>NC_140581.1:1007148872-1012807372 GCF_964204655.1 Triturus cristatus | reverse complement strand
CTACTCCTCTACTACTCACACTCCACTACCCACCTACTACTCTCTACTACTCACTCTCTACTCACTCTACTACTCTCTACTACTCTCTCTACTACTCACTCTCTTCTATTCTTCTACTACTCACTCTCTACTACTCTCTACTACACACTCTCTACTACTTGCTCTCTACTACTCGCTCTCTACTACTCTCTCTCTACTACTCTCCTACTTAATCTACTACTCACTCTCTACTACTCCCTACTACTCACTCTGCTACTCACTCTCAACTAACTCACTCTCTACTCACTCTCTACTACTCACTCTCTACTACTCACTCTCTACTACTCACTCTCTACTTCTCACTCTACTACTCACTCTCTACTACTCACTCTCTACTACTCTCTCTCTACTACTCACTCTACTACTCACTCTCTACTACTCTCTCTACTACTCACTCTCCACTACTCTCTCTCTGTTACTCAATCTCTACTACTCACTCTCTGCTACTCTCTACTACTCAGTCTCTACTACTCACTCTCTACTACTCGCACTCTACTACTCACTCTCTTCTACTCACTCTCTACTACTCTTTACTACTCACTTTCTACTACTCTCTACTACTCACTCTACTACTCTCTACTACTCTCTACCACTCACTCTCTACTACTCACTCTCTACTACTCTCTCTACTACTCACTCTCTACTACTCTGCTACTCTCTACTACTCACTCTCTACTACTCTCTCGCTACTACTCTCTACTACTCACTCTCTACTACTCACTCTCGACTACTCTCTACTATTCACTCTCTACTACTCTCTAATACTCACTCTACCACTCTCTACTACTCTCTACCACTCACTCACTACTACTCTACTACTCACGCTATACTTCTCTCTACTACTCTCTCTCTCTACTACTCACTCTCTACTACTCTCTCTCTACTATTCAGTCTCTAGAATTCACTCTACCACTCACTCTCTACTACTCGCTCTCCACTACTCTCTACTTCTCACTCTCCACTACTCACTCTCTACTACTCGCTCTCTACTACTCGCTCTCTACTACTCTCTACTACTCACTCTCTACTACTTACTCTCTACTACTCTCTACTACTCACTCTCTACTACTCACTCTCTACTAACTCTCTACTACTCTACTACTCCCTACTACTCTCTCTACTACTCACTCTCTACTATTCTCTACTACTCACTCTACTACTCTCTAACTCTCTACCACTCACTCTCTACTACTCACTCTCTACTACTCACTCTCTACTACTCTCTCTCTACTACTCTCTACTACTCATTCTCTACTACTCACTCTCTACTAATCACTCTCTACTACTCTCTCTCTACTACTCACTCTACTACTCACTCTCTACTACTCTCTCTAACACTCACTCTCTACTACTCACTCTCTACTACTCACTCTCTACTACTCTCTCTCTACTACTCACTTTCTACTACTCACTCTCTAGTACTCACTCTCTACTACTCTCTACTACTCACTCTCCACTACTCACAATCTACTAATCGCTCTCTACTACTCTCTACTACTCACTCTCTACTACTCTACTACTCTCTACTACTCTCTCTACTACTCACTCTCTTCTATTCTCTCTACTACTCACTCTCTACTACTCTCTACTACACACTCTCTACTACTTGCTCTCTACTACTCGCTCTCTACTACTCGCTCTCTACTACTCTCTACTACTCTCTCTAATACTCACTCTCTACTACTCACTCTCTACTACTCACTCTCTACTAACTCTCTACTACTCTACTACTCCTACTACTCTCTCTACTACTCACTCTCTACTATTCTCTACTACTCACTCTACTACTCTCTACTACTCTCTACCACTCACTCTCTACTACTCACTCTCTACTACTCTCTCTCTACTACTCTCTACTACTCACTCTCTACTACTCACTCTCTACTACTCACTCTCTACTACTCTCTCTCTACTACTCACTCTACTACTCACTCTCTACTACTCTCTCTAATACTCACTCTCTACTACTCACTCTCTACTACTCACTCTCTACTACTCTCTCTCTACTACTCACTTTCTACTACTCACTCTCTAGTACTCACTCTCTACTACTCTCTACTACTCACTCTCCACTACTCACAATCTACTAATCGCTCTCTACTACTCTCTACTACTCACTCTCTACTACTCTACTACTCTCTACTACTCTCTCTACTACTCACTCTCTTCTATTCTCTCTACTACTCACTCTCTACTACTCTCTACTACACACTCTCTACTACTTGCTCTCTACTACTCGCTCTCTACTACTCACTCTTAACTACTACTCTCTACTACTCACTCTCTACTACTCACTCTACTACTCTCTACTACTCACTCTACTACTCTCTACCACTCACTCTCTACTACTCTACCACTCAATCTTTACTACTCTCTACTACTCCCTCTCTACTACTCACTCTACTACTCTCTACTACTCTCTACTACTCACTCTCTACTCGCTCTCTACTACTCTATACTACTCACTCTCCACTACTTGCTCTCTACTACTCTCCACTACTCACTCTCTACTACTCTCCCTACTACTCACTCTCTACTACTCACTCTCTACTACTCACTCTCTACTACTCTCTCTCTACTACTCACTTTCTACTACTCACTCTCTAGTACTCACTCGCTACTACTCTCTACTACTCACTCTCTACTACTCACTCTTAACTACTACTCTCTACTACTCACTCTCTACTACTCACTCTACTACTCTCTACTACTCACTCTACTACTCTCTACCACTCACTCTCTACTACTCTACCACTCAATCTTTACTACTCTCTACTACTCCCTCTCTACTACTCACTCTACTACTCTCTACTACTCTCTACTACTCACTCTCTACTCGCTCTCTACTACTCTATACTACTCACTCTCCACTACTTGCTCTCTACTACTCTCCACTACTCACTCTCTACTACTCTCCCTACTACTCACTCTCTACTACTCACTCTCTACTACTCACTCTCTACTACTCTCTCTCTACTACTCACTTTCTACTACTCACTCTCTAGTACTCACTCTCTACTACTCTCTACTACTCACTCTCCACTACTCACAATCTACTAATCGCTCTCTACTACTCTCTACTACTCACTCTCTACTACTCTACTACTCTCTACTACTCTCTCTACTACTCACTCTCTTCTATTCTCTCTACTACTCACTCTCTACTACTCTCTACTACACACTCTCTACTACTTGCTCTCTACTACTCGCTCTCTACTACTCGCTCTCTACTACTCTCTACTACTTACTCTACTACTCACTCTCTACTACTCCCTACTACTCACTCTGTTACTCACTCTCTACTACTCACTCTCTACTCACTCTCTACTACTCACTCTCTACTACTCACTCTCTACTTCTCACTCTACCACTCACTCTCTACTACTCACTCTCTACTACTCTCTCTCTACTACTCACTCTACTACTCACTCTCTACTACTCTCTCTAATACTCACTCTCTACTACTCACTCTCTACTACTCACTCTCTACTACTCTCTCTCTACTACTCACTTTCTACTACTCACTCTCCAGTACTCACTCTCTACTACTCTCTACTACTCACTCTCCACTACTCACAATCTACTAATCGCTCTCTACTACTCTCTACTACTCACTCTCTACTACTCTACTACTCTCTACTACTCTCTCTACTACTCACTCTCTTCTATTCTCTCTACTACTCACTCTCTACTACTCTCTAATACACACTCTCTACTACTTGCTCTCTACTACTCGCTCTCTACTACTCGCTCTCTACTACTCTCTACTACTTACTCTACTACTCACTCTCTACTACTCCCTACTACTCACTCTGTTACTCACTCTCTACTACTCACTCTCTACTCACTCTCTACTACTCACTCTCTACTACTCACTCTCTACTACTCACTCTCTACTTCTCACTCTACCACTCACTCTCTACTACTCACTCTCTACTACTCTCTCTCTACTACTCACTCTACTACTCACTCTCTACTACTCTCTCTAATACTCACTCTCTACTACTCACTCTCTACTACTCACTCTCTACTACTCTCTCTCTACTACTCACTTTCTACTACTCACTCTCTAGTACTCACTCTCTACTACTCTCTACTACTCACTCTCCACTACTCACAATCTACTAATCGCTCTCTACTACTCTCTACTACTCACTCTCTACTACTCTACTACTCTCTACTACTCTCTCTACTACTCACTCTCTTCTATTCTCTCTACTACTCACTCTCTACTACTCTCTACTACACACTCTCTACTACTTGCTCTCTACTACTCGCTCTCTACTACTCGCTCTCTACTACTCTACTACTTAATCTACTACTCACTCTCTACTACTCCCTACTACTCACTCTGCTACTCACTCTCTACTACTCACTCTCTACTCACTCTCTACTACTCACTCTCTACTACTCACTCTCTACTACTCACTCTCTACTTCTCACTCTACTACTCACTCTCTACTACTCACTCTCTACTACTCTCTCTCTACTACTCAGTCTACTACTCACTCTCTACTACTCTCTCTACTACTCACTCTCCACTACTCTCTCTCTGTTACTCAATCTCTACTACTCACTCTCTGCTACTCTCTACTACTCAGTCTCTACTACTCACTCTCTAATACTCGCACTATACTACTCACTCTCTTCTACTCACTCTCTACTACTCTTTACTACTCACTTTCTACTACTCTCTACTACTCACTCTACTACTCTCTACTACTCTCTACCACTCACTCTCTACTACTCACTCTCTACTACTCTCTCTACTACTCACTCTCTACTACTCTGCTACTCTCTACTACTCACTCTCTACTACTCTCTCGCTACTACTCTCTACTACTCACTCTCTACTACTCACTCTCGACTACTCTCTACTATTCACTCTCTACTACTCTCTAATACTCACTCTACTACTCTCTACTACTCTCTACCACTCACTCACTACTACTCTACTACTCACGCTATACTTCTCTCTACTACTCTCTCTCTCTACTACTCACTCTCTACTACTCTCTCTCTACTATTCAGTCTCTAGAATTCACTCTACCACTCACTCTCTACTACTCGCTCTCTACTACTCTCTACTTCTCACTCTCCACTACTCACTCTCTACTACTCGCTCTCTACTACTCACTCTCTACTACTCTCTACTACTCACTCTCTACTACTTACTCTCTACTACTCTCTACTACTCACTCTCTACTACTCACTCTCTACTAACTCTCTACTACTCTACTACTCCCTACTACTCTCTCTACTACTCACTCTCTACTATTCTCTACTACTCACTCTACTACTCTCTACTACTCTCTACCACTCACTCTCTACTACTCACTCTCTACTACTCTCTCTCTACTACTCTCTACTACTCACTCTCTACTACTCACTCTCTACTATTCTCTCTCTACTACTCACTCTACTACTCACTCTCTACTACTCTCTCTAATACTCACTCTCTACTACTCACTCTCTACTACTCACTCTCTACTACTCTCTCTCTACTACTCACTTTCTACTACTCACTCTCTAGTACTCACTCTCTACTACTCTCTACTACTCACTCTCCACTACTCACAATCTACTAATCGCTCTCTACTACTCTCTACTACTCACTCTCTACTACTCTACTACTCTCTACTACTCTCTCTACTACTCACTCTCTTCTATTCTCTCTACTACTCACTCTCTACTACTCTCTACTACACACTCTCTACTACTTGCTCTCTACTACTCGCTCTCTACTACTCGCTCTCTACTACTCTCTACTACTTACTCTACTACTCACTCTCTACTACTCCCTACTACTCACTCTGTTACTCACTCTCTACTACTCACTCTCTACTCACTCTCTACTACTCACTCTCTACTACTCACTCTCTACTACTCACTCTCTACTTCTCACTCTACCACTCACTCTCTACTACTCACTCTCTACTACTCTCTCTCTACTACTCACTCTACTACTCACTCTCTACTACTCTCTCTAATACTCACTCTCTACTACTCACTCTCTACTACTCACTCTCTACTACTCTCTCTCTACTACTCACTTTCTACTACTCACTCTCTAGTACTCACTCTCTACTACTCTCTACTACTCACTCTCCACTACTCACAATCTACTAATCGCTCTCTACTACTCTCTACTACTCACTCTCTACTACTCTACTACTCTCTACTACTCTCTCTACTACTCACTCTCTTCTATTCTCTCTACTACTCACTCTCTACTACTCTCTACTACACACTCTCTACTACTTGCTCTCTACTACTCGCTCTCTACTACTCTACTACTTAATCTACTACTCACTCTCTACTACTCCCTACTACTCACTCTGCTACTCACTCTCTACTACTCACTCTCTACTCACTCTCTACTACTCACTCTCTACTACTCACTCTCTACTACTCACTCTCTACTTCTCACTCTACTACTCACTCTCTACTACTCACTCTCTACTACTCTCTCTCTACTACTCACTCTACTACTCACTCTCTACTACTCTCTCTACTACTCACTCTCCACTACTCTCTCTCTGTTACTCAATCTCTACTACTCACTCTCTGCTACTCTCTACTACTCAGTCTCTACTACTCACTCTCTACTACTCGCACTCTACTACTCACTCTCTTCTACTCACTCTCTACTACTCTTTACTACTCACTTTCTACTACTCTCTACTACTCACTCTACTACTCTCTACTACTCTCTACCACTCACTCTCTACTACTCACTCTCTACTACTCTCTCTACTACTCACTCTCTACTACTCTGCTACTCTCTACTACTCACTCTCTACTACTCTCTCGCTACTACTCTCTACTACTCACTCTCTACTACTCACTCTCGACTACTCTCTACTATTCACTCTCTACTACTCTCTAATACTCACTCTACCACTCTCTACTACTCTCTACCACTCACTCACTACTACTCTACTACTCACGCTATACTTCTCTCTACTACTCTCTCTCTCTACTACTCACTCTCTACTACTCTCTCTCTACTATTCAGTCTCTAGAATTCACTCTACCACTCACTCTCTACTACTCGCTCTCCACTACTCTCTACTTCTCACTCTCCACTACTCACTCTCTACTACTCGCTCTCTACTACTCGCTCTCTACTACTCTCTACTACTCACTCTCTACTACTTACTCTCTACTACTCTCTACTACTCACTCTCTACTACTCACTCTCTACTAACTCTCTACTACTCTACTACTCCCTACTACTCTCTCTACTACTCACTCTCTACTATTCTCTACTACTCACTCTACTACTCTCTACTACTCTCTACCACTCACTCTCTACTACTCACTCTCTACTACTCTCTCTCTACTACTCTCTACTACTCACTCTCTACTACTCACTCTCTACTACTCACTCTCTACTACTCTCTCTCTACTACTCACTCTACTACTCACTCTCTACTACTCTCTCTAATACTCACTCTCTACTACTCACTCTCTACTACTCACTCTCTACTACTCTCTCTCTACTACTCACTTTCTACTACTCACTCTCTAGTACTCACTCTCTACTACTCTCTACTACTCACTCTCCACTACTCACAATCTACTAATCGCTCTCTACTACTCTCTACTACTCACTCTCTACTACTCTACTACTCTCTACTACTCTCTCTACTACTCACTCTCTTCTATTCTCTCTACTACTCACTCTCTACTACTCTCTACGACACACTCTCTACTACTTGCTCTCTACTACTCGCTCTCTACTACTCGCTCTCTACTACTCTCTACTACTCTCTCTAATACTCACTCTCTACTACTCACTCTCTACTACTCACTCTCTACTAACTCTCTACTACTCTACTACTCCCTACTACTCTCTCTACTACTCACTCTCTACTATTCTCTACTACTCACTCTACTACTCTCTACTACTCTCTACCACTCACTCTCTACTACTCACTCTCTACTACTCTCTCTCTACTACTCTCTACTACTCACTCTCTACTACTCACTCTCTACTACTCACTCTCTACTACTCTCTCTCTACTACTCACTCTACTACTCACTCTCTACTACTCTCTCTAATACTCACTCTCTACTACTCACTCTCTACTACTCACTCTCTACTACTCTCTCTCTACTACTCACTTTCTACTACTCACTCTCTAGTACTCACTCTCTACTACTCTCTACTACTCACTCTCCACTACTCACAATCTACTAATCGCTCTCTACTACTCTCTACTACTCACTCTCTACTACTCTACTACTCTCTACTACTCTCTCTACTACTCACTCTCTTCTATTCTCTCTACTACTCACTCTCTACTACTCTCTACTACACACTCTCTACTACTTGCTCTCTACTACTCGCTCTCTACTACTCGCTCTCTACTACTCTCTACTACTCTCTCTAATACTCACTCTCTACTACTCACTCTCTACTACTCACTCTCTACTAACTCTCTACTACTCTACTACTCCCTACTACTCTCTCTACTACTCACTCTCTACTATTCTCTACTACTCACTCTACTACTCTCTACTACTCTCTACCACTCACTCTCTACTACTCACTCTCTACTACTCTCTCTCTACTACTCTCTACTACTCACTCTCTACTACTCACTCTCTACTACTCACTCTCTACTACTCACTCTCTACTACTCTCTCTCTACTACTCACTCTACTACTCACTCTCTACTACTCTCTCTAATACTCACTCTCTACTACTCACTCTCTACTACTCACTCTCTACTACTCTCTCTCTACTACTCACTTTCTACTACTCACTCTCTAGTACTCACTCTCTACTACTCTCTACTACTCACTCTCCACTACTCACAATCTACTAATCACTCTCTACTACTCTCTACTACTCACTCTCTACTACTCTACTACTCTCTACTACTCTCTCTACTACTCACTCTCTTCTATTCTCTCTACTACTCACTCTCTACTACTCTCTACTACACACTCTCTACTACTTGCTCTCTACTACTCGCTCTCTACTACTCTCTACTACTTACTCTACTACTCACTCTCTACTACTCCCTACTACTCACTCTGTTACTCACTCTCTACTACTCACTCTCTACTCACTCTCTACTACTCACTCTCTACTACTCACTCTCTACTACTCACTCTCTACTTCTCACTCTACCACTCACTCTCTACTACTCACTCTCTACTACTCTCTCTACTACTCACTCTCTACTACTCTGCTACTCTCTACTACTCACTCTCTACTACTCTCTCGCTACTACTCTCTACTACTCACTCTCTACTACTCACTCTCGACTACTCTCTACTATTCACTCTCTACTACTCTCTAATACTCACTCTACCACTCTCTACTACTCTCTTCCACTCACTCACTACTACTCTACTACTCACGCTATACTTCTCTCTACTACTCTCTCTCTCTACTACTCACTCTCTACTACTCTCTCTCTACTATTCAGTCTCTAGAATTCACTCTACCACTCACTCTCTACTACTCGCTCTCCACTACTCTCTACTTCTCACTCTCCACTACTCACTCTCTACTACTCGCTCTCTACTACTCGCTCTCTACTACTCTCTACTACTCACTCTCTACTACTTACTCTCTACTACTCTCTACTACTCACTCTCTACTACTCACTCTCTACTAACTCTCTACTACTCTACTACTCCCTACTACTCTCTCTACTACTCACTCTCTACTATTCTCTACTACTCACTCTACTACTCTCTACTACTCTCTACCACTCACTCTCTACTACTCACTCTCTACTACTCTCTCTCTACTACTCTCTACTACTCACTCTCTACTACTCACTCTCTACTACTCACTCTCTACTACTCTCTCTCTACTACTCACTCTACTACTCACTCTCTACTACTCTCTCTAATACTCACTCTCTACTACTCACTCTCTACTACTCACTCTCTACTACTCTCTCTCTACTACTCACTTTCTACTACTCACTCTCTAGTACTCACTCTCTACTACTCTCTACTACTCACTCTCCACTACTCACAATCTACTAATCGCTCTCTACTACTCTCTACTACTCACTCTCTACTACTCTACTACTCTCTACTACTCTCTCTACTACTCACTCTCTTCTATTCTCTCTACTACTCACTCTCTACTACTCTCTACTACACACTCTCTACTACTTGCTCTCTACTACTCGCTCTCTACTACTCGCTCTCTACTACTCTCTACTACTCTCTCTAATACTCACTCTCTACTACTCACTCTCTACTACTCACTCTCTACTAACTCTCTACTACTCTACTACTCCCTACTACTCTCTCTACTACTCACTCTCTACTATTCTCTACTACTCACTCTACTACTCTCTACTACTCTCTACCACTCACTCTCTACTACTCACTCTCTACTACTCTCTCTCTACTACTCTCTACTACTCACTCTCTACTACTCACTCTCTACTACTCACTCTCTACTACTCTCTCTCTACTACTCACTCTACTACTCACTCTCTACTACTCTCTCTAATACTCACTCTCTACTACTCACTCTCTACTACTCACTCTCTACTACTCTCTCTCTACTACTCACTTTCTACTACTCACTCTCTAGTACTCACTCTCTACTACTCTCTACTACTCACTCTCCACTACTCACAATCTACTAATCGCTCTCTACTACTCTCTACTACTCACTCTCTACTACTCTACTACTCTCTACTACTCTCTCTACTACTCACTCTCTTCTATTCTCTCTACTACTCACTCTCTACTACTCTCTACTACACACTCTCTACTACTTGCTCTCTACTACTCGCTCTCTACTACTCGCTCTCTACTACTCTCTACTACTTACTCTACTACTCACTCTCTACTACTCCCTACTACTCACTCTGTTACTCACTCTCTACTACTCACTCTCTACTCACTCTCTACTACTCACTCTCTACTACTCACTCTCTACTACTCACTCTCTACTTCTCACTCTCTACTACTCACTCTCTACTACTCTCTCTCTACTACTCACTCTACTACTCACTCTCTACTACTCTCTCTAATACTCACTCTCTACTACTCACTCTCTACTACTCACTCTCTACTACTCTCTCTCTACTACTCACTTTCTACTACTCACTCTCTAGTACTCACTCTCTACTACTCTCTACTACTCACTCTCCACTACTCACAATCTACTAATCGCTCTCTACTACTCTCTACTACTCACTCTCTACTACTCTACTACTCTCTACTACTCTCTCTACTACTCACTCTCTTCTATTCTCTCTACTACTCACTCTCTACTACTCTCTACTACACACTCTCTACTACTTGCTCTCTACTACTCGCAGTGGTAGGTATACTTTATTTAGATATAAAAATATCTTTAAAAGGTCACCTCAAAATTACGCAGCAAAACATTTAAAACAAACCCTTAACATAAAAACAGTAGTTAATGGAAACTTCATAGTACAATAAAAAACTTCTCCAATCTATCAATGGAAAAGGACTTAGTGTGCGAAGTACAATGACCAGTTTAACATTTAAAATGCATTTAGATTCAGGTCTTTGACAAGGACCATAAGTGCAAACCATGGACCGTAAAATGACAGCCAATTGTGCAAGTCAACAATTCAATAAAAAAATGTAAGCAGCAGTTAAGAAATCACAGGATAAAAATGGAATAGCTCTTAAACAAGCATAAAAACGAACCAGCCCATAACTACTTAAAAGAGCGGTAAGCATTTTGTAAGAAAATTGTAAAAGCGATGTTTAGAACTGTGTTTTCTGGCAATAATGCTGCAATGATTGCTTGTCTGCAGGATCGGATTCCCAGCCTGTTCCACTCAGTTTTCAGTTTACGTCTGCGTTGTGACAAGAAAGATGGACAGAGGCAGACTATATGCTCCATGGTTTCGGGAGACATGCCACACCCCCTGCAGATTACGTCCTCTGACAGACGACGCCAGACGGGAAGATCTTTTAGAAATTGCCATTCACCCAGTCTGGCGGCCATAAAACTGATTTTTAGGTGCAAGGAGTAAGTGCAGGATAAATAAGATGCGGGGGCTAACCGACCATATGAAGACATTGTTGCCCAGGCGTGTCTGCGTTTGGCAAATTGGGCTTTATCGATGATCAAGGACCTCATTCGAATGCAGTTCTTAATACTAGTTTTGAATGCTGCTTTACTAGGATTGAGGTCCCATAACGCACCGGCAGACATTTCACGGATCGAATCCCTAAAAAGGTGGCTGTATAAGCCGCGATGATTTGTCTGGGAAATATCCAACCAAATTAGGGACTCCAATGATCCTGGCTTTGCCTGTCTCAGTTTGTGGCACAGGTTTAGATACAGACCAGTGACTGAAATTTCATAATTTAACAAACCGAATTCTAGTCTGATCTGAGCAGCAGAAGCTGATTTGGGCAGGTGGAGGATTTTTTTGTAAAGTTTCGTCACGTGATGGTTAAAAGAGGAGTTTAATTTCCCCCTAAAAATCTCAGCACCGTAGGTCAAAGTGGGCCCAATTTTTGCTCTCATGACTTCCAATAATGGGGACAGGCTTGGGCCAGACAAATTTCTTGAGAGCTTGCAGAAGCTTACCTGTAGGTTCATGGCTTTTACTGAGATAACCTTACGCTGTTGGTTAAAGTTACCCCTAGAGTCAAAAGTGACCCCAAGATATTTGTAGGTATTTCCTATTCTAAGGCTAGAGTTGTTAAACTGCCAACCACCCCCACGGTATAGCTTTCTACCAAAAGTGACGACTTGGGTTTTCTTTAAGTTGACCTCCAACCCATTCATGGTTGTATAGGCTTCCAGTCTGTTTAATAGCCTCTGCAGCCCTACCCGTGTCAAACTAAAGAGGACCAAGTCATCGGCATATAAGAGATTGCTTATCGGGACACCTCCCATCTTGGGCGGATGACTGTTTGTTTCCTCAAGGGAGGATGACAGATCAGCTATGAACAGATTAAAAAGGAGGGGGGCCAGCACACATCCCTGTTTGACTCCTCTAGTTGTCATAATTTTCCGAGAGAGATGTGTGCCGGTCCCCAACTTCACTTGTACCCACGTGCCCGAATGAAGTTGGATGATCGCGTCCAGGAGCTTATCTGGGATCCCCCATTTTTTTAGCTTCTCCCAGCTCTCTACTACTCACTCTCTACTACTCACTCTCTACTACTCACTCTCTACTACTCACTCTCTACTTCTCACTCTACCACTCACTCTCTACTACTCACTCTCTACTACTCTCTCTCTACTACTCACTCTACTACTCACTCTCTACTACTCTCTCTAATACTCACTCTCTACTACTCACTCTCTACTACTCACTCTCTACTACTCTCTCTCTACTACTCACTTTCTACTACTCACTCTCTAGTACTCACTCTCTACTACTCTCTACTTCTCACTCTCCACTACTCACAATCTACTAATCGCTCTCTACTACTCTCTACTACTCACTCTCTACTACTCTACTACTCTCTACTACTCTCTCTACTACTCACTCTCTTCTATTCTCTCTACTACTCACTCTCTACTACTCTCTACTACACACTCTCTACTACTTGCTCTCTACTACTCTCTCTCTACTACTCTACTACTTAATCTACTACTCACTCTCTACTACTCCCTACTACTCACTCTGCTACTCACTCTCTACTACTCACTCTCTACTCACTCTCTACTACTCACTCTCTACTACTCACTCTCTACTACTCACTCTCTACTTCTCACTCTACTACTCACTCTCTACTACTCACTCTCTGCTACTCTCTCTCTACTACTCACTCTACTACTCACTCTCTACTACTCTCTCTACTACTCACTCTCCACTACTCTCTCTCTGTTACTCAATCTCTACTACTCACTCTCTGCTACTCTCTTCTACTCAGTCTCTACTACTCACTCTCTACTACTCGCACTCTACTACTCACTCTCTTCTACTCACTCTCTACTACTCTTTACTACTCACTTTCTACTACTCTCTACTACTCACTCTACTACTCTCTACTACTCTCTACCACTCACTCTCTACTACCCACTCTCTACTACTCTCTCTACTACTCACTCTCTACTACTCTGCTACTCTCTACTACTCACTCTCTACTACTCTCTCGCTACTACTCTCTACTACTCACTCTCTACTACTCACTCTCGACTACTCTCTACTATTCACTCTCTACTACTCTCTAATACTCACTCTACTACTCTCTACTACTCTCTACCACTCACTCACTACTACTCTACTACTCACGCTATACTTCTCTCTACTACTCTCTCTCTCTACTACTCACTCTCTACTACTCTCTCTCTACTATTCAGTCTCTAGAATTCACTCTACCACTCACTCTCTACTACTCGCTCTCTACTACTCTCTACTTCTCACTCTCCACTACTCACTCTCTACTACTCGCTCTCTACTACTCGCTCTCTACTACTCTCTACTACTCACTCTCTACTACTTACTCTCTACTACTCTCTACTACTCACTCTCTACTACTCACTCTCTACTAACTCTCTACTACTCTACTACTCCCTACTACTCTCTCTACTACTCATTCTCTACTATTCTCTACTACTCACTCTACTACTCTCTACCACTCACTCTCTACTACTCACTCTCTACTACTTTCTCTCTACTACTCACTCTCTACTACTCACTCTCTACTACTCTCTCTACTACTCTCTCTCTACTACTCTCTCTCTCTACTACTCTCTCTCTACTACTCTCTCTCTACTACTCTCTACTACTCACTCTCTACTACTCACTCTCTACTACTTACTCTCTACTACTCTCTACTGCTCACTCTCCACTACTCACTCTCTACTACTTGCTCTCAACTACTCTCTACTACTCACTCTCTACTACTCTACTACTCTCTTTTACTCTCTCTACTTCTCACTCTCTACTACTCTCTCTACTACTCACTCTCTACTACACACTCTTTACTACTTGCTCTCTACTACTCGCTCTCTACTACTTTCTACTACTCACTCTCTACTACTCCACTACTCTCTACTATCTACTAATCCACTATTCTCTACTACTCTCTACTACTCTACTACTCTCTACTACTCTCTCTCTACTATGCACTCTCTACTACTCACTCTCTACTACTCTCTCTCTACTACTCACTCTCTACTACTCTCTCTCTCTATTACTCTCTACTACTCACTCTCTACTACTCACTCTCTACTACTCTCTCTCTACTACTCTCTACTACTCTCTACTACTCACTCTCTACTACTCACTCTACTACTACTCACTCTCTACTACTCACTCTCTACTACTCTCTCTCTTACTCACTCTTTACTACTCTCTAATACTCACTCTACTACTCACTCTCTACTACTCTCTAATACTCTCTCTCTGCTACTCACTCTCTACTACTCTCTACTACTCACTCTCTACTACTCTCTACTACTCACTGTACTACTCACTCTCTACTACTCTCTACTACTCACTCTCTACTACTCACTCTGTAATACTCACTCTGTAATACTCACTCTCTACTACTCTCTACTACTCCCTCTCTACTACTCACTCTACTACTCTCTACTACTCACTCTCTGCTACTCTCTCTACTACTCTCTACTACTCTCTACTACTCACTCTCTACTCTCTATTACTCACTCTCTACTCTCTACCTCTCTCTACCTCTCTCTCTCTACTACTCTCTACCTCTCTACCTCTACCTCTCTACCTCTACACCTCTACCTCTACACCTCTACCTCTACACCTCTACCTCTCTACCTTTCTCTACCTCTCTCTACACACACACATATGCACATATACATATGCAAATATATGCATCTGCATTTATATATATGTATGTGTATATATATATATACATACATATATAAACATATATATAATCTGCATATCTATAGAAATATAAATGCATGCATACATATACATATAAGCATACATATGCATGTTATGTACATGAAAGTTTGAAAAAACACTAATACAAGCAAAGCTAAAAGGCCACCTAATTACAAACAGAATTGCTTTAACTAAACGAGGGCGAGACCTATAGCATTTTCAAAGCTTGTTTACTTTGGTTCCATCAAGAAGGCATTCAGATGTGTCACACATTTGTCATAAATTCTGAATGGTATCACTCTAGTTGCTCATGAGATCACTGTAGTAAACCTACTGTTCACCAGGGAAGTCTGCTGCTGGTATTCAAAGTGCATGTTTCAGTCTGCATAACAGAATTTTGTAATGAAATAGAAGAGGATTTGAGAAGTCAAAATGTGCCATAAGTTTTCTTTCTGCAGCACTAATCACAATTTCTATGGCAAAATGAACCTCCTCATATTGTTCCTTTGCAAATTAAATGGTTTAAGTGTTACCACTTTATTCCAATCAAGAAGGCTTCAGGTGTGCCATACTTTTGTCATAAGTAAGACTGTTAGCGCTCTAGTTGTTCTTTAGAACACTCTGGGACATTCTGTCATTGGGCTATACTTGGGCTACATCTGGGTGATATTTGTGCTACATTTGGGCTCTTTTGTCTCTGGTGGCCATCTTGGGAGATTTATTTGTTATGAAGTTTCCTAATTTCCTCATTTACTACAGTCTCCTCAGTAGGAAATACTTTCAGTTTTTTTACTTTGATTCCATCAAGAAGGCATTCAGATGTGTCACACATTTGCCATAAATTCGGAATGTTGGCACTCTAGTTGCTTATTAGATCACTGAAGTAAAACTACTGCTCACCAGTCTGCATGTCAGAATGAAATAGAAGAGGATTTGAGAAGTCACTCAAAATGTGCCCTAATTTTTCTTTTTTCAGCACTAATCATAATTTCTATGGCAAAATGAACCCCCTCATTGTGTTCCTTTTAAATTAAACTACTCACTCTCTACTACTCACTCGCTACTACTCTCTGCTACTCACTGTCTACTACTCACTCTCTACTACTCTCTACTACTCACTCTCTACTACTCACTCTACTACTCACTCTACTACTCTCTACCACTCACTCTCTACTACTCTACCACTCAATCTTTACTACTCTCTATTACTCCCTCTCTACTACTCACTCTACTACTGTCTACTACTCTCTACTACTCACTCTCTACTACTCACTCTCTACTCGCTCTCTACTACTCTCTACTACTCACTCTACACTACTTGCTCTCTACTACTCTCCACTACTCACGCTCTACTACTCTCGCTACTACTCACTCTCTACTACTCTCTACTTCTCACTCTACTACTCACTCTCTACTACTCACTCTCTACTACTCACTCTACTACTCTCTCTACTACTCACTCTCTGCTACTCTATCTCTACTACTCACTCTCTACTACTCACTTTCTACTACTCGCTCTCTACTACGTGCTCTCTACTACTCACTCTCTTCTACTCACGCTCTACTACTCACTCTCTACTACTCTTTACTACTCACTGTCTACTACTCTCTACTACTCACTCTCTACTACTCCCTACTACTCTCTACTACTCTCTACTACTCACTTTCTACTACCCACTCTCTACTACTCTCTACTACTCACACTCTACTACTCTACTACTCACTCTCTACTACTCACTCTCTATTACTCACTCTACTACTCTCTACTACTCAATCTCTGCTACTCTCTCTACTACTCACTCTCTACTCTATTACTCACCCTCTACTCTCTACCTCTCTACCTCTCTCTACACGCACACATATGCACATATATATATGCATCATATATACGCGACACTGGTCATTTTTTATCTAAAATTCAAGGAATCAGGTGGAAAGAAAATTATGTTCTGATTGTTATGGATATATGTTCCTTGTACACAAGCATACATCATACAGATGGTATAACAGCAGTTGAATATTTTCTATCTAAACGCAACATGGAATTTTATCATCATAATGCAATGCTGTTGAACATTATCAAATTATGCTTAAACAATAATTACTTCCTGTTTAAAAGAGAGGTGTATCAACAGTTACGTGGAGTGGCGATGGGTGCGTGCTTCTCTCCCAGCTACGCGTGTCTCCACGTTGGCTGGTGGGAGGAGCGCGTCCTCAGAACCACCCACAAGTTACTATACGACACACATGTTAAACACTGGTGGCGTTTTATTGACGATGTTTGTGTTATATGGGAAGGGTCAATGGAATCAGCATATGATTTTATCAAGGAAATTAACATCAATGATTTGAATTTGAATTTTTCTGCTACAGTCAGTAAATAATCTGTGCAATTTCTTGATGTAGAGATTTATATCAAACAAGACACAATCCACACAAAATTGCATAGAAAAAGCACTGCAGGTAATGCAGTACTTCACGCTAGCAGTTTGCACCCTAACCATTTAATAAAAAGCATCCCTTATGGGGAGTTTTTAAGAATAAAACGTATGTGTAATTCAGAATACGACCGCACACTCTGTCAAAAAGAGGCATTTCAAAGATTTAAGAGTCGAGGGTACAAGGATAAAGATTTAAAACTGGCCATGAAGAAAGCAAATGGTCAGACATTTGAGGTTGAAACACTTGAAACTCTGAATTCTAGCATCCTCAATGAAAATAAAAACAAAAATAAAAATGATATCGACCAACCTAGATGTAATATGGTTAGACTTATCACTACATTTAGTTGCCAAGAGAAACAGCTCAGGAAAATAACATACAAAAAGGGAGGGGAAAATACCCTGGCAGACCACCCTTGGGACGATGAGTTCTATGATGCAGTAGATGCATCAATTTACAGAGCGGTGGGCAAAGCCATGACGCCCCTAGAGGAGAGACATTCACGGAAGACTGACCGAGCCCTAGCATGCCTGTCTACTCTCCCTTTGCTTCCCGACCCCCCTCTTGGGCCCCCAGGGATTCCCCTGACTTCAGATCCCGCTCCTCCCCCTGCCAAGCGTGCACACGATATGGGGGTGGATCTTAGGGCCCGATTCACAGAACAAACTTAAGACTAAATCCTAAACTTAGTACCAATCTGGTATTCACAGAATGCACCTAGTACTTCTGGTATTCACAGAATGAACTTACTACTTTAGCGATTCACAAATTGAACTTAGGGCTTTTGCTATTCACAGAATCCATTTACGACCACTAAACTTACGTCCGCACCCGGGCCGGATTTTCCGCCCCCGGAGCGGAGTTTCCGGGCCCGGAGCGGGAAGTCCGCATGCGGGCCGGAAAGTCCGCTCCGAGGGCGGAATATCCGCTCCCGGGCCGGAAACTCCGGCCTCGGGCCGGAAATGCCGTTTCCGGGCCGGAACATCAGAATTGGGACCAGACTACATTACTGTTGCCATTGATCATTTGAGCCAAGGGGAAACACCTGTTCAAGTCCCTACCATCCCCCACCATGCATCAGCTGACACACTCCAGCCAATCCTAGCTCGGCAGCGCGTATAACTGCAGAGCAGACACACACAAACCCTTTCAACATGTCACTGAATGTGTTTGTTGCACTGCCCCTTGCCATGCAGCAAAACCACTTGAGGAGGAGGAGGAGGAGAGCCAGAGCAGAGAGGATCTTCAGACAGAGGATCAACTTATTTGGAATGTCCAGTCAAGATATAAGGGCCAGGTACCGTTTCCCTCCAGAAATCATCTTGGAAATGGTATGTGAGTGGGAGCAGGAACTTGACTCCGTGACCTGCTGCTCACATGCAATACCAGCATACCTCAAGATCCTATCAGCGCTCCATTTCTTCGCCACTGGCTCATTCCAAAGGGTCTCCAGTGACCATGTGGGCATATCCCAGGCAAGCCAGTCGCGGTGCCTGCATCAGGTACTGCGATGCATCACTGCAAGATCCCACCTCCACATACATATGCCACCGACACTGGCCCTGAGACAAAGGGCAGTACGAGATTTCTTTCGCATTGCACAATTTCCACGTGTGCTGGGTGCAATTGACTGTACCCATGTGGCCCTTCAGCCACCCCGCCACATTGCACACATCTTCTGCAATAGACACCGATGGCATTCCATCAACGTGCAAGCTGTCTGTGATTCCAGAGGGAGGTTCATTGATGTGCATGCGGTGTTCCCCGGCAGTACCCATGACAGCTTCATATTCCGCATGTCACCTCTTGCCCGGCGGATAGCTGCGGGAGAATTTGGCAACATGTGGCTACTGGGTAAGTACCAAGCGTTAGAAAGGAGGATTATGTGTTTTTGAAATGTCTGAATGCCCCCCAAAATTAACCATAGTACTTTAAGATTCATAAAGCTAGATACAGGGCCCACCTGACAATGCATGTAATACAGTATAGATCATGTCCTGTGCAAGTCAAAGAGGGAAATCTAACCAACTGCCCTTTCCCCTCTACTCAGGTGATGCTGGGTATGCACTTACCCCACATCTCCTCACCCCTTACAGGCGTGCAGACACTGTACCACAGCGTAGGTACAATAGGGCACACATACGGACTCGAGCCATCATAGAGCGCACTTTTGGTCTGTTGAAGTCGCGATTCAGATGTCTCGACCGTACAGGGGGGGTGCTGCAGTACTCCCCAGAAGTAGTGTGCAAGATCATATTAGCCTGTTGTGTCTTGCACAACATTGCCTTAACGCGTGGCTTACAGATACCGCTGGAACCTCGGCTACCTATGAATCTGGGAAACCGGGCCATGGCACATAACCGAGGTCAGGGCATGCAAGTCCGTGAGCAGCTTGTTGCCACGTTCTTCACATGAGCAACCTGTAGTGGAATGGACCAAATGTGGATTGCTGTCTGTTGCCAATGATGAAACTTGGATATACACGACTGTGTCAATAAATTCCTTCCTGAGGCTACTTTGCAAGCCACACTAACTGCATGTTAATCACAGCTCTTGACAGTAGTCAAAACGTTGAGCCTGCATCAGCACATGTGCCCATGTCAGCGATCAGTGTAGTGGATGTCCCGAAAGAATCTATAGCCACAGATGCAAGATGATACATGTACTGAGAGACACAGCCGGACCTCATGAGGATGGGTCTCTTAATCAGAAAAGGCCATAACCATAGCATTGTCGGCCCTGTGCCATCAACAGATGTTACTCCCCCACAAATGATGCGCCCACGACGTGAGTGATGCAATGGGTCAATCAGACGCCATGGGGCAGATTAATGTGGGACTTGCAGCCCTTTCACGCTGCCGTTGCGTCACTTTTGTGACGCTGCGGTGGTGCAAAGCCAGCCCCATGCTGCGGGGAATGTACTATATGAAGCATCTGGGAGATGCGTCACGTTGTAAAGGCCTGCGCCACATGTAGGCGTTCTGGTGCAGGGGGGGGCCTTCCGTGCGCAGAAACGCCTCCTAAAAATCTACAATATTTCACTCAGTCACTTTTAAGGCCATGCTGCGTCAAAACCCTGCGCCTGCTTGAAGCAGGCGTAAGGATTGACGCAGCATCATAGGGATAGGGCACCCCCGAGCCTTGCTGGAGCTGCGTTGTGCATGCGACGCAACTCCAGCAATGCGCCGCCTTTCCAACGGGGGATGCGTCACGCATCTGCACATCCGAGCTGCACGGTGCACCGAAATTTCAATGCCGCGCATCTGTGTTGGCGCACGGGTGGGCAGATGCATCGCAACTCTTCTGACGCATCTCTGCTGATTAGCAGAGATGCGTCCGTAGCCGTAACTCTGCCCCCCTGTGTCTGTGATATATCCACACTTCTCAAACACAATGTTCTGGAACACATCACACAACTCTGCAAATGAGCACCTAATATGGACTACATGTACCATAATGCAAAGCATGAGAAACTGAAACAGAAACTGCAGACATGTCTTGAAATGGTCACTTCACCCTCTTGTCACATTTAATTAATTCTCACATGCACTGTCTTTTCTTTTTTATCCACAACAGAACAGCAGGATGGCAGTAGATGTGATTCCAGATTGTGGATGGATCTGGATGACTACAAAATGGCAGGCAACTACTTCCTGTGATGTGTTTGCTGCCTCCCACTCCCTGTCAAACATTTCCTGTATGGAATAATATGTTCCGGGTCATTTTCGGAATATGCGGCCAAAAAGCGGAAGCTCCGATTACGGAGCGTACGGCCCGTGTGCGGAAACGCCGATTACGGAGCGTACGGCCCGTGTGCGGACCTCCCGCTCCGGAACCGGAAACTGCGTTTACGGGCCGTAAACTCCGAAAATGACCCGGAACACATAATTTTATTCAGGAAATGTTTTACAGGAAGTGGGAGGCAGGAAATACATCACAGGAAATAGTTTGCTGCCATTTTGTGTTCATTCTGAGTCATCCTCTATCACAGACAGATCCTCTGACATCCTGCTGCTCTCATCCTTCTTATTATCCCCATAATGGCTGAGGGTTACGAAGAGAAGGCACCCCCTTTCACTGAAAGTGAGTTGGACATTTTGGCTGAGGGGGTGCTGGCCAAATTTTCTCAGCTATATGGGGACCCTGAACACCAGCTGAGCAATGCAGCCCGGGCCAGGCTGTGGGCCAACATCGCCGAGCGCTGCAGTGCAGTGGGAGTCCACACCAGGAGTGCGAGGGCATGCCGCAAGCGCTGGGAGGACCTAAAACGGTGGGCCCGGCACAAGGCTGAGGAGCTGGTGGGCCAGTCTTCCCAGCACCATGTGCATCGTCCTCGCCTATCCCCACTGTACAGGAGGGTCCTGCGATCAGCTTGGCCGACCCTCCATGCTCAGCTGGAGGAGCATGAGCAGCAGGGACATGGTAAGTGCATCATATGCTAAATGTGTCTGGGAGTATGATGTGAGTGAAACAGTGCTGTACCATTGTGTGTCCGATGCCTCCATTCACAGATTCCGTGTCCATGCAGCAGTAACCAAGCTTAAAAAGGCACACTGTGGCATATGGACTGTACAGGGCAGAGTGCATTTTGGGAGTTGGAGTCTCGCCATGACAACTGACTAAATGAGCCATATTTGTGCATTTGGACTGAAATCAGCTCTTCCCGCACCACTACAATTGGCACTAGGAAATCATGTGTGCATTGGATGAGCAATGGTACAGACACTGTCCTGTGTGCGCATGGCAGGCCAAAGGGTATTGGATGCTATGACTTGCATAGCATTTTTAGAGTGTGGGTTCCAATTGTGACAAAACATCATGTGCCATGGAGTCAAGACAGACTTTGACATCCTTTCATCACTCTTAAGCGCTTCTAAATTTACAAGGGGTGTTCACTGACAGACGTCTCAGCCTCAGTGGCCTGTTTCACATTTCACATGTACAGGTAGCTGTCACTAAATTCCCCCAGTGTTCAGCGGTGTACAGCATTACCATATCAGTCACCAAAGCCAATATGTGCCACTGGATTGTCAGTACATGTGTGGGGACAGCCAAAGGCTAGACTCACAATTTAGCTACAGAAATAGGCCAGAGCCTCAGTGCATGTGTGACCCACATTCGCCAATTGTCGTGTCCCATACAATGCTACAAAGCAGATGACACTTGTCCAGGCCTTCAACAGCTGCGACTCCCTATGAATGGCCATAATCTGAGATTCGGGACTTCATGTTCTCCATTGGTGGACTGCTTGTGGAACCTGCACATGTAGCTGTGGCAGGACACACAGATCCCCAGAATGCCAGGTTGAGGGTTGGCCAATACAGTCGTGTAAGCCACACACATCCACGTGAGATGGCCATGTCAGACTCAATCCAGGAACTGACGGTGAACATACACGTAATGTCAGCTCATAGACACTGACAACTATTGAGTGTGATCAGAGGAAAATAAGTCTGACCTTGGCTCCTATGAATGTGTCTCGTCCTGCATGACACAAACATAACATTCGGATTTTGCTTACATTTCAGCAGGCACAGCTGGCGGAACAGAAGGCCAGCAGGACCTGGTCCGGAGCAAGAGGCCACCAGTGCGGCGGCGGCTACACCCACTTTCCACCAGCGAGGAAGAGGAGGATGAGGAGGGACCCTCAATATCAAGAGGCAAGGGGATTGCGCCCACCCAGACTGACAAGGGACACCCTGATGCTGGTGCCACATCCCGGGTGGAGGCTGCAGACATTGAATGGGGGGGGGGGTGAACACGACACCTCGGACCATGAGGTGTTGGAGAGCTACTCTCCTCAGGATTCTTCACCTGTGGTCCCTGAAAAGGTGTCCTCGGGGCAGGCCAACAAACAATCTGGGCCTGCCATCAGCCCCTCCCTACCTCCAGAGTTCCCCATTCCATCGGGGGACCCAGCTGCATCCCCTGCAACCAGTCCCCCTCATCGTAGCCGCCAGCTCCCCAACATCATTGGCTCCGGACCTCAGGCACCACATCCCTCCTTTTCCCCCCAGGCCCCTCCCGGTGTTGTTCCTCCTGTGGCTGTGCCAGTGGACTTGATGTGGATGTGTGAGGGTCAGCCAGACATGTCCGCTCGCATCGCGCTACAAGTGTGTATGGAGGTACGCATGATGCGAGAGGACATGCTCCGATGTATGGCCACCCTCACCACCACCATCAATTCACTGCCCGCAGCCATGTCGTCTGTTGTCTCCCCAATCCCTTCCCATACCACTGTCAATGTCTCCCCCTGTCCGTTGCCCCACACTGTTTCCCTCCGTACTCCTCGTGTGGCACGAACCCAAGTGGTGCCTGTTCCTGCACCCGCCAGACGTGTGCCTGCATCGGACTCTGAGGATCTGGACATTGTGGTCCTAGAGGATGACCAAAAGGACACTTGACTTTAGACGTGAACAACTATTTCATTTTCCCCTTGTAAATAGACTGTTTTCCCTGACGCTCCCTGACGTGTTATATTTTTTTTGCCCCATCCCAATCCAGGTTCCCATCTCCCTCTGCATTAAGATCATCATTTGTTTTCCTTTCTCCCTTCCAAACGGACGGTTGTTCTTTTGTACCTTCTCAAAATACAATTTGGAATACTCATAACTTCCACTTGTTTAACTTCATTCTGAATGTCTGGTTCTGAATATGGACACATATTTGGTGGGTCATCTGCTATGCACATAATGGCTGGTTGCAACGATGGGTCACACTTGTAACTGTGTCACACACACACATACCTTCTCACATCTCCAGGCCACCTGCAACGTTACACAGGACATGATACACAACAGATTATTAGTTTTGGTAGGTGTTTATTTGGTGCACACACAAACACGTGATCACATTGTCCCGGGTTCCTGTCACTGGTGAGTGCGACGCCGCAATTTGGGGGGGGGATGACCGCTCCGAGTGCTCAGGTCTGGCTCGCCGCCTACGTGGAGGTGGGTACTGTCCAAGGGACTGTCCAGGGTCATCCACATGTGCTGTGGCAGATGGTGTTTGCACACTTGATGGCTGTACAGGTGGTGGTGGTGGTTGTGCAGGTGGCGGGAGTGACTGTACAGGTGGTGGTGGTGGTGGTTGTGCAGGTGGCGGGAGTGACTGTACAGGTGGTGGTGGTTGTGCAGGTGGCGGGAGTGACTGTACAGGGGGTGGTGGTTGTGCAGGTGGCGGGAGTGACTGTACAGGTGGTGGTGGTTGTGCAGGTGGCGGGAGTGACTGTACAGGTGGTGGTGGTTGTGCAGGTGGCGGGAGTGACTGTACAGGTGGTGGTGGTTGTGCAGGTGGCGGGAGTGACTGTACAGGGGGTGGTGGTTGTGCAGGTGGCGGGAGTGACTGTACAGGTGGTGGTGGTTGTGCAGGTGGCAGGAGTGACTGTACAGGGGGTGGTGTTGGGAGTGCCAGTTCAGCCCGCTGGTGTGGATGTCTCCCTTTGCTGTGTTGGTGTGCAGTTGGTACAGGTGTGGGGATGTGCTGTCCTGTGGGCAGATATGATGGCTCCCCTCCCTGCGTTGACCGTGAAGGGAAAGGTTGGCTCACTCTCAAAATGCCCTCCATCATCTTCATGGCCAAGGCATGGTGTCTTGCACTCTCTTCCCTCTGGATGGATAGCATGTCTCGCATATTTCTGGACATGTCCTGCCAAGTCCTATCCATCCTATCCAACACTTGGCTCAGCCTCTCCACCGCCTGAGGGAAGTGGACCATGTCCTGCAGGGAGTCCGACATGGTGGACAGGGTAGCCCCTATGGCACTAATGTCCTGCCTCACATCGCTCTGCTGTTGGAAGAAGTCCTGCTCCCACTGGTCATCACAGCCAGGTGCAGGCCCTCTCTGCAGCTGTCTGCCATGGATGGGATGTGCAGGTCCTACGGCAGGGGGTGGGGTGGGAGGTGGGAGCCTGTGGGCAGGTGAATGGTGCCCAGGGGATTCCAGCAGCACAACAGGGCTGGTACTACCCCCAGATGGTGGAGAGTCTGGCAGGGATACACTGTCTAGGGAAGAGTGGGTAGGGGAACCACCATGTTGGTCCTGGACGTGAGGACTGTGAGGGAGTGATGTCTGTGTTGTGATGCGTGTGTGCTGTGGCTGGTTTGCTCGAGTCTGGGGACAGGCCATGGTATGCCTGGGAGGAGGCGGAGGGACGTTGCTTGGCAGAGGAGTTGATGCCCTGACCGATTTAGCCAGTCTGGCACGATATCGCGCATTGGCATCTTCATCGTCAGACATGTAGTCCTCATCATCCACCAAGCAGAGGTCCTCAGGATATTCTTCCTCCTCCTCCTGAGCAGTGCTTGCAGCCGACATGACAGCTTGGAGGATCAGGGGATTCTCCCCTCTGATTCCACGTCGGCCCGCACTGGTCATAGGCCTGTCATCCTCGTCATCGGCATCCCCTGGAACAGAGGTTGCAACCGTATTAGGGATTGACCTGGTATGACATGTGGTGCAAAACAAGGGTTTGTATCAACTGTACTTTGCATCAACAGATGAGGATCATGTGACCTGTGTAGGGTACCACCACAAATGACAGCTCACACCATAGCACTGAGGTGTTACACAGATACAGGCAAACTCACCAGCTCCAGCCACAACTCTCTGTCCCTTGGTGTTCCCTCCTAGTGTCACCTGCTGGACCTGTCTCCTCACGGGCCTAGCTGTCCCTGAACCAGCAGCTGTAGAGGGAAGTGACAACATTCTCAATTATCTGCATCACCAATTGTCAGACAGGCACATGACACTCCTGATTTGTATTTCACTTTGTACACAACTGCTGATTACATGCAGAGGGGAATCAGTATCTCTGTCATGGCTTTGGAGTCGAAGCCAGTGACACACCACATGCTAGAATTACCTGGAGGACGGCTGCGCGAGGGTTGGATGTCATACAGTCCCCGGGATGGTGCATGATGCTGGGGTGTAATCCGGTCAGCATCTGTGATAAGACATAGAGGTCTATATTTTGCAACAAGAGATGGTAGCTCTGAGCCAACATGTCATTCTCAATGACCATTTGTGGGTAATCCAGAACGATGTGCAGCATGTTTAGCTCCTGAACTTTACATTTAGGCACCTGCTCACATGCAGCAGTTGCCAGCCGTTCCCTCCACACAGCAGTGACATCAATCAGATGACACATCAACAGACACCTCATGCTAGAATTACCTGAAGGACGGCTGCGCGAGGGTTGGATGTCATACAGTCCCCGGGATGGTGCATGCTGCTGGGGTGGAATCCGGTCAGCAGCTGTGATAAGACATACAGGTCTATATTTTGCAACAAGAGATGGTAGCTCTGAGCCAACATGTCATTCTCAATGACCATTTGTGGGTAATCCAGAACTATGTGCAGCATGTTTAGCTCCTGAACTTTACATTTAGGCACCTGCTCACATGCAGCAGTTGCCAGCCGTTCCCTCCACACAGCAGTGACATCAATCAGATGACACATCAACAGACACCTCATGCTAGAATTACCTGAAGGACGGCTGCGCGAGGGTTGGATGTCATACAGTCCCCGGGATGGTGCATGCTGCTGGGGTGGAATCCGGTCAGCAGCTGTGATAAGACATACAGGTCTATATTTTGCAACAAGAGATGGTAGCTCTGAGCCAACATGTCATTCTCAATGACCATTTGTGGGTAATCCAGAACTATGTGCAGCATGTTTAGCTCCTGAACTTTACATTTAGGCACCTGCTCACATGCAGCAGTTGCCAGCCGTTCCCTCCACACAGCAGTGACATCAATCAGATGACACATCAACAGACACCTCATGCTAGAATTACCTGAAGGACGGCCGCGCGAGGGTTGGATGTCATACAGTCCCCGGGATGGTGCATGCTGCTGGGGTGGAATCCGGTCAGCAGCTGTGATAAGACATACAGGTCTATATTTTGCAACAAGAGATGGTAGCTCTGAGCCAACATGTCATTCTCAATGACCATTTGTGGGTAATCCAGAACGATGTGCAGCATGTTTAGCTCCTGAACTTTACATTTAGGCACCTGCTCACATGCAGCAGTTGCCAGCCGTTCCCTCCACACAGCAGTGCCATCAATCAGATGACACATCAACAGACACCTCATGCTAGAATTACCTGAGGGACGGCTGCGCGAGGGGTGAACAGCTGCAGCCAGGATGTCATTGAGTGCCCGGGATGGTGCACGCTGCTGGGGTGTAATCCGGTCAGCATCTGTGATAAGACATACAGGTCTATATTTTGCAACAACAGATGGTAGTTCTGAGCCAACATGTCATTCTCAAAGACCATTTGTGGGTAATCCAGGACTATGTGCAGCATGTTTAGCTCCTGAACTTTACATTTGGGCACCTGCTCACATCCAGCAGTTGCCAGCCGTTCCCTCCACACAGCAGTGACATCAATCAAATGACACATCAACAGACACACATGTATGAGAAGATTACTGATGGGAAGGGATAAATGACCCAGATTCCTCCCCATTACACTGCTATCACCTTTGCCATTCAGACTTACATATTTCCAGAGTCTCATGTTGTTTGTTGTCAAGTCAGAAAGGGTTTCATGTGTGAGATTTACAATTGTCAGGGACATGATGTTGCTCATTTGTGCTTCCCCACGCATGAAGTCACACATATTTGTATGAGAGAACACAGATGTCTTACGTCCGTCCTTTGAGTGTCCTCTCTTTGCGTACTCTATTTCCCAGATCATGGTACTACTTAGCTGACGACGATTGGTGTCTTGTACAGCAGACATCCAAACCTCTTTTGTCAAACACTAACCTATACATGTGAATACAGTAGGAGAGGAGGCGAGCAGAATGTAACATTGCGGATAGGCTGAAAGGCTTTGATGCCTTCTGCCTGCACTGGATTAGCGTGTTGCTCTTCAGCCTAGTCATTTAGCAGGTGTAACTACATGAAGATTCACCTTAGCAGCCCCTACATTCATCTCAAAGGTACACTACTGGCATAAGTGTTGGCCTCAGCCATGCTATTTTCATCGTGGTGTTTCCTATCATTGAATTGCAAGCCGGTTGTGTTTTGGTCACTTCATATGACTCATGGTACTATTGAATGTCCACTCTGCACTCACTTGGCATACATTTTGTGTCATCCTTTCATTAGCCACCAGGGTCTGATCTTGCATGGGTTCAAATGCCATATGTGAGCATATTGTGATGCAGGACAACAGTGTTGTAATACACATGCAACATACGGCGGACGTGAAAGGCACATTTCTTGAGCAGTCAGCCTGATATATTCTTGGGTTCCCCTCCCTTGGCCCAGCACCGGAACAGTGTGTGGGCCCTGAACAGATGTCACAGCCAACCTTGTAGCAGAAGTCAGTATGTGTCTTTGATTCTGGGAGGACCTCGTTGTACCTACAATGATAAGTGTGTTTTGCTACTTCACATTCCGGCAGCCACATGTGATGCACTAGATTTCTGGCACAAAGGATGAGCACAAGCAGTTGTGGGCACCAGCGTTGCATTAGTGTGTTATACGTAATATCATGATTGCTCCCACATTACTTCGAATGGGACCACTACCTGGATGCAACCTATATCACAATGACATGTCTACGGATCCTGATGTGCGGTCCACTATCGTGTTTTGTTGATGGCCAACACAGAAGCCAGACAATGTAAGTGGTACATGACCAGCTGTGTGGACTGGGCATTTGATCTATATTGGAAACATTCAAAGTTGGACAGTGCATGCATTGTCAATACTAATGACCCTGGGATCTAACTTGTTCATCATTGCCATATTTCAGTCAATTACTTTGATTGCTTACGTCTACAGACACCATTACAACATAGTGGGGACACCCTTTTGAGTAGTTGTGGCACTCGATAACAGGATTGGATTCCCAGGTCTGGGCCTGTTGCTGTAAAACATGTCATGTTCCGCAATTACGAAGGTTTGATGAGCCAAGACATGTAATATATTGTCTTCAGCTGTTCACAATTATAATTATCTAAAGGTGGATGTCCATTGACTACTCCAATAGTAATGCAGCGATTTGTACATCTCTGGTTGACTTTCATATGTGGGCACTACATGTCCCTCGGTCACTCCTGGCAATGTATGCATTTTGACCATCTCCTGGCCACTTTGACTTACCAGTCGGTGAGGGTGTACGGTGGCGATGCCTCCCAGTAGATGCAGGGACCTCCGCTACGGCAGTTGTCTGTGCTCTGGCTGAATGTGTCAATGGGTGAGAAGAGAGAAAACTAAACATCTGGAATATGTGCTTGTGGAACATTTCTGTGATTTCCCCATTTCTTCTGCATGCTAACAGTGTTTTGCAGTACTGCTGCTGACTGGGCAGGTAGGAGCAGTGGTGCATTGGGGTCGTAGTGGCGTGGCAGGGTGGGAAATTTACAACAGAATAGGTGTCTGACTTTTGGACCAGATGGTTCTCTCACCTTCTGCTTTGTGCTTTCAGCTTGCACGGGGTGATTTACTTCTTAGAGATTTAGTGGCATGTTTCCACGCCCCTTGTAATACATTAACACCGCAGTTGCGTCACTTCTGTGACACAGTGGTAGGGTAATACAGGTGACACATTTAGACTTATTACCAATGTTATGCATCTATGTTGATGCCTCACGGTGTGCGGGCCTGCGCAACATTAAACATGCATCAGCTGTGATTTGGCAGGGTGTGTGTTTATTTGGTTATGCCTCGTACAAGTGATGCATTGTAATTGACGGCATTTCACGTAGTCACTTTTCATAGGGTGTTGCCATGCAAACTTAAACCAGCTTGAGGCACCTGTAATGAGTTGCCCTGAGCGTTAGGTGTAGGCGGTCCATGGACATAGTTGGAGTTGCGTCACACTTGCGACACTACTCCAGCAGAGCATCCCCCTAATGCCATCAGTTGCGACACCCATCTGTCTATCCCAGCGCCACAGTGCACCGCATTGTCAATGTGACGCATCCGCGGTTGCACAAGAGTTGGATTGGGTGTGGCATTGTTACTGGCGCATCTCTGCTGTAATTTGTCAATTGCTACTTAGCATGCTGGTGTATTAATGCAACTGGACAGTGGCCATGTTTTCAGAAGTGGAGGAGGGATTTGCCATTTCCATCCCTAAGGATTGTGGGACTTGTAGTGCTACATGCAGAGGGTGACACAGGAGTCTCTGACTTACGGATTAATTAATACACTTTGGACTACTTCCTTATTCACACTGACAGTGCAACACAGACCGTCTATTCATGCACTTTCACTTTTCATCCCACTTACCTGGTACCACGTAGCGGATGTCACTGACAGGCAGCCCATGGACCAAGTGGGGGTGTATGGTCGTCAGGATGTCCTCCTCCTGTGTGGTGAGGCGGATGCGTGGTCCAGAGTGTGCGGCTGGGAGGATCTGTTGTAATTCCATCCTGGAGTATTTATCCTTTTCCCTCAGCTGCTCATCCTGCCATTTCTTTTTGACGTCCTGCACAGTGCGCCTGTCCTCCCCCAATGCTGTGACAGCAGTGGCTAATTGCTGCCACAGGGCTGCCTTCTGGCTCCCACTGGTGCAGTAGGGTGTGAGTCCATAGAGGCGTTTATGGTGCCTCACAATGAACTCCACAAGCATGGTGGTCTCCTCTGCTGTAAAGTTCCTCTTTCTCTTCATGAGCTCCATTTTCTTGGCCGGTCTCTGCTTGGAAATACAAACTGCGTGTGGTCAAACCGGTGCCTTCACTGTGTGCTGCTTTTAAATGTTTTTTGCTGCTGGTCAATCTGTGTTAATTGGCTTCAGCTGGATCATGGTGGGGGATGGTAGGCACTAGCAACATGATGGCTAACTGGAGCTGTTGGCTGGGATTGGCTGGAGTGCGTCAGCTGATGCATGGTGGGGGATGGTAGGGACTTGAACAGGTGTTTCCCCTTGGCTCAAATGATCAATGGCAACAGTAATGTAGTCTGGTCCCAATTCTGATGTTCCGGCCCGAGAGCGGCATTTCCGGCCCGAGGCCGGAGTTTCCGGCCCGGGAGCGGATATTCCGCCCTCGGAGCGGACTTTCCGGCCCGCAAGCGGACTTCCCGCTCCGGGCCCGGAAACTCCGCTCCGGGGGCGGAAAATCCGGCCCGGGTGCGGACGTAAGTTTAGTGGTCGTAAATGGATTCTGTGAATAGCAAAAGTCCTAAGTTCATTTTGTGAATCGCTAAAGTAGTAAGTTCATTCTGTGAATACCAGAAGTACTAGGTGCATTCTGTGAATACCAGATTGGTACTAAGTTTAGGATTTAGTCTTAAGTTTGTTCTGTGAATCGGGCCCTTAGTGCTTTTGACAGGCTCAAACAGGCCTTTCTGGCCACCCAGCCACTTCTGCCACCTGCGGGAGAAGATTTATCAACCCCACAAGACGCTCTGCCCATCGATGAAGCAGTGGACGCTAACGCTGAACCCGGTCCCTCCAGACCTTGGCTCCCTTCTCGCCCCTCTCAGGACAGCTCAGACATGTTTTACCCCGATGACATAATCCACCCCCGCTCATCGGATTGGGCTCCAGCATATAAAGTTGCCAGCTATATGGCGATGCATATACGTAAGCCTTTGGAGAAAGAGGCCCGTAACTGCCTCCGAGCAGAATGCCCGCGACCTTCCCTGGAGGGTGAGGCCTCCCTCACAACGGAAATTGACTCTCGTTTGGCCACTTTCCTGCAAAAGGTCATGAAAGATCCTAAGAAAGAAATTGACAGGTCCTGGCAAGCGTGCCAGGACAAGCTCTTGGACGTTTTACGACCCCTCACAAAGATTTTGGACATGGCTGAGGAGGCCAAGACGCCAGGTTCCCTGATCTCCCCGGAGTGCCTTTCGGGGTGGGCTCAAAGGGCCATTGTGTTCCTGGGCAATGCCAGCTGTGCCCTTTCCACTGAGTGAAGAAGCTCTCTTCTTATTAAGGTAGACCCCAAGCTTGGAGATCTTGCTGACTGAGAGGCAGGGGCAGTGGCACAAGGAGGCCTCTTTGGTGAGCCTTTTGTCAAGGAGCTGGGTAAATTTGTTAATACTTTTACCTCCCTTGACAAGGCACAGTCTTCAATCAAGAAGATGTTTCCGCAGGTTTTCCGCAGGGCGGGTCGAGGTAGTTCAACCGGCCATTCCTTTAATCAACCCTCGAGAGGGCATGGCTCCAGACAGGGTCAATATCGAGACCAGTCCTGTTTTGGCAACTTCTACCCTGCAAGAAGCTGGTGAGGCAAGGGCAAAGGATACCGAGGAGCCGCGACCCCAGCCAATACCGGTGAGTTTTCTCCCTTCTTCCCTGTTAAAGTTAGGGGGGAGGCTGGGGAAGTTTTTCCAGGTCTGGACTTCCATCACGGGTGACGCATGGGTGTTGCAAATGGTTCGAGGTTTTCACATAGAGTACGTGGGAGATCCTGTCCATCGAGGCAGTCCTCGTCCCATCCAGTATTCCCAACAGGAATCCGCTCTAGTGGACGCAGAGGTCTCATCCCTCCTAGCCAAAGGGGCTATCGTTCCCTCCTCTCAGCATCCCAGGGTAATCATAATCAACATATTTTTGGTAGACAAAACAGATGGGGGCAAACGTCTCGTGATCAACCTCAGTGAGTTCAACGAGTGGCTAGTCTATCGCCACTTCAAGATGGAAGGAATTCATCTCCTCAGGGATGTCTTGCATCCTTCACACTGGATGGTGCTTCTCGATCTAAAAGATGCCTACCTAGTGATTCCGGTCTTCCCTCCCCACCAGAGGATCCTCCAGTTCATCTGGCAGCGGCAGACGTACGAGTGTGCATCCCTCCCTTTCAGTCTGTCATCGGCCCCTTGGTGCTTCACCAAGGTCCTCAAACCAGTGATGGAGTGTTTGAGAGCTCGGGGTGAGGATGATAGTTTATTTGGACGATCTTCTCCTTATGGTTTCATACCCTCTTCAGCTGCTACGGCATCTTCAGATGGTGGTCGATCTTCTCAAGAGCCTGGGTTTTGTGGTTAACTAAACAAAATCGGTTCTCACTCTTTCTCAGTTGCTTACGTTTCTTGGCTTCGTAGTAGACTCCAATTCCTCCACTCTCAGTCTACCGGCCGGGAAGGTCTCGAAGATTCGACACAAACTGAAACAATCCTTATCCAAGCAGCAGGTATCGCTCAGGGATTTAGCCCAGATTGTGGGCCTTCCTTCGGCCTCCATCCAGGCTATCTTCCCGGGCCCCCTCCACTATCAAGCTCTATAACGCCTCAAAGCCGGGTATCCGCGCAGAGGGTGTCCTTACTCCCACAAGGTGGTGCTTTCCGAGGAGGCACGGGAAGAAATTCAATGGTGGCTTCAAGTCTGGAAACGCCAAGCGATTTTTGGGTCCGCTCCAGATCTAGTGATAGAGTCCAATGCCAGCACAGTTGGCTGGGGAACCAGGTGCGGCAAATTTTCTACAGGAGGGTTGTGGTCTCCAGAAGAACGGAGATTACATATCAACTGCTTGCAACTTCTAGCAGGCTCCTTCATTGTCCGTTGTTGGATGAGAGATTCCATCCAGTCATCTTTCCTCCCAAAAATGGACAATATATCTGCGGTTTGCTATATCAACCACTTAGGGGACATGAGGTCCAAAGCCCTCTCCGCCAGTTTTTGGCAATACTGCCTGGATCACCAAGTGACAGTCATGGTGGAATACCTCCCTGGTCGGTAGGACCAGGTGGCGGATTTTCAATCCTGCAATTTCAGGGATTCCAGCCTCTGGAAGATGAACCCAGATGTTTTTCGGAGGTTGAACGACATTTTGGGTCCCTTTTCGATAGACCTTTTTGCCTTGAGGCTCGACCACCAACTCCCTCGGTTTTACAGCTGGAGGCCGGATCCATTGGCATTGGCCACGGACGCCTTCCTCCAAGACTGGAGTCAGGAGAAAGGGTTCGCTTTTCCCCCTTTCGCAATGATCACGAGGGTGACAGCTCAGATCAGGAGGCAGCGAGCAGAGGTGGTGATAGTCACCCCCTTTTGGAGATCTCAAGTCTGGTTTCCAGTTCTTCTGTAACTTTCTTGTGATTCTTCAATCCTACTCCCCCACTTTCCGGATCTCCCCCTGAGCCCCAACCAAGTTCCTCATCCTCTGATACAGGGGAACACATGGCGTGGAGGATTACAGGAGACGATGGGAGGTCCCAGGCTTTTCGGAAAAGGCTGAAGAGCTCATGTCCAGGGCTTGGATGGACAGCACGGTTAAACGTTACTGGTCCGCTTGAGGCAGATGGTCCCGCTGGTGTGTGCGACGGAATCTCAATCCCTTGGATGCCGATATGGTCCACATCTTGAATTTTCTGGCCCACCTAGCTTCGAGTGGTCTAGCATACAGATCAATAAACACCTTTCGCTCAGCCATCTCTGCGGGCCATGTGCCGCTTAACAATGTGGAAGTTGGGGAGCATCCCCTTGTTTGCAGGCTGCTCTGAGGCATCAGACTGTCTCTGCCTCTGGAACCCTGGTATTCGGCCCTCTGGGATGTCAACCAGGTCCTCAACTTGTTTTTATCTTGGCAACCTAACCGTTTTCTGTCATGGAAGGAGTTGTCGGCCAAGCTGGTCATGTTCCTATGCCTCATCTCCTGCCGTCGTGTATCTGACGTGCGAGCTTTGGATATCACAGCCAGGATTTTTAATCCAAAGGGAGTGACGTTCACTTTGCATAGAAGGACTAAGTGTCACACAAGGACAATCTCGTATCCGGAATTCCCAGATTCCCCTAAACTGTGTGTAGTCCGCTGTTTGAAAGTTTATGAGGAGATGACCGAGGGGTTTCGTCACCTTGGTGAACAGCAACTCCTTATAGCCTTACGTAAACCGTTTAAGGCAGTTTCTTCACCCACCATTTGCAGATGGGTTAGGTGAGTTATGCAAGAGGCTGGTATAAGCCTTAAGGACTGGAGCTCATTCCGCGAGAGGTGCACTGGCCTCGAAAGCATTCGGCTTGGGTGCCCATTTGGAGGATATCCTCAACGCGGCGGATTGGTCTTAGGACTCTACCTTTAAAAGGTTCTACTTCAAGCCAGTGCTGGACATGGCTCACCTCGTGGTGAGCAAGCTTTGAACTAGCATAATCCTCACCTCCAGTCCTGACATAGAATGAAAAATGTCCTAGGTATCGTAATGGAAAGTTTCAATTCTATTAAGGACTCGAAGGCAAGGATGATCCCACCCTAGGGTTTAAATGAAGGTACGCACCCCGTATTGGAGTAAGTAATACAGTTTGATTTCTCGACTGTTAAGAATAATGATCATTGTCATTTTTTGTGTGGAATATCTGTCTCACTACTATTCTTTTGCAGGCTTGACGAGTTTCTATTCTTTAAGTGACATTGTACCTTTGTCCTCGTAGGTTCGGATGCGAATAAACAGGACTCATGAAAGGAATCCAACGGCTGACTTCGCGCGACGAAAGAGGATGAAGGGCCAGTGAGGACAGACTATGTTGGAGCTGGAGTGTTCCCTATTGGAGGGCTCAGGACTATTCTTGATTGGCCATTTTTCTTTACTACATTTTTTCCCAAGGTTTCATGGGAAATGTAGTTTTGTTTGTTAAAGTTGGCTGCTGTTAATAAAGTGAAGAGAGAAGGCATAATCCTTGCCTCCGAGTCCTTAATAGAATTGAAACTTTCCGTTACGATAGTTAGGAAATTTTTAATTCTCCCTCCTGCTATGCGCCAGGAAAGGAGGGGTTTGTAGAGGCTTAAGGAGGGGTTAAGGGATGAACATGCTAATAGAAAAACATCCCCCCACTAACAAGAATAACACTATTGCTATTCACAAACTACACTTCTAAAGTTACTATAGGCGTAAAAGTGTCAAAACAGGGTCACATTTACTCCTAACCAGACTTGGCATAAGTCAAGCATCATATATGGGCACCCAGAGTTACTGAGACAAACTCTAATAAAATCTAATGGAGGCAGAGAAATAAAATAACACCACATAGGAAATTGTGTTACAGAATTTCTAGTATTTCGACTTTTAAATGTAATATATCTATTTCTAGTGTTAAAATGTACATAATTATTAAAAAATATAAAATATTTTATTCATTTAAAATGTAATACCTAACCCAATAGAAATATAAATAACTATTTTTAATGTATAATGTAATATAATTGCAATTATTTTAACACACAACATTTAACAACATTTATTAAATTATGGATAATTTTAGTGGATGGGAATAGTTTCTTAATTATTGTTTAAAATTAATAATTATAAAATTAACCTAATGTATTTTAGTTCATTATTTAATACCCACGTAATTTGATGAGTTGGGGTGTGGCTTGGCCAAGCAAGATGGCAGTTCCACTTTAGGCGCATTCTTGGCCGATCCTATCACCCTTTGGAATTCAGGCTGCTGTGTGCTGCCTTATCACCTGGGACCCCTGCACAGACCCACCAGTGGCGTGTGCTGGCTGCGAGCCATTCCCGACCCACATTGTCGCCGTGGCTTGACTCTTGGTGCCCCATTCTGAAGCCTCGCAGCCTGCTCATCTGGGCAGCCGTGTGAGGCATACCTCGGGCCGACAAGGGAGTGATATGGGGACCCGGTCCGGAGCGCGACCCTACATGACCAACATGCAAGAGCCTGGACGGAACCCCAGGGGTTGGTTGATGCTGGTCTGGACGCTTCTCCCTGTGGCGCAGTGCTTTGGAGGATTCCTGGCCCATGCTTGATAGGGTAGTGAAGCGGAGGAGGGGCGTACTGGTGGCGGACTAGGGTCCCTGCCGGCCACGAGCCTTCACCCTCCCACTCCGTGGGACAGGCCGGACTTCACTCCGCATTCCATCCGTCTGGGACCTGGACCTGCTGCGACCGGAGCTGTTGGGCCTCCCCGGGCAGGGGGGCCCGGTCGCCTCTCCCCTTGGCACTGCTGGTCTCTCTTGTCTGGCTGCTTGGACCCATGGGGTTCGACACAGCCAGGACCCTTACAGTCATACTTCGTTTTTCAAAGGAAATTAGATTCATTTAACTGGGAATTTGTATCTGTCCATTTGACACAAGTGAGAGTGACCAATACTTATGGTCTGGAAATAACATACTCGGACATAGCCTTGAAAAAGTCCTACAAAGGACAAAACACATGTTAGCTGATATCATCCATGTGGAACCAACAGTAACACATCCACGAAGGGTCACTACAACATCTGTACCTGTGAAATAAGGAAACAAACAGCAATGCATACATAATTTGTTATTAAATCATTGTGTGTATAATTAAATGACTAAGAAACCACTGAATTTAGAGTGATGATATGATGTGTAACACTTTTGTGATACTGATTTCAAGTAAAAAGATAATATCACATACCTGAATGTCTGAAGTTGTTTTATGAGACAGTTTTATAATACTACTCAATCAATATAAATCCTATGTGTACTATGATGCACTAAGGGATATGTAAACTGTCTTGGACTATTATGACAGCAGCTAATTTTTTGTGTGGAGTGCTCCACTATTTTGTATTTTGGGTCGACGCTTGTTTCCTGGGCCTACAATGACGCCCTAGCATCTCTTCCTGACCCTATCCAGACCCTGTGCCTTTGAGACACCATTGTTGGGCCTTCTCCTGGGTGGGCACGCCCTGGAAGCAATGCTGCCTTACATCTGTTGCTCAGCCTTGGAGTCTGTGACAGCAGACTGAGGTGCATGCATGCTGCGGATGGTGGGCCTGACCATAGGCCACGTCTGTATATTGGGCCCCAGGGCCTCTTGCCCCTTCTGCTGGGACCCTCGTCTGCTCATGCTGCTCCTGACATCTGGGAGCAAGCGGGCCAAGTGTGAACCCACTGGACCTGCTTCCCCTGACTTCGACATCTGGATTCCGCCCTTCGAGGGCAGGTCTCCATGCCATGGGGAAGGACATGGGACCATCGACACATGCACAAACTAAGATGGATAGATTTTCCATGGCCCCCCAGGCGAGTGCCGAGTGGCAGAGGTCCTCCTGCTCTGACTAGCGTGTGGCAGAGCCCACGGATCTCACTGCCATACTGCAAGCTATCCAGGCATCCCGGGAGGCAGTTGAAAAAAGGATAGGCGAGGTCAATGTGGACATTTCACATATCCAGGAAGACCTCTGTAACATGGGCCATAGAGTAACTGCAGTGGAGGAGAGGATCTCCACAGTGTAAGATTACATAAATTCACTCAAAACCAAAGTGGCCATCTTCCATCCCTCACCAGCAGCCTGCAAAAGCAACCTACGATTCATGGGTTTTCTGGACGAATCAGAATCCTCAGACCCTGTGAACTTTCTGTGTGACTGACTACAGTCCTGGCTGCCCAAAGAAGCCATCTCACAGTGGTTTGTGATGAAAAGGGTCCACAGGTTGCTGGCCCAACGCCCTCCGCTAGAGGCACCCCGGTGTCTGCTGATTGCTCAGATGCTTTATTACCAAGATAGCGACTCCACCTTACTCGAGGTCATGAAGAGTTGGGACACTGACATTTCAAGCTTCACGGATCACGATATTCCCAGTCTGCACCTGTGAGAGTAGATCCTTCAACAAGGTGAAACAGAAGTTGTGAGCCATCAACCTAAAATACATTCTCATCTTTCAGGTAAAACTCAAGGTCCTATACAAGGGCCGCTGTCTCTTCTTTGACAGTCCGGAGGAGAAATGGGAGTGGGCGGCCTAGAGAGTCCCCCTAGGTCACACCAGGACGGACCGTGACACATCCCTCAAAACAAGAGCATCACTGAGACCTCAGCCTCCGTAATCTAGGCAGCAGTGGCATGCTAGCTTGCATCGAACACACAGCCGCTTGGAGGCCTCCCCAGACTCATCTGACACAGAGATCCAGGAGCACAGTCAATTGGCCATTCCGCAGCGCTGCGGGGATTCCCGCCTGATGGGAGAAGACCCAGAGGGAGAGGAGACCTGCCTGGTGATACCACAGGTGGGAGAGTGGGTGGAATTGAATGATCAACTTCCAATCATGTGTCAACGAATGCTGTCAGAGAAGCTACCACTAGCGACACCCCAAGGACCAGTTACTTTTCTTTTGAGTAGACTGTTGAGTTTTGGGGTTTTTGGGTGACAGATGCTTCAGGGGAGGAGGTATGGGGAGGGGAGAGTTGGGGGGATTAAAGACTGATTGGCTTCTCATTTCTATTGGTTTGTTTAGCTTGTTTAACCCACCTGCTGACTACAACACCAATACTACTCACAAGACCCTCACTTGGAATGTCAACAGCCTGCTAGACCGTATTAAAAGGACAGCAGTCCTGTGGTACCACAAGCACCTCCGTCCATCGGTACTGGTGCACCAAGAAACACACCCTTTGGGCTTGAACTGTCATATCCTAAAACGACTTGGGTATGACAGGGTATTTTATGCTGAGTTCACCCAGGGCTCCAGTTGGGTGGCAATACTTCTACATAAGTCCTTCCCTTTCTCAGTTACTTGTACCATTACTAACCCCCCTGGGCAGATACGTGACAGTGGAGGACCTGCTAGAGGGATGCCCCAGCAATAGCCTCAGCGTTTACATTCCACCACACCTACCAACCCGAACTTATGAGGCCCTTAGGGACTACTATCAGCCTTTCTTGTAAGTCCAACTTTTATAGGGAGTGATTTTAGCGTCATTCCTAATCCCGACATTGATACCACTGGCACCCCCACGGCGCACTGTTCCATGTGTGTGCGTGTAAAGTTCAGGGGTGGATGGAGTTCTGTGATCTCTGTGACGTATGGAGGACCATGCTCCCCTGGGATACAGTGCACACCCACACACCTGTGTCTCACAAGAGGCTTTTCCTGCATAGACCTCCTCCTGGTCGGATGTTGCTTTGGTGGGTGAGCCCTGTGGCCACTCTCCCATCAAACTTTGCTTTGGTGGCTGTAGCCCTTTGGATCGCCCCACTTGGCGCCTGAATGCCTGGTTCCTACATGATGACAGGTGTGTGGACTGTCATGCCACTACAAGCGTACTTTGATGCTAACGCTGGCTCAGTGGACTCAGCAAGCATCCTTTGGGCCACTGTGAAGGCCCCAATGCGAGGGGTTGCCAAGGGCTACATACGAGGGGCGGAAAAAGCCTAGCAGGTAGTGATTAACCCATAGATCCAGGTCTCTACCCTTGAGTGCCAACCCCACGTGTGACATCAAGTTGAACTGGTTAGATCCACCCTTAAGCAGACAGCCGTGACGAAACTCGACAGTGCTCGAGGGCCTCTATCCGGCAGGTGTATGAGTTTGGGGACTAATCCTGTAAACTCCTCTACTGGCTAGCTACCAGAAACGTGGCTAACAGAATAGTACCTGAGATTCTGGACTCTGACTGGCTCCTTCATGTAAACTCTATTGCAATGGGGCAACACTAGCAGAATTCTACTATAGGCTATACACACAGTGTCCTCTCCCTCCTCTTCAGTGTTCTATGCCTCTTCTGAATGATATACCACTCCCACAGCTGTCATCTCAGAGTGGATGGCTCTTGAAGAGCCTCAAACAGCGAAGGAGATCCAGGAAGCCATAACTGGGTTTTTCTTTAGGGAAAACTCACAGGCCAGATGGCTATCTGCCTGAATAGTACCGAATGTTTCAGGACATCCTCTCGCGCCACCTACTTAACCTATACACTGAGGCAGCTCAGAGGGGCTGGGTTCTTCCTTAATTTGCCACGTGATTATCATGTTTGATTCTCAAGCCTGGCCAACCTTCACCTTGGTGAAGCTCCTGTTGCCCTATCTGCCTCAACAATACTGAGATGAAAACTCATTGCCACTAGACTCCGACAGGTTATCTCCTGACCTGGTTCACCCAGACCAGTTCAGGTTTATGCTCAGCCGGGGTACTTAGCACTGTATACACTGACTGCAGATCGCATTGGCACGAGTTCATGAGATACCTGAATCATGCATGCTGCTGCTTCTCGATTTTGATAGGCCTTTGATTTGGTGGAGTGAGGCTTTATGTGGACTGTACTGGTCAAAATGAGTTTCGGTCTCCAAATACATAGATATATTGAACTTTTATACTCCCAACCCACGGCCAGATTGCTGAGTAATGGGGTACTTTCAGATCCTTTACCTATTGGCAGAGGGACTCGCCAGGGATGTCCACAGTCACCCCTTATGTTTTCCCTTGCAATCAAACCCCTCACCCCCTAGATGCTCAACTGCGATGGTGGAGCTCAGAGGACTCGTCGGAGCACAGAATTGCTCTATATGCCGATGATGTTACCCTGTACCTAGCTGACCCGGTCGAACAGGTCTCAGATGCCTTTGCACCCTGAAGCTTTATGAAGAGACCTCTAGCCTGCAGGTGAATGCAACTAAATCACTTCTAGTGCAGGTTCATGGTGATTCTGTAACAATGCATTGGTAGGCCTCTATACCTGAGAGATGCTGATCTTCAAATAAATGTGGATACACATCTCCCTTTTTCCTGAACTGACCTGGAGCCTTAACATGCCTCCTCTTCTCACCTGGGCAAAGGCGGACCTGCAGCGTTGGGCACACCTTCCGCTTAACCTCTTGATTCGCATAGCCTTCTTTAAGATAATGGTCCTTCCACGTTGCCTATACATCTTTTGAAATTTCCCCTTGCTAATCCTCGACTGTTGGTTTAGAGACTTCACCTTCATAGTCCAGGCCTTCCTGTTGGCCATTAGCTGCTCCACATTGCTTGGACCAAATGCCAGATGGCAATTTACGATAGGGGTGTAGTGATGGAGGATCTTCAAATCTATTACAGAGCCACACAACTCCTGGTAATCAACGATTGGCTGACTGGGGGGTGAGGCAATAATGGGTATCTGACCAAACTAGCCATACTAAACTTACATAAAGTCATGGGACTGCTCTGCGGAGACCCCATTCCCCAAATACCTTCCTGAACTGACTAAAGTAGTTTTCCTGACCTTGCGAGCAGCATTGCGAGCCATGGGTTGGCATAACACACTCACCCAGCAGATCCCGTTGTGGCAGGGCAGCTGACTTCATCATATATCCAGCCTCCAAGGATTCCAGGCTTGGAACTGTATAGGGATTGTGACCCTAGGTGACATCTAGGAAGGGGACCATATTAAGTCCTTTCAGGGCCTTCAGGCACAATACACCCATTCTAAAATATCATAGGTACCTGCAAATCAGGCAAGTGCTTGCTGTGCATTAGGATGGCCTCGGGGCGTTCCCAGAGTGCAGTCTGTTGGAAGTGCAACTGCTGATGGGTGCGTTGGAGAAGGGAGGGGTGTGCTGCATCTACTGCATGATGATTAACAATTCTCCTGTTGTGCTCCTCCCCCTGAGGAGGAAGTGAGAGGTTTCGTTGGGTCCCATGGATGAAGCCGATTGGCAAATGGCACGCATGGCAACCCTTGAGATAGAGGTGTAACTTGGTTATTACTCATTCAATTGAATTATCTTCACTACACATGCATTACACCCTTGAAACTGTGGCATGCTTGGAAAATACACAACACATGATTTCACTGCCTGTCCCCAAATGCTAACTTTTCCCACGTGGTGTGGTAGTGTCCCCCGATCACAGAGTATTGTAAGTGTATAGCCCACTCCTTGTCCTGGGTTCTGGGGTATGCACTCACACTGACACTGAGGGAGTCCCTGCTGGGGATTATGGGCAATCTTGGCAATACAGAGGGGAAAGGCATCTTATTGGGATTGCCGCTGTAGTGACGAAGAGAGACATTGCCTGTAAGTGGAAACTGGCTACTGCACCAATGGTGGGTAAGTAGATGAAAGGGATGGATTGGTGCAATGCACGGGAGCAACCCCTGTATTTGGCGCGTGGATGCCCACACAAATATGAAGGTATATGGGGTCGTGATTGGATCATTATAGTCTGCAAGTAACTGCATAGATGGTATTGTCCGTACTCCTTGTCCAATGAATGAATGAATGAATGAATGACTATTGAACTTATAAAGCGCAAATCTTTGCCTAAGGGCGTCAAGGCCCTGTTGCAGAACTGGGAGTGCAGACAAGATGGCCTACTCAACCTGACGTCTGTGAGAAAAGCCAGGTCTTCAAGGCTTTACGGAAGAGAGGGCGAGACACCTGACTGGAGAGCTCTTCCGGGAGGGAGTTCCACAGCTTAGCAGCAGCCGTGGAAAAGGCTCTACCTCCCCATTTTGCCTTTTTAAACCTCAGAACTGTTAACAGATTTTTATCTGAGGACCTGAGCTGTCTGGTGGGAACATACCGATGGAGAATTGCCTTAATACCATCTGGGCCTGAGCCATAGTAGGCATTATGAGTTAGGCACAGTGTTTTGAAAAGGATCCTACGGTCCAGAGGGAGCCAGTGCAGCGTCCTAATCGAGGCTGCAAATGAATGGTATTTCGGTAGGTTCATCACCAACCTGGCCGCAGCATTCTGCACCAACTGCAGACGTCGCACCAGTCCTTTATTAATGCCCAAATAAAGGGCATTACAATAGTCCAATCTGGACGTCACCAAGGCGATAACAGCCTGTTTGCGTGAATCATAGGAGAGGAAATGGGAAAATTTTCTGAGGATCCTGATAAACCCAAAACATGTGGACACTGTTCTTCTGACCTGCAAACTAAGGGAGAGTGAATTGTCCACTATGACCCCTAGGTTTTTCCCATGGGATAACGGGCAGGGACAAACGCCCAGCATGTCCGGCCACCAGTCACTGGACCAAATCTCCAGTTTACTGCCAAAAATCAAGACCTCAGTCTTCTCCCCGTTCAATTTCATGAAATTTTCCACCATCCAGGAGGAGACTGCCTGCATACAATTCCTAAAATTAAGGGCAGAATCCCTAATACTATGAGAGATGGAAACCATTATTTGGGTGTCATCAGCGTAGGACAACACCTCTAACCCAAAGGATCTCACAACCTTAGCCAGTGGGGAAACATAAATATTAAAAAGTGTTGGGCTCAGGGAGGATCCCTGAGGAACACCGCACAACAGGGGTTTGGAGGCCGAGTAGAATTGGCCAAATTTCACTGTCTGTGCCCGATCACTGAGAAAGGAGGCCAGAAGCCCCAGAGCTGAGCCCCCGATCCCTATCTCTCTGAGGCATTCAACCAGCCTCAGAGGGGACAGGGTATCAAAGGTTATGGTAAGGTTAAGTAGGACAAGCAAAGTGGTGTGTCCTGCGTCCACTTGAGTACGGATATTGTTAAATACAACAGTCAGTGCTGTTTCCGTACTATGGTGGCTTCTGAATCCATGTTGTGAGCCATCGAGTAATTGGTGATCCTTAAGGTAGGCACTAAGGTAAGAATTTAAGTAGGTTTCGAGAATCTTAGCTGGGACAGGAAGTAATGAGATCGGACGATAATTTTTCAATTCTGTAGGGTCCAAAGAAGGCTTCTTCAAAAGTGGCTTAACCACTGCCGTCTTCCACAAGGTGGGATACTGTCCCTCTGAGATGGGAACCTTCAGAACAGCAGTAAGGTGAGAAATAATGAACTCACAACCAATTTATAGCACCTTAAGGGGGCAGGGATCCAGCGGTGAGCCCGATTTGACTCGTTTTAGCAGCCGATCAGTAACATCTGGCAACATACAAGGGAAAGTGAGTAGCCTGGGCATCTCCTCTGTAAATACAGCCTCACTAGGAGGGAGGATAGGCCAAGCAGGCGACCCCACTTTGGAGTTGAAAGCTTCCAGCAAGGAGTATATGTCTGTAATTTTCGTTTGAAAGAAATCTGATATTTTATCACAGAACTCCTGGGATAATTCCGAGGGATCTGTGGCATGGGGAGAAATAAGGGAATTGATGACATTAAAAATATCCCTACAAGGTTTTATTGATTCTGTGATCTTTGAATAGTATAGTCCCTTTTCCTCCATAATAGCCGCCTTGTACCCTTTTAGACACTGTGCAATTCCCTACCCGAAGGCTCCAAATCTGTGCGCCACAGCCTCTCCTGTCTACGGCACCCCTGTCTCATCTTTCTAAGTCTCTCAGTAAACCAGGGAGCAGAGGGTTTTCTTCTTGCTGAATAGTGCTTGCTCACAGGTGCCAGAGTGTCCATTGCTACTGACAGTTGATGCGATAGCTGCGCTGCTGCCAGGTTAGCATCATGGTGCCTGATGGGCTCGAAAGTATTGAGGAGGTTAGAGAGCGACTCCTTACTTATACGGCTGAGGTTTCTTCTTTCCGCCAGATTCCGGTTCCCAGCGAGACCCAACCCTGATGCCGAGATGCGTAAATCAAAAGGGATGGCAAAATGATCAGACCAGGCGAGGGGAATAGGTTCTCCAACAATTATGCGAGGGTCATTAGAAAAGACACCATCTAGGATATGCCTCGCCATATGGGTGGGACTCTTGACCAGCTGTGAAAAACCACATCAACTCATGGTTTCCCAAAAGATTTGAGTATCCTTACATAGTTTTGTCTAGATGAAAATTGAAATCACCCAGGAGAGTAACATTTGATCTTTCAAGGTAGGGTTCTAAAAGACTACTAAAATCCTGACAGAAAGATACCCTGGAACCCGGTTGCCGATAACATAGGACACCGGAAAAGCTTTCTGTGGGATGCAGATTAATTGAAAAGTAAAGAGCCTGGTAGAGGTCGGAGGAGCGGTCAATGCTTGAGTACAGCAGACCATACTCTCTCTATGGAGAATGCCCAGACCCCCTCCCCGCTGGCCTACCCTATCCAGTCTACCAAGGGGTATAGCGTTTACGAGATCGGGACCTGAAGAATCCGTGGCCCATGTCTCGGTAATGAAGACCGAAAAAGGCTTCCTTGATGAGACAAAGTCTGAAAGCCACCTTGTTCTTGATCAGGGATCTTGCATTGATGAGATAACCTTAAACTGTCTGTTCTTTCAATGCCTTGATGTGTGTGGTTGGTTGGCACATGGTGGTTTATGTTTTTATGTACTACATTGTTTTGAAATCAATATAATTGGTTATCAAAATAAAAATTTGATGAGTTAATGTACTGTACCATTTTATTTTCTTCTAGATTAAATAGGCATATTTTTTTATTATTAATGTACATGTATAGTATACATTAAAATATATATATTCTTTTTATAAAATAACAGACTTTAATATTTTTCCCATACTTTCCCATAGGGAGAGCTCTACCATGGTGTCAGAAATCTCCTCTCATGTGTGAAAAGTTACTAGTGCTGATTTTACACTCGGCAATCATGTTTTAGGATGCTCTACCTTCTGATTTGGGGGGCGGAGACATGCAAACTTATACCTAGGTGTAAATCTACACTTGGAAATTGTGAATGCAAAAAAGTGTAGACTTGCACATTGGTATAATTGCAAATATACAAGCAAGAAAATATACATGTGTATATTGACCATTGTGAATAGATCCCAAAGCGTATACTGTGACTCCAGAAACAGGAGTACTCCTTATATTGACCATAATGTCATTTAAGCATGTAGCTCCTGCTACATGCTTCAATGAGAGAAATTATGGATGCTACATTCTACATGGGATCATTTATCGGTAGGCTATTACCACGCTGAAGCATATGCCACTGTTTCTTTGCTTTAAAAATTGATAAAATGGGTTAAAGTTCTGCAATCGATAACCAGAGTGTCATAAATTGATGTTCCATTTTTGAGACAGTTCTTCAAAATGAGGTTCATGCAATGGGTAAAATAGAATGTATGGAATTTTATGTCAAATCAGTGGCTTAAATTATGCTTATGTTTCCTTCTTGTTGTTTATTTCTACATAGCGGCTAGTCAGTATCAACAGGAGAAACCATTCATTAAACCGAGAACTACACTACCGAGAAAACTTTTTCAAAGAAATACTAGTGTATGTTCCCAGCTGTGTAATCAGCAATTTATAAATAGTCCCCCTTGACGACCAGCACTTCCTACTACTTCATGCTGAATCTCAGTTCAGCTTGTGAAGAAACTGTAGAATGATGGGAAAAATTAAGCTGATAATAAGAAAAATTGCCTAATTAATTCCCCCATCCTCTCTCAGACTTTCAGGGTGATTGAAGAACTGCTGTTGATTGTGACACTGTAAAAATTAACCAACATAGTAATATCCAACATCAAGATGGGAGGGAAAACACATCTGAAAAGCAAAATTGAAATTCTTCCAAAATCATACATTACTCCTCTTAACACTTGGAAGACTCGTGTTATCTACCATCTGACATGGCACATGTAATTTTCCTGCCATTGACTGGGGCAGCAGATCCAACAGTGAAACACTATGGGGCTGATTCACACAGGTCCTCCTCACTCGTGGTGCAGGCCTTGCAGTCGTGGCTAGACCTCTCTACTCCAGTTATCCATTGGGGGTTTGAAATTTTAATGAACTTGTTGAGAGAAACAAAGGTTGAGCACGTCCATCCAGTTTCAAAGTTTTGAGGAAAACATAACCAAAGCAGCGTATGACTCACTTTAAATTAATTTTGGAAGAAAGTACGCATCTTGGTTCCGCACATAATAATAACAAAAGCCCTTGATACCTCTTACACACTTAATTATCTATACATTGGGACCTCCCTATTCTACATTTAGTACTGGAAGGGTTCTAGTATTAAACTAGAAACACCCCAGAATGTGTATTATGTTTAAAAGACAAGTCCTGCGCCTAGGGATAACCATAAGTGAAACAAATTGAAAGTGAAAATGTATATAAAAATTTAGGAAGTGCCTTACGTAAGGAACCACCCGTGAGCCAATTGGCAGGTTGTCACAGATTTTCAGCTATCCTATACATACGGAGGAGCCAACACTCTAATAAGTTCCGAAGAATGTTGTATGTGTGTGTTTTCTATATAACCCTACTGTGTGTCGCACATATCTAAAAAAAACTCCCTCCATATAGGGAGGAGAAAATTATTCCTCACAAGAAAAATTTATTGAAAAATTAGTTGTATGCGGCATTTAACAAATGTCTTTAATTTATATGCTTGCACTCATGATTAAAAACAGCATACCATGTTTAGACCACTTTAAGAAGAACAGCCAACATGTTTCATTGCCACCTTTCACATTACTGGAAATTTCTTCAGGGTATGAGGACCATGTTTCACCCATGTGTGCACTGGACCATATGGCCACCGGGTGAGTGCCTACCACCCAGTGGGAAACTCGGGGCTGCTGAGGTGGCAGGGTGTGCAAAAAAATGATGGATTGGGATGCAGATTGGGATACGGCACAAATGATTACCAGTGGCTGAGATTAATTTAAGCATTCCATCCATCACTGTTTTGTATACTTATTATGTCGCCCTAAGTAGGACAGGTATGCCCAGATGTGGATCCCGTGTACACTGTGTCACTGGAACCAAGCTGTACCCGGCTGATAAGCCCATAACCAGGGCAAAACTGGTCCTGGGTTGCTTCTGTTCCAGTTCAGAGAGAACCTGGCTTGGCATTTCAGGCTGGACTGTTCCTATTGGAGGAGGGTCAAGATGGATTTGCATATAGCTGGGCCCAAATGGAGGTGACATGGTGTGCAAAATAACAATTGATGGGGATGCGGCCCGAGTCAGTGGCTGAGATTAATTCAAGCATTCCATCCATCACTGTTTTGCATATTAAAAAAGAGACAAGCAGTTTCCAAAAGTGTAATTGCACAATATATTGTTACTTGCAGCATGCCCTACAAAAAATAGTGAGTAACACACTCTCCTAACAGGATGGTTGCTACTGCTGCACTCTTTGCTGAAGTACAGTTTTCTGAAACATACAAAGTTGTAATGTAGCAGATGTGCCAAATTCATACTGCACTACTGTTAGTGCAATCTAAGGCAGTGTACACAGTGTGGAAGGTGGGTTTCAGCAGTGTGTTTCAATAAAGTGATGGCTCATTTCCACCTTTACTGCCTACTTTGTACTTCTCAATTGAATCATAGAAATGTATGAAAAATCGCCAAGCCCACCTTTGTCCCCAAAGTGCAAAATCTTTTTGATGACTTCCTACTCTTTAGAATCCTTGTAAATAGGTGGATACTCGGGCCAAACTGGCGGTTCCCCTGGAGGCTGGAATGGTGGGGTCGGTTTTGCAGAGGTGGGGGCTGGTTGTGCAGCGGTGCTGCTATCAGCTCCCAGTAACAAAAGCATCCCACAAGCGTGTCCAGCCTCCCGGGACCAGGCGGGGCTTCCCCAGGGCGGGTCCGAGAAAATTGCCTTGGCTGCTTTGGGTTCTCACTTCAGCCCTGGGAATACTTTTCAGCAATCAACATCCACCTTGTCAACCATATCTCTGTCAAAAACTGTTTGAAAGTGACTTGCTCATTGTGCTATACTACCTAGTTAAGGAAATCCTCATTATTATCTTGTTGAAGCAATCCATTAATGTCACAAGACATTTGTAAACAAGGACTTCCACCTCTTCGATGACAACATCATTGATGAGCATAGGGACCTTGGTAACCCCTCATCGATGAGCAGGAAACACCACCTCTCAAATGCATTTTCTCAATGAAGACTCCTCCATGTACCAATATACAGATCTGCACACACACCTTTTACAATCTGCAATCCCTTTAGTTACATGGGTGTTATGCATCGGGATTCCATCACAGCTTACTGTGAAAATCTTACTGGTAGAAAAGCCAAAAGAATTGGCATATTTCATTTACAGAAGAGTACAAGATTCAGGAAAGTGACGCAATTTAGATTCATAGATGAGGAGGAAAGCTATTGTGCAGAAGCAAATAAAATATTTTCTAACCTGTTTATAGACAGCACTATTATTAGAGTTCCAGGATCTATCCATTTAGGCTCAGGCATATTTTATGACTTTTAGGCAAAGTTCCTTACCACACTAAGAGGAGGAAAGTGATATGCATGTAGTCAAAAAGTGCCATGAAGATATTGAACCCCAAAAAGACATATTGGAAAATGAGTGAGAAGATTATGCTGTCCTAGGTAAGGGCATACAATAGCCGCCGCCTGTTAACTCTTCCCCACGTGAAATCCCTGCATTCCATTTCCTATTGAAACAACCTGTTGCAAAATTTGATTTGCCCATGATGGCCCAGAGAAAATGTGATTTGCCCATGATGGCTCCAAAGAAGAAATGCTTCTTGTAAAACTTTAAGGAAAAACAAGAAAAACAATTAAATCCACCCCAGAACATATCTACCTATTGGTGGCCAGGCGCTAGTCATAATATTGAGTATTTCAGCAGTGATTATCAGAAGGAAAAAATAAATGAAGTTCTGAACGCCAGCATGTCTAATGAGAATCTCAGTCTCCCCTTGAGAAAGACCGTCCTGATAAGGAAGATAATTTGTCACCCTTCATTAATTTGGTATCCAGAACATGAAAAGAGAGGACGCAAAACAACGTAATAAAGGGCAGTAATGACTGCCACTATCATAGAGACACCGATGAATAGTGCGATTGACACTCTCAACTCTCTGTCATCAGACTTGTTATGCTAGTGGGAAGGGACATGTTGAATCTTTTGAAGACATAGATATTGATGAGACAGATGGGTCTTGGATTTTGTCCAATTCATACGCTCACTGGAATCCATAACAAGCATTTGCAATGCAATAGGTCTCGCATTTACGCGACTTTAAGCTATTGGCATTGTAAATGACTATGCCATTTATTTAGGTTTTAAAAATGAAAACAAAAATAAAAGGCATTATCATTTGCAATATCAATAGCTGAAACTTGCGTAAATGCGAGACCTATTGCATTGCAAATGCTTGTTAAAATGGCGTCTGAATACTTTAATTTGTAAAACTAAAAAGTCTCACTAGTTTTAAAACATTAACTTGCAAAAAGTTTATGCCTCCAAGAATGTGCGATGGGAGAGCCAGGGAGATGCTGACCAAATAAAGAATGGTATTTTTGACAACATAAAAACCGAAAATATTGCAGGACAGAACTTCCAAACTACGATAACTAAATCAACAATGGTGGGGAAGGCCCAAAATTTGAGAATATGTAAAGGATATAAGGCAGTCTTCCTTGCGATACAGGAAAAAATGCTTTGGGAGAATGGAGTAAAATCAATATAAAAGGTCTCCTGCACTCCGAGCAAATCGAAAGTAGTCCCTGGGCTGGCAAGGTGCAGAGACACTCGGGACGGGAGAGAGACAGAACATGTTGCCGTGTATCCAGTCCACGGCGATGCTGTCGGGCGCTTGGATTGCATGTTCGATCACAGTGGAATGGTGAGAGAAGTTGTTGGCTTTGTCTAGGAAGGCACTGGTATCAAGAAGGAATGGGAAAGAGAAATTAATAAAACACATATTACAGTTTTCCTCCCCTGGCTAAAGCAGATGATGACGCAGTTACATTACGCCTAAACACAAACACAATAGAAGTGACATTTTGTTTAGGACAGGTAGCACTTTCGGTTCGCGGTCGAATAAAAACTCACCTGTATATCTTTTTCTGAGACAGGTCCGACCAGTAGATCTTATTGCTGACAATCTCCATGTCGAGAGCCACTACGTTTTTGAGCCGCGGGATCAGACACTTGTACTCGCTGTGGTCTAACGCCATCTTCTGCACCTCATGTTGGTTAGTAACAAGTCAGTGTGGTGCAGGTGCACACCAAGGCGGAACAGACGCCGCAAGCAAAAGAAAGGGTGTGCGCGTGCACTATCTCCAGTCCGGGCAGGCGCGGCAAACAGGAGACAGGGAGGGAATAAACATGCCTCCCTTGTAATCAAAAGCAAGCGTTTTTGATGCGCCTCTGAAAAGCATGGGTGGAGCTTCCACCCCGCTTCCGAAGCAAAACCGATGACTATAGATCTCGCAAGCGAGCAACGCATGCGCTGCGTCGCTAGGCGAGACCTAAAAAGACCACGGCCACCTCTTCCAAACAATATTTACAAGCACCTGATGTCTTTAGGAGAATTAGATCTTGGCCATGCCCTTTAATGGCTCCAACGAAAAGAGACCAAACGTCAAAAGAGCAAGTATTTTACTCCTAATACTACTAAAAAAGGAGGCTGTACCTATTTTTGGAGGAACGTTTTTGCCACTGGACTATCCTATGGCAGAATTTCCTCGGACCACAGGAATAGTATGATTGGATGAAATTCTACTAATGCGTGGATAATAATAAAAAAATTTGAGGGTTTGCCATTTCCAGTCAAGTTTAAATTGTCTCTGAGACTTTCAGGAAATCAAATCTGGTGGGATCTTCTTCCGGGCTGTGCTAATAAGGAAACTGTTTCCTATCATGAAACTGCATGATGGATTGTGGCTTGCATCGTGCTCTATCATAAAAAATAGCCAGTTAGTCAATCTTTTAAGTACAGCATTATGAAATGTGCCAAGCTGCAAGGTAAATATGTGCCACATTCACACATCACCATTGTTTGAGTATGCAGACTAAGGCAGAGTACTTAGTTCGTTGGCATTAATAAGAAATCTGATTTTTTTTATTAAAGTGAAGAGGCATTCCCACCTTCCCTGTCTCCTTGTACGGTTTGGTACTCATAATTCAAGCATCTGATTCTATGAGAAATGTAATGATGTAGTAGAAACAGTTGCTTAGCTGTAATTTCAGCGAGGGCTTCAAGTGGGCCAGGTCCTGCCAGTGCTCAGCACCAGGCAGTTTTTAAAAGCAGGTGCTGTGACGGTTCCCTATCAGGCTCTCCATTTTTGCCCTCGCCCTCAGGGTGAAAAAAAAATCTTAACTCTGCAGCAGTACCACCCTTCACTGCCTTTGAGGTAACTTCAAAGAGACTCATTTTAGTTCCTTCACATATATACAACGAAGCCATAGAACCCTAGTTGTTGCTTATTTATCTTATGCAACTAACAACCATGGACAAAACCAAGTGTTGGCTTGTTGTAGGTATAAGGCTACTTGTTGTGTCATATATCTGGATGCAATTACAGAAACATCAAACTACCAGTCGGGCGGCACTCTATGCTAAGCAAAGCATTTTTTAGCATATGTGTTTTAAGCCACGCCCCTAATTACATAGGCCACACCCCTTTTAGTGACATCCCCCACCAGTTTTTTCATCCCACTTAGCCCTGATTTCAGTGATTACTGTATCATTGAAAGATTCATGTGCGACCTTCTCTCCTTTTCTACGAGGGTTTGATCTATCCTCTAGTGGGCTCTACGAGAAAAACAATGTTTGGTGTTCTCTTGGTGGTGTTTCTAGCCCCTGCTCCTCGTTGGTGAAGTGCATACCAAACAATGCGGTCGATAGGCAGCAAAACACTGTTGCTTATTATTTTACAGGTGTTTCCAGCAGTCTTATGGCGATGAATAATGCAAGCAGGCGAATTTATTAAAGATTCCAGTAGTTACAGGTATGCAGGATTTTCTTTCAACATACTATTAAAGATATACATATAGTTTAACTCCTGTGAGCTTTGATAGAATTACATTAAAAGTATTTACACCATGTGTATCTTTTTACAGTATTGCAAATTCTACTGGAAGAAAAAAGGACCTTTTAATTCATTTATGATTGTATTGCATTTGTCAGTAAACCGGACACCCATGCCTGTCATACTATATATTGCTTGTGGATAAAAAACATCAGCCCCGCACAAAAACATCAGCCTAGTTAGTGACAATGGCGTCTGCATCATCACCAGACTCTCCTACAGGTCAGTTTATAAGGTAGGTTTATTTAATCTCGTCATTGGTAGTAGACTAAAAGCAGGAGAATTATTTTTGAGGATAAACCCTATAGCTCTCACACCCATCAAAAGTTTATAAAGAAGCTTTATTTTAGTTATTTTCAACGGATCTTTTAGGTCATACTTAGGCTTTCCTGTTTTCAGTTTCTATTTTTGGTAAATTCTGGTGGGGGGTTTTCAGTGTTTTCAATACCTTTAAAAAACAGTGGTTATCAGTAGTGACACATTTTCGCGCCATTTAAAACAACAGAAACAGTGTTTTTCCGGTGTTTATGGAGTGTTTCGCTTTTGTTATTGCTTGCTTTCTGCAGTGATTGTGCATGTGTAAAGACAGGGGTATGTGAATTCCAAATATATTTTTACTAATCAGACTTACTGTAGTACACCATACAGTACTTCTTTAGTAAGTCTTCGGTCATGCGTGCTCGCTCTTTCTTTCCCATGTAAACATTTATCTGTGAAAAGGCCCTCTCAACATTGGCACTTGATATGGGCAACACCAAAACAGCCAGTACACAGTTTGCTAATTCTGGCTACTGACATAGTCCCTGCCAATACTGGTGCACCTGAAGATTGCAATTCTCTGGGACAGGTTCTGCAACATATACGTTGAGCTAAGCGCATGTGCCTTTAGTTAATTAAGCAGTCAAAAATTAAGCAGCACTTTTCAAAGTCTGGAGAAAATTCCCCTTTATGGAAGGGATCTAGAACTTGTGCAGACTACAACAGTGTGGTTTTATTGACTTCAAATGCCATGGTTTGTGAAGGGACATGTCTAGGCATCATTGCAATCCATGTATCATGCACTGTAACATAAAATTCCCTGAATTGCTCCTCAACATTTCTTTGCTAACGAAGTGGCAAGAATTCTAACATGGAACATGTTGCAGTGCCAAAGTCGCTAAAAGTGTCCCCCAGCCAACTCCCAGGGAGATGTTTCCAATCAACACCAATTACATTGGATGCTTGGTAGACAAGGGTGTTTTCAGACTCTAGTTTTTTTATTATGTCCTCTGCAGCAGTCATGTTTTCCTGTAAAAATCTAAGAATGCAGTAGAGTGTACTTTTTTTACATCACTATCAATATGGAACCAAAGATCCTCACATTTCTTGCCTTTGGCATTACCACTAAGCACAAATTCTGTAAACAGTCACCACATGGATAATGTAGCATTCGCGGCCTATAGGACTGAGAACTACCGGCAAAATAACGTGGTTGGGATGACTCTTTCTTTGATGCCACACAAAGCACAACATGAGAAATATTTGAATTTTAGTTCCTGGGCATAATAAAACAGTGCTCCAGAATGGACTACAAAGTCAATAGCCTTCTTCATTAACTTTGAAGATTGTAAAGATGCTTTTAGCATACCATCTAGCAAGTGTAAAGTATCTCTGACAGGGAAGCGCTTCAGCTCAGGTATCGATTTTGACAGGTTGTCACACAACCTTTTCATATACGTGGCTGAATTACTGTAAATACAAACAATATCACTCTAGTCTTTGTTGAACTTTGTAAGAACTTTTTGTAGCAGCATTCCAAGTGACACTGCGTTCCATGTTTTCCAAACGTCTGGTGGCATGTTTTCACCACTGTCTCGGATGCTTGGTGACAGCACTCTTTTCAAATATACCTGCCATTACACCTTGCATTGAATGTTTAAAGCCTGGGGTGTTTGGAAATTCACCTATTATTAATACTAATTCACTGGAAAAGGGGACTGATGTATCAAGAGTTTTACCCATTCTCTGTATGTGGGATGCTACATATTGGGATGGATTCTTATGAAACCAGTAATTTTACCTATCAGTGAAAGAATCAAACGTAGTCAAAATATCAAATATGATTTTGATATGTCCTGATTCTCTACAGTTTATAAAATAAATAAGACCTAAATCATGCTTCTAAACCCTGCATCTTTAGACCGAAGATCACAAAACTGAAAAAAGCAAAAGGAAGAAGCAACAATATTTTAGTGATATCCCTTAACAACAAAACTTAAGCAGAATAATGTTAGCCCAGTCTTTCTTGCTGCTGTCTTTTATAACAAAGTTGCATTGTATTGGCCCCTTCAGAAAGAAATCAAAATGACTCTTTCATACCCCTTTTCCTTTCTTTGAATGGCATTTAGTTTGTGGTTGCGAAGGTGTTTTTTCAGTGTTTATATGTTTACACTGGCGAGGGCTATTTTCCTTTCAGTGGGGTTTTATCAGTTATTATAGGTTTAAACCCAAAACAGGATAGCCTGCTCATACTTCACAAACTGGAAGTTGTTGCTGTTTAGCATGATTGCGCAATGTAAAGCCAACCGTCTTGTGGCATTTTAGCAAATAGCTCTTGCTTTGTTCCTTTCTGTGTCCTTTGGTTGTATTGTGTACCATTCATGGTGCATGATGATCTGTCCCCTTTTGATGGCCAGTAAATAACAAGAATTATCCCATCTAAATGGATTTCTTTGGGCAGTATGGCCGAAATCTACTTTTAAGTATTGCAGAAGGTATGGGGCTCTATTGAATTCAAACTGTTCTGTTCAAGCAAGGATCAGTGCTGTACCTGCTCCATCTTATATCACTGCCAGAGAAATGTGAAAGTAAATATATTGTACTTTGGTAAAAAAATATCCAAACACCAAAGAAGCAGAGGCATGTGACCCTTATCCTTGATAATGGTCATTTGGACCCTATTGAAATGTGGTCACATACTTCACACAATACAATAAGCTTTATTTGAACATTATACCATGATCATAAAAGTAGTACATTACAAGAACCCATAATAAAACAATAAACATAATAAAATCGAAATCATAAACAAACCAAGTACATTAAAATGTTACATTCATCATCCCAACCCAATTAAAAAAGCACATTTAATTCCTCACACGTAAAGCAGTTTTAAGAAACAGACAGTATCACGAAAACTGGGTTACTCTGCTTCTGTAAGTTCAATTAGGCCAATTGACACTTCAACAATCCTGAGCCCCATAAAAGACAGGAATTAGAAAATGGCTTGTAAAATCTACAGAAAAATACAAAATGGAGCAGGTTTTGCCGGGAACATTCATAACACGAGCAGGGAGGATGGATGCCTGAGCTGGGAAGCATAGCTGCCATCTAATTAACCCTAATCGGAATCTAATAAGGAGAATCCAACCCCAAGAGTGAAATATAGACTCCACATAGGGCTCTAGCCCTAGGGTCGTTTGGAATAAAATGTATTAATTGTTCTGGGTTTTCACTCATTCAACCGACTCCCGTTCTCGCTATCTTAGATCCTTAAAGGATTTTTTCATCCATAGTCTTTCATCTTCAGGCTTGGCCCCTGGCACAAGATAAGCAATCCACAATACCTTCTCTATTAAACACAGCATGGGTGATTGCTCCAGACAGAGCACCACAACAAAAGAGAACAAGATTTATATGGTCTTCGACATACTTGTGCCCTAATTCCTCGTGCAATATATAGGAAAGCAGCTGGAAGGGAGGCCAAGTAGTCTTCTTCTACAGACCCCGTTCTTCTCAGCCTGGTGCCTGGTGACTTTTTTAAACCCCCAAAGGCTTGACCAATATGTTAAAACCAGAATACAATTTCTCCTGTAAACCTCTAAAAAGGGGGCCATCAGCGTCTTGCCAATACTGTAAACTAAGTTAGCCAGTAACCCAACACTGTGCATAAAATGGGACCCAGCCTTGGAGATACATGAGGACCAAGAACCTACAGAACCACAGGTGACCCCAAATATGAAAACTCACAGGATGTTAGAATGAGCTTATCGTCTATAGACAGTTGCCTCATTTTAGCACTCCTCAGTCGGCATACCATTATATAAGTTTCGTTGTCATTAACTTTCAGCTTCAGATTAGTCATATTTCAATTTAACTCACTATTAGGATTTTGAGCTCCCGAGGTGTCTCAGAGATCAAGACGGTATTGTACGCATAAGTTAGCACTGGGATTGGTGTATTTTTTATAGCCGGGGCATCTATGCCTTGGCTGTCAATGCCTCCTGCAACCCAGTGACATATAATAAAAAAAGGAATTGGGACACACTTAGCGTACTCCTTGACCTAGGCCTAACAGGTCAGTGCACTACTTTTATTTATCAATATCTCACCACAGCCAAGAGATGATAATGGAGAGCCCAGAGGAATCCCAGGAGGTTTTTTCGACCCCTATAGTCTCCAGTTGTTCCAATGTCCCTAGACCAGTTCCACACCCATACTACAGATTCGAAAGTACACACTTATCCTCAACCCAAGTGACCAGCCTTTCAAGGGCAATCCTCCCTACGATCTGGACCGTAGAATTTAAAAGGGATATTGGCTTATAGCAGCTTGGATCATCGCGCCTCCCCTTTTTAGGTCTCACCTGGCGAATGCAGTGCATGCGCTGCACTCGCCATTGCGATTACCTTTTGGAATCAATTCTGCCGAGGGCTTTCCTGCACGCGTCTGCATGGACAAAGATGGCTGCTCTCGCCATTTGTCCTTAGCAAACAACATGCGCGTGTCCGTAGGGACTGTGGACAGTCCCACGCCATTTTGTTGCCATAGCAACGAATATGCCGCTTCGCCTGTGCTTTTAATTAGCGTGGCCTTCGCACGATCGCTTTCGCAATCGCTTTCACTTTCGCGGCCAACCACCTCCCAGAGGCTCGGAAACTGAAACCGGAATTACTGCAGTTCGAAAAAGTTTTGAAAACATGCCTTTCCTGACCTGTCTTAAAATGCTACACTGCCCGAGATGCTTTTGTGTTTATTTATTTTTGTGAGTGAATATAGCGCATTATAAGTTTGGAAGATGACGATGGAATAGCATCTTACATCTGACTGGCGCTTCTTCCTAGGTGCACGGAAAAGTGGAACCAGCGTCTCCAAGGCCTCTCGTGACCACAGGCCAACTACTCATTATCCTGAACCAACAGCAATCTTGTGGTCAAAAATAATTACATCTCATGCACCGATGGATATCTTGCACCGTCGTACCAAAAAACAAAAAAAATGAAAATAAAAAAGAAATTCAGTCTCAGAGATAGCTGCGGTGAAAATATGCTCACTCTTGCTAAATAAGGTAATAGATGCGCTGCTACCCCACGCCAAGCTTATGAGCGCTGAGTCACTAATTAGAAGGCACACGATATGCTCGTCCGTGGCGCGCGCCATTGAGGATGAGCAACGGCCCAAGGAAGCGTTCGCTATTCACACAGATCATTCGATAAGCAAAAACTCTGGCACTTGAGTGACAGGGGGAATAAGCTGTTCTTTCTTCCCCTCTGTCATCGTCTCTGGCCAATGGTCTTCACTATACACTTCTCCACTGTCCCGCCAGCTCTCAAGCAATTTTCCTGCAGGGTCATTTGAAGGTGCGCGTTATTTAAGATAGAACACGACTATAACACCACACAGTGTTGCATAGATCTCAAGACCCTTTCAGGGATGGGTCACTCACTCGATATATATGGGCACACTGCAGAGGCGTAACGTAGACCCCAGCAGCGCAAGGTAGGGGCAGGCAACCCTCCATTCGCCCCCGGGGTCCCATTCAGCCAGGGCTTTAAGTGGGATGAAAAAACTGAAGGGTCTCTCAAAGGGGCGTGGCCAATATAATTAAGGGCGTCGCTTAAAATCACGTATGCTAGAAATCTGTGCTGAGCAGTGTCCCGTCTGACTTGTATTTTGCTGTTTCTGTCATTGCATCCATATATATGAAACAACAAGTAACATCTTACCTACAACAAGTAACATCACACATACAAGAAGTCAGGACTATTGGCTTTGTCAATGGTTGTTAGTTGCATACAAAAATAAGCAGCAACTATGGCTTGTATTTATTTTTTAAAAAGCTCCCACTTAAAGACCTGGTGACACCACAACAATGTTGCTGCTCCTGAATTTCAAAAAGAGAAGGGAAATCCAGAGAGAAAATGACTCTTTAAAGGCGCTCACCTGGCATGACACCATGCTGTAACTTCTCCACTAGTGAGAATTGAGCAGTGTGAGCACCCACACATTGATGTGCCTGCTGTCACTGCAGTCCGGGAAAAGCGTTAAAAATGCAATAGGTCTCGCCTTTGATTAAGTTAAAGCCTTTTGCTTTGCTATACAATACCATTAGCAAAGCAAATGGCTTTAACTTAATCAAAGGCGAGACCTATTGCATTGCATTTTCAATGCTTGTTAAAGACTGGTACTATGATGAGTATTTTCCAAGACTGTACTAAACCAGTTTTAAAATGGATATATATAGGTCCATTGGGACCCAGCCATGCCCATGCACTTTTGTTCGGGACTATAATTAATGGCCTCAATCACTTCTTCCAAAGAAAATTCGTTATCAAGAGGACAGAGTGGTAGAAACTGTGCACAAATTGCATTATTTAACTCACCAGAGGTATAGATCTTGCTGAAATGTCTAACCCACTGATCATGGCTTATATAAACATCTAGTGTACTGTGACCACCTTTCGACAGTCTGGAATTATTAGCAGTATGCCAGAATAGTATGACATCTTTAATTTCACAGGTGTGAACTAATGTTTCCCAGGCCGTTACTGAAAGGCCTTCCCTGGCTTCCCATCCGTGACCGAATCAAGTTTAGAATATGCTGTCTGATTCAAAAAACCATCAAGGATAGTCGGCCCAAGTATATGACTGAAAATCTTGTCCCCTATCGAACAAGTAGATCCCTGTGTTCAAGTGGGAAGGCTCTGTTAGTGCCTCGGGTCAATAATCTCTGAACTGGGGGCAAATCTTTTGGCTATGTAGCCCCCCGTCTCTGGAACTCGCTTTCAAGAGCCTTATGTATGTGCCCTAACTTGCTTAAATTCAGAAAACTAGTAAAAACAGAACTTTTTAAAGAATGATTGCCCTCACTACCTCCTCACTTCTATCCACTGCTAGCGCGGAGATACCCCTGCTGGGGTGAGTCCAGCGCTCTACAAATCCCTCATTCATTCATTCATTCATTCATTCATTCGTTCATTCATTCATTCATCACACTGGAATTCTAGTTTTCTTTTCTTCAGACTTGATGTATACTCCTTCCTAGACCTGGAAATAGAAATACGACCTCTAGGTTCAACCTGGAGAGCTTAGTGGAGTTGGACACCAGCCCTTCTACAACTACCATCTAACCAGGAAAGGGACCCTACCACCTGACCTTAGGGAGATATCATTTAAAGGTCTCTGACAACTTGACCCAACTTTATATCCCAACACCGACTGCAGGCCCTCTAAATTAGGTGTAATCCTGCTGTTACTAAGAATCAGGTGCGCTGTGCTGAGTCTAAGCAGAATCCCAGCCATATTTACCCTCATCCAAATTAATCTTCTGCCACTGTCTTTGGTATCCAGATCATTCCAGCTTCCCTTTAAATCAGGCTGTTTCACTACTGGGATTACCACAGCAATTGTTAATGGATTATGGCCATTGTGCACACTGAGTTCAATTGCTCAATCGACTAACCGGGTCGCAAGGTGGCTGGAGACAAATATATAGTCAATCACTGACTGGCAGTCACCAGAAACATAGGTAAGGATGTTATGATATGAGTAACCTATTACCTCCATAGCGTTACGCTATTCAATCCTGGAGATATATAGAGACAGACAGCTTCCACAACGGTCTTGATCCTGGAGGCTGGGTCTCCACTCTCCTTCATCAAACAGCCTTTCATCAAAGATTTTGGATTCACTACCTAGCTTACCAATAAAATCACCAGCTAACAGCACATTGGACCCCCTATTTCTCTTAACATGCCCAACAATAGAATTATCCCAAAATTCAAAAAGCTGGGTAAGGTTAGGGTTAGTCGCAGACGTGAAATTATTATTATAAATATGAATAATAAACAAATCTAATTTGCTATCCCACATCAAATAGAACGCCTCGATCAAATCCGAACAAGTGTTAATCACTTTTACAAGGCATCCCAGGGTTGTCTTAACACGTCACACAAATTTAGCTTCCCATTTGTGCCATTTTTCGTATGGGAGAGAGGTTTGTAGTGTTTCTGCCATGCAGTATCACTTGTTTGGAGGGGGAGCTTGAATTGCTACTACAACATAATATCAATTGTGTGTTTGTGCTACACATTCTCTACAGTACCATCTCTCTCTGCTTTAGAAGCTTACATTTCTCCTGTTTGTACTGTACCTTTTCAGTGTTTGCGTGGGAATCTTGGGTTCTGCCACGCCTGGGCAGCACCAGTGCAGGGTCCTCACAACCACAACAGAAATAGTAGAGGCAGAAGCAATGTATGGTTTCCTCAAACACTGAATAGGCTATTCGGTGTTTGAGGAAACCATACATTGCTTCTGCCTGTACTATTTCTGTTGTGGCTGTGAGGACCCTGCACTGGTGCTGCCCTGGACATAATGTATCTTTGATTTGCAGTCAAGCATTAGAAAACCTTTTCACTATACAACAAACACAACTATTGACTTGGGCAATGTTTGTTAAACAATATGTTGGAGAAACGCATGGATGCAGCATGTTTAAAACCAATGATTCATAAGAGGCATCAACAAGCATCTGCCAATGCTTATGGTTCGTTTATGAAGTAAGAATGTTAAACTAAAGGATTGTAAAGCAGCCCTGATGATTTACAAGCAGTAACATGTGAGTAGCATCATTTAGGGATTTAACCTCAGAATTTTTAGGTGACTGTAAGAGAACCCTCTTCTAAAACTATTAGCTAAAAAAGCATTGGCAAAGCCAATAGGCCTGGCTTTTGCATAATGGCGCTGCTTAATCTTTAAAATATTTTGCACGCAAGCATATGCCTCAAAAAAAGAAGGAAAACACTTGCTACGTCCTAATCACGACAGCCACATGCTTAAAATAAAAACGCTAAAGTAAAACAAATAACTATTGCATGTTATTTAATATAATAATATGGGTGCTTCTCAATACAAGCTCACTTAAAACTAGGGGTGGGCAGTACTCGTGGAGTTTCACGCTGCCAAATTCCACTGAGTTACATAAAAACTCTGCGAGAACCCATGGGGTTCCGCCAATGAGTGGAATTATACATGCCACTTTAACGCCACTAGTGCGAGCAGCACTGAACATCAGCACGAACTGTTGATTGAGTTGATTCTGCTACTGCTCGAGTAGAAAATCTACTTGAGCACTGCAAATGCACTTGGGAATATGACCTCCTACTGCAACAGCTTACTATCGCCGGCATCAGAAAATGGCACTAGGGAACGCCAAATCTCACACACATTTTTGGAGCCTTGTAGGAAACAAGTTCACCACGTGGCGATTGGAGGAATTTAGCTGGAATTCCAATTGCCAAATTCCACCCATTCCATGGGTGGAATGAAACATTCCGCCTTCCCCGACTTAAAACATGTGTAGAAACACTTTTTAGAAAATAAGTATTTTATTTTATTTTTGAAACCATAATAAACAGTTACAGTGTGTCGGTAGTGATCCATACGCACACAAGGCAGTACGGTGCAGTGCACAAAAGTTATTCTAACAAGCAGTAAAAAATGTGTAGCCATGCATAGGATTACATAGTTAAGACTATAATCACTCCATTGTGAGCACATTATCCCCATCAACTATATCCATTCCATGGTATTTTCACCAAGGACCCCAGATCTTAGCAAACATATTTGGTCAACCTCTAATCATATATGTATCTTTCTCTGCTGCCATGCAGAGGTCCATTCCCATTCTGCCTTCCTCCAGCGTGGAGGCTCTGGTGCACCCCAGTGTTTGGCAAGATTCCTCCTTGCCACCACCAAACTTACATTGCAGAAAAGATGCTGGGCTCTTGGGAGATCTACCTCTGTTGGAATGCCAAGGAGGATGTATTTAGGGTCTGCCTGGAAGGTGCTGAAAGCACCTTGGCTAGCTCATCAATTAGGTTTCCCCAATATACTTGAATGTCGGGGCAATTCCACAGCGTATAAAAGAATGTGCCATCTTGTTTCCCGGATCTCAGGCAGCGTAGAAACACTTTTGACTTCTATTGCATATCAGAGGTAAATAGGATTCTTATTGGCGTAAAGAAAAGTTGCTATTGGTTAAAGAAAGGTTAAAAATTATAACGAATGGAAAGAAAAATGCACTTGCAATGTAGTGTGTGAACCCAACAGCCCTGGCATTGAAGTACACTTCTTTTTAGGCAGATGTGTGCATGTAATCAAGTCACAGTGCAAGAGAACTAATGGCTGAAATGGACTGATCCACTTCCCCATGCTGTATGCCATGGTGGGCAGAAGCAAGATGCAAGTGACAGCTAAACAGACCACTGGATGAAGAGAGCTGGTCTAAAGCCCATTGTTATAATACTGTAATAGCTGTTTCCTCTTTACCCTGTCCTCTTCCAGCTCCTTCTCAAGGCTTCCCTTATAGACTGTTCCTGTTGTGCCCAGTGAGCCAGCAGGACTCGTGATCCAGTTATACAAGGAAGAAGACATGGAGAGAAAAACTCACTGTCATACCTATCAGGCAGAAGGCTATTACAGGTACTGTGACCATTGCAATTTGCTCTGATTTTCCTTTGGTGAGATAGTGTTCTCCCCTCACTTACAATTAGGTATGTTCCAATACAGAGGGCTGCTGATTACTCTTCCTGAGACTGCCATTTGGCATATGTTAGCGGCAGGGGTTTTGACTCTAAGTCCTGTAGTGAGAATGTGAAGGGACCTTTTGGAACATCAGTCTTTTGCCTCTCTGGAGTCTGGTAGACAGCCTGACAAGGACACAAGAAAAGAGATCTGTCCCAAACTGATTTTGAAAGGGCAGACAGAGAATCCACATCCTCTGCCATTCCTGTATAAGAGTACCTGTTGACCGACTAGTGGGTCCAGTCCCAAGTTCTCTTGGGCCAAGGTGGAGTGCTTCACAGAGTACCCAGAAGACTACTGTGCAAACAAAGCTGAGGTCTCCCTGACTGCCAGCTTCCCAAAGGTGAGGGGACATCACCTAGAATCTAATCCGAAGAGGTGCCGCTTAACCTGGAAGATTGAGGAGTACTGCCTGAGTGTGGGGGAAGGAGAAAACTGACCCTACATAAGTGGTGTGGACAGAAGCAATAGACCCTTGTGCTGTGGTCCGTTCATCAGAAACTTAAAGCTTGTGTTATTATTATTATTAGTCAGATTTGTATAGCGCATGGCTGCCCCAGCAACGGGGCGTCCCAGCGCAACCCCAAACCAAGACAGACGCCTAGGAGACAGAAATGAAATGTTAATTGAAAAAACCAGGGAAAAGCCAGGTTTTTATGGCTTTACGAAAAGCCAGGTGATTCTGGATTCCTGTGATGGGAACAGGCAATGAGTTCCAAAGTTTTGCCGTCAGATTTCGAAAAGAACGGCCGCCTGCTCTAGCTTTAGAAACACGGGGAATACAAATCTGGGCACGGCCCGCCGATCTCAATAGGCGTTGCGGAACATAAAACTTGAGCAAGTTAGACAAACCCACAGGAGCCTGACGGGACAAGATCTTATGTGACATACAGAGTGCCTTAAACTGGATGCGCTTTTCAACCAGCAGCCAGTGCAGCTTGGGGAGCAGATGGGCAACTGAGCTGGACTTCGGGAGTGCTACTAGCAGACGAGCTGCAGCATTCTGAACCCTCTGCAGGCGCTTGATACTGGCCTTATTGGCGCCCAAATAAAGGGTGTTCCCATAGTCCAATCTGGACAAAATTAAAGCCTGGATTATGGTTTGTCGCAATTTAGGTGGAAAAAAACCCAACAATGGTCTTAAACCCCGCAAAAGCCCAAAGCACACCCCTGCCACTGCTTTAGATTGAGCTTCGAACGTCAGACACTGTTCGAGCCACACCCCTAAGTTCTACACAACCTCCTTGGGTAAGGGGGCGGGTTTTAGACACTCTGGCCAGCACTGTTCAGACCATAATTCACGGACCTTCCCGAACAGTAAGAGCTCCGATTTGCTGGCGTTAAGCTGCAAGCAGTTGGCCGCCATCCAGTCAGCCACTGCTAGGAGGTCCTCCTTGAATTTAACCAGATTGTCGCCACAGTTCTTAGAGAAGGAGATCACCAATTGGGTGTCGTCGGCATATGACACCAACGCCAACCCTCTATCTTTTGCTACCGCAGCCAGGGGGTGAACGTAGATGTTAAACAAAAGCGGGCTCAAGACTGAGCCCTGCGGTACCCCCTGACGCAGAGCACACTCCTGTGAATGGAATGGAGGCACAGATACTTGAAAGGACCTCCCCTCTAAGAAGGAGCGAAACCAGCCCAGGGCCCCATCTTTAAAGCCAATTTCCTGAAGACGAGTTAGTAAGATTGCATGGGAGATGGTGTCAAAAGCGACGCTTAGGTCTAGAAGGACAAAGGCCGCTGAATCACCACCGTCCAGACTATCCCTGATAACTTCCGTCACTACCAGTAGTGCGGACTCAGTCCCATGCCGCGCTCGGAAGCCATGCTGAGATGGATCCAGAATGGCATTCTGTTCGATATACTCGGAGAGGACAGAATTAACTTGAGATTCAGCCACCTTTGCCAAAAAAGGCAGCTAAGAGATTGGCCGATAATTACCTGGTTCCGCTGGATCCAAGGATGATTTTTTGAGCAATGGAATGACTTTGGCATGTTTCCATACCCTGGGAACAACTGCGGATGACAAGGACAGGTTCACCAAACCAACATCCCAAGGGGAAATCACGGGGTGAAGCTGACGAAACAGGGCAGGGGTCAGAGGATCTGCCGGAGATCCTGACTTGATTTTCAAGCAAAGTACTTCAAATTCCGTAGGTGATAAAGGTGGAAAGGATAACAGACTGTTACCTGCCATTGGACCAGAGATCTCCAAAGCCTCCACCCCAACACACATATCCACTGCCGGCAGATTAAGATAAATCTGCTCAACTTTGTTCACAAAGTAATGAGCCAACTCATTACACTGGCGGTTAGAAACAATCGGGGAGGTTACCGATGAACCTGCACTTTGCACTTTGAGCAGAGAGAAAATTGACTTAGCCGGATTAGTGCTAGCCAAGATTTTGTTGGCCACATACTCTGCTTGTGTCTTCCGGATGAGCTGATGATACTGCTTAATGGCTGCCTGGTATTCCAACTTTGCTGTAACATCATAGGAGCGTCTCCAAACGCTTTCGAGCTGCTTACACCCCTTTTTAGCTGACATTAGTAAGCTGTCAAACCACGGGTTAGAAGAACGGGTTACTGGTACCCTATAGCCTGGTAGCCAGTCATTGAACACCTCAGATGAATCACAGCACTTCTGGATCATGTCCTAGTAGTCTCTGCTATTATTACCATAGTCGCAGCCATGGCACTTACCCAAGTTTGTCAGATCGGTCTTCCCGACTGAAGAAGGGATTGAAGATGTCCTGCAGCTCCTGCTTTGTGTCTATAATTGGGGCTGATGTGACCATGGCACCAAGCTGTCACAGCTGCCCAAGAAGAATCCTGCAAACCCGTGGAGCCCACGGCTGGGTACCCTGCTGACCTGCCTGAGTGGCTAGCCTTGCACTGATCCAGAGCGTGCTGAATGAACTTCACCACTCTAAAGAGCAATGGTGCTGTCTAGAGGCACACTGTGCCAAAGCACTGAGTGGCTGCTGTGGCCGATCTGATTTGGCCACCTGTGCCCCTAAATAATTCTAATTTTTAAATCTCCGACAGAGTTCTGCACCTTGAAGGAGGACTGTGACATCACTACATCCCAGTGAGCCCAAGTGCAGCTAATATTGAGTTTCATCAGATAGGAGTAACCAGGACCTCTGTATATGCAAGGCCCATCTGTCGCTGAGTCCGCCAAGAGCACAAAACAGGGCCACCATCAGAATCCAGTCACTCCCGCAGAAATCTTCAGGATCATGCCAAGCCTGCCCGACTGGAGCAGTTCTTCCCAGCAGAACTCCAGTGAGCCAGACTTTGAGCACAAGATCCTCTGCAGCCAGACACTGTTTGGGTCTTCCAGCTAGAGAGAGAGTATATGCTAACAGAGGGGAAGGTCAGGACATGTACTAGCTACTATGCTGCTAGACCAAAGACTGTCAGAATGGGGAAGGGTAAATTGTGAACAAGGGTCAAATTTGAAGCCTATTGGACTTGCACCCGTACATAGGGTATCTGATACCTTCTTGGGTTGTGTGTGGTATTGTCCCTTAAAACAGAATAAAATACTTGTATTTACTAAAGAGAAGCACTGGACTGGGCAATCACATTATTGAGCTGCTAGACGCATTTTTCAATTTTGAGCCTGTCGTACTACCACACTAAATCCTCTGAGGAGCCTGTGGATGTTCACTATCAAGACTGCTGAGAGTCAAGTGCTGAACTGGTTGTACTACTTGGCCCATTTTTTAGAGCCATAGTAGGTCCAACTTCAGAATAGTAGAGGCAAATGACTTTGGCCCCTGCACCTGTAGCCAAGTAAGCCCCTGGTGCCTCCAGAATGGTATCTGACAACTCCTTTAGAAGTATTTAGGTTCTGTTGAATGCCGTTCGTGTTGGCCTAGCTGCAGCAGTATTGCAACAGATTATGCATTAGATTCTTGAAGGTCTCCTGAGTGCGTTTTTTCCAAGGATGACATTCCGGTTTATAGGGATGATATTGACCAACAGTACATTACTTTAGGCAAAGCATAGGGAGGCTGGTCTTGCGTCGAAGAGGATTAATGCCAGATAGATATGTGTTCAGTGTCTTATTTATGCCATTCTTTATTGAAGGATGGCACAAGTTGTCTTGGTTGAAGCTTTTGGGAAAGCTGCTTCTCCTGAAGATAAAGACAAGCTCAAAACCTTTCTAGGCTTACCTAAGTATTCAAAATTTTAAAAAGGTTTTACAAACTTTGTGGAACCTTTTTGAGCTGTTCAGAAACATTGTGTATTTTGTGGTCAGATAGCTGCCACGTGGCACTCTGTAAGGTCAAACAGGAAATATTCAGGGTTCCCACTTTATGGAGAATCGATAGCCTGAACCTGAAGCATTGGTGTGTTTCTGGGCTATATAACATTTTAAATTGTACCTGTGGTTTTTACATTTTGTTGTATATACAGATTACAAAGAGTTAGTATTTGCTTTGACCATGAAAGGTGCTGAACAAACCACCCTGCGTGTGGCTAGGTGGTCGTAATTTCAGGATTGAACCGTTGCATAGGCTAAGTAACCTTGCCACAGACTGCCTGTCATGCATGCCGATAATTACCAGTGACGGTGGACAAGTCTATCAATGATATGCTCCTGGCCGTGGTTCTCAAAGAGATTTTTGAGCGTACAGGGGAAGCCAGTGAAGAGGCAGATATGAATTCAAAGACTTTTAAAGAATGGGTTGAAAAATTGCCGGCCAGGTAAAGATAACGTGTCAATGGATATTTATGTGGTACTGGGAGGTGAGGGATGAGTTCAGCTTAGACAGTGAGGAGCTTCTCCATGGGCAGAAGGTAGTGCCAACAACTTCAATAAACAATATTACTGATCCTGCTCAAGGAGGACACACAGAGGGGAATTTAACTAAGAATAAAGTTAGGTCACAGTATTATGATGAAGAATGGATTCGCTTATAGAACAGAAATTCAGATCGTGCATTTATTGTGCAGCCTGGGATACGGTCAGAGTGGTGTGCACGCCCTTTCGCCCTCCATTTTACTTGTTAGACTGTCGGATAATCATTGGAGCATGCTATCTCTTGACATCATTGGAACAGTATGTTTGTCTAGGAGCAAAGAGGAAATTCGACATTGTTCTAATAGACAACCATACTAGATGGGTTGTTACCAGGATAGTAAATAGTGCCATCTGAGGTTCTAATCACAGATAACGGTGGATAGCTAACCTCAGAGTGCATCCTTGAAGAAATGTCAAAAAAACCTCTCAGGTCAGTCTTTGCTGTCCGAGAGCAAATGGCTTGGTCGAAAGAATAAATAGGATGGATAAAGAATGCTTGCAGTGTAGCACAGTTGAATAGTGTTCTGAGAAGTAAGCCTTTCACAAAATAAATCGGGGATACCGCACTTCAACTACCACAGTTAGTGGTGTATCTCCATTTTTGTTCCTAAGAGCATCGAGGCCTGTACCAATTTCAACCCTGGTTAATTGACAGAAAGAGAGAAGTGATAAAAAAGGACTGCATCTGTGAGAGAGTGGAGAGGAACAAAGAAAAAACATGTTAAAATCACCCGAAGTATCTTAAAGAGATTGAATGGAGGGTGGTCATCATGGCCTATACGTTAGTTATCTTCATCCAGAACCAGGGACATGAGTCCGGTGGATCTGAAGGCAGATCTAGGAAAAGAAATAAAAAACGTAATTACAGTTGAAAGACTGGAGAAAGGTACGATAGACAGGGAAGAACAAGAACAGGAAGAAACACAGATAAAAACAGGAAAAGGGAATAATTGGGGGTCTTAAAGGCAAAAACCAAAGAAAAACTGGTAAGCACACAGGGGAGGAAGCATGTCGAGACCTGGAAAGAGTTCATCACTCATGACTGCGAGGAAGCTGGAACAAGGAAGCTGGAACACCCACTTCATGGGCAACAAAAGAACTGTGAAGGAGGAGTCTAGGCATGCTGCACAAAGGACCAACCCAAGATAAGAGGGAGGAATCAGTTTTGCAGAGAACCGAGAAGTGTGGACCACTGAGGAGACTTAAGATGCCGAAGAGACGGACCAGAAGTAGGAGTATGGTGAAGACTGGCAGCATTCCTGTTACTCCGCCAAGAGGAGCACCTACTACCTTCCATCGCTTGTGGGCAAGTGACCTGGAGCATAAAGAAAGTAGAGGAGGAGGAAAAGGGAAGCTCTTCTGGAAAAGAATAATACAAGTGCCTTGTAATTAAAGCCAAGGCGCTATAAATAAAAGCAGTAATAGGGGCCTATATGTACATGGTGATTGGCCTTAAATTTATACATTAGGAATTTACCTTTATAGAAGCTTATTGGAAAAACAGGCCTTAAGAAGGAGTCAATGTAGGGAAACAGTGTTAAAATATTAGCTTAAGTTTCATGCAATTTCCGACTTCTTCGGAACGATTTGAACTGTCTTGCCATCTATAATCCCAAAAAAGGTAGTTGTAAATAAAAGTAGCTTGATACAAAAGAAACAAGGGAATGGAGGAAAAGACAAGGAAACACCGCTTAAGAAAGAAGCCTATGGTTTTTTCTGAATCTCTTATTATTTATATCTTTAATTCAATTCAATTCAATATTAGCTTTATTCGATTTTAGACATATTAAAATCATAAAAGCACAAACATACGATAAAAACAGTTAAAATATGTTAAAAAAGAGAAATTTAGAAATGTTAATCTATCACACTGTGCAAAAAAGTGCATTCAAGTAAATCAGACTATATAAGAGTTATAGCAGCAATCACAAACAGGTTTTAGGCAGTTAGACTTTTTCTAATTCTCATAATATTTTTTAGGAAACCAGACATAATACTTATTAAGAACATGTTATCTAAGAATTGTAAATGTAAAAACGCTGGTCTACATTGTCTCAGGCCAATCCGTTTTAAAAAGGGAAGGATCCATCTTGTTCTTTCTTTTCCATAAAATGTACAGAACAAGATCACATGGAGAGTTGATTGTGTAGATACATTGTCACAAGGGCAAGCAGGTAGCTCTCTAGACCAGTCATTTATTTCAGGATAGCTGACCAGTCGGTGAAAATTGTTAAACCTGAAGCGGGTTAAAAGGTATCTATCGTAGCCCCCCATGCTGGAAACGAGATACAGTTGCATGCCATAAAAAGATAGAGTCATTTGATGTTGGACCACCGTTTGCTTATTAGACTCTTTTAAAAATCTAAGTAGGTCCAGGTGAGCAGAACACCTTATTTTAAGATCCTTTCTAGAAATGGAATTCATTTTCTCGGGAGTGGAATAAAACTCCGGATGGCCGATATCACTCTTTCTTACATATTTTAACCATGTGATCTTATTTACATGGTCCAGTTTCAGAGAGTCCTTAATTATTTCTTTATTCAATGACATGCTATTTGAAGTCCATACACGGTGCCAAAGCAAAATAGGTTGCATTTTTATGATGTCAGAGACATAGGGAATACCTAATTCGCTATGGCAACTAAAAACCGGGGAGCTTGCTGGTACGGCTAAAATAAATCTTAAAAAAGCATTTTCTACACGTTGAATTGAGGACACATCATAAAAACCCCATACCCCCGCCCCAAATATTGCTATGCTTAAGCATTTGGCCTGATAAATTTTGATTAATATATCAGGGGGTCTTTTTCCCATTTTCTTTGTGAAGTTGACAAGGGCAGCGGTCGCCTTCATAAATAGCAAACTCCTACTTTTCACCGCTGATCCCCATGAGCCTGTATTAGTGAATAAGACACCCAAATTGGAAAAGGAGTTTGTGCGTTCTACTCTTTTATCCCCCAAGGGGAGGCTATTGCTTTTAACTCTCTCTTTCCCACAACTCATCACAAAGGTTTATTTTTCATTTAGTTTTAGGCCTAGTTTATTCATAAAACATGCGTAAGTTAAAAGTGCTTTCTGCAGACCAAGTTGTGTGCGGGCCATTAAGACCGCGTCATCAGCGTACAGGAGGGCGACTATCGGCCGCTTATTGACATATGGGGGATCCTGCGCCGCTTCTTCAAGCACCTGTTCCAGGGCATTGGTATAAAGATTAAAAAGAAGCGGCGCAAGAACACACCCCTGTCGCACCCCCCTGTCCACTGTGATCGGAGCAGTACATTCCCCGTTCATACCGTACCGCACCTTAGCTGTTGCCCCCGAATACAATTGTGATAAAAACTGGATCAAAACCGGCTCGACATTTAAATTTGTAAGAATTCTCCACAATTTATTATGTATCACGCAGTCCAAGGCGGTTGTTAGGTCCACAAAGGCCAGGTGGAGTTTCCCAGCCTTTGCCTGCGTGTACTTCTCGGTTAAAATACTTAAATTCAGGGATTGTTCGACTGTCCCTAGCCCTTGTCTAAAACTGTATTGCACGTCACTAATTATATTATTGTCATCATCCGAGGTTTGTAATTTTTTCAAAACAACTCGTCCCATGACTTTCATTAGTGAATCGAGTAGAGAAATTGGACGGTAAGAAGCCGGATTTAGTCGGTCCCCTTTCTTGAAAATTGGGACGATGACAGACTCGGCCCATGTTTTCAAGAAACCATTGACGCAGCTTGCTTGTAGTACCCGGGTTAACAAGGGTGACCAAAGTAAGGGGGTGGTTTTAAAAAGGTCAATAGGAAGGCCGTCGGGTCCGGGGGCCTTACCCCCCTTACTTGAATTAATGGCCTCAATTACCTCGTCAAGTGAAATTTCTAAATCTATAGGGGTGAAGGAAAAACTACTCACAGGGGCCCGGCAGGGTACCCTGTGAGGAGAAATTCACGAGGAAACAAATGCCCAATCGTTGCTTATCCTATGTTTGTTGAATGATGGGGAAAGCTTAGCGTAAAAATCAATTTGTTGGCGGGAAGCTGAAGGACGGAACACACATACGCGAACTGCGTAATAGCTGTCGCTTTTATCGAGGAATTCAGTAGGCTCTCTCGAAATCTTCCGGGTGTTTAAGTCTACCGCATTACGCTACAACAGGAGAACAGCGTTCAATCTGTTTGGTACGATCGTTCAACAAACATAGGATAAGCAACGATTGGGCATTTGTTCCTCGTGAGTTTCTCCTCACAGGGTACCCTGCCGGGCCCCAGTGAGTAGTTTTGTTTCACATTGAGCACGGTGACACTATGTATATTAGGCAATATCGTTGAAGACCAGGTGTCCCTATATTAAACTGTCCTGACGAGACCCTTTATCTAGAACAGGGTCGAAACGCCGTTGACGAGAAAGGCGAATCATTCTTTGACACTTACGATGATTAAGTGTTGACAATCATATTCTTTCATTTTCTATGATCGCCTTTGTAACCGATAATTGAAACCTTTTCTATGTTGCACTTTATGTCACTCTTTTTTGTTTAGGTTGATATTACTTTTTTCACTGGGACACTTTTTTAGAATCATGTACTAAGACTGTTGTTTTGTGTATTATGTATGGTGATATTGTGTTCACTTTTCAAAAAAAACTCTTTCATTATTGTTAGACCTGGCACCTTGGCGTGAGTTTCCCTTCCACTTTTTGATGGTGTGCCTCGACTGTTTTGCTGGTGTTGTCCGCTCAGGGCACTGCGCCACGGCTAATCCGTGCCGCAGTGCAAGTGCTCCCTAGATAAAGTGTACCTGTAATTGATGTCCATGATTGGTTTATTGGATTCACTGTCAGTCCCCAGTAAAGTGCACCAGGGGTGCCAGGGCTTGTGACTGCCAATGCTGCTGGTGGGCTTGCAGCGCTGGTTGCGCCACCCACGGAAGCGGCCTTGTAAAATGTGTCTAGGGTCTGCCACCGCAGACCCTGTGCGCGGTCCCGGACCGTCGCGCTGACTGCGCAAGTGCCCCCACTTGCCAGTCCCTAAACCTTCCCTTACCTACATATCAGCCACCCCTCTGGTAGGCCCAAGGGCAGGGTGCATTGTAGGCATAAGGTAGGACATGCCCTGATGTGGGTGGCATGTCTTAGTAGTGAATTACAGCCCTTGTCGTTTTTCACTATTGAAGGCTACCTGCTCTCCATAGGCCAGAATGGGCTGCCGGGATCACGCCAACGCTGTGACCCCAGTGGACTCAGAGAGCATGGTAGAAGTGTCAAGTTTAGTATGCCTGAACTCAGGATGATAAAATACTTCTTGTAGTCAAGTTTATTTTAATATCCTGGGTTTGTAAATACTACTTTTAGAAAGTTAGTATTTGCTGACCTGACCATCTCAGTCCGCCTCTGCTGTATGTGTGTGTGTTCTGCCCAGCAACAGTAAGGAGCAGGGTTGGGGAATCCCCAGAGACAGGTTGGCTGCCAGGTGGTGGGTAGAGAGATTACACCTGGATGGGTGGGAGGAGTACACCTTGACTCTTGAATAGACCTGTGCTCTGCCACCACAAAGCCGGCGCCACCCCCTGTGGGGCGGCTGATGTCTCTGCCCTGCTGCTGAAAGGAAAGAGCAGAGTCACCATAACAAAGTGCTCCAGAACTGGACTGAGCCAGGCCTAGGCCCCCTGGCGCTAAAGAACAAAAGAATTGGTGTATAAAAGTAGGAGCCTGGCTCCTAAGAAATCAGAATCCTGTTTACCACAAAGGACCTCTGCCCGACTAGAAGGAGAAGAAGACGCCGGAGGAGCTGGCCTGCTGCTTGCCTTGCTGAGAGAGGAGAGGAAGAGACTTACTGAAAAGACTTTGCTACTTTGTGCTTGAACATTCTCCAAGGGCTTGATCTGAGCTTGCCCCCTGAACTGAACCCCAGGAACAGTGGGTTCTTTGTGCTTCTTGCTCGTCCTCCAATTCGAGCCGTGTGTGCATCCCGCTGGAAAAGAGACTGCGCCCCTCATCGCCCCTCCTAGGGCCGTGACACCCAGAAGCTCGCCTGCCTCAAACCCGTGAGAGCCCCGCTCCGTCCCGAGCCGCTCTCTGTCCCCGGGCCAGGCCGCCTGCATCCCTGTCACCGCCTGCCATTGGAGTGCGCTGAACGCGCTATCACCCCTCCTGCCGGAAGCCGTCCGACGACTGTGATCTACGCCGGGTCACCCAGCTGCACTAACCGTGCCCTGCGACCCCGCTTCGCTATCCCCGGACATCTCAGGCCGCGCCGCCCCCGCTGTGGAGACCCTCCTGCACCGCCGTGCTAAAGGGTCGCGGGCCGCGCCTGCCTACTTGCCCACACCTGCTGATTGAGGACCCAAGAACACGTCCCAAGCTGAGAGTCGCACCGACCTGTGCCGACTCTCCTAATCACGGAAGAAGTCCAGTATCGGGCTCGGGGCCCGCAACGCCTTATTTCCCCGTTCGCAGGAGCCGATCTCTGTGAGTACTGGAGCTACAAGTAAAGAGACTACGAACTATCCATCTGAAACGACGAACCAAGAACATTTGCCTGCTGTATAACCTGGTGGCATAGCGAAAACGTTATTGGTCTTGTGATAAGTCTGCTGAGATATATATACCTTATTTTTACATAAAGAATCGTATTTTTATATATATCCAAGTCTGGTGTCCGTTTCTGGGGGGATTGATGTATTTACTGTGTGTATGATTGTAAGTGCTTAACCAACAACGCCTGAGGAATCGCCTTGGCTGCTCACGCCACGCACCTAGAGGGTGAGCAAGGGTCATTCACGAGGGGTTATCCCGCGCCCTGACGTGGAGGAGAGGGTTCCTGCTTGACACAAGGGCAACCTTGCGCCAACCAGAGATCCCCGACTCTAACATTGGTGGCAGCGGTTGGGATTGCGGATTTGCACTTGTAATTTGCATACAGTGAATTATTAATCGCCAGATAGTGAGAGCAGACCAAATAACGCAGCCACAGGTTTGTAATTGTTGAACTTTGTTGAGACATCTGCCATTACTGCAACCATGCCTGGCTCGCACTCCGCTGGAAGAGCACTCTCTGTGATTTCTGGAATAGATGAGGTGGATTGGGAGAGACTGGAAGGCTACACGATGGAGCAATTGAAAGGCTACAGTGTAAAATTCAGAGTCCCCCATGCTGGATGCAAGAGGAAGCCCCAGTACACCAAGGCGTTGAGAGCCTGGAAGGAGTCACGAGACCTACGGAATGCGGGGGACATCGTTCCACCCGACAACCTTGAGGAGCCCAGCAGAGTCCGGTCGCCAGAGGAGCTGGCAGACAGGGCAGCAGACAGGGCGCATGCAATGGAGATGGCAAAGTTGGCCGGACAAATGGAAATGGAAAAGCAGAAGTTGGCCCTGGAGGCACAACAACGCCAAATGGATCATGATATCAGATTGAAGGAGTTGGAGCTGAAGGCAAAAAGTTTGGACACCGCTCCTTCTGGTGGCAGCACTCCACCAGCGCAGGTAGAGTCCAAGGTGTACATCCCCAAAGATGTAGTAAAGGAGTATTTTAGAAAGGATGACATAGGGCAGTGGTTTAGAGCCTACGAGGTGGCCATGTCTTCACACCGGGTCCCTGAGAAAGACTGGGGAGCGGGGTTGTGGGGAAGGTTCCTTGCGGAAGGGCGGGACACACTGTTAGATTTGCCCTTAGAAGTCCAGACCTCGTACCCCCATATGAAGGAAGCTTTAATGACCAGGTATGGGTTAACTCCTGAGCTATATAGACAGAGGTTCAGGGAGACCAAGAAGATCCCTGAGAGTACGTATGTGGAGTATGTGACCTTTTTCTGCAGAGCGCTGGATGGTTGGGTGAAGGGTAGCAAAGTGAATGATTATCAAGGGCTACTTGATTTAATTGCATGGGAGCACTTGTCCAGTCAATGTTTTCCTGAGCTACGCCAGCACCTGATTGATAGCAAGCTGTCCAACCCGAGGAAGCTTGCTGAGGAGGCGGACCGCTGGCTCAGCACCAGGGTCCACAAGGGTCAAGTGGGAGACTCCGCCAAAGGTGGGCAGGGTCCCCAGCAGAAGAGTGGGGGGGACAAGGGTAAACAGAAGGGGTTCCAAAAAGGCCCCCAAAGTAATTCCCAAGGGAACCAGCAGAAGGGTTCTCAGCCTCCCCCACCCCCGCAGCAGAACGGGGCCCCGACAGGTAGACCTGTTCCAAAGGGGCCCTTCAATTGTTATAAGTGTGGTGACCCGGGTCACATTGCCTCTGATCCTAAGTGTCGCCTGTTTGGTAAGACCGCACCCACTGGTGCTCCACCCCGGCAAGTAGCTAGTGTTAACTTTGGGGAGGAGGTAGCAGTCCAGGAGGGTGGAGGTCCCGGGCAGATGACCCTAGTCTCGCTAGGAGACAGTGAGATGGTCCCTGTAACCTACCTGCCCTCTAACACTAAGAAATATGGGCAAGTAGTGACCATCAATGGCAAGAAGGTTGAGGCTCTTCGAGATACAGGAGCCAGCGTGACCTCGGTGAGGCAACACCTGGTGTCTCAAGAGCAGATTGTACCCAATGCCTACTGTAGGGTTGTCAATGCTGACAACGTAGAGAGTCGTTGTCCAATGGCTCAAGTTCCCTTTGAGTGGGGGGAGGTCTCTGGTACTCTACAAGTCGCTGTGAGAACCGACATGCCTGTAGACTGTCTGCTAGGGAACGACCTGGAGAGTTCCCCTTGGGAAAAGGTGGAGAAGACCACGCATCTGAGGATGGTGGGTCTACCCGACTGGGCGTGCGTGACCACCCGGTCCATGGCAGCCAGTAGGGGTGTTGAGAGGGTCCTGGAGCCTGAGGGAGAGGTCCAGGAACCGGCCTTAGGGAGAAGGCGCAGGAGGCGCGGGAAACCGGCCCCCGAAGTTCCCACGGCCCAGGAGGAAGTAGACCCTGAGGGGGATACTCTGGAGCCTACCGGGGAACAGATTGCCGAACTGGGAGATCTGCCTGAGCTGACCCATTGGCAGCAAGAAGGAGGTCCCTCCAGGGAGGAATTCTGCAGGGAGCAGAAAGAATGCCCTTCTCTCGTAGGTATGCGGCAACAGGCTGCAGACCAGGCCAATGGTGTTCAGGCCAAAACACACTACGTGTACTGGGAGAGTGACCTCCTGTATTCCGAGCCTAAGGCTGCTGAACCTGGGTCAGCCCGTGTGCTGGTGGTACCCCAGAAGTTCAGAACCTTCCTACTGGGGCTGGCTCATGATGTGCCGTTAGCAGGACATTTGGGGATGGACAAGACCTATGACAGGCTTGTCACCCACTTTTACTGGCCCCAAATGCATAAGAATTCCGATTCCTACTGCAGAACCTGTCAGACTTGCCAGGCAAGTGGTAAGAGCGGAGGGAAGCATAAGGCTCCTCTGCAACCTTTCCCTGTGGTCGGTACGCCATTCCAACGAGTGGGTATTGATATTGTGGGGCCTCTGGACCCCAAGACGGCCCTGGGCAACAGGTTCATCCTGGTCTTGGTGGACCATGCCACCCGGTACCCTGAAGCCATCCCTCTGAGGACAGTGACGGCCCCCGTGGTGGGACGGGCACTGATGGGAATTTTCTCCCGAGTGGGATTCCCTCTAGAGGTGGTGAGCGACAGGGGGACCAATTTCATATCCACATATGTGAAATCCCTGTGGAAGGAGTGTGGGGTAACGTACAAGTTCACCACTCCTTACCATCCCCAAGGAAACGGGTTGGTTGAGAGATTCAACCGAACCCTCAAAGGCATGATCATGGGCCTGGACGGTCCAATGAGGCGTAAGTGGGACGTCCTCTTGCCATGCCTACTCTTCGCTTACCGAGAGGTGCCACAGAAGTCTCTAGGATTCAGCCCCTTTGAGCTTCTGTATGGTCACCCGGTAAGAGGACCTCTGAGTTTGGTAAAGGAAGGCTGGGAGCAATCTCCCAGGAAACCTCCCCAGAATGTATATAGTTACATGCTGGCCTTCCGAAACCAGACTCGGCGTTTCAGGCAACTTGCTGAGGCAAATCTGGAAGCCAGCCAGGAGGAGATGAAGCGGTGGTACGACCGGAATGCCACTCTGGTAGAGCTTCAACCTGGACAAAAGGTGTGGGTCTTGGCCCCAGTGGAGCCGGGTGCACTTCAGGATAAGTGGACAGGTCCATTTGAGGTTGTGGAGCGCAAAAGTCCTATCACCTACTTGGTGGACATGCAGACTCCCAGGAACCCTTTGAGGGTCCTACATGTTAACCGCCTTAAGCCCCACTTAGAGAGGACCGAAGTGGGCATGCTGCTGGCCACTGATGATGGAATGGAAGAGGAGACCGAGCCTCTTCCTGACCTCTTAGTGGCCTCTGAGAAAGATGGGTCAGTGGATGGAGTTAACCTCTCACCCACCCTGACGCCCAAACAACAGGAGGATTGCCGCCACTTGCTGGGACAGTTTTCCGACTGATTCTCCCTGGTTCCTGGTGTCACAGATTGGTGCGTCCATGATGTGGACACAGGAGACAGCTTACCTGTGAAGCACAAGGCTTACAGGGTAACTGACAGGGTCAGAGCTTGCATTAAGGAGGAGGTCTCCAAAATGCTTGCGCTAGGGGTGGTTGAGTCCTCCAGCAGTCCTTGGTCCAGCCCCGTGGTCTTGGTCCCCAAAGCTGCTGCGCCGGGAGCCACACCTGAACTCCGGTTCTGTGTGGACTACAGAGGACTCAATTCAGTCACGAAGACTGACGCACACCCCATCCCCAGAGCTGATGAGCTCATTGATCGGCTGGGGGCTGCCCGGTTCCTCAGCACGTTTGATTTAACGTCTGGGTACTGGCAGATCGCCTTGACCGATGGGGCCAAAGAGAGGTCAGCATTCTCTACACCAGATGGGCACTTCCAGTTCCGAGTCATGCCATTTGGGATGAAGAATGCCCCTGCCACCTTTCAGAGGTTGGTCAACCAGGTACTGGTTGGGCTGGATGCGTTCAGTGCCGCCTACCTGGATGACATCGCCGTGTTCAGTGCCACCTGGCCTGAACACCTGCGCCACCTCTGGGAAGTGTTGATGGCGCTGCGCCGAGCAGGCCTCACGATCAAGGCAAGCAAGTGCCAGATCGGGCAGGGTTCCGTGGTGTACTTGGGACACCAAGTGGGGAGTGGCAAGGTGGCACCCTTGCAACCCAAAATTGAAACCATCCTGGCTTGGGAACCCCCCAAGACGCAGACCGCAGTGAGGGCCTTCCTGGGGCTCACTGGGTACTACAGGAGGTTTGTCAAGGGCTATGGAACGATCGTTGCCCCCTTGACAGAGCTGACTTCGAAGAAGCAGCCCAGGAACGTGATTTGGACTGACACCTGTCAGAAAGCTTTCGACACCCTGAAGACTGCCATGTGCACGGCGCCCGTGCTCTTGGCCCCTGACTTCTCCAGGGAATTCCTAGTACAGACAGACGCTTCAGAGCATGGTGTAGGGGCTGTTCTCTCACAGATGACTGAGGAGGGCTGGGACCAACCCGTAGCCTTCATCAGTAGGAGGTTACTTCCACGGGAAAGTAGGTGGAGTGCAATTGAGCGAGAAGCATTCGCTGTGGTCTGGGCGCTGAAGAAGCTAAGGCCCTACTTGTTTGGGTCTCACTTCCGGGTTCAGACGGACCACAGGCCCCTCAGATGGTTGATGCAAATGAGGGGTGAAAACCCGAAGCTGTTGAGGTGGTCCATCTCCCTACAGGGTATGGACTTCACGGTGGAACACCGTCCTGGTACAGATCACGCCAACGCTGACGGTCTGTCCAGGTATTTCCGCCTTAGTGACGAGGAACCCCCTGGGCAAGGGTAGTTCTCCCCACATTTCAGCTGGAGGGGACACGTGTTAGACCTGGCACCTTGGCGTGAGTTTCCCTTCCACTTTTTGATGGTGTGCCTCGACTGTTTTGCTGGTGTTGTCCGCTCAGGGCACTGCGCCACGGCTAATCCGTGCCGCAGTGCAAGTGCTCCCTAGATAAAGTGTACCTGTAATTGATGTCCATGATTGGTTTATTGGATTCACTGTCAGTCCCCAGTAAAGTGCACCAGGGGTGCCAGGGCTTGTGACTGCCAATGCTGCTGGTGGGCTTGCAGCGCTGGTTGCGCCACCCACGGAAGCGGCCTTGTAAAATGTGTCTAGGGTCTGCCACCGCAGACCCTGTGCGCGGTCCCGGACCGTCGCGCTGACTGCGCAAGTGCCCCCACTTGCCAGTCCCTAAACCTTCCCTTACCTACATATCAGCCACCCCTCTGGTAGGCCCAAGGGCAGGGTGCATTGTAGGCATAAGGTAGGACATGCCCTGATGTGGGTGGCATGTCTTAGTAGTGAATTACAGCCCTTGTCGTTTTTCACTATTGAAGGCTACCTGCTCTCCATAGGCCAGAATGGGCTGCCGGGATCACGCCAACGCTGTGACCCCAGTGGACTCAGAGAGCATGGTAGAAGTGTCAAGTTTAGTATGCCTGAACTCAGGATGATAAAATACTTCTTGTAGTCAAGTTTATTTTAATATCCTGGGTTTGTAAATACTACTTTTAGAAAGTTAGTATTTACTGACCTGACCATCTCAGTCCGCCTCTGCTGTATGTGTGTGTGTTCTGCCCAGCAACAGTAAGGAGCAGGGTTGGGGAATCCCCAGAGACAGGTTGGCTGCCAGGTGGTGGGTAGAGAGATTACACCTGGATGGGTGGGAGGAGTACACCTTGACTCTTGAATAGACCTGTGCTCTGCCACCACAAAGCCGGCGCCACCCCCTGTGGGGCGGCTGATGTCTCTGCCCTGCTGCTGAAAGGAAAGAGCAGAGTCACCATAACAAAGTGCTCCAGAACTGGACTGAGCCAGGCCTAGGCCCCCTGGCGCTAAAGAACAAAAGAATTGGTGTATAAAAGTAGGAGCCTGGCTCCTAAGAAATCAGAATCCTGTTTACCACAAAGGACCTCTGCCCGACTAGAAGGAGAAGAAGACGCCGGAGGAGCTGGCCTGCTGCTTGCCTTGCTGAGAGAGGAGAGGAAGAGACTTACTGAAAAGACTTTGCTACTTTGTGCTTGAACATTCTCCAAGGGCTTGATCTGAGCTTGCCCCCTGAACTGAACCCCAGGAACAGTGGGTTCTTTGTGCTTCTTGCTCGTCCTCCAATTCGAGCCGTGTGTGCATCCCGCTGGAAAAGAGACTGCGCCCCTCATCGCCCCTCCTAGGGCCGTGACACCCAGAAGCTCGCCTGCCTCAAACCCGTGAGAGCCCCGCTCCGTCCCGAGCCGCTCTCTGTCCCCGGGCCAGGCCGCCTGCATCCCTGTCACCGCCTGCCATTGGAGTGCGCTGAACGCGCTATCACCCCTCCTGCCGGAAGCCGTCCGACGACTGTGATCTACGCCGGGTCACCCAGCTGCACTAACCGTGCCCTGCGACCCCGCTTCGCTATCCCCGGACATCTCAGGCCGCGCCGCCCCCGCTGTGGAGACCCTCCTGCACCGCCGTGCTAAAGGGTCGCGGGCCGCGCCTGCCTACTTGCCCACACCTGCTGATTGAGGACCCAAGAACACGTCCCAAGCTGAGAGTCGCACCGACCTGTGCCGACTCTCCTAATCACGGAAGAAGTCCAGTATCGGGCTCGGGGCCCGCAACGCCTTATTTCCCCGTTCGCAGGAGCCGATCTCTGTGAGTACTGGAGCTACAAGTAAAGAGACTACGAACTATCCATCTGAAACGACGAACCAAGAACATTTGCCTGCTGTATAACCTGGTGGCATAGCGAAAACGTTATTGGTCTTGTGATAAGTCTGCTGAGATATATATACCTTATTTTTACATAAAGAATCGTATTTTTATATATATCCAAGTCTGGTGTCCGTTTCTGGGGGGATTGATGTATTTACTGTGTGTATGATTGTAAGTGCTTAACCAACAACGCCTGAGGAATCGCCTTGGCTGCTCACGCCACGCACCTAGAGGGTGAGCAAGGGTCATTCGCGAGGGGTTATCCCGCGCCCTGACGTGGAGGAGAGGGTTCCTGCTTGACACAAGGGCAACCTTGCGCCAACCAGAGATCCCCGACTCTAACAATTATGAATATAAAGAACAAAAGTTTTCCACCAAAATTCTAATGTGTATGGCTAAACTTTTCTTTCTGACGCCACATTTAACCCCTCTTTTTTCTTTTTGATCAATAATTTGTGTCTTATATCATATTATTAATTATTAATCCACATGAGCCACTGTTTCAATGCTAAATGATAATATCTCTCAATCTGTAAGGGGAAACAATCCATTCACCCCTCCACACATTACCATCCACTACCGACAATTAATTCCTGATCTCTCAAAAAGGTCTAAATTTACACGTTAAAGCATCCTTCTTGGATTATCCACACTATAAATATTAGACAATACCTCATATTTTCAAAATTCTATGGTCCAGTCACTCAACGTCAAGCCAATGTACCATTCACCCTAAGGTAGTGCAATATTATATTTTTATCTCAAACATCATCTTTACATTGGAACATATCCAATGGCATACTGGACAAAACGTCAGATACTACATTGCTTTTTCCAGGTCCATATACCATCCTGAATCTAAAATCCTGCAATCTCAGAGAATCAAGCCACTTACCTGGGACAAACGCTCTGTGAAGACAGAGTTAAACCTAAAACTTCTGTAGAAGCTTTAGGCTGAGAGGGGGCACTTCGGTGTTACCACTCGTACAGGCTCTGGACGTTTCAAATTGCTGCTAAATTTGTAATCTGACTATTTGCACATATTGTTTAACAATGTCTTGAATCTGTCTTGAATCTGCTGAATAGAATTTTAATTTCTTTTGTTTTTAACTGCCTGTTCAAGTGCCAATTTTTAATGCTAAACCCTTTTTAATTAATGTGAAGTGTCTCAGAAGCACTCGCCCTTCGATTACTGCACTTTTGCTCCACCTTGACCATAGAGAGGATCGCTCATCCTCTCGGTCATAGATCTGACAGGTTATTGGTCTAGCTGCATGGGCTCGCCTATATATGGTGGCTGCATCGCGGACATGCAGGGGGCGCGCCGTTGGCACGCCGAAGGTGCAACAAAGGCAAGCCCATCCGTGCCCGTCCGCGCTCGGACAGGACCAGGGGCCAGGATCCCTGGTCAAACTGTTCCACAGGACCACAAATATATAAAGTATAACTCTGATGAATTACATCAGCTCAGGCCCACATTACCCCTGCAATGCTCACATTTTATTGAACCAGACAGTCTCCACAGAAATATGGTACACTGCCAGTACTGTGGTTTCACACTGGGGAAAAACCTTCTCCACTCTGAGATGAGAACACACTGGGAAAGATAGCATACTGGAAAATGGGGCTTAAAAACTGTAGATCCCTCCCAGGCCATAAAATGGAGATTGGGTTGTTTGTGGCAGACGAAGCACTCAACATACTGTTCATTACTGAAACCTGGCTAATCCTGATATTATCATGGTCCTTCCCCCTGGCTTTACCATTAGCAGGCAGGACAGGGTGGGAAAACCGGGTGGAGGAGTGGCCATCATTCACAAAACTCAGGTCACTTGCTCCATTATGCCTTTGACCCTAACCAATTGCGATGCCTTGCAGTTTAGAATGACACTCTCCCCCGCTACCTCTTTTTCTGGACTGCTCATTTATAGACCCCTGGTCCGTATGCAACTTTTTAAAGCTCCCTTCCAGAGCACCTTGCCAGTTCTCTCATAGGAATAGGAACTCTCACAGCTCTTGGTGATTTTAATATTCACCTGGATGACCCCAATAATGCAGCTGCCAATAGACTGCTGTCAGATCTCAACTGTAACTTCTTCAGTTAGTAAATGGTGCTACACATGAAAAAGGGTATATGCTAGACCCTATTTTTAAAAATGACCCTAAGATCCAGGTTTTCAGCCCGGTCCCAGTCCTATGGTCCAACCACCACTTTATCCCCTTCCTTTACACTAAACCACCTAGGCAGACTAGGTCGGGTGGTGACTTAAGGTCGGGCAGGAAGTGGCCGAGGGTCGTTTCAGAGAAATGGATCAACTTCCTAAAGTCTGACACATCATTTCTAAAAGATGATCCCAACGAGGCCCACTTATGCTGGGCAGACTGGATCAAGGACTCAGTGGAAAAATGCTTTAGGATTCCTAATATGAAAACTCAATTTCATCCCAGAAGAGCACCCTGGTTCAACTGCCACTTAACATCCCAAAAGAAAATATGTAAGAGACTAGAAAGGAACTGGAGGAAGACTTATGCCCCGAACTTAAGGCACTGTACAAAAACGCGATCAGACAATATCACAATGATATTAAGGAAGCTCAGTCACAATACAATGCAAAAGGATCAATATAGCCGCCAACTCCCCCAAAGAGCTTTTCAAAATCGTAAAGTCCCTTACTACCATAGAACAGAGATCATCATCCCCACAATCCTCTGAAGAGAGATCCAATGAGTTTGTCACCTTCTTTAAGAATAAAGTGGAATTAATCTACAACTCACTGCACTTGAACCCCTTGATTGACTTTGAAGTCATGCTGGAAATCTCTGATAGCACTATATTCCAGACCTATCTCCCCTTTTAATCGCCCCAACCCTTGACTCCTTTCTGGCCTTAAGTGCGGAACAGCTGGGTCTAAGCCTACAGAACATCAGATCAGGCTAACCTCTCGACCCTGTCCCCCATCACATTCTTATCCAAGGATGGGAGCCTGTTTTGTCCACAATGGCAGATCTCATTTTGTTATCCCTGAGCTCTGGGATAGTGTGAAACAAATGGAAGCACGCAATTGTAAAGCCCTTGCTCAAGAAACCCCTCCTCGATCCTACCTCATTGTGGAACCACCGCCCATCTCATTGCTCCCCATTCTAGGCAAAGTCATTCAGAAACACGTTAATGGCATAATCTCACAATTCCTAGAGGAGATTCATATTCCGCATCAAATCCAGATGGGGTTCCGCCCTGAATACAGCACGAAATCCGCTCTCCTCCTAGTTACTGAGAAACTTAAAATAATACTGGACCAAGTGGGTACTGCTGCCATCCTTCTTCATGATTTAAGTGCAGCTTTTGATACTGTTGACCACAGTATCTTGATACATAGACTACGAGAGATCGGGATTCAGGATAAGGCCATCCATGGCTGTCTTCCTCTATAAGTGAAAGAACCTTCCAATGCATGGAATCAGGCTTCTTTTCGGACACGTTCAATGCCCCATACGGAGTCCTTCAGGGATCGGCACTCAGTCCCACCTTGTTCAACATTTATATGAGTCCTCTGGCACAAATTGTAGAGGAGTTTAGACTGTCAATTGTGTCTTATGCCGATGATAGACAATTGGTGATATCAGTGTCTGATGCTACCAACTCTAATCAACTGCAGCTAGTCCCATTCATGAAAAAAAAACGCTAAATGGATGGCCAACTGCAGTTTAAAATTCACTGGGGAGAAAACTGAGCTAATGTTCCTGGGTAACTGCACTGACCGTTGGGAAAGGATCTGCTGGTCAGACAACTGGGGTGCCCCCCGCACCGAAGCCTTGCATCAAGAACACGGGGATGTGGATTGACCAGAATCTTTCTATGGATACCCAAGCTAAAAAACTTTCAGCCACCTGCTTTGGCAGTCTTCGCTTGATTCATAAGATCATAGAGCTTCTCCCAGATCAGGCGCGCAGAACGGTGATTCAGGCACTAGTGGTTTCCAGATTGGACTACGGTAACTCATTGTACCTAGGGACCCAAAATATGTAGTCAACAGGTTGTTCAAAATGCGGCAGCCAGAATTATACTAAAAATTCCCAAGCAGGAGTCAGTGAAAGCCTCTTTGAGCAAACTACACTGGCTCCCTATCCAATCCAGGGTCAAGTTTAAGGTACTTTGTCTAGCCCACAAAGCCATGCATGGCAGGGGTCCAGTCCTGTTACGGTCTCTCGTCTCCCATTATGTACCCAGCAGGTCCCTCAGGTCCTCGTTTGATTCTCTAATGAGCTCAACTAGGATAAAAAGAGCCAGATGGGTAGGGAGATCCTTCACACATCTGGTCCCAAAACTTTGGAACTCAATGACCATTGAATTGAGACTTCTGAAAGACCTGCATAGCTTCAGGAAGAAACTCAAAACATGGTTCTTTACGTGATTGCCACTCCACACTGATCTGTCACTCTCTCCGCAGCGCTGGGAAGCCGTTGGGCAGCCAAGCAAGGATAACGTGAGATATTTTTTGTGTCTAGACTAATTTTATTCTAGATATGTGTGTAATTTTGCGGAAGACAACACCTTTAAAATAAGACAAGATTTTAATGGAAAGAAATGTACCAAGGAGATTGTGGTTTTGTCAAAGAAGCCATTGCTATTGCTCTTGCATTCACAGGATTTTCTATTTTTTTGTGACTATTGATGCAAGCTTGAAAGGTTTAGGTGGAGTCTTAATGCAGAAGGGGCAGAATTGTGTTGAAGTAACAATGACATTTGCCTTAAATTCCCAGTCTCCAACAGAAGAGAGACGTAGTTTATTGGGTAAATGTGTGTAAATGTGTGTTAGCAGTCTTTAAGAACGCACGAGGCGGGAGGGAGATAGGTGATGATTTTTTGAAACACAAAGGAAGGCATGAATGCGTGAACGATTACATAGTAAGTGTGCACTGTCTGTTGTCCTTTATGGTTGCAAGGTGATGGTTATTTGTAGTCCTGTTGTTTTTTGACTATTTATTTTCATTTTTCTGTTTGGGAATGTTCAAGGGGTGTTAAGGAGGTTTGGTGGGAGGACTAATTGGGGAAGCAATTTTGGCTGTTACCGTCAGTCACAAGGCACTGAGCAAGCTTTTGTTTTCGAAGGGTTGGTTAAGCAATTTTCTTTGATTTATTACAGTGACCCCTGACGAAGAACCATTGAAGGTTCGAAATGCATTGGGTTTTAAAAGTGTCTGCTGAGGAAGATGGTTGACAGCACGTGTCTATGTAAAAGCCTGGATTGGCAACAGCAGACATTTGGAAATGCAGGAATAGTTTTCTGTTTAAACCGAGCTTCTCCGGGGTGATTCCACAAGCATTCCATATAAGGATTACTTTATAATGACTTACTATTTGGTTCACTATGGATTACTGTGGTTTACTTTGGAAGATATGGTTCATGTTCTGGGAATGGTTTCCTACTTTAGCAGTGCAGCAGCTGGGTGTGCAGAGTATCGCACCCTTAGTATTATCATTAATGATAAGCTATGTGGGGACGATTAACAGCGCTAGTTTGCATGCATTCACTCGGCATTCTAAGCAAAAACTTAAATATTAACTAAGGGAAGGAGTGCCTTCGCTACTCTTACACTTACTTTTAGATAAATGTCATTTTTCAGCTTTAATTAGGTGCAGTCGGGTTTGCGGTCTCCACCCTCTGGATGAGAGGCTGTTTACTCCCCTTCACCAGGCAGGAGTACAGACAAAGAATCTGAGAGTTATTCCGGCAGGGGTCAGCAGGATGAAACCGGATTATGGTGGAGTGCTGGGGAACTCCCTGCTAGCACGTCTTGTCAGCCATCTTGTTTGTTCAACTGACCCCTTAGGTCATGCTCCATAACCTAGTATAACGTAATGACTGGCAATACGTCACAAATATGCAACACAAGCCATTACCAGACGCTTTGCACTGGTGACCGTTGCAACAACGTTCCATGACAGTTGGTAAGTCAAATGAAGCCACCCTGCACTAGCACCCAGCTCACTGTGCTGTGGAAAAAATGCCTCTCAATACTTCCCTACAGCTACATACCATTTTCACTTCAAGCCACCACTTGGTTGTTAGAAGAAGTTTCTTCTTCTTTATAATGTGACGTTGAATGGTAGGGTCAAGCAGACAACGAGGGCTTGCTGTCCAGATCGCTGCAAACACAGCTCAATGCCACATTTGAATTAGAAATTCATGGCATGAAGCGATAAGTATACTGATTTTTTTTGGGAACCTGACAAAAGCAAGTGATCCTTCCACCACAAGCACCTGCCTCCAAATGACCAAAGGAATTGCTACTACATTCCAATTCTAGAATAGCAATAAAATCAGAGCTCGTGGTGGAAGGATGAGAGCCCATACAAAAAAATGCATAATACAAAAGAAATAATACAAAATATATGAACTTACATACACATTAGTATGCTTCAAACCTCCTAAGCTTTTGCTTATATCCCCTCTCAGTTGAAGTAGGGGATCATGTATGAGAATGTGTTTGGTGTGAGTTATAGCCATACACTGAATAAAAAAAATCTCTCGGAATGGTGTTGATCATCTTTACTGCACTCAACTATGTTTGTACATAAGTATGAAGTTTTGTATGTTTTTTTTATTGCATGAGCCTTTTTGTGGAGTGAAAGCTGTCTGGAGGCCAGATCGAAAAAAAAAAGGTAGGGGTTTTTAGAAAAATCTTTCATATTCACTGCTTCTGCTTGTTTGACTCAAAACGGCTTTCTCGAGGAATATGCCCCAAGCATCTTTTCTACTGGTATGAAATGTTAGATCTCGACAGTTCTGCTGGAAAGAATTTGCGGAAAGGTGAATAGAAACTCCCTGATGTGTTATCACAAAAAAACATTCAAAGTTATGGCTCGTTATACATTGTAGGGAAATACTCCTTGTTTCAGGATCCAAAGCATAGAAAGAAATTAAATACGCATGCATCCCGTGGCACAAAATGTTTTCATAGATGTGTATTATGACTTCCAATTCTGAAGAGTCTGCATTGTTGTGTCATAGCTCCTCAGTGTCACTGCAATTATGAGGAAGCGGCCATGTCACGTGATGGTTCTCAACAGACCTTTGACCAGGGACTTGTGGGCATAGTTACCATTGGAAGGGCTGGGACAACTGAAAAGGTGCCCTTAAAATGATGTCTCCTTATTTCTGCTGAAAAGTATGTGAGCCAGGAGCTCAGGCACACCTCATACCGGAGTCCCTGCTTCATAAAGAACGAAACCGAGAGGCCAAGGAGGATTTCATAAGGTAAAATACATATCGTTCCATGGGGCTCTGGATGACTGTTGGGGGTATGGGTATTGTACATCTCATTTCATATTATTTTATTCCTGTACGTATTGCAGTTATTTTTCTCACAACCGAGGCTTACAACAAGCATATTCTCTTCTCTCTCTCGCGTGTGTGTGTGTGTGTATACATATATATATTCACTGAAAAAACCATAGGTTTCACACATGTTATAGTTAGCTGGACATTTTACTGATAAAAAACCAATGAAATTCCCCCGTTATAGTTAGTGCAGGCAACTATAACTCACGCGACCGCAATCCTCTGCTGAGGACATATGTGTCTTCATGAAAAAAAAATATTTGTAATATATGTATAGCTAAAATTTAATGGAAGAAGACATGGGCAAATAATTGTCTAAATACAGTATTAGCATCAGCAGAGGATTGCGGTCGCGTGAGTTATAGTTGCCTGCACTAACTATAACGGGGGAATTTCATTGGTTTTTTATCAGTAAAATGTCCAGCTAACTATAACATGTGTGAAACCTATGGTTTTTTCAGTGAATTTGCAAGGTTTTTTAAATGCTAATTCCTAACTATAATGTGTGTGAAACCTATGGTTTTTTCAGTGAATTTGTACGGTTTTTTAAATGCTAAGTTACTTTACGCCATTCGTGGCGTGCGCGCCCACTTAACGCAGTTCGTTCCGTGCGTGCAAGGTGCGCTTCGCGCACCGTGCGCGCACAGTGAGCACGCGGTGCGCTTCGCGCACCGCACGCCCACTTTACGCAGTTAGTGCCATGCACGCACGGTGGGCACGTGGTGCGCTACGCGCACCGCGTGCCCACATTACGCTGGATGGGCCACGTGCGCACATGGAGGACATATTATGCGCTTCGTTGTGAAAGGTAAGCATTTAAATTTTCTTTTACGGATAGTATGCCATGCACAAATGTTACCCTTCGGGAACCATTTGCACATGGGGTGGGGAGAGTGTGGATAATTTTTTTTTAAAAAATAATTTTTACCGTACGCGTACGGTAAGCGTAATCGGCGATTTTTCAAAAAAAATTAAAAATGAATTTTTGGCCTTGGGGGTTCTTTGGGGACACATTCACCAAGGCTAGGTGGTTAGGAGCTGTCTAAATAGTCCCTTTACATTTTTTTGCCTTTGTTTTTCCTCCCCCCCTCAGAGTGCGAGAGAGAAAATGGCGGCCGCTGCTTCCTGGTTTCGAACGATTCGAATGTTTACTAAGGTCTAACAGCCAATCAGAATCGCGCTCGCGCACGGCACCGTACGCGTACGGTAAGCTTACCGTAAGCGCACGGTAAGCGCACTGTAAGCTGGCTCAGATATATATATTGATTTAAATGCTATTTTCTCAGGAACTACTGAACAGATTTACACCAGACCTACAAAAGGCACTTCCTTGACCTGAGGACTACCTCTCTGCCAAATTTCAAGTAACTCTGTTCAGCCGTTCGGGCTGTAGCTGTGTCTAAAGGTCCTATGGAAAAATGCATGGGAAAAACGCGTTTTGGGACCCCCCTTTTTTCTCAGCCCCCGCTTGACGAATCCCCCCGAGACTTTCAGGGTAGGAGCGGAGCGTAGCGCCCCACCTATTTTGAAAATTTCGCGAGGATTCGTCGACCGGCGCCAAAGTTATTCCAAATAGAATGTTGCGGATTTCCTATGGAAACAGGGTCCTAACTATAACTATCTACTGGCGACCGCCAGTAGATAATTTACACACATATCTATGTACACACACACACCTACCCACATACACATATAGACACAGACATATAATGTTAAAAATGTGTTAATTTATGAAGTTTGCTATACCTGTTACCTCAGATCCCGCTCACAACATTTGATGGGGCCGGGTTACCTATCTCTGGTAAATAGGCAAAGGTACCGCGAGTTACATGTAAATCATGGATTCATTCAAGCAATCCTAAATTAGTTAGGGCACTCTGGCTGGGAGCCACATTATATTCGAAGTGTGGAACACATTTGATAGAAGGCCCAGGCCTATGAACATGCTAGCAAACAAACACTTTTTCAAAAAGGGTATTCTCTCACAAAGTATCGACAGGTTGGTATACATGTACATCATTGGCAATAAGTGTTGAGCGCTGTATCTTAAGTGGCTTTCGCCATTTTTCTTCTAACTGACCTTGCAGTTTATCTTGCAGTATATCTTAATCTTAGATGCTTGGGGGAGAAGGGGGCGCCACGTGCAGCTAGCTGCTATAGATAGTTTAGGCCGCTACCAGTGGCGTAACAAAACTTGAGGGGGCCCCCCTGCAAAGTACATGGAGGGGCCCCCATGCTCTGGACCCATTCAGGAGCTCTCATGCCAGGGGCAGCCACTCATGCACAGTGATACAGGCGGCCCTCTGGAGCTTGGGTCTCCCTGCATCGCTGGGTGTGCGAGGGATATTGTTATGTCACTGGTGAGAGTTGAATGAGTGGGTCTGGTGGCTCATTGGATTAAAGTGTCAACTGTAGGGGCTTGTGTTTGACCTTATAGTCCCAGATTCAAATCCCGGCGGGTCCACCCAGCCTTTCATCATTCTGGGGTCGATAAAATGAATACCATTGAGTTGGGTAACAATAAACATCTGATATTTAACGCCAAGATACGCGAGCTTTACAAATATATATGTTATGCTATGTGAGAGAATAAGTAAGTGAGAGGATAGATAGATGGGTAGATGAAAGGATGACAGAGTAAAGGGAAATTTCAGAGGATGGATGGATGGCAGAGTAAATGGAAATCTGAGGAAGGGTGAAAGGATGGTAGAGTAAATGAAAATCTTAGAGGAGGGATGGATACAATGACCAATGGATGGAATGGTGAACAATTGAAAGTTGTATGAAATAATGAATGGTTGACAGAATATACAAGTGAAATGATTGATAGCAGAAAGTGGATGGCAGATTGAAAGGATGAATGCATAGATGCTTGGATGGAAGAGACAGAGAAGCACTCCTAGGGTATTTTGGACTCACTTGCTGCGCTTGCTTGGTGTCATCTGAGAAGTTGTAGGATATTCTAATTTTCTGGCTACTCCATTACACACAGGTATGTCTCTCACTTTGCATTCAACCAGCCCCTCCTCAGGCATTCAGACAGACGTGCCTCTCACCCTGCATTCACACAGTTACACACTCCCCCTGAACTCACATGACTCACCCACTACTTAAGTGAGGACGCTGTAGTGATATCTCTTTAATAGAGTTATATGTACTGAGTGTTCTTCGTTCTGTGTTCTGGATGTGGTGGGTGGAACACGGGGCGTTCAGTTGGAGTGTAGCTGAGGACGTGTCTTCATCTCTTTGCCTGAGCTGTACGAGGTTGCTAAAGAACTTCAACATCAATTCATCTATATTGGATTCATTACAAATTGGCGACGATTCTGGCAACCTCGAAAGGATCCACGCAAAAGGAGTTATTTTGGAAGAACCTCATTCAGGACTACTGGTTGTTTTAAAGTGCCGTCCCGCCGGATTCGTTGAGCGGACGTTCGTGTACTTAAAGGTACGATAAAAAAAAATAGAGACAAAAGGGTACCTGTGAACGTCGTACGTTTGACTGACGGCAGTTCGGAGCGCTCGTGCCTTGTTGTTTTTTCAATTCTGCAGAGCCTCGAGCTGCCTTCACCACGAGCTGCCATCTCATCGGAGTTCCTCGCGTCACTAGGGTACGTGTTCCAGCGCGTTAACGTCATCGCGTTGGTCATGACCCTGACGTGACGCCATTTTGAACACTAGTCGGCTCATTTAGGTTGTTTTCAGCCACGGAACTAAGGAACTTCGCCGGATTGGAAGCGCTCATATTTTCCTGCACCTCAAGGTGAGAGGAACCTCACCGTATAGCACAAAGCACTCCTGCTCTAAGGTAAAGAGTAATTTTGAAGCGTTTTTCCGTTTTTTAAAATTTATTTATTTATAAATAAATAAAAATTTAAAAAAGTGGAATAATATAAAAAAAAAAGAAAGGAAGCATTCTTATTAAAGATATATTGCGTTAAAAAAAAAAAAGAAGGTAAAGCACCAATCCTTCCCGTGTTGCCTCGAATTTTCTTCCTCATCAAGAATGACCACCCCAACAGCATCCTCTCATAGAGAGGTAGTCTAACACAGCGAATCTGCTCTACATCTTTCAACACCTAAGGAATTTCTATCCTCTCCAGGAGAACCTACAGTTAAGTGGAGTGAGTGGAAAGAATATTTCTTAAATTATATCGCTAATCTCGAAGATTGTAGCGGAACTTATTCGCCTGAAAGAAAAAAAAGACTTTTAATGTACTGCTTGGGTCCTCAAGGATTACGTGTTTTTGGAGGAATACAACAAAAGGAAAGATCAGGGCATATTGATGTATTTAAAGCCGCCTTATTGGATTTAGATGAACACTACTCACCTATTGTGTGTGTTGCTGTTATGCGTCACGCCTTTTTCCAGAGGAAACAAGAAAAGCATGAGTCCGTCGAAGATTATGTATCTGCCTTACGCAAACTGTCAATTACATGTAAATTTGGTAATCTCAATGAAGACCTCATTAGAGATCAAATAGTTATGTATGCACAAAACAAGGCTATACAAGATAGATTATGGGTGGAGGGTGATGCAAGCTTAAAAGAAATTGTTACTATTGTCAAAAAAGCAGAATTGTCAGAGCGTTGTGCGAAAGTTACTCTTTCTTCTGAAAAGAAGGAGAGTAGCGATTCTGTTAATAGGATTTCTGACAGTCGGAACAAAGTTGCTCAGACACACAAAAAGAAGGTCGATAAAAATGATTTAAAAAAAATGAAAACTCGAATAGAAGTAAGCGACAGCAATATTTTTGCTATCGTTGTGGCAGCACCTCACATTCAGCACAGTACTACAAGTGTCCTGCACGTACTGCCAAATGTTTAGAGTGCGGGTTAATGGGCCATTTTGCTAAAGCTTGTAGGCGTAAAATGTACAAAAGTAACAAGAAGGTTGCTTGTGTGAAGGAGAGTGATACAGAGGAATCTTCCTCAGACGTTAGTGACAATGACATCAAACCTAAATGTGATAAAAAGAAGAAAATACTGAAAATAGTGGATGAAACAGGGGGTAGTAAACCTTTATGCTGGGTGTCCTTTGGTGGTGTTTCTTTACAAGTAGCAGCGGACTCTGGTTCTCCTTACACGATTATAGCTGAGAATGTATGGGCACACCATTTTTGTTCGGTTATAGGTAGTCATTTAGAATCATCTGATATTAACCCGGAGAGTTATACTGGTGAGAAGATCGACATTATTGGGTTCAGAGAGTTAGTCTTCAGATTCAAAGGCAGATCTGCGTTGTGTAAATTATATGTAGCTAAGGACGGACCTTCTGTCTTAGGATGGAAGGACCAACGTAAGCTAGATATAATTTTAAATCCTAACAGTCTGGAACAAGTCTTAGTGGCTTGTGATTCGAAAGATACAAAAAAATGGGTACTTGAAGAATTCACATCTGTTTTTAGCAATAAAGTAGGGAAGTTAAAAGGATTTTCACATTATATAAAACTAAAAAAGGAGGCCATTCCCAAGATTCATAAAACACAGAGCATTCCGTTCATTGTGCGGGATGAGGTAAAACAGGAATTAGATAAATTATTGAGTGCTCATATCATTGAACCTATAGAATCTTCCGAATGGATTTCTCCGTTGGTTGTCGCAAGACGGGCCAATGGTAAGGTTCGATTATGTGTAGACTTAAGAGGTTTGAACAACAACATTGTTGTGGATCAGTTTCCGTTACCCCGCATAGATGTAATGTTATTTTTAACCAGGGATGCCAAATGGTTTTCCACATTAGATTTGCCATCAGCTTACCATCAAATCAAGTTAGATCCTAATTGCAAACATTTGACAGCTTTTTGTACCCCTTTTGGATGCTTCCAATTCCGCCGTATGCCGTTTGGATTAGCATCAGCAGCGGCTGTTTTTCAAAGACTCATGACACAGTTGTTAGGTCACATGCAAAATGTAGTTTTCTTTCAAGATGACATACTAATCATAGGGAAATCAAAAAAACACCATGACGAAACCTTAAGGAATGTCCTTCAAGTACTTCAGGATAAGGGTTTAACAGGTGAGATTAGTAAGTGCAAATTTGCTGAATCGAGTGTAACCTATTTGGGTCATGTCATATGTCGAGATGGCATTAAACCCAAAAGTAAACTTGTTGAAGCCATATCCAAAGCTCCGCCACCGTCTAACAAAGACGAACTCCGCTCATTTTTAGGCCTAGCGGAGTATTATTCTAAATTTGTGGAAAAATTTGCAGATAAAACACATGACATGCGTGCTTTACTTAAAAACAAGAGTAAATTTGAGTGGTCTGACAAATGTCAGTTGTCCTTTTTGAACATCAAGTCTGCTATTATTAAAGCTCCCACATTAAAAGGATTTAACCCTTCTGCTCCAACCTTTGTAACCACTGATGCCACTGGCAAAGGATTAGGCGCAGTTCTCTCCCAAAGCAATGATTGTGGTGGTGAGCATGTCATAGCTTTTGCTTCGAGGTCTTTATCACCCACGGAGGAAAAGTACTCAGTCATAGAAAGAGAAACTTTGGCGTGTGTATGGGCTTTGGAGCATTTCAGAAAGTTTATTTGGGGAAGAGAATTTACTATTAAAACAGATCATAAACCTTTAACTAAGGTACTGACAACTGAAGGATTATCCAGGGCTTCAGCCAGGATTGCAAGACTTTCCATGCGATTACAAGATTTCATTTATAAAGTGCAGTATGTCCCTGGCAAAATGAATGTTACAGCTGATTTCTTAAGTAGATTATCTTTACCTCTCATTGAGATTGATTCCAGTTCGTGGAATGATGTTTGTGTTGCCAGAATTTTCACTGATGAGAAATCCCATGGTTTACAAGAAAAAGAATGGGTTGAGGCACAAGTGAATAACAGGGTTGGTTAGAGTGCAACAAACATGATTTCCTGTGTGAACTCAAAGCATTCTGGGAAGTAAGAAATGAACTTGGCATTGGAGGAATATTTTTAGTAAGTGGGGAAAAAATAATTCCACCTTCCATTATAAGAAATAAAATTCTTGCTCTTTGTCATGAGGGTCATCCTGGTATTGCACTTACCAAACGAAAGGTTAAATCTTTATATTGGTGGCCTAAAGTTGACATTGAAACAGAACGCTTTGTCAGATCTTGTGTAGAATGTGTTTCAGCTGATAAATCCCAAAAGACTTTGAATCCTCCATCAAGTCCCTTAGTTTGTCCCAGTTTACCTTGGGAGGATTTAGCTTTGGATTTCATGGGACCTTTAGTATGGAATGATGGCTCACAAAAGTACATTATTGTTTTGATGGATTTGTTTTCAAAATGGGTTGAGCTTGAAATTGTTACAAAGATAGATACTAACTCTGTTATCAAATTTCTTGAAAATATCTTTTTTAAAAGAAGGATTCCCTAAATCATTACTTACGGACAACGGTGTGCAGTTTAAGTCCTTAGAAATGAAAAGATTTATGGAATATGCTGGAATTGAACAAAAGTTCACTGCCTTATACCATCCAAGGGGTAATGCTGTTGTAGAGAGGATGAATAGAGTTATTAAAGGTATTGTACAGCTTTCCATGAATAGTAAGAAAGATATAAATACAGAAATGATGAAAATGTTATGGAGCCACAGAACTACCATACATGATTCAATTGGCAATAGTCCTTTTGCTATCATGAGAGGCAGAATTCCCCACTCCAAAGTTAATCCTGGTTGGATGAACAAAGGAGGGAAAGTAGATTGGGACATTGATGAAATTAAAGATTGTATGAGTAAATCTCAGCAAAAGAATAAGATATATTTTGATAACAAACATGGAGTTAAGGATGTCAATATTCAGGTGGGACAATGGGTAAGAGTGAAATCTAGTAGGAAGATTGTGAAAGGTGAAAATAGATTTAGCGAACCAAAAAGAATTGCTAAAGTTAACAGAAATACAGTCCAACTAGAAGATGGATCCATCTACCACATGAGTAAACTGGCCATTGTCAAAAAACATGATGGCGCAAATGAAAATCATCCTACCAGTTCTGATTCCAGTTATGACAAGTACTGGTGGATCAATTTTAGTAACACATCCAATGTAAACGTTCCAGATGAGGAAACTTGTTCCACTGGCAATGAGCTTTGTCATACTCCTGATTTCAGTAATTTTAATTCAAGTACAAACCAAAATTGCGTAGAAAAAACAAGCAGTTTTGGGAGGAAAATGTTCAAACCTGAGAAACTCAAAGATTATGTTTGTATTACATATGTATAGTTAGCATGTGTTTTTTTTAAATTTCTTTTTTTTCTTTTTTTTCTCATTATTTATATAGAGAGGATAAGGGTTTTGCATAGATAAAGAAAGGGGATGTGCAGTGATATCTCTTTAATAGAGTTATATGTACTGAGTGTTCTTCGTTCTGTGTTCTGGATGTGGTGGGTGGAACACGGGGCGTTCAGTTGGAGTGTAGCTGAGGACGTGTCTTCATCTCTTTGCCTGAGCTGTACGAGGTTGCTAATAAAGAACTTCAACATCAATTCATCTATATTGGATTCATTACAGACGCCTCCCACTTTTCACTCACACAGGCACACCACTCACCTTGCACACACACACACACACACACACACACACACACACACACACACACACACACACGCACACACACACGCACACTCACACACACACACTGACATCACTCACTCTGCTCACATTGGCATCCCTCTCACCCTGCACTCACACGGGTAGACCGCTACTCACTCACAGAGACTCACCCCTCCTTGTGCACTCACATGGGAATATCATCCCCCGTGCACTCACCAAGGTTTATCTCTCATTGTGCATTTGCAGGGGCTCAAATATCCCCCTGCATTCTCCTTGGCGTCCATGCATTTACAAGAGCTCAGATCTCACCATGCACTCACATAGGCTCACCTCTCACCATGCACTGTCACACACTCACCTTTCACCATGCACTAACATAGGTACGCCTCTTACCCTTCATCCACACAGACTCCTCTTTCACATAGGCTTACCACTCACCCTGCATTAACATCAGCTCACATCACAAAGGGCACTCACAGAGGCACACCCTGCATTCACAAGGTCTGAAGTGCATTCACAGAGGCCCCCCTTTCACACTGCCTTCACACGGCTCAGCTGTCACTCTGCACTCACATGGGCCCAAACTTCACTCGGCGCTCTGACAGGTACATCATTCACCCTCCGCTCAGACGGGCTCACCTCTCAGGCTGGAATCACAACTTCAGCTCTCACCGTACACTCACAGCGCCACATATCTCAATCTGCACTCAGTCAGACTTCTCACACTGTACTGCATTCACAGCCACTAGCCACATCTCTCACAGCCTCCATTAACAGACACATCACTCACCCAGCACTCTCACCTGGCACTCGCACGCAGTCACTCCTCTCACCCTGCAGTTAGTCACACCTCTTACCTCACAGTCACATCTCTCTGAGCGCGCACGCACACACACATGCCTCCACAGACGCTCTTCTGCCAGGTGTAAGAAAGGGTTTGGATCGTTGGTGGAAGGGAAGTATCCTCTAACAGGATTCATAGCCTGGGATTTCTTCAGGCAGCGCCGCCTTTGAGACAGCTGCCGCCCCGAAAGCTGCTCAGATGAAAGCATTCTTGGGACTGACACTTTTAATTCTCTATCACTCTCTGCACATACGAAACAAAGGGCACGACTGCAAAGAGGGTGAATATTTTGCTTGGAGGGTGACATTACAATGTCTAAGAAACACTGGAGGAAATTGGCGCTTGTGCGAGGAAAGTAGAAAACACCCAAGTGCTAGTCACTCAAATGAACCAAACTGACGCAGTTTAATTGGTCACAGCTTAGCTTGCATTTACATTACTCCGACATAACGAGGGAGTCTACCTTATTAGAGGCACCATGTTCTGCCACTGAAATGAAATTTCTCATCTAAGTGACGAGGTAGGCGTGCAGAGGAAATGTTTTTTTTTTTATTCAAATATTTTTTATTGAATATAAGAAAACACAGGGTTACAAATATAAACTAATCAATAATGTTCAGAATATAAGCATACAAATGTTCTAAAAAAAATAGTAACTGCATAATAGGATAATTATACATAAAAGGTTACAGAGTATATAAACATTTATAATAACGTGCCTAAAATGATAATAAATTAAAAGCAGGGAGAAAGAGAGTATACCTAAGGAAAAAGATATAAAACTAGGATATTACAGTGGTGTTGGAAAACCCACTCCCACACTAGAAGGGGTGGTGGTGGTCTTCCGGACACACTGTGGTAGCTTGGCTCGAGTGGTCAGGAATCAGGCTCCGTGCTAAGCATACAACATACCCAAACAATAACCATGCGTGCATCCGTTCCAAAAACGACTCTACACCGTAAAAATTATGAAAATATCTTTCTTTATCTGCTTTTTCTCTTAGTTGCTGATTGGATAAAATAAATAACAATCACAATATACAACTTTTCAGATAGGTCAGGACAAATAAATACTGGCTTAATGATTCAATAAATAGGGGTGATCATAAATACTGAAGGCATAAATAAAAGTGCAATACAGACAGGCAATTAAATATTCTGAGGCAATAAATACTGTAACCAATAAATATTGTGCATCAATAAATACTGTGGACCAATAAATACAGTGGAACAATAAATAGGTTAAATACAATAAATACAGTGCCCCTAATAAATACTTAAAAGCTGACAGTGACACTCATGGAATCAGATCACTTTTAATTCCTAAGGGCTGATTTGGCCCAAGCACAGCTTGTGGGGATGTGGAAGGCTTGAGGGTGTCTACTCCCTGGCTTGGACAAGGCTGAGGCCTAAACTGAGGTAGATAAAGGGGGAAAATACCAGAGACCTGGCTCTCTCTCTCCACACAACTTCTCTAGATTAGTCCCAGTTCACCCCTGGCACAGTCAGGTTGGTTCCAGCACCTCCCTAGCCCCTTAGAGCAGTCTCTCAGGTCTCCACAGGGCCTTAGGCGCCCTCTACTCCACTTACTGCCCTTTTTCTGTTGCTCCGACGCCGCTGGAGTCGGGTCGATGCCGTGAGGCGGTTCCAGCTCGATGTCGGCGGCCTCGGCACAATGTCAGTTCTTTGACGACGCCGGCAGGCGGCTCCGGTCTCGATGTCAGCGGCCTCGGTTCGATCTCGGCCTCCGATTCGATGGCGTCGGGCAGTCTTACTCGATGTCGACTTCGGGCGGCTCCGGTCCGATGGCGACCTCGGCTTCGATGACGTCGGCCGGCCTTGCCTCGATGTCGACTTCCGGCGGCTCCGGAGTGCGATCCTCACTCCCGACCTCCGGTGCTCCTCACAGGTTTCCGGCGACTCCGGAGTGCGACCTCCACTCCCGACCTCCGGCACGATTCTCACAGGTTCCGGCGACTCCGGAGTGCGATCCTCACTCCCGACCTCCGTTACCCTTCACCTCGGTCTCCGACGACTCCGGAGGGCGGACTTCACTCCTCCGATGACGCCGCTCACTCGACCTCGGGTGACTTCCTCCTCGACCTCTGGTATTCCTCACGACCTCTGACGGCGCCCTCTCTCGACCTCTGGCGGCTCCGGGTACGACGTCTGCTTTTCCAGTCAGCGCCGCTTCTCCACCTCGGGCTCCAGGTCTTAGGCTACTCGACGTCGGACTTCAGGGAAACCAGCTTCCAGGTCAGGATCTTGCTGTTCTCTTGTTTCTAAGGCCTGTTCCTGCTGTCCAGGTCCTCAGGATGGTTTTTCTGACTTCTTCCCACACAGGGCTCTAGGCTGGGCTCCGTCAGTAGGGACTAGTATCCAGGGTGGGTTTATGGACCCCACTCCAGGCACAAGTTTCCACCCCTGCTGCTTCACTCCTTCCTCCTTCACGTTTTTGCTGCTCACTCCTCACCAGTCAGGTGCCAACTGCCAGCTCCAACTGCCAACTCTCTCTCTTAACTCCCCAACATTCTAAACCGCCTCCAACGGTCACAGGGTTCTGGAATGTTCTGGAAGGTGCTAGTAGGTTCCAGTGGATGCTGGTGATGTCACAGGTGGCCACCATTTTGTGCTCCAGGCCCTCAGACAGAAGTTTCAGGGGTAGGTAAAATGGCTCCCTGAATCTGCCTCAACACTAAAAACGAAAACAAATGAGGGAAAAAGGGCCAAGTCCTACATAACCCCCTTCCAGCCAAAAGCCAGGGTAGACCGATCATTGCCTTGATGGTCTTCCCTGCTTGGGGCGAGAAAAGGTGGACGCCGGCCCGCAACGGCAGGAGCTCCCGCAAGTTCTCTTCCGCTCTGGAACCCAATGGTTCCCTAACGAACCTCCCTGGACCAACAAAACCACCCCACTGGGGCTCCCTAGCTAGTTGTGGCCAGGACTGGCCCCTGGGCCGTCCAGATGTCTCTGGCCCGGGTGATCTCGCGGAGTGGGGGGCAGTAGCCCCAGGCCTGTAGTGCCCGTTGACCACTCCGGTCCTCCTCCTTGCAGTCCTAAACTGCCTCTGGTCCTTCCTCCTGGGGTTCACACCCTTAGGCTGACCAGCCTTCAGGGGCGAGGCTCTCCTCCCCCTAACTCTCCTTCTGGGGTTCCTCACCCTACCCTGCGAGGCACCCTCAGACCAACACTTCCTCCTCAGTCTAGGGCCTTGACCCCTCAACTGATCCTTCAACCTAGGGTCTAAACCCTTAGGCTGAGTCGGTGCCCGAGGCGAGACCTTCCTCCCTCTGCACCCCCTTCCAGATTTCAGCACCCTCCTAACGGGAAAAGTACCCCTGGAAGTCAATTTCGGGGGGACCCGGTTAACAGAGGCCCCACCCGCCAGGTCAGGCAACCCCTGAGCCTGGCATCCCAGCCCAGGACCTAAACCCTGAAACTGGGCCAACCCCAGAACCTCAGGCGCGCTGGTTACAGTCGCCCTGGGTCCTCCTGACACTAGGGGCTCCCCTGCACTGGAGGGCACATCGGGACAGCCTAGGCTCCCAACCTGGGGCTCCCTTGCGGAACTCTCCAGGCCCTGAGACTTCGGTTGGGGCACCTCGGGACACCTCCCCGTCTCACGCCTTCCTACAGATAGGTCGTGAGGCCCTACAACCCTCTCTCCCTGGGACCTAGCTGGGCTATCTGCCACTTCTCCCACCTCGCTGGGTTGGGAGATCCCTGCACTACCCCCTTCAGGTTCACACCCCAATGCCTCCTCAGACACCCTAGTGATGTCATCCTGGGGTAAATAAACTTCTAGCTCCTGTGGAGCTTCCGGTATGCTGCCACCAGTGTCCTCGCTGGACACACTCATCTGGAGGGCACGCAGCTCCAACTCCCTCATCTGAAGCTCGTGCGCCATCCTTCTCTCCTCCATCTCTTTCTCCAGCCTTGCTAAGTCCCATGTGAGCTGTCTTTTCTCCCTCCGGTCTGTTAACTCCACTTTAGACAAGCCACCGCTAGAGGCACTGCTGCCCTTCCTAGAAATGGTTCTGGGCCCTGCTGACGGGTTCCCCACCTCAGGTTGGTACATCTCAGCCCCCTCGGTGTCAGGCTCTCTATCCCTGTCCTCCTCCTCAGCCTTGCTTTCTCGGCGTGCCTCCCCCCAAGCCCTTAAGCTGGTTTGGAGTGCACCCTTCTTTGCTCCTGGGGGACAGTACACCCCCTCCCGCTGGCAAAACTCCCTGAGTTGGGCCACAGTGTACGTTTCTAGATTTTCTAGTACAAATTCCATCTCGCCCACTCAGGTTAGAGGACAGGTTTTGTGCAGTAACTATGCAGGGGGGGTACCTTTAATAATACCTCCTCCCACCACCAGAGTAAATTTGGAAAAAACAAAAACCCACAATTAGGAAGGCCGCTCTTGAGAAAACTCCTGGTGTAGGCCTATGGACTACCCACAGTTATTGTTGAGTATGCGTAGGCACAGCTCTATCCCACCACTGAACACCAATTTAAGTTGGAAAACCCACTCCCACACTAGAAGGGGTGGTGGTGGTCTTCCGGACACACTGTGGTAGCTTGGCTCGAGTGGTCAGGAATCAGGCTCCGTGCTAAGCATACAACATACCCAAACAATAACCATGCGTGCATCCGTTCCAAAAACGACTCTACACCGTAAAAATTATGAAAATATCTTTCTTTATCTGCTTTTTCTCTTAGTTGCTGATTGGATAAAATAAATAACAATCACAATATACAACTTTTCAGATAGGTCAGGACAAATAAATACTGGCTTAATGATTCAATAAATAGGGGTGATCATAAATACTGAAGGCATAAATAAAAGTGCAATACAGACAGGCAATTAAATATTCTGAGGCAATAAATACTGTAACCAATAAATATTGTGCATCAATAAATACTGTGGACCAATAAATACAGTGGAACAATAAATAGGTTAAATACAATAAATACAGTGCCCTAATAAATACTTAAAAGCTGACAGTGACACTCATGGAATCAGATCACTTTTAATTCCTAAGGGCTGATTTGGCCCAAGCACAGCTTGTGGGGATGTGGAAGGCTTGAGGGTGTCTACTCCCTGGCTTGGACAAGGCTGAGGCCTAAACTGAGGTAGATAAAGGGGGAAAATACCAGAGACCTGGCTCTCTCTCTCCACACAACTTCTCTAGATTAGTCCCAGTTCACCCCTGGCACAGTCAGGTTGGTTCCAGCACCTCCCTAGCCCCTTAGAGCAGTCTCTCAGGTCTCCACAGGGCCTTAGGCGCCCTCTACTCCACTTACTGCCCTTTTTCTGTTGCTCCGACGCCGCTGGAGTCGGGTCGATGCCGTGAGGCGGTTCCAGCTCGATGTCGGCGGCCTCGGCACAATGTCAGTTCTTTGACGACGCCGGCAGGCGGCTCCGGTCTCGATGTCAGCGGCCTCGGTTCGATCTCGGCCTCCGATTCGATGGCGTCGGGCAGTCTTACTCGATGTCGACTTCGGGCGGCTCCGGTCCGATGGCGACCTCGGCTTCGATGACGTCGGCCGGCCTTGCCTCGATGTCGACTTCCGGCGGCTCCGGAGTGCGATCCTCACTCCCGACCTCCGGTGCTCCTCACAGGTTTCCGGCGACTCCGGAGTGCGACCTCCACTCCCGACCTCCGGCACGATTCTCACAGGTTCCGGCGACTCCGGAGTGCGATCCTCACTCCCGACCTCCGTTACCCTTCACCTCGGTCTCCGACGACTCCGGAGGGCGGACTTCACTCCTCCGATGACGCCGCTCACTCGACCTCGGGTGACTTCCTCCTCGACCTCTGGTATTCCTCACGACCTCTGACGGCGCCCTCTCTCGACCTCTGGCGGCTCCGGGTACGACGTCTGCTTTTCCAGTCAGCGCCGCTTCTCCACCTCGGGCTCCAGGTCTTAGGCTACTCGACGTCGGACTTCAGGGAAACCAGCTTCCAGGTCAGGATCTTGCTGTTCTCTTGTTTCTAAGGCCTGTTCCTGCTGTCCAGGTCCTCATGATGGTTTTTCTGACTTCTTCCCACACAGGGCTCTAGGCTGGGCTCCGTCAGTAGGGACTAGTATCAAGGGTGGGTTTATGGACCCCACTCCAGGCACAAGTTTCCACCCCTGCTGCTTCACTCCTTCCTCCTTCACGTTTTTGCTGCTCACTCCTCACCAGTCAGGTGCCAACTGCCAGCTCCAACTGCCAACTCTCTCTCTTAACTCCCCAACATTCTAAACCGCCTCCAACGGTCACAGGGTTCTGGAATGTTCTGGAAGGTGCTAGTAGGTTCCAGTGGATGCTGGTGATGTCACAGGTGGCCACCATTTTGTGCTCCAGGCCCTCAGACAGAAGTTTCAGGGGTAGGTAAAATGGCTCCCTGAATCTGCCTCAACACTAAAAACGAAAACAAATGAGGGAAAAAGGGCCAAGTCCTAAGGAAAAAGATATAAAACTAGGATATTACAGTGGTATACAAAGAACCTGTGTAAATGTTAAAATGAATATAATATTTAAAGGGGTAGAGTAATTTTTATAGAGGAAAGAGACAAGAAAAAAGAGAAAGAGAGAAAACGAGAGAAAGAAAAAAGGAAGCGAGTGAAGAAAAGAGAAGAAAGAAAGGAAGAGAAGGAGAACTCAGTAATAAGGATAGAAAGGGATTATAATGATAATGACAGATAAATCGTAAAAGGTAGCCACAGTAAATCAGATTTAATTTGAAGGTGGATAGAAGACTGAGGAATAGAGGCAATTCTATGCTCATCACATATATAATTCCACCAATGTAAAAAGGATAATTTAGAATTGTCTTTCCAGCAGGTTAATATGACTTTAAAAGCCACCGCAAGAAATAAATCAAATAAAGGAGAAGTGGGATTAACTTGAGCCAAATCAGGCGACATGGTGACTAAAAATACATTATAAATACTAAGTTGAATTTTGTGAGAGAAAATCAGGGTACACTTTGACCATATAGCAGACCAGAATGCATAAACCTTAGGACCAGAGGAAATGTTTTAACCAAGCCTCGTGAGGGCTGTCGAGTCCTGGTGGTAGGACGACTAAAATACTCAGACCAAAACTTGAGAGGACCCCTGCAAATGTGCGGAAGGGGGCCTTCACATTAGTAGGGGCTGAGGGGGGCCCCTCGAGTATGGGTAAGCCTGGGGGCCCCCCGCACCACGGGGGCTGCGGGGGCCTTTGTTATGCCCCTGGCCGATACAACAGAAATCTTCTGCATGAATTACAGTGTTTTAATATGAAAAGTATTCACTGACAAGCTCTAAAGACATAGAAGATGCTTTTTTAAGCGAGGAGATGTTTTACTGTAAAATTAGACATGGATTATCCCCATAGGACAAACAAAACCGCATTATACTGTTTGGGAAGAGTTGTAAAATATCTCTACAGACAAATACACAACATTGTGTAGGTTTTAGGCTCCTCCCGTAAGAACCATTGTTAAAAAGTGCCCACGTAAAACTTTTTTAGTCTTTTAAAACTCTCCATTTGGGAAGAAAATCGTAGCATTCATTATCACTATTCTCTTCATTTGTCATTCATCCTGCCCTTGATCCGATATTTCTGTGGTTTTTATAAAGTTAGATGTTTGGAGGATTCCCTTTAAAATACAGTTCGAAATACATTGGAGCCGTATATTCTACATTACTTTTTCCCTATTCGCTTGTTCTCTCAGCCTTTGTCTTTGAATCAATATAGGCCAAGAAAGAAGTGCCGGAAATACACTACTTTCTACTCGTACACAGGGAGTCAGTTCAGTTCAGTGAATCTTTATTTCGATGGTTAAAAATCATCATAAAAATACATTTGATAAAATCATGTAATTTACATTTCTGAACTTCATTAGGATAAAAAGCAAACACCAAACAAAGCTGATACAATTCATGCAAAAGAGGTAGAATATTATATACATCATTGCTTAATCTCTTGTGTTCCTTAACCTTGCTGCTACTTTTAAAAAGCGTATTACAGAGCATAAAGTGCGCGTGTCATTTGCTCTTTGAAGAAACAGTAGTGCGGATTTAGCATGACGGAATTTTCCCTCTCTTAAAATATCAACCAGGAACATGCGCCGAGGGGTACTATAAAATGGACACAATAATACAAAATTAAGGGTGTCCTGCGGAGACCTATTGTCGCAGCCGCAGGCACCCTTCTGCTCAATATTTACAGTAAAACCAGATGGATAAGATCAAATATTAGGTAGCAAATTGAGCCTAAAACGACACATTAAAAACCTGTCCTGCTGATTGTACGTCAGAAATAAATAGGGTTCCATGCCCTCCCCATTCTTGACCAGGCAATAAGCCGCTACTGAGCGCTTTGATAATGCGGGAGCTGCTCTGACAGTTTCCAATTTTTCCAACAGCAGTTTTTTAATTTGTGGTGTCCGGGTCGTAGAAATTTTACACGGATTGCTAAAGAGGGTATGCTGGTCTATGGTCTCTAGTGTTGTTTTAACATATGTCAGCCAGCGGATTTGCAACCCCTTATCCCTTTGCAAACAGTCTGTAACAATCTCCCTACTCAGTTCCGCCTCAGGATTGGCCCAAATTCTGAGCCATGCCATAACCGGCCTAATCTTCACCTGGTCTGTGATGTAGGGAATCCCAAGTTCCAAGTGTGCAATTTCCGCTGGGGTAGACTGTGGGATCTTTAGGATTCTACGGAGAAATGTATCTTCCTCTTGCTGTAAGTGTTTAGCATCCCTAAAGCCCCACACCTCGGCTCCATACAGTGCCATTGCAGTACTTATTGAGCCATATAGGCTCATTACTTGTTCTGGGGACCAGCGTCCCAACCTGCGAGCAAAATTTAATATTGCACCATTTGAGGAGACCAGTTTTGTACAGCGTTCCTCAATCAGCGAATTAAACTGGATCTCGCCATCAAATAAAAGGCCTAAATAGGGAAAAGTACTTACAGTGTCCATTATGTGGGTCCCTATTTTAAACACACATTTCTTAGTGGGCCTTTTGCCTGCAACCATCACAAATGATTTGCTCAGATTCAGTGACAGATCTAAATTGTCCATGAACTTTACAAATCCATCGATGAGCGATTGTAGACTCCGTGGTGTTCGTGCAAGCAGGACCGCGTCATCCGCGTACAGGAGTACCGGAATTTGACGCTTCCCTACTTTGGGACAGTCTACAGTCTGGGCGATAAGGCTTGTCTCTAGATCATTGATATACAGTGAGAACAAAAAGGGAGCGAGAATACACCCTTGCCTTACTCCGCTTGTGCATGGAAATGGTTCAGTTCGCCCCCCCTCCGCACTAAAGCGGACCCTAGCAGTGGTGTTCCAATGCAACTCTCTCAGAATATTTATAAGACCCGGGTCTATTCCCAAATTATTCATCATTGCCCACAATTCGTTCCTATTCACATTATCAAAGGCCGCAGCCAGATCCATAAATCCCATGTAAATGGTACCATTACTTGCTTTGGTATACTTAGCAACTAGTAAGTATAGATTTAAACACTGATCACTAGTCGATTTTCCCATTCTGAACCCATACTGTGTGTCAGCTATTGTGTGGTGCTCTTCTGTCCAGGACATAAGACGGTTCAGAACCACCTGCCCAAGTATTTTGGCTGAGACGTCAATTAGCGATATCGGTCTATAGCATTGGGGATTGTCCCTATTCCCTTTCTTGAAGATAGGGACGATTAGTGCAGTAGACCAAGATCGCGGGAGTCCTGATTTAATGGCCGCGTTTAACACCCTCGTCAAAATTGGCGCCCACAGGTCGATGTTACTTTGGTATAGATCTGGGGGTGTACCATTGGGCCCTGGAGCTTTGTTCGGTGTCAACCCTTGAATTGCCTGAATGATCTCTGTTAGTGAGAGATCTATTTCCAGACTCCGTGTGCCATCCCAGCCCCCTTCTTGTTTTGTGTCTTTAGAGTGGTTGTAGAGACCCTCAAAATGAGTCACCCATTGTTGAGGGAGGATATTTGTGCTAATAACCGGGGCACTACTATCCTGGAAACAGGGCCTGTTAATGATCCTCCAAAATTCTGTGAAGTTCCTGTTTTCTCCTGCCTCTCTTAAATCAGCCCAGACTTCTGCTTGTAGGGTAGCCTTTCTTTCTTTTATCTTAATTTTATAAATTTGTCTACACTTGGCCACTTCAACCTTGTTCCTAGGGTTAGCTTTGAGGCTTGATTTTAGATTTCTTAATGCTCGAGAGCAATTAGTATCGAACCATCTTGGCTGTGTGCCTATCTTTCTAGGACCTTTTACTTCTAATAATTTATCGGCCAGTGTTGTCAGTTCCCCGAAGGACGCGACTAGATCAACTCCCCCTATCTTAGGGTCTAGGCAGTCTTCGACATACTTTTTGCCTTTTACAAGTAGTGTTGTGTAAAATTCTTGGGCATTAATTTTCGCCCACCTTAAACACCTCCCCTGGTCTGTTGGCCTTAGACTGATATCCACTTGTGTATTCATTTCCAAGTGGCCATTGTAAAGTAATTCTAAAACTAAGGGATTATGGTCACTAAAGGTACTCCATTTAGTACTGGCCTCTATAATCCAATGTTTTGCAAAGGGGGATATCAACATGAAATCTATAATGGAGGAGCATCCTCTTCCTTTAAAAGTTGGCACAAGGGTGCCCTCTGGACCCGGGACTATCAAATCAATAGTGTGTGCTAGCTAGTGGGTGCCAATTAATTTAGTTAGTGTTGTTCCCTCAGTGCTATGCTCAAAGTGTGGCCCCTTCGTGACCGGGCAAACGGCCCAGTCTACAGTTACCGGTAGCAGGTTTGGGCAGAGGTGGCAATTTAAGTCTCCCATCAGTAACACAATTGGTTCTCCCCCCCCTTCCTTTGATCAGCTTCTTGGGTGAGTCTAGCGTCTAGTTCGTGCAGGACAGCGTTCCTACCATTTATAGGACCTGAATTGTAGATATTGAATAGCTGTGCCCTCAACCCTTGCCCTTGGAATGTTGCTGCTTGAAGGGTGTGTTATGTCCAAGATGGTAATGTCCATCTTCCCTTAAGATTAATATCCACGTACAATGCTAGCCCTCCCCTCGCCCTTCCTGCTCTACTTTCCTGGGCTGGGACAAAGAAACACTTATAGCCCTCTAAGTGATAGAGATCGAACTTAACCGCCCAGGTCTCCTGTAGTGCTAATATATGAAAACCACGTAGATGGTTTCTCCAATCTACATTTTCAAATTTTCCGACTAGGCCTGCTATATTCCAGGACATTATGTTCACCCTTCCCCCTAACACCCTCACAACATTTGAACCCTGGGCGTTTGGTCTGACTACATCCCTCCTTGCTGGCGTGAGCTCCTGTTTCTCCCCGTCCTGCTTTAAATGGGTTACTGCCAGCCCCTTCGGTTGGTGACTTCCCCGGGATATCACTGATATCGGTGGACATCCTTCTTTCCGTCCCCTCCTGATGCATCTCTAGTTGGGGTAGTCAATCGTTCTCGTCCAGGGACTGTAGGGGGCTGAATCTATTTGTCCGCTGTGGGCCACCCTGATTTAATATTGGCAGGCCACTGTGTTCATAGTTCCTTGCCCGGTACCCATCTGTTCCTCTGCCCCTTCTTCCCTGTGTGTGAGTTAAGGGATAAGTGACACAATTTCTGGGATAGAAGTACCCTAGTGGCATGGATCGTATAGTGCTGGTCGCATTCCTATTATGATTGCCCAGTATGTACTCCACTAGGTTCGGGTTCCTAAAGTTTGCAATAATGCAGTTCCCTTCAATATCTTTCCTTCTGCTGCCAATCCAATTTGCTCTCCTAACATGTAGGATTTCTCCAGGTTCCTCCCCCTGTAATGGCCTATGTATGTTCAACCAGTTAATAATCTTGTTTTTAAGTTCCATGTATGACTCTTTCTGACCCATCCTTAGTTCAGGTACCCCGGCAAACACAACAACATAGGGACTTGCTTCAGGAGGTAAATCTACCCTTGGAAGGGGGGAGTGCATTCTATCCATTCGCTCCCGTCCTGCCTGGTAATTATCTTTCAGGCTATGAGTTGTGAGGTTCCCTGTCTGTGTCTGAGTTGGATTGGGCTGCATCTGGGGTTTATGGGTGTCATAATTCCCACCTTTTTGAATACTTCTTTCCTCAAGGTGAGCTGAGGCTTTGGGCAATGCATGGACTTGTACAATAGTGCATTGCTCATTACTTACACAGTTATTGTTAGCTGGAATTTGCCGTGTTAAGGTGGTCACTGCTGATATGGCATTTCCAATGAGATTGGAATTTGTGGTCTCCTTCGTCTTGCCCTGTTTTTGCAGTTCATTGGCAATTTTGTCTAACTTACTAACTAGTGGTTTTATTTGGCTAACAATGAAAGCCACACAATGTTTTTGGAGGTCAGCAATTACAGGGTTCAGCCACCCCGGAGGAATTAAGGGACATGGAGCTTCTATTTCCACGACCTCATCATCTGTTGTATGTGCCTTACCGCCCCCACTGGTTGGTTTCAGTTTTCTGATATGTATATTCTTGGTGCCCCGTTTTTTACTTCTATTTCTAGTTCTGAATGTTCTATTTTCAACCCTATTGGGGAATGGCCCAGCGTCTGTTACCAGTTGGCCACAAGGGACAGCTTCAGGTGAGACGTCCAGACTGCCATTATGTGAGGTTTCACAAAAGTTTAAATCTGTGGTTTGTATAGGTGTGGTTTGTATAGGTGTGAGGGGAATATTTGTAGGTGTCATCGATAAGCGCCTCTGTGTGCGCTCAATCTCCCCGTTAACAACCCCGATGACCTTCCTTACCATTAATTCTATTGCAGTTGGTGGCGCTGTGTGTCCTACTGGAGTGTTGGTGTCAAGCCCCATTTTTCTAGGAATGAGTGGTGCGCGTGGTTTCCCCTTGGTAGAGCGCGTTTTGGGTTTGGTAGCCATAGTACAATAATCTACGCTATTCCCTGCCTCCCAATAAGCTCACAGCAGGGTGATTGGGTGATGCTGGACAACCCTACTTTTATTGACAGTTTAATTTGTTTTAAGCCCCTTACAAGAGGAGTCCGTAGTCCGCTATACACAGATATTGTGCAATGTCCAAAGTCCTAGGCTGAAGAGTTGTGGCTTAGTGATAGGAACAAAGTTATACAAAAGTACCTGATTGAAAATCCAAGGGGGGTGGCCCAGCCCAGCCTCCTCTGGCCACTGATGGCCACAGAGGGCCCGCCCTTTGCCCGGGCTTAGCCCGCGCGCGGTCCCGCGACGCGGGGGCTCTCTCCAAACTTAAGCGCCTCCGGGCGCGGTGTGGGCGGTGGCAGCTTTCCCTGCAAAGGCTCCTGGTAGCTGCAGTCCCCCCTTCAGCCGCGCTGCACTGATGGAAGGTGCTGCAGCGGCAGGAGGACCAACGAAATCACCAGCGGCACACGGGAGTAGAATGCAGATTGCCAGCTAATGCCCCCAACAGCTGAACACAGAGCCCCGCTCCACCGGGGCTCTCTCCAAACTTAAGCGCCTCCAGGCGCGGTGTGGGCGGTGGCAGCTTTCCCTGCAAAGGCTCCTGGTAGCTGCAGTCCCCCCTTCGGCCGCGCTGCACTGATGGAAGGTGCTGCAGCGGCAGGAGGACCAATGAAATCACCAGCGGGACACGGGAGTAGAATGCAGATTGCCAGCTAATGCCCCCAACAGCTGAACACAGAGCCCCAGGGAGTCATTCACAAAGGCATTTACAAGTATAAGAAGTAATCTTTCATTGCCCCTTCATGTACTCAAGTCATGTAGGGGCGTTGATCTATGCCTATGGACACCTAATGGTTACAACCACTCTGTAAGGTTAATTAATTTATTATAATGTCAAAAACAATTGAACATAAAGACACCTCAAGATGAGCATGTAGCAAGCAGCATAAAGCCAAATCAATGCATCCAATTGAGGCGTTGTAGCATAAGCAAAACAATCAGCTCAAACAAAATGCAGATGATCAAAATGCATGAGTCCAAATTTCCCTGCATCGAGGATTGGTGATTAAAAAACAATAATCTATCCCTACTCTACCACTAAATGACACCCTTACTTCAGCATCTTCAAGAACAAAAGTTAAAAGGCGTCAGCATGTGGAGTCTTCCTAAGAAGTCTCCCCCACAGTTATGGGTCATATAGCATAAAGCTACAGAGACAGAGCTTGCTCTAAGATGCTCTCTCTCCGAAGGCAGGAACGAAGTGGGTACTTTCCTTACTCTCAACATTGCATTATTACAGGTATCTTTCCCAAGAGTCTTTGCAGGTCACGCCATCTGCTCTGAGTACGATCTTGAAGGTAGTTTTCCATGGGATAACGGTGTTCTCGGGTTGCAACAAGTTGATCTTGGTTCCCAGGCCTTCTCCTGTGTGAAACACATCAGCCTTCCTTTATCAACTCAAGTTTTTGATGTAAGTTCTTCTCTCCTTGCCTGACTAATAAAACAAAGACATTAGTAGGGCTAAAAAGAGCGCCTTTTTCACCTGCAACACAAAATATGAGAAAGAACAAATTCCAGGGCACACTTGAAATTCAGCTACTAATTCTAAAGCAAGTTTTCAGGGAAATGCATTTCAGGTTTACAAGATTCAGCTAACATAAGAAACCAGCATATGAACTTTAAGATTTTGCAAAGGGAAATAAGGCACATTCAATTAATAGATTTACCTACATGTAATATGACACAATTAATAAACGCTTTTTAGTACATCAATAAATGTCATTATCACAAAATGAGCTCTCCACGTTAATATTTTCTGCTAGTTACATTCACTTTCTACGTTAATTCTCCATGTTACTTTTCAATGGACTACACATCTCCCGTTTCAATTTAATACATTTCACAATCCTAACATCTTATGTTAATACGACAAAAGATTATATGTGGGTGCACTCTACACGTGTGATTATAATGCACACCTACAAATAAATGTGGTTTCTGCTACATCACTAGGAAAAGTTGAGGGGCACAGAGAGGGTCATGCAAATACAAAAATGAACAAAAGTTTAAGTCATTGTTAATTACGCTCCACTGCTGCATATGACCTGAAGCCTCCATTTAACCAAGCATTCTGTTTTTCCTGTGTTCCCTGACATTTACTTTCCCTAAACTCCTTGTTACTTGTACTTTAATTTCCCTAAAATCCTTGTTCTCCAGATGTCCAGTTGTCCAGTTGTCTCAAGGCTGGTTCTTTTCCTCTCCATCTTCAACCTTCCTGTACCTGATTCCTATAGTACATCTTTTCATTTAACTTCTTCACCTAGCTGGGGACTATTTCTTCAAGTCCTTCTGTGATCTAGCTGTAGGAAAATGGGTTACTGATTGAGGGGGTGTACCCTACTCAAGCAGCAACCACAATCCTTGTCAAAGAGAAGTCGCAAGGAAACCCCAGCTTAACCTGGGCTCAACTCCCAGGTAGCTTGGCACAGTACTGTCAGGCTTAGCTTAGAGGCAATGTGTAAAATATTAATGCAGCAAGAAACACAGCACAAGAGAAATCCCACACCACTTTTTAGTAAATAATTAAAGACAAAAACAATAAAAATCCAATCACTAGAACAGGAGATATGAAATTTTAATGTGAATACCTGTATTGAGGATGTATCGCACAGTGGCGGTCCCAATGAGGTGCAGGGCTGCAATGCTAAGACCTGCGCCATTGTCGAGGGGTTTGCAATGCAGAGGCCTGGATTGAGGATGCATTGAGCAGCAGCGGTTCTGATGAGACCGCGGGCTGTGATGTGAAGTCTGGCATAGGGGATGCAATGCACTGCAGTGGATCTGAAGCGGCTGCGAGGAGATGCGTCACACTGTGTCTGTTCTGCTTACAGGACCACAGTGGGCTGGCAGAGCACCTTAAGGAGTACTTCCCAGGGTCCAGGACTGGGGTGGCACCCCTTAGGGGGCAAGACTCAAAGCCAGTAAAGTCAAGGTACTGTATTCAAGATGGTAAGAAATTGGGTTACTGATTGAAGCGGGGTGAAGTCACAAGTAACCGCAAATTATCCTGTGCTCAACCCTGTGTTAGCTTGGCACAGAGCAGTCAGGCTTAACTTAGAAGCAATGTGTATAAAGTATTTATGCAGTGAGTAAAACAGTAATACATTGAAACATAACACAAGCAAAATCCCACACCAATTAAGAAAATAGTGTAAAATATAAAATAATTTAAGGCCAAAATGACAACGATCTAATTAGTCGACCCAGAGATATGCAGTTTTAAACATTTAAGTGAAAATAGCATCAAATAGCATAAAGCACCAACTGTGATTATCTGGTCGCGCCGGACTGGGACCAAGTAACACGTTCAGGCCGACGGCGATGGAGCACTGGCCAGCTACAGGAACCAAGTTAGGCCCACTGAACAAGAGTACCTTAAACCCTGGTTGCCGAGCGTTGTGAGATCCCACAACGAGGACGTGTCGCACAGTCAAGGTGATGCAAGGTTTTTATGTGGAGATGTGTCACACAGCGATGATTCCAGAAAGCTACGAGGCTGAGATGCGAGGTTCTGCATCATCGATAAGGAGCTTGCGATGCAAAGTCAAGCATCAAAGATATGTTGCGCACCGGCTGATTCCACAGAAGTTGTGGGGCTTGTGATGTGAAGACCTGTATCAAGGATGCATCGCACAGCGGCGGTTCCAAGAAGGCTGAACGCCACAACCTGCTCCTGGGATGCATCACACAGTGGTTCCAATGCAGAGTTAGTCGAGGTGATGCATCATACTGCGGTTTCGATGAGGTGTTCTGGGAGGTATGCGTCGTGATGCGTTGGTTCTCCTGAGACCACAGTTGGGCTAGTAGAGCACCTCCAGGACCACTTCCAAGGTCCAGGACTAGAATGGAAACCCTTGGGGGGCAGGACTCACAGCTGTCAGAGTCCTGATGCTGGATACAAGGTTGTTGGAGCATTTCTGTCCCTGACACTCTGATTAGGAACCAGTTAACTCGCACTTGGAGTCGCTCTGGTGGTCCTGGGTTCAAGATACAGGTCCAGTCCTTCCCACGCAGGCAGGAGGGCAGCACAGCAGCACAGCAGGGCAGCAGAGTGACAGTCCTTCTTGCAGCAAAGCAGCACAGCAGTCTTTCTTCTGAGACTTCCACAGGTCCAGATATGTAATGAAGAGTTGGGTCTGAGAGGATTCAACATTTATACCTGGAGTTCAATTTGAAGTAGAAGAATGTTCTAGAGGTCTCTAACCCCCTACGGTGTTAGGCATCCTCTTCCTGTCCTGGCCTCATCTTGTCTGGGGCCACAAATGACCAGTGACAAACCCTTTGAGAGTGTGTTCAAGCAGAGCCTTTGTGAAGTACAAGTATAGTAGGTGACAGCCCCTCCCACACGTTAAGTCAGAGTAGACCATCCTGCCAACGACAAGCCTTCCTCTGTCCTACTAACTGGGAGCTATACACAAAGACCAACTGCCAGCTGCACTTGGTCATGTGAACCAGGAAGCAGGCTGCAGGCCCTAAATAAGGCAAGATAATGCCAACTTCCTAAAAGTGTCATTTTCAGAATTGTGGCTTAAAATACGACTTTACCATTAAAGAGGGCTTTACATTACAACTCATTAGACACCAGACTTACTCTACCTGCTCCCAATTGAAAGGTATCACTTATTAAATGTAATAAGATGACCCAATGTTATGCTATAGGAGAGGTAGGCCTTGCTGTAGTGAAAAACAAAGTTAAGAGTTTTTCTCTACCAGGTTATGTACAACTTAAAAGTACAAGTCCAAACTTTTAAATACACTGCACCCTGCCCTCTGGGCTGTTCAGGTCCTACTCTAGGAGTGACTTATATGTATTAAAAAGAAAGTTTTGGGCCGGGCAAAAGGTTTATTTTGTCAGCAACATTTGCATTCCTCTTGTTGCTTGTACTGAAGAGTGAGCCCAGGATGTAACTTAGAAAGAGATATAATCTAACAAGTGGAAAATAGCGTGTGAGCGAGCACAGTGGAATGTGGAGTGAGAGGGGAAGAGAGCAGTTAGTGGGTCAATATTGTCCGGGATCATCTGTTCCAGGCCTCTGTTGACATACACTCCCAGGTACTTTAGGCGGTCTGCTTTCCATTGAAATCGATAGTCAAGTATCCTAGGACAGCAGCAGAGCTTTGCTTTTGTCCCATTTGACTTTATTACCTGAAATAACTATTCTTTGATAGCGGACATAAGCACCGGTAGGGAGGTGAGCTTTTCAGTAAGTGTGAGTAATATGTTACCTGCATATAGGAGAATTTCAGAGGCACCCGCTGGTGTAGGGGTTCTGCGATCTGTGGATGTTGCCATTTAATAGCCGCTAGCGGTTCTAGTGTGAGGAGAAACAAGAGGGGCGAGAGGGGGCGATTCTGGTGGGTCACTGACTGCACCTGTAAGTGCTCAGAGAGGAACCCTCCACAATTAACCTGCGTGGAATGAGCCTAATAGAGTCATTTGATTTGACCAGGTTGTAAAGTTAGAGGGGGGTAGGATCGAGTCCAGAGGGATATGCAGCATATGGTATTTAATTGTTGGTAGACAGAAGGGGGTGTGAATAAAAGAGGAGAGGATCAGGAAAGGGAGACGTGAAGCTCAAATGGTAGTGTACTGATTCAGAGGGTGGTATCATGGCACAGAGGTGAGGAAATCAGCTAGCCAAAATGGGAAATATTGACAACTTACTGAAAATACTCATCTGCCTACAGCCAACAGCCACAGAGGTATTCTAATCAGTCTCTTATTGGTGTATTGCGACGGCTTCTGAGGCAATCTTGATTTGTTCCTGGTGTTGTCCTGGGTGAGCTCCTCCACACAATGGACAACCCTAGCCCTATCAGTCTGCTTCTTGAAATAACAATCATGTAGTCTGCCAACACGGTGGGCAGGAGATCATTTCTATGGCAGGAATTTGTCAGTTGGGTATTCTCCAGTCCAGGGTAACGGCAGGGAGAGGTCCATTCATTGTTCTTCCAGACTGTCCAAAAAAACCAGCTCAAACCATCCAGTTCAGTGTAGTCTCTCGATTTCCCATCCATTGTGATCCACTTCGTGACTAGTTCTCAAAGGCCCCCACTTAATATTCCACGTCCGGAGCCTCGGCCCAAGTTGTATAAAGGCTTTCTGTTTGGCATTAGTTTCTTTTTTTTTTTTTTTTTTTTTTTGAAACCGTTTATTACAATCTCAAATATATACAGGTATGGGCCTACAACCTTCCGGCCGGCCGCTAAAGTGACAGAAATAAATGACATATATACAATAAGGCACTTGGCGTTACAGAGACGCAAAGCAGGAGGTATCAACCACGTGGGCCACATGACTCTGAGCCCACAATACGGTTTCGTTTTATACAACACAACAACATAAAATCACACCCGCAAGGCAACCCGAGAGCGAAAGTGACAACATATGCTCCTCAAATGGGGGGACCCCAACCATACACTAAAATCGAAGGAGGGGAAGGGGAATAGGTCCGGGACTGGGAAAACACTGTGCCCGGGATTGAGGGAGGGGGTCATCTAGGGGGACGGAGCTGGTGAAGCGGGAGGCAACAATGGCGGCTCGCAAATACCCCCGCGGTAGGCGTTCCAGGGGCCCCACACCTTCAGCCACGCCCCAGGCTTACCCCGCGCCACATACACCACCTTCTCTCGGAACATGCACCAATCCATGTGTTCTTTCCAGGCCGACACTGCCGGGGGCCTCTGGGATCCCCACAGTTGAGCGATGTCACGTTTAGCAATCATATAACCCAGCGTCACCCATCGCGTCTGCGGAACCGAGTAGTCGGTCGGTTCCCACACATTCAGCAGGCATCTCCTCGCTTCAGGCACCAGCACGACATGCGTAACCGCTCGCAGGACCTCATGCACACCACGCCAGAATCGCTCCACCCTCGGACATTCCCACAGAATATGTAAAAAAGTCGCCAATGCACCGCACCCACGCTTACACAGTCCATCCTCGGCATAGCCCATACGCAGAAGCCCTGGCCCCGTCATGTACACCCGGTGAAGTATCTTAAGCTGGACGAAGCGAAGGCGAGCCGGGATGGCCACCTCCTTCGGGGAGGCCACCGCGGAAATCCAGTCCTCGTCGTCCAGCTCCAACCCATCGGCAACCCAAGCCTCGCGGAGCCCAGTCAGTAAGCCCGAGCGGTCGTTAATCAACTTCTTGTAGATGAGGGAGATCGTGCTGTCCGGAACATGGCCATCTAGCACTCTATCCTCCAGTGGGGAGGACTCCGGGATGGCGGCCACGTCTGGGAAGACAGAACCCAGTGCGTGACGGACCTGCAGGTATCGAAAGTATTCACTGCCCTGCAGCTGAAACTCCGCCTGCAGTGTCTCGAATGTTTTGAATCCTCCCCTCGTCCAGAGGTCCCCCACTGTACTAATGCCTATCGTGTCCCACCTATCGAAGCCCTTCGAGGTCCATAGGGAGCCCAACCTCTCAGACGCATACAACGGTGACGCCCGGGTCAAACGGTCCTTCCATCCCATAGCTGCATTGGCCGCGTGCCATACTCGCACCATGACACGCGTGGGTCCCGTCAGGCGGGAATCGGGCACGCTAGTGTAGAGCGCTCGATTGTAATCGCCACCGGGCAGGAGCATCTTGTCCATTTCAAATGCCGGGTTTAAGGCGGGCCCGTAAAGGCCGTGATTAATTGCAGCTAATTGGGAGGCCCAGTAATACCGCTTAATATCCGGGAGGGCAATCCCTCCGTCATACCACGGGAGCGTCAACTTTGCCAGGGCTATACGCGGCCTCCCGTCCCAGAACAGGCGGCGCTGCAAACTCTCCACCTCACGGAAGTAACGCGCCGGGACCAGGTCCATCGAGTTCTGGAGAGCGTACAGAAAGCGCGGTAATGACATCATCTTGAACAATGCCGCCCGGCCGAGCGGCGAAAGCGGCAAGCGCCGCCAGCGCGCGACGTCCTCCTTCAAGCGCTGGAGGGGGGGAAGCAAATTCCGCTCGTAGCGGGCCACCGGGTCCAGCGTAATATAGACGCCCAGGTAACGAAACCCCTGCGAGGCAATCTGGATCGAGCAGCCCCGCGGGAGAACAGGAGCCTCCCCGGAAAGCACATAGACACAGGATTTAGCCCAGTTGATGACAAGACCTGAGTTACGGCCGAAGGAGCGCAGAACATCGACCAGGACAATCAGTGATTTACGCGGGGAGGCTAAGTACAACAGGATGTCGTCGGCGTAGAGGGACACGCGGTCCTCATACTCAGGGGTCCAATGGAGACCACGGATAGAAGGGTGCCACCGCAGCCACTCCGCCAGGGGTTCCAAGGCCAGTGCAAACAGGAGCGGCGACAGGGGGCAACCCTGTCGCGTGCCCCGTCCCAGCACGAATGGGGCCGAGACTCGACCATTCACCACCACCTGCGCCAATGGGTCAGAGTACAACAATTTGACCCAGCTGATGAATCCCGGGCCAAATCCAAATTTCGCCAACATCGCCCAGATGTACGGCCACTCGAGCGTGTCAAACGCCATGGTGGCGTCCAAGGACGCCAAGATGGCCGGCTCCCGCACGAATGGAACACGCGCGAGCACCCCGTGCAAGCGCCGCAGGTTAAGGGCCGTGTTGCGATGGGGAATAAAGCCGGACTGGTCTTGGTGGACCAGATCGCCCACCACGCCGACCAGCCGGTTGGCAAGCACCTTGGCGAGGATTTTAGGCTCCGCATTCAAGAGCGAGATCGGCCGATAGGATGTAACCCGGTCTCGCGGTCTCCCCTCCTTGTGGATAACCACGATGGTAGCTAGACGCTGGTCCGGCGGGAGGGAGCCCCGCGAGTGGGCCGCAAGGAACATCGCGCGGAGGTGAGGTGCCAGTACATCCGGTCGCAGCTTATACAATTCGATAGGAAGGCCATTCGGGCCCATGGCCTTGCCCGAGGCGACCGAGCGTATGGCGAGGGCGATTTCATCCGAGGTGGGAGCGGCATCCAACGAATCCCTGTCCTCCACTGAAAGCGAGGGCAGCGCGATGTCCCGCAGCAGGGCATGGGAATCCTCCTCCGAGCAGGGAGAGACCGGAGAATATACCTCGCGGAAATAATCCGCGAAGCAGGAAACAATGCCTTCCGGCTCAGTAATTCGTACACCATCCATCCTCTCAATCAGCGGGACCACACGACTAGCTCTCTCCTTCTTATCCAACCACGCAATCAGTTTGCCAGCCTTATCACCCACATCGTACAGTCGCCCCTGCTGCTCTCTGCTAAGGCCCCTGGCCGCCTCCGTGACGAGGGCCCTATAGGCCGCCTGTTTAAGGTGTAGAACATGCAGCGCCGCGTCAGTCACCCCACTCCCCAGACCACCCTCCAATTCAGTAATTTCGGCCTCCACCCGGGTCACCTCCTCCTGTGCGCGTCTGCGGGCATGGGAGATAAAGGAGAGGGCCTCCCCTCTGAGAACTGTTTTGAAGGCTTCACACAGGGAGATAGCCGACGGAACGGACCCCACATTCTCCTCAAAATACCGTTGCAATGATTTAATCAGGTCAGCACGAATAGTGGGGTCACGCAGGTACCAAGCATTGATTGGGGCTACCCTGCCCTCTCCCCTCGGGAAGACACCCAAGTGCAATAGGAGCGGGGAATGATCTGAAATACCCCGCGCCAGATGGCGCACCTCTCCCACCCTCCCAGCATAGGCCGCAGGGACAAGGACATAATCAAGCCGCGAGAGGCTACCATGGGCACCCAAATGGAAGGTGTACTGCAGCTGGGTGGGATGCTTTAAACGCCAGCAGTCCACCAATCCCAGTGTGTCTAAAAGGCCCGCTAACCACGCCTGTGCCCGGGGGAGGTCCCTAGGGGGATGACGATCCATAGTCCCAGAAGCCACCGCATTGAAATCCCCCCCAACCACCAGAAGCCCCCCCGGGAGGTCAAGGAGGAGGCGTCCCAGATCTGCAAAGGTGGTGGACTGTAGCCCCGGTGGGACGTACACAGAGACAAAGACAACTACATTGCCCTCCATCCTCCCCACCAAGACAGTGTAGCGTCCCCTCTCATCATGGCGCACCTCGTCTATTTCTAGCGGGAGCGAGGTCTTGACCATGATGCCCACCCCCCGTGAGCCTGATGTGAAGCCCGAGTGGGCCACCAAGCGAAAGCCACGGCGATTCATGGCACAAAAGGAGTTACCAATAAGGTGTGTCTCCTGCAGAAAGACCACATCAGGCGAAATCCGTTTCAGATACTGCAGGACCACACCCCGCTTGATCCTATCACCCAGTCCGTTAACATTCCAGGACAACAAAGTCAAATCCCTACCCCCCATCACATAACAAAGCCATCATTTGTCCCCCCCAGAGCATCTCAAAAACAACAATACAATAACGGGTTTGCCTTGCGGTAGAAACGAAACACACCCCACCCCAACCCACCCAACCCAACAGAACTCCCCCCACCCTGCACCCCTGCATGAGCCCGAACAGCCCCCCCAAAGTGCAGTGTGCCTGTCGCCCCATTGATAAGAAAACTAACTAGTCCCCCAGAGGAGGAGGGAGATCCCCCAAGAGACCCCACACGACCTCCACAGGAGGGGAACTTACCCTAACAGTCAATAGTGACAACAACGCAGTCCAGAGCAAGGCCTACCATTAGTCCCTCAGTCCTGATCCGGCGGGCCCTCCCCACCAACCGCACCCCCCCCACCCCCCCGGCCCCGATCTCCGGGCAAAGTGTCTAGCCAGTCCCCGGCCACCTCGGGTCGATCAAAAAAGTGCGTGTGGCCATCCACCTCCACTCTCAGCTTAGCTGGAAAAAGCATAGCATATTTGAGATTCAGGTCCCTTAGGCGACGTTTAACACCAAGAAAGCTCAGTCTCTGCTTTTGGACTGCCGGAGTGAAGTCAGGATAGAAAGTGATGTCCATATTGTCAAGTTTGACCGGCCCTTGTAGCCTGGAAGTCTGTAGGATAGCGTCTCTGTCCCGAAAATTGAAGATCCGGGCGATGAGAGGCCTCGGAGGGGCTCCAACCTTAGGCCTACCCCCGGGGACCCTGTGGGCACGCTCCACCGCAAAGAATTTACTCAGCCCCCGAGGCTGGAGATGGGTGAGAACCAGGTCCTCAACAAATAGATCCGCCGCCTCCGCCTCGCGTCCCTCCGGCACCCCGATAATGCGAACGTTGTTCCTCCGGGCCCGACCCTCGGAATCCTCCAGCCAACGATTCATCAGGGCGCTCGCCTGGCCAAGCCTGCGCACCTCCTGTTGGAGGGCCGCCACGTCCGTTGTGAGGCCCGTGGTAGAGTGGGCCAAAGAATCGACCCGGTCGTTGGTTTTAGACAAATCAGCCCTCACGAGGCCCACGTCCACGAGGACCGAGTCAATCTTCTGCGCCAGAGTGTCGAAGCGCTGGTCCACCGAGGCCTTCATCTCGGCGATGGCGCCCATGACGTCTCGGAGGGTCAGGTCCGTGGGCAGAGCGGAAGCATCAGTCGGGCCCGTAGGGGACCTACGCGGCGCCTCTGGGGATCCCTTCTGGAGGGTGTAGCGGTCCATACTGTTGGATTGCTGGGCCGCGCCACGGCGGGTCGATTTTATCTTAGCCCGATCGCCATCTTGTTTTGTGGCCATGGTTTCGATCCCCAAGACGAGTCAGTCTCCTCAAGAAAGGGGGGGGCCGACAATCCAGTTCAAGGGGTCCAGGGGGGAGCGACCACCGCTCCGCAGGACGGACCGCAGCTGGCGGACCGGCAGGGCACCCCAGCGAGACCACACCACCGCACATTTGGCATTAGTTTCAATTGAATAATCTGCATTATTCAGAATTTTGTGGCCATTCAGATCATAAGGCCATGTTTCCAGGCAACTGTTAAATTCAGATGGGCCTTTTCGTGATGTAAAATGCAAATTGTTCGGCCTTGGTCTCCCTAAGCAGGGTTCTGTGGCATACTCTGCATGCCCTTTGTAGTTCAAGAGGGTGGATGAAAGTCAAGCCAAATTGCTGTGGTAGAAAGTCAACAAGCTCTGCACATCATTGTTTTTTTCCATTTTTTCTCGGATTCTGTATTATCTTATGCTCTGTTGTTGCACCGTGCCCTTCAAATCATTCACTTTTTGTTTGAGGTGCCAGATGTTCGGGCCCCAAGAGTCCACTTTGTCCAATCTTTCTTCCAGCAGTGTGGTACATTTGCTCAGACTGTCCACTTTGGCATGGAAATAGTCCATGTCTATTGTAAGGTGTTCATTTCTATCGCAAGATCTGAGATTGCATTCCTGTAGGAAAGTGGAAAATTATGTGGTATGACAGCGAGGCCTAACCATATAATATTATCACAATAACCCAAAGATGGTACTTGGATTCACACTAATAAATCCTTAGCTCAGGCTTGGTAGAGTGGCAAAGACCAGTCAGGCTTTACTAGAGGAACATGTGGTAAGCATTTCAGAGTACCAACATGGACAATAAGTAATTGACACAACTTAAGAGAAATCCAACACCAATTTATACAACTGAAGTTTATTTTTATCTTATTTAAGACACCAAAATTAACGGGATATCATACATATAACCCGAGTTGTAGATTTTTGAAGCAATATTAACTCAGTGCAGTAAAATACATAGACAAAATAACACTACGGTCAGTGGCAAAATCTACTAGTGACAATCGGTCACTTGCAGGTCGAGTTACTTGGAACCCTTATAGGTCTTTTTCTCAAGAGAATCTCTTCACCTATAAGGAGACAATGTCTGCCCTCGACACAGTAAAACGAGGGCGTGCCCCTGGTTTAGATGGTGTCCCTGCTGACATCTTTGTAAACGATAAGGTGCGATGGTGTAAATATATTCATTTATTGATTAACTCCATCGCAAAAGGTGCTGAGGTTCCGGCATCCTGGCGGGGTGCTGTGATCATCCCAGTGTTTAAAAAGGGCGATAGAGCTCATCCAGGTAATTACAGGCCAATAAGCCTCATTGACACCGTGCAAAAAATAGTTGGCCGCGTTGTTGTAAACAGGCTCCATGACTGGGCAGAGGAGAATAATATATTGTCTCCCTTCCAAGCAGGGTTCCGAAGAGCGACGAGTACTGTAGACCAGGTCTTTCGCTTTCAATTACTGCAATGGAGGACTGTGGTGCTGGGAGAAGGCAGCCTATATGCGGCCTTTGTCGATTTACGGGCTGCCTTCGACCTGGTGCCACGGGCCAAATTGTGGCAAGTTTTACATAGCATAGGGGTTCCACCGGAGCTATTATCGCTGATAATGCGGCTCCACGAGCAAACTTTTGCGAAAATTCAGTGGGGTGGATACGGGATGGTCACTGCGGACTTTTCCGTTGAGCGTGGAGTGCGTCAAGGATGTTCAATGGCTCCGACCTTGTTCTCTCTATTTATTAATGGTGTAGTCTCCCGCATGTTATCAGCGTCAGTGGATGCTCCTTCACTTGCAGATTTAAAAATTCCCATTTTAATGTTTGCGGACGACACGCTTATTTTATCAAAAACACCTAGTGGTTTACAGCGTGCTCTGACTATTTTTGATACATTTTGTGGCGAACATGGCCTAGAGGTGAATGTCACTAAAACCAAATTAATGTTTTTTAAGCCGCATCGTAATTTTAAACCAAAAATTGTCATGAATGGCCGGTCCCTAGAGGTGGTGAAATCATTTATGTATCTGGGCATACAAGTTGCAGATAATAATAGGTGGTGCGAGCACATAGACATCGCTACATTGCGACACAAGCAATTATCTGGTGCCATTAGTTTGGAACATAGGAAGTCTTTGACTAAACCTATTAAGCCAGTACTGAAGGTTTACGAAGCGAAGGCAATTGGTTCCGCTCTTTATGGTGCGGAGATGTGGGGGTTCGAAAAATTGAGTTCCCTACAAATCTCCGAGAACAAGTTTCTACGTTCCATTACAGGTACCCCGAAAAGCAGCCCATTGTTGCCTTTAAGGTATGACCTTGGTAGGAAACAAATCACGGACCTAGCTAGACTCCGCCCAATATTGTACTGGCGAAGGCTCTGGACAACTCCAGAGCTTTCTCATTATGCGGAAGGGTTTATTGATGTTATTAAGGCTGACCGTTTCCATAAGATCGGATGGCTTAAATCATTAAAAGCATCATTGATTGAGCTTGGGCTAACCTCATTATGGGCAGACCCAGCTGGTGTAACCTTTCCTGCTAAATCTGTCATAAAAAATAGTTTTTGGGAATATGTTGTGCATAGGAGTCTGAGTAAAGCTAGTACTGGGTCCCTGACTGCTGGCTTTCTGGAAGTCAAATTATATCCCTCTTTGGAACCCTATTGGGACATTATTACAAAGCCGGGAGACAGAAAGCTCCTTTTTCAGTTGAGAGTGGGAGCTCTTCCCATAAGGTCCTTCACATCAAAATGGGTAGAAGGGGGGTGTGACTCTTGTCCGGTGTGCGGGCAGGGGAAAGAAACTCTTGGCCATTTTCTGTTCGTCTGTCAGGCTTATTGTGAGCCAAGATGTGTTTGGTTATCACCTAGGTGCAGGAATCTTGGGACTACCTGCAGCTCTGTTGCTCTGCGTATTATATGCACAAGCCCAGTTACTTGGATATTAATTGCCACCGCTAAATATATGGGATGGGCATGGACGATCAGGCAGAGACTGCTAGTTATTTAACTATTTTCTGTTTGAAAATGTTTCCCATGGATACTATCATTAATTAATTTAAGATAATTAGTTTTATATGTTGGCTAAATTTATAAGATGTATCTGTATTTTATCATATTTTTTGTTAAACAGGTATTCTGGGAAATTGTCTGCAAATGAATGTATCTTAGTTGATTTAATATTGTATTATTTGATTTGAATCGATTGTATTTCAACTGCATTTTAACTATGAGTGTTTGTCCTGCTTTTATGAGTAATCACTCGAATAAAGCATTATTTGACCTTGACCTTATAGGGGTATGATCATGTGGGCCCCTGGACCAGGCCACAACAGTCATATCAATTTTACCTAGCCAGTGGAGTCCGGGTGCAGAGTTGTACTGGCTGTCCTTGGTGCTGAATGGGAGCTGCGAGTGGTACTGTTTTTACCGCTTACATGATGCTGCAAAAAACAAAATGCAAAAACACTACAGGTACACACTGCTGACGTCGGATGATGGTTTCACGGTGTTCTCTATAGCTGCAGCATCGAGTGTGGGGATCGATTACTGGTCTGGTGACCAACAAGCCATGGCAGTGGTAAGCACAACAAAAAGCTTTGGGAACTTCACTGGGTCTGGGGGAGTAACCTAGCAGACTGAAGCTTTGGACAGGCAAGACTACAACCCTCACTATGCACTGGACCAACTCGATTTGGGCGATCCCTTGGAAGGCCCGATGGTCAGTGATTCTTTAGATCTGGTGAGCATTTGTACCTGCAACTTGTATGGGACTAGAGCCACTAGCTTAGGTGAAACTGAGAGTGCTTCTGGCTTTCACAAGGGTCCCTCTCTTCAGCAGTGTTGAGTTTTAGCCAAGGAAGAGGGTCATTCACTGAATTCCAAGTCTGTTGCCTTAGGGACAAAGTACCCCTCTTGTACTTTGTGCTGGTGGGCAAAGTACTGTTGTCAGCGACACACGTCTCCTCTTGGACCTTCCTTGAAGTAAGTTGTTCAGATCTGAGGTTCTGGTGTCAGTGGTGTCCCTTAGGATCTATATTTAGGGGTGTTAGGTGTGTGGGAGCTAGTAGCCAATGGGCAGCTGGTCCCTGCAGCTAATACGCCCCCAGCATGACCACCCCTGGTGGTTTAGGTCACCTTTTCTACCCATAACCCACTATGTATGCCCTCCTTTAGGTGTACAGACCAGGTGCCCACCCTAGAGGTGTGGCCAGCGTTCCTGGGGGTGTACACCTCCTGCTTAGCTAATTTCCCGCCTTGCCTGGGCGCAAGCACACATGGGGCAAGGGGAGGGCTCTTTCCTCCTCGGGGGACAGCCCAGATGCATATCAGAGGTGGTGTAGCCTTTGAAGCTCTGATGTGCCAATTCACTAGACATATGGGGAAGAGGGAGGTGTGACCTTATCCCTGCCCAGCCTTTGCTCTGACTTCTGGGAGTGATCACACTTCCTGCAGGAGGTCAGAATCTTTTCTTGGCACCAGCAGGTCTGGTCAGCCAAAATACAGTAAAGCTGGGGCCAACCAGGGTTAATCTCTAAGGTGCCCTCTGGGTGCATGCCACGTCACCCAGGGCACCAAAATCATATCAGAGTTGAGAAGGCACATTGTTTGATACCAAACGTGACTGATACCAAACGTGACTGATTTTAGTGGTACCATAATGGAGCTGCCAATCTCCTGGCTGACCGATTGGCAGCTTATATTATTCTATGGACCGAAATCAGATGTAGTGGTTTCCAATGAGGAACAACACTATAGGGTCAAATAGGCATGCACTTACATGTCCACACCTTAAATATAATGTACCCTGCCTCCAGGAATGCGGAGGCCTTCATTAGGAGTGCTTTACATACAATTAAAGGCAGTGTAGGTGACTGTGCCACACATAGTGAGGGCTCAGTCGAGTTCGAGCAGTTTGCGCTGCTCCTGCATTCTGCAATTGTAGGCCTGCTGTCAGTAGGTTGCATGGGTCACCCTGGGTGGCACAAACAGGTGCTGCAGCTCTGGTGTCCCCTTTACCACTCATATCCTGGTTGCCCCTGCTACCATATACTAGGGACTTACACAGGGTAAAGCTTTTGCCAATTTGGGATTTTGGGATTACCAAGTCAAACATAACAGTTTTCGGAGACAGCACAGGCAATGTGGTCTGGGCAGCAGACTCCAGTACAGTGTCAATGTCATAACTATCAGCATTTGGAGCAAAAATTGGGGGTGACCATACAAAAAAGGGGGACTTTCCTACAATTCCCACCGCCAACATTTCCTTCCGAATGAGTTCCATGGAAGCCTCCTGCGAGGTTGTGTTTGTTGTGCCTGATGGTTTAGTGTCCCCTACCACCTCTGTAAAGAGGAGTTGCCTTGTGGCTTTGCATCTAGCCTTGTCAGTAGTCAGTATGCATCTGGGAGGGGGAAAAGAGGAAATATTTTGCTGCTCTTAACGTGGTTTGCCCAGGAAGGAGAGGCAGCTTCCCATAGTCAGCACCAGTCTGTCTCTCTGAGTTAATCTGCAGGTGTGGGGAGTCACTACAACAAAGCAGAGTCAAGGTACTCTACCAGGAGGTCTGGGTTAGTCTACTGCATTCAGTTATTGTTGGGATGGCCTGGGACTGCTCAGCAGCTAAGGCGGGAGGTTCGGGGTCCATATGACGATTACTGACAATCACTTCAGCTTATGGGCAGATGATGTTTCTGACTTGTCGCCAGTGTATGCTTGGTAAGGGGATCTGCCTCGATCCATGTTGAAAGCAGGAGAGGAGTGCGATTGGCTTAACATACACGCTAAAGCTCCCTGTGTCTCCTGAGGAAGTACTGGGCTATCAGTAACGTGCCATTTGTGGTGCCCTAAAGCAGTAGCAAGCAAGAGGGGTTCCAATGGGGTAAACAAACAGCACATTCCATCCCTTTCACTCCTATTTCCGGGGTCCCACATAGTGGGAGGTGCAGTGTCTGAGCATGTGCTTGGCCAGGGGAGCTCTCCGTTAATAGCAGGTGCACTAACATGGGATCCTGAGTGGTTGGACAGCCTGGGTTGATTCAGTGCAGGACCAGTTGAGGGCCTGTAGTGGGCAGGAGTGCTGGGGGGCCTCGCACATCAGCCTCCCAAAGGAATCAATGTGTACTTCGCAGTCTAGGCCATCGTAATCCCCCAGGGCTAGTCATGGAGCAGGGCTCTCGGGTGCTCAGTCAGCACATCATTTCACCTCCCAAGTCATGAGGCACCTCCCAATGTTCAGGAACAGGTCCCTCCATACGCTGCCAGCAGTTGCTGCTGGGACCTGTGCAGCAGGCCGCTGGGATGCCCAAATGCTCGGCTCTGCCTTGAAGGCACTGAACACCATCACCAATAGATCTGGGACGGCGGCAATAGATCGCCCATCCCCTCTCTTCATGGGATGGGTTGTTAGGTGCGCCAATATCTCTGTTTGGGCGATGATCCCCCCAACCGGCCAGAGGAGCTCTACATGGAGATGGCCAGGTCAGTTTGCTGCCAGACTCCACCCTCCGTGAATAGGAGCCCTCCTTAAAGTGCCCATTCACTATTGAGAGAAACAGATCTCTACACAGTCCTGCATCTCTGACAATTATCAGCAATACTCATTCTAGAATGTTGCCTTGTTTGATGATGTCAGCTCGGGTTTTGAGATGTGTTTGACAGGATTTCCCCTTTAGTATCTTTCTCACTATTTATTCTACACTAACCCTTTGGCAGATAACAAGCATGCTCATGCTAACCATGACCAAGTGACAAAACATTTAGAGGAATTTTAAACATGGGATTCATTGACTGACAGCATGTCCCATTGCCAATATTTGGAGAAGTTAGGCTCTCTCGTTAATATTTCATCCGAAAATATGACTGCTTTACGACCACTTGAGCAGTAGCAAAGCTGTCATTTCCTTATGGTACCACATGGAAGATTTACTTTTTATTTAAGTCAATCTATTTTTTCATGATAGTAATTTTTCAAATCACATACATAGACACCACTCCTTATTGAAAGAGAGAGCGAGTGAATACAGGGACCATGTTACTTGTGGCTATGCATTAAAGAGCAGGTGAATGCAGTGAAAATGTCACTAGTGTATATGAAATATATTAGGATGGTAAATCTGAACTGGGTTCCTGCGTCCTTTAAATGGTAGTGGAGGGCCTCATATTTGGCCTCGATATCTTTTGTGGAAAAAAGTTATGAGGGTTTAAGTGCAGACTGATTCAAATATTTTTTGTAATTTTTTTTATGGGGATTGGTTTTGACGATTAATCACTTGATTAATTAATCCAATTTTTGATACATTAATTTGAATGAATATTTTTTATTTTATCTAAAGTTGATTAAACCATGTGTGTGCTTTTTTCTTTGGACTACAGTCGTGATGTAAATTGCAGTCTACATTTGTCAAGCCCACCACTGAGAAAGTGTCTTGAATACCTATCAGATATCTCATGCGCCCTGCAGTGACCTATAGGGAATAGGATAGTAAAGAAGATGAAAACAGGAGCAAGCTCGAGCAGACTGAGATCTGAATACTGCCAGAAACTGAGCAATACTGTTGAAGACTGAACAATAAAGACAAGTGATATGCAGTACAAAAATGGGACGGTAATGGTAAAGTACAAAGTAGAAGAAAAATAGACTACTAAAAATGATAATTTATGTGCTCAATGGAAGGTGAATTGTCAGCAATGGAAAAGAGATCATGATTAAGGAAAGGAATCGTTGATTCCACACATTGGCTAATTTGTAAAAAATACAAGTGCTGGGGCTCTCGTCAGGAGGCAGCTTGCACCAGCCCATTTCTCTTATTACACCGACTAAAACAGAACCATCTGCTAACAATGAAAGTGGGGAGAGGATGTGACGTAATGGCCAGCGCTGCAGACTTTGGAGCTTGGGAACCAGGTTTGAGTCTCCTCGTTGGCTCTACATCCTGTGATTCTGGGCAAATCACTTAATCTCTCCATAAATTAATGTGTCATTAACTGGTGCTTGTGAAAAGTGCTGGTGTTGATGATTAGGTGCCGGTGCCAAGCACCGGAAACCACTGGCTCAAATTAAGAACTGATTCCACAGAGCAGTGGGAGACCCTCAGCAGCTCCTATGCATGTGCTCTACGTAAGTCTCTGTGCATGAGGCACCAAGCGCCAGAACTCAGTGGGATCCTCTGGTAATATTAACTACGATTTGAACACAACACAAAATAGGACTAAGGAGGTGGAGCAGGGGGAAGAGAATTCATAAATTTGTCTCAGGACAGGGAGGACTGGGCTCTACCAACCACAGAATGGGGAAAGCATGTCAGAATTCAGAGAAATAGACAGACAAAACGAATTAATTAACTGGGAAGGCAAGGCAGTGACAAAGAAAGGTGGATAAGCAATTGGAGCAAAGTTTAATAGTGTGCTAAGACTGAGGAACTCTCGTATGCAGGATAAATAATTGAGAATGCAAGCAAAAAAAGGAAGTGGAAGTTAACAGACAGAACAAAGAACACTGGAATGCAGGACTAGGAATCTGCATACAAACAAGAGCAGTATTGAAAGTATGCAGACAGAAGGGATCAGCAGTGCAACAAGAAAAGGATTGGAAGGACAGAGCTATAACATCAAAGAACAAGCAACAGAAGTAGAGGCATAGCAACAAGACTGTAAATGGAAAATCAAATAGCAATGTAAATGCAAAGCACACAGAAGCTAGGAATAGACCTTCAAGCAGAGCAGAGCAGAAAGACCAAGTTCATACAGTGTCTCAGCATTAAGATGGTGCAAGAACTCTGAACACTGGGCTCACTGAGATGGTATAGATGGCTGCTTAGGCGAGGAGCACAGATGCAGGTAGATAGCCAAGTGAAAGCAATTATCAAGGTGCTGGAAATCAGTCCTCCATCTCAAGAGAGTATTTTAGAATGGGACTTGGAGAAAGAAAGGTTATAGAAGCCAGAAGGCACAAGAAGGGAAACGGAAACCAGGAGCAATTTGAGGATCTGACACTGATGAAAGTCCAGAAAGCATGTATGTATGGTTTAGTGAATCCATAGGGATTAGGAACCATGACAACACACAGGGATCCACCTCCAGTGTGATCTTGGCAAGGTTGAAGGACAGAAACAACTATAAGGACTATAATGCTTCAGAATAGTGGTGTGGAAACAAGGACTGGTGTGAGCTGTGGAGCAAGGTGTGCAATGTGTCTGTGAGTTCTGTGTGAAACAGAGGCCCACGGCGCCCCTATGAGCGTCACATTGTGGCGGGATGACATCCTGACAACTCACCACACACACTTTGCCCTTAACTCTGCCTTACTAGTCAGTCTGCATTCCCAAAACTGAGCCAAAAATATCCTAATGGAAAACTTGGTGTAGAAAGTGCTATTAAGATCAAGACTGAATCCCCCCTCTAAGGTAGCTCAGTAGGTTTGTTCAACACAAGTCGTTTACTTTTCAGGTGAAACTTTAAAGATTGTGTAAGGTTGCTAGTATACATCTCATTATTCAGTTCAGCTGCTTTATTCTCTTTGATTATCCCACAAAGTCCATTGCTATCCTCCTTTAGTTTTCAGTTGTATATTAGAGTTGTATGTTAGAGATTGTGACTTTCTTCCTTGATTGATCTCTGTAAACGTTTCCTATCTCCCTACAGAAGAGTAGGGGAATACATTTTTTCAATTTACATTTCTTCTATAGTTGGAATTCATTTAAAAATAATGTATAATTTATCTAATATGACAAGACCCGTCCTCATTAGTAAAGTTAGTTACATAATTTCATGCTGCTCAATTAGTCACCATAGGCCTGACTCTTAAAAAAGGATTGTGTAGGAGCAAAAGTTGATGGTGTTAAATATGTTTTTAAAAACGCATGTTTTAAGTGTTAAAACAATTGATACATGCTTTAGTTACGTTGACCACATCACAACATTGACAACCTATTTATCACCAATATTGAATTTTGGATCATGAAAGAAGATCAGAACCATTTCCATTGGCTAAATTGGCCGAACCTCCTGCACTTGCACCCATTCACACTCCAGCCCGATTGGACATTGCATTGAGCACTTCTTAAGTGCCACATCTGCCACCTGATGTGCTGGAAACTTCTTTTTTGGTGCCTTTAAGGGCTGCTCCATCTCAAACCATGCGGGAAGTAAAGCACAAGAAGGACAAATCTTACACAAGATTTTGCAGTGAAACACCTTCTGTGAAATGCCACAGAGAACAAAGACCCATGAAAGCCATCGGCTGGACACCAATATCTGCTCAGGCAGTACATTCTAGGGTAGTAACTCTAAAGAGAATGTCTTTCAGATGAGAAGCATAAAAAAAATCTTTACTGGAGAATAACACCAACATGATTTCCTGGGGCATTGTAAAGAATCAGGTTTACAGTTTTGTCCCAGAAAGTCAACTCCAGTTACTTTTCCTATAAAATGCCTTATGAACCTGGACATTATTTTTTCACCACAAATCACATATTCCATACCTGCTTGGTTATCTCCTGTGGATGATATAATCTTCAACCCAGTGGACAAATAGGGCAGGCCACTGCTCTTCCAATTCAGACCTCAGTTATCTGTGGGACTCTGCAAAAAGCACAGAAAGTGAAACACAGGAGAGCAGGAGAGAGCAGATGGTTCTAAACCTGGGCCTGCTAGAACTTGTGTTGGACACCTCACTCACCTATTTTTGGTTCATCTGACTAAGAAGAGATTAGTCAGGAAATATGGACTAGCTAACCTGAATTTCCCGAGGGAGCATACAGCTGCAGATTCACTAGTCGTATCTGGACCTATGAAAAGGTATGATGCATTGGGCTCAACCACACTTGCTCTTTCCAAAAGAAGAGTCAATAGATGGCTACGCTTGGGAAAAAATTGCATACCTTGACAACCCTTGTGAAGGCAGCCAGCTCTTCCACCTGGCTAGGTCTCTATGAGCAGGCTTTATGGGACTCTGTGGAATGGTTCAATGTATACTTACCCAGAATGAAAATAAGGGAATGAAACAATTTCTCACTGAGACCAAGTAATCAGTGCTGCAAAAGAAACTGCATACCTCTGTGAATGAGTATCTACATGGGCTCAATAAGAAATTCCTCTTGAATGTGTCTCCTTGTCACCACAATATTACATACAGGAGAACCCCGTACACCCAGTTTAGACCTGGGTAAATTTAGTATCATATGACATTTTCCCAATGGGTATCAATAGAAAGGGCACAAATTGGAATAACTTAATTATAGAGAAACAACAACGCTAAGTCCCAACTTATTATCAATGCAATTGCATTTTTTTCAACAGAGGCAAAAGAATGCTTCTTGAGTTAGAAAGCAGCATCAGCATTGAATAAGAATTGTCTGTTACGTGCAGAGTGAACACATTGTGAACACATTGTGCTTGTGAGAGAACATTAAACGGGGCAAGTGAACCAAGAGAGAGTGAAAATAAAATGGCATTGAATGGAAATATTTGAATTATAATTATGCATTGATGTTACGATACAATATTATTTTCACGAAATCATTTCATAATTATAGATCCATAAATTTGTTGGTACCTGAACTGAGGTCATCATCAGGTCAATAATAACGCAAAAAAGAGAGGATTGCTGCCTAAGGAAAAACAGCAAAAAAGTAAATTTAAATGCTGGTTCAGAGTGAAACTGGACCAATGATTTATAGAGAAGGTAACATGTTTGAGGTACCTGAATGATATCCAGGGAACCTAGTGGGACAAACTAGAGAAGAGAGGCTAGTGTTAGCTGAAAATAGTGAACCTACGGGTAAGTAATTGAATTAAATAAGAACTGCTAACACACTCACTCAGAGAGAAGGTATCCGGCTGATGTGTATAGGCATCTGTTAGAAATGGGAGTCTCTAATTTGCAAAGGTATGCCCCTTTGCCTAAGTAGGGACCCTTCCTTCTAGTCAGGGTAAGGGAGTTACACACTTTAGATAACCCTTGCTCACCCCCGTGGTGGTAGCTTGGCGCGAGCAGACAGGCTTATCACAAAACAATGTGTAAAGTATTTGTACCCTAAACACACAGTAACACATTGAAAACACCACAAATGGACACCGCACCAGTTTAGAAAAAATAACATATCTTTATCTAAACCAAACAAGACCAAAACAACGAAAATCCAACATACATGTATCCAGATATCACATGTAGAATGGTTATTTCAAAAATAGAACTGTTGAAACAAAATAGCTCCTCCTGGGGCTATTATGACATTGTGACAGGCACAAATCCAAAGTACGGCACCAACCGCGAGGTGCACGTGCTGGCCAAGGAATCACCTGCACCCCCAAACAACAGTACCTTGGACAGGAAGTCTACAGGCGATGCAAGGGGTCGTGAATGTGAAGCGTCGATGCCAAGGCGAAGCCGGTTCCCTTCTGCCACGGGGTAGGTGAGGCATCGAGTCTGTATAGAGGCGAGTCGTCGGTTCCAGTGAGGAGATGCTACGTCAAACAGTTCTTGAAGTCACCCTCGTCAGTTTTCAGCTCCACGATACCGTGATGCTGGTGCTGGCGGTGACGGCGTCGGTGTGAAGGCTGACGTTGGGTAGGCCGATAACTGCAAGTGTCAGCAGGCGTCGAAGGGCGTCGGAGCTGCAGTGCAGGTGGGGTGGTGCGTCGTGCACTTCACGAGTGGTGGCCCCGGCCTTGGTGCAGGTCATGATGTAACTGGTGGCGTCGCGGACAGCATCAGAGTTGTTCTTCTTTCTTTTCAGTACCAACCACACAATTCCTAGGGACCAGGAACTGGAATTGGCGCCCTTTCGAATACAGGAGTCCACAGGGGAGTCCAGGTGCTGTTCAGTGGGTGCAGGTGAAGTCTTTGTGGCCCTTATACTTCAGAACAGGAGGCGAGCACACACAGCCCTCCAGCTTATCTCCTTGACAGAGGTTCCTCTTGGGTGCAGAAGTGATCTAATTCTCAGGGGTTTAATGTCTAATACTTATACCCCATTTTCTCTTTGTTCTCTTTGTGGCAAGGGTCTCTGAGCCCAGTCCAAACCAGTTCTGCCCTCTCTTGCCCAGCTTCACTACAAGAGGTGGAGACAGCATTGTGCACAGGAGATATAGACTATTCAGGTGCTAGTGAAACTCCTCCCACTACTCTTAATGCATCCCAGGCCTATTCAGCCCAGCTATGAGTCACCCAGGCAAGGCAGGGCACACGTCAACCACCCTTCAGGACTGTCTAGAGTGAATGCACATCCCAGCTCCTGCCACTCTAAAACCAGACACTGAATACACGAACAAGCAGAGGCATACAGAATGGTTAGACAAGAAAATGCCCACTTTCTAAAAGTGGCATTTTCAAACACACAATTTAAAAACCACCTTTACTAAAAGATGTGTTAGTAAATCCTGAGTTCAGAGAGCCTAAACCCCGTTTCTCTATCTTGTCCCAATGGAAAGTTACACTTGTAAGATGTTACAGTGCAGCTACAATGCTATCTTATGGGACAGACACCTTTTCAATAGTGAGAAACGAAATTGGCAGTATTTCAATATCCGGACATGTAAAACACACCAGCGCATTTCCTACCTTTCACATACACTGCACCCTGCCCATGGGGGTACCTTGGGCCTATCTTAGGGGTACCTTACATGTAAGTAAAGGGAAGGTTAGGGACTAGCAAGTGGGTGCATTTGCAGGTCGGCATGGCAGTTAAAAAAATGCATGCACAGACACTACAGTGGTACGTATGAGACACATTTACAGGGCACAACCAGTGCTGCAAGCCAACTAGTATCATTTGATTTATGAGCCCTGGCACACTCAGTGCACTTTACTAGGGACTTACCATTGAATCAAATATGTCAATCATAGATAACCAATCATAATCATAATTTACACAGGGAGCACTTGTACTTTGACACTGTTCAGCAGTGGCAAAGTGCCCAAAGCATCTAAGCCAGCAAAAACGAAACCCATCACAAAGTCAAAAATGCAGGAGGTAGAGGCAAAAATCAGGGGAAACCACGCCACGGATGCCAAGTCTAACAGCATCTCTCCTGGGACAGTCCAGCTGGTCACCTGGATAAGTACAAATAAGTCCACTTGTACTTGATCAGAAAAAGAATTGTGGAAGAGCCAAGGCGCTCAAACCCCAATGGGTCAAGGAGTAAATTAATCACGATACCAGATGCCAAACCATTTCTGAAAGGGAAGTAGAAAAACAACGCTGGCATTCAGAGAGGTGTACCAATTATGCGTTTGTTCAAAAGCCGGTGTAACTTCCAACATTATTCCTTGACTCCACAGACACAGCAAAACCATCTACACCTTCCTTTCTCTGACGTCATACTTTTTATATCCCACACACGTTGAAATACAAAAAAATGGTATCATGAACCATTTCATTGAAGTCAATGAACTAGGGAAAAATGGGATACTTCCCCAAGTTTCAGTTCAGGGACTCAAATGTCAGCAACAGCCAGTTCATTGCCCAACTTGTAAACTCATGTTGCACCATCAGTACCACAGAGCCAATAACAAAAGACATTTTATGACCAGGAAAAGACAAGCTAGGGGACGTAAAAACAAACATCCTCCCAGTGCCATGGGAAAAGCCTCTCATACTAACAAACTATGACCCTGTTATCCTGCCCCCCACCTTCAGCACTATAAGAGCAATGAGCATAATCGTCCCTCTCCCATTTTAGCAGAGGATAACAGGAGATAGATAAAAGATGAGAGGTATATTTTATACAATGGCTGCAAGATACTGTTTTAAGGTTCTGTACCCAGTATTCAACAAGTGTGTGAAAACCTTTGTTTTTCAGTCAGCTGATAGAAGAGGTTCAGATTCCTATAAAGAAAGTGATTGTATGTGCTTGGTGACTGCAAAGAAACCGATAACCCTCTAAATCCAGCTAGAAAGAAGGGATCAACAGCGGGAGTTTTATCCTAGCCTAGATTAAAACTGTGGACAGATGGGTCAGGAGAAATAAGTTCAGAATTTTAGCCCTCTGCCAGTTATATCCTTAAGCTTGCCTCAAGGAGACTGAAAATGTGTCATCCATCTTAGGAATACTTATTTTGACTTATAGGGCTGAACAAAACCTAAGTGTTTCCTGAGGTAGTAGATTGGTTTGAATTTCAAACAATATTAACCACTTCCGTTGGGTCTGAAGTCAGCTTAGTAAAGTTTCTCTTTTAAATGTATAACAGTGGTAGTTTGTCGCAAAGTAATCTTCATCTATTGTTACCTAGATGAATGGCTGCTTAAGGCTACCTCTAAGTGAAAAGTACCTCAGGATCCACAAAAAATTTCAGTTCTCCTTCAAGGCCTAGGTCACCACATCAGTGGAGACAAATGTACCCTCTCCCTCGAGTTTAGCTCATTCAGCATGAAGGTCAAGGAAGGAAAGCAGTAGAGGCTGTGGTCCACAGGAGCAGTCTTAGCAAGTCATCTCTTGTACAGAGGAAGTTGCTGAGACACTGCTCCTCTGTGCCTGTTCTTTTTCCTTTCCTTGATTGATAGTTCACATCAGGTGCACTGACCGACTGTGTGAAAAATAAGGCAGGGCCCCACCAAAGTGACCTGCACTACACATGTAGACCTTACTTGCCAGAGGCTTCAACTCTCTTTATGGTTTCAATGTTTGCTGTAGCCTTTGGTGTGTGAACTACCACCTTCACATTGACAACAGTCTCCATCGTGCTCTTCCCTGCTTCTGCAATCTCCCTATGTCACCTCTTCCCCAGTGACAAGATATATAACAACAGAGCCCAAAAGGGATCAGCGGGTTTAAGCAATGCACAGCAAAGATGACAGTAATAGCTCCTGATTGGCCTGGTTTTTGGTGGAACCCATATGTCCTCCAACTATCAATTTAGCCTCAGTGAAAACTTCTGTGCAGGCTGAAACCTTTCATTAGTCGGGTAAAGGGCAAGAGCTCAGCATTCTAAGGCTGAAGTTGAACTTTTTTTTATCTGAATATCTACAGTCTGATCACATAAGTCATACAGAGGACCGGTTGAACCATCTTAACGTGAGTGAAGTACCTTTTCAAATGATGATCTTGTTCATTCAAGTGGAAGAGGTGTCTGGAGAAGCAGGTGGATTTAAAAACAATTACTGTTTGCATACACACTTGTGGGAACATTTAGTGGTCCCCCGGACCACTGCCTACTCCCCGCAAGCTTGCCTGACATGGTTCCTTAAAGGAAAGCTGTCCAAAGGAGCCAGCTTCCTCTTTGTGAATCAGTTACCACCTCCTTTGAGGAGCCGGTAACTATTCAACGGTTTGCAACCGCAGCTGTGGCCACAAATAATGGATTGATCCTATACCAAAAGGTAAGTAGAAGGGGATAACCCTTTCACCCTTTTTCCTAATTGCGATTTGGTATGGGTCAGTACATTTATTTTGCAAGTTAGAAACGCTTTTCCAACTTGCAAGATTGCTTTAATACAAACCAAACAGACATGTTGCGGTCACAAACCGTGGGATTTTGTGAATCACAGGGTTTACAACTACAAAACGGCTTGGTGCATCATTAGATAAGGCACATTTGGCTAATATTACTGTTTAAAAGAAATATTATTCACAGGCATCTTCCTGTGATCAAAGATTCACTATTTAGAATCTCCAAAACTATTTTCCCTAGTTTAGAAAATCTCTCTTAATTGTGAAGCCTGTAATAGGTCTCATTTTCAGAAAGTGCACAAGGCAGACCTACATAATTTTAAACTGGCTCTGATGTAGAAATGAAAACTGTAGCAAGTCAGAATCTGTAAAAATTAACGAATCTCAAGTGAAGTAAAATTTTATGTACGTACAGAAGACTTTATATCAGAGTGAACTAATAGGATTTGAATTTGTAAAATAAGAAATTGCAACTAGTGATTCGAATCCTGCCACGTGATGACCCCCACATCAATACCATTATGGCAAGCAAGAAGACAAAGGATGAAGGGAACCCAGCAACAAAGAGCTGGTGGAGTGTCACCTAGAATGTGAAGTTGTTTGTCTTGAACTCTGAGGCTACCAAAAAGCAGATATGACCTTCAATCTGCCAGAGAATAAAGTCATTTGGAGTCATAACCTGCACAATGAACTTTTGACGACAGAATTCAAAAGAGGTATGATCTCTGATCACCTGCAAAGAAAAGACAGGCAGGAGGGTGCTGCAATAGGTGGACTACCCAAAACGCCTCCATGTAGGAACTCAAGAGTACCTTCGAGGCTAAGGCGATAAATGGAATGAGCAATGTAGATTTATTTGATCTTGCACCCGCTGTGCTAAGTTAGCCCCCCTAAACTTGTAACAGTCTAACACATACAGTGAGATAGATAGTGGGGCATGATAGACTACACCTCATATGAACATGCATTTCTGAACGAAGTACCTCCCACAAAGCCCCTCAACAACCATGCACAAAGTCATGTCATGTCAGTCACACACAATACACCATGGGATACATAGTCCAAGAAATATGCACCCTGCCCGCCTAAGTATTGATGTTCCAATGCATGCGCTACTGAATGCATAGTAAATGCCACTCATATAATCTACAAACCTGAAAAGTCCAAGAAGGGACCCATGTACACCAGTTAAATAAAGGATGACAGTCCAATAACATGGCCAATAGGCCTGCTAGAAGAGAAGGTGAAAAAACATCCTTACCTATTCCTCAGCCTGTCCAGGGAGTAACATCACAAACACCTGTGTCATCCAAAGCATTAGTCACAGCTACAACTTCTCTGTCCACAGAAAGAAGCTGTGAACTGGGTGTTGGTAAACACAGCAACCTATGCACGGGCAAGCTAGTGCCAACAGGAAAGGACAGACACTAATGGCATCTGATGAAAGTGATGCTACACCTTCAGCTACAAAATGTAGGTTCCCGGGGAGGGCAACGCGGCAAGAGGAGAAAAACAGCTCCGACCCATCACAGTGTTAAGTTGGATGGTGGATGAGGTGAACATGAGTGTAACAAATGGCTTTGAAGGATTAACACGTAAGCCCTCATTACAATTTATGCAGAATAGGGTGAGGCATTTACTACTCTGCATATTGATATTTGGCCTTTTTAACAGGCTTTTTTCCCCACATTAAATGTCTGCACATTTGACATACCAGAACCTACCTCTATCAGGGGGAAATTGTGACGGTGTGATAATTATCAAGCAATTCATAATTCTGGTCCCTGTGCAAACATTTGCACAGGGATCATAATTTAGCCCTGCGCTTGTAATGTGGGTATAAGTGTGACAGTGATGTGTCAGCCAGGCGCTGCACTGTGCTGGAGGACTCTGTGACACGCTGTTGTTGTAAACGCTGCTCTGGTACTGTCTCCAAACTTTTGGGAGAGCTGTGAACAACTACTCAGTACCACAGCCACTGTGTGTACTTCCAGATGGAGGTGGAGCAGTAAAGTGGGGAGGTGTCTGGGGGCAGATGATATATATGATAAATGCTCTTAAGGAACCCCAAACTTCAATTTCTGTTACTTAGACAGCTCTGCCACTGCTGATGCAGGCTCCAGCTTTAGCAATGGTTTAGTGGTAGGAAGGACAGCAGGGGGCACTAAAAGTCAAATTGGGACATTGTTAGCACTGGTACAGTCCTCCCAAGCGAGAGGCCTAGAGTGGGCATGTTAGAATCGGGGGTCTCTGGTTGGCGCAGGTATGCACTTGCGACAAGCAGGGACCCTTTCCTCTAAGTCAGGGCAAAGGATTACCCTCAGCGAATAACCCCTGCTCACCCTTTAGGTAGTGTGGCGCGAGCAGTCAGGCTAAACTCCAGAGTACAATAGGTTAAGCATTTAGGGTGTTCCACAACAATCACCAACCCACCACACAGAGACACCAGACTGTATTTGTAAAAATATAATTCTTTATATAAACTCTTCAGGTCGGCTTTAAAATACAGTCTTTACTTTCAATATGGTTCCAGTTACTTGTTTGCAATGTTCAAGGATGCCACAGTTCTTTAAAATGCACAATTTGGGTGCAATCTGCACCTTCTTGAGGCCTGTGCGCGTCGAAGCGCCGTCTGTACGGGTCGTATGGGTGTTGGCACGCCTCGTACCACTCTTCGTACGGGCCGTACACTCCTCGGGACGCTTCCGTGCGATAGCTCACGCTTCCCGCATGAGTAGGCGTACGCGGACAAGGTTGTACGGGCTGTACAGACGAGGGTACGTGTCGTACAGATGTCCGTACGCGCCGTACACTCAGGGCCACTACCCTTGCAATAACTTACGCTTCCCACGGGGGTCAGCGTACGGGAAAGCTAGTCCGGGCCGCACAGTTGAAGGTACGGGTCGTACCGGGGAGTTCAAGGCACACAGTACCTTGGATCTTGAGGGAGAGTTCGCAGCAGCCTCGGCAGTCACAGGAGGGGCGTCCCATGTCGCATTGCAGTTTTCGCTTGCAGAGGACCACGGTGCTTGGGGGGGGCGCCTCGGGACTTCCACAGCTCGCCTCGAGGTGGGAGGAAGGAGGGGCGTCTCGGGGGGGATTTCAGCGGCGCAGCGCTGTCGGCATCAACCAGAAGTGGTGAACTTGAGTGTCGTCGATCCTCGCAGTGGTCTCTACGGCTCGGGGCCACAGAGGCTCGGGGCTTGGAATCCGACAATCTTTCCTTACGGGGCGAGATCCGGCTCGAGGGGGCAGCAGTTTACCTTCTTCAGGCCAGGCGGGGCAGGCCGTCACGGTGCTCACAGCAGCACAGTCGGGCAGAGGTCACGTTGCTCGGTGAGATGGGGGCACACAGGTTCTCTGGGGTCAGTGTTCGCAATCCACCACCAGCAGCTTCCTTCCTTCCAGGGAGGGGTAGCGCCTACTGTTCCTGGGGCGCAGTTCAGGGGGCAAGTTCACCAGCAAGCCCGTGGAGATTGTTCACAAAGCACAAGTTGATTCAAAAGTTTTTCTCAGTCTTTTCCTCTCCTTCTTGCAGCAAGGCACCCACCACATGCCAGTCTCTCAGGCTTAGAGACAGTACTCCTCCATGCAGCTTTCCCAGATCCTTCTCTTCGGGCAGAGGTTCTTTTTGGTGTAAACAGGATCTGATTTCTTAGGAGCAGGGCTCCTTCTTTTATACACAGTTTATTTTGTTCTTTGTGGCCAGGGGGCCTGTGCCTGGCTCAGTCCGGTTTTGGAGCACTTTGTTGTGGTGACTCTGCTCTTTCCTTTCAGTGCACAGCGCAGAGACAGCAGCCGTTCCACAGGGGGCAGAGCCAGCATTGTGGTGGCAGAGCACAGGTCTATTCAGAGTCAAGGTGTACTCTTCCCACCCATCCTGGTGTAATCTCTCTACCCACCACCTGGTAGCCAGCCTGTCTCCTGGAATTCCCCAGCCCTGCTCCCCACTGAAACTAGGCAGCACACACACACAGCAGAGGCGGACTGAAATGGCTTAGGCAAGTAAATACTATCTTTCTAAAAGTAGTATTTACAAACACAGGATATTAAAATAAACTTTACTATAAGAAGTATTTTATTATTCTGAGTTCAGGCATACTAAATTTGACTTTCTACCATGCTCTCTGAGTCCGCTGGAATTATAGAGTGTAATGATTCCAGCAGCCCATTCTGGCCTATGGAGAGCAGGTAGCCTTTCAATAGTGAAAAACGAAAATGGCTGTAATTCACTATTAGGACATGCCACACACATCAGGGCATGCCCTACCTTATGCTTACAATGCACCCTGCCCTTGGGCCTACCAGAGGGGTGACTAATATGTAGTTAAGGGAAGGTTTAGGGACTGGCAAGTAGGTGCACTTGCACAGTCAGCATGACAGTACCAGACTGCACGCAGGTTCTGCAATGGCAGACCCTAGACACATTTTACTAGGCCGCTTCTGTGGGTGGCACAACCAGTGCTGCAAGCCCACCAGCAGCATTTGTATTTACAAGCCCTGGCACTCCTGGTGCACTTTACTAGGGGGTGATAGTAAACCAAATAAGCCAAACAGGGACACCAATCAATGTATACACTTTTCATAGGGAGCACTTGCACTGTGGCACTGATTGGCAGTGGCACAGTGCCCTGAGCAGCTAACACCAACAAAACACATGAGGCACATCAGCAAAAAGTGGAAGGGAGACTCACGCCAAGGTGCCAGGTCTAACAGGGCAGAGTACAAAGAAGATAGACTGAAGAAATGTTGCATCAGAGTAGGCTTTCTTTTTCACAATTATCTGTAATATGTTAGTATGCACAGCCAATGTATACATTGAGTACAGCTAATACATTTACTGTGTTATCTTTCAAACTATGAATAAACTAGCTCTGGCTATGAGCAATCACATATGTTCTCCATGTTTACTTCATACGTCTTTGCTAATGTAACTGACCTCAGAAATAGTTGTTTCTGGGTTTTACCCTGCATACTCTATCTATCCTCAGCAGCTCTCACAGCATCTTTTCCTGGAAGTGGTGGCCAATGATGGGTGGGGCTCATCATCATCACCTGAGTCGTCATACAGATGTTGAAGTTGAAGACCCCATCTGATGGTGATCATTGCACATGAAGCTATATTTTTACAACATGTACAAGTTACACACAGAGGCACTGCCACTTTCACGTAGGCAGCAGAATCTGCCTTTCAGAATGCTACATGTGGGTTCCACCTCTTACCTGCTATAACTTGGTATGGTGTTGTAAGTTGTAACTCCAATTTTCTGGTGATACTTTCTGTGGTAAGTATCCTGATTGGTGGACATACCGCTAGGCATGCAGCGGGAAGCATATTGAAAGTGTAGTGGTAGTAACTTATCTAGCAACCACCTATCTTCTACCCCTTTTCTAACAAGACTAATTGCCCCTGACTGTTGGTACTATACTGCTGCCCTGTGGTCACATCTATTTCATTTCCCCTTCCTGTCCTGTTAATGTTAGCTGCTGCGGCACATCTCAATGCATTCTCTAGTGCAGCGGCAGTGGCTACTTAAACTGCAGAGTAGAAGCATTGCATAGTGTGCCTACTTTTGTGCAGTAGACATTGGATTGATGAATATCATAGAGCTACAAAAAGCATACTTTTAAAGTAAGTGAACTTTAAAGAAATATAGCATTTTCTTTACATAAAATTGTAGCACTCAATGGCCAATGTAATTATTATTTGTGTACATGCGCTAGCTGAATTGAACGTATTACGCCACAACCAACCTGTTAGAGTAATCCTTCGTTATTCAACCAAACATCTAATAAAGTCAGAGCCTATAAAAAAATACATGCCAATCCCGTTCCATTGCGGTAATACGCCTCCCATGGCTCAAAAATACCATGGCAACAAGTGTTTCAAGATTACCCAGTTGACCTTGAGTTGCCTACGCCCCAATGAACTAGCCTGATTTCTCACCAAGAAACTGCTTTAAAAGGGTTTTAAAAATAAGGTGGCAAGACTCTGGAGGAGACAAAATTCACAAACATAGCACATTCTTATTTTCATACTTTTTGTTCTGAAAATGAATTAAACTGGAAAGACCAAAGCCTCTGTTGACTCATATGCATTCTACAAAAGACTTTTTGTCAGTCAGAATCCATGTCTTGACAGTAGTTCCACTATATACCTCTCATTTTACTTATTATTTATTTATTTATATATTTATATAGTGCAACTAACACTCAAAGACGTCTAGGCGCTTGACGACCCCCCCCCCCCTCCCCCCGAGCAGCCATGAGGTAAAAAGTGCTGAATAATTACAGTGACAGAAATATAATAAGGTTATGCCTTAAAAAGCCAGGTATTTAGACCCTTCCTAAAAAAGAGCAGGTCAGGGGAGTTTTTAAGAGTGAGAGGCAGCTTATTTCACAATCTGGTAGTGATATTTAAAAATCTTTTACAACCCCAGTTAGACAGTCTTGCTCTGGGAACCTCCACCAACATAAGTGAGGAGGTCCGCAGCATTCTGGTTGGTGTATACCAGCGAAAGTGGTCAATCAGATATGCAGGACCCTGGTTGTGCAATGCCCTAAAGGCAATGCAAAGTGCCTTAAAGTTGATCCGTTTTTCTATTGGGAGCCAGTGTAAGGTATTAAGATCTGCCTTTGCAGACGAGTATTTTGGTAATCTAAGAAGCAGACGGGCAGCCGAGTTCTGTATAACCTGTAGTTTAACCAGGAGGACTTTGTTAACTCCAATCAAAAGGCTGTTACAATAGTCCAGCCTTGATAGAACTAGGGCCGAGACCACTGTTTTCTGCAGGCACAGTGGCATGAAAGGGAAGACTTTCCTCAGGATTTTCAGAGAATAGCAGGCAGCTGAAGTGATTGCATTCACATGGTGGGAAACTGACAGAGTGGTGTCGAAGATGACACCCTGGTTTTTTGCCTTGGCGACTTGTGAGGGTAGAGAGCCTAGTTCCATAGGCCACCAGTCGGAAGACCAGAAAAAGAAGTCTCTGTCAAAAAGGAAATCCTCTGTCTTATTTGAGTTCAGCTTAAGACAGTTCTCTGACATCCATCTACTCACCTGTCCCATACAGGCGTGAAAGTTATGGACTGTGTTTCGAGAGTCATCTGAGATGGATACTATAATCTGGGGGTCATCAGCGTATGACACCATAGCAAATCCATAGGAATTGATAAGCCTGGCCAGGGAGACTACATAAAGATTAAAAAGAGTCGGGTTTAAAGACGACCCCTGTGGAACCCCACACGGAAGATTGAAGCTCTGAGAGCTGAGACCGTCCATCTCCACAAATTGTTCCCGGTCCGAAAGGAAAGAATTAAACAATGATAATGCGGTACCAACAATGCCTATATCTTGCAGGCGATGTAGTTGGAGGCCATGGTCCACCGTATCGAATGCTGCCAAAAGATCCAGCAAGATCAATGCCGCCATGCCTCCCTTATCTACAGAGTGCCTGATTTCTTCAGAGGCTGTGATCAATGCAAGCTCGGTGCTATGACCATGTCGGAAACCGTATTGAGATGGACCAAAATGTTATTGTTAAGGATAAAAGAAGATAATACTTGGTTAACGTATTTTTTGAGAATTTTTGCCGGTAGCGGCAAATGGGCAATGGGACGATAGTTTCCTGGGTCTGCTTTATCAAAATTGTTTTTTTTAATAGTGGAAGAATTTAGGTCTTTTTCCATTTCTTGGGGAAAATGCCAGTTTTAAGAACTAAATTGAATACTTCTGTGAGATGGCCAGCTATTGGTTCGATTGTAGAGAGAGTAATCTTATGTGGACAAGGGTCTAACGGTGAACCAGATTTGGCGAGAGAAAGAAGTTTAGTGACCTGCTCGTGCGTTATAGGTAGAAACTCTGAGAGATACGCAGAGTTGGGACTACTAGAGTTCTTGGAAACATAGAGATCCAGTCTTCCTGCGTCATTAGTTGGAACCTGAGTAAATTTATCATAGATGTAGCGAACCTTACAGCAGAAGGTGGAAGCCAAGGTATCACAGAAGGCTTGATCCGGTGTATTATCTTTGTTGGCGTACGCTTAGGTGAGTTTTAGGACTATGGCAAACAGTTATTTAGAATTATTCTTGGCATTTTCAATCTTTTTGGAAAAATACCTATTTTTTGCAGTGTGGATCGTTCCTTTGTACTGGGATATTAATTCCCTATAGCGCTAGTTTTCCTTTGAATCATATTTACGCCTCCAGCGCCTTTCTTGCCTGCGGCAATGCCTTTTTAGAAGTCTTAGCTCTTCTGAGAACCAGGGTTCGGTGGGTGCAGTCCTGGTAATTTTCCCAGTGTGTTGAGGAACTGTCTTCAGAACTGCTGACCCAATCCAATCGTGGTATTCTAGAGCTGCTCTCTCTGGTTCTAGGGATAGGTGCGGTCTGCTCAGGCTAAGTTGAGAATTAAACTCATTTTCATCCAGGCGTTGCAACTGGAAGTGTCTGTGGCTTTTAGTTAAAGATGGTCTAGTATCAACAGTAGGGGGCAGTGTGAGAGTTAGCATAACTGCTGCATGGTCTGACCACAGTAGTTGCATGGTACCTTTGAATTTCAGAAGCGGACAGTCAGAGAAAACAGCATCAAGCAAATGTCCAGCTCTGTGAGTATAACCTTCAATCAACTGTGCCAGGCCTACACTGGATAGAAGGTCCATAAGGACAGTCAAATCCTTATCATGTAGTTTATCTAAGTGAAAATCTAGGTCCCAGAGAATGGTATAGTCCTGGAAACTGACTTTGTGTTCAAGTAGATGACCCAGGGTTTGAAGAAAGCTAACCAGGGGCCAGGGGTGCGATAAATCAACATTCCGTTAAAGGAATATGTATGATTGATACCTAATTGAAATGAAAGCACTTTGCAACTGGCTCCGGAGGCAATCTCGTTGAAGGAGGCTTTCATGTGGTTCCTATAGACAATAGCTAGCCTGCCTATTTTTTTTGTTTTTGTGATCTTTCCTGATGATGGAGAAACCTGGCGGAATAGCTACCACCATGTCGGGCCCTGAAGTCTCATCTGCCCAGGTTTCTACTACGAACACAATGTCTAACCTCTGTTCTACAACAAAGTCCGCAAATTCAAATTTATGTTTGACAAGTGAACGTGCGTTTCTGATATTTCTGCAGACATCCTCATGATCTATAAATGTATTCTTCCGCCTTGCCGCACCAGTCAATGCCTCAAGTCCATTTCGCTATAGAGGGAGGCTTGTCTGACTTCCCAAGCGAGCAATAACTTTTTGTATTGAGCAAGCCAATTGCCACCAGGAGTTGCGTATCCTGTTGCACCCCCATTCGTCCATTAGTCCCAAAAGTACCATCTTTGGTTCAGTTTAACAGGTATGCCCACGATCTGGGTCAAAGTTAAATATCTACATGCCTAATATTGTTGTACAATAGAACATTCCCAAATCGTGTGGTAAAAGGTACTAGGCTCAACTCTGCATCGTAGACTATAAGGGTTAAGACTTCCCTTAATTCAGTTGGATAAGTCTCAGTCTTATTGATACCGCAAGAACCATACAGGCCATCTTTGTTTCTACCCACTTTGTATCGTCTAAAGGACCAACAACTTGCACTCATCTGTCTTGCAATTTTAATAGGGCATTTGGAGGGTTGTTCACTAATGTACAATAGAGTTTGGAGATGCCCTTCCCATCTCGGGTCATTAATGTGAATTTGTCGTCAGGAGAGTTAAACTCTGAGAGGGTCTCTATATCTCTCATGTGTATGTCAAGGACATGGTATTTTTGTAGTTATTGGTCATATTGTGATTTATGCATGTCGCAAGTCTCCTCTTAGTGTGCAAATGTTCGATTGTGGCAGTTAGGTTGACCAACCTTCCGTAAATTTCACGAACTGCCCGTTATTTGTGCCGCATGCCCGTGAGGATTTCTTTCACGGATGCCTCTTGTCCGTAATTTTGGGAATGGCAACAAGCTGTGCTGTTCCCCAATTTGCACTTCTCTTTTGTACTCTAGAGGCTGCAGCAGCACCTACCCGACTTCACTCAGTCTGTGGACAGGCCCATTGTCATTCTGACTGTGGATGATTATCACATAAAGAATAACAATCGGCCAAAGGCGTAGTGAAGCACCCGCTATATCTGCTTAAGTCGGGCTGACACGGGGTCAGATTCAAGGGTTTCTTGGCCTTTTCTGACTTTGATCTGTGGCTCTCAGGTCAGAATAAGACAGAATAACAAATAAACACAGCAGAATAATCACCATGCTGCAGCTGTGGGGAGGGGTCTAAAGGGTACCAAAGCAACCAAAAGCGGCGACAGAAAGTGAAGTGCACGATTGTCTCAACCTAATATAAACTTATTTTGATGTGTACTTATGTCAGTTGTCTATTTACCTACTTATGTACTATTGCGCAACCTCCTCTGATGTGTCTGTAAAACGTACCTTTTGTCCAGAATTTTTTGTCCAGAATTTTGACCTTCTGTTCTGAATTTTTGTCCTAAATTTTGACCCTTTGTCCTGAATTTTAAACTCACTGTACTGAATTTGCTCCTATGCCAATTGGTCACCCTAGTGGCAGTGCTTACTTTGTAAAGAAATAAGTGCCAGGGCCCTCACAAGGAGCTCACTGCAACTTGCACTACCCATAGCCCCTGCCAGCGCTGCCTATGTCAGTACCAACACAACTACAATGCACCACATTCCTACAAGTGTCACAATCCAGACTATTTCACGCCCCCAACGTTATAAGAATGGTTGACGGCAGGTATTAGTCATATTTAATGTATATTGAGTTACTATAAAATAGTTTTTGTACTCATCTGTAAATTAGACAGACACCGCCACCATGTGGCAGACTATTATGAACGCCGGTGTTGACAATTGAGTGTCGGTGCTGATTACCGGAAACCACAGGCTCAAATTAAGCACTGGACTGTGGTGTCCAGACCAGATATCACTTACTTTAGATATACCTATAAGGTCCTAGAAGGAGGAACCATGTAGACCCACGGTGTGTTTGAGCTGATTACTGGACCATAGCAGCGTCTCCGCACTCAAGACTCTCTCCCACTTAATCCAGCAAAGCTCTTGGTGCCAAAACCGCAACAACGTCATGGTAGAGGGGAAAGTCCATTTTGTTTAATTAACCATTGAATAGGTTAAGTATACAATATATTTCTAAACATACTAGTTTGGTAGGAAATACATGTCTCATCACGATCTGCATGAAACCAATCATTATTAGGTGTAATGTGGCTTGACCAATATTATAATTGAATGTCCACTATCCCTAACCGTCCATCATAAGTGGATTATATACACTTCTGAAATCACAAAACATAAGGGAGTCACCCTCTTTCAAAGAAAAAGGATAGAGTGTTTATATACAAACAATAAAAGATTCCCTTTTCACCTAAAACATTGTTTTTTAACCCCTTCGATGCTGCGCAGATTCCGCCGCTGTGCTGGCGGAATCTTGCGCGGGCGTGGTCATGACGGAATGGTTCCGTCATGAGCACAGCTCAACCGTGGGTCATGACGGAACCATTCCGTCATGAGCACCGAAGGGGTTAAACTTAAGTTTATGAGCAATGGTAGTAGTGGGAACCCACCTATCATTCCTGGATCACTGATGCAAAACAATGTAAGAGAAATGGGAAATGGATACTATACAAACATAAAATTAAAACAGTTTTTGCTTTAAAAAGCTTGAAAAGTCATCGAACACAATAAAACAATTGTATACATGGGTTTATATATATATATACAAACATTTTATTCTATGTCATAGTTAAAAACAGGTAGAAACAATTATTTCCTGTGAATCACACTTGTATTTAATAAAGAAATAATATAAGGTGCTTATTCAAATACTTTGAATCTTTTATAGAAGATAAATATTCACAGACATCTAATACATGGAATATCCTACCCTTCAAATCCTATTTAAACACAGATAATGATCAAATTTGTCCAACAGTACACATGTTAACAGATAATGTACTAAAAACCTATTTCTTCAAGGTTAAAATATAGTATGTCGACGCGGCGTTTCGGTGAAAGATTGAATTATCGTCACCTTCTTCAGAACAACTATTATTTATTCAAACAATATCTCTATAAGGCAAAATAAAGAAAATGTCAAATATTATTACAATGGCTTTTCATGCAAAAATATGCTTTCTATTAATGCTTATATCTTCAATCATTTATTTAAAATCATCAATTAAAAACAAGATACTACAACCTGAAAATTTAAAGGAGGAAGCATCGAAAAAATACCAAATCCATTGGGACCACTACTACCGCTTTATAAAGAAGGAGATATCTATTCCCCACACTATCTCCCAATGCACATGCAAATTTAATAAGAAGGCCCCCTAAAACATGGGGTCTAACATATTGTGTTTTCTCAATGATTAAACAATACCTTAATCGAAGACAGATCTCCTAGTCCTTGAAAGAGGCTCTATTGTATCCATTTGCCTCACAACTGGAGCGTTAACTTTAGCAACTCCAACTTTAAAAATCATTGTTCCACTCGTCTGTTTAGTGGCACTCTGTAAAGAAGAAAGGTTTCCTTATATTACATAACCAAGGAATACTTGGCATTAGTTCATACCGATCAATCCGGATTGTGCTAATGTCCCACTTACCTCATAAGAATTGACGCGTTTCTTAAATCATTCAATTCGTATTAAATCCAGAGGGCTCTTAAATTTTATCCCTGGGAGCGTAATCTTAAATCAGGAAAATAAATTATGCACAGTTTTGCTATGTGTTACTGTAAAAGTAACGAAAATCCATGCAGTTCCTATTTTCTCAAATTGCGGTACTCCATAATTAAAACAACTAATATCTTTTCACCTTATTTAGGATTAATATTTAATTTTTGGATAAAAAATTGTCCAGATTATTAGTTTGTTAGTGTCCAATTTTATTAATAAATTGGATTTGTAATTATTCTCGAAGCGTTACTCTGCAAATGAGAAAGGACAAGCGAAACAGAAGTCGAGGTAAGTAATTGATCTTGACTATTCTTATTCTACGTTATAAATGAAGTCTTGTATCAAGACAATCTTCCTTACCGTACATATTACGCCCTTCTGCACCTGATCTGAGGACGCCAAAACCGCATGTTCTGAGCTGGCGTCTATTTATGTCGCCGTTTGATGACATCATCAACTCTCTAAACAAAGGTCCAAAAAAAGCCTCGATGTGGCTGCCATCTTATCCTTCTTCTTCTAAAAGGCTCCCATATGTATGGGTCAGGCAATATTAGCTTCTAATGTTTACGGTAACCATTTACAACAAAATAAATATCTACAGGTAGCAATTCTAATATATTTTATAGGTATGTTAATCCTTTAGCCTGTTTTGTCTAAAGTGACTCTATCAAAGGTAACTTACCATTTATTTCATTATTGCTTTTATCTCCACACCTCCTTATTCTAATACAGCAATATCATGAACTCACAGAGTTATTACCCATAGGCTCAACAACGATGCATGAGGATAAAAGCAGTATCATAAATATAACACTAATGAAAACTATCCCCCTAGTGATGTAGACGATCCACCAGAGTCATTATTAATAAAACCTCATATTAAAATTAATAATTCAGTCATCATACAGATGCTTGAATAAATAAACCTACTGAGAAAAAGTGGAAAACATATATCTTGTCTCATAAACTTAAGTTAAAAAAAAACCTAAGTTTTAGGTAAAAAGGGAATCTTTTATTGTTCTGTATAGACTTCTGAAATGCAATTCAGGGGGTGTTTTCAAGCCCACAAAAACCCTGTGATTGTCAGTTGTAATAACTGGAAGGAGAACACTGGTATGTCTTCAGGAAAAGTATGATGGACATACAATAGGTGAGGAACAGAAGTCATTCTGAACAGTGCCCCTCTACCGACGATGAAGGCAGGAAGGGAGCGCCATGTCTCCATATCATGGGTGACTCAAGAAAATAGAGGTGTGATATTTAAGTCCAAGGCCCTTTGTCTGTCATTTGTATTATACATACCCAAGTACTCAAAATGGTTTGTGGCACTTTTGAATCTGGTTTTCATATTGATGCAATCGTGATCACCTGATACCAGTACATAGGCTGACTTAGTCTAGTTAACGGTAAGGCTGGATGCCCTGCTATTAATTCTCACCTTCTGCGTCATTCTGGGTATAGAGTTCTCGGGGTCACAGATGTAAATTGAAATATTGTCAGCATATAATGTTATTCTCATATGCGTCAATTCACCGAAATACCAGGGGTTAGCGGAAATTACATCAGACGCCTTCGATCTCCACTTTCACTCACACACATACACATACAGACAAAGTCAAACGTATACACTTTCACACATAAACACGCTCCCACCCACAAGCACGCACACAACATACATTTAAAAGCATTTTTTACTTACCTCAGCTGCCATTAAGGGCATAGTCCAGCTTATTGTCATGCATTTTCAGTACATTATTAGTGAATAATATATTTTATTTATTCACTATTAGTGTAATAAAAAATAGACAGAAAATAAAGAGGGTGGAGCCCCAGCTGCCCCTGTTTTCCTAGCACTGAATTTGCCACTTCTGAGGCCAGGGCGCTCAGTGCTATGGGTAGTAAAGGACAAGCTAGGGGTTGTAGCTGTGACCCCTAGCATCCCCTAAATGACGCCCATGATTATTCTGCCCTCTCTTAATGTTGCCCATTAAATTCACTTAAATGTGTGTCACTGTGAATCCACTCAGCATGTGGTTTGATAGTGGGGAGAAAAGAGGAGGGCAAAATGGGGCAGCCCTGTTTCATAACAAAGGGTCAGGATAAAGCTTAATTTACCTTGACTCATGCTCAGGGTTCTTTGTAAGGGGGACTGGTTTTCAATGGGGATTGATAGACACAACATAAAATACCACTGCACTGAATCAAAAGCTTTTTTCAAACCAATTAGAACTAGTGCCCTACATTCCTGGGCAGGGCCGGGCTGGGAACAGCAACCAGCCCTGGATGCTGCTGCTCTAGCATGAAATGGAGATATTGCATTGTTATTTATGGCTGGCAGTCGCTGTCGCGTAAAGAGTAGGGTTCACTGGAGCTTCACATAGGCAATCGTCATGGGTGGTAGAGTCTTGGCACAAACAGACCGGCATGCTGTAGCAAAGAGCCCGAAACTTCAGGATTTCTCCCTTTCTTTCAGAGGAGTGCACTCTGATTCCAACCAAGGGCTCGTGACCTGGAGACCCACCTGTTGGGGATCAGGCCTCACGCTGGCAGAGGCAAGCAGGGCCCAGCCATGTCCAGTTGTAGGTCCAGGCAGATCCAGGTGCAACAGGTCAGCTGGGCAGTAGCAGGCAGGCCTCTGGAGCTTGTTCCTTGTCCCCGTAACTCAGAACAGAAATGACCCTTGGATTTACTCAGGTTTTCCTGGGAACAAAGAGATGGTTCTCTCTCCTTCAAGCAGCAAGACAGGCCTCAAGTGCCAGGGCAGCCCTCTGAAGAACAAGGCAGGCCTCAAGCACCAGGCAAGCCTTCTTATAGCAGTGGGGCAGTCCTCTGTGAAACAAGGCACACCTCTAACAGGAGGGCAGTCCTTCTGAATTCTTCCACAGGCTCAGGAATGTACTGAAGAGTTGGTCTAACAATATTTATGGTAGTTAAACAAAATATTGAGTTTTAAATATCGACCTACATTAATATCGAGTTTTTAATATCGTAGGGACAGAATATCGAAGTCAAGAATATCGTTGACCAGAATATCGACCCCAAGGTAAGTAATATCGGTTTTTTTAATATCGAAGTAAGTAATATCGAAGTAAGTAATATCGCAAGCAAAAATATCGTTGTCAATAATATCGATATTTATTTGTGTGTTATGTATTTTAATATGTATGTTATATGTATGTTAAACATTTTTGTAATGTATTTTAATACATTTAAAAATAAATGTTTAGAAATTAGTAATTTTGTTAAAGTAAATTTAGCGTTTTAGTATCAGAGCGGGTTGTGGGTTTATAGGGGAATAGGGTGGGAAGTAATTTAATTACAATTAATGAATTAATATGTTTTCTTTAATTGGTATTTATCATGAATTAATTGTTAATTAATTGCTAATTGTAAATTATGTTTATTAATTAGTTAATTATATTTGTTATAATTAATTTATTATTAATTTTTATTTATTGTCATTGTAAATTAATTTATTGTTAATTACTAATTAATTGGTGATTTATTTTTATTAATTGAGTAATTGATAATTAAATTAATTATGTGATTGTTTATGTGTAGTGGGTTGTGGGTTTATAGGGGAATAGGGTGGGAAGTAATTAAATTAAATTAATTAATGATCTTGTTTTTTATTGGTATTTATTATTAATTAATTGTTAATTGATTATTAATTGGTAATTAATTGTTATTACTTAGTTAAATATATTATATATAATTAATGTATTAATAATTATTATTTGTTGTTATTGCTAATTAATGTATTGTTAATTAATAATTATTTGGTGAATAATTGTTATTTGGTAGTTAATATGTATTGACTAGTTAATTTGTAACTATATTAATTATAAAGAAAGTATTAATAATTGTTATTAATTGATTAATTGATAGTTAAATTAATTGTGTTTTTTGTATGTGTAGTGTGATGTGTGTTAAAGGGGGAATAGTGTGGGATGTAATTTTATGTTATTTAGTTAAATATTTATTTTAATTTATTGGTATTGATTAAAAATAATTTAGTAAGTTAATTATTAATATGCTATTTTTTAATAACAAATTATTTGATTCATTATTATATTCATTTAACCCCTACGCTATCCATCGCTTTCCCAACTGTTGCACTCACTGGAGTGGGAATAGTAATTTTTACCCCTACGCTATCCAGCGCTTTCCCTACTGTTGCACCCTCTGGAGTGGGAATAGTACATTTTATCCCTACGCTATCCAGCGCTTTCCCTACTGTTTCACTTACTGGAGTGGGAATGGTAATTTTTACCCCTACGCTATCCAGCGCTTTCCCTACTGTTGCACTCTCTGGAGTGGGAATAGTAATTTGTACCCCTACGCTATCCAGCGCTTTCCCTACTGTTGCACTCTCTGGAGTTTGAATAGCAATTTTTACCCCTACGCTATCCAACGCTTTCCCTACTGTTGCACTCACTGGAGTGGGAATAGTAATTTTTACCCCTACGCTATCCAGCACTTTCCCTACTGTTGCATTCTCTGGAGTTGGAATAGTAATTTTTTCCCCTACGCTATCCAACACTTTCCCTACTGTTGCACTCTCTGGAGTGGGAATAGTAATTTTTACCCTTATGCTATTCAACACTCTCCCTACTGTTGCACTCTCTGGAGTTGGAATAGTCATTTTTACCCCTACGCTATCCAACACTTTCCCTACTGTTGCACTCTTTGGAGTTGGAATAGTAATTTTTACCCCTACGCTATCCAAGACTTTCCCTACTGTTGCACTCTGTGGAGTTGGAATAGTCATTTTACACCTACGCTATCCAACACTTTCCCTACTGTTGCACTCTTTGGAGTTGGAATATTAATTTTTACCCCTACGCTATCCAACACTTTCCCTACTGTTACACTCCCTGGAGTGGAAATAGTAATTTTCAGCCCTACGCTATCCAATATTTTCCTTACTGTTTTTTTTTTAGTTGGAGTAGTAGTTTTATTCTGTCTGATATTTAATATGTTTTGTATTATTTTAGCTAATGTAATATATCATTAGTAATAAAAACAATTCTAATTAAAAGTACATTTTTAAACTTGTTATATGTAATTATTTAATTTGTATTCATGTTATTGTTTTATGTGTATAGATGTATTGGTAATTTATAAAAAAAAAAAAAAATTAAGTTACTAAAACAATTATTACAAATAATTATTAAGTAAGTATATATATTATATATTATATGTATATGTTTAATTAATGTTTTATTAAATTATATATATTAATTATTAATTTTAAACATTATAAAATATATTTAATTATGTTTATTTTATTTATAAGTATTATTTGGTTTATTTAACATAATTTTTAAAACTAAAGAAAAAACAATATTAGTTAATTACGATATTTTTGACATCGATATTTTAATTTCGATATTATTGTACTTACCATGTTGTAGATAGGATGTCGATATTCTTGACATCGATATTTCTGCTCCGATATTATTGTAGGTCGATTTTTAGACCTTCTATTTTTCGACAGTGATCCAATATTTATACCTGGTGTCAGCCTTTGAACTTCTAGACTTCCTCCCACATCTGGTTATAGAATTCCCTTCCTCCCCTGCCCAGGCTTCAAGGGGTCTAGGGTGATGGACTGATATGAAGTTATTTGTGAGTGTGCTGAGTCAGCCACTTTGATATGTAAGTGTGGTATGGAACAGCTCTGTCCTTTCCTTTCTGGCAGCATGGCCCATCCACCAACACCTAATCCCTCTTTATCTCACTGTCCGGAAAGAATACACAACCCCTACAAAAACACAAAACATAAGAAAAGGAATCTCTACCTTTTCTATGCCATTGGACAGGGTACTCAGTTGAAAAAAAGAAAGCTTTGTATGTTGGCAGGGGATACCCGTTTGTTGTCAGTTTGGAATACACAAAAGCAAACTACACCTAGTCATGTGACCCAGGACACAGCCTGCAGGCATTAAATGGCTTGGACAGGAAAACACCAAGGTGCCGATTACGATCCGGCAAAAAAATTCCCCGTACGACTCGTATCCGGTCTTTTTACCGTACGAATCGTACAAGTGCCGTACAAACTGCCAATTACGATTCGCATGGTAAAAAGTCCATACGAATCGCATTGGGAAATATTCCCCACACGTCCTCGGGTCGGAAAATGTGTCCGACACGTCCTCGGACGATTTACCGTACAAATGTGAAAAGTGAAGTCCGACCGCGGAATCACGATCCATCCCGTGCGTCCGATGTTACAACCGTATGGAAAAAACACCATCCGCACCGAACTCCCATAGCAACCATGGAGACATGTGCCCGCATACGTGCCGACCCCCCCCAGCCCCCGTATGTACGCGCCGTACCCCCCAGCCCGCGTATGTACGCGCCGTACCCCCCCCAGCCCGTGTACGTTCGAGTCGTACCCCCACCCGTGTATGTACACCCTTGTATGTGTCAAACCCCCCGTGTATGTACACCCTTGTACGTGTCGAACCCCCCGTGTATGTACACCCGTGTACGTTCGAGTCGTACCCCCACCCGTGTATGTACACCCTTGTACGTGTCGAACCCCCGTGTATGTATACCCTTGTACGTGTCGATCCCCCCGTGTATGTACACCCTTGTACGTGTCGAACCCCCCTGTGTATGTACACCCGTGTACGTTCGAGTCGTACCCCCACCCGTGTATGTACACCCTTGAACGTGTCGAACCCCCCGTGTATGTACACCCTTGTACGTGTCGAACCCCCGTGTATGTACACCCTTGTACGTGTCGAACCCCCCTGTGTATGTACACCCTTGTACGTGTCGAACCCCCGTGTATGTACACCCGTGTACGTTCGAGTCGTACCCCCACCCGTGTATGTACACCCTTGTACGTGTCGAACCCCCCGTGTATGTACACCCTTGTACGTGTCGAACCCCCATGTATGTACACCCTTGTACGTGTCGAACCCCCCCATGTATGTACACCCGTGTACGTTCGAGTCGTACCCCCACCCGTGTATGTACACCCTTGTATGTGTCGAACCCCCGTGTATGTACACCCTTGTACGTGTCGAACCCCCCGTGTATGTACACCCTTGTACGTGTCGAGCCCCCCGTGTATGTACACCCGTGTACGTTCGAGTCGTACCCCCACCCATGTGTGTACACCCTTGTACGTGTCGAACCCCCCGTGTATGTACAACCTTGTACGTGTCGAACCCCCCGTGTATGCACCCCCAGCACTACGCGCTGGGGGTGGGGGTACGACTCGAACGTACACGGGTGTACATACACGGGGGGTTCGACACGTACAAGAGGAGATAAACCCATTGCCTACCTTTTAAAAGCTTTCACGTGCAAAGCCTTTGGAAACCTGGGGTCTTCTTTGGAGGGAGCTTATTGAGAAACTGCAATATATTGTTTGTCATCAGAGGGGTATCAAGCTTATGGCAGGCTGCTTCAGAAAGTCTGGCAACAAATACTCCACAAACTGATTATCTCACTCGGGCATAAGATGGGTTTAACTGTGAATAAGGAGTAGTTGTAGTAAGAAAACTCCTGTGCAATTTTATGAGTGTCTGTAAAAGCTTTAGGGATAGCGAGGCTGGGCTCTAGTTCAAGCTTTAGGGCTCTGGTAACCTGCCAATATAAAAGCTTGCCAGGATTTTCTCCTAGTTCATATATTTTACAGTGTATGCTGTGTGTGCCAGACTTAGGTGCCGATTACGATCCGGTAAAAACCGGGTACGAACCGTCGGTCGAAGCGTTTTCCCCGTCCGACTCGTACCCGGTCGTAAAACTTTACAAACATGGAATTACGGTTCGCACGGAAACACCATTTCCGTACGAATCGTAAAAAACACCGACCGATGAAAATATACATACGAATGTGATCCGGGAATGCTGGGACGTGACGTCGGTACGCTTTCAGGCAGCGTTTCACGACCCAGGAATTACGATTCGAACCGACAGTAGTCCGGACGGCAATATTTTCACGGCACCCAAAAAGTGCCGTAAAAGCGAAGTACGGCGCGAATCGACCAGAGTAGGTGGCCCGGTACGCACCGTACCCCCCCCAGCCCCCGTACGTATGCGCCGACCCCCCCCAGCCCCCATATGTACGCGCCAAACCCCCCTGTATGTACACCCGTGTACGTGTCGAACCCCCCCGTGTACGTTCGAGTCGTACCCCCACCCGTGTATGTACGGTGCGTACCCCCTGTGTACGTTCGAGTCGAACCCCCCGTGTACGTTCGAGTCGAACCCCCCCGTGTACGTTCGAGTCGTACCCCCACCCGTGTATGTACGGTGCGTACCCCCCGTGTACGTTCGAGTCGAACCCCCCGTGTACGTTCGAGTCGAACCCCCCCGTGTACGTTCGAGTCGTACCCCCACCCGTGTATGTACGGTGCGTACCCCCAGCGCGTACGTACGGGGGCTGGGGGGGGGTCGGCACGTATGCGGGCACGTCTCCATGGTTGCTATGGGAGTTCGGTGCGGACGGTGTTTTTTCCATCCGGTTGTAACCTCGGACGCACGGGATGGATCGTGATTCCTCGGTCGGACTTCACCTTTCACATTTGTACGGTAAATCGTACGAGGACGTGTCGGACACATTTTCCGACCCGAGGACGTGTGGGGAATGATTCCCAATGCGGTTCGTATGGACTTTTTACCATGCGAATCGTGATTGCCAGTTCGTACGGCACTTGTACGATTCGTACGGTAAAAAGACCGGATACGAGTCGCACGGGGAAATTTTTTACCGGATCGTAATCGGCACCTTACCGTATCCAAGAACTTCTGCCTATGCCAGAGCTTTACCATTTGAAAAGGCACAGTAGTGCTTTGTTAGGATCTTGCATCTCCCTCTCCAGCTCCCCATTGCTCGCACCATTCCCATTTTTGAGTCTACATGTATACCTGGTAGATGAAAAGAAATAGAACTGACAATGGGAGGGCTCAATGGATATATGGGAATAGTGGAACCATAGCAAAGCCATATTGAAGTCCATGACATTGTAAAGAGCAGTATATTGGCATGGGCTTATCCATTGTTGTGACTTCTCTGGTAGAAGTTTCCCGTCTCTTCAGTTTGTGGGAAAAGAACCACATGAATTGAAAGTGTAACATGCTAATTAGTTCCTCTGGTAAAGTATGCAGTCTTCTCCATCTGCTACATATCCAGTTTATTATTAACCCACCTTTTTATTTGACTGTGGTATATAATCAAGTATGTGGAAACCAATGATACACTATGTGAATGCAAATTATTTCAACCAATATTATCCGATTTTTACAGAAGGAAAATCAGCATTTGTGAGCTTACGAATGAGCTAGAAAAGTCACAGGATCGCAGGTACGCTGATTCTGGTATCACCACAGAACTTCAGCAGAAATTAAATTTGGCAGAAAAAGAAAAGTTGGAAATATCGCGAAAATACAACGAAGAGGTGGGTACATGTGATGCTAGTTTTGGATGTTTAAGTCTGGCTTGACAGCACAACTATCTGCAAAAGGGTGAGCAGTCTATATATCGACTTTTTAATATCGAGGGACATAAATATCGAGTCAAAAATATCGAATGTCCAAAATATCGAAATAGCTAATATCGATGTGAAAAATATCTTTTTTTTTTTTTACTTATATGTCGATGTAAGTAATATCGTTAGTAATAATATCGACATGTGAAAATATCGTCATTGTGTGTTTAGTAAATATTTTGAAGTTGTTTGTATAAATAGTTAAAATGTATATAATATGAGAAATATTTATATTGTTTTAGGGGCGGGATGTTGGGTTATAGGGGATAAGGGTGGGAAGTGTTTTAAAAAAGTAAATTTTTTTTTTAATATATTGTAAAATTTAATTAGTAAATTTAATTTAAAATGTGAAATGTATATTTAATTTTAGGAGCGGGATGTTGGTTTATAGGGGATAAGGGTGGGAAGTGTATTAAAAATGTTTATATATTGTTTGAATTTTGTTAAAAATTATTTAGAAATTGTAAATTAAATTTAGAATTTTAAAAATAATTTTAGGAGCGGGATGTTGGTTTATAGGGGATAAGGGTGGGAAGTGTTTTAAAAATGTTTATATATTGTTTAATTTAAAAAAAAATAATAATTTAGAAATTGTAAATTAAAATTAGAATTTTAAATAAAATTTTAGGAGCGGGATGTTGGTTTATAGGGGATAAGGGTGGGAAGTGTTTTAAAAAAGTTTATATATTGTTTAAAATTTTTTCAAATTTATTTAGAAATTGTAAATTAAATTTTGAATTTTAGAAAAATTGTTAGGAGCGGGATGTTGGTTTATAGGGGATAAGGGTGGGAAGTTTTTTAAAAATGTTTATATATTTGTTAATTTTTTACTAAAAATATTTATAAATTGGAAATAAAATTTCGATTTTTACAAATATATTTCGGAGTGGGATGTTGGTTGATAGGGGATAAGGGTGGGAAGTGTTTTAAAAATGTTTATATATTTGATAATTTAAAAAAAAAAAATTTAGAAATTGTAAAATAAGTTAAGAATTTTAATAATAATTTTAGGAGTGGGATGTTGGTTAATAGGGGATAAGGGTGGGAAGTGTTTTAAAAATGTTTATATATTTGTAAATTTAAAAAAAAAATAATTTAGAAATTGTAACTTTAATTTAGAATGTTACAAATAATTTTAGGAGCGGAATGTTGGGTTATAGGGGATAAGGGTGGGAAGTTAATTTAAAATGTTTATATATTTTTTTAAGAAAAAATAAAAATATTTAGAAAATTTAAATATATTTTAGAATTTAACAAATCCCATAATTAAATATAGATTTCAGTCAGAATATTAATTTAATTAAGTTCACTGTCCAGCACTTATCTTAATGAAATATAGACTGGAGTAGGAATAGTAAATTAATTAAGTTCATTGTCCAGCACTTACTGTAATTTAATATAGTTTTGAGTGAGAATAGTAAATTAATTTAGTTCAGTGTCCAGCACTTATCTTAATTTAATATAGATTGGAGTGGGAATAGTAAATAAATTAAGTTCACTGTCCAGCATCTACTCTAATGTAATATAGGTTGGAGTGAGAATAGTAAATTAATTAAGTTCAGTGTCCAGCACTTATCTTAGTTAAATATAGACTGGAGTGGGAATAGTAAATTAATAAAGTTCATTGTCCAGCACCTACTGTAATTTAATATAGTTTGGAGCGAGAATAGTTAATTAATTAAGTTCAGTGTCCAGCACTTATCTTAATTAAATATAGATTGGAGTGGGAATAGTAAATTAATTCAGTTCAGTGTCCAGCACATACTATAATTAAATATAGGTTGGAGTGAGAATAGGAAATTAATTAAGTTCAGTGTCCAGCACTTATTTTAATTTTATATAGACTGGAGTGGGAATAGTAAATTAATTTAGTTCAGTGTCCAGCACCTACCCTAATTTAATATAGGTTGGAGTGAGAATAGTAAATTAATTAAGTTCAGTGTCCAGCACTTATCTTAATTAAATATAGAGTGGAGTGGGAATAGTAAATTAATTAAGTTCATTGTCCAGCACCTACTGTAATTTAATATAGTTTGGAGTGAGAATAGTAAATTAATTAAGTTCAGTGTCCAGCACTTATCTTAATAAAATATAGATTGGAGTGGGAATAGTAAATTAATTCAGGTCAGTGTCCAGCACATACTCTAATTAAATATAGGTTGGAGTGAGAATAGTAAATTAATTAAGTTCAGTGTCCAGCACTTATTTTAATTTTATATAGAATGGAGTGGGAATAGTAAATTAATTTAGTTCAGTGTCCAGCATATACTCTAATTAAATATAGGTTGGAGTGAGAATAGTAAATTAATTAGGTTCAGTGTCCAGCACTTATTTTAATTTAATATAGACTGGAGTGGGAATAGTAAATTAATTTAGTTCAGTGTCCAGCACCTACCCTAATTTAATATAGGTTGGAGTGAGAATAGTAAATTAATTAAGTTCAGTGTCCAGCACTTATCTTAGTTAAATATAGAGTGGAGTGGGAATAGTAAATTAATAAAGTTCTTTGTCCAGCACCTACTGTAATTTAATATAGTTTGGAGTGAGAATAGTAAATTAATTAAGTTCAGTGTCCAGCACTTATCTTAATTAAACATAGATTGGAGTGGGAATAGTAAATTAATTCAGTTCAGTGTCCAGCACATACTATAATTAAATATAGGTTGGAGTGAGAATAGGAAATTAATTAAGTTCAGTGTCGAGCACTTATTTTAATTTTATATAGACTGGAGTGGGAATAGTAAATTAATTTAGTTCAGTGTCCAGCACCTACCCTAATTTAATATAGGTTGGAGTGAGAATAGTAAATTAATTATGTTCAGTGTCCAGCACTTATTTTAATTTAATATAGACTGGAGTGGGAATAGTAAATTAATTTAGTTCAGTGTCCAGCACCTACCTTAATTTAATATAGGTTGGAGTGAGAATAGTAAATTAATTAAGTTCAGTGTCCAGCAGTTTTCTTTATTAAATATAGAGTGGAGTGGGAATAGTAAATTAATTAAGTTCAGTATCCAGCGCCTACTCTAATTTAATATAATATAGGTTGGAGTGAGAATAGTAAATTAATTATGTTAAGTGTCCAGCACTTATCTTAATTAAATATAGACTAGAGTGGGAATAGTAATTTATTTAAGTTCAGTGTCCAGCATCTACCCTAATTAAATATAGATTGGACTGAGAATAGTAAATTAATTAAGTTCAGTATGTAGTGGGAGTAGTATGTTAATTAAGTTTGGTAAATAGCAAATATTAGAATTAATTATAGAGTTGAATAGCAATAGTTAAATTAATTCGATTTAATTGACAAAAAATCTGTAGATTTTAGTTTTGGTTGGATAAAAGATAGAAGTTATATCAGAATGCAAATTCCAATTTTTTTTAAATTAAATAGTAGAAAGGAAAATAATATTTATTTTATAGTTGTTGGAATGTATATTCATTCGAGAGAAAATTTCGTTTATTATTACGCATATTTTAATACTTAAATCATTGAAATAAACATGTAATAAAATAATTAATATTTAACATTTGTATTATAGTAATACTTTTTTTATAATGGATATATATTTGTTTAATGTATATTTTGGACATGAATATATGAACACACAAAATAAATAAAAATTTAAAAATCAGATTTTTATAGCTGTATAATATTTATAAATTTATATTGTGTACTCTGAAATTTTTTAGAATTTATTTGAATTAATAAGGAATTGTATTTTTTGAAATATATGACAAATATATTTTAATTATTAATATTTATATTATATATTTAATATTGAAATTGTTAACATTTTAGAATATGTATTTGTTAAAATATTTTTTGGGTATGTTGTAGAGACAATATATTAATTATATCATGTTCATCTATTTATTTTGTTAATATATACTGTTTTATTGATATATTAATATAAATATTTTATTTATTAGATTTATTTTTATACGTTAAAGAATTTTCACATAGAGACAAAAATTAGGTATTCTTTTTGAGTATTGTATTCTAATGTTTTACTAATTTTTAAAGTAATGTGTAATGTTAAATAAATAGTTAGGCCATTTATTGGTATTTTTTTAGTTGTTATGTTTCAACACGACGGTTTCCATCGTTCCTCGGACCTCGGACCTCGACTGTTTCCTAATCACTCGCAGTTTCTACACTGACCAGTTAGGAGAAAGTGACTACACATTGTACTGTCTGATATATACCATACGAACGGTCTAAAGCTATCGACCTATTACCTAGATTGAACTCTGGGTCCTGCCGCTTTCGTCATACTACCCCCCGTTTTGACGTGTAAATATTTCCTATTGTTGAAACTCGCCTTGAAAATCCCATGTTTTGTCGAAATGCGTTGGCTGCGGATCTGGTCTCACTAAATCTTGGAATAAAGGAATTCAAGCAAATACTCAACTACTGTGTGGATTCGAAACTCAATTGTTTATTTTGAAATTAATTTACATTTCTTACAATATGTTGCCTCTCATACTTGTGGATAATTGTTGTCTTTGTGGTTATTTGAGCAGCTGACCATTTGAGGTGGGCAATATTATCGTTACTGATAAAGTGAGAAGTCCAGGCTGAGCATTCATGTAAAACTCTGCTGCTTTAATTTCCAAACTTGCTATGTTTGTTTGGGTCTATTATTTTGTAACCGCTCGCTGTTGTTTTCGGTTATTTTGGTCGAATCCAGGTCGCGGTCCGGAGCTGTTTCGCGTTTGAGAAGGTAAGAGTTATTTTCTTTATTATTAAATAGTTTTAAGTGTTTTGTGGAAGTAGTTATGTTGTAATAAGTGTGTATTGATTGATGTTTTAGAAGTTAGGGTGTTAGTAATAGTTTGTATACGGTTTTATAATTTACGTTGTGTTCCATGTTTGTGGCTTTGTTAGTGTTTTGTTATTTCGGTGTGTTAAAGTTTTATAGTGTTTGAATAACGTTTGTAGTGATGTTTTTACGTGCGTTTTGTGTGTTTGTGGGTGGGTGGGAATGTTTGTTTCTCTTTTGTAGGTTTTACGGAGAAGATATTTTCGTCGGTTTCAAACACATTATTTTTTTTAAAAGAAGTGTGTATTAGTTGTGTTTACTAATGTTTATTTAACACTTCCTTTATTGTTCGGGTTTCCAGGAGCGGTTATTTAACTTTTTAATATTTTTCGGGATTTTTATGGTTAATGGATAGTCGTTTTTTGGCGTAGACGTTGTTTTCGATAAACAGTTGTATTTTTACATTTTATTGGGATTTTTTTTTGGATACCTATGGATTTTGAACTCCCTGGATTTATTTGGAAGGAATGTTATTATCCCATTGGAGCTACTACACAGGTAAGTTCATTTAAATATTTTTATTGTTGGTGGCCAAACCTTATATATTTAATATTGTTGTTGTGTACTTGGTTTGTTTAATTATGTTGTCTAAATATATGTCCATATAATTGATGTATATATTTTAGACCACATAATTAAATATGTGATATAATAAAGTGGTTTATTTATGTTGTGATAGTTGTTTTAGTAGAATTGTGGGTTAATATTTAGAAAAGGGTTTAGAAGAGAGTTTGAGCTATTATATTTAAGTACTCAAGTCCTCTTGTGGATGGGTATAGCTGTACCTGTTGTTGTAGGTAATTATACATTTGAGTAGTTTGTCTAGACTGTTTTGGTTTTAATTGTAGGACAGATTGTTGCATTCTTAATTCTTGGAAACTTTGTTCCTTTTGTATGGCAATTAGTAGTTTTTGTAGTGTTGGAGTTGTTCTCCCAGTAGAAGTTAGGAATGCATTATGCCAGCCCTCGACGGCGTTGTTAGTTTTGGCTTGTTGGTTGAGTGTACTTACATATACATTCCACCAAGGTATTTGGAACTTGGGCTGACGTCTATGGCCTGATCTGTGTAGTCTCCCACCCAGGTATCCTCAAAATAATCTAACAGGGGAGATAACTTTACTTCATTTTGTTTGTAGAATGGACTTTCTAATAAAAGATTGTAATGTTCTGCAACATCTGTGGTTGGTACATAAGCTAGGGCTGTTAGAAGTTTTATTTGATGTGCAAAACTTATGTTAGTGGCATATTCTACACTTAGGTGCCGATTACGATCCTGTAAAAACCGGGTACGAACCGTCGGACGGAGCATATTCTCCGTCCGACGCGTACCCGGTCGTAACAATATACAAACATGGAATTACGATTCGCACGGGAACACCATTTCCGTACGAATCGTAAAAAACCCCGACCGAACAAAATAAACATACAAATGCGATCCGGGAAAGCGCCGACCTGACGTCGGGACGCTCGCAGCCTGCCATTCACGAACCAGGAATTACGATTCGCACCGACGTCATCCCGCACGGTGAATATTTTCCGGCTGCCAAAAACTGCCGGGAAATCAGGACGACGCGAACAAGGACTACCAGTACGCGACGGACAGACAGGACGACGCGAACAAGGAGGACCAGTACGCGACAGGACGACGCGAACAAGGAGGACCAGTACGCGACGGACAGACATGGACCCGAACCTACGAGTCATCCCGGCCCTCATAGCAATCGACCTCCTCTACAGGTTCGGACGCAGACGCCGCAGAAGGTCAGAACAACTAAGGGAGGGGGGAAAGTGGGGTGGGGGTGGCAGGACCAGGGCAGGCCACAAACCCCCCACCAAAGTCACACAGCACACATGCCCTGGACATACCTGACTCCCATGCCCTGGTCACTACGAGGGGGTGGCGGCGTGTCCAGATAATCCAGCGACCGCCACAACGGAAGTCCGTCACGACGCGAACAGGCAACACAACCAGACAGGTACGTCCTGTACCCACGCCTGAAGAGCGTGTGTACGAGTCGAACCACGCCCACACCCACGTCACCCCAACAATGGCGGGACGGCTCGTACCCACGTGGCAAAGGCCTGGATACGGGCCGCACAAGCATCACATAGCGTGGGGACGGACATGTACGGACCGTACCCCCACCCCGTATGCATGGAGTGTACCCCCACCCCAACAGTGTAAGTATGACCCGTACCCACTCGCGTACGTATGGAGCGTACCCCCACCCCAACAGTGTAAGTACGACCCATACCCACCCATGTACGTATGGAGCGCACCCCCACCCCAACAGTGTAAGTACGACCCGTACCCACCCGTGTACGTATGGAGCGTACCCCCACCCCAACAGAGTAAGTACAACCCGTACCCACCCGCGTACGTATGGAGCGTACTCCCACCCCAACAGTGTAAGTACGACCCGTACCCACCCACGTACGTATGGAGCGTACCCCCACCCCAACAGTGTAAGTACGACCCGTACCCACCCGCGTACGTATGGAGCGCACCCCCACCCCAACAGTGTAAGTACGACCCGTACCCACCCGCGTACGTATGGAGCGCACCCCCACCCCAACAGTGTAAGTACGACCCATACCCACCCGCGTACGTATGGAGCGTACCCCCACCCCAACAGAGTAAGTATGACCTGTACCCACCCGCGTACGTATGGAGCGTACCCCCACCCCAACAGTGTAAGTACGACCCGTACCCACCCGCATACGTATGGAGCGTACCCCCACCACAACAGTGTAAGTACGACCCCTACCCACCCGCGTACGTATGGAGCGTACCCCCACCCCAACAGTGTAAGTAAGACACGTACCCTCACCTCGAACGCATGGAGCGTATCCACATCCGTGTATGTCATGAGCGTACATATTGTGAAATTGGAGAGGTGGGTGCAGAGTCCTCCCAGCAGTGCCCTGAGACAGGAGGGGTGTGTGCAGAGACCTCCCAGCAGTGCCCAGACACAGGAGGGGCGTGTGCAGAGTCCTCCCAGCAGTGCCCTGAGACAGGAGGGGTGTGTGCAGAGTCCTCCCAGCAGTGCCCTGAGACAGGAGGGGTGTGTGCAGAGTCCTCCCAGCAGTGCCCTGAGACAGGAGGGGTGGGTGCCTAACACTCCCAGCAGTGCCCAGAGACAGGAGGGGTGGGTGCCTATCACTCCCAGCAGTGCCCAGACACAGGAGGGGTGGGTGCCTATCACTCCCAGCAGTGCCCAGAGACAGGAGGGGTGTGTGCAGAGACCTCCCAGCAGTGCCCAGAGACAGGAAGGGTGGGTGCAGAGTCCTCCCAGCAGTGCCCAGACACAGGAGGGGTGGGTGCCTATCACTCCCAGCAGTGCCCAGACACAGGAGGGGTGGGTGCCTATCACTCCCAGCAGTGCCCAGAGACAGGAGGGGTGGGTGCAGAGTCCTCCCAGCAGTGCCCAGACACAGGAGGGGTGTGTGCAGAGACCTCCCAGCAGTGCCCTGAGACAGGAGGGGTGGGTGCAGAGTCCTCCCAGCAGTGCCCTGAGACAGGAGGGGTGTGTGCAGAGACCTCCCAGCAGTGCCCTGAGACAGGAGGGGTGGGTGCAGAGTCCTCCCAGCAGTGCCCTGAGACAGGAGGGGTGTGTGCAGAGACCTCCCAGCAGTGCCCTGAGACAGGAGGGGTGGGTGCCTATCACTCCCAGCAGTGCCCAGTCACAGGAGGGGTGGGTGCCTAACACTCCCAGCAGTGCCCAGAGACAGGAGGGGTGGGTGCAGAGTCCTCCCAGCAGTGCCCTGAGACAGGAGGGGTGTGTGCAGAGACCTCCCAGCAGTGCCCTGAGACAGGAGGGGTGGGTGCAGAGTCCTCCCAGCAGTGCCCTGAGACAGGAGGGGTGTGTGCAGAGACCTCCCAGCAGTGCCCTGAGACAGGAGGGGTGGGTGCAGAGTCCTCCCAGCAGTGCCCTGAGACAGGAGGGGTGTGTTCAGAGTCCTCCCAGCAGTGCCCTGAGACAGGAGGGGTGTGTGCAGAGACCTCCCAGCAGTGCCCTGAGACAGGAGGGGTGGGTGCCTATCACTCCCAGCAGTGCCCAGTCACAGGAGGGGTGTGTGCCTAACACTCCCAGCAGTGCCCAGAGACAGGAGGGGTGGGTGCAGAGTCCTCCCAGCAGTGCCCTGAGACAGGACGGGTATGTGCATAGACCTCCCAGCAGTGCCCTGAGACAGGAGGGGTGGGTGCAGAGTCCTCCCAGCAGTGCCCTGAGACAGGAGGGGTGTGTGCAGAGACCTCCCAGCAGTGCCCTGAGACAGGAGGGGTGGGTGCAGAGTCCTCCCAGCAGTGCCCTGAGACAGGAGGGGTGGGTGCAGAGTCCTCCCAGCAGTGCCCTGAGACAGGAGGGGTGTGTGCAGAGACCTCCCAGCAGCGCCCTGAGACAGGAGGGGTGGGTGCCTATCACTCCCAGCAGTGCCCAGTCACAGGAGGGGTGGGTGCCTAACACTCCCAGCAGTGCCCAGAGACAGGAGGGGTGGGTGCCTATCACTCCCAGCAGTGCCCAGACACAGGAGGGGTGGGTGCCTATCACTCCCAGCAGTGCCCAGAGACCGGAGGGGTGTGTGCAGAGACCTCCCAGCAGTGCCCAGAGACAGGAGGGGTGGGTGCAGAGTCCTCCCAGCAGTGCCCTGAGACAGGAGGGGTGGGTGCCTATCACTCCCAGCAGTGCCCAGTCACAGGAGGGGTGGGTGCCTATCACTCCCAGCAGTGCCCAGAGACAGGAGGGGTGGGTGCAGAGTCCTCCCAGCAGTGCCCAGACACAGGAGGGGTGTGTGCAGAGACCTCCCAGCAGTGCCTTGAGACAGGAGGGGTGGGTGCAGAGTCCTCCCAGCAGTGCCCTGAGACAGGAGGGGTGTGTGCAGAGACCTCCCAGCAGTGCCCTGAGACAGGAGGGGTGGGTGCAGAGTCCTCCCAGCAGTGCCCTGAGACAGGAGGGGTGTGTGCAGAGACCTCCCAGCAGTGCCCTGAGACATGAGGGGTGGGTGCCTATCACTCCCAGCAGTGCCCAGTCACAGGAGGGGTGGGTGCCTAACACTCCCAGCAGTGCCCCGAGACAGGAGGGGTGGGTGCAGAGTCCTCCCAGCAGTGCCCTGAGACAGGAGGGGTGTGTGCAGAGACCTCCCAGCAGTGCCCTGAGACAGGAGGGGTGGGTGCAGAGTCCTCCCAGCAGTGCCCATGGAACGCAAAGGGTGGAGTCGCCACAGATACCATGCCCACAAATGTCAGTCAGGTGCACAAAGACCTTGCAGTACATGTACCACATGTGTGCGAGGCTGGAAGTATACGCATGCATAGGGCCAAAAAGAAAACATGTACACATGAAGTCATGTCAATACTCCACATACACAAGTACAATTACTACCAAGGATGCCACAAATGATGCAGGTGGAGAATGGCTCAGCATGCATGTGCCAAGGTGAAGGAGTCCGTCACACACCCAGTTAATGTACTCACAGCTCTGCAGTAAATATTGGGAACACCCTGCAGGGAAGAAGTCAGGGTACACAGAGGAAGGAAAACACCTTGGGACAATTGCAACATGCAGCAACTGCTTACATGAATGGAGAAAGGTAGCCAACACCGTGTGAGGCACACTGATCCCAGGGTCCCCCCTATGAGCAGCACACCACTACATTTCCCACACACCCAACACATGACCAACACCCACAACCATGTAGCAGCCCCACCAACAGCAATGCCAGCAATGCAGGAGTGTTCCAAGGGCAAAAAATAAATAGCTTTATTCAGCGTGAGCAAAAAACTAGTATGACGTAAGTCCCATCATAACAAAGCCCATAGGGCAGTCCAGGAGTCCCAGCTGGATGGGGGACACAGTGGGATGCGTGTCCCCTAGCTTGCCTGCACAGTTACGAGTCGTCGTCTTCCACAGGGGTGAGGGCATCATGTGGGGGGGAAGGAACAGGCACCGCAGGGACAGGAGGGCAAAGGGAAGGCGAATTGGGTGCAGGGATGGAGGACTCCACCACAGGGGGTGGGGCAGGGCCAAAGGTGGATTCTAGGATCTCACTGCACACCTTGGCAAGGTCCTCCAGGGACTCCCCTGCACCCGAAGGAACCACAGGCCCCAAGGAGGGGGGGGTCAGAGGGATGGGTCGCAGCGCCACTGGGGGAGGGTGTGGACAGGGGGGGGACTCAACCACCCTGACCGAGGACTTCCTTGACCGCTTGCGTGGTGGCGTCACTGTGGGGCTCAGGGACAGAGCGGCCATAAACGAGTCTTTGGGGGAGATGTGGCCAGGAGAGCTGAGGGGAGGGGATTTGGAGGGAGTGGATTGGGTGGAATGCGGACTCCCACTCTGGCTGCGTGTCACACGTTTGCCCCCAGACCCAGTGGGTGTGCCTACTGCACCCTGTGTGTGCGTGTCAGGAGGTGTGCGGCGGACCTTCCCTGCTGGTGTGGTGCCTGTGTCTGTTGTGGTGGGTGCATGCTTACGTCTGGGTGTATGTGGGACAGGCATGGGAGTGGGAATTGTGGAAGGAGCAGGGGTAGGGGGTGGGACGTAGCGCTGCAGGAGTCCCACTGCTGCAGTCAGTGTGGAGTCTATGGACCTCAGCAAGTTGCGTTGGTCAGCCTGCGACGAATGAATGCCCTCCAAGTATGCCTCCATGTTGTTGAGGACCTGGCTGTGGCCATGGAGGACATTAAGGATCGCAGTCTGACCAATCTGCAACTGCCGTTGGATGTCCACAGACTCAGCATTGGCGGCAGCAGTGGAGACAGGGGCAGGGGGTGCGGTGCCTGGCAGGAAGGAGACATGTGGGGACCGGGCACGCTGGGAAGGGACACAAGCACGTGGGAGGCGGCTGATGGCAATGGAGGGGGCGGTGCCAGATGTAGGGCTGCTGTCAGATGGTGGTGCAGCCACCGCCCACTCGGAGTGATCCTCCTCGGACCCGTCGGCTTCATACTCTGTTGTGCCAGTCGACAGGTCCCCGGGTTCACTCTCCACCGCCTCAGGCCCACTCGAAGTGCCATCCCCGATGTCACCGCTGGCACTGGTGCTGCGTCCCTCCGCGCCGTCTGTGTCCATGTCTCCCTCCGTGTCCCCCGACGATGCTGTGGGCAGGGTGAAGAGACAAGAAGTAATCATACACCTGTATACATATGTCACATGAGTCAACTCTACGTAGGTTACAGTGCATAGCCTGAAACAAAGGAATAGTTACATCTACAAAACAAGGTACATATGTAGGGCATGCACGACACAGTTCCTCTGCCCACCATGCCATGGAATAACTATGGAGAGCATGACACACTAGCAAATGAGATGATATGGAATTTTGACTGAGGAGCAAGGCCCTGGGGACAATCCAGCACTGCATCAGCACCACACAGCGTGGCAGCAAATAGGGGTGAGCAGGGACCATAGGCAGGAACAAGAGGCACATGCAGCATAGGTAATACTGATAACATGCCCACCCTGACTGGCACACTGCACCTTGAATGTATGTCCAGACAAACATCACACACTGGCCAGTCCTAGCAAGGAGATGACAGGTCTTGACATGTAGGCCATGCCTGCACCACCCACCCCCTACATGAGACAAATCTATGGAGACACATGAAGCACACATGGGATGCAACTAATCAAGGTTGCACACCAAATACCCAAGGTGCGGCTGTCCAAATAATCATGTACAAATGGGCATCATCTGATGATTGCTACAAGACACAAAGGCAAAGGCCACCGTGAGTATGTAATAGGAAAATCAGGTCAGGCTGTACAGTGGACACTTGTAATACATCTCACGTCAATATACATGGTGCCAGGGGACAATGGCACAGAGCACAACCTATGCTGTAGACACTGAGATTGTCAACATATTCGGATTACACACATGATACCTAGGAAAAAATGCCCCTGGGGACAGTAGTGGCCACACAACTCCATGCTCCTGAATGGGAATGACTGCAACACATGCTAACATCCCTGCACTATGCCTAACGCACACTCATGCACATCATGTCACAGGCCACCACATAGGACATGCATACTGTAAGGCCTCACACTTGAGAGACGAACTCCCATGTCTGGACTCAGCATTAGTGCCAACTGACATGGAACCCACAAGTCCAGAACTGTACAGGGCACAGGTAAGGTCCCAAATCCTGTTACACACCACCCCCACACATTATGCTGCAGGCATTGTACACTTGGAGAAGGTGTCAGGCTACATGACCTTGTGATGGAGCGACTACACACAGACCAGGGAACACATTGCAAGGAGGGGAAGGGAGGCAGGAGAGCACAGCAAGTCTGTGGGGGATTGGATCAGCACAGCACCATAAACCCTGTAAGTGTATCCATGGAACATTGCACTTACAAATGCTGGTGAAACACAACAAACACACACATGTAATCTCCGCCCCATTTCCTTATTAGCAGCCCCAGGAAAAATGCTCGAAAAGCTGATTCAGCGTCAGCTGATCAGCTTTATCGAGGAAAAAGGAGCCTTACATGAAACACAGTCTGGTTTCAGGACCGGCTTCAGTACCGAGACGGCCCTCATTGAGGTTGCTGAATCAATCAGGTGGTCCCTAGATTCAGGGGCATCAGCTATGCTGGTGCTCCTGGATCTATCAGCCGCATTTGATACGGTGGATCACGACAGACTGCTGCTACGATTGAAGGACATAGGTCTGGCAGACAAGGCACTAAGCTGGCTTCACTCCTACCTCACAGATCGGTCCCAGAAAGTGGCGCTGGGCACCTTCTCCTCTAAGCCTAAACGCCTTTGGTGCGGTGTCCCTCAGGGGTCGGCGCTCAGCCCGCTGCTTTTCAATGTCTATCTAGCCCCACTTTGTACCTTGATTGCCAAATGGGGGGTCAAGGCGATTTCGTATGCAGATGATACGCAATTAGTCTTCCCCTATACAGAGGTATCGGAGGCAGCTTTTAGTAAAATAAGAGGCTGCCTTCGAGATGTGGCTAGCTGGATGAATACAAACAAATTAAAATTGAATGCAAGTAAAACGGAGGTGCTATTTTTTGGTAAAAATACACATCCCTCCCCCGTTCTGTGGTGGCCTCCTGAAATGGGTCCAGCACCTTCTCCCGGCACCCATGCAAAGAACTTAGGAGTAAGATGGGATGAGAATCTTTCCTTCGCCTCTCATATACAGCAGACTACTACCTGCTGTCTTCGCAAACTCAGAAATCTTCGCAAATTTCTTTCTCTTCTTCCTATTGAGTGCCGAAAAACGGTAGTCCATGCGACAGTCACATCTAGATTAGACTACTCAAACGGCCTCTACCTCAGTCTGCCTAAATATCTGGTGCAACGACTGCAGATCGTGCAGAATGCGGCTGCGAGACTGATAAAGCATATTCCCTTTAGACATCATGTCTCTCCTTATCTGCACGAACTTCACTGGCTCCCAGTGGCGAACAGAATAAAATTCAAAGTTCTCACCCTGGCGTTCAGAGCACTGAAAGGGACCTGCCCCAACTACTTAAAACTTAGACTTCCCCGCTATCACCAGGAGCGACACCTGCGCTCTAACTCCCTGCTACAGCTAAGCATCCCACGAGTTAAAAAAGCCAGACTTGGGGGCCGGTCCTTCTCTGTGGGCACGGCGAAACTTTGGAACGCTTTGCCATCTGTCATCCAATCTGCTACGACAGAAGCTAGTTTTAGGAAGCTCCTAAAGACCTGGCTTTTTATGCAGAAAACCTAGAATTTCTCTATGGTTTCAAGCCTACTGCTGCAGCACTCTTTCAGCGCCGGGACACCTCCTTGCGAGGTAGCTGTTCGCGCTATACAAGCATCAGTATTATTATTATTATTATTATTTATGTACCTACCCCCTTCCGGCTGCTGCATCTCCTGTAGACGCCTCTCCAAGTCAGGAAACACCACCGCCAGCACACGTTTCTGGATGTGGGAGAGACGGCGGCGCCCGCGGTTCTTGTGGCTCTCAGGTGAGTCCCCCAGCAGGACCCGTGCGATCCTCCGCGTCCAGCACCGGATGTCCTGCCATCGTTTCCTCACCTGGGACATGCGCCGTGTTAGAAATGGGATTTCTGGTTGGCTAGGGCTTGCGCCAAAGCCAGACAGAAACCACCACTCTAGTCAGGGCTGGGGAGTTACACGCCAAAGATAACCCCTGCTCACCCCCTTGGTAGCTTGGCACGAGCAGTCAGGCTTATCCCTGAGGCGATGTGTAAAGCGTTTGCGCGCGCACCCAGCAACAACACCCAAGGCCCACCACAAAGGAAACTCCACGCAAGGTATTCTATAAAAATAGCCTTTGTATTATACACAACACATTAGATAAAAACACACACTCTACAATGTGCCAACAGGCACGGGCAGAATTTACAAGGGATTATATATACAGGGGACAGGGCCACCTGGACCACTGTCAGGAATTAGCACTTTTTAGAACATAGGAATAATACTGTAGTACAAAATAACATATGTAGCACACAACCAGTAACTACTGGTATCAGGTAAGTACCACCTACGCAACCCTAACCACCTTAGGAAAATATTGCGCAGGGAATCAGGACCTCACTAGCACCACCTGTACTAGGGAGAAAACAACCACCTAAGTATCACAATACCTGTAGGGGTCTAAGCACATAAACACATGATGCATAACATTCAGAGGTGTAAAGCAAAGCACATGACGCATAACCACATTCAGAGGTGCAGGAAAGGTACAATGGCGCAAAAACTCACATTAGCCACTATCTGTGGCAGTCCCTTGGCCAACTGGCCTAGTAGGGGCAAGGACGCCCTGCGTCCAGAAAAGTCAGGGCACGGCCGCGCAAGCTGCGCAAGCCAAAACACAGAGGCCACAACCTAAATGTTGCAGCTGCCCACTAAGTGCTGGGCAGCTGGAGAAAGTGAGCGTGGGCACCACTGCGCCTTCTAGAACCAATGTGGCACTCTGGACAAATGATGGGGCCAACGCTGGAGCTACACTGAGCTCTACACCAATGCCTCGTTGGAGCCTCGTGGGCTCTAGAAATAGTGTGGGGGCAACGTTGGAGCGGCCCGCTGCCTTCTGGGGCCGCTCTCGCCAGTAAAACAAAGGTCCCCTCAGTTGGAGCGACCTCCTCGCTCTCACAACAACAATGCGGGTCCCGTGGGGGCGGCCTCGCGCTCATAGACAAAGAAATAATGCCCCCGTGTTGGAGGCTACAATGGGGGCCCCGTCGGAACGCACCAGCGCTCCAGGAAAATGATGCGGGCCTCGTTGGAGCGCACCAGCGCTCAGCAACCACCTAGGTTGCTTCGTGCCCCCCCTCAGGACCGAGCCCCACTCACCGGGTCTCGTCGGGGGAGGCTCTCTTTGGTGGCCGCACTCCTGGGTTGCGGGAGCGCGGGGTAGGCTCCCGCCCGCTCCCGCTTGCACCTCCTCTTGGCGGCGTTCTTCTTCCCGGCGCAGGGCTTCCCTCCGATACACGGGAGCCCTGCGCAGCGTCGGGACGCTGGCGCCACTTCCTGCCTGGCTGCAGGCTCCGCCCCCGTCACGGGCAGGAGTGCCTGACTTCCGGCCCAGCCGAACGGGCCGCAGCGGTGATCGCTCTCGGCAAGAGGGGTAGGCTCCCTCGTAATAAAAACAAATAAGCGGGGTGGGCACCCGCCAACAAGTACTGCAATGTTCCTGGCAGGGTGGCCACCTGCCAGGGGACTTGGAAATCGGTAAAGACGGGGCACACGCCGGGTGGGCACCGGCTTTTCGAAATAGCGCGCTCCAAGCGCTAAGGAAAACAAGGGAGAGCGCTCCCAGCGCTCAAGGCCAGTTCAGCGCTTCCAGGCGCTTAGAGATCCAAATAAAGCGCTCCCAACGCTTTAAAGAGGATAACAGCAAAGTCCAGGAAAGTTCTCCCTGCATGCAGCAGGGCAGGGGTGGGGGGGCAAGGCTGGACCCAGAGCCAGCTCACTGGGCCTCCAGGCAGGGAGGTAGTCCTCTGGTCCAGCGGCAGCAGCCGCCCCCCTCAGGCAGGATCCTGGCAAAGAACAACTTGTAAGGGGACACAGCCCCTTTTTATACAGTAAAAAGTCTTTGTTCTTGGTGCAGGGTGAGGGGGAAAACCAGTCGCAGCTGGTTGGGGAGCACCCTTGATGTGCTCAGCCCCTCACTCTATTCACTGGCAGGGCTAGGGTCGTCAGTCGCACCACAGGGGGCGGAGCCAGCATTGTGTGTGGAAAACCCTGTCCTATTCAGGACCCAGGGGTACTCCTCCCACCCATCTAGCTGCTGATCTCCCCATTCACCACTGGGTGACTCCTCCTGACTCTGGGGAATCCCTAGCCCGTCACATGACATGACCAGCCAATCACGCGACAGACACACTGCACACAGAAGTGCCCACTTCTAGAAGTGGCACTTCCACACTAGGTACATGCACTCCGCACACATCATCGCGCAGCATTCAGTCCCACGAGTCCGCACATACCAAACTCGGGCCTGCACACCCCACACATCAGGAACTACTAGGGACACATACATTCCCCATGCATTCCTATGGGAGGGCAGGCCTATCTCACCACATGCACTCAGAGCATGCACGCACTTTACCCTGGGACACAGGGAAAGTGCGCAGAAACCAAAAAATCACCACACCAAGTCACCAGTAAAAAGAAAAAAAGTTCAGGGGTGAACCTGCCAGAAGGGCCAAGTGGCTCCCCACAGACCCACCACCCTCCTGGTGTGAGGCCCGGGCCCTTATCCTACTGCGCTCAAGACCCCATTGACCCTTTTGCCATAGGATCAGGCTGCTTCTAAGTTCGGACTGAGTGTCTGACTCATCCACCCCTATGTCTCTCTCTTCACAGAACCTTACCAACTCCAACATACTGTACCCAAACAGATCACAGAAATCAAAAGCTGGCTCCATTTTGGCGGACGTTCTTGAGAAAAGATCACACAGGGAACCTAGGGGTCTGAGCTTAACACAGGAGTACACAATTCGCAAAGGATTCAGCAAGCTCTCTATCCCAGAGAACTCCCACTCACTTGTCTAGTGCCACACACCACTCATCCACACACAACCCTCCCCTCGGACTGGTAAGGCAGTTTCTACCACCCCTGATTCCTCAACCTGACCACCACGTGACACAGGTACCAACTCTGGGCGCAGGGCGGGGGACAAATGTACAGGACACTGTTACGCTGCCACCACTGGATCCCACCCTCTGGTGAATCCAGAAACACAATGCACTAAGGGGGATGATCTACCCTCCCGAGCTAGGGACACCTAACTCACAGTGCACAAAACCACATTTCCAAAGAAATGACAATTAAAAACAAACTTAGAACAATAATCCCTATACCATGTGATTTATCTAAATGCAGAGTTTTGTAGTGCGGCCAGTTGCCGCTGCGGTACAGCGCAAACGCAAGTCCAAATCCCACCGCTGATCACCAATGTTAGAAATGGGATTTCTGGTTGGCTAGGGCTTGCGCCAAAGCCAGACAGAAACCACCACTCTAGTCAGGGCTGGGGAGTTACACGTCAAAGATAACCCCTGCTCACCCCCTTGGTAGCTTGGCACGAGCAGTCAGGCTTATCCCTGAGGCGATGTGTAAAGCGTTTGCGCGCGCACCCAGCAACAACACCCAAGGCCCACCACAAAGGAAACTCCACACAAGGTATTCTATAAAAATAGCCTTTGTATTATACACAACACATTAGATAAAAACACACACTCTACAATGTGCCAACAGGCACGGGCAGAATTTACAAGGGATTATATATACAGGGGACAGGGCCACCTGGACCACTGTCAGGAATTAGCACTTTTTAGAACATAGGAATAATACTGTAGTACAAAATAACATATGTAGCACACAACCAGTAACTACTGGTATCAGGTAAGTACCACCTACGCAACCCTAACCACCTTAGGAAAATATTGCGCAGGGAATCAGGACCTCACTAGCACCACCTGTACTAGGGAGAAAACAACCACCTAAGTATCACAATACCTGTAGGGGTCTAAGCACATAAACACATGATGCATAACATTCAGAGGTGTAAAGCAAAGCACATGACGCATAACCACATTCAGAGGTGCAGGAAAGGTACAATGGCGCAAAAACTCACATTAGCCACTATCTGTGGCAGTCCCTGGGCCAACTGGCCTAGTAGGGGCAAGGACGCCCTGCGTCCAGAAAAGTCAGGGCACGGCCGCGCAAGCTGCGCAAGCCAAAACACAGAGGCCACAACCTAAACGTTGCAGCTGCCCACTAAGTGCTGGGCAGCTGGAGAAAGTGAGCGTGGGCACCACTGCGCCTTCTAGAACCAATGTGGCACTCTGGACAAATGATGGGGCCAACGCTGGAGCTACACTGAGCTCTACACCAATGCCTCGTTGGAGCCTCGTGGGCTCTAGAAATAGTGTGGGGGCAACGTTGGAGCGGCCCGCTGCCTTCTGGGGCCGCTCTCGCCAGTAAAACAAAGGTCCCCTCGGTTGGAGCGACCTCCTCGCTCTCACAACAACAATGCGGGTCCCGTGGGGGTGGCCTCGCGCTCATAGACAAAGAAATAATGCCCCGTGTTGGAGGCTACAATGGGGGCCCCGTCGGAACGCACCAGCGCTCCAGGAAAATGATGCGGGCCTCGTTGGAGCGCACCAGCGCTCAGCAACCACCTAGGTTGCTTCGTGCCCCCCCCTCAGGACCGAGCCCCACTCACTGGGTCTCGTCGGGGGAGGCTCTCTTCGGTGGCCGCACTCCTGGGTTGCGGGAGCGCGGGGTAGGCTCCCCCCGCTTGCACCTCCTCTTGGCGGCGTTCTTCTTCCCGGCGCAGGGCTTCCCTCTGATACACGGGAGCCCTGCGCAGCGTCGGGACGCTGGCGCCACTTCCTGCCTGGCTGCAGGCTCCGCCCCCGTCACGGGCAGGAGTGCCTGACTTCCGGCCCAGCCGAACGGGCCGCAGCGGTGATCGCTCTCGGCAAGAGGGGTAGGCTCCCTCATAATAAAAACAAATAGGCGGGGTGGGCACCCGCCAACAAGTACTCCAATGTTCCTGGCAGGGTGGCCACCTGCCAGGGGACTTGGAAATCGGTAAAGACGGGGCACACGCCGGGTGGGCACCGGCTTTTCGAAATAGCACGCTCCAAGCGCTAAGGAAAACAAGGGAGAGCGCTCCCAGCGCTCAAGGCCAGTTCAGCGCTTCCAGGCGCTTAGAGATCCAAATAAAGCGCTCCCAACGCTTTAAAGAGGATAACAGCAAAGTCCAGGAAAGTTCTCCCTGCATGCAGCAGGGCAGGGGTGGGGGGGCAAGGCTGGACCCAGAGCCAGCTCACTGGGCCTCCAGGCAGGGAGGTAGTCCAAGTGGCGGTCCTCTGGTCCAGCGGCAGCAGCAGCCCCCCTCAGGCAGGATCCTGGCAAAGAACAACTTGTAAGGGGACACAGCCCCTTTTTATACAGTAAAAAGTCTTTGTTCTTGGTGCAGGGTGAGGGGGAAAACCAGTCGCAGCTGGTTGGGGAGCACCCTTGATGTGCTCAGCCCCTCACTCTATTCACTGGCAGGGCTAGGGTCGTCAGTCGCACCACAGGGGGCGGAGCCAGCATTGTGTGTGGAAAACCCTGTCCTATTCAGGACCCAGGGGTACTCCTCCCACCCATCTAGCTGCTGATCTCCCCATTCACCACTGGGTGACTCCTCCTGACTCTGGGGAATCCCTAGCCCGTCACATGACATGACCAGCCAATCACGCGACAGACACACTGCACACAGAAGTGCCCACTTCTAGAAGTGGCACTTCCACACTAGGTACATGCACGCCGCACACATCATCGCGCAGCATTCACTCCCACGAGTCCGCACATACCAAACTCGGGCCTGCACACCCCACACATCAGGAACTACTAGGGACACATACATTCCCCATGCATTCCTATGGGAGGGCAGGCCTATCTCACCACATGCACTCAGAGCACGCACGCACTTTACCCTGGGACACAGGGAAAGTGCGCAGAAACCAAAAAATCACCACACCAAGTCACCAGTAAAAAGAAAAAAAGTTCAGGGGTGAACCTGCCAGAAGGGCCAAGTCCAACACGCCGCCTCTGACCTTCCGCACTCCTCACGGCGCTGACGGCGTCCAGCCATATCTGCTCCTTGGCAGAGGCGTCTACCTGTGAGGATGGACAAGTGACACTACATCAGTACACCTGGCACATGTCACAGGGACACAGATTAGAACACATTTGCTGTTTACAACAAGGCCTAGTATGCATCCAACGCATTGCACACTTGTCATAGGGACATGATCCTCTGGGGGAAGGCCAAAAGCAGAACGTGCCATTGAAAGGACACAGGTGGAATGCGGGCAACTACACAAGCAATGATCCAGGCTCACACTGTGCATCACACCCACCCCTCCTGTCTCAGGGCACTGCTGGGAGTGATAGGCCCCCACCCCTCCTGTCTCAGGGCACTGCTGGGAGGACTCTGCACCCACCCCTCCTGTCTCAGGGCACTGCTGGGAGGACTCTGCACCCACCCCTCCTGTCTCAGGGCACTGCTGGGAGGACTCTGCACCCCCCCTCCTGTCTCAGGGCACTGCTGGGAGTGATAGGCCCCCACCCCTCCTGTGTCTGGGCACTGCTGGGAGTGATAGGCACCCACCCCTCCTGTCTCAGGGCACTGCTGGGAGGACTCTGCACACACCCCTCCTGTGTCTGGGCACTGCTGGGAGGACTCTGCACACACCCCTCCTGTCTCAGGGCACTGCTGGGAGGACTCTGCACACACCCCTCCTGTGTCTGGGCACTGCTGGGAGGTCTCTGCACACACCCCTCCTGTGTCTGGGCACTGCTGGGAGGACTCTGCACCCACCCCTCCTGTCTCAGGGCACTGCTGGGAGACATCAGGCATTCCCCCCCTTGGGACCCCCCCTACAGTACATAGCATGTGTGTCACACCTGGACACAATGGCAGAAGTCACAGTCACAAAAAAGGGACACAGTCTGTGGCAGTGGACACTGCACTCACCTGATAACCTGGTCGCCCATACAGCATGGGGTACCGTGGGAGGATCACATCCACCAAAGCCATGTTCTCCTCCAGGGTGAATGGCTGTGACCTCTCCACAGCCCTTGACATGGTTCCAGGGAATCAGTAGCAGCAGCTGGGTCGTGGAATACAGAGATGTGCAGGCAAGTGCTCCCTCATGGGACCTGGCTGCCTTATATCTGCCTTGCTGGCCCATCTCATGCACAGGAGTACAGAGTGATTGGTCACTCACATTTGCATCCTATGTTTCCTCCAATCCCTTCAAACCTAGCAGTCTGTGGGTTCTCAATCTGTTTTTTTCACCTGCATGATGTCAGCCCCACAAACACATTGCAACAAAGTAGAAGAATTCCAACTGACTTCTGCTGTGCACCTTCCTGAACAAATTCAAAATTTGAACTTGGTCTCCATGACAACCAGCATGCATGTAGGCCTTAATACTTGTCCCTCATGTGTCCCCTATGTAATTTGGAGCTTCACACACAGATACGGTGCGTTCCGGGGCCCTAGGGCACCCCAAATGCATAGCAACGGCCCGTACACGCGTGCCTACGTTCACTATCATTATGGGTCTCCTCGCGTATGCGTACTCGTAGTGGTACGGGCCGTACACACGCATGTACGCTCACTATCACTACGAGTACGCATATGCGAGGCCACCCATAGTGATAGGGCCGTACACACGCCTGTACGCTCCCCATAACTATGGGTGTCCACGCGTATGCGTACTCGTAGTGGTACGGGCCGTACACACGCCTGTACGCTCCCCATCACTATGGGTGTCCTCGCGTATGCGTACTCGTAGTGGTACGGGCCGTACACACGCATGTACGCTCACTATCACTACGAGTACGCATACGCGAGGACACCCATAGTGATGGGGAGCGTACAGGCGTGTGTACGGCCCTATCACTACAAGTACGCATACGCGAGGACACCCATAGTGATGGGGAGCGTACAGGCATGTGTACGGCCCTATCACTATGGGTGGCCTCGCGTATGCGTACTCGTAGTGATAGGGCCGTACACACGCCTGTACGCTCCCCATCACTATGGGTGTCCTCGCGTATGCGTACTCGTAGTGATAGTGAGCGTACATGCGTGTGTACGGCCCGTACCACTACTAGTACGCATACGCGAGGACACCCATAGTGATGGGGAGCGTACAGGCGTGTGTACGGCCCTATCACTACGAGTACGCATACGCGAGGACACCCATAGTGATGGGGAGCATACAGGCGTGTGTACGGCCCTATCACTACGAGTACGCATACGCGAGGACACCCATAGTGATGGGGAGCGTACAGGCGTGTGTACGGCCCGTACCACTACGAGTACGCATACGCGAGGACACCCATAGTGATGGGGAGCGTACAGGCGTGTGTACGGCCCTATCACTATGGGTGGCCTCGCGTATGCGTACTCATAGTGGTACGGGCCGTACACATGCCTGTACGCTAGGCATCACGATGGGGACACATACGGCAGCACTCCCATAGTGATATGGGAACGTACACAGGCCCTCTTCGCAGCAGTACAGCGGTTTTCACACATCACAGTGGTGACAGGCGGCACACAGGTAGGGATAGGGCGGACATACTTGTCCATGGATGGACATACTTGTCCATGGATGGACATACTTGTCCATTAATTGACATCAAGGCATCATCTGTGCATTACTACATGTGTGGGGCACAGGTGTGACGGCCTGTGATGTGGCACATGACTCCTGAGTGGAGAAGGCACCAGATGTATGATGAGATGTGTACAGATGTACTGTGTGATGGTGCAATGTGTGCCAGGCATGGCCTTGACTCCTTTGACATGTGTGCATGTCGTACTGCACACTTGGGGTGAGCGTCACTGGCATGGCACGGACACCAACACACGGAAGTGTCCCCTGATGCCCGGTACAGGGGTTATCACACCTGACTTGTCACTACCCACGGTGCACAATGTGACTATGTCATGTATGTGTGGGGGCTTCCCATCAGGTTGATGTTGGAGCACCCTCAAAAGCTGCAGCCGTTGCAGCAACCAACATGTGTCTGTGTGTAGATTGTCATTGCACACTGTTCCGCACACCATGCCACATGTGGTATCGGATGTGAGGTGCACATGTATGCATGGGACACGGAGTAGCGTGACAAGGACATGTCAGCATCCTCACAAGGAATGTGTGGTGAGTCATGACATGTGCACCTTCATGGCAAGGTGTGTGGGCTGTCCTAGTGTAATGTCATGTGACCTGTGGATCCAGTGTTCCGCTACCAGTCTCTGCAATCAGCATCCTACTGCTGCTGATGTGTGGGCGTATGTCACTCCTGTCTTGCGTCTGGCTGTTCACTTGCACTGGGACACAGCTATTCCCATGGCGTGGCATGGGGAGGTTCTCAATCTCCGTGTGTAGCTGGGTCTTGGTAGGAGGGTCACCTGGCAGCCATACGTGTCCTGGGCATGTAGCACATACCTGACTCCCTATGTAGCATATGTGTATTGACAGATTAACATGTGCTCAGTACATATGATTTTTTGTCGTAGTGCACTCACTCTTCCTTGTCATTTCCTAATTTCTGCAGAGCGCCGCCTCTTGCCCGACCAATTCCGGACTTGGCTGCCATGCAGGAGAATTATAGCATCCGGCTCTACCGCTTCACCCAACCGTTGATTGTGGAGTTGACGGCGAGACTGGCACCACACCTGCAACCGCAGCACAGGTATCCTACGGCACTGACACCCCAGCTGAAGGTAATGGCTGCCCTACATTTTCTTGCCACGGGCACCTTTCAAAATACCATAGCTCATGTTGGTGGCATGTCCCAGAGCATGTTCTGCCGTGTGCTGCATGATTTCTTAGAGGCCATGTTGATTCACCTGGATGACTTCATCAAGTTCCCAACCCCTGAACAGATGACTGAGGTCAAGCGTGGATTCTATGCCCTGGGAGGGATGCCCCATGTCATTGGGTCCATAGATGGGACACATGTAGCTTTGGTACCACCACACGCACGGGAGGTGGCGTACCGCAATCGAAAGCACTACCACTCCATTAATGCCCTTGTGGTGTGTCAGGCCAACATGGTGATTTCACATGTCTGTGCTCGTTTTCCAGGATCAGCACACGATGCCTACATCATGAGGCGTAGCAGGATGCCTGAAATGATGATGCAGCTGCGCAACAAACGGGCATGTGTTGTTGGTGGGTACAGTCTGTCTGTCCTGTATTTTGCATAACCTACCAGCACGACCGCTTCACCACTTCTAACGATGTCCATGTGCTTCCCATGTAGGGGACGCTGGCTATCCCAACATGCCTTGGCTGCTCACACCTCTCCGCAACCCCATCACGCCGGCCCAGCTCCGCTACAACACCGCCCATGGCCGGACAAGGCGAGTGATCGAGAGGACGTTTGGCCTGCTGAAGAGCCGATTCAGGTGCCTACACAAGACCGGCGGCGCACTCCCATATGCCCCGGCGAAGGTCTGCAAGATCTTCATGGTCTGCTGCATGCTGCACAACATGGCAGTTGAAAGAGCTGTGCCACTCATCCTGAATCAACATGACGAGGACCATCCACCCGTGGAGGACGAAGGGCTTGGCAATGGGGCTAGTGATGTGGAGGATGTGAAGCCGCAAGAGGACATCCGGACTCGGCTCATACGCGACTTCTTTGCTTAGTGGTGAGTACCAGTGTCTGAGTGTGCACGCATTGGTCCCCGTGTGGCATGTGTTGTGATGTGTGTGTCCACCTGCATGTATGGCACGTGAGTCAGAGGTGTGTGTGGGTGTGTCACTGGAGTGATGGTGGCAGTGATGGGAGTATTTCCCCAGTCATAATTGTGACCTAGCATGTTGTCATCCATACATGTGTCGAGTAAATGCACATGCAAGTGGCTGTGCTTTTTGTGGCTGACTTCTTGTGTGTCTCTCTTCCCCAGGTACTTGCGCATGACGTCTGCTGGTTGCATTGTTGTGGCACTGCTATTCCTCATGGACATGACATCGTGGGCTGACTCAGCGTTACAGGCACGGACACGTTTGGAAGTCTCCATAGTGTAAGGGATGCATCTGGGGTGTATTGGGTGTGGCAGGTGTTCACGATGTATGCACACTGGCCCTGTCGATGTTTGGTTCCTCTGCAGCCATGTGGCATCAGCATGGGACAAGACATGCAGCTGTGTACACCTGAATAGATGGTCTGCCTGGTAGACAGTCATCAGTGATGGGATAGGGGATTGTGATGATGGCATCAATGTGTGTGACACTGCCCTCGGACACATACGGTTAGCATTGGCGTGACATGGTGTGGGACTTCCACATCAGTGGATCTATGGTGTATGGCAGTCTCTCCGTGAGCAGCTGTGGGTGTTTAGCTGTTAGCCGACGCCTGTGTGCCAGTTCCATGGCTATCACGCATTTGTGCTGCAGAAGGGGGGTGCCAGTGTTGGACCCACATGTTACTCCACATGATGTGTTCATGTGTACTTCAAGTAGCCTCTGCACTCCCGAAAACATGAATAATAAGGTGTCCCTATGCCTCCAAGGTGCCTCTTCTCAGTCAATGCTGGTGTGTTGCCACGGTGCATCCAGCATGTCTGGCATGGTTTTCCCAGATAGTGGCTATGTGTCAATGTGTCGAGTAGCAAGATGCAAGCTGTGTGAGTGGGCTGAGACTGTGTATTGGGCATGATGTCCATGACTGTGTGGGTATTGTGACATGTGCCATCCCCATGCATCCAACGTTGTCCAGGACCCCATTCTCTGCATCCACCGGACTCAAGCTTGCAGGACATGGTTCTGCCACCTGTCTACACATACCTGGGTGCCCCCCAGGACACTGGACTGGATCCCTGACCTCTGCGCATGACTGTTGCTGTACTCAATGTGTCTGTCAGCACGGTTGTTCGGCCACCCCCTCAGCTGGTTGGGCCCATCACAGGTGTGTATGGTGCTCTATGTCTGTCTTGCCTAATACACTGTGACCCATGTGTCCTGTGCCAGACTCAGGCCCCAGGGTGTGGTTGGTTGAAGACAAAAGATGACTCAGGCATGTTTAGACTTTACATGACACATGTTAGGTAATAATGCAACCAGCAGGCATCTACTCTTCATAGTGTGATTTATTATTGGGGGGGGGACAAAGTGAGGGGCTTTCCGGGAGTTTGGAATCCAAAGTTCAGTAGGGGAGTTGGTGTCCTTGCCATTTGAAATCCTCAGAGTCCATGCCACAGTCTTTGTCAACATTGGTCAGACAGTGACCAGCAGGGCCATGTGGCAGAGAATGTCTCTTGATGCTGTGATGCTGTTGCTCCAGTGGGCCAGGTGCCAGGCCAGGTGTCCTGGGAGATGGTGATGTAGCGCCGACCCTCACGGTCCTTTCCGTGGACGACCCGGCCTCCTGCGGGGACCCTCAGCAGCAGGCCGTGACGACGTCTGGGATGCTCCATCGGATGTTTCCTCCTCCTCCTCCTGATCCCTCCCTGTGGGTGGTGATGTTCTCCGCCTTCTGGCACAGGGAGGGTCGGCCATGTTGTCGGCCATCCGACGGAGTGTATCGTGAATCCCCTTGAACACCGTCACTTGCTCAGCCTGTCTGTCCTCCATCCTCCGTTGGTGTTGCAGTAGACAGGCATGTTGCTGGGCCTGCTGGGTCTTGATCCCCTCGAGGATGGACACAACCTGGGCCATGCCCGTGGTGTCCTGCCGGTATGTGTCCATGATGTTTCGGACATGGGCAAATACCGGTTCCCCAGCCAACTGGTCAGGATCGCGCCTCCGCCGTCCTCCACTCCCACCACCCCTGCCCACTTGCACCTGGCCTGCACTTGTGGGTACATCGGGTCTCCGGGACCCCTGAGGGGTGGCATTGGCGTTGTCGCCTGCCTCCTCCTGGGTGCCCGGGACACCGTGTCCCTCCTGGCCAGCCTGGCTGCATTGTGGTGTTGGGGCAGGGATCCTGGGTGTCTCCTGGGATGTGGCAGGAGTGGGGGTGGTGGTTGGCACAGTTGTACCTGATGCAGGTGCTGCAGGTGGTTGGACACCAGAGGTGCCAGGTCGGTCGGGGTCGTCCACAGAGTGGTGAGAGTGGTCGCTGCCGGTGGGATCGGGCTCCCGCAGATCCGGGTCCTGTGAGTCTTCCCCCCCAGTGTTGGGGGGTGAACCACGACGTTGACCTGTGTGTGAGAGAGACAACGTTAATTTTGGTGCATGCAACATCCATGTTTCATCTGTTTCAAAGTTGGGACATTTCCTCTTGGAATTGGGATCTGTCTTGCATTCCACTCACAGTGCACTTGTGCATGGTTGTGTCCCTTGGGCACCACTTTGGCCCCTTTAACTATGTGTGGCACGGTCTTACTTGCTGCGTCAAGTGTGACTGCAGTCAGCAGTGGAGTGGGCATGTGTGGCGAGCCATGCATTGGCGCCTTCCGTGTAGCACTGTACATGTGCACATGGAGTGGATCCACACATTTATATAATCCAGGTAGCTGTCGTTGTGCTCGTGAACAGGTTGTGACATAGCCCTGTGTTTTGCCATGGGGAAGAGGGGGGTTCTGGGACTGGCCACCCTTGTCTACATGCACGCAGTCTACCTGCTGACGAGCAGACATTCGCACACGCCACACGGCTGATTTGCTCTCCCTGTGTCTCGCTCCCTCTCTGTCCCCCTCTCCCTCCCTCCGTGTGTCACCCTCCTCCCTCTGTCCATCTTCCTGTGTCTCCCTCCCTCTCTGTCCCCCTCTCCCTCCCTCTCTGTCCCCCACTCCCTCCCTCCGTGTGTCAGCCTCCTCCCTCTGTCCATCTTCCTGTGTCTCCCTCCCTCTCTGTCCCCCTCTCCCTCCTTCTCTGTCCCCCTTTCCCTCCCTCTGTGTGTCACCCTCTGTCACCTCAGGCCAGCTTCCTGGGCACACACTGTTAGCAGATCTTTGAATGGCCCTTGGCTTGTTGAAGTGAGTTTGTTTCTGATCTCCAGGCACCCATTGGGTGTAGTGTCTGTGTGTGCGCTGCTGCTGTGGTGGTGTGTGCTGCCACTCTTTCACAATGTTGGCTGTTCATTAGCTGCTGTCATGTGCGAAACAGTGCCTTCACCCCATGTGTTGATGCAAGGTGTCCGCCATTTGCTGGCAAGTCATTCCTGTGTTGGGACACACTGTTTGTCTGGCTGTGACCTGGGCCATATGGGCAGTGGGCATTGTTGTCTGCTTCGGAGTTGCACTATGTGATTTTTGGTGCCCAGCCTCCCGCCATCCGGGTTACCGTGTCATGTGTTGGTGTCTTCTGTGGCCTGTGACTTGACATTGTCCAGCTGGGTGCATGGGGCATGGTGGCAGCAGTGGCATGTGCGTGTTCATGCAGTGTGGTTGAGTCATGCGATGGCTTGGGGTGGTTGCGTGCCTGTTAGTGATTTTGGTTGTGGATGCCTTTCCCCCCATGTGAGGTGCGTTGTTTGTGTACTCACCCGGGTCTCGGAGTCCTTCTAATCCTTCGACTGCCTCCACCGGCAGTATGGCCATCACCCTCTCCTCCCAGGGCTGGTAGTGTACGGGTCTGCAGGAGGGCCCTCCTCCGTTGGCGTTGGCCTGGTCGTGTTCCTCCTGCCTCTTGGCTCGGACCCTCCTCCGCAGATCGTACCACCTGTTCTGGCATTCCTGCCTTGTCCTTCTGGTGTCCCCAACAGCATTCACAGCATCGATGATGGTCTGCCACATGGCTGTTTTTGCTACCATGCTGGTGTTTCTGACCAATGTTCCAAAGAGCTGTGGCTCAACTCTGAGGATTTCATCAACAAGAACCTCCAACTCTCGGTTACTGAACTTTGGATTCTTGGTAGTGGGCATGGTGAGGGGTGTGGGTGTGGATGGTGGGGGGGGTGTGGATGGTTGTGGGTGTGTGGGTGTGGTTGAGCAGGTGTGTGTGTGTGTGAATGTGATGAGGGTGTGTTTGTGAAGGTGGTTGTGTGGAGATGTGCAAGTGTAAGGTGTGGTGAAGCTTGTAGTAAGGTGCTGTTAGTTGTCTGTGGTGTCTAGCAGCAGTGAGTCTGTTGCAAAGGCTCATGGTTTGTGTGTGTGGGCCCTTTTTATTGGTCCATTGGTGGGTGTGGCTGTGTTTGAAGTTTGGGTGGGTGTGTTATAAGGAGTGGTGGTGTTTTGGGCCTCTGTTTGTTTTTGTCAGTTGCAGGTCAGTGAAGGTGTGTTTTTTACTGTTTGTTGGCCATGTTTAGTGGCTTTGTGCCATTCGAATAGTGTATTCTTGTGTTGTTTTGGTTTTTCCTGGTTGTGTACGTGCGTTTTGAGCGTGTTTACGGTGTGTACATGGGCCATTTGGTTGTACGGTGCTGGCCTTGTGTGTGGCTTGGTACGACTCGTACATGCGGTTGTGATGTTGGGGCCTGGGGTGCGCTCCGTACTTAGGAGGTTGTGTTGGGGGTGCGACTCTGACGTACTGGGGTGTGGGTACACGGTGGTACGACACGTACAGGGGTGGGGGTAGGACTCGAACGTGCTGGGGTGTGGGTACACGGTGGTACGACACGTACAGGGGTGGGGGTACGACTCGAACGTACTGGGGTGTACATACATGGGTGGGGGTTCGACACGTACAGGGGTGGGGGTAGGACTCGAACGTACTGGGGTGTGGGTACACGGTGGTACGACACGTACAGGGGTGGGGGTATGACTCGAACGTACTGGGGTGTACATACACGGGTGGGGGTTCGACACGTACAGGGGTGGGGGTACGACTCGAACGTACTGGGGTGTACATACACGGGTGGGGGTTCGACACGTACAGGGGTGGGGTAAGGACTCGAACGTACTGGGGTGTGGGTACACGGTGGTACGACACATACAGGGGTGGGGGTACGACTCAAACGTACTGGGGTGTACATACACGGGTGGGGGTTCGACACGTACAGGGGTGGGGGTAGGACTCGAACGTCCGGGGGTGTGGGTACACGGTGGTACGACACGTACAGGGGTGGGGGTAGGACTCGAACGTACTGGGGTGTGGGTACACGGTGGTACGACACGTACAGGGGTGGGGGTAGGACTCGAACGTACTGGGGTGTGGGTACACGGTGGTACGACACGTACAGGGGTGGGGGTAGGACTCGAACGTACTGGGGTGTACATACACGGGTGGGGGTTCGACACGTACAGGGGTGGGGGTAGGACTCGAACGTACTGGGGTGTGGGTACACGGTGGTACGACACGTACAGGGGTGGGGGTACGACTCGAACGTACTGGGGTGTACATACACGGGCGGGGGTTCGACACGTATAGGGGTGGGGGTACGACTCGAACGTACTGGGGTGTACATACACGGGTGGGGGTTCGACACGTACAGGGGTGGGGGTAGGACTCAAACGTACTGGGGTGTGGGTACACGGTGGTACGACACGTACAGGGGTGGGGGTAGGACTCGAACGTACTGGGGTGTACATACACAGGTGGGGGTTCGACACGTACAGGGGTGGGGGTAGGACTCGAACGTACTGGGGTGTGGGTACACGGTGGTACGACACGTACAGGGGTGGGGGTACGACTCGAACGTACTGGGGTGTACATACACGGGTGGGGGTTCGACACGTACAGGGGTGGGGGTACGACTCGAACGTACTGGGGTGTACATACACGGGTGGGGGTTCGACACGTACAGGGGTGGGGGTAGGACTCGAACGTACTGGGGTGTGGGTACACGGTGGTACGACACGTACAGGGGTGGGGGTAGGGCTCGAACGTACTGGGGTGTACATACACGGGTGGGGGTTCGACACGTACAGGGGTGGGGGTAGGACTCGAACGTACTGGGGTGTGGGTACACGGTGGTACGACACGTACAGGGGTGGCGGTAGGACTCGAACGTACTGGGGTGTGGGTACACGGTGGTACGACACGTACAGAGGTGGGGGTACGACTCGAACGTACTGGGGTGTACATACACGGGTGAGGGTTCGACACGTACAGGGGTGGGGGTAGGACTCGAAAGTACTGGGGTGTACATACACGGGTGGGGGTTCGACACGTACACGGGTGTACATGCAGGGGGGGGTGTACATTAACGGGGAGTACGACTCGAACGTATGGATGCTGGGGGGTGTGTTTGGCGCGTATGCGGGCACATATCTCCATGGTTGCAATGGGAGTTCGGTGCGGACGGTGTTTTTACCATACGGTTGTGAGTTCGGACGCACGGGTGGGATCGTGATTCCTCGGTCGGACTTGACTTTTCACGTTTGTACGGTAAATCGTCCGAGGACGTGTCGGACACATTTTCCGACCCGAGGACGTGTGGGGAATGATTCCAAATGCGGTTCGTATGGACTTTTTACCATGCGAATCGTGATTGCCAGTTCGTACGGGACTTGTACGATTCGTACGGTAAAAAGACCGGATACGAGTCGCACGGGGATTTTTTTTGCCGGATCGTAATCGGCACCATTGTGAAGATTTTTGTAAATGTCTCCATATACATTGGTTTAGATGGAAGTAACATCCTTGGATAGCTGTATGGGGGTACAGTTTTAGAATGGAATTTATCATGGCTTGCTCAAAGTCTATGATAATTTTTTGAGGGTAAAAATCATTTGATTCTTGTTTTAGTTTTCCTAGCATTTCATTATATGTTGTGTTTTGTTTGTTAGGTAATAGTGCATAAATTAAAGGTATGGAAGTGTTGTGATATTGACCGTGTATTGTGTAAAGCTGGTAGAATGGTTTTGGGCATATTGTAAAGGTGCCATCCACCATCCATGTTTGGCATTGTTGCAGTTTAGTTATATTGTTTGCAGTAGCAAACATTATGATTCTTTTTTCTGGGCTTTTGTTATCAAAAAAAATAAAAGGTTCATTATTGTGGGTGATACTTAATTCTGGTGGAATGATGATCTCTTGAAAAGTTTTAGGGGATGGTATAGTTGTCGTGGTTGCTTTTTTGGTCCTAGCAATAGTTCTTTTTATAGAAGCAATTGATGGTAATTGGCCTCTTGCTTCTTTGGGCACTCTAGGTAATAGTTCTTTTAGGATTACACTTGTAGCAGTTTGTGAACCTGTGCTTAATTCTTTGATATTTTCAAGAGTTGATCTGACTTCTATTTCAGAGAGATTGGGTGGATGGTTATGCTCTCTTGTATATAGTACAGTTGTTTCTCTTGTTGTTGCTCGTCCGTAGCATTTGTTAGAATAATATTTAGTACACTTCCAGTTCACTTTTCGGTCCGTCTGCTTTTCTTGGGTGTATGTGTAACCCATGTAACACAATAGAAATTTTCCTTTCTGCGAAGTTATAAATTGGGCTTCTTCTGTCATCGTGATGTGTTACAAATCTGGATAAAATGTATATGAAATTATATGCAATAGTACTTTATATATTTAAATGAAAATAGCAAAAAAGCATTTTTTTTATATATACTTACCAAGTGTTTTTTGGTTGTATTTGAATGAAGATGTTGTTTGTAGACAAAATGTTGTTTAGTTGATTTAGTCTCTGAAAGTTAAAGAACATTTATTGTTGTGGTTGGTTTAGTTTTTTAAGTGGGGTGGTATTGCTGTTTGGTATAGACTATATTTTTATTGTAGAAACGTATTTTATTGTTTTACAAATTAACAACTCTAAAAACATTCCCCCGCCTTCACCTGTCCCGGAAGTACCACACATTTATCATCAAGACCAATTATTCAGGAGAATGAACAACCTTTCCACCCAGTTCTCTACCCCCCCCCCTCCCCCACCACATGTCAATGTACCCCCGTCCCCTACCCCTCTTACTATGTGCCCCTCCTGCCTAATAAATAAGATGCAGTAGCCTAACCTCTCCCTAAGCAAACAGAGCCTACCCTCATGCCCAGTGGTATAGACTATAGGTGTTAATTTATACAGGTTTTTAAAAATTTAAAAAAGAGAACATGGATTTGTTTAGGGGTTTAGGATGTTTTGGGGTTTGAGTAGGATTTAATTAATATTTTATAAAGTATTTTGATAGTATACTTACTTTTTAGTGAGTCTTTTCTGGCAATCTTCAATATTTTCTTTAGCTGTTTGGAGTAATATCTGTAGTGGAAACATAAAGAGATGGAATATATAAGTTAGTTATTTATTTGAGTAAAGATAAATTAGTGTTTTAGTTTAATTTGGCAGTTTAGTTAGAAAAGAATATTTACTTACGTTTTTAGAATAGTAGTAGGATGTAGGTTTCTTCTGTTTAGTAGAGTTTCTTCTTCGTTCAATGCTTTGGTTTAAGGCACCGTAGAAGACTTGTTTTAATTGGTTTATATAGTGGTTTAAAATTGTTTCTTGAATGTAATTGGTTATTTTCTGTATGTGGCCTTTCTATTGGATGGTTTGATTTTTTTTTAGTTAATTGGTTTCCTTTTATGGAAAATGCTAAGTAAGAGTATATTTAGTTTTAAAGGAGGAGAGTTTTAAAGCATTATATATAAAAAGATTGTTTAGAATGTGTAGTAATTTTATTTAAATGTGTTCGAAATGCCAATGTGATAATTATTTCAGTGTTTTTTTATTATGTTGTTAAATATTAAGATCGCTATAAATGTTATGTTTATGTTTAAGTAGAATCTCATTTGAAAATGTAGGTTTTGGGAAAATATTGTCTTTATGTTGTTGAAAGTATTGGTTTTATTAGTATTAGAATTGTCGATATATTTAAAAAAACAATATTATTGATGTCTATATTTTGGTTATCGATATTTGTGACATGTGTCATATTTATTAACTCATGTCGATATTTAGTATTACGATATTAATGTGTGCGATATTTGTGTGATCGATATAATTGTATTACGATATTGTAGTGTCGATATTAGTGTAGTTTTTTAAATAAGTATACAATGTCGATATTTTTGATGTCGATATATTTGATGCGATATTTGTGTAGTTCGATAATGTGTCTGTCGATAATATGTCAGAGATCCCTGCAAAAGCTGGTGTTACCAGTTCTTCAAAATATACATAAATGTTCTTTGAATCTGTACAGACAAGTGTCTTTCTCTAAACTCATACAATTGGCCATTTGGTGTATTTTCATGCATCCTATGATGTGCTTGCATTACTATGTAAGAGGGACTATTTTACATCTAAAAAGTACACTGAATCATTATCATTACACAATATTTAGCTTTCTCTCATAGATGCATTGTAACAGAAAGCAATAGTTTTTTTTATTGCAGCAGGCTTTCAAATAAATATTTTAATCAGGACTCAAAATGCAAGGCAAAGATATTGGCTTTGCCACTACTTGCTTTAGGTTACAATAGAATGTAGATTCTGTGAGATGTTTTTAAATCTTGAGGAATAGCAAGCCTAAATTACTCTACAATTCTCATGTCTCATTGTGAAAACTGTTGTAGTTTGTAAACAGACATCTACCGTTAATTGCAGAGTTCAAACAATGACAATGGAAATAAAAAACCTTGTTTGATTGGTGTTCTGCTCGGCGTGAAATCTTCTCATCGCTCATTTACTGCATCGATTAAAATGAGAGGTACAGTGCTACTTGTCATGGCTGCTCATATATATAAGCTTTTTTGTTTTATAAATCTGAGGTCTAATAGTTTGCAGAATTTAACCCACTATCTTTCTGCCTACCTCTCTACATCGCAATGCTTGATAACTTTCTTGCATCATTGGTGGTACGAAAAACCTGCTTCAAGGCTGCTTTCCTTGCACTTTCATTCGTATTGCCTGCAGCCTCCGCTGATCACTGATCCATGTGCCCTTTCAACATGGAAACTCCAGCCTACAGCCAATATCTGATGACTACCTAACCACAGAATATTATTCAATTACTTACTGGTAATCTTCATTACTCTGAATCATAGTCCTCTCCGTCCAAGTCCTAACATATTTGAGGAGCTTCCCTCCCACAGGACACTGTCAATGTAAGTTAAAGAAAAAAGTGTGTCAAACCTCTTTCATTATCGAATGAATGTTCCCTTAAATCAGCAACTCTTCCCTTCCCTCCCCCTGTATATAACAAGTAACATCAATTCTTTAAGGAGGTGCAAACCAGGGAGGAAGGTAGGGAAAAGTGGACTAGGACAGGGAGAACTATGATTCAAGGGAATGAAGATTGTCTGTAAGTAACTGAATTATCAATCATCCTGTTCTCCCCGTCTCAGTCCTAATATACATGAGGATATATACCAAGTTCAAAAACTTGCATCAATTCCAGAATGATGCTTTATACAAAAATGTATTAGGAGTGACAATAATGACTTAATTCCTGTATTCATCACAACAAAACCAAAATTCTTGTCAAGAGATTGAGATAGATCAAGCTGTTAGACGGTAGCAAATGTCTGAAGGGTTGACCATGTTGCAGCCCTGCAGATGTCAGACAGAAAAGCACCCCCTGCCTCCGCACAAGAAGCAGGAACCGTTCTCCTTAAGGAGATTCAGAATATTTGAACTGTAAACCTGAGATATTGCACCTTTCACCCATTTATTCAAAAGTAGAGTTTGAAACCTTGGTACCTTTGTTTAGCTGCCCTGAATGAGACAAAGAATTACTACGCATAAAGAATTTTGTTTTCCCCAAATAAATCAAAAAAAGTCGTCCTTATATCAAGTGTGGAAGGAGTGTAGGAACCTGAAGGGGAAAGTAGTATTAAAAGGACTATTTCCTGAGCAATATGATATTTAGAATTAATCTTGGGTAAAAACATTGGGTCCATTTTGACCACTTCCTTGTTGGGAAAGAATCTCAAACATGGGCAAGATGCGAACAGTGCAGAGTTCTCCCAATTCCTTAGCCAATGTAATATCCAAGAGAAAAGCAACTTTCTCTGATAACCACTGTAATGAAGCCTTCTCCAAAGGCTTAAACACAGCCAATTGGAGACCTTCAATCCCTACTAATAAATCCCATGTAGAAACTATATTGTGACTTACCAGCCTCTTGAGTCTGAAAATCCTGAGCGTCTGAGTTATTCAACGATTAACAATTCCTCATTGGGGGTCCTGAATGCTCATCTTGACTCCCACTGAGCTGTTAGTGTAGCAGGAGCTAACCCCTTCAAAAATCCATCTCTTAAGAACTCTAGAATCTGAAAACCTTTAATAGACTCAGGGTTCTCTGACTTCCCAACACACCATGTTCAAAATGACCACCAATGGTTTTGTATGATTGTGGAGTACGGGGTTTCCTAGACTCCTGTATATCCTTTCCAAATTGTTTTGAAGACCACAATTGCCCCAGACCTACCTTCTCAATTTCCATGCCATCAGGTTCTACCAGCTGAAAACCGAGGTTGGGACATTGAAGAGAAGGAACAAGAGGGGGATGGAAGTGCTCCTCAACTGCCATTCTCAGAATGAGGTGAAACCATGGATATTTTGACCAAAATGGGGCTACTAAAATGATCAGAAGTTTCTCCTTCTGAATCTTCTGAAGGTACTTTGGGAGGAGGGTTACTGGAAGAAATGCATTTAACAAGTGGCAAGGCCAAGTGATTGATAGGGAGTCTACTGCAAAGGCTTAAGGACACCAGGTCTCTGTGTGAAAAAAGGGGGAGCATCACATTTACGTGGGAGGCAAAAATATCCATGTGAGGAGTCCAGAAGCAATTGCATATCAGCTGGAAGTGAAGGTGATACAGATGGAAATTCACTGAGTAAGGTAAGTTGCAACTTAGATCATCTGCATGAAAACTGACCTTCCCTTGAATGTAGACAGCCCTCACTGCCAACACATGGTGATCTGCTAAAATCATGGTCTCTGAGTCGTTGAGGCCCCACCTTCTTGTGTCCCTCGATGGTTTAGGTAGCATCTTGTCACCTGGTTGTTCATCCTGACGACCAAATTTACCCCCTCTAGCTGTGTTTGGGAAACTTTGATCACTTGCCAGACTGCTGCAAGCTCTTTCCAGTTGGAGGAAAGTTTCTTTTGTGAATTCAACTACTGGCAGCTCACTTTCTTATGGACAATTTTGAGTCACCAACCCCACAGACTTGTATTGGTTGTTAACACCTGCAGTGGGAGTAGATGGAAGGGCATCACCTTTGATACCCACCACTCTGATAGCCACCACTAGAGATCTGTGAGCACCTGCGGTATCACTGGAAAAATGCTCTTGTGATTCTGAGTTGCCTGGCCTCAGTTATCAAGGAGATGATTCAATAAAGGCTTCATGTAAAACCCAGCCCAGGGAATCACAGATATTGTAGCTGGCATGTAACCTTGAACCCTCATCCAAGTTCGGGCTGGAGCTTGACTCTGACATGACATATGGTGCAGGGTTGAGTGGAGAGCAACGACCTCTTCTGTGGTAAAAAGGCCTTCCCTTTCTGAGTGTCGAAGACAGCTCCTATAAGTTTTACTTCCTGAGATGGAACCAAATGAGACTTCTTCAGGTTGGCCAGCAGACCCATCTCACTGAGGGTGGAACAGATCATATCAACATTCTGCTGTGTTTTAACGAAGGAAGAAGAACACAACAGCCAGTTGTCAAGTTATGGGAATATACCAGGAGCAGCCCATGCAGGTAAGAGGGTTGAGGTGGTGAGGCAGGGTGAGGGAGGAGTCGACAGACGACAACGAGAGAAAGTTAAATAAAAAAAAACACTTACCTTGTGCTCGCCGCATCACTGAGTTGGCAATGCGGCGAGCTCAAGATGAGGTGTTTTCTTTTCTTTTTATTAAATTTTCCCTTGTCATCATCTGTTGACTCCCCCTCACCCGCCCCACTGCTCTTACCTGCATGGGCCAATCCTGAAATATACTAATGCCCTTTATCTGTAAAGCAGCAACAACTGGTGCAAATGCCTTCACGAACACCCTCGGAGATGTACGCAGCCCAAACAGGAGTGCCTGGAAATGGTAATATTTGCTCATGATAGAAAATCTCAGATACTGCTGACTGGCAGGGGGAATTGACAAAAGTACGCCTCTTCTAGATTGAGAGTCGCCAGAAAGTCACCGGTTGACAGTAAAGAAATATTGTTCAGCGACGTTACCGTTCAGAATGTGTCAAGAAGGAGAAATATTTGGTCAAATTCTTGAGGTCTAGAACTGGTGGGTAAGAAGCATTCTGCTCCGGAACTAGGAAAAGTAGAGAAAAGAAGTCTTGGAATTGTTGGGGAAAAGGAACAGGAACTATTGCTCCTTTCGAAATTAAAGCTTGAACCCCTAGTAACATGGATTCCTTCTTTAACTTGGCAGTGGTGTACACTTGCTTGAATTCTTCTGATGAATTTCCTTGAATTGCAGACAATACCCAGTTCTTATTACAGAGAGGACGCAATCGTTCCGAATCACTTTTGCCCACCAATTAAAGAACCTTTGTAATCTTCTGCCCACCATCATATAGTCATTTTGTTTGTTCTTGGATTTGAGAAGATTGCAGCCTGGATCTGTTTTGCAATTATGGCCTCCCGGTCAAAACCCAGTCTTGAAAATGGATGCTTGTGTTTCGGATTTTGGATCAGTCATTTTTCAATGAATGATTTTGTCCCAGGCACAAATTTAAAAGGCTTCAAAACTTTCTTTTCATCGTCTGACATCTTCACTATCTCATCCAGCTTATCACCAACATCTTCAGCCCTGAAAATGGTAACTTTTGAATAAGTGACCTCTGACCCTCATCAAATTTCCACTGTATCATCCAAAGCAACCTCCTTCCTTGAATTGCTGCTTCTGCGGATAATGCAGTGGATCACAAATTATTGAATGAGATATGATCAGCATTGTTTTGTAAAGCATTGGAGAGTTTGGAAGTCTTTAAATAAGACCTCAGTAGCATAAGCTGCATATTAATTTGTTCTTAAAAAGAAATTGGATATATCATAAATTCTATTCAAAGAGCTCTCGACCTTATTTTCCACCACATCTGACAACTCAGTGTCCTCTGTAGCCAAAGATGAAGATGAGGCCATAGAGGAAAGGTTTGTATTAATTCTTGGAATCTGTGGGAACTGATCCTCAAACTGGTCGACAGGATACCTTTTGCGCATAAAATGAGGAATTGAAGCTTTATCAATGTCCTTTTATTCCTTAATGATGATATCTTTAATGACATCATGAAGAGGCAAACTGTCAGTTGGACTTGTGTTATACTGAGAGTAGAACACATATTTTTGTTGCTGGGTATGCTCACATCCTACTGCATTTCTTATATGCGCTAACACCTCTTGCAGTTGTGACCCCTGGAAATAGTGCTGCTTTGAGCCAGACTCAATTTTCCTCTGAGTCTGCCCTAGCTTTTAGCAGCTGTTCACCCAATTCTGAATCCATGCTTGCTTTATCATTATCTGCAGATCTCCCCAAGAGATCTGTAACACTTCCTTCTCATCAAGAGAATCGGTATTGTTTTTTTTTGGCATCCAACTTCTTGGATTCCATCATGTAGTCTGTGAACTGTAAGCCACTGAAAGCAGAACACTTCCTGCTTTTAAATAATTGCCTGGGTACCAGATCTTGTCTCGGGTGCCAGACAAGGAGTAAACTGTACCTCCAGTAATGCATGCTTAATACGCCCTACTGAAGAGGGAGCACCAACTGTGGCCAGTCTTCATGGGACCAACACCCCATGCAGCATTCCTCCCTGCTCCATCTGTGCACATGAACAGGGAGCACACAAGAGAATTGTGCCTCGAGCTTGCTGCTCATGTTAATAATGGTAAGAAAAGAAAAAGTTTTAGAGACATAAATCAAATAAAAGCACAAAACTTACTTCGAGATGTCAGAGCATCCTGCCTAGACAGGAAAGAGAAACAGGGGAGGGAAGGATACCTGTCAATGTGCGCTGTATGCGCTGAATAACTAATGACATGGACATTTGTGGTATAGTTAAGAGTCAGTGCGTAACTGCCAGCGCAGCTCCGATCGCTGCCTTCTATTGTGCGGCCCAAGCTGGCTTGAGCCAAACCACAACATGGCGCAGCCTCTCCTGGCCCACCACTTATACTTGGTGTCATCCCGTGCACTCTGCTTGGGGTTAGACACAACATCCCTCCCTAACCTTAACCAAAACATGCTACTGACAACAGCTTTGCAAGCAAAATGAGAAGTCAGGATTCTTAGCCTTAAGAGACACAGTTTTGTCACACCAGGCAGTCTCTTAGCCCATTCGAGGGTGTTGGGTTGCCCCATAGCTGATATTTAATGCAATTACTCCTTCTGCTTGGAGGTGGGCTGCTAGATCTCTGTTGATAGCTGAGATATTGCTCTCAACATCCATACTGGATAGGAGGAGTGGGGTTGCAGGCCACTTCAGAGGGACCTGACAACTATGCAACATCTCGCAGGGGTGAGTTCCTTAGCCATGCCCCATCTGGTTGGCTCACTTTCTGGATTTATTTCTTCCCTACTCATGCCACACTGGGCTGGTTTGAAGAAGGACACATTGTGATGACTGATTCTCCATTACGTTGGTCTGTTACCGTGGTGCTTTGGTGTTGGGCGACAACCCAGGTTTGGCTTTCAAAAGTGAGTTGGGATTTGCTCCCCCGGTATCGTTCTCTCACGAAGACAGTGCCTCCAAGGCGAATAGCCGACAACTGTGCTCCTCACCAGGTATTTGCCAGCTGGTTGGTGTTCTTCAGTCTTTTTATCACCAGGGTGTCATCAATGGTAGGTGGTGTCCATGTTGGATGATGTGGAATAGTGTCAGCTTTCACCTGCCCCATGCTGGCATGTCCCGGGACTTGTCTTGTGGTTGTTTGGGGCGTCTGCCTATACTCTTACAAGAACACGTATGCCATCCACTACAGGGATTGCTGGTTGGCATGTGCTATATGAAGTACTTTATTGAGCATTCGTATGAAATGTTCAACTTCTCCATTTGCCTGGGGTCACCACAGAGTTATCCATTTGTGCCCCATGACAACAGATATGCTGCAAACTCCTTATCCTGGAACGGCTGCCCATTGTATGTTTGAAGATTTCTCAGCAGCCCATGTGAGGCAATCATCTTCTCAAGCATGGGATGACCTCCGTAGCTTTCTGAGATGTTACGATTTCCACTTCTGGATACTATGTGTAATTATCAATTAAAACAAGGGTTTCTCGCCCGTCCGGCAGACAACCAAAATCAAGGCTGATGCATACCTATGGTTGCCGGGGACCTCGTTCTTTGATTACTAGAGAAGGTTCCTCTTGTATCCCAGTGACTTCCCATCATTGATAGGACCACACCATGGTTTCTACCATCTTGTCCAGAAGTGGGAACCAAACTTTGCGCTAGATGCAGTTCTTCTTCCTCGCCATGCCTTGGTGTCCATTTTGGGCTAATAGAACCACTTTCATATTGAGGCTGGTAGGGATCACTACTCTGGGTCCTCACTGAAGGAAACCTCCAGCATTGGTCAAAAATGTATTACGTATTTGATGGAGTGAGTCCACAGTTTGCTTGGCCTCCGGAGTACGGTGTGCTTGGTGTTCCTTGAGTGAACTCCACTTCTTCAACTGTATGGCCTCTAGAGCGAGCAGCAGGCACTTGTCCTGGGCTGTTGCTTCTCGGCTCATGTCGATGGATAGGGGCAGTGGCCGGGACTGCTCGACCACATACCTCACATACTCCTCGGTTCCTTTGGCATCCTCTTCTTCGTATAGTGTTGCATCACGTGAGTGGCATCATAAGTAGTCCGTGGGGTTTCTGGTGCCTGACCTGCCCTGCATGTGACAGTCGTAGTCTTGCAACTGCAGCATCCACTTCTCCAATGCGCGGCAGCAGCTTGGAGGATGTGCCTTGCAACAGAGAAAGAAGATGAATCCTCTGCGTATTGAGCATGACAGGTTTTCTAGATATAAAACCATTTTGTAAAGATAGTCTGTTATAGCTGACTTTTGTGGCATGGCAGGCTATATTGGGTCATCTCACATTCACACTACTGCTAGTTAGGGTATTTGCAGTCCTCTGCGGCAGGCATGTTAACCTAACAAACTATCTGGATCCTGCAAACAAAATACAGATCTTCAGAGCAGACACAACATCTTACCAGGCTATATTTCACAACAGGTCAGTGTAGGCTAGAGCAATGTCAGTGAAATGTAAGTCATTATAGAAGTGTGATAACTCTGCCCCAGCACAATAGGCTAGTCAAATCACCATCCAAAACACAAAAATGTGTGGTGGCTTCTACAACACAATTTCTATCAGTGTTACGGTACAAATCACTGATCCCTAAATTACCAAGATTCTGGTTTGGATAGGGGAAAGCCGAAGAGGAGAAGAAAGACCAATCTTATTGGAAGAGAAAGCCTCAATCACATAATGTGGCATGCTTCATCATAGGAAACCTCTCCCGTCCCTGGTAGGACAATACCACAAGGGCAGGGCCTACTCAACCTCCTAGTAATCCTGGTGGAGGGAGTTCCAAAAAAAGAATAATTCCTAGGCAAAACAGGGGGATCCACATAAATTTAAAAGTTCCTAGAGGTAGCCAGGTTTTCACCTTTATAAGTGGTGAATTCCTGGACATCTAAAAACCAACTATGGAATGGAGTGAGAGCACAATGGCTCAGACTATCGTCTTATCGCTAACGTGGTTCTGTCCTACTCTAGGATGCCTATATCGGTCGGAGGCCTTCGTCAGGACTAAGATCCCTAAAAACCTAGACTAACAAATTGTCAATGGTAAAAAGTTAAATCATGCACTAGAAGGACCAGAGTGAATCCTACCTGGTCTTAGTGCTAGCAAACCCTAACTAAGGGGATACATGCCATCACGTCTGGGGAGGTACGATGTCTTCTGTAGTCACACAGTCATCAAGAGGTACACCGGAGCAGCTATAATCCATCCTCAACCAGCCATAGGTGGGACCTGCAGGTAGGAGTCACACTAGTCCTAGTGCATGAGTTTAACATTTTACTATTAGTTAATCAAAGCACCATGCCATGCTGGAATCTGTAGTTTTCTGATTTGACATAGCTTCTTAACGGCTTCTGGGTTTAGGTTTTGGTTGTGACAACCACTTATATATCAGGAATAAGAAATGTCATGAAAGTTGCTGGCTTAAGAACAACATGACTCAATGTTCTTCTCAGGGGTGCAATCTTTTCGCAGAACAAATTCTTGTTTGACATACCATATGTGAAGGAAAGGGGGTTCAACTAATACCCTTTTAATTCTTGGCCTCTCAGCTATGGCTGTGAACTAGTGTGGGTACCACCTTTCAGATCGGCTCATCACATTCAACTCTGTGGCATTCCTCATGTCTCCATCATATCCGCTCTGTTTTTCAACATCTACCTAACCCGTTACAAAACCTGATTACATCATTCAACCTCACCTGCTATAGCTATGTAGATGACACTTAAATAAAAAAAAATAATGGATGATCTGGAAACCATTTACTAATTAAAACTTGTTGACTGCCTTCACGCCATAAAGACATGGATGACGATTAACTATCTAAAGCTAAACACCACAAAGACAGAGCTTATAACCTGCGGACTATGACAATTATAACAGCCTGTAACAGTAACAGGGAGAGGATGTAGCCTAACTGCTAGAGAGGTCAACCTGGAAGCTGGGTAACCGGGTTCGAGTCTGCAGGGGACACTCAACATCCAATGATTCTAAAGAAATCACTTAATCTCTATACCTAACAAAATGAATGTGTCCTTCTGTAAAACAACTGGTGCTCATGTAAAGTGCTCTTATACCTTCAGGTCGAGTTTGCGCTACATAAAAGTTAAAGAAAAACAGCTCACCGCCATACGGCCTAAGGAACATGAGGCCACTCCAACAATATGAAGAGACGCCAGAAACCTAGGGGTAACCATGGAATCAGACCTATACTTGGTACCAAATGTTAACAACATAAAGCAGAGTGCCTTAAAACAATGAAAACACTATGGTACATCCTCTCATCTCTTGGATACCAACAGAAACTGCAAACCGTCCTCACACTCGTAATGTCCAAGCTTGATTATGCCTATACCTTGGGGCACCCTCATTCATCACAAACAAAATACAACTCATCCAAAATGCTGCTGCAAGACTTCTCTGCCTCCACCCAAGAGGACACATGATTCCAGTCTTGTAACCACTGCACTTGTTACCTATAGCAAGAAGAGCAATGTTTAAGGCCCTTCACATTGTTTTGTTCACGGATTCTTCAAGGAATATCTACCAGCTAAATTCAAGCAATACAAACAAAACAAGACACTCCACTCCAGGCTTGCACTATTTATTATCTTACCACCATACCATAAGAAATCCGCAGGCAGCACTGCTTTCTCAGTACAAGCTGTCAAGCTCGGGAACCATTATTCGAAGCATCCAGTAGCATATACGCTTCAGAAGAGAACTTCACCACCACACATCCTGGCAAGAGAACCTGAAAAGGCATCCATAACCTCAAGCTTAATCTTTAGTTTACAATCCACAGATTGGAAGCAACCCAAGCATCAAACTATTTTTGATATGCAGCTAAGTTAAAGAGGGCTATCACTATGGTTCACTGGGGTATTATATAGTTATCTATTTTCACACATACCATTTTTGGCCACACTAATTCTAAGACCATAACACTCAGTAGTCAACAGCCAACTGTAACTTACACCTCTTGCATTCATTTAAGACATACTGTTATGAGGGTTGTCCATCACCAGTACTGTGCAGCTAATAAATCAGCCATCACTAAATGAACAGGCATGTAATAACTGAAGAGATCTATCACACACTGCGGGTCAATTGGAGGACTTTTATCTAGTCCACGTCTGCAGGCACCGGGTACACTGTGGCCGCTTCTTAACATCTCAGTGACATTCAGATATAGGATGATAGTAGCAATGCACATCCTAGTAGATTTCTCCATTTTTCTCTCCCTCCAACCATGCCAGCTCTGGCCCACAACCATACACAAAATGTCTGACAACCCAGTTCAGTACCAAGCTAAGCAGACTATATTCTACGAAACACCATAAAGGGACCTGCAGAGCTGTTCAAAGTGACTGGAAAACCATAAATTGTACATCTGCATTACTCACACCTCAACATCCACCACACTGCTGCACCCGGTGCCCCTTAGCCACACCTTGTGGTCATTATGCACAACATGGAAACACTTCCCACATAGTATCACAAAACAAAAACAAAATCCTTCCAACTGCACACCACCTTATATTGCGTAACTTGCTGCCCAGTAGGTAATCCCTTCAGTGTCACACATCGGGGTAGTAAGTGCTACAAAAATGCTGCAATACAATACAATGCAATGTTTATCATTTATCATTGGGCATCAGCAAAATTTGTTTTGATCCTGTTAAAATCGTTGTTTCCAATACACTTTAGAATTACAAAATAAAATGTCCTTCATTTGGGCTTTCATAACTGCTGGTATATAGTGAAATATTTTTACAGTTCATTCACAGATATTCAGATTTATTGTGTATTAAATACAAATTGACATCGTACAGTCTTTCTTTTTGCAATCCCTGTATGCAAGGCCTCTGGAATTATGCGATTCTGCATCCATAGCATTTTTCACATAATTATGAACTTGACACATTTGCTACATAATCCATGATCTGCTGCATTATCTGCAGATTTGAATCAAAAAACGAATTTTGTTTCTAGCTCAAACGGATAAAAAGTTACTAAAAATGCTGCAGCAAGTGCTACCCAGTGAAAGGTCCTTCGTAAAGGTTGACTGGTCACCTTTGAGTTACTTATAGCTGTACTTGGATGTAGAAATGGTACCAATAAAGTGATACCTTTGCTCAGATAGTGCTAACGTGTAAAAATGACAAAATAATGAAGTAATACTATCACAAAATGTGTTACATTATTCCACATACATTGTGTCTTGCATTTCACATAATTCAGTCAGTCTTGCTGCATAATGCGGGCCTCCCTTGTCATATTATTCCAGTGTCCCTGCTTCTACCCCAGCAATTTATCACATGGTTCACTTTGCAGTCAAAGGAAGTAAAGTAAACAACATCTCCATGTTAAAGCAATAATCAACAATTTGTCAGAAGAAAGACAATGCCTGACATTTACCTGTCTTGAAATGTGCTGCAAATGTAACAAGATAAAAACACAATTTAAAGGACTTTTTATTGCTCATTTACATTCTGAACCCCAGCATTGCTATTTTCGGGGTGCTGCAGCACCCCTCAGCCCACACCTCTTTTTCCAATGCCTACGTTTTTTGTTTTGAATTAGACAAATACGGTGCCAGCTGCCTCTGTCTTTTGATTGGGGCAAAAAATTAACATGGACCGGTCCGTCATCTCAAATCCCCCCCTGTAGATACGGCCTGTTTATATATGTATATATATATTCACTGAAAAAACCATAGGTTTCACACATGTTATAGTTAGCGGAAATTTTACTGATAAAAAACCAATGAAATTGCCCCGTTATAGTTAGTGCTGGCAACTATAACTCACGCGACCGCAATCCTCTGCTGATGCTAATACTGTATTTAGACACTTATTTGCCCATGTCTTCTTCCATACATTTTTAGCTATACATATATTACAAATATTTTTTTTTCATAAAGACACATATGTCATCAGCAGAAGATTGCGGTCGCGTGAGTTATAGTTGCCAGCACTAACTATAACGGGGCAATTTCATTGGTTTTTTATCAGTAAAATTTCCGCTAACTATAACATGTGTGAAACCTATGGTTTTTTCAGTGAATTTGCAAGGTTTTTTAAATGCTAATTCCTAACTATAACGTGTGTGAAACCTATGGTTTTTTCAGTGAATTTGTACGGTTTTTTAAATGCTAAGTGACTTTACGCCATTCGTGGCGTGCGCGCCCACTTAACGCAGTTCGTTCCGTGCGCGCACGGTGCGCTTCGCGCACCGTGCGCGCACAGTGAGCACGCGGTGCGCTTCGCGCACCGCGCACCCACTTTACGCAGTTAGTGCCGTGCCCATGTTACGCTAGATGGGCCATATACGCACGATGCGCTTCGCGCACCGTGCGCACATGGAGGACATATTATGCGCTTCCTTGTGATAGGTAATCTGTTGAAATTTTTTGGGAAATTTCTGTGCTCTGATAAGCCACAGTAAGCGTACGGTAAGCGTACCGTAAGCGGGCTCAGATATATATATTGATTTAAAGGCTATTTTCTCAGAATCTACTGAACAGATTTACACCAAACCTACAAAAGGCACTTCCTTGACCTAGGGACTACCTCTCTGCCAAATTTCTAGTAATTCTGTTCAGCCGTTCGGGCTGTAGCTCGTTCTAAAGGTCCTATGGAAAAATGCATGGGAAAAACGCGTTTTGGGACCCCCCTTTTATCTCAGCCCCCGCTTGACGAATCCCCCCGAGACTTTCAGGGTAGGAGCGGAGCGTAGCGCCCCACCTATTTTGAGAAATTCGCGAGGATTCGTCGACCGGCGCCAAAGTTATTCAAAATAGAATGTTGAGGTTTTCCTATGGAAACGTGGTCCTAACTATAACTACCTACTGGCGACCGCCAGTAGGTAATATATCTATATATCTATATCTATATATCTATATATATATATATATATATATATATATATATATATATATATATATATATATTCCAGATCTACGTTGAAGTAACTCCAATCCAAAGGAAAAAACAACGCTTCACGGCACCCTGTGCTTTCAAGGCAGAGATTTATTTGGCAACACTAACTCTACGCGTTTCGGAAAACTTGGTCCCTTGTTCACGAGTATACAGGAATAATGAAAAAAACACAAATAAGTAACACTAGTCATGTGACCTTTGGTTTCCAAATAAGAAAGAGTGAAAACAGACTTTACCACCAAATAACGAATACATTAGAAGATTCCTGTTTAAACAACCACAGATTGCTTGTTCTCTATTGTAATTCTGTTTGATAAACAAAACGTACATTATTTCGTGTGTAGAAAGCACCCTTGAGTCATCTGAACTTTTAGTGTAAACGGGTCCGATTTCTCAATTTTACTTTTAACATTTAGCAAGGCAAAACTTTATTGACAGCCCTATTAGGCACACTCTGTTTTAGGCATACGGGGGCTACAAGATGCGTTCATGTTGCGCCTCCTATATTAATCCCAATTGGTATTACATGTTGTTATCCCGAATTGCCTCAGAGTTTGTTAAACTTTGTCTCAAAATAACGTGCAAGAGAAGTTCTAGCCCAAGTGGGCAGACTGTCGACAAGTCTCCCTCGCCCGCTAACAGTAAACATAAAAATAACAATAAATGACCACAATACTTATAGCCCCAGTGGGCAGAATGTCTCCCAGGGTCTAATTAGCCTAAACATTATGTACTTAAATCAAGAGGTCTCCATTTCAACCTTTGTACAGGTGAACATCAATATTGATCCTTACTCTTCTTGTGTTATTTCAACACTCAATCTTTGTTTCACGAGCTGGTGGCAGTCTGCAAAAATACACATAATAGAAACAATGTCACAACTTTAGTTAAATATTTTGATTAAAACAAACATACAAAACATATCAGTCTAGGCAAACAAAACAATTAAGAGAAAAGAGAGGTGAGAAGTAGAGGGAGCGTGAGGGAATGAGTCCCAGAACTCTGACTATGAATTATTAAAATTATATATATATATATATATATATATATATATATATATATATATATATATATATATATATATATATATATATATATATATATATATATATATATATATATATATATATATATATATGGTCCGTTCCACACAGGCTCGGTATTCCGGGCTGGAGACATCCCCCTCACTGCCTGTCATCAATGCCTCAACCAATCGAAGCGGGCATGTGACTATTTCAATGTGGGTGTGGTACTTACCTGATGTTTGGCGGGCATCTGATGAAGCTATTCAAGCGAAACACGTCGACTTCTTTTCGAGGGAGTGTGGTTCGGTATTTTGGTGCGGTCACAGCACCTATGAGCGCCCATCTCCAAAGCTGTTCGGTGGATTGTGGCAAAGTGTGGTAACTCTAAAAAACATTTTGGAATACGCCGAACCACCGCGCTTTTGAAACCTGCCTGTCCAGCACTGTTTGGGACTGCAACTTTGCGGAAGGCCCGCACTTACTGAAGCACTGGCCTGGGCACAATACAGAAGCAATGCGGTGAGATGTAGGATTCCTATCAGCAGCCCTTCACCCCCAGTAAACATCAAGGTGGGCGTGAGGGGAGAACGGACACCGCCCACTGGGGCAGTACTAACGTTGAAGGTCCGTTCCACACAGGCTCGGTATTCCGGGCTGGAGACATCCCCCTCACTGCCTGTCATCAATGCCTCAACCAATCGAAGCGGGCATGTGACTATTTCAATGTAGGTGTGGTACTTACCTGATGTTTGGCGGGCATCTGATGAAGCTATTCAAGCGAAACGCGTCATGCTGTGAGCCAATTAAACGGGCTGTTGGAAACTTGAATCCATGTGTGCTCGATTTCTTTTCGAGGGAGTGTGGTTCGGTATTTCGGTGCGGTCACAGCACCTATGAGCGCCCATCTCCAAAGCTGTTCGGTGGATTGTGGCAAAGTGTGGTAACTCTAAAAAACATTTTGGAATACGCCGAACCACCGCGCTTTTGAAACCTGCCTGTCCAGCACTGTTTGGGACTGCAACTTTGCGGAAGGCCCGCAATTACTGAAGCGCTGGCCTGGGCACAATACAGAAGCAATGCAGTGAGATGTAGGATTCCTATCAGCAGCCCTTCACCCCCAGTAAACATCAAGGTGGGCGTGAGGGGAGAACGGACACCGCCCACTGGGGCAGTACTAACGTTGAAGGTCCGTTCCACACAGGCTCGGTATTCCGGGCTGGAGACATCCCCCTCACTGCCTGTCATCAATGCCTCAACCAATCGAAGCGGGCATGTGACTATTTCAATGTGGGTGTGGTACTTACCTGATGTTTGGCGGGCATCTGATGAAGCTATTCAAGCGAAACGCGTCATGCTGTGAGCCAATTAAAGGGGCTGTTGGAAACTTGAATCCGTGTGTGCTCGACTTCTTTTCGAGGGAGTGTGGTTCGGTATTTCGGTGCGGTCACAGCACCTATGAGCGCCCATCTCCAAAGCTGTTCGGTGGATTGTGGCAAAGTGTGGTAACTCTAAAAAACATTTTGGAATACGCCGAACCACTGCGCTTTTGAAACCTGCCTGTCCAGCACTGTTTGGGACTGCAACTTTGCGGAAGGCCCGCACTTACTGAAGCGCTGGCCTGGGCACAATACAGAAGCAATGCGGTGAGATGTAGGATTCCTATCAGCAGCCCTTCACCCCCAGTAAACATCAAGGTGGGCGTGAGGGGAGAACGGATACCGCCCACTGGGGCAGTACTAACGTTGAAGGTCCGTTCCACACAGGCTCGGTATTCCGGGCTGGAGACATCCCTCTCACTGCCTGTCATCAATGCCTCAACCAATCGAAGCGGGCATGTGACTATTTCAATGTGGGTGTGGTACTTACCTGATGTTTGGCGGGCATCTGATGAAGCTATTCAAGCGAAACGCGTCATGCTGTGAGCCAATTAAAGGGGCTGTTGGAAACTTGAATCCGTGTGTGCTCGACTTCTTTTCGAGGGAGTGTGGTTCGATATATATATATATATATATATATATATATATATATATATATATATATATATATAGATATATTATCTACTGGCGGTCGCCAGTAGATAGTTATAGTTAGGACCGTGTTTCCATAGGAAATCCGCAACATTCTATTTGGAATAACTTTGGCGCCGATTGACGAATCCTCGCGAAATTTTCAAAATAGGTGGGGCGCTCCGCTCCGCTCCTTCCCTAAAAATGTCTCGGGGGGGATTCTTCAAGCGCAGGCTGAGAAAAAGGGGGGGTCCCAAAACGCGTTTTCCCCATGCATTTTTCCATAGGACCTTTAGTCCAAGCTACAGCCCGAACGGCTGAACAGAATTACTTGAAATTTGGCAGAGAGGTAGTCCTCAGGTCAGGGATGTGCCTTTTGCAGGTCTGGTGTAAATCTGTTGAGTATTTCCTGAGAAAATAGCATTTAAATCAATATATATATCTATAAGCGCGCACCGTGCGCGTACGGTAAAACTTACCGTACGCGAACGGTGCGCGAGCGCAATTCTGATTGGTTGTTAGAGCTTAGTAAACATTTGAATCGGTCTAAACCAGGAAGTGTCGGCCGCCATTTTGTCTCTCGCAGTCTGAGGGGGTGAAAAACAAAGGTGGAGAACGTGAAAAGGGGGCATGGTGGACAGTGCCTGACCCCCTAGCCTTTGTCAGGGGGTCCCAGAAGGACCCCCAAGGACGAAAAGTTCCTTTAATTTTTTTGCGAAAAATCGCGGAGTACGCGTAGCGTGCGCGTACGGTAGAAACGAAAAAATTCCGCGAACTGCGTAACGTGGGCGCGCGGTGCACGAAGCGCACCGAGCGCCCACAGCACGCGCACGGTGCGCGCACGGTGAAAACCTTAAAAAAAGAAAAAAACATAACTTAGCATTTAAAAAACCGTACAAATTCACTGAAAAAACCATAGGTTTCACACATGTTATAGTTAGGAATTAGCATTTAAAAAACCTTGCAAATTCACTTAAAAAACCATAGGTTTAACACATGTTATAGTTAGCTGGATATTTCCCTCGTGAAAAACCATTGAAATTCCCCCGTTATAGTTAGTGTAGGCAACTATAACTCACGCGACCGCAATCCTCTACTGATGACGTCAGATATTACATCACTGTATTTAGACACTTATTTACCCATGTCTTCTTCCATTAATCTTTAACTATACATATATTACAAATATTTATTTTTCAGAAAGACACATATGTCATCAGTGATGTAATATCTGACAAATCATCAGCAGAGGATTGCGGTCGCGTGAGTTATAGTTGCCTGCACTAACTATAACGGGGGAATTTCAATGGTTTTTCACGAGTGAAATGTCCAGCTAACTATAACATGTGTGAAACCTATGGTTTTTTAAGTGAATATATATATATATGTACATCCAAATTGCTCCTGACGAGACTACGGACCCATGGAGGGTGGTGTATACACCGGAAGAGCCGCCGGTAAAATAATTCACCATCCGTCTGCAATACGTGATAATAATACACTCCCAGGCTTCAAAGAGAATAATAATCAGGAAGTTTATTTCCACGCTGCGCATTTCGGCTAGACAGCCTTGTTCACACGATGGAAGAACAAACATTTGTCACCATTATGTACACATCTCACTCGACGTAATGTAAAAAACATAAATAACGGACTCTGTAAAACACGGTCTAAATCAGGCTTCAGGAACCGCCGTGGCCATATTGGAACAGTTATACAAATCATATCCTGTGGCTTTCCACATCGCTGGCAGTATAAAGATATTATCGTTTTTTGAAATACAAAAGCTAAACATTGGGAGTATCATCAATTATAATATTAATAACCTCTAAAATTGTATCAGATTATATAATACAAACCAAATGCAGTTTATCCATGACTCATTGTCAGTAATGTATTTTACATAGCGTGTATAGACCGTACACAGAAAAGAAAGAATAATTAAATCACGGTGCCTCATACTCATAAAGTGACGTGTATAATGTTTAAAATATGTGTCTTAACTCCCCTCCATACATAAATAACATAATTGCTGTCAATCATCTATGCCAATGCCTTAGTAATTTGGTATGGTTGCGACCTAAAGTAAAATTTGTCGTCATGTAGATTATACCACGGTCTCTTCCTCAATTGAGGGAGAGGTAAACTGTTTATTCAGTGATATCGGGAGTGATACAACTGTCATAAAAGTGAAAATATTGTGTCCACACAAGGACATATATGCTGGACATGTGTCCATGATAACCAGTTGTATAAGTGTCAGTATATGCCCTCCATCATCTACAAGAATATCTGCAACAGTGTCCTGGGTACTAATGCCCATACACACTTAAGAAGAACCAATTCTAGGTTGATTTGCAAGGAAGTTCCGGGAAATATAATGCGAGCCAGTGCTCATAATCACCCAGACATAGGCAGAACATATATCAATACAGAAAGAGGAAACTGATAGTGACAATTATAAATCTGACGTGATACCGACTCGTAAAGTACCACTGGAAAAAAGGTTGGGGACCCGTGAATGTGGTACCACCCGAGTGGTATGGGTCCCTGCCTTTCCTCCTGTAGTGAAAGAGAAAGAAAGAGAAAAAAAGAGAAAAAAGGAACATGTGTAAGAAAAGAATATATAATATAAGAGTACAATAATAATAGAATTAGTGAGATAAAATCAGTTCAACAGAACATTCATGTGTACAACAGCATTATAAGCATTTTTTTCTCTAAAATTGTTATGAGGAGCATATTGACAAACAATTGCACATTACTTTTCATACAAATGTATTCGTAATTCCTCGTCCAAATTGAGTCCCCCCGGGAATTTAGTCTGAAGGTCAATGATGAACCTTGATTCTCGCTGTCTATGTTTCAATACCCTGTTACCTCCCCTCGGGATCTCGGGATATGTTCCATGGCATAATAGCTAAGACCTATGTTGTTGGAAAAATGATGTTCTTGAAAGTGACGGGCCACCGGATACTGTTTATCACAATTGGTGATAGCCCGCATGTGTTCCAATACACGTTTCTTAGCTGGATGGACTGTACTTTCTATGTCCTCAACTTGCAGGGGCATTCAAGACAATATACTACAAACGGGGTTCCACAAGTAAAGAACTGTGTAATGGGTTTAACCTTACCTCCTCCGTCTCTATACTCTTTTTTCATAGTATTATTTCTGCATGCCCTACAGTGTCCACAGGGAAAAAAGCCTTTAAGTCCCTGATTTTTCATGGTGTTTTAGATAGTGACATCACTATGTACTAGTCTATCCCTGAAGCTGTATCCCTTTCTGTAGGTGATGCAGGGGTTTTCACTAATGATGGAACCTATGTTGGGATCACTTTTAAGGATATCCCAATTCTTGGTCAGTATATTCCTGATATCCCTAGCATTTCTGTTGTATGTTAGTATGATTCTAGTTGTCGCCTCTTGTCAAGTCATTTCAGACTCCACATCCGTAGTTGATTTAAGTGTTTCTGTCCTCTCTATTTGTTCCACCTTACGTAATGCTTTGTTCAGGACCCATGTATGATACCCTCTGGTTTTAAATCTTTCTATCATGGTGGCAGATTCTTCCTTATACCCTGTCAAGGTGCTGCAATTCCGTTTAGCCCTCAGTAGTTCCCCGAATGGTATGCTCCATTTCAAAGGATCCGGGTGACTACTGAGGGCATGTAATAAGGTATTTCCAGCCGTATCTTTGCGAAAAAGCTTAGTTTGGATGGTATTACTCTCTTCCTCAACCTTAGTGTCCAAAAATTCCACTGAGGTTTTACTCATGGTACTAGTGAGACTGATGTTGTAGTTATTGTTGTTTAATTTCTCAATAAACCGAGTAGCTTCAAGATCCGTGCCACCCCACACCAAGAAAATATCATCGATGTAGCGGAGCTAGAGCCTGAGCTTCTGTCGTTCAGGAAAGGTGGATTCATCCCCTAGGGTCTCTTCTTCCCACTTGCCTAGGAACAGATTTGCAAACGATGGGGCAAAGCAAGTCCCCATCGCCGTACCAGTCACTTGTTTGTACAGTGTGCCATCAAACATGAAGATGTTATGAGTAAGGCAGAACTCAACCATTTCCACTACCATAGTAGTATGGTCTTTGAATCTAATGTGTCTAGTTTTTAAGTAATGTTTGCATGCCTCTACACCATGCTCATGCTGGATTATGGTGTAGAGAGAGCTAACATCCAATGTCACCAACACAAGATCCGCATCCCATTCAATGCCGTCAATTTTATCTAAAACAATCCTTGGTGTCCTTGACATGGGAAGGCAGTCTGCTGACATAATCTCTGAGAAAAAAGTCAACATATTTTGAAATGTTCTCTGTAATGTTTCCTTTGGAGGAGACAATGGGTCTCCCCGGAGGATTTGTAGGATCTTTATGTACTTTGGGTAATAGGTATAGTACAGGTAAAATGGGATAGTCTTGTTTAAGATAACAATATTCTTCCCACTCCAGAATCTCTAAATCCTTCCAGTTTTTTAATTTCTCCCAGATCAATTCTACACTACTGGAGTAAATCTCCCTGTTGACTTCTATATAGAACTTCTTGTCTTGGAGTTGGCGTAGGGCTTCTGCAATGTATTTATCTCTGTCCAGTATAACAACATTCCCACCCTTGTCTGCTGGGAGGATGACAATGCTGTTATCCTGTTCCAGAGAGAGCATGGCTTCTTTCTGGGATGGTGTAAGATTCTGTTTCTGCTGTGTTTTAAACCATTTTCTATGTCTGAATTTGACTAGCTGCATATTGACTGCATCGTGAAAAGTATCAATATTGTCATGTCCTAATGGTGGATAGAATGTAGAACGAGGTTTAAAACCTGTCATGGCCATTTGATTATGTGTGATGTCAATTTCATCCAACACATGATTGACTGCTGTGCTAGATAAAGTGTCATCATTTACCACGTTATGTTCCAACTGTTGCAACATTACAAGATTGTCCACATCACTTATATTCAAGTCCATGTCATTATCAGCACCCATCCTACTCTGATGGTTTCGGGATCTGGTCGGTTTCAATAAATGCAATTTTTTCAACTTGGGTTTATGAATGAATTTGAACATGTCAATGCGTGTTTCAGCAAAATTAAATGGCTGTGTGGGGCAGAAGGACATTCCTAGACATAATGTTAGTTTTTCAGTATCCTTAACTTCCCTTTTGGAAAGATTGATGATAGTTCTATTTACCATAGTCATATCCATCATTCTACCATTATGGAGCTCTTTGCTTGTTGTCCTATGTGCCCCCTTCCTCTGCCTCTTCTCCCACCTCTGTTGGATTTGTTTCCGTCTGCCCTTGTTGCGCCTCTTCCACGCCCTCTTTGTGATTTCGGTTTCGTTGTTGGTGGTCCCCTCGGAGTTTTTCGACCTCTCCGCAGGTTCCGGTACTCGTCTAAAAAAGTGGCGGGGCGATTACTTGTTTCTTTGTCCATTGATCTAATACTTGATGTTGCAGAATTGTCTGTTTCATTGCCACTAATCGATGTTTCCTCTATTTCAGAACTCTCTGAATTTCTTGTATCAGAGATCGTACCGGGCATTTGATTTTTATAAATGTGATCATATTTCCTGCTGAAAGTTAGAATGCGGCCATGCTCATAATCCTCACAGTCTCTATGGAGCTTCCACTGCTTCCGCTCCTTAATGTCTGCTTCATGTTTTTTGATCCTGCCTTTAATTTCTTCCATCGCTTTGTTATATGCTATGGGTTCCATATTGGTTGTTAGTTCTTCTACATATTTCTTAATTTCCTCCAGGAGTTTTTCCCTGTCTGACCAAGCATACTTGACTAGGATTTCCAGCATCCTTTTTGAGCTCAAAGCTGAATTTTGAGCCCATTCTTCCAACATCCTGGGATTTGGATTTTCATAAGACGGGATGGTATAGATCCGCAGGCCCCTGGGGACCATATCCATGTCTATGTAGTCCTGTAAGGATATGGCCTCCCACCATTTCAAAACTTCTGATTTATATCGTTTCTCTAATGTTCTTAATTTGTCATCATTTGTTGTGTCTTTGTTAGCTATTTTAGTTGCCTTGGCATTTATACCCGGTGCTCTAGCAAAGAGTGATTGGGCAGCTGCCCTTCTCTCGCTTTCCTTCTCCACAACAAGTAATTTGTGGTATCATAGATGTCTATTAAACTATCCTGAATTGTGTGTATCCGTGATATCAATGGAGCCCCCTGAGAACTCCCAGGTTCCCTCTGCCGATATCGTTTTAGTTGTAGTATTCCCGCTAGAGTGATACGTCACTCAACTGTGCGATGAAAGATTTCTCCGCCCCCCTGGAGGTATACCGAAGCTTCGATCAGGCCAACAAAAAAATCGGGAATGGCACCCGGTCTCTCCGTGCGTCAACCCTCCTCCCTGCCTGCCCGACCCTCGCTCCTTACCTCAGGGGCGTATTGTCTTCGTATCGCTGTCACAGTCCAGCATTAGAATCCTTCTGGTTGTATCGACCGGTCTATATAAAAGTCTCCTGTATTATTGTACATCCAAATTGCTCCTGACGAGACTACGGACCCAGGGAGGGTGGTGTATACACCGGAAGAGCACCCGGTAAAATAATTCACCATCCGTCTGCAATACGTGATAATAATACACTCTCAGGCTCCAAAGAGAATAATAATCAGGAAGTTTATTTCCACGCTACGCGTTTCGGCTAAACAGCCTTGTTCACATGATGGAAGAACAAACATTTGTCACCATTATGTACACATCTCACTCGACTTAAGGTAATAAACATAAATAATGGACTCTGTAAAACACGGTCTAAAGGCTTCAGGAACCGCCGCGGCCATATTGGAACAGTTATATAAATCATATTCTGTGGCTTTCCACATCGCTGACAGTATAAAGATATTATTGTTTTTTGAAATACAAAAGCTAAACAGTGGGAGTATCATCAATTATAATATTAATAACCTCTAAAATTGTATCAGATTATATAATACAAACCAAATGCAGTTTATCCATGATTTATTGTCAGTAATGTATTTTACATAGCGTGTATAGACCGTACACAGAAAAGAAAGAATAATTAAATCACGGTGCCTCATACTCATAAAGTGACGTGTATAATGTGTAAAATATGTGTCTTAAATCCCCTCCAAACATAAATAACATAATTGTTGTCAATTATCTATGCCAATGCCTTAGTAATTTGGTATGGTTGCGACCCCAAGGACCCTCAGCAACTAAGGGGACCTCATCCCCCAACCACCACTGCGCCAGGAGGCACGTTTTCAAAGTGGTGGTGGACGCTGGGTGGCCTTCGGCAACTTGCTGGGGTTTAAAAAAAACACATTGTAGGTAGGGTGGCTGTGTGGCTCAGTGGCCCCCCTCCCAGACCAATTTCACCCCAGGCCTGCAGGCTAACATGCAGCTCCCTATGTGTAAAAGCAAAGCGTGTTCCGCTTTGAGCAAGTGAGAGCAAAATGCTCAAAGCGGAGTACTGTTTGGTATGGTTTGGTGGGAGCAGTGCTCCCGTCAAGCCATAGCAAACAGCAATGTCCTAGGGTGGGCACCCAAGGACATTGCAGGACCCGGACCTGGGGGGTGGCAGTCCCCAGGGCCATGTACGGCTCCAGGAGGGGGGACGCTTTGCCCCCCCTTCCTTGACTAATCGCCTGCCCCAGGGAGGTGACGGTCTCATGGCCAGGGAGGTAGGCCACTTGGCCCCATCCCATTTGTTAAAAAACACTTTTGTCCTGGGGAGATGGTGGCCCCGGGGGGATCAGTATGACCCCCCATATCAAAAATAAAAATTCCTGGGGAGGTGGTGGTCCCTGTGGCAGGGGGACAGGGAGGTCTGAGAGGCCCACCATTACATTAGCCTCTAGGAGGTGGCGGTCCCCGGGGCAGTGGGGGAGACCATATGGGCCTCCCATGGCCTCCCTCACACTTATTTATTAATTAATCCCATGGCGGTGGGGGCTATGCAGGCCTCCCGCATCACTTTACTTATGTTTGCCCCTGGGAGGTGGCAGTACCCAGGGCGCAGGGTGCGGCATGCAGTGGCGTAGCTAGGGGGGGGCGGTGGGGGCGGTCCGCCCCAGGCGGCACTATTTTGGGGGTGGACAAAGGCATTCAGATAAGGCTCGGCTTGCTTTCGTGGACGTTCGGGAACGGGCAGAGAAAGAATAGGACTCAGGCGATGTCCTCTTCATTTTTGTGCTAGAAGCTGTCCCACCCTCTCTTTCTATTATTCCCTCTCTTTCTGTCTTGCTCACTTACTGAAAACCGTAACTTGAAGAAACAGTTCACAACCTCTTTCCTTCTTTTATTTAGTTGCTTCCCTGTGAAATGGATCCAAAAAAGAAAAACACTCTTGCGGGAAATGCCCTTTTTCTGACATTTTTCTATTCCAAAGTGCAGCGGGATGGATAGAAATAGAAGGTTTTAATTATGAAAAATAAATACATAACTAAATAAAGCAAGACAGAGTGGTTGCAAAGTGGCCAGATTGGTTTTATTCACATCCAAACACATCAGCCTCACTTTACAGACTAGACAGTGAAGCGCTACTTTTGTTTTCTCGTCTTTCTTTGAACAGCATTGTTGTTCCCAGGTGGGAAAGTGTACCATTCCTGGAGGTACTGCAATACCTGGTTGATGGGTGGATTGGAAAACAAAATGCGTACAATGGCTCTGTTTATGGATGTGGTCTTTTTAAACCATACTGCTTACGTTTTGTAAGGATATAAGCAATGGACATTGAAACGGTTCCCTTCAGGGCCCTGTAGTCATGTCCTTAACTTTTCAGGTAAAACCACTCGCTGATTTCTGAATAGTGAGTGAGAGATCCTTTAGGTAACCATGTTGTTTCTGCTTACATTTCACATGCTTTACTTAATCTTGCATTCCCTATAAGTGTTTGCTTTTACTTTTTTTTTTTAGGCAGCATATTACTCTTATCAAGTGCATAATTTGAATTGAGCCACATCCAAGTGTTTATAGCGGGCACAATTAGGTTGTAGTTGAAGGCAGTGAGAGTTTCTCTCAGTGGGGCAGTATGGTGTTCAGTGGGTGAGAGGATGTGGCACTATGGCCAGAGCTGTCGAATTTGGAACTGGGGAACTGGGTTCAGCCTTCATGACCAGTCCACCAGACCACTCTACTGAGGGAACATATTCCCATGCTAGACCTTACAAGGCCCCACTAGACCTTGGAAGGCTTGATGTCTTAGCCCAAGCAGGTGTACCCTAGTGGTGTCAATTGTGAGTTAACCTTGAAGGCCTGTCCACCACAATCCATACTGAAGTTCATCTCCAGTCTTGCGGGCAGGCCTATGAAGCAGCACACCCTAGAGCAACAGTGATCCAGTCACTGTGTCTCTGTCACTGAGGTCACATGAACCTTGAGCAGGTCAGGGCGGTGCGAACGGTGTGACCGCACTGGGTACCTATTTTGGGTGGGTGCGTAGTGTTTGCAAGTATATTATGGTTTAAAAAAAACTTGCTGCCTCCTTCCTGGCCTCCAGCAATTTTCAGAAACAATAAAAATGTCATGATAACTTCGGTGATTAATGTTCTTCCTAGAGAGAGATCCGAGTTTTGTCTTGTGGAAGGGTTGACTCCTGGAAAGGTAGCACAGAGGGTTAATGTGCCTGCTGCAAAGAACATGTACCATTCAGATCACAAAGTGCACTGCTTTAATGCGGGGACCATGATGAATGGTCATTTAATGCCAGCTGTAGATGATGGATCCCTGAACAGTGTCATGTATGTGCATGTTTGTATTGTGCTGAGGGGATTACCAGGTAATTGTTCACGCAGCATATTACATGCGGTTTTTCTGAGTCCCCAGATAGATCATGCAGTCTGTGTGTTCTCTTTTGTACTGCCAGTCACCGGTGTATTCAACTGTGTAGCCTTGGACCGTGTCATGTATGTGTATGTAACTTGCATGATCGAGGTAACTATTAGCGGCGATACGTGTCTCTCGGTCCTCTTTCAAGTGCTTGCCGTCCTTTTTCCCCAGCAACGCCCCCCCCCCCGGGCGGCAATCTGAGGGATAGCCCCGGGCGCCACAAGCTCTAGCTACGCTTCTGGCGGCATGGGCAGCCACCGCATTACTATATAAACTGCTCTTGGGACCTGGCCAACCCGAGGGTCTATATTTAACCAATCGGGGCAGACCTAGGCTCCGCTTAAAAAATAAATTTAATCAGGAGTCACGGATCCAGTATGACTCCCACTTAATGTTTTTGTTTTGTAAAGGCTTTTTTGGCTTGGGGGGGTCCCTTTGGGAACCCCTCCCCCCAAGAGGCCTGGGGGGTCAGGGTGTTTCTGGTCTGTCCCCTTTTCTTTTTTTGGAATGTTTTTTCTGTGACTCGGTTCAAGTCACAAGATGGCTACCATCACTTCCTGGTTTGAATTGTCGGCAGCCAATCAGATCTCGGCACTATATCGGGAGGGGTTGAGGATCCTCCACGTACCCAGATATACAACTGGAAATGTCTTTAAATAACCAGAAACTACTGAACAGATTTACATCATTTACCAAAAAGGGCGCTTTCTGGACCAACAGCTACCTTTCTGCCAAATCTTTTGTAATTCTGCTCTGCAGATTGGGTTTTAGCTCTGTCTAAAATTTCGTATGGAAATTAACAAGGGGAAAGCACGTCTTGGGACTCTCCCTTTTTCTAGGCCCCCGCTTGACTTATCACTACGAAATTTTCAACACAGCAGTCGTAAGTGAGTGGCAAATTAGTTTTGCAAATTTCATAAGGATCCGTCAAATGACGTCAAAGTTATTGGCAAATGAAAAATCACCAGTAGTGTATATATATTTTATGGCAGGCACTATGCCTGATCATCTGGTGGCGATAATTCTTCAATAAACCTTCACTACTTCTTGCATCAATTAATGCAGTCGTGAGTGTTTGCTGAGCGTGTTGAGGTCCGTGCCTGGGTTTTCTTGGATCGATGGGCAGGGTTTGGAGTTTCGATATATATATATATTCACTTAAAAAACCATAGGTTTCACACATGTTACAGTTAGCTGGATATTTCTCTCGTAAAAAACCAATGAAATTCCCCCGTTATAGTTAGTGCAGACAACTATGACTCACGCGACCTGGCCAACCCGAGGGTCTGTATTTAACAAATCGGGGCAGACCGAGGCTCCGCTTAAAAAATAAATTTAATCAGGAGTCACGGATCCAGTATGACTCCCACTTAATGTTTTTGTTTTGTAAAGGCTTTTTTGGCTTGGGGGGGTCCCTTTGGGAACCCCTCCCCCCAAGAGGCCTGGGGGGTCAGGGTGTTTCTGGTCTGTCCCCTTTTCTTTTTTTGGAATGTTTTTTCTGTGACTCGGTTCAAGTCACAAGATGGCTACCATCACTTCCTGGTTTGAATTGTCGGCAGCCAATCAGATCTCAGCACTATATCGGGAGGGGTTGAGGATCCTCCACGTACCCAGATATACAACTGGAAATGTCTTTAAATAACCAGAAACTACTGAACAGATTTACATCATTTAACAAAAAGGGCGCTTTCTGGACCAACAGCTACCTTTCTGCCAAATCTTTTGTAATTCTGCTCTGCAGATTGGGTTTTAGCTCTGTCTAAAATTTCGTATGGAAATTAACAAGGGGAAAGCATGTCTTGGGACTCTCCCTTTTTCTAGGCTCCCGCTTGACTTATCACTACGAAATTTTCAACACAGCAGTCGTAAGTGAGTGGCAAATTAGTTTTGCAAATTTCATAAGGATCCGTCAAATGACGTCAAAGTTATTGGCAAATGAAAAATCACCAGTAGTGTATATATATTTTATGGCAGGCACTATGCCTGATCATCTGGTGGCGATAATTCTTCAATAAACCTTCACTACTTCTTGCATCAATTAATGCAGTCGTGAGTGTTTGCTGAGCGTGTTGAGGTCCGTGCCTGGGTTTTCTTGGATCGATGGGCAGGGTTTGGAGTTTCGATATATATATTTATTCACCTAAAAAACCATAGGTTTCACACATGTTACAGTTAGCTGGATATTTCTCTCGTAAAAAACCAATGAAATTCCCCCGTTATAGTTAGTGCAGACAACTATGACTCACGCGACCTGGCCAACCCGAGGGTCTATATTTAACAAATCGGGGCAGACCGAGGCTCCGCTTAAAAAATAAATTTAATCAGGAGTCACGGATCCAGTATGACTCCCACTTAATGTTTTTGTTTTGTAAAGGCTTTTTTGGCTTGGGGGGGTCCCTTTGGGAACCCCTCCCCCCAAGAGGCCTGGGGGGTCAGGGTGTTTCTGGTCTGTCCCCTTTTCTTTTTTTGGAATGTTTTTTCTGTGACTCGGTTCAAGTCACAAGATGGCTACCATCACTTCCTGGTTTGAATTGTCGGCAGCCAATCAGATCTCAGCACTATATCGGGAGGGGTTGAGGATCCTCCACGTACCCAGATATACAACTGGAAATGTCTTTAAATAACCAGAAACTACTGAACAGATTTACATCATTTAACAAAAAGAGCGCTTTCTGGACCAACAGCTACCTTTCTGCCAAATCTTTTGTAATTCTGCTCTGCAGATTGGGTTTTAGCTCTGTCTAAAATTTCCTATGGAAATTAACAAGGGGAAAGCACGTCTTGGGACTCTCCCTTTTTCTAGGCCCCCGCTTGACTTATCACTACGAAATTTTCAACACAGCAGTCGTAAGTGAGTGGCAAATTAGTTTTGCAAATTTCATAAGGATCCGTCAAATTACGTCAAAGTTATTGGCAAATGAAAAATCACCAGTAGTGTATATATATTTTATGGCAGGTACTATGCCTGATCATTTGGTGGCGATAATTCTTCAATAAACCTTCACTACTTCTTGCATCAATTAATGCAGTCGTGAGTGTTTGCTGAGCGTGTTGAGGTCCGTGCCTGGGTTTTCTTGGATCGATGGGCAGGGTTTGGAGTTTCGATATATATATATATTCACTGTATTACATCACTGTATTTAGACACTTATTTACCCATGTCTTCTTCCATTAATCTTTAGCTATACATATATTACAAATATTTATTTTTCAGAAAGAAACATATGTCATCAGTGATGTAATATCTGACGTCATCAGCAGAGGATTGCGGTCGCGTGAGTTATAGTTGCCTGCACTAACTATAACGGGGGAATTTCATTGTTTTTTTACGAGATAAATGTCCAGCTAACTATAACATGTGTGAAACCTATGGTTTTTTAAGTGAATTTGCAAGGTTTTTTAAATGCTAATTCCTAACTATAACGTGTGTGAAACCTATGGTTTTTTAAGTGAATTTGTACGGTTTTTTAAATGCTAAGTTATGTATTTATTAATATATTTTTGTTCAGGTTTCTCACCGTGCGCGCACCGTGCGCGCGCTGTGAGCGTTCGGTTCGCTTCGCGCACCAAACGCCCACGATGCGTTGTACGTGCCGTGCACGTACGGTGCGCGCACCTCGTGCTTTTTCGATTTTTTTTTTTCTTTTTTCAGTCTGGGGGGTCCTTCAGTGACCCCCTGACAAATGCTAGGGGGTCAGGAACTGTCCACCCTGCCCCCCACGGCATGATGAAATGGTTGTAAATTGATAATGTTGCCATAATGGTAGAAAAGAGAAAAAAGTATCGAACATACAGTACAAATTATAATGGATATCGGTAACAATCATACATAATATGGTTACCGCGCTAGTATGTTCAGAGAACTGGTCAATCTTTATCTTAAAATAATATGCATAGCATTGTTTTAGGCTTTAGACTGTTTGGCAACATTTATGCAAAATCAACACATTACAAGATGGCGCAATTGCTTTTGTAAAACTGGAGATGTCCTTTGTTTATTTTCATCACGCATAGAAGTGTTTAAATGACAGCCGTTCACGGTGTGCCGGTAACACCGAAGAAGGCAGATCGCCGAAACGCGTTTGTTCTGGCAATAAAAGACCAGTCAACACGTTACCCGTGAGTGCTTTTTATTTCTTTGCAAGAGAGAAATATTGGAGCGTAAATATATATCCAAAGCACTCCTTCGCCTACGCCTTGGAAAGCACCTGTTATGTCAACAGAAAGGAGCACAGACCTGTTATAATAAAGAAATTCATAAACCTCAGTTGGAAAGATGGGTTTATTCAAATTTCAAAGTGCCTAGCCTGGCGCTCCTCAGTTCCCACTCTGAACATTCTAACGCGCACTCCCAAACCCATAATACGATTGTACCAAGCGGAGGGAGGAGGGGGGGGGTGAAAGGAAGGTATCATCTGGGAAGTAGAAGAAATGAAGGGAGATTATAACAGGACCACAATTCAGTGCATACAAAAGTTGGTTTATTCACTCAAGGTATGCCAGCCATGACGCGTTTCGACTCCGTGGAGCCTTGATCACATGACACGCCATGAAGTCACCTGATTGTTTAAATGCATTTTTTTCTCTTTGCTTTTTTTCACATTGTCAGTGTTTTTTTCCTTTTTTCCCACCTTGCGGTCTGAGTTAAAGTGACAGTGCTCACAGTGTCTAGTTTCATATTTCGTTAGGGGTTTGTTTTGTATTATTACATCTTGGCAAAATACCACGGCCACAAATTAGGGATCATAAATACAACACGGTATATAGATACATGCAGAAATTGGTTACATGTTTGTTGAGCATATCAATGTTGATAAATCTTAATCAAACATTTGATAAATCCAAATAAATATATAAATACATAAATAAATAAATATGTATAAATCACATTTATCACACATGTAAATACTTATAAAATCTATGATTCCAATTTTGGTAAAAATAGATAGATAAAAGTAGATAAACCATTCAAGACATTTTTTCAAAAATAAAATTTTTTTGAAGTGCAAATACTGCTGAACTCACAATTGTGATTTAAATATCATGTCTATGTCATTTTATCCCTACATGTAATGGTTTGATGATAATAAGTAGTGCCCATGTGTTGTATCTTTGTGACATAATATGAAACCCCTAGTAAACAATTATTGTGGTTAATATATAGTGCAAAACTTATGTGCAAATAAGTGCAAATCATCTGAATTATTGAAAAAAACTTTGACAATAATTTTATGATTTTTAAAAGACACCTAAAAAGACCATAAAAAATGTGTATGTAATAAATAACATTATATTAGGTTAAAATCCTTATTTAAAGGAGACTTCTTTGGACTGTGAGGCTTGCAATTGCTACCTCGTCTTGGTTAAATTCTTCCATCATGGTATCTATGTATGGCAAGACTAAGATAGACAAAAAACAACAGGATGTGTCTGTTGTGAGCCAATATTGGTTTGTCGTGGGAAGATTTCTGAAAGGCGGTACAGTCATGTGGTATTGGGGTACTGGAAGTCATTTTGATTAATTGTAATTGTTTTACAGATAAGTGTATATGACTTCAGTTGCGTTTAGGCCATTGGGACTTTTAGAATCTAGTTCTAAAATAAAGCGGGTCTCCAATTGTCTCAAAATTCTCTCTCTGTTGCCACCTCGTTTGTTGAATGGCACACAATCAATTATAAAATATTTGAGAAGTTTAGGATCTGATTGGTGATGTTCAGCAAAATGACGAGCCACCGGATATGTAGGGTCTTTGTTAGATATTGCTCGAATGTGTTGTAATATCCTTTTGTGCCCCTGCAGCTTGGTACTTCCCACGTATCTAAGCCTGCTTGGGCACTCTAGAACATACACTACAAATTCTGTTTTGCAGGAAAGGGCTTTGTTGATAATTTGTTCTTGATCACTAAATGCAGTCTTATATGTCAATGTATTTATCCCACATTGGCAAGCTTTGCAACTACTGCATTTAAAAAAGCCCTTTCGCTGGCTAAGCCAGTTTCCTTTGGGTTTTACAATCGGATTGTTCTGTACTAGTTTATCACGCATATTAGGCGCTCTTCTGTTAGTTATGGACAGTTTTACAGGTAAAGTGGGACCTAGGATAGGGTCATTTCTTATCAATGGCCAACTTCTCTGTACAATCTGCTTTATTTCAAGGCTTTGTTTGCTAAAACCCAATACCATCCGGAATTCATTCTTTTTTGGGGCTAAGTGTTATGTCGGATATTTGGCTAGACGATTCTTTAGTGTGTGTTTTTAGGAGAGTGTCTCTGTCTATCCTGGCGCACTTTGAAATAGCTGCTTCAATAAATTTTTTGGAATATCCACATTGGAGGAATCTTATCCAGCTGTTGTGTTGGGCTTTTAGTAGTTCATCATTTGTACTACAAATTCTTTTTAGTCGGATCATTTCCCCATATGGGATACTCTGTACCAGATGTTTGGGATGTAGACTAGTTGCGTGCAGTACTGAGTTGACTGCCGTGGGCTTTCGGTGGACTTTGGTTTCAATACTCTCATTGTGTATGTAAATTTCAACATCTAAAAAAGTGACTTTTGAAGCACTTATCTCATATGTAAAATTCAAATTGATGTTATTTATATTGAGTTTGTCAACAAATGTTTTAGCCTCCAACTCAGTGCCATCCCATATTAAAAACAGGTCAACTATATAACGCAACCAACATTTTACTTTGTTGTCTAAGGTATCAGAAACATTTCTGTGTAGGACCAATTCCTCCCACCACCCCATATGGAGGCAAGCGTAGCTTGGTGAAAAACTTGCCCCCATTGCCACACCTCGTAATTGTTGATAGACATTGTTCTGAAATAAAAATACATTATTGTGAAGACAAAAATCTATCATGTCAATGAGCATCTTGTTGTGGGCTTGGTGGATAGGTGCCCTTTTGCCGTGGTAATATTGCACTGCTTTGAGGCCATCAATGTGGTTGATGCTCGTGTACAATGCTGTGATGTCCATAGTTATTAGTAGATAACCTTTTTTCCACTCAAAGTCATGAATTTTGGTTAAAAAGTCCCCAGTGTCTCTTAAATATGAAGGGAGTGCCTGTACAAGCTCCTGAAGGAAATAGTCAATATATTGAGACGTGTTTTCAGTCAAACTATTTCTTGCCGAAATGACGGGGCGCCCAGGTGGTTTGATAGGGTTTTTATGCAGTTTTGGTATAAAGTAGATTTCCGGAGTAGTAGGTGTGTTATTTCGCAGGAAACCATATTCATCTTTGTTTAAAAGCCCCAAACTTCTCCATGCCATGAGTTTGCTGTAGTAACTGTCATATGGCGATTTTAATCTTAAAGAATCACTTCTCCGATAACATTGTATATCCGTGAGTTGGCTCAGGGCTTCTGCATTGTAATCTTCCTTTGACCAGATTACTAGATTCCCGCCCTTGTCGGCATTCCTTATGACTATATCCTGATTGCTTGACAACTTCTTCATGAGATGGTGATATTTAATGTTGTGTTTTTTCATGTTTGTTTTGTGGGTCTCTTTATTTGTTTTATTGATCTTTAAATTTAGATTTTTTAATCCCATGATTATTTGTTCGTGGTATACATCTATGGCATCTCTTGGCATGATAGGTACAAAGACTGACCGTGGTTTGAACTTTGATGTTGGCTTTGAATGTTCCGTAGCCGATGTCATTGATGTCGCTGTTTCCTCTTGGGCATTTGTGGATAATGCCAATGATTGTAAGTCTTTTAATAGTGGCATGTCCTCTTTTGTTAGGCTGTGTATTGAAGGGGACCCACTGAGAGGAGGTGATAGTGCTACCGTATCATTGGCATTTGTCCCTTTCATTAGGTGATATTTACGGAGTTTTAATTTTCGAATGGTTTTGTATATATCGACCCTGGTTGCAGCATAATTGAATGAACTTTCCGGGCAGAAATATAGTCCTAGTGACAACAGTTGTAATTCAGCGGTGTTTAGGGCCAAGGATGTTAAATTAGTCACCGTGATGTTATTGCTGTTTGTTTGTTCATCATCTATTTTCGGTTCCACCGGTGAGTCTGATACCGCCTGGTTGAATCTCCTTTGTTGTGCCCTTCTCCTTTCTCTTCGTGTGACTGTTTTTTGTCGATGTTTGCTGTTGCGCTTCTTTTGGTCGAAGTGTTTGTTTTCTCTCTTCGACAAAAAAATCAAGTTCTTCTGCGAGAGATATTGCCACTGGAATTCTTTTATCTCGGTTGTCTGCCTCTGTTTCACTTTCGATTGCTGAACTCAGGTCGGAGGTGGATGAATTTGCATGTTTTGATCCCTTATTGTTTATGGGTCCTATTTGGGAACTTGCGCTGAATTTGGATATTTTCATATTTTCATATTTCTTTGCGAAAGTAAAAATGCATCCGCATTCATAATCCGCTTTGTCACGATGGTATTTGTACGTTTTGCGTTCTCTAATTTTGTCCTCCTCTTTTTTTAACCGTAGTAGCATTTCCTCTTTTAGTTTTTTTGATTCCTCTTTTTGATCCATACCTTCTATTTCGACATTCAGGATGTCTATTTGTCCTTGTAACTTGAGGCGGTCTGACTCTGCATATTTGACTAGAAGCATCACCAATCTTTTTGAAGATTCCAAATTCGGTTCTGCCCACTCTTTAAGCATCTGTGGATCTGGTGTCTCGTAGCTGGGGGCGATTAGTATGCGTAGCCCCCGGGGAATTCTTCCAACATCCAGATATCGCTGAAGGGAGCGGCCCTCCCACCATTTGCTTTGTTTGCCTTTCATTAGTTTCTCTAAGCTCCGGTATTTGTTTCGGAGACTTGCATTTTTGGTTGTTGCTGGTGCATTTTGGGCTATGTAGTTTATGTTTGGCGTATTTGAATCGTCAAACATCGCTGAAGCCGCAGCCTCACGATCTCTAGGGCGTGTCTGCTGACATAACCTTGAGTTGAAATGAATATATACTGTATATATAGACTTTAGATCCGTGACACTTTTATCTTGTTAGATATTGCGTGAAGGTCTCACAGTCTAAGTCCCAAGCACACCCCTCTACCCAGTATGAATACGTTGTGGAATACAGCTCCTACCTCCAGGCTGCTGTCGGCACTCCTCGGGTCCTCCGGCTCGAGTCAGTGCTGTCTTGCTTCGCCTTGCTTCATAGGTTGTGCTGTCCGCTTTTTGTCCGTTACTGGGGGCTGAACTGACGATAATACTCCCGGATTCGCTTCTTGTTGTCCGTTGCCAGACGGCGTCTTCCTTGTGTACTGTCAGCCCAAACGCGAGGGGGGGTCCGTGTGAAACCGGAGAAGGCAAAAACCGGTTTGAAATATCCAAAGCACTCCTTCGCCTACGCCTTGGAAAGCGCCTGTTATGTCAACAGAAAGGAGCACGGACCACAATTCAGTGCATACAAAAGTTGGTTTATTCACTCAAGGTATGCCAGCCATGATGCGATTCGACTCCGTGGAGCCTTGATCACATGACATGCCATGAAGTCACCTGATTGTTTAAATGCATTTTTTTCTCTTTGCTTTTTTTCACATTGTCAGTGTTTTTTTCCCTTTTTCCCACCTTGCGGTCTGAGTTAAAGTGACAGTGCTCACAGTGTCTAGTTTCATATTTCGTTAGGGGTTTGTTTTGTATTATTACATCTTGGTATATATATATCAACAGCAAAAGTCGTGGGTCTCTCTGCCACTTATTATTATGCGTGAAAATTTATTTAAACATGATAGCAAGCACAACACCCGACGTGTTTCGGTGCAGCCGTACCTTGGTCACGGGTCAAGGAATTGTTTGTCAAATAGGAATAGAAATAGTGCACTGTGACTAAACATAATTGTAGGACTACCAATCCCAATGTTCAACATGGCATCCATTTTGTAATGTGTTTATAGAGCTGCTGAAACTTACATATTCTCAAGTTTTAAACCAACTGAAAGGTATAACAACATAGTATTTGAACTGGAATAAATGTAATATACATAAATCAAAATATTTCATACAATAGAATTAAATAACGAAATTTCAACCGCCATCCTATAAATCATGCCCCAGTGGGCCTATGACAGGAGTGAAAGATGTTTCGTGCTATTCTGCCCCAGTGGGCCATGTTTAAAAATTGGTCATCCATTTTATCAATTTTAACACAGCTTATAGCACATTCTGACCTGGTCATAATTCATATAAGATTTCATATATATCCTTTTGGTTAACATTCAAACTCATTAACAGAAGTTTCAACACGCTCTGTTGTCATATCATCGACCTGAACGGCTGATAATTCTGTCTCCTACAAAAAATTAAAAATAGTGTAATCAATATTTCAAAGTATAAATTTAAAAACAAACATGGCTAACGATTTATCAATCTATTTATGTACAACGGAACAGACATGTTACAACATATTGATAAGGCATATTAACCCAAATGGACCAACATCTCCTCATCCTTGTTCAATCCTTTTGGGTGTACTGTATCGTACTTGATAATTAATTTAGATTCCAGACATCTAAGTTTTTTCACTCGATTCCCTCCTCTTTCTGATTTTGGAATTATATCCAAAGCACAGAAACTTAAGAGACTGGTGTTCTTATTATGAATTTCTTTAAAATGTCTGGCTACGGGATATTGTCTATCCTCATTCACAATTGCTCTTGTGTGTTCTAACACATGTTTTTTAACTTGATGAATAGTACTCCCTATGTATATTAATGAACAGGGACAACTAATTCCGTAAACACAATAGTCAGATTTACAAGTGAGATGTTTCGTTATGGTAAATGGTTTTTGATCTTTAGACAATACAATAGTCTTGCACTTACAGCTGTTCCTACAGGCTTTACACGATTTACATGGAAAAAAACCCTGAACTGGATTCAAGACTTTATCCTCCACTAGCATGTTGCTACACAAGATATCAGTCAGTGCACTGCATTTCCCGTATGTTATTTTTGGTTGACCTCCCACAAATTTTCTCAATGTGGTGTCAGTATTCAAAACATGCCAATACTTTTTCAAACTATTTCGCATTTCCCAAGACTGATTGTTATATGAGGTTATAAACCTTAGGGGTTCCTCCTCACTGGTATCTACGATTTTACTTTTCAATGTTGCTGCTCTGTCAATGGTCATTACTTTAGCACATGCCTGATTAACAATTTTCGATGAGTAGCCTCTTTCCAAGAATCTGCTTTTCATATTCTGCAACTCACTTTGGAATAACTGTTCAGAGCTACAGTTTCTATTAGCTCGTAAGAGCTCTCCATAAGGTATGCTACTGATCAGATTTTAGGGATGACAACTTTTTGTGTGAAGCAAACTGTTCCCCGCAGTCAATTTTCTAAACAATCTGCTGGTTAATTAATCATTTTGTACTTTAATTTCAACATCCAGAAATTCAATTTTATCATGATGTACAGTGTTGGTAAAGTTTTGTTGATTATCATTTAACCTCACTACAAATTGTGTTGCATCTTCTTCAGTTCCCTTCCAAATGCAAAACACATCATCTATATACCTTACCCAGAGGACAACATTCTGGGTGAAGGCCATGATGGTACTGGCCACCTGCTCCTCCAACCAGCCAAGGTACAAACCCGTATAGCTGGGGGCAAAGCAAGTTCCTATCGCCGTTCCCTGGGTTTGGCAATAGATGACATGGTTGAACAGAAAATAATTATTTGATAAGCATGTGTTCATCATAGTGAGCAGCATTTCCGTATGCCTAAGATAAGACAGATCGCGTTGTTTTAAAAAGCGGCTTGTTGCTTCAATTCCCAAACTGTGTGGTATGCAAGTATATAAACTATTGACGTCAAGCGTCATAAGTAACATATCAGTGGTCCAAACTACTTTGTCAATCACATTTAAAAAATCCCTGGTGTCTTGTTTATAAGACGGGAGAGCCTGCACATAGGAAAGTAAAAAACAGTCGATGAATTTTGGTGTATTTTCATAAGTACTCCCTATAGAAGATACAATTGGTCGCCCCGGTGGAATTTTGTTATTTTTGTGCATCTTCGGCAATAGATACATTGTTGGCAACTTGGGGTGAACACACAGGAGATATTTAAACTAATCCTCTGACAACAATTTCTCATTCTTCCATGTTAATACATGAGATGTAAAAACATCATTACTCTTTAACTACTTCTGTTACTTGCCTGATAACTCTCAACATACCCCAACTGCAGCATGCCTTCATCTAGATACATTTACCTAGGCCATACCACTACATTCCCACCCTTGTCGGACTTTTTTATGATTATAGATCTATTTTCCTGCAGATCTTTGACTGCTTTGTGTTGGTATCTTGTAAGATTACCACCTAGTGGTTTGGGGCATTTGTCCAGTTTCTTGAATTCCAAAATAACTCCTTTCTAAAATATCTCGATAGCCTCATTGTGTATTTGGGGCAAAAAATCTTGATTTGGGCTTGAAGTGTCTGCCACTGGCACAACTAACATTCAGTATTTCATCTAATACAACCTCTCAAACAGATTCGATGTCTTCATTGCCATATTCCAAAGCCCTCATGGTTTGTAAAAGATTGATATCAGCAATCGTTAAATTAACATGACTACTGACATTCAAAGGGGTCACTTCTTTCATTTTCGTTTCAAACCATTTCTTTAACTTTAGTTTTCTAACAAAGTGGAAAAGGTCAACCCTCCCCTCTGTATAATTAAACCTGCTAGTTGGGCAAAATGTTAATCCTAATGATAAAACATCGATTTGATCAACAGTTAACTGAATATTATATACAGAGCGTGTTGAAACTTCTGTTAATGACATTGAATGTTAACCGAAAGGATATATATGAAATCTTATATGAATTATGACCGGGTCAGAATGTGCTATAATCTGTGTTAAAATTGATAAAAATGATGACCAATTTTTAAACATGGCCCACTGGGGCACAATTGCACGAAACATCTTTCACTCCTGTCATAGGCCCACTGGGGCATTATTTATAGGATGGCGGTTTAAATTTCGTCATTTAATTATGTTGTATGAAATATTTTGATGTATGTATATTACATTTATTCCAGTTCAAATACTATGTTGTTATACCTTTTAGTTGGTTTAAAACGTGAGAATATGTAAGTTTCAGCTGCTCTATAAACACATTACAAAATGCCATGTTGAACATTGGGATTGGTAGTCCTACAATTATGTTTAGTCACTGTCCCCTATTTCTATTCTGATTTAACAAACAATTCCTTGACCCGTGATCAAGGTGCGGCTGCACCGAAACGCGTCGGGCGTTGTGCTTGCTATCATGCTTGAACACATTTTCAAGCTTAATGGATTTGGGCTCGAGTGAAATTTTTATGGATGGAGTAAGAATCGTGTGGAATATATATATATATATATATATATATATATATATATATATATATATATATATATAATAAAGGCTAAATGGACATTCTAGTTAGGTGAAAATATCAGTTAAAACGCAACATTTTAAAACACAAAAACCACACATTCACCATTTATATTTAATTGAAGAAAATATAATGGACACCCCCGCCATGCAGAGAGGATATTTTGTACCATAGTGCTCAACTTTAATCCGCTCAGGCTGTCAAATGGGTCCACCAGAAAAATTACATGGAAGAAAGCACTATGAATACAGCTGGTTACTTTGGTTTATAATTACAAGCGAAGACCGTTTTTGTTTTTAATTATATAAAACTTGTGTTTGTTATGTTATGCAAATCTATGGTCTAGTGGGACAACTAGAAACTCTAGGAATTCAAGAAGTGAGCAGGAGGCTCTTAAATGTAGTGGCAAGTCATCCCATGCTTTAGAAATGAAGTAGGAGAAGGCTTGACTGCCAAATCTGGTTTTCCATATGGGTAGAATGTGTGCAAGTAGGAGTTTGGATGAGCGGCAGTACCTGGGAGATTTGTGGAAGCACATGTGATTGTTGAGGTACACCAGTGTTATTTGGTGCCTTGAAAGTGTGGATGATAAGTTTGAATTGTGTTCATTTTGAGTATGGAGAACCTGTGGAGCTCCTTCAGGTGCGGTGTGATGTAGGTGCGGTGTAAGAGGCTGAGAGTAATTTTGGCCACCGACTACTGAATGATCTGCAGCCTTTGGTGAGTTGTTTGTTGATCCCGGCATAGAGGACGTTTATGTAGTCCAGACTGCTTGTGACTAGAGCGTGCATCACAGATTTAGGGGTGTGTTTGGCAGCCATTTCAAAGTATTCATCAACATCTTCAGTAATCATGAGGCAGTGACGGTCTTGACTTGGGCAGTTTTGGGCAGTTTTGTCGAAGTTGCTGTTGATGATGATCCCAATATTATTGGCATGGGTGGTGAGTCCCATGGTGAAGTGCTCTTTCAGATTATAATTTTGGACTTGACGGTGTTCAGCTTCAGACATTTGGTCTTTATCCAGTTGGCATTTTCAGTCATGCAGGGATTGAACTTATCTTGGTACTGGGCGTCTTGTCCGTGAGGGAGCGAATGAGCTGTATAGGACAGGACATTGATGTTGTGAGAGCTGATGATGCTTGGTAGAGGAATTATGTATGCATTGAGAGGGTCGGGTGCAGGGAAGAAACTTGTGGAAATCTGCAGATGAGGTCATAATCAGCTAAGGTGTATGATGCCAGGCTAACTAACTGGGCCTTTACAGTCGGGAAGTTGCATATCCATCGGAGTGCATGTCCTTGGACTCCAATGTCATGTAGGTGTTGGATGAGGATGGGTGGGAGACTGTTAAACGCTCTGGAGAGGTCCGTGAGGATGAGAGATGCAATGTCTCCCCCATCCAGAGTCATGTGGATTTCATCCGTGGCTGGGAGGAGGGCAGTTTCATTGTGGTGACTGACTGGGTCTAAAACCAGACTGAGTGGTGTCTGAGATGTTGCTCGTTGAGGTTTTTAGTGGGGCATTTGGTGATGATTTTCTCCAAAATCTTGGCCGGGAATGGTAGCAGGGTGATCGGCCTGTAATTGAGGAGCATTGAAAGGTCCATGGAGGGTTTTTTCAGCAATAGGAGGACAGTTGCACATTTCCAAGCATCTGAGAAGGTCATGGAAGAGGTGGAGTCATTCAGAATGGGTGTGAGCATGGCGCTGATGGGTTGCAGTCCTCTGGATTAGCCATAATGGTTGCAGGGGTCCGATTGTGGCCCCTGAGTGGATGGGCTTCATGTGGCTGAAATTTTTTCTTGGATGATGACGGGCCATGTGGTGAGCATTGGTTCTTTGGAAAAGTTCAGGAGGCACTTGGCAAGGCCTGTTAGATCTTGTTGCTGGTTGGAGTTGGAGGCAGCCACTGGTGAGGTGAAGTCCTTCACAATGGCGAAGATATATGTGTTTCTATAGGTGCTGCCATCAATGCAGTCCACCAGAGCATTGTGTTTGGTGGTCCAGATCATTTGGTGGTAGCATCTCAAGGCTGATTTGAAAGTGCTCCTGTCTGCATTGACCTGGCTCATTCTCTATTTGAGCTCCAGTTCTTTGCAATGGAGTTTCATCAGTCTGAGTTCCTCTGTGTACCAAGTGGCCTGGGGTCTAGATTGTGTTGTATTGCTGTGTTTGAGGGGGGCCAGGAAGTCAGTGCCTGAGGTGAGCCAATTGTTGAAATTCTTGATGGCTTTGGGGAGGCTGTTTCTGTGATCAGATCAGTAGGTGATGAGAGTGGTGTTCCAGTCCTTGAGAGCAATCCTGCTCCAGGCTCTGCTGGCTGATCTGGCGGTATATATTCACTGAAAAAAACAAAGGTTACAGGGGTGTTATAGTTAGACTCAGATTTCCCTTTTACAAAACCATTGAAATTCAGCTGTATAATAATTACCTGAGCTAACTATAACTTACGCCCCGCAATGCACTGCTTATGACCTCACATATTACATCACTCATGGCATGGTCAGTGACATCACTGATGACATCTCAAATTACATCACTGCTCATTTTTCTACACTCTGTTTTGCCTTTCCTGCTCCTTTTTCTACCTTCTGTTTTGCCCCGTCTGCCCGATTTTCTGCCCTCCATTTTTGCCTTTTCCTGTTATGTTTTGCCTTTTCTGTTAATTTTTCTGCCCCCTGTTTTGCCCTCTTTGGCACGGGGGGTCCCTTAAGGCCCCGAAAGCCCAGCTGGCTCCCCGCCTCCTGCGGGAGCCTGCATTGCTGTCGCACAGAGGGAGTTGCCGGAAATGCAGCTTCCTGCATGCGAGAGCAATATTTTCATCTCTTTCCCTGCCCACATGTCTGCAGGCAGAGAAAGAGATTAAAAACTCCACTTTCAGCTAGCGAGAGCGGTTTGACAGCTCCAGCCCACTGTAAGCGGAGTGTTTGCTTTTGCTTGGCAGGAGCTCTCAAATCTACCGCCAAGCAAAAGCAAACAGCTATGTCCCGGGACATAGCAGAAGCCGGACCTGCTGGGTGGCAGTCCCCAGGGCCAATAATGGCTCCAAGAGGGGGGCCACATGATACCTCTCCTTTTGGTCCCGTAGAGGTGATGATCGCCGGGCCATATGTGGCCTGGGAGGGGGACCACATTGCCCCCCTCCTGCATTTTTAATAAGTATTTGGCCCTGGGGAGTTGGTGGCCCTCGGGCCAGGGGGTCTGCAGCCCCCCTTTTATTATTTTTTTTTATAGCCCCAGGGAAGTGGTTGTTCCCGGGGGATGGGTCCACGTGGACCTCCGCAGCATTATTTCCATAAGCCCTGGAAATGTGGTGGTCTCCGGGGCATAAATTGGCCCTAGGAGGGAGGCCCATGCCACCCCTTCCTTATTCATTAAACTCTGCATGTAACCAGGGTCTGGCCTACCTGGGGGGCAATATTAAAAGCAAGTGCAGGAGACACTGCTTGTTTTTAAAAAATTCAAGGCGATATGCGCAACTATTGCGCAAAGAAAACCCTGTGCATTTAAAAAAAATGATTTTTTTCCTGGGCGGGGTCCCTCTGAGACCCTGGCACCAGAGGTAGAGAGTCATGGTATTCCTACCCTGTACCCTTTTCATTTTTCTGCGTTTGTTTTTGGGGCTCGGCTGAAGCCAAATCCCAATATGGCTGCCAACACTTCCAGGTTGAAGTGTTGGAAGCCAATCAGAGCTCTGCAGATCTCTGCACAAGCTTGTCATTATTCGCGAAGTCGTCGCGGCCACAGATAAACAAATTTGGATTTCCTTTATTTCTCACAAACTATTGAACAGATTTACACCAAAGAACAAAAAGCGTAACCTGTGAAGCAAGGGCTACCTTTCTGCCAAATTTGATGTAATTCTGTCCAGTGGTTCGGGCTGCAGGCGTGTCTAAAGAGTCTATGGGAATGAACATGGGAAATGCACTTTTTTTGACCCTCCCTTTTTTTCCGGCTCGCGTTTGATGGATCACCCCAAAACTTTCCATGCACTACTAGATTTGTCACGCGGCGCTAAAGAGATAGCCAATAAACACTTTTCCTATGGAAACATGGTCCTAACTATAACTACCTACTGACGACCGCCAATAGGTCATATAAATATATATGTATGTATATATGTATATATATATATATCTAATTCGGAAATAGGATGTATTATATGTTGTGGACTTACACAAAGGAATGAGGGTAAAGCATTTAAACAGCACCACAACAATTGAGGTAGAAATCAATAAGACACTCAATAAATCCAATACTGAGTAATAAAAATAGACTGTTTTTTAATGTGTTTTAAGACACCCCAACGAAAAAGATCCATCAAGGGTTCCTAAAATATGGACTTTACATGGTATAGAAAATCAAAGCATGCCACTTAACCGCAAACAAGCATGGGTAAATTCAACTAATTTGAAACTTAGAAATGTTTGCAGCAACAAGTTGGGCTAGATTTATTGCGGTCACATAGAGTTACTTTAGATGACCAACTCTGGTAGGGAGCCAGTCAGGGAGACCAGCGAAGCCCACAGAAACGGTAACCTTCAAAGAAGAAGTTGTACCCAGGCAGTTCCACGCACTTTATCCTCTTTGAAATGGATTCCTATGAAAGTGGTCCTTATACAAGGGGTGAAGGATGCCGAAGATGCTCAAGGTTGATGTGGATGCAATGCGGTCGACAGGTCTATTCCTATTACTACTCCTAGGTCCACAAAGAGGGTGGTGCTGTCCTAGTCACAGGGCTGATGACCCTAGAAGTCCTCACAGTGCTAGTAGAAGTCCAGTCGCCACTGGGCTACGAGTTGCCCGGTATCGCGGTCACAGCCAGATGCTTTCCTGGGCGCTAACTCCGTAACGGGCTCAGTGAACTGAAGTGTAACTATGAGCATTGTGTCCTGGTCTATGGCTCTGCATGACAGCAGTTGGCAGAAGTATGTAGATTCTGGGCTACTAACTTGCCCCAGCAGACTTCTAAGCTGATGTGGCCCTGTACTGTGAACAGGAGATAAGCCAACCACCCTTGAAGTATCACTGCTTTGGCTGGGTCCCGGAGACTACTTCTCCACGAGCAGGACACAGCAGACACAGTCCATCGTCTTTGCTAGCCATCAGGTTCAGCAGGTGCAGTCCACGCCGGTGCATCTTCTCTCTTTGTCGGTTCCACAGTGCAGCAGGGCAGTCCTTCTTCAGTAATTCTTCCAGTTCAGATGACATCTGAGTTGTGGGTACACTGGGTGGCCTATTTATGCTCCTCAGAAAGGGCCCTCAGGGTAGACTTGGCTAGTAGCCAAACCGCTGCCAGGTTCCCTCCCTACTTCTGACCACTTTCTGGCAAGTGTGGCATCTGTTTATCCCAAGATGCACCGTTCTGCCCACTCCCAACATGGCAGACCTCTCTTTTAGCTTCCAGAGAACGCTAACCCAACCCAGTAGTGTGTGCATATACATTATACTTTCCATATTTGTTAATATATGTTTTTTGCATATCTGCAACACATAGAGTGGAGTAGAGTGGCCTAGAGTGAAGTAGCATATAGTGCAGTGACGTAGAGTGTTGCAGAGTGGGGTATAGTGGAGTAGTGTGCAGTGGTGCAGAGTAGTCTGGAATAGAGTCAAGTGGCATAGAGTGCATTGGTTATGAGTAAAGTGGTGTACAGTGCATGACGTAGAGTGCAATGAGGTAAAATGGAATGACTTAGAGGGGTGCAGAGTAGAGTGGCTTAAAGTAAGGTGGTGCAACATAAATTGTAGTGGCATGGAGTGCAGTGGTGTAGTGTGGAGTGGCATAGAATGGAGTGGCGTTGAGTAGATTGTTTCAGAGTAGAGTGGAGTGATGTGAGCTGGTGCAGGGCTTAGTTGAGCTGTGCAGGGTAGAGTGGAGTGGTATCGAGTAGAGTGACAGAGTGCAGTGGTGCACAGTAGATTAGAGTGCCATAGAGAAGATTGGCATATAGTGCAGTAGTGTAGAGTGTAGTGGTGAAGAGTGCCTTGGTGTAGAGTGCAGTAGAGTGGTGAAGAGTAGTGCAGAGTAGTGCAGTGGCTGAGAGTGCAGTGGTGCAGAGTAGAGTGGCATAGAGTTCAGTGGCGTAAAGTGCGGTGTTGCAGAGCAGAGTTTTGCAGAGTGCAATGACATAGAGTGTCATAGAGTGCAGTGATGTAGAGTAGAGTGGCATAGAGTGCCTTAGCATAGAGTGCAGTGGTTTAGAGTAGAGTGGCATAGAGTAGAGTAGCATAGAGTGCAGCAGCAGAGAGTAGAGTGGCGCAGAGTAGAATAGAGTGGAGTAGAGTGAATTGAAGTAGAGTGCAATGGTGTAGAGTAGAGTTGCGTAGAGTGCAGTGGTGGAGAGTGCATTGGCATACAGTAGTGCATTGCAGAGTAGAGTGCAGTGGCATAGAGTGCATTGGTTTTGAGTAAGGCTCCCAGTTTTCCGTTTTTACTGATTTTTACAGATATATACTGACAGAAAACATTCATTTTCTTGTCTATTTCCCTTTTTAAATATGAATAACAATGGAAATTGGGTTTCTTTTTGAGTAATTCTAAATATGGTCTACCATGACTGCCAGGCCAATAAATGTGTGGATTGATAGATAAGTGGTTTAAAAAAACAAATTTTAGTAAAGATGCTTTAACAGCAGTAGATATGCACAAGGTTGATACTGAAATGTGCATATTTTCATATAAGTGCACTGATTTATCGCCTGCATGTGTTCACAGCACTGAAACCTGGCAGACATTCAAGCATGAGCACATATTTATGGGTTAAATAAATGTGGACATATACTAATTTCAGTTTAATTATTTGTTTCGGAGACTTGCATTTTTGGTTGTTGCTGGTGCATTTTGGGCTATGTAGTTTATGTTTGGCGTATTTGAATCGTCAAACATCGCTGAAGCCGCAGCCTCACGATCTCTAGGGCGTGTCTGCTGACATAACCTTGAGTTGAAATGAATATATACTGTATATATAGACTTTAGATCCGTGACACTTTTATCTTGTTAGATATTGCGTGAAGGTCTCACAGTCTAAGTCCCAAGCACACCCCTCTACCCAGTATGAATACGTTGTGGAATACAGCTCCTACCTCCAGGCTGCTGTCGGCACTCCTCGGGTCCTCCGGCTCGAGTCAGTGCTGTCTTGCTTCGCCTTGCTTCATAGGTTGTGCTGTCCGCTTTTTGTCCGTTACTGGGGGCTGAACTGACGATAATACTCCCGGATTCGCTTCTTGTTGTCCGTTGCCAGACGGCGTCTTCCTTGTGTACTGTCAGCCAAAACGCGAGGGGGGGTCCGTGTGAAACCGGAGAAGGCAAAAACCGGTTTGAAATATCCAAAGCACTCCTTCGCCTACGCCTTGGAAAGCGCCTGTTATGTCAACAGAAAGGAGCACGGACCACAATTCAGTGCATACAAAAGTTGGTTTATTCACTCAAGGTATGCCAGCCATGATGCGTTTCGACTCCGTGGAGCCTTGATCACATGACATGCCATGAAGTCACCTGATTGTTTAAATGCATTTTTTTCTCTTTGCTTTTTTTCACATTGTCAGTGTTTTTTTCCCTTTTTCCCACCTTGCGGTCTGAGTTAAAGTGACAGTGCTCACAGTGTCTAGTTTCATATTTCGTTAGGGGTTTGTTTTGTATTATTACATCTTGGTATATATATATCAACAGCAAAAGTCGTGGGTCTCTCTGCCACTTATTATTATGCGTGAAAATTTATTTAAACATGATAGCAAGCACAACACCCGACGTGTTTCGGTGCAGCCGTACCTTGGTCACGGGTCAAGGAATTGTTTGTCAAATAGGAATAGAAATAGTGCACTGTGACTAAACATAATTGTAGGACTACCAATCCCAATGTTCAACATGGCATCCATTTTGTAATGTGTTTATAGAGCTGCTGAAACTTACATATTCTCAAGTTTTAAACCAACTGAAAGGTATAACAACATAGTATTTGAACTGGAATAAATGTAATATACATAAATCAAAATATTTCATACAATAGAATTAAATAACGAAATTTCAACCGCCATCCTATAAATCATGCCCCAGTGGGCCTATGACAGGAGTGAAAGATGTTTCGTGCTATTCTGCCCCAGTGGGCCATGTTTAAAAATTGGTCATCCATTTTATCAATTTTAACACAGCTTATAGCACATTCTGACCCGGTCATAATTCATATAAGATTTCATATATATCCTTTTGGTTAACATTCAAACTCATTAACAGAAGTTTCAACACGCTCTGTTGTCATATCATCGACCTGAACGGCTGATAATTCTGTCTCCTACAAAAAATTAAAAATAGTGTAATCAATATTTCAAAGTATAAATTTAAAAACAAACATGGCTAACGATTTATCAATCTATTTATGTACAACGGAACAGACGTGTTACAACATATTGATAAGGCATATTAACCCAAATGGACCCACATCTCCTCATCCTTGTTCAATCCTTTTGGGTGTACTGTATCGTACTTGATAATTAATTTAGATTCCAGACATCTAAGTTCTTTCACTCGATTCCCTCCTCTTTCTGATTTTGGAATTATATCCAAAGCACAGAAACTTAAGAGACTGGTGTTCTTATTATGAATTTCTTTAAAATGTCTGGCTACGGGATATTGTCTATCCTCATTCACAATTGCTCTTGTGTGTTCTAACACATGTTTTTTAACTTGATGAATAGTACTCCCTATGTATATTAATGAACAGGGACAACTAATTCCGTAAACACAATAGTCAGATTTACAAGTGAGATGTTTCGTTATGGTAAATGGTTTTTGATCTTTAGACAATACAATAGTCTTGCACTTACAGCTGTTCCTACAGGCTTTACACGATTTACATGGAAAAAAACCCTGAACTGGATTCAAGACTTTATCCTCCACTAGCATGTTGCTACACAAGATATCAGTCAGTGCACTGCATTTCCCGTATGTTATTTTTGGTTGACCTCCCACAAATTTTCTCAATGTGGTGTCAGTATTCAAAACATGCCAATACTTTTTCAAACTATTTCGCATTTCCCAAGACTGATTGTTATATGAGGTTATAAACCTTAGGGGTTCCTCCTCACTGGTATCTACGATTTTACTTTTCAATGTTGCTGCTCTGTCAATGGTCATTACTTTAGCACATGCCTGATTAACAATTTTCGATGAGTAGCCTCTTTCCAAGAATCTGCTTTTCATATTCTGCAACTCACTTTGGAATAACTGTTCAGAGCTACAGTTTCTATTAGCTCGTAAGAGCTCTCCATAAGGTATGCTACTGATCAGATTTTAGGGATGACAACTTTTTGTGTGAAGCAAACTGTTCCCCGCAGTCAATTTTCTAAACAATCTGCTGGTTAATTAATCATTTTGTACTTTAATTTCAACATCCAGAAATTCAATTTTATCATGATGTACAGTGTTGGTAAAGTTTTGTTGATTATCATTTAACCTCACTACAAATTGTGTTGCATCTTCTTCAGTTCCCTTCCAAATGCAAAACACATCATCTATATACCTTACCCAGAGGACAACATTCTGGGTGAAGGCCATGATGGTACTGGCCACCTGCTCCTCCAACCAGCCAAGGTACAAACCTGTATAGCTGGGGGCAAAGCAAGTTCCTATCGCCGTTCCCTGGGTTTGGCAATAGATGACATGGTTGAACAGAAAATAATTATTTGATAAGCATGTGTTCATCATAGTGAGCAGCATTTCCGTATGCCTAAGATAAGACAGATCGCGTTGTTTTAAAAAGCGGCTTGTTGCTTCAATTCCCAAACTGTGTGGTATGCAAGTATATAAACTATTGACGTCAAGCGTCATAAGTAACATATCAGTGGTCCAAACTACTTTGTCAATCACATTTAAAAAATCCCTGGTGTCTTGTTTATAAGACGGGAGAGCCTGCACATAGGAAAGTAAAAAACAGTCGATGAATTTTGGTGTATTTTCATAAGTACTCCCTATAGAAGATACAATTGGTCGCCCCGGTGGAATTTTGTTATTTTTGTGCATCTTCGGCAATAGATACATTGTTGGCAACTTGGGGTGAACACACAGGAGATATTTAAACTAATCCTCTGACAACAATTTCTCATTCTTCCATGTTAATACATGAGATGTAAAAACATCATTACTCTTTAACTACTTCTGTTACTTGCCTGATAACTCTCAACATACCCCAACTGCAGCATGCCTTCATCTAGATACATTTACCTAGGCCATACCACTACATTCCCACCCTTGTCGGACTTTTTTATGATTATAGATCTATTTTCCTGCAGATCTTTGACTGCTTTGTGTTGGTATCTTGTAAGATTACCACCTAGTGGTTTGGGGCATTTGTCCAGTTTCTTGAATTCCAAAATAACTCCTTTCTAAAATATCTCGATAGCCTCATTGTGTATTTGGGGCAAAAAATCTTGATTTGGGCTTGAAGTGTCTGCCACTGGCACAACTAACATTCAGTATTTCATCTAATACAACCTCTCAAACAGATTCGATGTCTTCATTGCCATATTCCAAAGCCCTCATGGTTTGTAAAAGATTGATATCAGCAATCGTTAAATTAACATGACTACTGACATTCAAAGGGGTCACTTCTTTCATTTTCGTTTCAAACCATTTCTTTAACTTTAGTTTTCTAACAAAGTGGAAAAGGTCAACCCTCCCCTCTGTATAATTAAACCTGCTAGTTGGGCAAAATGTTAATCCTAATGATAAAACATCGATTTGATCAACAGTTAACTGAATATTATATACAGAGCGTGTTGAAACTTTTGTTAATGACATTGAATGTTAACCGAAAGGATATATATGAAATCTTATATGAATTATGACCGGGTCAGAATGTGCTATAATCTGTGTTAAAATTGATAAAAATGATGACCAATTTTTAAACATGGCCCACTGGGGCACAATTGCACGAAACATCTTTCACTCCTGTCATAGGCCCACTGGGGCATTATTTATAGGATGGCGGTTTAAATTTCGTCATTTAATTATGTTGTATGAAATATTTTGATGTATGTATATTACATTTATTCCAGTTCAAATACTATGTTGTTATACCTTTTAGTTGGTTTAAAACGTGAGAATATGTAAGTTTCAGCTGCTCTATAAACACATTACAAAATGCCATGTTGAACATTGGGATTGGTAGTCCTACAATTATGTTTAGTCACTGTCCCCTATTTCTATTCTGATTTAACAAACAATTCCTTGACCCGTGATCAAGGTGCGGCTGCACCGAAACGCGTCGGGCGTTGTGCTTGCTATCATGCTTGAACACATTTTCACGCTTAATGGATTTGGGCTCGAGTGAAATTTTTATGGATGGAGTAAGAATCGTGTGGAATATATATATATATATATATATATATATATATATATATATATATATATATATAATAAAGGCTAAATGGACATTCTAGTTAGGTGAAAATATCAGTTAAAACGCAACATTTTAAAACACAAAAACCACACATTCACCATTTATATTTAATTGAAGAAAATATAATGGACACCCCCGCCATGCAGAGAGGATATTTTGTACCATAGTGCTCAACTTTAATCCGCTCAGGCTGTCAAATGGGTCCACCAGAAAAATTACATGGAAGAAAGCACTATGAATACAGCTGGTTACTTTGGTTTATAATTACAAGCGAAGACCGTTTTTGTTTTTAATTATATAAAACTTGTGTTTGTTATGTTATGCAAATCTATGGTCTAGTGGGACAACTAGAAACTCTAGGAATTCAAGAAGTGAGCAGGAGGCTCTTAAATGTAGTGGCAAGTCATCCCATGCTTTAGAAATGAAGTAGGAGAAGGCTTGACTGCCAAATCTGGTTTTCCATATGGGTAGAATGTGTGCAAGTAGGAGTTTGGATGAGCGGCAGTACCTGGGAGATTTGTGGAAGCACATGTGATTGTTGAGGTACACCAGTGTTATTTGGTGCCTTGAAAGTGTGGATGATAAGTTTGAATTGTGTTCATTTTGAGTATGGAGAACCTGTGGAGCTCCTTCAGGTGCGGTGTGATGTAGGTGCGGTGTAAGAGGCTGAGAGTAATTTTGGCCACCGACTACTGAATGATCTGCAGCCTTTGGTGAGTTGTTTGTTGATCCCGGCATAGAGGACGTTTATGTAGTCCAGACTGCTTGTGACTAGAGCGTGCATCACAGATTTAGGGGTGTGTTTGGCAGCCATTTCAAAGTATTCATCAACATCTTCAGTAATCATGAGGCAGTGACGGTCTTGACTTGGGCAGTTTTGGGCAGTTTTGTCGAAGTTGCTGTTGATGATGATCCCAATATTATTGGCATGGGTGGTGAGTCCCATGGTGAAGTGCTCTTTCAGATTATAATTTTGGACTTGACGGTGTTCAGCTTCAGACATTTGGTCTTTATCCAGTTGGCATTTTCAGTCATGCAGGGATTGAACTTATCTTGGTACTGGGCGTCTTGTCCGTGAGGGAGCGAATGAGCTGTATAGGACAGGACATTGATGTTGTGAGAGCTGATGATGCTTGGTAGAGGAATTATGTATGCATTGAGAGGGTCGGGTGCAGGGAAGAAACTTGTGGAAATCTGCAGATGAGGTCATAATCTGCTAAGGTGTATGATGCCAGGCTAACTAACTGGGCCTTTACAGTCGGGAAGTTGCATATCCATCGGAGTGCATGTCCTTGGACTCCAATGTCATGTAGGTGTTGGATGAGGATGGGTGGGAGACTGTTAAACGCTCTGGAGAGGTCCGTGAGGATGAGAGATGCAATGTCTCCCCCATCCAGAGTCATGTGGATTTCATCCGTGGCTGGGAGGAGGGCAGTTTCATTGTGGTGACTGACTGGGTATAAAACCAGACTGAGTGGTGTCTGAGATGTTGCTCGTTGAGGTTTTTAGTGGGGCATTTGGTGATGATTTTCTCCAAAATCTTGGCCGGGAATGGTAGCAGGGCGATCGGCCTGTAGTTGAGGAGCATTGAAAGGTCCATGGAGGGTTTTTTCAGCAATAGGAGGACAGTTGCACATTTCCAAGCATCTGAGAAGGTCATGGAAGAGGTGGAGTCATTCAGAATGGGTGTGAGCATGGCGCTGATGGGTTGCAGTCCTCTGGATTAGCCATAATGGTTGCAGGGGTCCGATTGTGGCCCCTGAGTGGATGGGCTTCATGTGGCTGAAATTTTTTCTTGGATGATGACGGGCCATGTGGTGAGCATTGGTTCTTTGGAAAAGTTCAGGAGGCACTTGGCAAGGCCTGTTAGATCTTGTTGCTGGTTGGAGTTGGAGGCAGCCACTGGTGAGGTGAAGTCCTTCACAATGGCGAAGATATATGTGTTTCTATAGGTGCTGCCATCAATGCAGTCCACCAGAGCATTGTGTTTGGTGGTCCAGATCATTTGGTGGTAGCATCTCAAGGCTGATTTGAAAGTGCTCCTGTCTGCATTGACCTGGCTCATTCTCTATTTGAGCTCCAGTTCTTTGCAATGGAGTTTCATCAGTCTGAGTTCCTCTGTGTACCAAGTGGCCTGGGGTCTAGATTGTGTTGTATTGCTGTGTTTGAGGGGGGCCAGGAAGTCAGTGCCTGAGGTGAGCCAATTGTTGAAATTCTTGATGGCTTTGGGGAGGCTGTTTCTGTGATCAGATCAGTAGGTGATGAGAGTGGTGTTCCAGTCCTTGAGAGCAATCCTGCTCCAGGCTCTGCTGGCTGATCTGGCGGTATATATTCACTGAAAAAAACAAAGGTTACAGGGGTGTTATAGTTAGACTCAGATTTCCCTTTTACAAAACCATTGAAATTCAGCTGTATAATAATTACCTGAGCTAACTATAACTTACGCCCCGCAATGCACTGCTTATGACCTCACATATTACATCACTCATGGCATGGTCAGTGACATCACTGATGACATCTCAAATTACATCACTGCTCATTTTTCTACACTCTGTTTTGCCTTTCCTGCTCCTTTTTCTACCTTCTGTTTTGCCCCGTCTGCCCGATTTTCTGCCCTCCATTTTTGCCTTTTCCTGTTATGTTTTGCCTTTTCTGTTAATTTTTCTGCCCCCTGTTTTGCCCTCTTTGGCACGGGGGGTCCCTTAAGGCCCCGAAAGCCCAGCTGGCTCCCCGCCTCCTGCGGGAGCCTGCATTGCTGTCGCACAGAGGGAGTTGCCGGAAATGCAGCTTCCTGCATGCGAGAGCAATATTTTCATCTCTTTCCCTGCCCACATGTCTGCAGGCAGAGAAAGAGATTAAAAACTCCACTTTCAGCTAGCGAGAGCGGTTTGACAGCTCCAGCCCACTGTAAGCGGAGTGTTTGCTTTTGCTTGGCAGGAGCTCTCAAATCTACCGCCAAGCAAAAGCAAACAGCTATGTCCCGGGACATAGCAGAAGCCGGACCTGCTGGGTGGCAGTCCCCAGGGCCAATAATGGCTCCAAGAGGGGGGCCACATGATACCTCTCCTTTTGGTCCCGTAGAGGTGATGATCGCCGGGCCATATGTGGCCTGGGAGGGGGACCACATTGCCCCCCTCCTGCATTTTTAATAAGTATTTGGCCCTGGGGAGTTGGTGGCCCTCGGGCCAGGGGGTCTGCAGCCCCCCTTTTATTATTTTTTTTTATAGCCCCAGGGAAGTGGTTGTTCCCGGGGGATGGGTCCACGTGGACCTCCGCAGCATTATTTCCATAAGCCCTGGAAATGTGGTGGTCTCCGGGGCATAAATTGGCCCTAGGAGGGAGGCCCATGCCACCCCTTCCTTATTCATTAAACTCTGCATGTAACCAGGGTCTGGCCTACCTGGGGGGCAATATTAAAAGCAAGTGCAGGAGACACTGCTTGTTTTTAAAAAATTCAAGGCGATATGCGCAACTATTGCGCAAAGAAAACCCTGTGCATTTAAAAAAAAATGATTTTTTTCCTGGGCGGGGTCCCTCTGAGACCCTGGCACCAGAGGTAGAGAGTCATGGTATTCCTACCCTGTACCCTTTTCATTTTTCTGCGTTTGTTTTTGGGGCTCGGCTGAAGCCAAATCCCAATATGGCTGCCAACACTTCCAGGTTGAAGTGTTGGAAGCCAATCAGAGCTCTGCAGATCTCTGCACAAGCTTGTCATTATTCGCGAAGTCGTCGCGGCCACAGATAAACAAATTTGGATTTCCTTTATTTCTCACAAACTATTGAACAGATTTACACCAAAGAACAAAAAGCGTAACCTGTGAAGCAAGGGCTACCTTTCTGCCAAATTTGATGTAATTCTGTCCAGTGGTTCGGGCTGCAGGCGTGTCTAAAGAGTCTATGGGAATGAACATGGGAAATGCACTTTTTTTGACCCTCCCTTTTTTTCCGGCTCGCGTTTGATGGATCACCCCAAAACTTTCCATGCACTACTAGATTTGTCACGCGGCGCTAAAGAGATAGCCAATAAACACTTTTCCTATGGAAACATGGTCCTAACTATAACTACCTACTGACGACCGCCAATAGGTCATATAAATATATATGTATGTATATATGTATATATATATATATATCTAATTCGGAAATAGGATGTATTATATGTTGTGGACTTACACAAAGGAATGAGGGTAAAGCATTTAAACAGCACCACAACAATTGAGGTAGAAATCAATAAGACACTCAATAAATCCAATACTGAGTAATAAAAATAGACTGTTTTTTAATGTGTTTTAAGACACCCCAACGAAAAAGATCCATCAAGGGTTCCTAAAATATGGACTTTACATGGTATAGAAAATCAAAGCATGCCACTTAACCGCGAACAAGCATGGGTAAATTCAACTAATTTGAAACTTAGAAATGTTTGCAGCAACAAGTTGGGCTAGATTTATTGCGGTCACATAGAGTTACTTTAGATGACCAACTCTGGTAGGGAGCCAGTCAGGGAGACCAGCGAAGCCCACAGAAACGGTAACCTTCAAAGAAGAAGTTGTACCCAGGCAGTTCCACGCACTTTATCCTCTTTGAAATGGATTCCTATGAAAGTGGTCCTTATACAAGGGGTGAAGGATGCCGAAGATGCTCAAGGTTGATGTGGATGCAATGCGGTCGACAGGTCTATTCCTATTACTACTCCTAGGTCCACAAAGAGGGTGGTGCTGTCCTAGTCACAGGGCTGATGACCCTAGAAGTCCTCACAGTGCTAGTAGAAGTCCAGTCGCCACTGGGCTACGAGTTGCCCGGTATCGTGGTCACAGCCAGATGCTTTCCTGGGCGCTAACTCCGTAACGGGCTCAGTGAACTGAAGTGTAACTATGAGCATTGTGTCCTGGTCTATGGCTCTGCATGACAGCAGTTGGCAGAAGTATGTAGATTCTGGGCTACTAACTTGCCCCAGCAGACTTCTAAGCTGATGTGGCCCTGTACTGTGAACAGGAGATAAGCCAACCACCCTTGAAGTATCACTGCTTTGGCTGGGTCCCGGAGACTACTTCTCCACGAGCAGGACACAGCAGACACAGTCCATCGTCTTTGCTAGCCATCAGGTTCAGCAGGTGCAGTCCACGCCGGTGCATCTTCTCTCTTTGTCGGTTCCACAGTGCAGCAGGGCAGTCCTTCTTCAGTAATTCTTCCAGTTCAGATGACATCTGAGTTGTGGGTACACTGGGTGGCCTATTTATGCTCCTCAGAAAGGGCCCTCAGGGTAGACTTGGCTAGTAGCCAAACCGCTGCCAGGTTCCCTCCCTACTTCTGACCACTTTCTGGCAAGTGTGGCATCTGTTTATCCCAAGATGCACCGTTCTGCCCACTCCCAACATGGCAGACCTCTCTTTTAGCTTCCAGAGAACGCTAACCCAACCCAGTAGTGTGTGCATATACATTATACTTTCCATATTTGTTAATATATGTTTTTTGCATATCTGCAACACATAGAGTGGAGTAGAGTGGCCTAGAGTGAAGTAGCATATAGTGCAGTGACGTAGAGTGTTGCAGAGTGGGGTATAGTGGAGTAGTGTGCAGTGGTGCAGAGTAGTCTGGAATAGAGTCAAGTGGCATAGAGTGCATTGGTTATGAGTAAAGTGGTGTACAGTGCATGACGTAGAGTGCAATGAGGTAAAATGGAATGACTTAGAGGGGTGCAGAGTAGAGTGGCTTAAAGTAAGGTGGTGCAACATAAATTGTAGTGGCATGGAGTGCAGTGGTGTAGTGTGGAGTGGCATAGAATGGAGTGGCGTTGAGTAGATTGTTTCAGAGTAGAGTGGAGTGATGTGAGCTGGTGCAGGGCTTAGTTGAGCTGTGCAGGGTAGAGTGGAGTGGTATCGAGTAGAGTGACAGAGTGCAGTGGTGCACAGTAGATTAGAGTGCCATAGAGAAGATTGGCATATAGTGCAGTAGTGTAGAGTGTAGTGGTGAAGAGTGCCTTGGTGTAGAGTGCAGTAGAGTGGTGAAGAGTAGTGCAGAGTAGTGCAGTGGCTGAGAGTGCAGTGGTGCAGAGTAGAGTGGCATAGAGTTCAGTGGCGTAAAGTGCGGTGTTGCAGAGTAGAGTTTTGCAGAGTGCAATGACATAGAGTGTCATAGAGTGCAGTGATGTAGAGTAGAGTGGCATAGAGTGCCTTAGCATAGAGTGCAGTGGTTTAGAGTAGAGTGGCATAGAGTAGAGTAGCATAGAGTGCAGCAGCAGAGAGTAGAGTGGCGCAGAGTAGAATAGAGTGGAGTAGAGTGAATTGAAGTAGAGTGCAATGGTGTAGAGTAGAGTTGCGTAGAGTGCAGTGGTGGAGAGTGCATTGGCATACAGTAGTGCATTGCAGAGTAGAGTGCAGTGGCATAGAGTGCATTGGTTTTGAGTAAGGCTCCCAGTTTTCCGTTTTTACTGATTTTTACAGATATATACTGACAGAAAACATTCATTTTCTTGTCTATTTCCCTTTTTAAATATGAATAACAATGGAAATTGGGTTTCTTTTTGAGTAATTCTAAATATGGTCTACCATGACTGCCAGGCCAATAAATGTGTGGATTGATAGATAAGTGGTTTAAAAAAACAAATTTTAGTAAAGATGCTTTAACAGCAGTAGATATGCACAAGGTTGATACTGAAATGTGCATATTTTCATATAAGTGCACTGATTTATCGCCTGCATGTGTTCACAGCACTGAAACCTGGCAGACATTCAAGCATGAGCACATATTTATGGGTTAAATAAATGTGGACATATACTAATTTCAGTTTAATTCTTCCACAAAACCCAAAATAAATATGGATAAATACAGATAAAATTAGCAAAAAAAAAATATGGATCAATACAGACGGAAATGGCAAAAAATAAATACCATAAAACCGGGAGCCCTAGTTTTGAGTGAAGTGACTTAGAGTGCAGTTGCATAGAGTGCATTGGTTTTGAGTAAAGTGGCGTAGAGTGCAGTGGCGGTAAGTGCAGAGGTGCAGACTGCACTGGTGCGGATCGCAGTGGTGCAGAGTGGAGTGGCACAGCACAAATTGTAGTGGCACGGACTGAAGTAGTGCAGAGTGGAACTGCTCAGAAAAGAGAGGCGCTGATTGCAGTATCGTAGAGCAGATAGTTTTGAGAGTAGAGTGAATTGGCTTTGAGTGGAGTGTGGCACGGCGTAGTGCAGCAGCTTAGAGTAGAGTGGCATAAGGTAGAGTGGTGTAGAGTGTAATGGCATAGAGTGCATTGGTCTAGACTGGTGAGAGTGCAGTGGCGTAGAGTGTGGTGGTGCAGAGTAGAGTGGCATAGAGTTCAGTGGCGTAAAGTGCGGTGTTGCAGAGTAGAGTTTTGCAGAGTGCAGTGACATAGAGTGTCATAGAGTGCAGTGATGTAGAGTAGAGTGGCATAGAGTGCCTTAGCATAGAGTGCAGTGGTTTAGAGTAGAGTGGCATAGAGTAGAGTAGCATAGAGTGCAGCAGCAGAGAGTAGAGTGGTGCAGAGTAGAATAGAGTGGAGTAGAGTGAATTGAAGTAGAGTGCAATGGTGTAGAGTAGAGTTGCGTAGAGTGCAGTGGTGGAGAGTGCATTGGCATACAGTAGTGCATTGCAGAGTAGAGTGCAGTGGCATAGACTGCATTGGTTTTGAGTAAGGCTCCCAGTTTTCCGTTTTTACAGATTTTTACAGATATATACTGACAGAAAACATTCATTTTCTTGTCTATATCCCTTTTTAAATATGAATAACAATGGAAATTGGGTTTCTTTTTGAGTAATTCTAAATATGGTCTACCATGACTGCCAGGCCAATAAATGTGTGGATTGATAGATAAGTGGTTTAAAAAAACAAATTTTAGTAAAGATGCTTTAACAGCAGTAGATATGCACAAGGTTGATACTGAAATGTGCATATTTTCATATAAGTGCACTGATTTATCGCCTGCATGTGTTCACAGCACTGAAACCTGGCAGACATTCAAGCATGAGCACATATTTATGGGTTAAATAAATGTGGACATATACTAATTTCAGTTTAATTCTTCCACAAAACCCAAAATAAATATGGATAAATACAGATAAAATTAGCAAAAAATAAATATGGATCAATACAGACGGAAATGGCAAAAAATAAATACAATAAAACCGGGAGCCCTAGTTTTGAGTGAAGTGACTTAGAGTGCAGTTGCATAGAGTGCATTGGTTTTGAGTAAAGTGGCGTAGAGTGCAGTGGCGGTAAGTGCAGAGGTGCAGACTGCACTGGTGTGGATCGCAGTGGTGCAGAGTGGAGTGGCACAGCACAAATTGTAGTGGCACGGACTGAAGTAGTGCAGAGTGGAACTGCTCAGAAAAGAGAGGCGCTGATTGCAGTATCGTAGAGTAGATAGTTTTGAGAGTAGAGTGAATTGGCTTTGAGTGGAGTGTGGCACGGCGTAGTGCAGCAGCTTAGAGTAGAGTGGCATAAGGTAGAGTGGTGTAGAGTGTAATGGCATAGAGTGCATTGGTCTAGACTGGTGAGAGTGCAGTGGCGTAGAGTGTGGTGGTGCAGAGTAGTGTGGGGTAGAGTTCAGTGGCAGAGAGTGCAGTGTTGTAGAGTAGAGTGTCATAGAGTGCAGTGATGTAGAGTGATGCAGAATGCAGTGATGTAGAGTGCAGTAGCATAGAGTAGAGTGGTGTAGAGTAGAATAGAGTGATGTACAGTACAGTGGCATAGAGTGCAATGGTGTAGAGTAGAGTGGCTAAGAGTGCAGTGGTGTACAGTGCAATGGAGTAGAGTAGTGTTGAAGAGTAGAGTATAGTGGTGTAGAGTGTAGTAGTGCAGAGTAGATTGGTGTCGATTGCAGTGATGTAGAGTGCATTGTCTTGATGAAAGTGGTGCAGAGAGCATTGGCATAAAGAACAGTGGCGTAGAGTTTAGTATTTTAGAGTAGAGTGGTGTAGAGTTCAGTGGCATAGAGTAGAGTGGTGCAGAGTAGAGTAGCCTATAGTGGAGCAGCGCAGTGTAGATTGCAGTGGCATAGAGTGGAGTGGCATAGAGTGGAGTGGCATAGAGTGGAGTGGTGCAGAGTGGAGTAGGGTGGCATAGAGTACAGGGCTCTTAAAGTAGATTGTTTCAGAGTAGAGTGAAGTGGTGTAGAGTGGAGTGATTCAGGCTGGAGTAGAGTGGTGCAGGATAGAGTGCAGTGGTGTAGAGTGGTTAGAGTGCAGTGGTGTAGAGTAGAGTGTTGTAGAGTGCTGAGCCGTAGGATGCAGTGGTGCATAGTAGAATAGGGTGGCTCAGAGTTCAGTCATGTAGTGTGCTGTGGCATAGAGGAGTGGAGTGATGCAGAGTAGAGTGGCGTGGAGTGTAGTGGCATACAGTACGTTGTCGTAAAGTGCAGTGGAGTGGCGTGGAGTAGAGTGTGGCAGAGGACAGTGCAGTGGCATAGAGTGTAGTGGTGCAGAGAAGAGTGGCATAGAGTTCAGTGACTGAGAGTGCAATGTTGCTGAGCAGAGTGTTGTAGGGTGGATTGGTGTAACATAGAGCAGTGTGGAGTGCATTGGCTTTGAGTGCAGTGGTGTAGAGAAGAGTGGTGCGGAGTAGAGTAGAGTGGCGCAGAGAGCAGTGGCATAGAATGCAGTGGTACAGAGTAGAGTGGGGTAGAGTGCAATTATGTAGAGTGCAATGGTGTGGAGTGGCATAGAGTAGAGTGTTGCAGAGTATAGTGGCTTAGGGTGCAGTGGTTCAGAGAAGATTGGTGTAGTGTGCAGTGGCATAGAGTGCATTGATTTTAGGTAAAGTGGCGTAGAGTGCATTGGCATAGAATGCAGTGGTTAGAGTAGAGTGGCATAGAGTGCAATGGTGTAGAGTGATGCAGAGTAGTGTTGAGTGGCATAGAGTGGAGTGGTACACCGAAGATTGCAGGGGCATAGGGTGCAGTTGCACAGCATAGAGTGGCACAGAGTGGAGTGGCGCAGAGTGGAGGAGAGTGGCATTGAGTGCAGCTGCATAGAGTAGATTGTTTCAGAGAAGAGTGAAGTGCCATAGAGCAGGGTGGTGCATGGTAGTGTGGAGTGGTTCAGGGTATAATGCAGGGGCCTAGAGTGGCATAGAGTGCAGTGGCGTAGAGTAGAGTGCCATATAGTTCAGTGCTATAAAGTGAAGTGGTGTAAAGTAGATTTGAGTGGCATAGAGTGGTTTGGTATAGAGTGCAGTGGCATAGAGTGGAGTGGTGCAGAGTATAGTGCATTGGCATAGAGTGCAGTGGCATAGAGAGCAGTGTCGCAGAGCAGAGTGGCGTAGAGTGAAGGGGTATAGAGTGGGTTGGTGCAGAGTAGAGTTGAGTGGCTTAGACTGGAATGGTGTAGATTGCAGTGGCGAAAAGTAAAGGTGTGCTGAGTAGATTAGAGTGTTGTAGACTGCATCAACATTGAATAGAGTGGTGTAGAGTACAGAGGCGTAAAGCATAGAGTGCAGTGGCGTTGAGTGGAGTGGTGCAGAGTAGAGTGCAGTGACACAGAGTAGAGTGGCATAGAGTGAAGTGGTTTAGAGTAGAATGCAGTAGAGGTGAGTACTGCAGAATAGCGTGAAGTGGCATGAAGTGGGGTATGCATGGTGTGGTAGCACAGTGCCATTACATACAAAACATTTTCAATTGAAATGACCATTACATTTGCACAGACATACATTTTTACTGATTAAACAATAAAGCGCACAAACAAAAATGTGTGTAATGCCATGACTTAGTGTACTGATTTGATTTGATTGTATCAAAATATTTGTTTCCACTGCACGTCAGAAGTACCCAAAAATGTGCTTCTTCTATGCTTTTCCTAATTTGGATATATTCTGAAATAGTTGCACAGTTCATTTGCAGACATTTGAATTGTATTTTGTGCTAGAAAAATATAACACCCTACAGCCTTGTTCCCGCAAACCTCCAGTATTCAGCATGATTGTAACATAAATCCTCTTACCTTGAAGTCAGAGAAAGAAAAGTAAACTCCAGCTCCCTCAGAATACAGAGCCTGACATTTGACCTCATTCCCTGAGTGCCCAGCAAATGTGACAAGATAAGTACAAGACTGAAAGGCCTGTTTACAGAAAGGAGCACTGGTGGAAGAATACAAGTGGCCCTTGTAAACAGGCTATGCTCCACAGAAGAGATGGACTCAAGCTGGACAGCCTAAAACAAATAAAGCCAGCAAATAGAATGCAAGCAAATGTGAGTTACGAACCACAAAGCCAATGGAAAGCAACGGGCGAAATATATACCCAGGGCAGCTTACCCAAATGCCCCCAAGATGCCTTTAGAAAGCTTCGACCTAAAAAGGAACCAATGTGCGCAAAATTGGTACCTCTATACCGCTCCGTGACATATATGGGATAGATTCTCAGTGGATGCCAGGGGTGCCAGCTATGGACGCCTAGGAACCATGTAAGTTTTCTGGATATTGTCTATCATCTGGCAAGATTCAAAATGTGAGGATTCTGAACTCATAAAATGTTTCACTTGATAATAACCCCCGTTCCTCATCAGTAAGTTTTGTTGGAAATATTAATTTTGTAATATTGTACAATAAACACATTTTGTTATTGACAAGCGGTGTCATTTCCTTGCTGCATTGTCGTTTGTGCAGAAAATGGTGTTTGAGGTGCTTTGTCTTTTATGGTAATAATTTATAATTTATTTTTACAGCTATCAAAACGTGGCAGCCAGATAACTAAGTTGCAAAGCCAAATTGAAAAAGGAGAAGCTATCCGACAGAGTCTTGAATATGACTTGGCAGTTTCCAGAAAGGACGCCGTTGTTGAAAGATCTGTTTTAGAGGACATACTTGTGAATGCAAAAACAGAACAGGAAAATCTTAAAGGTGGATATAAGTAATGTTATCTTTACTATTTACCTCTTGAATGGAGGTGAAAAGTTTTGTGATGTGTATGTCTGTTTGGGAACCCCATTAGACATTTTAAAATACTATGGCTGTGAAAGACAAGTTGGGAGGAATGGCACTATTTAATATGTGAATTTGAAAAAGTGCACACCCTTTGGTACTTATTTAGATTTTGTTCGCACTCCAGACTTAGACAGTTGGTGCCATTTTGTCTTATGATCTCGTTATTCAGGGCACAACTCCTAAAAATGTGGGGGGGTCTAACCTGGTTAAGCAGTATGCAAGTGACATCACGGCGCATGACATTACACATGGCATCACAGAAATCGACATCACAGGAAGTGGCATCACAAGCCATGACTTTACAGGAAGTGGCATCACAGGAAGTGACATCAGATCTTAAGATATACGTTTAGCAGGTCTATCATGAGTACATTAGAGTGCTTTACGAGTACACATGGAAACCCTCCTGATTTAGGATGAAGACTCAAACTTTTGTAAGATACACATGAAACAATGTTGCTTTTTGCGTAAAGCTTCCTTTACTCAAGGATTGAACAAACTAACTCCACCGCCAGCCTACTCAGCCAGGCATAATATTGCATATGCAGTACATTTCCATGGAGATGTGATTGCTTTAGCAGCCTGTGCTCTCCAATGGTGAGACTGCTCTCCTATGCGAAGTATGCTTACTCAGCCTTACCCTTCTGCACTCATTTTAGGAGATTGGGGCTCATTATTCATCAGCAGACCTTGACCCAAAGCAAGATAAAAAGACGGAAAGGGAAGAAAGGAGAAAGAGACATAAGAAAGTAATTTTCAAGTCGGAAAAGGGGATGAAAAAAGAACCTGCAAGAATAAGCAATTTTAGGGTAGTGAAAGAAAAATGTTTTTGCAACCTTGGCATTCAGCAATAAGACCCGAAAAAAAAGGTTTGGGGCTATGTATTTATGTTGTTACAAATTACACACTGCCTCCAATATGTCACCTTCACATTTAGCAGCAGACATCTCTCATGTTCTTACTGTTGGCATAACTATCTAAACCACCCTCACATTCACCAGCATACCCTGACAGACCACCCACACCAAAAATTGACCATGAATTTCAAAGTAATTGGTATCAACTCCACATCAAAATATGATTAGCAAGGGTCTGCTTTGATTAGTGAGGGTCTGCACTTGGAGCATACCCCGGAAGGGAGGCAATTGAAGGTCCTCCTAAATACTTATGGTTTAACACACAGTATGGATTTGCTTGCCAAATCCCCTGATTGTTCGGTGCCTCCGACCTATAAAGGCAGGGGATGTGCAACATTTATTGATTTTGTTTTTGTTTCCTCTTCTTTGAGGTGATTTATATCTTCCTTTAACATTGAACACAGCCCGTTCAGTGATCACAACCCTTTGACATTGGTGTTTGCAGTGCCAGGAATCCAGGCTATCCCACGCAGGATAAATGAGGTTAAGATTTTTGTAATCGATCAAGGGAGGCGTTTGAGGTGGTCACAGCTGGATGTCACTGCTTTAAACAAATATTTATTTAGAATAAGCCAGCAAAATATTCTAATGTGTTTAGAGCTGCAAGTCCCTGGTGAAGAAACTATCCAAGCATTTATTGCAATTGCACAATCAGTCGCTGGTTTGTTAACAGTCCCGGTAGCCACCTCTTGCGCTGAACTCCCGAGATGGTTTGATAGCGAGTGCTCCTGCGCTGTGCGGCAACTCAAGAGTGCTCTGAAACAGACCCCACGTGACAGCTCTTGGGTGTCAACTTGCCGTAGTAACTATAGGCGGGCCATTGAGGGTCGAAAGCGCTTGCTACAAAAACAAGCCTGGGAGGAGCTAATGGAGGCAAGCGAGCAAAAGGACTGCACCTGTTTCTGGAGGGTTCTCAATAGTCTCTGTTTTTCAGAACTGGATAAACCGGGACTAAGTCATGATATCACCCTGGAAACATGGAAGGCTCACTTTCAGGTCGTTTTTAATTACAGCCAACCCATAAAGGATTTATATCTTCTTCGCAGAGCTGAATCTAATATTTTCACTCTTGATGAGGTTAGGTTGGGGATAGACGGCTTGTCCCGGAACAAGGCCCCTGGACCCGACAGGATTCCTCCGGACCCTTTTCGCAACAACGTAGACGTATGGGCCCCAGCCCTCACCAAGGTTTTAAATGTTGCAGTAACGACAGTAATGCCTCACTCTGGTCTACTGCCACTATTGTCCCGATCTTCAAGAAAGGTGAAGGAGACAACCCCCATGGTTATCAGCCCATATCTCTCATTAATTCCACAGTGAAAGTCCTTGGCCGGATCCTATTAAATAGGTTCTCCCATTAGGCGAATACCAAGCAAATCATCTCAGAGGTGCAATACAGGTTTCACATAGGAAAATCAACCACAGACCAGTGCCTTAATCTTTACTTATTAATTGCGAAATATACAATAGTTGAACCTGGAGCGCTCTTTTTGAGCTTTATGGACCTTACATCGGCTTATTTTAATACTACTGCCACAGTCAGATATACTCAGGAAGGCAAAATTACCGATCATTTTAAATGTTCAAGCGGGGTCAGACAACAAGGATGTATATTAGTCCCTTTTTTATTTTTTTTACGTTATATATTAATGGACTAAACTCATCCTTGACAGCCCTACAGGCTAGGTATGAACCGGTCCCTGTCTTGTTGTACTCGGACGATGCAGTATTGCTAGCACGAACACCATGGGGTCTGCAGGTCTTACTTGATGGGTTTGTGGCTTTTATGAATGAGATGGAGTTGTCACCAGACTTAACCAAATCGTACATTATGGAAATTGGTAAACGGCCGGTAGACACAATAATTTCAAAAGTAGACACACATAGCTTAGCGAAGGTCCTGGTATTCTCTTATTTGGGAATTTTATTAGAAGAGAAACTCAATTTTAATTATCTGCAGAAGGGGTAGCTTTTGGCAATGAAAAGGTTATTGGGAACTGTTGCAAACTACACCCACAGACTAGCTACATGGTCTCCGGGGACAATTGTAAAGTTATATAACTCATTTTGTGTCCCTAAGGTCCTATATGGAAGTGAGGTATGGAGGTACAAGGTGGGCAATAAATTACGAACTGAAGAAAACAATTTTTTTAGGCGAATTCTGAAAGTTCCCCAGGGCACCTCTTCATACTCGGTACATGATTAATTAGTTACTAAGTACTTAATGGACTCGGTGGCTGTTAAACCCTTGCTATGTTAGGCGAAGATATGGTCCAATGAGTAGGCAGGCTTCAGCCGAGAAGTTATTTAGGACTGCCTCTCACCTGATGATGCGCTAAAGATTCCCTGGTTAAGATACATCAAGGAAACCTTTACCGCTGTAGGCAGAGCAGATATGTTTTTTATACACGATAACGTGAAACCGCAGGACAAGAATAACATCAAAGATCTGTTAAATGTGCTACGGCCCACCGGGAGGAAAATGAACTTATGAAACCCCTGGATAGAGCACATGTCCTCGTAAAGCCTGTACATGGCATGGAGCCTTAATTAACATTTAAAACAAGCACACACAATAGATTTTTTTTTTAAAGTTTAAATGCTTTATTTGAGGAGACATAACAAAGTTACAGCATACCAGTAATATAGGAAAAACCTTAAAAAAAGAAATGTAACAATAAGAAGACTGGTGCTAAAACATAGAAAAGAACGTTTATTTAAAATTTAGAAGTGAAAAGAGGGAGGAGGGGGAGAAGAGGGGAAGGGAGGGGGAGAAGGAAGGGAAGGGAGAAGGGAAAATCCTATAGATGAATAGAGCATAAAAAACTTTAGGTAAGTAGATAAGGAGATGTTACAAAGAAATGTTAGGGATAATCCTAACAATTCAGTGTTTATACTAAATCAATTAAAAATATAAGAATCAAGAAAACACATAGAAATAAACATTCAAGGAGGCTTAACATTTTCAGCATTTAAACGGCAATTATGTGTTAACGCTAGATTATCTAAATGAGTAGTAAGAGGTAACCAAAAGAGATCTCTACTAAGCATGGTTTACAGGAGGAGGCAAAAGCAACATCAAGTCGATGAAAGTGACAGCGACTATTCCACCAATATTGGGTAGAGAGTTTTGTGAGTGTTTTCCAGTTAAGTGTAATGTGTAGGAAAGCTAAAGCAAGCATAAGGTCAAAGAGACCATGCTCATGGGGGGGAAAGATCTAAAGAGTCTGACATACTACCAGAAAAAGGAGAGGAATGGAATAGGGAATGGAAATATTAAATAGACAAGAAATATAGGACCACATTTTCTCCCAAAAAATAGAGACTGAAAAACAAAAGAAAAGAAGATGCATAATATCAGCATTAGAGGGAGCCACAAGACCAGTGATTAGTAGTATCAGTAGAAAGAGAAAAATGAGCCAAGGAAATAGGAGTAAGATAAAGTCTGTGATATAGAAAGAACATTGATTGCGTGAGAGAGGCATAACGAGAGATTTTGAGGGAACGAGACCAAAGTTTATCCCAAAAGGGAATGGTTCACTCACATCCCATGTTAGATTCCCACAAGAGTTCCAATTTATTTTTAGCGCGTTCTGGATTAGGAGCTGAAAAATATTTATAAATAAGAGAAGCTTTGGGTAACAAAAGAAGAATGGGAAAAAGCGAACTTTGAACAACAGCGGAAGAAGACGGAAGGGAGTAAAAGATATCAAGGATGATCGTCATTAGAATGGAGAATTTCTGTAGGACAATGAAAAGCGGATTGAAATTGAGGAAAGGAGGAAGGAGATACACCATCAAAAATATGTTTAACCCAAATTATACCTTTCAGTCTCCAGGCTTTCCATAATACGGTTCTGTTATTAAGGGTAATTAGGGAGTTATGCCAAATAGGCGAATCTAAAAAAGATTCTCTGGACATAGACTTTGGAGAAATAAGAGGATTTAATAAAGAACAAGTGTGTTTAAACAAGGGTAGAGAAGTATAAGATGTTTTTGCAGAAAAAGCAAGAACTTTTTTAAAAGAAAAAGGCAATAATAAGGCGCGTTCAAAGGAAAGCAAAGGGGAGTGGAAGGGGAGGATTCAGAAAGAAGCCACTTTGAGGCTTGACAAAGACAAAATGATTTGTGATAAAGACGGAAATCAGGAAAATTAACACCTCCATTAGATTTTGCCTTACGAAGAGAAGATAAGGAGATTCTGGCCCTTTTGTTTTTCGAAAGAAATTTAGAGAGGCGAGAATCAATTTGTTTAAAATGACAAACAGGAATCTGTACAGGGAACATAGAGAGAGCATAAATCAACATAGGGGTAATCATCATCTTGATTGAATCTAAACGGCCCCACCACGAAAGAAAAAGAGGATTCCAAGAGGAAAGTAATTCATCAATCCTAGATAGGATCACAGACATATTTAATTTAATAATAGAAGCAATGGACGCAGAGAACCACATACCCAAGTATTTGATTTTGGATCCATTCCAAGCAAAACAAGTGGAAGAAAAGGAATGTTGAAGACAAAATTTGGTAAGAGGGAGTATTTCCGTTTTATCTGAGTTCATTTTATGTCCAGAAACAAGGGAAAAATAAGTGAATTTATGTAATAGAGAGGGGATAGAGGTTTCAGGGTCAGATATAAAAAGTAGAATATCTTCCACATAAGCGGAAAGTTTTAAATGATGATCACCATAAGAGAAACCGGAAATAGAATTGTTAGTACGTATGGAAGATAAGAAGGGTTCAAGAGAAAGAACAAAAAGAAGGGGTGAGAGAGGACAAACTTGACGGACTCCTCGTTGAAGGGGAAAATAGGATGAGACGGAACCGTTAATTAGTACCAACACCCTAGGTGCAGAATATAATAAAGAAATAAGTGAGATCAATTTGGGGCCAAAGCCATGCCACTTAAGAGCCGCAAATAAAAAAGACCAATCCACTCTATTGAATGCTTTTTCAGCGTCAACAGAAATGGCTGCTAGAGATGTGGAGAGGGAAGAAATCTTATTTAAAACATTACAAAAGAGGCGAGAATTATCTGAAGTCAACCTACCCTAGACGAAACCACACTGCCCCTTACTGATCAAGAGCGGCATAAGGGGATCTAAACGTAGTGTGAGTGTTTTGGTAAAAAGCTTATAATCCACATTGACCAGGGAAATCGGTTGATAATTTTTGCAAAACATGGGGTCTTGTCCCTCCTTGTGAATAAGGCAAATGATGGCCTCTTGAAAAGTGCCCTCTGTTTTCCCGGATAGATAGAAAGAATGAAAAAGATTTAAAAGTTTAGGAAGTAATATATTAGAAAAATGCAAATAAAATTCAACAGAAAAACCTTACGGCCCAGGAGTTTTCCCTTTTTTTAAAACCTTTAGTGCAGAGTATAGTTCATTGAGAGATAAGTCTGTTTCGAGAGCTGCTAGATTAAGGTGGGAAGTAGATGGAAGTGGATTGAAGAAGGGAGCTAGAGGCAGGGGATTCTGGGGTATAAAGATCCATATAAAACATTTTGAATGTATCAAGAATATCCTGATCCTTGTGTAGAAGGGAACCATCTGGAGAATATATAGAATCAATCAGAGTGCGATCTTTGCAGGTTTTTAAATAGTTCGCTAAAAGTTTCCCAACTTTATTTCGACCTCCGTAGAAGCGAGCACTCCTACGAAGAAGAATGGATGAAGAATTATCAGTGGAAATTTTGTTAAATGTTAATTTGGCCTGTATCAAAGCTGGAAGTACGGTGTCCTCCGATGACGTATAACACTTATGTTCTAAGGATTTAATGTGTGCTAGGGTAGCGTTATGTTGTTGAAGAAAACGTTTCTTTTTTTTAAAAACGAAATCTATAATGAAGCCTCTCGCAGTGGCTTTAAAAGAATCCCATAGAATATGGAGGGAAGAAGAGGTAACGCTGTTTAAATAAAAAAAATTATTTGTAAAAGTAACGAAAGAGGAAGAGAAGAGTGGATCGAGAAGAAGAGAATTATTGAAACGCCAACGGGAGGACCTGGGACGCGTTGGAAGTAAATCAAAATCAGTTATAATAGGAGCATGATCAGAAATAACAATAGGTTCAATAGAGGAGGATAACAGATTTTGAGACAAAGATTGAGAGAGAAAAATACAATCTAAACGAGAAAGGGAATTATGGGGAGGAGAAAAGAAAGAGAAGTCAAGAGTGTCAGGGTGAGAAAGTCTCCAAGAATCAACAAGATGAGATTGGGATATAGTGTCAAGAAATTGTTTATGTGATATGTGAGGAGTGAAGCGAATTGGAGATTGGCGGTCAAATAAAGGGATCAGCAACTTGATTACAGTCACCTCCTAATATAAAATAATCATCTCTAAATTGAATACATTTCTGTGTAATTAGAGGCCAAAAAGAACAATCCGGATGCATGGGTCCATAAACATTAAAACGGTTAAAGAAATTTTATTAATTAATAACTTAGCTAACAACCATCTCCCTTCAGTATCAATTTCTTGCGATATAATTTTGCACTTTAGTTTTTTATGACATAAAATGAAAACACCTTTTTTCTTATTCGAAGAAGGAGAAAATAAAACTGAACCTACCCAACCTTGCTTTAATTATAATACCTGAATTAACAAACATCAAAAATACATAAAGAACAAGAGATGCAAAAGTGACGAAGTGAAGCAAATGAGAGATGACTAGAGGAAGAAAGAAATAGAAAAATCGGTAGGAAATGGAGGAGTATAAGAGCAGTAAGGAAGAAGGGAAATGAAAAAGATAAGGAGGGAAGGAAGAAAGGGAAGAAAGAGTAAGAGCAAGTGAAGACAGTACATGTCAAAACAGCGACTGTAATACGTACCTTAAGGAAACGAATGAGAGGCGGCAAGGGACAACAAAGACAGCACACCCAACAAGGGGCAACGCAGCACACCAGGACATCCATAAAATGAGTAAAAGCAGGAGCGGGAACATGGAATACGGATAGAATCTGGAGAAATACATTAAACCTGTAAAAGGAAACAAATAACCATAAAATGAATCAAACGCGGGGATGAAATATTACAACAGGACAACTAATCAGAAGAGAAGAATGAGATAAAAACATGGAGAAGACGAAAGTGACAACGATATACCTGTAAAGGAAGCACTGGATTAATTCAATTGAATTTAGAAACAGCAATTGAATTTAAAACGAGAACTTCAATGAGATAATACAGCAAAGGTAAAATGCAAGAGTCAAGAGCCAGAGGAAGAGGGAGACGTCTCCAGTGACGTAGTAGAGTGAGATTGAATAAATCTGCGAAGGTCAACTGGATCCTCAAAAGTGGAAGTCTTGTTGAGAAAGGTGACTTTGAAGAGACATGGATGAAATAAGCCATATCTTGCACCTAAGGAACGAAGAGGAGGGCGGAGATCCAAGAACTCTTTACGACGTTTAGCAGTCAGTGAAGAAACATCCTGGGAAATAAATACCTTGGTACCATGCCAGGAGAGATTCCTTTTGGATTTAGCTGCATTAAGTACCAGCAAGAGGTCAGTAAATTGTAAAAATAAAATAAAAATGCCAAGGGGCTTCAAAGGCGCAGATGATTAAGAAAGACGGGGACCCAGTCTATGAGCACGTTGAATGTTCAGTTTAGTGGTAGTAGGGAGGTCCAAAAATTGAGGCCAAAAAGATGCAAAGTATGTGACGGGGTCTTCAAGTCCCTCAGGAAGTCCATGAATGCGCAGATCATTGTGGCAATTTCTATTTTCCAAATTCCCAGACCCTCTTTTCAACTATGAGACCTCAAACTCCAATGAGGACAATTTGGTAGATAAGACTTGTATCTCATCAAGCTGATGTTCCACCACAGTGATACAGGAGTCCATGGAAGACCATTTATCATCCAACATTTGCAAACGTGAATTAGTTTCCTCAATGAATGGACGGTGGGTGCGTAATTCCTCCCAGACCATTTCCAAGGAAACCGGGGAAGAGGAATTAGGGGAAGTAGGAGGATCCTGTTTAAGCCTCTTGCCAGTAGTGGAAGGTAACGGCCCTTTAGACGTTATGGTAGTGGTGTTTCCTCTAAAATTAAGGCAGTCACCATGTGATGATAATTGAGATAGACAGGAAAATGTATTAAATGTAGAAGGACTGGTTCCAGAGGTGTCAGGAGTATTTGCCACAAACTTGGAGTGCTGTAAGAGGCGTCTGCTCCTACCCTTGGGATGATGTAGAAGGAGCGTGGAGGAAGAAGAGTATCACACAGGATAAAACTGAAAGAGTTCAAAAAGGAAAATATTCCTAAAAAAATAGCGACCTCCCAATGTAGAACGGGTATCACATAGAGACTTGCATTAAACATATGGTGGAGGTACCCAAAAAACTGAGACATGGGACGACATGAGGAAGTCTGTGAAGAGAAAAACCGGCTGCAAAAAGACCAAATAGCGGCCGACTATACTGCACTTAAAGTCACCTGGACGAAGATTTCATTTTTCCAAGCCGGTTGAAGTCACAAAAAAGCCCCTTCTGAAAGTTCATTGCCTCCAATTCAAATAAAGGAACTTGCTCCCCAAAGTAGATATCCTAAAAATATGCCAGCAAGGATAAAACAAATCAGTTTGCATCCAAATCAGAAAAGTATGAAGAAATACTGAGGAGAAAAGCGGCAGGAGGGAAAACAAAATAGTGGCCGCTAAAAAATGATGTAATTCACCTGCATAATTCTCCTCCTCTAGGCAGCAATAAAAGAGAAAAAATACATCCTTCAAAAGCGCTGGTATTGCGATTTAGTAATCCGGTGTCATTGTTTGTATAGAAGCACTGGAGCCGCTCCGGTAAGAATCGAAGTCCGGGTGAGACGTGGAGCCTCAGCGTCAAGCGGCCATCTTGGGTCGCAGTGCGTGCGACTCCCCACACAATAGATTTTTAATCACTCGTTTTAGACTGAGCCCACTCCACCATTTACTGGCTTCCCCTTCTGGTTTTATCCCACATTTAGAAGATAGAGGTCCTTGTGGCTGCGACAATAAGTCTCCACCAGATACCCTTCACTTCGTTTTTCTCTGTAAACATTTTACGTACCCTAGACAAGTGTTTCTCAAAGGACTTTTAAAAGATCTGAGTTTTAGACATGCCTGTATAGCTCTATTGTGCCTACAGCTTCTGCCTAACGTTCTCTTTTGTGTTACCAATTTTTTAAGATCTGCATTAAGGTTAAGCAACTCTAGAGGCGATTGAAGTTCATAAGGATAATCGCGAGATTGCACAATGCCTTGCTGCTTTAAATTAACCCCTTGCATGCCCGCCCCTTTCCCCGCCCAGTGCCGCGCCTTCCATTAGCGGGCGGAGTTCATGACGAGCTGGACTCGTCATGGGCACAGCGCCACCGCAGCCCATGACGAGTCCAGCTCGTCATGGGCACTGAAGGGGTTAAAGGAATTTTTGACAAAAACGATGGGGAGGGTTGAACGCCATCAGTTATTTGTAAAAGGATTTAATTTAAGGATTGATATGATGTATGCAATGTAATACTCCGTAGACTTTAGGAGAGCACTAGTGACTGTTGGCAATACACCAACTGTCGGGGGCACCTTAGGAGCTCGAAAGCAGTCTCTGGTACTGACAAGCTGATCGACAGTCTGTGACTGATCAATGAGGCACATACAGAACTAAAGACTCAGTGAACCTTCAGTAGCCTTCTATGTTCAGAAGGAAAAGAAAATGAGAAGAAAGCTGATTTCCTAAATACTGTTGCGAGGTGTGTCTCCCTGCATAGGTGTATCTCAAACTGTGTGATGTATAAAATGCCTAGAAAGGTTTCTTCTTGGGCAAACGAAGGATCAGGGATAGACTACTTTTAAGAATGTTTGTTTGCATGAATCACCTCACTTTACCTGTGAACGTTCAAGGTCAGGCTACTCGCAGGAGCATTCAAGAGCAATTCACCTGCTCTTTATACCTCTATTCTAGAGAGCCAACGAAGCAGCAAGGAAAGACTAATTTTTAAAGATCGCTGGTTTGCCCAAGTCACTTTCACTTTACCCGTGAAGGAACAAGGTCAGGCTAAGAACTGTTCCAATGAAGGAGCAAGAACGGGCTACCTTTAAGAATGTTGTTCGCTTGCAATGAAGCAGCAAGGACAGGGTATTTTTAAGACCGCTGGTTGCCCAAGTCATTTGCTCTTTATCTCTGAATGAGCAAGGTTATGCAGAGAACGCTGTTTGGAATAAGTCACTTGCACTTTATATTGGCACTAATATAGAGCACTCTATAACACGTAATAGGACGTTCAATTAAATATTAAAACTGGCCTTTGCAAACCGCTGGGAAGGTGCCAAATGTGCAATAAGGTCCTGAGGGCGCTTACATCTCTGTGCACTGCAAACTGAAACTGTAGAAGCTTTTAAACAGTTGATTTTACAGTTATGAAAAGGTTTTTATGTTTTACTTTTGTGGCCACAAATGAGTGTGCTAGAAACGGCTTTTCACAGCTGTTCAAATGGCAGCAATTTTTAATTTAGGGCGACCTTGGCAAAGGAAAAGGTTCTTAGTTTTTTCATCTCTGTATTTCAAATGAATGCATCAGAAACTGCTTCTTTTTTAGCAACTGTATACAATGGTTTTTGTTAACTATACAAATAAACTTGAATTGCATTGAGTATCACAAACTATGGGCCCTAGTACGATGTCGGGCAGAGTTTCCTTCGCACGACATTGTCTTGGTCATGGGACCGTCCGACACCTGGTCAGCGGTACCGACCAACTAATTAGGATGCGACCAAACACCTATACTTTACAATGGGAGTATGTATTCCAGCCAAAAGCATGCTCCCATTGTAAAATAGGAGGTTCAGTTCATGCCTGCTCCCTGTGGCAGGCAACTCAAGGTGCAGGGATCAACAGGGGGGCACCATAGGTGTCCCCTCGGCCTCCAACCAGAGGCCATGCACGCAAGCGGAGTCATCTGGGGGCCCCCAAAGTCGAGTTCCGACAGCCTTTCTGTTTCAGAGAGGCCGGCGCGGAAAGGCTGCTAAAACCCGACATCGTAATCTCAAGGGTGGTAAGGGTCGCCCTTGGGATTACTGTCTGCAATGAGCATCAACAAGCCCAACGGAAGCCAGTCGGAATGACCACTCGGATTCCTTTCCGACTGCCTGCATTGTAATTAGGCGGTCAGTAAGGAATTATACCGGCATATTACGATGCAGTCGGAAATCGTAATAGGGCCCTAAGTTTGTACAATCATTGGTTGCAGCCAGAATATTCAAAAGTGGAGCAACTTTTCACAGATGCAAAGGATATGGATGAATGATTCCTTCTGCATTGCACAGAATCAGCAACATCTGTCATGCTCATCAATGTTTCGCTGGCCATACCAATAGATTTTTCGCTGAATTAACTCTAATCGCACTCTCATTAACTCCTGCTTTAAGACTAGACTGAAAAGCAGGTAAAGATAGATCGGCGGGGCCCCTGACTCGTACAGTGTAGATGTCCACTTGCCATGGGCCAATTTCTTAATTGTCAGACCGTTCTGTTCCCTTGAGATTGGTTTTGCTTGCTTGGTTATGAGTCTGGAGACTATTGGCACTGGGAGACCACTATACCAGATCTCTCGAACCTTTAGTGTATTCAATGCAGAGTTGAGATAGTTGTGCCAGTTAGTCTGGGTTTTTTTTTATTGTTTCCCAAATTATGCTTTTTAGCATGTTTTCTTTTGCATGTTTGGCTTTCATGCAGTGCATTTAAAATTTTGCTTTGAGTGCCCAGTGCTGTGAAACCAAACAGAACTCCTCTCGAATTTGGGCATGACAGAAATTCTTCATATCTTGCGAAAAATTTCAAATTCTGACTTATAAAGATCTGCCAGATATAATCAGTTTGCAGCGAAATGCAGAATTGTTTTGGAGTGTGGCATCTGGGAAGTTTTCTAGGGCATCTTTTGCACTAGCTATTTGCACAAAGTATCAGAAGGTGGATGAGAGCACACTGCCTCACATAAAAGCACAGTTTGGCCCTTAGCATTATGGTAAATGCAGTACAATGTTTGAGCTTACTTGAATATTAGCTGTAGTATTTCACCAGAGTTGGTGCAGATAGTGCTGTAAATCTCTAGACACATGTTTCTGGATTTTATATTTCATCAGTAGTGATAAAAAAACAAGGGTTTAGTTTATTTATGGTTTTTGGCAGAGTCAAGAACTAGACACTTGAATGGTCTGTTATATTCCTTCTAGTTTGCTTTTAGGAAGCAATGCTTCCCCTAGTAGCTATGGTGCCACACTTCAAAGGGTCTCAAATAGGAGGAAACATCTACAAAGGGGGAGAACCCTCCTTGGCATTCGTATAAAACTTAATTGGAGAAGATTTCACAGGTGTTACAAAATGCAGCAACTCTCCTGATGAGAATACATTTTCTGTACTTCAAGATCACTCCGTAAGCTATCGTTATACAAGACAAGCAAATTTAAGGCTTTGAGTAGCGTGGACAAAGTTAAGCACTTGGAAATGCCTTAATTTGTTGCAAAAAAAAAAGTTTAGATGACATTCTTCTAAGAGAAGCATGAGATCAGCAATCCTGGCAATAATACTCCAGCATCCTATACTATGAGAATTAGCAATAGAGCCTTCTCTATAACCACAACTTGGCTCTGTAGTGAGACTCCATGTCCGGCGGCCCCGTTTCCAACACAATGCTGGTCGGACGCTCGTCAGACCGGCATCGTATTGAGGCCCTAAGTGTAAAAAGAAAAAGAAAATGATAACGCAACGTTACGTTAGTATCAGTTTCTTCTTCTGGAAGGAGAGAGCCAGGTTGGGGCAGGGCTATGCTTGTCACAGGAAGAGGGAGGAGGAGTGGTTCCTGCTGCGCCAGGTGCGTATGACAGTTTGGCCTGCCGTCTTGGGCTGGCCAAACCTTTATGTGCAATTAGCATGTTACTCGCCGGCTGTATGACAGTTTGGCCTGCTGTCTTGGGCTGGCCAAACCTTTATGTGCAATTAGCATGTTACTCGCCAGCTGTATTGTACAGCCTGGGTGGAGTACATGCACAGCCTCCCAGTCCCCATCTGAGCGCCGAACCACGATGCTCAGACCAATCATGACGCTGCTGTCATGGTGACAGTACAGGAGATAGACAGTCCCAGTGGGACAATTAAAAAAAATATATATATTAATGCAACAGCATCCATTACAGTACTTGCACTATGAAATTCTGCTCAATATTATTTATTCATATTGAACATCAATCCGAATGCTCAAAATCCAGCAAAACATCTGGAACATATGTACACAAAAGTGCCCTGAATGTGTAGAAGGGAAAAAGGAAAGACTCCTGTGCAAAGTGAGGGTTAAATGAGGGCGGAAAGAGAGTGACAGTATATACATCAAAAATGTTATTCACAAAGAAAAGGTTTGTCCTACATGGCAATTATATACAAACAGATTAATTAATAGCCATTATATTGCTGAATAGGCACAATGAAAAGCACTGTTGCCCACACTGGCATATATACAACAAAATGTCGACGTTTCGACCCCAGACAGACGTAGGTGACCATGATCCTTACAATGGGGTCTTCCTCAGGACTGAAAAAGGGTACCTGAGAATTTAATAGAGGAAAATACTTAGAACTTATTATGATTGATATTAGAAATTCTAGATGTAAAAGGGAAACTAAATTACCATGAACCACCATTGGCTGGATGGTTGGAATGACAGTAGTAGGCCTGTGGGCTCCTAGGTCAGAGAACGAACAGATGGCAACCTAAAAAGAGGGGAGGGTTGAACGCCATCAGTTATTTGTAAAAGGATTTAATTTAAGGATTGATATGATGTATGCAAGGCATATCACAATATTATTAAGGACTCACTTAAAAGGTAATTTCACATTTCATTAATGTTCCTTTCAAAAATGTTCACTTCAAACAAGAGGGCCGAGAATGTAACCCTCACTTTGCACATGAATCCTTCCTTTCTCCCTTCTACACATTCGGGGCACTTTTGTGTACATATGTTCCAGATGTTTTGCTTGATTTTAAGCATTCGGATTTATGTTCAATATGAATAAATAATATTGAGCAGAATTTCCTAGTACAAGTAATTTAATGGATGCTGTTGCATTAATATTTGTGTTTTTTTAAAAAAAAATGTCCGTGTTTTTTTAAAAAAAATGTCCCACTGGGACCGTCTATCTCCTGTACTGTTAATCACCCAGGTGCCGGTGGCTTAGCTGGGTCATACCCTTTTTTGTAACTGCTGTCAAGGTGACAGCAGTGTCGTGGTTGGCTTAGGGGAGCCTGGGTGCTGTCGAGAACCAGGAGAACAGCAAGGACGGAGAAAAGGCTGCGGCTGGTGACCGGCGATAACAAGGTAAGTCTTCTTTTATTTTCTAAACCCCCACCACTGTTCCCAACCAGCCGCCACTGGTTGTTGTTCCCATGCCAGGTGACTCTGCACCTCTGGAACTGGCTGAGCTGTCAGGGCATCTCCCTGGTGCTACAACACTTGCCAGGATCTTTAAACTCTCTGGCAGAGAGCTCAGTTAGTGTTGCCTAGTGGATCATGAGTGGCAACTGTACTCAGAGGTGGCACTTGTCAGATTCCAGTCATAGGGGGAGCTCTTGCTATATCTTTTCACCACCTCTGACAAAGCGCAGTGTCCAAGCTTATGCGCAGTGGAGTACAGAACCCCTCCAAATAGGAAATTCATTTTGGCAACTAGGCGTCCCTATAGAAAGAGAACAGTAAGACTGATTTACATATGGCTGGCTACACTCGAGTATAACTAGATTACACGGGGTGGCATGCTCTTTTGTGTGCATCAGGGGTGTGTCAATCTCAGTTAATTAAACACTCTACAGGAGACAATCTAACTGTACATTCTTGGGGTTAGAACAATGAGGATACAAGCAATAATAATCAGAATAACATGTAATACATGCTCGATTGAGGACTAGTTGAATGTATATAACAAATCTCAAAAAACATGTTCATTTGCAGAGTTTGACCACCTGGCGGTGTTCCCACTTTGGCCCCGGGTTTTGAAAACAATAATGTAATTTGGGTAAGAATGAATTTGGACGATCATACTAAATAAGACTGATGCTTGAATGTCTATGGTGGGAGTTCCACTGTCCACATGGTGCTGGGTGTTTTTTTAATGGTGATGTTTGGACTTTTGACAGTTTTTATACCACAATGGGGTGCATAGAAGTTATAATACAATGGAATATAAACTTCAGTATGGGAGGATTAACTTATTTCGTTGTCGAGGGGAAGTATTTCACTTTGTTACCTTGTTTCCTTATAGGTAAGGAATGCAAGTGTGGTTACTTACAAACATAAAGTAAGATCTATTATTTTACTATTGGTTAAATTGTAACCCGTAAGAATTTGATTTTCCACGAGGGATCAGTATCCCGAGGAAGGCCAGTGGCCCATAAGGGCATTTGAGGTTGGGTGAAACGTGTTGGTACAAGCAGATGGGGTAATGGCGATGTAACTTTTCCTATATACCCTACATTTACTTTTACCCTATCAAGTGGGCCCATTAATAAAGAAGTATATAGGTACCCACTTAGCCGATTTTAATTTATAACTTTCTGCATTAGAGATCCCTCCTTTGGAGCACCTTCTTCTTTTTCTTTTCTCTTCTTAAAGAAAAAAATACAAACGCTCCACCCTGAGTGTTGGTCTGCACTAGGGTGTTGTCAGCGGCTCTATGGTGAACCATGCTACTACATAGTGGATGAGGCTTTGCTGTTTATTAGTATCTACTTTCCTTTTGTTACCTCCTTTTCATGCACATGTTTTACACTTACTTGGATAGTATCCTTTTTCCAACTGTCAACATGCTGCTGTTCTCTGTCCTTCTCTTTGTGTGAGATCTATTGTTGAGGTAATGGACATGTGGGCAGAGCCAAAGCCTTTTTTTAGTAGTGGTTCTTAAAGCTCTTTCTTTGTGGATCACATAAGTTGTGGCAACACCTGTGCTGTCAATATAGACCTAGAAAGAGTGAGTCCCAAATAATAATTATGCAGCTGAGCAAACTTTGGGACTAAAGTATCCTGAAACTGCTAACGCAACCTAAATTGCCTTCCTAGTTAGTTCAGTGCCCATGTGCTGAAGGGTTCATTAGGGTGTCCAAACTACCTTTGTAATGCCTGTTTCTTTGACGGTTTTTGATCCAGTTGGGTGATCCTTATTCACTTGATTCTATATAGATGGATTGATGTCCAAAAAACCAATTTATCTGCAAATAGTGTCGAGATTATAGTAGTTTTTGCAAAGCATCACAGGATTCCCGGCCTGAATACAACATTAGATTGCTGTGCCGTATCTAGAGGGATTTATTAATAGTAGATTTCAGCTTATATAAAGGTTTTTTGTTTCTAGGGTAGCCGACAGATGTTAGGCACCTTTGAAGTATTGGCTTGGGCTTTTTCAAGGCTCCAAAGATGGCTCTGTCCTGTAATATCAGATGTCCAGTTCGTGCCACAGAGCTGTATTTAGTCAACTGGTGTGGTTGTTCCTTTCTGTGGTCGTCTGTGGGGTCTGAGTTGCGGCACCAATGGTTTTGTGTTTCGGTGAAGATACGTTTAGTCAAGTTCTCTTGAGAAAGCAGAGAGAAGACCAAGTCGGCATTTGCTTGTGGTACCGAACACTCCCTTGCATCAGTTCGCTGCCCGTTTTCCCAGGGATACTAGACCAATGAATTATGTACCATTTTGAAGCTGTGATCAACATTTCTGGGTAAACTTTTTCATGCATTAATAAATACAAATGCACATCTGTTTTGAGGTTGATCAAAGACTTAGGGGGGGTCCAATAGTGTTCACATGCCTCAATGGAAGGATCTTTTTGATCCACAAATCATAACCAGACCCACACCTCAATACTCTTTCAAATGGAATTGCCTCAAAAATGTCATGTGACTCCTAATTTGGAGTGTGGCATTGGAACTATGTGATGGCAGGAAAATATTTACATTGGTATGAGAGGAAAAAAAGTGTATTGTATGAGTCAAAGAATTCAATGTAGTTCACTTGCACTTAATAGTTCACGGATGAGTTCCTCACAATAGCAACTTGTCCTTTCGTATAGGACACCGTGCCTACTGCTAAAATAAAGCTACAATTACTACATTAGTAATTGAAGTTTCTGTACACTTTATGCGAGCGACGCAAATCCTCAAGTGTAGTCGCTTGATGCCATGTTTTTGAAAAAGCATTCATTCTCAGGTTAAAATATCTTAAAAGAATGTGACTTTGAAAAATACAAACATTCTGGAGAACCATTGTCACTGGTAAGTGCATACATGTTCTCTACTAACACCACAGTAAGCTACATAATGTGCTGGCAAACGCTCAGGTTTGCAACTCTCAGTCCAGCTGACTGTTTTCTTAATTTTATTTCTATACACATGAACAAAGTTGCTGTGTTATTTGTAGCTGGATGTGAGAGAGATAGAGAAGTGAGTTTATTTAGCATTGGTACATTAGCCGTACGTTTGGTTCAGCTTTTATTTTATCTTCATCTGAAATCTAGTTGTGCTTTCTTCAAATAGCTCAAAATGAAGATTTGCAACAAAAGCTAAGCAACATTCAGAAGGAATTTGAACTTTCACAACAGAACTGGCAGGAGGAACAGGAAAAATTGAAGTCAAAGCTAGAAAAAAACGACAGCATAATAAACAGCGTTTGCAAAGAAAACCAGTTGGATTCAGAGAGAAATAATCTTGAGAAGGCACAGCAGGTACTATGATTTATTCGATCTTGAATATTTCTTTCCTATTTGTAGCTTTTCAACTTCCCAAACAGTCTGAAAAATGTAAAAAGTTAAGCAGCAATTTCCATCCATCCAATGCTACTTTCTCTGGAACTGAGTACGCATATATGGTATCTTTCGTGGCCTCTCCTGGGAAACCAGCAATCACCTTATAGGGGTGCAAGGCATGAGCAGCTCGGACAGCCTGTAGGGGAATACTTGGTTGGAAGAGTGTTGAACTGCACCGTGGCCTTTACAGAATGTGTTTTGCTGTTGTGGCTGAATGGCCAAAGTAATGCAGTTATCAGTGACCTAGGCATGTAATGACAGGTAGAATAAGCTTGAGGAATCAGCGTAGCGTCTGGAACGATCAAACGACGTCTAAGCAGAAGCGTCCATGAAAAACGATCGCTTCATTGGATTTAACACAAAAAAACTGTGTCACTCAGAAACCTTTGATTCCATCGTTTGTCTATATAGGCTTATATACACATCTGTGTTTTTGAGCAATTCTTTGTTGTGATAATTTTTTCTCTGGGTGGGACTTTTCAGTGCTTTCAGTTTGCACTAGTATGAACAGTGCACTTGTGTGATTCTGTATGAATGTCTTTTTTGGATGTGAATGAATGTATGTGTGATTAGTTTTCTTTTTCCTATTGGGAACCTGTTTTCTCCTTCCTTTTTTGCATAGAATTTATTAAATGTATAAAATATGATCTGTATAATTTGAAATAACAAAACAAGCGAAATAAAATTTGTACAAAACACAAAAAAGTAGTTATATATGTGTGTATACATATTCTATGTTCGTTTCTATCAGAGTGTCTCTAGCCTGTATTTAAATCCTTGATACATTGTACTTTTTCTGATATAAAGGGTAGAGTATATTTTCTTTGTGTTGAACTCGTCTGTTCCCCTGAATCTCTACCTATATTATACCCTTAGGGGGCCCCTCTGTTTATTGGTTCAGTTGCCAGACCGCCCTGGGTTTTGAAAATAAATGAGCAGGCCGTCTGCTATGAAGACATTCTATTTGCAATTACTGGTGCCAGTTTGAATCCCCTCAGAAGACCATCAATCCGGACCGATTCTGCCAGCGTCTCTATAGCTATGGCAAATAATAATTGGGGCAGTGGCCAGCCCTGTGTGGTGCCTCTGCACATGGTAAATGTGTTTGAAAAAATGAGCTTCCCACTCCAACTCTGTTGATCAGATTAGTATAATGGACGCCTATGCATTTAAGGAACCTAGGTCTTACATTCATCTTCTCTAGTAGTGCGAACAGGTAATCTCACTTCACTAAATTATAAATTCTCAAAGTCAACCATCATAGGGCCAATGCACTCCTCAATCGGTTAGTCAAAGCTAGGGCATTGTGATATTATGTCTAGTTGACCAACAGCACATGAAACTCCATTGATCGGGGTGGACTGAGAAATCTAATTATGCTTGCCAATCAAATGGCCCAAATGGTGTATGAGGGAGTTTGGACATTAGAAGTACCATAGTTCTGGAGGCCAGCCAGTTTTGTGTATAGCCATTATTTTAGCCTTGTGCAAATCAGACAGCAGTCCCCCACTCTCTAGTAATGTCCCCAGCATGGCTCTAAGTGATGAGAGTACTTTTGATGAGATGTGGTTAAAGATCTCAGGGGGTATCTGTTTTAAGCAGGTCTTTTACCACTCTAGAGTGGGCCCTGGGCCATTGGCAGTTCTTCATTCGTGATCTCCTCATCTAGGAGATCTTGTGCCTCACTTCACACCAGAGTGTAACCTTAACGATATCCTGCCATTTTCTGCCAAATTAGAAGGTGCCCTTTGAAATTCAAACTGCATTTATATTTTTGTATTTCGATTTTATCTTAGAAGGATTGTATTTATGGGGCATGCACCAAACAACCTTGCCTTTTTTAGGACCATAGCAATTGTTAAGTTTGACTATAAGATATAGACCAAAGTCCTGGCCACCAGCATTCTTCCACTTCTTCCCCAACTGATTCACCCTGACCAAAATCGGTGTATCCCCTCCAGAAATATTTCATGAATCCTACATTGTTTCTGTAGAATCCTAGATGCGGCCCCTCAAACCTGGCCAGGACCCATGACCCTTAGCCTGGATCTTGAAAAAGCATTCAACACCCTACAGTGAGACTATCTCTTTGAAGTTCTCTGCCACTTAGGACTAGGCCCGTGCATTGTCTGACTCACACATTTACTCTATTCACATCCAATTGCTCGGGTCAGAGTTGGGAAATCTATTTCCCTCTACTTAGCAATGGGCTGAGGCCGTAGCGGATAGTGTGGGGGCGGGTGCGGGGGACAACAGGAAGGTGGGGCTGGTGGGGGGAAAACAGACAACAATATACATTAAAAAAAACAAAGAACTTACCTGCTGCCCAATGCTCTTTTCTGTGTCCTCACTGCCACATTTGACCTTTGAGTCAACTGGCTAAAATTGTGCGCTTTTCCTCTAGATCTGAATGCCCCCAAATCCCTCATAGATCTAGGAGAGGGTGCCTTACGTTAAGAGGGAACCACTTCGCGCTACCTTGGCATCCAGATCAATAATCTGACCAGAGCAGCATCAGCCCTTACTTCATAGATCTTGTCCTGGAGATCCCTTCACCTATCTCCAATTCTCAAATAGTTTTCACAGAGATTGTATCTTCCCATATATCCTATATTACATTGCCAACCTGCCATTGATACTGCCAACAACGCCTCGTGGTGGACTCTGGTGGCCTTGGAGCCCCGCATTTCAAGTGATATTATTTAGCAGCCCAACTGGGGTTATTGTGTTCATGGCTAGTGGGGCTCTCCCTGGCAGAGACTACTGTATAGACACCACTCTTGCAGTTAGGTGACATGAATACAATTCTTGTACCCTTTTACTGCTCTCATTCCCCTCCCCATCTTCTATGTGTGGCATTGCATAATTACTCTTGTTCACTCCCTCTCACTAAGAGGGTGGTCCCCTATGCCTGAACAATTCCATTTTAGGCCATTCTGCTTCTTCTGGTGTTATTCGACACGGTGTCCCCGTTTCCTGGCACAAAGCCAACCTGACAATGGTGGGTAATCTTTTTGGAGACAGCAGTTTTCTTTTCCTTTGAGGAGCTGGTTGAAACATTTGGCCTCCACAAGGCAAATTCGTGCTGTATAACACTATTTAACAAGCTGTGCACAATATTTGGCAACTTCCAGACTCAACTTCTAAGGCCCACCCCTTTATCCAAGCGCTTTACATGATGGGATGTGGGTGCAGCATATTTCCTGGTTTTACAAGTCACTTATACTGCTGCTTGCTTCACCAGTTCTCACCCAGCTGAGGGACAAGTAGTAATACAATGCTAATAGTGCCTTTTCATGATAAGGAATGGGCCATAGCCCTCGCAATGCCTTGTACAATGTCTCATAAAACAAAATTTAAATTTATCCAAGACTTGCAACTACACAAGGCTTACCTTTCACTTACGACCTTTAATAAATGCTTCGCCCGCACTATGCTTTCTGTCCACTTTGCCTCGACCACGTGGCTGATTTGACTCATATGCTTTGCGCCTGCCCGCTCCCCTCACCATTCTGGACATATATTGCAAATCTTCTGTCTACTATCACAGCCAAGTGGGAGAAAATCTCAAGCGCATGGCGAGGGTGAGGACCAAAGGTGCCTAGCCTTACTTTCAGTAGACAGGAGTCTAAACTACCACCGCCACCACGGGGAGCCTCATTCTCAAGTGTAACACGCTCATAAACACTTGCCATGAAGATAACACTTTGAGCCAATTATTAAGTGATCTGGAACATTCATGGTAAGTGGTTATGGACGCGCGCAGGCTAAAGGCAAGCTGAAGCGCTGCTATTTTTAAACATACTCTGCTGCTAGAATTGTTTTAAAATTGGAAAATCCTTCTTTTAATTGCGCCGCATTCACTTTACTCACTTGTCTTCCCTGAACCGCACTGCTCCCCGGTCCACCACAGGTTGTCCCGATTGCGTGGAGGGAGTATCCGGCAACATTCCCAACACACTTCCAGGCAGGAGACCGGAGGGGGCGGAGCCTTCCCACTACTTAGCCCACATACCACAAGCTTCGCGCAGCGGACGCGTGCAGGCTAAAGGCAAGCTGAAGTGCTGCAATTTTTAAACATACTTTACTGCTAGAATTGTTTTAAAATGGAAAATCCTTCTTTTAATTGCGCCGCATTCGCTTCTTCCCTGAACCGCACTGCTCCCCGGTCCACCACGGTTTGTCCGGTTGCGTGGAGGGTGTATCCGGCAACATTCCCCACCCACTTCTGGGCAGGAGACCGGAGGGGGCGGAGCCTTTCCACTACTTAGCCCACATGCCACAAGCTTTGCGCATAGGACCTGCACAGGCTAAAGGCAAGCTGAAGCGCTGCTATTTTTAAACATACTCTGCTGCTAGAATTGTTTTAAAATTGGAAAATCCCTCTTTTAATTGTGCCGCATTCACTTTACTCACTTGTCTTCCCTGAACCGCACTGCTCCCGGGTCCACCACGGGTTGTCCCGATTGCGTGGAGGGAGTATCCGGCAACATTCCCCACCCACTTCCGGGCAGGAGACCGGAGGGGGCTGAGCCTTCCCACTACTTAGCCCACATGCCACAAGCTTCGCGCAGCGGATGCGCGCAGCTGGCATGCCGCGGGCATGCCAAAGGCGTGCCGTAGGTAAGCCCATCTGCGCCCGTCCGCGGCCGGCCAAGGCAAGGGGCCAGAACCCCTGTCCATTCCCAGTCCCACATTAGATCCTAAAGCCCATATACCCTACGTAACCTAAGAGGAACGGCATCTGACAAGTGCCTCAACTTGTGGAATGTAACAGATGAACACACTGACTGTCCCCACTGTGGGTTTAACTTTCGGCCGGTTGTCAAGGCACGGAACACCCCTATAAATCAAGCCAGTATAAAGATGTTCTTGCTAAACTGCAGATCGTTCCCTAAGCATGCCACCGAAATCGCCCTACTATTGGAAGAACTTAAACCTGATGTTCTCTTCCTGATGGAAACGTGGCTTAACAATGAGTCCTAGCCGGTCTTCGCTCAAAATCTCCCTGGCAGCTACCTCATACAACGAGAGGACCGCAAGGAAGGTAGAGGGGAGCTTAGCGTTCATTTTCTAAGACCAATTTAAGTATCGCATCTCTTCAGATCAGCTTTCAGATTGCGAGAGTCTTCTCTTTTCCATAGATTTCTCCCCCACAATCACCTTCTCTGGGCTACTAATTTATCGCCAACCCGGTCCCCTGGGCCAATTCCTTAACACCCTCCCGATAACCATCGCCAATCTCGCTTGCTCACCATCCCACTTCACAGCATTGGGAGATCTTAATATTCATCTAGACAATACCTCCGATCACACCACTAATGAACTAAACTTGAGCCTCTCCGCACTTCAGCTAAAGCAGTTAGTATCTAAACCTACCCACATTAAAGGTCACCTGCTTGACCCCATCTTTAGCAACTGCCCGGATCTCACATCAGGGGCGCCATCTCCGCTTCCCTGGTCCGACCATTTCTTGATTCCCATGACTTGGGAAATTCCAAACCACCCCCTTCCTTCCAATACAACCTCACGCCGGGAGAGCAACTGGTCCAAGCTTCCCAGAGAATGCTGGATCTCAGCCCTCAAAACCACCAGACCTAACAAGGACCCCAACCCCACTCTAGCCAACGAGAAATGTAATTACTGGATCAAGAGTTCCCTAGATGTTGTACTTCCCATAGGTCACACCCACAATAAATGCAGAGCAAAGAGATCTCCCTGGTATTCCCCTGAATTACGGGCGCTCAAGCGACACTGCAAAAGGTTAGAGAGGAAATGGAGACAGACCTATGCAGTCCCTAGCAAAGCCAAATACAGGGAGGCAATAAAAACCTATAAACTTGAAATCAAACTCGCTGCTCTTTAAGGAACTCTGGCTGCTTTAAAAAAAGGTTTACTTTTTGAATTGTAGCAACAAAAATGTGAATATTTACCAACTGAGAGGAGAGAGGAAACGGAAAATACCACAGATGCTTCAGAGTGCTGAAGGCAATGCTACAAAGTCAGTTTTCCATACCTGAAACAATGAAACATGTTAGTCAATCACTACCCAGCAAAATTTCCATTTTAGGAGCCTAAAGTTCTTAGGCCAGACATATTTCTGTAAAAAACCTGGGGTGAGGTTTGTCCCTAGCCTGCCTACCCAAAGTTGGCAAAATCCATCACATGCCCTTATTCCCCAGTGGCACTACCTGACTGTGCCCCTGTGAAGACAGATTGCGGAGTTTGCCCCCTGTCTGCCTGCCCATAGCAGGATGGGTGCAGGGGAGGTTGACAAAAAACATTGCATGTCACCAGAGAAAAGCTAATGCTGTGAATGGGGTAGGACTGTCCCCTCCAGATATTTGTCCACACTCCCCAACCCAGTAGCACGCTCTTTCTCACTGTGGGTGTTAATTGGAGTGGTGTACGCCCTTCCATCTGTCTCCAACAGGGAGTATAAAGCACCATCAGACACCAGAGATTACTAGGTGAAATAAATGAATCATTTCATGTGGGCCTGTCCCTGCCTTACCTCATCTCCCAAGCTATCAACCCATTTCTGCTCTATAGGCCAGTTATGAAGTCTCGAGAATGGGGGTGCAGCCTTACAAGGAAGATTCATTAATCCAGACTTCATGGGCGTACCTTCTCATAGATGAGGCTCGAAGGGTACTGGGCAGTAATGAGATTAAACAGCCTGCCGACCGGCAAGTTGTATTATTAGCTGGGAAAGAGAAGAAAATGCATGTGTCTTTGTGCATGCCGGTTTGTGGATGCATGTGTTTTTCTGGTTGATTGCCCTGGCATCTGGTGGCTGTCATCTGTTCCCAAACTTTCTCCAGTAGTCTATTTTGAAATAAGGTGGTTCTCCTTTGTTTTTGTGGCATTCTGTGTTGTGGCATTATGCTACCCTTGTTTGGTTGGATAGATGCACAGCAGATTTGTTGTACCTTTGATTATATTAGGTTTAGTTGATTTTTATGGTGCACCAAAAGGTGGCGCCGAGGGTCCAACGGTGTCTAGAACATAAGTTGAAAAAGTGATACTAGAGGTTCTCTAGAGTCATCCCTTTATGGTCACACATTTTGTTGTCTTTTCCACAGAAAGAAAGACTTCCACTCTGTTAATTCAATGGTTTGCAGGTAATTTATTTCATTAGCAATTTGGCTTAATTTCGAGCATAATTTGTTATCCTTTCACATATTCTCAAACGTTTTTATCCCAGGCAATGTCATCATCATTTATCCTATCCAATGCATTTCGGGCATTAGGGTCATGCCCTTCATCAGGGAGTTGACACTGTAAAACGGAATGGGATACCGTAAATGTAGTATGAAACAATTTGTATCATAAGTAATATCATTGTGGTGTGACATCATGAAAATTAAATAAGGCAATACGAGCAAAAAACGTGAGCAAGCTTACAAGCAGACATGATAATGGTGTACACTCAAGGTGAACATTGACATGAGAATGAAAATGTCACTTACATGCCTTTCTGTGTGTTGTTTTTAAGATCTGTAAAAGAATGGTAGGGTTCGGTTAAACTATGGGTTTTGGGAGCTACGGCATTGCGCTGAATAAATATGGGTCTATCCTAGCTGATGGACTAACCTGAAAAGGAACTCGAACGTGCTCGAGTCCGTTACTCGTCTTCCGTAGCGACGGCACGAAGATTATCGGCCGCGCTTTGCTATTTTGAAATGATTCCGATCATGTGGTATGTCACATGACCATTGACGGGAAAGAAAGACTACAGCTAATCGGTATTCTACGGCCGGGGGGTCAAACTTAATTGCGGGAATCACCCGTTAGATGAGAAAGTGGACACATTAAACAAGTGGAGGGTATGTGAAATTAATTTGAGTGGTCATCTGCTTCCAAAAAAAAAAAAGGTGGTATGAAAATAAAGGAAACGAAAAAATGAAAAGGTGTTGAGAACCCATCGGGGCGCGAACCTGTGTAGATATGTGTACATATCATCTCGTTTTGTGAGTGGTGCCACTAGCGCATCTGGCAGGTTTACAGGGAAAGACATAGGAGCACCACCGCATGGCTACATTCCTCTCCAACGTAGCCAGATATCCATTATCCATAATTCTGTTATGTCAAAGAGCTAAGAACCTATTCGATACCTGTTAAGTTTTGATCATGTGGCAAGGAATGTGTCTGAGCTCGACCCAATATCTGCATTTCAGCTCCCCCTGTAGGTTCATATCAGAGATGTTATCTCTTGATCTGCTCCTCTCAGGATACATGAAATGCTTCTGGACACTAAAGACTATTTTTTTGTCAAGAGACAAATGAAAAGGGAGCTGGGATCCAGCTTCTTGGAACAATGCCTGCCTCTCTTTCTCACCTTTACCCACAATATTAGTTTCCTCTCCCCTGGAGGAAGACTTCAGGGTTGTTAACCCCAATCATCCTTCTCTCAGGGGACCTGAAATGTATGTAAAATCTCTGTAAAGATGAGACCACATGCATAAGTGGTCATGAAGTAGTGGCGAGGAACAGATACAAACTAGATCTATATAAATTACAGAGCACTACCACTTGTATGTCTTTTGTCTGACTTAGTAGTCAGTATGGTTTTAATAAACCCAAATTTAAATACAATATACATAAAAGTTCATAGAAAACAATTGTCAATAAGTTAGAAAGTCAGTAGGAGTCTTGATGTAGTTGACTCGAAGTGCAAGTTGGAAGAGCAGACAGCCGACATGTGTTTCGTCGTTTGATACAACTTTTTCAAGGCTCGCAAATATTCCTAACAGAGGCTCGAAATGTTCTTCTGGGAGACCCCATGGAGGTTTCTAGGTATCTTCAATGCACTTGGATCATTCAAAAAACACCAACGATCCTCTTTAAGTATGGTGCATCCGGAGCAAGATATTCAGGATAAGTAAATACCCGTATTCTGGTACACTTGGAATTAAGTTCAGTAATAGTCAAATTGTCATGTGTTCGACACTAGGGATAGTGTTTCTAAGTGCCGCGACGTCCGCTGCAGTTTAGGGCATCATCTGTTATAATGTAGATGTATGCGTAATCGTGTTCTAGTTATGGGTAAGTTCAAGGCTCATAACCAATTGTCCCAAAGGTCATATCATCTGGTAGTGAGAGACCCGATCCTCTTCATCATACTCTGCACGTCGCGTCTTCAGGAAGTGGCATCCTCTAGACTAGATCTATGTGTGGTGAACTTTGGCTGCACCATTTCTCTCTGGGTTTTAACACGGCCTGTAGTTCTTGGCTTTGGGTTTCCTGGAACCCAGGAAGGACTTTCAACCAAACGTATTTGAGAAGCAGAGAAACAAGATGATCCAAGGAGGCATGCATTGCACAAGCTGTCCAAGCCGAAAATTGCCTACAAAAGCAAGGTATTGAGGAAAAGCCAACTGCAACTGAGCTATCATCCTATATTCACACAATTTTGTCACATTCTTCCTTTCTGACTGTCAACCAAAGATAGACGCCTGCTACTGGTGCTTGGTTTGGCCCTGCAAGGGACAATGCCACACCTTAACATCCTAAAACAGATACCCAAGAGTGAGGAGGTCAGCATTCATTCAGGCAGGAAATACTAGAAATAGACTAGTTGGGATAGGTTGACTTGGATGGCCCTCGTTTAACCCGATGAAGGTTGCACTGTGTCCTATCTTTTTCAACTTGTGCCTGAAGTTCTTCCAGATTGGAAGTCTTCGATTTTCGGAGACCTGCTGGAAGATCAGTAGTACAACCAATATAATGGAAGGCACAAGTGATTTTTTTTCTCATTTCTCTATTGACTTATCTTTGCTCCTTATTGTCATTGTGCCAGAATTGCACCAGAGAGAAGATGACGTGCTAACAACACAAAAACAAAATCGTTGGTCTGCAACATATTGCTTCTTTTCCCCTTCTGGCAGGCCTATCAAAGTGCCACTAACCCACATTTTTGCACCTGATCCAGAAGGTTAACTTACACTATTGTACCATGTACAGTCCACTAAGTGACTGCTTTCCCTCACTATCACTTATTTATACTTACTCTCATACTCACTCATTGATTTTTCTCACTTTCACTCTCATTGACACTCTCAAACACGAAACTAACACCTACACTCTCATACTGTCTTAACCATTCACAAACAAACATTCACTCACACATGCACAGAGAAACTACAAAAGATTATGTGTTTCACGTATCTCTTTTCTTTGCTGGCAACTCCAAATATCGGTGCCAGCAGCAGGGTGGGAATCTGGTGCTGGAAATGGAAATAAGCAAGGCATGATTCATAGCGAGGAACCAGACAGAGCAGCATGGCCAGGATTACAAGGGGAAGTCCCACCTCACATCCTCACCCAGCTTCTTGATAGGATTGCTGGTCAAGAAGCAATTGAAGCTGGTGCAGTGCTTGGTGTGCTGCTGCTGTACCTCTGTGTAGCTCCTCATTGGCCCACTTTAAGTAAGGATTGAAGTGTAGCCCAAGATGTTTGCATATTTTAACTTCTTCAATGTTCAATTTATCTATGAACCAACTAAAATGAGACACTCTTATCAAAAATGAACACTTCTGTCTTTTCTAAAATGTTACTTAAGTCATTTTTCGTACAATATGCTATTAGTCTGTCAAATTTTTTCTGAAGGCCTCTCGGAGTATAGTCTGAAATGAGAAAATTATCAGCATTCATTAGAAATGAAATGTGTTTCACTCCAATTTTTGAGGCCAAAGAATTTGAATTGCTTAAAACTGTGGTAAAATCAGCCACATATAAGCTAAAAAAAAATTGGGACTAGCACAAATCCTTGGCAGAAACCATTGCTTATTTCTATCTTTCTTGTTAAATGGCCCGTAGAGTCCATCTCCACTTGTGTCCAGCTTGAACTACCCTGTGTTTGAATCAAGAACAATAAACCCCCTCGGGACATTCCAAGTTTGTAGTTTGCCCCGTAGACCACCTCTATCCATCATATAAAAGGCAGTGCAGAAGTCCACGGAGCAACTGCACAATATCTGATTTATTTCTAAGGACTTTTTTTATAATAGCTCAAAGATCAAAACAGTAATCAATTGTAGAGTGTCCTCCCCGGAAGCCACTCTGTACAAGAGGCAAAAGATTATTTTTTTCTGTGACAGAGAGCTCAAGACTTTTAAGCAAGATTTAGCCAAATATTTTCCCGAACACATCTAAAAGACTGATTAGCCTATAATTTGCTGTTATTCGCCCATTACCTTTTTTTCAGTAATGGTTTAATCACCGAACCCCTCCATGAATCAAGGAAAATGCCAGTTTCTACTATCCAGCTGAATAGAAGCTTCAGATTTTCTACCCTCCAAACAACATTTGTTTTTAAAATAATTACTTAATTTAAATTTGGATATTGTTTTTTAAATGTTCTCCTTGGTAAAAAAAATGACATCGTATCAGGATTTACACTATACTTATCTTCTTGAACCTTTAAAAAGGAAGAACCGTACAAATTGTGTACATGTGTGACCCAATCCTCTTCTGATTTCATATGGGATTGAACTACTGCGTGTACATCTAATATATTATTCACCAACCCTCAAAACATTTTCTGGTTTCCTGCCTTTATACCTCCCAACATTTCCTTCCATTTTAAATTGGATAATTCCCTTTCTTTTCCTGATAAGATTATTGTATTGTTTTAATCTCCAAAATCTGCATACCATTTACATCTTTTAATCCTCTCCTAAAAGAATTTTGTAGTTTCCAAAGCACTTTCTTATGCTCTTTACACTCTTTGTCACCCTCACAGCGATTGTGTTTACTGGCATAGATAGTCCTTTATTTTCCAGCTGAAGACAGAAATTGCCAAAGACATGTAAGCACATTATCAGGTAGGAAAGCAAAGCAATCTTATTTATTTAGGTGGGAAATAAAATTATGATCCGCATCATAAGATAATTGAAATTCTCAAGGAGTCTAAAATTCTGTCGTTGGAATATACATGGTTATCATCAGTGTGTAAAGGGGGGGGTGTAAATTTCAGCATCTTTTAAATGTAAACCACGTTATCCTCCTGCAGGAGAGATGGCTGCAAGAGACCCCAAACATTTAAGGTTTTATATCCATATGTAAGGCCATGCAAGGGGAGAAGGTAGATTATGTGGGGGTCTTCTAACATTGATGGCCACAAAAATAATAAGAAATGTATGAGGTCTACATGATATAAGTATATTGGCACATATACTTGTGGTAGAAATGCAGGTAGAGCATAATAATCAAAGTGAAACTTTAATTTTAGCTTATATATATCTCCATAAGGGTATACAAAGTCTAATCTGTCGGAGTTCTTGGAAACATTTGAAACAAAGTAAACTAGGTTAAAAGCTCAATAAACAGACATTTTTGTGATTATAGCAAGGGATTTTAATTAAAAAATTGACCAGTCAAAAATAGAAAAAAATAATAATCAATATCCTTTAGATGTATAATATCCCTGATGCTAACTTCCCGACTATTACACCTTTGAAGGAGTCTAGTATTATATGCGATTGGTTGAGCAGAACCAATCTTATACATTTAAATGGTTGCTCAGCTCAAAATAACTTGGCTTGTGCAAACTTTAGGGTTGGCTCTCATCACTATCCAATTGATTGTGTTTTTGTCCCCTCTATTAAAATTATTTTGTGATTTTAATCTAATGCCCGATGAAGGAAGCAACCACTGGGTCCTACAGGGTACACTTATTGATAAATAAGCAGTTTTAGCAGAAAAGGCCTTAACTTTAGATATGGATTTCCCCAAGAGATTGAGCATTTGCCTTGGTCTGTCACAACTTCAGATGCCCATCCTCTGCATAAGGCATCTGACTTATCCAGGGTGCATTTTTATCACATTCACTTAAGGGGGAATAATGCTTATTTTTATCCAAATCCGCAAATTCTCTCTTGTTGCGATAGCTTGTTATGTAACACTTTGGCTCTCATTTCGGGGGTAAATATGATGTAAATCCTGTGGGTGATAAAGACAAACCTGATTATCCGTCAGACTACCATTTAGATGCAAAACATCACAATTCTGACTTATTATCAGATTTACATCAGTGCCCAATCTTCATGACTGAAATCTACTTTAGTCACTTCTTTGTTTGTTATGAAACCCACAGTTTTTAAGTCTAAGGACCTGATGTCAGACAATCCTGGAATTTGTCTAAACAGGTAGAGAAGCTTTACTCTATTTAGGGGGCAAAGTTTTCTCTCTTTTTTTCTCCTTGCAAAGAATAAAGTACAGTGGTGTGGTAAATAAAAATTCCTTTACCGGGACTGAATTTGATACAGGAACATAGTAAAATAGCTCAATAAAATGAGAGGCAGAATCCGTGGTATTAGAGGTTCGGAATGGGCTTTATTCCATTAATTCGATTATAATCGGTTGCTCCCAATGTTCCGTCACCACGAAGGTTCAGGAAGTGAAGCACATACTTTATTGACAAGAAGTAACTTTTATAGTACATACATTATAATGAAGTGAATACAGTAGGCGTAACAATTGATAAGGACATTGACGTTTTTGGTCTGCGTAACCGAAAATGGGTGTAATAATGAGTAAAAAGGAACATGATTGGTTATGATGTAATACATAGGTGGATCTATAAGATAATACTTGGCATAGATGCGCGCGCAGCAGTATGACGTGTAATTGACGTGTAACTAGGGGGTGACGGGGACTTGACATTTAGCTCTATATGTGGAGACGAGAAGTCTGGGGGGTCAAGTCAACCTAATCCCAAATCATATCTAACATCCTATGTTTAAAGAACTATGTTATCCATAAAAGAGGGACTCTCGGACAGAATCTATTCTATACTGACTGTGCGTGCGTGTACAAGCGTCTAAGTGTCTACACTGAATGCGAGGGGGTAGGAATATTCCATGGTAACAGGGCTATGGATTACTTGCATGAGGACAGAGAAGATGGGCCTTTTTGCTTGGTAACTGGAAGAATGTTTACTTAAACTACTAGGCAGGAATGCATCGGCTGAGGGCGAGGCAGATAATTCGAAGGTGAAATACAGTTCTTGGCAGAGAGTAGGCTGATGTCAGGCTTCGTGAGCCGCGCAGAGAATGAGACAAAGTTCATGGTCACAGATGCAGGCTCGGACTGGAGCTTTCAGAGGCAGAAGGCAAGAGGAGTTTTGATGACAGAATCAGGGCCTACTTGCCTGGACTGTAAAGTGGCATAAGTGAACCATATAAAGCCGGTGGCCTTTCATATTTAGGAATGGAATATCCGGCCTATTCATGGCGGATCTGTCAAAGGACATGTTGACGGTGGACGCACATGTATTTGCGTCTTCATAACTGGAACTGGAGGGGACATATATGTACTTGTGACATGCACATGGAACCGTTGGGGTCCAAGATAGGGGACATAACTGACCAGAAAAATCCATATTTCCACATTCCCTCCTTGTCCCCTACTTGCCCTTCAAGAGATATCAATCTTCATCAATCCATTGATCTGTTCATATAGCATCATTTGTTCTTCTTTCTTCTTCCGTGACGAATGAAATCTTGGTGGTGGAATACACGATGTGGCACACAGACCACAGATCGCTGGTCCACATTGTAGACATAGACAGCAACTGAATAGTAGGAGAAGGCCAATACCTAGGAAGGATAGAACTCTCCATCCCCAGGCTGATATCACATTCCAAAACCAACTGGACCAAGTCCAAGTGCCTGGGTTCTGGTGCATCTGGCTTACAATCTTGTGAAGGCGAGTTATAGCTTTATATACAGATGGCGAATTTTCTGGTATGAATACGCAGCAGCTTGATCCGATGACCCTACAAGCTCCGCCTCTATCAGCCAGGATGACGTCAAGGACAAGACGATTTTGAAGCACAACAATCCGCATAGCAGACTGCTCTTCTGTTAAATTGCCTAAGGCGGAAATAGTTTCATTCACTACTGCTTCAAGGGTTCTAGTTAATCTACGTATCAGCTTACTATTGGTAACTGTACCTATATAGGGAAAGATGCCTTTATTGAAATCTACATACTTTTCCCATGCCGTCTCAGTATAATCGACAATTGGGAGATCTCTCCGCTCTCTATTGTGTACTAAATGAATATTTCTATAATAATCAGGAGGAGCTAGGAAAACAGGTGGCAAAAGGAATGCTATGTAGCAGGTACCATCCCAATCTAGAGGTAGACGCATATATGCAGTCTGACCACATATAAAGTAGGAGTGGCGAGAAGCTCTAAATGAAGATTTTCCTTGATCACTGAATTCTACTATAGTAGTGCATTTACTATGGCCCATATGTATGGAACCAACCTTTCTTACACATAATTCACCCCTCGCTGGGAATACTGACATGGTGGGTAAGACTAGTTCAATTTCAGATACGACATTTAGAATCATGAGATTAGGTGTAAAATTACCTAATCCATATACTTCATTTTCTAGATCAGTTCCTGTTCTTTTGGGGCGACCCTCCTTGTCAGGGTAGCAGACTTTGAGTAAAACTAGGTTCAGGTTTCCCCATATCCAATGATCTTGGTAAACTGCTGTGTCTGAGTCTATGGAATTGATTAAACTGAACCATGCTCCACAGGAGCCATTGTGTGTAAATGGGTGTGGAAAGAATGGCAGGACTCCTTCATAATTCTGATAGGGAGGGAGTCGGCCACACACCCAACAATTAGTAGCATTACTAGTCTGATGGGAATGATGTAACATACTAATGAAAGTGTTATTGCGCAGCGCAAGTCTATAGGACAATTCATGCGGGGGTAAGTCACTAAAAGAATGTTCTGCAATAACATTGTGAACATTTCTGGCAATAGGGTAATATATGTGCAACAACATACTGGTAATAATTATTAAAAGACTTAAGGAAAACAAAATTAATAATGTCCCTATACAATGGCTACGCAGTGATTTACAATACGCCTGTCGTTTCATCATTTTTCGCGACTGTTCATGATTCAGGTCTAGAGGATACATGTCAGAGTCAGATTCAACCGCTTCACCTAGGAGAGGACTTAAACAATCAAACCGTCTGACGTCCTAGGCCTTAACTTAACTTTGTAAAGTTCGCTTTCAGTTTTTTCCACCAAAGGAAGTTTTGAATCAGTCTGTGAGGGAGTGCAGGGCACAATGTCTATATCCGAGGATTGTCCATGAAATTTTTTGATATGGCTTGAATGAATCCAGCCCTTGCGGCCCTCGATCTTCACGGCTGTTCTTGTGGTCAGCAGAACCAACTTGGGTGTCTTCCACCTGGGCTCCAGCTGAGTCTTTCGGTCGAAATTCCTCACAAAGACGAGATCCCCCGGAACTACGTCATGGGGTTTCACCTCAGTGTTGTCAGGAAAGGCTGCAGCTACCTGTGAACGACAAGATTGTAGTGCAGACATCAAGGAAGCCAAGTAATCTGTCAGCATATTACAGTCAATATCAGTTATTTTGCGTGGTATAGGCGTCCCCCACATATTTGGTGGTCTACCGAAGATCACCTCATACGGGGATAGCCCTGTTCGTGAATGTGCTACCATTCTCATGTAAAAGAGTGCAACGGGTAACGCTACTACCCAGTCGATACCTTTTTCTCTGCATATTTTGGACATTCTGATTTTCAGTATCTGGTTATGTCTTTCTACGAGACCTGCTGCTTCGGGGTGTCGGACACAGTGGAATTTCCACTGATAACCTAACAGAAGTGAAACGTGTTTCATTAATTCGGATGAGAACGGCTGGCCGTTATCTGAGTGAACAACACGTGGTAAACCGTATCGTGGGAAGAATTCTCGAACCAACTGTTTGGCAGTAGTCGGGGCAGTGTAATCTGAAACCGGGTACGCCTCTGTCCAACGGGACAGAGCGCAGACAACTACGAGAACATATTTGAATCCTCGACATCGTTCCATCTGGATATAATCCATCTGTAGGACTTCAAAAGGGTGATCAGGAGGATGAAATCCACCCTGTTCTACGGGAACACTTTTTCCTGGGTTGAACTGGCAACAGATCATACAGGTATGGACCTTTTGTTTGGCTGCTGCTCGTAAATGTTTATTAAACCAAATGTGTTGAATGCTGTCTAGCATAGCTTTTTCTCCTAGATGTGCCGGACTATGTATAGTGTTAATTATAACTTGGACCATTGAATCAGGAAGGAACCATACAGACTTTTCCTTCATCATCCATCCTTGGTCCGTTTGGATCCCTCCTAATTCAGTCCATTTCTTTATTTCGTCTGGTGTAGCATGTGTCTGTATGTCAATTACGTCAAGAGTAGGATCTTTAACTGTCATACAATGTGTCGGCATCGGGACTATTGTCTTTGTCATGTCGGGAGTTTGAGTTTGAGCAGTCTGTTTAGCCGTTCTGTCGGCTAGATCATTGCCTTGGGAAATGATATCAGTAACTTTCGTATGAGCTTTACATTTCATAATTGATATTGCAGTAGGTAGATGTATTGCATCTAATAAGGCATGAATGAGGGGTCCGTGCTGAATGTGGGCACCGTGGGAAGTTAAATAACCTCTCTCTCGCCACAGCACGCCGAAGTCATGTACAACTCCGAATGCATAACGTGAATCAGTGTATATGTTGACTTTTTTATTCGTGGCTTGAATACAGGCTTGTGTCAGAGCGATAAGTTCTGCGGCTTGAGCTGACAAAGTATTTATACGATTAGTTTCAATGACTTCAGTATCTGTTGTGACTGCATAAGCGGCCACTAATTCTCCTGTACTTGTTCTCATACATGAACCATCTACATAAAATGTCAAGTCTGGATCTGACAATGGAACATCTGTCAAGTCTTGTCTGGGTTTTGTCGTTATAGTAATAACTTCAATACAGTCGTGGGCTAGTGGGTCTGTTCCGACTACTGGTAAAAGTGTGGCAGGATTCAATGTGTTACAGCGTCTGATTTCTATATGTGGCTGAAACAATGTAAGTTCATACCCTGTAAGTCGTGCTATGGTCAAGTGTTGTGTTTGTGTTCTATTTATAAGAACCTCTACTGCGTGTGGTACTTGAACTGTCAATGGATGTCCTAACACTATGGCATCGCTTTGTCTGATTGCTAAAGCTGTCGCTGCCACTGATTTCAGACATGCAGGCAAAGCCTGAGCTACGGGATCTAATGTACTAGAAAAATAAGCACATGGTTTGTGTGCTCCTGCTTGATCCTGTGTGAGTACTGACAAAGCAGTACCTTCGCGTTCTGTAACAAAGAGTGTAAACTGTTTTCTGTAACATGGTGTTGCTAAAACGGGTGCTTGACATAAAGCTTTCTTTAAGCTTTCAAAAGCTTGTGTGTGTTCCTGAGTCCAAGGGAGAACAGTCGGTGTGGCTGCCTCCTGTGTTGTCAATTGAATGAGTGGTTTTGCTAGAAATGCATACTGGGGGATCCACTGTCTACAATATGAAGTGAGGCCTATGAAAGCCCGCACCTCCTTTTGTGTCTTGGGTATTGACATGTTAGCTATCAACTGAATGCGGTCGGGTGTAAGCTGCCTTCCCTCCTTGTCCAGCGAGTGTCCAAGATAAACAACTCGCTGGACACAGAATTGCAGCTTAGAAGGGGACACCTTGTGCCCCTTTTCGGCTAGAAATTGTAAAACTGTCAGTGATGCTTTTTCACATTTGAGTTCGCTTCGGGCGGTGATCAGCAGATCATCGACGTATTGAAGCAGAGCAGTGTTAACTGGCATGTGGATACTGTCAAGTTCTCGTTTCAGTGCTTGGCTATAGATGCTGGGGCTTTCTGTAAATCCTTGAGGTGCGCGGGTGAATTTAAAGCTACGTCCATTTAAACTAAATCCGAACAAATATTGGCTTTCCGGGTCTATTGGGACGCTGAAAAAGGCATTCTTGAGATCGATTACAGTGAAGAATGTCGCTTCGGAATCAATAGCTGTCAGTAATGACGAGATATCTGGGACCACAGGGAATTGTGGCACAATGCATTTGTTTAACTCGCGCAGATCAATAACCAATCGATATACTGGCGGGGCCTTCGGATCTGTTCGTTTAAGAATCGGTATTATCGGTGAATTACATATATTGGAGTCTGTTTCCACAACTACTCCTTGGGCAATGAGCTCGTCAATGATTTGTAGTAAAGCCACTACAGCATCTGGTGGTAACTTGTATTGTCGCATTCGTGGTAGCACCACTCCTGCCTTTAATGTGACTCGATATGGTGTAATATTCATGCATCCAACATCAGTAGGGCCTTGTGCCCATAGACGTGTAGGTAAAATCTGTAATCGGGGATCCATGTCTCTAGACACATAGTGACCTTTAAAATCACGTAAAAACAATCTTACTCCTTCCGGAGAACAACATATTATAGCTCCTAGAGCTTTTAACGTTTTTATTCCTAATAGATTTTCTGGACATGATTTAGTAAGCAATAAATCTGTAGTTCGGGTTAAAGGTCCTATCGTAAGTGGCAGAGGTTGTGACACTTCATTAACAATAGGTTTTCCTGAAAAACCAAGGGAAATATTCTGTGAGCCTGAGAGGGGTGCCCCTGGAACTTCACTACGTTTTATGGTCGTTCGACTTGCCCCTGTATCGAGTAGAAATTTTCTATCTTGGCCTAATAATTCACTATGTACATAAGGTCCTTCTTGGTCTACTGGGATTTCAATAAGGGGTAAGTCAACTTCCCTCTCTAGGCTTGTTCATGCGTAACGCTGATACTCGGGATATTCATACTGTGCGGTCTGATACATTTGTCGTGTTGTTGTTTGTGTGGCAGCAACAGGCAATGGGGGTGCAGCTGGCACAAACTGTATTGGCTGTTGTGCGGCTGGCATGGCCTGGGCATGCTGCATAGCTCCTTGTTCATTCTGATCTTGTCTGAGTGGCCGTGATCTTTCTTGTGTTTTACCTATGGCGATATTATGTTTTAAAACTGGACAATCGTGTACGTAATGGCCTGGCTTTTTACAATAATTGCATGTCCCTTTTACAGGTCCTGCTGAATCGGAATGTGTCATACCCCTTTTATGCCCTTCAGCTGGAACTGTCTGGGAAACTAACATTTTCATTTTCGTGTCTTTCATGCGTCTGTGTTCATGTTCTTGTTCCTCTCTAATTCTATTGTGATGGTACTGTAACATTTGTAACATTTGTGATGGAGTGTTACCTTGCCAGGTACTCTCGAATTTTAATACTCTATTCTTTACTGGGGGCAGAGCATTTTCTACTAATTTTGTTACAAACAGATGTGGGTATGATTCGCTACTTGCTTTTATGCCACTATTTATACCAAAACATTTTTCAATCACTAGTGTCTTCATCTTGCTTCTGCTTACAGGCTGAAATTGTACCCCAATCTTCCTTTTTCGTAGTTAATAAACGCGGCAGTACCTGTACTAGTAATCCTGGTAATGCCTTAGTTTTGTCCCCAAGCCCTGCTCCTGCAGTTCGGGCCTTTTCTTCAGCTTCTAACACTGACCATTCTATCTTTTGGTCTCCTACCTCCCACTCTTTTTCCTTGAGTTTTTCATAAATGCCAGCAGGCATCAATACCTTTAATATTGTCATAATGTCGGGGTAGGTATACTCTCCCATGAGTAACATGTCTTTAATTTCTCGGTGAAAACCCGCTGGGTCTTTGTCATGACTGGGTACCACTTTCTTCATTTGTAACAATTCTATTTTCGATATGGGCGTATATACAAATACGCGTTTAAACTGATTGTCCTCACCCTTTATTGGGTGCACTTCTCGTAAGGGATTCTGTCTATCTATGTGATACGTAGTTCTTTCCTTGACGGACAATGGAACATGTTCTGAACATACAAAAAGAATATACTGCTTTCTTGATTCTAGAATTTCTTTAATTAATTCAGTACCTGGACCTCTCCATTTATTCATAAGTAATTCAGTCAGTATGTCAGGCAAGGGACCAGGGTCCGAATGCTGACTCCGATATAGTATAATGAGTTGTTGAATCATATAAATCCCAGCTAACCTTTGTTCATCTGGGGTAAGATTCAAAAATGTGCGTACTACTGTATCATCACTATATTTTCCGGGACTGTCCACCCAATGGACAGCTGCCCTGGCTAAATCTTGTTCATCCATAGAATCGAGGAAATGATAACCCCTTCGTTCTCGGAGTAGTTTGTCGGCGGTTTGGAACGAATGCTCGTTAGACCTTATATTAAATATAGGTATTTGAAAATTCCTGTTATTATCTGGACATATCGGATGTATTGAGTCAGTATGATATCTAGTCTGATTCCTATTACAAGATCTTCCTCTACCTACATAGGCTATGGTGTCCGACTGTCCTGTGGGCAGTCCTGACCCTTCTTCCTCGTTTTGTTCGAACTCGTCTACCTCTAATCGCTCTTCGTGTAGGCGTTCTATTTCTTTACGGATCTTTCGGCACATGGCTATTATACAATTTTGTTTATCATGTCTCCCTTCTGATATATTCTGGCTCCATCTTGTAAGAATTTTCATTGCTTCCGGGTCTACCCCCGGTCGGTCTTGATTTCTGATCACACAGTTTATGAGGAAACGTAACAGTTCCCCCTGTATCTCTACTTTCTGGTATTCCATAGCTCTGTAAATACATTCTGGATCTCGCCCTGTTTGGACAAAATGATATATATTATCTAGATGCGCAGTCATTCCTGGTAACTTCGCTAAATACACTGCGGCTCGTCTGATACGCAATGATGCTAGGGTCATTTCGTCCTCCTTTCCAGGCACCGGGTCATATCTACAATCTATAAGAAGTTCCTTAAGCGCACGGGCACTAAGGAGTTTGGGTGTACGTGAATGCGCTGACTCTTGAAAAGTAAGTTTATTTATTCTGGGTGGCGTAGAAAAGATATTGGTAGCTCCTCCCGCGGCCCCATCTGGGGCGTCGGGTGTAAAAGGATTCGTCGAACGTGACACAGCAACTACAGGTGTGGACACAGCCATAGAAGTAGCTGTAGGAGCGGATACAGAAACAGATGTGCTTGCCGGAACTTGTGACTCGATTTGTTGCTGTAGGGATACGGGCACTGGATCTTGGCGTTGAACCTCCCTGGTATGCGGTCTATGTGGGGCGGAATTAGCATACTCGGGAGCTGCGTCATCTAAATATGAGGAAAGAAAAACATCTTCTGCGGTTCTAGGATGCCCCTTAGGATGTACCTTTATTGGGAACAATGGGGTTGGCAAGTCTTTTGGTGTTTCTGGAGTAGCCTTAGGTAATCCTTCGGCCAGAAGGGGATACATACCATTCATAAGGGCATTTCTTTGTCTGTCTACTTGTTCTGATTTCACTCGGATACCTTCCTCAATTAATAGATTCTCTCGAACTTTATTGGAATTCTCTTTACTCTTCTCTTCCTGTCTACGTGCTTTTTTCTGTTCGTCTATGTGATTCTTTACGCCATAATTCAACGGCGTCTTTCTGTGACTGTCTGACTTTCCTTTTCCATAACTCTTCCTCGACTTTCATGATGCACTCTGCATCCCAGGTCCCCGCTGTGGGCCACCTCTGACTTTCTGGTAATCCCTTGGTATAGTCTACCCATAAATCAAGAAATAATATAGCGTCTAAGCCATGTTTGTGATACATAAAGTGCCCTGGAGTGTCCCTAGGAGGAATAGGGACGGCTTCTTCGAGAACCCCTTTTCTGGTAGTGATCTGTCTTAATTTCGAAAAGAGCGGCATCTTGAGAACTGACCTTATACTTGATTTTGACCTGATACTTGAATTTGAACAGACTTAATACAATAAACACGATAATGAACAGTCATTCATACCACGATATACAGAACATACTTAAACACTTTAAACATTAAACATTAAACCTTTAACTGAAACAACAATGATGATCGTCTGCATAACTAATCACCAAGCTTAATTCTCGACAATAACTAGACAATAACTAGACACTTCGGAATACTTCGGAATACTTGATATACTGCTAAACAGTACAGATACACTGCTAAAACAGTGCAGACCGGATTTGTGTACCCAAACCCGTCTTGACCGGCACAACCTATGTGCACGTCAGAAATGCCTCCCCAGCAATGGTACTCACCGGGTAGCTTCGGAATCGGAAGGCCTCAGTAACTTGAACTTGAACCGGACTGGACTCGACTCGACTCGACTCGTCGGACACTGGGCTTGACTTCGGACTGGTGGGTCTCTGTATACCTTGGATCTTGCTCTCTCAGCTAGGCTCTGGTCGGGATACTTCGCACTTCTCACCGCCTCGTCTGGGTGTTGATCGCAGTCTCAGTCGCCCCCGCTTGACCGGAGGGAGATACAGGAAATCCTGCTGGTACGCGTTATTGTCCGTCCAGCTGTGGCAGGAGACCGGGCCTGCAACGCACCGCCGGCGCGTGAGATGAGAAAGTGTCCCTGTTCGGGCGCCATCATGTGGTAAATAAAAATTCCTTTACCGGGACTGAATTTGATACAGGAACATAGTAAAATAGCTCAATAAAATGAGAGGCAGAATCCGTGGTATTAGAGGTTCGGAATGGGCTTTATTCCATTAATTCGATTATAATCGGTTGCTCCCAATGTTCCGTCACCACGAAGGTTCAGGAAGTGAAGCACATACTTTATTGACAAGAAGTAACTTTTATAGTACATACATTATAATGAAGTGAATACAGTAGGCGTAACAATTGATAAGGACATTGACGTTTTTGGTCTGCGTAACCGAAAATGGGTGTAATAATGAGTAAAAAGGAACATGATTGGTTATGATGTAATACATAGGTGGATCTATAAGATAATACTTGGCATAGATGCGCGCGCAGCAGTATGACGTGTAATTGACGTGTAACTAGGGGGTGACGGGGACTTGACATTTAGCTCTATATGTGGAGACGAGAAGTCTGGGGGGTCAAGTCAACCTAATCCCAAATCATATCTAACATCCTATGTTTAAAGAACTATGTTATCCATAAAAGAGGGACTCTCGGACAGAATCTATTCTATACTGACTGTGCGTGCGTGTACAAGCGTCTAAGTGTCTACACTGAATGCGAGGGGGTAGGAATATTCCATGGTAACAGGGCTATGGATTACTTGCATGAGGACAGAGAAGATGGGCCTTTTTGCTTGGTAACTGGAAGAATGTTTACTTAAACTACTAGGCAGGAATGCATCGGCTGAGGGGGAGGCAGATAATTCGAAGGTGAAATACAGTTCTTGGCAGAGAGTAGGCTGATGTCAGGCTTCGTGAGCCGCGCAGAGAATGAGACAAAGTTCATGGTCACAGATGCAGGCTCGGACTGGAGCTTTCAGAGGCAGAAGGCAAGAGGAGTTTTGATGACAGAATCAGGGCCTACTTGCCTGGACTGTAAAGTGGCATAAGTGAACCATATAAAGCCGGTGGCCTTTCATATTTAGGAATGGAATATCCGGCCTATTCATGGCGGATCTGTCAAAGGACATGTTGACGGTGGACGCACATGTATTTGCGTCTTCATAACTGGAACTGGAGGGGACATACATGTACTTGTGACATGCACATGGAACCGTTGGGGTCCAAGATAGGGGACATAACTGACCAGAAAAATCCATATTTCCACAGTGGCCTTGTTCTTCTTGAATCTGTTTATACAGTCTAATTGAGGGTTGATGACTATTGCATATACCAATGTGTAGCTCTAGCTCCTGGGTCTAAGTGCTTTTTTAAAGCATTTAGACATAGTTTGTGCCATTTGTGACCATACAAGTTCTTTCCTTTTAATATTGTGGTTTTAGATGTGCCTTTACCATATGTATCCTATTAGTAGTTAACATTAAACTGTTATATAGACTTCCATGGTTAATAATATTAGAAGAAATCTACTGTAATTATTATTGTATTGTATGGTGTTACATATATCACATTATTTAGATGAAAGTGTGAATCCAATTGATTAGTTTTTCACCAGTGCTACACGCTGACCGCTCCAATATGATCATCTTGACCTACAAAGGTTGAAAATGATGACATAGTTCTGTCAAAAAATTGTTACTTATGTCCGAGAAACACATAACAAAGAAAGCAGAAATGGAAAACTTGTACTTCTATATATGACATAAAATTACCATTGCATGTGTGCATTACTTCTAAGGTGGGTTCAGAAAACAAATACCTTTTCACTTACTAGGTACCCTACCTTATACTTGCAACATGTACATTGTTTATCTGTAATGTATATACAAATGCAGTTTCTTACATTTTGCTTACTTCTAAGCTCAGTTAACAATGTTGTACACATTTAGATTTACAAGAAAAAGTACTTCTAATGTACTAAAAGTACTGTTACAAATGGGGATCTCTGGTTGTGTCAGGGTTCCAAGAAGAATTTCTGCTAAGGGTCCTACCCTGGCTAGTGTTTCTATGAGTAAAACAATAAGCAAAGGAAAAGACCCCACAAGAGCATACAATTGGAGATTGAACTGGCAGCTCTGGAAATCCAAGATGGCTGCCAGCTCAACTTCTCCTTTAGCGTTCTAGTGTTGATCCTCTCTCCAAGTACGTTTGGAATGTGAAGCACGCGCAACATAACGAATGTGCACTTCACCTAAGAAGTTTGTGGAAGAAGATGCGAATTCTGAATCTTACGTCGAGTTAGTCAGTTAAGGTAGGAATCGTCGTAGGTGTCATTTAGCTCCTTCGGTATTAGTCCTTAAAGCCTTCTCATTAACACGCGGGTCATTTGTGAAGAGAGATTAGCATCTCTCTCATGAGTCGGCGTACAAGCCTTACTCATAACTATCTGAGGCTTTTTCTCTTCTATACAGATTTGAGAGAAAGTACTTCCTTAGTGAGCAGTTTCTCAGCTTCCCTTCAGGAATTGAAATACGAATTTACTTGGATTATAGAATTACCAGGAAATTCGAATTTGATAGAGAGAGTACATTGTACAACGCTACTTTCAGTCAGAAAAAACAACGAAGTCCTGAAAGCCCATTTGTACAAGAATCTAGTGGCATCAGATTAAGACATTGAAATTAAGTACGAGCGAGAGATATTATATTACATTTGCTGACACCTACCAATCTGTTCTTTCCAGTGAGATCGTCTTCAACAAGAAAATACTTCACTTACCAGTTAAAATTATTGACTCGACTACGAAGCTCTCCTGTAATGCAAGTACCAATCTAAACTAAAAGATAAAGACATTTAAGAATCTTGAATGTTGTGAAACTATTTACTAAGAGAATGTAATAATTAGAAAAAAACAAAGATAAAAACAAATAGAAGTGGAGCAATAGCCTAAGACAGTGGGGGTATGTATTGTGCTAGAAAGAGATTAAACAAGTATTAGAATAAGATTTAGATCGAGAGTAGGATAACCATGTTTTAACATTCTTTTGCAGTTGACATTTAAAAAGAAAACTTTTGAGCAAGAAGAAAAGAAGAAATTCCTTCCTGACGAACCACTGTTTGGGCAGTCTCTTCTCTTTCCCATACCCTTTCCCCCCTTTGGACATAGCTGCACCTTGATAACCAACCTTGAGGGCAGTGAGTTCCTAGATGGAAATTGGGAACAGATGTCTTTCTGCTCCTGTGCAATTTGGAATAGATCTGACAGAGTGAAGTGCCCATGTGAATAATTGCACCTGAGCAGAATGGCAGAAGGAATTGATCCAAAAAATCTAGGAGAAATCCTGGGAAGCATTCAGAAAGAGTTAGTGGCAGTGACGGAAGAAAATAAAACATTATGACAAGAAATAGTCAGGTGTAGAAGGGAAACTTCAGATTTACCCACTAGAATGAGCCAGACAATGGCAGGAGCCAACTCAAAAGCCCACGCCACTGAAAACACTAGTCCTACAGTTAGCTCAGTGTCTTTTATCCCCAGTAATTCAATTAGCTCCCCTCGGAAACATTTTAATGGAGACCCAAAAAAATAAAAAAAATGTAACACAATGTTCCCTCCATTTCATGTGCCTTCCAACAGTTTTTCCTGACAAACAGTCTTGTGTAGCTTTTATTTTGTCCTATCTCAGTGGAGATGCGGCATCGTGGTCCATGCCTCTGGTTACAAAAGATAACCTAATTTTATATGACTTCAAAGAATTCAAGAAAGGAAGGTATCACAAGATACTGACAATGAACTACTAGAATGGAAACAGGGAAATTGAGATTTGATCACTTATCTAGCCCAATTCAATAAACTGGTAGTAGAAACCAACTGGCCAGAAAATAAAAGAGGAGCGGTCTTCTACAGAGGTTTAAAAGATGAACTGAAAGACGCATTGGCCAAAGATGGCGTCTGAGAAACACCTCGCTCGAGACGCTCCTCCGGTCGGACCCCCAGTCACTAATATTTATCTCGATGCCGCGCTAGGATGCTACTGTTCTGTTACCTGACAGCCAAGATTGGAGATGCACACCGACATAGCCTCCACTCACGGGGAATTTCTGGAAAGAGAAGCGTGGGGCAGCTCCCGGCATCTGGGCTAATCATTCAGGCATCCACAACGTCTCTCTGCCTGCGGCGGCTTGCTTAGCCTGCGGCGCTGACTTACGCTGGTCCAGGAACTGTTGGCTTCACCGGCCCCTGCTGTGCTAGGGAATCATCGCCGCCGGCAAAGGAAACTTTTGACCAGATCTTCACTGCCACAACTGCACAACTCATAATCAGGAATGGCAGGACGCTGAAGGAAAACTGCAAAAGCGAGGGGCATTCAACCTGCTGTGGCCATAACAACGGCAGCTGTGCAGCCCCCCACATAGAAAGAAATGCCCCAAGAATATCGCACCAGCAGTAAAAAAATGGAAGGGAGCATTGGTGTGGGGGGGAAGTGGACAAAACAGAAACCATCAAGAAAGCACCTCAGAAAACCCCCAGAGATGTAGAAGACTGTCAGCTATTGATCATCAAACTCTTTGGTCCCACTGGGGTGGGCTCGCAAGCAACAGAAGTGCAGGAGAAGCGAAATGAGGAGCATACTGTTGCTGGCACCGCACCTACCCCCGCGGTGGAAACCGCGCCCAACCTAATGGTGATCCCTGGAACAGAACCCGCCTTAGGTATGGGGGGGGTTCTCCCCATACAGTCTCCAGCCAAGACCTCATGGACCTAACTAAGACAAGCCAGTCAATAACCAATAACAGGAGCCCTTATGGGTAGTTGGACATCAGGAATAAAGTAGCAAACACCCTGTCATTACGAACTAGATCCCCTGCCATGCATGAAAAGTTTTATTCCCTGACAGATGAGTCAGAAGCCTTAGACATATCAGCATTCAGTGAGAAGGGAGGGACTAACCGGTACAGCAGCTCCGGACCAAAATATTCATTCAACGCACAAGGACAAAGGAAATCTCTAGCCAAAAAGGGAAGAAGGAAAGGCATACGTGAGACCTCCGATGGTGGCAGCATCAGAGATCTGAAATGGGACTATTCAGCCTCACTACTCTAACAAACCCAACAGAACAGAACGATCTGAAGTAAATCTTAGGATGGCTAATAATGGAGAGGTCTCCGAGATAGAGAAGCAGATCGATCCCTCTCTGGCAATGGTATTGCAATCAATCAAGAGCTTCAAGGAGGAGGTCAAGCCGTATACTCAGAGAGCTCATTTGGCTGCAAAAAAACCTACAAGGCACGGTCAGGAAAGTAGGCCGAACATGTGTGGAAATATCCGAAAGAATGGCTTCTGTAGAAGTCCGGACCAAAAACCTGGAAAAATAAGTTGTGTCTCTAAAGACACAGAGGAATTTTTAAAGACATGATGTGGAAGATAGAAGATCAAGAAGTGAGGCAACGCAGTACCAATCTTCGATTTTTGGGAATCCCAGAGTGGGCCGAAGGAAACGACACCTTGAAATACATGGTTTCCCTACTGAAAGGTGCCTTTCCAGAGCTGACCACTTGGGACTGGGATAAGGAAATTCAGAGAGCCCACAGGTTTCCTTTAACGCCCCCAAAACGTCTACTGAATAGCCCTGAACAGCCACTGGCAATGTTGCTATATTTTGGCAATTTTCTGTTACAACAAGCCCTCTATAACCTAGCATGACCAAAAGCTAAGAAGGAGCATGAAGGAGTGACTTTTTTCAACAGGCCACGGTTGAATGAAGGTGGAGACTTAGGCAGCATTTTTCTCCTTTTCAACAGCTAGGGGCAGAAGTCTACCTTCAGAATCCAGCCAAACTAAAAGTTGTCCACATGGTGGTAACACGCAGCTTTATCTCAGATTACCAAGCCCATAGATATCTAAAGGAGATTTCTGGTAGATCCAAGAGCGGGATCTAATTGGGCATATAATCCAATACTATGGCACTTTGGGGGTTGAGGGTGGTGGTGTCTTAATATGGTGATGTCTCAATATTGTGGTGAATGCAATAGGGCTCATGATAGCTCAGCGAAAAAGCACATTAGTGACATATTGTTGTGGTGGTGGCAGGCGGGAAAGATTGGAGGAGTGGGGAGGATGTGATTAATTGGATGACATTACCCTGGCTCGGTCCGAGCCAGGGCACCTCAGGTATAGGTGGTGGGAGGGGGTGGGGGTAGGGGTGGGAAGGAGGGGTTTTGGGAGGGGGGAGGGCAGGTGGGTAAGGTGCTGTATAAGAATGTTTTTTTATTTCTGGGTTTTTTCCATTTTCTTTTCTATTATTCTCGTTTCCTTAAGCATATTTGGTGTAAGGAATGGTCTAGATATCTTTATCTTCTAAGTGATGGGTAAAATTCATATAGCCACTATTAACATCAGTGGCCTTAATGACCCTAAGAAAAGGCAAAATACTGAATGCAGACATCATATGTATTGTATAGAAGGGGCCCAACTGCATTTTTTAATTTATTGGGAAATAGGCTGGTTGGGGGGACGACACAGAACACTCGGACATGAGGGGTGGCGATTTTGACACAATACTAATCTGCAATTTATCCGAACATTAGCCGACCAACTAGGCCGATGGGCTATAATGGAATGTCAGAAAAGTACTGGAGAATCCTTTACTATCTGCTCGATCTATGGCAATATCTTGGACGATCCAACAGTGTTCGAGCAGGTAAATAGTGAATGCGTTTCCTAGCCCCTCCCTGTCGTTCTCTGTGGAGACTTTAATATAAACATACCTGCCAATAAGATATTGAGCCCTGAAACAAACTGGACACATACAGGCAGGAAACACAAAGAATTTCTGGCAGTAAGACCGTTATGTAAGGATCATGGGCTAAGTGATGTCTGGAACTGGCAAAATCCATTGGATCCTGGCTTTACGTTCTTTTCCATACCGCATAACGTTCATGCCAGACTTGATTTTATGTTAGTCTCCTAGTCCCTGCTTCAGGAATATATGATAGAGAAAGCCCGATGTATACTTTCAGACCACAATGGAGATTAAAGGAAATGGTTTTAAACCCAAGGACAAAATCTGGAGCGTTGAACAAGCCTTTTTAGTTGATGAAGAGTTTTGTAATCATATGAGGAACTGGGTCCCGCTGTACCTGAAAGAAAATATAGGGAGTTCTGATATAGATATTGTATGGAATGCACTGAAAACTGGCATACGAGGGGAAATGCTGATATAGTTGCTGAACTGCAATAATCAAAGCGGACAGCAAACATATGATTTCCAAATCAGGATGGCTAAAGCAGAGGAGGATTTAGTTAAAACTCTACAACAGGGTGGGGACTTGGTGACAGCACAGGCAAAGGTGGCAGTAGCAAAATCTGTTATCCTGGAAATAATAGCTAAAAATGCCGCAGATAGACTAACTGTTTGGAGAAAGAAGGCATATGAATGCAGCGAACAGATAGGGCACTACTTGGCGTTGAGAGCTGGGCATAAAATAACGCAAAACCCAATATGGGAGATTAGGGCCCAACCAAGAGATTAATAACAGACGCAGATAGTATCCAACATACATTCCATCAGTACTTTCAAAATCTATATCAAGACGATTTAAAGTAGAACCCTAGAGAGATCAAGGAATATCTAGACATTTTCCCCAGAAGAACAACAACAGCTGGATGATCTTCCTAGCCTTCCTAACAGCAAAGCTACAGGCATCAACAGTATACCTGCCGAATTTTATTTAAAATGTCTCGCAGCAACTTAAAGAATGTATGACTCAGCTGTTTGTTCATGTGTTTAAGGGGGTAGGCCTCCAAATTCCTGGTCCGCAGCAAAAATAGTCATCTTTCATAAAAAAAATAAGCCAGCAATGGATCCTAGTTCATACCGCCCGATAACTTTGATTAATAGTGATAGTAAAATCTATTTAAAAAAGGGGCCTCCCGTCTAGCGCTGATTATCTACAAGGTAATCTCGAACAGCCAGTATGGATTTATTTCAGGACGAGGGCATATAAGGAGGGGTATCACACTTTTAGATGCTACTACTACACTTAAGGACCCAATGGCGCTCATACAATTAGATGCGGAAAAAGCGTTTGACAGGGTCTTTTGGCAATTTTTATGTGAGGACCTGTCAAGGGTAGGAATTAAAGAGGGCTTTTTGGAGGCCATTAAAATGCTCTATTCCCACCCAACGGCTAGAGATCTTGTAAATGGAGCACTATCGGACTTTTTTGCAATAACTAGAGGGACCCAACAAGGATGTCCGAGCTCAACTCTTTTGTTTTCTATATATATTGACCCTTTTATACGCAAGTTAGAAAACAATGGGCCATTGGGTCCATTCAGACACCAGGTAGGGAGACAAAAGTGTTGGCATATGCCGTGGACATTGCCCTTCTGACCCCTGACCCCACAGCTGTGCTCCAGGAAGTAGAAGAGGGAGCAAGCAGAGAGACTCTCCGGCTATGCCCTTAATTGTTATAAAACAGAAGTGGTGGTTAATGGTAAAATAACAATAAATGATGATAGAGTGGTAAAGAGCGCAACCTATTTAGGGATCAATATTTCCGCAAATGTTGATGATACAGTCAAGGAAAATGTAGAACCCCTATTAGTCAAAATTAAACAGGATTTTTTCAGATTAAACAATTTCCATCTATCTATTGTAGGGAGTTGTAATATTGTCAAAATGCTTTTCTTTACCAAGATTTTATATCTTTTCCAGGCAACCCCACTAGAATTTTCTAATCAATGGCTGAAGAAGTGGGAAGATTTATTCTCTCAATTTGTTTGGGCATATGCCAAACCAAGAAGAGCTTTTAAATTTCTTACACTACCCAGGGAAAGAGGGGGATGGGCTTTACCTAATCTCAGGCTTTATAACTGGGCCACCATACTATTGCATAGCCTGGTGTTGCTGCAGGAAAAACCGGTTGAAAGGAATATGGAAGAGGTCCTGACCCCCTTGAACTCATAATGGGGGAAGAGGCCTGGATATGGCTGTGGCAATATCTTAACGATAATCACTTTAAAAAGTTCACTTTAAAACACTACTGGCGTATTTAAAGTGTAGAAAACAGTCCGAAGAGTAATCGGTATTGGCAGGTTCAAATTTTACACAACACTAACAATTAACCCAAATTTACCAGGAATTTTTAAGGCCGAAAACGACTAAAGGATGGGGGGGAGTGGGTTTGACTAAACTAGGGTCCTTCTTTTCTCTGGAGAACTTTGTCTCCTTTGAAGATCTTAAAGAGATGTTTGAGATAGATCGGAGGGATTCCTTCAAATACCTTCAAATAAGGGACTTTTTAGCCAAGAAAGGAGGCGGACCAGAAAAACTATAATGGAGAAATTGGTAGAGAATAGGGACTTGTCAATACGGGTTATCAATAGCCTCTTCAACTCATTGATGAAAGATGATCTGGAGCATTGGTCGGTGAAGTGGAAAGAGAAAATTGGTATCTCGGAGGATATATTCCAGCAATCATTTAATATGGCACAGAATATTTTAATCCCTGCCCGTCTACAAGCACAATACTACGAGACCTGTTTCTCTCTCTATTTCACCCCACACAAGATTGCCAAATGGGGGAGGGGCAAAGGGACATCCTGTCCTCGCTGTGCACTGCACCAGGCAGACCTGGTACATATATTTGCTTCCTGTAATATACTCATGAAGTTATAACTAGACATCACCACATTTTTTAAGGAAGCTTTAGCAGCAGAATGTACCCTCTCTTCAAGCTTGATCGTGCTAGAGGAAGAGGAACTAGGTGATGCCAGGAAGGATCTAGTATTTATTGGGATGGCGGTTTTGCGACTGTGTATAGCATCAGCCTGGCGGGACACCAACCCCCCTGGATTTCAGCAGAGGTTTTTCCGTTATCTGGCAATTTACAATCTGGAAAAGGCTGTTTAGGCGAGAAGGGGGACCCAGGCACGAATGAAAGACTTAATAATATGGGCGCCACTGACTGAATGGGTAGAGAAGAATCAGTAATGGCTAATTTTAGATGCTGAGGCCAAGGCACGTTAATTTTACGGGGCTAAAAAGGAAGAGATTTATATGATCACTGGTTGTTTTTGTTTTTTTAGGATTGCTATACTTATGCTGGAAATGATTAGCTGGGAAATTACATAGTAGTGTTAAGAATGGCACATACATACTTTGAGGTTCTCACCAGCCCTCGGGGGCGGGTTCGGGGTGGGCGTCTTGGGCAAAAAGGGGGGAAAAAGGCACAATGTCTTTGTAATGAATTCTATAAATGTATGTAGATATATGAAATACTGTGCAATAAAAATAAAAACAAATAAAAATTGTGCTCAGTTATCATGTAGGCATAATAAGACATGAATCATTGTCTAGAAGCATATGTATGTATCTTGAAGCCATACATTTTTACATTAAAATCACATACAGTCAAATTGAGAAAAAAAAAAAAAAAAGACGCAATGGCCTAAATCCTAAATCAACCAATGGAAATTTTCAGAGTTAATAAAGTTGGTATCAGAAATTGATTTTAGGCAGAATGAAAGTCGCAGAGAAAAGAGTTTCGAACCAGTCTGCCAAGATTCGACAAACTAAGATCAGAAAATCCAAGCCTTTAGAAGGTCCCGCGGGAGTAGAACCAATGCAGATCGGCACAACTGGGGACTGCTATCAAAAGAAGAAAAAGAAAAAAGAAGGGCTAACAAGCCATGCCTCAACTGTGAAGCAAGTGGATACTTCGTAAAGATTTGCCACAAGAAAGCGAAGTTACAGATGAAGGAAAACTCGCAGCACCACCAGTAAGAGGAGTTGGACTGTTGGGTGCATATCCAGAAACAACTCCACTACATAATTTGGTAGCAAATACCTTGCAAGTGTCATCACCTCAATCCTTTCGGTTGTTCTAAACTTTAGACACATAGTCTTAAAAGAAGTTTCAGTAATTGTTGACACAGGTGCCATGGGAAATCTTTGTGACCTGAGAGTTGCAGATAAAATGGGATAAAGAGCTCTTAAGAAGGATAAAAGTGAAGCAGTGAGAGCAGTGGATGGCACCAATCTTTCATCAGGAACAATAGTGAGCCACACGGAACCAGTGCTATTGCAGTGTCTAGGGGAACACCAGGAAATCCTCCATTTTAATTTCCAACATTTCATAAATTACGTCCTAAGTGACTATATCGACAAATGTGTGATAGTCTATATAGATGATATTTTAATTTGTTCAGCCACAGAAGAAGAACAGCTAGAACAAGTAAGAGCGATACTAAAATGACTGAGGAAAAACGCCCTACGTGTGAAGAAGGTAAAATGTTCCTTCAACACAATCACAGTCAAATTTCTAGGGTTTGTTCTCTCTCCCTCCGGAATAACCATGGACGAGCAAAAGGTAAGGGCAGTCACAGAGACGAAATCCCTAACAATGGTGAAAGAAGTCCAAAGTTTTATGGGTTTTGCCAATTTCAATAGAAGATTATTGCACGAGTTTTCTCAGAAAATGATTCCCCTTACCCGGTTGTTGAAGAAGGGAGTATTGTTCAACTGGTCTGAAGAACCTTTCAACTGCTTGAAGAAAAGTTTTACCTCAGCTCCAGTGCTCCCCCATGCTGTTCCCTCAGAATCGATCTATCTAAAAACAGATGCTATGGATTTGACTATTGGAGAAGTATTGTTGCAGCGACACAAGAAAACCGGGCAACTACATCCAGTAGCTGATCATTCTAGAAAATTGACCCCAGCAGAAATAATTTACACCATTACAGAAAAACAGTTGTTAGCCATTAAAGATGCCTTTAAGGAGTGGAGGCACTATTTAATGAGTTCCCGACACACAGTAACGATTTATACAGAACACAGAAACCTGAAATTCTTAAGATCTGCTAGAACATTGACTCCACGACAGCTTAGGTAGTCATTGTATTTCGTAGGTTACAATTTCGTAATCACCTACTGACCTTGAACCAAGAACGGAAATGCAGATGCTTTATCGAGGTTGGATGCAAAGATTCAAGAGATTCAATCAAAGATCATAAAGTTAACCCTTTAGAAATGATAATAGGGACTGTCTCAAAAGAAACCTTTGAGGAACATATCATCTGATCTATAAATTCAAATGAAATGAAAGAATGGGGTGAGTTAAATCAGAAAAGAGAAATCAGAGATCAGTTACCATACCGCAATGGAGTCTTGTATCTGCCAACTAAGGAATTGCAGACTAAAGCATTGTTTGAATGTCATGACAGTCCTTTAACAGATCATAAAGGAATTCACAAAACTGAAGAACAAATTAAACAAAGATTTTGGTAGCCTCAAATGAACCAGGATATTCCACAGTATGTAAACAGCTGCAAAATCTGTGCTCAAGGAGAGCCTGAAAGACAGGCACCAAAAGGGTTACTGCAACGCTTACACACTCCACCCTACCCCTGGCACACAGTGTCATTGGATCTCATTATAGACCTACCTTCTAGACAAGGTTATAGTGCAATTGTGGTGTGTGTGGACACATACTCAAAAATGGGACATTTTATTCCTTTAAAAATTACTCCCACAGCCAAACAACTAACTCAACATTTTAATAAACACATACTTCAAATTCATGGTATACCGAAGATTATATTCACAGATAGAGGTCACCAGTTTGTATCTAAGTTTTAGAAGTCATACACCAGTGGACTTCATATAGAAAGTAAATATTCTACCAGTTTCTACCCAGAAATGGATGGACAAACTGAAAGAAGCTACCAAGAGCTTGAACAACATCTTAGGTTGTTTTTATTAGATGAGGAGGGAGATTGGTGAGTGTATCTTTGGACAGCAGAATTTACCCACAATAACGTAAACAATGTATCCACTGCCCATTCCCCAATTATTTAAACTATGGCTGACATCCAAACTCTTCTATATATATATATAGAGTGTGGTAGTATTGCGGCGCCATCTGTAAACAATTTAGTTCAACATCTAGCCCAAGTTCATCAAATTGCTGTGCAAAACCTGTCTCATGTAAAAGATCGCTACAAGCATTTTGCTGACAAGAAAAGAAAGAAAGAACCCGCCTTTCAAGTGGGAGACAAGGTCTGGCTTACTACTAAGAATCTAAATTGAAAGAAGTTCAAAAGTTTCAACCACGTTTTGTTGGGAGACATTCGTTACATCTCGGTCTTCACACTGTGATACGTTTACAACGCAGGCATTACAACGCAAACAACGACTTGCGCTGAATGGCGCAATACACTAAGGAATAGTATGATTTACTATTCCAACACCTTCCCTACTGTTAAGTAGGCTGGAGTTGGAATAGTAAATCATACTATTCCCAAGTTCAGCGCCCTCCAGCGCAAGTCGTTTTAACGATATTCCCTTTTGTTGGTCTGTACCCAATTAAGGAGATTATCAATCCTGTAACCTTTCGTTTGACACTTTCTGAGAATTCAAAGATCCATCCTGTCTTTCACGTCTCCTTGTTAAAGGAAATCAAACAAGGTTTAAGGCTTTCTACCCCTCCAGAACCATTTTTACTGGACAATGGGGTCGAATATGAAATCAAAAGAATTCTCGATTCGAAGAAAAAAAAATTGAGAACTGTTTTATTTATTTTGATTGGAAAGGTTTTGGACCAGATGAAAGATCTTGAGAGAAGCATACTGATGTACATGCTCCACGTTTGGTCAAGGCCTTCCATAAACACTTCTCAACCAAACCTTACCTGCAGGAACCCTCCTTGAAGGGGGGTACTGTCAGGGTTACAAAGAGAATTCCTGCTAAGGGTCATATGCTGGCTAGTGTTTCTATGAGTAAAACAAAAAGAAAAGGAAAAGACCCCACGAGAGCAAACAATTGGAGATTGAACTGGCAGCTCTGGAAATCCAAGATGGCTGCCAGCTCAACTTCTCCTTTAGCGTTGTAGTGTTGATCCTCTCACCAAGTACATTTGGAATGTGAAGCACGAGCAACATAACAAATGCGCACTTCACCTGAGACTTTTGTGGAAGAAGCTGCAAAATCTGAATCCTCTGTCGAGTTAGTCAGTTAAGGCAGGAATCGTCGTAGGCGTCGTTTAGCTCCTTCGGTATTCGTCCTGCAGGTCATTTGTGAAGAGAGATTAGCGTCTCTCTCACGAATCGGCATACAAGCCTTTCTCATAACTATCTAAGGCTTGTTCTCTTCTATAAAGAGCTGAGAGAAAGTATTTCCTTATTGAGCAGTGTCTCAGATTCCCTTCAGGAATTGAGATACGAATTTACTTGGATTATAGAATTACCAGGAAATTCAAATTTGGTAGAGAGAGTAAATTGTACAATGCTACTTTGAGTCAGAAAAAACAACGAAATCCTGAAAACCCATTTGTGCAAGAATCTAGCGGAATCGGATTGAGACATTGAAATTAAGTACGAGCATGAGATAATATATTAGTTTAGCTGACACCTACCAATCTGTTCTTTCGAGTGAGATCATCTTCAACAAGACAATACTTCACTTACCTGTTGAAATTCATGATTCGACTATGAAGCTCTCCTGACACGCAAGTACCAATCTAAAAGAAAAGAAAAGAGAAAGGCATTTAAGAATCTTGAATGTTATGAAACTATTTACTAAGAGAATGTAATAATAAGAAAAAAGCAAAGATAAAAAATAGAAGAGGAGCAATAGCCGGAGACAATGGGGGCATGTATTGTGCTAGAAAGAGAGTAAACAAGTATTAGAATAAGATTTAGCGAGAGAGTAGGATAACCATATTTTAACATTCTTTTGCAGTTGACATTTAAAAAGAAAAATATTGAGCAAGAAGAAAAGAAGAAATTCCTTCCTGATGAACCACTGTTTGGGCAGTCTCTTCTCTTCCCCATCCCCTTTCCCCCCTTTAACATAGCTGCACCTTGATAACCAACGTTGAGGGCAGTGAGTTCCTAGATGGGAATTGGGAACAGATGTCTTTCTGCGCCTGTGCAATTTGGAATAGATCTGACAGGTTGGCAGGTTTGTATCTTGTCCAAGTAGGGACCCATCCTTCTAGTAAGGGTAAGGGGTATTACACTTCTAAAATAACCCCTGATCACCCCCTAGGGAGCTTGGCACAAGCAGTCAGGCTTATCTCAGAGGCAATGTGTAAATCATTTTCACATAACGCACAGTAATAAAGTGAAAACACTACACCAGTTTTAGAAAAATAGCCAATATTTATCTTTTTAAAACAAGACCAAAAAGGTTAAAATTCCAACATACAGTAATAAAGATATGAATCTTGGAAGAGCTATCTTAAAATACAGTTTCTTGAAGTTGATAGCTTTGTCCAGGGATATCAAGGCATTGAGAACAGACAAATTCAACAATTCAGGCGGATCATTGCATCGCAGGCCAACTACGGTATTGGAAAGACCTGCAAACAGTACCTTGGAAAGGCAGGGCGTTGCAAATCTTGCTGTGAGCTCAGAAAAGGCGGTGTCGGTCCTGGAGGTTGATGTAGGAGTCGTCGGGCCCTTGAAGTCACACACGTTGCAGATCGAACTCCGCGCAGTTGAAGTCAGGAGTGCAAGATCTCCTGACCGGGGGTGAATATTTGATTCATTCAGCATTCCGTCCATCATTTGTTGCTGCAGCACTCTTTGCACTAAGTGGGATGGGTATGCCCAGTCGTGGGTCCCTTGCTCACTGTACCACTGGATTCAAGTGAGCCTGGCTGATGAGGGGTGTTACCCCGAAACAGGTCCCAGGATACTTGTTTCTGGTCCAGGGAGAACCCGGCTTGGCAGTTCCAGCTGGACTGTTCTCATGAGGAACAGGTTCAAGACTGATTTGCATATGGCTGGGTCCAAACTGTGGTGGAATATTGAGCAAATGGACGATGGTTTTAACCCAGATCTCTTGACTGGGGGTGAATGTTTGATTCATTCAGCATTCCGTCCATCATTTGTTGCTGAAGCACTTTTTGCCGTAAGTGGGTATGGAGTGGTGAACTTGTTGGTTACACCACACTCCTCCTACAGAGATGTCATATACTTGGATATGAAATTGGTACCCTGGTCAGATATCCCCTCTCTGGGGAACCCCACGTGGGTAAAGATCTCCATTAACACACAGCCCACCAAGTGCGCCGTCTTTGACCTAAGAGGGATAGCTTCCGGGTGGCATGATCTACCAAGACCAGGAGGCACCTGTTGCCCATCGCTGTCTTGGGGTCCAAAGCCCCCAAAACTTCCATCCCCACTCTCTAGAAAGGGGTGTCTACAACTAGAAAAGATTGGAGAGAAGCCTTACATTTCCTCCCACTATTACCACTTGCCTGGCTAGTTAGGCAAGACCTAAAGTGTGAATTAGACTGCCTTCGCATTGGGGGTCAAAACAAGTGGGTGAAAATCCTGTCAAGGGTTTGTCCTGCCCTAAATGTCCTGCCAAAGGCACGCCGTGAGCCAGACCCAGTTGGCAGGTTCTGAAGTGCTGGGGTACCACCACCACATGGACTGACCCAGACTCAGCGACTTTAGGCTCGCTGTATAAACCATTCTCCCAGTAGATCCAGTGTGACCCAGACTGATCATCAGCTGCCTACTGCCGCAAACCATCCGGAGAAGGGCATTCTCTCTGCTCCCTGCAGAACTCTTCCCTGGCGGGACCCCCCCTTCTTGCTGCCAATGGGTACGCTCAGATAAGTCCCCCAGTTCAGCCACTTGTTCCCCTCTAGGTTCCGGGGCGTCCCCCTGGAGGTCAGCCTCGTCCTGGACCGTGGGACCTTCAGGAGCAGGTTTCTCACACCCCTTTCTCTTTCTATTGGCAGGGACCTGGGCCACTGTTTCAGGCTCCAGGTCATCTGATCGCCCTTTCTGACTGCCATGGACCGAGTGATCACACATGCTCACTCTAGCAATCACAGCATCTCCAAGTGAGACCTGAGCTACACATCCTTCCACAAGGACAGCTCCAGGTTGTTACCTAGCAAACTATCAACAGGCATGGTGGGGCTCACAAGCACCCTCAAGGGACCTGAGATCCCCTGCACATTCAATGGGAGCCTGTGCCACTTTACATTGGCACTCTGAATTGTCTACAGCAACTACTTGTTCCTCAGATACCAGGTGACATAGGACTGAGGTCACACAGACTCCAGTATCTCTGACAGCCTCTACTCTTTGCCCATTGATGGTCACACAGGCACTGTACGTCTTAGTGTTTGCAGGTACTAGGCTTTCCTGCACTATCCCACTGTACCCTAGTGAGACATGGGTCATTTCTGCGGGGTCCCCACCCTCACCTGGGACCAAGCGCTACACTAACCAACACCTTGGACTGCCCACTGGTAGGTGGCTGTGCCCACTTGAGGCATTTAGGATCCCCCTTGATGTGGCCCACTTGGTCACATGCAAAGCACTTACAAGATCCTGTCTTTGCAGGCTTTCCTGAAGAGACCCATGGTTTCTTCTCTCCCCGGGGGCAGAAATCTTTCTCCTGGGTATTAGTTTGTGGCCCTTTTGAGAACTCCTGGCTGTTACCCTTGTCCCACCCACTCTCCTGCTGGGGACTCTGCCCACATTTGGCTGATCTCCCCAATACACCTTCCCGTGGACCCTGGTACTCACCCAGTGGTCCACCTCCATAGCAAGCTTCCTGGGGTCAGTCAGCTTACTATCTGTTAAGTGCTGGTAGAGCGCTGCAAAACACCGACTAGACAAGTGCTCCGATTCAATCAAATTGTATAGCCCCTGAAAATCTGTTACATTACTGGTCTTCACACAACCATTCAGTGAACGGCAAAAAGAATCTACACATTGTAATCGGGTGTGTGCATCAGTTTTCTTACTGGTTCTAAACTAATCCCTGTACTTTCAGGAGTGCGACGGGTGAGGAGGGCCTCCTTCATGTCAGTGTAGGTGAGGTTTTACCCCTTATCCAAATCCAACAAATGTGTCCCTCCCCTTCTCTGAGAAGTCAGCCCACAATCTTGCTCCCAATTCTTCTTAGGGACCATATTAACGTGGATAGATGCCTCATAGCCATGAAACCACCTTTGAATGCCATCTCCCTTCTTGTACTCTTTTCCTACATTCTAGAGAATGTGTACTGTTCTAGCTGAGTATACTGAGGTATTGCTGCCACCATCTGAGCTGGACCTACTCCTCTGACCCAGCTTCTTTACTCTTAGCCATGGCCTCCACAGCTCCATTGCATCTCTCCTAGCTTCCCGCTTGTCCTCCAGCTCCTCTGGGGACAAACCACTTCTGCCTATCTTGGAGGGGCCCTCCCCTCCCAACACCACATTCACTCTTTGATTAGACTCCTCAGCCTCCACAGTAAGATCTCCAGACTGCCCACTGGCATTTCAGGCCCTCAGCACCATTTGTAGCTTCTCTTTCCTGGCAATGCCTCCCATTTGGACTCTTAGGTTTTTGCAAATAGCCTTCGACTCCTTCACGTTGTAGGATTCCAACCTTTCCCCCTCAAAAGCCATTTCTAGGGATGCAACTGATGATGCTGCGGACTAATTCAAGATGCAGTAGAAAGTTCAAGCTCAAAAACAAATGGAAAGATCAAAAATAGACCAGAAAGAAAACTGTATGTGGTACCTAGTGGTCTACGATATGGTAGTAGTGTACACCAGTCACTGTAGGTCAAGTGCAAATGCAAGTCCTATCATCACCTCTTACAATCAAAGTTAGAAATGTGGGTCTCTGGGTGGCAGGTTTGTAGCCTGTCCAAGTAGGGACCCTTCAATGTAGTCTGGGTAAGGGGAATTACACTTCTAAAATAACCCCTGCTCGCCCCCTTGGTAGCTTGGCACGAACAGTCAGGCTTATCTCAGAGGCACTGTGTAAAGCAGTTGCCCATAACACACAGTAATACAGTAAAAACACTACAAAAGGACACCACAATAGTTTCAGAAAAATAGTCAATATTTATCTGTGTAAAACAAGACCAAAACGATAAAAATCCAACATACAGTAATAAAGATATGAATCTTGCAAGAATAAACTTAAAATACAGTTCCTTGAAGTTGATAGATCCATCCGAGACTATCATGGCAAGGCGAACAGACAAATCCAACAGTTCAGGGTGACTATGGCGTTACGGTCTCGGGAAGACCTGCAAACAGTACCTTGGAAATATAGGGCGTCATTGTCAGGGTGCCTGCCACAGCTCACCTCTCTTGACTATCACAATGTACCTTCTAATCAATCAAGAGAAACAGAAGCTGAGAACCATTCAGCTTCCAAACAATGGTTTAGTTATCATAGGAGAATGGATCACTTGTCCTGTATTGTTAGCAGGGTCTGGGGTTTTAGCCATCTTAAAAAACCCTCATTCATGTAAATGGTACCTTGGCGGTATAGCTTGATTTTCTGCTTGTTTACCTACGTGAAAAGCATTATCATTGGGTCTTTCAGTATGCTTTCCTCCACATGGAGGGAGACCTACTGGTGATTACAGAAGTGATCAGAGATGGTGGAAGTGTGATTAAAGTGAATTTAATATTACCTCTATCTCTCAACAACGTGCTTTATTCTATTGGAGATGGGGCAAGGATAAACACTGAGGCGGGGCATATCTAGAAGGGCTACTGTTCTATAGCACCTACTTTAAAAACGTCCACTCATGTTTTAAAAGTAGGTGCTATAGAACAGTAGCCCTTTTAGATATGCATCATCCTTAGTTTTTATCCTTGCCCCATCTCCAATAGAATAAAGCACGTTGTTGAGAGATAGAGGTAATTTTAGATTCACTTTAATCACACTTACACCATCTCTGATCACAACTGTAATCACCAGTAGGTCTCCCTCCAGGTGGAGGAAAGCATACTGAAAGACCCAATGATTATGCTTTCATGTAGGTAAACAAGCGGAAAATCAAGATATACCGCCACGGTACCATTTACGTCAATGAGGGTTTTTTTGTTAAGACGGCTAAAACCCCAGACCCTGGTAATAATACAGGACAAGTGATCCTATCACAATATACCGGCATGACTCATATTGTTTCTCCCAACACTTATGAATGAACAACTGTCTTGTTTCCTGACTTTGACCATATTACATGCTGTTGGTAATATCTAGCTGCAACTGGTGTTCCCTGCTTTGTTTGAAAAGGCTTAATAGCGTTTACAAATGATTTAACATTCATATGCAAGGTCAGGTTTCAGGTGCCATGGAAATATCCGGAAAAACCACGAGAATAAGCATCAATCAACCGGCATAGTTGACCTCAACATGACAGCCCACGGCAAATTAATCCCCTGCACCTGTTCCGTGCTATAAGCGATTAGAACATAACCTTTGTGAACATTCTAAAACACCATCAAGAAGACAGCCTCATCAACTTAACCATCTGAACCAGTTCCTTGCAATAAGCAAGTAGAACCCGACCTTTGTGAACATACTAAAACACCTTCTTGAAGGCAGCCTCATGAAGTTAATTATCTGCACCTGTTCCTTATTACAATTAGAATGTGACCTTTATGAAAGTTCTAAAGCAGTCTTATTTAAAGACCATCCAAACTCCTCCCCTTCACTTAGCCTCTTCGCCTGCCACTTACCTGTTTCCCGGCTTCCAGGACCATCTTGCGAGCTCCCTTGATCCTCCTGCTTCAACCTCACCGCAAAGGACGTCCCACATCAGTCTCGCGCCTGGATGGAAAAAAGGACAAGAAGAAAAGGAGAGGCAAATTAACGGACTTGATTTTACTATGCGCTGAGCTTAGTCACAACACTCTGCCTCAAACAAAGGTAACCAGCATTTTTGTTCAATTGTACATAATGTTGGAAGTGCTCAGCCAGAGACAGGACTTGGGTGAAGTTAGCCCCGTCCAAATTTGCTTGTGGGTTTGATGCTGAAATCATGCTCACTACAGTTTCAAGGATTCTGATGAAGGGACCGCTACGGACAATCTAACTGAAAACAAAACAACAAAACTAAAGGTTGGTTGTGATTTGAAAAGCTTTTGTGAGGTGATACCTTAAGAGATAGAGTTAATACTAGACTAAAGCCTTATTATTTGTTTGTTTATAGGTACCATATCAGACAGGTGGGAATGCCTGCTGCAGTGTTGTTGTTGAGTAAACAAGCCACAGTATATTTGACTCTGCACACTCATTCCATCCCAACCCCCTTACCCCTGGGAATTGCCACCGGAGCAGTGTCTCCTCCTGTAAACCGAGAGCAAGTCTCGGGAGGATTCGGGAACTAGCGTAGTCGCCCCATTGGAATCATCTGGGATCCAGGTAGGTGGCTTATTCCAGAAGGCTATGCCGCACACCTAACATTCCTTTAGGGTGGCGCCATGACCAATCAAGACCAAATATTCATGGACAATCTAGCATGTGACTTATCAGGGGACCTCAATGAAGCTGACAATCTGTCTGGGTGAATGCAGCATTGCAGCTAAATCTGAATTGGTAAAAGCAGAAAATGCAACACTTATGGAACAGTTGTAATGAGAGAGGATACATTTCACACAATGGAGGGATACTAAACCCAAGGAAAGTCATCCAGTTTTGACCCAGCCTGTGTTCGGAGAACTATTTCAGAGAGGGGAGTTTACAACTACTGACCAGAATCTGCATTTACCTGTCTCTACACCTGGTTCTGTACCCTTAGCAGCTCCAGAACACTTTCATGGCGACAATGCTAAATTTGCAGCCTTTATGAGTCAATACCAGTTACATTACCTATGCAAACCTCAGGTGTTCCACAATGACGCTGCTAAAGTAGCATTTGTAATTTCTTATTTGGGTAGTGTATCCGATAACTGGGCAATTTCTTTAATAGAAACAAACAATTTCCTTTTGTACAATATTTCTGCTTTTATGGCTGCCATGACTAAGTTATTTGCAAAACATGTTTTTATCCAAGCAAGTGACAACGAGTTATTAAACCTACGACAAGGTTCTAAGGACCTGCTGACATATCACTACTTTCAATAGACTGATGGCAGAAACACGCTGGCCGGATGAGAAAAGAACATCCTTATTCTGTCGAGGGTTAAACAATGACCTTAAAGATTCCCTCTCGGATATCTTTGATCTGCCCGACGATTGTGCAAAATGTATTGATTTTGTGGTTATGCTAGATCACCGATTGGGTGAGCAAAAAGGTGACCATTGTCGCAGTGACACCAGAGTAATTGTTCTAAAAACTGAGAAGGAGTCAGACAGTACGACTCTTCATACTGAACCTATGCAGATATGAGGTATAAGTGATCCACTATCTAATGAGGAAAAGAAACGTCACCACAAATTAACCTATGTCTTTATTGTGGCAAAGCTGGTCATTTTGCTAGGGAATGTTCTGCAAAACTAAAAAAGACTAAGGCTGTGTCTAGTGTAGAGGTCGATCAAGAACAGGGGAAAACTAAGACTTTCAACCAGAAGGGAGATCGTCTTGTTGAGAGAAGCTGTACAGATCTCACAATATCTGACCAATGTAGGAACATGAATTCCACGACCTCTGACTATCCGAGTCACAATAATCCTAGCCCCACAGCAGAGGCACATAATATCCATGCTTATTGACTAGAATATAAATTTTGTAAATATCGATGGAAAATATATTGTTGTAACTAATATTGATTCTATTTTTGTTGTTGTTGTTTAACTTTTTTTTATTAATTTGGTAGTAGTTATTTTATATTTTTCAATTATTTTTTTTATGTGAACATGTTTATACTATATTTTAACTTATTTTTAGGAGCGGGATGTTGAGTTTATAGGGGATAAGGGTGGAGAGTAATTTAAAAATATTTATTAATTTTTTTTATATTTTTTAAGTTTTATGTAAAAATATAGGAGCAGGATATTGTTTATTTTAGGAGATAAGGGTGGGGAATAATTTAGGAATGTTGGTTAAAAATACATTTTAATAAAAAAAATTATTGAAAGATATAAATAATTTAGAAAAACACATTGAAATGTAAAATTGTCAAAAATGTGGAATTTTTTTGGTTTGTGTGCTAATATTTTGATGTAAATTGTGTAAAATAATTTGTACCTTTTTAATTAAAAAATAATTAAATAAATATATGATCAGTTTATTTTAAAACATTTTTACATACTTTGTAATTGTTTTTTAGTCTTAATAAAGAATTTTACCATTTGGATAATTTTTAATTTTCAAATTTATATATTTTTATTTTTGTGAGAAGGGGTGTATCAAATATTTAAAAACATTTTTTTAAATAATTGTGTTTTTTTAACTATCAAATTTTGTAAAAAATAATTAACATTTTTTAAATCAAATTTTAAAAAATGGTTACATGTTTTAATTTTGATAACAAATTGTACATTTTATTAAAAATCATTTTCATAGTTTTGCAGTGTTTTACATTTTTACATATTTGTAAACTTTAAAATATGTAGCATTTTCCTTTTTTTTGGTTTTGTAGTTAGGAATAGTAGTTTTTTGGGGGTTTATTATCCAACACTATCCCTGAGTTTAGTTGGTTTTGGAGTTGGAATAGTAATTTATTATGGTTTATTATTCAGCACTTTCCCTAAGTTTAGTAGGTTTTGGCGTTGGAATAGTAATTTTTTGGGGTTTCAAGCACTTTCCCTGAGTTTAGTTGGTTTTGGAGTTGTAATAGTAATTTATTTGGGTTTATTATGTAGCACTTTCCCTGAGGTTAGTTGTTTTTGGAGTTGGAATAGTAATTTATTATGATTTATTATCCAGCACTTTCCCTGAGTTTAGTTGGTTGTGGAGTTGGAATAGTAATTTATTATGTTTTATTATCCAGCACTTTCCCCGAGTTTAGTTGGTTTTCGAGTTGTAATAGTAATTTATTTGGGTTTATTATCCAGCACTTTCCCTGAGTTTAGTTAGTTTTGGAGTTGGAATAGTAATTTATTATGGTTTATTATCAAGCACTTTCCCTGAGTTTAGTTAGTTTTGGAGTTGGAATAATAATAGTCCGTTCCTGTGTTTTGGTTTTTAAGGACAGGAGACACCTTGCCTGTTCAAACGAGGCTGCCCTGCAGGGATGGGGGCTCCTAGCAAAGTGGAGAACTGTGTTTGGATCAAATTTGGGGAGCATGTCCCGCTCGCCCCCCTTTTGCGCCATTATGGAATTTTTCCTGGAAGAAGCAATTAAGGAGGTGAGAAAGGGAGACAGGATGGAATTTTTTCATCTTGTCACTTCCGTGCAAACTGCGCTTTTAAACAGATTGAAAAATGACAGCAGTGAGAGCTAGACTGCAATTATTTATGGAAGCCTCCTATGCCTAACGTGACTGGTTTAAATCAATTGCACTTGAAAAGCACTTTGCCATGTATCCTAACGCTATTAAGCATGATTTGCACGAACATTTCAATGACATATTTTGTACTTACAACACTGGTGCATTATGGATGATGTATGCTGCTACTCAAGGTCACGTGGGCATGTGGATTTAAGGCCATCAGAATTACGCACTAGATTTAGCTCACCTGTGAACAAGGCTATCAGAGCCGAAATGCATCAGGAAAGGAAATGCTGTCTCTGTGCATTTGAATAAAGCTGCTGTTTTATGGACTTGAAGCCTCGATATCCGTTCCTGTGTTTTGGTTTTTAAGGACAGGAGACTCCTTGCCTGTTCAAACGAGGCTGCCCTGCAGGGATGGGGGCTCCTAGCAAAGTGGAGAACTGTGTTTGGATCAAATTTGGGGAGCATGTCCCGCTCGCTCCCCTTTTGCGCCATTATGGAATTTTTCCTGGAAGAAGCAATTAAGGAGGTGAGAAAGGGCGACAGGATGGAATTTTGTCACTTCCGTGCAAACTGCGCTTTTAAACAGATTGAAAAATGACAGCAGTGAGAGCTAGACTGCAATTATTTATGGAAGCCTCCTATGCCTAACGTGACTGGTTTAAATCAATTGCACTTGAAAAGCACTTTGCCATGTATCCTAACGCTATTAAGCATGATTTGCACGAACATTTCAATGACATATTTTGTACTTACAACACTGGTGCATTATGGATGATGTATGCTGCTACTCAAGTACACGTGGGCATGTGGATTTAAGGCCATCAGAATTACGCACTAGATTTAGCTCACCTGTGAACAAGGCTATCAGAGCCGAAATGCATCAGGAAAGGAAATGCTGTCTCTGTGCATTTGAATAAAGCTGCTGTTTTATGGACTTGAAGCCTCGATATCCGTTCCTGTGTTTTGGTTTTTAAGGACAGGAGACTCCTTGCCTGTTCAAACGAGGCTGCCCTGCAGGGATGGGGGCTCCTAGCAAAGTGGAGGACTGTGTTTGGATCAAATTTGGGGAGCATGTCCCGCTCGCCCCCCTTTTGCGCCATTATGGAATTTTTCCTGGAAGAAGCAATTAGGGAGGTGAGAAAGGGCGACAGGATGGAATTTTTTCATCTTGTCACTTCCGTGCAAACTGCGCTTTTAAACAGATTGAAAAATGACAGCAGTGAGAGCTAGACTGCAATTATTTATGGAAGCCTCCTATGCCTAACGTGACTGGTTTAAATCAATTGCACTTGAAAAGCACTTTGCCATGTATCCTAACGCTATTAAGCATGATTTGCACGAACATTTCAATGACATATTTTGTACTTACAACACTGGTGCATTATGGATGATGTATGCTGCTACTCAAGGTCACGTGGGCATGTGGATTTAAGGCCATCAGAATTACGCACTAGATTTAGCTCACCTGTGAACAAGGCTATCAGAGCCGAAATGCATCAGGAAAGGAAATGCTGTCTCTGTGCATTTGAATAAAGCTGCTGTTTTATGGACTTGAAGCCTCGATATCCGTTCCTGTGTTTTGATATATATATATATATATATATATATATATATATATATTACCTACTGGCGGTCGCCAGTAGGTAGTTATAGTTAGGACCACGTTTCCATAGGAAATCCGCAACATTCTATTTTGAATAACTTTGGCGCCGGTTGACGAATCCTCGCGAATTTTTCAAAATAGGTGGGGCGCTACGCTCCGCTCCTACCCTGAAAGTCTCGGGGGGATTCGTCAAGCGGGGGCTGAGATAAAAGGGGGGTCACAAAACGCGTTTTTCCCATGCATTTTTCCATAGGACCTTTAGACACAGCTACAGCCCGAACGGCTGAACAGAATTACTTGAAATTTGGCAGAGAGGTAGTCCTCAGGTCAAGGAAGTGCCTTTTGCAGGTTTGGTGTAAATCTGTTCAGTAGATTCTGAGAAAATAGCCTTTAAATCAATATATATATCTGAGCCAGCTTACGGTGCGCTTACGGTGCGCTTACCGTACACGTACGGTGGCGTGCGCGAGTGCGATTCTGATTGGCCCTTAGATCTTAGTAAACATTCGAATCGGTCGAAACCAGGAAGCGGCGGCCGCCATTTTCTCTCTCGCACTCTGACAGGGGGTTGAAAAACCAAGTGCAAAAACATGTAAAGGGGCTGTTTACACAGCTCCCATGCACCTAGCCATGTCGAGGGAGTCCCCAACGATCCCCCAAGTGAAAAAAGGCAATTTTAATTTTTCGAAAATTTCGCCGATTATGCTTACCGTACACGTACGGTAAGAAAAAATAAAAATAAAATAAAAATATCCACATTCTTTCCACCCCGTGTGCCAAAGGTGCCCGAAGCGCACCTTTTGTGCATGGCTTATTAGATCTAAACAAAACATATATTTTACCTGTCACAACGATGCTCATCATATGTCCTCCATGTGCGCACGGTGCGCGAAGCGCATCGTGCGTTCATGGCCCATCTAGCGTAACGTGGGCACGCACGGAACGAACTGCGTTAAGTGGGCGCGCACGCCACAAATGGCGTAAAGTAACTTAGCATTTAAAAAAACGTACAAATTCACTGAAAAAACCATAGGTTTCACACACGTTATAGTTCGGAATTAGCATTTAAAAAACCTTGCAAATTCACTGAAAAAACCATAGGTTTCACACATGTTATAGTTAGCTGGACATTTTACTGATAAAAAACCAATGAAATTCCCCCGTTATAGTTGCTGTAGGCAACTATAACTCACGCGACCGTAATCCTCTGCTGATGACATATGTGTCTTTATGAAAAAAAAATATTTGTAATATATGTATAGCTAAAATTTAATGGAAGAAGACATGGGCAAATAAGTGTCTAAATACAGTATTAGCATCAGCAGAGGATTACGGTCGCGTGAGTTATAGTTGCCTACAGTAACTATAACGGGGGAATTTCATTGGTTTTTTATCAGTAAAATGTCCAGCTAACTATAACATGTGTGAAACCTATGGTTTTTTCAGTGAATATATATATATATATATATACTTTCCATACATTTTTCGGCTCCTCATTGGGCAAGCAATCTTCCCAGACCTGGTAAAAGGGCCTCAAGCTCTCTTCCGTTGCTGCAAGCAGATATCCATGCCAAAGGGCAACCTTCTTCTTTCTCAGTTTAAAGTCTTGTAGGTCTTTCGTCGATAAATTGTCAGATGGGAATTGCCACTGCTGGTTCCTGCACCACACTGAGATTTGGTAAAACTTAAACCTGTATAACGTGCGATTTGTCAAATTTCTCCAGGTATCCCAAGACAGACAGCTATTACCTTCTTTTATGTCCCCCCAGCGTGAGACACCACCGGTTTTCAGCAGTTTTGCAAGGGCATCTAAGTGGCACTCTGGGGTTCCCGGAGATTCCCACACAGGGGCCCATTCACTGTAGTTAGGGATACCCATGGGTGAGCAGCATTCAAACCATATTTTTGCTGTGGCGTACAAAACCTTCAGGTGTACTTTTTAAAAGAATTTAGGGGCTCCAAATTTATTCATGAAACCCTCTACTGCACTGCCCGCCAACATAGCTTTATATATACTGCTCACTGAAGTGCCTAAGTGGAAGCATCCTACATTTTTTAAACTGGTATGCCCAACAGTACAGTTGAAGATCTGGAAGGCCTAAACCACCATGTACAATCTCCCGTCTTAACTTTTTCCAGGAAAGTCTAATCCTCTTGCCTTCCCATATGAATGCGGAGATTCTTCCCTGTATTTTGACAAGAAGTCTCTTATTGAACTCCAGCTGTATGTTGTCAGACAGGTAGGCAAACTTAGGTAAGACACCAATCTTAACTAGATTAATCCGCCCATACTACGTGTGGGGGAGGTTCTGCCACTTCTTTAGCAACTTGTCTACTTACTTAGAAACTTTCATTAAATTCACTTTAGGGAGCTCTTTAAACTCGTGTAATATTGTTACACCTAAGTATCTTATTTCTTTTGACAACCTTACATCATGAGCATCTAAATTACAAGCCATAATTTCCATCTTGCTGTTATTAATCACGTATCGAGACATCTTCCTGAATGGCTGCTCTTCAGCGAATAGTTCCGGGAGGACTTGATTAACATCAGAGATTAACAAAATCAAGTCATCAGCATAATGAGCTAGCTTTCTAGAGAAATCACCCACCGTGAAGGGCGTCATTTCTTTATTCTGCCTTGAACTTTGGGCCAAAGGCTCAATGTATAGATCAAAGAGAATAGGATATAGGGTGCACCCTTGTCTCGTGCCTCTCTATCTGCATGGGAACCATGAGATTGCCATTTACCAATATTTGAGCTCGGGTGCTCTAAAGATTTTTTTAAAAATGTCCCTGAATATCTCACCAAACCCAAAAGCCTTCAATGTCCTGCTCAGTTATTTCCAGTTGACCCGGTCGAAGGCCTTTGCTGCGTCAAGGGTAATTATTGATAATAGTGCTCCCTGTATTGTGGCAAGGTCTATTGAGCCTATCAGGGTGTGTATGAGTTCTTTCATCTGCCTCCCTGGAAGGAAGCCCTTCTGATCATCATGTATTAAGGGCACAACAATTTTACTTGAACGGGCTGTTAATATCCCTGTGAAGATTTTATTGTGACAGTTCAATAAAGATATAGGCCGATAAGACTGACATTGTGTGGGGTCCTTACCTGGTTTTAGAATTGAGGTGATAACAGCCTCTCTCCAAGAGTTCGAAAGTGGAGAGGTACCCCTCAATACTTAATTAAATAACTCTAACCAGACCGCGATGATTTCTTCTGCCAATAATACATACATTTTCTTTGGGATCGAATCCTGCGCTACTGCTTTTCCTTAATTGTTTTAAGAGCAGTCAGGATTTCATTCCCTAATATATCCTGGTAAAGGTATAATTGACTTTCAATACTCAGCTTTGGGAGCTGTTTGTTAGAGAGCCAATGATCTAATGCAACCTCATCTTCCACCAGGTCTTTCAGATACAACTCCTGAAAGAATTTAGTAAAGGCTGACACAATACCTTCTCTGTCCTCCACAACCTGATCCCCACTTTCCGGTTTGATCTTCCTAATAAAGTTATGTGACCTATCCATTCGACTCTTCATTGCTAACAATTTTCCACAGTTCTCCCCTTGATCAAATTCTCTTATCTTACTAACTTCCCATTTCTGCAACAAATTCCCCACCATCATAAGTATGAATTTAAGTTGCAAGTCCTCAACTTTACCAGCTAAACTCGCTCTTTCAGCCCCCTGGAGATGCCCTGACTTCATATTGGTTTCTGCTATCGCTAGCTGATCTTCAAGTGAAGCAATCTGCCTTTTTTCAGCTCTAACCCAGGCAACCGAGACTCCCTTCAAGGACCCCCTTAGCCAGGCCTTAAAAGCATCCCATACCACATGCTGGGGCAGACGCTGAGTTCCATTAAAAAAAATCTACTGTGTCCCTTTCTATCTTGCTCATAATATTTGGTTGCAAGAGTAATCTTCTGTTCAGGGTCCACCTTCTAGAAGTAAAATTCAAGGGGAGCTCGATTTTTAACCAAATTGCAGTGTGATCAGATAAATGGATAGGCAGATAATACATTTTTTGACTTTTCCAATTTCTGACACTTCCCTAAAAAAATGATAAATTCTGGAATAGTGACTATTCGCCCCAGAAAGAATAATTTCTAGAATTGCCACTAATATTATGCCACACATCACATAGATTTAGATTATCTAGCATCGAAAGGAGGTAGGGTTTAACTTGTGGCGAAGTGATTTGAGTGTGGGGGAAGATCTATCCAAATTATTGTTTAAAAGGACATTAAGGTCTCCACCAATTATGAGTGGGGCTTCAAAGTCTAGCAAACTAGAGCAAAGGTTATTCATGGGTGAGGTATCATCTTCATTCGGACCATAATAGCTAGCCAAGGTATATAAAAAGCGGCAAAAATAACTTTCCCTACCACCCAGTGCCCATCTTCGTCAGCCTGCGATCTTCATAGCTCTATCCCTGTATTTGCTTTTATAATTACGGCAACGACCCTTAGAGCAGTATTGCTGGTCTGTAGCTATAACATTATCTACTCATCTTTGCCTAGTAAATAATGCTAAACATTCAGGCTGTAAGACGTGCATTTCTTGGAACAGAAGAACCCTGATGGGGCTTTCTTTCAAGTATTGAAGGACCATACGCTGCCTCCTTTTAACCCTTACGCCATTCACATTCCAACTCATAACCTCCAAAAACCTCCCAGTGGCCTCCCCTTATCCCTCATCATCTTCTGTCATATCCGCACAACATCTCTTAACCCCCATTATTCAGAGGACAATTTTTAAATATTTTTTCCCATATGCTCCCCACCACACGTGCTCCCCCTAAAAAACCCTACCTCCACAGGGAACACCCCCGTGTTACCTATTGGCATTTGCCAATTTGAGCTGCTATACACAAAATCCAGGATTTACAGATAAATTTGACTGTCACCACCAACCGCCTTCTAACATGGGTGCCTTAACTATTTACCAGCCTTGCAGAGGGCCATAAAACTATCTACTTCTTCAGGAGACTGAAAATTATGCATTTTGTTGGCCCACATCACTTTAAGAATTGCTGGAAACTTTAGCTGTGCTTGGGCACCCATTTCCCTTAGAAGTTCTATTCGCTTGCCCAGCTCTTACCATCTATCCTCTGTCACACAAGAGATGTTGGATCTGATTTTAAAGGTTAGATCCTGAACCTGAATGTTATTTGCTTATGGGCGGCCCGCAGAATTGTTTCCTTAAGTGCGTAAGACTGTAGATTCACCAGAATTTTTCTGGGTTTCTTTCACCCAGGATTTAATTTAAATGGGTCACTATGTACCATTTGGATTTCACATTCCAGAACTGTGGCAGGTACAACGTGCGGAAGGCTTTGGTCAGAAGATCTATTACAAATGACGACATTGTCTCCTTCCACCCTTTCCTTGACATCCAGGATCCTAATGTTCTTCCTCCTAGAGTTATTCTCCAGTCTTTCTAACCTTTCTGATAGGTCTTTCTCCCTCTGTTTTAGCCTAACCACTTCCTGGGTGTTATCCTTCATGTCCAACCCAAGCTCCTGAACTTTACATTCCAGTACCTCCGGACGATGAGTTAATGCCAGTAGATTTTCCTCAAGGCTGGTCCATGTATCCTGAATCCCCCTCTGGTTCGTCTCTGAGGTTGAAAAACTTTCTTTAATTTCAATAGAGAGTTGACTTAACATCCCTTGAAACTTGGCCAAACCTCCTGCATCCTGGTTAACCTTACTAATCTCATCGTCTTGTTGACTTAATTTTGGATTTTGCGTCCACATTTTACGATGTAAATCGATTAGGGTTTCTTTCTCTACTCTCCCTTCATTGCTTCCTGGTGGCGAGACAGAGTCATTCTGTAATGATAATCTATTCATGGTAGGAATCTCTAAGTGGGAGAGAGGATCTCCCCCTACTCTGAGCATGTTCTCTGGTGTGGTAGCTGCCCCCGTGAAACCTCCATGTTAAGCAGAGTTTAAAGTATGACCTGAGAGAGGGTGTCACTTTAGGGCCCCTTGGGCCCGGTCTCTTCTTTCTGTCTTTTAGGGAAGTGTCCTTTTTTTGCGAGAGTTCCGTAGAAAGGGCCTTTAATTTTACCCAAAGGGGGTTCTGGAGGCTGCGTGCTCTGCCTAGTTGTTGATTCAGCTTGTGGTTTTAACTCCCTAAAGAGAAAAGTGTTAGATCCAAGCTTATTCTTTTTGCCAAGGGATGAGTCATTAGAAGGTTGCACTAATGGACCCGCAAGCTTATGTTTTACTGCTAACCCACCTCCCTGGTCTGAGCACTCCTTACCCTCAAACAGATGGGTCATAGATTCCATATGTGAAGGACCTGCACAATACTTCTGCCTCTCATCCCTTTGTTGCTTCCGGTAACTGAGTTGGTAATGGGGTTCTACAGCAGGCTCCTCTCCACTAAGGGCTGCCTCCCCAACGACACTGCTGGGCTTACACAGTTTCTGAAGCCAAAACCTGTGCTGCTTCTGCTTGCCTTTCCCCCGAGGCTGCAACTGGTGCTGACTCTACCAGGCTTCCCCCGAGGCTGCTTCCAGGACTTCCAGGGTGCGGGAGGGCGCGTCGCGCTGCTCGGGACTCAGAGAGCGCACCCGCAGCCCTAAACAAAGCCAAGTCACTACGCATTAACGGGAGAGCCAGAGCCAGCCAAAGTCATACAAGGCAACAAAACGAGTCAAAAAATGACCCCCATGTCCTACGGCAAGGTGAGCAGCACGATACGTGGTATAATTGGCAGTGGTGAATGCAGGAAATGTCGGTCTTGCACCGGAGTGCGGAGAGCAGCCCCGGCCGGCTTCCAAGCAGGCCGCCATGTTTCCCTTGTGGTTTTTTTCCGTACATTTTTTAATACATTTTATATAATTTTATTTTTGTTGTAAAATTATATAATATGTATTTTACAAATGGATATTTTGTCAATTTTTTATTATTATTTAGTACATTAAATATTAAGAAAATATTATTTTATATACTTACTAATTTAGAACAGTTTTTTACAAATACATTTTCGTATCATATATTTTTTTTATAAAACATTGTTATACTGGTTGCACATTTACAATAGTCTTATTATAATTTTATATTTTGAAAGCGAGTACATGAATCAAAGATACATTTTAATGTATATTACATATTATATTTGTTGATAATATATTTAAAGGCGCCGATCACGATCCTGTAAAAATCGGGTACGAACCGTCGGACGGAGCAAATTCTCCGTCCGACGCGTACCCGGTCGTCAAAATCTACCAACATGGAATTACGATTCGCATGGAAACCCCATTTCCGTACGATTCGTACAAAACCCCGACCGACGAAAAAAAAAATACAAATGCGATCCGGGAAAGCGCCGACCTGACGTCGGGACGCTCGCAGCCTGCCATTCACGAACCAGGAATTACGATTCGCACCGACGTCATCCCGCACGGTGAATATTATCCGGCAGCCAAAAACTGCCGGGAAATCAGGACGACGCGAACAAGGAGTACCAGTACGCGACGGACAGACAGGACGACGCGAACAAGGAGTACCCGTACGCGACGGACAGACATGGAGCCGAACCTACGTGTCATCCCGGCCCTCATAGCAGTCGACCTCCTCTACAGGTTACGACGCAGACGCCGCAGAAGGTCAGAACAACAAAGGGAGGGGGGAAAGGGGGGGGGGGTGGCAGGACCAGGGCAGGCCACAAACCCCCCACCAAAGTCACACAGCACACATGCCCTGGACATACCTGACTCCCAGGCCCTGGTCACTACGAGGGGGTGGGGGCGTGTCCAGCTAAGCCAGCGACCGCCACAACGGAAGTTCTTGACGACGCGAACCGGCAACACAACCAGACAGGTACCCACGCCCACACCTACGTCACCCCAACAATGGCGGGACGGCTCGTACCCACGTGGCAAAGGCCTGGGTACGGGCCGCACAAGCATCACATAGCGTGGGGACGGACATGTACGGACCGTACCCTCACCCCGTATGCATGGAGCGTACCCCCACCCCAACAGTGTAAGTACGACCCGTACCCTCACCTCGTATTCATGGAGCGTACCCCCATGCCAACAGTGTAAGTACGACACGTACCCCCACCCGCGTATGCAAGGAGCGTACCACCAACCCCAACAGTGTAAGTACGACCCGTACCCTCACCTCGAATGCATGGAGCGTACCCCCATGCAAACATTGTACGTACGACACGTACCCTCACCTCGAATGCATGGAGCGTACCCCCTATGCAAACATTGTACGTACGACACATACCCCCACCCGCGTACGTATGGAGCGTACCCCCACCCCAACAGTGTAAGTACGATCCGTACCCTCACCTCGTATTCATGGAGCGTACCCCCACCCCAACAGTGTAAGTACGACCCGTACCCTCACCTTGAATGCATGGAGCGTACCCCCACCCCAACAGTGTTAGTACGACCCGTACCCTCACCTCGTATTCATGGAGCGTACCCCCACCCCAACAGTGTAAGTACGACCCGTACCCTCACCTCGAATGCATGGAGCGTACCCCAACCCCAACAGTGTAAGTACGACCCGTACCCTCACCTCGAATGCATGGAGCGTACCCCCACCCCAACAGTGTTAGTACGACCCGTACCCTCACCTCATATTCATGGAGCGTACCCCCACCCCAACAGTGTAAGTACGACCCGTACCCTCACCTCGAATGCATGGAGCGTACCCCAACCCCAACAGTGTTAGTACGACCCGTACCCTCACCTCGTATTCATGGAGCGTACCCCCACCCCAACAGTGTAAGTACGACCCGTACCCTCACCTCGAATGCATGGAGCGTACCCCAACCCCAACAGTGTAAGTACGACCCGTACCCTCACCTCGATTGCATGGAGCGTACCCCCCATGCAAACATTGTACGTACGACACGTACCCTCACCTCGAATGCATGGAGCGTAACCCCTATGCAAACATTGTACGTACGACACGTACCCCCACCCGCGTACGTATGGAGCGTACCCCCACCCCAACAGTGTAAGTATGACCCGTACCCCCACCTCGAATGCATGGAGCGTACCCACATCCGTGTATGTCATGAGCGTACATATTGTGAAATAGGAGGGGTGTGTGCAGAGTCCTCCCAGCAGTGCCCTGAGACAGGAGGGGTGTGTGCAGAGTCCTCCCAGCAGTGCCCTGAGACAGGAGGGGTGGGGGCCTATCACTCCCAGCAGTGCCCTGAGACAGGAGGGGTGGGGGCCTATCAATCCCAGCAGTGCCCTGAGACAGGAGGGGTGTGTGCAGAGTCCTCCCAGCAGTGCCCAGAGACAGGAGGGGTGTGTGCAGAGTCCTCCCAGCAGTGCCCTGAGACAGGAGGGGTGGGGGCCTATCACTCCCAGCAGTGCCCTGAGACAGGAGGGGTGTGTGCAGAGTCCTCCCAGCAGTGCCCTGAGACAGGAGGGGTGGGGGCCTATCACTCCCAGCAGTGCCCTGAGACAGGAGGGGTGGGGGCCTATCACTCCCAGCAGTGCCCTGAGACAGGAGGGGTGTGTGCAGAGTCCTCCCAGCAGTGCCCTGAGACAGGAGGGGTGGGGGCCTATCACTCCCAGCAGTGCCCTGAGACAGGAGGGGTGGGGGCCTATCACTCCCAGCAGTGCCCTGAGACAGGAGGGGTGTGTGCAGAGTCCTCCCAGCAGTGCCCTGAGACAGGAGGGGTGGGGGCCTATCACTCCCAGCAGTGCCCTGAGACAGGAGGGGTGTGTGCAGAGTCCTCCCAGCAGTGCCCTGAGACAGGAGGGGTGGGGGCCTATCACTCCCAGCAGTGCCCTGAGACAGGAGGGGTGTGTGCAGAGTCCTCCCAGCAGTGCCCTGAGACAGGAGGGGTGGGGGCCTATCACTCCCAGCAGTGCCCTGAGACAGGAGGGGTGTGTGCAGAGTCCTCCCAGCAGTGCCCTGAGACAGGAGGGGTGGGGGCCTATCACTCCCAGCAGTGCCCTGAGACAGGAGGGGTGGGGGCCTATCACTCCCAGCAGTGCCCTGAGACAGGAGGGGTGTGTGCAGAGTCCTCCCAGCAGTGCCCAGAGACAGGAGGGGTGTGTGCAGAGTCCTCCCAGCAGTGCCCTGAGACAGGAGGGGTGGGGGCCTATCACTCCCAGCAGTGCCCTGAGACAGGAGGGGTGTGTGCAGAGTCCTCCCAGCAGTGCCCTGAGACAGGAGGGGTGGGGGCCTATCACTCCCAGCAGTGCCCTGAGACAGGAGGGGTGTGGGCCTATCACTCCCAGCAGTGCCCTGAGACAGGAGGGGTGTGTGCAGAGTCCTCCCAGCAGTGCCCTGAGACAGGAGGGGTGGGGGCCTATCACTCCCAGCAGTGCCCTGAGACAGGAGGGGTGGGGGCCTATCACTCCCAGCAGTGCCCTGAGACAGGAGGGGTGTGTGCAGAGTCCTCCCAGCAGTGCCCTGAGACAGGAGGGGTGGGGGCCTAACACTCCCAGCAGTGCCCTGAGACAGGAGGGGTGTGTGCAGAGTCCTCCCAGCAGTGCCCTGAGACAGGAGGGGTGGGGGCCTATCACTCCCAGCAGTGCCCTGAGACAGGAGGGGTGTGTGCAGAGTCCTCCCAGCAGTGCCCTGAGACAGGAGGGGTGGGGGCCTATCACCCCCAGCAGTGCCCTAAGACAGGAGGGGTGGGGGCCTATCACTCCCAGCAGTGCCCTGAGACAGGAGGGGTGGGGGCCTATCACTCCCAGCAGTGCCCTGAGACAGGAGGGGTGTGTGCAGAGTCCTCCCAGCAGTGCCCAGAGACAGGAGGGGTGTGTGTAGAGTCCTCCCAGCAGTGCCCAGACACAGGAGGGGTGTGTGCAGAGTCCTCCCAGCAGTGCCCTGAGACAGGAGGGGTGGGGGCCTATCACTCCCAGCAGTGCCCATGGAACGCTAAGGGTGGAGTAGCCACAGATACCATGCCCACAAATGTCAGTCAGGTGCACAAAGACCCTGCAGTACATGTACCACATGTGTGCGAGGCTGGGAGTATACGCATGCATAGGGCCAAAAAGAAAACATGTACACATGAAGTCATGTCAATAGTCCACATACACAAGTACAATGACTACCAAGGATGCCACGAATGATGCAGGTGGAGAATGGCTCAGCATGCATGTGCAAAGTTGAAGGAGTCCGTCACACACCCAGCTAATGTACACACAGCTCGGCGCTAAATATCGGGAACACCCTGCAGGGAAGAAGTCAGGGTACACAGAGGAAGGAAAACACCTTGGGACAATTGCAACATGCAGCAACTGCTTACATTAATTGAGAAAGCTAGCTAACACTGTGTGATGGCACACAGATCCCATGGTCCCCCCTATGAGCAGCACACTACTACATTTCCCACACACCCAACACATGAACAGCACCCACAACCATGTAGCAGCCCCACCGACAGCAATGCCAGCAAAGCAGGAGTGTTCCAAGGGCAAAAAATAAATAGCTTTATTCAGCGTGATCCAAAAACTGGTATGTAGGAAGTTCAATATTTACAAAGCCCATAAGGCAGTCCAGGAGTCACAGCTGGATGGGGGACACAGTGGGATGCGTGTCCCCTAGCTTGCCTGCACAGTTACAAGCCGTTGTCTTCCACAGGGGTGAGGGCATCAAGTGGGGGGGAATGAACAGGCACCGCAGGGACAGGAGGGCAAAGGGTAGGCGACGTGGGTGCAGGGATGGAGGACTCCACCACAGGGGGTGGGGCAGGGCCAAAGGCGGATTCTAGGAGCGCGCTGCACCCTTGGCAAGGTCCTCCAGGGACTCCCCTGCACCCGAAGGAACCACAGGCCCCAAGGAGGGGGGGGTCAGAGGGATGGGTCGCAGCGCCACTGGGGGAGGGTGTGGACAGGGGGGGGACTCAAGCACCCTGACCGGGGACTTCCTTGACCGCTTGCGGGGTGGTGTCACTGTGGGGCTCAGGGACAGAGCGGCCATGAAGGAGTCTTTGGGGGAGATGTGGCCAGGAGAGCTGATGGGAGGGGATTTGGAGGGAGTGGATTGGGTGGAATGCGGACTCCCACTCTGGCTGCGTGTCACACGTTTGCCCCCCGACCCAGTGGGTGTGCCTACTTCACCCTGTGTGTGCGTGTCAGGAGGTGTGCGGCGGACCTTCCCTGCTGGTGTGGTGCCTGTGTCTGTTGTGGTGGGTGCATGCTTACGTCTGTGTGTATGTGGGACAGGCATGGGAGTGGGAAGTGTGGAAGGAGCAGGGGTAGGGGGTGGGACGTAGCGCTGCAGGAGACCCACTGCTGCAGTCAGTGTGGAGTCTATGGACCTCAGCAAGTTGCGTTGGTCAGCCTGCGATGAATGAATGCCCTCCAAGTATGCCTCCATGTTGTTGAGGACCTGGCTGTGGCCATGGAGGACATTAAGGATCGCAGTCTGACCAATCTGCAACTGCCGCTGGATGTCCACAGACTCAGCATTGGCGGCAGCAGTGGAGACAGGGGCAGGGGGTGCGGTGCCTCGCAGGAAGGAGACATGTGGTGACCGGGCACGTTGGGAAGGGACACGAGCAAGTGGGAGGCGGCTGATGCCAATGGAGGGGGCGGTGCGAGATGTAGGGCTGCTGTCAGATGGTGGTGCAGCCACCGCCCACTCGGAGAGATCATCCTCGGACCCGTCAGCTTCATACTCTGTTGTGCCAGTCGACAGGTCCCCGGGTTCACTCTCCTCCACCTCTGTCCCACTCGAAGTGCCAGGCACGATGCCACCGCTGGCACTGGTGCTCGGTCCCTCCGCGCCGTCTGTGTCCATGTCTCCCTCCGTGTCCCCCGACGATGCTGTGGGCAGGGTGAAGAGACAGAAATTAATCATACACCTGTATACATATGTCACATGAGTCAAATCTACTTAGGTCACAGTGCATAGCCTGAAACAAAGGAAGAGTTACAACTACAAAACAAGGTACATATGTAGGCCCTGCAAGACACAGTTGTGTGACCCACCATGCCATGGAAAAACTATGGAGAGCATGACACAATAGCAAATGAGATGACATGGAATTTTGACTGAGGAGCAAGGCCCTGGGGACAATCCAGCACTGCATCTGCACCACACAGCGTGGCAGGCAATAGGGATGAGCAGGGACCACATCCAGGAACTAGAGGCACATGCAGCATAGGTAATACTGAGAACATGCCCACCCTGACTGGCACAATGCACCTTGAGTGTATGTCCAGACAAACATCACACACTGGCCAGTCCTAGCAAGGAGATGACAGGTCTTGACATGTAGGCCATGCCCGCACCACCCACCCCCTACATGAGACAAATCTGTGGAGACACAGGAAGCACTTACATCTCTTAGTCAGGGTGAAATACACATGGGATGCAAAACTTCAATATTGCACACAAACTACCCAAGGTGCGGCTGTCCAAATTATCATGTACAAATGGGCATCATCAGATGATTGCAACAAGACACAAAGGCAATGGCCACCGTGAGTATGTAATAGGAAAATCAGGTCAGGCTGTACAGTGGACACTTGTAATACATCTCACGTCAATATACATGGTGCCAGGGGACAATGGCACAGAGCACAACCTATGCTGTAGGCACAGAGATTGTCGACATTCTCGGATTACACACATGATACCTAGGAAAAGATGCCCCTGGGGACAGTAGTGGCCACACAACTCCATGCTCCTGAATGGGAATGACTGCAACACACGCTAACATCCCTGCACTATGCGTAACGCACAATCATGCACATCATGTCACAGGCCACCACATGGGACATGCCTGCTGGAAGGCCTCGCACTCGAGAGATTAACTCCCATGTCTGGAATCAGCATTAGTGCCAACTGACATGGAACCCACAAGTCCAGAACTGGACAGGGCACAGGTAAGGTCACTAAACCTGTTACACACCACCCCCACACATGATGCTGCAGGCATTGTACACTTGGAGAAGGTGTCAGGCTACATAACTTTGTGATGGAGTGACTACACAGAGACCAGGGAACACATTGCAAGGTGGGGAAGGGAGGCAGGAGAGCCTTGCAACACTGTGGGTAACAGGATCTGCACAGCACCATAAACCATGGAAGTGTATCCATGGAACAGTGCACTTACAAATGCTGGTGAAACACAACAAACACACACATGTACCTACCCCCTTCCGGCTGCTGCATCTCCTGTAGGCGCCTGTCCAAGTCAGGAAAGACCACCGCCAGCACACGTTTCTGGATGTGGGAGAGACGGCAGCGCCCGCGGTTCTTATGGCTCTCAGGTGAGTCCCCCAGCAGGACCCGTGCGATCCTCCGCGTCCAGCACCGGATATCCTGCCAGCGTTTCCTCACCTGGGACAGGCGCCGCTTCCGACCATCCGCACTCCTCACGGCGCTGACGGCGTCCAGCCATATCTGCTCCTTGGCAGAGGCGTCTACCTGTGAGGATGGACAAGTGACACTACATCAATACACCTGGCACATGTCACAGGGACACAGATTAGAACACATTCGCTGTTTACAACAAGGCATAGTATGCATCCAACGCATTGCACCTTTGTCATAGGGACATGATCCTCTGGGGAAGGGCAAAAGCAGTACGTGCCATTGAAAGGACACAGGTGGAATGAGGGCAACTACACAATCAATGATCCAGGCTCACACTGTGCATCACACCCACCCCTCCTGTCTCAGGGCACTGCTGGGAGTGATAGGCCCCCACCCCTCCTGTCTCAGGGCACTGCTGGGAGTGATAGGCCCCCACCCCTCCTGTCTCAGGGCACTGCTGGGAGGACTCTGCACACACCCCTCCTGTCTCAGGGCACTGCTGGGAGTGATAGGCCCCCACCCCTCCTGTCTCAGGGCACTGCTGGGAGGACTCTGCACACACCCCTCCTGTCTCAGGGCACTGCTGGGAGTGATAGGCCCCCACCCCTCCTGTCTCAGGGCACTGCTGGGAGGACTCTGCACACACCCCTCCTGTCTCAGGGCACTGCTGGGAGTGATAGGCCCCCACCCCTCCTGTCTCAGGGCACTGCTGGGGGTGATAGGCCCCCACCCCTCCTGTCTCAGGGCACTGCTGGGAGGACTCTGCACACACCCCTCCTGTCTCAGGGCACTGCTAGGAGTGATAGGCCCCCACCCCTCCTGTCTCAGGGCACTGCTGGGAGGACTCTGCACACACCCCTCCTGTCTCAGGGCACTGCTGGGAGTGATAGGCCCCCACCCCTCCTGTCTCAGGGCACTGCTGGGAGGACTCTGCACACACCCCTCCTGTCTCAGGGCACTGCTGGGAGGACTCTGCACACACCCCTCCTGTCTCAGGGCACTGCTGGGAGTGATAGGCCCCCACCCCTCCTGTCTCTGGGCAGTGCTGGGGGTGATAGGCCCCCACCCCTCCTGTCTCAGGGCACTGCTGGGAGGACTCTGCACACACCCCTCCTGTCTCAGGGCACTGCTGGGAGGACTCTGCACACACCCCTCCTGTCTCAGGGCACTGCTGGGAGTGATAGGCCCCCACCCCTCCTGTCTCAGGGCACTGCTGGGAAGACTCTGCACACACCCCTCCTGTCTCAGGGCACTGCTGGGAGGACTCTGCACACACCCCTCCTGTCTCAGGGCACTGCTGGGAGTGATAGGCCCCCACCCCTCCTGTCTCAGGGCACTGCTGGGAGGACTCTGCACACACCCCTCCTGTCTCAGGGCACTGCTGGGTGGACTCTGCACACACCCCTCCTGTCTCAGGGCACTGCTGGGAGTGATAGGCCCCCACCCCTCCTGTCTCAGGGCACTGCTGGGGGTGATAGGCCCCCACCCCTCCTGTCTCAGGGCACTGCTGGGAGGACTCTGCACACACCCCTCCTGTCTCAGGGCACTGCTGGGAGTGATAGGCCCCCACCCCTCCTGTCTCAGGGCACTGCTAGGAGGACTCTGCACACACCCCTCCTGTCTCAGGGCACTGCTGGGAGTGATAGGCCCCCACCCCTCCTGTCTCAGGGCACTGCTGGGAGGACTCTGCACACACCCCTCCTGTCTCAGGGCACTGCTGGGAGACATCAGGCATTCCCCTCCCTGGGACCCCCCCTACAGTACATAGCATGTGTGTCACACCTGGACACAATGGCAGAAGTCACAGTCACTAAAAAGGGACACAGTCTGTGCCAGTGGACACTGCACTCACCTGATAACCTGGTCGCCCGTACAGCATGGGGTACCGTGGGAGGATCACATCCACCAAAGCCATGTTCTCCTCCAGGGTGAATGGCTGTGACCTCTCCACAGCCCTTGACAGGGTTCCAGGGATCAGTAGCAGCAGCTGGGTCGTGGAATCCAGAGATGTGCAGGCAAGTGCTCCCTCATGGGACCTGGCTGCCTTATATCTGCCTTGCTGGCCCATCTCATGCACAGGAGTACAGAGTGATTGGTCACTCACATTTGCATCCTATGTTTCCTCCAATCCCTTCAAACCTAGCAGTCTGTGGGTTCTCAATCTGTTTTTTTCTCCTGCATGATGTCAGCCCCACAAACACATTGCAACAAAGTAGATTCATTCCAACTGACTTCTGCCGTGCAGCTTCCTGAACAAATTCAAAATTTGAACTTGGTCTCCCTGACAACCAGCATGCATGTAGGCCTTAATACTTGTCCCTCATGTGTCCCCTATGTAATTTGGAGCTTCACACACAGGTACGGTGCGTTCCGGGGCCCTAGGGCACCCCAAATGCATAGCAACGGCCCGTACACGCGTGCCCACGTTAACTATCACTCTGGGTGTCCACGCGTATGCGTACTCGTAGTGGTACGGGCCGTACGCGCGCCTGTACGCTCCCTATCACTACGTGTACGCATACGCGAGGACACCCATAGTGATATGGAGCGTACAGGCGTGTGTACGGTCCGTACCACTACGAGTACGCATACGCAAGAACACCCATAGTGGTAGGGCCATACACGCGCCTGTACGCTCCCTATCAGTATGGGTGTCCTCGCGTATGCATACTTGTAGTGATAGGGAGCGTACAGGCGCGCGTACGGCCCGTACCACTACGAGTACGCACACGCGAGGACACCCAGAGTGATAGTGAACGTAGGCACGCGTGTACGGGCCTACCACTATGGGTGTTTTTGCGTATGCGTACTCGTAGTGGTACGGACCGTACACACGCCTGTACGCTCCATATCACTATGGGTGTCCTCGCGTATGCGTACACGTAGTGATATGGAGCGTACAGGCGCGCGTACGGCCCATACCACTACGAATACGCATACGTGAGGACACCCATACTGATAGGGAGCGTACAGGCGCGTGTACGGCCCTACCACTATGGGTGTTCTTGCGTATGCGTACTCGTAGTGGGACGGACCGTAAACATGCCTGTACGCTCACCATCACGATGGGTACATGTTAGAAAGGGTAGACGGACCGGGAGGGTCGGCCGGGGTCAGGAGGAGAGGTCTCCGGGGAGAGCCGTCTCCAGCGATCGTACAGACAAGTAACTTCCCCCCCCACAGACAGATACCACACACGGATAAGGTTCAGTGTTCTTTATAAGCACTTCTTAAGGTACGGTTGAATGGTACAAGGAGGTCTGGACTCAGGGGTCCCCTCGATTCAAGTCTCTCAATGCAGGGTAAGGGGGAGCGGGACAGTCTGTTTACCAGTCAGGTAGTTCGGATGAGATGATGACTAGCTCACAATCCTCGAGCTTGGTGGTTTAGTTGGTACGGGCCGCGGCAGCGCCAGCAGGTCCCGGAGAGATGGTCGGTACACGGTCCGCGGCAGCGCCAGCAGGTCCCGGAAAGATGGTCGATGTACGGTCCGCGGCAGCGCCAGCAGGTCCCGGTGAGGATGGTCGTTACAACGGGCCGCGGCAGCGCCAGCAGGTCCCGACGAGGATGGATGTTGCAGAAGGCCGCGGCAGCGCCAGCAGGCAGGACGATGGTTCACAAGAGCGGGCTACGGCAGCGCCAGTAGTCCGTCAAGGCTGAGTTCTCTCGGTGTCTCTCGACTCCAGGATACAACTGCCTTCCTGCTCCGGAGTTGCCCCAGTTATAGGGCAGGCGCCCTTTGATGTCCGGACCCTCGCACTTGGAGGTCGGAGGGCCCGGGATGAAGGTGTCCAGACACCCAGCAGGGGGTGGAGCCAGCGCCTGGGGGAGCTGGAGGCGATCGGCACCTGGCGGGGGAAGAGCTCTTGACACTTCGTCCTCCCATTGACCTGCCAAGTGGTCCGCTCACCTCCTGGGTGGATGGTGGTGCCGGGATGTCGGGGCCGGCCAGGCCCGGGGTTAGGGTCGGGGCGAGGCCACGCGGCCTCGTGGTGCAGGGCCCAAGATGGCGGCTTGAACCGACCGGGGGAGCCGGTGGGGCTGGGCCCCGTGATGAGTAGAGGTCCGAGGGCAGAAGATCCGTCGGGAGACGGGGTACAGGTGCTTTTCGTGGGTTATGCCTGGTGGGCCGGAGCTCGGGCCCTGTCGTGCGGGGAAGGAGCAAGCCCTTCGTGTGGCCTGTCCAACATGCGTCCCCCCAGCTGAAGGCGGGGAGAGTCACCCATCTCCTTGGGGACTCTCTTCGTCGAGGCGGAAAAAGCGGGACAGGCCATCCGCGTTGGCGTGGTCTTGGCCTGGTCGGTGCTCCACAGTGAAGTCCATTCCCTGCAGGGAAATGGACCAGCGCAAGAGTTTTGGGTTCTCCCCCCGCATCTGCATCAGCCACTGCAGGGGTCGATGGTCGGTTTGTACCCGGAAGTGGGTACCGAAGAGATAGGGCCGGAGCTTTTTGAGGGCCCACACCACTGCGAAGGCCTCCCTCTCGATGGTGCTCCAGCGCTGTTCTCGGGCCAGGAGACGTCGACTGATGAAGGCCACCGGCTGGTCATGACCTTCGGGGTTTAACTGAGAAAGGACGGCTCCGATGCCGTGGTCGGAGGCGTCGGTCTGTACCACGAATTCCCGACTGTAATCGGGGGCCTGGAGCACAGGGGCGGTGCACAGGGCGGCCTTCAGCTTCTCGAAGGCCGCTTGACAATCGGGGGTCCAGTTAATCCGCTTCGGTTGGTTCTTGGACGTGAGACCCGTGAGGGGCCCCACGATGCTGCCGTAGTCCTTCACGAACCGCCGGTAGTAGCCGGTGAGCCCCAAGAAGGCTCGGACCTCGGTCTGGGTGACGGGGGGCTGCCAGGACTGGATGGCAGCAATCTTAAGTTGTAGCGGGGCCACCAGCCCGCTTCCCACTTGGTGCCCAAGGTAGGTCACAGACCCTTGGCCAATTTGGCACTTGCCGGCCTTAATTGTGAGGCCGGCCCGCTGGAGGGCCTGTAGGACCTCTTGGAGGTGACGGAGGTGGTCGGGCCAGTGGCGGCTGTATACAGCGATATCGTCCAGGTAGGCAGCGCTGAACTCTTCGAGCCCCGCCAAGACCTGGTTCACGAGGCGTTGAAACGTGGCGGGGGCATTCTTCATGCCGAAGGGCATGACCTTGAATTGGTAGTGGCCATCGGGGGTAGAGAAGGCTGACCGTTCCTGAGCCCTGGGTGTGAGGCCGATCTGCCAGTAGCCCGCTGTTAGGTCGAAGATACTGAGGTAGCGGGCGGCCCCCAGCCGGTCGATCAGCTCGTCTGCTCGGGGGATCGGATGAGCGTCGGTCCGGGTGACAGCGTTCAAGCCCCGGTAGTCGACGCAGAATCTCAGTTCAGGTGCGGTGCCGGGGGCAGCGGCTTTGGGAACCAATACAACCGGACTGGCCCAGGGACTGTCCGAGGGCTCGATGACCCAGATTGTGAGCATCTTGGCCACTTCCTCCTGTATGCAGGCCCGTACCCGATCTGGTACACGGTAGGCCCGTTGTCGGACAGGGGGACTGTCCCCGGTGTCCACGTTGTGCAAACACCAAGGGGTGACCCTGGGGGTGAGGGAGAACAGGGTAGCGAACTGCAGCAGGAGGTTCCGGCAGCCCTGGCGTTGCTCCGAAGTGAGGGCGTCAGAGAGCCGGACCCCGTCCACGGAGCCGTCATTCTCCTGAGTCTTCAGAAGATCCGGGAGGGGTTCGGAGTCTTCCTCTGCCCCACTGTCCGTAGCCATCAGGAGGCTGAGTTCTGAGCGCACAAAGTGTGGTTTGAGTCGGTTGGTGTGGAGGACCCGAAGGGGGTTCCGGGAGGTCCCCAGGTCGATGAGGTAAGTGACGGGGCTTTTGCGCTCGACCACTTTGAAGGGCCCCGTCCACTTATCTTGCAAGGCACATGGTTCGGTGGGGGACATCACCCATACTTGTTGTCCAGGCTCGAACTCAACGGAGGAGGCATTGTGATCATACCACCTCTTCATGTCCTCCTGGCTGGCCTCGAGGTTCGCCTTGGCCATCTCTCTGAAGCGCCGGGTCTGATTGCGTAGGGCCAGGAGGTATTTGAAGACGTCTGGAGGGGTCTTTAGGGGGGCCATCTCCCAACCTTCTTTTACTAGGCTGAGGGGCCCTCGCACAGGGTGCCCGTAGAGGAGTTCGAAAGGGCTAAAACCGAGGGACTTCTGGGGAACTTCTCGGTAGGCGAAGAGGAGGCACGGGAGTAGTACATCCCACTGGCGACGGAGGGGCTCTTCCAATCCCCCAATCATCCCCTTGAGAGTGCGGTTAAAATGCTCCACTAGTCCGTTCCCTTGGGGGTGATAGGGGGTCGTGAATCTGTAGGTGACCCCGCATTGTTGCCAGAGGGACTTCATGTATTTGGATATAAAGTTCGTGCCTCGGTCGCTGACGACTTCTCGGGGGAAGCCTACCCGGGAGAAGATCCCCATTAGTGCCCGGCCAACCACCGGAGCTGTCACGGTCCGTAGGGGCACCGCCTCGGGGTAGCGGGTGGCATGGTCCACCAGTACTAAGATGAACCTGTGTCCTTGTGCCGTGCGGGGGTCCAGAGGCCCCACAATGTCTATCCCCACCCTCTCGAACGGGGTGGTGACCACAGGGAAGGGTTGCAGAGGGGCTTTCAGCTTCCGACCACTCTTCCCGCTGGCTTGGCATGTGGGGCAAGATCGGCAGTGGTTCAGGACGTCGTTCCTCATTTTCGGCCAGAAAAAGTGGGTCACTAGGCGGCTGTACGTTTTGTCCTGGCCCAGGTGTCCAGCCAGGGGGACATCGTGGGCCAGGTTGAGCAGAAAGTCTCTGAAGCGGAGAGGTACCACCAGTACTCGACCGGCCCCCAGCTCGGCGATTCTTTGCTCGCTGTATAGCAGGTCGTTATCCCAGTAGACCCAGTGAGTTCCGGTGGAGTCCCCTGCGTTCTGGGCGCTGGCTTGTTGGCGGAGTCCCTCGAGGGAGGGACAGGTCTTTTGTTCCTGGCGGAACTGTTCTTGGGTGGGCCCCCCTTCTTGACGCCACTGAGCCAGGTCAGGAAGGTCCTGGGGTTGCGCGTCCCCTTCGGTCGTCGGGTCTGGGAGGCTGGCCTCGTCGTTGTCTTCTACTGGGGCGACCGGGGGCGGAGGTGCTGGCCATTCCGGTTCTTCTGCTCGGGGGACGGCACGGGCGGCCATGGACCGGGTGGTTATGCAGGCCCAGTCCGGGAGGCCCAGCATCCCCAGGTGCTCTCTTCTCTCAACGGTGGCCCACGGGGAACTCTCGAGGTCATTCCCCAGGAGGCAGTCCACGGGGGCATCGTCCCGGACCGTCACCTTCAACAGGCCGGAGACCCCTCCCCATTCGAATGGGACGCAGGCCATTTGACACATACTCTCAGAGTTGTCTGCCGAGCGGACGGGGCAGAGAATGTTCGGCAGGATCTGCTCGGGCTTCACCAGGTGACAGCGGACGGCCGTCACACTGGCGCCTGTGTCACGCAAGGCCTCGGCTCGCTGTCCATTAATGGTCACCCACTGACCGTATTTCCTGGTGTTAGCGGGTAGGGGAGCCCGTGGGACCATGTCTCTTCCCCCTAAGCACGCCAGGACCATGGCGGCCGGTTCCCACTCTTGCTGGGCCGGCTCATACTCTTCTGGTTCCTCCGATAATCGCTCTTCCCCCAGGGCGGCGGCAGCTACCTGGCGGGGCTTGGGTGTTTGGTTCTGCGGGCAGCTCGGGTCATTGGCGTAGTGGCCGACTCGCTGGCATCGGTGGCACGTGACGTTGGCTCGGAACCCAGGACGCCACGGGGGGTTGCCCCGGCCGGCCGGAGGCGGGGTGCTGGCCACGGGTGTTGCTGGCAAGGCGTCTCTCCCTCGCCCCTGGCCCCCTCCTCCTCCCCGAGGACGGTGCTGGCCTTGGTTGCTTCTGTTCTGTTCGTGTGGCCCCCTCCGGCCCACTCGGGTGCTTTCCCATCGGTCAGCTTCGGCGGCGAGCTGCCGGGGGTCAGTCAGCTTACTGTCGAGGAGGTGCTGCCTGAGCTCGACGAAACAGTTGTTCGACAGGTGCTCCCATACCATAAGGTTAAAGAGTTGTTCGTAGGTGGTGACATGGCTCCCCTTGATCCAACCCTCGAAGGCACGGCTGAAATAGTTCACGTATTCTACCCAAGTTGTACCTGGGATCCGGGTGCAATCTCTGAACCTCTGGCGGTACATCTCGGGTGTGAGGCCGTAGCGGGTGAGGAGGGCAGCCTTCATGTGGTCGTAGGACGACATTTGGTGATCTGGGAGCTGCAGTAGGGCATCGCGACCCTCGTTGACAAACCTCCCCCAAAGTCCGGCTCCCCAATCACTCCGGTCGATCCGGTGGGAGGTCATGGCGATCTCGTTTAAACCACTGTTGTATGTCGTCTTCTCGGACATACTCGCGGACAACATCCTTGGGGATGTGGACTTTTTTCTCGATTGGCCCCGGGGTGTGTGGTCGCTCAGGCACCCCCAGTTCTTTATTCTGTTTCCGAAGTTCTATCTCCGCTAGTTGGCGCTCGTGCTCGAGCGTTATTTTTTTCTCCTCCAGCTCTCTCTGTCTCTGCTTCTCTTCTCGGAGCCGCATATGCTCGAGGTTGAGTTTCTGTTCAGCTAACTTGAGTTCCCCATCCATCTTGAGTCGTGCCATTTCCAACTCGTGCAATCTGGTTCTTTCTCTTTCTCGGATCTCCTCCTGCGAGAGGCCCGTTCCCCGCTCCTCGGGAGCCGTGGCGTTCCCCTCTGGTGTGATGCTGCTTTGGTCGGAGGGTCCGGCGACCCCAGTTTCTGTCCACGACTCTAGGGTGTGCTTTAGATCATCCTTGGTACTCAGGCCGGTGGTAGCAATGCCAAGTTCTATGCAGAATTGTCTCAGTTCGCGGTGGTTGTATTCTTCTAACTTATCCATTTGGAATTTCTCGGTGGAGCTGCTATCTTTGGCTGACATCGTGTTTTTGTCGTGGGGTGAGCTACTCTCTGTACGATTACGCGTTGATTCGGATCGCGCCGCTGGCCACCAATGTTAGAAAGGGTAGACGGACCGGGAGGGTCGGCCGGGGTCAGGAGGAGAGGTCTCCGGGGAGAGCCGTCTCCAGCGATCGTACAGACAAGTAACTTCCCCCCCCACAGACAGATACCACACACGGATAAGGTTCAGTGTTCTTTATAAGCACTTCTTAAGGTACGGTTGAATGGTACAAGGAGGTCTGGACTCAGGGGTCCCCTCGATTCAAGTCTCTCAATGCAGGGTAAGGGGGAGCGGGACAGTCTGTTTACCAGTCAGGTAGTTCGGATGAGATGATGACTAGCTCACAATCCTCGAGCTTGGTGGTTTAGTTGGTACGGGCCGCGGCAGCGCCAGCAGGTCCCGGAGAGATGGTCGGTACACGGTCCGCGGCAGCGCCAGCAGGTCCCGGAAAGATGGTCGATGTACGGTCCGCGGCAGCGCCAGCAGGTCCCGGTGAGGATGGTCGTTACAACGGGCCGCGGCAGCGCCAGCAGGTCCCGACGAGGATGGATGTTGCAGAAGGCCGCGGCAGCGCCAGCAGGCAGGACGATGGTTCACAAGAGCGGGCTACGGCAGCGCCAGTAGTCCGTCAAGGCTGAGTTCTCTCGGTGTCTCTCGACTCCAGGATACAACTGCCTTCCTGCTCCGGAGTTGCCCCAGTTATAGGGCAGGCGCCCTTTGATGTCCGGACCCTCGCACTTGGAGGTCGGAGGGCCCGGGATGAAGGTGTCCAGACACCCAGCAGGGGGTGGAGCCAGCGCCTGGGGGAGCTGGAGGCGATCGGCACCTGGCGGGGGAAGAGCTCTTGACACTTCGTCCTCCCATTGACCTGCCAAGTGGTCCGCTCACCTCCTGGGTGGATGGTGGTGCCGGGATGTCGGGGCCGGCCAGGCCCGGGGTTAGGGTCGGGGCGAGGCCACGCGGCCTCGTGGTGCAGGGCCCAAGATGGCGGCTTGAACCGACCGAGGGAGCCGGTGGGGCTGGGCCCCGTGATGAGTAGAGGTCCGAGGGCAGAAGATCCGTCGGGAGACGGGGTACAGGTGCTTTTCATGGGTTATGCCTGGTGGTCCGGAGCTCGGGCCCTGTCGTGCGGGGAGGGAGCAAGCCCTTCGTGTGGCCTGTCCAACAGTACACATACGGCAGCACTCCAATAGTGATAATGGAACGTACACAGGCCCTCTTAGCAGCAGTACGGCAGTTTTCACACATCACAGTGGTGACAGGCATCACACAGGAAGGAATAGGGCGGACATACTTGTCCATGGATGGACATCAAGGCATTGTCTGTGCATTACTACATGTGTGGGGCACAGGTGTGACAGGCTGTGATGTGGAACATTACTCCTGAGTGGAAAAGGCACCAGATGTATGATGAGATGTGTACAGATGTAATGTGTGATGGTGCAATGTGTGCCAGGCATGCCCTTGACTCCTTTGACATGTGTGCATGTCGTACTGCACACTGGGGATGAGCGTCACTGGCATGGCACGGACACCAACACACGCAAGTGTCCCCTGATGGCCGGAACAGGGGTTACCACACCTGACTTGTCACTACCCACGGTGCACGATGTGACTATGTCATGTATGTGTGGGGGGTTCCCATTAGGTTGATGATGGAGCACCCTCAAAAGCTGCAGCTGTTGCAGCAACCAACATGTGTATGTGTGTAGATTGACATTGGACACTGTTCCGCACACCATGCCACATGTGGTATCGGATGTGAGGTGCGTATGTTTGCATGGGACACGGATTAGCGTGACAAGGACATGTCTGCATCCTCTCTATGAATGTGTGGTGAGTCATGACATGTGCACCTTCATGGCAAGGTGTGTGGGCAGTCCTAGTGTAATGTCATGTGACTTGTGTCTCTAGTGTTCCGCTACCAGTCTCTGCAATCGGCATCCTACTTCTGCTGATGTGTGGGTGTATGTCACTCCTGTGTTGCGTCTGGCTGTTCTCTTGCACTGGGACACAGCTAATCCCATGGCATGGCATGTGGAGGTTCTCAATCTCCGTGTGTAGCTGGGTCTTGGTAGGAGTGTCACCTGCCAGCCATACGTGTCCAGGGCATGTGGCACATACCTGACTCCGTATGTAGCATATGTGTATAGACAGATTAACATGTGCTCAGTACAAATTATTTGTTGTTGTGGGGCACTCACTCTTCCTTGTCACTTCCAAATTCCTGCAGAGCGCCGCCTCTTCACCGAGCAATTCCGGACTTGGCTGCCATGCGGGAGAATGATCGTATCCGGTGCTACCGCTTCCCCCGACGGTTGATTCTGGAGTTGACGGCGAGACTGGCACCACACCTGGAACCGCTGCACAGGTATCCTACGGCACTGACACCCAAGCTGAAGGTAATGGCAGCCCTACATTTTCTAGCCACGGGTACCTTTCAAAATACTATAGCTCATGTTGGTGGCATGTCCCAGAGCATGTTCTGCCGTGTGCTGCATGATTTCTTAGAGGCCATGTTGATTCACCTGGATGACTTCATCAAGTTCCCAACCTCTGAAATGTTGACAGGGGTCAAGCGTGGATTCTATGCCCTGGGAGGGATGCCCCATGTCATTGGGTCCATAGATGGTACACATGTAGCTTTGGTACCACCACACGCACGGGAGGTAGCGTACCGCAATCGGAAGCACTACCACTCCATCAATGCCCTTGTGGTGTGTCTGTCCAACATGGTGATTTCACATGTCTGTGCTCGTTTTCCAGGATCAGCACACGATGCCTACATCATGAGGCGTAGCAGGATGCCTGAAATGATGATGCAGCTGCGCAACGAACGAGCATGTGTTGTTGGTGGGTACAGTCTGTCTGTCCTGTATTTTGCATAGCCTACCAGCACGACCGCTTCACCAGTTCTAACGATGTCCATGTGCTTCCCATGTAGGGGACTCTGGCTATCCCAACATGCCATGGCTGATCACACCTCTCCGCAACCCCATCACGCCGGCCCAGCTCCGCTATAACACCGTCCATGGCCGGACAAGGCGAGTGATAGAGAGGACGTTTGGCCTGCTGAAGAGCCGATTTAGGTGCCTCCACAAGACCGGCGGCGCGCTCCCATATGCCCCTGCGAAGGTCTGCAAAATCTTCATGGTCTGCTGCATGCTGCACAACATGGCAGTTGAGAAAGTTGTGCCACTCATCCTGGATCAAGATGATCAGGACCATCCACCCGTGGAGGACGAAGGGCTTGGCAATGGGGCTAGTGATGTGGAGGATGTGGAGCCGCAAGAGGACATCCGGACTCGGCTCATACGCGACTTCTTTGCTTAGTGGTGAGTACCAATGTCTGAGTGTGCACACATTGCTCCACGTGTGGCATGTGTTGTGATGTGTGTCTCCACCTGCATGTATGGCACGTGAGTCAGAGGTGTGTGTGGGTGTGTCACTGGAGTGATGGTGGCAGTGATGGTTGTATTTCCCCAGTCATAATTGTGACCTAGCATGTTGTCATCCATACATGTGTAGAGTTCATGCACATGCAAGTGGCTGTGCTTTTTGTGGCTGACTTCTTGTGTGTCTCTCATCCCCCAGGTACTTGCGCATGGCGTCTGCTGGTTGCATTGTTGTGGCACTGCTATTCCTCATGGACACGTCATTGTATGCTGACTCAGCGTTACACGCACGGACAAGTTTGGAAGTCTCCTTAGGGTAAGGGATGCATCAGGGGTGTATTGGGTGTGGCAGTTGTTCACGATGTATGCACACTGCCCCTGTCGATGTTTGGTTCCTCTGCAGCCATGTAGCATCACCACATGCAGCTGTGTACACCTGAATAGATGGTCTGACTGGTTGACAGTCATCAGTGATGGGATAGTGGATTGTGATGATGGCATCAATGTGTGTAACACTGCCCTTGGACACATACGGTTTGCATTGGCTTGACATGGTGTGGGACTTCTACATCAGCGGATCAATGGTGTATGGCAGTCTCTCCGTGAGCAGCTGTGGGTGTTTAGCTGTTAGCTGACAATTGTGTGCCAGTTCCATGGCTAACACGCATTTGTGCTGCAGAAGGGGGGTGCCAGTGTTGGACCCACATGTTACTCCACAAGAAGTGTTCATGTGTACTTCAAGTTGCCTCTGCAATCCCGAAAACATGACTAATAAAGGTGTCCCTATGCCTCCAAGGTGCCTCTTCTCAGTCAATGCTGGTGTGTTGCCACGGTGCATCCAGCATGTCTGGCATGGTTTTCCCGGATAGTGGCTATGTGTCGATGTGTCGAGTAGCAAGATGTAAGCTGTGTGTGTGGGCTGAGACTGTGTATTGGGCATGATGTCCATGACTCTGTGGGTATTGTGACATGTGCCATCCCCATGCATCCAACGTTGCCCAGGCCCCCATTCTCTGCATCCACCGGACTCAAGCTTGCAGGACATGGTTCTGCCACCTGTCTACACATACCTGGGTGCCCCCCAGGACACTCCACATGATCCCTGACCTCTGCGCATGACTGTTGCTGTACTCAATGTGTCTGTCAGCACGGTTGTGCGGCCACCCCCTCAGCTGGTTGGGCCCATCACGGGTGTGTATGGTGCTCCATGTCTGTCTTGCTTAATACACTGTGACCCGTGTGTCCTGTGCCAGACTCAGGCCCCAGGGTGTGGATGGTTGAAGTCAAAAGAGAACTCAGGCATGTTTAGACTTTACAACACACATGTAAGGTAATAATGCAACCAGCAGGCATCTTCTCTTCATGGTGTGAATTTTTATTTTTGTGGGGGGGGGGGGGGTATAACGTGAGGGGCTTTCCGGGAGTTTGGAATCCAAAGTTCAGTAGGGGAGTTGGTGTCCTTGCCATTGGAAATCCTCGGAGTCCATGCCACAGTCTTTGTCAACATTGGTCAGACAGTGACCAGCAGGGCCATGTGGCAGAGAATGTCTCTTGATGCTGTGATGCTGTTGCTCCAGTGGGCCAGGTGCCAGGCCAGGTGTCCTGGGAGATGGTGATGTAGCGCCGACCCTCACGGTCCTTTCCGTGGACGACCCGGCCTCCTGCGGGGACCCTCAGAAGCAGGCCGTGACGATGTTTGGGATGCTCCGTCGGATGTCTCCTCCTCCTCCTGATCCCTCCCTGTGGGTGGTGATGTTCTACGCCGTCTGGCACAGGGAGGGTTGCCCATGTTGTCGGCCATCCGACGGAGTGTATTATGAATCCCCTGGAACACCGTCACTTGCTCAGCCTGTCTGTCCTCCATCCTCCGTTGGTGTTGCAGTAGACAGGCATGTTGCTCCGCATGTTGCTGGGCTTGCTGGGTCTTTATCTCATCGAGGGTCCCCTTGATCTCACTGAGGGTGGACACAACCTGGGCCATGCCCGTGGTGTCCTGCCGGTATGTGTCCAGGATGTTACGGATATGGGAATATACCGGTTCCCCAGCCAACTGGTCAGGCTCGCGCCTCCGCCGTCCTCCACTCCCACCACCCCTGCCCACTTGCACCTGGCCTGCCCTTGTGGGCACATCGGGTCTCCGGGACCCCTGAGGGGTGGCATTGGCGTTGTTGCCTGCCTCCTCCTGGGTGCCCGGGACACCGTGTCCCTCCTGGCCAGCCTGGCTGCATTGTGGTGGTGGGGCAGGGATCCTGGGTGTCTCCTGGGATGTGGCAGGAGTGTGGGTGGTGGTTGGCACAGTTGTACCTGACGCAGGTGCTGCAGGTCGTTGGACACCAGAGGGGCCAGGTCGGTCGGGGTCGGGTTCGTCCACAGAGTGGTGAGAGGCGTCGCTGCCGGTGGCTCCGTCTTCCTGCAGAGCCGGGTCCTGTGAGTCTTCCCCCCCAGTGTTGGGGGGTGATCCACGACGTTGACCTGTGTGTGAGAGAGACAATGTTAATTTTGTTCCATGCAACATCCATGTTTCATTGGTTTCTAAGTTGGCACATTTCCTCTGGGAATTTGGATATGTCTTGCATTCCACTCACAGTGCACTTGTGCATGGGTATGTCCCTTGGGCACAGCTTTTGAGACTTTACCTATGTGTGGCACAGTCTTACTAGCTGCGTCAATTGTGACTGCAGTCAGCAGTGGAGTGAGCAGGTGTGGCGAGCCATGCATTGTCGCCTTCCGTGTAGCACTGTACATGTGCACATGGAGTGGATCCACACAGTTATATAATGCAGGTAGCTGTCGTTGTGCTCGTGAACAGGTTGTGACATGGCCCTGTGTTTTGCCATGGAGAAGAGGGGGGGTTCTGGCACTGGCCACCCTTGGCTACATGCACGCAGTCTACCTGCTGACGAGCAGACATTCCCACACACCACACGGCTGATTTGCTCTCCCTGTGTCTCCCTCCCTCTCTGTCCCCCTCTCCCTCCCTCTCTGTCCCCCTCTCCCTCCCTCTCTGTCCCCCTCTCCCTCCCTCTCTGTCCCCCTCTCCCTCCCTCTGTGTGTCAGCCTCCTCCCTCTGTCCGTGTCCCTGTGTCTCCCTCCCTCTCTGTCCCCCTCTCCCTCCCTCTGTGTCAGCCTCCTCCCTCTGTTCGTCTCCCTGTGTCTCCCTCCCTCTCTGTCCCCCTCTCCCTCCCTCTGTGTGTCACCCTCTGTCACCTCAGCCCAGCTTCCTAGACACACACTTTTTCCAGTCCTTTGAATGGCCCTTGGCTTGTTGATGTGAATTTGTTTCTGATCTCCAGGCACCCATTGGGTGTAGTGTCTGTGTGTGTGCTGCTGCTGTGGTGGTGTGTGCTGCCACTCTTTCACAGTGTTGGCTGTTCATTAGCTGCTGTCATGTGCAAAACAGTGCCTTCACCCCCATGTGTTGATGCAAGGCGTCCGCCATTTGCTGGTGAGTCTTTCCTGTGTGGGGACACACTGTTTGTCTGGCTGTGACCTGGGCCATATGGGCAGAGGGCATTGTTGTCTGCTTCTGAGTTGCACGATGTGATTTTTGGGGCCCACCCTCCCGCCATCCGGGTTACCGTGTCATGTGTTGGTGTCTTCTGTGGCCTGTGACTTGACATTGTCCAGCTGGGTGCATGGGGCATGGTGGCGGCAGTGGCATGTGCGTGTTCATGGAGTGTGGTTGAGTCATGCGATAGCTTGGGGTGGTTGCGTGTCTGTTAGTGATTTTGGTTGTGGATGACGTTCCCCCCATGTGAGGTGCGTTGTTTGTGTACTCACCCGGGTCTCGGAGTCCTCCTAATCCTTCGACTGCCTCCGCCGGCTGTATGGCCATCACCCTCTCCTCCCAGGGCTGGTAGTGTACGGGTCTGCGGGACGGCCCTCCTCCAGTGGCGTTGGCCTGGTTGTGTTTCTCCAGCATCTTGGCTCGGACCCTCCTCCGCAGATCGTACCACCTGGCTTGGCATTCCTGCCTGGTCCTTCTGGTGTCCGCAACAGCATTCACAGCATCGACGATGGTCTGCCACATGGCTGTTTTTGCTGCCATGCTGGTCTGTCTGACCAATGTTCCAAAGAGCTGTGGCTCGACTCTGAGGATTTCATCGACAAGGACCTCCAACTCTCGGTTACTGAACTTTGGATTATTGTTAGTGGGCATGGTGAGGGGTGTGGGTGTGGATGGTGGGGGGGGTGTGTGTGGATGGTTGTGGGTGGGTGTGTGTGGTTGTGGAGGTGTGTGTGTGAATGTGATGAGGGTGTGTTTGAGTAGGTGGTTGTGTGAAGTTGTGCAAGTGTAAGGTGTGGTGAAGCTTGTAGTATGGTGCTGTAGGTTGTCTGTGGTGTCGCAGCAGTGAGTCTGTTGCAAAGGCTCATGGTTTGTGTGTGTGGGCCCTTTTTATTGGTCCATTGGTGGGTGTGGCTGTGGCTGTGTTTGAAGTTTGGGTGGGTGTGTTATAAGGAGTGGTGGTGTATTGGGCCTCTGTTTGTTTTTGGCAGTTGCAGGTCAGTGAATGTGTTATTTTAGTGGTTGTTGGACATGTTTAGTGGCTTTGTGCCATTCGAATGGTGTATTCTTGTGTTGTTTTGGTTTGTCCTGGTTGTGTACGTGCGTTTTTAGCGTGTGTACGGTGTGTACATGGGCCATTTGGTTGTACGGTGCTGTCCTTGTGTGTGGCTTGGTACGACTCGCACATGCGGTTGTGATGTTGGGGCATGGGGTGCGCTCCGTACTTAGGAGGTTGTGGTGGGGGTGCGACTCTGACGTACACGGGTGTACATACAGGGGGGTACGACACGTACAGGGGTGTGGGTACACGGGGGCACGACACGTACAAAGGTGGGGGTACGGCTCGAACGTACAGGGGTGTACATACACGGTGGTACGACACGTACAGGGGTGGGGGTACGTCTCGAACGTACAGGGGTGTACATACACGGTGGTACGACACGTACAGGGGTGGGGGTACGACTCGAACGTACAGGGGTGTACATACACGGTGGTACGACACGTACAGGGGTGGGGGTACGACTCGAACGTACAGGGGTGTACATACACGGTGGTACGACACGTACAGGGGTGGGGGTAGGACTCGAACGTACAGGGGTGTGGGTACACGGGGGTACGACACGTACAGGGGTGGGGGTATGACTCGAACGTACAGGGGTGTAGGTACACAGGGGTACGACACGTACAGGGGTGGGGGTACGACTCGAATGTACAGGGGTGTAGGTACACGGGGGTACGACACGTACAGGGGTGGGGGTAGGACTCGAACGTACAGGGGTGTGGGTACACGGGGGTACGACACGTACAGGGGTGGGGGTAAGACTCGAACGTACAGGGGTGTAGGTACACGGGGGTACGACACGTACAGGGGTGGGGGTAAGACTCGAACGTACAGGGGTGTACATACACGGTGGTACGACACGTACAGGGGTGGGGGTAAGACTCGAACGTACAGGGGTGTGGGTACACGGGTGGGGGTTCGACACGTACACGGGTGTACATACAGGAGGGGGTGTACATTCACGGGGAGTACGACTCGAACGTATGGGTGCTGGGGGGAGTGTTGGGCGCGTATGCGGGCACATGTCTCCATGGTTGCAATGGGAGTTCGGTGCGGACGGTGTTTTTTACCATACGGTTGTGAGATCGGACGCACGGGTAGGATCGTGATTCCTCGGTCGGACTTCACTTTTCACGTTTGTACGGTAAATCGTCCGAGGACGTGTCGGACACATTTTCCGACCCGAGGACGTGTGGGGAATGATTCCCAATGCGGTTCGTATGGACTTTTTACCATGCGAATCGTAATTGGCAGTTTGTACGGCACTTGTACGAATCGTACGGTAAAAAGACCAGATACGAGTCGTACGGGGACATTTTTTACCGGATCGTAATGTTTTGAACATTTTTAAAAACAAATGACAATAAATAAAAATACACATTATTTTTTTTTTTTAATTAGTACTCCATTCTTGTCTATGGGGAGTAATTTTTTTTCTTCATTTTTATTACGCAGCCATTATTTTTCCCTTTTCTCACTTTTCTGTCTATCTGTTTCGTTTTGAGGTCATTTTGCAAGACGGAACCTTGCGGTTGGGATTTCTGGTTCTTCGGTTAAGGTAAGTTTGATTTATTTTACTTTTAAGGTAGTTTTAGGGTTGGGGCAAGGTAGTAGTAGTGTAGTTAGATTTGTTAGGACGTTAATTGTTCGTATTTGGTGTAGTTAGGTGTTGTTTTTGTAGTTTAGTGTTTTGTGTGTTTGAAGTGTTCTTGGATAGAAGTAGAGTGTTATTTAGAGTTAGTTATGTGTTGTTTAATTATGTTATGTTGTATTTAATGTTGATATTAATGCTTGTGGGTTTGTATACGATATTGTGGGAGGGTGTTCATTTTTTTTTTTGTACAGGTTTTCCGTTTCGTAAACAGATGGTGCTGACAACGCATTTATTTAAAAAAAAAAAAGAAAAATATATTTTCTTTCATTGAAACAAGTACATTTTTTACATTTCCTTGTATTTTTCGGGTTTTTGAAGGTTTTGTTATTGAGAGCATTGTGTTGTTGGAGGCTTTTTTCTACAGTTGTATTTTTGCATTTTTTTGGGATTATTTTTCAAATGGATTCGTCTTTCGATTTATCCACTACGGATTTGTTTATTTTTGAGGACAGTCTATTGCAAAATACCTAAGTTATTTTTTATTATTATGGGTGGGAAATGTTTTTGGTTACATTCGGTTTGTTTGTTTCTTTTTTCTTTTAATGATTATATTATTTCATATATTTCTATGTACGTTTTCAATTTTTAAATGACATAATTATAATTATTAATTTAAAAGAGAGTAGAATTGTGTAGTTTAAATATTTTTTGTTTATAGTATCGATTTAGCAATCATGTTTAGGTATTCTAGCCCTTTGGTGTTTGGAAATAGTCGAGTTTTATTTTGCAGGTATTCACAGGTTGTTTTTGTTTGTTTACTGAGTTTAGGGCCAATTTTAGTTAGGGATTGCTCTAGCCTTAGCTCTTGATAGCTCCGTTCTTTTTTTATGGCTTCTAATAGTTTGTGTAAGGTTGGTAGTCCACTTCCTATTGTCGCTTGGAAGGCATTGTGCCATCCTTCCACTGCGTTATTAGTTTTCGCTTTTTGAGCTAGAGTGCTGTCGTAGACGTTTCACCAGGGGATTTGGAACTTTGGTTGTCCACGTGCCCAGACCTATGTAGCCTACCCACCCAAGTTTCGTATATATATATATATATATATATATATACGAGGAGAATCCCTGCAGTTCCAACAGGAAAGACGAGCCACTCCTGTTTTGTAGTTAAAGTATTACGGGTTTATTTGCAGCAGAAAAACGACACGTTTCGATCTCAGCCGAGATCTTGGTCACATGACCTTTGATAAGTTCCACACATATTTAAAGGTGCAGTTCAAATGCACGACGCAGCGTGCATGGTGACATAGAAAAAATACTATGGAAAATCAATTCATTTTGTTCAATTTGTTTTTAAACAAAGAAAATAATACAAATGTTAATGTCACAATGTGTTTAAAAGTATTCCACTATTTACGTTATAATGGACATTTTAAATTGAGTATATGTATAGTACATATTCCCTACATACAGAGTGAGTGGCGCTTGCTTATGTGTCTATAAATTATATTGTATATCAGGTGCCCATGCCTTGTGATATCTAAGGTGTAGGTGATTAGGGTGCTAACTGCTTCTTTGCTGATACTGCCAGCCGCAGTAGCGTGTTTATTGTTCCATTGATAAAGTGCAAGGTTCGAACATGACGCGTTTTGAACAACTGGGTGGCCTTAATCACATGTATATATATATATTAATTATAAGGTCTTGAATAGTAAACATGTTTGTATAATTATTATATTTCAAAATAAACTTACATTTGTGTTGCTTTAATTTTATTGTTGGATATTTTATCGATGGTCGTGGTTGATTCACTGGTGTCTTTTTTGGGGGTTTAAAAGCAAAATATTATTTTTATTAAAGTGTTATATGTTTGGGTTTAAAAGCAAAATATTATTTTTAATAAAGTGTTATATTTAATTTGATTATTTTGTTTATTTAGTTTCTATTTTTATTTAGTTGAGAGAAAAAATACTTACTGTTTTTAGCAGATGAAGTTTATTTCATTGATGTTGTATGTTGAAGATGGTAGAATATGTGAAGCGAAAAGTATTTGTTAGTTATATTTTGCTTTTTTTTTTAATGTATTGGTTTTTTTTCAGTTTGCTCTAGTTGTTGGGTAATTTATATACCTACTTAGTTTTATATTTTTGTTTATTGTTGATTTTGTCCTTGTTTTTAAAGTTAATCCTTGTTTTGAGTTTTTTAGGTGGTTTTAGTGAAGTGTAATCTGTGAAGCAAAAGAAAATGTTATAGTTTTAGTTAATTTGATTATTTAGACTCCATTTTTATTTTGTTATAAAATATATTTACTATTTTTAGTTGATGATGTTTCTTTCGTTGATGTTGTGCTTTTGTTGACTTCTGTAGAAGCTGTTAAAAGGAAAGTATTGTTTTAGGTTTGCTTTGCTTTTTTATTAGTTTTAAATCCTTTACTTTATTGTTGGTTAAGTCATATACTTTGTTATATATTTTTTGTAATGTAGATTTTATTGTTGTGAACGTGAATCTTTGCACTGAATTTTCTAGGTGGATTTTTAGTGAAGTTTAATCTGTGACATATAAAGGAACACATGTTATAGATTCAGTAAAATATTTTTAAAGCTAAGTTTATTTACTTAGTTCCAAGGGGGTCATTAGGATGGCAGGCGGACCTGAGTCCACCCGCCATCGTGGTGGGAATCTTGACCGCCCGCCATGCATGTGGTGGTCCCACACACCTAATTAGGATGCGACTGCCACCATGGCGGTCGCATCTTGCACTTTAACATTGTCTGCAAGCACTCGCCACGATGTTAAAAATACATGTTGTGCATTTCACTGCACTACATGGCAGGCACCACACGGTGCCTGCCACTTGGTGCAGTGAAATGTAGGGGGTACCATGGGTACCCCCAGTGCACAAACACCCCATTACACCATTACCCAAGAACTGGCAACATGTATCCCATAGCTTTTTATTCCAAAAAACATCAAACATCAACCAGCGAAGCAAAACTATACGGTGGCTGAAAGAGAACTTCTAGCATTCACACTGGTGTTTACTGAATTGAGGCATTACCTACTGGGGGATAACCACACAGTCACAACATTCTCAGATCTTAAAAATGTACAATTCTTTAGCTCTGTCAGGGCTCTCATCCCCCATCAAATGAGATGGCTGCATTTCTTTAGTGGGTTTCATCATCACCTATTGCCCAGGGACGAAGCAGTTACAGTCTGATCTTCTTTCTAGACTGGGTATGCTCACTCTTCCCAATCCACATCAGCCTACCCTAATATCATTCCACCAGAAAAGATAATCGCAGTCAGCAAGGGTGACACCTTTATGGCGGCCTTACATGAAGAATATAAAAAACTGAAGGTCGAAGAATGGATCAAAACACCTAACCATACTATCACAGACAAACTGTTCCTTCACAATCAGAAACTGTACATCCCTTCTATTGAATTAAGACGTCAGGTAATTTCAGTGGAATCACGACACAGCATTAGAAGGACACCTAAGTATATTGAAAACCCTAAGGAATTGTCAAAAAACCTTCTGGTGGAACAAAATGCAGAAGGCTATATAAGAATACATATCTGTGTGCCCAACTTGTGCACAAAACAAGAACACTCACACTGCGCCTGCAGGATTATGACAGCCTATACCTATACCCCCAGTTCCTTGAAACACAATTTGTCTGGATTGTATTACTAGCCTTCCAGCAAGTACCCCTTCACTACCATTTTAGTAGTTGTTGACATGTTTTCAAAAATGGCACATTTCATTCCCCTCAAAAAGATACCCACCGCAGTAGAATTTAGTCAAATATCATTGATCATGTTTTTTTAAACATATTTTTATTGATTTTTACAGTAATACAAGTGGTATATCCGACAGTTTTTCATCAGAAAAATTGCATCTTCGCATGAACAAAAGAAATCGAAAGGAACTAACCCCCCAGGGCTCAAACCAGCATTATGTAACATGTCTTGTGTTCATCCCTCATAGACAAACTGTGGTACATATCGTCACATATAAAGTCCATGACATGAGCAATAACACTGAGGTATCCTGTCCCATACCCTATTCCGCCTTCACCACCTGACAAAACTTGCATCCTCAGGCTATATACACTCCATTTCTATGTTGGTAATTCTGTTGCCACAAATTCCTCCATCATTGCATTCCAGTCTAGTGAGATAGGTATCTTTCGCATCCCTTTCTGTTCCTCTCTTTGAAGTTCGGCTCCTTCCGCCCTTCCCCATCGAACCATCTCATTGTACCAATCTAATAATTGAGGCGGTCTGGTAGCTGTCCACCTCATGGTTATGTTTCTTTTTGCCAATATCAGTGCAAGGTTTACAAACTTGCAGGCAGGGCTACCCCTCTTCCCCCTGGGACCTACACCTAATATGCAACAGTCCAATGACCGAATGTTTCTCGTCAGCGCTACACTATTTATCAGTTCCTGCACTGATGGCCAATAGTGAATGTGTCTCGGGCAGTCCCACAACATGTGCAGTAAACCAGCATTTGGGGAGTGGCAGCGGGGGCACTCACCCGATATCTCTGGGAACATTAGGCTGAGGTAGCGGGGGTCAAGTATTCGCGATGCACAATTATCAGCTGTATAAACTTCAACTTCGGGTTCCTAGAGACCTTTCACAGGTGTTCCAACAGCATCCCCCATTCCCTAGCTGTGAGTGTGCAGCCAACATCCGTGTCCCACCTATCCCGGATCAATTGTAGTGACGCTAACATATGTGTGCAGATACCCCTGTATATAACCTGGGTCTGTGATTGAGCAAAGAAATTACACAAAATGGTCTAGGTGAACCCCATTCTCAACGTGACAACTCTATAGGAGAGCACTTTTTTGGATCCCACCAAGAGACTCCTGGCGACCATTAAGAACTTGACAGATGAGGCTCTTGAACAAGGCTGGATCACTGGTCATGAGGCACAGTTCCTTTACACAGCATATCCTATCATCCCGTATTTCTATGTATTACCTAAAATACATAAGGGGGTCTTTCCCCCTCCTGGCAGACCTATAATTTCGGGGATAGGGTCTGTTCTGGAACCCCTCTCTACTTTTGTAGATTTCTTTTTGAAACCTTTGGTGAGAACTATGCCCTCTTTTGTTGAGGATACAAAAGATTTGCTACGCATCCTGGATGGAATGCCATTTGATGTTACCCAAGACGTTTTAGTGAGCTTTGACGTCGAGTCATTATACACGTGCATTCCTCAGGATGAGACTCTATCCACCGTCAAAATGCTCCTGGAAGGTGCCTCACTACAGAGCTCTACACCGGTGGACTTTATTATGGCATGTGCAACCTTGGCCATGAAAGAGAATTTTTTCAAATTTGAGGAAGATCTCTTTTTACAAGTCTCGGGGACTTCCATGGGGAGCATTTTCGCACCATCCTTAGCGAATCTGTATGTCCACCAGATTGAACAAACTGAGATCCTCTCCGATACGAATCCGTTTCTAGGTCACATCTTGACCTGGAAACGGTATATTGATGACATTTTTGTCATCTGGAGGGGGTCTATCGAGACCATCAAGGAGTTTCACACCTGGTTGAACAACCAGAACAGGTTTCTCAAATTCACCTGCGAGTTTTCAAGGGAAAGCATATCCTTTTTGGATTTACGGATTGGACCGAAGGATGGCAACCTCAGTACTGAACTTTACAGGAAGCCAATGGCACGGAACTCCCTCTTGCATTTCCAGAGCTATCATCCTAGGGCTCTAAGGGAGAACCTCCCATTTGGACAATTCCTTCGTATTCGTCGGAATTGTTCTGAGGTGTCAAAATATCGTGAACATGCTTCTCTTTTATCTACACAATTGCAGGAGAGACAGTATCCTATGAAAATCATAAAAACATCTATGAAGAGAGCCAGAAACAACCATAGAGGAGCCCTGCTCGAGAAAAGGACACAGAATCCCATTGAAGAGAACAAAAGAATCACCTGTGTCAACACTTTTTGCAACTATTCCAATGTACTCAAGAAGAGCATCCTGAAGAACTGGAGGTTTCTCAAAATAGAGGGTAGTCCTTTACCCCCTCCCCTTTTTGCCTTTAAAAGGAGCTCCAATTTGAAAGACCGACTAGTGCATACACGCCCCAGGGTGCTGAAAAACCAAGAAACAACTACACTTTGGGGGTTACCACCAGTTGTAGGTCACTTCCCTTGCGGGAATTGTGCAGTCTGCCCCCAGACTCGACATACTACTGAGGTAGAGATAGGGACGAATAGACCTTGGTCCCTTAAAGCCCATACGAACTGCAATAGCGAACGAGTGATCTACCTAATAAAATGCCCCTGCAACAAGAACTACGTGGGCATGACATCACGAAAGGTTAAGGTGAGAATATCGGAGCACAAGAGCACCATCCGGTGTAAAAAGAGTGCTACCAAGCTCACTAATCACTTCATATCGGTGGGACACAAAGAGAACGAGCTTCAGTGGGTGGTTCTAGAACAACCACACATTCCACCTCATATTACTGACATCCAGAAGTTCCTTCTACTCAGAGAGCAGAGATGGGTGCATAGACTTCATTCAGACACTGAAGGTCTGAATGATGAAATTCCATGGCTGTTATAAAATTTACCCTCTTTTTTGGCTGAGTATTGATGTGTTTTTACATGCTTGCTACATAGGGGGTATTAACGCAAAGATGGCTACTATAATGCAACATCGTTACACCTGAGATAGATTCCATTGCTGTTGTTATGGAATTTACCCTCTTATTGATGTGTTTTTACATGCTTGCTACATAGGGGGTATTATGCCAAGATGGCTACTGTAATGCAACATCGTTACACCTGAGATAGACAATTCCCCTGTATGTCCTCTTTGGATGTATACATATTAATGACCTGTCCTGGACAGGGTTTTGTCTGTTTGTAGGCACCCTTATGATTTAGGTTACACAATTACCGATTTCTCAGATACTACCATATACTTTCTGAGCGTCATGACTGTTGTGGTGACTGTTGTGGTTACTCTATGTGGGAACAGTTCTGCTCTATAATAAGTGCGTCTGACAGGGGTGCTGTATAGAGCAGTGGTTAGATCCTGCACCCGCGCAGTGCCGGCGTGAGAGAATGAGTCAGTGATCTCTCCGCCGCGCATGCGCTTCACTTGATTACAAGCGTCTCTCCGCCGCGCATGCGCGTTTTTTGATTACAGGCATTGCTTTGGGCAACTAAACCGGCCCACCTCACCTGTATCCACTTAGGCGTAGCAGGGATAAATAGATTTCGCCGCCGGGTCCGCCGGCACCTCCGGTCTTAACTCAAAGACCGCCCCGGGGTACCGACGGACAGGTGAGTGTTTCTGGTTCCCAGTCCTAGACGTTTTTTGACGGGGTGGGTGCCTTACCTTGGTTTTACCAGGCTCGTGATGTATCAGTCCGGTTGACTGTGTACACGCTGTCTTAGGGGGTTCTCATTGACTTTGTCTTCTCCCTCCTTTGCATACCAGTCTAGTTGGCACATGTGGCTTAACTTTGACAACTCTTTTTAGAGTTTTGTGAATTGTTTTTACAATCTGTGTCTGCCTCTTTGTTTCCCGTCTACTGGCACAGCTTAAGATTTACCCAGTATGATAGTGAACGTTTAAAGGTCTTGGCACATGTGGCACAGTTTTTGCAACACTAACGATTTCTTAATAACTTTCTCATAATACCATATCTGCCTTTGCATTCTGGGATAGTTTGGTGCAGTTCTCAGGTTTTAAACCATGCTTTTAAAGAGGAGAGTTTTTTCGGGTATTACCTGTTTTCTCTTTCTCCTACTAATTTGTCCTTTTAGAGCGGGGCCCCTTTCCCTGAGTCGAGACCAGGTTGAGGTGAGGGCAGTACCCACTGTTTATGGGTAAGTGCAATTCAAAATGAACAGTATTGAATGCCATACAGCATTAGTGAATGCTACCTCAGGTCATTGAGAATGTTTGACCTTGAATTGAGCTTGTTTTACACATTGGGTCTTTGTTTCTTCTTTAATTTCCACAGGTATCCGGTTTTGATTGCCTCTAAACCTGACCGGTGCGGTAGGAATAATTTATCTACACACCCCACTTTTGTATACTTTATTTACACGTTTTTTCACATAAAAAACCACAGCAGTAATGTAGGTCCTGACGAAAGCCCAGATACTTTTGATCGATTGAGGGCAGAAACATGTTGACCGTACTTGCTATGGACAATAGCATAATGTCAATTTAAATTATGCCATATTGCCATTTTGCTTTTTAAACGTGACAGGGGTCCTCTACTAATAAAGAACTTTTGAGCACCTTTAGCCATTTTTAAATCTCACTATTATGATTTTACTGCTGACTTTTAGGATCTCTCACCTTTGATCTATGGGTAGTACCTCATCCAAGACAATACTCGTGAGAGATCAGGTGACAATCCTCCTTGGTTGCTCCTTCTATGCTAGTGACCGGATCACTGTTTCATGAACTGGTCCTGCTGGTTGGAGTACACAGACCCAGATGATAATAACAATTAACCACCTTAAGTGATTGATGGGTCCTGTTAAAGGGAGTGCTCTCCTATAGAGTTGTTTGTGTAATTTCTTTGCTCAATCACAGACCCAGGTTGTATTAGTGTTTTGATAATTGTTGTTCGGGGAAACACAACCTGCTGGTCTATTGTTTTGCTTAAACTTCCCTTAGACCTCCCCCCACGTTGATATGTGTTATCGATACCCCTGTATAGCCACTTCGTCAGGTGACTGCTGGCTCCCATCAAGTACTGCATGTGTGTTAGTGCATGCGTCAGCGTCTCTTCCCCTCCCGGAGTCCAAACCGTTTTGATATAGCGAGAAATGTGTGCAAGCAGCAGAAACAAACTATTTGTTACTCTCGTCTCCAGTACAAATGTATCGTGATTCATCAATGTGCTATGGGTGAAAAGAGCGCCTATCGTGGACACACCCATCTCCACCCATGCCTCTATATGTCGAAGAGTCACCCACCCCGATGGTAGTGGAAGGCCCATTAGGGGTATGTTTGGGGTATATGGTGTTGTTATTTTAGTGTAATGCGTGGCCTTTTTCCAATATAGCAGAGCCGTCCGCAAAAGTGGTGATGCCGTCAATGGAATTTTGCTGCCTTGTAGCAGCAGTGCATGTAGTTCCCCACATTCCCACGCCTCTGGAGTCATGGATATTTCTCTTAAATTGCGGCACGCTATCCAGTACGCCAACCATTGCACCAGGCCTGCATAACAATAAGCTCTCATGTCAGGGACTCCCATACCCCCTTGCTTTGTGTCTAACTGTAATTTAGAAAGCCCTATACGTCTACGTCCCGAACCCCATATTAGTTCAACGAGCAGGCTGTCTAGTAGTTTAAATGTCCGAAGCGGAATCATAAAGGGTAGGTTAACAAAATAATACAACAGTCTTGGTAGCATCACCATTTTAGCTATAGCTGCACGTCCAGCTACCGATAGCGGTAAGGAAGTCCAGAACCGAATTTGCTTTCGGAGCGATGTTATAGAGCGAGTCAAATTGCCATCCAATATATCCTCTACATCCCGGTATATTTGGATACCAGATATTTAAAAGTAACCATCGCTGTTTGGAACGTCCAACAACCAAATTGAATTGGTTCGGTCCTGGCCATGTCATTAAAAAAAAAGACATATGACTTGTTCTCATTTATTGTGAGTCCCGAAAGTTTCTGAAATGCCAAAAAAAGCGCAGGAATAGGGTCATAGACCTCGTCCAGATTGTTAATAAATAAAATGATATTGTCTCCATATGCCGAAAACATATGCACCTCTCCATTTATGTGTATTCCCCTGTGATCCGCCATGGTACGGAGCTTGTGCAATAGAGGTTCCAGCTGTCAGGGACAAATGTCTTTAGTTATCTGAACTGCACAGGAGCAGAACGGCGCTAAATCCCAGTGCCCTTCTCTGTACCTTCCCTGCCAGGTTTTCAGTGTTCCATCGCAGGTAAGTACTAAGAGGGGAAAGGGGTTGGGACAGAGAAGAGACTGCTCCAAAAATCTGCCTGTTCTGCTTTGTCTTCTTCTTTTTCTTCTTACAGGACTGCCAACATTAACATTTTCACATTAATTTAACTATTACCTTTATCGTACAGTCTCAATTTAATTACAGATTACATGTCTTACCAGAATATCTTTTGAAGCTCACTTCTCTTCTTAGTTCGCATTTTTTTAGTTTGTACTGTTGGTACGAGAAGTCTTCACTCTATTCTCTTCTTTACTCCTAGGTACGTTCTGCGCTGGAGCCTGCTAAGTCTTTACAAGAAAAAAATAAGTACGTGTGCGTGTCTATCTTTTATACCTTTTTTTTTAACTGACGATCTCTAGTTTCTTTTTTCTCTCTTTTAACTCACTATGAAGAGATGGAGTGAAGCGTTTAAATGTGGGTTCTATTTCTGCCTTGAAATTAGTCTTCTGTTCCTTTTAAAAATGAAAATAAGAAGTCTCTGGCTTTAGATGTGGAAATATTTTCTGACTTCATCAAGTGGAAAGTTTATTCAATTAAACTATTGACCTTTTAAAGAGACACCGGAGGAAATCTTTTCCGTGTACTTTCTGGCCTTATTATTCCTTAATTAACTCTACTAGAATTGAAAAGCTTTCAGAAAAGGAACAGCAAGTTGAACAGCTACGCCAGGGCCTAATTGATTTCTCTGTTACAGGGAAGTTATCGTCTCCTCGTTGGTTATGAAACACGAGAAGAGTAATGTCTGCTTTTAAACTCTTTATTTCTTTCTTTGGAGGATTTCTGAAATCAAAGTGTAATGTGCTGGGTGCCTGGCTATATGTTGCTTTCCCCCACAGACTCACAGTAAACGTTCTGTATGTAGATAGAACCTTTATTTCACCTTTTAGATCACCTTCAGAGAGAGCGCCGGGCAACACGCTCCGATCGCGTCTCTCGCTCGCGCGCTATCCCCCGCGCATGCGCAGTAGCGTCCAAACGGCCGCTACGCACATCTCCGTCACTGCGTAGTGCGCGCGTACACTAGACCGCGACACTACATATCTCCCCCTTTTCATATCACACACACAAAGTCCCCGACCCGGAGGTCAGTCCATTTCAAAGTCTCTGAACTTGGATGGTCTCACCACTGCTCTTCCCCCCCGGGTGTGTCTTACCGGAGTGGAATGTCCTTCTCGGCTTCCCTCTGCGACCGGGCCTCCGTCGGTACCTTTCGGAGTGCCCTGGCTCTCTCTCTCTTTTACCTCGCCATCTTCTCTAGTGGTCTCCCCCAAGGGTCTTCTCCCAGAGTTGTCTCTCTCTCTCTCTTGTTCACCGCTCATGTCCTCTCCGTGGCCTCCCTCGGATGAGTCTGTGTCCTTTATCGGCCCTTCTGCCGGGGTTTCCCCTTCCGTGCACTCTCGGGGCCACTGTAAGATCTTATTGCATTTGGCCATGCGCTCGTGTGACCACACGTTACCGTCACTGAGCAGTGCCGCCCGGTCATACACTTCTTCTACTCTGAGGGGTGGGGAGTACTTGCTTTCTCCTTTCCGCTTAAGGACTGCCAGCTTCACTCTGACCCACTCCCCTTTTTCCAACGCCGTTTCTTTTGTCCTCTTGTGGCGGTTGTAGTGTTCTGTATAGATGCGTTGTGCCTTCTGCAGGTTGTGCTGCACCACTGCTGGAGACCATTTGCTGGTGATGGTCTTCTCCTGCCACGCCACAGTGTCTCTGGTAAAGGGTTGCCGTCCCCGTAAGATCTGGAAGGGACTGTACCCCGTACCGGTGGGGGTGATGCGGTACGCCCATATCGTGCTGAGCACCTCTTTCTCCCAGTCTTTGCCTCTTGTGATGGCCGCCTGTATGGAGCCCATCAGCACCCTGTTAAACCTCTCTACCTGTCCATTGCTGGATGGGTGGTATATCGAGGTGTGTTTGAGTATTATGCCGTTCCTGTTCGCAAACGTGACCCACTTGTCGGAGATGAACTGGGGGCCATTGTCGCTGATAATGCTCCTGGGTATGCCTTCCCGGAGGAACACCGCCTTGAGGAAGCGTAGTATCTCGTCCGTGTCCATGATCTCGTTGATGTGCACTTCTGGCCATTTCGAGTATTTATCCACTAGTACACATAGATATTTGGGGATCCCCTGGTCGTCCAGTATTGGCCCCAGGATGTCCACTGCTACCTCTTCCCACGGGTTGCTGGGGTTTGTGAATTTCCCTAAGGGTGGTCTCATGGGTTTGAGTGTCTTGTCCGCCCCTAGGCACTGCGCGCAGTCCTTCACGTGCCTCTCTACATGCGTGTCCATCCCTGGCCACCAGTAGGTTTGTTTTGTCCTGGCCTTTGTCTTCACAATTCCCAGGTGGCCTTCGTGAAGTATGGCTAGCAGGGTGGGTACGATGTTCTCCGGTGGCACCACCCTGTCACCTCTGTAGACAAACACTCCGTCGTTGCCCACCGACAGCTCTTCTCTGACTTCGTAAAACTGCCTGATTTTTGATCTTTGTCTCCTTCTGTCCGGCCATCCCCGCACGATGTACGCCTTGATTTCCTCCATGTCACCATCCGCCTCATACGCGTTCTTCCATTCCTGCCTGCTGATGGCTTTTTCCGGATCGTCCGTCAGAGCCACCATCTCGTCGTCGTCTTCCCTGTCGTTGGAGGCGCTGTCCATCGCAGATGCCCTGCTGAGGTAGTCCGCTATTTTGTTTCTGGAGCCCGGGATGTACTCCACGTCGTACCTGTACTCCAGGAGTTTCAGTGTCATTTTCGCAATCCGGGGCGTGGCACTGGCATGGCCATCCGATGTCAGTACCTTCACGAGAGGCTTGTGATCTGTCTTCACCTGGAATCTGGTTCCCCACAGCAACTGACGGTACTTCGCCATGGCCCACACTACCGCTAGCATCTCTTTCTCTATCACACTGAACTTTTGTTCCGATGCTGTCAGCGTCCGGGACGCGAAGCTGATCGTCTCCGTTCCGCCTTCTGGTCTTTCCTGCATGAGCACCGCTCCCAGCCCCTTTTCACTCGCGTCCGTCATCAATATTGACCGCCCCTGGGGATCGAATCCTTGCAACGGGATTGCTCCGCCAATTTCCCGTTTCACTGTGTCGAACTCCTCTTGCGTCTCCTCTGTCCATATGAACGCCGTCTTGTCCCTCGTGAGTTGCCTCATGTGGTGGGTTTTTGTGGCAAAGTGGTGGACGAATTTACTATAGTACTCTGCCATCCCTAGAAACGACCGTACTTCTTCCTTGGAGGTGGGCGGCGGTGCTTCGCAGATGGCCTTTACGTTCCCTCTCTTCGGCGTTATTCCTTGCGCCCCTATCTCGTGTCCCAGGTAGGTGACTGACGTCATCCAAAATGACACTTCTCCCACTCTGCTGTTAGGCCCTTCTCTTCCAGGATCTTCAATACTGCCAACAGTTTCCTGTCATGGTCCTCCAGCTCCGTCCCCATCACTAGGATGTCGTCCTGAAAGTATTGCACTCCCTCAATGTCCTTGAATAGGCGGGCCATTAGCTTCTGGAACACCGCCGCTGCCGAGGCGAGACCAAAGGGCATGCGGCAGAATTGGTAGCAGCCGAACGGCGTGATGAACGATGTCAATTTTTTGCTTGTCGGATGTAGCGCTACCTGGTGGTATGCCGATTGCAAGTCTATGGTGGAGAACCATTTCACTCCTTTCGTGCGGGCCAACATTTCCTCTATGCGTGGCAAGGGGAACCTTTCCACCACTATGCACTTGTTCAACTCCCTGAGGTCCACACAGAGGCGCACTTTGCCTGACGGTTTCATGGCCACCACCAAGGGCGCCAACCACTCCGCGCTGTCGATGGGCTCAATGATTCCCCCTTCTTCCAGTCGGAGGAGCTCCTGTTGCACCGCCTCCCTTACCGCAATCGGGATGTTCCGTACCTTGTGCGCTACCGGCCGGGCGTTTTCTTTGAGGACGATTTTGTGGGAGAACTTCTCCAGTCTCCCAATCTTCCCGCCGAAGACCTTCGGGTGCCCGCTCCGCCATTTTTCTGCCGTCGACTCCTCTCCGTCCAGAGTCACCATCACCATCACCTGGGTGTCCCCTCCTGGGTTCAGCTGTATTCCCAACACTCCTTGGTCCATCCAGCCCAGGACTGACGGTCCCTTCTCCGCGACGTACAGCTTGCAGAGCGCACTCCGCTCCTTGAACTGGAACTTCATTGTCTTGAACCCTACCATCGGGATTGGGTCCCCTGTGTAGGTGACGGGTCGAATGTCGGGGGGTTCTAGTTGTGCGCCCCACGTGGGTCTGAACCTCTCGTTCCATACTGAACGTTGAATGATCGTGTAAGGAGATCCTGAGTCCGCCACGATGGTGATGGGTATGCCTCCTATGATCATGTCGCACTGGGGTTTGCGCGTTCTTCTCCCCTCTATGCCCAGTACCTGGTCTTCAATACACAGGACTTCTTCGTCTTCTTCACGGCCTTCTGCTTCTTCCCCCTCGTCCTGTGCCACGAACTTCACCGCCTGCTGTCTTCCTTTTCTGCGGCATACTTTTTCGTAATGACCAACTAGGCCGCAGAACGCACACTTGGCTCTGAATGCGGGGCACCGTTTGTCGTGCGCTGCATGGTTCGAGCTGCCGCACCTGTAGCATTTCATGGCCTCGCCTTTTTCTTGTTTCCATGTCTGTCCGGGTCTTGGCTTCCCTTTGGCCGCTCCTCTGTACTCCCCCGTCGTTTGTTTCCCCCGCGTCTGGTGGTCCGCGTCGTCCACCTTGTTGACTGTGAGTCTGGGGGCCGGTTCTCTCTTGGCCGCTTCCGCACAGCGTTTTGTTAGCTCCGCTCTTTTCACTATGGCGATCACTTCGTTCAGCGTCGCATCTCCGTTCGCCCATAGTTTGTCCTGTACTGACTTGCTTGTCGTGTGCATGACGATCTGGTCCTTGATGAATTCGTCCTGCAGTCCGCCATACCTGCACGTCATCGCCAGCTTCCGCAGCGCCGCCACGTAGTCATCTACGGATTCCCCCGCTTCTTGCTTCCTCTGCTGGAAGTTATAGCGGTCGATGGAGGTGCACACTGCTGGTCGATAGTGGTTGTCCAGATCTTCTATGGCGTGGGTGAACACGTCTGTGTCCCCTACTGGTCTGGTGGTCGGTGTGAGATTTTGAAACACTCATTATCCCTTCTGGTCCTAGGTTGTGTAGAAGTATCCTCTTCCTCCTGGCACTAGAGAACGCCTCCTCGTTCTCATCTTCTAGCGCTTCCAGGTAGTTTTTGAAGTACTCCCTCCAGTCTTCCCACTTCATTATGGGTTCTCCCGGGCGTGGTAGGAAAGGAATCGGCGTCGTCAGAGTCGATGACTGTGCACTCATTTTGGCGTCCACTTGCTTCCTTGGGCTACCTGGTGCGTCCGTCCCCGCTCCCCTGCTTCGGGTACCTGGGACTGCGTTCGAGCTGGCTGCTCCGTCGTCCCCTGACTCCGCCAGGATCTCCTCTGCGGTTCCGCTGTCCGCCTGCGATATCCTCTACCTCGTGGCTGGCTCCTCCGCTGCCCACGTGCCACTCCCCGGCTTCTATCTGCCTCTGCCGCGCTCTCCCGGTGTGTAGGTGTCTGCCCTTGGTCCCTCCGGTCTTCTTACCGCGTAGGGTGGTATCTCTCCTGGTGGGCTTCTTCTCTGATGCAGGTTAGGGGGGCACCTTCCACCTGTTGCACATAGGGTTCTTCTCGTCCCAGTCTCGTCGCCACTGTAATGTGCTGGGTGCCTGGCTATATGTTGCTTTCCCCCACAGACTCACAGTAAACGTTCTGTATGTAGATAGAACCTTTATTTCACCTTTTAGATCACCTTCAGAGAGAGCGCCGGGCAACACGCTCCGATCGCGTCTCTCGCTCGCGCGCTATCCCCCGCGCATGCGCAGTAGCGTCCAAATGCCCGCTACGCACATCTCCGTCACTGCGTAGTGCGCGCGTCCACTAGACCGCGACACTACACAAAGGTTATTTAGACAGATGCGGCGCTTGAACAGCTGCGCCCGCGTCTAACTGAATCGGAACTGCAAATCGGAACTGCTGAGGCCAATAGCTGTACCGAAGGTCTCTGGTTCACACAAGCTGTGGAGAAGAATGTACATGAAGGATTTTTATCTGCAGACGGTTCATATGAAATCGTCTGTAAGAATTCTTTAGCCCTCAGAATTAGTTTGCAAGAATTACATTCGCTTTGAATTATTTTATTATAACTACTAATGACACTAACCTGAAGACTGAAGGGAATAACTGAATTCCGATGAAGCTAACCCCGGATTTTCCGCAACCTATCCTAACTAACTGACACGACGCAGGAAACAGATGCTCTTCTCATAATCTCTTCAGTGAAGTGCGCAATGAAATGTTGAGGGCACTTCACCAGGTGTTCTGAAGCCTAAAAGACTAGACTGCTAACAGCGGTGTGCTGTTGCAGTATGTGCATGTTGGCAGCCATTTTGGAGTTACATTGGTGCCAACAAGCACGCCAGCTTAAGGGTTGAACTGACTTTTGATAATTTAGTAGGGGGGAGATGGCAGCCAGCGTTGCGTTAAAAGGAGGAAACCTCCCGTGAGTCCTGACACCAGCACTAACAAGGGCGAGAGCGGGCTGCCCTGTCTAGTACCACTTGCTACTTGGTATTGTTGGGAGATGTAGATCCCTGTGCGAGCTAGTGCCGTTGGGTTAGTATATAAGAGTCGCACTCAGTTTGTGAATTCCGGCGGGATCCCAAATCTAGGCAGCGTGTTCAGCATATATTCCCATCGCAGGGAGTCAAATGCTTGCCGTAAATCCAAGGAAATATAGCCTCACGGAGCAACATTCGTAGGCACCTGGGACATTATCTGGTGGAGCCTCTGAATATTAAGCGCTGTACTCCTGTTCGGTACAAATCCACACTGATCAGTATGTATCAGTCTGGGGGAATATTGCAATAGTCTAGTTGCCAACAGTTTGCTCAAAATCTTGTAATCCGTGTTAAGGAGTGAGAGGGGTCTATAACTTGACACGTCCCTGCTGTCTCTACCCGGTTTCGGAAGAGAGACCACGATCGCCTGTAGTGAGGGGAAGGGAGCCATCTTCTAGTGCCGCCCAATACAATTCCTGTAGTCGAGGAACCAACAACTCAGAATAAGCTGCATAGAATTCAATGGGCAATCCGTCATTACCCGGCGATTTGTTACGGGGAAGGGCTTTAATGGCTGCTTTGATTTCCATGTTTGTGACTGGCCGTTTTAATTCTGCTACGTGTTCATCACCTAACTTTGGGAGCTGCAGTCCATCAAAGAACGCCTCATATTCCCCCTCTCCAGCCTCATCCACAGTTGCATACAGCTGCTCATAATACTGTTTAAAAGCGTCATTAATTTCCAACTGGGTGCGCACCACATCCCCCTTCCGGATAACTATTTTGAGTATGGGAGATACTGGCAGTGCATCCTTAATTATCCTAGCAAGCAAGGGGCCTGCCCTATCTGCATTCACATACTGTTTCTGGGTGTACAATCGATAATCTAGAGCAAGGAGCTCCTCCAAAAGCTCAGCATGTGTTACATGCAATTCCTGCAACTCTGTTTTGCTCGTGTCATTCATTACCGCTTTCTGTTCCAGTGTGCCCAACCTATTTTCTACTGTCGTGAGTCTGTCAAGAACGGCCGCACGTACACCAAGTTTGTACTGATCGCCACCCCCGTATCACAGTTTTGAATGTGTCTCATTCAATCTGTCGTACGCTAGCTGTATCAGTGTTCTCAGTAAAGTAATGGGTTATGGCCGTAGAGACAGCATTGTGGAACACCGAGTCCTCCAGTAGTGTGGGGTGTAATCTCAATGTTGGGATGGGCGTGGGGCCCTTCCCCCAAGTTAATGTGGCCTCAATCAGCTTATGATCCGAATATGGTTTTGTCCAAATGTGTGGTATCCAAAACTGCGCCCAGTAACCTCAGCAAGCAGACTATCCTATCAATTCGAGTATGGAGGCCGTGCGGCGTTGAAAAGAGTGAGTATTCTCTGTCCACTTCGTGTTTCTCCCTCCATACGTCCCCTAATCCCCAACTCCCAGCCCATGCCTGGAGTGCGTCTGCCTGTTTCCTGCATCCCGCGCCTTGTAAAGGAGGGTGTGATCTTTCCAATTTTATATCCAACACCGCATTAAAATCCCTGCCCAAGACCCACGGATATCCTTCCCAGCCCACCAATGCTTTACTAAGGGTCACCAGAAATGTGTGCTGTTCCGTGTTCAGGGCATAAATACTCCCTTCCACTATGTGTTCCCTGTCTAACAAACCATGCAACAGCACATACCTCCCATTGGTGTCAGCCCTTTGCTCCAGGCGCGTGAAGGGGCTGCAATTTCTGAACCATACCGCCGCCGCCCAAGCAAATGCAGAGTAAGAAGTAGAAAATAATCGGCCCCTCCATTTCTTCAGAAGCTTATCTGCTTCCGCTTGTATTGGATGGGTTTCCTGTAGAAAGGCTATATGCTCCTTCCTTCTGTTTAATTGTGCCAGAATTCTATGCCTTTTGGGTATTGATCCCATTCCTGTCACGTTCCAGGACGTGTATTTATATGTATGAGGTTGCGATATCCGACTGTATAACGCACACATTGCTCCTGATAAAGTTCTTAGTACACAGTACACCCCGTATAGCACATGTATTCGAGCCCACAATCCCCAAGAAACTTTCCAATACTAGGTTCCCCCATACAACATAAGAGGACCAAACCATCAAAAGGAACTCAACAAGAACTCAGTAGTTTCCATAACTAAGTGCAGTTTCCTTAAGGGTAGTGACCACCACCTGCCTCTTAGCACATTGCATACAATGTTCAGTTACATTAGGGCTCCAACAAACACCCTGTTATGGAACCAGTATTATAGACATCGCGACCAACCATCATGGCAATATTGCATAGGTAACCACACAATCGGCATATTCAGCATAAGTTGTATATAATATATATATATATATATATATATATATATATATATATATATATATATATATATATACTCACTCATCTAGCAGTCCTTTTCGGCAGCAGGAGAAGAGCAACTCCTTCACCCCAGGTAATCATTGGCAGTCTGCGGGGTGACCAAAGGGAACAGTGCCATACTAGTCTCAGAGTCAGACTGGGCATTCGCATCTTCAGAGGAGTCCACTGTTTCCATCGCCGATTGTGCATCTTGGGCTGCTAATGCGACTGCTGTCAGTATCGCTTCCCTTTGGCTGTCCAATATCTGCTCTTGTGATGGGTGTCCTCCGCTTCCGATGCCTGTCTGTTGTCTTTTGTCAGGACTGTCTCGTCTCCCCCGCTGCGACGTCGGTTGTTGCCATCGGCTGGACTGTGAGGAGTGCTGTGAACCCAGTGGCGACAAAGTGATCTCCAACCAGTCAGCTGCTTCTTCCGGGTTGTCAAAGAACAGGGCCTTTTCATCATAGAGAACCTTGAGGCGAGCTGGGAACAATAGGGCATACTTCAAGTGATGGACCCGAAGTTTCTTTTTTACGTCTTGAAATGTAGCCCTCGCTCTCTCCTCTGCCAGAGTGAAATCCGGATAAAGAGAAACTGTTTGTTCTCAAATGTTATTGGAGCATTCTCTCTGGCCGCACACATTATTGTATCCCGATCTTTGTAGTTCAAGATTCGCGCTATGATCGGCCTAGGCGGTGCCCCGGGAGGGGAGGTCTTGGTGGGACCCTGTGTGCACATTCCACACTGCAATGTTCTGTGAGTCCTACCGTGGCCACCGGTTCTCATAGCCATTGTCTGACAAATTGGGTGGGACCCTTCACTTCTCTCCAGTATTCCCAATATGCGCACATTGTTGCGCCTCGATCGTCCCTCCGCGTCATCCACCCTATCCTGGAGACCTTTCAGTTGGCGCTGCAGTTCGTCTATTTGAGAGGTGTGTGTCGTTCGTTCAGAGTATGAGGTCATCTAGTGCGATTTGACTTTGTCCGCCAGTTTCATGTGATCTGCTTTCAAGAGATTAAAACTGGTAGTCAGCGTGCCAATTTGCGTTTCAATAACAGCGCAGGAGTCTCTTATTTCTCTCAATATTAAATCCAGCTTGTCCTCAGTTCCAGTGGGCTCTGTGGGTGGAACCACATCTAGGTCCGGACTGTGCGTCTGCATGTCTGGCATTGTTCCTGGTGGGTCTTCGGGGGGCGGGGGTTCCGGTTGTTGGTCCTTGGTACGCCCCATATTATCAATGGGTTAGGGCAGTGTGAGAAGTTGGCCTGGTATATGCTGGTCACTAGTTAAAGTGGCCACCTTGCACCAGTACAATTCGACTCTTATGGTAGATAGGTTTAAGACAACCTTTTAAAGAAAGCTATCCTAGTGGTAGCTGTGGAGAGCAGCCTTCAGGCTAAGTCTCAAGAAGAATGTAAAGCAGCTCTTTTTACCTTATAATCTCTTGAATCACTAAATGTAAGGACACCACACAGGTATATATATAAAATATATATGTATTTATTACTAGACACACTCTACTAATCTCTTTATGAGATTAGAAGTCAAGGACATATGCACAAATAAACATTTCACAACAAGTTAAGAACTTATATGGCTGGGGCCCTAGGGGCGTACCAGACCATATACTAAAAAAGAGGTATTAGAAGAACGACTTGAGATGGGAGAAGACCTAAGGTCTTCAGAAGCGCTGGGGCCTCACTAATCCACCCAAGGCAGGTAAGTAAAGGACCCACGGGAGACGCATGCAGTGTGAGAACACAGCCGCGGATCCCAATAGACTTCAATGGAGCAAGTCGCGGTTGGAATTTTAAAGTTTTAGGATACTTCGGGAGAGTCTAAAAGCAAGTCACTTACAGGGTAAGTAGTTCTAGAGCCAACACACACAGGAGCACCGGAGTACTCGAGTTACCTCACCCAGGGAAGCCGGGTGCATAGGTGTCTTTTGGTGTCGGCGTCGTTTTCAATGGGAGCCAAAGAAGACTTGCTGCTTGTGAAGACAGGAGAAGTGTCCGGTGGAATCCAAGGCTGGATTCTGAAGAAAGAAGACCTGATAGCAGAGGAGACAGTGTTCAAAGTCACTTGACAGTGACCCGGGCCAGGAAGCTGGATGCCCACAGTAGTCGGGTGATTTCAGGTGATCACAGGTGTCTTGACTCTTCAGCCACAAGGTCCAGGAGGCGTTGACAACAACCAGGGGCTGGATTCGGAGTGGCCCACAAAGTCTGCAGCTTACTGAGGTGTCAGCAACTGGATTGGAGCCAACAAGCCTTGGCAACAGCAAGTCTTGTAGAAATTGAAGAAAGTCAGCGGTGCAGACCAGCAAGGTCTGAGGGACTCACCCAGTGAGGGTAAGTCAGAGCAGGCCTGGAGCAACCAGGGGAGCCCTTTGGTTCTGTAGAAAAGTCTTCAGGGGACCCACAAGCCAACTGGTAAGGGATCACAAAGACGCCTCAGGAGGATTCACTTCACAGGAGCCCACGGTAACTCGGGACGAGGTAGGCCTCTGATTTTCAAGGGAAATCCTGCTGGAGGCTTGGGCCACACGTGGTCCAAGGCACAAGTTCATAGAACGTTGTGAAGGGGTTGCACTCGACAATAGTGCACGGTACCCGGGTATTGCTGTTCCTCGTCACTCGTGTCTTCCAAAGGTAGTGGAACGTCGAAGGTCCAGGGTTCTTCTTCAGAGCGTCGTCCAGGGATATCTAGTTTGCAATGGCTCCCTATCTTATACTGAAAGGAAGGGAGGGACTAGCTCTATGACCACTCCTATGGGAGGGTCAGGGCAGTGGGTGGCTAAACCCACTTCCCTTTGTCCAGTTTCGTGCCAGAGCAGAGGCTGGTAGCCCCTGAACCGGTTTGAGCTGGCATATGCACAGAGGAGCCTACTGCTCCCCCAGTGCAGGACTTCAAAGCACTCTAGGAGTGCACCCACCCAGCCTCAATACACTAAATCCTGTCTGGAAGGTGGTTACACCTCCCTGTGACAGGAAGCCTATTGTTGGGCCTCCTCCACTACGAGTTTCGGTCAGCAGCAGGAGGGCAGCCCAGTGTCTGTGCTGGTGGCATCCATTTTGTGATGCCAGGGATCTTCAGGATTCTACCGTGTTTCCACAGTGGGTACATGTCTATCCCTCTAGAAGGGTGGGATCATACTCCCACACCAGTTACCGGTGTGGGGGTATGATTCCAAAGCGTTTGCCACCAAACACGACATGTTTTGATGCAGCCATCCCAAAGTTAGCATTTACCGCTAGGTTATAATGCACTTAAGAGTATATGGTTTAACCGCATCCACAAACAGCTACAGAGAATGGACTCTGAGAGCTGCAAAGGGGCCCTGCTCAGGCTGAGGCACCCCCTCACATGGAAACCAAGCACCCTGCCCTCAGGATTGTTAGGGCCTGCCTTAGGGGTGACTGATAGGTTTATATGTGTGTGTAAGGTGAGATATAGGGAACCTATACCTCAGTGAGGAGTGCTAACACTACCTCACCCAGGCTGCAGTAGCAGGCCTGTGGTGTCAGATTTAGTCTGCTTCCCAGGGGTGGCATAATACATGCTTCAGCCCCTGGTAGGCCTGTGAAGTACCTATGCCCTTGGTACCTATGGTACCATATGCTAGGGGCTCATAAGGTACCACAGTATCCAATCACTAGTGCATCTAAAATGCACTCCAAGTTGTTTAAACAGAACAGAGAGGCTGGGGCCCTGATTAGCAGGATCCCAGCCAGACTATAGCCAGAAACCAGTGTAAACATCACATAAAAGTGGGGGCAACATAAGTGCAGATCCTACTCTCCTACAGGCAGCATACGTCTCGATTCCTACACCCCTACACCGCCTGTGAGACGCTACCCGATAGCCCACAGTAGTTACACAGTATTACACCGCGTGGCGCACAGTTTCCGGTACCTGGGGCACCTTGCTGTCTTCTCACCAAAGCACGTCGCTGGAATATGTACTTGCATTGTTGCAGATTTACAGTGTTCAGGAATTCACAAGCCTTTACAGAAGTAGGCCTTTAACCATACTCCCAGCAAACTTTTGACTTCAATTTTTGCATGAGCATATGGACATGTACTCGTAAAAATCTGTTGAGCGATTGCACATTCACTTTCCTAAACCATCCATATTAGTTTTGCCTTTGTCAGGACTACATTTCCAACATTTTACAGTATAAGAAGAGATTGGAGAGGAGTCGACGAATACCCTTAAACATGTTAATTTGTAGGTGGACACTGACTCACAAGGGCATTCCAACTATGGAACTTCCGCTTCTCACCTACATCTAATCCCTGTATGTAGATTTGCGGAAAGATGTCAAAATTAGACACTTGCGAGAATACAAAATTTGATATAAAACTAGCATTGACATAATCAAAATAGGCTATCATCAGAGCTCTGATGTAAAAGGAACACTACTGTAATTTGTCATCTCGGTTCACGGCACCAAAAGAGACTAGTGTTGTTTTTAGTTGTTTTATAGGACAAGCAGATTTTCTGAAGCATTTTGCTGCTTGACAAGTAAATATGTTATAAAAATCCCCACCTGTTTGAAATAGTATTCCATAGTGGCAATCAATTAATTCCTCTGATGGTCAATTATTGTTTTTTACTCTCTGTTTTGTTTGTAACTTCCTAACTTTGTGTAAAACAAGCTAAAGGATCACCGTTCTACATGTACAAATTTGTTATAAAATATGTTATGATAGTTGTGCTAAGTGTTTTTCGGAGAGCGAAAAATTATTATGGTACTAGTAATGTTACATAAAAGGGTATACGCAGTGCATGTAGAAGGGACGAGTTCTATTTAATGTGGTGTTGCAAAATATTTATTACCATTGTGTTGTCACGTGACTGAGGTTAGAATACAGTTAAAACTATAACTTTGCAATTTCAAATATTTGTGTAGGTTAGAAACAATTGTATTGTTACAATAAATAAGGTACACCTAACTATAGCTAAGCTTTGACCTTTGATTTTTTCACTGGATTTAAATGTTTGTTATGCCTAAAACGCGAATTAATATAATTTGAGAAATGTAAGACATGTGTTATTCACAATTAGTGATATCTATTCAAATTATAATATAAAATGTTAATGCATTACATGTATACATGTATGTGATCTGGTATCCATAGTTAGTTATCCATATTTTTGTATCCACATACAATGTGCATGGATTGTGCTGTACTCTAGTAGCAATGGGCTGTGTTTATTGCCCACTCATTCCTATTTTCTTGCATAAATCATAGTCTCTATGGTTTTTGGCTATACTTGGCAAGTTTGGACTTCGTAAATAAAGCAATGGTTTCATTATCAATGTTTTAGATTTATCATATATTTATTAAGTAAACACACATAAAGACTTTTGTAACATGCTGCTAAATTATAGGTTTGCCAATTCCATGAACGTTATATATATATTTTTGAATTTCACTAATACCACAGAACTTCCTAGATATTATAGCGGTAGTACTGCGGTACTTCCTAAATGTAAACAACATTTGATTGGCTTGAAACAGTGGCAGTTACATACAAGAGGAAGTTTACGCCCCTTTGTCATCATTTCCAGTCTGATCCTTTAACCCCTTCCCCACTCATGACGGAACCACTCCGTCATGAGCCACGGTCGCCGTGTGCTCATGACGGAGTGGTTCCGTCATGCTGCGGCCGTTGGCGGCCGCGCCGCCCACGCGGCGCTAATTCCCAGCCTGTGCGGGCGATTAGCGCAGTGGGCGGAGTCATGACAGAACCACTCCGTCATGAGCACAGCTCAACCGTGGCTCATGACGGAGTGGCTCCGTCATGAGCACCGCGCCACCGCGCTGCCCCCAAACCCCCCCAGCGCTGCGGCGGAATTCCCGCCGCAGCGAAAGGGTTAAAGGGAAGTTGGTATTGTTTTGCTGTTGGCATCTTTACGCCTTCAGGTTGTTATTCCTGTGTAGAATCGCTGACCAAGGACATTGTGCCAGCAAGAAGAGGAAAAGGAAGAGCAGCAACTCCAGCTGCAGAAGGAAGAAGAGGAGGAAAGAAGGGAAAAATATGAGGGAGTCAGTGGTCTGGCCATTTTTCTCCTTGCTACCGGGAAAAATAATATTTGGAACCATGTATATTTTTTAATACTAATGTACACACAAACCTTTAAAAAGATATATGTTCTATCTCTCCCTTAGATTATGGCAGAGGTCTTCAAACTTTTGTAGGTTGAGCCCACCAGCTCAATTTTTTTAGCTGTTGCCCCCCCCCCCCAACACCTGACAGAAATTTCTGGAATCTGGTACAATACATAATCGACCGCCACGCGCATATCCTGGGCCATATTCAGCAAATAATATTCAACACAATAAAAGTGTGTAGTAAAGTGCAGGTTTGTGAGTGGGTGTGCTGAAATGACAGATTATTACACAGCTCAAACCACCATTTCCTAGATAAAATATGCGCAAATTGTTTTTACTAGGATGCTTTGTTTTACACATGACATTGATTGATAACACCACCAACATAGATGTGACGGGTGTGCCTGTTTTTCGCCACAGACGGTCAATTTGTGGATGGATTTTTGCTACTGCCATCCTCAGGTTGTGCTCCACATCCAGGGGCAGATCTACAAGGCACTTCCGAAGCACAGAGATGCGACATATTTACAAGAATATGACACATCTCCATGCTTCCCCTTGCGCTGGCGCACAAACTGCAGCCATGGGCTAGCGTAGGCATCCTTGCACCATGGTGCAAGGATTCCTGCGCCATGGGGAGATTGTTTTTGTGCAGGAAGGGGCACCTTCCTGCACATAAACAATCACTACAGGCATTTCCCTCTTTCAATGCATGCTGTAGAATGCAGCACGCATTGAAAGAGGGAAAAACTAGGGGAAATGAAAAATTTCTCCTCGTTGCGCCTCGCTAAGCCACCTCTAGGGTGGCGTAGCATTCAGACGCATTTCCAGATTTACGATTCCTCGTAAATCTGGAGATGTGTCTTGTTCCATGGGTGTTGCGTGGGAACACCCACAGCAATACCCATGGAACAACCCTTCAGGTTGCAGCAGTTAGGGTTAAGGACACGTCGGGCTTATGTTTAATAAAAATAGAACTAATAATAAATGAATGATGTCTATTTTACTTCAGAGCAATGTTGTCTGACAAACTTTGTGGAGGCAGGGACATGTTAAGGATTTTGGGTGCCCTAGGCCAAAACTATTTTGGGGGCCCCTGTTCAGTACAGCTTTGAGTCTAAATGATTTACTTTCAGCTCTGCCTTACCCTCTTTAGCCAGGCTACTAACAGTGCACAGGCACTATGGTTGAAATTCTAAAAGCGTTTACATCTAATATTCATAGATAGTGTTCTGTGTTTTCACTGTGGTAACAAAGCAGCAGCCCACTAATTTTACAGCGAATCTGTGACATCCTTCAATTTCTCATATGTGAGGACCCGCTTGGATCTAAAATAAACTTTTTTATGGTTGTTGCTTGAAACAAACATTTCTCAGCAAATAGTAATAGACTCCTTACATTAATCACTTTAAAAAGAAATAAATCAAAACGGTATTTACAAGAATCTGTTTAGGAATTATTCCAGGCCATCAGGGCAAAAACAGGGCTGTCTATCAAGGGACCCCCTAGAAAGCTGGATTGCAGTGCATGTAAATGTGTCCTTTTGTAGTTTAGGACGAAAATCTTGATGGGGCACGACATGCCCATACTCGTGTACAGGGGCGCAACTAGACCCGAACTTCGGGTGGGGGCTAACACTCACAGCCAGGCCTGGCCCAAGCACTTGTTGCACACAGTGCAACAGTCTTTTTTGGTGCCCCCTCCGACATTTCCTCCTTCTCCATGAATTCCCTCACTACCACTCACCAACGATGCACCTCATCGCTCTTCATATTGTTATAGCGCTACTCATTGTTTACTCACACTCAGTTCTGTGATCTGCATGGTACACATTCTATGGAGCAGGCACAGTAACCCTCTGCGCTGTGAGGGTGGCAGGAGTGCTCACGTGAGTGCACGGGGAGCCATACGACAGTTTGCGAGTAGGGTAAGAGGAGTGACTGCAGGGTGAGTGAGGTGACCGTATGAATTTGGGTGCAGATATAAGTGCAGAGTGGGAAGAATTAATGTATGGTTAGTGGTGGGCTTATTTGAGTTAGATTACAGATTGAGCAGTGAGGGGGACAGGTGAGTGAAGAGTTACTTGAGCGCAGGTCGAGTAGTGTGTTCGTGTGATTGCAGGGTGAGGTACAGGGTGAAAAGTGCAAGTGAATTGTGAGTGCAGGGTGAGTGTGAAAGTGAAGGGCGAGAATGAGGAGAGAGTTGTCTGAATGCAAGGTGCATTCCCCGACATTTAAAGTAACTAAGAATGTTATTGACGGCAGCGTAGGGTTTCAAAAGTGTTAAACTATTGCTAATATGGCAGTAACCAGGGATCAGGGTGGAGGAAATAAATAATGTGGTGATCCTGCAATAAACTCCCAGTCTTGTGATTAGGGTTGCCAGCTCCTTATTTTGATGTCCCAGGGGGTGCAAAAATAAGCAGTCACCTAAAGCTGTATTGTCAGTACTTGTCCATGCATACTTTGAACAGCAAATATAAATAGAAACAACTTTTACTTGTGTTCTAGGGCTGCCTGAATAATCTATGGCTGATAATAAAAGGGAACATGCTTTTTTATTTACAGACAAGCAATTTGCAGTCTGTTTAAAAGAACACATGGCTGGCTGGCATTTTGGGAGCCTGCCTGTGTAGTTTTAAAATAAACTTTGTCTCCTTTCTGGGAAGAGCTAACCCTCCCAGGAGGGGGTTAATTCATAGAGCTGAAATGCTTCAGCTTCAGTGAGAGGCAGGATGTCTCCACTGCTTAAACTGAAAGCAAATGAACAGACAGGCATTTCAGCAGCAGTGCGAGGCTAGGAGTCTCCTCTACTATAATATCGAATGCCAAGGAACATCCCTGTCTGTTCGTTTACCTTTGGTTTTAGCAGAGGAGACTTCCTGCCCCCTCACTGCTAACTCCCTCCTGGGACCGTTAACATAACAAAAGCATGGGCACTTTGTGCCCCGTCGATTTCCCCTCCCTCCCCCCTCACCGGAGTTCTCTAAAAAGACTTGCGATTTGTGACTCAGGGAACAAAGGTAAAATTAGAGTGGAGTGCGCGCCCCCCCTAGGATGGTGTGGCGCCCCCCCGGGGGGCACGCCCCACAGATTGAAGAAGTCTGGATTATGGTTTACTTAGAGCATAGCTCATTTTCAATAGCTTCATAAACTCACTTGACCATAATGCAATGGGATCAGGTCACTCTTTAACTTCCTGTGACCTAGACACATTCTCGAGAGAGAACCTGGGAATGAGACACCATTAGATAACCTTCACAGCCAATTGTAAGTAAGACTTTGCAAACTTTTACTTCACTGGTGCGCTAAATTCTTTTTATAGAATAAGACACACACTGACACGTCCTTTTCTGTTTACACAGAATCGATGCGGTACGTTTCTGTGTGAACTTTAAAGGAAGCAACTCTTTTTACCGCTTTGTGAAATTTGCAGCGGAGCTGCGCTGTTCAAGCTATAGGTTCAGCTATTGAACTGACTGAGAGCTGAAAGGAAGCATCAAAGAAAACATTGCAGGCATGGCGAAAGTAAGTGTTGCCTTTAGCCTACAAAGCTACAATGTATCTATTTATATACTCTATTGATGTAGCACTCATTTCAGTTTATAGGTTGTCCAACCAAAGTACAATTAGGTTTCCATTTAACCGACAGCAAGCATTCTTATTCCTTTTGTAAAAGCACCGCCCGTCTGGTGCAAGTATGTGCCTTTTCTTGTCCCTTCAGTTACAAAATATTTACATTTACCAAACCATGTGCATGACTGATGGTGGATCCGTTCTCATTTTAGATCGTGCCATCCTTATTTTAACCTGCCATTTCTCGCCTGCAACGTGCTAATTTATTTCTCTATTCAGCCAGGTACTTTTCGAGAAATCACCACATAACTTGAGTAATTGGGAAGTTTAGAGTCCCTCCTTGTCTATAATTTTTACCCCCTTTTTGTTTCTTGAATAAACCAGTCCACGCCCTGAAGAGAATCCCACAAACCACTTTGGGATTTGAAAAGCGTCGGCATTACACAACGCGTGGACTTTCGCTTTTAATTAGGTTTCCCCCAGTAGAAATTTTATTTGAATTGTCTCAGTACTGGGCCTAATGTCTCTTTTCCCCATGGGTAGCAGCTTCTTGAATTTGCAGCATTTCAATGTGATGGCTAGGATACCCCCTTCCTTTTTTCTTAGATCACTGTCCCCGTCCAGCCGCCTAGGGCCAAACCCCTTGTTGCTATTACACATTTAGAAAGTGGGCATTTTCTAGTTTAACTGTCCTGTGTACCTCTGCCTGTTAAAGTATTCACCTATGGGGTTTGGTGTGACAGGAGCTGGGGCTATGCATTCACTCTAGACAGTCACAAGGGGGGAGGTCAAGATGTGTTCTGCCTTTGCTGGGTGACTCATAGCCAGGCTGAATAGACCTTTCTGTATTTAGAGTGGTGGGATGAGTTTTCACTCGCATCTGAATAAGCTGTGTCAACTCTGCACAATGCTGTCTCCACCTCCTGTAGTGAAACTGGACTAGACTTTTCAAACAAACTGGGGAACACCAGCTACAGCTAGCTATTATCAACAGCATGTTAAATGGTCAAAAGTCAGGGTACAAGACGTTTGTTCATTCATAAGTGTTGGGAGGAGTAATATGAGTCATGCTGGTATATTGTGATAGTCAAGAAAGGAGAGCTGTGGCAGGAATCCTGACAGTAGTCCCTCCCAACGGCAGTCTTACAGGTCGTGGTTTGGTAGAGCTGAGGGCATGTAATTGTCTCACCAGATGAGGGGCATGAACCGAGGAGTCCCTCCCAAAGGCAGAGTGACAGGTTGTGGTTTGGTGGAGTTAAAGTCATGAAATCGTCTCACCAGACGAGGGGCATGAACTGAGGGGGCCAGTTCCCAGTAACACTCTGAAGGGTCATAATCCTTCCAATCTATAAGATAATATGGTTTTCCCTGAGATAGTTTGGAATCCAGGATATGGTGAACTCCGTACTCTTGTTGGCCATTCATCAGAACCGGTGGGGATGGGATTTATTTTCATGTGGCGGGTGGTAAGGCTTGATCCGTTAAACACAGTGTGGATAGTGTATTTAGGGGTGAGCCTTAGCTTGACTGGATTAATTATCTTGATAATGTAATAAGAACCTAAAAACGGTGGTCGTAATTTCTTGTGGCCTTCTAGTTGAGAGGTGTCGTGTTGACAGTCGTACCCTGTCTCCTTCCTTGTATACAGGTGCTGGGGTTCTATGCCAGTTTCTGTCTTCATGGCCAATTTGGCTTTTGCTGAACTTGTCCTAGCATATTTTTGAATCTCATGCAGTTGTTCAAGTATTTCTCTGACTGAACGTAGCGTAGTAGAAAAGCTCCTGATATACCAATAGGAAGGACAAGAGGATGTTGTCCTGACACGAAGAAGGGTGTGTAGTTTGTACCTGAGTGGGTGCTGTTATTATAAGTAAATTCAGCTAACGGTAAGGCCTGATCCCATTGCCCTATGTACGTGGATAGTAAGCATCTTAGTGTAGGGGGGGCGCTAGAGGGCGCACAGCGGAATGGCTGCCTTGTGAGACAGCTCCGCCGGACGGGAATGAATAACGGCACAAACGAGCATGTAAGGGGCTGAAAAATCGCAGAAACCCTGCTGCATTGGTCATCGGAAACGAGCGTCCACACATGGCTGGGGTGAGGAACGGACTGCGGGTGCTGTAGGAGCGGGGACGAGCTGTTGAGCACTGGGCTCTGGTCGCGGCTCTGGGAAAACATGATGGCGCCGCCCGGAGTGACCGAGGGCTACGGCGGCGAAGAGCCGACGAAAACAGCGATGCGGCCCGCCCTGGTGCGTTAAGACGTGTGAGCATGTCACAGACTCAGGAGGCTGGGATCGCGCTGGTGATTTAGGCGCAATCCGGAGGGCCCTGCACGGACGAATGGAGCGGCTTGAAATAGCGGCGTAGCCCGATCTGAACTCCCGCTCTGGATGAAGTTGGCATGCGATGCGGTCCGGTACTTTGGCATATGGCAGCACTGGCGCCTCGACTGACCCTGCCCCCCACTGCTTCCGTGGGCGCGGCGAAGGTGAGCACTGCCTGATAGACCCTTGGGACCCTGTCTGCGTGGGGGCGCTCACTCCCTGTGCTGTCGGGGGCCGGAGGGCTGGCTGGAATGACTGCGGAAGGGCGAAGAAGCCGCGAGGGTGAATCGCGGGCTGCTGGCCTCGTCGGCCGATGCTGCGCCGAGGGAGGTGCGGATCTGACCCCCGGCGCATATAACGTTGCTACCTAGAGAGCGTGTCTGCAGTACGCTAGCTTCTGGAGGGGATTGTCGACCCTGAGGAGAGCGGGGTGCCTGGAGGTTGCCTAGAGTGCTGGCTGATATGCGATATGGTGCGTACCTGCTGTGTGACCCCTCGGGCTTGTGACCGGGTCTGAAGAGCGCTGTGGGCCTGTCCCGACATCAAGGCACGTGCGACGCGAGGCAGCTGACAGTGCGTGGACTCAGCGCAAGGCGCTGCAGATGCACAACACATCGGAGACCCGCGTGTGAAGTGCCCGGGGTCTCTTGCGACTGCGGGCCGACGACTGCGATACCCCAACTGGGGAGGCCTACCACTAGTGTTTTTTTCTTTTCTGGAGACCGCCGTGGGAAGACAGGGACATGGGGAAACCAGATAAGGCTCAATCTAAGCTCCCTTTTGAGTCCAAAAGGCAGGCGAAGGGCACTGCGCCACTAGTGGATACTGCCCTCGACGCTGGAGAGGCGCTGCCCACAGGTATGGAGGGGGTGTTGCATGCCATCCAGCAGAGCCTGCAGGACATAAATGTCAAACTGGACACCATCACGATACGAGTGGACAATATGGCGGCGAAGCTGGATGGCCATGGGGAGAGACTAGTGGAGGCGGAAACTCACATTGGAGCGGTGGAAGATATCTCCCAGGCCACGGCCAAAAAATGTGCGGAGGTTGAGCGGCTGCTGGATGTGCTAAACAACAGGGCGGAGGATTTGGAAGCGCGGTCCCGGCGCAACAATGTAAGGATCACGGGGGTTCCGGAGTCCACCAACGTTGGACGTATGGAAACGTACGTGGAGGAGCTGATCCGCAGTGTCATCGGCACGGAACACCTCTCCCCGATGTTCTTGATTGAGCGGGCGCACCGATTGCTGGTGCCGCGACCGAAGCCTGGAGCGCCCCCGCTTCCTATAGTTGCTCGAGTCCTTAACTATAGAGACCGTGATGTCATACTACGGTTGGCGAGAGAAAAGGGGCAAATCACACATCAGGGCAACACGCTGGAATTTTACCCGGACTTCACGGTTGCGGTCCAGCTGGCACGGAAGGAATTCAATCCCGTTAAGAAAAAGTTGCGCGACCTTGGGATTGATTATGCAATGCTGTACCCAGCCAGGCTCCGAGTGACGCATGAGGGCCGAGCAACGATATGTCACACACCTAAGGTGGCGCAAGATCTCGTCAAGCGCATTGGCCTCAAACGTAAAGAGCAACGGAGAACGGACCAGAATTCGGATGCAGACTAGGCGGCAGATGGGGAGCGGAATTCGGAGAGCGGCACAGCAAGTCGTGCGAGGCTGCCGGGATGTCTGCATTTGGTAAGGTGGCGAACCTGCGCCAGATCCCGGGGCCTCGGGGGGGAGTGCATCGCTGCCTTGCAATGACTGTGGGACTTTTCCGGGCTACTGTAGACCGTGAGTACGAGTGGTGCGAACTATGTTGTCTTTGCGACCATCCTGCTGCGCTATGGCATGTCACAGTGCGCACAGGTCGACTGGACCTGGTGCCTGTTGTTCTGTTGGATGGTTGCTGGGGGGACACCGCATTACAAACTCGAGACTGCAATATTGGCGGGCACTGCTGACCTGGATATGGCTCTACTAGGCCTGAGGGAATGGGGGCTGCTGGACCAGACGCTGGGGGTAGTGAGCAGCTCGTTGGTGGGGATCCGCTGACACATGTGGGGTCACGATGTTGGCTAAAAGAATGTTCTTGAGGTGTTGCCCACCGACAAGCGGGTTTGAACTGTTATGGGGCGCTTGGCACCACTTGGTTCCCTACTCATTGTGCGATATGTCCTACGACAGTGAACTCCTTGTGCTGACATGGTACAATTTTAGGTCCCAACTTCTAATGTAATCCCGTCCACATCCATTTAGTTGGATGGAGATGTGTGCTCTGGGCGATCCCCTGCTGCGGGTGATCCCCGAACTCAGTTATCTAATGTTAACCTATTGTAATGGGGTGTGTCTTTGGCATGGTTGGGGTGCTGAAGTGGGTGGGGGGAGGGGGAACGGAGTTGGAAAGTTGGTTTGTTGGTCGCAGTGCATGAGACGCATCGCTGAAATCCGAATAATTGCATTAGGGAACAACGAGGTCCATGGGCACTCAGATCCTCGCTGGAACGCACTAACCGAGTGCCGATATTTGATCTGCCACACTAGCATTGTTGAAAAATGGGGAACGCTAGGGTAGGGGCCGGGTGCCTCAAATTGCTGACGTGGAATGTGCGGGGGCTTAATAACCCCCAAAAAATCAGACAGACCCTGGCATACTTGGATAGGCTACACATAGATATTGCACTACTACAGGAGACGCACTGTGCGCCGGCGCATGGGTCTGGCACGGGGCGAAGGTGGGCTGAGTCGGTGCATCACTCTATGTATTCATCCTATGCCAGAGGGGTGCTAATATTGGTTAAAAGGGGACTGCAGTTCAAGATAGAAACTACAGTGGCAGATGACATGGGGCGATTTGTGATTGTTACTGGTCTACTGCGGGGGCAGCGACTGGCCATTGTGAGCACATATGGGCCGAATGTGGATGATCCGCAGTTCTACCATTCCCTATGGGTCAAACTGAGGGACCTGCAGGCTACGCATGTGGTCTGGGGTGGAGATTTCAATATCGCATTCTATGACGACCTAGACAGATCTGGGACGACGACCGAGCCTCATAGACGGGCGTTACATGTATTGAAGGATATAATGGTGGAGAGGGGACTTATTAATATTTGGCGCCGTAGGAATCCTGAGGGGAGGGAGGCCACGCACGCATCGGCAGCACACAGTAGCTGGTCCCGCATCGACTACTGGTTAGTGTCTGGCGAAATTGCATTATGGACTAGGGAGGTTAGACATCTGCCACGGACACTGTCGGATCACAACCCAGTGCTCCTATCCCTGGAATTCCCACGCTACATCCCTCCCCCTTCAGTTGGCGGTTTAACGCAAAAGCCCTCTTAGATACACTGTATGTAGACGCTATTGGACAGGCGATAAAAGACTATTTTGACCACAATGCCCCTACTATGAAAGATCCCGGCGTACTGTGGGATGCTTTTAAAGCGACGATTCGCGGCGTCTGTATAAGCACGAACGCCGGTATCCTAAAAGACATACGGCACCAGCTGACGGTGAGAGAAAACAAACTGCGACTACTGGAAGGGGAATATGAGAGAACACAAGATACCAAAATATTGGGTGACATCAGAAAAATACTGTCTGAGTACCAAAACTATGCGGAAGATGAAATTAAATACACGACGAAACGGCAGATAGCGAGGGCTTATGGTGAGGGGGGTAGATCGGGCAGGCACCTGGCAGCTAAAATATGTGAAGGACACGCACCGCAGACCATTCATGTGATACGCACCAAACAGGGGGAACAAAAATTTGGCGCGCATGAAATTTTAAGCGAGTTTGTGACTGCATATGGTGAAACATATGCCTCCAGACCGACGGCGGATCCGGCCGCAATAATGGAGTATCTCGAAGACGTGGCCATAGCGTGGCTGTCGGACACGCATAGGGAATATCTGTCTCTGCCTATCACGGTGGAAGAGGTCACGGAAGTGATCAAATCATTGTCAAATGGTAAGGCGCCAGGCCCCGATGGGTTTACCTGTGAATTTTACTAGGCCTTTGTGGATCAGCTAGCACCTCATCTGGTGGAGATGTATGGGAATGCCCACGAACAGCAGAGCCTGCCTCCGACGCTACGAGAGGCGCTCCTGCTGGCTTTGCTCAAACCGCAGAAAGATCCAGAGCTCTGCGACTCGTATAGACCCTTGTCTCTTATAAATGTAGACAATAAGATACTGGCCAAATTGCTTGCCGCTCGACTCAACCCTTTAATGTCTAAGCTGATCCTGCCTGATCAATCGGGGTTCATCCCCTCGCGTTCCACTGCCCACAACACGCGGACCCTATTTGCATTGTCGTACTACCTGACACCCACGACTAAGGCCGCGGCGGTATTCCTCGACGCGGCCAAGGCCTTTGATTCGCTGGAATGGCCGTATTTACATACAGTGCTACGGTGGATGGGCTTCCCGCCCATGTTTCTCCAGTGGATACTATTGCTGTATGATGCACCGGTGGCGCGAGTTCGGGTAAATAAATATATCTCAGAGCCCATTGCTATCCGCAGGGGGAGCAGACAAGGGTGCCCGTTGTCCCCGCTGCTGTTTGCACTAGCACTGGAGCCATTAGCATGCAAAATTAGGCAGGGGCATCATTACTCAGCTCTGCAATTTCCACAAAGGCCACTGCACATTTCACTGTATGCCGATGATATGTTATTATATGTGAGAGACCCAGGGGAAAATCTGAATCCATTACTAAGGGAATATATCAAGTTCGCACATCACTCAGGCATTACTATAAACTGGGCTAAATCTCTGATTCCCCTGACGGACAGCACACAACCGAACCCCATGGAGTACCCCTTGGAGTGGCAGACCGACCCGGTGAAATATTTGGGTGTGTGGTATCACCGTGACCCAGAAATTGTCATTCGGACAAACTATGGGAGGGCGATCGATACTTTGGAGGGGAGAGTGCGGAGGTGGATTCAGCTGCCGCTATCTCTGGCAGATCGCATTGCCATTGTAAAAATGGTAATATTGCCTAAACTATTGTACCTCTTCAATAACATACCCATCCAGCCTCCCACAGAGGTTTTTCGTCGCATCACCTCTCTGGTCCTCCAGCTAATTTGGGCGGGAAAAACAGCTAGGGTTGACTTACAGACACTAACATTGCCATACTCTCAGGGAGGGTTCGGAGTTCCTGATTTTTTGTTGTACTTCCTTTGTGCGCAAGCGCAATATGCGCATTTCTGGTATCACAAAGTCCCATACCTCACACATACGGCAATTGAGGAAGGGGACGCTCTGCCGATACCGCTGGATGCCATCACTCATCGTAGGCCTCCATTACATAAAGATTACATCAACACGATCGATGCCACTAATAAAGCATGGCACCTAGAAAGCAAATAAACTGCCGTTATACGCTCCGGCGCTTCGGCTCCATTGGCATCCGGAGATTTCGGTCACCCAGGAAGACGTGGGGGTTGGATTGCTGAGACAGGTCGGTATAGACACTCTGGGAGATCTCTACGAAGATGGTAGTTTCAAAACGCTTGACAACTTGACATTCATTAGTAATAAGACATTACTGTTCCAATTTAATTATCACAGGATACAGAATGCTATTAAAAAACTGTACCCAACATACCCGGAGGAACCCCCGGCGATGTCCGCTCTGCAGTGGATGATCACCACACCGAAGGCAAAAAGCTTGGTGTCCACGCTCTATGCTAAACTGCAAGGCGATATTGCGGCAAACACACATAAAGCCATGGAAAAATGGAACTGCTGTCCATTAACGGTGGACGACTGGGCGGTTGCCTGCACACTAACCGGTATGCTAACGTCTAATGGCAATCTACGCATACTCCACTTCAAGTACCTACACCAGACTTATTACACACCTGCCAGATTACACAGATATGGGCTCCGCTCGGATTCTAGGTGTGGCCGCTGCAATCAAGAAGGGGCGGATTTCATCCACTTAGCATGGTCTTGTGGGGTGGTCATGGAATACTGGATGCAGGTAACGCAGACGCTGGGAGAGATGGTGGGGGGTGAAGTGGGCTGCACGGCTAGTATTTGCTTGTTGGGGCTAATGCCTGGGGTGAAGGCTCAAAAGCGCAAATTTTGTGTGATTTCCCTACTTTTGGCCAAGCGGAGAGTATCGCTCTGCTGGAATGGCAGGAGTGCACCAAAACTTAAAGACTGGATTGCGGACTTAACGTATTGTAAGGATACACTAAAAACGTATGAAGAAGAACTGCCTACTGGGTCGAAACCACGAGACTATTGGCAATACCTGACCCAATACCTGTTGCAGTCTCAGACGAAATAACGCGTGTTCTCAATACAGTAATGTGCGGAGGGTGGGGAGGGCCTTTGGATTAAGAATGCACAATGGATGATGGATGCTGTTGTACTGTGACCGCATTGTTATGGTTGTATTCAATTTGTATACCTTTTTTTTTAAATGCTAATAAAAACAAAACAAAAAAAAAAGCATCTTAGTGTAGGTTCTACTGATTCGTTGACCCGTTCAGTTTGCCCGTTGGTGTGTGTTGGAGGGCAGATGACAAGGCTACCGCTATTCCTAACTTATCACAGCGTTCTCCAACTTTTAGACGTGAACTGAATCCACGATATGAGATGATTTTAGTTGGTAGATCATGCAGTCTTACAACATGATCAATGAATGGGGGGGCGTGGCCAACCGCCAAGCATGGCGGACACAAACTAGTGGAGCTCCGTAGCTAACCCTGACACCGTGGCATGTATCCTGTTGACATTGGCCCACCAGAGCATGAATAACGGCGCTCTGAACATCAGAGAGCCTTTGCACCACGGCGACTCTGTTACCGAGCTGTTTTGAATCCTGGTTTTGCCCGTAGCGATCGGAAGGCGACTGAGGCCGCACCCACACTGCCTCAGAAGCTGCGGAGTGGTGCAGGTGGAAATAATGGGTGACTGGGTGGTTTTCCCCCTATGTTTTATCTATGTTTGTATTCATTTTTGAAACACGAATCCAAACGCTAAGGCACCCTCTTCATACATCATTAACAGACTTTGATAATCTTTTATTTCAGCTAATTCTTCTTCGATAAGTGAAAAGTTCCCAATTGCAGTTGAAAGAAATGGATTTCTGATCTAATCATAGTCTTGGATTTTGACATTTGGGAAGTAATGATGAACTTCTCTCCGAGCATTGTTAAATGGTCAACAATTAGCAGGCTGATATCACATTTTAGCTCACACTCAGCAGTTTTGGAAAACATTTCCAAATTGCCTTCTTTCACTTTACTTTTCCAAATTGCTATTTTCTCTCTCATAGCACAAATTGTATCTACCGCTGCTCAGATATTTTCTCCTTTTCCTTGCATACTGGTTTTAATTTAATTCACATTTTTAAAAATGACAGCATTATATCCCAACTTTGAGCACCAAAGTTTGTTTAGAATTTGATCGCAGAATTCATATTACTGATTTTCATCAAAAAGTTTAAGCATCATTTCCCTCAATTTGTATACACGACAAAGCACTCAACCTCTTGAGAGCCAACAAATGTCTGTGTGTAGTACAAGCTTTTTAAACCTTGCCTCCATTTGTTCACTAATATGAGCACGTAATCTTGATTTAAGAGGTGTGCTTTTAATGTAATTGACCACTTTGTCCATAACTTTTCTTAACTAATTTCCAATAGTTTGCACGACTAGGGCTTTGCGATGTACAATGCAAGGAGTAATTATATTTTCATTCGCTTTTTTTGCTTAGGCTATAAAACCTTTTGTTGAATCAACCATTGAAGGAGTGCCATCTGTGAATATTCCTCCACAATTTAACCATTGCAAATTATTTCCCTTCATGAAGCAATCTAAAGTTTTAAATATACCTTCAGCTCTAGTTCTCATTGGAACTTTTAGGCAGCACAAGAATTGCTCAATAATTCTATCAGTAAGAATAAATCGTATAAAAAACAATAATTGTGCTAAGCCACTGACATCTGTGGATTCATCTATTTGCAATGTAAAGATCATATTATCGTCTTGAAAAGTATCCTTCATTTGGAGGATAATGTTATCAGACATGTCTTGAATACATCTTCCAATCGTGTTATCTGTCAAAGGGGTTTTATTAACTTCTATGTCAAATACTGGCCCAAATATTGCTTGATCAATAGCACAGCAAGATTCCTTTCTGGTGGTTTTGGCAATAGTGTGTGGTTCCTTGTTTTTGGCAATTATTTGAGCGACCAAGTAACTGGCCTTTTGAGCTTTCCCAGGTGTCTTCATTCTCTTTGTGAATGATGCAGACTGCTTCTTTATAGATTTTGAAAGCTCTATAAAGTATTCTACTAGTTTTTCTGGCAAATGACTGTGTTTTGAGGTAAAATTATGTTTTAATTTGTTTGGTACCATACTTTCATTACAAGTATATCCCCACGGAACTAAACACTGGGGACAATGATTGTTTTTATTACCAGAAAATGTATACCCCAGTTTCATATAAATGTTATTGTATAAAAGAGAATTGGAAATTTTTCCTTTTTTCCTTTACACTTCTTACGTACTGAGACAGACCATTCAACAGTTGGTGCTTGCATAGTTTCCTCTGTAGCTGCTACATTTTGTTCATCACAAATGTCATCTTCCCCAGCTTTTCTTTTCTTAATTAGAAACTTATCCATGTTGTGTTTTTGTGCCTTATCTTGCCCATTGGGCTGGATTCTCTCCAGGGCCTACACAAGTGTCAGGGTCAATGACCTCCTGGAGGTCCCTGATGTAGGTTCCACTGATGTAGCGTAAACACACCGCAGTAGATTGATTTAAGAATATTTCAAAGTATTTCAAGATACATTTGGGGGGGGGATTGAAGTAAATGTGTTGAAACTGTTGAAAACCTAGCCCTCAAGCCGAACCCGACCAATCGAGTGGCTTCTGAGTGCTGGGCTGCTTGCTAGCGCCTTCTGCTTACCCTCTTCGTCTGAGCCTGAAGAGAGGAATGGACAAATTATTGCAAGCATGGAGCTGCAGGAGCCGCCGGTTGGAAATACCTGGCGCCACAGTTGTTATCCGCCGCTGCCACTGGTGCTGCCAGAAAGCTGAACTTGAATGGGTCTGCAAGGAGGGTGGGGGGGGGGCACGACGGCTGCCTATGGCAGCCGGATGTTCAGGGGCAGCCGGGATGCTGATGCTGGATTTAGTGGCTCCGATTCAGATTTTGGTGCCTTTGCAGCACCCACGGCTCTCTGCTTGCTACACAAGACTCCTCCTCTTCCGCAGGAACAGGCAAGAGTCAGCAGCAAAACAACAGTGATTCTGATCCGTGACGCCCAACTTCCGCTGTTTAAACCCAATGCGCACTACCGTCCTGTATGATCCCTAGTCTGCGAAGTGCATACGTTCACGCGACACACCTACACACTGCAGCCGACATCCAAACATGTTGTGACACACAGTTTGGAAAGCTCTGTGTTAAAGTGTGTAAACCTGCCTTATGTTAATTAGTCCTCAATTAGGTCTTAACAGCATCTTGTCCACAATGGATGCTACATCATGTTCATGCTTATTGTTTCTATTGCACGTAGTCAAGCAAGATGTGGATTTGTTTATTTCTAATTAGCACTGATCTCAAAAAAGCCTGCTAGTGTCTCCTTTAACACTTTTTGAAGGACCTTCCGCTTGCATGCGGTATTGCATTCATTCACAATGGTTCACTGTTGTCAATGTAACTAATTTGTTCCAATACCTCCTCCGTATGATACTAACTCAGAGGGGCTGAATACAAAATTTTCCAGGTATTGCGACAAGAATTTTTAATTCTATTAAGGACACGGAGGTGAGGATTATGCTTTCTCAATCTCTTTTCTACTCACAGCAGCCAATGAGAAAAAAGTAAACATTACAAAAAACTACATCTCTCATGAGGCTTTGAACCACGCCTCCTTAATCAACCAATAGCAACAGAGGTTAGCAAACAAAATAATGAGGCACCATCTTGGCTTCCTCTTTCTTTGCAAACAACAGTGCTTTAAGTGTCTGAAAAAACCACAACAGTCCTGGCTCTCAACAGAGAGCAGAAACAGCAAATCCAACTCTCAACGGACAGCACGTCCCAACAGTCTCGGATATGACAGCAATCCTCCAACGACGAGGAGCGCCATACCATAGATCATCGTAGTATTAATTCTGTTTGGAGTCATTTCCTGAAACAGAAATAAGTTTAAAATAGGGAACCCAACAGGTTTGATATCGCAGGGTGGGAAAATAACATTGCATATTTAAGTATCTTGCAACCTGACAGTTGACATCTTACCTTTCCCAATGGGTGAGATAATCCTTGCCTCCGTGTCCTTAATAGAATCAAAAATTCTTGCCGCGATAGCTGGAAAATTTTGTATTCTATGGCAGGACCTGAGGCTTCGGATTATGCTGGTTCAAAACTGACCAACCACAACTGAAGAAAAATGAGTAATTGGTTTATAGTAAACACTTTAAACATTGAGTCTGAAGACCAATCTGCAGCTTTCAAAACGTCTTCTAAACAAGACCTCAAAATATATGCCTTAGTGGCCATAGCGCCTCTGGTGGAGTGCGCACCATAAACAGAAATGTCAATCCCTGCTTCAGACATAACCCACTTGACCCAACGCGCCAAGGTTGCTGCTGAAACTGGACAGAACGGTTTTTGAATAGCCAACAGCAATTGACCCAAAGGGTCTGATCTATGAGCTAATGTGCGTTCCTCATATACTTTTAAACATTTTAAAACACATAATTTGGCATTGTGAGGAAAGGCAGGATACTTAACCGAACGTGACATGGTCTTAGTCCTCCTAGAGATGATGAAAGACACACCCATTGGAGAAAACATCCTTCCTGCCAAGTCTAAAGCGTGCACATCAGAAACTCTCTTACAGGAGATTAAACACAATAACATAGTAAGCTTAGCAAATAACTGTTTTAACGATAAATCTTTGTTATCTGGCCAAGATTCCAATAAAGAGAATACTTTAGAAACGTCCCATAACGTAGTATATCTGGGACGGGGCGGGCGAGCCACTCTGGTGCCCTTCAGTAACTTACACACAAGGGGATGCATCCCCACCGGCTTACCATCATTGTGATTGTGTCCAGCCGAGAGAGCTGATCTGAAATTATTAACAGACCTGTACGAAAGACCTGATTCAGCACATTCAGATAAGAAATATAATACTTCCCTTACATCTGATCCCACGGGATCCACCTGTCGTTGAAGGCACCAACCCACCCAATGCTTCCATGATGCAGAATATCGTTTGCGGGTGGATGGAGCCCAAGCTTGGTGTATTAACTCGGCAGCAGCTGATTTAAGGCCCTCAATTCTTTTGTGTCTACTGAGAACGTCCAAACCATGAGGGACAACTGGTTCTGCAGGACCAGAGGATGAGGAGATCTCACTGGGTCCTGGAGAAGCATTGGAAATACAGGTAGCTGAAAAGGTAAGTCCACTGACAACTCTAATAGTGTCGGAAATCACGACTTCCACAAAGGTGTGACCAACACTACTGATGTCTCCTGTCGACGGACCTGGGCCGCTACTCTCGGAATCAAAGCGAAGGGGGGGAAGGCATAATTCCTCTGAGACCCCCAATGTTGAAGAAACGCATCCGTCCCCATCGCTATCGGATCCGGTCTCCAGCTGAAGAAGAGTGGGAGGTGAGCATTGTGGTGAGAGGCAAAGAGGTCTAGCCTGCAAGGACCTCACATATTCATGACCTCTACAAAAAGCGAAGGATGGAGTTTCCAATCGCTGAAGTCCCGCAGGAACCTGGAGTTCCAATCCAGTATCTGATTTAGTTTGCCGGGCAGATACTCCGCTATCACACTAATCTTCTGCCCCAGGCAAAAGTGCCAAAACTCCCTTATAATGTTCGCCAACAGCCGGGATTTCGTCCCTCTGAGGCGACTGATGTATCAATACCGTCGAAACGTTGTCCATCCTAAGAAGGATGCAACAATTGCTATTCAGAGGGGAGATCGACTTTATGGCAAAGGAGCCTGCTAGAAGTTCCAGACAATTGATGTGTAGCTTTAACTCATCGGCGGACCATCTTCCGCCGGTGGCAAAGTCTCCATATCTTGCCCCCCGCCCCATCGGCTGGCATCGGACTCTATGATGACATCTGGAGAGGCGCCGAAAATGTCCTTGCCATTCCACGCTTCCATTTGTTCTAACCACCCACGAAGCTCCTCCTGAGCCTCTTCAGACAGGGGAATCTTGTGGTCGTATGAATACGTTTTTTGCAGATAAAAGATCTTGAGTCGCTGTAAAGTTCTGTACTGAAGGGGACCTGGGAATAGGGCTTGAATCGAGGAAGCCAGCAGGCCCACAGCCCTTGCATGGTATCTTAACGAGATCATTTGTTTCGACAGAGTGGAGTGGATCTCTCTCTTTATTGATTTGAACTTGGATGTAGGCAGGAGTAACTGGGCGGTAACTGAGACTATTTGAAATCCCAGGAAGTCCATCCGTTGGCTCGGGGTGATCACTGATTCTTTGAGATTTATCACACACCCCAATTCTTGCAACTGGGAGGTTGTCCAATTTAAATGTGTGAGCAAGAGGGTCTGGTCCTGTGCCAGAAGCAACATGTCGTCGAGGTAGACGATCATGCAAACTCCCATCTCCCGCAGACGAGTGATCGCCGGCTTGAGTAGCTTGGTAAACACCCAAGGAGCTGAGGACAGGCCGAAAGGGAGAGAAAGATATCGGTACCATTGCCCTTTCCAGGAGAATTGGAGAAACTTCTGATGGGAGGGGAAAATGGGAACCGTGAGGTAAGCGTCTTTTAGATCTAAACGGACCATCCAGTCCCTCTCTTAAAGCAGATCTCTCAACAGATGGATACCCTCAATCTTGAAATGTCTGTATACCACAAAGGGATTGAATTCCCTGAGATTTAAAACTAATCTCTGGCCTCCTCCCTTCTTTTGCACCAAGAAAACGTAGCTGCGAAACCCGCCGGGAATTAAGGGTCCTACGGCAATATCCTGCTTGGCCAAAAGCTCTTGAAGGTCTGAATCGATAAAAGCTTGCTCTTGTAGGGGAAAAAGGAGAGGAAAAGGGGAAGTCACCTGACAAGGGGAGTCTGTCAACTCTATCTGATAACCCTGAACCGTGTGGAGAATCCACGCATATGAGGTTAATTGTGTCCAATTCATCACAAAATGTAACAATCTGACCCCGGGGGGGGGGGATCGTTGGAAAGAGTAGCGGACGTACCTGATGACTTGGCATCGAAGTTCTTGTATCCCCTGTTGACACCCCTGTTATACCGGCCACGGAAGCCTCGGGATCTGGAGGGGTAGAAGCCAGCCTGTTCTGGTTCCTGGGTGTACCCCCTGCATCGTGGAGCAAAGCCTAGCTGGGGACTAGGGTTGTTGTAGCGGGCGGCCGAGCGTCCCCTGCCACGGCCGGCCCTACTAGAGACTGGATGAAAGACTCTCTTCAGTTAGGACTGTGATTTGTCTAAAGATTCAAAAGTGCTGACGAACTTTGCTAGGTCCTTGCCAAAACGTTCCCCAAAAAGTTGACCTTCAGCCAGAGGGCCTGGGTTGGCCGGGACCAATTCCATCAACTGTGCGTCGATTCGCAAAAGAACTGATTTGCGCCTTTCCGACGAGAGCGCCAATTGGCGTTGCCAAGGAGGCAAATTGCTCTCTGGGTCCACCCTGCCAGGGCCTCTAGGTGAATAGCAGCCCCAGTCTCTTGTGCCTGAAGGCCAATTCCAGGATCTTAGCTAGAGGGCCTGAAACATCCAGCAACTTGTCCTGGCATGCCCTAAGGGCGCGATCGATGCCCTTTTTGGGATCTTTCTTACACTTTTTCAGAAAAGTGGTCATAGAGGAATCAATATACGGAGTATGGCTCAGCTTCTGAGCCAGATCAGGTCGGGGGCATTCCGATCTGAGGAGGGCACGTACCTCTTTGTCAAAGCTCTTACGCAAGTGGGTTTGCATATATTCTGCCACTGCCGGTTGTGGGACCCAGTCTGAGGAGCGGGAATGAACACTAACCAAATGGTCAAAAGAGAAGGGGGAAGGTTGGACGGGTGAAGAGGAGTGTTTGCGTTTCTTGGTGCGTTTGCGAGGGCGGGACTCATGAGATGAGTCAGTATCTGTAGTAGGAACAGGGATGGGGGATGAAGGAGTTGAAGAGGAAGGGGCAGGAGTGTCACCGTGGGCCTGCTCTTTGGAACTGTGCAGTTTAAAGGAAACTTGAACGTGGGGCCAGGGAAGCCCAGCTGGCTTGGGGGAGGGAGGGGGCGGAAGCCGGGGAACCAGCGGGAGCTGGGTTATTACCAACTAATTGTTCCAGGCATTGGGTAATAGGCAATAAGGCAGAGGAGAGGACCTTATCCAGCTTAGCATCTAACTTTTTATCAATGATAGCGTCCATAGAGTCATCATAATAGTAATCTGCATCATCAGGATGCTCAAACGGAGCCACCTCCTCTTCATAGACTTCGCAGTCCGACATTCTGTAGTGTATATAGGTTAAATCTATATATCTCTAAATTCTCCAGAGAGAAGCTACATTTTTACTACCCAAACTCTCAAAGATGTTGGGCATTGGTCGGGAGCAAAGCTGGGGCAGTGGGGGCCACACAGATACCAAAGAAACCCTTGGCGCTAGGACTAATGGAGGGTGAAAAAAACCCTTCCTGCCTCCGCAGACAAGGGCTGCCAAAAATGAATCCCCAGTAAATACTGGTACTGCATGGGTTAAACCCCTCACAAGCGGTGACTGCAAAAAAGCTGCCAGATTTGAATAAGGGCACGGTATCGGCTCCGACTGCCAGCTGCAATAAACCACGATCCAGCCTGGGGTGAGTCGTCTTTCCAGCTTGTAAAGGGAGCTGCACGCGCGCGTGCAGTCTCCCGAGACGCACGCAGGTGGCCCAATCGGGCTCCAGCGTGCATCTCGCTCCTTGCGGGGGAAGGAGGGGAGCAATCCTAGCCCGAGCGTGAAGCGTGAAACGGGCAATGCGCTTACAGTGCGAAACGGCAGCCAGGAAAAACACACAACCGGGTAAAAAAACGGACAACAAATTCAAATGAAACTACAGCGCAACAATTACAGTATGAAGGAGAGATAGCGCGTGTTGAACAATGGCTGCGGAGCAGCAAAGAAAGAGGAAGCCAAGATGGTGCCTCACTATTTTGTATGCTAACCTCTGTTGCTATTGGTTGATTAAGGAGGCGTGGCTCAAAGTCTCATGGGAGATGTACTTTTTTGTAATGTTTACTTTTTTCTCATTGGCTGCTGTGAGTAGTAAAGAGATTGAGAAAGCATAATCTGAAGCCTCCGGTCCTGCCATAGAATCAATATTCGAGGAGTGAGTTAGTGCAGTGGTTCCCAACCTTTTTCGACCCACAGCTCCCTTAGTCTATTGGCCGTGGCTCCCCATGATGTAATTTTTGGGGGGTGGGTGTGGTAAGTTCGGCCTCTGGCACTTTCATGTTTCTCCCTGAAAATAATTCGGATGAAGTTGATGAAGGCATTATAATCATAGATGCAACAAAATAAGAATACAACAGGGTTACTCAAGCCGGCCTTCTTTAAGAAGCACGTTTAGCACTTTAGTTTCAGTATAAAGATGAACTTTTCAGTGATGGGATTGGTGTGCTTTGCATAGGGCATCTGAAGTATTTACTCACTTAATAAACAACCAAAACTGGAATCACACTCAGTTCTGCTACAAACACAATTGCATGCGTTGCATGTTCATTAGGAGAATTGTGATTTTGGGATCACAGCTAGAAGTTTGGTCACAGGACTACACTGTAATTTACCTTGTGAATGATCTTTATTATTTTCTGTTTCCTTTCTGCTGGTTACATACCTCATTGGCTTTGCTGTAGCAAGTGTATTGTTTGCTCTACTGCCAAAAGCTGTTGTTATGCTTGTGGCTTGCACTGCAGTGTCTGCGGGTCTCGCACCGGATAACATACAAAGGCAGAGCTGCACAAGGTGTGTGTAAATAAATACTACTGGCCTTTGAGGTTTCTTTGTCAGGACTGCTAACACTTCTTGGTGATGTTGAATGTGTTTGCTAGGTGCACCCTTTCCTGGCACAGCTGTATAAGTGCTGCCTGTAGACTAGGGTGTGAATGGTCTAGTTTAGTGTGTTTGTTAAAACGTTTTGAGGACTAATACCATTTTATGAGGCAGTGTTAGGCTGGTAAAAAGCATAAGGCTTCAGTGATGGTAATGCTGAGAGCTCATACATTCACAGTTTGAGAAGTTTACTTACAATCCTTTATGCTTTCTTCTACTTTAAGTTTACACAGACGAAGGGCTCAATTCACAGAACTAACTTAAGACAAAATCCTAAACTTACTACCATTTTGGTATTCACAGAAGGCACTTAATCATTTTGGTATTCACAGAAGACACTTACTCATTGATGAGTAAATGCCTTTTGTGAGTACCAAAATGAGTAAATGGTTGTAAGTTTAGGATATTGTCATAAGTTAGTTCTGTGAATCGGGCCCGAAGGACGACCGTTTTAAGTTCGGTATTTTCCCTTTTATTTACAGTTCTCCTCAGTGCGGTCTGTGGTTAGTTATTGTTTGGTACAGTGTTTGCTAGACCGGACAAGACTAGTGTCGTTCTGATAAGGAACATGTCAACAGAACACTAGTGGGAGACTGGAAGTGGACTTTCCCAGACCTCCACTATATTATTTGCCCTTTGCACCAAAGACAGAATAATAAAGTTGTCAGATGATTGTCTTTGCTGAATAGATGGTGAACCAAAGGTCTGTGGTGTCACTGCATCAAGACGTTTGAGCACTTTTCTGGCACTGGTGGCGTTTTATATTTTGTATTCTGATCAAATAGTTTTTCTATCCGTACGGGTCTTTCACAAATGTTAGAACAAGGGTGTTTACAGGATTGTTTGTGAAGGAAGTTGCTCACTAGATGGCAGTGTACGCAATTATTTGATCAGCATTTTTTTTAATACAGCATGAATCAAAAAATCAGCCTGTATCATGAAGTATATGCCTTCCTGATAACTTTAAAAGCATACATAGGCTTGCTACTCACCTAAAAACTGAAAAATTACAGCATTTCATCATTATGCAGAGCAACACTGCATAATACTGATGAATAAAATACATCATTTTAAATATATTTGTATGTAGTCCAGATCTTGGATACACCAGGGTGAGTTTGCAGTTCTACGGCTCCTTTATGTAGAAATAGGCCACATAAACCCTTGATTTTGGGGGGTGAGCCAGAAACCTTTGACTGCTACTAGGGATGCTGCCCGATTTCCTACAGACTTTGCTGCTTGTTTGAGACTTAATCAATTTCTGATTTTGCCTATTATTTTGTATTGTTCCATTACTGAAATCATTCATGGAAATGCATTTTAGTATTTAAATAAGACTTTCTGCATCTGTGTTTTACTATTTCTGTATTGCACTGTGAAGTGATGCCCCCCCCAACATCTAGGAGTAGGCAAGAGACGCAGAGTAGGTAGGATGTCAGAAATGTATTGTACATCCAAGTGTAGGAGACCTCAGCCACCAACAGCTAAACCAACTGACAAAACATTGAAGAATAACATTCTCTCACTAAGGAAGACATTCTAAATTACATTATAGCCTAGCAACCCTAACAAAGGCAAGTTACATAATACAAGGTACAGAATACAGGTTACATAAAATATGGTAGCGAATACCACATCACCTTCCCCCTTATAGCATTGACATAAAGATTAGCGATACAAATTTGCAAACACAATCTTGCAAACGAAGAGGTGTGATTCTCATGTGCAAAGAACTCCTCCTCACTGGTTGGGATGCAGAACAAGACACAGGAACATCAGCACATTCAGAATCCTGAGCAGAACACTTGGCAATCCTGCCAAGGTTCCATATCTTATAGTCACTGGTCTTGACTGAATTGTTAAACAACTTAATGATTTGCAAGGGATTACCAAACTTGGAAATACCAACACTCTTCCTTGGTAACTTCACTCTGACCCAGTCACCAACCCCTACAAGTGTTTTTTGCAGCTTTTCTCACATCAAACAATTCTTTCCTCCTTTCCATACATTTGAACTCCCTTTCCTTCCACGCACCAGTACTTTCAACTTTACTGTCAGCCATTTTCTTACTAGAGGCCACCCTGGAAGGAATCATGTCCGTGATGGCCACTCTTCCTTTAAACAATCTAAAAGGAGCCACCCCTGTGGATGAATGAGGTGTAAATCTGTACTCACAAACTTTCCTTTTGATAGCAGCTTCCCAATCATCACCAGAAACCACAGCTAACTTCATGGCTTCCTTCAGTTCTTTGACAAATCTTTCCACAACAAAATTGCATTCAGGATGGCATAATGCAGCTTTTTTATGTCTTATGTTTCTTTCTTCGAAAAATGTATCAAAGGAATGAGAAGTAAACTGGACTTTATTATCGGATAACAAAGACATAGGAAACCCTGCTCATTCAAAAAGTTCCTCCAAAAATACCATGACAACTTGAGATTCAACAGAATTAACAATGTTTACCTCAGGCCACCTCGAATACAAGTCCACACAAAACATAGCGGTCTTGAGACCTCAACTTCACAGACCCTAAGATATCGATGGCACCATCAACCCATGGATCACAGGATTTCTCCCTGATAATCACTGGCTGCGTCCTACTCTTCAGCACTTTGTCACTCCCAGCACATTGGGAACAAGTCACTCTATGTAAACATCCATGGCCGGCCACCAGTAAGCCCCTCTGATCCTTTCCTTGGTTTTTGCTATTCCTTATGGCTCACATGAACATTGGCCACCAGCTTATCTTTCAAGTTGTCAGGAACCACCAACTTACTTCCACGCATCGAAATGCCCTTCACCAAGGTCAATTCATCTTCAACATTCCAAAACCCTTTAGGATTCTCATCACAATTTTTCTTGTCACCTCAACCATCTCATACCTTTAACATAACAAGTTTCAAGATATTGTCCTGATCTAGACATTCACTGCACACTTCTTCCGAGACGAATCCTTTGGTAATAACACATACATTCACCTCCTCCTCAAATTCTTCTCCAGAAAAGAATTCACTCTCCTTTGACAAATTAGAAATTGCATTTTGACCACATAGCCTGGAAAAAAAATCTGCCAAAATATTTTTTGAGCCGGGTAAGTAAGAAACATCAAATTGAAACTCCTGCAATGCAACAACCCATTTTCTTATTCTGTGAGAAACAAAATCAACACCTTTCTTGCAGAAAACACCATTAAGAGGTTTGTGATCAGAGATTACTTCAAAGGGTTTTCCCACAAGACTTTTCTAAGTTTGCGAATAGCCCAATAAACACCAAGGATCTCCTTCTCCATCATCGAGTGATTACACTCAGCCCCTCTCAAAGGCGTAGAAATAAAAATAATGGTCTTTTCAGAGCCACCGACTTTCTGTAGTAAAACAGCACCCAAACCTTTGGAACTTGCATCCGTCATGAGGTAAGATACTAAAGAAGGATCAAAGCTTGATAATGAAGGTGCATCATTCAAACAAAGCTTGATGCCATCATTCTCTTCACTGCAAGCATGACTCCACACAAAATCACACCCCTTCTTCAACAGACCCTGCAAAGCCTCTGTTTTTTCTGCAAAGTTGGGAACAAACTTATTGTAAAATTCAGCCATCCCTAGGAATTTTACCAATTCTTCTTTATCCTTGGGATAGTCTTAGTTAGAAATAGCTTGTACCAAGGACGGTTTAGGTTTAATGCTTGAACCAAAAATCAAATGACCCAGGTACTTAATTTCCCCAACACTGAACTTGCACTTCCCAAAATTCAGTGTGAGACCAGCAGCAAGAACTCTTGTCCGGGGCTGATAATTTAGCTTCTGGTAAACGAGGAGGCAAGATGGCGTCCGAGCGTTCGGACGTGTGAGCTGACCGCTCCCGGGCTAACCCGTCCCTACACAGAATGGGGTGCTGTACCTGACGGCTAATCTTGCTTTGGCACTCGGTATGGCGGTGGGAGGTTTCTTTTTAATGGCATGACATTTTCGGATTTCGGATAGAAAATACATCGGAACGCGGTTTGTGCTGGATGCGGTTTTTGCATGGTCGCATGGATGCACACAGGCTACACGGTGTATCCAGGACTAAATGAAGGTGTTTGCCTAGAGCCAATCACTCTTGGAAGGGAGCGTACCTGTTGAATTCGCGGGATTCCAACTGCGTTGTTCGGGGGATCACCTCCCTGGAATGTTGAACTTTGCTCTGGCTGGGGCTCAGAGGGGACTGCGAAGATTTCAGAAACACTGCTGGAGTGCATTCCCGGGGTTCTTCGTGGCGGAAGCATACTACGGAGGCCGACTGGGAGTGCAGTGTGTTGGCTCAGAGATGCCGCCGAAAGCTGCAAAAGGGAGAGCTCGCCCCCTGGCTGAGTTTAATGGCAGTGGAGCTGGGGCTGGAGGTGCCCTCCCCAAGATTTCTACGAGGCAAGACAAGGGGTTAAAAACAGTAAGGGGGATAGCACTCAGGAAAAAATTGGTGCTGATATACATAAAAACACCAGTGGTAGACATACTATTCCCCAGCTGTTTACCGATGCCAAAGAAAGGGGGGAAAAACTATTGATCCTCTGACTCTCTCAAATACGGGCACCCCGGTCATAAATCCTCTGTCATCAACAACCATGAACGGTGGGGGAAGTGTCTATGATGGCGCGGCAGAACAGTTCAAAGTTAGTACTATTGCTGCAACACCCCTACACACTCAGCCAGAGGTTGATTTTCAGGCTACAGACTCACTTGTGAAGGAAATTGATTCTGGTGATAATTTCTCACTTTCAGAACATTCCAATTCTAGTGAGGATACTGATAAGATCTGTGATGAGCCACAAGGAGCGGGGGGGAGCGATCTCAGTAGTACGCCTCCTGATGATGTCGAGTGGGACATGTCGGATGATAGTCCTTGTACAGTGCGAAAAAAATATGAGAATAGGCAGGGATCTGTTTTAGTGGATAGCACTAATGATGATGATGTCTCTCACTGGGATAATTATTTCATGAATAAAAATGGCTCTTGCACTACTACTGAAATGGGTAAAAATAAGCCTACAGATCCGTCAGAAGAGATTTCGCTCACCCTGATTTGCAACACTATGATGGCACATCGGGAGGAAACGAGGGTGGAAGGCCAGAAGGTACAGAGCTCCTGACGGAAATTACGGAATACAGTACGGCGGATAGCAAAGACATGTGCGGAATTTACAACAAGGCTGAATGAAGCCGAGGCTAGGATTTCCACTCTAGAATATGAATTGGCTGTGCAGAAGACTCTAACAGAGACCTTGCGCTCCACGAAAGAAGACATGCAATGGAAACTAGTCGATTTAGAGAATCGCGCCCATCGCAGTAACCTTAGAATTCTGCAGATTCCCGAGAGGGTGGAGGGCCAAGATCCACGCAAGTTTGTTTCTGGGCTGTTTTCTGAGGCTTTCCCGGATCTAAAACACTGGGACTGGCTAAGGGAGGTGCAAAGGGTGCACCAATTTCCATTTCCTATCCGCTCTAATCAAACTACAAAACCCCGTGCAATTCTAATCTCTTTAAAGAATTTTCTAACCCGTGAGGCTCTGTATGAGCTTGCTCGCCCCGATAGGAAGAGAGTGGGAAAAGGTGTGGAATTTTATGTGCGACCTGACTACTGTCATCATACAGTTGAGAAGCGTTGGCAGCTTCGCCAACTTATTTCGTTATTTCAGGCCAAGGGGGCACAAGCCTTCTTGCTTAATCCAGCGAAACTAAAGGTGCTGTTTAAGGATCAGGTTAAGTTCTTTTTTTCGGAAGTTCAAGCTAAGGAATACCTTCATACTATTTAAAATAGAACAATTTTTGTATGATGATGTATGATTAACTGCTTTTCGATATTGATGGATGGTTAGTATTATGGTTATAATATACTTAGCTTATCAACAAAGCATGTGCTGATAAGGAATTTAGTTTTAGGTGTTCTTTTCCTAGACATGCCGTGTGGTTGGTAAATGGTTGGATTTACTTACTCTTAGGGTGTTTTCTTGTAGAGTGTGGGACGGGGGGGCCTCGGGTAGGGGGAGCTTGTCATCACTGGGACTACGAGTCCCGTTGCCTTTTTGCTTGGATTGGGGGGAGGGTGGCAACATGGGGGGGGAGTGGGTGTAGGTGTAAGGGGGGGAAGAACATTAATCCACAGTATCTATGATTTGGTGATAATGATGATTATTAAAATCTTGACCACAGAATTATTTAAGGGATGGTATCCATATTATTTATATGGCTAAAGCAGGGTTAAGAATTTGTTTGTTTAATGTGTGTGGACTTAACAATTTCAATAAACGGCAAAGAGTTGCTGCTGAACTTAGGGTGATACAACCAGATCTTATCTGTATCCAGGAGTCACATATACCGTGGGGGAATCGTAAAGTATTATTAGATTTGGGGTATTCACTCCTAGCCACATCACAACAGACAACTACGAATCGGGGGCTGGCTGTTCTGGCTAAAAGCAGTAGACAAGCCTCAGGCCGTGTAGTGGTAGACAGCTATGGAAGGTGGGCAATTGTCGAATGTGTAACGGGGGGGTCAAATTTACGGTTTGCACAATATATGGGTCTAATCTGGATGAATCCCTCGTTCTTGAACACCTAAATGTTGAACTTGCATCTTGGCCCACTCCCCTTGTTCTATGTGGGGACTTCAATATTAATTTAGCGCCCGGTGAGTTACTAGCAGGTACTCAACAGTATAACGGTCGGAAGCCTAAGGTGTTTAATGCTTTGCTTCACTTGATCTTGGATCATGGGTTAGTAGACGCATGGGGTGTACTTAACATACATGATCCTGGCTATACCTTTTACTCGTATCCACACGATAAATTAGAGCGGCTTGATTATTTTTTCATATCCTCGTTACTATTAACTAAAGCTCAAATTCAAGTTTTTCCCCGAATTACTTCAGATCATTCTCCAGTTGTTTTGGATATTCCAGCTTTGGGGAGTAAGGGGACACCGAGGGTATTTACGTTTGACAGAACTCTCCTCTTGGATAAAGGTTTTATTGAATATATGAATATATGGATTAGAGACTTCTTTATGGTAAACCGCTATTCCACAAACTGTGGGAATGTTTGGGATACTTTTAATGCCTGTTTTAGAGGGGAGGTGTTGAGCTTTGGAATTAACAAACAGAAACAAGCTAAGCGAAGAATTTTGGAATTATATGACAGATTGAAACTAGCAGAGGGAAAATTAGTACATGGGATCCAGTCTGGTATTAATCTTACTGAGGTGCAAATGGAAGTGGCCAGATGCAAGGCCAATATTAATTTGACATGGAGTAAGGAGATTGCTATAAAATATCAGCTCTTTAAGAAAGAGCGCTATGAATTTGGGGAGGCCACAGGGCGTCGTTTAACCCAAAGGCTACGCACCAAAGAAGCATCGCAGAGAGTAGAAGGTTTGAAGGATTTGTCGGGTAGATTAACACGGGACCCTCACAAAATTCTAGAGATATTTCATAGTTTTTATCAAAAACGTTATACTGAACAGGATGGAGAAATTGACAAGATGGGTTTCGGAACTTTAGATGTTCAATATTATCATTTAGGGCAGGAGGAGGCTAGGGTGCTAGACAGTCCTATTACACTGGATGAATTAGAGCAAGCTATTAATTCTATGACTCGAGGCAAAGCGGCAGTGCCAGATAAGCTACCATCAGAATTATATCGGACTTTTTTTCTTAACCTTAAAATGTATTTTCTGGCAGTATGCCAAGCCGCTCAAACTGGTATGGCACCTAAATCATGGAGTGAGGCTACCATTATTGTTTTTAAAAAGAAGGATAAACCCCCAGATATCCCTGGGTCGTGCCGTCCAATCTCTTTGACAAACTGTGATGGGAAGATCTATGCGAAAATTTTAGCAATGAGGTTAGCCAAGGTTATCTCCCCCTTAGTTTCCCTTAGACAGCATGGTTTCATTCCCGGTAGGGGGACGGTGAATCATACATCAAGAGTTATTACTTTGTTGGACATTGCCCAAGTGGAAACCAGGGATGTCGGAATAGTGCTTCTCGACGCCGAGAAGGCGTTCAACCGTGTATCTTGGAGCTTTTTGTGGCAAGTGCTATCAGCTATGGGCTTTCCTCAGGGCTATATCCACGCACTACAGATGTTATACTACTCCCCAGTTGCTCGGATCTGTTCTATGAGTTTAACATCTAGGACAGTTCAGATCTCGAGAGGTACACGCCAGGGCTGTCCGTGTTCTCCGCTCTTGTTTACGCTGTATATCAATCCATTTTTAGACATGCTCGAGCGGAGTTCTAGGATTAGACCCTTTATGGTGGGACAGGATCAATATCGCATCTGTGCCTATGCAGATGACATCGCTATTATTACATCTGATCCAATGATGGCTCTTCCCGAAATTGAGCACCTTGCGCACAAGTTTGTCCGTGTTGCAGGGTATAAGCTTAATTCATCAAAAACCCAGGTTCTCTGTACTAATCAGAATAGTAACAATGATCCAAGAATTCTTAAGGAGGTTACATATCTTGGTATTAAGTTACGGGTTTGTTTAAAAGATCTAGTTGACACCAACTGGAGGACCTTAATGGCAAGCATTAAATAAGCTCTTGATAGATGGCAATGCCTCCATCTTTCGCTGGTGGGAAGGGCAAATGTGCTTAAAATGAATGTTTTGCCAAAAGTGTCATACTTTTTTAGATCAGTTCCCCTGGAGATCTCTCATACACAACTACAACAAATTCAGTCTCTCTGTTCCAGATTTCTCTGGGCACCAGGGAAACCATGCAGGGCTGCTCGATTTATGACTCTACCCCGTGATAGAGGTGGTTGGTCTGTGCCTGATTTTACTTTATACTATTATGCTTGTATTCTATCTAATATCCGAGTTATGCTAACAGGGGAGGCAGTGGCTAATCCCGCTGAAGCTCCATCAATTTACCAGATGGTTCTTGGATCACAGGTTAAAAACTGCCTTTTTCTCAAGGTAGATGGTATTTACTACAAAAGAACTCGCTTTAAGATCTTGGGGGCTTTATTCAAAGCTTGGAGGATAGTCTGTAAAAGTTTTCAGATTAACAGACTCTCATTTTATACACCTCTGTCAGCCGTAGGTATCCTTCCAGCAATCTTTCAAGATAGTGTGGCTGGGAAATTGAGACTCTTCGGAATCTTTCAACTAGGACGTTTTATGGATGAAGAAGGTCACCTCGCTTCCTTTTCTGATTTAGCATGCAAATACGACCTTCCTAAATGTCACTTTTTCAAATATCTTCAGATACGTGAATTTTTAAATAAACAGGCTATCAGGCTAAAACCACTGAAGATAGTTGAAGCTATTCGGATTCAGGGACGTATTGGGGCTCTCTATAATATACTACAATCGGTAAAAACTGATGATCTTGAGAAACATAATCGTAAGTGGGGGACTATTTTGAATTCACAACATGTGATCTTAGAGGATTCAATTGATTCAGCAGTTAACTTATTTATGGCTGCGAATCTAAGAACACAGCACTACAAAACAATATTTAATCTTTATTTTACCCCTGCTAAGATGAAGAAATGGGGGAGCCAGTATGATGGGAAGTGTTTTCGGTGTGGTTGTGATGATGCGGGCACTTTGCACATTTTTTTTGCTTATACTAAATTAGCTTTATATATATATCATATTGAGAGGTCTTTATCTCAAGTTACGGGTACGGATATAAATATTTCCGCTTCAACTATGTTATTAGGCACTGGGAAGGATTTGTCTCAAGGCACATCAATGTTTATATATAGACAACTTATATTTGTTGCTAAGGGGGTAGCAAGGCTATGTATAGCATCAACATGGCTCCAACCTGAGCCACCCTCTTTTGAAATGTGGCGGGCTAGGCTTTTACTTTTAATTTAGAATTTAGCTTGTATTCACTCAAAGGACCACGGAAGCGTGCAAAGGGAATGCAAATCTGGGGCCCTATCCATGACCATTTGAATGCTTGATTATGATTTCCCTGATTGATATGTATGGTTCTGAATGAACTTATTTGTATGTAATTAACACTTGTTCTGTAACTATGATTATGTGCATAATTTATTTTTTGATGCTGTGGATTTTAAAATAAAAAAAATAACTCTTTCTAAGACCAATACCAACCTTTCATTATGTTCTTCTAGATTAATACCATGAACTAGAATTTCATCTTGATAGAGTTTAATCCCAGCATTACCTTCAGAACCTTCTCCATCACCCTCTGAAACACAGAGGCTGCGGAGATGAGACCAAAGGGCATCCTGAGAATCTTGAAAGTACCAAAAGGTGTTATGAAAGTCGTGAGGTCCTGTGAAGCCTGATGGAATTTGACCTGATGGTACACAGATGAAAGATCCAACGTTGAAAAATGCTTAGCACCACCCAAGGAGGACATTTCCATGATGTTAGGAAGAGGATAATGGTCAACAATAACCTCCTTATTCAACTCCCTGAAGTCAATGCATAGCCGTGCCTCTCCACTGGCCTTGCGAGTCATAACTACTGGAAAGATCCACTCAGTTGCCTCCACCACATGAATTATCCCATTCTTAACAAGCTTATCCAATTCATTCTTCATAGTCTTTCACTAACAAAGTACACCTCTGCCTTTGGCTAACTTGGGCGTAGCACCTGGCTTCATTTTTTAGTTTGAGCATTCGAGACCTCTTGTATATACTTTAGTATATACTTATTATTATATACTTATATGTGTATGTACTTTGTGGGCTCTGGAGATCAGCCCTAGGACTTGTCTGCTTCCGCTCAGGGACTTTTTTTCTGTTCAACTGCCTCTATTTAACTGTCTTAATAGAAAACAACCAGCAGAGGTCAGTAAAATACCCGAATTGATTTCTGCTGAGAGACTTTCTTTTTTTTCTTTTTCTGGCAACTGCTTCTATTTAACTTTCTTGATAGAAAACGACCAGCAGAGCTCAGTAACATACCAGAATCACTTTAGCATTTTCTAGATTCCAGTCCATGGAAATTGTCTTCCACGAGCACCCGTAGACAATAATATTTTTTTCAAATCTTGTATTTTCAGTGATATGACCACAGAAGGCCCTGTTTTCATATTAAAAACAGAGCTTTGGACTATACCATTTCCAACGGAAAGGCAATATTTTTCTCCATGTGTTCCCATACCTAGCGTGTCACAGAGTTTGGTGCTTACTTTCGCTCCATCTTTCAGCACCCAGGCTAATGTGCTGCATAGCTAAATATATATAAGGTCCCAAGGGCGAGACCGATTACATTGCAAATGCTTGTTATATGATGAACATAGTTCTTGAGGCAACCCAATTCTTTTTTTTAAACTTCTGGAAATCTGGCAGCCCAGATATCAGTCCCTTCATTTACTGCTTTAAAAGCGGGCAAATCCTTCAAACACACAGAGGGGATTTGTTTGGAGTCTAAATACAAGTAAAGTTCACGCTGGTGAAACCAACTAATTAAAGGAACAATTCTCCCTTTAAATTCAATAGTGTCCCAAAAATACCCAAAGAGGTCAATGTTTTCCCCTCCATACCTCTAGGTTTGATGTTGGGATTAACCAGCTTGACTTTGTTCTGAAGTTGTTGATCATAAAAAACCTTAGGAATGAGTGTGATCTTGGCACTAGAATCAAAAAGCATTCTTACTGATTGATCATTTATAAACACCTCTTCAAAGGGACCCTCATTGCCAAAACAATTGACGCGGCAAATCTCTACAACCTCACAGTCATGACCATAAATATCAACTTCTCTGACTTTCTTTTAATCTTTTTTAGATCTACAGCAACATGAGAATTGTCCCTTCATACCTCAATTAGAACAGAAGACTTTCCATCCAGTACAGTCTTTAAAGTTGGCCATGTGACAAGGATTACCACACCTGAAACATTTACCTTGAAACATGATGTTGTTTAAAGATTTAGTTGACACAGCAGATTTGTCAGACCTATTCTTAAAAAGCGATTTAGCGCTTACTTCGCTGACCACTTCTTTTTCATTCCTCTCAACAGCACCATCTTTAGTGCACTCTTTGCGAATGGTGTCAAAGCACGCTTTAGAATGCTCATGCATTTTTAAGATGGTTGTTACATCTTGTAAAGAAGGATTGTCTTTTTGCCACAAGCTACCCTTTGCCTTATCAATAAAACACCCAAGCATAAGTTGATCTCTCAACCTCTCATCCAACGTTGCACCAAGTGGATGCTAATTTCCTCAATGTAGTAATATATTGCTCTACAGATTCCTCCTGCCTTTGCATTCTCTTCCCAAAATGATAATGCTCCAATACCATACTCACCTTGGGAAGATAATGTATATTCATCTTTCTTACACATATTTCATATTCATTTAAAAAAGACAGCTGCCTCACTGTCCGGAAGATCAGGAAGGTCCTCATAAACCTCCTGACCCTCTGAACCTAGACAATCCATAAATAAAGAGGCTTTCCTTTCTGCTCTTAAGGAAGTCCCACAGACCCTTGCATAATTGGCAAACACCTTTTTCCATTTCACCCACGGAATTGAAGGATCACCTGGAGCAGACACAAACAAGCATTGGCCATGCCAATCGGTCTCGCCATATTAACGTATTTTGTGAATTTTTCGTTTTATTAATATATTATAGTAATAATACAGTATGTTAGACATAGTACTTTTTAATAAATGACTGAGTGCTTTAGAATTATGAAGAAGTTTTTACTTTAACTGCGAGTGTTACTGTGTTTTCTTTGGTAAAGTATTTAATCATTAATGTAACATACATTTTATTTTTCTACAGATAAAATATGCTAAATAGCTGTGGTTAGCTCTACTGGGCCACAAGCAGTGCCTTGTTTCTTTTAGCCTTTAGGTAATGGGATTTTAATGTAGTATATTAGAAGACACCCTGCCCCCCGAGGTAGGTGTCTGCTAAAAAGATGCCATCAATTTAGAGCAGCTTCACGCAAACTATGGGGGTGGTATTCTGAGACCTAGTCGCTAGTCCAAGATGCCTTAAAAACTTACTGTGTCAGCTTTCCAAATGCGCAGTTGTTGCAGAGCGAGTTTACTGTGTACACAGACCTGTGGCAAAGGTTGGACTCTGGCAGCAGTGTGAGGAGGTGCTCAGTGTCACTGTTTCAAGGCCACTGGTGATGTGCGCCTATTTTTCAGATACACTACAGCCGCCTGCCAGCAACACCAATACATACACAAGGTCTGCAGAGTAAGGCAGTGACTAGCATGGAGGGGGGCACACACAGACACAACAGCCAAAATATTCTAGTCAATTTTGAAGATGTGGACATCTCACTGTATCTACACAACTCATTGACAGACACCCTGCCAAGAACCCTACTTAGCCAAGGCCCAGCACCAGAGCCCGTACCATCACTACGGACAAAAGAGCACACCGGACGCTCCCACCTGCACCCTAACAGACTGGTGCAAATGTACCAACCGTCCCCACCACTTGTTCAAAGCCTATGGACTGAGAAAAATTGGCAGTCAAAAAAGTGCACAATACACTTGCCTCCCCATCCGTCCTCCACCTGCTTGCTCCAATTAAAATGACTAAACTACCCACAGCTCCAACGTGAGTACTCCCAGAAGAAGACACAAAGGCAGGAGCAACAAATCGTAAGTTGTAAACTGACATGGGGTCGACTTTATTACTGCTGAACGGGGCACGTGTTCTGGGGTGGGCGGTGCCCCCAAACAGCACAACACCAAATACGCTCCGACGCCAGGTAAAGAGCTTGCATACACCCACAGAAATGGAACTGACGCACTGGCTTCCAGCGGGTGTAAGCCGGTGCCCGATGGGCTTTCACCCAGGCAGTGGAGCCCGCGTGTTTACACCGCAGGGGCTCTCCGCCCCCCTCGCGTGGAGCAGTAAGATTAAAAATAGGACTGGTAATAACGCCACGGGCTACCACCTCAGTGAACTGCATATTACAAAAAAAAACACGAGGAACGTGAGGAGATGCCTTCACAGGTCACCAGGCAGCGCCCTGTTGGGGAGGGAGGGGTCTGACCCTTGATGTGAAGTGCAAGTCCAAGATGCGGTGAGACATGAAGTGTGTAATATGACTGTGTGTAGTAAAAAGTAAAGTCTGTTTGAGACATGAGTGTGGTGAGACACGCATTGTGTGACTAATGATACGATAGTATGTGGTGAGACATGCAGTACTTCGTAGAAAATGCAGCAATGGTGAGACATACAGCACTAAACAGCGGTGATGAGAGGTGGTATGCGGTGAGATATGAATTACTATGCAGCTGTGGTGAGACAAGCAGTGTGTGGTGAGTGTCAGATAGCTAACACGCTGCGTGTATTGAGATACAATGTGTTCACACCTGCAGCGGTGAAACAGGCAGCATTGCACGCGGTGCGCTTTAACATCCGATGAAGTGCTCGTGCTGCAGGGAGCAGTTACTATATTTAAAGCTCCATCACAAACCGCAGCCCTCCGATTACACTCACCCTGTGGGAAGCGGTTGGGCTGCACCCTGTACAGGAACGCCTTGATGATTTGAAACAGCAGCCCGATGGCCCAGGGCTCGTAGTGCGCGCTGGTCTCATAGGTTCCCGCAGGTACGAAGCCAAAATCCAAAGTTGCAGAAGCGGCGACGGCAGGAGATGTGGTCCAGTGCACGGGTTGCATTTCACACACAGTCCTCAAAGCCCTCAACCCCAGAGCAGCAGCAGGCAGGGCCTTGCAACCATGGTTAATGTCTGCCATGGGGCATGGGGTGTGGGAAACGGAGCGGTGCGGCTCGGGAGGCGAGCTTCCCGGGGGCTTCTCTGGAGTGGTCATGGCTGCCTCCTCAATCGGCGCTTGGATGCAGCTCTGTCCTAAAAGTCTGCTGTGCTGCTCACCGCTGCTACCACTATTTTAAATAGAAGCATTTGCAATGCACTATTCCAAGTCACACACAGCCCTTCGCTCAAAAGAGGCCGCAGACAGCGCCAGGCACTCATGGTCACAGCTGAGTAGCATCTGCTAGTGCCTGCGCACGCATGCGAGAAAAAATGCAACGAAAACAAGTGCTAATCCACCCACCAATCACACAACAAACAGGCATTTAAAATGCAATAGGACTCGTATTTACGCGAGACCTATTGCATTTTATTCGGAGGTACGTGCATTAAAAAAGGCACGAACGGGAGGGGGCGGAGGGGTGGTGGTGGTCCGAGAAGTCACAGACTGCGGGAAGGAACGGGCGGAGGCAGGGGAACAAAACCTTTAAAAGTAAAGGGGCCGATAGCCGTGGAAGGACAACAATGACGACATGGCCGTCAGGAGGCGGGATTAAGTTGCCCAAGGACAACAATGACGACATGGCCATCAGGAGGTGGGATTAAGTTGCCCAAAACCAATCAGATTGCAGCATTTAGAATTACGGCCAATGAAAAAGATAGGTGGAAAGTGGGCGGAGCTTCCCCCGCTATACTGTATACAACATCTCTCGACAAGACAGTGCATGCGCTGCCTAGGCGAGACCTAAAAATGGAGCAGCCGTGGCGTTTTACATGTTTGGGAAACAAAATAAATGATTATTTCTTTTTTTTGTTGCTATGTTACTCAAAAGGAATGGAGAACAAAATAATGTAAAAATGTAAAGAAGCTGTGGGAATCAGCTTCAAAGATAAGGAAGAGTACCAGTTAAAGCTGTGCGTATCAGAGTTGAACTTGAAAGACAATGAACCCAACACCATCTGTGTGGGTCAGCGCTGAACAGAAGTGGCACATAAAGCAACTGTGCGCGTCAGCGCTTAAGAAAGTGGTTCAAAAGAGTAGCTGTGCACATCAGTGCTAAAGGAAAGAGGCACAAAAGGCAGTTATGCACATCAGCGCTGGAGAGGGACAAAAGAACAACAGTTGTGTGCATCAGCGCTGAAGACTGGTAAAACGATCTTACTGTGAGATCCGGCGTATGTGGAAATCTGGCACAAAAGGCAGTTGTGCCTGTCAGCGCTGAATAAAGAAAAAGGAAGTTGTGTGCATCAGCGCTGGAGACCAATAATGCAACCCCACTGTGAGCTCCTGTGTCATTGGAAACTTGATGGCTTTGTGTCTGATCTTGCCTGGTGCTCTGAGATGGCCGCCACGTTGCGTGAGATTGGCGAATGAAAGATGGCACCTGCATGCTGTGCTGCTTGATGAAAATGTCAGGCAAGGCAGGCAAAGGAAATGATGAGGAAGACAGGCAGCGTCAGGCAAGATGGAGGGTTGAATCGACGCAATCGCCAGGTGTAACCAGGCAACACGTGGACAAGACCAGGCAGCATCAGGCAAGTGGCAGGATCTTGAAATTGAAGGCCCAAAGTGACGTAATGCAGCAGTTCACAGTAACAAAGTCAGAAACAACAGTCGGACCGGCAGAAGAGAAGAAAACAGCACCCTACCGTGAAGTTTGGAAGCTTAGCACACCGGAACACTCCAGAGCAGAGCAAAGAGCACAATAGCTGAAGCAGCAGCCGGACTGACTCCTCTTGTGGAATCGATGAAAAGAAAGCAGACCGGAGAGCCCCACAGCAAAGCAGAGAACGAGGTAAGAGTGAATTTTGCAGATTCTTCTTGATAAATCTTGTGCAGAGAAGGTAGGCAGCATTGAGGCTTAAGTCGGTCAGCATAGCAGCACCAGTTGTGTTGAGGTCTCTTCAGGCATGGGAAATGTAGGTTCACTCGTCGTCAAAATGAACTCATGCCTCCCCAACATCTATGAGTAGGCAGGAGACGCAGAGTAGGTTTGATGTCAGGAGAAGTTTCTTGTACATCCAAGTGTAAGAGACCTCAGCCACCAACAGCTAAACCAACTGCCAAAACATTGAAGAATAACATTCTCTCACAAAGAAAGACATTCTAAATTACATCATAGCCTAGCAACCCTAACAAAGGCAAGTTACATAATTAAGGAACAGAATACATGTTACATAAAACATGGTAGAGAATACCGCTCATTGCTTTTGGATTTTGTAATAAACCTTCATTGTTTTCCTAAATTCCACTCTAGAACTCACTTTTTTTGAGTCAGTCCATTATTTGACTGTATTTTTAAATGCCGTTTTGTGCCTTGTCTCTGGGACACTGCCTCATGAAATTGAGGTTAACACTATTCCCAATCCACCTGATTCCTCGGCGCACACCTGAGCAGTAATTTTGAGGATACATCGCACCCACACTTGCACTGCTGCCTTTCACTGTCCAGTTACCCTAGCTGAGATGAATTTCCCTTACATACTAGCATAGTTTACTGCACGACACTAGGTATGCCTGGCTCTTTTTGACCAAGCTCAAGGTGTCACACAAGATAACTTCACCTGTTACCTTTGCTTCTAGATTCCTCACAGCTCCTTGTCGAGGCACCAATGGATTAGTGCCTCCACTTGATGCCCAACTAAACCAAGACAAGTCAGGCGTTCACACCACCCCTCCCCTTCCACGCACAATGTAGTCGAGGTCTCCATTAGGTTGCTGAAACTTCCCGATTCTTCCACGCACCCTAGACTTTTCTAACGCTTGTTGCGCAATAAAAAGTTGTTTCGGAATTGGCATGCTCGCATGACGTGAGAGTTGTCGCTAGGCACCGTCCTTCCATGTGACTGGCTGAGACGACGCTTCAGTGGGAGTTAAAAATCACTGCTATAGCAGGTAAGGCATTTGTCTCGCCTTTTCGGGGAATTCCCCTGCAGCCCGAGAAATGGCAGACATAGAAACCGGAGAAGAATGTAACCTATGTAGCTAAAAACAATCCCTGGAGTGTAATGACGGGCACAGAATCAGCGAACACAACCATTTTGTAGCACGAGACGAGGCTCTCAAAGTTGTCCTATTCTAGATCTGTATCGCACCTGTCACGTGGGTCTCTGTGATTATTTCACCCGGAACCAGTCTATGTATTGTTTTCCCTTCCGGTTGAAAATTTGAAATTTTATATTAAACACAAAGGAGAATATCACGGGATGCTAGGGTATCAAACCCTTAGTGGTGCCCGTCCTTGTCGCATTCGATAAATGCAAAATGTCGACAATTTGTTTATATTTCTGATTGTAAAAAGTAGGTGAGCTGGTGCTTAACATGCTTGTGTAAAACTTTCTTTATTCTTTTACAACCTGCCAAATTGGCAACTCTGCCTCATTTCGCTCCAAGTATTTTAGATATTTCTAAATACATTGAAAGTAATATCTGCTTATACGAGCTAATTTAAATGTTTGTTTCAAAGGGAAATAATACTATTTTTAGCAGGGTTTTCAAGTTTATTTTTTGCTAGACTGGACATAGATTTCAGCCATGCTGGTGAAATATTGGTAGGATAGTTACCCTTAATTAAGACTGGGTGCACTGCATAGGCAGCAGACCCCAGGTCGGCTCATGGATGGCTATTGGAAAATACCTGGGAATTAATATTCTTTCCAGGACCTCTGGGTAATGCACTGAGTAAAATATATCTTATACATTTTTTTCAGATTTATGATACATACTAACACTCATAAGTTAAGTTATGTTATAACAGACTTATAAAGAAGATGTTCACCATAGGCTTTGGCGCTAGGGTAAAGAAGGCAGCAACAGCTTAGGTGTACGTCTATAAGCTTGTGTGAACAGCCAGGTCAATGATGACTTTGAATTTAATCAGCACACTTAGCCACTGATTCGTTTGGCATACTAATTCTTAACTTTGACAATTTTCCAAGTTGTAGCACCTGCCTTTAGGTGAGTTGAACAGGCCGCCATTTGGCTTTTGCTCACTACTACTGTATGGGGGACACGTGCACTGTCTTCAGTTTCCTGAACGTCAGGCTAGATTGAACATGCCAACTTAATTGAATTCTGGGCGGGGCCTGTGGTGACACGCTCTAGTGGTTAGAGAGCGTGCCAGGGGCATGCCGGGAAGGGGCGACGCTACGCGCCAGATCACCGCGAGGTAACGCTGTGGGAAGGACGCGTCCCGGCGCTCGGTGGAAAGTAAAGATAATAAAGACAAGTTTAATCATCCAAACTGCCTAGAAAGTTATTGATGTGGCTGAACCTCTACATAAATTAGCGATGAGTCCAGGATAACATCAAAACTGTCTAAGGAGTAACTAGTGTCCTTAAACACCGAGCCCGAGAACAGCCCTGAGCGCGGCAGAGGAGCGCCCCCCACCACGTGCGCAGAGGCCGAAGGGAGAGGCCAAGTGCACGGCCCCAGCATCGCCCTCAGCCAATAGGTGAGCCCTACTGCACCTGCAAGGACTACCAGCGTCCGAACTGCTGTAAGGCCACGCGTGGGTCCACAAAGGCAACCTACAAGCAAAGCCAAGGGGGGTGAGGGTCCAGAGGCACCACCGCAAGTGAGGTTGAGTGACCCCAAAAGTAAACAGATGCCCAAAAGGGGCAACCCTCCACAGAACCCAAGGCCACAACCAGCAGCCTCACCCATGAGCAGTGCCCAAGAGAGCATCAGGTGCCACAGGCCGGAGCAGTGCAACCCTGCGTACGCCAGAGGAGCTACCCAGTTGTCGTCACGCCTAAAGGGAGCAACGGAACTTGCGGCCCCAGGGTCATCACGAGTAGGGCAAGGAAGCCCTTCACCCACGCAATCCGGTGAGTCAGGAGAGCGGTAAGCGCCAGGGAGCCCACCAGAGATAGACGCTAGACAAGGCCTGGTCCGACGCAACGGGGGCAGAATGTGCACACAGGCGACGCCGCTCACCAACCTGGCCGCCTTCATACCCAAAGAAAGGCGAGCTGGCTATGCCATGGGAAGATTGGAAGCGGTATTTCCTGAAGTACCTAGAGGCCTTAGAAGAAGAGAACGAAGGGGCGTTCTCCAGCTCAAGGAGAAAGAAAATACTTCTACACAACCTAGGTCCGGAAGGCATCAGGGTATTCGACCGGTGGTGTGCACAGCCATAGACAGATGCAACTTCTTCCAAAGGAAACAGAGCAGCAGTGAATCAATAGATGAGTATGTAGCAGCCTTACAGAAGTTAGCAGTGACGTGCAAATTTGGCACCCTCCATGACAAACTCATCAGAGATCAGATCATAATGCACACCTTCAACACAGCTATACAAGAGAAGCTGTGGGTCAATGGCGATGCTCCCCTGAAGGAAGTAGTAGCACTGGTGAAGAAGGCGGAATTATCAAAGAGATGTGCAGAAGCGGCGAAAAGAGAAAGTGGTGACAGAACGCCCGGAAGCAAGATATCAGACAAAGACCGACCAGAAACACCTAGGCAGTACGCACTGACCAACATGAGGCACCAGAGGAAATACTCTCAGAAGGCTACAAGAACCCAGAGACCACAAGGAGAGAGCAAACACACGTGTTACAGATGTGGCAGCCAAACACAGTCAAGCAACTATAAAGCATGCCCAGCATTCAGGGCCAAATGCTCCTACTGCGGAATAATGGGACACTACGAGAAGGTGTGCCGGCGCAAACTCAGCAGGATGGATCTGAAGTACGTCGCCCAGGAAGCGGACGGTGGTGAAGAAGTCCGAGAAGGAGGCAATGAAGAAGACGAGGTCTTGTGTATTGACGACCAGGTCCTGGGAGTAAACTGTACGAGATCCAAGAAACCGGCGTTACAGATGGCGATCGGAGGTGTACAAGTGGACATGGTGGCGGATTCAGGCTCCCCGTACACCATTATTCAATGGACCATATGGGAAAATGACTTCAAGCCCAGAGTGGGTGAGGAGCTACTCCCCACAGACATCTACCCAGTCACGTTCACAGGAGAACCTATACCCATGGTGGGGTACCGACCGCTACGATTCGAGTTCAAAGGACGAACGGCAGAAGGAAAACTGTACGTGGCGGAGAAAGGGCCCTCCGTGCTAGGATGGATGGATCAAGGAGCCTTAGGAATACAGCTCAATCCAGGCGGAACCACCCAAGTGTTAATTGTGGACGCAGCCCAAATACACGAAGAAAACAGATGGAAGAAGGAATACCCAGAAGTCTTCAAGGGAACAAAAGGACTGATGACGAAGTTCACGCACAAGATATGCCTGGAGCCCGGAAAGAAGCCAGTAAGCCACAAGGCTCGCAACATCCCTTTCAGGAGTAGGGAGGCGGTCCAAGAAGAATTGCAACGCCTAGAGAGAAACGGAGTCATAGAAGCCATCGAAAGTGCTGACTGGCTCGCCCCACTGGTGGTCGCACAGAAACCCAATGGGAAGGTGCGCCTGTGCGTGGATTTGAGGGAGCTCAATAAGAACATCTTGGTGGATAAGTTCCCGCTACCTCGCATAAACGAGATGTTGGCAAAAACAAAGGGGGTCAAGTGGTTCTCAACAGTGGATCTCACTTCCGCGTAACACCAAATCGCTTTTCACATGTCATGCAATCACCTAACATCGTTCATCACGCCGTTCGGCTGTTATAAGTTCCTCAGGATGCCGTTCGGACTTTCCTCAGCCACCACGGTCTTCCAAAAGCTCATGCATCGGCTGTTCCAGAAGGTGCAAGGAGTCCAGTACTTTCAGGATGACATCCTCGTCATGGGGAAATCAAAGGAAGACCACGATGAGAAACTGCACACCGTCTTGACAATACTGGCACAAAACGGTCTCACCGCAGAATGGGAAAAGTGCAGATTTGGTGTAGGATCGGTGACGTACCTGGGTCATGAAATCAGTGGAAGGGGGATCGAACTGAAGCGAGCCAACGTTGCGGCCATCAAGGAAGCGCCTACACCCAAAAGGAAGGAAGACGTTCGTTCCTTCTTAGGCATGGTGGAGTTCTACAGCAAGTTTGTCCCTCACTTCGCATCCAAAACACACCACTTAAGACAGCTCCTGAAAGAAAAGAACACCTTCAAATGGACGCAAGAAGAGCAAGAGGAATTCAAGATGCTAAAACAAGACATCTGTTCCGCCATTCCCCTTAAGGGGTTTGACCAAGAAGCTCTACCCATACTAACCACAGACACCAGCGACAAGGGACTGGGTGTGGTGCTAATACAGAGATCTCAGGGTGGAGAAGTCACCACTGTCAGTTTCGCCTCGTGGTCCCTAGCAACCAACGTGGAGAAATTCAGTGTGATAGAGAAGAAAATGCTGGCGACAGTCTGGGCCATGGAACGGTTCAGACAGTTCCTTTGGGGTTCGAAGTTTGTACTCCGCACGGATCACAAACCGTTGGTGAGAGTCCTGACATCAAGCGGACACACCCATGCGACTCCCCGCATCGCGAAGATGACCCTAAGACTACTGGATTATGTGTACGAAGTGGAGTACCTCCCCGGGGCAAAAAACAAAGTAGCTGACTTTCTGAGCAGAGCAGCCGCAATGGAACCAGCGGGAGATCAAGTGCCCTCGGAATGGGAAGGCTACATGGTAGCACTCACACAGGACCACGAAGGAGCGGTCAGTGCACAAGAGTGGGAAGAAGCGTACGTGGCTGACAATACTCTGGGAGCAGTGAAGAGTTACGTAACCTAAGGATGGCCAGACAAGAAGCACCTTAACAGTTAAATGAGGAAATACTGGGAAGTCCGGGAGGAACTATCCATCGGAGACAATCCAGTGTTCTTACTGAGAGGGGAGAAGGTAATCCCTCTGCAAGCCTTGGTGAGTCATCTTCTAACAATCCTACATGAAGGACATCTTGGCGTCATGAAGACCAAGGCGAGAGCGAAGCAGGCATACTGGTGGCCAGCAATGGATGGGCAAGTGGAAAGACAGGTCAGAATGTGCGAACTGTGCAACCGGGCAGACAAGAAACAAGTATTACTACGCCCGCCACTAGGGAAGTTCTCCTGTCCGTCCAACCCGTGGGAAATGCTTTCAGTGGACATCAACACAAATGGGTTCAGCACTATTCGCAAGGTAGGTATGAATTATAAACAAATGTCCAAGACATAAATGGAGTGTTCTTTGAGGAAATTCTTCTCTTTATTTCATATTTTCATGTGCATGACGGAGAATAGCCAACGTGTTTCGTCTCACAACAGAGACTTCTTCAGAGCTATTAAAAAAACATATATAAAGTGCGTTTTAGTTCTAACAATGATTTTGCTATATGTACACAATACAAAACAATCATTAAAAACAACAACAAGAATAAAATAATCAATTACTGAGTGATTGACATTTATGTAAAAATGTACAATGATTATTGATGATTTTATATTGGAGGGCCTATGTGTTCGCAAAACAAACATTTATACACCCTATTCAGGTGACCATTTTTTAACAATTGTTCAAAATAGGTTCTTTGGACAATGATTATTCGCGTACCTTAAAATATCGATGTAAATAAATTCTCTGTACAATTCAGAATAATAGCTGAAAATTCCAATATTGCAAAGATCTCCTTGTAAGGTAATTTTATCTAGGAGGAAAGAATAGAGATACAGCCAGTAGCAGCGATGCCAAATAATGTCCAACCAACGTATCTATGAACTCATATGTACGCACCTTTTTGGTCTACAGCGTACAGTAAAAAACACCAAAGGGATAATCGATATGTAACCATAGATGTCAATGCCATCTCATTAAGTAATCACACAGAAAAGTCAAAAATTGATTCATTGTCATACGTTCCAATCAAATGTATAAGCAAAGAAATATATCCAAAAATGTTATAAAATGTATGTAGATAGAAATTTATCACTTAAAACGAATGCTAAATGAGCCGTAGCTAGAGAGTCTATAACTTAAAGCAACAATAGAACTCACCAAAATAATGTGGTGGCCCGTAATAAAGGTCTCTGCGCTACAAAACAAGGGTATGTTTGAATTACTCGCTCTGCAAGATGTATCACCTAGTTAAAGATAAAAGGTCAACGGGAATTTTAGACGCAGTGAGATAACAAAGGAACAGAAGAAGCAAATATCTTTAAATGTTAAAATAAACAGAATCGATAAACGGAGTGCATTATGCACAATCATTTTATACGGTGTTTATAGATACGTTGCATTTTAAAAAAATGAACGACAAGTCCCAAAAGTCATAAGGACTTGTATAAGGTAAAGAAACTCGAGCTCTACACTAGATAATGAAAATGAGGCGGCCATCTTAGACGATAGTTTACTATATAATGTTCAATGTATACGATGTAATAATCATGAGCAATGGTGTAAGACCAACCTCATATCTACACGGAAATTCGAGTTTTACCCACGAATAAACTAAACAGAATTAATCCATTTATAGCCAAATTAGTTGTATCGCTAGACACCAATGTATACAGAGGTCTAGCGGACATTTCTATATCAAGCTGAAGATCACGTAACTGAAGAAATATAAGTTTAACTATTCCTTCAGTGAACTTACCAAAAGGGCATGGTGGCCCGTGCTTCTCAGTGTCCTTGGTTGCAAACATTAAGCCGAGTGCGTAAATGAGAGCCTTTTTAAGTCACCCGCTCCATGATATGTGTCACCTGTTTAGGTAGTGAAAATGGATGACAACCTTGGACACAATATATTTGTAGTAATAGCAGCGGCCATCTTGAAATGGTAAAATACACCAATTTGTTTTAATATTTTACTGCATTTGTTTAACCTTACCGATTTATACAGATCCTAATAGATTTAGCAATTAAAAAACAGATATCAAGTTTAATCTGGAATTATGTAATCCATATTCGAGCAATGAAAGTAAACATCGACCTATAGCACGACAAGAGGAAAGAATGACAACAGCGGCAATCTTTGAATAATAAGATCATTAAAACTCTTGCGAGTTTTTAATGTATTTATCGCTAGTTGTAAATAATATCAATTCCAAAATGAGTAAGAAGGATTATAATCCACGTGAGACTCATATTAAATTGAAGAAATAAGCAACGACCTGGGACTTAACCATAGAAAAGTGCAGACATAACGGCCATCTTTAAGTGGTGAAGTGAATAAAGAATACTGCAGGTATGCAGAATATATATCACAAATAACACTGTGATGTCAATTCTGATCAATAAAAAAGTTATAATCCATTAACAAATTGTCAACAGATATTTATTTAGAATTGACTAATGAACCGTCAAAGACGTACGGAGACGAGAATGGTCTAATGCATTAGGGATAGAACAAAAGCACAAAAAACTTTATCAGTTAATCTGTTTTAACATGAAGAACAGTAAGAGATACTGTCCAGAATAGAGACAGAGACGCCATCTAAAGGCAATAGATATGAGTAACCCGACATACCACATCATCAGAAATAACAAATGTTTCAGTGGTTAGCTCAATATCAAAGTGGTAAACGGGATCATAGTTGTGGATGTCATAGCTATGTCAGTTGGAAAACAACAGTTAGCATCACCTATTAGTTCTCGCTGACGTGTCAAGTCTTATCATAAAAAATGATGTAGCTCATCATTAATATTGAGCCCAAACCTATTTGCTCTAAGGCGACAGATCCAAGATGCCTCACGTTGTCGTAATGATAGTTCTCTATTACCCCCTCTCTCCGGCATCTTGACATGATCAATACCACAAAAAAGAATGTTCTTGTCATTGGGATGATCTTGGTGTATATGTTGAGCAATGGGATATTTCACATCACAGTTTCTTATTGCGCGTACATGTTCTTGGATTCGTAGTTTTAAGCTGCGAATACTACTGCCAACATATATCTTTTGACAAGAACATGTGATCATGTACACAGTAAAGGTTGTATTACAGTTAATAAAACTGTTTATGGTAAATTCCCTCGATTGACCACTTCTAAATTTTTTGAGCTTATTAGAACCAAATTTGCACACACAACAGCTTTCACATGTGTAGAAACCTATAGGTCTTTCTGGTAGCCAAGTGGTAGTAAGGGTTTTAACATCTTTGACGTAAGGTGGACTCAATATGTTTTTGAGAGTCTTACTTTTGCGATAGACTACTCTGGGTTTATTTGATAGAAGGTTAATAGGGAGACTTGCGGTCTCAAGCAGACCCCAGTTCTTTCTTATGATGTTATAGATGTGATTACTGAAAATATTATACTCAGTGATAAATAGTACTTCTGAATTCAATTTTCCAACACATGGTTTGCTTTTAGCCTTGGGCGTCAACGTCTCCTTCCTAATTAGGGACAGTGCCTTTTTCTCCGCATTGTCCAAGCATGACTGTTTGTAACCTTTTTTGTGGAAGTTTTTTTTGATTTCATGAATGTTTTTAATGAAATCCTTATCCATACTACAATTTCGTCTCGTACGTACCATTTCGCCATAGGGTATGGCTTTAATGGTGGATTGAGGGTGAGCGCTGTTGGCATGTAAATAGCTATTGCAAGAGGTCTTTTTCTTATACATATCACTATGGATACTTGTCCCACTTATGAACAGCTTCAAGTCAAGAAACTCCATGCTGGCCTCAGAGTATTTGATAGTTAATTTGACATTGAAGCTGTTCACATTCAGATAGTCATAATACATGTTTAGACTTTCAACCGTACCATGCCAAATCATAAAAATGTCGTCAATATAACGACCATAGAAGATCACATTATCAGCCCATCCTTGAGCCCCTGGACCCCAGACATGCTCCACCTCATACAGTCCCATAAAAAGGTTAGCATAAGATGGAGCAAATCTGGAGCCCATGGCTGTGCCCTGTACCTGAAGGAACCATTTGCTGTTATGTAGAAAGGCATTCTGTGTTAAGATTATCTCTGCCATGTTAAGCAGCATGTCAGTATGTTCAAGATGTTGGGCTCCCCGTTTGAATAAAAAATATTTGAGAGCTCTAATTCCTACCTGCATTTCAATGCAGGTATAAAGGCTTTCTACATCCATAGTCACAAAAAGTAGTTCCTCCAGATCCCATTGGAAGTCCTCTAGTTTGCAGAGAAGATCGGCACTATCTCTCAGATATGATGGTAAGTTTTTCACAATTGGTTGAAGGAAACAGTCAACATACTGGGCAATGTGTTCAGTGGGCCCACCATTGCCAGAAATTATTGGTCTGCCCGGTGGAAAGGAACCACCTTTATGTATCTTAGGTAATATGTAGATACATGGTGACCTGGAATGGTGGGCCTGTAAAAACTTGTGTTCTTGATCCGATAGCAAGCCAGATTCATGCCAGTCCCATAGTCTACAGTTGATGTTGTTTTCTATTTGAGCAGTGGGATTGGTCATTAGTCCCTTATAGCATAAGGTATTATTTAACTGTCTGTCAATCTCCTTTAGGTAGTCATTAGAGTTCATAAGAACAATATTGCCCCCCTTATCGGCTTCTCTAATGACCAGATTTTTGTCATCCTTAAGGGTCTGGAGAAGTCTATATTCATCGGTACTCAGATTATTATTGTGTACACAACCTCTTCTTTTGAAATGTAAATCTTCTAATGCATAAAGATCACTGATAACTTTTTTGTGGAAACTATCAATGGCTGACTCATGTGTCTGTGGTGGTATAAATTTGGAGTTCGGACGTAGTCCACTATCAATCGTGTAATCTTGTTGAATACCCAAATCATTGGCTACCTGCATTACATTTCCAACATCTTCCTCATCATATAGTGATGCTAGCAAATGTGTGCTATGTATGTCAGCAATGGAAGGTCCAGACTTGGCAGTAGTATTAGACAACGGAAGATGTTGAGCCATGGGATGGTCTTCAAAATATTTCTTTATTTTTAATTTGCGAATAAATTTAAAGAGGTCTATGTGCACATTCACAAAGTCGCATTTACTAGAAGGACAGTAATTGAGACCCTTACTGAGAACTGACTCCTCTTGGGAGGACAAGCATTTAGATGACAAATTAACAATAGTCAGTGTATTGCAGACAGATGATGTATCAGGACATTCAGTTTCATTCAACATAGAAAGGTTTAGTTCTTGGTACCCACATTCTGTTCTCTTGCTTTTGTGCCCGATCTTGTGTTTTGTGCCACCCCTCCACCTGCCTCTTCGTTGTATTGTTTTGTACGGTTTCCCAGCCTGTATCTCCGTACCTCTTGTAAAAAAACAGCGGGAGATCAAGTGCCCTCGGAATGGGAAGGCTACATGGTAGCACTCACACAGGACCACGAAGGAGCGGTCAGTGCACAAGAGTGGGAAGAAGCGTACGTGGCTGACAATGCTCTGGGAGCAGTGAAGAGTTACATAACCTAAGGATGGCCAGACACGAAGCACCTAAACAGTGAAATTAGGAATCTGAAAGAAACATGTTAGTTAGATTCCTCACCTTAGAATATCCCCAGGCGTCAGACTGGATCCGGAAGATTTTTCGTCAGCAATACCCCTTGCGCGTCGCTAGGCGTCGTCTGCGGCTCCGCGTCCGTCGTCGGCGTCGTGCGCCGGAATGACGTCATCGGAGTACTTAGACGCCGCCCTCGCGCGCTGACGTCAGTTCTTCTTTTTTCCGCGCCAGTAAGCGCAGATCCGGGAGAGCTACCCCTTTAGTCAATTTTTGACTAACTTTTTTTTTGATCCTTTTTGATCTTGTCTCGACTCCGGTGCCGGTAGGATGCCTGGTTTTAAAGCCTGTGCTGACTGTAGCCGCTTGATGTCGGTTACGGACCATCACCGCCGGTGCCTTTACTGCTTGGGCCTCGACCACGATGCGGAGTCGTGCTCGGACTGCAAGGCCCTGACCTCGAAGGCTAGACGGGAGCGGTCCCGTAAGCTTCTCGAGATTCGCCACTCGGCTCCGCGTGCCTCTCGATCCCGGTCCAGGAGGAGGTCCAAGGATCGGTCGCGGAGCCGCAGCCGACGTCACCATCGATCGTCGGGATCCAAGTCTTTGGGTAAGTCGAAGCATTCCAAGAAGTCCAAGAGGCGACACCGCTCTTCGGACTCCCCTCGCCGGTCGCGCGACTCAGCCGAGGGTCAGGGTGGTTCCACCCCCGCGGCTCGGGCGGAGCCGCAGGCGCCGCGCACGTCCCCATACCCTCCGGTCCCTGGGACTTACGCGACGCCGGCGGAAGTCAGTGCCTTCCTCTCGGCCATGAGGAACCTGGCTCCGTCGTCGACGCCCGCTGGCGCGCCTTCGGGCCCCGCGGACATGCCCTTTGATGGCACTCGCCTTTTTGGCAAGAAAGCGGACAGTGCGCTGAATCGCTTTAAGGACTCCCGGGCTACGGCCAAGTCCTTGGGCCTCTCGGCCCCGCGGTCACAAACTTCCGCCTTTCGCCCCTTTCGTGGCCAAGGAAGGGGTGCCTCCTCACGTGCGCCTAGCCACCAGCCGCAGAACCAACCTGCGCGCGGTCGCGGACGTGGTTTCCGCCGAGGCGGTTCTGGAGGACGACGAGGTCAGCCCACATCCACCCCGGCAGCATTCGCGTCAAAGCCTTCCTAGTCCGAGCTTTCAGGCCCATTCCACGCCAGTGGGCGGCAGAGTTCGCCATCACCTGCTCCACTGGCGGTCCATCACATTGGAAAGGTGGGTGCTGCAAATCGTCCGAAGGGGCTACTCCCTCCCCTTCGAGACGACCCCTCCAGCCATGCCACCGCAGCACCACCGTATCTCGGGGGATCATTTGAATCTTCTCCACGAGGAAGTTTCGGCCCTCTTGGCCAAGGGGGCCGTCGAGCGCGTTCCGAGCCCGGAAGTAGGTCGTGGTTGTTATTCCCACTACTTTCTGGTTCCCAAGAAGGGCAAAGGGGGCCTACGCCCTATCTTGGACCTCCGGAACGTCAATGCCTTCCTCCGGAAGGAAAGGTTCAAGATGTTAACTTTGGCTCAGGTTCTAGCTGCCCTAGACCCTGGAGACTGGATGGTAGCGTTGGACTTGCAGGACGCATATTTCCACATCCCCGTCCTGCCGGCCCACCGGCGTTACCTGCGGTTCACGGTGGGCCAAGAGCACTTTCAGTTTACCGTGCTCCCCTTCGGCCTCACCAGTGCCCCTCGGGTGTTCACGAAAGTGATGGCGGTGGTCGCAGCTCATCTGCGCAGATCAGGGGTTCCAGTCTTCCCCTATCTCGAAGACTGGTTGTTGAAGGCGGGCTCGCCCCAGACAGTCGTCTCCCACCTCCAGACTACGGCGGATCTCCTGCATTTGCTGGGATTTTCCATCAACGTGCCGAAGTCACACTTGAGTCCCTCTCAGAAGCTCCTCTTCATCGGAGCAGTTCTCGATTCGGCGCAGTTCCGGGTCTATCCACCGGAACAGCGGGTCCAGGATATTCAGGCCCTGATTCCCATCTTTCGGCCTCTATCCTGGGTTTCGGTCAGGCTAGTGTTGCGGCTTCTGGGGCTGATGGCCTCCTGCATCCTACTAGTGCACCACGCCAGGCGGCGCATGCGGGCTCTGCAGTGGGACCTGAAGTTTCAGTCGGCCCAGCATCACGGCAACCTGTCCGACCATGTCTTGATCTCGGAGGGCACTGCACAGCAGTTGCAGTGGTGGCTCACGGACCGCGATTGGGTCATGGGCAGGAGCCTCTCCCTTCCCCAACCGGAGCATGTCGTAGTGACGGATGCGTCCCTCCTGGGATGGGGTGGCCATATGGGAAAGGCGGAGATCAGAGGCCTCTGGTCTCCGGCGGAGTCTCGTCTCCACATCAACCTGTTGGAGTTGAGAGCGATCCGGCTTGCACTGAAAGCCTTCCTTCCCTCTGTCAGGGGAAGTGTCGTGCAGGTGTTCACGGACAACACCACCGCCATGTGGTATTGCAACAAACAGGGCGGGGTGGGGTCGTGGACCCTTTGTCAGGAGGCTCTGCGCCTCTGGACGTGGCTGGAACACCAGGGCGTCACCCTAGTGGTTCAGCATCTGGCGGGCTCTCTGAACGCCAGAGCAGACGAACTCAGCCGCCGGTGCATGATGGATCACGAATGGCGTCTGAACTCCGAAGTGGCGCAAGGTCTCTTTCAGCAGTGGGGAGAGCCTTGGTTAGATCTATTCACCACCGAAGAGAACGCGCAATGTCAGCAGTTCTGCGCGTTGGAATTTCCAAGGCGGCACTCGCTCGGCGACGCTTTTCGTCACGAGTGGAGTTGCGGTCTGTTGTACGCCTTTCCGCCTATACCACTTCTGCCCAGAGTGCTGAAGAAGATCAGGCATGACCGGGCCCAAGTCATCTTGGTAGCTCCGGATTGGGCACGAAGGTACTGGTATCCCGAGCTACTCAGTATGTTGACCGATCCTCCGATACGTCTGCCCCTTCGGGAGGATCTTCTGTCGCAGCAGCAGGGGACGGTCCTCCACCCGAACCTGTCCAGCCTCCACCTCCATGCGTGGAGATTGAGCGGCGACAGTTGATGCCATTTGACTTGCCTCCTGAAGTCTGTGATATCATTCTGGCAGCCAGGCGTCCCTCCACAAAGACGGTATACGCCTGCCGGTGGAACAAATTTGTGGCATGGTGCACAGCAAAGGCTGTGGATCCCCTTTCTGCCCCTCTTTCTGAGGTTCTCCTCTTTCTTCTTTCTTTGGCCCGGCAGGGCACTGCCCTGGGCACCCTGAAAGGTTATCTTGCTGCCATCTCTGCCTTCTTGCGGCTTCCTGATCAGCCTTCTCTTTTCAAGTCCCCTGTAGTTACACGCTTTCTAAAGGGCATTACTCACACGTTCCCTCCTGTCCCTTTTGTAATGCCTCAGTGGGACTTGAATCTTGTTCTCACATTTCTCATGTGCGCTCCCTTTGAGCCTCTTCATAATTGTCCTCTTCGTCTGCTGACGCTTAAGACTGCTTTTCTGGTAGCCATCACCTCGGCTAGACGGGTGAGTGAGCTCCAGGCTTTTTCTTCAAAGCCTCCTTTTCTCTCTGTTCATCCGGACAAGGTTGTCCTTCGGCCTCGTCCCTCCTTTCTTCCGAAAGTGGTGACTCCATTTCATCTTGAGCAGTCTGTCACCTTGCCCACCTTCTTTCCGCCTCCGCATCCTTCCAAAGAGGAAGAGAGGCTCCACCGTCTGGACCCAAAACGTGCGCTCTCCTTTTATTTGGACCGCACAAAGCAGTTCCGGGTGGACGACCAACTTTTCGTTGGATACGTGGGTGCTAAGAAGGGGAAAGCTGTGCACAAACGGACCATCTCTCGGTGGGTCGTTTTGTGCATCAAAATTTGTTACTCCTTGGCAAAAAAGGACCCTCCTGTTGGGCTGCGCGCCCACTCCACTCGGGCCACAGCGGCTACTACTGCTTTGGGACGGGGTGTCCCTTTGCAGGACATCTGTCAGGCGGCGACGTGGGCTTCGCTACACACGTTTGCCAGGCATTATTGCCTTGACAGCCAAGTCCGGAAGGATGGCTTCTTTGGCCGTTCTGTCCTCCAGGACTTTCTGGTGTGATCTTGGTTCGCAGACCCACCACCGGGGATGGTATTGCTTGGGTATCTATTCTAAGGTGAGGAATCTAATTAACGTGTTTCTTTCAGATGAACAAGTTACTTACCTTCGGTAACGATGTATCTGTGAGAAACATTAGTTAGTTAGATTCCTCACCGACCCACCCATCCTCCCCGTTCTGCGAACTGACATCTAGGGTTAAGGTTATCCTTTTCAGGCCCCTAGATTTTATTTTTGGCACCAGTGTCGGTCTTTGCATGGCTCTGCGTTCCTGGCGCAGAAAGCTATGTACAAGAACTGACGTCAGCGCGCGAGGGCGGCGTCTAAGTACTCCGACGACGTCATTCCGGCGCACGACGCCGACGACGGACGCGGAGCCGCAGACGACGCCTAGCGACGCGCAAGGGGTATTGCTGACGAAAAATCTTCCGGATCCAGTCTGACGCCTTGGGATATTCTAAGGTGAGGAATCTAACTAACTAATGTTTCTTACAGATACATCGTTACCGAAGGTAAATAACTTGTTCAATACTGGGAAGTCCGGGAGGAACTATCCATCGGAGACAATCCAGTGTTCTTACTGAGAGGGGAGAAGGTAGTCCCTCCGCAAGCCTTGGTGAGTCATCTTCTAACAATCCTACATGAAGGACATCTTGGCGTCATGAAGACCAAGGCGAGAGCAAAGCAGGCATACTGGTGGCCAGCAATGGATGGGCAACTGGAAAGACAGGTCAGAATGTGCGAACTGTGCAACCGGGCAGACAAGAAACAAGTATTACTACGCCCGCCACTAGGGAAGTTCTCCTGTCCGTCCAGCCCGTGGGAAATGCTTTCAGTGGACATACTCGGGCCCATTCTGAATGCGGAGGGTGTACCCAAATACGCATAGTAGTAGTAGACAGATACTCTAAATGGCCTGAGGTGGAAGTGTGTGAAACGGCAGACGCCGATGCTGTACTGGCTTTCCTCATGACCACATTCTTGAGGGAAGGAATCCCAAAGGTGATAACCTGTGACAATGGACCACAATTTGTGTCAGCTAAATGGAACGCATTCATGGGCCGGAATGGAATAGAGGTCAAACACACACTCCAGTCTACCACCCGGCGGGGAATGGACTAGCAGAGAGGTTTAACCGAGTAATCATGGGGTCGGTACAAGCAGCGATAAGCGCAGGACTAAACTGGGAGAAGGAGCTCCAACGCATGCTGTGGGCCTATCGAATCACCCCGACGAACACCGGATACAGCCCTTTCAAAATCCTCCGTGGGCGTGATCCTTTCATAAAGGACAATCTGGCATAGAAACAACTTCTCTTACAAAGTAGATGGTCGCCAGCAGTGGTACGACGCAACATTGACAGAGCGCAAGCCTTGTACACAGAGTGCTACAACAAACGACAGAACGTCAAGGACGTAACCCTAGCAAGTGGTAGAACCTTATAACAGGTCGTCCCTGTTGAGTGATGGGAAGATATGGTCACAGGATAGGATGGCGAAGTGCAACAAGATCATGAAGTGGGAAGATCCGGAGAACAGAAGGTTACCGATCTCGGAGGAAGGGAATGAGCCTGAGACAGACATGGAACAGGAGAATATAGAGCAAGGGCCTTTCATGCCCAAGAGAGGTAGGGAAGATTAAGACGCCTCAGGAGAGAGCGGAGGAGTTGAAACGACCAGTCAATGTACACCTAAGAACTCAGACGTCAGAGTAAAATAGAGAGAGGTGCAAGGGGAAGCGAAGGCAGGCGGTGGAACCCCGGCACGTGACCAGGGAGTCTCTCACGTCCCTACACAGACCTGTACAAGACTGGGCAGAGTGATCAAGGTGCCGAAGAAGTTTGAAGACTTTGACAAACGATTCAAGTAAGACTGTAACTGTTTATGATAGCTATGGCCCAGTTGTTAGTGGGTCTAAAGGGGGGAGATAGGTGGTGATGCGCTCTAGTGGTTAGAGAGCGCGCCAGGGGCATGCCAGGAAGGGGCACGGCTACGCGCCAGATCGCCGCCAGGTAACGTGGTGGAAAGAACGCGTCCCGGCGCTCGGGGGAAAGTAAAGACAATAAAGACAAGTTTAATCATCCCAACTGCCTGGAAAGTTATTGATGTGGCTGAACCTCTACAGGGCCTCGGCTCAAAGTGCCACCATGATCTGGGTCTTGTGGATTTTAGCTGTTTGTTAGTGCAAGGGGAGTAATTAGCGTTCTTCAGAAATCATTTGAGCTCCTTCCACTAAATCAGTGGATTGACACAGTAGGCAACATAAAAAATAAATCTCAGCAAATTCTCATTATTTGCTTGAATTTGTGATGTTCATCATGTCTTCTTACTTTTAATGGAGGTACAGATGCAGCAAAAATATCATTAGAAGGAACTGTTTGCACAGTCAGTGCTTCTGTGTAAAAGTGATAGTAGAATCTCTCTTACTTGGTATCTGCTCTTGTTGAGGGGTTGCCCTGCTATCCAGTCACCTTTTCCAGGTCCTCAGCAGCCTGTTTTTGAATTATGGAAGTATTACTGAACTTGCTGGTAATGACAGTGGATGGCAAATTGTTGTTTATGAATAAATTCAACCTAAACATAGATAGAATTGACTTTGGTGATAGACAAAAAAAGAGTAGAGGACATAGAATAACTAAATATCGAGTGCCTAGTGTAAAGCAAGCAGAGTAGGCAAGGACCAAATGATTTCTAAACTTGTATTCCTAGTTTTGGGAGCGGATTAGAAGAAAGATTATTTCAATGTTTAGGGCATCTTTCTTTGTTTATTTGATTTTACCAGAAGCGGTGTGCATAATAGCTAATAATTAGGGAAATTTGTCAAAGGAATTTCATATTTGCTTCTTTTTCCCCTATCAACCGAAGAGAGGCAACTTTTAGTGATATAGGGGCATATGTATCAACAGATTTTGTATTCGCAAACGCTGCGAAACGCAAAAAAAAGCGTTTGCGAATACAAAATCGCAAAAGGAGATGTATGAGGCATTTCAGCCTCGCAATCTTAAGGAATCGCTAAATTTGCGATTTCTTAAGTTTGCGTAAGCATTTAAGAAATCGCAAATTGCGATTTCTTAAATGCAATGTAACACGCACCCAAGTTGTGCGATTTCTCCTTAAGAAATCGCAAATTACCACCAACTTCAAGTTGGTGGTAAATTGTGATTTCTTTGAAATATGCACTTTTTTGCATATTTCAAAGTGCCATGTGGTGCACATACATGCCCTTAGGGCATGTATGTGCGCCATATGTGCACAGATGCTGATTTCAGGGGTGCATCAGGGTGTCATCATGACACCCTTGCACCTTTGAAATTATTCTCAATTTGCGATTAGCAAATAGCGAATCGCAAATTGAGAAGGACTTCCCATTCATTGCTATGGGCCTCCTGGCCCATAGGAATGAATGGGAAGGTATTCCTTAATTGCGATTTCGCAATTTGCTAATCGCAATTAAGGAATTTTAAGAAATCGCAAAAGTTTTGCAATTTTTTAAATACATCCCGTTTTGCAATTCTCAAATAGCGATTCTCAAAAAATCGCTATTTGAGAATCGCAAATGGAGATGTTGATACATATGCTCCATGATGTTTTTGATAGAATAAAGGCCTCTATTTTCCACCAGCGAAGTTGTGTCTGGAGCAGAGTATGCGATCTAATTTCTTTGCATCCAAGGCCAGATAAACTGCAGAGTTAAAGGTAGTGCTTAGTAGTTATTATAATAGCTAAGGGATAAGTTGGATGGAAACAATGGCCAAATAAGTCATCCCATTCAGGGTTTTCACCGGTGGTACCAAATTCAAGAGCTTCCTGAACTTGAATTCCATACACCCAAAATTCCTGCTCAGACACCTACTGTCTAAACAGTCTCTGTTAGCCTTTCCCATACCTTCTTAGATCAAAAACATTTGAAAACGTAACACTCTTGCATATACCCTTTGCTTCAAAGCTGCCATTGTAGGGCACATCTTAACAAAAATCAATCTACTTGTTCCACGAAAACTATTGTCCTGCCTCCCTTCATTGATTCCTATCCGAATCCATGGAAAGACTCCTCTTCAGCAAACTTGCGTATTTCACCACCAGTGCCCTATGCAATCCCATTCAATTGGGAATCTGATACAACCACAATCATCCCTATTTCATCTTTGTCCTCTGCACTCTTTATCAACCAAACACATGATTCAAACCACTATGATAAGCTTGGGTATTACTGGACCTCCTTTTTCCCGTTCTCTTACCTTGCTACAATTCCTGCTCTGTATTGTGATGCTCTGATAACTGCATGATAACTCTACATGCTGCCACTTCCAAATCTTTCTCGTTCGCCCCTTAGTCGAGAGGCCTCTCAGTAGTGTTTTGTCTTTGCTTAGTTCTTTTGCAACTTATGTGCTCCCTGCTGTCCAGTCACTTTCTCCTCCCTATCGCCCATCCTTGCTAAAGCTAACCTCACAAACTTCCAATTTTCGAGAAACATTGCCCTAATTATCTTTCCACTTGACACTACTGTTTACCTTCCGCTCACTCTGCAAGCGTCTTGTCATCTACTCAGCATATGTAAAACTCGCTCTGCTAGAGGTTTTAGTCATTTCACTAGTACTCAAAAAGCTCCACTACTGCAGTAGCTTCCTATCATGCCTGGTAACTTGCCCTTCTAAATCCATTGAAAGTGTCCATGAAGTCTTCGATATCCCCGTCCAACAGTTACACTTAGGAAAAACATCCACAACAGACAGAATATAAATATGTATTCTTTTAACATATATTCAAGTATTCAAAGCACAGATAACGGTCATGTCAAAAGAACACAAGTGTCTGTACCCTGTCTTTCTGGCGCCTCTTTTCTGCACTCCCTTTTTCTGCTGCCCCTTTTTGCCCAGGTGACTTTTGACACTCAATTTATATGCTAGACATAATATAGCTCATTACTTCTGTTTACGGAGTCATCTGAAAATTCCCAATTTTTTAAATTGTAATACTTTATAAAATTATATCTCATTCAACTCATTAACAGGCATCAGTATGATCATATAATTATTTTTACTAATTATACCGTAATGATTGATGATGGAAGTGAAGGGCCCACGTGTTGAGTCTCCATGCCTAAAATTAATGCTAAGCACTTTAATTCTAAATAAAATTAACTTGAAGCATGATTTTTCATAGGTTGCGCCTTTCTCCACGACCTCTGTGAAAATGAAAAACGTTTGGGACACATTCCCACGTTTAGCGCACCAGTTTTACCTGAGTTATTCAAGTGTAAAGATAGAAGCACAAATTAGTGAAGGAAGTACATTTCTAATTTTTATGTATACCACACAAAGATAAGACTGTAGGAGTTCACCATATTTGCATTATCATATCCTCTTGATCACCTAAGCAGTTATCTGGATACAACAGTCTTCCAAAGTCTACTAATAAATGGAGACAATCCGAGCCGCACCTCTTCAGCACAGAGACATCAGCATACTTTCTCTGCTCTTGTTGGGGTCATCTTAAGGGTGCAGATGCCTGCTAGGTGGAAGTGAAAAATACAAAAATATGACTGGGTAAGAAAACATACAAGGATCCGTGGAAGCCACACCTCCTTTGATTTCACTGGCTTAGAAATGCCCAAGGTTTTGTTGGATCCTGGCTGCCAACCAACCCTAAGGCTAAATACTACAGCCACCCTCCATGGAAACTAGGGGAAATTATGGTTTTGTTTGGCATAGTGTTGACATTTGCAGGTCATTCTATGTAAGAAAACAAGCAGGAATCCATGAAAGTCATACAATCCCAAATTCAACTTGGTCTGTAGTTTTCAGAAAACCTCAGGATTGATAGCATGCTGCCCGACCTGGGGATAAATATGGTAACTAAACACGTCCAAAAAGAGACTTTTGGTCAAGAAGGTTTTACAGATGAATGTTTGTTCATTGTTTTGGGGCCTTTCCAATCCCAAGTGATAACCCACCCACAGACCGGTGTATGTTTTTATTGGGAGAATTGTGTCAGTGCTGCGTGACCAGACTTTTCTTTTTCCCGCATTTTCCATAGATTTTTGATACAGAATTGTGAGCATATACAGAATTGTGAGCATATACTGTGTTGGTAGGTTCCAGTGTGTCAGCTGACACTGAGTATTGGCTTACAATGAAGCTACATACAATAACTCACTGGGAAGGAAGGTTGGAACCCTTTTCTTACTCACAATTTGGGCCTTTCCTGTCCGGATTCCTATGCCCACCCACACACTTGGGGTACCATTTTTACCAGTGGAAATGCTGGGTGGTAGGGCTGTGCTTTGCAAATTCTAGATTTTTCCCTCTCCAAAATATGAGGAATTCTGTATTTTTACCTAAAGCCGGGCATTTCTAGGGAATTCTGGCCTAAAAAACACAGTGAGATACACACATGCCAAAGTACCTTTGACTCCCCAAAGTATCTAGTTTGGCCAAAACCCCATTCGGATGGATCACAGCAAGTAGGAGTTACTGGGCCCAACCGTATAGGATGAGTCCTTTTACTCCTGAAGTCTTGAGGCACGACCTCCTATGGATCCTGAGCACTTGACTCTCAGTGGTAGTGCGGGTCTTGCAGTTCAAGGCTTCTCTGACTTTCGAGGAGTGGAGAAGGTAGACACAGGGGTGTGAACACAGGCTCACAACTCAAAATATGTTCAGCAGCAGCAATAAATAGCTGTACAGTCAAATACCTGCTTTGATGAAAAAATGAGTATTTATATACTAACATGAAGTAAAATACGACATTCATAAGCAATGCACACAGTCTGCTAAGGTCAGGGCTTTAGTATTTTAGAGGCAGGGTCCTGGGTCTCACTCCCCTTTTGTTAGCGGTAGTGGTTATATCTCATTTAATATAGACGCATTCAGGTTAAGTCCCACTAGTCATACGAGTCTCAGAAGACCTACTCTGACTCTTTATTAAAATTAAAAGTGTTCCAGCGCCTAAGCGCTATACGGCAGGCAAGTTCCCCCTGGGCCGTCTGCCATGTAAATCAGTCTTATCTGCATCTGCATCTGCAAACTATGAACGACTGGAGTCTCCGAGCTCACCCCCTTGGTGGCGCTGAAGCTATAGCGGCTGTCTCCGGTAAGTTCTTCCTAACTGGTCCTAGAAAGACAGCAGTCTAGTGTCCTCGAGTTCCTCACATGCAGTGGCAGCAGGCGGTGGGGTCCCCGTTCCTGCTCCGATGGGGTGGGGCGAATGCCTCTGGTGCTGGTCCTCAGTAGGGCTGGGACTGCTCTGTCAATACGTCAGCCTCCTCCTCATGATGACGGTCTCGTCCAGACCACACTCCTTGCCTTGTCCCGGTGGCACCCCATTGCATACAGGGTCACCGTCCTCACTCTGTTCAAGGACTACAGCCCGATTGGTACAGTAGCGTTCTTCACAGTGACCCCACCTCACATATGGGGCCGCTGTCTTCACTCCGCACACTGGCTACAGCCTGACTGGCACAGCAGCAATCTTTACGACGGCCCCACCTGGCATACGGGATCGCTAATTTCAAACATGCATGAGTGCAATCACCTGGTCGGTGAAGCAAATATCAAAGTGGCCCTTTTCTGGCATATGGGGTTCATTGGCTTTTCCCAGCTCACAGGCAACAACCTGATCGGTGCTGTAACATCTCCTCACACCTCGCTACAGAGATCCAGTTGCCTGCATCTCCACTGGACCTCGATCCATCCAACGCTCTCCTCTTCCTCAAAGAGAATATTGTTCTTTGCAAGCAGGCAGGCAGGCAGGCACTGGTGCTCCAGACTCAAGGGGCATGTGGTCTTGTATTCCCTGGGTGAAGTCCCCTCACCCTACTGGGAGACTGGCAGGGCTTGGACCCCACTCCTGGCTGCTTGACAGTTGACTATTTTGGAGGCCTCAAGTACCCCTTCTCATAGTTGATTTCCAGACACCAAATGTAAATTAGAGTCTGAGTCTTTGAAGTTTATGTTGGGGTCTGCTACCTTTGAAGTGCCCTGTCCTCTACCCTGCCTTTCTCCAAAAAGCATTCTGTCACAGCAAGAATGACTCCATATCCGATAGCCCAACAACACAGGCCAAAGGAGTGACTAGAGGCTCCCATCTGGATGTCAACCACATTGATATGTGTAGCAAAACGTTACCCTTGGCCTCAGACCTACTCTTTATGATTCTCTTATCATCCTCTTTCCTGAGATGTGCCCAGGCCCCTTTCCAGTCAACTCTTTCTGAATAAAAAACATAATTTGAAGTATACCTCTCCCTTCCTTCAGTGTATCCAATCCAGCTTAAAGGAATTCAGTAATACACAAAGCAGTCTGTGGGGTAGAGGCATTCCTCTACCTCCTCATGTTCATTTAGTTATCCCTGGATCTCCCAATATGGAACACAGAAACTTCTATGTATTGTACCATTCCCAGACACACATACCTCCAGTACATGCATGTAACATACATGCACTGCACAGCACCACACATCCCTATATTGTATAATTAACTGGCACACATTCACTCAGCACATGTATAACACACAGGCATTGAGCAGAACTGCACATCATAATGATGTAGGCCAAGGGTGAGTTAAGCACACAGCAGCTAAACTATAAATAGTTGAGCCTGTAGGCCTCACTCCAGTGATATAGGTAAAAAGTCCTTGTTGGACCTGGCCCTTTTGGCAGGTTCACCCCTAAACTTTTTGCATTTATCCAGGCCTTTTTCCCTATGTAGTGTTAGTAGTTTTAGGCCTCTAGGCACTATAGCACTGTGTCCCAGTGTAAAGTGCGTGCGCTCTGTGTTACATTTAGTGTGACTGGCCTGCCCTCCCATAGGAATGCATGGGGGATATGTGTGTCCATGGTAGTTCCTGATGTGAAAGGAGTGCAGGGGCGATTTTGGTATGTGCGAACTCGGGAGAATAAATGCTGCGCAATGGTGTGCGCAGATTTATTGTGACTGGTGGAGAAGTGGCACTTCTAGAAGTTGGCATGTCTGTGTGCTGTGTGATGTGAATTGCCTGTCTGGCTTGTGATTGACAGGAGCTGGGGGGGCTGGGGAATCCCAGGAGACAGGGTGAGTCTGCCCGGTGGTGAATGGAGAGATATGCATGTAGATGGGAGGGAGGAGTTGCACCTGGGACCTGAATGGGGCTGGGCCTTCCCTTCACAATGCTGGCTCCACCTTCTGTGGTGCGTCTGATGTCCCTGGCCTGTCCTGTGAATAGAGAGGGGAGCTGAGCAAAACAAAGTGCTCCTGAACCAGTTGTTTCTGGTTCTTCCCTTGCCCTACAGTTGCAGAACAAAGGAAAATGCTGTATAAAAGAAGGGGCTGTGACCCCATGAAAATGTTCTTGTTTTTGGACTGGAATCTGCCTGGGGCATGCTGCTGCTGGGGCCCAGGGGAAGGCTTGCCTCCCTGGGCCCTGCCCTACCCCTGGATGCCTGGAGGACTGCTTCTTGGGACCCTTCTGCCTTTGCTGGGGGCTGTTTTGCTCCCTGAGCCTAAAGGACTTTCTCTTCGGACCCAGGATTTTGGTTGCATTCTTTGGTGCCCTGTGTGTGCTTCGCTTTTACTGAGATTGGCGGGTGCCTACCCCGCTTATTTTTATCTTTCATTGCGCAGGTGCCCACCCTGCATCTTCGTTTTTATTTTATAATTAATGCGGGTGCCCACCCCACTTATTGGAGCCCAACGCGGGTGCCCACCCCGCATTTTACTGTGTTTCGCGGGTGCCCACCCCGCTTATGCCGCTTATTTGATTATTTGTATGCACGGGTGCCCACCCCGCGACTTTGCCGTTATTTGTGGTGCGCGGGTGCCCACCCTGCGACTTTGGCCTTGATTGAGGCGGGTGCCCACCCCGCCGTGTATTTTTGATTTCGAGGAGCCTACCCTTGTTTTGCCCCAAGAAGAAATCACCACCGCGACCCACGGCAACACCAGGAAGTCAGGCCTGCGCCGCCTGACTGTGGGCGGGGCCTGTTGTGCTTCACTTCCGCTTCCCCCGGACCGGGGGAAGCCGTGTCGTGCCTCGCCGGGTGGAGAAAGAGACCGAGGGCAGGATTCCCCGCGGGGCTCCCGTAACAGAGACGGAGGCCCGCATGCTGCCCCAAGTGAAGCTCCGGTCCCAAGGGAGGGACCGGGCGAAAAGCAGAGTCCCTGGTCCCAGGAGGGGTCCGGGTGAAGAGGAGCCGGCAAGGGAAAGAGGAGACCCCCCCCACAGTCAAGAGAGAGAGAGCCTGGTGAGTGGGATGGCGGAGGGGAGGTGAGATCGAGGCACTGGTGCCGGCACCTATCTTCTGAGGGGCCCACCTGGCAGCGTGCCGCTCCAACGGGGGTACATATTTGTTTTAGAGCCTTGGTGGCTCCAACGTGAAGGCACAGTGGTGCTCAGGCCCCATAGCCGCATTTCGTCCAGCTGCCCCGCTCGCAGAGGGCAGCTGCACCTCATGGGCATGGTTATTTTTTACAGCCTGCGTGACTGCGTCTGGGGCATATTTTATTTAAAACGCCAGTGCGCTCTACAGTGCTTTGGGGCAAGTTCTTTTTCTGTATTGGCGCATATTTATTTCAGGAGCCCGTGCTATCCATGGGGACATGTTTGTTTTCCCAGCCAGATGGCTCCAACATGGGGCACATTGGTTTCAAAGGCTATTGAGAGCCCATTCCTCATATTTAACTTTCCCAGCTGCCCAGCAAGTAGTGGCAGCTGCAACGTTTAGGCCTGTGCCGATTGCACACCCTTGACTTCCGCTGCCTTTGCAGCAGCCCTGACTTTGGGAGATAGGGCATTTGAGCCCCTTTTCTGAGATGGCCAGTTGGCCAGGGGGATTGTTAGGTTTATAGGGTGCCAGGCCCTATTGTGATTTTTGGGTGCTAGGAAATGTAATGTATGTAGAATGATTTATGCACCTGTGTTGATACCTCTAAATGTGTTTTATGATTATGAGGTTGGTTCGCATATAATGGTTTATGCTAGTGAGTTATTCCCTAAGGTAGTTATGCTTAGGAGGTTAGGGTCTAATGTGTTTAGACTTGTGAGAGAATTGCATAATGTGTTTATGATGGTGAGGTTGGCGCAGAATGTAATGTGTACCTGATGTGATACTGAGCCTAATGTAGTTGATGTTACAGGCTGATGCTAAGTGCAGTGATTACCAGTAGTACTGGTTGTGTTCTATGTTTATGCTAAATTCTACATTTACTAAGTTCACTTTGTGATGGTATTGACAGTGGTCCAGTTGGCCCTGTCAGATGTACATAATCCCTTGTAAATATGACCTAGTGCCAGGTGGCCCCATGTATAATATGTGCTTACTATTCTAATGTGTTATGATAATACAAAGGCTATTTTTATATATAATCTTCTGTGGAGTTTCCTTTGTGGTGGGCCTGGGATGTTGTTGCTGTGTGCGTGCACAAATGCTTTACACATTGCCTCCGGGATAAGCCTGACTTCTCGTGCCAAGCTACCAAGGGGGTGAGCAGGGATTATCTTTGGCGTGTAACTTCCTTGCCCTGACTAGAGTGGTGGTTTCTGCCTGGCTTTGAGGCACGCCTTAGTCAGCCAGAAATCCCATTTCTAACAGTCCTGTTCACCACCACACAGTATGCTGCCACCACCATACTTGTGATGCTTTACTCCTGAAAAATCAGTAACCTTTCACCAGTATGAGGGTAGTGTTTTGGGCACACCTCTTGTTCCAAAAAGACTTCAATCCCTGAGACAGGCCTATGACAGTGGGCACAGGAAGGATCCGTGTCCTCCCATGACAACAAAGATCAGCATCAGGGATCCAGATATCATTACAGTTGGGACGCTGAGGGCAGGGCTGCACGTCTATCAACATGCGAGGGATTTTACTGTTCCAACACATTTTCAGAAATGTTTAAAGATTATTAGATTTCCCTGGGTCCTGAGCGACACTTGCCCAAAAACAGCAGTACCCACATCCCAAAAGTGAGTCTAATTTTGTTAATTTTTTTTTAGCTTACTGTCATTGATTCTTTTTTAGCTTTTTCTGTCTTGAGTGAAAGTCCCAGCCATGCCCCTGGGATATCTTTTTTATTTGAAAAGTGTGGGAAAGCTGGGTGATAAGATATTTGTAATTACCTGCAATTTCTGAACATTTCCATCAAAGAATTATGAGGAAATACTGTTCTGTGATACATAGTTTGATGTTTAAATGCATTGTGGGTCAGGAATGGCTGGGATCCATGCAGGCCACACCGCTTTGTATTTATGTGGTCCTCTAGTATTCAGAAATGGCTGAAGTTGGTATGTTTCCTTGGGTGCGGGCTGATGACCAGTCCAAATTCAGCAGCTACCCACATCCCAAAAATTCCTTTGAAAAGGAAGATTAAACTCCTTTTTTGCTAGCAGTGTTGTCTTTCCTATCCCGTACACTTCGCCACACCACACATGTGGGTTACCTTCTTTATCTGGAGAAGCATTTGAACCTTGGGTGGTAAGGCTTTTTTCATTTCCCACAAATTTGAGATCTGTCATAGAAAGGTGAGGAAATTATGTTTTGTGTAGGAAAGTTTGACTTTTGCAAGGCATTCTTGGTCTAAAAAAAAAATGTTATAACACTACCTTGGACTCCCCCGGATCTCTGTTTTTGAGAAATGTCTGTGGTGGTAGATTACCTTGGCTGCGAGTTGACCCCAGGTCAAAAGAATGCTGGCAATTTCCACCACAAAAGTGTCTTACCCCAACAATATCTATCCCCGTCACACAGTCAAGTTTTTGTCTTTTCCAGTTCCAATAGGCCTATCCACACATGTGGGATGCATTTTTGTTAGAGAATGTGTAGAAATGGATGATGCATCTTGGACGGAGAACCTGGCAATTTTGCTGGTCTAAAATCGAAGTGGTACAAATAACACCTATCCCTAAACTCAGATTCTTGGGTACATTCCCAAAACACATTACCTTCCTTCATCACAAGTTTTTATTTATTAGAATTTTTTGTGTGAGTGATGCATGGTAGTTACACAATGAAAATCATTGTAAGCGGCGGCCAAGTTGATGGCTCTGCGCACCACAGGAATTTACACTGTATTTCTCTACAACCAGAAAAGTCTGGAGGACATATCTTTTGTAGATCAGCCCACAGTGCAAAAAGTTACAGATTGAAAACCTGTTGCCTATTTCTATTTTTCCTCAAATACATTCACTATTTTTAGACTCAAATGATCAGTTAAGTTGGGAAAACCTTGATCAATCTACACATATTACCCCTTGCTAAATTGACAATGTTGTCTACTAGTCAGAAATGTGTAGCTTTCTGGGTTAACCCATGATTTAGCATCTTTCTCCAATAAATGTCATTTTGGTAGAAACCATGAAAAGAGGAAATATGGACCACCGTGTAGAATACTGCAGGTTCTAAAAGCTGGAAAGATGGTGATCATAGCACAGCAGACTTTTTGCTTTATGCTGATGCCATTTAAAAAAACAAATCTTGTATAGCAATTTTTCAGGCAAAAAAACAACTACATTTTGGAATATTTTTGCTACATTCTCCAGCACTTCCAAGATAAAGCTCAAGCGCAAATTACCCTAAATGTCTGTGAGAATTTGCGTGTATTATATGATATGACTCTGGAGACTTATCGTGGAATACACTCACAAAAACTGTCTCGGGTCCAGTCAGGCTCGTTTGTACAACCCTCAGCTCAACCCTACGTAGCTGTGGCTATGGGCAGCAAGGCTTAAGAAAGAAACTTTGTGTAACTCATTTAGCAACACCAAACAGTGGAATAAGAAAGTCACACAACAAATAAAAGACCCAACACCAATTTCTAAAAAAAAGAGCATATTTGTAGGAATTTTTAGAGTCCTTAATTATCAAAATCCACCAGAGGGTTCCAAAGATATGGATTTTTAAAACATTGAATAACTTTTAAATTAACCGCACTCAAGCAATGGTCAAATGAAATGAAAAATGAAATACCAGTTTTTGTAAAGCGCACAGCTACCTCCGAAGTGGTGTCCTGGTGCTGGGGGCCCTCAGGAAGATTAAGCAAGCTATTGCCCAGAGTCACATGGTGCTGGGCTAACCTCCCTATGGCATCGGGGATCGAACCATGAATCCAGTAGTCCGGAGTCAGGCACCCTGGCTGCTGCGCCACACCTCTTCCGTCAACAAAAACTTTGCAGATTTTTGAAAAGTTTAAAACAGTTCGGCAACTCTGGCCTAACTTGGGTGACCAAATCTAACAGGGCGGAGTTCCAGAAGTACAGTAGAGCTACTTTGGTTAGTTACCTGGTCACTAGAGTCCTTTTTAGTCTAGTTCCAACCTTAAGAAGACAACCTCCATAGACGACAATGGAGTGGTCCTGATGCTGGGGATGCACGATGAAAAGATGCTCAAAGATGCTCCTGGAACTGTGCTGTCAACGGGGTTGAATTGCAGGTGATCCCTCAGTCCATGGATGAGGTGGGACGACTTTGACCACTGCACATGGGGCCCCACGCCGTCCTCTATGCGACTGTAGAAGGCCAGCTGCAGCTGGGCTACTGATCTCGCAACACAGCAGTTCCACTGAATATCCTTGGTGGGGGCCAGTGCCTCTCTTGGGTGACAAATCCGGACTTGGATATCACTCCTGGGTTCGGCAGACTCAGGTGCAACTTTTGGCTTTCTCGGATATGTCACTAGGCGACTGCCCAGAAGTGCCCAGAAGTGGCTAATGCTTTTGCCGGTATGGGCTTCCCCAGCTTTGATGTACCTGGTGTTGTTCCAGGGGGCCAGCCAACTGACCCGTAGAGTCACTGCTTTGATCTGGGGCTGGGGATCAACTTTTCCCAAATTAGGAGCCACAGGCACAGTACAAACTTCACTGCCCAAAGTTCATCAGGTACAGTCCTTCCGATGGTAGAGCCTCTCTTCTGGCAGTTTCAAGGGCAGCATGACAGTATTTCCTCAGTCCTTTCTCCAAATACATTGTGTACGGCGGGTTCAGGGTGCCAGAGGTGCCCATTATATCCTGGAAAAGTGCCCGGCGAGACGATGCGGTCACTAGCCAACAGATTAGTAGGTCCCTTCCTCTTTGGTTACAAAGTTCTGATGGTGTGTGGCATTCGACCATACAAGAGTGCAATATTCTTGCCACTCTCAAGATGTCTGAACCTTCCCTCGACTGTGAGGAGCTTGGCAGCCCACTCCATGTGGCTACCTATGGCTACACACCCACTGGAAAACCGGTTTGAGGATGGGTTTTCCCTCTCTGGACCTGTCTCCAAATAGTCTACATAAACAAAATGCAGCGTGCTCAGAAGTGTTATCACTGGCGGCCCTTCAAAGGCGGCTTCTCCTTTGAAGCTTGCCTTTTAAGCTAACTCCCCTAGTGACCTTCCTGGGAGAGGAGGTCACACTTCACTCTGTGGCAGTTGCCTTTGTTCCTAAGCCTGGGAGTCATTCACATGTCTTCCTAGGAGGGCGGAAAGCTGTCTGTTGGCCCGTGCCTATGCAAAGCCACTGGACCAGCTGGGGCCAGAGTGGATTAATGATTGTTTCCTATGCCATAGAAGGGCACAGAAAGAGGGGGAGGAAGTAATGAAACCTACAGTGAGAGATTATTGACTCCTTCAAACAACTAAAATTGTATCCCCTTACTTAACTGTCGTACAGAAAAAATGGGAAGGGATGTTACTAACACGTTTTACAACAGTGAGAGATTAGTGCCTCCTTCAACCCACCAAAGTGGTAGCCCCTTACTTAACTGCCGTACAGAATACATGGGAACAGAAGTTACTAACTCGTTTTAGAACACGATCTATTAGATTGCTTTTGTGCTTCCCCAGGGTCGGTTTGCCCCTTCTGATATATTATTTTGTCCCTGCGATGAGTTGTCACCGCAGACTTTATTACATGCTATAAGTTTTATGCTCCCTTTACCAAACAGTTTTTACTTCCACTATTACGCAAGCACAAGTTTAGCTGGTACAGAGTTGCTTTGATTTTTTTAAACAACTTGAAGGACCCTCTACTTGCTAGACAGTCAGTTCCTTCTTAAGGAATGTTATTTGTTTGCGTAAATCAATGCTGTTTTAATGAGTCACTTTGTTGATATGTACTGACTGATTCTTATGTTTTTATATTCTGTTTTCTTTTAGTGTTTTGTCTGCTTTTAACTAAAGTGTAATATTGTATTTTATCATGTATCTTTTATGATCTATTCCCCTGAGATCGAATAAAGATGAGTTCCAAACTTTACTAAAATATAAGACAGGAAGAAACAAGATACATGTATATGGTACATATATCACAGACAGCATTTGTATCTTACTGTGGTTTTATGCGGGACTTTCATGTGATTGAATGTGATGATATTTCGTTTTTGGTACTTAATTTATGCCAATAAAATAATTGATACACAGAATAAAAATTAATTTAATTTGATTTGATACCTTACAGTACCCAGTTAGGTAGTCCCATTCAAAAATTAGCCATGCCGGGATGACCATCTAGTAACTCTGTGTTAACCAATGGGGCTACTAACTTTTCCTCAATGAAACAACAACTTTAAGGGTTTTGCTGCTAAGACATATATAAACCTATATGTTTTGCTTAATAATATGCAACTCCCTCCCATTGTGCTCTATACACCTTCCTTTGAAGAGATTTACATATATTATTAAGGGACGTGGTGGCTTTGCCATTAAAGGTGACGGCAAAGTCGAATTAGCAGTGTGAACACTTGCCTTCCAGTCTGCAGTGGCAGGCTGGTGGCCATTTTGCCATTTGTCACACTCACGGAGGCACACACAGTGTTGCAGTCCTGGGAGGACACTGCCTTACATGTCCTTCATATTGTGAGCACCATATACTAGGGTCTTACATGTAAATCAGTGCTTGCCAATTGGGGACATCCAATTTTACATATCTTTTGTAATGCACTGAGGTCTGGTTAGCAGGCCTTTGTGCACCTTCAGAGTCAAAAAACCAGCAGCTTGTTGTCCAAAATGGGGGCAAAAAGTGGGGAGAAACCTGCAGAAAGCGGGTTACCTTATAACGTCAAAACAAATTCTCAGCGTGAGAGGTAGGTGGTAATGCTTGTAAGTGGGGAATGGGGAGCAGGCTTAATGCTTAGCAGCTAAGTGGTTAACCGCTTTAGTGCTAAGAATGTGCTGGACAAGTCCTTAGCACTGCTTCTGAAGTGCTAAGGAAGTGTCCAGCATGTCTTTAGTGAACCAGTAGGACTTTCCTCTGATGCACGCACTGGAGGGATTCCCTTATTAGATTTTCAGGTCGGATAGCTTCCCCAGTAGCCCTAGGCTGTTTTTTTATGTAATGCCGGTCAGCGCGCTGGTGTCAATACATTAAAAGTGAAATGAGCCGATCGGCTCATTTCACTTTCCCTGCACCCGTGATCAGAAGCATATCACAGGCCCTAGTGCTCTGAATTACATGGGGAGGTCTCATTGGAATTGGAGAATCTTTTCTTTACAATGCTATCACTTCCTTGTGGATCCCTGCTTGGGGATCGCAACAGAAGGGTGATCCCCATGCAGCAATCCATCCACTAGATATGAGGGATTGTTTTTCGAGGGGGGAGTGGCTGCCCTGGAAATTGGTTAATACTACTCCCCTTCCCATGGCCACAAAAGTCTGCCACCCGGGGGTAGATAGGCTGTCTTTTCCTCCAGTCTAGTTCTGGGGGAGGAGGGGGCAGAAAGCCCGCTAGACACCAAGGATTATTTTTGAAGGATGAGCGCCCCACTGGCCGAGGGCTAGTGATCCCCCCACCCCCGGCCACAAAAGTCTTTCTGACCCCTCAAAGGGGCAAATGGGAGGTTTTAACCTCCAATATGCCCCCCGGAGGGGTTAGAAAGCCCTCTAGATGCCATGAAAGACATTTTGTGGGAGATGGGCATGTCCCCCGGCAATGGGCTTGTGCTTATCCCCTCTCCAGGGCCCAAACCTTCTTCTGCCCCCACCCCCGGAAGTCAGATAGGTCTTTACCTCCAATATGCTCTCCGGCGGGAGGGAAACAGAAATCCCACTAGTTGCTAGGGATTCATTTTTTGAGGAGGAGCATCTCCTCTGACAATTGACTAATGCTGCCACCTCCCTTGGCCACAAAAGTCTTTCTCTCCCCCTCCAGGGGCAGATGGGAGGTCTTTTTCCTCCAGTCTTCCCCCCAGACGAAGAAATCTCACTAAACACCAAGGATTCATTTTTGAGAGGGTAACAGTCCTCCTTCAATGGGCTAATGCCCCTCCATTGCCAAGGGCACTTGAGTCTTTCTACGCTCCCCCAACCCAGAGGGGCAGATAGGAGATTTTTGTTTCCAATCAACCCCGCAGAGAAACAGAAATCCCACTAGATGACATGAATTATTTTTTGAGGGGGTGAGCAGCCTCCTCCCCCCTGGCTGTGGAAGAGTGCCTACTCTTTCATCAAGCGAATAGCCCTACTGTAGAAGGGGCAATAGATTATTTTTGCCTCCCTGGGTGCTGATAGGAGATTTGTCCAGATTGGGTAGTTAGCCCCTAGTCTACCACCGGGGGGATACAAAGCCTACTGGACACCAGGGATTTTACATGTGGGCAAAAGAAAGGGGTGCGGGCATCCCACTGTGGACTTGAGCCATACCCCCACCGCAATCTACAGGTACAGAACAAACCAGGGTCAATGAAAGACTCACCTTGCCCTAGTTTGCCCTACGTTCAGAAAGCTTTCTGACTTCCATTGACCCTGGTTTGATCCATGCCTGACACAGGCCCTAATCCCAGCCATTCAAGTGGGTTACCATTTTTATCTGTACAAGTGGGAGAACGCTGGGTGGTATGAATTTTGTGGATCTCTGTGGATTCTGGGAGTTTACATCCCAGAAAAAAGGAAAATGCATGATTATAGAAAATAGTTTGATGTTTCCTGGGCAATGTGGGCAGTAAAACTTTGGGTGAACCACGTCAGGCTCACCACTCTGCACTCGCCCAGGTGTCCATTTTTCAGATATGTCTGGGTTTGGTAGGTTTCCTTAGGTGGCGACCGAGCTAGGACTCAAAATCCACAGCTACTTACATTGTACAAAAAGCATGGATTCTGCTGGGTGAAATATGATGTCCCCAGGTTATATTTTGGGGTATATTGTGTCACGAGTGCTAGTCCCAGCCACATGAGCAGGGTACACTTTTTCTGGGGAGACATGGGAACAGAAAATTGTAGAACATTTTTTATTGGCATTTGGATTTGTCTATGTGTGTGACTTCCAAATGTAAGCCAGTTTACAAGAAAGAAAACATTTTGCAAAATGCCTTCTGAATCGCATCATAGTATGGGTAGCCCCAAATTCAGAGGTGTACAAATATCCACTGTTCCTAAACTCAATATCTTTTGTACATTTCAGAAGTACATAGATTTCCTTCATATCCATTTTTTAATCCTTATATTTTATCATATGAACTGCTGTATAGTCGGTACACAATACAAAACCAATGGAAGGTGCAGTTCACAACCAGAAAGGTCTATATGACGTAACAGCATATTGCTTTTGTAAATTAGCCATCGTAACAAGTAATTTACAGATGAAAATGTCACAAATAGCTGTTTTTCTTACCTGTTTTCATATTGTTTCTATTTCAACTGTTGGTTTCTTTGGAAAACATTGAACAATCTACATAAATGACCCCTTGCTGAACTCAGAATTGTATCTAATTTTCAGAAATGTATAGCTTTCCAGGATCACATGTGGGTTTTGCACCTGACCAGCGCCGAACACCTGCATTTCCAGATCCACACCAACCCGAACACCACCCTCAGAGGCACCCTGATCTACCGACCCCCTGGACCACGCACGCAATTCAGCGAGGACATCGCCGACTTCGTCAGCCCGCATGCCCTCCCCTCCGCTGACTACATCCTCCTGGGAGACCTCAACTTCCATCTGGAGAACAACAACGACCACAACACCAGCACCCTGCTCGACAACCTGGCCAACCTGGGACTCAAGCAACTGGTGTCCACCCCCACCCACCTCGCCGGACACACACTCGACGCCATCTTCTCATCCAGCACAGACATCGACTTCAGCCACGCCACAGAGCTTCAATGGACGGACCACAGCTGCGTCCACTTCACCTTCAAGAGAACGACGACCCACCATCACCAGCAACAGGCCGCCCGCAGAAGCTGGAACAAGATCACAGCAGACCAGCTCGCCACCTCCCTGAGCCAGCACCCTCCTGCCAGCTCAGCGAACCCCAGCCACGCCGCCGACAACCTCACGAAGTGGATCAGCAACTGCGCGGACGAACTCGCCCCGCTGAGGACCCCGCCTAGCAGACCCGGCAGCAAGAAGGCCCCATGGTTCACCGACGAACTCAAGAGCTCCAAGAAGAACTGCCGAGCCCTCGAGAAAGTCTGGAAAAGGGAACCGACACCGGACAACAGGACCTCCTACAAACTTGCCACCCGGAAACACCACCAGCTGATCCGCGCCGCCAAGAAAACAGCATTCAAGGACCGGTTGGACAACAACGCACACAACTGCAAGGAACTCTTCAACATCGTGAAAGAGCTTTCCAACCCCAGCGCAGGAAACAACGACATCACCCCATCGCAAGACCTCTGCAACTCCCTCGCCTCATACTTCCACAACAAGATCACGGACATACACAGTAGCTTCAACAACCAACCAACGCACACCATGACCGACCAACCACCCCCCCCCACCACCACCCTCCACGCCTGGACCCCGATCAGCACCGAAGACACCATCCGCACGATGAACTCCATCCACTCCGGATCACCGACCGACCCCTGCCCTCACCACGTCTTCAACAAGGCCGACGCTGTCATCGCACCCCACCTGCGAGACATCATCAACACATCCTTCGACACCACCATCTTCCCTGAGAGCTGGAAACACGCCGAACTCAGCGCTCTACTCAAGAAACCAACAGCGGACCCCACCGACCTCAAGAATTACCGCCCCATCTCGCTTCTCCCGTTTCCAGCCAAAGTCATCGAGAAGACCGTCAACAAGCAGATGGCCGCCTTCCTCGAGACGAACGGATCCCTCGACCCCTCACAGTCCGGCTTCCGAGCCAACCACAGCACCGAGACCGCCCTCATCGCCGCCACCGATGACATCCGAGCCCTGATGGACAATGGAGAAACAGCGGCCCTCATCCTCCTAGACCTCTCCGCGGCATTCGACACGGTCTGCCACCGCACCCTAGTACGGCGCCTCAGCAACATCGGAATCCAGGACAAGGCGCTGGAATGGATCATCTCCTTCCTCGACGGAAGAACACAGAGAGTCCGCCTACCACCGTACAAGTCAGAGGCCTCCGAAGTCATCTGCGGCGTCCCCCAAGGATCATCTCTGAGCCCCACCCTCTTCAACGTCTACATGAGCCCCCTCGCGGCCATCGTACGCAAACACAACCTCAGCATAATCTCCTACGCCGACGACACCCAGCTGATCCTCTCCCTGACCAACGACCCCGCCGCCGCCAGAGCCAACCTGCACGAAGGGATGAAAGAGGTAGCCGAGTGGATGACGTCCAGCCGCCTGAAACTGAATTCGGACAAGACGGAGGTCCTCATCCTGGGCTCCTCACCCTCCGCCTGGCACGACACCTGGTGGCCTCCCGCCCTGGGCACCGCACCCAAACCGACGGACCATGCACGAAACCTGGGCTTCATCCTGGACTCCTCCCTCTCCATGACCAGGCAGGTCAACAACGTCTCCTCGGCGTGCTTCAACATCCTACGCATGCTACGGAAGATCTTCTGGTGGATCCCCACAGAGACCAGGAAGACCGTCACCCAGGCCCTCGTCACCAGCCGACTGGACTACGGTAACGCCCTCTACGCCGGTACCACCGCCAAGCTCCAGAAGAGACTCCAGAGGATCCAGAACGCCTCAGCCAGACTCATCCTCGACATCCCACGATCCAGCCACATCTCCGGACATCTGAGAGACCTTCACTGGCTCCCCGTCAACAAGAGAATCACCTTCCGCCTCCTCACCCACGCACACAAAGCCCTACACGACCAAGGCCCGAGCTACCTCAACAGCCGAGTCAACTTCTACGCTCCCAAACGCCACCTCCGATCAGCCAACCACGCCCTCGCCGCCGTCCCCCGCATCCGAAGAGCGACTACAGGAGGAAGGTCCTTCTCCTACCTGGCCGCCAAGACCTGGAACTCCCTCCCGACCGACCTGCGCCTGACCCAAGACCACCTCTCCTTCAGGAAGAAGCTGAAGACCTGGCTGTTCGAGCAGTAGCGGCACCCCCCCCCCAGCGCCTTGAGACCCTACGGGTATGTAGCGCGCTTTATAAGTGATTGATTGATTGAGTGATTGATTGATTGACTGTTTCCACCACAGGCTGCAAGTAGGGTGAAACTGCAAAAATTAGGAATAATTGATTTCGTCTTGGAAAAATACAAAAAAAGTGGTAAAAAATTGATTTTGATGCAACTATGTTTTTTTCTGAAATCTGAGATGATCATGGTCCTACTACAACGAATATTTAATTGATGTCAGTGTTAGAAAAAAAAATGCTTTCTTGCGCTGCATTCTTTTACCATTCTCCCACCCCCCCCCCCCAAAACTATATTGTGACAATTTTCTCGGTTCCATCCAGGGAAATCCACAAACCCTGGATAGCTTTAGAATTCCCAGAATGTTTGGAAAAAGACACGTATTTGGCATGGATAGCTTTGTGGAAAAACGTTATGAAGTTGCAAGCAGGAAGTATCTAAAATAGCAAAAAAGGGTTTATCATTCTTGGGGGGAAATGCACCTAAGGTGTTAAACTTTTCAGTTTAAAAAAAGTCATTTATTAATAAAACATAGATAAAATAATAATTCCATAGTACGTGGATGAACAGTAATTCCAGCTGACCCTGGCTTTAAGTGGGTGGTCCCAACACTGTTGCAGTATGTATATGCAGATATCACTGATAAGATTGAGCAAGTTACCTTTTTAAAGGTTAGTAATAGGAGGCACAAGTACTTTGCCCTTCACTAATTACTCAAAAACAAATGTGTACCTGCTCATTGTAATACCTTAGGCAAATTGTATTTCACTCCCTCTGATGCCCTTGAAAGCCAGTCCTGTCTAACAAACTTCTGTTTTTTTACCTTGCAATGAAAAGAAAAGTTTAAGAACTGCTACTTGTATGTTCTTCACACGTCTTGCTGAAACATCAGAAACTAAGCCTCCCCAACTCCGAAATCACAGTGTCTGAAATGACTTTACAATTACCTGTCATGAGCAGTAAATTTTGAGTTTGAATCCCTGAGTGCCAATAAGGTATGCATGATTTGAAAATTAAGACTTTGAATTCTGGCAATGTCAACTTAGCCTTCCATCCTTCCAAGGTTGATGAACTGGGCATCATTATATTGTGTAATAGTAACTTTTATTAGTTACATTTCATTGAAAAGGCAGAAATGAAGCACTATATAGAAAAGTCATTATAATTGAGAAGTCACTGCTAATTAGTGAAAAATGCTGTACTTAGTCATGACCCCCACACACTCCACACACTGCGTGGTTTAGTAAAGTATGATCCTCCTTTCATATTGTCTGTTATTTCTGGGGGTAACCTGCCTGAAAGAAGTAGCATTGGTGCCCTCAACATGACTCTTTGTCTGCTGAAAGCACCGCTTTGATTTCAGATAGGATCAGTTAGATCTGGCTGTCTGTAAGCAGAAATATACAGATAGGTTGCATGACACAACCATGCATGTCTACACCATGAATGCCTTAATCAGGCGGTCCTTACAATGACGCGTCTTTACCATGCATGCCTTTACAGCAAATTTCTTTGTAGAGGTATGTTTAGTAAAGGTAAATGTGTGGTAAAGATCCCAATCCCGCCCCCTGCCCAGAGTCCTAAAAATTATCTCTCCTGCTGTATAATCTACCCACCCCAACCCTGTTAACTACCCCACCCTCTACCCTGAGCCCTTAAACCCAGCCCCCTAGTCCAAAAAACTACCCTAACCCCAGCTCCCCCACCCTGAGCCCTATAAACTGCCTCCTGCCCATAAAACCACCCCAGTCCCAGTTCCCCCACCCTGAACCCTAAACACTGCCCCCTGCCCTGAAAACTACCCCTTCCCCCTGCCCTGAGCCCTAAAACTGAGCCCCTGCCTTAGAAACTACCCCGACCCTATCCCCCGCTGTTGGACAGGCCACACGAAGGGCTTGCTCCCTCCCCGCACGACAGGGCCCAAGCTCCGGCCCGCCAGGCGTGACCCACGAAAAGCACCTGCACCCCGTCTCCCGACGGAACTTCTGCCCGCGGACCTCCATGCATCCCGGGCCCCAGCCCCACCGGCTTCCCCGGCCGGGTCAAGCCACCATCTTGGGCCCTGCACCACGAGGCCGCGTGGCCTCCCCCCGACCCTAACCCTGGGCCTGGCCGGCCCCGACATCCCGGCACCACCATCCACCCAGGAGGTGAGCGGACCACTTGGCAGGTCAATGGGAGAACGAAGCGTCAAGAGCTCTTCCCCCGCCAGGTGCCGATCGCCTCCAGCTCCCCCAGGCGCTGGCTCCACCCCCTGCTGGGTGTCTGGACACCTTCATCCCGGACCCTCCGACCTCCAAGTGCGAGGGCCCGGACATCAAAGGGCGCCTGCCCTATAACTGGAGCAGCTCCGGAGCAGGATGGCAGTTGTATCCTGGAGTCAAGAGACACCGAGAGAACTCAGCCTTGACGGACTACTGGCGCTGCCGTAGCCCTATCTTGCGAACTATCGTCCTGCCTGCTGGCGCTGCCGCTGCCTTCTGCAACATCCATCCTCGTCGGGACCTGCTGGCGCTGCCGCGGCCCGTTGTAACGACCATCTTCACCGGGACCTGCTGGCGCTGCCGCGGACCGTACATCGACCATCGTCACTGGGACCTGCTGGCGCTGCCGCGGACCGTGTATCGACCATCTCTACCGGGACCTGCTGGCGCTGCCGCGGCCCGTACCAGCTACACCACCAAGCTCGAGGATTGTGAGCTAACCATCATCTCATCCGAACTACCTGACTGGTAAACAGACTGTCCCGCTACCCCTTCCCTATCCTAAGAGACCTAAATCGAGGGGACCCCTGAGTCCAGACCTCCTTGTACTATTTCATCGTACCTTAAGAAGTGCATATAAAGAACGCTAAATCCTATCCTTGTGTGGTGTCTGTCTGTGGGGGGGAAGTTACTTGTCTGTACGATCGCTGGAGACGGCTCTCCCCGGAGACCTCTCCCCCTGACCTCGGCCGACCCTCCCGGTCCGTCTAACATTGGTGGCCAGCGGCGCTATCCGAATCAACGCGTAATCGTACAGAGGGTAGCTCACCCCACGACAAAACCACGATGTCAGCCAAAGATAGCGGTTCCACTGAGAAATTCCAAATGGATAAGTTAGAAGAATACAGCCACCGCGAACTGAAACAATTCTGCATGGAACTAGGCATTGCTACCACCGGCCTGAGTACCAAAGATGATTTGAAGCACGCCCTTGAGTCGTGGACAGAAACTGGGATCGCCGGGCCCTCCGACCGAAACAGTGTCGCACCAGAGGGGAACGCCACGGCTCCCGAGGAGCGGGGAACGGGCCTCTCGCAGGAGGAGATCCAGGAAACAGAAAGAACCAGATTACACGAGTTGGAAATGGCACGGCTCAAGATGGACGGTGAACTCAAGTTAGCCGAGCAGAAACTAAATCTAGAGCATATGCGGCTCCGAGAAGAACGAGAAGAAAAGCAGAGACAGCGAGAGCTTGAGGAAAAAAGAATAACACTCGAACACGAGCGCAAACTGGCGGAAATAGAACTTCGGAAACAGAATAAAGAACCGGGGGTGCCTGAGCGACCGCACACCCCAGGGGCAACCGAGAGAAAAGTACACATCCCCAAGGATGTTGTCCGCGAGTACGTCTGAGAAGACGACATACAACAGTGGTTCAAAGCCTACGAGATCGCCATGACCTCCCACCGGATCGACCGGAGTGATTGGGGAGCCGGACTATGGGGGAGGTTCGTCAACGAAGGTCGCGATGCCCTGCTACAGCTCCCAGATCACCAAATGTCGTCCTATGACCACATGAAGGCTGCCCTCCTCACCCGCTACGGCCTCACACCCGAGATGTACCGCCAGAGGTTCAGAGACTGCACCCGGATCCCGGGTACAACTTGGGTGGAGTACGTTAACTATTTCAGCCGTGCCTTCGAAGGTTGGATCAAGGGGAGCCATGTCACGACCTACGAGCAACTCTTTAACCTTATGGTATGGGAGCACCTGTCGAACAACTGTTTCGTCGAGCTCAGGCAGCACCTCCTCGACAGCAAGCTGACTGACCCCCGGCAGCTCGCTGCCGAAGCTGACCGATGGGAAAGCACCCGAGTGGGCCGGAGGGGGCCACACAAGCAGAACCGAAGCAACCAAGGCCAGCACCGTCCTCGGGGAGGAGGAGGAGGCCAGGGGCGAGGGAGAGACGCCTTGCCGGCAACACCCGTGGCCAGCACCCCGCCTCCGGCCGGCCGGGGCAACCCCCCGATGCGTCCTGGGTTCCGAGCCAACGTCACGTGCCACCGATGCCAGCGAGTCGGCCACTACGCCAATGACCCGAGCTGCCCGCAGAACCAAACTCCCAAGCCCCGCCAGGTAGCTGCCGCTGCCCTGGGGGAAGAGCGATTATCGGAGGAACAGGAAGAGTATGAGCCGGCCCAGCAAGAGTGGGAACCGGCCGCCATGGTCCTGGCGTGCCTAGGGGGAAGAGACATGGTCCCGCGGGCTCCCCTACCCGCTAACACCAGGAAATACGGTCAGTGGGTGACCATTAATGGACATCGGGCCGAGGCCTTGCGTGACACAGGCGCCAGTGTGACGGCCGTCCGCTGTCACCTGGTGAAGCCCGAGCAGATCCTGCCGAACATTCTCTGCCCCGTCCGCTCAGCCGACAATTCTGAAAGTATGTGTCAAATGGCCTGCGTCCCATTCGAATGGGGAGGGGTCTCCGGCCTGTTGAAGGTGACGGTCCGGGACGATGCCCCCGTGGACTGCCTCCTGGGGAATGACCTCGAAAGTTCCCCGTGGGCCACCGTCGAGAGAAGAGAGCACCTGGGGATGCTGGGCCTCCCGGACTGGGCCTGCATAACCACCCGGTCCATGGCCGCCCATGCCGTCCCCCGATCAGAAGAACCGGAATGGCCGGCACCTCCGCCCCCGGTCGCCCCAGTAGAAGACAACGACGAGGCCAGCCCCCCAGAACCAACGACCGAAGGGGACGCGCAACCCCAGGACTTTCCCGGCCTGGCTCAGTGGCGTCAAGAAGGGGGGCCCACCCAAGAACAGTTCCGCCAGGAACAAAAGACCTGCCCCTCCCTCGAGGGACTCCGCCAACAAGCCAGCGCCCAGAACGCAGGGGACTCCACCGGATCTCACTGGGTCTACTGGGATAACGACCTGCTATACAGCGAACAAAGAATCGCAGAGCTAGGGGCCGGTCGAGTGCTGGTGGTACCTCTCCGCTTCAGAGACTTCCTACTCAACCTGGCCCACGATGTCCCCCTGGCTGGACACCTGGGCCAGGACAAAACTTACAGTCGCCTAGTGACCCACTTTTTCTGGCCGAAAATGAGGAACGACGTCCTGAACCACTGCCGGTCCTGCCCCACATGCCAAGCCAGCGGGAAGAGTGGTCGGAAGCTGAAAGCCCCTCTGCAACCCTTCCCTGTGGTCACCACCCCGTTCGAAAGGGTAGGAATAGACATTGTGGGGCCTCTGGACCCCCGCACGGCACAAGGACACAGGTTCATCCTGGTACTGGTGGACCATGCCACCCGCTACCCCGAGGCGGTGCCCCTACGGACCGTGACAGCTCCGGTGGTTGGCCGGGCCCTAATGGGGATCTTCTCCCGGGTGGGCTTCCCCCGAGAAGTCGTCAGCGACCGAGGCACGAACTTTATCTCCAAATACATGAGGTCCCTCTGGCAACAATGCGGGGTCACCTACAGATTCACGACCCCCTATCACCCCCAAGGGAACGGACTAGTGGAGCGTTTTAACCGCACTCTCAAGGGGATGATTGGGGGATTGGAAGAGCCCCTCCGTCGCCAGTGGGATGTACTACTCCCGTGCCTCCTCTTCGCCTACCGAGAAGTCCCCCAGAAGTCCCTCGGCTTTAGCCCTTTCGAACTCCTGTACGGGCACCCTGTGCGAGGGCCCCTCAGCCTAGTCAAGGAAGGTTGGGAGATGGCCCCCCTAAAGACACCTCCAGACGTCTTCAAATACCTCCTGGCCCTACGCAATCAGACCCGGCGCTTCAGAGAGATGGCCAAGGCGAACCTCGAGGCCAGCCAGGAGGACATGAAGAGATGGTATGATCACAATGCCTCCTCCGTTGAGTTCGAGCCTGGTCAACAAGTGTGGGTGATGTCCCCCACCGAACCATGTGCCTTGCAAGATAAGTGGACGGGGCCCTTCAAAGTGGTCGAGCGCAAAAGCCCCGTCACTTACCTCATCGACATGGGGACCTCCCGAAACCCCCTTCGGGTCCTCCACACCAACCGACTCAAACCACACTTTGTGCGCTCAGAACTCAGCCTCCTGATGGCTACGGACAGTGGGGCAGAGGAAGACTCCGAACCCCTCCCGGATCTCCTGAAGACTCAGGAGAATGACGGCTCCGTGGACGGGGTCCGGCTCTCTGACGCCCTCACCTCGGAGCAACGCCAGGGCTGCCGAAACCTCCTGCTGCGGTTCGCTGCACTGTTCTCCCTCACCCCCGGGGTCACCCCTTGGTGTTTGCACGACGTGGACACCGGGGACAGTCCCCCTATTCGACACCGGGCCTACCGCGTACCAGATCGGGTACGGGCCTGCATACAGGAGGAAGTGGCCAAAATGCTCACGATCGGGGTCATCGAGCCCTCGGACAGTCCCTGGGCCAGCCCGGTTGTATTGGTTCCCAAAGCCGCTGCCCCCGGCACCACACCTGAACTGAGATTCTGCGTCGACTACCGGGGCTTGAACGCTGTCACCCGGACCGACGCTCATCCGATCCCCCGAGCGGACGAACTGATCGACCGGCTGGGGGCCGCCCGCTACCTCAGTATCTTCGACCTAACAGCGGGCTACTGGCAGATCGGTCTCACACCCCGGGCTCAGGAACGGTCAGCCTTCTCTACCCCCGATGGCCACTACCAATTCAAGGTCATGCCCTTCGGCATGAAGAATGCCCCCGCCACGTTTCAACGCCTTGTGAACCAGGTCTTGGCGGGGCTCGAAGGGTTCAGCGCTGCCTACCTGGACGATATCGCTGTATACAGCCGCCACTGGTCCGACCACCTCCTCCACCTCCAAGAGGTCCTCCAGGCCCTCCAGCGGGCCGGCCTCACAATTAAGGCCGGCAAATGCCAAATTGGCCAAGGGTCCGTGACCTACCTTGGGCACCAAGTGGGAAGCGGGCTGGTGGCCCCGCTGCAACTTAAGATTGCTGCCATCCAGTCCTGCAGCCCCCCGTCACCCAGACCGAGGTCCGAGCCTTCTTGGGGCTCACCGGCTACTACCGGCGGTTCGTGAAGGACTACGGCAGCATCGTGGGGCCCCTCACGGGTCTCACGTCCAAGAACCAACCAAAGCGGATTAACTGGACCCCCGATTGTCAAGCGGCCTTCGAGACGCTTTTCCATTCGCGCTGATACTGCTTGACGAAAGCTCCCTACTAACCCACTTTTTACCCTAGCGATCTACGATTTGTAACTTAATGGAGATTCACTCCATGACCTCCGTAACTCACACCCATTTAGCATCCCCACCTTCGAACATAGCATGTTTGTTCGTTATGAAGACTCTCCTTAATCTCACCACGTGTTTCAGAGCCAGCTATACTATTTGAATTCATTCACTAACGCCAACACACCCGGTGGTTTGCAACACAATGGAAACCCGCTGTTATTTGAACACGTTCACCAGCACTACCAGTTTCTTTTACTTTCGCTTTAAATAACTTTATTGTTCACCGCACCTTGTTACACAAGTCATGTTTTAATCTGTCATGCATATTTAAACCTATGTATAACGTGATAAATGAGTGCTGCTCCCTTGTCTCCTCCACAGTGCCGCCCCTGATGAAGGGCTCGAACGGCCCGAAATGCATTGGGCATTTGATCAATGAATATTTGAATATTTGATATATGAGTCAAGATTGATAGAATGATGATAATTCTACATCTTTGGATGAACTTCATAAATAAATTTAATTGACTTTGAATCACCGTTTCAGTGTTTGGAACTAAATCTTTGGACAAGGAGAATTGATTCTCTCTTATGAGTGCAACGAGTGACACCCTCCCTTTCCAGGAGTGTGCTTACCCTATTTTCATTAGTCCCAACCCAGGGGGACATACTCGTTTTGCACCTGCGACCTGATCAACTCAACTACTTTGTTTAAAACACGGAGTGCGCCCATTTCTGTTCTTTTCTTATTGTGTAGTGACAGACCAACACATCCTGTTTAAGAGTTTAAGAGTGCTCAATACTGCTGGAGAATGAGCGTAACGGGCAGGGCCTTGCCCCCTTCACCACCTCCCCATCTCATTAAAAAAAAAATATAGTTTTATTGAGTTTTTGTCCAAACAAAACATATTCCGATACTGAAATCAAAGGTTCACAGTAGTCTTCTGAGCATCAATTGCCACGAAATAGTGATCCGTCTACTCTCACCTCAATAAGGGGAACATAAACAAAAATCCCTTATATAGATAGCAAAATATATATACTATGAGTGGGGTATATGACTGAATAAGGATTTGTCACTGGCTAATGCCCAAAAGGCACATCTGCGACTCTTTAGCAAACATAATAAAGGAACAAACCCCACCCCCACCCATCCTCCCATCCCACCCGTGTCCCGGGTGTGTCTCGTACTGCAGCAAATCAATATAATTCTGCGCAACATAGGAATCAGCATCATATAACATTAGCATATCAGAGCCAGTGAAGAACGTCACTCCCCTAGTCAATGACACTGTTAATACTACATTAATCACAGACAGTCCAATATATACTCAGAATTCAAGGTGAACCAATTTGTGTACCCGCTGTTGAATTCCCATCTGCATCCATCTCTGGTGCTTGCAATAAAACCACTAGAGCCTCCCAGGCCCTCGCGGCCTCCATGGCTTTATCCCCCTGTGTTCGTCTAGCTAGTTGAAACCTGACTGTACTTTCGCTCAAAGCCCATTTAAGCAATTCCATTTTCCATCTCTGAACACTGGGGCCCCGTGCGGCCTTCCAGTGTGCCGTAATATCCCTCTTGGACAGCAATAATCCCAAATCCAGAAATTTGCTCGTAACTCTCGTCTTGGGCGTGTGGGGGAACCAGTGAAGTAAACAAGTGTCCATGTCGGGCACTATCTGCCGTTCTGTGATCTCGCATAGCAGCGCGACTACATCCTCCCAGTACGTTCCTAACTGCGGACAGTCCCACATCATATGCCTGAACTCTTCCCCTTCTAAGTTACAACGTGGACACTTCGCAGTGTCTGTATTGAAGTATTTATTAATCATAGCAGGAGTGAGATACGCTCTATGTAGTATAAAGAAGTGGACCAGTTGGAAACTGGCATTTCTGGTGCTTTTCCACGCCCTCCTAATTATCTGAGCCCATGTTGTCTCTGGAATCTCCTTCCCCAGGTCAGATTCCCACTTCCGTTGCAATTCCCTCAAGGGCAGCAACTCCTCACCAGTCATACGCCTATATAAGCATGTAACTGCCTTAAAGGTCCCTGCCGCCATTACTACATACTGACACGCCATGGATGTCTGCGGCTCTGATAACCCATCCCGCCAGTGCCGCTGTATGGCTGAAACAACCACCTCCCCATCTCATATGAGGAAGCAAGAGGAGGCAAGAAAAAAGCGTGCTTCTTGTGAACTTTGTATTATTGAATCAGAACATATCACAAAAATAACAGACATGCTCCTAAAACAAGCCACTCCTATTGGATTTGCCTTTTTATATTAGCAGTATCCGATACATGAGAAACAACAATACTGTTGTCAATAATTAGAAATTAAATTGTGTAAGTTTTGATTGTGAATCAAACATTACTAATGTCTAGTGGTGTTCCTCCCTTCACACCAGTCTCTCGCCTTATTGAATACGTATGCCCTTTTTTTCCCCACACCTTTCTAACATCCTCCATCTGCATATCTCATACCTCGTCTTTTTCCTCTTCAACACCCTATTTTCATTTTCTCCTGCATGAACCATCCTTGTAGCTCCTTCACTTCACCATGCCCCCACACACAACACACACAATCATTTACAAGCATTGCGTTTTCTTTTACTTTCACCTTGTCATTATTGTCAGTATTTCAAAAGCTGTGTATCTTCTTCACATACTTTCACATCCCATTACAATTGGCACACATGACTCCCGCAATGCGTGCTCTTCAGAGAGGCCAAGGATTGCATGAGCATGTATTCGGAACACATTTATGACCCACTGACTAGCACTGTGAGAAACTTGTACTACCTTGCGTTTCAACTCCAGAGGTCTCAGTTTGTGGTCCATTTTAAATATCCACCCACAACTTCAACTCATACAAACACCTGGAGGTGACTCGGTAGACACTGAACATAACTAATAATCTGCATGAAAAAAATTACAACATAACATCCTGTCAAAAGCAAACAATGGAATGGAATGCAAGTTTGAGTAAAACGTGTACTGTAAACAGGAACTACATTGCTGATATGGATTAATCTAACTAATTTTCTTGCCAGTCATTGTTCAGAAATCAATCTGTTTTCTTATGTGAAGTGTTGGACTTGGCCCTTTTTACAGGATCATCCCAGAACTTTTTGCCTTCCTCCCGTATTTTTTCTGATCTGTTGTTGGTGGTTTTAGGACTCTGAGCACTTTATCACTGCTGTTCAGTGCTAAAGTGCATGTGCTCTCTATGGTAAACTTGATAAGATTGGTCTACACCTGTTTGGCATATTTAATTTACCTATCTCATATACCCAGGGCTGGTCAATTAAATGCTACTGGTGGGCTTGCAGTGCTTCCTGCACCACCCACCAAAGTAGCCTTTCAAACCTGTCTCAGGCTTCTGCCCCTGCAGGGCCTGAATGCGCAGTTTGCTGCCACTGTGACATGGCACATAAAGTGGTTGCCACGTCTGTGACTCCCCTTTTGCAACATATTTTTCACCCCTAAAGTAGGCCCTAGCTACCCCTATGGGCAGGTTGCGGTGTAGGTAAAAGGTAGGACATGTGCCTTAACTGTGCGGCATGTCCTGGTAGTGACAAACAGCCTATTTGGTTTCTCACTGCTGTGAGGCTGCCCACTCATAGGAATGCATTGGGGATTCCCTGATATGTGCTTAAGAGGTAATTCCTGACATGAGAGGGGTAGCGTAATCAAGTTTGGTATGTTTGGAATAGTGGTGATAAATGCTGCATACTGGTGTTCACGGATTTATTATCACTATTTTAGAAATGACACCTTTAGTAGTAGGCATTTCTATGTGCTTTGTGACTGCCTGTTGTGTATTGACTGTCTGGCCTTAGAGTGACAGGGGCTGGGGAGGTGCAGTGGCTCCAGAGAGTCTGGGTGAGTCAGCACTAGGCTGAATTGGCCTTGTCTGCATTTGGAGTGGTGGGAGGAGTAGCACCTGCATCTAAATAGGGCTGTGTCTGCCTTCCACAATGATGGCTCTGCCCCCCTGTGGTGTGTCTGGGGCCAGGGCCTACAGTTACAATGGGGAGTGTTGTGCACTGAAAAGATATGTGTAAGTGCCCCCCAGAACTGGATTGGACTGGGCTCAGAGCCCTGGCCAGGGGGAAGAACAAAGACACTTGGTACTATAAATATTGGGGCTGTGACCCCATGTCTGCTGAACCTACTGAACTGCTGCTTGCTTGGAACGGAAGACTGCGTGGGACCTGGAGAAACTCCATGGGACTGGGTCGCTGACCTACTGCCTTTTTGGGGCTATGGGGGGACTGCCACTCTACCTAAAGGTCTCCATGTGCTGGCCTCCCAGGGGACACTTTGCTGGTGAGCCCCTGTGGGCGCCCAGGACTTTGTGGCTTGTCCTACCAGGATTTCTGACACCCCAGTGGCCCCATGCTGTGTTGAGTCATCTGCCAGGAGCCCTTTGGCCGTGTAAGCACGTGGTGGGCGCTTATAACTTCATTGTTAGGAGCCCGAGAAGGGGGCTCCAACTTCGGTCAGGACGGGCGCTGTGGCAAAGAAGCTGCCGGAAGTCAGGCAGCGTCTGGGCCTGATTGTGTGCGGGGCCCACGGCCGCCAGCAAGAACGAGCCAGGAACTCGACAGAGAACTCGGTCTGTATGCAGCCGCAAAAGAAGCAGCCGGTGTGCGGATTGGCGCTCTTTCCCCCAAACGTGATGGGCACTTGGAGGTCCTGGGTGTCTGCACCCCAGAGGAGGCACGGGGCCCCGGGTGTTGCTGGAGCAGTTGGAAGCCACGCTCTGTGCCTTGTTCTTGACCGGAAGTCAGGCAGCTGTTGCCTGGTTTGGGGCGGGGCACAACTTCGAGCCGGTCTGCGGGAAAGGGAAGCCGGCAGAGGCTTCGCTCCGTTTGTAGAAGACCGCTTTTGAAATTCTGGCTCACCTGGAGTGAGGGTGAATCCAGGCATCGCAGGCAGCTGCCAGTGGAGGAGTTGCCTTCCTGGAGTAGGGCCAAGTGAGGTCTTCCTGCCCTAAGGGGCATTGCGCTGACTCTTGGTAGTATTGCAGGGACTAGCCCGACTTCGAGTGTATGAGACCCAGAGAGGTCTCCAATGTGTGTGGCACCAGCAGCTGCGCCTTGGAGAGCCGCAGCTGCTGGCCGTTGTGTGCCCTGTTAGGGGTCTCTTATGGGGAGAGTCCAAAGCGGGACCCCGCTTCAGTTCCCACACCAGCAGCACCCCGAGTGGTGGGCAATTTGGGTGCAAAGTAATTTACTAATGTGCACTCTGATGTGGGCACCTGATAAATGTTTACTATGATGCACTACTAATAATATGTTATACCTGAAGATGGTGTGCTAAGTACACCCTTGCCAGTAGTTACTGGTTGTCCTCACTAACTGTGAATTGTGATGATTTTGACAGTGGCCTGATTGGCCTGGTAATTTATGAACTACCTGTAAATACATGACAAGTGCCTGGTGGCACAGTGTACGTATGTAATATGTTCTAATGTGTTTTATGGATAATACAGAGGCTATTTTTATATGACCTTCTGTGGAGTTTCTTTTGTGGTGTGCCTAGTGTGTCGCTGCTGTGTGAGAGTGTTGCGCAAACGCTTTACACATTGCCTCTGGGATAAGCCTGACTGCTTTTCCAGGCTACCAAGGGGGTGAGCAGGGGTTATAATCAGTGTGTAACTTCCTTGCCCTTATTAGAGTGGTGGTTTCTGCCTGGTTCAGGCACAGGCCCTAGCCAACCAGAAATCCCATTTCTAACATAGAATCATCGTGAGGAATTGTGGGGTGCATGGTCAAGAAAGAGCAGTAAAGGAAAAGAGAGGTCAGATAGTAAATTACTGAGCTCATGGGATGGAACAGAGACGTTTTTAAGGCATAGGCAAAGTGGCCCATGACCCAGGGCTCCAGCCTTTCAGGGCGCCCTTGATAGAGCCAGCTTAGTTCTGCAGAGAGTCTTGGCCTATTGACCTTGAACCATTCTTAAACAGATTGTTTTAAATACCGTTTTCCTTTATTTATATTTAATGTGGGTGATGTATAAGCATCTATTACAAACATTTTGCAGCAAAATTTCAAGCAACATCCCTATTAAAAGTTTTTTTTGGGATCAAAGCAGGGCATGATATATGAGAAATGGGATTGTGTCCCAGAGATTATTTGCAGTACTATTAGTGAGCTGCTGCTGTGTTACAATATTGAAAACTCCCGTCATTATCCCTGAATATTGGATGTAACCATATTTAGAATCTGCATGAGTGTGCCTTGGCACTGTCAATGACCTGGCAGAAGAGGGCATGAAAGAGCTGAAGAAATTGGATCATAAATTCAAAGTTGTTCCAAAAAGGGGCCTGTCTTCTGTCCTTTAAGGAACCAGAAGTGGCAGGAGACATCCGATGCGAAACCCTTTCCAACGAAGCAGTGAAGCAGTGACATGCAGAAGTGATGACGTTGGCAGCAACCAGAAGGCGACAGGCAGCAACGAAGAAGCGCCACTAACAGCAAAGCAGTGAGCATTTCGGGTTTTATGAACCTACAATTCTCAGCATTTCCATTTTCGTCTGTGCTGCTGTCACTGTGATTAATGAAACGCCAGTGCTGACGGTACTGTTTGACGATTAGCTGTTTTTTCGGAATTTTACAATCAGATAGTCAGTCCCATTTAAGATGTTTGGAGAAAACAAAGGAAAGAAACATGCTTTTGACATTGTGGCCAATGGAGAGAGAAATGATGAGGTGGAATGCGCACCACCCAGAGATAATGCTGTGACCCCCGGGGGAGGCATGGCCCACAGTTTGAAGACCTCCGGCTTATAGTTATGCTTCCTCCCACTGGAACAAGCTACCCTTGTCCATCCGGACCATCCAGGAGGAACTCCCCTTCCGGAGAGCTCTAAAAACCTTTCTCTTCTGTTGATTTCAATTGAGTCAGACACAGCATCAGTTCTCACAGAAGCGCCGGGACACCCCGTTGGGGTATCTGTGCGCTATACAAGATTCCCTAAATAAATTTACACTTCAACACTCCAAAATGTTGTTAAGAAATTGTTTTTCCAGACTTTAGAAAAAAGCAAATAACTGATCCAATAACATGTATATTATGATATAACGTAAGGAAGCCTTCTTTGTTATTAGATTGGAATGTAAGAGTATGTTAGGCTTTGAGACACCAAAGGTAAACAGTCATATCCACCACAGATACCACTCTGCAAGCAGACTGCTTAGAAACAAGCTCTCTTAACGTACTGTGCGCCTCGAAAAATTAATGACAGGACCCCAAAGCAGTAGGGAAGTCGATGGGGCAGGCAGACGCCACCACCTTCTCCACTATATATTCCCTAGTGGGTACATTTCAGACATAATGACAAACAGAAGGACAGTGAGCATTGTCAATCAATCAATCAATAGTTCTTTATTCGGTGGTTAAAAACCATCATAAAAGAGTACATATATATACAGGTTAAAAAAATATTAAATCATTATACAAGAACAATGACTGTGAGTATATACATGAGGTAATTCCTTGTTCGCTGTACAAAAAAAACGTGATCACAATAACAGGTGGGGAGCCTATAAGGTTCATGCATAAAACTAGCCTCTGGTTACCCTAAGTCTTAGTGCAAACTTCAGGAAACTGATAACAGAGCACAAAGTTAACGGATCGCTGGCCCTCTGTAAAAAGATCAATGCATCTTTAGCGCGAGTGAACTTGGCCTTTTTTTAAATATCCTTTAAAAATCTACGTCTCGGAATAGCGTACAGAGGACATAGAAGTACAAAATGAAGGGTGTCCTGCGGAGACTTATTGTCGCAGCCGCAGGCACCCTTCTGCTCAATTGAGTGGTTAAAACCCGCTGGTTCAGCTAACAAAAATGGTAAAAAATTGAGCCTAAAACGTGACATTAAAAACCTTTCTTGGGCATTATACAGAACACAAAGGTAAGGTTCAATCCCATCATTGGTTTCAAGTCTACTATAGGTACTCACTGCCGGTTTGGCCCCTTCCACTGTGGCTCTAGCAAGAGATCTTTGGTCCCAAAAATTCCTCTTGAGGGTCTGCTTATCCTGTGGAGTGATCCCTGCAGGGTTTAAATACAGATCCTTACGACCCATGCTATCCAGACTGGATTTAACATAATTCAGCCATGGTATATTCAGGCATTTGTCCCTCCCTAAACAATCTTTTAGGATCTGCCTGCTTAGTGCAGCTTCCGGGTTAAGCCAAATTTTCAGCCACGCCAGGATTGGTCTAAATTTAATCAGATCCTCTATATAGGGTCGTCCTAATTCTCTATGTGCTATGAGTGCAGGTGAGCAGTTGGGAACTTTCAGGATTGAGCGGAGGATTTTATTTTCTTCCCTTTGCAATAAATCGAGATTTATAAAACCCCATACTTCTGAACCATACATTGCTTTAGGGCAACACATAGAGCCATAAAGGTTCATTGATTGTTCCGGGGACCAACGCCCAACTCTCCTCCCATAGCTTGTTATTGGCCCAGATGATGCCACCAATTTGCCACACCTTTCCTGTACCAGTGGAGCAAATTTCAGGGACTCGTCAAACAACACACCTAAGTATGAAAAGGATTGGACCCTGTCTAACGTGTAATTCCCGATTCTGTAGGCGAAGCTGTTCCGTGGTTTGTGACCTACTGTCATCACATATGACTTTTTTAAGTTGACAGACAGGTCTAGCGCACCCATAAATTCCACAAATCCATCAATTAAAATCTGTAGGCTTTTAGGGGTGCGTGCCAAGAGAACCGCGTCATCGGCGTACAACAGAACCGGGCTATTACATGTTCCTACCTTCGGGCAATCTGTTTTTAGATTGATTAAAAACTGCTCCAAGCTATTAATATATAACGAGAATAAAAAAGGGGCCAGTATGCAACCCTGCCTGACACCGCTGGTACATTTAAAGGAATCAGTAAGCCCCCCCCTCCATGTTATAACGCACTCTGGCGGAGGTCTCTCTATGCAATTCCCTCAGAGTGCAAATTATACCTGGGTCAATTCCAAGGTGACTCAGCATTGCCCAAAGCTTGTTCCTATTTACGTGGTCAAATGCCGCAGCCAAATCCATGAATCCCAAGTAAATAGCTTCTTTACTGGTTTTCGTGTATTTGGCGACCAACATATATAGGTTCAAGCATTGATCGCTAGTGGACCTGCCGGACCGAAAGCCATACTGCACGTCAGAGATAATATTATTATCCTCGGCCCAGTCAGTCAGTCGATTCAGAATAACTCTACCCAATATTTTAGCTGATACATCTATCAGAGAGATGGGACTGTAACATTGGGGGTTATCTCTGTCACCCTTTTTAAAAATGGGCACTATAGTTGCCGTCGACCAGGACCTAGGCAGGCCCACCACAATTGCTGCATTTATTACTCTAGTTAAGATGGGGGCCCATAATTCTACGTTGTCCAAAACAGGTCCGGGGGAGTCCCATCCGGGCCCGGAGCTTTGTTTTTGGTTAATCCCTCTATGCCCAGGGTTATTTCTTCCAATGTAAACTCCAGGGTCTGTCCCTGCGTGACCACCCTCCTCTCCTCTGTATTGTCCACTTCCCCATGGTTATACAAACCCGCAAAGTGCGCTGTCCACTGCTCCGATAGGATATTTGTGGCAGCCGAGGGAGAGTTTTTGTCTTGGAAGCAAGGGTTATTTATAATTTTCCAAAATTCCGTTATATCCCTTTTTTCAGAGGCCTCCCTCAGGACCGCCCACGCTTCACCCTGCAGTGCTACTTTCCTTCTTTTAAGTTTAATTAGATCTACACTCGTGGACTTTTGAGGGGTCCCTAGGAGTACTACTGAGGGCTTTTTTCAGCTTCCTCAGGGCACGGGTACAGTCCCCATCAAACCATCTCGGGGCATTTGAGTTGGCCTTTAATGGGGCCTTGCTCCGTAATATTCCGTCCACCAGAATGGTTAATTGACCGAAAGCGTGTGTTAAGGTAACCCCCTCAACTGAAAGATCTAAACATTTATCGATGCACGATTTACCTTTGTCCATTAAGGACCGGTAAAATCTTTCACCATCTAGTTTCGCCCACCTCAATCTTCTGCCTTGATCCATTACTCTCTCCGAGATACCCTCAACTGGGGTCAGCTTGTGTTTGGCCAGGTAGAGAAACTCCATGACCAGGGGGTTGTGGTCACTGAAGGGACTCCACTCAATTCCTACTGAGGTAATACGATGCTTTAAGAATCTGGGGACAAAAATATAGTCAATATAAGAGGAGCACCCTCTGCCTTTAAAGGTTGGTGGGAGAGTGCCGTCTGGCCCCAGTGGGATTAGGTCAATCGTATGCTCTAAATCGTGAGATAATAGGAGCTTTCCTAATTCTGCGCCATTGTGAGAGTGGCTGAAATGTGGGCCTTTTTCCACTGGGCATTGTGACCAGTTTGCATTAATAGGAAACAGTAGGGGGCATAGGTGGCAATTCAGATCACCCACTACTATTGTCAGTGGGGTCACAGTGCCGTTGACGGGTGCCAGTTCTTGGCTCAATCTATGATCTAGTTCCCCCAGAGTGGGTCTGTCATGTCCTGAGGAGCCCGTGTTATATACATTAAACAACACCAGCCTTGACCCTTTATTCCTGAGCCTCAAAGCTTGGATATTCCATGTAAACCAGTCCGCCCTGGACCAGGTGCCTTCTATTTTTAGGTCTACATATATAGACAGGCCTCCTTTGGCACGACCTGAAGAGGTTTTTTGCACTGGTATAAAGAAGCATTTGTAACCTGCCATATGGAATTGGGAATTATCTGTGACCCAAGTTTCTTGCAGGCAGATTATGTGGAAGTGGGCCATATATAGTCGCCAGTCCACATACTCAAATTTACCTGCCAGGCCAGCTATGTTCCATGAGATTAATCTTAAATCCTCTTCCACTCTATTGTCAGGCCCTGACTCAGACACCTCTTGGGAAATGTTATACGGCCCATTTTTTGACCTGTTTGGGGGCTTCTGGTGATTCTTGCCCTGCTGTATTGAAATTGGGGCCAAGGCTCCTGTTCCTAAAGGTATATGCGTGTGTCCCTCAGGCGAATGATTATGGGCTTCTCGAATCATAGATGAAGTCCTACACCTGCCCCCCACTGGTAGTACCTGAATGGCCTCATTGGTCAAGATAGGAGTGGCTAATGTCGCCCATCTATTATCTAGGCCCCCCCCACACGAGGTATCCCGATCAGCATATTCCTTATTAGTGGCATCACGTGTTGGCGGGATGTGCAGGGACATTAGTCAGTCATTCTCATCTAGGGACATTAATGGATTAAACTTGTTTACCCACCCTAGGTGTCCACCTTCACAAGTTCCTGCCATTCCTCGTGTGCCATTTGGGGCCATGTGTCGGAATGGGTTTGAACCCTCCCCTCTTCTCCGGGTTTCATGCTGCCCTACATAGGAATCCTGCTGCCTTGGATAGAAATAGCTGAGAGGCAGCGGCTTTATATTACTCGGGCGTCCGGATGGTCCATGTCTGATAATATGTTCAACCACCCTTCTGTCCCTAAAATTGGCGATAATGCAATTGCCTTCTATATTTTTCTGTCTGCATCCTATCCAATTCACTCTCCTAACCAGTATAATTTCCCCATCTAAATTAGGAGCTAATGGTCTGTTTAGAGTCAGCCAGTGAGTGAGTTTATTTTTTAACTCCTGGTGTGTTTCGCTCTGACCATACTTTAGTTCCGGGGTCCCGGCGAACACCACCACGAGTGGACATGACTCAGGTGGCAAATTTATTGTGGGCAGTACGATATTGGTGTTTGATGTTACAGCCCTCTCTATATTTTGTACTGAGCACATAGTCGGGAGCTCGGACAATTGAGATGGCTTTTCCAGTTGGGGTGTGCCTAGTTCTATAGTAGTACCTATACCTCCAACATTAAAGTTGCTAACCTTCTGCCTTTGAAGATTCGAGGCTGGAGCTTTGTGAATTTGTGCTGTGGTTATGTGGACAACCCCTTTAGTGCTGTTATTCGTTTCCATTTGGGGTGATACAGTAGTAGCTAGAGTAGTGAGCGGGGTACTTGATTCCCCTCCTGACCCAACTTTTTTCTCTCTATTTTTTAATTCACTCATAATCTTATCCAACCGGCTTATCAGTGGTTTTAACTGATTTACAATAAAAATTTCTAGTTGGGATTGTAAATCAAACGTAATTTGTGTCAGCCATGTTGGGGGCTCTGTGGGAGAATTTGTCTGAACTGACCGCTCCACCCTAATGTTCATGCTATTCAGAGGGTGAGAACGATTATCTATGTTGTTTTTTTTTGGCTTCTGTATCCTAGGGCAGCCTTTCTTTTTCTTTTGTGTGGTTGCACTTTTGATTGAGCCTGTGGCCTCCCTAATCCTACTGCTCGGTGGTTGTGCACAAGGAATCTCCTGCTCACTTTGCTCTGGGGGTGTGGGGGGTGTGATTAACATGACCTCCTGAACCTCATCAACGGTACCTGTGGGTGAGTCCAAAGCTGGGGTTATGGAGAGGCGCCTTTCTGTGCGCTCAATTTCACTCGATACCACTCCCAGTGCTCTTTGGAGAATACGGTCAATGGCTGTGGGCTGCATGATGACAGGAAATGGTGAACAGTTAACCGCATTATGCGTCTGGGGGACAGGCGGTGATGTCAACTTCGCCTTTTTTGAGCGTGTCATCGTTTTGCCTGCCATACTCATAGTACCTATCGGGCCCTACCCTTGCAGTGTAATGTAGAAAATAAAGCGCCCACCTTTAACCCACTCCTACACCGCCTCAAACGTGGTCTAATGGCCGATTTGGCCCCACCTCCCCTGTCGCCACTTACATATGACACAATCCTAGCACACAAAAAGGTCCCAAAGTCAATGTCTTACAGGCAGGGACAATGTGCAATTTACACCCCCTGTGTCGCGATCAACTAGCAGGACACACAATTACCAGTGGTAGAAGTCAAGGGGGGTGGCCCGGCCCGGCCTCCTCTGGCCCCGGACGGCCACAGACGGCCCGCCCTCTGCCCCGGCGATACCCGCGCGCGTCCCGCGACGCGGGGGGAGCCTCGGTTGAAGTAGCGCCTCCAGGCGCGTTTTCCGCCGGAAATGGGCGGGTCACAGCTGGAATGCTGGGGGCTGTAGTCCTCCTCTACAGCGGCCTCGATGGAACGAGAGGCGGCGAGGAAGACTGCCAGTGACTGTGCAAGGAGGTAAAAGGGGACTCCACCCTAGAGCCCGGGAGCCAGGTAGAAACTGCTGCGTGGCGCTGTATGGCGTTTAGGGCTGTGGTTCAAGGTGCGGTCCCCCCGCTCCACCGGGGGAGCCTCGGTTGAAGTAGCGCCTCCAGGCGCGCTTTCCGCCGGAAATGGGCTGGTCACAGCTGGAATGCTGGGGGCTGTAGTCCTCCTCTACAGCGGCCTCGATGGAACGAGAGGCGGCGAGGAAGACTGCCAGTGACTGTGCAAGGAGGTAAAAGGGGACTCCACCCTAGAGCCCGGGAGCCAGGTAGAAACTGCTGTGTGGCGCTGTATGGCGTTTAGGGCTGTGGTTCAAGGTGCGGTCCCCCCGCTCCACCGGGCCGGGAGAGCCTCGATTGAAGTAGCGCCTCCAGGCGCGCTTTCCACCGGAAATGGGTGGGTCACAGCTGGAATGCTGGGGGCTGTAGTCCTCCTCTACAGCGGCCTCGATGGAACGAGAGGCGGCGAGGAAGACTGCCAGTGACTTTGCAAAGAGGTAAAAGGGGACTCCACCCTAGAGCCCGGGAGCCAGGTAGAAACTGCTGCGTGGCGCTGTATGGCGTTTAGGGCTGTGGTTCAAGGTGCGGTCCAGTTATTTCTAGATGAATTATGGTTGGAAGGCTGTGCGTGGATTATTATGTGGTATCCAACAGTCTTCAGGCGCATTGTATAAATATGCCACTCAACGACCCGTCAATATAACCTGAAATGCAAACCGAAAGGCAATCTGACAGGGAGTATTAGAGCATTGTCAATAACACTAAGTAACTTGACATATGAACCTTGCTTTGCCACTTTACCAAAACCCCTGGGGGCAACTGTGTTTGGACCCACCCCAGTTGTGGAATAGTGGACAATGTGGAAATTATAGAACCAGCAGGTGTGATTTTAATCCAGACTGTAAAAGAGTGTATTCAAAGGTGAAAATGTTAGGAGCAAGTGTGAGGGGAAAGTTGAAGGCCATGGGCTCTGTGCTCTGTAGCATGAGTGGTATGACTAGAAAAGAAAACGCGGACCTTTCAAGCTGCTGCAACATCAGACATTTCTCATCATCTAACACCACCCCAGCACAAATATTAAAAAGCTGCTAGCAGCATATTACTTGCGCCATTAATTATGCTCTGCTGCATCTAGTGGTGACAATTCAGTGGTTTATGGTTTCAACTGAGAATATACATGTTCTGCTTTCCGTTCAGTGTATTTTTACTCTCGGTATTTGGTTGAAACTGAAAACCAGATACCATAAGTATGTGTTTCCATATAAGCCCTTCATGATGTCACAGTGGTACTTGAGTAATCTTGTTCTCATGTTTCTAACAGTTGCCTCTTTTTAAATGACAGCTCAGTCAGCCGTTGCACCTCCTCACTCTAAAATTGATATTTATGATTGCATTACCATCCACACGCCAGGTGAGTGGACTTCAGGCCTTGCTGTAAAGCCTCCCTATAACACATTTTTCCTAGACAAACTGGTGGTAAGTGTGGAAAAAAGTTATATTAATCCCAACAAGTGGAAAAACAACGAGTAAAAGAAGATTGTTGGGAGAGGCGTTTAATCCGTCTTCACAGGTCAGGGTTGGTCATAGCATAAACATCAAACGTTCCCCAACCGCTCTCTGCCCCGAGCCCACCATTCAAAAGCCAACACCCTGCGTGATCTCCACGAGCAAGGTAAAACAAGCGCTCGCGGAAACCACGCTAACATGGGTGAATACAACACTGCGTGATCTCCACGAGCGTGTAAAGAAAACCGCTCGCGGAAACCACGCAATACGTATATAACACATCTTCCCCCTTTTGTTTGTTTATTTATGTATGATTAATACTCTCCCCTTTTAACAGTGTACTAATCCATAATATAATCCTTAAACCTTTCAGGACAATGATGTTCACGTTTCTTCCTGGGAGAATCACTCTTCCAATACGAGCAACCAGGATGTTGTTCAGAAGATATATCATTGTGCACATTATCCAAACATGTGTCTTTGCAAAGATTCCTAGGTGATTGGACCATCCCCTTGAACACAGAAATCCTGTTCAAATTCCAAACACCTCCACCCTCTATTCTCACCGCATTGTTGAAAACCTCCACAACTCTTGTTGGATCTGACGAACATTGAGATCCTTTAAGAACATTCTCTTTCCTTTTTATGTGAACAAAATCACCAACAACAATTTTTTGTCTGCTTACCGAACCTCTCTGCTTATCCATAACTTCTTTCATTTTTTTTTTGTACTCATTGACCCTTTGTCTAACAACATCATAATCAACAGCAATCAACTTTTTGTCATCTAGACCTTTCTTTAACCACCACGGAACTAAACTAGTACTAGGTTTTTGTCCTCTCAAAAGTTTGAATGGACTAACTAAAGTCACTGAATTAGGAGACGTCCTGTATGCTAGTAGCATGGATTGTAAGGCATTACCCCAATTAAGCCCACCCTTAGTAGCAAGTTGTATCGCTTCCTTCACCACCCGATTAAAGCGTTCTACTTGACCATTCGACTCTGGATGGAATACCGATATTCTCCTATGAGTTATGCCACATTTTCCAAAGAATGACTCCATCTCCTTACTAATGAATTGAGGACCATTGTCCGTAACAATTTCTTGTGGAATTCCTTCTCTACAAAATATACCATCTAAAAATTCAATCACACTTTGCGAATTGACTTCTTTGACCATCTTGACCTCAGGCCACTTTGAAAAATAGTCAATCAAAACAATACCAAAACATTTATCTTTGGGTAGAACATGAAATGGACCAATGATATCAAGTCCTAGTTTCCTCCATGGACCAACAGGGTAATCAACAGGGTGGGATTCAACACGCAAGGGAACAGCTGATTTGTCACTATTCGAGCATTTGCTACATTTGCGTACATAATGTTCTACACAAGAATCAATCCCAGGCCACCAAAATGCCTCCCATATTCGCCTTCTGGTAAATGAAACTCCCAAGTGTCCCTCATAACCAGTCTCCATGATGGTGTTTCTAAGGGCAAAAGGCGGAATTATTTTGTCAATTCTCATAACTAATCCATATTTAATAGCTAATTCATCATGAATCTTTGAGAAACTCATCATGTCACCAGATAACCTCCTTGATACTGGCCAACCTTCCACAATATATTTCTTGACAGTATTTAGTTTGTTGTCCTTTCTCATTGCATCTATCCGAATATTCTCATCCAGACTTGCTTTTTCACCATGTATCAAGTTAATATCATGTGTGGTGAAAGCAACCTCACAATCATCTTCTTGATAATCCTTGTCGCTAGTCAGAGGTAACCTGGACATACAGTCGGCGTGCATATTCGCCTTCCCTTGAACATACTCAATATGAAAGCGAAAAAGATTGTAGTCTTGATGACAATCTAGCTAATCGTGCAGACATGGACCTACCTCCGCCAGGAGACATTAAAAATACCAATGGTTTATGGTCAGTTTTGATTATGAAATCAGTCCCCCACAAAAAACTTCTAAAGTGTTCTGCTCCCCATACACAAGCAAGTAACTCTCTTTCAATAACCGAGTAATTTTTCTCTGCATCTCTTAAAATGCTAGACGCATAAGCTACAATCCATTCATTGCAATTATCTTTTTGTAGCAACACACCTCCAAGACCTAGATTGCTTGCGTCTACCATGACTATACATTTTTATCCAGGAACAAAAGGTTTTAAACAAGGTGCATTAACTATGAATGTCTTCAATTTCCCAAAAGCTTCAGTCATGTCACTCGACTTTGCATTTTTCTTGAGCAAACACCTGAAAGGTTCAATTTTCGCAGAATAATTAGGAATAAACTTAGCATAAAATTCGATTAACCCAAGAAATGCAACTAACTGTTCTTTCGAGGTAGGTAAAGGAGCATTGATGATACTCTCAATGTGTTTTTGTTTTGGTTTAATCCCCTCCCCACTGATTGTGTGTCCTAAGTATTCTACTTCCTTTGCTTTTATTTTGCATTTATCCAACCGAAGGGTGAGACCCTTCTCTGCTAGGGCCGCAATGACATTATATACATTTTTATCGTGCTCCTCATCATTCTTCCCGTAAACCAGAATGTCATCCTGGAATGCGATGGCACCAGACAACACTTCCAGAGTTTCTTTCATCAATCTCTGGAAAACAGAGGCAGCACTGGCCAAACCAAATGGCATGCGGCAATATCTGAAAAGGCCTTCTGGTGTAATGAATGCTGTGAAATTTTTGGAGTTGTCAGAAAGGACTACTTGGTGGTATGCATTTGCCAAATCAATACAAGAAAATACTTGCGCATCAGCTAAAGTGGAAACCATCTCATGCAGGTTGGGGAGAGGATGTGCATCTACCCAAATGACACGGTTTAAACTGCGTAAGTCCACACACAATCTAAGTTCCCCTGAAGATTTTACCGAAATAACAATGGGAGAAACCCACGGGGAAGACTCTATGGGTTCTATAATGCCATCATTGCAAAGATTCTTTAGCAAATCTTTCAATTTATCTCTATATGACAGTGATACATTTCTTACTTTGTGACGAATAGGAATTGAGTTCTCATGGAGTTTAATTACATGCTCAAACCCTTCATATTTCCCTAGCTTCCCACTGAAAACACTCGGCAATTCTCTGATTCACTTATCCACTGTAATGGACCCATAGAGAGCTTCAGATTCAACAACAAAAACAGGGGGATTGGCTCTGGGATCAAGTTTGATGCCTAATTCATGTTGGTGTGGCCACCCTAAGAGTGATTTCCCTGATTTCGCCACATAAATCTTACTAAAGGAATGGCGTCCAGAAAACTTTATATCTGCGTAAAAATAACCTATTAGATCAATCTTGTGCCCAGTATAACCTCCTGGAGATACATCAGGATCAATTAGTTTCCTATTCGGCCAATTTTCATAGAAAACATTAAATGAAATGATGGAATACCAAGCACAAGAGTCTATCAAAAATCTCAAAGAAATACCATCAACATTGATGAAACAAGAAGGAAATTTTGAGACTCTGTCATCACTACATACATTAATTACAGTATTGATATCATTTTCATCGTTGTCATAGGGAATGTCATAGTCATCTGAGAACTGTATGTAATTTACCTTCTTAGGAATTGTTTTGCAAAACTTACTAAAATGGCCCTTCTTATTACATTTAGAGCAAACTTTATCAATAGCGGGACAACCCTTAAAGTTTGCCAAATGACTGTTGCTTCCACACCTAAAACAAAGTAAAGATGGGTTGTGTCTTTCAACTCTAGTGTTTGAGTTCTTGTATTTGCTCACATTTTTGGCGGACTTGTCAGTCCTTTGATTAAAGTTTTTTTTTTGCTTGTCACAAACTTTGGGCTCTTCGTTGACACTAAATACATCTGCTTTTTCATTCCCTCTAATTTCTTTCACAAATTTTTCAGAATGTTCAATGGATTTAGCGATGTCAACGGCTGCATTTAATGATAGGTCAGGAGTGGACCATAATCTTTCCTGAACTTTCTTGCTATTAGTACGCATTAAGATTTGATCCCTTAGTACTTGTTCATATGAAATATGTTCAAAATCACAAGATGCTGCCAAAGACCTGAGTGCTGAAACATAGTCTTCAATTGATTCATCAGTATGTTGTTTACGAGAATAGAAGATGAATCTTTCCATAACCACATTTTTCTTTTTTCCAAAACGTATATTGAGTTGTGATGAGGCATACTGGTATACATTAATTCTCCCAGGACTGATTAGAGCAGGTAAAGTTTTAAATTCTTTTAATCCAAAACCACCTAAACAATGTTTTAGTAATGATAGTTTTCTTTCAGGCTCGCAGTCATCACCTTCCAGGACCTCCACATATGCCAAAAATACAGCTTCCCATGGCATAGGAGGGTCACCTGATGACGAGAGGAAAGAAGGGGGTGGTACGATACCTGACATGTTACACTATAGGGGGATTAACTATAAAATTCATACAACACAAGAATAAAAAAATCCCAAATTTTGTATTCTATATGTGCATGAACGAGCAAAAAAAAAATATATAATAATTTTACCAAAGAAAACCATAAAGAAAAAAAAAATATATATATAATATATATATATATATATATATATATATATATATATATATATATATATATATATATATATTAAGAATTAGATAGAGGCGAAATTGTACTAATAATTGTCATCAATACTATACCTCACAAAACGCAGTGTGTATGTTGCAAGTTCTTTCTTCCCTTTGTAATGGAATTAATCCTTCACGGCAAGCGGTGGTCGTATAACAGAAAATACAGGCATCCACGATGAACCTTAGGTGCTGCCCTGTATCCAACTTCTGTAATTAAAAAATACCTAAAACATGGAGACGCGTGATCTCTGTGGAGAGGTAACCAAATCAAACCGGAAGAAACAAAATGACGTGATTACGTGATGCGTACGTGCGCGTTAAGAGCGCAAAGAGAGACGGGATTGAGGAATGAACAGGTCCGAGGATTCTACTGAAAATGGTGAGTGAAAACGATTCAATTCCCAATATCAAAACACACAGTAGTTAAATCCTCTGCTGCTTCCTATTGTCTCTCTCTCAATGACGATACAACCTTGCGCTCCCGGTCCATTGACTTGGCATTTCAGAGTTTAATTCTTCCTTTTCTCTCCTTTCCCTCGAAATGGTACAGAAATCAATGCTGAAATGTCCCGCAAACTCATTGGTGCACAAATCACATTCCACGAAATCCTCAACAGTAGCAATTAAAAATCAATGCCAAATTCCTTCCTTCTTTAAACAATATATCCTTCCTTTTACTTTATCTTTAAAATACGCATGGGCGGTTCCGTGCCCGATCTTCCCCAATGTGGAAAAAAGTTATATTAATCCCAACAAGTGGAAAAACAACGAGTAAAAGAAGATTGTTGGGAGAGGCGTTTAATCCGTCTTCACAGGTCAGGGTTGGTCATAGCATAAACATCAAACGTTCACCAACCGCTCTCTGCCCCGAGCCCACCATTCAAAAGCCAACACCCTGCGTGATCTCCACGAGCAAGGTAAAACAAGCGCTCGCGGAAACCACGCTAACATGGGTGAATACAACACTTCGTGATCTCCACGAGTGTGTAAAGAAAACCGCTCGCGGAAACCACGCAATATGTATACAACAGTAAGGACTCAAGCTGAATTCCTACCGAAGGTGTTAACATCTTTTCAAGATGAACAAGCTATTACGTTCCAGACCTTCTTTGCTCCTCTTAATCCCTTGAAAAATGAAATAAGACTCCATTGTTTGAACCCCAAGAGAGCACTCAGTGTTTACATTGATCCTATTAAAGTACACTATGTGGACGATCCGCGCTTTATGGAGTTCTCTGGGGTGAATAAGGTCAAGGTGGTGCAGAAAGGGACCATCTCTCGATCGATATTCTGTATTAGGAGCATCTGCGCATTAGCTAAAAAGCAACCTCCAGAAGGCCTAAGAAGAACAAGGTACTTACCTTTAGTAACACTTTCTGGTGGATACTCTATTTAACTATTCCTCATTGCCCTCCCACCTCCCTGTTCTGTGGTATGGTCTCTTCCATCTAAAAGAATCCATATTTAGGAATCTGCACAATGGTTTGTTTATTCGCTGAAGGGCTCAGTGTTTGAGACTGCGAAAGAGTTCATGAAAGCAAATTATGTCAGCGTGCTTGGTTGGTGTTTATTTGTGGCTCTGTTCGTCAATTCCAGAGCACAATGTGTTGATTTGGAGTTGCACGGTGCTAAGTACCAGCACACAGGAGAACTGCTTTTTAGTTTTCCTGATCCAGTCTGGCATCGGGGGAAATTTACAAGATCAAGAATCTGCAGTTAGAAAGAGTATCTACCAGAAAGGGCGTTACCTTTGGTAAGCAACTTGCTCTTCATATAGATGGCTGCTTCTCTTACTGACTCTAAAATATCTTTAATAAGGCGCAAAGAATATTGATCCTTTATGCTGATCTTATTTAGGCCCGTATAGTCAATTCAAGGAACTAGCTCTTTCTGTTTCTCAGGAACAAAGAATAAGGGAGCACCATCTGAGATGTAGATGGAGCAATGAGTCAATTTTGAAGATTCTCTTCAAGATTTTGTTGGAGGTATTCTTTCTCTGACTCTAACATGGAGTAACTTTTATCAAAAGGTACTGGGTCATCAGGAATAATTAGTATGGCATAGTCAAATTCACAATGGGTTGGAAGGCAAACTCTATGGTTTTCTGAAAAAACTATGGAACACCACAATGCTTTGCTAACATGGACTTTCAGTTCCGATGATTGATTGCCTGTTCTCTTCATCAGTGATTTCCTCTAGATGAGACAAATTACCTTCCACAGAAGAACAATTTTCATGGCAGTCTTGAGACAGTAGTTAAGTTTTTCCAGTTCTCCAATTTATATATAGGTTATATCGCTCTAACCAGGGTAACCTAAACTGACTAGATAATTGGTGTGGGGGGGGGGGGCAATCACCTCAAAAGAGACTTTCTCTGAATGATTTCTGAGGCACCTTCATAGGCACATATATCTTCTTGACTGGACCAGAGGAATGTTAGAACCATCATCAGTCATAACCTGTTCTGATATGAAGAGGAATATTTTAGACTGAACCGAGTCTTTATCCAGAAACAGACCCCAAGCTTTTGTAATCTAGTAAAGAAGAACTCGATACCTTTAGCTTGCCAAGCAAATGGAATTGACTAAAATCAAAAACAGTTGTGAAGAAGCCCTAGCAAATGAATAGGCTAGGCCAAGGGTAGGGATATGCTGTATATTCATCTTGCTCTCCTTCCATAGATGGAATTTGGTGTTTTCCTGACTTCCAACACGTCAAACTGGACGATCTTGTACCAAGTGTCTTGGATCATAATAATGCATACACAGTACACCCTTTCTTCTTCTCTCTTTCTCAACATCAGAAAGTAGTATCATTATTCATTGGCTACTCAGTGGAACTAAGAACTGTAGAACTTACTGGACTAGGACATCTGGAGAGAATAGTTTGAGATTCTATTCCAGATGCAAACCTCTTGGCCTTTCTTCTTTTAGGCTTTCTGTCACTCAGACACTGCTCAATCTTCATGGCCAAATCAATTAGCTCCAGCAAGGTCTTAGGTCTTGAAGATCCCACCAATTTATCCTGCATTTCATCCTCCAATCCCCTGTGAGCCAGGGTCATGACCTATAAGTGTTCTCTTAACCCAGGTCCTTTTTAGCAGCAAGATGACGTAATCGGGCGACCTATGATAGGACATCCATACCTTCTTGTGAATTATCATATAGGCCTTCTTCAGCAAAAGACTCCACATTAATGCCTTCAACGATCTTCCTAAACAGAGTCAGGAATGCTGGATAAATATTTAGACTGGGTTAATCAGCAGACACTAAATGTGTAGTTCAAGACAACGAGACCCACTTAAGCTTATCAAGTATCTGATATTGGCTGTGTCAAAAGAAAACTGACCTGGCAAAGTAAACTGTTGGGCCATCAAAAATTATTTTAGCTTAGTAGGATCCCCAGAAAAGCACAAGGCATTTAAACCAACTGTAAGAATTTAATGTTCTCAGTTTTCCAAGGCCTGCTTTAAGGCTGCATTCTGTGCCATGAGGTCAAGGATTTCTTCACTTTATTGTTGCCATACTGAAGCCATATCAAGACTGGGATCTACAGTTATTCCACCCGAATTTCATCTCTGGTGCTATAGCCTGTCAATAACTGGACACTGTGTAATATTCTACCTACCTAGGCCTGGATGTGCTTTTGACAACGCCCTTCATTAGTCACTTTTTCTCCACACTATATGAAATGCGGAGGAGTGAAGTGCCTGCGTGAAGGAAAACCAAAAGGGAAAGAAAGCCACAGGGCAAAAACACTCCTGGTCTAGGCAGATGGTGCTTGGTCTAAAGCAGGCAATCACTACAGGCGGACAGGAATGTAGTTGAGGATGACTTGAAGAAAACAGCGAACTGGAGAACACTATTTTCAGCAGAGCACTGGAACTCTGGAGCAGGACCGCATTGTGACGCAGGAAGAAGCAGTTCTAAAGCTCTTTTTATGCAGCAGAAACAAACATGAAGTTGTCAAAAGGAAGTTCTTCCATCTTGTATTAGAAACTAAAGGGAATTACTGGAACTTTCTGGAAGGTTAATGGTTTCAGAACATTCGGAAAGGAAGATACTAAGAACGTTTAAAACATGTTCTGGACCGTGTTTAAGCTTGGTTTTGCAAACATAAATACCCCGTGGCCATGGAAATGTATATCTTCAAGATGTAGTGTTCTTGCATTTTTAACAGATTAAAAGTATTTGGCCGGCCTTGGAGTGGCTAGGGAACACCCCAATCAGGCCGAGGGGAAATCCCCAAGCAGTACAAGAATGGCCACGGGCTGGGCTATGCATCACACTTTGCAATTTGTAATGTTGCTAAACGTCTATGCGCTAATTAAAAATAACTTTTAAAAAAACTGAATGGCCCCAGGAAATACAGCTTTGAAGTAGAACTAACTGCACCTACATGTTCAATCTAAATGCCACAACAAGGCCTGAATTGATGCTGCCAGGTATACCATGTAAGGGTGTAAGAATGTCAGTGGCCCTTAACATGACTCAAAAAGATGTCAACAGGGAAATGTTGGGTGTTTTGCAAGGTATTGGGATTCTTCCCCATGTGGATGTTTAGTACAAGTTACCCGTTCTTTTCGGACATGATGGGGTTCACCTGTCAATGATTTGGAGCAGGTTGTATTTGATGAAGTTGATAGATGTGGTGGTGCAATGGTTATTTAAGTATTGAGGTATGGGAGATAGAAATAATACCTCAGTGGAATATTTTTCTGGTAGTATGAAAGTGTATGGTACGTGACTTAGCTTAGTAGGGAAAGTTATGATGAGAAAAGGGGGGTTTAGGCATACCTAGAGTGAGCAGGTTGGACAGGTACCTGGTAAATATTCCAGAACTGCAGGAATAAAGAAACCAAAGGGGTTGTTAGAGGGAGTGGAGAAATAATACTTGTTTGTGTTAACATTTATAGGAGATTTATAGTTTTTGCAGCTAAGCCAGAGTGTGTTATTCGGAAGCTCAAACTCCCTTTTATTAAGGTGACATTTTTCGCATAAGAATTGAGAATATGGACTGTCATTTCCAAATTCCCTTTACTTATTTTTAGTGAAGAAATAGTCTTCTATTGTAGAGTCCCACCACCTGGGGCATGCATCTGTATGGACTCTCTCATATCTACCACAACTGTTGAATCATAATGTGTATTTGGGCTCTATTAGTCATGTGCTCACATAGATCGATCTACAAGGCTGAAATCACCAAGAGTTGCTTCGCAGACTTAGAGGTAGTAAAGACAGCAGTTTGTTGTGTTGACACATTAAAATGCACATTGATAAGTACATGTGCATGCTTATGTTTTTTTTAGGTAGTGTACCAATATCTGCTCCAGAAAGCCCCTTTCAGATGCTACACAACTGTAATAACTTTTGCAACTAGATTTCTATTGGTAATGGTGGCACAGAAGTTAAGTTCTTGCTTGAAGTGTTCACGTTACTGGCTAGAAAGGGATTAATATTTTCAAAGGCAAAGTTTACCTGTGACCTTGTGGGTTACGTAGGTAGCTGTGATGCTATGTTTTTGTTGTGATGGAAATGTTCTCTTCATGGTAATGGACGTGCACCCCTGCCCAGAGTGCCCCAACTGAACTGATGTCTGGATCCTAAAGGCTGATTTTTGTTCTCATAGATGTGAGAAGCTGGCTTGGTATATGGTGTACACTTATGTAAGTGGGCACCTTGCACCAATCCAGACAATCCTTATGGTGATTTAGTGGTCTTAGACAACCTTGGAAAACTCTTTAAGTAATAGCTGTGGAGAGCAGCCTTCAGGCTTAGTCCAGCAGGAGTGTAAAGCAGCTTTTTTTACCAGAACATAATCTAATAGGTATAGACTAAGTAAAAAAGAACCACACAGTGTATTTATAAAAGCATTTATTTATTATAAGACACTCACTTACACATACAGATAGCTCCTAGCCGGAGATATACCCAATGCTTTTCAATGGAAACATGTAAGTAGCACGGAATACACAGTGGTCGCCAGGGGGAGACCAAACCATATACTAAAATAGTGGAATGCGAACCACAACTCGAGTCAAGACTATACCCGGAAGATATAAAAGTGCCAAAGACCCAAGGACCCACCCAAGGTAAGTAACCAGGTACCCCACGGAGGCCGTGTGCAGAGTGAGAAAACGACCGCGGGATCAATGCAAGTCAATAGGTAAGTCGTGGTTGCAATTTTAAAGAAGAAGGACCCTTCCCAGTGTACCCTGAATAAACCATGTGGAAGACAGAAGGTTGGAGAGTCATCCCACCTGTGAATACCCTAGGAACCAGGATACCTACACCAGGGAAGTCGGGCGCATAGGTGGAAGATGGCATCAGAAACCGCAGTCGAACCCAATGGAGGACTTCAGGAAGAAGCCGCTGCTGGAGAAGGTGAAAGTGTCCGGTGGAACCCAAAGGTGGATTCAAGTTGAGAAGTACCTGCAAGTCGAGGGTACAGAGTCTATGCCTCTCAGGCGTGCCCAGGAGGCACGGTAGATGAATGCCCACCGATGTCAGGTGTTGCAGGAGGGATGATGGTGACCTTGGAGCTGCAGCTGTGAGGGCCAGGCGATGCTGTGGAAGACCTGGAGCTGTTCACAAGCTGTCCCACGTCAGATGTCAGAAGTATAGGGGTCGGTATCCATCTGGAGCACCAACAAGCCTGGGCAACTACAAATAATGTGGAAAGCAAAGAAGGTGCAGTGTCGGGACCAGCATGGTCCAGGTGACCCACCACAAGCAGGAGAGTCAGGGCAGGCCCCGAGCAATCAGGGGAGCCCAAAGAATTCAAAGATGACCCTCAAGAGGACCCACAGGCTGGAGGCACTGGAGTCGCAAGGGGAGTAAGGGCAGGCCCGAGCAATCAGGGGAGCCCAAAGAATTCAAAGATGACCCTCAGGAGGACCCACAGGCTGGAGGCACTGGAGTCGCAAGAGGACCTTAAGCAGCTCACCAAAGATTCAGGCCAACAGTGTAAGTGACACAGTGAGGATGAAGATCTTGGTCACTGGAGAAGCTTGAGGGTGGGGCTACCTGGAGCCCGAAGATCTTGGTGGAAGGAAGCCAACAAGCCTTTGCAACTGCAAGTCGAGGCAGTGCACAGAGGTTCGATTCCTGTAGTTTGAAGAGGGATACTGGCCTCAAACACTTGGTGAGAGGACAGGGCAGGCCTCGAGGGATGTGAAGAACCGCCACCTGTGTTGCTGAGCCTTTCGTAGTCTGTGGGAGGCCAGGATCAGCAGACCGGTCAGCTTAGTTGTGATGCCTGCAGATGCAGGGAAGTGACTCCTTCTCTTCAAGGGAGATTCCGTCAGGTGTCTTTAATGCCCACAGGCCTTTGAAGGTTCCTGTATGGTGCACAGGCATGGACTTTGCAGCAGACGAGCAGGACGACGAGATCAGGAGCAGCAGGAGTCTTCCCAGTTGCAGCCTTGATGCCCAGAGCGAAGTCCAGAGTGCCCTGATGGTTGAAGAAGAAGTGGTGTCTTGATTTGAATCTTGTCCCACAACAAATCTAAGGACCTACCCTCAGGTAAGTCCTAAGTACCCTAAGGAAATGGTTGGGACGATTCAGTGTTCCCTCCCAGGGGAGAGGGTCAGACAGTTGGGAGGATAGTACCATGTCCTTTGTCCAGTTTCGTGCCAGAGCGGGAGCCAACGGCTCCCTGAGCTGGTTTGAACTGGACTATGCAAGGAGGGCACCAAGTGTGCCCTTCAAGCGGCCTGTGTGGGGATATCAGGCGCTCCCAACTGGCCCAATACACAAAACCCTGTCTGGGAGATAGTCACACCTCCCTGTGACAGGATACCTATTGTTCTGCCTTCCCCTGCTCGAGCTTGGTTCAGCAGCAGGAGGGCAGAATTGTGTCTCTGGTCGGCAGCAGCCATGTTGTGCTGTCCGGGTCTAGAAGTCTGGTACCGGGAGCATTGAGGGCCTCCTGGAATCATACTCCCTCACTGTTTACAGTGTGGTGGTATGATTCCAACTTGTTTGAAACCAAATATGATAGGGTTTGTTACAGTAGTTTCGAGATGGTCATCACGTAATGACGCGTGCCCCTCTATATGTCATATGGCTGTCTCACTTACAGAAAGTAAAAAAAGGAAGTGTGTGCTTTGTTTAACCAATAATGTAGCTCATTCAACAACCATGCTTCACGAAACTCAAGCAGACTCAACAGGGGAGAATACAATTATTACTCCAAAAGCAGTGTGCCGGCACACAAGTGTGGTAATGAAAATATTACGTATCAATTCATTAAAATCATTAAAACAATTTATCAAGTTAAAAAACAAGAACATTTGATCGCATATGTTTCATGTCCTTATACACAAATAGCAATTTAGCAGCACAAATAATCACAAGATATAGTAAAAAAGATGGAAAAAGAAAAGCAGAGTAAAAAGAGAAAATGCACTTTGTCATTACAAAACCATATCCATGTTGAAATGGCGTTAAGGCTGGGACCCAATATACTGGAAGTAATCAAATATCTAGTATGCCAGCCCACCACACGGATTATGTTATTGGTGCGTTGACCCGTTTCGATGGAATTCTCCTGGTTAAACCATCTTTATCAAGACTGTGCATATACCTCTCAGAAGATTTACATCAAGAAAATCTGTGATTTAAAAACATGAAATTATTACACAATGCTTATACATCAAGTAATATTAATGCAGGTTATACTTCGAGATGGAGGAAAAACAAAGAAACGCTCCTAGTGTTACAGGCACAATTCATCTATTAGAAAATGTAAAATCTTCGGGGCATCATTGTTTTGAAAATGGACCGCACCCTCCCTGTTAGTCCACATGTAGAACATCAACGCACTCATTCACTCATAGTTTAGTTTTTATCATACGAGGCAATCACAGGTAAAGAAATGTATAAAGGCAAGTTGACAGCTTCTATCCTTCAGTTAATTATCCCAACTTCATATAAAGCTAGAATAAACCTCACCCTTAGATTGTGTATAATACTTAACCAAGCGCAGAGCCAAAAAGTTTCTGAAGGACTACTTTAGTCGTAGTTCCGTTGGACTCTCAGGGCAAGATCCTATCAATGAGCTGTCTTAGTTTCTCACTTACAACGCAGAAGAATGGATTTTGTAGGCTGTAGTGGTGTCCTGCTCATGCAGGGGCACCATCACACTTAGAACCGAGCACCCTGCTTTTAGGATTGAAAGGCCTGCTTTAGGTGTGACTTATAGGTTTTAAGTGCAGTGACCTTAGACTCAGGGAAACCTATATCTTTCATAAGTGGTGCTATCATCAGCTTACACAGGCTCCAATGGCAGGCCTGTAGTAACACATTGAGTGGTCTTCCCAGGGTGGCATAATACTTGCTTCAGCCCATGAAGGACCCCTGGTGCACCTATGCCCTGGGTACCTTTGTACCATATACTAGGGACTGATAAGTGTACACCAGTATCCAATCTGGGATGTGCCTAAGTACTTACCAGACCAACTTAGGGGAGAAAGCACAGAGACTGGGGTCCTGATTAGCAGGATCCCAGTCAAACTATTCAGAAACAGCATTACATCAAACAAAAAGTGGGGGTAACCATAAAAGCAGATCCTACTCCCTACAATAGACAAACACATATCATGCATGTGCGCCATGACAAAGACCTGTCTCATGGATTGTGGTCTTGTTGGACCGGGAGGGGGACCCAAAGTGCTACCCTCATGGTAGTGAAAGGCTACTGCCGTTACCCGAAGTTTAGCTGCTTCGCTCACATGAGACACATGCCCAGACTATTTACATGTCTCCCCACTGGCAATGAGAGTGGAACCACACAGGAGGCAGCACAGGAGCAGTGCTCCTCCTTGATAATGGTCTTTCTTGAGAGACATGGTAGGTTGACACCTTAATTTATATCTCAGACGTTGGTGCATGCATCTAGCAAAGCTACCACCTGTTGTAAGTATTTTGGGAGCATGCCCATTCAATCCACAGGGAATCCAATTCCAGGGCTCCAACCATTGACTTATAAAACTTGTTCACACGCAGGAAGACACAGCTCCCACAGCATAATACCCTATTTATTTATTTGTTTCAGCACGTTGGGTGACTAGTTATTTGGGTAATTTGAAGCCTTTCATCATCTTCTTTTCTTGTGTTAGCGATTCCAAGAAACCCCTACGGATGACTGCTGTCTTTCCTGCATCATATACCAGCTAATTCTTAAATAATAGAGCCACGGTATATATTCGGTTTTGGTTTTGGTCCTAATGATATTCAACATGATGTTAGGGCACCGTTATTCGTATACATGACATTAAATAATCCGGATACCTTTAATGTCCTTCATAGTGTCCTTAAAAGCACGCAGCCCTGAGGAAAGACCTTCACTAAGTTAACAGGTCCCCTGGAAGGTCGAAATGCGTTGACGTAGGTAACCAGGACCAGAGGACACGCATCCCTCACAAAGTGAAAAAAAACATCTTTCAAAACTGTGAGAGGATCTACATCCTATAGTCTGTAACATTGGAGGAGTATATGTGCCCCAAACACACAGGGCCCCATAATATCGGAAGAATTTTACTTTTGGAGGAAAATATTACATATGCCCAGTGACAGAAAATCAATATGCTTAATCTGCTTATGGACACTATATATGTTGGGCACTTTGGTTTGGTGGACACTTTTGTATGTTGATCGTAGAAGCACAAGGATACTTGTTGGGCACTTATGATTGTTGAGAACAGTAGAAATATGGAATAATTGCAAATGTAAATGTGAATATATATGTAGTTACAAGTTATGCCATTCATTTGGGTATTTTCACTGTTTCCGTTCAAAGTATTAGTTACCTGATGATGTTTTGTACTGTCTGACAAATTTACATTTGTATGCACATTAAAACAATTTACTGAAAAGAGTCCTTTGTGTACAAAAGTTTTTTTCAATAGTTTAAAAATATTGTACATTACATGTAGGCTGGTGTGTCTTGATGTCAATGTTATATAAGTATGGTAGATATGAAAGTGTGAGGATACACATAAAGAAGGCTATAAATAATACTTTAAAGGAAGTTGGTTAGAATAGACACAGTATAATTATGGGACCTATACAATCATTACTCAAATCTATGGTGTAAGGGGTATCATTTTGTATACTAACAATATAGGATCCTGCCTCATATTACCACAGCAGGATCGCTCCCTGTCACGATATACACAGTTAGTGTGGGTGCTAACCCACAAGGGAGTTTTCTTCTGTTCGACAAAGAAAACTTCTTTTGTCTCTCCAACCTAGTCCATGGGTAGTAACACTAGGTATTCCTATTCAGATGTCCTCAAACACTATCAATACCACGTAGTAAATGTCGGTCCTGCTCAGCTCCCGATCGCATGTGTGCGCGGGGCGGAGCCAAACCAGAAAAAGGAGGCCGAGCAGTGTGAGAACGCGCTTCGCGTTAAGTTGCACTTGTGCGCTCATGGGGCATGGCTCCTTCCCATAACTTAATACATTTTACTTGCGGCACTCAGATGTGCTCGACCATTCTCACGCTGGGCGTCCGTCACTTTGTATCGACCCGTTATACAACTATGCCGAGTTCAAAGAGGAATTGTGTAGATTATTAGACAGACATTCAGTTCCTGACCTGGAGACCTTTCGGGTCACAGTCATATGTTGTTTTTCCTGATACATGTTGGATATAATTCTATTGATCCTGATTGGAGGTTTCACTGATATATTCTAGGCTAGTTACTCTACTTACTATAATATAGTTTCCTACAGTTACACTGAGTAAATCACATAACAATGGATGTTATCCTTTCTAGATAAATCCAAATTATATCTGTTCTCTACTATGCTGTATACTGCTAATACGGAAGAGGGAATCTACCCAGATAGTTATATTTAGTAGAATAACAGTATTTGCTAGTAAAGGTTATCCCCATACACATTTACTTGGTAACACTTGTAACCTTGTTTCATTTACAGGAACCACATACAGACAAATACAAGAGAATATCTGCACGTGAAACGCATTGGTGACATGTCTCCCTTTTCCTTTCCTTGTTTTGTTTCCCCTCTTCCCCCAGTCCCACCATGCTGGCTTTGACATTGTTGGGCTGGCTCCGGTGGGTGTGGGAAGTTGGGTTCCAGCATGAAAACCTTGCACTTCGCTCCTGTGGAAACAACAGGTGAGACTTACAAAACCCGAATCCCATGTTCACTTTTCGCCTGAGAGAGATGGAAAACCGCCAAATAACATTAACTGACATTGCCGAAATGATAGGGAGTAAACAGATAGAAACCCAAGCCCTTACCCTTTGGGTAGATGCCTTACAGCAAGGCTCCATGCCTGTGTCCTCCGCTGACACTACTACAGGGGCTCATGACAATCTGCTTTCTTCCCTACCCTCCTCTTATAGTGCCGGTCATCTGGTGTTTCACGTAACCACTCCATCCTCTATACCTTTAGCTGCTCCTGAGCGATTTCTAGGAGATCCCGCTAAGTTTGCTACTTTCATTAACCTTGTTTCCCCACTGAACAAGCTAAAGTGGCTTTTGTATTATCATATCTAGGGGAAATGGCTTCCACTTGGTCTATTCCATTAGTGGAGCACAACGACCCATTATTATACAAATATGTCGAGTTCAAAGAGGAATTGATTATTTGACAGATATTCATTCAGGCAGTCCGTAGACACTGAACAGTTTCAACAGGTTATTAGCTGAGGCAGGATGGCCTGAGCCTAAACTGAGTGCTCTTTTTTTTATAAAGGGCTTAAAGACAAATTAAAAGACTTATTGGCTCAAGCAGTGGACTCCCCTGAATCCTGAGATGTACTAATAGACCTTGTGGTTAAATTAGGTCATCAATTACACAAGAGGAAACGAGAAAAGGGGCTTTCTGAACCTAAATTTGTTATGTATAGGGAGAAGAAAGCAGAATCAGGAAGGCTTACAGAAGACCCTGACCCTATGCAGATAGGTAGTATTAGAGGCCCCTTGAGTGACGAAGAGAGACAGCATCGCAGGGACAAGAAATTGTGCCTGTATTGTGCAAAACAAGGATGCTTCCTATTAGATTGACCAGTAAGACCTGAAAGGCGTAGTGAGTCGGGAAATTGTTGAGCCTGAGGTCTAATGAGACAAGTTCTTCAGGTAGGTCAGGAATAATAGTCTCCCAACTATTGACTCAGAACAAAACAAAACATTGCAGTAAAAGGCACACGTAAATTCAAGCTTTGTTTCATAGGACCTTATACCATCTTAAAGGTGATTAACCTTGTGGCCATGAAATTGGATTTACCGTATTCTTTGAATATCCACCTGGTTTGTCATGTCTCATTCCTAAAACTAGTGGTTTCCTGAACTACTCTACCTGTCCAACCTCCCCTGTATTAGTAGGTGAGGAACCTGAATACGAAGCAGAGGCTGTTGTGGACTCCCGCAGAGTGAGACGCAGATTACAGTACTTAATCCACTGGAAGGTGTATGGTCCAGAAGATCGTACATGGGAACCCGCTGAGCATGTTCATGTACCTCGCCTATTGCGATTGTTTCATAGACTTTATCCTGATAAACCCAAACCAGTAGGGAAAGTTCTAGGGGGGGTGTACTGTTGGTCCTGCTCCACTCCCGACTGCATGTGTATGTGGGGTGGAGCCAAACTGAATAAAGGAGGCAGAGCAGTTTGTGAATGCTCTTTGCAGTCAGTTACACTTGTGCGTTCAAGGCGCCCATCCCCCTTCCATCACTTATCAGATTTTCCTTGCTGCACTCTGACTTTTTCCGGCATTCTCGCATTGGGCATCCGTCGTCTTGTTCTGGCTGCCTGCAGTTCCTGACCTGGAGTCCTTTTGGGTCAGTACTGAGTACTGCGTTCCCTCGGCGGGCATCTGCTCCCATATCTTGTCTGCTCTCCCTGAATTTCTGGCTAACAAAACATCCAGCGCCTGTTGGATCACATTGCTAATCCTGTTAAGGATACAAGGAAAAACACCAATCACGCTTTAAAGATTCCATATTTTACAAAAGACAGTAACATTTTACTTTGCTATTGAGCTTTCCTAAAGTACGTATCTGAATTATAATTCCCCAGTGTTTTGGAGATCCTGCTTTTTTTTTTTCATTATTTGATGGCTGTAAGGACAAAAGAATAGATATTAGTTTCCTGATAATATAAGGAGCTGATTGTGATTGTACCTGGCCCTGCTCCTTTTTGTGTATTATTTTTATTTTTTCTTATACAGTATGGGAAAATATATTTTTTCCCTAATGCATGTTGGATATAATTCTATTTGGCCTTATTGGAGGTTTCACTGATATATTCTAGGTCAGTTACACTACTTACTATAATATAGTATTCTGCTGTTTCACTGAGTAAATCACCTAACAATGGATGTTTCCCTTTCTAGATAAATCCAAATTGTATCTGTTCTCTACTATCCTGTATACTGCTAATACCGAGGAGGGAATCTACCCAGGTAGTTATATTTAGTAGAGTAACAGTATTTGCTGGTAAAGGGTATCCCCATACACATTTACTTGCTAACAGTTGTAACCTTGTTTCAATTACAGGAACCACATACAGACCACTACACCAGAATATCTGCACCTGAATTTCTTCAGTAACGTGTCTCCCTTTTCCTTTTCTTGTTTTGTTTCCCCTTTTCTCCCATTCCCATTGTGCTGGCTTTGAGATTTGTTGGCTGGCTCTGGTGGGAGGGGGAATTTGGCATCCAGCATCAAAACCTTGCACCTCGCTCCTTCGGAAACAACAGGTGGGACTTACAGCAAATTTACACACTGTGCAACTGATTCCCCACTAGAGCATGTTGGTGCCCAAAACCTTAAGTTTTAGAGAAGAAGACATAGAGGAATTGCTAAGAAGACCATTAACCTTAAGTATAAGTACCAGCAAACAGAACATTGCACAACAGCCTGACGTGCAAAAATCATCAGACTCAAGAAGAAACAAATAAGAACTGCACTACATGGCGAGGACCTACTAGAGCACCGGCGAGCAGGAACAATACCTCTAGGACTACAAGTCAGGAACATTCCTGTTATCTTTGTTGATGTTCCAGAATACATCAGAGATTTCAGCCATATTGAGATTAAATGCTCAAGTGATTGGATGTTTCTATCGATAAAAACAGCAGAAAGAATCAGCAAGAAGGAACTAGAATTAATCAAGGAGCTGGAGAAAGCATTATTGAACAACGCGGCGATCGAGGACGCAAGAGCACTCTTGAGTAAAATAGAAAGAGAGACTGCCATCTTCAAGAAGAACAAGTAAGACTTAAAAAGGGGGAAAACTGCAGGACATCACTAACTTCACCTCAGTAATAGTGTACCCCAACCTTGACAAAGACTTTTGCAAGCATCCAGACAATACACAAGCACTGTCTCTAGTCAAGGGACAAATTAAGAGGGAATTAATCTCATTCTCAGACACTTTATCACACTCTGACACCTCAAGTGATTCAGAACCGTAGACAAGTACTGCCCAAAATCAACCAGGCCCATCTTCTTTTGTCGAGGAAGGGCCTTAGGGAGGAACAGAGGCAAGCTATGGTTTAACAAAAACTAGCACACAGGGGAAATAACAACCCAATGACAAACATACAGATGGGAGTACCAGAATTAATTCCTTTCTACAATCTGTCAAGGAGAGAACTGGACTAACACTACATGAGATTACTAAGTAAATGTTTATCCTTCATCCCTACGACAAGACCTAACTTCATGCAAATCAGAATGGAAGCCTTCCAGTTTTTCCAGGAAATGTGCTTAAAGTTTTTTTCTCAGACTACAGCACAACGCAAGAGAGGAACTTTTCAGGATAAAAAAAATCCTTTCAGCTTTTATCCATGTACCTTGAACATGCCCATAGAATTGCAAACCTTTGGAAAAACAGTTCTAAGAGATATCAACCTCATTGAATGGAAAAGGAAATACACAAAGTATAACCTGTCTAAAGAAAAACACAGGTCTCTTCTAAACCTCAAATCCAGCCAAGACATAATAATAAAACCAGAGGATAAAGTTAGCGCTATAGGGGAAAATACAAACAAGAGATAATGCAAAAACTGCAGAATGAAGAGTACCACAAGAAGGTTCAAGAGGACCCCAGCCCCATTATCAACAGAAATATTAACAAGCTCATTAATGAAAGCAGGAAAAGAGTTAAAAGGGAACCCTACTCACATGGAACCAAGGTATAAGTATTATATGCAGAAACAACGGTTCCTGTGGCAGACAAAAGTATAAAGGGATTATGATCATTAATGAAAGCAAACATGAAGGATGGATTTCCCCCAAAAAAGGAAGAATATATATGCACCAATATTCCAGAACAACAGTACTTTACATCCTCACAAAAATCCACAAGGACCCACTAAATCCACCAGGGAAATTGATCATCTCAGGAGTGAACTCTATCCTAAAACACCCTGCAAAGTACATTGATGTATTCCTCAAACCCTTGATAGCAGACATACCAAGTTACTTAATGGATAACATGGAAATTATGAATACCCTGAAAGGCATGGAATATGATAAAACGGCCTACACCTTTGTAACCATAGACAGCGTGAGCCTGTATATGAATATTCATCAAGAATGTGCCTAAAAAGCCATGGAGCACTTCTGAAACAAAAGACAGTGACCATATGAAGTACCAACAGAATACATCCATTAACTAGCAAAAATGTGCCCCAAATATAACTTTTTCCAGTTCAACAAGTAATTCTATCTACAGACCAAGGGAAATGCGATAGGATATCTGTTCGCAATGGAAATGGCGATAATGTTTAATGCCCTATAGGAGGACAATTGGATTTACAAATCACCTATTTAGAGAGCGCATCCACATGTGGAAAAGATATATCGACAACGTGAAAAAAATCTAGCTCTTCACCAATTGGTTAAATTCTAGAAGACAAGATATCCAATTCTCAATGACAACAAGAAGGAAATACACTTCCTCGATAAAACCCTGCGACATGAGAACAACCAGTGATTATTTTGAGCCGGTGGTTTCCGGTGCTCAGCACCGGAACTTAATCATTAACGCCGACAATTTTTATGAGTACCAATTAAGGACACATTCATTTACGGGCAGATTAAGTGATTCGCCCAGAATCATAAAATGTTGAACCCACGGCGAGACTCAAACCTGGTTCCCCAGATCCGAAATCATTATTCCATATCCTCTACCAACTTTCAGGGTTAGTGATTGGTTAGTGGCTGGTTCTGTGTTAGGCTGCGCTAACAGAAGAAGGGCTGGTGCAAGCTGCCTCCAGCCATGGCACTTATTTTTTACAGATTAACCACTGAGAACAATCAAATATACACCTCACTCTACACTAAAGCGGCAGACAGGAATACTTTCCTGCATTACTCCAGTTTTCACCAAAGAAACCTAAGGGATAACTTTTTCATTAATGCAGGATACCTACTTTCCAAATTGTAACAATGCAATTACCCTAAGAAATTGTTGAAACAGGCAATGAAACGCGCATTGTGCACTCCACGAGAGAACCTTCTCCAACCTGGAAATAAAAGCAGAAGTGATGTGATGGTCCATATGACCAATTTCTTGGGAGTAACAAACTTGGTAAAGAACTCTATTAGATAAAAACTGGGGAATTGTGACCGGCCTCCAACAATTCAAGGAATTACCAATGTTTGCTCTCAAACGCAATAAAAACATCTGAGACAGCCTCGTCTGCTCAAACACTACTTTAAAAATCAAGACCCCCACTCTAAGCTCTATGCTGAACTTACCACCGATAAGAAGGCACTGAATGTGTAGGAACTGGTCCACATGCAACAGCACAATTGAGAGGGGAGAGTTTACTTATGGACAAGTCAAGATCAGACACACCTAATTTACAAATTGCAATACCACAAACGTAGTCTACTTTATCATGTGCCCAGGCATTTCTCCAGTGGGCCGCCAGGGTCAGGACAGTTTTGGGCCCTTGGGGTCCATTTTTGTTACAGGGCCTTTTCGGCACTGATAACAAAATCGGCCGAACCCGGCCTTGGCAAATAGCTCGGCCGAACCCCCAAACCAAAAGATATGAAAACGTATGTATCATTCAGCATAAATTTCGGCTCCGTTGCAAGACTAATGCTACAAGCCCCATAATTATTAGCTCGTCGCACATACTCTTCCGGCTGCAATTCTGGGCTAAGACAGATTTTTTTAAATAAAGGGACTCTGGTGCAGTCAGCACATACAGTACCACCTACACCAGACATCGTTACGACCCGCACTGAGAGAGCTTACGGGTAAGTCCCTCGTCTTACAAGGATGCCGACGTTTAGCTGCTTCGCCCTTATTACACAAACACCCTGACTATTTGCATGCCCCCCTGCTAGCGACAGGAGCGGAAGCATGAAGGATGCAGCACAGGAGCAGCGCTCCTCGATTCTGGTCTGCCTTGAGAGACACAGTAGTTTGACCCCTTTATCTATATGTCGAAACTTGGTGCATGCATCTAGCAAATCTGCTTGTAGTAAGGATTTGGAGATATGGTCCTTTTAATCCACAGAAAATCCAATTCCAGCGCTTCAACTAATGACATATAAAACTGGTTCACACGCAGGACGACACAGCCTCAAAGCATATGTAAGACCCTACACTTTATTTGTTTAAGCATGTTAGGTGCCTAGTCATTTGGGTAATTTGGAGCCTTACATCATCTTCTCTTCTTGTCTTAGCGGTTCTATCCTAAACAAAGGGGGAAGAAACCCCTGCGGATGACTGCTGTCTTTCTCGCATCATATACCAATTGATTCTTAATTAATAGAGACATGGTATGTGTTAGGTTTTGGTCCCAATGATAATCAACATGAGTTGGTACACCATTGTTTGTATACATGACATTAAGTAATCCCGGTACCTGTTATGTCTTTCAAAGTGTCTCTAAAACCAAATAGCCCTGAGGAAGACCTTCACTAAACGTGTCAGCATCAGCTTAGGTAACCATGGCCAGAAGGCACACATTCCTGCACAAAGTGGAAAAATACCTTTCAAAACAATTGAGAAGCTCTATTCTTCCTATAGTCTGGAACACTGGAGGGGAATATGTGCTCCAACCACGCATGGACCCATGATGTCTGTAGAATTATACACTTGGAGGAAAATGATATATCCCCAGTGATGAAAATTCAATATGCTTATTCTGATGACGAGCACTATATATCTTGGACACTAGTTTGTTGGACTCTTTTGTATGTTGATCCTAGAAGCACAAGAATAATTGTGGGACACCTATGTTTGTCAAGAACAGTAGCACCATGGAATAAGTGCAAATGTATATGCAAAATATATATGCAGTTACAAGGTATGTCATTCATGTGTTTCCACTGTTTTGATTCAAAGTATTAGTTACGTGATGATTTGTATTGTCAAACAAATTTGTATTTGTGGACATATTAAAGTAATTCACTGAAAAGTACAAAACGTATTTTTTATATTGTTTAAAATAATCGTACGCTACATGTGTACCGGCATGTTTGATGTCAATGTTATGTAAGTATCATAGGTATAAAAGTGTGAGGATACACGGAAAGAAGGCTATAAATAATACATCAAAGGAAGTTCATTAGAATAACCACAGAATAATTAAGTAACCTATAGAATCATTACACACATCTATGGTGTAGGGGGTATAATTTGGTATACTAACTTTACCAGGAGTAAAGCAGCATGAGCGTGGTGGTAACAGCATACCGGGTAGTGATCAGTAGGAGTGAACAGATCCTTTTTACCTGTGTCACTAGAGTAAGGCCTGCAGCCTCACTCATTTAAAGTCTCTCTGTTGTGTGCTTAACTCACTCTAGGCCTACATTGGTTTATTCTGTAGTGCTGCACAGTGCATGTGTGATGTACATGTGCTGGATGTATATGTGCCTGTTAATGGTACACTACAGGGCTAATGCAGTTCTGTGCAGTGCGTGTATGGCATTTGCATGTGCTGGGTGTATGTGTGCCTGTGAGTGGTCAATACATGATGGATGTAGTTCAGTGCGTGTATGCTGTGTACATATGCTAGGTGTATGTGTGCCTGTGAATGTTACAGTACATGGCTGCCTCTGGGTTCTTTTTGGGATACCCAGGGCTGCATGGTGAAACATGAGAAGGTAGAGGAATCCCTGTGTATTGCTGCATACCTGTAAGCTTCTTGGGACACACTGGAGAGAGGGAGAGCCAGGCTCCCCCAGTACACTTCAAATGGTTCTCTTTGATTCAGAGAGCAGTCACAAGGAAGGGACCTGGGCGCCTTTGAGGAAGTAGATGGGGTTGTTAAGAGCATCATAAAGAGTAGGGTGGAGGTCCTGGGCTAACCTTTGATATATATATATCAATGTGGCTGACATCCAGGTGTAAACCCTTAGTCATTCCCATGGCCTGTGCTATGGAGCCATCAGCTTTAGAATTGCTCCTACTGTGGCATACTGCTTTCTGGAGGAAGAGAGGGCAGAGGAGAGGGCGCTTCAAAAGGAAGCAGACCCCCAACATAAACTTCAAAAACAAAGTCTCTAAATCACTATTGGTGAATGGAAATGCACTATAAGAAGGGGAGCTTAAGACCCCACAAATTGTTAACTGTCAAGCAGCCTGTCTTGCTGTGCAAAAAGGGAGAGTTCTGCAAGACTTCGGCCTGTGACCAGGACCGGGGGCCAAGGGCTGCTAGTTTCCCAGTTGATTTAGGGGAAATCACCCAGGGAATCCAAGACCACCAGTCCTGGAACCTGGAGCACCAGTGGATGCCTGCTTGCCAAGACCAGTGTGCCCTTTGAGGACGAGGAGAACTTTAGAGTAAACCAGGTCTGACGGGGAATCCTATCAAGTGGATTCCCTTAGTGAGGTGTGAGGAGATGGACGCTGCACCGATCGGGTCATTGCCCATGTGCAGGGAAAGTCTGCAACCCTCTTATGCCAAATGAGGGCCACCGGGAAGTGATCCATGATAGTTTTTGTGCTAAAAGTATTATCGCCTGTATACAGTGAGGAACAGTGATCCTGCATGCCAGGAGGAGCTTTCATGAAGAGATTGTTATGCTGAGATTGCCGTAGCCCTTGTGCGATGGTGAGCCAGTGACCCCGTATCATGGGAGGGGCAACCATGAGGAAACTAGCTGTGCCAATCGGGTTGGAGCCCATGTTTAGTGGAGAAACGGTGACCCAGTATGCCAGACGGGGCCACCAAGACCAAGCAAGAAATGTGACCTCATCGGGATTGTCACCAAAGGAGAGAGGCCTCTGTGGAACCTCTGCAGACCATCACCGTGACTGAGGACCAGTGTCTGGACCTTGGTTCTACTCCCAGTCCCCACCACAAGCCATGGGTGGCAAAATGTGCCCAGCTTGGAGCAGCCACAAACAACCTCCAGTTGCTTTGCCCGCACAACCACATTTGAGGAATTTGAGGACTGCCAAGTGCAGCCTGCCTGGCACGTGTGCAGAGAACTTACCGTATACAGTAACGGAAGCTCCTATGCATGTGCAGGGGGCATACCCAGAGAGTTCAGCTGCTCCGTTTCTGCAGGTGCAGGTAAGACTGTTTTGGGACAGTCGGCCCTGGGGGAAACACTGTTTGCCAGATAACACCGCAGTGCTTGAACAATTTGTCTTTAAATACGTTGTCGGAGTCGGACTCCTGAGACTCAAGACTACTAGTGAGGCTTCACCTATAGTGAATGGAGAATAACCACAATTGCTAGAGTAAGGAGGGAGTAGGACTCAGGTAGCCTAAAGAAACACTCCAGACCTGAACTCAGGGGACTATGGAAATTGTTTGTGAATGCTGTATTTCACTTTGTGTTGATGGGGTGAAATTAAATTCTTCTTTTTTCATAAAAACTAGTATTTGGCTGGAAACCCATTTATTGCTGCGGCTATGCATATTTTCAGTTGTGAGCCTATGTCCACTCTATGCCTTCACCCCTCACCCCTTACCGAGAAGCCCTGGACTGGTCGACCAATGCTTTTACTGAGAGCCAAGCGCTGAATGGGTACTTGGCCCAGCTGCTCAGGCTCCATAATAGGCCAGCCCCTGGACATCAGGAGTAAAAAGACTCAGCCTCCATGGCTGGGCCCAGTAACTCCTGCTTGCACAGATGCCCTCTGAAAGGGATTCTGATAGTATTTATATTTCTTATTCAGTTTTGTATCATGCCTAACTATTGTATTGATTGTACTAAGAAATAAGACTTAGATTTTGTTTGTGTTAGGAATTCCAAAACCTATGTAGAATATCAAATATTAAATTGAATGTGTTTGCTATTACAGCTGTCAATTAATCTATTCAATATGCCTGCCGAAGTTTAGTTCCCAGATAAAATGACATGAAAAAATACTAAAATAAGGATGAAGGGTAAAGCCTGTGTTGTCTGCAAGATTCTATCTGCTTCTTCAAACTGTTTCATGAATAAAGTCACAAGGTACACCATGTCTACTCAGTCATTGATAGCAGGCGAAACTAATAAAAAAACAAATGTTCTTTCAGTGGAATAGGATTGTGAATTCCCTCTCTAAATCTGCTTAAAATTAGGATTGTAGACTTGTGGTTGCACTTCTGTGTGATAATTAGCAGTTTCACGAAACTACAGTAGCACATACTTCCTCTTTTCAAAATTTTCCATTGGATTGTAATTTAACGTACCATACCCTCACAATTGTCAAGTCACATGTCAGGAAAAGCTTGGCAAAGTATCCACTCGCACATAAAGTGCCCACAAGTTACTTGTGTATCACATGACCCAAATACAGGAGTAACAGCATTTTTCCAGACAGTTTTGGATTTTTGGTTTGTGAATGCTTGCCCTTTTTTCCTACCCTTAATTGCTTTCTTGTCGCCTCCACCCAATCTTTTTATCCCTTTTTTTATTTTTGTTCTTTTTTCATTTGTTCTTTTACTTTTGTGTATTATATATATATATATAAATTTAAAAAACGAGGATATAAGGAAAGAGATCTCAACAAAAGCATGGAAAAAGTCAAAACAATGTCTCAAACAGAAATCCTCATCAAGAAAAGCAAACATCCAGAAAATTGGAATGAACATGCAAAACAGGAAGCACCAAGACTGATTCTAACTTTTAGCAAAGAAGTTTATAAAATCGTCCAAAAATATTGGCCACTTCTACAACAAGACCAAGATCTAGTTAAAATCATTGGTACCAAACCACAAATTACTTACAGGAAGGCACCCTCCATAAAAGATGCAATAATTCAGAGCCATTTCCAATCAAAAGAAAAAGAAAAAAACTGGCTTGAAAAACAACAAAATGGGTTCAAAAGATGCAACAACTACAAAGCGTGCAAAATCGGGGTCAACAAGAAAACCATACAAGACCCTGAAGGGAAAAACATCAACATCGACCAAAAAATAACGTGCTCTACGAAATTTGTAGTTTATGCCATTCAATGTAATTGTAAAGCAGAAAACATCAATGAGGATGCACTCCTTCCCTTTAAGTTAGTAAATGTCGAGTTAAATTGTTCGAGTCAAAAGTGCGTGCGATCAGTGACTGTGAAACGCCTCCAATCACAGTGAATACTGAAGTCAACATGAACAGGAGCGTTTTGATTGCGCTCCAAACTGTCGCACTGCTGATATGGGAAAAGCCCTCCGATATATAAATTAATCCAGGTAATCCATACTTGACACGCTTTACCAAATTTTTACGCTTGTTTCTTCGAGACTTATGAACTCTTCTATAAATCACTGCGGAGACAGCATGATTTTGTTCAAACTCTTTATTCAAAATCTTCTCATGCGCTGTGCGCCCATCCAGGCGTAAGGCGAAGCGATTTTAATCTTGTAGAGGTGAAGCCGGTGCCGTGAATTGGCTGCTTGCGAGTGCACCTTCAGACCGGGAGTCCTTTGCAATACAAAATGATATGCGGCAGACCAGCCGCGAAGGTTGCACCACCTGGCTCAGAACGCGGGACCCTGGAGACACAGAACCTTCGAAGTCTTCAAACTGGGGCAAACAGCAAATCGGACTCTAAACACAAAATACGGCGACTCCTTCATGAGAAACCCACTGGAGGGTATAATATTATCTTTAATATAAGTGAAAAGCAGGACCCACTAAAGGTAATGAATGTGTCACGGGGGCTTGTAACCTACTAGAAGGAAATGTACAAACCACAAATACCAGCATGCAATATCAGCTATCATCACCTGCTGCCCACTGGAGGGCGTATTAAAATGCACGCTGTTAAAAGCCTCCCTGACTGCCTGCTGTGTCACTTCAAGAAATGCCTGTGAACAAGGAGCAGAAACGCTCTGAAACGCGTAAGGCGAAGCGATTTTAATCTTGTAGAGGTGAAGCCGGTGCCGTGAATTGGCTGCTTGCGAGTGCACCTTCAGACCGGGAGTCCTTTGCAATACAAAATGATATGCGGCAGACCAGCCGCGAAGGTTGCACCACCTGGCTCAGAACGCGGGACCCTGGAGACACAGAACCTTCGAAGTCTTCAAACTGGGGCAAACAGCAAATCGGACTCTAAACACAAAATACGGCGACTCCTTCATGAGAAACCCACTGGAGGGTATAATATTATCTTTAATATAAGTGAAAAGCAGGACCCACTAAAGGTAATGAATGTGTCACGGGGGCTTGTAACCTACTAGAAGGAAATGTACAAACCACAAATACCAGCATGCAATATCAGCTATCATCACCTGCTGCCCACTGGAGGGCGTATTAAAATGCACGCTGTTAAAAGCCTCCCTGACTGCCTGCTGTGTCACTTCAAGAAATGCCTGTGAACAAGGAGCAGAAACGCTCTGAAACGCGTAAGGCGAAGCGATTTTAATCTTGTAGAGGTGAAGCCGGTGCCGTGAATTGGCTGCTTGCGAGTGCACCTTCAGACCGGGAGTCCTTTGCAATACAAAATGATATGCGGCAGACCAGCCGCGAAGGTTGCACCACCTGGCTCAGAACGCGGGACCCTGGAGACACAGAACCTTCGAAGTCTTCAAACTGGGGCAAACAGCAAATCGGACTCTAAACACAAAATACGGCGACTCCTTCATGAGAAACCCACTGGAGGGTATAATATTATCTTTAATATAAGTGAAAAGCAGGACCCACTAAAGGTAATGAATGTGTCACGGGGGCTTGTAACCTACTAGAAGGAAATGTACAAACCACAAATACCAGCATGCAATATCAGCTATCATCACCTGCTGCCCACTGGAGGGCGTATTAAAATGCACGCTGTTAAAAGCCTCCCTGACTGCCTGCTGTGTCACTTCAAGAAATGCCTGTGAACAAGGAGCAGAAACGCTCTGAAACGCGTAAGGCGAAGCGATTTTAATCTTGTAGAGGTGAAGCCGGTGCCGTGAATTGGCTGCTTGCGAGTGCACCTTCAGACCGGGAGTCCTTTGCAATACAAAATGATATGCGGCAGACCAGCCGCGAAGGTTGCACCACCTGGCTCAGAACGCGGGACCCTGGAGACACAGAACCTTCGAAGTCTTCAAACTGGGGCAAACAGCAAATCGGACTCTAAACACAAAATACGGCGACTCCTTCATGAGAAACCCACTGGAGGGTATAATATTATCTTTAATATAAGTGAAAAGCAGGACCCACTAAAGGTAATGAATGTGTCACGGGGGCTTGTAACCTACTAGAAGGAAATGTACAAACCACAAATACCAGCATGCAATATCAGCTATCATCACCTGCTGCCCACTGGAGGGCGTATTAAAATGCACGCTGTTAAAAGCCTCCCTGACTGCCTGCTGTGTCACTTCAAGAAATGCCTGTGAACAAGGAGCAGAAACGCTCTGAAACGCGTAAGGCGAAGCGATTTTAATCTTGTAGAGGTGAAGCCGGTGCCGTGAATTGGCTGCTTGCGAGTGCACCTTCAGACCGGGAGTCCTTTGCAATACATAAATATATATATACGTGGACGTGTACGATGAGTACAAACACGGCGCCCCCCCGAGCGAAAACTACTGCCACTGGGCCGTTATGTTTGCGAGGGGAGAAAGGAGGCAGCGCGTAGTTGCCTGAGAAAGATGCGGACGAGGATGTGAGCTGAATTGACACACCCAGGTGGAATATGCAGTTTGAAGTCCAGCGCCATGAACTGTGGGGCATTAATAGGTGTCTGTTTTCCCGTCACTGTATGAGGTACCACGTTGGACCACCAGTACCATCATGCAGTTCTCCTGGAGTCCAGCGGCACCGTCTCACTCACCTGACTGTAGTGGGAGGAGCTGAGAGACTGCTTATCAGGACAGATCTCTAAGCAAACAGTTGAATTCACCAGCCTGTGATACCGGCACTGATGACGGCCATGGAGGCCAGAAACGCGTCTGCCATTGCTTCACGGACTGTTTAGCCAAAGCTGGAAATTTTGCTCATTAAATTCTTTTCCGCATCCGGAGCTGTGTCCTGCTTGCTTTTGTGTTTAAGGTGGGCGTTGGATTGTATATATATATATATATATATATATATATATATATATATATATATATATAACCTACTGGCGGTTGCCAGTGGGTAGTTATAGTTGGGACCTATTATCCATAGGAAAATCGTAACATTCTATTCCCAATAACTTTGGCGCCGGTTGACGAAGCTTTGCGAAATTTTCAAAACTAATGGCCCGTTACAGTCAGCTCCTATCCTAAAAGTTTGGGGTAATTCGTCGAGCGGGGGCCGAGAAAAAAGGAGGGTCCCAAAACGCGTTTTCTCCATGTTAGTTCTCATAGGAAATTTTAGACACGGCTACAGCCCGAGATGCTGAACGGAATTACACCAAATTTTGCAAAAAGGTAGCCCTTGGTTCAGAACGCACCCTTTTTGTTAAATGGTGTAAATCCGTTCAGAAGTTCCTGAGAAATTCAAAAAATAGTGGTCAAAAAATCATTTTCCCATAGGAAACTTTAGACACGGTTATAGCAAAAACTGCTGAACGGAATTACACCAGATTTCGCAAAAAAGTACTGCTTGGCTCAGAAAGAGACCTTGTAAAAATGGTGTAAATCCGTTCAGTAGTTTTTGAGAAATTAAGAAAAAAAGATAGTGATATCTAGAGGCACGGAGGATCCGCACACCCTCCCGATCACGAGCTTCATGCTAATTGGCTGTCAACACTTCAATCCAGGAACTGTTGGCAGCCAGAGGCACAAGAAAAGAGAAAAACAAACAAGCAAAACACGAAAAGGCGGCAGGGTAGAAACACCCTGACCCTCTAGGCCTGCTCAGGGCCCCACATTTTTTTTCTTAAATCGCGGGATGGATGGGTCCAGCCGCTCCTGCGCTTTGTTTAAATAAAGCCCCCAGGTGGACCAGGTCCCGGGGGCAGAAAAAAAAAGTGTGGGCGGCCCCAATCCCCCCACACTTCCCCGGGGACCGCCACCCCCGGGGTTTTGCAGAAAGATTTGCGGGGGGCACACGGCCCCCCTGCAGCCACTCCCCAGGGCTTTGATTTTTTTCATGGGGGGGCACCCAAGCCCCAGGGACCGCAACCACCCAGGGCTTTTATTAATAAATTTGCAGGGGCCACACGGCCCCCCACTGCCTCGGGGACTGCCGCGCCCTGGGGCTCTTATTTTTTTAAAATTATTCCTGTGTGTGGGGGGCAAGAGCACCCCCACATGCCCCGGGAACCGCCACCTCCCCGGAGCTCTAATTATTAAAATTGGGGGGTCCGTGACTGACCCCCAAGCCCCGGGGACCACCAACCCCCCGGGGCTTTTCAAATGGTGGAAGGGGGCCACGCGGCCCCCCTCCGGGAGCCCTTGATTGCCCTGGGAACCGCCACCCCGAGAGCCGGATCCTGCAGTGTCCCGGTGTGCCCACCCCCGGGACACTGCAGTTTGCTATGGCAGGGCGGGAGCCTCGCGGCTCACGCCCTGCCATAGCAAACTCTGCTATGGTTTTTGGAAGAGAGAGCAGAGAAACCTGCTCTCTCTTCCAAAAACCAAAGCTGATTGCTTTTTCACACGGAGAGCTGCATCTTAGCAGCTCCCCGTGTGGAAAAGCAATGCCAGCTCCCGCAGGACGCAGGGAGCCGACGGGACCGTGGGGGGATTGGGGACCCCCCATGGTCCCCAACGGATAGGGCCGGCCCCGGGGGATGGGGTCCCCGGGGCCAGAAGTGGACCAGGAGGGGGCCACAAGGCCCCCACCCTCAAAAAAAAAAAAAAAAAGCAAAGGCCGGCCCTGGGGGATGGGGTCCCCGTGGCCATAACTGACCTGAGGAGGGGGGCAAAGCAGCCCCCCTCCAAATACATTTCACACAAAAAACTACCCATGCCCCGGGGGATGGGGTCCCCGGGGCCGATTATGGCCTCGGGAGGGGGGCCACGCGGGCCCCCTTCCATTTAAAAAAATATATATATAATAAAGTAGGGGTCAGGCCCTGAGGGATGGGGTCCCCAGGGCCAATAGAATAGGAAAAGAAGGGGGGCCACACAGCCCCCCATCTTACAAATAAAAATTTAAAAAAGACTGGCATCGCGCCGGAGGCCCCTCCCCCTCCCTGCAGCACTCTACAAACGTGCCCCCTGGCGCTTTGCAGTTGGGGAAGTAATTCCCCTTGAATACTGAGGGTCCCTGGGGGCCAACTAGCCCACCAGGTACCTCCAGTATGCCCCAGGGAGCTGCGTTGCAGAGAGGTGTTCAGAGGCCACGCTCCTTTTTTCACCTCTCTGCAACGCAGCTCTGTGGCGCTTAATGGCGGTACCTGGTGGGCTAGTTGTACCCCAGGGACCCTCAGGATTCAAGGGGAGTTAATCTTTCAACTTAAAATGTGCCACGGACGCGTTTGTACAGTGGTGAAGGGAGGGGGCGGGGTCTGAGGTGACATGTGTGCAAACACGCCCTGTGCCGCGTTTTAAGTTGGGGAATTAATTCCTTTTCAATCCTGAGGTCCTCCGGGGGCAATCTAGACCACCAGGTGCTTTTAGTAAGCGCCACTGCGCTGCGTTGCAGAGAGGTGGTCCCCCTTTTTACACCTCTCTGCCACGAAGCTCTGTGGCGCTTACTGGAGGTACCTAGTGGGCTAGTTGGACCCTAGGGACCCTCAGGATTCAAGTGGAGCTAATCTCCCAACTTAAAATGGCCACACGGCGTGGTTACACTGTGGTGAAGGGAGGGGACGGGGCCTGAGGTGACGTGTGCAAACACGCCCTGTGGCGCGTTTTAAGTTGGGGAAATAATTACCTGCCAATCCTGAGGGCTCCTAGGGCCAACTAGAACACCAGGTGCTTCCAGTAGGTGCCACTGTGCTGCGTTGCAGAGAGGTGGTCCAGGCCATGCCCCTTTTTACACCTCTTTGCAACACAACTCTGTGGCGCTTACTGGAGGTACCTAGTGGGCTAGTTGGACCCTAGGGACCCTCAGGATTCAAGGGGAGTTAATCTCCCAACTTAAAACGGCCACAGGGCGTGTTTACACGGTGGTGAAGGGAGGGGACGGGGCCTGAGGTGACCTGTGCAAACACACACTGTGGCGTGTTTTAAGTTGGGGAAATAATTCCCCTTCAATCCTGAGGGCCCCTGGGGGCAATCTAGACCACCAGGTGTTTCCAGTAAGCGCCACTGTGCTGCGTTGCAGAGAGGTGGTCTAGGCCGTGCCCATTTTTACACCTCTCTGCAATGCAGCTCTGTGGCGCTTACTGCAGATACCTGGTGGGCTAGTTGGACCCAAGGGACACTCAGGATTCAAGGGAACTTTATCCCCCAAATTAAAACGGCCACAGGGCGTGTTTGCACACATGTCACCTCAGTCGCCCCCCTCCCTTCACCAGTGTGCAAACGCGCCCTGTGGCGTGTTTTATGAGGTAGTTTTAATACCCCTGCCCTATTATGTACTAGGGTCTTACAGAGGAGGTCATGCTAATCACAGGGGTACCCCAACGCATAGTGTTCCCTAGTGTATGTAGGCGTTTTCACTGTATTCTAAGTATCTTTTAGCATAGCACTGGCTCTAGGCCTGGTTAGTCAGAGTCAGTTACCACCAGTACCCGTCTGAAAAAGTTGTGGGCACAGGATGGTTTTGCAACAAGGCCTCTTTCTGCTCCTCTGTTGGTTCTTTCTGCATGTCTTGCTTCTTCCTGCAGTTTTCTTTGTCTTTGTGGACTTCTGTTGCCTCTTTCTGCATTTCTTTTGCTTCTTTCTGTGCGTTTTTTCTTCTTTCTTCACATGTCCTACCTCTGTAGGCATAGCTAGAAACTACCATTTGAAAAACCTTTGAAATTCACTAAAAAAACCATAGGTTTCAGGGGCGTTATAGTTAGTTGGACATTTCACTCGTACAAAACCATTGAAATTCCCCCGTTATAGTTAGTTCAGCTAACTATAACTCGCGCCCCCGCAGTGCATTGCGGAGCGCGAGTTATAGTTAGCTGAACTAACTATAATGGGGGAATTTCAATGGTTTTGTACGTGTGAAATGTCCAACCAACTATAACGTCCCTGAAACCTATGGTTTTTTTCAGTGAATTTCTAAGGTTTTTTAAATCCTAATTTCTAACTATAACGTGTCTGAAACCTTTGGTTTTTTCTGTGAATACATATATATATATATATATATATATATATATATATATATAATTCACTGAAAAAACCATAGGTTTCACACATGTTATAGTTAGCGGAAATTTTACTGATAAAAAACCAATGAAATTCCCCCGTTATAGTTAGTGCAGGAAACTATAACTCACGCGACCGCAATCCTCTGCTGATGCTAATACTGTATTTAGACACTTATTTGCCCATGTCTTCTTCCATAAATTTTTAGCTATACATATATTACAAATATTTTTTTTTCATAAAGACACATATGTCATCAGCAGAAGATTGCGGTCGCGTGAGTTATAGTTTCCTGCACTAACTATAACGGGGGAATTTCATTGGTTTTTTATCAGTAAAATTTCCGCTAACTATAACATGTGTGAAACCTATGGTTTTTTCAGTGAATTTGCAAGGTTTTTTAAATGCTAATTCCTAACTATAACGTGTGTGAAACCTATGGTTTTTTCAGTGAATTTGTACGGTTTTTTAAATGCTAAGTTACTTTACGCCATTCGTGGCGTGCGCGCCGACTTAACGCAGTTCGTTCCGTGCGCGCACGGTGCGCTTCGCGCACCGTGCGCGCACAGTGAGCACGCGGTGCGCTTCGCGCACCGCGCGCCCACTTTACGCAGTTAGTGCCGTGCACGCACGGTGGGCACGCGGTGCGCTATGCGCACCGCATGCCCACGTTACGCTAGATGGGCCATGTACGCACGATGCGCTTCGCGCACCGTGCGCACATGGACGACATATTATGCGCTTCCTTGTGATAGGTAATCTGTTGAAATTTTTTGGGGAAATGCTGTGCTCTAATATATCATGCACAAATGGTGGCCTTCGGCCACCATTTGCACACGGGGTGGAGAGAGTGGGGTTTTTTTTTTTAAATAATTTTTTACCGAAAAATAAAAAATTAGCGTTTTTTGCCTTGGGGGATCTTTGAAGACTCAACTAACATGGTTATGTGCATGGGCGCTGTCTAAACAGCCCCTTTATATGTTTTGGCATTTGTTTATCAGCTCCCCCCTCAGAGTGCGAGAGAGAAAATGGCGGCCGCCGCTTCCTGGTTTCGACTGATTCGAATGTTTATTAAGATCTAAGGGCCAATCAGAATCGCGCTCGCGCACGCCACCGTACGCGTACGGTAAGCGCACCGTAAGCGCACCGTAAGCTGGCTCAGATATATATATTGATTTAAAGGCTATTTTCTCAGAATCTACTGAACAGATTTACACCAAACCTACAAAAGGCACTTCCTTGACCTGAGGACTACCTCTCTGCCAAATTTCAAGTAATTCTGTTCAGCCGTTCGGGCTGTAGCTGTGTCTAAAGGTCCTATGGAAAAATGCATGGGAAAAACGCGTTTTGGGACCCCCCTTTTATCTCAGCCCCCGCTTGACGAATCCCCCCGAGACTTTCAGGGTAGGAGCGGAGCGTAGCGCCCCACCTATTTTGAAAAATTCGCAAGAATTCGTCGACCGGCGCCAAAGTTATTCAAAATAGAATGTTGCGGATTTCCTATGGAAACGTGGTCCTAACTATAACTACCTACTGGCGACCGCCAGTAGGTAATATATAAATATATATATATATATATATATATATATATATATTCACAGAAAAAACATAGGTTTCAGGGGTGTTATAGTTAGCTGGCCATTTCACTCATACAAAACCATAGAAATTCCTCTGTTATAGTTAGTTCTGCTAACTATAACTCGCGCGCCCGCAATGCACTGCTGATGATGTCACATATTGCATCATTCATGACATGGTCAGTGACATTACTGATGACATCACTGATGACATCTCAAATGACATCACTGATGACATCACTGATGACATCATCCAGTGAATGTGGTTTAGTTTGAAATTTAAATATGTATTATATATATACCAATCTGTATTGAAGATTGAGTGGATATATAACTGTCTGGATGGAGGATTTAGTAGCTGTCTGACTATCTGTTTAAGTGAGTAATTAAAAGTGTCTCACTTAATACATGGATTAGTAACTAAACTATGTGAATGTGTGCATCACTGTCTCTGTTGTTGTAACATGCTGCATCAGTTGGTCACTAACTACATGAGTGTGTATATTAGTTATTGATTAGTTGGGTGAGTATTTGTATGGGACACTGAGTTTGTGTGTGGTTGGATGGTGTGTGTGTAACTCTCTGCATATATGTGTGAAGGGTTGATTGACTAGGTGTAAAGGTTTAAGAGTGCACGTGGAAACAGTTGTTTGGGTGAATGAGTGTATATATTTGTGTGTTGGTGAGCGAATATATGTTTTAGTTGTACATCTTCAAAAAAGTAAAAAAACTAAAAGGCATTGTATGGGAGAGTTGGTGTATATAAATAAGCATGTGTAAGAGTCAGTGATTGTGAGAGTAACTATATGAATGAGTGCATAATTGTAATGGTGATTTTTTAACATACTAACTATGAGTTACTATGTGTTTGAATAAATGAGGTGTTGTTGGATAATTGTGTAAGTGAGTAAATGTAAGTGTGATTAATTTTTTTCATGATTGAGTAGGATGACTGCATAACCGACTAAGATGACTGCTGATGTGTCAATGTCTATATATGTGTATAAGTGCATTTGATAGTGTTCTATTAATTAGTGACTGCATGTGTAAATGATTCTGTTGTTGAATGGATAGTTGTGTGTGTAGACTTAGGAATCAGTGAGTCGGTATGTAGTAACTGGTATTGGTGTTTCAATTGTTTCAAATATGGTACAATGTATTTTACAGTGAGTGATGAAAGGTTATACTAGTGTGTGATGAGGTGTATCAGATTGTCACATGGATGATTTCATCAGTGATGTCATTTGAGATGTCATCAGTGATGTAATCAGTGATGTCACTTACTATGTCATGAATGATGCAATATGTGACATCATCAGCAGTGCATTGCGGGCGCGCGAGTTATAGTTAGCATCTAACTATAACGGAGGAATTTCTATGGTTTTGTACGAGTCAAAATGCCAGCTAACTATAACACCCCAGAAACCTATGGTTTTTTGTGTGAATTTCTAAGGTTTTTTTAAATGCTAATTTCTAACTATAACGTCTCTGAAACCGATGTTTTTTTTCAGTGAATTTCAAAGGTTTTTTAAATGCTAATTTTTAAGTGTGATAGTAGTTATACCTATTTTTTTGTACTGATTTTCTACAGTTTTTTAACTGTTTATTTATAAACTTTTATTCATTAAAAAACAGTATATATTTTTCTGAAAATTGTAAAAAAAAAAAAATGTTTTAATTCAAACTGAAATATTGATTAATTTTCTCATTTTCATTTTTAATTTTAATATATTTATATTATTTTCTTTAAAAAAAAATCAAATATTTTTTCAGAGTCGCGCCCTCAAAGCGTACACATCATGGTGGGTGCGCGCATTTTAGCCGCCATTTTAGAAAAGTCGTGAAGGATCCGCGTACGGTGTGCGACGGCTGCATGTTTTTCAGTTACATCATATACATTTAATATTATGTGATGTATGCGATCAGTCCGCGACTCCTGCTCCTGCGCATTCGCGACACATGCGCATTATGGTACGAGATGCTTACGTGGTTGCGGGTCCCGTGGGATGTCCTATACATGCTGGGGCGCGCTGGGTGCGCGACTCCCGCAAAAAAAATGTATGTTCCAAAATGATATGTATGTGTCTTTAATATACATATTAGGGCAAGAGATTATCTAAGATATTCATAAAAAATTATATATTTGTACTTATAATAAACTTAGATTATTTTTAAATATATTTTCGCAAAGTCGGCTGCGTGCATCGTGAGTGCAGAGAACCAGGTCAGCAGAGCTGCTGTAGAGCTAGAGAAACCAGGTCAGCAGAGACAATGTAGAGCCAGAGAACCAGGTCAGCAGAGCTGCTCTAGAGCCAAAGAAGCAGGTCAGCAGAGCTGCTGTATAGCCAGAGACCCAGGTCAGCAGAGCTGCTCTAGAGGCCGAGAACCAGGTCAGCAGAGCTGCTGTAGAGCCAGAGAAACCAGGTCAGCAGAGCTGCCTTAGAGGGAGAGAACCAGGTCAGCAGAACTGCTTTAGAGCCAGAGAACCAGGTCAGCAGAGCTGCTCTAGAGCCAGAGAACCAGATCAGCAGAGCTGCTTTAGAGCCATAGAACCAGGTCAGCAGAGCTGCTCTAGAGGCAGAGAACCAGGTCAGCAGAACTACTTTAGAGCCAGAGAAACAGGTCAGCAGAGCTCTTTAGAGGGAGAGAACCAGGTCAACAGAGCTGCTTTAGAGCCAGAGAACCAGGTCAGCCAAGCTGCTTTAGAGCCAGAGAACCAGGTCAGCCGAGCTGCTTTAGGGCCAGAGAACCAGGTCAGCAGAGCTGCTCTAGAGGCAGAGAACCAGGTCAGCAGAGCTGCCTTAGAGGGAGAGAACCAGGTCAGCAGAGCTGCTTTAGAGCCAGAGAACCAGGTCAGCAGAGCTGCTCTAGAGCCAGAGAAACCAGGTCAGCAGAGCTGCTTTAGAGGGAGAGAATCAGGGCAGCAGAGCTGCTGTAGAGCCAGAGAACCAGGTCATCAGAGCTGCTCTAGAGCCAGAGAACCAGGTCAGCAGAGCTGCTTTAGAGCCGTAGAACCAGGTCAGCGGAGCTGCTCTAGAGGCAGAGAACCAGGTCAGTAGAGCTGATTTAGAGGGAGAGAACCAGGTCAGCAGAGCTGCTTTAGAGCCAGAGAACCAGGTCAGCAGAGCTGCTCTAGAGCCAGAGAACCAGGTAAGCAGAGCTGCATTAGAGCCATAGAACCAGGTCAGCAGAGCTGCTTTAGAGCAGATAACCAGGTCAGCAGGGTTGCTCTAGAGCCTAAGAACCAGATCAGCAGAGCCACTCTAGAGCCAGAGAACCAGGTCAGCAGAGTTGCTGTAGAGCCAGAGAAACCAGGTCAGTAGAGCTGCTTTAGAGCGAGAGAACCAGGTCAGCAGAGCTGCTTTAGAGGGAGAGAACCAGATCTTCAGAACTGCTTTAGAGCCAAGGGACCAGGTCAGTAGAGCTGCTCTAGAGCCAGAGAACCAGATCAGCAGAACTGCTTTAGAGCCATAGAACCGGGTCAGCAGAGCTGCTTTAGAGCCAGAGAACCAGGTAAGCAGGGCTGTTGTAGAGCCATAGAACCAGGTCAGCAGAGCTGCTCTAGAGCCTAAGAACTAGGTCAGCAGATCTGCTCTAGAGCCAGAGAACCAGGTCAGCAGAGCTGCTGTAGAGCCAGAGAAACCAGGTCAGCAGAGCTGCTTTAGAGGGAGAGAACCAGATCAGCAGAGCTGCTTTAGAGCCAGAGAACCAGGCCCGCAGAGCTGCTTTAGAGCCAGAGAACCAGATCAGCAGAGCTGCTCTAGAGCCAGAGAAGCACGTCAGTAGAGCTGCTTTAGAGCCATAGAACCAGGTCAGCAGAGCTGCTTTAGAGCCAGAGAACCAGGTCAGCAGAGTTGCTCTAGAGCCTAAGAACCAGATCAGCAGAGCCGCTCTAGAGCCAGAGAACCAGGTCAGCAGAGTTGCTGTAGAGCCAGAGAAACCAGGTCAGTAGAGCTGCTTTAGAGGGAGAGAACCAGGTCAGCAGAGCTGCTCTAGAGGGAGGGAACCAGGTCAGCAGAGCTGCTCTAGAGCCAGAGAACCATGTCAGCAGAACTGCTTTAGAGTCATAGAACCGGGTCAGCAGAGCTGCTTTAGAGCCAGAGAACCAGGCCAGCAGAGCTGTTGTAGAGCCAGAGAACCAGATCAGCAGTGCTGCTCTGTAGCCTAAGAACTAGGTCAGCAGAGCTGCTCTAGATCCAGAGAGCCAGGTCAGCAGACCTGCTGTAGAACAAGAGAAATCAGGTCAGGAGAGCTGCTTTAAAGGGAGAGAACCAGGTCAGCAGAGCTGCTTTAGAGCCAGATGACCAGGTCAGCAGAGCTGACTGACACTGATTGACTGACACTGACTGAGACTGACACTGACTGACACTGATTGACTGACACTGACTGACTGACGGACACTGATTGACTGAGTCTGACTGACACTGATTGACTGGCACTGACTGACTGACACTGACTGACTGACACTGACTGACTACTCTCTACTACTCTACTACTTACTCTCTACTACTCACGCTACTCACTCTCTACTACTCGCTGCTATACACTCTCTACTACTCTCTACCACTCACTCTCCACTACTCTACTACTCACTCTCTACTTCTCTCTCTCTACTAACTCTCTACTACTCTACTACTCTCTACTACTCACTAACTACTACTCTCTACTACTCACTCTCTACTACTCACTCTCTACTACTCTCTACTATTCACTCTCTATTACTCTCTACTACTCTCTACCACTCACTTTCTGCTACTCTACTACTCACTCTCTACTACTCTCTCTCTACTATTCAGTCTCTAGTTTTCACTCTACTACTCGCTCTCCACTACTCTCTACTACTCACTCTCCACTACTCACTCTCTACTACTCGCTCTCTACTACTCTCTACTACTCACTCTCTACTAGTTACTCTCTACTACTCTCTACTACTCTCTCTACTACTCACTCCCTACTACTCTACTACTCCCTACTACTCTCTCTACTACTCACTCTCTACTATTCTCTACTACTCACTTTACTACTCACTCTCTACTACTCACTCTCTACTACTCTACTACTCCCTACTTCTCACTCTATACTACTCACTCTACTACTCTCTACTACTCTCTACCACTCACACTCTACTACTCTCTCTCTACTACTCTCTCTCCACTACTCACTCTCTACTACTCACTCTCTACTACTCTCTACTGCTCACTCTCCACTACTCACTCTCTACTACTTGCTCTCAACTACTCTCTATTACTCACTCTCTACTACTCTACTACTCTCTTTTACTCTCTCTACTTCTCACTCTCTACTATTCTCTCTACTACTCACTCTCTACTACTCTCTACTACTCACTCTCTACTACACTCTCTCTACTACTTGCTCTCTTCTACTCGCTCTCTACTACTCTCTAGTACTCACTCTACTACTCACTCTCTACTACTCTCTACTACTCACTCTACTACTCACTCACTCTCTACTACTTTCTACTACTCACTCTCTACTACTCCACTACTCTCTACTACTCCACTACTCTCTACTACTCTCTACTACTCTACTACTCTTTACTACTCTCTCTCTACTACTCACACTCTACTACTCACTCTCTACTACTCACTCTCTCCTACTACTCTCTACTACTCGCTCTCTACTACTCACTCTCTACTACTCTCTCTCTACTACTCTCTACTACTCTCTACTACTCACGCTCTACTACTCTCTCTATTACTCTCTACTACTCACTCTCTACTACTCACTCTCTACTAACTCTCTACTACTCTCTCTCTCTACTACTCTCTACTACTCTCTACTACTCACTCTCTACTACTCACTCTCTACTACTCTCTCTTACTCACTCTCTACTACTCTCTAATACTCACTCTACTACTCACTGTCTACTACTCTCTCTCTGCTGCTCACTCTCTAAAACTCTCTACTACTCACTATCTACTACTCTCTACTACTGACTCTACTACTCTCTACTACTCACTCTCTACTACTCACTCTACTACTCTCTACTACTCACTCTCTGCTACTCTCTCTAGTACTCTCTACTACTCACTCTACTCTCTATTACTTACTCTCTACTCTCTACTCTCTACCTCTCTCTACCTCTCTCTCTACTACTCTCTACCTCTCTCCCTCTACACCTCTACTTCTACACCTCTACCTCTACACCTCTACCTCTACACCTCTACCTCTCTAGCTTTCTCTACCTCTCTCTACCTCTCTCTACACACACACATATGCACATATACATAAGCAAATATATGCATATGCATTTATATATATGTATGTCTATATATATACATACATATATAAACATATATATAATCTGAATATCTATATAAATAGAAATATAAATGAATTCATACATATACATATATGCATACATATGCATGTTATGTACATGAACGTTTGAAAAACACTAATACAAGCAAAGCTAAAAGGCCACCTAATTGCAAACAGAACTGCTTTAACTTAAACGAGGGCGAGACCTATTGCATTTTCAATGCTTGTTTACTTTGGTTCCATCAAGAAGGCATTCAGATGTGTCACACATTTGCCATAAATTCTGAATGGTATCACTCTAGTTGCTCATTAGATCACTGTAGTAAACCTACTGCTCACCAGGGAAGTCTGCTGCTGGTATTCAAAGTGCATGTTTCAGTCTGCATATCAGAATTTTTTAATGAAATAGAAGAGGATTTGAGAAGTCAAAATGTGCCCTAATTTTTCTTTCTGCAGCACTAATCATAATTTCTATGGCAAAATGAACCTCCTAATTTTGTTCCTTTGCAAATTAAATGGTTTAAGTGTTACCACTTTATTCCAATCAAGATGGTTTCAGGTGTGCATACTATTGTCATAAGTAAGACTGTTAGCGCTCTAGTTGTTCTTTAGAACACTCTGGGACATTCTGTCATTGGGCTATACTTGGGTTACATCTGGGTGATATTTGTGCTACATTTGGGCTCTTTTGTCTCTGGTGGCCATCTTGGGAGACTTATTTGTTATGAAGTTTCCTAATTTCCTCATTTACTACAATCTCCTCAGTAGGGAATACTTTCAGGTTTTTTACTTTTATTCCATCATGAAGGCTTTCAGATGTGTCACACATTTGCCATAAATTCGGAATGTTAGCACTCTAGTTGCTTATTAGATCACTGTAGTAAAACTACTGCTCACCAGTCTGCATGTCAGAATGAAATAGAAGAGGATTTGAGAAGTCACTCAAAATGTGCCCTCATTTTTCTTTTTTCAGCACTAATCATAATTTCTATGGCAAAATGGACCCCCTCATTGTGTTCCTTTTAAATTAAACTACTCACTCTCTACTACTCACTCGCTACTACTCTCTACTACTCACTCTCTACTACTCTCTACTATTCTCTACTACTACTCTCTACTACTCACTCTACTACTCACTCTCTACTACTCTCTACTACTCTCTACTACTCACGTTCTACTACCCACTCTCTACTACTCTCTACTACTCACGCTCTACTACTCTACTACTCACTCTCTACTACTCACTCTTTACTACTCACTCTACTACTCTCTACTACTCACTCTCTACCTCTCTCTCTACTACTCTCTACCTCTACCTCTCTTCCTCTACCTCCCTACCTCTACCTCTCTGCCTCTCTCTACACACACACATATGCACATATATATATGCATATGCATTTATATATATGTATATATATATATATATACATACATATATAAACATATATATAATCGGCATATCTATATAAATACAAATATAAATGCATGCATACATATACATATATGCATGCATATGCATGTTATGTACATGAAAGTTTGAAAAACACTAATAAAAGCAAAGCTAAAAAGCCACCTAATTACAAACATAATTGCTTTAACTTAAATGAGGGCGAGACCTATTGCATTTTCAATGCTTGTTTACTTTGGTTCCATCAAGAAGGCATTCAGATGTGTCACACATTTGCCATAAATTCTGAATGGTAGCACTCTTGTTGCTCATTAGATCACTGTAGTAAAGCTACTGCACACCAGGGAAGTCTGATGCTGGACTGGTATTCAAAGTGCATGTTTCAGTCTGCATGTCAGAAGTTTGTAATGAAATAGAAGAGGATTTGAGAAGCCAAAATGTGCCCTAATTTTTCTTTCTGCAGCAATAATCATAATTTCTATGGCAAATAGAACCCCCTCATTTTGTTCTTTTGCAAATTAAATGTTTTAAGTGTTACCAGTTTATTCCAATCAAGATGGCTTCAGGTGTGCCATACTTTTGTTATAAGTAAGACTGTTAGCGCTCTAGTTGTTCATTAGAACACTCTGGGACATTCTGTCATTGGGCTATGCTTAGGCTACATCTGGGTGATATTTGTGCTACATTTGGGCTCTTTTGTCTCTGGTGGCCATCTTGGGAGACTTATTTGTAATGAAGTTTCCTAATTTCCTCATTTACTACAGTCTCCTCAGTAGGAATACTTTCAGTTTTTTAATTTGATTCCATCAAGAAGGCATTCAGATGTGTCACACATTTGACATAAATTCAGAATGTTAGCACTCTAGTTGCTCATTAGATCACTGTAGTAAAGGTACTGCTCACCAGGGAAGTCTGCTGCTGGTATTGAAAGTGCATGTTTCAGTCTGCATGTCAGAATTTTTTAATGAAATAGAAGAGGATTTGAGAAGCCACACAAAATGTGCCCTAAAATATAATATATTATATATATATATATATTCACTTAAAAACCATAGGTTTCACACATTTTATAGTTAGCTGGACATTTCACTCGTGAAAAACCATTGAAATTCCCCCGTTACAGTTAGTGCAGGCAACTATAACTCACGCGACCGCAATCCTCTGCTGATGACATCAGATATTACATCACTGTATTTAGACACTTATTTACCCATGTCTTCTTCCATTAATCTTTAGCTATACATATATTACAAATATTTATTTTTCAGAAAGACACATATGTCATCAGTGATGTAATATCTGACGTCATCAGCAGAGGATTGCGGTCGCGTGAGTTATAGTTGCCTGCACTAACTATAACGGGGGAATTTCATTGGTTTTTCACGAGTGAAATGTTCAGCTAACTATAACATGTGTGAAACCTATAGTTTTTTAAGTGAATTTGCAATGTTTTTTAAATGCTAATTCCTAACTATAACGTGTGTGAAACCTATGGTTTTTTCAGTGAATTTGTACGGTTTTTTAAATGCTAAGTAATTTTTTTTTTTTTTTTTTAAGGTTTTTCACCGTGCGCGTACCACGCGCCCACATTAGGCAGTTCGCAGAATTTTTCCGTTTCTACCGTACGCGCACGCTACGCGTACTCTGCGATTTTTCGCAAATAAAGTAAAGGAAATTTTGGCCCTTGAGGGTCCTTCTGGGACCCCTGATAAAGGCTAGGGGGTCAGGAACTGTCCACCATGCCCCCTTTTCACGTTCTCCACCTTTGTTTTTCACCCCCTCAGACTGCGAGAGACAAAATGGCGGCCGACACTTCCTGGTTTTGACCGATTCGAATGTTTACTAAGATCGAACAACCAATCAGAATCGCGCTCGCGCATGGCAGCGTGCGCGTACAGTAAGTTTTACTGTACGCGCACGGTGCGCGCTTATAGATATATATATTGATTTAAATGCTATTTTCTCAGGAAATACTGAACAGATTTACACCAGACCTGCAAAAGGCACATCCCTGACCTGAGGACTACCTCTCTGCCAAATTTCAAGTAATTCTGTTCAGCCGTTCGGGCTGTAGCTTGGACTAAAGGTCCTATGGAAAAATGCATGGGGAAAACGCGTTTTGGCACCCCCCCTTTTTCTCAGCCCCCGCTTGACGAATCCCCCCGAGACTTTCAGGGAGAGAGCGGAGCGGAGGGCCCCACCTATTTTGAAAATTTCGGGAGGATTCCTCAATCGGCGCCAAAGTTATTCCAAATAGAATGTTGCTGATTTCCTATGGAAACACGGTCCTAACTATAACTATCTACTGGCGACCGCCAGTAGATAATATATATATATATATATATATATATATATATATATATATATATATATATATATATATATATATATATATATATATATATATGAATTCCAAAAAGCTCTCTCCCACTTCCAGGACGGCGAGGAAGAAGCACGCGGACACCAACTCGTGCTTCGCAGGTTTTAATAAAGATCAGCACCCACACAACACGCCATTACGCGTTTCGGCCACCAGATGGCCTTGATCACATAACGTAACTGCCACTTCATTAACCTTTATATTTAGGAGCACTCTATGACCTCGTGATGCTGGTGTTAAATAAACATAGAAAAAATACTCTAGTTTACATGGCAAATGTAACAATGCAATATATATACACATACAGGCAATATTAGTAATTGTAGCGGCATGGGTCTATGAAATTCCATGATGATAATATTGAATGATGTCTGTATATGACTTATTTTAAACTCTTGGAAAACTTTACAGATCATGTAAAAACACAATAGGCTCCATGATTCAAATGTGCAAATTTAGCTTGTGCAAATACGCAGAATAATAGTGCAAAATCTTTATTATTAAAGTGCAAATTGTGCCTTTAAAGTGCAAAAATGCAAAGGTGCAAAATACGCAACAATGGTGCAAAATGCAAGCAAATGTATTGTATATACACACATAGCAGCTATATTCTGAAACTAATTCATACAATTAACTAATACACGGTCTGAATTCTTTGCAATTTTTCAACAAATGTTAAAATTATGTCAAATTACAAGCTCATTTCATAAAACCCGAAATTCGAAAGATCTATTGCCTATGTAAAAAATCATGAAAGCTGGTCGAAAGTGAAGAAAGTGCAAATAATACTAGAATAGCAACACAAGCGAAGAAAGAAAACAAACAAAAACGGGGAAATAATACTAAAACACTTGTCATATGTGTGTGTTTTCATGTTGACATATACCCGTTAAATTTAGCTACTCCCCTAAATCTTTCGAATAATATATCTACAGTAAAAGCTTTAGGTATATCTCATAGGTCAGCTTTCACCTAAATTATAATGCACATGATGATGCAAGGAACCTTGCTGGGGGATTCATTAGATGTGTAGAGCCGGAACGCTCCAACATATGAGGAAGAGATTTTTTCTTTTTCTTCTTTCTTTTTTTTCTTTTTTTCTCTTCTCTCTTTTATTTCCCTCTTTAACTCTTCACTTTCCTGAACTATACCCATTTAAAAATTCGAAAGACAAACTAGGAGAGAAACAAAAACAAACAAAACATAGAAGGAACAAATTAGTTCAATGACTGGATAAATAGTCAACTCTCAAACAATATTGATGAGGATACAGGATAAATACACGACTTATCATGTAGTGAGGACTCCCTTAATACGTACATACATTGTTAAGTTAGCACAACCACGTTAGATGTTAGAAAGCCATCTTGATGTTTTTGCGCACGACACTGCGTTTACATGTTATTGCTTAAACAAACTGCTGACTCGAGTTTTGCCTCACACGAAAGCAATCTGTTGTTACCATCCCGAGCTCTGCGCAGCGACCTTGGTCTGTACATGATGTGACAAACAGTCTGGGTTGTTAGACAATGCATGTTTTCCACTCTAGGTTGATCGACCCACTATTTAGCCATAACACACAGGCAGCTGCAAATACCTGAAAGTTGGTGCTTTTAATATCACAGACATCATGTTTATTATTCAGACCGAAGACGAGCCTTCCTGCGAGAAGACTCCTGATGCTCCTGTGATGTGATTTCACTAAGCTGATCTTTGAGGTATGGGGTCCCCTATTCAAGCCTAAGAGACCTTCTATTAGCATAATAATAATATTAGCTTCTTAATAAAGGGAAGGTGGTAGTATCCACTGTCATTATAACATGATCATCCCTTTTATATTCTATGGTATTGTAACGATGCTGATGGTTTTGATTTTAATCATTTGTCTGCTTGTATTAGCCAAAGTACTGCATCTTAGGACACGTGGTCTATAAAAATAAACTCCTTTTATTTTCACCGTGTCTCTGTTGATTCTTGTTGTGGACTGATGTGAGAATAATATACGAACAGGTATTTCCGATTCCCACCATTCCTGAGAGTACACTAAGTAGCTTGTTCTGGGTTGTCTTTTCATTGGGATCTCTGAGCCGAATCTCGGATAACGAATGGGACACTTATGCTAGCCGGATACTGGGTTCTGGGTTCTGAGGTGAGTTTCTGGTACACCACAATTCACTGTGGTCCTGGGGTTCTACGCATAGTTCTGTGTATAAGCAGAATCCCTGCAACAATCAGTGAAAAAGCTTCGATTGCCAGGATTGCCAATGCATGCACTGTGAATCTTAATCAAATATTGCAAGAAAATTAAAATAATGTTTTTGAACAGTGTGGCCTGCAAATACTCAAATAAAATTGTGTAAGTCCTCAGTGTTATTTAACCCTGTTGGGGCTTTGCTATCGAATTCGAGTATGTATTTGGTTTCGAGTTGTCGTAATGCTTTCTCTCTGTTGCCCCCTCTTCGCTGTGCGGGGACACTGTCGACAACAAAGTATTTCAGGCAACTGAGATCATTGTTGTGTTGTTTTTTGAAATGACGTGCTACTGGGTAGCTAGAGTCATTATTTACAATTGCCCTTAAATGCTGTAAAATTCTGACATGGGCTTGTAATTTGGTGCTCCCAATGTAATTCAAGCCACATGTGCAGAAAAGGACATAAACCACGAATTCAGATCTACAAGTAAAGTGGCCCCTAATTTGTCTAGGGTTAGCACTGAATGGGACTGCGTATTCAGTAGTATTTTGACCAAATTTACACGCTCTGCAACTGGTACATTTGAAGAACCCATTTTTGGGTTTTAACCACGAACAGCTAGTATGGCTTAGGGTGTTAGGTCTCATGAGCTCTCCTTTCATGGTTCTTGCCCTTCTGAACGTCAGTACTGGTTTAGAGGGTAGCGTTGGGGCCAAAACACCATCCGTTAGCACAATCGGCCAATTTTTATTAACAATGGCCCTGATCTTGTGGTGGTGTTTGTTAAATGTTGTGATCAAACGTGATACATTGGAGATTGCGCTATCGGGGATATCAACTGAATTATGTTGGCTCATGTCGACCGATTTGTCTTTGAGCAGTAAATCCCTGGGGATGGATTCCACTTTCTCATAGGCTTCCCTGAGGATCCCCTCAGAGTAACCTCTTTGCCTCATCCTACTCATTGCCTCCTCTGAACATTTGGCTCTCTCCTCTGGTATACTACAAATACGTTTAATGCGGAGGAGTTCCCCGTAGGGAATGCTTTTTATGAGGTGTGGTGGGTGGGCACTGCTGGCATGTAGGATAGAGTTGCCAGCAGTGGGCTTTCTGTACAGACATGTTTCTATTTGGTTCTCGATAATCGTGATTTTGGTGTCTAAAAATTCGACTGATGTATTGTCTATATTAAAAGTGAATTTAAGATTAAAAGTATTGTTGTTTAAAACCTCAATAAAATTTATCACACTTTCACGATCACCTTTCCAAACCATAAAAACATCGTCAATGTATCTAAACCACTTTGCAATTTTGGATCTAAACACATTAGAATGGGTTCCCATGAGAACTGAAGTACTGGGTATTTTAATCCCAGCGGTGCAGGGGAACACACCCTATGACTTCGGGGTTCTTCCTGTTTCAGACCTACAGAAACACAGAGTCTTCTGGGTGAAGTCAAAGATCAGTTTATTGGTTGCAGACCAATTACAGGCGTCCTAGAAGTACAACAGCGTGTATGTTCTCAGGAGACTGCTGAAAATCACAGAAACGGGCTTCTCCTTAAATACAGATTTTCCTGCCTCAGGCACACATTCCTAGGTTTATGGCATGGTCATTCAAAGTATACATTACAAACGAAAAAGCGGAGTCATGATGACCATCCCACATTCCAGTGAAGCCAGCCCGCAATTATTTACACAGCAAAGCTCAGATCCTACATCAGATATCGATAGGCCCCAATAAACATGAGCATCTCCTGTTTTGGGAAACAAGCCATAAAGCAGGAACAGTCAGGTGTGAAAGAGATTAGCTGGGGGCTCGTGTAGGATGAAAAGACTTTATGGTGTGTCAAGCCCTGATGCTAATCACAGGTGGCCAGAGGACGGGGAACTCGTGAGACCAGTTTGACCTGGGGCAGCGGAGTCAAGCTGCCCAGGTCACAGAAAAGTCAAGGAAAGGCACATGTGCTCTAAAAGGCCAGTTTTAGCTTCATGCTATATAGCCTATGTGAGGGCAACCATAAGATGGCCACCGATACAAAATGGAACCCACGCAGTGATGTGAAATAGCGTATACACAGTGCATTCATAGCTGAAACGTTACAGAAAGCACTCGTACATACCGCATTAACCATTCGCGGTTCACTACTACCGAGATAGACAGGGGTAGGGCCCTATCTCCTACGCGGTCCCAAATTCTAAAGTACGACAGACCCTCCTTTTGCCCTTACATAGGCAATAACTATACTCATTTCAATCCGAGTCTAGGTCAATATTCACGAAGTCATGGAGATGTTGCTGTAGCATCATCCTATTACTTAGCTCGTCCCTCGATACAGGTTTCCTTACACATAATGTAGCACAGAGGCCACATATCGCAGGAGCACACTGTATGCACAGACAGAACAGGAAAAGGATGGCTAAGATCATTCCAATGACCATCAGAACTTTCCAACCCCAGGCAGATATCAGTTCCCAGAACCACCCCACCAGTGACCAATCTCCTTTATCCACGTGTATGGACTCAGATATTTTATGCAGTTTGGAGATGGCTTGATAAACTGTTGGAGCGTTATCTGGTATGAAAATGCAACAACTGGATTGGATAACCTTACATACCCCACCACGGTCTGCAAGTATGACGTCTAGAACCATGCGGTTCTGCAAAGTCATGAGGCGATCCGCTTGGAGCTCAGCTGTCAAATTACCAAGGGCACCAGCCGTAACATTAACAGTGGACTCAACCACACGAGTCAGCTGTCTCAGGTTCCTACTATTAACCATAGGTCCCCAAAACGGCAGGAAACCCAAAAAGAAATCTCCCGCTTCCTGACCGGCAGTATCCTCCTTACTAATCACGCCTCTCACAAGTCTGGTCTTGTGATAGTCGGAGGCGGCAGTAAATGTTGGCGGTAGCAGATTTGCAATATAACATGTGCCCGAGAAATCAGGGGGCAACCATGTATATGCTCGGTCATTGCAGATAAAATATGTACCCTTGGCAGCCAAAAACGCTGGGGAAAACTGTGACGGAAAAGTGTACGTTTCAGTACAGTCACTTCTTCCCAGTTGAGCTCTAGGATTCTGACCATTACCTTGCAAACAGAACCGACCTATGTGGGGTACGACCCAGATTGGGGATGAGATTTTCCGCTGTCCTTCACCTAGACTAATACTATACCCCGTCACGTTCCACCCTACATAAGCTTTCAACTCTTCTTTGGGAATGGATGAGTATGCATCGATATCTCTACTCATATCGGCAACTCCTTTCACTAAAGCTTTGTTATTGGTGCTAGGTCTGATGGAACGCGGTTGTCGCGGGGAGTACGCTTCTAGAGCATAGAGAAACATGGTCTGGAATGCCCATGACGATCCATTGTAACTATACGGCAGCCCAAGATAGGGAATACCCTTATTAATGGTATGTGGCATTAAACCACACACCCAACAATTTGTTGTATTCATGACTAGTTGGTGCTGGTGCAGGAGCTGAATAAACGAGTTATTCACAAACTCTGATCGTCTAGCTTGTTCATGTTCAGGCAGAGGGTGAAAAGAGTGTGAGGAGATAGTAGGAGGAGGCATAGGCTGTACAGTGGGTGCAATGGGCTCTTGAGAGGAGAAGAATACAAATCCTACAGTAAACACTACCATACTACATAATACAAACAGGCATAATAATACAAAACGTTTGCGTGTCATAATTTTACACATTCTTGTTTTAAAGTTCATTTCCTCAGTGAGTCTCTCCATCTTACAAAACTCCATCCTCTAATCGTGCCGCTCGCGGCGGGTGAGTATCTTCTGCTAAGGAGTACGCCTGTCAGTCCAGGGAACGCCCTAGACCAACCAGAACCGTCGACCTAACGTCTTCGGCCTGTACCCCAAAGTCTTGGCACCGCGACCCTGCAGCTGAACCCGGATGGTGGTTCGAAAAACAAAAATCAAGAAAGTCCTTCAGATGGGAGAGCTCTGGTTATCAAAAAATAAAAAGGTAAAAGAAAAAGAATATTTATTTGTCCGTGGGCCTTGGCCTCAGATTGTAACGAAAACGGGCAGGCACTGTTTGATCTTGAAACAAGAGTTCAGGCTCTGTAGTGTCCAATCGAGCTGACGGTGGCACAGCTTCTTGCAAAATATCGTCACTTTCCTGCGCTGAAGCTGTGCCTTTTATGCGTGCATCACTGAACGGCACAAAACGAGGTACAGTGTCTGTTTCAGAGTCTGCGATACCCTCCTGGACCCACTGGTCATACGGCAGAGGCAAAGGGATCCTTTTGATGTGGGCGCCGTGGATCCAGTTTTTCTTCCCCTTTACTCGAACCGCTGATCTCGTAGATAGGAGCACGAGATGAGGGCCGATCCAACGAGGCTCATCGTTGCTCTTGCGCTGAAAATTTTTCACCAAGATCCACGTGCCCGGGTCAATAGGGTGTCCTGGAGCCTCAGAAGCCGGGGGGAGAGTATCATGCACCTGTTGGTGTAAAACACGCAGTTTAGCTGTCAATTCGTGCAAGTAATCAAACAGTACCGGATGCTCGATTTCACTGAATTTCGTCGGTCTTGGAACACCCCATACATTGGCCGGGCGGCCAAAAACGACCTCGTAGGGACTAAGTCCCACTCGTGAGTGCACGGTCATTCTGGTGGACAGGAGTGCTAGAGGCAGAGCGTCAGGCCATTTAAGACCTGAGCTCGCTTGGATTTTGGCCAGCTTGAGTTTGAGAGCGCCATTGTAGCGCTCTACTAATCCAGCTGATTGGGGGTGGTTTGCAGCGTGAAACTTCTGCCTTATACCTAGTCCCTCACACACATTCTTCATCACTTTTCCCACAAACTCACTTCCATTATCACTCCACACCATTCTTGGCATTCCAAACCTAGGGAAAAATTCCTTCACAAGGGCTTTGGCTGTGGATAGAGCAGTGTTATCTTTTAGAGGATAGGCCTCTATCCATTTTGAGAAAGCTCAAACAACCACCAATACATATTTCAGGTTGTTGCACCTTTCCATGTGGATAAAATCCAACTGCAAAACTTCAAATGGATATGATGGAGGCGCAAAATGACCAGCTGGAGTTGGGGTTCCCCTACCAGGGTTGTACTTCAAGCATACCATACAACTCTTGACCACATTCTGTGCACACTTAGGAATTCCAGCATTCTGCCATACTGGAGCCAACAACTTACAGATTCCTTTCGTACTGATGTGTGCCATTCCATGTGCGATAGTAACCACTGGAAGCACATATGCATCAGGTAACAACCATCGCCTATGTTCTGACAAATCAATCCAACAACCATTCTCATCCAACTTACCCATACTTTCTCTCCACTTGCTTAACTCTTTCTCTGTGGCTTCAGCTTGAAGGGACTTTACACTTTCTATTGTGTTTTCACACATTCCAACATCACCAACCCATCTGGCAGGGCCTGCAACATACATTCGAGTCTTCACATCTTTTGCTGTCTCTTTCGCGACTTCATCAGCAAACGCATTACCACGACCAACATCATCAGTGATTTTCTTGTGCGCACTGCATTTCATAATCGCAACTTGTAACGGTAGGGTCAGTGACTCAAGGAGATCATTCACCAACTTGCCATTCTGAATCTTAGCTCCATGCGAAGTCAGGAACCCACGTTCCTTCCACAATCGCCCAAAACTATGAGCCACGCCAAAGGCGTACTGGCTGTCTGTATATATATTCACTCTCATTCCTTCAGACAACACGCATGCTCTCGTAAGGGCAATCAATTCTGCTGCTTGAGCCGAATTTTGTGGCACACGCGCAGTTTCCACAATCGTGTGCAAAGTCGTGATAGCATATGCAGCAGTCGTATCACCATTCGGAAGCTTGAAACACGAACCATCCACCCATAAAGTACCATCACACTCAGTCAGGGGAGTATCTTGGAGATCTACTCTTCCTTTCGTCTCTTCTTCTGTTCTGAACAGACAATCATGTTGCTCTATCTCATCTAGGTCTGCTGGAATTGGTAATAGTGTAGCTGGATTCAACGTGTTACATCTCTTTATGTGTATATGGTTTGCTAACAGTGTCAGCTCATAGCCAGATAATCGCGCACTAGTTAAGTGCTGTGTCTTGGTCCTGTTTAACAATGTGTCCACGGCATGTGGAACCATAACAATCAATGTATTATCCATTACTAGTCCAGCAGACTGTCGAATAGACATGGCTGCAGCGGCGGTGGCTCTCAGACAACTTGGCAATGCCCTCGCTACAGGGTCCAAGGTTGACGAAAAATACGCGCATGGACGCGGTCTGTCACCAAAAGGCTGTGTTAACACTGATAATGCACAACCATCTTTCTCGTGAACATACAATGTAAAAGGCTTGCTGTAGTCAGGGGTACCCAACACAGGAGCTGAACACAATGCATTACGCAATTCCACAAAACTTTTCTGACACTCTTCAGACCATGGGATAGGATTCGGTGTGTCCTTGCATGTTAATGCTAACACAGGTTTTGCCAACAAGGAAAAACTAGGAATCCAATGCCTACAGTATGAAGTAATGCCCAAGAAAGCATGCACTTCTCTCTGTGTTCTTGGCACACTCAACTGTGCAATGGCTTGGATTCGTTCTGGGGTCAGTCTCCTTCCCTCCTTCGATAAGAGATTACCTAAGTAGGTCACTTCTTGTCGACAATATTGCAGCTTAGAGAGAGACACTTTGTGATGGGAGGCAGACAAATGACGCAACAATGACAAGGTAGCTTCTTTGCAAATCTTTTCAGCATCCGCGGCGATCAGTAAATCGTCAACGTACTGAATGAGGATAGCGCCATTGGGTAAAACCAGTGCATCAAGCTGCGCTTTTAAAGCCTGACTGTATATTGATGGACTCTCACAGTAGCCCTGGGGAGCGTGTTTAAAGCGGAAGCTGCGACCTCCTAAACTGAAGCCAAAGATGTCTCTTCTCTCCTCTGCAATTGGGATGCTAAAGAAAGCATTCTTTAGATCGATCACTGAGAACCATGCAGCGGAAGCTGGAATCATGGTTAACAAGGTAGTTATATCAGGGACAACTGGAAACTGTGGTACAACAATCTTATTAACCTCTCTAAGATCAATCACAAATCTGTAAACAGGTGGCTGTGAAGGGTCCGTTCGTTTTAAGACAGGTAAAACAGGACTATTGCAAACGTTGCCTCTTGTCTCTTCAATTACGCCCTTCTTAATCAAATCGCTGACAATTGCTAACAATGCTTTCTGACCTTCATTGGAGATCTTGTACTGGGGAATACGTGGCAATCTGACATTGGCTTTTAAAGTGACCACATATGGCGGTATTTCCAAAAGACCCACATCATTGGGACCAGTAGCCCAAAGGGCATCAGGAAGGGATGACAATTCAGGTGGCATTGTATTTTTAGACAAATACATCGGGGAAATCACTTTCTTGCCTAATGTAAGTTGTACTCCTGAAGGAGAACAATACAGCGTGGCATGCAATCTTTTTAGCAAATCTAAGCCTAGCAAATTTTCACCACAACCTGTTGTTAGAATGAGGGGTGCTTTCAGCTCACAAGGTCCAACAGAAAGCGACATAGGACTAGAAATCGGGTTCAGAACTGGGGCGCCAGAAAAACCTACTGAGACATTTATTTCGCCAGACAAAGGCGCGCCAGGGAGTTTTGAATGCATGATTGAACTCTTTGCAGCACCAGTATCCAGCAGAAAGGGCTCCGTTACATTTGCTGTAGTTACTTTAACATAAGGTCCGCTCTGATCCACTGGCACTGAAACAACTCCCTCTCTCTGTCTACGGCTGTCCTAGTAATCATCATCTTCTACATTGTCGTCTTCTGCATAATAATCGTTATTGTAGTACTGAGCTGTATTACCAGTCGTGTTGGCTTGCTGATCAAAGCTATTTATGGTATTTTGAGGCGGAAGAGGATGCGCGTTCTGGAGAACATTTCCACGCCCTCTGCCTCTAGGAGCTTGCTGACCACCTCTACCTCTTGCGCCATACGCATTACTGTTACGCTGCATTAATTTAGGGCAACTATATTTAAAATGACCTTCCTCTTTGCAATATGAACATTGGTTGGGACCTACAGGGATTCGTGGTTGATAATACCCATTCATTTGCTGATTATTCTGAAACTGTTGGGGTTGCTGATAAATACCTTGTGTTTGCCTATAATTACTCTGTCCTCCACGTGGTGGATAAGCCTGCTGCAAGAGGACCTTTGTCTTTAGTTCTTTCGTTTTCTTATCTGTTCTATCCTTCTCATCTTTGTCTCTATTCTCATAATACTGTGCAGTAGCCAGTATTTGCGCTGAAGAGGAAACAGCCCAAGAACTTTCTGAGTCTTTAAGTTTCTTACACAACTCGGGAAGTAGGTTCTGTACAAATTTATCAACAAATAACCGTTAGCCACCTTCAGTGCTCATGTCTTGACCACTGTGGTCGATAAACGTTTCTTCAAACCTGGTAAAGAAATCGGACACTGTCTCATCTTTCTTCTGCTTACATGCGGACAGTTTGGCCCAATTTACGCGCATCGCAGGCAATATAGTTTTCATGTAGGTAATAATTCTACCAGGGAGCGCTGCTATGAGGGGCTCAGGTTTTGCACCACCAACTTGTCTAATGTCTGCGGCAATGATATTAGCCCATGTGTCCCCTAGTTCTGCAGCGTGATCTACATTACGAATGGATCCCCATAAAGGCTGTGGAACAACATTCCCAAACAGCATATCTATGTCGGCTAGATTCATTACACATGATTCTGCAGTTTGTGATAACTCCTTATAATATCCTGCAGGGTTCTTACGGGGATCAGGCAATGTCTGTTTAAGTGCTAACACCTCAGATCGCTTCAATGGGACATGTACCCAAACACGCTGAAAATGTGCTAGGACAGCTGGATTAGCATTCGGATCAGCAGGTCACCAAACTGGAGGAACCTCACGCATCGGATATTGGCGCGCTTTTACCTCCTTCCCTACAGGAAAATCCTGGTCAAACAATGATTGCTGACAATCGCCATTTCTGAGGGACAGTAAAGTCGCAACTGCTTTATCTACATTGGGGCCCACAATTACACCTGTTCCGAAATCAAATCGCACTCGACACAATTCCTGTGGGTTTGGGTTTGCACCCTTATCCTCCAATTCCTCACAGAGGAATTCACACATTTTATCAAAAACATACCTCTGTTTTGGGGCATCCCATTGGTGAAAAACATTAACAACCGATTCCACATCATAGCATGAATGGAAACCAATCCACCTACGCGCCAGATGATCTAACACCTCTTTCTCTTCGGGACCAGGCAGCTGACTACGCAATTGCTTACGCTGTAAACCAGGAGTCGCAGTAGATGACCCAAAGAGAGGCGACATTAAACTAGTAACTACATTAGCTAGTCGTTGTCGTGCTGAAGGAGAAGTTGAGGCAAAAACAGGGGGATAGACAGAGGGAAGAAAAACAGATTCAGATACAGGTACCGGGGCAGTGTAAGAAGGAGCGCCAGGGGAAGCCGCTGGCGTGCTAGGCAAAGTCGCAGGAAGCGCGGGGGTAACAGGTAGCAAAACTGGCGGCCCTTGAGAGGGCTGCACTGCAGGGATAGGAGCCAGCTGAGGAGGAGCTGGCAACTGCGGGAAGGCTTGCGGCATATTTACTAGAGGCTGCGCATTTACAAGCTGTGGAGGTGCTATGGCATTTTGCGCATATGGGGGTGGCGAACTTAACAAATGGGACATTAGGGAATCTTTCTCATTCTCTTTTGTCTCATCTTGCACAAGGGGTGACAAAACAGGGTAACATTTATCAATCCCTAGTTTGCGCTGTCTGTGCAATTGCTCATTCATTTGTTCCTCCTCGTTATCTTTAAATTGCACAGCTGCTTGCATCACTGACATACCTCTCTCTCTCTTATCCCTTTTCGCTAGCTTTATTTCCTTCTGTTTGGCTTCCTTTCGCCATAGGCGGAAAGAATCAAACATCGCCGGCCGGGCTTTCTTTTTAAACAATTTAACTTCCAAATTATCTAAGATATCTGTATCGAAACTACCATTTTGGGGCCATTTTAAAACACCGTCCTTTCTGGTGTATCGGATCCATATTTCATTATATGCAATGGGGCCCACGCCATGTTTTACATAAAGCTCATAAGTTGGAGTTCCAATTGGAGGAACTGGACATGAATCCTCTAACTGGAAATCCCTTCCACAACCCAAACAAAACAATCTACAAAATACACTAGAACCAGGCAGCTTCGCTCACTAGTCTAGTTTCAAACGTCAAAGGATTATCGAATACGATAGTCTCGTGAATACACGAGTCCTCTGGCTGTGGGACTTGCAAGCACCAAATCGAAAATGATCCCGAAGGATACCAAATTCAAACTGGGAGACGCTCCACTTATACTTAACTGAATATTGATGATCGATGGCGTCACCAGAAGACTCTCTCGATTGTTTCGCTCTACCAAAGTCGTCAAGGGTCCAAAACAGGGCGATTAATCAGGGCAGCAGTCCTTCGTAGCCGTCGGGACGCGGAGAACCTCGCAGAAAAGACCTTCGGACCACGTCGACATGCAGGGGTCGATGAAGTGGCGGCCTTCCTCCAGAATTTCCACACGAAGCTCCTCACGAACCTCTGGCTTGGACCGGTACCGCTGAAATCGCGCCGAGTTGGGCGCCAACTGAAGTACTGGGTATTTTAAGCCCAGCGGTGCAGGAGAACACACCCTATGACTTCGGGGTTCTTCCTGTTTCAAACGTACAGAAACACAGAGTCTTCTGGGTGAAGTCAAAGATCAGTTTATTGGCTGCAGACCAATTACAGGCGTCCTAGAAGTACAACAGCGTGTATGTTCTCAGGAGACTGCTGAAAATCACAGAAACGGGCTTCTCCTTAAATACAGATTTTCCTGCCTCAGGCACACATTCCTAGGTTTATGGCATGGTCATTCAAAGTATACATTACAAACGAAAAAGCAGAGTCATGATGACCATCCCACATTCCAGTGAAGCCAGCCCGCAATTATTTACACAGCAAAGCTCAGATCCTACATCAGATATCGATAGGCCCCAATAAACATGAGCATCTCCTGTTTTGGGAAACAAGCCATAAAGCAGGAACAGTCAGGTGTGAAAGAGATTAGCTGGGGGCTTGTGTAGGATGAAAAGACTTTATGGTGTGTCAAGCCCTGATGCTAATCACAGGTGGCCAGAGGACGGGGAACTCGTGAGACCAGTTTGACCTGGGGCAGCGGAGTCAAGCTGCCCAGGTCACAGAAAAGTCAAGGAAAGGCACATGTGCTCTAAAAGGCCGTTTTAGCTTCATGCTATATAGCCTATGTGAGGGCAACCATAAGATGGCCACCGATACAAAATGGAACCCACGCAGTGATGTGAAATAGCGTATACACAGTGCATTCATATCTGAAACGTTACAGAAAGCACTCGTACATACCGCATTAACCATTCGCGGTTCACTACTACCGAGATAGACAGGGGTAGGGCCCTATCTCCTACGCGGTCCCAAATTCTAAAGTACGACAGAACCTGCTCCTCCCACCAGCCAACATATATATATATATATATATTCCCTGAAAAAAACCCATAGGTTTTACAGACGTTATAGTTAGGAATTAGCATTTGAAAAAAACCTTACAAATTCACAGAAAAAAACATAGGTTTCAGGGACGTTATAGTTAGTTGGACATTTGACTCATATAAAACTGGAGAAATTCGCCCGTTATAGTTAGTTAATCTAACTATAATTCGCGCACCCGCAATGCACTGGTGATGACGTCACATATTACATCACTCATGACATGGTCAGTGACATCACTGATGACATCACTGATGACATCTCAAATGACATCACTGATGACATGATCCAGTGAATGTGTGTTTCTGTAAAGTTTAAATATTTTTCATATATATCTATGCCAAGGTGTATTGAAGAAAGAGTGGATTTACAAGTGCCTGAATGGATTATTTAGTAGGTGCGTGACTGTATAAGTGAGTGATTGAACATGTGTAACTGAATGTATGGGTTAGTGACTAAACTGTGTGGAAGTCTGTATTAGTGTCTCAGTTGGTGTATAAGCGGCTGCATGGGTTGGTGAGTAATAAGTACATGAGTGTCTATATAGGTTATTGATTTGTTGTCTGAGTATCTGTATGGGTGCCTGAGTGTCTGTATGGGTGGGTGGGGGTGTGTGTGACTATGTGCATAGATGTCTGAGTGGGTGATTCATTGGTTGTATGGATTTAAAAAAGTGCATCTGGGAAGGGCTGTATGGGTGAGTTAGAGTGTATTGGCGTGTTGGTGAGTGAATGAATGTCTCAGTGGTATATGTGTGAGTAACTACGTATGTTTTAAGGCAGTATATGTGAGTGTTGGAGTATATAAATGACTATACGTGAGAGTAAGTTATTTGAAGAGTGGGTGTATAAATGAGTGTCTGCTTATATCAGTGATTGTATAAGACAGTAAGTATGTGTTAGCATCTACATAAATAAGTGATGTGGTTTGTGTATAAATAACGGAGTTGGTGTGTATAACTGTATACATGAGTAAATGGGTATGTGATAGATTCTTTGCGTGACTGACTAGGTGTGTGTGACTGGATGTGTGTAGACCTAGGAAATAGTGGGTGGTATGTAGTATCTGGCATTCTTGTGTGTATGGCTTCAAAAATAGTAGTCTGTATTTTAGAGTGTGTGTATCAAAGTTTATATTAGGGCATCAGTATGTGCATCAGATTATCACGTGGACGATGTCATCAGTGATGTCATCAGTGATGTCATTTGAGATGTCATCAGTGATGTCATCAGTGATGTCACTGACCATTTCATGAGTGATGTAATATGTGACTTCATCACCAGTGCATTGCGGGCACGCGAGTTATAGTTAGCTCAACTAACTATAACGGGCGAATTTCTCTAGTTTTATATGAGTCAAATGTCCAACTAACTATAACGTCCCTGAAACATATGTTTTTATCTGTGAATTTCTAAGATTTTTTAAATGCTAATTCCTAACTATAACGTCTGTAAAACCTATGGTTTTTTCAGTGAATTTCAAAGGTTTTTTAAATGCTAATTCCGAACTATAACGTCTGTAAAACCTATGGTTTTTACAGTGAATTTCAATGGTTTTTTAAATGTTAATTTCATATTTTAATATTTATAAAACCTATATTTTTTCTTTTTTTTTGTAATATTTTGGAACTCTATTATTCTTTTTTTTAAATTTGAAAAATTATGTAATTTTTAATATCTTCAAAAAAAAGTATGTATACATATATATTTTATTTTTTAGAAAACTAGACTCCCGTACCGGTAGTGTACCAAGTAAGGGTGGGCGTAGTGGGCGTAGTGGGGCTACGTGAAGCAGCACGTAGTGTGCCCAAATCTACGCACACTACGCGCTTCGCGTAGCCCCACTACGCGCCACCCGCCACCCACCCACCCTACTTTTAAAAGATTAAATTAATTTGTAATAAAGCAAATTAAAGGCACTTACCTGACGCGCGGCGTCTCCCGGGGCTCCCTCTTCCTGTTTTTCAATTTTCCTGACAAATGCGCATGCGCGGACGCCCGCGCATGCGCATTTCTTGTGAGAAATGCGCATGCGCGGGCGTCCGCTCATGCGCATTTGTCAGGAAAAATTGAAAAACAGGAAGAGGGAGCCCCGGGAGACGCCGCGCGTCAGGTAAGTGCCTAATTTCCTTTATTACAAATTTATTTTTTCTTTTAAAAGTACGGCGGGCGGGAGGCGGGTGGTGGGCGGCAGGCAGCTACGCTTCGCCCACGTAGTGTGCGTAGGCGCTGCCTGCTTCGCCTACTTCGAAAACTGCGAAGCAGGCAGCGCTACGTACACTACGTGGGCGAAGCGTAGTGTCGCGCCCAGGGTTAGTACCAAGCTCCATCACCACGTGAATCCTATCCGCCATATTGCGAAACTCGTTAAGGATGCGCTTTTCGTATCCGACGGCTTCGTAGCACTGTGTCCCGCCTAACATCATATACGTATAAGGTCGCGCCAGCTCCTAGTTTGGTATGCGACAGGTGCGCGGTGCCAATATGCGCGTTACGTCATATATGTATAATGTCGCGCCGGCTGCGCGTTCCGTATGTGGCGAGTGCACACTGCCAGGCCCTGTGTTACGTCATAGACGTATGGTATCGCGCCGGGTACGCCATTCCCTCATTTATTTTTTTATGTCTCAAAACTATATCTAAATAAGTTTAAAGTGTATATGAGAGCAAGCGATACTCTAAAATATTTTCCACATTTATATATTTCTAACTGTAATAAACAATATTATGGTAAATATATTTTCTCAAAATCACGTCGGGTGTGACCTCCTTGCGCGCTCGGTGTGCGATTGCCATGTGACCTTAAAAAAAAGCTTTTGATTGGTTCATAACATTTCCCATTGTAACAGCTGGAGGACCCCACCCATTTTAGTCATTCTCTCTACACCGTTTGATGAGAGACACCTCTTCTGCTTACGGAGCTTTTTTGAAAAGTTTTTTGCTGTGTACACACATCTTATAGTACACACATCATGCAACGATCATCTTGATCAATAATCATGCTCTGTACAGTAGCCTTCCATGTGTGATAGCCATGCATCTGAAACGTTACATCAAAAAACAAATGTGTGTTACACGATGCCTCTGGTGTGTGTGCGCGCATTATTGTGCTGCTTTTCGGCCTGGGTATTGGTGGCTCGAAGGGGTATCATCAGCCACGGGCAGAGTGCACATCCTAGATCACATGTGACAAACAGTAACGAGTAATGTGTAGATTTGTGCTGAAGTATGCTCTGTTGTCAGGCTTTACCAGTACAGTAGTATGTCATATGTGAGACTTTCAGCTTCACGTTTGACATGCATTGCTCGACTGTAATGAGCGTTATCACTGTGTATGACGTAACCTCACTGCTGATCCTCCCTCCATCCGAGCACATTCACATGTGTGCACTTTGCGATAGCAACACTTTCAATAATACCGCACACCATTGACATGCGTGTCTGCGCATATCCACCAGCTTGACAACGACATGTGATGTTGTCCATTCAATGTTTTCGGACAGCACCTCATTAGCGATAGTTGCCGCCCTCCCGATACATGTTACATTAATGTAAATTGCGGATTGTACGACATCAAAACTGCAACAGGGACACCCACATAAGTACGCTTCCTGCCCAGGCAGGGACTGAACAACGCCCAGGTCCCTAGAATATTTATTCACACCCCTACGCTGGCTGACATACGCAAGCCCAGCTCACTTTGCGTACGTATAAATAGGATAACAACGACGCCACATGTTCCAGTTCTTCCACACTGCTTCAGGTGATATGGCCGCATCCACCTCGCATATCACAATACGCAATAAAGAAAAGAGATCCATGAGGTGTACATCATCCTGGCAATCAAAACTACATCTGAATTGTGAACCCTGCTGGCTGTCGTGTTTGGACACACACCAATACCAGCAGGTGGACAGTGGTGCCTGGGTGCACAGGGGCTGCACTTGAATGCGTTGTGGCGGGAGGTATGGGGTGCATCAGCCTGGGTGCACAGGTGCAAACAAGCGATGTTGCCGTGCTTAATGATGTGATCTCTGACCTCATTCAATGACATCTCTGTCTCATTTTCAGGACCTGCTGGACCGTACTGTAGGCATGAGCCAGCAGGCAGCACTGCTCTACAGACAAGTGGTGTTGGCTTTTGGGGCACTGTAGTGAGCTGACTACTAAGTGTACATGCACACAGGCTTGCGCCACTGCATTGCACGCACACATTATGCTTCTAGCATGCGCTCTGTTCCTTTGTATGTAAACGTTGGCATAACATATTATTATTTACCCTTGTGTATTCTCGTGCACTCCAACTCCTCTTTGAACCACGATTACCACTAACAGTTGGTAGATCGTACTTCAAGAAGGAAGGATGCACTCAATTGGTGTTCTCTCTTAAGCTTGAAATAAACCTTCATTTACCTTAAGACGTTTCCACCATTATATTATTTCTCCCTTTTCGGACACTGAGTTAGTTGCATGAAAAAGTACGCAGCAGGTGCTCAACCGGTGATGATGCTCTGGCCTTTCTGACGCCTTCCATCGTGGTATCAAGACACCGTCCCACACCGGAGACCTGCTGTGCCACCCTGAGAGGCACCCCATAGTCGGAGCTCGCACCGGCACGTCGTTGGACACACCGGTTGTGGCAGGTGAGCAGTGAAGCCTCGGTGCGCAGGAGCTGCATTTGAGCACAGTGCGGGGGAAGGGGCTGGGGTGCAGCAGCCTGGGTGCACAGGTGCAGGCAAGCTATGTTGCTGTAGATAATAATATAATCTCTGGCCTCATTCATATCTCTGTTTCATTTTAAAGACTTGCTGGACCGCACTGTTTCTCACGGACCCCAGCATCCCAGACACACGGGTGATGGGAGGTGAACAGTGAGGGCTGGGTGCAGTAGGCCGACGCTCTGTCTCCTCCTCCTTCTGTTCTTTAGACTCTCCCTCCCCTTCTCCCTTCCACCCACTCGCTCTCTGTCCCATTCTCACTTTCTTCCTTTCATTCTGACTACCTTTCTTTTTCTCTTGGACATGGTACACATACTTATGTTTCTTTTTTCTCTTGCAGGTTTTGTACTCTGCTTCCGGAGGAGTCCCACCCACTTCTTTCATGGTTTTCTGTTGTTTCTTCGAATTAAGTTACGTTTCCATTTATTTGTGTTGTTTTAATAAAAGTTATTTTTTTTACCAATAAGTAAGTGAGTGTATGGGTCTTCTTTTTCTGACACTTGTCAAGCTCAAAATCTTGGTGAGTGCTGCATTCTTTTTACCTTCTCCCGCTCGTCGCCAAATTTATGTAGTGAAGAGGAAGACAGCAGAGGATCCGATAAGTAGATTTATTGCAGGAAAGTAAGACAGCTTAAACAGCCACCAACAGGACCAGACAGCAAGGCAACCGTCTTCTCAAGCACCGTGTACAAACTCCCCAAGATTCCCCTCATGACAGCCCTACATTCTAACATTACATACTAACATTATAGTAGCATTACATACTAACATTCTACTATGACTTACATTGGAATACTACACAAACCACATGACTTTACATCAATGAGCTCATGGTTTCATCCACGAGTCTTGAGACCGGTAGGGGTGAGTAGTTCGCTTCCCACTCCCTGTATTGTATAAACGCAAACTAACACTACTTCCACAGGTATGCTTCAGCGCCCATAGCACATCACTTTACAGCAATGAGCTCACAATTTAATCCCCGAGTCTTCAGACCAGTAGGGGTGAGTAGTTCGCTTCCCACTCCCTGTATAGTATAAACACATACTAACACTACTTACACAGTTATACTACAGCGGCCAGTATGCTACAGCGGCCAGAGCCCATCACTTTATAGCAATCAGCTCGGTTTGATCCCTGAGTCGTCACACCGGTAGGTGTGAGTACTTCGCTTCCCACTTCCAGTATAGTATAAATGCACGATAGAGGTCAGTAGTTTGCTTCCCACTCCCTGTATGGTATAAAAGCCTACTAACACTACTTCCACAGGTATGCTACAAAGACCAGAGCACATCACTTTTCAGCAATGACCTCACGGTTTAGGCTCTCGGCTTCATACTGGAGTGTAGCAGCATCTCATCTCAGCTGAGCAACACTGCACTTTCAGTCCGGTAGGAGTGACTACTTCGCTTCGCACTCCCCCTCTGAGGTTACAGTGCTCCTATCCTCCTGTTTCCTACTCTTTTCGCCCTTTTTCCCCCTTACTCATTTCAACGGAATCACAAAATGGCTGCAAACACTTCCTAGTTGAAACAGCTCGCAGCCAATAAGCATCAAGCTCCTGCTCGTAACGCCTCAGCCAACCAGATGGCAGAATTTCCAAATATCGATATCTGCAAATTTTGATATTTCTCCAAAACTACTGAACAGATTTACACCAAATAAACAAAAGCGTGCTTTCTAGACCAAGACCCTTCTGCCTGCCACATTTGGGGTAATTCTGTTCACCCGTTCGACCTGGAGCCTGGTCTAAAGTTTCCTATGGAAATTAACATGGAGAAAACACGTTTAGGGACTCCTTTTTTCTCTGCCCCCCCTTGACGACTCACCCCAAAACTTTCAACATAGGAGCTGATATGAACAAAGAATTAGTTTGGAAAATTTCATGAAGATTCATCAAACAACGCCAAAGTTATAAGCAAAACAAAAAATGTTCTTCCTATGGAAACTTGGTCCTAACTATAACTACCTACTGGCGACCGACAGTAGGTAATATATATATATTAACCAAGGCGTAAGCTGAAACGCGTTGCTGGTGCAGTTAGCATTATCTTTATACTGCATTCCCAAGGTGTCCTTGCATTTTTTCTGAAACAACGGAAATTGTGTGCTGTATGTTGCAGGGTTTCAGATACCCTGAGCGAGGACCGCCCTATATGACAGCCTATACCAATATCGGATTCTGTGTAATATATATATATATATATATATATATATATATATATATATATATATATATATATATATATATATATATATATATATATTAGATTTAAGTTTTTCATTATATTTTTGTGTGTTTTTGATCAAACAGCATTACAGACCAATATCAGGTCGACACCCGTAGTAAATGCTTCAAATTTATGTTAGAGGTGGCAGCACTGTCTTTATGAATGCTGAAGCACCTCCATGAGCTAGCGGCCAGGTTAATGCCAGACAGTGGATATATCCTCTAATGGAACCAGGATCTCTAAGATAGCATGCACCCAATAGTAATTGATCCAATGTTAGGCATTCCATCCACGTAAGAGGAGGACCTGCTAAATTCCTTCAGGTTTGAGGTGGAGGCACTGATGACAATGAAGGGTGAAAAGCAATGTTCCTTCTTATTTTCCCTATGTGTGTGATAACGAACGATTGTTGGTCACTACAGCTGAGACTAGTGCACCAAAGACATGGCAAATCAGATTATACAAACAAATGCAGTGTGTAACTTCCTAAAATCAGTGGCAATTGCCTCTCCAAAGATTTGGTTTAATATAAATGTAAAATAATGCATGTTGGTTGATATTATCTTGTGTAATAGTCACTTCTGAAGAAGTTGTTCCATTGTAAGTGTTGTACTACAAGACCCAGCATGCTTAGCACCATTGGTGTAAAAAGCAAGGATGGCTGAAAAACATCCTCATAATATGGTGCTGTGACTTTATAATCCTTTTCCCCCCTCATACCCCTCAAAAAGTCTCTAACACAATATGTCATATTTGATGCTCCCCTTTCTGGAACAATTGATGTGAAAATGTGAGTTTGAACAACCCACAAAAAATATCTTTATGGCAAGTGGAGTGAGATATCACCTCACAGCCTCCCAAGATTCCATGCATCCATTATATGAAACAGATTTTGTTTTATATCATTCACCACCTCCTTAATAAATCTAAGGGCATGATTATGATGTTGGTCAGACCACCACCAACAGGATGTCGGTGGCGGTCCCACCGACATCTATGTATGCCATCGGTCTGACCGCCAGATTACAATTCCAGAGGTCAGAGCGAGTTAGGCGCGGTGAAAGACCGACGCCTCTGACAGACTCAAGGAGCTCGTAGGGACGACGGTCGACTTCCTAATCCCTACAATGGGGTAATGCCTGCGCAGGCATAAGCGTAGGTATTAGGATATCCCTTCCTGACTGAATGTTCATGGCGGTCCCACCGCCATGAACAGACAGCTGGAAAGGGAGTTGTCGGCTCCTAGCAGAGCACCCGTCCCCTATGGGCCTCTGCCATGGGGCCAGGGGGGCACATGTGTTGCCCCCCCAAACATCCATTCACTGTGTGCAAGGTGCCACCTGGTTACCTTTGAGGTTTCTTGTGGTCTTGTTTTGTTTATTCTGTTTGCTTTAATTGACAAGTTGTTTTAAGCCTTTTTGGATTACATATCATATTCTGTAAAAATATATTATCTTACAAATAATGAGTTAACTGACACTCTTATTGTCAATACTTGGACATGCTAAAATACAATAAAACAAAAGTAGTTTCTTTTAATTTCTATTTGGAATAAAGATTATGGCAACACAAACAAGCCACCCTGGGTTGGACTAGTAACAGCGGATTGCAGGGGGGTCCGTTATTAAATGTTTTTTTTTATTAAAAGACGAATTCCCTTACCCACCAGTTGGTGACATGCTTCATCATCAAGAATCTCCTCGTACTGTGAACCTGGTTGCAGTGCGGGCTACAACCCCCTCACTGTGAGGGAGGAGCTCAGGGATGATTTTGATTGTGATGGTAAGGAGGTATACTAAAACCTTCAGATGAGCTGAGCAAGTAGGGAGTGTGTGAAGAGAGTGACAGTGCAGATAAAAATGACTACCTACCTGGTGTGTTGAAAATTACTTTTAATAGGGCACCCAGGGGTCCTATTGGCAGCAGGGTGCCCAAGTAGTATCTCCGTCCACTACTAGAGGCATCGAGGGAAGGCAATAGCTAGGCAGTGCGCCTTAAACAAGGTAGGAAGGTAACAACGAGCTGCCCCTGCAGTACTGCATCCAGTGGGGTACACGGCAAGTCATGCTAGTTTGTGAGGATGGTGACCTAGCCATCCGTGTGAAGGGAAGTCAGTCAGGGTGGAGTGTCTGACGGTCAAACCCTACCCGCCGGGCTCCGGTAATGCGCACAGCAGGTGGGTGACCATCCAGCATAGAGGACAGGGGGTGCACAACCTCAAGAGAACACAGCCTGCCTGCCGTTGAATGTCCATACCCACAACCAGCACAGGTGCGCCACCAAGTGTAGGGGTGATGGACAGATGAGAACCCCTATGAGGTTCAGGACCTGCCGATGGCTGGCAGCACCCGAGACTCACATGGATAAGCCGCCGTGAGCTAGGGTGTATGTCAGAAACCCTTTGGGGACAAGGGGAGGACATGGCATGGGGTGGATGAACCCCCGACAGGTGGAAGGCCAAGTGCCGGTCGAGCGCTTCAAGGGAAATGAGAAATTATAGGGGTTCAAAGCCTAAAGAGAATACAGCCGATCTGTCGATAACTGGCCAAACCCGGAACTCATACGGATAAGCTGCCACGAGCTAGAGTGAAGGTGAGAGGAAGGAGGACCCCCTTGGGGACAAGGAAAGGGCTCTGCATGGGGTGGATAACCCCCCGACCGTGGCATGGCCAAGTGTCGGTCGAGCGCCTCAGGGGGATTACATACCTTCAGAGGAGGTCCTCATCACTGGCCTATGCAACCGGGGCAGGGAGAAGAGCACTAGAGAAAACGCAAAGATATCGCGTAGGGGAGGCGTGTAGCTTCACCTCCCAGAAATTGAGGTAGAAAGAGTCAGCCAAGCTCAGTCAGGAAAAAAAACAGACAAAGGGCTCTAAATGCGACCAAAAGTAGTGCAAACTTGGCAGCCGTCTTGGCATGGTGTGTGGAACCTAAGGGGAAAGTCAAAAGTTAACACTCCCGCCCCCCCCCGGAAGAGGTCCTGAGTGGGTGATCTGAGGGGGGCCCATGTGGAGAAATTTGAGTGTTTACAATGTGGGGACGTGTTGGTGGAGACGCAATTAATGTATGGGCAAAGAATGTCTGGTAACCAAGGTTATCATGAAAGGATAACCTGGTGGCTGGTATCTCAAGGGATGCTGGATCCGAGTCCCGGTGGGAGGTCATCTGAAACACCTGGGGAATAGAGGGCACAAAAGTGACAACAAATTCCTGCGGAGGTGAACGGTGGAAATGGCAAATAGCATATAACCACCAGCGCCCTGTGTGGCGTGTCCACAAGTACCGGTAGCTAATGTAAAACCAGATACAATGAGCCAATCACGTGTTTGTAAGGTTAAACCAGGGATTCTCGTCGTAAAGGCCATTTGTAATGGTGCGCAGTCTGAAAACCCATTGATGTTCCTTTCTGAATAGGAACTGAATTATGTTGGCGATGGACTGGGTAATTTTGGGTATGTCCAACACGACCCATTTAAAATCATTGCCTCAAGGAAATTTGTGGTCAGCCTGCTAATCTGCTTTCTGCAGCGTATCGTGCTCTTGCGTTCTAGCATACGTGTTTTGACCTTTCTAGTGGTCATCTCCACATATCTGAGACCGCAGGGGCAGGTAATGAGATAGATTAAGCCCTCTGAATTGCATTTGGTGTGTTGTCTCAATTCCCAGGGGCGACCAGTGCCCATGTCTATCGAGTTTTTGTGTGCTCAGTCTGTGCACAAACGCTGCAACTGCCACAGGGGAAATGCCCTTTGATTGGTGGGAGGTTCCAGTGTATGTTTTGCTTGTACACCTATTTTGTCCGTGGTCTAGTGTGAACTAGCTGGTCCCTGAGGTTAGCACAACGTTTAAAAGTGAACATTGGTTTGGTCGATTGCAGGTTTCCTTTATTTAGGATACTCCAGTTCTTTAGATACTTTTTTGCAAAAGGCTTGACTTCATACTAAAGGTGCTGACACAAAATAATCGCTCTTGCGGTTCTTTAGGCGGAGGTGGCTCAAGTTGAGCTTCACAGTGATTATTGCAAGCTCTCTTCATAGATTTGTGAATCAATGAGTGAGGGCATTGTCGGTCTAGGAGTTGCCCTGCCAAAGTCGATGCATGCTTTTTGTATTTAAGGGGGTGGTGATGGACGGAACACTTACACCCAGTCAACAGATCTGGGTTTGATCCATCACCGTTCTTTAGCCCACTCTGCCATCCCAGCTCAGACATAATTTGTTTGAGTTATTATTAGTGATTGGTGATAAGTTTTTGTACTTATTTTGGGGCCAAATGTACGGCCGCTGAAAATTGCGACTCGCATAACAATTTTGGCTCTTGTCTATTGCGAGTCGCTAATAGCTCGCAAATAGCGATCTCCGCTAAAAGACACTTTTTGCAAACGCAAATTGCGAGTGCGGCAGAAACATGCCAAAATTGCCCTTGCAAATTGCGAATTTGAAATAAAACATGGAAAACACTTCCTGGTTGAGCTGAAGGACCCAAAACAGGAAGTGGTGTCCAAGGATACTCCTCAGCAACATCCTAAGCACAAGTCCAGGTGCAGCAGCACAGTTCAACACTGCTGTGTGAGCATGACTGAAAGCATGAGCAGCAAGGCCATCAAGAAGGGTGCCAAGTAGAGGCTGAGGAACCTCAAGTTATCAGATATTATTACAGAGGGATGCTGCAACCACCATGAGGAGCTTTTTGGGAGTGCCTCACACCGTGTGCAAGAGGCATACAAACTGAAGATCTGGCGTCGTATGCAGCAGCGCATCAATGCCCTTGGAGTGGCACACAGGTCCCTGGAAGATATAAAAAAGCACTGGTACAATCTGTGCTCCAGGGCCCAGGAGAGGGTGGCAGCACGTCTGCAAGAGGCACAATGGACTGGAGGGGGGCCATCCACTGCATTGGAACCTCTGCAGCTGAAGCCATGGTGAAAAGTACCCTGGAGAGTGCGGCTGTTGTGGGCTTTGGGAGCCTTGACACATCACAGCCACCACCAAACCCTGGTAAGTGAGAAAAGTGTTTGTGATGTGTGAATACCCACTAAAGCCTATTCTGCGTATGCATACCAATCATCCACAACCAAACATACATTTCCACTTAACAAGCAACACAAATATTGCATCATGGGAAATATAGTCTGTGACATATACAGTGTAGTTAAGGAATGACTTGAGCTGATAAACATTGCAACACCATTGAGACAGTGACCCACATACTTTATTTTCTTCTTTCATCTCTTGGCACATAGACACACCACTGGGAGGAGAACACAGTGACGATAAAACTGCGGGTAGCCCTGATCTGTCCCAGATGGAGGAGGGCAGGATGGGGACATTCAAGCTGGCCCAGTTGTCTAGAAGTCCCAGCACCAGATGCACCAACAACATCACAGGCTGCAGCCAGTGGGACACCAGCCTCACAGCAGTCACTAACATCCAGATGCTCTCTGCCCACCAGGGTGCGGATGTCACAACCAACACAGCAGTCCAGACAGTGTCTGAAAAGTCTGTCCTCTAATGGAGCAGCCAGTCAGCCTATGTCTGGAGGCCTGGAACAGGCGATGTTAAAAATACAGCGCCTACAACAGAAGAAACAGGGGCACATGAATTTGAGGATGACACAGGGCTTCCGCAACATCACAGATAAACTGACTGGAAATCAGAGCCGTCTGGAAGCAAAATTGGTATCCTCACTAATACAATTACTGACCTAGCCAAAGAATGGGCAGAAGAAAGGTCATAGCTTAGGCGCATGGAGCGCAGCAGGGGCTACAAAGTGGACACTCATAGCAGGGCCATTTGTAGGCTTGCCCATGCGACAAGCCAACACTGCAAGCGCACCCTGGCGCTCTAGGTGGAGATGGGCCACTACAGTGGGGATGTTGCTTGTGGCCTGGAAAAAATCACTACTGCAGTGGAAACACTGCAAATAAATATGATTGTTGGTGGAGGTGCTATGGGTGGCACAGATAAGGAGGTGTCAAGCCACAGTAGCGTCTCCGCTACTGAGACACCTGTGATGCGCCGTAGCACCATCCGGCACCTTGGATTGATTTGGATGTGGCCAGGCTGGACGGAGAGGCAAAAAATGATCTGTGTAGGGTCACTGCATAATGTTTGGGCCACATATCATTCCTATGTTGTGGTGATGTAACCACAATGGAGTTACTTTGTAGTTCAGGCCTACATTTTCAGATGGACAGGTTGTTTTTTGTGGATGCTTGCACAATAAAGCACCAATTGAATGTTACAATTTGTTCTGTCTTACATATGGGAGAGTGGGTAATTAATGTGTACAGACCTTTAAAAATAGTTGTTGGCAATCTCCCCTCTGCTGCAGAGTTTTGGCACCTTGAAGCACAAGCACTTTATTATGTCTTCTCTTTTATTCATTTTTTTAAAAAAAAAGGGCCTGAATAGGCAACCCAAAGCTCAATGCGCCTTGTCCATGACATATATTTGGAAGGACAGTAATGATAATGGAGCTGGGACTCTGATTCATAGCACAACATAAACAAGCTAACCTGGAAGTGTGAATCTTATTCACTAATGTAAAAAGAGAGACAATGCTGATTTATGTTTTAAAATGTGAGTTTTAAATTGTGAGTTTTAATTAACTGTACACTAAAGATTACTCTTACTCTTACCCTCTGCTGCAGCGCTACCATCCCTTTGCTCTAGGGAAGGTGGTCCTAGGTCCTCATCCTCTGGTTCTGTGTCAGACACATCCATGGGCAATACACCCCTGCAGGCCATGTTGTGCAGCATGGCACATGCTGCCATGATTTTACAGACTGTCTCTGGTGCATACTGCAGAGCCCCGCTACTCTTATGTAGGCACCTGAAGCGTGATTTGGGGATCCCAAAAGTGCGCTCAGTCGTAGTCCTGGTGCACCTGTGTACCCTGTTGTACCGCCTTTCATGGACATTTTTGGGAGACAGGTTCAGCGTGAGGATCCATGGCTGCAGGGCATACGCACTGTCACCTGTTGTGAGATATGCGATGGTGAGATGACATGCATACAAACATACAACTGCAAATGCATTCATCTGGGGACAGGAAAGATCATTACCTAGGAGGTATCCATCATCAAAGTCACCTCTTTCTTACCTCTGGTATATGCCACTTTGTCTGAAAATGTATGCATCATGTGTGCTTCCAGGATATTTTGCAGACAGGTCTGTGATGATGTTTTTGGCATCACAGACAACTTGGATGTTGAGGGAATTAGTGTTTTTCCTATTACGGAAGATGTATTCTATGCGGGGTTGCTACCAGTGGCCAAGAGGTGGAGGGAGCACACACCTGCACATGTGTTGGAATTGCATTGCTGCGCAGGGTCCTGCTCTCAAGTTGTGGCTTCATGGTGTCTATGAGGTCTAGAATGACAGTGCTACTCAGCCTGTTCTGGTCAGAAGTCTCCTCCTTTGTCTTCTCAAACAATGTTAGCCTGACTCTGAATATCCTCTCCTATCTCCTCCTCCTCGGCCGGGCACCCAGTATCCACATCCTCCTCGCTATCACGTACTGTACAGCCATTGTGGAAAGGTTTCTGATGCGTTCTGGGCCTGTTTTTATAGGTTGGGCCTGGTTAACACCTGTTTCTGGTTAGTGGTAAATTGCATGCGCAAATGGGCCTAATTACGCACACTCAAAATTTGCAACTGCTCCGTACATTGTATTTTGTGGCTCGATATTTTGGGAATGCAAACAGTGGTCGAATTTTTGCAAGGCGGTATTTATTTGCAGTGCAAATTTGTGATTTGCGAGTGCCTTTCGTACATTGCTTACCGCTATTTTTGCATGCACAAATCAATTTGCAACCAATTTTGCACATGCAAAATGGTCGTACATATGGGCTCTAGTGTTGTAGCAGATGGCATTGTTGTGTGCAGCTGCCTCGTCTCGGTATGTTGTCTCGTCAGAGTTCTGACCTAAAGAGTGATAACAAATTGGTGGCCTGTGTCTTTATATGTATTTTCATGGCACTTAGATTTATCTAAAAATATATGTTTTGAAATGTATATTTTATTTCTGATTTATCTGTGACTGAATAATTTATTTTTTTGTGGGGTATCGTATTCTGCGATATATGTTGACCTTTAAATGGGCCATAAAATGAGGATTGTCGTGCTTGGGGACTGTACATGCACCCACCTTTTTGGACAAATATGCCTTTGTTTTTTAATTAATGTATTTATTATTTTAATGTTGAATAATAATAAAAATAGACATTTCTAAAAAAAACATGCAGTATAAACGTTTTGTAAAATCTCATGTGTCAATTTCTTTTTTTATATAGACTTACATATTATGGGGTGGTAACATCTATAGTGGTAAAAACAGTGTGGTAAATTATCACGTTCAAATTGATTGTGTGGTAGCAACTAATATTCGTTATACCCATTTTAGATTTAGAATGCACCTCATTGATCAAACGTGCCAAAGATGTAGGTGAAATGGGTTTTTTTTAATTCTGAAGAGAAAATTGATCCAAGACCAAGCAGTGCAAAACTGATGTTTGCAAGGGGGCAGTACCCATCTAGCATGCTGCCAAAGATGGCTCCACACTGTGTACCCAGCAGCGACAGAGGCACAACGTCAAAAGTGCTGTGAGACCATACAAATGGTACATTTTTTATATATAAATGCTTATGTATGAATGAGAACAGAACTCTAAATAACAATTATGTGAAACACTGACTTAATTAGCAGGATACTCATTCTAAAACAACCCTCTAGTCCCATGGCGATTCAAGGTGGAAATAAATATAATAACAGATAAGATGTAGTATTGTGAAACACTTTACATTTCCCAAAAATATCCCTGAATCTAACTAGAACAGTACTTATTTACACATCATCCAACCAACATTTAGTGCCCCCTTCTATTAAGTCTTTTTGGGATGTTTTAAAGAACAGAGGTGAAACTTGGAGAGACATCGTCCTGCCTACCAACTATTAAAGCTCAGGGCCTGATTTATATTTTGGCGGATGGATTACTCTGTCAGGTTATCCCGTCCACTGAAATATAAGTCCCATAGAATATTATGGGATTTACATTTCGGTGAAAAAGGATATCCTTCACCGTTGTGACAAAGTAACCTGTCCGCTGAAGTCTAAATCAGGCCCAGATTCGAAAATGTTAAACTATCTGCTTTCAGATTACATTTTTAGGTCGAGCCTGGGCAGCGCATGTGCTGCTCTGTGAGGCATGCTGTATTCAGGTATGGACTTGAAGCTCCGCCTAACTTTTTAAATGGCTCTTGTAACTGTCCTTTCGAAATCGTTGCTTTTGATTCATGAATAGGCTTAAGTAGTCCCACCTTAATAACGCCTTGTCTGCATTTGTAAACTCCCATGAGGACTGGACTTTATACTTGTATTGTTACACTAACCTTTTTTTTGTAAAAGTGCCTCATGTCGTGCTTTCACTTTAAAGTGGAAGCACGGCATGGGGCACTTTTACAAAATAAAGCGTAAAGGCGCCCCATGCCGTGCTTTCACTTTAATGGCGGCCGTACCCCTTTCTGTAGACACGGCTCACTGTAAGCTGAATACGACGAGCAGCGTCTAATGAAAGGAGCACGGCCTCCATTAAAGTGATCTTGGATTTGCGAGAGTTTGAGCTATTTTCATTATAAATGACAATGCCTTTTCTTTATGTATTGGTTTTTAAAACACATAAATAAAAGGCATTGTCAATAGCTTAAACTCTCACAAACACGATGTTGTGTTTCAAAAAGCAAATGTAAAAATAAATTCATATATATTCATCTGGCCACAGAGGAGAATATTGACCATAACTCTTATCTTTAAAATATTTTGATAATGAGATACGTCAAACTTTTCCCTGATAAAGTGGAAACAAGTGAAATTTCTGAGGATGATCTACAGTGGTGGATATGCAAATCACTGAACATCAATAAGAAATCTGAGGATGTAACAAAACAGAATGCAAAAAGCTCAGTACATTTTTCAAATTACCTATGTAGGCCAAGTATTGAACAAGACTTTGCATTGGGGTAGCCTTGTCCATGATTACTTAGGGTCCGTTTTTGAGTCTGGCGGTCTTGGAACACTAGACTAATGGTGGCGCAGCAGTGGTGGTCCTGCATCCGCCTCATTACAAGGTGGCTTTTAGGACCAGCTACCAATGCGCCGGCTGTGCCAGGGAACGATCTGTAAGAGGCTGGAGCATGTGTGGAGAAAAGGGTACGATGTCAGGAATAAAGAAGCTTATAAAGTAAGCCTCACTAATTACAAAAAACTACTCCTAGATGGCAAGAGAGATTACTATGCGGAGCAAATCAATGACGCTAAATCCTCGTCAAAAACACTATTTAGGACTATAACCAACCTTACGACCCCCATCAAACACAAAGCCGACAGCAGTCTAGCCCTCTGTGAAGTATTAGCCTCCTTCTTTCGGAATACGGTGGAAGTCATCTTCTCTTCCTTCACTAACCAGCAAGGAGGAAGGGGGGGAGGTGGCAGCCAGGCCAAAATCGGAGGCCACTAACATGCTACCTATTTTAGAAGGTTTCACACCACTTGTGACCCAGGAGGCAATCAACCTTTTGATGGCGACCCGATCTTAGTCCCCACTAGACCCTTGTCCAGTATTGGTGATTAAAAGATCCTCAGATGTTATTGCCTCCGTCCTTACGCCACTGTTTAATATCATTATGGAGTCAGGCTGGTACCCAAAATCCTGGAAATCAGCCTCAATACTTTCGATAAAAAAACAAAACTTGGATCCTAGTGATCCTAACAACTATAGACCCATCTCACGACTCCCTGTGCCGGCAAAACTGATAGAGAAGGCTATTAATGTGCAACTGAACACGTTCCTTCAGAGCAACAATGTGCTTGATCCGACGTAGTATGGCTTCCGTACAGGACACAGCACGGAGCCAGCTCTGATCAAAGCCACAGACGAGGTACGTGAGGCTGTGGACCAGGGAGGCGTAGCGTTCCTGATTATGCTGGATTTGTCTGCAGCCTTTGACATGGTCCATCATGAAATTCTGATGGACCGTTGTGTCAATGGCGGGGGTACAGGGTAAGTCCTGGAACTTCCTGAAATCCTTCTTGACCGATAGAATGCAAACGGTGGACTTGGGGAGGGATAGGTCGAAGTCTTTTTCCCTTCCTTGTGGGGTGCCATAAGGGTCCTCCCTTAGTCCCATGCTTTTTAACATATATGTCAGCCCGCTGGCAGCCCTGATAAGATAATTCGGGCTGCAAGTTACATCTTATGCCAACGGCGCGCAAATTGTGTTGTCCTTACAGCGAGGCAAAGAAGCCAAAACAGCCTCAAGATGCCATGATTGTATGAAAACAATATCTGGGTGGATGTCTGCCAACTGCCTGAAACTGAAGGCTGGCAAAACAGAGGTTATTGTTTTTGAGAATAACCCTAACCTCTGGATGCCAGACATGTGGCCCGTCGAAGTGGGTAAGCCTCCTGGATCATCTGTTAAAGCCAAGAATCTGGGGGTGATTATGCATAATAATCTTACCTTTGGCGATCAGGTCAGCGGATGGTCTCGACGTGCTTTTTCCTTCTCAGAATCCTGAGGAAAATAAAATTCTTCCTACTAGAGGACAGCTTTAGGTCTGCAATCTCAGCCATCATTTTGTCTCGGCTAAACTATTGCACCAGTCTGTACATAAGCATTCAAAAAAATCACTTGAACAGACTCCAGTTGATGCAAAATGCAGCCGCCAGGCTCCTAACGGGCACGCCAAGGTTCGTCTCAGTTAGAAACGGACTTCGACACCTGAACTGGCTTCCAGTTAAGCAGCGTGCACAATTTAAATCACTTTGCAAAGTCGCATTAAATGGTATGTCCCTGGAAGAATGTTGCGCTCCTCGGTGGGAAAACAAGTAATTGTTCGCCGAGTGAAAAAAGCAAACTGGTCGGCAGCAGTTTTATAGTCGGGCCGCAAAATCCTGGAACAACCTACCAGTGCAGCTCAGGAACTCCACTGAGCTCCTTTTCTTCAGGAAGGGGTTAAAAACATGGCTGTTCTCTGAATAACCCTCCGCACCCATGGAAATCGGTTAGACAGTGCTCAGTGCCAGGACACCCTTGGGTATAAGCGCGCTTTAAAAGCTTTAATAACATAACATGTCTTATCTGATTGAAAAAAGAATGTATGTTGTGCTTATGTGTAATCTTTGTTGTCACAATATTGTGTTTGTGTTGATTTATCTTTGGCGCAATATTGTGTGAGTGTGTATTTATCTTTGGCACCATATGGTGTGAGTGCAGTTCTGATTTATTCTAATCATTCTAAAAGACCTCTTTTATCGTGACCCAATGCAGAAGTTTATGTATGATATATGTCATTGATTATTTGTGTTCTTATTGATGTCTTTTACTACTGCTGCAGGAGCTGGTCTCCATGCTCATTCCTAGCTTTAGGACACATGTCCCAGATTGTTCTGTGACCCAGAGTTTGCTTCCCCACCTGCACAAATGCGCACCAGTTGCTTCTTTATTTTAGATTTGTATTTTAACTAATTATTTTAGTTTATTGTTTGTTCCCAAAACCCCCTTCCCTTGAGATTATTGGATGAGCACTGGTGTCTCTGGTTCAGTGTTTGTTGGATGATTTCTGGGGATTGTTGGGGTCCAGCATGCCTCTGCGTGTCCAGCAGAGAGAAGAATGCGTCCAACGTTCATGTGCCCAGATTGGCTCCTGATACATGGTCCAACAGTCTGATCATCACTTTGGGTCGTGGACATGCTCGAGACACCAACCCAAACGAGAAAAGAGAAGCAACCACATCTCACATTAAAACCTTCTCCTGGTGTTTTTTTTTAAATATCAAAGACGAAATATGTGTAACACATGCACACACCCATGTATACTCTGTATACATAATAGCTAAACAGAACTGAGAAATCAGTCGAAAAGCACTTTACAATATCACACCTATTAGTGCAGCAAAATATTAAAAAGAAAACACACAAGAACGAATCCTCTGCTGATGACGTCAGATATTACATCACTGTATTTAGACACTTATTTACCCATGTCTTCTTCCATTAATCTTTAGCTATACATTAATTACAAATATTTATTTTTCATAAAGACACATATGTCATCAGTGATGTAATATCTGACGTCATCAGCAGAGGATTGCGGTCGCGTGAGTTATAGTTGCCTACAGTAACTATAACGGGGGAATTTCATAGGTTTTTTACGAGTGAAATGTCCAGCTAACTATAACGTGTGAAACCTATGGTTTTTTAAGTGAATTTGCAAGGTTTTTTAAATGCTAATTCGTAACTATAACGTGTGTGAAACCTATGGTTTTTTCAGTGAATTTGTACGTTTTTTTAAATGCTAAGTTATGTATTAATTTTTTTTTTCAGGTTTTTCACCGTGCGCGCACCGTGAATTTTTTTTTTAAATCGCGAGGTGCGCGCACCCTGGGCGCACTGCGCGCACCTCGCGATTTAAAAAAAAAAAGGTTTTTTCTCCCTTGGGGGTCCTTCTATGACCCCCTGACCAAGGCTAGGGGGTCAGGAACTGTCCACTCTGCCCCCTTTTCACGTTCTCCTCCTTTTTTTTTCACCCCCTCAGACTGCGAGAGACAAAATGGCGGGTGACACTTCCTGGTTTCGACCAATTCGAATGTTTACCGACATCTAACAACCAATCAAAATTGCGCTCGCGCACGGCAGGCTGCGCGCACCGTGCGCGCACGGTGCGCGCGTATAGATATTGATATGCTTTTAAATGATATTTTCTCAGGAAATACTGAACAGATTTACACCAGACAAAGTAAATAATCACAGGTAGGGAGTGAAGAGGTAATGGGATAGAACCTACCTCCTGTAAACTACGTAATAAACAAAGTGGTTCTGCCCTACTAGAAAATACTAGTTTTATTATTTTTGTACTTTAAGGTGATGATCAGTTAGGTGAATTAAAGTGATCCATGAGCTGTCATGGAAAGCACTATGTGTTTTTAAAATACCCCTCACACACTATGACGGAGCTACACGGAGGTGCATGGAAGCGAGGGAAGATCCTGCCTATTTGATATAAACCAGGCGCCCTCCCCTCCAGTGTGTGCTCGTGAAGCCTGAACATTATGCCAAAAGAACATACCTATTTGGTTTTAGTTTCTCGGGGTCATTATACCCCTTGCTCGCAGATCTCAATATTCGTTATAGGTCGGGCACATCGGAATAATAGGCATATGAACCACCTTATTTAATTCTATTCTAGTGTTATAGGGATTATCTATTGGTCCTGATGAGTAAAGCAGGGGGACTGCTTACGAAACATGTCGACCTAGTAGGTAGCCGCAAACTTGTGGCATTTCCTACTCTCTTATCCTTTTTTAATGTTCCCAGCTAGAGAACAGAATCAAATTGTTTTTTCTACTAGCCAGGGTCCTTTTAATCATTCCCTCACTCCCAATCACTCCCTCTTACACATAATCCCAACACTCACATTCCTCCACTACAAATAGCCTATTCATCATAAACAACAGTGCTCCCACGTATTCGTAGGTAGTAGCACGCCCCGCCCCGTAGAGGGACGGGAAGACCCCCATGATGAAGCATGACACTATGGGATTCATAGTGTGTGAGGGGTATTTTAAAAACACATAGTGCTTTCCATGACAGCTCATGGATCACTTTAATTCACCTAACTGATCATCACCTTAAAGTACAAAAATAATAAAACTAGTATTTTCTAGTAGGGCAGAACCACTTTGTTTATTATACAGATTTACACCAGACCTTGAAAAGGCACTTCCTTGACCTTTTGGCTACCTCTCTGTCAAATTTCACGTAATTCTGTTCAGCCGTTCGGGCTGTAGCTGCGTCTAAAGGTCCTATGGAAAAATGCATGGGGAAAACGCGTTTTGGGACCCCCCTTTTTCTCGGCCCCCGCTTGACGAATCACCCCGAGACTTTCAGGGTAGGAGCTGAGCGGAGCGCCCCATTAGTTTCGAAAAGTTCGCGAGGATTCGTCAACCGGCGCCAAAGTTATTCAAAAGAGAATTTTGAGATTTCCTATGGAAACTAGGTTGTAACTATAACTATCTACTGGCGACCGCCAGTAGATAATATATATATATATATATATATATATATTTCTAAATTACCAAGGAAATGAAGTTGTTAGATCTTATTTGCCTATAACTTTATTTCCAAAAGACGAATCCGCACACTTTTACCATATGCAGCTAAGGTACAGCTAATCTTCGTGCAGTTCTGCACAGGTTAAAACAAAATAACTTAAAGAGGCGAGGTCAAAAAGATTTGTTTTTCTATTTTATCCTCAATAGGAATTTTATCTCACCGCTACAACAACAAAATTCTGAAAGGATTTGCGCCATTTTGATACTAATAGAGAATTTTATTCAGAAAGGTTGCTTTCATGATTTGGCTTAAACCGGTGCAGAAGTTTGAGATAATAGCATATTAGCAATATTAGCATAGATATTAGCAATATCTGCCGGGTGGGCTTAAAATGGTTAACACTTTTGAAAATATTATCCGTAAAATTTGTGATTTTTAATCTTAATGATTTCTTTCCATCACATTTTAATTTTTCAAGGCATGTGATTGGTTGATGAAGATGATCTATTTGAAAATCTCAATTCTGTATGGACATTATAGGGGTGCCCTTCAATTCTTGATCAGTGGTGGGAAGGCACCACTTAGGACAGACAGCTTGCTACCCAGGTATACTGACTATAGTTGTAGAGTGGCTTGACTGTAATGCAAAGCTACTTTAAGTTAGCTTGGGCCATGATGGGTAGCCAGGCACCAGCCCCACCTGGCCCAATGTCTATTGGAGCCACCACTTAGGACAGAGAGCTTGCTACCTAGGTATACTGACTATAGGATGTAGAGTGGCTTGACTGTAATGCAAAGCTACTTTAAGTTAGCTTGGGCCACGATGGGTCGCCAGCCACTTGAGAAGATGATTTTACAGGGAGATGTATCTCATTTCTAAAAACGTGGGAACTGTACAACAGCAGTGTTTCATACTGACTACACAGAGTTGGTTACATATTAGTTGATCCCAAAAAGAAAGATGGAGTAATGGGAGAGGATGAAAGCTTGTGCAGAAGTTGTAGTATGTTCTTTGCAAAGCAGCAGTACACTTTGTATACAAGCCTGTGGAGGCACAAAATGGTGTCTAGTTTGCTCTCTGTGAGGACAGAAGAATGGGAACAGTCAACTGTTACTCCTAGGAATTTCAATTAACGGAAGTTTGCAGGTACTGTGTTTCTAGACTGTCATAAGTAGTACTCAATTCACATGCATGAAACTAACAGGACACTATTTAAGAAGAGTATACAGCTCCCAGACAAGCTATTCTTTCAGCAGTCTTGGAGTCGAATAGATGTACAAAGCGCACTCTGACAGAGAATAATGATCAATCAAGACCAAGTTTGCTGTCTACATGACCAAAGTCGCCAACTTGATGAAGACAAACTGTCTCAAACTGAACACAGACAAGACAGAAGTTGTGATTTTCGGAAAGAGCACTTCATCATGGGACTCCACCTGGTGGCCAATTGAACGTGGCCCTACAGCCACCTCCACCACCCATGCCAAGAATCTCAGGATTGTCATCAACACGTAACTCAACATGACCATCCAAGTCAACACTGTTACAGCCTCCTGCTTCCGAACCCTGAAGTGACTAAGTAGGATCTTCAAATAGCTAACCACCAGCACCCACAAAACAGTCACACGTCCTTATCACAGGACTATCGGATCAGCAAGCAACTCAGGTGACTTCAAATCATACAGAATTCAGCAGCCAGAATCACACTCAATTTATTACCCTGCACGCACATCACACCACATCACAGCAAGGGTGCTCTAATGGCTTCTGATACACAAAGAGCCCAATTCAAACTCCTCACACATACCTTCAAAGCCTTATATAACAGAGGCCCAGCCTACCTCAACAACCAAATCTCTTTCTACAAACCCACCAGACCCCTACGCCCAACCAGACTTCTCCTCGCACATACTCCACGAATACACAGAACTAGAGTCGAAGGTAAGGCCTTCTTATCCATCTCTCCTAAAGCCTAGAACGATCTGCCATTCATCAGAGACCTCTTCCTGAATTCAGCAAGAAGCTGAAGATATTATCCAGTTATAGGCAGGGCCAGGCCCGACCCCGTTTCAGCACCGGGATACCCTCTCTGGTGACAGCTCGCAATAAAGATACTCATAACATCAATCATGGATTGACCTATGGTCATCCAATTTGTAGGCTGCATAGAGTCTCAGAACATACAAGCCACATCTGTGGCTCCCTGCAACACATGCTGTGCCTTTTCTAGAACAATTTAGGAGTTCTGCAATAACACACTGCAACAAATGCATCAAACTTTATTGATATGACAAAGTGCATGGCCTAAGGTGGTGTACTCGTGCTTTCTGACTTTAAGACATGCAGAAGGCCTCTCTTCGAACAAATAACAGCTAAGAACACATTTGGTAAGTAAAAGTCTTACCCCAAATACCATATTTATGCAACTGTCACAAACACATTGTGTTCTCAAACACATTGTGTTCTCAAACACTTTTTCTTTACCATTTCCTTTTTTTTATTTTAAATATATTTTATTATTATAAATTTCATTACAATTATACAGATGGTAAAACACCTTGTTTGACCCCAAATAACCCTTCCAACCCACCCCCTACACAATTAATCGATATCACATGAAACGACCTTAATATAAATTGTCATCTGGGGGGAACAGGCACAAGAGGGGAATAAAAATGAGAAATCCATACTCTCCTTAACAGAATATCTGTAAACAGAATCCTATGCAATTTAAAGGTGCACAGTGCATATAGTATGTATTTCACAACATAATCTTCAGCCCACATGCCATCTCAGCCCCCTGATTCCATTCAATCTAGGAGCGGGGTCCACCTCAGTGGGCCTTTTTCCTACCCCGTGCCCCTTTTTTAGAATAGATTGCTTTTTCAAGATTACATACTGCAAGAACCCGGGTTGGCCATTGCTGAAAACTGGGTGGGTTAATGTCCTGCCAGGCTGACGCAATACACAATCAAAAAAAATAGTCATAGAAATAAATAAAAGCACTCTACCTCTGACCCAACTATCCCGTATGATATTCCCAGCAGAATCACAGCAGGTGTCAAAGATATTCTCATATTTCATTTCTCTTTTAAAAATCCGTAATTTCTTCCTTAATAGTTGCTAATGCACCACAGGTGGCAAATATATGTACACTATTGGCACCTCTTAGTTGACATCTGAGGCATCATGATCCCTTACCATCCCCCCATTTAATAATTCTACTGGGGGTATAATACAGATTAAAACACGCTATGTAGTACTGCACTTGCAACTTCGAGGATAGTAAACAGGTTTGTGCCAGAGAAAAGGATTCAAGGAAACCCGTTTCCGATATGGGCAATTTCTCCTGCCACTTCTGAGAGTCTTTATATAGATCATATTTCATAAGTTTGTTAAGAGGGGTATAAATAACCCCAATGGGGCACTTACGCCTGGTAACCAATAGGTCAACCAAGTCACGCCTTTGGATCCCAGCCTGTCCTCCTCCATTACGGGTTAAAAAGTCCCTACCTGAAGGTACTTAAGGAAATCTATTTAACTAATATCAAAGTCATTCTTGAGTTCTAAAAATGAAATAACCCCGTAGGGGTGAAAAAGAGACCGGCCCTGTTTAAAGCAGCCTTAACCCAACGTAAGATATAAAGGTCAGCAAAAATCCCTGGTAAACTCACATTGTTGCCTATTGGGGTATTAAAATGTTGTCACCCTATACCCAGTAACTTACGGATGGCTGACCACACTTTAAAAGCGTTCTGTAAGGTCTTAAAACTTACTTGAAATAATTAAATTAAATTTGTATCTAAAGGCCTCCCCATGCCTCGTCGTCTATCAATACCTGGAAAAGGGAGGAGATACAATCAAATCCGGCTTGGGCCGAAGGTTTTTTTTGCAATAATACCAAACAATTCTGAAGCATAGTGGTCCAATAATATAGTTTTAGATTTGGTAACCCCCACCCCCTCTGTCCTTAGGAAGTGTCAAAAAATTTAGGGCCCTTCTAGGTGTACAATACAACCAAACAAATCTCGATATCAAGTCTTCCACCCTCTCAAACCATATGTTTTCAATCTCTAAAGGGATTGCATAGAAAAAATTAAGAATTCTGCGGTGCAAAAAACATTTTAATTACATTACACCTCCCTGCTAAGGATAAGTGCAGATTGTTCAGCCTGCACAAGTCCCTCTTTGATTTTTCAATAAAGGGGTCAAGGTTATCTTGAACAATGGCTTGTATGTCAGAAATGATAGCTATTCCTAGGTATACTGCGCTTGTTACCACAAGCGCATCCTGTAGAGTAACTCCTTCATTGAGAATAACTGCTGTTTTTCCCTCATTTAACAAGTAGCCAGAGATTAACACAAAACTAGTTCCCGCTTTCTCTTTCTCTATCAGGGCAGTCGCTGGATCTGGTGTCACTTGCGCCATGTCATCTGCATAAGCGAGGGTTTTAGCATCCCATCCTCTGAGGGACATAGGAGGGATATAGATATCTTGGTCGAGCCTACGTATGAATGGGTCTATATGCAATGCAAACAAAAGCGGAGAGGGACAACCCTGCCTAGCCCCCCAAGAGATATTAAAGGATTCCGAAAGCTCTCCTGCAATGAACACTATAACTTTTGCGTTGTAATATAATGCCGTAACTACTTGCATAAATTCTGGCCCACTACTTGGCCTCTTCATTACTGCCCACAAAAATTGCAAGGAGACCCTATCAAAGGCTTTCTCTGCATCCAGCACTACCTAACTAATAATTGGAGCTAGGCGAGAGGCCCGAATTTTCGAATATAATTGGAGTCCCCATTGATCAGATTGATCGGTCTGTAGGAGCCACGTTCCAATAACGGTTAATTTTTCTTGGGAAAGACAACTATCTTTGCATGCAACCAGGAGCGAGGAAGACTAGCTACTTTAAATATTTGCGCAAACAGCATCGTTAGACAGTCTTGTAACTCTAGTACAAATACTCTATAAAATGCAACCGGTATGCCATCGGTGCTGGCAGCTTTGCCTATGGAGAGACTAGAAACTGCAGCTAAGATTTTTTCCCACATGGGGGCCCCCTCCTGGCCCTCCTGTTCTTCTTCACTGTATCTAATACGCGAGTCCAAATAACTGCATGTGGCTACATCGTCATCCTTAATGGTTTCCGAATACAGGGATTGATAGTATGTTTGAATGCCATCCTTATTCCTACAGGATCAGAAACCATGCCCCTAACAGGGTCCTTTATTTCTAGCACTTCTGCCTCACCCTGGTGGCTAAATGATGTCTGATTTGCTCACTTCATTCGTCTCCCTCCACACCGTGTACTTATCTGCTACTTTTGTAGCTGTATTCCCATTAATCGCGGCTTTCGCTAGAGCTACCCCCATTTGCGCCTCTTGAGTATTATTCTTCTGTTGTGTAGCGGTTATTAACTTCTATTCTTCGTTGGCCAATATGGCAAAAAGATCCTGCATTCTTTTTCTTATTTCCTCCTACTTAGAGTGAACTGTAGGGTCTCCCCCTGAATTCCCACCTTAAAAGTGTCCCACACTACATCCAACGGGGTGCTCCCCAAATTCTCCCAGAGAAATGTCGGTATCCATTCCTTCATGTGGAGCAGATATTCCTTGTTAATTAACAGAGCTCGCTCAAAGCTCCAATGGGTTCCCTTCCTAACAAAACCGCCATTCTTTTTTTCTAGCAATAGGGGGTTATGGTAAGACATGACACAGGGATAGATTTCAATAGCGCATTCCTGCACAAAAGAATGGAAGATGGAAAAAAATTCTAATCGAGCATGTGACTGAGGTGGCACAGAGAAGAGGGTGTATCCCCGCTCCTTAGGCCTCTTTGACTGCCAGATACCTGTCAACCCATGATCTTTGCAAAGCCCTCTAAGGGATTGAAATATTTTAGGTTTCCTTCCACAGTACTTGTAATGCTCCTCACATGACCAACTTGGTGGCAGATTAATATTCAAGTCCCCATAACAAATTATAAATAACAGCCACAATGCTAATTTGTTGAAAAACCAGTCGAATAATCCAGGATCATCAGATATGAACCCATAAGCAGAACACAGGGTACGTTTTCTCACAGTAGAGTGAAATTCTGTGATAGCCCACCTCCCACACCTGCATAAAAAACCCTAATGCTCTACAAGCTAGGATTGCCACCCCACAAGTACGCGTCCCTTGCGAAGTCTCACCACCCTATTTATACCCAAGCGTATCTAGCAATGACACTTGAGACCCTTCAATATGCGCCTCCTCAAGACAAATATTATCAGGATCTAGTGCTTGTAGCTCAAGAGCGACTCTGGACCTCTTCTTCTCATCATTAAGCCCGCAAATATTCACAGTTGTAATTCTCAACTTACTCATTTCCTCCCTGTTTTTAGATCCATCATCCAGTCACCAATCATTCACTCTAAGCACCTGTCGTCCAATAAATTCAATCCTCCCCTCTTCTTAACACATCTCTGTGATATTTCTATAATTGTGTAGCACCCCCATCCCTCATCCTCCCATCGCACCCCAACCAACCCACCCACCCACACAGAGACCCACCCCCACCACCATATGAGCAATCAGGCAGCATACCTGAGTGATGACATCAGAGGGAGCTAACATTCCCCACCACACCCCGTCCGAATCCCCTAAAAAGAATCCCAGTACTGTTGTTCCTGAAATTTCACCCCTGAGGGGTATGCGGCCTACTCAGCCAGCGAAACCGGCTAAATCAAAGCTTCACCCTAAATTTGCCCTCTGAGGCATCTAAATATGTTTATCCACAGCAGAACCCAGACCCCCACTAATCTCTTTTAAATTTTCCTGAGCCAAAATCTCAGAGGTGAAACTGTGGGTAGGACACTTATACACCACTTTTAACTGGGCAGGATTTTGGCGGTCTACTTGGAGGCATACTTCAGCCCCGATTTTCTGAAAAGGGTTAAAACCTTGTTGCAACTGCCATCGCCTCTCTACCGTAGCATGTGCAAAATCAGGGTTAACAAAAAATTTGACCCCTCTCAAACTCCCTTTCTTGTGTTGGGGCAATCATATAATTCTTGATGAAGCAAAAAGTTTCCGAAATAGACCAGCATCGCCCTAGGTCTCTTTGGCTCGTTAGGCCGAGATTTCTTCAACATCAGTGGGAATCTGTGTGCACTTTGGATTTCTACGTCCCAGTTCCAGCTAGCTTTTTCTAGGAAGTCTCCTTTCAGTAACTTAACTATATAGGCTCTTGCATCAAGTCCCTCCACCCCTCAAGAATCCCCAAAAATCTCAAGTTGTTTCATCGTTGTCTGTTTTCTTGCTCTTCCAGTTTCCAGAAGACGTCAGCCATAGCTGTTTTCTGAGAGGATTTCAGAATTTTGAGGGCATTAATTTCAGTCTCTAAGCACTCTGTCCGTTCCTCAACTGTACATATTCTTCCCGCAATGTCCAGCACGTTTTATTTATTTTCTTTATTGTTCCATGTAATTTTTTTGTGGCTAGCCGTGACCGGCCGCTCGAGCGCCCTGTTTCTTCCTGTAGTTGCTTTATGGATTGGAGGATTAAGGCTAATGAAGCCTTTACTGTATGTAAATCTGAAGACATACCCCCTGACTGTCCGCTGGTATCCTTTTGGATCTTCCTCGGCTCCTCTGCTGAGTATACCAATTAGGGTGCTGAATTATCCCATCGTAGGTTCTCCGAGGAGGCCACCCTCCTACTCCTGTTGGTATCATCTCCAAAGCTGCTCATTCTTTTTTCCTCTTTTTTCTCTCACCCTTCCCCGACAATTTGCGCTGCATTAGACATGCTGCGTTATCGGGAGCACTACTGGAGGAGAAGTAGGGGGCCCACTCATCGATTAAAGATGATGAGGTATTACCAAGATTTGAGGGATCTGAGTCATCAGTAAGGGAGAAAGAAATTTCACCTATATCAGGAGACTTGATCGTGGCTATTAGCTCATTCCAGTCAAGCTTTCAATTCGGTGCTCCTGTCGCGGGTACTTCAAAATTAGTCCCCATAGCTCTGGCTGCCCGTTCCTCTAGTTACCAGGAGTCATACTAAGGCCTCCCGACTGAGGTTCTACGCGGGGATTTATCTCTTTAGTCTGCATCCGATTTTCCAGTAAATGATCTATGCCCCCCGTAGCCACATCTGCACTACCTGGATTGACTAAGGTTAGGGCGCTATCAGACGTCTGGCCCACGCCCTCTTTCAGGACACCCTCTCCCAGATTTAGGTTTACACTGGCTTCTCTTATTTGGGGTCAGGTTTCCAAAGTGTGTACAATGTTCCTGTTGGATACAACGGTATTGCTCAGGGCCACAGGGTAAGCTGATGAATATTATCCTCACTCATCGGGTAGTCAGCCGGAGACCCTGCCTCAATACTTGATCCAGAATTAGAGTACAACTCTCCATTATCCAATATAGGGACCTGGCTGCCAATTTGTACAAATAAGGAGGGGATTAATGGTTGGGTCACCATGGAGTCTCTGGGCAAGCCTGCCTTTTAGGGTCGTTTGCTACTCTTTAATCCGCCATCCGCTCCATCACTCTTAAGCTTGCCCCTGCCCGAACTTCCTTCGGCTCTCCTCCCTTCCCTTGCCTCCTTACCAGAATCATGGTGAAGGATAGAGGTGGCGGGGGCCCCACTGATGGCTGTCAGGTTGGACAATGCCGTTCTCTTTGCCCCGTGGCTGGGCATTCCGTGTTCCTGCAGCGACGCAACCCAGAGAAGCGAGGGCCAGCGGGGATACCTGGAAAGCTTGAAGATCACCCTCGCAGTCACAGCCACCAAAACCTGAAGCAGCCAGCCTCGTCCAATGCATAGGTTCACTTTAGCCCCACCCAAAAAAATGCATGCCCCACAGCAGAGACAGGACCACATACTCCCGAGCAGGGCTCCTCCATGGAAAGGAGATTCGGCTCAGGGGAGCGACTGGAAGCAGCGTCTTACTCTGGTGCTGTCTTGCTCTTGGGGGAAACAATGTTGATGAGGGTTCTCCTACATCGACAGGGCACTCCTAAGTTTTCTAGCTCCAACAACCCCACAATGTCTGTGGTGGCATCATGAGCTTGAAGAATATTACCTCTATGCACCAAGGTTTTTAGCTTACAGAGCAAGCATGGGAAAAATCGCCTCAGCATTACAAATTACCTCAAATTGTTATATTTTGAAAGCGTGTTTAATCGATGCACTTTGTGGCCTTCAATAGCTTATAAGAAAGACTCAAAGACGTGTCCATTTTTTTTTTTACATTATGACAATCACTTATATTAAACGTTGAAATGTATGAATTTATAAAGTATATATTTGATTATAATTATAGGTGACACTGAAAAAAAAATAGGTCTGTTTCATATATGTTGATGTGCTGACGCCACTTTTTTATATTTTGGTGTTCTGACCCTCCGACAAAATCAGTAGGTCTGCTTTACTTAAAATGATACCCTGTATATAATTACATCACATAGTCAGCTGTGTACGCCTGTGGGGGTTGGTCGCAGGGCCTGGCTTTATGTCCAAATCCCAACAGGGCTCAGTGGGTGACCATGTGCAGAGAGAGATGGTTTCCTAAGGAGAGATGGTTTCCTAAGGAAAGATGCCCCCAGTATTGGGCTGAAAGCCTGACTCTGCTGTCATTGCTGCAGCCTTGAGCCAAAGGCTGTGTGAGTTAGTTGGTCACAGAAGGTTGGCCTCAGGACTTGGACTTCCGACTAACCCCCACTGCACATGGCTGGTGGCAGAGTATTTGTAATTTTGGATGTAACTTGGATTGTAGCTTTGTAACTTCGGATGATGTAATTTGAGAAGTCATCAGTGACGTCATACTTGATATCATAAGCAATGCACTACTGGTGCACAAACTATGGTTAGATTACATAACCATATCTGACTTTTCAGTGTTTTTTAGGTTTGGTTTTGTAATCATAATTACATTTCAACTGTGTTTTTTCCCCAGTGAATATATATATATATATATTCACTGAAAAAACCATAGGTTTCAGGCACGTTATAGTTAGGAATTAGCATTTAAAAAACCTTAGAAATTCACTGAAAAAACCATAGGTTTCAGGGGCGTTATAGTTAGCTGGACTTTTCACTCATACAAAACCATTGAAATTCCCCCGTTATAGTTAGTTCAGCTAACTATAACTCGCGCGCCCACAATGCACTGCTGATGACGTCACATATTACATCACTCATGACATGGTCAGTGACATCACTCATGACATCACTGATGACATCTCAAATGACATCACTGATTACATCATCTTTGTGATAGAGTGGCAGACCTCCTCTCCCCCTAATATAACATTTGATACACACATTCAAAAATAGAAACTAAAATTTTCAAAACATTGGACATACCAATATCAGTTACAACAACCTATTCAGTAATTCTAAGCTCCACATACACATCCACTCATTCACCAACAGTCCTATACAGTCACTCATACATGTACTCACTCATCATATGTACTCATACACCTATACATCCTGTTACACAACGCCACTCATCCATAGAGTTACTCACACACATAGTCACTCATGCTAATAAAGAATCAAACATCCATTTACTTGCATATACAGTTATACACACATCACCACACTTACTTCTACAGAAACTTACACATACTTAGTCTTTTAAACAATCACTTATAGAAACACATACTTATTCATACAGGAACTCTTTCAATCTCTCACTCTCACATATACTCATTTATATACACCAATAGTCACATATACTAGTTTAAAACATATGTAGTTATTCATAAAGACACTATTGAGACAGTCATTCACTCACTAACACACCCATGCACACACTCATCCACCCATACAGTCCTGCACACATGCTGTCTTCAACACATACAAACAGTGAGTCACTCATTCATGTACTTATGCACTACGTAATACCCCCACCGAACCATACAGACACTCAGACACTCATACTGATACTCAAAAAAACAACTAATAACCTATATAGACACTCATGTAGCTACTCACCAACCCATGCAGCCACTTATACACAAAGTGAGAGACTGATACAGATATTTACATATTTAAACATTGCTCACTAAGCCATGTATTCACTAAGATACACTTAATCAGTCAGTTATACAATCAATTTTTCAAAAACAAATCATCCATTTAGACACTTATATACCCTTTTATTCTTCCATCTACCTTGAGATATACATATGTAAAACATATGTAATTTTCAGAAAAACACACATTCACTGGATGATGTCATCAGTGATGTCATTTGAGATGTCATCAGTGATGTCATGAGTGATGTCGCTGACCATGTCATGAGTGATGTAATATGTGACGTCATCAGCAGTGTATTGCGGGCGCACGAGTTATAGTTAGCTGAACTAACTATAACGGGGGAATTTCAATGGTTTTGTACGAGTGAAAAGTCCAGCTAACTATAACGCCCCTGAAACCTATGGTTTTTTCAGTGAATATATATATATATATATATATATATATATATATATATATATATATATATATATATATATTTACACTTCTTCAAGAAGCAACAGCCAAGTTTTATCAAGGACTGTTAAATTCAGAGAAAATTAGATACATACCTAAAGTAGTCAGGTAATATCTAACCTTCAGATAGAAATAACATATGCAAAAAACTCTGTTTGAGAATAACAAGAAGAGCGTGTAATGCACGACTCAAAAACAGCCTTAACTGTTGCAGACACTGCCCAGTAAACAGCTTATGACACAGAGTTTACCTAGCCATGTTTCAAAATTTGAACAAAGGAATTACGGGAGATATCCATTACATCACTGTCTTCACACCACAAATGATTTACAATGCAGGCATTACAACGCAAGTCGTTACAACGATTTGCGCTGGATGGCGCTATACACTAAGGAATAGTATGATTTACTATTCCAACACCTTCCCTACTGTTAAGGAGGCTGGAGTTGGAATAGTAAATCATACTATTCCTAAGTCCAGCGCCCTCCAGCGTAAGTCATTGTAATGACTTGCGTTGTAATGCCTGCGTTGTAAACGTATCGTGGTGTGAAGACTGCGATGTAACGTCATGCATTCAGGAATTGCCTATACCCTCCCACAAAGGAGAAAGCCACTAACTTGTGTATTCTACAAAATACAACCATATACTCTGAATTTACCAGCACAACTCTTCAAAAATTGAAGCACTTATAATAAATATGCAGTCCGCTCATAAAGAGAAAACAGGTTGCACTGATTACCCTGGCTAAGAAAAACCAGGGAGGGCGTATAAATGTAACAGAACACCAGAAAGGGTATATAAGATTTAAAAAACGGCTATTAGCCCACAGCAATAGCCCCTAAAAGAGCATATAATGGAGTCCAAGAAGGACTAAGCTGTATAGCCGAGAGATGCCCACACAAGACAAGGTATTCGGATTAAACTATTTATTAGCAAACAATTAGACTACGTAAGTAGTACACATAAAAAGTTATACAATAGCAAACCAATACACCTTGTAGAGTAAGACGTATACACAAAAAAGGGTATGAACTCTTGAGACTAAGCTCCTCATAAGAGTAAATTAAAAGAACAAACCAGCTACACAGCAGAAAAGGCAATCCAGAGATTAAAATAGTCGAATTTGGAGTCAAACACTCCAGCAGCAAGAAATAACAAAGTGCAAAAACAGCAGAGGCAGGATTTAAATTCTTAAACCTAAAGATCCACAACCGTGGTCATAAAAAAGAGATAGCAAAAGACCAGAAAAGGCCACACTACAAGTGTATCTCCGAATCTGTATGGCTGTCAAATAAACAAACACCATCAAAGGTCATACCCTTCAAACTCTCCCGAACATTATCGGTGAATTTTGACTCTCACAACCAAGCATGTCTGCGAAGAGCAGCAGAATCGGTGGTGTCCATTGCTGACTTAATATTAGTCCCATAAAGCATAGGAAGAGCTGCCTAAAACACAAGACGTGTTTAATGATCTCAAGGCCGAACTAGCTGAAGCAAAGATATTCCAGCCACACAGATCCAACCACGTAGATTCACTACCTGGTAGAAGTAAAGGAGAGATATCTGGATTCAGCAAAGTCGTAGCAGCTTGCATGAGGAACCCCTTAGCAGTAGGGTGTCGAGAAAGACAGATAGGGTCATCCGGAGCAGGACGATGGCGATGGGAAATGGCACGATCAACAGAGACTCTGGTCGCTGGCCTCGCCCAAGTTCCCAAAAGAATATCATATATTGACTCTCCATAGGACAGTAAGATTCAACACCTGTCATACCCTGATGAAGCAGATCCAATAGGGGAGCAGATGATAAAGTCACCAAAGAAAGCTGCATTTTCAAGACATCAGCAGCTCTCTTTATAACCTCAGCAAAAGCTGCACTAGCCTCTGTCCCCAATTGTGGTGGAGAAACAGATCAGAATGAGGAGAGGGTTGTAGCCTACCATCCTCACCTAATGTAGCCCAAGAACCTCCCACAAGAAGCTGAACCAGACCAACCAAGCGGTCAACATCACCGGCATCACCTGAGCCACCTTGCAATGCTGGAGAAACAGCAACAGAGCCAGCTTTGTCCTCAGAATGTAAAGGAGAAGACACGTGAACTGCAGTGGATATGAGCGGAGTCCCCGGTGCTGATCAACATCGGGGCGTCGTCGTATCAACCTGCACCATGAGCGGTGTGTCTCCAGTGTTGACCGATGTCAGGATGGCGTTATATCTGCCTCCTGCACCACCTCATCTGAAGCCACCGCCGTCATAACTGGAAGCCACACTAGACTGTGCTCAGATTCCGTGATGACCCCAAGCTCGGAGTTAAGGTCTTCAACCGGTGCCGAGGGCGAACCTGCCAGTGTGTTTCCAGTCGGAGAAGGCATAGACCCAAACAAAAGGCATGCAGAGCATGATAGTATGTCCGCATCTGGGTCATAGTCACCCCGGCTCCAGGATAAGGAGGGAGACACAGGGTCAACTCTTGTGTGACGTCCTCCGTTAAAAAACGGGAGGACCCATCAAAGACCACGTCATGATCCCTTACGCCGGGATTGTCGCAATTTAGGTGAGCGATGCTCATTGGAACGGCTCCTTGATCGGCCCCAGGCAGAAACCTCAGAGCGGGAAGAAGACTGACGTTGCCTGAACTCCGACCGGGAGAGCCGCGCCATCAACAGCTTCATCTGCCTTTCCTGCAAGGCCTTAGGTTACAGCCATTTACAGGTGTTGCACTCCTTAGAGTCACGGTGCTCTCCTAAGCACCACATGCAGATGGAATGGGGATCCGTAGCTGACATCTGTCTCACACGATTTAAAACCCGAGCACACTGTTCCCTGATGCAAAAAAGGCATCGAAGTAGGCCAAAAATATGGATGGCCAGAGGAACTGCTTCTCCGGATCTACATTGCAGCGCGTTAAAGAAACTGACATCTGCGCGACAGAGAGGACTTATATGGCACTGCTGACGTCACATCTGGAGACGATGTCATGGCAGTGCCGTAAGGCGCCGTCCCCCAGCATGCAGAGGTACTGCTGAAAAATGTACGGATCCAGTCTGATGCCTGGAGAGAAGTCACAAGTTAATTAATCTGTAGCTAGATGTCTGAGTACCTAAAGTGAAGTGAACAGCTTTCCGGTTAATATACTGTGAAATACAGAAATAAAACAGGACATTGGTTTCTTGTGATCAATCATGGCTACTTCCGGTTGTGTTAGCACATTAGCCATTAGACGCAGTGTTTCAGGCATTCATGGATGCAGATGTATATTTCTTGACCATTCGGCTTCATCCCCCTAAACTCATTAGGAACGTTTGTTCCAGTTGATTGCTGAAGCATGCACACTTGGGTTTTGGAACAACTTGAGTAAGGACTTTACGCATTTAAATCCGCGCGCAATAAATGGCATTGCATGCCAGTGACTGCAGATTTATCCCAATTTAATGAATTAATTTAAACCTATAAGGAACATTTGCTACGATTAAGGAAACATAATGAATATTGAGGTAACCTGTAATAATATTGTGAATATTATTAATTGATATATATAAGGATATGACCAAAAATGCAATGAAAACGTAATGATCTGGTCCAAATAGTTGTATTTCGCTTTTTTTCAGAAAGTCTGCTGATAATGCCGTTACATTGCTAGACCAATTTGATGCCCTTTGAAAATTATCAGATATGACACAGAACGTTTAGTAGTTTAAATGAAGGGCTCATTGGTTTCAGCCACAGAGGATAAACGTAATGCATGTATCAAAGGCATGAGCTCTCAGGTAAGTGGAGTGTTTGCTGTTCAACAACAGTCAATTTGTATAGCAAAGAGAACAGACATAATTAAAACAAAATGAATGTAGTGATAGTTGAAGTGATTCCTTTAATGCAATATTTGTTTACAGAGGGTTGAATCATGAAGTTTATACTGCAAGTGACCACTAGGTGATTGCGCGCTGCGAGGCTTGCTATTGCTTTTTTAACAAACTGTATTTTTGCTCTATTTTGCACATTATAATACCTTGGTTTTTTAAAATTTGTGTATTTTTATATTTGCTGCTTACTTGTGGGGTCTGACTTTGTTTAGTTTCGCGGTCCCCGGTCCATCACGGCGAACAGTGCTGATTGCACGGAGGGACAGACGCGACTCTGCCCACACTGCTCCTCACTTCCTGCCCCGGGGTATATGTTTCAGATGACTCGTCGGCCGCGCAGCAGGCGCACCGCGGGCGTGCCAAAGGCAAGCCCGTCTGCGGCCGTCCGCATCCGGAGCACGGCCGACGACGGCCATGCTGCCGGCGGAGGGGGAGGTGAGACCATATTTTGGACGCGAGACGAACTGTTGGGCCTCCAAGGCTCAATCTGCTTAGGGGTACACCAGATTGATTTAGCCAAATTCCGACTACCGCATTGCTGTAGCGTATGCGGTCAGACTCTAAAGCAGGTCAAGGCTCCCAGTATGAGAAAGGCATCTCCCTGGAGCTTGGCGAACGAGTGCAATAATAAAATTAAGGCGTGCCTCGTAAATTGTAGATCTCTGTCCAAGCATGCGGAGGATGTATGGTCAATTCTGATTGAGGCTACCTAGGATGTTATGGTTTTAACAGAAACCTGGCTAAACTTGGATGCGATGACAACAATCGCACTAGCTATCCCACCAGGTTTCAAAATGTGCTATGCCAACCGAGAAGGTGGGAAAAGAGGGGGTGGGGTGGCTATTATTTTTAGAGACTCATGGGAGCTTGTTTCCTCGGCCCCTCTCCATATTCAGGGCATAGAAGGTCTTCATTTTTGTCTACAAATCAACCCCTCATTCGCCCTCGCGAGCATTCTTATCTATAGACCACCCGACTGTGTAACAACTGCTTCGCAGACTTTTTGTAATTTTATTACTCAAAAATCGGTAGTGTATACCAATTTTATGCCCCTGGGAGATTTTAATCTGCACGTGAACGACCCGAACTGTTCACAAGCAGCGCAATTGATTTCATCTTTAGCAGGTACCAACCTCATACAACGGGTGTCCTCCCCGACACATATAGCGGGACATACCTTGGATTTAGTCTTTTCTAATATCACTGATGCCGATATGGAGACCCCGCTCCCGTTGGTCTGGTCAGATCATTACCTGATTTCTTTTTCGATTACCCTGCCTAAACCGGAGCAAGCTAAGGGCACTTGAACCATTCAAAAGAGAAATTGGAAGAACTTGTCTGAGGCATCATTAAGCCCTGTTCTGCTGGACAATTATCCCCGTCTTTCCTCTGACCCCAATGCAGATGCAGCTGCTATACACCAATGGATTGCCGCTTCTGTGGAGTCAGTTGCGCCGATCAGAGTAGTGAAACCCACTAGATGGTCCCCCTCTGCCCCCTGGTTCTCTAATGCCCTCAAAGAAATAAAAAGTAGGTGCAAAAAATTTGAACGGCAGTGGAGGATGGGCTATTGTGCTCTAGCTAAGGGAACTTACAACAAAGCACTAAAAGAGTTTCATAAGGCTCTAAATGCCGGACTATTTTGTCTCACGCATTCAGAATGCAGACCACTCTTGTAGAGAAGTTTTTAAAGTAGTCCAAACATTTTTTAAACCCAAGGCAATAGAGACCGAAGTGATACCATCCCTAGCCTTGTGTGGAAAAATTGCTAGTCACGTCGGAAAATAACATTTTAAAGGTCTACGACTCCTTCTTGGCTTCTGAGGCAACTGAGAAAGCGGATATATCCCAAGGTGCAGTGGAGGTTCCGCCATTCACTAACTTCACTCCGATCTCCCACCAGGATGCTCCAGCTGAAATTCTAAATTGTCGTTCAGGTGCCCCAGATGATCCATGCCCTCCCAAACTGTGGAAAATGTTATCCCTCTCCCTGACGGATGGGCTACGTCATATATGGAACGCCTCTCTGGATACGGGCATCTTTCCTGATAAATGGAAACATGCGACACTTTTCACTTCGAGAAAGAAACCAAATGGTGATCCAGGCGACCGTAGCAACTTGAGACCCATCTCCCTGCTCCTCGCACCAGGTAAAATGTTAGAGAAGTTGGTCCAGCGCCAACTGACCACTTTTATTGAGTGTAATGGCGCCTTGCATGACACACAATCTGGTTTTCGAGCGGGATTTAGTACAGAGACCGCTCTCCTTGAGGTGGCAGAGACAGTAAGATGGTCGTTGGACTCAGGAGCATCAGCATTGCTGGTGCTCCTGGATCTGTCCACTGCATTCGACACTGTCGACCACACCATATTGGTCCAGAGACTACAAGGTGTGAGCTTTGGCGGGAAAGTGTTAACCTGGCTGACATCTTATCTGAGTGGGCATACTCAGAGAGCTGCCCTGCAACCATTTGAATCCAAACCAAAACAGCTCAGGTGCAGTGTCCCCCAGGGCTCAGCCTTGAGCCCTCTACTTTTTAACATCTACCTAGCTCCATTGCTTTCCCTAATTGCCAACGGGGTGTGAAAGCAATTTGTTAAGCTGATGACACCCAGCTGGTTTTTCCATTTAAGGAGCGGACGGTAGATGTTTTTAGGAACTTCATGGGCTGTTTGTGTGACATAGCACTGTGGATGAACACAAACAAGTTAAAGCTTAATACTGGGAAGACAGAAGTTTTGTTCTTCGGCAAGGGCCCAGTGCCAGATCCAGATTCGTGGTGGCTGTCAGGAATGGCCACACCACCATCCCCTGCCACATGTATCCGAAATTTAGGGGTGAGATGGGAAGCGGACCTCTCCTTTTCAGCCCAAATACAGCAGGTATCGGCAAACCTGTTTTAGTAAACTAAAAAACCTCCGGAAAGTTCTACACTTTCTACCGGAAGACTGCCGCAAATCAATAGTACATGACACAGTTACATCTAGGCTTGACTACGTGAATAGCCTATATATTGGCCTTCCCAAATACACCATTTGCTGCCTTCAGATGATACAGAATGTGGTTGCGAGACTTTTTTGGCGTATCCCTTTCCGACACCATGTCTCCCCGCAACTACAGAAGCTCCACTGGCTTCCAGTGGAGAAAATAATTAAATTCAAGGCCATGACGTTGGCCTACCAGGCCCTTAAGACTGTGTCTCTATAAGCAAAACCGTGCGCTGCAATCAAACTCTCATAATTTGCTGCGCACCCCACGCTTTGCGAAAACACGTCTGGGCGGCAGAGCTTTCACAGTCGTTGCAGCTTCACTGTGGAATGCCCTACCACATGGGTACTCACAAACTTTCTCTCGGGGGTTAAATTTACAGTGTGGTTTGTGGCCGAGGGCCGTACCAGTGGGGGCGGGTCAGAGGGGGAGGGGCGGGGCTAAAGCAAAAAAAAAAATTGTGGCCATGAGGTTGAACACAGGTCCCTGCAGCAGACGCCTTCGTCCACTGAGCCACCAGACCCGGCATACACACATCTCTCTCTCTCTCTCCCTCCCTCCCTCTCTCCCTCCCTCTCTCTCCCTGTCTCTCTCTTCCTGTCTCTCTCTCCCTATCTCTCTCTCTCCCCGTCTCTCTTCCCGTCTCTCTCCCCGTCTCTCTCCCTGTCTCTCTCCCTGTCACCCTCCATCCGTCGTCCTCCCTCCGTCTCCCTCCCTCCGTCTCCCTCCGTCTCTCTCCTCCCTCTGTCTCCCTCCTCCCTCTCTGTCTCCCCCTCTGTTGCCCTCCCTCTCTGTCTCCCTCTCTGTCTCCCACTCTGTCTCCCTCCCTCTGTTGCCCTCCCTCTGTTGCCCTCCCTCTGTCGCCCTCCTTCTGTCGCCCTCCTTCTGTCGCCCTCCCTCTGTTGCCCTCCCTCTGTCGCCCTCCCTCTGTCGCCCTCCCTCCCTCTGTCTCCCTCCCTCTGTCTCTCTCCCTGTCTCTCTCCGTCACTCCCTCTGTCTCCCTCCCTCTCCCTCCGTCTCCCTCCCTCCGTCTCCCTCCCTCTGTCTCCCTCCCTGTCTCTCTCCCTCCCTCACCCTCTGTCTCTCTCCCTCTGTCTCCCTCCCTCTCCCTCTGTCTCCCTCTCCTTCCGTCTCCCTCCGTCTCCCTCCCTCCCTCCGTCTCCCTCCCTCTGTCCCTCCAACACCATGTCTCCCCGCAACTACAGAAGCTCCACTGGCTTCCAGTGGAGAAAAGAATTCAATTCAAGGCCATGACGTTGGCCTACCGGGCCCTTAATGGAAAATGCCCTGGCTATCTGAAGGAAAGAACATGTCTCTATAAGCAAAACCGTGCGCTGCGATCAAACTCTCATAATTTGCTGCGCACCCCACGCTTTGCGAAAACACGTCTGGGCGGCAGAGCTTTCACAGTCGATGCAGCTTCACTGTGGAATGCCCTACCACATGGGTACTCACAAACTTTCTCTCGGGGGCCAAATTTACAGTGTGGTTTGTGGCCGAGGGCCGCACCAGTGGGGGCGGGGTCAGAGGGGGAGGGGCGGGGCTAAAGCCAAAAACAATTGTGACCATGAGGTTGAACACAGGTGCCTGCAGCAGACGCCTTCGTCCACTGAGCCACCAGACCCAGCATACACACATCTCTCTCTCTCTCTCTCCCTCTCCCCCTCCCTCCCTCCCTCCCTCTCTCCCTCCCTCCCTCTCCCTCCCTCTCTCTCTCTGTCTCTCTCTCTTTCCCCGTCTCGCTCCCCGTCTCTCTCCCCGTCTCTCTCCCTGTCTCCCCCTCTGTCGCCCTCCCTCTCTGTCTCCCTCTGTCGCCCTCCTTCTGTCGCCCTTTCTGTTGCCCTCCCTCTGTTGCCCTCCCTCTGTTGAACTCCCTCTGTCTCCCTCCCTCTGTCTCCCTCCCTCTGTCTCTCTCCCTGTCTTTCTCCCTCCCTCTGTCTCCCTCCCTCTGTCTCCCTCCCTGTCTCTCTTCCTGTCTCTCTCCCTCCCTCCCTCTGTCTCCCTCCCTCTGTCTCTCTCCCTGTCTTTCTCCCTCCCTCTGTCTCCCTCCCTCTGTCTCCCTCCCTGTCTCTCTCCCTGTCTCTCTCCCTCTGTCTCCCTCCCTCCCTTTCCCTCTGTCTCTCTCCCTCTGTCTCCCTCCCTCTCCCTCTGCCTCCCTCCGTCTCCCTCCCTCCTCTGTCTCCCTCCCTCCCTCCCTCCCTCCCTCTCCCTACCTCTGTCTCACTCCCTCTATCTCCCTCCCTCCGGGTCTCTCTCTCTGTCTCCCTCCCTCTATCTCTCCCTGTCTCTCTCCCTGTCTCTCCCCTTCCCTCCCTCTCCCTCTGTCTCCCTCCCTCTCCCTCCATCTCTCTCCCTCTGTAGGATGTGTGCAAGGTCCGTGGGCCGCCAAGAAAGTCTTGCCGGGCCGCTGGCGGCCCGCGGGCCGTACTATGAGTAACCGGGCCCTACCAGGTTCTCTACAGCAGGCTAACACAGAAACCTGTTTTAGAAAAGACGTGGCTCTTCACGGCAGATTAACATGGATTGTTATGACCATTACTCCTCTGGTCGTAATCTACCTGCTGCTTCAGCGCCGGGACACCCCTATTTGGGGTAGCTGTCGCGCTTTATAAGCTTCAGTATTATTATTATTATTATTATATAGCTGAATGTTATTCCAGTACAATAGTTTTACTGAATGGCGTAAATGAAAAAGATTAAAAAAATCTTCTCTAATGATGTTGTGGCCAATTGCATTGATTCTATTCACTTCGATAATGTTGATTAAAATAGATAAAGGGGTGCATTTGATTAATCATATTCTGCTTTGATCCCCTTTTAGGTTCAGGTTTTCATTGCTATTTCTATATTTTGATTATATTATAGATGCATTTGAGTGTATAAAACTTTGTTGAAGACATTCTTTATTGGGTGTTTACATTTGATAAAGCAAACACAAGGAAATGAACGCTGAAACATTTCAGACACTCACCCCCAGTCACAGATCTGTGTTGAATCCATCATCGTTCTTTAGCTCACTTCACCACCCCAGTTCAGACCCAGCCATATGCAAATCAGTCTTGACCTTGTTCCTCATGGGAACAGCCCAGCCCGAACTGCCAAGCCAGGTCTTCCCTTGACCGGAAACAAACATTCTGAGACCTGTTTTGGGGTTACACCCCTCATCAGCCAGGCTAGCTTGAATCCAGTGGCAACGTGAAGAAGGGACACACGTCTGGGCATTCCCTGCCAACTTAGGGTGAACAAAGCAAGCACAAGGAGATGATGGACGTAGTGCTGAAACTTTTCAGACACTCACCCCGAGTCACAGATCTGCGTTGAATCCATCATCATTCTTTAGCGCACTTTGCAACCCCAGTTCAGACCCAGCCATTTGCAAATCAGTCTTGACCCCGTTCCTTATGGAAACAGTCCAGCCCGAACTGCCAATCCTGTAGCAGTTTTGAGACCTATGCTATACTGGATAAGACTGTGGACTACACAGGAACCGGTGCACTACAGAGAAGGATTTAGGGAACTGTTGGAGTGTGACACAACTGTATGCTTCACCTGGCTCCGACACAGCCAAACTTAGTTTCGCAAATTAGGCTTACTCTTGTATTGGAGCAAGCCACAAGCACTTACACCAAACTCAAAAAACACAACAGAACCAAATATACTGGACGTATGTTTTCGACATCCTCTACCAAAACCCCAGGTTAGGTAGGCTTCCAAAACAATTTCTTGCTGTCAAGCCCAATGCAAGCTTTGAAGAGTTCTAAGATACAGTCCACACTCGCATGGCGAAAATACTATACATTAAATCTCGCTATGGAACTCTCCAAACCAAAGCTTTTACTGCAGAGTGAAAGCCACACACTAACTCCGATGAAGATTCTATTCACTTTGTGCACTTTGGTTTGTATTGAAAATATTTCACACATACAGTTCTTTTGCACAGCTTATGACAACTTCAGGAACAAATGGATCAGTCCAATTTGTAGAAATATGGTATACAGGAAATTCTAGAAGCTCTAAGAGTGTTAAAATATGACCTTATAGAGTCTTCAGCTTGAGTAAAGATCTGCTTGCAGTTGGATTTGTGTTAGAAAAGATGGCTCTGACTTTTTAATATGCATGAAATTAACCAATTGAGGCTGCTACCATGTTTTATTTTACTTATATTGGTTGAATTTTAAAACAATTATTGCATGCGTATTTATTGTAGTGATTTAAGAGATGTAGCACAGAATTTTATACTTGCTTTTAATGGTTATTAACCAAAATAAAAATATTGAGATTTCTTGCCCTCAGTCCAACGCTGAAATCCCTAAGCATAACATTTTAAGTTGCAAAACAAACAAAGTTGAGAACCATGAAGTGAAAACTACAATCTTTCATGATCTGATTAATTTGGACAAATACATCAAAATCTCACAGGAATCCCAAAAGGCTCATTGACTGGCTCTTTATTTACTTACATGTTTTTGTCTCAGGCCTCCTGAAAGGCAGTGAATGCTTTCACTAACGCAATTAACACAGGATTAGCTTCCCTGTTTTGATATTAACATTCCAGCTAATGGAATGCATATTCAGCTTTGATTAAACTCTCTGCTTACTAACTCTTCTCACCACATAATTGCACAAATAACAGCTGGAAAAGACATACATCATAAGCAATCCTCTTTGTCAGGCCACTAGGGAACCATGCTTCACTCATTACTTATCAATCCCTACCACGTATGGAAACTAACTTCTGCATCTGAGTAGATGTTCAGATGTTATATTGTATAATCTACCCACTAGCTTGTAATATATTTTGTCATGCTTAAATGTATTATCAAATGATTAAGAAACATGCATCAGAAGCAGTTTGCTACAATCCAATCCTTTGGGAATATGTCTTCAAGTTAAACTGTGTTAAACTTTTATGAATATTTGCATAGCACCTTGTCCGTATACCAGGTACCAGATATCTGCTAAATATCAGGTATTAGTTAATACTAAGCTAGCGTAGTCAAGTTTGTGTTTAATGTTGGAAACCACATTTCAATGCTCCATGTGCTATATGAGCACCTTTGGATTGGTTGCTCAAGTCCTCCACTGCCCGTCTCTTGCTTCTGAGGGGTGAGGTGGGTCAGGGGAAGGCAAGAGGACTGGGTCCTCTTTGTTAGTTCTTCTTTTCTGTCTATACTTCTCTAGCCTTCCTTCTTTTCTCTTACCATCTCATCTCTTACCCCATTACTCCTCATCACTCCTCCACCTCAGTCCCATTCCTTTCCACACCACCCATCCCTTCTACTCCTTAAATTAATTATCTAAACCATTGGCTTTTATTGGGAGAACTCTACGACAGGCCGATCATCAAAATTTGGCCTGGTCCATGTCAAACTACTTATCCACTATTGCGATTGAGAATCGTAATTGCAGATAAATCACTGAAAATAATTTTTTTAAATACCAAAAGCCTCAATCATCCTGTTAAAATACAAAATATCTTAGATTATTGTTAAAAACTTAAGGGGGCATTATACTCCTACAGGATACTACAATCAGTATTAAAGAGTCCCTTTCCATCAAAACCCATGTATAAAGGAAACTGCTTACCTTCCAGTCATCAAAGAAATTGAGTCCTTACTTCAATCTTGAAAAAGGCTAATATCATAAGTAACCAAGAACTCTACCCATGATACAGAGGGGAGGTGGCTTATTTCAGAAATCAATAAAAACAATACCAACCTCTTTGTAATCAATGTTAATGCTTCCACATCAGATAAACCCAAACTCTGGATTGATCTAAAATAAATTCTCACAGGCCTCCCCAAAATGTGGGCATTTTATTTGGGGGGGATTTTAATCTCTCTTTAGATCTGGCCCTGGACAGACAATCCACTTGCAGACATCACCCAAGCAGGTCTCATAAACAACTGTTAAACTTACTTAAGAACTTACTTAAGACATTTAATGAAATATGACGTCTCTACAATCCAACAGCTAGTGAATTCATATAAATACTCATTGCCACAATTCATCTACGAGAATAAACTACCTCTTATCCAATATTTGGTTAATGCCCAAAGGTCTCAAATCAATCAATTGAATCCAACATCACTTCTGGCCATGCCTGTATAATCTTACATTTGGACCCTAAAACAGCTCTACCTCAGGATAAGGCCTTGCGAATGAATGAAGACATCCTAAATAAAACAGAAACAAAAGCTCTTATTAAAACCTCATTAATAAAAATGCATTGAGGAGAGTACACCATCCTCAATATCCCCAGAAACATTGTAGGATGTCATGAAGGTGACAATTAGGGGTATAATGATAGATATCATGCCCATAAGAAAGAAAGTCCTGAACACAACCCTTGCCTCTTTGGTGAAGAAAATTAAAGACCTAGATAGAAAGAAGAAATACTACCATCTTACTTCTGCTGAAACCCCTCCAGCATGAGTTTAACAAAATAGGCACATAAATGGGTATGATTCTCCAAAGCCAAGAATGTCATTGAAGAAATACAGCTGGGAAAGTCCAAGCTAACTACATTGTTTTTTAAAACATCCGTTATTGAGTGCTTACAATGTATAAGTACAATAACAATGAACACTTCAATTAAGGCCATCAATAACTGTGTCACAGGAGACATGCATAAATGACATCAGCATATCTGTAACGGAAAAGTTTACATAAGATGTTTAACAGCAATAAACGGAAGCCAGAGCCGATTCCATGCAAGTATGCCAAGCCTAATAGGATTACTTCTCAAAAAACATTCAAGTGTCTAGGGCATCGAAGGACCCCCCTTCCCATTAGACGAGGCCTGTTGGGAATTCGCGGGGTCCAAAAAATAAATCAGCAATCAACTCACCCCAATCGTCAAGATCATCACCCACCTTATCATCATGCCTACACTTCCTCAGCTGCACCTTCTCTGCCACCACCCACTCAGGTACATCGCCCATACATCGCTCTAATCTGGGGCTCATCTGCTCCATCCAAGTGATCGCCACACGATGTTTAGTTAGCAGTAACTGTTAATGAAAATACATAAATGCTGTTTTCTGACCTTTTGGCCTTTAAATATCACCCGATACTAATGGAGGGCTCCAGCGAACACGGGATGGGCACTACCGTTCGCACTCTACCCACCACACTAACCCAGAACGTCTGCACAGGTGGACAAGTTCCCTGCCAAATGTAGAAAAGAGGCCACAGGTGCGTGGCATCGGGGGCAGCCGGTTGGTTTATTGGGATCCATTTTATGCAAGAGCACCCGTGTTATGTATGTGCGGTGGAGGAAGCGTAAATGAGTACGTTTAAATCTGGAATTAGACGATACGGATTTCACCAATGCACATATTCTATCCAATTGCGTGTCCTCAATCCACACCCCCAGGTTGCCCTCCCAGGTCACCCAAAAGGGAAGGGGTGAGAGTATCCAGTCGGCTGTTATGGGTATATAGAATAAAAAAAAACTAATGTAGGCACTCCTCTGCCCCAACAAACCCCTAAATGTGTGACACACTCCTTGAGCAAAAAGAACAGCTTTATTTTTATTTATAAAGTTTTATATAGCACCAGCTAGACCCGTGGGTATCAGAGCGCTTTACATACGCAAAGAAAAGAAACAATTGCAATACATCGCAAGACATGAGGATGCATAATTATAAGCAAAGACATCATACTTATGAATACAGTGAGGGGAGAAAACGTGGGTGGTTGAAACAGTCAGATAACCACCATCCTTGAAGGTTAGAGGTTATTGATGCCTAGGTTGGTTGACTTGGTCAGTAACGTACTGGTTAAGGACTAAGAGTTTCAGGTCCTTTTTGAAGCAAGAGAAGGAGGGGTTGCATCTGAGGAAAAAAAGGGAGTGCGTTCCACATCCTAGGAACATTACCAGAGAAGGATCGGCATTGGGTCGTTATCCTTTTCAGTTTTGGGGATGAGAAGAAATGAGTTGGTGCTTCTCAGAGTTCTGGATTTTCCTTCTTTTACCAGTTTGCTGTTTAGGTAGTTGGGGGATTGGGCATGAAGGGCCTTGTGTGTGATGCAGGCCAGTTTGTAAATACATCTACCTTCCATGGGAAGCCAGTTGAGTGAGTTGAGGGTAGGTGTGATGTGTTCAAATCTTTTTACACAAGTTATGAGTCGTGCTGCCATGTTAAGGACTGACCTTAGTGGGGCTAGGTGAGCTTTTGGTGAACCTGTTAGGATGGCGTTCCCGTAGTCCACTTTAGAAAGGACTAGGGATTGTTCAATTGTCTTGAGATAATCCTGGGGAATGAAAGGTTTAATTTTCTTGAGGTGTTTTAGAGAGTAAGGTACACCTTTTGCAGAGTTCTTGATGTTGTCTTTCATTGACAGGTTCTTATCCAGGGTAATGCCTAGTGACTTTACCGAGTCGGATAGGATGAGGGAGCAGGTTAGAGCATCAAGATTCATGAGCCAGTCTTGAATAGGTGGGTGGTTACTTTTTGGAGAGAAAAGTATTAATTTTGTTTTGTCCGGGTTCAGCTTTAAGTGGTTTGCGGTAAACCAGGTTTGGATCTTGGTTAGCGTGACATTGAGGTGGTGGAAGTCACTGAGTGATTTGATTTTGTACTATATTTGTGTGTCATCTGCATAAAGGTGGTATTGAACCCCTGCTTGTTTCAGAATAATTGCAAGGGATTCCATGAAGAGATTGAAGAGGGATGGCGAGTGGATCTATCCTTGCTGGACTCCAAGTTTGACTCGTGTTGGTACCAAGAGGCAGGAGTTGATTTAATTTGTTGCGAACTGTGCTGAAGGAAGGAAGTGAACCTGTTGTAGTTTCCCTTTAAGTCCTGGCTAATTAGAATGGATGACATCATGGAATGTACGGGAGACGGTTAGTTTGTCCAGGGAGAGCTTGCTGTGGATATTGTTGGTCCTTTTGACACTTTGTCTCCTTCAGAAAGATTTGTTGTTGTTCTGGTTGATTATACCTCTAAGTGCGTTTCTGCTGCTTGTATGAATTCGGTTGTGACTAAGAATATCATTGAATTTCTTAAAGATGCTTTCACATGTGAAGGTGTACCTGAGGTATTGGTTTCAGACAATGGGGTGCAGTTCACCTCTCAGGAAATGTCATATTTTTTAAAAGAGCTTTCCATCACGCATCATAGAACTGCTCTTCATTCTCCTCAGGCAAATGGCTTAGTGGAGAGCATGAATAGATTAATCAGAGCTTCTGCTCAGATGGCTTTGGAGAGAAGAGTTCCTCTCAAACCCATTCTCAGGGAAAAACTGTGGGCACACAGGAACACACCTAACAGTGTAACTGGCTGCTCACCGTTTAAAAAACTTAAGGGGAGAACGGCTGGTTCAAAGTTAAATCCACTTTGGTTGAGTGTAAGAGACAGGGGTCGTGTTGTAAATAATTGGAGACTTATTAGATACCAAGACAATTATAAGCGCAGATTTGACACAAAAAATGGAGTACGTCATTCTACTTGGAAAATAGGTGATCTGGTGTTTGTAAAGAAGGCAGTTTGGTCTCCAAAAGGTGAAACAAAATATTTTGGACCTAGGCGCATTATTAAGGTAATGAGGAATGTGGTGATGCTTGAAGGGGGTGACGTATGGAGTATGTCTCTGTTGTCAAATTTTTCAGGAGAGAGTGGTTGTAGAAGTTCCTTGTCGCAGTCAAGGTTTCCCAAATGTAATGTTGGTCGTTCTCGTTCTGATCCATCTACTCATGAGCCTAGAGTCAGGAGACCACCATTTTATCTTCAAGACTACTGTGTAAAATATTAGTAGAATGTGTACTGCTTCATTTATTTCTTTTGTTGAGTTGTTCTGTATTTACATTGTCTTCTGGATTATTAGTTTGCTTATGTATACAATCCAAGTTGCAATTTTTGTATTTTCTATTTTTCCTTGTTAATCTTTATTGACATTTTGATATAAGGGAGATGTGTTGTAGTTTCCCTTTAAGTCCTGGCTAATTAGAATGCATGACATCATGGAATGTACGGGAGCGGGGAGACGGTTAGTTTGTCCAGGGAGCCAGCGAGAGATGATGTACAGCTGGTGGGTGTATTAATAAACCTATTTGAAATTACGATGTCTACGAGTTGTAATAGAACCATTCTAGTACTGTGCCATTAATGCCAGAGCGCCTCTTCATAGTCTCAAATAAAGCTGGATGGTTTATTGTGTTGAATGCCACTGATAAGTCAATAAGGATGAGGAGACAGGCCTCACCTTCATCTAAGGCTCTGTGGATATCATCTGAAATATTGAGTATCGCTGTTTCAGTGCTACAACATTTTCTGAAACCCGATTGAAAGGTGTCAAGGAGGTTGAAGTCATCAATATGTTTGTTGAGTTGTTGGATTAAATTACAAAAACTCTGATAGTAATTAACTAGGATGCATGGTGCAGGGCTCGAAAGAACTGGGTCCAGATGCGGCAAAAATGGAGACCAAAAGCAAGAACTTCTCCCCCCAAAAAATCCGGGCACAAAGCTGGTAGGTAAATTCATACGACAAGAAGAGGTTAAAGGAGGACTCGAAAGCGGTGCACGGAGAAGGGAGCATGGAGAAGGACGCAGATTCTGGAGCACTGTGCCTGAGAGAAGAGATGTGGTATTTGAGGCCCTTGGGCCAGAATGGAAGGATTGTGTGTCTTAGAAGGTTTCCTGTAATCTGGGAGACCCAGGGCTAATCACCTGAGCCTGGTGGGAGACCGTGTGGTGGCTTAGATGTTCTAAAAGCGATGACTAAAGGTTACTGCAAGAGATGGCGCGGTGGATATCTGAAGCGGGGGGAATCACTGGAAAGGCGAGGCACTCAGACAGAGAGAGGTGAGGATCTGAGGTGGCCCCAGAACTCACCCAGAACATATCAAATGTAGCAAGCCCAAAGGGGATAATTCATTGAGGGCAGAGACCCATATGCCATAAAAGAGGCCAACACATTAAGCAGAAAAGTGAACCCACAAAAGTTCACCCCAGTGGGGAAAACCAGAACAACAAGGACTGAAAGCTGCCTCATAATAGCAATAAAAGTGCCCTCTGACAATTTCTCTAAACAACAAAATGAAAAAGTCAAGGACACCTTGCTAGAACAATACAGTTAGCACTGGCCTTATCTGTACATGAAGAGGAAAAAGTGACCAATAAGAGGATGCAAGATTTCTACTCCTACCGAACAGATCCCAAACAATAGGGTTAGCTGTAAGGTATGTGTCGGACGTTAAAGACAGCAGGGCTGGTGCAGCTATCACAGGATCCTCCATCAATCAATCAATCAATCCATCAGGTGTTTGTTAAGCGCGACTACTCACCTGTAAGGGTCTCAAGGCGCTGGGGGTGGGGGGGGGGGGTCACAGGTTACAGTCCATCAAGGAGGGGGTCTGTCGAAGAGCTATTTTTTTAGGTTTCTTGCAAAGATGGGGAGCGATGTTGTCTGTCTGAGGTGGAGCGGAAGGTCGTTCCAGGCTCTGGAAAACAGGATCTTCTTGAATGTGATGGAGCAGGGTTTTGCAAAATAAAACCTGCTCAGATCAATCTTCTCACTGTGTGGATTATTAACAAAAAAAGTTGTGTGAAAATTAACCAAGTAAAGTCTAAAAATGAGTATTTGGGAAAAGAGATAGGGAGAACGTGAAAACTGTGCAAATGTGCTGGAAAAAGACCAGTGATTTCCATGGTTTTCTTAGAAGGCCCCAAACGCAAATGCTGTTTGGAAATATGTACATAATGAGTTGTGAAGAGCAAAGCATTATTAGAGCATTAATAATGAGGTTTTGTTATGACTTGATAACTATTTGTGTATTTGTTTTTCCTACAGAAAAGGCACACTTTACTGTTCTGCAGAGAAGGCCTCAAAGGTGTTTTTAGGTTTAATTTGCTTTCTAAAATGTAGGCGGCAAAGAAATGTATTTTGTCCTTCAAGAGTTCCTGACGATGGCCATGGTTATGTGGAGTAAGTAATGAATGTTATAGTGGAATTTCCTTGCCAACTGGAGAAAGTGCTCTTGTGGATAATCGTGCTGAAAGTTTTTAATACAAAGCAATTGAGCGACATGTGCAAGTTGTGGAAGAGATTATTGGAGTTTCCTCTGCTTGGAGGTTCCTCTGCTGAAGGACAATGACAATGGTTTTCTCAAGACAAATGAACTGTTGAGAATTAGGTGTGTTGGAAGTGGAGTGATCAGACACCTCTTGGCCTGGACCAATCGGATTTTTGAACTTTTGAATTTTGATACATGGGGGGTTGGATCTTTTAGGTATAACTATAACTACTAGTGTTAGAATTTGAGTAGGGGAGAGACTTTGCGAGAGGAGAGGGCAGTGTTGTTGTTTCCTTACTTAACTGGCTGGCTGATGTTCTGGTCATCCTGACCCTTTAACTTTGCTCCTCATATCCTTGTGAGGGTGCCCTGCTTACCCTTCTGGCCAGAGGGTAGCTCTTCTGACTATTAGCATTCCGTGCTATAGTTATTTCTAGGTTTGTATGATATTCTGAATTTGCATAGATATTATATGCAAATGCTTCTTTGTTTTTGTCTCTTCACCTATCCACTCACTCGTGGCTCGTTGAGAGGTGTTATCATGAATTATTGAATTGTTGTCTGTTTCTCCTGTGTGGTGATCTAGGATTCGAGCTGTATTGTATTGGATGAGCATTCACGTTCTTTAAAATTAGATAAAAGCAACTTGACAAGTAATCATAGTCGGTCATTGTTAATGTACATTTGATTATAATGTTTCATAATATTTCTCTATGTTTAGGTCCTCATAAGATTAGGATTCCCTTTTACCTTTGTCAATCCCTTACAACCCCATAAAAATATTCACCGCAAAGGGGCCACCAGGGAATGGGCACAAGGATATAGTAATAATAAATACGTACATACATCCTAATAGGAAATCTAAGGATGCAAAACAACTGCCCAACTTCGTAGAGTCATCCATGAGTGAGGTTAATACACCAGACATGATACTGACAGGGGATGGACAGAATGCAGAACAATGTCATACATTCACCCCAGAACAGAGATCTGGGCCTGAATCCATCGTTTTTTTGATCACCATGCCATTCTAGTTTGGACCCAGCCATATGCAAATCGGTCTTGACCCTGCACCCCATGGGAACAGGCCAGCCTGAACTGCAAGGCCAGGTTCTCCCTGGACTGGAAACAAGCATCCTAGGACCGATTTCGGGCTTTCAGCCCTCATCAGCCAGGATAGCTTGACTCCAGTGGCATGGAGAGCACGGGACCCACGTCTGGGCATACCCGTCCCACTCGGGGGGACAAATGCAAAAAGAACAGTTGATGGACAGAATGCAGAACAATGTCATACATTCATCCCAGTACAGAGATCTGGGCCTAAATCCATCATTTTTTTGCTCACCATGCCATTCCAGTTTGGACCCAGCCATATGCACATGAGTTTTGACCCTGCGCCCAATGGGAACAGGCCAGACCGAACGGCCAAGCCAGTTCCTCCCTGGACTGGAAACATGCATCCTAGGACCGGTTTCGGGCTTTCAGCCCTCATCAGCCAGGATAGCTTGACTCCAGTGGCATGGAGAGCATGGGACCCACGTCTGGGCATACCTGTCCCACTCGGGGTGACAAATGCAAAACGAACAGTTGATGGACAGAATGCAGAACAATGTCATCCATTCACCCCAGTACAGAGATCTGGGCCTAAATCCATAATTTTTTTGCTCACCATGCCATTCCAGTTTGGACCCAGCCATATGCAAATCAGTCTTGACCCTGCGCCCAATGGGAACAGGCCAGCCTGAACTGCAAGGCCAGGACCTCCGTGGACTGGAACAAGCATCCTAGGACCGGTTTCAGGCTTTCAGACCTCATCAGCCAGGATAGCTTGACTCCAGTGGCATGGAGAGCACGGGACCCATGTCTGGGCATACCAGTCACACTCGTGGTGACAAATGCAAAAAGAACATTTGATGGACAGAATGCAGAACAATGTCATACATTCACCTCAGTACAGAGATCTGGGCCTAAATCCATCGTTTTTTGCTCACCATGCTGTTCCAGTTTGGACCCAGCCATATGCAAATCAGTCTTGACCCTGCGCCCAATGGGAACAGGCCAGCCTGAAATACAAGGCCAGGTCCTCCCTGGACTGGAAACAAGCATCCTAGGACCGGTTTCAGGCTTTCAGACCTCATCAGCCAGGATAGCTTGACTCCAGTGGCATAGAGAGCACGAGACCCACGTCTGGGCATACTCTTCCCACTCGGGGTGACAAATGCAAAAAGAACAGTTGATGAACAGAATGCAGAACAATGTCATGCATTCACCCCAGTACAGAGATTTGGGCCTAAATCCATCGTTTTTTTGCTCACCTTGCCGTTCCAATTTGTACCCAGCCATATGCAAATCAGTCTTGACCCTGCACTCAATGGGAACAGGCCAGCCTGAACTGGGGTGGCATGGTGAGCAAAAGAATGATGGATTTAACCCATATCTCTTGACTGGGGGTGTATGTTTTGATTTGTTCTGAATTCCGTCCATCAATTGTGTGTCTTTTGCTTTCTCGTCCTAAGTATGCCACGTATGCCCAGACGTGGGTCCTGGGCTGACTGTGCCACTGGAATCAAGCTATCCTGGCTGAAGAGGGATGATACTCCAAAACTAGTCCTAGGATGCTTGTTTCCGGTCCAGGGAGGACCTGGCTTGGCAGTTCTAGCTGCATTGTTCCCATGAGGCACAGGGTCAAGACTGATTTGCATATGGCCAGGTCTAAACTGGGGTGGCACGGTGAGCAAAAAAATGATGGATTTAACCCAGATCTCTTGAATGGGGGTGAATGTTTTGATTTGTTCTGCATTCCGTCCATCAATTGTGTGTCTTTTGCTTTCTCGCCCTAAGTGCACCAGGTATGCCCAAACATTGGTCCTGGGCTCACTGTGCCACTGGAATCAAGCTATCCTAGCTAAAGAGGGGCAAAACCCCGAAACCGGTCCTAGGATGGTTGTTTCTGGTCCAGGGAGGACCTGACTTGGCAGTTCGGGCTGGACTGTTCCCATGAGGCACAGGGTCAAGACTGATTTGCATATGGCCAGGTCTAAACTGGGGTGGCATGGTGAGCAAAATAATGATGGATTTAACCCAGATCTCTTGACTGGGGGTGAATGTTTTGATTTGTTCTGCATTTCACCCATCAATTGTGTGTCTTTTGCTACACTTCTTGAGCAGCAGGGAATGAAGTCCATATTCCCTGAACTATAGGGGTAAAACTAGTGTGTTAGAAGAACTGCCCTGCCCCCAAGCCAAAAGTGCTTTTGGTGTATTTGAAGGAAATAAATTCCTCTTTGGGATAGAAATCCCCCAGTGTCTCACAACCACCCTCATGCCAAGGCATCACATCATCAGAATTTGCAAAACGCGAAAGGCTAATAGGTCCCAGAGTACAAATTCCCTGCAAAGGGGGCCATTTCAGGACCACTTTCAAAGTGCGCTATCACAAAGCACTGTGTCTAATGAGATACGATACCTGGACAATGTCTCTCCCCCCCCCGCCATTAGAATCCACGGGGGGTCAAGTCACCAACCGTGCCCTGCCATAGCCTTTTCTCCCAGTTGTCCTCCTCCGTGAGCCAATGTGCGGCGTGTTGTATCCGAGAGGCCAGATAATATTGTTCCAAATTTGGGACTGCTAGTCTTCCTTCCTCCACTGGCAGGAATAGAAAGTCTATCTCCACCCTGTTACATCCCCCGCCTAGATCAAGGAAGTGAGTAGGGAATGCAATTGTCTGAACACAGCCGGAAGAAGGCTATCGAATAAATGTTGGCTGGAGTAGAGACAGCATGGCAGGTACACCATTTTCAAAATAGCCACCGGTCCCATAACAGAAAGGGGAGGGTATTCCAGAATTGAATGGAAGATCTGAGGTCCTCTGTGACCCTGCGAATGTTATACTGAAGGCGTTTCTGCCTCATGTGCACCACCACCACACCCAGGTAGCAAAAACCGTCCTTCTCCCACCGGAGGGGCAATTCCGGCAACATCACTGGATCTCGGTAGAAAAGTGCCCCCAAGGAGAACCCCAAAGATTTCTTGTAATTGATCCAGAGCCCAGATAGCTTGCCAAAAGTATCCAGGTTCCCCAACATGAGTGGGAGTTAACATCTTGGGGCCATAAGATGAAAAAGAGTGTCATCTGTATAAAGAGACACTAGGTGAGTAACATTGCCCACGCTAATCCCATCCATCACCTGCCAAACCAATACGGCTAACAGCTCTATTGCAATAGCAAAAAGAAGCAGCGAGAGTGACAAACCCTGGTACAGTTTATTATAAAAAAAAATTGCAGATTTTTATATAGCACAGACTTGACCCGAAGGTATCAGGTATCAGAGCGATTTACATGAGCACTAGTTGCATTACATAAGGACACATTCATTTTTGTTTGGGAGATTCAGTGATTTGACCAGAATCACAGGATGTCGAGCGTCGTTGCTGAGACTCAAACCCAGTTCCCCACATTGGAGGTCGACCGCCCTAGCCCTTAGGCTACATCCTCTCACCATTGGGGAGATAGTTGGCAGAGTTCCCCTGCCAATTATCTCAGCATAATTTACCAACCCACACCCTAGCCATGGTACATGTATAGAGCAAACGCACCCATGCTTGATCCAATGCCCATTGCTTATGGGGTTCGCATGAGGTGCTGCCAGTCAACCGTGTCAAAGGCCTTGGCTATATTGATGGAGATTGGAGCCAGCTCCTTTCCCGATCCATAGAAATGCAGCCCTCCTGCATGGACCCAGAGAATACCCCTGTGGCTTTAGCTTCAAAATAAACCTCCAACAGATGCTGGGCAAGAGTGTGGGAAAAGCTCTGATAAACCTCAGCATGGGAGCTATCGCTACCCGAACACTTATCCTTGGGCAAATGCTGAAGCGTCAGCCAAAACTCTTCCAATATGAGATCTGCCTTGAGGTCTAAAACAAGGGACTCCTCCAACCGAGGGAGCGTCAAAGAGGTCAGAAATGTGGATATGCGTTCTGGGTCAGGAGGATGAGAACTATGGTACACCTGCTGCAGGTGAGCTTTAAAAACATCCATAATTCCCCTCTGTGTGTATATGCCCCTGCCATGGGGAGGTCTAAAATGGATTATGGGAGAATGAGGAGTCTCCTCCCATAGAATCCAAGCCAATAACCTCCCAGAGCTGATCCCCTTCCTGTGGAGAAGTTGGTGATAGGACCTCAGTGTTTATTGATCCAATTTGTCCCTCACTCCATCCACCTACCACTGGACCACCATTCCTCCTCCTCTTCACCAGAGCACCGGGAGGAAGCCGCTGCAATTGTGCCAGTTCTTCCTCCTGCCAAATTTGGTCAGCCTGTAATTTGCATTCAACCCCACAGGAAAAGCCGAAACAATACCCCCGAATCACAGTCATCATTGCTACCCATTCTGTGGACCTGTGACTGGTCAAGGACCAATGAATCTAACAAAAATCCAACTTCAACCTCCACTAGTGTCACCCTTCTCTCCACATCTTAAAAAATCTCTGACAGCAACCTCCAGGTCAGGGGTAACCAGTCACTGTCCCCCATCCAGTCCCACAGAGCACAGGGGCATGATCCAAAAATATCTGGACATGTGGCCCATCATGAGGACTTGCTCTCCCAGCGGCGTGGATAGTAGGATACAATCCCATCTACTGTACTGCTATGCATTGAGGAATAGAAAGTCAAGTCCCTCAAAGCAGAGTGGCTATCCCTCCAAATATCCCACAATCTCAGATGGGCAGCAACCTCCCTCAAGGAGGAAGTCATCCTAGTCTTACTGTTGTGTCGAGGGGGATTCGATCTATCACCCCATTTAGGATGTAGTTAAAGTCATCAGCCCAGAGAACATGGCTGTCCAGCACGTGAGAAAGTACATCACGCACTCTTGGGAAACATTGCCCATCATCAGGTTTGGGGCCATAGGTATTAACAATGGCTACATCTAAACCTTTTAGTCTTCCCGGAATAAGTAGGTAATGCCTCTCAATGTCCGCTTCCATGTATGTGAGGGCAAACCGGAACTATCCATATGAGAAGGCCCCTAGAGAAAATCGAATAGTCAGCATGGTAGAGTTGTCCCCTCCATTTTTGGGCAGTTTACAAGCCTCAGCATCAGAGACGTGTTTCCTGCAAGCAGGCAAGAAAGAAGATAACCTTATAGCGTTTCTGGTAATTGCCCAGGCCCTGCACATTCCAGATGAGCTTGCATGCTCCAGTCTTATCCAGTATGAATTAAGGATCGCCTGCATACCGATGCCTTCCTCCCTGTGACCTGATGGCAATGACCCGAGGGTCAACAGAAGAACATACCACAACATATCCCTCCTCCCCTGACAGGTATAACAGAACCACATTATCATACAAGCCCAGAAGAATCAAAGTGTAGGACGTACACTATCAGAAACCAACCCCCGAGGACACCAACGAGTATCAACTCTAGTCAGGAAAGCCCCTCCCCCCAGTAGCAAAGAAAACACAAGTCTCCATGCACAATACATTGAAAAAGAACTGCAAGCTCAGCGCCTCCACCCCAGGAAATCCACCATCCTCATGAGAGGATTCCGAGGACCCCCTGGGGTAAGGGCCCGAATACAGGCCACGGACCTCGTGTCAAACCCTAGTCCCACCTTCAGGACATTGGCCACTCCCCATCACTGTAGATCGATCCACAGGCCACAGAAGAAAAGGGGGGAGGCCAGTATGACCTTGCAGCCAACCCTCCCAGGCACCACCACTAAGTGACCGCTGCCCCAAGGGACTCATTGATAGGTGTGCAGGCCTCCACCGTAGTGCATGACAGCCCCTGGTCAGGCACAAGATCAAAGCTTCCCCAGGGTAGCCCACCACTGTCACCCTGAGGGAAGACCTACCAGACGTGGGCTTAGTCAAGGCTTTCCACTCCTCCAATTGGCGCCACCACGCCAGTGGAGGTTATCCTCACTCCAGCCGTGGGGGCCCAAGAGTAGCCACGTCTCCCGCCGAGGTGTGATCTCTTGATGGCCAGGCCTGTGCCCCAGGCCCCAGCAGGCCCAGTCCAGCACCTCAGCAGAGGCTGTCAAGTGCCCCCAGCAGTGCAAAGCATGGCTGCGAGCCAGGGTCCCACTTCTTCACAGTTGAGCCCAAGACATTCTTCAGGTCCCCATTGGGGGGCAGCACCAACAGAGGTCCTGATCGGATCCAGCGGGCTGGCGAAAAAGCTGTCAGAAGCCAGGAACCAGCCACAAAGGGACTCCCGTTGAGGCCCGCAGCCTCTGCTCCCCTGGGCGCTCCTACACTTATTTCACAAGGGGGCACAGTGGACCATCGGGGATGCTTTTGGGAAAGCCTGCCAAGCCAACCACGGTGGCCCGCACTCAAATTCCAGAGCCCCCGGCAACAATCAGGGCCTCCGCTGCAGTCCAGGCGTGGGCCTCCACTCACTCTGTCACAGGCACTGCCACAGGTTCCCCCAAGCAGGTCACCACAGGGCAAGGTGTCGGCGCACCAAATGAATGTCATAGCTCTCTCAATAATTCGAACATTACATCTCTAACAGATCAAGATTAGAATTATATCCTTAAAAACTCAATTAAATGCAAAATATCCTCCCCTTGCCCCCCCGTTATACCAATGCAAGCTATGGGAACCTCACAAGTCATTTGGTCCCTAAAGAAACTTGCTAAACTGGCCCTAAAAGAATCACTTCAATGGTGGAACTGCTCAGCTCAGCTAGCGGATCTAGAGCATATGCTCTTCTTCAGCGAAGACATTAGATTGCACTGGAACAACATTGAGAAAACTATTAGTAACGTCTTACAAATGAATGTCCTAATACCCAGCATACCATTGCCCTTGACCCTTGGCACACAAGTCACTCTCTAAGATTAGACCTGTCCTTCCATACATTGTGGGCAATGATTTCAATCATAATGCTTCCACTGAATTGTGGAACAAGCTAGCCCGCTACCGTCAAAAACTAAAAAAACCCTTAAAACAACACCCGGGAACTTTAAACCACACCCTTTCAAGCTCCTCTGGTGTAAGCTACGATTAGGGACTCCAACATAACCACCCAAACAAGCATCTCTTACAAAATACCCACCCTAAACTTCCCTTCAATTTCCCCGTTATGTTTCTCAAAGCTCTTCTTTGGCTCTATTATAGTCATCTTTCTCTTTCTTCTTTTTCTATAGCTTTCCCATTGGAAGGGTCACTGACCTCAAAAATATAGAGAAACAAATATAGAGGTAAAAATATAGAATGCAAAAATATCGACTCCCTATACTTAAACAGGTGAATACAAAAATATCGAAAACAAAATCAATGTCAAAAGTATAGTTGTACAAAATATCAATTTGTATATAGATAAAATAAAATAGTAAATATTAAATATATTTAAACACAACATTCATTAATAATTAATATACATTTTAACAAATATAACAAATAAACGTAATTAAAAAAAGGTAAACACACATATATAATATTTAATATATATATATATATATATATTTACTTTAAAACAATAAATGAATAATTTAGATTTATTTTATAATTTCAAAATTATATAAAAATGTGCAAATATATATACCAATAACATACAATCTAATTAAAAATAAATCCTATTATAAATTAACACATTAAACTATTCATATATCGTCAAACTTAAATTTCCCCCTACAGTCAGTGCAACACTAGGGAAAGTGTTGGATAGTGGAGGGTTAAAATGTATTATTCCCACTCCAGTCAGTGCAGCAGTAGGGAAAGTGGTGGATAGCAAAGGGATAAAAATTACTATTCCCACTCCAGTGAATGCAACAGTAGGGAAAGTGTTGGATAGCTGAGGGGTAAAAATTACTATTCCCACTCCAATGAGTGCAACAGTAGGGAACGTGTTGGGTAGCAGAGGAATAACATTGACTATTTCCACTCCAGTCACTGCAACAGTAGGAAAAGTGTTGGATAGCAGAGGGGTAACAATTACCATTCCCACTCCAGTGAGTGCAACACTTGGGAGAGTGTTGGATAGGGCTAAAAATTACTATTCCCACACCAATAGGTGTAACAGTAGGGAAAGTGTTGGATTGCGGAGGAGTAACAATTAATATTCCCAATCCAGTCAGTTCAAAATTAAAAACAAACAAAATATTTAAAACAAAAAAAATACTTTAAAAAACAAAATAAATAAAAACATATATTAATATGTTAAAAAAGTAAGTACGAATATATTAAAAATTGAAAAAAATTAAAACATCTTATAATGTTAAATACATATGACAAATACCTACAAATATTATATTAAATAAACGACGACATATTTTTCAAATACATATTTTTAATTTGAAAATATTTATAAACAAAAACATTAATTAATACATACATTTCTTTTTTTTATTCCTTCCCGTATAACACCACATGATTCACAACCCACATCTAATTAAAAAAAAAAATGTACTTCCATAATTACCATAATTAATTACCAATTAAAGAAATATTATTAATTAAAAAACAAATTAAAACTCACAAAAATTAATTAACTTCCCACACTTTACCCCTATAATCCCCACAAACCAAAGCTAAAATGTAACTGTAAAAATCATTTATTACACAATTAAAATGTATTTTCAATTAAAAACAACTAATAGTATTAAAAAACTAATTATAAAGTAAGTAAAACGGATTTACTCCCCGTCCTTTACCCCTATAAAAGTAAAACCCACACACAAAATAATAATCACCCTAATTAAATATCAATTAATTAATTAAGATTATTTATCAACTAATAATTAATTAATTAAATATAAACTACTTCCCACCCTTTACTCCCATAAACTCCACAAACCGCACCTAAAATTCATTACACACTTACCATAATTGTCAATTAATTAATTAATGGTAATTAACAACTAATTATTGATTAATTAAATATAAATTACTGCTCACCCTTTACACCTATAAAGCTCAAAACCCGCACCTAAAATTAAATTACTCAATTACCATAATTAATTGTAAATTAATTATTAATAAGTTAAAAATAAATTAATTCCCACCCTTTCCCCTATGAACCCCACAACCAGCACCTAAAATGAATTAAACAATTACCATAATTGATTGTCAATTAATTAATTAATGTTAATTAACAACTAATTATTAATTAATTAACAATTACATTACTTACCACCATTTACCCCTATAAGCCCAACAACCACTGCTAACATGTACCAAAAGAAATTAAAAACACAATTAACATTATAAAATCTCAATTAAATAAATATTAATAAATTAAAAATATTCTTAAATTAATTATAATGAAATTACTTCCCACCCTTTTGCCCTATAAATACACAACCCGCTACGTAATTAAAAAAAAAGTTAATTAAAATAAAATGAATACCTGCATAAAATGTACACATATATTTATATATAAAGTTTACATATATTAAAAAACATAAACATAATTATACACCAAATACATCACATACATTTAAAATCTATACTAAAATACATAACACTGATTAAAAAAATTGATATTTTAAACAACTATATTTTTGCAAACGATATTAATCACTTCTATATTTTTAAAATCGAAATTACTTACCTTCTAATCGATATTCTTGACAACGATATTCTTGCACTCGATATTTCCATCCCACGATATTTTTAACTCGATATTATGTTAGGTCGAATTTTTTACCCTCGATATTCTGTCTCATTACCCTATTGGAATATTATGATTGTTCTTCAGTAATACCAACACGATGAACTCTTAAGGTATTCTCACTTTATTTTCATTGACAACTTCTGGCAAACAGTATTATTTCATCAACCTTGCCAAAAAAGGCCTCCTAGAGCTGTATATTTTATATAAGCTATACATGTTTTACGAATTGTTGATGTAATTCCTCTCTTTCAAAATTAATGAAAATCTTCTGAAAAAAAACAAAAATTGTAAGCTATACACTTTGCAAAGCTTGCATGTTTTTTTTGCTTTAAAAAATCACTAATATGTGAATGGGCTGACTTTGCAAAGTCCGCCCATTTGCTGCTCTACTACAGGCTGTCACTGCTAAAGCTACTCCTTTTAACTCATGGCAAAAGGACTTGTAACGAAGACACAAACTGGATTTTCAGCACCATGGTCCCTTCTGAATTGCCAAGAATAGGCAAATATCTTAAAGTGATGCAGGACCTTCTTTAAAAAATCTAGAGAAGATCGTCGACTGGCGGACTTTTTCATTAACACTTAACTTTTCAACACACATCTTTGCTCATTGGAAAACATGCACTTTGCACTTTGACTCTACCTGCAATTGACTTGAAACAACCACATAGCTTTTAAGTCAACCATAGTTGTTTTTTTTAAACAATTGTTCTCAAATACCGTGTTTTCTCTCCTGATATCATACATCAGTTCGCTTCAGATGGTTTCATACCGTTTTGCTTTTTTTCCTACTGCTTTTAGTATATAACATGTCTCTTTTAAATTTTCATATTGTCAAAGTTTTGATTAACCATAAAATAAACATTTTCTGAGCCTGGTGGCAGTTGTGTAAAAGATTGCTTATGCTTTTACATTTTCCAAGTCCTCCTGGACATGTTTGCTGTTAATGCCACTTCTGCCCCACCGATTTTGAGATTTGTTGACTGTGGAAGAAGATTACAGCTCAATAAATCTCATGTTTAGTGGAGGAAAGCTAAGGAAAACAAGTTACAATGAATTTAAGTGGAAAGAATATGAAAGCAGAGGCTGAAACATGTATGTTTGTCACACAACCCATGCTGGGACTCCTGTTGTGGGAAAAGGTGTAGTTTGTAAAACATGCATGGTTGAACAGTTTCCCACATTCAGCCTAAATGTTTTATTGTTTTCATATTGGTATCAACTCACATAAATTATAATTTTGTAAAGTATTTAATACCCATTCGTAGCCTTTGTTAATTTGAAGCATTACATACACTCTACTCATGCAAAATACATTTTCAGCTATAGTGCACAGTTGATCTCTCCCTATGTAAAATGTGCAGTCATTCAGGATTTTCATCTGGCAATATATATTTGTCATTTTTGCCCAAGTCTTCAATTGACCCTAAGCAAAAAACATAAAATATTGGCATATATTGGATCTAGCTCAATATAATAAGTAAAATACACATTATATTGGATAGGTTTCTAAATTTCTATCTCAAAAATCCTACAGTCCTTTTTTTGACCTTTAGAATCGGAGCAGGTCTTGCTGTCTAAACTCAGTGGCCCTGATTGAACACAAGCTGGTAGTATAGATGATATATAAAAGCATTCAGAACCTGAAAATTCAGCAAAGAGAGGGCAAGGGAGAAATATGGAATACTGGATCATTGTATCTGAGTCTACCACGTTAAAGGAACAGCATGAAGGTCGGCTTTGTTCCTACAGTATATGATACAACACCAGTACATATTAATACTAACTCAGTAATTTTAGTATGGTGCGGTATCATCAGTCACAAAGTTAGGGCAGACCTTCACCATCAAGGATTCTAGGTAGCCGAAGCGGTTCCAGATAACGTATAGGACAAAAAAGAGTGACACTACAACTAACAAGAAGAAAACACTATTTACAGAGGCAAAACCTTAGGACATACCATGAAAACAATACATTTGTAAGTTAGGGGAGACTGGTGTGAACTTGAGTGAGGAACAGAAAGCCTACAAGACAAGTACACTTAGGTGCCGATTACGATCCGGTAAAAACCCGGTACGAACCGTCGGTCGGAGCGTTTTCCCCGTCCGACTCGTACCCGGTCGTAAAACTTTACAAACATGGAATTACGATTCGCATGGAAACACCATTTCCGTACGAATCGTAAAAAACACCGACCGACGAAAATATACATACGAATGTGATCCGGGAATGCTGCGACGTGACGTCGGGACGCTTTCAGGCAGCGTTTCACGACCCAGGAATTACGATTCGAACCGACAGCAGTCCGGACGGCAATATTTTCACGGCACCCAAAAAGTGCCGGAAAAGCGAAGTACGGCGCAAATCGACCAGAGTAGGTGGCCCGGTACGCACCGTACCCCCCCAGCCCACGCATGTACGCGCCGTACCCCCCCCAGCCCCCGTACGTACGCGCTGAACCCCCCGTGTATGTACTCCCGTGTACGTGTCGAACCCCCCGTGTATGTTTGAGTTGAACCCCCCCGTGTACGTTGGAGTCGGACCCCCCCGTGTACGTTGGAGTCGAACCCCCCGTGTACGTTGGAGTCGAACCCCCCCGTGTACGTTCGAGTCGTACCCCCACCAGTGTATGTACACCCGTGTACGTGTCGAACCCCCCCGTGTACGTTGGAGTCGAACCCCCCCGTGTACGTTGGAGTCGAACCCCCCCGTGTACGTTCAAGTCGAACCCCCCCGTGTACGTTCGAGTCGTATCCCCACCCGTGTATGTACACCCGTGTACGTGTCGAACCCCCCCGTGTACGTTCGAGTCGTACCCCCACCCGTGTATGTACACCCGTGTACGTGTCGAACCCCCCGTGTACGTTGGAGTCGAACCCCCCCGTGTATGTTGGAGTCGAACCCCCCGTGTACGTTCGAGTCGTACCCCCACCCGTGTATGTACGGTGCGTACGCCAGGTACGCACCGTACATACACGGGTGGGGGTACGACTCGAACGTACACGGGGGGTTCGACTCGAACGTACACGGGGGGGTTCGACACGTACACGGGTGTACATACACGAGGGGTTCGGCGCGTACGTACGGGGGCTGGGGGGGGTCGGCGCGTACGTACGGGGGCTGGGGGGTACGGCGTGTACGTACGGGGGCTGGGGGGGGTCGGCGCGTACGTACGGGGGCTGGGGGGGTCGGCGCGTATGTACGGGGGCTGGGGGGGGTCGGCGCGTACGTACGGGGGCTGGGGGGGGGTCGGCGCGTACGTACGGGGGCTGGGGGGGTCGGCGCGTATGTACGGGGGCTGGGGGGGGGGTCGGCGCATACGTACGGGGGCTGGGGGGGGGTCGGCGCATACGTACGGGGGCTGGGGGGGCAGCGTTTCACGACCCAGGAATTACGATTCGAACCGACAGCAGTCCGGACGGCAATATTTTCACGGCACCCAAAAAGTGCCGGAAAAGCGAAGTACGGCGCAAATCGACCAGAGTAGGTGGCCCGGTACGCACCGTACCCCCCCAGCCCCCGCATGTACGCGCCATACCCCCCCCCAGCCCCCGTACGTACGCGCCGAACCCCCCGTGTATGTACACCCGTGTACGTGTCGAACCCCCCCGTGTACGTTTGAGTTGAACCCCCCCGTGTACGTTGGAGTCAAACCCCCCGTGTACGTTGGAGTCGAACCCCCCCGTGTACGTTGGAGTCGAACCCCCCCGTGTACGTTCAAGTCGTACCCCCACCAGTGTATGTACACCCGTGTACGTGTCGAACCCCCCCGTGTACGTTGGAGTCGAACCCCCCCGTGTACGTTGGAGTCGAACCCCCCCGTGTACGTTCGAGTCGAACCCCCCCGTGTACGTTCGAGTCGTACCCCCACCCGTGTATGTACACCCGTGTACGTGTCGAACCCCCCCGTGTACGTTCGAGTCGTACCCCCACCCGTGTATGTACACCCGTGTACGTGTCGAACCCCCCCGTGTACGTTGGAGTCGAACCCCCCGTGTACGTTGGAGTCGAACCCCCCCGTGTACGTTGGAGTCGAACCCCCCGTGTACGTTCGAGTCGTACCCCCACCCGTGTATGTACGGTGCGTACGCCAGGTACGCACCGTACATACACGGGTGGGGGTACGACTCAAACGTACACGGGGGGTTCGACTCGAACGTACACGGGGGGTTCGACACGTACACGGGTGTACATACACGAGGGGTTCGGCGCGTACGTACGGGGGCTGGGGGGGGTCGGCGCGTACGTACGGGGGCTGGGGTACGGCGTGTACGTACGGGGGCTGGGGGGGGTCGGCGCGTATGTACGGGGGCTGGGGGGGGTCGGCGCGTACGTACGGGGGCTGGGGGGGGTCGGCGCGTACGTACGGGGGCTGGGGGGGGGCGGCGCGTACGTACGGGGGCTGGGGGGGGTCGGCACGTACGTACGGGGGCTGGGGGGGGTCGGCGCGTATGTACGGGGGCTGGGGGGGGTCGGCGCGTACGTACGGGGGCTGGGGGGAGGTACGGCGCGTACGTACGGGGGCTGGGGGGGGTCGGCGCGTACGTACGGGGACTGGGGGGGGTCGGCGCGTACGTACGGGGGCTGGGGGGGTCGGCGCGTACATACGGGGGCTGGGGGGGGTCGGCGCATACGTACGGGGGCTGGGGGGGTCGGCGCGTACGTACGGGGGCTGGGGGGGAGGTACGGCACGTACGTACGGGGGCTGGGGGGTCGGCGCGTACGTACGGGGGCTGGGGGGGTACGGCGCGTACGTACGGGGGCTGGGGGGGGTCGGCGCATACGTACGGGGGCTGGGGGGGGTCGGCGCATACGTACGGGGGCTGGGGGGGGGTACGGCGCGTATGCGGGCACGTCTCCATGGTTGCTATGGGTGTTCGGTGCGGACGGTGTTTAATCCATCCGGTTGTAACCTCGGACGCACGGGATGGATCTTGATTCCTCGGTCGGACTTCACCTTTCACATTTGTACGGTAAATCGTACGAGGACGTGTCGGACACATTTTCCGACCCGAGGACGTGTGGGGAATGATTCCCAATGCGGTTCGTATGGACTTTTTACCATGCGAATCGTGATTGCCAGTTCGTAGGGCACTTGTACGATTCGTACGGTAAAAAGACCGGATACGAGTCGCACGAGGACATTTTTTACTGGATCGTGATCGGCACCTATGTCACAGCCCTGTTGATCTTACAGGTTCTTATGCTTCCACTACTTGCCTTGAAAAAGAAGGAAATACTGACTACCATTGTGGGTTGGGCTATTCTCAGTGGAACCCCTAGCTAGCATGAATTATACATGTCCCCAGTCTCCATTTCCCCAGTCACCACAAATGTCAAGGTGCCTAAGTACACGCTGCATTGAAACCGAGTGCCGCATCACTGAAAGAACTCTCCTGACAGCTGAACATGATCCTTTGAAAACTCCTTGTTGCACCCGAGAGACCACACCATTGTGAGTCATGACACTGGCCAAAAAAGCGGATCAAGAGTGACCTCCCTCATGTTTTCCAAAGGACAAATTGATTGAGATTAGCAAAGTAAGGGAAATGGAAAAGTTGCAAATATATTGTAAAGCAACATAGAACATATATTTGGTGGGCAATTTGGACAGTGGATCAAGTTACAATCCTATGCATATATCAGGTGGCATTTAAACCTCTTATTGCATTTTTAATGTTTCTCTTTTCATGAATGAGGTACAGCTCACAGCATAATTCTGTTTAGAAAAACATGGAGTAAATTTGCAATGTATAAGTAGCAATCATAGTTTACCACATGTACAACTTCAACAAACGCAACCTGTCTTCTCTTCATTAGTTAACAACAGTGGATACCTCTCCAGAAGTAACAACCTCATAGTATTTCTCATATTCCATTACACTCAGAGACCTAAGTAATGAGTCAGTGTATGTACTCCAATATTGTTCTTACAGCAAATACTTATTCTTCAGTTATGCACTTTATACATTACCAAGGCCTCTCAGATATTATCAAACATCTTGCATATACAATTCTATGTCAGGACTGGAGGCGAGGATTATGCCTTCTCTATTCACTTTATTAACAGCAGCGAACTTTAACAAACAAAACTAAATTTCTCATGAAACCTTGGGAAGAAAATGTAGCAAAGAAAAATGTCCAATCAGGAATAGTCCTGAGCCCTCCAATCGGAGACAATCCAGCTCCAACATAGTCTGTCCTCACTGACCTTTCATCATCTTTCTTCGCTGCTGCGCAGCCGAGATAAGTGCCTTTCCTACTCTGTGGAAATTCTTGTCTTATTTCAATTGTATTGTATATTGCTTTTGGAATTAGCTGTGGGTTTATATGCTTTCCCAGATTGCTATGTTCAATTGTATTGCAGAATTGCTTCTGGAATTAGCCCAGTGCGTTTATATGCTTTCCCAGATTGTCATACATTTCACGGTGTTTTGGTAATTAGTTTCCAAATGTGAGATCACTGTGTTCAGCGCGTCGTTTCTTTCTTTATTCCTCATGCGCCCGCTGTGACTGACTGCTAATTATCTCAGCACGGGTCTCAGCGTGTGACGGAGGTTTTATTTCCCTCCGCGGAACGTTTCTCTCACTCCAGACGCACTGCCACTGTGTTTTCTAATCTTTGTTTGTAGCTGGTCAGCATGTCTGAGTGCGCTTTTCTTGTCCTTTTCGAGAGTGAAGCTGCAGGAGTGTTTTTTCCGCTCCTACGCGGCGGCTTGCCTTGGTGCGCTCGTTCCTGGCCTACCGCTGCCAGGGTGCGTGGTAGACAATGGGACGTGGCGCGCACGTTTCAAATCCCTGAGGTTATTAAACGGCATGCCGTAGTCCAACGAGCTCTGGTCTGAGCAGGACACCATTTGGTGTAGTGATCGTGCTGTGAGGAGGTTTTCTGGTCGATTGGAGTAATCATTAACGCTCTGCTTCCCAGACAAATTTTTTGTTATCAAAAAAGCAGCAGAGTCAGTATTGTTTCTAAGACACCCATGTGGGTCTGTATTATATATATATATATATATATATATATATATATATATATATATATATATATATATATATTGTGTGCACCAGGCATTCCCGTGCCCAGGGCATGGACCCTCTAGAAGTCAGTGAGATCCTTGCATTTTACACTTGGCTGACACCCAGCCCTTCTAAAGACAGGGTACCCTGTCTGTCACCCAGACCCTCACTACCTACACTCATCTACCCTCATTATAGTCCAATGAGTATGGACAGGAACTATGAGGATGACTCCCAGGGAGGGGAAAATACCCTGGCAGACCTCCCTTGGGACGATGAGTTCTATGACGCAGTAGATGCATCAATTTACAGAGCGGTGGGCAAAGCCATGACGCCCCTAGGGGAGAGACTTTCACGGAAGATTGACCGAGCCCTAGCATGCCTGCCTACTCTCCCTTTGCTTCCCACCCCCCCTCCAGGTATTCCCCTGACTTCAGATCCCGCTCCTCCCCCTGCCTCTGACGTGCGAGCTTTGGATATCACAGCCAGGATTTTTAATCCAAAGGGAGCGACGTTCACTTTGCATAGAAGGACTAAGTGTCACACAAGGACAATCTCGTATCTGGAATTCCCAGATTCCTCTAAACTGTGTTTAGTCCGCTGTTTGAAAGTTTATGAGGGGATGACCGAGGAGTTTCGTCCCCTTGGTGAACAGCAACTCCTTATAGCCTTACGTAAACCGTTTACGGCAGTTACTTCGCCCACCATTGCCAGATGGGTTAGGTGAGTTATGCAAGAGGCTGGTATAAGCCTTAAGGACTGGAGCTCATTCTGTGCGAGGTGCAATGGCCTCAGAAGCATTAGGCTTGGGTGCCCGTTTGGAGGATATCCTCAAGGAGGCGGATTGGTCTTAGGACTCCACCTTTAAAAGGTTCTACTTCAAGCCAGTGCTGGACATGGCTCACCTCATGGTGAGCAAGCTTTGAACTAGCATAATCCTCGCCTCCAGTCCTGACATAGAATGAAACATTTCCTAGCTATCGTAATGGAAAGTTTCAAATCTATTAAGGACTCGGAGGCAAGGATTTTCCCACCCTAGGGTTTAAATGAAGGTACGCACCCCGTATTTGAGTAAGTAATACAGTTTGATTTCTCGACTGTTAAAAATAATGATCATTTTTTGTGTGGAAATCTGTCTCACTACTATTCTTTTGCAGGCTTGACGAGTTTCTATTCTTTAAGTGACATTGTACCTTTGTCCTCGTAGGTTCGGATGCAAATAAACAGGACTCATGAAAGGAATCCAACGTCTGACTTCGCGCGACGAAAGAGGATGAAGGGCCAGTCAGGACAGACTATGTTGGAGCTGGGGTTTTCCCGATTGGAGGGCTCAGGACTATTCCTGATTGGACATTTTTCTTTACTACATTTTTTTCCCAAGGTTTCATGGGAAATGTAGTTTTGTTTGTTAAAGTTGGCTGTTATTAATAAAGTGAAGAGAGAAGGCATAATCCTCGCCTCCGAGTCCTTAATAGAATTGAAACTTTCCGTTAAGATAGTTAGGAAATTTTTCATTCTCCCTTCTGCCATGTGCCAGGAAAGGAGGGGTTTGTGGAGGCTTAAGGAGGGGTTAAGGGATGAACATGCTAATAGAAAAAGATCCACCCACTAACAAGAATAACACTATTGCTATTCACAAACTACACTTCTAAAGTTACTATAGGCGTAAAGGTGTCAAAACAGGGTCACTTTACTCCTAACCAGACTTGGCATACGTCAAGCATCATATATGGGCACTCAGAGTTACTGAGACAAACTCTAATAAAATCTAATGGAGGCAGAGAAATAAAATAACACCATGTAGGAAATTGTGTTACAGAATTTCTAGTATTTCGACTTTTAAATGTAATATATCTATTTCTAATGTTAAAATGTACATAATTATTAATAAAATATAAAATATTTTATTCATTTAAAATGTAATGCCTAACCCAATAGAAATATAAATAACTATTTTTAATGTATAATGTAATATAATTGCAATTATTTTAACACAGAACATTTAACAACATTTATTAAATTATGGATAATTTTAGTGAGTGGGAATAGTTTCTTAATTATTGCTTTAAATTATGAATTATAAATTGACCTAATGTATTTTAGTTAATTATTTAATACCCATGTAATTTGATGAGTTGGGGTGTGGCTTGGCCAAGCAAGATGGTGGTCCCACTTTAGGCGCACTCTTGGCCGATCCTATCATCCTTTGGAATTCAGGCTGCTGTGCGCTGCCTTATCACCTGGGACCCCTGCACAGACCCACCAGCAACGTGTGCTGGCTGAGAGCCATTCCCAACCCACCTTGTCGCTGTGGCTTGACTCCTGGTGCCCCATTCTGAAGCCTCGTGGCCTGCTCATCTGGGCGGCCGGGTGAGGCATACCTTGGGGCCGACGAGGGAGTGATTTGGGGACCCGGTCCGGAGCGAGACCCTATAGATTTTCTTCCCTACTGAACCTTTGGCCGACATGCAAGAGCCTGGACGGCACCCCAGGGGTTGGTTGCTGCTGGTCTGGACGCTTCTCCCTGTGGTGCAGTGCTTTGGAGGAGTCCTGGCCCATGTTTGATAGGGTAGTGAAGCGGAGGAGGGGCATACCGGTGGCGGACTAGGGTCCCTGCCGGCCACGAGCCTTCACCCTCCCACTCCGTGGGACAGGCCGGACTTCACTCCGCATTCCGTCCATCTGGGACCTGGACCTGCTGCTACCGGAGCTGTTGGGCCTCCCCTTGGCACTGCTGGTCTCTCTTGTCTGGCTGCTTGGACCCATGGGGGTCGACACGGCCAGGACCCTTACAGTCATACTTCGTTTTTCAAAGGAAATTAGATTCATTTAACTGGGAATTTTTATCTATCCATTTGGCACAAGTGAGAGTGACCAATACTTATGGTCTGGAAATAACATACTCGGACATAGCCTTGAAAAAGTCCTACAAAGGACAAAACACATGTTAGCTGATATCATCCATGTGGAACCAACAGTAACACATCCACGAAGGGTCACTACAACATCTGTACCTGTGAAATAAGGAAACAAACAGCAATGCATACATAATTTGTTATTAAATCATTGTGTGTATAATTAAATAACTAAGAAACCACTGAATTTAGAGTGATGATATGGTGTGTAATACTTTTGTGAAACTGATTTCAAGTAAAAAGGAAATATCACATACCTGAATGTCTGAAGTTGTTTTATGAGACAGTTTTATAATACTACTCAAACAATATAAATGCTATGTATACTATGATGCACTAAGGGATATGTAAACTGTCTTGGACTATTATGACAGCAGCTAATTTTTTGTGAGGAGTGCTCCACTGTTTTGTATTTTGGGTCGACGCTTGTTTCCTGGGCCTACAGTGACGCCCTAGCATCTCTTCCTGACCTTATCCAGACTCTGTGCCTTTGAGACACCATTGTTGGGCCTTCTCCTGGGTGGGCACGCCCTGGAAGCAATGCTGCCTTACATCTGTTGCTCAGCCTTGGAGTCTGTGACAGCAGATTGAGGTGCATGCATGCTGCGGATGGCACAGTGTTTTGAAAAGGATCCTACGGTCCAGAGGGAGCCAGTGCAGTGTCCTAATCGAGGCTGCAAATGAATGGCATTTCGGTAGGTTCATCACCAACCTGGCCGCAGCATTCTGCACCAACTGCAGACGTCGCACCAGTCCTCTATTAATACCAAAATAAAGGACATTAAAATAGTCCAATCTGGACGTTACCAAGGTGATAACAGCCTGTTTGTGTGAATCATAAGAGAGGAAATGGGAAATTTTTCTGAGGATCCTGATAATCCCGAGACATTTGGACACTGTCCTGCTGACCTGCAAACTAAGGGAGAGTGAATTGTCCACTATGACCCCTAGGTTTTTCCCATGGGATACCGGGCAGGGACAAACGCCCAGAGTGTCCGGCCACCAGTCACTGGACCAAATCTCCAAAAATCAAGACCTCAGTCTTCTCCCCGTTCAATTTCATGAAATTTTCCACCATCCAGGAGGAGACTGCCTGCATACAATTCCTAAAATTGAGGGCAGAATCCCTAATACTATGAGAGATGGAAACCATTATTTGGGTGTCGTCAGCATGGGACTACACCTCTAACCCAAAGGATCTCACAACCTTAGCCAGTGGGGCAACATAAATATTAAAAAGTGTTGGGCTCAGGGAGGATCCCTGAGGAACACCGCACAACAGGGGTTTGGAGGCCGAGGAGAATTGGCCAAATTTCACTGTCTGTGTCCGATCACTGAGAAAGGAGGCCAGAAGCCCCAGAGCCGAGCCCCCGATCCCTATCTCTCTGAGGCGTTCAACCAGCCTCAGAGGGGACAGGGTATCAAAGGCTGCGGTAAGGTTAAGTAGGAACAGCAAAGTGGTGTGCCCTGCGTCCACTTGAGTATGGATATTGTTAAATACAGCAGTCAGTGCTGTTCCCGTGCTATGGTGGCTTCTGATTCCATGTTGTGAGTCATCGAGTAATTGGTGATCCATAAGGTAGGCACTGAGGTAAGAATTTAAGTAAGTTTCCAGAATCTTAGCTGGGTCAGGAAGTAATGAGATCGGACGATAATTTTTCAATTCTGTAGGGTCCAAAGAAGGCTTCTTCAAAAGTGGCTTAACCACTGCCGTCTTCCACAAGGTGGGATACTGTCCCTCTGAGATGGCAACATTCAGAACAGCAGGAAGGTGAGAAATAATGAACTCACAACCAATTTATATCACCTTAAGGGGGCAGGGATCCAGCGGTGAGCCCAATTTGACTCGTTCTAGCAGCCGATCAGTAACATCTGGCGACATACAAGGGAAAGTGAGTAGCCTGGGCGTCTCCTCTGTAAATACAGCCTCACTAGGAGGGAGGATAGGCGAAGCAGGCGACCCCACTTTGGAGTTGGAAGCTTCCGGCAAGGAGTAAATGTCTGTAATTTTCGTTTGAAAGAAATCTGATATTTTATCAAAGAACTCCTGGGATAATTCCAAGGGATCTGTGGCATGGGGAGAAATAAGGTAATTGATGACATTAAAAAGATCCCTAGAAGATTTTATTGATTCTGTGATCTTTGAATAGTATAGCCCCTTTTCCTCCATAATAGCCGCCTTGTACTCTTTTAGACACTGTGCAATTCCCTACCCGAAGGCTCCAAATCTGTGCGCCACAGCCTCTCCTGTCTACGGCACCCCTGTCTCATCTTTCTAAGTCTCTCAGCAAACCAGGGAGCAGAGGGTTTTATTCTTGCTGAATAGTGCTTGCTCACAGGTGCCAGAGAGTCCATTGCTTCTGACAGTTGATGCGATAGCTCCGCTGCTGCCAGGTTAGCATCATGGTGCCTGATGGGCTCGAAAGTATTGAGGAGGTTAGAGAGCGACTCCTTACTTATAAGGCTGAGGTTTCTCCTTTCCTCCAGATTCCTGTTCCCAGAGAGACCCAACCCTAATGCCGAGATGCGTAAATGAAAAGGGATGGCAAAATGATCAGACAGGGTGAGGGGAATAGGTTCTCCAACAATTATGCGAGGGTCATTAGAAAAGACACCAGCTAGGATATGCCCCGCCATATGGGTGGGACTCTTGACCAGCTGTGAAAAACCACAGCAACTCATGGTTTCCAAAAGATTTGAGTATCTTTACATAGAGTTTTATCTAGATGAAAATTGAAATCACCCAGGAGAGTAAAAATTGATCTTTCAAGGTAGGGTTCTAAAAGACTACTAAAATCCTGATTGAAAGGTACCCTGGAACCCGGTTGCAGATAACACAGAACACCAGAAAAGCTTTCTGTGGGATGCAGATTAATTGAAAAGTAAAGAGCCTGGTAGAGGTCAGGGCGAACGGTCAATGCTTGAGTACAGCCGACCATACTCTCTCTATGGAGAATGCCCAGACCCCCTCCCCGCTGGCCTACCCTATCCAGTCTAACAAGGGTGTACCCAGAGGGTATAGCGTCTACGAGATCGGGACCTGAAGAATCCGTGGCCCATGTCTCGGTAATGAAGACCCAAAAAGGCTTCCTTGATGAGACAAAGTCTCTGAAAGCCACCTTTTTCTTGATCAGGGATCTTGCATTGATGAGATAACCTTGCACTGCCTGTTCTTTCAATGCCTTGATGTGTGTGGTTGGTTGGCACATGGTGGTTTATGTTTTTATGTACTACATTGTTTTGAAATCAATATGATTGGTTATCAAAAAAAGTTTATGTGATGAGTTAATGTGCTGTACCATTTTATTTTATTCTAGAATAAATATGCATATTTTTTTTATTAATGTACATGTATAGTATACATTAAAATATATATATTCTTTTTATATGTACATGTATAGTATACATTAAAATATATATATTCTTTTTATAAAATAACAGACTTTAATATTTTTCCTATACTTTCCCATAGGGAGAGCTCCAACATGGTGTCTGAAATCTCCTCTCATGTGTGAAAAGTTACTACTGCTGATTTTACACTCAACAATCATGTTGTAGGAGGCTCCACCTCCTGATTTGCGGGGGTGAAGACGTGCAAACTTATACCTAGGTGTAAATCTACACTTGGAAATTGTGAATGCAAAAAAGTGTAGACTTGCACATTGGTATAATTGCAAATATAGAAGCAAGAAAATATACATGTGTATATTGACCATTGTGAATAGGTCCCAAAGCGTATACTGTGACTCTAGAAACAGGAGTACTCCTTATATTGACCATAATGTCATTTAAGCATGTAGATCCTGCTACATGCTTCAATGAGAGAAATTATGGATGCTACATTCTACATGGGATCATTTATCGGTAGGCTATTACCACGCTGAAGCATATGCCACTGTTTCTTTGCCTTAAAAATTGATAAAATGGGTTAAAGTTCTCCAATCGATAACCAGAGTGTCATAAATTGATGTTCCATTTTTGAGACAGTTCTTCAAAATGAGGTTCATGCAATGGGTAAAATAGAATGTATGGAATTTTATGTCAAACCAGTGGCTTAAATTATGCTTAGGTTTCCTTCTTGTTGTTTATTTCTACATAGCGGCTAGTCAGTATCAACAGGAAAAACAATTCATTAAACCGAGAACTACACTACCGAGAAAACTTTTTCAAAGAAATACTAGTGTATGTTCCCAGCTGTGTAATCAGCAATTTATAAATAGTCCCCCTTGACGACCAGCAGTTCCTCCTTCTTCATGCTGAATCTCAGTTCATCTTGCGAAGAAACTGTAGAATGATGGGAAAAATTAAGCTGATGATAAAAAAAATTGCCTAATTCATTCCCCCATCCTCTCTCAGACTTTCAGGATGATTGAAGAACTGCTGTTGATTGTGAGACTGTAAAAATTAACCAACATAGTAATATCCTACATCAAGAAGGGAGGGAAAACAAATCTGAAAAGAAAAATTTAAATTCTTCCAAAATCATACATTAGTGGTGGGATAATACTCCTCTTAACATTTGGAAGACTTGTGTTATCCACCATCTGACATGGCACATATAATTTTTCTGCCATTGACTGGGACAGCAGATCCAACAGTGAAACACTATGGGGCTGATTCACACAGGTCCTCCTCACTCGTGGTGCAGGCCTTGCATGCGTGGCTAGACCGCTCTACTCCAGTTATCCATTGGGGGTCCACCGCCAAGAGTGCGCCCACCACGCCTGCGGGGCCTCTGCCATGAGTGCGGAGGCTCTTTGTGAATCGTCCCCAAAGGCTGAAACTAGAGAGACACTTTGGAATTTAAATATTCCAGGATGCTACCAACTGTATGCTTTTTCTCCAATCAGAACATTGCAGTTTTGGTGGTTGGTGTAGACTCACGCACCTTGGAAGTGACTCAGATGGCAGTGATGCACATATAGTCTGTTACATGACCACTGCTTCACGTGTCTTTTGTTGAGTGGGTGGTGTGTACGAGTGCCTCTCTCAGTGAATTTTCAAATAGGTACCACAGATTCTAGAAATCCTCCACCATCCCTCAAAGAAAATGGGTGGAGGTGAAGTGGCAGCGTTGTAGCCAGCCAGCTACCCATCATATAAAAAGACTGTTGGATTGAACCATATGTACTTTGTTTCTTGTTCCTGCCTGAATTAAAAAGTAATAGAGGTTTGTTTTTTGGCAGTACCACAAGTGACTTTTGTGTTAGGTGCAGTGCTTGGGTGTGAGACACCAGCAGTGGCATCCAGGTACAGGTTGTTAATGGAGGCCCCCTATGGGCAGCTGGGTTTCATCTGCTCCTTGCATCTGGATGTGGAACAGGGCCATCTCATGCACTACACCATCAAAAGCATAATCTCCTCCAGGCACTGTGGACTGTGGAGCTGAATCAGCATCTGTCTTTTAGTGGTCTTTCCATTAGCATGCATGTCTGCCTTCCAAGTGAATCAATTGACCTTGGTGCCCAGATGTTTGTCTACTTCCTACGATGCACTTTGGCATGTCAAATGGTCGGTGGACTTGCAGCATCTGGCTACGCGCAGTCACAATAAAGGTGGGGGTTGTTCCTGCTGTTTTCTCTTTCTGTAGCAAGAAAATGGGAGCAAGTTGGCCGACAGAGCGGCCAAGTATTGACTGTCTGATATTTCCATGTTTACAATGCGATTATGTGTGATGTTTTTGTTATTATCTGTGAAACCTCAAGTGTCACTTCATTGAAAATTCAATTACTGATCAAATTGGAGAAACAGCCCAAGCAGTACTATTTCTTCAAAAGTGTATAGGATTAAACCCAAGCACTGTAATAAACTATGCCAGAAAAATACCCATCAGGAAATTGACATCTGAGAGGAAGGCACGAAACTAGTAGACTACTTAAAGACTCTCACCTTCCCCAATTATGAGCAGTAATCTGTCCTCGTGCAGCAAGTCTCAGCGCCAGGTCTCCACTGCCAGCACCCCAGGCCAGCTGTCACCACTCCCTTCTTCCAAGCCGAAATAACAGGGGTTTTCAGTTTGCTTCTAAATGCACTCTATCTCTTAGTACGGATACCTCCAGTGACATCACCCACCCTTTGCCCTCCACTTTTACTCACACATATACTTACACATACACACAAATTCACACATATAAACTCTCTCACACATAAACACAGTCACCCACAAGCACACACACAACATACATGTAAAAGCATTTTTTACTTACCTCGTCTGCCATGGGAGAGCATACTCCAGCTGATTATACTCTATTGTCATAACACTATTAGTGAATAATATGTTTATATATTCACTATTAGTGTCAGACTGACTATTAGCGTAATAAACAATTGACAGAAAATAAAGTAGAGTAGAGCCCCAGCTGCCCCTAAGTTCCTGGCACTGACTTTGCCACCTCTGAAGCCAGGGGTCTTAAAGGCAGTGCTAGGGGTCTTAAAGGGCAAGCCACGGGTCGCAGCTGCGACCCCTAATGACCTCCATGACTGTCTCACTCCATATTTTTGCAGCACGTACTATGTTTAAGATCAGGCAGTACTGCCTCCCTTCAGGCTCATTGTGGTGCTCCCTCCCTCTCTCTGTGCTGCTGCTGGGCTCACCCCACACTCTGAAGGCATTCTCTCCATCCTGCTGTAGCACACCTTCAGGCTCCTGCAATGGTCCCCGTGCTTGCCCGACTCCCTCCATCTATTGTCCTGTAGTTCTCGTCCACGTGGGTGACCCCATGATTTGAAGATGACTTTCAGCCAGTACTCTCTTTTAGCCAGCATCACTAAGCATGTTGTGACTTTTAAGTCCCAGTATGCATATTGTTGTTAGCTAAAAACGGGGAATCCTGAAAGTTACCCTTAACTGTGTACGTTACCCTTTAACAGTGTTAGTGTACTGCTATTCTTGAGGCCCCTGCAGCACACCCTCACGTCTGGCTCCTGTGTGCTCCATAAGTGCTCTTCCCCTCTCCAGAATGTCAAATAATGTTGCTGTAGACTGGGTCATTACTGCACCTGAATAGGCAAGGATGAATGAAGGTTACACATTGTCCCAGACCAGATCCTCTATTTTCCTTGGTGTTGAACACTTCTTCGGCCTTCCCTTCACCACATGAGGTTTTGTATATATTTCTTTCTCACATGTGTGGTGGTTTTCAGCTGAGCTCTGTTACGTGACAATCAAGCTCAGGTGTCGGTGGGTGCTGACTCCCAAGATACACAGAGCTCGCAAGATTCTATTACAGGACCGGAGGCTTCGGATTATGCTATCTCTTTCTTTACTGTCGTAATACAACAGCCAAATAAAACATTCAATTAGTTATTATAAACTACATTGTCCATGATGCTTTGCATTGGTAACGCCCCTTTGGCCCTCCATAAGAGCCCTGAGTGCAATCCCATCATCCTCTTTCTTTGCTGCTCACAGCATGAGATAAGTGCCCCATCTATTGCTCTGATCATTAATGTCATTGCTCTGATTTATTTACCGCTCTGGTGTATTGCGACTTATTACTAGTTGGATGTTTTGATTCTAGATTGTATGCACAATTTTATTCATGTAGTTGAGTTGCTTACTTGGTCAAGAGTTGAGCGCGAGTCGCGCGCTGTGACAGGACTTTGTTCCTTGGACCCAGCGCGTCTGGGGGTTGCTCCGTTATGCTTGTTTAAACGCGCGAGTTGCGCGCGTGTACCGGACCTCATGCGCGGTCGTTTATGGTCGTTTTTCAACTGCGCGTTGAGCGCTAGAGTGCTCTGGGCTTCCCTTGTCGCCCGAGCAATACGCAGCAGCCGAGTGGTTCAAGGCGGGCGTGTGCTGCACAAGCGAGCCCATTGGGCTCCTTTTGGGCTCCTTTTGGGCTCGCGTTGGGCTGCACACGCCGCGCTCGTTTCCCAAGTGCAATTTTCACCGCGATTAATGTGAAAGCTCGGTGGTGGAAGCAACGCCTGGTTAGGCTGTAATAATACCGGCCTTAGGGAGTGGCACACGCTCCTGTGAATATTTTTCCTGGCTCCTATGCCCTGGTGGGCTGAATAATAGTTGATTACAGCTTTGCTGAGGGGGCCTGGTACAGTTTCTGGTGGTCATCTCTGATACAGTGTGCAAAGTGGGCTGCCTCCCCCCCCTTACTCCTCATTACTGATTGACTAATACAGATTGCATTTAGTTATATTTCTGTATACCACACCACAGTCTTGTAAACAAAATGGATGACTGGGTGAGATATGAAGATGACCAAGAGGAGGTGTATTATGAGGGACAGAAGGAGACTGTCCTGGAGGACAATATTGTGGAGGCTCTAGACGCGTCTGTCCAATCCTCGGCCAATAAGGCTATTGAGAGCACACTACCAAACACTGTGCAACTAGCTTTGACTGCTGCTCTTAAACCTATCACTAAGTAGCTTGAAAGCTTTGCTAAAAGGCATGGTTTTACTAAAGGTAAAGCGAAAGGCACTCCACCACCGTCAGGCAAGGAAAGGCAATGGCCGCATGCTAGCGCTTTTAACGAATTACCTCCGGCTCCGACGGGGGAGCATGAATATTCGACTGGTGGCAAAGCAAAGAGTAAGCAAAGAGTATACCCCGATACCGATAGCACCAGCACTGATACCGACACTACCACTTCGGACGAGGAGCTCCCTCCTAGAAAGAAAGCGAAGAACGTGACTTCCGTTGCTCCGGAGAGCGTAACTAATACACCTTTTACCTTCAATCCTAGTGACATTGTACACCCCAGATCTGCGGACTGGGCTCCGGCGCCGGAGGTCACTGAGTATCTTCATGAGAACCTTCGAAAAGGTTTTGATAAGGAGGTCTGTAACCGACTCAGGTCCGAATGTCCGGTGCCAGATGCCCCAGACAAGGTAGCAGAGACTCCAGAAATTGACGTCAGTCTCCTCACTTTTCTGAAAAAGTTTGCTAAGGACCCCAAGAAGGGGATCAACTGCGCTTGGCGCGGGTGTCAAGATAAACTTCTCGACGTGGTGGGTCCGTTAGCTAAAATTCTGGAAATGGCCCTGGTGGCAACAGAAGCTGCAACACCAGTTGACCCGGATATCCTAGCCGGTTGGACCCAAAGGGCAATTTGCCTCTTAGGGAATGCAAATTGTGCCATCTCAACCGAAATGCGTAAGTCTTTGCTTTCGCGCATGGATTCCAACCTGGCAGATCTCACTGCTGCGGAACCCGGTCCCCTGGCTGAAGGTAATCTCTTCGGAGACTGTTTTGTTAAAGATGTATCAAAGTACGTGGGGACATTCACCTCCCTGGATAAGGCGCAGTCAGGGATTAAGCGCGTATTTCGGCAAGGCCTTTTTAACAGGGCCAGACGAGGCAGGGGACGCTCGTCAGGCCGTGGATATAGCCAGGGTCCCCCCAGAGGTAACTATGGTCGAGGTAGAGGAGATTGGGACTCAACTAGAGGAGGCACCTTCTACCCCACTCGTCGACGTTTCAACAAGCGCCGTTTCCATGGAGGGGGAAACAGAGCTGGATTCCAAGCACAGAATTCCTCAGGTGAGTCTGTCAGACGTTTATCTACTTCCATTGGGGGGTCGAACGCAATTCTTTGTTCAAAATTGGCGTATCATAATGCAGGATTCATGGGTACTTCAAATAGTCCAGGGTATCCAATTGGAATTCTACGACTCACCACGCCAGGTCGCATTTCCCAAACCTCTCCATTTTTCCCAACAAGAAAGCATTTTTAATAGACTCCGAAATAGCAGAATTGCTGCAAAAACACACGATTGCGTATAAGTATAATGGAATGTTGATATTGTCTAAACCGCAGATATTACGGGTTGTTCATATTTTTTCTTAGGAGCAGACAAGAAGTCTGAATAAGAAGTTCTTCCATTTTGAAGAGTCCAGATGGATCCTGGTTCCGTGTTAACTTCCATGTTGGAGGATGTTACGAAGTTATTTGTTGACTTGTGGACTTTTGCAGTTCGAGCAAAGGAATAGGATGATGGGATTGCACTCAAGGCTCTTATGGAGGGCCAAAGGGGCGTTACCAATGCAAAGAATCATGGACAATGTAGTTTATAATAACTAATTGAATGTTTTATTTGGCTGCTGTATTATGACAGTAAAGAAAGAGATAGCATAATCCTCTCCTCCTTGTCCTTAATAGAATTGAAGATTCTTGGCGCGAATGCTAGCAAATTTTTGATTCCCATTTACATGTTTGAGGAGCTCATCCAGTCCTATTTTTTCTTTGCATTACGAAACGTGTAGCTCTGCTGATTTCATTACATAAGTAGGACGACAAATCCCAGAAGGCTTATGATAAAACCTGGACTGGATGAGCTACTCATGCATGGGCATAGGAAACTTCGAGCTCTGGATACATGTTTTATGGCAGCCCATCATCAGGGAGGACTACGGCCCACTGGATGAACTAGGTGGCAGCCAGGGCATGCTTACCAGTGCCAGGCTGTAGTTTAATGGCTAACCTCGTTAATGAGCGGGACCCAGACTGACAAACATAGGAGATTGTGATTGCAGTTCAGAAAGGAGGTGCTCAGGTCTGACCCACATGCTGCTGCTGTCTGATGAGGAACGTCCAGTTCTCAGAAGCAGTGTCACAACAAGCAACAGGATCTGCAAGAGCAACACTGTTGTGCATGTGCCAAACAAGGCATGAGGATTGGTGTAGTCAGTTTGAGTGGAAGAGGAGTAGGGGCAGAGGTTTCAGCATCATGAAACAAGCATTGGCAAAGCTAATATGCCTTGCCTTTGGGATCTGTTGGCTTTGCCAATGGGTTTAGCCATGCAGCACAGCATCCCTGATGCTGTGCCATGTGGCAATATCATTTTAATAAAACACTTTTGTTGTGGTAGACCACATCATTGTGTGGGCGCCCACACCATGCATGCATGCACCTACAAAATGACGCAGCTGTTTTTTTCTTCTTTTTAGTTATGATCATAGATAATTCATTACTTTTTTTTCCCAGCAGCAGTCCTTCATATACAAAACACATAAACCAAAGTATTCATGAGCACTAAGGTTTGCTCATCGTGATTTGCAAGTAAAGCCCTCTAAAAACACAATTGAAGTTTGAAATTTTAATGAACTTGTTGAGAGAAACAAAGGTTGAGCACCTCCATCCAGTTTCAAAGTTTTGAGGAAAACATAACCAAAGCAGCGGATGACTGACTTTAAATTAATTTTGCAAGAAAGTACGCATCTTGGTTCCGCACATAATATTAACAAAAGCCCTTGATACCTCTTACACACTTAATTATCTATGCATTGGGACCTCCCTATTCTACATTTAGTACTGGAAGGGTTCTAGTATTAAACTAGGAACACCCCAGAATGTGTATTATGTTTAAAAGACAAGTCCTGTGCCTAGGGATAACCATAAGTGAAACAAATTGAAAGTGAAAATGTATATAAAAATATAGGAAGTGCCTTACGTAAGGAACCACCCGTGAGCCAATTGGCAGGCTGTCACAAATTTGCAGCTATCCTATATATACGGAGGAGCCAACACTCTCACAAGTTCCGAAGAATGTTGTATGTGTGTGTTTTCTATATAACCCTACTGTGTGTAGCACACATCTAAAAAAAAACTCCCTAGGTCCCCATATAGGGAGGAGAAAATTATAGAAAAAGTTATTGAAATATGAGTTGTGTGCGGCATTTAGCAAATGTCTTTAATTTGTATGCCTGCACTCATGATTAAAAACAGCATACAATGTTTAGACTACTTTAAGAAGAACAGCCAACATGTTTCTTGCCACCTTTCACATTACTGGCAATTTCTTCAGGGTATGAGGAACATATTTCACCCATGTGTGCACTGGACCATATGGCCACCAGGTGAGTGCCTACCACCCAGTGGCCAACTCTGGGCTGCTGAGGTGGCAGGGTGTGCAGGGTGTGCAAAATAACGATGGATTGGGATGCAGATTGGGGTGCGGCCCGAATGATTACCAATGGCTGATATTAATTCAAGCATTCCATCCATCACTGTTTTGTATACTTATTATGTAGCCCTAAGTAGGACAGGCATGGCCAGATGTGGATCCTGTGTACACTGTGTCAGTAGAACCAAGCTGTACCCGGCTGATAAGCCCATAACCAGGGCAAAACTGGTCCGGGGTTGCTTGTGTTCCAGTTCAGGGAGAACCTGGCTTGGCATTTCAGGCTGGACTGTTCCTATTGGAGGAGGGTCAAGATGGATTTGCATATAGATGGGCCCACATAGTGTGCAAAATAACAATTGATGGGGATGCGGCCCGAGTGATTACCAGAGGCTGAGATTACGTCAAGCATTCCATCCATCACTGTTTTGCATATTAAAAAAGAGACAAGCAGTTTCCAAAAGTGTAATTGCACAATAGATTGTGACTTGCAGAATGCCCTACAAAAAATAGTGAGTAACACACTCTCCTAACAGGATGGTTGCTACTGCTGCACTCTTTGCTGAAGTACAGTTTTCTGAAACATACAAAGTTGTAATGTAGCAGATGTGCCAAATTCATACTGCACTACTGTTTGGAAGTGCAATCTAAGGCAGTGTGCAAAATGTGGAAGGTGGGTTTCAGCAGTGTGTTTCAATAAAGTGATGGCTCATTTCCACATTTACTGCCTACTTTGCACTTCACAATTGAATCATAGAAATGTATGAAAAACCGCCAAGTCCACCTTTGTCCCCAAAGTGCAAAATCTTTTTGATGACTTCCTACTCTTTAGAATCCTTGTAAATAGGTGGATACTCGGGCCAAACTGGTGGTTCCCCTGGAGGCTGGAATGGTGGGGGCCGGTTTTGCAGCGGTGGGAGCTGGTTTTGCAGCGGTGCTGCTATCAGCTCCCAGTAACAAAAGCATCCCACAAGCGTGTCCAGCCTCCCGGGACCAGGCAGGGCTTCCCCAGGGCAGGTCCGCGTAAATTGCCTTGGCGGCTTTGGGTTCTCACTTCAGCCCTGGGAATACTTTTCAGCGATCAACATCCACCTTGTCAACCATATCTCTGTCAAAAACTGTTTGAAAGTGACTTGCTCATTGTGCTATACTACCTATTTAAGGAAATCCTCATTATTATCTTGTTGAAGCCAACCATTAATGTCACAAAATATTTGTAAACAAGGACTTCCACCTCTTCGATGACAACATCATTGATGAGCGTAGGGACCTTGGTAACCCCTCATCGATGAGCAGGAAACACCACCTCTCAAATTCATTTTCTCTATGATGACCCCTCCATATACTAATATACAGATCTGCACACACACCGTATACAATCTGCAATCCCTTTAGTTACATGGGTGTTATGCATCTGGATTCCCTCACAGCTTACTGTGCAAATCTTACTGGTAGAAAAGCCAAAAGAATTGGCATATTTCATTTACAGAAGAGTACAAGATTCAGGAAAGTGACGCATTTTAGATTCATCGATGAGGAGGAAAGCTATTGTGCAGAAGCAAATAAAGTATTTTCTAACCTGTTCATAGACAGCACTATTATCAGGGTTCCAGGATCTATCCATTTAGGCTCAGGCATATTTTATGACTTTTAGGCAAAGTTCCTTACCACACTAAGAGGAGGAAAGTGATATGCATGTAGTCAAAAAGTGCCATGAAGACATTGAACCCAAAAAAGACATATTGGACAATGAGTGAGAAGATTATGCTGTCCTAGATAAGGGTATACAATAGCCGCCACCTGTTAACTCTTCCCCACGTGAAATCCCTGCATTCCATTTCCTATTGAAACAACCTGTTGCAAAATTTGATTTGGCAAAACCAAAGGAAATAATGGACGGAGTGTTGAACATTGCAAGCACTCACCCCCAGTCAACTGATCTGGGTTTAATCCATCACTGTTCTTTAGCCCACTCTGCCACCCCAGTTCAGACATGGCCATATGCAAATCAGTCTGACCCTGTGCCTCATGGGAACAGTCCAGCCCGAACTGCCAAGCCATGTCCCTGGACCGGAAACAAGCTTCCTAGCACCGGTTTCTGGCATTTCAGCCGTCTTCAGGCAAGCTTGCTTGAATCCAGTGGCAAAGTGAGCAAGGGACTCACGTCTGAGCATACCCTGCCAACTTATGGCGAACAAAGCAAAACCAAAGGAAATGAGGGACGGAGTGTTGAACATTGCAAGCACTCACCCCCAGTCAACTGATCAGGGTTTAATCCATCACCGTTCTTTAGCCCACTCTGCCACCCCAGTTCAGACATGGCCATATGCAAATCAGTCTGACCCTGTGCCTCATGGGAACAGTCCAGCCCGAACTGCCAAGCCATGTCTTCCCTGGACCGGAAACAAGCTTCCTCGGACCGGTTTCTGGCATTTCAGCCGTCTTCAGCCACGCTTGCTTGAATCCAGTGGCAAAGTGAGCAAGGGACTCACGTCTGAGCATACCCTGCCAACTTATGGCGAACAAAACAAAACCAAAGGAAATGATGGACGGAGTGTTGAACATTGCAAGCACTCACCCCCAGTCAACTGATCTGGGTTTAATCCATCACCGTTCTTTAGCCCACTCTGCCACCCCAGTTCAGACATGGCCATATGCAAATCAGTCTGACCCTGTGCCTCATGGGAACAGTCCAGCCCGAACTGCCAAGCCATGTCTTCCCTGGACCGGAAACAAGCTTCCCAGGACCGGTTTCTGGCATTTCAGCCGTCTTCAGCCAGGCTTGCTTGAATCCAGTGGCAAAGTGAGCAAGGAACTCACGTCTGAGCATACCCTGCCAACTTATGGCGAACAAAGCAAAACCAAAGGAAATGATGGATGGAGTGTTGAACATTGCAAGCACTCACCCCCAGTCAACTGATCTGGGTTTAATCCATCACCGTTCTTTAGCCCACTCTGCCACCCCAGTTCAGACATGGCCATATGCAAATCAGTCTGACCCTGTGCCTCATGGGAACAGTCCAGCCCGAACTGCCAAGCCATGTCTTCCCTGGACCGGAAACAAGCTTCCTAGGATCGGTTTTTGGCATTTCAGCCGTCTTCAGCCAGGCTTGCTTGAATCCAGTGGCAAAGTGAGCAAGGGACTCACGTCTGAGCATACCATGCCAACTTATGGCGAACAAGGCAAAACCAAAGGAAATGATGGACGGAGTGTTGAACATTGCAAGCACACACCCCCAGTCAACTGATCTGGGTTTAATCCATCACCGTTCTTTAGCCCACTCTGCCACCCCAGTTCAGACATGGCCATATGCAAATCAGTCTGACCCTGTGCCTCATGGGAACAGTCCAGCCCGAACTGCCAAGCCATGTCTTCCCTGGACCGGAACCAAGCTTCCTAGGACCGGTTTCTGGCATTTCAGCCGGCCTCAGCCAGGCTTGCTTGAATCCAGTGGCAAAGTGAGCAAGGGACTCACGTCTGAGCATACCCCGCCAACTTATGGCGAACAAAGCAAAACCATGATGGCCCAGAGAAAATGTGATTTGCCCATGATGGCTCCAGAGAAGAAATGCTTCTTGTAAAACTTGAAAGAAAAACAAGAAAAACAATTAAATCCACCAAAGAACATATCTACCTATTGGTGGACAGGCGCTAGTCATAATATTGAGTATTTCAGCAGTGATTATCAGAAGGAAAAAATAAATGAAGTTCTGAACGCCAGCATGTCTAATGAGAATCTCAGTCTCCTCTTGAGAAAGACCGTCTGATAAGGAAGATAATTTGTTACCCTTCATTAATTTGGTATCCAGAACATGAAAAGAGAGGACGCAAAACAACGGAATAAAGGGCAGTAATGACTGCCACTATCATAGAGACACAGATGGATAGTGCGATTGACACTCTCACCTCTCTGTCATCAGACTTGATATGCTAGTGGGAAGGGACATGTTGAATCTTTTGGAGACATAGATATTGATGAGACAGATGGGTCTTGGATTTTGTCCAATTCATACACTCACTGGAATCCATAACGCGATTTTAAGCTATTGGCATTGTAAATGACTATGCCTTTTATTTAGGTTTTAAAAATGAAAACAAAAATAACAGTCATTATCATTTGCAATATCAATAGCTCAAACTTGCGTAAATGCGAGACCTATTGCATTGCAAATGTTTGTTAAAATGGCGTCTGAACACTTGTAAAACTAAAAAGTCTCACTAGTTTTAAAACATTAACTTGCAAAAAGTTGATGCCTCCAAGAATGTGCGATGGGAGAGCCAGAGGGATGCTGACCAAATAAAGAATGGTATTGTTGACAACATATAAACCGAAAATATTGCAGGACAGAACTTCCAAACTACGATAACTAAATCAACAATGGTGGGGAAGGCCCAATATTTGAGAATATGTAAAGGAAGGGTGGTGTACTGAAGAGGATATAAGGCAGTCTTCCTTGCGATACAGGAAAAAAAACGCTTTGGGAGAATGGAGTAAAATCAATATAAAAGGTCTCCTGCACTCCGAGCAAATCGAAAGTAGTCCCTGGGCTGGCAAGGTGCAGAGACACTCGGGACGGGAGAGAGACAGAACATGTTGCCGTGTATCCAGTCCACGGTGATGCCGTCGGGCGCTTGGATTTCATGCTCTATCACAGTGGAATGGTGAGAGAAGTTGTTGGCTTTGTCTAGGAAGGCACTGGTATCAAGAGGGAATGGGAAAGAGAAATTAATAAAACACAAATTACAGTTTTCCTCCCCTGGCTAAAGCAGATGATGACGCAGTTACATTACGCCTAAACACAAACACAATAGAAGTGACATTTTGTTTAGGACAGGTAGCACTTTCGGTTCGCGGTCAGATAAAAACTCACCTGTATATCTTTTTCTGAGACAGGTCCGACCAGTAGATCTTATTGCTGACAATCTCCATGTCGAGAGCCACTACGTTTTTGAGCCGCGGGATCAGACACTTGTACTCGCTGTGGTCTAACGTCAACTTCCGCACCTCATGTTGGTTAGTAACAAGTCAGTGTGGCACAGGCGCACACCAAGGCGGAAAAGACGCCGCGAGCAAAAGAAACGCTGTGCGCATGCACAATCTCCAGTCCGGGCAGGCGCGGCAAACAGGAGACAGGGAGGGAACAAACATGCCTCCCTTGTAATCAAAAGCGAGCGTTTTTGATGCACGCCAATTAAAAGCATGGGTGGAGCTTCCACCCCGCTTCCGAAGCAAAACTGACGACTATAGATCTCGCAAGCGAGCAACGCATGCGCTGCGTCGCTAGGCGAGACCTAAAAAGACCACGGCCACCTCTTCCAAACAATATTTACAAGCACCTGATGTCTTTAGGAGAATGAGATCTTGGCCATGCCCTTTAATGGCTCCAACGAAAAGAGAGCAAACGTCAAAAGAGCAAGTGGTTTTACTCCTAATACTACTTACTAACAACGAAAAAAAAGGTGGCTGTACCTATTTTTGAAGGAACGTTTTTGCCACTGGACTATCCTATGGCAGAATTTCCTCGGGCCACAGGGATAGTATGTTTGGGTGAAATTCTACTGATGCGTGGATAATTTCCAGTCAAGTTTAAATTGTCTCTGAGACTTTCAGGAAATCAAATCTGGTGGGATCTTCTTCCGGGCTGTGCTAATAAGGAAACTGTTTCCTATCATGAAACTGCATGTTGGATTGTGGCTTGCATCGTGCTCTGTCATAAAATAAAATCAGTTAGTCACTCTCTTAAGTACAGCATTATGAAATGTGCCAAGCTGCAAGGTAAATATGTGCCACATTCACACAGCCCTACTGTTTGAATATGCAGCCCAAGGCAGAGTACTTAGTTTGCTGGCATTAATAAGAAATCTGTTTTTATTAAAGTGAAGAGGCATTCCCACCTTTGTGGTAAATAAAAATTCCTTTACCGGGACTGAATTTGATACAGGAACATAGTAAAATAGCTCAATAAAATGAGAGGCAGAATCCGTGGTATTAGAGGTTCGGAATGGGCTTTATTCCGTTAATTCGATTATAATCGGTTGCTCCCAATGTTCCGTCACCACGAAGGTTCAGGAAGTGAAGCACACACTTTATTGACAAGAAGTAACTTTTATAGTACATACATTATAATGAAGTGAATGCAGTAGGCGTAACAATTGATAAGGAAAATGACGTATTGTTCTGCGTAACCAGAAATGGGTGTAATAAGGCGAAAAAAAGGAACATAATTGGTTGTGATGTCATGTATAGGTGGATCTATAAGTTAATACTTGGCATGGATGCGCGCGCAGCGGTCTGACGTGTAATTGACGTGTAACTAGGGGGTGAAGGGGACTTGACATTTAGCTCTACATGTGGAGACAAGAAGTCTGGGGGGTCAAGTCAACCTAATCCCAAATCATATCTAACATCCTATGTTTAAAGAACTATGTTATCCATAAAAGAAGGACTCTCGGACAGAATCTATTCTATACTGACTGTGCGTGCGTGTACAAGCGTCTAAGTGTCTACACTAAATGCGAGGGGGTAGGAATATTCCATGGTAACAAGGCTATGAATTACTTGCATGAGGACAGAGAAGCCGGCCTTTTGCTCGGTAACTGGAAGAATGTTTACTTAAGCTACTAGGCAGGAATGCATCGGCTGAGGGGGAAGCAGATAATTCGAAGGTGAAATACAGTTCTTGGCAGAGAATAGGCTGATGTCAGGCTTCGTGAGCCGCGCAGAGAATGAGACAAAGTTCATGGTCACAGATGTAGGCTCAGACTGGAGCTTTCAGAGGCAGAAGGCAAGAAGAGTTTGATGACAGAATCAGGGCCTACTTGCCTGGACTGTAAAATGGCATAAGTGAACCATATAAAGCCGGTGGCTTTTCATACTTAGGAATGGAATATCCGGCCTATTCATGGCGGATCTGACAGAGGACATGTTGACGGTGGACGCACATGTGTTTGCGTCTTTATAACTGGAACTGGAGGGAACACACAGGTACTTGTGACATGCACATAGAACTGTTGGGGTCCAAGATAGGGGACATAACTGACCAGAAAAATCCATATTTCCACATTCCCTCCTTGTCCCCTACTTGCCCTTCAAGAGATATCAATCTTCATTAATCCATTGATCTGTTCATATAACATCATTTGTTCTTCTTTCTTCTTCCGTGACGAATGAAATCTTGGTGGTGGAATACACGATGTGGCACACAGACCACAGATCGCTGGTCCACATTGTAGACATAGACAGCAACTGAATAATAGGAGAAGGCCAATACCTAGGAAGGATAGAACTCTCCATCCCCAGGCTGATATCACATTCCAAAACCAACTGGACCAAGTCCAAGTGCCTGGGTTCTGGTGCATCTGGCTTACAATCTTGTGAAGGCGAGTTATAGCTTTATATACAGATGGCGAATTTTCTGGTATGAATACGCAGCAGCTTGATCCGATGACCCTACAAGCTCCGCCTCTATCAGCCAGGATGACGTCAAGGACAAGACGATTTTGAAGCACAACAATCCGCATAGCAGACTGCTCTTCTGTTAAATTGCCTAAGGCGGAAATAGTTTCATTCACTACTGCTTCAAGGGTTCTAGTTAATCTACGTATCAGCTTACTATTGGTAACTGTACCTATATAGGGAAAGATGCCTTTATTGAAATCTACATACTTGTCCCATGCCGTCTCAGTATAATCGACAATTGGGAGATCTCTCCGCTCTCTATTGTGTACTAAATGAATATTTCTATAATAATCAGGAGGAGCTAGGAAAACAGGTGGCAAAAGGAATGCTATGTAGCAGGTACCATCCCAATCTAGAGGTAGACGCATATATGCAGTCTGACCACATATAAAGTAGGAGTGGCGATAAGCTCTGAATGAAGATTTGCCTTGATCACTGAATTCTACTGTAGTAGTGCATTGACTATGGCCCATATGTATGGAACCAACCTTTCTTACACACAATTCACCTTTTGCTGGGAATACTGACATGGTGGGTAAGACTAGCTCAACTTCGGATACGACATTTAGAATCATGAGATTAGGTGTAAAATTACCTAATCCATACACTTCATTTTCTAGATCAGTTCCTGTTCTTTTGGGGCGACCCTCCTTGTCAGGGTAGCAGACTTTGAGTAAAACTAGGTTCAGGTTTCCCCATATCCAATGATCTTGGTAAACTGCTGTGTCTGAGTCTATGGAATTGATTAAACTGAACCATGCTCCACAGGAGCCATTGTGTGTAAATGGGTGTGGAAAGAATGGCAGGACTCCTTCATAATTCTGATAGGGAGGGAGTCGGCCACACACCCAACAATTAGTAGCATTACTAGTCTGATGGGAATGATGTAACATACTAATGAAAGTGTTATTGCGCAGCGCAAGTCTATAGGACAATTCATGCGGGGGTAAGTCACTAAAAGAATGTTCTGCAATAACATTGTGAACATTTCTGGCAATAGGGTAATATATGTGCAACAACATACTGGTAATAATTATTAAAAGACTTAAGGAAAACAAAATTAATAATGTCCCTATACAATGGCTACGCAGTGATTTACAATACGCCTGTCGTTTCATCATTTTTCGCGACTGTTCATGATTCAGGTCTAGAGGATACATGTCAGAGACAGATTCAACCGCTTCACCTAGGAGAGGACTTAAACAATCAAACCGTCTGACGTCCTAGGCCTTAACTTAACTTTGTAAAGTTCGCTTTCAGTTTTTTCCACCAAAGGAAGTTTTGAATCAGTCTGTGAGGGAGTGCAGGGCACAATGTCTATATCCGAGGATTGTCCATGAAATTTTTTGATATGGCTTGAATGAATCCAGCCCTTGCGGCCCTCAATCTTCACGGCTGTTCTTGTGGTCAGCAGAACCAACTTGGGTGTCTTCCACCTGGGCTCCAGCTGAGTCTTTCGGTCGAAATTCCTCACAAAGACGAGATCCCCCGGAACTACGTCATGGGGTTTCACCTCAGTGTTGTCAGGAAAGGCTGCAGCTACCTGTGAACGACAAGATTGTAGTGCAGACATCAAGGAAGCCAAGTAATCTGTCAGCATATTACAGTCAATATCAGTTATTTTGCGTGGTATAGGCGTCCCCCACATATTTGGTGGTCTACCGAAGATCACCTCATACGGGGATAGCACTGTTCGTGAATGTGCTACCATTCTCATGTAAAAGAGTGCAACGGGTAACGCTACTACCCAGTCGATACCTTTTTCTCTGCATATTTTGGACATTCTGATTTTCAGTATCTGGTTATGTCTTTCTACGAGACCTGCTGCTTCGGGGTGTCGGACACAGTGGAATTTCCACTGATAACCTAACAGAAGTGAAACGTGTTTCATTAATTCGGATGAGAACGGCTGGCCGTTATCTGAGTGAACAACACGTGGTAAACCGTATCGTGGGAAGAATTCTCGAACCAACTGTTTGGCAGTAGTCGGGGCAGTGTAATCTGAAACCGGGTACGCCTCTGTCCAACGGGACAGAGCGCAGACAACTACGAGAACATATTTGAATCCTCGACATCGTTCCATCTGGATATAATCCATCTGTAGGACTTCAAAAGGGTGATCAGGAGGATGAAATCCACCCTGTTCTACGGGAACACTTTTTCCTGGGTTGAACTGGCAACAGATCATACAGGTACGGACCTTTTGTTTGGCTGCTGCTCGTAAATGTTTATTAAACCAAATGTGTTGAATGCTGTCTAGCATAGCTTTTTCTCCTAGATGTGCCGGACTATGTATAGTGTTAATTATAACTTGGACCATTGAATCAGGAAGGAACCATACAGACTTTTCCTTCATCATCCATCCTTGGTCCGTTTGGATCCCTCCTAATTCAGTCCATTTCTTTATTTCGTCTGGTGTAGCATGTGTCTGTATGTCAATTACGTCAAGAGTAGGATCTTTAACTGTCATACAATGTGTCGGCATCGGGACTATTGTCTTTGTCATGTCGGGAGTTTGAGTTTGAGCAGTCTGTTTAGCCGTTCTGTCGGCTAGATCATTGCCTTGGGAAATGATATCAGTAACTTTCGTATGAGCTTTACATTTCATAATTGATATTGCAGTAGGTAGATGTATTGCATCTAATAAGGCATGAATGAGGGGTCCGTGCTGAATGTGGGCACCGTGGGAAGTTAAATAACCTCTCTCTCGCCACAGCACGCCGAAGTCATGTACAACTCCGAATGCATAACGTGAATCAGTGTATATGTTGACTTTTTTATTCGTGGCTTGAATACAGGCTTGTGTCAGAGCGATGAGCTCTGCGGCTTGAGCTGACAAAGTATTTATACGATTAGTTTCAATGACTTCAGTATCTGTTGTGACTGCATAAGCGGCCACTAATTCTCCTGTACTTGTTCTCATACATGAACCATCTACATAAAATGTCAAGTCTGGATCTGACAATGGAACATCAGTCAAGTCTTGTCTGGGTTTTGTCGTTACAGTAATAACTTCAATACAGTCATGGGCTAGTGGGTCTGTTCCGGTTACTGGCAAAAGTGTGGCAGGATTCAATGTGTTACAGCGTCTTATTTCTATATGTGGCTGAAACAATGTAAGTTCATACCCTGTAAGTCGTGCTATGGTCAAGTGTTGTGTTTGTGTTCTATTTATAAGAACCTCTACTGCGTGTGGTACTTGAACTGTCAATGGATGTCCTAACACTATGGCATCGCTTTGTCTGATTGCTAAAGCTGTCGCTGCCACTGATTTCAGACATGCAGGCAAAGCCTGAGCTACGGGATCTAATGTACTAGAAAAATAAGCACATGGTTTGTGTGCTCCTGCTTGTTCCTGTGTGAGTACTGACAAGGCAGTACCTTCGCGTTCTGTAACAAAGAGTGTAAACTGTTTTCTGTAACATGGTGTTGCTAAAACAGGTGCTTGACATAAAGTTTTCTTTAGGCTTTCAAAAGCTTGTGTATGTTCTTGAGTCCAAGGGAGAACAGTCGATGTGGCTGCCTCCTGGGTTGTCAACTGAATGAGTGGTTTTGCTAGAAATGCATATTGCGGGATCCACTGTCTACAGTATGAAGTGAGGCCTATGAAAGCCCGCACCTCCTTTTGTGTCTTGGGTATTGGCATGTTAGCTATTAACTGAATGCGGTCTGGTGTAAGCTGCCTTCCCTCCTTGGACAGCGAGTGTCCAAGATAAATAACTCGCTGGACACAGAATTGCAGCTTAGAAGGGGACACCTTGTGCCCTTTTTCGGCTAGAAATTGTAAAACTGTCAGTGATGCTTTTTCACATTCAGGTTCGCTTCGGGCGGTGATCAGCAGATCATCGACGTATTGAAGCAGAGCAGTGTTAACTGGCATGTGGATACTGTCAAGTTCTCGTTTCAGTGCTTGGCTATAGATGCTGGGGCTTTCTGTAAATCCTTGAGGTGCGCGTGAGAATTTAAAGCTACGTCCATTTAAACTAAATCCGAACAAATATTGGCTTTCCGGATCTATTGGGACGCTGAAAAAGGCATTCTTGAGATCGATTACAGTGAAGAATGTCGCTTCGGAATCAATAGCTGTCAGTAATGACGAGATATCTGGGACCACAGGGAATTGTGGCACAATGCATTTGTTTAACTCGCGCAGATCAATAACCAATCGATATACTGGCGGGGCCTTCGGATCTGTTCGTTTAAGAATCGGTATTATCGGTGAATTACATATATTGGAGTCTGTTTCCACAACTACTCCTTGGGCAATGAGCTCGTCAATGATTTGTAGTAAAGCCACTACAGCATCTGGTGGTAACTTGTATTGTCGCATTCGTGGTAGCACCACTCCTGCCATTAATGTGACTCGATATGGTGTAATATTCATGCATCCAACATCAGTAGGGCCTTGTGCCCATAGACGTGTAGGTAAAATCTGTAATCGGGGATCCATGTCTCTAGACACATAGTGACCTTTAAAATCACGTAAAAACAATCTTACTCCTTCCGGAGAACAACATATTATAGCTCCTAGAGCTTTTAACGTTTTTATTCCTAATAGATTTTCTGGACATGATTTAGTAAGCAATAAATCTGTAGTTCGGGTCAAAGGTCCTATCGTAAGTGGCAGAGGTTGTGACACTTCATTAACAATAGGTTTTCCTGAAAAACCAAGGGAAATATTCTGTGAGCCTGAGAGGGGTGCCCCTGGAACTTCACTACGTTTTATGGTCGTTCGACTTGCCCCTGTATCGAGTAGAAATTTTCTATCTTGGCCTAATAATTCACTATGTACATAAGGTCCTTCTTGGTCTACTGGGATTTCAATAAGGGGTAAGTCAACTTCCCTCTCTAGGCTTGTTCATGCGTAACGCTGATACTCGGGATATTCATACTGTGCGGTCTGATACATTTGTCGTGTTGTTGTTTGTGTGGCAGCAACAGGCAATGGGGGTGCAGCTGGCACAAACTGTATTGGCTGTTGTGCGGCTGGCATGGCCTGGGCATGCTGCATAGCTCCTTGTTCATTCTGATCTTGTCTGAGTGGCCGTGATCTTTCTTGTGTTTTACCTATGGCGATATTATGTTTTAAAACTGGACAATCGTGTACGTAATGGCCTGGCTTTTTACAATAATTGCATGTCCCTTTTACAGGTCCTGCTGAATCGGAATGTGTCATACCCCTTTTATGCCCTTCAGCTGGAACTGTCTGGGAAACTAACATTTTCATTTTCGTGTCTTTCATGCGTCTGTGTTCATGTTCTTGTTCCTCTCTAATTCTATTGTGATGGTACTGTAACATTTGTAACATTTGTGATGGAGTGTTACCTTGCCAGGTACTCTCGAATTTTAATACTCTATTCTTTACTGGGGGCAGAGCATTTTCTACTAATTTTGTTACAAACAGATGTGGGTATGATTCGCTACTTGCTTTTATGCCACTATTTATACCAAAACATTTTTCAAATCGGGCATAGTAATCACTAGTGTCTTCATCTTGCTTCTGCTTACAGGCTGAAATTGTACCCCAATCTTCCTTTTTCGTAGTTAATAAACGCGGCAGTACCTGTACTAGTAATCCTGGTAATGCCTTAGTTTTGTCCCCAAGCCCTGCTCCTGCAGTTCGGGCCTTTTCTTCAGCTTCTAACACTGACCATTCTATCTTTTGGTCTCCTACCTCCCACTCTTTTTCCTTGAGTTTTTCATAAATGCCAGCAGGCATCAATACCTTTAATATTGTCATAATGTCGGGGTAGGTATACTCTCCCATGAGTAACATGTCTTTAATTTCTCGGTGAAAACCCGCTGGGTCTTTGTCATGACTGGGTACCACTTTCTTCATTTGTAACAATTCTATTTTCGATATGGGCGTATATACAAATACGCGTTTAAACTGATTGTCCTCACCCTTTATTGGGTGCACTTCTCGTAAGGGATTCTGTCTATCTATGTGATACGTAGTTCTTTCCTTGACGGACAATGGAACATGTTCTGGACATACAAAAAGAATATACTGCTTTCTTGATTCTAGAATTTCTTTAATTAATTCAGTACCTGGACCTCTCCATTTATTCATAAGTAATTCAGTCAATATGTCAGGCAAGGGACCAGGGTCCGAATGCTGACTCCGATATAGTATAATGAGTTGTTGAATCATATAAATCCCAGCTAACCTTTGTTCATCTGGGGTAAGATTAAAAAATGTGCGTACTACTGTATCATCACTATATTTTCCGGGACTGTCCACCCAATGGACAGCTGCCCTGGCTAAATCTTGTTCATCCATAGAATCGAGGAAATGATAACCCCTTCGTTCTCGGAGTAGTTTGTCGGCGGTTTGGAACGAATGCTCGTTAGACCTTATATTAATTATAGGTATTTGAAAATTCCTGTTATTATCTGGACATATCGGATGTATTGAGTCAGTATGATATCTAGTCTGATTCCTATTACAAGATCTTCCTCTACCTACATAGGCTATGGTGTCCGACTGTCCTGTGGGCAGTCCTGACCCTTCTTCCTCGTTTTGTTCGAACTCGTCTACCTCTAATCGCTCTTCGTGTAGGCGTTCTATTTCTTTACGGATCTTTCGGCACATGGCTATTATACAATTTTGTTTATCATGTCTCCCTTCTGATATATTCTGGCTCCATCTTGTAAGAATTTTCATTGCTTCCGGGTCTACCCCCGGTCGGTCTTGATTTCTGATCACACAGTTTATGAGGAAACGTAACAGTTCCCCCTGTATCTCTACTTTCTGGTATTCCATAGCTCTGTAAATACATTCTGGATCTCGCCCTGTTTGGACAAAATGATATATATTATCTAGATGCGCAGTCATTCCTGGTAACTTCGCTAAATACACTGCGGCTCGTCTGATACGCAATGATGCTAGGGTCATTTCGTCCTCCTTTCCAGGCACCGGGTCATATCTACAATCTATAAGAAGTTCCTTAAGCGCACGGGCACTAAGGAGATTGGGTGTACGTGAATGCGCTGACTCTTGAAAAGTAAGTTTATTTATTCTGGGTGGCGTAGAAAAGATATTGGTAGCTCCTCCCGCGGCCCCATCTGGGGCGTCGGGTGTAAAAGGATTCGTCGAACGTGACACAGCAACTACAGGTGTGGACACAGCCATAGAAGTAGCTGTAGGAGTGGATACAGAAACAGATGTGCTTGCCGGAACTTGTGACTCGATTTGTTGCTGTAGGGATACGGGCACTGGATCTTGGCGTTGAACCTCCCTGGTATGCGGTCTATGTGGGGCGGAATTAGCATACTCGGGAGCTGCGTCATCTAAATATGAGGAAAGAAAAACATCTTCTGCGGTTCTAGGATGCCCCTTAGGATGTACCTTTATTGGGAACAATGGGGTTGGCAAGTCTTTTGGTGTTTCTGGAGTAGCCTTAGGTAATCCTTCGGCCAGAAGGGGATACATACCATTCATAAGGGCATTTCTTTGTCTGTCTACTTGTTCTGATTTCACTCGGATACCTTCCTCAATTAATAGATTCTCTCGAACTTTATTGGAATTCTCTTTACTCTTTTCTTCCTGTCTACGTGCTTTTTCTGTTCGTCTATGTGATTCTTTACGCCATAATTCAACGGCGTCTTTCTGTGACTGTCTGACTTTCCTTTTCCATAACTCTTCCTCGACTTTCATGATGCACTCTGCATCCCAGGTCCCCGCTGTGGGCCACCTCTGACTTTCTGGTAATCCCTTGGTATAGTCTACCCATAAATCAAGAAATAATATAGCGTCTAAGCCATGTTTGTGATACATAAAGTGCCCTGGGGTGTCCCTAGGAGGAATAGGGACGGCTTCTTCGAGAACCCCTTTTCTGGTAGTGATCTGTCTTAATTTCGAAAAGAGCGGCATATTGAGAACTGACCTTATACTTGATTTTGACCTGATACTTGAATTTGAACAGACTTAATACAATAAACACGATAATGAACAGTCATTCATACCACGATATACAGAACATACTTAAACACTTTAAACATTAAACATTAAACCTTTAACTGAAACAACAATGATGATCGTCTGCATAACTAATCACCAAGCTTAATTCTCAACAATAACTAGACAATAACTAGACACTTCGGAATACTTCGGAATACTTGATATACTGCTAAACACTACAGATACACTGCTAAAACAGTGCAGACCGGATTTGTGTACCCAAACCCGTCTTGACCGGCACAACCTATGTGCACGTCAGAAATGCCTCCCCAGCAATGGTACTCACCGGGTAGCTTCGGAAACGGAAGGCCTCAGTAACTTGAACTTGAACCGGACTGGACTCGACTGGACTCGACTCGTCGGACACTGGGCTTGACTTCGGACTGGTGGGTCTCTGTATACCTCGGATCTTGCTCTCTCAGCTAGGCTCTGGTCGGGATACTTCGCACTTCTCACCGCCTCGTCTGGGTGTTGATCGCAGTCTCAGTCGCCCCCGCTTGACCGGAGGGAGATACAGGAAATCCTGCTGGTACGCGTTATTGTCCGTCCAGCTGTGGCAGGAGACCGGGCCTGCAACGCACCGCCGGCGCGTGAGATGAGAAAGTGTCCCTATTCGGGCGCCATCATGTGGTAAATAAAAATTCCTTTACCGGGACTGAATTTGATACAGGAACATAGTAAAATAGCTCAATAAAATGAGAGGCAGAATCCGTGGTATTAGAGGTTCGGAATGGGCTTTATTCCGTTAATTCGATTATAATCGGTTGCTCCCAATGTTCCGTCACCACGAAGGTTCAGGAAGTGAAGCACACACTTTATTGACAAGAAGTAACTTTTATAGTACATACATTATAATGAAGTGAATGCAGTAGGCGTAACAATTGATAAGGAAAATGACGAGTTGTTCTGCGTAACCAGAAATGGGTGTAATAAGGCGAAAAAAAGGAACATAATTGGTTGTGATGTCATGTATAGGTGGATCTATAAGTTAATACTTGGCATGGATGCGCGCGCAGCGGTCTGACGTGTAATTGACGTGTAACTAGGGGGTGAAGGGGACTTGACATTTAGCTCTACATGTGGAGACAAGAAGTCTGGGGGGTCAAGTCAACCTAATCCCAAATCATATCTAACATCCTATGTTTAAAGAACTATGTTATCCATAAAAGAAGGACTCTCGGACAGAATCTATTCTATACTGACTGTGCGTGCGTGTACAAGCGTCTAAGTGTCTACACTAAATGCGAGGGGGTAGGAATATTCCATGGTAACAAGGCTATGAATTACTTGCATGAGGACAGAGAAGCCGGCCTTTTGCTCGGTAACTGGAAGAATGTTTACTTAAGCTACTAGGCAGGAATGCATCGGCTGAGGGGGAAGCAGATAATTCGAAGGTGAAATACAGTTCTTGGCAGAGAATAGGCTGATGTCAGGCTTCGTGAGCCGCGCAGAGAATGAGACAAAGTTCATGGTCACAGATGTAGGCTCAGACTGGAGCTTTCAGAGGCAGAAGGCAAGAAGAGTTTGATGACAGAATCAGGGCCTACTTGCCTGGACTGTAAAATGGCATAAGTGAACCATATAAAGCCGGTGGCTTTTCATACTTAGGAATGGAATATCCGGCCTATTCATGGCGGATCTGACAGAGGACATGTTGACGGTGGACGCACATGTGTTTGCGTCTTTATAACTGGAACTGGAGGGAACACACAGGTACTTGTGACATGCACATAGAACTGTTGGGGTCCAAGATAGGGGACATAACTGACCAGAAAAATCCATATTTCCACACCTTCCCTGTCTCCTTGTACGGTTTGGTACTCATAATTCAAGCATCTGAATCTATGAGAGACGTAATGATGTAGTAGAAACAGTTGCTTAGCTGTAATTTCAGCGAGGGCTTTAAGTGGGCCAGGTCCTGCCAGTGCTCAGCACCAGGCAGTTTTTAAAAGCAGGTGCTGTGACGGTTCCCTATCAGGCTCTCCATTTTTGCCCCCCCTCAGGGTGAAAAAAAAAATCTTAACTCTGCAGCAGTACCACCCTTCACTGCCTTCGAGGTAACTTCAAAGAGACTCATTTTAGTTCTGAAGCCATAGAACCATAGTTGTTGCTTATTTATCTTATGCAACTAACAACCATGGACAAAACCAATAGTCCTGGTTTGTTGTAGGTATAAAGCTACTTGTTGTGTCATATATCTGGATGCAATTACAGAAAAACATCAAACTACCAGTCGGGCGGCACTCTATGCTAAGTAAAGCATTTTTTAGCATATGTGTTTTAAGCCACGTCCCTAATTACATAGGCCACACCCCTTTGAGTGACATCCCCCACCAGTTTTTTCATCCCACTTAGCCCTGATTTCAGTGATTACTGTATCATTGAAAGATTCATGTGCAACCTTCTCTCCTTTTCTACGAGGGTTTGATCTATCCCCTAGTGGGCACTACGACAAAATGAATGTTTGGTGTTCTCTTGGTGGTGTTTCTAGCCCCTGCTCCTCGTTGGTGAAGTGCATACCAAACAATGCGGTCGATAGGCAGCGAAACACTGTTGCTTATCATTTTACAGGTGTTTCCAGCAGTCTTATGGCGATGAATAATGCAAGCAGGCGAATTTATTAAAGATTCCAGTAGTTACAGGTATGCAGCATTTTCTTTAAACATACTATTAAATATATACATATAGTTTAACTCCTGTGAGCTTTGATAGAATTACATTAAAAGTATTTACACCATGTGTTTCTTTTTACAGTATTGCAAATTCTACTGGAAGAAAAAAGGACCTTTTAATTCATTTATGATTGTATTGCATTTGTCAGTAAACCGGATACCCATGCCTGTCATACTATATATTGCTGGATAAAAAACATCAGCCCCGCACAAAAACATCAGCTTAGTTAGTGACGATGGCGTCTGCATCATCACCAGACTCTCCTACAGGTCAGTTTATAAGGTAGGTTTATTTAATCTCGTCATTGGTAGTAGACTAAAAGCAAGAGAATTTGTTTTGAGGTTAAACCCTATAGCTCTCACACCCATCAAAAGTTTATAAAGAAGCTTTATTTTAGTTATTTTTCAATGGATCTTTTAGGTCATACATACTTCACAAACTGGAAGTTGTTGCTGTTTAGCATGATTGTGTAATGTAAAGCCAATCGTCTTGTGGCATTTTAGCAAATAGCTCTTGCTTTGTTCCTTTCTGTGTTCTTTGGATGTATTGTGTACCGTTCATGGTGCATGATGATCTGTCCCCTTTTGATGGCCAGTAACTAACAAGAATTATCCCATCTAAATGGATTTCTTTGGGCAGTATGGACGAAATCTACTTTTAAGTATTGCAGAAGGTATGGGGCTCTGTTGAATTCAAAATGTTCTGTTCAAGCAAGGATCAGTGCTGTACCTGCTCCATGTAATATCACTGCCGGAGAAATGTGAAAGTAAATATATTGTACTTTGGTAAAAAATATCCAAACACCAAAGAAGCAGAGGCATGTGACCCTTATCCTTGATAATGGTCATTTGGACCCTATTGAAATGTGGTCACATACTTCACACAATACAATAAGCTTTATTTGAACACTATACCATGATCATAAAAGCAGTACATTACAAGAACCCATGATAAAACAATAAACACAATAAAAAATCAAAATCATAAAAACCAAGAACATTAAAGTGTTACATTCATCCTCCCAACCCAATTAAAAAAGCACATTTAATTCCTCACACGTAAAGCAGTTTTAAGAAACAGACAGTGTCACGAAAACTGGGTTGCTCTGCTTCTGTAAGTACAATAAGGCCAATTTACACTTCAACAATCCTGAGCCCCGTAAAAGATAGGAATTAGAAAATGGCTGGTGAATTATGAGTAAAATCTACAGAAAAATACAAAATGGAGCAGGTTTTGCGGGGAACATTCATAACACGAGCAGGGAGGATGGATGCCTGAACTGGGAAGCATAGCTGCCATCTAATTAACCCTAATCGGAATCTAATAAGGAGAATCCAACCCCAAGAGTGAAATATAGACTCCAGATAGGGCTCTAGCCCTAGGGTCGTTTGGAATAAAATGTATTAATTGTTCTGGGTTTTCACTAATTCAACCGACTTCCGTTCTCGCTATCTTAGATCCTTAAAGGATTTTTTCATCCATAGTCTTTCATCTTCAGGCTTGGCCCCTGGCACAAGATAAGCAATCCACAATACCTTCTCTATTAAATACAGCATGGGTGATTGCTCCAGACAGAGCACCACAACAAAAGAGAACAAGATTTATATGGTCTTCGACATACTTGTGCCCTAATTCCTCGTGCAATATATAGGAAAGCAGCTGGAAGGGAGGCCAAGTAGTCTTCTTCTACAGACTCCGTTCTTCTCAGCCTGGTGCCTGGTGACTTTTTTAAAACCCCAAAGGCTTGACAAATATGTTAAAACCAGAATACAATTTCTCCTGTAAACCTCTAAAAAGGGGGCCATCAGCGTCTTGCCAATACTGGAAACAAAGTTGGTCAGTAACCCAACACTGTGCATAAAATGGGACCCAGCCTTGGAGATACATGAGGACCAAGAACCTACAGAATCACAGGTGACCCCAAATATGAAAACTCACAGGATGTTAGAATGGGCTTACCGTCTGTAGACAGTTGCCTCATTTTAGCACTCCTCGGTCGACATACCATTATATAAGTTTCGTTGTCATTAACCTCCAGCTTCAGATTAGTCATATTTCAATTTAACTCACTATTAGGATTGTGAGCTCCCGAGGTGTCCTAGAGATCAAGACGGCATTGTACGCATAAGTTAGCACTGGGATCGGAGTATTTTTTATAGCCGGGGCATCTATGCCTTGGCTGTCAATGCCTCCTGCAACCCAGTGACATATAAGAAAAAAAGCAATTGGGACAAGCACACACACTTAGCGTACTCCTTGACCTAGGCCTAACAGGTCAGTGCACTACTTCTATTTATCAATATCTCACCACAGCCATAATGGAGAGCCCAGAGGAATCCCAGGAGGTTTTTTCGACCCCTATAGTCACCAGTTGCTCCAATGTCCCTAGACCAGTTCCACACCCATACTACAGATTCGAAAGTACACACTAATCCTCAACCCAAGTGACCAGCCTTTCAAGGGCAATCCTCCCTACGATCTTGACCATAAAATTTAAAAGGGATATTGGCTTATAGCAGCTTGGATCATCGCGCTTCCCCTTTTTAGGTCTCACCTGGCGAAAGCAGCGCATGCGCTGCCCTCACCATTGCGAGTACCTTTTGGAATCAATTCTGCCGAGGGCTTTCATGCACGCGTCTGCATGGACAAAGATGGCTGCTCTCGCCATTTGTCCTTAGCAAACAACATGCGCGTGTCTGTAGGAACTGTGGACAGCCCCACGCCATTTTGTTGCCATAGCAACAAATATGCCGCTTCGCCTGTGCTTTTAATTAGCGTGGCCTTCGCTCAATCTCTTTCGCAATTGCTTTCACTTTCTCGGCCAACCACCTCCCAGAGGCTCGGAAACTGAAACCGGAATTACTGCCGTTCGAAAAAGTTTTGAAAACATGCCTTTCCTGACCTGTCTTAAATGCTACACTGCCCGAGATGCTTTTGTGTTTATTTATTTTTGTGGGTGAATATAGCGCATTATAAGTTTGGAAGATGACAATGGAATCGCATCTTACATCTGACTGCCGCTTCTTCCTAGGTGCACGGAGAAAGTGGAACCAGCGTCTCCAAGGCCTCTCGTGACCACAGGCCAACCACTCATTATCCTGAACTAACAGCAATCTTGTGGTCAGAAACAATTACATCTCGTGCACCGATGGATATCTTGCACCGCCGTACCAAAAAAAATAAAATGAAAATAAATAAAACTTCAGGCACAGAGATAGCTGCGGTGAAAATATGCTCACTCTTGCTAAATAAGGTAATAGATGCGCTACTACCCCACGCCAAGCTGATGAGCGCTGAGTCACTAATTAGAAGGCACACGATATGATCGTCCGTGGTGCGCGCCATTGAGGATGAGCAACGGCCTAAGGCAGCGTTCGCTATTCACACAGATCATTCGATAAGCAAACAATCTGGTACTTGAGTGACAGGGGGAATAAGCTGTTCTTTCTTCCCCTCTGTCATCGTCTCTAGCCAATGGTCTTCACTATACACTTCTCCACTGTCCCGCCAGCTCTCAAGCAATTTTCCTACAGGGTCATTTGATGGTGCGCGTTATTTAAAATAGAACACGACTATAACACCACACAGTGTTGCATAGATCTCAAGACCCTTTTGGGGACGGGTCACTCACTCGATATATATATGGGCACACTGCAGAGGCGTAACGTAGACCCCAGCAGCGCAGGGGAGGGGCAGGCAACCCTCCATTCGCCCCCGGGGTCCCATTCCGCCAGGGCTTTAAGTGGGATGAAAAAACTGAAGGGTCTCTCAAAGGGGCATGGCCAATATAATTAAGGGCGTCGCTTAAAATCACGTATGCTAGAAATCTGTGCTTAGCAGTGTCCCGTCCGACTTGTATTTTGCTGTTTCTGTCATTGCATCCATATATATGAAACAACAAGTAACATCTTACCTACAACAAGTAACATCATACCTACAAGAAGTCAGGACGATTGGCTTTGTCAATGGTTGTTAGTTGCATACAAAAATAAGCAGCAACTATGGCTTGTATTTATTATTTAAAAAGCTCCCACTTAAAGACCTGGTGACACCACAACAATGTTGCCGCTCCTGAATTTCAAAAAGAGAAGGGAAATCCAGAGATAAAATGACTCTTTAAAGGATTTCCCTTCCCCTACGGCGCTCACCTGGCATGACACCATGCTGTAACTTCTCCACTAGTGAGAATTGAGCAGTGTGAGCAGCCGCACATTGAAGTGCCTGCTGTCACTGCAGTCCGGGAAAAAGCGGACTTTGAATAAGCTAAAGCCTTTTGCTTTGCTATACAATACCATTAGCAAAGCAAATGGCGTTAACTTAATCAAAGGCGAGACCTATTGTATTGCATTTTCAATGCTTGTTAAAGACTGGTACTATGATGAGTATTTTCCAAGACTGTACTAAACCAGTTTTAAAATGGATATATATAGGTCCATTGGGACCCAGCCAGGCCCATGCACTTTTTTTCGGGACTATAATTAATGGCCTCAATCACTTCTTCCAAAGAAAATTCGATATCAAGAGGACAGAGTGGTAGAAACTGTGCACAAATTGCATTATTTAACTCACCAGAGGTATAGATCTTGCTGAAATGTCTAACCCACTAATCATGGCTTATATAAACATCTAGTGTACTGTGACCACCTTTCGACAGTCTGGAATTATTAGCAGTATGCCAGAATTGTATGACAACTTTCATTTCACAGGTGTTAACTAATTTTTCCCAGGCCGTTACTGAAAGGCCTTCCCTGGCTACCCATCCGTGACCGAATCAAGTTTAGAATATGGTGTCTGATTCACAAAACAATCTAGGATAGTGGGCCCAAGTATATGACTGAAAATCTTGTCCCCTATCGAACCAGTAGATACCTGTGTTCAAGTGGGAAGGCTCTGTTAGTAGTGCCTCGGGTCAACAAACTCGGAACTGAGGGCAAATCTTTTGCCTATGTAGCCCCCCGTCTCTGGAACTAGCTTTCAAGTGCCTTATGTATGTGCCCTAACTTGCTTAAATTCAGAAAACTAGTAAAAACAGAACTTTTTAAAGAATGATTGCCCTCACTACCTCCTCACTTCTATCCACTGCTAGCGCGGAGATACCCCTGCTGGGGTGAGTCCAGCGCTCTGCAAATCCCTCATTCATTCATTCATTCATTCATTCATTCATTCATTCATTCATTTGTTCATTCATTCATTCATCACACTGGAATTCTAGTTTTCTTTTCTTCAGACTTGATGTATACTCCTTCCTAGACCTGGAAATAGAAACACGACCTCTAGGTTCAACCTGGAGAGCTTAGTGGAGTTGGACACCAGCCCTTCTACAACTACCATCTAAACAGGAAAGGGACCCTACCACCTGACCTCAGGCAGATATCATTTAAAGGTCTCTGACAACTTGACCCAACTTTATATCCCAACACCGTCTGCAGGCCCTCTAAATTAGGTGTTAACCTGCTGTTAATAAGAATCAGTCTAAGCAGAATCCCAGCCATATTTACCCTCATCCAAATTAATCTTCTGCCACTGTCTTTGGTATCCGGATCACTCCAGAACCCCTTCAAATCAGGCTGTTTCTCTACTGGGATTACCACAGCAATTGTTAGTGGATAATGATTCACTGTGCACACTGAGTTCAATTGCTCCATCAACTAACCGGGTCGCAAGGTGGCTGGAGACAAATGTATAGTCAATCCCTGCTGGCGGTCACCAGAAACATAGGTGCGCTGTGCTGAGTCTAAGCAGAATCCCAGCCATATTTACCCTACTCTAAATTATTCTTCTGCCATTGTCTTTGGTATCCAGATCACTCCAGCCTCCCTTCAAATCAGGCTGTTTCCCTACTGGGATTACCACAGCAATTGTTAGTTGATTATGGTCATTGTGCACACTGAGTTCAATTGCTCCATCGACTAACCGGGTCGCAAGGTGCCTGGAGACAAATATATAGTCAAATATATAGTCAATCACTGACTGGCGGTCACCAGAAACATAGGTAAGGATGTTATGATATGAGTAACCTATTAGCTCCATAGCGCTACGCTATTCAAACCTGGAGATATATAGAGACAAAGCAAAAACCAAAGGAAATGATGGACGGAGTGTTGAACATTGCAAGCACTCACCCCCAGTCAACTGATCTGGGTTTAATCCATCACCGTTCTTTAGCCCACTCTGCCACCCCAGTTCAGACATGGCCATATGCAAATCAGTCTGACCCTGTGCCTCATGGGAACAGTCCAGCCCGAACTGCCAAGCCATGTCCTCCCTGGACCGGAAACAAGCTTCCTAGGACCGGTTTCTGGCATTTCAGCCGTCTTCAGCCAGGCTTGCTTGAATCCAGTGGCAAAGTGAACAAGGGACTCACGTCTGAGCATACCCTGCCAACTTATGGCGAACAAAGCAAAAACCAAAGGAAATGATGGACGGAGTGTTTAACATTGCAAGCATTCACCCCCAGTAAACTGATCTGGGTTAAATCCATCATCGTTCTTTAGCCCACTCTGCCACCCCAGTTCAGACATGGCCATATGCAAATCAGTCTGACCCTGTGCCTCATGGGAACAGTCCAGCCCGAACTGCCAAACCATGTCCTCCCTGGACCGGAAACAAGCTTCCTAGGACCGGTTTCTGGCATTTCAGCCATCTTCAGCCAGGCTTGCTTGAATCCATTGGCAAAGTGAACAAGGGACTCACGTCTGAGCATACCCTGCCAACTTATGGCGAACAAAGCAAAAACCAAAGGAAATGATGGACGGAGTGTTGAACATTGCAAGCACTCACCCCCAGTCAACTGATCTGGGTTTAATCCATCACCGTTCTTTAGCCCACTCTGCCACCCCAGTTCAGACATGGCCATATGCAAATCAGTCTGACCCTGTGCCTCATGGGAACAGTCCAGCCCGAACTGCCAAGCCATGTTCTCCCTGGACCAGAAACAAGCTTCCTAGGACCGGTTTCTGGCATTTCAGCCGTCTTCAGCCAGGCTTGCTTGAATCCAGTGGCAAAGTGAACAAGGGACTCACGTCTGAGCATACCCTGCCAACTTATGGCGAACAAAGCAAAAACCAAAGGAAATGATGGATGGAGTGTTGAACATTGCAAGCACTCACCCCCAGTCAACTGATCTGGGTTTAATCCATCACCGTTCTTTAGCCCACTCGGCCACCCCAGTTCAGACATGGCCATATGCAGATCAGTCTGACCCTGTGCCTCATGGGAACAGTCCAGCCCGAACTGCCAAGCCATGTCTTCCCTGGACCGGAAACAAGCATCCTAGGACCGGTTTCTGGCATTTCAGCCGTCTTCAGCCAGGCTTGCTTGAATCCAGTGGCAGAGTGAGCAAGGGACTCACGTCTGAGCATACCCTGCCAACTTATGGCGAACAAAGCAAAAACCAAAGGAAATGATGGACGGAGTGTTGAACATTGCAAGCACTCACCCCCAGTCAACTGATCTGGGTTTAATCCATCACCGTTCTTTAGCCCACTCTGCCACCCCAGTTCAGACATGGCCATATGCAAATCAGTCTGACCCTGTGCCTCATGGGAACAGTCCAGCCCGAACTGCCAAGCCATGTCTTCCCTGACCGGAAACAAGCTTCCTAGGACCGGTTTCTGGCATTTCAGCCATCTTCAGCCAGGCTTGCTTGAATCCAGTGGCAAAGTGAGCAAGGGACTCACGTCTGAGCATACCCTGCCAACTTATGGCGAACAAAGCGGTACAAAAGGGGGTGGTGATGGACGGAGCATCAGAACCAATCAAACACTCACACCCAGTCAACAGATCTGGGTTTGATCCATCACCGTTCTTTAGCCCACTCTGCCACCCCAGTTCAGACATGGCCATATGCAAATCAGTCTGACCCTGTGCCTCATGGGAACAGTCCAGCCCGAACTGCCAAGCCATGCCAAGCTTGTTTCCGGTCCAGGGAAGGCATGGCTTGGTAGTTCGGGCTGGACTGTTCCCATGAGGCACAGGGTCAGACTGATTTGCATATGGTCATGTCTGAACTGGGGTGGCAGAGTGGGCTAAAGAACGGTGATGGATCAAACCCAGATCTGTTGACTGGGTGTGGGTGTTTGATTGGTTCTGATGCTCCGTCCATCACCACCCCCTTTTGTACCGCTTTGTTTGCCATAAGTTGGCAGGGTATGCTCAGACGTGAGTCCCTTGCTCACTTTGCCACTGGATTCAAGCAAGCCTGGCTGAAGACGGCTGAAATGCCAGAAACCGGTCCCAGGAAGCTTGTTTCCGGTCCAGGGAAGGCATGTCTTGGCAGTTCGGGCTGGACTGTTCCCATGAGGCACAGGGTCAGACTGATTTGCATATGGCCATGTCTGAACTGGGGTGGCAGAGTGGGCTAAAGAACGGTGATGGATCAAACCCAGATCTGTTGACTGGGTGTGAGTGTTTGATTGGTTCTGATGCTCCGTCCATCACCACCCCCTTTTGTACCGCTTTGTTTGCCATAAGTTGGCAGGGTATGCTCAGACGTGAGTCCCTTGCTCACTTTGCCACTGGATTCAAGCAAGCCTGGCTGAAGACGGCTGAAATGCCAGAAACCGGTCCTAGGAAGCTTGTTTCCGGTCCAGGGAAGACATGGCTTGGCAGTTCGGGCTGGACTGTTCCCATGAGGCACAGGGTCAGACTGATTTGCATATGGCCATGTCTGAACTGGGGTGGCAGAGTGGGCTAAAGAATGGTGATGGATTAAACCCAGATCAGTTGACTGGGGGTGAGTGCTTGCAATGTTCAACACTCCGTCCATCATTTCCTTTGGTTTTTGCTTTGTTCGCCATAAGTTGGCAGGGTATGCTCAGACGTGAGTCCCTTGCTCACTCTGCCACTGGATTCAAGCAAGCCTGGCTGAAGACGGCTGAAATGCCAGAAACCGGTCCTAGGATGCTTGATTCCGGTCCAGGGAAGACATGGCTTGGCAGTTCGGGCTGGGCTGTTCCCATGAGGCACAGGGTCAGACTGATTTGCATATGGCCATGTCTGAACTGGGGTGGCAGAGTGGGCTAAAGAACGGTGATGGATTAAACCCAGATCAGTTGACTGGGGGTGAGTGCTTGCAATGTTCAACACTCCGTCCATCATTTCCTTTGGTTTTTGATATATAGAGACAGACAGCTTCCACAACGGTCTTGTTCCTGGAGGCTGGGTCTCCACTCTCCTTCCTCAAACAGCCTTTCATCAAAGATTTTGGATTCACTACCTAGCTTACCATTAAAATCACCAGCTAACAGCACATTGGACCCCCTATTTTTCTTAACATAACATGCCCAACAATAGAATTATCCAAAATTCAAAAATCTGGGTAAGATTAGGGGTAGTCGCAGACGTGAAATTAATATTATAAAAATGAATAATAAACAAATCAAATTTGCTATTCCACATCAAATAGAACGCTTCGATCAAATCCGAACAAGTGTTAATCACTTTTACAAGGCATGCCAGGGTTGTCTTAACACGTCACACAAATTTTGCTTCCCCATTGTGCCATTTTTTGTATGGGAGAGACGTTTGTAGTGTTTCTGCCATGCATTATCACTTGTTTGGAGGGGAGCTTGAATTGCTACTACAACATAGTATCAATTGTGTGTTTGTGCTACACATTCTCTACAGTACCATCTCCCTGCTTTAGAAGCTTAAATTTCTCCTGTTTGTACTGCACCTTTTCAGTGTTTGCGTGGGAATCTTGGGTTCTGCCATGCCTGCCTATTCGGTGTTTGAGGGAACCATACATTGCTTCTGCCTGTACTATTTCTGTTGTGGTTGTGAGGACCCTGCACTGGTGCTGCCCTGGATATAATGTATCTTTGATTTGCAGTCAAGCATTAGAAAACCTTTTCACTATACAATAAACACAACTATTGACTTAGGCAATGTTTGTTAAACAATATTTTGGAAAAACGCATGGATGCAGCATGTTTAAAACCAATGATTCATTTAAGAGGCATCAGCAAGCATCTGCCAATGCGTATGGTTCGTTTATGAAGCAAGAATGTTAAACTAAAGGAGTTGTAAAGCAGCCCTGATGATTTACAAGCAGTAAAACGTGAGTAGCATCATTTAGGAGTTTAACCTCAGAATTTTTAGGTGACTGTAAGAGAACCTTCTTCTAAAACTATTAGCTAAAAAAGCATTGACAAAGCCAATAGGTCTGGCTTTTGCATAATGGCGCTGCTTAATCTTTAAAATATTTTGCACGCAAGCATACGCCTTAAAAAAAGATGGAAAACACTTGCTACGTCCTAATCACGACAGCCACATGCTTAAAATAAAAACGTTAAAGTAAAACAAATAACTATTGCATGCTATTTAATATAATAATATGGGTGCTTCTCAATACAAGCTCACTTAAAACTAGGGGTGGGCAGTACTCGTGGAGTTTCACGCTGCCAAATTCAACTGAGTTACATAAAAACTCTGTGAGAACCCATGGGGTTCCGCCAATGAGTGGAGTTATACATGCCACTTTACCGCCACTAGTGCGAGCAGCGCTGAAAATCAGCACAAACTGTTGATTGAGTTGATTCTGCTACTGCTCGAGTAGAAAATCTACACTGCAAATGCACTTGGGAAGCAGCCCTCCTACTGCAACAGCTTACTACCGCCGGCATAAGAAAATGGCGCTAGGGAACGCCAAATCTCACACACATTTTTTGAGCCTTGTAGGAAACAAGTTCACCACGTGGCGATTGGAGAAATTTAGCTGGAATTCCAATTTCCAAATTCCACCCATTCCATACGCACACAAGGCAGTACGGCGCAGTGCACAAAAATCACTGTTATTCTAACAAGCAGTAAAACATGTGTAGCCATGCATAGGATTACATAGTTAAGTCTACAATCACTCCATTGAGAGCACATTATCCCCATCAACTATTTCTATTCCATGGTATTTTCACCACGGACCCCAGATCTTAGCAAAAGTATTTGGTCAACCTCTAATCGTATATGTATCTTTCTATGCTGCCATGTAGAGGTCCATTCCCATTCTCCCTTCCTCCAGCATGGAGGCTCTGGTGCTCCCCAGTGTTTGGCCAGATTCCTCTTTGCCACCACCAAACTTAAGTTGCAGAAAAGAAGCTGGGCTCTTGGGAGATCTACCTCTGTGGGAATGCCAAGGAGGATGTATTTAGGGTCTGCCTGGAGGGATGCTGAAAGGACCTTGGCTAGCTCATCTAGTAGGTTTCCCCAATATACTTGAATGTCGGGCAATTCCACAGCGTATAAAAGAATGTTTCATCTTGTTTCCCGGATCTCAGGCAGTGTAGAAACACTTTTGACTTCTATTGCATATTACATGAAAATAGGATTCTTATTGGCGTAAAGAAAAGTTGCTATTGGTTAAAGAAAGGTTACAAATGATAACGAATGGAGAGAAAAATGCACTTGCAATGTAGTGTATCAACCCAACAGCCCTGGCATTGAAGTACACTTATTTTTAGGCAGATGTGCGCATGTAATCAAGTCACAGTGCAAGAGAACTAATGGCTGAAATGGACTGATCCACTGCCCCATGCTGTATGCCATGGTGGGCAGCAGCAAGATGTAAGTGACAGCTGAACAGACCACTGGATGAAGAGAGCTGGTCTAAAGCCCCTTGTTCTAATACAGTGATAGCTGTTTCCCCTTTACCCTGTCCTCTTCCAGCTCCTTCTCACTGCTTCCCTTATAGACTGTTCCTGTTGTGCCCAGTGAGCCAGCAGGTCTCGTGATCCAGTTATACAAGGAAGAAGACATGGAGAGAAAAACTCACGGACATGCCTATCAGGCAGAAGGCTATTACAGGTACTGTGATCATTGCAATTTGCTCTGATTTTCCTTTGGTCAGACACAGTGTTCTCCTCTCACTTACAATTAGGTATTTTCCAATACAGAGGGCTGCTGATTACTCTTCCTGAGACTGCCATTTGGCATATGTTAGTGGCAGGGGTTTTGACTGTAAGTCCTGTAGTGAGAGTGTGAAGGGCCCTTTTGGAACATTAGTCTTTTCCTCTCTGGAGTCTGGTAGACAGCCTGACAAGGACACATGAAAAGAGATCTGTCCCAAACTGCTTTTGAAAGGGCAGACAAAGAAACCACATCCTCTGCCATTCCTGTATAAGAGTACCTGTTGACCGACTAGTGGGTCCAGTCCCAAGTTCTCTTGGGCCAAGGGGGAGTGCTTCACAGAGTACCCAGAAGACTACTGTGCAAACAAAGCTGAGGTCTGCCTGACTGCCAGCTTCCCAAAGGTGAGGGGACATCACCTAGAGTGTGATCTGAAGAGGTGCCGCTTATCCTGGAAGATTGAGGAGTACTGCCTGAGTGAGGGGGAAGGAGAAAACTTACCCTACATAAGTGGTGTGGACAGAAGCGATAGACCCTTGTGCTGTGGTCTGTTCATCAGAAACTTAAAGCTCATGTTACTGGTACCCTATAGCCTGGTAGCCAGCCATTAAACACCTCAGCTGAATCACAGCACTTCTGGATCATGTCCTAGTAGTCTCTGCTATTATTACCATAGTCGCAGGCATGGCACTTACCCAAGTTTGTCAGATCGGTCTTTCCGACTGAAGAAGGGATTGAGGATGTCCTGCAGCTCCTGTTTTGTGTCTATAATTGGGGCTGATGTGACCATGGCACCAACTGACCCTGGCCCAAGCTGTCACAGCTGCCCAAGAAGAATCCTGCAAACCTGTGGAGCCCACGCCTGGGTACCCTGCCGACCTGTCTGAGTGGCTAGCCTTGCACTGATCCAGAGCGTGCTGAATGGACTTCACCACTCTAAAGAGCAATGGTGCTGCCTAGAGGCACACTGTGCCAAAGCACTGAGTGGCTGCTGTGGCCGATCTGATTTGGCCACCTGTGCCCCTAAGTAATTCAGATTTTGAAATCTCTGACAGAGTTCTGCACCTTGAAGGAGGACTGTGACATCACTACATCCCAGTGAGCCCAAGTGCAGCTTATATTGAGCTTCATCAGATAGGAGTAACTAGGACCTCTGTATCTGCAATGCCCATCTGTCGCTGAGTCCGCCAAGAGCACAGAACAGGGCCACCATCAGAATCCAGTCACTCCCGCAGAAATCTTCAGGATCGTGCCAAGCTGCCTGCGCCTGCCCGACTGGAGCGGTTCTTCCGAGCAGAACTCCAGTGAGCCAGACTTTGAGCACAAGATCCTCTACAGCCAGACACTGTTTGGGTCTTCCAGCTAGAGAGAGACTATATGCTAACAGAGGGGAAGGTCAGGACATGTACTAGCTACTATGCTGCTAGACCAAAGACTGTCAGAATGGGGAAGGGTAAATTGTGAACAAGGGCCAAATTTGAAGCCTATTGGACTTGCACCCGTACATAGGGTATCTGATACCTTCTTGGGTTGTGTGTGGTATTGTGCCTTAAAACAGAATAAAATACTTTTATTTACTAAAGAGAAGCACTGGACTGGGCAATCACATTATTGAGCTGCTAGGTGCATTTTTCAATTTTGAGCCTGCCGCACTTCCACACTAAACCCCCCGAGGAGCCTGTGGGTGTTCACTATCAAGACTGCTGAGAGTCAAGTGCTGAACTGGTTGTACTACTTGGCCCATTTTTTAGAGCCATAGTAGGTCCAATTTCGGAATAGTAGAGGCAAATGACTTTGGCCCCTGCACCTGTAGCCAAGTAAGCCCCTGGTGCCTCCAGAATGGTATCTGACAACTCCTTTAGAAGTATTTAGGTTGGTTGAATGCCGTTCGTGTTGGCCTAGCTGCAGCAGTAATGCAACAGATTATGCAGAAGATTCTCGAAGGTCTCCTGCATGCGTTTTTTCCAGGGATGACATCCCGGTTTACAGGTATGACATTCACCAACTGTACATTACTTTAGGCAAAGCATAGGGAGGCTGGTCTTTCGTCGAGGAGGATTAATGCCAGATTGATATGTGTTCAGTGTCTTATTTATGCCATTCTTTACTGAAGGATGGCATAAGACCCAAAGTTGACATGGTTGAAGCTTTTGGGAAAGCTCCTTCTCCTGCAGATAAAGACAAGCTCAAAACCTTTCTAGGCTTACCTGAGTATTCATTTTTTTAAAAAGGTTTTACAAACTTTGTGGGCTGTTCTTAGAAACATTGTGCATGTTGTGGTCAGATAGCTGCCACGTGGCACCCTGTAAAGTCAAACAGCGTTCCCACTTTATGGAGAATCGATAGCCTGAACCTGAAGCATTGGTGTGTTTCTGGGCTATATAACATTTTAAATTGTATCTGTGGTCATTTTGTTGTATGTACAGAATACAAAGAGTTAGTATTCGCTTTGACCATGAAAGGTGCTGAACAAACCACCCTGCGTGTGGCTAGGTGGTTGTATTTCCAGGATTGAACAGTTGCATAGGCTAAGTAACCTTGCCACAGACTGCCTGTCATGCATGCCGAAAATTACCAGTGACGGTGGACAAGTCTATCAATGATGTGCTCCTGGCCGTGGTTCTCAAAGAGATTTTTGAGCGTACAGGGGAAGCCAGTGAAGAGGCAGATATGAATTCAAAGACTTTTAAAGAATGGGATGAAAACTTGCCGGCCTGTTAAAGATAACGTGTCAATGGATATTCATGTGGTACTGGGAGGTGAGGGATGAGTTCAGCTTATATAGTGAGGAGCTGCTCCATGGGCAAAAGGTAGCGCCAACAACCTCAATAAACAATATTACTGATCCTGCTCATGGAGGACACACAGAGGGGAATTTAACTAAGAATAAAGTTAGGTCACGGTATTGTGATGAAGAATGGATTCGCTTATATAACAGAAATTCAGATCGTGCATTTATTGTGCGGCGTGGGATACGGTCAGAGTGGTGTGCATGCCCTTTCTCCCTCCATTTTACCTGTTAGACTGTCAGATAATCCTTGGTGTATGCTATCTCTTGACATCATTGGAACAGTATGTTTGTCTAGGAGCAAAGAGGAAATTCATCATTGTTCTAATAGACTACCATACTAGATGGGTGGTTACTAGGATAGTAAATAGTGCCGCCCTAAGGCTTAATAAGGTATTTCTGGGATTCTAATCACAGATAACGGTGGATAGCTAACCTCAGAGTGCATGAAAGGCTTCCTTCAAGAAATGTAAAAAAAAACATCTCAGGTCAGTCTTTGCTGTCCGAGAGCACATGGCTTGGTCGAAAGAATAAATAGGATGGATAAAGAATGCTTGCAGTGTAGCACAGTTGAATAGTGTTCTGATAAGTAAGCCTTTCACAAATTAAATTGGGGATACCGCACTTCAACTAACACAGTCAGTGGTGTATCTCCATTTTTATTCCTAAGAGGATGGAGGCCTGTACCAAATTCAACCCTGTTTAATTGACAGAAAGACAGAAGTGGTAAAAAAGGAATGCATCTGTGAGAGAGTGGAGAGGAACAAAGAAAAAGAAAAAGCATGTTAAAATCACCTGAAGTATCTTAAAGAGATTAAATGGAGTGTGGTCATCATGGCCTATAAGACAGTTATCGTCATCCAGAAGCAGGGAGATGAGTCTGGGGGATCTGATGGCAGATCTCGGAAAATAAATAAAAAATGTAATTACAGATGAAAGACTGTAGAAAGGTATAATAGACAGGGAAGTACAGGAACAGGAAGAAACACAGATAAAAATAGGAAAAGGGAATAATTGGGGGTTTTAAAAGCAAAAACCAAAGAAAAACTGGTAAGCACACAGGGGAGGTAGCATGTCGAGACCTTGAAAGAGTGCATCACTCAAGACTGCGATGAAGCTTTAACAAGGCAGCTGGAACACCCACTTCATGGGCAACAAAAGAACTGTGAAGGAGGAGTCTAGGCATGCTGCACAAAGGACCAACCAAAGATAAGGGGGAGGAATCCGTTTTGCAGAGAACCGAGAAGAGTGGACCACTGAGGAGACTTAAGATGCCGAAGAGACGGACCAGAAGTAGGAGTATAGTGAAGACAGCATTCCTGTTACTCCGCCAAGAGGAACACCTACTACCTTCTATGGCTCGTGGGCAAGTGACCTGGAGCATAAAGAAAGGAAAAGAGGAGGAAAAGGGGAGCTCTTCTGGAAGAGAATAATACAAGTGCCTTGTAATTAAAGCCAAGGCACTATAAATAAAAGCAGTAATAGGGACTTATATGTACATGGTGAATGGCCTTAAATTTATACATTAGGAATTTACCTTTATAGAAGCTTATTGGAAAAACAGACCTTAAGAAGAAAGCAATGTAGGGAAACAGTGTTAAAATATTACCTTAAGTTTCACGCAATTTCCGACTTCTTCGGAACGATTTGAACTGTCTTGCTGTCTGTAATCCACAAAAAAGGCATTTGTAAAAAAAAGTAGCTTAATACAAAAGAAACAAGGAAATGGAGGAAAAGACAAGGAAACACCGCCTAAGAAAGAAGCCTATGGTTTTTCCTGAATCTCTTGTTATGTTTATCTTCTTTCTTCCTTGAAACTTGCCTGTATACTTTTTGAGGGACCAATTCCAAGTAGACACACTTCACCACTGGAGACAAGCCCAAATAGCCTAGAATAAATCCAAATCCGGAGTATGATGAAAAGTACTTTTTTACTTTATACCCATTTAGTATGGAAAGGATTTAATGTAACATAAAGAACCAGAAACTTTAACTACTCATTTCACACAGAACAGCCCATCCATTGTGGGTAATATGATTTGTATAAAAACGCCTGTCTGTTACCAAGGGAAATCTTCCAAGTATTCTGGCCCATGAAAATTGTTGACATTGAAAGGAATGTTGTTGGAGAATAGGCATGTGTGAAGTATGGACAAGCCTTGGAAAGTTGTTACATTCTTAAAGGAAATCAATAATATGGGTCTTTAAACAGAGCCTTTTAGTATTTGACAATCTACTAGAGAATGTCACTTTCAACTTTGGAATTATCATTATGTACCATACACTTTCTTTAATTTACTGCTGTTTTACTACTTCTTATCAATTGGCTCTGGTGTTGTGATAAATTTGTTCCCAAACAAGGGGAGATGTGTTATAATATATTCATAGCTTTCTTTCTCCTTCCCTTTAAGTATGGGAAATAGACATTTCTGGCGCAAAGCTATAAGTATACTGGTAATTTATTTGTGACCTGAGCAAGGTAAGTGCGCCTTCAACCATAAGCGCCCTTCTCCAAATGACTAAAGGAATTGCTACTACATTCCAATGCTAGAATGGCAATAAAATCACAGCTCATGGAACAGCATGTGGTGGAATGATCACAGCTCATACAATAAAATGTATAATACAAAATCAATAATACAGAATATGTATTTATACACAACTTCCCCCTTCAAATATAAAAAGCCAAAAAAATAGTAGAAAAAATAAAGACTAATAAAGAATTAAATATACAAAGTAAATATCATAATATACACATAAAGCACATAAAATGGACCCGGCCCTTATTTCAGGGTCACGTCAGATTTTTGCCTTTCTTAGCTGTACACAATTTTGTTGGATTTTAGGACTTTGTGCACTTTTGGCCTGCTAACCAGTGGCAAAGTGCTTGCGCTCTCTCCTTAAAACATGGTTAAAGTGGTATACGCCTGATTGATACATTTATTTTGTCATAAGTCTCCATTATGTGGTACTACATGTACTTAGGGCCTGTAAACCAAATGTTAATACTGGGCTGCTTCACTCATTGTGCCGTCCACTAAAGTAGCCTTTTTAAAACATCTCAAGCCTACCACTGGAGCCTGTAGAGCAGTTTTAAACTGTCATTTCAACCTGCCAAAGAAATCTTTTTCCAGGCCTAAATCGTCCATTTTAAAACTTAGAAGTGACCCCTGAGGTAGGCCATAACCACCCCAAGGGCAGGGTTAATGGCATTTTAAAAGTGCGACATGTGTCTTTAAGTTTTATCTGCCCTGTTTCTATATATCTCTAATAGATTAGCACTGGGTTGCCTTATTACGCTTAATGTGTTAACGTCAGACAGAAAACAGATAGAGATATGGTGTTAACATTCAAATGAATTGTCATTTAAAATCCAGTTTAATGATAAAGTCTGATGTTAACAAACTCTTCTGAAAATGCCCTTTGAGAACATTGGAATTTTCTTGCCCAAACCAACTAGGCACTTCTGGGAGTGTCCTGGGTCACATGCCTGGGAATGGCTCTGCTGTTGGAGTTTGTGCATTGCTTCCAGGCAGTGAGACAAAAGAAGCCTAGGTATGAGGGGAGAGGGTCTTCCTGACAGACTGGCTGGGAGGAGATGTATCCTGCCCTAATTATAATTCAAAGGGCCCTGTCTAGCCACACACACAAAGGAACCTGACACCAGGCCTGCCCTGCCTTTTGTCACCCTAGACAGTTTGGAGCCAAACCGAGGTAAAGAACTGACCAGAACCTGTTTTGGGGTAGGTCAGGGGATTTCACCATTCAAAGGCTGGCACCAGATATGAAAATTGGACCTTCAGAATCTACCATCAAAACACTCATGGACCTGTGGAAGATTCAGACGAAGGACTGCCCTGCTGCCAGAAGAACTGTGCTGCTGTTTCCGATCCAGGGAGAACCTGGCCTGGCTGTTCGGTCTGGACTGTTCCCATGGGGCACAGGGTCAAGACTGATTTGCATATGGCTGGGTCCAAACTGGGTGGAGTAGTGGGCAAAAGAACGATGGGTTTAACCCAGATCTTTTGACTGGGGGAGAATGTTTGCAGTGTCAGCATTCCGTCCATCATTTGTTTGCTGTAACACTTTTCGCCCTAAGTGGGATGGATATGCCCATATGTGAGTCCCTTGCTCACTGTGCCACTGGATTCCAGCTAGCCTGGCTGAAGAAGGGTGACATACCCTGAAACTGGTCCCAGGATGCTTGTTTCCGGTCCAGGGAGGACCTGGCCTGGCAGTTCGGTCTGGACTGTTCCCATGGGGCACAGGGTCAAGCCTGATTTGCATATGGCTGGGACCAAACTGGGGTGGTGTATTCTTTTTAAAAAAAATTATTTCTAATTTTTTTTACCATCACTTTTCCATTCGTCATTACAAAACAAAACCATACAATATTATACAATTTTTTTTATTTTTTTTTTACACCAAAAGAAAAATCAAACGAAAAAGGGAAAAAACAAAAGAAGAATAAGACAAGAAACAGGCTCAAACAAGCTGCTGAGTAACTATATCTTCAGCAAGGCAACCAGAGAATAAATAATTCAATAAATCATTGTGTTCCAGATGCATTCCAGATACCCGACCCCCAATCAATTAAACATATGCAGTTTTTAAACAATTCACAACCAAAAGTTATAGTCAAAGGTTATGGCTGGGGTCGCTCCAGCCTCGCCTTCCAATCGGTAACTGGTGCCCAAATAAGTTTTCCCAGTTTCATAGCCTTCCACCCTTTCTTCTCGTAAAGGCCTTTTTCCAAACTATAGATGGCTAAAAGCCGTGATACCCATTGTTGGAAGGTAGGAGGATTAGGATCCTTCCAAGCGACTGCAAAACAAATCCTAACAACCACCATGGCTAGAAATAAAAACTCATGGTGTGCTACTTGAACACCAGCCCTGCCCACACCTAAAACCACCAATTTGTTAGTTAAACTGATTTGAATCCTCAAGGTTTGTCCCATAAAATGCTCAATTGCCCTTTTCAAAGGATCCAACCTAGGGCAAGAGACGAACATATGTACCGTGTGAGCCTCTGTGCAGCTACAACGCGGACAACAGATACCCATTGTCTCTCCCCACTGGGCTATTCTTGCGGGGGTGTAATAAAGTTCAAAAATGGTTTTAAAGTGTTGAGATTGTAGATTAGCTACCTTCAATACCGTGCATCCTAACTTAAGTGAGGCTATAAACTCACTCCCTTCAATGCCAAGCTTCCCCTGCCATTTGTCAGAATATTTATCCAGATCATCGTTTTGATATTGGTTAAGCTCACTATAAATCTGGGTTATAGAGCACACCTCAGGACTTTGCACCCTTTCCATAACTGTGTCTCTGTTAAAAGCTCTGGCTCCCCCAATTTTCCTTACAAGAGCCGACCGGATCTGTAAGAATTAAAAAAATTCCCTACGCTCCAAGTTAAACCGGGTTTGAGCTCTTTCGAATGTAATTATACCATCAGAATCTATAATGTCGCCAACTGTTTTAACACCCAACCCGTCCCATCGCCTCATTACGCTATCATGAAAGACCTCGGGTAAGGTTGGATTCCCAAATAGAGGAGTATAGCGGTTAAGTCTTCCCAGTCCCAGCTTTTTCCTGAGAGAAGACCAAACTGACATTGCTGCACCCAAAGTCTTAAATGTAACTTTTTTATAATAGCTGCCCTCACTAAATTTCAGAAGCCAATTACACGATTCACCATCTATGAGTAGATCGTATACATCAGGTACAGCCTCATCTTCCCTCCACCTATCAGTAACAGTGCCTCCCAGCAGTCCACGCATATATTGTAATACTGCGGCCCAGTAATATGCTTTTAAATCAGGCACTGCCCAACCCCCTTTCTCCCTGCGGAGGGTCATAAATTTAAGTGCCCTTCTCGTCTTCCCTTGTTCCCAAATAAACCTATTTATCATCCTTTCCATTTCTTTAAAGCAACCGTTATCAAACTTCAGGGGTATCGTTCTAAACGAATATAAAACTTTTGGGAGAAATATAATTTTAATAATGTTACCTCTTCCCACAATTGAGAAGTGTAAATTATTCAACCTACCAAGATCTCTCCTTGATTTCTGGATCACTGGTGCCAGATTCATTTCAACGACTTTAGTTAAGTCCGATGTAATAACGACCCCTAAATAGGTGGCCGACTCGGTCACTCGTGGGTCTTCCAAGTTGGTCCTTGCATTAAAAACAATTTGTGTCTTTCCCCGGTTGAGTCTGTAACCAGAAACTGCCCAAAGCGCTCTGCCTCATGTTCTATTTCACCTAGCGCTACAGGGGGGTTAGCGGTCGTGATTGCCAGGTCGTCTGCATACCCCAAGATCTTTGTTTCAAATCCATTAAGCAGTATTGGAGAAATGCCTTTATTTAGCTCTATTCTCCTGATAAAGGGATCAATGTAAAAGGCAAAGAGGAGGGGTGAACACGGACACCCCTGCCTGGTTCCTCACTTAATAGCTATTGGATCGCTCTGTCCTCCCATTACACGGAGTCGAATCTTAGGATTCCTGTACAGAGCCTGTATGGCTCTTATACACCCCTTACCAATATTTACATTCTCCAGTACCGACCAGAGAAAGCCCCACGAGACCCTATCACATGCCTTCTCCGCATCAAGCAGTATAAGCGCCATGGGGTCTTGTGTGGCTAAGGTACCGTCAAACAGGGCGCAGACTGTCCTAATATGGTCCGCAGTTCCCCTACCAGGGATGAAGCCATGCTGGCGAGTCGAAATCACCTTCCCTATAATTGTACTAAGACGATTAGCTAAGATTTTTGAATAAATCTTTGCATCACTGTTCATTAGGCTAATAGGCCTATAAGCTCCCGGCTCATTAGGGGGTTTACCTTTCTTTACGAAGATAATCATACTGGCTTCTCCCCATGATTGCGGAGGTGTTTGTCCATTCTGTACCTGGCGCATTATACAACATAAAACTTCCCTCAGCAGTAAAAAAAATGTTTTATAGAATTCTATAGGAATAAGATCAGGGCCTACCGCCTTGCCCAATGGTAAATCTTTAATAGCTCCCTGGATTTCCTCGTCCGTAAATCTAACATCCATGGCTATAGAATCTCCTGTAGAAAACACCTCAAAAGGGGCTAACTCTAGGTAATCCCTTATACCTTTGGGATCCCTAACAGTGTCCTCGCTATATAAATTTTGATAAAAACCATCAAATACTTTGCAAATATCCTTGGGGGTGGTAGCGACCGTCCCATCTGATGTTTTAATCTCCATGATATCCCCCCTAGTAGCTATATGTCTGGTCCTTACTGCAAGAATGTGTCCAACTTGCTCGCTAAATTCATGGTGGGTTTGTTTACGAGCCAAGAATTTACCAGCAGCTTTAGCGGCCATAATATCCCCTACAGTAGCCATAGCTAGTGTCAATTTCTATACAATCTCTTCGATGTTAAGGCTGGAGCCAATTGCACTAACTAATTCTTCTTCTAAGTCCGCAATTAGTATCTCGGTGGCCTCCCTCTCCACTTTTTCAATCTTATTCCGTTTCAAAGAGTAACTCATAGTTTCCCCCCTAATGCCTGCCTTGAGAGCGTCCCAAACTACCCCAAGCCCGGCAGTCCCCTTGTTAATCTCAAGAAATTCTTTAAGCCATTTATTCATATGTTCAATGTATTTCACATCCTGCAGTAAAGCTCGCTCAAACGTCCAGCTTGCTGCTTGTGTAATCACTGCAGAATTTTGTATCTCTAAAACTAAGGGGTTATGATCAGATATCAAACGTGGTAATTTTTTAATTTTACAAAGGGAGAGAAGAGAAGAAGAAACTAGAAAAAAATCTAGATGAGCTACGGCCCTATGAGGAGCTGAATAGTATGTGCTACCCGTTCCCAAGGGGTTTGACTGCTCCCATACATCTATAAGCCCGTTGTCCTTGATCAATTGGATTACGGCTCTATGACCTTTCTTCTTGTGGCCTAGGAATTTAGCCGGGTTCCCTTTCCACAACCCATTTAAGCCGTTAATATTAAAGTCCCCACATACAATAATCGGGAGCGGCCAATTAGCCAATTGCTTATTAACATGATTAAACATTTCGGGATCATCTACCGTGGGTCCATAAACTAAACAGAGCGTAAAAATAAATCCTTGCAATTGACACTCCACAATTACCCATCGGCCATACTTATCAGATAGACATTTTTTGGCAGTTATCCCCCCTCTTTTAGCAAGTATTGCTACACCCCGAGTCCGTGTCCCTTGCGAGGTACATGCTATTAGGTGAAATCCGAGCTGATCTAAAAGAATCTTTCGCGACCCCTCAATATGGGTCTCCTGCAGACAAACGATATCAACCCTCAGGGTCTTGAGATATTCACCTACCATCCTTCTTTTAGCAGCATCATTTAGCCCACATACATTAATAGTTACTATTCGCATATTATGTGCAATTTGTCATACTGCCGATCGCCTACCACTTGGTGTATCTTCCCTGTTCCCATTTTTTTAATTGTCTGGATTCCAAAGTTGCTTTCCTTACTAAATGGTGAGTTTTTTCCCCAGTGTCCCCCTCAAAGCCCCCTCTTACTATCGTCCTGCCCTCCCTGTCCCCAAACCCAACCCCCTCCCTCCTCCCTTCACCTATAGTGTGGAGCAAGCAGACCTAAGGTCTCTGTGATGGAGTCTGAAATTTGGCCCCCCTTGCTGCCCTCCTGAATGCCCAACTTTTCTCACTATCATCTTTTTAGTTATTCTTTTTAAACTCCGCCCATCCTCCCATTCTCAACCCTACCGAGCTTCCCCCCTTAACTATTTTATTGCAGTTTTATTTTAAACAGTGCTTCCCCCAGAGAATTCAGGTGACCCATTTAGAACCCCCTCCTGTGTTCTCAACCAAGAATATCCAGTTAACCTTCTCTTTAGGGTTTCAAAGAGTCCATGTAAGCTTTAGCTCGAACCTCCGAAGTAAAAACTCTGGATATATTCTTATAAATAATTTTTAGCCTTGCAGGGTTCATCAAGTATGCTTGTGCTCCCATAGCTTGACATGGCTAAATCAGCTCTCTTAATCGCCAACGTCTTTACACGGTAACGTGGCAGTAATCTGGCCTCGTAAAGACAGACTGTTTCGCAAAAACCCGTTTGGCATTTGGGCACGCTTTAGCGTAGATCTCTTCATGAAGCAGAAAGTTTCCAAAATAAATTATGATTGCTCTTGGCGTTGCGGTTCTATCACTGCTTGGATGTGGCGTTTTCTTAAGCATCATGTAGAAACGGTAAACGCGCTGAATCTCAACCTCCCAGTTCCAATGGTGAAGTTCTGGAAGGGCACCCTTCATCAGCCTAAAAATATAGGCCCTCATGTCATCACCTTCAACGCCTTCTTCAATACAAAGAATGCGGAGGTTATTACGTCTTTGCCTATTCTCAAAGTCCTCCATTTTCCATTGGAGATCTGTAAACTGCTTATCATATAACTCAGCGTGTACCTGAGCTTTCTCCATGCAATCCTCTAGTGTGCATGTGCGTTCTTCTACATGGGTCAGCCTTACATTTATATCTGTACAAGCTTTAGCCATTTTTCTTACTGCGCCTTGAAGCTTCTTTGTTGCCAATCTACTTTTCTTTCCGTACTTACGGGTCTCCTCCTGCAGTTGTTTGATTGAGTCAAAGATCATTTTTAAAGAGGGTGCAGACTCGTCATCTTCATCACCCCCCTGTCCTGTATGATCCGGATAGATACTCCTGGTGGCAGAATAGTTCAGTTTCAGAGTGGGGTCCATACTTCCTCTGCTTTCTCTACGATTGCACTCCGCGCTTTTCTCCAGCGCTTGACCTTCTCTCTGTTTTTTCATGTGTTTCTTTTTTCTGACCACTGTATCTTTCTGTGGCGTGCTAGAGCTGGTAGTAGAGCTGGAAAGCTGAATGGCGCTACTCTCTTCTGCTTCAGAAGGGTTGAGTTCCGACCCATCAGTGACCGAAAAACAACTTATCCCCTAGATCTAATGTGTCTTCTGGGTCATTACTTACTATGATCCCTTCTATTAGTTTGCTCGTATTCAGCTGATCCTTATTGATTTGTGTCTCCTCCAATAGCCGAGCGTGGCCCAGATCAGGATTATCTGGCGGGCTGCTGTTTCCGCTAATTTGGCTAGTATCAACCGTGAAGTCAGCTTGGATCACAATCACTGAGGTATTTGCAGGGAGTACGTCCAAAATAGAATCGGTCTGGCAGAGCTGCAGCTGAGCTTGCTTCTCATTTATCTCCTTTACCTCGATTTGCCCATTTTCTCCCATTATGGGGGTGCCATTTCTAATAGCTGGCGGATTAGCGGAGAAAAAGTCTACTATACTATTTCGCCTTCCCAAATCCTTAAGCCCGGTTCTTGCCCCTTTGGCCCCCGTGCCACTGCCACTTATTTCCCCCTTGTTACAGGTGTCACTGCTCTCCCCTTTCCTCAAGCAGTCCTGGGAGACCTGGGAGACTGATCCTTTAGTACTGGCCGGGCCCGTTGCTCTGCCTCCCTTAGCAACCATTACCCCTGCATAATCCCGGGCTTCTGCATTTGCCTGCACATCGGGAGCTTTCCCACGGGCTCCTCGGTTAGTCTTTGGGGGCATCTTTCCTCGTTTTGTTGGTTTGGTGCACTGTGCCGCGCGAGCTGCACGACCTCTCCAGATGGATCCACCGCTCCTCCTCCGCTCACGGACGCGATACAGCGAAGCTCTGCTAGCACCAACCGGGCAGATGCCACGACCACCGTCAAAAGTTCCTCCGCTACCGCAAGAAGAGCAAACTCACCATTCCACGATCGGTGAGTCATAAGGGAAGCGTCCGATCGTTTATTGCGGTGGGCTAAGCTGTAAGGCGTTCGATATCCAGCCTAAAGATAATCTAGCAGCAAAGGGCGATTACCGCGGCCGTCAGTCAGGCGCCATCTTGCTCCTATCCTAAACTGGGGTGGTTTGTGGGCAAAAACGATGGATTTAACCCAGATCTTTTAACTGGGAGAGAATGTTTGCATTGTCAGCATTCCGTCCATCATTTGTTTGCTGTAACACTTTTCGCCCTAAGTGGGATGGGTATGCCCAGACGTGGGTTCCTTGCTCACTGTGCCAATAGATTCCAGCTAGCCTGGCTGAAGAAGGGTGACATACCCTGAAACCAGTCCCAGGATGCTTGTTTCCGGTCCAGGGAGGACCTAGCCTGGCAGTTCGGTCTGGACTGTTCCCATGGGGCACAGGGCTAAGACTGATTTGCATATGGCTGGGTCCAAACTGGGGTGGCGTAGTGGGCAAATGAACAATGGTTTTAAGCCAGATCTTTTGAATGGGGGAGAATGTTTGCATTGTCAGCATTCCGTCCATCATTTGTTTGCTGTAACACTTTTTGCCCTAAGTGGGATGGGTATGCCCAGACGTGGGCCCCTTGCTCACTGAACCACTGGATTCCAGCTAGCCTGGATGAAGAAGGGTGACATACCCTGAAACTGGTCTCAGGATGCTTGTTTCCGGTCCAGGGAAAACCTGGCCTGGCAGTTCGGTCTGGACTGATCCCATGGGGCACAGGGTCAAGACTGATTTGCATATGGCTGGGTCCAAACTGGGGTGGTGTAGTTGGCAAAAGAATGATGGATTTAACCCAGATCCCTTGACTGGGGGAGAATGGTTGCATTGTCAGCATTCCGTCCATCATTTGTTTGCTGTAACTCTTCTCGCCCTAAGTGGGATGGGTATTCCCAGACGTGGGTCCCTTGCTCACTGTGCCACTGGATTCAAGCTAGCCTGGCTGAAGAAGGTTGACATACCCTGAAACCGGTCCCAGGATGCTTGTTTCCGGTCCAGGGAGGACCTGGCCTGGCATTTCGGTCTGGACTGTTCCCATGGGGCACAGGGTCAAGACTGATTTGCATATGGCTGGGTCCACACTGGGATGGCGTAGTGGGCAAAAGGACGATGGAGTTAACCCAGATCTTTTGACTGGGGGAGAATGTTTGCATTGTCAGCATTCCGTCCATCATTTGTTTGCTGTAGCATTTTTCGCCCTAAGTGGAATGGGTATTAGGGGTGGGCGGAATTTGCGAAATCCACTTTCGCAAATTATCGCGAAAATGTTAAAAATTATCGCAAACACGCGGAAATATTGCGAAGATGCGGAAGTTTTTTTCCTGCATGTTCGCGAGATTTTCTGCATGGTTGCGGCTCGCCAACTTACCCATGTGGTTGCTCGCGGGCGCGGCCATCTTGTTTTCAGTTGTCTCGCGGTGCATGATCGCGAGAAGAAAGACGTGATCGCGCGACGCATGACGTCACTGCGGGCGCGAACTGTCGCGAGACAGCGCAAATGGCTAAAAACAATACAACACCTCATGGAGAACGCGACCGGATCAAGAAAACTTGTCGGCGAACGCAGGGATTCAGGTAAGGCGATCGCGCGCGCGCGAGAATGTATTATTTTACAGCGCGAGCAAGAAACAAATTAGCGCCAAGCTGCGGAAAGCGGAAATTTTGAAATTTTCGCGCTCTCCGCGGAACGCGAAAATGTCAAATTATCGCAATTTCCATGAACGGAACGAAATTTTCGCCCAGGCCTAATGGGTATGCCCAGACGTGGGTCCTTTGCTCACTGTGCCACTGAATTCAAGCTAGCCTGGCTTAAATAGGGTGACATACCCTGAAACCGGTCCTAGTATGCTTGTTTCCAGTCCAGGGAGGACCTGGCCTAGCAGTTCGGTTTGGACTGTTCCCATGGGGCACAGGGTCAAGACTGATTTGCATATGGCTGGGGTGGCGTAGTGGGCAAAAGGACAATGGATTTAACCCAGATCTTTTGACTGGGGGAAAATGTTTGCATTGTCAGCATTCCGTCCATCATTTGTTTGCTGTAACGCTGTTTGAAGGGCTGCCTTGCTGTCTGAAGAAGGAAGATTGAACCTGCTTGACTTGATCCAAGGCTACCCAGAGTGACTCCAAGGGTCAGTTTACTGAGCTCTTCTGTAAACTACAGGGACCCAACAAGCTTCGCATCCAGAGGCCTCCCAGCAACTGCCCAGCTTACCAGCATCAACTGGACCTGCCAGAGCTCTGCTACTGGCTTCTCCTGGAGTGAGTCCCGATCCCTAACTGGTGCCTCCTAGGCCCTGGACCCTTGGCTGGCATCAGTGAGAACTCTTCCTGAAGACGGTGAAGAAACAGAAGCGCTGGGCTCTGTACAACCACAAAGGGAGCTGTTTGCGCTGACAATCGACTGTCTGCGACGACCGCCAGTGCAAAGTTCCAGCAAGACCTGCTCTTCATGCAGACAGTGGCCATAATGACTACCAGAAACGCGAAGCCTGCACTTCGTGCCAACAGCGACCGTCCGCAGCAATCAATCAACGTGAAGTTCCTACAGGCTCTTTTCACTACACAAGTGAAGGTCTTGAGAGCATAGCTGTTCAGCAGGACTAACCTGGTCCCTCTATCTGACCTTCCCTCCGTAGACTTTCTCCCTGTCTAGAACGACCAGATGGCCATAAGTGGCGCTGTCTGCTTTTAGGCACTATTTCACCTAAAAACCTTAGAATTTAATATCTTCAAGTCTACTGATTGGATGTTTATCATTTTGGTGTCATTCTATTTATAAAATGTTATTCAATTCTTTTAAATCAGTTTAAGATTCTTCTTGTGCTGTATTCTCACGTTATTACTGTTTGAGTGCTGCATAGATACTTTATATATTGCCTCTGAGTTATGCCTGGCTGCTTTGTGCCAAGCTTCCAGAGGGTTAACCCCTTCAGTGCCCGCCCCTTTCCCCGCCCTGTGCCGGCGCTTTCATTAGCGGGCGGGGTTTATGACGAGCTGGTCTCGTCATGGGCACAGCGCAACCGCGGCCCATGACGAGACCAGCTCGTCATAGGCATTGAAGAGGTTAAACATAGGTTAATTTAGTGAGTTTTGTGGTTCACTTGGACAAGGAGTGCGGTTGTTTTCTGATTCCATTCCTCTCAGCCAATAACATTGTTTCTTACATTACTATATTATTTTAAGGTAGAAAAACCTACCCCTAAAAAAATACTCCCAACCCATCTCCACTCACTCTCTTCATCCTCACACACAAACTTGCAAACATTTAGGAGGTTACTTTACCCTGCCCCTCCTTTACTAACACGATCAGTGTTAAACTCATCTGATTTTACCCGGATCTTTACTCCGCTATCGGAAAATCCTACAATTTTGGCAAAAACACACCACATTACTTTGTCCTATATGGCATTTTCATTTTTTCATTTAATTTTTTTACTTACACTACCACCCAAACTTTCTTGGTCCATTTCGGCTTCACTATTTCCTATGACCTTGGTAAATGCACATCACAGTATGTTGTTTTAACATGTAAAACAAGTGGATATTTTCACATCACTTTGATGTGTAGTGTACCTCCATTTTGGTAATTACCAACACTGGTATTGTGTTTTTTTACTCATTACGAACGTATTACTTTTAATACTGTTTCAACATGACCATGTTTGTTATAATCAAAATCTACTGTATAATTGTTTGGATAAAAATTGTTCTTTTCCATTGAGTGTTTATAAAATGTATATATATACTGAACCCTATACCTTATCCTTTCAGAGTACCGCCCCTGAAGAAGGGCTTAAAAAAAGCCCGAAATGCATTGGGCAGTTGGATATATGATGCACTGATAAAGAATGAATACAATTCTTTGACTTCATTAACTTTGAACAACGGTTAATAAACTCAAGTTACACTTGAATAAATTCCGATTTACCTGAGTTTAATTTCACAAAAGAGATCATATCTCTGAGATTGAGTGCATAACGAAAGACATTTTCCTATTCAGGAACGTGCTATCATTATCCATGACTCCACAAGGTCACAAATCACTGTAACATCTAACTCTGAAGTGAGTGCACAAGATCAGGCCCAAAGCGGAACTGATTGTCAGTGTGAGGTGCAAAATGTTTTTCAAATGGAAAAGTGTTAACAATGTTGTCTTTTAACCTCTTCAATGCCCGTGACGAGCTGGTCTCGTCATGGGCCGCGGTTGCGCTGTGCTCATGACGAGACCAGCTCGTCATAAACCCCGCCCGCTAATGAAACGGCCGGCACAGGGCGGGGAAAGGGGCGGGCACTGAAGGGGTTAAGAAAATATTCCAACTAACATCAAGCCTACAGTATCCTCTGAACAACCAATTGTGGATGACACCGTGCCAGGCGATGGGGGTTATTCAAGGCATGCAGCTGCCACTCAAGATCGCTGGTAACATAAAAAAAGAAAAATCAAAGAATAATGAATATTCAGATGCAACAATGAAAGTAGCATTCTCCCCATGGTATACTTCAAGAGGCCCCCATGATATTTTGAATTGCTGTAATATTTTGAGACTGTTGAACGCAATCCCAGAGTTTAAAGATCTAACATCAGAAGACTTAGATTCAGTTGAATTTAAACACGATCTTAACAATCCCACCAAAGAGATGACTTTTACAACTTGGCACCGAGAAGAGACCGTCAGAAAAATGTTAGCAAATAAATCGCAATTTGAGAAATGGGGCATAAAAATATGGAAAATAAGTGAAAATCAAAATCCAACTTTGCTGATCCCGAAGTTGCCAATTAATAGCCCTAACTCAATGGATTCTGCTATAAGTATGAGATCAAGAGGTCATTCCAGGGTATTGAAAGGAGCTTCAGGGCCACTATCAAATTTAGATCTGTCATCTGGGATCAAGATTACAAGTTGCAATCCGGGCACCCGTGTTTGTGAGGAGCTAAAGAATTATATATAGCCCTCAGTGATGACTGGAGCTGGCTTCCTAAAATACTCACAAAAGGGAGAGCTGAAACACACGAATGATGCCTAAAGGGCTCAAATAAGGACACAAAACCTTTTAATATTTGCTCGTGGAATACCAACGGTCTGAAAACCCTTATAGAGGATCTAGCTACAGTAACCTTTTTTAGGTACTTTGATGTTTTAATGTTCCAAGAAACATGGAATATGGAAAAGGAACCCCTAATTGGTTATTATGAGTATTTGAAACTTGCATCCCGTAAGTCAGGCTCTGGACGCGCAAGTGGCGGCTTATCCAGCTACGTTTCTTTGAGCTTGGACGTCAAACATTATGAAATCGATTTCCAATTGGCGTGGCTCTTGTGCATCAAATTAGTCCTTAAACAACCTATAATACTCTTAAACATCTATCTAAGTCCAAAAAACTCTGTCAAGACATCTCAATTTAATGCTCTATAACTAATAATATGAAATCAGATTGATTGTAAATATGAAACATTGATTTTCATAATTCCCTAGACTAATATATTGTATATAGAATTGTTTTTAATACACAACAATCACACGTGTATTTAATAAGGTCTTAAGAAAAGTAGCAATCCATTTTTTGTAACCCATCCCCCGCTTAGCTTGATTACTGATCACGTGGTTTCTTTGCAAATACTAATGGAAATTGTTTGAATTCTTTTAATTTACATATTGTACTTTGGATCAACTTAATTATGGTTTGTTTTAGAATGCTTTTATGGATGTATATTTTACTCCGAATAAAGCTGTTTTGAATTGAATTTAATTGAATTAATGCTCTATGGGAAGTAGTCAAAGTGCTGTACCATGACCACTTAGACGCTATGATAATTATCTTAGGAGATTTTAATATGCACCTCCTTACTAAAAACTGCGTTAATAAACCAAGCAGAGCACTGACACAGATGTGCCGTTCTCAGCTTAATAAATATAACCTTGTGTTACTACAGGAAGACGTTCAAATACCCACATTAAAAAAAAACAGGCCAATTCTCCATCATCGATTATTCCATCATCTCAGTGGAGCTGACATCCTCCCATTATAAGTATCAAGTAATACCTCGGATAGAAAGTGATCACAATTCACAATCAATCTACCTGGCTCTATCACTTGTTCACCTGCCCGAAGCAAGATCCATGAAAACTGTGCCAACAGCCTTTAGCCTTAAAAGGCTAGTGTGAAACTCGAGAAAACAAAAGGAAATGTGGGATTTCCTTGAACTTGCAATCGCTAAAGCACTGACTGAGAAAAAAGAAGGGCAGTCCATGGTTGATATTTGGCCTTGTTTGTGTGTTTCCCTTTTGGATCGTTTTCCTCCTTCTATGACATCAAAAGGCTCCTTTATGATACCAAAAAAATCAGGATGGTACACTAATCGACTGCTTTGCCTAAAAAGAGAACTCAATAGAGCTATAAGGGCGACTTTTAGAAAACCGAATGGAGCATTAAAAACTTGGGAGCCTCATAAATTAAAAAGGCTCAGAAGACAATATAAAAATGAAATATGGAAAGCCAAACACACATATTATAAAGAAATATGGTCCAAGCTATATTTCTCAAGCAAAAATCAAAATCCAATATTATTCTGGGGCATAATAAACAATCTCGAAAATGGTAGTAAAAGAGGGAATAGTGCTAATATCACCGAATCCTGCTGGACGTCTTTCATTTTATAATCTTTATGGTTCATCCCCGGACATACAGCTTAACAACAATGCTGTTTGCCAAAAGTCAAGCGCGTTAAGCAGAGAAGAAGGTGAAACATTTTGGAATGTCTAGCACAATATCCAAGCTGAGCCACAAGTTAAGGAGACATGGCCTACAGAGCAAGTTAAAAAGGCAATAAACAGGATCAGATTGAATGGAGCGCCTGGCCCTAACGAAATTCCAAATTCAATTTTCAAAGCAAATCTTGAGCATTGGTCAGAGATCTTAACGACTTTATTCAATGACGTTATTAAATTTGAATCGGTCCCCGAGTCATGGCAAGGAAGTGTAATTCAGCCGATCTACAAAAGTGACCCACAAGACAAACCTGCAAATTATAGGCTAATTGCCCTAACAGATGTGGAGGCAAAAATCTTCTCAAGCTGTCTGCTTAATGACCTGGAAGAATGGGCCGCAAAAGAAGATTTAATTCCAACTTTCCAAACAGGCTTTAGAAGGGGCGAGTCAACGATTACGAACTTGACCTTAATGACTTTATTGGCCGAAAGAGCTAAGTATAGAAAGCAAAAGCTATATATCTGTTTTGTCGACCTTAAGGCCGCTTTTGATTCTGTTCCCCGTAATCTACAGTGGGCCAAACTTTCAGAATGGGGTATCCCAAACCAATTGCTCGACATGATTAAATTGTTATATACTAACACATGGGTCCAGATCAAAGTCGGAGACGGCAGAAGCACAACCTGCCAAATTGAAACTGAGAGTGGTCTAAAACAAGGTTGCGTTCTGGCTCCATGCCTTTTTAATCTTTTTATGGCTGACCTACCATTACATTTTAAAGAAGTTAACGCCATTCACCTACCTTCTTAGGCAAAGACATCAAATATTTACAATATGCTGACAATACCATATTGTTAAGCCATACTGCCATAGGCCTAAGAAGATTAGTTGATTCCTTTAAGCACTATATCACCTCTAATGATTTACAAATAAATACCAAAAAGACAAAAATAATGACGATAGGTGGTACAAAAACAGATAAGAAAGAATGGAAGATTAACGGGTTACATATTGAAACTGTGAAATATAATAAGTACCTAGGAATAACATTTGACGATAATCTCTCTTTTAGACAGCATTTCATTAACCTTAAAGCAAAGGCGACAGCCTTGTCCTTTGCTTTTAGAAAATTGAGGGATAAGTTGTCTTGTACAAACCATGAACATCAATTAAAGGTTATGAAAGCAAAGCTGATCCCTTCTTTGGCTTACGTTTCAATGATTTTTACGGAAAAATCGCGAAAATCCTTGATGACCTACAAATAAATGTTTTTAAATCTGTCTTTGGGGTCCCTAGGTATATAGGACATGCTAATGTCAGACTGGAATTTGGTCTGAAAAGGCAATCTCTGGTACGGCAATCTGCCTTTTTAAAAACGTTATATTCTTTGTTTCGTTCAGACCAGGGCACCCTTGCAAACCAATGTTGGCAGGAGATAATGAGGTATGAGCATGCTAGGAGTTGGAGAGCTTATCTAAGAGAGAGTTTAAACAATTTTAAGTGTCCTCTCTTTGAAGAAGAAGTCAGGAGCAAAGCAGTTCATAAACAGACAATAAATCGTTCAGTCACTCTTCTATCGAGTCTTTTAGATTAGGATGAGCTCGCAAAAAAGAGTCACTGCTGGTCAGTTATCAACTCATTTAACAAACTAGAACCTCAATCATATCTCATGACCCATTTAAAGCCATTTCTAAGGAACACATTTATGTTGTTACGGTTTGGGAGATATCCCTCAAAGGACGGAATCCCTACATGGGAAAAAAACTCGTCCACCAAAAGCTGCAGGTTATGTGGTTTCTGTAATGAATCTTTAATACATATTGTGCCCTCAGCTGTTAGAAGAGCGGTAGACTCTGTTGAAACCCATCTTTAATAAATTAGGGGTGAGAACATGTCGACAAGCCATTATAACCTGTCTCACTGGGAATATGCCCCGCCTGACCTAACAATTTGTAAAGTTCATTTTTATTGTAGAAAAGAAGCTACTAACCGAAGTGCGATCCCCAACACCAATCACCTGCCTAGACTGATAATGATAGTTATTGCAGGAACATGTTGTCTAAGCCATTAATGCTAAAATGCTAATTTGTTCCTAAGGTTTTGTTTACGACTCTGAATCTGAAGTTCTAAAAGGTTTTACATTGTCTACAGTGATTGGATAAACAAATTCTTGATTTAAAAGCAGAGGTAAAAAATAAAAAAGAAGAATGTTTTTAAAAAAAAGAGAGAAAATAATTTTTCCTTTTTTGTCCGCAACAACTGGTCATATTTTAAACACGCATAATTAGCTGTATTTTGTGGGTCCGTTCTACCAAGGAGAAAACTATCTATTTTTATTCACAGTTTTTGAAAATGTCCTCCAGTCATTAGACTCTGCACAACTGCACTTTAATTATCGCTGCTAAATTTAAGTTTTGCACAATTGTACTTTAATTATTGATTGGCACAGGCACTTTTAATTATTGCTGCTAACTTTTTAGTGTAAAGTTGTATATGTGTTCTATTGGCAAAAAATAATGCTCTTAACCAATTGTGTTTTATTCTTGATTGTAATGATTTTTACTAATCAACAAATAAAATATTACTTACTTCCTCATCCACTTCATTCCTCTCCACACCATGTCTTAATGGTCGGTCACAGTTCTCACCTTGGAAATAGTTGATAGCCTTAAGAGTAGTACAGATGCTTTTAATACTGATCTTCATCAGGTGATATAAATCCTTTACAATTGTCACACCATCACCTCCACTACACCCTGTATTCACCTTCCCTCATAGGACTGCTCTTACTCACTGTCCAAACCAAACACAACTTCATTCTGATGCTCACTATCATGACCATCCTGATCACTGACAATAACCTCATCCTTGCCATCTCCTATTTCATGATAGTCCCTTGCATTTCACCATCACTTCTAACTGTAGTGACAGCAATTATTTTAAAACTCTATACCTTACTTTCTCTAGGACAAGAAGCATTCCTCAACACTTTAAAAACGCTGCAAGGTTCCATAAACTGACTCTCGCCTTGGCACGCCTTAGATGGTCTCTTTACCCTAAACCATTGCTCTACCTCGAATTTCACCACTCTAGCACTGTGTTTACTAACATAATACTTTTCAGTGCTGTTTCCCATCATTCTAACATTGGACCTTACTTTATCAAGGGGAACATTGATAACATTGCGTTAAACCAACCACCCAGGATTACACTTAGCTCTGCCATATCTCCCTCTCATGAACTCGAAAGGTGAAAATACAGCAGACACACTTACTGTAGTTCTATAATTCCAAACTGTTTTGAAAACCTGAACTTCCAAATTGTCTCCAGAACACATGGCAAGTTGTATAGAACCGTTATGAACATGAGTGAATCTCTCATTCATTCTCTTTCAACTGGATTGTAAAGGGAAGTGGTTCTGTGCTTGACACCAACCATCTCAAAGTACACTAAGCTTTATGGAATACAAACTGTACATCATATCCACTAATCAAAATTAGTGGTAAACCCTCCTTAGCGAAGACTTCGTCAATTAATTTCAATACTGAATCAGTGTCAGCCCTCTCTATCATTTTATTCACATGCCTGTGTGTAAAGATATCAATCAGAGATACAGTATAATTGTATTGTGGGCCAACTTGACCTTTTATATCAATAGCAACAATCTCTCGCAGATTCGTAAGCATATCATAAACACCCATAGGAGGGTTGCAAGTCTTTAAAGTTTTATCGGCTCTGAAACATTTAATACAGTCTCTGACTCCTCCTTGAATGGAATGTCCATACTAGGTCACCAATGTACACTCTTCACATCACATTTGGTTTGTACAAAGCCTAAAAGTCTTTCATGTGCTTGCTAAATGATAATATCTCTCAATCGGTAAGGGGAAACAATCCTTTCACCCCTCCACACAATACCATTCACTACCGACAATTAATTCCTGATCTCCCAAAAAGGTCTAAATTTACATGTTAAATCATCCTTCTTGGATTATCCACACCATAAATATTCTTTATCTTTATACAATACCTCATATTTTCCAAATTCTCTGGTCCAGTCACTCAACATCAAGCCAATGTACCATTCATCCAAAGGTAGTGCAATGTTATATTTTTATCCCACACATCATCTTTACATTGGAACATATCCAAGGGCATACTGGACAAAACGTCAGATACTACATTGCTTTTTCCAGGTACATAACCCATCCTGAATATAAAATCCTGCAATCTCAGAAAATCAAGCCACCACTTACCTGGGACATAAGCTTTGTGAAGACAGAGTTAAACCTAAAACTTCTGTAGAAGCTTTAGGCTGAGAGGGGGCACTTCGGTGTTACCACTCATAGAGGCTCTGGACGTTTCAGATTGCTGCTAAGTTTGTAATCTGACTATTTGCACATATTGTTTTACACTGTCTTGAATCTGTCTTGAATCTGCCTGAATAGAATTTTAATTTCTTTTGTCTTAAACTGCCTGGTCAATTATTAATGCTAAACCTTTTTTAATTAATGTGAAGTGTTTCAGAAGCGCTCGCCCTGCGTTTTACCTACCTGATTACTGCACTTTTGTTCCACCTTGACCATAGAGAGGATCGCTCCTCCTCTCGGTCATAGAGTAGACAGGTTTGCGGCCTAGCTGCACGGGCTCGCCTATATATGGCGGCTGCAGCACGGACACGCAAGGGGCGCGCCACTGGCACGCCAAAGGTGTAATAAAGGCAAGCCCATCTGCACCCGTCCGCGCCCGGCCGGGACCAGGTGCCAGGAACCATGGTCAAACTGTTCCACAGGACCACAAATATATAAAGTATAACTCTGATGAATTACATCAGCTCAGGCCCACATTACCCCTGCAATGCTCACATTTTATTGAACCTGACAGTCTCCACAGAAATGTGGTACACTGCCAGTACTGTGGTTTCACGCTGGGGGAAACCTACTCCACTCTGAGATGAGAACACAATGGGAAAGATAGCATACTGGAAAATGGGGCTTATAAACTGTAGGTCCCTCCCAGGCCATAAAACGGAGATTGGGCTGTTTGTGGAAGATGAAGCACTCAACATACTGTTCATCACGGAATCCTGGCTAATCCTGATATTATCATGGCCCTTCCCCCTGGCTATACCATTAGCAGGAAGGACATGGTGGGAAAACCGTGTGGAGGAGTGACCCTCATTCACAAAACTCAGGTCACTTGCTCCATTATGCCTCTGACCCTAACCAATTGCGATGCCTTGCAGTTTAGAATGACACTCTCCCCACTACCTCTTTTTCTGGAATACTCATTTATAGACCCCCTGGTCTGTATGCAACTTTTTTAGACTCCCTCCGCACCTTGCCAGTTCTATCATAGGAAAAGGAACTCTCATGGCTCTTGGTGATTTTAATATTCACCTGGATGACCCCAATAATGCAGCTGCCAATAGACTGCAGTCAAATCTCGAAGCTCTGCAACTTCTTCAGTTAGTAAATGGTGCTACACATGAAAAGGGGCATATGCTAGATCCTATTTTTAAAAATGGTCCTCAGATCCAGGTTCTCAGCCCGGTCCCAGTCCCATGGTCCGACCACCACTTTATCCCCTTCCTTTACACTAAACCACCTAGGCAGAATAGGTCGGGTGGTGACTTAAGGTCGGACAGGAAGTGGCCGAGGGTCATTTCAGAGAAATGGATCAACTTCCTAAAGTCTGTCCCACCATTTCTAAAAGATGATCCCAACGAGGCCCACTTATGCAGGGAGGACTGGATCAAGGACTCAGTGGAAAAATGCGTTAGGATTCCTAAAATGAAAACTCAATGTCATCCCAGAAGAGCACCCTGGTTCAACTGCCACTTAGCATCCCAAAAGAAAATATGTAAGAGACTAGAAAGGAACTTGAGATAGACTTCTGCCCTGAACTTAAGACACTGTACAAAAACGTGATCAGACAATAACACAATGATATTAAGGAAGCTCAGGCACAATACAATGCAGAAAGGATCAATATGGCCGCCAACTCCCCCAAAGAGCTTTTCAAAATCGTAAAGTCCCTTACTACCATAGAACAGAGCTCATTCTGCACACAATTCTCTGAAGAGAGATACAATGAGTTTGTCACCTTCTTTAGGAACAAAGTGGAAATAATCTACAACTCACTGCACTTGAACCCCTTGGCTGACTCTGAAGTCATGCTTGAAATCTCTGATAGCACGATATTCCAGACCAATCTCCCCTTTTAACCGCCCCAACCTTTGACTCCTTTCCGGCCTTAAGTACGGAACAGCTGGATCTTAGCCTACAGAACATCAAATCAGGCTCACCTCTGGACTCTGTCCCCCCTCACATTCTTATCCAAGGAGGGGAGACGTTTTTCTCCACAATGGCAGATCTCATTTCGTTATCCCTGAGCTCTGGAATAGTGCCAAACAAATGGAAGCACGCCATTGTAAAGCCCTTGCTCAAGAAACCCCTTTTTGATCCTACCTCATTGTGGATCCACCGCCCCATCTCATTGCTCCCCATTCTAGGCAAAGTCATTGAGAAACAAGATAATGGCATAATCTCACAAATCCTAGAGGAGAATAATATTCTGCCTCAATCCCAGATGGGGTTCCGCCCTGAATACAGCACAGAATCCGCTCTCCTTCTAGTTACTGAGAAACTTAAAATGATGCTGGACCAAGGGGGTACTGCTGCCATCCTTCTTCTTGATTGAAATGCAGCTTTTGATACTGTTGATCACAGTATCTTGATACATAGTCCCACCTTCTTCAACATTTATATGAGTCCTAATTGTAGAGGGGTTTGGACTATCAATTGTGTCTTATGCCGATGACACACAATTGGTAATCTCAGTGTTTTATGCTAACAACTCTAATCAACTGCAGCTAGTCCCATGCATGAAAAAAATGCTAAATGGATGGCCAACTACAATATAAAACCTAATGGGGAGAAAACTGAGCTAATATTCCTGGGTAACTGCACTGACCATTGGAAAAGGATCAGTTGGCCAGACAACTGGGGTGCCCCCCCACACCTGGGGTGCCCCCCACACCGAAGCCTTGCATAAAGAACTTGGGGATGTGGCTTGACCAGAATCTTTCTATGGATACCCAAGCTAAAAAACGTTCAGCCACCTGCTTTGGTATTCTTTGCTTGATTCGTAAGATCATAGAGCTTTTCCCAGATCAGGCGCGGACAACTGTGATTTAGGCACTAGTGTTCTCCAAATTGGACTGCAGTAACTCATTGTACCTAAGGGCCCCCAAATATGTAGTCAACAGGCTGCAGGTTGTTCAAAATGCGGCAGCCAGAATGATACTAAAAATTTCCAAGCAGGAGTCAGTGAAAGCCTCTTTGAGCAAACTACAATGGCTCCCTAACCAATCCAGGGTCAAGTTTAAGGCACTTTGTCTAGCCCACAAAGCCATGCATGGCAGGGGTCCAGCCCTGTTATGGTCTCTCATCTCCCCTTATGTACCCAACAGGTCCCTCAGGTCCTTTTTTGATTCTCTAATGAGCATAACTAGGATAAAAAGAGCCAGATGGGGAGGTAGATCCTTCAATCATCTGGTCCCAAAACTTTGGAACTCAATGACCATTGAATTGAGACTTCTGAAGGACCTGTGTAGCTTCAGGAAGAAACTCAAAACATGGCTCTTTCCGTGATTGCCCTTCCACACCGATCTGTCACACTCTACGCAGCGCTGGGAAGCCCTTGGGCAGCCATGCGCTCTACAAATCACATAAACATAGAAGAAGCAATTCATAAAGCTCCAACTCCACCAAGCAAGGATAATGTGAGATATTTTTTGTGTCTAGACTAATTTCATTCTAGATATGTGTGTAATTTTGTGGAAGACAACACCTTTAAAATAAGACAAGATTTGAATGGAAAGAAATTACCAAGGAGATTGTGGTTTTGTCAAAGAAGCCATTGCTATTGCTCTTGCATTCACAGGATTTTCTATTTTTTTGTGATCATTGATGCAAGCTTGAAAGCTTTAGGTTCAGTCTTAATGCAGAAGGGGCAGAATTGTGTTGATGTAACAATGACATTTGCCGTAAGTTCCCAGGTGTGTGTGTGTGTGTGTGTGTGTGTGTGTGTGTGTGTGTGTGTGTGGGTGTGTGTGTGTGTGTGTGTGTGTGTGTGTGTGTGCGTGTGTGTGTGTGCGTGTGTGTGTGTGTGTGTGTGTGTGTGTGTGTGTGTGTGTGTGCGCACGTGCACGTGCTTTGGAGCACTTCCACATTTACCTATGTTGTAAACATTTTACTGTTTGCAGTGATCATAAACCGTTAGTAAAATTACTCACTACGGAAGGGATAATTAAAGCATCTGCGAGAACAGCAAGATTCTCTGAGGTTGCTGGAATTTATATTCGGGATGGTATATGTACAAGGAAAAAGTAATGTAGTATCGGAATTTTTGTCAAGTATGCCCAAAGGTACATTGAGAATTTTCTACAGTAAAGCCATACTCATTCAAAACCTCAACAATTATTTTCTAGTTATGCATTTTGTTTTACCAAATTTTCCCAAATGCAAAGTATATCTTCCTGGAAACAGAAAGTTCTTCAGAATTTTCCAAATAGTTTCAATACTAAGCACTGAAATGCAGTTGCTGCTGATGCTAACCTAAAAGACCTACATTCAAACTGGAAGCACCCTTCATGTGCTATGAATGCTGTAGGTTTGTGCTTTCCCCTTTCAAGAGAATTTAATTGTAAGATGAACATAAATTAATTTTCTGAAAAGATTTTGCACATCTGACTAAACTTTTCATTTCAGAAATTTTAGGTAAAGAAAATTGATCAACAGGATGTTACTGTTCAAATGGCAAAGGTCAATACAAACCCAATAAGATGCGAATCTATTCATCTTTGTAACTCATTAAAAACCTCACCTCCCATAGACAATGGAAATATCTTATTTTATGACCCTTTGGAATAGCATCACTCTTCAATAGGATTTGTGTTTAAAACCCAACAATTTGCAGGCTCCTCCATTGAAAACTTAGGAAACATTTCCAACTTCCTCCTTCTGACTCTCCATCATTCAATACGAAAACATTTTCATAATTATTTGGATCTTACACCATGCAGAGTTCACCTTAGTCATGGCATCAAGTTGGAAAATGGCCCTCTCTGAAGGCTCACCCAAAAAGTTTTGCCTTCCTCCTCCTCTTTTTCTTACATTTGCTTTTGTTGGCTTTAGGACTCTGAGTACAATACCCCTGCCAACCAGTGCTAAAATGCATGTGCTTCTCCCCTAAAACAGGGGTTGTTTGACTTATCCGCAATTGGCATATTTAATTTACCTATAAATACCTAGTAGAGTGCACTGCATGTGCCCAGGGTCTGTAAATTAAATGCTACTGGTGGGCCTGCAACACTGATTGTGCCACCCACACAAGTAGCACTTTAAACATTTGTCAGGCCTGCCACTGCGGAGCCTGGGTGTGCAGTTTACACTGCCATATTGACTTGGCTTTTAAACCCCCTTGTCAAGCCTTAAACTCCCATTTCAATACATAAGAGTGACCTGTCGGGTAGGCCCTAGGTAGCCCATAGGGCAGGGTGCTGCGCAATCAAAAGGTAGGACATGTATGTTTAAGTTTTGCATGTCCTGGTAGTGAAAAACACCCAAATTTGTTTTTCACTACTGTGAGGCCTACCCCTCTCATAGGTTAACATTGGGAATTCCCTATTACACTTATAAACTGTAATTCCTGAATGAGAAAGAGTAGCTCTGTCATGTTTCATATAATTGGAATGGTAATGATAAATCCTCTTAACTGGTAAAGATGAATTTATTGCTACACTTTTAAAGATAGCACTTTCAGATAATTGGAATTTTTCAGCTTCAATTAGGTGCAGTCGGGTTCGCGGTCTCCGCCCTCTGGATGAGAGGCTGTTTACTCCTCTTCACCAGGCATGAGTACAGACAAAGAATCGGAGAGTTATTCCAGCAGGTAGTCAGCAGGATGAAGCAGGATTATGGTGGAGTGCTGGGGAACTCCCTGCTAGCATGTCTTGTCAGCAATCCTGCTTGGTCAACAGACCCCATTAGGTCATGATACATAACCTTGTATAACATAATGACTGGCAATACGTCACAAATATGCAACACAAGCCATTACCAGACGCTTTGCACTGGTGACCTTTGCAACAACGTTCCATGACAGTTGGTAAGTCAAATGAAGCCACCCTGCACTAGCATCCAGCTCACTGTGCTGTGGAAAAAATGCCTCCCAATACTTCCCTACATACCATTTTCACCTCAAGCCACCACTTGGTTGTTAGAAGAAGTTTCTTATTCTTTATAATGTGACGTTGAATGGTAGGGTCAAGCAGTCAACAAGGGCTTGCTGTCCAGATCGCTGCAAACACAGCTCAATGCCACATTTGAATTAGAAATTCATGGCATGAAGCGATAAGTATACTGATAAGTTTTTTGCAACCTTACAAAAGCAAGTGATCCTTCCACCACAAGCACCTGCCTCCAAATGACCAAAGGAAATGCTACTACATTCCAATTCTAGAATGGCAATAAAATCAGAGCTCGTGGTGTAAGGATGAGAGCCCATGCAATAAAATGCATACTACAAACGAAATAATACAAAATATGAACGTACATACACATTAGTATGCTTCAAACCTCCTAAGCTTTTGCTTATATCCCCCCTCAGTTGAAGTAGGGGATCATGTATGAGAATGCGTTTGGTGTGAGTTATAGCCATACACTGAAAAAAAAAACTCTCGGAATGGTGTCAATCATCTTTACAGCACTCAACTATGTTTGTACATAAGTATGAAGATTTGTATGTTTTTTTTTTATTACATGAGCCTTTTTGTGGAGTGAAAGCTGTCTGGAGGCCAGATCGAAAAAAAAGGTAGGGGCTCTTAGAAAAATCTTTCCTTTCCACTGCTTCTGTTTGTTTGACTCAAAACGGCTTTCTCGAGGAAAATGCCACAAGCATCTTTTCTACTGGTATGAAATGTTAGATCTCGACAGTTCTGCTGGAAAGAATTTGCGGAAAGGTGAATAGAATCTCCCTGATGTGTTTTCACAAAAAACATTCAAAGTTATGGGTCATTATACATTGTAGGGAAATACTTGTTTCAGCATCAAAAGCATAGAAAGAAATGAAATACGCATGCATCCCGTGGCACAAAATGTTTTCATAGATGTGTATTATGACTTCCAATTCTGAAGAGTCTGCATTGTTGTGTCATAGCTCCTCAGTGTCACTGCAATTATGAGGAAGCTGCCATGTCACGTGATGGTTCTCAACAGACCTTTGACCAGGGACTTGGAAGCATAGTTACCATTGGAAGGGCTGGGACAACTGAAAAGGTGCCCTTAAAATGATGTCTCCTTATTGTTGCTGAAAAGTATGTGAGTCCCTGCTTCATAAAGAACGAAACCGAGAGGCCAAGGAGGATTTCATAAGGTAAAATACATATCGTTCCATGGGGCTCTGGATGACTGTTGGGGGTATGGGTATTGTACATCTCATTTCATAGTCTTTTATTCCTGTGCGCACACACACCTACCCACACACACATATAGACACAGACATATAATGTTAAAAATGTGTAAATTTATGAAGTTTGCTATACCTGTTACCTCGCATCCCGCTCACAACATTTGATGGAGCCGGGTTACCTATCTCTGGTAAATAGGCAAAGGTACCCCGAGTTACATGCAAATCATGGATTCATTCAAGCAATCCTAAATTAGTTAGGGCACTCTGGCTGGGAGCCACGTTATATTCGAAGTGTTGAGCACATTTGATAGAAGGCCCAGGCCTATGAACATGCTAGCAAACAAACACTTTTTCAAAAAGGGTATTCTCTCACAAAGTATCGACAGATTGGTATACATGTACATCATTGGCAATAAGTGTTGAGCGCTGTATCTTAAGTGGCTTTCGCTATGTTTCTTCTAACTGACCTGGCAGTATATCTTAATCTTAGATGCTGGGGGGGAGAGAAGGGGGGGGGGGGGGACTGCGTGCCGCTAGCTGCTATACATAGTTTAGGCCGCTACCAGTGGCGTAACAAAACTTGAGGGGGCCCCCCTGCAAAGTACATGGAGGGGCCCCCATGCTCTGGACCCATTCAGGAGCTCTCATGCCAGGGGCAGCCACTCATGCACAGTGATACAGGCGGCCCTCTGGAGCTTGGGTCTGCCTGCATCGCTGGGTGTGCGAGGGATATTGTTATGTCACTGGTGAGAGTTGAATGAGTGGGTCTGGTGGCTCATTGGATTAAAGTGTCAACTGTAGGGGCTTGTGTTTGACCTCATAGTGCCAGATTCAAATCCCGGCGGGTCCACCCAGCCTTTCATCCTTCTGGGGTCGATAAAATGAATACCATTGAGTTGGGTAACAATAAACATCTGATATTTAACGCCAAGATATGTAAGCTTTACAAATATATATGTTATGCTATGTGAGAGAATAAGTAAGTGAGAGGATAGATAGATGGGTAGATGAAAGGATGACAGAGTAAAGGGAAATTTCAGAGGATGGATGGATGGCAGAGTAAATGGAAATCTGAGGAAGGGTGAAAGGATGGTAGAGTAAATGAAAATCTTAGAGGAGGGATGGATAAAATGACCAATGGATGGAATGGTGAACAATTGAAAGTTGTATGAAATAATGAATGGATGACAGAATATACAAGTGAAATGATTGATAGCAGAAAGTGGATGGCAGATTGAAAGGATGAATGAATAGATGCTTGGATGGAAGAGACAGAGAAGCACTCCTAGGGTATTTTGGACTCACTTGCTGCGCGTGCTTGGTGTAATCTGAGAAGTTGTAGGATATTCTAATTTTCTGGCTACTCCATTACACACAGGTATGTCTCTCACTTTGCATTCAACCAGCCCCTCCTCAGGCATTCAGACAGACGTGCCTCTCACCCTGCAGTCACACAGTTACACACTCCCCCTGAACTCACATGACTCACCCACTACTTAAGTGAGGACGCTGTAGTGATATCTCTTTAATAGAGTTATATGTACTGAGTGTTCTTCGTTCTGTGTTCTGGATGTGGTGGGTGGAACACGGGGCGTTCAGTTGGAGTGTAGCTGAGGACGTGTCTTCATCTCTTTGCCTGAGCTGTACGAGGTTGCTAATAAATAACTTCAACATCAATTCATCTATATTGGATTCATTACAGACGCCTCCCACTTTTCACTCACACAGGCACACCACTCACCTTGCACACACACACACACACACACGCACACGCACACACACACACACACACTGACATCACTCACTCTCTGCTCACATTGGAATCCCTCTCACCCTGCACTCACACGGGTAGACCGCTACTCACTCACAGAGGCTCACCCCTCCTTGTGCACTCACATGGGAATATCATCCCCCGTGCACTCACCAAGGTTTATCTCTCATCGTGCATTTGCAGGGGCTCAAATATCCCCCTGCATTCTCCTTGGCGCCCATGCATTTACAAGAGCTCAGATCTCACCATGCACTCACATAGGCTCACCTCTCACCATGCACTGTCACACACTCACCTTTCACCATGCACTAACATAGGTACGCCTCTTACCCTCCATCCACACAGACTCCCCTTTCACATAGGCTTACCACTCACCCTGCATTAACATCAGCTCACATCACAAAGGGCACTCACAGAGGCACACCCTGTATTCACAAGGTATGAAGTGCATTCACAGAGGCCCCCCTTTCACACTGCCTTCACACGGCTCAGCTGTCACTCTGCACTCACATGGGCCCAAACTTCACTCGGCGCTCTGACAGGTACATCATTCACCCTCCGCTCAGACGGGCTCACCTCTCAGGCTGGAATCACAACTTCAGCTCTCATCGCGCCACATATCTCAATCTGCACTCAGTCAGACTTCTCACACTGTACTGCACATGGTCAGTGACTGGCTGCCGCCCCCCGCCCTATGACCTCACCCACCCCCAGACACAGGAACATAGAACGTGGTATCTTTGGAAGGCCGGAGGTCGCAAGACCCCCCGGCCGTATTTATTAAGTTATAAAACAATAAAATTTATGATTGCACGATAAACAGTTATACAAAAATCAGCAGGACATTAGATACATTATTGCCAACAGGTGTGAGTGACTATCCTTAACAAAAACTCTAATACAGATTGTTTCCTAACCGAGTCTAACATCCTCCACTGCATTTTTGTATACTAACATTTCAGGGCCATATGGCAAGGTCGCTAACCGGTGTCAGGTCCTACTAGCTGCGCCTCCCCTAAAGATGTGCGCATGCGCAGCCGAGCCCGGTAATTACCCGGTCCACGCCGTGAACTTCATTTACCCACTTAAGGAGGGCCCTTACTCTGCGCCATCCGGTGACGTAATAAGTATGCGCGCGCGGGGTGGCTACCAGCCTAAGGAAAGCGTGACTCCCCAACCCGCGCCCCTTTGAAGCACCAATTACCTTGCCCCTGAAGTTCTAGGAGGGGCCAATGTCCCCTCCCCCTGGGTGGGAACCTCCATAGGATGATGCCCGCCCCCTCAGACCTTAAAATAGTTGCTCACCGGTCATGACCTTACCGCCACAGGCCAGCATTGTTAACCGACGATCTGGCCTCCCCTTACCTAGACCTAAGCCAGGAGCGCGCTTACTTAGCAAATCCCTCCAACCAGGCCCAGACATTATTAGACCACAAGACGTTCGCTGCCTCAGTCAAGTGTACCCCGTCCCTCAGGTAGAACTGCTCGCCCCAGATACACCCATGTGGAATAGTCTGCAACCGGGGGGCTCGAAATAATTTGTCCAACTGTGTGTTGATCCTCCGGACTGAGTGATTCAACGCCCTGACCGAGTCCCCCCCCCGCCACTGCCACCGGGGGATAAGTTGCGACCAAACTACTGTAGAACCCGGGCAAGTCTTGGCCACCCACCCCGCAGTGGAGATGATCTCCTCAATAAGGCTGCGCCTCCCCAGTTTTGCCAAATCATTCTCCCCCAGGTGAAGTATCACCACTGACGGGGGGCGGGCTGCTGAGCTAAGAGTCCCTGGAAAAAATTCCTAAACTGGCTGAGGCATAAACCCCCCCCCTCCCGAAGAATGCGATATCAAACCCCTTTTGCGCCGCCTTCGTCCTACGGTCCCTAGAAAGAAAAACATGCTCTGCACGCCTGACATAAGAGTGGCCCACAATCCAAATCACCAATTTCCTGTGTCCCTCGCGCTGTGCTGGCGTCGATCGTTGACGCCAGGTGGCGAGTTCCTCCCCTGCGTCACAGGTTTGAGAAACTGCAAGAAACAGAAACATACCAGGTGTGAGCACCATCCTGTCACAACATGTCAATTCGTACATAACGTTTGTAACGTTCGGACGACCATCTCCCCAGCCTCTTCACATTCTCAACTGGGAGACCCCTCGCCACTGCCTCCATTGCTGCCCCAATCCTAAATGAGTGGGTGCCGAATTCTTTTGGATCAAAACCTGCCAATCTAACAGTTAGCTCTAAGACTCGCCTAAACTGGTACCTAGTCAATGGTGTACCGTCGGCGTGACACAACAGTGCGCCCCCCGCCGTGCTCTCCTGCTGCCTGCAGAAGGCCTCCATGTGAGAAACCGGGCAGCAAGGGTTGGCCCGGGCCCGGTGGAGCACTATGGTGTGACCCCGAGAGTCCTGATCAGTTTTTGATCTCTGAATTGTTATCCACATAGCGTCCTCACTGATCTTCGCATCGGCCCACTGTAAGCCGCCCACCTTATCAGCTTTCGATCCAGCAACTAACTCCCCAATCCTCAGAGCCCTATTGAAGGCCAGGGAAAATGCAGCCTTGAACAGAAGTACCTCCCACTCAGAGCTACAGACACTGTGAAGTGCCCCCAATAAGGCTGTCAGCCGTGCCAGTCCAATGGGCCTTCTCTTATCCGCCCGGTAACCCTGTAAACGGCGCCAACCCCTCAAGGCCTTGCGTACCAGAAAGGTGTTAGTGGGATCTCGCATGCCCTTAGCCTGTGCGAAGAAGGAGACCGCCGCCCTATGTCTGCTCACAGCCGCCACTGAGCGCCCTTCCCTATGCATCGCTTCTAGGTAAGCTGCAAAGCTGTCCTCCTGGGCCCACCTAACCTCCCATTCCTGCCCCAAGAAGGCCCGGTAAGACAAAAACGCCCCTTCGTAAGCTGTCTTGGTCCTGGGGGCTAGGCTAGCAACCACGAGGTCCTGTAATCTGGGGCACCAATCTGCCAAAGTCCTGCCGGGAACTGCGCTGGCGAGGGGTCTGCTGCAGGAAGATGTTCCCTGAAAGCCTGCATTTGAAAGCGAGAAAGGGAGTCAGCTGCATTGTTGAGGATGCCAGGGACATGCTTGGCTCTGAAAACCACATTCAATTTTAAGCACCGCAGCACAATCTCCTTTATCAAGCGGAGTATAAATGGACAGCGTGCCCCCTGCTGGTTTATACATTCCACAACTGTCATGTTATCAGACCAGAACACCACGGATTGATTGCATAAGTGTTCCGGCCAGACCATCAATGCTACCCATATTGGGAAGAGTTCCAGGAATCCGATATTGGCGGTCAGACCCCGTGCTTTCCAGTCTGCCGGCCACCGCTGGGCGACCCACTTGGTCCCCAGGATGGCACCAAAGCCCGCACTCCCCGCAGCGTCCGTCCATAAACCCAATTCTGCTGATGTGGCGGGTGGACCCGACCACACTACTCTGCCATTAAAATCCTCCAGGAATGCCATCCATATACGCATATCCTGGCGAACCTCAGATGACAACCTCGTGTGGTGATGTTTCTCCTGTAGCCCTTTCATAGCCTGGGCAATGGAGCGTGAGAAAGGGCGTGCCATTGGGATGACCCGCAGTGCAAAATTCAGTTGCCCCACCACTTCCTGTAGCTGTTGCAAGGTAACCTTGTCTGTGCGTAAGCCGCAGGGCAACCTGAAGCATCCTTCCACTGAGTCAATTTCGATACCAAGGAATTCCAAACAGGTGGACGGGCCAACCGTCTTCCCCGGCGCTAGCGGAACCCCAAAAGTCCGCATGAGCATGCAAAATTCCTGCAATGCCCAAGCACACTCCCGAGATCCCGCTGCACCCAGGAAAAGGAAATCGTCCAGATAATGCATAACCCGCTGGTGGCCCGTCGCCTCTCTCATGACCCATTCCAAAAATGAGCTAAACGTCTCAAAGTAAGCACATGATATGGAACAGCCCATGGGCATGCATTTATCCATGTAAAACTTGCCCTCAAAAGTGATACATAAGAGATGGTGGTCCAGAGGGTGGACTGGGAGGAGACGGAAAGCAGATTCTATGTCTGATTTTGCCATCATTGCCCCTGGCCCCAGCGCCCACAATAAGTCAACTGCCTGGTCAAATGAGGCATACTTTACACTACAAATCCCCTCATCAATAGCATCATTCAATGACGCTCCTCTGGGTGCCGACAGGTTGTGGATCAGTCTGAACTCCCCTTTCTCTTTTTTGGGTACTACCCCTAGTGGTGAACACACAAAATTGGGTACAGGCACCCTCAGGAAAGGGCCAGCTATCCTGCCCAGAGACAGTTCTTTGCTAATCTTCGCAGCCACCACTGCGGGGTTCTGTTTTACTGACAATTGATTCCTGCAATGTGTGCTACCCGTGTACCCCCCTGCCGGGATCCTAAAACCTTGGGAGAAACCTTCCTGAAGCAGAGTGGCCGCTGTGTGGTTCGGGTACCTATTCAACCAAGGGATCATTGCCAAAACATCTATAGGGGAGGGGATATTCAAATCATCTGTCCTACTCTGGCTTCCCCCTCCCCCTCTGACTGTGGTTGCCCTGCTTGGATCTGCACGATGACTCGGGGTGGGAGGGGTGACCACAGACCGAACATGCATGCCTAAATCTACAGGTGCCAGGGGCCCTTGTGCAGGAGCGCTTATTGAAATCTCAGCACACCCCTTTTCTCTCTGACCCCCCCCCCCCCTACCCCTACCCGGGACCTCACTCCCCTGGGCCGACCGAAAGGGATGTTGGGGTCTGGTGGAGTACCCCCTGCCCGCCCCGATGGGCTGGGGTGGGGCTGCGTTCCCTGAGAACTGCTTATGCCAAGACACAGAGTCAACCCTGTCCCATGCCAGCGATGCGTCGAATTCTTTAGCCTTTCTGAAATTGACATCATACTCCTTCCAGGCATCCCCTGGGTACTGTTCACTCCACCCCACAATCCTACTCTGGTAGCAAGCTAATGGCGCCTGCACATTGGGAGGCCGTTCGGCCATGATGGTCGTGAATACTGCGAAAGCCCTAACCCAGTTGAGCAGTTTCCTCCACCCTAAATCTAGAACACTCTGCCCTCCCTTCATTCGGAAGCATCCACTCCTTCCGTATCTTTGCACGTTCCATTTCCCTGTTATCAAGTAGTAATGAAAATATGTAAATATATTTTCCCACCCAGATCATTTCTTTCGTTGCTTGGGACACATGTTGTGCCAAATTCTCACTCCTGGAGGGTATTGACCCGTCCCCCAAAAGAGGCAGCGCCAATTCCTTACCATTGACGGCCACCCGGGCCGGTTGACCACCATCTGCGTTCGGTTGGGCGGGGCTGGAACCTGTAAGTAAAGAAGATGAGGGAACCGCAGTACTGCCGGCCGCCGCTGCCGCTTTAATCCTTTCTACCAGCTGTGCTGCATCCGCAGCATGATCCGATGAAGCAGGTAACACGCCCCCTTTTTGCAGCCAAGGCAGTAAAGCCGCTATTTGGGATACCAATTCGGCAGGGACCGCGTCTGGGTTACCCGCTGGGACCGGGGGCGCCCCAGGGTGGATGGCCGGTGGCACTGGTGTGGCAGGCAACGGAGTGACCGGTGGCACGGACGGGGAAGGAGGCCCCGCAGGAAGGGGCGCCGGCGGTATGGCAGGAGCCGGTGCAGCAGGCGCCGGAACTACCGGCACAGGTATCAGAGGTACCTGAACCGTGGGTGGAATCGAAACCGGAACTACCGGGGCTGGGGCACTGTGCCTGGGCTTCTTGGCCTTAGACTTGCGAGGTGGGCTAAAGAAATCCCCCCTTGACAAGGGTGCCTTTCGCTGCCGCGTGGGCCTGCCTGAAGGACCTGGGAGATCAGCAAACCTTTCATTCATGCGGGCCTCCAGTTCATCCACTTTCCCCAACCTCCTATTAATACAGGTCATCTCCCGCATCATGGCCTGCATCATAACCTCCATCCTGGACCCTCCTGTGCTACCCTTCGACCCCGACATGACTGCGTACCCCTATACTCCTAATATTCGAACACAGGCTCAAGTGCGCTTCTTACCTTCACCAGATGGAGGATGTACAGGGGGCTGTAAGCACATGCAACCGCAACCGCAACGCCCCGGATTATCCAGTTTGTCAGGGGTGAGTAAACTCTAACGTAGACCCACCCGGCGGCTACAAGAAGCAAAGCAATGCGAGCCCCCCGTTCTCCTCTTACCGTTCCAATCCTGCCACTCCCAGCCGGAATTGGACTTGTGACCACCACTGACGTTCACCCCTCAGCGTCTCCTACTCGAAATTGCAGGGAAGCAGTTGAAAACTCACAAATTCAAACAGTGGTAGTATCACCGCCTTCCTAGTATGAAACAACAAAAGGTGATTAATAAATGCGCAAAGCTCATACAAATGGGCGACCCGGGACACCCTTCGCGCATCAGCAGCTGGAAAAAACCAAACGAACCAGCAACAGCGCCGCTAAATAATCCTCCTGCTGGTATTTAGACAAAATGCAAGGGTATGTACAACGCTCAATGCCTAAATCTGGCCACGGAGCTGGCTCACCGCATACAGAGACACTCCCCCACCCCCACACGCGAAGGCACCCGGTTACTGCTGAGTCACGCTACGGCCCCCAATATGCGTGCGTTAGAGAGAAACTTATGGGTAATGCCAATCTTTGCTTTGTTAGGCACGGGGAGATGAAGTGATTTGCTCAGAATCACAGGATGTTCGGTTTTCTTGCCCAGTTAACTATAGCATCCGAGCATTCAGAAAGGCGCCCGGTGTGCAGGGACAAAGCCGCTCGCTCTCTCACCCCCACGCGTCGAAGACTTGAAATTGCCGAAAGCCTAGGCGTCCGACCGCCACAAAAAGGCCGCACACACCCCGCACCAGCCCCCGACACCTCACCTCGATGCAATGGGGCTACACCTCAGAATCACAGGATCAAAACCAGCCGCCCTCCGTAGTCCACAAAAAGGCGGCAAGCTCCGCAGCCCCGGTCCCGCAGTCTCCTGCTTGCTCCCAACGCACGGAAACAGCCTCCAGCCGCGTCACCGCCGATAAGTCCGAGTTCACCACGCCTGGATGCGGACCTGGAAAACAAAAGAAAAATAAGAAGCCCCGAGCCCAGGGCACGTCTTGTGTGGGCGAGCGACCAAGGACCAAGAGGGTCACCTGGGCGCTCCCCGCTTCTTTAATCCTCAGTAACCCGCCCCCCCCCCCCCCCGAGCCGGATGTCGATTAGTGACATCCGGGTCAAGGGAGGGTGGCGACCAATCAGTGGCAGGGCGCGCCCCAAAGGACACGCCCCACCCCCGAGAGGTCCCGGAGGTAAGGACGGTCGCCGCACCGCCATGCGGGCGGGGGGGCCAAGAGCCCCCCCTTTTCATTCACAGCCACTAGCCACATCTCTCACAGCCTCCATTAACAGACACATCACTCACCCAGCACTCTCACCTGGCACTCACACGCAGTCACTCCTCTCACCCTGCAGTTAGTCACACCTCTTACCTCACAGTCACATCTCTCTGAGCGCGCACGCACACACACCTGCCTCCACAGACGCTCTTCTGCCAGGTGTAAGAAAGGGTTTGGATCGTTGGTGGAAGGGAAGTATCCTCTAACAGGATTCATAGCCTGGGATTTCTTCAGGCAGCGCCGCCTTTGAGACAGCTGCCGCCCCGAAAGCTGCTCAGATGAAAGCATTCTTGGGACTGACACTTTTAATTGTCTATCACTCTCTGCCCATACGAAACAAAGGGCACAACTGCAAAGAGGGTGAATATTTTGCTTGGAGGGTGACATTACAATGTCTAAGAAACACTGGAGGAAATTGGCGCTTGTGCGAGGAAAGTAGAAAACACCCAGGTGCTAGTCACGCAAATGAACCAAACTGACGCAGTTTAATTGGTCACAGCTTAGCTTGCATTTACATTACTCCGACATAACGAGCGAGTCTACCTTATTAGAGGCACCATGTTCTGCCACTGAAATGAAATTTCTCATCTAAGTGACGAGGCAGGCGTACAGAGGAAATGTTTTTTTTTAATTTAAATATTTTTTATTGAATATAAGAAAACACAGGGTTACAAATATAAACTAATCAATAATGTTCAGAATATAAGCATACAAATGTTCTAAAAAAAATAGTAACTGCATAATAGGATAATTATACATAAAAGGTTACAGAGTATATAAACATTTATAATAACGTGCCTAAAATGATAATAAATTAAAAGCAGGGAGAAAGAGAGTATACCTAAGGAAAAAGATATAAAACTAGGATATTACAGTGGTATACAAAGAACCTGTGTAAATGTTAAAATGAATATAATATTTAAAGGGGTAGAGTAATTTTTATAGAGGAAAGAGACAAAAAAAAAGAGAAAGAGAGAAAACGAGAGAAAGAAAAAAGGAAGCGAGTGAAGAAAAGAGAAGAAAGAAAGGAAGAGAAGGAGAACTCAGTAACAAGGATAGAAAGGGATTATAATGATCATGACAGATAAGTCGTAAAAGGTAGCCAGTAAATCAGATTTAATTTGAAGGTTGATAGAAGACTGAGGAATAGAGGCAATTCTATGCTCATCACATATATAATTCCACCAATGTAAAAAGGATAACTTAGAATTGTCTTTCCAGCAGGTTAATATGACTTTAAAAGCCACCGCAAGAAATAAATCAAATAAAGGAGAAGTGGGATTAACTTGAGCCAAATCAGGCGACATGGTGCCTAAAAATACATTATGAATACTAAGTTGAATTTTGTGAGAGAAAATCAGGGTACACTTTGACCATATAGCAGACCAGAATGCATACACCTTAGGACCAGAGGAAATGTTTTAACCAAGCCTCGTGAGGGCTGTCGAGTCCTGGTGGTAGGAAGACTAAAATACTCAGACCCAAGCTTCTGCCAGTAGCCTAACAAAACTTGAGAGGGCCCCCTGCAAATGTGCGGAAGGGGGCCTTCACATTAGTAGGGACTGAGGGGGGCCCCTCGAGTATGGGTAAGCCTGGGGGCCCCCCGCACCGCGGGGGCTGCGGGGGCCTTTGTTATGCCCCTGGCCGATACGACAGAAATCTTCTGCATGAATTACAGTGTTTTAATATGAAAAGTTTTCACTGACAAGCTCTAAAGACATAGAAGATGCTTTTTTAAGCAAGGAGATGTTTTACTGTAAAATTAGACATGGATTATCCCCATAGGACAAACAAAACCGCATTATACTGTTTGGGAAGAGTTGTAAAATATCTCTACAGACAAATACACAACATTGTGTAGGTTTTAGGCTCCTCCAGTAAGAACCATTGTTAAAAAGTGCCCTCGTGAAACTTTTTAGTCTTTTAAAACTCTCCATTTGGGAAGAAAATCGTAGCATTCATTATCACTATTCTCTTCATTTGTCATTCATCCTGCCCTTGATCCGATATTTCTGTGGTTTTTATAAAGTTAGATGTTTCGAGGATTCCCTTTAAAATACAGTTCGAAATACATTGGAGCCGTATATTCTACATTACTTTTTCCCTATTCGCTTGTTCTCTCAGCCTTTGACTTTGAATCAATATAGGCCAAGTGCCGGAAATACACTACTTTCTACTCGTACACAGGGAGTCAGTTCAGTTCAGTGAATCTTTATTTCGATGGTTAAAAATCATCATAAAAATACATTTTATAAAATCATGTAATTTACATTTCTGAACTTCATTAGGATAAAAAGCAAACACCAAACAAAGCTGATACAATTCATGCAAAAGAGGTAGAATATTATATACATCATTGCTTAATCTCTTGTGTTCCTTAACCTTACTGCTACTTTTAAAAAGCTTATTACAGAGCTTAAAGTGCGCGTGTCATTTGCTCTTTGAAGAAACAGTAGTGCGGATTTAGCATGACGGAATTTTCCCTCTCTTAAAATATCAACCAGGAACATGCGCCGAGGGGTACGATAAAATGGACACAATAATACAAAATGAAGGGTGTCCTGCGGAGACCTATTGTCGCAGCCGCAGGCACCCTTCTGCTCAATAGTTACAGTGAAACCAGATGGATAAGATAAAATATTAGGTAACAAATTGAGCCTAAAACGACACATTAAAAACCTGTCCTGCTGATTGTACGTCAGAAATAAATAGGGTTCCATGCCCTCCCCATTCTTGACCAGGCAATAAGCCGCTACTGAGCGCTTTGATAATGCGGGAGCTGCTCTGACAGTTTCCAATTTTTCCAACAGCAGTGTTTTAATTTGTGGTTTCCGGGTCGTAGAAATTTTACACGGATTGCTAAAGAGGGTATGCTGGTCTATGGTCTCTAGTGTTGTTTTAACATATGTCAGCCAGGGGATTTGCAACCCCTTATCCCTTTGCAAACAGTCTGTAACAATTTCCCTACTCAGTTCCGCCTCAGGATTGGCCCAAATTCTGAGCCATGCCATAACCGGCCTAATCTTCACCTGGTCTGTGATGTAGGGAATCCCAAGTTCCAATTGTGCAATTTCCGCTGGGGTAGACTGTGGGATCTTTAGGATTCTACGGAGAAATGTATCTTCCTCTTGCTGTAAGTGTTTAGCATCCCTAAAGTCCCACACCTCGGCTCCATACAGTGCCTTTGCAGTACTTATTGAGCCATATAGGCTCATTACTTGTTCTGGGGACCAGCGTCCCAACCTGCGAGCAAAATTTAATATTGCACCACTTGAGGAGACCAGTTTTGTACAGCGTTCCTCAATCAGCGAATTAAACTGGATCTCGCCATCAAATAAAAGGCCTAAATAGGGAAAAGTACTTACAGTGTCCATTATGTGGGTCCCTATTTTAAACACACATTTCTTAGTGGGCCTTTTGCCTGCAACCATCACAAATGATTTTCTCAGATTCACTGACAGATCTAAATTGTCCATGAACTTTACAAATCCATCGATGAGCGATTGTAGACTCTGTGGTGTTCGTGCAAGCAGGACCGGATCATCCGTGTACAGGAGTACCGGAATTTGACGCTTCCCTACTTTGGGACAGTCTACAGTCTGGGCGATGAGGCTTGTCTCTAGATCACTGATATACAGTGAGAACAAAAAGGGAGCGAGAATACACCCTTGCCTTACTCCGCTTGTGCATGGAAATGGTTCAGTTCGCCCCCCCTCCGCACTAAAGCGGACCCTAGCAGTGGTGTTCCAATGCAACTCTCTCAGAATATTTATAAGACCCAGGTCTATTCCCAAATTATTCATCATTGCCCACAATTTGTTCCTATTCACATTATCAAAGGCCGCAGCCAGATCCATAAATCCCATGTAAATGGTACCATTACTTGCTTTGGTATACTTAGCAACTAGTAAGTATAGATTTAAACACTGATCACTAGTCGATTTTCCCATTCTGAACCCATACTGTGTGTCAGCTATTGTGCGGTGCTCTTCTGTCCAGGTCATAAGACGGTTCAGAACCACCCGCCCAAGTATTTTGGCTGAGACGTCAATTAGCGATATCGGTCTATAGCATTGGGGATTGTCCCTATTCCCTTTCTTGAAGATAGGGACGATTAGTGCAGTAGACCAAGATCGCGGGAGTCCTGATTTAATGGCCGCGTTTAACACCCTCGTCAAAATTGGCGCCCACAGGTCGATGTTACTTTGGTATAGATCTGGGGGTGTACCATCGGGCCCTGGAGCTTTGTTCGGTGTCAACCCTTGAATTGCCTTAATGGTCTCTGTTAGTGAGAGATCTATTTCCAGACTCCGTGTGCCATCCCAGCCCCCTTCTTGTTTTGTGTCTTCAGAGTGGTTGTAGAGACCCTCAAAATGAGTCACCCATTGTTGAGGGAGGATATTTGTGCTAATAACTGGGGCACTACTATCCTGGAAACAGGGCCTGTTAATGATCCTCCAAAATTCTGTGAAGTTCCTGTTTTCTCCTGCCTCTCTTAAATCAGCCCAGACTTCTGCTTGTAGGGTAGCCTTTCTTTCTTTTATCTTAATTTTATAAATTTGTCTACACTTGGCCACTTCAACCTTGTCCCTAGGGTTAGCTTTGAGGCTTGATTTTAGATTTCTTAATGCTCGAGAGCAATTAGTATCGAACCATCTTGGCTGTGCGCCTATCTTTCTAGGACCTTTTACTTCTAATAATTTATCGGCCAGTGTTTTCAGTTCCCCGAAGGACGCGACTAGATCAACTCCCCCTATCTTAGGGTCTAGGCAGTCTTCGACATACTTTTTGCCTTTTACAAGTAATGTTGTGTAAAATTCCTGGGCGTTGATTTTCGCCCACCTTAAACGCCTCCCCTGGTCTGTTGGCCTTAGTCTGATATCCACTTGTTTATTCATTTCCAAGTGGCCATTGTAAAGTAATTCTAAAACTAAGGGATTATGGTCACTAAAGGTACTCCATTTAGTACTGGCCTCTATAATCCAATGTTTTGCAAAGGGGGATATCAACATGAAACCTATAATGGAGGAGCATCCTCTTCCTGTAAAAGTTGGCACAAGGGTGCCCTCTGGATCCGGGACTATCAAATCAATAGTGTGTGCTAGCGTGTGGGTGCCAATTAATTTAGTTAGTGTTGTTCCCTCAGTGCTATGCTCAAAGTGTGGCCCCTTCGTGACCGGGCAAACGGCCCAGTCTACAGTTACCGGTAGCAGGTTTGGGCAGAGGTGGCAATTTAAGTCTCCCATCAGTAACACAATTGGTTCTCCCCCCCCTTCCTTTGATCAGCTACTTGGGTGAGTCTAATGTCTAGTTCCTGCAGGACAGCGTTCCTACCATTTATAGGACCTGAATTGTAGATATTGAATAGCTGTGCCCTCAACCCTTGCCCTTGGAATGTTGCTGCTTGAAGGGTGTGTGATGTCCGAGATGGTAATGTCCATCTTCCCTTAAGATTAATATCCACGTACAATGCTAGCCCTCCCCTCGCCCTTCCTGCTCTACTTTCCTGGGCTGGGACAAAGAAACACTTATAGCCCTCTAAGTGATAGAGATCGAACTTAACCGCCCAGGTCTCCTGTAGAGCTAATATATGAAAACCACGTAGATGGTTTCTCCAATCTACATTTTCAAATTTTCCGGCTAGGCCTGCTATATTCCAGGACATTATGTTCACCCTTCCCCTTAACACCCTCGCAACATTTGAACCCTGGGCGTTTGGTCTGACTACATCCCTCCTTGCTGGCGTGAGCTCCTGTTTCTCCCCATCCTGCTTTAAAGGGGTTACTGCCAGCCCCTTCGGCTGGTGACTTCCCCGGGATACTAGTTCACTGATATCGTTGGACATCCTTCTTTCCGTCCCCTCCTGATGCATCTCTAGTTGGGGTAGTCAATCGTTCTCGTCCAGGGACTGTATGGGGCTGAATCTATTTGTCCGCTGTGGGCCACCCTGATTTAATATTGGCAGGCCACTGTGTTCATATTTCCTTGCCCGGTACCCATCTGCTCCTCTGCCCCTTCTTCCCTGTGTGTGAGTTAAGGGATAAGTGACACAATTTCTGGGATAGAAGTACCCTTGTGGCATGGATCGTATAGTGGTGGTCGCATTCCTATTATGATTGCCCAGTATGTACTCCACTAGGTTCGGGTTCCTAAAGTTTGCAATAATGCAGTTCCCTTCAATATCTTTCCTTCTGCTGCCAATCCAATTTGCTCTCCTAACATGTAGGATTTCTCCAGGTTCCTCCCCCTGTAATGGCCTATGTATGTTCAACCAGTTAATAATCTTGTTTTTAAGTTCCATGTATGACTCTTTCTGACCCATCCTTAGTTCAGGTACCCCGGCAAACATAACAACATAGGGACTTGCTTCAGGAGGTAAATCTACCCATGGAAGGGGGGAGTGCATTCTATCCATTCGCTCCCGTCCTGCCTGGTAATTATCTTTCAGGCTATGAGTTGTGAGGTTCCCTGTCTGTGTCTGAGTTGGATTGGGCTGCATCTGGGGTTTATGGGTGTCATAATTCCCACCTTTTTGAATACTTCTTTCCTCAAGGTGAGCTGAGGCTTTGGGCAATGCATGGACTTGTACAATAGTGCATTGCTCATTACTTACACAGTTATTGTTATCTGGAATTTGCCGTGTTAAGGTGGTCACTGCTGATGTGGCATTTCCAATGAGATTGCAATTTGTGGTCTCCTTCGTCTTGCCCTGTTTTTGCAGTTCATTGGCAATTTTGTCTAACTTACTAACTAGTGGTTTTATTTGGCTAACAATGAAAGCCTCAAGATGTTTTTGGAGGTCAGCAGTTACAGGGTTCAGCCACCCCGGAGGAATTAAGGGACATGGAGCTTCTATTTCCACGACCTCATCATCTGTTGCATGTGCCTTACCGCCCCCACTGGTTGGTTTCAGTTTTCTGATATGTATATTCGTGGTGCCCCGTTTTTTACTTCTATTTCTAGTTCTGAATGTTCTATTTTCAACCCTATCGGGGAATGGCCCAGCGTCTGTTACCAGTTGGCCACAGGGGACAGCTTCAGGTGAGAGGTCCAGACTGCCATTATGTAAGGTTTCACAAAAGTTTAAATCTGTGATTTGTATAGGTGTGGTTTGTATAGGTGTGAGGGGAATATTTGTAGGTGTCATCGATAAGCGCCTCTGTGTGCGCTCAATCTCCCCGTTAACCACCCCGATGACCTTCCTTAGCATTAAATCTATTGCAGTTGGTGGCGCTGTGTGTCCTACTGGAGTGTTGGGGTCCAGCCCCATTTTTCTAGGAATGAGTGGTGTGCGTGGTTTCCCCTTGGTAGAGCGCGTTTTGGGTTTGGTAGCCATAGTACAATAATCTACGCTATTCCCTGCCTCCCAATAAGCTCACAGCGGGGTGATTGGGTGATGCTGGACAACCCTACTTTTATTGACAGTTTAATTCGTTTTAAGCCCCTTACAAGAGGAGTCCGTAGTCCGCCATACACAGATATTGTGCAATGTCCAAAGTCCTAGGCTGAAGAGTTGTGGCTTAGTGATAGGAACAAAGTTATACGAAAGTACCTGATTGAAAATCCAAGGGGGGTGGCCCAGCCCTGCCTCCTCTGGCCACTGATGGCCACAGAGGGCCCGCCCTTTGCCCGGGCTAAGCCCGCGCTCGGTCCCGCGACGCGGGGGCTCTCTCTAAACTTAAGCGCCTCCGGGCGAGGTGTGGGCGGTGGCAGCTTTCCCTGCAAAGTCTCCTGGTAGCTGCAGTCCCCCCTTCGGCTGCGCTGCAGTGATGGAAGGTGCTGCAGCGGCAGGAGGACCAATGAAATCACCAGCGGGACACGGGAGTAGAATGCAGATTGCCAGCTAATGCCCCCAACAGCTGGACACAGAGCCCCGCTCCACCGGGGCTCTCTCCAAACTTAAGCGCCTCCGGGCGCGGTGTGGGCGGTGGCAGCTTTCCCTGCAAAGGCTCCTGGTAGCTGCAGTCCCCCCTTCGGCCGTGCTGCACTGATGGAAGGTGCTGCAGCGGCAGGAGGACCAACGAAATCACCAGCGGGACACGGGAGTAGAATGCAGATTGCCAGCTAATGCCCCCAACAGCTGAACACAGAGCCCCAGGGAGTCATTCACAAAGGCATTTACAAGTATAAGAAGTAATCTTTCATTGCCCCTTCATGTACTCAAGTCATGTAGGGGCGTTGATCTATGCCTATGGACACCTAATGGTTACAACCACTCTGTAAGGTTAATTAATTAATTATAATGTCAAAAACAATGGAACATAAAGACACCTCAAGATGAGCATGTAGAAAGCAGCATAAAGCCAAATCAATGCATCCAATTGAAGCGTTGTAGCATAAGCAAAACAATCAGCTCAAACAAAATGCAGATGATCAAAATGCATGAGTCCAAATTTCCCTGCATCGAGGATTGGTGATTAAAAAACAATAATCTATCCCTACTCTACCACTAAATGACACCCCTACTTCAGCATCTTCAAGAACAAAAGTTAAAAGGCGTCAGCATGTGGAGTCTTCCTAAGAAGTCTCCCCCACAGTTATGGGTCATATAGCATAAAGCTACAGAGACAGAGCTTGCTCTAAGATGCTCTCTCTCCGAAGGCAGGAACGAAGTGGGCACTTTCCTTACTCTCAACATCGCATTATTACAGGTATCTTTCCCAAGAGTCTTTGCAGGTCACGCCATCTGCTCTGAGTACGATCTTGAAGGTAGTTTTCCATGGGATAACGGTGTTCTCGGGTTGCAACAAGTTGATCTTGGTTCCCAGGCCTTCTCCTGTGTGAAACACATCAGCCTTCCTTTATCAACTCAAGTTTTTGATGTAAGTTCTTCTCTCCTTGCCTGACTAATAAAACAAAGACATTAGTCTAGCTAACAAGAGCGCTTTTTTCACTTGCAACACAAAATGTGAGAAAGAACAAATTCCAGGGCACACTTGAAATTCAGCTACTAATTCTAAAGCAAGTTTTCAGGGAAATGCATTTCAGGTTTACAAGATTCAGCTAACATAAGAAACCAGCATATGAACTTTGAGATTTTGCAAAGGGAAATAAGGCACATTCAATTAATAGATTTACCTACATGTAATATGACACAATTAATAAACGCTTTTTAGTACATCAATAAATGTCATTATCACAAAATGAGCTCTCCACGTTAATATTTTCTGCTAGTTACATTCACTTTCTACGTTAATTCTCCATGTTACTTTTCAATGGACTACACATCTCCCGTTTCAATTTAATACATTTCACAATCCTAACATCTTAGGTTAATACGACAAAAGATTATATGTGGGTGCGCTCTACACGTGTGATTATAATGCACCCCTACAAATAAATGTGGTTTCTGCTACATCACTAGGAAAAGTTGAGGGGCACAGAGAGGGTCATGCAAATACAAAAATGAACAAAAGTTTAAGTCATTGTTAATTACGCTCCACTGCTGCATATGACCTGAAGCCTCCATTTAACCAAGCATTCTGTTTTTCCTGTGTTCCCTGACATTTACTTTCCCTAAACTCCTTGTTACTTGTACTTTAATTTCCCTAAAATCCTTGTTCTCCAGCTCTCCAGTTGTCCAGTTGTCTCAAGGCTGGTTCTTTTCCTCTCCATCTTCAACCTTCCTGTACCTGATTCCTACAGTACATCTTTTCATTTAAATTCTTCACCTAGCTGTGGACTATTTCTTCAACTCCTTCTGTGATCTAGCTGTAGGAAAATGGGTTACTGATTGAGGGGGTGAACCCTACTCAAGCAGCAACCACAATCCTTGTCAAAGAGAAGTCGCAAGGAAACCCCAGCTTAACCTGGGCTCAACTCCCAGGTAGCTTGGCACAGAACTGTTAGGCTTAGCTTAGAGGCAATGTGTAAAATATTAATGCAGCAAGAAACACAGCACAAGAAAAATCCCACACCACTTTAGGAAAATAGAACAATTTTTAGTAAATAATTAAAGAAAAAAACAATAAAAATCCAATCACTAGAACAGGAGATATGAAATTTTAATGTGAATACCTGTATTGAGGATGTATCGCACAGTGGCGGTCCCAATGAGGTGCAGGGCTGCAATGCTAAGACCTGCGCCATTGTCGAGGGGTTTGCAATGCAGAGGCCTGGATTGAGGATGCACTGAGCAGCAGCGGTTCTGATGAGACTGCGGGCTGTGATGTGAAGTCTGGCATAGGTGATGCAATGCACTGCAGTGGATCTGAAGCGGCTGCGAGGAGATGCGTCACACTGTGTCTGTTCTGCTTACAGGACCACAGTGGGCTGGCAGAGCACCTTAAGGAGAACTTCCCAGGGTCCAGGGCTGGGGTGGCACCCTTAGGGGGCAAGACTCAAAGCCAGTAAAGTCAAGGTACTGTATTCAAGATGGTAAGAAATTGGGTTACTGATTGAAGCGGGGTGAAGTCACAAGTAACCGCAAATTATCCTGTGCTCAACCCTGTGTAAGCTTGGCATAGAGCAGTCAGGCTTAACTTAGAAGCAATGTGTATAAAGTATTTATGCAGTGAGTCAAACAGTAATACATTGAAACATAACACAAGCAAAATCCCACACCAATTAAGAAAATAGAGTAAAATATAAAATAATTTAAGGCCAAAATGACAATGATCTAATTAGTCGACCCAGAGATATGCAGTTTTACACATTTAAGTGAAAATAGCATCAAAAAGCATAAAGCACCAACTGTGATTATCTGGGCGCGCCGGACTGGGACCAAGTAACACGTTCAGGCCGACGGCGATGGAGCACTGGCCAGCTACAGGAACCAAGTTAGGCCCACTGAACAAGAGTACCTTAAACCCTGGTTGCGGAGCGTTGTTAGATCCCACAACGAGGACGTGTCGCGCAGTCAAGGTTATGCAAGGTTTTTATGTGGAGATGTGTCACACAGCGATGATTCCAGAAAGCTACAAGGCTGAGATGCGAGGTTCTGCATCATCGATAAGGAGCTTGCGATGCAAAGTCAAGCTTCAAAGATATGTTGCGCACCGGCTGATTCCAAAGAAGTTGTGGGGCTTGTGATGTGAAGACCTGTATCAAGGATGCATCGCACAGCGGCGGTTCCAAGGAGGCTGAACGCCACAATGTGAAGTCCTGCTCCTGGGATGCATCACACAGTGGTTCCAATGCAGAGTTAGTCGAGGTGATGCATCATACTGCGGTTTCGATGAGGTGTTCTGGGAGGTATGCGTCGTGATGCGTTGGTTCTCCTGAGACCACAGTTGGGCTAGTAGAGCACCTCCAGGACCACTTCCAAGGGTCCAGGACTAGAATGGAAACCCTTGGGGGGCAGGACTCACAGCTGTCAGAGTCCTGATGCTGGATACAAGGTTGTTGGATCATTTCTGTCCCTGACACTCTGATTAGGAACCAGTTAACTAGCACTTGGAGTCGCTCTGGTGGTCCTGGGTTCAAGATACAGGTCCAGTCCTTCTCACTCAGGCAGGAGGACAGCACAGCAGCACACCAGGGCAGCAGAGTGACAGTCCTTCTTGCAGCAAAGCAGCACAGCAGTCTTTCTTCTGAGACTTCCACAGGTCCAGATAAGTAATGAAGAGTTGGGTCTGAGAGGATTCAACATTTATACCTGGAGTTCACTTTGAAGTAGAAGAATGTTCTAGAGGCCTCCAACCCCCAACGGTGTTAGGCATCCTCTTCCTGTCCTGGCCTCATCTTGTCTGGGGCCACAAATGACCAGTGACAAACCCTTTGAGAGTGTGTTCAAGCAGAGCCTTTGTGAAGTACAAGTATAGTAGGTGACAGCCCCTCCCACACGTTAAGTCAGAGTAGACCATCCTGCCAACGACAAGCCTTCCTCTCTCCTACTAACTGGGAGCTATACACAAAGACCAACTGCCAGCTGCACTTGGTCATGTGAACCAGGAAGCAGGCTGCAGGCACTAAATAAGGCAAGATAATGCCAACTTCCTAAAAGTGGCATTTTCAGAATTGTGGCTTAAAATACGACTTTACCATTAAAGAGGGCTTTACATTACAACTCATTAGACACCAGACTTACTCTACCTGCTCCCAATTGAAAGGTATCACTTATAAAATGTAATAAGATGACCCAATGTTATGCTATAGGAGAGGTAGGCCTTGCTGTAGTGAAAAACAAATTTAAGAGTTTTTCTCTACCAGGTTATGTACAACTTAAAAGTACAAGTCCAAACTTTTAAATACACTGCACCCTGCCCTCTGGGCTGTTCAGGTCCTACTCTAGGAGTGACTTATATGTATTAAAAAGAAAGTTTTGGGCCGGGCAAAAGGTTTATTTTGTCAGCAACATTTGCATTCCTCTTGTTGCTTGTACGAAGAGTGAGCCCAGGATGTAACTTAGAAAGAGATATAATCTAACAAGTGGAAAATAGCGTGTGAGCGAGCACAGTGGAATGTGGCGTGAGAGGGGAAGAGAGCAGTTAGTGGGTCAATATTGTCCGGGATCATCTGTTCTAGGCCTCTGTTGACATACACTCCCAGGTACTTTAGGCGGTCTGCTTTCCATTGAAATCTATAGTCAAGTAACCTAGGACAGCAGTAGAGCTTTGCTTTTGTCCCATTTGACTTTATAACCTGAAATAACTATTCTTTGATAGCAGACATAAGCACCGGTAGGGAGGTGAGCAGGTCGGTAAGTGTGAGCAATATGTTACCTGCATATAGAAGAATTTCGGAGGCACCCGCTGGTGTAGGGATTCTGCGATCTGTGGATAGTGCCATTTAATAGCCGCTAGCGGTTCTAGTGTGAGGAGAAACAAGAGGGGCGAGAGGGGGCGATTCTGGTGGGTCACTGACTGCACCTGTAAGTGCTCAGAGAGGAACCCTCCACAATTAACCTGCGTGGAATGAGCCTAATAGAGTCATTTGATTTGACCAGGTTGTAAAGTTAGAGGGGGGTAGGATCGAGTCCAGAGGGTTATGCAGCAGATGGTATTTAATTGTTGGTAGGCAGAAGGGGGTGTGAATAAAAGAGGAGAGGATAAGGAAAGGGAGACGTGAAGCTCAAATGGTAGTGTACTGATTCAGAGGGTGGGTGGTATCATGGCACAGAGGTGAGGAAATCAGCTAGCCAAAATGGGAAATATTGAAAACTTACTGAAAATACTCATCTGCCTACAGCCAACAGCCACAGAGGTATTCTAATCAGTCTCTTATTGGTGTATTGCGACGGCTTCTGAGGCAATCTTGATTTGTTCCTGGTATTGTCCTGGGTGAGCTCCTCCACACAATGGACAACCCTAGCCCTATCAGTCTGCTTCTTGAAATAACAATCATGTAGTCTGCCAACACGGCGGGCAGGAGATCATTTCTATGGCAGGAATTTGTCAGTTGGGTATTGCCAGGTGTTCGGGCCCCAAGAGTCCACTTTGTCCAATCTTTCTTCCAGCAGTGTGGTACATTTGCTCAGACTGTCCACTTTGGCATGGAAATAGCCCATGTCTATTGTAAGGTGTTCATTTCTATCGCAAGATCTGAGATTGCATTCCTGTAGGAAAGTGGAATATTATGTGGTATGACAGCGAGGCCTAACCATATAATATTATCACAATAACCCAAAGATGGTCCTTGGATTCACACTAATAAATCCTTAGCTCAGGCTTGGTAGAGTGGCAAAGACCAGTCAGGCTTTACTAGAGGAACATGTGGTAAGCATTTCAGAGTACCCACATGGACAATAAGTAATTGACACAACTTAAGAGAAATCCAACACCAATTTATACAACTGAAGTTTATTTTTATCTTATTTAAGACACCAAAATTAACGGGATATCATACATATAACCCGAGTTGTAGATTTTTGAAGCAATATTAACTCAGTGCAGTAAAATACATAGACAAAATAACACTACGGTCAGTGGCAAAATCTACTAGTGACAATCGGTCACTTGCAGGTTGAGTTACTTGGAATCCTTATAGGGGTATGATCATGCGGGCCCCTGGACCAGGCCACAACAGTCATATCAATTTTACCTAGCCAGTGGAGTCCGGGTGCGGAGTTGTACTGGCTGTCCTTGGTGCTGAATGGGAGCTGCGAGTGGTACTGTTTTTACCGCTTACATGATGCTGCAAAAAACAAAATGCAAAAACACTACAGGTACACAGCTGCTGATGTCGGATGATGGTTTCACGGTGTTCTCTATAGCTGCAGCATCGAGTGTGGGGATCGATTACTGGTCTGGTGACCAACAAGCCATGGCAGTGGTAAGCACAACAAAAAGCTGTGGGAACTTCACTGGGTCTGGGGGAGTAACTTAGCAGACTGAGGCTTTGGGCAGGCAAAACTACAACCCTCACTATGCACTGGACCAACTCAATTTGGGCGATCCCTTGGAAGGCCCGATGGTCAGTGATTCTTTAGATCTGGTGAGCATTTTTACCTGCAACTTGCATGGGACTAGAGCCACTAGCTTAGGTGAAACTGAGAGTGCTTCTGGCTTTCACAAGGGTCCCTCTCTTCAGCAGTGTTGAGTTTTAGCCAAGGAAGAGGGTCATTCACTGAATTACAAGTCTGTTGCCTCAGGGACAAAGTACCCCTCTTGTACATTGTGCTGGTGGGCAAAGTACTGTTGTCAGCGACACACGTCTCCTCTTGGACCTTCCTTGAAGTAAGTTGTTCAGATCTGAGGTTCTGGTGTCAGTGGTGTCCCTTAGGATCTATATTTAGGGATGTTAGGTGTGTGGGAGCCAGTAGCCAATGGGCAGCTGGTCCCTGCAGCTAATACGCCCCCGGCATGACCACCCCTGGTGGTTTAGGTCACCTTTTCTACCCATAACCCACTATGTATGCCCTCCTTTAGGTGTACAGACCAGGTGCCCACCCTAGAGGTGTGGCCAGCGTTCCTGGGGGTGTACACCTCCTGCTTAGCTAATTTCCCGCCTTGCCTGGGTGCAAGCGCACATGGGGCAAGGGGAGGGCTCTTTCCTCCTCGGGGGACAGCCCAGATGCATATCAGAGGTGGTGTAGCCTTTGAAGCTCTGATGTGCCAATTCACTAGACATATGGGGAAGAGGGAGGTGTGACCTTATCCCTGCCCAGCCTTTGCTCTGACTTCTGGGAGTGATCACACTTCCTGCAGGAGGTCAGAATCTTGTCTTGGCACCAGCAGGTCTGGTCAGCCAAAATACAGTAAAGCTGGGGGCAACCAGGGTTAATCTCTAAGGTGCCCTCTGGGTGCATGCTACGTCACCCAGGGTGCCAGAATCATATCAGAGTTGAGAAGGCACATTGTTTGATACCAAACATGACTGATTTTAGTGGTACCATAATGGAGCTGCCAATCTCGAGGCTGACCGATTGGCAGCTTATATTATTCTATGGACCGAAAACAGATATAGTGGTTTCCAATGAGGAACAACACTATAGGGTCAAATTGGCATGCACTTACATGTCCACACCCTAAAAATAATGTACCCTGCCTCCAGGAATGCAGAGGCCTTCCTTAGGGGTGCTTTACATACAATTAAAGGCAGTGTAGGTGACTGTGCCACACATAGTGAGGGCTCAGTCGAGTTCGAGCAGTTTGCACTGCTCCTGCATTCTGCAATTGTAGGCCTGCTGTCAGTAGGTTGCATGGGTCACACTGGATGGCACAAACAGGTGCTGCAGCTCTGGTGTCCCCTTTACCACTCATGTCCTGGTTGCCCCTGCTACCATATACTAGGGACTTACACAGGGTAAAGCTTTTGCCAATTTGGGATTTGGGGATTACCAAGTCAAACATAACAGTTTTAGGAGACAGCACAGGCAATGTGGTCTGGGCAGCAGACTCCAGTACAGTGTCAATGTCATAACTATCAGCATTTGGAGCAAAAATTGGGGGTTACCATACAAATAAGGGGGACTTTCCTACAATTCCCACCGCCAACATTTCCTTCCGAATGAGTTCCATGGAAGCCTCCTGCGAGGTTGCGTTTGTTGTGCCTGATGGTTTAGTGTCCCCTACCACCTCTGTAAAGAGGAGTTGCCTCGTGGCTTTGCATCTAGCCTTGTCAGTAGTTAGTATGCATCTGGGAGGGGGAAAAGAGGAAATATTTTGCTGCTCTTAACGTGGTTTGCCCAGGAAGGAGAGGCAGCTTCCCATAGTCAGCACCAGTCTGTCTCTCTGAGTTAATCTGCAGGTGTGGGGAGTCACTACAACAAAGCAGAGACAAGGTACCCTCCCAGGAGGTCTGGGTTAGTCTACTGCATTCAGTTATTGTTGGGATGGCATGGGACTCCTCAGCAGCTAAGGCGGGAGGTTCGGGGTCCATATGACGATTACTGACAATCACTTCAGCTTATGGGCAGATGATGTTTCTGACTTGTCGCCAGTGTATGCTTGGTAAGGGGATCTGCCTCGATCCATGTTGAAAGCAGGCTTAACATACACTCTAAAGCTCCCTGTGTCTCCTGAGGAAGTACTGGGCTAGCAGTAACGTGCCATTTGTGGTGCCCTAAAGCAGTAGCAAGCAAGAGGGGTTCCAATGGGATAAACAAACAGCACATTCCATCCCTTTTACTCCTATTTCCGGGGTCCCACATAGTAGGAGGTGCAGTGTCTGAGCATGTGCTTGGCCAGGGGAGCTCTCCGTTAATAGCAGGTGCACTAACATGGGATCCTGAGTGGTTGGACAGCCTGGGTTGATTCAGTGCAGGACCAGTTGAGGGCCTCTAGTGGGCGGCAGTGCTGAGGGGCCTCGAACATCAGCCTCCCAAAGGAATCAGTGTGTACTTCGCAGTCTAGGCCCTCGTCATCCCCCAGGGCTAGTCATGGAGCAGGGCTCTTGGGTGCTCAGTCAGCACATCATTTCACCTCCCAAGTCATGAGGCACCTCCCAATGTTCAGGAACAGGTCCCTCCATACGCTGCCAGCAGTTGCTGCTGGGACCTGTGCAGCAGGCCGCTGGGATGCCCAAATGCTCGGCTCTGCCTTGAAGGCACTGAACACTATCACCAATAGATCTGGGACGGAGGCAATAGATCGCCCAGCCCCTCTCTTCATAGGATGGGTTGTTAGGTGCGCCAATATCTCTGTTTGGGTGATGTTCCCCCCCCACCGGCCAGAGGAGCTCTACATGGAGATGGCCAGGTCAGTTGGCTGCCAGACTCCGCCCTTCGTGAATAGTAGCCCTCCTTAAAGTGCCCATTCACTATAGAGAGAAACAGATCTCTACACAGTTCTGCATCTCTGACAATTATCAGCAATACTCATTCTAGAATGTTGCCTTGTTTGTATTGTCAGCTCGGGTTTTGAGATGTGTTTGACAGGATTTCCCCTTTAGTATCTTTCTCACTATTTATTCTACACTAACCCTTTGGCAGATAACAAGCATGCTCATGCTAACCATGACCAAGTGACAAAACATTTAGAGGAATTTTAAACATGAGATTCATTGACTGACAGCATGTCCCATTGCCAATATTTGGAGAAGTTAGGCTCTCTCGTTAATATTTTATCAGAAAATATGACTGCTTTACAACCACTTGAGCAGTAGCAAAGCTTTCATTTCCTGATGGTACCACATGGAAGATTTACTTTTTATTTAAGTCAATCTATTTTTTCATGATAGTAATTTTTTAAATCACATACATAGACACCACTCCTTATTGAAAGAGAGAGCGAGTGAATACAGGGACCATGTTACTTGTGGCTATGCATTAAAGAGCAGGTGAATGCAGTGAAAATGTCACTAGTGTATATGAAATATATTAGGATGGTAAATCTGAACTGGGTTCCTGCTTCCTTTAAATGGTAGTGGAGGGCCTCATATTTGGCCTGGATTTCTTTTGTGGAAAAAAGTTATGAGGGTTTAAGTGCAGACTGATTCAAATATTTTTTGTAATTTTTTTATGGGGATTGGTTTTGATGATTAATCACTTGATTAATTAATCCAATTTTTGATACATTAATTTGAATGAATATTTTTTATTTTATCTAAAGTTGATTAAACCATGTATGTGCTTTTTTCTTTGGACTACATTCGTGATGTAAATTGCAGTCTACATTTGTCAAGCCCACCACTGAGAAAGTGTCTTGAATACCTATCAGATATCTCATGTGCCCTGCAGTGACCTATAGGGAATAGGATAGTAAAGAAGATGAAAACAGGAGCAAGCTTGAGCAGACTGAGATCTGAATACTGGCAGAAACTGAGTAATACTGTTGAAGACTGAACAATAAAGACAAGTGATATGCAGTACAAAAATGGGACGGTAATGGTAAAGTACAAAGTAGAAGAAAAATAGACTACTAAAAATGATAATTTATGCGCTCAATGGAAGGTGAACTGTCAGCAATGGAAAAGAGATCATGATTAAGGAAAGGAATCGTTGATTCCACACATTGGCTATCGTCAGGAGGCAGCTTGCACCAGCCCATTTCTCTTGTTACACCGACTAAAACAGAACCATCTGCTAACAATGAAAGTGGGGAGATGATGTGACGTAATTGCCAGAGCTGCAGACTTTGGAGCTTGGGAACCAGGTTTGAGTCTCCTCGTTGGTTCAACATCCTGTGATTCTGGGCAAATCACTTAATCTCTCCATAAATTAATGTGTCATTAACTGGTGCTTGTGAAAAGTGCTGGTGTTGATGATTAGGTGCCAGTGCCAAGCACCGGAAACCACTGGCTCAAATTAAGCACTGATTCCAGAGAGCAGTGGGAGACACTCAGCAGCTCCTATGTATGTGCTCTACGTAAGTCTCTGTGCATGAGGCACCAAGCGCCAGAACTCAGTGGGATCCTCTGGTAATATTAACTACGATTTGAACACAACACAAAATAGTACTAAGGAGGTGGAGCAGGAGGAATAGAATTCATAAATATGTCTCAGGAAAGGGAGGACTGGGTTCTACCAACCACAGAATGGGGAAAGCATGTCAGAATACAGAGAAATAGACAGACAAAACGAATTAATTAACTGGGAAGGCATGGCAGTGACAAAGAAAGGTGGATAAGCAATTGGAGCAAAGTTTAATAGTGTGCTAAGACTGAGGAACTCTCGTATGCAGGATAAATAATTGAGAATGCAAGCAAAAAAAGGGAGTGGAAGTTAACAGATAGAACAAAGAACACTGGAATGCAGGACTAGGCATCTGCATACAAACAAGAGCAGTGTTGAAAGTATGCAGACAGAAGGGATCAGCAGTGCAACAAGAAAAGGATTGGAAGGACAGAGCTATAACATCAAAGAAAAAGCAACAGAAGTAGAGCTATAGCAACAAGACTGTACATGGAAAATCAAATAGCACTGTAAATGCAAAGCACACAGAAGCTAGGAATAGGCCTTCAAGCAGAGCAGCAAGACCAAGTTCATACAGTGTCTCAGCATTAAGATGGTGCAAGAACTCTGAACACTGGGCTCACTGAGATGGTATAGATGGCTGCTTAGGGGAGGAGCACAGATGCAGGTAGATAGCCAAGTGAAAGCAATTATCAAGGTGCTGGAAATCAGTCCTCCATCTCAAGAGAGTATTTTAGAATGGGACTTGGAGAAAGAAAGGTTATAGAAGCCAGAAGGCACAAGAGGGGAAACGGAAACCAGGAGCAATTTGAGGATCTGACACTGATGAAAGTCCAGAAAGCATGTATGTATGGTTTAGTGAATCCATAGGGATTGGGAACCATGACAACACACAGGGATCCACCTCCAGTGTGATCTTGGCAAGGTTGAAGGACAGAAACAACTATAAGGACCATAATGCTTCAGAATAATGGTGTGGAAACAAGGACTGGTGTGAGCTGTGGAGCAAGGTGTGCAATGTGACTGTGAGTTCTGTGTGAAACAGAGGCCCACAGAGCCCTTATGAGCGTCACATTGTGGCGGGATGACATCCTGACAACTCACCACGCACACTTTGCCCTTAACTCTGCCTTACTAGCCAGTCTGCATTCCCAAAAGTGAGCCAAAAATATCCTAATGGAAAACTTGGTGTAGAAAGTGCTATTAAGATCAAGACTGAATCCTCCCTCTAAGGTAGCTCAGTAAGGTTTGTTCAACACAAGTTGTTTACTTTTCAGGTGAAACTTTAAAGATTGTGTAAGGTTGCTAGTTTACATCTCATTATTCAGTTCAGCTGCTTTATTCTCTTTGATTATCCCACAAAGTCCATTGCTGTCCTCCTTTAGTTTTCAGTTGTGTATTAGAGTTGTATGTTAGAGATTGTGACTTTCTTCCTTGATTGGTCTCTGTAAACGTTTCCTATCTCCCTACAGAAGAGTAGGGGGAATAAATTTTTTCAATTGACTTTTCTTCTATAGTTGGAATTCATTTAAAAATAATGTATCATTTATCTAATATGACAAGACCCGTCCTCATTAGTAAAGTTAGTTACATAATTTCATACTGCTCAATTAGTCACCGTGGGCCTGACTCTTAAAAAAGGATTGTGTAGGAGCAAAAGTTGATGGTGTTAAATATGCTTTTAAAAACGCATGTTTTAAATGTTAAAACAATTGATACATGCTTTAGTTACGTTGACCATATCACAACGTTGACAACCTATTTATCACCAATGTTGAATTTTGGATCATGAAAGAAGATCAGAACCATTTCCATTTGCTAAATTGGCAGAACCTCCTGCACCTGCACCCGTTCACACTCCAGCCCGATTGGACATTGCATTGAGCACTTCTTAAGTGCCACATCTGCCACCTGATGTGCTGGAAACCTCTTTTTTGGTGCCTTTAAGGGCTGCTCCATCTCAAACCATGCGAGAAGTAAAGCACAAGAAGGACAAATGTTACAAAAGATTTAGCAATGAAACACCTTCTGTGAAATGCCACAGAGAACAAAGACCCATGAAAGCCATGGGCTGGACACCAATATCTTCTCAGGCAGTACATTCTAGGGTAGTAACTCTGAAGAGAATGTCTTTCAGATGAGAAGCATAAAAAAAATCTTTACTGGAGAACAACACCAAAATGATTTCCTGGGGCCCTGTAAAGAATCAGGTTTACAGTTTTGTCCCAGAAAGTCAACTCCAGTTACTTTTCCTATAAAATGCCTTATGAACCTGGGCATTATTTTTTCACCACAAACTACATATTCCATACCTGCTTGGTTATCTCCTGTGGATGATATAATCTTCAACCCAGTGGACAAATAGGGCAGGCCACTGCTCTTCCAATTTAGACCTCAGTTATCTGTGGGACTCTGCAAAAAACACAGAAAGTGAAACACAGGAGAGCAGGAGAGAACAGATGGTTCTAAACCTGGGCCTGCTAGAACTTGTGTTGGACACCTCACTCACCTATTTTTGGTTCATCTGACTAAGAAGAGATTAGTCAGGAAATACGGACTAGCTAACCTGAATTTCCGGACGGAGCATACAGCTGCAGATTCACTAGTCGTATCTGGACCTTGGAAGAGGTATGATGCATTGGGCTCAACCACACTTGCTCTTTCCAAAAGAAGAGTCAATAGATGGCTACCCTTGGGAAAAAATTGCATACCTTGACAACCATTGTGAAGGCAGCCAGCTCTTCCACCTGCCTAGGTCTCTATGAGCAGACTTTATGGGACTCTGTGGAATGGTTCAATGTATACTTACCCAGAATGAAAATAAGGGAATGAAACAATTTCTCACTGAGACCAAGTAATCAGTGCTGCAAAAGAAACTGCATACCTCTGTGAATGAGTATCTACATGGGCTCAATAAGAAATTCCTCTTGAATGTGTCTCCTTGTCACCACAATATTACATACAGGAGAACCCCGTACACCCAGTTTAGACCTGGGTAAATTTAGTATCATATGACATTTTCCCAATAGGTATCAATAGAAAGGGCACAAATTGGAATAACTTAATTATAGAAGCAACAACAACGCTGAGTCCCAACTTATTATCAATGCAATTGCATTTTTTTCAACTGAGGCAAAAGAATGCTTCATGAGTTAGAAAGCAGCATCAGCATTGAATAAGAATTGTCTGTTACGTGCAGAGTGAACACATTGTGAACACATTGTGCTTGTGAGAGAACATTAAACGGGGCAAGTGAACCAAGAGAGAGTGAAAATAAAACGGCATTGAATGGAAATATTTGAATTATAATTATGCATTGATGTTACGATACAATATTATTTTCACGAAATCATTTCATAATTATAGATCCATACATTTGCTGGTACCTGAACTGAGGTCATCATCAGGTCAATAATAACGCAAAAAAGAGAGGATTGCTGCCTAAAAAAAAACTGCAAAAAAGTAAATTTAAATGCTGGTTCAGAGTGAAACTGGACCAATGATTTATAGCGAAGGGAACATGTTTGAGGTACCTGAATGATATCCTGGGAACCTAGTGGGACAAACTAGAGAAGAGGGGCTAGTGTTAGCTGAAAATAGTGAACCCGCGGGTAAGTAATTGAATTAAATAAGAACTGCTAATACACTCACTCAGAGAGAAGGTATCCGGCTGATGTGTATAGGCATCTGTTAGAAATGGGAGACTCTAATTTGCAAAGGTATGCCCCTTTGTCTAAGTAGGGACCCTTCCTTCTAGTCAGGGTAAGGGAGTTACACACTTTAGATAACCCTTGCTCACCCCCGTGGTGGTAGCTTGGCACGAGCAGACAGGCTTATCACAAAACAACGTGTAAAGTATTTGTACCCTAAACACACAGTAACACATTGAAAACACCACAAATGGACACCGCACCAGTTTAGAAACAATAACATATCTTTATCTAAACCAAACAAGACCAAAACAACTAAAATCCAACATACATGTATCCAGATATCAGTTTTAGAATGGTTATTTCAAAAATAGAACTGTTGAAACAAAATAGCTCCTCCTGGGGCTATTATGACATTGTGACAGGCACAAATCCAAAGTACGGCACCAACCGCGAGGTGCACGTGCTGGGCAAGGAGTCACATGCACCCCCAAACAACAGTACCTTGGAAAGGAAGTCAACAGGCGATGCAAGGGGTCGTGAATGTGAAGCGTCGATGCCGAGGCGAAGCCGGTTCCCTTCTGCCACGGGGTAGGTGAGGCATCGAGTCTGTATAGAGGCAAGGCGTCGGTTCCAGTGAGGAGATGCTACGTCGAACAGTTCTTGAAGTCACCCTCGTCAGTTGTCAGCTCCACGATAACGTGATGCTGGTGCTGGCAGTGACGGTGTTGGTGTGAAGGCTGGCGTTGGGTAGGCCGATAACTGCAAGTGTCAGCAGGCGTCGAAGGGCGTCGGAGCTGCAGTGCAGGCGGGGTGGTGCGTCGTGCACTTAACAAGCGGTGGCCCAAGCCTTGGTGCAGGTCATGGTGTAACTGGTGGCATCACGGACATCGTCAGAGTTGTTCTTCTTTCTTTTCAGTACCAACCACACAATTCCTAGGGACCAGGAACTGGAATTGGCACCCTTTTGAATACAGGAGTCCACAGGGGAGTCCAGGTGCTGTTCAGTGGGTGCAGGTGAAGTCTTTGTGGCCCTTATACTTCAGAACAGGAGGCGAGCACACACAGCCCTCCAGCTTATCTCCTTGACAGAGGTTCCTCTTGGGTGCAGAAGTGATCTAATTCTCGGGGGTTTAAGGTCTAACACTTATACCCCATTTTTTCTTTGTTCTCTTTGTGGCAAGGGTCTCTGAGCCCAGTCCAAACCAGTTCTGCCCTCTCTTGCCCAGCTTCACTACAAGAGGTGGAGACAGCATTGTGCACAGGAGATGTAGCCTATTCAGGTGCTAGTGAAACTCCTCCCACTACTCTAAATGCAGCCCAGGCCTATTCAGCCCAGCTATGAGTCACCCAGGCAAGGCAGAGCACACGTCAACCCCCCTTCAGGACTGTCTAGAGTGAATGCACATCCCAGCTCCTGCCACTCTAAAACCAGACAGTGAATTCACGAACAAGCAGAGGCATACAGAATGGTTAGACAAGAAAATACCCACTTTCTAAAAGTGGCATTTTCAAACACACAATTTAAAAACCACTTTTACTAAAAGATGTGTTAGTAAATCCTGAGTTCAGACAGCCTAAACCCCGTGTCTCTATCTTGTCCCAATGGAAAGTTACACTTGTAAGATGTTACAGTGCAGCTACAATGCTATCTTATGGGACAGACACCTTTTCAATAGTGAGAAACGAAATTGGCAGTATTTCAATATCCGGACATGTAAAACACACCAGTGCATGTCCTACCTTTCACATACACTGCACCCTGCCCATGGGGGTACCTTGGGCCTATCTTAGGGGTACCTTACATGTAAGAAAAGGGAAGGTTAGGGACTAGCAAGTGGGTGCACTTGTCAGTTCGGCATGGCAGTTAAAAAATGCATGCACAGACACTACAGTGGTACGTCTGGGACACATTTACAGGGCTACTCAGGTGGATGGCACAACCAGTGCTGTAAGCCCACTAGTATCATTTGATTTATGAGCCCTGGCACACTCAGTGCACTTTACTAGGGACTTACCATTGAATCAAATATGTCAATCATAGATAACCAATCATAATCATAATTTACACAGAGAGCACTTGCCCTTTGGCACTGTTCAGCAGTGGCAAAGTGCCCAAAGCATCTAAGCCAGCAAAAACGAAACCCATCACAAAGTCAAAAATGCAGGAGATAGAGGCAAAAATCAGGGAAAACCACGCCACGGATGCCAAGTCTAACAGCATCTCTCCTGGGACAGCCCAGCTGGTCACCTGAATAAGTATAAATAAGTCCACTTGTACTTGATCAGAAAAAGAATTGTGGAAGAGCCAAGGCGCTCAAACCCCAATGGATGAAGGAGTAAATTAATCACGATACCAGATGCCAAACCATTTCTGAAAGGGAAGTAGAAAAACAACACTGGCATTCAGAAAGGTGTACCAATTATGCGTTTGTTCAAAAGCTGGTGTAACTTCCAACATTATTCCTTTCCACCACAGACACAGCAAAACCATCTACACCTACCTTTCTCTGACTTCATACTTTTTATATTCCACACACGTTGAAATACAAAAAAATGGTATCATGAACTATTTCATTGAAGTCAATGAACTAGGGAAAAAGGGGATACTTCCCCAAGTTTCAGTTCAGGGACTCAAATGTCAGCAACAGCCAGTTCATTGCCCAACTTGTAAACTCATGTTGCACCATCAGTACCACAGAGCCAATAAGAAAAGACATTTTATGACCAGGAAAAGACAAGCTAGGGGATGTAAAAACAAACATCCTCCCAGTGCCATGGGAAAAGCCTCTCATACTAAGAAACTATGACCCTATTATCCTGCCCCCCACCTTCAGCACCATAATAGCAATGAGCATAATCGTCCCTCTCCCATTGTAGCTGAGGATAACATGAGATAGAGAAAAGATGAGAGGAATATTTTATACAATGGCTACAAGATACTGTTTTAAGGTTCTGTACCCAGTATTCAACAAGTGTGTGAAAACCTTCGTTTTCAGTCAGCTGATAGAAGAGGTGCAGATTCATATAAAGAAAGTGATTGTATGTGCTTGGTGACTGCAAAGAAACCGATAACCACCTAAATCCAGCTAGAAAGAAGGGATCAACAGCGGGAGTTTTATCCTAGCCTAGATTAAAACTGTGGACATATGGGTCAGGAGAAATAAGTTCAGAATTTTAGCCCTCTGCCAGTTATATCCTTCAGCTTGCCTCAAGGAGACTGAAAATGTGTCATCCATCTTAGGAATGCTTATTTTGACTTCTCGGGCTGAACAAAACCTAAGTGTTTCATGAGGTAGTAGATTGGTTTGAATTTCGAACAATATTAACCTCTTCTGTTGGGTCTGAAGTCAGCTTAGTAAAGTTTCTCTTTTAAATGTATAACAGTGGTAGTTTGTTGCAAAGTAATCTTCCTCTATTTTTACCTAGATGAATGGCTGCTTAAGGCTACCTCTAAGTGAAAAGTACCTCAGGATCCACAAACAATGTCAATTCTCCTTCAAGGCCTAGGTCACCGCATCAGTGGAGACAAATGTACCCTCTCCCTCAAGTTTAGCTCATTCAGCATGAAGGTCAAGGAAGGAAAGCAGTAGCGGCTGTGGTCCACAGGAGCAGTCTTAGCAAGTCATCTCTTGTACTGAGGAAGTTGCTGAGACACTGCTCCTCTGTGCCTGTTCGTATTCCTTTCCTTGATTGATAGTTGACATCAAGTGCACTGACCGACTGTGTGAAAAATAAGGCAGGGCCCCATCAAAGTGACCTGCACTACACATGTAGACCTTACTTGCCAGAGGCTTCAACTCTCTTTAAGGTTTCAATGTTTGCTGTAGCCTTTGGTGTGTGAACTACCACCTTCACATTGACAACAGTCTCCATCGTGCTCTTCCCTGTTTCTGCAATCTCCCTATTTCACCTCTTCCCCAGTGACAAGATATATAACAACAGAGCCCAAAAGTGATCAGTGGGTTTAAGCAGTGCACAGCAAAGATGACAGTAATAGCTCCTGGTTGGCCTGGTTTTTGGTGGAACCCAGATGTCCTCCAACTATCAATTTAGCCTCAGTGAAAACTTCTGTGCAGGCTGAAACCTTTCATTAGCCAATCGGGTAAAGGGCAGGAGCTCAGCATTCTAAGGCTGAAGTTGAACTCTTTTTTATCTGAATATCTACAGTCTGATCACATAAATCGTCCAGAGGACCGGTTGAACCATCTTAACGTGAGTGAAGTACCTTGTTCATTCAAGTGGAAGAGGTGTCTGGAGAAGCAGGTGGATCTGAGAATTTGCAAAGACGAAAGGTAAGACCTTAAGTAATAAAATACAGTTCGCACAAAGGGCCCAATTACGACTTTTGGCGGTGCAGGGGCCAAAAGTTGCTGCCACCTGCCTGCCAGATTACACATTTTTTGTAGTGTGGCGAGTGACTGCATAGCGGTTCCCGCTGCGGTGCCTTTGAAAAAGAAAACACAATGGTAACGCCTCACAAGGTTCCTGCATGGCATGGACTGAAACATCCATGCCAGGCAGGAACTTGTGTGAATACACATTCGGGACACATGTTGTGCCTCCTGTGTGCATACAGAGGCCGCAGAGGTACAAGGGGGCCCAGTAGGGCCTCTTTGTTTTCTCTCTCTGCCAGGGTTTTCATGGCGGTAGAGCTGACATGAAAACCATGGCGAATAGGAAACTCTCAATATGCTTGGTGCAATATGCTTGGTGCATATTGCAGCCTCTGACTGCCGCACCACTGCCAGGGAACTGTTGTTCCCTGGCAGCGTCGGCGGTCCCAGGGTGGTCCGACTGCCCAAGTTGTAATGGGGCGGTCATACTGCCGATGTGGTGGTGGCTGGACTGCTGCAGCTACGCCACCATGAGTCTGGCGGTCCTTGGAACGCTAGACTCGTAATTTTGCCCAAAGTAATTGCAAATTGTGCACTGACTTTTTTCAACAAGTCTTTAATTAGCAATGCGTCCTATATACTATTAGGTTTCATCACAAATTCGTCTATCACAGAGTCACAGAAAGACCTGCCAACTGAATATTTTATTTGCGACCCCCGGTGACTGGTTGAAAACAATGGATGATGGCCTGCAAAGAATAGCAGACCATCATCCCTGTTTTTGCCTTCCCAAACATCATTTTGTAAAGCAGCCCCTGTTCCCTCAAGGAGTCAATATTGCTTTAAAAACAATTACTGTTTGCATGCACACTTGTGGGAACATTTAGTGGTCCCCTGGACCACTGCCTGCTCCCCGCAAGCTTGACTGGCATGGTTCCTTAAAGGAAAGCTGTCCAAAGGAGCCAGCTTCCTCTTTGTGAATCAGTTAACACCTCCTTTGAGGAGCCGGTTACTATTCAACGGTTTGCAACCGCAGCTGCGGCCACAAACAATGGATTGATCCTATACCAAAAGATAAGTAGAAGGGGATACCCCTTTCACCCTTTTTCCTAATTGCGATTTGGTGTGGGTTAATGTATTTTGCAAGTTCGAAACGCTTATCCAACTTGCAAGATTGCTTTAATACAAACCAAACAGACATGTTGCGGTCACAAACTGTGGGATTTTGTGAATCACTGGGTTTACAACTACAAAACGACTTGGTGCATCAAGTCCTTCTTGCTTACCTTCATTATTCGCAAAATATGGGTCAAAGATCTCCTCTATTGGGGGGGCGTGGCTTGGACGCCGAGGGAAGATGGCGGACCCTGCCTGAGCTCCGCTTCGTCGCGGGACTCGGATCCCGTTTTTGCCGTCTTTTCGTCAGCGGTGCTAGTATGAGGGACTGCATGACAATGGGGACATCGCGGTGAGTCTTTCACCAGCCTCCGTTTCAAGTTTCCAAGCGTCTGGCAGTTTTCACTCGCACCGGCAGTTTCTTCTCTTCAACGATGCGAGCGGCCGCCATTTTGTTTTCGTTTTTTTTGCGGCGCTCGCTTTTCCCTCTTCAGACTGTGTCATCTGCTACCCTGAAGTGGTATTTCCTCCAAACAGTCTCTTGTGATGCCTGAGGTCCATTTTTGGTTATATTACTAATATTTTTGGCCGATTTTTCCCCTTTTCCTAGTACTGAAGTGCTCTGACCCGCCTCCTTCTTCAATTATGAGGTACCTTTGTGACTAGCGTTTTTTCTCCAATTTCTGCAGCCTTCACCAGGTGCTCTTTGTTTTATTGTTGATGGACTAGTTTTATTCAACGCTGAGATCCACTGTTCCTTTATTACTTTCTTCAGTACATTGCCCTGGGGGTATCTCCGTCTTGTTCAGACCAAAAAGCTCTAGTCCAGTTCCTCTTGCCAATTCCTGACCTGCTTCAGTGCACCAGTGTGAGTGGCGTACTTACCTCCTTACATTGCTGTTCAGTCACAAATTTTTGCTGCCTTGGATTTACTTTCTCATTCAACTTTCTGGTTTGACTTTCCATTGTTTTTGATGATGGCTAGCGACTCCCACTCGTCCAGACCATCGGTTTCTGGCACAAAGCCGAAAAGGCACAAAAATGATCCTCCTTCACCGATTTTATCCTCGCAAAATCCAATCTTGGATACCATTTTGGATGAGGTCCGTGGCCTTCAACCCTTTATGACTGCTACCAATGACAAGCTTAAGCAAATTGAGGAAAGATGGATTGTTATGGAAAGTAAAGTTCTTGATCTTGAGCAACGAGTTAGCGACATTCAGGATATCTCCACAAGGATTCCTCTTCTTGAACAAGAAATCTCAAAACTAAAACTTCATACTGAGGATCTTGAAAATCGCAATCGTAGAAACAACCTACGCCTTTTTGGCCTGCCGGAAAATATTGAAGGGTCCGACTTGGTCTCATCAATCAATCAATCAATCAGTGACACTTATAAAGCGCGCTACATACCCGTAGCGTCTCAAGGCGCTGGGGGGGGGGGGGGGGGTGCCGCTACTGCTCGAACAGCCAGGTCTTCAGCTTCTTCCTGAAGGAGAGGTGGTCTTGGGTCAGGCGCAGGTCGGTCGGGAGGGAGTTCCAGGTCTTGGCGGCCAGGTAGGAGAAGGACCTTCCTCCTGTAGTCGCTCTTCGGATGCGGGGGACGGCGGCGAGGGCGTGGTTGGCTGATCGGAGGTGGCGTTTGGGAGCGTAGAAGTTGACTCGGCTGTTGAGGTAGCTCGGGCCTTGGTCGTGTAGGGCTTTGTGTGCGTGGGTGAGGAGGCGGAAGGTGATTCTTTTGTTGACGGGGAGCCAGTGAAGGTCTCTCAGATGTCCGGAGATGTGGCTGGTTCGTGGGATGTCGAGGATGAGTCTGGCTGAGGCGTTCTGGATCTGCTGGAGTCTCTTCTGGAGCTTGGCGGTGGTACCGGCGTAGAGGGCGTTGCCGTAGTCCAGTCGGCTGGTGACGAGGGCCTGGGTGACGGTCTTCCTGGTCTCGGTGGGGATCCACCAGAAGATCTTCCGTAGCATGCGTTGGATGTTGAAGCACGCCGATGAGACGTTGTTGACTTGCCTGGTCATGGAGAGGGAGGAGTCCAGGATGAAGCCCAGGTTGCGTGCATGGTCTGTCGGTTTGGGTGCGGTGCCCAGGGCGGGAGGCCACCAGGAGTCGTCCCAGGCGGAGGGTGAGGAGCCCAGGATGAGGACCTCCGTCTTGTCCGAGTTCAGTTTCAGGCGGCTGGTTGTCATCCACTCGGCTACCTCTTTCATCCCTTCGTGCAGGTTGGCTCTGGCGGCGGCGGGGTCGTTGGTCAGGGAGAGGATCAGCTGGGTGTCGTCGGCGTAGGAGATTATGCTGAGGTTGTGTTTGCGTACGATGGCCGCGAGGGGGCTCATGTAGACGTTGAAGAGGGTGGGGCTCAGAGATGATCCTTGAGGGACGCCGCAGATGACTTCGGAGGCCTCTGACTTGTACGGTGGTAGGCGGACTCTCTGTGTTCTTCCGTCGAGGAAGGAGATGATCCATTCCAGCGCCTTGTCCTGGATTCCGATGTTGCTGAGGCGCCGTACTAGGGTGCGGTGGCAGACCGTGTCGAATGCCGCGGAGAGGTCTAGGAGGATGAGGGCCGCTGTTTCTCCATTGTCCATCAGGGCTCGGATGTCATCGGTGGCGGCGATGAGGGCGGTCTCGGTGCTGTGATTGGCTCGGAAGCCGGACTGTGAGGGGTCGAGGGATCCGTTCGTCTCGAGGAAGGTGGCCATCTGCTTGTTGACGGTCTTCTCGATGACTTTGGCTGGAAACGGGAGGAGCGAGATGGGGCGGTAGTTCTTGAGGTCGGTGGGGTCCGCTGTTGGTTTCTTGAGTAGAGCGCTGAGTTCGGCGTGTTTCCAGCTCTCAGGGAAGATGGTGGTGTCGAAGGATGTGTTGATGATGTCTCGCAAGTGGGGTGCGATGACAGCGTCGGCCTTGTTGAAGACGTGGTGAGGGCAGGGGTCGGTCGGTGATCCGGAGTGGATGGAGTTCATCGTGCGGATGGTGTCTTCGGTGCTGATCGGGGTCCAGGCGTGGAGGGTGGTGGTGGGGGGTGGTTGTTCGGTCATGGTGTGCGTTGGTTGGTTGTTGAAGCTGTTGTGTATGTCCGCGATCTTGTTGTGGAAGTATGAAGCGAGGGAGTTGCAGAGGTCTTGCGATGGGGTGATGTCGTTGTCTCCTGCGCTGGGGTTGGAAAGCTCTTTCACGATGTTGAAGAGTTCCTTGCAGTTGTGTGCGTTGTTGTCCAACTGGTCCTTGAATGCTGTTTTCTTGGCGGCGCGGATCAGCTGGTGGTGTTTCCGGGTGGCAAGTTTGAAGGAGGTCCTGTTGTCCGGTGTCGGTTCCCTTCTCCAGACTTTCTCGAGGGCTCGGCAGTTCTTCTTGGAGCTCTTGAGTTCGTCGGTGAACCATGGGGCCTTCTTGCTGCCGGGTCTGCTAGGCGGGGTCCTCAGTGGGGCGAGTTCGTCCGCGCAGTTGCTGATCCACTTTGTGAGGTTGTCGGCGGCCTGGCTGGGGTTCGCTGGGCTGGCAGGAGGGTGCTGGCTCAGGGAGGTGGCGAGCTGGTCTGCTGTGATCTTGTTCCAGCTTCTGCGGGCGGCCTGTTGCTGGTGTTGGTGGGTCGTCGTTCTCTTGAAGGTGAAGTGGACGCAGCTGTGGTCCGTCCATTGAAGCTCTGTGGCGTGGCTGAAGTCGATGTCTGTGCTGGAAGAGAAGACTGCGTCGAGTGTGTGTCCGGCGAGGTGGGTGGGGGTGGACACCAGTCTCATTTCTACAGAAATTTCTTCCAGAGCTTCTGGACCTTCAATCTCTGTCTAGTCCTCTCAACATACAAAGAGCACACCGCTTGGGTCGGCTTCAACCATCTGCTAATAAACCTCGGGGTATTATAATGTTGTTCTTGGAGTTCACCGAACTCATGCAAGTTTTGAAAGCTGTCAGATTTAAACGTCGCCTTCTTTGGTCTGGTCATAATATTTTCATCTCTCAAGATATATCAAAGGCTACTAACGCCAGACGCAAGGAATTCCTCGCTCTTCGACCTCAGCTGCGACAACTCAACATTCAATATGGAATTCTCCATCCCTGCCTCTGCAAAATCACCCATCAGGGTCGCTCCCGCTCCTTTGAAGATCCGGAGAAACTCAAACTTTTTCTTCATAACTTTTCTTCACATGGCATGGATACTGGATCTTGATTTTATTTACAGTATTTGATTGTTCTGGCTTTAACTGTTTCATTGACTCATCTGTTTTCTAATGTTGTTTTTCTGTCCTTCTCTTTTCCAGTGGGGCTTATAGCCCATTTCGTATCTCTTTCTCGGCACCTGCTTTAATTGTGGTCCGCGTCCTTCGGTGTCACTTCGTTTCCCTGTTCTTAGATCTTCTTTCTTTTTTTCAGATCTGGATGTTCGTCCTTGGTCTGTTTACTTTTCTCTTCTTCTCTCTTTCATATCTCCTCCCTCTTCTTTCTTTCTATTTTTCTTTTCTTCGTTCTCCCTCATTCTTCATCTTGTTTACTAATTCTGGCTTATTATATAGGACTTGTCCTTCTGTTTTGCTTATTGTAACATGTCTTTCCTTTTTTCTTTTTGTCAATCCTGCAGTTTTATGGCCCTATGTTCGTATGTTCCCCTGTTCCTGGAAATATTGTTAATGTCGTGTCGTAAGTAAGTAAGTAAGTAATAGTTTATTAGCATAGTTAATTAAAACCATTGCAATTCATCCTTAAAAAGAAATAATAATAAAAAAACACTAATGTGTACACAATACATTATTCATCACTTAATAAAATTACATTCACGTAGTAACTGTATTTTTAATTCCTTTTAAAAAGTTCATAAGATTTTATATGTTGATGGAGTTAAAATAGTAAACGTATTGTTCTAAATGTCCTCTGTGTTTTATGGCAAGGGGACAGATTCCAGTATTTACTCTTCTTCCACCTTCCATAGTTGATACAATGTAAATAGGGATCTGCTTATTTTAAGAGCCTCTAAGAATATGACGGTCGGTCAATTTTCTGCATCTTTGTTTCTACCACCTTCAAAAACTTCACAAGGCTACAATTCAACTGCGGGTCACTAGGTGTAAAACAGGCAAGAACTGCCTGCCTTCGTGAGCGTATTCCACGGTGGTTGAAGTGGTGTTTCAGTAACCGTTTCCTTTCCTCCAACAGCTTCTCGCAGGAGCACAACAAATGTTCCATGTCTTCAGATGCCTTGCCACATAGGCGACAGAGGGAACCCCCATTAACCCTCAGCCACTGCGGAAAGTGGCGTGTGCATGGTAACACGCCTAGTCTGTATTTGAGGAACTTCAGTTTTATATGACGTGAGTAGCCGAGGTCAAGGTAACTCTGGTGGCCTTGTTTGGAGTAGGAGTTTAGGATGATCCACCCATGTGACCTCTTTGCAACACACGCTTTATCTTCAATCCATGAAAGATGTTTTATTGTTCTCTTTACTATTCTTTTGATCGTGGTGTGATTGGTAGGAGTATTCCACAGCTCCTGTAACCCTAGATTCACTAGGCTGCTTTTCAAGTATTTGGCAGCTGGCGATGCCGGATACCGTTCTAATTCTGACCATAAGTAGCTGTGTAGGGTTCCTTCATTTGCCTTACGGACTTTATCCCAAGTCATTATATATGCACCTTGTCTTGCCAAAGACTGCTTCTGTCCTCCAAATTCCAGCCTGAGTTGGGCCGGAGAGGTTTGTTTTGGCAAGCTGAATATGGTTCTGTATGCTGATGCCACAGTTCTGTCTAGGGTCGCCGCATCCCTACCTCTCTGTACTTCGCTCCCATAAGTAATTGTGGGCAGCAGTTTAGCTCTTATAACTTGTGCCAGGGGCAAGAGGGAGGGACTGGTGAGCTTACCGTTTAATTTTTTTAACGAAATAGATATCGCAATGCCTTTTCCTCTAATGCTTGCTTTCTGAGCGGTAAATTGGCCACCATTATCAATTTTGACTCCCAGGTATTTGTACACTGTTGTGTCTTCAATACGGTTGTTGTTCCAGAACCAGCCATAGCTGAATTTCCTTTTTTTATTAATTGACATAGTTTGTGTCTTCTGTAGATTTATTGTCAGTTGGTTATCATCAGAATACAACCGAGTGGCATCTAGGAGGTTTTGTAGCCCTATTTTTGTTTGACTAATTAACACTATGTCGTCCGCATATAGTAATGATGGTAATGTTTGGCCTCCTAGTTTCGGTGCATGGGAATTGCAGGTATTTAAAATCGGGGTTAAATTACTTAAGAATAGATTAAAAAGGGTTGGAGCCAAGACACATCCCTGTTTTAAACCCTTATTAGTTGGGATGCGTCTGGACAGATGAGATCCATCACCCAACTTAACCTGTATCCAGGTGTCACTGTGCAGGTTGATAAGTAGATTTAGCAAGGGCCTCGGGATCCCCCACTTGTTCAGTTTAGACCACAGGAGATTTCGATTGATGTAATCAAACGCTGCCTTATAATCAATAAAGCACAGATGGATTGGCATTTTGATAGTTTTCGCTTTATCGATTAACATGCCCATCGTCAAGATGTTCGTTGTTGTCCCAACATTTTTAGCAAAACCTGTTTGATTTACAGGGATTAAGGAGTTTTCTGTAGCCCAGAGCTGTAATTCTTCCAAGAGGATCCCAGCAAAGTACTTGGCCTCATTATCCATAAGGGCAATCAGTCTGTAGTTGCTTGGTTGTGATTTATTACCTGATTTGAGTATAGGAGAGATAATTGAGCCCTTCCAGGAGGCAGGTAATATATTGAACTGTATTATTTCATTAAATAATGGCTCTAGTGCTCCAGCCCATTCCCTATCGCTCCATTTGTAAAGGATGGGAGGTATACCATTCGGGCCGGGTGCCCCTTCCCTTCTTCCCTTTTTAATTTGTCGCATGATTGTCTTTTGTAAGTTTATTTCTCTTGTATTCATGATTGTATTGCCACAAGCTTGTTTATGGGAAGTTTCACACAGTGTTGTTAGTTTATTGCCCTCATTTCCTATCTCAAAGTCAGAGGCCTTTTGTTGTGAAAAATGATCTTTAAGATACTTTGACCATGCAGCTTCGCTAATATTAGAGGATACTCCATCATGCACAGGATTTAAAAAGGAATTAATTGATTTCCAGAATTTCGCCCCATCGTTTTGTTTTATGTCTGCCTGTAGTTTTACCCATAAGCTGTCCTCCATTTCTTTATTTGCTATCCACTTTGTTTGTTTTAAAGAAGCCTTCAGTTTCCGTAAGCGGTCTTGTTTCACCGTGTCGCATGAAGAGTACCTAAGTTGACGCATTGTTCGGTAGATACATTTCTTTATACATTTTATCTTCACTTGATGTTCCTTTGTGAGTGAGGTCATATTGTTATCTGTCCGTCTTGATTCAAGCTTCGGTGTTGTGGAGTAGCCTGCCATTATTTTGGAAAAATACTCCCATTTCTCAACCTCGCTTGTTCCAATTCTTCCCTCAAAATGCAGTATCGCCATGTCAAGCAAGCTTCCCTCATTTATTGCAGAATATTTAATCCTTTTATAGTTGACAGTATAAACTGAGTTAATAGGGACCAAAGACTGCTCAAATTTGGGCTTGCAGTTATTCAGTGTGATTTCCTGGGGGCAATGATCACTATCAGTTTTTTGCCCTATTTTGAAGGAGATTACATGGTAAAAGAGAGATAGTGACATAAACGTGTAGTCCAAGGTTTTACTAACCCTCGATGAATGAAACGTGCATGCTGGTGGAGTATCTTCGATGAATCTTCCATTTAGTACTCTAATGTTAAAGGACTCAAGGTTCTCTAAGGCCTGTTTATCAAATTTAGTACATATTGATGTTTTTGAGAGCGCTTGGTGTGGTATATTCCAGGCAATGTCTTGAAGGCGATTTTCATCGTCTGATGTGTTCGCCATCAGGTTTAGATTAAAGTCACCAGTAAGCACGACATCCATATTCGATGTCGTGTCGTGGAATGTTCGTGGTCTGGGCCACCCCGTCAAGCGTCAAAAGGTATTGTCTCATCTAGCTACACTTAACACCCAGGTTGCTTTTTTACAGGAAACGCATTGCAATGATAAAGAATCACTTAAACTTAAACGTCATTGGGTCAATCAAATTGTTTTCTCTCCTGCCAATGACCGACACGGTGGTGTCGCTATTCTATTCCATAAAGCCATTAATGCTCAAATCCTTTCATCTGAATGTGATCCGAATGGTCGATGGATATTGGCTGACGTTGTCATTGATAAACGACAATTGACTTTTTTCAATATTTATGGGCCGGTTAAACCAGATGTGGATTTTTGGAATTCTATAAAATTGAAATTATTGTCAATTTCCAACTCTAATATTGTGATTGGTGGGGATTTTAATAATTGGTTAGACCCGTTCTCTGATAGACTATCCAAATGCAAGTTCAAACCTGACAAATCTCACAAATCCTTTCAGTCAGCCATCTCCTCTCGTCCACTTTTCGATACTTGGAAAACATGTAACCCTCATTCCTCAGAATTTACTTTTTTTTCACCTGTACATCACACTAGATCACGTATTGATTATATTCTTGTATCTAAATCACTACTACCTTGTCTCCAATCTTCTGAGATTGGTTCTATTTTTATTTCTGATCATGCTCCTGTCTCCACCAATATTGACTTATCTCTCACCACGTGCAAACAAGGTAGATGGCGCTTTAATAATTTTCTTTTATCAGATCGCACTTTTATTTCAGAAGCGACCTCTTTTATTAAGGAATTTTTTTCTTTTAATAATTCTTTAGATACCTCCCTACACAACAATTGGGATGCTTTTAAAGCATCTTTCAGAGCTTTTACTATTGCCTATTCCTCAAAGAAGAAAAAATTGTTGCATGTTAAATATAAGGAAACTTTAACCCACATAAAAGCGTTGGAACACAAATACTACTCTTCCAAATCCTCCTCATCTCTACAAGAGCTAATCAAAGCTAAATCCACCCTGAATAAGATTGCTACAACGGAGGCCTGTAATACTCTCCTTAGGGTTAAATCGAAATATCATGGAGGCCAAAATAAAGCCGGAAAAATGTTGGCAAACTATTTAAAAATTAAATCAGAACGGAAGGCTATTGGCCCAATCCATTCAGAATTGGACGATTCACTTTTGTCATCCGATTCGGATATTATTGCCACATTTCAATCTTATTACGAGCTCTTATATACAGAAACTACCAAACCCTCTGAAGATGATTTTGTAGCTTTTTTCAATGATATCCCTAAGCCACGAATTTCCCATGATAATTTCCAATCCCTTGAAGAAGATATTTCCTTACAAGAATTATCTGATGCAATTACTTCTATGAAGAAAGCAAAAGCCCCTGGCCCTGATGGTTTCTCTATTGAACTACTTTCTGCTTTCTCCTCAATTTTTGCACCCAAATTATTAGAACTTTTTAATTCTTTTATCTCCAATTCCCAGGCCTGTGGCTCTTTCCTGGAAGCTCTTATCATTGTAATCCCCAAACCAGATAAAGATTCCTCCTATTGTAAAAATTTTCGTCCCATTTCACTAATTAATTATGATTGTAAGATCTTTGCAAAAATATTGGCTTCTCGTCTTGAGAAAATTATCCCCCTTCTCATCAACCCTGACCAAGTTGGTTTTGTTAAAGGTCGCTTGGCCTCTGATGATGCCAGAATGTTTTCCAATATCCTTGCTCTTAGTACAACATATCCCTCCCCATTAGCGGCTTTATCCCTGGACGCTGAAAAAGCCTTTGACCGTGTTAATTGGAAGTTTTTGCTTCATACCTTACGGTGGTTTGGCTTTGGTCCGAAATTCATCTCTTATGTTAAGTTGTTATACACCAACCCCAAAGCTTGCATTTTTGTCAATGGCCTCTTTTCCTCTTATTTCTCCCTTCAAAGAGGTACACGCCAGGGCTGCCCCCTCTCTCCTTTACTTTTCCTGCTATGCCTGGAACCATTTCTGGAACGTATCAGACTTAATCCTCTCATTACTGGTTTCAAGTTTAAATCCCAACAAATTAAACTGTCTGCATACGCTGATGATGTTCTTATTTATATGTTGTAATAAAGACAGACGAATCACCAGGTAAGTAAGTTTAATCTGTCAATGTCGAATTCCATAGCCTCAGTCTACAGTCCAGAGGCGCTTACCTTAGAACGTTCACAACATTCCATGGGAGATAACACTTGGAGAGGGAGGGAGGGGGAAATATGGAACATGGGAGATGCCAATTAAGAATTAACAATTACAACACATCTTCCTCCCATACAGAGAAATTTAAAATGTTCTTCATAGCATCTATGTCATTTTATAGTCCCTGTGCCAAACAGGTCTTTTACAATGAGTTCTTAAACATCTACCATCGTGTATGGAATTCTCTGTACCATAGACTTTTACTGAAGGTGTGCCATCTGCGTTGGGACTACCAATGGTGTTATCCTTGGCAATTCTGTCCTGGCTCCACCTTTGACCATCATCCAAACAAACAACATTTTTGAAAACTTTGCCGATCCTCTTTCTTTCTGAAAACTTCGAGGATCCTGAAGGTGTATGGGTGGGTAACTTTACCCTTACCCAATCACCCTCTTTCCAGTTAGTTCCTCCCTCAGATACCTTGGCATTGTATCTCTCTACATAGCGATCTTGATGACCTTTTATTCTTTCCATCATCTCCTTGCGATTTACTACCTCCGCATGGTTTCCTACCAACCATAACGGACTCAATTTGGTGCCAGGTTCCCTTCCTTTAAGGGCTCGGAACGGTGTTATCTTAGTAACAGAATGGGGTGTTATAAGATATGACCAAATCATGTTATCTAATTCTTTGTTTATGTCTGTGCCTCTTAAACTGTTAAGTTGAATACAATCCTTGATCATTCTGTTCACCCGTTCTACCAGGCCGTTGGCTCTGGGACAGTAAAGAGCAGAATATTGATGTTTTACAGAGAACGTATGTAAAAACTCCTTCATTAAAGAAGACGTAAATTGTACCCCATTGTCTGTTATTAAAGTTTGGGGTACACCCTCACTTCTAAAAACATCCTGTAGAAATGCGATCACAGTACTAGTAACCACACTATCAACTGTCCTGATCACAACCCATTTAGAGTGATAATCCACTAACGTTAAGATAAATTTACCACTCAAACCTTTGACATCTATGGGACCTATGATATCAAGTGCCAGTTTATTCCAAGGAGAATTTGGTACCTCCACCGCTGCTATCTTCCCTTTCTGTACATATTTACTCTTGTCACTTTGTGCGCAACTTATGCATTGACTTAGGTTCTTTTCAATCATTGAGTCCATCCCTGGCCACCAATAATGTAACCTAATCTTATTTTTTGTGCTGCGGCCTAAATGTCCCTCATGAGCTAATAGCACTATTTTCTCGCGAAGATTCTCTGGAGGCACTAGTTTACTTCCCCTGAAAACCTTTTCGTCTTGTAAGGAAAGTTCATCTCTCACATCCCAATAGCCTCTAATGTTACTCTCCAACTTGGAACACTCATTTGGCCACCCTTTGGTTATAAGTTCTTTTACATTTTTGAACACAGCATCATTCTCTACACAAATTTTCCACTCATCTTCTTGTATTCCCTCCGTGATGGTTGCCACCACAAATTCATCCGGTTCACCAAGATCTTCTCCTTTTCCCTTTAAAGGTAATCTAGATAAAAAATCTGCTGCATGGTTGCTGCGGCCTGGAATGTATACAATTCTAAAATTGTATCCTTCTAACCCCAAAAACCACTTAGAAATTCTGGGAGTGGTTCTTTCTATGTTTTTTACAGAAAAAACATTTGTCAAAGGTTTATGATCGGTTTTTATGACAAAAGGAATTCCCCATAAGAACACCCTAAAATGCCTCACTGCCCAAAAACATGCCAACGCTTCCCTTTCAATGACAGAGTATCTTGCCTCTGCATCCGTCAAAGATCGTGACGCAAAAGCCACAATTCTCTCTTCTCCATTTACAACTTGACTTAGTGTGGCTCCCAAACCTTTGATACTAGCATCAGTAGTAAGTATGGTGGATTTGCATGTGTCAAAGTTTCCTAAAAAAGGTGCATTGATTATACATTCTTTTAAGTCATTAAAAGCCTTTTCACACTCTTTATCCCATGTGAATCTTACATTCTTTTTTAGCAATACTCTTAAAGGGTAAGTAACTTCCGCAAAATTTTTTACAAATTTGGAATAATATTCCAACAACCCTAGAAAGGACTTGACTTCATCTTTGGTTGTAGGTTCTGGTGCAGATTTGATCGCATTTACCAAATTGATTTTTGGTTTGATACCCTCCTTAGAGATTACATGACCTAAGTATGTAACGGATTTCACTCCAATTTGGCATTTTTCTTTCCTTAATGTCAATCCTGCAATTCTCAATCTTTCCAACACATTTTTAAAATTCTGATTATGGTCTTCTTCATTTTTCCCAAAAATAAGTAAGTCATCCTGGAAACATAATACACATTTTACACCCTCTAAAATTTTCTGCATGGCTCTCTGAAAAACTGCAGCTGCAGATGCCAAACCAAATGGCATCCTGCAAAATCTGAAAGCTCCAAATGGTGTAATAAAAGACGCTAAATGTTTACTGGTGGGGTGTAATTCTATTTGGTGATATGCTGATGACAAATCAATCACGGAGAAAATCTCAGCATCCCCAACCTGACTCAGCATTTCATTGATATTGGGTAATGGATGTCTGTCTATCCATATATTATTGTTTAACTCCCTCAAGTCAATGCATAACCTGATAGCTTTCTTATCAGGTTTAGAGGTGATGACAATGGGTGCCACCCACTCAGCACTTTCTATTGACTCAATAATCTTCTGTTTAACTAATTTCTCCAATTCTAATTTTAAAGGTTCTTTTAGCAATATGGGAACATTTCTACACTTGTGTGACACTGGTTTAGCATTTTCCTTCAAAATTATTTTGTGTTGGAAATCCTTAAGACATCCAATTTTCTCAGTAAACACTTCAGGAAATTCCTTAACTACATCCATTCCACACACCGATCTATCCACTAACATAACAGGACATTCAGCACTGGGATCAAGTTTGATGCCTAAATCTTTCTGATGGGCCCACCCCAATAGGTTAGAACCAGATTTTGCTACATATACTTTACCCACCGTGCCTTTGAACATTATCTTCATAACTGTCATTCCCATTAATGGTATAGGGTCTTTGTTCTACCCCACAGGCACTATATCGGGTTCCTCCAGTATTACAGTATTTTCCTCAAACTTAGATTGGAAAGTTTCCTTGTTTATGAAAGTAAACGGGGAACAAGAATCTGCAAAAACTTCTACCCTTTGTCCCTCAAGTTCAATTTCACATTTGGGTAAATCAATCGCATGAACACCATTTTCCCCAACCACATCCACCTGTAAAACAAATTTACTGTTGCTTTCCTCATAGCTGCCGATAGAATTCACATTTTTCTCTGCCATGTCTTTGCACATGCGTGCAAAATGCCCTTTACGGTTACATTTTCTACACAACGCTGTTCTTGCCCAGCATCCCATATTATTAGCTAAATGTCCTGAGCTTCCACATCTGAAACATCTCATTCTGTTCTCCTGAGCCATAGTCTTCTTCGGTTGCTCATTGATACCATCATACTTTTTTTTACTATTTACAGCACATACCCTATTGAGTTCTTCTCCCACTTCTTTCACCTCTTTATCACTCTGAACTGACATTTCTTTGATGCATACAGCAGTATGCTCTATGCTTTTAGCGATTTCTATAGCTTTTTTTAAATCGGGATTCCCCACTAGTAACTTCTCCTGTATCTTTTTATTATTTGTACACCTAACAAGCTGGTCCCTGATAAGAGAATCTGTTAGCTCGTTGAATTCACAAGTATTGGCCATACCTCTCAAAATGGCAATGTAGTTACTTACACTTTCATTTTTTCCTTGGGTTCTACCACAAAATTTATGTCTTTCCAGGACCACATTAATGTCATCTGCAAATTGTAATTCTAATTTCCTGAGGGTCACTGTATACACATCTCTTTCTTCTAATTCTTCATCATCCTCTTCTACCTCAGGTAAGCTGTCAAACACTTTTCTCCCTTCCGCCCCCAAATTATGTAATAAAATATACTGTTTACGTAATGCTGAAAAACCATTAGCACCTATAGCTATCAAATAAGTTTCAAATCCCTTTCTCCAATTTTTCCAAGTCATGCTTGGTTCCCCTGCTTCCGATAAAAACGGAGGCGGTTGACTCATACTTGCCGCTGCCATTATGTCTAAAGGTACAAAATGTGCTAAATTAGAAATCCCTAGGTCTGAATCCGCTTAACCAGTCAAAATGCACCTCAGTTCCAGGTACTGCCTGAAAGAACACCTCAGCAAAAGAAAAGGTCCACAGTTGCTGAAAACTTCACCAAAATATAAAGAGTCAAAGTCAGACGCGAACACCTTCCATATAGTCGCCTGTGTCACACAAAGAAAACATGTGCCTCAGTGTATTTATTCCACTCCTACGCGAGACTCACCAGAGCCTCCTCAGAGCTCTAAACACAAAAATCCCAGTACCTCAGTGTACTTATTAACTCTTACGCGAGCCTCCTCAGAGCCATAAGCACACAAATACCTGTCCGCCTCAGGGTAACTCCACGTCCAGCACAATTCCTCTGATCCGCCTGATCGACGTTGGTGCCGACTCCGTAGCAATATATTCCAGATGGACGCGTATAATTCCCAAAGCTAATGCAAAACGCAAAGCACTCCGGTCGGACGCTCCTCCTACTCAAACATTGCCTTCCGTGAGAACAGGTTCCGCCTTACTCCACACGTGATCAGCGAACTAAATCACATGATGAAATGCTCCTCCTTCAAAATCTTCAACGCGGATGCCTGACACAGCGCGATGTCCTTCCTCCTGCACACCTCCGTCACGGATTTCTCCGAACACAACTTCCACAATTCTATTCACAAATCTTCCTTCACTGACTGCAGGCCACTGATGAAGGGGAAAACGACCGTTGCCCTTCCCGCAACAACTCGTCGCCAGTGTAATAAAGACAGACGAATCACCAGGTAAGTAAGTTTAATCTGTCAATGTCGAATTCCATAGCCTCAGTCTACAGTCCAGAGGCGCTTACCTTAGAACGTTCACAACATTCCATGGGAGATAACACTTGGAGAGGGAGGGAGGGGGAAATATGGAACATGGGAGATACCAATTAAGAATTAACAATTACAACATATGTCTAATCCTATATCCTCCCTGCCCCCCTTTTTGAAGGAAATTGCCTCATTCGCTAAGGTTTCAGGTTACAAATTGAACTTCTCTAAAACTGAGATTTTACCTCTAAATCCTTCCTGTTATAGATATATGTTTGAAATGTCTAATTTCACATGGTGTCCCCAGAAAATAAAATACCTTGGTACATGGTTTACCCCCACCATTCGTGATACACTTGCCCAGAATTTCTCTGGCTTAAAACTTAAAATCACTAATTTGTTAAATTTCTGGTCTCCGCTGTTCCTCTCTTGGTGGGGCAGACTTGATACAATTAAAATGATGATTGTTCCTCAGATTTTGTTTATATTGTCTATGTTACCCTTCAAAATTCCTAAATTCTATTTCTCCCAGATTAATTCGCTATGCACAAGGTTTCTATGGAATAACAAACATGCTCGCATTGCTTTGGCTAAATTAATTCGTCCTAAGAATGAAGGTGGTGTGAGATTCCCTGACTTCAATTTGTATCATAATGCATTTTTGATTCGTCAATTTTTTGCTTTGTCAAGGGATTATCAAGACTTACCTAAACCCGCTTGGGTTAATGTTGAATGTTCCCTGCTTAATGAATTTTCAATACGAGATGTTGTGCACATGACTAACTGTACTTTCATTTCTAAATATCCCATTTTGAAACATTCTCAAATGTTGTTACACACACTTTTCTTTAAGGACCTGAATAATTATGAATCTTTTCTAGCGTCATCACTTTGGTTCAACAAGTACATTAAATTTCGCCATAAATCATTCTACTACAAGCAATGGAAAGAAAAGGGACTTCTATTTGTACATCAATTAATTGTCAACAATGTACTGCTTTCTTTCCATCAGTTACAAGTTACCTTTAATCTTCCTGATTCCTGTATTCTGCAATATGATAAGCTGGCCCCAATTATACAAGAGTGTCTCCAGAAGTTCTCTTCTCCTCCAACTCCTCCCTCCTCTCTTTCTGACTCTTCACTATTTCACACTTCTTCTGATACCACTCCTAGTGCTTCCTTTATCTATAAATCTCTTTCTACTCTTGACTGTATACGAATCAAGTCTAAGGTGGAACTTGAGTGGGAACATGATCTTTCCTTAATTTTGTCCGTATCACAATGGGATAATTTTTGGCAGAAACTTTTCAAGACCTCCAAAGCTGCACATCTCACACAATCCCTCTTTTTTATTTTTAATAGGGTCATCATTACTCCTATGTTGTTACATAAATTCAATCACTCTGTCTCATCAACTTGTTGGTCTTGCAATAATGCTGAAGGCTCCTTGTTACATTTGTTATTTCATTGTCCTAAAGTTTATGCCTTTTGGAAGGAGATTTGGTCAAAATGTACACGGATCTTTCCTAATATTGTACAACTTAATATTCACAACGTATTTTTGGGTACTGTTTCTCCGGACTTTGACCTAGTTACTCCTGCTCCCCCGTTGTTAGACTTATTCCTTGCTGTGGCTTTTAAAGTCATTCTCACTTGTTGGAAAGATAACTCTAAACTATCCTCTCTTCATTGGTGGAATTATATCTGTGATGAACATAGAATTGCTACTATCCCTCCATCCTCCATTCACGTACAAATTAAATCCGACCTATTATGGCTACCTTTCACATCCTTCCTATCATCAACTCTATAGTCCCTATCTACTCTTAGCATCTTGCTCTTCTTCCTTTTCTCTTTGTTCTCTTCCTTTCCTTTACTTCTCTTTTCTCTCTCTATCTATACTTTTCCTCTTTCCTCTTTTCTCTCTCCTTTTTGATAAAAATTTTTTGCTCTTCTATTTAAAATAGTATCTACACTTTACTATCTTTTTAGGAGTTTTGTATTTCTCTGTGATTTCCTATGCCTTATCTTCTTAATGCCTGTTCTTTGCAAATTTTTTAGGTTTTTTATCTTGTATACTGTTTACATTATGTTTCCTCCTCTCGTAGTTTTACCCTATTGTTTAGTCATTTTATATATTTGCTGGCATGTTTTACAGTTTACTTACTCCTTCTGGCTACATTTGTATTTGTTCTCTTGTGTGCTTCTATCTTCAATAAAAACTATTTAACTAAAAAAAAAAAAAAGATCTCCTCTATTTAGATAAGGCACATTTGGCTAATATTACTGTTTAAAAGAAATATTATTCACAGGCATCTTCCTGTGAACAACTACCTAGTACCACAGCCACTGTGTGTACTTCCAGATGGAGGTGGAGCAGTAAAGTGGGGAGGTGTCTGGGGGCAGATGATACATATGATAAATGCTCATAAGGAACCCCAAACTTCAATTTCTGTTACTTAGACAGCTCTGCCACTGCTGATGCAGGCTCCAGTTTTAGCAATGGTTTAGTGGTAGGAAGGACAGCAGGGGGCACTAAAAGTCAAATTGGGACATTGTTAGCACTGGCACAGTCCTTCCATGCGAGAGGCCTAGAGCGGGCAGAGTACAAAGAAGATAGACTGAAGAAATGTTGCATCAGAGTTGTTGTAGGCTTTCGTTTTCACAATTATCTGTAATATGTTAGTACGCACAGCCAAAGTATACATTGAGTACAGCTAATACATTTACTGTGTTATCTTTCAAACTGTGAATAAACTAACTCTGGCTATGAGCAATCACATATGTTCTCCATGTTTACTTCATACGTCTTTGCTAATGTAACTGACCTCAGAAATAGTTGTTTCTGGGTTCTACCCTGCATACTCTATCTATCCTCAGCAGCTCTCACAGCATCTTTGCCTGGAAGTGGTGGCATCTTTGCCTGGAAGTGGTGGCATCTTTGCCTGGAAGTGGTGGCCAATGATGGGTGGGGCTCATCATCATCACCTGAGTCGTCATACAGATTTTGAAGTTGACGACCCCATCTGATGGTGATCATTGCAGATGAAGCTATATTTTTACATGTACAAGTTACACACAGAGGCACTGCCACTTTCACGTAGGCAGCAAAATCTTCCTTTCAGAATGCTACATGTGGGTTCCACCCTTTACCTGCTATAACTTGGTATGGTGTTGTAAGTTGAAACTCCAATTTTCTGGTGATACTTTCTGTGGTAAGTATCCTGATTGGTGGACATACCAGTTATTCACTGTTACCTGCAACATAGGTAAATGAATTACGAAGGTGCTAGGCATGCAGCGGGAAGCATATTGAAAGTGTAGTGGTAGTAACTTATCTAGCAACCACCTATCTTCTACCCCTTTTCTAACAAGACTAATTGCCCCTGACTGTTGGTACTATACTGCTGCCCTGTGGTCACATCTATTTCATTCCCCCTTCCTGTCCTGTTAATGTTAGCTGCTGCGGCACATCTCAATGCATCCTCTAGTGCAGCGGCAGTGGCTACTTAAACTGCAGAGTAGAAGCATTGCATAGTGTGCCTACTTTTGTGCAGTAGACATTGGATTGATGAATATCATAGAGCTGCAAAAAGCATACTTTTAAAGTAAGTGAGCTTTACAGAAATATAGCATTTTCTTTACATAAAATTGTAGCACTCAATGGCCAATGTAATTATTATTTGTGTACATGCGCTAGCTGAATTGAACGTATTATGCTACAACCAACCTATTAGAGTAATCCTTCGTTATTCAACCAAACATCTAATAAAGTCAGAGCCTATAAAAAAATACATGCCAATCCCGTTCCATTGCGGTAATACGCCTCCCGTGGCTCAAAAATACCATGGCAACAAGTGTTTCAAGATTACCCAGTTGACCTTGAGTTGCCTACGCCACAATGAACTAGCCTGATTTCTCACCAAGAAACTGCTTAAAAGGGTTTAAGAATAAGGTGGCAAGATTGTCTGGAGGAGAGAAAATTCACAAACATATCACATTCTTATTTTCATACTTTTTGTTCTAAAAATGAATTAAACTGGAAAGACCAAAGCCTCTGTTGACTCATATGCATTCTACAAAATACTTTTTGTCAGTCAGAATCCATGTCTTGAGAATAGTTCCACTATATACCTCTCGCTTTACTTATTATTTATTTATTTATATATTTATATAGTGCAACTAATACCCAAAGGCGTCTAGGCGCTTGACGAACCCCCGTCCCCACCCCCTCAGCAGCCATTGAGGTAAAAAGTGCTGAATGATTACAGTGACAGAAATATAATAAGGTTATGCCTTAAAAAGCCAGGTCTTTAGACCCTTCCTAAAAAAGAGCAGGTCAGGGGAGTTTTTAATAGTGAGAGGCAGCTTATTTCACAATCTGGTAGTGATATTTAAAAAGCTTTTACAACCCCAGTTAGACAGTCTTGCTCTGGGAACCTCCACCAACATAAGTGAGGAGGTCCGCAGCATTCTGGTTGGTGTATACCAGCGAAAGTGGTCAATCAGATATGCAGGACCCTGGTTGTGCAATGTCCTAAAGGCAATGCAAAGTGCCTTAAAGTTGATCCGTTTTTCTATTGGGAGCCAGTGTAAGGTATTAAGGGCTGCCTTTGCAGAGGAGTATTTTGGCAATCTGAGAAGCAGACGCGCGGCCGAGTTCTGTATAACCTGTAGTTTAACCAGGAGGACTTTGTTAACTCCAATCAAAAGGCTGTTACAATAGTCCAGCCTTGATAGAACTAGGGCCGAGACCACTGTTTTCTGCAGGTACAGTGGCATGAAAGGGAAGACTTTCCTCAGGATTTTCAGAGAATAACAGGCAGCTGAAGTGATTGCATTCACATGGTGGGAAACTGACAGAGTGGTGTCGAAGATGACACCCAGGTTTTTTGCCTTGGCGACTTGTGAGGGTAGAGAGCCTAGTTCCATAGGCCACCAGTCTGAAGACCAGAAAAATAAGTCTCTGTCAAAAAGGAAATCCTCTGTCTTATTTGAGTTCAGCTTAAGACAGTTCTCTGACATCCATCTACTCACCTGTCCCATACAGGCGTGAAAGTTATGGACTGTGTTTCGAGAGTCATCTGAGATGGATACTATAATCTGGGGGTAATCAGCGTTTGACACCATAGCAAATCCGTAGGATTTGATAAGCCTGGCCAGGGGGACTACATAAAGATTAAAAAGAGTCGGGCTTAAAGACGACCCCTGTGGAACCCCACACGGAAGATTGAAGCTCTGAGAGCTGAGACCGTCCATCTCCACAAATTGTTCCCGGTCCGAAAGGAAAGAATTAAACAATGATAATGCGGTACCAACAATGCCTATATCTTGCAGGCGATGTAGTAGGAGGCCATGGTCCACCGTATCGAATGCTGCCGAAAGATCCAGCAGGATCAATGCCGCCATGCCTCCCTTATCTACAGAGTGCCTGATTTCTTCAGAGGCTGTGATCAATGCAAGCTCGGTGCTATGACCATGTCGGAAACCGTATTGAGATGGACCAAAATGTTATTGTTAAGGATAAAAGAAGATAATTCTCGGTTAACGTATTTTTGGAGAATTTTTGCCGGTAGCGGCAAATGGGCAATGGGACGATAGTTGCCTGGGTCTGCTTTATCAAAATTGTTTTATTTTAATAGTGGAAGAACTTAGGTCTTTTTCCATTTCTTGGGGAAAATGCCAGTTTTAAGAACTAAATTGAATACTTCTGTGAGATGGCCGGCTATTGGTTCGATTGCAGAGAGAGTTATCTTATGAGGACAAGGGTCCAACGGTGAACCATATTTGGCAACAGAAAGAAGTTTAGTGACCTGCTCGTGCGTTATAGGTAGAAACTCTGAGAGATACGCAGAGTTGGGACTACTGGAGTTCTTGGAAACATAGAGATCCAGTCTTCCTGCGTCATGAGTTGGAAACTGAGTAAATTTATCATAGATGCAGCGAACCTTACAGCAGAAGGTGGAAGCCAAGGTATCACAGAAGGCTTGTTCCGGTGTATTATCTTAGTTGGCGTACGCTTAGGTGAGTTTTAGGACTATGGCAAACAGTTATTTAGAATTATTCTTGGCATTTTCTATCTTTTTGGAAAAATACTTATTTTTTGCAGCGTGGATCGTTCCTTTGTACTGGGATATTAATTCCCTATAGCGCTAGTTTTCCTTTGAATCATATTTACGCCTCCAGCGCCTTTCTTGCCTGCGGCAATGCATTTTTAGAAGTCTTAGCTCTTCTGAGAACCAGGGTTTGGTGGGTGCAGTCCTGGTAATTTTCCCAGTTTGTTGAGGAACTGTCTTCAGAACTGCTGACCCAATCCAATCGTGGTATTCTAGAGCTGCTCTCTCTGGGTCTAGGGATAGGTGCGGTCTGCTCAGGCTAAGTTGAGAATTAAACTCATTTTCATCTAGGCGTTGCCACTGGAAGTGTCTGTGGCTTTTAGTTAATGATGGTCTAGTATCAACAGTAGGGGGCAGTGTGAGAGTTAGCATAACTGCTGCATGGTCTGACCACAGTAGTTTCATGGTACCTTTGAATTTCAGAAGCGGACAGTCAGAGAAAACAGCATCAAGCAAATGTCCAGCTCTGTGAGTAGAACCTTCAATCAACTGTGCCAGGCCTACACTGGATAGAAGGTCCATAAGGACAGTCAAATCCTTATCATGTAGTTTATCTAAGTGAAAATGTAGGTCCCCGAGAATGGTATAGTCCTGGAAACTGACTTTGTGTTCAAGTAGATGACCCAGGGTTTGAAGAAAGTTAACCAGGGGCCAGGGGTGCGATAAATCAACATTCCGTTAAAGGAATATGTATGATTGATACCTATTTGAAATGAAAGCACTTCGCAACTGGCTCCGGAGGCAATCTCGTTGAAGGAGGCTTTCATGTGGTTCCTATAGACAAAAGCTAGCCTGCCTTCTTTTTTATTTTTGCGATCTTTCCTGATGATGGAGAAACCTGGCAGAATAGCTACCACAATGTTGGGCCCTGAAGTCTCATCTGCCCAGGTTTCTACTACGAACACAATGTCTAACCTCTGTTCTACAACAAAGTCTGCAAATTCAAATTTATGTTTGACAAGTGAACGTGCGTTTCTGATATTTCTGCAGACATCCTCATGATCTATACATGTATTCTTCCGCCTTGCCGCACCAGTCAATGCCTCAAGTCCATTTCGCTATAGAGGGAGGCTTGTCTGACTTCCCAAGCGAGCAATAACTTTTTGCATTGAGCAAGTCAATTGCCACCAGGAGTTGCTTATCCTGTTGCACCCCCATTCATCCATTAGTCCCAAAAGTACCATCTTTGGTTCAGTTTAACAGGGATCTGGGTCAAAGTTAAATATCTACATGCCTAATATTGTTGTACAATAGAACATTCCCAAATCGTGTGGTAAAAGGTACTTAGCTCAACTCTGTATCGTAGACTCTAAGGGTTAAGACTTCCCTTAATTCAGTTAGATAAGTCTCAGTCTTATTGATACTGCAAGAACCATACAGGCCATCTTTGTTTCTACCCACTTTGTATCGTCTAAAGGACCAACATCTTGCACTCATCTGTCTTGCAATTTTAATAGGGCATTTGGAGGGTTGTTCACTAATGTACAATAGAGTTTGGAGATGCCCTTCCCTTCTCGGGTCATTAATGTGAATTGGCCCTCAGGAGAGTTCAACTCTGAGAGGGTCTCTATATCTCTCATGTGTATGTCAAGGACATGGTATTTTTGTAGTTATTGGTCATATTGTGATTTATGCATGTCGCAAGTCTCCTCTTAGTGTGCAAATGTTCGATTGTGGCAGTTAGGGCGACCAAACTTCCGTAAATTTCACGGACTGCCCGTTATTTGGGCCTCTTGTCCGTGAGGATTTCTTTCACGGATGCCTCTTGTCCGTAATTTTGGGAATGACAACAAGCTGTGCTGTTCCCCAATTTGCACTTCTCTTTTGTACTCTAGCGGCTGCAGCAGCACCTACCCGACTTCACTCATTCTGACTGTGGATGATTTTCACATAAAGAATAACAATCGGCCAAAGGCGTAGTGAAGCACCCGCTATATCTGCTTAAGTCGGGCTGACACGGGGTCAGATTCAAGGGTTTCTTGGCCCTTTCTGACTTTGATCTGTGGCTCTCAGGTCAGAATAAGACAGAATAACAATAAACACATCAGAATAATCACCATGATGCAGCTGTGGGGAGGGGTCTAAAGGGTACCAAAGCAGCCAAAAGCGGCGACAGAAATTGCACGATTGTCTCAACCTAATATAAACTTATTTTGATGTGTACTTATGTTAGTTGTCTATTTACTTACTTATGTACTATTGTGCAACCTCCTCTGATGTGTCTGTAAAACGTACCTTTTGTCCAGAATTTTTTGTCCTGAATTTTGACCTTCTGTTCTGAATTTCTGTCCTAAATTTTGACCCTTTGTCCTGAATTTTAAACTCACTGTACTGAATTTGCTCCTATGCCAATTGGTCACCCTAGTGGCAGCGCTTACTTTGTAAAGAAATAAGTGCCAGGGCCCTCACAAGGAGCTCACTGCAACTTGCACTACCCATAGCCCCTGCCAGCGCTGCCTATGTCAGTACCAACACAACTACAGCATACCACATTCCTACAAGTGTCACAATCCAGACTATTTCAGGCCCCCAACGTTATAAGAATGGTTGACGGCTGGTATTAGTCATTTTTAATGTATATTGAGTTAATATAAAATTGTTTTTGTACTCATCTGTAAATTAGACAGACACCGCCACCATGTGGCAGACTGTTATGAACGCCGGTGTTGACAATTGAGTGTCGGTGCTGATTACCGGAAACCACCGGCTCAAATTAAGCACTGGACTGTGGTCTCCAGACCAGATATCACTTACTTTAGATATACCTATAAGGTCCTAGAAGGAGGAACCATATAGACCCACGGTGTGTTTGAGCTGATTACTGGACCATAGCAGCGTCTCCACACTCAGGACTCTCTCCCACTTAATCCAGCAAAGCTCTTGGTGCCAAAACCGCAACAACGTCATGGTAGAGGGGAAAGTCCATTTTGTTTAATTAACCATTGAATAGGTTAAGTGTACAATATATTTCTAAACATACTAGTTTGGTAGGAAATACATGTCTCATCACGATCTGCATGAAACCAATCATTATTAGGTGTAATGTGGCTTGACCAATATTATAATTGAATGTCCACTATCCCTAACCGTCCATCATAAGTGGATTATATACACTTCTGAAATCACAAAACATAAGGGAGTTACCCTCTTTCAAAGAAAAAGGACAAAGTGTTTATATACAAACAATAAAAGATTCCCTTTTCACCTAAAACATTGTTTTTTAAACTTAAGTTTATGAGCAATGGTAGTAGTGGGAACCCACCTATCAATCCTGGATCACTGATGCAAAACAATGTAAGAGAAATGGGAAATGGATACCATACAAACATAAAATTAAAACAGTTTTTGCTTTAAAAAGCTTGAAAAGTCATCGAACACAATAAAACAATTGTATACGTGGGTTTATATATATATACAAACATTTTATTCTATGTCATAGTTAAAAAACAGGTAGAAAAACTATATTTTGTGAATCACACTTGTATTTAATAAAGAAATAATATAAGGTGCGTATTCAAATACTTTGAATCTTTTATAGAAGATAAATATTCACCGACATCTAATACATGGAATATCCTACCCTTCAAATTTAAACACAGATAATGATCAAATTTGCCCAACAGTACACATGTTAACAGATAATGTACTAAAAACCTATTTCTTCAAGCTTAAAATATAGTATGTCGACGCGGCGTTTCGGTGAAAGATTGAATTATCGTCACCTTCTTCAGAACAACTATTATTTATTCAAACAATATCTCTATAAGGCAAAATAAAGAAAATGTCAAATGCCAAAACCGCATGTTCTGAGCTGGCGTCTATTTATGGCGCCATTTGATGACATCATCAACTCTCTAAACAAAGGTCCAAAAAAAGCCTCGATGTGGCTGCCATCTCATCCTTCTTCTTCTAAAAGTCTCCCATATGTATGGGTTAGGCGATATTAGCTTTGAATGTTTACGGCAACCATTTACAACAAAATAAATATCTACAGGTAGCAATTCTAATATATTTTATAGGTATGTTAATCCTTTAGCCTGTTTTGTCTAAACTGACTCTATCAAAGGTAACTTACCATTTATTTCATTATTGCTTTTATCTCCACACCTCCTTATTCTAATACAACAATATCATGAACTCACAGAGTTATTACCCATAGGCTCAACAACGATGCATGAGGATAAAACCAGTATCATGAATATAACACTAATGAAAACTATCCCCCTAGTGATGTAGACGATCCACCAGAGTCATTATTAATAAAACCTCATATTAAAATTAATAATTCAGTCATCATACAGATGCTTGAATAAATAAACCTACTGAGAAAAAGTGGAAAACATATATCTTGTCTCATAAACTTAAGTTTAAAAAAAAAAAAAATCTAAGTTTTAGGTAAAAAGGGAATCTTTTATTGTTCTGTATAGACTTCTGAAATGCAATTCAGGGGGTGTTTTCAAGCCCACAAAAACCCTGTGATTGTCAGTTGTAATAACTGGAAGGAGAACACTGGTATGCCTTCAGGAAAAGTATGATGGACATACAATAGGTGAGGAACAGAAGTCATTCTGAACAGTGCCCCTCTACCGACGATGAAGGCAGGAAGGGAGTGTCATGTCTCCATATCATGGTTGACTCAAGAAAATAGAGGTGTGATATTTAAGTCCAAGGCCCTTTGTCTGTCATTTGTATTATACATACCCAAGTACTCAAAATGGTTTGTGGCACTTTTGAATCTGGTTTTTATTTTGATGCAATCGTGATCACCTGATACCAGTACATAGGCTGACTTAGTCTAGTTAACGGTAAAGCTGGATGCCCTGCTATTAATTCTCACCATCGGCGTCATTCTGGGTATAGAGTTCTCGGGGTCACAGATGTAAATTGAAATATTGTCAGCATATAATGTTATTCTCATATGCGTCAATTCACCGAAATACCAGGGTTTAGCGGAAATTACATCACACGCCTTCGATCTCCACTTTCACTCACACACACATACACATACACACAAATTCAAACGTATACACTTTCACACATAAACACGCTCCCACCCGCAAGCACGCACACAACATGCATTTAAAAGCATTTTTTACTTACCTCAGCTGCCATTGAAGGGCACAGTCCAGCTTATTGTCATGCATTTTCAGTACATTATTAGTGAATAATATATTTTATTTATTCACTATTAGTGTAATAAAAAATAGACAGAAAATAAAGAGGGTGGAGCCCCAGCTGCCCCTGTTTTCCTAGCACTGAATTTGCCACTTCTGAGGCCAGGGCGCTCAGTACTATGGGTAGTAAAGGACAAGCCAGGGGTTGCAGCTGTGACCCCTAGCATCCCCTAAATGACGCCCATGATTATTCTGCCCTCTCTTAATGTTGCCCATTAAATTCACTTAACTGTGTGTCACTGTGAATCCACTCAGCATGTGGTTTGATAGTAGGGAGAAAAGAGGAGGGCAAAATGGGGCAGCCCTGTTGTGTGCCCTGTTTCATAACAAAGGGTCAGGATAAAGCTTAATTTACCTTTGCTCATGCTCAGGGTTCTTTGTAAGGGGGACTGATATTCAATGGGGATTGATAGACGTAACATAAAATACCACTGCACTGAATCAAAAGCTTTTTTCAAACCAATTAGAACTAGTGCCCTACATTCCTGGGAAGGGCCGCGCTGGGAACAGCAACCAGCCCTGGATGCTGCTGCTCTAGCATGAAATTGAGATATTGCATTGTTATTTATGGCTGGTGGCCGCTGTCGCGTAAAGAGTAGGGTTCACTGGAGCTTCACATAGGCAATCGTCATGGGTGGTAGAGTCTTGGCACAAACAGACCGGCATGCTGTAGCGAAGAGCCCGAAACTTCAGGATTTCTCCCTTACTTTCAGAGGAGTGCACTCTGATACCAACCAAGGGTCCGTGACCTGGAGACCCACCTGTTGGGGATCAGGCCTCACGCTGGCAGAGGCCAGCAGGGCTCAGCTAGGTCCAGTTGTAGGTCCAGGTAGGTCCAGGTGCAACAGGTCAACTGGGCAGTATCAGGGAGGCCTCTGGAGCTTGTTCCTTGTCCCCGTAACTCAGAACAGGAGGTTATCCAACTGACCCTTGGATTTACTCAGGTTTTCCTGGGAACAAGGAGATGGTTCTCTCTCCTTCAAGCAGCAAGACAGGCCTCAAGTGCCAGGGTAGCCCTCTGAAGAACAAGGCAGGCCTCAAGCACAAGGCAAGCCTTCTTGTTCAGCAGGACTTTGGCCTATATTTAGTCCCAAGATTAATTAAAGAGATGGGCCGATACAAATCACATTCGTTCTGGGGGGCTATCCTGGTTTTAAGATCACAGATATTTTTGTATCTTTTAAGTCACAGGGTATAATTCTGAGATTGTAATCAAAGCCTTTGGAAACCTGGGGTCTTCTTTGGAGTGAGCTTATTGAGAAACTGCAATATCTCGTATGTCATCAGAGGGGTATCAAGCTTATGGCAGGCTGCTTCAGAAAGTCTGGTTGGCAACAAATACTCCACAAACGGATTATCTCACTCGGGCATAAGAGGGGTTTAACGGTGAATAAGGAGTTGTTGTAGTAAGCAAACTCCTGTGCAATTTTCTGAGTGTCTGTAAAAGCTTTAGGGATAGCGAGGCTGGGTACTAGTTCAAGCTTTAGGGCTCTGGTAACCTGCCAACATAAAAGCTTGCCAGGATTTTCTCCTAGTTCATATATTTTACAGTGTATGCTGTGTGTGCCAGACTTACTGTATCCAAGAACTTCTGCCTATGCCAGAGCTTTACCATATGAAAAGGCACAGTAGTGCTTTGTTAAGATTTTGCATCTTCCTCTCCAGCTCCCCATTGCTTGCAGCATTCCCATTTTTGAGTCTAGATGTATACCTGGTAGATGAAAAGAAATAGAACTGACAATGGGAGGGCTCAATGGATATATGGGAATAGTGGAACCATAGCAAAGCCATATTGAAGTCCATGACATTGTAAAGGGCAGTATATTGCCATGGGCTTATCCATTGTTGTGACTTCTCTGGTAGAAGTTTCCCGTCTCTTCAGTTTGTGGGAAGAGAATCACATGAATTGAAAGTGTAACATGCTAATTAGTTCCTCTGGTAAAGTATGTAGTCTTCTGATATCTGCTACATATCCAGTTTATTATTAACCCACCTTTTTATTTGACTGTGGTATATAATCAAGTATGTGGAAACCAATGATACACTATGTGAATGCAAATTATTTCAACCAATATTATCTGATTTTTACAGAAGGAAAATCAGCATTTGTGAGCTTACGAATGAGCTTGAAAAGTCACAGGATCGCAGGTACGCTGATTCTGGTATCACCACAGAACTTCAGCAGAAATTAAATTTGGCAGAAAAAGAAAAGTTGGAAATATCGCGAAAATACAACGAAGAGGTGGGTACATGTGATGCTAGTTTTGGATGTTTAAGTCTGGCTTGACAGCGCAACTATCTGCAAAAGCTGGTGTTACCAGTTCTTCAAAATATACATAAATGTTCTTTGAATCTGTACAGACAAGTGTCTTTCTCTCAACTCATACATTTGGCCGTTTGGTGTATTTTCGAGTATCCTATGATGTGCTTGCATTACAATGTAAGAGGAACTATTTTACATCTAAAAAGTACACTAAATCATTATCATTACACAATATTTAGCTTTATCTCATAGATGCATTGTAACAGAAAGCAATAGTTTTTTTATTGTAGCAGGCTTTCAAATACATATTTTAATCAGGACTCAAAATGCAAGGCAAAGATATTGGCTTTGCCACTACTTGCTTTAGGCTGCAATAGAATGTAGATTCTGTGAGATGTGTTTAAATCTTGAGGAATAGCAAGCCTAAATTACTCTACAATTCTCATGTCTCATTGTGAAAACTGTTGTAGTTTGTAAACAGACACCTACCGTTAATTGCAGAGTTCAAACAATGACAATGGATTTAAAATACCTTGTTTAATTGGTGTTCTGCTCGTTATGAAATCTTCTCATCACTCATTTACTGCATCGATTAAAATGAGAGGTACAGTGCTACTTGTCATGGCTGCTCATAATTATAAGCTTTTTTTTTTATACATCTGAGGTCTAGTTTTCAGAATTTAACCCACTATCTTTCTGCCTACCTCTCTACATCGCAATGCTTGATAACTTTCTTGTATCATTGGTGGTACGAAAAACCTGCTTCAAGGCTGCTTTCCTTGCACCTTCATTCGTATTGCCTGCAGCCTCAGCTGATCACTGATCCATGTGCCCTCTCAACATGGAAACTCCAGCCTACAGCCAATATCTGATGACTACCTAACCACAGAATATTATTCAATTACTTACTGGTAATCTTCATTACTCTGAATCATAGTCCTCTCCGTCCCAGTCCTAACATATTCGAGGAGCCGCCTCCCTCAGGAGACTGTGAATGTAAGTTAAAGAAAAAAGTATGTCAAACTTCTTTCATTATCGAACGAATGTTCCCTTAAATCACCAACTCTTGCCTTCCCTCCTCCTGTATATAACAAGCAACATCAATTCTTTAGGAGGTGCAAACTAGGGAGGGAGGTAGGGAAAAGTGGACTGGGACAGGGAGGACTGTGATTCCAGGGAATGAAGATTGTCTGTAAGTAATTGAATCATTATCAATCATCCTGTCCTCCCCGTCTCAGTCCTAATATACATGAGGATATACCAAGTTAAAAAACTTGCACCAATTCCAGAATGATGCTTTATACAAAAATGTATTAGGAGTGACAACAATGACTTAATTCCTGTATTCCAAATTCTTGTCAAGAGATTGAGATAGATCAAGCTGTTAGACGGTAGCAAATGTCTGAAGGGTTGACCATGTTGCAGCCCTGCAGATATCAAAGAGAAAAGCACCCCCTGCCTCCGCACAAGAAGCAAGAACCGCTCTCCTTAAGGAGATTCTGAATATTTGAACTGTAAACCTGAGATATTGCAACTTTCACCCATTTACTCAAAGTAGAGTTTGAAACCTTGGTACCTTTGTTTTGCTGTCCTGAATGAAACAAAGAATTACTACGCATGAAGGATTTTGTTTTCCCCAAATAAATAAAAAAAAGTCATCCTCATATCAAGTGTGGAAGGAGTGTAGGAACCTGAAGGGGAAAATAGTATTAAAAGGACTATTTCCTGAGCAATATGATATTTAGAATTAATCTTGGGTAAAAACATTGGGTCCATTTTGACCACTTCCTTGTCGGGAATTAATCTCAAACATGGGCAAGATATCAACAGTGCAGAGAGTTCTCCCAATCCCTAGGCCAATGTAATGTCCAAGAGAAAAGCAACTTTCTCTGATAACCACTGTAATGAAGCCTTCTCCAAAGGCTTAAACACAGCCAATTGGAGACCTTCAATCACTTCTAATAAATCCCATGTAGAAACTATATTGTGACTTACCAGCCTCTTGAGTCTGAAACTCCTGAGCATCTGAGTTATTAAAGGATTAACAATTCCTCAGTTGGGGTCCTGAATGCTCATATTGACTCCCACTGAGCGAGCTGTTAGCGTAGCAGGAGCTAACCACTTCAAAAATCCATCTCTTAAGAACTCTAGAATCTGAAAAGTTTTAATAGACTCAGGGTTCTCTGACTTCCCAACACACCATGTTCAAAATGACCACCAATGTTTTTTGAATGATTGTAGAGTACAGGGTTTCCTAGACTCCTGTATATCCTTTCCAACTTGTTTTGAAGACCATAATTGCCCCAGACCTACCTTCTCAATTTCCATGCCATCAGGTTCTACCAGCTGAAATCCTAGATTTCGAGGTTGGGACATTGAAGAGAAGGAACAAGGGGGGGGGGGGGGTGGTGGAAGTGCTCTTCAACTGCCATTCTCAGAATGAGGTGAAACCATGGATATTTTGACCAAAATGGGGCTTCTAAAATGATTAGAAGTTTCTCCTCCTGATTCTTCTGAAGGTACTTTGGAAGGAGGGTTACTGGAAGAAATGCATTTAACAAGTGGCATGGCCAAGTGATTGATAGGGAGTCTACTGCAAAGGCTTAAGGACACCAGGTCTCGGTGTGAAAAAAGGGGGAGCATCACATTTACATGGGAGGCAAAAATATCCATGTGAGGTGTCCAGAAGCAATTGCATATCAGCTGGAAGTGAAGGTGATACAGATGGAAATTGAGGGGTAAGTTGCAACTTAGATCATCTGCATGAAAACTAACCTTCCCTTGAATGTAGACAGCCCTCACTGCCAACACATGGTGATCTGCTAAAGAAAAAATCTTGGTCTTCGAGTCGTTGAGGCCCCACCTTCTTGTGTCCCTCGATGGTTTAGGTAACATCTTGTCACCTGGTTGTTCATCCTGATGACCAAATTTACCCCCTCTAACTGTGTTTGGGAAACTTTGATCACTTGCCAGACTGCTGCAAGTTCTCTCCAGTTGGAGGAAAGTTTCTTTTGTGAATTCAACTACTGGCAGCTCACTTTCTAATGGACAATTTTGTGTCACCAACCCCACAGACTTGTATTGGTTGTTAACACCTACAGTGGGAGTAGATGGAAGGGCGTCACCTTTGATACCCACCACTCTGATAGCCACCACTAGAGATCTGTGAGCACCTGCGGTATCACTGGAACAATGCTCTTGTGATTCTGAGTTGCCTGGCCTCAGTGATCAAGGAGATGATTCAATAAAGGCTTCATGTAAAACCCAGCCCAGGGAATCACAGATATTGTAGCTGGCATGTAACCTTGAACCCTCATCCAAGTTCGGATTGGAGCTTGACTCTGACACGTCATATGGTGCAGGGTTGACTGGAGAGCAATGACCTCTTCTGCTGTAAAAAGGCCTTCCCTTTCTGAGTGTCGAAGACAACTCCTATAAATTTTACTTCCTGAGATGGAACCAAATGAGATTTCTTCAGGTTGGCCAGCAGACCCAGTTCATTGAGGATGGAACAGATCATATCAACATTCTGCTGTGTTTTTAAGAAGGAAGAAGAACACAACAGCCAGTCGTCAAGTTATGGGAATATACCAGGAGCGGCCCATGCAGGTAAAAGCGGTGAGGTGGTGAGGCAGGGTGAGGGAGGAGTTGACAGACGACGATGAGAGAAAGTTAAATAAAAAAATAAAAAAACACTTACCTTGTACTTGCCGCATCACTGAGTTGGCAATGCGGCGAGCTCAAGATGAGGTGTTTTCTTTTTATTAAATTTTCCCTTGTCATCGTCTGTCGACTTCCCCCCACCCACCCCACTGCTCTTACCTGCATGGGCCGCTCCTGAAATATCCTAATGCCCTTTATCTGTAAAGCAGCAACAACTGGTGCAAATGCATTCATGAACACCCTCGGGGATGTACGCAGTCCAAACAGGAGTGTCTGGAAATGGTAATATTAGCTCATGATAGAAAATCTCAGATACTGCTGACTGGCAGGGTGAATTGGCAAAAGTACGCTTCTTCTAGATTGACAGTCACCAGAAAGTCACCAGAAAGTCACCGGTTGACAGTAATGGAGTATTGTTCAGCAACGTTACCGTTCAGAATATGTCAAGAAGGAGAAATATTTGGTCAAATTCTTGAGGTCTGTAAGAACCATTCTGCTCCGGAACTAGGAAAAAGAGGAGAATAGAAGTCTTGGAATTGTTGGGGAAAAGGAACAGGAACTATTGCTCCTTTCGAAATTAAAGCTTGTACCCCTAGTAACATGGATTCCTTCTTTAACTTGGCAGTGGTGTACACTTGCTTGAATTCTTCTGATGAATTTCCTTGAATTGCAGACGATACCCATTTCTTATTACAGAGAGGACGCAATCGTTCTGAATCACTTTTGCCCACCAATGAAAGAAGCTTTGTAATCTTCTGCCCACCATCATAAAGTCATTTTGTTTGTTCTTGGGTTTGAGAAGATCTGTTTGCAATCACGGCCTCCCGGTCAAAACCCAGTTTTGAAAATGGATGCTTATCCTGCGGATTTTGGATCAGTCACTTTTCAATTAATGATTTTGTCCCAGGCACAAATTTAAAAGGCTTCAAAACTTCCTTGTCTGACTTCTTCACTATCTCATCCAGCTTATCACCAACATCTCCAGCCCCGGAAATGGTAACGTTTGAATAAGTGACCTCTGACCCTCATCAAATTTCCACTGTATCATCCAAAGCAACCCCCTTCCTTGAACTGCTGCTTCTGCGGATAATGCAGTGGATCACAAATTATTGAATGAGATATGATCAGCATTGTTTTGTAAAGCATTGGAGAGTTTGGAAGTCTTTAAATAAGACCTCAGTAGCATAAGCTGCATATTAATTTGTTCTTAAAAAGAAATTGGATGTAGCATAAATTCTATTCAAAGAACTCTCTACCTTATTTCCCACCACATCTGACAACTCAGTGTCCTCTGTAGCCAAAGATGAAGATAAGGCCATAGAGGAAAGGTTTGTATTAATTCTTGGAATCTTTGGAAACTGATCCTCAAACTGGTCGACAGGATACCTTTTGCGCATGAAATGAGGAATTGAAGCTTTATCAATGTCCTTTTATTCCTTAATGATGATATCTTTAATGACATCATGAAGAGGCAAACTGTCAGTTGGACTTGTGTTATACTGAGAGTAGAACACATCTTCTTGTAGCTGGGTATGTTCACATCCTACTGCATTTCTTATATGCGCTAACACCTCTTGCAGTTGTGACCCCTGCACATAGTGCTGCTTTGTTTCAGACTCAATTTTCCTCTGAGTCTGCCCTAGCTTTTAGCAGCTATTCACCCAATTCTGAATCCATGCTTGCTTTATCATTATCTGCAGATCTCCCCAAGAGATCTGTAACACTTCCTTCTCATCAGGAGGATCGGTATTGTTTTTTTCGGCAGCCGACTTCTTGGACTCCATCGTGTAGTCTGTGAACTGTAGGCCACTGAAAGCAGAACAATTCCTGCTTTTAAATCATTGCCTGGGTACCAGATCTTGTCTCCGGTGCCAGACAAGGAGTACACTGTACCTCCAGTCATGCATGCTTAATACGCCATACTGTAGAGGGAGCACCAACTGTGGCCAGTCTTCATGGGACCAACGCCCCATGCAGCATTCCTCCCTGTTCCAGCTGTGCACATGAGCAGGGAGCACACAAGAGAATTGTGCCTCGAGTGTGCTGCTCATGTTAATAATGGTAAGAAAAGAAAAGTTTTAGAGACATAAATCAAATAAAAGCACAAAACTTACTACGAGATGTCAGAGCATCCTGCCTAGACAGGAAAGAGAAACAGGAGGAGGGAAGGATACCTGTCAATGTGCGCTGTATGCGCTGAATAACTAATGACATGGCCATTTATGGTATAGTTAAGAGTCAGTGCATAACTGTCAGCGCAGCTTCAATCACTGCCTTCTATTGTGCGGCCCAAGCTGGCTTGAGCCAAACCACAACATCTACGTATGGGGCAGCCTCTCCTGGCCCACTCCTTATACTTGGTGTCATCCCTGTGCACTCTTGGTGGGGTTGGACACAACATCCCTCCCTAACCTTAACCAAAACATGTTACTGACAACAGCTTTGCAAACAAAATGAGAAGTCAGGAATCTTAGCCTTAAGCGACACAGTTTTGTCACACCAGGCAGTCCCTTAGCCCGTTCGAGGGTGTTTAATGCAATGACTCCTTCTGTTTCGAGGTGGGCTGCTAGATCTCTTTTGATAGCTGAGATATTGCTCTCAACATCCATACTGGATAGGAGGAGTGGGGTTGCAGGCCACTTCAGGGGGACCTGACAACTCTGCAGCATCTCGCAGGGGTGATTTCCTCTGCCATGCCCCATCTGGTTGGCTCACTTTCTGGATTTATTTCTTCCCTACTTATGCCACACTGGACTGGTTTGAAGAAGGACACATTGTGATGACTGATTCTCCATTACGTTGGTCTGTTACCATGGTGCTTTGGTGTTGGGTGACAACCCATGGTTGGCTTTCAAAAGGGAGTCGGGATTTGCTACCCCGGTATCGTTCTCTCACGAAGACAGTGCCTCCAGGGCGAATAGCCGACAACTGTGCTCCTCACCTGGCATTTGCCAGCTGGTTGGTGTTCTTCAGTCTTTTTATCACCAGGGTGTCATCAATAGTAGGTGGTGTCAATGCTGGATGATGTGAAATAGTGTCAGCTTTCACCTGCCCCATGCTGGCATGTCCGGGGACTTGTCCTGTGGTTGTTTGGGGCGTCTGCCTATACTCCTAAAAGAACACGTATACCATCCACTCCAGGGATTGATGGTTGGCATGTGCTATGTGAAGTACTTTATTGAGCATTCGTATGAAATGTTCAACTTCTCCATTTGCCTGGGGTCACCCCAGAGTTATCCATTTGTGTTTGAGCCCCATGACAGCAGATATGCCGCAAACTCCTTATCCTTGAACGGCGGGCCAATGTATGTTTGAAGCTTTCTCAGCCGCCCATATGAGGCAATCATCTTCTCAAGCATGGGGTGACCTCCGTAGCTTTGTGAGATGGCACGATTTCCACTTCTGGATACTATGTGTAATTATCAATTAAAACAAGGGTATATCGCCTGTCCGGCAGACAACCAAAATCAAGGCTGATGCATACCTATGGTTGCCGGAGACCTCGTTCTGCAATTACTAGAGTAGGCTCCTCTTGTAACCCAGTGACTTGCAAGCATTGATAGGACCACACCATGGTTTCTACCATCTTGTCCACAAGTGGGAACCAAACTTTTCTCTAGATGCAGTTCTTCGTCCTCGCCATGCCTTGGTGTCCATTGTGGGCTAATTGAACCACTTGCATAGTGAGGCTGGTGGGGATCACTACTCTGGGTCCTCACTGGAGGCAACCTCCAGCATTGGTCACAAGTTTATTACGTACTTGATGGAGTGAGTCCACAGTTTGCTTGGCCTCCGGAGTACAGTGTGCTTGGTGTTCCTTGAGGGAACTCCACTTCTCCAACTGTATGGCATCTAGAGCGAGCAGCAGGCACTTGTCCTGGGCTGTTGCTTCTCGGATCATGTCGATGGATAGGGGCAGTGGCCGGGACTGCTCGACCACATACCTCACATACTCCTCGGTTTCTTTGGCATCCTCTTCTTCGTATAGTGTTGCGTCACGTGGGTGGCATGATAAGTAGTCCGTCGGGTTTCCGGTGCCTGGCTGTGACAGTCATAGTCTTGCAACTGCAGCATCCACTTCTCCAATGTGCGGCAGCAGCTGGGAGGAGGTGCCTTGCAACAGAGAAAGAAGATGAATCCTCTGCGTATTGAGCATGACAGGTTATCTTGATATTAAACCATTTTGTAAAGATAGTCTGTTATAGCTGACCTTTGTGGCAAGGCAGGTTATATTGGGTCATCTCAGATTCACACTACTGCTAGTTAGGGTATTTACAGTTCTCTGCGGCAGGCATGTTAACCTAACAAACTATCTGGATCCTGCAAACAAAATAAAGATCTTCAGAGCAAACACAACATCTTACCAGGCTATATTTCACAACAGGTCAGTGTAGGTTAGAGCAATGTCAGTGAAATGTAAGTCGTTATGGAAGTGTGATAACTCTGCCCCAGCACAATATGCTAGTCAACGCACCATCCAAAACACAAAAATGTGTGGTGGCTTCTACAACACAATTTCTATCAGTCTTACAGTACAAATCACTGATCCCTAAATTACCAAGATTCTGGTTTGGATAGGGGAAAGCCCAAGAGGAGAAGAAAGACCAATCTTATTGGAAAAGAAAGCCTCAATCACATAATGTGGCATGCTTCATCATAGGCAACCTCTCCCGTCCCTGGTAGGACAATACCACCAGGGCAGAGCCTACTCGACCTCCTAGTAATCCTGGTGGAGGGAGTTCCAAACAAAGAACAATTCCTAGGCAAAACAGGGGAATCCACATAAATTTAAATGTTCCTAGAGGTAGCCAGGTTTTCACCTTTATAAGTGGTGAATTCTGGGATATCTAAAAACCAACTATGCAATGGAGTGAGAGCACAATGGCTCAGACCATCGTCTTATCGCTAACGTGGTTCTGTCCTATTCTAGGATGCCTAAATCGGTCGGGGGCCTTCGTCAGGGCAAAGATCCCTAAAAACCTAGACTAACAAATTGTCAATGGTAAAAAGTTAAATCATGCACTAGAAGGACCAGAGTGAATCCTACCTGGTCTTAGTGCTAGCAAACCCTAACTAAGGGGCTACATGCCATCACGTCTGGGGAGGTACGATGTCTTCTGTAGTCACATAGTCATCAAGAGGTACACCGGAGCAGCTATTTTATCTTACCTTTAGATTACCTTCACTATTGCCTGAGGCTTGAGCCGGGCTGCTAGCTTTTAAAAAACGCTCTGATTCAGATTTTAACTTGTTACTGTGATTATCCTTTGTGTCCTACCCCCCCCCCTGCAAGCAGTCACGGAATTTCGCGCTGCTCGATCTATTTACCGCTCAGGCGATTTAAAATACTGAGCTTACTCTCTGGAGGGAGCGCTGCACTTTCGCTCACCTGCCTCCTTCCCTGGGTGTACAGCCGATTCAGGGCTGACTCAAGAGGGCCACGCTCGAGCAGACGGCGGCGGCCATTTTGGATAGGGACAGTATAAAAACAGTAGAAGGACTTGCTTCGCGAGGAGATTACCTTCACTATTGCCTGAGGCTTGAGCCGGGCTGCTAGCTTTTAAAAAACGCTCTGATTCAGATTTTAACTTGTTACTGTGATTATCCTTTGTGTCCTACCCCCCCCTGCAAGCAGTCACGGAATTTCGCGCTGCTCGATCTATTTACCGCTCAGGCGATTTAAAATACTGAGCTTACTCTCTGGAGGGAGCGCTGCACTTTCGCTCACCTGCCTCCTTCCCTGGGTGTACAGCCGATTCAGGGCTGACTCAGGAGGGCCACGCTCGAGCAGACGGCGGCGGCCATTTTGGATAGGGACAGTATAAAAACAGTAGAAGGACTTGCTTCGCGAGGAGATTACCTTCACTATTGCCTGAGGCTTGAGCCGGGCTGCTAGCTTTTAAAAAACGCTCTGATTCAGATTTTAACTTGTTACTGTGATTATCCTTTGTGTCCTACCCCCCCCCTGCAAGCAGTCACGGAATTTCGCGCTGCTCGATCTATTTACCGCTCAGGCGATTTAAAATACTGAGCTTACTCTCTGGAGGGAGCGCTGCACTTTCGCTCACCTGCCTCCTTCCCTGGGTGTACAGCCGATTCAGGGCTGACTCAGGAGGGCCACGCTCGAGCAGACGGCGGCGGCCATTTTGGATAGGGACAGTATAAAAACAGTAGAAGGACTTGCTTCGCGAGGAGATTACCTTCACTATTGCCTGAGGCTTGAGCCGGGCTGCTAGCTTTTAAAAAACGCTCTGATTCAGATTTTAACTTGTTACTGTGATTATCCTTTGTGTCCTACCCCCCCCTGCAAGCAGTCACGGAATTTCGCGCTGCTCGATCTATTTACCGCTCAGGCGATTTAAAATACTGAGCTTACTCTCTGGAGGGAGCGCTGCACTTTCGCTCACCTGCCTCCTTCCCTGGGTGTACAGCCGATTCAGGGCTGACTCAGGAGGGCCACGCTCGAGCAGACGGCGGCGGCCATTTTGGATAGGGACAGTATAAAAACAGACGCCCATTGCTTCGCGCAGCGAACGCGCACAGCGGGCGCGCCATAGTCGCGCCGGAGTCCAGCCAGAGTCCTGCCCGTCTGCGCTCGTCCGCGCTAGGCTGGGCTCTGGGCTCTGGCATACCCTTTATTGGTGAGTAAAGCCACTATATCCATCATGACTCTTACATACTCCTCCGAAGAGTTATCTGCGCTACGTGGTGCTCCCAATAATAACTGCTCCACCTACCCTTTCCCGCCTCACAAGTTCAGCTGTCCTCGCTGCAACTTTTCATTAAAAACCCCTACCACATGCAGATCCCTCCAACATCAAGGCAGACGAAAGAGACAGGTATGCTCTAAGACAACTTCCACTCGCCCCCTCTTAAGATTTTGGAGCATAAATTGCCGATCCTTACCACAACATAGATACAATATCCACGATTTTCTAGATCAAAATCAACCTGATGCTATATTCCTGACCGAGACGTGGCTCAGAGACTGCTCGGGCCCGGATGTGGCAGACGCCATTCCCTCCAACTACGCCATTCTTCGTCAGGATAGAGTTTCCGGTAGGGGTGGAGGAATTGCAATTATTTACAAAAATGTATACACTTGTAAATTGGTAGACACCACTCAAAAAGATTGTGAATCAGCCCTTTTTAAATTATCCATTACCCCCCAATTTACGCTGTCAGGGCTACTGGTATACCGTCCCCCTGGGACAGCGAGCCCTTGGATAACATCGTTACCGGACTTCCTAGCCCCAGTACTGCTTAAAGCGCCTAATTTCACAATCTTAGGGGACCTAAACATACATTTAGACGACCATGAGTGCCCTAATAGGAATCAGCTTCTCCCTATTCTGGAAGCTTTTAACCTTCAACTTCTAAACACAGGTCCCACTCATTGTGCCGGTCACTTACTGGACCCGATCCTATCTAACCTGTCCCTAGATTGTTCTCGTGAAGCCCTACAAATCACCTGGTCCGACCACTTAGCTGTCCCCTTCTCTTATGACATGGCTGATACAGTAATAAGACCTGAGGTGGAAACTACGCGGCCAGTTCGGAATTGGGGGAAGATTAACTTGCCAGAACTCAATAAACTACTGATCAAAACACTTCCATGTGTTGAACTACCAACTGCCGCTCTCAATTGCGCCACTGAACTCTGGCTAACCACTGCAGTCAATACAGCGCTTCCAATGACATCAAAGCCCGCATTTTCACACCACCCTCCTGCTCCATGGTATTCGGAACAACTTAAAAGCCTCCGCTCACATTGTAAGACCTTGGAGCGTAAATGGAGACAAGGCTATTCTCCTTCACGTAAAGCCACATATAAAGAAGCCTTAAAAAAATACCACTACAGTTGTAAAACTGCTAAAGCAGACTACACAAGGAAAACTGTGACTGATGCACAAAACTGCCCAAAGGTGCTATTCTCTGTTGTCAAAAAATTGACTGGTGCTAACTCGATCCCTCCTCCCCCGGCACTTGATGGCACTCAGTGTCAGTCCTTAGCGGATTACTTCATAGATAAAGTTGATCTTATCTATGAAAATTTCACTACACCTCTAGGTACTAGGTACACTGCCCTTGACATAGTCCAAAAATTGGAAAACAATGACACTGATGCAGTAGTCACTACTTGGCAGCCCTTAGACGCCATTTCTTTCCTCTTCTGTTTAAATAGTGTGAGATCGGGCTCCCCACAGGACGCTCTCCCGGCCAAAATATTAAAACAATTAGACCCCCTCACTCATCCCCCCATCATTAAATTACTCAACGCTTCTCTGAGCGAGGCCCATGTCCCACAACCTTGGAAACACGCCATGGTTGTACCGTTATTAAAAAAACAGGGTGCAGATCCTTCAAATCCTGCTAACTTTCGCCCTATATCTTTGTTGCCAATTTTCTCAAAGATATTGGAGAGACATATAAATTCTCAGCTCTCCAAACTGGTTGAAAACACTGGATTTCTCCATCCTTCTCAGTCGGGCTTTCGGCCTAGGCACTCAACCGAGACAGCCCTCCTGGGGGTGACAGAGAGTCTTAGGCACGGTGTCGATCAGGGAAACACCATGGCGCTCATCCTGCTGGATTTGAGCGCAGCTTTCGACACCGTGTCACATTCCATCCTCATTGACTCTCTGAAATCTCTAGGTGTGGCAGGCCAGGCCTTGGCCTGGCTGGCGTCTTTCCTTAGTGACCGAAGCTTCCAAGTGTTTTCTTCTAAAGCTGCCTCCGCCATTTGTCCATCCACCCGCGGCGTCCCCCAGGGCTCAATTCTTAGCCCTTTATTATTTAATATTTATGTTAAACCCTTGGCAACCATAGTCGAACAAGCTGGGCTAACCCTGTTTTCCTACGCAGATGACACCCAGATTGTCTTCTCCTTGTCAGGGAGAGATGTAAACAACATCTCCGCACTCAAGTCGGGCCTCACTCTTGTGGCCGACTGGATGCGGAGAAATTGTCTCAAGCTGAATGGGGAGAAGACCGAGGTGGTCATTCTGGGACAGAACAAACATCTTTGGGGTCCTCGCCATTGGCCCATCAAACTGGGAAATGCGCCTACACCATCTACTGCAGTTCGCAACCTGGGCGTCATTATTGACGACAGGCTAACTATGAGACAACAGGCTACTAAGGTCTCAGCCATCTGCTTTTCAACCTTGCGATGGCTTCACAAGATTTTGTGGATGCTCCCCCTCTCCTCTCGCAGAACTGTAGTCCAGGCACTTGTAACATCACGCCTGGACTATGGCAACATTCTCTATTTGGGCGCAGATAAAGCTACTATACATGTGCTGCAGGTGGTGCAAAATGCGGCCGCGCGCCTGCTAAAGAATGTCCCCAGACGCACCTCAGCCACTGCCGCTTTGCGTGACCTCCATTGGTTGAGCATCCCAGAACGCGTTAATTTCAAGGCACTCTGCTATATGTTCAAGGCTAAGCAGGGTAGCGCCCCAGTATATGTTCAGGGGCTGGTAAAACCCTATAGACCCCTGCGCTCATTAAGGTCATCGGACATTGGCAATTTCACAGTACCAAGATGGAAGCTGGCAAAAATGGGAGGCCGCTCCTTTTCCACTCTTGGTCCTAAATACTGGAACTCCCTCCCATTGGCATTAAAATCTGAGACCAACTTACTCTGCTTCCGTAAGGCTTTGAAGACCCTGCTCTTTACTAAGCGTGACCAATAGTCGGCAGAGGCCTTAAGTCAAGGTGACATTCTCTTTTCTTCTACAGTCTATCCCTGGCGCCGGGAAACCCATTGTGGGTAGCTGTGCGCGGTACAAGCTTAAATAAATAAATAAAATATAATCCATCCTTAACCCGCCATAGGTGGGACCTGCAGGTAGGATTCACACTAGTCCTAGTGCATGAGTTTAGCTTTTTACTATTAGTTAATCAAAGCACCATAACATAATGGAATCTGTAGTTTTCTGATTTGATATAGCTTCTTAACGGCTTGTGGGTTTAGGTTTTGGTTGTGACAACCACTTATGTATCAGGAATAGGAAATGTCATGAAAGTTGCTGGCTTAAGAACAATATGACTCAATGTTCTATTCAGGGGTGTAATCTTTTCGCAGAACAAATTCTTGTTTGACATACCATATGTGAAAGAAAGGGGGTTCAACTAATACCCTTTTAATTCTTGGCCTCTCAGCTATGGCTGTGAACTAGTGTGGGTACCACCTTTCAGATCGGCTCATCACATTCAACTCTGTGGCATTCCTCAGGTCTCCATCATATCCCCTCTATTTTCCAACATCTACCTAACCCGTTACAAAACCTGATTACATCATTCAACCTCACCTGCTATAACTATGTAGATGACACTTAAATAATTTTTTTTAATGGATGATCTGAAAAAACATTTACTAATTTAAACTTATTGACTGCCTTCATGCCATAAAGACATGGATGACGACTAACTATCTAAAGCTAAACACCACAAAGACATAGGGCCCGATTCACAGAACTAACTTAAGACAAAATCCTAAACTTACTACCATTTTGGTATTCACAGAAGGCACTTACTCATTTTGGTATTCACAGAAGGCACTTACTCATTTTGGTATTCACAGAAGTTAGGAGTCCTAACTTTAGGACTCCTAAATGCCTTCTGTGAATACCGAAAGTCTTAAAATTAGGATTTTTCTCAGTTTAGTAGTAGTATAGTTAGGACTCCTAACTTTAGGACTCCTAAATGCCTTCTGTGAATACCGAAAGTCTTAAAATTAGGATTTTTCTCAATTTAGTAGTCCTAAGTCTAAACTTAGGTTTCAGGGGTGTTATAGTTAGCTGGACATTTCCCTCGTACAAAACACTAGAAATTCCCCTGTTATATTTAATGCAGCTAACTATAACTCGCGCCCCCGCAATGCACTGCTGATGACGTCACATATTACATCACTCATGACATGGTCAGTGACATCACTGATGACATCACTGATGACATCTCAAATGACATCACTGATGACATCACTGATGACGTCATCCATGTGGTAAATTAGTGCATCTTTTCACACCCTAATATAACCTTTGATACACTGACTCAAAATTTCAGACGGCCATTTTGACAACCATAGATACTCCAATACCAATAACTACTTACCCACTCATTGACTTTTAGGTCTACATACATCTCCACTCACTCACCTGTACAGTCACTCATACTTACAGTCACTCTGTGCATTTATACACCTATATACTCACACACCGCCAATCATCCATTGAGGTACTGATACATCTAGTCAGTAATGCAAATAATTAATCACAGTAAAATTTACTCACCTATACAGTTAAAAACACTCAAGTTCACTTTCTCATAAAAATACTCACAAATTCTGTGTCTTCCTGCAGAAAAACAAACAGCACATGACACAGATATCCTTGCACTATGGGGCATACAGCCACTCCCAAAATCACACACTCTCACATATAGATAGGTATATACTCTTACACACATATTCACTGCGTTTCACATATGTAGTTACTGACACATGTACAACTGAGATATACATTCAATCACTAACACACCCATGCATACACTCACCCAACCATACAGTCCATCACAGATGCACTCTTAAAAACATGCACCCACTGAATCACCCACTCACACATCTAGTCACAGAGTCACACACACTCTACCCACACAAACACTCAGGCACCCATACAGATACTCAGACAACCAATCAATAACCCATATAGACACTCATATAGCTATTCACAAAACCATGCAGCCACTTATACACCAACACACAGACACATACAGACATTCACACAGTTTAGTCACTAGTCTGCAGTAAGATACATTTAATGACTCACTAATAAACTCAGTTACGCACCTAGAAAATCATCCATTCACACACTTGTACACCCACTTATTTTTCAACGGGCCTTTCCCTATATATATTAAACATAATAAAACTGTTCAGAAACACATACTCAATGGATGACATCATCAGTGATGTCATCAGTGATGTCATTTGAGATGTCATCAGTGATGTCATCAGTGATGTCACTGACCATGTCATGAGTGATGTAATATGTGACGTCATCAGCAGTGCATTGTGGGGGCGCGAGTTATAGTTAGCTGAACTAACTATAACAGGGGAATTTCTAGGGTTTTGTACGAGGGAAATGTCCAGCTAACTATAACACCCCTGAAACCTATGGTTTTTTCAGTGAATTTCTAAGGTTTTTTAAATGCCAATTCCTAACTATAACGCCCCTGAAACCTTTGGTTTTTTCAGTGAATTTCAAAGGTTTTTTAAATGCCAATTCCTAACTATAACGTGCATGAAACCTATGGTTTTTTCAGTGAATTTCAAAGGTTTTTTAAATGCTAATTCCTATCTATAACTTATCTCTGAAGATATCATGAAAAGCATTCTTTTTTAAAAGTAGGGTGCACATTAGTTTTGTGGAAAAGCATCTTTGTTATTGGTTAAGAAAAAGCAGTTTCAACGTGGAGTACATATCATAGGATAAAATTTGCTCAGCTCAACCACACCTGCTACTTGCATTTGGAAGGCACTGTTCGAACTTAAAACAATTGTCAACTTTTAACCTGCATGTGTCGTTAAATGTTCAAGAAAATGTTACAAAAAAATATCATAAAGTTTTAAAAAATTGATGAACTTTTAACCTGCACGTATTGTTGAATGTTCTAGAAAGTGTGTTGATAGAATACGTTGCACGGTTCATATGGAAAATTAAAAAGAAACCAATAAAGAAGTTTTGAAACCTAAAAGAATCAAGGAACTATTCTAATTTATTCTTTACATGTATTTATGTGTGCAGCAACAAAATTATAGATACAACAGCACTAGGAAGAGGAAGAAACAGGGAGTGGGGGGAGGGGGGGAGATGGGCAGAATGGCACACATGCACAATTAAGTACAACACACATATAGACTAACAATGGCCAAAATGAAACACACCAACAAGGAGCACAAGTCACCAACCTGCAAACATCACACCACTGAACGAGCGTAGAAGTGAAAACCACGCTGCATTCATACAGGATGTGTACAAAGGCCAGTCGTTGGTGTTGTGGGATGTCTGCGACCGTGGTCATCATGGATGAGATGCCCAGCATGTGGCACATGGTCGAGTTCACTGTGTGTTATGTTGCCAAACGGCTGCTCCTCCCTCCCACGAGCCCCCACACTTTTGTACGGTGAGCTGTTGTATCTCGTGCACTCGTACGGCACGCCATTGTAATGCCTATTTGCGCATGTCCTGCTACAATCCAACAACAACATCACAGTGCCGTTTGGAGGTGGTGCATGCCATTTACAACATCGACTGTTGCGGCTCTTGTAACAGGCCACACCAGAACACAGAGACACACTTACCGCACTTCCTGTACACGGACATGTCTGAGACACCCCGTTCCCCTTGCCGGATAGGCACACCCCTGCACTGACCTGTAAACCCCAGACCAGCACACGCCAGTTGTGCATGCAGGAGGATGCGTACGTAGCTACACATCCAGGCTCACTGCCAACGCTGAGGTGACAGCACACTATGATGTTGCAGGGCTCGTGCCTATCATGCTAAGACAATGACCACAGGGACACACTTACTAAGATGTGGGTTTGGGGGCATTGACGGCCCTGGAGTTGTTGAGATGAGTCTTCTGGCCCACATGGGTATCCCTGTATCATGCTCATTGACTCTTTGGCACCTGTGGGTGTTCTGGTGTGGCTCTTGGCTGTGCTCCCTTTCATGGTGCAGGTAGTTGTCCTGCTTAACACCAGCAGAAACAGGTGTAAAATCCCTGGTGCTAATGCGTCTTATCGGCGGAATTTGTTTCACATTGCAATTGGTGTGAAAGTTGTGATGTGATTTTTTTCGTGTGCACAACAATATACGAACTGAGCAGTGTATCTCGTCAAGATCCACCACCTGACGCACTATTCCCAATCAATATAAATACAATGAGATTTCTTAATAGATTTTGTGTGTACACTGTAAGTGCAGCCAATACCTCAGTGCAATACAATACAGGATTTTAGTATTTAGAATAAATCGCAAAGGTGCACCTCATGTCTTTTTGCACGGGAACGGCTACTCTTCATTTCATTATCAGCACTTTAACGGAAGTAAAGTTGAGATAAATCTAACACACTATTCAGAAGTTGGTGCAAACTGCAGATATCACTAGTATTCCAGTGATAAGTGCCCCAAAATTTAACACCATGGTGGACTCCATCAAATAACAGTAATAACAACAAGAAAGGGTCACACAGCAGTTAAGAGAACAACCAAAAACATTATAATTTCTTTTTTCAAACTTTATTTTTTATAATAATAAATATATAAACGATAAACTATTTTCAAACTTTATTTTTTTATTAACATAAATATAAACAATAAACTAATAAACAAAATGTAACAACAATAATACAAAACAACAAAGCAGAACACTCCTGTGGGAACCACGGATGTCGACGACAGACCTGGAAAATCAAAAAGATTGTTAAAAAAACAACAACAAGGTATTCTCAACAAAATACCACAAGAAACAAATCACAGATATATAAAATGTATACAGCTAACAAAATTTTATAAGTTTAACTTACAAAAACTGTAAATGTTGCCGCATTAAAATATTTACCGAATCTGAGGAATTTTTTTTGCAGAAGGCACCACGCCCACAACGTTTTTCTTCAGTGGTGAAGAAATTTTTAACTTTTTCCAAGGGGCAAACAAAGACCAATGCCACCTTCTTTATTCGCAAGATTTGCCAAAGAGTTCTGTTATGAGGGGATCCTAATAAAAAATACTCGTGCGGCACAGCAAGTATGATGAAACACCTAAGGACCCTTCATCCAAACAATCTTGCACGAGAAGAGTGCAAACAGATGAGAAACACTCCTGTTCTGTATCTGTAACAAAGAATCACAAATAAATGTATATTAATAACTTTCAAATTTATACTATTCCATTAGTGTACAAACACATTTTATATAAAAACTGACTAAGAAACTATAGCCCTGAACCACAAGTGTGACAATCTTTAAAACACTACATGCATAGTGCATACTACTTTGAAGCAGTTCATGCCCTAAAGCATACCTCACTAAAAGACTACATGCTAACTGACTAAATGATTACAGTACTATAAGGAGACACACTGGGTGAGTGACAGGGTGTTTGCTAGAAGAGTATGACTACTAACTAGGGAATTGAAGGTGTGAAACACAACTGTGTAGGTGATTAGAGGACTACATCAATACTGCATAGGCATTTAAAGCAGTCCATGTGCTAAGGCCTGGCTCACTGCATGACTACTTGGGTACTGACTGAATGATTAGAGTACAGCAAGGAGAGTGCCTAGGTGAATTTATAAGTGCTAGGCTTTTCGCACAGGGAATGGATTAGTACTTGGTACTGAATGAGTCACTAGAGGAGTGCAAAGGCAGTCACAAGTGCTGGACTGTGTGGATACTGACTAGGAAATTGAAAGTGTGAAAGACAAGTGTCTAGGTGGTCAGAAGACTGCATGCATAGTGCATAAGGCCTGGCTCAGTGTATGAATACTTAGGCACTGACTGAATGATTAGAGTACTGCAAAGATAGTATCATGGTGAATTTATAAGTGTTTGGGTTTTAGCACAGTGAATGGATTAGTACATGGTGCTGAATGGGTCACTAGAGGACTGCAAAGGGAGTGACAGGGTATTTCCTGGAAGTGTATGAATACTGACTAGGGAATTGAAGGTGAGAAAGACAATTGTGTAGGTGGTTAGAGGACTGCATGCATAGTGGATAAGAGTTTGAAGCAGTCCATATACTAAGGCCTGGGTCACTGGATGAGTACTTGGGTACTGACTGAAAGCTTAGAGTACTGCAAGGAGAGTGCCTGGGTGAATTTATTAGGGTTTGGCGCAGTGAATGGATTAGTACATGATGCTGAATGGGTCACTAGAGGAGTGCAAATGGAGTGACAGGGTGTTTGCTGGAAGTGAACGGATACTGACTGGGGAATTGAAGGTGTGAAAGACAAGTGTGTAGGTGCTTAGAGGACTGCATGCATAGTGGATAGGGGTTTGAAGAAGTCCATATGCTAAGACCTGGCTCTGTGCATGAATACTTAGGCAGTGACTGAATCATTAGAGTACTGGAAAGAGAGTGTCTTGGTGAATTTATAAGTGTTTTTGGTTTTGGCAGAGTGAATGGATTAGTACATGCTGTTGAATGGGTCTCTAGAGGACTGCAAAGGAAGTGACAGGATATTTCCTGGAAGTGTATGGATACTGACTAGGGAATTGAAGGTGTAAAAGACAAGTGTATAGTATGTTAGAACACTACATGCATACTGCATAGACATTTGAAGCAGTCTATTTGATACTTAGAAACTGACTAAATAATCAGACTACTTCTAGGACAGTCCTTAGGTAAAACTTTTACATTTTCAGTTCTGCCACAGTGAACAGAATAGTACACGGTACTGCACCTTAGTGTCAAACCCTGACTCATTTTATCAATGCATAAGCAAAGACTCGCTTCTAATGCTACTAAAACTTGACAACATGAGAGGTTTTAAATTAGTTATCTGTCAGCAAATACACAATGTTACCAAATGCTTCTCTCACAGTGGTTCCCAAATGCACACAGACTCACAGTGTGATTCTAGACAACAACCACTATACCTAGGAGTTTACCAAAAATCATTCACTCCTGTGGAAGTGGTAAACGAACTGCACACAATCTTCATATTTCAGGACTGCACTTTTATGTCAAAGCCTGACTCATATAATCATATAATCAAAGCATAAGCAAAGACTGGCTTCTAATGCTACTAAAACTTCACAATATGACCGGTTTTAAAACAGGTATATGTCAGCAAATACACGATGTTACCAAATGCTTCTCTCACAATCCTTACCCAAATGCACACAGACTCACAGTGTGATTCTAGACAAGCACCACTATCCCTATGAGTTTACCAAAACTCATTCACTACAGTGCAAGTGGTAAGGGAACTGCACACAATCTACATATTTCACAACTGCAATTTACTGTCAATGCCTGACTCATATAATGAAAGCATAAGCCATAACTGTCTTCTAATGCTACTAAAACTTGACAACATGACATGTTTTACAACACTTATCTGTCAGCAAATACACGATGTTACCAAACACTTCTCTCACAGTGGTTCCCAAATGCACACAGACTCACAGTGTGATTCTAGACAAACAACACTATCCCTAGGAGTTTACCAAAACTCATTCACTACAGTGGAAGTGGTAAAGGAACTGCACACAATCTACATATTTCACGACTACACTTTAATGTGAATGCCTGACTAATTTAATCAACGCATAAGCAAAGACTGGCTTCTAATTCTATTAAAACTTGACAACATGACAGGTTTTAAAACAGTTATCTGTCAGTAAATACACAATGTTACCAAATGCTTCTCTCACAATCCTTACCCAAATGCACACAGACTCACATTGTGATGTTAGACAATCAACACTATCCTAGGACTTTACCAAAACTCATTCACTACTGTGAAAGGGGTAAGGGGACTGCACACAATCTACATATTTAAGTACAGCACATCAGTGTCAAGGCATGACTCATTTAATCAATGCATAACCAAAGACTGGATTCTAATGCTACTAAAACTTCACAACATGACAGATTTTAAAACAGTTATCTGTCAGCAAATACATGATGTTACCAAATGATTCTCTCACACTGATCCCAAATACACACTAACTCACGGTGTGATTCTAGACAAGCACCACTATCCCTATGAGTTTACCAAAACTCATTCACTACAGTGCAAGTGGTAAGGGAACTGCACACAATCTACATATTTCAGGACTGCATTTTTGTGTCAAAGCCTGACTCATTTAATCAAAGCATAAACAAAGACTGGCTTCTAATGCTACTAAAACTTGACAACGTGACCGGTTTTAAAACAGTTATCTGTCAGAAAATACACGATATTACCAAATGCTTCTCTCACAATCCTTACCCAAATGCACACAGAGTCACAGTGTGATTTTAGACAATCAACACTATCCTAGGAGTTTACCAAAACTCATTCACTAGTCTAGAAGAGTTAATGGTACTGAACACAATCTACATATTTAAGTATAGCACATCAGTGTCAAAGCATGACTCATTTAATCAACGCATAACCAAAGACTGGATTCTAATGCTACTAAAACTTCACAACATGACAGGTTTTAAAAAGGTTATCTGTAAGCAAATACATGATATCACCAAATGCTTCTCTCACACTGATCCCAAATACACACTAACTCACACTGTGATTCTAGACATGCACCACTATCCCTAGGAGTCTACCAAAACTCATTCACTACAGTGCAACTGGTAAGGGAACTGCACACATTCTACATATTTCAGGACTGCACTTTTCTGTCAAAGCCTGACTCATTTAATCAAATCATAAGCCATAACTGTCTTCTAATGCTACTAAAACTTCACAACATGACAAGTTAAAACAGTTATCTGTCAGCAAATACACAATGTTACCAAACGCTTCTCTCACAGTGGTTCCCAAATGCACACAGACTCACTGTGTGATTCTAGACAAACAACACTATCCCTTGCACTATACCAAAACACATTTCTTCATCTAGAAGTAGTACTACATTTTAGTATAGAAACATAACATAACTCATTTCACAAATTCATAAACAATGACTGGTTTCTAATTCTACCAACATATGAAAACTGCACAGTTATCTGTTTACAAATACATGAAAAACACAAATGCTTATCACAGAATGGTTTCTACATGCACACACATTGTAGAGAAAAAAAGTACTCCCTACACTTTAGCAGGAAAAATACATTAGTCTGATTAAAATCAAAATAGTCTACATACATCCTCTCACAACTAAATAACTCATCTTTCAAGTTCTTTTGTAGATTAAGAAGTATATCAATCACTCACCATATTTTCTTTTACAGAATCTCTGCACTGTGCACCTCTCAGCAAAAGCAAAGAATGAAAAAGTTTCCCTTTCATTTTCCACACATATACATGTAAACATCAAATCACAATCCTTCGCACATAAACTCAAAAGCAAACACACATTTCTATTGGTTAAACATTTCAACCCTTTCCAACTCAAATACATTTCAACCCTTCCCCCAATCTGCCTTCTGCCTGTTACCATAGAAACAGGTCATGGAACACTGCACTGAGCTCACAGGTCACAAGTTCAGCACACAATGTTCCTACACAAGACAGGAAGTGTGCTTGACTTTTCAACATATCAGCTTATCATATATAATGTTCCTTACAATCTGTTTTTGTTAACCAATAATAATCATACCTTTAAAAAACAGAAATATACACCCTACCTTTCAGTGTAGAAAGTTGTCATACAACCAATGATTTCTTGTCGTTTTAAAAAAAACGTTGCCGTGGATCCGCGCGCCCACCGCGAGAGAATCCGTGCATCCAACGTGATAAGATGCGCGCACCGTGCGCGCATTTCCCCATGTTTTTTTATTAAAAAAAAGGGGGCCCCAGGGGGTCCTTCTGGGACCCCCTAAGCACCTCTAGAGTGTCAGAGTATCTCCACTCTGCCCCCTTTATATGTTTTACACACTTATTCCCCTTGCTTCTTCAGCCTCGCTTCTACCGAGGCAGAAAATGGCCGCCAACAGTTCCTGGTTTCGAATGTAGAGAGAAACTCGACAGCCAATTAGCATTCAGCGTGCAATCGGGAGGGTGCGCGCTCGGTTCGGGGAGGGTGCACGCTCGGTTCGGGGAGGGTGCGCCTACGGTGCGGGTACGGTCCGCGGATCCTCCGCGGCCGTAGATATCACTAACTTTTTTACTCTAATTTTCTCAGGAACTACTGAACAGATTCACACCATATATGCAAAAGGCACGAGTCTGAACTGAGGACTACCTCTTTGCCAAATTTGGTGTCATTCCGTTCAGCGGTTTGGGCTGTAGCTGCGACAACAGATCCTATGGGAAATTGCATGGGGAAAATGCGTTTTGGGACCCCCCTTTTTTCTTGGCCCCCACTTGACGGATCACCGCAAAACTTTCAGGGTAGGAGCAGAGCGGAGCTGACCAAAAATTGGGAAAATTTCGCGAGGATTCGTCAAACGGCGCCAACGTTATTCCAAATAGAATGTTGCGGATTTCCTATGGAAAATAGGTCCTAACTATAACTATCTACTGGCGACCGGCAGTAGATAATATATATATATATATATATATATATATATATATATATATATATATATATATATATTCATTGAAAAAACCATAGCTTTCAGGGGCGTTATAATTAGCTGGACTTTTCACTCGTACAAAACCATTGAAATTCCCCCGTTATAGTTAGTTCAGCTAACTATAACTCGCGCGCCCGCAATGCACTGCTGATGACGTCACACATTACATCACTCATGTCATGGTCAGTGACATCACTCATGACATCACTGATGACATCTCAAATGACATCACTGATGACATCACTGATGACATCATCCAGTGAATGTGTGTTTTTCTGAACATTTCATATGTTTTATATATGTATATCTCAAGGTCGATGGAAGAATAAATGGGTATATAAGTGTCTAAATGGATGATTTGTTTTTGAAAAATTGATTGTATAACTGACTGATTAAGTGTGTCTTAGTGAATACATGGCTTAGTGAGTAATGTTTAAATATGTAAATATCTGTATCAGTCTCTCACTTTGTGTATAAGTGGCTGCATGGGTTGATGAGTAGCTACATGAGTGTCTATATAGGTTATTAGTTGTTTTTTTGAGTTTCAGTATGAGTATCTTGAGTGTCTGTATGGTTTGGTGGGGGGTATTACGTAGTGCATAGGTGCATGAATGAGTGACTCTCTGTTTGTATGTGTTGAACACAGCATGTGTGCAGGACTATATGGGTGGATGAGTGTGTGCATGGGTGTGTTAGTGAGTGAATGACTGTCTCAATAGTGTCTTTTTGAGTAACTACATATGTTTTAAACTAGTATATGTGACTATTGGTGTATATAAGTGAGTATATGTGAGAGTGAGAGATTGGAAGAGTTCCTGTATGAATAAGTATGTGTTTCTATAAGTGATTGTTTAAAAGACTAAGTATGTGTACATTTCTGTAGAAGTAAGTGTGGTGATGTGTGTATAACTGTATATGCAAGTAAATGGATGTTTGATTCTTTATTAGCATGAGTGACTATGTGTGTGAGTAACTCTATGGATGAGTGGCATTGTATAACAGGATGTATAGGTGTATGAGTACATATGATGAGTGAGTACATGTATGAGTGACTGTATAGGACTGTTGGTGAATGAGTGAATGTGTATGTGGATCTTAGAATTACTGAATAGGTTGTTTTAACTGGTATTGGTATGTCCATTGTTTTGAAAATTTTAGTTTCTATTTTTGAATGTGTGTATCAAAGGTTATATTAGGGGGAGAGGAGGTCTGCCACTCTATCACAAGGATGATGTCATCACTGATATCATTTGAGATGTCATCAGTGATGTCATGAGTGATGCCACTGACCATGTCATGAGTGATGTAATATGTGACATCATCAGCAGTGCATTGCGGGCGCGCGAGTTATAGTTAGCTGAACTAACTATAACGGGGGAATTTCAATGGTTTTGTACGAGTGAAAAGTCCAGCTAACTATAACGCCCCTGAAACCTATGGTTTTTTCAGTGAATTTTTAAGGTTTTTTAAATGCTAATTCCTAACTATAACGTGCCTGAAACCTATGTTTTTTTCAGTGAATTTCAAAGGTTTTTTAAATGCTAATTTCTAACTATGCCTACAGAGATAGGACATGTGAAGAAAGAAGAAAAAAGGCACAGAAAGAAAAAAAAGAAATGCAGAAAGAAGCAACAGAAGTCCTCAAAGACGAAGAAAAGTGCAGGAAGACGGATAACGTGCAGAAAGAGCAAACAGAAGAGCAGAAAGAAGCCTTGTTGCAAAATCATCCTGTACCCTCAACTTTTTCAGACGGATACTGGTGGTAACTGAGTCTGACTAAACAGTCCTAGAGCCAGTGCTATGTTAAAAGACACTCAGAATACAGTGAAAACACCTACATACACTAGGGAACACTATGCGTTGGGGTCCCCCTGTGATTAGCATGACTTCCTCTGTAAGCCCCTAGTATATAATAGGGCAGGGGATTAAAACTACCTCTTAAAACGCGCCACAGGTCGTGTTTGCACAAGTCACCTCAGGCCCCGTACCCTCCCTTCCACACTGTGTAAACACGCCCTGTGGCCGTTTTAAGTTGGGAGATTAAGTCCCCTTGAATCCTGAGGGTCCCTAGGGTCCAACTAGACCACTAGGTACCTCTAGTAAGCGCCACAGAGCTGCATTGCAGAGAGATGAAAAAAGGGGCACGGCCTAGACCACCTCTGTGCAATGCAGCGCAGTGGCGCTTATGGAAGCACCTGGTGGGCTAGTTGGCCCCCAGGGTCCCTCAGGATTGAAGGGGAATTATTTCCCCAACTTAAAACGCGCCACTGGGTGTGTTTGCCCACGTTAACTCAGGCCCCGTCCCCTCCCTTCACCACTGTGTAAACACGCCCTGTGGGCGTTTTTAGTTGGGAGATTAAGTTCATTTGAATCCTGAGGGTCCCTAGGGTCCAACTAGCCCACTAGGTACCTCCAGCCTACGTTGCAGAGAGTTGTAAAAAGTGGCACGGCCTGGACCACCTCTCTGCAACGCAGCTCAGTGGTGCTTACTGGAAGCACATGGTGGGCTAGTTGGCTCCCAGGGTCCCTCAGGATTGAAAGGGAATTATTTCCCCAACTTAAAACACGCCACAGGGCGTGTTTGCACACATCCCCTCAGGTCCCGTCCCCTCCCTTCACAACTGTGTAAATGCGCCCTGTGGCCGTTCTAAGTTGAGAGATTAAGTCCCCTTGAATCCTAAGGGTCCCTGGGGTCAAACTAGGCCACTAGGTTCCTCCAGTAAGCGCCAGAGAGCTGTGTTGCATAGAGGTGTAAAAAGGGGCGTGGCCTCAGAACACCTGTCTGCAACGCAGCTCCCTGGCGCATACTGGAGATACCTGTTGGGCTAGTTGGCCCTCAGGGACCCTCAGTATTGAAGGGGAATTAATTCCCCAACTTACAACACTGCCCTGTGCATATTACACTCCAAGGCGCATATCGCATAGCACGCGCTAGTGCCTGTGCTATCTCGCGCTCTCCAATGAATCTGTCATTGCGCACAATGTATTGCATATTATATTTCACACCCCGGTTCATCTTATATCACACTTTTTGGTGCATACTTTATACCATATAGTATATCTAGTTTTCATTTTCAATCGTGCTCTCAGGACTGTGTTCTATATAACACTGCGTCCACCTACCCTTTTCACGGGCATTACATTTTGCAATGGGGGGTGGAGGGTCAGGGGGTGTTTCTGCCAAGTGAGCCTGGAGTCACAGTCACAAACGTCCTCTTCTTCCTGAATAAAAGTGAGATTATGCTGCATACTTATTCATATTTCAAGTAGTTCGCACAGACACACATTTTAAAAACAATAAAGTTCCTAATACCAACCTTCTCTGAACAGTTAGCTTGCTGCCCCATCCACCTCCTCCCTATCCTCTGTTGTCTGAATCCATGGACTAGCCTCCTCCCTCCTGCCATGCATGGTCTGATGTGCGCCACTGCCCTCCATTTAGCATGATGTACCAGTCCACTCCTCCTGCCCTCCATTGCCCAACTCTCTGGCCCATCATTGACCTCCTGCTTAGCCTCTGTGCTTAGCTTGCTGCCCCTATTCTCCTTCCCCCTGCTCTCCGATGTCTTTGTGCATGCCCCTGCTCCATCCCTTTTTGCCCACCATGTTCCATGGACCTGCCACTCCTATCTACTCTGAGTGTTCTGTTGAGCTGGCACTCCCCTCCCACCTGCCTAGCATTGTCAGATGACTGTAACCTGCCCCTGCTACCTCCACCCTGCCTGTCCACATGCCATGCCCCTATCCCCTTCCTCCTTTCCTCCATGGTCCATTTTACTGCCACACCCTTCTACCCTCCCTGGTCTGTTGTGCTGCAACTGCCCCTCCTGCCTGCCCGCACGGTCTGTTGTGAGGCCCCTTCCCCTGAACTCTCTTGTCTGTGCCCAGGTCCTGACCCTCCCTTCTATCCTCCATGGTCCTTTGTGCATGCCTCTGCACCCTCCTTCTTGCCCATCATAGCCACTGTGCTGCCACTAACCCTCATGCTTGCCATGCATGGTATTCTGTGCTGCCATGGCCCCTCCCACCTTACCTGTGTGGTCAGCTAGCTGCCCCTGACCCCCTCTCACATTCCCTCCATGGTCTGTGTGTATGCCATCGTAGTCTCACTGTTGCTCTCCATGGTGTGTCTTGTTTCTAGTGCCCATCCTGCCTGACCTTCATGGTCATCTTGCTGCTCCTGCCCTGCCCCCTTGCCCCCAGCCCTCTGTTTCCATGTGCAGATCCCTATTCCCTCCCTCCTGGCTTGTCTGTTCCATTGTAATGCCCCTGATCCGTCCCTCATGCCCTTTATGGTCTGTTATGCTGCAGCTTTCTCTCCTGTCTGTCCATTATGGTCAGCTAGCTACCATTGCCTCTTTCCCCTCTGTTCTCTGTTGTCCATGTGCATGGTCCTGTCCCCTCCCTATTGCTTTCTATGGATTTTTGTGCTGCACTCCCGTCCCGCATGCCCTGTGTGGTGTATTGTGCTGCTGCAAACCCTGATGCCTGCCCTGTAGGGTCAGTTTGGTGCACCTCTCCATGTCCCTCCTGTCCTCTGTTATCTGAGTCCATGTCCCTACTCCAATTCCTCCTGCCTACCATGATCCAATGTACCATACTTGCGAACATTTTGAACTTGGTAAGAGGGAGATTTTGAAAAAAAACTGGGGTATTGATTTTCCCCTTTGAGTTACATTGAAAAAGAGGAGTTTGTAGAGAGGAGACAGATCAAATAAAGCCCATTTGAGCTTAAAAACATTGGACGTTTCCTGGCTGAAACGGGTCAGTTGGCATGTATGGTTTTACTACCACTGCCTCTTCCTTCTGCCCACAATGGTCTATTATATTGCCACAGCCCCTCTTGTCAGTCCTGTATTGTTGGTTTGTTGCCCCTGCCCCCCTTTCCATTGCCCTCCATAGTCTGTTGTGCTGCCACTGCCCTTCCTGCCTGCCCAGTGTGGTCAAATTGTTGCCTCTGCACTCTCCTACCTGCCTTCAATTTTGAGAGTCCGTGCCCCTGGCCTCTGCCTCTCAACAGTATCCCAATGAACAACTAGATTGCTAACATTCTATAATTATTACAAAAGTGTGGAACGCCTGACATCATCTTGATGTAATCAAAACTGTAATACCTAGAGCATTTCCTTTAGAAATATGAGAGGGTCTTATTTGCATCAAAATTATGGTTAGTGCTCTAAAAAACTAAAATAAGGACATATTTTCTGAGTTTTCAAATAGTGACAAAGAACTTTAAAATTATTTGTAATCTTTATGTTTTTTTATCCAGTTGACCACTTGATTAAATGTTGCACTTAGGGGAGAGGATGTGTTGTTACTTTGCAACTGGGGAACCAGGTTGGAGTTTCTGCTTCAGCTCAACATTCTGTGATTCTGGTCAAATCACTTAATCTCCCCATGTCTACAACCAAACTTAATTTGATCTTGTGTGATGTAACCAATGCTCATGCAAAGCACTCCAATACCTGACCAGTCTGCACTATATAAAACTGCAAATACATGAAAAATAAGTGTTTTGCACACTTTTGTCATTGGGCTACATGTGGGCTACATCTGGGTGATATTTGTGCTGCATTTGGGCTCTTTTGTCTCTGGTGGCCGTCTTGGGAGATGTATTTGTTATGAAGTTTCCTAATTTCCTCATTTACTGCAGTCTCCTCAGAAGGAAATGCTTTCAGTTTTTTACTTTGATTACATCAAGAAGGTATTCAGATATGTCACACATTTGCCATAAATTCAGAATGTTAGCACTCTAGTTGCTCATTAGACCACTGTAGTAAAGCTACTGCTCACCACGGAAACCTGCTGCTGGTATTAAAAGTGCATGTTTCAGTCTGCATATCAGAATTTTTTAATGAAATAGAAGAGGATTTGAGAAGTCACTCAAAATGTGCCCTAATTTTTCTTTCTTCAGCACTAATCATACTTTTTATGGAAAAATGAACCCCCTCATTTTGTTCCTTTTTAAACTAAATGTTTTAAGAGTTACCACTTTAATCCGCAACCTCTCCCGATATCGTGCTGAGATCTGATTGGCTGCTGACAATTCAAACCAGGAAGTGATGGCAACCATCTTGTGACTTGAACCGAGTCACAGAAAAAACATTACAAAAAACAGAAAAGGGAGCAGACCAGAAACACCGTGACCCCCTGGCTTCTTGGGGGGAGGGGTTCTCAAAGAGACCCACCCAAGCCAAAAAAGCATTTACAAAACAAAAACATTAAGTGGGAGTCATGCTGGATCCGTGACTCCCGATGAAATTTATTTTTTAAGCGGAGAACGGTCTTTCCCGATTTGTTAAATATAGGCCCCTGGGTTGGCCAGGCCCCAAGAGCAGTTTATATAGTAATGCGGTAGCTGCCCATGCCGCACCCCGCGCCCTGGGTACTGACACCTCCCAGGGGCAAACATAAGTAAAGTGATGCGGGAGGCCTGCATAGTCCCCACCTCCATGGGATTAATTAATAAATAAGTGTGAGGGAGGCCATGGGAGGCCCATAAGGTCTCCCCCGCTGCCCCGGGGACCGACACCTTCTAGAGGCTAATGTAATGGTGGGCCTCTCGGACTTCCCTGCCCCAGGGACCACCACCTCACCAGGGATTTTTATTTTTGATATGGAGGGTCTTACCGACCCCCCCGGGGATCATCACCTCCCCAGGACAAAATGAGAGGGGGCCAAGTGGCCTACCTCCCAGGCCATTCTAAGCCCTGGGACCGTCACCTCCCTGGGGCAGGCCATTAGTCAAGGAAGGGGGGGCAAAGCGTCCTCCCTTCTGGAGCCGTACATGGCCCTGGGGACTGCCACACCCCAGGTCCGGGTCCTGCAATGTCCTTGGGTGCCCACCCTGGGACATTGCTATTTGCTATGGCTTGGCAGGAGCACTGCTCCCACCAAACCACACCAAACAGTACTCCGCTTTGAGCATTTTGCTCTCACTTGCTCAAAGCGGAACACGCTTTGCTTTTACACACAGGGAGCTGCATGTTAGCAGCTCCCTATGTGTAAAAGCAATGCCGGATGGAGCACCTGGTGCTGAAATTGGTCTGGGAGTGTGGCCACACAGCCACCCTACCTACAATGTGTTTTTTTTAAACCCCAGCAAGTTGCCGAAGGACACTCCGCGTCCACCACCACTTTGAAAACGCGCCTCCTGGCGCAGTGGTGGTTGGGGGATGAGGTCCCCTTAGTTGCTGAGGGTCCTTGGGGTCCAGGAACCCTTTCGGCTACTTCCAGTAAGTTCCAGACAGCAGGATTGCTTGGAGGACCTGGATGGCACGCTCCCCTTGCTCCACCACTCTGCACTCTGTCCCACTGCTGGCTAGGAAATTAATTCCACTTTACTCCTGAGAGCCTCAGGACTAAAGTGGACTTCTTTCCCCAACCAGTAGTGTGCCAGGAAGCACGTTTGCAGAGTGGTGGAGAAAGGAGGCGTGGGCACCAAAAATATCTCAGCAAACCCACTATGTGGGACTTACTAGAGGTAACAAGAGGGATAGTTGGCCCCCAAGGACCCTCGAAAGCCAAGGGGACTTCATCTCCATACTAGTAGTGCGTTTGCAGAGTGGTGGAAATAGGGGGCGTGACCACCAAAAACCTCTCAGCAATCCTGCTGTGTGGGTCTTACTGGAGGCAACAGGTGGGGAGTTGGCCCCCAGATGTCATCAGTGCTGTCATCAGTGATGCCACTAACCATGCCATGAGTGATGTAATATGTGAGGTCATAAGCAGTGCATTGCGAGGGCTTAAGTTATAGTTAGCTCAGGTAAGTAAAACAGCCGAATTTCACTGGTTTTGTATGAGTGAAATCTGAGCCTAACTATAACGTCCCTGTAACCTTTGTTTTTTTCAGTGAATATATATATATGGGGCCCTGCGGAAGGCTATGGTCAAAACGTGTAGGCTTTTTTTCATGTTATGATGCACTTGGTGTCATTTTGTAAAATAAAGAAACCGGATTAAGCAATAGCTGTGATAAACTGTAAAGGAAGAAGTTGACCTGGCTCGAAGAAAAAATACAGACTTACCAATATATATGTTACAGTCAAAGTGTGAAATCCCGGTATTGTATAGAATGCCTAGGTAATGTACAGAATGCCTGATGGTTTTCGGCAAACTATGAAATATACGTTTTTTGTGAAAATGTTACATACTTTTCCTAGGCATTCTATACAATTCCTAGGCATTATACAGAATGACCAGTACCATTTACACAGTGTTGAAAGGCCACAAGATGAGATTCCTAGGCATTCGGCAAAGTGTGAAATCCCGGTATTGTATAGAATGCCTAGGTAATGTATAGAATGCCTGACGGTTTAGAGGCAAACTAGGAAATATACGTTTTTGGTGAAAATGTTACATCATTTTCATAGGCATTCTATACAATTCCTAGGCATTATACAGAATGACCAGTACCATTTACGCAAAGTGTTAAAAGGGCACAAGATGAGAAGCCTTTATTAATTTATACACATTTGAAGCTGAAAGAACAAAACTACAAAATAAAGCACAGGATATTCTTACCGGAAAACAATGAAAGCAGAACTGAGATTGAAGTACTTGTTACACTAAGGAAGGCCGGAGTAACAGGTGGAATTGTACTCACTTTTATTCTTCACACAAAAACACCTTCTATTTTGGCACTTTGATCTTGTACATACATTTCACGACATAAAGAAGAATGCGACCAGAATATTGTTACCGGTGAAACACAAAGCAGAACTGGCATGACCTACAGAATGCGAACAGAATATTCTTACCGGTAAAACACAAAGCAGAACTGGCATGACCTCCTTGTTGCAGCACAAAAACACCTTCTATTTTGGCCCATTGATCTTGTACATACATTTCACGACTTCAAGAAGAATGCGAACAGAATATTGTTACCAGTGAAACACAAAGCAGAACTGGCATGACCTACTTGTTGCAGCAGGGAAGGCTAGAGTGACATTTTGAATTGCACTTAATTTTCTTTTTCACACAAAGGCACCTCAAATTTTGGCATTTCGTCTTGCACATACACCTGAAGAATCCTTGGCCGCTTCCTGTGGACTGAGAAGTAGCTGCAGATCGGAGAGGTATTTCGTGGTCAGGAACGTCTTCAATTCTCATTAAGTTCTTTGGACATACAGTGAATTGTGATCTGGCGTAGAGTTGCTTCAAGATTCCTTGTGCAGTTCCAAGTCGGTAAAATCCATCTTCCGTCACGTTCATAACAACTGCCAAGAGATTGCGTGAGTCACCCCGCCCTTTGTCGACGTCGGGAATCGGAACTCGCACAGTGGCACCAAAGGCACAGGAGGAATTCTTTTGTCAGAATCCCTTTTCATTTTTTTGGCCTCAATCTCAAAGTTCGATTTCGATTCCATTTTACTTTGGATAGCTTTCTCAATATTGAAGCAAACATTGCACAAAATGCTAACCCCATAACCTTCTACTTCTTTGCCGTCATCTTCTTTAGGAGAATGTCCACAGATGGCATGAATGTTTCGGCCACACTTTCGACATGTATGAGCACCGCTGGTTTCTTTTAGCAGATGCAACAGATAGCGGAAGAAGAAGGATTTTCGGTAACCACGGAAATGGAAGGCTCTTCGATAACCATGGGTTTATCACTGTTTTGGTTTCCTCCATCATGGATTGCATTCTCAGCTATCTCTTCTGCAGGGAGCTGTGCCTTTTGCATTGATTCATCTCGTCTTTCTTCCTGCTGTTGTGTTGTTTGTACGCTCTCTATTATTTTTTCGAGCTCTTCCTCAGTCTCTACGTCTTGTAAAACGTCGTCAGGCAGGGACAACGTCGAGAGACCTACTCTAGCTTTGCAGCCGAACAGAGCTTCGTATGGTGACCCCTTAATCCCAGAATCAAAAGCTCTGTTCTTCATAAGTTTTTCATCTTGCATCCAAGCACACAGCATACTTTCAATGTCCTGATTAGCTCTTTCGACGCTCCCCTGACTTTGTGAGTGGCGCGGCTTACCATGGACGATCTTCAAGGTGGGCCAATACTCCTTTAGGCTGCTTACCACATTGTTTGCAAATTCTCTGCCGTTATCGGACTGTAGAATCGTTGGAGCACCAAGCAACATAAATATGTCGACGAGCTTGTAGGCTACTTCTTCCGCTCTCTTGTATTTCAGAGCCCTGATAACTACAAACTTAGTGAGATGATCTTGGTACACCATTATAAACTTGTACTCTCTGTCGGGATGGGACTGAAAATCGATGAGATTGACCTGGCAACAGGAGTTGAATTCAGAAAAAAACATTGGCTTGACTACAACACCTTTTTTAACACCTTTTTGCTTCTTCTGGCAAGGCTCACAAAGGTGAAAATACAGCTCAATATCATGATGGGTAATGTTCTTATACTTGGGTGAAAGTTCTTTCAACATCCTGTCCTGTCCTCCATGACCAATAGCCAAATGGGCCTTATGGAGTACGTCAAATAACTTGGAGTCCGCGACGTAAAACTGAATAGCACGCGTACCTTCTCTAACAGGATAGATCAACTTAGTCGTATTCTCGACCATCATAACGTCATAGTGTTTCACCAGCCAATAGTCCCGTGGTTCCTTCTTAATGGTCGTCTTAGCCTTTTTCACATTGTCCACTAACTTTTGGTAACTGGTTTCGGTTAGGAAAACACAGTTTTTAGCAGCATTGGCTCTTACTTGAGATCATTCATTGCAGAACCGTCGTTGCATGTCAGCATGGCGTTATTCCTGTCTTGGCACTACGCTCCCTTCCGACATGGTGATACAAGAACCACGGGAAAGGATGACGGCAGAGCGTCTGTGGAACCTCAGTCGGATGCTATACATGACCTCTGACCCTGCTTGCAGGCAGGTCGCTCCCCACACCACCGCACGGCTGCCACCTGCTCTTTGCCTGGTTATTTGTGCTGTCTCTGCCCCTCGCTTGCTGGCAACTTGTGCTGTCTCTGCCCCTCGCTTGCTGATAACTTATGCTGTCTCTGCCCCTCGCTTGCTGATAACTTGTGCTGTCTCTGGGATTAGGTCTAGTATATACTTTGCCGGCAGACAATCCGGCAAAGTATACAATGCCTAGGCAATGTATAAAATATCAATCATTTCATACTTTGACGTTCGATTTTCAGGCATTCTATACATTACCTAGTCATTCTATAGAATGCCGGATTTCACACATTGCCGGGCAGGAATAAAATGGCGGGATTAGGCGTATTATACACTTTGCCGTCAGACAATCCGGAAGAGTATACAATGCCTAGGCAATGTATAAAATATCAATCATTTCATACTTTGACGTTCGATTTTCAGGCATTTTCAGGCATTCTATACATTACCTAGGCATTCTATAGAATGCGGGATTTCACACTTTGACTGTAACACACATATATATATATACTTGTATGTATATATATATACATATATATATATATATATTATCTACTGGCGGTCGCCAGTAGATAGTTATAGTTAGGACCTATTTTCCATAGGAAATCCGCAACATTCTATTTGGAATAACGTCGGTGCCGATTGACGAATCTTCGCAAAATTTTCCAAACTTTCGGCCAGCTCCGGTCCGCTCCTATCCTGAAAATCTCACGGTGATTTGTCAAGCGGGGGCTGAGAAAAAAGGGGGGTCCCAAAACGCATTTTCCCCATGCATTTTCCCATAGGACCTGTTGACGCAGCTACAGCCCGAACTGCTGAACGGAATTAAACCAAATTTGGCAAAGAGGTAGTCCTCAGTTCAGACTCGTGCCTTTTGCTTAAATGGTGTAAATCCGTTCAGTAGTTCCTGAGAAAATTAGAGTTAAAAAGATAGATATATCTGGGCGGAGCCTAACCACACATCTCATCGTGAGATCTGATTGGCTGTCAGTACTTCATCCAAGAAGTGTTGGCAGCGATCTTGGGACCGATATACATGATAGCGCCTCATTAAAAAGCATTGCAGTTAATAGAAGGTTTTAAGACTTTAGTTACATTATACATCATTTGTTGATGGTACCATACTCATTTTATGAATTGTGGTGTGTTCTGAGGTGATTTTACCATGTGAAAAAGCCTTCTGCTGTGATATCATGAATCATGTTTGAGAGAAAACTATTTTCTCATGCTTTTCCCACAGAGGTTTGGAAGGTGATCTATAAGCTAAACTGAGAGCATATTTTCTGTAAATTCACATTATCTTTCTCAGTCATGTGAGAATGAAGTCTGAAATTCTCAGTATAACATGTACATCCAACAAGGGCAGAGACTGGCAGTTGATTCCTTTGTGTTCTACTGCAGCTTCCCAGAGTATTCTAAAGAACAACTAGAGCGCTAACAGTCCTACTTATGACAAACGTATTGCACACTTGAAGCCATCTTGATTGGAATAAAGTGGTAACTCTTAAAACATTTAATTTAAAAAGGAACAAAATGAGGGGGTTCATTTAGCCATAGAAAGTATGATTAGTGCTGCAGAAAGAAAAATTAGGGCACATTTTGAGTGACTTCTCAAATCCTCTTCTATTTCATTAAAACATTCTGACATGCAGACTGAAACATGCCCTTTCAATACCAGCAGCAGACTTCCCTGGTGAGCAGTAGCTTTACTACAGTGATCTAATAAGCAACTAGAGTGCTAACATTCTGAATTTATGGCAAATGTGTGACACATCTGAATGCCTTCTTGATGGAATCAAAGTAAAAAAACTGAAAGTATTTCCTACTGAGGAGACTGTAGTAAATGAGGAAATTAGGAAACTTCATAACAAATAAGTCTCCCAAAATGGCCACCAGAGACAAAAGAGCCCAAATGTAGCCCAAATATCACCCAGATGTAGCCCAAGAATAGCCCAATGACAGAATGTCCCAGAGTGTTCTGACCGAACAACTAGAGCGCTAACAGTCTTACTTATGACAAAAGTATGGCACACCTGAAGCCATCTTGATTGGAATAAAGTGGTAACACTTAAAACATTTAATGTTCAAAGGAACAAAATGAGGGGGTTCATTTTGCCATAGAAATTATGATTAGTGCTGCAGAAAGAAAAATTAGGGCACATTTTGACTTCTCAAATCCTCTTCTATTTCATAAAAAAATTCTGACATGCAGACAGAAACATGCACTTTGAATACCAGCATCAGACTTCTGTGGTGAGCAGTAGCTTTACTACAGTGATCTAATTAGCAACTAGAGTGCTAACATTCAGAATTTATGGCAAATGTGTGACATATAGTACACCTTAACTTATGGTGTAGACATACTCCATAATATCTTACAAGTTCAAGGCAGTTAAATATCTTCCAAAACATAAAATGTAAAACACAACTTTAAAAGAAGAAACACATTTCTATTATTTATATCAAAGTGCACCACATACATCCCCTCTTAAATTCATAACTCACCTTTAAAAATAGTTAGTTGAGAAAGAAATGTGGCACTCACACAGCAGATTATCAGAGCCAGAATCTCTGAGCTGTACACCTCTCACCAGAACCAGTAAATGGCAAACTTTCCCTCTCTTTTTTCACACATATACATGTTAACTTCAAATCACATTGCTTCCCACATTTTTTCAAATGGAAGAACACATTTCTATTGGTTGCAAATTTCAACCCTTTCCAAATGATTCCTACCCCCAACATGACTTCTGCCTGCTACCATAGCAACAGATCATGGAACACTGGTGTGAGCAGAGAGGTCAGAAGTTCAGCACACAATGTTTCTAATCCAAAGAGCAAGAGGGCTTGACTTTTCAAACCTAACAGCAAATCCAAAGTAATGTTCTGTGGGAACACATTTTTCTGAACCAATACAACACATGCTTTTAAAAATGTAAACATACAGCCTAGTTTTTAGTGTAGAATGGTGTGAAACAGCCAATGAGTTCTTTTTATAAAAAAAAAGTATGTAAGCCTCCATTTTACAACTATCTTTCTTTTCATATTGCCATTCTACTGAAAGACACCTTCTCAGTGCATCCAGGTCTCCTCCTCACTCCCTGAAGTAGACTGCTGTTCTTCCATTTTCAAGTAAAATTGATAGATTTTCAGCTCCTTGTCCCACATGGTGTTTGAAGATTCTGGAACACAAACTACTATGAACCCATGCTTCTGAGTGCATCCAGATCTCCTCCTCACTCCCTGAAGTAGACTGCTGTTCTGCCATTTTCAAGTAAAATTGATACCTGTTCAGCTCCTTTTCCCAGGAAATAAGAAGAAATAGTGAGGGGAGTGGCAAGGCATTTATAGAGGAGACGGTGTACATTTCACAGATGAAGGGAACAGAGTCTTCCTCTTGAACTAAAGACTCTGCATCGGTACTTACTTATAGGTACCAAAAAACACTCAATGAACACAACGGCTCTTTTTAGAGCCAACCAACATCTAAACACTTAAACTTGATTTTTAAATCTATTTTTTTAATGAATTTTTTGCTTTGGTGTTTTCTTTGGTGTTAGTCGAGCACGATTATGTGCTTTCAGTTCATGTCTGCGATGCTGCCAAACGTGTACACATAACACTGTTCAATCATTGAACATTGGTGCTTTAAAAACTGCCAGAGGCACGCCCCTAATGATTAGCCTATGAAAAAGTGCATGAAGCACGAAACGCGTCGGCTGGATGATTAAACTTTGGCATTTCCTTGTGCTTCTGTGCAGCAGCCTGCATTAAAGATGTCAAGCCTTACCTTCCTGTGTGTGGTCCCTCTGTTGCGGGCAATTCTTGTGTGGATATATATATATATATATGGAGCCGAAATGCATTCGCCGATTTAATTGCTGAATAAATGGTGTTTCCTTGGTTTCCCCAGTGTGGCCTCTGCTCGTTCCTTTGGAGGAGATTCCTGGTGATTTCACAAGCGTCAGCCAGAGACGCTTTTCAGAGGTCCCCGCATCACAAGACGGCCTTGTTTTCACTGGCGGCTGCTACGGCAACGTTTTCTGTGTGCTCCGAGGTATTGGAGAAACTTGAGTCCCACCCCAGTGTTCGGAAGGAGAAGGGGCGGTGTCGAGGTATTCTACCTCACAGGGCGAGATGGATGTCCATTGTTGCCCCCGTCGATTGGATCTCTGAGCCCTGAGGTCGATGCGGTTTGGGGAGCTGAGGAGGCGCATTGTTTCAGCTACAAAACAACAGGAGAACAGCATTTTCCAACAACACTGACTGTCCCGCTCAAGCCCGCTTATCCATTTGGTTTCAAGAACACCCCTGTACCACTTACCTGGTTTTGAACTGCATCCTGGGATTTGCAGGCTTCTAGAATCTTGCGACCTGCACCAGGTGATTCTACGTATTTGGGGTGGAGCGGTGCCGAACCAATCAGCATCAGGCGGGACCTTTATATAGTGATGTTTTTAAATGCCTCCCATACACCTGTGGCGCTGATGAAGGCTGATGGAGCCGAAATGCATTCGCCGATTTCATTGCTGAATGAATGGTGTTTCCTTGGTTTCCCCAGTGTGGCCTCTGCTCGTTCCTTTGGAGGAGATTCCTGGTGATTTCACAAGCGTCAGCCAGAGACGCTTTTCAGAGGTCCCCGCATCACAAGACGGCCTTGTTTTCACTGGCGGCTGCTACGGCAACGTTTTCTGTGTGCTCCGAGGTATTGGAGAAACTTGAGTCCCACCCCAGTGTTCGGAAGGAGAAGGGGCGGTGTCGAGGTATTCTACCTCACAGGGCGAGATGGATGTCCATTGTTGCCCCCGTCGATTGGATCTCTGAGCCCTGAGGTCGATGCGGTTTGGGGAGCTGAGGAGGCGCATTGTTTCAGCTACAAAACAACAGGAGAACAGCATTTTCCAGCAACACTGACTGTCCCGCTCAAGCCCGCTTATCCATTTGGTTTCAAGAACACCCCTGTACCACTTACCTGGTTTTGAACTGCATCCTGGGATTTGCAGGCTTCTAGAATCTTGCGACCTGCACCAGGTGATTCTACGTATTTCGGGTGGAGCGGTGCCGAACCAATCAGCATCAGGCGGGACCTTTATATAGTGATGTTTTTAAATGCCTCCCATACACCTGTGGCGCTGATGAAGGCTGATGGAGCCGAAATGCATTCGCCGATTTAATTGCTGAATAAATGGTGTTTCCTTGGTTTCCCCAGTGTGGCCTCTGCTCGTTCCTTTGGAGGAGATTCCTGGTGATATATATATATTTTCACAGAAAAAAACATAGGTTTCAGGGGTGTTATAGTTAGCTGCCCATTTCACTCATACAAAACCATAGAAATTCCTCCGTTATAGTTAGTTCTGCTAACTATAACTCACGCGCCCGCAATGCACTGCTGATGATGTCACATATTGCATCATTCATGACATGGTCAGTGACATTACTGATGACATCACTGATGACATCACTGATGACATCACTGATGACATCATCCACCGAATGTGGTTTAGTTTGAAATGTAAATATGTATTATATATATACCAATCTGTATTGAAGATTGAGTGGATATATAACTGTCTGGATGGAGGATTTAGTAGCTGTCTGACTGTCTTTTTAAGTGAGTAATTAAAAGTGTCTCACTTAATACATGGATTAGTAACTGAACTATGTGAATGTGTGCAGCACAGTCTCTGTTGTTGTATAACATGCAGCATCAGTTGGTCACTAACTACATGAGTGTGAATATTAGTTACTGATTAGTTGGGTGAGTATTTGTATGGGACACTGAGTTTGTGTGTGGTTGGATGGGGTGTGTGTAACTCTATGCATAGATGTGTGAATGGTTGATTGACTAGGTGTATGGGTTTAAGAGTGCTTGTGGAAACAGTTGTTTGGGTGACTGAGTGTATTTATTTGTGTGCTGGTGAGCGAATATATGTTTTAGTTGTACATCTTCAACAAAGTAAAAAAATAAAAGGCATTGTATGTGAGAGTTAGTGTATATAAATAAGTATGTGTAAGAGTCAGTGATTGTGAGAGTAACTATATGAATGAGTGTATAATTGTAATGGTGCTTTTTTAACATATTAACGATGAGTTACTATGTGTTTGAATAAATGAGGTGTTGTTGGATAATTGTGTAAGTGAGTAAATTTAAGTGCAATACATTTTTTTCATGAGTGAGTTGGATGACTGCATAACCGACTAAGATGACTGCTGATGTGTCTATGTGTATAAGTGCATTTGATAGTGTTCTATTAATTAATGACTGCATGTATAGATGATTCTGTTGTTGAATGGGTAGTTGTGTGTGTAGACTTAGGAATCAGTGAGTGGGTATGTAGTAACTGGTATTGGTGTGTCAATGGTTTCAAATATGGTACTCTGTATTTTACAGTGAGTGATGAAAGGTTATACTAGTGTATGATGAGGTGTATCAGATTGTCAAGTGGATGATGGCATCAGTGATGTCATTTGAGATGTCATCAGTGATGTCATCAGTGATGTCACTGACCATGTCATGAATGATGCAATATGTGACATCATCAGCAGTGCATTGCGGGCGCGTGAGTTATAGTTAGCAGAACTAACTATAACGGAGGAATTTTTATGGTTTTGTATGAGTAAAATGGGCAGCTAACTATAACACCCCTGAAACCTATGTTTTTTTCTGTGAATTTCTAAGGTTTTTTAAATGCTAATTTCTAACTATAATGTCTCTGAAACCTATGTTTTTTTCAGTGAATTTCAAAGGTTTTTTAAATGCTAACTTTTAAGTGTGATAGTAGTTATATCTATTTTTTGGTACTGATTTTCTACAGTTTTTTAACTGTTTATTTATAAATATTTTATTCATTAACCCCTTCAGTGCCCCGCCCTTTCCCCGCCCTGTGCCGGGCGTTGCATTAGCGGGCGGGGTTCATGAAGAGATAGTCTCGTCATGGGCACAGCGCAACCGTGCTCCATGACGAGACTATCTCGTCATGGGCATAGAAGAGGTTAAATAACATTATATATTTTTCTGAAAATTACAAAAAAAAAATTTAAATATTGAATAATTTTCTTGTTTTCATTTTTTATTTTAATATATTTATATTATTTTCTTTAAAAAAGAAATCCAATTTTTGTCGGAGTCGCGCACTCAAAGTGTACACATCACGGTGGGTGCGCGCATTCTAGCCGCCATTTTAGAAAAGTCATGAAGGATCCGCGTATGGTGTGCGACGGCTGCGTGTTTTTCAGTTACATCATATACGTTTAATATCACGTGACATGCGCGATTGGTATGCGACCAGTCTGCGACTCCTGCTCCCGCGCATTTGTGACACATGCGCATTACGGTACGAGATGTTTGCGCGGTTGCGGGTCCCGCATGACATCATATACGTGCTGGGGCGTGCTGGGTGCGCGACTCCCGCCATAAAAAATTATGTTCCAAAATGATATGTATGTGTCTTTAATATACATATTAAGGCAAGAGATTATGTAAGATATTTATCAAAATAATATATTTTTACTTATAATAAACTTATATTATTTTTAAATATATTTTCGCGAAGTCGGGTGCGTGCATCGTGAGTGCAGAAAACCAGGTCAGCAGAGCTGCTGTAGAGCCAGAGAACCAGGTCAGCAGAGCTGCTCTAGAGCCTAAGAACAATGTCAGCAGAGCTGCTCTAGAGCCAGAGAACCAGGTCATCAGAGCTGCTGTAGAGCCAGAGAAACCAGGTCAGCAGAGCTGCTTTAGAGGGAGAGAACCAGGTCAGCAGAGCTGCTTTAGAGCCAGAGAACCAGGCCAGCAGAGCTGCTTTAGAGCCAGAGAACCAGGTTAGCAGAGCTGCTTTAGAGCCAGAGAACCCGGTCAGCAGAGCTACTCTAGAGCCAGAGAACCAAATCAGCAGAGCTGCTTTAGAGCCATAGAACCAGGTCAGCAGAGCTACTTTAGAGCCAGAGCACCATGTCAGTAGAGCTGCTCTAGAGCCTAAGAACCAGGTCATCAGAGCTGCTCTAGAGCCAGAGAACCAGGTCTGCAGAGCTGCTGCAGATCCAGAGAAACCAGGTCAGTAGAGCTGCTTTAGAGCCAGAGAACCAGGTCAGCAGAGCTGTTGTAGAGCCAGAGAACTAGATCAGCAGAGCTGCTCTGTAGCATAAGAACTAGGTCAGCAGAGCTGCTCTAGAGCCAGAGAACCAGGTCAGCAGACCTGCTGTAGAGCCAGAGAAACCAGGTCAGCAGAGCTGCTTTAGAGAGAGAGAACCAGGTCAGCAGAGCTGCTTTAGAGCCAGAGAACCAGGTCAGCAGAGCTGTTCTAGCTGACACTGACTGACTGACACTGACTGACTGACACTGACTGATTGACACTGACTGACACAGATTGACTGACACTGATTGACTGACACTGATTGACTGACATTGATTGACTGACACTGACTGACTGACACTGACTGACTGATTGACTGACACTGACTGACACTGATTGACACTGATTGACACTGACTGACACATTAAAGACACATACATATCATTTTGGAACATAAAAACTATTTATGATCCAAAATGATATGTATGTGTCTTTAATATACATATTAAGGCAAGAGATTATGTAAGATATTCATCAAAATAATATATTTGTACTTATAATAAACTTAAATTATTTTTAAATATATTTTCGCGAAGTCGGGTGCGTGCATCGTGAGTGCAGAAAACCAGGTCAGCAGAGCTGCTGTAGAGCCAGAGAACCAGGTCAGCAGAGCTGCTCTAGAGCCAGAGAACCAGGTCAGCAGAGCTGCTGTAGAGTCAGAGAAACCAGGTCAGCAGAGCTGCTTTAGAGGGAGAGAACCAGGTCAGCAGAGCTGCGTTAGAGCCAGAGAACCAGGCCAACAGAGCTGCTTTAGAGCCAGAGAACCAGGTTAGCAGAGCTGCTTTAGAGCCAGAGAACCAGGTCAGCAGAGCTACTCTAGAGCCAGAGAACCAAATCAGCAGAGCTGCTTTAGAGCCATAGACCCAAGTCAGCAGAGCTACTTTAGAGCCAGAGAACCAGGTCAGTAGAGCTGCTCTAGAGCCTAAGAACCAGGTCAACAGAGCTGCTCTAGAGCCAGAGAACCATGTCAGTAGAACTGCTTCAGAGCCATAGAACTGGGTCAGCGGAGCTGCTTTAGAGCCAGAGAACCAGGTCGGCAGACCTGTTGTTGAGCCAGAGAACTAGATCAGCAGAGCTGCTCTGTAGCATAAGAACTAGGTCAGCAGAGCTGCTCTAGAGCCAGAGAACCAGGTCAGCATACCTGCTGTAGAGCCAGAGAAACCAGGGCAGCAGAGCTGCTTTAGAAAGAGAGAACCAGGTCAGCAGAGCTACTTTAGAGCCAGAGAACCAGGTCAGCAGAGCTGCTCTAGCTGACACTGACTGACTGACACTGACTGACTGACAGTGACTGATTGACACTGACTGACACAGATTGACTGACACTGACTGACACTGATTGACTGACACTGACTGACTGACACTAACTGACACTAATTGTCACTGACTGACACTGATTGACTGACACTGACTGACTGACACTGATTGACTGACACTGACTGACACTGATTGACTGACACTGACTGACTGACTGACACTGACTGACACTGACTGACACTGACTGACTACTCTCTACTACTCTACTACTGACTCTCTACTACTCTCTACTACTCTCTCTACTACTCACTCTCTACTACTCTACAACTCTCTACTACTCACTCTCTACTACTCACTCTCAACTACTCACTCTCTACTACTCTACTACTCACTCTCTACTACTCACTCGCTACTACTCTCTACTACTCACTCTCTACTACTCATGCTCTACTACTCATTGTCTACTACTACTCTCTCTACTACTCACTCTCTACTACTCTCTACTATTCACTCTCTACTACTCACTCTATTACTTTCTACTACTCTCTACCACTCACTCTCTAGCTACTCTACTACTCACTCTCTACTACACTCTACTACTCATTGTCTACTACTACTCTCTCTACTACTCACTCTCTACTACTCTCTACTATTCACTCTCTACTACTCACTCTATTACTTTCTACTACTCTCTACCACTTACTCTCCACTACTCTACTACTCACTCTCTACTACTCTCTACTACTCACTCGCTACTACTCTCTACTACTCACGCTCTACTACACTCTCTACTACTCTCTCTACTACTCTCTACTACTTCTCTCTACTATTCACTCTCTACTACTCAATCTCTACTACTCTCTCCTACTCCTCTCTGCTGCTCCCTACTCACTCTCTACTACTCTCTCTCTACTACTCACTCGTACTCTCTCTCTACTACTCTCTACTACTCACTCAGCTACTCACTCTCTACTACTCTCTACTACTCTCTCTCTACTACTCTCTACTACTCACTCTGCTACTCACTCTCTACTACTCTCTAATACTCTCTCTCTGCTACTCACTCTCTACTACTCTCTACTACTCACTCTCTACTACTCACTCTCTACTACTCTCTACTACTCACTCTCTACTACTCTCTACTACTCACTCTACTACTCACTCTCTACTACTCTCTACTACTCACTCTCTAATACTCACTCTCTACTACTCACTCTCTACTACTCTCAACTGCTCACTCTACTACTCACTCTCTACTACTCTATTACTCTCTCTACTTCTCACTCTCTACTACTCTCTCTCTACTACTCACTCTCTGCTGCTCTCTACTATCCACTCTCTACTACACACTCTCTACTACTTGCTCTCTGTTACTCGCTCTCTACTACTCTGTAGTACTCACTCTACTACTCACTCTCTACTACTCTCTACTACTCACTCTCTACTACTCCACTACTTTCTACTACTCACTCTCTACTACTCACTCTCTACTACTCTACTACTCTCTACTACCCTCTCTCTACTACTCACTCTCTACTACTCACTCTCTACTACTCTCTACTACTCACTCTCTACTACTCTCTACTACTCACTCTCTAGTACTCTCTCTCTACTACTCACTCTCTACTACTCTCTACCACTCTCTCTCTACTACTCACTCTGCTACTCACTCTCTACTACTCTCTAATACTCTCTCTCTGCTACTCACTCTCTACTACTTTCTACTACTCACTCTCTACTACTCACTCTCTACTACTCACTCTCTACTACTCTCTACTATTCACTCTACTACTCACTCTCTACTACTCTCTACTACTCACTCTCTAATACTCACTCTCTACTACTCACTCTACTACTCTCTACTACTCACTCTCTGATACTTTCTCTACTACTCTCTACTACTCTCTACTACTCACTCTACTACTCACTCTCTACTACTCTCTACTACTCACTCTCTAATACTCACTCTCTACTACTCACTCTACTACTCTCTACTACTCACTCTCTGATACTTTCTCTACTACTCTCTACTACTCTCTACTACTCACTCTCTATTCTCTATTACTCGCTCTCTACTCTCTACCTCTCTACCTCTCTCTACCTCTCTCTCTACTACTCTCTACCTCTCTACCTCGACACCTCTACCTATACACCTCTACCTCTCTACCTCTCTGTACATGCACACATATGCACATATATATATATATGCACCTGCATTTATATATATGTATGTGTATATATATATATATATATATATATATATATAAACATATAAATATAATCTGCATATCTATATAAATATAAATGCATGCAAACATATACATATATGCATACATATGCATGGTATGTACATGAAAGTTTGAAAAACTCTAATACAAGCAAAGCTAAAAAGCCACCTAATTACAAACAGAATTGCTTTAACTTAAACGAGGGCAAGATCTTTTGCATTTTCAATGCTTGTTTACTTTGATTCCATCAAGAAGGCATTCAGATGTGTCACACTTTTTCCATAAATTCTGAATGGTAGCACTCTAGTTGCTCATTAGATCACTGTAGTAAAGCTACTGCTCACCAGGGAAGTCTGCTGCCGGTATTCAAAGTGCATGTTTCAGTCTGCATGTCAGAATTTTTTAATGAAATGGAAGTGGATTTGAGAAGTCAAAATGTGCCCTAATCTTTCTTTCTGCAGCACTAATCATAATTTCTATGGAAAAATGAACCCCCTCATTGTGTTCCTTTGCACATTAAATGTTTTAAGTGTTACCACTTTATTCCAATCAAGATGGCATCAGGTGTGCCATACTTTTGTAAGACTGTTAGTGCTCTAGTTGTTCTTTAAAACACTCTGGGACATTCCGTCATTGGGCTATACTTGGGCTACATCTCGGTGATATTTGTGCTACATTTGGGCTCTTTTTTTTTTTTTTTTTTTTATCCTCATCTGCCGCTTCTTCACCCTTTCATTCTTTGTAGCACCCTAGGGTGTGTTCATCTCATTTATGAAGAAGGTTTATTGCTTACTAGAAGGCAAAGGAATAAAAATGCTGGCGCCCAAGCCAATCCTTCCAAAGCAAATTTTCTCCAAGAGATTGAAAGCAGCTTAATCATAGAACCTTAATTTTACATCCTAGCAAAAGAACTTATCCCTCTTTTTAAATAATTTATATCCCTAGCCATCACCCATAATGCTTCAAAAATAGAGTCCAAAATCCATGCTTCATTTTATAATGACCTGCCAAATCCAGTTTACCTATAGCTCTCATAGTTCTAATCCAAGACAGATCAGTCGGAGGATCAAGAGAAACCCAGAGTTTACAAATTTCCCTTCGGGCCAGCAAAATAGCATAAAAAACCAACTTCGTAGCATCATCCAGGCCCTTACCTTGTAAGTCCAGTCCAGGAAGGGGCGGTAGGGGAAACATGGCGGCCAGCTAGAGAGACTGGTCGGGAGTGCGGGGAAAGGTGGCGTGCTGGATGAGCGATGAGATTTGTGTTTAGCGGGAAAAAAGATTACGGAAATACCTGATTCGACTTCTCTCCTGCGTCGCGTGTATCTTCCTTGCCCTTTGTCTTCCATTTTCGATAGTTCTGCTGGTGGTTGTGTTGTATGGCGGCGAAAATTACGGAAGAAACCCTACAGCAGAAGGCGGCGTCAGCAGAGGAGGGGCCTCCAGAGAAACTGCCGGAGCCGTCTGAGGAGCTCTCTGCTGCGGTAGGAGCGGCAGGAGCGGCAGGAACAGAGCGTTGGAGCCGGGCTGCAGTTGAGAGAGGTAGAGGGAGACGGGCGGTCTCCAGAATCCAATTTAGTGCGGGTGGGGCAGTTGGGAGAGGCACCGCTAGCAAGCAAGATACTGGTCATATATTTTCTTCTAAAAGCGAGGCCCCCTCGCAGAGTTTTGGATGTATGCTTGCAGACTCACTGGAGGTAAAAGATAGAGAGGCAGTTACCCGCCCTAAAATCAAAGCGAAAGTTTTGCGCCGAAATTAAATAAAGGGTATGCACTGAGGAGTGCAAACCTAAATATAAGTGCCAGTGTTAAGGCAGGGAAATCAGTAGGGGAGGAAAGCGCGGATGTACGATTGATAAATACAGCGCATAGCAAATTAAAGAAACACACTAGGCTAGCCTATAAATTGGGGGCAGTAGGCAAGAAACTAATTGTTAATCCCTCTCTAAACGCATATTTCAAACCTGTTCCCAAGACAATTATACTCTCAAGAGGTTGTGCCCCAATAGATATGGCATGTGGTGATCCTGAAGTGAATGGGTTAAAGTCAGCAGATCCGTTAATTGAATTTAATAGCAGTTTGGGGGTCTTGGCAGACTATTTGAGCCCAAATAGATTTAAAATTTTGGAGATGGAAGCAGAAAATCAAATTGGTGAACATGTAGGTAGTTCTGAGCAGGGGGGCTCCTCTTCTACAGCTGAGCAACTTGAGTCTAACGGGGTTTTAGAGAGTAAGGAGGCTGAGAATAAAGTTTTGTTAGATGCAGCGGAGTCGGAGAGTTTGGTTATTGCTCTGCTAAAAAAACTGGATTTAGATATGCATAGGGGGTTTGAGGAATCTAAAGCAAAGCAAGATGGAATTAGAGAGGCAGTAGGGCTATTGGAAGCTAAATTTGATGAGCTAAATCTACGTACAAATTCACTTGAGTTGGAGGTCAAAGCGATTCAAGGCAAGGTTGACGACAATAGTAAGGAGTTAGAGCAGGTTAGATCTAGGGAGAAGGCTTATGAGGAACGCCTAGAAAAATTGGAAAATATGCACCGGAGGAATAATTTAAAAATTTTGAAACTTCCAGAGGGGAAGGAAGGGGATGATTTAAAGGGATTCATTGTTCACTTACTAAAATCTGAGTTACAGCTAGAAGAAACAAATGAGGAGATCTTTGCAGATATTCAAAGGATACATCGAGACCCTTTTAAAGTGAATCCAAACCGTTTGAAACCTAGAAGGATTTTGATAAATTTTTTATCATATGGTTTAAAAGAGAAAATCTTAGCAGCTGCATTGAAGAAGGGCTTATTGAATGTTGGTGAAGCGAAAATTGAGGTTAGGTCAGATCTCTCAGTGGTAACTGCTAACAGACAGTGGGAGATGGGTAAAAGAATTGAACCACTGAGAAGGTTGGGAGCTACAGTTCAGTTGAAATTTCCAGCGTTTCTAAAAGTAATGTGGAATAATAAAATGCATACTTTTAGAGCAGTGGAAGATGTTGACAGCTTTCTGGATTATTGTCGCGATGGAGGTGTATAATACTTAATATATATTTGTTGGCTTTACGAGTCATTTAGGTGAAAAAAAAAAAAAAAGGATCAAGGTAGAATCAGCACGCTCACCGGAACCGACACTCGACAGGCCTTGGTTGGGCCTAATGTCAAGGGTTGGGTTTTCCCGGGAGGGGGGTGGGGTAAGAAAGGGTGGGGGGATTGGGTTGGTAGGGTTTAGGGAGGGAGGAGGGCAGGAAAATATTAAAACGATTCTCATGGGCTACTTTTTCACCTGGGTGGTAGATAGAGTGAAATGGGTTGGTGATGATGGAGGGTAGGGTGTCGACGGTTACTTGGCTGTCCTGGAATGTTAATGGTTTAAGGGTTAAAGCAAGGAGAGATAGGATCTTAAAATATTTGAGAGATTACCCAGCGAGTATTATGATTCTTCAAGAGTCCCATTTAACTGAGAATGAGAGTAAGAATTTTCTTGGTTCATGCCGGTGGTTAAATTTCGTTTATTTTACCCCACAGACGCTGGTAACAAAAGGCATTGCTCTGTTGGTCAGGAAAGGTTTAGATTGTGCAGTTGAAGGTAAGAAGGCAGATACCAAGGGTAGATGGCTAATAGTGAATTTGAAGATAGCTGGCCTTATCTATAATGTTATAGGTTATTATGGCCCAAATCAGGATGATGTGGGCCCGTTGGACGAACTAGCTAAAGAGATGATGGGTCTCACGGGCTTTATAGTTTTTGCTGGAGATTTTAATACAGTTTTGGACCCTATGCTAGATAGATCTCCGGGCAGTAGATCTCAGGTAAACAGCAAAATGGCATCTAGATTAAGGGGTTTGATGGAACAGTTTGGATTGTGTGATGTCTGGAGGCAGAGGGCTGGTAAGGATGAAGGCTATACCTTCTATAATAAAAAATATCGTCACAAATCCAGAATTGATTACTTTTTAATAGATGTCAGAATAGTGGATAAAGTTAAAGGTATTATGCATGTGGGAGTACATCTATCTGACCATTCAGCGGTTACTTTGGAACTCTCAGTTGGGACTCGTGACTCAGACTCAGTTTGGCGATTGGATCGCACGATTTTGTATGATCTTGAGGCAGTGCAGTCTTTACAGCAGGAACTTATAGCATTTATTGAGCATAATGTGGGTTCGGCCAGGTTAGATATTTTATGGGAAACGGCAAAGGCTTTCCTCCGGGGTAGATTAGGCGCGTTTGGGGCAAGTAAGAGAAGGGATTACTTTCATGAAGTAAAATGCCTAGAACTTGAAATTAGGAAAGGAGAAGCAGCTATTGTAAATAGGGCGAGACCCCCGAAGGAAGAGATAGTTAAAAAATTGGTGGAATTGAAAGAGAAATTAGCTTGTGTAGTTGACAAGCGGGTAAAAGAAAAATGGGAGGCCAGTAAACTGGCACACTTTGAATATGGGGAGGGCACAAGTAAACTATTAGCTTGGAAAGCTAGAAAAGATCGGATAAGGAACACAATTAAGGAAGTGAAGGTAGGGGATACAGGAAACTCTGTGATAGAAACCAAGGACATTGTCGAGGCTTTCTATGGATACTTCAAGGAGATATATAGGGAGGACTTGGTCCCCGATATGCAACGGGTTGAAGACTGGCTAAAGGTTTTAAAGCCTTTGACCGACGACCTTCAGAATATTTTGGACCAAGAAATTACACAGGGAGAAATAGAGGAAACTATCAGACAAGTCAAGACAGGCAAGGCTCCAGGCCCAGAGGGCCTTCCTGTAGAAGTGTATAAAACTTTTTCTGAGTGCCTGTCACCATTATTAGTTAAGGTGTTTAATGGAGTTCTTTTTGGCACCATAGAACTTCCTACATCCTGGAATCAGGCGAATATAATTGTTATTCCAAAACCAGGGAAATCACCTAAAAATATGGAATCGTATAGGCCTATCTCACTTTTAAACAGTGATTATAAATTGTTTGCAAAGATTATGGCAGATAGGCTGGCTAAAGTTATTCCTGGTATTATTCATGAGGACCAAAAGGGATTTATTAAAGGCAGGCATCTAAAGGAATTAACGTTTTCCTTGATAGCCAGTATTGATGTTGCAGTAAATCAGAAATTGCCTCTCGCAGTGGTTGCTCTTGATGCCGCTAAGGCTTTTGATCGTGTAAACTGTTTTTTTTTTAAAGCTTTAATAACGCATCTGCAATTAGGAAGGAAATTCAGTCAAGCTTTAATATCACTTTACCAGTCCCCCACTTCTCGAGTATTAGTCAACGGAGTCTTGACCAAGCATATAAAGATAATGAGAGGTACCAGGCAGGGATGCCCTTTATCCCCGCTTTTATTCGATCTTTATATCGAACCATTGGCCTGCAAGATTAGACAAGCGGATACTATCTCTCCTTTTCAATTTCACGGTTGGATCAGAAAGATAGGTCTTTACGCAGACGATATAGTCATTTTTTCATCGGACTTGGATCAAACACTGGTTGCGATAGATACTATCACCAAAAGCTTTGGCGAAGTTTCAGGTTATTGTTTGAACACGGACAAAACTGAAATTATGTCTTGGAATCTGGAAACAGAGGGTGTAATTCTCAAAAAACAGATCAGATATTTGGGGGTCCAAATTACTCAAGACATAAAGCAACTCTCTACAATTAATTTTGTTAAAATCAGGAAAGACACCTCTGAGTTAATGAGGGGTTGGAGTCATCTTCCTTTAACTATTTTTGGCCATGTAAATTTGGTATAGATGATGGTACTGCCGAAGTTAACTTTTTTATTTGATTCTATCCCTCTTATGGTCGACAAGAATGGGCTGGCAAAGTTGCAGAGTGAGATAGGCTCATTCATCTGGGCATCCAAGGGTTCGCGACTATCTTGGAAAAAAATCAGGAGAAAATGTATTAAGGGAGGTCTCGCCGCCCCGGATTTTCAGATTTATTCATGGTCTTTCTTGCTTAAAAACTGCAGAATGCTTTTAGGTACCCCAGGAAATTCGGTTATTGGGCAATTATTTTCGGCTTTGTTGAGAACTGAGAAAATTAAACAGGCGGGCTTTCTTTATAAGTTTGCGGACCCAAAATACTTTAAAAAAGTAAGACTGAAGGTCTTAAGAGACTTAGCAATGATGTGGTATCGAGTCAGGAGGGCCATAAAAATTCCATATTTCAGTGCTGGAGCACCAATATGGGAAACCCCGGGCGCCCCAAATTGGTCGAAAGACGCATTGGCAAAGGCATTAAAATCGGAAGGCCCTCAGAAATGGGGCGAGCTATTTGTAGATGGAAGTCTACTTCCGTGGTCTATTTGCGAGCTAAATTGGGGCGAGAAGTTTTCCAAATTTAAATATCTTCAGATTCAGAGCTGGGCAGATGGGAAAGAACATCTGATTGGGCGTCATAATGATTTGGAAGAAAGACTGGCATCAGCTGTTAATATGAAGAAAGAGGTGGCGTTGTGGTATTGGGAGATTATTGAGATGGAAGATGGCCTCTTTCAACTGCCAGAGACCCTGTGGGGAGAGTGCTTGCCGAGGATCGCGACAGAAGAACAATGGCAAGTAACTATGTTGACTCTATATAAGGTGGTTAAGCCTGCTAATTTAAGAAGGAATCAATTATTCACTCTCCATAGGGCCTACTGGACTCCAAAGAGGCTGGCTAAATTTAAAGACGGTGGAATTGTAAGATGTCCTAAATGCAACAGCCTCAATGAGGACGATATCCACATGTTTGTTACTTGCCCGGCTATCAAGGCTTTCTGGGATGCTGTAAGTAATCGTCTGTCAGTGGTGCTAAAGCGGAGTATTAAGGTAAGCCCTGAAGTGATTATTACATAAATATGGGCTCTTTTGTCTCTGGTGACCATCTTGGGAGACTTATTTGTTTTGAAGTTTCCTAATTTCCTCATTTACAACAGTCTCCTCAGTAGGAAATACTTTCAGGTTTTTTACTTTCATTCCATCAAGAAGGCATTCAGATGTGTCACACATTTGCCATAAATTCAGAATGTTAGCACTCTAGTTGCTTATTAGATCACTGTAGTAAAGCTACTGCTCACCAGGGAAGTCTGCTGCTGGTATTGAAAGTGCATGTTTCAGTCTGCATGTCAGAATTTTTTAATGAAATAGAAGAGGATTTGAGAAGTCACTCAAAATGTGCCCTAATTTTCTTTTTTCCGCACTAATCATAATTTCTATGGCAAAATGAACCTCCTCATTGTGTTCATTTTAAATTAAACTACTCACTCCCTACTACTCTCTCTCTACTACTCTCTACTACTACTCTCTACTACTCACTCTCTACTACTCACTCTCTACTACTCTCTACTACTCACTCTACTGCTCTCTACTACTCTCTACCACTCACTCTCTACTACACTACTACTTACTCTCTACTACTCTCTACTACTCTCTCTCTACTACTCACTCTACTACTCTCTACTTCTCACTCTCTACTACTCACTCTCTACTACTCTACTACTCTCTACTACTCACTCTCTACTACTCACTCTCAACTACTCACTCTCAACTACTCTCTCTCTACTACTCTCTCTACTACTCACTTTCTACTACACTACTACTCCCTCTCTACTACTCTCTACTACTCTCGCTCTACTACTCACTCTCTACTACTCAGTCTACTACTCTCTACTACTCTCTCTCTACTTCTCACGCTCTACTACTCACTCTCTACTACTCTACTACTCACTCTCCACTACTCACTCTCTACTACTCGCTCTCTACTACTCTCTACAACTCACTCTACTACTCACTCTCTACTACTCTACTACTCTCTACTACTCTCTCTGCTACTCACTCTCTACTACTCACTCTCTACTACTCTACTACTCTCTACTACTCTCTCTACTACTCACTCTCTAATACTCATTTTCTACTACTCTCTACTACTCTCTCTCTACTACACACTCTCTACTACTTGCTCTCTACTACTCATTCTACTACTCACTCTACTACTCACTCTCTACTAATCCACTACTCTCTACTAATCACTCTCTACTACTCACTCTGTACTACTCTCTCTCTACTACTCACTCTCTACTACTCACTCTCTACTACTCTCTACTACTCACTCTCTAACATTCTACTACTCTCTACTACTCTCTACTACTCACTCTCTACTACTCACTCTTAACTTCTCACTCTCTACTACTCTACTACTCACGCTCTACTACTCTACTACTCACTCTACTACTCTCTACCACTCACTCTCTACTACTCTACTACACACTCTCTACTACTCTCTACTACTCTCTCTCTACTACTCACTCTCTACTACTCACTCTACTACTCTCTCTCTACTACTCACTCTCTACTACTCACTCTCTACTACTCTACTACTCACTCTCCACTACTCACTCTCTACTACTCGCTCTCTACTACTCTCTACTACTCGCTCTACTACTCAATCTCTACTACTCTACTACTCTCTCTGCTACTCACTCTCTACTATGCTCTACTACTCATTCTACTACTTACTCTCTACTACTCACTCTCTACTACTCACTCTCTACTACTCTCTACTACTCTCGCTCTACTACACACTCTCTACTACTTGCTCTCTACTACTCACTCTACTACTCACTCTACTACTCACTCTACTACTCACTCTCTACTACTCTCTACTACTCACTCTCTACTACTCCACTACTCTCTACTAATCACTCTCTGCTACTCACTCTGTACTGCTCTCTACTACTCACTCTCTACTACTCTCTACTACTCACTCTCTACTACTCACTCTCTACTACTCTCTCTCTACTACTCACTCTCCTCATTCTCTACTACTCTCTCTCTGCCACTCAGTCTCCACTACTCACTCTCTACTACTCTCTACTACTCACTCTCTAATACTCACTCTCTACTACTCTCTACTACTCACTCTCTACTACTCTCTACTACTCACTCTACTACTCACTCTTTACTACTCTCTACTTCTCACTCTCTAATACTCACTCTCTACTACTCTCTACTTCTCACTCTCTACTACTCTCTCCTACTCACTCTCTACTACTCACTCTCTACTACTCACTCTCTAATACTCACTCTCTACTACTCTCTATTTCTCACTCTCTACTACTTACTCTCTACTACTCACTCTACCACTCTCTCTCTACTCTCTACTCTCTATCACTCATCCTCTACTCTCTACCTCTCTACCTCTCTCTTTACTACTCTCTACCTCTACCTCTACGTCTCAACCTCTACACCTCTACCTCTCTACCTCTCTCTACCTCTCTCTACACGCACACATATGCACATATATGCATATGTATTTATATATATGTATCTGTATATATATACATACATATATAAACATATATATAATCTGCATATCTATATAAATACAAATATAAATGCATGCATACATATACATATATGCATGTTATGTACATGACATTTTGAAAAACACTAATAAAAGCAAAGATAAAAAGCCACCTAATTACAAACAGAATTGCATTAACTTAAACGAGGGTGAAACCTATTGCATTTTCAATGCTTGTTTACTCTGGTTCCATCAAGAAGGCATTCAGATGTGACACATTTGCCATACATTCTGAATGGTAGCACTCTAGTTCCTCATTAGATCACTGTAGTAAAGCTACTGCTCACCAGGGAAGTCTGCTGCTGGTATTCAAAGTGCATGTTTCAGTCTGCATGTCAGAACTTTTTAATGAAATAGATGAGGATTTGAGAAGTCAAAATGTGCCCTAATTTTTCTTTCTGCAGCACTAATCATAATTTCTATGGCAAAATGAACCCCCTTATTTTGTTTCTTTGCAAATTAAATGTTTTAAGTGTTACCACTTTATTCCAATCAAGATGGCTTCAGGTGTGCCATACTTTTGTCACAAGTAAGACTGTTAGCGCTCTAGTTGTTCTTTAAAACACTCTGGGATTTCTGTCATTGGGCTATACTTGAGCTACATCTCGGTGATATTTGTGCTACATTTGGGCTCTTTTGTCTCTGGTGGCCATCTTGGGAGACTTGTTATGAAGTTTCCTAATTTCCTCATTTACTACAGTCTCCTCAGTAGGCATACTGTCAGTTTTTTACTTTGATTCAATGATGAAGGCAATCAGATGTGTCACACATTTGCCATAAATTCAGAATGTTAGCAGTCTAATTGCTCATTAGATCACTGTAGTAAAGCTACTGTTCACCAGGGAAGTCTGCTGCTGGTATTGAAAGTGCATGTTTCAGTCTGCATGTCAGAATTCTTTAATGAAATAGAAGAGGATTTGAGAAGTCACTCAAAATGTGCCCTAATTTTTCTTTTTTGCAGCACTAACATTCTATGGCAAAATGAACCCCCTCATTTTGTTCCTTTTTAAATTAAATGTTTTAAGAGTTACCACTTTATTCCAATCAAGATGGCTTCAGGTGTGCCATACGTTTATCATAAGTAGGAGTTTTAGCGCTCTAGCTGTTCTTTGGAACACTCTGGGAAGCTGCAGTAGAACACAAAGGAATCAACTGACAGTCTCTGCCCTTGTTGGATGTACATGTTTTACTGAGAATGTCAGACTTCATTCTCACATGACTAAGAAAGATAATGTGAATTTACAGACAATATGCTCTCAGTTTAGCTTATAGATCACCTTCCAAACCTCTGTGGGAAAAGCATGTGAAAACACTTTTCTCTCAAACATGATTCATGATATCCCAGCAGAAGCCTTTTTCACATGGTAAAATCACCTTAGAACATACCACAATTCCTAAAATGAGTATGGTACCATCAACAAATGATTTAAAATGTAACTAAAGTCTTAAAACCTTCTATTAACTGCATTGCTTTTTAATGAGGTGCTATCATGTATATTGGTCCCAAGATGGCTGCCAACACTTCTTGGTTGAAGTGCTGACAGCCAATCAGATCTCACGATGAGATGTGTGGTTAGGCTCCGCCCAGATATATATGTGATTTTACTTTTGATTTTCTCAGGAACTACTGAACGGATTTACACCATTTAAGCACAAGGCACGACTCTGAACCAAGGTCTACCCTTCTGCCAAATTTGATGTAATTCCGTTCAGAAGTTCGGGCTGTAGCTGTGTCAACAGGTCCTATGGGAAATTGCATGGGGAAAACGCGTTTTGGGACCCCCTTTTTTCTCAGCCCCCGCTTGACGAATCACCACAAAACTTTCAGGATAGGAGCGGAACAGAGAGACCCGCGACTTTTGTTGTTGATGTGTGTATATATATATATATATATACATTACCTACTGGCGGTCGCCAGTAGGTAGTTATAGTTAGGACCCTGTTTCCATAGGAAATCCGCAACATTCTATTTTGAATAACTTTGGCGCCGGTCGACGAATCCTCGCGAATTTCTCAAAATAGGTGGGGCGCTACGCTCCGCTCCTTTCCTGAAAGTCTCGGGGGGATTCGTCAAGCGGGGGCTGAGATAAAAGGGGGGTCCCAAAACGCGTTTTTCCCATGCATTTTTCCATAGGACCTTTAGACAGGGCTACAGCCCGAACGGCTGAACAGAATTACTAGAAATTTGGCAGAGAGGTAGTCCTCAGGTCAAGGAAGTGCCTTTTGTAGGTTTGGTGTAAATCTGTTCAGTAGATTCTGAGAAAATAGCCTTTAAATCAATATATATATCTGAGCCAGCTTACGGTACGCTTACCGTAAGCTTACCGTACGCGTACGGTGGCGTGCGCGAGCGCGATTCTGATTGGCTGTTACATCTAAGTAAACATTCGAATCGGTCGAAACCAGGAAGCGGCGGCCGCCATTTTCTCTCTCGCACTCTGAGGGGGGGGGCTGTAAACAAAGGCAAAAAACATATAAAGGGGCTGTTTAGACAGCGCCCATGCACATAGCCATGTTAGTTGAGTCCTCAAAGATCCCCCAAGGCCAAAAACGGTAAATTTTTATTTTTTGAAAATTTCGCCGATTACGCTTACCGTACGCGTACGGTGCGCTTACGCTAAAAATTTTAATAAAAAAAAAAAAAACACTCTCTGTGCATGGCATACTATTGTCATCACTTACAAATTAAATGTAACAGATTACCTATCACAAGGAAGCGCATAATATGTCCTCCATGTGCGCACGGTGCGTAACGTGGGCACGCGGTGCGCGTAGCGCACTGCGTGCCCACCTTGCGTGTACGGCACTAACTGCGGAACGAACTGCGTTAAGTGGGCGTGCACGCCACGAATGGCGTAAAGTAACTTAGCATTTAAAAAACCGTACAAATTCACTGAAAAAACCATAGGTTTCACACACGTTATAGTTAGGAATTAGCATTTAAAAAACCTTGCTAATTCAATGAAAAAACCATAGGTTTCACACATGTTATAGTTAGCTGGAAATTTTACTGATAAAAAACCAATGAAATTCCCCCGTTATAGTTACTGTAGGCAACTATAACTCACGCGACCGCAATCCTCTGCTGATGACATATGTGTCTTTATGAAAAAAAAATATTTGTAATATATGTATAGCTAAAATTTAATGGAAGAAGACATGGGCAAATAAGTGTCTAAATACAGTATTAGCATCAGCAGAGGATTGCGGTCGCGTGAGTTATAGTTGCCTACAGTAACTATAACGGGGGAATTTCATTGGTTTTTTATCAGTAAAATTTCCAGCTAACTATAACATGTGTGAAACCTATGGTTTTTTCATTGAATATATATATATATATATATTCACTTAAAAAACCATAGGTTTCACACATGTTATAGTTAGCTGGACATTTCACTCATGAAAAACCATTGAAATTCCCCCGTTATAGTTAGTGCAGGCAACTATAACTCACGCGACCGCAATCCTCTGCTGATGACGTCAGATATTACATCACTGATGACCTACGTTCCCTTTAAGGCGCGCGCGCGCACGCGAGCGCACCTTCGCCGACGTCACCGCGCACTCCTGGATGTGGAGCGCGCACAAAACGATTTCAGGACGTTCGGCGGAGAGGCGCCGGCCACGCCGCCGCTTTAAGAAGCGAGCGGCGTGAAAACTAGGCACTTGTTCCAGTGCTGCCAGCGAGGAGTCGTAGGAGTCATGGAGAGTGCAGGTAAGGGGGCTTGGGGGCTTGTGGGGGCTTGTGGCGGCTTGGGGGGGTGCTCGGGGGTGTGTGGTGCTTGCCGCTCATCCGAACGGAATGTTAGGCTTTACACCTTCACTTACGTGTATTATTTAAATTCGTACCAATCATTTCGCTACTGTATTCATCAATTCCTATCGCAGCATATTCTAAGCCACATTCTTTTCCCCTATTTATTTTCCGACGATCATGCCATGGCATCTTTTCGTTTTTCACCTTGTTTTCCAACGTATTGGCCTTGTCCTTTCTCTTTCTCCCCGTCTGCCCTTCCGTGCTGATCAATACAATATAAGGGCCCAAAATGTTTCCAGTTTTGCTGAGGAGGCTGCATACCAAGACTGCCTATTCTTTATTCCACCGCGTGCCTCTTTCCTCCTCTACCCTATACGTCTGTTGCAGGTAATCTTTTTAGGTCCGTCTTTGCGCTGGTGTGTGTGTGTGTGTTAGTGTGTGTGTGTTAGTTATTATTTGTGTTACAATATAGGTAAAGTGGGCTTTTGCTCAACCCGGAGGGTGTAAATAACTTACTGCATGCTTTTGGCTAGTTGCTATATCATTCCGCTCTCCAGGAAGTGTTTCCATTGGAATGCATGTAGGATGCCTTGAATCCGGAAAGCACATGAAATCAAGCTGTATCTCGGTTTCAGTTCTTAATCGCTTATATGCAAGAAAGTTACCCTTTTTCCCCCCAGTATGAATATAATTGTAATCTGAATGACATGCTTCCATAAATTGCAGGATGTTGAGCTTGGGCAGACAGGTAGCAATTGGCAAAGCAAATACGAGCATGCTGTGCATTTAAATTTCATAGACCTTTTCATTTGGGGAGAAATGTAGACCTTTATATTGGAAGCACGACTGCTATTTTTTTTCTTATGGAGTATATGCCTTGGATAATGTTTGAATAGATTATAGGAACTGTTAGCTAAAATAAAATGTTTACCTTTGTTTGCCTGTATGAATGCCAACGTGGGTCCAATAACACAATTCGATGCTCAGTGTTAAATGGTGCGCACTGAAGTTTTAGAACCCTTTTTTGTTGGTACGCTCGTCTCGTTCACTCACACTGTAGGGTACATCCAGTCAGCTTGCAATTCGATGTGATGCTTTCCCAGGTTCCAAACGTAACTGTTCTAGTACTGGGAAACAGGAAATGCTTCAATTATGCTACAAAATGATTTAATTTGCGGGGTGTGTGTGCGTGTGTGTGTGTGTGTTAGTTATTATTTGTGTTACATTATAGGTAAAGTGGGCTTTTGCTCAACCCGGAGGAGTGTAAATAACTTACTGCATGCTTTTGGCTAGTTGCTATATCATTCCGCTCTCCAGGAAGTGTTTCCATTGGAATGCATGTAGGATGCCTTGAATCCGGAAAGCACATGAAATCAAGCTGTATCTCGGTTTCAGTTCTTAATCGCTTATATGCAAGAAAGTTACCCTTTTTCCCCCAGTATGAATATAATTGTAATCTGAATGACATGCTTCCATAAGTTGCAGGATGTTGAGCTTGGGCAGACAGGCAGCAATTGGCAAAGCAAATACGAGCATGCTGTGCATTTAAATTTCATAGACCTTTTCATTTGGGGAGAAATGTAGACCTTTATATTGGAAGCACGACTGCTATTTTTTTTCTTATGGAGTATATGCCTTGGATAATGTTTGAATAGATTATAGGAACTGTTAGCTAAAATAAAATGTTTACCTTTGTTTGCCTGTATGAATGCCAACGTGGGTCCAATAACACAATTCGATGCTCAGTGTTAAATGGTGCGCACTGAAGTTTCAGAACCCTTTTTTGTTGGTACGCTCGTCTCGTTCACTCACACTGTAGGGTACATCCAGTCAGCTTGCAATTCGATGTGATGCTTTCCCAGGTTCCAAACGTAACTGTTCTAGTACTGGGAAACAGGAAATGCTTCAATTATGCTACAAAATGATTTAATTTGCGGGGTGTGTGTGCGTGTGTGTGTGTGTGTTAGTTATTATTTGTGTTACAATATAGGTAAAGTGGGCTTTTGCTCAACCCGGAGGAGTGTAAATAACTTACTGCATGCTTTTGGCTAGTTGCTATATCATTCCGCTCTCCAGGAAGTGTTTCCATTGGAATGCATGTAGGATGCCTTGAATCCGGAAGGCACATGAAATCAAGCTGTATCTCGGTTTCAGTTCTTAATCGCTTATATGCAAGAAAGTTACCCTTTTTCCCCCCAGTATGAATATAATTGTAATCTGAATGACATGCTTCCATAAGTTGCAGGATGTTGAGCTTGGGCAGACAGGCAGCAATTGGCAAAGCAAATACGTGCATGCTGTGCATTTAAATTTCATAGACCTTTTCATTTGGGGAGAAATGTAGACCTTTATATTGGAAGCACGACTGCTATTTTTTTTCTTATGGAGTATATGCCTTGGATAATGTTTGAATAGATTATAGGAACTGTTAGCTAAAATAAAATGTTTACCTTTGTTTGCCTGTATGAATGCCAACGTGGGTCCAATAACACAATTCGATGCTCAGTGTTAAATGGTGCGCACTGAAGTTTTAGAACCCTTTTTTGTTGGTACGCTCGTCTCGTTCACTCACACTGTAGGGTACATCCAGTCAGCTTGCAATTCGATGTGATGCTTTCCCAGGTTCCAAACGTAACTGTTCTAGTACTGGGAAACAGGAAATGCTTCAATTATGCTACAAAATGATTTAATTTGCGGGGTGTGTGTGCGTGTGTGTGTGTGTGTTAGTTATTATTTGTGTTACAATATAGGTAAAGTGGGCTTTTGCTCAACCCGGAGGAGTGTAAATAACTTACTGCATGCTTTTGGCTAGTTGCTATTAGGCCTGGGCAAAAATTTCGTTCCGTTCGCGGAAATTGCGATAATTTGACATTTTTGCGTTCCGCGGAGAGCGCGAAAATGTCAAAAATTCCGGTTTCCGCAGCTTGGCGATAATTTGTTTCTTGCTCGCGCTGTAAAATGATACATTCTCGCGCGCGCGCGATCGCCTTACCTGAATCCCTGCGTTCGCCGACAAGTTTTCTTGATCCGGTCGCGTTCTCCATGAGATGTTGTATTGTTTTTAGCCATTTGCGCTGTCTCGTGACAGTTCGCGCCCGCAGTGACGTCATGCGTCGCGCGATCACGTCTATCTTCTCGCGATCATGCACCGCGAGAACAACTCAAAACAAGATGGCCGCGCCCGCAAGCAACCACATGGGTAAGTTGGCGACCCGCAACCATGCAGAAAATCTCGCGAACATGCCGGAAAAAAACTTCCGCATCTTCGCGATATTTCTGCTTGTTTGCGATAATTTTAAACATTCTCGCGATAATTTGCGAAGGTTAATTCCGCAAATTCCGCCCACCCCTAGTTGCTATATCATTCCGCTCTCCAGGAAGTGTTTCCATTGGAATGCATGTAGGATGCCTTGAATCCGGAAAGCACATGAAATCAAGCTGTATCTCGGTTTCAGTTCTTAATCGCTTATATGCAAGAAAGTTACCCTTTTTCCCCCCAGTATGAATATAATTGTAATCTGAATGTCATGCTTCCATAAGTTGCAGGATGTTGAGCTTGGGCAGACAGGCAGCAATTGGCAAAGCAAATACGAGCATGCTGTGCATTTAAATTTCATAGACCTTTTCATTTGGGGAGAAATGTAGACCTTTATATTGGAAGCACGACTGCTATTTTTTTTCTTATGGAGTATATGCCTTGGATAATGTTTGAATAGATTATAGGAACTGTTAGCTAAAATAAAATGTTTACCTTTGTTTGCCTGTATGAATGCCAACGTGGGTCCAATAACACAATTCGATGCTCAGTGTTAAATGGTGCGCACTGAAGTTTTAGAACCCTTTTTTGTTGGTACGCTCGTCTCGTTCACTCACACTGTAGGGTACATCCAGTCAGCTTGCAATTCGATGTGATGCTTTCCCAGGTTCCAAACGTAACTATTCTAGTACTGGGAAACAGGAAATGCTTCAATTATGCTACAAAATGATTTAATTTGCGGGGTGTGTGTGCGTGTGTGTGTGTGTGTTAGTTATTATTTGTGTTACATTATAGGTAAAGTGGGCTTTTGCTCAACCCGGAGGAGTGTAAATAACTTACTGCATGCTTTTGGCTAGTTGCTATATCATTCCGCTCTCCAGGAAGTGTTTCCATTGGAATGCATGTAGGATGCCTTGAATCCGGAAGGCACATGAAATCAAGCTGTATCTCGGTTTCAGTTCTTAATCGCTTATATGCAAGAAAGTTACCCTTTTTCCCCCCAGTATGAATATAATTGTAATCTGAATGACATGCTTCCATAAGTTGCATAAGTTTACTTTTAATGCTCACCCTAATAATGGATGCTTTTCATTAATGACCCATAAATACAAGTTTGAACAGCATTAACACATGGACCCACATATTACCTTAACTGTAGACAATGACCTTTCCTAATCCATAATGTGGTACTGTAAACTGGCAGCCAACGGGTTTGTGCTGTAGGGGGTTGCTGACTATCTTGTCTTCAGTTGCAGGTTTCCAGTCTGTAAGGTATTTGGATAGGAGTGGTCAGGTGCGAGTACCCACAAAGACAAGGTAATTCTGTGTACGTTCCTCGTTGGGTTGGGGGTTGCTGGGTAAATAGAATCACAATCTGCACCCCTTTTCTTTTTCAGGTTTGGGAGACCGTACTACGAATACAATTGCACAGGCAGACGGGAGTACAGGCAGAACAGAGGTAATTGTTTGCTAGAGTTAAAGGAGTGCATTTTCTGTTGCAGGTTTTGCTGCCAGACTGTGGTGCATCTTGATCATTGTAGTATAATATACTTACCCATGTTTTCTTCTGTTGCAGGCTTCGCAGCCAGACCCCCATACATTGACACAGGCGTACGTGAGTTCAAGCAGAAGAGGTAATTGTTTGGTAGAGTTAAACTGTGGTGCATCTTGATCATTGTAGTATAATATACTTACCCATGTTTTCTTCTGTTGCAGGCTTCGCAGGCAGACCCCCATACATTGACACAGGCGTACGTGAGTTCAAGCAGGAGAGGTAATTGTTTGGTAGAGTTAAACTGTGGTGCATCTTGATCATTGTAGTATAATATACTTACCCATGTTTTCTTCTGTTGCAGGCTTCGCAGGCAGACCCCCATACATTGACACAGGCGTACGTGAGTTCAAGCAGGAGAGGTAATTGTTTGGTAGAGTTAAACTGTGGTGCATCTTGATCATTGTAGTATAATATACTTACCCATGATTTCTTCTGTTGCAGGCTTCGCAGGCAGACCCCCATACATTGACACAGGCGTACGTGAGTTCAAGCAGGAGAGGTAATTGTTTGGTAGAGTTAAACTGTGGTGCATCTTGATCATTGTAGTATAAAGGATTGCATGCATGAGCTAGGCGTCAACGTAAGCCATGTTCCCTTATCTTGCAGGCTTTGTGGCACAGCAGGTTAAAACCGGCGGGCACGGAAATGTTCAAGCGCAAAGCTGTCACTTTGGGAGAGTGCAGTGCGTCACCACAAAGGAAGAAATGTTGCCTTGTATTCAAGGAAGAGTGGATGAAGGAAATTGTGGAGGCTGAGACGCAGAAATCGCGAAGCAAGGTCCGCGTGCAACTCGGGGAACTTTTCCAATACAGTCCAGACGTGGGCTTGATTTGCAAAGCATGTGCCGAAGCCAAGATTGTTGGGGACTTTTCCACAGGGAAGAAATGGAGTGATGGCTGGAAACTGGATTACATGAAACGCCATCTACTTAGCAAAGTACACGAGTCTGCCATGGTGATCTTGAGAAACAGAAGTGCTGCTGCCAGGTTTGGTTTTGGAGTGCGGGCAATGCTGACAGAAACTGCCACTGACAAAGCAAATAGAATGGAAGTAGGTGAACGCCAAAGATCTGTGCCTGAAGAGATAAAGATTCTCATCAACAACGTGCTGCTGGCAGTAAAAATGAATACTTCAATGTTATCTGTACAAGACATCCATGACCACCTAGCTTTGTATGTCAAGATACCAGACAGCTGGAGGAGCAAGAACTATGCCTTTGAGTTCCTTGAGGCCATCAATAGCGTGATACACTGTGAAGCTATGGCAGAACTTCGTAACGCTTTGTATCACACATTGATAATTGATGAGAGCACTGATATTTCTGTTTCAAAAATGCTCATCCTGTACTTCAAGTTCCGACCAGTAACATCAACAGAGCACAAAACACAGTTTGGGGGCATAGTGAAGCTGACTAGTTGCAATGCTGAGGCTATCACTAGTGCTGTGAAAGATTTCTACACTGCCAATGAACTGGACCTTATGAAAATGGTCATGTTCACATCTGATGGTGCGTCCGTGATGTTGGGTAAGAATAATGGTGTTGCTACTCGCCTTAAACAATCCATACCTCATCTAGTTGAGCAGCATTGTGTCGCCCATCGAGAAGATTTGGGAGTTGATGATGTCTGGAAAAGGGTTCCAATGGTTAAAGAGATGGAGACATTATTGAGGACTGTCTACACTGTGTTCTCCAGATCTCCAGCAAGGAAGTCCAAGCTGGATGAAATTGCATCGGTCACTGAATGTGAAGTGGTCTCTTTTCGACCACTGAATGAAGTCCGGTGGCTTTCAAGGCATTTTGCTGTTGGTGCACTAATTCGTAATTACGAGGCTGTTCTTAAGTACTTTGAGCATGAGAAAGTTGAGGAGAATGATCCAGTTGCTAAGTATTGTTATAAAAAGCTATCAAACTCCAACTACCATATTTCACTTGCAGTACTTAATGACATTCTGGGTGAATTTGCATCTTTGTGCAAACTGTTCCAAAAAAGTTCTCTGACTACTGTTGAAGCTGTACAGTATGCAAGAGCAAAGATTGGCCAAGTTAAGCAACAGTATTTGGGGGACACTGTCTTTTGGAGCAGTAATGTAAGAGATCTGATGGTGTTGTACAAGGAAAGGCAAGAGTTTGACAGTGGGCCTATTTTGTCTTTTGTTTCCCTTCTTTGTGAGCACATGCAAAAAAGGTTCCCTGAAGATGAGCTAAAAGAATGGGCAAGTTTTGAAATCCAGGCAATGGCCGCACAATCACATTTTGATTTTGGGACTGAGAATATACAAAGACTTGTAGAAAAGTATAAAAATGTCTTGGTCCTGGGTGATTGCGAAACACCAGAAGATGTTGTTCGACAGTACAGAGACTATAAATATGTGGTGGCAGAACATGTAAAGGGTGGGTTATTTACCACCTTTCAAGACATGGTGAATTTCACTGTACGCAATGCTGCTCAGTATAGTGTGGTCTCTCAGCTTGTTGATGTCTGCGCAACGTTTCAAGCATCTAGTGCAGATTGTGAACGAGGATTCAGCCTCATGAATACTATAAAGAGTAAATTGAGGAATAGACTAGAGCAGAAGCATTTGGATATGCTGATGAGGACAAAGGCCTACCTCCTGAACGGGAAAGTTGACCTAGATCGAGTTTATCACCACTGGAAAAATGCCAAAGATCGCTGTGAGAAGCAATCCTGTCACCCCTCTAGTGATGCCACTTGACATGTCTCCCTTATTGTTTATATGTGATATTGTATAGGCTCCCAACATTTCCCCCCACCAATTAACAGTGCTCAAGTTAAGAATATTTATTAAAATCTTATGATGGTACCACCGTTTAAGTCTTGTGCTTTTCTAAACTTGAAGTGTACATGCCTGTGTGACCAATTCATGGCATGGCGTGTTTATCCAATTTGGAAACTGCCCTTAAGACACTTATTGTGGCACTGTATGTGTGAAAATGCACCTTCTTTTCACTTATTGAAGTAAACGTTCTGAGTGACATTTGGCGCCGCGCACACGCGCGGTCTGGTTCCTGGCGCACATAGCCATGGTTGCAGCGCACAGAGACCCTCCACTGCCGCACACAGAGGAAAGAAATTAGAGGGAACATTGCTGATGACATATGTGTCTTTCTGAAAAAAAAATATTTGTAATATATGTATAGCTAAAAATTATTGGAAGAAGACATGGGTAAATAAGTGTCTAAATACAGTGATGTAATATCTGACGTCATCAGCAGAGGATTGCGGTGGCGTGAGTTATAGTTGCCTGAAAAAACTACTTGGCTAACTGAACAACGTAATGGGTTTACGAAATGTAATTCATGCAAGGCTTGCAAAATTGGTAAAAATGTGAGAAACTTCATTGAGCTTAATGGAAATGTAATAACAATGAAAAAAAGAATAACCTGTAATACGAACTTCGCTATTTACGTCATCGAGTGCACCTGTGGACACAAATATGTAGGTAGCACTATTTGCCAACTCAAAAAGCGGATCCTGGAGCACATTCGAGCAGTCAAGAACAAAGACACTGCATATGCAACTGCCAAACATATGATATTGTGCCAAAACGGAAATTGGCGAGCAATGTGCTATTATGGGATTGATACCATCATGCCCAATGAACGTGGTGGCAATAGAACCAAGAAACTACGGCAATTGGAATCCCGCTACATCATCAGATTACAAACTAAGACACCGAGAGGAATGAACAACGATGAGGAACTTTATGTGCACTTGGAATGACGAACTGAACTCTGATGATCTCATTGCTTCCATAAGCCTTTAATGATGATTTGAAACAGTAGTATCTTTTCCCTTCTCTTCTCTCCCCTTCTTGTCCCTTTCCCTTTCATAAATTTTAAGTATTGGAATCTTTGATTTGATATCGATCTCTGCCTCCCTCACCTCTTCTTCCTTTCTACTTTTCCATCACTTGTTTTTTCGCTGTCTCATCAATATTGTACTATACAGATACACTTAGTTGAAACCAGTACTTTGATGCCTTTGCAAATCAATGATATAGAAATTACTTTTTGTGCTAGACCAATGACTAAACAATGATATGACATTATGTGGATTTCGGGTACTATACCCTGACCTGCTAATTCCAGTACAAATGATTTTCCTGTTAATAACAGTATACATTTTGAATTCCTTTGTTTCAAAAGAACAATTATGTTTTCATTGCACTACAACTCCCAAAATGCCACATTGAGGTCAGTTGGGCGTATATATAGTGCCATAGAAGAAGGACTCACTGACCGTGGGCAAAGCCGTGTAGGCTGAAACGCGTTGGTTGAGCTGTGTTACCAATAAACACAATTTTGAAAATATCTCCTTTCCGAGTGCCGCATCATTGGAATATTTTATATATATATATATATATTTTCTCCAAAGCCCTTGCGCTCGAGATATGCACTCAACGATGCTCCGACCCCTTGGTCTGTGTTGGCCTCGATGCAGCACGCTTCCCCTCTGTCCAGATTTAAAAGCTGATACTCGACGCGTTTCGAGGCAGGCGCCTCTTAATCATGAGTTGACAAAGGCACAGTAAGCTCACCTGTTGATTTAGCTTGTTATTTATTCAAGAATCCGCCCATCGTGGGCGTGGCTTACAGTAAACGCCACTTTGCATGATGGTGATTGTAGTCATACAGGTGAGTTCTAGTGTTAATCCTTGGTAGGCTCCATGCCTCTGTGTTCAGTGAACTTCTTCGTTCCCTTGCAAAGAATAGCGCGCAGTCCCAAAGTCCCTACCTACTAAAGGATTTCACGAAGAAGTTCACTGAACACAGAGGCATGGAGCCTACCAAGGATTAACACTAGAACTCACCTGTATGACTACAATCACCATCATGCAAAGTGGCGTTTACTGTAAGCCACGCCCACGATGGGCGGATTCTTGAATAAATAACAAGCTAAATCAACAGGTGAGCTTACTGTGCCTTTGTCAACTCATGATTAAGAGGCGTCTGCCTCGAAACGCGTCGAGTATCAGCTTTTAAATCTGGACAGAGGGGAAGCGTGCTGCATCGAGGCCAACACAGACCAAGGGGTCGGAGCATCGTTGAGTGCATATCTCGAGCGCAAGGGCTTTGGAGAAAATAAATGAACGCGGCTACCCGGGCCGCGGTAACGAGTGTTGCACCATTTCGGATTGAAAGGCTGGGGAAGGTCACATTCCTTTCTATGGCACGATGTTCCCTTGCAAAGAATAGCGCGCAGTCCCAAAGTCCCTACCTACTAAAAGATTTCACGAAGAAGTTCACTGAACACAGAGGCATGGAGCCTACCAAGGATTAACACTAGAACTCACCTGTATGACTACAATCACCATCATGCAAAGTGGCGTTTACTGTAAGCCACGCCCACGATGGGCGGATTCTTGAATAAATAACAAGCTAAATCAACAGGTGAGCTTACTGTGCCTTTGTCAACTCATGATTAAGAGGCGTCTGCCTCGAAACGCGTCGAGTATCAGCTTTTAAATCTGGACAGAGGGGAAGCGTGCTGCATCGAGGCCAACACAGACCAAGGGGTCGGAGCATCGTTGAGTGCATATCTCGAGCGCAAGGGCTTTGGAGAAAATAAATGAACGCGGCTACCCGGGCCGCGGTAACGAGTGTTGCACCATTTCGGATTGAAAGGCTGGGGAAGGTCACATTCCTTTCTATGGCACGATGTTCCCTTGCAAAGAATAGCGCGCCGTCCCAAAGTCCCTACCTACTAAAGGATTTCACGAAGAAGTTCACTGAACACAGAGGCATGGAGCCTACCAAGGATTAACACTAGAACTCACCTGTATGACTACAATCACCATCATGCAAAGTGGCGTTTACTGTAAGCCACGCCCACGATGGGCGGATTCTTGAATAAATAACAAGCTAAATCAACAGGTGAGCTTACTGTGCCTTTGTCAACTCATGATTAAGAGGCGTCTGCCTCGAAACGCGTCGAGTATCAGCTTTTAAATCTGGACAGAGGGGAAGCGTGCTGCATCGAGGCCAACACAGACCAAGGGGTCGGAGCATCGTTGAGTGCATATCTCGAGCGCAAGGGCTTTGGAGAAAATATATATATATATATATACACACATCAACAATAAAAGTCGCGGGTCTCTCTGCCACTTAGTGGCGGCGGGCTCGAGTGAGGTCGCGAACCTCTCAATACTCCACACGATTTTTACTCCATCCGTAAAAATTCAAATCAAACCCAAATCCATTAAGCGTGAAAATGAATTCAAACATGATAGCAAGCACAACGCCCAGCGTGTTTCGGTGCAGCCGCACCTTGGTCACGGGTCAATAAATTGTTTGTCAAATCAGAATAGAAATAGTGCACAGTGACTAAACATAATTGTAGGACTACCAATCCCAAGGTTCAACATGGCATCCATTTTGTAATGTGTTTATAGAGCAGCTGAAACTTACATATTCTCATGTTTTAAACCAACTGAAAGGTATAACAACATAGTATTTGAAGTGGAATAAATTTAATATATATAAATCAAAATATTTCATACAATATAAATAAATGACGAAATTTCAACCGCCATCCTATATATAATGCCCCAGTGGGCCTATGACAGGAGTGAAAGATGTTTTGTGCAATTCTGCCCCAGTGGGCCATGTTTAAAAAGTTGGTCATCCATTTTATCAATTTTAACACAGCTTATAGCACATTCTGACCCGGTCATAATTCATGTAAGATTTCATATATATCCTTTCGGTTAACATTCAAAGTCATTAACAGAAGTTTCACCATGCTCTGTTGCCATATCATCGGCGTAAACAGCTGATAATTCTGTCTCCTACATAAAATTTAAAATAGTGCAATCAATATTTCAAAGTATAAATTTAAAAACAAACATGGCTAACGATTTATCAGTCTATTTATATACAACGGAACAGACCTGGTACAACATATTGATAAGGTATATTAACCCAAATGGACCCACATCTCCTCATCCTTGTTCAGTCCTTTTGGGTGTACTGTATCGTACTTGATAATTAATTTAGATTCTAGACATCTAAGTTCTTTCACTCGATTCCCTCCTCTTTCTGATTTTGGAATTCTATCCAAAGCACAGAAACTTAAGAGTCTTGTGTTCTTATTATTAACTTCTTTAAAATGTCTGGCGACGGGATATTGTCTATCCTCATTCACAATTGCTCTTTTGTGTTCTAACACACATTTTTTAACTTGATGAATAGTACTCCCTATTATATCAATGAACAGGGACAACTAAGTGTGTAAACACAATAGTCAGATTTACAAGTGAGATGTTTTGTTATGGTAAATGATTTTTGATCTTTAGACAATACAATGGTCTTGCACTTACAGCTGTTCCTACAGGCTTTACACGATTTTCATGGAAAAAAACCCTGAACTGGATTCAAGACTTTATCCTCCACTAGCATGCTGCTACACAAGATATCTGTTAGTGCACTGCATTTCCTGTATGTTATTTTTGGTTGACCTCCCACAAATTTTCTCAATGTGGTGTCAGTATTCAAAACATGCCAATACTTTTTCAAAAAATTTCGCATTTCCCAAAACTGATTGTTATATGAGGTTATAAACCTTAGGGGTTTCTCCTCACTGGTATCACCGATTTTACTTTTCAATGTTGCTGCTCTGTCAATGGTCATTACTTTAGCACATGCCTGATTAACAATTTTCGATGAGTAGCCACTTTCCAAGAATCTGCTTTTCATATTCTGCAACTCACTTCGGAATAACTGTTCAGAGCTACAGTTTCTATTAGCTCGTAAGAGCTCTCCATAAGGTATGCTACTGATCAGATTTTTGGGATGGCAACTTTTTACGTGAAGCAAACTGTTCCCGGCAGTCAATTTTCTAAACAATCTGCTGGTTAATTTATCATTTTGTACTTTAATTTCAACATCCAGAAATTCAATTTTATCATGATGTACAGTGTTGGTAAACTTTAAGTTTTGTTGATTATCATTTAACCTCACTACAAATTGTGTTGCATCTTCTTCAGTTCCTTTCCAAATGCAAAACACATCATCTATATACCTTACCCAGAGGACTACATTCTGGGTGAAGGCTATGATGTTACTGGCCACCTGCTCCTCCAACCAGCCAAGGTACAGACCCGCATAGCTGGGGGCAAAGCAAGTTCCCATCACCGTTCCCTGGGTTTGGCAATAGATGACATGGTTGAACAGAAAATAATTATTTGATAAGCATGTGTTCATCATAGTGAGCAGCATTTCCGTATGCCTAAGATAAGACAGTTTGCGTTGTTTCAAAAAGTGGCGTGTTGCTTCAATTCCTAAACTGTGTGGTATGCAAGTATATAAACTATTGATGTCAAGCGTCATAAGTAACATATCAGTGGTCCAAACTACTTTGTCCATCACATTAAAAAAATCCCTGGTGTCTTGCATATAAGGCGGGAGAGCCTGCACAAAGTGACGTAAAAAATAGTCGATGTATTTTGGTGTATTTTCATAAGTACTCCCTATAGAAGATACAATTGGTCTCCCCGGTGGAATTTTGCTATTTTTGTGTATCTACGGCAATAGATACATTGTTGGCAGCTTGGGGTGAACACACAGGAGATATTTAAACTCATCCTCTGACAACAATTTCTCAATCTTCCATGTTAATAAGTGAGATTTAAAAACATCATTACTCTTTTCGTAACTACTTCTGTTACTTGCCTGATAACTCTCAACATTCCCCAACTGCAGCATGCCTTCATCTAGATACATTTGCCTAGCCATACCACCACATTTACGCTCTTGTCGGACTTTTTTATGATTATAGATCTATTTCCCTGCAGTTCTTTGACTGCTTTGTGTTGGTTTCTTGTAAGATTACCACCTAGTGGTTTGGGGCATTTGTCCAGTTTCATGAATTCCAAAATAACTCCTTTCTCAAATATCTCGATAGCCTCATTGTGTATTTGGGGCAAAAATCTTGATTTGGGTTTGAAGTGGCTGCCACTGGCACAACCAACATTCAGTATTTCATCTGATACAACCTCTGAAACAGATTCGATGTCTTCATTGCCACATTCCAAAGCTCTCATGGTTTGTAAAAGATTTCTATCAGCAATAGTTAAATTAACATGACTACTGGCATTCAAAGGGGTCACTTCTTTCATTTTCGTTTCAAACCATTGCTTTAACTTTAGTTTTCTAACAAAATGGAAAAGATTAATCCTCCCCTCTGTATAATTAAACCTGCTAGTTGAGCAAAATCTTAATCCTAATGATAAAACATCGATTTGATCAACAGTTAACTGAATATTAGAAAGATTAACTTCCGTAAGAGTGTCCTTCATTTTGTAGTAGCCTTTCCCCCCATTGTCATTCCCACGTAGGTATCCAATATTCCTTGCCTCTTTACATTTTTTCTGTTGCCTCCTCTTGCGCCTCGACCTCGATTTGGTGTGTCTTGTGGTCCAGGGCTTGATGTACCTTGTCGACCTTGGGCCATCAGGGAGAATTCCTTTAAACTTTTGGATTTAACTCCTCCACTTTCCTGTTGATCCACAGTGGTTCTTGTATCATCTTCTTGCCTTCTGTCAGTATCTGGATTTACATCTTCCAATACAGTTTGTTCTGGCAAGTTACTTGAAATCACTTTTGATACTTATTCAGAGATTTCTTCTTTAGTTTGATTTATTTCCCTTAAATGGTCGAATTTCCGGCCCAAAGTAAAACATTTACCAAGTTCGTAGTCGAGTTGGTCTCGATTAAACTTGCTTTGTTTTTTTGTCTTAATTTCCTTCTCTGCTTTTTCGAGCCTGAGTGTCAGTTTCTTCATTTCTACTTCAAAATCGCCGTCGGGGTACAAAATTTGAGCTGAGTTGTTAGCTTATCAATTTCTTCTGCTAACTTGACCGTGTCTTTTGTTGCATATTTGATTAATAATTTCAACATCACAGTTGAGCATTGATGGTTATTTGAAACCCATTCCTCTATTAAATCAGGATCCGGCTCACTAAACGTAGGTGTTATAAATATGCGCAACCCTCGGGGCACTCTCCCGCAGTCCACATACTTTTGAAGAGTAGTGGCTTCCCACCACTTAGCCTGCTCCATTTTAGCGCATTTGCAAAGTTTGTCCCAAAGTTCCCTTTTACCTAAAAAGTCATTAGGCAGAGTGTTGCCAGATCTGATGGTATCCGTAACTGTAGCATTTAATGGGACAAACAGCAATTCCGCCGCTTCCCTTCTCGAAGCTTCCCTGCTTGCAGAAATAATGTTGGCCAAAATATCGGAAAAAGTGAAGTACTCTACTTTCCGGGTTGACAATTTAACCAAAGACGCTTAGTCCTCAGCTGCAGCTTCGCAATGCAGCCGCACTGGTTCCGCCTGCTCCCCAATTCTCGAAATACCTTGTATCAGGCTGAGAAAAACTCTCCTCTTCTCCCGTCCTCTACCGATCCACAGCCTGTCCTCCGACTGCTGCGATCCGCTGATTCTTGAAGAAACGCCAATACTTCTCTACATATCCTGTTCAGGTGCTTTTGAACCGGGTGCAGGCAGAGAGATTTTTCAAAAGAAACAAACCAGCAACAAAAGTCGTGGGTCTCTCTGCCACTTAGTGGTGGTGGGCTCGAGTGAGGTCGCGAACTTCTCAATACTCCACACGATTTTTACTCCATCCGTAAAAATTCATCTCAAACCCAAATCCATTAAGCATGAAAATTTATTCAAACATGATAGCAAGCACAACGCCCGACGCGTTTCGGTGCAGCCACACCTTGGTCACGGGTCAAAGAATTGTTTGTCAAATCAGAATAGAAATAGTGCACAGTGACTAATTGTAGGACTACCAATCCCAATGTTCAACATGGCATCCATTTTGTAATGTGTTTATAGAGCAGCTGAAACTTACATATTCTCAAGTTTTAAATCAACTGAAAGGTATAACAAAATAGTATTTGAAATGGAATAAATGTAATATATATAAATCAAAATATTTCATACAATATAATTAAATGACGAAATTTCAACCGCCATCCTATAAGTAATGCCCCAGTGGGCCTATGACAGGAGTTTTTACGGATGGGGTAAAAATCGTGTGTAATATATATATATATATATATACATTGTTTTTCAAGGTGCCCTGAGCATTTGAGAGGCACTCGACAGCGCCTTGGCAAACAGCCTTGTAATGCAGCCTGCCTCCTGCTCCCCCTTGTATTTCGCCGACGCGTTTCGAGGTCACAAGCCTCTTCCTCCTGGGCTGCTTGGAAACATCACACTGAGGCGCACATTGCTGATTATCGGCTTTATTTATTCATGAACACGCCCCCAGTGGGCAAGTGCATGATGGATGTTCGAGTCCTTAATGTGAGCATTAGTGTTCGCATATAGTATGTTCAGTGCGCGTTTCAATTGAAAGCTTCATTAATTACCTATAGTAGGTGGCGAAGCAGATCAGGTAGGCTCAATCCGCATGTAAGGCGCTGTGCCGTTAAGGTCTAGAACAGTTCAAAAGACCACAGCCTCTCCCTGCTGGAAAATCACTTCCTCTCCCAACAGGCGATGGTGCTCTCTCCACGGCGGGCCGCCGCGCAAATTTATTGTTTTTCAAGGGGCCCTGAGCATTTGAGAGGCACTCGACAGCGCCTTGGCAAACAGCCTTGTAATGCAGCCTGCCTCCTGCTCCCCCTTGTATTTCGCCGACGCGTTTCGAGGTCACAAGCCTCTTCCTCCTGGGCTGCTTGGAAACATCACACTGAGGCGCACATTGCTGATTATCGGCTTTATTTATTCATGAACACGCCCCCAGTGGGCAAGTGCATGATGGATGTTCGAGTCCTTAATGTGAGCATTAGTGTTCGCATATAGTATGTTCAGTGCGCGTTTCAATTGAAAGCTTCATTAATTACCTATAGTAGGTGGCGAAGTAGATCAGGTAGGCTCAATCCGCATGTAAGGCGCTGTGCCGTTAAGGTCTAGAACAGTTCAAAAGACCACAGCCTCTCCCTGCTGGAAAATCACTTCCTCTCCCAACAGGCGATGGTGCTCTCTCCACGGCGGGCCGCCGCGCAAATTTATAGTTTTTCAAGGTGCCCTGAGCATTTGAGAGGCACTCGACAGCGCCTTGGCAAACAGCCTTGTAATGCAGCCTGCCTCCTGCTCCCCCTTGTATTTCGCCGACGCGTTTCGAGGTCACAAGCCTCTTCCTCCTGGGCTGCTTGGAAACATCACACTGAGGCGCACATTGCTGATTATCGGCTTTATTTATTCATGAACACGCCCCCAGTGGGCAAGTGCATGATGGATGTTCGAGTCCTTAATGTGAGCATTAGTGTTCGCATATAGTATGTTCAGTGCGCGTTTCAATTGAAAGCTTCATTAATTACCTATAGTAGGTGGCGAAGCAGATCAGGTAGGCTCAATCCGCATGTAAGGCGCTGTGCCGTTAAGGTCTAGAACAGTTCAAAAGACCACAGCCTCTCCCTGCTGGAAAATCACTTCCTCTCCCAACAGGCGATGGTGCTCTCTCCACGGCGGGCCGCCGCGCAAATTTATTGTTTTTCAAGGTGCCCTGAGCATTTGAGAGGCACTCGACAGCGCCTTGGCAAACAGCCTTGTAATGCAGCCTGCCTCCTGCTCCCCCTTGTATTTCGCCGACGCGTTTCGAGGTCACAAGCCTCTTCCTCCTGGGCTGCTTGGAAACATCACACTGAGGCGCACATTGCTGATTATCGGCTTGATTTATTCATGAACACGCCCCCAGTGGGCAAGTGCATGATGGATGTTCGAGTCCTTAATGTGAGCATTAGTAGTCGCATATAGTATGTTCAGTGCGCGTTTCAATTGAAAGCTTCATTAATTACCTATAGTAGGTGGCGAAGCAGATCAGGTAGGCTCAATCCGCATGTAAGGCGCTGTGCCGTTAAGGTCTAGAACAGTTCAAAAGACCACAGCCTCTCCCTGCTGGAAAATCACTTCCTCTCCCAACAGGCGATGGTGCTCTCTCCACGGGGGGCCGCCGCGCAAATTTATTGTTTTTCAAGGTGCCCTGAGCATTTGAGAGGCACTCGACAGCGCCTTGGCAAACAGCCTTGTAATGCAGCCTGCCTCCTGCTCCCCCTTGTATTTCGCCGATGCGTTTCGAGGTCACAAGCCTCTTCCTCCTGGGCTGCTTGGAAACATCACACTGAGGCGCACATTGCTGATTATCGGCTTTATTTATTCATGAACACGCCCCCAGTGGGCAAGTGCATGATGGATGTTCGAGTCCTTAATGTGAGCATTAGTGTTCGCATATAGTATGTTCAGTGCGCGTTTCAATTGAAAGCTTCATTAATTACCTATAGTAGGTGGCGAAGCAGATCAGGTAGGCTCAATCCGCATGTAAGGCGCTGTGCCGTTAAGGTCTAGAACAGTTCAAAAGACCACAGCCTCTCCCTGCTGGAAAATCACTTCCTCTCCCAACAGGCGATGGTGCTCTCTCCACGGCGGGCCGCCGCGCAAATTTATTGTTTTTCAAGGTGCCCTGAGCATTTGAGAGGCACTCGACAGCGCCTTGGCAAACAGCCTTGTAATGCAGCCTGCCTCCTGCTCCCCCTTGTATTTCGCCGACGCGTTTCGAGGTCACAAGCCTCTTCCTCCTGGGCTGCTTGGAAACATCACACTGAGGCGCACATTGCTGATTATCGGCTTTATTTATTCATGAACACGCCCCCAGTGGGCAAGTGCATGATGGATGTTCGAGTCCTTAATGTGAGCATTAGTGTTCGCATATAGTATGTTCAGTGCGCGTTTCAATTGAAAGCTTCATTAATTACCTATAGTAGGTGGCGAAGCAGATCAGGTAGACTCAATCCGCATGTAAGGCGCTGTGCCGTTAAGGTCTAGAACAGTTCAAAAGACCACAGCCTCTCCCTGCTGGAAAATCACTTCCTCTCCCAACAGGCGATGGTGCTCTCTCCACGGCGGGCCGCCGCGCAAATTTATTGTTTTTCAAGGTGCCCTGAGCATTTGAGAGGCACTCGACTGCGCCTTGGCAAACAGCCTTGTAATGCAGCCTGCCTCCTGCTCCCCCTTGTATTTCGCCGACGCGTTTCGAGGTCACAAGCCTCTTCCTCCTGGGCTGCTTGGAAACATCACACTGAGGCGCACATTGCTGATTATCGGCTTTATTTATTCATGAACACGCCCCCAGTGGGCAAGTGCATGATGGATGTTCGAGTCCTTAATGTGAGCATTAGTGTTCGCATATAGTATGTTCAGTGCGCGTTTCAATTGAAAGCTTCATTAATTACCTATAGTAGGTGGCGAAGCAGATCAGGTAGGCTCAATCCGCATGTAAGGCGCTGTGCCGTTAAGGTCTAGAACAGTTCAAAAGACCACAGCCTCTCCCTGCTGGAAAATCACTTCCTCTCCCAACAGGCGATGGTGCTCTCTCCACGGCGGGCCGCCGCGCAAATTTATTGTTTTTCAAGGTGCCCTGAGCATTTGAGAGGCACTCGACAGCGCCTTGGCAAACAGCCTTGTAATGCAGCCTGCCTCCTGCTCCCCCTTGTATTTCGCCGACGCGTTTCGAGGTCACAAGCCTCTTCCTCCTGGGCTGCTTGGAAACATCACACTGAGGCGCACATTGCTGATTATCGGCTTTATTTATTCATGAACACGCCCCCAGTGGGCAAGTGCATGATGGATGTTCGAGTCCTTAATGTGAGCATTAGTGTTCGCATATAGTATGTTCAGTGCGCGTTTCAATTGAAAGCTTCATTAATTACCTATAGTAGGTGGCGAAGCAGATCAGGTAGGCTCAATCCGATTTGATCAACAGTTAACTGAATATTAGAAAGATTAACTTCCGTAAGAGTGTCCTTCATTTTGTAGTAGCCTTTCCCCCCATTGTCATTCCCACGTAGGTATCCAATATTCCTTGCCTCTTTACATTTTTTCTGTTGCCTCCTCTTGCGCCTCGACCTCGATTTGGTGTGTCTTGTGGTCCAGGGCTTGATGTACCTTGTCGACCTTGGGCCATCAGGGAGAATTCCTTTAAACTTTTGGATTTAACTCCTCCACTTTCCTGTTGATCCACAGTGGTTCTTGTATCATCTTCTTGCCTTCTGTCAGTATCTGGATTTACATCTTCCAATACAGTTTGTTCTGGCAAGTTACTTGAAATCACTTTTGATACTTATTCAGAGATTTCTCCTTTAGTTTGATTTATTTCCCTTAAATGGTCGAATTTCCGGCCCAAAGTAAAACATTTACCAAGTTCGTAGTCGAGTTGGTCTCGATTAAACTTGCTTTGTTTTTTTGTCTTAATTTCCTTCTCTGCTTTTTCGAGCCTGAGTGTCAGTTTCTTCATTTCTTCTTCAAAATCGCCGTCGGGGTACAAAATTTGAGCTGAGTTGTTAGCTTATCAATTTCTTCTGCTAACTTGACCGTGTCTTTTGTTGCATATTTGATTAATAATTTCAACATCACAGTTGAGCATTGATGGTTATTTGAAACCCATTCCTCTATTAAATCAGGATCCGGCTCACTAAACGTAGGTGTTATAAATATGCGCAACCCTCGGGGCACTCTCCCGCAGTCCACATACTTTTGAAGAGTAGTGGCTTCCCACCACTTAGCCTGCTCCATTTTAGCGCATTTGCAAAGTTTGTCCCAAAGTTCCCTTTTACCTAAAAAGTCATTCATTTCATTTAAATCTTTATTTCGACGCATTAGTGTCATAAAAGAACAATAAAAACATTTGTTATCTTACATTTTAACATTTGCTAGCACAAAAAAAAAAAAAAAAAAGAAAACAGTAAAAAAGAGTCAAATAAGCTAACCTATTCGTATATATCCATAGCATCCGTGTACACAATATCTAATTTCATAATCTTTGTCAAACACATTTTACCCGGGCGGAAAGTTTACAAGGTTAAAAATACAATTTAACAATAAATATAATTTAAAAACTATTAAAATAGTATTAAATCAGTATCCGCTAGGACATTTTTTATATAAAAAGAATTCTTAAAAATTCATATGAAATTCATAAAAAGCAGCAACCACATACACCTATTTGGATAATAAAGCAACAATTACATGTTTTAATATCATGGTCTTTTTGAAAATATCAAATAATGTATCTCCTCGATTTATCTTTTTCTTTAGAAATGTAGACCCAACTTTATTCTAATAAAATTAGCAGCGAGAAGAAACCTACTAACTCCAAAAACTATCACCTGGCTGGTGTCAGTTTTTAAAATTCTGCCAGCCTCCTTGTAGGATCTAGAGCCTATTTTATGGCAGAGTGGTACTATCCACTTTTTCCTTGGTATTACGTAGCTGGAGCAGAATAGAAGTATGTGTAAATCATCTTCCTTAGTACCATGAGTACATGAAATGCAGAGATCACTTCCTGATTTCGCCCAGCTTTTTTCGAGGGCCTTCGTTCTAAGGGTACCATATCTAAATTTTAGGTACAAGGTTTTTGATAAAGGCGGGTGGATCTCGTCTAAAAATGGTTCAAAAGATGCGACATCCTTAAACAATAGGAAGTTTTCAGTTAGCGGTCCATGAATTCTTGCATATACTAATTCGTTGCTCACATATGACCAGAAAGATAATTTAACAATTTTCTTGGAGCACGAATTCATAGCCTCAGGATCATTCCAAAAATGGGCTAATCCAATTATGCCTAACCAAATTCTTACATGCTTGAACCAATAAACTTTGTTACAATTATCAAGATCCATAACTTCTTTCAGGCCGTTCTTGTAATTGAGTAGTTCTGGGGTCGTCCACAATCTAACCCACAGCAATAATGGTCTCAATATTGCATGTTGATCTGTTCGTTTCAGGTTTAGATCCAAAAGAAGTGGTGTTAAAGGGGTATTTGTAGATATTTTTATCAACCCCCTAAGAAACTTGTTCTCAAGGTTTTCAAATGTATGTCTCTACATACAGGACCCCATAATTCCGCCCCATATAATACTGCTGATTGGACTTTGTACTTGAAAATCTCTAAGGCAGGGGTCACTGCCTTATTCAAGCATTCTTTGTGTCTCTTAAGAATTGGTAGACAGTTTTGTTTGAAGATAATCTTATTCTTTTCTAGCTGCGGTCTCCATGCTAAGGAAGAGTCTATAGAGACACCTAAATATATAAAATTCTGCACATAATCAAGCTTCTGACCATTTAACATTAAATTTTTCTTGAAGTTCCTATGTGGGCTCAGTGCCATGTATTTCGTTTTTTTAGTATTGATTTCTAGGCCCTTCAAGGAACAGTACGACTGGAATCTATTTAACAAATTTTGAAGGCCCCGTGGTGTTTGGGAAATGAGAATGGTGTCATCTGCAAACAAAAGGGAAGAAACCCGTTCACCCCCTAGTCTTGGAGCGTCGTTATCACTACACTCCATGTAAGATGGTATATCGTTAACAAACAGGGAGAATAGGGTTGGCGCCAGTACACACCCCTGGCGTACTCCTCTTTTTATAGGGATAGCTTTTGTGAGTTCCCCAGTAGGACCCCACCTCACCTTTGCATAGTTGTCCATATGTAATCCAATAACCAATTTTAATAGACCTAGCGGGATCCCCTGGGATTTCAATGATTCCCATAAAAGGTCTCGCGGTATAAGGTCAAATGCGGCCCGTAAGTCTACGAATGCCACATACAAGTGACCTTTACGAAGAACGACGTATTTCCAATACAGACAACAGAGCCTTAGGACTTGGTCAATGGTTCCTGTTTTTACTCTGAAACCTGCCTGATATTTCGTTAAAATTTGTTCTTCTTCCAACCAGGTATTTATGCGGTTTAGTATATGCCTAGCATAAATTTTTTGGGTAATATCTAAAAGACTTATGGGACGATAGTTAGCAGGATTGCTTCTATCGCCCTTTTTAAAAATAGTAATAATTTCCGCCCCGTTCCATGTGTCCGGAATTATCTCCCCAGCAGCAACGATGTTGCACAGATGATTAAGGTAAGGAACCCAGACATCTGGTTCATGCTTGAACAGATCACCTGGTACTTTGTCCAGCCCAGGAGCTTTCCCATATTTGACAGAGTTGATAGCTATTTTTGTTTCCACCAAATCAAAAACTATACGTGTAGATTCAGCCTCTGTAAGCAACAGAGCATGATCTTCCTGCACTGCATTAGCAGTCCCTTGGGCGGCGTACAGGTTCGTAAAATGGTCTATCCAGGTTGCTTCATCAAGATAAACCTCTCTCGAACCTTTCTCCCTTTGGTTACCCTTAGCCACTGTTTCCCAAAATAGCTTTTGGTCCTTCATTTTAGCTGCCATCAGCATACCGGACCATAATTCCTCATCCCATGAACACTTTGCATTGGTCAGCACCTTGTTATATAATTTCCTATTTTCTTTAATTACCATAGAATTTTTACTTTTGACCGAATCTATCAAAGCTGATTTTGCTGTTCGGCATTCTTTGTTGAACCATGGTTTACCTGTAGGCTGCAGCTTCACAGCACCCATTCCTTTTTTTGGTCTTCTAGTCATGAGTTCTAGTAGTTCTTTAAAGAACTCTTTATGTAATTTAAGAAATAAACCGGGTTCGCTTTCGGAGGGATTATAGGTGTCAAATACATTAGTAAGGCAATTATAAATATTTGCCACTAGGTCTTCTTGTCCCAGTATGTATGCCCATTTAACGGACCGACGATTATTACTTAATATAACATTATCTGGGACAGGTTGATGTCCTCCCTCATCTACTTCCAGACCCAGTATTAAGCTCTTTGCAAAGCTGACTTCCAAGGAATGGTGATCACTATCAAATCTATCTTTGACCATCAAGTCTTTTGTATATGGCCATAAGTCCATGGAAATAATAACATAATCGATTAAGCTTTGGCAATTACGTCTCGTGAAAGTAGGTACCTTGGGACTATCAGAAGGAAAACGCCCATTGCATGCCCTCAGTCCATGACTTACCAGTACCCTTGTGATTTGGAAAGCTAGGGTAGAACCTACAACTGTCCCATTACTAGATAAGGATGGTATGCCGTTAGCATTATCTTCATCCTCATACAATTTATTCATTCCGACAATGGGTTCAAAGTTGCAGTTCATATCCCCACATATTATCGTGCTTGCTTCCGGGTCCAGCGTATCCAGTATTGATTCTAATTTGTCAATACATGGTGACTCCTTATATGATGGGCATGGTCGATTATATATATTAAAGAGATGGATCATCCGATTATCAATGGTAACCATTTTCAAACCAAGTATATCTAAGGAATCAATTCTTAATTGCTGTATGGCTATATTAATGGACACACTAACCCATATTATTAGCCCTCCTGATGGACGACCTCTTACTGATGGAACTGCTTCCAACTGATAAGTTCTATATCCAACCCTATGCATAGCTGTCGTAGCCCATGTTTCTTGTAGAACACATATTTCAAAGGAGTTTATATAAAGGTTCCATTCGGGGTCACTTATTTTTGAACCCACTCCTGCAACGTTCCATGAAACAATCCTGGCCATAGAAGGGCCTTGATTTAAGCTGCAGCTAGCAGCCGATGAAGATTTACCTAATCTCCTCGGTATTCCTGACCTATTGCTATTAAGATCGTTTGCCTCTTGATGCTTTGTTTGTTCCACTTTGGGTGTGGGTTCAGGAGCTTCCATGGGTTTTTTTTTAGATATAGTATTTCCCCCCTGTATACCAGTTGATAGTAATTGAAGTGAACCATTTGAATAATCAGGTGTCCTAAGAGGACTTATTGAAGCCACGGGTGAATTTACGGGTGAAACAAATGGACAGGGTGTAGATTTGTGTCCTTCCCCATGTATTGGGAGTCAATCAATGCCCTCCAGTCCGCTAAACCTATTGTAACAAGAAATTAAAGGTTGAGTGTACTGTGGGCCCATCCATTCTCTGTGATACTGAGAGTTGGCATGTTGGGGCCTCCCTGCCCTACGTTGTATTAAAGTCCAGCCATCATCCCCCTCCCTTTCCCATCTTTTAGGATTTGTGTTCCCGGAAAATTCACACCCAATTCCACCCCTATCTGGATTTGAGTCCCTTAACCAGCTCCATGCATTATCTTGGTGTTCCGTTGGTGGATAAAAATAAGCCAGGGGTCTTGCTACAATCAATGAACCATTATTCCTTGGGACTCCCGAACAGATATGTCCTACTGACCGAGGGTCCTCAAATGATACAATCACACAGTCCCCTTGTATTTTTTTCCTATTATGGCCTACCCAGGGGACCCTCTCTACCATTAAGATATTGCTTCTTATTGTTGGTGGTAATGGATGATTGTTATTCAGCCAATGTGACACTTTGTTTTTGAGCGCCACATAAGGTTCTAAGACTGATGAGCCTAATTCCGGAACCCCAGTTAAAATAACTACATAATCACATGCTTCAGGGGGTAAATTAATATTCCTGCGCTTTTCTGTGTGCGTGATGTCGTTATTGTATGTAGGGATACTACAAGGAGCCGACTTTTTAGCTGTTGTTCCACGTGTCATTATGGACTTTGCACTATTTTCACCTACGTCAATGATGATAGGATTGTTGGTAGGGACCTTTAGGGCTGTATTCCTTTCCTTTTCTATGTCATTGTCAAGTATTTTTGATACCTGTACATTACTAATAGGGGCTGGAGCCTGAGTTACCTTTTTTTGCTTGCTAGTATATTCATCTTTTTTCTCTTTCCTCAGTTCTATAAGTTGTTTTTCTATCCCGATTAGTCTTTCTTCTATAGGAATGAGCAAAGTCTTAAATATTTTTGACAAGGTCAATATAAGGGAATCTTCGTTCCCTATATTTGTGCCTATACTTTCAGCTGATAGATTAACAGATAAAATGTCAGCTAAGGAGTTATCTAAAAAGCTGTCATCTACAATGTTCATGGGTAATGTCTTAGGGGCAACTCCTCCTTTCCCCGGTTCTTGGCCCTTGCCTTCCCTTGACCCTCTTGCATTAGATATATTATTTTCTTTGCACTTTCCTGACTTAGAAGCCTTGATAGGTTTAGTAGCGGGATATTTTTTATTGAATCGTCTACTTGTTATTTTTTTGGGAATTGCTCCCTCCCTTATCCCTTTTCTTGAGATATTATTGTTTGCTGTCTGGTTTTCTGACTGAGGGGCTAGCGAGGTGCTTTCTATAATAGCCAAACCCTGTGGATCAGGAGTATTACAATCTTGAGTATCGGAGAGTGCCATTGTAATACCGTGAACCTCTGCATTAATATGCAGTGTGTTAGAATTGGTAGAAATATTCTCAAGGGTTCGTGTTGGGGTGCGAGCTGTAGCAATATGGCCCATAGAGGACCTTTTGGCTTGGGCAAGATCTTGGGAGACCCTCCTTTCCATAAGGACAATACCCTGATCTATCAGTGTATTTGTACGAACTATAAAATCATCTAAGGTTCCAGTTAGTTTGGAACTACCTGACATAGCTTTACTACTTCTGGTTTCACGTGACATTATATCAATATGGTCTGGGTAGCTAAACACGAATGGATAATGACGAAGTTTTATACTTATTTAACTAATTACCATAACATTAGTAATGATTAGTCAATAGAATTCCTTTTACGGCAATGGATGGGGGATAATAATATCTGTTGTGTATGTCAAATTAACCCACATCTACATATAACACTATTGCTTAACTGTCCGAATAATAATAGCTATTAACAATGGTGTGCTTACAATGTCCGAAGCATGTCCGACGAAACGTCCACCTTCCCTGGCCCAGTCCAGTCTCCTCGGGCCTCTGAGGGCCTAAGAGGGCCCGCCCTTTGCCCGGGCTTAGCCCGGCTGCGCCCGCGCGCGTCCCGCGTCGCGGGGGTGGTCCGAGAATATATGCGCCTCCAGGCGCTGGCGTGGATGGTGCTGGCGGGCTTCCGGCGCGAAGGAGCTTGGGGAATGTAGTTGTTTCCTCCTCCCCTCCCCTCTGCACACTGCGGCCGCTCGTGAAATCAGCTGTTGCGGCGGCGGCAGGGAGGATTCGCGTTCCCTCGATAAGGTAGGCAGCCTGGAAGTGTGTTTCTAGCTTTGAACGGACACCCGTCATTAGGCAGAGTGTTGCCAGATCTGATGGTATCCGTAACTGTAGCATTTAATGGGACAAACAGCAATTCCGCCGCTTCCCTTCTCGAAGCTTCCCTGCTTGCAGAAATAATGTTGGCCAAAATATCGGAAAAAGTGAAGTACTCTACTTTCCAGGTTGACAATTTAACCAAAGACGCTTAGTCCTCAGCTGCAGCTTCGCAATGCAGCCGCACTGGTTCCGCCTGCTCCCCAATTCTCGAAATACCTTGTATCAGGCTGAGAAAAACTCTCCTCTTCTCCCGTCCTCTACCGATCCACAGCCTGTCCTCCGACTGCTGCGATCCGCTGATTCTTGAAGAAACGCCAATACTTCTCTACATATCCTGTTCAGGTGCTTTTGAATCGGGTGCAGGCAGAGAGATGTTTCAAAAGAAACAAACCAGCAACAAAAGTCGCGGGTCTCTCTGCCACTTAGTGGTGGTGGGCTCGAGTGAGGTCGCGAACTTCTCAATACTCCACACGATTTTTACTCCATCCGTAAAAATTCATCTCAAACCCAAATCCATTAAGCGTGAAAATGTATTCAAACATGATAGCAAGCACAACGCCCGACGCGTTTCGGTGCAGCCACACCTTGGTCACGGGTCAAAGAATTGTTTGTCAAATCAGAATAGAAATAGTGCACAGTGACTAATTGTAGGACTACCAATCCCAATGTTCAACATGGCATCCATTTTGTAATGTGTTTATAGAGCAGCTGAAACTTACATATTCTCAAGTTTTAAATCAACTGAAAGGTATAACAAAATAGTATTTGAAATGGAATAAATGTAATATATATAAATCAAAATATTTCATACAATATAATTAAATGACGAAATTTCAACCGCCATCCTATAAGTAATGCCCCAGTGGGCCTATGACAGGAGTTTCTACGGATGGGGTAAAAATCGTGTGTAATATATATATATATATATATATACATATATATATATATATATATATATATATATATATATATATATATATATATATATATATATATATATATATATATATATATATATATATGACAAGCACAATCCTGAAGCGATCCCACTTCCGATCGAAAAAGCAGGTACGGACCACAATATGGGAAAAGTTCTTCTTTTATTGTTGCAGATAAAGAGGTTTCTGTGCAAAATTATAAATAAAGCAAGTGCTCAGCATGACGCGTTTCGACTGCCCACCGGCAGTCTTGATCACATGACGCGCTGAACCTATCAGTGTGAATATATAGTGTGGAACCAACCAAAAGCACATAATCACATGATGTATTCAATTTGTGATTGATTTAAAGGCACAGTGCATGTCGATTTAAAAGGCCAACAGCTCAATACATATACATTTAATTTTCATGTCATTTTTCCTCTCCTGTATATTCTATTTCATACAACGAAACAATACTGGCATAGTGCTCCATAATGTTATTTTCTGTAATATTAGGGAATCATCAGATCCTCCATTCTCAATAACAATCTAATGTGAATTTGTAACATAAATAGCCCAATGCTTATATTAAGTTTAAATAAACATCAAATTCCATTAATATCTACACTCTTTGTAATTGGCCTTTTTTATATAAAAGTCTCGACATTTAAAACTTCAATTAATCCATACATCAATATGTGCCAAAATATAAATAAAGTGCAAGTGCATAAATAAACCATACAACCAAACAATATACATAATAATAACACCATGTAGCAGCATAAATGAAGAGATGCCCCTCCAATTCTTCTTTTCTTACAATTGATCTTAATTCATTTTCAAGGTTTTTTTTTTTTTTTTTTGATGATTTTATGAAATAAATCCGTGAATCTAATAAAAAAGAGAAAAAATGCATTTTTGCTTTTTGATCAAATAAAAATATTAAAGTCATAATTTAGTACTCAAACATCATGTCTTATTGAAGACTAATAATCCATAATTTTAAACTCCTCAATATTCATTTGAGTTTTAAATTGTATTTTATAAGATGATCTACTCAAAATAAATTAAATCAGCCGGCAAGAACCCCGCCAACCTGACAAAATCTAAAACCATAGATACAATCAAGTAAAATGAGAATAGTGCCGCAAGATTTATCAATTTCATAAAGTTACAAGATAACAAATAGTAGCTAATGATCTAGAAAAATGAATAAATATAGTAAAAATCACTATAAAAAAAGGTTTTTCTATACAGATAAAATGTCAAAGCTAAAAAAATCGGCAATATTCTCACCCATACCCCGCTAAAAATCCAGAAAAACCAGATAAAATAACGAGCCATAGAAACAGAATAAAACCCCTCATTTTTAACAAAGCCTAAATAAGATTCATCAGCAATTGATAATATTTAATTTGTATTTTGAATTTGAAAATTTTTAAAGATTTTTAAAGAAAGTTGTGCAAATCATCACTATTGTTGAGACCATTTGGCATCCTAGAGTCAAGTAGCATAATAAATTCTGATTCTACTTGTCTTAATCTTTTTTCTCTGTTGCCACCTCTAATATTTTTTGGTACCGAACTGATAACATAATATCTGAGATCATTGAGGTTATTCTTGTGAACGAGTTTTAAATGTCTAGCTACTGGATAATTAGGATCGGAATTAACCACAGCTCTAAGATGTTGCAATATCCGATTAAAAACTTGCAGTTTGGTACTTCCTACATATAATAAGTGGCACGTACATTCTAAAATATAAATAGCATAATCAGTTCTGCAAGTATAATGCCCTTCTATTTTAACCGGTTCTGGACTAAAAGCTGTGACATATTCCGAAGTATTTTTACCAAACTTACATGCACGGCATGAACTACATTTAAAAAACCCTGCTCTAGTTGAAAGCCATGTTTTAGGGACTATCACCTCTGGACTATTTCTTACAAGAGCATCCCTCATAGACGGCGCTCTTCTGAATGTTAAATTCGGTAGTTCTGGTAAGATTCGTGACATTGTCATGTCAGACCGAATAATTGGCCAGTTTTTATAAAGAATCTTACGAACCTGTCGTTCTTGTCTACAGAAATTAGTTATCAGTCTTATACTATCCACTGTCTCAATAGTAGCTATCTCTGTATTCTCTTCTATTCGCACAACTGTTGCTGGAATCTCTGAAATTTTAGAATCATAACCAATGTCATTTATATTGTTCGCTTTGTCTAATGCTTTTGTCAATTCAATGGCTTTATATCCTCTACTTAGGAATCTCTTAAAGGCTTCTGCCTGACATTCTTTTAGATCATCATCATGACTACAAATACGTTTGATTCTTAAAAATTCACCATAGGGAATACTTCGTATAAGATGCTGGGGATGTGCGCTACCAGCATGTAGTACGGAGTTCCCAGCCGTTAATTTTCTGTGTAACTTTGTATGAATTTTATTCTCCTTAATAAAGATTTCTACATCCAAAAACTGCACTTTTTTATTGCTAATTTCTGATGTGAATTTTAAGTTTTGTGTGTTGGTATTGAGATCTTTTACAAAGCTGGCTGCTGATTCCGGGGAACCCTTCCAAATTAAACAGACATCATCAATGAACCGCCACCAATGAAGAACGTGTTGGTCAAAAATATTCTTATGGGTAGTTTTCAGTACATGCTCCTCCCACCAGCCCACATGTAAACATGCGTAGCTGGGGGAGAAGCATGCTCCCATAGCTACTCCGCGCAGTTGTTGAAATATTTCCTTATTAAATAGGAAATAATTGCGTGTTAGGCAAATCTCTATCATTTTAACCAACATCTTGTTGTGTTCATACATATGTATATTTCTCATATCCAAATAGTAACGGATTGCATTGATACCATCGCTGTGATGAATACTGGTGTACAGCGAGCTAATATCCATCACTATTAACAAACAATCTTCATCCCAAATAACTGTTTTCAATTTAGAAAGAAAGTGTCCAGTATCTCTAACAAAAGATGGCAATTTTTCTACAAATTCATGCAAAAAATGGTCAACATATTTTGACATTGCCTCTAATAGACTTTTCTGAGCTGAAATAATTGGTCTACCTGGAACCGGTACCACATTCTTATGTATTTTTGGAATAAAGTATAAAAACGGAATCATAGGATAATCATTCTTGAGAAAGCTGTATTCATTTTTGGATAGAAGACCCACACGCTTCCACTGTGCCAATTCATTAAAAACATATTCTTTGTTCTGTTTCAAGTCTTGGAAGTTGGCTTTTCTGTAACAGTTTGTATCATTAAGATGCAACCACGCTTCTTCCAAATACATATCCCTCGGCCATAAAACAATGTTCCCACCTTTATCAGCTTTATTAATGATAATTTCTGTGTGCTGTTTTAATTTCCGAATGAGATTTGTGTATTGGATTTCCGAATATTTCCGTTTTCTATTTTGCTGCATAACCTCCCGATTAAGTTTCTTTAAGTCCTCAACCATGCAATCACTAAATACATCGATTGCATCTTTGGGCATCAAAGGAATAAAGGAAGATGGAGGTCTAAAAGGGCTAATAATCGGTGAGTTACAAACTACGCCAGCTTCCAAAAGATTTTCTTGTGTCGAATTTCCCTGTAAATCATTAGAATCGGCCAAGCTTTGTGCTGCTAACAACGTGCCAACATCTGCTGCTTGAAGATTAGAAAATGAACTAGGTATGTTACTGCTCTGTGATGCCAAATTCACCGCTTTTTTAAGTTGGAAATGTTTTCTTAATTTTAATTTACGAATAAATTTAAAAACATCTACTCTTGTTTGCGTGTATTTAAAGCAACTCATCGGGCAATATGACAATCCTAAAGACAATAATTGTTTTTCTGCCATTGATAATGTAATATTTGACAAATTAATCACTGTATTGTCATCCAGATTGTCCGATACCTGATTTACTTCCTTCTGTTGTAGTTCTTTCTGCCTCTGCCTCTGAAGTTTGCTTTTCCGCCTCTGTTTTCTCCGTTGATTTCTTCTAGACCTGGTTTCTGCACTTGATTGCGTGGTCTGAGAGTTTGCCGGCGGTCCTCCACTAAAAAAGAAAGTTCTTCTCCTGGTGCAAGGTTAGTCGGTATTTGGGGTGTCTTCCGTCCTACCCCATCATCAGATTCATAGCTGCTACTATTAATACTGCTGGATTCTACAGAAGAAATATTACCATCAGCTTGTGCGCCCAAAACAATACCACTATTTTTATTGCCTTCATTTGTTAGCGCTCTACGTTTGATATTATCAAATTTCTTGGAGAAAGTAAAAACACGCCCAGTCTCATAGTCTCGTTTATCTCGTGCAAACTTATATATCTTTCTCTCCTTGATGGTTTCTTCATGTTTTTTAAGTTTAACTGTAATTTCTTCTCTTCCTTTTTTGACTTGTTCTTTATGCTCGTTTTTTTCCAACAGTTCATTAATCTCTTCAATTTCCTTGAGAATTACTATTCGATCAATTTCAGCAAATTTGATTAAAATTGATACCATATTCATCGAGGCCTCAAGGTTATTCGTAGCCCACTCTTTTAACATCATCGGGTTTGGATTCTAAAATGAAGGGGCAATCATCACCCGCAAGCCTCGTGGAACTCTCCCGACTTCTTTGTATTTTTCCAGAGATTTCCTCTCCCACCATTTAGTCATCTCCGTACGGTGGAGCTTTTCCAGTTTTCTTAATAAAGTTTTGGCATCATTATTCAATATTAACGTCTCGTCATTGCTCAGTTGTTCAACTTCTGTAATGTTCAAAAAAAGGGCATCTGCTGCCGCTTCCCGGTCCTTCAGCGCGTCTGCTGTAGAAAACATAATAAAGCACTAATCCGCGTTTTTTTCTCGCTGCACACGAACGTTTGCTTTCCGTTCCGTGCAATGTCTCCCAATATCACTCCTACCCGCAATATTACAAGCTTAATCCGCCCAGCTGCTCACCTCGAGAAATCCCGGCTCCGGTACCTTAAGCGCCCTCCGACTCTCGAGGACCATCCGTAGAATTCTCTCTGTGAAGCAATGCTCAGACTTCCAGCGTGATTTTGCGGGGGGCTGATTTCACAATTACCCTTTCCGGGTTATACCAACAATCACTTCCGTGAGAATAGCCGTTAACCAGTCAGCCACACACCGGAGGGAGGGTCCGTAGAACGAAGACAGCCGAACTTCGTTAAATTCATATGACAAGCACAATCCTGAAGCGATCCCACTTCCGACCAAAAAAGCAGGTACGGACCACAATATGGGAAAAGTTCTTCTTTTATTGTTGCAGATAAAGAGGTTTCTGTGCAAAATTATAAATAAAGCAAGTGCTCAGCATGACGCGTTTCGACTGCCCACCGGCAGTCTTGATCACATGACGCGCTGAACCTATCAGTGTGAATATATAGTGTGGAACCAACCAAAAGCACATAATCACATGATGTATTCAATTTGTGATTGATTTAAAGGCACAGTGCATGTCGATTTAAAAGGCCAACAGCTCAATACATATACATTTAATTTTCATGTCATTTTTCCTCTCCTGTATATTCTATTTCATACAACGAAACAATACTGGCATAGTGCTCCATAATGTTATTTTCTGTAATATTAGGGAATCATCAGATCCTCCATTCTCAATAACAATCTAATGTGAATTTGTAACATAAATAGCCCAATGCTTATATTAAGTTTAAATAAACTTCAAATTCCATTAATATCTACACTCTTTGTAATTGGCCTTTTTTATATAAAAGTCTCGACATTTAAAACTTCAATTAATCCATACATCAATATGTGCCAAAATATAAATAAAGTGCAAGTGCATAAATAAACCATACAACCAAACAATATACATAATAATAACACCATGTAGCAGCATAAATGAAGAGATGCCCCTCCAATTCTTCTTTTCTTACAATTGATCTTAATTCATTTTCAAGGTTTTTTTTTTTTTTTTTTTTTGATGATTTTATGAAATAAATCCGTGAATCTAATAAAAAAGAGAAAAAATGCATTTTTGCTTTTTGATCAAATAAAAAATATTAAAGTCATAATTTAGTACTCAAACATCATGTCTTATTGAAGACTAATAATCCATAATTTTAAACTCCTCAATATTCATTTGAGTTTTAAATTGTATTTTATAAGATGATCTACTCAAAATAAATTAAATCAGCCGGCAAGAACCCCGCCAACCTGACAAAATCTAAAACCATAGATACAATCAAGTAAAATGAGAATAGTGCCGCAAGATTTATCAATTTCATAAAGTTACAAGATAACAAATAGTAGCTAATGATCTAGAGAAAAATGAATAAATATAGTAAAAATCACTATAAAAAAAGGTTTTTCTATACAGATAAAATGTCAAAGCTAAAAAAATCGGCAATATTCTCACCCATACCCCGCTAAAAATCCAGAAAAACCAGATAAAATAACGAGCCATAGAAACAGAATAAAAACCCCCATTTTTAACAAAGCCTAAATAAGATTCATCAGCAATTGATAATATTTAATTTGTATTTTGAATTTGAAAATTTTTAAAGATTTTTAAAGAAAGTTGTGCAAATCATCACTATTGTTGAGACCATTTGGCATCCTAGAGTCAAGTAGCATAATAAATTCTGATTCTACTTGTCTTAATCTTTTTTCTCTGTTGCCACCTCTAATATTTTTTGGTACCGAACTGATAACATAATATCTGAGATCATTGAGGTTATTCTTGTGAACGAGTTTTAAATGTCTAGCTACTGGATAATTAGGATCGGAATTAACCACAGCTCTAAGATGTTGCAATATCCGATTAAAAACTTGCAGGTTGGTACTTCCTACATATAATAAGTGGCACGTACATTCTAAAATATAAATAGCATAATCAGTTCTGCAAGTATAATGCCCTTCTATTTTAACCGGTTCTGGACTAAAAGCTGTGACATATTCCGAAGTATTTTTACCAAACTTACATGCACGGCATGAACTACATTTAAAAAACCCTGCTCTAGTTGAAAGCCATGTTTTAGGGACTATCACCTCTGGACTATTTCTTACAAGAGCATCCCTCATAGACGGCGCTCTTCTGAATGTTAAATTCGGTAGTTCTGGTAAGATTCGTATATATATATATATATATATATATATATATATATATATATATATATATTATCTACTGGCGGTCGCCAGTAGATAGTTATAGTTAGGATCGTGTTTCCATAGGAAATCTGAAAATTCTATTTTGAATAACTTTTGCGCCGGTTGACGAATCCTCGTGAAATTTTCCGAACTAATGGGGCGCTCCGTTCAGCTCCTACCCTGAAAGTCTCGGGGTGATTCGTCAAGTTGGGGCCGAAAAAAACGGGGGGTCCCAAAACGCGTTTTCCCCATGCATTTTCCCATAGGACCTTTAGACACAGCTACAGCCCGAACGGCTGAACAGAATTACTTGAAATTTGGCAGAGAGGTACCCATAAGGTCAAGGAAGTGCCTTTTGCAGGTCTGGTGTAAATCTGTTCAGTATTTCCTGAGAAAATAGCATTTAAAAGCATATCAATATCTATATGCGCGCAGGGTGCGCGCACCGTGCGCGCACCGTGCGAGCACCCTAACGTGTGCGAGCGTAATTCTGATTGGGGGTTACATGTTAGTCAACGTTCGAATCGGTCGAAATCAGGAAGTGTCAGCCGCCATTTTGTTTGTTTTCAGTGCGAGAGTGAAAAAGGAAGGTGGCGAACGTGAAAAGGGGGCAGGGTAGAGAGTTCCTGACCCCCTAGCCTTTGTCAGGGGGTCCCTGAAGGACCCCGAAGGCAGAATTTTTGTATTATTTTTTTTAAATTGCGGAGGTGCGTATACGTAGTTTATTGTAAAATAAATATATAAAAAAAATAATAATACATAAATAAATTAGCATTTAAAAAACCGTACAAATTCACTGAAAAAAAACATAGGTTTCACACACGTTATAGTTAGGAATTAGCATTTAAAAAACCTTGCAAGTTCACTTAAAAACCATAGGTTTCACACATGTTATAGTTAGGTGGATATTTCACTCATAAAAAACCAATGAAATTCCCCCGTTATAGTTAGTTCAGATAACTATAACTCGCGCGACCGCCACTCTATCACAAGGATGATGTCATCAGTGATGTCATGAGTGATGCCACTGACCATGTCATGAGTGATGTAATATGTGACGTCATGAGCAGTGGATTGCGGGCGCGTTAGTTATATTTATCTGAACTAACTATAACGGGGGAATTTCAATAGTTTTGTACAAGTGAAAAGTCCAGCTAACTATAACACCCCTGAAACCTATGGTTTTTTCAGTGAATATATATATATATATATATATATATATATATATATATATATATATATATATATATATATATAAAAACAATGTGACATTCTAGTTAGGTGAAAATATCAGTTAAAACGCAACATTTTAAAATACAAAAACCACACATTTATATTTAATTGAGGAAACTATAACGGACACCCCCGCCATGCAGAGAGGATATTTTGTACCATAGTGCTCAACTTTAATCCGCTCATGCTGTCAAATGGGTCCACCAGAAAAATTACATGGAAGAAATCACTATGAAAACAGCTGGTTACTTTGGTTTATAATTACAAGCGAACACCGTTTTTGTTTTTAATTATATAAAATTTGCGTTTGTTATGTTATGGAAATCTATGGCCTAGTGGGACAACTAGATAATCTAGGAATTCAAGAAGTGAGCAGGAGGCTCTTAAATGTAGTGGCAAGTCATCCCATGCTTTAGAAATGAAGTAGGAGAAGGCTTGACTGCCTAATCTGGTTTTCCATATGGGTAGAATGTGTGCAAGTAGGAGTCTGGATGAGCGGCAGTACCTGGGAGATTTGTGGAAGCACAGGTGATTGTTGAGGTACACCAGTGTTATTTGGTGCCTTGAAAGTGTGGATGATGAGTTTGAATTGTGTTCATTTTGAGTATGGAGAACCTGTGGAGCTCCTTCAGGTGCGGTGTGATGTAGGTGTGGTGTAAGAGACTGAGAGTAATTTTGGCCACCGACTACTGAATGATCTGCAGTCTTTAGTGAGTTGTTTGTTGATCCCGGCATAGAGGACGTTTATGTAGTCCAGATTGCTTGTGACTAGAACGTGCATTGCATTTTTAGGGGTGTGTTTGGCAGCCATTTCAAAGTATTCATCAACATCTTCAGTAATCATGATGCAGTGACGGTCTTGACTTGGGCAGTTTTGGGCAGTTTTGTCGAAGTTGCTGTTGATGATGATCCCATTATTATTGGCATGGGTGGTGAGTCCCATGGTGAAGTGGTCTTTCAGATTACGGTTTTAGACTTGTCGGTGTTCAGTTTCAGACATTTGGTCTTTATCCAGTTGGCAATTTCAGTCATGCAGGGATTGAACTTATCCTGGTACTGGGCGTCTTGTCCGTGAGGGAGCGAATGAGCTGTATAGGACAGGACATTGATGTTGTGAGGGCTGATGATGCTTGGTAGAGGAATCATGTATGCATTGAGAGGGTCGGGGTGCAGGGAAGAAACTTGTGGAATTTTGCAGATGAGATCATAATCTGCTAAGGTGTATGATGCCAGGCTAACTAACTGGGCCCTTACAGTCGAGTGCATCTCCTTGTTCTCCAATGTCATGTAGGTGTTGGATGAGGATGGGTGGGAGACTGTTAAATGCTCTGGAGAGGTCCGTGAGGATGAGAGATGCCATGTCTCCTCCATCCAGAGTCATGTGGATTTCATCCGTGTCTGGGAGGAGGGCAGTTTCCTTGTGGTGACTGACTGGGTCTAAAACCAGACTGAGTGGGGTCCGAGATGTTGGTCATTGAGGTTTTTAGTGGGGCATTTGTTGATAATTTTCTCCAAAATCTTGGCCGGGAATGGTAGCAGGGTGATCGGCCTGTAGTTGATGAGCATTGAAAGGTCCATGGAGGGTTTTTTCAGCAATAGGAGGACAGTTGCGCGTTTCCAAGCATCTGAGAAGGTCATGGAAGAGGTGGAGTCATTCAGAATGGGTGTGAGCATGGCGCTGATGGGTTGCAATCCTCTGGATTAGGCATAATGGTTGCAGGGGTCCGATAGTGGCCCCTGAGTGGATGGGCTTCATGTGGCTGCAATTTTTTCTTGGATGATGACGGGCCATGTGGTGAGCATTGGTTCTTTGGAAAAGTTCAGGAGGCATTTGGCAAGGCCTGTTAGATCTTGTTGCTGGTTGGAGTTGCTTTAAATGGTGGTGATTTTGTTGCTGAAGAATTGAGAAAGATTGTTGTAGAGGTTCTACAATTAGGCGATTGAGTTGGAGGCAGCCACTGGTGAGGTGAAGTCCTTCACAATGGCGAATATATATGTGTTTCTATAGGTGTTGCCATCAATGCAGTCCACCAGAGCATTGTGTTTGGTGATCCAGATCATTTGGTGGTAGCATCTCAAGGCTGATTTGAAAGTGCTCCTGTCTGCATTGTCCTGGCTCATTCTCTATTTGAGCTCCAGTTCTTTGCAATGGAGTTTCATCAGTCTGAGTTCCTCTGTGTATCAACTGGCCTGGGGTCTAGATTGTGTTGTATTGCTGTTTTTGAGGGGGGCCAGGAAGTCAGTGCATGAGGTGAGCCAATCGTTGAAATTCTTGATGGCTTTGGGGAGGCTGTTTCTGTGATCAGATCAGTAGGTGATGAGAGTGGTGTTCCAGTCCTTGACAGCAATCCTGCTCCAGGCTCTGCTGGCTGATCTGGCGGTATATATTCACTGAAAAAAACAAAGGTTACAGGGGCGTTATAGTTAGGCTCAGATTTCACGTGTACAAAACCATTGAAATTCAGCTGTATAATAATTACCTGAGCTAACTATAACTTACACCCCCGCAATGCACAGCTTATGACCTCACATATTACATCACTCATGGCATGGTCAGTGACATCACAGATGACATCTCAAATTACATCACTGCTCATTTTTCTGCACTCTGTTTTGCCTTTCCTGCTCCTTTTTCTACCTTCTGTTTTGCCCCTTATGTTCGATTTTCTGCCCTCTATTTTGCCTTTTCTGTTTGTTTTTCTGGCCTCTTTTTTGCCTTTTCCTGTGCTGTTTTGCCTTTTCTGTTAATTTTTCTGCCCCCTGTTTTGCCCTCTTCAGCACGGGGGTCCCTCAAGTTCCCGAAAGCCCAGCTGGCTCCCCGCCTCCTGCGGGAGCCTGCATTGCTGTCGCACAGAGGGAGTTGCCGGAAATGCAGCCTCCTGCATGCGAGAGCAATATTTTCATCTCTTTCCCTGCCCACATGTCTGCAGGCAGGGAAAGATTTGAAAACTCCACTTTTAGCTAGCGAGAGCAGATTGACAGCTCCAGCCCACTGTAAGCGGAGTGTTTGCTTTTGCTTGGCAGAAGCTCTCAAATCTATGCCCCGGGACATAGCAGGAGCCGGACCTGCTGGGTGGCTGTCCCCAGGGCCAATAATGGCTCCAAGAGGGGTGCCACGTGATACCTCTCCTTTTGGTCCCGTAGAGGTGGTGATCAACGGGCCATATGTGGCCTGGGAGGGGGACCACATTGCCCCCCTCCTTCATTTTTAATAAGTATTTGGCCCTGGGGAGTTGGTGGCCCTCGGGCCGGGGGGGTCTGCAGCCCCCGTTTTCTTTTTTTATTTATAGCCCCAGAGAATTGGTTGTTCCCGGGGTGGGGGTCCATGTGGCCCTCCGCAGCATTATTTCTATAAGCCCCGGAAATGTGGTGGTCTCCAGGGCATAAAATAGCCCTAGGAGAGAGGCCCATGCCACCCCCTCCTTATTCATTAAACTCTGCATGTCCCCAGGGTCTGGCCTACCGGGGGGGCAATATTAAAAGCAAGTGCAGGAGACACCGCTTGTTTTTTAAAAATTCACGGTAATATTCGCAAATATTGCGCAAAAAAACCCTGTGCATTTTAAAAAAATGCTTTTTTTCCCGGGCGGGGTCCCTCTGAGACCCTGGCACTAGAGCTAGAGAGTCATGGTATTCCTACCCTGTACCCTTTTCATTTTTCCGCGTTTGTTTTTGGGGCTCAGCTGAAGCCAAATCCCAATATGGCTGCCAACACTTCCAGGCTGAAGTGTTGGAAGCCAATCAGAGCTCTGCGGATCTCTGCACAAGCTTGTCATTATTCGCGAAGTTGTCGCGGCCACAGATATACAAATTTGGATTTCCTTTATTTCTCACAAACTACTGAACAGATTTACACCAAAGAACAAAAAGCGTAATCTGTCAAGCAAAGGCTACCTTTCTGCCAAATTTGATGTAATTCCGTCCAGTGGTTCGGGCTGTAGGCGTGTCTAAAGAGTCTATGGGAATGAACATGGGAAATGCACTTTTTTTGACCCTCCCTTTTTTTCCCGGCTCGCGTTTGATGGATCGCCCCGAAACTTTCCATGCACTACTAGATTTGTCAAACGGCGCGAAAGATATAGCCAAAAAACACTTTTCCTATGGAAACATGGTCCTAACTATAACTACCTACTGGCGACCGCCAATAGGTCATATAAATATATATGTATGTGTGCAAATGGTGCCCGAAGCGCACCATTTGTGCATGGCTTATATCTTTCGCATTGCACAACAAAAAAACAAACATTACCTTTCACAACGAAGGGCATAATATGTCCTCCATGTGCGCAAGGTGCGCGAAGCGCATCGTGCGTACATGGCCCATCCAGCGTAACGTGGGCACGCGGTGCGCGTAGCGCACCGCGTGCCCACCCTGCGTGCACGGCACTAACTGCGTTCGCGCACCGCGTGCTCACTGTGCGCGCACGGTGCGCGAAGCGCACCATGCGCGCACGGAACGAACTGCGTTAAGTGGGCGTGCACGCCACGAATGGCGTAAAGTAACTTAGCATTTAAAAAACCTTGCAAATTCACTGAAAAAACCATAGGTTTCACACATGTTATAGTTAGCTGGACATTTTACTGATAAAAAACCAATGAAATTCCCCCGTTATAGTTAGTGCAGGCAACTATAACTCACGCGACCGCAATCTTCTGCTGATGCTAATACTGTATTTAGACACTTATTTGCCCATGTCTTCTTCCATTAAATTTTAGCTATACATATATTACAAATATTTTTTTTTCATAAAGACACATATGTCATCAGCAGAGGATTGCGGTCGCGTGAGTTATAGTTGCCTGCACTAACTATAACGGGGGAATTTCATTGGTTTTTTATTAGTAAAATGTCCAGCTAACTATAACATGTGTGAAACCTATGGTTTTTTCAGTGATATATATATAATTCGGAAATAGGATTTATTATATGTTGTGGTTGTGCAACGTCACCCTGTAATACACATACCAAAGCCTTTATGACCAGTAGGTTTTGTTTGCTAAACCTTAAGCTTAACCCTGAGTACCTGTGGCTCTGAGTAGCAAGACTTACACAAAGGAATGAGTGTAAAGCATTTAAACAGCACCACAACAATTGAGATAGAAATCAATGAGACACTCAATAAATCCAATACTGATTTATAAAAATAGACTGTTTTTTAATGTATTTTAAGACACCCCAATGAAAAAGATCCATCAAGGGTTCCTAAAATATGGACTTTACATGGTATAGAAAATCAAAGCATGCCACTTAACCACAAACAAGCATGAAACTTAGACATTTTTACAGCAACAAGTTGGGCTAGATTTATTGCGGTCACTTTAGATGACCCACTCTGGTAGGGAGCCAGTGAGGGAGACCAGCGAGGCCCACAGAAACGGTTACCTTCACAGAAGAAGTAGTCCCCAGGCAGTTCCAAGCACTTTATCCTCTTTGAAATGGATTCCTATGAAAGTGGTCCTGATACAAGGGGTGAAGGATGCCGAAGATGCTCAAGGTTGCAGTGGATGCAATGCGGTCGACAGGGCTATTCCTGTTACTACTCCTAGGTCCACAAAGAGCGTGAGGTTGTCCTTGTCACAGGGCTGATGTCCCTAGAAGTCCTAACAGTGCTAGTACAAGTCCAGTCGCCACTGGGCTACGAGTTGCCCGGTATCGCGGTCACAGCCAGATTCTTTCCTGGGCGCTAACTCCGTAACGGGCTCAGTGAACTAAAGTGTAACTATGAGCATTGTGTCCTGGTCTATGGCTCTGCATGACAGCAGTTGGCAGAAGTATGTAGATTCTGGGCTACTAACTTGCCCCAGCAGGCTTCTAAGCTGTTGTGGCCCTGTACTGTGAACAGGAAATAAGCCAACCACCCTTGAAGTATCGCGGCTTTGGCTGGGCCCCGGAGACTACTTCTCTATGAGCAGGACACAGCAGACACAGTCCATCGTCTTTGCTAGCCATCAGGTTCAGCAGGTGCAGTCCACGCCTGTGCATCTTCTCTCTTTGCAGGTTCCACAGTGCAGCAGGGCAGTCCTTCTTCAGTACTTCTTCCAGTCCAGATGACATCTTAGTTGTGGTTACACCGGGTGGCCTAGTTATGCTCAGAAAGTGCTCTCAGGGTAGACTTGGTTAGTAGCCAATCGGCTGCCAGGTTCCCTCCCTACTTCTGACCACTTTCTGGCAAGTGTGGCATCTGTTTATCCCAAGATGCACCGTTTTGCCCAGTCCCAATATGGCAGACCTCTCTTTTAGCTTCCAGAGCATGCTAGCCCAACTCAGTAGTGTGTGCATATACATTATACTTTCCATATTTGTTTATATATGTTTTTTGCATATATGCAAAACATAGAGTGGAGTAGAGTGGCCTAGAGTGAAGTGGCATAGAGTGCAGTGGCGTAGAGTGTTGCAGAGTGGGGTTTAGTGGAGTAGTGTGCAGTGGTGCAGAGTAGTCTGGAATAGAGTCAAGTGGCATAGAGTGCATTGGTTTTGTGTAAAGTGGTGTAGAGTGCATTGGCATAGAGTGCATTGGTTATGAGTAAAGTGGTGTAGAGTGCATGACGTAGAGTGCAATGATGTAGAACGGAATGACTTAGAGGGGTGCAGAGTAGAGTGGCTTAAAGTAAGGTGTTACAACATAAATTGCAGTGACGTAGAGTGCAGTGGCATAGTATAGAGTGGAATAGAATGGAGTGGGGTTCAGTAGATTGTTTCAGAGTAGAGTGAAGTGATGTGAGCTGGTGCAGGGTTGAGTGGAGCTGTGCAGGGTAGAGTGGAGTGGTATTGAGTAGAGTGACAGAGTGCAGTGGTGCACAGTAGATTAGAATGGCATAGAGTAGATTGGCATATAGTGCAGTAGTGTAGAGTGTACTGGCGAAGAGTGCCTTGGTGTAGAGTGCAGTAGAGTGGTGAAGAGTGGTGCAGAGTAGTGCAGTGGCTGAGAGTACAGTGGTACAGAGTAGAGTGGCATAGAGTTCAGTGGCGTAAAGTGCGGTGTTGCAGAGTAGAGTTTTGCAGAGTGCAGTGACATAGAGTGTCATAGAGTGCAGTGATGTAGAGTAGAGTGGCATAGATTGCCTTAGCATAGAGTGCAGTGGTTTAGAGTAGAGTGGCATAGAGTAGAGTAGCATAGAGAGCAGTAGCAGAGAGTACAGAGGTGCAGAGTAGAATAGAGTGGGGTAGAGTGAATTGAGGTAGAGGGCAATGGTGTAGAGTAAAGTTGCATTGAGTGCAGTGGTGGAGAGTGCATTGGCATACAGTAGAGTGCAGTGGCATAGAGTGCATTGGTTTTGAGTAAGGCTCCCTGTTTTCCGTTTTTACTAATTTTTACAGATATATACTGACAGAAAACATTCATTTTCTTGTCTGTATCTCTTTTTAAATATGAATAAAAATGGATATTGGGTTCTACCATGACTGCCAGGCCAATAAATGTGTGGATTGATAGATAAGTGGTTTAAAAAAAACACATTTTAGTAAAGATGCTTTAACAGCAGTAGATATGTGCAAGGTTGATACTGAAATGTGCATATTTTCATACAAGTGCACTGATTTATCGCCTGCGTGTGTTCACAGCACTGAAACCTGGCAGACATTCAAGCATGAGCACATATTTATGGGTTAAATAAATGTGGACATATACTAATTTCAGTTTAATTCTTCCACAAAACCCAAAATAAATATGGATAAATGCAGATAAAATCAGCAAAAATTAAATATGGATAAATACAGATGGAAATGGCAAAAAATAAATACCATAAAAGCGGAAGCCCTAGTTTTGAGTGATGTGACGTAGAGTGCAGTTGCGTAGAGTGCATTGGTTTTGAGTAAAGTGGCGTAGGGTGCAGTGGAGTTAAGTGCAGAGGTGCAGATTGCAGTGGTGCAGAGTGGAGTGGCACAGCACAAATTGTAGTGGCACGGACTGTAGTGCAGAGAGGAACTGCTCAGAAAAGAGTGGCGCTGATTGCAGTATCGTAGAGTAGATAGTTTTGAGAGTAGAGTGAAGTGGCTTTGAGTGGAGTGTGGCACAGCAGAGTGCAGCAACATAGAGTAGAGTGGCATATGGTAGAGTGGTGTAGAGTGTAATGGCATAGAGTGCATTGGTGTAGAGTGGTTAGAGTGGAGTGGCGTAGAGTGTGGTGGTGCAGAGTAGTGTGGGGTAGAGTTCAGTGGCAGAGAGTGCAGTGTTGTAGAGTAGAGTGTCATAGAGTGCAGTGATGTCGAGTGATGCATAATGCAGTGATGTAGAGTGCAGTAGCATAGAGTAGAGAGGTGTAGAGTAGAATAGAGTGACGTAGAGTGCAGTGACAGAGTGCAATGGTGTAGAGTAGAGTGGCTTAGAGTGCAGTGGTGTACAGTGCAATGGAGTAGAGTAGTGTTGAAGAGTAGAGTATAGTGGTGTAGAGTGTAGTAGTGCAGAGTAGATTGGTGTCAATTGCAATGATGTAGAGTGCATTGGTCTTGATGAAAGTGGTGCAGAGAGCATTGGCATAAAGAACAGTGGCGTGGAGTTTAGTATTTTAGAGTAGAGTGGTGTAGAGTTCAGTGGCATAGAGTAGAGTGGTGAAGAGTAGAGTAGCCTAAAGTGGAGCAGCGCATTGTAGATTGCAGTGGCATAGAGTGGAGTGGCATAAAGTGGAGTGGTGCAGAGTGGAGTAGGGTGGCATAGAGTGCAGGGCTCTTAAAGTAGATTGTTTCAGAGTAGAGTGAAGTGGTGTAGAGTGGAGTGTTTCAGGCTGGTGTAGAGTGGTGCAGGATAGAGTGCAGGATAGAGTGCAGTGGTGTAGAGTGGTGCCGAGAAGAGTGGCATAGAGTTCATGACTGAGAGTGCAATGTTGCTGAGCAGAGTGTCGTACAGTGGATTGGTGTAACAGAGTAGTGTGGAGTGCATTGGCTTTGAGTGCAGTGGTGTAGAGAAGAGTGGTGTGGAGTAGAGTAGAGTGACGCAGAGAGAAGTGGTATAGAATACAGTGGTACAGAGCAGAGTGGTGTAGAGTGCAATTACGTAGAATTCAATGGTGTGGAGAGGCATAGAGTAGAGTGTTGCAGAGTATAGTGGCTTAGGGTGCAGTGGTGCAGAGAAGATTGGTGTAGTGTGCAGTGGCATAGAGTGCATTGATTTTAAGTAAAGTGGCGTAGAGTACATTGCATAGAGTGTAGTGGTTAGAGTAGAGTGGCATAGAGTGCAGTGGTACACTGAATATTGCAGTGGCATAGGGTGCAGTGGCGCAGAATAGAGTGGCACAGCGTGGAGTGGCACAGAGTGGAGGAGAGTGGCATTGTGTGCAGCTGCATAGAGTAGATTGTTTCAGAGAAGAGTGAAGTGCCATAGAGTAGGGTGGTGCATGGTAGTGTGAAGTGGTGCAGGGTATAATGCAGGGGCCTAGAGTGGCATAGAGTGCAGTGGCGTAGAGTAGAGTGCCATATAGTTCAGTGCTATAAAGTGCAGTGGTGTAAAGTAGATTTGAGTGGCATAGAGTGGTTTGGTATAGAGTGCAATGGCATAGAGTGGAGTGGTGCAGAGTAGAGTGCGTTGGCATAGAGTGCAGTGGCATAGAGAGCAGTGTCGCAGAGCAGAGTGGCTTAGAGTGAAGGGGTATAGAGTGGATTTGAGTGGCATAGAGTGGTTTGGTATAGAGTGCAATGGCATAGAGTGGAGTGGTGCAGAGTAGAGTGCATTGGCATAGAGTGCAGTGGCATAGAGAGCAGTGTCGCAGAGCAGAGTGGCTTAGAGTGAAGGGGTATAGAGTGGAGTGGTGCAGAGTAGAGTGGAGTGGCTTAGACTGGAATGGTAAGAATGCAGTGGCGAAAAGTAAAGGTGTGTTGAGTAGATTAGAGTGTTGTAGACTGCATCAGCATTGAATAGAGTGGTGTAGAGTACAGAGGCGTAAAGCATAGAGTGATGTGGCATTGAGTGGAGTGGTGCAGAGTAGAGTGCAGTGACGCAGAGTAGAGTGGCATAGAGTGAAGTGGTTTAGAGTAGAATGCAGTAGAGGTGAGTGCTGCAGAATAGCGTGAAGTGGCGTGAAGTGGGGTATGCATGGTGTGGTAGCACAGTGCCATTACATACATAACATTTTCAATTGAAATGACCATTACATTTGCACAGATATACATTTTTACTGATAAAACTATAAAGCGCACAAACAAAAATGTGTGTAATGCCATCACTTAGTGTACTGATTTGATTTGATTGTATCAAAAATATTTGTTTCCACTGCACGTCAGAAGTACCCAAAAATGTGCTTCTTCTGTGCTTTTCCTAATTTGGATATATTATGAAATAGTTGCACAGTTCATTTGCAGACATTTGAATTGTATTGTGTGCTAGAAAAATATAACACCCTACAACCTTGTTCCCGCAAACCCCCAGTTTTCAGCATGATTGTTACATAAATCCTCTTACCTTGAAGTCAGAGAAAGAAAAGTAAACTCCAGCTCCCTCAGAAAACAGAGCCTGGCATTTGACCTCATTCCCTGAGGTGCACAGCAAATGTGACAAGATAAGTACAAGACTGAAAGGCCTGTTTACAGAAAGGAGCACTGGTGGAAGAATACAAGTGGCCCTTGTAAACAGGCTATGCTCCACGGAAGAGACGGACTCAAGCTGGACAACCTAAAACAAATAAAGCCAGCAAATAAAAAGCAAGCAAATGTGAGTTACGAACCACAAAGCCAATGGAAAGCAACGGGCGAAATGTATACCCAGGGATTTACCCAAAGGCCCCCAAGATGCCTTTAGAAAGCTTCGACCTAAAAAGGAACCAATGGCAGTGTGCAAAATTGGTACCTCTACACCGCTCCGTGACATATATGGGATAGATTCTCAGTGGATGCCAGTGGTGCCAGCTATGGACACCTAGGAACCATGTAAGTTTTCTGGATATTGTCTAGCATCTGGAAAGATTCAAAATTTGAGGATTCTGAACTCATATAATGTTTCACTTGATAATAACCCCTGTACCTCATCAGTAAGTTTTGTTGGAAATATACATTTTGTAATATTGTAAAATAAACACATTTTGTTATTGACAAGCGGTGTCATTTCCTTGCTGCATTGTCGTTTGTGCAGAAAATAAATTATTTTTGAGGTGCTTTGTCTTTTATGGTAATAAGTTATAACTTCTTTTTACAGCTATCAAAACGTGGCAGCCAGATAACTAAGTTGCAAAGCCAAATTGAAAAAGGAGAAGCTATCCGACAGAGTCTTGAATATGACTTGGCAGTTTCCAGAAAGGACGCCGTTGTTGAAAGATCTGTTTTAGAGGACATACTTGTGAATGCAAAAACAGAACAGGAAAATCTTAAAGGTGGATATAAGTAATGTTATCTTTACTATTTACCTCTTGAATGGCAGTGATAAGTTTTGTGATGTGTATGTTTGTTTGGGAACTCCCTTTAGACATTTTAAAATACTATGGCTGTGAAAGACAAGTTGGGAAGAATGGCACTATTTAATATGTGAATTTGAAAATGTGCACACCCCTGGGTACTTATTTAGATTTTGTTCGCACTCCAGACTTAGACAGTTTGTGCCATTTTGTCTTATGTTCTCGTTATTCAGGGCACAACTCCTAAAAAATTAAGTAGAGGGTCTAACCTGGTTAAGCAGTATGCAAGTGACATCACGGCGCATGACATTACATATGGCATCACAGAAATCGACATCACAGGAAGTGGCATCACAAGCCTTGACTTTACAGAAGTGGCATCACAGGAAGTGACATCAGATTAACGCCTGCTACACGGGGAGATTACAGCTCCCAGACTCCTCTTTGGGCTCCATTAGCTGGGCTAATTCCGCGCCAAGAGGCGCTTAAAGATCCTCACGGCTCCCGCTCTGCGGGAACCGCGCTACACCGGTGCCAAAGGCAACGCCTGCTACACGGGGAGACTACAGCTCCCAGACTCCTCTTTGGGCTCCATCAGCTTGGCTAATTCCGCGCCAGGAGGTGCTTAAAGATCCTCGTGGCTCACGCTCTGTGGGAACCGCGCTACACCGGTGCCACCGGCAACGCCTGCTACACGGGGAGACTACAGCTCCCAGACTCCTCTTTGGGCTCCATCAGCTGGGCTAATTCCACGCCAGGGGGCGCTTAAAGATCCTCGCGGCTCCCGCTCTGCGGGAACCGTGCTACACTGGTGCCACAGGCAACACCTGCTACACGGGGAGACTACAGCTCCCAGACTCCTCTTTGGGCTCCATCAGCTGGGCTAATTCCGCGCCAGGAGGCGTTTAAAGTTCCTCGCGGCACCCGCTTTGCGGGACGCGCATGGGTGCGCCCGGGCCAAGGGCGGGCCCGTCCTTGGCCGTCTGTGACCGGAAGAGGCCGGGCCAGGCCGGGCCACCCTTCTAACGTCAGCAATGGGTAAGCGGAATCAATTATGTAGTCAAGCCCAGGGAGGGTTAAAAGCAGAGATGCCTAGAAAGTCAGCATCTATTATATCTTATTTAACCTCCGCGGTAGGGGCCCTGAACAAGGAAATTGCTAATGCAGAAAAAGAGCTGGGCCTGGGCACGAGGGATGACTCAGACGTGCGGAACGCTATACCCGACCCTGTGACAAATATCCCCGTTCCCCTGGATCCCCTGGTTTTGATAACTACACCACTAGTTGCGCGTTGTTGCTCAACTGGGGTTGCTGCTCCGTCTGGGGATATGGTTGTTGTTTCTGATGAGCCTCTGTCGGTCCTGGAGGAGGTTACAAAAGGTCCGCCTCGGGGTCCCAGCGGTAAAAAGAGAACCCTCAGAAAAACATGTAAACGAGTCAGAAGTTTGAACAAAAGCAACTCTATTCAAGGGAATGCTGTGAGCATACTGACCAATCTGTTCGGAACATAGTCGAGGAGATGTTTACATCACAGCTGGAACTTGCTCTCACTAGCATAGGTAAAGACATTATAGATACGTTGAATACTTGTGTAGCTGGGATTTTGGAAAAATGTGAGCGTATTGATTCCTTTTTAACAGCTTCAAAGCCGTTACTGGCTACCCCTAGTGTAACTATCGCTCCAAAAGATCAACTAGAATCCAGGTTATGTTCTGATATAGTCTTTATGGATGGTCAATCACATCCCCTATTAACAGGGGATGGGTTAGTCTCTGGTTCTTTGGGGAAACGTGTGGCACACCAGGGCACCTTTGAGAGGAAGGATTATTATGGCCGCCCTATTGGGTCTTCTGTGGCTTTGACAGCTAATGCACAGACTTTGGTCACCAGTAGGCCCTTACTCTCACAGGAGAGGCTCGTTAGACCAAAAAGTTGTAATCTTAATCTCCCCCCAGAAGCAGGACCCCTGGTCGCGGTCCTTGTTAGGGTACCACCACTTGGTGCAGACGATAAAGAGTCCACCCCGGACCTGATAGTAAAAGCCAAAAAATGGTGTGATCAGTACTGTACTGGAAAGACTGAGATTTCCTCTAGTATTATAATGGCCAGGAGGGTGGAGTGGGTGGGCAATTATCCCAAACAAGTTGATGGAGATTGTATTGTTGTTAATTTCAGTAATAGACATGTAGCTTGTTTTGGGATGCCTCAGACTTGGGGAAGGGGGGTATTAGAGCTCTGCCATTGGGTTTCTTCTATCCCCCAGTAAACCGACCAAAGGCATTTGTTAAAAATTATCCTGAGGCACATCCGAGGAGGCAACATCAGCCACCCCAACGTTCTTTTGAAACCAAATATTTGGAGGGCTGACCAGAAAGCCTCAGCATTAAAGATAAACTAGCCCCACAAACACCCTCTAGGAATACAAGCCTTGAAGGCGGGGGTATATTCTTATCAAACAGATTTTCTTCACTGTCTCAGTTAGAGGAGAACGACTGACTATATCCATTACCTGATTGTTCTCTGAAATTTGGTTTTAACTTAGAGTCCAAAGACCTGGATGTCCCCCAAAATTGCAAGATCATTAGTTGGAATATTGCGGGTCTTAAATCTAAAAGGGATGACCCCAGATGGCTAGACTTTATAAAAAAATATGATCTTATTGCTCTCTGTGAAACATGGGAGAGGGAGAGCAATTTCTGGTTGGATGGGTTTAAAACATTTTTTTTACCTGCGTGCCCCACTACGGCAGGTAGATCCAAAGGGGGCTTAGTGCTCCTATTTTCTCTAAAGTTAAACGGCTCCACAAAATTGATTGAAGTAAGTTCCCATAATTGTCTGATAGTGGAATTATGCACACCCAATTTGTCTAAAATATTATTAATTCATTTTTATAATTCAGAGGAATGTGAGTTTATGAATTAAAATTTATCCTTTTTGAAAAGTTTTGTAGAAATTTATAGGGCGAAGCAATCCACTTTTTTTACAATTATATTTATGGGCGATTTTAATATTCATCCTTGTGTTATGAATTGTTGTGTTGATGATGAAATGGGCCCTGATTATTCGGTACCACCGCACTTTGAGCACACACAACAGGGGGAGGCCTTGGAGGATCTCCTAGCTGGAGCTGACCTCTTTGAACCTGGTTTTAACGATCCATCAGAGCGGGTATGAGTCATTTAAGGCCAAGGGAAGGGATACTATCATTGATTATATATTTTTGTCTCCCTCCATGCTAGTTAGTGTAGAGTTCTATAATGCAAGGCTGTCCGCTTTTAGCGACCATAACCCAGTATATCTGGAGTTACACAAAGACCTGGGCCTTTTGTGTTTACCGTGTAGGAACTATGAAATTAACCCGGTGGAAACAACTGACCAGGGGAGAAGGCTTAAATGGTCAAAGGTAATGCCAGAATCTTTTTTTGCTAATTTATGCATGAGGGCTAACAATGATATTGCAAAATGCACAGATTACACTTCACCAAAAGCTGAGGTTATTATAGCCTTTGAAGGTATCTGTGGACAGGTAGATATGGATTTGACTGTCCCAATGAAATTAAAACCTAATTCTGGTGAAAGGTGGTTTGATGCAAATTGCTCCAGGGCCCATCGAAATTTAATACAAGCCCTGAAAAAAACACCAAGAGATAGTAAGCAGATAGCTAGTCTCAGGAAGCATTATAAGTTAATGATACACACCCGCAAAAGTGAAATTAAATCAGAAGCATGGAATGCATTAATGTCTGTAGAAGTCTTAAAGGATAGCTCGAAATTCTGGGCTATTGTCAATACCCCCTTTTTTGTGGGCCTAGAGAATGATAGCCTGGAAACTAATATCCCAGAAGAGCAGTGGTTAGAGCACTTTGAGGCCATTTATGGATCCAGTGAGGACCAGGATCCCTTTCCAGTTTTAGACATAAATGGGGGTCTCCCTTTGCTGGTTTTTACAGAGGGGGACATTGAAAAGGCAATATTAGAGACTTCTACCAATAAGGCCCCGGACCCTCATTGTGTGCCTGCAGATTTGTATAAAGGTGAACCTAAATTTTGGGCCAAAATTATAGCAAATGTATTTAATGCTTCAGTAGTACAGGGGTTTCCCGAATCCTGCTCACGGTCTATTATCATACCAGTTTTTAGAAAAGGTCAGAGAGGGGACCCACGGTGCTACAGGCCCATATCATTGATTGACTCTGCCGTCAAAATCTTGGGTAAAGTGATTTTGGCTAAAATCACTGATTGGGTTAATGATAACGGGGTCTTATCCAATCTTCAATATGGTTTCAGGCAAGGAAGAGGTACCATGGACCGGTGCCTCAATCTATATCTACTGGCAGGTAAATATACTGTAGCAAAAAAAAGCTCCCTGCAAATGGCTTTTATGAACCTCACCTCGGCATTCGATCTGGTCAACAGATTGAAGCTGTGGTCCATTTGACTTGATATGGGCATTGAACCGTGTCTGGTCTATTTTTTAGCAGATTTACATCGGGATCTTTCAGCAGCTGTTAGAGTTACTCGGGATGGCAAATATTAATGCACTAGATAAAACCCTGGACAAGGCCAGCTTGGATATCCCTTGAATGGGGAACAAGACTGTCCCAGTCCTTTTATACACGGACGATGCCGTGTTGCTATCACGAACTGCTATAGGGCTTCAGAGACTTTTGGATGCATTTTGGGCCCATATGAAATCCTTGGATCTGGTGGTGAATATGTCTAAATCACATGTTATGATAATTGGCCAAAGACACAGAAAAGCTAGAACTTTCTTTTGCAACGGTGCTGAGATTTCCAAAGTGTCCTCTTTTACATATTTGGGGGTCCTGTTTGACGATAGATGCTCTTTGGTCCCCCAATTTAAAGCAAAGAAAAATGCAGTAGACATATCGACATCAGGCTTATTGGGGTTTTCAAAGCGGCTGGGAGCTAGGCGTTTTGAAGCAATTCTCGCTATTTATCGATCTAAATGTCTGGCTATTGCTACATATGGTTCTGCTATTTGGGGCTACAAACAATTGACAGGGGTGCAGTTGACTGAAAATAATTTTTTACACACCCTTTTGTCTGTGCCCCAATCAACCCCCACTTTCTCTATCCATCAGGAATTGAGGCTGGGGTATGTGACTGACACGCTGAGATTGGCTTTCTTAGTTTGTTGGATTAAAACATGGCTCAACCCTGAGCTGACTTTGAACCACCAGACTTTACGGGACTGTGTTGCCCTGGATAAATCCAGTAGCATTCCGTGGCTGTCTTATGTAAAGTGCATGTTTAATAAGTTAGGGCGTCCTGAAATCGCTCCAGCAGGGATTAAAAAAGAAGATATAAACTGGGTAAAAACAAATTTTTTAAATTTATTGTTGTTGGAACGGGAGCAACTAGAGTTACAAAAACCTTTGGTTAAGGCCCACTACTTAACAATCTCCTCCCCATTAATCGAGCCTTACCTGAGAATTGTAACCAAACCTTATCATTGTTGGATCCTGACTAGATTTCGTTTTAATTTAATCCACCTTTTGTTGGGCAATTTTTCTGAGTGGTGTAAATTAGAGGAGATAGGCCCATGCCATTGTGATAATTTCTCACCACAGAATACTATGCACTTTATTATGTTCTGTGACTTTTATAATGATATACGGAGGAGGTTTTTAGTCCCTCTTTTGAGGAAAAAGGGCTTTTTACAGGTTAGACCAGCCCTACTGTATCCCCAACTGTTAGATGATGTAAGGAACATTTTTTATATCGCCATTTTCCTTGTTGCTGCTGTCCGTCTTAGAAAAAGAAGATTGCCCATGATTAATGTTGTATGAATTTAATTGGAACTGTTTTTATCAGGGAATTCTATATCATGATGTATAATAGACTATTTATGATATTTTATCCTTTTTACTGCCCATTTGTATCTAGGATAATAATTTTTTATGTGTGTTTTATGCATTGTACTTTTATGATTTTAATTAATCGAATAAATTGGTTTTGTCTGTCTTTCTGTCTGACATCAGATCTTAAGATATACGTTTAGCAGGTCTATCTGGAGTACATTAGAGTGCTTTACGAGTACACATGGAAACCCTCCTGATTTAGGATAAAGACTCACTTTTGTAAGCTACACATGAAACAATGTTGCCTTTTGCGTAAAGCTTTCTTTACCCAAGGATTGAACAAGCTAACTCCACCGCCAGCCTACTCAGCCAGGCATAATATTGCATATGCAGTACATTTCCATGCAGATGTAATTGCTTTAGCAGCCTGTGCTCTCCAATGGTGAGACTGCTCTCCTATGCGAAGTATGCTTATTCAGCTTTACCCTTCTGCACTCATTTTAGGAGATTGGGGCTCATTATTCATCAGCAGACCATGACCCAAAGCTAGATAAAAAGACGGAAAGGGAAGAAGGGAGAAAGAGACATAAGAAAGAAATTATCAAGTCAGAAAAGGGGATGAAAAAAGAACCTGCACGAATAAGTAACTTTAGGGTAGTGAAAGAAAAATGTTATTGCAACCTTGGCATTCAGCAATAAGACCTGAAAAAAAAAGTTTGGGGCTATGTATTTATGTTGTTACAAATTACACACTGCCCCCAAAATGTCACCTTCACATTTAGCAGCAGACATCTCTCAAGTGCTTACTGTTAGCATTACTATATCTTAACCACCCTCACATTCACCAGCATACCCTGACAGACCGCCCACACCAAGAATTGAACATGAATTTCAAAGTAAGAGGTATCAACTCCACATCAAAATATGATTAGCGAGGGTCTGCTTTGATTAGTGAGGGTCTGCACTTGGAGAAATACGCCGGAAGGGAGGCAATTGAATGTCCTCCTAAATACTTATGGTTTAACACACACTATGGATTTGCTTGACAAATCCCCTGATTGTTCGGTGCCTACGACCTATAAAGGCAGGGGATGTGAAACATTTATTGATTTTGTTTTTGTTTCCACTTCTTTGAGGTGATTTATATCTTCCTTTAACATTGAACACAGCCTGTTCAGTGATCACAACCCTTTGACAGTGGTGTGTGCAGTGCCAGGAATCCAGGCTATCCCACGCAGGATAAATGGGGTTAAGATTTCTGTAATCGATCAAGGGAGGCATTTGAGGTGGTCACAGCTGGATGTCACCGCTTTTAACAAATCTTTATTTAGAATAAGCCAGAAAGATATTCTAATGTGTTTAGAGCTGCAAGCCCCTGTTGAAGAAACTATCCAAGCATTTATTGCAATTGCACAATCAGTCGCTGGTTTGTTAACAGTCCCAGTAGCCACCTCTTGCGCTGAACTCCCGAGATGGTTTGATAGCGAGTGCTCCTGCACTTTGCGGCAACTCAAGAGTGCTCTGAAACAGACCCCACATGACAGCTCTTGGGTGTCAACTTGCCATAGTAACTATAGGCGGGCCGTCGAGGGCCGAAAGCGCTTGCTACAAAAACAAGCCTGGGAGGAGCTAATAGAGGCAAGCGAGCAAAAGGACTGCACCCGTTTCTGGAGGATTATCAATCGTCCCTGGTTTTCAGAACTGGATAAACCGGGACTAAGTCATGATATCTCCCTGGAGAAACGAAAGGCTCACTTTCAGGTAGATTTAATTACAGGCACTACGGGCAACCCATAAAGGATTTATATCTTCCTGACAGAGCGGAATCTATTATTTTCACTCTTGATGAGGTTAGGTTGGGGATAGACGGCTTGTCCCGGAGCAAGGCCCCTGGACCCGACAGGATTCCTCTGGACCTTTTTCACAACAACGGACGTATGGGCCCCAGCCCTCACCGAGGTTTTAAATGTTGTAGTAACAACAGTAATGCCTCACTCTGGTCTACTGCCACTATTGTCCCGATCTTCAAGAAAGGTGAAGGAGACAACCCCCATGGTTATCAGCCCATATCTCTCATTGATTCCACAGTGAAAGTCCTTGGCCGGATCCTATTAAACAGGCTCTCCCATTAGGCGAATACCAATCAAAACATCTCAGAGGTGCAATACAGGTTTCACATAGGAAAATCAACCACAGACCAGTGCCTTAATCTTTACTTATTAATTGCGAAATACACAATAGCTAAACCTGGAGCGCTCTTTTTGAGCGTTATGGACCTTACATCGGCTTTCGACCGGGTGAACCGTAGCAAACTGTGGAATTTGCTGGGCGACCTTGGGGTTGACCCAGCTATCACAAATGTTTTAATGACCCTACATTTTAACACTACTGCCACAGTCAGATATACTCAAGAAGGCAAAATTACCGATCATTTTAAATGTTCAAACGGGTCAGACAACAAGGATGTATATTAGCTCCTTTTTTATTTTTTATTTACGTTATATATTAACGGACTAAACTCATCCTTGGCAGCCCTACAGGCTAGGTATGAACCGGTCCCTGTCTTGTTGTACTCGGACGATGCAGTATTGCTAGCACAAACACCAAGGGGTCTGCAGGTCTTACTTGATGGGTTCGTGGCTTTTATGAATGAGATGTAGTTGTCACCAGACCTAACCAAATCTTACATTATGAAAATTGGTAAACGGCCCAGTAGACACAATAATTTTAAAGTAGGCACACATAGTTTAGCGAATGTCCTGGCATTCTCTTATTTGGGAATTTTATTAGAAAAGAAAATCAATTTTAATGACCTGCAGGAGGGGAAGCTTTTGGCAATGAAAAGATTATTGGGAACTGTTGCAAACTACACCCACAGACTAGGTACATGGTCTCCGGGGACAATTGTAAAGTTATATAACTCCTTTTGTGTCCCTAAGGTCCTATATGGAAGTGAGGTATCGAGGTACAAGGTGGACAATAAATTACGAACTGAAGAAAACAAATCTTTTAGGCGAATTCTGAAAGTTCCCCAGGGCACCCCCTCATACTCGGTACATGATTAATTAGTTACTAAGTACTTAATGGACTCGGTGGCTGTTAAACCCTTGCTATGTTAGACGAAGATATGGTCCAATGAGTAGGCAGGCTTCAGCCGAGAAGTTATTTAGGACTGCCTCTCACTTGACGATGCGCTAAAGATTCCCTGGTTAAGATACATCAAGGAAACCTTTACCGCTGTAGGCAGAGCAGATATGTTTTTTATACACGATAATGTGAAACCGCAGGACAAGAATAACATCAAAGATCTGTTTTTAAAATATGCTACGGCCCACCGGGAGGAAAAGGAACTTATGAAACCCCTGGTTAGAGCACACGTCCCCGTAAAGTCTGTACATGGCATGGAGCCTTATTTAACATTTAAAACACGCACACACAATAGATTTTTTTTTAAGTTTAAATGCTTTATTTGAGGAGACATACCAAAGTTACAGAATACCAGTAATACAGGAAAAACCTTAAAACAAGAAATGTAACAATAAGAAGACTGGTGCTAAAACATAGAAAAGAAAGCTTTTTTTAAAATTTAGAAGGGAAAAGAGGGAGGAGGGGGAGAACAGGGGAAGGGAGGGGGAGAAGGAAGGGAAGGGAGAAGGGAAAATCCTATAGATGAATAGAGCATAAAAAACTTGAGGTAAGTAGATAAGGAGATGTTACAAAGAAATGTGAGGGATAATCCTAACAATTCACTGTTTATACTAAATCAATTAAAAATATAAGAATCAAGAAAACACATAGAAATAAACATTCAAGGAGGCTTAAAATTTTCAGCATTTAAACGGCAATTATGTGTTAACGCTAGATTATCTAAATGAGTAGTAAGAGGTAACCAAAAGAGATCTCTACTATGCATTGGTTTACAGGAGGAGGCAAAAGCAGCATCAAGTCAATGAAAGTGACAGAGACTATTCCACCAATGTTGGGTAGAGAGTTTTGTGAGTGTTTTCCAGTTAAGTGTAATGTGTTGGAAAGCTAAAGCAAGCATAAGGTCAAAGAGACCATGATCATGGGGGAAAATATCTTAAGAGTCTGACATACTACCAGAAAAAAGGAGAGGAATGGAATAGGGAATGGAAATATTAAATAGACGAGAAATATAGGACCACATTTTCTCCCAAAAAATAGAGACTGAAAAACAAAAGAACAGAAGATGCATAATATCAGCATTAGAGGAGCCAGATGACCAGCGATTAGTATCAGTAGAAAGAGAAAAACGAGCCAAGGAAATAGGAGTAACATAAAGTCTGTGACATAGAAAGAACATTGATTGCGTGAGAGAGGCATAACAAGAGATTTTGAGGGAACAAGACCAAAGTTTATCCCAAAAGGGAATGGTCCACTCACATCCCAGGTCAGATTCCCACGAGAGTTCCAATTTAGTTTTAGCGCGTTCTGGATTAGGAGCTGAAAAATATTTATAAATAAGAGACGCTTTGGGTAACAAAAGAAGGATGTGAAGAAGAGAACTTTGAACAACAGGGGAAGAAGATGGAAGGGAGTAAAAGTTATCAAGGATGATCGTCATTAAAACAGAGAATTTCTGTAGGAAGGAGCGGGGACAATGAAAAGCGGATTGAAATTGAGGAAAGAAGGAAGGAGATACACCATCAAAAATATGTTTAACCCAAATTATACCTTTCTGTCTCCAGGCTTTCCAGAATACGGTTCTGTTATTAAGGGTAATAAGGGAGTTATGTTATATAGGCGAATCTAAAAAAGATTCCCTGGACATAGAATTTGGAGAAATGAGTAACCCTGGGCGTCGTGCTCCGCTTCGCCCACGGAGTGCACGCAGCGCTGCCTGCTTCGCCGTTTACGAAGTAGGTGAAGCAGGCAGCGCTACGCACACACCGTAGACAAGCAGAGCTGCCCGCCACCCGCCTCCCGCCCGCCCTAATTTTAAAATAATTTAACCCCTTCCCCGCTCATGACGGAGCCGCTCCGTCATGAGCCACGGTTGCCGTGTGCTCATGACGGAACGGTTCCGTCATGACACGCCCGTTGGCGGCCGCTCCCGCTGGCGCTGTGCTCATGACGGAGCGGCTCCGTCATGAGCACAGCACCACCGCGCTGCTCCCCCACACCCCCCAGCGCTGCGGCGGAATGTCCGCCGCAGCGAAGGGGTTAAAGAAGGTTAAATGTAAATAAACTACCTTACCTTCAGCGTGGCATCCCGGGGCTCCCTCTTCTTGCTGACGGTAACTTCTTCATGCAAATGCGCATGCGCGGACCCCCGCGCATGCGCATTTCTCACGAGAAATGTGCTTGCGCGGGCGTCCACGCATGCACATTTGCGTGAAGAAGTCACCGTCAGCAAGTAGAGGGAGCCCCGGGACACCGTGCTGAAGGTAAGGTGGTTTATACTTACTTTTAACCTTCTTTTAATTATTTTAAAATTAGGGCGGGCGGGAGGTGGGCAGCGCGTAGTGGGGCTACGCGGAGCGTGCGAGTGTGCGTAGATTTTGCCACACTACGCGCTGGTCCACGTAGCCCCACTACGCTCACTACACCCAGGCTTGGAAATGAGAGGATCTAATAAAGAACAAGTATGTTTAAACAAGGGGAGAGAAGTATAAGATGTTTTTGCAGAAAAAGTGAGAACTTCTTTAAAAGAAAAAGGCAATAATAAGGCGCGTTCAATGGAAAGCCAAAGGGGAGTGGAAGGGGAGGATTCAGAAAGAAGCCACATTGAGGCTTGACGAAGACAAAATGATTTGTGATAAAGACGGAAATCAGGAAAATTAACACCTCCATTAGATTTTGCCTTACGAAGAGAAGATAAGGAGATTCTGGCCCTTTTGTTTTTCCAAAGAAATTTAGAGAGACGAGAATCAATTCGTTTAAAATGACAAACAGGAATCTGTACAGGGAACATAGAGAGAGCATAAATCAAAATAGGGGTACTCATCATCTTTATTGAATCTAAACGGCCCCACCACGAAAGAAAAAGAGGATTCCAAGAGGAAAGTAATTTATCAATCCTAGATAGGATCACAGACATATTTAATTTAATAGTAGAAGCAATGGACGCAGAGAACCACATACCCAAGTATTTGATTTTGGATCCATTCCAAGCAAAACCAGTGGAAGAAAAGGAATGTGGAAGACAAAATTTGGTAAGAGGGAGTATTTCCGTTTTATCTGAGTTAATTTTATATCCAGAAACAAGGAAAAAAGAAGTGAATTCATGTAATAGAGCGGGGATAGAGGTTTCAGGGTCAGAGATAAAACGTAGAATATCGTCCGCATAAGCGGAAAGTTTTAATTGATGATCACCATAAGAGAAACCGGAAATAGAATTGTTAGTACGGAAGATAAGAAAGGTTCAAGAGAAAGAACGAAAAGAAGGGAGGAGAGAGGACACCCTTGACGGACTCCTCGTTAAAGGGGTAAATAGGATGAGACGGAACCGTTAATTAGTACCAACACCCTAAAGAAATAAGTGAGATTAATTTGGGGCCAAAGCCATGCCACTGAAGAGCTGCAAATAAAAAAGACCAATCCACTCTATCGAATGCTTTTTCAGCGTCAACAGAAATGGCTGCTAGAGATGTGGAGAAGGAACGAATCTTATTTAAAACATTAAAAAAGAGGCGAGAGTTATCCGAACTCAACCTACCCTTAACGAAACCACACTGCTCCTTACCGATCAAGTACGGCATAGGGGGATCTAAACGTAGTGCGAGTGTTTTGGCAAAAAGCTTATAATCCACATTGACCAGGGAAATCGGTTGATAATTTTTGCAAAACATGGGGTCTTGCCCCTCCTTGTGAATAAGGCAAATGATGGCCTCGTGAAAAGTGTCCTCTGTTTTCCAGGATAGATAGAAAGAATGAAAAAGATTTAAATGTTTAGGAAGTAATATATTAGAAAAATGCAAATAAAATTTGACAGAAAAACCATCCGGCCCAGGAGTTTTCCCTTTTTTAAAAACCTTTAGCACAGAGGATAGTTCGTTGAGAGATAAGTCTGTTTCGAGAGCTGCTTGATTAAGTTGGGAAGTAGATGGTAGTGGAAGCTTATCAAGATAGGATTGAACAAGGGAGCTAGAGGCAGGGGATTCTGGGGTACCCAAAAAACTGAGACAGGGGATGACATGAGGAAGTCTGTGAAGAGAAAACCTGGCTGCAAAAAGACCAAATAGCGGCCGACTAAACTGTAATTAAAGTCACCCGGACGAAGATTTCATTTTTCCAAGCCGGTGGACGTCACAAAAAGGCCCCTTGTGAAAGTTCATTGCCTCCAATTCAAAGAAAGAAACATGCTCCCCAAAGCAGATATCCCAAAAATATTCCAGCAAGGATAAAGCAAATCAGTTTGCATCCAAATCAAAAAAGTATGAAGAAACACTGAGGAGAAAAGTGGCAGGAGGAAAAACAAAATGTCGGCCGCTAAAAAATGATGTAATTCACCTGCATAATTCTCCTCCTCTAGGCAGCAATAAAAAAGGAAAAATACATCCTTCAAAAGCGCTGGTATTCCGATTCAGGAATCCGGTGTCATTGTTTGTATAGAAGTGCTGGAGCTGCCCCGGTCAGAAACGAAGTCCGGGTGAGACGCGGAGCCACAGCATCAAGCGGCCATCTTGGGTCACGGTGCGCGCGACTCCCCACACAATAGATTTTTAATCACTCGTTTTAGACTGAGCCAACTCCACCATTTACTGGCTTCCCCTTCTGGTTTTATCCCACATTTAGAAGATAGAGGTCCCTGTGGCTGCGACAATAGTTCGCCACAGGATACCCTTCACTTCGTTTTTCTCAGTAAATATTTTACGTACCCTAGACGAGTGTTTCTCAAAGGACTTTTAAAAAGATCTGAGTTTTAGACATGCCCGTGTAGCTCTATTGTGCCTACAGCTTTTGCCTAACGTTCGCACACTCTTTTGTGTTACCAGTTGTTTAAGATCTGCATTAAGGTTAAGAAACTCTAGAGGTGATTGAAGTTCATAAGGATAATTGCGAGATTGCACAATGGCTTGCTACTTTAAATTAAAGGAATTTTTGACAAAAACGATGGCTTATTTTTTATGGCCCCAGTTGCAGGATGTTGGTGTTGTTTTACCGTTTTTGTAATTCTTGTACACGGCTGGCATGATCCAGTTTAATATTGTTAAGAATTTGTTTAAGTATGTTAATGAGGTTAAGATAGCCAGCTGTGTACAATGACTAATTGCGATTTTGCACATTTGGTTGACATGCTGCTAAGAAATTAAATCGATGTTGATTTTAAATGCTTCTTTTATGGCTGCACCTACTGCTGAATAAAGATTATTATTATTATTAAATCAAAATAAGTGTAAGTCACACAGTATCCAAAGATGAGAAGACAATGGTGGCAAAGGGAACATCCAAGAAAAAAGGCACATACAATTCCACTCTGACCTAGCACTTTCAAGAAAATACTGTTTTTCAGAAGGAAATATTACTAGTTTTCATGGAAAAATTACCCAAATGGGGAGATGTAGGAACAGCGAAAGACACCTCGAACTAAGGCCAGTAATGAGAACCTACACTAGTCTACGCTCGCTAATAAGAACTTCTCATATCCATGACATGTTACACTGCTGAGATGGTGCATGGCATGCTTGGCCTACTTGTCTACAGTAACACTGATCCGTGGGCTTACCTATTCACTGTAACCCCATCCTGAAGGAGCCAGGCCTAGGTAACCACACATGATCTTTCATTTCATACGTAGCATATCTGAATTACAACAGTCTCCCAGACCTAAGAGCATCGTAACAACAAAGCTGCTCTGTGTTATTGTGTTTATAATTCAGTACATTGCAAACTTTTCAACATTGCTGCACTAGGTAGGTGTGAGAAGGGTAAAAACACAAGACCACCCATACCTCGGCAGAGTAACAACATGGCAAAACTTTACACAGCCATATCCAGCTCACAGTAGCAGTTCCCTTCTGTTGTTTTTGTATGATTTGGTGTTTGAGAAGGTGAGGGAACCCTGTATCACTTCTCATTCCCTTCTTCTTGGAATATAGTAATAGGAATCTAGGCCACATATATGATGTATTTGACACTTGACTTACATTTGGCTTCTGCATGCCAGCCACAACCTAACCTCATTCGCCAAGCATTAAAGACAAACCTTTGACCTTTGATGTGAAGTAGGAGAAATAAAGAGATATCCATTTAGTGGCTGAATTACACAAAGTGAATAGAGAAAACCTACGTACTGCCCATAGCCTCTGTATGCCAGATGGGGGCCGTGATGATGATTGAGGGCTGTTACCCATGTCAATTGCTCTATGGAAAAGAGGGCTGTCGCCCTGTGCAATTCTGTAACCTGAAGGGGCTGTTTTCCTGTGAGCGTTGTCACAAACCCTGATTGCCAGGAGGGGGGCAGTGGTGAAGTGAATGGGCAGTTGCCCTGTAGCAGCGTGCAGATGTGAAGAAGAAGCAAGCCATTTCCTGCAGAAGAAGAGCAACAATTAAATTGCCCAACAATCCAGGAGGACCAAAGACCTGCCGCCGGATTCAGGGAGGCTTATCACATAGGCTGAGGAGTGTGCTGCCTGCCACATCTAATATAGCCTCCAGTCTTCTTTTCAGAAGCGTGCTAGGGCACTCCAAACCTCCACTCCAGCGAGAACAGGTAAGACGGAATACTGGGACGCCAATACTGGGATTGCTCCGCCTGGCACGCTCCAGCACAGAGGCACTATGACTTTCTCAAAGCCATCATGGAACTTCAAGGACTTGAACTCACTTGCTGGGACTAGTTGGAAAGTCTCCTCAAATTAATAGGGAATAACCTTGATGCTTTTACAGGGAAGTGGAACTCGAGAGCTGATCCAGGGAAAGCTAGTGCATCTGCCTTAGGAAGACTGTGTATATTATTTGTACACAAAATACATGGGTGGATGTATAACAGCTTCAATGCACCACCCATGTAATGCCTACCTGATGCACAGTAACTCAAGGCAGCGCAATGCGCTGCCTTGCATTAGGTTTTTATGTTTTGATTTATTTGCGCTTTACAAAGCCACTGTGTATATCATTTGTACACAAAATACAGAGGTGGATGTGCGGTAATGCCAATGCACAATCCATGTAATGCCTACTTGACGTAAGGTAACTCAAGGCAGAGCAATGTGCTGCCTTGCATTTGTTTTTTTTGTTTTTTTTACAAAGCCACGCAAATGGTATTTGTCTGGCACTCTAAATCCCCAGATAGATTTTGCATCAGGGTTGTGCCAGAAAAGTGATGTAACTCTGACGCAAAATCTGGGCCTCAATTTATACATTTTTTTTTTTAACCCAGCCTCAAAGAAAGTGGCCGCAAGGAGAAAACTGACAGTAAATCTGTTCTGCTTTATTGGTTACATTGACCTAACGTTTTAACCTAGTTTGTGAAATGTCTTAGGAATAGTAAAGACTATTTTATTCCCACTTTTTGCACCACCACTTGTGCTTACCACAAAAAAATCCCGCTCCTCTGTAATCAGGCGATATAGCACACCGGAGAGGCACTCGGCCTCTCTGGTGGGGGCCCAGTGATGAAGCATGTCACGAACTAGGTTGGTGAGTGAGGGCTCTTTATAAAACATGAGTGATTCCTGTTGATAGCCCTTAACCTTCTGGCTTCACTCTTTTGTTGTTTATTGATTATTGGTTACAAAGCCTGAATTTTAAAACATCTTATGGGGATAAGGCAACTGCTGCAGAGAACTGTGTGTTCCAAGTACATCTGAGTGAATAATAATGGTAAGATAACTCTTGATATTAATGCACTTGCTGGAAAGAGCAGTGTTTTGTCTAGCCCCAGTTTTGACTCAAAGTAGTGTAAAGTGTTAATGTGTCTTCTGCGAAGCATATCGTGTAAAATGCCGATATAAGATTTTATATAGATAGGTAAGTTGGTTACTCATTTGAACACAGAGATCCTTATGTTACTTGCAGTTGTATTGTAATCCTTCTAATACACCACAGTGAGCTATGAAGGATGATATGTGACTTCTACACCTTGTAACCCTTCACTGTGGTATGTAGTATATTGATTTACAAATGTATATGATTTATTGTATATGTAATGCATGCATGTGATGTAAAGCGCTCTGACACCCTGCATTGGGATGAGTAGAACTATAAAAGAAAAAATAGGGGAATTTAAATTGTGATGTCAATGCCTCATCAGGGGTAGCAAGCGCTATCTAAATGCAATTTCGTTTGTGTAAATACTGGGAAAGACCAACACATCTGACATTCTCACACTGCATGCATATCTTGTTTACAGGGAATGAGCAAAGTCAAAAGCATGCATCTCTTAAGTACGTGTAAAGTGCATTTGCATCTAGGTGTGATGTTCCAGACCACTTCCAGCCAGGAGACTCAAACAAAAAGAGTCCTGATGACCCCTCAAATTCGGCCTTTGTTTTGGGCCCAGCTGGGGTCTCAATAAATCAGGTTTATAAAGCGCAGCAACTCACCTGAGGGGTCTCAAGGCTCAGAGAAGAGAGGAAGGGGGGGGGGGGGAGCACCTCCCGGAAGATCATGGAGCTCCGTCAAAGAGCCAGGTCTTAAGGTCTGAAATAAGAAAGCCCCAGCCTCTCCTGCACGTTGTTGCTTTTCGAAAGCTGATAATGTGCAGGCGGTGATGACTGTGTCCCAGTGTTTGAAAATTACACCGGAACAAGTTCAGCATATTTTACAGTGAGGCCCAACTTCTTGGCATGGTGGACAGCGTCCACCCTGTGAAAATGGTGGGTGAACACCATCCACCCGCGTGTACCCCCAAGTTGTGCCCTAATTGTAATACTCCTTAGACTTTAGGAGAGCACTAGTGACTGTTAGCAATACTCCAACTGTCGGGGGCACCTTAGGAGCTCGAAAGCAGTCTCTGGTAATGACAAGCTGATCGACAGTCTGTGACTGATCAATGAGGCACATACAGAACTAAAGACTCTGTGAACCTTCAGTAGCCTTCTATGTTCAGAAGGAAAAGAAAATGAGAAGAAAGCTGATTTCCTAAATACTGTTGCGAGATGTGTCTCCCTGCATAGGTGTATCACAAACTGTGTGATGTATAAAATGCCTAGAAAGGTTTGTTCTTGGGCAAACGAAGGCGCAGGGATAGACTACTTTTAAGAATGTTTGTTTGCATGAATCACCTCACTTTACCTGTGAACGTTCAAGGTCAGGCTACTCGCAGGAGCATTCAAGAGAAATTCACCTGCTCTTTATACCTTTATTCTAGAGAGCCAACGAAGCAGCAAGGACAGACTAATTTTTAAAGATCGCTGGTTCACACAAGTCACTTGCACTTTACCCGTGAACGAACAATGTCAGGCTAAGATCTGTTCCAATGAAGGGGCAAGAACAGGCTACCTTTAAGAATCCTGTTCGCTTGCTACGAAAGCAGCAAGGACAGGCTATTTTTAAGACTGCTGGTTGCCCAAGTCATTTGCTCTTTATCTCTGAATGAGCAAGGTTATGCAGAGAACGCTGCTTGGAATAAGTCACTTGCACTTTATAGTGGCACTAATATAGAGCACGCTATAACACGTAATAGGACGTTCAATTAAAGATTAAAACTGGCCAAAGGTGCAATCAGGTCCTGAGGGCGCTTACATCTCTGTGCACTGCAAACTGAAACTGTAGAGGCTTTTAAACAGTTGATTTTACAGTTATGAAAAGGTTTTTATGTTTTACTTTTGTGGCCACAAATGAGTGTGCTAGAAAGGGGTTTTCACAGCCGTTCAAATGGCAGCAATTTTTAATTTAGGGCGACCTTGACAAAGGAAAAGGTTCTTAGTTTTTTCATCTCTGTATTTTAAATGAATGCATCAGAAATTGCTTCTTTTTTAGCAACTGTATACAATGGTTTTTGTTAACTATACATATAAACTTGAATTGCATTGAGTATCACAAACTATGGGCCCTAGTACGATGTCGGGCAGAGTTTCCTTCTCCTGACATTGTCTTGGTCATGGGACCGACCGACACCTGGTCAGCGGTATCGACCAACTAATTAGGATGCGACCGAAAAACCTATACTTTACAATGGGAGTATGTATTCCAGCCAAAAGCATGCTCCCATTGTAAAATAGGAGGTTCAGTTCATGCCTGCTCCCTGTGGCAGGCAACTCAAGGTGCAGGGATCAACAGGGGGGCACCATAGGCGTCCCCTCGGCCTCCAACCGGAGGCCATGCACGCAAGCGGACTTTTCTGGGGGCCCCCAAAGTCGAGTTCCGACAGCCTTTCTTTGTCAGAGAGGCCGGCACGGAAAGGCTGCTAAAACCCGACATCGTAATCTCAAGGGTGGTACGGGTCGCCCTTGGGATTACTGTCTGCACTGAGCATCAACAAGCCCAACGGAAGCCAGTCGGAATGACCACTCGGATTCTTTTCCGACCGCCTGCATTGTAATTAGGCGGTTGGTAAGGAATTATACCGGCATATTACGTTGCAGTCGGAAATCGTAATAGGGCCCTAAGTTTGTACAATCATTGCTTGCAGCCAGAATATTCTAAAGTGGAGCAACTTTTCACAGATGCAAAGGATATGGATTAATGATTCCTCCTGCATTGCACAGAATCAGCAACATCTGTCATGCTCATCAATGTTTCGCTGGCCATACCAATAGATTTTTCGCTGAATTATCTCTAATCACACTCTCATTAACTCCTGCTTTAAGACTAGACTAAAAGGCAGGAAAAGATAGATCGGCGGGCCCCTGACTCGTACAGTGTAGATCCCCACCTGCCATGGCCCAATTTCTTAATTGTCAGACCGCTCTGTTCCCTTGAGATTGGTTTTGCTTGCTTGGTTATGAGTCTGGAGACTATTGGCACTGGGAGACCACTATACCAGATCTCTCGAACCTTTAGTGTATTCAATGCAGAGTTGAGATAGTTGTGCCAGTTTATTTTTCATTGTTTCCCAAATTATGCTTTTTACCATGTTTTCTTTTGCATGTTTGGCTTTCATGCAGTACATTTAAAATTTTGCTTTGAGTGCCCAGTGCTGTGAAACCAAGCAGAACTGCTCTCGAATTTGGGCATGACAGAAATTTCAAATTCTGACTTATAAAGATCTGCCAGATATAATCAGTTTGCAACGAAATGTAGAATTGTTTTGGAGTGTGGCATCTGGGACTAGCATTATCATAGAAAAAAGTTTTCTCAGGCATCTTTTGCACTAGCTATTTGCACAAAGTATCAGAAGGTGGATGAGAGCACACTGCCTCACATAAAAGCGCAGTTTGGCCCTTAGCATTATGGTAAATGCAGTACAATGTTTGAGCTTACTGGAATATTAGCTGTAGTCTTTCACCAGAGTTGGTGCAGATAGTGCTGTATATCTCTAGACACATGTCTCTGGATTTTATATTTCATCAGTAGTGATAAAAAAGACAAGGGTTTGGTTTATTTATGGTTTTTGGCAGAGTCAAGAACTAGACACTTGAATGGTCTGTTATATTCCTTCTAGTTTGCTGATAGGAAGCAATGCTTCCCCTAGTAGCTATGGTGCCACACTTCAAAGGGTCTCAAATAGGAGGTAACATCTACAAAGGGGGAAAACCCTCCTTGGCATTCGTATAAAACTTAATTGGAGAAGATTTCACAGGTGTTCCAAATTGCAGCAACTCTCCTGATGAAAATAAATTTTCTGTACTTTAAGATCACTCCGTAAGCTATCGTTATACAAGAGAAGCAAATTTAAGGCTTTGAGTAGCGTGGACAAAGTTAAGCACTCGGAAATGCCTTAATTTGTTGCAAAAAAAGTTTAGATTACATTCTCCTAAGAGAAGCACGAGATCAGCAATCTTGGCAATAATACTCCAGCATCCTATACTATGAGAATTGGCAATAGAGCCTTCTCTATAACCACAACTTGGCTCTGTAGTGAGACTCCCTGTCCGGCGACCCCGTTTCCAACACGATGCCAGTCGGACGCTCGTCAGGCCGCCATCGTAATGAGGCCCTAAGTGTAAATAGAAAAAGAAAATGATAACGCAACGTTAATAACGTTACATTATTATCAGTTTCATCTTCTGTAAGGAGAGAGCCAGGTTGGGGCAGGGCTGTGCTTGTCACAGGAAGAGGGAGGAGGAGTGGTTCCTGCTGCGCCAGGTGCGTATGACAGTTTGGCCTGCCGTCTTGGGCTGGCCAAACCTTTATGTGCAATTAGCATGTTACTCGCCGGCTGTATGACAGTTTGGCCTGCCGTCTTGGGCTGGCCAAACCTTTATGTGCAATTAGCATGTTACTCGCCGGCTGTATTGTACAGCCTGGGTGGAGTACATGCACAGCCTCCCAGTCCCCATCTGAGTGCCGAACCACGATGCTCAGACCAATCATGATGCTGCTGTCATGGTGACAGTACAGGAGATAGACAGTCCCAGTGGGACAATTAAAACAAAAAACATAAATATTAATGCAACAGCATCCATTACAGTACTTGTACTATGAAATTCTGCTCAATATTATTTATTCATATTGAACATCAATCCGAATGCTCGAAATCCAGCAAAACATCTGGAACATATGTACACAAAAGTGCCCTGAATGTGTAGAAGGGAAAAAGGAAAGACTCGTGTGCAAAGTGAGGGTTAAATGAGGGCGAAAAGAGAGTGACAGTATATACATCAACAATATTATTCACAAAGAAAAGGTTTGTCCTACATGGCAATTATATACAAACAGATTAATTAATAGCCATTATGTCGCTGAATAGGCACAATGAAAAAGCACTGTTGCCCACATTGGCATATATACAACAAAATGTCGACGTTTCGACCCCAGACAGACGTAGGTGACCATGAACCTTACAATGGGGTCTTCCTCAGGACTGAAAAGGGGTACCTGAGAATTTAACAGAGGAAAATACTTAGAACTTATTATGATTGATATTACAAATTCTAGATGTAAAAGGGAAACTAAATTACCATGAACCACCATTGGCTGGGTGGTTGGAATGACAGTAGTAGGCCTGTGGGCTCCTAGGTCAGAGAACAAACAGATGGCAACCTAAAAAGAGGGGAGAGTTGAACGCCATCAGTTATTTGTAATTTAAGGATTGATATGATGTATGCAAGGCATATCGCAATATTATTAAGGACTCACTTAATAGGTAATTTCACATTTCATTAATGTTCCTTTAAAAAATGTTCACTTCAAACAAGAGGGCCGAGAATGTAACCCTCACTTTGCACATAAGTCCTTCCTTTCTCCCTTCTAGACATTCGCGGCACTTTTGTGTACATATGTTCCAGATGTTTTGCTTGATTTTAAGCATTCGGATTTATGTTCAATATGAATAAATAATATTGTGCAGAATTTCCTAGTACAAGTAATTTAATGGATGCTGTTGCATTAATATTTGTGTTTTTTTTTTTTTAAAATGTCCCACTGGAATCGTCTATCTCCTGTACTGTTAATCACCCAGGTGCCGGTGGCTTAGCTGGGTCATACCCTTTTTTGTAACTGCTGTCAAGGTGACAGCAGTGTCGTGATTGGCTTATGGGAGCCTGGGTGCTGTTGAGAACCAGGAGAACAGCAAGGACGGAGAAAAGGTTGCGGCTGGTTCCCGGCGATAACAAGGTAAGTCTTCTTTTATTTTCAAAAACCCCCACCACTGTTCCCAACCAGCCGCCACTGGTTGTTGGTCCTGTGCCAGGTGACTCTGCACCTCTGGAACTGGCTGAGCTGTCAGGGCATCTCCCTGGTGCTACAACACTTGCCAGGATCTTTAAACTCTCTGGCAGAGGAGCTCAGTTGGTGTTGCCTAGTGGATCATGAGTGGCAACTGTACTCAGAGGTGGCACTTGTCAGATTCCAGTCATAGGGGGAGCTCTTGCTATATCTTTTCACCACCTCTGACAAAGCTCAGTGTCCAAGCTTATGCGCAGTAGAGTACAGAAGCCAGTTCTAGGTTGGAGACACCATTTGTCTGGATTGGAGCTCAGGCATTCTGCACTCCTTCCCAACTCTGCCTTTCTTACCCAAAGTTCTGAAGAATATTAGGAACATCTGGGCCCATGTCATTGTAGTTGCTCCAGGTTGGGCTAGGAGAGTGTGGTACCCAGAATGTGTAGGCATGAGCGTCTGTTCTCCAATTCAGCTGCCTCTTTGGGAGGACCTCCTGTCTCAACAGTAGGGAAAAGTTCTGCATCCAAGCCTGCAGAAATTACCCCTCCATGTGTGGAGATTGAGCTGAGACAGTTGACGGCCTACAATCTCCTCCTCCCCTACCCCCACAACCCCTCCAAATAGTAAATTCATTTTGGCAACTAGGCGTCCCTATAGAAAGAGAACAGTAAGACTGATTTACATATGGCTGGCTACACTTGAGTATAACTAGATTACACGGGGGTGGCATGCTCTTTTGAGTGCATCAGGGGTGTGTCAATCTCAGTTAATTAAAAACTCTACAGGAGACAGTCTAACTGTACATCCTTGGGGTTAGAACACTGAGGATACAAGAAATAATAATCAGAATAACATGTAATATATGCTCGATTGAGGACTAGTTGAATGTAAATAACAAATCTCAAAAAACATGTTCATTTGCAGAGTTTGACCACCTGGCGGTGTTCCCACTTTGGCCCCGGGTTTTGAAAACAATAATGTAATTTGGGTAAGAATGAATTTGGACGATCATGCTAAAAAAGACTGATGCTTGAATGTCTATGGTGGGAGTTCCACTGTTCACATGGTGCTGGGTGTTTTTTTAATGGTGATGTTTGGACTTTTGACAGTTTTTATACCACAATGGGGTGCATAGAAGTTATAATACAATGGAATATAAACTTCTGTATGGGAGGATTAACTCATGTCGTTGTCGAGGGGAAGTATAGGTAAGGAATGCAAGTGTGGTTACTTACAAACATAAAGAAAGATCTATTATTTTACTATTGGTTAAATTGTAACCGGTAAGAATTTGATTTTCCACGACGGATCAGTGGCCCATAAGGGCATTTGAGGTTGGGTGAAACATGTTGGTTCAAGCAGTTGGGGTAATGGCGATATGGCGATGTAACTTTTCCTATATACCCTACATTTACTTTTACCCTATCAAGTGGGACCATTAATAAAGAAGTATAGAGGTACCCACTTAGCCAATTTTAATATATAACTTTCTGCATTAGAGATCCCTCCTTTGGAGCACCTTCTTCTTTTTCTTTTCTCTTCTTAAAGAAAAAAATACAAGCGCTCCACCCTGAGTGTTGGTCTGCACTAGGGTGTTGTCAGCGGCTCTATGGTGAACCATGCTACTACATAGTGGGTGAGGGTAGTCTTAAGAAATCCCTTGGGCTTTTCTTAAGGCGTTGCTGTTTATTAGTATTTACTTTCCTTTTGTTACCTCCTTTTCATGCACATGTTTTACACTTACTTGGATAGTATCCTTTTTCCAACTGTTTTTTACATGCAGCTGTTCTCTGTCCTTCTCTTTGTGTGAGGTCTATTGTTAAGGTAATAGACATGTGGGCAGAGCCAAAGCCCTTTATTAGTAGTGGTTCTTAAAGCTCTTTCTTTGTGGATCACATAAGTTGTGGCAACACCTGTGCTGTCAATATAGACCTAGAAAGAGTCCCAAATAATAATTATCCAGCTGAGCAAACTTTGGGACTAAAGTATCCTGAAACTGCTAACGCAACCTAAATTACCTTCCTAGTTAGTCCAGTGCCCATATGCTGAAGGGTTCATTAGGGTGTCCAAACTACCTTTGTAATGCCTGTTTCTTTGACAGTTTTTGATCCAGTGGGCGATCCTTAGTCACTTGATTCTGTATAGATGGGTTGAGGGTCAAAAAACCAATTGATCTGCAATTAGTGTCGAGATTATAGTACTTTTTGCAAAGCATCACAGGATTGCCGGCCTAAATACAACATTAGATTGCTGTGCCGTTTCTAGAGGGATTTATTAATAGTAGATATCAGCTTATATAAAGGTTTTTTTTTTCTAGGGTAGCCGACAGATGTTAGGCACCTTAGAAGTATTAGCTTAGGCTTTTTCAAGGCTCCAAAGCTGGCTCTGTCCTATAATATCAGATGTCCAGTTCGTGCCACAGAGCTGTGTTTAGTCAACTGGTGTGGTTGTTCCTTTCTGTGCACATCTGTGGGGTCTGTGTTGCGGCACCAACGGTTTTGTGTTTCGGTGAAGATACGTTTAGTCAAGTTCTCTTGAAAAAGCAGAGAGAAGACCAAGTCGGGATTTGCTTGTGGTACCGAACACTCCCTTGCATCAATTCGCTGCCCGTTTTTCCAGGTATACTAGACCAATGAATTATGTACCACTGTGAAGCTGTGATCAACATTTCTGGGTAAACTTTTTCATGCATTAATAAATACAAATGCACATCTGTTTTGGGGTTGATCAAAGACTTAGGGGGTCCAATAGTGTTCACATGCCTCAATGGAAGGATCTTTTTGATCCACAAATCATAACCAGAACCACACCTCAATACTCTTTCAAATGGAATTGCCACAAAAATGTCATGTGACTCATAATTTGGAGTGTGGCATTGGAACTATGTGATGGCAGGAAAATATTTATATTGGTATGAGAGGAAGAAAAATTGTATTGTATGAGTCAAGGAATTCAATGTAGTTCACTTGCGCTTAATAGTTCACGGATGAGTTCCTCACAATAGCAACTTGTCCTTTCGTATAGGGCACCGTGCCTACTGCTAAAATAAAGCTACAATTACCACATTGGTAATTGAAGTTTCTGTACACTTTATGCGAGCGACGCAAATCCTCAAGTGTTGCCGCTTGATGCCATGTTTTTGAAAAAGCATTCATTCTCAGGTTAAAATATCTTAAAAGAATGTGACTTTGAAAAATACAAACATTCTGGAGAACCATTGTCACTGGTAAGTGCATACATGTTCTCTACTAACACCACAGTAAGCTACATATTGTGCTGGCAAACGCTCAGGTTTGCAACTCTCAGACCAGCTGACTGTTTTCTTAATTTTATTTCTATACACATGAACAAAGTTGCAGTGTTATTTGTAGCTGGATGTCATAGAGAGAGGTAAGTGAGTTTATTTAGCATTGGTATATTAGCCGTACGTTTCGTTCAGCTTTTATTTTATCTTCATCTGAAATCTAGTTGTGCTTTCCTCAAATAGCTCAAAATGAAGATTTGCAACAAAAGCTAAGCAACATTCAGAAGGAATTTGAACTTTCACAACAGAATTGGCAGGAGGAACAGGAAAAATTGAAGTCAAAGCTAGAAAAAAACGACAGCATAATAAACAGCGTTTGCAAAGAAAACCAGTTGGATTCAGAGAGAAATAATCTTGAGAAGGCACAGCAGGTACTATGATGTATTCGATTTTGAATATTTCTTTCCTATTTGTACCTTTTCAACTTCCCAAACAGTGGCTGGGACTTTTGCAGTCATTGCACGCATCACCTTTTATTGTCTGAGAGTGATGTCAGGAAGCAGGGCTGGAGGCACTGATTAATCCTTGACACTGGACGACCACAATGGAGAAAATGTCAAACTCACTTCCACTGAGTTTCTTTCAAGGAAAGGTTGGCAGTCATTGTGGAGTCTCAGCGTTGTCTGGACTCAGGCTGTCCGTAGAGAACCCATTTCCCAGCAGGCCATGAATTCTAGTGTATTTTGGAGAGGCTCTAGCCACCTTGAATATCTGGGTATAGCATCCCTTGTGGCCCAGAGTACCTTTGCTTGTCAATCATGATACAGTGTTGCTGCAAAAGATCTTGCTACGCCACTAAGGTTGTCAAAGGTGTCAGCAGTGTGACTCACAAAGGAGCGATAGAGTGAGGATATTTTATGTTGCATCATTTCTCCCATCAGTAATTTAGCTTGAAGGGGGGTTAAAGTGAAGGAGTTCAATCACACCTTTACCATAGGGAGAGACGGCATGTCGTAGTCGGAGGTACCTAAACAATTGCCCCTTATGCATCTCATATTTGACGTAAATATCTACAAAAAGCACAACATAGTACCAGTCATCACATTTCCCAGTTTAGAAATCTCAATGACTTCTCAACTGCGGAAGCCCTTTAAGGCTTGCATGTGGCCTACCATATTTCCTATGCACTTAGGGTCCCTTCTGTTAGGTTATGTTGCGATCCCAGCACATACAGGGTCTTTTGCCAGGATATTAGCACAGTGTATGTCATGGGAGGGAGGTTCAATATGATCTTTTCTCTGTATAGTAAATGTGTTGGGCGCATATCTCCCATCATCCACTTCTCACTCAAGAATACTCGGTCCTCGTGTGGATAGTTATGCAGTTGAAACAGGAGCTGTGGTAATGAGACCTTAGTGATGGCTGCTCAGTCTGCCAGGGATAGGACAAAAGGGTACCAAGAGGAGATGTTGCTGTGCAGTCAGCCTACTTGTCGTAGCACGTTCATCAGACAGTGACAAGCTTTCTCAGTAGTTACGAAAAACCCCAAATGTTGGAGATACTCTCTTGATAACTGGAGAGCCTGCTCTGTGGCACCTATTGAGTATATCGCAGACTTGCATACGTTAAGCCTGAGGTCAGAGAACTCACTGAATACTCTGCAAATCTCTAAGGCTCATTTGCCAGACCGCCCTGGGTCTTGAAAATAAATGAGCAGGCCGTCTGCTATGAAGACATTCTATTTGCAATTACTGGTGCCAGTTTGAATCCCCTCAGAAGACCATCAATCCGGACCCATTCTGCCAGCGTCTCTATGGCAAATAATAATTGGGGCAGTGGCCAGCCCTGTGTGGTGCCTTTGCACATGGTGAAGGTGTTTGAAAAAATGAGCCTCCCACTCCAACTCTGTTGATCAGATTAGTATAATGGACGCCTATGCATTTGAGGAACCTGGGTCTTACATTCATCTTCTCTAGAAGTGCGAACAGGTAATCTCACTACACTAAATGACACCTTTTCAATGTCAACCGTCATAGGGCCAGTGCACTATCCAATCGGTTAGCAGAAGCTAGGGCATTGTGCTATTATGTCTAGTCGACCAATAGCACATGAAACTCCATTGATCGGGGTGGACTGAGAAATCTAATTATGCTTGCCAATCAAATGGCCCAAATGGTGTATGAGGGAGTTTGGACATTAGAAGTACCATAGTTCTGAAGGCCAGACAGTTTTGTGTATAACCATTATTTTAGCCTGTGCAAATCAGGCGGCAGTCCCCCACTCTCTAGTAATGCCCCCAGCATGGCTCTAAGTGATGAGAGTACTTTTTATGAGATGTGGTTAAAGATCTCAGGGGGAATTTATATTAAGCAGGGGATTTACCACTCTAGAGTGGGCCCTGGGCCATTGGCAGTTCGTCATTCATGATCTCCTCATCTAGGAGATCTTGTGCCTCATTTCACGCCAGAGTGTTACCTTAACAATATCCTGCCATTTTCTGCCAAATTAGAAGCTGCCCCTTGATATTCAAACTTCATTTATAATTTTTTATTTCAATTTTATCTTAGTAGGATTGTATTTATGGGGCATGCCCTGAACAACCTTGCCTTTTTTTAGGACCATAGCAATTGTTATGTTTGACTACAAGATATGGAACAAAGTCCTGGTCACCAGCATTCTTCCACTTCTTACCCAACTGATTCACCCTGACCAAAATCGGTTTATTCCCTCCAGAAATATTTCAGGAATCCTACATTGTTTCTGTAGAATCCTAGATGCGGCCCCTCAAACCTGGCAAGGATCCATGGCCCTCAGCCTGGATCTTGAAAAAGCATTCAACACCCTACAGTGAGACTATCTGTTTGAGGTTTTCCGCCACTTAGGACTAGGCCTATACATAGTCTGACTCACACATTTACACTATTCACATCCAATCCCTCTACCTTACAATGGGCCGAGGCAGTAGCGGCTAGTGTGGGGGTGGGGCGGGTGCAGGGTAGAACAGGGAGGTGGGGAGGGGCGGGGAAAACAGACAACAATATACATTAAAAAAAATACAAGAACTTACCTGCTGCCGATGCTCTTTTCTGTGTCCTCGCTGCCACATTTGGCCTTTGAGTCAATTGGCTAAAATCGTGTGCTTTTCTTCTAGGTCTGAATGCCCCCAAATCCCTCATAGATCTAGGAGGGAGTCCCTTACGTTAAGAGGGAACCACTTTGCACTACCTTGGCATCCAGATCTACTATTTGGACCTGTTGAACAATAATCTGACTGGAGCAGCATCAGCCCTTACTTCATAGATCTTGTCCTGGAGATCCCTTCACCTATCCCCAATTGTCAAATAGTTTTCACAAAGATTGTACCTTCCCATATCTCCTATATTACTTTGCCGACCTGCCATTGATACTGCCAACAACGCCTCGTGGTGGACTCTGGTGGCCGTGGAGCCCCGCATTTCAAGTGATATTATTTAGCAGCCCAACTGGGGTTATTGTGTTCATGGCTAGCGGGGCTCTCCCTGGCAGAGACTACTGTATAGGCACCACCCTTGCAGTTAGGTGACATGAATGCAATTCTTGTACCCTCTCGCAGCCCTCATTCCCATCCCCATCTTCCATGTGTGGCATTGCATAATTACTCTCGTTCACTCACTCTCGCTAAGAGGGTTGCCCTCTATACCTTAGCAATTCCCCTTTTAGGCCATTCTGCTTCTTCTGGTGTCAATCGACATGGTGTGCCCATTTCCTGGCACAAAGCCAACCTGACAATGGTGGGTAATTTTTTCGGAGACAGCAGCTTTATTTTCCTTTGAGGAACTGGTTGAAACCCGTGGCCTCCACCGAGGCAAATTGTATAACACTATTTACTATTTAACAAGCTTTGCACAATATTTGGCATCTTCCAGACTCAACTTCAAAGGCTCACCCCTTTATCCAAGCGCTTTACATGATGGGACGTTGTTGCGGCATATTTCCTGGTTTTACAAGTCACTTATACTGCTGCTTGCCTCACCTGTTCTCACCCAGCTGAGGGACAAGTAGTAATACGATGCTAATAGTGCCTTTCATGATAAGGAATGGGCCATAGCCCTCGCAATGCCTTGTCTAATGTCTCATAAAACAAAATTTAAATTGATCCGGTACTTGGCACTACACAAATGCTTCGCCCGCACTGAGCTTTCTGTCCACGTTGCCTCGACTTGGTGACTGATTTCACTCATACGCTTTGCGCCTGCCCGCTCCCCTCACCATTCTGGACATATATTGCATAGCACCATCATGGCAAAAGTCCCCCACCCCCGCAAAGCATGAATGCCCGCGAATAAATACACACCACACAAGTTTATACTTGGGAAAAAACTGCTGCAGGTTTATTACATACAACATTATGTAATCTGGTGGGTGAGCTTACGGGCGATCCAAGGACAGGCAGCCTTCTCGCCACCTGCCCGCCTGATGAGGAAAACGTGGTGTCTGCGGAGCGTCCGGTGCACAAAGAGGCAGAAAAGGGGGTGGGGGACCTATGTACCCCTCACCCTGCCGCACGCACCGGACGTGACGAGGGACACCCCCGACCTAATGGGGACTCCTCCCCTGGCCAAACTCCCCCTGGAGAAAAAGGGGGGAGAAAGGTGGGGGTTGGCAAGCCCGATGCCACTACAGGGCCGCCCTATTGAGTGGCCCCCTGTGGTGGCCTCGGGCAGCCGCATAGCACCATCATGGCAAAAGTCCCCCCCCCACAAAGCATGAATGCCCGCAAATAAATACACACCACACAAGTTTATACTTGGGAAAAAGCTGCTGCAGGTTTATTACATACAACATTATGTAATCTGGTGGGTGAGCTTATGGGCGATCCAAGGACAAGCAGCCTTCTCGCCACCTGCCCGCCTGATGAGCCTAGCAGCACCGTGGCGAATCACTTTGTACTGCACCTTCTGGTGATCCCCTTCCCGGATCACCTGACCACCCTAGGTCCATTATACTCACGCCCATTCTGGACGGAGTGTAGTTAGGCAAGCCCCCGGTTGCTCAGGACCACAACCACCCGAAGGACTAACGGGGCGCTGACATAGATTCCGTGAACCACCAATGAGGCTCCTGGGGTTCGGCTCTGGCACCCCTGTGTGCCGCGCAGAGGTACCGTTCTGTACCCGTATGCTTCCAGATCGCCCTGTAACTCCGCCACAACCCTGGAGGCGGTCAACAGTCACTGCCGGGGCCCCCCACCAACCGCTCTAGTCTATTACCTGCAACCCTTTTGTGCTAGTGCCTCCTCCAAGTCTAACAAGAACAAGTCCATCCCCACTGGAGTGAGGTGTACCCCGTCAGCCTCGAAGTATCCTTTAACCCTTTCCTGAATCATTTCGTGTCTGATGAATCCCAGGCCCCTCTGCTGAGTGAACTTGCGCATGGAGCTGTTCACCCGTCTCCTGGACGGCTCCTCCGCCTGGCCAGACTTAGCCCCCTGCCAGACCCTCCGTGGCACAATCTCTGACCACCAGAGCTCGCACTGACCTAAGCGCTTGCTCAGTTCCCCCAAGTCAGTCTTCATGGCATGCAGGAGCAATGTCCTCCCAGAGGCAGTCAGGTCATTGCCCCCCAGGTGGATCACCCAAAAATTAGGCGGGGCACCCAGCGCTGCTAGCGAGTGCTCCAGTCTGTTCATGAGGCTGCTCCATCTCATCCCTGGAAAACCCAACCACTCAAACTTTGTCTGCGAGAATCGACACGTCCAGTTCCTGATCGATGCCCAATGGGCCAACCGGGAGATGGCAGAGTGCCCAATGACCCACACACGTGACCTTGAAGAAACAAAGGACACGTTTCAACTTAAAAAAGTTTATTACCATAAAATATGTCATTGCACTTAAAACCACCAAACCATAAAACATGTGGCACACAACACTGCACGTTACAGTACTATTTACACTACGCAGACCCCATCAGGGGCGGATATATCGCTTATAACACTGTGACTCCCAGCGCCCTAGTTTTTTAACACATAAAGGTTCCAAGCCTGCTGTGAATGCAGAGGTGGCTGCCCCAATCCTGAAAGAGTGGCTTGAATATTTTTTATCAGCCTGGAGTAGGCTGGCCCTGGACAGGCAAGCACCCATTACGCGCTCCACCTGGAAGATGGTTAGGGGAACTAAGTCTGTGTGTATCAATAAGTACCCAGGTGCTACTAGGTGAGAAGAGACGTATTCCTGGATCTTTGCAACCGGGCAGTAACTGGGGTCTCCTAAAGGCAATAACTCCACCTCCACCACCTTCCCTTTCTGGTCCGTCTTTGACCTCCTGAGGTGGATCGTCAACTTACCCTCCAACCGAATATCCACTATGCCCAGAGCGTCTCCTGACCTATCTGTTTTTGACCGGGCAACTAACTCGCTGATACGGAACGCTCCATAAAATGCTAAGCAGAAAGCGGCAGAAAAGAGGGATGCGTCGTAGGGGGAGTGGGTGACTCCTCCCAGGACATCCAGCATGGTCTGCAGAATGGGGAAGGTGAGGGGGGACCTGTTGTCTGGAACCCGGGGCTCGTCCCTGGCCCACCCCTTCAGTGCTGCCCTGATGACAAAGGGCTTGGTTGGGTCCTGTCCTCCCCTAAGCTTGACATCGTGTCTGACCACCGCTAAATGACCACAAACCCATAAGTGGCTCTTCCCTTGTTTTTTGGCCCATACCACAAACGCCTGTACCTTGCCCTCCATGGGTTCCCCGGACAGGCCCAAGGCATCAGCCACATTGGTGAAGGAGGTCATGTGTGCCAGGTACCGTTTCCTGGTACCGGGGGCCACGGCCCATTCCCCCATGGCTCTCAACTGTTGTTCCACTCCAAGATCCTCCAGAGGGTTGCCGAGAAGGGGGTCATCTCTGCTCTCGCCTGCGGCCAGGCCTCCCGGAAACGGAGCCACTGAAAACGAGAGAGCGCGTCAGCCACCACATTCTTGACCCCCTCAATGTGTGTAGCCCTACACTCAAAGTTGCAGCGCAGGCTCCCTCTGGCAAACTCCCTGAGCAAGCAGAGCACCAGCGGGCACTTGGCAGTCTGCCTGTTGATGGCCTGTACGACCGCCATGTTGTCCGACCAGAAAAGGACCTTTCTGTCAGACAAGATCGCAGGCCACATGTGTAGGGATATGACAATGGGAAAAAGTTCCAAAACTGTGATTTTAGCAGTGATGCCGCGCTTCCGCCAGGTGTTGGGCCATTTCTGTGCGCACCACTCCTCGCCCAGGATTGCCTGAAAGCCCTCCCTCACAGATGCATCCGTGAACAGGCTGAGTTCGGGACTGTCCGCCCAGGGGGCCCTCCAGAAGACCGTCCCATTGAAGTGCAACAGGAACTCCCCCAACATGACCAAGTCCTTCTTCAAGCCTGCCCCCAACTTGACCAGGTGGTGTTTTTTAGACACGTTAGCTGTGGCCCTGGCTAATCTCCTTGTGAACACTCGCCCCACCAGGATGACTCTGGCTGCAAAATTTAGCTTGCCCAAGAGGCTTTGGATGACACACAAAGGAGCCTTGTCTTTCCCCAGCAGTGACTGGATGTCCTGTCGCAAAGCCTGGACACTCTCTGCAGGGAGCCTAGACATGCCCGTCACCATGTCCAGCTCAATGCCCAAAAAGGTGAGAACCTGCGCAGGCTCCTCTGTCTTACCAGGTGCTAACGGCACCCCAAGGTGTCTTGCCAATTCCTGAAAGCATTGAAGCCCCCTGCTGCACTCCTGTGTACCCGCACCCCCAGGCGGAAAGCGGACTCAATGTCAACCTTGGCTAACCACGCTCCCCTGCCCGCCCTCCTGACCATGTCCACTGCCATGTCGAGCGAACGGCAAGAGACCGAGCAAGAACCCTCCTCCAGCCAGCGGTTCACTGAATCCCCCTCCGAGGATGACAGGTGTTGGATCAGCCTGAAAGCCCCTGGCTCCTTCTTAGGGACTACCCCCAAGGGAGAGACAACAAAGTTCGGAAGGGGGGGTTGCAGGAAGGGGCCCGCCACCCTTCCCAGGGCCGCTTCCTTCTTGATCTTTGCCCCTACTACTTCGGGATGGTCCCTGGCGGACCTGAGGTTCTCAGCGTCCCTGTTGACCAGTGGCCCCTGATAGAGAATTCTGAAGCCTTTCAAGAACCCATGAGCTAGAGACAGTCTATCCTTAATAGTGGTAGCAGGTTGGTGGTGACAATGGAGGACGGACCTTTTCCCCGGAGGTCCCGGGAGGGGGCACCACAGGGGGTGCAAGATGGGCTGACCTGGGGGGAGAGGGGGGAGGACCTGGCCAGGGAAGGCCAGCCCAGGGGCCTACTTGTTGTGTCTGGCCGGCATGGTGGCGTGCTCGCGCTTGTCGCAAAAGGTGGCCGAGTGTGGAGAACCGCACTTGCTGCAGGTGTTTGAAAATCGACAGGCCTTGCCCCAGGAGCATTCCCCTGCATGCTGGACCCAGAGACGCACCTCCAACTGGTCCCACTCCAGTTCCGGGTACATGGTCATATTTTCCTGAACTCGCAGTCATACCTGTACCAGCCCATCCCGCCGTTAGTCTCCGCCTCATTGGTAATGATGCCGGTGTATTGGAACAACCCCGGCCCTTGTTCTGGGTATCACTCCATGACCACCGCCGCCAGGATAGCGGAGGCCTGCCCCATTTCTTAATTGTTTTATCAGGCCATGCTTGGAAGCGAACCTTCTTGTCCTCCTCCTTACCACCCATTTTCCTGGTGTCCACCCCTTCTGCCCCGTGCATCAGAAGCGTAAAGTTGTCGATAAATTCCCTCCTCCATATTCCTTCCTTGGCCGCAAGTGGCACATCCCACGCTAGTGAGCAGCGGCCGGACAGCAGGGGGGCCAATGTGACTGGTGGCGCAGGAGCAGGGAGCACAGGTGGTGTCGCAGCGGGGGGGGTGCCTGATGCTGGGGACGCAGGCGGAGGTGTAGCGGCGGCCGCAGGGACTGCAGGGGGTGCGCTTGTGGCTGCGGGCGGAGTGGCTGGCTCTGCCCGTTGCTGACCGCCTAGCTCAGTCGCGGTCCCCCCTGGCGCCCCGGCTCCTGTAGGAGTGGGGTGTGCACTCAATTGCCCCAGGCTCTGGCACTAGCACCCCTTGCTGCAGGCTGCCCTGTGGCAACTCTGCTCGGTGACTGGCCTCCCACCTCCACCCCAAACATTTGTGACAGAAAGGGCACCTAGTACCTGCGTGGGTGGTGCTGGTCTAGCTACCCCCACGCCACTGTTTGCTATGTTAACGTTGTTAACCGCCAGGAGGCCAGCTCTGACCTCCGTCATGAAGTTCGTTAGCGAGTCTGTGAGCTTACCCAGGTCGTCACGTGTGGCAAAGTTCGGAGGCGGCATTGCGTTGACCAGGGGGGCCACTGGTCCGGCTGCAGGGGGCAGTGGTGCATCGGCCACTGGCACGGCCACAGTCCGCACAATGCTCGTGGTACGGCTCCTTGCTATCAGCGAGTCAGCTGGGAAGTCCTTAACTGTGAGCCTGCGAACCCTCTTGGATCTGGTGGGACCGTTCTCCTCTGCGGGTTCCTGACCCGTGCATGGGGCAGGCATGGCGATACCAGAGTTGTCCAGGCTGTGCGCCATCAACAGCTCAGTGGCTCAAGCCACTCCTTTAGCCCTGACCATCTCCCTAACGGCTGACGACTGCGCATCTTGGGAGGTTCCTGGCTGGGAATCCTCCACCTGGGACACCAACGGGAAAAGCGGAGGGGATACCTGGCTATTCATCCTTACAGATCTGCAACAGCCCACCTGGAAGAGAAATCGAAGTCAGCCAAGTGCCAGGCTACTGGTGCCGGGTCGACATTCCTGTCCTGGCCTTCAACGCTTGGTCCCAAACACTCGACCCTTAACTTACTTCCTGATAGTTGCTACCTCTTCCAGACGATGCTCGGGTTGTCGTGGTGCCTGGGGGGATCTTGATGGACCCTGCGTGCGGATGATGAAGAAAATTGTTAGAATTGGACCCCCATGGCCTGGCGGCAGCTGGCGCTGGTCCCATTCCCTGCCTGCCCATCTTGTATCCTTACCCCTTTTAGCTGGTAAGGATCTTGCTAACCACCCCCTCTTGCCCCCTCTGCCGTGTCCCCCCGCGCATTTTACCTCTGTAAACAACTCTAGCAGAGGGCTTGTGATGCACCCTGCATCTCGGCGAGCGTCCGGGAGCACGAGTCGTAGCTGTAAAACAAAACAGCGTGTTGTAAGGTAAGGGGGTAAAATGTTTCTCATCCTGCCTACGGACATCCCGGTAGGACGGAAGGGAGACAACTGGCCTAGGGGCGTGCCCAACCTGAGCTGTTAAGTGGACGCACGCAGCCTGCGCTGCACTGGGTGGCGTCAAAACGCCCTATGTGCACCAAGCCCCCGGTGGCTCTTACCCTTTACCTGCTAGTGTGTGTCCTAGCGAATCCTTGGTCGAGGGGGGTGGGTGGCGTGGATCGGTCCCTTCCTGCATAAACAAACAAAACACGTTAATACATCCGCGCAGGACCGGAACTGTCGCAAGCAGGGCATGAATGGCAAACCGTCCGCGGTGCACAGTGGTTCCTTTCATGCAAGCTTTCGCGGGGCACCGGGGGGTGGTGCAAAGCCGGGCAGGGAAGGGGAGTCCTAGAAGTGCCTGGAGGGAAATCCAGGGCCTCGACACATGGAGCATGCGCTCTGCCACTAAGCTCCACCCGCAATCCCCAACCTTCTGGAGGAACTACCATTGCCTGCACTTTGGCTGGGCAAGAGGAGGCATGGAAAGACCGGTGCAGGAGCCCTAATCTAAAAGGTGGAAGTCTAAGACCTAAAACCTTGGGCCTGGCGATTCTTAAAAAAGGGGGGGCGCACGGCGCGAGTCCCGCCCGAAACAGCACTCCTGTCCGGGGAGCCACTAGCTTGCCGCCCTACATGAGGACACACTCCTTACCGGTGCTGCTCCGGCCATGGGAGGGGGCGCATACTGCTGCAGCCCTGCCACGTGAGCGCTGCGCAGGGCTGGGAGCCTTTGCTCTGCTAATATTTAATAAATATATATATATATATATATTTTTAAATTATCCAGGCCTGGCTGGAGAGGTGCGGCTCAACCCCCGGGTCCGCTGCCCTAGGCTGCACGGCGATGGTGCCCTGCGGAAGCGGGAGGCGTAACCGGCCGCCCCCACCACCGGGCCTCAGCGGGGGTGAGCAGCTTCGTAGGCTCGCGGTGGTGAAGGCGCCGGGATTTGTGCCTGGGGTCCGCGCGCTACATGTTAGCGCAAAGGCAGCGCGGCAACCACCTGGGCTGTACCGCATGGTGCGTGCGCAGCACATCGGCCCACACGCCACTCCCACATCCATGAGACAGAGGCAGCGAAGCCGATCAGGTCAGGCAAGCCGCCATTCCCGCCCCCAGCACAACAGGGCATGCTTACCACATAGCACCCACCGGCAACTGAATGGAACGTACAAAATGAATGGTGAGTCATTTTATGACTATAACAATACAATTAAGACAGTGCTTAATTCAAGCCGATGGTAATCATGGACACCAGTGCTTTTCACGAGCACCAGTTAAGAACACATTTCTTTATGGAGAGGTTATGTGATTTGCCCAGAATCGCAGAATATTGTGCCGATGCAGACTTGGACATGGTTCCCCAGTGCCAAAAGCTCTGACCATTACGCCACATCCGCTCCCCAACTGTTCCCATTTGCGTTTGATGTTGATGGCACCCACTGCTCTGTTCCCAGGTGCAAATCATACAGCATGAACTCGAGCCGGCGGCACTGGAGCGCCTGGCGAGCACCGCCTGCACATGACACATGCAGGTACGGGGAGATCGAGTGATTTGCCCCGATCACAGTATGTGGACGCGGTCTCGAGGCCCGAACTCTGGCCACCAGCACCAGCGACGGCCGCCTCGCCGACGGACCACATGCATGGGGGTTTGCCCAGACAGGATCCATTCGGATCTTAGGAAACGAACCTGCAGCCAGGGTTCTGGGTACTGCGGAAAACTCAACCGGGCCAATATCTCTGAGCCCAACTGACCGCTGCCCCCAGCATGTGACACACGCCCAGGCTGGCTCGCAGCGAACCTGGTGCCTGGTGTGTGGGTGAGGCACACGGGACAACGGCCCCCCAGCCACCAGTGGCACTCCCACGCACGCCCCAACCAACGTTGGGAGTTCCCAGTGGCCGAAAGGCAAGCCCCCGGACCCCACACTGTGGCACAGCCCGGGGACCCCAGTGACAAGAGGTGCCCAGACGGCGGGCTCACAGACCCACGTGCCGGCCCCGAAGCCGCACTCCGTCCCTGGCATCCTCCAGCATAGGCTTGGCCGCCCTGCCCTGGAATCAACCCCAGCATGGGAGATCGGGCGTTGGGGGGCCAGAGCATGCACTCACCATGCAGTATGGCTTTCAGCTCCCGGAGTCGGAAGAGTGTGAGGAAAGCATCAATCAATGACATTTATAGAGCGCACTACATACCCGTAGGGTCTCAAGGCGCTGGTGTTCGCGGCGCATTCGGTGCACAAAGAGGCAGAAAAGGGGGTGGGGGGACCTATGTACCCCTCACCCTGCCCCACACACCGGATGTGACGCAGGACACCCGCGACCTAATGGGGACTCCTCCCCTGGCCAAACCCCCCCTTGGAGAAAAGGGGGGGAGAAAGGTGGGGGGGTGGGAAGCCCGATGCCACTACAGGGCCGCCCTCTTGAGTGGCCCCCTGTGGTGGCGTCGGGCAACCGCACACCTTGTCTACTATCACAGCGAAGTGGGAGAAACATCTCAAGCGCATGGCGAGCGTGAGGACCGAAGATGCCTAGCCTTCCTTTCAGTAGACATGAGTCTAAACTACCACCGTGAGCCTCGTTCCCAGGTGTAATGGTTAGCGGTCCTGCTCTCCCAGGACCGCCGCACGTCATCCGCAGGCCAGGCGTGGCCTGCGGGGTGAAATAAAAGGGAAGCGCCCGCTCGGGGGTGGGACTCCCAGCTGTGACCACAGTGTCTGTGTGCCTTATTCGTGCTAGAGCCGGCACATGTGTTGAAGCGGCCCATACTGCATCAGCTAGCACCACACCACACCAGGTGCAACACGCTCATAAACACTTGCCATGAATGTTCCAGAATACTTGATAATTGGCTCGAGATAACACCTTGAGCCAATTATCAAGTGATCTGGAACGTTCATGGCAAGTGATTATGAGCCCCCTTTCAAGTGTGTGTGCGGTTATTTTATGCTGAGATGGTTTCTGTTGAGAGTTGGCCGCAGCTTATCCGATTCCTGCACTTTTTACCTGGGATGTGCAACGGATGCAGCAGCCGCATGGATGTCGTTACATTGAAGCATGTACAGTGTGCATGTACGGGGCGACTGCCTGTACTCACTGACGTTTTCTAAAACAGATAGCAGCTCGTCTTCCTTTAAGGATCTCTGGCTGCTTTTAAAAAAGGTTTACTTTTCAGTTGTAGCACCAAAAATGTGTATATTTACTAATTGAGAGGAGAGAGGAAACAGGGAAAATACTACAGATCCTTTAGAGTAATGAAGGCAATGCACCAAAGTCAGGTTTCCATACCTGAATCAAGGAAACCGGTTAGACAATCACAACCCAGAAAAATGGCCATTTTAGGAGCCTAAAGTTCTTAGGCCAGACATATTTCTGCTCAAAAACCAGGGGTGAGGTATGTCCCTAGCCTGCCTACCCAAAGGTGGTAAAATCCATCACATCCCCTAACTCCCCACTGGCACTACCTGAATTTGCCCCTGTGAAGACAGATTGCGGAGTTTACCCCCTGTCTGCCTGCCCATAGCGGGATGGGTGCAGGGGAGGTTGACAAAAACACATTGCATGTCACCAGAGAAAAGCTAATGCTGTGAATAGGGTAGGACTGTCCCCTCTAAATATTCGGCCACACTCCCCAACCCAGTGGCACTCTATTCCTCTGTGTGGGTGTTAATTTGAGGGTTTATGCCCTTCCATCAGTCCCCAACATGGAGTATAAAGGACCACCAGACACCAGAGATTAAAAAGTTAAATAAATGAATAATTTGACGTGGGTCGGTCCTCATCTCTCAAGCTATTAACCCATTTCTGCTCTATTGGCCAGTTATGAAGTCTCGAGAATGGGGATGCAGCCGTACAAGGAAGATTCATTAATCCAGGCTTCATGGGCGTGCCTTCTCATAGATGCGGTTGGAAGGGTACTGGGCAGTAATGAGATTGAACAGCCTGCTGGCCGGCAAGTTGTATTGTTAACTGGGAAAGAGAAGAGCATGCATGTGTCTGTGTGCATGCAGGTTTGTGGATGCATGTGTTTTTCTGGTTGAATTGCCCTGGCATTCTGGTGGCTGTCATCTGTTCCCAAACTTCCCTCAGTAGTCTATTTTGAAATAAGGTGGTTCTCCTTTGTTTTTGTGGCGTTCTGTGTCGTGGCATTATGCTACCCTTGGCATTTTGTTGAAAATCATCGCTTCTGGTGGGCATCTTGGTACAAAAAAGGCAACCCTGACCTTTGGTGGCTTTTTCTTCATCTCCTTACATTATCATTAGTATCACATGGCATCTGTGCCAGGTGATTATGATACAATGGCATATGAACCGTATTATGACAAGTTTTTGAAGGTTTTTATAGGGAATTATTTTAGTGAAAAGGCTAAGGCTGATATTTCAGAACTAAATGTGAATCTTTTCTCAAAATGCCAATCTTGGCTTACATTTTTTGCTTTTCCACAATATTGTGCATTGTTAACTGACTTTCAATTCATGTTCAGCTGGTGACAGCTATTGCTAGTTCGGCTGTTATTTCATGGGTTGCCTGTTAAAGTAATTTCCTTTCAGCCAATGAATGTTTGAATTTATATTTGTGATTTACTTGCTTTATTCGGTATCCATCAATACCATAAAAGTACCAAACAAATATTTAAAATACAGACAGTAAACATTCTACCATTATTTTAAATAATTTGAAAACAGTATATAACCTGTAAAAATACAAAACATCATAAAATGCAGGTAGAATAGACTAGCAATTTAATTTTTAGGAAAATTATCTGAGATAAAAGATCAGTGTAAGATCATGTGTAAGACGGCACGAGAGACGGGAGAGAAATTTTGTGTCCCAAATCAGCAACCGGAGTCTATCGTTTTTCTTAATCTAGCAGCCATCCTTAAAAAATTTACAGTACAAAAAAGGGTGAGGGGCTCCTCAGACAATTTTAAAAATAGCAACGCCACCCTTGCTTGTTTGAACCTTAAGGACTTTACAACATCCTGGGATGAGCATAAAAGGGGCACAATAAAACAAAATGAAGCGTATCCTGCGGAGACTTATAGTCGCAGCCGCAAGGGCCCCTCAACTCAATCGATGATAAAAACCCAGATGGGCTCCCCAGTGTGTGATGCAATAGGTTCATCCTAAATCTAGTCATCAGGAATCTGTCTTGGGCGTTGTAAATATACGCCAGGTATGGTTCCAGTTCTGGACTAGATTTGGCAAGCAGATGTGCTCTCACGGTTGGTTTAACCATTTCAATATCTTCCCTGGCAGACGCCCTCTGCTTTTCGAATGCCAACTTAATAAACTCCTTGTCCCGTTCTGCCAGCAAGTTTGGGTTATTATATTAATTCACAAAACCCAGACCAGAGAGAGTTTCCTTTACAAATTTCAACCAGGAAATGTTATGCCCATGCTCCCTGTTAATGCAATCCATTAGGATCTGCCTGCCTAAAGTAGCTTCGGGGTTAGTCCATATGTTTATCCAACAGGATAGAAGCTTTAGTTGAATCTCGTCTCTGATGTAAGAGAGACCTAGCTCTTCGTGAATTGAGTAGGATGGGATACTCTGTGGGACTCTAAGTAACCTACGTAGGAACTTATTTTCTTCAGCCTGTATCCTTTTGGGGTCAATGAATCCCCATACCTCACTGCCATATAAAATTTTTGCCTTGCTAATGGCCCTATACAAATTCACGATTTGTTCTGGAACCCATTGTCCCAGCCTGTGCGCGAATTTCATGATTGTCCCAGAAGAGCTGGTAAGGGAACTGCATTTCTCATCTAACAATTTATTGAACCTATTACGGGTGTCAACCACAGTTCCCAAATAAGAAAATGCCTGCACTTTTTCTAGGGGGTGGGAGCCAATCCTAAAGATAAATTTCCTGCCTGGCCTCTTTCCCATCTCCATAATGTAAGATTTGGAGAGGTTAGCGGACAGCTCCAGGTTCTCCATGAAGGTAACAAAACCATCAATCAAATGCGGAAGGCCACGCGTGGTGCGTGACAAAAGCACCGCGTTGTCCGCATAAAGCAGGACCGGTATTTCTCTGTTACCTATCCTCGGGGCGTCCGCCCCTAATACCCCCAGGGCCTTGTCTAAGCCATTGATATATAATGTCAATATGAAAGGTGCCAGAATGCAGCCCTGTCTGACACACCTAGAACAGGGAAAAGGATCCGTGGTATCACCCTCCTCTTTGTACCGGACCCGGGCTGAAGTATACTGATGTAAAGTACATAGGATGTTAACCAATCCTGGATCCACACCCATATCCCCCAATAGCGCCCAGAATTTGGTGCGATTAACCCGGTCAAAAGCCGCTGTCAAGTCCATGAATGCCAGGTGCACCATCTCTTTACTAGCAACGGTGTACTTGGCAGCCAGGAGATAAAGATTAAGGCATTGGTCAGTTGTTGAGCGGCCCGGCCTAAAGCCGTACTGGATGTCCGAGATGATGTCATGCTCATACGCCCATTCCATTAGGCGGTTTAGTATTGCTCTCCCCATGACTTTCACTGAGACATCTATGAGGGAAATGGGTCTGTAGCATTGTGGGTTATCTTTATTGCCCTTTTTAAATATTGGGACAATTATCGCAGTGGACCATGAAGGAGGCATGCCTACCTCTACTGCTGTATTAATTTCTCTTGCCAGGATGGGCGCCCACAAATCTACCTGAGAAATCAGGAGATCCGGGGGGATCCCATCCGGGCCTGGGGCCTTATTACGGGTCAGTCCCTCAATTCCTGCCTTTATCTCACCTAAGGTGAAAGGGATTTCCAAAGCTACCCCATCTCCTGCCCCGTCAGATAAGAGAGGAGTGCTTTGGCTTTCGTGATTGTAAAGACCTTTAAAATGCTCCACCCAGGCTTCCGGGAGGACATGACAGACTGGCTTAAGTTTGTTCTTGTCTTGGAAAAGTGGTTCATTCACAATTTTCCAAAAAGCAGCCATGTCCCTAGCTTCTGCCGCTACTCTCAGATTTTCCCATGTCTCATTCTGCAATGAGGTTTTTCGTTGTTTCAGAGCCTGTTTGTATCCCCCTACACGTAGACACCCTGTTGTTGTCTTTGGGGACGATCTTTAGTGCTATTTTCAGATCTCTCAGGGCACTAGAGCATTGCTGGTTAAACCACCTAGGAGTAACTTCTACTTCTTTTCTGCCTCTGCTTCTAAGCAGCCCATCTATGCAATGGGCAACTCCCTCAAATGCGGTAATTAAGCCCACCCCCACAATGGCAGGGTCTAAGCACTTCCATATCTGCTGATTTTCCTCTCTCATTAGGACCTTGTAGAATTTATCACACTTAATATTTGCCCATCTTAATCTTCTTCCCTGATCCGTGGTTTTAAAGGAGCCTCTAGTCTGTTTAGAGGGGGGGTGCTTGACTGGATCAGGGTCCTGTAAAGTCAGGACCAGCGGGTTATGGTCACTAAAAATGCTTGGCTCAACAATAAAACTCACTATCCGGCTTAATAGAGTGGTGGGTACGAAGATAAAGTCAATAATAGAGCCCCTTCCCTTCCCTTTAAAGGTTGGGGCAATGCCCGGCTCCCCAACTTCTCTTATCAAATCCAAAGTATGAGTCAGGGCATGGGTGCCCAGCATCTTACTTATCTCCAGTCCCTCCCTGGTATGTTCCATATGTAGTCCCGCTTCCCTTGGACATGAGGCCCACTCCCCCTTGCTATTAATTAGATGGTTGCACAGGTGGCAATTAAAGTCACCCATCACCACCAGCTGCGCTCTACTTGCCCCGTTCAGTTCTATTCCCGTCAGCCTGTAATCCAGTTCTGCCAGGTTGGCCAATGTCTGTCCTCCATTAATGGCATTATAAAAATTTATAAAAATCAGTTTTGGACCCCTAGTTGTAAGCTGTTTACCTTGGATGCAGACAGAGTCCCAGGCTAAATTCTCCCATCTTCCCCTTATCCTCAGATCCACGTAAGTGATAAGACCCCCTTTTGCTCGCACTACCGAAGATCTTCGTGCAGGTACAAAGTACATTTTATACCCTTCCATTGCTAGATTTGAATAATCTACCTCCCATGATTCCTGCAGGCAAATGATGTTAAAACTCCTGATATAATCTAGCCAATCCTGATTTTTTAGCTTGCTAGACAAGCCCGCTATATTCCAGCAGATTATATTAAGGGTTCCTTGTCCTTCTATTAATGAAGGGTTGGGCCTTGAGACAGTAAGCCCCATTTGGGGTACTGCTCCTCTAGAGGGGCTAGACCCATTGTTAGTCTTACTGGGAGATAGCTGTATTGGAGGCTGAGTTATCATGGTGGTTGGTTCCCCACCTAGTCCTCCAATAACAGTAGCATGATGCGTATCCTCCTGGGCACCCCCTTGATCTATAAGTGGCCACTCTATTAGTCAATCTAGGTCACTTAAGGCAGAGACACTTTGTAGGGGGGCAAATCGATTAAACAACGGACCTAAATCCTCCCCCCCTATTCTCCTTGTCCTTAATTGCCTCGGATCTTCCCTGTTCTGGGCATACAATGAATCTCGATAGAAGAAGCCCAGTGGGAGCATTATGACCCTGGAAGCACTTTCTTCCTGATAGATACCCTTCTTTTGGTAATACAGCAGATCTTTTACCAACTCTGGATATCTAAAATTAAGTATAACGCAGTCTCCCGGGAACCTCTTCCTGCTTTTCCCAATCCATGACACTCTTCTCGCCATTTATATTGTATAATGCACTGTGCAGCATTGTTGCAACATATTGTAGATTGGAGCAGGCCTTTTCCCCAAAAAATATTGTAGAGGAGAACCCCCATGTAGAGGGCGATGAGCAACTAGCTACCGTGCTCACTCACTTAGTGTTATTTAGGTTAGTATGCTGCTTATACTCTAAATTAATATGACCTCAGTCTAGACATAGGAGCACCACTGCATGGCTACATTCCTCTCCAACGTAGCCAGATATCCATTATCCATAGTTCTGTTATGTCAAAGAGCTAAGAACCTATTCGATACCTGGTAAGTTTTGATCATGTGACTAGGAATGTGTCTGAACTCGACCCAATATCTGCATTTCAGCTCCCATGTAGGATCATATCAGAGTTGTTACCTCCGGATCTGCTCCTCTCAGGATACTTGAAATGCTGCTGGACACTAAGGAGTATTTTTTTGTCAAGAGACAAATGAAAAGGGAGCTGGGATCCAGCTTCTTGGAACAAGGCCTGCCTCTTTTTCTCACCTTTACCCACAATATTAGTTTCATCACCCCTGGAGGAAGGGTTGGTAACCCCAATCATCCTTCTCTCAGGGGACCTGAAATGTATGTAAAATCTCTGTAAAGATGAGACCACATGCATACGTGGTCATGAAGCAGTGACGAGGAACAGATACAAACTAGATCTACATAAATTACAGAGCACTACCACTTGTATGTCTTTTGTCTGACTTAGTAGTCAGTATGGTTTTATTAAACCCAAATTTAAATACAATATATGTATAAGTTCATAGAAAACAATTGTCAATAAGTTAGAAAGTCCGTAGGAGTCTTGATGTAGTTGACTCGAAGTGCAAGTTGGAAGAGCAGACTGACGAGACGTGTTTCTTCGTTTGATTCGACTTTTTCAAGGCTAGCAAATATTCCTAACAGAGGTTCGAAATGTTCTTCTGGGAGACCCCATGGAGGTTTCTAGGTCTCCTCAATGCACTTGGATCATTCAAAAAACACCAACGATCCTCTTTAAGTATGGTGCATCCAAAGCGAGATACTAAGGATAAGTAAACGCCCGTATTCTGGTACACTTGGAATTAAGTTCAGTAATAGTCAGATTGTCATTGTTTGAAACTAGGGATAGTGTTTCTAAGCGCCGCGATGTCCGCTGCAGTTTAGGGGATCATCTGGTATAATGTAGATGTATGCGTAGTCGTGTTCTAGTTATAGGTAATTTCAAGGCTCATAACCAATTGTCCCAAAGGTCATATCATCTGGTAGTGAGAGACCCGATCATCTTCATCATACTCTGCACGTCGCGTCTTCAGGAAGTGGCGTCCTCTAGACTAGATCTATGTGTGGTGAACTTTGGCTGCTCCATTTCTCCCTGGGTTTTAAAACGTATCATGTCCGTAGTTCTTGGCTTCGGGTTTCCTGGAACCCAGGAAAGACTTCCAACCAAACATATTTGAGAAGCAGAGAAACAAGATGATCCAAGGAGGCATGCATTGCACAAGCTGTCCAAGCCGAAAATTGCCTACAAAAGCAATGTATTGAGGAAAAGCCAACTGCAACTGAGCTATCTTCCTATATTCACACAATTTTGTCACATTCTTGCTTTCTGAGTGTCAACCAAAGATAGCCACCTGCTACTGGTGCTTGGTTTGGCCATGCAAGGGTCAATGCCACACCTTAACATCCTAAAACAGATACCCAAGAGAGAGGAGGTCTAGATTCATTCAGACAGGAAATACTAGAAATAGACTAGTTGGGATAGGTTGACTTGGATGGCCCTCGTTTAACCCGATGAAGGTTGCACTGTGTCCTATCTTTTTCAGCTTGTGCCTGAAGTTCTTCCAGATTGTAAGTCTTCCATTTTCTGTGACCTTCTGAAAGATCAGTAGTACAACCAATATAATGGAAGGCACAAGTGATTTTTTTTCTCATTTCTTTATTGAGTTATCTTTGCTCCTTATTGTCACAGGGCCGGATTCACAGAACTAACTTAAGACAAAATCCTAAACTTACTACTTTTGGTATTCACAGAAGTTAGGATTTTGTCTTAAGTTTGTCTTAAGACAAATTTAAGACAGACTTAAGACAAACTTAAGACGGACTTAAGACAGACTTAAGACAGACTTAAGACAAACCTAAGACAGACTTAAGACAGACTTAAGACAGACTTAAGTTAGGATTTTGTCTTAAGTTTGTCTTAAGTCTGTCTTAAGTCTGTCTTAAGTTTGTCTTAAGTCTGTCTTAAGTCTGTCTTAAGTCTGTCTTAAGTTTGTCTTAAGACAAACTTAAGACAAAATCCTAACTTCTGTGAATACCAAAAGTAGTAAGTTTAGGATTTTGTCTTAAGTTAGTTCTGTGAATCGGCCCCATTGTGCCAGAATTGCACCAGAGAGAAGATGATGTGCTAACAACACACAAACAAAATTGCTGGTCTGCAACGTATTGCTTCTTTTCCCCTTCTGGCAGGCCTATCAAAGTGCCACTAACCCACATTTTTGCACCTGATCCAGAAGGTTAACTTTCACTATTGTACCATGTACAGTCCACTAAGTGACTGCTTTCCCTCACTATCACTTATTCATACTTACTCTCATTGATTTTTTCTCACTTTCACACTCATTGACACTCTCAAGCACTAAACTAACACCTACACTCTCATACTTTCTTAACCATTCACAAACACACATTCACTCACACATGCACAGAGAAACTACAAAAGATTATGTGTTTCACTTATCACTCCTCTTTGCTGGCAACTCCAAAGCTCAATGACAGCAGCAGGGTGGGAATCCGGTGCTGGAAATGGGAATAAGCAAGGCATGATTCACAGCGAGGAACCAGACAGAGCAGCACGGCCAGGATTACAAGGGGATGTCCCACCTCAAGTCCTCACCCAGCTTTTTGATAGGATTGGAAGCAGAGCCCTATCAGAAGCTGGTGCAGTGCTTGGTGTGCTGCTGCTGTGCCTCTGAGTAGGTCTTCATTGACCCACTTTAAGTAAGCATTGAAGTGTAGCCCAAGATGTTTGTATATTTTAACTTATTCAATGTTCCTTTTATCTGTGAACCAACTAAAATGAGACACTCTTTTATCAAAAAAGAACACTTCTGACTTTTCTAAAATGTTACTTAAGTAATTTTTCGTACAATATGCTATTAGTCTGTAAAAGAAATTCTGAAGGCCTCTCGGAATATAGTCTGAAATGAGAAAATTATCAGCATTCATTAGATATGAAATGTATTTCACTCCAATTTTTGAGGCCAAAGAATTTGAATTGCTTAAAACTGTGGTAAAATCAGCCACATATAAGCTAAAAAAAAAATTGGGACTAGCACAAATCCTTGGCACAAACCATTGCTTATTTCTATCTTTCTTGTTAAATGGCCCGTAGAGTCCATCTCCACTTGTGTCCAGCTTGAACTACCCTCTGTTTGAATCAAGGACAATAACCCCCTCGGGACATTCCAAGTTTGTAGTTTGCCCCGTAGACCACCTCTATCCATCATATCAAAGGCAGTGCAGAAGTCCATGGAGCAACTGCACAATATCTGATTTATTTCTAAGGACTTTTTTTATAATAGCTCAAAGGACAAAACAGTAATCAATTGTAGAGTGTCCTCCCCGGAAGCCACTCTGTACAAGAGGCAAAAGATTATTTTTTTCTGTGACACAGAGCTCAAGACTTTTAAGCAAGATTTTGCCAATTTTTTTCCCGAACACATCTAAAAGACTGATTAGCCTATCATTTGCTGCTATTCTCCCATTACCTTTCTTCAGTAATGGTTTAATCACCAAACCCCTCCACGAATCAAGGAAACTGCCATTTCCAATATCCAGCTGAATAGAAGCTTCAGATTTTCTACCCTCCGAACAATATTTGTTTTTAAAATAATTAATTAATTTAAATTTGGATACTGTTTTTTAAAAGTTCTCCTTCGTAAAAAATTACATCATATCAGGATTTGCACTATACTTATTTTCTTGAACCTTTAAAAAGGAAGAACTGTACAAATTGTGTTCATGTGTGACCCAATCCTCTTCTGATTTCCTATGGGATTGAACTACTGCGTGTACATCTAATATATTATTCACCAATCCTCAAAACATTTTCTGGTTCCCTGCCTTTATACCTTCCAACATTTCATTCCATTTTAAATTGGAAAATTCCCTTTCTTTTCCTGATAAGATTATTGTATTGTTTTAATCTCCAAAATCTGCATACCATTTAACATCCTTTAATCCTCTCCTAAAAGAATGTTGTAGTTTCCAAAGCACTTTCTTATGCTCTCTACACTCTTTGTCACCCACCCAGCGATTGTGTTTACTGGCATACATAGTCCTTAATTTTCCCTCTGAAGACAGAAATTGCCAAAGACATGTAAGCACATTCTCAGGTAGGAAAGCAAAGCACTCTAATTTATTTAGGTGTGAAATAAAATTATGATCCACATCATAAGATAATTGAAATTCCATGGGCTTCTGAAGTTGTGACAGACCAAGGCAAATGCTCAATCTCTTGGGGAAATCCATATCTAAAGTTAATGCCTTTTCTGCTAAAACTGCTTATTTATCAATAAGTGTACCCTGTAGAACCCAGTGGTTGCTTCCTTCATCAGGCATAGCATTAAAATCACAAAATCATTTTAATAGAGGGGACTAAAACACAATCAATTGGAAAGTGATGAGAGCCAACCCTAAAGGTTGCACACGCCAAGTTATTTTGAGCTGAGCAACCATTTAAATGTATAAGATTGGTTCTGCTCAACCAATCGCATATAATACTAGACTCCTTCAAAGGTGTAATAGTCGGGAAGTTAGCATCAGGGATATTATACATCTAAAAGCTTTTGTTTAATATTTTGTCTATTTCTGACTGGTCAATTTTTGAATTAAAATCCCTTCTATAATCACGATAATGACTGTTTATTCAGTTTACTTTGTTTCAAATGTTTCCAAGAACTCCAACAGATTAGACTTTGTTTACCCTTATGGAGATATATATTAGCTAAAATTAAAGTTTCACTTTGATTATTATGCATTTCTACCACAAGCACATGTGCCAATATACTTATATCTTGTAGACTTCATACATTTCTTATTAGTTTTGTGGCTATCAATGTTAGAAGACCCCACATAATCTACCCTCTCCCCTTGCATGGCCTGGTTATAAAACCTTGAATTTTCGGGTTCTCTTGCAGCCATCTCTCCTGCAGGAGGATAACGTGGTTTACATTTAAAAGATGCTGAAATTTGCCCCCCTTTACACACTGATTGTAGGAGAGTAGGATCTGCTTCACATGTATACCCCCCCTTTTTGCCAGTGTTTCACTGTTTTTCGACTGTAGTCTGGCTGGGACCTTGCTATTCAGGGCCCCAGCCTAGCTACTTCCTCTCTAAATTGATTGCATGTACTTTAGGTACACTCCAGATTAGATTCTGGGGTACCCTTGCGAGTCCCTAGTATATGGTATACTATGTACCCAGGGCATAGGTACCCCAGAGGCTTACCGGGGGCTGAAGCATGTATTATGCCACCCCTGGAAAGCCATGCAAAATGACACCACAGTTCTGCTACTGCAGCCTGGGTAGGGTGGTGCATGCACAACTTACTGAGGTATAGGTTCACTATACCTCACCTATCACTGCACATAGTAACCTATCAGTCACCCCTATGGCAGGCCTTAACAATCCTGAAGGCAGGGTGCTTGGTTATATGTGAGAGGGTGCCCAGGCATGAGCTGAGCCCCTTCTGCAGCCTTCGGAATCTCTTCTCCGGGGTTGTCAGTGGCGCAGCTTGACCATATACTCTTAAGTGCATTATATCTTAAACGGTTAATGCTAACTTTGGACTGGCTACACAGAAACATTTGGTGTCAAACACCTTGGAATCATACCCCCACATCAGTTCTTGATGTGAAGATATGATGCCACCCTTCTAGAGGGAGAGACATGGCAGTACTGGTATACCCGGTAGAAATCTAATAGAGCATAGAGTGTAGCCACCCCTCTTTCCAAACACTCCCATAGGTGGGTCCCTAGAGCTAGCCCAACCCCTTCCTTAGGTATAAGTAAGGAACCTCTGTAACCAGAACTTTAGATATCCTTGGACGAAACTCTGAAGCTGTATCCTGGACCTTTGACGCTCTACTAAAGACTGGAGGACTGATGAAATCTCCCTTGGGGTCAAGGAGTGACTCCCCTGCTTGGCAGGCACCAATGAAGCAATTTGCCGGTCTGCATTTTCAAAGCTCCCGTGGACTCTGAAATATTTGCAGCCCAGGAAGAGGATTTCCAGACATCTCTGAGGCCAACCCGAGTCCCCAGGAAAGCTGAGACCCGCAGCCCTCATGAGTAGCATGGAACCAGAACTCCTGGTCACTGTGCACTTTTGCAAGTGCATTGACTTCTTGATGTCTCTTGAAGTCGTGCTTGGGGTTACCTGTAGCCCCCACCTCAAGCAGAAGATCCACTGAATATTTTTGGCCTAGTCACCCCGAGTGACCCGTAGGCCACCATTTTGTGTTTCCTCTTGAGGTCCCTTCGCGATCCCTGGTCCGTCAACTGGTGGGTCCCTGAGGGGGTAACTTTGATTTTCCTTGGGCTTTCCTGGTTGCTCCAGACGTGCCCTGACTCTCAACCAAGTGGTGAGTCCCCCAGACCTTGCTGATCTGCACCGAAGCATCTTTCTCCTTTCTGCATGGGTTGCTGTTGCCAAGGCTTGTTGTGTCCAATCTGGGCACCGATGCTGCAACACTCGACATCCTTTGTGGGACAGCTCGAATCCAGCTCTTGGTTGTCCTCGACACCTCCTGGTCCTCGTGGCTGAAGAGTCAAGCTTCACCTCTTTCACCTGAAATCACCCGACATCGGTGGGCATCTGCCTATCGCCTTCCTGGTCACTGTCTAGTGACCCAGACTCTGTCTCCTCTGCTTTCAGATTCTTCTTGACTTCGATCCAGGCTTGGATCTCTTCGGACACTTCGCATCTTCCCGGCAGCAACACTTCTTTGCCAGCTCCCATTGAAATCGACGAACCGACCCAACACCATTTGACACCTATGAACCCGGCTTCCCTGGGTGAGGTAACACGAGTACTCTGGTGCTCCGTGACTTTCCCCATAGAAGCTAACGGGAGCGCGCGGCTGTGTTCTCACACTGCACACGGCCTCCTTGGGTCCCTTGCGTCACTACCATGGGAGATTCCTTGGGGTCTCAGTGATTCTACAGGCTCTAGGCCTTGGGCCCGATTCACAGAATTAACTTAAGACAAAATCCTAAACTTACTACTTTTGGTATTCACAGAATGCACTTACTACTTTTGGTATTCACAGAATGCACTTACTACTTTTGGTATTCACAGAATGGATTTACGACTACTAACTTTAAGTCCGCACTCGGGCCGGAAATTTCCGGCCCGGAGGTGGGGCTTCCGGCCCGGAGGTGGAGCTTCCGGCCCGGAGGTGGAGATTTCGGATATGGCTAAATCTCTGCCACCGGCCAGAATCCCCATCTCCGGGCCGGAAGCTCCGCCTCCGGGCCTGAATTTCCGGCCCGAGTGCGGACTTAAAGTTAGTAGTCGTAAATCCGTTCTGTGAATACCAAAAGTAGTAAGTGCATTCTGTGAATACCAAAAGTAGTAAGTGCATTCTGTGAATACCAAAAGTTTAGGATTTTGTCTTAAGTTAATTCTGTGAATCGGGCCCCTTGTGTCTAGTTAAGTCATGGTTCTTATACCACTATTTTTGTATATGGTTTGGCTCGCCCCTAGGGCCTAACGTGTATTTGTGCTATTTTACTGTAATATTTAAAGTGTAACTTATGTGTTTTGAACTCTAGTCTCATAAAGAGACTAGGAGGGTGTGTTTAGCAATAAATACATATATTTTATATATATATACCTGGTGTGGTTGTCTTTCATTTAGGCACTGAAGACATTATAGACTGGTAAAACAAGCTGCTTTACATTCCTTCAATACTTAGCCTGAAGGCTGCTCTCCATAGCTACCACTAGGATAGCATTCAATAAAGGTTTTCTTTAACCTATACCCAATAAGGGGTTGTTTGGACTGGTACAGGGTGCCCACTATAACTAGTGGACAGCATATACCAGGCTACTTCTCACACTGATGATAACCAAGTATATTCCAACGACAGAATTTTAGACTCCTTGAGAATCCCGAATCCTCTGCATAAGGCATCTGACTTATCTAGGATGCATTTTCATCACATTCGCTTAATGGGGAATAATACTTATTTTGATCCAAATCCACAAATTCTCTCTTGTTGCAATAGCTTGTCATGTAACACTTTGGCTCTCATTTTGGGGGTAAATATGATGTAAATCCTGTTGGTGATAAAGACAAACCTGAATATCCATCAGACTACCATTTAGACGCAAAACAGCACAATTCTGACTTATTATCAGATTTACATCAGTACCCAATCTTCATGACAAACCTAAAGAAGTCAGACCCTCCTCAGCTTCGCAGACTTTTTTAATAGGAGTGAGATGAAATCTACTTTATTAACTTCTTTGTTTGTCATAAAACCCACAGTTTTTAAGTCTAAGGACCTGATGTCGGACAATCCTGAAATTTGTCTAAACAGGTAGAGAAGCTTTACTCTATTTAGGGGGCAAAGTTTTCTTGCTTTTTTTCTCCTTACGAAGAATGGCAAAGAATAAAGTACAGTGGCCTTGTTCTTCTTGAATCTGTTTATACAGCCTAATTGAGGGTTGGTGACTATTGCATATACCAATTTGTAGCTCTAGCTCCCGGGTCTAAATGCTTTTCTTTAAGCCTTTAGACATATTTTGTGTCATTCTTGACCATACAAGTTCTTTCCTTTTAATATTGTGATTTTAGATGTGCCTTTACCATATGTATCCTATTAGTAGTTAACATTGAACTCTATTGGCCTCAGTGCCGCCCTGCACTTAATATTCACATGAAAGATGTAATGTGTCCCCTTAAAAGGGCCACAGTTAGGAGCAAAAAAACACAAAGGGCAAAAATGTCTTTGGCAGTCTTGATGATTCTTTATTGTAGATAATGATTTATATGAGGATTGATTAGCAAGACACCAAAACTAAGCTGAACCATGGGGGAGAAAGAGCCAGTCATAAGCATTTCAAAGCTACAGAAGCCGATAGGGAATCCGGCTGCACAACATTAGAGCAAAAATTGAAACAAGAAGTAGGCAATGCAGTGGTAGCTGGTGACATTTGAAAGTGGTGAGGCGTAAACATAGGGCATGACTTTGATATAGCGAGCAGCATGAACAGGTTCAATGGACAAAACTGGGATCCAGGATGGGTCCCTTTCCCAAGAAAGTAATGGAAAAAAGATTGCCAAATGGTACATTTCAAAGCAAATGAATGTAGCGAAATAGCAAGGCTTATAAAGCAGTGGGAAAGTGTAGTCTTGAAATATTAAACACATTAAAAACTGCCCCATATCTTACTGCATTAATATGTTGGGCAGTTAACGTAATGTGTATATTGTACAGCGTGATAACTTTTGCACTTTAAAATGTATGCTTGCCAACTGTCTTGCACTGCATGCAGCATTAACTTTGGAAAACAATGCTCTAACCACCAGGCTTCGGGACGCACCCACAGCTTCTGGCTGCAACCAGTCAGATAGAAATATGTGGAGACAGGTCTTTAAGTGGGATGAAAAAAGTAGGGGATCTCTATAAAGGAACATGTCAAGTACATTTCTGTGATTCCCATAGTGAGCCAACCGACCAGTATTTTGGTTTACTGGTTTCTCTCTGAGATGTTATTGTATCCAGATAAATGACAGAACAACTGATCTACACCTCAAACCTTTCACTATCATTGGCTTTGTCAATGGGTGTAAGCTGGTTAAAATAAATGAGTAACAACAATGATTTGTCATAAATAATTAACATTGGAAATGTTTCAATTCTGAAATAGTGAGTCTGTGAATTAAATAGCATTGAGGCTTCTGGAAAAAGGTTTGGCCTACAGTTATGTGTGCTTTATGTTAGATATGTATCCTCTTTTTCTCTGCAGATCTTGTCCGTTTGCACATCTTCAACCACCTCTCTTTCCTCTTTAACATCCTCTTTTTACTCTTCCATGAATGCACTTCCTAGCATCCCTGTCACTTCACTGCCCCCAAACATACAGTGCACTCCCCCAAATGTAAGCACTTTATTTTCTTTTACTTTTGCCTTGCAAATATTTTGACATCTGTGTACCCCTTTACACACACATCCACAGAATTTCAGTTGCAAATGGAATACCTAAACATTGTTCTATGTGCTCTGCCGGGAGGCCAACCCACTGACAGGCACTTTGTCTGGCTTCAGCCTTAGCACCTGAACTCCCAATCAAAGTCCCTCAAAAACCTTCCATGGCTCAAGCCTCAAAGTATGCACAGAAGAAAATGCAGATGAGCAACATTATAAAATAGCTAAATAATGCAAGATTAAGTAAACAATGAGAAATAAGGGAGGAACTACATCGCTACCTCAATGTTTTTAACCATCATTGTTTGCACGTCAATCCATGTTTTTGGCATCAGTATTAACTTAGGGGCATGAAGCCAGGGGCAGTTTTAATATCACACATCAGAGAACTGTCCACTGTATGCACATATTTCTTGCCTTGCTTGACTCGGATATTTGGATCAACTTTGCAAGGGAACAAGAACGAACCCTGCTTGTTATTTGGATCCATTTCACGGTGGAACAAATGCTGCAGCTCCACTTCTAATGGGGCCAGCGATGTGCAGTCAGGGCCTGGGGGTGTCACAGTGGGAGAGGTTAGCGTGATGAGGAGTTTCACCACAATATACATAACACAACTTTAACTTGCATACACTTAACATTTCCAACAATGCACCGGATAAGGTGTGCTTGCATCCGCTCTCACGTATGACGAAAGGGTGGGATCTAAGCTTTTGAATGACGGAATTCTGAAATCACGCAAGGATGAAGTCTCTGGCGCCCGAAACCATGATGATGATTGCTTCACTGGCCGACAGAGTGCATACAATTATAGACCGCATGGCAATGAAGGGCTTTAAAACAGAAAGCCCTGCTTCCTGCATCACAGTTCCCAAAGTTGATTTACTGCCTGGCTTCTGTCTCCTGCTTCATAGCGAGGTGGGGCAGGCAGCCTGAAAGACACAGTGCAGCCCAGACTTAAATACATCAATTTACTTAGAGATACAATATATCTCTAAATAAATCGATCTATTTAATATGTTGTTATGTAAATGTGTAGGAATTTCAGATGGACGCAGCCCCAACGCCCTAATGGAGGAATAGCCCCTGGGGCAACGAATACAACAAAAATATGGGATTGAATGTTCTGCGACATATCCATCTCAAAGCAGAGCCCCCTTACATATGAACCAGGCAGGAAATGACATAACTGGAAAAAGAGACAGCACCATTTGCCAGACAACACACACCGAATAGGTGACTGGGATAGATTTAAGGCTAACCACACCTTCTTTTTTTTGCTTTTTTACAGAGTTTTATATAGCGCGAACTTGACCCGAAGGTATCGGGTATCAGAGTGCTTTACATAGCACATAGCACCAGTTGCGTTACATGAGAATGGAGAGACTTTCAGGCACAAGAAGAAGAAATACTTGTTTTACATCTTTTCTCTTTTCCACGCTTCCTCACTCTGCCCACTGCCTCCCACATTGGCACTTCACTTGAGTTGCAGAACAAACCTGGTACCGCCAATGGAGACACCAACACCAACTGTGGTGTGGGGAAAAAAATGGCACTGATTGTGCTGAGTGCAAGACCCAGAGAAGCGCTGCCTCTCCCTTTGATACGCACCCTCAAACTTACGCTGCTCACTTTGGAGAATCTCCTCTGGAGAAGCAACTTGCTTCTGTCTCTTGATGCACCTAAGCACCAGTTCTAAGCTACCTTTGTATATCATGACTTCCTATTTGTATGTCTGAGGAACTAAAGACCTCATAACAGGAGCTACTATATGAATAACTTTATCTTTTTGATCATACTGATTTGCCCTTTAAATTGATTTTGTGATTTTAATACCACGTTTACTATACAGTAAATTAAAATTAGTTGTGTATTATTCTTGAATTGTCAGTTACTAAACAAGGCTTTATCTTTATGAAGGAGGGAGTTGAGAACAATTGTAATTTGCAGAATATGGCATCACCAAGTAGAAATGAACAGAGACAAGTTCAGGCTCTATTGCAGGTAATTGAACAATGTTCTCCTATGTCTAAATGTAGATTAATATATATATTATTGAGTTTATGTGTTATCATTGTGGAAAGGTGTATTTCTTTGTCAAGGTATGTGTATTAATATTCATAAGCACTGACTATCTCCCAGCCATCGATGTATGAGAACCTGGAAACACTGATACACCAGTTCTAACGCTACCTATCTAGAGAAAACATTCTGTTCTCTATTCACAAACTGCATTTTATTTTACATTTAATAGTACTACGTTAGTACTCCTTACGTAATACAAAATGCATTTCAAAATACCACATGCTAAGATGTCCGCATCTCCTATCTTTTCTATGTGCATAAATCTTTGCACACTTAGGTCTATGTGAGTTTAAATTATTGGGGAGATGTCAAGTGTGGCTGGGAAATGGGGACAATTTGCACCTAAATGAGTGAGTTATGTGGGTAAGGAAGAGTTTAGGGAGGGAAATGACACAAAAAAACACACCTACACGCGAGTAAACCCATTGCTAGTCACAACCCTCACTTCTAAATACAGCTAAAAAGGTCCCAAAACAGGGGAATATGTATTCAATCCCAGTCTTGGAATATGCCCAGCACCACACATCGCCACTCATGCGTACTGCAATACACTTCCATCGAGAACAATGGAGGCAGGGTCTTAAAATATCACCCTATTGGAAATAGTGTTAAAATAATTTCAATTATTTCAAAATGCACTGGACCCAACACTTCACTGAAAAACACAATAAATGAAATGTTATGGCCCGAAAGAAAAATCAAAAATTTAGCAGATATAGTCCACTACACAAACCAGAACTAGTTCCTCAGCAACATTTATATATAGTATCCACTATGTAGTTAGTTATAAGTGAGTCAGAGTTTCCTAAGAGAGAGCATTGTTTTGATTTGCTAATAGCTTTTATGCCTCTTCATGAAACTTTAGCCTAAAAAAAGTTCATCCATCTCAACTACCTCCTGAAAAGTTTCGGGGTGATCCATCAATCTGGGTCGAGAAAAAGGGGGTTGGTCCCAAAACACTTTTTCCCACCCATGCATTTTCCATAGGAACGAAAGAGGAAAAACAAATGAATAGAATTACACCAAATTTGGCAGAAAACTAGATATTTATCTGGAAAGCATGCTTTTTGTTATTAGGTGTAATTCTGTTGAGTCATTTTAAAGGAATTAAGATTTAAAATGTATAGAGATATTTTGCCCAGGACTCCAGCAGCATTATACTGAATGGTTGGTCTCAGGAGACTCTGAATGGCTCCAAAAATCTGGAGTAACGCAATGCAGCGCAAATCGCTGCATTGTGCTACTCTGCCCTGGGAAGGAGTTCCATGGGCGTTGCATAGGTGTTTCCATGTAACTCCCATGGATTTTAATGCATCCCCAGATTTACAAGAAATTATAAACCTGGGTAAGTGCCAAAATCTTACACCTTCTCAGGAGAGGCGGAACAAGGAGAAATATCTCTATTTTTCCTTGTTTCTTACTCTTTCTATATGTGCTGCATTCTGAAGTACACATAGAAAGAGGAATATGCCTCCTAGGATTGCTTTTGTGTAGGAAGGTGTCCCTTCCTGCACTAAAACAACCCTGCATGCAACACAGGCACCCTTACACCATGGTGCAAAGGTACCTGCATTAGGGCTAGGCTGGCAAAAAAGGGCGGCAGTGCAAGCTAAATGACAGAAATACGCCATATTTCATTATATATGCTGTATTCCTGCCCTTTCCCTGTCACGCAGTGTGGCGAAGAATGGTGACTTGCAGCGCTGCTTGACTTTCTCATAAATGAGACCCTCTGTCTCCATGTCATAAAATCAAAAAAGCACAGACGGGGTTCAGGGTAGGGAAACCCTGACACCTTAGCCCTTATAAAAGAAATGTCTTTGGCTTTGCCTCAGTCTTGCAGTTCTCCTACAGTAGTCAGTACACTGCGGCTAATCACCCTGGGGGTATGTAGGCGCTGTGCTGTGGAATTGGTTGAAGAGCCAGGTTTTGAGTCCCTTCATGAAGTGGGTCAGCGAGGGTGCGGCTGAGGTGAAGGGGGAAGGTGTTCCAAGCTTTGGCGGCGAGGTGGGAGAAAGAGAGTTCTTCTGATTGGCAGCAGCAGATTCATAATATCTGAGCTAGGTGTGTGGAGTGGAGATTTTTAGTTGACTGGTTGAACAGCAGGTGGTGGTTCATGGAGGCTGGTCCTTGCTTGTGGAGGGCTCTGTATGCGTGGGTCAGAAGCTTGAAATTCTATTTTTTCTGGACGGGGAGCTAGTCGATGTCCTTCAGGGGCTGGGTGATGTGTGCCCTATTGGGCGGTGTGAGGATCAGTTTGACTGCTGTGTTCTGAATTGTCTAGAGTCTTTGCATGAATTCAGTGGTAGTGCCTGCATAGAGTGTGTTGCCGTAGTCTAGTAGGCTGGTGATGAAGGGCTGTGTTACAGTTTTCTGTGTGCTGATGGGGAGCCATCTGCAGACTTTGGAAGCAGGCTGAGGAAACAACGTTGACCAAACGTTTCATGGAGAATCCACTCTCCAGGATGATGCCAAGGTTGCCTGCGTGGTCTTTCGGTGTAGGGGTGGGTCCGAGCTCCACCAGCCACCAGGAGTTGTTCCAGATGGCAGTGTGTCTGCTGAAGATCAGAGCTTCCATTTAGTCCATGTTGAGTTTCAGGCAGTTGTCTTTTATCCTTGCCGCGATGTTCTCCATACAGTTGTGGAAATTGGTCTTCGTAGAGGTGGGGTCCCCTGAGAGCGAGAGGACAAGCTGTGTATCGTTAGCGTCGGTGATGATGTTGATATTGAGTGATCTGACAACGTCTGCGAGTGGTATCATGTAGATGTTGAAGAGGGTTGGACCATGGGATGAGCCGTAGGGTAAGCCGCAGATGGTGTGCTTAGGTAGCGAGTTGAAGAAAGGGAGGTATACTCTCAGGGTGCATCCAGTGAGAAAGGATGCCATCCATCTGAGCACATCATTTGTGATTCTAATATGGTGTAGATGACATGGGAGCTCCTAGAGATCCAGCAAGACGACTGCCAAAAAACCTCTTAAGAACAGGTAGTTATATCCACGTACAGCGATGGTAATTTACTCAACAGTTCAGACAGGAAAAACAGACGTGCATTCATTATACATGTAACAACTCCTTCCTGGTATATAGTGCACTCTTCCCATCGCAGATGCAAACTTGAGAAACTCTTGCAAATTCCAGAACATGAACAGCATATTTCACTCGCTAGTCTTTCCATACCACCAGAAGCTGAGCTCTTCAAAATATCCTTATTGTTAGTTGCTGCAGTTCGAGTGTGCATTAGTGTTGTAGCAATGAATTCAGGTGACACAGGCAAGATGGAGTCTGATTAATTTTTGCGTTTGCGGCATAATTTCTTACACACAAATAGTCTACAATCTTGTTAGGAATGTAGTTTGTGCTTCTTGGAGTCTATAAATGTCCTGATTTTTTATTTTTTTTTAAACATCTTTTTATTAAGGTTTTCTTCTGATTACATACAGCAGAATATAGATGGACCGTGCATTACAACAATTATACAACACCATTGCTGGGAGCACTGTGGATCAAATATGCATTAGAAAACAAATTATTACATACAGAAATGTGACCCGGTCCCCGTATCACTGCTCGATCTCTGACTACGTAGTTATGCAAAGGATGTATGTTGTCTCTGTGCACAATGACTACGACAAGGATTATAGTGCGAAGTTCATCTAAATAAACTATAACTAACAACCAAATCATAAAGAAAAGAAAAAATCGCCATATCCAGCCTGCGGAAATCATGCTATGTAACAGGTGAGAGGGTGTGTGTGTGTGGACCAATGTACTGCAAGGGCAGAAGAAACAACGATGGAGTACCATGATAATATTACGGTGCGTGGGGGGGGAGTGTCTCGTTGTTGGCTTACTGCACATGGCTCAAAACTTGCTTAGCATTAGCCAAGAATATCCTGTGAAATTAGGAGGAAAAAAAAGGGGGGGGTTAGTAGGCTGCATTGGGGTCTCTGTTATCCCGTTGGGGAGCTGTGTGTGGTGTGCTGCTGCGCCTGGCTCCCAGGTATGCGCAATCGGATATTTGCGCAGACCCGCAGTTTCCTCCTTGTGTAGCGTAGCGCTCTCAGCCTGTGCCCAGATTGTGAGGGATTTCTCCCAATTAGCCGACGCTGGAGGATCAGCATTCTTCCAGCTCTTCGTAACTAGGCGCTTGGCCATGATCAAACCCAGATCTCTAAATCTGGATATCGCTTTATTGTTCTTTGTCCGCGGGTATAGTCCCAACACGCAAGTCTCCCAGTTAAACTGCAGTGGCGCCTGAGTGCATTTTACTAATGTGTCTACAACTGCACGCCAGTATGATTGCAATGAGGTGCAAGACCATAGCATCTGTAGCAGATCCGCGCCCACCAGATGACATCGGGGGCAGGCGGAAGTGTTGAGGTGAAAATAATCATTGATCTTGTCTGGTGAAAGGTATGCCCTAAGGATAATATAAGTCTGAATAAGTTTAAATCTCGAATTACGTGCTATACATGTGGACCCAGCCAGTAGTGAAGCCCACTCTTCATCAGTCCATGGCCGTCCTCTATCCACCGCCCATTTCTCGTGGAGTCTAGTTAACGCCGTCAGTGTGTGCGTCAGCAGGGCCTCCACTAACCAGTACACAACATGCGACCCCTCCCCCATATCTATAAATGTCCTGATAATAATGGCTGTTCCTCGTGACCAGACACTCAGTGACGAGAAATAACTGAAATCACCCAATTTAGAGGTGAAGGTAAATTTTGTGTTATGGTTTAATAGTGTGTCCTGTAGGAGAGTGGACTTCACATGGTGTGGTTTTGAATATGCTGCGATTAGTCTGTTTGTTTACAATTGTTTATGCCTCTAATGTCACAGGACATAAACTTCCCATGTTGGGCAATGCTAGGGCAAGCCATTGGTCTGTGTGATTTTGCTGTTAAAGTATACATCCCGCAACAATTATAAATGATAACCTACAATCACCATCCACCCATCCCTTAGCCACACTGATATTCCCAACCATCAACAAACAGTTCCCTCCCTTTGGCAGACTATGCCAACATAACATGTTGCGAAACACACTCGGGGTGCACTGTGCTGCCAGCCACCCATGACTGGTAAGTAAACCAATGTATCTTTCAATAAGGTTGTGCGGTTTGTAGAGAATAAGTACAGAGTGAACATCACCTGAATTGAGAGTAATATAACCAGGGACATGGATCGTATCAACCATAGTTACTGGATTCACCATCTAGGCCGAACAATAGAAGTAGGAGTAGATATGCAAGGCCTCAAGGGCCAAACATCTTGTCAGGTTTAGTTCTCACTCCACATCACTCAAGATGTCCTGCATCTGACTGAGGTGGCCCTCTGCAGTCATAGAGCACCTAAGGAAACTGTTGCCAGCCCCCTTCTACATGATGTTTATCTTAATATAATTGTGCAATTCCTCAGGGTTACCGTAGATGTGCATTCTCTCTTCTGGTTGCAGTCTTAGCCTAGCTGGGGACAGCACTGGATACCTGACGCCATGTGTGCAAAGGCATTTCTTCAACTCTGTAAAATGACATTGCATCTCCTTCACCATTGCTGTGAAGTCAAGGAAGATGGACAAGCTTGAAACATCATGTTCAAGAGGGCACTTTTTCAAGGTATAATGTGGCATTAAAGTCACAGTAATTAAAATAAAAACAGGCAACAATGGGTCTGGAAGTGGCTCCAGGAGGTGGTCTAGACGCCAAAGATTGGTAAAAACATTCTGTCATGAACAGATTTGTAAAATACTCCCTTCTAAAGAGGTCTACATACAAGTTTTCCACAAAGTGTTTGAATTTACAGATTTATGCAGACATGCTGTGTATCCTGACATTCTTGCGTCTGGACCTGGATTCAAGGTCTTTGTTTTTTACATTAATTACTGCAACAGCCTTTGCCATGTGCAGCATGGTGTGAGATGATTTTCCCACACAGTCTGATGTTCTACGTTCTACTGGGGTGGCGTAGTGGGCAAAAGAACAATGGATTTAACCCAGATCTTTTCACTGGGGGAGAATGTTTGCATTGTCAGCATTCTGTCCATCATTTGTGTGCCACTGGATTCAAGCTAGCCTGGCTGAAGAAGGGTGACATACCCTGAAACCGGTCCCAGGATGCTTGTTTCCTGTCCAGGGAGGACATGGCCTGGCAGTTCGGTCAAGACTGTTCCCATGGGGCACAGGGTCAAGACTGATTTGCATATGGCTGGGTCCAAACTGGGGTAGCGTAGTGGGCAAAAGAACGATGGATTTAACCCAGATCTTTTGACTGGGGGAGAATGTTTGCATTGTTAGCATTCCGTCCATCATTTGTTTGCTGTAACACTTTTTGCCATAAGTGGGATAGGTATGCCCAGACGTGGGTCCCTTGCTCACTGTGCCACTGAATTCAAGCTAGCCTGGCTGAAGAAGGGTAACATACCTTTAAACCGGTCCCCGGATGCTTGTTTCCAGTCCAGGGAGGACCTGGCCTGGCAGTTCAGTCTAGACTGTTCCCATGGGGCACAGGGTCAAGACTGATTTGCATGTGGCTGGGTCCAAATTGGGGTGGCGTAGTGGGCAAAACAACAATGGATTTAACCCAGATCTTTTGACTGGGGGAGAGTGTTTGCATTGTCAGCATTCCGTCCATCATTTGTTTGCTGTAACAAACTACGTTCTACCTAGTAAAGTATTTTACCATGTCTTTCCAGTCATTCCTGCATCCTATCAAAACAGCTTCTGAGCGAGTAAATCTTGTAGTGTATGTCTTCATGTCACACTCTTTCTCACAGCTTTCAGGTGTCTGAAAATTAAGGCCTAGGCTTTCCACCAAGTCACCACCCAGCCAGTCTTTTCCTATGCCCTAATGCTAGCTTGCTCTGTTTTTGGTCAGCTTTTCCCATTGAAACAAATTTAGTTGACTCCTTGACTGTGCAGTGAATATGAGAGGCTCCCAGTGGAGCCCACACAGCCCCCACAACAATCTGAGAAAAAAACACATGGTACAGTAGGTGTCTTATTCTAAATTCAGTACCCACTAAGGCCTTGATGCATCAAGAATCGTTAAGCAACAGGGGGTCTCAGGCTTACGTACGTGCTATTTCTAGCAATGCTTCCTTTCTTGAAGTGCTGTTCATAAAGATCCTTCGGTCCCAAAGCCACCAGCTTCATTTTAAAACCAGTCAGTGGCCAAGTTCATATGTCTTATGTGCCAGGCCTCCTCTCCTCAGGCGCGGTGATAGACTCCAAACTGCAGTCTTGGGCTCTCCCTAGGCATATGATGCACTTGTTGCACTGAAACCAGCAACGACTCCTGCTATTGCAAACTGTGCACCACAATCCATGGTGCATGTGAGCTGCCCTGCTCCTCCAGCCATACATCCCTCGCTGCAGATCCTCACTCTAATCTCAGAGTTGTGTAGTAGAGTCCCAAACAGGGCCCAGTCCATCAGTCACACGCCTCACCCTCCGTAATGCAGCCGTTCCTTAGTTTTGGTTCATTGTGCTGGCTCCCAACAGCAAATCTCTCAAGGGCCTATTTACGAGCAGAGTTGCATCGCTGTTGCACCACGCAAGGTAATGAAAGGGCAACACAAGTGCTAGATGAGATTTATGAAGTCACAAAAGGCCACTTTGCATGGCCCGGAGAAGCTCCGTAAATCTGGAGTAAAGCAACGCATCAGTGCAAATCGCTGCATTGTCTTACTCCACCCTGGAAAAGCTTTCCATGGGCATGGTGAGGGTGTTCCCACGCAACTCCCATGAGTTTTGATGCATTCCCAGATTTACCAGAACTGGTAAATCTGGGAATGCACCAAAAAGATACGGCTTCCCAGGGGAGGCATAACAAGGAGAAATATTTTATTTCTCCTTGTTACTTCCTCTTTCTATGTGTGCTGCAGAATGAAGCACATATAGATAGAGGAATATGCCTCTAAGGATTGTTTTTGTGCAGGAAGGTGCCCCTCCCTGCACTAAAACAATTGTGCATGCAATAGAGGCGCCCTTGCATCATGGTGCAAGGGTGCCCATGCTGGCGCTAGGCTGTTAAAAGGGCGCCTGCTCAGGGGAAATGGCAGGAATGTGCCATATTGACTTAAATGCTGTGCATTTCTGCCCTTTCCCTGTCATGCAATGCAGTGCAGCAAGGTAACTTGCTATGCTACCCTGTGAGACAAGTTCATAAATAGGCCCCTCAGTTCCCTGAGCCGTGCTCCATGTTGCACATGTTGCAGGGGATTTTGATCATATGTTAGAAGCCTAAACCTTGAGGCCACTGTGGTCCAGAGGGTTACTTATCTGCGACCACCATCTCAGCCACCTTGTCAAACCCATGTAAACTAAGGGCCTTATTAAGAGTATGGCTGTCCAAAGGACCGCCATACTTGTGGTGGCGGTCGGGCCCCCACTGCGGGCCTGCCCACAGTATTCTGAGTGTGACAATCAGACCGCCACAGGACCACTGCCTCTACCGGGATCCAGGATCCTGGACCCTGCAGCAGTGGCACAGTGGTCAGGAGCAGTTATATGCTGGCATTGCCTTTGCAGCACTGCCGAGCATATTATGGGTTGCCTGTCCACAGCCCATTTCATGGTGGTGAGCTTGCCATGAAAAGGGTGGCGGAGAGGCAACTAGGCCTTCTGCTGCTTCTGGGATTGGGGTGCATGCAGGAGGGCACATGTTGTGCCCCCTAGAATTGCACTCCTGTTCCTCCACAGTGTGTCATGCACGACATGGTGCATGCCACACCATGCAGGAACATGCAATGAGTGCTCTCATGGCGGAGGCTTGCAGGTTTGGCTCTCCTATGAACCTAACAGACCCCCACTGTGAGATCTCTACAGCACCGACAACCACCATGGATTACACTTGTAATCCGGCAGGCAGACAGGTGTACTACGGGCTTGGCACTCCTCCTGTGGGTGCGGCGGTGGCTGGCCTACAGGAGGACCGCCAAATTGTAATATGGCTTTAAGATTGATTTTCAACTTCATTGTTCATATAGGCATTTTTTACACTTTCTTCAAACATTCAACTCTCCTGATTCTCTTTTCCGGTATTTGTTATTTGGTCTTGCTTTAATCAATAAATATTTCCTTGTATTAAATTAGTTTGGGAATTTCTTGATTGGTTTCTTGACTTTAATGTTCTTCTAATACTGCTTAAATATTTCATTCACCTTTCTCTGAGGAAAAGCTTGTTACCTTTGTGCCTTACCTACCAGGGTAATTCCAGATTTGCTTACTGAAACTGTATTTACTCATCAAGGCATTGGATTATGAACTTTGTGGGAGCACGTGCATTACTTCCTGAGTTAATCATCCCAGTTATCACATTGATCCATTTTCTATCTTGGCTCTTGAGTGCTCTGTGGCTGTGCTTGATCTTCCAAGGAGCCATCCTGGAGCAATTTCTCTGATTTACTGATCTAGGGCTTGAAGGATGTCTCTGTTGGTTTTCCTCTGTTGTGAACCATGGGTTAGTATATCTAGTCCCAGTGGGCAGCTTACCAGACCTGCTACAGAGTATTTATTTGATCTTCCTCTGACCGGGTGATTTGAAACATATATTTAAGCTTTTTCTGTATAAGGTTCATATCAGTGAATGATTCCGGGGATCTTGACCTATTTATACTCTTGGGATCTGGGATTTTTTCCCACTTGAACTGACAGAATATCAAACGCACAAATATCGTGACACAGAAATATTGTGTCAAAAATATCGTTCACATAAACTTCTATACTTATAAGGTAATTAAAAAAATGTTGAAAAAAATATCCTTTTTTGCATAAACACACAGTTTAAAATAGTACAACACAATTCTTTTAAGACGTAATTATAATATAAAACATATCACATGCAATTAACACTTAATAATAAAAATAAATATATACATACACACATAAAACATATGTGTGTATGTTTATATACACAAGATATATATATATTCACTGAAAAACCATAGGTTTCAGGCATGATATAGTTAGGAATTAGCATTTAAAAAACCTTAGAAATTCACTGAAAAAACAATAGGTTTTAGGGGTGTTATAGTTAGCTGGACATTTCACTCGAACAAAACCATTGAAATTCCTCCGATATAGTTAGTTGTACTAACTACTAAGGGTGGGCGTAGTGGGCGTAGTGGGGCTACGTGAAGCAGCACGTAGTGTGCCCAAATCTACGCACACTACGTGCTCCGCGTAGCCCCACTACGCGCCACCCACCTCCCGCCCGCCCTCCTTTTAAAACATACCCTAATTGTAAATTAAATAATAGTAAAGCCACTTACCTGAAGCGCGGCGTCTCTGGGGCTCCCTCTTCCTGGTTTCCAACTTCTTGTGACAAATGCGCATGTGCGGACGCCCGCGCATGCGCATTTCTCGCAAGAAATGCGCATGCGCGGGCATCCGCGCATGCGCATTTGTCAGAAGAAGTTGGAAACCAGGAAGAGGGAGCCCCGGAGACGCCGCGCTTCAGGTAAGTGTCTTTACTATTATTTAATTTACAATTAGGGTATGTTTTAAAAGGAGGGCGGGCGGGAGGTGGGTGGTGGGTGGCAGGCAGCTACGCTTCGCCCTGGCGTGTGCGTAGCGCTGCCTGCTTCGCCTACTTCGAAAACTGCGAAGCAGGCAGCGCTACGTACACTACGTGGGCGAAGCGTAGTGTCTCGCCCAGGGATACTAACTACATCTTGCGCGCCCGCAATCCACTGCTAATGATGTCACATATTACATCATTCATGACATGGTCAGTGACATCACTGGTGACATCTCAAATGACATCACTGATGACATCATCCTCATGACAATCAGATACACCTCACCATACACTAGTATAACCTTTCATCACTCACTGTAAAATACAGAGTGCCAGATTAAAAACCATAGACACACCAATACAAGTTTTTAAACACCCACTCAGTGATTCCTAGATCTATACACACATCTAATCACTTACCTATAGATTCACTCATACATGCTGTCAATGATCAATAAAACACTATCAAATATACTTATACACCTATATCGACATTACACACCAGCACACATCCTAATCACTTATGAAGTCATCCTACTCACTTATGCAAACAATGGATCATACTTACTTTTACTTAGCTATACACTTATAAAAACACCACTTCATCTAGTCATATAGATAATAACTCATACTTAGTGTGCTATAAAAACACTATTTCAAGTATACAGTTATCCATACAGTCACTCATACAATCACTGAGTCTTATGTATGCTTATTTATATACAACAACTGACACATACACTGGCTTATATTTTTCTAGTTTGTTGTACATGAACCATTGAGACATATATTGGCTCATCACCACACCCATAAAGATATTCACTCACCCAAACAACTGTTATAACATGTAGTTTTAACTTCTTATACCTACTCAATCAAGTATTCACACATCTTTGGGCTGTCACACCCCCCCACCGAACCACACACACATTCACTCTCCCATACAAATACTCAGTTAACTAATCTATAACTAATATAGACTTTCACGTAGCTAGTAACCAACTGGTGCAGCAGTTTACACAACAACTGGCAAAGTGATACAGTTATTCACACAGTTTAGTCACTATCCAATATATTTAGTGAGACACTATAAATTAGTCAAGTAAACAGTCAATCACACTGCTACTAAATCCTCCATCCAGATATTTATATTTATATATCCACTCATTCTTCAATGCAAATTGCTATATGTATATATAATACATATTTAAATAACGAACCAAACCACATTCACTGGGTGATGTCATCAATGATGTCATCAGTGATGTCATTTGAGATGTCATCAGTGATGTCACTGACCATGTCATGAATGATGTAATATGTGACATCATCAGCAGTGGATTGCGGGCGCGCGAGATGTAGTTAGTACAACTAACTATATCGGAGGAACTTCAATGGTTTTGTTCGAGTGAAATGTCCAGCTAACTATAACACCCATAAAACCTATTGTTTTTTCAGTAAATTTCTAAGGTTTTTTAATAGCTAATTCCTAACTATATCAGGCCTGAAACCTATGGTTTTTTCAGTGAATTTCAAAGGTTTTTTAAATGCTAATTCCTAACTATATCAGGCCTGAAACCTATGGTTTTTTCAGTGAATTTCAAAGGTTTTTTAAATGCTAATTCCTAACTATATCAGGCCTGAAACCTATGTTTTTTCAGTGAATTTCAAAGGTTTTGTAAATGACAATTCTTAATGTATTAATTGTTATACTGATTTTTTGATACTGATTTACTACATTTTGAAAACTATTTATTTTTAGATAATTTTTTTTTAAATTACATTATAATTACATTATACAATACAATACAAAATATACTTTCTCAGAATGAACTACTTTAGTTTAACCCCTTCCATGCGGGGCGGATTCCCCCGCGGTGCTGACTGCTGCTTGCGCGGGCGGGCTCATGACGGAACGGTTCCGTCATGAGCACAGCTCAACCGACGCTGATGACGGAACCGTTCCGTCATGAGCGTCGAAGGGGTTAAATACTTTGCAGATAAGCAGTAGATTTTTAAGTACAGTAGTTACAGTTGTTGCAATGGGCAAAACAATTTCTTACTTTATGGATTACTTTTCTAACCACAGGACTGGATCCTAGATTCAGTCCTTGGACATCTCCTGTAAACAGTTGAGTAAAAGCGTTTCAGTTACAGTAGTTATTTTTAAGGAATATTATTGTATTTTAAAAGTTGACACAGAAAATGTTTCACATAGAATCACCAATGTTATCCTATGGCAGAAAATTCACTTAGCAGGTAAGTAGTGTTATCGTTACTTTTTCTTAATCAGTGGTGGATCCTGGATCCAGCACTGGCGAATCTCCTGTAAACAGTTGAAAGAATGTGTTTAAGTCATACAAACGATTTTTTAGGAATATTTTTAGTTTGTGAAAATAGACACTTAGAAACTTTTCTGCACAAAACCACACAATGGATTCCTATGGAAGGAAATACAAGTTACTGGTAAGTACGCTTAGAATTACTTTTCAGGGTCAGTGCTGGGCTAAAAGATGCAGCCCTGGGTTCTGTCCTGATAACAGGTGAGTAAATCGGAAATTTGTAGTTCGGCTGATTTTAGAGGAATATTTGTACAATGGTGAAGGAAGGGTGTAGGGCCTGAGGTGACGTGTGCAAACACGCCCTGTGGTGCGTTTTAAGTTGAGGAATGAATTCCTCTTCAATCCTGCGGTCCCCTGGGAGCCAACTAAACGACCAGGTACCTCCAGTATGCGCCAGGGAGCTGCATTGCAGAGAGGTGTTCAGAGGCCACACCTCTTTTTACAACACTCTGCAACGCAGCTCCGTGGTGCTTACTGGAGGTACCTGGTGGGCTAGTTGGCCCCTAGGGGACCTCTGGAAAATAGGTCCTAACTATATCTATCTACTGGCAATCGCCAGTAGGTAATATATATATATATATATATATATATACTCCACTCGAAAACTGGAGTTATATATAGAAGACAAACTTAATTAACACGTGCTCACTTATTAAACACACAACAGCATTCACCGAAGAAATGGATCCGAGTGATATAGCCATCGCCTTTTTAACTGAGACTTGGGCAGATGCGGCATCTGACCCGGCTTTCATAGTTCCCCTACCTGATGGACTTGAGGTGGTTAGACACAACAGACCACTTAAGCGAGGTGCTGGGCTGGCTCTAGTACACCGCAGCTCAATAAAATCCTAGCCAAACTCCTTTCCCATTTAAATGCAGAGGTTTTGCTGTCCACGCTAAAAACTAACAATTCCTAGACCTTTAACGACCTACTCATGTACCGACCAAAAGAATATTTGAGACAATCCCTTTCAGATTTTATGGAAACTTGAGTCGATTATCCCACTTTCACCATCCTAGGTGATTTTAATTTGGAACAATTAGCTGATACAAATACTAACATTCTCTTAGATAATCTTTAAAGCTTTGATCTGCTCCAACTTATAAAAGAATCAACTCACTATGCCACCATACATTGGATGGCATTTTTTCTAATGATGCAAATATAGAAATTGATAAATTATTGCCACTCATTTGGACTGACCTCAAAGGCATTCTTTTTAATCTTATTATACCTGACAGTAGAAGCACAGCTTCTGAGGGGCCTTTAACATGTACTCATCCACAATGGAATGAAGTTGATAACAATAAAATAGATGAACTGCTAATGACAACTTTTCCAACACTAAGGGGCTGATTCTGATAGCCGGTCGGACAGCTGTCCGTAGCCTTACCGTGCGACTGACACGTACCCGGAGCCAGTCCATCCTGTAGAGTAAGTACGATGCGCATAACTGCCAAAAACACGACCGATACGTAGGCTGTGATTCAAGCTCCATTCTCCGTCCGAGCCGTAACTCCTAACGCTGAACTGAGTAGCCCGGAAGCAGTATCCATAGCAGTTTCCGGCATGACAAGTACGATGCGTACTTCCTACGCGCCGGATGGGTCGTCACGTACGGCACGTCACAGCATCCGGAAAACAAGCATATCAGCTACGATTCACGCCACAACTCAATACACAGCTATGAGACGGACCAGCTTGCAGCGGGTACGAGACGAAGCAACAAGCAGCGTGTACGACACGAACACATCATGAATCCCATTGCACGGGTCATATCAGTACTCTACATCTATGACCGGATCAGGAACCGACGCCGACGGCGCAGGCGGTAAGTCAGACACCTACCACATAAACAAACGACACATACCCGCAAAATGGTACACACACACAGGGGATCCACATCCTGGCCACTAACAACAGGGGTTGCATGGCCAGCATCACTAACACCCCCACCCATAGGGCTTATGTTTCCCATCACCCCTGCCACCCCCACTCATAGGGGACCAGTCGCCCATCACCTCTGCCACCCCCAGCCATAGGGCTTATGTTGCCCATCACTACAGCCACCCCCAGCCATAGGGCTTATGTTGTCCATCACCCCTGCCACCCCCACTCATAGGGGACCTGTTGCCCATCACCTCTGCCACCCCCAGCCATAGGGCTTATGTTGCCCATCACTACAGCCACCCCCATCCATAGGGCTTATGTTGGCCATCACCCCTGCCACCCCCTCCCATAGGGCTTATGTTGCCCATCACCCCTGCCACCCCTGCCATAGGGTTTATGTTGCCCATCACCCCTGCCACCCCCACCCATATGGCTGATGTTGCCCATCACCCCTGCCACCCCAACTCACAGGGGACCTGTTGCCCATCACCCCTGCCACCCCCACCCATAGGGCTGATGTTGCCCATCACCCCTGCCACCCCCACTCACCGGGGACCTGTTGCCCATCACCTCTGCCACCCCCAGCCATAGGGCTTATGTTGCCCATCACTAAAGCCACCCCCAGCCATAGGGCTTATGTTGTCCATCACTCCTGCCACCCCCACTCATAGGGGACCTGTTGCCCATCACCTCTGCCACCCCCAGCCATAGGGCTTATGTTGCCCATCACTACAGCCACCCCCATCCATAGGGCTTATGTTGGCCATCACCCCTGCCACCCCCTCCCATAGGGCTTATGTTGCCCATCACCCCTGCCACCACCGCCATAGGGTTTATGTTGCCCATCACCCCTGCCACCCCCACCCATATGGCTGATGTTGCCCATCACCCCTGCCACCCCAACTCACAGGGGACCTGTTGCCCATCACCCCTGCCACCCCCACCCATATGGCTGATGTTGCCCATCACCCCTGCCACCCCAACTCACAGGGGACCTGTTGCCCATCACCCCTGCCACCCCTACCCATAGGGCTGATGTTGCCCATCACCCCTGCCACCCCCACTCACCGGGGACCTGTTGCCCATCACCCCTGCCACCCCCACCCATAGGGCTGATGTTGCCCATCACCCCTGCCACCCCCACTCACAGGGGACCTGTTGCCCATCACCTCGGCCACCCCCACCCATATGGCTGATGTTGCCCATCACCCCTGCCACCCCCACACACAGGGTACCTGTTGCCCATCACCCCTGCCACCCCCACCCATATGGCTGATGTTGCCCATCACCCCTGCCACCTCCAGTCACAGGGGACCTGTTGCCCATCACCCCTGCCACCCCCACCCATATGGCTGATGTTGCCCATCACCCCTGCCACCCCCACTCACAGGGGACCTTTTGCCCATCACCCCTGCCACCCCAACCCATAGGGCTGATGTTGCCCATAACCCCTCCCACTCCCACTCACAGGGGACCTGTTGCCCATCACCCCTGCCATTCCCACCCATAGGGCTGATGTTGCCCATCACCACTGCCACCCCCACTCACAGGGGACCTGTTGCCCATCACCCCTGCCACCCCCACCCATAGGGCGATGTTGCCCATTACCCCTCCCACCCCCACCCATAGGATGGGTGGTGCGCAACAAATCCAGCATATTCCAACATCAGGTATGTCCGCAAAATACATCCCCCCTAACATCATGTCAACAGTGTGTAGTCTGTGACAAATGCCCACAACAGTGATTATGGCTACGAGCATACAATGTAAGTAACAGCACATGTGAGACCAACACATGAGTGTGACATACACAAGGCAAGCATCACCATAGCACTGTGGAATTGTAAAAAGAACACCCCCTCACTGTGTAGAACAGAAGTTAAGTGGGGGCTTCCAAAATGCAGCAGATGTTGAGCATTGTGGTGATGGGGACTAAACCCCCCTCATCACAGCTTGTATGATCCCTGCTCCCAACACATCAAACACTTCTGGGGCAAACTAGTGGTTGTGTCCCATACACACAGAGATGTGGTGAGGTCAACAGTGCTGTGAAAACATAACACACTCTCGGCCATGTGCAGACAAGCACCACACATGGGGGCTGACAATGCATACAGCGTACAATGACACAACAGCAGAAGTACCATCACCAAGCATGCACACATCTCAAAAATAGACACACCAATCAAAACAACATGTGTAGACTGTAGGTGTCAGATCCCAAACTCACATTCCATGCCAGCAATGGCACCTAACAACCAGGATGAATGTGCACAATGATGTCATATGACTCACAGGGACAGCAGGCAAAATCACAGAAACAGCATCCAGATAAAGGCCCACAAGAGCAATACCAATGCAAACAGGCAAACTCACACTGCACATCTGACACAGCATGTGTGTGTGTGTGTCACAGTATCCCCAGGCAACTGCACAACACATGAGGGGGGCAGAACCACAGTGACACAGATGTGGACACAGTGCCATACAAAAGTAAACCATCATTGGGACACCCTAAGTGGGCAATCAGGCATTGGGAGATGAGAGGGAGCACAACAGACACATGTGACACAGGCTGGAATGAACACCAACTAACACAGCAAGTGACTGACACACAACACCACTACCCCAGGGATCAGACATTGGGGTGACACAAGCATGCATGACACCTCCACTGTGATGACAAAGGCAGATGTCGTACAAACTGGGAAACCCAGACCTGTTCCACAAACGTACATCACACATACACAACACAAATCACTCAGCCTGGCCCCTCATCCATGGACAAACGGGACCTAGGGGACCATCCATGCAAACATTTACATCAGTCCACCCATAACACTACATACCCTGAACTGCACAGGAATGTTGGGAGGAACTAAGGTGCACAGATTCATCACTCAAGGACAGTTTACAACCCTGGGGAATGACAGACATACTGCACAGTATGCGGTACATAGCCATGACCTCAAAGCACACGTAACCTTCAGAATACCTGCCACAGTCCCAGGACAATGCAGAAGCCAAGGCAAACCACAAGGCACACATGCTGACACCTGCCAACATTGCAGCCCTAAACCGGACAAGTGGGATCAGTCACACACACATACACATGTCTCAATCACTGAAAGGTACCACCTAGGGACAACTACATGATATTGCGAATAAAAAAGTGCCTTGGGGAACCCTGACTGTGTCCCATCTGTGTCTGACAACATCATCACCACTCAGAACTGACAAATCCCAATGATGATACACCAATTAATAGTAGTGTGTCATGCACCCCACCATCTGGTATCCCATGGCAAAGTAGTGGGATGAACACAGTACCACTCAGCATGCATCAACAACAGGAACATATCAAGGGAACACTGCCTGTGCATGAAAAGGGATGTGGACACACACACATGCCCATACAACACACACCATGGGCCCAGGCTATGTCATGGGACAACACACTTGAGGGGACCCAGCTCCTGTGGAAGCCCAGCTGTGCCAAACATATTCACAGCACGTCTCACTCATGTCAGCAGAATACTTGGTCAGTCAGCCATCAGTTACCACACAATGAAGGCTCTGGTCACAACAGCCTGGGTACGTGAGTCTCCCCTAAGTCATCTGCACATACTCAAAACATATGTCTAGCAAGTTGCACAGAGGACACAGTTGCTCCTATACCAATGATGCCCACACCTGTAGGTCCAGTGGTGATGCGCACAAAGTCTGTGAAATTGACAAATTGGACATATGTGCATGGGTGCAAGCCACAGATGTGACCATGCAAATGAAATGTACACAGAGATGTCCACAAATAGTTGATCATAACACACAGGTAGATGCAAAGGATGACATGGATACCCACCAGAATAGGATACACAGCTTAACTCCCTGAAATAAAGGATGCCTTTTATACACTGGGGAGGATGCCGAATGTCATCGGATCTATTGATGGGACACATGTTGCTCTGATACCACCAGAGGCACATGAGCAGGCATACCGGAACAGAAAGCACTACCATTCGATCAATGCTCTGGTGGTCTGTCTTGATGACATGTCGATCACACATGTGTGTGCACGGTTCCCTGGTTCTGAGCACGATGCCTACATTATGAGGAGTAGTCGCATTGCAAAGCTGATGTCACAGATGCCAGCTCAGCATGCCTGGCTTGTCGGTGTGTACTGACTGTTTCTCATTGTGTGTGTTTGTCAATGTTGTATTCCGCACTCCGACAAAACTCAGCTACTTGTTCATTTTTGTGTGTGTAGGTGACTCCCGATACCCCAACATGCTGTGGTTGCTGACACCCCTCAGGAACCCTGTGACACCAGCCGAGCTGCGCTACAATGAGGCACATGGTCGGAGCAGGAGGGTGATTGAGCGGACATTCGGCCTCCTGAAAAACCGCTTTCGCTGCCTGGACAAGACCGGAGGGGCCCTCCCATATGAACCTGTAAAGGTGTGCAAAATAATCCGTGTCTGCTGCATGCTACACAACATGGCGGTGCAGAAGGAGGTGCCTCTCATCCAGGATGACGATGACGGCGACCAACGTCCGGCACCTGTGGAGGATCCAGGCCTGGGCCAAGATGCCGGTGATTATGAAGATGATGGTGACGTCCTCTCCCAGCTCATCAACAACTCCTGAACCTGAATGTGAGTTTCCAGGGTTGTTATGTGAATGTATGGAGGTAGCCTGGATTGTGTTGTGCCAGCTCTGTTGCTGTCTGAGTGTGTCTGTGTGCCACTTGACTGGATGCGTGCTGTGATGTGTCTATTCAGGTGGTGTGTACTCCACAATAGGGTAGTACTGCTAACTAGTGTTTGTATAGGTGTCTTGCAACATATTTTGTGCATGTGTATTGCATTTCTCTCCTGTTCTTCTGTGCTTTTGTCTGTATCTTGTCTGTCCTTCCCAGGGTACTTTGCCTGTTGTGTGGTCAACTCTGACCCCCAACACCCAGAAGCCAACACCAGTGTGGAAGTTGACAATTCCCATCAACTGATATACCACACATCCCTGGACTTCCATTTTCCAACACATTGGGAGCGTGTGTCCCTGTTACGTAGAATTACCGTGCAACTAGTGTGGAATAAACGTGTTGCTGATGTGTAATGAACCTGTGCTACACTTTGTTATGTGCGTTGTCTCTCTTCCCACATCTGCGTGACATCTGCTTACCTCACCTTTGGACTTGTTACCACTGACTGGTCTTGGTGTTGTGTCTGTGCATGCCAATGTGTTTCAGGTCAACATCATTGTGTGTGATGAGTAACATGGCCATGGTGAGTATGTTTTGTGTTGCCATAGTGGTGTGTCTCCCTCACATGTGTCACATCCCCATGACTCACCTTACGTTGGTCACATTGTTGCAGTATTTGGCATGCACTGTGTTGTGTAGCAGATCGACATCTCCCTGAACATTACAAGTTGGAATCACAACAGAGGCAAGTATGGTGTACTGGTGAGTTTATTTACAAACATGTGTGAGGGATGTGCACAGGATGGTGGGTGCTGTACAGTGGTTTGGGAATCCAAAGTTCACATTGGAGTTGGAAGTGCTGGTAGATGAAATGTCCAGAGTAAAGTCCACAGTCATCTGATACAATGGCCAACATGAACCCTCCATGTCATGTGGGCGAGTTGTGTGCGATTGGACACAGTGAACAGGTTGCACACAAAGAACATTGTCCAGAACAGGTTTAGAGGCCCTGGGGGATGTGCTGGGACATCTGCCTCTCACATGTCCTTCTTCGGATGACCCCTCTTCTTCCGGGGGGGGGGGGGATCCTCATGTGCAGGCCTCTGTGGTGCAGGGGACTCTCCACCAGAGTCCTCCTCCCTCCCTGTGGCGCTGGCAGATGGTGTTGCGAGGTATGTTGTGGGCACACAGGGGGGTGTGGACAGGTTGGTGTTGATCTGGCGGAGGCATTGTAGTATGTCCTGATGCACTGCAGTGATGTCATCCCACTTGGCCTCCATGCGGGCATGGTGGGCGACCTGCTCGTGTTGCATGTCCTTGAGGATCCCCACTACCTGGCCAAATCCTCTGGCGCTATCCGGGTACACATCTAAAAAGCGTGCCAGGTGGGGGTCATCATGCAGTCCAGACCCGTCTACAAGGAGCGCCCTGTGCCTCCCACCCCTCCCAGCACCCCTCTCCACACGGGCAGGGCCAGCGGCAGGACGCACAGGTGACACTGGGCAGATGTTGATGCTGCTGGTGCTGCATGATGGCTCACACCGGAGGGGCCAGGTTGGTCGTCGTCATCCGAAGAGGACAGTGAGAGAGTCAGACCAGAGAGCTCAGTGTCCACCAGAGTCTGGGACTGGGGATCCTCATCATTTGGTGCTGGGTGCCCAGCACCACCTGTGTTTGGAAGAGACACACAATGCGATTTATGTTTCTACATTCATCGTTGGTTCACAAACATGTCATTTTCAACTTTTCAAACAGATGCCTGCCTATACACTGCTTTTTCCCAGCTTGTCACGGACAGAGTTTGATATTGTTGTTGGCCATTTCCCAGCATGGCCTTGTGATCCCCACAATAGAGCCCAGTGTCAGACATCTTGTCAGTCCCTTCCCACTCCCTGTGAGGCGAGTATGGTTCAGTTTGATCTTTCTGGGCCATGGGGGTGAGTGTAGGTTGTGTGTGTGACTGCGAGTCCCATCATACTCTTGGCTACACCCTCCTTCCCAGCATGCCTATACTTCCTCCCTCTTGACTCTGCTTCCCTGTGAGGGGGTGTGACAGCAATGGCAAGATGGCTGACTGTGAAGTCCTGATGTTTGTTGTTGGCCATTTCCCAGCATGGCCTTGTGCTCCCCACAACAGAGCCCAGTGTCAGACATCTTGTCAGTCCCTACCCACTCCCTGTGAGGCAAGTATGGTTCAGTTTGATCTTGCTGGGCCATGTGGGTGGGTGAAAATTGTCTGTGACTGCGACTCCCATCATACTCTTGGCTACACCCCCCTTCCCAGCATGCCCATACTTCCTCCCTATTGACACTACTTCCATGTGAGGGGGTGTGACATCAATGGCAAGATGGCTGACTGTGAAATCCTGGTGTTTGTTAGGCTACAAGTCCCAAGTGAGCCCCTGTGCTTCACACAGCAGCACCCAGTATGGGGTATCTTTTGCTGATATTTCAATGAGGTGTGTGTCAATGCATTGTACCCGGTGAGTTGTGTGGAGTTTGTGTTGAGGGGGGTTGTCTCCCCATGCTGATTATTATGGTCAGGGCTGTCAGTCCTCCTTCCCATCAAGAAACGTGCTTCCATTGTAGGGTGTGTAAGTTGTCTTTCAGAATGTCAGTCAGTGCTGTTCTGCTTCTGATTTGCACACAGGCCCTACCAGGGCCTTGTGCTCCCCACAGCAGGACCCAGTGTCAGCCATCTTGTCAGTCATTTTCCACTCTCTGTGATGTGGGCATGTTTCAGAGAGGTCTTGATGGGCCAATCTGGAGGGGGAGCATTATCTGTGACTACAGGCCCAATCATGCTTTTGTCTACACTCACTTCACCTGCATCCCCACTATTCCTTCCTGACAGTCAGCTGCACTGTGAGGTGGTATGTTTGTGGTGTCAAACTGTCTGGCAGGGTGTATTTGAATTAGTGCCACTGGCTTGCTCTATTTGTTTGTAGGTTGGTGCATGTCATTAAAAAGTTCCCAGTCACTATGAGATGGCAGGTATTGTGTTTGTGTGACTGGCATACACATCTTGGGCTGATTATCTATTGGTTAGTGTAGCTTTGCTTGCGGTGCATGGTTTCACTGTCCCCTTGCCACACAATCTTGGGTATGATGTTTGTGTACTCACCAGGCTCTGGGATGTCTGTTAGGCCATGGATGCTCTCTGGTGGTAGGATGTCCCGCACCTTCTCTTCCCAGGTCCTGAAGTAGACTGGTTTGGCAGGAGGGCCACCGCCGGTGCACTGACTCAGGGCGTGATCTTTTTCGATGAGTTTCTTGACCCTCCTGCGCACGTCATACCACCTGTTCTGGATATCGTCCTTTGTGCACCTTGCTGGTGCTTGTGCGTTCACCTTGTCCACAATCCTCGCCCACATCTTGGTTTTCTGTGAGATGGGGGTCCTTTGGACCAATGTACCAAACAAATGTGGCTCTACTCTGATGATCTCGTCTACCAGCACTTCTAACTCACTATCTGTGGACTTTGGATTCTTCTTTGGAGGCATGGTCATGGGTGGTGGTGGTGAGGGATGTGTGTGTGAGGGTGCAAGTGATGGTGGGTTGGTGTTGGTTTTGCTGGGTGTATGTGTGTGTGCTTTTGTATGAGGTGCTGATGGTGTGTGAGTTGTGTGATGTGTGAGTTGTGAGTGTGTCTGTGGTTGCTGTGTACTGGTGTTTGCTGCTGGCTGTGTCTCATGTTGCAAGGGATGATGGTAGTGATTGTAGTCTTTTATATAGTTGGAGTTGTGGGTGTGTCTTTGTCCCATGTTTTTTTGTGGTATTTATTGGCTTTGTCATTGCTTGTTTGGTCCTTTTTTGTCTTTTTTCCTTTGTGTTTTGTAGGCATGAAGGAGACGTTCATGTGACGGAAACGGACGCTGCTGTTGCCTTGTGCGGGCTTCTCCGCCTCGTTCACGCTGCCTGTCTTCTGTGTTTGGTACGCGTCATTCGCGGCAGTCTCTATTGCTTGTGTGCCGGGTTGTCTGTGTGTATCGGTCGTGCGGCTTGTTCTCCGTGCGAGTCGGTCTGGTTTTGCACGCATTGCATCGTACTGCGCAAATCGTACATCGCGGGTACGGGTCGGTCGGCTTCATTCCGGGTTCGTGTCGGTCGGTGATATTCGCGTCGGTTTTCCGGCCGGATCACTATTTTCCCTACGGCTCGGTAGTACGGCTTGTATTCTGTACGTGTCAGTTGTAATTCACATGCGTTGCATCGTACTGCACAGGTCGTACGGCGCTGGTCCGTGTCGGTCGGTGTTCGGTCCGGATCTGTGTCGGTCGTTCAGTTCGATTTGCGGCCGGAATCGGAATCGGCCCCTAAGTGAAGACACTGAGCAGGCCTCATTCACTTTGAATTCTTCGATAAATAGGGCTTTGTCACCGGTAGAACCCCCTATAAATAAAACAAGTAATCGCAAAACACCTTCGGCACCTTGATTCTCCACAGAACTTATGGAGTTGAAGAAAAAGTGTAGGCATCAGAAATAGATATGAAGAACAACATGTTGCATTAAAAAACAAGAAAACTACAAAGTCTTATTAAAATAATACAAAAAACTGATTAAGGAAACCAAAATGAAATTCTGTACTAACAAAATAAAACTTGCCAATAATTTCCCTAAGGAATTATTTAAAACAGTCCAAACTCTAACCATTTTGGAAGGATATAAAAACAAAATAACAGCCAGTCCAGAATTTTGTGACAAAATAGCAAAACTCGTTTTTAGCTAGGTTAATAACATATTGTTAGTGTTTAATACTCATAGCACTGAGCCCTTTTCCACCGCTCTTCCGGAAAAACAAAATAAAAGAATAATCTCTCTGATTCATCCCAAATCCTATGCTCTTTTACATCTCTCACAACTGAGCAAATTGCTTCTGGCTTAAAAAACACTAAATTAGGATCTCCTATGGATACCTGCCCTGCGATGGTGCTTTATAATGTTTCAGATACGATTGCACGTTTTCTTACATCCCTCATGAATAGGATTCTGGAAACAGGACGTTTTCCAGCCATTTGGAAAAAGACATCTATACTTCCATTGATTAAAAAAAAAACCTCATTGGCGCTGTTGAAGTAAAAAACCATAGACCTATCTCACGCCTCCCACTTCCAGCCAAGATGCTTAAAAAGGTAATGAACCAAGAGATCAATGCCTTTCTTGATACCAACAATTTCCTTCATCCTGCACAACATGGTTTTAGGCCACAGCACCACACAGAATCATCTCTTTTAGCAACCACTGAGGAGATCATATCCATTGTAGATAAAGGAGACAGCGCAATATTGATCCTATTGGACCTAGCAGCTGCTTTTGATATGGTGGACCACTCTGATCAAGCGCCTGGACAGAATTGGCATAAGAGGATCAGCCCTAAAATGTGTTAGGTCCTTTCTCACCAATAGAAAGCAAACAGTATCCTTAGAGGGTTTCACCTCCACACCATTCTGTCTACCTTATCGGGTCCCCCAGGGTTCATCCCTGAGTCCAACCCTTTTTAATATATACGTCATCCCCTCATTCATTTGATAAGCTCAAATGGGTTCTCAGTGTGTTTGTACGTGGGTGACACCCAACTTGTAGTGTTGATCTCCTCAGACCCAAACAAGGTAGCAACCCACTTTAGTGCATGCTCGTCTGATATTGCTCAATGGATGGCCCAGGATATTTTTAAACTCAATTTTGATAAAACAGAGGTGCTGCAGTTTGGTAATTGCAAACTCCTATGGAACAATGCCTGGTGGCCTCAAAATCTAGGATCTCTGCCAATTCCAGTTCAGAAGGCGAGAAACCTGGGTGTGGTATTTGACAACAAACTTACTTTTGTCGACCACTCCAATCAGGTAACATCTTGTTATCTAATGCTAAGGATTTAAAAAAAAAATCCTACCACACCTTCCTCTTGAACTCAGGGAAATAGTGATATTGGCACTGGTCATCTCAAAGATTGACTATTGCAATGCTCTACTGGTGGGAGCCCTATCATGAGTCTTGAAAATACGACAGACTCTTCTACAACCACTTGAGTTCTACTTAACTCCCCCAAATTTTGTTTAGTATCAAAATCTATCAGAGAACTTCACTGGCTTCCATTTAGGGCATGTACAATTTTCTATGTTGGATATATAAGGGACTCTAGTTCAGCGCTTCCTTCAAGATACCTTCAAATGGTACCGTCCCATTAGAACTCTACAGTCAAGCACAGCCAACAGAGTGCAGGTGCCAAAAAGAAGGAAAGAAAACTGGGGAGGGAGAAAATTCTCTTTCTTTCCCTCTAAACAGTCGAATGAATTTACTGACCATCTTAAATCTCATCCCAACCTTTTAAGATTCAGAAAGGAGCTGCAACCTAGCAATTTTAATAGAGGCAGGGTCCATCAGGAAATGTATTTACCACCACTTATGTTTTTCTGGTTTTCTGCATACTAGCGCAAAGACGCCTTTCTGTAATAGCGTGCTCTACAAGACCCTAAACCATAACATAACATATATACATATCTATAATAAACAACTATTATTACCTTTATATATTTTACAGTATATAACGTTTTTGTGTGTTTTTTTAATTTACTGATATAAAAAGCATCTATATGCATATATACCTTTAAATATAAGTACATAAAACATTACAAAATTTATAATTGAAAACAAATACAAATATACACACACACACACACATATTATATAACATTTAAACAAACAAATAATAATATTACATATATTCAAACAATAATAAAAAATAAACTCAGAAGGGATAAGATGTATTATTCCCACTCCAGTCTGTGTAACAGTAGGGAAAGCATTGGACACCGGAAGGGTAAAATTTACTATTCCCATTCCAGTCTGCGCAGCAGTATGGAAAGCGTTGGACTCCGTAGGGGTAACATTTACAATTAACACTCCAGTCTCTACAACAGTAGAAAAAGTATTTCATTTAAAAAACATAACATAATATAAACCCTCTATTAGTTAACTAAAAATATAAATCTATCAATACAATTTCTTTTATATATGCATTTAAAAAACAAACTAAAAAAATAAGAAACATTAATAATTAATGTATAAACTACAATTTTGTAATTCATTGATCATTAAATTTAAATTCCACATTATACTCCCACAAACATAACAACCCTCAATTAAAATATATAATTGAAAAATATAACATAATTATCATATTAAGTACAAAGAATTATTAATAAATGATTAAATATGTGTTAATTATTTATAATTGAATACATTCCCATCCCATTCCCCAACAAACACATGAAAAATATAATTATTAAATGATTTCCATAATGATGTATTAACTAAATAATTAAAAATATATATAATTGAAACTTATTACTTAATTAACTTCCCACCCTATACCCCTACTAACTAAAATCCCACACTTACAAAATAACATAAACAAATTAATAATTACACAGTTCACCAAACTAATCATCACCAACTAATCAATAATAAACATTAATTAATTAACTAATTATTACTTAATTAACTTCCCACCCTATCCCCCTACAAACAAAGCAATGCACACCTAAAATTCCACTTAAAAATAATTACGCAATTTACATAATTATCAATTAACTAATTTATAATAAATGATTAATTCATAATTAATACATTATTGCTTATTTAACTTTCCACCATATGCTCCTACAAACAAAACAACCCTAACCTAAAATATTACCTAAAAGATTATAATAATTACACTATTTACATAATTAATTATCAATGTAATAATTAATAATAATTAAAAATTAATTTTGAATTAAATATACATATGAACTTCCCATCCTGTACCCCTGCAAACCTCACAACCCGCTATGACACTATAAATTACCATCAACAATGAGATTAAAAATTATAAATAACAAAATAAAAAACTATGTTTAAACATATTTACAACAAAAAACAATATATAACATACACAATTAAAATATGAACTGAAATACATTTAAATAATTAAAAAACAATATTTTTTACAACGATATTGCAAATATTAAAAGCACAGATATTCTTGTAAAGAATATTACTTAGATAAAAATTCAATATTTATGTCCATGATATTTCTGCACCACAATATTAGTGTGTCACAATATTAAAAACTCAATATTTCTGTACTTTGTTAGTAATGATTCGATATTATGTCAAAATACCAAATCCTTCTAGGACCCTAGTGGAGGCCCGAGATCCAGCTTTGAAATTCTAGGAACATTTAAGCACTGAGGGGCCGATTCAGATCCGGGTCGGATCCGGAGTGTTTTCCGACCGAGCTGGACCCCTACAGTCTGACCGAGCGAGTACGATGCTCACGTATGCTATCGGACTCGGTTCGGTTGGACTCCCATAGAAGTCAATGGGAGCCAGTTGTACGATGCGTACATGCGGTCCCATTGACTTAATGGGTACGTCTCGAACAAGTGCGCCCCTTACAGTGGGTACGCGCCGGTACCATCTGCGCCGTACATGCCTGTGTGGGGGAGTCCCATGGGTCTCCCCCTGTGTGCGAGTCGTATGGGTGTCGGGGGATCCGACGCGGACCCCCGAAGACCGACTCTGGGAGCTTTTGCGAGCTGGACACTCCGGCTCACACAGGCTGTCCGACGCGTGCTCAGTTGTGAATCGCATCCATTGCACGCCACGGTTAGCTTACGACCGAGACGTACGGAGCGGTTCGGACCCAGAAACGACTCGGAAGGTGAATTTCATGTAACTCGCATCGTACTGGCTCGCTCGTACAGCTGTACGAGTCAGGCAGAAAACACACGTACGGCTTGTAGTTTTTCCGGCCGGATCGGGTTCGGTGCCCCTCCGACCCGGATCAAAATTGGCCCCTGAATTGTTATAGGGCTTGTTGAGATACTGGTAGAACATGGTGCTGCATCAACTCATAATGCTAGCATTAACACACTGGATAATCCTTTGGGGGAGGTATGTTGTTCTCACCTTGTACTCAGAAGTGCTATACCGTGTGCTGGCTCTCCTTATTCTCACTCTCTCTTGCCCTTTGTTCACCCTTCCCATTATCCGTTGTCCTGTCTATCCCACACTGTTTTCCACTTCAACCTGTCTTGATTGTTAGCCCCTCTCAGGTCTCCTTGACCACTGCATGACATGTACTTCCTGGACTTGATACGCTTTATGTACACAGGATATTAGCGAAGGTGCTGAAAGCGCACCAAGGGGCATATTTTTGAGCCCCATGTGCTGCCAGTGCGTCACTTTTTATGACGCTCCAGCGGCACAAACCTTCAAATTATATCTATGAGGCCACCAAAGCCACTTTGTGTAGCTATGAATGGCCTCATAGATATGGAGTAAGGCAAGGCAGCGCAAATAGCTGTGTTGCTTTACTCTGCGCTCAAGAGGCATGCTATGGGCTTTGTGTCCGGGTGTTCCCATGCAACACCCATGACACTTCCCCAGATTTACAAACCATGTTCACCTGGGGATGCGCCAAAACCTTATGCCTCCTGAAGTGAGGCGTAATAAGGAGAAATAGCTGTATTTCTACTTATTTATTTCTGCTTCCATTTGTGCTGCATTCTGCACCACACATAGAACGAGGAAAAAGCCTTCCAGGATTCCCTTCCACCATGGTGCTAGGGTACCTGTATTGGTGCTAGGCTGAAGAAACTGCGCCAGTGTAGGAGGAAAGGAAAACATTGTGTTAGATAGATACTGTTAGAAATGGGATTTCTGGTTGGCTAGGGCTTGCGCCAAAGCCAGGCAGAAACCACCACTCTAGTCAGGGCTGGGGAGTTACACGCCAAAGATAACCCCTGCTCACCCCCTTGGTTGCTTGGCACGAGCAGTCAGGCTTATCTCGGAGGCAAGGTGTAAAGCGTTTGCGCGCGCACCCAGCAACAACACCCAAGGCCCACCACAAAAGAAACTCCGCACAAGGTTTTATATAAAAATAGCCTTTGTATCATACCAAAACACATTAGATAATATTCACACAATTTACACTGTGCCAACTGGCACGAGCAGAATTTACAGGGGGGATTATCTACATGGGACAGGGCCTCATGTACCACTGTCAGAAATAAGCACTTTTAGAACTAACACTTGGTAAGAATAACACTTTAGAACATAGCACATACAATCACTGTAGCACCAATTAGAAAATGTAGCGCACAACCAGTAACCACTGGTAACAGGTAAGTACCACCTACGCAACCCTAACCACCTTAGGAAAATATTACGCAGGGAACCATGAACTTACTAGTTGTAACCTGTACTAGGAAAAACCCTCTCCTAAGCATAGGCACAGTTAGAAATAAACATAGCATAAAGGAAAGGCACATTGCGCAAAAGTACACAGGTAAACATACCCATGTACCCTAGGAGAGGGCACAACACAAGAAAACTGTCCCCAGGCCAACTTGGCCTTTCAGGGGCTCACTCGCCCTTTGTCCACAGAGTCAGGGCTGGACTGCGCAAGCTGCGCAAGCCAAAGCACACAGTAGCACTGGGCACAACCTAAACGTTGCAGCTGCCCACTAAGTGCTGGGCAGCTGTGGGGGCTGGGGCCTGGGCACCTCGATGCCTTTAGAACAATTATCACCCCCGTCGTTGGAGTCCCTTGCTAGGACTCAGCAAGATCAAATGATGCCCAACGTTGGAGCCTCACAGGCTCTGCAAAATATTGCCCCCGACGTTGGAGCCTCGCAGGGGTTCGAGAACACTGCCCCGACGTTGGAGCCTCGCAGGGGCTCGAGAACACTGCCCCCGACGTTGGAGCGGCCCACTGCCTTCTGGGGCCGCTCTTATTACCAAAAGAATGCCCCCGTACGTTGGAGCCCTCTAGGCTCTGCAATACTGATGCCCCCTACGTTGGAGCCCTCTAGGTTCGAAGAACTATCTGGGGCACCGGTGGAGCGGCCCGCTGTCAGGTGCGGGACCACTCAGTCAGCTTGAGCACCACGGGCCCTCAGGATCACTACAAAACAACGTGGGGCAGGCTCGCAGGTGGGAGGTAGCTGCCGGCCTGAGTATCCCGCCCCAGCCCTCACTCACCAGCTCGGGCGGCTCTTCGGGTCTCCGGGCTCCTTATGGCGGGGTAGGCTCCCACCTGTAGGTCGACTTCTGCTGGGCCGACGAGGGAAACGGAGCATACATTGCTCCGCTTTCTCTGGGGCGGCGGGGCACTCTCACTTCACGAGAGCTCCGCTGGGGGATTGACGCACCTCTCTCTGTGCCGGCTTCCGGGGGATTCCGTGGGTGCGGGGCTTCCTTTGAAAAGCGGAAGTCCCGCCCCATGTCAGGCAACACGCGACCTGACTTCCGGTTCTCCCCGGCTGCGGCGGTGAATTCTATTTGGCGATTTCTCCGTGCGGGGTGGGCTCCCGCCGCAGAAAGCAATTACCGGCGGGGTGGGCACCCGCAGTCCAACTTGTGCACCGCAGGCAAATCCGGGGGGTGGGCACCCGCGTCAATGACGGCAAAGTCGCGGGGTGGGCTCCCGCTTGCAAGCAAAAACAACCAAATAAGCGGGGTGGGCACCCGCCAACGAGCACCACAATGTGGGGTGGGCACCCGCCACAAAACGCGGCAAAAAGCGGGGGAATCCCTACGTCGGGGTCCCCCCGTAAATTATCGCAGCTCAGCGCTGCTGGCCACAAATGAAGGCGCTTCTCAGCAAATAGGGGTATAGTGCTTCCCAGGTGCTTGAAAGCAAGGTCCAGGGAAAAGTCTTTGTAGGAAGGCAGTGGGGGCAAGGGCTGGGCCCAGGGGCCAGCTCACAGGGCCCTCCAGGCAGGGAGGCAGTCCCCAGTGGCGGTCTCTCCTGGCGCCCAGCAGCAGGCCCCCCCAGTTAGGATCAGCAAAAAGAACATTCTACATGGGGTCACAGCCCCTTCTTATACACATAATACCTTTGTCTCAAGGTGCAGGGGATGGGCGAACCAGATGCAACTGGTTCTTGAGCACTTTGCTTTGCTCAACCCCTCTCCCTATTCACAGGACAGGCCAGGGTCATCAGTCGCACCACAGGGGGCGGAGCCAGCATTGTGTGGGGAAAGCCCAGCCCTATTCAGGTCCCAGGTGTACTCCTCCCCCCCATCTGGCTGCTGATCTCCCTATTCACCACTGGGTGACTCCTCCTGACTCTGGGGATTCCCTAGCCCGTCACATGACCTCAGCCAGCCAATCGCCAGACAAGGCACTCATTTCACACTGCACACAGAAGTGCCCACTTCTAGAAGTGGCACTTCCACACTAGATACATGCACGCCGCACCCATCATCGCGCAGCATTTTATCACACGAGTCCGTACATACCAAACTCGCACCTGCACTCCCCACGCATCAGGAACTACCAGGGACACACACATTCCCCCATGCATTCCTATGGGAGGGCAGGCCAACCTCACTACACGCACGCACTTTACCCTGGGACACAGTGGTAAAGTGCGCAGAAGCCAAGAATCACTAACACCAGGTCACAATAAAAAGCAAAACGTTTCAGGGGTGAACCTGCCAGAAGGGCCAAGTCCAACAGATACAATGCATTCCTGCCCTTTCACTTTGACGAGAGAAGCGCAACAAGGTGACTTCTTGCATTGCCCTTTGCTAAATCCCCATAAATGAGGGCCTAATTGCTTAAACCAAGAGTCGGTTGCCTTGGGTGCAGGGCTGTAGAGTGGGACTGTATGAAACTCCAGCTTCTCTATAATTCAGTGCATACCTTTTCCAACTTTCCTACTCTGTCTCTATTGTGCTCCCTTCATCTCCTGGTCTCTTCATCAGCGCGGACATTTCTTATCCTTCCCTGTATCGGACCGTCGATCATCGTCATACACCAAATACGTTGTACCCCAAATAAAATACAAAACAAAAAATAACTTACCTGCAGCCAGCTGAATTGCGATGTTCTTCTCCAGTCCACTGCAGGCAAGTCTCCTAGACTCCCCTGCAGCCAATCTCGACACTGCTCTCATGCATGAGAGCAGCGTTAGGATTGGCCTGATACCATGCACTGATACCAATACATATCACTACCCCCTGGTGACTGTCATCCCTCTGACCATGTCCCCAAAGATTTGGCGGGAAAAGGAAAATTAAAACATGTTTATTATCATTTTCTTTTTCCTTTCCTGCCATTTTGAGACAGTTAGGAGGGGAAGGGGGAGACGCTCGTCCGCCATAGCGGAGGAGCCGACGCTGCTTTTTAGGTCTCGCCTAGCTATTGCGTAGCAATCGCTATGCGAGACTGTTAGACCTGGCATCATTGGCATGAGTCTCTCCTCCATTTTTTTCTGTTGGCCTCCTCTGTTTACGATGTTTTTGCTGGAATATTGCTTTGGGCACTGTGCCACTACTGATCAGTGCCACAGTGCAAGTGCTCCCTATGTTAAATTGATACATTGATTGGTGTTACCATGATTGGCTTGGTTGACTTACTGTTCAGACCCTAGTCTAGTGCACCGCGTGTGCCAAGGGCATGTAAGTTAACTGCTGCTGGTGGGCTTGCAGCACTGGTTGTGCCACCCACAGAAGCAGCTTATAAAATGTGTCCCAGGCCTGCCATCGCAGAGCCTGCGTGCAGTTCCTGACTGCCATGTCGACTTGGCAAGGAAACCTACTTGCCAGTCTCTAAAACCTTCACTTTGCCACATTTCAGACACCTCTATGGTAGGCCCTAGGGCTGGGTGCATTGTTGGTAAAAGGTAGATCATGCCCTGATGTGTGTGGCATGACCTAATAGTAAATTACAGCCATTTTCGTTTTCTCTATTGAAGGGCTACCTGCCTCCCATAGGCCAGAATGGGCGGACGGATTATTAACTCCATTATAATTTATCTGACTCAGGGAGCATGGTAGCAGGTCGAGTTTAGTATCCCTGAACTCAGAATTTAATAACACACCCTTTAGGATGGATGTTTTTTAAATTCTGTGTTTGAAAATAGCCCTTTTAGAAAGCTACTATTTTCTTGTCCAACTATACACCGGTCTCTGCTGGTTTGGTGTGTGTGTCAGGGGCTGGGTGGCTCCAGAGGTCTGAATGAGTCAGTGTGGGGTGAATGAGGCATCTACACTTAGAGTGGGGGAAGAGTAGTCCCTGATAGCCTGCCCTGCCTGACACAATGCTGGCTCCACCTCCTGCCGGGCGACTGATAGCCCTGTCCCTGCCAGTGACAATACTGGCTCCACCTCCTGCTGGGCGGCTGATGACCCTGCCCTGCTCAGTGAATACGCCAGGCGCCTCAGCCTGGCAACACCCACAACAAACCTAAGATGGGGGGAATTTCCCTGCTTGGACAAAGGGAACAAAGCATAAAACAAGGACCCCTGAACCCAAGAACGGAGATCACTTCTGATTAAGGAAACCTCTACCAAGGACAAGAAGCCTGCTGATCCAAGGACTTGCCTCCCCCTTCTGCCAGTGTGCTGTTTGCTGGGGGGAACCTGAAGCTGCTTCCTTATTTTTGCCAAGGGACAAGGAGAGAGGAACTTGGTGTGTACTCTCAAGCTTGCAAGAAAATCTCCAAGGGCTGGAAGAGTGCCAGCCTCCTGTTGAAGTCACAGGGCCAAAGGACTTTACCCTCTGCTGGATTACTAGTTGCTGGAACGTGTTGTTTCCAGTACACAGGGGAAATCTGCAGACTTGACGCCGCCAATGCCGAATCCAGCTCGACCTCGTGAGTAACGGCTCCAGTGTTGCGAGCCTTCGACGCCGGCCCTGATCGACTCCAGTAGCGACGCCAGTGAGTAGTGAGTTCGGCTCCAGCACCAAGTGACTCCGTCTTGACGCCGGTATCGACGCCCGTGAGTAGTGAGTTCGGCTCCAGCTCCAACCGACCTCGTCTCGACGCCGCTGCTGATCGCATCGACGCAACGCCCTTCTCGACGCCGTGAGCGCTGCTCCGGCCCAACACCTCTCGACGCCGCTGCGGATCGCCCCGAATCCGAGGTACGATCGACGCCGACCCTTCGACGCCGACCCCTCGACGTCGTGGATCATCGTTTTCTTCATTCCAAAGGTACTGTGTTTGTGGGGTCTGTTGCAACTCCAGGCTCGACGTAGCGCTCCTCGCGGTCGACGCCGAGCCTTGGGAATATCGTAAACTCGACGTCGTGTGACTCCTGTGGGGGTCACATTGTTGCCAAGAACTGTGTTTTCAGAAGAATACTTACTTTTGTTGCTAAAGAGCTATTTCCTTAGAAGAAACTTTACCTGAACTATTATTTTTCCTTCCAAAGAGTATTTATTAAAATTGTGGTATATTTTTGTCGTTATTTGGTCTTGTGCTAAGCCTTATATAAAAATACTATTTTTATAATAACTCCTGTGTTGTGTCCATTTGTAGTCTATTCACTTTATTACTGTATGTGGTCATAAATGCTTAACACACTGCCTCTGAGATAAGCCTGTCTGCTCTGCCAAGCTACCAAGGGGGTGAGCAGGGGTTATCTGAGTGTGTAATCCCCTTGCCCTGACTAGAGAAGGTGGGTCTCTATTTGTCAGAAGAATATACCTCTGCCAACTAGAGACCGCCGGTTCTAACATTGGTGGCAGAGGTGGGATTGAACTTTGCATTTATGACTCATGTGCAGTGATTAGTGTACGCTACATAGTGAAAGCAGACCATAGCGCAGCCACAATCTGTTTTGGTACGATCTTCTATTTTTGTTCTCCGCTTTCCTGGAGCTTATTTTTTAAACACTGCCAGTTTTGACCATGGAGGATGCCGGAGCTGCTACCCCTGCTGTTGTTGTTGTGGAGGAATTTGATAAAAAATTGATAAATAAGTACAAGAAAAAGGAGCTAGAGCAATTTTGCAAGCAGTTTAAAGTTCCTACCACAGGTCTCAGAGTGAGGACTTCCTTAAAGCGCTGAAGGCCTGGTTAGAGGCCAGAAATCCCTCTGATCCGGGGGTGGTACCGGAAGAGGAAGAGGAAGAGGAAGAGGAAGAGGCCATGGATGGGCATGTGGCATCTCCCAGCAGCAGTGTTTCCTCTAAGAGCCTTTCTCCTGAAGAGTTGGAAGACAGGGAGAAGGAGAGGGAGTACAAGTTAGAGATGGCAAAACTTAAATTAGGAGGGCAGTTGGAGTTAGAGAATGCAAGAAGCAAGAGAGAAGCTGAAATGGAGAGCAAAAGATTAGATTTTGAAAGAGAGAAATTAGCGTTTGAACGTGAGAAGATGTTAAGGGAGATGGAGCTTAAAACTAAGAGTTTAGAGTTGAATCCCTCTGGTGGCAGCACTCCATCTGTGCCTGCAGAAAGTAGGTTTTATTTTCCCAAAGATGTGATAAAAGATTACAGTAGAAATGAGGATATTGGTCAATGGTTCAAAGCATATGAGTTAGCATTGTTGGCCCACCGGGTCCCTGAGAAAGATTGGGGAGCGGGGTTGTGGGGTCGCTTTGTCAATGAAGGGAGAGATACCTTGTGGGACATGCCTGCTGAGGAAAGGATGTCTTATACTCATATGAAAGATGCTTTAATGTTAAGGTATGGCTTAACTCCAGAAAAGTACCAACAAGACTTTAGAGAATGTAAGAAGTTGCCTGGTACTACGTGGGTTGAATATGTGTCCTTTTGCAGAGCCATGGATGGTTGGGTAAAGGGTAGCAAGGTGGATAGTTATGATGCTCTTTATGATTTGTTTGCATGGGAGCACTTGTCTAATAACTGTTTTCCAGAGCTGCGCCAGCACCTTATTGATAGCAAGATATCTAACCCTAGAAAACTTGCTGAGGAGGCGGACCGCTGGGTCAGAACCAGGGTCCACAAGGGTCCAGTGGGAGACTCAGCCAAAGGTGGGCAGGGTCGGCAGCAGAAGAGTGGGGGGTACAGGGGCAAACAGAGGGAGTTTCAGAAATTGCCCCAAAGTAATCCCCAAGGGAACCAAGGGAAGGGTTCCCAGCCTCCCCCTGTAAAGAAGCCAGAGGTCCCGACAGGTAAACCTGTTCCCAGGGGCCCAATGACCTGCTACGTTTGTAAGCAGGTGGGACACTGTTATTATGATCCCCAGTGTCCCATGAAGGATTCGAATGCACCACCACGTGCACCCCCTCGTCAGGTGGCGAATGTAGCCCTGGGAGGGAGCGAGATGAGTGCGCCCGGTGGGTGGGGTCCCGCAGAAATGTCCCTGGTCTCTTTAGGAGACGTGGAAATGGTCCCTCCAACCCCTCTGCCTAATAACATTAAGAAATATAGGCAGTGGGTGACCATTAATGGCCATAGGGTGGAGGCTCTCAGAGACACCGGAGCAAGTGTGACAGCTGTTAAGTGTCACTTGGTGTCCAGAGAGCAGGTGGCCCTCATGCATTCTACCCCGTTGTAGCTGCTGACAACTCACAGAGTAAGTGTGAGGTAGCTCAAGTTCCTTTTGAGTGAGGGGGGGTCTCAGGTACTCTTCAGGTTGCTGTGAGGCCCGCCATGCCTGTTGATTGTCTCCTGGGCAATGATTTGGAGGACTCCCCTTGGGCTAAGGTGGAGTGAAAAGTGCATCTGGAAATGTTGGGTCTGCCGGAGTGGGTGTGTGCGACCACCCGGTCCATGTCAGCTAGTAAGGGTGTTGATGGGGTCCTGGAGCCTGAAAGTATGGCCCAAGACCCAACCATGAAGAGAAGAGGCAGGGGGCGCGGGAAACCCTCCCCCATCGTTCCCACGGTCCAGGAGGGAGCAGACCCTGAGGGGGATGCCCTGGCACCTACAGGGGAACAAGTGGCTGAACTGGGAGACCTGCCCGAGCTGACCCATTGGCAGCAGGATAGTGGTCCCTCCAGGGAGGAATTTTGTGCTGAACAGAAAGTGTGCCCTTCTCTTGGGGGTATGAGGCAGCAGGCCTCAGCCCAAACGACAGGTGATCAGTCAGGATCACATTGGATTTACTGGGAGAACGACCTCCTGTATAGCGAGCCTAAGGCTGCTGAGCCTGGGTCAGCCCGTGTGCTGGTGGTACCCCAGCGCTTCAGAGCCTTCCTACTGGGGTTGGCTCATGACGTTCCATTAGCTGGACATCTGGGGCAGGACAAGACCTATGACAGGCTTGTCACCCATTTTTATTGGCCCCAGATGAGAAGGGATTCAGACATCCATTGTAGGACCTGCCAAACTTGCCAGGCAAGTGGGAAAAGTGGGCGGAAGCAGAAGGCTCCCCTCCAACCTTTTCCCGTAGTCAGTACCCCCTTCGAGCGAGTGGGGATTGACATTGTGGGGCCACTGGACCCCAAGACAGCCATGGGCAACAGGTTTATCCTGGTCTTGGTGGACCATGCCACCCGGTACCCGGAAGCCATCCCTCTCTGCACAGTGACGTCCCCTGTGGTGGGACGGGCACTGATGGGTGTTTTCTCCCGCATGGGGTTCCCCAGAGAGGTAGTGTCAGACCGGGGCACCAACTTCATTTCTAATTATATGAAATCTCTGTGGAAGGAGTGTGGGGTAACCTACAAGTTTACCACTCCTTACCACCCTCAAGGTAATGGGCTGGTTGAGAGATACAACCGGACCCTAAAAGGCATGATTATGGGTCTCGACGTCGCCGGACGCAGCCGAATCCAGCTCGACATCGTGAGTAACGGCTCCAGTGTTACGAGCCTTCGACGCCGGCCGCCAGGCCCGATCGACGCCAGTAGCGATGCCAGTGAGTAGTGAGTTCGGCTCCAGCTTCAAGTGACCCCGTCTTGACGCCGGTATCGACGCCCGTGAGTAGTGAGTTCGGCTCCAGCTCCAAGCGACCCTGTCTCGACGCCGCTGCTGATTGCATCGACGCGACGCCCTTCTCGACGCCGTGAGCGCTGCTCCGGCCCGACACCTCTCGACGCCGCTGCTGATCGCCCCAAATCCGAGGCACGATCGACGCCGACCCTTCGACGCCGACCCCTTGACGCCGTGGATCATCGTTTTCTTAATTCCAAAGGTACTGTGTTTGTGGGGTCTGTTGCAACTCCAGGCTCGACGTAGCGCTCCTCGCGGTCGACGCCGAACCTTGGGAATATCGTAAACTCGACGTCGTGTGACTCCTGTGGGGGTCACATTGTTGCCAAGAACTGTGTTTTCAGAAGAATACTTACTTTTGTTGCTAAAGAACTATTTCCTAAGAAGAAACTTTACCTGAACTATTATTTTTCCTTACAAAGAGTATTTATTAAGATTGTTGTATATTTTTGTCGTTATTTGGTCTTGTGCTAAGCCTTACATAAAAATACTATTTTTATAATAACTCCTGTGTTGTGTCCATTTGTAGTGTATTCACTTTATTACTGTATGTGGTCATAAATGCTTAACACACTGCCTCTGAGATAAGCCTGTCTGCTCTGCCAAGCTACCAAGGGGGTGAGCAGGGGTTATCTGAGAGTGTAATCCCCTTGCCCTGACTAGAGAAGGTGGGTCCCTATTTGTCAGAAGTATATACCTCTACCAACTAGAGACCGCCGGTTCTAACAGAGACTCTAGTAAGGGGCTCCCAAAAGTGCTCCCAAAAGTGAATTGCATGGCGAGCACGCGCACAATCACGTGCATCGTGCCGCCATGCAATCCGTTTAGCATCGTACTTCAAAGGGTCCGCTCCCCCGCCTGGAATGCGCTCCCCCGCCCCCGCCAAGCGCGCACACAAATTTGCTTTCACTTTACAGTCACTCTCTGCCCGGGTTGCTGCGGGTCACAGCTCGGCGTGCAGTTGTACCACAAAAGTGGGTCTGACAATGTTAACTTCTCTACTAAAATTGCCTACTGTAATCACTCATATACAAAACAAGAAGAGGTATTGGATGGACGCTATTCGAACGGTGCCATATTGATTAAATAAAAGATTTCCACAAACAGTGTGATTTCGAATGGTGGATTGCATGGCGAGCACGCGCACAATCACGTGCATCGTGCCGCCATGCAATCCGTTTGGCATCGTACTTCACAGGGTCCGCTCCCCCGTCTGGAATGCGCTCCCCCGCCCCCGCCAAGCACGCACACAAATTTGCTTTCACTTTACAGTCACTCCCTGCCCGGGTTGCCTACTGTAATCACTCATATACAAAACAAGAAGAGGTATTGGATGGACGCTATTCGAACGGTGCCATATTGATTAAATAAAAGATTTCCACAAACAGTGTGATTTCGAATAGGTTAATCTTTGCCGCAGGTGAGCTTATTCTAAATGAAAAAGTATCTTTGGGTAATATCAGGCCCGCAACACCCATTGGACTCAAAGGGCTTCAGCCCCCCCATCGTGTGTGGCAGCCCGGGATGAGACAGCTTCCAGGCGCACACACAGCCGCACCCGAGCACTTCACAGGTCTTTAAAAGACCATTTGCATGTTAATGAGGCCTCGCTGTTGTTTCACCCCTTCTAGGAGCCCCTGCAGCTCCACTCTGCCTATTGCTTAAAAGATTCAGCCCCCTCGAATTTCTTTCTTAGCCCCCCCCCCCCGAAATTTGACTCTAGTTGTGCCTCTGGGTAATATCGTGATTTCCTTGAGCTCCAATATTTCAATGTCTTACACTGATGTGCCATTTATTGTGGAAGATTGTTGAGAAACAAGTTTCACTTTGGGGGTTAATTTGCCCTTGAGCTTTTTCAAGTCATTGTATCAGCCTGAGTGAAGTTGCTTAGTAGTGTTTTTTTAACCAGTGGTCAACAATAAATAACAGTAGTGGAATCCACTGACACATTGAAGCTGTATTTATTGTAGGAGGAGAGTGTGTGAATTATTAAACCATTCCCCTAAAGGCCTTCCCTTCTTCATAGCACGTACATCAAATGTATGGACGATTACAAAACAATGATGACCTATTTTGGAAAGATATAGTCCATTTGCATAAATTAGATTAACCATAATTTCATGCCAGTGATATAAATAAAAAAAATGCACAGCCAGTATGCATGGGGCACATTCGGTGACAGGAAGATTATCAAGCCCACAGACTACCAGGAAGGAAGGAAAGAGGAAAACGTGCTTCTCTTTTACCCTGATGTATTCTATTTTCATTCTGGGCACAAGTCAAGTTCACCACTGATTCTCTGCGCAGAAAGTGGGTGCCAGTGAAAAAAGCATTTTCACAACGGTTTCCAAAATTTAAGTAGCACGATTTTCTCTGCATTGTATTTGGTATGGTGCTCTATTTCACAGCTGCTGCCATACAGAACATTTCCTTTCATTCCTCCTTTTGCTGGAAGTTTAGTACGAAGAATGTGTGTTATGATTTTGATTTAAATGCCCGCCCCCACCCCCAATAATAGGTACCACTAAAATTTGGCAGTCAGGAACTGGGGAGATGCCGTCTAGCTGGTTCATCTACTCAGCACATTACACCCCCTTTATTAGCCAAGACCCAACTTTTGTGGCCAGAGCAGGAGATAAGGCTAAATAAATCTCAAGCAACTGCTCGAAAGTCTGTAATTTGCACATGGAATCAACCACCAGCAATGGCTCAATCAGCCGAGGAGCAGGTTTCCAGAATTTAGGTGGGACTGAACAAATGCACTGGCCTCAGAAACTTGATAAATCTAAACTGAGTCTCAGTAAATTCATATGACAGAAACAAACAACCAGCTCACACTGGATGTGCAAGTAAGGCCTGTCGCTAGGAGCCAAGTCCAAAATTCCTTTCAGGTTTCGCTGACTTGAGGCACAAACCCCAAAAGCAAGGCCAAAAAGAGGCTGCATGATAGGGAGTCAAACAAGCATTTTCAATGCAATAGGTCTCGCATTTACGCGAGTTTAAGCTATTGACATTGCAAATAACAATGCCTTTTATTTTTGTTTTCGTTTTTAAAACATAAATAAAAGGCATTGTCATTTACAATGCCAATAGCTTAAACTTGTGTAAATGCGAGACCTACTGCATTGCAAATGCGTGTTGCTCTAGCGCACCACAGAATGCAGCTTCCGGCAGAGGGTAAGCCTACTTCAGCTATTTGGTACTATCTGTGTGAGTGGTGGATTCCGCATATCACAATGTTGTCACCACATGAAGAGTATGTTCTATTTTAAAAGAAAATAAATAAAAGATTATTTAATTTAATGATTTCTTTTTTTTTGCTCAAACTTTAAGACGGACCGAGAGCAGATACTGCCCATATCTGGCAACATCACTACACAAACATTGGCAAAGCCATTAGGTTTGGGTAAGGGTTTGACGTGGTAACGCATGCAAATACAAGCTTGCACAAGTGTGCACCTGTGCATGCCTTTTTATTCATAGAGACATAGTTACAATATTTTTTACATTAGAAACATTTGTGCTGTTCAGTTTTACACGATTTCATAGATCTACGTTAATTATTTTTATTGAAACATGCTACTAGTCGTTTGCTTTACTGCAGAACGCGATGCATGAGTGGTGAAAGGGTGCCATCTAGTGACAGTACTTTGAATCCACCAATATCCCAAACATTCCATTTAATGGAATCCACAACACTAATTATAGTGTTGATTTTGTATTTTAACGGAGCTAATAAAAACGTAGAGGTATCTAACTTCAACGTGATAGGAAGCAAGATTATACTAATTACTTGTTAAAATGCGAAACTAATCTGAAAAGGCCAGACCTGTTAGATAGAATGACCCAGCAAGGAAGGCTGCTTGGGTCAGATAAACACTCTTCATTCTATACCCTGACAATCCAGGTGACTGTTCACTCATACGTAATGTAAATGTAGTTATAAAAGTTAGTATCGTTGATTTTGGCTGTTTGTACTGCACAAGGGCGAGTGAGTATGCACCAAAAGAATCTGGATTTTTCAAGGAAAGGAAAGGGTTGCAATAAAATGTGTTTATGCAGAACAGCACTTCAGTATGCATCTTATATGAACTATTCGTAGTGTACCAGTTTTTACAAAGAAATTACTGTGGGCCAGATGTAAAAAACACTTGTCGCAAAATTCTGGTTGCAAATTGTGACACTGTTTTTGCCACCAATGTTGAATTTTCTCAACCAACCTATATACTAATGGCAAATGCGAATCCACATCTTATGTGAATTGCAGCGTTTGCAGCGGCAAAATAGATTTGTACATTGTTGGATGTGTAGACCTCCTGTGGGGCGATGAATTACTGAGACCACACTCCAGGAGTAGTGTTGCATAATTGCCATGAGAAGCGGGCTCTCTGGCTCTTTATTCACTTCCCGTTACGTTCGGGCCATTCCATCATTGTCTGACGTAACGGGGTTCGGGAGGTCTGCATAGAACAGTTGATGCAGCCTCCAGAAACATAGCATTCCTCCTTAACTCATACAAGTTCAAATAAAATGAAAAACACCATAATGGAGAACATAAGACTCTAAAGCACCAACAAGGGTGCGATACGCATCCACGTTTAAACATGTGCTGCAGTTTGATTACTGTTGGACCTGGCCCTTTTGGCAGGTTCACCCCTAAACTTTTTGCAATTATCCTGGCCTTTTTCCCTATGTAGTGTTAGTAGTTTTAGGCCTCTAGGCACTTTTAGCACTGTGTCCCAGTGTAAAGTGCGTGCGCTCTGTGTTACATGTAGTGAGACTGGCCTGCCCTCCCATAGGAACGCATGGGGGATATGTGTGTCCATGGTAGTTCCTGATGTGAGAGGAGTGCAGGGGCGAGTTTGGTATGTGCGAACTCGTGAGAATAAATGCTACGCAAGGATGTGCACGGATTTATTATAACTATAGGAGAAGTGCGAGTTCTAGAGGTTGGCATGTCCGTGTGCTGTATGATGTGAATTGCCTGTCTGGAGTTTGAGTGACAGGGCTGGGGAATTCCAGTAGCCAGGGTGAGTCTGCCCAGTGGTGAATGGAGAGATCTGCATGTAGATGGGAGGGAGGAGTTGCACCTGGGACCTGAATAGGGCTGGGCCTTCCCTCCACAATGCTGGCTCCACCTCCCATGGTGCGTCTAATGTCCCTGGCCTGTCCTGTGAATAGAAGAGAAGGGCTGAGCAAAACAAAGTGCTCAAGTGCTCCTGAACCAGTTGTATCTGGTTCCCCCCTTACCTGTGCTATGTCACAAAGGGAAATGTGTGTATAAAAGAAGGGGCTGTGACCCCAAGAAAATGTTCTTGTTTTTGACTTGAAACTACCAGGGGCGTGCTGCTGCTGGGGCCCAGGGGAAGGCTTGCCTCCCTGGGCCCTGCCCAGCCCCTGGATGCCTGGAGAACTGCTTCTTTGGACCCTTCTTGCTTTTCTTGATACCTTAGGACTGGTTCTTCTCCAAGCAGGACTCTTGCTTCCCAGTGCCCTGGGAGCGCTTTATTTTTATGTTGCCCAGAGAGAGGAGCTAGCGTCGGCAGCATTGCGCTTCAGGAAAAGAGCGAGGGAATCCCCCAGCGTAGGGAGTCCCCGAAGTGTGCCTTGTTCGGCGGGAGCCCACCCCGCTTATAATTTTATTTTTAATGCGGGTGCCCACCCCGCTTATTTCTTTATTTAAATCGCGGGTGCCCACCCCGCTTTTGCGTATTTACTAACGGGAGCCTACCCCGTATTGCCCGCAAAGAAATCACCGTCGCGGCCCGAGCCGCAATGGAATCTCTTCCGGGCCACTGCCCAGCGCGACCCGGAAGGAAGGCGATACTGTTCCCGGGGGCGGAGCTTCCGAGAAGGAAGGGAAGCCCAGCGAGTGAGGAATGCTGGCGGAAATGGTGACGCGGGGCTCCCATGTGCAAGGGAGAGCCCCGCAGTGGCAGCAGAAGAAAACAAAAGTCCCGGGTCCCAGGAGGGGGCCCGGGTGAAGACTTGACGCGGCCGCCGATAGCAGCGCGGGGCTCCCATGAGGACAGGGAAGCCCCGCGTGCGGGAAAAGAGAGAAGCAGCGCGACGCTGCAGCCCTGTACACTGCGGCATCAGGAGAAGTGCTGCCGGTCCCAGCCAAACCCTGTGGAGACCGGAGCAGCACGGAGGAAGGAGTCCGAAGTCCTGGGTCCCGAGAGGGGGCCCAGGTGAAGTTTAAAAAGGCCCGGGGCAGACCCAGTGAGCCGTTGAGTGGGGCTCGAATATGCAGTGCCTGGGAGAGGCACGCAGTCAGAACGGCCCTGACCGGCAGCGGGCCGCTCCAACTTCGGGGTCATGTTTATTTTAAGTGCCCAGTGCGCTCAAAAAGGGGGCCCAGTTGCTTTCAGAGCCTAAGTGGCTCCAACGCTTGGCATATTTATTTTTAGAGCCTGGGTGGCTCCAACGATGGCCATAATTATTTTAGGAACGCCCAGAGGAGCCCATGCCTCATATTTAACTTTCCCAGCTGCCCAGCAAGTAGTGGGCAGCTGCAACGTTTAGGCCTGTGCCGATTGCACACCCTTGACTTCCGCTGCCTAGGCAGCGCGCCTTGACTTTGAGACATAGGGCCTTTGAGCCCCTGTTTGAGATGGCCAGTTTGCCAGGGGGGGATTGTTAGAGGTGTAGGGCGCCAGGCCCTAATGTGATGTATGTTCATATGATTATGCCTACTGTGAGTTATGATTAGGATGTTAGTGTCTAATGCGTTAAACTTCTAATGTGGCTTTTGCTCTAATGTGAGTGTGGTGCTAGGAAATGTTATTCATTTAGAATGATTTATGCCCCTGTGTTGATACCTCTAGAGGTGCGTTATGATTATGAGGTTGGTTCGCCTTTTATGGTTTATGCTAGTGAGAGTTATTCCCTAATGTAGTTATACTTAGGAGGTCAGGGTCCAATGTGTTTAAACTTGTGAGAGAATTGTATAATGTGGTTATGCGGATGAGGTTGGCGTACAATGCGTTTGGCGCCTAATGTAAGACTGAGCCTAATGTAGTTGATGTTACAGGCTGATGCTAAGTGCAGTGATTACCAGTAGTTCTGGTTGTGTTCTATGTTTATGCTAAATTCTACACTTACTAAGTTCACTTTGTGATGGTTCTGACAGTGGTCCCTGTGGCCCTGTCATGTGTACATAATCCCTTGTAAATATTGTCCAGTGCCAGTTAGCACAGTGTATATTGTGTGATTACCATTCTAATGTGTTATGATAATACAAAGGCTATTTTTATATATAACCTTGTGTGGAGTTTCTTTTGTGGTGAGCCTGTGATGTTGTTGCTGTGTGCGTGCGCAAATGCTTTACACATTGCCTCCGGGATAAGCCTGACTGCTCGTGCCAAGCTACCAAGGGGGTGAGCAGGGGTTATCTTTGGCATGTAACTTCCTTGCCCTGACTAGAGTGGTGGTTTCTGCCTGGCTTAGGCGCCCGCCTTAGCCAGCCAGAAATCCCATTTCTAACAATTACACTAAGTAAAGAATGCCAACCTAAAGAAAGAACAAAAATAGCAACCCCTTACATCGTAAAGTAATCCTTCAGTCCTGTGAACACAGCAGGGTGAGCCCTCAAATTATATATGGCTATGCCTTATCGACAATTTTCAGGACCCACATCCTCCATCACATCTGGAGGCACAGGAGAAACTACCCCCAGACCACTCTCTTCATGAGTCCCTTGGACTTAGACTCCAGTCTTGTGTGGTACAGCGATAAGAGGAGGAGCATCACCCATGATGAACTGAACTTGTGTCACTTCACAGCCATCCCTTTGCGACACATACATGCTACTATCCTCACCTTCAGGATCGGGTCCCCCAAGGAGCTCAACATCACCTGGCCCTTGATATCTCTTGAAAAATGAAACATTTCTTGTGAAGATTTCATTACTTTAAAAGGCTGTGAGCATAGTTCCTTTCACAGCGCTCACCCTCCAGGGGTCCACCTCAAAAGGCAATACGAACTTACTCCCAGGACGCTGATTTCTTACAAGCACCCAGTCACCAACTTGAAAATGCCTCCTCTGAGCATGTCTTTTCCTGGACATTTTGTCATTTTGCACCTGTCGCAGGCGCGGGGCATCAGCAAACTGATCATTGAGCATGGAGGGTGCATTAACATGAGGAATGGCGTCACCAATGACCCGGTTCATGCAAAGATACTGGGAGACACCTTGGTTGTGGCATGTGGAGTGAGTCGATATTTATGAAGGAAAACATATAAAGCACACTGAAGGTTTGGTCCTTTCGCAAGTGCAATTTGCTGGACTTTATTAAGTGTTGGCATAAAACGTTCTAACCTCCCCATTTGCCTGTGGTCATCATGGCGTGATCTTCCAATGATGGGTCACTCTGGATGTCAAGTAGTCAGCAAATTCCTGAATGGAAAATGGAGGTCCATTATCAGTTTAAAGCTCTTTCAACAGACCATGGGTGGCCATGACTTTCTGAAAACGAGGGATGGTTTGGTTTGCAGTCATAGATTCGAGAATTTACACCTCTGGATATATTGAAAAGTCACCAAAAATCACTAGAATGTGGCGACTATCTGCAAACTACCAAATTACGCGCTGGCTCCATGCCATGAAATGGGGGGATGTCTTCAGTAATGAGAGGAGCTGGTGAGTCTGCCTGACCAGTGGCCTGACACATACACTACCTGCTGTTGCAATGTCTGTAATCACAAGACGAGAACCTCCCCGCAAGTACCCTTCAGGTGGTACAATCAGTTCATGACTTAGATTATGCAATCAATCAATAAATCAGAGAATTGTAAGCACACTACTCACCTGTGGGAGTCTCAAGGTGCTGAGGGGGGGGGGGGTCGTAGATCTGTTTAGCTGAAGAGCCAGGTCTTGAGGGTCTTCCTGAAGGTGTTCAGTAAGGGGGCACATCTGATGTCTGCAGTAGCTCGTTCCAGGTCTTGGCTGCAATGTGAGAGAAGGATCTTCTGCCTGCTCTGGCTCTGTGGATGTGCGGGGTTTCGGCCAGTGCGAGGTTGGAAGATCAGAGGTTTCTTTTGGGTATGGGAAGTTGATTCTGTCATTGAGGTATTTGGGTCTGTTGTTGTGTAGGCATTTGTAGGCATGAGTGTGGATTTTGAACGTGACTCTTTGCTCCACAGGGAGCCAGTGGAGACTTCGTAGGTGTTGGCTAATGTGTTTGTGTCTGGGTATGCAGAGGACGAGTCTGGTGGCGGTGCTCTGTATTGTCTGGAGTTTTCCGAGCAGGGACTTGTTGATGCCGGCGTAGAGTGTGTTTCCATAGTACAGTCTGCTGGTGATGAGTGCGTGGGTGACTGTCTTCCTTGACACGAGGGGATCCACTTGAAGGTCTTGCAGAGGATGCGGTGGGTGTTGAAGCAGCTGGAGGTGATGGCGTTGACCTGTCGGTTCATGATGAGTGATGAGTCGAGTACGATGCTGAGGTTCTTGGCGTGGTCTGAGGGGGTAGGTGGGCCTTCGAGGGTAGTCGGCCACCAGGTGCTGTCCCATGCAGAAGGGGTGGTACCGAGGACAAGGACTTCTGTCTTCTCGCCGTTGAACTTCAGGTAGCTGTTGGTCACCCAGACTGCAACCTCTTGCATTCCTTTCTGGAAGTTGAGCTTGGCAGTGATGTGGTTTTTGGTGAGGGAGAAGATGAGCTGGGTGTCATCGGCATAGGATACGATGTTGAGGCTGTGTTGTCGGACGATGGCTGTGAGGGGGGCCATGTTGATGTTGAAGAGGGTGGGGCTCAGTGATGAACCCTGTGGGACTCCATAGGTGATTTTTGTGGTGTCAGAGAGGAAGGGTGTGAGACTGATCCTTTGGCTTCTTCCGGTGAGAAATTATCGGATCCAGACCAGGGCTGTTTCTTGTATGACCGCGTTGTATAGTCTGGCGACTAGTGTGCGGTGGGAGACGGTGTCGAAGGCCACTGATAGGTCGAGTAGGATGAGGGCTGCTGAGTGGCCTTGGTCCAGGAGGGTGTGGATGTCATCTGTGGCGGCGAGTAGGGCGGTCTCTGTGCTGTGGTTACTTCGGAATCCGGATTGGGAGGGGTCGAGGACGGCGTTCTCCTCAATGAATTGTGTCAGTTTCCTGTTGACTGTTTTCTCTACAACTTTGGCTACGAAGGGGAGGAGCGATATGGGCCGATAGTTCTTGAGGTCGGTGGGGTCAGCAGTGGGTTTCTTGAGCAGAGGTCTGACTTCTGCGCGCTTCCAGTCGCCTGGGAAGGTGCCTGTTTTGAAGGTGGTGTTGATGGTGCGTTGTAAGTCGGGTGCAATGGTGGCCACGGCTCTGTGGTCCATGTGAGGGGGCAGGGATCAGTGGGGGCCCCCGAGTGGATGCTTTTCATGGTTGAGGTGGTGTCTTCGGGCGTGATCGGTGTCCAGTTGGAGATGGTGGGCTGGCTGATGTTTCTGGCGGGGCGCGAGGTAATCTGTGGTGCCTGGTGGATGGTCGATGAAGTTGTCGTAGAGGTTTTTGATCTTGAGGTGGAAATAGGTTCCAAGCTTGTCACAGAGGTCTTGGGATGGGGTGATGTCTGTGGCTTCGCTGAGTGGGTTGATGAATTCTTTAATGTTACTGAAAAGTTTCTTGGAGTTGGCCAGGATTTTGTTGTGGATGAAGGTCCTCTTGGTGGCTCTGATCTGATTGTGGAAGTCCATCATGGCATCCTTGTAGGTGATGTCGTTTTTGGTTGTCTTGGTGTTTTTCCAATTCTTCTCCAGGCGTCTGCAGGTGCTTATGCCTTCTTGGAGAGCGGTGGTGAACTAGGCGGCTTTCCTTGGGCGCTGTCTGTGGGGGTTGCGTAGCGGGGCGAGCTCGTCTGCGCAGTTGAAGATCCAGGTGTGGAGTTCTCTGGCTGTGTCTTTTGCGTCGGGTCCCCAGGTGTGGCTGTCTCGGGTGAGGGTGGAGTGAAGTTGCTCGTCGGTAACCTTGCTCCAGTTTCTTCATGGTGGGCGTGGGGCTGGTTGGGGTGCCTTGGGTTTGTTGATGGTGAAGTGTACACAGCGGTGGTCGGTCCATGGCAGCTGCGTTTTGTGGCTGAATTGGACGGTGTTTCCTGCCGCGAGGATGGGGTCTAGGGTTGTCAACATTGCTCGTGCGAAGGTGTTAATTTCATGAGATTACTGCAGTGAGAGCCAGTTGCAAACATTTATCAGCCCGTGTGGCTGTGACAATCTCCTCTAGGGAGATGTGTAAAGGCCTGGAGTGCTCCACCACCAACCTGACATACTCCTCTATGTCAGACATGTCACTAGCTATAGCGAGTCTCACGTGTCTAGAGAGAAAATCTGCAGGATTTTGAGACTCATGTTGATAAACTAGATAGAATCGATATTTCTGCAGATGGAGGATCCACCTTTCAATTCTGGGTGGTGGTGTTGAGGATGATCCTGTAAATAATGGTATTAACGGTTTGTGATCGGTGTGAATCACAAAGGGCTGACCATAGAGATATAGGTGGAAGTGGCGACATCCACAATGGACAGCAATTGCTTCTTTTTTTATGTGTGAGTACCTCTGATGAGTTTCAGTTAAGGGTCTGCTTGCATATGCTATGGGAGGCCATCCTCCGCCATCCTGTCTCTGAGACAAAACCGCTCCAAGTCCAGTGGGGCTTGCATCCACTGACAATTCGGAGTCATGGCGAGGATCAAAATATGTCAGCGTAGTAAGTTCAGACAGCGCTTGTTTAGTTGCAATAAATGCTTCCTCCCGGTGTATCCCCCACTCACATACAGCACAGGTCTTGGCTAGTTCTTTCAAGGGAGAAGTAAGAGCAGTGAGGTTTTGAATAAATTGACCACAGTAGTTAACCATCCCCAGGAAGCTGCGAACACCACCGACGGTCATCGGGGGAGGGACTGAATGAATGTCCCGTACCTTTGCCGGGTCCGGCATAATCCAATGTCCTGAGAAGCGGTAGCCCAAAAATGCCACTTCAGATTGGAGGAACATGCACTTCTCTCGATCAGTGAGTCCATTTTCGTGCAGCCTTTGAAACGTTGCTTGCAGCCAGTCGAGATGTTCCTTGATGGGGCATGCACCAGAATGTCATCACTAATATTAATGACCTCAACAAAGCCAGCCAAAACTCCTCTTATTGTGTCCTGAAAAACTTCAGCGGCTCTAGAAATTCCTAAACTCAGGCATTTATATCTCCTCAAACCCACTTCAGTGGAGAAGGTAGTAATTGCTTGTGACTCCCAATCCAGCATCAATTGAGGATACCGTACCCGCAGGTCCAAAGTGGATAACCATTTTGATCCGCTCACTTCCGCTACAGTGTCATCAACAGTGGGCGTCAAATGGCGCTCTCTCCGTATCGCCATATTGGGCAACTGCATTTCCACACAAATTCTCACTTCGCCAGGCTGTTTGGGTTTACAAGCCTCGACAATCGGTGACACCCCTGGGGTAGGACCATCCATCTTTTCGATGATGTCAGCCAGCTCAAATTTCCGTAGCTCCTCCTCTCCTTTCGGGCGCAGATGAAAAGCAACCCAGCAATGTTTCAATGCCACAGGTGGAATGGAGTTATCAATATGCAGATTTATGAGGCGATCTTTGGACACCCAGTGCCCACAAACAGGTGCCCGAACTCAGCTACCAACTTGTCCACGTTCCCTAGATGGAAGCTGAAAGTGAATGACACCAGCTGAAGACGTTCCCCTGTCCTGCAGTTCAACAGCATTCCAGATCCAGTTTTGGTGACATACACTTTTGCCTTGGAGGAATGAGATTCATGAGATATGTTCGTGGTGAAAACTCCTGCTAGCGGGAGAGGCTTGGTAGATCCAAAAGCTCAGACCTGAGTTCCAGTGGGGCGCAGACATGGGTACATAGGGAGAGTTTGTAACACTGATTGAGCAATAATGTTAATTGAAGCTCCCGTATCAACAAGGCCGGGATCTTATGTCCCGCGAGAAGAATGGTGCATTTTTGGATGCACCGGAAAGTTTGCTTAGCCGGGTGCATTGAATGAATGATGTGTATGCTCCTTCCACGTCGTCATCGTCCATGTCCTTTTCCTCGTTAGCAGTTTCAGGTGCGTGTAACACATTCAATGATTTTGGTTTAGAGCCCTTGGGAACAGTGAAGATCGACATACTTTGGCAAAAATGGTTCAATTTGTGCACCTGTCGCACACCTTTATCCTTAGGCGGGGAAGGACCCTAGATGAGGATACGGCACTCCACATGTGTAACATTCCTTTGGAGCTGTCACCGACTAGGATTGGATTTTTTTCATTTCGTCCCCCATTGTCACCACCACTTTGACCGGTTCTATCTTCACTTGTCGTTTTAAGGCTGCCTCCATGTTGGCAGCACGCACCTTAGAAAGTTATTTTGAGCGTCCCATGGTGAGCATGTCAGCCATGGACATTCCAGGAACCTGTAGAATGTTCTACTTCAGCTTCACTGAGGCACATCCTTGTATGAATTGGGCTCTAATTTCGTCAGCAGCGTACATGTGCTGCCTAGATCTCGCAAGCGAGCGTAGAAAGCGTCAATGGGGATTGCCTAGTCTGGTGTAATTGGCATAATTCATAGTCAGGATTTGCGGGTGGGCTCAAAATGCACCATGAGTACCTCCTCTAGTGTAGCGTAGGTGAAAGGTGGTTAGTTCTCCGATACGGATTTGAGCAGTTTGTGGATGGCAGCAGCCCCAACATGCAAAAAGAAGGGGTGTCTTCTGTCACAGTCTAGTGCCACTGCAGTAAAGTAGGTCTCGATCCGTTCCTTCTAGCATGCCCCTTGCGCCAACAGAGGACCATCCAAAACAAACGGCTCTAATGCCGGTATTGAGGCCATGGCAGTCAGAGGTGTAGAAAACAGGCAAACTCAACACAGTGTAGACGCCTCCATGCCAATCCAAGCACTGAAAGGCCACAGCAGGCTATTCCAGGATGTGCCAGCGGAGGGTTATGCCCACACCATGCACAGTTGAATATGGGCCACTTCCTTGAGTGACATCTATATGGGCCACTTCCTTGAGTGACATCTTAAAGTAGGTGTACAGGTGCACTCAACTGGGCAGCCATGCAGGTACTGATGCAGTGCATGCCCTGGCAATACACTGTAGAATGTAATGGCAATGTAAACCCCTCCTTTCACAGTCACTGTAGGGGGTAATAACAGCACAGCAGCGTGTTGACTCACTCAGACAGACACAAGTGAGGCTCAGAATGCTCCTGCTCCCTTCCCAAAGCACATGGGGCGGCTGGCTGGGAACTGCAGGACTGGCACACTACGAGGGACAGGCAGCGTCAGGGCAGTCAACTTCCACAGGAGTCAGGAACGCAGCCCGTCGAAGTGGCACAAGCATCTGCATACTCTGCATCCAGGTAACAAGTAGGGAGGAGCAGGTGCTACACAGAGGGTCATGGAAAGAAACAGGGACCACTGCACGCCATGGGACACGATGAGTGCTGAGGAGCTGAACAGTGGTGCACTGGGGGGAGACCCCCACCTTTGTCGCCAATTAGTTGGGTGTGTAGGCCTCGTGTGAGGCGATGAAAAACTGAGACCACACACAAGTGGTAGTGTTGCATAACTGCCGCAAGATGCGGGCTCTTTATTCACTTACCATTATGTTTGGGCCATTCCATCATGGTCCAACGTAACAGGGTATAGCTTCATGCCAATCCTTGCTTGGGAGGTCTGCATGGAACAGTCCATGCAGCCTCCGGAAACATAACATACATTAGGCCAGTTGTGTGCAATGTGCAGCGGTACTCATTGTCTTATGTTATGTAGCTGTTTACATACAGTGGCCCCTTCTTTCTGCTCTTAAGTGGCTGCTTTGAAGATGACACAGTGGCAAATCAATGGATGCTGCCCGATAAGCAAATGCAAAAAGAAAAATTGATGGACAGAATGCTGCACAATGTCAAATATTCACCCCAGAACAGAGATCTGGGCCAAAATCCATTATTTTTGGACCCCATGCCATTCCAGTTCAGACCCAGCCATATGCAAATCAGTCTTGGCCCTGTGCCTCATGTGAACAGTCCAGCCCGAACTGCCAGGCCAGGCCCTCCCTGGACTGGAAAGAAGCATCCTGAGACCGGTTTCAGGGCCTCACCCCTTATCAGCCAGGCTAGCTTGACTCTACTGGCATGGAGAGCATGGTACCCACGTCTTGGCATACCCGTCCCACTCAGGGTGAGGAAGCAAAAGACACACGAAGTATGAAGTTACATTCAGGTACAAGACTAAATATACACACGAGCAAATATACGCATGTATTTTCACTTTTTCGTGAAGTGAACCCAAAGAGAGGAGTACAAAAGTACCCAACAGTCATTCGCCCACTTTTGGCCATTTTAAAATGGAGACATTCAGAAACTCACCACATGTATGAGAAAAGCAGCTTTGGGCTTTGATGGTGCCACAACAGAGGAGTAATAAGCCAAGCAGAAGGGGTAGGGTAATGTCAACAACGTACTCCCTCATTTCTCTTGAAGTGAAGAGTTTATGTAAATGAGCTCCTGATTTTTAGCAAAAGTAGTTGACTCAAGCCGGCAGACACAGTCAGACACAAAGTAGTATGTAATCTATCTTGTAAAAGTTGCTGTTTCCAGTGAAACCAGCCGGAATTCCACAATAACAATTGTACTTGAAGCATCAGATACTTATCTATATACAGGCACTACATACTTTTCCAGCTGTATTTTTGATAACATCATTGTTATTTAATGTTTAATGTAATGATACTTTGTACAAAAATGTTTTTTTAAATGAAATAACACCTCTAGAATATTTAGTGGATTTACCCACTTATGTAATGATACTTCAGATGAGCTTCTGTTGATCATGTAGACTGCATTGCTTTGAGAGGGAGACACTTTTGTTTTTTAAAGATGCCGTCGGCTTCGAAGCAAATAGTACCCCCTTTTGAGAACAATGCACCTCATTCATTTCAATGGAAAACTCACTGGAAGTTATAAAGATACACCTAACCAGCCAATAGTATTATGTGAGAGACTATTACATCGATGGGCTGAGCCAAAGTTTGATTGGCCCAAAAATGTAATTGGTTCAAAAAGGTGGACCTAAAGCCCGCTTTAATTATATTGGAAACTATAGATCTGTTTCACAGTGTTACATCTGTGGCAAAAGTTTACCAGAATTTTCCAGTAAAAAATAAGTTGGTATATGTTCTGTGCATTTAGGTAGTGTGTTGTAATACAAACCATGCTCGGTTTGTGACTGGGAGCCCTAACAGGTAGGGCTATGGTTGTGGGCACCCAAAGGGGTGTTCTGCAATCCGCGTGGCATGTCAGTAGGAAAGGGCAGTAAAGGGACTAGGAAGTTCTGCTGTCAGCAAAGCAGGTCAAACTTTTTGTGTTAAGCAGACTCCATGAGTTATAGGAAAAGAGTGTTGACATGTCTCACTCACATGCAAAATGTCTTATCAACTACCCTTTCTATGATGGTGGTATGTTTAGGGAACTCTGTGTGAGGCTCCCGAACTAAGATGAAGTCAAGCCTTTTACATGTGATATCAGTTCCTGTTTAAATGAAATATACAGTTAGTGAGTGATGGGTGCATCTCAACACTCATTCCCTTATTTTGCATCATGTTCATCACCTTCTGACTACTATTTTCATCCCTGATTTTTTTATCCTTTCTCTCCTTCAATTTCCCCTTATCCTTTTTAAGTTTATTGCCATAAATAGTAAGGGGTTGTATATCAGAAAATCTTTGTCAAATTATTGTCTGACATAAATACCATGTCGTGAGAATCGTTCACAAAGATATTGTGCTATTGGATGTGGATGTTCAACTATTAATTGCAATATGGTGATATTTTCGTAAACTTTGTTTAGGACATGGTGTATGTGTCAGAAGATGTTTTGACAGTGGTGTCTGGCACTGTACCAATCAAGTTATCAATCTTCTCCCATTGAGTCTTGGGGGCCTATCGACAAAGGTAAATTGTAAATCTTGATTTACTCATGTGTAAACTTACGACCACACTTTGTAGTAACTTTACACATTTTTGCTATTCACCACTTCTGAGTGTAAATGTACTTGTGCGTGGAGACCTACATGTCACCACTGACTCAAAACAGAAGGTGTGCCCTGCTAGAACAGGATTTACGAATGTAAAATTACTACACACATTTGTTCACACATAGGCTGAGCTCTCTGCAGGCTGAGGTCTCTGCCATTGGGGTGCAGATCTCCCTATGGTAAAGTATGGGAAAAATAACAAAATGTAAAAATTATAAAAAATTTAAAAACTAGAAGGCGCCCGGAGGATGAACGGCTGACGCGGACCCACCCTCGTCACCGCTGTGCTTCCTGTTTCCTACCTCCTGGGTTTCCGATGACACGCCCACATGCAATAGAACGCTGCGTTGGATACAGGAGCCTGAGCTCGGAAGGCTGCGATGCGAGACCAGACGGAGGTGTCTCTCCCGACCTCCTGTCTCTCCTGACCTTCTGTTTCTCCCCCGAGGTGGGGGCTGACGCTGACGCTGACGCTGATGCCGAGCGCTGAGAGCTGTGCAAGTTCGTGAGTTCGTACTGGGGGGCGCCGGTTGTTAGACGCTGCGAGGTAAGGCGCACTGGGTTTCGTATCCGGTTCGCGCTCGCTGCGTTCGAACTGTGCCCTCTGTGCTCTTCACGCTGGTGCGCTGCCCATAAAGTTGAAAAATTACAAGGGGTCGAGGGGTAAAGCAACGCTCATGTCTCTCTTGCCAGCAGTTATATAGCGTGATTAAAGCCGTTCCACCTGGAAAAACTGGAAATTGGGGCATTGTTATCAAGTGCTGGTCTCCTGTTCTTAGTGTGAGGTAAGGCGCGCTAGGGTTTTCCCAGTTCGCGCTCGCTGCTCCGTGCCCCTCTTGCAACTCTTGCGACTCGCTAGTGCATTGATTGAAAAGTTGCTAGAAAATTACGAAGGGGTAAGCTACCCCGTGAACCTTGCCTGATGGCGACAAGAGTGAGGGGCAAACAGTCCAAGTCCAAGTTGGAGCTGGGGAAGGAGGTCAAGCCCACAGTTCCGATTAGTTCTCCATCAACCACAAAAGGAGAGAGAAAAAACAAAAGGAAAAATCAACAAAAAGAAGCCCCGAAACAGAAGGCGTTGGCATCCCCTGACTTATACAGAAAAAATAAGTATAATGTGTTAAGGAAACAGGCTGAGGATGACGACAACGAGGAAAATGATCAAGAGGAGGGCGGAGAAGATGAAGAGGAAGAGGTAGAGAGCTTGACCCTTTCTGATCTATCTGCAGAACAGAGCTTGTTTGCTGTCGGCGACAAAGAAGAGGGAGGTGTGGAAGCTAAGGGATCAAGAATGGTCCAGGGGGGTAAAGGCATGGAGAAAACGGATAAAACGGCCATAAATGTTATTATGTCCCCTAACTCCTGTCACGAGAGTCGCTCTACCCCGAAACAATACCCTCTCTTTTCAAAACACTTTTCTCAACAGGGCCAGTCTTCAAGTACTCCTACACACGGGGGGGTTAAAGCAGGGGAGCACAAGTGTTTTTTTGGAGAATGAGGTCGCTCTCACTGGAGGTCAAGTAAGCAGTCCCACAACGCAGAAGATACCGATAAGGTTAGAAGATGTTTCATCACCCACACCAACGGTTCCAACTGCGAGTTTCCACCAACACTTCCCTTCCCTTCCATCCTATACTGCCACCAGCTATAAGCCCAAGCTCTAGCTCGGGCTTAAGCAGCAAACAAATCATGATAGTTCCAAGCCAAGCCCTAAACCTAGAAGTCTCCCCGATCTCCCAAGACGACGGATTGCTTGCTCTTCCGAGTGCTACAAAGGCAAACACGATGGAAGATATTCTAGTCACTATCCTTCAGGAATTAAGAGAATTTAAATCCTCGCAGGCACAGGAAATTTCTCTCCTACACAGTAGGCTTAAGAAGATGGAAGAGTGCCTTGGCAACATTCCCTTGAAGGGTCTCTGAAGCCGAAGTTCGGATATCGTCTCTAGAGGACTCTTTAATTACAATTCAGAAAAATTTCGTGGAGGCTAATAGAGAGAAATCCCACTTAGAGGAAAAGCTTCAGGACCTTGAGAATTATAATAGGAGATCTAATTTACGTCTTGTAGGGATACCAGCGGGCCTTGAAGATAAGGATGTAGTCAAGTGGACAGATTCTCTACTGAAAAAAGCTATCCCTGAACTGCAAGGAGACCTGACTATTACAAGGGCACACAGAGTCCCTGCACATAAACCTAACAATTTGAAATACCCCCGTACTATTCTGCTTAATTTTTCAGACTTTAGAGTGAAAGAAAGAATTCGAAATACCGCATTTTCTAAAAGAACTTTCAATGTGGAGGGGGTGAATAACTTTCGAATCTTTGGTGATATGTCGGTAGCATCTGCTCACAGACGCAGAGACTTTGTGAAGCTCATCGACTCATTTAAGAGCAAGGGGGCCCAAGCCATGATAGTGCAGCACTCGAAACTCAAAGTATTGGCTAAAGGAAAAATTTTTATATTCTCGGTCCTACACGAAGCTCAGTCATTCCTCGACGGCCTTGGGGGATAATTAAATAAGTTGCTGAATCTCGCTGAAGCTACTATTATCCTAGGGCGGATATTTGATGAAAACAGGAAGCACACAAGGATGCAATGTGATGGCATCCAAAAAGAAGATACAACAGAGTTGGACCGAAGTGGGACACTGGGGTCTCCGTCCACTCAAGGGGGAGGGAAGGGGGTTGAAGGGGGGTGTCGCAAGGGGGGAAAAAAGAGAGTTCTAAGGCAATATGTTTTTTCACATTTTAATGACTACGGTATGAGTAAGGTTATTTCACGAAAATCTTCTTTTCGTCACTTTTGTCCATATGGATCATGTTAAGATGACAAGACCTCATAAGTATATCTGCCATTTTGTACTAAGAGGGACTTGAAACCCTCAGGCCACGTTGCTATCTGCACTATTTTTCTGATTATCTGCATACTTGCACAGACAGTGGTAATTTTTTTTTTTTCTTTTTGGCTGATCATATTATATATCTATATGGTCTATTTTTTTACAATACGTTGTCTGCATAACTAATGGTATGTTTCTCCGAATAACATTACCTTACACTTTTGCTGTTCTTTTGCATATTTGCACATTGAAATTTAGATTCTTCATGTATTGGTTTTCATTGTTATATGTATATAGATCATTGGCCAGTCGGTTATACTGCTGCTGCTGTTTGCACATTTGCACATTTGCACATTTGTATTTTTGCTGAGGGCTTCATCCAATGTATAGGTTGCTGCTGCTGTTTGTATATTTGCACATTTGCATATTTGCACATTTGTATCTGTGTGGAGGGCTACATCCAATGTCTTGAATTTAAAACAACATGGTGAAATTTATCACTCTAAATGTTAATGGTCTGAATAACGTTCGCAAAAGGAACGCTATTGAGTGCTGGTTGAAAAACCTTGTACCAGATGTCATCTATCTCCAAGAAACTCACCATAAAGATCAGACAGAGTCAGCTAAACTCTTCAAAAGCTGGGCGGGCTATAACATATCTGCTCCTGCTGGGATGGCCCAGAGAGGAGTTTCTATCCTAATAGGGAGACATGTAGGTTTTTATCTTGAAGGGACGTGCATAGACCCCAGAGGTAGATGGGATGTCGCACACGGTAAATTAAATAATGTTAATGTCATCCTCTCCACAATCTATGCACCAATTTTGGATGACCCTCAAGCTATTTTACAGGTTAAGCAGGCATTAACGGGGCTTTCAGGACCAATAATTTGGGGGGGCGATTTTAATTTATTACAAGAGCCCCGACTAGACTCTTCCAAGAAAGATCGCCGACAGAATAAACCTCAACTTGCTCTAGCTGTCCAAAGTTGTAAAACTGACCTAGATCTTACTGACCATTGGCGCAACTTAAATCCTACCAAGCGCGAGTATACATGCCACTCAGCAAAATATAACTCTGCGTCAAGGTTAGATTTTTTCCTTTCATCCCATGACCTAGAACTATATAACTACGCCTACCTACCCAATGCTTTTTCAGACCATGCAGCTCTTTGCATGAAGGTCAATTTGGGGAATTATGAAGTAAGCTCTGCAAGTAGATGGTTTTTTAACAAACTTAACCTTCTTGACCAACAATGGTGTACGGATATTAACGAAAAGATAGAGCAATTTTTTATACAGAATAGAGGTACAGCCCCAGTAAATATAATTTGGGATGCATTTAAAGCCACTTTATGTGGAATTATTACATCTAAAGAAATTCCCAAACTCAAGACAAGAAGGGAGAAGAAAACTAAGCTTCAATCTGAACTCTCGCAGGCAACCCAAGAGCACTATAGGGTCAGATCTAAGATCTCTGGACATAAACTTCATGAGGCGAAGCGCAGGATGAAGGATTTTTATCATGACTTAGGTGAGATTATTAGCAATACACAAGCGCAAAAGATCTATGAGGAGAGTGAATACACAGGAAAGCTGTTGGCCTGGCAATCTAAAGAAACACAGGTGCGTAACAGAATAGATCAGCTAACAGACCCCATTACTAAAATACAAGCTAAGACCACCATTTCCATCGGTGAGTTGTTTTAAAAACATTATGAGGGGATATATCAAGCGACTGAGGGGGCTACAACTGACTCGATCAAGGAATTTTTACAGACACTCGAAATACCTAAAATAGATGCTGAGGTGAAGAATTACCTTACACAGGATTTTACACTATTAGAATTAGATGAAGTGATAGAGTCCTTCCCCAATTGCAAGGCTAACGGTGAGGATGGCCTCCCTATTGAATTTTTTAAAAAATGTGGGGGAATATTACGTAAGGAGTTTTTGAAACTAATTAATAACTTCCTTCAAGGGAGTCCCCCACCGGACTCCTTCCATACAGCGGTGGTGGTCAGTATTTTAAAAAAAGGAAAAGATAAGGAAAATATAAATTCATACAGACCGATTAGCCTTTTGAATACAGATTAAAAAAAATTTACAAAACTTTTAGCAAATCGATTAAATAAAATAGTAGGATCTCTGGTAGCCCATGATCAGTGCGGCTTTATCGCAGGCAAACATCTCAATTCCAACACTACATTTTTATTGGAGTCACTAGATTATTTTAAAACTAACAAAGTGGAGGCTCAAATTTGGTTTTTGGATGCGGAGAAAGCCTTCGATCTAGTATCTTGGGATTGTCTGTTTGCAATTTTATGTAGTTTTAATTTCCCGAATGTTTTTATTTGTATTTTACGAAATTTGTATATGAATTCTAGGGCACAAATTATCATCAATAAGACCAATATTGGGTCCTGTGTGGTTACCAGAGGCACGCGACAAGGATGTCCGTTGTCGTCAATTCTATTTGCACTATTTATCGAACCTCTAGCGATCGCCATCAGGAATATTAAAGCCGACACTGCCCCAATTTTAGGAATGACAAATATAAAATGATATGCGGATGATATTGCCCTTTTCATTGACTCTAAACCCTAAAGCCAATTCAAGATTTTAAAAATCTTCTCCGATTTCCAAAAGCTAGGGGGCTATAAAATCAATGTAAAAAAAACGGAAATTCTTCTCCTCAACTGCACTACAGACACCTTAGCTCCTGAATTCAGGAGGATATATAACACGGATCCAAAGAGATATCTTGGAATACTTAATTTTGTACCTTTATTAAAAAAGGTGGGTTCACTTTTAGACCGCTGGAATCTACTTCCCCTGTCTCTTATGGGGCGGGCATCGCTAATTCGAATGTCGGTGTTACCTCTTTTGAATTTCCTTTTTAGCGCAATCCCCTGCGCAATCCAGGCCTCTTATTTTAAAAAAATAGAAGCTTTGATCTCCTCTTTCTTATGGGCAAAAAAATCTCCCAGACTAGCACTGAGCACTTTATATTTATCATCTGCACAAGGAGGGCTGTCCCTCCCAAACATTAAAGAATACTATTTCGCGTCTTTTGCACATTACAGTCACGGGTTTTTTTTCTTAGATTCTCATGAGACAGATAACTTTTTTATGAAAAGGATGTTGTTTGAATTGAAAATCTATGATCTGGTTAGAGCCACGAAAGATCCTAAAAAAGTTCGCTATAAATCCCTTCAGTGGATTCTTAAGGTGAAAACGCAGTTTTTTAAATTTTATGACTTGCCCATTTCTAGCAATAAGACAAATTTAATAAGTTTTAGCTTGGGAGATGCTTGCTGTATGGACCAAAATATATTGACTCTTTGGAAGGAGAATGGTTTTGAGAAAATTGAAGATTTCCTCCTGGGAAATAGATGGAAATCCTGGGACGAAATCCACAGCCAGTTAATCCACTCGCATTTAACGCTGAATTGGTCCTTTATTAGAATAAATCCAAAACTCAGAGAACTCAATATAGGAAATGTATTCAATAAAGAAAATATTTCCACTATCTTTAAAAATAAAATCCAAAAGAAAATGAGTATCTGGGTTAAAATATTAAAAGAAAGTAAGGTCCAGGACCTCTACAGCAAGATTATTGAAAGATGGAAAAAGAGGGAAGATATTACAATTAATCGTCAGGTATGGGATAAAATAAATAAATTCAATAAAACCATTTTTCGCGGAGCAAATTTTAAACGTATGCAATTTTTCAACAAATGATTAATTTATAGAACCCCGTCCTTTTTACATAGTATTTTCCCCCAAGTAGTTGACAAATGCTTCCGATGCGATGAAAAAGGCACTTGGAAACACATTGTCTGGGAGTGTCCAAAAATCCAGGTTTTATGGAAGGAAATAGAAAAATATCTTTCAATTGTTCTTAAAACTAATATTGTATTTGATGACCTTATTCCCCTTCTAGGCTGCTCTCCTATCCACACCCAACATGATGAGTCCCTGTTTATAGCTTCTTTAATAGCTAAATCCCCCATATTACAGTCCTGGAAAACAGATCTTGTACCATCCTTCCAGGCATGGAAGTCAAAACTACTCCAAATCCAGGGTAGGGAAAGAAATTATGCTCTTAGATCAGGGGCTCTCAAAAAATATGATAAACATTGGAGTGTGTTTGATTCTTAAATTTGTCTAGCTATTACTTATCAAGATTTACACTCTCGCGAGAACATCTATTAGTCTATTAGTCTAGTATGATCGTCTCGACTTCGCATGTGGCACTTTATAAATTAGTTCTGTAATATTAACTGAGAAGACGTCCACTGTATTTAAATGTTTCGTACTGTTTTCATTCTAACAAAATCTTTTGAATATTAATGACAGCCGATAGATTGATTGCTCTTACATAATCCTGCACTTTATAATTTAAATGTTAAAATGACAATTTGCAAGAATATTGTTAGTATTCCTTTTCTCGTACTGTATTAATTGGTCTTCAATGGTATCCTGCTTTTTGTTTTGTTTGTATTGTTATATTTGAACTCTCAATAAAAAAAATTACAAAAGAAAATAAAAACATTTAAAAACTAATTCAATGTAAAATAAAAACCTAAAATAACTATTTCAAACCTAGAACAAAAAAAGTTACAGCACATTAATTCATCAAATTAAATGTTTAATAAATAATTAAATAGATAAAACATATTACAATATATAATTACTGACATTTACAAGTGTTTTTTAAAATGTTTTTTTAATTGCTCCCTATCATTTTTATTTTTTAATTATTACTTATTGCAGTTTATCAAAGCTGATTTCATTAATTAACTGTATTTCATTTTATTTTTTTTATTAAAAACTTGATGTAATTATTGTTAACCCCGGGCATAGTGGGCGTAGCGGGTCTACGGGGAGGTCCACGGAGTTGCATACAAACTCCGATCTCCTCCGCCGCCCGCCTCCCCCCCCTATTAAGAAGTAAGTTAACATTAATTAAAAATAAACTTAACACCACTTACCTCTGTACTGCGGCGTCCCCGGGCTGCCCTCCTCTTCTTCCTCGCCAATGCTTGAGAAAACTTCGCATTTAGGCCAGCTTGGCAGAATGAGTAAAGCCACATGACAACAATCAATTTCTTATCTATAGTATTCCTTGGCTCCTTGACAAACTTGACACACTAGATGCGTCCATTATTTTGTGAACTGGGAGTCTAGTACGGAGCCCTATACCTTTGGTTTGAGGGCCCCTCTCATTGCATTGATACATTTTTGTAGTACAGGAGTAGTACTGTTGTACTAATAAAAGTACTACAAAATGACGTTTGTGAATAGGTCCCTTGGTGCCCTCTATTATTGATAAATTACATTTCTGAAATATTGTTACTACTGATAAAACCATTCTTAATTAATATAATTCAATATGTTAGAAATAATGCTCAGACTTAAGGACAAAACATGATATTTAATTATAATTTTGTGTGACGTGCATTAGCATATTCTGTCAAAATCATAATAAATTCATGAATGTATGACATAAATCACTTGTTCAATATATCTAAAATCTGCAGTTAGCAGATTGTTCATACTGAAGAAAATACGTTCATAATCCTATTCAGCCATTCATAAAGTTTATTCTGCCATCTTCCATTGTACACCGAAGATGTACACCTCTCATGGCACAAAAAGTATCATTTTCAGAAATCCTTGTAATTATCAGTTGCTTTTTTCATAACAAACGTTTTTGGAGAGCAGCTATTAGTAATATTAAAGAGCCAGTTACTGCCAAGACATGTACAATGTGGTATACAGCAACAATTGATTTTGTAGGGAAATACAATATTTCTTATGAAACCTCTTTATCTCCTGGTGGACTAGGAGCTGTCAAATGAATGATATAGCACAACCAATTAGTCAGGAAAAAAGCAGAATGACACCGAAAAAACTGAAATTCAACACGGTATATTATAAATCATATATCGTGAAACAATGCAGATATTGACAAGTCAAGACAACACACAGGACTGTCATGTAACATATACAATAATGAAAACATTGTGAGATTAACACGCTGTATCAAAACTGAAGACATTGCACACATAGGACATTACACAGTTTAACATAGAATACACAGATAACTCAATTAGGTGTCAGTTGGAAACATATAGATGCTCAAGCATATATCCTAATGTCAATGATAATTATACGTGTTCCTTACCCATGTCGGGCATACTTCACATCCAAACAATAAGGATATATGCTTGAACATGTATATGTTTGCAACGGACACCCAAGTGACTAATCAGTTGTGCTGTATCATTTATTTGACAACTCCCAGTCAAACAGGAGATAAAGAGGTTTTAAAAAAAAAAAATATGTAAAGAGGTTTTATAAAAAAAAATGTATTTCCCTACAGAATCAATTGTTGCTGTATACTATGTGATTTCCCAGGTTCTGCAAAATACTGTTTTACCCCATTACACTTAAGACATGTACAATAACATCAAAAATAGCAAAAAACTATTGAAAATCTAAATTCAAGTAAAAATCCGTGATCTGTGTGATCATCCCAAAAAACTAATTATAAAATCAACCGTATTCCTAATTATTATTGGAAGAGAAGCTTGATTATGCATTCACGTTGGCCATTTGCTATCATTATCCACTGACTTTGGTTATTCACTGACGATGTTTATCTCAGTCATCAATCTCAAAATGCAATACTCCTGAATCTACTGCTTCGAGTTTAAATTACTCACATGCATAGGTATTGTACTATTACTCTAATAGCAGCTTATAAAAGGAGCCTTGAGATACTTCTACTCCCTAAAGACATTAAAAAAGCTAACAATTGTATTATCTTTGTTTCCACTTGTAATCCGGCCAGCTTGGCCATTGCTATCTTGATAAAATGCTACTGGCCCATTTGGAATATTGAGTGAAAGGAAAGTTTAGAACCACCTTTAAGTACCGACCAAAGAAACAGCAGTATGCAAGATAATTTGGTGTATGCAGGCTTCTAAACTAATCTTAATGCTGGCACGAGCACTGAGAGTTGGGACATGCAAAAAGGCTGAGGTCACTTTCACTGTAGAAACGACAGTATATGCAGGGTTTTTTTAATTGGCAGTTCATGAGTCATGCAGTCTAACAGTCACAGCATTGAAAGACATAGTATGCAACAGGTAATATAATTATAACTGAGAGATGGCTTTCAGTTAACAAAATTGTTACGTAGATTGCACAGTGTTTGTACAAAAGGCCTTCATGGGGAACAATCCCATTAGGCAGTAGCTTTGCAAGTGTGTAAGACCCAGTCATGTGTAACAGGGAGGCCATTTAGATAACAGTGACCGCTTTGCTGTGTTCTGCTGTATCATGGCCCAGCGCCCTCAGCCAGTTTACAAACGGACCCCAACATCCAGAATCCAGTTTTTAAGTAGGGGAAGGTGCGATCTGCCCCATTTCATGGCAATCCTGAGTTTTGCTAATAGTAGCAACATAGCTAGTAATCTGCGAACCCCAACTGGAGCATCCTTGACTTATCCCAGTGCCCTGGGCTCTATTTGTACCATGAGTATTTCGCCTATTTTATTAAAGATCTCTTTCCAGTACACCGCTATGCAGGGGCAGTCCCACGCCAGATGTACAAAAGTTGCCTGATCTGTGTGACAATTCCATACAAGAGGAACAGTTGGTTCTGTCGGGTATGAATTATTTTCGTTAAACTGTTGAAGAATTCCTTGAATTATTTAAGGGAAAACAATTTAATCATAAAATACACACAATGAGACCATAAAGGGTATTCAAGGTTTTGTAAATTACTTCATTTATAAATACACAAATTGAATTGCATGGCTGTCAAAATACGAAAACAAATAAAGAATTTTTGTGACAAGGTGACATATGGTGCTCAGTGATGTGGTGGTGGTGCGTAATATATATAAAGTGACTGTGAGAATTTTGACGATTCAAAAAGGCCAGAAAAACAGGTAATCGAATAGTTCTGCAGGTTGAATGAATAAGTATTTATGCAGAGTCTTTCAACTGATCCGGGGGTGTTTTGTCGACGTTTCAACCCTGGGAGCGCACTACTGTCTAGTCAATGCGGGTCTTCATCAGGACATAGAAAGGAGGTGACAGCCTAAGAAGGCCCAATGTTGCTTATAGGGCGTTTTTAAAACTCTTCGTTTGGCAAATCTTCAAAAGGATCAAGAAACTCCTGGACCACACTAGTGTAGAAATGTGGTTGTATTCTAATTCTTCAGTCAGGTTTCTTAAACGTCTCAGGAAACAAATGGAGGGGCGCAGGAGTTAGTACTGTTTCCTCCAGGCGTGTTAATCACTTCTCTTAATTGGATCAAGGGTGGAAGTTACTCGAATCACTCGAAGAAGAGCTCAGGCGTGCGTCCTGTCTCCTATGAGGAAACAGTACTAACGCCTGCGCCCCTCCATTAGTTTCCATTAGTTTCCTGAGACGTTTAAGAAACCTGACTGAAGAATTAGAATACAACCACATTTCTACACTAGTGTGGTACAGGAGTTTCTTGATCCTTTTGAAGATTTGCCAAACGAAGAGTTTTGAAAACGCCCTATAAGCAACATTGGGCCTTCTTAGACTGTCACCTCCTTTCTATGTCCTGATGAAGACCCGCATTGACTAGACAGTAGTGCGCTCCCAGGGTTGAAACGTCGACAAAACACCCCCGGATCAGTTGAAAGACTCTGCATAAAGACTTATTCATTCAACCTGCAGAACTATTCGATTACCTGTTTTTCTGGCCTTTTTGAATCGTCAAAATTCTCACAGTCACTTTGTATATATTACGCACCACCACCACATCACTGAGCACCATATGTCACCTTGTCACAAAAATTATTTATTTGTTTTCGTATTTTACAGCCATGCAATTCAATTTGGGTATTTATAAATGAAGTAATTTACAAAACCTTGAATACCCTTTATGGTCTCATTGTGTGTATTTTATGATTAAATTGTTTTCCCTTAAATAATTCAAGGAATTCTTCAACAGTTTAAAGAAATTATTCATACCCGACAGAACCAACTGTTCCTCTTGTATACAATTGCCCAGGTTCTGAGGGATACTGGGTTACCCCATTGCTATTTTTATCTGAGTGACAATTCCAGCACTCCGCATTGGGCCTGATGCCCATACGGAACATTTGTGTGGGCGTTCTCCAATATTGATTGAGGAATTTGAAGTGGATTAACCTGAGTTTATAGTTTGGGGATAGCTTCTCAAGTTGCGCACAGCAAAATTTACATTCCTCTTCTGTCATTTGTGGGTGCAGCTCAGCATTCCATTCCTCTCTAAGATTTGGTGTTACCATTGGACAGTGTGTTTGCATAGAGGAGTAAAGTCTTGTAATGAGCTTTTGCGCTGAGGGAGTGGTGAGTATATTTTCTAAGGCCTGCAGAGTAGGTGGGGGTCTGGAAATGTGGTAGGCATCTGGCGGCAGACTGCCCGTATACAATGGTAGAGTAGTGTGTCAGAGAAAGAAGTAGGTGGTGTGTCAGTCAGAGCCGGTCACCCCAGGAACCCTTCCTCCCGGTATAAGTCTGCATATCTGCGGATGCCTAGTTTCCGAGCTCTCGCTATGGCACCTTGATCTTCCATTGGGGGCATTTGTGGGTTTTTGGCCAAAATTATTGAGGGGGCGAATAGTGTCTGCATATTAGCTCTCCTCCGTGAGTTATACCCAGGCCCATCTCAGTGTTTCTGTGGTGTCAATGACCTGACGGGGGCATTTGTATGGTCGGTACAGTGCCACCTCTATGGGGGTAGGCGCCGCTATGTTACACTCGACCGCCACATGTGGTTGGAAGGGGATCGGTTGTACCCAAAAATTTAAAAATGGTACCTGAGCGTAGAAGGCGTACAGGGGAAAGTCAGGTGCACCCAATCCTCCCTGACTCTGCGGGAGTGTCAATATTTCCCAAGTGACTCTAGCCTGCCCTCCCGTCTATACTAGAGATATTAACAGTGAGCAAAGTTTTAGCAAAGAATGCTTGAGTGAGTATGAGAGGAACATTAACAAAAATGTAAAGCAACTTGGGAAGGACGATCATTTTAGCAATTGCTATTCTTCCTGCTAGGGATAATGGCAGTGTGGACCAAATTTTAATTTTCTTCTCCCGCCAGGTGATGGTGCGACCTATGTTCATGTTCCATAGTTCCTGGGTGTCCCTACTTAACCAGATCCCCAGATATTTCACAGGGCCTTCTGCCCAACAGAGCGGATAGGTGAGTTCAAATGGGGAAGTGTTGTCTGTCAGTGGGAACAGCGTGGACATCTTCCAGTTAATCTGTATGCCTGACATGCCACCAAAGTGAGCAATCTCCCGAAGTGCTAGCAGCAGATTAGTTTGGGGATTGTTAATATATAAAGTGATGTTGTCTGCATATTGAAATATTATTATCCCTCTGGATGAGAAACCCAAACCTCTCGCTGCGTGATGTTGCCGCAGTCGTGCTGCGAGCGGTTCCATTGCTATCGCGAAGAGCAGGGTTGAGAGGGGGAATCCCTGCCTCGTGCCTTGGGTGATAGTGAAGGCCTCCGTAATTTGGCCGTTAACAAATGGGTCTGCGATTGGGTCAGTGTATAACAATCGTATATGTTTTATAAAGAGTGGGCTAAATCCCAATCTGCGAAGTACAGTGAAAAGAAATGGCCACTCCAGGGAATCAAATGCCTTGGTGGCATCCAGGAGTGCCACCATTGCGGGAAAGTGTGGGTCAAGTTAATGCAATATTGCGAAAAATATGCGCAAATTGTGTGCTGTTGGTCTCCCAGGGACAAACCCCGATTGATCTGGTCGAGCAATGAGCGATAGTAGTGGTTGGACTCTGCCAATAATTTGGCGTAAATTTTGTTGTCCGTGTTGATTAGGGATAGCGGGTGGTAAGAGTTGCAAAGGTTTGGTGCCTTGTCAGTCTTAAGTAGTAGCAGTATACTTGCTTTCCTCAGGGTGGGGGGTAATCTACCATTATCGAGGGACTCCTGGTATACCGCCATGAGGCGAGGAGCGAGGATGGAGGTATAACATTGTAGAAAGAGACTGGCAGGCCGTCCAGTCCAGGGGCTTTGTCGGGTGGTAAACTATTGATAACATTGACTACATCTTCTTCAGAGAATGGTTCATCTAAAGACACTCTGTGGGTGTTGCCAAGCCACAGCAGATCTATCGAATTAAAGTAGGGTTGCATATTCTCTGGCGGGATAGTGTATTGCAAAGTGTATAGGACTGAGTAGAACTCTGTGATGTGGTACATTATTTCTTGTGAGCCCCTAATTGTCTGCTGCATCTTATCCCTCAACTCTGTGATATAACTTGTGGTGCGTGGAGGTCTAAGTAGGGCCGCCAGTGTCTTCCCCGGTCTGTCACCCTACCCAAATTTCCTGGCCTGTGTATTCTTCCCTAAACAGTGAACCTCCCTCTGCGCTTCTTCTTTAAACTTGTCTAGCTTGTTTTAATCTGGGAAAGCAGCTGATTGATAGTATTCAAGTTCCAGCACACAGATCTGCGTTTCCAGGGTAGTGAGTGTTTGTCTTATGGCCTTTAGCCCACTGGCTTGTCGAGCCCTGCACTTGCCTTGTACCACCACCTTGAAGGCCTCCCATAGAGATGACGGAGAGGAAACCGAATCCTCATTTAGTGTAAAATATTCAAGTATATCACTTTTAATTTCCTCTTTGAAAGCGGTATCCAATAAGGCATTTGGTGGGAGTCTCCATGTAAAGGCTCGGTTAGGTGTGGATGCTGTTTGGAAATGAAGCAAACATGGTGCATGGTCCGAGAGGGTTCTGGGGAGGTGTCTCATATTTATAACCCACGAGGCGATCAGGCTGAATGCTGCGCCGTGACGCATATGCCCTCTGTGTCATCTGGGTGCCACTCCCTCCATATGTCCACGAGCTCGCTATCTTTTATTAACTTGTTTAATGCAGCGCTAGCATTTGGGTGTAGTGTGCAAGACATTCCCCTGCGATCCCGAGAGTCATCGAGGATGGCGTTAAAGTCGCTCCTGCCCCCCCCCCCCCAAAGTATTGTGTCGAAGCCAGTTTTCATTATGTTGCCCCAGAGGTCAGTGAAAAATTAATGCACGTCTGAATTTGGGCCATAGATTGTCACCAGAACCACCCGTATCATTCCAAGTGTACACTCCAGTAGGATGCACCTGCCATCTGGATCGGCGTGTTGTGTAATCTGCGTCCAGCCAATATTTTTACGAATAAGTATCGCTGTGCTTCTAACGTAGTTAGAGTAGGCCGCTAGGTATATATTTCCCCAGTTTCTGTGTTGGAGTGTGGTATTCGTTGTGTTTGGGAGGTGCGTTTCCTGAAGAAAGCATATGTCTATTTTGTGACTGACTAAATATGATTGCACAAGTCGGACCTACCTACTGTCGTTTAGCCCTCTTATGTTCCAAGTAAGACAGTTGTATGTAGTCATTGTCTGTGTAGGTCAATTGTTTATCTCCTTATGTTACCACGTGCGTCATACTTCAACTCGTGTTGCATGTAAGCCCTGTTATGTTGCCGCCTTTTTGTTTTCGAACTTGTAACTTCCCCCTCACAAAACCACCCCCACCCACTCCAACCCCCCCAAACAGTTTGAGCTAGCATACCCCTCCCAAAAAGCGTATATGCAGGTTTAGCAGCCACATAACAGCATTATGCATAAACGAGGCAATTATTACCCCATCAGAGTATACTGACTGTAACTCAAAGTTATGTATGCCATCAATTTCCTCAGCAAGGGGCTCTGACTCTATCCTCTCCAGAATCAAGATACACTGTAGTGATTCCAAGTCCAGCATTATCTTTCCTACCTCATGACACCTGCTGGCAAAAGATCTAGCTTTACTAGGTAGAATAATCATAAGGAGAAACAGGTTACAAGCAACGCAGAGTCTTTGGCTCCCAGTCAAGGCAGCGTCTTAAATGTTCAAATGAAGCATTTCAGGAATCTATGGGCGCTGTAATACTGTATCCAATTGTGAAGAGAGCAAAATATCTTGCCATCAATCTTTATATCCCAAGCTAGATTTCTGCCTCCAAAGTTTTGTTAAACTAATCAGACAAATTAAGTAGGTAGGTACATGGATAACTCATGCAACAAACTAGCTTTAAAGCTGCATCTATTGAGGATCCTGCCCCATGGCCTCTACCCCTGGTATCACAGATAAACATAAACAAACTATTCTGCAACTTTTTGGTCTTTCCATTCCATCATGATGTGTTACATATCCTACTGATAGGCAGTGGAAACAGTTAGGGGGCTTTTACTGATATGATTCGATTGAGGAAAACGTACTCTATGACATTTTCATGGGATGTTATTTATTAGGTTATTGGGCAGCAAACTTAAAGTAACAAATGAATTTAGTCTTCAAATGATATTTTTAGTTTAGAATCTTCTGCTCCTTTTAGGTCGGGACCACATTGTTAATCTTCATATTGTCCCCAGCATCATCGAGTACAGTATAAACGTCCCTTCAAACAAAAACATGGTAGAGTCAGGTTCGCTCAACCTTCTTGTTTGGAAAATATCAGGCAGTCACAATGTTATCAGAAGCTTTCAAGTGAGGCTCTGCAGCTTCTTAATGAGTCATGCCAGGAACTATGAAATTGAACAAATGGGTGTGTTGGTGTTTGGAAAGGGATTTGGATCCTGTGGAAGATGATGAGGTTATGGCAGCAAATTGAAGTTGGTCTTGCCATGCAAGAAGGAATTTCGTTTTTTTCCAATGGCTTTATTAAGAATTTTTTATAGGAACACTGTGGCAACTATTACATTCTGCAACGCACAATTACAACAAATTATCTATCCAGAGTTAATCATTATAATTATACCGAGCCGCTTTGGTAAACAATATATAAGTAACAGGTGTAAAATAGTTTTATCAACCTAACATTATTATTAGTAGTAGGTTTTGTAAAGCGCGTAGTCACCCGTAAGTATCCCAGCGCTAAGATACGGACAAGCCAGAGGAAAACAGGGGGGGAGAGAAGAGGAAAAGGAAATCAGGGAAACAGGTGAGTTTTTAGCCGCTTCCTGAATCGGAGATATTCTGGTTCTGTCCTAAGGTCACGGGGGAGGGAGTTCCAGAGGCGGGCTGTGTTGACAGAGAAGCGCCGTCCGCCAGTGCGTACCCTCTTCACTCTAGGGATAGTGATGGGGTATTCATGGTCAGACCGGAGGGATCTTGAAGCTTTGTAGGGCCTGATGAATTTTTTTAGGATGGGGGGGCCTTTGTCCTGTAGGAGTTTGTGTGACAGGCAGAGAGCTTTAAACTTAACTCGCTCTCTCACTGGGAGCCAGTGGAGATGTTTCAGGGCTGGTTTGGCCGAGGATCTAGCCGGGGAATTGGTGAGAATCCGGGCCGCGGCGTTCTGGATCATTTGCAGTTTATTAAGGGTTGCCTCGGGAGCGCCCAGATAGATGGTATTGCTGTAATCCAGCCTTGATAGAATAAGGCCTTGGATTAGCAGTTTCTGGGAGACAGGAGGAAGTAAGGGCAAAATCTTCCTGATAGATTTAAGAAGCCCGAAGCATGTCCCAGCGATTTTTTGGGCTTGAGTCTTAAAAGACAAGTCTTTTTCAAGCCAAATTCCCAGGCTCTTGATCTCAGACTTGGGGGCTGGGGGTTCACCTAAGCAGGGGGGCCAGATGGTCTGGGAGAGGGAAAACCCCTTCTGACCAAGGAGGAGAATATCTGTCTTTGAACCGTTAAGTTTCAGTGACGAAGTATTCATCCATCCTTGAATTTCTGCAAGACAGTTGTAGAGGTCCGATGGTTCTTGGTTTGGGTGAGATAGAGACACCACTAATTGAGTGTCATCAGCATAGCTGATGATTTTCACTCCGAACGGTGTGACAACCTCCTCCAATGGGGACATGTAGACATTGAATAATGTCGGGCTTAAGGATGAACCCTGGGGCACACCACATTGGAGGGGTGTTTCGGGAGAGCGGGTGTCATTCTCCCAGACCTGAAAGGAGCATTGGCCGAGGTAAGATTTGAACCAAGTCAGAGCAGTGCCCTCGACACCGATGTTCTTGAGTCGCTGGATTAAGACCCGATGGTTGACGGTGTCGAAGGCCGCACTGAGGTCCAGGAGGATCACTGCCACTGATCCTCCTGCGTCCAAAAGGGCTCTGGCCTCCTCCACTGCTGCAAGTAGGGCGATGTCGGTGCCCTGCCCTGGGCGGAATCCAGTTTGCGAGCTTCTGAGCAGATTGTTGGTCTCCAGATACTTACAGAGCTTTTTGTTAACTAGTTTTTCAGCGATTTTACTGGTTCCGGGGAGGAGAGAGATTGGCCTGTAATTGGTCATATCCGAGGGGTCCAGAGAAGGTTTTTTAAGGAGCGCCTTGACGACAGCCGCCTTCCAGCTGGGGGGAACTTTTCCCTGGAGCAGTGAGGTGTTGATGAGGTGAGTGAGTGGAGGGGCGATGGTGGAGGCCACTTTCTTAAGGATGCGTAGGGGGACCGGGTCCCTGGGGGATCCGCTTTTGATAGTGTCTAGCGTGGTTGAGACCTCTTCAATAGTGACTGGTCCGAGAGAGTTTAGATGGGGAGTGGTAGGGTTTGAGTTAAAGCAGTCTTCCTCAGTGATACTGAGGTCGACAGGAGGAAGAGAAGCAAGAATTTTCTGAATCTTCTCCTCAAAGAATTTGGCCAGTTTAAGGCATTTCTCTTCAGCTGCCTTGAGGTCTGGCAGATTCTTTGGTGCAGGGTCTGGGACTTTAAGTAAATCTTTTAAAATAATGAAAGTTTCCTTGGCGGAGCAGGAGGAGTTTTCTATCCTTTCCTGAAAGAATGTACTTTTGGTATTGCGAAGAGCGATCTTATAGTTTTTTAAGGAGGTACGGAAGACGTCTTTATTGGCTATAGACTTATCCTTCCTCCAGGAGCGCTCCGTTCTTTTGCACTCCTTCCGTAGAAGGTTAAGATCAGGAGTGTACCAAGGAGCAGGGCTCACTCTTTTGATTCGCCTAAGGGTGGTAGTTTTAGGGAGGAGTTTGTCCAGTGATGTGGTGAGCCAAGAGTTGAACTGATTGTCAGCAATGGCTGGGTCAGAGACCGGGAGGGGGGGAGAGGCCCTAAGAATGGAAGCCCATTCGTCTGGCGAGAGTTTATGCCAGCGACGGTCAGTGACCCGAATTTTGGCCTGTTGGGTGGGTGAGATGAAGAGATGCCAAAAGATAGATATTAAAAAATGGTCTGTCCAAGGAAGGGGGAGAGGGGTGCGGGTGGTGAGATCCGTGATGTTGGTAAAAACGGGGTCCAAAAGGTGTCCTTTGTCATGGGTGGGTTCTGAGTTGACTAATCGGATGTCAAAAGACATAAGGTCGAGAAGAAGTTCGGACGCAGTTAGGTCCTTGGAGTATGATAGATGGAGGTTAAGGTCTCCCAAGATAAGAAAGTTGGGAGAGGTAGTCGCTATCTGGGTGACAGTATCGACAAGAGCGCTTGAAAATTTCCCTGGGGTTCCCGGCGGGCGGTATATCAGCAGCCCCGAGAGGGAGTTCGCGGGGGATATTTGTAAAGCAAAATGGCAGCTTTCGCAGTCGTCGATGTTGGCATCGCTAGATCTACATGAGAATTGTTCTCTTTAGATTATCGCGAGGCCACCTCCTCTGCCGAGGGGTCTGTTTTGGGATTGGATTTGATAGCCCGGAGGTAAAGCGTTGATGATGTCGGAATCCGACCAGGAGTGCCTATAAAAGACGAGTTAGCATGAGAGGTGAAGACAAAAGAGAAGCAAAGGGGTAAAACAAAAATAAATAAAATAACTAAAGGGTGGCTTCCTGTAATCATCTATAATTGGATAAAGAGAGTGGGTACAATATTTGAAACAGGAGAAGACTGTACACAGTATTACGAATGAAAATATTGAAGGGGAGTCTACTTATTATTTCAAAGCTTGAAGGTGAGATGTGCATTGATATATTATTTTTTGTTGTTTTTTGTTGAGATATTTATATGCAAGATGGAATTGGTAGAAGTGAAATGGTGTGCAGGGTGTTAAAAGAAGTGCGTAAAAGAGGCGACGTAGAGGAAAATACAGTACTTAGGGGCATATTATCAAGAACTGCGTTAAAATTATCGCCGCTTTAGCGGCGATAATGGACTTGATAATATGCCGCAGAGAATTCCAATAGAAGCCCAGGTTCACACCAGAACCTGGGCTTCTATTCAAATTCCCAAGGGCATATTATCAAGCCCATTATCGCCGCTTTAGCGGCAGTTTCCTGCTGCTAAAGCAGCGATAATTTTTAGCCGTTCTTGATAATATGCCCCACAGTTTGAAAAATGTATCATGGAAACTTGCAACATTGCTGTGTCTAATATCATTTAAAAGGGTATCTGATGTTAAGTTATTAATCATACAGAATAGGTTTTTTCAACTAAACAAAGTTTATTTTGAGATTTGGAGACTGTGTCGCAAGCTTTTTTATATTCAAATTTTGATGATCATCCATAGTTATCTGTGGAACGTTGCACTAAGGAATACGAAAGGAGAGTGCTTGAAAATTGTGCAGATGGTGTGAATCATTTGCTTATTTCTTTTGTAAAGAAAGCCTTTTAATACTGTAAGTTCGGCAACCATTGCTAGATGCGTGAAGTTGCCTTAACTCATCTAGCGAAATCGTTGAAGACACAGCTTCAAATGGTTCTACATATGGAATCACCATTTGATCCCCACCTCCGCTTCTATTCTTTACGACTTTTGTGCCATATTACGTTATACACCTCACCACACACAATTTAGGAAAATCGTCGAATCTTGGATAACCCTGATTCTGACGTTGTTTTGTTTCTGTTCCAAATCTCAAACACCCTATTTGATTGGTAAAATCTATAACTCAGTTCTAAAGCTTTCTCATCTGATACCCTTCTGAGGGGTAATAAGCAAAGTATGCTCACTAACTTCCAGGATAATTGTTTATACCCAGAAACATATTAATTGGCCACTTCCCACGTCTGTCATCAAGGGGCTTGACCAAACGCTTGTACAGTGAGGCAAAACCCCTCTGCCAGAGAAGACTCGGGCTAAGCTCACTGAGTTTAGCAAAGCTAAACGAAGTGGCAGCTGTGGAATGTAAACATCTGTTATGTCGTGGGGGCTACCGCTGCTGCGCGCGGAGCCCATGACAGCTGAGGACACCGGTCGCGGAACGGGGCCTGTAAATGAGACTCGGAGCCAGCATTGGATGGCATCTCTGGTCTCGCGGTCGTAGCCCTACTGGCGTACGCACGTACGCGACCAGCCATTATTTTTACTTAGCGGGTCCCATGACCCTCACGTTACGGTGTGGTGCCTGTTGCATCACAGGCGCAACACTACAACACCGCAATACATAAGCCAAAGCCAGTGTATATCTCGAGAGAGAGAGACCTGGCGGATCCTTCGCTGCCATTATTATAATCCCAGGGGCAGCCAAACATGTTAAAGAAGTTGAGGATTAACCGGGCATGTTGCATCAGAATACCACCTAGATTCTCTCTGTGTTCTCAACATATTTTAAGACATTCTATCACCACTAGGTCAGCGCCCCCCATCCCACATCACAGAATACCTAGAGGACATACCCTGGGCTGGCTGAGGGATACGCATTGCCTTTTCTTAGAACAGTCCATTACCATTGATGAGATGTGGGTGGTGTTTGGTGGACTTTCGACTGGTGAGGCACCTGGCTCAGACTGGCTACCAGCTGAGTTTTATAAGCAATATACTAATACTTTGGTCCTGCCTACTTGTGCTTATTGAGGAGTTTTAATAGCGCTGGATCCTCTACGTCTCTATGCAGGAGGTGGTGATTGTGCCATCTAGTAACTGGGCAGACCTGCACACAAATGCCATTCCTACCATCTGTTGCCACTGCTGAACTGTGATGCTAAAGTATTGGCTAAACAAGTAGCCAGTAGATTGACAGTCCTACTATCCAGCCTTGTAAGACCAGACCAGTTTGGCTTTGTAGAAGATCAATCAACGATGCACATTCTGCATACTCCATTCACCCTCTTGCAGGATATAAATGCAGTGCTTTTCTAGACTCCTCTAAGGCGTTTGAGTCCCTGGAGTACGAATACCTTTTTGGAATACTGTACAGGATGCAAGAGGCCCCTTTGAAAACTCACTGTCCCAAAAGGACTCCATGATGCCAGTCAGCGCTACTGGTGCATCTCCATTTTCGGGATGATTACTGTGTCTTGAAGCAATCTAGCACTCAACCATGAGACCCAGATCCCAAGCACGCTTCCCACTGTGGGCTGATTGGAGCCCATCATGGGTATCCAGCATATTCCCAGCTCTGGACATTCCTGGCCACCCTGTTCTTGAGGCGTGTTGCCAGGGTACCCCTCCTTTACACCTGCATTACCTTTCATAACCTCTGTCTCAGGCTTTTTGTATCCGACTGAGTCCTGATGATGATCCAGCCATTTTAATTGGGATCAAAATGCCGTCAACTTTAAAAACAGAGATCCTGTATGATTGTTGAGAAGTTGCTGTAATGATTTTCTTGTGTTTGCTGATACACTTGTTCATCATGATTTATCACTTAAGAGTATCACCTCTAAAGAGAGCATTGAGCATGTTTGATTTACACCAGTATTTATTGTGATGCTGTGGGTCTTCACATTGGTTTTCATATACTCCTTTTTGGCCATTTGGTTCTTAGCATCTAAAGTATTCCTGCTAGGGACCAGTGTGATTTTTGTTCCAGTGGTAGCAAAGCAGTAGAATTAAGTAACCTGTGAAGTGACGGTTTTGTGGGGGGTCAGGGCAGGGGCAGCTAGCTAGAGGGAGAAAGGCGGGATGAGTTGGGACCCAAGGAGTAATTATCAGTGGTTGTATGTCAGGGGAGTTCCGTTGGAGGCGGGCAGTGGCAAGCCCACATGGGCTCGGGATCGAAGCCCCATTTTATCTATCATGCATCTAGCATTCCCAGCAATAGATAAGGAAGGAAAGACGATTTTCAGTGGGGAGGGAGGATAGAGAGAGATGCATCCATTATTTGATGTTATGAGGAAGGGGAGGAGGAGACCTCTTTGTCAGAGTTGAGAAATATTGATTACCACTGGCCCCAGAGTAGGGCTATAGAGTGGCGGTGGATGCCTTTGGTGTCCTTCTTATGCAGTGCTGTATCCTTGGCTTCCACCCATTGTACAACATTTTACTGTAGCTCACCAAGCCTAGTGGAGAGGTGTGGCTCAATGATTAGAGCAGCAGACCCTGATGTAGAGGTCTAGCCCGGGACCAGGGTTCAATTCCCTGCCTCGGCGGGTCTTGGGCTAAAAAATTCCACAGACCTGATAATTCTTTCCTCAGTGCCATTCCAATCATGGAGTCCCACTCTGCAACTCTGGGCAATAGCTTGCTTAATCTCCACAACAGCCCCCACAATGCCAAGGATGCCTGGCCTCCACCTTGGTGGTGCCCAGAAGTGGATGCCTCACAGGGAAAGCCAGGATGGGTTCCAAAGCGGTATTCGTACAAGCGCCTTGAGACCCTTGCGGGTGAGTAGTGCGCTATACAAGTATCAATTTACTATTTTATCAATTTTACCTGTAGCGAGGGATCACACTCTTCCATCTCTTTGTCACAGCGCACTTCGCCAAGGCAAGGGCTAGGTCATTAAAGTGAGCATCTGTTTTTTATTTCTTCTGGGATTTGTAGATTCCCAGTGTGCCCGCCTTCCAAATGTCCAAGAATGGGCGGCCTGTGGTCAAGGAAATGGCTGTTTGAGCATCCTATCAATAATAGCTGAGCTCTGGGCAGTCCCATAAAATGTGCCTGAGATCCGCAGCTGGGGCCTGGCATCAGACACACATGCCTGGAGCAGCTGAAAAAATGTAGTGAATGTGCCGTGGTTTGAGGTATGTCCTTTGTAGTATATAAAATGTAATCAAATGCAGTCTGGCAGTGCGAGAGAATTTACATGGGTGCCCCACTGCCTTCATCCATTCCTTATCGTGTAATGTACTACTGAAGTCTATTTCCCATGTGTCCCGAAGAGACTGCAGGGTAGTTGTGTATGTGCGAAGATGGCCTTAGTAAGCCAGGTCACCAGTCTCATCCCATCCCCTAGAGTATATAGATTGTCCACCAGGGTGTTAGCAGCTGGCTCGGAGCTTTCAAAGTGCTATCTCACCCTCAAACGGTTACAGAAAAGGCTTGTCCTGAACTGTCATTGGTCGAGGATATATTGTTCTATTAGTTCCGCAAAAGAGAGGAGTTGGCTATTGAAAAAAGATGCCTGAAAGTCGATAGGCTGGCATGACCCCAGAGGTTGCACTTGGTTAAGGCTCTGGATCTTCCCAAGAGGCACCAGGAGGGGCACTAGAGGGAGCTGAAGGGGGGATCTACAAGTGAGCAAGCAGCCCCTCTAGAGGCACCAAAGTACCGCTTGTATCAAGCGTGAAAGCACTCAAGGAGGCAGACTTGAAGGGTCGAGATTGCTTCCATGCTCAGAGGGGACATTGTAGTACAGGTATCTATCAGGTTGTGACCCACCTACCAGCTGGTCAGCCATTGTGAATGGAATGCCAAAAAATACAGTTAGAAATTAGAGGCTCCGAGGCTGCCCGACTTCAGAGGGAGCTGTCATTTTGTAAGGGGCACTCTACGCCTATTATTATGCTAGATGAGGTCCCCCAGTAGTTGGTGTAGGTCTCGGAACAGTGTCTCGCAGTGGATCAATGGGAGGGTGGTACAGTGGTATAACAGGTACGACAGCATTATCATTTTTTGCAAGAGCTATGCATCCTTTCACAAAGATTGGAAGGGTTTACCAAAAAGTGACCTGGATCCAAAGGGAGGACACAGTCCTGCTCAGATTACCCTCCAAATGATCTATGCCCATATGGAAGACGTGCATGCGAAGGTATTGAAAGGACACATCCTCCCAATGCAAGGTTGTCCAGCCTATTCTAGGTATGGCACCGAAGGTATTAAGGGTACACAGGATTTCGAGTAGCTCACCCAAAGTCATAATATATCCAAGAAGATGGATAGGAGGTTGGCAATGCCAGAGATGTCAGGTGAGATATCCCGGAAATAGAATAGAACATCATCAGTGTAAAGGGATATTATGGAGGTACGATCCGTCAGGGGCATCCCCCAGGGTTTCCCACCCGTTGAGCATGAGCAGCCAGTGGCTCCATCACAAGGGCAATAATAATGAGGATATCTGATAGAGACTTCTAGTCCCAGATTCCTTACTTTACAATAATCCTCAGGTGTCAGACTGGATCTGGAAGTTTTTGAGCAGTATCCCTGTGTGCCATTTTTTAGCAGCATTCATCTCCGCAACTGCATCATCGCTAACACAGTGGTCTCAGCTTTAGCTCTGGTGGAATGAGCGAGCAAACTCCTTCAGAGGATTGCTTCTTGGCCAATGCATAGCAGGTCCTAAGGCAGAGCACTATCCATCTTGAGATGGTCCATTTCTGAACAGTCTTCCCTTTATTAGCTCCTACATACCCCACAAAGAGTTGATCACCACCTGGAACTTTTTTGTGAAATCAAGGTGGAAACACAATGCTCCTTTTGGGTCCAGATGGTGGAGTCTCTCCTTCTCTTTGAAGGGGTGAGGCGAAGCAAAAAAGGTAGCCAGGGTGATGCTCTGGCCTATATGGAAGGGAGTCACAACCTTTGGAAGGAAGCAGGCAGGTGTCCGAAGGACCAGCTTGTCTGGGCAAAAGGTGGTGTAACGGGGTGCGCTGAGAGCGCCTCTGGTTCGCTGGCTTTCTTGGCTGATGCTGTAGCCACTAGAAAAGCAGTTTTGATGGTCGGTAGCCTAAGAAGGGGATTATGCCGAGAATGCTAGATAGAGTTTCTACCAGATAAGGTGTTACCGGAGGTAAGTAACTTGTTCAACGGTCATCCTTGACGTGTGGCTCTCCCCACAGGGATGCTCCAGGATATATGGCCTCCTATACTGACTCGCACTATAGATGCTTTGTAAAAGAGTCTGATTAGCTTCATGGTACAGGCTCCGAGTTCAAAGTGGCGTAGCACTTTAAATAGATAGTCCTACCCAACAGAATCAAAGCCCTTTTCCAGGTGTAAGACCAGGGCTGTCGCTCAGGGCCAGCGAGGTTACTCTTCTTCCCTGACACGAAAAAGGCATCTGATATTAAATGCATCATTGCAACCCGGGATGAAGGCGTACTGATCTGCATGAATTAGGCAGAGAGGGATTCAATGAAATCTGGAAGCTAGGATTTTAGTAAGGCTCTTACAATCTGTATTGAGGATTGCAATGGTGCAAAAGGAGGTTGGGTTGTAGGGTCCTTTCCTCGTTTCACTAGTAAAACTAGTAAGCCTCCCGGAAAGTCTCCAGGAGGCGTCCTGCTCTAACGTGTTGTCGCACAGTTTTTCCAGTTAGACCAGAGAAGTTGGACATTGTTTGTAAAGTTCTGCTGGGAGCCCGTCCGACCCCGTTGTTTTCTCTTTCCCCATGTTTGCTATTACCTCTCTGACATCTGCCACCATAATAGGGGCCTAAATCTCAAGTCTCTCAATCGCGCAGAGGGCTAGGAGGGGAGCCACAGCAAGAAATCTCTGAACATCTGTCTGCGGAGCACTCTGGCAGGGGAGTAAAGCAAGGTATAGAAGAAAATGAAGGTCTCATGGATGTCTCTTCATGAGTAGAGGATATTACAATCCTCCTGCCAAAGTTGCAATACTGAGAATTGTTGTATCTCATTTTTGACTAGCCAGGCCAAGAGACGACCTGCCTTATCCCCCTCTGAGTGGGATCTAGCTACAGAAGCCTGGTAGTCAAGACACCGCATGTTTTCCAGTAACTGTGCCTCCCATTCCAGAACCCAGATCAGGGAAGGTGCTTACCCAGAATCATCTACTTCCAGTCGTTCAATGGCCAGGTAGTCTCGCTCCTCCAGAGCCAGCATCTCCAAGAGACTTCGACGTTAGCCGCTCATAGCATGGATGCAGGTGCCCCTGAGGACCACCATAAGGGCTTCTCACTCTCAAGTAGAGCTCTCATTATGCTCAAAGTAATCTGCAATCTGATCAGAGATCGTGGTCCTAAAGATTGGGTCCTCCATGGTGGAGTATGCAGTATACATGTAGTGTTCAGGAAGGGGGTTCCCCCATCTTAAACCCATTAGCAAGGGGTTATATTTGCGAATGTCTCTGCCCAGGTAGCCCAGAGAGGAGACCAAGGAATGGATCAAAGTCGAACATACTCTCCGGTCCAAGCAGATGTAAATGTCATGGAACGACAAGTAATATGAATACAGTCTGGTACGCAGATTGAAGTGTCACCAGGCATCACAGACTGACCATTGATGGAGTCAAGAGGTCAGACTATGAGAAGTAGTCATCTTAGAGGTCAACGGGAGAGGAGGGTGGAATCGATCTAATAAAGTACCTAAGACGCCATTAAAATATCCCCTCAAAACCCACGGTAAATGCGCCTACCCTATCAGGCGAATCAACAAGTGGTTGAGGAAAACTGGCTGATCAAAATTTGGGGCAGAACTACTGCCTGTCAGTATCGGCATGGCATCTAGAGTCTGGCCTTCAGGAGGGTAAAATGGCCCTCTGGTTCTGTCTCTTGGGCTAGAACCTGAAAAGGGATACCTGCCCTTACTCAGATGAGGATGCCCCTGGTGTAGCGTGAATAGCTAGTAGAGTAAACTTGACCCCTCTAACATCTCTGGAGATGTTCTGATTTTATGGGTCTAAAGTATGATTCCTGTACCAGTGATATGTCAACCCACAGGCGCCTGAGAAGGGAGTACATTTTGTAGTGGTGTGCAGATGTTTGCTTACCTCTGATATTACACGTGATCATTTGAAATATACTGGTTTGGGCATCATGTTAGGGCAACCCCCAACAGCTCCCACAGGGGGTTAGAGAGTGATGGGCATAGTAAGTTTAGAGGGTCCCAAGTAAAGCAGGGCTCAGGGCTAGGGGTGGGTGCCATGATAACCTAATTAACAACCAAACTAGACATCAACTGTGTATCGATGAAAAGCAATACAACGTGTGAGCGGTCCGAAGGTCGTTGTCCAAACCTTACGGCAATAATCCCTTCATGGATACTGGGTGCCCTAGGTGGCGGTGTAGGTCGAAAGCTCGACCAGTCTCATAGTGAAGGCTGGGGGTCTCCCGGAATAGGGTAGGACTTTGAGGAAGCCTCTATGGGTGGGTCCCTCATGGGGCACGTCACCAGGTATAACATGGGAGGAGGAGAAGTAGCATGCACTAAAATAGTTTGGGCCTCCAGGGACTGGAGTTAGGTGGCCCTTTAAAGTTGGCATAGGCGTGGCAAGGGGAGAAAAGAAAACTGCATGTGGGAGGTTAGATAATGTTGTCTGTGGGGTCATGTGTGGCAGGGGGCTCAAGTCAATTGGGGTTGAAAAGGGAGTATTTTCATCTCCAGAATCTTCTCCAGAAGGACCCGAGGATTTTGAGTGAGTGTTACGGAATGTGGCGGCAGTAGCTAGAGCTTAGCGCGGGCTGTTCTGTACATGTGTAAGAGATGGCAGTGTCCACAGCTGCTGTGTCTGTCTGAGCCCCCCCTAGGACCAGTGGCAGCACCTCTGAGGTGACGGGGTGGTGTGTGGAGAAGTGCCAGAAGATGGGGAGGTGACCCAAGCTTCTACTCATCTTCAAGCGTCATTTGGGTCTGTGAAGAAATGGTACTTTTGATCAATATGATTTTAAATTGGGTGACTTGGTAAAAGGCCTAGGTCTCAAAGTCGCCACTTGATTCCCATAAAAGATGTTCTGTCCTTATACTGCAGAATCTTGTTAAGGTTGAGGTACAGCATAGGCACTCTGTGGCCTTATTCTACCTAGAAGTGTGGGATTAGTTTGTAATTTGGGACCTACTAGACGATCCATGTCTCTAGGAAGTCCTCCATCGTCGACCCTTCGTGCCCTCTGTTATGCCCACCACTCTAATATTGCTGCCGCAGGATCAACCTTCCTCCTCTTAATCTCCGGTCTCCAAGAGTTGAAACCACTCTCTGAGGTCTTTTACCAGGGCTCAGAGATCAGCTGCTTGAGGTGTTAAATCAGCCAGAGTCTTCTGAGATTGGGTGATACTATACAACAGTTTGCGGTGATTTTCGTGCAAGAGAGTCGAATCTACCACCACTGAATCAATTTTGGCTTTAAAGGAGAGTCGAGAAGTTTCAGTTGACTGGAGATTGATGTCTAGTTTAGCAGATTCTGCTGTTCTGTGGGAGTAGGGGACAGGCAATCAGGTTTTGGTGGTTTAATGTGTTCCATCATTGAGGTATCATTTTGAGAACTGAACGTGGTGAATCTGTTGGAGGAAGGTGGTGGTTTGGCACGGAACTGGTTGCAGCCTCCAATATCCTGCAGGGCATGTGGGTGATGCAGCATGAGCAGCCCATTGGCCCCAACTGAAGCCTCAATACCAGTAGAGTCTTATGTGCCCTCTCCTCCAGGCACAGACCCAGTCCAGAAGTCTGCTGTGGTCCCACGTCCCCCATGCATAGCGCTGCTATTCATCGCCTGTGGGCTAGTACAAATGGCTGTAAGAGCTTCAACCCCCAACCGTATGAAGAACAACAGGGACAGCACTCAGGGCTCAGGATCAGGAGATGCACACTGACTACCTAGTATAAGGGCAATACCGAATGAGGGAGGCTCTCATGTCCTCAGGTATATAGTTCACTATTTACCACCCTAGGTGGGACACGGGGCGATCCTAGAGCTTGGCAGCACAGTGACAGTTTGTCCCAGAGGAGTTGCCCCCATACCTTGATATCCGTCTCCACCATGGTCATCAATAACTGGCAGGTTCTTAATGCCACAAAGGGCTCAGCATGAGGGTTGCTAGACTCTACCCATGTGAAATGCCTCCTCTAGAAGTGCTGCCAAGGGCCCCCGGGCTGCACTGAATCACGTATTCCACCCCTGTCATGGTGCAGGACCCCCACCATCACTAGGGGAGGTGCCCACCTGGCGGTAGCAGAAGGCGGCCTCTCAGTGAGTGTCAGGCAGGATGGGTGATCTTGTGGGCCACCGTCCCCTTTGTTTCTCCCCTCATGTGTCCTGGGGAGTGGGGTAACTCCAAATTTTCTGCAAGCCGGTCCATAAAGTAGGCCGCATGGCTGCAAGGATCCACAACCCTTTACCACTGACAGGGCCCGAGTCCATAGCAAGGAGGTGAGAGTGTCCCACAAATGTGGGATTGCTGCTCGATCCTGTGGCTTGCTACCACCAGAGCAAGCTGACGATCTCTGGGAGTATAGACCGCACTTCCTAGCCTTGGACCCATGCGGGCGGCCGCCGTGTTACTCACGGCTGAATCCTCGCAGTCTGTCGCAGTTAATGTGGGTCCACAGTGCTTCCCTCAGTACCCCTTCCTCAGGATCCGAGCTGGGGGCCGTCTTCCCTGCATGGTGTCGGTGTTTCACATGAATTATGGAATCCAATGACCGACACTCTGTAATGATGCGTCCACCATGTTAGCTTGGCTAGCCACGTCCCAAGATAACTTCCTTTATAACCCTGTCCATTAGGTAGAGGAGGAGCCCCCAATGTCAAGCAATGGCTGAGTAAATTATTCTACTATAATGAAAAGTTGGGACTGCATGCTGCCTTGTTGCCTGTCCCATCTAGGCCCAGAGATATCTGAGGCCATCTTAAGTTATATCTGCTGCGCCAAACAGATGTCATGGAGAGTAATGGCCCAAATACTTACTGGGAACCTTCATTATTCTTAAACCTACTTGTCCTTGTCTCCGTCATTACATCCCACCCGCCTTCCCTTACATCCGGTCATTTGACAGTGCTTGGAAGTGGCAGAAGTAGGATGGGAGGGCCAGCCCCAGGTTGCACTTTTGCTCTGATGTTTTCTGTCTCGGAGGTAGGATTCTCCTCACATGTAAGGATTAGGATAAGGATTAGTAAGTCTAACAGTAATAAAGATTACTGGTAAGAAATAAGGTCAACACTGACAAACTATTAAGAGAATAAGTCACGAGAAGCATTTTTTGTCTGCTATTATTCTTTATTAGCAATTTTTAAATATAATAAAATCATAGGAACATCAGCATCGGCCACATGGAAACAATGACCACGTTAGATATTACAGCAAGCATTTTTAAAGAAATGAGGTGTGTTTCAGTGCCACAGAAAGGAGAGATGCAATGTTTGGATTTTTTTCTGTGGCTCCTTGCTGAGTCACAGACATACAGCGTAGAAAAATGCAGACAGCATTTGGCACAGATAAACAGTTCCGTCCTCCCACATTGCAAGAGTAAGGGGGTGTGTAGCTATGCCCCACCAAAATGCCAAATGCTGTATGGGTTTGTCTGAGCATGGGAAAACGGACATTTCCTATATGTATGCTTTATACCTGCTTACAATTAGTGAGGGAACTAGTGTGAAATCCATGGAACTTTCAGGATAGGCGTAAATTGCTGAAAAGCAGACAAATTCAGAATGCAGCAATGTGTCAATTGTGTAGCTTGAGTTAAGTGTTTTTGCAAAAAAACACTAAAGAGACGATTTATTTCCTGCCAGAGCGATTTATAAATGACTGGTAACCTGGTGGTCATTTATAAAGCATTGTCAGGAATTGCCGTCACGGCTGTTCCTGTCAATGTACTTAGCTGTTTTTTGCAGGCCTCTGTCAAAATGACAATACGACAGAGCCTGCACCAGACTATTTTCTTTCTTTATTTCCAAAAACAAAATCCAGAAACAGAATGTTTATTTTTGAAAAGAAAAAGATAATGCTCCCCTTGCTATGGGAGTCACCTCTAATGGTGAGGGTGCATTATTTCTTTTTTATGGCCCTCACTACCAGAGTTTGCTTGGCGGTGATGGACAGTAAAAAAAAAACTGCTATATGTCTGTTCATCCTAATTGGGCTGATAGACTTATAGGCGATTCTCCGACAGCTCTTACTTCTTTGGGCCATCGGAGAAGTTTGGGCGCACGGTGATGGAGTAATCAAAGCTGTGGCCAAACTTAAGGTTCTCCTGTCATGACACAGCTGAGCCTGCCTCAACTGTGTCGCCCAAACTTCTGTCCCACCCTCCTTGTCCAAGACCACCGATCTCCTGTCTTCCCCCTGGCCCAGGATCAAGACCCCTAGACCCTAACCCTTCCTCTGTGGTTTCCCGTTCCCTTTTGTTTCCTTTTTTCTTCTCTGGTACTTGCGCTCACCTTAGCGCACGTCAAGGCCCCCATCCCTTACCTGTCAGGTTTGTAATGGACTTTGCCCTTTCCAACTCCCCTGTGAGTCTCGTGGCCATATTGGGCACTGTTGTATTTAAGCTGCATCCTGCCCGTTGCCACCTGTTTGACTTCAGAACCCCTCAGAGAGAGAGCTAAGCTCCTGCAAGAAAGAACCAAGGTTGCAGCCCACTGTACCAATGCGATCACTTACCTGCTCAGCATCCTGGTCACCCTAATTCCAGACACATTTTTCATGACGTCCCTGGAATGAAAAGACAAAGAAATCAGCAAAGTGCACAGTAAGAGGAATGATCGAATGCGCACTCACGCCTGTCGCAGTATGCCTCCTCACAAGGCTAAGATTAGAGACAACCAGAACAGAAAATCGTAAAGAAAGACTACCTTAGGCAATTCCAGCAGGTGTGGAACTAGACCTTATTACTCCTTACCCAATTATTGAAGGTTTTATATTCAAATATGACAAGAAGCAAAAACAAGTGCAAACCCAGAACCGTGATACCACCGTGCTTCCAAGGTATTCCTTTGGATTCGATAAAGTCTGCTTCTGGTAATGGCAAGAATAATAGTGAGACATAGTAGAAGAGGTGTGGTCTAGAAAAGTGTGACTAATTCTCCTATTTTCTAGGGTGACACTGATCAGAAAAGTACACCACGAGGGAGCAGGTAGGAGCAGGGCCTCAACAGAAATAGACAGGAAGAAGCAGAAAAGCAGCACACACGCCTCCATTTCACCCCGAGAGGTCGTGGGAGGTTAACTCACACACTCATTCATAGACCTGTAATATCCTTCCCTTATATTCCCAACAGAGACTGATTATAGCTGACGTGACTGAAGTCCTCGTACAGCCAGAACCAAACTCGCCCAAGATCACAGTCTACGCTGTGATCTCCCTTCCATCCAGAGCGGCCAGTCAACTCTCTTTTTCGGTTTCACCTGCACAACGCTTGAGCTGTGCTTGTGGAATCTCTTATATTTAATATATCTTAAAAGGGGGCTGTTATCAGTTCCCGTTGCTGAAATACTGTGTCCTTCTGCTTTTGAATGGAACTGTTTTTGTGTTTACTTTTGTGTTTACTTTCTCTGGCTGCACGCATTGGAACCGTGCTTTTGAAGATGTATCCAGCACGGCTACATTGTGGATGCCCATAAGGTAAAGCTGCAATTATAAACCCTTTGAAAAGTAACAAACTTGTTTTCTCAAAATACATGTTGGTTCTTTCTGCCTTATCACTTTTGAATTTCATCCACCACCACTGAAAACAAGCATTTGCAATGCAATAGGTCTCGCATTTACGCGAGTTTGAGCTATTCACATTGCAAACAACAATGCCTTTTATTTTTGTTTTCGTTTTTAAAAACATAGATAAAGGGCATTGTCATTTACAATGCCAATAGCTTAAACTTGAGTAAATGCGAGACCTATTGCATTGCAAATGCTTGTTTAGGACTTGTGCCCTGGGTGAAGTTCTAGAACTTTTCCCGTCACGTCTGAAATTCTCACTGCTATGCGTTTCGATGTAATGAAAACGCTGCGTATAGAAAGAACACCGTATAACGGTAGAAGCCCCGCAGACAATATTGCAAACAGAAGTGCGCGGCTTCCTGTTTGTGTCGGCAACTGCTTACGGACCGTCCAGTTGCACCAAGCACGTGATAACAAATGCAGGGCGGTCAGTTCGGGTGTCTGCCTGGCACGGACAGTAAACAATGTTCTATCCGCATGTCTTTTATATATGAAGAGAGCAAGGCGTGCCTATGTGCAGGTGTATCGGGCATAAAAAACACAGCTTTGGGGTTACAGTCCGTGATTAAACTAAGCACACTCTACAAATCGAGCTTATAACATACAAGAAACCATGGCTGGACGAAATGACAGTCAACACGGGGTATTTCTCAATCCCTTCCACGGAAGTGGACGCCTTCTATGTGCGCAGTGTGTACACCGAATTGTTAAAGCCGCAGTGCGTCAGAGCGCAAGCTGCCCCAGTCCCTCTCCTTGGCAAACTCTCCCAATTAGCATGGGGAGGGACTCACTGGTAGGTAGCGGCACTGAGGCTTGGGGTCCAATGTAGTGGTCACAGGCATCTTTCTTCGGGTCAGCCACAGTGCCATACCGTCCTTCCATTCCTCCCTTGAAATCTTCTTTCAAGTGTAAATACTGAGCGCTTAAAGTGTGAACAGGTCACGCCACGCGGCAGTATGCTGCAGATCACCAGGGTGCGGCGCCGACTCCTCAGCTTACAGCCTTCTCACCACACAGCCACCCACATGTGAGATGTTCCGCTCCCTTTTGCCCACGTCAGGGTTAAATGGATAATTGGAAAGCCATTAGAACATCACATCTCGCGGAAATATATTTCACAAGCATGAACACGGCGTCAAACGGTGTCCGAATTGATAGATATAGTTCAGGAGATTGATCTACTATGACTCACGTTCAGGGTGGCAGTCCCTCGCGGGATACCAGCTCTTGCTCACCCTACCTACATTATGTTAGAAGGAACAACTGCTTGCCCCCAAAGTACACGGCTCATGCTGGTTTGACACACTTAGTACAACTACACAGACAATGACCACCAGCATTATGCGGGAGGGGATGACCAAATGAGACAAGGTAACATTATGAGGCTTAATGCAGCATATTTTGAGATCGTATTTAAAAAAAATTCCATTTCATTTTTACACGCTAGCAATGTCTGGGCAAACGTTCCACTTCGTTAGTAGCAGTTCCACATCCAAATACGCCAATAAGCCACTGAAAGGTGACCAGTCAATCTTTTGAGAAGGACTGTGCAGCAGTTCGTGTTGCTGCGTTTTTAGTAACTTTTGATCCATTTGATCTAGACACATTATGTTAAAATCGGCTGATTATGCTTCAGATGATCGGTTATGTAGCAAATGAAGTGAATTCAAAATTAAGCAGAAAACGCAGTTGCCACAGAATCACAAAGTTGCAGTGGCACTGGCTGTGGCTCAAAATGCCACCACCTTTAACGCCTTCAGCGGCTCGTTGAACCGATGTTGTTACCAGTCTTTTTCAAAGCAGCCGGATAGAACAAGCGCGCACTGAAGCTGACGGAGTGGGAGGGGGAGTGGGGGCGGGCACGCAGGCTGCCAAATGGTGCGATGAATCACGGCTAAAGTGAAAGCAAACAAGTGGTTGCAGGACTCCAAATGGTGCGCGCGCCCGGACGGGTCACCTGCACTGTAGTTGGAGGCCTGCAAAGCCACTGTTTGCACTTCCAAAACGCGCTTACTATAAGTCTCGCCAGAGCAGCGCTAAAGCGCTGGTCAGGCGAGACCTAAAAATGGCATTGCCATTCCCTTGTCTACCCAAGAAAATCAATGACTCTTTCCTAAAATTAGCTATTGTTGTAAAGTGCGTGGTTAGTTTTATAGACAAACCAACCAAATATAAAGAAAATTCGTAGTCTTTAGAAAAGAAAACATGGAGCCACACTGCCATCTTGTGGTTAATTATTCACATTCCGACTGCGGCTCAATATCTACTTTATCTCTGTGAGATTCAGATGGAAAGCAAAAAAGAAATCGTACTGTTCTCTTTCAACTATAAGCGGAAAAGGTCAAACGCAAGTGAGGCGACATTGCCAAAAGATGCAAAAGGCTCCAGCATTTTTAATACATAAACAGGTGGGTGTAATTGCTGGGGCTTGTTAAAAATACATCTTTGCTTCCAGAAAAGATATGGACTAGAGCGGATTTGTGGCAGTTCTCTGGTTACCTTCCTTCCTCCATCCTTGCTATGGAGTTGCTAGGAGCAATAATGGAACACCTGCTTTTAACAGCTTGGACACCATGTAATGCTGGAGGAGATGGCCAGTGGTGCACCACTGCCTGAAAGTTCACAAGAAGTGAGTGGCATACATCATTGAGGGGAAGGTCACCAGGCAGCGCTAGGTTCCAAACATCGGACCACATACGTCACCTGCTTCAAATGGATACACACACTAAAAGTAAAATCATTCACCGCCGGGCCAATATGCACTTGCTCTCTTCTGCACGTTTAACTGTTGGATGCAGCAAATTTTACTCACGCATCTGTCTGGTTTACCAAGATGGATTAAAGGCTTACAATATACATGCACAACGTTGTCACCTACATTTCATTTGTAAAACATCCTATGCTCTTCACTATACCTCTCAGGGCTCCAATTTTCTAATTTCTGTTTTCACTGCTATATTTACCTTCTAAACAGGCAGTTACAAGTGCAGCTACCTTGCAGGCACTAGGGTCAGGATTTCAATGGAGCAGCAGATGCAGAGACACTGGTGCCGAAAAGCTCTAGGAACCCCTATAGACATCAACTATTGCAATATTTGACTACTTATTAGGCAGTCAAAAGTGCAGTTACCTTACAGGCAATAAGGTCAGGATTTGGATAGAGCAGCAGGTGTTGTGGCACCGGGACCAAAAGTTGTCAGAACTCCTTTAAACACGTAATATTGCTATTACATCAATTCATTCTATTATTTTCCTCTTTCATTTCATTTTTCAAAATGTTGCTATACCACTAGTAAAAGTACAATATATTGCCTTTTGTTCATAAACAAGTCATAACACTTTAACAGACCTTCTGTAACGTATATTGGACAACTACTCAGCAAGCTACAACTTACAACAAAAAAACAGATTATTGTTAATCACATAGGCAAAACCCTAATACATTTACCAATGCTTATTCTCTTTCTCATCCCCAACCCCCTTTCCTTGGAAGGCTATTTTCACAGCACAGTGTTTTGCTCTGCCTTTTGAGTAACATGGTTTTTGCCTGGCTCTTTTTGTACACAATCAAGATCCATAAAAATAATATACCATTATGTACGACAGGCCCTTCTGTCACAGAGATATATAGTGTGTGTAATTTATTCAAGAGCACATAATACCCAAAGCCATCAGTAGAGCTTTGGTGTACTGACCATGACTCACGTGATTTAATCTAATGAAGTGAAATTTAGGGTGCTTGAAAGCTATATTTTTAATTGTACTCAAATTCTGAGTTTAGAAATAACTGTGATTCCACATTACCCATCATGCTTGGTGAGTCCAAGGAAGTCCTTTCAAAAAATGCTTTTATGGACACTGACATACAAACAAAAGGACAGAGAAATATAAAGAAATTCAGTTGATAATAATGTATATCCTACTGTCATGTGTTCCCACTCTTCTAAATAGTAAAACGGCACTACAACATTTTTGATGGGCTGACCACCATGGAAAGGAAAGACCCAATAATGTAACCACAAAAAGCTTAAGAAAGAAGCCAGTCAGTCAAAGCTTTTATTTCGGTAAAATACCATAAAAAGACATAAATAATTATGTACAATAAAACATGATTAAATAGACATTGCATAGAGTATAATCCATCAAAACATTAGAGTTTTTGTAAAAAAATTACACGGACAATTAAAAACAAAATTTTTCCACGTAAAAACATAGGGCCCGATTCACAGAACTAACTTAAGACAAAATCCTAAACTTACTACCATTTTGGTATTCACAGAAGGCACTTACTCATTTTCGTATTCACAGAAGGCACTTACTCATTTCGGTATTCACAGAAGTTAGGAGTCCTAACTTTAGGACTCCTAAATGCCTTCTGTGAATACCGAAAGTCTTAAAATTAGGATTTTTCTCAGTTTAGTAGTAGTATAGTTAGGACTCCTAACTTTAGGACTCCTAAATGCCTTCTGTGAATACCGAAATTCTTAAAATTAGGATTTTTCTCAATTTAGTAGTCCTAAGTTTAGGACTCCTAATTTGAGGACTCCTAAATGCCTTTTGTGAATACCGAAAGCCTTAAAATTAGGATTTTACTCAGTTTAGTAGTAGTATAGTTAGGACTCCTAACTTTAGGACTCCTAAATGCCTTCTGTGAATACCGAAAGTCTTAAAATTAGGATTTTTCTCAATTTAGTAGTCCTAAATCTAAACTTAGGACTAATAAATTGAGAAAAATCCTAATTTTAAGACTTTCGGTATTCACAGAAGGCATTTAGGAGTCCTAAAGTTAGGAGTCCTAACTATACTACTACTGAACTGCGAAAAATCCTAATTTTAAGACTTTCGGTATTCACAGAAGGCATTTAGGAGTCCTAAAGTTAGGACTCCTAACTTCTGTGAATACCGAAATGAGTAAGTGCCTTCTGTGAATACCAAAATGAGTAAGTGCCTTCTGTGAATACCAAAATGGTAGTAAGTTTAGGATTTTGTCTTAAGTTAGTTCTGTGAATCGGGCCCTACATTGTTGGAACTATATCCAAGGCCCAAAGTGTTCTCACTACACCACAAGCTTCTATAATAACAGTAATAACAATACTAGAAGCAAGAGAGTTATGTGGCAGATAGCATTTTTTTGGACCTGGTGAACCACATAGAAAGAAGATATTTAGCCATCGCAAACACTATCAATTGGGTAGTGTCGTACTTCAGGATTCTAAACACCTCCTGATAGTCCCTGAGACCCCTAGACTTGCAGAGCTGGATGATCCACTTATTCCTTGCCTTGGTATATAAAGGACAGAAAAGAACAACATGCAGCTCTGTTTCACAGATATCAATACATTCAGGGCACGTGCTTAAGGGGTCAGATGCATTAGACCATCTATGTGTAAAGGCCCTCAGTGGTAACGAGCCGTGTCTAAACTGAATGTAAAGTTTCTTTGCCATAGGGGGTTGGATAACATCCAAGAAAACTTCAAACTGGGGACTAATTTTAATATCCAGAAAGGTGTCAGTAAGCCTTCCCAGAGAGGAATGCAGTAAAATTTCCTTCCGGTACAATTGTAAAGCCTCTCGCAGTGATTTCTTAGTTAGTGAGCGGCTTATCTCTTCCGGTGCGGACCATAGGTCCCCCATCCCTATGAGATAACAAAGGTTCTTTACATATGTTAACCAAGGAATTTTTCCCAATTTCCCCCTTGACAGTATATCGCCGAGATCAGGCCTATAACTTGCAAGCTCGGGCGTTGACCAGAGTCGTCTCCAGAACAGGAGAGGGCGATTCAGGGCAATCTCTTCGATAGGAACTAAACCTAGATCCCATCTCAAGGGAATTAAGGGGGTACTCACGGGTAGTTTCAGCAGTCGCCTAATAAAAGAGTTCTCAATTGACGATAAGGAAGCAGGAGTACAATATCCCCAGAGTTCAGCGCCGTAAAGCGCACCCCCTCTTGCTTGGGATTTGTAGATTTCCATGGGGGGGCCCAGAGGTTTAGAAGAAGTGTTATTAAAAACCTTCAGGATACCCCCCACTGATTGCGTTAGCTTCATATTTGCCTTCGCCATGTGAGACCCCCATTTCATTTTGTCATTAAGGGTTACCCCCAAATAATCAAAAGTAGAAACCCTATCCAGCTCAACATCTCCCATCTTGGGGTGGGGACAGTTGGTTGAATTAGAGCTGAAAACCATAAATTTTGTTTTAGATAGGTTCATTTCCAGATCCCTTTTTTTACAGGAGCAGAAAGCCTCTAATGTACGCTGGATGCCCATGTAAGATTTAGACAACAGGAGCGTATCATCCGCGAACATTAGGGCCGGTATCTTTCGCCCCGCTAGGATTGGGGAATCCAGATTGGCAGCGCACAAGAGATGCTCAATCAACCCATTAATAAAAAGGGAGAAGAGTGTGGGGGCCAGGACACAACCCTGCCTCACACCCTTTTCAACCGGAAATGGCCCTGAAATTTCCCCGCATCTCCCAAATCTCACCCTTGCGTAAGTGCCTTCATGCAGACGTTTGAATATATGGCAAAGGTAGGGGGGAGCACCCATCTCTAATAATAAAACCCATAGTTTTTCCCTTTGGACCATGTCAAATGCGGACCGAAGGTCCACAAAAATCAAGTAAAGATTGCCTGCACCCATACAGACTGTCTTCCAATAAATTAACTGTAGCCTAAACAATTGATCAATGGTAGAAACCTTTGCTCGAAACCCCGCTTGGAGGGAGGTTAGGATTTGATGGTCCTCCATCCAGGTCTGCAGTCTTGTTAAAAGGACTCGGGCAAACAGCTTCTGTAAGACATCGATCAAACTTATGGGGCGATAATTAGCTGGATCCAAGGGGGAAGATTTTTTATGAATGGGTATAATTTCTGCTCCCAACCAGGTATCCGGGATCTCAAGGCCCTGCAGAATGGCATTAAAGTATACCCGAATGTAGGGGGCCCACATTTTTAATTCACTTCTATACAGATCACCAGGGATCCTATCGAGCCCCGGAGCTTTCCCTACTGATAGGGAGCTAAGGGCCAACTCTATTTCTGGAAGGGAAAAGGATCGACTCACTGAATCTTCCTGGTCCATTTGATTCATTACAGAGGCATTAGGCTGGATTACCGGGTCCAATCCACCACTAGGGTTACTGAGAGAATAAAGGGGTTTAAAATGCGCAAGCCAAACCTCCTCACTGAGATTGGGAATAATAGCAGGGCTGCTTGCTGCCGTGCCGGTACGAACAATGTTCCAAAAAGCCCTTGAATCACGATCTGCTAATGCTTGCTTCATATTTTGCCACCTTAGATCCTCCCACTCAGATTTTGCCTCCTTAATCAGATTTTTGTTTTAGCTTGGCTAGCCACATCCCAAGATAGCTTCCTTTATAACCCTGTCCATTAGGTAGAGGAGGAGCCCCCAATGTCAAGCAATGGCTGAGTAAATTATTCTACTATAATGAACAGTTGGGACTGCATGCTGCCTTGTTGCCTGTCCCATCTAGGCCCAGAGATATCTGAGGCCTTCTTAAGTCATATCTGCTGCGCCAAATAGATGTCATGGAGAGTGATGGCCCAAATACTTACTGAGAACCTTCATTATTCTTAAACCTACTTGTCCTTGTCTCCGTCATTAAATCCCACCCGCCTTCCCTTACATCCGGTCCTTTGACAGTGCTTGGAAGTGACAGAAGTATGATGGGAGGGCCAGCCCCAGGTTGCACTTTTGCTCTGATGTTTTCTGTCTCGGAGGTAGGATTCTCCTCACATGTAAGGATTAGGATAAGGATTAGTAAGTCTAAGAGTAATAAAGATTACTGGTAAGAAATAAGGTCAACACTGACAAACTATTAAGAGAATAAGTCACGAGAAGCATTTTTTGTCTGCTATTATTCTTTATTAGCAATTTTTAAATATAATAAAATCATAGGAACATCAGCATTGGCCACATGGAAACAATGACCACGTTAGATATTACAGCAAGCATTTTTAAAGAAATGAGGTGTGTTTCAGTGCCACAGAAAGGAGAGATGCAATGTTTGGATTTTTTTCTGTGGCTCCTTGCTGAGTCACAGACATACAGCGTAGAAAAATGCAGACAGCATTTGGCACAGATAAACAGTTCTGTCCTCCCACATTGCAAGAGTAAGGGGGTGTGTAGCTATGCCCCACCAAAATGCCAAATGCTGTATGGGTTTGTCTGAGCATGGGAAAACGGACATTTCCTATATGTATGCTTTATACCTGCTTACAATTAGTGAGGGAACTAGTGTGAAATCCATGGAACTTCCAGGATAGGCGTAAATTGCTGAAAAGCAGACAAATTCAGAATGCAGCAATGTGTCAATTGTGTAGCTTGAGTTAAGTGTTTTTGCAAAAAAACACTAAAGAGACGATTTATTTCCTGCCAGAGCGATTTATAAATGACTGGTAAGCTGGTGGTCATTTATAAAGCATTGTCAGGAATTGCCGTCACGGCTGTTCCTGTCAATGTACTTAGCTGTTTTTTGCAGGCCTCTGTCAAAATGACAATACGACAGAGCCTGCACCAGACTATTTTCTTTCTTTATTTCCAAAAACAAAATCCAGAAACAGAATGTTTATTTTTGAAAAGAAAAAGATGATGCTCCCCTTGCTATGGGAGTCACCTCTAATGGTGAGGGTGCATTATTTCTTTTTTATGGCCCTCACTACCAGAGTTTGCTTGGCGGTGATGGACAGTAAAAAAAAAACTGCTATATGTCTGTTCATCCTAATTGGGCTGATAGACTTATAGGCGATTCTCCGACAGCTCTTACTTCTTTGGGCCATCGGAGAAGTTTGGGCGCACGGTGATGGAGTAATCAAAGCTGTGGCCAAACTTAAGGTTCTCCTGTCATGACACAGCTGAACCTGCCTCAACTGTGTCGCCCAAACTTCTGTCCCACCCTCCTTGTCCAAGACCACCGATCTCCTGTCTTCCCCCTGGCCCAGGATCAAGACCCCTAGACCCTAACCCTTCCTCTGTGGTTTCCCGTTCCCTTTTGTTTCCTTTTTTCTTCTCTGGTACTTGCGCTCACCTTAGCGCACGTCAAGGCCCCCATCCCTTATCTGTCAGGTTTGTAATGGACTTTGCCCTTTCCAACTCCCCTGTGAGTCTCGTGGCCATATTGGGCACTGTTGTAACTAAACTGCATCCTGCCCGTTGCCTCCTGTTTGGCTTCAGAACCCCTCAGAGAGAGAGCTAAGCTCCTGCAAGAAAGAACCACGGTTGCACCCCACTGTACCAATGCGATCACTTGCCTGCTCGGCATCCTGGTCACCCTAATTCCAGACACATTTTTCATGACGTCCCTGGAATGAAAAGACAAAGAAATCAGCAAAGTGCACAGTAAGAGGAATGATCGAATGCGCACCCACGCCTGTCGCAGTATGCCTCCTCACAAGGCTAAGATTAGAGACAACCAGAACAGAAAATCTTAAAGAAAGACTACCTTAGGCAATTCCAGCAGGTGTGGTACTAGACCTTATTACTCCTTACCCAATTATTGAAGGTTTTATATTCAAATATGACAAGAAGCAAAAACAAGTGCAAACCCAGAACCGTGATACCACCGTGCTCTCCAATGTATTCCTTAGGATTCGATAAAGTCTGCTTCTGGTAATGGCAAGAATAATAGTGAGACATAGTAGAAGAGGTGTGGTCTAGAAAAGTGTGACTTAGGGGCATATCAACAACAACCGGCGAAAATTATCGCTAAGCGCACTTAGCGCTAGGATAATTATCGCCGGCTAGCGTTGATTTTTATCGCTGAGATAGCGTGCTATTAGCAACGCTTATCTCAATAGCGATAAAAATCCTCATGCTAAGTGGCTAACGTGAGATTATCGCTGGAAACCCAGCGATAATCTCATGTTAGCTTGTTGATAGGGACAGACACACTTAGCCATGATATCCTCCTTCCATAGGATAACATGGCTAAGTCAGAAAAATACCTGACGTAAAAAAGCAGCGTTAACCGCGGTTAGCGCTGCTTTTTTTGTCTCTAACAGGGTTAGCGATATTCTTGATAATAGGAGAAATGTGGTTTAGCGACATTTCTCCTATTATTTTACGCTGGAACGCCCCTTTTGCATCTCATTAGAGATGTAAGGGGAAGCGTAGAGTAAAAGGGTGCTAACATGCGAATTTGCATGTTAGCACTCTGTTATTGATAGGGTGCTAGTTTTATCTCTGCTTTTTTGGCTTTTAAAGCCAAAAAAGCAGAGATAAAGCCCTTGTTGATATGCCCCTAATTCTCCTATTTTCTAGGGTGACACTGATCAGAAAAGTACACTACGAGGGAGCAGGTAGGAGCAGGGCCTCAACAGAAATAGACAGGAAGAAGCAGAAAAGCAGCACACACGCCTCCATTTCACCCTGAGAGGTAATCACACACGACCACGGGACAAGGTCGTGGGAGGTTAACGCACACACTCATTCATAGACCTGGAATATCCTTCCCTTATATTCCCAACAGAGACTGATTATAGCTGACGTGACTGAAGTCCTCGTACAGCCAGAACCAAACTCGCCCAAGATCACAGTCTACGCTGTGATCTCCCTTCCGTCCAGAGCGGCCAGTCAACTCTCTTTTTCGGGTTCACCTGCACAACGCTTGAGCTGTGCTTGTGGAATCTCTTATATTTAATATATCTTAAAAGGGGGCTCTTATCGGTTCCCGTTGCTGAAATAATACTGTGTCCTTCTGCTTTTGAATGGAACTGTTTTTGTGTTTACTTTTGTGTTTACTTTCTCTGGCTGCACGCATTGGAACCGTGCTTTTGAAGATGTATCCAGCACGGCTACATTGTGGATGCCCATAAGGTAAAGCTGCAATTATAAACCCTTTGAAAAGTAACAAACTTGTTTTCTCAAAATACATGTTGGTTCTTTCTGCCTTATCACTTTCGAATTTCATCCACCACCATTGAAAACAAGCATTTGCAATGCAATAGGTCTCGCATTTATAAGAGTTTGAGCTATTGGCATTGTAAAATTACAATGCCTTTTATTTATGTTTTGGTTTTAAAACAAATAAAAGGCATTGTCATTTGTGTTTTATTGTCATTTACAATGTCAGTAGCATAAACTCGCATAAAAGCAGTGTGTGGAGTGCAGCACTGTGCGGCATGCAGCAGTGTGCGGCATGCAGCATTGTGCGGCGTGCAGCAGTGTGCGGCGTGCAGCAGTGTGAGGCATGCAGCAGTGTGCGGCATGCAGCAGTGTGCGGCGTGCAGCAGTGTCATGCAGAATGCAGCAGTGTGCAGCAGTGTGTGGTGTGCCGCAGTGTGCGGCGTGCAGCAGTGTGTGGCGTGCAGCAGTGTGTGGCGTGCAGCAGTGTGTGGCGTGCAGCAGTGTGTGGCGTGCAGCAGTGTTTCGTGTAGCAGTGTGAGGCATGCAGCACTGTGTGGCGTGCAGCGGCGAGCAGCAGTGTGCGGCGTGCAGCAGTGTGCTGCATGCAGCAGTGTCGTGCAGCATGCAGCAGTGAGTAATGCAGCAGTGTGCAGCAGTGTGTGGCGTGCAGCAGTGTGCGGCATGCAGCAGTGTGTGCCGTGCAGCAGTGTGTGGCGTGCAGCAGTGTTTCGTGTAGCATTGTGCGGTGTGCAGCAGTGTGTGGCGTGCAGCAGTGTGTGGCGTGCAGCAGTGTTTCGTGTAGCAGTGTGAGGCATGCAGCATTGTGTGGCGTGCAGCAGTGTGTGGCGTGCAGCAGTGTGCTGTGTGCAGCAGTGTGCTGCGTGCAGCAGTGTCGTGCAGCATGCAGCAGTGAGTAATGCAGCAGTGTGCAGCAGTGTGTGGCGTGCAGCAGTGTGTGGCATGCAGCAGTGTGTGGCGTGCAGCAGTGTGTGGCGTGCAGCAGTGTGTGGTATGCAGCAGTGTTTCGTGTAGCAGTGTGCGGCGTGCAGCAGTGTGCGGCGTGCGGCAGTGTGCAGCATGCAGCAGTGTGCTGCGTGCAGCAGTCGTGCAGCATGCAGCAGTGAGTAATGCAGCAGTGTGCAGCAGTGTGCGGTGTGCAGCAGTGTGTGGCGTGCAGCAGTGTGTGGCGTGCAGCAGTGTTTCGTGTAGCATTGTGCGGCGTGCAGCAGTGTGTGGCGTGCAGCAGTGTGTGGCGTGCAGCAGTGTTTCGTGTAGCAGTGTGCGGCGTGCAGCAGTGTGAGGCATGCAGCAGTGTGAGGTGTGCAGCAGTGTGAGGCGTGCAGAAGTGTGTGGCATGCAGCAGTGTGTGGCGTGCAGCAGTGTGTGGCATGCAGCAGTGTGTGGTGTGCAGCAGTGTGAGGCGTGCAGCAGTGTGAGGCGTGCAGCAGTGTGAGGCGTGCAGCAGTGTTTCGTGTAGCAGTGTGAGGCGTGCAGCAGTGTGTAAAGCAGCAGTGTGTAATACAGCAGTGTGCGCAGCAGTGTGTGGCATGCGGTAGTGTGCGGCGTGCAGCAGTGTGTGGCGTGCAGCAGTGTGTGGCGTGCAGCAGTGTGTGGCGTGGTTTATAAACAACAAGAAAAGCGGACATCAAAGGAAGGGTGGGAGGGAATGAGCATACGGGGTGTGAGTCATAACGAAAGTTAATTGTTGTAAGAGAGGATGCAGGAAGTGAGGCCGAGCGCGTGCTGGTGAAAGCAGTCTGCTGCTTTCAAGTCTGATGCCAGATGCCAGCTTCATGCTTGAATGCCTCACATGCACTGGCCATAAACCGCATTCCTAAGGTCTTGTGCCCCTTACCAAATCTCTCTGAATGCATGAGGCGGCGCACGCGCAGGAAGTAGCTGGTGGCAAATGGAATGCGCGTGGTTGTGTGCGTAACCACCACCCGATCCGCCTGGGAAGCCTTTGGGAGCATTTTCTGAAGCCCCTACATAAGTCTCGCTATGCGATCGCTTGCGCGATAGCCAGGCGAGACCTAAAAAGGGCAGGTTAATTGACACTGATTGTTAAGGATACAATAGGGTGTTCCCAGGAAACAATGAACTACCAAGGTGACAAGACAATCTAAAGGGTGAAAATGAGCACAGAAGCATATATCAAAGAGCACCACCTCATTTGAATCGAAAAGTAAGAAATACTTTGGACCAAAATCTTGTTACTGTATAGTGACCTCCACTCTTATAGGGAGTTGTATTAACCTCCATGGTGCATCTGAAGTTTTGGTATATTTTCCTTTGCCTTAGATGGAGAGTGAGACTTCATAGGAACACTAGGGTAAGTAGTCTCATATGAAATGTTGAAGACTTCTTTTAGAACTCAGAGTCAAATGAGAGCAAAAGAGATAGATAGGAAACGCAGAACAGACAAACTCTCATAAATATTGATACCACACATTTTTTAATCAAGCCTCATATATAGCGAGGGAAACCAGTGAGTGCAGTCATCGAGGTCAACGGCACACATAGGGTAGTGATTTCTCCGGCAATGCAGGGACAGGTCAGTGATGGAGTGCCACTGGTGCAAGCCTCCATCAGCATATTCATTAAAGGAGCACACTCAATAATACATCTATGGGAAACCTTTTGACAGATGCTTAAGTCAAATGTAATGGTGCAGAGGCAAAACATTATCCCTGCAAAGCTGAGAGGGAAGCACATATTGTATGATTCCTTTATTAGGATTTTTTCTATAATGTTACATTTGTTACCTTGCAGGCACTACAGAGCACTTTGTTCAACAATTATGCTTACAATGTGCTGATTCCTCTGATTTGAAATACAGACTCATCTGGGGGTGGTAAAGGTGAGGTGCAATCTAGATATAGTCAGTCCAGCTTCTGCCGTGTGTATGAATTTTACCTGATATCAAGGGCAGAAAAATAACTGGTTCACAGGATATTGGTGGGTGAAGTAATACTAGGTACAAGATGCAGGATGTTGTGGATGGTGTTGGAGTAAGAAGATCAATTGATCATCACCCTGACATGTGTGAGGCGAAGTCAATCGAAGGCTCTCTGAAGAACACAACACCTCAAGCAATTGAGTTCTACAAGATAGTCTGTTCTTCACAAAAACTGACTTTCAACAGAACAGCCATAAAAAGTACAACTTATTTGGTCAAGGATCAGCACTTAGCCTACCATTTGAATTAGAGAGTAATTACTTCAATTTGTAAAGTGCAAAATACAGACACAATCATATCTTGATTCTTGGATGCCGCAAATTTGAATGGTTGTGAGTATGCTTCAATAACAACTCCGCTTTGTGCTGAAAGTGGTAGATCCATGACGTTTTGCAGAGATGTCTGTACCTGGAAAGAAGAAAGAAGCTTGCTTTCCTGAGCACCAACAAGCAGTGACCATTCTTGCAAGTTCTCAGGAGCATAGAACCAACAGTCACAATTCAGAGTGAAAATCTTTCTATTATTATCAGTTTTGGGAAGTAATATTGCATACCTTAAATTCCAAAGGAATTTGGTTAGAAGACTAATCTTGGTACATAGCTACCCTCAACAAGGTGCTCACAGGGTATTTGGGACAAAGAAGAAGGTCCAGAGAGATTGCTGAAGAAAAAAAAGTATCAAAATTCTGAGTCCAACCTTTTTGGCATAAACTGCACCAACAAAAGGAACATCTGTACCAGGCAGCAAAGCTGCATCTTTATGTAGGAGATTTACGCAGTCTACACCACTAAGTTAATCTGACTGAAGGCAAGCAATAGAGGTCACCGTGACTTTCCAACAAATGTGTTGGTTCAGTGGGGCCACCGGCGTAAGTTCTGTAGCTGCAAGGACTGGGTAAACTTTTTGAACGCCAGCTAGAGGAGGCCAAGTCCTATTAAGGGAGTTTAACTCCGAAAGACCCAAAATCTGGGCAGGAATGGAATAAAGGTAGTCCAAAATATACAGAACCTCCTGGGTGTCCTCCATTCTCTCGTTCCTTCGGGTGGTGAATTAGGCCTGTGAATGTTCCATAATGTCGACATGCGCATGGCCAAGTTAAAATTTCCAACATGTTGGGTGGCTCCCCACAATGCTAGTTAGGTATGTCCCTGTGTTTAATGTGCATCCTCTGAAATAGCACCCATCACAGAAGAGCTTCATTCTCTAAGACGAGGAGCACTTCTGGCTTCAACGCGCCACCAATAAGCACTGTTTGAGTATGAGGGATCGCAGATACCTCCTTCAGTGTTGCACTTATTTCTGTTTTCGTGGACTAGATCACCAGTTAACGTTTTGCCTACGCTTCGCGTTGCCTAAATAAGTACATCCAATAGTAGCCCTTGATGTTCATCTCTAATGGATTTCAAAAGTTTAAACGAATGGTCACTATAATTTTTGTAATTCCACTCCTGTTTAAAATTATGCTAATTTCATTGCATAAGTGCTTTTATTTTTGCATTTTATATTTTCCTTTTCCCTCCCCCTTATCCTGTTTTCTGCATATAATTGCTAATATTTTAATGTTATATCTCATTATTAAATGCTTTCAGTACATTGTTATTATATTATATTGTGAACCTGCTGTTTTTTTATTTCCTGTTTTCCGTCTTACTGAACCTTACTTTTATTTAATTTTTTTTAAGAAGGGTGACGGCATTTTTGGATCATCTTTTGCCTTAGGGTAGTGCTCGTTTGTGATGTGATTTTTTTAGTGCAGCTCCAGTCTTCAGGGCTAGGAAACCAAAGGCATCCATGCATTGCACTCTTGGAAGCAAAATCCTTCTCACCCACGCTTGGACTTTGGCTGCAATAAACCTTTTCTCTCCTAAACATATGTACTTCATGTGTATTTATTTGTGCGACTGTGTGCCTGTGCTGTGTGTGTGTTTATGTTAACATGTATATTTGGCTTTCTACATCATGTATAAGGGATATGTAAAAAAAATATCTCGAAACGAAAACACCCACAAGAAAGACTGACTATTCTGCACTGTTATCCACCCAAGCGCATAGCTCTATCCTGCTGGAGGCGAATGTCTCCAGAGCAGCCAGAGTAAGTTTATACAAAACATTATGAAATCATTAAAAACAGAGAGCTGCGACGTCACCAGCATCTCCAAACTGCTCGGCGAGTTTAAGTAGATAATAATAACCTGGGGCAGTTGAAAAAATAAGTGCAGAGTCTGCTGAGCAACACAGATTTACTTTTATAGGCGCGTGAATAAAGTGCCATGCAGTGCCTTTGATATTTGTTCCAGGCTATGCATTCCGGTAAAGTGCAAGCAAGGTGCTGGTTCAAGACCATTGCTGGACAAGGCACAAGGGGGCTCTGCTCGGGCATAAATAGCAAAGGCGGCTGGTGCTCCCTTGCAGTCCAGCCCAGCGCCAGCCACTGCAGGTGCCCCCTCCGAGACTGAACTCCAACCACAAACCAGTGAGTATACCAAACGGAGACCCGTGCTCGCTCTCAGGTCTAATAACGTCCCCGCCGCCCAGAGCCGAGGAGCATGTAGCATGTAATATGCACTTCAGGGTGATGCATGCATGAATGTTGAAAGGAGATTGCCTTCAGAAATATATATTCCCTGAGCTGTGTAGTGGATTGTACATGTTCTCAAGCGGTTAAATCTCATCTTCCGAGAAACAATTCCAGTCGAACAGATTGGTGATGTGTTTTTCTTAGAAAAATGTATTTCAAACGTGAACTAATGTCAGCATGTAGTGTGGAAGCGATCAATGTAACGTTCATTTTCTTAGGACACATGTTGAAATATAATCATTTCAATATGTGGTTCTTGGAAGAGCAGCGGCTGAGTACAAGGCATGTTCACTCGTAAAATGGAAAATATTGCAAAACTCAGAGCTTTGTACAAAGTCTCAAATTTAAATCTGAGAGATTCCACTGACATCACTACTCTGCATGAAACTTTTAAAGAGGTCTGTCAAATATTTGTGTCTACGTTCATATTTAGAATACAAAAAGTATGAATGGAAATCTTACTTAAACAAGCTGTCTCCGTGGAGCAACGCAAGTCAGCAACGAGGTGTGCGCGCGCGTGTGTCTGTGCGTCTGCGCGTCCACAGACCCCGATCGCTGCGCGTGCCCCGGTCTGTCTCCCTTGGGAGCAAACACGGCGACAATAAGTCTCGTTGGCGGCAGCGCTTCGCGCTGAAACGCCAGCGAGACCTAAAAATGGCATTGCCATTCCCTTGTCTACCAAAGAAAATCAATGACTCTTTCCTAAAATTAGCTATTGTTGTAAAGTGCGTGGTTAGTTCTATAGACAAACCAACCAAATATAAAGAAAATTCGTACTCGCGAACGAAAGTCTTTAGAAAAGAAAACATGGAGCCACACTGCCATCTTGTGGTTTATTATTCACATTCCGACTGCGGCTGAATATCTACTTTATCTCTATGTGAGATTCAGATGGAAAGCAAAAAATAAATCGTACTGTTCTCTTTCAACTATAAGCGGAAAAGGTCAAACGCAAGTGAGGCGACATTGCCAAAAGATGCAAAAGGCTCCAGCATTTTTAATACATAAACAGGTGGGTGTAATTGCTGGGGCTTGTTAAAAATACATCTTTGCTTCCAGAAAAGATATGGACTAGAGCGGATTTTTGGCCGTTCTCTGGTTACCTTCCTTCCTCCATCCTTGCTATGGAGTTGCTAGGAGCAATAATGGAACACCTGCTTTTAACAGCTTGGACACCATGTAATGCTGGAGGAGATGGCCAGTGGTGCACCACTGCCTGAAAGTTCACAAGAAGTGAGTGGCATACATCATTGAAGGGAAGGTCACCAGGCAGCGCTAGGTTCCAAACATCGGACCACATACGTCACCTGCTTCAAATGGATACACACACTAAAAGTAAAAACATACACCACGGGCCAATATGCACTTGCTCTCTTCTGCACGTTTAACTGTTGGATGCAGCAAATTTTACTCACGCATCTGTCTGGTTTACCAAGATGGATTAAAGGCTTACAATATACATGCACAACGTTGTCACCTACATTTCATTTGTAAAACATCCTATGCTCTTCACTATACCTCTCAGGGCTCCAATTTTCTAATTTCTGTTTTCACTGCTATATTTACCTTCTAAACAGGCAGTTACAAGTGCAGCTACCTTGCAGGCACTAGGGTCAGGATTTCAATGGAGCAGCAGATGCAGAGACACTGGTGCCGAAAAGCTCTAGGAACCCCTATAGACATCAAATATTGCAATATTTGACTACTTATTAGGCAGTCAAAAGTGCAGTTACCTTACAGGCAATAAGGTCAGGATTTGGATAGTGCAGCAGGTGTAGTGGCACCTGGACCAAAAGTTGTCAGAACTCCTTTAAACACGTAATATTGCTATTACATCAATTCATTCTATTATTTTCCTCTTTCATTTCATTTTTCAAAATGTTGCTATACCACTAGTAAAAGTACAATATATTGCCTTTTGTTCATAAACAAGTCATAACACTTTAACAGACCTTCTGTAACGTATATTGGACAACTACTCAGCAAGCTACAACTTACAACAAAAAAACAGATTATTGTTAATCACATAGGCAAAACCCTAATACATTTACCAATGCTTATTCTCTTTCTCATCCCCAACCCCCTTTCCTTGGAAGGCTATTTTCACAGCACAGTGTTTTGCTCTGCGTGTTGAGTAACATGGTTTTTGCCTGGCTCTTTTTGTACACAATCAAGATCCATAAAAATAATATACCATTATGTACGACAGACCCTTCTGTCACAGAGATATATAGTGTGTGTAATTTATTCAAGAGCACATAATACCCAAAGCCATCAGTAGAGCTTTGGTGTACTGACCATGACTCACGTGATTTAATCTAATGAAGTGAAATTTAGGGTGCTTGAAAGCTATATTTTTAATTGTACTCAAATTCTGAGTTTAGAAATAACTGTGATTCCACATTACCCATCATGCTTGGTGAGTCCAAGGAAGTCCTTTCAAAAAATGCTTTTATGGACACTGACATACAAACAAAAGGACAGAGAAATATAAAGAAATTCAGTTGATAATAATGTATATCCTACTGTCATGTGTTCCCACTCTTCTAAATAGTAAAACGGCACTACAACATTTTTGATGGGCTGACCACCATGGACAGGAAAGACCCAATAATGTAACCACAAAAAGCTTAAGAAAGAAGCCAGTCAGTCAAAGCTTTTATTTCGGTAAAATACCATAAAAAGACATAAATAATTATGTACAATAAAACATGATTAAATAGACATTGCATAGAGTATAATCCATCAAAACATTAGAGTTTTTGTAAAAAAATTACACGGACAATTAAAAACAAAATTTTTCCACGTAAAAACATATTGTTGGAACTATATCCAAGGCCCAAAGTGTTCTCACTACACCACAAGCTTCTATAATAACAGTAATAACAATACTAGAAGCAAGAGAGTTATGTGGCAGTTAGCATTTTTTTGGATCTGGTGAACCACATAGAAAGAAGATATTTAGCCATCGCAAACACTATCAATTGGGTAGTGTTGTACTTCAGGATTCTAAACACCTCCTGATAGTCCCTGAGAACCCTAGACTTGCAGAGCTGGATGATCCACTTCTTCCTTGCCTTGGTATATAAAGGACAGAAAAGAACAACATGCAGCTCTGTTTCACAGATATCAATACATTCAGGGCACGTGCTTAAGGGGTCAGATGCATTAGACCATCTATGTGTAAAGGCCCTCAGTGGTAACGAGCCGTGTCTAAACTGAATGTCAAGTTTCTTTGCCATAGGGGGTTGGATAACATCCAAGAAAACTTCAAACTGGGGACTAATCTTAATATCCAGAAAGGTGTCAGTAAGCTTTCCCAGAGAGGAATGCAGTAAAATTTCCTTCCGGTACAATTGTAAAGCCTCCCGCAGTGATTTCTTAGTTAGTGAGCGGCTTGTCTCTTCCGGTGCGGACCATAGGTCCCCCATCCCTATGAGATAACAAAGGTTCTTTACATATGTTAACCAAGGAATTTTTCCCAATTTCCCCCTTGACAGTATATCGCCGAGATCATGCCTATAACTTGCAAGCACGGGCGTTGACCAGAGTCGTCTTTAGAACAGGAGAGGGCGATTCAGGGCAATCTCTTCGATAGGAACTAAACCTAGATCCCATCTCAAGGGAATTAAGGGGGTACTCACGGGTAATTTCAGCAGTCGCCTAATAAAAGAGTTCTCAATTGACCATAAGGAAGCAGGAGTACAATATCCCCAGAGTTCAGCGCCGTAAAGCGCACGCCCTCTTGCTTGGGATTTGTAGATTTCCATGGGGGGGGCCCAGAGGTTTAGAAGAAGTGGTATTAAAAACCTTCAGGATACCCCCCACTGATTGCGTTAGCTTCAAATTTGCCTTCGCCATGTGAGACCCCCATTTCATTTTGTCATTAAGGGTTACCCCCAAATAATCAAAAGTAGAAACCCTATCCAGCTCAACATCTCCCATCTTGGGGTGGGGACAGTTGGTTGAATTAGAGCTGAAAACCATAAATTTTGTTTCAGATAGGTTCAGTTCCAGATCCCTTTTCTTACAGAAGGAGCAGAAAGCCTCTAATGTACGCTGGATGCCCATGTAAGATTTAGACAACAGGAGCGTATCATCCGCGAACATTAGGGCCGGTATCTTACGCCCCGCTAGGATTGGGGAATCCAGATTGACAGCGCACAAGAGATGCTCAATCAACCCATTAATAAAAAGGGAGAAGAGTGTGGGGGCCAGGACACAACCCTGCCTCACACCCTTTTCAACCGGAAATGGCCCTGAAATTTCCCCGCATCTCCCAAATCTCACCCTTGCGTAAGTGCCTTCATGCAGACGTTTGAATAGATGGCAAAGGTAGGGGGGAGCACCCATCTCTAATAATAAAACCCATAGTTTTTCCCTTTGGACCATGTCAAATGCGGACCGAAGGTCCACAAAAATCAAGTAAAGATTGCCTGCACCCATACAGACTGTCTTCCAATAAATTAACTGTAGCCTAAACAATTGATCAATGGTAGAAACCTTTGCTCGAAACCCCGCTTGGAGGGAGGTTAGGATTTGATGGTCCTCCATCCAGGTCTGCAGTCTTGTTAAAAGGACTCGGGCAAACAGCTTCTGTAAGACATCGATCAAACTTATGGGGCGATAATTAGCTGGATCCAAGGGGGAAGATTTTTTATGAATGGGTATACTTTCTGCTCCCAACCAGGTATCCGGGATCTCAAGGCCCTGCAGAATGGCATTAAAGTATACTCGAATGTAGGGGGCCCACATTTTTAATTCACTTCTATACAGATCACCAGGGATCCTATCGAGCCCCGGAGCTTTCCCTACTGATAGGGTGCTAAGGGCCAACTCTATTTCTGGAAGGGAAAAGGATCGACTCACTGAATCTTCCTGGTCCATTTGATTTATTACAGAGGCATTAGGCTGGATTACCGGGTCCAATCCACCACTAGGGTTACTGAGAGAATAAAGGGGTTTAAAATGCGCAAGCCAAACCTCCTCACTGAGATTGGGAATAATAGCAGGGCTGCTTGCTGCCGTGCCGGTACGAACAATGTTCCAAAAAGCCCTCGAATCACGATCTGCTAATGCTTGCTTCATATTTTGCCACCTTAGATCCTCCCACTCAGATTTTGCCTCCTTAATCAGATTTTTGTAAAAGGCCCTCGCAGCTTGGATACTAGACTGTGTACCCTTTTTTACCTCTTTAATCAGGGCAGTCTTGGCCAGCCTACAAGAACTATTGTACCAATGCTCAGGCCTTGAAAACCTCGGCCTTGGCACACTAGAACTGTAGAAAAAGCCAACCAGGCCACCGAGGAGTTCCTTATGAATATTCTGGAAATCTAGGAGATGATTCTGCAGGATATCCCCATTGGGGCTCAAAAGGTGGGAAACCACCTCCAGGGAGCGAGTGACACTGCTATATAATGCTGCAAGCTTTGTCTCATCGGTCACGACCCTTGCCCACCTAATCCGTCTACCTCCTGCAGCTAGCACCAAGTTCTCACTATTTGATGGTGTTAGGCCCTGTGGGACTACGCTGCCACCAATATTATTTACCAGTTCCAATGACAATAAGTTGTGGTCACTATCGACCCTAGGTATAACGGAAAAAGCTGCTAAATAGCCCTAAAATTCCACATTCACCAGGATGTAGTCGATAGTCAAACAATTCTCGGGTCTATTAAAGGTGAATGAACCCGGTACATCAGGAAAAAGTCTACCATTGTAAGCCCTCAAGGAATGTGCAATGGCAAGCTTGTTGATCTCGAGGGCTAGTGGGAGAAGACGTTTGGCAGGATAGATGGTAGGGTCTGGAATTTTATAGTTTTCGTCCTCATCACAAGTAGGAGAGGGAATCCCAAGGAGGGGTTCAAAGTGACAGTTAAAATCCGCACCTATTAATTTATGAGGCGCAGGGGGAAGGGAATGTAATATATCATCTAGAGCACCCAGAATCGATAGACCCAGCTGTACCGGATGGGGACGCAGGTAGACATTTAGTACTACCAGCGAATATCCGGCAGGAAAGGTAAGTGACAGACACAAGATATCAGGGGACTTTGAATCTACGGGCTTTACAGAGCAACCTAAGTGGGTTACAACCCAAACAACTAACCCCCCCGAAGGTCTGCCCCTGGCACCTTGGGCCGCAGGAACAGAAAAAGATGCGTAGCCCGCCCTCACTGGAATAGGCAAATATCATAATTGTCCATTAACTCTCCCCACTCTGGGTCAGAGAGTTTGGACTCCAATCCAGCCACATTCCAGGACCCTACTAAAGGTCTACGTGTAGGTGTACGGAGGGAACTGGCCACCAAGGGGACAGAGATGGTAGAACAGTGAGAAGCAGTTTGCTCAGGGGGGCCCAACTCAGAGCGCCCTTCCGTGGAGCTATTGTTCAGAAGCAAAAAAGAGGTGGAAGTGAGTCCTATCCCGGTACCAAGTACAGCCATGGAGAAATCCATCTCCACACCATGGCCATCCCTGCCCAAACTCCCCCTCGTATGCATGTGCCTTCCCTTGTTATGCCTCAGAGATGGTGGTCAATCCACAGAACTAAGCACATCAAAACGGTTGGCAACCGGGATATTGAAGTAGGAATTATGAGAGGCTTGGTGGAAGTAGGGTAGTTCCACAGGGTTCAGAACATTGGAATGAGGGTAGAAATACCCCAAATGGCAAGTGTCAAGGAACCTAGTTTGAACTTCCCGCCCAGATCCAATATATGGCCGACTACTCTAGGGTCCCTAAAATTAATTAGGACACAATCCCCACCGATTTTCTTTGGTCGAGTCCCTAGCCAGCTAACCCTGCGACCAAAAAGGATCTCCCCTCTACCTACTCCATTCAATGGTCTATTTTTAGACAACCAGTGGATGACTTTATTTTTTAGTTCATAGTATGTTTCCCCCTTAGCATTTGTTAGTGGAGGAACTCCTGTGAGCACGATCACATAGGGTGCTACCTCGGGGGGGAGCTGTACAAGGGGAGAGGAATCAGCCAGGCTCCGTGAAACTGAAATCCCACCCACATTAGAGAGAAGCCTACCCCCACCAGGGGTCCGTGGAATAAGATCCTTGTTACTGTGGGGCTGATCACATGCTGGTGGAGCAATAAAAACTCGGGAGGTGATCGAGGGCATAGGAGGACCACCAGAAGAAGGAGGGGGAGCTGGCAGCGCCGAGGGTGGCTGAACTAAAACAGAAAGAGTAGGGTGCGAGGGGGAAATAAAAAGACCCTGTGGAGTGGGATTGTTAATCGTGGCTTGAGTACCAACACCCTCCACGCTACCAGAGTTATGCAGTAGATGGTGATTTGGCTGCTTCTTCCCAATACCTTTGGTATTGATTAAGGATACCAACCTGTCGATCTTAGATGACAGGGTTTTTAAAAGAAGGTTTAGGGAGTGGTCTATATGCGACTGTAGGTCTATTAATAGATCAGAAGCCCAGACCGGTGGGTTAGAAATGGGAGGGTGATGGGCCAGAACTGGAAGGGCAGGCCTAGCTGCAGAGGGGGCAGGATGTATGCTCCTTTTTTTGGTTTTCTGTTTTTTTTTTCCTTGGCTTTTCCTGCTTCTTGGGCGCCACTATGGAAACCAAGGAGGATGACAATGGACCGACTTCCGCTTGCTCAGACTCATCTAATATCGCCTGTGCACAAGGTAGGTGGGTAAAGGAGGGCAACATAGATGACATAGCTTCCATGTCCACCTGATTTAAAGACGAATCAGCCAAACCGTCAAAAGGGGGTGCCATAGTAAATGCAGTGGTAATGGACAGCCGTCTTTCCGTGTTTTCAATGGCTGCAGCATTTTATCTATAGCTGTGAGACTTGGAAGCGGCGGATTTGAATTCGCTAGTTGTCTAGTCATAGGGCGACTCGTTGACGGTTTAGAGTGTTTCCCCATAATTCAGGTGCAGCCTAACAAGCTGGTGTAGTGCAGGAAAGAACCCCTATACAAGGAAATAGCTAATATCTAACAATATTTGTTAAAAAATAGAACACTCTATGCACAGCTTATGGCTGAATGCTACATATAATAACAAAAGTCAAATAACCAGCGGAGAATAGAAGTCCAAACTAACCCGGTGTCTGCGACCAAGAGTTGTGGCCCAGCCCGGCCTCCTTCGGCCTATGACGGGCAAGGACGGGCCCGCCCTTGGCCCGGGCTTTGCCCGGGCGCTGCCCGCGCGCGTCCCGCGCTGCGGGTCTCGTCCCGGAGTTTTGACCCTCCCCGGCGCTGCCTGATGACGGCTTTGGCGGGCGCCCGGGTGAGGGTATGATGGGAGATGTAGTTTGGCGAGGTTCGCTCCGCCGTTCCCCTCACGGCACCACGAGCGCTGTAGACACCAGGGCACAAGTTCAAAGGCAAAACGCCGTTCCCCTCACAGCTGGCAAAGCGATGAGCAGCTTCAAAGAAGTGCTGTGGAGCGTCCCGCGCTGCGGGTCTCGTCCCGGAGTTTTGACCCTCCCCGGCGCTGCCTGATGACGGCTTTGGCGGGCGCCCGGGTGAGGGTATGATGGGAGATGTAGTTTGGCGAGGTTCGCTCCGCCGTTCCCCTCACGGCACCACGAGCGCTGTAGACACCAGGGCACAAGTTCAAAGGCAAAACACCGTTCCCCTCACGGCTGGCAAAGCGATGAGCAGCTTCAAAGAAGTGCTGTGAAGCAATTAATTAGATTGATTTATGGGGTGTGGGCAGTTGCAGTATTTGGGCCCAGGTTTGACAAGCACCCTGGGAAATCTATCAACTTAGACATTTCTGAAAACTAGAAAAGGCTGGGAGTCCAGGGTGATGTGAATTACATCAATACCACCAATTTTTATTATGGAGAATGCTCTTCAAATGTCACATTTTGGTTAAAAATATCGATTTCCTCACATTTCTGTAAAGGAAAGTTCTGAAATTTGTTGGGAAAAGCAACATTCTCATTAGCTAGTATTCACTTGCACATACTAATAAATTAGTACTTCACATGTGAGGGTGGGCTTATCATAAAGCAAAGGTAACAAAGTATTTTATTGGCAAAATAGACACTATCCATTCCAATGTTGCCAATAACCCTACTCTCCCCAGACCAAATGGGCTTACCGGTGCTACCCAACCCCTGCTACAGCTTCTACCCCTGCTGTCTCTTAATGAGCTATGCACTTTATGCGATAAAGTCAAATCAGGCTCACCAGCGGATCCAGTTAAGCCAGATATGTTTCTTAAACTCCAGGACTGTCTCCTTCCACCCTGTCTCGAATTGATCAATCTTTCTTGATACCGGCATCTGTACTGGGTCACTGGAAGCATGCCAAAGTCATTCCATTTCTGAAAAAACCTGCTTTGGATGCTTCAAAACCAGAAAATGTTCGCCCTATCTCTCTTTTGCCTTTTTTTGCCAAGGTTACAGAGACACATGTCAACACAATTTTAACTAAGTTCTTGGAAAAGAATCAGATCCTGGATATCTCCAAGAACAGTTTCAGGTCGCTACACAGCAACAAGTCGACCCTCCTTGCAGTTACAGAGCAACTGCCCAGTGCTTTAGATGAAGGCATTTCCTCTGTGTTGATCTTGCTCGACTTAAGTGCTGCTTTTGACGCAGTGTCCCACAAAATCTTGCTTCAGCGGCTACGGGAGATTGGTGTAGGTGGATCTGCTTTAGCCTGCTTTGCAGCGGCAGTGGGTGCAGGTAAGCATGGTGGGGCGGGGCGGGCTGATGTCTACAGATAACAGAATAGGATTTATTTATTTATTTTATTTTCCCTATTCCGTTGTCTTTCAACTTCCGGTTCTGCCTACCCCCTCCTCACCACCGCGCTTACCTGCACCGACCGCCGCTCTATTCAGGTTAGTTCCCACTCGCACACTCTGCCTCATGGTGTTCCCCAGGGATCCTCTTTGAGCCCTACTTCGGTCAGTATTTGTATGCAACCCCTCGCTCAGGTGATAAAAACCCTGGGGCTCACGCTGTTGTCTTACGTGGACGACACTCAGTTTGTGCCTTCTTTTTCTGACAGCCTCACACCGGGCCTGGCAAATTTTTAGAGAGGTATGTTAGCTGTCATAGAGTGGATGGTTGCCAACTGTCTGCAGCTGAGTGCGATTAAAACTGAAATTCTTCTTCTTGTTAAAGATACCCACTCCTGGGGTGACCACTGGTGGCCTCCTTCTCTTGGGCTCCCTCCCCATCCCAAGTCGGTTGTTAAAAACATTGGTGTATGGGTGGACAGAGCATAGACCTTTGAAGCACAGACACAATTTGTGGAAGGCATCTGCTTTGGGCGTTGACATGGGCTCAAATCCATTCTGTTTTTTTTTTTTATCCCCACATCTGACAAGTCATCATGCAGACAGCTGTCCTCTGTAGGTTGGACTATAGTAACATCGTATACCTGGAAACTAACAAGGCTGTCATCAGAAGACTCCAGCTGGCCCACAGTGCTGCAGCTAGGCTGTTGTTTTCTCTCCCGAAGCACTGCCTGACCGCTGGCCTTATTCGCAGATTGCATTGGCTCCCTTTGGATAGGCGTGTTCACTTTAAGACCTTGTACATGGCTCACAAGATCTTCTTCTCCCAGGGGGCTCCCATTTTGTTCAATTTGCTATCTCCATATCTTGCCATTGTGCTCAGCTGATTTGTATCTTGCCTCTGCTCCTAGTGTTAGGAGAGTAAGAGCAGGAGGCCGCTCTTTTGACGCTAAAGTGCCTGCCCTCTGTAATGCACTCCCCTTATCTTTTAAGATTATTCAGAACCACTGGTCCTTTAAGAATGTTTTGAAGAGCTGATTATTTTCCAGTGGCTGCTCCCCTGATAAGGCGGAGGAGCATCGCCCCACTGCATTGATGCAGCAACAGAAAGGAAAAAATAAAATGATAATAACTAATGTTATTAGCATTTTATTTTGGCCTCCTGCTGCGGCCGCTTTATTGAGGGGGCAGGGCTGCAGAACAGGGGAGGAAGGTACAACCCTCCTAAGTGCGCAACGACTGTTTGGTCAGCCCTCTTGGGCAGACCAAAACAGTCATGCGCACTGTCCCTTTTCTCCATGCCGGCTGCATGACAGCCTGCATGAAGAACATGCTCACCCCTCCAGCCCCTGGCTGAGCGCCATGTCACGGTGCTCAGTCGAATCACACTGCTGCATTGCAGCATTGTAATTGGCTGCCGGGAGCCCTGGCGCTTCCTGTTTCTCCCAAGAAGGAAGAGGACGCAGGAGAGCCGGCAAGTGATTTAAAGATTTTATTTTACCCGATCCCCCTCCTCTTTGCCCCGGCCCAATGCGGGTGGGAGGTAGCAGCCGCAACTATTGTTTTCCTCTTAAGTGCCCCGTCCAGCACTTTTTGTTAGGTCGTTCTGTGCAGCTTGTTCTTTGTGAGACTAGCGCTTGGACGCCCCCTTGCTGGGGAAGACACGCACTCAACAAAATATAGAACATAACATAAAGGACAGGAACAGCGATAACTGTGACCATGTGAAATCAGTGTAGTGCCAATATGGCCTTCACGTGGTCAGAATTCTGGCCTATTCCTGTCACATGCAACAGACCTATCACCAGAGTACCGTTTTTATTTTATGTTGGGGCTGTTGAACAGTAGAACTTTTGCAGGAAGTTCTGTCACAGAAAAGAAGATAAATTATGTTTTTTTAACACATACTTTGACATTTACAGGGGATTCTGATTAATACAATTTGCTGAGATTCCCACAGGACACATCACTCTTGAATCCCCAGGGTCTCTAGTTACCAAAAATATTTGCGATTGGTAGGTTTCTCTGGACCCCGCTAGACCCTCAGCCCAAAAACAGCAATCACCCAAATGGAAGCTCCCCCACCAAAACCGTTTCATGGTGTCTCGTTTATCGATTTGTACTCAAACCCATTGAAAACCCACACATTTCTGCTACCCTCATGCAAAATAGACCCAGGGCAACACAGATAGGGATCATGCCTCGGCAGGGATATGTTTCTGCACGAGGAAAACTGGACTGAATTACTATGTCATGGGAAACCATTACTGACTCATTTTCTGTAATCATTACATTGTCATTTTCAGGGCATGCTCACCTTTTCCACCCATCACTTGGTAATCCCTGAGGCATGAAAGAGAGTCTTTAGTATGTAGTAGCTGGCTGGGTCAGGTGACAGGTACACTAAATATGAGGTAGATATCCCAGCTACCATCCCCTCCATTAAGTATTGTATTCACTGTTTAAGGTACTTTTTTTGTACATTTCAATAACTGGATTGGCATGTAGACTGAAGTGTTACGTCACCCAAGGAGTGGCCAATCATTTCAATGGGTTTTGCTACCCTCTCCTTTTTCCACCCGGAATTTATTTTCTTTATAATTGAAAGACTATAGCAAGGATCCGCCTATTTACCCCCCTACCTTTAACTGTCTAACTGCGTGTGTGTTGTGTGAGACTTTGAACCTTATTCCCATAGGTAAACTTACACTTTTGTGTAAGTTTACGTTTTTTTGGTATTAAAAAACTATGAGTTAATAATAAGTTTACGACTCTGATGAAGCCACACACAGGGCAGATAACTCTGCACATAAAGAGATAGGCCTGTCCTATTTCTTTATGTGCAGAGTTCTTCACCCCGACTGCAGAGTTTCCTCAGTTGTAAACATTCTATTATCTCGTAGTTTTTGAATACCAAAAAAAGGTGAACTTACACCAAAGTATAAGTTTACCTATGCGAATCAGGCCCTCTGTGTGTGTCTCTGTATTCTATGTGTGTTGTGTGTGTGTGTGTGCTTGTGTGTGCTTGAACTCCTGTAAGTATGCTTGGTTGTTTTCCTTTGCACTGCATGTGATGGTTTGTATGCATGGGCACATCTTGTAGGCTGTTTGTGTTGCTGTCTAAGTCTACTGATATGTGTGTATGAAGGTCTACGGGCGTGGTGCTCTGTGTGTGCGTGGATGACTATATGTGTGTGAATGTATCTAACATGCATCTAGATGTGATCCATTTTAATGTGTCCTTGGATGTTTTGTGTTTATATATGTGCACTATAAAAAATTCAGACATGCAGGCGTTGTCAGGACCTGTTAACATAGTTTTGCATCAAAACTAGTGTCTGTCTCATTTCTTGTTTTAGGTGAAGAAACAAAAACAGCAAATGTTCGAGACTTTGATGGAAATATTAACTTGTATAAGCAAAGGCAATGTTAAGCACAGTAGAATCAATGTACTGCCATTTTCTTCCCTCATCATGAAGCCTTTTGTGACCTGTAAAGAAAACAAGGATTTTGTACTTTCAGCAGTGTAACTCAAAACTGTAGCTGTTTTGTTTTTGAATCCTGTTACTGTGCATAACATATTATTGGTCTGCGTATTCAGTGTTTCCCTGGCCGTGCACTAATAGAAACAAAGTATGTATGTAGAGGTTTTGTTGCTTGGCTTTCATATATATATATATATCAATTCCGCTTTTCCCTAGTGCATCATCGCACCGAAGATAGGAACACGAACACTTTGCTCTGCTGTTGCCAGGATTTTCTTTATTTCATGTATACAAAAAGGTGCTGCCTCAGACGCGTTTCGGACACTGGGCTGTGTCCTTGTTCACTTAAAAAACGGGGAGGCTTAAACTAAATTTAAAGGCACAGTGTGGGCACAAATGCGTGACGTGCATCGTCATAGTCACAAACATAGAAACAGTACTGACAAACCATTATATTCTTTCTACATTTTCTAAATTTCTTCGTCAGAAACGCGGAGGTGCATTTATCCATCACGATTATGTATCATTAAACTGTATCAATTCATATTATTAAAAGTGCCGATACACGCTCGTTTCACAGTGTTTCTCAGCCAAAGAGCACAAATACTAATGCGTCCAAATTTTTTGTTTTTTACAATGCATCAATGTTGTGCAGGACATGAAGCTTTACAAATGTGATGTAATAACAATTCCTACTATTTGTGCAAAGAAGCGCATATGTGCAAACTGGCAAATGAAGTGCAAAAAACAGCATAGGATGAAGTAAAAACCGGTTCAAATACCAGCTAGTATACATAAGGTAACAAAATGCATTGATAAAATACCGTCATATTCCAGTGCAATTGGTGACTTTCAGGTACAAATACCTCTTCATTTCTGAAGTTCAAAACCTTCTGAGTACGAATATATTCAACTTACTATGTAAATAATCTAAATCGGGTATTTCAAATAATAACAACCTGTACCTATGTACTTATAATATGATATAATGGGGGAAAAAAATGTACCTCAATAAAAGCAAAACAGCACTGTTCAAAGTGCAAAATGTGCCTACAATTACAACAGTGCCAAAAAGTGCTTTCGTGCTGTAGCATAATAACTTATGCTAGCCTTAAGTTAACTAATTGGGAGATTAGCAGCCATAATCATGCATTATATACCTTAATAGTATCTCCATATAGCCTAAAGTTGAAAAAGGGGATAGAAAAAAAGAAAAAAAGAAGAAAAGAACCATCTTGTTCACTCGACGTGTAATAAAAGCTACAATCTATATTTAATATGAAGGCTTAAACTTAAACCTGTTTATATATGAGAATGAAGCATAGATAATTAATCCAAATATTAACCTAGTCGAATAGAATATACAAAAGAAGAAGAAAAAGGAGAAAGTAAAAACACATAGTTGCAATGAAAATGAGAAGAATGCACAAAAGGGGGAGAAAAGAAGAAACACATAAATAAGAGGACAAAGAGATCTAGTCATCTAAGAACCATCAGGACATTACAAAAAATGGACAGCAAACCCATTCCTATGAGAAATACCCCCTACCGGGTAGATATTTCCCGGGAACAATATACTCCGAGTCATTCAATTAAATAATATCTAAAATGCAATACTTGTATATTTAAACAGAGTAAGAAGATTTATTCTCCGGGACTCAATGTCTGATAAGATGTGTTCAGTGTCTGTGACATTGGATCATAGGAAATTATAAAGATCTTCACCTATGTTCAAACCGGCAGGGGATTTGCTATCAAGATTTACTATGTAGCGTGACTCTAACTGACGTAGTGTTTTTTCTCTGTTACCTCCCTTTTTATTTGGTGCCACGGCATCGATTACAAAATACTGCAAACAACTAAGATTGTTATTATGTACAGTTTTAAAGTGTCGGGCCACTGGATAGGATTGGTCAGAGTTCACTATAGCCCTGAGATGTTGCAGAATTCGCACATACACCTGAAGTTTGGTACTGCCCACATAGCAGAGATTGCAACTACATTTAAGTATGTAGATAGCAAATTCCGTTCTACATGTGTAGTGGGCCTTCAGAGCTATAGGAGTGTCAGAAAAAGGTGTTACATAGGAGGTGGTATTAATGCCGAACTTACATGCTCGACATGAGCTACATCTAAAAAAACCCTTTCGGGGAGATAACCAACTGGTGGTGATGTCAGTTTCAGGGCTATTTTTCACTAATTCATTGCGCATAGAGTATGCACGCCTGAAAGTTATAGTCGGTGTGCTGGGGACAACCTCTTTCAAGACAGGATCAGTGAGGATGATCGGCCATTCTTTTTTTATGATGTTTTTAATGCTTTTGGCCTGTCTACTGTATCCTGTAATTAGTCTGATTTCTGAAAGCTCATTGTCCCTTTGATCGATAGCCTGCACACCCTTTTGTTGGAGATTCCTGTTGGGGTCTAACAGGGCTGTACGGTTGAGGGCATTTGCTTTCCTCATGGCCGTATCTAGTCTGTTAGGGGAATAGCCTCTAGCTTCCAACCTTTTCTTGGCATCCAACTGATGATGTTCTCTAATTTCAGGAGTGCTGCATGCTCTATGAATGCGAATGAACTCACCGTATGGGATGCTGTCTATGGTATGGGATGGATGGAAACTCCCTGCATGTAAAACCATGTTACCTGATGTAGGCTTTCTGTATAGGCATGTTTCTATCTTACCCTCTGATATTTGCACTTGAATGTCTAGAAAATTGGTGACAGTACAATCAATATTGGCTATGAAATGTAGATTCAATTCGTTTACATTGATGGTGTCTACAAAATGTTTGGCTTGATCTTTAGTGCCGTGCCATATAATAAACACATCATCGATGTAACGCCAATATTTGACGATATGTTTAGACCACATAGTGGCGTGTTGTGCCTTGAGGACATGCTCCTCCCACCAGCCCACGTGGAGCCCCGCGTAGCTGGGAGAGAAGCATGCCCCCATAGCTACACCTCTTAGTTTTTGGAAAACCGTGTTATCAAAGCTAAAAACGTTGTTGTATAAACACCAATGAATCATTCTAATTAGCATTTGATTATGACGGTACATTTCTATGGGTCTCTTGCCCAAATAAAATTCTACTGCTCTAATACCATCCAGATGGGCAATGCTTGTGTATAAGGATGATATGTCCATAGTTAAAAACAGGTACTCACTAGACCATTCGCAGATATTCAATTGGTACAAAAAATCAGTGGTGTCTTTGATATATGCAGGTAAGTTGATCACCAATTCTTGAAGGTAATGATCAATGTACTTAGAAGTGTTCTCAAAGGTGCTGTTGATCGATGCCACAATGGGTCTCCCCGGGACAGGTGTTTCCTTTTTATGCACCTTAGGTATAAAATAGATGTGTGGTAAAGAAGGAAATTCTTTGTTGAGAAACAAAAATTCATCTTTAGAAATAAGCCCTTCCCTTCTCCATTCATTGAGTTCATCCTTATAGTTTTTTTGAATTGCTTTTACTGATGCCATGTTGATTTTTTTGTAACAAGCTTCGTCATTGAGGTGGCGGTAAGCTTCTTTGATGTAATCTTTCTTGTCCCAAAGCACAATATTCCCACCCTTATCGGATTTGTTGATGATAATGGTGTTGTTACTTTTAAGTTTATTCATCAATGTTGAATATCGTTTCATTTGCTCATTGGGTTTCCTTTGTTGGGTTTTGGATTTATGTTGTAATTTTTTCAATTCCTCAATTAAACGGTCATGATAAATGTCTATGGCATCACGTGGCATATTAGGACAAAACGTGGAGATGGGCTTAAAAGGGCTTTGGCCTGCTTTAGATATGTTAATGTCTTCTGCCGCCGCCAATTCTTGCGTGTCGTTAATTTGTGTATCGTCATTATTGAGTTCATGTAGTGTTCTAACCAACGATAATTTATATACATATAAAAAAAAAAATATAAAAAAAAAAAATATATATATATATAGACATATATATACTAAAAGTTACCTTCATGGTGTCATAGGTATGGAATTAACATAGTACTTGGTCTTACAGGATCAGAAAAAAGGTCTACAAAGGGTGCACAAAAAACTGGAAGAGTTGGAAAGAGAACGGTGTACATTTCTGGGAACGGTACGAAATAAGACAGAAGAGTTAGCTCGCAGTGAGGAAAGAGCGCAAGCACTGCAATGTGACCTTGAGGTAGGTGACAGTCTCTTTTGCCATTGAAGCTGGCGCTGATATCAGCATGACTATTTCTGTTTGATACTCTTCTATCATCCTATCAAGATTACTGCTATATATTGTCGCTATCTGGTTAAGTTTGCCATCTTCTCATCAGTTGCGGCCGGCATGGCTCGCGGGTGGCAGGGTGGGTGTGGGGGGAGAGGAGGGGCTTGCGGAGGGTGGTATCATGAGGATGCACATAAATAGAATCCTTCCCGCCCGGTCCACGGCTCTGCTCCTGCTCTCCTCGAGGAACAGGAAGCACAGCCAGGTCCCAATGACCAATCACAGTACTGTAATGCAGCGTTATGATTGGTAGGCTCCCAGGCTCCCCTGACCAATCACAATGCTCCAATGCAGAGTTGTGATTGGTTTTGAGCATCCTGGTTCAACACTCAACCAGGGAATGGGGGCCTGGGCATGCATGGAGAACGGGTCAGAGAGGGCCAACCAAATGGTCATTGTGCACTTAGGAATTGGCAAATCACTCCTTCCTTGCCCTGCTCCAATAGGAGAGCAGCCCCGCCCCCTGTCCGCAAAGCAGCACAAACATAAAATGACAATAACTGAAAGTTATTATCATTTTATGTTTCCTCTTCTCGCACTGCTTAAAAGCATTTGAGCATTTATGAGGCCCTGGGCACAGACACACTTTGGGACATCCTTTTGAAACATTTAGGGTCTCATTATGGTGTAGGACAGAAATCTAAATCTTGTCCGACTGACTGGTGGTTGGCGGTTTCAACCGCCGGATTACGATGCGACCGGACACTGTTCGATCAGAGTCCCATTTTTCCCTATAGGAGCTCGTGTTCTGCCCGACAACCGGCAGTAGCACAGGCTCATATAGGGAAATGAGTGTCCCTTAGGTAACCCCTCGGCCATCAAACATAGGCTGAGAGGCAAGGGGGCCCTCCCAGGGGCCCCCAAAGTCAATATCCGACAGCTTTTCTGTGTCAGACAGGCCGACGCGGAAAGGCTGTTGGAAATAGACATTGTTATCCCGAGGGCAGAAATGCTGACCCATAGGGGTGTACAATGCGGTTCCGACCGACACAAATACTCCGCGAGTCGCTCGGAACCGATTCGGAATGACCGCGCAGTTTAACATTCTGACCGTGAACATTGTAATCAGGTGGTCTGAATGGAAACCAACAGAGTCGGTCAGAAGGGCTCCAAAGCGGTCGAGGAGATTCTGACTGTCGGGAGGAGTCTTTCCGCCCCACATCGTAATCGTCCCCTTAAACTTAATTATGAGGTTCACTACAAAGGGCTTTCATGGATCTCTAATGTGCTTTTGACTTGGTTGATAGGGGCAAGTTGTGGAACTTGATGGAGTCAGCTGGGGTGGATCCGCCATTGCTGAACCATATCAGGCATTTACATTCGGAAACCACCACCAAGGTACACTATACGCAACTAGAAGACTGCACACGCCCTATAAAGGTGGTCAGAGGGGTAAGGCAGGGCAGTATATTCGCACCATTTCTGTTTTTATGTTACATAAATTCTCTAGATGCAGTCCTGGGCCAATGCAGTAATGATTCTCCCAGAATTGGCTCCTGTTGTGTCCCAGTCCTTTTATAAGCGGACAATGCAGTTTTAATATCATGAACAGCAATTGGTTTACAGAATCTTTTAAATGGTTTTAATGTTTTATGACTAATTTAAGCTTAAAAGTGAACCATCAAAAATCGTTATTTTTAACTTGTGGCCCTAAAAATACTAAATGTGAGTCTTTTTCATCGGAGAGACCCCAGTCATCAAGGTTCCTCACTTTAACTTCCAAGATATTCTGTTTAAACTAATCTGACAAGGGGCGGACTGATTAACCAGAGAATACAGAAAAATGGGGGTAATTTGTGAGTTGATCTTTAGATTTGCAAACAAATTGGACCAAAAGCAAATCAAGGAGATGGTTCAGCTCTATAAAAGCAAAGCTCCCGCTGTAGGAACATTTGGGGCAGGTGTGTGGGTTATGAAGTCCCGACTAGAAGGCAGGCATTTGAAAGCAAGTTTCTTCGCAGGATTCTAGCTATCCCTAAATCAACTTCAAGCCTTGTCTTTCACAGTAAATTTCGCATGGGCATCCTGGAAAACCAAGTAAAAATGGGTTCCCTACAGGTCACTCAAGAAATGGTCACCAAAGTACTATTAAAAGCAAGATCAGATGGCGCCCCGGGTCCAAACGGCCTACCACAGTCCTTGTTTAAAACAAACATTGATTTATGGTCGAGATACCTAACCAACTTTTTCAACTGTGTATTGACAAGCTCAACTATACCGGACTCATGGCGAGGGGCAATAATCCATCCGATCCATAAGTCAGGCTCGTATGCCTCCCCAAATAATTACAGATTAATAGCCCTATTAGATGTTGAAGCCAAGTTCTTTGCAGGAACACTACTGGAGGAACTGAGATCTTGGGCAGAGCTGAATAATCTGATTCCAATGAATCAGACCGGCTTCACCGCTAACTCCGGCACCGTGACCAACCTACTGACACTGTCTATTGTTGTCGACAAAGCATTAGTTACATCTAGGGTGGTTTTTTGTTGTTTTGTTGATTTTAAGGCTGCATTTGATCGGGTACCAAGGGCTGCTTTGTGGGAGAAGCTAAAAAAATGGGGGATCCCAGACAAACTTCTGGATGCGATCATCCAACTTCACTCGGGCACGTGGGTTCAAGTGAAGTTGGGGACCGGCACACATCTCTCTCGGAAAATCATGACAACTAGAGGGGTCAAACAGGGATGTGTGCTGGCCCCCCTTCTTTTTAACTTGTTTATAGCTGACCTGCCATCCTCCCTCGAAGAAACAAACAGCCACTCGCCTAAGCTGGGAGGTGTTTCAATAAGTAATCTTTTATATGCTGACGACCTGGTCCTTTTCAGCTTGACACGGGTAGGGCTACAAAGGCTACTAAACAGACTAGAAACTTACACCATGATGAATGGATTAGAGGTTAACTTAAAGAAAACCCAAGTGGTTATTTTTGGTAGAAAACGCTACTGTGGAGGAGGCTGGCTGTTTAACAACATGAGTCTTACAATAGGTAACGATTATAAGTATCTTGGGGTCAACTTTGACTCCAGGGGCAATTTTAATAAACAGCGCAAGGTCATTGCAGTAAAAGCTATTAATTTACAGGTGACCTTTGGTAAGCTCTCAAGAAATCTGTCTGGTCCAAGTCTGCACCCATTATTGGAAGTTATGAGAGCAAAAATAGGGCCGACACTGACATATGGTGTTGAGATCTTTAGGGGGAAATTAAACTCCTCCTTTAACCAACATGTGACGAAACTTTATAAAAAAATTCTCCACTTGCCCAAAACTGCCTTTGCTGCACAGATCAGACTTGAATTGGGTTTATTAAATTATGAAGTCTCTGCCACAGGATCGTTTTTAACCCTGTGCCACAAATTGAGACAAGCAAACATAGGCTCCTTGGAGTCCTTAATTTGGTTGGATATCTTTCAGAAAAACCCATGCGGCTCTTACAGTCGTCTTTTCAAGGATTCAATCCAAGAATTGTCTGCGGGTGGATTATGGGACCTCAATCCCAGTAAATCAGTATTTAAAACTAGCATTAAGAAATGCATTCGAATGAGGTCCCTGATTATTGACAAAGCCCAATTTGCCAAACACAAACATGCCTGGGCAATAATGACCTCGTATGGTCGGTTATCCCCCGCATCCTACCTATCTTGCACTTATTCCTTGCACCTAAAAATCAGTTTTATGGCTGCCAGACTGGGCGATTGGCAATTTTTAAAAGAATTGCCCGACTGGCGCCGTCTGTCAGAGGATGTAATGTGCAGAGGGTGTGGTATGTCTCCTGAAACCTTGGAGCATATAGTATGCCTCTGTCCCTCCTTTATGTCACAACGTAGACGTAAACTGAAAATTGAGTGGAATAGGCTGGGAATCCGGTCGTGCAGACAAGCAATTATTGCAGCTCTAATGCCAGAAAACACAAGTCTAAATATTGCTTTTACAACTTTTTTACGAAATGCTTACCGCACTCTTAGGCAGTAATGGGTCTGGTATGTTATTATGCCATTTTTAAGAGCTACTTCATTTCATCCTGTAATCTCTCAAATGCTGCTAACACCACTTTTACTTGATTGATGTTTTGCATAACCGGCTGTCATTTTTATGAAATATTGGTTTGTATTTATGGTTGTCTGTCAAACACCTGATATCAAATGTATTTTAAACGTTATGTTTGTCATTGCATTTTGCACATCAAGTTTTTTTTACCATTTATATATCAGTGAAGCTTTTATTGTAATTCGAAGTTTTTAACAACCACTGCTCTTATGCTAAGGTTTTTGTTGTTTCTTTTTATATGTATTGCTGTCGTAACTTTGTGGTGCTCTTTTAAGGATATTTTTATATCTAAATAAAGTACATGTATGTAAGTAAAAATGGGTTCCCCTTTTGATTTGGGTTAAAATATCTGGAGGACCACTGAGGAAGATTTTCTAGGAGTATCCTGGATGATTATCTAAACTTAGACAATAAAACTCCATCCCTTGTTTAGCATATGTTATGAAAACATTCATTGACTTGGATCTGAGCACACTTTTTGACTCCTCAGATAGCATTGAGCCTCAAAGTAAGGTTATAGTTAGGAACAAAATTATTATGCTTAAGAAGGAGACTAGAAGTAATGTCATCATATATGGCCTCCGTCCTTAATTATTTGGCAATTTCTACAACCCCGGGGATGGAGCACTGTTTAATATGGGTGGAAAATCCAGAACACAGGTCTTATCTTACGAGGTTAAGATTACATATCTATCTACTGGCTTTCCCTCTCTCGGGATCTTGGTTTGAATCTCTTCCAGGTTGCCTATGTAACAATACCATACCTCAATCGTCTGCGCATTTTATGCTTTTTTTTGCACTCTATACAGTAGTTAGAGTCTGCTTTTTACGACTAATTCTAAAGCACAAGCACTTTACATCTCATCAAGAAGGGATGATATTTTTAAAATGTCTAAATACACCCACAACCTGCCTTACTGCTCTTAACCATATTTCTGCTGCAACCAAATTGAGGAAGAGGTATGCTTTAGACCATCTCTTAGTGTTATTTTTGTATTTGATAGATAACTAACTTCCTCATGCGAATGATAATCATTTTGAAGGTTTTAAGTCCCTCTGTCTGTAAAGTAACCCAGATATTACCTTTTAATACCACAAGTATTTCATTTATTTTATTTGTATACATCCATTGCCCTTAAATTATATCTGTCGTTATTTGAAAATGAATATATTTTATGTTACATCAGAACTTTTAGCTGCTATAAAATCCATTTTGTGGTCCGCAACTCATGAAAAATGTTGTGCTAATGATATGTGAAATTTGGCTCCTAAGCATATTAGATGCCTTTTTATTTTATGAATTCAGTTTCTAAAATGTGTCTTCCTTTTATCTGATGTTAATGGATTTTTAAACTTGTGTTTTTATGGTCAATTTTATGACCGAATAAAAGCTATTGAACGAATGAATGACTTAAATAATGTGAGAAAATACATATTTGCACAACACTGTGATCATCCACATGACACCCTGACCATATGCATTCCAGAAATCCACTTCCTTTAACTAAACCCCACATCAGTCACTCCCCTTAAAGACTACCACCTGCTGCTCCCAGTCTCCACTGAACACGGGCCCTCAGGAGTCGACCCTCATTTACCCGCCGTTTCCTGGGGTTGGCTGGGGCAACTAGGTCCCAGATGGAGGCCTATTCTCGGGCATTGCTAGCCATCTTTGGGTCACCCCAAGCGTGCACTCTCACCCCACAGTGAGAGTGCACGCTTACTAGGTTTTCACTTGCCCGAGTATTGGGGGTCTTTACCCCAAATCTCTCTCTCTCTTATGGGAGCGAGCCCTATATGTCTCCCTGTTTTTTTCAGGTTTTTCCTTCACTGTTGGTACCTCTGGGTACGGTTAGTGGCTTGACTACCTAATGCTTAAAGTCTTGGACTTTTGCATAAGTGTGGTGTAGTTCTCTTGGTATACACTGTCTTCTTGTCTGTGTATCCTGTCATCCACATGCATGTTTCTCCTGGTAGTCATATTTCTGTGTATCTAGACATGGTGCCGTTGTTCACTCACCTTCCTTTCTTGGCATCCACTGTGATGTACGCTTAGTTTGTATGCTCTGACACTGTCATACCGTCTTGTCCCTTCTCTTGACTGTGTCTATTGCGGAGCCAGAGCCATGGGATCTGGTGCTCAGTTGAACTTCTTTTTTGCAGACGTTTATACACTTTCTTCCATTATGCACTGACCTTGTTGGTTCCGTGTCTTCCTTTAATTTCTGCCTGGATGAGTGAGGTCTTGTGTGTCCTCTGCAGGGTTGTTGTGCCTTTGCCTCCCCTTTTTTATAGCTCCCCTGTGGAGCTTTATTGGTCTGGTGTCAGTCGCGCTGGCATTTGCTGTCCTCACCGTGTTTTGGTCAATGTTATTGACGACTTACTTCTCTTTGGAACTAGGTGGGTTTTCAGTCACAGACCCTCCTCCAATGGGGTATGGCTTTGGTATCTATTCTAAGTTAAGGAATCTGCGGCTAGATGTCTCTATCAGATGAACCAGTTACTTACCTTCAGTAACGATGTATCTGGTAGAGACACAGTCTAGCCGCAGATTCCTTAACGCCCACCCATCCTCCCCATTCTGCGAGGCCCTTCCAGGTGGGGTTCTGCCACTTGCCTCCTTACAGGGGTCCTTGGTCTTCTTGAGGGGTACTCTGGTTCACCTGCCTCTGGGGCAGGGTGTGTCATTTTGCCCTGGTTCTCTGGCGTGGAGCTTCTCATGTTCTTTCACCCTCCCTCCGCCCTCGTCTCTTTCTACCCATTCCCATGCGATCTCCTTGTCTATGCTGCAGTCGACTGGGTTGAGATTCTATTTGCCGATGCTACAGTTCATAGGTCATTGTGGGGAGTGTGGTGGAAGTTCTCTGTTGTTGCTCACTTTTGGTCACTCGCCATGAGACATGTTGTTCCAGTCTTGTTGTCCTTTACTGTTACGTCCTGTGGTTACAGACTGTCTTTAATACAGTTCCATCCTGTGGTTGCAAACTGTCCTTCATTTGTCATGCCATTCATTTCCAATGCCATTGTCTCTTCGGAGGGCCGCGGCTCTTTGCTTGGGCAAGACTGTTTCTAGTGGCGGGTGCTTTGTTCGCTCCCTCCAGTCCCTTCAATTATTGAGTACTCCTTCACCATGGTCCCTTCAAGTGTTGAGTACTCTTTTCACATGGTGAGGTTTCTCGTCATTCTATGATTTCTTGTTATTATTGTTTCACAGATTTTTGTTCTTTTTTGGCACACTGTTCATATACTCTCACAGTTTTTGTAGTGGCTCCTCGTTGTGGCACGGAAATGTTTCCCTCAAGAAAACTGACGTTAGCATGCCGGTGGGGGGGGGGAGCTATATGGCTCCATTGACGTCACTCTCGTGGACCGTCAGGACGTAGCCGGGTGATGCCGTCCCCCGGCGTGCAGAGGTACTGTTGGGGAAAAAGATTTTCCAGATCCAGTCTGAGGCCTGAGGATATTCTAAGTTAAGGAATCTGCGTCTAGACTGTGTCTCTACCAGATACATCGTTAACAAAGGTAAGTAACTCACTCATCAAGTAAATCACAGAACCCATCAGCACCTCACCCATTATCTAACGCAATAATATGTTTCGTTTGGATTTCAAACCCCTTAGCAATTTACCCAGCTAAACCTCAAATGAAGCACTAGACAACCTTCTTGATACAGCTTCTTAAAACAATCTATTAAACCAAATCTAAATCCATTGAACCAAACAAGCCAAAAGTTTATGCTGTGAATTTGTTTTTAATAGCCAAGAAGTGTTTTCAGATGACACTGGATTGGTCAGACCTCACCTTCATCTTTAGCACTATCCCTCTAATTTCAACAACTCACCATTGTCAATCAAATACCAACAAACCACAGTACTGCTGCTTTATGGACTTGCACTTGAAATCACTCTAGCAAGAACTCATCACTCTAGCAATCATAAATGACTCCAAGGCTGATGTGAGTTTCCTACTGCATTAAGTTATTCACATCCTCTGAAGGTGTGCTCTCTGCATCTTGAGGCACCTAAGAACTCACTGGCAGCAAATGTGTGCTAAGTAAGAAAAGAACCAAAACAAAAACCCAAATCTAAGAATGACATCTTTCGGCTTTTACACACATAAATGTAATTTCCATAGCCAACTGTAACAAGACTGTGATTATGCTGACTATTCAAAGCCATACAAGTCATCATTAAGGCCATGAGGCACTGCCTCAAATTAATCCCAGGCCCACACATTGCAGCGCTCAACTTGCAATTTTAATTGCAATCAATTATTACCAAAGTGACTGAGTCTAGTGCAGCCTCAGAAGCTAAATGAAAGCTATTGTTGTCTTTTCTATCCCTCAATGCATTATACTTCACTATGCCTTTCTAAAATTGTCTTTTCTTAAAGACATAAACCTGTGTCCAGAGAACCAGTCAAACCAATCAACACAGTCAATGCACCCCTTGCACAAGGCACCTTTCCTAATGCAGTCAGAACTGAAACAAACCGCTGCTACAGAAAAAAGCAAGTCTCAGCCACGAAGACACTACCAACTATCAACCCAGCACAAACCTATACTTCTTCAAAAAAATAATTGTGTAAGGAGTTCCTGTTCATTCAAAAAACAAGTTAGCATAAATTCCATCCTACAACACTGCCAAGCTGGTTTCAGACCATGCTGCAGCACAGCACTGAAACAGCATGCTTCCAAACTATGTATGGGACCTTCATAATTATACAGTAGCCCTCCTACTTGCATTGCTCTGGCACTTGTTAATCTCTCTGCCACCTTAGATACCACTAACCATGAATACAAGGTCAGTATTCTCTTATCACACATGAAATTGAATGACAGTGAGTTTTATAATCAAGAGAGAGAAAGAATCACATACGTCAAAGTGCCAGAGTCTTGGGGAGATTGTCTCGGGGACCCTCAATCACACTTGCACAGCTTGTGGTGTATATCTCCGCTGGTGTGGTTTGGTGGATAGTGTCAGCATTGGGTCTGTCACTTGAGTGTTCCATTCTCCAAGTGACTACCATCCTTTACCAGGAGGGAGACTGCCTGGGTGTTGACACTAGTGAGAAAAAAACAATATCTCCTATCCTTCATTGCAGAGTTTATTGAGCAAAAAAGAATATGGATAGGGATAAGATTAAAAGAGAAAGGCGGTGTCGAGTGGATGAGTTATTGATCTACTTCACCTAGTGGTCAGTTCGACATGTTTTGGCCATGAAATGGCCCTACTGGTCTTATGCCCTTCCTCAGGACCTGAGTGGCGGAGAACCGGAGAATTTGAGTACTTTACACCCAGTGCAGGGAAGTTTACTTACTTACCACTCTTCGTCAGAGAGTACGTGTTGCTCATGACTGGTTGGTTTTATAGGTGCAGAATTCAGCCCATACATTTTTAATTGGGTTCTCAATACCCCATAGGATACGAGAGACAACTCTGATGGGAAAATTAAACCTCAACTCGAGTCTGGGGGAGAGAGACCGGCAGCATTTCTGCATCAGACGGCTTGCTTCCTTTGTTCATAGCTCGAAGGCTCCATGGTAGCAGCAGAGCAGAAATACAGTGCTGGACACTGGAACCAGGAACCATGATTCCCAACAAGCAGACAGACAGAGCTGCAGGGCTAGGATTAAAAATTGGAAGATCCACCTCATCCCTCTCCCAGCTTCTTGATAGAATTGGAAGCACATCCCTATCAGTAGCTGGGGCAGTGCTTGGGATCCTTCCGCTTCCGTTCTCTGCGGCTCTTCAGTGGCCTCTGGGATGAACTAATGTGCACCTTGACAGCACCATTTTGGCAGATATACTGTGCTGTCTGAGCATTCACATCATGTCTGCCAAATAAAATATATTTTGCCTGTGTGGGGATTGCAGTTGAATTACTACCATCAGACATGCACAAGCCAGACATCTACCTACAGAGTGTTGTGTTTTTAAACAACACTCTGTTGGTGGATCATGCCTCAACCCTCTAAGCTTACTTTTTCTCCTGTCAATCATAGCATGGAGTATCCAAGAGGGCTGACCTGTACACTGCCAGTGTTTATGAAAACATGAAAGGTGTCTTTTAATGAGCACTCCTAAGTTAAATCATTTGCAGCTCTAGGCAGAGGCAAGGGACAATAAAAAGTGGTTCACAGCTGGCAGAGCTACTCCCTGAAGCCACTATTAAGGAGCCACCACAGTTAATAGGTACTTCTCACTAGTTTGTGCTCTATAGATATCTAATGGTTAATATGCATCTACAAGTGGCCACTTCTGTAATACATGGTTTCACATTACCACAGCACTGCCTAACACTAAAGGGAACTACTTTGTCAGTGGATGTACTCATTGGGACAGGGAAGCTTGCCATGCCTCATTGTGAAGTCTACCAATGGGTGTAATGGGCTAACAGATTGTCCCTTGATGCATGCTTGAGTGGGTTGGAAAGACATGTGAATGACACAACCACATACAAATGGATGAACTGGGGCTGAAAACCCCTATTAATTAACTACATCATGCACATCGTTTTGGTAAAAGCAAAAGGTCTTCACTAACTCAGACCTAAAAAGCCAATCATTCTGCCACTGGCTGCCAGCTTCTTGCCTTTGAAAAAGAACAAAAGAAAGAAAGGGAGGAAGAAGGAAAGGTAAGGAAGGAGAGGAACGAAAGAAAGACAGAAAGAAAGGCAAAGAAAGAAAGACAGAGATAAAGAAATATGAAAGAAAGAGAATAAGAGAAAGAATAAGAGAAAGATGGAAAGACAGATAAAAAGAAGGAAGGAAACAAAAAGGAAACAAAAAAGGAAATAGGGAAAGAAAGAAGCAAGGAAAGCAGAAAAGAAAGCAGGGACATAGGAAAGAAAGCAGGATACTGGGAAAGAAAGAAAGAAAAAAGAAAGAAGGAAAGAAAGAAAGACAGAAAGAAAGAAAGAAAGAAGGAAAGAAAGAAAGAAAGAAAGAAAGAAAGAAAGAAAGAAAGAAAGAAAGAAAGAAAGAAAGAAAGAAAGAAAGAAAGAAAGAAAGAAAGAAAGAAAGAAAGAAAGAAGACAGGAAGAAAGAAGACAGGAAGAAGGAAAGAGTGAGCTCAAAAACAAATGAAAGAACTAGTCAAAGCAGGAAAGAATAAAAAATATGCAAGGCAAGGAAGAAAAAAAGTAAAAAAGAAGAAACAAACAAACAAACAAACAAAAGGAATGGAAAATGGAAGGAAAGAAAGAAAGAAGGAAGAAGAATGGAGGAAAGAAAGGAGGGAAGGGAGAAGTCACAGAAGAAGGAAGGCACAAAAGAAAGAAAAAAGAAAGAAGAAAAGAGAGCAGGAAAGGAAGATAGAGAGATGAAAAGAAATGAAAAAGTAAATGAAAATAAAGAAAGAAAATTGAAAGGTAAGAAAGATTGAAAGAAAGCACAAAAGAAGTACAGACAGCACGAAAAAAGGAAGGGAAGAAAGAAGAATGAACAATGGAAAGAAAGACAAAAGGAAGTAATGATGGAAAAAAGAAGGAAAGATGGAAAGAAAGGAAAAAGAAGGAAGAAGAGAAAAAAGACAACAAAGAAGGAAAGAAAGGAACAAGCAAACAAACAAAATGGAAATAAGAAAGAAAAGAAAGAAGGCAAGCAAGAAGGAAGATATGAAAGAAGGAAAGAAACAAAGAAAGAATGTAAGAAACAAACAAACAAAGAATAAAACGAAAAAGTGTTAAAAGTGCTGCAAATTAAATATAGGAAAGGCTGATTTTCTTTCGAGGTAAAGCTTATAAAAGAACCTGAATAAATGTGTTCTGATGAATTTTCAACCTTATAATTCACATGTATAATATTGAAGCTTTCGGTTTGTGTGCTGCATGCATAGTAAAATGAAAATAACATAATACAAAATAGTTTCAAATGGATGCGATCTGTTATGCTGTGAATTATCAGCAGTTAAACAAAAGACACTTCGAAAGGAATTTATAACGACATTGGCAGGAGGCAGGAACTGAAAAAGCGTGCAATGCAGCTTGTGATCACATCTGCTAAAAGGTCCTGCTTTAATGACAGGCTCTAAACACAAAGACAGCACTAAAATCATTATGAAGTAAAAACAAAGACACTGGCCCTGTGTGCCAATGTGCTCAATGTGAAATAGCAAAATGCAGTCACTCAAAGTTCAGTGAATAACACAACAGACCAACGGATGAAGAGAGGTGGCTGAAAGTCCCTTTAAGTAAGTATATTATACTTATATTTTTTTAGTAAAATCAGAAGGTCTTGCCTAAGGTCAGACCTAAAAAGTGCAAAGTGTCATTATAAATAATCACGCTTTTTTCCAATACTTGATTTTATCTGGTCAGGTGGCAGCAGGCCATGGTAGTTTCCTGGAGACACAAGATATGCCCCTGTTCACAAGCCCCTTTAAAAAAAGGGCCATGGGCAATTGTCTACAATACACATGCCTTAAAATGTCTGACTCTGGCCTTTGGATAAGTATAGGTCCAAGTACGTATTCCTATTAAACTATTCTGAAGTGAAAGAGGATCCAGCTTTAGCTTTGACTGGGCATGGAACTTGATGATAGTGAAAAAAGACACAACCTGGCCTTCTCCCATATCCATTGGCAAATATATAAAAGAACATTGTTTATTTCCTTCATTGGAACAAATGCTAATATACTCCTTTGATCTTACTGCTCAAAAAGTGCAATAATCATAGCCGTAAGGTTAGGCCTCTTGGCCTGTTGATTGACACAATGTTTGCACATGATGAGCATAGTGTTCGCACAAAGGTGATGGCGTGAAATTAGCATGACTGGTGATGGCACTAAACATGGCTTTATGACTTTGACTGTGCAGTGACTACAAAATATGGTAAGCTGTAGGTAGGACAGTGGTTGTTGCTAGCTGACTACAGCATAACGGAGGGGATATTCCTCCCCAGGTCTCATTCAGACTGCAACAGGAGGCAAGATAGTAGAAGTACAAACCTTCTCTGTCACTAATTTCCCTCAGATATGTACTTGAGCTATTTGACACTAGGCTCTTGCCATACCCACATATCCCCAGAATGAATGCCATGGATGACAAGTAGTAACTAACATAGAAGCAGAGTCCCCTCTAAAGCCCAATCAGACTTACTCCAAGAATCATCTGCTCTTTCTGTCAATTCAATTCAATCACAGCTTTATTCGATTGATAATTCAAACAATCATAAAAGCGGATAAAAAACATACAGATATTACATAATAAAAATTGATTTTAAAAGAGATCACAATGTAAGTTGAGGTATAAAACAACTGCTAATTCATACAATCATTAAAAGGAGCATAGCTATGTGGAGATAAAAGAAGCGTCCATAGTCATATACTAAGACTTTTCCTTAGATGAACAACTTTATTTTAAAACATTGATATTCTCCAGACCGAGTGGACGTTATCTAGATATTGTAAAGCAATAAACGCCAGGCAACACTGTCTGATTCCCAGAGTTTTTCAAATTGGGACAATCCACGTTTTTCTTAAATCGCTATAAAATGTACAAAATAAAAATACATGGATAGTGGATTGACCTGAAGTGTTATCACATGGGCAAACTTTCAGTTCCCGGTCCCAGTCGTGCATTTTTGGGAAACTTGCAATTCTGTGGAATATTCAGAATCTAAATCGTGTCAATAGAAACCGGTCATAAATTCCAGGTACAACAGTTAAGTATGGTTGGATGGTTAAACAAGCTAAAATCATTTGATTTTGCTGTACACTGGGCTTGACAATCTCGCCAGACAATCTTAACGAGTCCAACAATAGAAGCCCCTCTTTCTTTAGGTCCTTTCTATTTACAAATGACATACCATTTGGATCGGTAAAGTATTCCAGATGGTCAAGGTCCTTCATAAAATCTCGATCATACCTTAACCGTGTGATTTTTGAAGCCCCTTCCAATCTTAAACAGTCTGTTAGGATATCCCTATTTAGTAAGGGCTCCACTTTTGACCAGATCTTGTGCCATAGTAAAACGGGTTCCACTTTTATTAGGTCAGAGATATAGGGTATACCCAGCTCAGCGTGACAGGCGTGTGTGGGAGAGCTACTCGGAACAGACAATAAAAACTTTAGAAACGCATTTTCCACTACTTGTATGGAATGCGTGTCTTTAAAACCCCAGAACCCTGCTCCATAAAAAACTGTGGTAACGCTTTTCGCTTTGTACATCTACAGGAGCTCCACTGGGGGCCTCCTGCCTAGCTTTCTACTAAAATGAGCGAGCGCAGTAGTAGTTCTTGAAAAAACTAATTTCTTGCCTAATATAGCCTGGGTCCAAGAATCATCCTGGTCGAAAAGTATTCCCAGGTGAGAAAATCTCCTTTTAGGTGCTATTTTCTGGCCGTCTGCATACATGACCCTACATCTCCGGCTGCCCCGACCACATCGCATTAAAAAGGTCTTGGAAGTATTTACCCTCAGGCCAAGATTACTCATAAACTCAAAGAAACTATCCAAGACCCTCGGCAGACCTACTTGTGTGCGTGACATTAAAACGGCATCGTACGCATAAAGAAGGGCAGGTATGGGGCACCCAGCTATCTGGGGGAAATCTTTATTGCTCTTTCTGTCAAGTTTACATTGTATATTAAAGTCTCACCTCACAAAGGGGAAACCAGTCATGACCTGGCATTCAGCCCCCTATCCCTTCCTCATTTGCATGGATGTCACCTACTCTGACTAATAAATGAACCAGGCCTACATTACTGAGGGAAAATGATTGCTACTTGAGAAAAGCAACTGGAACCCCACCAGAGCTGTTCTGTGTTTGCTCCTGTGTTTTCTTGGCTGAAGAGGAGAAGTAAAGTGTATGGGTGGCTCCCCAGCCTTTTCTGAACCTTCTCAGAGAGGCTCTGTTTGCTGCTGGGGGATGGGCCCTTTCTCACTTGTATACCAGGAACTGTGTATTGGGATCTGGTAAACCTGAAGGCCAAAGCATGGATCTGGAGTAGATTCAGAAGCAAAGGAACACCTATCTAGGTGATTGACAGTACTCTAAAGGCTAAATATAATGAGGGTGTGTGGCACCTATTAGGATAGCATGACAAAGTTAATTTGGAGATCCTCAGCCAAAAAAAGGATTCTGAAATGACAGAAGTAACAATGTAGATACAGGAAACATACAACCTCTGTACCACCCCTTTTCCTGTCCTCTTGCAGAAAAAGAAGGGGTCTTGATAACATTGAAGATACATTTCAATTCCATTTTATTTTGAATTATTTCCAACTAAACTGGCCATAACAATTAATGTTACATTATACAAAACACATTATTTCATAAAAGTTTCCCAGAATTAAAATGCTTCAAAGTAATCTATGATCTGATAAACCAATTTCGATTATATGATTTATCTAAATTACAATCTACCATTTTAAAGAATAATTACTCTTGATTGGGCAAATATAGGTCTTCTTACTACAGATTCAATACTTGTATATAATATTTATAGGAAGATCAATTTAAGAATTGAAAAGCATGCTAGATAAATATTTTTTATAAATAATTCGAGTAAAATGACAGACAGTACTGATTCATAGGCCCCTCAAGTAGTAAAGCAGGGATGATAGCTAGACATGTTTAGAATTCCATATGCTAAAAATATATCAACTCATTTTTCAACAACAGATAAGCTCAACGCTGTCACGTGAATATCAGCCCACCTTTTCAAAAAAATCCAATGAAAAAGAAGGTATTACAAAACCAAGCCTGCTTGATGTTATGCCATTTATCTCGTCTAAGCTGCTGGATTGTAGCATTAAAGCCTGTATAACTTTGCAAACTTTACTTACCAATCGAGCTGGTGAATGGTATATAGGTGCTTAAGTGCTATTTTACAATAATAGGACTCAATTACACATTGTCGGATGGAACTCAATCTTCTAAATATTAAAGGAAAAAAAATGACATCTGACCATCTAGCCAGCTAACCAGTTGACCCTGAGCGATCTTGCAGACATTGCCTATCTGCATTCAGTTTTATGTGTACTTCTGCTCTTTGTTTTCATGGTGCATAAATGTAGCATGAGACAGCCAGTATTATAAGTCTGTCATCAATTCTCATACAAAAAGCCTCAGCCTCATTGCAGGTTCTGATCTTACACTCTAAGAAGAGTGGTCACAGGTAGTATTTATGGAGACATAACGTAAAGGGGCACAGCAGTTGAAAATCAGATAATGTCTCTCGACCTCCCAATGAGCACTGACAATTATCTGCCCTCTCTGCTAAGGATGGTAACCATCTTTTGGTTACTGAAGCCACTGGTAATGTTCCCAGTCTAACTTTTAAATAAAGAGATCTTTTTTTCTACAGGGTGAATAACATCAATACAATCGATAGGGGCCAGATCTTGTTTAAATGAAAAATACCTTTTTGACAGGGAACCTAAATGATTAAAGTTCACTTGGTTTTTATGGATCCAATATGCCTTCATTGCCACTTCAAGACTGTCCTTCGTAATCGTTTCAGGATGAAGCCAATATTCCTTCAGTCCAATGCTGACCAGAACATCTGACAGATGGGTAAACCATGGTAGCTTTTGATTATCTTGTTGCTTCATGATGTCTCCTAGAGTGAGTCTGTATGATGCTACTTCCGCCTTAGACCATATGCGGAACCAATATTTTAATGGAGCCAATGCAATTTAATCCTCAATTTTCCCTAGACCTAATTCAGTTCTCACAGCCAGCATTGGTGTGCCGCAGCCCAGATGAAATAATTGTCAAATTAAATTATTTTCTGTGATTTGTACTTCTGGGGTCTTCATATATCCCCAGATCTCGGTATCATATAGGCAATCAGCCCATGTTTTCATTTTATATGCCAACGTTGCTGACTTTGCCACAAGAATTTGAAAATCTCAACAACGCTCCAGCTTGCTGGCCAGAGAGATGTTACCTTTAGATAACTGCGGAGGCCACAAGAGTTTTTCATCAAATCAAATACCTAAGTAGTCATAAGTGGATACTTGATTGAAGGGTGTCTTGTGAACCTTAAACATGGCTCGCAGTTTTTGCTTTTGGTTGAGAATCATATATTTTGTTTTACTAACATTGATGGACAATTTCCTAGCCTTGCAAAAAGACTCAAAACCTTTTAGCAAATGGTGCATCAACATTTATGTTCTTGCCAACAGTAAAACATTGCAGCAAAATGCAAGATTGGTATGTGGTTATTTCCTTATTTGGGTACATCAAGTTTAAGGTCTTTCAGAGTTGTCACTACATCATTTGTGTAGCAGTTAAAAAGGGTTGGTGCTAAGACGTTGCCTTGTTTTACACCTTGATGTATTAGCATCTCCATTGTATATTCACCTCTAGTACTACATCTTATCCTTGTAGTGGTACCAGCATGCAGGACAAGTAGGAACTTCAGGATTTTATCTGGGATACTCATTCCCCCCAGGAGTTGCCATAATATAGTGTGATCAACGCTGTTGAAAGTTGGAGATCAAAGACCAAATAAAGAGTTGACTTTTTTAAACCAGTGTATTTAGAGCAGATTAAGTTCAATCTAAAAACATGTTCTACTGCGCTCTGACCCCTCTGGAAGCCTTCTTGATACGGTGAAACCAGATCCGTTTCTTCCTACCACTGGTTTAAACAAGATAGAAGCAGTTTTCCACGCTGTCAAGTAACAAAATCGGCCAGTAGTCAAACACAAAATCTCTTGGACCTTTTTATGAGTAGGCACGGTTATGGATTTTCTCCATGATGGAGGGATTTCTCCTAAGGACCAGATGTTATATAGTGCAAGTTAAAACCGAAGACTAAAGTGTTAACTTATTTTGGGAAAACATATGAGAAAAGTTTAGCTAGGCCATCTGCCTTATAAAGTTTTTGAGCCTTGATTGCTTGTACGACTTCCTCTTCAGTGAATTTTGCTTTTGCTTTAGAGTCGGTGGATTTCCAGGAGTTGTACAAACTGTCACTGAAGATGCATGAGCGATAATGCAGTGTTTCAGGCCTTCGTGATTATTAGCTAATAGCAATTGGCCCATTAGACGGAAGCGTAGCATCTCTTTTGTACAGAGTAGTAAAGTGATTGATGCAGAGTTGTGGGCTAATGCTTCTGATTAATGGCTAATGTCCAGATTCTTTGGCACACCCTCACATTCACATCTAATAATTTCCCAGAATTTCTTTGGATTTCGTGAGGATATTGCATCACACAAACCTCACCATAGCTTATACGAATAGTACTTCTTTTTATATTTTAAAAACCCCTTGAACTGTTTTCCTTTGTCATGAAAAAGCTGTCCATTAGCTTCACACAGGTATTGATTCTTTAAGGCCAGAGACAGCGATTCTTTAAGTTTTGCGCACTCCACATCGAACCAATCCTGGCCTTCCTGAGAAGGAATCACAGAGGCAGCATTTGTTTTGTTCTCTCTTTCTAAAGGTGTTTGTATCAGCAGCTCCTCGAACTTATGCAATTGCGTCCGCCATTGCTCCACATCATTCACAGGTACATGGTATGTAGTATTGTCCATTTGCAGCTAGTAGCATAGGTGTCTGAGTCATGTTTTTTGTCAATCCTAGTAAGGTTCCTCCTGTTCGATTTTAAAGTGATTATATGGCCACTTACAATTTGACTAGGAATTGACTCGAAAGAGCCTACATTTTGGTGCTCCAGTAGCAAGAACAATGGGTTATGATCACTTTCAATCCTACCAATTACTCCCATGTCAATGATAAGATGCCATGCTTCCATGTGTATTGTCATCTCATCAATGACAATTTGCTTGGCACTATCTCGAAAAGTAGATTTGGGGGTGGCTTATCTGGTTTGGTTCCGCCATTTAGTGGGCGCAGACCTCCCTTTATTAAAGCTTTGAAAATTAATTTGCCTTTCCTTGTGCTTTTACAGTTATCTGTGAGTGGTGGGCCTATCTCCCAAGTTCTATCCTCGTCGATTATTGATTTATCCTAGAATAATGGATGCAAATTAGTATTGAAATCCCCAAAGACCATTTTACACTTCTTTCTAGGTTGGGAGGGGCCTCCCATCATCGTTTCTGATTGTAGTGTTGGCGGTTCTTCTAGTCTTTTCATCAAGAGGTGATCCTTAAAAGACAATTTATCAGATTTAACTTTAGCTCAAGTGACCTTGCCCTTCTTCTTAAGTAATGATTTGAATATTTTTGTTAGGTGTAGTGTAGGTTGTTTTCGAAAACATACGTTCTTATCCAGGTGGGTAGGCCTCCCACTGGTCTTCCTGTTTGTTGTTTGGTTGCAGGTAGATGATATGTTGAGTATCCATCTAACTCGATGGTATCTATGTTCCACGTTTCTTGGAAGCAACAAATATCTTGTTGGGTTACTAAGGACAGCCAATCCTTATCCTCTATCTTAGATTTTTGGCCTGCTATTTTCCAGCTCATTATTTTCAGACACATTTTTCGACCAATTTCCAATGAGCTAATTCTGCGTTTATCCTAGAGACATCGTCCTTCTTGATTAACCAGTGAATATGATAATGATGATGGTCTTAATGGTAGCTGAAGAGCAAAACACAGTTGATTCTGAGTCTTATTATTTAGAAGACAGAATTTTATACCTGTTAAATTAGACCGTTTGGGAAATGATTGGGAGGAACTCGAAGCATTTTGCAAAACTAAACCTATATTTTTACTACGCCCTCTTTGGTTCTCAAGCCCATTTATACTTGTTTTTTCTATGAATGTGAGTGGATACAAATCTTTTCTGGGGGGGTTATATTGATGCCCAGCTCTTCATTAAATATTTGTGACTGAGAATTTCATTTGTTATCCTTAGGTTTGACCATACAGTCTGTGTGGTTTCTCTAATATTAAGCCTATTCATTTGCACAAAAATAACCGACACTAAGTTGTTTGATTTTACCTGCTACAGACCTGGCAGGGAGTTTATTAGATGTGAAATATTCCTTGTATTGAGGACTTCCTCTTGAGATGTATTCAGTGGCAAATATGATTGATGCCTGATCTTTAATGTTGCTTGAAATGTTGTTAGCCCTGTGCCATTGTATGGTTTCCTGCATATGGCTTTCTCTCTTCCTTTGAGGTTGCAGTTTAAAGATCTATGTTGGATGGTTGATTTTGTAAGTACAGTGATGTTGACGAATGGGGCCTATCACACTGGCGATTTGTTTGATTTTGATTTTGATTTTCCCAGGGCCGTGAAACATCTGAGTATATTTGATCAGGTTGGTGGGTTAAGACTAACGAGGTTGAGTCTTGCGAGCTTCCATGAATAGCCTTTCTGAGGCTTGATTCTATATGTTCCAGCATGGAATTATTTGATGCACTTGTGCTTGGACCTGCACTGATACTGATTGGTACAGGATGTTCAATACTAGACAGTGGTTCTGTACACCTTGTAGTTTTACTTCCTATGATGCCAAGATTGATGTGTACCTGCTTGGGTTGTTTTGAGAAGTTGGTGTGATTACCTTGGTTTGGCAAATTTCCACTTGGCCTCTGTGGTGAGTTAAGCGTCTGTGGCTCACCCTGTAGATTGATCGACTCTTTGTTGTTTCCTAGTTCTGTTGGATGTCCCACATTGTCCGTTTTCCATTTTTGGGTAGGAGGAATTGGCCAGAATCCTGTTGGTATACATTTTATGTAAGAATGGATCCAGCAATCTTGGATTTTGATTCAAAAAGTCACAGTTGGTCTCGTCATTTTTTTCGATGCTAGACACAGGATTACCTACTCCACCTCCTTTCTCTGTAATGTCTGGGTTTACTACAATTTCAATCCCAGATTGGAATATATCAATTGCAATTGCATTTGGCTCAAAGTTAGGATGCTTCAGTTTTTTTGTGACCCCTCTTTTACTTTTAGTTCTTTTATTACCAATGGACTTAATTTTTATTTTTGGATTAAGCCTCTTATTTCGGACTTTTCTTTTGAGAGGAGACGGTACATTTATAGTAGTTGTGCATGATTCACTTAAATCCACTATTGTGTCTCCAGTACTTATATGAGGTTTTGAGAGGGTCTTGGTCTTTTGATTTTTCTCCCCAGAGATTAGCTCTGGGCCAGTAGTTGAAGATTTGTCGGAAAATTCTCTGGGAGCTGTTTGAACACCAATTGCATTTCTTGAGTTTTGTCTACAGTCCTCTATGATATTGTTTATAACCATTGGAACTTCCAATAGTTTCTCAAGTAAAGGAACACAACTTTGACTTACCTTGTGACTTTGGGTGGATTGTGTTCTTAGCTTATGATTTACAACATCCACCTCTAGCGCCATCCTGTGGTCAGTCTTCATTATTGAAAAAGTAAATTGCCTGGTATGTTCTAGTTGGGTATCAAGTTTCGAGCACCGCGCCGTGATTACATTCACGATTGAGTCCAATGTTGTGCACATGACTTTCTTAATGCTTAGTATTGATTGATCCAGTTGGTACATGTTCTCATTTGAGGTCTGGATTAACCGTTGAGTTCCCTTGTGTGAATTTGTTAATTTTCATCCAAGAAATGTAAATCATCCGATGTTATACTATTCTTTTGTGAATCAATCCAATGACTATCAAGGTTCTATAGTATGGAGAGTTCTAAGTTATGTGAGTCCTGACCATGTAGATTCTGGGTATCCATTATATGACATTCATTATCTGCGACCTCTCAATTTCATTGGGGAGAGGGAGAATAGGCAAGGAAAATAGCTAAGAGATTCTTCCTCTCTTTTTTTTTTTCAGAATGGTGATCACCCATGAAACTGAAGTAGATGGTTTTACTGAACCTGTTGTTTGTGATGAAGGAGAGTAAGAAGGCTTCCTTTCTTCAATCAGTTCTAAGTTGGTGCGTGCATTTGGTTTCATGGCCTCCGGGGTACTCATTTCAGGACCTACATTTTGATTGCGTTTGAATTTTGGATTTGCATTGTAACGACTGTTTTAATTGTAATGTTCCTATTAATGCCAATTTTCTTACTGGCTTATTGCGCTCCTTGTTAGAATCACTTAAGTCCGATAAGGGTGAAAGTAGTATAGACTGATTTTCTTCTTGCCCATCCCTATGTACTTCAACTAATTGGACTTTCTCAATACTATCAGCGTTGACGTTGCTGTTGTTATAATGATAATAGTTTGTTATTGTATTTACGGTAGTCGGTCAAAATACTTTATTCGGTTAATTAAAACCATAAAAGAACGAACAATAAAATCTAGTAAATATATTTTATTTATAAAATATTTTCCCTAAAATCTCAAGCATAAAAATATCACAGTACATCAAGTAAAATCATTTCCAAGCATTACATATACAAATGTTCAAAGACACTGTTTTTTCCTTTTTCGGACAGCCGCAACTAAAAAACTTGCAATACTAAAACATTCCAGAAGACTGTTTTTAACATCTGGAGGTATATTAATGCAGGTCTTACTTGCAAGAAACCTTTATCTTTTAATAATGGTAATATGAAACGTTTACGAATAAAGCAATAGTAATCACAAAACATCATAAAATGCAGTGTGTCCTGAGCGGAAGAATTATCACATGAACAAGGGCCCAAATCTTTCATCTTACACCAACCCTGGGCTTCTAAGTGCACATATTGTAAAAGATTTAATTTGAACCTTGTTCAAAGAAAACGATTAGATGGAATTGTTATTTTAATTAGGTAAGGTTCTATTAATGGGGTTGTTTTTAGTAATATATAGGCCCTTACTGTAGGTTTAAGTAGCTCCCTTGCTTCTGTCTCTACGTGCATCACAAACAAAAATTGTTTTTTAACCCAGGGCAAATCTTCTCTAACAAGCTCATGGGGCGAATCAAAGAAATCAGGGTGCCCCACTTTTTCAGCTAAATCCTTTATATATCGTATCCAGGGGATATTGTTTGCTCTGTCTAAAGACAGACAGTCCTGAGCTATTTTACAATTCAGCTCTACTTCTGGGTTAATCCAGACCCTAATCCAATGCAAAAGATGGGTCATTGCTACCAGGTCAGAAACATAACCAACCCCCAATTCCTGATGGACAATATAAGAGGTTACAGATTGCGAGACTGAAAGCAGATTTCTAAAAAACTTGTTCTCTACTATTTGGAGTTCTCCTGCCTTCTTAAACCCCCAAATGCCAGATCCATAGCAAGTAATTGCTGTTCATTTGACTCTCTATATATTTACCATTGCTTGATTTGGTTTTGCCTCTAACCTTTTTGTGAAATCAAGGACTGCTACATTGGTTTGTTCCATGGCATTTCTTTTTGCCTTTCTTTGTGGGGCCCATGTGTCGCTTTCATCAAATAATACCCCCAAATAAAAGAAGGTAGTCAGGCTTGCTATTTCATTTCTTTCACCAAATTATGTTCTCTGTTTTCTAGCTCTTGGCCCTAATATCCTTGTGTGTGGTTTGACAAAATTAGTATTTAAGTCCAGTGAAGCCATTAAATCAACAAAAGAGCTAAGTAAGCATTGAAGTCACATCGCCGCCCTTGCCAATAGCACTGTGCCGTCTGCGTAAACGGTGCAGGAATTAACCAAGCCCCTGCATGAGGGATATCTTTATAAGCTAAACAGAGAGCTGAGTCAAGATTATTAATATATAGCGTAAACAATAGAGGGGCTAAAATAAACCCCTGTCTGACTCCCCTCAATATCTTTATAAGTGGCCAGAGATTACCCCTCTGATCGTATCTCACCACAGCAGTAAGAATCCTCTGCAAGTCAAAAAATTAACAATGTTCCGATCCACTCCTATATTGAACAGTAATGTCCATAATTGTGATCTATTTATGTGGTCGAAAGCTGAGGATAGATCCATGAAAGCTAAATGTAGTGACCCCTTTTTAGCTGCAGTATATTTCCCCACTATCAGCTGTAAATTGAGACACTGGTATATCGTTCTCTTACCTGTCCTAAACCAATATTGTAGATGAGAAATTGTCTTTTGCCCTTCTAGCCAATCAGTCCATTTTTTGAGTACCACTCTCCCTATGACTTTAACTGCAGAATCGATCAACTATATAGGCCTATAACATCGTGCGTCATCTCTCTCCCCTTTCTAGAAAGCTGGGACGATAATAGACTGTGACGATGACCTTGGAAAACCAGTTGAACAAGCAGCATTAAATGAATGTGTCAACAGTTTAGACCATAGTGGCAGATTTAACTTATAGAGATTGGCCGGCATGCAGTCTGGTCCGAGTGCTTTGTTATTTGACTTTAATAAAACTGCCTTAATTACTTCCTCTTCATTAAAAACCAAAAATCATTATCTACCAACAGATACCAGGGGTGAAGAAATGGCTTCCTAAGTAGGGTTACCATATATGTTTTGAAAGTGTATAACCCACTGATCCACTGGTATAGTTCAATCAATTCGGCTATTAATAGCTCCTGAGAAGAATGATCTATTAACAATCTCCCAGAACATATCGCTATTTTTAATAACATCCGTGCACAGTAAACCATTCCAGGCTTCTCTTATGGTTACTTTTTTGCAGGTTTCCAGAGTTTGCTTATACACTTTTCTACACATAACTATCTGGCCTTTATCTTGAGGTACTTGCTACAAGGCATTTATTGGTTTCTGTTCGTTTGTGGTCAAACCATCTCTCCCTACCCTCCCTGGGTTTGCTTGCAGGTTGCACAAGGGTTTTAGCCACCTGTTGGCATATCCTGCCGTAATTTTGCAATATTTTCTCTTGAGTTGTGCCATCTGAACAGAGTCTAAAGTCATACCTGGAAATATTTAATAAATCATTAATAAACTACTCGGGTACTACCTTATTCCATTTCAGCCTAAGGGCCTGATCCTGTGGGGTAATATCACCACTATTAATACCCCCCATCAGAGTTTGTATTCTCCTCAACCCCCCATTTCAGGCTTAGACATATAGGGTTATAGTCGCTGAATTGGGGCCATTTAACTGCATAGGATGCAACCTGGGGAGTCAAATAAGTGGCAATAAAAATTTAATCAATTGTAGTGTTCGATCCCCTTCCGGTAAAAGAGAGATTACTAACCCCAACCTTATCTTCCCACGGGTATTGTAGGTCGAAATCAGCCATAATATCCTCCAGTAGTCTTCCTTGCTGTGTATGTTCAAAATGCACAGTAGAGCGGTTCCCCAAGGCCAAGGTCACCAAATACTTGGCAATCCCTTGGGCATGGGTGCACATCCAAATTCTCCAAAATTATAACTGCATAAAAAGTATTTTTCTTATCCCTATATAACCCTAAGAAAGATTTTAAACGTTAAAGGTCCTCATTCATAAACTTTCTCTTAAAAGAGTTATAAAAAATAACAATGAGTAATTTTGGTATGTTTATCGGCGTTATTTGAACCACCAAGAGGTTATTGGAGCCCTATCCAAGATTACAATGGATACACAGAGTGTCGAGGGAGATAATGGTAATTAAACCAACTTTTGCTGTAACGGCCTGTGAAGGTTGTGTGGGTTCAAAATAGGTTATAAACATATCTATAAAGAATGTGTTTATAATTTCCCAAGTTTCTTTAGACCCACCACATGCTGTTCCCATAAACTATCAACCCATCTTAGGTCTTATCTTTTGTTGTGTAACCCATCAAAATTCCACCTCAATTACGCTCCTCATAAGGGGTCTATCAGTTACTGAACCATCCTTGGTCTGGGATAGAGAAGGGGGAATCGGTGTAGGTCAATCATTATTGTCCAACTGACTCAATGGTAAAAATCTATTTGATGTTTCTATATTGGACTCTGGTGGCCCCCTTACACTGGATGAAACATCTCTTAGATGATATATAGAAAATCCTGACTGTGCCACTTATTTTGGAGGACTTAGAAAACCAATGAGCGATGCTCTGATGCCTCCAGGACCCAGCTTAGATCCTGCATGAAACAACCTCTCTGCAATATCAGGCTGATGAAAATTAATTACAATGCAGTCCCCTTTTCCAATTTAGTTCTCGAGCCTACCCACCTCACCCATCTAGCCATGATGATATGATAGGAAACCTGTTATTCATGTCGCGATGAATCTTTACACCAATATTTAGTTTTTCGTATGAGCTCTGTGGTGGATTCTGCAGTTTCAGCTTTTAACGGGGGCACCCTTACCACTACAGCTACCAGGGGTGTTGCCTCAGGAGGTAGCTGAAATCTACACATGCTATCCTTCCTAGCTATTGATTTAGCCAGGTGGCTAATGTCTAGCTGTTGTGATGTTCTTCTATGTGGTGAAGGAGGTAAACTCCCTATAGCTGATGAAGAGCGTGCTACAGAGTGGGTTAAACTGTTTTCAGACACCCTTGGAGCAGACCCAATACTATGCTTAGCCCTTTCAAACTTGGCCACAGAGTGCCCAGAGTTAATACCTTGCGGTCTGTCCCCCAGTAACAAGACCATCTTTCTGTTCACTTGGGGGAGCATTCGATAAATTAGCTGCAATACGAGTGCTATTTTCAGAAAGCCATGTATTCAGATCAACCATTAAAGACTCTACCTTGCCCATTTTCCCCACCATCCCCTCTATTGTGTGAATGGACAAGGCTACTCACAGTGGTGGTCATAGATGGGTGCAGCAGATTTTCTTTTTCAAGGGCATTTCCGCACCCAGGTGTAAGGTAACGGCATTCTTCACTGTTATTGTTGATCCTTCCATGGAAATACCAGCCTTTGGTCCCCTTTTCTTCCTTTTGGTGCTGTTCTCCCTGGCGATGGTGAATCCATTAAATAATTGTCTCCCTATGGTGTTAGAGTTCTTGGTGGCAGCTCATTTAGCACAGGTACTTCCAGTTCTTCAACTTGCTTAAGTATCATGGCCTGTTCTCCCATTGTATGCTGATCAGCTGTATCAGATGCAGTTTTAGTAACTCCCAAGCCCAGCTTCTCCTCTGCACTCTGAATTTCTTCTGATAGGGCTCCCACAGCTGTTGTGAGTTATGAAATTATTGATGCAAAGATGCAAGGGACTTCTGCTCTCTCAGAGTCTGGGTTGCAAATTAATTTGTGCTTACCCATAGTTTTTATCTAAGTTTTTTTCATTGAATATATGTGTGTGTGTATGTGCTTGCGTGTGTTTGTGTGTGTGTGTGTAGAAGTAAGGAAAAAATTAACCTTTAAAAACAAAAATACAATCTGAAATTCAACTGTTACAATTTTGTGAGCTAACTACAACTTGCACCCTTGCCAATTAACTGAGGTGACTTTCAGAGGTTTTATGTTTTTTAAATGTTACTTTTTTCCTCTTTTCGACGCCTCACTATAATGTCACTTTAACCTTTGGGTTTAACAGGGAATTGAAGGTTTTTTATAATGTACGCTAAGATCCTATTAGCATACCTAACAATAATGCCACTTAAAAGCTGCTTTTTTGTGAAAAAATACACACATACACACACATGTTTAACAAAATGTTACTTTTAAAAAAATGATGGAACTATTAAGCAACTAAGAAGATGTATAGGCACTAGACGTGGAATGCTGTACATCACTCCCTTTAACTATTTCTAGCTCCTTTAAAAATACATTATGTCACAAATTTCTAAAAACGCACACCTTACATCACATTTTTTACTCTCTGATGTCATGCCTATTTACATGTTCCTCTCTTTTGTCTTGAATACAAAATGTTAGTGCTTTAGTTGTTCATTTGAACTTTGTGTTGATGCCGCAGTTGATTACTAGGGTGTTCGATTCTGCATGTTGAAACATTTTACTGAACTGGACGAGGAAGATATTTGAGAACTTATAAAAAATGTGCCTTCATTTCAAATTTCTAGGGCAGTAACCATAATTTTAATGAAAAAATTACCCCCTCATTTTGTTTATTTCTAAGGGAAATGCTTTACATTTTACAGCTTTAATTCCATCAATATGGCTTCAGGTGTGCCACAGTTTCGTCATAAATACAGAATGTTGATGCTCTAATTGTTCATTAGAACATTATGGGAAGCTGCAGTGGTACCCTGGAGAATCAACTGACAGGCTGCTTCTGTGGGAAGTACATATTTTACTCAGAATATCAGACTTTATTCTGACATGTTTTAGGAAGAGAGAGCTCTAATTTTAGCTTCTAGAGCATCTTCCGAAACCTCTGTGTGAAGATCATGAAAGAAAACAGTTTTCTTACAAACATGGTTCATTAAGTTCTAATATCATCAGAGGGTCATAATCACATTAGAACCCTCAACAATTCCTAAAATTAGTATGGATCTACCAACAAATGATTTATATTGTGACTCAGATCTGTTAATACGTTTTATATGTGCTCCTTTTTGGGAACCTCAAAACCTGGCATTCACTCTAATGCATTTCAATGGGGACCATATCCCTGAGCCCTGTCACGGATGCCACAACATGTTGTCCCTGTTGTGGTCAGCCAAATAAAGGAGATGTCCAGTGGGGCCCCTCATATGCCCCCATGGGTCAAGGTGTGCTCACCTTGCCCTCTTATAATAATATTTTAATTGATTTTCAGGACACAGTGCCATGTCGCTAAGACCTGTAATGGGTGCTGCAACATATTGTGCAGGTTGTGGTTAGCCAATCCAGATTAATTAGTCTCCCTTTAAAGTGGCCAATCAGAGCATATTTGAACACAAACAGTACATATATTATTATCTTTGTAAGCCCTTCATGACCACCTCAAGTACCTCCTGAATGTTGATTTCTAATAAAACAGCTGAACAGATTTACACCAAATAATGTAAATCACACTTTGGGGCCGATTCTGATCCGGGTCGGAAGGGCACTGAACGCGATCCGGCCGGAAAAACTACGAGCCGTACGCGTGTTTTCTGCCAGACTCATACAGCTGTATGAGCGAACAAGTACGATGAGAGCTACGTGAAATTCACCGACCGAGTTGTTTCCGGGTCCGAACCGCTCCTTACGCCTCGGCCGTAAGCTAACCATGGCGTGCAATAAATGAGATTTACGAGCGAGCCAGTACGATGCACACGTCGGACAGCCGGTGCGAGCCTAAGTGTCCGGCTCGCAAAACGTCCGGGAAGTTGCCTTTGGGGGTCCGCGTTGGACCCCCTGTCACCCTGTGGAAATATGGATTTTTCTGGTCAGTTATGTCCCCTATCTTGGACCCCAACGGTTCTATGTGCATGTCACAAGTACATGTATGTTCCCTTCAGTTCCAGTTATGAAGACGCAAATACATGTGCGTCCACCGTCAACATGTCCTCTGTCAGATCCGCCATGAATAGGCCGGATATTCCATTCCTAAATATGAAAGGCCACCGGCTTTATATGGCTCACTTATGCCATTTTACAGTCCAGGCAAGTAGGCCCAGATTCTGTCATCAAACTCTTCTTGCTTTCTGCCTCTGAAAACTCCAGTCTGAGCCTGCATCTGTGACCATGAACTTTGTCTCATTCTCTGCGCGGCTCACGAAGCCTGACATCAGCCTATTCTCTGCCAAGAACTGTATTTCACCTTCGAATTATCTGCTTCCCCCTCAGCCGATGCATTCCTGCCTAGTAGTTTAAGTAAACATTCTTCCAGTTACCAAGCAAAAGGCCCGGCTTCTCGGTCCTCATGCAAGTAATTCATAGTCCTGTTACCATGGAATATTTCTACCCCCTCGCATTTAGTGTAGACACTTAGACGCTTGTACACGCACACACAGTCAGTATAGAACAGATTCTGTCCGAGAGTCCTTCTTTTATGGATAACATAGTTCTTTAAACATAGGATGTTAGATATGATTTGGGATTAGGTTGACTTGACCCCCCAGACTTCTTGTCTCCACATGTAGAGCTAAATGTCAAGTCCCCTTCACCCCCTAGTTACACGTCAATTACACGTCATGCTGCTGCGCGCGCATCTATGCCAAGTATTATCTCATAGATCCACCTATAGGTGACATCATAACCAATTATGTTCCTTTTTACTCCTTGTTCCACCCATTTTTTGGTTACGCAGACAAATCGTCATTTTCCTTATCAATTGTTACGCCTATTGCATTCGCTTCATTGTAAATGTATGTACTATAAAGGTTAGTTCATGTCAATAAAGTATGTACTTCACTTCCTGAACCCCCGTGGTGATGGAACTTGGAGCAACCGATTATAATCGATTATTGGAATAAAGCCCATTCCGAACCTCTAATACCACGGATTCTGCCTCTCATTTTACTGAGCTATTTTATTATGTTTCTGTATCAAATTCAGTCCAGGTAAAGGAAAATTATTTACCACATGAATGGCGCCCGAACAGGGACACTTTCTCATCTCACGCGCCGGCGGTGAGTTGCAGGCCCGGTCTCCTGCCACAGCTGGACGGACAATAACGCGTACCAGCAGGATTTCCTGTATCTCCCTCCGGTCAAGCGGGGGCGACTGAGACTGCGATCAACACCCAGACGAGGCGGTGAGAAGTGCGAAGTATCCCGACCAGAGCCTAGCTGAGAGAGCAAGATCCGAGGTATACAGAGACCCACCAGTTCGAAGTCAAGCCCAGTGTCCGACGAGTCGAGTCGAGTCCAGTCCGGTTCAAGTTCAAGTTACCGAGGCCTTCCGTTTCCGAAGCTACCCGGTGAGTACCATTGCTGGGGAGGCATTTCTAACGTGCACATAGGTTGTGCCGGTCAAGACGGGTTTGGGTACACAAATCCGGTCTGCACTGTTTTAGCAGTGTATCTGTACTGTTTAGCAGTATATCAAGTATTCCGAAGTATCTAGTTATTGTCAAGAATTAAGCTTGGTGATTAGTTATGCAGACGATCATCATTGTTGTTTCAGTTAAAGGTTTAATGTTAAATGTTTAATGTGTTTAAAAACGTCCTGCATATTGTGGTATGAATGATTGTTCATTATCGTGTTTATTGTATTAAGTCTGTTCAAAATCAAGTATCAGGTCAGTTGGTCAAAATCAAGTATAAGGTCAGTTCTCAATATGCCGCTCTTTTCGAAATTAAGACAGATCGGTACTAGAAAAGGGGTTCTCGAAGAAGCCGTTCCTATTCCTCCTAGGGACACTCCAGGGCACTTTATGTATCACAAACATGGCTTAGACGCTATATTATTTCTTGATTTATGGGTAGACTACACCAAGGGATTACCAGAAAGTCAGAGGTGGCCCACAGCGGGAACCTGGGATGCAGAGTGCATCATGAAAGTTGAGGAAGAGTTATGGAAAAGGAAGGTCAGACAGTCACAGAAAGACGCCGTTGAGTTATGGCGTAAAGAATCTCATAGACGCACAGAAAAAGCACGTAGACAGGAAGAAAAGAATAAAGAAAGTTCAAATAAAGTTCGAGAGAATCTATTAATTGAGGAAGGTATCCGAGTGAAATCAGAACAAGTAGACAGACAAAGAAATGCCCTTATGAATGGTATGTATCCCCTTCTGGCCGAAGGATTACCTAAGGCTACTCCAGAAATACCGAAAGACTTGCCACCCCCATTGTTCCCAATAAAGGTACATCCTAAGGGGCATCCTAGAACCGCAGAAGATGTTTTTCTTTCCTCATATTTAGATGACGCAGCTCCCGAGTATGCAAATTCCGCCCCACATAGACCGCATATCAGGGAGGTTCAACGCCAAGATCCAGTGCCCGTATCCCTACAGCAACAAATCGAGTCACAAGTTCCGGCAAGCACATCCGTTTCTGCATCCGCTCCTACAGCTACTTCTATAGCTGTGTCCACACCTGTAGTTGCTGTGTCACGTTCGACGAATCCTTTCACGCCCGACACCCCAGATGGGGCTACGGGAGGTGCTAGCAACATTTTTTCTACGCCACCCAGAATAAATAAACTTACTTTTCAAGAGTCAGCACATTCACGTACACCGAAACTCATAAGTGCCCGTACGCTGAAGGAACTTCTTATAGATTGCAGATATGACCCTGTGCCCGGTAAAGAGGACGAAATGACCCTGGCATCATTGCGTATCAGACGAGCCGCAGTGTATTTAGGAAAGTTACCAGGAATGACTGAGCATCTAGATAAAATATATCATTTTGTCCAAACAGGGCGAGATCCAGAATGTATTAACAGAGCTATGGAATACCAGAAAGTAGAGATACAGGGGGAACTGTTACGTTTCCTCATAAATTGTGTGATCAGAAATCAAGACCGACCGGGGGTAGACCCGGAAGCAATGCGAATTCTTACAAGATGGAGCCAGAATATATCAGAAGGGAGACATGATAAACAGAATTGTATAATAGCCATGTGCCGAAAGATCCGTAAAGAAATAGAACGCCTACACGAAGAGAGATTAGAGGTAGACGAGTTCGAACAAAGCGAGGAAGAAGGGTCAGGACTGCCCACAGGACAGTCGGACACCATAGCCTATGTAGGTAGAGGAAGATCTTGTAATAGTAATAGATGTCTTACTGACTCGATACGTCCGATATGTCCAGATAATAATAGGAATTTCCAAATACCTATAATTAATATAAGGTCTAACGAGCATTCGTTCCAAACCGCCGACAAACTACTCCAAGAACGAAGGGGTTATCATTTTCTCGATTCTATGGATGAACAAGATTTAGCCAGGGCAGCTGTCCACTGGGTGGACAGTCCCGGAAAATATAGTGATGATACAGTAGCACGCACATTTTTGAATCTCACCCCAGACGAACAGAGGTTAGCTGGGATTTATATGATTCAACAACTCATTATACTATATCGGAGTCAGCATTCGGACCCTGGTCCCTTACCTGACATATTGACCGAATTGCTTATGAATAAATGGAGAGGTTCAGGTACTAAATTAATTAAAGAAATTCTAGAATCAAGAAAGCAGTATATTCTTTTTGTATGTTCAGACCGTGTCTCATTGCCCGTCAAGGAAAGAACCACGTATCACATGGATAGACAGAATCCCTTACGAGAAGTACACCCAATAAAAGGCGAGGACAACGAGTTTAAGCGCGTATTTGTATATACGCCCATATCAAAAATAGAATTGTTACAAATGAAAAAAGTGGTACCCAGTCATGACAAAGATCCAGCGGGTTTTCACCGAGAAATTAAGGACATGTTACTCATGGGAGAGTATACCTATCCCGACATTATGACAATATTAAAGGTATTGATGCCTGCTGGTATTTATGAGAAACTCAAGGAAAAAGAGTGGGAGGTAGGAGACCAAAAGATAGAATGGTCAGTGTTAGAAGCAGAAGAAAAGGCCCGAACTGCAGGAGCAGGACTTGGGGATAAAACTAAGGCATTACCAGGTTTATTAGTACAGGTACTGCCACGTTTGTTAACTATGAAAAAGGAAGATTGGGGTACAATTTCAGCCTGTAAACAGAAGCAAGATGAAGACACTAGTGATTACTATGCCCGATTTGAAAAATGTTTTGGTATAAATAGTGGCATAAAAGCAAGTAGCGAATCATATCCACATCTGTTTGTAACAAAATTAGTAGAAAATGCCCTGCCACCAGTAAAGAATAGAGTATTAAAATTCGAGAGTACCTGGCAAGGTAACATCCATCACAAATGTTACAAATGTTACAGTACCATCACAATAGAATTAGAGAGGAACAAGAACATGAACACAGACGCATGAAAGACACGAAAATGAAAATGCTAGTTTCCCAGACAGTTCCAGCTGAAGGACATAAAAAGGGTATGACACATTCCGATTCAGCAGGACCTGTAAAAGGGACATGCAATTATTGTAAAAAGCCAGGTCATTACGTACACGATTGTCCAGTTTTAAAACATAATGTCAGCATAGGTAAAACACAAGAAAGATCATGGCCATTTAGACAAGAGCAGAATGAACAAGGAGCTCCGCAGCATGCCCAGGCCATGCCAGCCGCACAACAGCCAGTACAGTTTGTGCCAGCTGCACCACCGTTGCCTGTTGCTGCCACACAGACAACAACACGACAAATGTATCAGACCGCACAGTATGAATATCCTGAGTATCAGCGTTACGCATGAACTAGCCTAGAGAGGGAAGTTGACTTACCCCTTATTGAAATCCCAGTAGATCAAGAAGGACCTTATGTACATAGTGAATTGTTAGGCCAAGATAGAAAATTTCTACTCGATACAGGGGCAAGTCGAACGACCATAAAACGTAGTGAAGTTCCAGGGGCACCCCTCTCAGGCTCACAGAATATTTCCCTTGGTTTTTCAGGAAAACCTATTGTTAATGAAGTGTCACAACCTCTGCCACTTACTATAGGACCTCTGACCCGAACTACAGATTTATTGCTCACTAAATCATGTCCAGAAAACTTGCTAGGAATAAAAACGTTGAAAGCTCTAGGAGCCATAATATGTTGTTCTCCGGAAGGAGTAAGGTTGTTTTTACGTGATTTTAAAGGTCACTATGTGTCTAGAGACATGGATCCCCGACTACAGACATTACCTACACATCTATGGGCACAAGGCCCTACTGATGTTGGACGCATGAATATTACACCATATCGAGTCACATTAAAGGCAGGAGTGGTGCTACCACGAATGCGACAATACAAGTTACCACCAGATGCTGTAGTGGCTTTACTGCAAATCATTGACGAGCTCATTGCCCAAGGAGTAGTCGTGGAAACAGACTCCAATGTATGTAATTCACCGATAATTCCGATTCTTAAACGAACAGATCCAAAGGCCCCGCCAGTCTATCGATTGGTTATTGATCTGCGCGAGTTAAACAAATGCATTGTGCCACAATTCCCTGTGGTCCCAGATATCTCGTCATTACTGACAGCCATTGATTCCGAAGCAACATTCTTTACTGTAATTGATCTCAAGAATGCTTTTTTCAGCGTCCCAATAGATCCGGAAAGCCAATATTTGTTCGGATTTAGTTTAAATGGACGTAGCTTTAAATTCTCACGCGCACCTCAAGGATTTACAGAAAGCCCCAGCATCTATAGCCAAGCACTGAAACGAGAACTAGATAGTATCCACATGCCAGTTAACACTGCTCTGCTCCAATACGTCGATGATTTGCTGATCACCGCAAGAAGCGAACCAGAATGTGAAAAAGCATCACTGACAGTTTTAAAATTTCTAGCCGAAAAGGGGCACAAGGTGTCCCCTTCTAAGCTGCAATTCTGTGTCCAGCGAGTTGTTTATCTTGGACACTCGCTGTCCAAGGAGGGAAGGCAGCTTACACCCGACCGCATTCAGTTAATAGCTAACATGCCAATGCCCAAGACACAAAAGGAAGTACGGGCTTTCATAGGCCTCACTTCATACTGTAGACAGTGGATCCCTCAGTACGCATTTCTAGCAAAACCACTCATTCAGTTGACAACACAGGAGGCAGCCACACCGACTGTTCTCCCTTGGACTCAGGAACATACACAAGCTTTTGAAAGCCTAAAGAAAGCTTTATGTCAAGCACCTGTTTTAGCAACGCCATGTTACAGAAAACAGTTTACACTCTTTGTTACAGAACGCGAAGGTACTGCCTTGTCAGTACTCACACAGGAACAAGCAGGAGCACACAAACCATGTGCTTATTTTTCTAGTACATTAGATCCCGTAGCTCAGGCTTTGCCTGCATGCCTAAAATCAGTGGCAGCGACAGCCTTAGCAATCAGACAAAGCGATGCCATAGTGTTAGGACATCCATTGACAGTTCAAGTACCACACGCAGTAGAGGTTCTTGTAAATAGAACGCAAACACAACACTTGACTATAGCGCGACTTACAGGGTATGAACTTACATTGTTTCAGCCACATATAGAAATCAGACGCTGTAACACATTGAATCCTGCCACACTTTTGCCAGTAACCGGAACAGACCCACTAGCTCATGACTGTATTGAAGTTATTACTATAACGACGAAACCTAGACAAGACTTAACCGATGTCCCATTGTCAGATCCAGACCTGACGTTGTATGTAGATGGTTCATGTATGAGAACAAGTACAGGAGAGTTAGTGGCCGCTTACGCAGTCACAACAGATACTAAAGTCATTGAAACTAATCGTATAAATACTTTGTCAGCTCAAGCCGCAGAGCTCATCGCTCTGACACAAGCCTGTATTCAAGCCACAAATAAAAAAGTCAACATATACACTGATTCACGTTATGCATTCGGAGTTGTACATGACTTCGGCGTGCTGTGGCGAGAGAGAGGTTATTTAACTTCCCACGGTGCCCACATTCAGCACGGACCCATCATTCATGCTTTATTAGATGCAATACATCGACCCACTGCAATATCAATTATGAAATGTAAGGCTCATACGAAGGTTACTGATATCATTTCCCAAGGCAATGATCTAGCCGACAGAACAGCTAAACAGACTGCTCAAACTCAAACCCCCGACATGACAAAGACAATAGTCCCGATGCCGACACATTGTATGACAGTTAAAGATCCTGCTCTTGACGTAATTGACATACAGACACATGCTACACAAGACGAAATAAAGAAATGGACTGAATTAGGAGGGATCCAAACGGACCAAGGATGGATGATGAAGGAAAAGTCTGTATGGTTCCTTCCTGATTCAATGGTCCAAGTTATAATTAACACTACACATAGTCCAGCACATCTCGGAGAAAAAGCTATGCTAGACAGCATTCAACACATTTGGTTCAATAAACATTTACGAGCAGCAGCAAAGCAAAAAGTCCGTACCTGTATGATCTGTTGTCAGTTTAACCCAGGAAAAAGCGTTCCCGTAGAACAGGGTGGATTTCATCCTCCTGATCACCCTTTTGAAGTGCTCCAGATGGATTATATCCAGATGGAACGATGTCGAGGATTCAAATATGTTCTCGTAGTCGTCTGCGCTCTGTCCCGTTGGACGGAGGCATACCCGGTTTCAGATTACACTGCCCCGACTACTGCCAAACAGTTGGTTCGAGAATTCTTCCCACGATACGGTTTACCACGTGTTGTCTACTCAGATAACGGCCAGCCGTTCTCATCCGAATTAATGAAACATGTTTCACTTCTGTTAGGATATCAGTGGAAATTTCACTGTGTCCGACACCCCGAGGCAGCAGGTCTCGTAGAAAGACATAACCAGATACTGAAAATCAGATTGTCCAAAATATGCAGAGAGAAAGGTGTCGACTGGGTAGTAGCGTTACCAGTTGCACTCTTTTACATGAGAATGGTAGCACACTCTCGAACAGGGCTATCCCCATATGAGGTGATCTTCGGCAGACCACCAAATATGTGGGGGACGCCTATTCCACGCAAAATAACTGATGTTGACTGCAATATGCTGACAGATTACTTGGCTTCCTTGATGTCTGCACTACAATCTTGTCGTTCACAGGTTGCTGCAGCATTTCCCGACAACACTGAGGTGAAACCCCATGACGTAGTTCCGGGTGATATCGTATTTGTGAGAAATTTCGACCGAAAGACTCAGCTGGAGCCCAGGTGGAAGACACCCAAGTTGGTTCTGCTAACCACAAGGACAGCCGTGAAGATCGAGGGCCGCAAGGGCTGGATTCATTCAAGTCATATCAAGAAATTTCATGGACAATCCTCGGATATAGACATTGTGCCCTGCACTCCCTCACAGACTGATTCAAAACTTCCTTTGGTTGAAAAAACTGAAAACGAACTCTATAAAGTTAAATTGAGGCCTAGAACGTCAGACGGTTTGATTGTTTAAGTCCTCTCCTAGGTGAAGCGGTTGAATCTGTCTCTGACATGTATCCTCTAGACCTGAATCATGGACAGTCGCGAAAAATGATGAAACGACAGGCGTATTGTAAATCACTGCGTAGCCATTGCATAGTGACATTAATAATCTTGTTTTTCTTGAGTCTTTTAATAATTACTGCAAGCATACTGTTGCACATATATTACCCTATTCCTAGACATGTTTATAATGTTACTGCTGAACATTCTTTTAGTGACTTACCTCCGCATGAATTATCTTATAGACTTGCGCTGCGCAATAACACTTTCATTAGTATGTTACATCATTCCCATCAGACTAGTAATGCCACCAATTGTTGGGTGTGTGGTCGGCTCCCTCCCTATCAGAATTATGAAGGAGTCCTGCCATTCTTTCCACACCCATTTACACATAACGGCTCCTGTGGAGCATGGTTTAGTTTAATCAATTCCATAGACTCAGACACAGCTGTTTACCAAGGTCAGTGGGTATGGGGAAATCTGAACCTAGTTTTACTCAAGGTCTGCTACCCTGACAAGGAGGGTCGCCCCAAAAGAACAGGAACTAATCTAGAAAATGAAGTATATGGATTAGGTAATTTTACACCTAATCCCATGATTCTAAATGTCATATCCGAAGTTGAACTAGTCTTACCCACCATGTCAGTATTCCCAGCAAAAGGGGAATTATGTGTAAGAAAGGTTGGTTCCATACATATGGGCCATAGTAAATGCACTACTATAGTAGAATTCAGTGATCAAGGCAAATCTTCATTTAGAGCTTATCACCACTCCTACTTTGTATGTGGTCAGACTGCATATATGCGTCTACCTCTAGATTGGGATGGTACCTGCTACATTGCATTCCTTCTGCCACCTCTTTTTCTAGCTCCTCCTGATTATTACAGAAATATTCATTTAGTACACAACAGAGAGCGGAGAGATCTCCCAATTGTCGATTACACTGAAACAGCATGGGAAAAATACACAGATTTCAATAAAGGCATCTTTCCCTATATAGGTACTGTTACTAATAGTAAACTGATACGTAGATTAACTAGAACCCTTGAAGCAGTAGTGAATGAAACTATTTCCGCCCTAGGCAATTTAACAGAAGAGCAGTCTGCTATGCGGATTGTTGTGCTTCAAAATCGTCTTGTCCTTGACGTCATCCTGGCTGATAGGGGCGGAGCTTGTAGGGTCATCGGATCAAGCTGCTGCGTATTCATACCAGAAAATTCGCCATCAGTATATAAAGCCATAACTCGCCTTCATAAGATTGTAAACCAGATACACCAGAACCCAGGCACTTGGACTTGGTCCAGTTGGTTTTGGAGTGTGATATCAGCCTGGGGATGGAGAGTTCTATCCTTCCTAGGTATTGGCCTTCTCATACTATTCAGTTGCTGTCTATGTCTACAATGTGGACCAGCGATCTGTGGTCTGTGTGCCACATCGTGTATTCCACCACCAAGATTTCGTTCGTCCCGGAAGAAGAAAGAAGAACAAATGATGTTATATTAACAGATCAATGGATTAATGAAGATTGATATCTCTTAACGGGCAAGTAGGGGACAAGGAGGGAATGTGGAAATATGGATTTTTCTGGTCAGTTATGTCCCCTATCTTGGACCCCAACGGTTCTATGTGCATGTCACAAGTACATGTATGTTCCCTCCAGTTCCAGTTATGAAGACGCAAATACATGTGCGTCCACCGTCAACATGTCCTCTGTCAGATCCGCCATGAATAGGCCGGATATTCCATTCCTAAATATGAAAGGCCACCGGCTTTATATGGCTCACTTATGCCATTTTACAGTCCAGGCAAGTAGGCCCAGATTCTGTCATCAAACTCTTCTTGCTTTCTGCCTCTGAAAACTCCAGTCTGAGCCTGCATCTGTGACCATGAACTTTGTCTCATTCTCTGCGCGGCTCACGAAGCCTGACATCAGCCTATTCTCTGCCAAGAACTGTATTTCACCTTCGAATTATCTGCTTCCCCCTCAGCCGATGCATTCCTGCCTAGTAGTTTAAGTAAACATTTTTCCAGTTACCAAGCAAAAGGCCCGGCTTCTCGGTCCTCATGCAAGTAATTCATAGTCCTGTTACCATGGAATATTTCTACCCCCTCGCATTTAGTGTAGACACTTAGACGCTTGTACACGCACACACAGTCAGTATAGAACAGATTCTGTCCGAGAGTCCTTCTTTTATGGATAACATAGTTCTTTAAACATAGGATGTTAGATATGATTTGGGATTAGGTTGACTTGACCCCCCAGACTTCTTGTCTCCACATGTAGAGCTAAATGTCAAGTCCCCTTCACCCCCTAGTTACACGTCAATTACACGTCATGCTGCTGCGCGCGCATCTATGCCAAGTATTATCTCATAGATCCACCTATAGGTGACATCATAACCAATTATGTTCCTTTTTACTCCTTGTTCCACCCATTTTTTGGTTACGCAGACAAATCGTCATTTTCCTTATCAATTGTTACGCCTATTGCATTCGCTTCATTGTAAATGTATGTACTATAAAGGTTACTTCATGTCAATAAAGTATGTACTTCACTTCCTGAACCCCCGTGGTGATGGAACTTGGAGCAACCGATTATAATCGATTATTGGAATAAAGCCCATTCCGAACCTCTAATACCACGGATTCTGCCTCTCATTTTACTGAGCTATTTTATTATGTTTCTGTATCAAATTCAGTCCAGGTAAAGGAAAATTATTTACCACAACCCGCAGCCTTACGACTCGGACACAGGGGGAGACCCAAGGGTCCCCCCAACACAGGAATGTATGGTGCCGATGGCACTGATGCGTACCCACTGTAGGGGGCGCCTTTGTGTGAGACATACCCATTCAGTCAATGGGAGCCCATATACGCGTCGTACAACCTGCTCCCATTGACTTCTATGGGAGTCCAACCGAACCGAGTCCGGCAGCATACGGCCGCATCGTACTTGCTCGGTCAGACTGCAGGACTCCGGCTCGGTCAGAAAACACTCCGGATCTGGCTCGATCAGAGAGCTTTCCGACCCTGATCATAAACGGCCCCTTTGTGTAGAAAGTTCTGACTTGTTGCAGATGTGGTGTCATTTATCTCAGCTGTTTTCTGTGTCGCTGCCAGAATTTCCTATGGGAATTAATGTAAAAATGTATGTTTTGGGATGCCGCCTTTTTCTTGACACCCACTTGATAGACCACCTCAGGACTTTCCTGGAAGGAGGTGAGGCACACTTTATTTTGGAAAGGTTTGTGAAGATTCGTCAAATGGCACCAAAATTATTAGCAAACAAAAAATATTCTTCCTACGGAAACTCTGACCTAACTATATAACTACACAGTGGCAACCACCACTGTTTAACATGAATTTATAATACATGGAATTTTGTAATCCCTGTATATTCAACAGTCTCTGATTTCTTTATAATCGGCGACTTGTGACTCACCCAGCCGCTGATATAAAGAAAACAAGTCAGAACTCGACTGTTATAAGTTATTACAGTCCAGTTCTTACGTTTACAATGCCTGCTGCCAGAGCAAGCAGCCCAAGGTGAAAGGTAGGTTAGGTCACGGAGCATAGCTGTAGCAGCTGTTTAGCAATGAAAACAGAACATTGCTTTTCATTCTTCTGCTCTATTTTTCTATCTTACAATGGCAAGCAGAGAGAACATGTTTATTTTTGCACTCCTTAGATAGAGAAAAGCTAGAATCTTCCTACATGTTTCTACGCATTCTGAGCTACTGCAGCTTTAAAAAAAAAAATTGACTTGTATCTAACTTTTTCTAATATCCATTTGCAACAAATATCTAACAGGTTTTTGAGGTGTTTAATCTTGCACTAGCACTTTTATTTGAATTCTTCATATTTGAAAACATGCCCTCTATTTTATATGAAAGAGCTATGCACCAAGGATTTAAGTGCTTTGTGGGAAAGGAGATGGTGTGACCATGTTATCATCATCATCAAAGATATTTTTTTCGGCAGGGTCGCCATAAAAGTACACAAAGAACTTTACAATAGAAAAATCTAGTATTACACAATCCGTCTAGACATTAAAATTCCCTTAAAATCTATAAGCAAACAACATAGTTAAAACCAATTTAAAAGTTTTACAAAATTCATGCAAAACCTTCAAGTTTGTATCTTCCAATTCCCAAGCTACAAATATTATAATCAAATAACGAACAGTATGCACAGTATATAAGCCTCCACAGACTTTTTTCCCTAGTGAAACACACATTTATTGCTTGACTCTCCATTTCGCCATCAAGTATTGAGTACGTTCAAAAATCATCAATTGACTGATATCTGATCTCATAATCCTTAAGGACTTCTTGTGCTTCATAAAACCCAAATTGTGGCCCAACACTATTATCCAGCTCCTCCTACTGCTTGAATAGGCCGGGCAGAAAAACATCACATGCTCAATAGTTTCTTTAGTGTTGCCACAAGACAGACAACACCAGTCCTCTGCCCTGGGTACATGTGCCTATTTTGCAGTGAAAGAATGGAGGGGCAAAGTCCCATACCGAAACTGTAGATAAAGACACCTGGCTAATGATGGTTCAGTTAGAGAGCCAAGTTTTGTCTGAGTGTATAGAAGACACCTTATGTTGCCGGTAAGTAGATTTAATTTCAATCTTGGGGATGTCGCTCCAGCCTCCCCGGGAACGTTCCACAATTTTTCTTTCCCAATCGCTATCAGAGTGTTTTTTACGTTCTTAGCCAGGGTATATTACATGACTCAGAGATAAGTAATATTTTCTCTAACCCCTCGTGATAGGAATATAGCTCTGGGGTAGCTCAAAATCTCCTTCCGCACAGTATGGGACACAATCCTATCCTATCGATGCCAATGTATTATATGGGATTAAGTTTCCCCTAGCATATATGATAAGGATATTTCAAGTCACTCGGAGGTGCATAACCTTATAAAGGAACTCAGCATTCAGCCTCGATCTGCTATATGGTTATGGAACTCCTCAGTGACTTGCAATATCCTTTTAATGTACTGCGGGGGACACTGTTATCCCTTATGTATTCACTGAAAAAACACCGGTAAAAACTCAGTTATGGTTCTGACTTTAATGGAAAAAAAACCATTGATATCCCCCATTTATGGTTTGCTCATAAACCATAGCTTAAACCTTCCCCTTGCACTGTGAATGCCATTACACATGGCATTGATGATGACATCATAAGTGTTTTTGCTTTTTCAACAAAATGTTATCGTATGATCATAAACAACACAGTCCTGTGCACAGTACAGCATGACTGTTCGTAGAGGTTTGCATAGTGCAACAACCATGTAAGGGGTACAAGCATAATAGCTCATGATCTGGTACTAATGTATAAAGTGCAATGATAATGATGACATCATAAGTAACAACATTTATTACTTTGTTATGACACAATCTTGAACATTACTGCTTTAACCATAACTGGCATCACCCCCTTATGCTGAGTATATTATCACACATGACATAATTAAGGCATTAGAAGAGACATAATGTATATCAGCACTAATGATTTCAGCAATGGCATTACTGATGAAACCACTGTGGGGCATGCTTATCAAAGATGTTGTGTCACCCTTTCTGCAGCACTCATAGAAAGAGGAAAATGCCTCAAAGGATTTATTTTTGTGCAGTAAGGTATCCCTTCTGCACAAACGAATCCCTGCAAGCAACACAGGCACCCTTACACCATGGTGACATTTTGATAAATCTGCCTGTGTCTATAAAATACAAAATCATTTAAACATATACATTGCAATAAAAAAAACTCTAAAGCTTAAAACAAAATAGAATTAGCGCAGCACCATTATGTCAGAAACAGACTCAAGTAGGCTTAGAGGCACACAGACATATTTTAAGACACAAGTAGGAGCACAGATACGCACTATAAAAATCACTCAAAAACTCATATATAGGTACAGAAGTACTGAATCATATTAAGAACCACAGTTATGATCTTACAACACCGTTTGTAAGCCTCTGTGTCCCAAACACCTAATCACTCAGCCACAGAGACATTCGCAGAGGAGTATGTATATGCATAACACCACTTACTCACATAAATGCACACATACAAGCACACACATACACAAACACCCTCTCTCTCAAACTCAGTGTCTGAAGCAGACAAGATTGGCAATATGACAAAGACTCACTCAGACTCTAGCATAAACTATGAGGCATAGTGCGAGGAATACTTAGGGGCACACATTTGTTCACAACTACTCACTTGTGTAGAAACCTTAAAAAATGAATCAAAAGGTAAATCAAACATGCTGCAAGGGAAAAATGAAACAGACAAATTAAAAACCAAGCAGACTCGAAGCGAAACACAGATATGCAATGAATATATCATATATTACAAATTAAACAAGGACAAAACACAATTGCACACTTCCGACATAAAGAAACACTCATTATAAATAGCCACTCTCATCAATGATTTCACGTGTGAAGTCACAAGCAGAGTAAACGGGTGCTTCCATTTATGGTTTATTCACTGATGTCAAAGGTGTAGGTGTTGCCATTAGGGATGTAATGAATAATGACAATAATAATGTCATCATTGATGATATGTGTGATGTCATCCGCATTGCAAAGGTGGGTTTAAGTTAAAGTTTCCACCACAAACCGTACCTGGAGAATTTCAATGGGCTTATGCATTTCAGCCAGACGCATAACTCAGTTTGTAACTGAGTTTGTTTAGTAAATTTAATTAGTTTTTTACAGAGTTTGGAATTTAAAATATGTGGGCACTAACATTTTCTAACTTGACACATTGTAGTGTCATTAATGTATTACCTCTCTCACAATCAGTTTATATTTCTTTTTTTGGCAAGCTCTGAACCTGCATTGAACACCCCCACCTCACAGTCCATCTCTCTCCAGTAGAGTGTTAATATCCCTGAGTGTAGCACTATGGGGCATATCAACAACAACCGGCGATAATTATCGCTCAGCGCTCTTAGCGTGAGGATAATTTTCGCCGGCTAGCGTGAATTTTTATCGCTGAGATAGCGTGCTATTAGCAACGCTTATCTCAATAGCGATAAAAATTTACACGCTAACAGGCTAACGTGAGATTATCGCTGGAAACCCAGCGATAATCACACGTTACCTTGTTGATAGGGACAGGCAAACTTAGCCATGATATCCTCCTTCCATAGGATATCATGGCTAAGTCTGAAAATTAGCAGACGTAAAAAAGCAGCGTTAACCGCGGTTAGCGCTGCTTTTTTTGTCTCTAACAGGGTTAGCGACATTCTTGATAATAGGAGAAATGTCGCTTAGCGACATTTCTCCTATTATTTTACTCTGGAACGCCCCCTTTGCATCTCATTAGAGATGCAAGGGGAAGCGTAGAGTAAAAGGGTGCTAACATGCAAATTTGCGTGTTAGCACCCTGTTGTTGATAGGGCGCTAGTTTTATCTCTGCTTTTTTGGCTTTTAAAGCCAAAAAAGCAGAGATAAAGCCCTTGTTGATATGCCCCAAAGTCTGTATTTGAGTGTGTATGTGTGTGTGTGAAAAATAGCTGCACTGTGGACGCCCAACACCTCTCCATAACTTCCCCTGTGTGTATATGAGCTGCTGGTGGTGTGCCACAAACTGGACCTGCTTTCAGCACCTATTTCCTCTTTGTACCTTTGCCACCGTTGGTGTATTCATATCCCTGAGTGTAACTCTGAGAGTGTATCTGAGTCAGTGCCAGTGCGTGTAAACTTGTACCTGTGTTGGAACTCTCTGCCTCAATGTACCATTGGCTCTATCGGAGTGTTTCTCTTCCTATGTGTAGCTCTAAGTGAATGTCTGAGTGAGTGGTATGTTGGTATGCACAGACCTGGATCTATGCTTTCCGAAGTGGAGACTTTTTCTGCTATTTAAAAAATGTACTCTTTTTTCCAGTCAATCACATTTAAGAACATCATCTTCATATGTGACTGAGAGAAGCTCAAAATGGCAGAAACATACACATGTGGTAATTCTTTCAGGTCAGTCTGGAAATTTTGGACCGATGTAATTCACATCGGGCAACCTGCCAGTCTGCCATGGGGATGGAGTAAATTATTCCGTCTACATAGTGGAGAGACCGCTCGCGTAATTTATAAATGACTGCCAAGTAGGCAGTCATTTATAAAAGCATTGCCAAGAATCCCCATCACCTGCGCTTGGCCAGGGGTTTCACAGGGCGCAGACAGCACGCATCCCGCACTTCAGGAAAGCACACCACACTATAAGTTCTGAGGGTAATGCCGCCTCCTCCACCTCTGTGGATTGATGGTGCCTCCTTGTGGAGAGTGTCATGGGACTCGAAGTTCCTTTACAAGTATCTAGTAGTGGTAAACTCTTGAAATCTCCGAGACCTATGCCTCCCAATCTATGTTTCAGAAAATGTCTTTCAGGTGTACGTTCACCATTTCCAGAACTTCAACATAAGCTTCAAACAAATCTGGTCACAATTACCAGGGTAAAGGAGGATTGCCAGTCTCAGCTTAAAAACATGGCAGTGGTTGAATACTAGACATTTTCACAGCCTTAAATATGATGCATTGAGAATCACTGAAATGCTCTTGCAAATACACTAAAGTATGGCAATGTGCACAAGAATGCACTGGCAAGGAAAGAAGTACAACCTTCAGTGCTGGCTTATGCATCACCAAGGAATGTTGACATGCAGATCCCAAGCTCAGTCTGTCACGAATGTTGTGCCAGCCACATAGGGTAACCGTCCATCAACCACAGCCTTACCCCATCAATAGACTTTCAAGAACATTCTCAATATTATCAATTGAATCAGTCATGTACCACATATGGCTCCTACATTACACTTCCAAATAATGTTGTTAACTTGCCAGACCACAAAACGCTCCTCCTTTGAGTGATCAATGTATCTGAGCTGATGTTTTCTTGACCCTGCTACCACGTTGAGCTGTGCGTTTCAATGACGTCACACTACATTCCAAGATACAGCGTTGCAAAGATGTGATCACATTGGGAAGTGTGTTTCAATGATGCCACACTGCGTTCCAGAACACTGCATGAAAAAGATGTTGACTTCGGGACATGCATTCTGTGCAGGGGGCCCAACCCACACCACTGCTGTATCACTGAGACCATCTAACCACACACGTTACAGCTGTACGGGCAAAGATCACGTGCGGATCAAGACCCTTTTATTTATAGCCTCTGGCTGCGCCAAGAGGATGTGGTTCATATACATTTAGGATAGAAGACCATTCAAATAGTGTCTGGGTGGCTCACTACATCCCTTCCCAGCTTAGCTGCAAACCTTGCCCCTGGACATTGCTCACAAAGTCCTTGAACCTCTTGTTTGACTTGGAGTGTGCCCGTAGATGATATGGCTGTTGGCGTGATCGGTCTGATTCATCTTCCCTGTTCATTTCTCCTTGTGTCTACTCTCGACACCCTCCTCCTGTTGCCTGCTCACTTGGCGTCTCACCATACTGTTGTTGGTTTGGAGGTCCCTCTGTCACAAGTAGGTCATTGACCCCCAGGGTCTTAACTTCCTCCAGTCTCTACTGACCAGACATATGCATTTTCTTGAATCATTCAACCTTTCAACTGACTGTCTCCTCCCCTTTTTGAGCTGTTATCATGGTGCCGTTCACTCTCACCACTGCCCATACTCCTGGTAAAAATGGTGTTCTGAACATCTACCCAGGTCGTTGGTCTTATGTGAAGTACTTGATCACCCTGCTCCAGCCATCGCAAGGCTGCTGTCCTCCAGATGCTTGCCCTTGTGTTGTTCTGTGTTCGCCTGGTCTGGGCACCTTCAGGATCATACTCTGGTTGAGTCCACTCTGGGTGTACAGGAATCATGACCCTCCTTTCAACATGAGAGCCCTTGGGAGGCATTGAGTGGTGCAGTGTGGTATCCTTCTGTATTTCCTTAGGAACCGATGAAGGCTAAATTATGGGCTAACTCGTGTTTGGCAGTTCTCAGGGTTTAGTTCAGGCACTGCATAATTTGTTCAACCTCCCCGTCCGCTTGCAGACATTGTGCGGGTAATATGGCGGTGTCGGATCCCAAGTCAGTCACAACAGATCATTGAACTCAGATCCCTGAAATGGTAGCCCATTGCCCTTCTTGATTTCTTCAGGAAGACCGAACACGAGAGATACATTTTTCCAGAGCAGGCACTGTTGACTCAACAAGCTCTGCAATGACAATGGGGTACTTTGAATGATGGGCCGTGAGGATCATGGTGGTCCTTCCATCCGGAAAACTCCCACAATTCATGCTTGCCTTGGACCATGGGGTGAGATATGGCTCCTCTGTGATATGTGGTGCAGGCATGTTGGGACTGCTGGTGACCTGACATGTGGAAAACTGCCATACCAGGTCATCCACCACTGCTTCCAGTCCAGGGAACCACACTTTCTCCCACAGGTGAAGCTTCATTTTTGCTGTCCCCTGATGCCCTCTGTGTGCCAGCACTGCCACCTGCTGCGTCAGGCTTTTGAAGATTACCAGTCTATAGCCCCACAAGACAAGACCCTCTTTAGTGGCAATTAGATCATTCCGTATCCTCTACATTTGGGTGTGGCGTGCTTCTCTGGACCATTCCAGTTGTTTGTGTCCTGTTAAAAATCATGCCATGGTCCTTGCAGCAGTGCCTCCAGAACCTTCTTTAGCACCAGATCACCAGCAGTTGCTTTTTTGATCTCTGGCAGGCTCAGCATCCTTGGGAGGCTCCTTGAGGCACCAAGCAAATGTACTCCTCTTTGTGATCAGTGTCTCTCTCTACCTCCCCATTGACTTGGGGTGGATGGCGTGACAGGAAACCCGCCAGGTTTTTGGACCCTTGCCTGTAGACCACTTCAAACTTGTAGTGCTGCAACGGAACTGACCATCGTTCAATGCAAAGTCGGGGATGGGGAGCCATGCCCCTGAATAATGGTGCCAATGGCTGATGATAAGTGATCACCCTGAATGATCGCCCACATAGATACAATTGAAAATGTCCAGATGCCCACTTAATGACAAGGCCTTCTCTTTAAGTCTGCCCATTCCCTGTCTCCGCCAGCGTGGGAGCTCTATTCAAAAATGCCAGAGGTGCCCATCTCCCTGACTCCACTTTCTGTGTGAACATCACCCGAAGGCTTACTGGGCTCCCAACGACCACCAGCTCTGTTCTTTTCTTCTGGTCAAAGTATGCCATTGTCGCCTACCTCAGGAGTGCTGACATTACACTCAGAAATGCTTTTTCCTCACCTGGGCCCCACACCCAATGAGAATCCACTTTCCTCAGTGCCCTCATTGGTTCAGCAATGGTTGCCAGGTTGGGAATGAATCATCCACAATAAGTGGCCATTCCCAAACAACTGTGAACCTTTGAGGCATTGCATGGTGGCGGTGACTGCTTGATGGCATGTGATTTTCTTGGGTCTACCTGCACTCCTTCCTGAATGAAAATGTATTTAAAGAATTTGATGTTGGTCTAGAAGAAGGAGCACTTCTCTCAATAGAGGGTGATACCTTGTTCAGCTAGGTGCTTCAGTGTAGCCCTCAGGCATTGGTAATGTTCTTACGCTGTTTCAGAGTAGATTAAAGTGTCGTCACTGAAATTCATGACGCATTGTAATCCGGACAGTACCTACTTATAACTTTCCGGAACACCTCCGCTGTGGATGATATGCTGAAGCTTAATTGCTTGGATCTTTGCAAGCCCAGGTGTGTAGAGAATGTTGTCATGCATTAGCTGGCTTCTGCTAGCTTGAGTTGATGGTATCCAGCACTGAGGTCCAATTTAGAGAACCATCTGGTTCCATTTAAGTTAGCTATAATATCGTCCATTGTGGGAGTAATGTGTCTCTCCCTCATAATGGCCTTATTTGGAAGGTGAATGTTAATGCACAGCCATATTTTGTCAGGCTGTTTGGGTTTCTCCTCAATCACCATTGGGGCCCACTTAGGGCGTCAGACCAGATAACCTCCTCAATCAAACCCAAGCTCTCCACCTCCTAATCCACTAGCGATTGTAAATGGAACAGTACACAAAGAAGGAGGCGGGCCACCGGCCTGACTGATTTGTTAGTGTGTAGACTAATCTGTGGGGCTCGCAAAGAGTCCAAAACCTTGAGCAACTCCAGGAACTGGTTCAACAGTTCATCCACCTTGTATGATTGCACATTCCTGGTGAAAGACATTAGGATCAAATCTTCTGCCGTGTGACATCCCAGCAATGTGCCATTGGACCACAGGCACACCTTCAAGAGATCTTTGAGTGACAGTGGGATGTTACCCCCGTACATATAGATCTTGTTGTGTGACAGGAACAGGGCAGGCCTTAGATAGAGGCATCGATATTGCTGGATGCCCATCACATTCATAGAGGCCCCCGTGATGATCAGAGCCTTGACATCTGATCCAGTAATCTCCACAACACACGTGGGTTGTGGCTTTGTGTGCTGCCTAAGGCCTCCCGTGAACAAAAAGAGGAATAACTTTTCCTCTTCTTATGGTGACCATCATGGTGGGATCCATCCCATGGAGTGGACTTTGACACTTCTTGGAGCTCCGGGTCATCCAGTGAAAGCTGTCAAATGGCTTTCGTTGGTGTGGGTCCACCTCCTGCGGGCCCCTTTTCCCCCAGGACCACCTCTGCACACATTTGTGAAGTGGTTATGCTTCCCACAGCTCTAGCACATATGCCCCTGTGCTGGGCAATTCTCCAGGGGGTGTTATAAAGTGCCATACTTTTTGCATTGTGCACCTGACTATGTAGATTCTGAGACCTTGGGTCAGGTTGCCTTCATTCTTGTGCACACAGCATCATCGGGCTCCACTTTCACACTATGGGTTTTAAGGCATCTGCATTATCGCCATGTCCATCTCTGTGGCCCACACAGCAGACACTTCATAGGATCTCGCCATGAGGATGTTATCCAAGCGAATGTTCGGTTGTTGCAGCATTAGGCCCCAAAGGGTCTTCTTTCGGCACCCTTGAATGATTTGCACCCATATGTCCTTCAGCTGTTCATATGCAGTACGCATGCTTGCCAGCTTGTAGAGACAGTAATAAAATGTATCAATTGATTCACCCTCTTGTTGGTGGGTGTGGCAGAGCTTGAAACTTTCAAAATCCAGATTCACTATGGGCCAAAATTTGTGTTGAGGGCACTCACTGCCGCATTCTAGTCATTTGCTGCTCCCATGTTGGGGAGCTGTTCAAACAATTTATAGGACTCTTTCCCTACATAGTGGAGCATCAGGGAGCGTTTGACTGGACCATCATTCTCCTGGGTGTCTATGAAATAATTATTCAGTCTCCCCACTCATGCCTTCCACCTAGGCACAACCTTTCCTAGGTCAGCAAATTCACTAAACGGCTGAAGCAATCCTACAATCATGTTCTGCTGGGGGATCTGCCACTGTTGTGGCCCCTGATTTGGTGCTGCATTTTTCTCATCTGCCATGGCCCCCAAATCTCCAGGAGACTTCCATGCCTTCCTTAATAGCACACTGTCTCTTATGGACTTTCAGTCCTTCAGTCAGTCTTTTTCTGCAGGTCTGGGTCCCTGGAGGATGTCCACTGCTGGTTTCCCCATACTAGGCTGCTCCCAGCAGATGTGCACAGGCCTTTCCTCAGCCTTGTAGGCAAAAACAGGGCATGGCCATCATAGTTGTGGGCCACTGACCGCCTTTCCCTAGCACTGGGCCAATCTCCTCAATCATGGCGTTCCGCCTCAGAAGAGCGCCCCAGAAACCCTGATGGGGCTGCAGTGACTGCTCTCTACAGCGCAACCTCCAACCCCCTCTAACACATTGCTGACAACCACCGTTGAATCCCAGACAGGGCTGCAGCGTGCCCTCATCGTAGCGCGACCTCAGCTCCTTGATGGTAGGTGAAGCCGCGAAACCAGCCGCCAATTACTCCGCGGCACGCCGATCATGGCAGATTTCAGCAGCTGGCCCGACAGCAGCAGAGCGCCTCCCTTGCCATGTGTGTAACTTCCTTGTCGCCAAACGTGCAGAGAGGCCTAACAACCTGCTTTCACAGCCCGCGCCATTGCCATACCACTGAGACCATGTAACCACACATGTTACTGCTGTACGGGCAAAGACCATATGTGATCTAAGACCGTTTTATTTATAGCCTCTAGCCGAGCCTAGCCAGGCGATGTGGGGCATATAGATCTGGAGCAGAGGGCCATCCTTATAATATCCGGGTGGCTCACTACACATTCCAGGGGCATCACTCCACCTGACCTCAAATTGCAGGCAAACTGTAGAGAACCAGTCGATGCACTCTCTTTGCCTCAGTGTCAATAATTGCCGTCACAGCTGAAGATGCCGCTGCAGAATCACCGCTCCATGAACTGTCCACAACCCTTGGATCAGAACATTCCGCTTGTCTGCACTCAAGTACCCACTTGTCCCCAGTTGTCAAGTTAATGACCATAAGATTCCGTTGATGAGGTTTCTGTAACAAATTATTAAGCATGAGCAAGGGACAGAGCAGCGCCAACCTCCAGTTGCGTCCACTAGATCTTTCACCGGTTCCAACTGCCTAAACTCTCAGAACATTATTCCCATAACATTCTAAATATCCTCTAACACTACAGATGGACATTCGGAACTTGCACTCTGTATGCGAATAGGTACTCTTACTTTGTCCTCACTGATTGGAACTTAGAGCATATACACAATTTGCAGCTTTGGCTCTGATAAATGCCCAAACCAACATTTATACCAAAGTCTAAGAAAGGTAATATCTAAAGAGCTTGTGTTCCGAGAAATTGAAATGTTGGCTTTGTGATTGGTTGAGACTTCAGGGCTAGACCTTAGCTTCTGCACATCATTCTTGAAGCAGCATTTATGATATTCATTGGCCAGTTGTTCGAAAAAAACATATATGTTTTGGCATAATAGGATTGCACTTGCTGCTTATGATGAAGAGTCAACGTTTTTTTTATCCCTCATGGCACTTTACAAAGAGTTATTGTATTTAGCTGATTCTCACCAGTGAATGTAAACAAAAAAAACTGCGAAAATGTGTAATACCACTTCACAGTGTGAGAATTAAAAAGTGAGACCTCTGACATTGAAGCAAAACAACAAAACTCATCTACTGATAGGACAGCAACAAAACAAGTGAACATAAGGTCTCACTATTCCCTGCCCATGCATCACCTGGGGCCTAGACTGCAGGAAAGGAGCCATTTAAACAGGTTCAATGACTGCAGTGCAGGCATTGACATAATTTAGGGATAGTCAGGGTTTGCAGCTGTGACCCCTGGCTTGCCCCTTGTGACCCCTGGCAGATTGCATTTGCGACCCCAGGCCTCAGAGGTTTCCAAACCAGTCCCAAGAATGCTACGGTGTTAGGCTCAAACCCCTTTCTTTCTTCTAATTTGTTATTACATTAATAGTGAATAATAATCTATCATTCGCTATTGGTATGATAAAGAATGGAGAAGCAGGATCTGGAAGGGGACCTTTATTGTCATCTTAGGTAAGTAAAAGAAAATGCATGTGGACGAGAAAGAGTTTGGGGTGGGAGAATGTGTGTATGTGTGAGCAGGTATGTCTGTATATGGGACCGAGTTTGTGTGAGTGTGTCAAAGTGAGAATGACAAAATATAAGTGAGTAAGAGAATGTGAATGAGTATGGGTAAGAGTGAGTGCAAAAGACATTAAAAATAAATGAGTATGATTGAGTGCAAATTAATGGGCAAGGCTGAGTGTGAGTAAATAAGAGTGTTTAAGTGAATGTAAGTGATCATGAGTGAAAATGTGTTGTTATGCTTGCAAGTCTGCTGTTGAACCTGGCAAGTTTCTTGGTTCATAAAGGCACATATGGCAAAATGCTGGCACTGGCACAGTGGAGACAATTCTTGCGTATGGAATAACCACGGCAAAATGTTTACACTGGTATAGTGGAGGTACATCTCGGTATGTGGCACATGTGGGTAAAATGCTGGCACTAACATCTTGGAGAAAGATTTTGGCATAGGTGGCACCTGTGGCAAAATGCTGGCACTGGCAAATTGGAGACATTTTCCTGTATGAGGGAGGATGACCATGACATATGCCAGGTAAGCATCCATGACAAAATGATGTCCCTGACGCACTAGAAGTAACATTTGACATGAAGATCCCCTATTGTATGTGGACTGCAGTAAATTGCAAAATTCTGACACTAACATATTGAATATTTCTGTAAAAGGGTCACCCATGACAAAAATCTGCCCATAGCAATGAAGGGCATTTTTGACATATCACAGCACCCATAGGAATTTTTTTGTTTTATTAAACTCATGAGGACTATCGGCATTTAATAACTTGGCACACCATGAGAAGACTTGAATATTTAATGAGTGTTATTTTCAGAGCCTGCTGCTTTTTAGCATATTTATGTGAAAAGTGTGCATTCTGCAGCACACATAGAAAGAGGAAAAATCCTCTCAGGATTGTTTTGGTGCTTGAAGGAGTGCCTTCTTGCACAAAAACAATCCAGCCAACAGCACAGACGCCCTTGCACCATGGTGCAAGGGTGCCTGCATTGGCTCTAGGCTCCCAAAATGGCACCAGCACAAAGGAAAGGGACAGGAATGTGCTGTATTGGATAAATATGGCACATTCCTGTCCTTTCCCTGTGAAACAGGGCAGCACAGCAAGGTGACTTGCTGTGCTGCCCTGCGCCACGAAACACGTAAATATGGTCCTGAATCAAACTGCCGGGGAGAGGTAACGTAGTTGACGGGGGTGTGGGTGGAGCAGCTGATCACAATGTGGCAGCACAGAAGACTGATATTTTTGATGCTGCCTTGAACCTCCTTTGTGTGTGCATGCTGCAAATCACGCTCTGCCTCATATGGAACCCAGGACTGACTTTACAAGGCAGCATATTAATGCCATTATGCCTGCCTGCCCCTCCTCCCTCTTGGCAGCTGCTAGCAATATGGCTATTGCTGCTGTCAACTACGAGCCAGCCATGGCCCCAGGCCAAGACTCTCTCCCGGGCAAGCTGGCTACACCCGATGAATGCCCCTATGTTTTAATCTTGGTAAATGTCCCGGCTTTTGCTGATGAGCACCTGGAAAGTGAGGTACAGTTGAAGCATAAATTCATACCTTGACTTTCTCTGAACCTTCATTTTAATTCTTGTGACTCTAATGAAATTCAGTTTGCCAAATGAGTGCGTTGGGTGGCCGTCTGGCATGTCTCGCATGTAGGGGAGTGGTGGGGAGTTCGCGCAGGGAGGGGGGAGTTGCGCGGGGGTGTTAACTTAATTAATAAAAAATTAAAAATATTTAAAGCTACCTTTTGCCGGCCGGGCCCTGCATCTTCTTGGCTGATGCTCCTTGTCTCCTTCCTCCGGCAGGAACAGGAAGCAGGCAGCCTCCCTTCCCTTCCCTAAGCCAATCACAATGGTCCAGTGGAGTGTTGTGATTGGTTGGGACGCCGCCTAGCCAGGGGCTTACGGGGAGGTCATGTTCTCCATGTAGGCTGCATTGCAGCCAGTATGAAGAACTATAGAGTGTGCATGACTGGTTTTGGCAGCCCCAGAGGGCTGACCAAACAGTTATTGCACCCTCAGGAGTGGGCACACCATTCCTGCCTTGCCCTAGAGCAGCCCCACCCGCCCGCCCCTATCTAAACCCTTCTTCTTTCTCGCAGTGCAAGAAGCAGAAACATAAAATGGTAGTTGCTACCATTTTATGTTTCTGCTTCTCGCACTGCGAAAAAGCAGTGGGGCGATGTTTCTCCACCCTAGTGGAGGAGCCGCCCCTGCTTTCACGGAAGTCTGGGGGAGGTGATTTTGTTGTTATTAACTTCTGAAGGCCCATTTCTGTACACACGCTACTTGCACAGCACAGTCATCACCATGAGCATATGTCTTGTATGGAAGCTTTGCCCCTTGGTTAATTTTACAAGTGTCCCTTGTGGCATAACAGCAGGGAGGCCTTCCCAGGCAGCGCTCCAACCTGTCCAACAAAGAGCACCATTGTTACACATAAAATATTTCTTCCCCAGGCAAATCTAGATAACTTAGACTGACCACCGCTAGTGGCTTCAGAAAAAATTGTGAGACAGTTGGGGAGAAACCGATTGCCTCACATTCTGGGGTGTCTATTTTAATTCCAATTTTGAGTATTTTAAATTGGGTTGGCATATATCGCTGGTTTAAAATCCAAGCTGGGTTCTGAGGACTGGATATGCTTTGAAATTGTCTTATTTCATGAAACTTGGACTATGAACAATCTACACTCCAATGGCTTTGATTACCACTCAATCCCATTTGTCCCTGCTAGTTGAGAGAAGGGCTAACAAAGGCCTTTCTTTGAACATTTCCCTATTAGCCCTTGACACATATTGATGTTTTATTTTTCCAGTGGTTTCAGATCAGATGTTTAGGAGGGTTTGTCTTTTTTAATTAATTTTTATAACAAATATTTTTCTTAGTATAAAATGCTGTTTAATTTTGTGGATAACATGAACATTTCTAAGAGTTTAATTTATATTTTGGTGTACATATTTATCTGCGGTGATTTTCATGCCAAAGTACATGCGGGATTTCTATCATCAATTCCCTGTGGCCCTCATTGTGTTGAAGATTGGGTCAGAGATTCTCTTAACCCTAGGGGTTTGGAACTTTAAAATTATATTTGTGAGCATGGGCTAGCAAATATTTTGGACCTCAATGGCTGTGGTTCTGTCCTTATATATACTGGCTGTGGATGCCAGTCAGTGATTGATTATATTTTCTTTACTCTCCAATTATGTGTCTTCCTGTAATGTGGTTGAGAATCTCTACAATGATCATAACCTCACTGCTGTTGAAATCCTTTTCCCTATATAAAACTTGCACTGTCTTTCAGAAGACACTTTGGGCCTGATTACGATGGTGGTGATACCGCCACTGACAGCCTGTCAGTGGCTGTCTCACCGCCATCGTAAGCAGGTTTCACTCCCGCCATATTACAATGGCGGGCGTTCGGTTGCCGGTTGGAAAGAATGACCACCACGGTTCCAACAGGCTCAAGGAGCCCGTCAGACTGTTGGAGGGGAATCATATCCCCACAATGGTGGCGGTGCCTGCCAGGCACCACCAAAGGGATTATAATGTACCTTTCTGCCTGCTTTATTCATGGTAGGTAACCCGTCATGAAAAGGCAGTCGTAAAGGGATTTTGGGGGCCCGTGCTGGGTCCCCCTTCCCTCCTGGTCCTCTGATATGGGCACTGAGGGGCACCTATGGTGCTCCCCTACATATCCCTGGACCATGTGACAGGCACCATACGGTGCCATGTAGTGCAGGGATATGTCAGGTGTCCCTATTTTGCATGGCCGCGGGTGCAGCAGCCAGCAGAACCCGCCGCAAGGCAAAATATTGGCATTGTGACCGCCGTGGTGGCAGCAGCATGTCGAACGGTCCCTTTTCCGATACGGTCTGCCCGTTATCGTAATCAGTCCCTTTGTGTTTTGGCAACAACATCCGATGAGCTTAGGGGGATCTGGAGGTTAAAAGACCCTGAGAAAGTTCTGAAGTTTCTGATTTGAAAACTCTTTAGCTACTTCGACCTTTGTCTGACATATAGGGTGAACGAGGATTTGCTGGTTGCCAGCTAAATTAAGATTTGCCTGAGAATCATAGCATCCTTAGCAAAGCTCAAGTAAAATTAAGAATATACTACCACTAAATGGTTTTATGCTTCTTACTTGTTATCCGGAGGGTTTTTGGGCAGCCTTGAAATCTTCACCAATAGATGCCAGTTTGGTTGCTGCTTGTATTTCTTATAAGACATCAATTAAACTCAGGAAGAAGGACATAAAAAAACCTAGGTGGGATAAGATGGTGGTGGCTTGTGTAAATATGAATTCAAAACTTATTTGGAGTACTGTTAGAGCTAAAAGACCCTGCAATGGTAGGTTAGGAAGTTTAAGTGTACATATTACATCTAAACAATGGGCCACTCATTTTTGGAGTATATACCAACACAGACCCAGCCAAAATGACAGTAATATAATTTGTGTACAAAACAATTGAAGTCAGTTTTTCTATTGAGTTGAGGAAGGTTTTTCAAGCTCTGCGTGAGTATCCTTCTGGCAAAGCGCCTGCACCGCATGGTGTGCTGATTTCATCCTCAATTATCCTGCCATGGGAATTGCTTACAACCAGGGTGCTGTGGACCAATCTCTCTCATTGACTCCACTGGTAACATTTTGAGGAGATTAATTTTCAATAGAATCAGATTATTATTGATCAAGAATAACAATAATATTAATTCTTGCCATTAGAGCGTTCCGTGAAGCTCTAGGTACTTTGGAGCATGCTTGAATCTTCATTTGATTGTGGGTAAATGCATTGTCGCAAAGCATTGCCCCTTGTAACTGGCCTTAATGGACCTTAGTTGTGGATTTGATTGGGTTAACCGGTCTAAACTGTGGAAAATACTTTTAAATATTGGTCTAGATGCCCTTTTGCTGCATGCTTGCGTGGAATAGCATGGGAATTTGGAGGCTAAGGTCATGAAGGTGAATACTCTCCCTCTTTTAAGTTGGAGCGTGGAGTCAGCCAGGGCTGTGTCGTGGCACCCTTTTTGTTCATTCTCTGGATTAACAATATGAATAAACATTTGACTGAGTGTGATTTGGATGTGCCCAGAATTAACTTGATGCAGATTCCAGCCTTACTTTACATGGATGACACAGTCTTGTAGATGCGTACTCCAAGGAGCTTGGAACAACTTGTGATTGCCTTCTCCGATTTTATGGCTGCACTGGATCTAGTAAACAATTTCTTAAAACAGTAAATCGTGGCATATGGGCTGCACAGTTAGACCTCAAGAATTTTTAGCATTAAGCATTAAGGGCAATAAACTGTATATCGTTCCTCTTATCAGGGGATAGTTTTTGACTGCACAAATTCCTGGAGCAGAAACATATCAACATGTAGCCAAAAATGTAGGCTGTCTGTGGGTGTTATATTTAACATCTCTTCTGTAATTGGAAGTAGGCCTCAATGCTAGAAATGTATAAAAGACTAAGGGGGTCATTACGATGGCCATCGAACGTGGATTCCCCGACCACCAAATTCGGATAGCAGGGGGAATCCTCAGTGCAGCATGGCGGTCACAAAGACCGCCCACCACTGTTCCCAGAGCGGTCCTTTTTCACCCGCCTTGCGGAACCAAAACATAGGTAATCCTTGCATCAGTGCCTTGCAGGCACCGCCGTAGGGATTACGATATCCCTTTCCGCCAGTCATTTTTACGGCAGTCATCCCGCCACAAAAAGACAGGTGGAAATGGATTCGGGCGCCCATTGCAGGCCCCCCTTGTGCTGGGGGGAGACAGTGGTGCACTGGGGGGGTACCCAAGGTGCATTTCCCTGCACTGAGTGGCAGGCACCGCGAGGTACCTGCCACGTAGTGCAGGGAAAGGCACTACAAGCATTTTTACTATTGCAGCGGGTGTTGCAGCCAGAAGCACCTGCCGCAATGGTAAACATGCAAGATGCGACCGCCACGGTGGCGGTCGCATCATAATTTCATGTGAAGGACCGCCGCCATACTGGCGGGTGGTCCCACTCACTACCTCGATCTGCCCACCATCGTAATGATCCCCTATGTGTGCCGGTACTTTCATATGGGGTTGGGGTGTGGGATTACGTAAACATCAGCATTCTGCTATTACAGGAGAATCGAGGACTTCTGCCTCCCTCCTGTCCCAGCTATGTATGCCATGAGGAATTGGGCCTCCTGTTATTGGATGATTCAACTAATTGGCTTCTCTCACCCTGTGGCTCTCAGTAGGGCTAAACCCTCAAGCCAAACTTAACCGCCTCATTATTAGAGATTGCTTAGAATACAACAAGCCCTTACCATTTCTTGGCTCTCATATGCTAAAGGAGCTTTTGAGGACCTGGGGCTGTCTCACCTTTTTTATAACTCATCTGCCATCAGCAAAAACTGTTAAATCTACGGGGGTCATTCTGATGGTGGTCGGATGTCTCATCATATGCCGTCTGACTGCCATCTGCTACTGTGATCTGACCGATGCATTACAATGCGTGCGGTCAGAGGCAGCAGGGGGAGGGGCAGTCCAAGGCTTTCTGACAGGCTCCACGAGCCCGTCGGACCATCAGAAGGTCAGTATTCCCTACTATAGGGGTGTTGCCTTCTCAGGCACTGCCGTAAGGATTACAGTGTTCCTTTCTGCCTGCCCTTTCATGGCAGTTCGCCCGCCATGAAAAAGCAGGTGGAAAGTGACTTTGTGGGCTCCTATCAGCCCCCTTCCTCCCTGGCCCTCTGCTATGGGACCTGGTGCCCACTTAACATCCCTGCACCATGTGGCAGGCACTGCATGGTGCCTACCACATGGTACAGCATATGTCTGCGCAACGCTCATGATCACAGTCTGATTTGCCATTGGATCCTGAAGCATATGTGCTAAAATAGCTAGGACATACAACAAAATCTTTTCTCTCCCCTATTTTCACTGAACGCTGAGTTGTTTCTGTATATAGTGAATTGTCTTTATCACCAACCACCGCGTCACTTTCTCACCACAGTCACTTATCTCATATTGCAACTGAAATTGTAAATTGTGACAGCCAGAATTATTTGATATATTTTTTCTAAACAGACTATTGAATTATATTTTTGGTGTGTGTTCTATTATTTTCTCCTCTTTCACAATTCATTGACATGTGTTATAAGTAAGCTGTAGCTACCTTCTCTAAGCAATTGAAAAAACCCAACAGAACCAATCTTTTCACTTTAATACAAAAATATCTACACACAATACACCAAAAATAAATAACACAAACATCGATTAAAAAATATAGTTTGAAAAAATCTCTATGACAAAAATATCAACAACAAAAATAAAGCACACAAAAATATAGATAACATTAAAATAAAATGAAACAACAAAAACATCAATATAAACAATATCGACAAAACAATCATAGATAAAATACATGTAAACTATATCTAAAATAACATTTAAAAATAAAAATATGGGGGTGTGGCCAAGATAGCGGCGGAGTAGCAGCGTCTCTCGTGGGCTCCGCTCACCTAGGCCGGCACATTAGCATCCATAGGCGATCCTGGATGCTGAAAACAGCTTAATTCGCCTTATAAGCCCCGGAGCACATACAGCTTACATGTGAGGCCCTGACTGAGGCAACGGACCAATTTAGAGCCGGGGCCGTCCGGAGGCAGGGGCCTACTGGGAGAGAAGCGGGAGTGACCACTGCTTGAGCCATGTCTTGGGGCCGGGGGACTGGTCCGGGACTGGGTGCAGAGCCCTAAGCGGGAACGAGACCTTGCCTGATGGGAGAGAGGAGAACAGCGGACCCCGTGCCGTATAACAGTGGAGGGCGGCAGAGTGACGTTAGCAGACCCGCAGGCCCTGGCACAGACCACGCGGCAGTGGAGTCCCGGGAGAGCTGCGTTCTTGAAACAGCCACCATGATTGTAGACAGGCTGAAGCGGAGGTAGTTGAACATTGTTGGGCCCGAGAGCGGCGGAATCGAGGTGAAAGCCACGGGTCCAAAGAGTCGAGAGGGAAAGGCCACATGTGGTCGCAGACCATATTCAGGCCCAAAATAGGACCCCGCACCGAGCAACAGAGGAGGGGAGCGCAGCACAGTGACGGGATCGGACCCACAAGCCCTGATACAGACCGCACGGCAGCAGAGTCCTGGCAGAGCTGCGCTCCTGACACGGCTGCCCTGATTACATACAGCCTGCAGCAGAGGAAGTGGAATGCTGTTTGGCCCGAGAGCGGCGAAACTGAGGTGAGAGCCACGGGCAGAGGGGTTGAGTGGGACAGGCCCGAGTTTGACAAAGGCCTTGTTTAGGCTTACAATAGCTCAAAAGGCCTCGCCCCGCTGAGCTGGGTAGATCCCCGGGGCTCCTGCTGGTGGCATCAGAAACTGCTCCTTAGGCTTTGCGGGCAAAACGGCTGGAGGGTCTGACCAGTCCCCCACTTGCAAAGTGACAGAGAGAACGGTAGAGGAGGAATAGACTGGACTGACCTCCCCCAGTGCGGCCTGTGCCTCTCACGAGGCCATAGACTTTAGAAGGAGAAGAGAGCCAGCCCCCTGGCTCAGAGAGGAGCCCCAATCAGGAGCTGAAAGCTGGAGAGGTCCTAGAAGGTGGCTCAACCAGAAGGCGGAAAAGCACCAGAAGACCTTGAATCGAACCGAATGAGGGTTGCTGACCCAGCATAGGGAGGCCATGAGTTGGACTTGAGGTGACCCCCCCAGCGCCTAATGGGCACTCCGAAACCCCAGACGTAGGGGGCAGACTCAGCTAGTTGCAACAGCCAGGATCCCATAGGCGCCCTGCAACACTGACAGGGGCGGCCGCAGCGACTGCACTGTGGATTACGAGAAGCAGGGCCCCGCAGAGATGTCCACACACCGCACGAAGAAGGATCCGACGATCCGAGACCTTCTGCAGAAACCAGGCACGAAGAGGGCAGATCAACCAATGACCCATCAATAGGACAAAGATATGGACTCTCCTGGAGTGCAACTGGAGGAGTAGATAACACGTGGCTTCTTGGAGCAGCTGTTTTGGACACTCAGAGAATACTTTGCGGGCCTGCGACAGGATGTCACCTCTGATATTAAGCAAATCAGAGCTGAGGTACAGGAGCACGGCAATCGGGTTGACTCTCTAGACCAGAATGGCGACCGAAAGGAGGAGGAGATCACCGAACAAGCCTGTGAATTGGTGGAGTTACGTGATAGTAATGAGGCGCTCCATCTTTTCCTTGAAGATCTCGAGAACCGCTCACGAAGTTTCAACATACGTACCAAAGAAGTGCCTCTTCAAGCAGATGGGGGGAGCTGGAGGAATGGGTGGTCTGTTTCTTCCGACATGTGGCACCGGCTCTGGGAGATAAAGAAATCGTACTGGGACGTGCCCACTATGCAGGCCAGCTGGCCAAGAATCCGGGACAACAGGACATCCTCACATGTCTCCACTCCTTCTAGCAGAAAGAGATCATAATGGCCACCAGAGACAAATCAACCCTGGTGTATGAGGGACTTCAAGTTGGTATCTACCAGGACCTGTCGCTGTTCATCCTCCAACGACGCAAAGCCCTGAAACCAGCCACAACCTACCTACATGATAAGGGTGTCCGGTACTGTTGGAGATACCCTTTAAGGCTTTCATTCGTCTTGAACATGGAATTGCACTCAGTTCGGTCGCTGAAGGAGGCACTGGAGGTACTCGGTTTCGACCTGGAGGAAGGGGGCAACCCTGATTCATCAACAGATGATACCACCGCACATGAAACCCAGAAGATGACGAGGGACCAGGCGCGAGCAACCCTCCAAACCAACAGCCATGGAAAGCCAGAAAGAAAGGGAGGCGCTGCTCCGAGAGATACAAAATCGGGATGGGGCCAGGGGACAGCTTGCCCGTCTGAGCATAGGACACACTGCTGCTCACTAATTCGGTGTTGCAGACATCTCAGTTGCATCCAGAAGTGCTGAAACCCAGCCTCGGCAGAGGGGGCTCGCTCTCGTCGATGCGATGACCAACCACCGAACACAGGGACCCATACACGACAGTGCACTGTATGCCGGCATCTTCTCAAGCCTTGTTTAACCTAATCTCTAATTGTACTTCTTTACTTTCCTGTCTCTTTCTCTTACAACGGGGCCTACTCTGCACAATGCCACTGGGGGGCTAGAAAAACTGTGCCAAGGCCTGCATGGATCAGGGGGGGGAATACAGTTTTCTAAGGGAGGACCAGTTAGATGGCGGTGGCTGCTCAGATCCCAGGTGGCTCAAGACGCATGCACATGGGACACAGTGTCATACATTGCACATGGAGTGAACCAGGAGACAGGAAACTAATGCGAGACTCCCCACAACTGGGGGATGGGGAAGGGGGGCGGTGGGGGCAATGCAACACGCCATCACGCAGGACTGGGATACACCCGGGGCAGAGGAAGGAAACACTTGTTCCAATGCACATCCAGAGAGGGATCCTTGCCCATTCCATTAAATACCCATATGTCTGCCATTGAGACAAGGATCATGAGCTTCAATGTCCGAGGACTCAATACACCCGTTAAGCGACGCTCACTTTTCACAATGCTTAGGGATACGAGATGCAATATCTGCTTAATACAGGAGACACTCTTGCTGCGCGCTGACTGGAAACGCCTATGCTCCAAGTGGTACGACAGACAATACTTCTCCTCAACTATGGGGAAAAAGGCAGGAGTGGCCATTATCATAGCTTCCCATTTACAAGGCACTGTAATGGGGGTACATGCAGAAATACCAGGCAGAATGCTGGCACTGCGGGTTCTGGTGGGATCCTGCTCACACACCATAGTTTCCATATACAGCCCTAACGAACACCAAGAAGATTTCTTCAGAGACACACTAAATAGGATTGTGGATTCTCAGGATGAGGACTTAGTATTAGGGGGGGCTTTAACATAGCTCCGAATCCACAGCTCGACAGTTCAATGACAAGGATGGGACACTCGGGGTCACTCACGGAGCCTATGCTCCAAAAACTTGGGGAGGTGGGTCTGCTGGATGCTTGGAGGCACCGAATTCCCACAGCTTGGAAGTATACTTTTTTCTCAGCGTCTCACCAGACATACTCAAAGATTGATTTGTTCTGGACCTTCCAAGGGGTTACAGGTTATGTCGAAGAGGTAGCGATAGGGGCGGCGGTGCTGTCCGACCACTCTCCGATTACGTTGGTGCTGTGCTTGCTGGGTAGGTTGCCACGCCAGCGGTTGTGGAGGCTCAACCACAAGCTACTCACATACGATTCCAACATTACTGATATACGAGCTGAGATTCGTGCCTATTTGGAAATTAAAGATGATAGCGCGACTCCACTCCCCCAAGTCTGGGACGCTCTGAAGGCGGTGAAACAAATCGGTTTCTGTTGATTGCCGCAAGACTCAATAAAGATAGGAGGGAAAAGTGGGAGCTGCTTGAGGTGCAGGTTAGGGAACTCAAGGGGGTGCACTGCCGCACGGGTGCTGTCCAGACCAGAAGGCAACGTAATAGTGCACGGAAGCAACTGAAGGCACCGGATTGTGACCGTGCGTAATATGCGCTCCTGCATACTAGGCAACGTTATTGTGAAGGGGGAACAAAGCCTGGAAGCTCCTGGTGAATTTGCTGAGATCCCAGGTGACTGCACACCACATTACGGATATAAGGAACTCCCAGGGAGAGATTTCCAAGGAGAAAATGGACAAAGCGGCGGCGTTTGAGGCCTTTTACAAAACACTATATACAGCCGAGCACCTAGATGAGGTGACTGCTGAGGGCTATTCAGTCGTGCTCCAATGGCCTCTTTCCCCCTGGTCAATGCTGCCGCTATGGACGCAGATATCCATCCAGAGGAGGTCCTACGGGCCATACAGAAACTTACGGTGGGGTAGGCTCCTGGGGGGGAACGGCTTCCTAGTCGATTTTTATAAAGTGTTCGCCCCTGAGCTCACACCACCCATGACATGTCTTTTTAACGCTTTCAGCGAGACTGGCACTCTAACCCCCACAATGTCAATGGCAGAAGTGGTGGTGATACCGAAACCCGGAAAAGACCCAAAGGACTGTTCTTCCTACCGCCCGATTTCATTACTGAATGTTGATCTGAAGATCTTCACCAGCGTACTGGCGGCGTGACTTGGCCCTCACATGCAAGGCCTGGTTGACCCAGATCAATCAGGCTTCATTCCCGAATGCAACTGCAGCGACGGGACGAGACGCCTCTGCCACCTATCAAACAAAACTCAATGCACCCAACAACTTACATTTCTCCTCTCGGTCGATGCCGAGAAGGCGTTTGACCAGGTACGCTGGCCGTACTTGAGATGCGTTTTTAACAGATTTGGGATTGGGACACGCTGTCAATGGTGGGTGGATTGTCTATACAATGCACCAGAAGCATGGGTTCAAATGAATAGGATAGCCTCCCGGCCGGTTGCGATAGGGAGGGGGACACGACAGGGGTGCCTGCTATCCCCCTTTCTCTTTGCGCTCTATATGGTGCCATTTGCTGAGAGTGTTTGGCACCTCCAGACAGCCACTGGGATCTGAATGGGAGATAGAGAGCACAAGATATCCTTATATGCGTATAATGTGGTGTTATTCCTAACGCGGACGACGCTATCCCTCCCTCCCCTCTTAGAGGAACGTACGACATTTAGTGGCATATCAGAATTTAAAATTAACCTACAAAAAACACTGGCACAAGGCCTCACCCTGCCCCGGGCTGAGCAGGATCACTTGCAACAGACATTCCAGTCCGAGTGGGCGCAGGAGGGTGTCTCTTACTTGGGGCTGCAAATATTCCTCAAGACGGAAAGAACAGGCAAAACCAACTACTCCGCCTTGCTAGATGATATCCAGGGGGAACTAATTAGCTGGAAGTAGCACTCCATGTCATGGCTGGGCAGGTTGACAGCTTTTAAAATGACTCTCTTGCCTCGCATTCTCTTTGTGATGCAGACGCTACCACTGTGCCCCCACCTCGAATCCTAGTGCAAGTGCAACACCTGATTGGGAATTTTATATGAGAAGGGAAAAAGGCCCGCATGGCACGACATCAAACATTTCTAAGCCAGGCAGATGGGGGACTCGGGGTCCCCCACCTGGAGAAATACTTTCGGGCAGCGCAACTGCTGTACATGATTGAGTGGTATAAACTAGAGACAGAAAGGCACTGCTGTTTTTTATTGACCACACAATCGCTGGGATGCACATTTGGAAAATTCCCTGGCTTCCCAAACGCCTTAGGCCAGCTAGAGCTTATCTCTCGCCGGTACTGAGCGAAACTATTGGGGAGTCGGACAGAGTACAGGAGCCTAGTGGCCTTTCAACCCCAATCTCCCTGCTGACCCCTTTCATAGGTAACCCAGATTTCCCCCTTGCGATGGAAGGGAAAAGATATCTGAATTGACAAGAAGCTAACAGTAAAAGGATAGGTGACCTATTGGACGAGAAAGGGATTATAGAATTTCCCGAGCTGGTGTCAGGCTTTGGAATCCCCCAGGACACCTACTGGCAATATTTAGTGATCAGACACTAGATAACACAACCCCAGATACAACCACATGCTAGCCGCCCCCACACAAAATTTAAGCAATGGTATATAATACCCACATCAGATAAACGACTGCTTTCGGACATCTACTCCTTTTTGAACAAACCTAAGCATAATGCTAAGTCCCCAGCGCAGCGTGGTGGGAATCGGAATTGGAGTGGGAGTTCTCCCCTAAAGAGTGGCAGGATATAATTCACAGGACCAGAGTCTCCTTCTGCAAGACTGCGGACAAAGAAATGTTTTTAAAGATAGCACACTACTTATACTATACTCTGGTAAGGGTTGCAAAATGGAAACCCACGGGCAGTAATCTATGCTGGCGCAATTGTGGGCAGGTTGGCACGTTCACCCATATTCTTTGGTTGTGCCCCAAAATACAGACTTATTGGAATGCGGTTCCTCAGGAGGTCAACTCCATCCACCACACTGAAATGCCCAGATTCCCCAGTTACACTCTTCTGGGATTGCCAAACCCCATTACTTACCCTCTTAAGTCCTGTAGGGGAAGGGCCATTCCCTTAACACTAGGAGACGCCAAACAGGTGCTGCTGACACATTGGGGAACTGAAGAAGCTCCGACTAAATTAGACTGGCTATACAAGTTATGGGAGGTAGTAGGCAGGGAAAAGAATACAGCCGGCTTGACACACACCCTACGCAAATTCGATAAAACGTGGGGCACCACCATTGAATTCCTGTTCTCTGAATTTGTGGAACTCACCTGCCTACGATACCTCCGAGTGCTACGACTCACTACCACAAACTCCCAACCAAACACTCCCAACCACTGGCGAAGGAATAATCCCTCCTGTGGCTGCTCATCAGCAAGATCTAGACATGCGCCTGCCTTAGGCTCCAATTCTCTTACTCCTTCTTCTCTTGTATCTCTGCTTTCCCTATCTATTATCAACTTTTCTCTTCAATATATTGCCTTATCTTTCCCCAGCGACCATGTGATGTAGGTGGCGGCTATTGTTCACTATGCACCTATAAAATCTATACAAAGATTTGAAACATAAACATAAAAATACACTATTTACAATTATGTAATTAAATAACATATACCAAATATTTTAAACAAACATTCAAAATAATTACATAATTAATATCATTGAATAAAACAAATACAATAACAATCCAAACACAAATAAATAAACAGACAATACAACATTATAAATATATCACAGCTACAGAAAATAAACAAACATAAATATGTATAAAATATAAAAATATATTACATTTATTTACATATACATTTAAATAAAAACAATAAACAAAATAAAAACATACATTAAATAAACATTAAATATTAAACATATTAAAAGGTAACAGCTAAAAACATTTAAAATAGCTAAATCGACCAATAAATGTAAACTAAACCAGCACAAACCAATAGAAAACTCTAACTAATTAACTAAACACTATGAAAACAATGAATTAATCAACACAAAATTTGCCGCAATATAAACAAACACGGAAGAAGAGCAAACCTTTATGAGAGATAGAACACAGAACAAAAAACAACTACACAAACAATTATTCCGAAAATCCCTCAGTATCGGTAAAAACAAAACTTTATAACTAAATAAATGGAATTAGCTTTTTTAGATTTAATTAACTAAAACTATTACATGTTTTCCCTTACATATCACAGATTAAACTTCACTAAAAATCCACCTACAAAATTCTACACAAATATTTACGTGCACAACAAGATTTAAATCAACATTATGAAAATTATATCACAAAGTAAGTATATGACTTAACCAACAAATAAAGTAAAGTATTTAAAACTAATACATTTAATAAAAATGCAAAACATAGATAACAAATACTTTTCTTTTAACAGCTTCTACAAAAGTCTACATAACCACAACATCAACGAAAGACACTTCATCAACTAAAAAAGGTAAGTATATATTTTGTTTTACAAATGAATAAAAATAGAGACTACATAATGAAAGTAATCAAATGAACTAAAACTATAACCTTTTCTTTTATGTTTCACAGATTACACTTCACTATAACGCCACCAAAAAACCTCAAAATAAACATTAACTTCGAAACCAAGTACAAAATCAACATTAAAGAAAAATATAAAACTAAGTAATTAAATAAATTCATCAACAAATAGAGCAAACTAATAGAAAACGATAAATTAAATGAAAAAGGAAATATAACCAAAAAATACTTTTCTCTTCACAGCTTCTACAAACTTCAACAACCAACAACATCAAAGAAATAAACTTAATCAGTATCAATTAGTAAGTGTTCTTTTTTAACTAAATAAAAATAGAGACTATAAAATCGAAATAATAAAATTATATTATTAAAAATAACGTTTTGTTTTCAGACCAACAAAAAAACAGTGAATACACCACGACCATCAAACACATATCCTTCAAAAATTGTAAAACAACACTAATGTAAGCTTATATTCAACTATAATAATTATACTAACATGTTTACTGTTCAAATTCGTATAATAAAAAAAAAAAAAAATATATATATATATATATATATATATATATATATATATATATATATATATATATATATATATATGATCAAGTCCCCCAGGAGGGATGAAACGCGTAATGGCTGCCGTTCTGTCTGTGAGATTCAACGAATAAACGGATATTGAACAAGAATCCTGTGGTCCGTGCTCTCTTTACTCGGCTTTGTTGGGTAATATACGATAAAGCAGAGTGCTCTCGAATATATATATATATATTAACTACTTGCGGTCGCCAGTAGATAGTTATAGTTAGGACCGAGTTCCCATAGGAAATCTGCAAATTCTATTTTGAATAACTTTGGCGCCGGTTGACGAATCCTCGCAAAATAAAAACTAATGGGGCGCTCTGCTCAGCTCCTACCCTCAAAGTCTCGGGGTGATTCGTCAAGCGGGGGCTGAGAAAAAAGGGGGGTCATAAAACACGTTTTCCCCATGCATTTTCCCATAGGACCTTTAGTCAAAGGTACAGCCCGAACGGCTGAACAGAATTACTTGAAATTTGGCAAAGAGGTAGTCCTAAGGTCAGGGATGTGCCTTTTGCATATATGGTGTCAATCTGTTCAGTAGTTCCTGAGAAAATTGCAGTTAAAAGTACATAAATATCTATATGCGCGCAGCGTGCGCGCACGGTGCCGTGCGCGAGCGTAATTCTGATTGGTGGTTAGATGTCAGTCTACATTCGAATCGGTCGAAATCAGGAAGTGTCAGATGCCATTTTGTGTATGGTAGTGAAAAAGGAAGGTGGAGAACGTGAAAAGGGGGCAGGGTAGAGAGTTCCTGACCCCCTAGCCTTTGTCAGGGGGTCCCTGGAGGACCCCGAAGGGTGAAAAAAACATTTTTTTTTTTAAAAATCGCGGGGTGCGGGCACCGTGCGCGCACGGTGAAAAACCCTTAAAAAAAAAAAAAAAATTAAACGAGCCATTCCATATTACAGGATACAGTCAATCTACAACTATATACATAGGTAGTTTATTGTAAAATAAATATATAAAAAATATAATATTACATACATAAATTAGCATTTAAAAAACCTTACAAATTCACTAAAAAAACCATAGGTTTCACACACGTTATAGTTAGAAATTAGCATTTAAAAAACCTTGCAAATTCACTTAAAAACCATAGGTTTCACACACGTTATAGTTAGGAATTAGCATTTAAAAAACCTTGCAAATTCACTGAAAAAACCATAGGTTTCACACATGTTATAGTTAGCTGGACATTTCACTCGTAAAAAACCATTGAAATTCCCCCGTTATAGTTAAATCAGCTAAATATAACTCGCGCGACCGCAATCCACTGCTAATGACGTCGCATATTACATCACTGATGACATCATCCAGTGAATATGTGTCTTTCTGAAAAATACATATTTTTTATATATGTATATCTAAAGGTTAATGGAAGAATAAATGGGTAAATAAGTGTCTAAATGCATGTTTTTTTTTGTAAAATTAATTGTATAACTGACTTATTAACAGTATTTTAGTGAATACAGTGATGTAATATGTGACGTCATCAGCAGTGGATTAAGAATGGGGACAAAACATACCCCGTGGCTAGACATTTTGATCAAATCCACAATAGAAGTATTAAAGGTTTTGAGTACTACGTGATCGATGCAGTCCCTGTGAGCGAGAGAGGGGGAGATAGAGTTAAGAAACTGAGAAGGTTGGAGTCTAATTATATTATTAGGCTCAACACCAAGATCCCCGAAGGTTTGAACATGGAAGAAGACTTTCATACACATTTATAAAATGACTGTGTTTCACTCCCTATGCCTGAAGTAGAATGAAATTTAGAATGGTTTTAATTGTATCTCTTTAAAGTTATGATATATGATTTATTCACGTGCACTTTTTTACAGACTTGTTTTTACAACAGAGAGTATATGAGATGGAGTTGTTAAGGTGGCTTAGAATTTTGCTAATAGCCCACTTGGGCAGAACTGTGTGAGTTTTGGGCGTTATGGTACTATTAGCGCAACAAACAAAGGGCATTGTGCTTTATGACTGGGATCGGGTTAGCCCACTGGGGCATAACGTGCGCTTATGATTCACTTCTACCGAAACTCTTATGACGGTCTGAGCTCTCCAAAATGCAAATTGTATTATACTTTAATCTTGTTTACAATTTTATTTTAGAATTGTTAATGAATGTGCAGAGGAGATCAGACCGATTGCATTATTATGAAATGAATTGAGAAATTGCAAGATCAGCCGCCGGGGAGTCCGTAAATTACTTTGGACTACAAGTCTGTTGTTACTTTCTATTGTTTAGTAGTTCAACACGTATTACGTTCACACGAAGAGCTTATAATGGCGGCAAAACTTTATGGAGACCGTTAGTGAACAAGCTTGTGGGACAAGCGAAACGCGTCTAACGTTGCAGCTGACTGCAAATAAAGGATATTTTGCGCATTTGACACGGCGTCGACTCTCCTGCTTTGTATGAACTTTGTCAAATATTACCGGACCGAGCTTGGGAGGTCCGTTCGTCGACGCGCCCTCTGATCTGGAGGTGGTGGGCATACCGAAGCAAATGGAGGTGAAGTTTGTAAGCCACCGCCCCCCCATCTGAAGATACGGGATTGAAGGCGTTCTTCCCGTGGTTAATGTACGTTGTACAGCGTGCAGCTTTCTCCGAGGTGAGCAGCAGGGATCAACGAGTCGGAGGACCCAAGGGAACCTGACTTCTTTAAGGAGGTAAGCGGCGCAGGATTCAGATGGGAAGAGGCAAAGCCAATAAGGACAGTGACAATCTCATCCATTTTGGATAGAGGTTATTGGCGGTTCAATGCGCGGGGATTTATCCCTATTGAATTAAACCTTGGATTGACAATGTCGGCTAGTGAAATACAGGAGAGGGAAGAGGTAGCATGGTCGATTTTTGATGATAAAGTGCTCTCCGTTCACGTAAGAGCTGTATCGGATGGCGTTGCACAAGTTACAGATGTAGTGGCCAGATTAAGAAGACTGGAAAAATTGAAGCGCTCCGAGCTTTCCAAATGGTGGGAATCCAAGTCGCTTCAGTGCTACTTGGAAGTAAAAAGGGTTCCCAGAGGTCTTAGGATTTTGTTGGCCCCTACATACGAGGACCCCAATCCTAATATGTTAAGAGAATGGGCAGAGAATAACCAAGACGCCTCGAGCAGAATGCTGCAAATTCTTGTTAAGTACGCCGACATAGACCGTGCTAAAATTCTGGAAGAAATTGAGCAAATTCTGCAAATGCTTGACAAAGAACAAGACCAGGAGATGATCATTACATTTAAGACAGAAATGAAAGAACGACTGTCGAAATTGGAAGTAACAATCAAGGAAAGGAAGGCGCAGAAATTCCGGTGTGACAAAATCGACTATGAACGAGGGCAGATCTATACGTTCGCCAAAAAGTTTGATAGTATGTGGAAACAGAGGCTGAATGTGGCCAGTGGAAGACCATATGAGCATCAATCTGAATTGAGCAGTGTTCCCAGCTCGGAATTGGATACTGATTTAGAGGAGGGGCCTAGCACTGGAGCAGTGGTACCATCAGTTATTGATGAATTTGATTTTTTAAGAGAGGAAAGACGTTTCAACCTACGACCCCGCCCCCAAATAAACGCCAGGCCACCAAGAGGAAGAGGCAGAGGCAGAGGCGGCGTAAAGGGGCAAAGCAGTGTAAACAACAACAGCGAGAAAATGAAGAAATCAAGCAAATAGAGCATAGCAATACCGCTACAGTCATTAACCTCACGAATATTTTGTTAACGGATAAGGAACAGAATATTTTGAAACTGGGTTTATCCTTTTGCCCGAAAGCCGATATTGACTATGTTCAAACTAGAGTTGACATTTTCAAATTTACAAGATCTCTGAAATTAAAAAGGTTTTTTGCAGTTGCCCCGAAATGTCCGGCCGGACGAAGCAGCAACTTAGTGGCTGATGAATCCAGTAATTTAGTTGTGGACGATATGAATTTGATGCTAGTTATGTCAGATTTGAATAATGACCTAGACCGCGATGCTCAGGCATGTCAAGAAGTGCCGACTACTTTGCAACAAGCATTGAGACTAGCTAATGATGAGAATCTTTGTATAGAACAAAGTGTACCAACTAATTTTAAGTTAAAATCCAAATTCACGCCACTAACGAGTAGGGACTCTGTAGATGTGTTTAATGACTTGGTGGTCAATGATGTGAAGAATTTGTGTCGTTCATTAAAAATGAGGAAGCAAGTATACACTCAGCGTGACAAAGAATACTATGCCTTGGTTAGAAAATTAGCCAATAATGATGCATGTATAGTGCGTGATGCTGATAAAGGGGGGAATGTGGTGTTGTGCAGTAAGGAACAGTACCTCAAGGAGGCCTATAAGCAACTTAACAATAAATCAAACTATGTAAGAGTTGCAAAGGAAGTAATGATTGCTAGCCATGATAAATTTAACAACTTGTTAGTGGATTGGCATAGACGTGGGCTGCTTAGTACTGATGAACTGCAGTTTTTAAAGATTAACAAACCTGTGACGCCTGTCTTCTATTTGATACCTAAGGTCCATAAAAGCATTGAGAGCCCCCCAGGACGACCGATTATTTCGGCCTTCTCTGGTGCGCTGGAGAACACTTCAAAATATGTGGATTTTTTTCTCAATCCTTTAGTTAAAAAACTCCCGTCTTTTATAGAAGATACGGGCGATTTTTTGAGAAAAATTTATGACATTCCTTGGGAACCAGACTTGTTACTGATGACCATTGATGCAACAACGCTTTATACTAGCATCAGACATGTGGATGGCCTGAACGCCATTAAACATTTTTTGGGTGATAGGCCTTTACAGCTGTGGCACCATACTCAGATGCTAGTGGCTATGACTGCGACTTGCCTGGGCAGTAATTACTTTCTTTTTAATGGAGAATTGTTCCACCAAGTGTGTGGGACTGCGATGGGCACCTGCTTCGCCCCCAGCTATGCGAATTTGCATATGGGCTGGTGGGAGGAGCAGGTGGTCCAGACGCAGTTTCCTAAGGAATGGCAGGAAAATGTACTGTTTTGGTGTCGCTTTATCGACGACCTGTTCGTTGTGTGGAAGGGCTCCCAAGAAAGTGCATGTTATTTTGTTAACGGATTGCAGGTCAATGATCTTAATTTGAAATTAACTTTTGAGATCAGTGCAAGCAGCGTCAATTTCTTAGATGTGACTGTATATGTTGAAGACGATAAATTGAAAACAAAACTTTATCGTAAGGCCACAGATGGTAACACCCTCCTTCATGCAACAAGCTTTCACCCTAATAATTTAGTGAGGAGTATTCCCTATGGTAAATGCCTAAGAGCTATGAGAAATTGTAGCAGCACTGAAGATCTAGATGCAGAACTAGAATGCTTGAAAGGCCGCTTTGCAGTTAGAGGGTACCCCCGGGTGTGGGTGGATGCAGCCATTTTGAAAGCCCGTAAAAAATCGAGGGAGGAAATACTATTTAACAGTAAAGGTAAATCAGCAGGACAGGACAGTGATTGTGACTATAAATGCCGATTGATTACTGGTTTTAACATGCAAGAAGGAAGCTTGCGTAAAATCCTACAAAAACATTGGCATATTATTGCAAATGATCCTATTCTTAGGAAATTTGTTGGTAGGAGACCATTAATAACATTCAGAAAGGCCAAGTCAATAAAACAATCCTTGGTTAGTAATTTACTCCCAGGAGCACAAAGGAAAACAGCCCAAAATTGGTTTTCTCCTGCAAATCAGATTTTGCTGTTTATGTCCTCCGCTGTCCATGTAACCTGCGATATGTGGGTAGTACAATACTCCCGGTACATAAGCGAATACTGCAGCATTAAGAGAGCCATTAAGAATGGGGACAAAACATACCCCGTGGCTAGACATTTTGATCAAATCCACAATAGAAGTATTAAAGGTTTTGAGTACTACGTGATCGATGCAGTCCCTGTGAGCGAGAGAGGGGGAGATAGAGTTAAGAAACTGAGAAGGTTGGAGTCTAATTATATTATTAGGCTCAACACCAAGATCCCCGAAGGTTTGAACATGGAAGAAGACTTTCATACACATTTATAAAATGACTGTGTTTCACTCCCTATGCCTGAAGTAGAATGAAATTTAGAATGGTTTTAATTGTATCTCTTTAAAGTTATGATATATGATTTATTCACGTGCACTTTTTTACAGACTTGTTTTTACAACAGAGAGTATATGAGATGGAGTTGTTAAGGGGGCTTAGAATTTTGCTAATAGCCCACTTGGGCAGAACTGTGTGAGCTTTGGGCGTTATGGTACTATTAGCGCAACAAACAAAGGGCATTGTGCTTTATGACTGGGATCGGGTTAGCCCACTGGGGCATAACGTGCGCTTATGATTCACTTCTAGCGAAACTCTTATGACGGTCTGAGCTCTCCAAAATGCAAATTGTATTATACTTTAATCTTGTTTACAATTTTATTTTAGAATTGTTAATGAATGTGCAGAGGAGATCAGACCGATTGCATTATTATGAAATGAATTGAGTAATTGCAAGATCAGCCGCCGGGGAGTCCGTAAATTACTTTGGCCTACAAGTCTGTTGTTACTTTCTATTGTTTAGTAGTTCAACACGTATTACGTTCACACGCAGAGCTTATAATGGCGGCAAAACTTTATGGAGACCGTTAGTGAACAAGCTTGCGGGACAAGTGAAACGCGTCTAACGTTGTAGCTGACTGCAAATAAAGGATATTTTGCGCATTTGACACGGCGTCGACTCTCCTGCTTTGTAGGAACTTTGTCAAATATTACCGGACCGAGCTTGGGAGGTCCGTTCGTCGACGCGCCCTCTGATCTGGAGGTGGTGGGCATACCGAAGGAAATGGAGGTGAAATATATATATATATATATATATATATATATATATATATGTATATCACGGGAGAGCAATTTTTATTATTATTATTAGTCAGATTTGTATTGCGCATGGCTGCCCCAGCGACTGGACGTCCCAGCGCAGCCAAAGACCAAAGACCGGAACCTAGGAGACAGAAATTCAGTATTAACCAAGGAGGCCGGGGAAAAGCCAAGTTTTTATGGCTTTACGGAAAGCCAGATGATTCTGGATTGCACTGATGGGGGCAGGAAGCGAATTCCAGAGTTTCGCCACCAGACTACGAAAGGAACGACTGCCAGCTCTGGCTTTCGAAACACGAGGAATGCAGACCAGCGCTCGGTCAGCCGACCTCAATGGGCACCATGGTACGTAGAACACAAGCAGGTTAGACGGCCCCAAAGGGGCCTGAAGGGTCAAGATCTTATGCGACACTCAAAGCGCCTTAAACTGAATGCGCTTTTCAACAGGGAGCCAATGCAGCTTAGGGAGTATATGAGCAACTGAACAGGACTTTGGAAATGCTACCAGTAAACGAGCTGCTGCGTTTTGAACCCTTTGCAGGCGCTTAATGCTAGCCTTATTAGCACCCAAGTAAAGGGCATTCCCATAGTCCAATCTGGACAAAATTGATGCCTGGACGATGGTTTGTCGCACCTTGGGAGAAAAGAAGCCCAGCAACGGTTTTAAACCACGCAAAAGCTCAAAGCACACCCCTGCCACTGCTTTTGATTGAAAGTCGAAGGTCAGGCCATGGTCGAGCCATACCCCCAAGTTCTTCACAACATCCTTGGGTAAGGGGGCGGGTTTCAAACGCTCCGGCCAGCACTGCTCAGACCACAACTCACGATCCTTTCCAAACAGTAAGATCTCAGACTTGTTAGCATTCAGCTGCAAGCGGTTTGCCGCCACCCAGTCTGCAACCGCTAAGAGGTCCTCTTTAACCCTTTGAATGCCCCTGACGAGCTGGACTCATCATGGCACACAGTTCTCGTGTGCCCATGACGAGTCCAGCCCGTCATGAGGCATCCCCTGGGAAATCCCACTGGTGCGGGCACCAGAGGGATTTCCTTTTAACCAAAATAGCCTTGGGAGCTGGGGAAGAGCTTCCCCAGCTCCCGAGGCCCCCCCTGGTTTCCCTGAAATGACGATCGGCGGGCACGTCGCGCTGACGTCATTTCAGTGAAACCGAAACTTAAATGAGCCAAGAGGCTCATTTCAGTTTCCCTTTCTACGTGCTCAGGGGGCTATCTCAGCCCCCTGAGCACGTAGAAAGACGGGAGAGGTATCGTAGGAAAGGGGAGAATCTCCCCTTTCCAATGGTACCCCTCCCCAGTGGATCCCTGCTTGGGGTTTGCCACAGGAGGGCGATCCCCAAGCAGGGATCCACCCACTAGACACCAGGGAGGAGGGAGCGGCCCCTTGGGCAAGGGCATTTGCCCCCCCCCAGTTTATTTTGGCAACATTTAGTCTTTTTGACCCCCGGGGGGGCAAAAGGCCCACTAGACACCAGGGAATTTTTTTAAAAGTAAAAATAGGGATGGGGCTGCCCAAAACGGGCAGGCCCATGCCCCCACCCCCCCAATTATTACAGTATTTCTGCCCCCCCCTGGGGGGCAGATGGGGCATGGGCCCCTAATCTGCCCCTTCGGGGGGGCAGAAAGCCCACAAAACACCAGGGATTTGTTTTTAGTTTTTTTTAGGGTGGGGGCTGCCCGAAATGGGCAAACCAATGCCCCCACCCACCCGCCACCATTACAGCCTTTCTGCCCCCCCTGGGGGCAGATGGGGCATTGGCCCCTAATCTGCCCCTTCGGGGAAGCGGAAAGCCCACTAGACACCAGGGATTTTTTTTTAAGTAAAAATAAGGTTTGGGGCTGCCCAAAATGGGCATGTCCATGCCCCCACCCCCCACAATCATTATAGTCTTTCTGCCCCCTCTGGGGGGCAGATGGGGCATTGGCCCCTAATCTGCCCCTTCGGGGGGCAGAAAGCCCACAAAACACCAGGGATTTGTTTTTAGTTTTTTTTAGGGTGGGGGCTGCCTGAAATGGGTAAACCAATGCCCCCACCCACCCGCCACCATTACAGCCTTTCTGCCCCCCCTGGGGGCAGATGGGGCATTGGCCCCTAATCTGCCCCTTCGGGGAAGCGGAAAGCCCACTAGACACCAGGGATTTTTTTTTAAGTAATAATAAGGGTGGAGGCTGATCGAAACGGGCACGCCAATGACCCCACCCACCCGCCACCATTACAGCCTTTCTGCCCCCCCGGGGGGCAGATGGGTCATTGGCCCCTAATCTGCCCCTTCGGGGGGTGGAAAGCCCACTTGATGCCAGGGTTCTTTTTTCGCGCAGTTTTATTTAGGGTGGTGGATTTTATTTAGGGTGGTGGCTGCCCGAAATGGGCTCGCCAATGCTTCCACCCCCTGCCACCATTATAGCCTTTCTGCCCCCCCCGGGGGGCAGATGGGGCAGTAGCCCCCAATCTGCCCCCCCGGGGGGGCAGAAATCCCACTAAATGCCAGGGATTTTATTTTGCACAATTTGTTTTAGGGTGGGGGCTGCCCAAAATGGGCACGCCAATGCCGCCAACTCCCACCACCATTACAGCCTTTCTGCCCCCCCCTGGGGGCAGTAGCCCCTAATCTGCCTCCCCCCAGAGGGGCAAAAAGCACCCACTCTGCTCCCGGGTGAGGGCAGAAAGCCCACTTGATGTGAGGACCCTTGCCTGTGGCGGGTCCTTGGGCCTCCCGCACGAGTGAGGCACCGTTTTTATCAGGAGACCCGGGGGAATGCTGGGTGGTAGGAAATTTGTGTCAGCCCGGTGATGCCACAACTTTCCCACACAAAAATGTGAGAAAAAAGGTGATTTTTTCAGCTAAATTTGAGCTTGGCAGGGCATTCTGGGCAAGGAAACCATTGGGGGATCCATGCAAGCCATACCTCCCTGGAATCCCCCGGGTGTCTAGTTTTCAGAAATGTGTGGGTTTGGTAGGTTTCCCTAGGTGGTCGCCGAGCACCAGGCCAAAAACCCAGGTGACCCCCCCTGCAAAACCAGGTCGTTTTGAGGTGGGCAATTTTGATGTCGCCTCAATACGTTTTGGGCCCTTGCCTGTCACGGGTACTTGTGCCTCCCACACGAGTGAGGCACTGTTTTTATCGGGAGACCCGGGAGATTGCTGGGTGGTAGGAAATTTGTGTCAGCCCGGTGATGCCACAACTTTCCCACACAAAAAATGTGTGAAAAAAGTGATATTTTCAGCTAACTTTGAGGTTTGAAGGGCATTCTGGGTAAGGAAACTTTGGGGGATCCACGCAAGCCATACCTCCCTGGAATCCCCCGGGTGCCTAGTTTTCAGAAATGTGTGGGTTTGGTAGGTTTCCCTAGGTGGCCGCCGAGCACCGGGCCAAAAACCCAGGTGACCCCCCTTGCAATACCAGGTCGTTTTGAGGTAGGCAATTTTGATGTTGCCTCAATACGTTTTGGGCCCTTTCCTGTCGCGGGTACTATGGCCTCCCACACCAGTGAGGCACTTTTTTTATCGGGAGACCTGGGGGACCGCTGGGTGGTAGGAAATTTGTGTCAGCCCGGTGATGCCACAACTTTCCCACACAAAAATGTGTGAAAAAGGTGATTTTTTCAGCTAAATTTGAGGTTTGCAGGGCATTCTGGGTAAGGAAACATTGGGGGATCCACGCAAGCCATACCTCCCTGCAATCCCCCAGGTGTCTAGTTTAGAATGTGTGGGTTTGGTAGGTTTCCCTAGGTGGCTACTGAGCACCGGGCCAAAAAACCAAGTGACCCCCCTTCGCAAAACCAGGTCGTTTTTAGATGGGCAATTTTCATGTCGCCTCACTACGTTGTGGGCCCTTGCCTGTCACGGGCACTTGGGCCTCCCACACGAGTGAGGCACTGTTTTTATCGGGAGACCCGGGGTAACGCTGGGTGGTAGGAAATTTGTGTCAGCCCGGTGATGCCACAACTTTCCCACATAAAACTGTGTGTAAAAGGTGTTTTTCAGCTAACTTTGAGGTTTGCAGGGCATTCTGGGAAAGGAAACGTTGGGGGATCCATGCAAGCCATACCTCCCTGGAATTCCCCGGGTGTCTAGTTTTCAGAAATGTGTTGGTTTGGTAGGTTTCCCTAGGTGCCGGCAGATCTAGGGTTAAAAAACTACAGCTAGGCACTTTGCCAAAAAAGGTTCATTTTTCACTGCAAAATTGAGGTGTGTCCACGATGCGTTTTGCACCGTTTCCTGTCGCGGGCACTAGGCCGACCCACACACGTGAGGTACCATTTTTCTCAGAAGACTTTGGGGAACACGGTGTGGGTGGAAATTTGTGGATCCACGCAGATTCCAGAACTTTCCACCACAGAATATTGGGGAAAATGTGTTCTTTTGTCATTTTTTTAGGTTTGCATGGGATTCTGGGTAACAGAACCTGGTGGTAGGCACTCAAGACACCCCATCCTGGATTACCCTGGGTGTCTAGTTTTTAAAAATGTATAGGTTTGCTTGGTTTCCCTAGGTGCTGGCAGAGCTATGGTTCAAAAACTACAGCTAGGCACTTTGCTAAAAAAGGGTCATTTTTCACAGCGAAATTGAGGTGTGTTCATGTTGCGTTTTGTGCCGTTTCCTGTCGCGGGCACTAGGCCGACCCACACAAGTGAGGTACCATTTTTCTCGGAAGACTTTGGGGAACACGGGGTGGGTGGAAATTTGTGGATTCACACAGATTCCAGAACTTTCCACCACAGAAATTTGGGGAAAAAGTTTTTTTTTGGCAATATTTTAGGTTTGCAAGGGATTTTGGGTAACAGAACGTGGCGGGAGGCAGTCAAGTCACCCCATCCTGGATTCCCCTGGGTGTCTAGTTTTAAAAAATATATAGGTTTGCTAAGTTTCCCTAGGTGCCGGCAGAGATATGGTTCAAAAACTACAGCTAGGCACTTTGGCAAAAAAGGGTCATTTTTCACAGCGAAATTGAGGTGTGTCCACGTTGCGTTTTACACCGTTTCCTGTCGCGGGCACTAGGCCGACCCACACAAGTGAGGTACCATATTTCTCGGAAGACTTTGGGGAATGCGGGGTGGGTGGAAATTTGTGGATCCACACAAATTCCAGAACTTTCCACCACAGAAATGTGGGGAAAATGTGTTTTTTTTGGCAATTCTTTAGGTCTGCAAGGGATTTTGGGTAACAGAACGTGGCGGGAGGCAGTCAAGTCACCCCATCCTGGATTCCCCTGGGTGTCTAGTTTTAAAAAATGTATAGGTTTGCTAGGTTTCCCTAGGTGCCGGCAGAGCTATGGTTCAAAAACTACAGCTAGGCACTTTGGCAAAAAAGGGTCATTTTTCACTGCGAAATTGAGGTGTGTCCACGTTGCGTTTTGCACCGTTTCCTGTCTCGGGCACTAGACAGACCCACACAAGTGAGGTATCATATTTCTCGGAAGACTTTGGGGAATGCGGGGTGGGTGGAAATTTGTGGATCCACACAAATTCCAGAACTTTACACCACAGAAATGTGAGGTAAATGTGTTTTGTTTTTACAAAAGTTTAGGTTTACAAGGGATTCTGGGTAATAGAACCTGGTGAGAGGCAGTCAAGTTACCCCATCCTGAATGCCCCCGGGTGTCTAGTTTTAAAAAATGTATAGGTTTGCTTGGTTTCCCTAGGTGCCGGCAGAGCTAGGGTTAAAAACTATAGCTAGGCACTTTGCTAAAAAAGGGCAATTTTTCATTGGGAAAATGTGGTGTGTTCACGTTGGGTTTTAAACCATTTCCTGTCGTGGACACTATGCCTACCCATACAAGTGAGGTACCATTTTCATCGGGAGACTTAGGGTAATTCAGATTTGTAAAGGAACTGTTATTAACTATTGACTTTCGATGCATTTCTGCCTTCCAAATGAAAGACATTGTGTAAAAAAGAAGTCATTTTAAAAAATGACTGATAATTCTCATGCTAGTATGAGTATTCCCAATTTCGGAAATGTGCAAATATCTACTGTTTCTAAACTCTATATTTTGTTCCCATTTCAGAAATACATAGGTGTCTTTCATACCGATTTTTCCATGTACACATTTTTACAAAATAATTACTATATACCCGGTGCATAATAAAAAACCATTGCAAGTTGCTGCTCAGTTTTTGGCTCTGGGTTCATCGGGTTCTTGGTGAACCTACAAGTCCTATATTTCCCCACAACCAGTAATGTCCAGCGGATGTAACGGTATATTGCTTTCAAAGAGCTGTTATAATTAGAAGAAGTTACAGGTGAAAACATTGACACCAAAGGCTGTTTTTTTCAGCTAATTTTCAATTTATCCTATATTTAACTGTTAGTTTCTATAAAGAAACCTTGATGGATCTACACAAATGACCCCTTGCTGAATTCAGAATTTTGTCTACTTCTCTAAACTGTATAGCTTTCCAGGATCCATTATTTCTTTTGCACCCATTTCTACCATTAACTGGAAGGAGGTCGAAAGCACAAAAAATAGCAAAAATAGGCTATGTCCCAGAAAAATGCCAAAACTGTGTAAAAAATGTTGGGTTCCGACAAAAGTCTCATATCCCCTAAAAACTGGGAAAATGGTGATTTCAGCCCCACAAACCCTTTTTTGATAACATTTGGTGGGAAAAACCCAGATGCTTTCATTTGCAGCCCGTTTTTCCCATTTTTCCCCAAAAACCCAAAATGTTGCTGTATTTTGGCTCATTTCTGTGACCCCTCCAGGGGAATCCACAAATCCTGAGTACCTTTAGAATCCCCATGATGTTGGAAGAAAAGGACGCAAATTTGGCGTGGATACCTTATGTGGTCAAAACATTACAGGGGCCTCAGCACGCACTACCCCAAATAGCCCAAAAAAAGCGTGGCACTGGAGGGGGAAAAGGCCTGGCAGCGAAGGGGTTAAACTTAACCAAATTGTCACCACAATTCTTAGAGAAAGTGATCACCAATTGGGTGTCATCGGCATACGACACCAGTGACAACCCCCTACCTTTTGCTACTGCAGCCAGGGGGCGAACATAGATGTTAAACAATAAAGGGCTCAATACTGAGCCCTGCGGCAACCCCTGATGCAGCACAAACTCCTGTGAGTTAAATGGTGGCAATGCCACTGCCTACGCGACGCTGACGCCAATCGGTTTGGAGGAAACGAGGGAAGTCAAGCGGGGAATGGTGAGTAAGCAGGCAGCCCTCTACGCACCCAGCGGGGAAAAGTGGTGTGCAGGGATCGGGTGCCAAAGAAGGGAACCATAATTGGGAAATCGCAGCAGGCCGATCCATAACATTTATAACTCCAACTGACACCATGTCATCAGATGCGCTCAGAGAAAGGGAGGAGGCGGCAGAGAACATGTTTAATGATGTGAACACATCTAATTAAAATTACACATCCCACAATGCCACCGAGGGAGCACGCAATACCAATATAAGGGACAAAATAAAAACATTGGAAAAACTCAGCAAATCAGAACAAAGCAAATGGTGGGAGGGTAAATCCCTCCAGAGATATTTGGACTTTGGACTTAGGCAGGGTGCCAAGGGGTCTGAGGATACTAACGGCACCCAGCTATGAGAACCCAGACATGGATATGATTCGTGAATGGGCTGAAACAAATCTGGATTCATCACGCAGGATCATGGTAATTTTAGTCAAAGATGCTGAAAAAGATCGCCAGAAATTACAGGAACAAATTGACCAGATTAATGAGGAGTTGGAAACCAGGGGGCAACAAAAAGAGGAAATAACCAAGTTGAAAGAGGAAATGGTTAAACGGCTAAAATGCAAAGAAGATAAAATAAGAGAGAGGAAAGCCTTCAAGTTTCATAGAGATAGAACTGATTATGAAACAGGGCGCATCTTTACCTTCGCTAAAAAGCATGACTCCTTAAAAGCATCCAAATATAACATCAAACAGCCCATAGTAGCAAGCACAACATGGGCTGTAGCAGAAGCCGGAACCACCTCCAATTCAGATCTTAGCTCTGCTCTTGAGAGTGAAGTTGAGTCAGAGGCACGCAGTCAGTCACTGAGACAGATACCAAATAGGAGGTGGATTTTTTAGTCTGGGAAAGAAGACAAACACTGCGCCCCAGAAATCAAACAAACAGAACGCCTCAGGAAGAACAATCAAACGAAGAAAGAGGCAGAAAGCAAAACGGTGGAGAGACAAGAAAAACAACACAAAAACCAAAAAAGAAATTGCGGCGATAAGCAGTACAGAACATACAAACAGCCAGACAATCATAAATTTGACTAACATCAAACTCAATGAAGCAGAAAAACAGCTTCTAAGCCTCGGACTCTCCTACTGCCCTCAAACTAGCTTCAACTATGCAGAAACTAGAGTTAATATCTGTAAAAGCGTGAGAAAAATTTCCGCCAAATGGACAAAACAAATAGGGAATCATTAGAACAAGTAGCCGAACCTTTAAACATCTCACCTTCTTTTGATCTTACGCCTTCTGATGAACCAATACTCAACATTCTATTGGATTTAGCAGAAGAGAGCAAGAATACAACTCACTCTAGTGGGCAGGCTATATCAACTAAGGAAATAACCCCGTTCAAACCATGATCAACATACAATCCGATATCAACTAGAAACGCTATTGACATCTTTCAGGAGCACGTGATATCAGACATCAAAAAACTAAACTTTGAGGTCAACAAAACTAACAAAAGGAAAACAAACAAAAAAGAACTACAGTTATATCTATTGATCAAGAAACTAAAGTCCAACAAAGAAATAGTTATTAGAAGCTCGGATAAAGGGTGCAACCTAGTGATTTGGAGTAAAAAAGCGTACATTGAAGAGGCCAATAAGCAACTGAAGGACAGAGAATGTTATCTCCGCTGTGATCAAACATCAATCAAGACAATGCAGAACAACTACTATACCAAGCTAATAGCTTGGAAGAGTGCAGGATTAATCACAGCACAGGAGTACAAATTTCTACGCAACGACCATCCGGTCACTCCCATTTGATACTTTATTCCAAAAGTACATAAGCACCCCCTCAAGCCTCCGGGTAGACCAATAATCTCGGCCCGTAGCAGTCTACTAGAAGCAACATCACAATATGTAGACTACTACCTCCAGGACCATGTTCAAAAACTGCCCTCTTATATTAGAGATACGGGGGACTTTCTATCTAAGATACACAACCAGGAGTGGAAAGAGGATTATCTATTAATTGCTTTGGACGTAACATCGCTCTATACATCAATTAACCATCAGGATGGACTCAGGGCTCTGAGCCATTTCCTTGCAAAAAGAACACCGGAACAAGAACAGCACAGCAAAATTATCATCAGTATGGTTGAATTTTGTTTGAAGAACAATATTTTTCTGTTCCAAAATGCCCACTACCAACAACAAGGGGGGGTGGCTATGGGGGCCAGCTTCTCCCCCAGTTATGCCTGTCTGCATATGGGGTGGTGGGAGGAGCTGGTCCTCCACAAGCAGCATAAAACAACCTTAATCAATAATGTGAAATGTTGGTACAGATTTATAGATGATCTTTTTGTAGTATGGCAGGGTTAAAAAAGGACAAGATTTCATAGATGGCCTCAATAACAACAGCCTAAACCTTCACTTCACATCCACCATTAGCCCAGAAAGAATCACCTTCCTGGATGTTGAGGTATACATAAAAGAAAATAAGATAGAGACTACACTGCACAGGAAATCTACGGCAGGGAACTCTGTCTTAGATGCGAGTCATCTGATCTATAGCATCCCCTATGGGGAGATGCTTAGATTGAGGAGGATCTGTAGTGGTCAGGATGATTTGAAAAAAGCACAGACAGACGGCAAATTCAGATTTCTAGCAAGGGGCTACACACAAGCATGTGTGGATGCAGCAATAAAGAAAAGTGCAGCTATCCCCAGAGTAAGTCTCCTCGAACAGAAATCAGTTAAAAGAAAACAGGACAATCATGGAGAGGATGACCCAACTTTCAGAATGATCCTTGGTTACAACAAACAGCACAGAAGTATAAAAACATTATTAAAAGAAACTGGCCACTCTTGTTAGGAGGTCCAATTATAGGTCATTTGCTACAGAGACAAGCTTCCAACACATTTAGTAGGGCACCCTCAATGAAAGATTCCCTGGTGCAAAACGATGTAAGCACTTTATCAACTGGCATATGGTTATCCCAGAGAAAGGGTTTCCACAAATGCAAAACATGCAAAGCATGCCAATTTGGGGTAAGCATAATTACCTATCAGACACCTTTCAGTGACGTGAGCAAACCAATCACCAAAACTTTAACTTGTAAAAGTGAGTTTGTTGTCTATGTGCTGGAGTGCCCCTGTGGCCTACAATATGTGGGTAGTACCGTTCTACAGTGCCCCAAAAGGGTGCTCCAGCACATTAGAGCCATTAAAAATCATGATCAATCTTACCCGGTGGCGAGGCACTTCAAGGAAAAACACAATGGAAACCCAAAGGGGAAAAGGCACTAAGATGCTTAGAGACTCTGTACATCTTGGATTTAGACACGAAGGCCCCACATGGCCTGAATGCTACGGAGGAGCTCTACACATGCCTCTAGCGAGTTAATTGCACTGAATTTAGCCAAGAAAACCTGTCATATCACATTGACTAAAATTAAATAAGGTCAATAGAATCAAAGATGAAAATCGCCCAACTCCTAAACAAACCTACTCACTAAGACATTTATTCACGGTTTTTAGACAGGGTGTTCATTTTAAGATAAGAGCACATTGGCACTTTACACTTTCAGTAATTACATTTTTTTTTGTATTTGCACTACATGCAACTGGAAAGATTTTATTCGAAAATTTTTATCTTCAATTTCTAGTTAACATGATCCTACATTGTGCTAAAATAACTATATGGCAGTATAGCATAGAAACAACTGGACAAACGTGGCAATTTCAGGTATTTAGACCTGAACGCCAGTTAAGACCCCAAAGGGGAAACACAGGTAGATTCTGCAGACATAATATTGGCATACGGCAACAATGGAGGCATGCAACACATCTAAATAAATAAACAGCAGGAACCAGAGTAACAAACTCGTGGCTGATTCCAAAGAGATTAAGCTTAGGATGTCCACAAATTGTGTTCCCTGCCAACCACTTTATAATTTTATAATATGATATAGACTGACTTAACACTACTGCTGGGGTCTAGCAAGCCGTTAGGTATATGATTTTTACAATAATGTTTTTAAACATTTAGAACTGTTTTAACCTTAATTTGTAATCAATGGCTAATTTGTATGTATTTATACAAATATATGCTGCTAATTACATGATGTTTTCATATAACTTGCACTTTAAAATGCCCAAAGTCTGTTTATTATGTCAACTATATAAAACTACCCAGTGCACTGTCACTCTAAGAAAAAACTGAAAAAAATGTATTTAAACTTACCTGTTTCCTGAGAGCGCGTCATGTGATCAAGGGCCTTGGGGCTCGAAACGCGTCATGATGGCTGGTGTTGGAGGAGTTTAATAAATGCTTCCACTGATGCACTAAAAACGTGGTCCGTGCTTCGTCACTAACACAGGTGGCAAAAGAATGCGAGCGGAATTTGCACGATATATATATATATATATATATATATATTATCTACTGGCGGTCGCCAGTAGATAGTTATAGTTAGGATCGTGTTTCCATAGGAAATCCGCAACATTCTATTTGGAATAATGACGAATCCTCGTGAAATTTTCAAAATAGGTGGGGCGCTCCGCTCCGCTCCTTCCCTGAAAGTCTCGGGGGGATTCGTCAAGCGGGGGCTGAGAAAAATGGGGGGGTCCCAAAACGCGTTTTCCCCATGCATTTTTCCATAGGACCTTTAGTCCAAGCTACAGCCCAAACGGCTGAACAGAATTACTTGAAATTTGGCAGAGAGGTAGTCCTCAGGTCAGGGATGTGCCTTTTGCAGGTTTGGTGTAAATCTGTTCAGTATTTCCTGAGAAAATAGCATTTAAAAGCACATATATATCTAAAGGCGCGCTCCGTGCGGGTACGGTAAAACTTACTTGGTTGTTAGATCTTAGTAAACATTCGAATCGGTCAAAACCAGGAAGTGCCGGCTGCCATTTTGTCTTTCGCAGTCTGAGGGGGTGAAAAACAAAGGCGGAGAACGTGAAAAGGGGGCAGGGTGGACAGTTCCTGACCCCCTAGCCTTTGTCAGGGGGTCCCAGAAGGACCCCCAAGGGCCAAAATTTCCTTTAATTTTTTTGCGAAAAATCACGGAGTACGCGTAGCGTACGTGTACGGTAGAAACGGAAAAATTCTGCGAACTGCGTAACGTGGGCGCGCGGTGCGCAAAGTGCACTGTGCGCCCACAGCGCGCGCACGGTGCGCGTACGGTACGCGAAGTAATATATGTATAGCTAAAAATTAATGGAAGAAGACATGGGTAAATAAGTGTCTAAATACAGTGATGAAATATCTGGCGTCATCAGCAGAGGATTGCGGTCGCGTGAGTTATAGTTGCCTGCACTGACTATAACGGGGGAATTTCAATGGTTTTTCACGAGTGAAATGTCCTGCTAACTATAACATGTGTGAAACCTATGGTTTTTAAGTGAATTTGCAAGGTTTTTTAAATGCTAATTCCTAACTATAACGTGTGTGAAACCTATGGTTTTTTCAGTGAATATATATATATGTGTATATATTATCTACTGGCGGTCGCCAGTAGATAGTTATAGTTAGGACCGTGTTTCCATAGGAAATCCGCAACATTCTATTTTGAATAACTTTAGCGCCGATTGACGAATCCTCGTGAAATTTTCAAAATAGGTGGGGCGCTCCGCTCCTACCCTGAAAGTCTCAGGGGGATTCGTCCAGCGGGGGCTGAGAAAAAGGGGGGGTCCCAAAACGTGTTTTCCCCATGCATTTTTCCATAGGACCTTTAGTCCAAGCTACAGCCCGAACGGCTGAACAGAATTACTTGAAATTTGGCAGAGAGGTAGTCCTCAGGTCAGGGATGTGCTTTTTGCAGGTCTGGTGTAAATCTGTTCAGTATTTCCTGAGAAAATAGCATTTAAATCAATATATATATCTATAGGCGCGCTCCGAACACGTACGGTAAGCTTACCGTACGCGCACGCTGCCATGCGCGAGCTTAATTCTGATTGGTGGTTACATGACTGTAAATATTCGAATCGGTCGAAATCAGGAAGTGTCGGCTGCCATTTTGTGTGTCTCACACTGATAAACAAAGGTGGGGAACGTGAAAAGGGGGCAACGAAGAGAGTTGCAGACCCCCTAGCATTTGTCAGGGGGTCCAAGAAGGTCCCAAAAGTATGAAAAATACGCGCACGGCAGAAAAAAATCATTAAAAAAAATAGAAGTAAAAATCAAATATATATATATATATATATATTCACTTAAAAAAACATAGGTTTCACACATGTTATAGTTAGCTGGACATTTCCCTCAGAAAAAAACAATGAAATTCCCCCGTTATAGTTAGTGCAGGCAACTATAACTCACCCGACCGCAATCCTCTGCTGATGACGTCAGATATCACATCACTGATTAAATATGTGTCTTTCTGAAAAATAAATATTTGTAATATATGTATAGCTAAAGATTAATGGAAGAAGACATGGGTAAATAGGTGTCTAAATACAGTGATGTAATATCTGACGTCATCAGCAGAGGATTGCGGTCGCGTGAGTTATAGTTGCCGGTCAAAAACACTTTAAAAAAAAATTAAACAAATAATTAAAATTGTTTATAAGTTTATAGAAGATATTAACTATGCTGTTCAACTCTATCCAAATAAAAAAAAAAAAACAGAGCCATTCCATATTACAGGATAAAGTTAATATATAACTATATATATAGGTAGCTTATTGTAAAATAAATATTTAAAAAATATAATAATACATTCATAAATTAGCATTTAAAAAACCTTGCAAATTCACTTAAAAAACCATAGGTTTCACACATGTTATAGTTAGGAGTTAGCATTTAAAAAACCTTGCAAATTCACTAAAAAAACCATAGGTTTCCCACACGTTATAGTTAGGAATTAGCATTTAGAAAACCTTGCAAATTCACAGAAAAAAACCATAGGTTTCACACACGTTATAGTTAGGAATTAGCATTTAAAAAACCTTGCAAATTCACTGAAAAAACCATAGGTTTCAGACACGTTATAGTTAGGAATTAGCATTTAAAAAACCTTGCAAATTCACTGAAAAAACCATAGGTTTCACACATGTTATAGTTAGCTGGACATTTCACTCGTAAAAAATCAATGAAATTCCCCGATTATAGTTAGTTCAGCTAACTATAACTCGCGCGCCCGCAATCCACTGCTGATGACGTCACATATTACATCACTCATGACATGGTCAGTGACATCACTCATGACATCACTGATGACATCTCAAATGACATTACTGATGACATCACTGATGACGTCATCCATGTGATAAATTACCACATCTTCTCACACCCTAAAAACCTTTGATACACCGACTCAAAATTTCAGAATTCCATTCTCAAAACCATACATACTGCAATACCAATAACTACATACCCACTTATTAACTCTTAGGTCTACATACACCTCCACTCATTCACCTGTACAGTCACTCATACTTACAGTCACTCCATACAAAACTATCATATGCATTTATACACCTATATAGACACTCACACACTACCAATCATCCATAGAGGTACTCTCACACCCACTCAGTCATGCAAATAATCACACTCCCATTTACTCACCTATGCGGTTATACACACTCAAGTTCACTTACTCATAAAAATAGTATCACATTCTTACGCTCTAATAGAATCATTGATACAAGCACACACTCATCCATACAGTCACTTTCACGATCACACACTCTCACATCTACCCACTTATATACTCTTACACGCATATATACTGCCTTTCACATATGTAGTTAGTCACAAATGTACCACTGAGATATACATTCAACCCCTAACACACCCATACATACACTCACTCAACCATACAGTCCATCACAGATGCACTCTTAAAACCATGCACCCATAGAATCACCCACTCACACATCTATGCATAGAGTCACACACACCCTACCCACACAAACACTCAGGAACCCATACAGATACTGAGACAAGCAATCAATAACTCATATAGACACTTATATAGGTATTCACAAAACCATGCCGCCACTTATACACCAACATACAGACACATACAAACATTTACACAGTTTAGTCACTAGTCTGCAGTAAGATACATTTAATGACTCACTTATAGAGTCAGTTACGCACCACAGAAAATCATCCATTTACACACTTGTACACCCACTCATTCTTCAACAGGCCTTTCCCTATATATTTTAAACATATTAAAATTGTTCAGAAACACATACTCAATGGATGATGTCATCAGTGATGTCATCAGTGATGTCATTTGAGATGTCATCAGTGATGTCATGAGTGATGTCACTGACCATGTCATGAGTGATGTAATATGTGACGTCATCAGCAGTGGATTGTGGGCACGCGAGTTATAGTTAGCTGAACTAACTATAACGGGGGAATTTCATTGTTTTTTTATGAGTGAAATGTCCAGCTAACTATAACATGTATGAAACCTATGGTTTTTTCAGTGAATATATATATATATATATATCTATATATATATTTATATATATATATATTACCTACTGGCGGTCGCCAGTAGGTAGTTATAGTTAGGACCACGTTTCTGTCAGGAAGCCGAGAGCACAAGCGCTGGAATCGCGCGCCTGCATTGCCTACAAGTCCCAGCCTGCCCCCGGTGCGGGAGGGGAGGAGTCACGCCTACAAAACCGAAGAGACGCCCCATGGACGCTGTGCGTAATTCAAGGAAGCACGTCCGTCGTTGAGCCAGTGGGAGAAGCGTCCTCGCCTTCGCGTTATCCCGGAGAAGACGAAACAGAAGAAACGAGCGAGTCGGAGACAGGGCCGCGAGTTCTCCGTCGAAGGAAGACGCCGTTCAGAGGAGGCTCCCAGAGTACAGATAAGTGCAACATTCTCCTGGACAGGAGAGAACCGAGTCAGACCCTAAGAGTCAGTCCCGGGCCCAAGAACGAGCAGCTGGAGTCTAAGTTGCTTAAAGTTACCGTGCCAGTGAGCGGGTAACAGGATTCCTAGTGTTTAGTTTTTCTTGTTTCCATAGCGCTAGGGTGAGTGTTAGAGGTGTTTAAAGTCGTACTTTGCAGACCCACACCTTACACCTTACTCTCCCACGATTCCCTTTGTTTCCGGCAGTAAAATAGGAATTTCGAAAGGAAAGATGGGGTGGCGAGACTTTTGACACCAGTGAGGTACTACCCACTACGAGACTTCGTAACTTACTCTCTGGTCAGTACAGGGAGCAGTTCAGATTTAGTATTTTGCCATGTTGAGTCTCTAAAGGAACGGATAGAGGGGGCCCTCTTTCCGGACGAGAGAAGGTGTATTAGGTAATAACGTTTAAACTCTTGCCTCTGCTATTTCCTCATGTTGTGGACTGCTTGTTAACGCTCAGGTTCAAACTATATCCTCAGAATATACCTATGCTTTCATGAAAAGAAATAAGATGTGTGATAGTAATCTAATGTTGGCATAGGCGGAAAGGCGGTGTCTTTCCAGAGGGTTAGCCCACAGAATGGGTCTGAGGTTAGCGAGAAGGAATGAGAGTAGCATTACAGAGATATAGGTATTGCTTTGTGTATTTTTTCGTTACAGGTTCTACTCCCCGCTGTTCCCTTCCTTCCCTTCCCTCACTTGATCGCTCTATACCTCCGTGCCTTTAGTGCAGGAGTTGGGGATATCAAGAGGTGGATCCCATATGGCATCGCTCGAATCCTGAGGAGTACTGGACCGTGGACGGATCGTGACAGAATTACGCACCCACGTATTAATACTCCTCCCGGTTCGGGGGGTGAATATAGGGCCACAGTATGGAGGAAGTTTTGCAGGCACTAGCAGCAGTTCAGCAGGAACTGTCAGCCTCCAGAGTAGAAACCGCCGCATTAAGAGATCAAGTAGACAGGTTGTCTAGAAACCCCTTCAATGTCAGCACAGGATCTAATCCTATACATGTAAATGTGCCCTCACCCATACCATTAGCCAACCCTGAACGATATACAGGAGACCCCCAGAAAATTCAGGTATTTCTAACGCAGATCTTGATGCATTTTTCCTGTAGACCATCCTCTTTTCCGAACAACCACTCAAGAGTGGCGTTTGCCATCTCTTATTTGGCGGGAGATGCAGCCAATTGGGCAGTGCCATTGGTCAGGAACAACGATCCGATATTGTCCGATTGGGACGAGTTTAGGGTCGCTCTGGAAGGAGTTTTCGACAGACGCACGACGACATTCAGTGCAGACAGGGAGTTGTTAGAACTAAGACAGGGACGGAATGAATTGGTGACGTACTTGACCTCATTCAATCGGCTGGTGGCAGAAGCCGATTGGCCTGAAGAAAAAAGGATGTCACTCTTCTACCAAGGGCTTTGTAATGAGTTAAAAGACGTCATAGCCCGCATAGACCCTCAACCTCGTACATGTGCCGCTCTGGTCAGCTTGGCTCTAAGGTTAGATGGGCGCATATCAGATAGAGGTGGAGATAGGTTTAGGGGAGAAAAAGGCAAGAAAGAGACGGCAGGTACCGACCTGGCACCAGAACCCATGGAGGTGGGTGCCATTCGTGCCTCATTGTCTCGTACGGAAAGAGAGAGCAGGAGAACTCAGGGGCTCTGTATGTATTGCGGGAAGAAAGGACATTATGTTCGAGAATGCCCGGCTAGGCCCAAGAAACCAGGGGGAAACAATCGCTATAGAAAAAATATAGCAGTAGTCACCAGTCCTGAAGGGGGCTCCGCGGCCGAGGAAGCTCCAGAGACGTCGGAGGGCAAACCCTGGAGAATCCCTTCGTTGGCTACCACGCAACAGGGACAAACCGAAAGACACATAGAGTTGGTTATGTGGTTGGACAACGGCCGTAGCCTTTCTCAGGTGAAAGCCATGTTGGACTCAGGAGCGACTGGTAATTTCATACATTCCGGGTTGGTGGATCAGTTGGGTATTACTAAGGTGGCTAGGGAGATTCCAGAAGAAGTATTGGCGGTAGACGGAAAGCCGCTTACTTCAGGTTTACTCATTGAACAAACAGAGGACCTAATCCTAACAACCAGAACGGAAGAAGGGAGACACGTAGAAACCGTAGCCTTAAACATTATTGAGGCTCCTCAGTATGAGGTGATCCTGGGTATGCCGTGGTTCTGTCTTCATAACCCAACGATAGACTGGAAAGAGAAGACAGTGTTCTTCAGGTCAGAATTCTGTAACGACCTTTGCATTCAGGGGAAGGACTCCGGGGCTGCTGCTTTAGCTTGCCCTTTTGTCGCCGCTACAGCAGCAGAAAAAGAAGTGAGTCTACCTAGGGAATACGCTACTTACGCTGATGTTTTCAGCAAATCTCAGGCCGAATCACTTCCACCTCATAGATCTTATGATTGCCAGATAGATCTGGTGGAGGGAGCCAGCATGCCCACCTGTCGGGTGTATGCTCTCTCGGAACCTGAGACAAAACACCTCAGAGATTACCTGGATCACTTCCTAGAGATAGGGTTTATTCGTCCTTCCCGGTCCCCGGCGGCGTCACCGTTATTTTTCATAAATAAGGCGAATGGGGAATTGAGAGCCTGCTGTGATTATCGCATGCTGAACAAGAACACCGTTCGCAACAGATACCCGTTGCCACTCATCCCCGTCTTGTTGGATCAAGTGCGTGAGGCCAAGATATATACCCGACTAGATCTCAGGGGGGCTTATCACTTGGTGCGCATTCGCAAAGGGGATGAGTGGAAGACGGCGTTTAAAACCCGGTATGGGCTTTTTGAGTACCTGGTGATGCCGTTCGGGTTGTGTAACGCCCCGGCGGCATTCCAGTACTTTCTAAATGACGTCTTGCGAGAGTACATAGACAGAACTGTTATAGTGTACATAGACGATATCTTGGTTTACTCAGAGGCCAAGAGCTGTCATCAGGAACACGTGAAACAAGTGTTACAGGTTTTGAGGAAACATAGGCTGTTTTGCAAGCTGAGTAAATGCGAGTTTGGGGTGTCGGAAGTCGAGTTCTTGGGAGTTATACTGCGTCCTGAGGGTATGTGTATGGCAGAACGGAAAATCCAAGCGGTGCAGGAGTGGCCAGTGCCAGGTAATGTGAGGGAAGTCCAGTGTTTCCTGGGCTTCGCTAATTACTATAGACGCTTCATTCATGGGTTTTCCAGTATTGCCCTCCCGATTACCCGGCTACTCAGAAAAGGAGTGCCGTTTGTTTGGACCCCCGAAGCAGACCAGGCTTTCGGGTATCTCAAGGGAGCATTTACTACGGCTCCGGTGTTGCGTCACCCTCAGCTCGATACCCCATTCATAGTGGAAGCCGATGCCTCCAATGAGGCCATTGGGGCCATTCTCTCCCAGAGAGACAAAGACACTGGGCAGCTGCACCCGGTAGCCTACCTATCCAGGAAATTGCTCCCCGCGGAAAAGAACTATAATATAGCCGAAAAGGAGTTGTTGTCCATTAAGAAGGCTTTTCAGGAGTGGCGTCCCTATTTGTGGGGTGCCAGATTTCCGGTCACCGTATATTCCGATCATCGGAATTTACAATACCTAAAGGCTGCGAGACACCTGTCTCCCCGACAGATGAGGTGGATGCTTTTTTTTGAGGAGTACAACTTTGTTATCACCTTCAGACCGGGGGTGGATAACCGGAAAGCGGATTCGCTATCTAGGGTGTGGACCACAGAAGGGGCCTTGGAGGCACCCGAAGAGGCAATCATACCTCCAGCCAAGGTCCTCTGCACCATCAAGGCAGAGAATTATCTGGATGACATACGAAACTACAAGAGCCCCGAGGCCTGGGGCCGATGGGCTGAACAAAGACCGGATCGGCTGATCCGGCAGGGTCTGCCTTTTCAACAGAATGGTCTGTTTGTACCCTCACGGTCTCTTCAGAAAAAGGCCTTTGAGTGGTGTCATAAATCGCTGTTAGCAGGACATCAGGGCGTTCAGAAGACCATCCTTTTGATGAAAAGATCGTTTTGGTGGGATTCGATGGTCTCAGACGTCACAGAATGGGTATCCCGATGTGAGGACTGCGCCCGAGGGAAATCGAACAGCGCCTCAGCTAGGGGACTGCTCTGTCCCATGCCCACGCCACGTTCACCGTGGCAGAACATTAGCATGGATTTTGTAACAGGACTCCCGGTGGATCAAGGGTGCTCAGCCATCCTGGTGGTGGTAGATAGCCTGACCAAGATGGGGCATTTCATCCCGTGCAAAAACTTACCCACGGCTAGTCAAACAGCCCAGTTATTGTTGCAACATGTGGTGCGGATTCACGGCGTCCCGCGAGTCATAGTGTCCGACAGAGGCCCTCAGTTCATCGCCAGTTTCTGGAAAGGATGGTGCCATTCCCTGCGCATAGACTCAGCAGTTTCCACAAGCTTCCACCCACAGACAGACGGGCAAACGGAACGACTTAATCAAACATTAAAGAAATATCTGAGATGCTATGCTAAGGAGGCACAGGACTCTTGGGTTTCCTTGCTGTGGATGGCCGAACTGTCCTATAACAACACAACACACAGTTCCATAGGAACATCTCCCTTTTCAGCCAATTACGGCTTCCACGCCAACGTCCTACCCATAATCGTGCCCAGAGGGGCGAGTAATCAACCATCGGTTCACGACCGAATGAGGTTGTTGCGCGAAGGACACGTGCTAGTACGGAAGCAGTTGGGAAAAGCGAAACTGACATACAAAAAATGGGCAGACAAACATCGTGTGGCAGGACCTCAGTATCAGGAAGGAGACATGGTATGGTTATCCACTAAGAATATCCGTTTCAAACTGAGGAGTGTTTTCCACCCCCGATATATCGGTCCTTATCAAGTGATAAAACGGATTAACCCGGTGGCTTACAAATTGCGCCTTCCAGGCTCTCTTCGGATCCACCCAGTATTCCACTGCAATCTCCTGAAGCCGGCAAAAGGGGGGGTAAAGAAAGCTCCTCCGGCGATCTCTGCAGAAGGACAGGAGTACGAGGTACGGCGCATATTGGACGCCAAATTCCGAGGTGGGAGTCTTTGGTTCCTGGTCTCCTGGGCCGGATACACTGCTGAAGAGGATTCGTGGGTGCAGTGTCGTGACGTCCATGCCCCGGCCAGGATTAGGTCTTTCTATCTACGGCACCCTGACAAGCCCGGTTCTAGGAGGCGCTGGGCAGGGGGACCTACTGTCAGGAAGCCGAGAGCACAAGCGCTGGAATCGCGCGCCTGCATTGCCTACAAGTCCCAGCCTGCCCCCGGTGCGGGAGGGGAGGAGTCACGCCTACAAAACCGAAGAGACGCCCCATGGACGCTGTGCGTAATTCAAGGAAGCACGTCCGTCGTTGAGCCAGTGGGAGAAGCGTCCTCGCCTTCGCGTTATCCCGGAGAAGACGAAACAGAAGAAACGAGCGAGTCGGAGACAGGGCCGCGAGTTCTCCGTCGAAGGAAGACGCCGTTCAGAGGAGGCTCCCAGAGTACAGATAAGTGCAACATTCTCCTGGACAGGAGAGAACCGAGTCAGACCCTAAGAGTCAGTCCCGGGCCCAAGAACGAGCAGCTGGAGTCTAAGTTGCTTAAAGTTACCGTGCCAGTGAGCGGGTAACAGGATTCCTAGTGTTTAGTTTTTCTTGTTTCCATAGCGCTAGGGTGAGTGTTAGAGGTGTTTAAAGTCGTACTTTGCAGACCCACACCTTACACCTTACTCTCCCACGATTCCCTTTGTTTCCGGCAGTAAAATAGGAATTTCGAAAGGAAAGGTGGGGTGGCGAGACTTTTGACACCAGTGAGGTACTACCCACTACGAGACTTCGTAACTTACTCTCTGGTCAGTACAGGGAGCAGTTCAGATTTAGTATTTTGCCATGTTGAGTCTCTAAAGGAACGGATAGAGGGGGCCCTCTTTCCGGACGAGAGAAGGTGTATTAGGTAATAACGTTTAAACTCTTGCCTCTGCTATTTCCTCATGTTGTGGACTGCTTGTTAACGCTCAGGTTCAAACTATATCCTCAGAATATACCTATGCTTTCATGAAAAGAAATAAGATGTGTGATAGTAATCTAATGTTGGCATAGGCGGAAAGGCGGTGTCTTTCCAGAGGGTTAGCCCACAGAATGGGTCTGAGGTTAGCGAGAAGGAATGAGAGTAGCATTACAGAGATATAGGTATTGCTTTGTGTATTTTTTCGTTACAGGTTCTACTCCCCGCTGTTCCCTTCCTTCCCTTCCCTCACTTGATCGCTCTATACCTCCGTGCCTTTAGTGCAGGAGTTGGGGATATCAAGAGGTGGATCCCATATGGCATCGCTCGAATCCTGAGGAGTACTGGACCGTGGACGGATCGTGACAGTTTCCATAGGAAATCCGCAACATTCTATTTTGAATAACTTTGGCGCCGGTCGACGAATCCTCGCGAATTTTTCAAAATAGGTGGGGCGCTACGCTCCGCTCCTACCCTGAAAGTCTCGGGGGGATTCGTCAAGCGGGGGCTGAGATAAAAGGGGGGTCCCAAAACGCGTTTTTCCCATGCATTTTTCCATAGGACCTTTAGACAGGGCTACAGCCCGAACGGCTGAACAGAATTACTAGAAATTTGGCAGAGAGTTAGTCCTCAGGTCAAGGAAGTGCATTTTGTAGGTTTGGTGTAAATCTGTTCAGTAGATTCTGAGAAAATAGCCTTTAAATCAATATATATATCTGAGCCAGCTTACGGTGCACTTACGGTACGCTTACCGTACGCGTACGGTGGCGTGCGCGAGCGCGATTCTGATTGGCTCTTAGTAAACATTCGAATCGGCCGAAACCAGGAAGCGGCGGCCGCCATTTTCTCTCTCGCACTGAGAGTGATGTTCAAAATAGAAAGCACAAAAATATGTAAAGGGGCTGTTTAGACAGCTCCCACACACATAGCCATGTTGAGGGAGTCCCCAAAGATCCCCCAAGGCCAAAAATGGAATTTTTATTTTTTCGCTAATTTCGCCGATTACGCTTACCGTACGCGTACGGTAAAAAATTCTAAAAAAAAAAAAATTATCCACACTCACCCCACCCCGTGTGCAATTGGTGCCCGAAGTGCACCAAGTGTGCATGGCTTATTAGACCTACGAAAACTAAAATATTAAAAAAATATATATTAAAAAAAAAATTATCCACACTCTCTCCACCCCGTGTGCAAATGGTGCCCGAAGGGCACCATTTGTGCATGTCTTATAACTTATAAGAAAAATTTAAATATTACCTTTCAAAACGAAGTGCATCATATGTCCTCCATGTGCGCACGGTGCGCGAAGCGCATCGTGCGTACATGGCCCATCTAGCGTAACGTGGGCACGCGGTGCGCATAGCGCACCGCGTGCCCACCGTGCGTGCACGGCACTAACTGCATAAAGTGGGCGCGTGGTGCGCGAAGCGCACCGCGTGCTCACTGTGCGCGCACGGTGCGCGAAGCGCACCGTGCGCGCACGGAACGAACTGCGTTAAGTGGGCGCGCACGCCACGAATGGCGTAAAGTAACTTAGCATTTAAAAAACCGTACAAATTCACTGAAAAAACCATAGGTTTCACACACGTTATAGTTAGGAATTAGCATTTAAAAAACCTTGCAAATTCACTGAAAAAACCATAGGTTTCACACATGTTATAGTTAGCGGAAATTTTACTGATAAAAAACCAATGAAATTCCCCGTTATAGTTAGTGCAGGCAACTATAACTCACGCGACCGCAATCTTCTGCTGATGACATATGTGTCTTTATGAAAAAAAAATATTTGTAATATATGTATAGCTAATAATGTATGGAAGAAGACATGGGCAAATAAGTCTCTAAATACAGTATTAGCATCAGCAGAGGATTGCGGTCGCGTGAGTTATAGTTGCCTGCACTAACTATAACGGGGAATTTCATTGGTTTTTTATCAGTAAAATTTCCGCTAACTATAACATGTGTGAAACCTATGGTTTTTTCAGTGAATTTGCAAGGTTTTTAAAATGCTAATTCCTAACTATAACGTGTGTGAAACCTATGGTTTTTTCAGTGAATATATATACATATATATATATCCTACTGGCGGTCCCCAGTAGGTAGTTATAGTTAGAACCTATTTTCTATAGGAACTCCGCAACATTCTACTTGGAATAACACTGGTGACCGTTCATGAATCTTCGCAAAATTTTCAAAACTTTTGGCCAGCTCCGGTCCGCTCCTATCCTGAAAGTCTCGGAATTATTCGTGTAGCGGGGGCTGAGAAAAAAGGTGGGTCCCAAAACGTGTTTTCCCCATGCAATTTCCCATAGGACCTTTAGACGCAGCTACAGTCCGAACTGCTGAACGGAATTACACCAAATTTGGCAGAAAGGTAGACCTTGGTTCAGAGTCGTGCCTTTTGCTTAAATTGTTTAAATCCATTCAGTAGTTCCTGAGAAAATCAAAAGTAAAATCACATATATATCTGGGCGGAGCCTAACCACACATCTCATCGTGAGATCTGATTGGCTGTCAGCACTTCATCCAAGAAGTGTTGGCAGCCATCTTGGGACCAATATACATGATAGCACCTCATTAAAAAGCACTGCAGTTAATAGAAGGTTTTAAGACTTTAGTTACATTATAAATCATTTGTTGATGGTACACTACTCATTTTAGGAATTGTGGTATGTTCTAAGGTGATTTTACCATGTGAAAAAGCCTTCTGCTGGGATATCATGAATCATGTTTGAGAGAAATCTATTTTCTCATGCTTTTCCCACAGAGGTTTGGAAGGTGATCTATAAGCTAAACTGAGAGCATATTTTCTGTAAATTCTCATTATCTTTCTCAGTCATGTGAGAATGAAGTCTGACATTCTCAGTAAAACATGTACATCCAACAAGGGAAGAGACTGTCAGTTGATTACAGCTTCCCAGAGTTTTGTAAAGAACAACTAGAGCGCTAACAGTCCTACTTATGATAAACGTATGGCACACCTGAAACCATCTTGATTTGAATAAAGTGGTAACTCTTAAAACATTTAATTTAAACAGGAACAAAATGAGGGGGTTCATTTTGCCATAGAAAGTATGATGCAGAAAGAAAAATTAGGGCACATTTTGAGTGACTTCTCAAATCCTCCTCTATTTCATTAAAAAATTCTGACATGGAGACTGAAACGTGCACTTTCAATACCAGCAGCAAACTTCTCTGGTGAGCAGTAGCTTTAGTACAGTGATCAAATGAGCAACTGAACTTATGGCAAATGTGTGACACATCTAAATGCCTTCTTGATGGAATCAAAGTAAAAAACTGAAAGTATGCCTACTGAGGAGACTGTAGTAAATGAGGAAATTAGGAAACTTCATAACAAATAAGTCTCCCAAGATGGCCACCAGAGACAAATGAGCCCAAATGTAGCACAAATATCACCCAGATGTAGCCCAAGTATAGCCCAATGACAGAATGTCCCAGAGTGTTTTAAAGAACAACTAGAGCGCTAACAGTCTTACTTATGACAAAAGTATGGCACACCTGAAGCCATCTTGATTGGAATAAAGTGGTAACACTTAAAACATTTAATTTGCAAAGGAACAAAATGAGGGGGTTCATTTTGCCATAGAAATTATGGTTAGTGCTGCAGAAAGAAAAATTAAGGCACATTTTGACTTCTCAAATCCTCTTCTATTTCATTAAAAAATTCTGACATGCAGACTGAAACATGCACTTTGAATACCAGCAGCAGACTTCCCTGGTGAGCAGTAGAGAGTAGTAGAGAGGGAGTAGTAGAGAGTGAGTAGTAGAGAGTAGTAGAGTGAGTAGTAGAGAGGGAGTAGTAGAGAGAGAGTAGTAGAGAGTAGTAGAGAGTGAGTAGAAGAGTGAGTAGTTGAGAGTAGTAGAGAGCGAGTTGTAGAGAGTGAGTAGTAGAGAGTAGTAGAGTGAGTAGTAGAGCATGAGTAGGAGAGAGAGAGTAGTAGAGAGTGAGTAGTAGAGTAGTAGAGAGTGAGTGGTAGAGAGTGGTAGAGTGAGTAGTAGAGAGTAGTAGAGAGTGAGTAGTACAGAGAGTAGTAGAGAGTAGTAGAGTAGTAGAGAGTGAGTAGTAGAGAGTGAGTAGTAGAGAGAGTAGTACAGAGTAGTAGAGAGTGAGTAGTAGAGAGTGAGTAGTAGAGAGAGTAGTAGAGAGTAGTAGAGAGTGAGTAGTAGAGAGTGAGTAGTGGAGAGTGAGTAGTGGAGAGTGAGTAGTAGAGAGTAGTAGAGAGTGAGTAGTAGAGAGTGAGTAGTAGAGAGTAGTAGAATGAGTAGTAGAGAGGGAGTAGTACAGAGAGAGTAGTAGAGAGTAGTAGAGAGTGAGTAGTAGAGTGGTAGAGAGTGAGTGGTAGAGAGCAGTAGAGAGTGGTAGAGTGAGTAGTAGAGAGTAGTAGAGAGTAAGTAGTAGCAGTGAGTGAGTAGTTTAATTTAAAAGGAACACAATGAGGGGGTTAATTTTGCCATAGAAATTATGATTAGTGCGGAAAAAAGAAAAATTAGAGCACATTTTGAGTGACTTCTCAAATCCTCTTCTATTTCATAAAAACATTCTGACATGCAGACTGAAACATGCACTTTCAATACCAGCAGCAGACTTCCCTGGTGAGCAGTAGCTTTACTTCAGTGATCTAATAAGCAACTAGAGTGCTAACATAACAAATTTATGGCAAATGTGTGACACATCTGAATGCCTTCTTGATGGAATGATAGTAAAAAACCTGGAAGTATTTCCTACTGAGGAGACTGTAGTAAATGAGGAAATTAGGAAAATTCAAAACAAATAAGTCCCTCAAGATGGCCACCAGAGACAAAAGAGCCCAAATGTAGCACAAATATCACCAAGATGTAGCCCAAGTATAGCCCAATGAGAGTGTTTTAAAGTACAACTAGAGCGCTAACAGTCTTATTTATGACAAAAGTATGGCACACCTGAAGCCATCTTGATTGGAATAAAGTGGTAACACTTAAAACATTTAATTTGCAAAGGAACAAAATGAGGGGGTTCATTTTGCCATAGAAATTATGATTAGTGCTGCAGAAAGAAAAATTAGGGCACATTTTGGCTTCTCAAATCCTCTTCTATTTCATTAAAAAATTCTGACATGCAGACTGAAACATGCACTTTGAACACCAGCAGCAGACTTACCCGGTGAGCAGTAGCTTTACTACAGTGATCTAATGAGCAGCTAGAGTGCTACCATTCAGAATTTATGGCAAATGTGTGACACATCTGAATGCCTTCTTGATGGAACCAAAGTAAACAAGCATTGAATATACAATAGGTCTCGTCCTCGTTTAAGTTAAAGCAATTCTTTTTGTAATTAGATGGCTTTTTAGCTTTGCTTGTATTAGTGTTTTTCAAACTTTCATGTACATAGCATGCGTATGTATGCATATATGTATATGTATAAGTATGCATGCATTCAAATTTATATAGATATGCAGATTATATATATATGTTTATATATGTATGTATATATATATTTATACACATACATATATATGAATGCATATGCATATATATGCATATATATGTGCATATGTGTGCGTGTAGAGAGAGGTAGAGAGGTAGAGGTGTAGAGGTTGAGGTGTAGAGGTAGAGGTGTAGAGGTAGAGAGGTAGAGGTAGAGAGATAGAGAGTAGTAGAGAGAGAGGTTGAGAGGTAGAGAGTAGTGAGCGAGTAATAGAGAGTAGAGAGTGAGTAGCAGAGAGTAGTAGAGAGTAGTAGAGAGTAGTAGAGAGAGTAGCAGAGAGTGAGTAGTAGAGAGTAGTAAAGTGAGTAGTAGAGAGTGAGTAGTAGAGAGTGAGTATTAGAGAGTGAGTAGTAGAGAGTGAGAAGCAGAGAGTAGTAGAGAGTAGCAGAGAGTGAGTAGTAGAGAGTAGTAGAGAGTGAGTAGTAGAGATTAGTGGAGAGTGAGTAGCAGAGAGAGAGTAGTAGAGTGAGTAGTAGAGAGTAGTAGAGAGTGAGTAGTACAGAGTAGTAGAGAGTGAGTAGTAGGGAGTAGTAGAGAGTAGTAGAGAGAGAGTAGTAGAGAGTGAGTAGTAGAGAGTAGTAGAGAGCGAGTAGTAGAGAGAGAGAGTAGTAGAGAGTAGTAGAGTAGTAGAGAGTGAGTAGTCGAGAGTGAGTAGTAGAGAGTAGTGGAGTATAAGAGAGTGAATAGTAGAGAGTTGTAAAAAGTGAGTAGTAGAGAGTAGTAGAGAGTGAGTAGTAGAGTGAGAACTAGAGAGTAGTAGAGAGCAAGTAGCAGAGAGCAAGTAGTAGAGAGTGTGTAGTAGAGAGTGAGTAGTAGAGAGTAGTAGAGAGTGAGTAGTAGAGAGAGTAGTAGAGAGTGAGAAGTAGAGAGAGTAGAGAGTGAGTAGTGGAGAGTGAGCTTTAGAGAGTAGTAGAGAGTGAGTAGTAGAGAGTGAGTAGTAGAGAGTAGTAGAGTGAGTAGTAGAGAGTGAGTAGTAGAGAGAGAATAGTAGAGAGTGAGTAGTAGAGTAGTAGAGAGTGAGTGGTAGAGAGTAGGAGAGAGTAGTATAGTGAGTAGTAGAAAATAGTAAAAAGAGAGTAGTAGAGAGTAGTAGAGTAGTAGAGAGTGAGTAGTAGAGAGTGAGTAGTAGAGAGAGTCAAAGAGAGTAGTAGAGAGTGAGTAGTAGCGAGTGAGTAGTAGAGAGTAGTAGAGAGTGAGTGGTAGAGAGCGAGTAGTGGAGAGTGAGTAGTACAGAGTGAGTAGTAGAGAGCGAGTAGTAGAGAGTGCGTAGTAGAGAGTAAATAGTAGAGAGAGAGTAGTAGAGAGAGTAGTAGAGAGTGAGAAGTAGAGAGTAGTAGAGTGAGTAGTAGAGAGTGAGTAGTAGAGAGAGTGTAGTAGAGAGTAGTAGAGTGAGTAGTAGAGAGTGAGTGGTAGAGAGTAGTAGAGTGAGTAGTAGAGAGTAGTAGAGAGTGAGTAGTAGAGAGACAGTAGTAGAGAGTAGTAGAGAGTGAGTAGTAGAGTAGTAGAGAGTGAGTGGGAGAGAGTAGTAGAAAGTAGTAGAGTGAGTAGTAGAGAGTGAGTAGTAAAGAGTGAATAGTAGAGAGTAGTAGCGAGTGAGTAGTAGAGAGAGTAGTAGTAGAGAGTGAGTAGTATAGAGTAGTAGAGAGTGAGTAGTAGAGAGTGAGTAGAAGAGAGTAGTAGAGAGTAGAAGAGTACTAGAGAGTGAGTAGTAGAGAGTAGTAGAGAGTGAGTAGTAGAGAGTGAATAGTAGAGAGAGAGTAGTAGAGAGTAGTAGAGAGTGAGTAGTAGAGTAGTAGAGAGTAGTCAGTCAGTGTCAGTCAGTGTCAGTCAGTCAGTGTCAGTCAGTCAGTGTCAGTCAATCAGTGTCAGTCAGTCATTGTCAGCTAGAGCAGCTCTGCTGACCAGGTTCTCTGGCTCAAAAGCAGCTCTGCTGACCTGGTTCTCTCTCTCTAAAGCAGCTCTGCTGACCTGGTTTCTCTGGCTCCACAGCAGGTCTGCTGACCTGGTTCTCTGGCTCTAGAGCAGCACTGCTGACCTAGTTCTTAGGCTACAGAGCAGCTCCGCTGATCTGGTTCCCTGGCTCTACAACAGCTCTGCTGACCTAGTTCTCTGGCTCTAAAAAAGCTCTGCTGACCCGGTTCTATGGCTCTAAAGCAGTTCTGCTAACATGGTTCTCTGGCTCTAGAGCCGCTGTGCTGACCTGGTTCTCTCCCTCTAGAGCAGCTCTGCTGACCTGGTTCTCTTCCTCTAAAGCAGCTCTACTGACCTGGTTTCTCTGGCTCTAAAGCAGCTCTGGTGACCTGCTTCTATGGCTCTAAAGCAGCTCTGCTGACTTGGTTCTCTGGCTCTAGAGCAAGCTCTGCTGACCTGGTTCTCTGGCTCTAAAGCAGCTCTGCTGACCTGGTTCCTCTGGCTCTACAGCAGCTCTGCTGACCTGGTTCTCTGGCTCTAGAGCAGCTCTGCTGACCTAGTTCTTAGGCTCTAGAGCAGCTCTGCTGACCTGGTTCTCTTGCTCTACAGCAGCTCTGCTGACCTGGTTTTCTGCAATCACGTTGCACGCACCCGACTTCGCGAAAATATATTTACAAATAATATAAGTTTATTATAAGTACAAATATATTATTTTTATGAATATTTTACATAATCTCTTGCCCTAATATGTATATTAAAGACACATACATATAATTTTGGAACATAATTTTTTTTTGCGGGAGTCGCGCACCCAGCGCGCCCCAGCATGTATATGATGTCTAACCCTGGGCGTAGTTCGCGTAGTCGCGCTTCACGAAGCTTCGCAAAGATGTCATTGCACTACGCGACCTTCGCGAAGCTTCCCGAGCTTGCGTAGTTGCTTGTGGCAACCTGTTCGCGATGGCTTTTTCTTGTTCGCGAGCGCGGTAAGCATGTTCGGGGAACTGTTTGCAGGCTCGGGGGATATATCTCGCGATCTTACCCATGCGGTCGCCAATGGGAGCGGCCATCTTGTTTTTCTATAGTCCCGCCCGCTCGCGATGCCTTATTTCCTGTTCCGGGTCGCGGATAGCGTGTTCGCGATGTGCATTGACGTGTTCGGGAGCGCATTTTACTTGTTCGCGATAAATAGTACATGTTCGCGAGAAATATCGCGCAAACTTACCCACGCGGTCGCGAATGGGCACGGCCATCTTGTTTTTCACTCTATGCCATGTTTCTGGGCCTGCTTTTGTATCCTCCCTTTATCATAGCAATCCTTTGTCTTTAAAGCCTTTTTCCTGACTTTTTTTAGTTATTATCTATCTCTCTGTTTGCCTCAGTTTATATTTTGCATTTTATTTCTACTTTTACTGTGTTTTTGTTACTTTTATAAAGTTCTTTCTATCTTCTTCCCCCTAACTTTTTTTCCCCGTCGGACTTTTCTTTTCCGCCTCCCACCCACCCCAGAACCATGGCCAAGGGCACACCAAGTCCCAAGGGCAAGGGACCTGCAGGCGCAGAGAAGCGCCGCCTGCCTTGCGGCAGAATGCGTCCTGCAGGGGTGCAGGCCCGGCAACTGTTTGGGGAGGAGGAGGTGGCGGCTCTTGTTTTCTTCATCCAGCGCCTCCTCCCCTTGACCTTGGCAGCAGGCGGCAGGCCCGGCTCTGGGTACGCTACCCAGGAGCGGCACCGTCGGTGGGCGAAGGTGCGCCGGGCCGTGTTCCGGTGCACTGGGATCCGGCGCACCCACAACCAGCTAGCTCACCGGTGGTCCGACATCCTGGACCGGGAGCAGGATCTGTTGGACCTGCTAGGTGTCGAGGTCATCGGGCTTGGTGAGTAACTGATTGTGTATATTAAATTAGATGAACAACAAGATTACTGCTGCGTGCCAAGCGTTGCTGGTAAATTACGTTCCAAAAAGCAAAATGTTCTTTGATTTAAGGACCCAGGTGCACGGTGGTACTCTTACTTGTTTGCAACGTAGTTTGCGCTAGCTTGTGCTGATGCTGATTATGTAAGAGTTTACTTTACAGAACTGAAGTTAGGTAATGCGATTTGCTAGAGAGACTCTAGTCCTTCCATTGTCCTACTGTGAAATAGTGGTGGATGGATATTGGATACTAGGTTTAGTTTGTTAGTAGTAGTTACTAATTGTTTTATGCGGTCTGCGTGACGCATCCTCTGTCACTGAGTGCTGCTTACCCCAGTCCTCCGTCGACCCTTTTGTACTTTGTTTAGTGAGTGGTAGGCTTAGCATGGTCAGTCAGTAGCAGAACTAGATCAGCATTATGCAACCAACCCACAATTTGTTGTATGTATGCACTAATGTATGCAACTATGCATGTGTCCTCCATCTCATCTATGCATTTGATGGCTGAAAAAAATTGAAGTGCAGACTTAGTGAACAATTGGCCCGTCTGGAATAGGTGGTGTAGGTCAGGTGGTACTTACTAGGCTTTGTTAGTATTTGGAATCAGAATGATCAAGGAACACTGGAGTGTTCATAAATAAGTAGACGATCCGTAAATGCACTAGGAAGCAGCCAGTAGTCGATCCATCTGATTAGATAGGTCAATTTTATTGCACTTGTTGTTTCCTAAAATGTTCTTTGACTTATTGTTTTTCCAAATGATTTATTATTTTTCTCACAGCACTCCTTAATGTTGGTCTCTTTCTTTATTATATTTTACATGATCATCAGCACCACCCAGGGGCAAGAAGACGGGGTCGGAGTCGGCGGGGGAACCCCAGGACCTCTCCTCTACTGAGGCTCCTGCAGCTGGCCCCAGTAAGTCCTCCATTGGTTAGATTGACATTTATATTTCCCTAAATGTTATGTTACTGCATCTTTTTTTTCCCAAACTCTAAATTATGGTTCCACTTTCTGAATCTCTTTTTTACAAAAGCTTACTTCTTTGACCTTGACTATCTGTTTACTAATTCTGTTTATCCCTGCCTCGAAGTTGCTTCTAACTCCCTCTGCTATGACTCTCTGTGCTACTAATACTACTACTACTATTACTATTATTACTCTGTGTGTAGCGAAGCTTGCACAGTTGCCCACTCTTTAATAGAAGGTTTTCTTTGCAACAATAAAACTCTGATTGACCAATAGCTCTAGCCACTGGGTCCTGTCCTTTGGGTTGTCCTCTTCAAGTCTTCTCAATGTTGAGGCTTTGACAATTACCACAAACAAAATGCCCAACCAGATATTTGACTAGTATTTTTGATCGGATAGTACATGATACTACTATTGTCTAGGATTCTGCAGAGCCACATACAGAACTATGCACAACAAAATAGGATGTTGCTGATGGGAGGTTGGATCTTACTGATCACACCTCAGTCCGAAGAACCCAGGATCCCCTAACCGACTAGCTATAGTGTCTCACATTAGGGTCCCACTCCCGACCCCCCCACGAAGACGATACACAATGTTGATGATGACTGAGACAGAGACAACCCAGAACATAATAACAAACACCATTTTGCTCACACACTTGTGTAAGTCCACTCCACCACACCAAATACCACAGAGTCTATATGTAAGTTCAAAAGGTTTATTTGAAACAAGTATCAAACTCTGTACATCGTTAATATGAAATTTAATTTACGACAGCCATAGTCAATAAGCCAGCAAAAAGCCTAACATTAAAACAGTAAACCTTTACAAGTGCATGATTGACAACAAGAACAAGAGCCAAGATCTTTTTAATTCTGGAAGATCCCTCACCGTAGAACGTAGACGTAGAAATACTGGTTACATCATCTTGCATCCAATATGCTCTGTAAATCTCTGGTTTGTAGAAGGGACTCTTCCGCCTATGATATATGAAAAAAACGCTGCGAGTTAGCCGTTAGATAGTATACTGGTGAATGCTAGCATTTTGCAGTCATGCCAAAAAGTGTAACATGTATGTGTGATGGCTAAGCAATATAAACTAAACAAAGTCAATAAGTTGTTTTTTATTCGACCTCTTCACTTGTACGCAACAGTCAAGTGGCCTTAAAGGCATCTACTGCACATGTCAATAAGCTGGCAGGTATAATATGCACCAAAAGAGTAGTAGTCGACATGATGAATCTAAAAGGGTTACTCATGGCTCAGGCTAACTTTCAAAAGAGTAGAGTAGGACTAGATGACCCTAGAAGTGGAACCATATCCTACTAGTGTCTGTCTACTGACTGTACTTACTGTCTAGTGCTGATGTATGTTGCATCGCATTAACTTTTTTTTCAATGTTCCAAGTGAACACTTAAAATAGGGGGAGGTTTACAGGCATCTAAAAATTTGTGATGCTTTTTTCTAGGCACACTACCATCCAGCAGTGCCGTCGGGGCCAGCGATGCGGCCATTCCGGAGGGGGCAGGCAAACTGGCGGCACCTGCAGGAGACACAGGGCCCAGGGGGGATCCAGCAGCAGTGGCCGGCGGCGGTAAGTTATATTCATTACTTCTTGACATGACAGCTAGATGGAACTGTGTTCACTATTTCACTGTACTGTGCGACTTATTATACAACGGTTGAAGAAGACACCCTTTACGTAGCATTACCAGCGTGAGTAGAGTAACCAATGGCCTCTTCTATTTGACTCCAAAATCAGCTGTGAATGTTTTATGGAGAAGACAAACTCAGATCAGATGACCTTCATGGATGTGTTGAACATAGAGGGAAAGCACTAAGGGTGGAAGGACGGGCTAGATAAACAATATGACTGACCGGCAGAGAAGGATATGTTGTTGGAAGCATGCATAGGTGGCTGATAGTAATAAGATCAGATGCATGGGTTGTTGAAGGATGGGTGGAAGGTGAAAGAATGCCTGCCTGGGTGGGCGACACAGTATGGGTGGATAGTACTAGATAACAAGAATCAGCGGTGTTTTTGGTTCAAACTTAAAGCCAAGGCAAGGAAGGAAGGAGCAGAAGCATGGGTGTTTGTTGGTGAAACCAACTAAGGTTTGTTAAGAGATATATACAAAAGGATAGACGTTTACTTTAATGGATGTATGCCTGGATGTACTATCACCAAGAGACAGTATAGGTGAAAAGTGTCACTGGAGATTCTTACTTTGAAGAAAATGTAACAGAAACTGCGCGACAGTAGCAAAGCCTAGAGGAATCAAGGTAGTATTATGAGCATACAGTACACTTGCAGTAGTTTGCAAGCACGTCATATATTATCAAGCGGAAACCACTTCCTCCCACTCTGGGGACCACTCCCTACCTATTATTATTAATGTATTTTCGATTGGGGCAGCCAGCCTGCAAAGGGTGGCCTATCTGTTGTTTAATGTTTATGTATATTGGTTACACAATCAATGAAAGCAAAGTACCCTCTGCAGTAGCGGTTGGTGGTGGGATTGTTGGCGGGCGGTGACATGGCGAGGGGACGGGTGGGTGGCACTGGCGAGTAAACTGTGTATTACTGTTACGGCCAAATACAGATAATCAACATAAAAATAAATAAAACTATTTTCAAGGTGCGCACTGCACCGCCGAATGCGATGCAGTGTGTGCTACTGTGTGCAGCAATGTTTTTTTTTTATGTATTCTTTAATTACCTGTGAATGTCCTTAATCCATCGTTTACTATCCCCACCCTGCACCTTCCCACGTCACCGACCGGCAGCACTCCCACCACCGACCGCTACCGACCTGATGTTGTATATCGTATTAGCACTAGCAGCATCTATAATATGAATATAAGCAATGATAGTTGGATCCAATAAATAATCAGCGGGTTTGTAGTACCCATGGCAGGGTGTTAATGAAATTGTGCATGCCATTTGCCCTCATGTAACAGAGTATGACCAGTGCCAACGGCCGTAAGGCATCAGACAAAAAGATGAGCTTCCCCACCTGCAGACAGTAGTAGTAAATAAAACTAACGTGAGTCTGCATCATGTGGCTCATATCTGTTTCTCTTGGGTGCAAGCTTAGCTGATGGACCTGGCATGCCGCCTACAACAAGGTTATGTAATTGGGCTAAACTACAGATAAGAACAGCACGACTGGTGTACCGGAGTACATACATAGTACGATTATATTTATAAATAATGTCTGAAACGGTCACAAATGTTAGAGTCCAAGGAAGTAGGATTAGAGATACTTACCCCAGCACCAAATCCCAAATGTTATGAACTGTGCTTGCTAGTGATACTGTGACACTATGCGTTGAATGATTTTAGTGTTCCTGTTTTGCTAAGAGTATTGGCTCCAACATGTTCTTTTTCTTTCTTGATAAAGATGATACTCCTTCCACTAAACCATCAAGGAAGGAGTTGGCCGCTAGGGCCCGGCGCCGGAAACTGGAGGCCATCTGCGAGCATTATCGCCGGCTGGTGGCTCAGGAGGAGGAGGAGGAGGAGGCGGCTGCAGCTGCAGCCTCCTCCAATGCCCCGGGCCCCAGTCAGGCCCGGCCTCCACTTTCACGGTGCCGTGGTCCGGCATCCGCCCGCCGCCGCGCCTCTATTTCCAGCACTACTGCCCCCCACCCTGGATGTAACTGTAGGGCATTTCGCCGCCAGCTGCTCCGCCGGATGGCCCGCTTGGAGGAGAACATGGAGCAGCGGGTAAAGATCCTGGTGGACAAACATCTTAAGGCCCGCCGACAATAGAGGACCTCGTCGTTTGCCCCTTTTTTAATTCCTTTTGTTGGTGGGTGGGTTTGTGGGCGTTGGGGATTTCTACAGACATTGGGACTTTGGACTTTCGTTTCGTTTCGTTGGGGTTAGGGAGGGGGGTGGGTTAGGTCAGAGCGGGATAGTTTATTTTTGTTAGGGGACATTAAAAATATACTTACTATTTATTTATACGATGTTAATGTTTTTTGTGGTGGGTTACAGTTTTCCGAATTCAATGTAAGTTACATGGTTGTTTACTTTGTTTCCGTGCTGCTGCATGCCCAGAGCCAGTGTTTGATTTAAAAGATCTGCCGATTTTGTAACACACAAACCGATAGATGCAGTACCCCTCACTGAGTTATTTTTAATTGTCATAACAGTACTGTCAGTCTCTCCTCCTAGTCCATACCTCCCACCAAACTTATCTTACCTGTGATTGATGATGAAGTTTGGCACACTGATGGCTGCATGGTTGGTTTCCCAAATTGACGGAGTAGATGCCATTATTGTGGTGGTAGTAGTAGACACTGGCAATAGCGTTTGAAAAAAGAAAGAGAAAGTCACTTGACTGAGACTCTGGGAGGAGGAGTGGAACAGAACACAAAGTAAACTACAGCATGGGTGGTCAAGCAGAAGAAGATCCTTGCCCTGCCTTAGTTGAAATTCAATTAGTGTTGCTTTCACCACATCTGCCCCAGCAAGCGTGTGATCAATTGGTGTACATAGTCATCACATCACACCTCAATATAAATCACACAGCCCGGGGGAAGAGGGTTAGGGATTGATGATTGGATGGGAAGTGGGGTTTTGGGAAAGGTTTGAGAAAGAAAAACAGACAATATGCATGGACACAACAAAAGTAAAACACAATCTTGTAAGACGACCATGATCCATTATCAAAGAAATCAAAGTATGAAGTGAGAGAAAGCAAATGCATGCATGCTGAGGAGGATAACTTGATGGTTAATGATAATGAGTTGTACTATAACTACTATGACCCAATGAGACAGTACAGTCAGGGACGAAATTGAAATTTGCCTTGCCTGTCTGACGCCCTCAGAGCTCAGACCGAACCCAATTACATGCTGTACCGGGCTTACTTGTATTTTTCAAGCTAGCTAAGGAAATTAAAAAAAAGTTGGATCAATTAACAAACAAACCACAACACACAGTCGTAATGATTAAAGAGAAAAAAGCAAGCAAATAAATGTAAAGACGAATGATGATACTAAAGTTACTGTATTATCCTGGTCCAATTGTGGAGTTGCATCATTCTCGTCATTCTTCTTGGTCCTCCCTTCCATGGACACTCCGCACATCAATCTTGGGTATCACTGCCTGCCTGATGCGGATTGGTAAGGTACGTGTGAGTCGTTTCTCCCACTGTAGCACAGGGTAAAGGCCAGCCTGTAAGTCTAGATGGAAAAACAAACGGGGTATTGAAAAATTACAGCCTTTACAACAATAAACTCAATTACAGTGGAGTGCAAGACAACACTCTGGAGAGAACACTTTCAGACTGAGGCAGCTTGGATAGGCTACATAGTGTGTCTACTCTACAGCATTAAGGTACAACAACAACGGGACAGGATTCAGGAGCCAGCACAGCCACAGAACAGGAGAACCGCGGCACAGGCCAGGCACCCTACCCCTTACTTACATTTTGACCGAGCCAGAGAAATGTCATATGCACTGCAGCAACCTAGAATTTTCCCAATGAAGTGACTAAATCAATGTGCCACTGTCCGTCATACCACTACACTCTACTCCAGTCCACACCACTACACGGACATCTAGCCTAGGTCTGCTGTGGTTCTTGTTCAAACTTTTTACCTTTTATGTCAGCCCATGAAACGCCTGATGCGGATTGGTAAGGTACGTGTGAGTCGTTTCTCCCACTGTGGCACAGGGTAAAGGCTGGCCTGTAAGTGTAGATGGAAAAACAAACGGGGTATAGAAAAATTACAGCATTTACAACAATAAACTCAATTACAGTGGAGTGCAAGACAATACTCTGGAGAGAACACTTTCAGACTGAGGCAGCTTGGATAGGCTACATAGTGTGTCTACTCTACAGCATTAAGGTACAACAACAACGGGACAGGATTCAGGAGCCAGCACAGCCACAGAACAGGAGAACCGCGGCACAGGCCAGGCACCCTACCCCTTACTTACATTTTGACCGAGCCAGAGAAATGTCATATGCATTGCAGCAACCTAGAATTTTCCCAATGAAGTGACTAAATCAATGTGCCACTGTCCGTCATACCACTACACTCTACTCCAGTCCACACCACTACACGGACATCTAGCCTAGGTCTGCTGTGGTTCTTGTTCAAACTTTTTACCTTTTATGTCAGCCCATGAAATGCCTGATGCGGATTGGTGAGGTACGTGTGAGTCGTTTCTCCCACTGTAGCACAGGGTAAAGGCCGGCCTGTAAGTGTAGATGGAAAAACAAACGGGGTATAGAAAAATTACAGCATTTACAACAATAAACTCAATTACAGTGGAGTGCAAGACAACACTCTGGAGAGAACACTTTCAGACTGAGGCAGCTTGGATAGGCTACATAGTGTGTCTACTCTACAGCATTAAGGTACAACAACAATGGGGCAGGATTCAGGAGCCAGCACAGCCACAGAACAGGAGAACCGCGGCACAGGCCAGGCACCCTACCCCTTACTTACATTTTGACCGAGCCAGAGAAATGTCATATGCACTGCAGCAACCTAGAATTTTCCCAATGAAGTGACTAAATCAATGCGCCACTGTCCGTCATACCACTACACTCTACTCCAGTCCACACAACTACAAGGACATCTAGCCTAGGTCTGCTGTGGTTCTTGTTCAAACTTTTTACCTTTTAAGTCAGCCCATGAAACGCAGTTATTCCATCAATTTTCTCCAATCCAACTGACTGTGTGCAAAGATAGTATGCTCAGTATCCTCAATGATGGTGACCGTGTGGTACGTATTCTCCAACACCAACTCAGTCTGTAGTGACTGATTAAGTTTATAATATATTCCATATTACCAAATTGCAACGGATATTGGCCGGCACCTGCAGTGGTAGGAGTACAATGTGGTCATTATTAAACAACAAGGAAACATTAACTGTCACCACACCTGAGTCACTTTTACTTTGTCGATAAACTAGTATAGTTCTACTTCATGGCATGCACAATTCTTCGTAGTCAGCCAGCATCCAATGCAATGCATGCCACCATCATTCACAATAATAATCACTCATTACCTGTCTTGGTGTTCTTTTTGGCTGTCTGATCTGATGCCTGCCTAGCCTTCTGCCAGTCAGTGATGAGTTTCTTTCGGATTGGAAACAAAATGGAATATAGGTGGAGTCACGTTTCACTTCTTATGGAGGGACTGTTAGAGGCAACCTGTATTGTACTATTCTCCATCTCCATCCAATGTCTGACTTGCTTGAAATGTACTTAGGGAGAGTAAGGAACATGGAGCAGGACCCTGAGGAGTGGAGTGGACAGTTATGCACAGACGTGCAACTCCAATAGGGAAATAAAAAGAGGAGACTGTTGATGGCTTTGTTGTGAATGTAGATTTTGAACCAGAAAAACAGATACACACAGTCACACACAAATAAAGGAAGGGAGAACAATTTGAAAGACTAGTTGTCAGGGAAGAGGAGCTCGTCCTCAAACTCTGGTGGTTCGGACAGCAGTACGTCTAACAATCCACTACTTATGTCATCAAAGTCGCTCTCCTCTTCCTCCTGTGATTCACGTATTTTGTACTCCGGTGGTATAAAGTGTTGATTCATTTTGATCATGGTTAACCTCTCAACACTTTTGGGCGAGAGACTGGTCCTTTTGACAGTAACAATGGCACAAGCAGCACTGAAAACACGCTCTGAACAGACACTTGCAACAGGGCAAGCCACATACTTTATCGCCAGCCTGCTGAGCACTGGCCATTGGCTTCTTTTCCCATACCAATACACCAATGGGCTTTGCTCCATGTAGACCTCTGTTGTGTCATCTAGATAGGCCTGAACCATCCGCTCAATGTTCAGGGGTGCTCCGATTTCCTGGGCCTCTTTTGCCTTTGCATCAGTCATTGATGTGCAATACCCTTTCCGTAGAAACCAATCACCTGCCGTTTTTGTAAATGTGCCTGATGATCCTGTTGGTGCTGTTGATGTTATTGCTGCTGGCAGTGTTGACTGCTGGGAGGCAAACACACTGCTCTTGGCTTCTGAAGTAGAACTTCGTTCTGGGTGCCCTGCAGTACTTTTTCTGCCCTGGAGGGGCGGGCCTTTAATGAAGATCCTTTCATTTTCAAACTCAGTGGCTTCCTCAGCTATCAAAGTTTTGTACTGGGCAACATCCACTTCTGAAAAAGGAATGACTTCATTACTGCGCAGCAATAATTTGTAACGTGGATCCAAAATTGAGGCAGTAATGTAATGTGGATCTGACAGAATGTTATTTTGAATCCTTGTATTGTGAGATAAGCGAGCGGATAAGGTGTCTGCCAAAGAATGTGCGTCTACTTTGTCATCCACACCTGCGTACATTTCTGCCACCTCCTTCAGCTCTTGCTCTAGCATGTACAACAATGGGATAGCTTGGCCCATAGTACAGTCCTCCCGGCTCACTTCACGGGTGAAGACCTCAAAAGGAAGTAGCATCTCTGTCAGGCTTTTGAAAAGGTCCCATTGGGCCATCTCAACTCTCATGCCTTTCACTGTAGGATCCCCTGACCTTTTCATGACATAAGCATTAAGTGGTATGTACTGCTCAAACAGACGCTCAAGCATGTAATACGTTGAGTTCCAACGTGTTGGCACCTCTTGGATGAGTGCTTTGACTGGCATTTTATGCTCACGTTGAATCACCCTCAGCTCCTTCCGGGCGTTAAAAGAATGGTTGAAATGTGTGCATATTCTTCTGCAGGTGGTCAGTAAGCTGCTGACTTTGCTTTCATTTTTCAGAAAGTCTTGCACAACAATGTTAATGCAGTGTGCCAAACATGGCACCCTGAAGTAGCCACCATCTTTCATGGCCCGAACTACATTACTGCCATTGTCCGTGGCAACAAAACCAATGGTAAGACCTCTTGGTCGCAGCCACTCAAACACCTTGTTGTTAAACTCATCCAAAATGTTAGCAGCAGTATGAGATTTCTCCATTGCAAACATGGCTACAGTTGCATGTTTGCGAGTGTCTTTAACCCCTTCCATGCTCATGACGGAACGGTTCCGTCATGAGCGTCGGTTGAGCTGTGCTGATGACGGAACCGTTCCGTCATGAGCCCGCCCGCGCAAGAAACGGTCAGCACCGCGGCGGAATTCGCGCCACATGGAAGGGGTTAAAAATCTCAGCGGTGTCAACAACGCCGTCAGATATCTTATCTTTAACACCCGAAAAAGAGACCCAGTGTGCAGGGATGCACATGTAATCAGTGGCTTGGCAACTGGTCCACATGTCTGTTGTCAGGTGTATACTCTGAACAGCACTCTTTTTTAAGGCTTTTCCAAGCAATTCCAGCACGTCGTGATGTAGTGCTGGAACAGCAACTCTTGCAAAATAGTAGCGGCTGGGAACTTTCCATTTTGGGCAGATGGTGGTCACAAACTCAAGAAAACCCACCCCTTCAACAAAAGAAAAAGGGAGAAGGTCCAGTGCTAACATTTTTGCCAGCTTAGCATTGTACAAACGTGCTATTGGGTGATTGCGTTCGTACTGCCCCTCCGGCCTACTAAACATGCTAAGAATGGTAGGCTGCATGGTATTCCTTCCTGTGGTCGACGTCGCACTTTTTGGGCCAGCAGTACTCCTTGGTGTCTCAGGCTGGCTCTTACTCTTGTGCCAATGAGATGTGGCTGAGGATGTGGGCGTTACCACTGCAGTGCTGGGGACAGGGCTACTTTGTGTACCACTATCACAGAGAATGTCTCCCTCTTCTTCCTGTTCCACCGTGAGCGGACTTTCTACTCGTTTAAGCCCAACAGCAATGGTTCCAGTTTTGATGAGCCTAAGGTGCTCCTCCCACTGGATTGCGTGGTGTTTTTTCAGATGGGTCATTTGGCCTCCGGTACCATAGTTTGTACCAAGCTTTCCACGGCTAACACAGGAATGACAAACGGAGCATACAGCAATGTTCTCCTCCTTTCGGCTAACCGTAAAGAAGTCCCACACTGGGGAGCTTAACTTTTGTCTCCTGCTGGAGGTGCCACTCCCACTTCCAATGCCGGATGAACTGGAGGGTGTGTGTTGAATTTGACTCTGTGCAGGACCACTACCTACTTCTGCTGAGGTGGTGCTTGTTGTGCTGGATGTAGGACGCTGCCGGCCCTTTGCTAATGTAAATATGGAAGCTGGAGGTCGTGTTGGTGTTACCTGTGTTGGAGGTATGCGTGCTACATCCCTCGCATCCATTTTGGATAATGTAAAAATGTTGCTCTCCATCTCCTCAGGCCCGGGAGTGATGTTTGTGATGACTGGCTCATCATCATCATCATCATCAACCTGCTCTTCTACATCAACATCCATAAGTGTAAGGCTTTCTGGAACCTTCCTTTTCCCATGCCTGCTCTTGTGATGTGTTTCCCTCTCAGACTCAGTTTGTGGCTTCCAAGTGACATCTAGATCATCAGAAGGGGGGCTTGGTGAAGAACTTGATGTACTAACCCTCCTTTTCCTTGCTGGGGATTTAAAAGCCAATGCAACTTCTAAAGGAGTGGCTTCCTCTTCTTCCTCTGCATGAGGCTCCATTTCCTGAACTGCCCCTACTTCGGGAGGAACAACAGCTACTATTGCGGGCGGTGGCTGCGGCTGTTGACCACTTATCTGCTGTGTTGATGATGTTCCCTCCTGCGTTGATTGTGTACTACTTTGAGATAGCGATAAGTTTATTTCAGGCTCAGCATCACTGCTTTCCACCATAAGGCTGGCTACCTCTTCCACACTCATCTGCTTGGGCATGGGTTGGTGGGTTGGGCCCACTGATGTGGAGGTGCTGCCCCCAGCTTGCCCCCCCCGACACCGCTGCTGCAGGCCTCATTTTTGGTGAACCAAAAAAGGTTTTGGGAGGCACACCAGACTTAAGTGACACTTCCTTCTTCTTCTGTTCCTTCTTCTCCATGGCAACTTTCTTGGTACCGGAGGACCTGCTACCTGCTTTCTTTGGGGGCATCTTCAACATATGTCAAAACAGCACTCAGTTGCAAAAGTTGCAGAGATGCCTGGTCAGGTCACTGACACGTCACGTTGTGTACACTACAGCAGCAGGACGTCGGTCTGGCACCACAACAGTGGATGATGATGACACACCTCTGTCTTTTGTGCACCTAAAAGCAAAAAAGCCAGAAGAACATCAGTCAAAAGATCCATAATATAATATATAACTTATTAGTGTCTCGTGGGTGGTCATCACAATTATTAAATTTCATGAAGTCAGTGAACAACATCAACAATATAGCCAGCCATTAAGAGACTGACAAGGCCAGGGATCCTGTTGTATTTGTACTGTGTACACTTAGGAAGAAGAATAGCAAGGAACAAAAACCCGCCGTGATGATTGCTGAGTTGTACCCCTGGGCCTACTGTATGACTAGGCCACAAGTTTGGACGCCTATGGCAAAGGCACAATGCATGCCTTCCTAAAATGGCCACCACACACGTGCTCAGCCCACCCACCACAATAACAAACAAAAAGTGATTGCAAAGGACAGGAAAAGGAAGTTGTAGTGTCTGTGGAACTTAATCCCTCTCATAAAAATGTTTTCCAGACAAATAACAGCTTCTCCCTGCTCCAAACCTACATCTCAATGACAGCCTGAGGAGTTTTTTGTGCAGAAATGCACAAAAAAGCGTTTTCGAGAAGGGTCTATGTTGCTCGCGAGATATTGTTTGCCAGATTGCAAAAGCTGCGTGTTCGGGATCGCGAACTGTACAAAAAGGCTTTCTCGCGTGCGCGAACACGCATATTGCGAACGCAAAAATGCCGAAAACTGTAAGTCCGCGTTGTCGCACTGTGCAGAGTTACCGAAAGTTCGCGAGCTGAATCCCTTGCCTTCCATGCTGGCCAAAAACAGCCCCATTTGTTTAGCACACACCCAAAAAATGCTATTCCACCCCAAACACACCTTTTGCAATAAAATCCAAAGCCATCCATGGAGTAAAGGAAAATCACCAGACAACACCAACTGTACATTTAAGTCACGCACCACAGATTGGAGGCTGACTACCTCTGGGCCTACTGGAAGACTACTAGGCCACAAGCTTGGAACCGGATGGCAAAAGCAAGCACACTGCTTGGATGGCTCCACAAAATGGCCGCCACACACCCACAACAACCACAAGAAATGGGAGACAGTCAATGTACGCCTATGCCAAAGGCACAATGCATGCCTTCCTAAAATGGCCGCCACACACGTGCTCAGCCCACCCACCACAATAACAAACAAAAAGTGATTGCAAAGGACAGGAAGAGGAAGTTGTAGTGTCTGTGGAACTTAATCCCTCTCATAAAAATGTTTTCCAGACAAATAACAGCTTCTCCCTGCTCCAAACCTACATCTCAATGACAGCCTGAGGAGTTTTTTGTGCAGAAATGCACAAAAAAGCGTTTTCGAGAAGGGTCTATGTTGCTCGCGAGATATTGTTTGCCAGATTGCAAAAGCTGCGTGTTCGGGATCGCGAACTGTACAAAAAGGCTTTGTCGCGTGCGCGAACACGCATATTGCGAACGCAAAAATGACGAAAACTGTAAGTCCGCGTTGTCGCGCTGTGCAGAGTTACCGAAAGTTTGCGAGCTTAATCTATTGCCTTCCATGCTGGCCAAAAAAGCCCCATTTGTTTAGCACACACCCAAAAAATGCTATTCCACCCCAAACACACCTTTTGCAATAAAATCCAAAGCCATCCATGGAGTAAAGGAAAATCACCAGACAACACCAACTGTACATTTAAGTCACGCACCACAGATTGGAGGCTGACTACCTCTGGGCCTACTGGAAGACTACTAGGCCACAAGCTTGGAACCGGATGGCAAAAGCAAGCACACTGCTTGGATGACTCCACAAAATGGCCGCCACACACCCACAACAACCACAAGAAATGGGAGACAGTCAATGTACGCCTATGGCAAAGGCACAATGCATGCCTTCCTAAAATGGCCGCCACACACATGCTCAGCCCACCCACCACAATAACAAACAAAAAGTGATTGCAAAGGACAGGAAGAGGAAGTTGTAGTGTCTGTGGAACTTAATCCCTCTCATAAAAATGTTTTCCAGACAAATAACAGCTTCTCCCTGCTCCAAACCTACAGCTCAATGACAGCCTGAGGAGTTTTTTGTGCAGAAATGCACAACAAAGCGTTTTCGAGAAGGGTCTATGTTGCTCGCGAGATATTGTTTGCCAGATTGCAAAAGCTGCGTGTTCGGGATCGCGAACTGTACAAAAAGGCTTTCTCGCGTGCACGAACACGCATATTGCGAACGCAAAAATGACGAAAACTGTAAGTCCGCGTTGTCGCGCTGTGCAGAGTTACCGAAAGTTCGCGAGCTGAATCCCTTGCCTTCCATGCTGGCCAAAAAAAGCCCCATTTGTTTAGCACACACCCAAAAAATGCTATTCCACCCCAAACACACCTTTTGCAATAAAATCCAAAGCCATCCATGGAGTAAAGGAAAATCACCAGACAACACCAACTGTACATTTAAGTCACGCACCACAGATTGGAGGCTGACTACCTCTGGGCCTACTGGAAGACTACTAGGCCACAAGCTTTGAACCGGACGGCAAAAGCAAGCACACTGCTTGAATGGCTCCACAAAATGGCCGCCACACACCCACAACAACCACAAGAAATGGGAGACAGTCAATGTACGCCTATGGCAAAGGCACAATGCATGCCTTCCTAAAATGGCCGCCACACACGTGCTCCGCCCACCCACCACAATAACAAACAAAAAGTGATTGCAAAGGACAGGAAGAGGAAGTTGTAGTGTCTGTGGAACTTAATCCCTCTCATAAAAATGTTTTCCAGACAAATAACAGCTTCTCCCTGCTCCAAACCTACATCTCAATGACAGCCTGAGGAGTTTTTTGTGCAGAAATGCACAAAAAAGCGTTTTCGAGAAGGGTCTATGTTGCTCGCGAGATATTGTTTGCCAGATTGCAAAAGCTGCGTGTTCGGGATCGCGAACTGTACAAAAAGGCTTTCTCGCGTGCGCGAACACGCATATTGCGAACGCAAAAATGACGAAAACTGTAAGTCCGCGTTGTCGCGCTGTGCAGAGTTACCGAAAGTTCGCGAGCTGAATCCCTTGCCTTCCATGCTGTCCAAAAAAGCCCCATTTGTTTAGCACACACCCAAAAAATGCTATTCCACCCCAAACACACCTTTTGCAATAAAATCCAAAGCCATCCATGGAGTAAAGGAAAATCACCAGACAACACCAACTGTACATTTAAGTCACGCACCACAGATTGGAGGCTGACTACCTCTGGGCCTACTGGAAGACTACTAGGCCACAAGCTTGGAACCGGATGGCAAAAGCAAGGACACTGCTTGGATGGCTCCACAAAATGGCCGCCACACACCCACAACAACCACAAGAAATGGGAGACAGTCAATGTACGCCTATGGCAAAGGCACAATGCATGCCTTCCTAAAATGGCCGCCACACACGTGCTCAGCCCACCCACCACAATAACAAACAAAAAGTGATTGCAAAGGACAGGAAGAGGAAGTTGTAGTGTCTGTGGAACTTAATCCCTCTCATAAAAATGTTTTCCAGACAAATAACAGCTTCTCCCTGCTCCAAACCTACATCTCAATGACAGCCTGAGGAGTTTTTTGTGCAGAAATGCACAAAAAAGCGTTTTCGAGAAGGGTCTATGTTGCTCGCGAGATATTGTTTGCCAGATTGCAAAAGCTGCGTGTTCGGGATCGCGAACTGTACAAAAAGGCTTTCTCGCGTGCGCGAACACGCATATTGCGAACGCAAAAATGACGAAAACTGTAAGTCCGCGTTGTCGCGCTGTGCAGAGTTACCGAAAGTTCGCGAGCTGAATCCCTTGCCTTCCATGCTGGCCAAAAAAGCCCCATTTGTTTAGCACACACCCAAAAAATGCTATTCCACCCCAAACACACCTTTTGCAATAAAATCCAAAGCCATCCATGGAGTAAAGGAAAATCACCAGACAACACCAACTGTACATTTAAGTCACGCACCACAGATTGGAGGCTGACTACCTCTGGGCCTACTGGAAGACTACTAGGCCACAAGCTTGGAACCGGATGGCAAAAGCAAGCACACTGCTTGGATGGCTCCACAAAATGGCCGCCACACACCCACAACAACCACAAGAAATGGGAGACAGTCAATGTACGCCTATGGCAAAGGCACAATGCATGCCTTCCTAAAATGGCCGCCACACACGTGCTCAGCCCACCCACCACAATAACAAACAAAAAGTGATTGCAAAGGACAGGAAGAGGAAGTTGTAGTGTCTGTGGAACTTAATCCCTCTCATAAAAATGTTTTCCAGACAAATAACAGCTTCTCCCTGCTCCAAACCTACATCTCAATGACAGCCTGAGGAGTTTTTTGTGCAGAAATGCACAAAAAAGCGTTTTCGAGAAGGGTCTATGTTGCTCGCGAGATATTGTTTGCCAGATTGCAAAAGCTGCGTGTTCGGGATCGCGAACTGTACAAAAAGGCTTTGTCGCGTGCGCGAACACGCATATTGCGAACGCAAAAATGACGAAAACTGTAAGTCCGCGTTGTCGCGCTGTGCAGAGTTACCGAAAGTTTGCGAGCTTAATCTATTGCCTTCCATGCTGGCCAAAAGAGCCCCATTTGTTTAGCACACACCCAAAAAATGCTATTCCACCCCAAACACACCTTTTGCAATAAAATCCAAAGCCATCCATGGAGTAAAGGAAAATCACCAGACAACACCAACTGTACATTTAAGTCACGCACCACAGATTGGAGGCTGACTACCTCTGGGCCTACTGGAAGACTACTAGGCCACAAGCTTGGAACCGGATGGCAAAAGCAAGCACACTGCTTGGATGACTCCACAAAATGGCCGCCACACACCCACAACAACCACAAGAAATGGGAGACAGTCAATGTACGCCTATGGCAAAGGCACAATGCATGCCTTCCTAAAATGGCCGCCACACACATGCTCAGCCCACCCACCACAATAACAAACAAAAAGTGATTGCAAAGGACAGGAAGAGGAAGTTGTAGTGTCTGTGGAACTTAATCCCTCTCATAAAAATGTTTTCCAGACAAATAACAGCTTCTCCCTGCTCCAAACCTACAGCTCAATGACAGCCTGAGGAGTTTTTTGTGCAGAAATGCACAACAAAGCGTTTTCGAGAAGGGTCTATGTTGCTCGCGAGATATTGTTTGCCAGATTGCAAAAGCTGCGTGTTCGGGATCGCGAACTGTACAAAAAGGCTTTCTCGCGTGCGCGAACACGCATATTGCGAACGCAAAAATGACGAAAACTGTAAGTCCGCGTTGTCGCGCTGTGCAGAGTTACCGAAAGTTCGCGAGCTGAATCCCTTGCCTTCCATGCTGGCCAAAAAAAGCCCCATTTGTTTAGCACACACCCAAAAAATGCTATTCCACCCCAAACACACCTTTTGCAATAAAATCCAAAGCCATCCATGGAGTAAAGGAAAATCACCAGACAACACCAACTGTACATTTAAGTCACGCACCACAGATTGGAGGCTGACTACCTCTGGGCCTACTGGAAGACTACTAGGCCACAAGCTTTGAACCGGACGGCAAAAGCAAGCACACTGCTTGAATGGCTCCACAAAATGGCCGCCACACACCCACAACAACCACAAGAAATGGGAGACAGTCAATGTACGCCTATGGCAAAGGCACAATGCATGCCTTCCTAAAATGGCCGCCACACACGTGCTCCGCCCACCCACCACAATAACAAACAAAAAGTGATTGCAAAGGACAGGAAGAGGAAGTTGTAGTGTCTGTGGAACTTAATCCCTCTCATAAAAATGTTTTCCAGACAAATAACAGCTTCTCCCTGCTCCAAACCTACATCTCAATGACAGCCTGAGGAGTTTTTTGTGCAGAAATGCACAAAAAAGCGTTTTCGAGAAGGGTCTATGTTGCTCGCGAGATATTGTTTGCCAGATTGCAAAAGCTGCGTGTTCGGGATCGCGAACTGTACAAAAAGGCTTTCTCGCGTGCGCGAACACGCATATTGCGAACGCAAAAATGACGAAAACTGTAAGTCCGCGTTGTCGCGCTGTGCAGAGTTACCGAAAGTTCGCGAGCTGAATCCCTTGCCTTCCATGCTGGCCAAAAAAGCCCCATTTGTTTAGCACACACCCAAAAAATGCTATTCCACCCCAAACACACCTTTTGCAATAAAATCCAAAGCCATCCATGGAGTAAAGGAAAATCACCAGACAACACCAACTGTACATTTAAGTCACGCACCACAGATTGGAGGCTGACTACCTCTGGGCCTACTGGAAGACTACTAGGCCACAAGCTTGGAACCGGATGGCAAAAGCAAGCACACTGCTTGGATGGCTCCACAAAATGGCCGCCACACACCCACAACAACCACAAGAAATGGGAGACAGTCAATGTACGCCTATGGCAAAGGCACAATGCATGCCTTCCTAAAATGGCCGCCACACACGTGCTCAGCCCACCCACCACAATAACAAACAAAAAGTGATTGCAAAGGATAGGAAGAGGAAGTTGTAGTGTCTGTGGAACTTAATCCCTCTCATAAAAATGTTTTCCAGACAAATAACAGCTTCTCCCTGCTCCAAACCTACATCTCAATGACAGCCTGAGGAGTTTTTTGTGCAGAAATGCACAAAAAAGCGTTTTCGAGAAGGGTCTATGTTGCTCGCGAGATATTGTTTGCCAGATTGCAAAAGCTGCGTGTTCGGGATCGCAAACTGTACAAAAAGGCTTTCTCGCGTGCGCGAACACGCATATTGCGAACACAAAAATGACGAAAACTGTAAGTCCGCGTTGTCGCGCTGTGCAGAGTTACCGAAAGTTCGCGAGCTGAATCCCTTGCCTTCCATGCTGGCCAAAAAAGCCCCATTTGTTTAGCACACACCCAAAAAATGCTATTCCACCCCAAACACACCTTTTGCAATAAAATCCAAAGCCATCCATGGAGTAAAGGAAAATCACCAGACAACACCAACTGTACATTTAAGTCACGCACCACAGATTGGAGGCTGACTACCTCTGGGCCTACTGGAAGACTACTAGGCCACAAGCTTGGAACCGGATGGCAAAAGCAAGCACACTGCTTGGATGGCTCCACAAAATGGCCGCCACACACCCACAACAACCACAAGAAATGGGAGACAGTCAATGTACGCCTATGGCAAAGGCACAATGCATGCCTTCCTAAAATGGCCGCCACACACGTGCTCAGCCCACCCACCACAATAACAAACAAAAAGTGATTGCAAAGGACAGGAAGAGGAAGTTGTAGTGTCTGTGGAACTTAATCCCTCTCATAAAAATGTTTTACAGACAAATAACAGCTTCTCCCTGCTCCAAACCTACAGCTCAATGACAGCCTGAGGAGTTTTTTGTGCAGAAATGCACAACAAAGCGTTTTCGAGAAGGGTCTATGTTGCTCGCGAGATATTGTTTGCCAGATTGCAAAAGCTGCGTGTTCGGGATCGCGAACTGTACATAAAGGCTTTCTCGCGTGCGCGAACACACATATTGCGAACGCCAAAATGACGAAAACTGTAAGTCCGCGTTGTCGCGCTGTGCAGAGTTACCGAAAGTTCGCGAGCTGAATCCCTTGCCTTCCATGCTGGCCAAAAAAAGCCCCATTTGTTTAGCACACACCCAAAAAATGCTATTCCACCCCAAACACACCTTTTGCAATAAAATCCAAAGCCATCCATGGAGTAAAGGAAAATCACCAGACAACACCAACTGTACATTTAAGTCACGCACCAAAGATTGGAGGCTGACTACCTCTGGGTCTACTGGAAGACTACTAGGCCACAAGCACTAGCACACACATCCAACAAAGGTAAATCACACACACACACACCAACAGTGAAATACACCACAGCCACGTTTAGCATTTCAATCCTATGCCATCCATGCCCTACATGATGTAGAAATTCTACAGACACCAGAAAACATGGACCCATGGGTACCCTATTGGCTGAAATTGTAGAGAAAAACAACTAGGCCCCTATTGAAAGTAGTACAGGCCACCCACCACAACAATAATTTTTAAAAACAATAAAAATCCCAGAAAAATGTAGGTACAAACGATCCCCAATGAAACAAACACACCAATTCTCCAACTTACTTGTAGTAAATTAAATCTCAAATCAAAAATTCCTCAAATAAATCCAATCCAATGGGATGATGCAGCAGACAGACACAAAAAGTGATCCTTCCAGCTCCAAATCCAAATGAAAGTGAACAACACATGCACAAAGCACGTGGGAGGAGCCTGCTGGACAGGAACAGGAAGTTGTAGACTCAGGGGCACTTCCTTCCTCTTGAAAAAAAAGAGTTAAAAAAATTAAAGGACTCTTTCTTACACAAAAGACTACAGCAAGATCACAATCTGAGGAGTTTTCTGAGCAAAATGATCATTTTAGCGAAGGTTTTATGAAGCTCGCGAGATATTCTTTGCCAGATTGCAGTTTTTCCATATTCGGGATCGCGATCTTACCAAAACAGCCGCCGGAAGTCAGCTCGCGCGCACCAATGACGTGTTCGGGGTCGCACACTCTCGCGGGCTTGGGCAGCCATAGTACAAATCTCGTGGCGCTCACGAACAGACAGAAAAGCAAGTTGGCGATCGCAGAATCAAGGTAAGACGTTACCGCGCACGCCAGAATGAATATTGAGCGCACGAGGAAGCAAATTTACTACGCTACGCGCTAGATTGCGCAGCAATCTGCAACTTCGCGCTCTACGCGAATCGCGAAGTTACCTAAACTTCGCAAGCTCCGCGAACGGAGCGTAGTTCAACGCCCAGGCTTAATGATGTCACGTGGGACCCACAACCGTGTAAACATCTGGTACCGTAATGCGCATGTGTCACAAATGCACAGGAGCAGGGGGCGCAGACTGGTCGCATACCAATCGCGCACATCACGTGATATTAAATGTATATGATGTAACTGAAAAACACGCAGCCGTCGCACATCATACGTGGATTCTTCATGACTTTTCTAAATGGCGGCTAGAATGCGTGCACCCACCGTGATGTGTACGCTTTGAGTGCGCGCCTCCGAAAAAAAATGGATTTAAAAAAAAAAGAAAATAATATAAATATATTAAGATAAAAAATTAAAACAAGAAAATTAATCAATATTTCAGTTTTAATTTTTTAATTTTTTTGTGTGCAATTTTCAGAAAAATATATAATGTTATTTAATGAATAAAATATTTATAAATAAACAGTTAAAAAACTGTAGAAAATCAGTACAAAAAATAGGTAAAACTACTATCACACTTAAAAATTAGCATTTAAAAAACCTTTGAAATTCACTGAAAAAAAACATAGGTTTCAGAGACGTTATAGTTAGAAATTAGCATTTAAAAATTCGCATTTAAAAAAGCTTTGACATTCACTGAAAAAACCATAGGTTTCAGAGACATTATAGTTAGAAATTACCATTTAAATAACCTTAGAAATTCACGCGCCATGTCATGAATGATGCAATATGGGACATCATCAGCAGTGCATTGCGGGCGCGTGAGTTATAGTTAGCAGAACTAACTATAACGGAGGAATTTCTATGGTTTTGTACGAGTGAAATGGCCAGCTAACTATAACACCCCTGAAACCTATGTTTTTTTCTGTGAATATATATATACATGTATACAAATGTCGAAGCCCAGTGCATTTATTTTCAAAATTCAAAGGCAGCATGCTCTCATTACTTTCCCTACGCGTTTCAACTCCAACTGAACCTTGTTCACAGGTGAGGCAGCTTGCCTGTGAGGACATCACATGCTCATTTGTAAAATCCAGGCTCTCACGTGACCCCCACATTTGTGAAACTGCATGTCCCAAAATGCACTGTTGCTGTAAAAAGTACATTTCAATCTGCAATGTGTAACCAAATAAAGCATAATTGCATCCAGGGAATTGCAAATGTTCATTTAAAAATGTTCTTTCTGAGTGCAGTTTGTGTGGAGAATTCCTCCAAATATGAGAGAACTCTGTAATATCAAGGACCCTGGATCCGCATGTTGGGATTCTTTCAGAACAGCCTCATGTAATGCTGCCAAATAAATGTCTCAATTATTGCACAGTGTCCGGAAAAGTAAAGAGGAGAGAACTTTCTCCCCCTCCTGTATCCCTTTCTCACCTCTACACTCGAAAACAGCAGGCACGGAGAAGGCAGGCTTCTCCGTGCCTGTTGTTCTCGAGGCCGCCCTGCAGGGTTGGAGCCTCCCCTTTTCGGAGATGAACTGTGGCTTTAAGGTGGGAGCATGACCTGCTCGCCTTTCTGCCAGCAGAATGATTTCCCTGACACTCGAGTGCAGAGGTGAGAAATGGGTGGGGGGGAAATGGGTGGCGGGTGGGGAAGGATGTAGGGCGGATCGCCACTGCCCTGCGGGTGGTGGCGATCCACCCTACATCCTAATGGACCCCTTTGTATTTTTTAGTGTATTGGAATTATGTGGTTTGAGACTGTGTGTAATGGAGTATAAGTATGTGGAGTGGTATTTTGTGTTGTGGAGTGTTTTGTAGTAGAGTTTAAAGAAGACATTGTGTACAATTGAAAGACTCTTTAAAAAAGAATTATCAAAAAATGTCTTCTAGTTGATGCTGAGGTGGTTCTGTGTTGAGCTGATGCTGAGGTGGTGCTGCACAGGTGCTGAGTTGCTGCTGAGGTGGTGGTGCACTGATGCAGAAATGGTGCTGTGCTGATGTTTATGTTGTGCTGGTGCTGAGGTGGTGCTGCGCTGATGCTGTGTTGGTGGTGAACTGCTGAGGTGATGATGAGGTGGTGCTGAAGGATGCTGAGGTGGTGCTGAGTAGGGCTGAGGTGGTGCTGATTGAGGCTGAGGTTGTGGTGCTGTGCTGGGTGAGGTGGTGCTGAGCTGGTTCTCAGGTGGTGCTGGATGATGAGTTGGTGCTGTGCTGAGGTAATGCTGCACTGATGTTGAAGTTGTGCTGTGTTTGCGCCGAGTTGCTGCTAAGGTGGGGCAGTTTTGGTGCTGAGTTGGTGGTGATGCACTGATACGGAGATAGTGCTGTGCTAATGTTGAGGTGGTACTGAGTCATGCTGAGGTGGTGCTAAGCTGGTGCTCAGTTTGTGCTAAGTGATGCTGATGTGGTGTTGTGCTGAAGTGGTGGTGCACTGATGTGGATATGGTGCTATGCAAATGCAGAGGTGGTGCTGTGCTAATGCTGAGTTGGTGGTGCACTGATGAGGAGGTGGTGCTGAGTGATATTGAGGTGGTGCTGAGTGATATTGAGGTGGTGCTGAGTGATATGGAGGTGGTGCTGAGTGATATTGATGTGGTGTTGAGTGATATTGAGGTGATGCTAAGTGATATTGAGGTGGTGCTGAGTGTTGATGAGTGGTGTTGAGTTATGCTAAGGTGGTGGTGCTGTGCTGGTGGTGAGGAGGTGCCGAGTGATGCTGAGTTGGTGCTGCTCTGATGCTGCAGTGGTACTGCATGGGTCCTAAGTTGTTGCTGAGGGGGTGCTGTGCTGGTAGTGGTGCACTGATGCAGAGATTGTGCTGTGCTAATGCTGAGATGGTTCTGTGCTGATGTTATTGTGGTGCTGCGCTGGTGCTGATTTGGTGGTGCACTGAGGAGGTAGTGCTGTGCTTATGCCGAGATGGTGCTGCACTGATGAGTAGGTAGTGCTATGCTGGTGCTAGAATGGGGCTGTGCTGATGCTGAGGTGGTAGTGTTCAGGTGGTGCTGTGCTAATGAGGAGATGGTGCTGCGCTGGTGCTGCACTGATGCTGAGTTGGTGCTGCACTGGTGGTGGATCACTGATGAAGAGGTAGTGCTGTGTTGATGCTGATGGTCTGATGCTGAGGTGATGCTGAGTGATGCTGAGGTGGTGGTGCTGCACTGTTTCTGCGGTGGTGCTGAGCTGGTGATCAGGTGGCGCTGAGTAATTTTGAGTTGGTGCTGTGCTGAGGTAGTGGTGCATTGATGATGAGGTGGGGCTGCTTTGAAGGTGGTGCACTGATGCTGAGATAGTGCTGTGCAGTGCTGATGTTAAGGTGGTGCTGCACTGATGCTGAGTTTGTGCTGTACTGGTGATGCACTGATGAGGAGGTGGTTCTGTGTTGATGCTGAGACGGTGCTCAGGTGATGTTGAGGTAAGGCTGAGTGATGCAGATTCCCACACCACCACTCTTCAACAGTGTCCCTTAAGGCTCCATAACCACTAATGATCAGATGCATTTAATTAGTTATAAAGCGCTACGCATACCAGTATTGGGTGTCAGAACACTTTGCATCACACACAACTTACACAGAGACAATCAATCCTAAGTGTATAAATTAGTGTAAAGGAAATGTTACATAACACAGAGGACTACAGGGTGTAGCAGTCACAAGTCATGCATATTGGTAGGCAGCATTCCTAAAGAGTGCTTAGGCCCCAGAAGCACAAACTCAGAATTAAAAACAGAACACCATAGTTGGGGGTTCTCTTAAATTGAAAGAATCAAGTTCCATCCAGATGAACCCTTTTTGCAGCTTTAATATCTCCTCTAATCTTTACTTTGCAGTGCATGCAGTTCTTTGATGACAGTTCTAAATTCTCTTTTCTGTTAGGATTTTAACTTATAAGCTGCAAGTAACAGAAGAGCAATAATCGATTGACCTATTTACATTTTCTGCACTTTGTAATCTGCATGGTACACTTTCTTTGCAGCAGGCATATTAACCTTCTGGCTACCTTGCAATGAGTTAAAACGTATTCCACTAGACAACTCTGAGCAAGAACATCAATCACCAGAGTTATCTTGACATTTTTATTGTCTGGAAATTGCAGGAGGCCAGGAATGTATAGAGTGCTTTTAAAAGCAAAATAAACTCGGAAACATTGCCCCTCTGAAGTCAGTATCCAGTGGGCTTGCACAGCACCTGGGCTGGCCCTGTGTTCTTGTTCTGCTTTTATTTAATGTAATACGTTCAAAGCACATTTTAAAGGGGACATTTTTCCAGAAGGAAACATTTTGGCCTCACTGCAAAGCTGATGAAAAAAACTTCCAACTCCTCAGCCAGCAGTTAAGCACAAGTTCTGGATGGGAGGAAAAATACAAGCAGCATGCATATTAAAGTATCATTTCAAGCTGTGTTTAAGTTTTTGTTTAACTTTTTACATGATTTAGAGCTGCGGTAGCTAGAAAGCATGGCTAGCTGCTGCTGGCTTCAGACAGGAAGGACACAATGTGAATACTGCAATAAAATGTAAGCAGTTACGTCTGAGCACCCACAATGTAACAAAAGGTTGAAAACATAATAAAATAGTCCTCCCTACAAGCAGCTCAACAGAACAAAGAGTAATGATATTGTACTAAGTCCCTGCTCCTTGGAGGAAAAAGGAGGGACAAAGAGGCAGGACTGGCCACTAGTAAGGAAGGGTTTTTAAAGAACATTGAAACAAACAAATGATAAGCAAGAATTCCAACTCAAAAACCAACTAAACTCGGGGAAAGTGCTGGATAATAAACCATATTAAATTGCTATTCCAACTCCAAAACCCACTAAACTCAGGGAAAGTGCTGGATTATAAATCCAAAACAATTACTGTTCCAACTCCAAAGCCAACTAAACTCAGGGAAAATGCTGTATAATAAACCATAGTAAATTACTATTCTAACTCCAAAAGCCAACTAAACTCAGGGAAACTGCTGAATAATAAAACTAAAAAAATTACTATTCCAACTCCGAAACCAACTAAACTCGGAGAAAGTGCTTGATAATAAATTAAAAAAAATTACTATTCCAACTTCAAAACCAACTAAACTCAGGAAAAGTGCTGGATAATTAAACCAAAAAAATTTGTATTCCAACTCCATAACAAACTAAACTCAATGAAAGTACTGGATAATAAACCATAATAAATTACTATTCCAACTCCAAAAACAATTAAACTCAGGGAAATTGCTTGATAATAAACCCCAAAACATTTCCTATTTCTAACAAAAAATATTTTTTGTAAACTACTACTTAAAAAAATTATAAGAAAATACTATTTTTTAAATTAACATTTCTTTTACAAAATTTGAAATGTACCACATTTTTATTTTAATGGGTAACAAAAAATTAAAATAGTAAAATTTAAATAAAAAAATATTAAAAATTATAATTATATAAAAAATTATAAATACACATTTGAGACACCCCTTTTCACAAAAATTTAAAATTATTAGCATTACATTATATATTGTAAATACATTTAAATATTTAAAAAATCAATGGGCTGGCTCACCCAGGCAATCTTGTCCTGGGTGTGGTGCTACTGATGAAACTGAGGTTCATGTTGTAATCTTCTCTTCGGCATATAAAACATCCCGTAGGAAATGGATAATTCAACTTGCTAAGAATATAGGGGTTACTAACCATAGAGATCTCTTCAGGTTGTTGAAATATGATCCTTCCCCCCTATACGTCACTGTGATAGCTAAATTTCTCTTTTCTATGTGGATAACCAGAAGACAACTACTACCTCATTAAGTCAATTACATTGGCACCAATCTTTGCTATTAATCTGTTTTAATTTGTGAATCGTTGTATTGTATTGTTCCCATGAATCATGTTTTAAATTTGTAAATATTATACCATGATATTTTATGACTTTTATGGCTTGTAGCCGAAATAAAGTTTTTCTGACTGACTGACTGAAATCAATATTATAAACTATTTTAAACTCTTTTTAAACTAAAAATAATTAGGAATTTTTTTTTTCTTAATTTAAATTTTTAAATAAACTAATCATATATTTTTTGATAGATTGTTAAATTAAAAACAAATATTTCAAAAATATTTTACACAATTTACATCAAAATATTAGCACCCCCTAAAAATTCTTTTTTTTTAAATTTACAATTGTACATTTTTTTACAATTATTTGTACATTTCATTTTTTTACAATTATATTTATAACCAGTATTCTTAAATTACTCCCCACTCTTATCCCCTAAAAACCCAACATCCCACTCCTAAAATTCTAAAAAAAATTGAAAAGTGTTTAAAATATACACTAAATTATTTACTTTACTCCCCACCCTTATCCGCTATAAACCCATCATCCCACTCCTGAAATTTGACAAAAATGTGAAAAGTATTTAAACTTTACACCAAATTTTTAAAATTACTCCCCACACTTAGGTGCCGATTCCGATCCGTTAAAAATATTCCCCGTACGAATCGTATCCGGATTTTTTTACGTACGAATCGTACAATTCCCGTACAAACTGGCAAGTGCGATTCGTATGTTAAAAAATCCATACGAATCGCATTGGGAAAATTCCCCGACACGCCCTTGGGTCAGAAAAAGTGTCCGACACGTCCCCGGACAGTTTTACGTACGGATCGGTAAACTGAAGTCCGAGCGCGCAAGTACGATCCGTCCCGTCCGTCCGAATGCACAACCGTATGGAAAAAACACCGTACAGAGCGAACTCCCATAGCAACCATGGAAACGTCCAAACATGTGCCCGCATACGCGCCGAACACCCCCCCAGCCCACCCCCCCAAGTACACGCCGTACCCTCAGCCCCCCCATGTACGCGCCGTACCCCCACCCCACCCCCGTATGCACGGAGCGTACCCCCACCCCGTAGGTACAGAGCGTACCCCCACCCCGTGTAGGTACGGAGCGTACCCCCACCCCCGTAGGTACGGAGCATACCTCCACCCCACCCTGTAGGTACGGAGTGTACTCCCCGTAGGTACGGAGCATACCCCCTCCCCACCCCTTAGGTACGGAGCATACCCCCACCCCCATATGTACAGTGCGGACCCCCAGTGCGTAGCGCTGGGGGTCCGCACCGTACCTACGGGGGTGGGGGTACGCTCCATACCCACGGGTGGGGGTACACACCGTCCATGGGGGGGTGGGGGTACGCACCATCCATAGGGGGGGTGGGGGTACGCACCGTCCATGGGGGGGTGGGGGTACACACCGTCCATACAGGGGGCTGGAGGTACAGCGCGTACATACGGGGGGCAGGTGGTACGGTGCATACATACGGGGGGCTGGAGGTACTGCGCGTACATACGGGGGGCTGGGGGTATGTGCTGGGGGACAGTGCTTACATACGGGGGCTGGGGGTACTTACCGTCCATACAGGGGTGGGGGTACACACCGTACCCCCAGCACCCCATATGTACGCGCCGTACCCCAGCCCCCCCGTATGTACACACCGTACCCTCGGTTCCCGTATGTACGGCATGTACCCACAGGCCCCTACACCCTGCCCGTGCCTGTACGCACCCTACCCCAGGCCCCTACACCAGCACCCTCACCCAGCATTGCGCATGTACGGGTCGTACCACGCCCACCCCTACGTCACCCCAACAATGGCGGTACGGCCCATACCCATGTCCCAAAGGCATGGGTACAGGCCGTACCGCCATTGTTGGGGTGACGTAGGGGTGGGCGTGGTACGACCCGTACCCACGCTCTTAAGGCGTGGGTACGGTGCGTACCACAATTGTTGTGTTGCCGGTTCGCGTCCATGTCGACTTCCGTTGTGGCGGACGCAGGCCTTGGTGGAGACGCCCCCGCCCCCCGAAGTGACCAGGCCCTGGGGGTCAGGTATGTACAGGGCATGTATGATTTTTAACTTGGGTGGGGGTTATGTTTCCTGCCCCTGCCCCCCCTTTGCCCCTGGGTGTTGTTCTGACCTTCTGCGGCATCTGAGTCGGTTCCTGTACACCAGGTGGACTGCTATGAGGGCCGGGATGACACGTAGGTTGGGATCCATGGCTGTCCGTCGCGTACAGGTGCTCCTTCTGCGCGTCGTCCTGATTTCCCTGCCATAAAATACAATCCATGCAGAGTGACGTGGGCACGGATCGTACTTGCTGGTTCGTGAAACGCTGCCTGACTGGATCAGAATTGTGGGTGTGTGTTTTGTCGGTCGGTGGTTTTTGCGATTCGTACGGAAATGGTGTTTCCGTACGAATCGTACTTGCATGTTTGTAAGGTATTTTTCCCGGGTACGAGTCGGACAGAGAAAACGCTCCGTCCGACGAATCGTAACCGGTTTTTCCAGGATCGGAATCGGCCCTTAATTCTCTATAAACTCAACATCCCGCTCCTGAAAATTAGTTTAAAAAACTAAAACATTTAAAAAAAAAAAATTTTTTATTAAAAATTATAAAATAACTAAGAAAAAAGATAACATTAAATTTAAAAAAAGATGGATATCATTCACAACTATATATTTGGCATTGATATTTACAAAATCGATATTTCGACATTACACAAAAATCAATATATTTAACAACGAAAAAACTTACCTTGATATTTTGCACCATCTATATTCTTGACTCGATATTCATGTAATTCGATATTTCTGCGCCGATATTCTGTCTCTACACCAATACAACCACTGTAGGGGGCTGGGTTTGACCTCATGGTCACAGGTTCAAATCCGGGGGGTCCACTCAGCCTTTCATCCTTCTGAGTTCAATAAAAAGATGCTGTTGAGTTGGGTAACAAAAACCGTCTGTTTTTCAGCACCAAGATGCCCTTCTGAATGAATATGCGCTTTACAAATACACATGTTATGAAACCTTCCACAATGTTTCGGGGATAAAATGGCTTGTAAGTACCAGAACATCCAGATTTTGTTGTGGTAAGGCAGGAGTGGCTCATCTGTAATGGCGGAGTAGCGTCGCCCCACTGGTCAGCCTGGGCTGATGCCAACAGGGTAGGGAGGGCCGGGGCCAGGCATAGCAGGGAGGAGTGATAGGTACACTGTAAGTGTGCTTGTCTGTTTGGCCCGCCATCTTAGACCAGCCAAACAGACATGCACAGTTAGTTTCTCATACCCAACTGTGTTGCACAGCTGGGTTGGAGAAACGTCACAGGCGCCTATGCATTGTCTGAGCGACAAACCACACCGCTCAGACCAATCCTGGCGCTGCTCTCATAGCATGAGAGCAGCGCCTGGATTGGGCGTGGAGCCTGTGCCCCATGCTGAGACTCGAGGAGAGCCAGAGAAGAGGACTGAGGCCTCCGCGTACTAAGGTAAGTTTAAAAAAAATTATTATTTCTCCTTCCCGCCCACCCCACTTCAGTATTTTGGCAGCCGCCACTAGTTGTAAGCATGAAAATCCATATTGTATGTTCCTTTTCAGGGGCAAAGCTTGCATGGTTACCTTTAACTCGTCTGTTTTCTTAAGCTACTTCGTACAATAATCCTTATGCATGGGTGCCAATATATCTGTCTTCATGCGTAGTAGTATATCTGGTGGGCTGTGCTAGTTGGTGTCTATAAGTATGTTGGTTTGTATGTGCATGAAGTTTTTTATGTGATTGGTCCCTGCAGGCATTCATGGCTTTGGTTGTTGGTTTCTCTGAATTTGTACATACATTTGTGATCAATTTCAAGTTTTGCATGGACGTTGTATAATTATGTATGTGCACTGTGCAAAATCAAAATATACTGGCTTTTTCTGTTGTTGTTGACATTGTTATGTACCAAAAATGGGAAACAACGAAAATTAATGTCCCAGGCTTCAATTGACATTTTCTATGTAACTATTTCCATTTTTCTGTTCTCATCATGAAGCCTTTGAGACCTGAATAGAAGGCACGATTTGTGTCATCATGAAGATAAAACCCAAAGGCCTGAGTAGTTCTGTTTTTCGGTCCTATTATAAGTTAAGTGTACCCTGTTGTTAGGCTGCATATTAAGGGGCCTATTAGGATGGCGGGAACGGGACCACCCATCTGCCATGCGACGGTTCCGCACCCCTGATCATGATGCGACCGCCACCGCTGTGGTCGCATCTGGCATTTTAACATTGCGACGGGTGCTGCTGGCTGTGCATGGACATGTAGGGGGTACCATAGGTACCCCCCAAGTGCACACCCCCACACTCCCAGGGGTCTGCAAATGGGCCCCCAAAGCAAATCCCCGCCTGCCTTTCCATGGCGGCATCACCGCCATGGAAAGGCCCTGAGATCCCAACATCCTAATATGGATGGCGGTGCCAGCTAGGCACCGCCACCATATGTGAGCCCCAGCTCCGGCTGGCAATTGTTTGCTGACCGGCGGAAAAGCAGCTAATGGAGTTTCCGTCCGCTGTGATACTCACCGCCATCGTTATGTGGCAGTGGGTAATTCACGTTACTATGGCGTGACGGTGCTACGCCATTGTAATCAGCCCCTAAGTGTTTTTCTTGGCCTTGCGCCCCATATGAAGTTTTTAAAAATGCCCATTGTTTTACTTTGAGAAGTATGCAGCTAGATAGAGTCTAACATCGGACAGCGATAAAGCATTTATTTACAAGTTTAGTTAATTGACTTTTGTAATTGTAATTGTAATTGCATGTATATAGCTCTTACTACCTCTGACGAGGCGTCGGAGCGCTTTTGGTATGTACATCCCAGGAGTTGCCTTCATGGTGTCACAGCTTACTGCAGGCCAACATAATAAAGTTACGGTATTAAAGCAGTAATTTGACTTGCAGATCAAAAACAGAGATTTACAAAAGATGCATAAAAAACTGGAAGAGTTAGAAAAAGAACGAAATACATGTCAGGATACTTTGCGAAATCAAAAAGAAGAGACCGTCCGCACCGCTGATAGAGAGGAGAAAGTAAAACATGATCTCGAGGTAGGTGACATTCCCTTAGCATTTGTTGCGAGAAATGATTTCAGCGTGACTTCCCCCTTTTTTGTATTGTTCTGACATTCTCTAAAGAGTAACATACTTTTTGCGGGTCACTTTCTGGGTAAATGTGTAATTTTCTCCTGGGTCTTTGAGATAAGCTGGTTGAACGGTGTGTGCCATGTACTGTCCCAAAGGGACTTTGTACACAATTGTTTTCCACTCTGTCCATGACATCTCAAATACAGGAATTGTGTGTTCCCTGGCAGAGACATATTTTGGGGCACACCTTTCGACCATTTAGGCATAACTAGTGTAAAAAATTCCATATGTCCATGATATTATGGGCACCCACACGCCATCTTGGCCCTGCACTCTACCCACTACCTTTATCTCTACAAAACTACTAACGCGCTACTCCCCTCTCTGTCTCTCAGACTCAGACAGCCCAGGTGTTGAGTTGGATATAAATGGCAAATGTTGGCATCGATGCCTCCTGTTGGTCATCCTTGAAAAGATTGGAATTCATGACATTTGGTGACTATCACTAGCACATGATGGGCAGTCCTAAGAAGTGTTATATAGGTACATGAGGAACAAAAGGGATTGGAAGAGGAAGAAAACATATGTTGATATGGACCACAGGGAACCATTGATTGATGCTTTCAAACTCTGTTTTTCTCTGTTTTCGATCTGGTCCTGTGTAGTCGGTAAATAAGCAATCTTTAGGTTGCATGATGATCACTACCAAAAATACTTAGGGCTAAATAGACCAGGTGCAGCAGCATACCAGAGCTATAACACCCAGGTGCATGGGTTGGTGTGGTAATGCCAGGATAATGGGATGATGGACCTATTAAACGGTCATGTGGCATTACCTTTTGTGAGACAGGTGTTTAATAATTAGGGTGGCTCTAAGTCCACCACAAGGGAAAGGCCCCAAACTTATTAGAATGAAATACTGAGGTATATTTACAAGGAAATGGCGGAGCGCAGAGCGGTGGCAAATTTCACAGCACTGCGCTGTGCCATTTCCAAAATGCAGGTATGCACCGTATTTGCAACAATACGGCACGGCGTACCCCTGTCTTTTCCATAGTGCTGGCGCTAAAAATAGCTGTCTAGCGCCAACACAGACACCCTTGCGCAAAAGTGCAAGGGTTCCTGCATTACAGGGAATGATTGTTTATGTGCAGGAAGGCGTCCCTTCCTGCACATAATCAATAATGGCGATTTCTTCCTCCTATGTGTGATGCGAAGGCAATAGGTCTGGCATTGGCCACCATCCTTTTGGCAATTCTAGTTTTCTCAAGGTTTTTGAAAAGCTCCGTTATTCAGGAGGCTGCCGGGCCCTCATCAATCTTCAAAACAAACTTGGCTAAAGGTAAAAATATTTTTGGGGTCTCAAAACCGCACACAATACCATTAAAATGAATGAAAAGACAGCATGCTGTAACGCATAGTGAAGTCAGTCAATGGCTGACGTGGGCCTCCTGATGCATGAAAGAAAGAAAGAAAGAAAGAAAGAAAGATAAAAGAAAGAAAGACAGAAAGAAAGAAAGAAAAAAGAAAGAAAGAAACAAGGAAAGAGAGAAGGCAAGCTTGAAAGAAAATAGAAAAAAAGGAAACTAGCTTGAGTGCAGATGTGCTCTTTATGGAAAATCCATAAGACAAACCGGCGAAGGTTATTTTGAAAGTTTTGAGGCGAAAACCTCCAAGAAAAAGTAAAGCAGCAGTTAGAAATTGCTGTTCGTAGTTGACCGGGACCTAGGTGAGATTTCAGGTTGACCGCGATGGAGCTTGGGTTGGATACATCAGGCAGGTCGCCCCAGTCAAAGTTTCTACTTTTGCACTTAGCCTCTAATGGAAGTCAAAATTCTTTAGTCGTGCAAGGTTGCAAGCTATATCCGCCATAGTCCTCTCAAAGTTAGTCAGCTGTTGGACATGGACAAGGTCCAGCTGAAGCTGTTGCTTTTGGCAGGAAAATTTTCAAGCAGGAAAATTTGCACCTGCTGAATCCCTCTCAGTTGCCAGCCACTTATTGTGCCTTCGCCTTGTGAAGTTTTACCATGGTACTCAAGGGTATATTTACAAGGGGAAAGCTCCACCAGAACATCGCTTTTAGCAATGTTCTGGTTGTGCTATGCCCTTCTCCATATTTACAAAGTGGCGTTAAGCCACTTTATGAGCAACAAGTATCAACATTAGGAATAGCGATTACCTAGGTAATCGCTATTCCTAATGTATGAAACTCCAAGAGTTTCATTTACAATTCATAGTGGGTCGCAAATTGACCTACCTCATGAATATTAATGAGGTAAGTCGGTATTTGCGACCCATTAGGAATTGCTAAAATTATGGGGATGGTGGCCTGTTAGGGTCAGCAGACCACTATCTCCATGATTGCTTTTAAATACAGCAATATTTGTTTGTTAAATGCAGCCCATTTTCCTTAAAGAAAAATGGGTTGTGTTTGAAAAAGAAAAATGAAAGGTTTTCTTTTCATTTTTTAAGAGCAGGTAGTGGTCCGTGGGACCACTGCCTGCTCTGAAAAATCGTTTTTGCTACCATTCTGGGCTACAACCTACTTGAAGTAGGTGGGAAAATGTGAATGTTTTGCAACCGCATTTCGGTTGCAAAACATTCATACATACCGCTGCGATTCAGTATTAGGAAGGGATGCCCTAAATACACCTCTTCCTAATATCGACGTGCAAACCCATCTTGCGATTCGGTAACAGGTTATTATCAACAGGTTACAATAATTAAATAATGATGATATTCTACTTCTATGAGGTCGATTCCGATTCCGGCCGCAAATCGTAACGACTGACACGGACCCGGACCGGATACCGACCGACACGTACCAGCGCCGTACGACCCGTGCAGTACGATCCAACGCGTGTGAATCGACAACGACACGTACGGAGTACAAGCCGTATGACCGAGCTGTAGGGAAAATAGTGATCCGACCGGAAAACCGACGCGAGTTTCACCGACCGACACGACCCCAGAATGAACCTGACCGACCCGTACACGCGATGTCCGAACCGCGCAGTAAGATGCAATGCGTGTAAACCCAGACCAACTCGCATGGAGACCAGGCCGCACGACCGACACGCACAGAAAACCGGGCCCACAAGTAATAGAGATCTCCGCGACCGACGCGTATGAAACACAGTAGATAGGCAGCGTGAACGAGGCGGAGAAGCCCGCACAAGCCAACATCAGCGTCCGTTTCCGTCAGAAGAACGTCTCCTTCATGCCTACAAACCCAATGGAAAAAAGACAAAAAAAGGACCAAACAAGCAATGACAAAGCCAATAAATATCAAATAAAAAAAACCTGGGACAAAGACACACCCACAACTTCAAATATATTAAGGACTACAATCACTACCGTGATCCCTTGCAAACAGGAGACACAGCCAGCAGCAAACACCATTACACAGCAACCACAGACACACTCACAACTCACCCATCAAACAACTCACACACCATCAGCACCTCATCCAAAAGTACACACACATACAGCCAGCAAAACCAACACTAACCCACCCTCACTTGCACCCTCACACACACATCCCACACCACCACCACCAATCACCATGCCTCCAAAGAAGAATCCAAAGTTCACAGATATTGAGTTAGAAGTGCTGGTAGACGAGATCATCAGAGTAGAGCCACATTTGTTTGGTACACTGGTCCAAAGGACCCCCATGTCACAGAAAACCAAGATGTGGGTGAGGATTGTGGACAAGGTGAACGCTCAAGCACCAGCAAGGCGCACAAAGGATGATATCCAGAAGAGGTGGTATGACGTGCGCAGGAGGGTCAATAAACTCATCGAAAAAGATCACGCTCTGAGTCAGTGCACCGGCGGTGGCCCTCCTGCCAAACCAGTCTACTTCAGGACCTGGGAGGAGAAGGTGCGGGACATCCTACCACCAGAGAGCGTCCATGGTCTAACAGACATACCAGAGCCTGGTGAGTACACAAACAACATACCCTAGATTATGTGGCATGGGGACAGTGAAACCATGCACCGCAAGCAAAGCTACAGGAACCAATAGATAATCATCCCAAGATGTGTATGCCAGTCAGACAAACACAATACCTGCCATCTCATAGTGACTTGGAACTGTGTCATGACATGCACCAACCTACAAACAAATAGAGCAAGGTAGTGGCACAAAGCTAAATAAACACTGCCAGACAGTTTGCCACCACAAACACACTACCTCAAAGTGCATCTGACTGACAGGAAGGAATAGTGGGGATGCAGGTGAAGTGAGTGTATCCAAAAGCATGATGCGGTTTGTAGTCACAGATAATGCTCCCCCTCCTGATTGGCCCATCAAGACCTCTCTGAAACATGCCCACATCACAGGGAGTGGAAAATGACTGACAAGATGGCTGACACTGGGTCCTGCTGTGGGGAGCACAAGGCCCTGGTAGGGCTTGTGTGAAAAATCAGAAGTAGGACACCACTGACTGACATCCTGAAAGACAACTTGCACGCCCTACAATGGAAGCACGTTTCATGGTGGGATGTCTGGCCGGGTGGGAAGGAGGACTAACAGCTCTGACCATACTTACCAGCATGTGGAGACACCCCCCCCCCTCAACACAAACTCCACACAACTCACCGGGTAGAATGCATTGACCCACACCTCTGTGAAATATCAGAAAAAGATACCCCGTACTGGGTGCTGCTGTGTGAAGCACAGGGGCTCTCTTTGGACTTGTAGCCAAATAAACACCAGTATTTTACAGTCAGCCATCTTTCCATTGCTGTCAGACCCCCTCAAATGGAAGCAGAGTCAAGAGGGAGGAAGTATGGGCATGCTGGGAAGGGGGGTGTAGCCAAGAGTATGATGGGAGTTGCAGTCACTGACAATCCACACCCACCCACATGGCCCAGCAAGCAAACACTGAACCATGCTCACCTCACAGGGAGTGGGAAGGGACTGACAAGATGTCTGACACTGGGCTCTGTAGTGGGGAGCACAAGGCCCTGCTGGGAAATGGGCAACAACAATATCAAACTCCGTGACAAGCTAGAAAAAAGCAGTGTACAGGCAGGCATCTGTTCGTACAGTAGAAAATGTCATGTTTGTGAACCATTGATGCCTGTAGAAACATAACTTACATTGTGTGTCTCTTCCAAACAAAGGTGGTGCTGGGGACCCAGCACCAAATGAAGAGGATTCCCAGTCCCAGACTCTGGTGGACACTGAGCTCTCTGGTTTGACTCTGTCCTCTTCGGATGATGACGACCAACCTGGCTCCTCCGGTGTGAGTCATCATGCAGCACCAGCAGCATCAACATCTGCACCCCCTGTACCCACGCCTCCAGCATCTGGAAACCGACAGGACACCCCCGCCAACACGGACAGACCAAGGCCACTGAACACCCGCAGCACAGGGACACAGGACCCCCTGGAAGCTACAGCAAGCACCACCAGCAACAGCACCCAAGGGGTCCCAGTGTCACCTGTGCGTCCCGACGCTGGTCCTGCCCGTGCAGATAGGGGTGCTGGGAGGGGTGCGAGGCAGAAGGCGCGCCTTGCAGAGGGGTCTGGACTGCATGGTGACACCCAACTGGCATGCATCATAGATGCATACCAGGACAGCACCGGAGGATTTGGCCAGGTATTGGGGATCCTCAAGGACATGCAACAGGAGCAGGCTGTCCACCATGCCCGCATGGAGGCAAAGTGGGATGCCCTTACTGCCGTGCATTGGGACATACTCCAGTGCCTCCGCCAGATCAACACAAACCTGTCCACAATTCCCTGTGTGGCCACAACATCTGTTGCAACACCATCTGCCAGTGCCACAGGGAGGGAGGAGGACTCTGGCGGAGAGTCCCCTGTACCGCAGAGGCCTGCACCTGAGGATCCCCCCCCAAGACGAAGAGGGGTCATCCGAAGAAGGACATGTGAGAGGCAGATGTCCCAGCACGTCCCCCAGGGCCTCTAAACCTGTTCTGGACAATGTTCTTTGTGCGCAACCCGTTCACCTTGTTCAATCGCACACAACTCACCCACATGACATGGAGGATTCATGTTGGTTCAATGTAGCAGATGACTGTGGACATTTCATCTACCAGCACTTCCAACTCTAATGTGAACTTTGGATTCCAAAACCAATGTACAGCACCCTCCATCCTGTGCACTTTCCTCACACATGTTCGAAAATAAACTCACCAGTACACCATACTTACCTCTGTTGTGATTCCAACTTGTCATGTGTCATGGAGATGTCGATCTGCTACACAACACAGTGCATGCCAAATACTACAACAATGTGACCAACGTTAGGTGAGTAATGGTGATGTGACACATGTGAGGGAGACACACCACTATGGCAACACAACACATACTCACCATGGCCATGTTACTCATCCCACACAATGATGTTGACCTGAAACACATAGGTATGCCCAAACACAACACCTATCCACAGTCATTTGTAACAAGTCCACAGGTGAGGTAAGCAAATGTCACTCAGATGTGGGAAGACAGACAACGCACCTAACAAAGCATAGCACAGGTTCATTACACATCAGCAACATGTTTATTCAAAAATAGTTGCAAGGCAATTGTAAGTTATGGTGGATACACGGTCACAGAGTGTCTGAGAATTGTAGTCCAGGGGTGTGTGGCACATCACTTGATGTCAATTGACTACTCCCACACTGGTGTCGAATTCTGGGTGTTGGGGGTCAGTGTTGACCAAACAACAGGCAAATTACCCTGTGAAGGACAGACACAAGCCACAGGCAAAAGCACAGCAGAACAGGAGAGAAATGCAATACACATGCACAAAACATGCCACAAGAAACCTACACAAAAACAAGTTAGCAGTACTACCCTATTGTGGAGTACACACCACCTGAATGGACACATTACTGCATGCATCCAGTCAAGTGGCACACAGACATACTCATACAGCAACAGAGCAGCCACAACACATTCCAGGCTAACTCCAAACATTGACTTAACAATCCTGGAAACTCTCAATCTGAAAGAAACACGTTAGTTAGATTCCTCACCTTAGAATATCCCCAGGCGTCAGACTGGATCCGGAAGATTTTTCGTCAGCAATAACCCTTGCGCGTCGCTAGGCGTCGTCTGCGGCTCCGCGTCTGTCGTCGGCGTCGTGCGCCGGGATGACGTCGTCGGAGTACTTAGACACCGCCCTCGCGCGCTGACGTCAGTTCTTCTTTTTTCCGCGCCAGTAAGCGCAGATCCGGGAGAGCTACCCCTTTAGTCAATTTTTGACTAACTTTTTTGATCCTTTTTGACCGTGTCTCGACACCGGTGCCGGTAGGATGCCTGGGTTTAAAACCTGTACGGACTGTAACCGATTGATGCCGGTTACGGACCATCACCACTGGTGCCTCTACTGCTTGGGCCTCGATCACGACGCGGAGTCGTGTTCGGACTGCAAGGCCCTGACCTCGAAGGCTAGACGGGAGCGGTCCCGTAAGCTTCTCGAGATTCGCCACTCGATCCCGGTCCAGGAGGAGGTCCAAGGATCGGTCGCGGAGCCGCAGCTGACGTCACCATCGGTCGTCGGGATCTAAGTCTTCGGGTAAGTCGAAGCATTCCAAGAAGTCCAAGAGGCGACATCGCTCTTCGGACTCCCCTCGCCGGTCGCGCGACTCGGCCGAGGGTCAGGGTGGTTCCACCCCCGCGGGTCTGGCGGAGCCGCAGGCGCCGCGCCTGTCCCCATACCCTCCGGTCCCTGGGACTAACGCGACGCCGGCGGAAGTCAGTGCCTTCCTCTCGGCCATGAGGAACCTGGCTCCGCCGTCGGCGCCCGCTGGTGCGCCTTCGGGCCCCGCGGACCCGACTGGGCTGCCTTGCCTGCCGGTGGCTCCGGCGCCGTTGACGGCTCCGGCCTCGACGCCGCAAGCGCCCGAGGGACCCGTTCTCGAGTCCCCGTCGACGCCGGTGAACCTCGTCACGCCTCCTCCGCCGGCGTCGACACCGGTTCCACCCCCGACGCCGACGTCGACTCCGCTCGACGTCGTACCCCAGTTCAGTCCCGCTACGGGCCCGGCGCCGGTCCGGCGTCGATGGACGCCGAGATCGGCGCCGCTAGAGACACATTATGTCTACCGCCCGGCTCCGTTACTTTCTCCTCTATACCAGGAGTCGGATGATGGGGACAACTGGGAGGGATCTGAGGATCCTATGGCCGTTCAGGCTCAACTGTCCCAGGACTGGGCAGATGAACTCGGGGAGGCAGTGGCCTGGATACCTCTCCAGACACTGGATTTGTCTCTCCTCTGACTGTGGCTTCGGAGGAGGGCGCTGCTTTCTCTGTGGTGCTGCGCAAGGCGGCCGCAGCCCTTGGGCTCGAACTGCCTGCCGTGGCTGTGAGGACTAACGTCCTTACTGAGGTGCTTCAGTCTGCAGCAAGCTCCACTGAGCCTCTGCTGAAATTCAATGAGGCCCTCATTGACGTTCTGCAGGGCACCTGGTCCAAGCCCTCCACAGTTCCTCCTGTGGACAGGAACGTCGCCAGGCGCCACCGCCCTGCTCCGGGCGACCCCAGTTTTCTGTCCCAACACCCTACCCCTGAGAGCCTGGTTATCCAGGCCTCCACCTCCCAATCCTCTTTCCCGACCGCCCCGCCGGACCGGGATTCCAAGAGACTAGAACAGTTTGGCAAGCAGCTGTTCTCTTCCCTTAGTTTGGGCCTGCGGTCTTTGAACACCGCTTGTCTCTTGGACCGTTATTCCCACTCTCTGTGGGATGCGGTGGAGGACGCACTGCCCCTGTGTCCGGAGGAGGTCCGGACACGACTTACCCAGGCTCTGGCCGATGGGAGGGATGCCGCGCGACATGCTATACGTTGTGGGCTTGACACCACGGACTCGCTGGGTAGGGCCATTTCTACCACAGTGGCGCTTAGACGTCACGCCTGGCTGCGGTCCACGTCATTTTCGGGCGATGTCCTGAGCACTCTCATGGACATGCCGTTTGATGGCACCCGCCTGTTTGGCGAGAAAGCGGACAGTGCGCTGAACCGCTTTAAGGACTCCCGGGCTACGGCCAAGTCCTTGGGCCTCTCGGCCCCGCGGTTGCAATCTTCCGCTTTTCGCCCCTTACGTGGCCAAGGAAGGGGTGCCTCCTCACGTGCGCCTAGCCACCAGCCGCAGAACCAACCTGCGCGCGGTTGCGGACGTGGTTTCCGCCGAGGCGGTTCTGGAGGACGACGAGGTCAGCCCACATCCACCCCGGCAGCATCCGCCTCAAAGCCTTCCTAGTCCGAGCTTTCAGGCCCATTCCACGCCAGTGGGCGGCAGAGTTCGCCATCACCTGCTCCACTGGCGGTCCATCACATCGGACAGGTGGGTGCTGCAAATCGTCCGAAGGGGCTACTCCCTCCCCTTCGAGACGACCCCTCCAGCCATGCCACCGCAGCACCACCGTATCTCGGGGGATCATTTGAATCTTCTCCACAAGGAAGTTTCAGCCCTCTTGGCCAAAGGGGCCGTCAAGCGCGTTCCGAGTCCAGAAGTAGGTTGTGGTTGTTATTCCCACTACTTTCTGGTTCCCAAGAAGGGCAAAGGGGGCCTACGCCCTATCTTGGACCTCCGGAACGTCAATGCCTTCCTCCGGAAGGAAAGGTTCAAGATGTTGACTTTGGCTCAGGTTCTAGCTGCCCTAGACACCAGGGACTGGATGGTAGCGTTGGACTTGCAGGACGCATATTTCCACATCCCCGTCCTGCTGGCCCACCGGCATTACCTGCGGTTCACGGTGGGCCAAGAGCACTTTCAGTTTACCGTGCTCCCCTTCGGCCTCACCAGTGCCCCTCGGGTGTTCACGAAAGTGATGGCGGTGGTCGCAGCTCATGTGCGCAGATCAGGGGTTCCAGTCTTCCCCTATCTCGACGACTGGTTGTTGAAGGCGGGCTCGCCCCAGGCAGTCGTCTCCCACCTCGAGACTACGGCGGATCTCCTGCATTTGCTGGGGTTTTCCATCAACGTGCCGAAGTCACACCTGAGTCCCTCTCAGAAGCTCCTTTTCATCGGAGCGGTTCTCGATTCGGCGCAGTTCCGGGTCTATCCACCGGAACAGCGGGTCCGGGATATACAGGCCCTGATTCCCATCTTTCGGCCTCTATCCTGGGTTTCGGTCAGGCTAGTGTTGCGGCTTCTGGGGCTGATGGCCTCCTGCATCCTACTAGTGCATCACGCCACGCGGCGCATGCGGGCTCTGCAGTGGGACCTGAAGTTTCAGTGGGCCCAGCATCACGGCAACCTGTCCAACCATGTCTTGATCTCGGAGGGCACTGCACAGCAGTTGCAGTGGTGGCTCACGGACCGCGATTGGGTCATGGGCAGAAGCCTCTCCCTTCCCCAACCGGAGCATGTCGTAGTGACGGATGCGTCCCTCCTGGGATGGGGTGGCCATATGGGAGAGGCGGAGATCAGAGGCCTCTGGTCTCCGGCGGAGTCTCGTCTCCACATCAACCTGTTGGAGTTGAGAGCGATCCTACTTGCACTGAAAGCCTTCCTTCCCTCTGTCAGGGGAAGTGTCGTGCAGGTGTTCACGGACAACACCACCGCCATGTGGTATTGCAACAAACAGGGCGGGGTGGGGTCGTGGACCCTTTGTCAGGAGGCCCTGCGCCTCTGAACGTGGCTGGAACACCAGGGCGTCACCCTAGTGGTTCAACATCTGGCGGGCTCTCTGAACGCCAGAGCAGACGAACTCAGCCGCCGGTGCATGATGGATCACGAATGGCGTCTGAACTCCGAAGTGGCGCAAGGTCTCTTTCAGCAGTGGGGAGAGCCTTGGTTAGATCTATTCGCCACCGAAGAGAACGCGCAATGTCAGCAGTTCTGCGCGTTGGAATTTCCAAGGCGGCACTCGCTCGGCGACGCTTTTCGTCACGAGTGGAGTTGCGGTCTGTTGTACGCCTTTCCGCCTATACCACTTCTGCCCAGAGTGCTGAAGAAGATCAGGCACGACCGGGCCCAAGTCATCTTGGTGGCTCCGGATTGGGCACGAAGGTACTGGTATCCCGAGCTACTCAGTATGTTGACCGATCCTCCGATACGTCTGCCCCTTCGGGAGGATCTTCTGTCGCAGCAGCAGGGGACGGTCCTCCACCCGAACCTGTCCAGCCTCCACCTCCATGCGTGGAGATTGAGCGGCGGCAGTTGATGCCATTTGACTTGCCTCCTGAAGTCTGTGATATCATTCTGGCAGCCAGGCGTCCCTCCACAAAGACGGTATACGCCTGCCGGTGGAACAAATTTGTGGCATGGTGCACAGCAAAGGCTGTGGATCCCCTTTCTGCCCCTCTTTCTGAGGTTCTCCTCTTTCTTCTTTCTTTGGCCCGGCAGGGCTCTGCCCTGGGCACCCTGAAAGGTTATCTTGCTGCCATCTCTGCCTTCTTGCGGCTTCCTGATCAGCCTTCTCTTTTCAAGTCCCCTGTAGTTACACGCTTTCTGAAGGGCATTACTCACACGTTCCCTCCTGTCCCTTTTGTAATGCCTCAGTGGGACTTGAATCTTGTTCTCACATTTCTAATGTGTGCTCCCTTTGAACCTCTTCATAATTGTCCTCTTCGTCTGCTGACGCTTAAGACTGCTTTTCTGGTAGCCATCACCTCGGCTAGACGGGTGAGTGAGCTCCAGGCTTTATCTTCAAAACCTCCTTTCCTCTCTGTTCATCCAGACAAGGTTGTCCTTCGGCCTCGTCCCTCCTTTCTTCCGAAAGTGGTGACTCCATTTCATCTTGGGCAGTCTGTCACCTTGCCCACCTTCTTTCCGCCTCCGCATCCTTCCAAATAGGAAGAAAGGCTCCACCGTCTGGACCCAAAACGTGCGCTCTCCTTTTATTTGGACCGCACAAAGCAGTTCCGGGTGGAAAACCAACTTTTCGTTGGATACGTGGGTGCTAAGAAGGGGAAAGCTGTGCACAAACGGACCATCTCTCGGTGGGTCGTTTTGTGCATCAAAATTTGTTACTCCTTGGCAAAAAAGGACCCTCCTGTTGGGCTGCGCGCCCATTCTACTCGGGCTACAGCGGCTACTACTGCTTTGGGACGGGGTGTCCCTTTGCAGGACATTTGTCAGGCGGCAACGTGGGCTTCGCTACACACGTTTGCCAGGCATTACTGCCTTGACAGCCAAGTCCGGAGGGATGGCTTCTTTGGCCGTTCTGTCCTCCAGGACTTTCTGGTGTGATCTTGGTTCGCAGACCCACCACCGGGGATGGTATTGCTTGGGTATCTATTCTAAGGTGAGGAATCTAACTAACGTGTTTCTTTCAGATGAACAAGTTACTTACCTTCGGTAACGATGTATCTGTAAGAAACATTAGTTAGTTAGATTCCTCACCGACCCACCCATCCTCCCCGTTCTGCGAACTGACATCTAGGGTTAAGGTTATCCTTTTCAGGCCCCTAGATTTTATTTTTGGCACCAGTGTCGGTCTTTGCATGGCTCTGCGTTCCTGGCGCGGAAGGCTATGTACAAGAACTGACGTCAGCGCGCGAGGGCGGCGTCTAAGTACTCCGACGACGTCATCCCGGCGCACGACGCCGACGACGGACGCGGAGCCGCAGACGACGCCTAGCGGCGCGCAAGGGGTATTGCTGACGAAAAATCTTCCGGATCCAGTCTGACGCCTGGGGATATTCTAAGGTGAGGAATCTAACTAACTAATGTTTCTTACAGATACATCGTTACCGAAGGTAAGTAACTTGTTCTTCAGGTGAAGAAGTTGTTGATGAGCTGTGAGCGGACGTCACCCTCATCCTCATCATCATTGGCATCGTGGCCTAGGCCGAGATCCTTCACAGGTGCCAGAGGTTGGTCATCGTCTACCTGGATGAGAGGCACCTTCTTCCGCACTGCCATGTTGGGTAGCATGCAGCATACAAGGATTATTTTGCACACCTTTGCAGGCTCAAATGGGAGGGCCCCTCCGGTCTTGTCCAGGCAGCGAAAGCGGCTTTTCAGGAGGCCGAATGTCCGCTCAATCACCCTCCTTCTCCGACCATGTGCCTCATTGTAGCGCATCTAGGCTGGTGTCACAGGGTTCCTGAGGGGTGTCAGCAACCACGGCATGTTGGGGTATCCAGAGTCACCTACACACACAAAAATGAACAAGTAGCTGAGTTTTGTAGGAGTGCGGAATACAACATTGACAAACACACACAATGATAAACAGTCAGTACATACCGACAAGCCAGGCACGCTGAGCTGGCATCTGTGACATCAGCGTTGCAATGCGACTACTCCTCATTATGTAGGCATCGTATACAGAACCAGGGAACCGTGCACACACGGTTGTGTGACACACATGTCTGCAAGACACACCACCAGAGCATTGATCGAGTGGAAATGTTTCCTGTTACGATATGCATGCTCATGTGCCTGTGGTGGTATCAGGGCCACATGTGTCCCATCAATAGATCCGATGACGTTCGGCATCCTCCCCAGTGTATAAAAGACATCCTTTATTTCAGGGAGTTCAGTTGGGCTAGGGAACTTGATGTACAGGTCAAGGAAATGCAACATCCCCTCCAAGACATCGCGTAGCACATGACTAAACATAGTTTGCGACATACCACCTGCTGTAGCCACAGCGTACTGGAAGGTACCAGTAGCAAAGAAGTGCAGGGCTGCTATCACCTTCACCTCTGGGGTCAGTGCTGTACGGTATGTCCCGCCAGGTAGCAGATGTGGCGCCGACTGCTCCGCCAACTCCTCAATCAGTGGCCTGGTGAAGCGGTACCGTCGGATGCAGTCATGTTGCTGCATGGTTTGAAGGTTTGGGAACGGTCGATGATGAGCAAAGGAAGATTGTCGGTTCATCCACCCATGTGGCCATGACCAGGCTCCAAATCACATGATACAACATGACATTACACAATGTAATGAGGTGTGTGCTGTTGGGCATGGACACATATGTCACCTACATGACCATCACCTCACATCTCAATTCCACATGTCCACATGAGTCCCATGTAGTGCAATGGCCAATCATCTGGCTGTGTCACCCGACCTATGTACTGCTGTGATGTTACAAACACAAACCACAGTGACAAGTGAGGCCTGATGTCTTCCAGGCATCACAGATCTTTGCCATGCAGATACCCAGGGTCCCTATATTGCTACATCGACACTGGCATGGTCATGGCGTATCACGCACATACCACAAGGCAAGCATGAGTCTCACAGGTAGTGGCCACTGTTGTCCCTGCAGGCCCTACATGTACGTCTCTTAGACAAACACACACCATCAAGGTTGCTGCATATACCACATGGATGTGGGGACTGTCTCCCATTGGGCACATTTGACTGTGGGTGCACATCTGAATTGTGGCTACAGGTCTCACTGTGATGTACATGCCATCACCCCCAGGACTCAGGGTGTATGTGACATGTCCTAAACATATCAAACCTGCAACTGTGTCCGTGACTCATGCCCATTACTGTACATTTGCACATCACACTGGTAATGTGCACAACACACAAAGGATTCTGCCCCCATGTACACGTGCGCAGCCTGCGAGTGGCTGAACAAAAGTGCCACCCAACAAACCACATGTGGCCCCCCCAACACCCAAGGAATGCAGCCTTACATGCCATGGGACACTGTGTGGCCAATGCTGTAGTATGGTAGGTGTGCACAGGTGTCCCTGGCAAGTCATTGTGTGTTGAATCTGTCGAATAGTCACACCAATGAGGTCCGACGCGGGTGACAATGCATACGCATTGCATGGTTCATGACCCAGCCGTGCGTACGCTTTGCCATTGACTGCAATGAGGTCCGACGCGGGTGACAATGCGTACACATTGCACGGTTCATGACTGAGCCGTGCATACGCTTTGCCATTGACTGCAATGAGGTCCGACACGGGTGACAATGCGTACGCATTACACGGTTCATGACCGAGCCGTGCGTACGCTTTGCCATTGACTGCAATGAGGCCCGACGCGGGTGACTATCATACATGTGCGTCGGACAGGCATGGTCCGAGACAGGCATACGCCTTGGCCATTGAATCGTATGGAGACGGGTGCATGTGTATTTTCAAAAATACGCATTGTACAGTCAAATGACCGAGCCGGGCGCACCCATTGGCTCTGGACTGTCATGGAGACAGATGCGGATTCAAAACTTGTACGAGTTGTGCGCTGGAAATTCAATTGGTTTGCCTACAACAATGTTGCAATTCCTAGTGTTTCATGAAGGTGAAGATTTGAACGATGCGGAAGGCATGTACGAGTCTTACATCTCCATGGATTGGCCAGATTCCTAAAATGCAACCGTGTTGGACCTATCACTTGGGACACATGGCACAGATTCTGCCCCCATGTACACGTGCGCAGCCTGGGAGTGGCTGAACAAAAGTGACACCCAAAAAACCAAATGTGGCCCCCCCAACACCCAAGGAATGCAGCCTTACATGCCATGGGACACTGTGTGGCCAATGCTGTAGTATGGTAGGTGTGCACAGGTGTCCCTGGCAAGTCATTGTGTGTTGAATCTGTCGAATAGTCACACCAATGAGGTCCGACGCGGGTGACAATGCATACGCATTGCATGGTTCAAGACCGAGCCGTGCGTACGCTTTGCCATTGACTGCAATGAGGTCCGAAGCGGGTGACAATGCGTACATGTTGCACGGTTCATGACTGAGCCGTGCATACGCTTTGCCATTGACTGCAATGAGGTCCGACACGGGTGACAATGCGTACGCATTACACGGTTCATGACCGAGCCGTGCGTACGCTTTGCCATTGACTGCAATGAGGCCCGACGCGGGTGACTATCAGACATGTGCGTCGGGCAGGCATGGTCCGAGACAGGCATACGCCTTGGCCATTGAATCGTATGGAGACGGGTGCATGTGTATTTTCAAAAATACGCGTTGTACAGTCAAATGACCGAGCCGGGCGCACCCATTGGCTCTGGACTGTCATGGAGACAGATGCGGATTCAAAACTTGTACGAGTTGTGCGCTGGAAATTCAATTGGTTTGCCTACAACAATGTTGCAATTCCTAGTGTTTCATGAAGGTGAAGATTTGAACGATGCGGAAGGCGTGTACGAGTCTTACATCTCCATGGATTGGCCAGATTCATAAAATGCAACCGTGTTGGACCTATCACTTGGGACACATGGCACAGATTCTGCCTCTGCAGCATAGATATAAGGATGGCTGGCCCCCAGGGAGCTCACTTGCCTGCACTACATGCTCTTAGACCACATCCCTGCTACCACTGCTGCTGTCTCTGCATCCTCTGGCTACTGCTATGGCACGTACTCTGGAGAGGGCTCCAGCCTTCACTGAGGAGGAGAACCAGGCCCTGCTGGACGGGCTCCTTCCACAGTACAGCAAGCTGTATGGGAAACCAGGGGAGCAGGTGAGTGTGCAGTCCACTGCCTTCCTAATTGTGCATGTTGTCTGACTAGCAGTACTAGCAGTGTGTACACCAGGGGCAAGCATTCTCACTGACTATTTTCATCCCCCAAAGTGTGTAGGTACATGTAATGAACAGGTGTTCTGCTGCTCATGTGAATTAGTGAAAGCTTAAGCTTCCCAGGCATCGTTAACATGTCAGACATGCAGGTTAATTGTCCTTTCCCATGGTTGCACTACCTGTATAACTCATTTCCCTTTGTGATGATGACATGTATATCCAATTGTGTGCAGCAGAAATATGGGGCGTGTGTTAATGGACTTTTAACTTTGTCATCCTCACAGGTTGATGCCCACCAGAAGCAGGAGATATGGTTGACCATCGCCCGGGCAGTTCGTTCGGTGGGGGTCTACAAGCGCCGGATCCCCAACTGCCAGAAGAGGTGGCAGGACCTTAGGGGCAGGACCTGGAGGATCGCTAGAGTCCAGCTGAAGCTGTCACCTCCACGTAGGATGTGCAGACACCGGACCCTGACCCCCCACATGCTGCGGATCCTGGCGGTGGTCTTCCTGGACCTGGATAGGCAGCTGAAGGCCAGACAGCATCAAGAAGGGGGTAAATCCATGCCTAATCTGTGTACTATGTCTGACATGCTAATTGCAGTCTTTTGGCCTGGTCAAACTTCCACATTACGTAGGTCTTGTAGTCCAGGACTCATGTCCCTCAATTGTGTGATGCACCCTCCTCATCTGATCCACAGGTGTGGCCCCTACAGTCTGTTGCTTGTGTCACTAGGGCACTGTGTCCCTGCAGTCAGCTATGCTTCAGCTACCGGATAGCATCTGTTCCCATGACTCTGTTGTGTGTTTCATGGGTGGTTCAATTGTTTACCCAATGCCTGGGATCTGACATGTGATCTGTGTGTGCCCTTGCTATGTGTTCCAATTGCTGCTCTGACTCGCCACATGTGGCTGGGGTATTTCAAACAAAACCATGCAGCAGGGGACTCCAATTTGTGGGCCTCAGGAGTATGTATATCAAGTGTGTCACACTTGCTTAGCCACCTGACTACTGTCCAGGGCCAAACACTGTTTCACGTAGACCTGGGCAGTCAAACCTCCTCAATAGCATTTAGAAACACTCTGTAATCCCACTCCTGTGTATCAACTTACAGGTTATGCTTAGTGACATGTGCCTTCAGGTGTCTGCCTCTGTGTCATTATGGTTTGGCTTCCTGTTACGTACAACTGAGGTGTCCATGATTTTGAGGGTCAGGACATCTGAGATGTGACTGTGAGAGACAAGACCTGTGTGACATATAGGTGTGTGATGATCTGACAGCACACAATGGTTACATGCACAGCAGACTGTGATGTGCTAATGTACAGGGAGCTGTGTTTGCAGAAACTCATATGTCTGATTTGCATGATGTGGGGTCTTCTGGGCAGGGATATGCTGTTTGCAGGGAATGGGCAAGTGCACTTGTCATCTGCAGAGTTAGCTTTACCCCTGAGCTATGATTGTGACACAGTGCATACTGTTGTTGTCTGGATGCCCTGCCCCTGTGACAGGAGACAGTGTTGACTGACTTTCCAGGCATGCCAGTGCCATGGCATTTAACTTGCTATGAGTGATCCTGCATTGTGTTCAAGTGTGCACCATGCACCCCATTGTGGCATTGACTATCAGGACAGTGTGTGTTGCTGGCATGCATCACAAGCATGTGAAATGAGTCTCTGCCCATCCCTTCATCCAGACACCTGTAGGGAGTCAGTGGCAAGAGATGTGCTGTGTGTATAGTGACATACTCCTACATGTTCACTTGCATGTCCAACTGATGTGTGGGTGGTGCATGCCGGGACATTGGGGTATTAGTATCCAACATGCAACAGACATATGGGTGCAAGTCAAGGAGGGATATGTGTGCCATGGTTGATGGTGAGAATGACAATTGGCTTATTCTAAACAGTGTTGGCACTTTGAGCAGTGTTCAGCTGATGATGCCAGGGCTTGCCCTCTGATGTGATGTACTCACCGTGGTGTGTGCAGTCAGTGCAGGTGACTGATGTTGTTCTCTTTCTTCCTATTCCTATCCAGATACATCCACTGCCACAGGAGGGGACAGCTCCACGGACCAGGAGGACCCACAGAGCCTGACTGGGACAGAAGGAGAGGAGTCGGGGGGACCCAGTGGCACGGAGGCAGAGTGGAGCCACACTGAGGAGTTGTCAGCACCATCCCCCCCAGCTGAGGGCCACAGCAGCTCTGAGGATGACTCCCTTGTGGAGGCGGGTGTCAGCAGCCACCAAACCCCAGATAGTGAGGCTGTCCCCGCCACCGCCCCCACCACCACCATCACAGCCCTCCCATCGGCTCCCATCCCAGAGGTCCATGGAGGCTCACATGTTCGGGAGCATATCTCCTTTGTGCCAGGCACCGCACCCCCTGCCCCTGTGTCCCCTGCTGCCCTGAGTGAGGAGTCTGTGCACTTACTTAGACAGATCCATGTAGGGCAGACATCGATGCTGAGTGTCCTCCATGCAAACACCACTCTGTTGACGCAACTTGTGTCGTTCATGGAGGGCATTTCATCAGGCATGTCTGCCCTACAGAGGACCAATCAGTCCGTGGCCTCCTCCCTGATGGCAGCAGTGTCCCTCCTCCAACAGTCCCGCACCCCTCCTACCCCTGCACCACCCACGATTCCTAGCAGCCTACCTGTCCCAAGCACACACACACCTGCACATTCTCACAAAGCCACAGACACGGGCAGCACACAAACACCCAAACCAAGGGCTAGACATGCACACAAGCAAGCGCAGGGGACTGATACCACACTCACAGGGGATGGTTTGCAGACACACACACAGTCATCCACAACCACTCCGCAGTCCTCCGAAAGCTCTCCCTCCCAGCCCCCTTCCCTTGTCTCACCTGCAACCCCATCTCCACAGAAGCTCTTCCTCTGTGACCTTGGCCTCTTCCCCACCGACCCAGCAGATCCAGATTACAAGGGGAAGAGGTAGTCCCCACACTCAGAGGGGAGTGCCTCTCACACCCGGACACCCTCCTCTAGGCGCAGTCAGACTGAGGCCCCAACCCGCAAGTCCCCCCGGAGACGGAAGAGCAAGACCCCACTGCCGACACGCAGCTCCAAGGCAAAGTCTCTGTCATCCATCCCCCAGGCCACCACTCCAGAGGTTCCCTCGCCACACCCTGCCCCAGGTTCCCCTACCCACAGATACACCATCCCCAAAATGCTGAGGCCCTCCCCGTACCACTTGCTCCTCCACACCCAGTCAGACGGTTAGTGTTACTGATGTGGTGACCGTGTTCCCCCTCTGTCCTGCCGACCTAACCTGCACCTCATTCCGGTCACATGGATTTAGGCACTGCAGTGGAGCCAACGACCACCCCGTCTGACTTGGGCACTGCAGTGGGGACCCAATCCACTCCATCTGACCTGCTCACTGAAGTTGAGCCGGCACCCACCCCATCTGACTTGTGCCCCACAGTTGTGACTGCACCCACCACTTCAGTCAGCTCCACTGCAGTTGCAAGTGACTCTCCTGCATCCACCACCCCTTCACTGCCTCCTTCTGCTGCACCCTGATCCTGTCCCTGCGGTGCCTGGCCTGCCCCCATGTATGCCCCTCCGAGGTGATGTCCCCTGTCCTTCCAGTGCAGGCAAGCAACATGTGACAGTTGTCACTCAAGTTCACTCCTTGTAATTTGATAATGGACTGGCCATTGGCCTTTTGTTTGAACGGACGTTTAAAATTTCATATGCTGAATAAAGATTTTTTCTTTATCCATGTGAACTTGATTTAGCTGTACATTAGGTTGATGATGTTTAGCATGCCCTTGCACCTGTAATGCTTGGTTTCCAATGTTGAATACTGAGGTGTTGATGTGAGGTACTACATGTGGTCCATGAGATATGTATCCTCTACCGGTCGGTATCCATGTCATCCTTTGCAGCTAACTGGGTGTGTCATGATCAACAATTTGTGGACATCTCTGTGAACATTTCATTTGCATGGTCACATCTGTGGCTTGCACCCATGCACATATGATGTGCTTCCCATTGCCCAATTTGTCTATTTCCCTGACTTTGGGTGCATCTCCACCGGACCTACGGGTGTGGGCATTATTGGTATAGGAGCAACTGGGTCCTCTGTGCAACTTGATGTACATATGTGTTGAGTATGTGCAGATGACTTAGGGGAGACTCACGTACCCAGGCTGTTGTGACCAGAGCCTTCATTGTGTGGTAACTGATGGCTGACTGACCAAGTGTTCTGCTGACATGAGTGAGATGTGCTGTGACTATGTTTGACACAGCTGGGCTTACACAGGAGTTGGGTCCCCTCGGGCTATGTCACGGATGTGTTGTTCTGTGACATAGCCTGGGCCCATGTTGTGTGTTGTGTGGGCATGTGTGTGTGTGTCCACATCCCTTTTCATACACAGGCAGTGTTCCCTTGATATGTTCCTGTTGTTGATGCGTGCTGAGTGGTACTGTGTTCATCCCACAACTTTGCCATGGGCTACCAGATGTGCGGGTGCATGACACACTACTGTTAATTGGTGGTTTATCATTGGGATTTGTCTGTTCTGAGTGGTGATGATGTGGTCAGACTCAGATGGGACACAGTCAGGGGTCCCCAAGGCACTTGTTTGTTCGCAATATCGTGTAGTTGTCCCTAGGTGGTACCTTTCAGTGATTGAGACATGTGTATGTGTGTGTGACTGATCTCACTTGTCTGGTTCAGGGCTGCAATGTTTGCAGGTGTCAACATGTGTGCCTTGTGGTTCTCTTTGGCTTCTGCATTGTCCTGGGACTGTGGCAGGTATTCGGAAGGTTACTGTGCAGTATGTCTGTCATTCACCAGGGTTGTAAACTGTCCTTGTGTGATGAGTCTGTGCACCTTAGTTCCTCCCAACATTCCTGTGTTTGTCATGGGTGCATGTGCAATGTCATCTGTCCATGTAGGCTTCACAGATGCACATTGGTGCAGTTCAGGGTGTGTGGTGTTGAGGGTGGACTGATGTAAATGTTTGCATGGATGGGCCCCTAGCTCCTGTTTGTCCATGGATGACGGGCCATGCTGAGTGATTTGTGTTTGTGTAGGTGTGATGTACATTTGTGGCACAGGACACATGTCTGGGTTTCCCAGTTTGTACGACATCTACCTTTGTCAGCACAGTGGACGTGTCATGCATGCTTGTGTCACCCCAATGTCTGGTCCCTGGGGGTAGTACTGTTGTGTGTCAGTCTCTTGCTGTGTTAGTTGCTGTTCATTCCAGCTTGTGTCACATGTGTCTGTTGTGCTCCCTCTCATTTCACAATGCCTGATTGCCCACTAAGGGTGTCCCAATGATGGTTTACTTTTGTATGTCACTGTGTCCACATCTGTGTCACTGCGGTTCAGCCCCCCTCATGTGTTATGTAGTTGCCTGGGGATACTGAGACACACACACACACACATGTTGTGTCAGATGTGCAGTGTGAGGTTGCCTGTTTGTGTTTGTGCATCTGCATCAGTGCATTGGTATTGCTGTTGTGGGCCATTGTGTGGATGCTGTTTCAGTGATTTACCCTGCTGTCCCTGTGAGTCATATCACATCATTGTGCACATTCATCCTGGTTGTTAGGTGCCATTGCTGGCATGGAATGGGAGTTTGTGACCTGACACCTACAGTCTACACAGGTTGTTTTGATTAGTGTGTCTATTTTTGAGATGTGTGTATGCTTTCTGATGGTCACTTCTGCTCTTGTGTCATTGTACACTGTATGCATTGTCAGTCCCCATGGGTGGTGCTTGTCTGCACATGTCCGAGAGTATTTTTTGTTTTCACAGTACTGTTAGCCTCACCACATCTCTGTGGGTATGGGACACAACCACTAGTTTGCCCCAAAAGGGTTTCATGTGTTGGGAGCAGGAATCATACATGCTGTTTGTCATTTGCAGCTTTGACCATGTTGAAACTTACCTTTTGGTCACTGTGATGAGGGGGGGTTTAGACCCCATCACCACAATGCTCGACATTTGCTGCAGTTTGGAACCCCACACTTAACATTTGTTCTACACAGTGAGGGGGTGTTAGTTTTACATTGACACAGTGCTATAGTGATGCTTGCATTGTGTAGGCCACACTCATTTGTTGGTCACACATGTGCTGTTAGTTACATTGTATGTTCGAAGTCATAATCACTGTGTGGGAATTTGTCACAGACTACACACTGTTGTCATGATGTTAGGGGGGATGTATTTTTCTGACATACCTAATGTTGGAGTATGATGGATGTGTGGCGCATCACCCATCCTATGAGTGGGGTGGCAGGGGTGATGGGCAACAGGTCCCCTATGAGTGGGGGTGGCAGGGGTGATGGGCAACCTAAGCCCTATGGGTGGGGGTGGCAGTAGTGATGGGCAACAGGTCCCCTATGAGTGGGGGTGATGGGCAACAGGTCCCCTATGAGTGGGGGTGGCAGGTGTGATGGGCAACACAAGCCCTATGTGTGTGGGTGGCAGTAGTGATGGGTAACATAAGCCCTATGATTGGGGGTGGCAGGGGTGATGGGCAACAGGTCCCCTATGTGTGGTGGTGGCAGGGGTGATAGGCAACAGGTCCCCAATGAGTAGGGGTGGCAGGGGTGATGGGCAACATAAGCCCTATGTGTGGGGGTGGCAGTAGTGATGGGCAACATAAGCCCTATGTGTGGGGGTGGCAAGGGTGATGGGCAACAGGTCCCTCATGAGTGGGGGTGGCAGTTGTGATGGGAAACAGGTCCCCTATGAGTGGGAGTGGCAGGGGTGAATGGCAACATAAGCCCTATGTGGGGGGTGGCAGGGGTGATGGGCAACAGGTCCCCTATGAGTGGGGGTAGCAGGGGTGATGGGCAACATAAGCCCTATGGGTGGGGGTGGCAGCAGTGATGGGCAACAGGTCCCCTATGTGTGGGGGTGGCAGGGGTGTTGGGCAACAGGTCCCCTATGATTGGGGGTAGCAGGGGTGAGGGGCAACATAAGCCCTATGGGTGGTGGTGGCAGTAGTGATGGGCAACAGGTCCCCTATGAGTGGGGGTGGCAGGGGTGATGGGCAACATAAGCCCTATGTATGGGGGTGGCAGTAGTGATGGGCAACATAAGCTCTATGAGTGGTGGTGGCAGGGGTGATGAGCAAAAGGTCCTCTATGTGTGGGGGTGGTAGGGGTGATGGGCAACAGGTACCCCATGAGTGGGGGTGGCAGTAGTGATGGGCAACATAGTCCCTATGGGTGGGGGTGGCAGGGGTGATGGGAAACAGGTGCCCTATGGGTGGGGGTGGCAGTAGTGATGGGGAACAGGTCCCCTATGAGTGGGGGTGGCAGGGGGGATGGGCAACATAAGCCCTATGTGTGGGGGTGGGATGGGTGATGGGCAACAGGTCCCCTATGAGTGGGGGTGGCAGGGGTGATGCGCAACAGGTCCCCTATGAGTGGGGTTGACAGGGGTGATGGGCAACATAAGCCATATGGGTGGGGGTGGCAGTAGTGATGGGCAACAGGTTCCCCCATGAGTGGGGGTGGCAGTAGTGATGGGCAACATAGTCCCAATGGGTGGGGGTGGCAGGGGTGATGGGCAACAGGTCCCCTATGAGTAGGGGTGGCAGGGGTGATAAGCAACATAAGCCCTATGGGTGGGGGTGCCAGTGTTGATGGACAACAGGTCCCCTATGGGTGGGGGTGTTAGTGGTGCTGACCATACAACCCCTATGGTGACCAGGATGTTGATCCCCTGTGTGTGTGTGCCATTTTGCGGGTACGTGTCATTTGCTTGTGTGGTAGGTGTCTGACTTACCGTCTGCGCCGTCGGCGTCTGTTCCTGATCCGGTCATATATATAGAATGCTGGTATGACCTGCGCGATGGGATTCATGATGTGTTCATCTCGTACACGCTGCTTGTTGCTCCGTCTCGTACCCGTTTCAAGCTGGTCTGTCTCGTAGCCGTGGATTGAGTTTTGGCGCGAATCGTAGCTGATATGCTTCTGTGATGTGCCTACGTGGCGAGCCGTCAGGCGCGTAGGAAGTACGCATAGTACTTGTCAGGGCGGAAACTGCTATGGATACTGCTTCCGGGCGACTCGGTTCGGCGTTCGGAGATACGGCTCAGACGGAGAATGAAGCTTGAATCACAGCCTACGTGTCGGTCGGGTTTTTGGCAGTTATGCGCATCGTACTTCATCAGCATGATGGACCGGCTACGGGTACGTGTCGGTCGCACGATAAGGCTATGGACAGCTCTCGGAGAGCTGTCCGACCGGATCGGAATCGACCCCTATGTGTGCTGCTGATTTATTGAATTGCTTTATATATCAAGGCTTCATACTTAAATTCTCACTCTCTCTCGCAAACTTTATGGGTTATGAATGAAACCTCTTCTCACCTGATTCTTAAAAAAGAGATTATTTCCTCTATGGTTCATGCTTAATGCATTTTATTAAAATGTATTGATTACCAATTGATTGATTTTTTATTTCTAATAAGGTTCAAATGACTAAAATTGATGATTTTAACTTGGAATCCAATAAAGATTACTTACTAAAACTTTGACTAATAAAACCCTTTAACTTATACCAAACTCTCACTATTGACTGAAAATGCGCGGCCCTATGCTGATTTGTAAATCTAGAGAAATGCAAGGCAGCGCAGTTCAGGGCCGGACTGGGCGTACTGGGCACCAGGCATTTCCCCGGTGGGCCAGAGGGGTGGGAGACGCTTTTGTGGCTGCGGGCACTGCTTTTCTTTCAAGGGGGCGGTTTTGCGGCAGCGCCGGTCAAGCAGCAACCTGCCAGGGATGGTGCTGTTCCCAGTCTGGCCCTGGCGCAGTTCACTATATTGCATTACTGTGCACACCATAATCTACGTTGCTGCTAAATTGTGCATAAATCCATATGCCACGCCGCTGTAGCCACTCCACTGTATGCTATTCCTCTCTACGCCACTCCATTTTATGTCTCTCCACTATATGCCTCCGCACTATACAAGACTCCACTCTAATCTATTACACTGTACGCAACACCACTGTATACCACTCCAGTTTATGTTACTCCACTGGACGTACTCCACAATACTCAATTCCACTCGACGCCACTCTACTGTAAGCCACTCCACTCTACTCTATTCCACTGTATGCCACTCCACTGTATGCTATTCTACTCTATGCCACTTCAGTGTATGGCACTCTACTCTACGCCACTTTGTTCTATGCTAAGCTATTGAACCCCACTCTATGCTATCACACTCTACCCCATGCCACTCAATCTTACGCCACTCCATTTTATGCCACTCCCCTGTACCCTACTCCACTATGCAATATTCCACTCTAAGCCACTCCTCTTTACAACACTCCGCTCTACGCCATTCTGCTCTACACTATTACACTGCACACAACTCCACTCTACAACATTCCATTCTATTCTATTACACTATATTCAACTCCACTCTGCGCACTTTCAGAGTATGACACTCCACTGTACGCCACTCTGCTATACTCTGGTCCAGTATATGCTATTCCACTCTATGTCATTCCACTGTACGCCACTCCACTTTATGCTATTCCTCTGTATGCCTCTCCATTGTATGCTATTGCACTCTACCCCATTCCAGTGTTTGGCACTCCAGTCTACAATACCTTACTGTACGCCACTGCACTGTATAATACTCCACTGTACGCAATTCCAGTCTATGCCACTCTACTGTACACCACTCCACTCTAAGCTATTCCACTGTATGCCACTCCACTATACGCTACTCCACTCTATGCCAAGTGTACACTCCACCCTACGCACTCCATTCACGCTAGTTCATTGGAGGCCACTTCACTCTTCGACACTCCACTTTATGCTTTTCTCTCTTCCCCACTCCATTCTACGCTATTCTACTCTATGTTATTCCACTTTACACTATTCTTTTCTATGCACTCCACTGTAACCCACTCTACGCTATTCCACTATAGGCCACTCATACTATGCTATTACACTGTATGCAACTTCAATCTTCGCCCCTCTACTTTGTGGCGTTTTACTCTACTGCACTCCACTGTACACCACTCCACAGTATGCTACTACACTATACGGTATTACACTCTATGTCACTCTACTGTAGGCCACTCAAACCTAAGCTACTCCACTCTACACCATCCCAGTTTATGTCACTCAACTGTATACTACTCCACTCTACGCCATTCCAGTGTACTCTCCTCCGCTCTATATAACTCCACTCTACAAAACTTTACTCCACGTTATGCCACTCTACTAGACTCTACTCTATTCTATCCCTGTACCCTCCACTGTTAAAATTTGCAATCTGGAAATAACTCCACTCTGTAAATGTCTATCACACTTCATGGCACTCTACTACATTCTACTCTACTCTATCCCCATACAATCCACTGTCCACCTCTATACTCCACTCAACACCTGTACACACCAATGTACAGTACTCGGGTTGAACTATACAACACTTTTCTATAAGACACAGCACTCCACTCTACTGTATGAGACCCCACTCCAATTTATAACAGATTACTACCTATGCTACGCTACGGCAGTACCCTCCACTTCATCCCACTCTACTCTGTGGAACACCAATACACTCTATTGCGCTTTATTCCATACTACGTTACACCACTTCATTCAACTCAGCTCCTTTGTAGGAGACTTTATCTCACTCTACGCCACTATACAACAATCCACTCTACCCCACTCCACTGTTTCACTCACTATTGTATTCTATGCAACTCCACTCAACTACACTGTATACCACTCTCTGACACTTTATTCTTGCCTGTACCTTTTCTCCCCACTGTATGCCAGTGTTCAACACTCTACTCCATTGTAGTCTACTATACAACACTGTATGCAGCTCTTTGTATGCCACTGCACCCCACTTTACTCCACCCTCCTCTGGCACAGTACTCCACTTTACTCCACTACTACACTGTACACCACTCCATTCTATGCCACCCAGTGCCATTGTACACTATTACACTGTATGCAAATTCACTGCACCACATTCTACAACTCTATACTGTACACCACTTCACTCTACAAAAATCAAGAAGACTGTTTGCCACTGTACTCCACTGTAGTCTGGATCACCTTACAGTACTCCACAACACCCACTACACTCTGCTGTACAATACAGTACTCCAATTTATGGTGTTTTCCTTGACTGTATCCTACACCACTGCACTCTAGTGTACTCTATGACCACTATAGGCTTTGACACTTTACTCCACCCTGTGATAATTTACTCTACTCTACACTATCCCACTCCAATCTACTCCACTATACTCCCACTATATCCCTCTGTATGCCACTGTACTGTACTCCCCTCTATGCCACTCCACCGTCCGACACTCTACTTCACTGTATTCAACTCTGCTCTACAACACTGTACTACACTCTGCTCCACTCTATGCCCATCCACTCTACATCACTGTACTACACCATAGGACACTCAACAACATGCCACTCAACTTCTCGCTATGATACTCCACTCCAATATATGACGCATCACTTTACTCTACGATGCTCTCCTCCACTTTACTCTACTACATCCACTTCCAAAACTCCACTCTATGACACTCTACTTCACCCTACTCCACCCTACTCCACTCTAAAACACTCAATGACAGTCCATGGCACCCTACTCTAATGTTTGACATACCATTTCACTATATAACTCTCTACTCCCGTCTGCGATACTTAACTCCACTATACCGCACACCATGCCACTACACTATATAACACTTTACTACACTGTACGAAATGCTACTATGCTCTACTCTACGCCACTCCGTTCCAATCGACAATACTCCAGTCTATTATAATATACTTTACAAAACTCTTCTCCACTGTACATACAACACTCCACATAACAGCTCTCACCTTGCGACACTGGACTGTATGATTTGAAACCACTTTTATAAAAAATTTCAAAAACATTAAAAACTCAATGAAAAAACAAAGGTTAACGCTTATCGCTAGTTAGGAAAACTTATTTTTTCAATACAAACAATGTTTAAACTACACAAACTTTAAAAATTCTAAAGTTATAGACATAACTTTCATGTACAGTTCATCCACCACCTTCAAATTATTATAAGTAGCGAACCTCATTACACACTCTTTTCAGCTTGCTAACCAGACAAAACTAACTGTAACTCACCAGTCTACCATGCACTGTGTAGTGACAAATAATGTCATTTGAGAAGTTATAAGTGTTGTTTTGAATGCTATGATTCCACATGTTATAACTGATGGGGTATAGTAGGGTATAACATTTTATGGAAAAGGCATGAGTTATAGTTAAGGTAGCGTGGTGAGTGAGGTGACAAGACTGTGTTTGGAGGTGCGCGACTTATAGTAATTTGAACTTGGTGCGTAAATTATAAATTGAACTTATAATTATAACTTTACAATTTTTAATGTTTGTGTATTTTAAGTTGAGTTTGAAAAGAAAGATTACATAAGATACTTCTGACTATAAATTAATCTTAACCTTAGTTTTTTCATTGTTTGTTAATGGGTTAAATGTATTAATAAAAAGGTATTTCAAGTTGCAGTGTGGATTATGATTGATTGGAGTGTTGTAAAGTGGAGTGTACTACAGTGAAGGTGAATGTCGTAGAGTCTAGTGTCAAAGGGCCCGATTCACAGAACAAACTTAAGACTAAATCCTAAATTTAGTACCAATCTGGTATTCACAGAATGCACCTAGTACTTCTGGTATTCACAGAATGAACTTACTACTTTTGCTATTCACAAAATGAACTTAGGACTTTTGCTATTCACAGAATCCATTTACGACCACTAAACTTACGTCCGCACTCGGGCCGGAATTTCCGCACCCGGAGCGGAATTTCCAGGCCCGGAGCGGGAAGTCCGCACGCGGGCCGGAAAGTCCGCTCCGGACGCGGAAATTCCGCTCCCGGGCCGGAAACTCCGCCCGGGCCGGAAAATCAGAATTGGGACCAGACTACATTAACTGTTGCCATTGATCATTTGAACCAAGGGGAAACACCTGTTCAAGTCCCTACCATCCCCCACCATGCATCAGCTGACGCACTCCAGCCAATCCCAGCCAACAGCTCCAGTTAGCCATCATGTTGCTAGTAGCCTACCATCCCCCACCATGATCCAGCTGAAGCCAATTAACACAGATTGACCAGCAGCAAAAACCATTTAAAAGCAGCACACAGTGAAGGAACAGGTTTGGCCACACACAGTTTGTATTTGCAAGCAGAGACCGGCTAAGAAAAATGGAGCTCCTGAAGAGAAAGAGGAACTATACAGCAGAGGAGACCACCATGCTTGTGGAGTTCATTGTCAGGCACCACAAACACCTCTATGGACTCCCACCCTACTGCACAAGTGGGACACAGAAGGCAGCCCTGTGGCAGCAATTAGCCACTGCTGTCACAGCATTGGGGGAGGAGAGGCGCACTGTCCAGGACCTTAAAAAAAATGGCAGGATGAGCGGCTGAGGGTAAAGGAGAAATACTCCAGGATTGAATTACAACGGATCCTCCCAGCCGCACACTCTGGACCACGCATCCGCCTCACCACACAGGAGGAGGATATCCTGACAACCATACACCCCCACTTGGTCCATGGGCTGCCTGTCAGTTACGTCCGCTACGTGGTACCAGGTAAGTGGGATGAAAAGATAAAGTGCATGAATAGAATGTCTGTGTTGCACTGTCAGTGTGAATAAGGAAGTAGTCCAAAGTGTATAAATTAATCCGTCAGTCAGAGACTCCTGTGTCACCCTCTGTATGTAGCACTACAAGTCCCACAATCCTTAGCGATGGAAATGGCAAATCCCTCCCCCACTTCAGAAAACATGGCCACTGTCCAGTAGCATTAATACACCAGCCCGCTAAGTAGCAATTGACAAATAACAGCAGAGATGCGCCAGTAACAATGCCACACCCAATCCAACTCTTGTGCAACCGCGGATGCGTCACATTTACAATGCGGTGCACTGTGGCGCTGGGATAGACAGATGGGTGTCGCAACTGATGGCATTAGGGGGATGCTCTGCTGGAGTAGTGTTGCAAGTGTGACGCAACTCCAACTATGTCCATGGACCGCCTACACCTAACGTTCAGGGCAACTCATTACAGGTGCCTCAAGCTGGTTTAAGTTTGCATGGCAACACCCTATGAAAAGTGACTACGTGAAATGCCGTCGATTACAATGCAAAAATAACAATTGATGGACAGAATGCAGAACAATGTCATACATTCACCCCAGTACAGAGATCTGGGCCTAAATCCATCGTTTTTTTGCTCACCATGCCATTCCAGTTTGAACCCAGCCATATGCAAATCAGTCTTGACCCTGTGCCCCATGGGAACAGTCCAGCCCAAACTGCCAAGCCAGGTCCTCCCTGGACTGGAAACAAGCATCCTAGGACCGGTTTCGGGCTTTCAGCCCTCATCAGCCAGGATAGCTTGATTCCAGTGGCATGGAGAGCAAGGGACTCACGTCTGAGCATACCCTTCCCACTCGGGGTGACAAATGCAAAAATAACAATTGATGGACAGAATGCAGAACGGTCCTAGGATGCTCGATTCCGGTCCAGGGAAGACATGGCTTGGCAGTTCGGGCTGGACTGTTCCCATGAGGCACAGGGTCAATTCTGATTTGCATATGGCCATGTCTAAACTGGGGTGGTGTAGTGGGCAAAAGAACGATGGATTTAACCCAGATCTCTTGACTGGGGGAGAATGTTTGCATTGTCAGCATTCCGTCCATCATTTGTTTGTTGTAACGCTTTTCGCCCTAAGTGGGATGGGTATTCCCAGACGTGGGACCCGTGCTCACTACGCCACTGGAGTCAAGCTACCCTGGCTGATGACGGCTGATAGCCAGAAACCGGTCCTAGGATGCTTGATTCCGGTCAAGGGAAGACATGGCTTGGCAGTTCGGGCTGGACTGTTCCCATGAGGCACAGGGTCAAGACTGATTTGCATATGGCCATGTTTAAACTGGGGTGGTGTAGTGGGCAAAAGAACGAAGGATTTAACCCAGATCTCTTGACTGGGGGAGAATGTTTGCATTGTCAGCATTCCGTCCATCATTTGTTTGTTGTAACGCTTTTCGCCCTAAGTGGGATGGGTATTCCCAGACGTGGGACCCGTGCTCACTACGCCACTGGAGTCAAGCTACCCTGGCTGATGACGGCTGATAGCCAGAAACCGATCCTAGGATGCTTGATTCCGGTCCAGGGAAGACATGGCTTGGCAGTTCGGGCTGGACTGTTCCCATGAGGCACAGGGTCAAGACTGATTTGCATATGGCCATGTATAAACTGGGGTGGTGTAGTGGGCAAAAGAACGATGGATTTAACCCAGATCTCTTGACTGGGGGAGAATGTTTGCATTGTCAGCATTCCGTCCATCATTTGTTTGTTGTAACGCTTTTCGCCCTAAGTGGGATGGGTATTCCCAGACGTGGGACCCGTGCTCACTACGCCACTGGAGTCAAGCTACCCTGGCTGATGACGGCTGATAGCCCGAAACCGGTCCTAGGATGCTTGATTCCGGTCCAGGGAAGACATGGCTTGGCAGTTCGGGCTGGACTGTTCCCATGAGGCACAGGGTCAAGACTGATTTGCATATGGCCATGTCTAAACTGGGGTGGTGTAGTGGGCAAAAGAATGATGGATTTAACGCAGATCTCTTGACTGGGGGAGAATGTTTGCATTGTCAGCATTCCGTCCATCATTTGTTTGTTGTAACGCTTTTCGCCCTAAGTGGGATGGGTATTCCCAGACGTGGGACCCGTGCTCACTACGCCACTGGAGTCAAGCTACCCTGGCTGATGACGGCTGATAGCCAGAAACCGGTCCTAGGATGCTTGATTCCGGTCCAGGGAAGACATGGCTTGGCAGTTCGGGCTGGACTGTTCCCATGAAGCACAGGGTCAAGACTGATTTGCATATGGCCATGTCTAAACTGGGGTGGTGTAGTGGGCAAAAGAACGATGGATTTAACCCAGATCTCTTGACTGGCGGAGAATGTTTGCATTGTCAGCATTCCGTCCCTCATTTGTTTGTTGTAACGCTTTTCGCCCTAAGTGGGATGGGTATTCCCAGACGTGGGACCCGTGCTCACTACGCCACTGGAGTCAAGCTACCCTGGCTGATGACGGCTGATAGCCAGAAACCGGTCCTAGGATGCTTGATTCCGGTCCAGGGAAGACATGGCTTGGCAGTTCGGGCTGGACTGTTCCCATGAGGCACAGGGTCAAGACTGATTTGCATATGGCCATGTCTAAACTGGGGTGGTGTAGTGGGCAAAAGAACGATGGATTTAACCCAGATCTCTTGACTGGGGGAGAATGTTTGCATTGTCAGCATTCCGTCCATCATTTGTTTGTTGTAACGCTTTTCGCCCTAAGTGGGATGGGTATTCCCAGACGTGGGACCCGTGCTCACTACGCCACTGGAGTCAAGCTACCCTGGCTGATGACGGCTGATAGCCAGAAACCGGTCCTAGGATGCTTGATTCCGGTCCAGGGAAGACATGGCTTGGCAGTTCGGGCTGGACTGTTCCCATGAGGCACAGGGTCAAGACTGATTTGCATATGGCCATGTCTAAACTGGGTGGTGTAGTGGGCAAAAGAACGATGGATTTAACCCAGATCTCTTGACTGGGGGAGAATGTTTGCATTGTCAGCATTCCGTCCATCATTTGTTTGTTGTAACGCTTTTCGCCCTAAGTGGGATGGGTATTCCCAGACGTGGGACCCGTGCTCACTACGCCACTGGAGTCAAGCTACCCTGGCTGATGACGGCTGATAGCCAGAAACCGGTCCTAGGATGCTTGATTCCGGTCCAGGGAAGACATGGCTTGGCAGTTCGGGCTGGACTGTTCCCATGAGGCACAGGGTCAAGACTGATTTGCATATGGCCATGTCTAAACTGGGGTGGTGCAGTGGGCAAAAGAACGATGGATTTAACCCAGATCTCTTGACTGGGGGAGAATGTTTGCATTGTCAGCATTCCGTCCATCATTTGTTTGTTGTAACGCTTTTCGCCCTAAGTGGGATGGGTATTCCCAGACGTGGGACCCGTGCTCACTACGCCACTGGAGTCAAGCTACCCTGGCTGATGACGGCTGATAGCCAGAAACCGGTCCAAGGATGCTTGATTCCGGTCCAGGGAAGACATGGCTTGGCAGTTCGGGCTGGACTGTTCCCATGAGGCACAGGGTCAAGACTGATTTGCATATGGCCATGTCTAAACTGGGGTGGTGTAGTGGGCAAAAGAACGATGGATTTAACCCAGATCTCTTGACTGGGGGAGAATGTTTGCATTGTCAGCATTCCGTCCATCATTTGTTTGTTGTAACGCTTTTCGCCCTAAGTGGGATGGGTATTCCCAGACGTGGGACCCGTGCTCACTACGCCACTGGAGTCAAGCTACCCTGGCTGATGACGGCTGATAGCCAGAAACCGGTCCTAGGATGCTTGACTCCGGTCCAGGGAAGACATGGCTTGGCAGTTCGGGCTGGACTGTTCCCATGAGGCACAGGGTCAAGACTGATTTGCATATGGCCATGTCTAAACTGGGGTGGTGTAGTGGGCAAAAGAACGATGGATTTAACCCAGATCTCTTGACTGGGGGAGAATGTTTGCATTGTCAGCATTCCGTCCATCATTTGTTTGTTGTAACGCTTTTCGCCCTAAGTGGGATGGGTATTCCCAGACGTGGGACCCGTGCTCACTATGCCACTGGAGTCAAGCTACCCTGGCTGATGACGGCTGATAGCCAGAAACCGGTCCTAGGATGCTTGATTCCGGTCCAGGGAAGACATGGCTTGGCAGTTCGGGCTGGACTGTTCCCATGAGGCACAGGGTCAAGACTGATTTGCATATGGCCATGTCTAAACTGGGGTGGTGTAGTGGGCAAAAGAACGATGGATTTAACCCAGATCTCTTGACTGGGGGAGAATGTTTGCATTGTCAGCATTCCGTCCATCATTTGTTTGTTGTAACGCTTTTCGCCCTAAGTGGGATGGGTATTCCCAGACGTGGGACCCGTGCTCACTACGCCACTGGAGTCAAGCTACCCTGGCTGATGACGGCTGATAGCCAGAAACCGGTCCTAGGATGCTTGATTCCGGTCCAGGGAAGACATGGCTTGGCAGTTCGGGCTGGACTGTTCCCATGAGGCACAGGGTCAAGACTGATTTGCATATGGCCATGTCTAAACTGGGGTGGTGTAGTGGGCAAAAGAACGATGGATTTAACCCAGATCTCTTGACTGGGGGAGAATGTTTGCATTGTCAGCATTCCGTCCATCATTTGTTTGTTGTAACGCTTTTCGCCCTAAGTGGGATGGGTATTCCCAGACGTGGGACCCGTGCTCACTACGCCACTGGAGTCAAGCTACCCTGGCTGATGACGGCTGATAGCCAGAAACCGGTCCTAGGATGCTTGATTCCGGTCCAGGGAAGACATGGCTTGGCAGTTCGGGCTGGACTGTTCCCATGAGGCACAGGGTCAAGACTGATTTGCATATGGCCATGACTAAACTGGGGTGGTGTAGTGGGCAAAAGAACGATGGATTTAACCCAGATCTCTTGACTGGGGGAGAATGTTTGCATTGTCAGCATTCCGTCCATCATTTGTTTGTTGTAACGCTATTCGCCCTAAGTGGGATGGGTATTCCCAGACGTGGGACCCGTGCTCACTACGCCACTGGAGTCAAGCTACCCTGGCTGATGACGGCTGATAGCCAGAAACCGGTCCTAGGATGCTTGATTCCGGTCCAGGGAAGACATGGCTTGGCAGTTCGGGCTGGACTGTTCCCATGAGGCACAGGGTCAAGACTGATTTGCATATGGCCATGTCTAAACTGGGGTGGTGTAGTGGGCAAAAGAACGATGGATTTAACCCAGATCTCTTGACTGGGGGAGAATGTTTGCATTGTCAGCATTCCGTCCATCATTTGTTTGTTGTAACGCAAGTCGATTACAATGCATCACTTGTACGAGGCATAACCAAATAAACACACACCCTGCCTACATCACAGCTGATGCATGTTTAATGTTGCGCAGGACCGCACACCGTGAGGCATCCCCATAGATGCATAATATTGTGAATAAGTCTAAATGTGTCACCTGTATTACCCCACCGCTGTGTCACATAAGTGACGCAACTGCGGTGTAAATGTATTACAAGGGGCGTGGAAACATGCCATTAAATCTCAAAGAAATAAATCACCCCGTGCAAGCTTAAAGCACAAAGCAGAAGGTGAGAGAACCATCTGGTCCAAAAGTCAGACACCTATTCTGTTGTACATTTCCTACCCTGCCACGCTATTACGACCCCAATGCACCACTGCTCCTACCGGCCCAGTCAGCAGCAGTACTGTATAACACTGTTAGCATGCAGAAGAAATGGGGAAATCACAGAAATGTTCCACAAGCACATATTCCAGATGTTTAGTTTTCTCTATTCTCACCCATTGACACATTCAGCCAGAGCACAGACAACTGCCGCAGCAGAGGTCCCTGCATCGACTGGGAGGCATCGCCACCGTACACCCTCACCGACTGGTAAGTCAAAGTGGCCAGGAGATGGTCAAAATGCATACATTGCCAGGAGTGACCGAGGGACATGTAGTGCCCACATATGAAAGTCAACCAAAGATGTACAAATAGCTGCATTACTATTGGAGTAGTCAATGGACATCCACCTTTAGCTAATTATAATTGTGAACAGCTGAAGACAATATATTACATGTCTTGGCTCATCAAACCTTCGTAATTGCGGAACATGACATGTTTTACAGCAACAGGCCCAGACCTGGGAATCCAATCCTGTTATCGAGTGCCACAACTACTCAAAAGGGTGCCCCCACTATGTTGTAATGGTGTCTGTAGACGTAATCAATCAAAGTAATTGACTGAAATATGGCAATGATGAACAAGTGAGATCCCAGGGTCATTAGTATTGACAATGCATACACTGTCCAACTGTTTCCAATATAGATCAAATTCCCAGTCCACACAGCTGGTCATGTACCACTTACATTGTCTGGCTTTTGTGTTGCCCATCAACAAAACACGATAGTGGACCTCACATCAGGATCCGTAGACATGTCATTGTGATATAGGTTGCATCCAGGTAGTGGGCCCATTCGAAGTTATGTGGGAGCAATCATGATATTACGTATAACACACTAATGCATCGCTGGTGCCCACAACTGCTTGTGCTCATCCGTTGTGCCAGAAATCTAGTGCATCACATGTGGCTGCCGGAATGTTAAGTAGCAAAACACACTTATCATTGCAGGTACAACGAGGTCCTCCCAGAATCAAAGACACACACTGACTTCTGCTACAAGGTTGGCTGTGACATCTGTTCAGGGCCCACACACTGTTCCCGTGCTGGGCCAAGGGAGGGGAACCCAAGAATATATCAGGCTGACTGCTCATGAAATGTGCCTTTCACGTCCGCCGTATGTTGCATGTGTATTAGACACTGTTGTTCTGCATCACAATATGCTCATATATGGCATTTGAACCCATGCAAGATCAGACCCTGGTGGCTAATGAAAGGATGACACAAAATGTATGCCAAGTGAGTACAGAATGGACATTCAATAGTAGCATGAGTCATATGAAGTGACCAAAACACAACCGGCTTGCAATTCAATGATAGGAAACACCATGATGAAAATAGCATGGCTGAGGCCAACACTGATGCCAGTAGTGTACCTTTGAGATGAATGTAGGGGCTGCTAAGGTGAATCTTCATGCAGTTACACCTGCTAAATGACAATGCAGAAGTGCAACACGCTAATCCAGTGCAGGCAGAAGGCATCAAAGCCTCTCAGCCTATCCACAATGTGTGAGTATAAACCAAATGTTACATTCTGCTTGCCCCCTCTCCTACTGGATTCACATGTATAGGTGAGTGTTTGACAAAAGAGGTTTGGATGTCTGCTGTACAAGACACCAATCGTCGTCAGCTAAGTAGTACCATGATCTGGGAAATAGAGTACGCAAAGAGAGGACACTCAAAGGATGGACATAAGACATCTGTGTTCTCTCATACAAATATGTGTGACTTCATGCGTGGGGAAGCACAAATGAGCAACATCATGTCCCTGACTATTGCAAATCTCACACATGAAACCCTTTCTGACTTGACAACAAACAACATGAGACTCAGGAAATATGTAAGCCTGAATGGCAAAGGTGATAGCAGTGTAATGGAAAGGAATCCGGGTCATTTATCCCTTCCTATCAGTAATCTTCTCATACATGTGTGTCTGTTGATGTGTCATCTTATTGATCTCACTGCTGTGTGGAGGGAACGGCTGGCAACTGCTGCATGTGAGCAGGTGCCCAAATGTAAAGTTCAGGAGCTAAACATGCTGCACATAGTTCTGGATTACCCACAAATGGTCATTGAGAATGACATGTTGGCTCAGAGCTACCATCTGTTGTTGCAAAATATAGACCTGTATGTCTTATCACAGCTGCTGACCGGATTACACCCCAGCAGCGTGCACCATCCCGGGGACTGAATGACATCCAACCCTCGCGCAGCCGTCCTTCAGGTAATTCTAGCATGAGGTGTCTGTTGATGTGTCATCTGATTGATGTCACTGCTGTGTGGAGGGAACGGCTGGCAACTGCTGCATGTGAGCAGGTGCCCAAATGTAAAGTTCAGGAGCTAAACATGCTGCACATAGTTCTGGATTACCCACAAATGGTCATTGAGAATGACATGTTGGCTCAGAGCTACCATCTGTTGTTGCAATATATAGACCTGTATGTCTTATCACAGCTGCTGACTGGATTACACCCCAGCAGCGTGCACCATCCCGGGCACTGAATGACATCCTGGCTGCAGCTGTTCTAAGTATGCAAAGAGATTCCCAGGCATGTCACTATAAACACTGCTCTGACTTAACCACATATAGATAGAAGCCCATATGTTAGAACATGTACACCTTAAATTTGGACAGACAAATTGATAAAATCATTAAAACAATTTCTTTTATTTTTGTATTATTAAAAACACTGTAAAAATACTTTCCTAAAGAAGTATACAATAGCTAATCAAGGAAATCAATTACACCCAAAACCGTGCTATCCTATACATGAAATACATTTGCATATCAAATCTAACAAGAAGTCTTGTTGCTATTGCGATCAAATATGCTTACACAGAGAGACCAAGACAGACAGTCAATTTTTGTCATTAATTTGACACATCCGTATAGAAATAACAAAATGCTACTCTTTGGAACAATCAAATTCTACTGTATCTCAAAGACGAAGCCGTTGGTACGAATTGTGTCCAGTACTAGCGTCGACGCGTTTCGATGGTTGTTATTATTAGTCCATCTTTATCAAGACAATCATACTGTCTCTCTTTGTATGGGCACTGGTTGGTTGCCGTAGTTATTCAATCCTGTTGACAATGAATCAGGGAGGACAGATCAATTTACACATTTTGATTTCTTTTTTTGTCTATTTAAAATTATACTTGTTTAGCAAAGACACCCTGTAAGTTAAATTCATTGATTGTTATAAATTCTCGTACTGTCATCAATGTAGCCTATATCATCAAAAAACAATTCATTATTATTTTTAATAAATTCATTGACCCTTATATTCTATCAGATGGGCTTAAAGGGTGGACTTTCTCAGCTTAAATCTGGGCCTTTCATCCCTGTCCTACCACAAAAGAGGTTTGCCAAATTACCTTATATCATCACGTTCTGGTTCCACATATGAGAGAGAAACGATAGATTCGATGAGACCTTGCCATTAGAATAATTAAAATCTACAGAAAAAGAGAGAAGGTGTATCGCATTAACCTTATTTCACATGTATTATATGGTGAACGTTTTTTTTGTATTTATTCATAATAAAATAGGAGCGTTTTATATCTAATTTTGGAAGAGGCTAAGATTGTTATAATTCTTGCCTCGATGTGCTCAAGCAGTAGTTATGTGAACGATATATTAATGTATACAAGGTGAGGGACACTCTTCAAGTTTGTGCTTGCATGTATATTTCTGAGCCCAAACAATGAAATAGTGATTAGATGTCAATTTTCAGCCGTTTAATGATAAAGTTCACTCTTTCATTTCGCCCAATTTTTTACTTAGTTTGAACTAATTACATGGCGTTCTATTGTTGTGCTTGGGCTCTAAGCTGGCTCTAAAACTTTACTCGGTGACTTGTTAACCTTACTTCTGAATATTTATCTTCTAGATTTAGAGAAATTGAACTACTTCATAGCAACACATTAATCTTGTGTGAGCAATACGGTATTTACCGGGATAATAGGGCGTCCACCGATTGACTCGAGGATATGTTTCGGAAAAGCTACATGTAAGCGTGGTTCTCCTTTGGATCCCCCACTCTGGGATGCCAAAGTATCGCCAGACACCTAACAGTGGAAAGGGAAAATGTATTTAATTTGAGTCACCCCTTCTGTTTGTAGCGAAAACGTATAGAGAGCTAACTTCTTATTAACATCACATAAATCTTTGGTGAACAATACGGTATTTACCGTGATAGTAGTGCATCCAAGAGTCACAATGGGATTGATCTCGGAGTAATTGCAGCTAATGTTTCTCCACAACTCTCCAAAAGGCCACCGTCTCGGTTATTGAGATCAGAGAAAGAGCGCGGATGCGCAATAGATCAAAAGCGCTGTCTCTGAAAAACGCCGTCGGTATTATCGTCCCCAACCTGTCAAATACATAAAGGTGGACGAGTACGTTTTAAATATGATTCCTATCTAACTGAAGGTACCTATTCTAGAGCGTGTCCCTGGGTTTCATACCTTAATGAAGATTCTCCGTGGAAAAACCGCTCCGCTTATTCTCCCGCGTTCGTTGTATGATTGGCAACCTACTCTTCCCATTTAAATATTGCTTTCCAACTCACCGGATTGGTCAGCCTTAGCGTTGTTAAAGTGCAATCAGCTGTTTGTATTACGGCGAGTTCCTGCCTACATTAACACCGGAAGCGGTATGGTCCAGGTGTTGAGGGCCGGTCCATTCAAAAAGCGCCCTACACTCCCTACATGCCCCGGAGTATAAACACGCCATTTAAATATTACTTTCCAACTCCCCGGATAGGTCAGCCATAGCGTTGTTAAAGTGCAATCAGCTGTTTGTATTACGGCGAGTTCCTGCCTGCATTAACACCGGAAACGGTATGGTCCAGGTGTTGAGGGCCGGTCCATTCAAAAAATCGCCATTCACTCCCTGCATGCCCCGGAATATAAACACGCCATTTATTTACGTGAGATTACACCCGATGCATCATAATTGTTTATGGGTGTCCGTGTCTGTCCTAAAAGACCCGATAGTATTACGGACCCAATTATATAACTTAGACCCCTGGTTGCATGAGCGTGAACCCGTATTTGTGCTGAATTCCGCCGATCCTGTTCAAGAATTAAAAATTGTGGCATTTATAATTGTATTGTCTATTCTCATTGTTTCAGTCACATAAGCCACTCTATATCAATATTTTTTCTGAGAAAAATTATAGGCCTCTTGGCTATACAGCATGCTAACTACAGTAGATAAATAGATCGCTATTGATTCGCCACCAGTTTCATCCAATCTTCTCTACTGTTAAGGCCTTTATCAATGGTATTCAAGTGGCACATGTACCACTGTTCCCTCATCTTCCTTTGTGCGTCCAGATTACCGCCTCTCCTACTTATAGTGACTCTCTCTAAAATAAACCATTTGAACTCATTAAAATGGTGACTCTCTTTTAAATAATGTTCTGTCATTGGTGCGTTTTCCTTGTTATTTTTCAGGGCTGATCTATGTTCTGTTAGTCTGGTGCGTAGCTCGCGGCCTGTTTCGCCCACGTAGCCCAAACCACATGGACAGATCAGCAGGTATACTACACTCTTGCTTCTACAGTTGTTCAATGTTTTAGCAAAAACAGATTTTTCATTTAATGTGAAGCTTTTTGCCTGAATACAATTCGGGCAGATGGAACAGGTACCACAAGAGTAGTTACCTATTGCCCTCTGATTTTGCAAGGTAGTTTGGAAATTACCATGGCTACTTTTATACGTAGTCACAAGGGAATTCCTGATAGTTTTGTTGCGTCTGAAAGAAAATAGGGGCTTGGATAACGGTGTTTGCACCCCATTATTCAAAATTTTCCAATTTCTGTTAATTATGTTTTTGATTTTATTACTCAAACCTGAGTATTGGCTAACAAACACTATCCGGTCTGAGGTTTTGTTCTTTTTGTCTCTATTAGTGTTTAGGAGATGATCCCTATCGTAAAACCTAGCACGTTTGAGGGAATGTTTAATCAACCTTTTAGGATACCCTCTAGCCTTAAGTTTCTTTTCCATTCTCTCTGCATGATGATAAAAATCCGAAAGACTCGAACAGTTACGACGTAACCTCAAAAATTCCCCAAAGGGGATATTATCTTTTTGTGATTTCGGATGATTACTATCATACTTAAGAAGCGTGTTTCTGTCTGTGGGTTTAGAGAACAATTCTACTTGCAATTTGCCTGATGTATTTTTGATTTTTATATCCAAAAAATCCACACTAGTCTCACTATAGGAGGCTGTAAATCTGAGGTTAACATCCCCTCTATTGAGCCACTCCAAAAACTCCGTTAGTTGTTCACTGGCACCGTTCCAGATGAAAATGATATCATCAATGAAACGGTGCCAGTGTAGCACGTTTTCATAAAACGGTGCCACTTCGTTGTATATGTGTTTCTGTTCGAACTGGCTGACATAAAGGCAAGCCAGACTGGGGGCACAGGTGGCCCCCATACTGGTGCCTTTGATTTGTTTATAGAGTTCTTCCTTGAATAAAAAAACATTGTTCTTCAGGACCATTCTAATGCAGCCTAAGATGAACTGACAATTCCCACCGTTCAGATTTTCTTGCTCTAGAATGGATAGCATTGCACTAATAGTGTCGTCTTGGGGGATATTAGTATATAATGCTTCGATGTCTAATGTTACCAACAATTGGGTTTTACTATCGAAGCTTAGTCCTTCGAAGATCGCAATCGTATGTGCTGTGTCTTTGAGATACGATTTTTGTTTTTGAACAATCGGTCTCAGAAAGACATCAGCATATTTGCTGAGGGGTTCTAAAAGTGAGCCCAAACTACTCACTATTGGTCTCATCGGTGGATTACCCATGTTTTTGTGTATTTTGGGGAGACCATATATTGCAGGGATGATGGGATTATTGTTAAACAGAAACCTGTATTCGTTGTCGCAAATCCAATCTTCCTCTCTGCCTTGGTTCAGCAGTTGGGCTACTTCTTTCTTGAGAGCATCTATCACAGAGAATGGAACACGAACATAATGTTCTTTAACATCAAGTAATGACCTCATTTTGTTTTCATAATCTGTGGTGTCTAAAATAACCACCCCACCGCCTTTATCGGCGGGTTTGATGGTAATTGAGTCACAATCCTGTAATGTTTTCAAAGCTTTTCTTTGTTTCAGGGATAGATTGTTCTTATGATTGTACGGGGTTGCTAGACTGTTCTTAATCTCAATCTCTACAACTCTTTCAAAGAGTTCCACATTTTTGTCCAATAGACTCAATTGTGGTGTAAAGGTGGATCTAGGTTTAAGGCCAGTGACATTAGGTGCTGGTTCATAAGTTCTATCTGCAAAGAAATTGTTCAATCTAATTTTTCTAAAAAAACTCCTCATGTCTTTTTCCAGTTCGAATTTGTTTATTGGGGCTGACGGTGCAAAACTAAATCCTTTTTTGAGTACCTCTTGTTCCTCATTAGTCAATCTTCTGTTTGAAAGATTGATGATAGGAATCTCTTCTACCTCCAGTACCTCTGGTTCCTGGTTTTCAAAAAGTCTTGGGGTTGGTAATTTTGAGGTTGATGGTTCCTCGTCTGATCCTCCCTCGTATAGTTCCGATAGTTTCGTTGCCCTCTGTTGTGGCGCCCACCTAAAAAAGTGGGTTCCCGTTCAAAGGTCACTCCTGGCCTAGCTGGTTGTTCATTTGTTATTTCCTCTTCACCACTGGATCCTGAGGATTCGGAGAAGGTGATTCTTTTATGACCCCCTCTTGCATATATTGGTCTTTGATATTGCGGTTTTTCCCATCTTTGTTCTTTCCTACTCGTATAGTAGTCTTTGTTGAGAAATGGGTATACTAGTTCCGCACTAAACCTCTCTATATCTTTCCTCAGCTTTGTCATTTTTTTATTTGTCAGATACTCTCTATATCCATTGGTTTCTAGTTCCAACTCATCTAATTTCTTTTTGGCCTCATCCAAAGCTGTGTTCTGTTTCAAAGCTGCTTCCAGGTCCTCTAGTTCTTTGCGTTCAATTATCATGACCTCTTGAGCAGTTTCTATAATTAGAATTAGCCAATCCCTACTACAGCGGTTGGCTATGTGTGTCCAGATCTCAAGGAATTTTTGATTTTCTATAAAGAGGCCCGGTTCATTTCTAATACGTAATCCTATAGGGATGACCCCAGCTTTTAAATATTCTATTAAGAAATCAGCATGGAGCTCTGTCCTAATGATTTTCTTCTTTAGATTCAGTATTTTCATTATTTGTTCATGGCTGCTGTTATTAGTCATGAATTTTCCACCACTTCTTGGATTTTGGTTAATAAGCCTATTAAATTGATCCTCGGAGAAACCGAATGTTTTAAAATTATCCATTCCGGTACCCGGGAAGGCTGTTAAAATATTGGACTATTAATATGTCCACAATAGAAGAGATTGCCTCTCCAACCCAAAAGGGCTGTACTATAAAGTTAGAAATTGAGAGTGAGAGGGACCCCCTAAAAAGGCCAGGGGAAATAGGGTACTTATGCTAAGTATGCAAAGAGATTCCCAGGCATGTCACTATAAACACTGCTCTGACTTAACCACATATAGATAGAAGCCCATATGTTAGAACATGTACACCTTAAATTTGGACAGACAAATTGATAAAATCATTAAAACAATTTCTTTTATTTTTGTATTATTAAAAACACTGTAAAAATACTTTCCTAAAGAAGTATACAATAGCTAATCAAGGAAATCAATTACACCCAAAACCGTGCTATCCTATACATGAAATACATTTGCATATCAAATCTAACAAGAAGTCTTGTTGCTATTGCGATCAAATATGCTTACACAGAGAGACCAAGACAGACAGTCAATTTTTGTCATTAATTTGACACATCCGTATAGAAATAACAAAATGCTACTCTTTGGAACAATCAAATTCTACTGTATCTCAAAGACGAAGCCGTTGGTACGAATTGTGTCCAGTACTAGCGTCGACGCGTTTCGATGGTTGTTATTATTAGTCCATCTTTATCAAGACAATCATACTGTCTCTCTTTGTATGGGCACTGGTTGGTTGCCGTAGTTATTCAATCCTGTTGACAATGAATCAGGGAGGACAGATCAATTTACACATTTTGATTTCTTTTTTTGTCTATTTAAAATTATACTTGTTTAGCAAAGACACCCTGTAAGTTAAATTCATTGATTGTTATAAATTCTCGTACTGTCATCAATGTAGCCTATATCATCAAAAAACAATTCATTATTATTTTTAATAAATTCATTGACCCTTATATTCTATCAGATGGGCTTAAAGGGTGGACTTTCTCAGCTTAAATCTGGGCCTTTCATCCCTGTCCTACCACAAAAGAGGTTTGCCAAATTACCTTATATCATCACGTTCTGGTTCCACATATGAGAGAGAAACGATAGATTCGATGAGACCTTGCCATTAGAATAATTAAAATCTACAGAAAAAGAGAGAAGGTGTATCGCATTAACCTTATTTCACATGTATTATATGGTGAACGTTTTTTTTGTATTTATTCATAATAAAATAGGAGCGTTTTATATCTAATTTTGGAAGAGGCTAAGATTGTTATAATTCTTGCCTCGATGTGCTCAAGCAGTAGTTATGTGAACGATATATTAATGTATACAAGGTGAGGGACACTCTTCAAGTTTGTGCTTGCATGTATATTTCTGAGCCCAAACAATGAAATAGTGATTAGATGTCAATTTTCAGCCGTTTAATGATAAAGTTCACTCTTTCATTTCGCCCAATTTTTTACTTAGTTTGAACTAATTACATGGCGTTCTATTGTTGTGCTTGGGCTCTAAGCTGGCTCTAAAACTTTACTCGGTGACTTGTTAACCTTACTTCTGAATATTTATCTTCTAGATTTAGAGAAATTGAACTACTTCATAGCAACACATTAATCTTGTGTGAGCAATACGGTATTTACCGGGATAATAGGGCGTCCACCGATTGACTCGAGGATATGTTTCGGAAAAGCTACATGTAAGCGTGGTTCTCCTTTGGATCCCCCACTCTGGGATGCCAAAGTATCGCCAGACACCTAACAGTGGAAAGGGAAAATGTATTTAATTTGAGTCACCCCTTCTGTTTGTAGCGAAAACGTATAGAGAGCTAACTTCTTATTAACATCACATAAATCTTTGGTGAACAATACGGTATTTACCGTGATAGTAGTGCATCCAAGAGTCACAATGGGATTGATCTCGGAGTAATTGCAGCTAATGTTTCTCCACAACTCTCCAAAAGGCCACCGTCTCGGTTATTGAGATCAGAGAAAGAGCGCGAATGCGCAATAGATCAAAAGCGCTGTCTCTGAAAAACGCCGTCGGTATTATCGTCCCCAACCTGTCAAATACATAAAGGTGGACGAGTACGTTTTAAATATGATTCCTATCTAACTGAAGGTACCTATTCTAGAGCGTGTCCCTGGGTTTCATACCTTAATGAAGATTCTCCGTGGAAAAACCGCTCCGCTTATTCTCCCGCGTTCGTTGTATGATTGGCAACCTACTCTTCCCATTTAAATATTGCTTTCCAACTCACCGGATTGGTCAGCCTTAGCGTAGTTAAAGTGCAATCAGCTGTTTGTATTACGGCGAGTTCCTGCCTACATTAACACCGGAAGCGGTATGGTCCAGGTGTTGAGGGCCGGTCCATTCAAAAAGCGCCCTACACTCCCTACATGCCCCGGAGTATAAACACGCCATTTAAATATTACTTTCCAACTCCCCGGATAGGTCAGCCATAGCGTTGTTAAAGTGCAATCAGCTGTTTGTATTACGGCGAGTTCCTGCCTGCATTAACACCGGAAACGGTATGGTCCAGGTGTTGAGGGCCGGTCCATTCAAAAAATCGCCATACACTCCCTGCATGCCCCGGAATATAAACACGCCATTTATTTAAGTGAGATTACACCCGATGCATCATAATTGTTTATGGGTGTCCGTGTCTGTCCTAAAAGACCCGATAGTATTACGGACCCAATTATATAACTTAGACCCCTGGTTGCATGAGCGTGAACCCGTATTCGTGCTGAATTCCGCCGATCCTGTTCAAGAATTAAAAATTGTGGCATTTATAATTGTATTGTCTATTCTCATTGTTTCAGTCACATAAGCCACTCTATATCAATATTTTTTCTGAGAAAAATTATAGGCCTCTTGGCTATACAGCATGCTAACTACAGTAGATAAATAGATCGCTATTGATTCGCCACCAGTTTCATCCAATCTTCTCTACTGTTAAGGCCTTTATCAATGGTATTCAAGTGGCACATGTACCACTGTTCCCTCATCTTCCTTTGTGCGTCCAGATTACCGCCTCTCCTACTTATAGTGACTCTCTCTAAAATAAACCATTTGAACTCATTAAAATGGTGACTCTCTTTTAAATAATGTTCTGTCATTGGTGCGTTTTCCTTGTTATTTTTCAGGGCTGATCTATGTTCTGTTAGTCTGGTGCGTAGCTCGCGGCCTGTTTCGCCCACGTAGCTGTTCTACCCTCGCACACCCGTCCTTCAGGTAATTCTGGCATGAGGTGTGTCACTGGCTTCGACTCCAAAGCCATGACAGAGATCCTGATTCCCCTCTGCATGTAATCAGCAGTCGTTGTGTACTAAGTGAAATACAAATCAGGAGTGTCATGTGCCTGTCTGACAATTGGTGATGCAGATAATTGAGAATGTTGTCACTTCCCTCTACAGCTGCTGGTTCAGGGACAGCTAGGCCTACGACAGCCGTGAGGAGACAGGTCCAGCAGGTGACACTAGGGGGGAACACCAAGGGACAGAGAGTTGTGGCTGGAGCTGGTGAGTTTGCCTGTATCTGTGTAACACCTCAGTGCTATGGTGTGAGCTGTCATTTGTGGTGGTACCCTACACAGGTCACATGATCCTTTCCCTCTACAGCTGCTGGTTCAGGGACAGCTAGGCCTACGACAGCCGTGAGGAGACAGGTCCAGCAGGTGACACTAGGGGGGAACACCAAGGGACAGAGAGTTGTGGCTGGAGCTGGTGAGTTTGCCTGTATCTGTGTAACACCTCAGTGCTATGGTGTGAGCTGTCATTTGTGGTGGTACCCTACACAGGTCACATGATCCTCATCTGTTGATGCAAAGTACAGTTAATACAAACCCTTGTGTTGCACCACATGTTATACCAGGTCAATCCCTAATACGGTTGCAACCTCTGTTCCAGGGGATGCTGATGACGAGGATGACAGGCCTATGACCAGTGCGGGCCGACGGGGAATCAGAGGGGAGAATCCCCTGATCCTCCAAGCTGTGATGTCGGCTGCAAGCACTGCTCAGGAGGAGGAGGATGATTTTCCTGAGGACGTCTACTTGGTGGATGATGAGGACTACATGTCTGATGACGATGAAGATGCCAATGCACGCTATCGTGCTAGATTGGCTAAATCGGTCAGGGCATCAACTCCTCTGCCAAGCAACATCCGTCAGCCTCCCCCCAGGCATACCATGGCCTGTCCCCAGACTCGAGCAAACCAGCCACAGCACCCACGCATCACAACACAGACATCACTCCCTCACAGTCCTCACGTCCAGGACCAACATGGTGGTTCCCCTACCCACTCTTCCCTAGACAGTGTATCCCTGCCATCCTCTCCACCATCTGGGGGTGGCACCAGCCCTGTTGTGCTGCCGGAATCCCCTGGGCACCATTCACCTGCCCACAGGCTCCCACCTGCCACCCCCCCTGCTGTAGGACCTGCTCGTACCATCCATGGCAGACAGCTGCAGAGAGGGCCTGCACCTGGCTGTGATGACCAGTGGGAGCAGGACTTCTACCAACAGCAGAGCGATGTGAGGCAGGGCATTAGTGCCATAGGGGCTACCCTGTCCGACATGTCGGACTCCCTGCAGGACATGGTCCACTTCCCTCAGGCGGTGGAGAGGCTGAGCCAAGTGTTGGATAGGATGGATAGGACTTGGCAGGACATGTCCAGAAATATGCGAGACATGCTATCCATCCAGAGGGAAGAGAGTGCAAGACACCATGCCTTGGCCATGAAGATGATGGAGGGCATATTGAGAGTGAGCCAACCTTTCCCTTCACGGTCAACGCAGGGAGGGGAGCCAACATACCTGGCCACAGGACAGCACATCCCCACACCTGTACCAACTGCACACCAACACAGCAAAGGGAGACATCCACACCAGCGGCCTGAACTGGCACTCCCAACACACCTGCACAACCACCACCACCTGTACAGTCACTCCCGCCACCTGCACAACCACCACCACCTGTACAGTCACTCCCGCCACCTGCACAACCACCACCACCTGTACAGTCACTCCTGCCACCTGCACAACCACCACCACCTGTACAGTCACTCCCGCCACCTGCACAACCACCACCACCTGTACAGTCACTCCCGCCACCTGCACAACCACCACCACCTGTACAGTCACTCCCGCCACCTGCACAACCACCACCACCTGTACAGTCACTCCCGCCACCTGCACAACCACCACCACCACCTGTACAGGCATTCCCACCACGTGCACAACCTGCCCTTGTCCAGGCACAACCATCAAGTGTGCATAGACCATCTGCCCCAGCACATGTGGATGACCCTGGACAGTCCCTTGGACAGTACCCACCTCCACGTAGGCGGCGAGCCAGACCTGAGCACTCCGAGCGGTCATCCCCCCCCCAAATTGCGGCATCGCACTCACCAGTGACAGGAACCCAGGACAATGTGATCACGTGATTGTGTGTGCACCAAATAAACACCTACAAAAAATAAAAATCTGTTGTGTATCATGTCCTGTGTAACGTTGTAGGTGGCCTCGAGATGTGAGAAGGTATGTGTGTGTGTGACACAGTTACAAGTGTAACCCTTCATTGCAACCAGCCATTATGTGCATAGCAGATGACTCACCAAATATGTGTCCATATTCAGAACCAGACATTCAGAATGAAGTCAAACAAGTGGAAGTTATTAGTATTCCGAATTGTATTTTAACCCCTTCAGCGCTGCGCGGATTCCCCCACGGTGCTGAAGGGTTCGAGCGCGGGCGGGGCCATGACGGAACGGTTCCGTCATGAGCACAGCTCAACCGATGCTCATGACGGAACCGTTCCGTCATGAGCATGGAAGGGGTTAAGAAGGTACAAAAGAACAACCGTCCGTTTGGAAGGGAGAAAGGAAAACAAATGATGATCTTAATGCAGAGGGAGATGGGAACCTGGATTGGGGTGGGGCAACAAAAATATAACACGTCAGGGAGCGTCAGGGAAAACAGTCTATTTACAAGGGGAAAATGAAATAATTGTTCACGTCAAAAGTCAAGTGTCCTTCTGGTCATCCTCTAGGACCACAATGTCCAGATCCTCAGAGTCCGATGCAGGCACACGTCTGGCGGGTGCAGGAACAGGCACCACTTGGGTTCGTGCCACACGAGGAGTACGGGGGGAAACAGTGTGGGCCAACGGACAGGGGGAGACATTGACAGTGGTATGGGAAGGGATTGGGTAGCCAACAGACGAGATGGCTGCGGTTAGTGAATTGATGCTGGTGGTGAGGGTGGCCATTGTTCGGAGCATGTCCTCTCGCATCATGCGTGCCTGCATACACACTTGTAGCTGGATGCGAGCGGACATGTCTGGCTGACCCTCACACATCCACATCAAGTCCACTGGCACAGCCACAGGAGGAACAACACTGGGAGGGGCCTGGGGGGAAAAGGAGGGATGTGGTGCCTGAGGTCCGGAGCCAATGATGTTGGGGAGCTGGCGGCTACGATGAGGGGGACTGGTTGCAGGGGATGCAGCTGGGTCCCCCGATGGAATGGGGAACTCTAGAGGTAGGGAGGGGCTGATGGCAGGCCCAGATTGTTTGTTGGCCTGCCCCAAGGACACCTTTTCAGGGACCACAGGTGAAGAGTCCTGAGGAGAGTAGCTCTCCAACACCTCATGGTCCGAGGTGTCGTGTTCACCCCCCCCCTGATTCAATGTCTGCAGCCTCCACCCGGGATGTGGCACCAGCATCAGGGTGTCCCTTGTCAGTCCGGGTGGGCGCAATCCCCTTGCCTCTTGATGTTGAGGGTCCCTCCTCATCCTCCTCTTCCTCGCTGGTGGAAAGAGGGTGTAGCCGCCGCCGCACTGGTGGCCTCTTGCTCCGGACCTGGTCCTGCTGCCCTTCTGTTTCGCCAGCTGTGCCTGCTGAAATGTAAGCAAAATCCGAATGTTATGTTTGTGTCATGCAGGACGAGACACATTCATAGGAGCCAAGGTCAGACTTATTTTCCTCTGATCACACTCAATAGTTGTCAGTGTCTATGAGCTGACATTACGTGTATGTTCACCGTCATTTACTGGATTGAGTCTGACATGGCCATCTCACGTGGATGTGTGTGGCTTACACAACTGTATTGGCCAACCCTCAACCTGGCATTCTGGTGATCTGTGTGTCCTGCCACAGCTACATGTGCAGGTTCCAAAAGCAGTCCACCAATGGAGAACATGAAGTCCCGAATCTCAGATTATGGCCATTCATAGGGAGTCGCAGCTATTGAAGGTCTGGACAAGTGTCATCTGCTTTGTAGCATTGTATGGGACACGACAAGTGGCGAATGTGGGTCACACATGCACTGAGGCTCTGGCCTATTTCTGTAGCTAAATTGTGAGTCTAGCCTTTGGCTGTCCCCACACATGTACTGACAATTCAGTGGCACATATTGGCTTTGGTGACTGATATGGTAATGCAGTACACCGCTGAACACTGGGGGAATTTAGTGACAGCTACCTGTACATGTGAAATGTGAAACAGGCCACTGAGGCTGAGACGTCTGTCAGTGGACACCCCTTGCAAATTTAGAAGCGCTTATGAGTGATGCAAGGATGTCAAAGTCTGTCTTGACTCCATGGCACATGATGTTTTGTCACAATTGGAACCCAAACTCTAAAAATGCAATGCAAGTCATAGCATCCAATACCCTTTGGCCTGCCATGCGCACACTGGACAGTGTCTGTACCATTGCTCATCCAATGCACACATGATTTCCTAGTGCCAATTGTAGTGGTGCGGGAAGAGCTGATTTCAGTACAAATGCACAATTATGGCTCATTTAGCCAGTTGTCATGACGAGACTCCAACTCCCAAAATGCACTCTGCCCTGTACAGTCCATATGCCACAGTGTGCCTTTTTAAGCTTGGTGACTGCTGCATGGACACGGAATTTGTGAATGGAGGCATCGGACACACAATGGTACAGCACTGTTTCACTCACATCATACTCCCAGACACATTTTGCATATGATGCAATTACCATGTCCCTGATGCTCATGCTCCTCCAGCTGAGCATGGAGGGTCGGCCAAGCTGATCGCAGGACCCTCCTGTACAGTGGGGATAGGCGAGGACGATGCACATGGTGCTGGGAAGACTGGCCCACCAGCTCCTCAGCCTTGTGCCGGGCCCACCGTTTTAGGTCCTCCCAGCGCTTGCGGCATGCCCTCGCACTCCTGGTGTGGACTCCCACTGCACTGCAGCGCTCGGCGATGTTGGCCCACAGCCTGGCCCGGGCTGCATTGCTCAGCTGGTGTTCAGGGTCCCCATATAGCTGAGAAAATTTGGCCAGCACCCCCTCAGCCAAGATGTCCAACTCACTTTCAGTGAAAGGGGGTGCCTTCTCTTCGTAACCCTCAGCCATTATGGGGATAATAAGAAGGATGAGAGCAGCAGGATGTCAGAGGATCTGTCTGTGATAGAGGATGACTCAGAATGAACACAAAATGGCTGCCAACTATTTCCTGTGATGTATTTCCTGCCTCCCACTTCCTGTAAAACATTTCATGAATGAAATTATGTGTTCCGGGTCATTTTCGGAGTTTACGGCCCGTGTGCGCAGTTTCCGGTTCCGGAGCGGGGGGTCCGCACACGGGCCGTACGTTCCGTAATCGGAGCTTCCGCTTTTTGGCCGCAAACTCCGAAAATGACCCGGAACATATAATTCCATACAGGAAATGTTTGACAGGGAGTGGGAGGCAGGAAATACATCACAGGAAATAGTTGGCTGCCATTTTGTATTCATCCAGATCCATCCACAATCTGGAATCAAATCTATTGCCATCCTGCTGTTCTGTTGAGGGTGAAGAGACCATTTCAAGACATTTCTGTAGTTTCTGTTTCAGTTTCTCATGCTTTGCATTATGGTACATGTAGTCCATATTAGGTGCTCATTTGCAGAGTTGTGTGATGTGTTACGGAACATTGTGTTGGAGAAGTGTGGATATATCACAGACACATGGGGGCAGATTTACGGCTTCTGGCGCATCTCTGCTAATCAGCAGAGATGCGTCAGAAGAGTTGCGATGCATCTGCCCACCCGTGCGCCAACACAGATGCGCCGCATTGACAATTTGGTGCACCGTGGTTGCTCGGATGTGCAGATGCGTGACGCATCCCCCGTTGGAAAGGCGGCGCATTGCTGGAGTTGCGTCGCATGCACAATGCAGCTCCAGCAAGGCTCGGGGGTGCTCTATCCCTATGATGCTGCGTCAATCCTTACGCCTGCTTCAAGCAGGCACAGGGTTTTGACGCAGCATGGCCTTAAAAGTGACTGAGTGAAATATTGTAGATTTCAGCCAGCCACTTTTATGAGGCGTTCCTGTGCCGGAAGGCCCCCCCCTGTGCCAGAACGCCTACATGTGGCGCAGGCCTTTACAACGTGACGCATCTCCCAGATGCGTCATATAGTACATACCCCGCAGCATGGCGCTGGCTTTGCACCGCCGCTGCGTCACAAAAGTGACGCAACGGCAGCGTGAAAGGGCCGCAGGTCCCACATTAATCTGCCCCATGGTGTCTGATTGACCCATTGCATCACTCACGTCGTGGGCGCATCATTTGTGGGGGAGTCACATCTGTTGATGGCACAGGGCCAACAATGCTATGGTTATGGCCTTTTCTGATTAAGAGACCCATCCTCATGAGGTCCGGCTTTGTCTCTCAGTACATGTATCATCTTCCATCTGAGGCTATAGATTCTTTAGGGACATCCACTACACTGATCGTTGACATGGGCACATGTGCTGATGCAGGCTCAACCTTTTGACTACTGTCAAGAGCTGTGATTAACATGCAGTTAGTGTGGCTTGCAAAGTTGCCTCAGGAAGGAATTTATTGACACAGTCGTGTATATCCAAGTTTCATCATTGGCAACAGACAGCAATCCACATTTAGTCCATTCCACTACAGGTTGCTCATGTGAAAAACGTGGCAACAAGCTGCTCACGGACTTGCATGCCCTGACCTCGGTTATGTGCCATGGCCCGGTTTCCCAGATTCATAGGTAGCCGAGGTTCCAGCGGTATCTGTAAGCCATGCGTTAAGGCAATGTTGTGCAAGACACAACAGGCTAAAATGATCTTGCACACTACTTCTGGGGAGTACTGCAGCACCCCCCCTGTACAGTCGAGATATCTGAATCGCGACTTCAACAGACCAAAAGTGCGCTCTATGATGGCTCGAGTCTGTATGTGTGCCCTATTGTACCTACGCTGTGGTAGTGTCTGCACGCCTGTAAGGGGTGAGGAGATGTGGGGTGAGTGCATACCCAGCGTCATCTGAGTAGAGGGGAAAGGGCAGTTGGTTAGATTTCCCTCTTTGACTTGCACAGGATGATCTATACTGTATTACATGCATTGTCAGGTGGGCCCTGTATCTAGCTTCATGATACTTATAGTACAATGGCTAATGTTGGGGGGCATTCAGACATTTCAAAAACACATATACCTCCTTTCTAACACTTGGTACTTACCCAGTAGCCACATGTTGCCAAATTCTCCCGCAGCCATCCGCCGGGCAAGAGGTGACATGCGGAATATGAAGCTGTCATGGGTACTGCCGGGGAACACCGCATGCACATCAATGAACCTCCCTCTGGCATCACAGACAGCTTGCACGTTGATGGAATGCCATCGGTGTCTGTTGCAGAAGATGTGTGCAATGTGGCGGGGTGGCTGAAGGGCCAAATGGGTACAGTCAATTGCACCCAGCACACGTGGAAATTGTGCAATGCGAAAGAAATCTCGTGCTGCCCTTTGTCTCAGGGCCAGTGTCGGTGGCATATGTATGTGGTGGTGGGATCTTGCAGTGATGCATCGCAGTACCTGATGCAGGCACCGCGACTGGCTCGCCTGGGATATGCCCACATGGTCACTGGAGACCCTTTGGAATGAGCCAGTGGCGAAGAAATGGAGCGCTGATAAGATCTTGAGGTATGCTGGTATTGCAAGTGAGCAGCAGGTCACGGAGTCAAGTTCCTGCTCCCACTCACATACCATATCCAAGATGATTTCTGGAGGGAAATGGTACCTGGCCCTTATATCTTGACTGGACATTCCAAATAAGTTGATCCTCTGTCTGAAGATCCTCTCTGCTCTGGCTCTCCTCCTCCTCCTCCTCAAGTGGTTTTGCCGCATGGCAAGGGGCAGTGCAACAAACACATTCAGTGACAGGTTGAAAGGGTTTGTGTGTGTCTGCTCTGCAGTTATACGTGCTGCCGAGCTAGGATTGGCTGGAGTGTGTCAGCTGATGCATGGTGGGGGATGGTAGGGACTTGGACAGGTTCACCCTTAGCTCACATGATCAATGGCCACCAAACCGGATTTTCCGGCCCGTAATCGGAACTTCCGGCCCGGAGCCGGACTTTCCGCCCGTAGCCGGACTTTCCGGCCCGTAAGCGGACTTTCCGGCCCGTAAGTGGACTTTCCGGCCCGTAAGCGGACTTTCCGCTCCGGGCCCGGAAATTCCGCTCCGAGCGCGGAAATTCCGGCCCGAGTGCGGACGTAAGTTTAGTGGTCGTAAATGGATTCTGTGAATAGCAAAAGTCCTAAGTTCATTTTGTGAATAGCAAAAGTAGTAAGTTCATTCTGTGAATACCAGAAGTACTAGGTGCATTCTGTGAATACCAGATTGGTACTAAGTTTAGGATTTAGTCTTAAGTTTGTTCTGTGAATCGGGCCCATAGATTGTAGTATTGTAGAGTGGAATAGAGTGGTGCGGAGTATAGTGGAGTGACATATCATACAGTGGAGTAAAGTGTTATACAGCGGAGTGGCGTGGTGTGTCATATGGCAGAGTGGCATGTTGTATAAGTGTAGTAGCGTGTTGAACAGTTGAACTGAGTATTGTACAGTGGAGTATCGTCAACTGGAATGTCATGAAATGTAGTGTAGTGGAGTGTAGTGTCATCAAGTAGAGTGTCACAGAGCAGAGTGTCGTAGAGTGGCATAGAGTGTAGCAGAGTGTAGTGGAGTAAAGTGTTGTATAGTTTAATGTTGTCGAGTGTAATGTGCAGTAAAAAGGTAGAGAGTCTAGTACAGTATAGTGTTTACAGTGGAGTGTCATTATTTTTAAGAGAACAGTGTTTGCTAGAGTGATGAGTTATAGTTGTGAAGAAGGGGGCCAAGAAAAAGAGGAGTACCAGAAGAACATGCATTCCCCATGTTAATTACCATAGGGTTTTTGAAGAGGACTACAGCCCTAACCAATTAATGGAATTACACCAAATTTGACAAAAAACTAGATCTTGGTCCAGAATAGTGCCTTCGAGTAGTTTGGTGTAAATCTGTTCAGTAGTTTAAAAGATATTCACTGAAATCCAAATTCGTACATCTGGGACATGGATCTTATGTGGATCCGACAGTTCCCGAATTGAAATCTGATTAGCTGCCAACACTTCAAACAGTAAGTGTTGGCAGCCATCTTATGACTCGGCTTCAGCTGAGTCCCACAAAACATGGTCAGTGAATTTGCTGCAAAATTGAAAAAAAAACAACCACTGGCATTGAAAAAAGGAAAGGGGGGGGTCACATGGCCCACCTCCCAGAGTCTTATTAGCCCGAGGGACCACCTCCTCCTGGGGCTCTCCTATTATAATGGCAGGGAGCCGAGTAGACCCCTCTCCACTGACTCAAGAGAGCCCTTGGATCCACAACCTCTCCGGGGCTTTATTTTTTAAAAATAGGGGGGCTGTTTGTCATCAGTGATATCACTTGAGATGTCATCAGTAATGTCACTGACCATGTCATAAGTGATGTAATATGTGAGGTCATAAAGAGTGCAATGCAGGGGCATACGTTAGCTCAGTGAACTAGAACTGCTGAATTTCACTGTTTTTGTATGAGTGAAATCCGAGCCTAACTATAACGTCCCTGTAAAATATGTGAATTTTCTGTGAATTTCTACTTTTTAAAATATTTTATTTTCTAACTATAAAGTCCCTGTAACCTTAGCTTTTTTCTGTGAATATATATCTATATCTATCTATATCTATATATCTATTTCTATATCTATCTAGCTATATATTCACTGAAAAAACCATAGATTTCAGGCACGTTATAGTTAGGAATTAGCATTTAAAAAACCTTAGAAATTCACTGAAAAAACCATAGGTTTAAGGGGCGTTATAGTTAGCTGGACTTTTCACACGTACAAAACCATTGAAATTCCCCCGTTATAGTTAGTTCAGCTAAGTATAACTCGCACGCCCGCAATGCACTGCTGATGGCGTCACATATTACATCACTCATGACATGGTCAGTGACATCACTCATGACATCACGGATGACATCTCAAATGACATCACTAATGACATCATCCAGTGAATGTGTGTTTTTCTGAAAATTACATATGTTTTATATATTTATATGTCAAGGTCAATGGAACAATAAATGGGTATATAAGTGTCTAAATGGATGATTTGTTTTTGAAAAATTGATTGTATAACTGACTGATTAAGTGTATCTTAGTGAATACATGGCTTAGTGAGTAATGTTTAAATATGTAAATATCTGTATCAGTCTCTCACTTTGTGTATAAGTGGCTGCATGGGTTGGTGAGTAGCTACATGAGTGTCTATATAGGTTATTAGTTGGTTTTTTGAGTATCAGTATGAGTGTCTGAGTGTCTGTATGGTTCGGTGGGGGGTATTACATAGTGCATAGGTGCATGAATGAGTGACTCACTGTTTGTATGTGTTGAAGACAGCATGTGTGCAGGACTGTATGGGTGGATGAGTGTGTGCATGGGTGTGTTAGTGAGTGAATGACTGTCTCAATAGTGTCTTTATGAGTAGCTACATATGTTTTAAACTAGTATATGTGACTATTGGTGTATATAAGTGAGTATAAGTGAGTATATGTGAGAGTGAGAGATTGAAAGAGTTCCTGTATGAATTAGTATGTGTTTCTATAAGTGATTGTTTAAAAGACTAAGTATGTGTAAGTTTCTGTAGAAGTAAGTGTGGTGGTGTGTGTATAACTGTATATGCAAGTAAATGGATGTTTGATTCTTTATTAGCATAAGTGACTATGTGTGTGAGTAGCTCTATGGATGAGTGGCGTTGTGTAACAGGATGTATAGGTGCATGAGTACATATGATGAGTGAGTACATGTATGGGTGAATGTATAGGACTGTTGGTGAATGAGTGGATGTGTATGTGGATCTTAAAATTACTGAATAGGTTGTTGTAACTGGTATTGGTATGTCCATTGTTTTGAAACTTTTACTTTCTATTTTTGAATGTGTGTATCAAAGGTTATATTAGGGGGAGAGGAGGTCTGCCACTCTATCACAAGGATGATGTCATCAGTGATGCCATCAGTGATGTCATTTGAGATGTCATCAGTGATGTCATGAGTGATATCACTGACCATGTCAGGAGTGATGTAATATGTGACGTCATCAGCAGTGCATTGCGGGCACGCGAGTTATAGTTAGCTGAACTAACTATAACGGGGGAATTTCAATGGTTTTGTATGAGTGAAAAGTCCAGCTAACTATAACGCCCCTGAAATCTATGGTTTTTTCAGGGAATTTCTAAGGTTTTTTAAATGCTAATTCCTAACTATAACGTGCCTGAAACCTATGTTTTTTTCAGTGAATTTCTAAGGTTTTTTAAATGCTAATTCCTAACTGTAACGTGCCTGAAACCTATGTTTTTTTCAGTGAATTTCAAAGGTTTTTTAAATGCTAATTTCTAACTATGCCTACAGAGATAGGACATTTGAAGAAAGAAGAAAAAACGCACAGAAAGAAAAAAAAGAAATGCAGAAAGAAGCAACAGAAGTCCTCAAAGACGAAGAAAAGTGCAGGAAGAAGGATAACATGCAGAAAGAACAAACAGAAGATCAGAAAGAAGCCTTGTTGCAAAATCATCCTGTACCCTCAACTTTTTCAGACGGATACTGGTGGTAACTGAGTCTGACTAACCAGTAAGGGTGGGCGTAGTTCGCGAAGTAGCACTTCGCGAAGCTACGCAAAGTGAAGTTCGCACTACGCGAGCTACGCGTAGCACTTCGCGAACTGCGTAGTAACATGTTCGCACTGTGCAAGATGTTGTTTTCAATGATTGCACAGTGCGGACAAGCAACCGGCACTGTGCAATCATTGAAAATGGCATCTTGCACAGTGCGAGCTGTAGTTTTCTGCTGCTCGAGTAGATTTTTACTCGAGCGGGAGCTTTCTCAACGCGAACTGTTAGTTTCTCATCGCGAGCGGTCGCGTGCATACGCGACCCCTCGCAATGAGAAACCTGACCTCCTCGCGTTGGGAATCTCGCCGGGAGGTTTTTTTTCCATGCTCGCGATCGCCAACTTGATGTTGCTGTTCGCGAACAAGGAAAAAGTCTCGCCGGGATGTCATTTTGCTTGCTCGCAGTCGCCAACTTGACGTTGAGGACCGCGAGCAAGCAAAAAATGACCGCAGCACTACGCAACACTATGCTACGCGTGTTCGCACTGTGCTACGTTCAGTTCGCATAGTGCGAAGTAGCGCGAACTTCGCAAACTACGCGAGCGTAGCGTAGTGCTTTGCCCAGGCTTACTAACCAGTCCTAGAGCCAGTGCTATGTTAAAAGACACTCAGAATACAGTGAAAACACCTACATACACTAGGGAACACTATGCGCTGGGGTCCCCCTGTGATTAGCATGACCTCCTCTGTAAGCCCCTAGTATATAATAGGGCAGGGGATTAAAACTACCTCTTAAAATGCGCCACAGGGCGTGATTGCACACGTCACCTTAGGCCCCGTCCCCTCCCTTCCCCACTGTGTAAACACGCCCTGTGGCCGTTTTAAGTTGGGAGATTAAGTCCCCTTGAATCCTGAGGGTCCCTATGGTCTAACTAGACCACTAGGTACCTCCAGTAAGCGTCACAGAGCTGCGTTGCAGAGAGATGTAAAAAGGGGCACAGCCTAGACCACCTCTCTGCAACGCAGTGCAGTGGCGCTTACTGGAAGCACCTGGTGGGCTAGTTGGCCCCCAGGGGCCCTCAGGATTGGAGGGGAATTATTTCCACAACTTAAAACGCGCCATAGGGCGTGTTTGCACACGTCACCTCAGGTCCGTTCCCTCCCTTCCGCACTGTGTAAACACGCCCTGTGGCCGTTTTTTAAGTTGGGAGATTAAGTCCCCTTGAATCTTGAGAGTCCCTAGGGGCAAAATAGCCCATTAGGTATGTCCAGTAAGCGCCATTGCAGAGAGGTGTAAAAAGGGGTACGGCCTGCACCACCTCTCTGCAACGCAGAGCAGTGGCCGCTTACTGGAAGAACCTGGTGGGCTAGTTGGCCCCCAGGGTCCCTCAGGATTGAAAGGGAATTATTTCCCCAACTTCAAACGCGCCACAGGGCGTGTTTGCACACGTCACCTCAGGCCCCGTCCCCTCCCTTCACCACTGTGTAAACGCGCCCTGTGGCCGTTCTTAAGTTGAGAGATTAAGTCCCCTTGAATCCTAAGGGTCCCTAGGGTCAAACTAGCCCTCTAGTTACCTCTAGTAAGTGCCACAGAGCTGCGTTGCATAGAGGTATAAAAAGGGGCGTGGCCTCAGAAAACCTGCCTGCAACGCAGCTCCCTGGCGCATACTGGAGATACCTGTTGGGCTAGTTGGCCCTCAGGGACCCTCAGTATTGAAGGGGAATTAATTCCCCAACTTACAACTGGCCAGGGGGCACGTTTGCATAGTGCTGCAAGGAGGGGGCATGGCCTCTGGCACGATGCCGGTCTTTTATTTATTTTATTTTTTTAAGAAGGAGGGCTGTGTGGCCCCTTTCTTTTTCTAATTTATTGGCCCTGGGGACCCCATCCCCCAGGGCCTGCACCCTAATTTTTTTTGTTGAAAACATTTATTTGGCCCTCCCAAGGCCTTAATTGGCCCCGGGGACCCCAACCCCCAGGGCATGGCCTTTTATTTATTTGTATTCTTTAGGAGGGGGGCTGCGTTGCCCCCCTACTCAGGCCGCTTATGGCCCCGGGGACCCCATCCCCCGGTGCCGGCCTTTGTTTTTTATTATTTTAAAAAAATATATATTTATAGAAACACCTAGGACATGCTGGACAAACCGTATGTACCTATCACCATGACGATTTGCGTGATATTCAATAAAGTTCCTAATACCCACCTTCTCTGAACAGTTAGCTTGCTGCCCCATCCACCTCCTCCCTATCCTCTGTTGTCTGAATCCATGGACTAGGCTCCTCCCTCCTGCCATGCATGGTGTGATGTGCTGCCACTGCCCTCCATTTAGCATGATGTTCCAGTCCACTCCTCCTGCCCTCCATTGCCCAATTCTATGGCCCATCATTGACCTCCTGCTTAGCCTCTGTGCTTAGCTTACTGCCCCTATTCTCCTTCCCCCTGCCCTCTGATGTCTTTGTGCATTCCCCTGCTCCATCCTTTTTGCCCACCATGTTCCATGGACCTGCCACTCCTATCTACTTTGAGTGTTCTGTTGTGCTGCCACTCCCCTCCCACCTGCCTAGCATTGTCAGATGACTGTAACCTGTCCCTGCCACCTCCACCCTGCCTGTCCACATGCCATGCCCCTCTCCCCTTCCTCCTGTCCTCCATGGTCCATTTTACTGCCACAACCTTCTGCCCTCCCTGGTCTGTTGTGCTGCAACTGCTCCTCCTGCCTGCCTTTATTACAAAAGTGTGGAACGCCTGATGTCATCTTGATGTAATCAAAACTGTAATACCTAGAGCATTTCCTTTAGAAATTACATACATGAGAGGGTCTTATTTGCATCAAAATTATGGTTAGTGCTCTAAAAAACTAAAATGAGGACATATTTTCTGAGTTTTCAAATAGCGACAAAGAACTTTTAAATTATTTGTAATCTTTATGTTTTTTTATCCAGTTGACCACTTGATTAAATGTTGCACCTAGGGGAGAGGATGTTGTGTTACTTCCAGAGCTGCAGACTTTGCAACTGGGGAACCAGGTTGGAGTTTCTGCTTCAGCTCAACATTCTGTAATTCTGGTCAAATCACTTAATCTCCCCATGTCTACAACCAAAATGAATTTGATCTTGTGTGATGTAACCAATGCTCATGTAAAGCACTCCAATACCTGACAAGTCTGCACTATATAAAACTACAAATACACAAAAAATAAGTGCTTTGCATACTTATGTCATTGGGCTACATGTGGGCTACATCTGGGTGATATTTGTGCTGCATTTAGGCTCTTTTGTCTCTGGTGGCCATCTTGGGAGATTTATTTGTTATGAAGTTTCCTAATTTCCTCATTTACTGCAGTCTCCTCAGTAGGAAATGCTTTCAGTTTTTTACTGTGATTCCATCAAGAAGGTATTCAGATATGTCACACATTTGCCATAAATTCTGAATGTTAGCACTCTAGTTGCTCATTAGATCACTGTAGTAAAGCTACTGCTCACCACGGAAGTCTGCTGCTGGTATTAAAAGGGCATGTTTCAGTCTGCATATCAGATTTTTTTAATGAAATAGAAGAGGATTTGAGAAGTCACTCAAAATGTGCCCTCATTTTTCTTTCTTCAGCACTAATCATAATTTCTATGGCAAAATGAACCCCCTCATTTTGTTCCTTTTTAAATTAAATGTTTAAAGTGTTACCAGTTTATTGCAATCACGATGGCTTCAGGTGTGCCATACTTTTGTCATAAGTAAGACAGTAAGCGCTCTAGTTGTTCTTAAGAACACTCTGGGACATTCTGTCATTGGACTATACTTGGGCTACATCTGGGTGATATTTGGGCTACATTTGGGCTCTTTTGTTTCTGGTGGCCATCTTGGGAGGTTTATTTGTTATGAAGTTTCCTAATTTCCTCATTTACTGCAGTCTCCTCAGTAGGAAATACTTTCAGTTTTTTACTTTGGTTCCATCAATAAGCCATTCAGATGTGTCACACTTTTGCCATAAATTCAAAATGTTAGCACTCTAGTTGCTCATTAGATCACTGTAGTAAAGCTACTGCTCACCAGGGAAGTCTGTTGCTGGTATTGAAAGTGCATGTTTCAGTCTGCATGTCAGAATTTTTTAATGAAATAGAAGAGGATTTGAGAAGTCAAAATGTGGCCTAATTTTTCTTTTTGCAGCACTAATCATACTTTCTATGGCAAAATGAACCCCCTCATTTTGTTTCTTTTTAAATTAAATGTTTTAAGAGTTACCACTTTATTCCAATCAAGATGGCTTCAGGTGTGCAATACGTTTGTCATAAGTAGAACTGTTAGCGCTCTAGTTGTTCTTTAGAACACTCTGGGAAGCTGCAGTAGAACACAAAGGAATCAACTGACAGTCTCTGCCCTTGTTGGATGTACATGTTTTACTGAGAATGTCAGACTTCATTCTCACATGACTGAGAAAGATAATGTGAATTTACAAAAAATATGCTCTCAGTTTAGCTTATAGATCACCTTCTAAACCTCTGTGCGAAAATCATGAGAAAATAGTTTTCTCTCAAACATGATTAATGATATCACAGCAGAAGGCTTTTTCACATGGTAAAATCACCTTAGAACACACCACAATTCCTAAAATGAGTATGGTACCATCAACAAATGATTTATAATGTAACTAAAGTCTTAAAACCTTCTATTAACTGCAATTCTTTTTAATGAGGTGCTATCATGTATATTGGTCCCAAGATGGCTGCCAACACTTCTTGGATGAAGTACTGACAGCCAATCAGATCTCACGAGGAGATGTGTGGTTAGGCTCCGCCCAGATATATCTATCTCTTTAACTCTAATTTTCTCAGGAACTACTGAACGGATTTACACCATTTCAGCAAAAGGCATGAGTTTGAGCTGAGGACTACCACTTTGCCAAATTTGGTGTAATTCCGTTCAGCAGTTAGGGCTGTAGCTGCGTCAACAGGTCCTACGGGAAAATGTGTTTTGGGTCCCCCCTTTTTTCTCGGCCCCCGCTTGACGAATCACCATGAAATTTTCAGGATAGGAGCAGACCGGAGCTGGCCAAAAGTTCGGATAATTTCGCGAAGAATCGTCAAACAGGGCGCCAACATTATTCCAAATAGAATGTTGCGGATTTCCTGTGGAAAATAGGTCCTAACTATAACTACCTACTGGCGACTGCCAGTAGGTAATATATACATATATATATATATATATATATATATTTATATATGGCGTGCTGTGTGGGTACTGACGTTCATTAAAACCCTTAGAAGCACAACTTGGCGTCCGTGTGCTTTCTTCTTCGACCGCCTGCTGGAAGTGGGAGATCGCGCTTGGTGTTCATATGTATATATATATATATATATATATATATATATATATATATATATATATATATATATATAAATTCACTTAAAAAAACATAGGTTTCACATATGTTATAGTTAGCTGGACATTTCCCGCGTAAAAACCAATGAAATTCCCCAGTTATAGTTAGTGCAGGCAACTATAACTCACGCGACCGCAATCCTCTGCTGATGACGTCAGATATTACATCACTGATTAAATATGTGTCTTTCTGAAAAATAAATATTTGTAATATATGTATAGCTAAAGATTAGTGGAAGAAGACATGGGTAAATAAGTGTCTAAATACAGTTATGTAATATCTGACGTCATCAGCAGAGGATTGCGGTCGCGTGAGTTATAGTTGCCTGCACTAACTATAACGGGAGAATTTCATTGGTTTTTTATGAGGGAAATGTCCAGCTAACTATAACATGTGTGAAACCTATGGTTTTTAAGTGAATTTGCAAGGTTTTTTAAATGCTAATTCCTAACTATAACGTGTGTGAAACCAACGTTTTTTTAAGTGAATTTGTACGGTTTTTTAAATGCTAAGTTATGTATTTATTAATATTTTTTTTTTCAGGTTTATCACCGTGCGCGCACGGTGCGCTTCACGCACCGTGCCCGTGCTGTGGGCACTCGGTGCGCTTCGCGCACCGAGCGCCCACGATGCGTTGTGCGTGCCGTGCACGCACGGTGAGGGCACCCCGCGCATTTTCGTAAAAAAAAAATGTTTTTTTCACCCTTGGGGTCCTTCAGTGACCCCCTGACAAAGGCTAGGAACTGGCCACCCTGCCCCCTTTTCACGTTCTCCACCTTTGTTTTTCACTGCCTCAGACTGCGAGAGACAAAATGGCGGCCAACACTTCCTGATTTCGATTGATTCGAATGTTTACTGACATCTAACAACCAATCAGAATTGCGCTCGTGCACGTCACCGTGCGCGCACGGTGTGCGCACGGTGCGCGCATATAGATATATATGTACTTTTAACTGAAATTTTCTCAGGAACTGCTGAACAGATTGACTCCAGATATTCAAAAGGCACATCCCTGACCTGAGGACTACCTCTCTGCCAAATATCAAGTAATTCTGTTCAGTCGTTCGGGCTGTACCTTGGACTAAAGGTCCCTATGGAATAATGCATGGGGAAAACGCGTTTTGGGACCCCCCTTTTTCTCGGCCCCCGCTTGACTAATCACCCCAAGACTTTTAAGGTAGGAGCGGAGCGGAGCGCCCCACCTATTTTAAAAAATTCGCGAGGATTCGTCAACCGGCGCCAAAGTTATTCAAAATAGAATTTTCAGATTTCCTATGGAAACACGGTCCTAACTATAACTATCTACTGGCGACCGCCAGTAGATAATATATATATTGCTTCAATACTCTTTCACCACATTTCCTTCCTTTCGGATACTGGATGCCGGATACAAAGAGCACGGACCACAAAATCCTTTTGAAATACCGCTCAGTTTATTTCATGGTTACACAAACAGAAACGGCGGCCATTACGCGTTTCGTCCCTCCCTGGGGACTTGATCACATGACGCGCATTTACCAATGTGAATGCTTTTTATAGGTTACACACTTTTTTTAAAGCGAGTTTTTTTTCTCCTTCATTTTTTTCTCTTTTTTTTCTCCCAGTACTTTTTTTGTCATAATTCATTAACTTTATTTGTTGTGGTTGTGTTTTGTGTGCAAACAACACCTAGTTTGTTTTCTTTAACCCCTTGTGTGCCACGCCCTTTCCCCGTCCTGTGCCGGGCGCTCCATTAGCGGGCGGGGTTCATGACGAGCTGGACTCGTCATGGGCACAGCGCAACCGCGGCCCATGACGAGTCCAGCTCGTCATGGGCACAGAAGGGGTTAAAGTGTACATACCAACATTAAAAAGGCAAGTAGAAGACATCAACATAGAACTAGTATTTGTTGTCATCAAAATTTGAATAATTTAAATTCAGTTTCAAATCATGTTCTGTGGGTACTCATAAGGTGCAAGTCATTGTGTGCAAATTTGCAATTAAATAAATAAATAATTAGTTAAATAAATAATTATATACAAATACTGCACAATTCCTGTTTAAAATACAACCGTAAAGGTAGTAAGACTAGTAAAAACAATATCATATGTTAATTAAATACCTTACATCATTTAGTAAAATGTAATAAATAAATGCACGAAATTTGAATAAAAGGATAAATCCAAAACCAACTTATCTGCCCAAATGCTCTTTTGCTTACTATAATAGTGTTTATATAGAGTATAGGCTGATCCATTTAAATTATTGGGTTTTAATCATTTATATATATCAGATTACCAATACTGGTGCATTGAAGGATATTGTTTATTCACTAAGTTGGTAATCTAACCCACTATTTCTGAAATTGAACTCAAAATGATGTCTTATGTCTTCACTAGCTAAGCGATGTTTTTAGAAATATTTTTTGTTATGTATGTTGTATAATCGTCGCCCACTATTGTGCAAAAATAAATGCTTGTAAAAAAAGGTGTTAAGTGCCTAAAATTAATCTAGAAAAAGGTGATTAAAAACAGTTCACTTGGAAAGGAAGAATTCGGTAGGTCGATTGGTCTTGAAATTAATGGTAACTTAAAATGGTTCGTATTGCCATTATACTTGTTGCAGAGGCTATTTTCTTGCGACTATCGCAGTTTCTCAAATGTATGTGTTATTATGATTTTACTTTGAACATTACGAGATGTACTTCTAGAAGTACTTCTTATAGCTCATTTGGTATTTATGCTGATGGACCATAATTGTTATTACAAACTGGCATGTAATTCTTCAGAGCTGTTTAACTCATTGGGTTGTTTGGTATCTAGGTTTAGAATATAATTCATTTCCAAGATACGAAGGCTCTTTTCCCTGTTACCCCCTCGCTTGTTTTTGGGGACTGAATCCAATAGGAAATATTTAAGACCCTTTGGATCACCATCATGTTGCTCATGAAAATGACGTGCCACAGGGTAAACCTGGTCATGATTTTTGATGGCCTGTATGTGTTGGAGTATTCGCTTATGTCCTTGCAAGATGGTACTGCCGATATATCTCAGTCTGCAAGGACATTCCAACACATAAATCACATATCCAGTTTTGCAATTTAAGGCCTTTGTGATCTGTCTGTTTGGTCCACCGAGAGGGGTTGAATATTCGGTGGTGGTTACTCCAGATTGACAAGCCTTACATGTTTTACATTTGTAAAATCCGGTTCTTTGAGCTAACCATGACCCCTTAGTTGTAAGTCCACAGGGGTCATTGACTACCAGGGTATCCTTCATAGAAGTATTTTTTCTGTATGTTATGGAGGGTTTTTTGGAAATTGATTCACCTATTATTGGATCCTGTTTAATCAGATACCAATTTTTGTTGATAATCTTACGTATTGTTGACTCATGCTGATTGTATTCCAAGATAAATCTGAATTTACTCTATGGTGTATCTTGTTTGGTTGCTTCTACTTTTGGTTTTAGCACATTTTCCCTTGTTTTCAAATTACTTCTATTTAATGCTTTAACTAAGCATGTTTTGCTGTTGCCCCGTTCTCTGAATCTGGTTAAGCATTCCAATTGTGCTGTTTCCAAATCTTTGTCATTACTGCAGATGCGTTTGATGCGCAGTAACTCCCCATATGGAATGCTTTGCACTAAGTGTTTTGGGTGTGCACTTTTTGCATGGAGGATGGCATTCCCTGCCGTGGGTTTCCTATGTAGTCTGGTGTCTAATTTGTCCTGATTGACAATGAGTTCTACATCTAGAAATCCCACATTTGTTTTGCTAATGTTGGCAGTAAAACTAAGATTTAAATCATTGATGTTAATGGATTCAATGAATTTTAATGCTGCTTCCTCAGTGCCCTGCCATACCACAAAAAGGTCATCAATGAATCTCCACCAACATTTTTCGTGGGTTTCTAGGATTTCCAAATATTTGTTCCTGAGAACCAGCTCCTCCCACCAGCCCATGTGTAGGCAGGCATAGCTGGGGGAGAAGCTGGCTCCCATGGCTACTCCCTGTAACTGTTGGAATATGGTATTCTGGAACATAAAAATGTTATTCAATAAACACATTTCTACCATATTGACTAACATTTTGGTATGGTCAACATATTGAGTTCCTCTTTTCAACAAATAATATTGTAGAGCTCGTAAGCCATCTCTATGCCTAATTGAAGTATATAGCGAGGGCCACATCAAGGGTAATCAATAAATAGTCATTGTGCCAGGAAAAGTTTGCCATTTTGGCCAAAAAAAACCCTGTGTCTTTGATGTAAGAGGCTAATTTCCGAACATGTTCCTGTAGAAAGTAGTCAACATAGATTGAAGTGTTTTCAAAAATACTGTTCCTTGCTGATATTATTGGTCTCCCTGGAGGGTTTTGTTCGTTCTTGTGTACTTTGGGGATAAAGTACATGATGGGAATGGTTGGATTGGGATTCCATAGATATTTGTATTCATCAGGGGTTAACTGACCAGTGTCACGCCATCCCATCAGTTTTATTTTGAACGCCGTTTGTATTGAACTGAAAATCAATTTCTTGCTGTTCCCGTAGCATGTTTTGTCATTGAGTTGGCGCATTGCTTCTGCCAAATAATCCTCTCTTTTCCACAGTACGATGTTGCCGCCTTTATCTGCATTTCTAATGACTACTTCCTTGTTGTTCTTTATCTTCGTCATTAGTTGATGGTATTGCAGCTCTTTTATGTTTTTGACTTTCTTGTTTTTTCCTTGAGTGTAGCTTTATTCAGTTGTTTTAAGTCTTTGATGACTTGTTCTTGAAAACTGTCTATTGTGTCTTTTATCATGAGTGGGTAGAATTTGGATGGTGGCTTAAAGGGTGTCTGACATAGTTTGGTACTGGTTGTCACTGTTTCGCCACTGGCATTGTCATTTATTTTATCATCTTCGTGAATCAAGTCATATAGGGTATCCACCAAATTGCCGGATTCATTTTGGTTGAGTTGAAGGGGAGCAAATTCACTAGGCTGGTTGTCGCTCTTGCTCTCTGTTCCAGCAATTTTTTCCTTATTTTTAAATTGCGCATGGTATTTTAGGAGCTTATGTTTTCTAACACTCTTATATATATCTCCACATGATTTGGCATAGTTGAATGAACTTTCAGGGCAGAATGATAGACCCAAAGCAAGTAATTGGTTTTCAGCAGTGTTAAGGACTACATCAGTTAAATTGATCACAGTCTTATCATTGGTTGTTGTTGGGTCAATGGCCCCTATTTTTTCCAAAATTTCTTCTGCTGAAGTCTTGGTGGTCTTTTGTTTGTTTTTTCGTCGGTTTGCTTTCCTTCTTTCCCTTCGTTTGTTATTTCGCCTCGCTTTGGATTCACTTGTTGTTTTCTTGGTCTGAGCGATTGGAGGCGTTCTTGACATAAAAAATCCACTTCCTCCGTTAGTGAGTGTGTGCGTGTTGCTGCTTGTTTAGCTTTTATGTTCAGTTCAGATTCAGACCCACTTCTACGGCTGTTGTTAATTCAGATGCTGAAGTTAAATCATGTTGCGCATTGTTTGCTCCTACCTCATGTTGTTGACTTTCTGTGGTACCTGTTTTATCGGCCTTCAATGCCTCAAATTTTCTTGCGAATGTGAAAATGTTGCCTTGTTCGTAATCGCACCGGTCCCGGTGGAATTTGAACGCTTTTCTTTCCTTAATTATGTCTTCCTCCTTTTTGAGTCTTTTTTTCATATCAACTTTAAGTTTTTCAATTTCATTTTGCCCCTCCATTGATTCCAGTTCTTTGTTAAGGTTGTCAATGTCCTCAGCCAACTTTATACAGTCTCGCTCAGCATATTTGACCAAAATAAATAATAATTTACGCAATGAATCTAAATTCGTTTCTGCCCACTCCCGCATCATCTCACGGTCTGGTGTTTCATAGCTGGGGGCAATAAGTATTTTTAGACCTCTGGGGACCCGCCCTATGTCAATATAGCGTTGTAATGATTTAGCTTCCCACCAGCGTTTTTGTTCAGTTCTCATCATTTTTTCTAACTGCTTGCATTTATCCCTTATGTTAGAATTCTTGGTTGATGCTGGTGAATTATGGGTAACTGAGTTCTTTGGTGGGGCCATTTCATCATTGAACATCGCTGCTGCTGCCTCCTCCCTTTCTTTCAGCGCGTCGGTTGCCATTATTTCTGTGTGTAAGTATTGCTTTAAATTACTGCGGTAGCTGTGTACTTTCGGCTTAGAGAAAGTTCGCCTCACGCTGTACAACAGTTAAGCCTCAAAATTAAACAGCTTGGATAACTCTGCACCCAACACAAAGTTACGAGAATTAGGGCTAACTGACACCCGTACAAAAACTGGTAACGTGTTAGTCGCGCCTTCCGGCACGTCCCCCGCTTACCTGTATATTGAACGGGAAGTCAGCTGTCCGCTCCTATTTTTCTTGCTTTGTTGGGGGGCTCTTTTGTCCAAATTCCTCCCGGATTCAAAGTAGAACGCTCGATCCCGAGCGATGGCTCCTTTTGAAACAGGTGAGCCCATTTTGCAGAGGGATCCGTGTAGGAGGCAGGAGGAGTCAAAAACTGCCTCATATCAAATTGCTTCAATACTCTTTCACCACATTTCCTTCCTTTCGGATACTGGATGCCGGATACAAAGAGCACGGACCACAAAATCCTTTTGAAATACCGCTCAGTTTATTTAATGGTTACACAAACAGAAACGGCAGCCATTATGCGTTTCATCCCTCCCTGGGGACTTGATCACATGACGCGCATTTACCAATGTGAATGCTTTTTATAGGTTACACACTTTTTTTTTTTTTTTTGAAACCGTTTATTACAAGTCTCAAGAATATACAAGTATGGGCCTACAACCTTCCGGCCGGCCGCTAGCAATGACAGGAGCATACGACATACATTTATAAAACACGTGGTGTTGCGGAGGAGCATGCTCAGGAGGTAACAACGTCAAAAGCCACATCAGCCAGACCCCACTATACGGTTTCATTTTAAATTAAGAACAACAAGAAAAACCACACCCACAAGGCAACCCACAATCGGAAATAGCAGCACGTGCTCCCCTAGAGGGGGGATCCCAACTATCCACAGGAGTCTAAAGAGGGGGAAGAGAGCAGAGCGAGGACTGGGGGAACCCAATGCCCGGTACCGGGGGAATGAGTCGGCTAAGGGGACGGGGCTGGCGAGGTATCAGGCAGCAACGGTGGTGCACAGATACCCCCGCGGTAGGCGTTCCAGGGGCTCCATACTTTCACCCATGTCCCAGGCTTACCCCTCGCCACATACACCACCTTTTCTCGAAACATGCACCAGTCCATGTGTTCTTTCCAGGCCGAGACCGTCGGGGGCCTCTGGGATCCCCACAGTTGAGCAATATCACGCTTGGCTATCATATATCCCAGAGTCACCCACCACGTCTGCGGCGCCGAGTAATCAGTCGGTTCCCACACATTCAACAGGCATCTCCTCGCTTCAGGCAACAGCGCCACATGCGTAACCAGTCGCAGCACCTCATGTACACCACGCCAGAACCCTTCCACCTCCGGGCACTCCCACAAAATGTGCAGAAAGGTCCCCAAAGCACCACACCCACGCTTACACAACCCATCTTCAGCATAGCCCATACGCAGAAGCTTTGGCCCCGTCATGTAGACCCGGTGGAGTATCTTGAGCTGGACGAAGCGAAGGCGAGCCGGTATGGCCACCTCCTTCGGGGAGGCCACCGCGGAGGTCCAGTCCTCGTCGTCCAACTCCAGCCCGTCGGCAACCCAAGCCGCACGAAGGGCAGTCAACAGGCCCGAGCGGTCGTTAATCAACTTTTTGTATATCAGTGAGATCGTGCTGTCCGGGACGTGCCCATCCAGCATTCGATCCTCCAGGGGGGAATATTCCGGGATGGAGGCAACTTCCGAAAAGACGGAGCCCAGCGCATGACGGACCTGCAAATACCGAAAGTATTCACTGCCCTGCAACTGAAATTCCGTCTGCAGCATCTTGAACGTTTTAAATCCTCCCCTCGTCCAGAGATCCCCCACTTTACTAATGCCTATTATGTCCCACTTCTCAAAGCCCTTAGAGGTCCACAGGGAGCCCAACCGCTCAGACGCGTATAGTGGTGACGCCCGGGTCAAACGGTCCTTCCACCCCATAGCTGCATTGTCCGCGTGCCACACTTGCACCATGACACGCGTGGGGCCCGTCAGACGAGCGTCGGGCGCGCTAGAATAAAGCGCTCGATTGTAGTCGCCACCAGGCAGGAGCATCTTGTCCATTTCGAATGCCGGGTTTAAGGCGGGCCCGTATAGGCCATGGTTAATTGCAGCTAGCTGGGAGGCCCAATAGTACCGTTTAATATCCGGGAGGGCAATCCCTCCGTCATACCATGGGAGCGTCAACTTCGCCAGGGCAATACGCGGCCTCCCGTCCCAGAACAGGCGGCATTGCAGACTCTCCACCTCACGGAAGTAGCGCGCCGGGACTAAGTCCATAGTGTTCTGCAAAGCGTACAGGAAGCGTGGCAACGACATCATCTTGAACAATGCCGCCCGGCCGAGCGGCGAAAGCGGCAGGCGCCGCCAGCGTGCGACGTCCTCCTTCAGGCGCTGGAGGGGGGGAAGCAAGTTCCGTTCGTAGCGGGCCTCCGGGTCCAGAGTAATGAAGACACCCAGGTACCTGAACCCCCGCGAGGCGATCTGAATCGGACAGCCCCGCGGGAGGATGGGAGCCTCCCCAGAGAGCACATACACACATGATTTAGCCCAGTTGATGACAAGGCCGGAGTTGCAACCGAATGAATGTAAAACATCAACCAGTACTATTAGTGATTTACGTGGGGAGGCTAGGTACAAGAGGATGTCATCAGCGTATAGGGACACGCGGTCCTCATACTCGGGGGTCCAGCGGAGACCACGGATAGAGGGATGCCACCGCAGCCACTCCGCCAGGGGCTCCAAGGCAAGCGCAAACAGGAGCGGCGACAAGGGGCAGCCCTGTCGCGTGCCCCGGCCCAGCTCGAACGGGGCCGATACTCTTCCGTTCACCACCACCTGCGCCAATGGGCCCGAATACAACAATTTGACCCAACTGATGAACCCTGGGCCAAATCCAAACTTCGCAAGCATCGCCCAGATGTATGGCCACTCAAGCGTATCAAACGCCATGGTGGCGTCTAAGGACGCCAAAATGGCCGGTTCCCGTATGAATGGGACACGTGCGAGCACCCCATGCAAACTCCGCAGGTTAAGGGCTGTGTTGCGATGGGGAATAAAGCCGGACTGGTCCTGATGAACCAGATCGCCCACCACGCCGACCAGCCGATTGGCCAGTACCTTGGCGAGAATTTTGGGCTCCGCATTCAGTAGCGAGATAGGCCGATAGGATGTAACCCGGTCCCGAGGTCTCCCTTCCTTGTGGATCACCACGATTGTAGCCAGACGCTGGTCCAGCGGGAGGGAGCCCAGCGAGTGGGCCGCCAGGAACATTGCACGGAGGTGGGGCGCCAGTGTATCCGGTCGCAACTTGTACAACTCGATAGGGATACCATTCGGGCCCATGGCCTTGCCAGAAGCGACCGAGCGTATGGCGAGGGCGATTTCGTCGGAGGTGGGAGCGGCATCCAGCGACACCCTGTCCTCCCCGGAAAGGGACGGCAGCGCGATATCCCTGAGCAGGGCACGGGAATCCTCTTCAGAGCAGGAAGAGACCGGGGAATACACCTCGCGGAAATAATCCGCGAAACAGGAGACAATTTCTTCTGGCTCAGTTACACACACACCATCCGTTTTCTCAATCAGCGGGACCACACGATTCGCTCTCTCCTTTTTGTCCAACCACGCTATCAGTTTACCAGCCTTTTCACCCACATCATACAGTCGCCCCTGTTGCTCTCTACTGAGGCCCCTGGCCGCCTCCGTGACGAGGGCCCTATAGGCCGCTTGCTTGAGTTGGAGGACATGTAGTGCAGCATCCGTCACCCCACCTTCTAGATTACCCTCCAACTCGGCTATTTCAGCCTCCACCCGGGTCACCTCCTCCCGCTCGCGCCTCCGGGCGTGGGAAATAAGGGATAGGGCCTCCCCTCTGAGTACTGTCTTGAAGGCCTCCCACAGGGAGATAACCGAAGGCACGGACCCCACATTCTCATCAAAATATCGCTGCAGGGATTTAATCAAGTCAGCGCGAATGGTGGGGTCGCGCAGGTACCAGGAATTGATTGGGACTACCCTACCCTCACCCCTCGGAAAGACATCGAAATGTAACAGGAGCGGGGAGTGATCCGAGATACCCCGTGCCAAATGGCGCACCTCTCCCACCCTCCCGACATAGGCCGCCGGGACAAGGACATAATCAAGCCGTGAGAGACTACCATGGGCCCCCGAGTGGAAAGTGTACTGCAGCTGCGTGGGATGTTTTAAGCGCCAGCAGTCCACCAATCCCAGTGTATCCAAGAGGCCGGATAGCCACGCCTGTGCCCGGGGGAGGTCCCTAGGGGGGTGACGATCCACAGTCTCAGAAACCACCGCATTGAAATCCCCCCCCCACCACCAGAAGCCCCCCCGGAAGGCCAAGGAGGAGGCGCCCCAGGTCTGCAAAGGTGGTCGACTGCAGCCCCGGTGGGACGTATACTGACACAAAGACAACCACTTTGCCCTCCATTCTCCCCACCAAGACAGTGTAACGTCCCCTACCATCGTGGAGCACCTCATCAATTTCCAACGGGAGCGAGTTCTTTACCATGATGCCCACACCCCTTTAGCCTGACGTGAAGCCCGAGTGGGCCACTAGGCGGTAGCCACGCCGATTCATGGCACAGAAGGAATTGCCAATAAGGTGTGTCTCCTGCAGAAAGACTACATCGGGCGAGAGTCGCTTCAAAAACTGCAGGACCACACCTCGTTTGATCCTGTCCCCCAGTCCATTAACGTTCCAAGACAACAAAGTTAATTCCCTACCCCCCATCATACACAGAAGCCATCATTCGTCCCCCCGAGAGCACCTTAGAACCAACACAAAAATAAGTTTGCCTTGTGATAAAAACGAACAACACCCCATCCCTGCCCACCCACCCCAACAGAACTCCCCCCTCCCTGCACCCCTGCATGAGCCCAAACAGCCCCCCCAACGTGCAGTGTGCCTGTCGCCCCATAGGTAGTTAAACTAACTAGACCCCCAGAGGAGGAGGGAGAACCCCCAAGAGACCCTACACAACCTCCATAGGAGGGGAACTTACACGAACAGACGCATGGTCAAAAGTGGCATCATTTTCGTCCCGAGCGAGGCCTAATATTAGTCCCTCAGTCCTGATCCGGCGAGCCCTCTCCCCCTACCGCTCCCCCCCGCCCCCCCCGATCCCGATCCCCAGACAGAGTATCCAGCCAGTCCCCGGCCGCTTCGGGACGATCAAAAAAGTGCGTGCGACCATCCACCTCCACTCGCAGCTTAGCTGGGAAAAGCATGGCGTATTTGAGGTTTAGGTCCCGAAGACGGCGTTTGACACCGAGGAAGCTCAGTCTCTGCTTCTGGACCGCTGGGGTGAAATCAGGATAAAAATTAACGTCCATATTTTCAAGTCTAACCGGTCCCTGCAGTCTGGAGGATTGCAGGATAGCGTCTCTGTCCCGAAAATTGAAAATCCGGGCAATGAGAGGTCTCGGAGGGGCTCCGACCTTAGGCCTTCCCCCGGGAACCCTGTGGGCCCTCTCCACAGCGAAAAATTTACTCAGCCCCCGTGGCTGGAGATGGGTAACAATCAGGTCTTCCACGAAGAGGTCCGCCGCCGCCTCCTCACGTCCCTCAGGCACCCCGATGATGCGGATGTTGTTCCTCCGGGCCCGACTCTCGGAGTCCTCCAGGCGGCGATCCATCAGCGCACTCGCCTGACTAAGCCGGCGCACCTCCGTTTGTAGGGCCGCCACATCTGTCGTAAGGCCCGATGCGGTGTGGGCCAAAGAATCGACTCGGTCGTTCGTTTTGGAAAGATCGGCCCTTACCAGGCCAACATCCACGAGGACCGAGTCGATCTTCTGCGCCAGTGTATCGAAACGCTGGCCCACCGAGGCCTTCATCTCGGCGATGGCGCCCATGACATCCCGCAGAGTCAGATCCGTGGGCAGATCGGGGGCATCAGTAGGGCCCTCAGGGGACCTGCGTGGCACCTCGGGAGATCCCTTCTGGAGGGTATAGCGGTCCATGCTGTTGGACTGATGGACTGCGCCACGCCGGGTCGATTTTATCTTTGCCCGGTCACCATCTTGTTTCGTGGCCATGGTCCCAGTCTCCCGGTCGCACCAGCCACGTCGTGAAGGGCAGGCAAGCCGGTTCACGGGCTCCGGGGGGGGCCACCTCAGATCTGCGGGGTGGATCACAGCCGGCGGGCAGGCAGGGTCTCCCAGCGAGGCCACACCAACACACAAAGCCCCGCGACCCAACCTCGCAGAGACAGCAAGGGGGGTGCGAAAGCGAAAGTGAAAGTGCGGGGTACGCGAGTCGCCAAGCCCTGCCTGCCGCTGTTTTTCACTTTGTCACTGGATCGCCCCACAGCTCAAATCCGGGGTTCGGCGAGGAGAAGGCCGCAAACCTCGATCGGTGCTCACGCCGGTGTCCGAGGTCCGATTTGGAAGCGGGAAACGGGTGCCACCTCAGCTTAGGCTCACCAACACAGTCCCCTCATCTGGGACAGGATAATTTCAGGATAGTCGTAGGAGGTCGCGGAGGTCCTCGGGAGCCTCGCACCTACGCGGCCATCTTGGTTGCGCGCTAGGCTCCTCCACACACACTTTTTTTTAAAGTAAGTTTATTTTCTCCTTCATTTTTTTCTCTTTTTTTCTCCCAGTTCTTTTTTTGTCATGAGATAATTCATTAACTTTATTTGTTGTGGTTGTGTTTTGTGTGCAAACAACACCTAGTTTGTTTTCTTTAAAGTGTTCATACCAACATTAAAAAGGCAAGTAGAAGACATCAACATAGAACTAGTATTTGTTGTCATCAAAATTTGAATAATTTAAATTCAGTTTCAAATCATGTTCTGTGGGTACTTATAAGGTGCAAGTCATTGTGTGCAAATTTGCAATTAAATAAATAATTAGTTAAATAAATAATTATATACAAATACTGCACAATTCCTGTTTAAAATACAACCGTAAAGGTAGTAAGAATAGTAAAAACAATATCATATGTTAATTAAATACCTTACATCATTTAGTAAAATGTAATAAATAAATGCACGAAATATGAATAAAAGGATAAATCCAAAACCAACTTATCTATATATATAAACGCTCCAAAACCCTTTCCACTCCGGGAAGGATACCAGCACTCACGGGGTTTTTTAATCACAGCGGTGACTTTGTTTTAGTAACAGACGCGTTTCAAATATACTCCCTCGTCAGTGTTTCACAACTAGCACTGGGAGGCATCATCTTTTAACGTCATACTTTCAGGCATAGAAACAAACGAGGGATGGCAGAACACCTATCGTGGGCATCATCTTGTAATGTTATGCATGTTAGTTGTTACACAATTTTCAATGAGAGCGCTATCCATTATAATCATTCAATATGATATAAACACAGGCGATTCATTATAAAATTACCCTACAATTAGTTACATTACCCCCATGTCGTACAATATTGCTGTGAATCAGCATTTAACGAGCTCCTCTATCTCATTAATTGGGTCATCAATTTTCGCATAAAAACGCACGTTACGGGCGCTATTAGCTGATATTATTAATACCTGATAGATACATATGTGCCAATGCTTAATGCTGATATTATAAAAATAACAATGAGAGCATCATGGTTGCCATGGTTTCCTCTAAATTCTATTCCACTGTGTATATGTGCCGATACACGGCGAAATAGAATTTAGAGGGAACCATACCAACCTGATACAGGTTGCCTATTGCCGATCCACAGCGAGATTATAGCAAATAGTTGCTTTTACAAAAATGATTGATTGCACTCTCACCATGATGCTCTCATTGCTATTTTTATAATATTAGCATTAAGCATTGGTACCTATGTATCTATCTACCTCCCTGTGACTTTGAAAAGCTTGGAGGGGACTCCTGCCCCCCCATGCTGCTCTGGAGACTGCCACCTCCCTGGGGCTTTAACCAATTGTGGGTGGGGGGCATCACGGCGCCCTGCAGCCCCGGGGACCGCCATCAGAAAGGGGGTATGGCCTGTGTCCACCTCCCAGCAATCCCACTGTGTGGGGCTTCCTGGAGGTAACAGGTAGACTTGTTGGCCCCTAAGGAACCCCAGCTGCGAAAGAGACTTCACGCCCCATCCAAGAGCATGCCAGGAGGCCTGTTTGCAGAGTGGTGGGCAAAGGGGGCATGGCCTGCTATGAGAACTTAGCAATCCTGCTGTGTGGGACTTACAAGAGGTAATAGGAGGGGTAGTTGACCCCCAAAGATGTCCTTGTGGCCAACTACCCCTCCTGTTACCTCCAGTAAGTCCAACGCAGTGGGATTGCTAAGAGGTCTTCAGAGGCCATGCCCCCTTTCTCTACCACTCTACAAACATGTCTCCTGGCACACTACTGGTTGGGGGATGAAGTCCACTTTACTCCTGTGGGACTTTGGGGGCAAAAAAGCCGTCCTGGTACCTCCTGTAAGTCCTACACAGCGGAATTCCTGAGCGCTGGTCGGAGGCCCACAAACCTTTCTCCACCACTCTGCAAACACAACTACTAGTTAAAGAGCCATTTGCGAGAGTTAGAGCTATTGTCGTTGTAAATGTAAAAGTTTTTTACTAATGTTTTTTGGAGTGGAGTGGAAGTACGTTGTATGTAGTAGAATTATGTGGTATGTTGTGCAGTGAAATTATGTGGATAGAAGGTATGTGGCACTTAGTGTATAGGAATTATGTAGAGTGGGATTATGTGTTACGGAGAGTAATTATGTGGTATGGTAGTCTGTGTTGTGAAGTGGTGACCTCAGGTTTAGTCTTCCTCATTTCCATAGAAACTAAACTATCAACTCAATGAGACAAAAAAAGAAGGAACCACTGAGGATCACTTCTGGACCTAGTCAGAGGTATGAGCAGGGCCACTGGAATTATGCGACTGCTCGGCTGCACCGATTTGTGCATAATTATACATTTTCCACATTTGCCACATAATCCATCGTCTGCTGCATAATCTGCAGATTTGAACACAAAAACCCTTGGGCCCGATTCACAGAACTAACTTAAGACAAAATCCTAAACTTACTACCATTTTGGTATTCACAGAAGGCACTTACTCATTTTGGTATTCACAGAAGGCACTTACTCATTTCGGTATTCACAGAAGGCACTTACTCATTTCGGTATTCACAGAAGTTAGGAGTCCTAACTTTAGGACTCCTAAATGCCTTCTGTGAATACCGAAAGTCTTAAAATTAGGATTTTTCTCAGTTTAGTAGTAGTATAGTTAGGACTCCTAACTTTAGGACTCCTAAATGCCTTCTGTGAATACCGAAAGTCTTAAAATTAGGATTTTTCTCAATTTAGTAGTCCTAAATTTAGGACTCCTAACTTTAGGACTCCTAAATGCCTTCTGTGAATACCGAAAGCCTTAAAATTAGGATTTTTCTCAGTTTAGGAGTCCTAAGGTTAGGACTCCTAACTTTACAACTACTAAACTGAGAAAAATCCTAATTTTAAGGCGTTCGGTATTCACAGAAGGCATTTAGGAGTCCTAAAGTTAGGAGTCCTAAACTTAGGACTACTAAATTGAGAAAAATCCTAATTTTAAGACTTTCGGTATTCACAGAAGGCATTTAGGAGTCCTAAAGTTAGGACTCCTAACTTCTGTGAATACCGAAATGAGTAAGTGCCTTCTGTGAATACCAAAATGAGTAAGTGCCTTCTGTGAATACCAAAATGGTAGTAAGTTTAGGATTTTGTCTTAAGTTAGTTCTGTGAATCGGGCCCCTTGTTTCTAGCTCAAACGCCTCAACCGTTACCAAACATGCAGCGGCAAGTGTTACAGCGTGGTGGAAGGCCCTTTGCAAACCTAGAATGGTCACCTGTTACTTATTGCTAAATATGGGTGTTACATTGGTACTACTGGTGCAAACCACTCTTGCTTCTTTCTGTGCCTCTCTTGCCTCTTTCTGCATTTGTGTTGCTTCTTTCTGCACCTCTGTTGCCTCTTTTTGCACCTCACTTGCTTCTTTCTGAACCTCTCTTGCCTCTTTCTGTACCTCTGTTTCCTCTCTCTGCACCTATCCTGCCTGTTTCTGTACCTCCCCAGCCTCTTTCTGCACTTCTCTTGCCTCTTTCTGCACCTCTGCTGCTTCTTTCTGCACTTCTCTTGCCTCTTTCTGCATCACTGTTGCTTCTCTCTGAACTTATTTTGCTTCTTTCTGCACCTCTCTTGCTTCTTTCTGCATCCCTCGTGTCTCTTTCTGCACCCTTCTTCCCTCTTTCTGCACTTCTCTTGCCTCTTTCTGCACCTCAACTGCCTCTTTCTATACCCCTCTTGATGCTTTCTGCACCTCTGTTAATTCTTTCTGCACTTCCCTTGCCTCTTTTTGCACATCACTTGCTTCTTTCTGCACTTCTCATGCCTCTTTCTGCACCCTTCTTTCCTCTTTCTGCACCTCTCTTGCCTCTTTCTGCATCTCTCTTCCCTATTTCTGCACCCCCTGCCTCTTTCTGCACTTCTCTTGCTTCTTTCTGCACTCCTTGTGCCTCTTTCTGCACCCCTCCTGCCTCTTTCAACACCTCTGCTTCTTCTTTCTTTACTTATTTTGTTTCTTTCTACACCTCTCTTGCTTCTTTCTGCACCCCTCTTGCCTCTTTCTCCACCCCTATTCCCCCATTCTGTATCTCTGTTGCTTCTTTCTGCACTTCCCTTGCCTTTTTCTGCACCCCTCTTGCCTCTTTCTGTACCCCTGTTGCTTCTTTCTATAGTTCTCCTGCCTCTTTCTGCACCTCACTTGCTTCTTTATGTACCCATCTTGGCCTTCTTCCCTCTTTCTGCACCTCTCTTGCCTCTTTCTGCACACCTGTTGCTTCTTTCTATAGCTCTTCTGCCTCTTTCTGCACCTCACTTGCTTATTTCTGCACCCATCTTGGCTCTTTCTGCAACCTTCTTCCCTCTTTCTGCACCACTCGTGCCTGTTTCTGATGTCTCTTGCCTCTTTCTGAACTTCTCTTGCCTCTTTCTGCACCTCTGTTGCTTCTTTCTGCAAGTCTCTTGCTTCTTTATGTACCTTTCTTGCTTCTTTCTGCACCCCTCTTGCCTCTTTCTGCACCCTTCTTCCCTCTTTCTGCACCTCTTTTACCTCTTTCTGTATCTTTCTTTAGGGGTGGGCGGAATTTGCGTAATCGCGTTACGCAAATCTCTGCGAAACGGTAAAAAATCTCCGCGAACATGCAGAAATTCCGCGAACACGCGGAATTGCATGTCCGCAATGCTTTTTTCCTGTTCACAGTTGCTGTTTGTGTGCTCGGGGAGAAATATCTCGTGAACACGCATTTTGAGAACGTGAACAAGAAAAAATTTCGCAAGGTCGCGGAAAGCAGAATTTTGGGCAATTTCGCGTTCTCCGCGGAACGCGAAATTACCGAAATTCCGCAAATTCCGCGAGCGGAACGGAATTTACCGCCCAGGCCTACATTTCTTCCCTCTTTCTGCACCCCATGCCATTTTCTGCTCCTCTGTTCCTTCTTTCTGCACTTCTTTTGCTTCTTTCTGTACCTCTTGTGTCTTTTTGCACCACTTGTGCCTCTTTCTTCACCCCTCTTCCTTCTTTCTTCACCCCTCTTGCCTCTTTCTGCAGCTCTGTTGTATCTTTCTGCACTTCTCTTGCTTTTTTCTACATCTCTCTAGGTGCTTTCGGCATCCCTCGTGCCTCTTTCTGCACCCCTCTTCCCTCTTTCTGCATCTCTGTTCCTTCTTTCTGCACTTCTCTTGCCTATTTCCCCACCCCTGTTCCCTCGTTCTGCACCTCTGTTGCTTCTTTCTGCACTTCTCCTGCCTCTTTTTGCATCCCTCTTGCCTCTTTCTGTACCTCTGTTGCTTCTTTATGCAAGTCTCTTGTTTCTTTCTGCACCTCTCTTGCTTCTTTCTGTACCCCTCTTGCCTCTTTCTGCACTCTTCTTCCCACTTTGTGCACCTCTCTTACCTCTTTCTGCACCATTCTTCCCTCTTTGTGCACCCCCTGCCATTTTCTGCACTTCTGTTCTTTATTTCTGCACTTCTTTTGTTTCTTTCTGCAACTCTCTTGTGTCTTTTTGCACCACTTGTGCCTCTTTCTGTACCCCTCTTCCTTCTTTCTGCACCCCTCTTGCCTCTTTCTGCAGCTCTGTTGCATCTTTCTGCACGTCTCTTGCATCTTTCTGCATCTCTCTAGGTTCTTTCTGCACCCCTCGTGCCTCTTTCTGCACCCCTCGTCCCTATTTCTGCATCTCTGTTCCTTGTTTCTGCACTTCTCTTGCCTATTTCCCCATCCCTGTTCCCTCCTTCTGCACCTCTGTTGCTTCTTTATGCCCTTCTCTTTTAACTTTCGGCACCTCTCTTGCTTCTTTCTGCCCCCTTCTTCCCTCCTTCTGCACCTCTTTTGCCTGTTTCTGCAACTCTCTAGCCTCTTTTTGTACCTCTCTTGCCTCTTTTTGCACCTCTGTTGCTTCCTTCTGAACTTCTCTTGCCTCTTTCTGCACCTCTGTTGCTTGTTTCTGCACTTCTCTTGTTTCTTTCGGCATCTCTCTTGCTTCTTTCTGCACTCCCTCTTGCCTCTTTCTGCACATCTCTTCCCTCTTTCTGCACCCCCTGCCTCTTTCTGCACCTCTGTTGCTCTTTTCTGCACCCCTTGTGCCTCTTTCTGCACCCCTCTTCCCTACTTATGCACCCTCTTCCCTTATTCTGCACCTCTGTTCCTTCTTTCTGTACTTTTTCTGTTTCTTTATGCAGCTCTGTTGCTTCTTTCTCTACCCCTCTTGCCTTTTTCTCCACCCCATTCCCCCTTTCTGCATCTCTGTTTCTTCTTTCTGCACTTCTATTGCCTCTTTCTGCACCCCTCTTGCCTCTTTCTGCACCTGTTGCTTCTTTCTGCACTTCTCTTGCCTCTTTTTGCACCTCACTTGCTTCTTTCTGTGCCCTTCTTCCATCTTTTTGCACCTCTCTTGCCTTTTTCTGCATCCCTGTTCCCTCTTTCTACACTTCTCCTGCCTGTTTCTGTACCTCTCTTGCCTCTTTCTGCACTTCTCTTACCTCCTTCTGCACCTCTGTTGCTCTTTTCTGCACCCCTTGTGACTCTTTCTGCACCCCTCTTCCCTATGTATGCACCCTCTTCCCTTATTCTGCACCTCTGTTCCTTCTTTCTGTACTTTTTCTGTTTCTTTTTGCAGCTCTGTTGCTTCTTTCTCTACCCCTCTTGCCTCTTTCTCCACCCCATTCCCCCTTTCTGCATCTCTGTTTCTTCTTTCTGCACTTCTCTTGCCTCTTTCTGCACCCCTCTTGCCTCTTTCTGCACCTGTTGCTTCTTTCTGCACTTCTCTTGCCTCATTCTGCACCTCACTTGCTTCTTTCTGTGCCCTTCTTCCATCTTTCTGCACCTCTCTTGCCTTTTTCTGCATCCCTGTTCCCTCTTTCTATACTTCTCCTGCCTGTTTCTGCACCTCTCTTACCTCTTTCTGCACTTCACTTGCTTCCTTCTGCACCTCTGTTGCTTCTTTCTACACTTCTTTTGCCTCTTTCTGTACCACACCTGCCTTTTTCTGCACCTCCGTTGCTTCTTTCTCCACTTCTCTTGCTTCTTTCTCCATCCCTCTTGATTCCTTCTGCACCCGCCTTGCCTCTTTCTGCACCCTTTTTCCCTCTTTGTGAACTTCTCTTACCTCTTTCTGCACCTCTCTTCCCTGTTTCCGCACCCCCTGACTCTTTATGCACCTCTACTCTTTCTTTCTGTACTTGTTTTTCTTTCTGCACCTCTATTGCATCTTTCTGCACTCCCTGTGCCTCTTTCTGCATCCCTCTTCCCTCTTTCTGCACCCCTCTTCCCTCTATCTGCAGCTCTGTTTCATTTTTCTGCACTTCTCGTGCTTCTTTCTTCACCTCTCTGACTTCTTTCTGCACCCCTCGTGCCTTTTTCTGTACCTCTCTTCCCTCATTCTGCACCCCTCACGCCTCTTTCAGCACCTCTGTTCCTCATTTCTCCACTTCTTTTGTTTCTTTCTGCACCTCTCTTGCTTCTTTCTTCACCCCTCTTGCCTTTTCTCTACCCCTCTTCCACTTTTCTGCATCTCTGTTGCATCTTTTTGCACTTTTCTTGCCTCTTTTTTCACCCCTCTTCCCTCTCTTTGCACATCTGTTGCTTCTTTCTGCACTCCTCTTTCTTCTTTGAGCACCACTCTTGGTTCTTTGTGCACCCCTCTTCTTTCTTTCTGCACCTCTTTTGCTTGTTTCTGCAACTCTCCTGCCTCTTTCTGCACCTCTGCTGCTTCTTTCTGCACTTCTCTTGCCTCTTTCTGCACCTCTTGCCTCTTTATGCACCTCTTTTGCTTCTTTCAGTACTTCTCTTGCCTCTTTCTGCACCCCTCTTGCCTCATGTTGCACCTCTGTTGTTTCCTTCTTTCCGCACTGCTCTTGCTTCTTTCTGCACCTCTTTTGCCTATTTACGCAACTCTCTTGCCTTTTTCTGCACTTCTCTTGCCTTCTTCTGCACGTCTGTTGTATCTTTCTTCACCTTTCCTGCCTATTTATGCATTCCTCTTGCCTCTTTCTGTATCCCTCTTCCCTCTTTCTGCACCCCTCTTCCCTCTTTCTGCACGTCTCTTGCCTCTTTCAGCACCCCTGTTCCCTTTTTCTGCACCGCTCTTGCATATTCCTGCAACTCTTTTGCCTCTTTCTGCAGTTCTCTTGCCTCCTTCTGCACCTCTGTTGCTTCTTTCTGTACTTCTCTTCCCTCTTTCTGTACATTTCCTGCCTCTGTCTGCACCCTTCTTGCTTCTTTTTGTACCTCTCTTGCCTCCTTCTGCAACTGTGTTGGTTCTTTATGCACTGCTCTTGCTTCTTTCTGCACGTCTTTTGCCTGTTTCTGCAACTCTCTTGCTTCTTTCTGCACTTCTCTTGCCTCCTTCTGCAACTCTGTTGCTTCTTTCTGCACTTGTCTTGTACTTTTTCTGCACCCCTCTTACCTCTTTCTGTACCTCTGTTGCTTCTTTATGTACCTCTCTTGCTTCTTTATGCAACTTTCTTCTTTCTGCACCCCTTTTGCCTCTTTCTGCACCTTACTTGCTTCTTTATGTACTTCCCTTGCTTCTTTCTGAACCTGTCTAGCTTCTTTCTGCACTTCTCTTGCTTCTTTTTCTACCTAAGTTGCTTCTTTCTGCACCTCTCTTGCTTCTTTCTGCACCCCTCTTCCCTCTTTCTGCACTCCTCTTCCCTCTTTCTGTACCTCTGTTGTCTGTTTTTGCACCTCTTGCCTCTTTCTGTACTTCTTTCCTCCTTCTGCACATCTGTTGCTTCTTTCTGCGCTCCTCTTGCTTCTTTCTGCACCCTTGTTACCTTTTTCCACACCTCTCTTGCCTGTTTCTGCAACTCTCTTGCCTCTTTCTGCAGTTCTCTTGCCTCCTTCTGCACCTCTGCTACTTCTTTTTGCACTTCTCTTGCCTCTTTCTGCACCCCTCTTACCTCTTTCTGCACCTCTGTTGGTTCTTTATGTACCTCTCTTGCTTCTTTATGCACCTCTCTTCTTTCTGCACCCCTTTTGCCTCTTTCTGCACCTCACTTGCTTCTTTATGTACTTCCCTTGCTTCTTTCTGCACCTGTCTAGCTTCTTTCTGCACTTCTCTTGCTTCTTTTTCCACCTAAGTTGCTTCTTTCTGTACCTCTCTTGAAACTTTTTGTACCCCTCTTGCGTCTTTCTGCACCCCTCATCCTGCACATTTCTTGCCTCTGTCTGCACCCCTCTTGTCTCTTTCTTCACCTCTTTTGCTTCTTTCTGCACTTCTCTTGCCTCTTTCTGCACCCATCTTGCCCCTTTCTGCACCTCTGTTGGTTCTTTCTGCACCTCTCTTGCAAATTCCTTCACCTCTCTTGCCTCTTTCTGTACCCCTCGTCCCACTTTCTACACCTATCTTGCTTCTGTCTGCACCCCTGTTCCTTGTTTCTGCACTTCTTTTGCCTGTTTCTGCAACTCTGTTGCTTCTTTCTGAACTTCTCTTGCCTCTTTATTTACTCAAATGGGAAGTGCCACCTGTCAAGTTTAAACGTCTGCTTGCTTTTGTGACTGAGGTATATGTCTACTTGTACATGTATTTTTACATGTGTTATGCATCTGAAGATGGTAGTTTAAAAAGCGGGTAACTTCTCCTATAGGTGGTCAAATCTTCTCAGTTCTTCTCGGTCATTCGGTTGCACAGGCAGACATGTCTTATGCATATTGGTGTTATAGGGCCTCTCAAATATACTATTGAATACTCAAGTACCTTCTATTGTGAGCAGAAAGAAATGCATACACCTTTTTAAACACAAATTTACAGAGTATGCTGTTTGAAATACAGGTATTCAAGTATCTGTATGTTTATTTTTATGTAACATGTCACTAGGTAAAAGCAGTGACACACGCATGCATACCTTCACAAACCTGGTGAGACTTACAACAGTGATATGGTTAGGATTGCTGTTTTACATTTGGTAGGCCTGACATTCTGAGCAGTGGATGAATAGTGAACCTTCAATAGAAAAGTGAGGTTTAAGACATCTTGGGAGAAGGATTAGTGATAAGGCTACTTTGTATGAGTCTGTGGAAAGGTACAGTCAAAGTAGGTATTCTTCTGCACCTCTGATGCTTCTTTTTGCACTTCTCTTGCTTTTCTCTCCACCGTTCTTCCTCTTTCAGGACTTCTGCTGCCTCTTTCTATATTTTTCTTGCTTCTTTCTGTACCTTTCTTCCTCTTTCTGCACCTGGTTTGCCTCTTTCTGCACTTCTCTTTCTTCTTTCTGCACCTTTCTTCCACTTTCTGTACATGTTCTAACTATGTAGGTCGAGAATTTCTCCTTTGTTGTGAGTTGGCCTGTCACAGAACTGGGTCTTCTCGTGATCCACTAGGAATGATTTTAGACAGGTTACCGCATAGTCATTAAGGTTAGACCAGTGAAGGTTGAAGTCTCCGAGGAAGATTTGTGATGCCAAGGAGTTGTCATTGCATATTTCTATTATTTGCGCAATGAAGGAGAGATTGTTTCCTGGGGGGTGGTAGAACGTATAAAGCTTGCAAACCGGTAAGTGGTTACTTGAAATATTAAGGGAAAGGTATTTACTGGAAGGTGGTGTGGTAGTTTCTGTGTGGGAAATCGAGAGTGTGTGCCGGTTGTACAAGCTAGTCCACCGCCCTGCTTCTTAGATCTGTCAAGATGGATTATATCATGACTTGGAGGAACTAGGATGTCTAGGATGGGGGTGGGGCGGGATTTAGCCAGGTTTCTGTGAGGATGATAATATCCAGATCCTTGTTTTGGACGAGGTCAAAGATATCGGAGGCATGTTTACTGGCTGATCTGCCGTTGAGTAGTACACATTTCAGCTGTAAAGGTGTGTGAGGTAAGAGACTGCATGATGTTCACTCCCTTGAGGTTGTCACTATTTACAACTCTGAGGTTGTGTGAGGGTTCCCTGTGCGGGTTGGTGTGAATGGCTTGAATCTGATCCAGAGGAGTCTTGTTGGAGTTTTGAGTGATAGCATAAGAGAGGAGTAGATCCTCAATATCACTGGTTGCAAGATCGGCCTTCATTCTTCTAGGACAGGATGGAGCATTAGAAAGGGGTAAGGTTTTTGAGATACGGTGTGAAGAGTGCTGGACAAGGCAAGGGAGTGTGCTAGTGGGTACTTTGGGCAGCTTTCCTAAGGAATTGAGAGAACTGAGCAGTGGTAGGTGCTCAGTTGATAGGGCTTTCAGATCACGTAGTTGATACGAGAGAAGGTGCAGTTGGAAATATATCTCATCCAAACACGCAACCAGGTCTAAGTGTTGGTTAACTGGATTAGGTTGAGTGGTGCGATCCTGTGGAGGCCTCGAGGAGTACCTGAATGGTCCAGGGCAGAGATGTAGTGTTCCTGGGGAGTCTCGTTAGTGGCTTGCGGAGTCCCTGTTCGGTTGAATAGGGTGGCTGGTGAAGGTGGGAGAGTGGAGGGACAATTGTATAGTGGGTAGGAGGTGATCAAGGGGTGGTTGAGTGGGTTAGGATGAGTAGAGTCCAAGGAGAGCAGTCGCCTGTGCCCTGATAGAGAGGATGACAAGGACCGTGGGATCAAGGTAGGGGTAGGGGAATAGCCGTGTAGCTGACTTGGTATCGGCGAGGTGGGTGTACCAGTACGCCCGCAGGCCATCTGAGTCGATGGTCGATAGGAGTGAGAGACTGAGACAGGGGAAAGGTTGTCTCCGAAATCCGCTATGGTGTGAGAGGAGTTATGAGAAAAAGCGGTGTTCCCAGAAGTGTTGAGGGGTGGGCTGGTTAAGTCCTGGGAGCTAGGAGGGTGTGAATAGGTAACAGTGGATTTAGCAGTCACCATTTTCTTGAGTGTGGGGAAAATATAGTCCATCTTAGCTAGATCGACATTAGAGGCTTGGAGTAGAATGATACCAGTATCATGAAAGGGTGATGGTGGCATTTGCTTTAAAGATGTTAATTTGAGTCCATTTGGGGTTTTCCTTGTGCCCGTTATTCGAAGCATGGAGTAGAAGACATTCCGCCAACATGCCCGTTTTCTGGAATAGAAGATTAGGTCATTGGATATAATACCCTTGTTTGGACAGAGGCAGACATCTATGATGAATGTTTCAGGTTTGGATTTGAGTAGGTGATGTTTGTGCTTTTTGGTCGCATTTTTGGAGAGGTTAGGAGGGTAATTGATAGTGGAGGCATTGGATCCAGTGGGGTTAAGGCTTAACTCCATTCTGAGGGAGGCCAAGGAGGGAGCTCAAGCGGAGGGGGGCCCAAATACAATTTAAGGAAAGGTGTAAGTGACTTTATCTCTGGAGATCGGCCATATATAACTATGCAATGAGCCTAATGCCCAAGCATACCAACCTGTGACCGGATAGATGGGCTGAGGTTATTTAAATTTCTGATTGGAACACGTGGCGATGAGCCTGGCCCAGGAGAGACCTTCAGGTGGTATTTAAGGGGTCAGGGACAGGACAGGTAGGCCTTCCGAGGGCAAGGAAAGAGGAACCTTAAATTATGGCCAATCCTTAGGCTGGTCCAACTATTAGAGCCCAGATTTAGGATTAGGAAGGGGGTGGTGGGTTATTAAATATTTGATATAAATGAAAATTAGCAATGGAACTAGTGACCAAGCAGAGCCTTATGAAGAAGAATGTAGGAAATGGCTTGATTTAATTTAAGCGTGGGCGAGGTTGACTGTGCCTGATATACAAGAAACATCATGAGGTCTAAAGATGGACTGGGTCAGCGAGTATGCATGTTGAAGGTGCTAAGAAACGACCCATTACAAGATGTCCGAATAAAAAAATAAAAAAAGAGGTAGTCCTACCTTTTTCTTTACTTTGATTGAGAGATAACATGAAGAGTAGTCCTACTTTACTTTCAGTGCCCTTTGAGAGCTCATTGTCATGATTCAGTCAAATACAAGTTTCACTGTAGGGCTTGCCCTGTACTACTCTTCCTGGAAAACAGGCAACGACATGAAGAGGGCAATCCTGGACATATGGAGTGCACTGTTGCCCTTAGCATGACTATCAGAGATAAGAGCCCCTGGACACTCAGAAACAGGCACCATCTTGAAGCTGGGAGTCCTGGAATAGGGCTGCATAGCATCCAGTGGCCGGTGCCAGCATCATGAGCTCCCGGAGTTTCAGCTGTATCATGAAGTTTTCTCCCTTGCACAACGAAGGGCGGAGCATCTCCAGTAAAAGTAGTGAGGCGCATCAGCATCAGGCATTCCCTACCGAAAATAGTTTCCTTGTGAGACCCTGCAATGACCCAGCAAATAGCAGTAATGCTTGAATGGACCAGCATCCAGGGAGGAGGGGTGCGTCAGGTTGGCCCTCATGGAGGACATGCTGGGCGAAACAATCAAGAGGACGCGGCAGGTCTGACAAGCTTGTATATCCCTTACTCGTAGACAACACAATCCGCGTTGAAATGCGCTTCGGGGTGGCAAAGGTCTCTACCACCAACATGGTGGCCATCTGCATGATCCTCAAAGTCCGACGACTGCCTGGGAGCATTCAGTTTCCAGATGACCTCAAATCCCACTCGGTGGAGGGAGCGGTGGACAGCGCCTCAACGAGATCTCGAAGCAGTCGCAGGAGAGCGGGGGTCAACCGTCATGGGACCAGAGGTCATAGCAACCGTGTCTTGAGGTTTGTGGAGGTCCTTTCCTCTGTTTACAGTAGTTACTATTTCCATAGAGCAGCTGGGGGGAGAGAGGAGCTCAATGGGCTGGTCAATTCAGGGATTTAGGCTGATCGCAATCCCTTACCCACGGAGCCTCCGTAGATCACTCTTCTCCGTCGGCCATCTTGACTAGATGACTGTGGCTGAGTTAGAAATGGGGAGAGTAAAGTCACACTTCTCAGATTCCAACACTTTGTGCAATGTGGCTAAATTTGTAGTGGGAATATTAAATGTGCACTATCGAGAGTCCAACACTTTACCCACTGTGGCTACGTTTGGAATGGGAAAAGTACACCTGGATCCCTCTATGCCCCACCCCCAGGGCCCAACACTTTTCCCGCTCTGACTCAGTTTGAAATGAAAATAGTCAATCAATCAATCAGATTTTTGTAGAGTACATTACTCACCCATTAGGGTATTAAGGTGCTGGAGGGAGGGTGTGCCACGTTCCCAGTAAGTTCCCATTATTGAGGTCTTGGATGCACTGCCCTCCCTGACCGTGTCCCTTTATAGACTAGATAGTTTTCTCTGCCTTAGGAGCCTTAAGGAGCCCTTCAACTACTCCACCCAGCCTGATTTCTCTTGCTGTGACCATCTTGGTAATTACCATTCTGCCCCAATTAGCATTCACATTCAGCCATGAGGCTTCTCGTAATTAATACGGAATATTGAATCTCTTTTAGGTGCTCTCTTCCTATGTCCTGATGAAGACACCATGCTAAGGATTCAACAACCTTGACTACTGGAAGGGGTCGAAACATTGACTTTTCTTACTATTAATAGCAAGCGCTAATGACCGTGATTTGCTTACAGCGTACCAATACTGCTATGTTTTTGTCAAATTCATTTGCCTTTCTTTAGGATGGACAGGTTTTGTTATGTAAATATGATGTATATAAGGCACATTACCTTTCCTTTTCTTTCAACACTCACTAAACACACATCTTCCCTGATCACCTTACTCCTCCTCCACCCTGAGCACCATTTCCCCTAGTGTATAGACAGTTGTGAAGTCTTTCACAATCTATGTTGATGTCTTGAGAATAAATTGCATCTACTGCAGACGTACAAATATGACCTTGTGAATGCTTCCATTTCCTCATATGTTTTGAAGTTTATTGCTATTGTGACCACTCACTTACTGTACTGGATGGAGGGTGTGGGCAGCTCTGTAGGGGTCATTCGAAGAGCCAGTTCTTGAGGTCCTTTCTGAATTGGTGCAGTGTCGGGCTTTGCCAGAGGTGAAGGTGGAGATCGTTCCAGGTCTTGGCTGTGAGGTAGGAGAAGGATCTTCCACCCATTCTGGTCCTGTAGAAGCATGGAACGGTGGCTAGGGAGAGGTTGGCTGCTCCGAGGTTTCTCTTTGGTATGTGGAAGGAGAGACGATCTTTGAGGTATTGAGTTCTGAAGTTATGGAGGGCCTTGCAGGTGTGCGTGAGCAGCTTGAAGTTAATTATTTTTTCAATGGGGAGCCAGTGGAGGTCATGGAGGTGCTGGGTGATGTGGTTGTGCCATGGGATATCGAGAATTAGTCTGGCTGTGGCATTATGGATGGTCTGGAGTCTGCAGAGGAGGTTTTTATTAATTCTGGTGTAGAGGGTTTTGCCGTAGTCCAGTCTGATGGTGATGAGGGAGTGAGTGACCATTTTCCTAGAGTCAGAGGGGATCCACCTGAATGTTTTATGTAGGATTCAGAGGGAGTTGAAGCATGCAGATGAGACGGCTCTGATCTGGTGATTTATGGTGAGCGATGAGTCCAGGATGATGCAGAGGTTGCATGCATTGTCTGTCGGGTTGGGTGGATTTCCAAGGACGGGGTGCCACCAGGTGTTGTCCTATGCGGAGTGGATGGACCAGAGGAGAAGGACTTCTGTTTTCTCTGAGTTAAGTTTCAGGCAGCTCTTCTTCATCCAGGTTGCGACGGTTTTCATCCCTTCTTGATAGTTGTGCCTGGTGATGTCTCCTTCCTTGTTGAGGGAGAGGATGAGCAGGGTGGCATTAGTGTAAGAGACCATGTTGAACCCGTGGTTTCTGAGGATGTTTGCGAGGGGGGCCATGTAGATGTTGAAGAGGGTGGGGTGTGGGAGGATCCTTGGGGTACTCCGCATCTGATCTGAAATAGTAGTTTCCTCTCAAACTTAGCCACATTGTGGAAAGTGTTAGACTCTGAGGAGGTGTATATTTATTATTCCTACTCCAAACTTGTGAGAAACATATTACACTCTGTGGATTCAAATGATATACTCCAAACTAAGGCAGGGTACAGTAAAAAAAATAACATTCTAAAATTAAACTATCTTGACTACAAGTTTATGGCATGTTTAAGCAACATTAAATGTAAACAAATATATTTGAAAAAGAGGAAGCAAATTGACACTTTTTTATAAATAATGATCTATTGTAAAATATGTTTAAATAAATATCAACATTAATTATATATATTTTATTAAAAAACAACTGAAAAATAGAAAACTGTCTTTAATAAATATATTTTTCATGAATATTTTTTTAAAAAATCAAAATGGAAAACATACATATATATTATCATTATTAAATAGTACCGCTACAATAAATTAAGAAACAAGTGACTAAATTTACAGAAAAACAAATTCTGTAAACATAGTTCAATTTAATTACTTATAACATCAACAATTCTATTACCTCTTTGCAAAATGATTACACTCTTCTTTACCTTTAATACAACAACCACCAAAAACAACTTTTTTGTATTAAAAAACTGAGGAATTTTCTCTAAGAAAATAAAAAATATATTAAATTGAAATATTTCTTATAAATATAGTAATATAAAACTCTAACCACACACAAATCCTATAAACCCCAACAACCCAAACAACAAATATACTATTGTAAACAGTAATATAACTTTAAATATTATAAAATGTGCTACAATTAAAATATATTTTTTAAGTATATATTTATACACTACACAGCCAAACCCTCAAACAATTATCCTGAAACTGAAACGTTATTACGTTATCATTTTTTTAAAAAAGAAAACAATAATATCCATAAATAATAATTGAAACATGTAAATCAATGTACACCTTGTACCCCTATATTTTCCAACAATCTGAGCAAAAAATATTTAAAAATTCTCATTATTATAAAAAATAACTTCTAGAATTTAAAAAAATGCACAAAACTGCCCAAATAAAAACAAACATTAAAAAATATATATATTACCGAACACCTTTTTAAAAAAGTGACAAAAAATTATAAATATAACTTTGATATTATTGTTAAAAATAAAAAAGATATACTTTCCAACGATATTCCATTGCTTCCTAAACTGCTATCCTCGATATTGCTGTACTGCTGCTATTACATTAAGGACCAACACGTTGCTTAAGCTACTGCCTGTGATGATCTGTATGCATGAGTCCCTGTCTATCTGTGTACATGTGCATCTGTATATCTGTTGGGCTGTGCTTGTTGCTGTCTATAAGTATGTTGGCTTGTGTGTGCACAAATGTTTGTACATGAATTGCACTTGAACACAGTTATGGTTGTGCGCGTGCTTCTTTCTCTGTATATCTGCATGTATTTGTGATCAGTTTACATTTGTGTGTGGATGGTGTGTGCATGTGTCCTATGCGACTTCCCAGTCCACGTGGAGTCAATTGCTGTTTTACTTAAGTAACACGTACAAGTAATTTCCCAGTCTTTGAAGGACATTTCATCTTTGTAAAGAAGTCAAATGTTCTTCTTCATCATGAACTATTTCTGATCTGTATTAAAGACGCAATTTATGCCATTTTTTAGATGAAATCAAAGATCTTCTTTTTAGATCCTATTCTTGATTGAATATAGCCTGTTGTTGTGTCTCAGCAGTTAGTGTTTTCATAGTCGTGCACCCATAAAAATCCTTAAAAAATATTCATTGATTTTCTGTGCGATCAATAGAGCTACAATCTGATATCGAGCAACAGTAAAGCATTTATTTCCAGGTTTTGTTTATTGATTTCTTTGGTAGGTCTATTCCAGGAGTGCCTTCATAATATCACAACTAACTGAAGATAACCACAGGGAATTATATGGTATTAAAACAGTAATTGGTCTTGCAGGATCAGAAAAAAAGTCTACATAACATGTTTAAAAAAGTGGAGGAAATGGAGAGAGAACGCTCTATGTTTCAGGAAGCACTGAGAAATCAGAAAGAAGAGATGGCTCGCAGCCTTGAAAGAGAGGAAAAACTAAAACGTGACCTCGAGGTAGGTTACATTCTGTTTGTCTTTGGAGCAAGCAATGATATCAGCTTGACCCTTCCTATATTTTTCTGTTATCCTGTAAAGATTACATCTGTATTGTGTCGTATTCTGAGTGAACTTACAATCTTCTGCTGGGGTGACGACCAAATTTAGACAAGCTACCTGAGTTAAACTGACTGGAAGGTGTGTGACATATAATGCCACAAACGATTATTTACTGGGTTGTTCCCTCACTTTGGTCAAATACATCTTAAGGAAATTTGGGACGCTGGGCACAGGCATGTTTTGTGACACCCTTTTTTAACTTTTTGCCGCACATTGTTTAGGAAGTGACTTGTCCATTTTAATATGACCATCTAAACATCAAATTGTCTTTCGTCTTTTTAGCAACCCACTACCTTTATCTCGACAAAAGTTGTTACAAGCCAGTTTACTCTCTCAGACTAGCCCAGGCAGCTCAAATGTTGAGATGGATATCACTGACATATGAAAGCACCCTTGTCTTCTGTTGGTCATCCTTCAAAAGGTGGGCATTCATGACATTTGGTGGCTACCGCTAGCACTTGATCAACATCTCGAGCAAGTGATAGTGATATATAGATAAAAGCAAAAAGAGCAAATAATTGACGGACTGTTGATCAATGCAAACATTCATCCCCATTCACAAAGATCTGAGTTTAATCCATCGTTTGTTTGCTCACAAAACAATAGATTAAACCGAGCTCTGTGACTGGATGTGAATGTTTCATTTGTTCAGCACTCCGTCCATCATCTGTTCTTTTTGCATGTGATATATAGATAGGCATGTGAGGCAGACTGTCTTTTTGGGCTAGCAGACCATGTAAGTATCTGATGAACATGAAGAGTTGGTATTTCAGGTCCAAGCTAATGGAGCAAATAAAAATGAAAATCTGCTGTTTGATACTTTTGGTGACAAAGACATTTTTAAGAGTGTACAAGCTTTTCTTTGGGAAAACAGAATGTTATTTGACCAAAACGAAATGCTTGCATCTGGGAATAAGTGCTTGTTTTTGGAAACGTGAAGCCGATATTAGAAGACAAAATTATTACGTATTCTTAATATATTTAAAAATGAGTTTCAATATATTCATGCCGGTTTGGGGACACATTTGTCTTGACTTGTACCTGAAGTCTGCATCTGAGCACCACATCATGGATGCTGTGAGTCCAGATGAATTCTCTCCTAAGCACCCTAGACCATTGCTTGATTCCTAGATAAGAGAACAAGGAGAGTGAAAAGTATTCTGAATAAAGGACAATGGGAGAGAGAGAAAACGCGTACTGGTATGCACAGGAGGAGAGCTTTTAATGATGCTTTCAAACTCTCCTTTTTTCTGTTCTTGCAAAATCTGTAAACGAACATGTCAAATTGCATTTTAATTAATTCCAGGAAACCAACATTTACCTCCACTGCCTCTCGTAGTCCTGCGTAACTTGTTCTTGGGTGGTTCAACAGCATGAGGAGGTTTTCCCTGTAACTTTGCTGTGGTAAGTACACCTCAAGATGGTCCTAAGCACCAAGAAAGAAAGTAATATAGGGCAGGCCCCATATATGCTGGGATTGGAGACTATACCAATCCTGTGCAGAAATACTCACCCCACACCACTTTTCATCCATGCCCTCTGGCCTCTTGGTCGCTTCTCTATCCTACACACGTTCACTGCTCATTCTCGCCCTCATGCCTCCCTTATTTCGTGTCACCCTCTTAATCTGGGGAGGACCTGACTTGGCAGTTCGGGCTGGATTGTTGCCATGAGGCACAGGGTCAAGACTGATTTGCATATGGCCAGGTCTAAATTGGGGTGGCATGGTGAGCAAAAGAATGATGGATTTAACCCAGATCTCTTGAATGGGGGGTGAATGTTTTGATTTGTTCTGCATTCAGAACCATCAATTGTGTGTCTTTTGCTTTCTCGCCCTAAGTGCGCCAGGTATGCCCAGACGTGGGTCCTGGGCTCACTGTGCCACTGGAATCAAGCTATCCTGGCTGAAGAGGGGTAAAACCCCGAAACCGGTCCTAGGATGCTTGTTTCTGGTCCAGGGAGGACCTGGGTTGGCAGTTCGGGCTGGACTGTTCCCATGAGGCACAGTGTCAAGACTGATTTCCATATGGCCAGGTCTAAACTGAGGTGGCATGGTGAGCAAAAGAATGATGGATTTAACCCAGATCTCTTGACTGGGGGTGAATGTTTTGCATTCCGTCCATCAATTGTGTGTCTTTTGCTCCCACTCACTTACTCTCCCATTCCCTGCCCCTCTACTTCCTGTCTGCCTATCTCACTCCGTCATCAGTGCTTCTCCCACTCATTGCCCTTGGTTGCTTTTACACTCACTTGCTGTCATGTTTGGCTGCTCCTTGGCTTACTTCCTGTCATGCGGACCTCCCTCCCCATGCCCGCCAATACCCATCATTGCTTGCTTCCCCATCTCCATTCTCACCTCCTTCCTCGCTTGTTTTCCCATTGCGCCTGCTCCCCTTCCTCTGAATTAACTTTTCAGTCCCATTAATCGCCAATCGCTTGCTTGCTTTCTGGCACTGCTCTGATGTCCAATTGCACCTTGGACATATACTTTCTAGAAAATACATAAACAACTTTTCCAGACATAGATTGAATCTAGTTTCTACATACAGGTGACTGCTAGTACATTTAAATAATATGGTGGCTTCTTTTAGAACATTCAGGGTTTGCACACAGAGCCTTGATAACGGCTATAGATGTCATAACCTTTATTTAGCACAAATATTAGATTTGAAAAAATGCATATGCAGATGTATATATTGAAGCCACACCCTCTCTATCATTTGGTATACTCAAAATAAAAGCAGAGTCCAGTGTGTTGCCATTGCTCCTTTACTCTTGCAAAAAGGAGACAGTCAGGGCATCTGCCCCATTCTGAATTCGCTTGTATGTCGACACTGAGACTGGGCAGTGGTGGAGGCTTATGGCACCTGTGATGAAGGCCTATGGTGCTGTATCCAGCTCCAAAAATGACTTGTGTCTGACTTGAGGGGCCTCTAGTAACGACCTAAGCCTGCACATATATCTTTATGAATCCCTAGACCTCTAGTAAGTGCCTAAAGTGCTGCATCTGGACATGTGTCTGACCGCGATGGACCTCTAGTTAACGGCATATGGTACTGCAGCCGCGTCAAGAAAGTGCGAATTGCAGATTTCCTGATACTCTGAGGCCATGCAAAGGGGATACCTTGTTCGGCTCAAGGACTTTTTGGTATGTTGTGTTTTTATCTAAAATGAGTGTCTTTGGCAGCTCCAGAGAACCAAATGGGTAATTAGTGGGACTGAACGTGCAACATGAACATGCCTTGCCAAAGCATTTTCAGTTAAGAGACCAAACTATTACCTGTGGCAATTCTTGTTTAAAACGTGAGATTAATTGGCTTTCTTAATGCTTATTCTAATTAATTTGTGTGTCAAATGAAGCTTCTGAACACATGATGAAATAGGATGATTTTTACTGGAAAAGCTGTTTTTACCAGAGGTAATGGTGAACCCCTATAAAGATCTACCCCGAAGGCAAAATGTACTGCTATCTATGCTTTCAAGATCTGACTGTACATGCTAAGCTTGTCCTTTCTCAGAGCAATCAGCAAACCATACTCAAGTAGGTTTATGTCTCCAGTAGCTGTTCTTTGCATAAATATACAATTGTTTTTCTGTCTTGCTTACAGACAGAAAGTTTACCTGTCTGACAACAGCTCATGTCATCATGCAACACATAGTATACAACAAAACCTGCACAAACATACACAGACATATACAGCTAAGGAGCTGCTGCTTTCAGCCTTTAGATAATGTGATTCCGCTGGCTGTAGGCATTGGCTCGCAGGGTTGCCTTTCAGTGTTGGTATCAGCCATGGGTTTGATCAATTGTACTACAAAACACAAATAACTATCTTAGGTCTAAGAGTGAACAATGATCACAAGTGACAGAGGTTAGTTACGGTAAACTCCCACTAGGAAAAATCCCTTTATAGGACTGGAACCCTCACTCACCCTAGGTGACATGCTTCATCATTGAGTTCTTTCTCCCGATGGAAAAACCTAGTTCCACTGAGGGCTACAACCCCCTCACTGTGAGGGAGGAGTACAGGGATGTTAAATGTAAAGATGAGGCTGTATACAAAGGAGATCCTTTTTAGTCCCTTATGCGGTGAGTGGAGTGAGAAAACAGCAGCGCAAACAATAAGCTAATTTAGGAAAAAGAGTGTGGTGAAGTTAAAACTGAATGGTGAGAACCAAAATATTTTATTTTGTAGGTTTCACCATCAGGGTTAAAAAGCAGTGCAAATAGAGCAGTATAGAGCTTTAAACTGCTTGATGTAAAAGGTCAACATGGTTCAGCCCTATTGATCTGTAGAGAAGTATCCGGGCTTTCTTCAGGACCGTGTGTAAACAATAAGCTGCTGCTATTTGGTGCTTAGACAAACAAACAATTCTCTTTGATTTTGAATCTAGCATTACAAAGAGAGTGTGTTGGGAGAATGAGCTCCATCAGATATATTTTCACATACTGTCTGATTGGCATTCCCAAACCCCCTTTTTTGCTCAATAGCTGTATGTCACCAGGCAACCTCACTTACATTCCATCATTTATTCCTCTTTTGACTGAAGGCCAGTCTACCTAATATTCATACATAGTCTTAAAGTTGGTTTGTTTGCTGATCTGTCTCTCTGTGACACTTGAGAATATTTTGAGGAATAGACCAATTTGTCAGCAAGTAGGTTTCTCCGCGGTCTGACAAAGGGATTTTTTATTCTTCTTAGAGCGGGGCCCCCCTTCCCTGAGTTGTTACCAGGTTGAGGTGAGGGTGAATATCCAACTATTTGGGTAAGTGCCTTGCCCACAGCACGGGCTTCCAATTATTTCTAATTGGTTTATTAGTAGTAAATATATACTACAATAGTGTTGTATGAACTTTTGACACTTTTCTGACAGAGATTTTGTTTACGTTATTCTTTTAGATATACCCAGTAATACCGAAGATATATGATCTGATTACTGGTGTAGAATCAAAATTTATTGTTCGTTTGTCTAAGCACCAAATACCAGCAGCTTATTGTTTACACACGGTCCTGAAGAAAGCCGGATACTTCTCTACAGATCAATAGGGCTGAAACATGTTGACCTTTTACATCGAGCAGTTTAAAGCTCTATACTGCTCTATTTGCACTGCTTTTTAACCGTGATGGTGAAACCTACAAAATAAAATATTTTGGTTCTCACCATTCAGTTTTAACTTCACCACACTCTTTTTCCTAAATTAGCTTTTTGTTTGCGCTGCTGTTTTCTCACTCCACTCACTGCATAAGGGACTAAAAAGGATCTCCTTTGTATACAGCCTCATCTTTACATATAACATCCCTGGACTCCTCCCTCACAGTGAGGGGGTTGTAGCCCTCGGTGGAACTAGGTTTTTCCATCGGGAGAAAGAACTCAATGATGAAGCATGTCACCTAGGGTGAGTGAGAGTTCCAGTCCTATAAAGGGATTTTTCCTAGTAGGAGTTTACCGTAACTAACCTCTGTCACTTGTGATCATTGTTCATTCTTAGACCCAAGATAGTTCTTTGTGCTTTGTAGTAAACTTGATTGGGGTATTACTATCTTGCAGGTCTATAAACATTTCTCCCTTGGACCCTCCCCCATTGTTGTGTTTTCTATTTGATCAATTGTAGACTATTTTAAAAAGTAGTCGAAACACATGCCTATTAAGGCCTTGTTTCTTTTTCCTTATTTTTCTTTTTTATTTATAAGGAGAGTCCCTGCTTTTTGAATACTCTGTGCACCCTTTAGCTCCCCTCTTTCCATCATCACGTCCACTCGTCCGCTCTTTCCTCATGCTCAGCTTCAACTAATAAGAGAGAAAACAATAAAGGTGCTAGGTCAGTTAAACTGGTGCAAACTAAAGCACAGCATAGAACTACAGCAAATAAATAACACATTGCCAGGCGTCTGTTTGATTTTAAAAGAACCTTAAATACTGACTCTCCCACTAAAACCCTGGAAGGGTTCTAATAACCCAGGAAATGAGGAAGTCAATTTAAACTGTGCTGTCCAGTCTGATTTTAGCATGAGCCCAATCTCCGCTGTCATGTCTTCCATACTTCCAGGTCTTTCCAACCTTTCAACTGACCCACCCAGTGTCTGATCTTGATAGTACACCAGATCTACACTCCCCTCTGCCCTCTGAGAAATATTCCCTACCTCCACTCCCATTTTCTGGAGAGCCATCTACTAGCATTGGGAGAGGAGTGCAAAGCGGGTATGTTGTATATTTTCTCTGTATCTTGCGACGTAAGACTGGCTGAATGTGCCAGTGTTGAGAAAGTACCAAGCGGATGAATGAATCATCAAAGGGGACTGCACATCGAGGAGTGAATTATTTAAGATGAGAACATGGAATTGTCAGATCTTCTGTTGAGAACCACAACTGCACCCTGTCCCCTTTTACAAATGTCAAAGTTGATTTTATATGAGGATCTTTAAAATGCTTATGTTGTACTTTTGCTTGCAGTATATGTTGACAAACTGTTCTTTGGATAGCCTGAGTGTGTATCTTAAGGTTGGTAACTGAGGGGACTTCCAAAGTTGTTATCGTTGCTGGCCGCATATAAGAATGATACCTGCAAGTCCAGTAGAAAGAAAAGCTTTCTAGGGAGAAATGTAAGGAATTGCTACAGGCAAACTCCATAAGAACAGTCCATCAACTCCAAGCATTCAGAGTTTTCATGAGAAAAAAAACGTAAGTACTGTTCAGTGCACTGATTCAGGCATTTGGTCTTTCCATCTGTTTGAGGGTGGGAACCGATGGACATGAAATGCTTCATGCCTAATCATTTCAAACATTCTTTCGAGAATTGGACTTAAACTGAGTGCCTCTGGTGGTAACACTTGTGTTTAACAATCCTTGCAGACAGAAGATGTGAGTTAGACAAATTCCTGTAAAATCCACTGCTGCGGGTAACGTTGTGAGGCTTCTGGTTTGAAATGGGTCCCTTTCTGCAGGGTATCCCATGATTTTTTGCCTTTTTGCTGATCTCTATTTTTGCTTGTAGAACACTGTGCACTTTTACCTCTGCTAACCAGTGGTAAACTGTTTGTGCCCTTTCAATATGATTAAATTGGTATACAACTAATTGGCATATTTGACTTACCTAAAAGGCTTTACTATATTGTTCAAAGTATACCCAAGGCTATAAGTTAAATGTCACTTTTGGTCTGCAGCACCCATTTTGCCATCCATTCCAGTGACATTGCAAAACTGAGTGATGTTTCATGTATATGATGTTATCCCTTACCAAATAGTTGTTTGTAATCTCTGTGTATCGTGCACATCTCTCTGCCACACAGGTACCCTCCTGCTGCATCTGTAGTGTCATAGGTCATCATCTGAGTCAGACTCTATGTGGATGTCGTGCAAATCCCTCCTCATAGCAATACTGTGAAGCATGGCACAGGTTGCAATGATTTTGCAGCATGTGTCAGGCCTGTAGAGTAATGCCCCGCCGGTCTTGTGTAGGCAGCAGAAGCTAGACTTTAGGATGCCAAAGGTCTGCTCGATGAGTGTATGTGTTGCCCTGTGTGCCCTTTTGTATTGTCTCTCACTTGGTGTCCTCGGGGGTCAGGTACCGTGTTAGGAGCCAGGGCCGTTATGCAACTGCATTGTCACCTTAAGAGTATGAGAAGGGAAACCCTTAGGTCACATCAAACACACACTCCTGACCACTGTATTTATTTAGTTTTTGATTTTCTTACCAAGCAGGAAACCATGGCCAAATTCCCCCTGTGTCAGTTGGTACTGTATTCCACTGTGGCGGAACATGAAGGAGTCATGGGTGCTGCCTGGATATCTGTTCGCAAGGTCTGTGATGATACAGGAGGTGTCACACACCATCAGCACATTCAGTCAGTGTGAGCTTTTCCTATTCCTGTAGATGTATTCAGTGGATGAGGGGAGACATATGGCAATACATGTGCCATCAACATAGCCAATTACCTTGGGGAACTGTGCTATCTGGTCAAAAATTCAATTTTGTTGGCTGCAATGATTGAGGGGTATTGGGAAAAATATGTATTGTTTTACCTTTCTAACCATTATGTCCAGTAACTAGTGAAGGATCCTGGAAAAGGCACTTTGTGACACCCTCCATGCCACTGCTATGACCCCTAACTCCCTGACGCTAGGAGATCTAAGCAACACAATTCTTGCACATGGGGTGGTACTGCGTTGCTCGTGATTGTTGGGGCCCGTAGCTGGGGTTGCAAATCAGCAATTAAATCAAGTATGACCTGACTACTCAGTCTGTACCTTTAATGATCTCCTCTTCTGTCAGTTAAAACAGGATAACCCTCCCCCTAAATATCTTCTCCTGTCTCCTCCTCCTCCTGTCCCTCACAGCCAAAATCCTCATCCTACTCGCCAGAATGTATAACGCCGCCTTTGTGAAAGAGCCAGATGCATTTTGGGGATCTTTTTTATAGTTTGCACATGATCACCACCTGTTCTGAGTCAATCGTAATTGCATTTCTTAAATGGCTATTTTGTGACAAGTGGCAATTAGGAAATACTTTGCACACGCGGTTAAGATTCACAAATAGAAAATAGCTTGTTGTGATTTCCTATTGTGGCGATTTCCAAAATGTGATTTCTACTGGGTAGAAACTGCATTTTGCAACAGCGTTTATGCCTTTTGTACATACCAAAAGCCTATTTTGCTTTTCTTAACGGCCCAAAATAGCGATTCAGTCTGTTAAGATATGCAAAATTGTTTCATACACATGGCCCTGTGTATCGTATTAAGTCGAATACAATGGGCAGTCTTGGTTCGATAGTTAACTGCAATAAGAATTGTAGTGTTTGTTCAGAAACAGGCAGCTCAACAATGAAGTCCATATTTATAAAATTGTTATTAATCATTAAAATGCTTTCACAGAATGCAGTTAAAAACCAAAAACAAGTAAAAAACATAAAATACAAAATGTAAAATAAAAACTCACAAGGTAATTCAATATATCGCTACATAAAACTTTTGATAGAAGAAAACACTTCAAAATATAAATGAAAACAAAATCTCAAAGATAAAACTAATACAAGAAACGTCCCAAAAAACCTCATCAAGCTGTAACATACATTTACTGTAGGGAGACTAAGCAGTAAGTAAAGTGCTTTATCAAATGTTACTATAAAATTGTTTAGGAATAACTGGATTAACACATTTTCTCTGGGGATGTAAAAAATAAAACATGATTCAAATCCTGTTTTGCAGCACCACAGTATTGATAATCAGGCTGAGAGGACAGCCCCCCTTTTTAATCCAAACATTTTCACAAATTGTTATTTGGTTGAACCTTAATTTAAGTAAATATGTTCGTACTGCGGGATATAGATTGGCCTTTAAATACAACTGCATTCCTACATCTATAAAGCCCTTTACTGTCCCTCGAAAGTTCCCACTAAATAACTTTCTTCAACATATTTTCTGGGCTTCTAAACAGGTGAAAATAATAGAGGATAAACTGGGAATAAGCTTGATAATATTTTTCAGTCAAACCCAGCTTTAGAGTAATCATTTCATTCGAGCTAGAAGAACTTACACCAAGGTATCTTTTCCACAAAACACAGTCAATGTTAGTTAAAGTTTTAAGCTAGGAGATCAACCTAGCTTCTCTTCCATACAGTGAAACAGGGAAAATTTTAGCTATGTACACCTTTAAAAATTATTGCACATTTCTCCTCCCCAGTGCATTAAAGAATTGCAAAAGGCCGATTCCTATAGACTTTGTTTTAGAAAAGTGTAAAATGCCTTGTGGCGCTCAAATTATTAGAGATTTTCACTTCTAAAAATGTCCTAAGTATGTATATTCTTTTACCACCTCTAATTCCCCCCATTATAAACCAAGAACTGGGCGATTAAATACTGCTTCCCCCATTATCATAATTTTGGTTTTCCAATCATTAACTGAAAGATTATGTGCAAGATCAAAAGAGGCTACATTGTCAAGTTACTTCTGTAAACCAATAGGGGTGAGTGCAATTAAGACATCAGCATACAACAAAGTTGAAACCTTTCTAGATCCAAATTTAGGGGGATCTGTGACACCTTGACTTTAAAGTGATGGAATATCAGACAAAGAAAGAGAAAAAAACTAAGAGGCCAAAATACAATCGTGTTTAAGACCAATATTTACAGAAATTTTATTTGAATATTGTTGGACTTGGTCCTTTTTGCAGGGTCATCCCTAAACCTTTTTTGCCTGTCTCCTAGCCTTTTTTCTGACATGGTGTTGGTGGTTTTTGGACTCTGGCACTTTAGCACTGCTCTCCAGTATAAAGTGCGTGTCCTCTCTGTGTTAAATATCGTAAGATTGGTCTACACCTGTTTGGCCTATTTATTTTACCTGTCAGTCCCTTGTAAAGTGGTGTCTCCTATACCCAGGGCTGGTGAATTAAATGCTGCTGGTGGGCTTGCAGCGCTGATTGCGCCACCCACCAAAGTAGCCTTGCAAGCCTATCTCAGGCTTCTGCCATTGCAGGGCCTGTGCGCGCAGTGTTACTGCCGCTGTGACGAGGCACCTAAAGTGTGTTGAAATAATTTGCGTGCGGTGCACACCTGTGTTTGGATAGTTATGACTGGTATAACGGTGATGAAATGGTTTGTCTACTTTATAAGACTATGTTTTTACTGTGCTACGCAATATTTGCGGGCTGCCTGTCCCACATGTAACTGAATAAAACACAATCAAGTGAAAATTCACTTGAGCAACTGCGTGCACAAACAATGTAAGTTCTGACAGTCTGATCAAATTTCAATCAAATAAATCATGTTTTAAATGCATAATAAATAATGCTTCAACCGAAATAGCTTTTGTTCAGCAACTTTTCTTTTTGTACAATGCAAAAAAAGGTGATCAAAAAACAGGTGCATCCAATTAAGTATATCAAGTTCAATACATAGAATGGCTTATTTTTTTGTAACTGTACATATGACCATTCATGGCAAATACATTGTTGCAGGTTACATGATTACAATGCTTGTAACTAACACAACAATTCTAAATAGCCCAATGCATTTCGGGACTAGAAGTCCCTTCCTCAGGGGCCACTGTAATGAAAAAACATATGTAAATGATTGTCACAGACATGCAACAAAGTTTTTGTTAACAAAATTAATAACTTAAATCACGAATCACGACCCAAAATCGTGGGACCACCAAAAGGGTTTACAATCTCAATGCTATATAATAGAAATCAATGGAATAGAAGAGTTGCCACCACCGGATGAAAATGAGTACAAAGAAAAATAATGATCCACGCTTGCTGAAAAATGAAAACGGGTGAAAAACCGGAAAAGTGAACTGCTTAGTCTCTAGTGAGAACCGATTGAATAATTATAGATGTGCCCGGTGAGCATGTGAACAAAAGGCCCGAAAGACCCAAATATCTGAAATGTAGACAGAGAAAACCGTAGGATTTACCTGTAGGACTGGACAGTGCAACGGAAATCTGAAAAGGTGAGGACACTAATGAATAGGCATTTACTGGGGAAAAGCGGGAGAAAGAGAGGTGTAAAAACCCTTGAGTTCAAAAAAATATAGTGGGTTACCTGATAGTTTTAAAGCCAAGCATGTTATCTAAAAAATGCAAAAAGAGCAAAATAAGAGCAAAATCTACACAAGTATCCGGAACGAGTGTACTCGCGTGGACATGAACAGGCAGTTTACCGTGTTCCAGACTGTAACCGTCGAGATTAGAATGACCGGTCAGAAGAGTGAATGGCATTAACACCGGATATGCCCTGTTTCAAAGTTTTTAAAGGAACCGGGAGATCGCGTATGCGTGTAATCGGGATACTAACATAGAAAGCGGAGAGGAAACGGCTGCCATGATGGAGAGGTGGTCAAACGGTGCTGAATAACGAACCATTTTCTAAAGCTAACAACAGGCGAAAAACAAGAAAAAAACCTAAGGAAAAAATAACACGATGAAGAGAAAAGACGAATGCCAGAAAAAGATATGACCCAATGTGAACAGGGAACATGTGTGGCTCAAAAATGGCCAGAAACACATGCAGGAACAATGTTAAGAGGAGACATCAAACTGTGACAAATTACACAGAATACAACATGAAGCAGGAATGTAAAACAATTTTGTCACAAGAATATAAATCAGCAAATAGTATTGATATAGCAACCCCATTCAATGGTGTCAGCTGATAGTGCTGATGTGTCCTAACAAAAGTACTGAATGTGTGTATGCTATAGTGTGCGCAATTTCAGAATAGGCTATGCGAAAAAAGATTAAATGAGTAAATAGATGCGATCAAGAAGGTGTAGCCCTATTGGGAGCTAAGCCCATCTGTAAAGACTCTAAAATGGGTATAAAGTGCTGATATGTGTACTAGTGTGGTTAAACGAACTGGAGTGTGCAACTCCTCGAGAGAATGATTGGTTTACAAAAAACAGCTCAAGTCCAATTTGTCACTGAGACCGTACGGCATTATAGAATTAAGCTTCCTGATCCAAAACACCTTTTGTTGCGAGAGTTTTTTGCTGGGATTAGTACCATGTTTGAAAGTACGTTTTTCCACTATTATGAACCGTACTTGGGAGATGTTATGCCCTTGTTCCAACCAGTGAACTACTAAATTGGAATTGGTGTTTTTGTTTCTGATAATGTTTTTGTGTTCTCCAATGCAAATTTTTATTTTTCGCTCAGTTTTTCCAACGTAGAGGTATCCGCACGGACATTTAATACAATAGATGACATTAGCTGTATTGCAATCTGACGAATGGTTTAAAACAAATTTAGTTCCCAATCTTCGGAGTAAAATGAAATTCTGTTGTATGACGTTGTTGCAATGTACACAGTTATTGCATCTTTTCATCCCACTGTGAGAAATGTTGCCTAACACACTTCTTTTGGTTAAAAGTTCTTTGAGATTTTGGCTTCTCGTGTAGGCAACAATGGCGGTTGGTTGAATGACGTGCCAAAGTCAGGTTCCTGTGTTAAGAGATCCCATCTTTTTAAAATAATTTTTTTAATGCTTTTAGACTTAGTGGAAAATTTGGAGACGAAGACTGTACGATTAGTCGGTGTTTTTTGTTTGATTGTAAGAAGGGTACTTTGATGAATTCCTTGAATTCGGTTCTCTGCGTGTTGAATGATAGCTGCTGGGTACCCGCGTTGTGTAAATCTAGTCTTGATTCTGGAAAGTTCTTCTTTGAAGTTATGTGGAGTAGATGATATTCTTTTAGAGCGAATCATGTGAGAATAGGGTACATTTTGGATGAGTTTTGGCGAATGGGAGCTTTGAAACAATAGAGTGTTATTGCGAATGCGATCGGTAGGTTTAGTGAATACGCTGGTGTGGATGGTACACTCTGATTTTTCCAACAGGACGTCTAAAAACGTTAAACTCATTGAGCTGATGTTGGATGTAAATTTAATTCAGTTATTGTGAGTGTTTAGAATGTAAATCTGTTATTTAAGAGATTCTTCCGTGCTAGACCAAATCAGAAAAATGTCATCTATATAACAACAGTATGTGATCAAATTTGTGCTCCAATTCAGATTTTCCAAAATGTGTTTTTCTTCAAATGCAGCCATGAAACTATTGGCATACGCTGGTGCTCCCCCGAAACCCATGGATGTACAACTTATTTGAAGAAAAAAATCTTCTTGATAGTGGAAGTAGCGATGTTGGAGACAAAATTGTAACAATTCCATGAGGAAAACTTTGTGGGCACGTATTTCAGGTTGATTCTGTAATGCTCATTCAATAGCTTCAAGACATTCCTGTAGAGGGATAGAGGTATACAACGAGGTGACATCAATGGTGCCTAACAAAAATTCAGTAGTGTCAGATAGGTCTAGATGGTTCAAGCGGGATAGAAAATCAGTGGTGTCTCGTATGTATGATTTCCATGTACGTACTATTGGTTGAAGAAATTGATCAATATATATACCCAAAGGTTCAAATAACGAACCACAGCCAGACACAATGGATCTGAATGGTGGGTCGGTTGGGTGTTTATGAATTTTAGGCAACATATATATGTGTGGCCGTTTAGGATGTGATTGAATCAGAAAGATTTTGTTTTTTCCAGAGATCCAGCCCATGTCTTGTGCTCTATCTAAGATGATCTTCAAAATGTCCAGTTTTTCTGGAGTAAGATCGTGGTCCAATTTAAGATAAGTGTTTTCATCCGCCAAATGTTCCTGGACCTTTCTGTGATAATACAAAGAATTCATCATCACTAAGGCGCCACCTTTGCTGGCTGAAATGTCAATGCCGTATTATTGGCTAAATCTTTCAAAATGGTTCTTTCTTTTTTGGATAAGTTTTGGCCTTTATGTTGATGATATTCTAATTGGTTGAGATCCTGTTTAACAGAAAATTCAAAGCAATCCAATATTTTATGTGATACGGGTGGTACAAAGGTGCTTTTGGGTTTAGATTCTTGGAACTCGTGATCTTCTTTGGTGATAGGATGCGTCAACACATTATCTAAGAAATGTCGTAGACCTAATGTTCTCATGAAGAGGTAAAGTGGCACTTCTGTCTCATGAAAAGAAGTTTTGTAAGTTGGTAAAAAAGTTGTACCTTTGTTTAAGATGTTTGTTTGTTGAGTATTAAGCGTTTGAGACGAGATGTTTATAAATATTGTTTCTGACTCAGCAAGTTTTGTTGTGATTTCTCTTTTGTTCTTTCTTTTTTGTTGCCTGGTTTTGCTGAGCTTGTGCTTGGTTTCCCTGTCGTTACTTCCGGTGGATGCGGGGGTTGTTGACCCTTCAACAAAAAAGTGTGTGCCATGTCTGTGACCCCCCTTTTACTACATGTCAGTCACCCGTAAGGTAGGCCCTAGCTAGCCCTATGGGCAGGGTGCATTGTAGGTAAAAGATAGGACATGTACCTTGAGTGTGTGACATGTCCTGGTAGTGACAAACAGCCATTTTGGTTTCTCACTACTGTGGGACTGCCCTCCCATAGGAATCCATAGGGGATTCCCTGATAAGTGTGTCAGTGGTAATTCCTGATATGAGAGAAGCAGCGTGGTCAAGTTTGGTATGTTTGAAATAGTAATAATAAATGCTACGCAATGGTGTGCGCAGATTTATTATGACTATTTTAGAAATGCCACTTTTAGAATTCTGTGTGCTATGTGTCTGCCTACCTGATGGATGCTTGTTTCCGGTCCAGGGAAGACATGGCTTGGCAATTCGGGCTGGACTGTTCCCATGAGGCACAGAGTCAGACTGATTTGCATATGGCCATGTCTGAACTGGGGTGGTGGAGTAAGCTAAAGAATTATGATGGATTAAACCCAGATCAGTTGACTGGGGGTGAGTGTTTGATTTGCTCAAACGCTCCGTCCATCATCCCCTTTGGTATCGCTTTGTTCTCCCTAAGTTGGCAGGGTATGCCCAGACGTGGGTCCCCTCCTCACTTTGCCACTGGATTCAAGATAGCCTGGCTGATGAGGGTTATGAACACAAAACCGGTTCCAGGATGCTTGTTTCCGGTCCAGGGAAGGCATGGCTTGGCAGTTCGGGCTGGACTGTTCCCATGAGGCACAGGGTCAGACTGATTTGCATATGACCATGTCTGAACTGGGGTGGTGGAGTGAGCTAAAGAATGATGATGGATTAAACCCAGATCAGTTGACTGGGGGTGAGTGTTTGATTTGCTCAAACGCTCCGTCCATCATCCCCTTTGGTATTGATGTGGAGAACATGTGTGGCTTTTGAGTGACAGGGGCTGAGAGGTGTGTGTGACTCCAGGAGGGGCAGGGCGCTAGGCAGAATGGGACCTCTGCATTTGGAGTGGTGGGACGAGAAGTCCCTGGTCCCTGAATAGGATTGTGCCTGCCCTAGTGAATGCCGGCTCCGCCCCCCTGTGGTGTGTCTGATGACGAGCCCCCACGTAACAATAGAGAAGAGGAGCCCTGTCAACAGAGTGCTCCAAATCCCCCCTGAACCAGTTGCATCTGGTTCCCCCAAAAGCCCTGTCCTGCAGACAAAGAGATGCTGTGTATAAATGCTGGGGTTGTGACCCCATGAAAAAGTGTGGTGCTTGTGTTTACTTGTGCTGGGGGGGCACTGCCAGGAGAAACCGCTGTGGGACCCAGCTGCAGCTTCTTGGGGGTCCCTGCGTGCTGGCCTGCCTGGCTTCGCCCTGCTGGGGTGTTCCCAGCCCCAAGGACTCTTTACTCTTGACCCAGCTTACCACAGGAACTTGGAGGGGCTCAGCGCCTCGGGAGCGCTATATTATAATTACCCAAGAGGAGAGCGAGGATCTGGTGGCGTGCAGCTCGCAGCTGCAGTGATTATAGAGGGCATCCCGACTTGGGGATTCCCCCGAGCTGCCCGTGGGAGCGGATGCCCACCCCGCATTGCCGTTGTTTCTGTGTGCTTGCTGGTGGGTGCCCACCCCACAGTCATCTTCATTTAAAGAGTGGTTGCCCACCCCGCATTGCCGCTGTTTCTCTGTGCTTGCTGGTGGGTGCCCACCCCGCAGTCATCTTTATTTGAAGAGCGGGTGCCCCCCGCCCCGCATTGCCGCTGTTTTTGGTGTGCCTGTTGGCGGGTGCCCACCCCGCATTGAAGCCTCCGTGAGCGGGTGTCCACCACGCATTGTGTGCTCCTAGTTGCGGGAGCCCACCCCGCACTTGTCAAAAGACAGAGAACCACCCGTGCCGCCGTCTCCAGAACTCAGGAAGTCAGGCAAGGCTGCCTGACGCGGGGCAGAGCTTACGGCCCGGGAGAGGGAGTCCCAGTGGGGCCAATCACGTCTGCAGGAGGGCGGGGCCCACATGTGCTGGTGGGAGTCCCGCAGGCCATCACAAGGAGGACAGTGCCTTGCCTCCAGCCCAGGGAGGACCGAAGAACCGAGGAGAGGCCCCAGGGACTCGCCGAGGCACATGGTCGGTGTCTTCCTGCCGCGTCGGAAGACCAGGCGGGTCCTGCGATGCTCCGGTGAGTGGGGGCTGAAGTGGGTGAGCGTTGGTGGTGCCAATTGAGGGCATTAGGAGGAGCCCAGTAACGGAGGCTCTCGAGGCACCGTGAGTGCCAGCGTATTCCCCCAGCTGCCCCACCTGACAGTGGGAACCTGCAACGGTTGGGTGCAATTGTAGGAACCGAGTGAGGGTTCCTAGGGCACCGTAGTGCCAAAGCATTTCCCCCAGCTGCCCCACCTGACAGTGGGCAGCTGCAACTTTGCGCATAATCATTTAGAGAACCCCAGGGGGGGCCCAGAGGGGGCCAGAGAGCACAGTGAGTGCCAGTGACCACATTTTTGCTTGCACAGTTGCCCCGCAATTAGCAGCAGCTGCCACGTTTAGGCCTGTGCAATTGGGCACTTTTGGGATTTTGCTGCATTGGCAGCCCAGCCCTGACTTTTTTGGACAGAGGGCATTTGAGCCCTAGAGAAGGCCAGTTGGCCAAGGGGGTCAGCTTATGGTTGGTAGGGCACAAGGCCCTAGTGTGATTCATGACCCATGATTATTGCTTAATGTGATTTAGGCCTATGAGGTTATTGCATAATGTGTTTTTGCTGGTGAGGCCCAATGCGTAATGTATTTATGCTAATGAGGTTTGGGCCTAATATGTTTTATGCCTAATGTGATTTATGCGTAATGGTATGCCTAATGTCATGGTATGATATTTTAGGATGGTGTCTGATGCTAATGTGGTAATGCTTAGGTCATTTTGGTACCTGTACTGGTTGGCTGTGTTTTAGATTTACCTACCTGATCTGATAGTTCTGACAGCGGCCCGACTGGCCTGGTCCTGTATATAATCCCCTGTGAATATTGCCCAGTGCCAGTTGGCACAGTGTAAATGTATGATTATGTTTCTAATGTGTTTATGATAATACAAAGGCTATTTGTTATATAACCTTGTGTGGAGTTCTTTTGTGGTGTGCCTAGTGTGTTGCTGCTGTGTGTGTGTGTGTTGTGCAAACGCTTTACACATTGCCTCTGGGATAAGCCTGACTGCTCGTGCCAAGCTACCAAGGGGTGAGCAGGGGTTATCTTCAGCCTGTAACTCCCTTGCCCTGACTAGAGTTGTGGTTTCTGCTTAGCTTTGGCGCAAGCCTTAGCCAACCAGAAATCCCATTTCTAACAAACATTAATTACCAGTGCCCTAAAAATGTTTGGCTAATTATCTGAGCGAAGGGATATCAATGGGCACAATAATTCATACAGAATGCTGAATATCAAGAGTTTATGCCAAAGTGTTAATCGATCTACAGGTTCAAAAGCCCTGCTAAAATCAACATATGCCACGTATATCTTCATTTTCCGCAATTTCAAATACTTTTCACGTCACATATACAAACACATGATATTGTCTATTGTGGACCAGACCTTCCAGAAGCTTGATTGTTCAATTGGCAAGAGCTAAACTGTGTTCACCCAGGAGTCCAAATGATTTCATGAACATTTAGCAAAAATCTTCCACATGACATCCAAAAGTGGAGTTGGATGATAATTTGGCAGAAGATTCCGATCCCCTATTTTATAGAGGGGGTTGATATTACCACATTGCCAAGACTTGGGGATTACATCAGCTTTCAAACAATAATCAAACAATGGCGTCACAATTCCAACCATAAATGAGGATCAGTTTCATCCAGAGAAAATTCAAATAAGGTGATAACAATCTCAGAACGGGAAGGTTGATCATAGTTGATGCACACAACTTACAAAAATAAGAGCACCAAGTATCTTCATTTAGGAGGATCTGTGTTTTTTTAGTATCCTAAACTAATCTTTTGTCTATTACAAACCTGAACTTATGCATATCATGAACAGTAACAGCAGACTGAAGATCAAACCAGAGCTTTGCCTTTTGATCGTTTTTAATAATTTGCCAATCAAACTTCGAATGTTTGTAGATCTAAGAATAGGATTTTATCTGATTGCAAAGGTATCTCACAATGATCTCAGAGTAGCATTCATTATTTTAGGAAGTGTTTTAAAGCATTATCCAAGCAATTTGTAAAGATATAATTTGCCATATATTTCCAAACATAAACACGATCGGAGCGAGTTCCTATATCAAAACTAGAAATCTTGGCATCCCACCTTTCAACCACATTAAGATTAAGTGTAACATAAAGCTGTGAATGATCATGTGAATGATGTCCACTGATATACAAATCCGGGTGGACTGTGTGTGAAAAACATTTGTAATAGAGCACTGGGTTTACTGTGAGGTGTTTTTGCTCTGCACAGGAGACACAATGGTTTATGTGTTTCATCACGTCTTGATCCATCCATTCCCACCAGAAATGCTGTTTAAGAAGTTTACCTGTCTACCTCTTTCATTTCCCACTATTAAAGTGTCATGATAATAGTATACGAGAAACGGCTGAAAGTTCTTGTCAGGTACATACAAACAATTTACATGCCATAACAGACCATTTAAATATTTTCCTATTCAAAGAACCAACTGGATAGAGGAATTTGAAACAATCATAAGTTAGGAGAAATCTAGTTAATCGGTGCTAGGACATCAAGGGTGCCTGACATTTCTTGAAGGCTCAGATGAACATGTTGATGATGTATTGACACCAGTGACAGTTATTGACCTTCCAACAGCTTCCAGCAGTAGTAGCAGTAAGGAGTCATTACCTCTGAAACACGCCTTCTCTGCGGTAAATAGGGACATCATTTGTTCTAACCGATACTAGTTACTTACAAATCTTACTGTTTTATAAGTATATGACCCAAGTTCACTGGATGGTATAAATTCTGTCCAGAAGGTGGTTCATTGTGCATCCATTTCAACCTATGCGGAGCAACCTATAGACAGAGTAGAGATTTTAAGCTGAAGTAGTAGAACTAAAAACATTGGTTAATGTGTTATTGGATAGTAGCTCTGCACAATCAAAGTCAAGCAAATCTGAAGTGATTTTTGGCTCAATTAACAAGGCTGATTCTTTTTGCCATATATCACTTTCAAAAGTAATTTGTGCAATCCACCAGTACCAACTAAAAGACTCTCAATCTGGGTTTAGAAACAAATTACAAATGAGAACTGACTTTACTAGAGATTTAATTGATCACTCATTAGATATCAGTACCTGATCTTGCCTTGATGAGAAACACAATGGGACCCAGAACTATTCACGGGGAGGCCGTAGGCATATTCCTTTAGGAAGGAACATGAGAAATTAGCATACCCAAACATCTCTAACCAACCATCTTTTCTTGGGGGGGAGGGGGAGTTGACTATGTGGTCAACATCCCAAAGCTTCCAAGTGGGGATGTAGCATCACTGATAAATAAAGCTATCTTTTGGATCAGACATACACTTCAATGTTGCTTACTGATTTGCTCTGATATTGTAATGGCCAAACACCATCCATTGTGCATAGATAAATATATTCAATTGTTTTTTTAAAAAAAGCCTCATATGCAAATGGATTGGTTTCTCTGGATGCCCACTCTACATCTAGTTCCAACATTCACATACAAATAAAGTTCAATCTTTCAGTGTTTGTGGCTCCAAAGGATAGGCTTCCTACAATGGTTCAACCATTTCAACAGAGAAACATTAGCAATGTTCGTGAAAATGACTTTTCACAGATAGATTGACACATCCCACCTACTCTTCCAGAGGCATGGACCTGAGACGCTGGGGATTCAACTTTAATATCTCCCCCTCATTTTAATGAGATACTTGTTTTAGATGATAGTTGCGCTCTGAGGTTTGGATCCCCGCTAGGCCTCACTTCGGCTATTGGTTTGAATCCATTAATAGTTGGGACTCAAAGAAACTGGTCTTAATTGATAATACCAATATCCAAATGTTGTCATGGAAAGTAGTCGGTATGAATTCCAAACTGACTGATCCAGATTGGGGGTCATTTATTGATCAGTTGATTGGGGGGAATTTATTGATCAGTCAGTCTGGTGGCTTAGTGGACTAATGTGTCCACTGTAGGGTCCTGTGTTAAACTGCATGGTCACAGGTTCAAATCCCAGCGGGTCCACTCAGCCTTTCATCCTTCTGAGGTCAATAAAATAATGAGTACCATTGAGTTGTGTAATAATAAACAACTGTTATTCAACGGCAAGATACCCTTGGCTGAACGTGCACTATACAAATACACGTTATGTTATACATGCCTTTTTCAGGAAACGTGTCTTCTGTTTCTGGTACATTGATCAGTTTTAATTAATTTTAGTCTTGGAAGCATCTCACAGGGGAGTAGGCAACCCTTCTGGATGATTAACTATATGGGTGAATGTTTCCCTGGCCTGCTCAATTAAACAAATGAGCATTAACTCAAGAGATTTCATGGTTTTGTTATTATTTACTGATGGAGAGGAAGAAATTAAACTCTTTAACATCTATAACTGCCCCACTAAGGAACATTCTATGTCAAAGACTCTACAAAAACTTTAGATTATTCTAGAGACAAACACTAATAAATGCCCACTAATTCTAGCGGGTGGCTTTAAAACGATATTTGAACTGCTTGATTGCACACTTCCTTTAACAGATGCAGAGGATGAGAAGTGGGACCTACCTGCTCGGACTTCCAACCGATTAAAAACTGGTCTGCTACAGTGTTTCCGCTATTAGCAATAAACGCTGACACATGGGCTGAGGGCATATAATGGATAGATTAATTCTGGAAGTGTAGGATCCCCGACCTTCAACAGAGTTGGCTGTAGGTCCAGAATAGATTACATTATTGTCTCCACCAACCTATGGCAGGCTGTGAAAAATACGGGAATCATTGAACTTGTGCATAGTGACCAATGTGTTATACACATGTCACTAAAAGCGATCACCCAGTCAACTATCCGACAGTATGATAACTGTGAAAAATACGTCCATATCCTGGGAATATCTAACCACACATCAGGGCATCTTAGCTTCCTTTTATGGGGAGGTTGCAGATACAATGGTAAAGCTTCAAGGGCAGTGCCATGAAGACTCATGTGGGTCACAAGTAATGCTGCTACATATTAAGTTATTTGCTTCACTACAGGTATACTTTACTAAAAGCTGAAATAGGTGGGATGACTGATAAGAAACCTTCCTGGTTCTCAAAACTTACAGAAAGACAGGAAGCATCCTTATAACGGCACTTAAAAACATCAAGCAGGGAGGCAAGGACATGCCCCTAAGAGTACCCTGGCCCAAGTTAAAAGAGAACAGGAAACATAACTGGTTGAACCTTATGGAAACCCTAAAATCTAAGGAAAGTAGATCATTTTGCCATATTGTCGCCAACGAAAGCAATCAACCACAAGCTGCCTTAGATTGTCATATCCAACCCTAGTCATGGATGAAACATTTGGATGAGCTATATTTTCTGCCCCTGCAGAGAATCTATTTGAGGCTACTACTTTAGACAAAGGGCTTGAGTTCTTGCGAGATACCCTGATGGCAAAAGGCTCTGTTAAGTGTGCCAAAGCCCCAGACTCTGATAAAATCCATGGGGCTCTCTAGTGCTCTGAGACTAAGGTAGGAGCCCATATATAAATGAAGACTCAAATGTAATTGTTTCAGGAGCTGATATTCCAGATAGTTGGAGGGGTGCAATAATTGTCCCCATCTACAAAAAAGGGGAACAGAGACGGCTTGTTAACTACCAACCTATTAGCGTAATCAATTAGTAAGCTCCAAAACTGGATGTTGGGGAATTTGATCCTTACCCACTAACAAGCAGGGTTTAGAGAGAAAGTAAGTTCACTAGATGAAATTTCTCTTTTTCTCCTCATTTATTGGAAAATGGTTAAAATAGAGCGTGGGCGTTTGTATGTTACCTTTGTCGCTCTAAGGGCAGTATTAGACATGATCCCCAGAGCTAAGCTTTGGACATTATTAAGGGAAATGGGTGTCCCAAGAAACATCTTGGATACTCTCATCAGACTTTATAACAACACTTACGCATAGGTCAGATGAGGATAAAATGGGGATCTAACTGTACATATTTCAACTGACTAAGGGGTTAGGCAAGGGTATGCACCAACCCTCTTCTCACTTGATGTCAATGGACACATTGATTATCTTAAAGCCTGTCATAACAATTCTCCTAAAATGGCTGGAGTGAGGTTCCCTGCCCTCTTACACGCTGATGATACTTTGCTCATATCTAAAACTATAATGCGTCTGAAATCTCTTTTTGATCAATTTATGGACTTTCGCGATGCTCGAGGTCTCAAATTAATCTCTGAAAAAACGAAGTATGTGAGTTTTAATGCACACAAGTTGCAGAGGTGTTTATTGATTGTGGGTAAGACAGTGATAGAAAAAGCACCGCATTTTGATTATTTTGGGGTGAAAATATATTCCAAAGATTGAGCCATTTTTTTGGATGAAATTACTTACCTGTCGTGTAGTTCCTCCTAATCTGTATGATCTGCACATTTGTTGGACAACATAAACTTTGAATGAGGTGCCCATTTTGATTCCAGGCACCCTGCAGGATATGTTGGCCTAGAGACCAGCTAGCTACACAGTGCCACCATAAACCCCCTAACCTTACCAGGGAGCGAATAGTTTCTGGTGACCACTGAACATGTCAACCCTGACCTCTCAACGATCATGGTAACAAATCAAATCTTTTCGCTCAGTCACTCGTGCTTACTTGTGCTCAGAGAAATATACAGAGAATACACACTGGGACATTTTCAATATATTTATTGAACCAACATAATTTTTGCATACAATCCATGTGATGTGATGATCAGTAGACAAAAGCAGATGAAAGTGATTACAAGCACCAAAAGAGTAAATATCAGATACAGTTCTACCATGGTGTTAAACCAGTGTGTATAAGTGGGCACATAAAACAACGCAGTAATCAGGCATACTCCTACAATGCAAACCCTACTCTGCGTGTACCTAGAGTGAGTGTAGGTGTGAAGCCAAGAACCCCAATGGACGATCCAACCCCATTACCTGATGGGAGAGAATGTAGACACCCTTCTTGGTCACGAACTGCACACCCTCTCATGAAGATGTCAGACCGCTGCATGGTGAAGTCTCAACATGCAGGGACCCTCGGTGTCAGCTGAAGTGCATCCCCTGCTAATCTTTTGGGATGCTCATTATTTTTAATAAAAGCATCCTTGTGATGTACATATAGATTAGCAATAATATGGATATGTAGATACCCCGTTGCCCCATGGATGACGATAGAACAACATTTGTGCATTGTGCATAAAAAGTCCTTGTACATGGTGTTAGAAGCATCGTGACAATGTTATGCGAAGCTAGATGTGTATACAGAAGTAGTTTCAAAGAAACTAATCCACCATTGTCACACACGGAAATATGTGTAACAGGTCAATTCAGAAATGTTATTGTGCAAAATTAGGACAATGCAAGAAAATGTGCTGCTTCGTTACTCGGCCATAACCCGGGCACATAGCACACTTGTCTACTATACACAGTCCTCACATAAATGATATAATTTCATATTTCATGACGGGTCTTATGAATCGTATGAATATGTATGCTACAAGCTTTGTAATACGAAAGGGTATAAGCTGCGCATGGGGAATGAGCAAGTTATAGTTCATGAATTCTGGATATCAGTTCACAACACTGTGTACGAAGGTACGTGAGTCATAGTAAGTTTTAAGTGGGCTGCAAATTAGAATTTTAAGTTATAACTATAACTTTAGAATTTCTAACCTTTGTTTAGTTTACGTTGGTTTTGTATAAAAATTATCAATAAAGTGTTACTAATTATAACTTATTCTCTTCCTTTGATTTTTCGTTGAATTTCAATGTTTTTTATATCAAAATGTGCCTCAAATTGTAGAGTTGAGTGTCACCGAGTAGATTGTCATAGAGTACAGGGATGGAGGGTGTCGTAGAGTGTAATGACATACAGTGTTGTGTTGTAGAGTAGAATGGCATACAGTGGGGTGCCATAGAGTGATGTGGCATAGAGTGTTTTAGTGTAGAGTATCGTGGTGTTGAGTGTCGTGGTGTAGAGTGTCATGGCATGGAGAGTGCTTACTTGTGCTCAGAGAAATATACAGAGAATACACACTGGGGCATTTTCAATATATTTATTGAACCAACATTATTCTTGTATACAATCCATGTGATATGATAATCAGTAGACGGAAGCAGATGAAAGTGATTACAAGCCCCAAAAGAGTAAATATCAGATAATGTTGTTGTGCAAAAGTAGGACAATGCAAGAAAATGTGCTGCTTCGTTACTCTGCCATAACCCGGGCACATAGCACACTTGTCTACTATGCACAGTCCTCACATAAATGATATAATTTCATATTTCATGATGAGTCTTATGAATCGTATGATTAAGGATACTACAAGCTTTGTAATATGAAAGGGTATAAGCTGTGCATGGGGAATGAGTAAGTTATAGTTCATGAAGTCTGGATATCACTTCGCACACTGTGTACGGAGGTACGTGAGTCATAGTAAGTTTTGAGTGGGCTGCAAATTAGTGTAGAGTAGAGTATCGTGGTGTAGAGTGTCATGGTGTAGAGTGTCATGGCATGGAGAGTCGTGGCGTGGAGTGTCATGGCGTGTACTGTCATGGAGTGTCGAGGCCTGCAGTGTCAAGTCGTGAAGTGTCGAGGTATGCCGTGTCGAGGAGTGGAATGTTGTAGCGTGTCATAGAGTGCTGTTGTATGTTGTTGAGTGGCATGGCATGTTGTAGAGTGGAGTGGCATGGAGGGGCATATAGTGGCATATAGTGGAGTAGCATATTGTCATATGGTGGGGCATGTCATAAAGTGGAGTGAAGTGATGTAATATGTCATGGATTGGAGTGTCTTTTGTCATAAATATATATTTTTTTATTTTAGTAGGTACCGTGGAGTAGAGTGGTGTGTCATAAAGTAGAGTGGAGTAGAGTATTGTAGAGTAGAGTGGAGTGGCATTCACTGGAGTGGCATGTTGCACACTAAAGTGGAGTTGAGTGGCGTGTGATACAGTGGTGTGTTGTAGAGTGTCTTAGAGTGGAGGGGTGTAGAGTGAGATGTTGTAGAGCTGACAGAGTGCATGTCGTGGAGTGAAGTGGCATGTTGTATAGTGCAATGGTGTGGGGTGCCATGGAGTGTTGTGCAATGGAATGGCATGTCATAAAGTGGATTATTTTTTTAACTTCTATAGATACTGCAGAGTGGAGTGGAGTGGAGGGGCGTGTCATAAAGTGGGGTGTCATAGAGTGTCTTGGAGTGGATGTGCGTAGAGTTCAGTGGCTTACAGTGGATTGGCTTGTCGTACAGTAGAGTGGCATGTCATGGAGTGGTGTGTCATAGAGTGCAGTGGTGTGTCATAGAGTGGAGTGGCATGTCATCAAGTGTCTTTTGTCATCATTTTTTTTTTATTCAACAGGTACTGCAGTACTTCCTGGATAGTTTTGAGAAAGAACCACAGTACTCCATAAACTTTATAAAAATATATAAAACAGTAAAAATACTGTTCTCTACGTATGCACATTTTGCTAAAGTGCGTCATTTGTTCCTATGGATTATCAAAGCAGTAATAAGGTATATTTCACATAGAAGCAGAGAACAGTGCCAAAGTAAAGTCTAAACATCATGGCTGCCTTTTTATTTTGTAAGGGTTCTAATCATCAGTGATGTCCTTTGAGATGTCATCAGTGATGTCCTTGTCGTAGTGGGCGGTAAATTTAAGGTTAGGATCCCCTAAATGTAACCATTCTAGGAAGGACTCAAGTTCATCACTGGCTCCATCCCAGATAAAAATAATATCGTCAATAAAACAGTACCAGTGTTTGATATTTTCATAGTAGGGTGCCATTTCATTGTATATATGGCGCTGTTCAAATGCATTAACGTACAAGTAGGCCAGGCTCGGCGCACAGGTAGCCCCCATGCTAGTCCCCTTTACCTGCTTGTACAGTTCGTCCTTGAATAAAAAAATATTATTTTTAAGTACCATCGTGATACATCCCAGTATAAAATCCTTATTTGCCCCATTCAAATCTTCCTGTTCCAGGACATCTGCCATTAGCTGGATAGTGTCATCCTGGGGAATGTTCGTGTATAGAGCTTCAATATCAAGGGTGACCAAGATTTGGGTCACCCTATTGAAGCCCTGTCCCTCAAATACAGTGATGGCATGTGCTGTATCCTTCAGGTATGACCTTTGTTTGTGGACTATAGGCTTTAAAAAATGGTCCACGTATTTACTAAGTGGCTCCAAAATAGAGCCTATGCTGCTGACTATTGGACGCATGGGGGGATTAGATGCATTTTTATGCACTTTTGGTTATCCATATATGGCAGGAATGACTGGGTTATTATTAAGTAAAAATTTGAATTCATTTTCACAAATCCAACCATTGTCTCTTCCTAAAGTTAAGAGATTACTAACTTCCCTTTTCAGATCACCCATAGCTGTAAATCTAACTCCCGTATAATGTTCCTCTACATTCAGCAAATCCCTCATCCTTCTCTCATAGTCTTCAGCATCAAGAACCACTATCCCGCCCCCCTTATCAGCGGGTTTAATAATGTATTGATCATTATTTTGTAGAGATTTCAATACTTCTCTTTGGTTAAGGGGGAGATTGTTGTTAAATCTATCTCTCTTGTTGTTTATATTTTTAATTTCGATCTCTACTATTCTTTCATATAATTCCACATTCTTATCTAATTGGGCTAAGCTGGGGGTGAAAGTTGATTGCGGTTTAAACCCAGATACATTATGTTCTGGTTCATAAGTTTTGTTCTCAAAAAATCGTTTAAGTCTTATCTTTCTAAAGAAACTCTTTAAATCATTCTCCATACCAAAAATATTAGATGGGGCTGTTGGGGCAAAACTGAATCCTCTCCTTAAAACATCTTCTTCTACTTGGGTTAAACACTTTTAGGATAGATTAATGATTGGAAGTTGTTCTATTTCCAATATCGTTTGTTCCTGGTTGCTAGGTAGTCTTGTCCTCCGAAGTTCTGAGGTTGAAGGTTCCTCGAGGGTCCCTGATTTCTCAAGGTTTCTTCCCTTTGGAAGTTCCGATACCTGTTCTGTCCTCGGTTCTGGCGTCTGCCTAAAAAAGGCTCTTGTTCAAAACAGGGGCCTAGCCTCCCCCCCATCATTAGTATGTTCCTCTTCGCTACTTGATCCCGAGGTTTCTGAGAAGGTAATACGTTTATTTCCTCCTCTCGAGTACATTGGTCTCTGATGTTGAGGTTGTTCCCATCTCTGATCCTGCTTGTTAGTATAATAGTCTTTCCCCAAGTATGGATATACTCCCTCTGCACTAAACTTTTCTACATCTTTCCTCAGTTTTCTCAACTTCTTATTAGATAGGTACTCCCGATACCCACTAGCTTCTATTTCTCCCTCTTCTAATTTTTTCTTTGCCTCATTCAATACCAAATTTTGTTTAAAGTGATTTTCCATGTCCTCTATTTGTTGTTTCTCTATATTGATAAGTTCTTGCGCTGTTTCATTTATTAAAATAAGCCAATCACGGCTACAGCGGTTGGCAATATGTGTCCATGTTTCTAAAAACTTTTCATTCTCGATGAACAAACCTGGCTCATTTCTAACTTGGAGCCCAATTGGGATAACCCCGGCTTTAAGATATTCAATTAAAAATTCCGAGTGTAATTCTGTTCTAATTAGTTTCTTTTTTTAATTCAAAATTTGAATCAGTTGTTCATGACTCGTATTACTCAACACATTGGTAGTAGTATTTCTAGGATTCTGGCTTATCAATCTTTTAAACTGATCTTCAGTAAAACCAAATGTTCTTAATTTATCCATTCAGTATCTGTCGATTGAATACAATAAACTATAAATTCAACCCCACATATATAGCCAACAGTAAATACTGTCTCTTAGTAGACTCTCCAACCAACTGGTTTTGCTAAATATTGTGAGTAAAAGAGAGAGACCCCTTACAGAACCAAAGGGATAGAGTACTCTACACAAGTGAAATATAAATTCCCTCTGGAATAATCCTTAAGCACAATTGTTACCATTCACACACAGCATGAAATAACGTTTTTCCACACCTATGATCAATATTTAACACAACAAATACAAAAATTTTATATTAAAAATATATTTCTTTAATTAAAATTGCATAAAAAATTAATCAATTCACACCTAAACAATTTTTGCTTTATACATACACTTAATTCATAACATACTAATCATATTGACATACAAAGCAAATTATTATTTTCAAGTACATGAATATCCAAACATAAACACAAAAGAGAAAATAAAAGAGAAAACAAAAACACAGACTACTATCGTTGGTCTTTGTTACAACACATCATCTATGCCAGTGAATGAATGGTCCGGTAAACACTTCTAATTGTGCAATAACCCGACCGTCTTCCAATAGAAATTGTGTGAGTTAAAATTGCGTTGACGCGTTTCGATGGGTCATTCCAATTTATTCCATCTTCTTCAAGACAAATGATATGGTTTTCTCAACAAACTGTTTTCTTAGTCTGCACATTCCTATATAAAATTAGATAAATTGTCGAATTATTCTCAATATCCCTACATATCGACATCTTCTAACATCCTGAATTGGGGTTGCCAAAATAATATATTCTGCACATAATAACAGATATACAACCCTTATTTTCCTCTTGATCACTATCACTATTCATGTATTGATAAAAACAATTTATATCATCTTTGGATTAATTCTAGTACCTTTATACTTTCTTGTTTTTCTACCTACGTTCCTGTGACAATCCTGTGTTGCAATAGTTTCCAAGTGTTACTATCGTTCATATCTCATGATTAACTCCTGTTTGTCTGGCTATCACGTATCTACAAAACAAACTTTATACACTAAGTTTTAATCTTTTCCCTGTGTCACTATGATGATACATTTCCTTGGCGTGTTACATGTTGTTATATTTCCGTTTGCCTATATACATCTTGTCTATTTGTCTCCACTGTCTCATTTGTAAATACTGTTCTAAAACCAACATCTACTCGTTTAGCTTAAATTCAGAGCTGACTCAACTACAACGGTATTAATCCCTAAAAATTTTTTTTTTTAAATTGGTTTTTTCGACTACTGGTTTTCACTTACTTCCTTTCTATGTCGTCTACATAGGTATGGATATGTTCGTACCTTATTACTTGATTTACGTGTGTGTCCAACAATCTATTTCTGCCGTGTTTCTGTGGGTATTTTTCTCTTGCCCACCGCTTCGAAATAAAGCCCTCTATATGAACGATAATAAGGACATAATGGGTGCCATCAGTTTCCTCTACTCTTATAGATGTCATGATAAGTACTAAATCCCTGTATGTTGAATAAGGTAATATACCTTGGGAGGTTCTATAGATACCTCTCCTCACAGGACTTTTTATGATGGCCCATTACAAAGTGTCCAGCCTTTGTCACATTTTAGATAGGCAGTGTAATGTCCAAATGTTGTGGAAGTACCATCATGGAAAATTATTGCAATTGCTACAAAAGTCCTTCCTGATATTGATAGTTGTGCTGCTACAAATTGCTTTATTAAAGTATACAATTTTCTTCCGTCAGCTGTACAACGTTGCATCATTAAAATTATGTATTTTCCATATTTTGTTAAGAATAATGTGGATAACATTTCTGATTTACACTGGCTACACTACATGTTTTGAATTGCACCTTTAACTAATTTATTGAAAGACACTGATTTACAGTCTGGTAAAGTTAAATACAGAAATCTCTCAGTGTCTACATTGGTGCTACATGTATACATGCAATTTTCACAATAATGTTCCCATTTGTAAGAAAGGCCAAAAATATTTTCGATTTCTACACCTTCATTTTCAAAAATGGTAAGCATATACATTAAAAATTCCTGAGCATCTTGTTGGATATTTTGTGTAAATTGTGTAGAACCAGAACACACATCCAAAAGACTATGAACATCTGAAACAGATTGTATTTTACTTCTATCTGTTGTCAATTTTTCATAAACAGAATGCAACAGAGAACAAAATCTTTTTTGCCAATTCTGCATTATTTGTTCTTGCAAACCTTCAAGATAAAAAACAACATTGACCACTACATTAGCATAGCAGTTGACACCAGAACTATTTTCAAACTGATAACCAACAATCTCTCCAACAGTGTCCAATTTCTTTTTACTTGCAATCACAACATTATCTTGTTCTTTTCCCTTCTTGACACCTTCAGAACAGATATTCTCTAACCTTCTTTTTCAACCAACCACACGCTTTTCAAATACAGGATATTGACCTAAATTTGGAGCATACACCCTTCTTAACCTATTATACTCTTTTACACAGTTTGCATCTGCAGTAACCTTTGTCTCATCAAAATCAATCAAAAACAAACCAGATAATGTTCTGACTCACGACAAAGCAACATATGCCATACCCTCTTTAAATACGGTAGATCCAATGTTCACCAATGCACTGTCTACACTTAATCCTTGAGATTTATGAATAGTCACTGCGTATGCCAGAGAAAATGGAAATTGTTTCCTACGGACAAATAATAGTGATTCCGTCATGCAGTATTTTATCGATGGCTTCCATTTTTACAATTTCTTCATTTTCCAGTTTTAATAATTGTTCGTTGAATATTGAACACTCGTGCAGTGTTGGCATTAAGCAAATCACTGACTTATTTTTAGCAATTTCCACGTACACTTTTGTAGGAACTGCATTTTCATTTGGAAAGACATTGCAAAGTAATCGACTCTCCAAAGCTTCTTTCCCTTGTTTTGAAAGAATTCCAATTCTTATATCTTGAAGAATAATTCCATATTCAGCATCATTTGCCTGTCGCTTATTTGTTGTCAGTTCTTTGTATTCAAAATTACTCCAAATGTTCACATTACCAACACTGCCAAGAGACTTTCTGGTATCTTCATGGGCAAGTGTTTTAAATACCGGTTGTCCTTTTACCGGAGTCAGTTGCCGTAGATCTCCAAAAACTATGACGTGTTTTCCTCCAAATAACACGTCATACTCTGTTTTAAGAATTTGCTGCATTCTTAAATGCACAAAGGCAAGAATCAAGTTTGAGACCATGCTCAATTCATCAATAATGAGAAGTTTCATTTTCTTCAGGACTCTTGAAACTTCACAACAAGCTTCTCCAGATAGCTTGTGGTATTCCAAATTTTTCTCATTCTCTACTGGCAGCATTAGTAAACGATGTAAAGTAATTCCTTTAATGTTATGAGCTGCCAACCCAGTTGGAGCAGTGACAACACAAGACAAATGCGAATCAGTTGTTTTCTGTAGATAACTTGTAATTACTTTAATTAAAAAACGTTTTCCTGTTCCAGCTTGACCACTCACATACATTCGGATAGGTTCAAATGATGTACATGAGCACCCTCTCTTTTCTTGAAGTAATCAATGGTCAATCTGCTCTTTCACTGGCTGATATATTTGTTTCTGTTCAACATTTAGTTGCTCTTCCAAGTTTCCTAACTGTATTGCATCTTCTTGTGCTTGATACATTGCTGTTTCCACCTCATTCATTGCAATCGCTGCTTCATTTTCAACAATTGGTTGTCCTAGTGGATCTTGACTCAGTGCAGCAGAACTTTGACTGTCTTGAGAACTGTCTCTAGCAATCTCAGCTGCAATTATAGCTTCTGGATCAATTTCATCATTCAACATTTTGCCATAATTTGCAAAAGCACTGCATTGTATGCTATCTTTACAAGCATTAAATGAATCTTCATAGCTGGGAAAATCTCCAAGTAATTCCAGTTCTGAACGCCATGGTTTGAACATTTGCAAAAGGGCTAAATAGTAAAATTCCCTTTTGTCAGCAGTGTCGCAACTCAGTTTCCTGTGATTAATTAAATTTCCTTTCCTTTGTTTCACCAGACATCCTTTGGAACCAATCACTCCATATTTTCCATCGTTGATGTTCTCTGTAGTATTCCATTTAAAAGTGTAGTTTTGCAGCACTTCATAGAGACACATGTTCTCAAGATGATGACTTCTATTTGGATAGTATGTGTCCAACATATTCGTTTTCAAAATATCTGTACTTTCTGGGTCATTTTCTGCTAAATATTCAATTTCTTGAACATATTTCAGTACCCGATTTCTCATTCCTGCAAGACCTAGACTCACCCAAATTATTCTTCTACTTTTGGAATATAGACTTGCAGATGATAACCGATCTGAACATTCATATGCTCCAATTTCACGATGCAATATCATCTTCAAACTGAAACTGTATAATTTCTTACTTAGAGTCTTCTCGTGAGAAATCTCTTCCCACATTTCTTTCTCAATTCAGTCTTTTCTGATTTAGTAATGTAAGACGTTACATATCGAGCAACAGCAATGGAATTGTCCGCAACATACTGAATATCCATGTTAGTGTTCCACATGGATAAAATAACTGGATTGTAGTCATTTATGTATTTTGATTCTTCGCTTCTTCTTAAGTTGTAGGTGTTTTTCGGAGACTTTCTTGTGATGGTATGTCATATAGCTGACATAAAACTGTTCACTCTTCCTTTGGATAATACAAGACGTGGAAATCCAAAACAACATTTGGTATAGAACTTATCCTTTAACTTGTACTTTCGTCGACAGTATTTTCCACACTTGCGGCTTTGAAATCATAAGACGGTTTGTTTTAAGTTTTTGTCTTCTCTGCTATTTGGAAGAGCACATGTAGCATAATCTTCAATGAAAGACAAAACAGTTTCATCTGAATCTGTTCCAAATTTGGGGAACTTCTCCAAGAGGAGGATTCTTTTTATTGCAGATGAAAGACATCATAGCTTCAAATATATCATTGAAATATCTGCATACATTGACAGGATCCAAAGAGCACAATTCTCCAGGTGTCTTGTATTCAATATTTTTTATATTGGAATTTTCCTCTCTAAGAAATTCAAAAAAATCATCCCAAGCATACTCAGCACAGCTTAGTGTAACGAACCATGTAGGAGTTCCCAAGTTCCGTAGCATACATTTCAGTTCTCCATGTCGACGGTACCAATATTCATTAGTCCCACGCTGACATGCCATCAGATTAATCAACTGAGATTCTAAATGATCATCTCTCTGATGCACTTTATCCATAAAATCCTTTGCAGTTACATTTTGAAGATGCATTCCAGTTTTAAAAATGTGATTAACTGCATATGAAAGTCCAGACAAGTCACTTTCAAACAGAAGATGAAACATATAAGGGATACATTGTCGAAATCTTGGATCTTCTGCATATAATCTTGTTGTCCGATATTCAGATGCAGGAATCTGCACAGGACGTTCATCATATCGTCCACCTTTTCCTGTTGGAAACAATTGCGGGAAACAACGAGCTTCCAAGCTCTCTTCCCATACACTCATGGGACTTCCTATTGCTTTTTTCATTTGAAACAACTCAATTGTATTCCCCATCACCTCTTTGGAATGAAGTGGATGTACACTGTAATGTTCATAGATTTCTTCACATCTGGACATGTCCACTTTTTCTATTTGTCCACCTAATTTTTCAGTATCTTCTGCTAAATCTATTTCTTCTTCTCCTACAAACACATTTCTGTAGTACTCCTTATTTTTTAACAGATACAATGATGCTTTTTGCACTTTTCTAACATCCACTAACTCTTGCCAAATGTTCTTATTCTTAGTAGGAACACCATTAACTAGAATGACTGGTGGCTCATTTTCTGCATGGTCTACACCAATAGTTTCAATATTTTTCCTTAAATCTAACGGTAAATACACAACTCTTCCTTTCAATCCTCTATGCAACTCTGATGGAGGTAATTTACCTGTTTTGGGCTCCATACGAACAATAGCCTGAAACGGGTAAACACATTGTATGAGAATAGACTCATACGTATTTAAATCTATCAGCTCTGGAGGAATAGCAACCAACTCTAGATTAATATGAACAGCTCTAGCAGGCATTTTATTCTCATCTAATTTTTTATAACAATATTTGCAAACACGCTGCTCACATCCCAAATCAAAACAATCCTCTACCAGCAAAGAAGTTGCAAATTCCATCCACTTATCATTATCTTTTATTTCACTTTTTAAATACAGATTGACACCCCTAGTCTGATTTTTATAGTGACTTCGCCGACAACAAATATAAGAAACATTTGGTCTTTCACCTGAAATTACCTTAAACTTTGTGATTTCATCCTCAAATGTTTCTGTAATTACAGGTTGTACATTGTCTTCAACATTTTGTTCTACTAATGTGTCAGTTTCTTCACTCTCTTGCTGAGGACCAAAGTAACAAAACTCAATATCATCACAGACCTGCTTCACATCTGATACTGACCCACGCAAAAGAGCACTGTTCAACTCACTTAACTTTAGTGCTGAACTTTTTGCATAAAACAACCTTCTCACTAACTTCCGCATTTGAGTATGATGTACTGCCAGCATTCTGAAATGGTGAAAAACACTTTGACAAACTTGCCTAGAAAGACAAGCCAGAGAGTGAACTTGCAAACCAGTATGTTTTCTCACTCTGCAAGGGTCTAGTCCTTGCAACAGCTTAATCTTTTGTTTTACACTTATTTTAGTAAAAGCTCATAAAAAACTCCATAATGTTTCAATAGATTCCTGTCGTACACTGCAAACACTACTGCTATCCCAAGTGTACACAGGGTTTTTAGCACGTCTCCCTAAAACTTCATCAGCTATCACTTCTTCTGCATTTCTTTCAACCATTTTCAACCATTTTCTCTTTCTCAATTGGACAACCGTCACTAACCTCATAACCTCTACCACTGGTGTCAACCGCATACAATAATTTTTCACTCAGTGAATAACTCTCTCATTAAAAAAAGGCTCTGAACTGGAACTGTGTTTCCATTCTCCCAAAAAAACATCACAACATTTTTTTTTATTTATAACTCTTTTCCTCCTACTTTTGGCCTTCATTACATGTATTGGTTTATCTAGTGATCGAATTCTGTTTAACACTAAAATAAACAGTTTCCTTTTTACTTCAAAAGCCTTTCCCACAATGTTTTCAATATGCTTCTTCTTTTTATAAAATAAAGCTCTCTTTTTATATTTCTTTACATCTTTCAGCAAATTATGCACTACTCTCTTGTAAAATATTTTTTTGCGTAATTTCTTATACTGATTTTGCCTTCTTTTGCCATAATTTATCTCCTTTGACTGACAGTTCATGCCCTAAAGCCTACCTCACTAAAAGACTACATGCTAACTGACTGAATGATTACAGTACTATAAGGAGACACACTGGGTGGGTAACAGGGTGTTTGCTAGAAGTGTATGAATACTAACTGGGGAACTGAAGGTGTGAAAGACAACTCTGTAGGTGATTAGAGGACTGCATACATACTGGATAGGCATTTGAAGCAGTCCATGTGCTAAGGCCTGGCTCACTGCATGAGTACTTGGGTACTGACTGAATGATTAGAGTACAGCAAGGAGAGTGCCTGGGTGAATGTATAAGTGGTAGGCTTTTGCGCAGGGAATGGATTAGTACTTGGTACTGAATGGATCACTAGAGGAGTGCAAAGGGAGTGACAGGGTGTTTCCTGGAAGTGTATGGATACTGACTAGGGAATTGAAGGTGTGAAAGACAAGTGTATAGCATGTTAGAAGACTCCATGCATACTGCATAGAAATTTGAAGCAGTCTATGTGGTAATGTATGGTTCACAACATAAGTACTTAGAAACTGACTAAATCATCAGACTACTGCTAGGACAGTGCCTGGGTAAAACTTTTAAATTTTCAGTTCTGTCACAGTGAAGAGAATAGTACATGGTACTGCACCTTAGTGTCAAACCCTGACTCATTTTATCAATGCATAAGCAAAGACTAGCTTCTAATGCTACTAAAACTTGACAACATGAACGGTTTTAAATGAGTTATCTGTCAGAAAATACATGATGTTACCAAATGCTTCTTTCACAGTGGTTCCCAAATGCACACACACTCACAGTGTGATTCTAGACAAGCACCACTATCCCTAGAAGTTTACCAAAACGCATTCACTACAGTGGAAGTGGTAAGGGAACTGCATACAATCTACATATTTCAGGACTGCACTTTTGTGTCAAAGCCTGACTCATTTAATCAAAGCATAAGCAAAAACTGCCTTCTAATGCTACTACAACTTGACAACAAGACAGATTTTAAAACAGTTATCTGTCAGCAAATACACGATGTTACCAAATACTTCTCTCACAGTGGTTTCCAAATGCACACAGACTCACAGTGTGATTCTAGACAAGCAACACTATCCCTAGCAGCTTACCAAAACTCATTCACTACTGTGCAAGGGGTAAGGAGACTACACACAATCTACATATTAAAGTGCAGCACATTAGTGTCAAAGCATGACTCATTTTATCAATGCATAACCAAAGACTGGCTTCTAATGCTACTAAAACTTGACAACATGACAGGTTTTAAAAGAGTTATCAGTTAGAAAATACACGATGTTACCAAAAGCTTCTCTCACAGTGGTTCCCAAATACACACACACTCACAGTGTGATTCTAGACAAGCACCACTATCCCTAGGAGTTTACCAAATCTCATTCACTACAGTGGAAGTGGTAAGGGAACTGCACACAATCTACATATTTCAGGACTGCACTTTTGAGTCAAAGCCTGACTCATTTAATCAAAGCATAAGCAAAAACTGCACTCTAATGCTACTAAAACTTGACAACAAGACAGGTTTTAAAAGAGTTATCTGTCAAAAAATACACGATGTTACCAAATGCTTCTCTCACAGTGGTTCCCAAATGCACACAGACTCACAGTGTGATTCTAGACAAGCAACACTATCCCTAGCAGCTTACCAAAACTCATTCACTACTGTGCAAGGGGTAAGGAGACTACACACAATCTACATATTAAAGTACAGCACATTAGTGTCAAAGCATGACTCATTTTATCAATGCATAACCAAAGACTGGCTTCTAATGCTACTAAGACTTGACAACATGACAGGTTTTAAAACAGTTATCTGTCAGCAAATACACAATGTTACCAAATGCTTCTCTCACAGTGGTTTCCAAATGCACACAGACTCACAGTGTGATTCTAGACAACAACCACTATCCCTAGGAGTTTACCAAAACTCATTCACTACTGTGGAAGTGGTAAGGGAACTGTACACAATGTACATATTTCAGGACTGCAGTTTTGTGTCAAAGCATGACTCATTTAATCAACGCATAAGCAAAGACTGGCTTCTAATGCTACTAAAACTTGACAACATGACAGGTTTTAAAAGAGTTATCTGTCAGAAAATACATGATGTTACCAAATGCTTCTCTCACAGTGGTTCCCAAATGCACACACACTCACAGTGTGAATCTAAACAAGCACCACTATCCCTAGGAGCTTACCAAAACTCATTCACTACAGTGGAAGTGGTAAGGAAACTGCACACAATCTACACATTTCAGGACTGCACTTTTGTGTCAAAGCCTGACTCATTTAATCAAAGCATAAGCAAAAACTTCCTTCTAATGCTACCAAAACTTGACAACAAGACAGGTTTTAAAACAGTTATCTGTCAGCAAATACACGATGTTACCAAATGCTTCTCTCACAGTGGTTCCCAAATGCACACAGACTCACAGTGTGATTCTAGACAAATAACACTATCCCTAGCAGCTTACCAAAACTCATTCACTACTGTGCAAGGGATAAGGAGACTACACACAATCTACATATTAAAGTACAACACATTAGTGTCAAAGCATGACTCATTTTATCAATGCATAAGCAAAGACTGGCTTCTAATGCTACTAAAACTTGACAACATGACAGGTTTTAAAAGAGTTATCTGTCAGAAAATACATGATGTTACCAAATGCTTCTCTCACAGTGGTTCCCAAAAGCACACACACTCACAGTGTAATTCTAGACAAGCACCAATATCCCTAGGAGTTTACCAAAACTCATTCACTACAGTGGAAGAGGTAAGGGGAATGCACACAAACTACATATTTCAGAACTGCACTTTAGAGTCAAATCCTGTCTCATTTAATCAAAGCATAAGCAAAAACTGCCTTCCAATGCTACTAAAACTTGACAACAAGACAGGTTTTAAAACAGTTATCTGTCAGCAAATACACAATGTTACCAAATGCTTCTCTCACAGTGGTTCCCAAATGCACACAGACTCACTGTGTGATTCTAGACAAGCAACACTATCCCTTGCACTATACCAAAACACATTTCTTCATCCAGAAGGAGTACTACATTTTAGTGTAGAAACATAACTCATTTCACAAATTCATAAACAATGACTGGTTTCTAATTCTACCAAAAAATAAAAACAGCACAGTTATCTGTCTACAAACACATGAAAAACACAAATGCTTATCACAGAATGGTTTCTACATTCACACACACTGTCAATAAGATTGTAGAGAAAAAAGTACTCCCCACACTTTAGCAGGAAAAATACATTAGTCTGATTTAAATCAAAATAGTCTACATACATCCCCTCACAATTAAATAACTCACCTTTCCACTTGTTTTGTAGATTAAGAAGTATATCAGTCACACACCAGATATCAGTCACACACCAGATTGTCTTATACAGAATCTCTGCACTGTGCACCTATCAGCAGAACCAAAGAATGGCAAAGTTTCCCTCTCATTTTCCACACATATACATGTAAACATCAAATCACATTCCTTCCCACATAAATTCAAAAGCAAACACACATTTCTATTGGTTAAACATTTCAACCCTTTCCAAATGACATAAATTGGAACCCTTCCCCCAATCTGCCTTCTGCCCGTTACCATAGAAACAAGTCATGGTACACTGTACTGAGCACACAGGTCACAAGTTCAGTTCAGCACCCAATGTTGCTAATCAAGACAGCAAGTGTGCTTGACTTTTCAACATATCAGCATATCATATATAATGTTCCTTACAATAAGTTTTTGTTAACCAATAAGAATCATGCGTTTAAAAAACAGAAATATACACCCTACCTTTCAGTGTAGAAGGTTGTCAAACAACCAATGATTTCTTGTCTTTTTTCAAAACTGCATCTTAGCCACCATTTTAGAAACATTTTACTTTCCAAACTGCCATTTCATTTACAGAGACCATCTGAGTGCATCCAGACCTCCTTTCAAGATGCTTAGAGTGTGGATTGTGGGACACAGCTATATTTTCTGGAGCCAAAGGTATGCAGAAAACAAAGGCATTCACAAAGACCTAGGATTGCCAAATGTAGACATTAAATGGATTGGACAGAGAGGGTTAAAGTGGCACCAATTGATGCCATTGGTGAAATCCTTCATGCATATCCAACACCCTGACCTCATAATAGTACACTGTGGTGGCAATAACCTAGGCACTTTGACTGGGGTAGGTCTGGAAATCCTTATGAAGGACACCTTTGCAGAACTGATTTCACTGTTCCCCAAAACTGCCTTTGTGTATTCTAACATATGTCAAAGGCAGAAATGGAACTGGTCCGATCATTTTTGTCCACAAATTGAGAAAGCTAGGAAACATGTGAATAAATCTGTTTCTGCTTTTCTCCGAGACTATAGAATGGGGTCCATTTACAATAACAATCTGCGCTTTCATATGCAAGAGATGTATAGGAGAGATGGAGTACACTTTACTGATGAAGGAAACAGAGTCTTCCTCAACAACTTTAGACTCTGTATAGGTACTTACTTATAAGTACCAAAAACTCTCAATGAACACAACGGCTCTTTTTAGAGCCACTCAAGAACAAAACACTTAAGCTTGATCTTTATCTCCCAACAATTTCAATTTTTTTTCTCTTGGATCCGCGCACCCAACGCGAGAGAATCCGTGCACCCAACGCGATAGGATGCGCGCACCCTGCGCGCATTTCGACGTTTTTTTTTTTTTTAAAAAGGGGTCCCCAGGGGGTCCTTCTGGGACCCCCTAAGCACCTCTAGAGGGTCAGAGTATTTCCACTCTGCCCCCTTTATATGTTTTACACACTTATTCCCCTTGCTTATCAGCCTCACTTCTACCGAGGCAGAGAATGGCCGCCAACAGTTCCTGGTTTCGAATGTAGACAGACACTCGACAGCCAATTAGCATTCAGTGCGTGATCGGGAGGGTGCGTGCTCAGTTCGGGGAGGGTGCGATTACGGTGCGGGTAGGGTCCGCGGATCCTCCCCGGCCATAGATATATATGTACTTTTAACTCTAATTTTCTCAGGAACTACTGAACGGATTCACACCATTTATGCAAAAGGCACGAGACTGAACTGAGGGCTACCTCTTTGCCAAATTTGGTGTAATTCCGTTCTGCGGTTCGGGCTGTAGCTGCGACAACAGAGCCTATGGGAAATTGCATGGGGAAAACGTGTTTTGGGACCCCCCTTTTTTCTCGGCCCCCGCTTAACGAATCACCATGAAACTTTCAGGGTAGGAGCGGAGCAGAGCTGGCCAAAAGTTTAGAAAATTTCGCGAAGATTCGTCAACCGGCGCCAGACTTATTGGGAATAGAATGTTGCAAAATAGGTCCTAACTATAACTATCTACTGGCGACTGCCAGTAGATAATATATATATATATATATATATATATATATTTCTCCTCCAAGCTGCTTCGGTATGCCCACCACCTCCTGAACAGAGGGCGCATCGATGAACGGGCCTCCAAAGCACGGCCCGGAATTATCAGCAAAGGATTCCTTTCATCAAAAAGGAAAATCGACGCCTTGTCTGTTGCGCAAAAGTCTTTTAATCAGTCAGCTCAAAACCGTTAGACGCGTTTCGCCTGCAATGCAAGCTTGTTCACCAACGATTAGAATAAAGTTTTCAGCCATTTAAATAAACAGTGATTGCATTGCAGGCGAAACGCGTCTAATGGTTTTGAGCTGACTGATTAAAAGACTTTTGCGCAACAGACAAGGCGTCGATTTTCCTTTTTGATGAAAGGAATCCTTTGCTGATATATATATTACCTACTGGCGGTCGCCAGTAGGTAGTTATAGTTAGGACCCCTTTTCCATAGGAAATCCGCAACATTCTATTTTGAATAACTTTGGCGCCGGTCGACGAATCCTCGCGAATTTCTCAAAATAGGTGGGGCGCTACGCTCCGCTCCTACCCTGAAAGTCTCGGGGGGATTCGTCAAGCGGGGGCTGAGATAAAAGGGGGGTCCCAAAACGCGTTTTTCCCATGCATTTTTCCATAGGACCTTTAGACAGGGCTACAGCCCGAACGGCTGAACAGAATTACTAGAAATTTGGCAGAGAGGTAGTCCTCAGGTCAAGGAAGTGCCTTTTGTAGGTTTGGTGTAAATCTGTTCAGTAGATTCTGAGAAAATAGCCTTTAAATCAATATATATATCTGAGCCAGCTTACGGTACGCTTACCGTAAGCTTACCGTACACGTACGGTGGCGTGCGCGAGCGCGATTCTGATTGGCTGTTACATCTAAGTAAACATTCGAATCGGTCGAAACCAGGAAGCGGCGGCCGCCATTTTCTCTCTCGCACTCTGAGGGGGGGGCAGTAAATAAAGGCAAAAAACATATAAAGGGGCTGTTTAGACAGCGCCCATGCACATAGCCATGTTAGTTGAGTCCTCAAAGGCCAAAAACGGTAAATTTTTATTTTTTGAAAATTTCGCCGATTACGCTTACCGTACGCGTACGGTGCGCTTACGCTAAAAATTTTAATAAAAAAAAAAAAACTCTCTGTGCATGGCATATTATTGTCATCACTTACAAATTAAATTTAACAGATTACCTATCACAAGGAAGCGCATAATATGTCCTCCATGTGCGCACGGTGCGTAACATGGGCACGCGGTGCGCGTAGCGCACTGCGTGCCCACCTTGCGTGTACGGCACTAACTGCGTAAAGTGGGCACGCGGTGCGCGAAGCGCACCGCGTGCTCACCGTGCGCGCACGGTGCGCGAAGCGCACCGTGCGCGCACGGAACGAACTGCGTTAAGTGGGCGTGCACGCCACGAATGGCGTAAAGTAACTTAGCATGTAAAAAACCGTACAAATTCACTGAAAAAACCATAGGTTTCACACACGTTATAGTTAGGAATTAGCATTTAAAAAACCTTGCAAATTCACTGAAAAAACCATAGGTTTCAGACATGTTATAGTTAGCGGAAATTTTACTGATAAAAAACCAATGAAATTCCCCCGTTATAGTTAGTGCAGGCAACTATAACTCACGCGACCGCAATCTTCTGCTGATGACATATGTGTCTTTATGAAAAAAAAATATTTCTAATATATGTATAGCTAAAAATTTATGGAAGAAGACATGGGCAAATAAGTGTCTAAATACAGTTTTAGCATCAGCAGAAGATTGCGGTCGCGTGAGTTATAGTTGCCTGCACTAACTATAACGGGGGAATTTCATTGGTTTTTTATCAGTAAAATTTCCGCTAACTATAACATGTGTGAAACCTATGGTTTTTTCAGTGAATATATATATATATATATATATATATATATATATATATATATATATATATATATATATATATATATATATATATATATATTCTGCTCCACTGCACCTTGGGCCAGCACACTCTCGGACGGGTGCTGTAACGCGGAGATGCAACCGTGTACAATATTCGCTCCTTTCTTCTTCCCTTTCTCGATCAGGAAAAGCACTCCTAGGGGTCTTTTGGTTTTAGCAAAGTTTTTAATTCATGTAATCCATAAATAACATGTATCGTTTCGGCTACTGCCTTTTTCCAATGTTACAAGATTACGCGCCAAATAACGGCATTTTAAAAGAAATCATCAGTATCCGGTCACATGATGCGAGTCAAAGCACAATCAAAATTAACATAGGACCATACTTATTCCGTTCTAATACAGGCGCCATCGTTGCCGTGTATCGGCAAAGTCCTTTCTGTGCTTAATAAATTACATGCATCAAAAGACCGTCACATCAATAGATCACAAGGCATGTATACAGGTCTAATCTACACAAATTGATTCACAGATTAAAATTCAAATTACAATTAAAGACAACTTTCTTGCAAATCCTTACAATTGCTGACAACATACAGGTCTCAATTTCAGTCACCCAAATGTACAGCTAATTCTTCCCCTATATTCATTCCTTTGGGGGTCTTGGTTTCTAGGTCAATAATATATCTGGATTCAAGTCTACGCAACTTTCTGATCCTGTCCCCACCTCTAATACTAGTGGCAATCATATTCAAACCATAATAACGCAACAGATTCCTGTTGCTGTTATGCTTTTCTGCATAGTGACTTGCGACTGGATAGGTTTCATCTTTTTTGGCTATCGCCCTCATATGTTCTAATACCCATATCTTTATAGGGTGTATGGTGCTGCCAATGCATTTCAATCCACAAGGACATTCCAAGCAGTATACTACATAAGTAGTGTTACATGTGATGAATTTATTTATGGTTCTAGTTGTTTTTAAGTCAGTGACTTCATATGTGAGAGTTCTTCTACTTCCTATACAGGCCTTACATCTGCCACAAGGGAAAAAACCCCTAAGCTCCCTTAGGATCCCACCAGTACTAGGTCTAGTATAGAAGTGGCTTTGGACTAGACTATCCCTCAGTGATCTAGCCTTTCTAAATGCTATTAGAGGGGCAACTGGAATGTCTGAGCCTATCACACTATCCGTTTTGAGTATATGCCAATTCTTTCTCATGATTTGTCTTAAGTCATTGGCTTCATTAGAAAAAGTGGTTATCATCCTGAACTTATTATCTCCTGTCATAGTTTTATTATCCTTTTTTTCATTTGACAGGAGTGTTTCTCTCGATATGCTGTTAACCCTATTGAGAGTTACTTCTAGGAAATCTCTATTGTAACCTCTAATGACAAATCTATTCAGGCTGGCCTTGGCTGCTAATTCAAAATCCGAATTTCTTGTGCTATTGCGCTTTAGCCTTAAGAATTCACCATACGGGATACTCCTAACCATCATAGATAACAAACCGAATGTGTCACTATACCGAAAACCCACAGCTGGGAATTCCTTATTACACGCTGCTAGCAATCATTCATCAAGGTTGGTTAGGAGTATCCCGTATGGTGAATTCTTAAGGCTAAAGCGCAATAGCACAAGAAATTCGGATTTTGAAATAGCAGCCAAGGCCAGCCTGAATAGATTTGTCATTAGAGGTTACAATAGAGATTTCACCATACACCCTATAAAGGTACGGGTATTAGAACATATGAGGGCGATACCCAAAAAAGATGAAACCTATCCAGTCGCAAGGCACTATGCAGAAAAGCATAACAGCAACAGGGATCTGTTGCGTTATTATGGTTTGGATATGATTGCCGCTAGTATTAGAGGTGGGGACAGGATCAGAAAGTTGCGTAGACTTGAATCCAGATATATTATTGACCTAGAAACCAAGACCCCCAAAGGAATGAATATAGGGGAAGAATTAGCTGTACAGTTGGGTGACTGAAATTGAGACCTGTATGTTGTCAGCAATTGTAAGGTTTTCTGGGTAGGATTTGCAAGAAAGTTGTCTTTAATTGTAATTTTAATTTTAATCTGTGAATCAATTTGTGTAGATTAGAACTGTATACATGCCTTGCGATCTATTGATGTGACGGTCTTTTGATGCATGTAATTTATTAAGCACAGAAAGGACTTTGCCGATACACGGCAACGATGGCTCCTGTATTAGAACGGAATAAGTATGGTCCTATGTTAATTTTGATTGTGCTTTGACTCGCATCATGTGACCGGATACTGGTGATTTCTTTTAAAATGCCGTTATTTGGCGCGTAATCTTGTAACATTGGAAAAAGGCAGTAGCCGAAACGCGTCATGTTATTTATGGATTGCATGAATTAAAAACTTTGCTAAAACCAAAAGACCCCTGCGAGTGCTTTTCCTGATCGAGGAAGGGAAGAAGGAAGGAGCAAATATATATATATATATATATTCACTGAAAAAACCATAGGTTTCACACATGTTATAGTTAGCGGAAATTTTACTGATAAAAAACCAATGAAATTCCCCCGTTATAGTTAGTGCAGGCAACTATAACTCACGCGACCGCAAACCTCTGCTGATGCTAATACTGTATTTAGACACTTATTTGCCCATGTCTTCTTCCATACATTTTTAGCTATACATATATTACAAATATTTTTTTTTCATAAAGACACATATGTCATCAGCAGAAGATTGCGGTCGCGTGAGTTATAGTTGCCTGCACTAACTATAACGGGGGAATTTCATTGGTTTTTTATCAGTAAAATTTCCGCTAACTATAACATGTGTGAAACCTATGGTTTTTTCAGTGAATTTGCAAGGTTTTTTAAATGCTAATTCCTAACTATAACGTGTGTGAAACCTATGGTTTTTTCAGTGAATTTGTACGGTTTTTTAAATGCTAAGTTACTTTACGCCATTCGTGGCATGCGCGCCCACTTAACACAGTTCGTTCCGTGCGCGCACGGTGCGCTTCGCACACCGTGCGCGCACAGTGAGCACGCGGTGCGCTTCGCGCACCGCGCGCCCACTTTACGCAGTTAGTGCCGTGCACGCACAGTGGGCACGCGGTGCGCTACGCGCACCGCGTGCCCACGTTACGCTAGATGGGCCATGTACGCACGATGCGCTTCGCGCACCGTGCGCACATGGAGGACATATGATGCACTTCGTTTTGAAAGGTAATATTTTAATTTTTCGTATATGTTATGGTAAGCGTACCGTAAGCGCACCGTAAGCTGGCTCAGATATATATATTGATTTAAAGGCTATTTTCTCAGAATCTACTGAACAGATTTACACCAAACCTACAAACTGCACTTCCTTGACCTGAGGACTACCTCTCTGCCAAATTTCTAGTAATTCTGTTCAGCCGTTCGGGCTGTAGCCCTGTCTAAAGGTCCTATGGAAAAATGCATGGGAAAAACGCGTTTTGGGACCCCCCTTTTATCTCAGCCCCCGCTTGACGAATCCCCCCGAGACTTTCAGGGTAGGAGCGGAGCGTAGCGCCCCACCTATTTTGAAAAATTTGCGAGGATTCGTCGACCGGCGCCAAAGTTATTCAAAATAGAATGTTGCGGATTTCCTATGGAAACGTGGTCCTAACTATAACTACCTACTGGCGACCGCCAGTAGGTAATATATATATATATATATATTTTTATATATATGACAAGTAACCCCTGAATTCCGAGGTTGTCGAAAAACGCACTCTCTCGAAATCCTTTTGAATTCAATTGCTTTATTGCAAGTAAACAGCCAGAGCCATGCCCCAACGTTTTTCGGTTTGTGTCTTGAACCTTGATCACGGGAAGTTTAACATCACCCAGAAGAGACAAGGCACTTTTTTATATCATGGTTTCACAAGCATTTCCTGCCAGTAATTTTGCAAAGCATTCTGGTCTATGTAGTGTCGTTTTTTTGTTAGCAAATTGCGTGAATAGGTAGAACAGTGTTGTTTGTGCTCTAATGCTCTTTACCATTTATGAAATAGTGCCAACGATACAGTGGAATTGTGATGTGGTTGAATTAAAATCAATTTGTGACAAACATGTCCAAACGAACGTGATTTGGTTAGCAGCATGTCCTTATTATTGGTGCATTACTACTCCCTCTAGTGGATTTTTATGCTAAACCAATATCGACATTTGTTTCTCTCTTTTTAGAAAACAACCAAAACAGTTATCATGAAGAGCATTTCAACATCCTGTCTAGTCAGGCACATTGTTATTTTTTTCATAAAGTTTTCTACAATATTTTAACTTGGTTTTATAACTGTTTCGTATATTTGTGACCTGTCTAGTCAGGAAACCCCCGTGTTGGCACAATGTTTTTTTATAATTTTATATTTTCTATGTAGTGTTTATATATATATTTCACTCTGTGTATCTCTCCAAGCTTTTATATAGGTAGTGTTTTTAAAAATGAACAAAAAGTTGTTCGGCTTGATTTAGCCCTAGAGGGGTTAAAGTCCTGAATGTCACAATATGTCTCGACTCCTTCTATCGGAGAAGTTTTTTGCGATTTCCGCCTCTTTCCAGTTGCGGTACCTGTTCAATTGCGTAAAATCTCAGAGATTCCCAGTCACAGGTGCTCTAATGTGCTCCAGAATGCGTTTTTTATTTTCGCATTCGCTGCTACCTATATATTTCAAGTTGCACGGGCACTCCACCATATACACAACAAATTTGCTCTTACATGTGATGTGCTGCCTGATTTTCCATTTTACTCCCTTTTTAATGTCCACTTCCTTTTTCGGGACTGCGATTTTACAGGCTTTGCAGCTTTTACATGGCCAAAACCCTTCAATTTCTCTCCATGGATTGGGATGCTTAATACAAAAATGGCTGTTAGCAAGTTTGTCACCTAGGTTTGGAGCTCTTCTATAACTGACATTTAGATGGTCCCCTAACAGTTCTGATATTGTTGGGTCTAGTCTTAAGATGCCCCAATGTTTTTTAAGGATTCTTGTACGTTCACCTGTCTCAGCTGTATAAGTTGTTATTAATCTTATTTTTGTCAGATCTTGTGTGTTAGTTTGTTTCTGTTTTCTCATAATTTCTATCCGGTTTTTCGATATTACCCTTTGTAGGCTTTTTTCAACCACTTTAGTGGGGTAATTTCTCTTCTTGAAGCGCGTTTGTATTGCTTTGCTATGAATTTCAAATTCATCATTTGAGGAGCAGTTACGGCACACTCTTAGAAATTCTCCATAAGGTATGTTCCATTTTTGGTTGTCAGGATGGAAACTATTGCCATGGAGAATTGCGTTGGTGGCTGTCTTCTTCCAGAATAACGTGATTTTCAAAGTATTCTTCTCTATATAAATGTCAATGTCCAAGAACGAAATTTTACTTGGGCTGATCCCATATGTGAACTGTAAGTTTGCTTCATTGTTGTTTAAAATTTGAAAATACTTCCAAAATCTTCCTCAGACCCATCCCAATTGATAATAAGGTCATCGATGAACCTCCACCATGACAATATGTTCTGTAAATGAGCATCATTTTCATATTTCCAAGCTATTTTTTGTTTGTACCAGCCCATTACTAAATTGGCGAAGTTTGGTGAAAAGGAAAAGCCTATGGCTGTACCTTTCATTTGTATGAAATATTTTTTGTTGAATGTGAAGATGTTATTGTGTAGGCAGAGTGAAATCATTTCCAACAGCATAGCATTATGCTTTTTATATTGAATATTTGGTTTACCCAAGAAAAAACTGCATGCTTTTAGTCCCAGTTGATGTTCAATGTTTGTATACAATGAGACAACATCCATTGATATCAGCTTGTAATTAGGGTGCCATGGTATGCCCTCCAATTTGTGTAATAGGTCTGTTGTGTCACGTATATACAACGTTAGATCTTTAACCATTGGAGCCATAGATATATATATATAGCCCAATGATTTGATTCTTGCTCGGTGTGCTCAACTGCGGGTGCTGGCGTGGAGCTGAATCGCTTAGCTCAAGTTAATTTTATATCCAAGGATAAAATCCTGGTTAATTCTTTTATTCAGAACACCTCTACTCCACCAATGTGTTTCAACTCCACAGGGTCTGGGTCTGGGTCAGGGTTAGTGAGTCTGTTTTCTAAAATGTTTGTATCCTTCACAGTTGCTCATTAGGAAGCATTGTGGGAGTTAGAGTCTATTCCACCTTGTTCACAAGCGCAAATTCACAGTGCTTTTTTTGGGAAACATTTTATAAATTGCTTATTAGGTTGTTAATGTCCACATGTTTTTTATGGTGTTTGTCAATATGCATAGTACTTAATTAAAGCATTTTCAATTTTGAATAATACCAGTATAATACAAATATTATTCCTGATGGTAAATTTTTCATGGTTAGAATTAATATTCGCCATGGTAGTTTGTTCATAGATTTTCATTTTTAGCATTGTTCTCTATGGTTCCTTATTGTTATCGTATCCATTTATACTTCAGTTCTATGTTGGTATGTTGATGTTAGCTAGTAATTCCTTCACTTTGAGTGGTGGACATTGTTGTTTGTTCAACAGGTTTGTTCTTTTAAGAGTTCTTGTCTCATAAGTGCAGATATAAGTCTTCATCATTATTCAGACCTGTATGTATCTTGGTCTTGAGTCTTATATTGTTGCGTGATTCAAGTTGTATTCGTTTTACAAGCACATTTTATGACATGCACTGCAAATGTAGTATTGCAGGTGATTTTATGATGGATTTTGATTGTTTTGCTTTCTTTGTTTATGATGCTTTTCATATTGATCCCTATTTTGCAAGCCTTGCAATTGTTTATAAAACCATTGTGTCGCTGTGCTAGCCAGTTTATTTTAGGTTTATCTTGGAAGTGGCTTTGAAGCAATTAATCTTTTAGGGATCTGGTTTTCCTGTAGGTTACTAGTGGCCGTGGTCCTAAGGAAGTTCCTATGTCTGGATCCTTTGATATCAGATAACAATGTTTTTGAATTATGTTAATGATTTTCGTGCTTTCTTTACTGTATGTTTATTTTAGTCTTGGTGCCTTTTGTTTGTGTTGTTTGGTTGTTAATGCTTATTTTTCTTTCCTAGTGATCAGCGTTTCTGCAAATACTTTATTTTTGACTTTTTCCAAAGATTTTTACAGATATCTGTTTATATCCTCTATTTCTCAGTCTGAGTGCTGTATCTGAAAACTTTGCTTCTGCGTCTTTATCTTTCGAGCAATTCTGTAGCATTCGGATGAGTTCTCCATATGGGATGCTTTTGATCAATGATGTTGGTTGGAAGCTTGTTCCATGAAGTATGCTGTTGGTCAATGTTTCTTTTCTAAACAAAGTCAAGTGAATGTTACCTTTGTCTATATACATTTGTGTACCTAAAAGGTTTATACTTGTATTGCTGGTTGTGCAGGTGAATGACAATCCTACATTATTTTGATTCAATTTATCAAGGTACTTCATGAAGTTGTCATTGTTTCCATTCTAAATTACCTATAAATCATCTATGTATCGGACCCATAGTACTATGTTCTTCAATTTCTGTTGGTTTTCTGTACCCCACACAATTTCCTTTACCCAACAAACCATTACAATATTTGCATAATTTGGTGAAAAAGAAATGCCCATGACGGTACTGCATTCCTGTTGATTAAACTCATGTCTAAAACAATACCTTATTTGACAGACACATTTCAATCATTGTTAAAAGTATCTTTGAAAGCTGCAATTCTGTGATTTGTCTTTGCCTATTTTATGTCTTATTGACGTGTACAGAGACACTACATCTATTGTTGCCATCATTACATTTATTTTCATTCCAACTAGTATCTGCTAATATTCATAAGAAATCTCCTGTGTCTCTTATGTAATATCTCAAACTGTGAACAATTGGTGCCAGGTATTCACCCACATCCATTGACACATTCTCATATAGAGAATCATAGGAGGAAACAATGGGTCTCCCAGGAGGATCACAGAGAGTTTTGTGAATTTTAGGTAGAAAATGGTAGTAATGGTTGGTTTTTCTTTTAGCAAAAAACTGCTATTCGTCATCATGATTTGGTTTGAGTCATGCCATTCTTTGAGATTCTTGATCAAATCGGTTGTCATCCGATTAACCCCTTGAGTGCCCATGACGAGATGGTCTCGTCATGGGCCGCGGTTGCGCTGTGCCCATGACGAGACTATCTCGTCATGAGCCCCGCCCGCTAATGAAACGCTCGGCACAGGGCGTGGAAAGAGCGGGGCACTCAAGGGGTTAATAGGATTAGAATGTTGTTTGATGTAATTGGTTACGCCATTTAGTTGCCAATAAGCTTCTCTCAGATAGTCGCTTTTGTTCTGTAAGACTATATTGCCTCCCTTGTCTGCGGGTTTGATTTTTAGATGATCATTTTCCATAAAGAAAATTTAAAGCTGCATGTTCTCAGAGTGAAAGATTTTTCTTTTTCACAGGATGTCTTATTTTTGTAATTTTTTCCCAACTCTGTTGTGATGACTTCAGAAAAGAGATCAAATGTATTGCCTGGAGACAATGAGGGACAGTATTTTAATTTATTTTTCAATTCACTGAATGAATATTGGTCTGTTATTTACAGACAGTTCCTGCAAGATTTCATTTTCTGTCATGTCATCCTCATTGAGACTGTACATGTGATCAAACATATTCATGATATCTGGAATTTGTTCTATCATGAGATTGGTTTCTTGTTCATTGATTTTTCTTTGAAGTATTGGTTTTTTAGGTTTACTGGGAGGTATGTTTTCTAATTTGAGCTTTCAAATGTATTTGTAAATATCAATCCTTGTGTCCGTATAGTTGAAGTGACGTTCAGGGCAAAAAGAGAACTCTTTATTGAGAAATAATGTATATCTTTTGTCAGATTATGATTAAAAAGATTGATTATTAGGTTTGCATCATCATTAATTACTTCTTTTTGCTCAGATTGCATATTAGATATTGCCTTTTTTCACCTCGATCTTCTTGTTTTTCTGGTGCTTTTGAAGACTTTGAATCTTCTCTGCCAAGTCTTCTGCCTCCACCTCTTCCCCGTGTCATGGTCTGATCCAGATGCTTCAATCTAATTTCTTCTAAAAAAAGTTGTCCAATGTGAAAGATTTTCTTTGTCTCACTTTTAAAGTATAATCGCATTTCTCTTTCAAGTGTGAGCTACTGGATAGACCACCTGGACCCTTAAGGGAGTTTAGCCCCTCCTTTTTTGAGACAGCTGCATCATGTCTCCTTAACACAAATAAGTTAATACTTTTGGGAAACTTTAACATCCATCCAGCCAGTATGACCAGCTGGGCAGAGATGATGGAATCTTCCATCACCAATGAGAAGCATCAAACCTATCAAACCCTTTCATGGGGTCTACCCACGATACCTGTGACACTCGTGGTGCAATTTTTTGCTCTACCTTGTTGGTGTTTTTGAAAACTAGATTCCATTGACAGACCATGTTTCAGTGCTCAGTTGCCCAAGCTACTGATCGACCCCAACTAAATAAACCATTGTAACAAGACCTTGTAAAACTCCAATCCTAGAGGAATTAGAGGATGTGTTAATTTCTACCTGTCCTCTTCTGATTGATGACAATCCATCCACCAACATCGTGTTAGTATAGACCTGGCTCCTATCTTCTTTGGATAAACTGATTCTCTTTAAGCAACTCAAGCCTAAAAGAAATAAGTGCACAGCTACTTGCTTCAATGAAGAGCTCCTGTCCATGAAAAAGGAGTGGAAAACGCTTGAAAGGTGGTGGAGAAAGAACTACAACTCAGAAGACAAACTGTTCTATAAATCCACACTTACCAGTAAACACAAATCCATTAAGCTTACAAAATAGGTTTTGCTTGAAAGCATATCAATTGGTCAATGAATCCCACTAGTGAGGGATTTCCTCTCTATAAAAGCATGCTCTGGCCAGCAGCGGAATGTAATGTATTGTAGTGTAGTGTATTGTATTGTAATTGCTTTTATATAGCGCTTACTACCCCTGATGAGGCGTTGAAGTGCTTTTTCGGCGAGTAGCACGCTACTCCGGAACCCATAAAGGATTAGTATTAAATTAGTATAGCGAAATATGAAAGTATTTTGAGTGGTGGATAGGTTAGTCAGTTATTTGCATTCAGAAGGATTGGGAAGGGATAAAAGAGGGAAAAAGGTTTGCATTTATACAACTAGTAATGTAATGTTACAAGGCCTTCCCAAGACCTATTTTATAAGCTGACAGACTGTTTCACAAAACAATTACCACAACTTGCCAATACTCCCCACCCAATAATATATGGTCCACTTTTGCTCCAGTTGCGGAAGGCCAGGCCTCGAAGATATTTGCTGCTATTATCTCCTCCTAAACGTCAGATTTTTGCTCACACACCAATTAAAGAAAGCCTCCCCTAATTATTGTACCTTACCTGCAATTCTTTCCTCATGTTATGACTCATACCCAAGGAATTGAGGGAAGCTAGAGTTTCACCCTTACTGAAGAAACCTTCACTCAACCCCAAGTTCATGGCTAACTTGCCTCACCCCTCTCTTCTCCCTCTGTTCGTAAAAATGACAGAGATAGTGGTTAACTCAAAATCTAGAGTCACGTCAGCTTCTACTCAAGGCTTAGTCAGAGTTCCACAGGGGTCTCTCCACAGAGAGTTAGCCAAAGTCATGTAAAATATCAGACATATAATGGATTGAGGGAAAGTGACTGCCCTGATTTTGTTAGATCTGTCAACCTTTGAGACCATCTCCTACTCCACATTGCATAAGAGGCTGGCAACAGTTGTGTTTTCACCTTCCCTGCAGGATCGGACGCAAATGGTCACCATATCAAACTACAGATCAGGCCCTACGCTCATTGTCACTGGAGTGCCTCAGGGCTTTGTTTTGAGCTTCATTCTTTTCAGTCTTTATATTGCACCCATGGTCTTCTTGATTGAGTCATTCAGCATCTCTTTCCACAATTATGCTGATGATACACAGCTGATTATTTGACTAGATGATAACCCTAGAGGGGCGTCCCTGACCTCAGGAATTATCTTCATGAGGTTTCAAACTGGACGAGAGTAAACTCACTCTTATTACATAGTGAGGAAATGAAAATTTATTTTTTTAGAACAGAAGGCTCATGGACTCAGCACTGGAGGCCTGAGTCGCTGGGGATCTTACCTTCGCCAGCGTACTTGACTTGAAATTTGGGAGGTACAGTCTTTTCTGAAATATAACCAGACCATGTGTTCCACTGGTTTTCACTTGCTGAGTATCATTGGAAAAATACTTCCTTCTCTCCCTTCATCTGCAAGAAAAGACCTGATAAAAGCAATCTGACTAGGATGGATTACTGCAACTCTTTGTTTGTGGAACAACCCAAATGCATCCTACACAGAGACCAGTTGCTTCAGAATGCAATGGCAAGGCTGATACTAAGCTTAAAGACAATGACATCACAAAACTGCCTCAAAAGATGCAGCATCAAAGCTCTATGCTTGTGACATAAAACAATCTAAAACTGTGGACAGAACACCTGCGTGGCCTCACTCTTTTCTTGGTATAATCCTTCTTCTACTCTTAGATTCCAGCACACATGCGTGGTAACAATTCACATGTTTAAGAAAGTAAGATTAGGTGGTCATTCCTTAGCAGTAGTGACCGCAATATCTATGTACTCAATCTAATCTGAGATTCTTTAGGAAACAGCTCAAAGGTTTTTATTTTCATATGTCATGTAGTACCCTGAGGATTGATTGGATTATTTTCCCCTTGTTACTCTTCCTGTGATTAGCGCCAGGACACTTCTTTTCTGCCATAGCTGTTTGCGCTTTACAAATCTGCATATCAATCAATCAATCAAAGAACACTAGAAATTTTATTTGCAGGTAAATAAAAAGATCAGGTGCATATGATACATAACAAAACTAGGACGTGCTAGCAAATTCTGGGCTGAGATGCACACATACATGGTAAACAAAATGGCACCCATAAGCAAAAGTGTTAGTCACATCACAACAACATCATTGCTGTTATTCCCAAGCCAATTCAGAAAAGGAACAGGGCAGCATTCTTAGTGCAACAGCGTAATGTGGTAGGAGGATAGCTCTCCCAGAGCTTGATGCTTCTCTGCTCTGCTGTTGGAGATTTGGATACTTTGTCAACACAACTTTCAGCAAGATTCTTGTTTTGGTGTCTCTTCCTGACAATGAGGCGATACCAGTTATGAGCCTGATGGGAATTTTAGAATCCTCCTTTGATATGATCTTGCTACTAGTGACTACATTTTAGCTCTGAGGAAGCTCTTTTGTGTTCAGAGAGCGAAATACGTTGACTGTTGTTTTAAAGTTGTGTTCATGGAAGCTTGAGAGCTTCTGCACCTGTATGTGAAAGATGTGATACAGACTTCTTGCCATAGTTTCCTTACCATGGGATTTTCCTTAGGCATGAGACTGGATCTGGATGTTTTTGAGTAGTAGTCTAGTGCACTAGTAGGTGGCATTGTTCAGCTCAGTGTTGGCATTGTTGCCGTCGTCCGAGCTGGAAGTGACATGCGTGATGCCTATATAGACACCATCCTGGTGCGCTGATGTCACTTCTTTCCTTTATGTGCCAGATAGTGCTTATCCATGAAGAACTACCCTCAGTCGCTTTTTGACAGTTTTTTTCTTGATTTTACATCTAACTTTTTTGAAGAGATTTATTTTTTGCCATGACAGACATGTCTCCAGAGAAACCTACTGGTTTCAAACCATTTGGTGCCTGTCAGAGATAGCTGTCTGTGACGGACCCCCACTTGGACTCACTGTGGTACTTGGAGAGGGACCATGACTCCAATACTTGTAAGGACTGCTTCACCATGCACCCGAAGGTGCTGAGGGAGCATTCCCTCAAGCACCTCACTGCCTGACATTGAATGGCACCACAATGTTCAAGATTCTGTTCGGCGGAAGGCCCTTGGACTCGCGGAGCCGCAACTGGTGGTCGTCGTCTTGATTGAAGTCACCGGCTAAGTCCCACCACAAGAAGATGTCCAAGAAGTCAAATAAGTCTTCGACTTTGCTGCATCCATCTAAAACTTCAGATGAGTAATGGGAACATCGACACTCCAGGCTCTGCACTTTGTTGAAGCCTGAGACAGGGTCCACTTCACGCATTGCTAACTTTCCTTGGGCCGGAGCAACCCCAACCCAATTGAAAGACTTCTATGAGGCCATGCACATCATATTTTAGCGTCCTGACCCCTCTGTAGTGCCTTAGGGCCCAACAGGTTTGGGAGGTGCCCCTACTGGATCCTTGCCAGCGGGTTCACTCTCTGAGCCAGTCATGGCCCTTGGATCCGATGTTGGATCGGAAGCGGTGCCACATGCAAGACCATGACCTTCCTTGGTGCCCGCTCCAATACTGACACACCCTGCACCGATGCCCCACTGCTGGGCCATCACTATAGTCATTCTGAATCTGTCACGGAACCCGACAGGCATCGTCTTGGCCAGTTCCAGTGCCAACCGGGACTATGCCCTCTGGGTTGGTGCCAGTGCTTTGTACATTAACAGACCTGTAGAGGGAGACAAATGGGAGGGGTCTGAGGACCCTTATGGATACTAGCGTCCCCTAGACGATACTGAGGACAACTCGTAAGAAGAAATGACCAATGCCAGTGGGTTAGACTCCTCCCCGGACATTAGCTTGATCTCTCGTCCTACCTTGGCTATGGAGGAGGCTATGGAGGAGGGTTCCCTTATTCTCTATAGTGGTGTGTAGGGCGGCTGAGGTCTTGGACCTTCAGTTGCTCTCTGTGGTAGCCAAGACACAGGTGCTTAAGTTGGGAGTTTCCCCCTCTGAACCACAACTCCCCTTTAATGAAGCCCTTACCAATGTCCTACTCGGGCCTGGTCCAAGCCCTGCACAGGGTCTCCTGTGCACAGGACAATTGCCTGCCGCCATCACTCTGCTGTTGGGGACCCTTTTTTCCTTTACCAACAACCCACCCCTGAGGGCTTGGTGGTCTGAGTCTCTACGTCTAGGGTCAATTCTGGCACGTCTCTACCACTCCACCGGATAGGGAATCCAAGAGGCTGGATACCTTTGATAAGAGGCCAGCCTAGCACTGCAGTTAGTGAACACCTCGTGCCTCTTGGGCCAATACACCCATACAATCTAGGAGTGCTGCCTATAGTCTCAGAGGAGGCCCAAGCCATACTCTTTCAAGCTATTGCTGATGGGAAAGACACAGCGAAGATCACCATCTAATGTAGGTTGGACAGAGCAGTTTTATAACCGGATGACCTTTAGTTGCCACGTCTGGCTGAGAACCACTAGCTTTTCAAGGGACGCCCGGGCTAACTTATGGACATGCCCTTTAATGTCTTTCATCTTTTAGTGAGAATGCGTACTCTGCACTGGAGCACTTTGAGGATAGCAGAGCTACGGCCAGGTCCTTGGGCCTTTCCATGGCCCTCCCGACCACCCCAGTCCAACTTCCGCTCCTTTACTGGCCATAGAAAAGGTTTAGAACCTCATTCGTACCCTCCTAGCCACTATGGCCAAGAGGCTTCCCAGCCTTTTCATGGTTGAGGATGCGGTTCTCAACAACCATGTGGAACAGGTAGACTGAGGTCAGGCCAGTCAACCACCCCCTGCCAAAGCAACCCTCCAAAACCGTTTAGTTTGCCCTCATACCATCAAAGCATGCAGTGGGGGGCAGGATACACCATAACCTGTACCACTAAAGGTCGATAACATCCAGCCCATGGGTTTTACAGAAGGGTAACTCTATTTCCTTTCTCAAAACCCCATTCCCATGCCACCTACTTACTACCAGATAATAAAGGACCATCTTTACTTGCTCCTTCAGGAAGTGTCTGCTGTTTTGGCCAAGGGAGCCCATGAGAGGGTGCCTGCATCAGAAGTAGGTTGTAGTTGCTATACCTGCTACTTTCTGGTGCCCAAAAAAACTGAGGCCTTCATCCTATCCTCGACTTGCACCTTCTCAACTTCTCCTTGAAGAAGGAGATGTTCAAGATGCTCACCTTATCTCAGGTCTTGTCTGCCCTGGGGAAGGCATGGTAACACCTAGACAGGTTTTGCCAAGGATACAAGTGGCAAAATTGTCGTCCATCAAGGTGACTAAGTGTTCAGTGGGGCAATCCTCATAGTCTACCTTGGGCAGAAGGTGGGTAACAGGCAGGTTCCTCATTGGATAATTCTGTCTGATGAAGTGTGAAGTGCCCTCTAACCAGACTGGTGTAAGGGCTTTTTAGGAATCACTCTGTATTACAGGCACTTTGTGGCGAACTATGGAAGCATAGTTGCTCCATTGCCTGCATTGACCATCAAGAACAGCCCAGAAAAGTGACCTCGACTGTGCGGTGTCAAAGGGTATTTTAAGAACAAAGAAGGCACTATGCAGTGCACTTGTACTAAAAGCACCTGCCTACAGTCAGCCTTTCATTGTACAGACCAAGGATCTGGAGCTGTATTAGCTCAATGGATGACAAAGGTAGAGAGCTTCTGGTGGCCTTTATTAGTAGGAGGATAATACCCAGGGAGAGGAACTGGGCAGCAATTGAGAAAGATTGTTTTCCAATAGTGTAGGCCATGCAGAAGTTTGCCCATATTTGTTTGGCATTATGTTTACAGTGCAAAGAGGTCATAGACCATTGAAGTGGTTAATTTCTATGAATAGAGTTGTTGAGATGGTCAATATCTCTGCAAGGATTAGAGTTTTTGATGAATCATACGTCCAGATTAAATCATAAGAATGCAGATGGACTTTCCTATATGTTTTGCAGATCGAATGGCCCAACCTCTTCAGATTAGAAGTTGGTCTTGGTGGTCTGATCTGCGAGGGGCATCTATTGGAACTGAAAAAGTCCCCTGCATGAACCTGCACCCTTGCCCAGAGTGACCGAGCTGCATTGATATCAGGATCCCTGCTACTGATTTTTGGTCCTAGCGACCCGGATCATGCGGGTGTGCGGTGACCAATACCTGTCCCACAGTAATGTGGTCTGCTTAGGCCTGGAGGTGCCGACCAAGCTCTACTCTCGTGAAGGTAGAGGGCTGCTGCCCCTCCCTGCAGTTAAGTGATGCAAGTGCAGTGGTGGCAGCATACCCGTTTTGTGTTCAGTAGAATCATTAATGTGAACAGGCCTTTTAACCTGTGCCACTAGAGTGGGGCCTACAGACTCAGTTGTGTAAAGTTATTTCACTATGTACTTAACTCACCCTTGGCCTGCATGGGTTGCATGTAGCACTAAACAGTTTGTGACACGTGCATGTGCGTGCTGGGATGCATGTGTGCTACTGTGGGTGGTTCGGAACATGAAGGTCTATGGGTTCCATTTTATTAGCCCAGGGCTGGGAGAGGCTTGATTGGTGAGGACTGCATCCCCTAAACAGGAAATGTGTATTGCTGACATTCCTGAGGCTGGGGTAGGACACAAACACTGAAATGAGAGGAGCAGGGCATCCGTTATGCACATCAAAGGGCTCTTTGGTTCCAGGAAGAGAAAGTGGTTAGCGGGGCCTGTGCTCACTCTCATGGAGATGGTTGGACTGATAAGGTTGGCACTACCAGCAAATCGTGATAGACAGAAGGGTTACTCCTTTGAACCTTTATGGGGGGTATTTCCAGTGGAGGCTGTCAGCCAGCTGTGACCCCCACTTACTCCCTTGGCCGTTTTGTGGGACACTCAGAATTGAAGCCATTCGTGCTGTGGCAGACTATCACTTTGACACAGGACAGTGCAGATGAAAGAGCACTTCAGTGGAGCTGATACCCACAACATGAATTTCAAAGGCAGGTCACTAAATCACATATATGTCTGGATTTGGACTACAACGGTGGAAGCTTGAGCCCCATACTTTGTTGAGCAGCACTGTCTTATAAGGAGAGGGAAACTCGCCAAGACTTCAATGAATGAATGACGATTATTGATATAGCACGCAGCTAATCCAGGAGTGTCTTTAAATGCAACATCAAAGGCCTGCAGAGAGCAGAACCAAGCCCTATTTCCCAATACCCTAGCTACTGAAAATATAGGTTTTCAACACTTTTTTTAAACTGCCCTTCTCACTTATTAATCTCAGATGTCTTGGCAGCTGGTTCCACAGGCCCATGGACAAGACCGTGAAAGAAGATCCCTCTCCACACTGCTTTTTGAAGCGGGGAACTGTCAACAGCCTGGCCTGACTGGATCCCGGCAATCTCCCAGGTCTGTAGGCATTAATCCTATCGTTCAAATACGACGGACCCTTTCGTGAAGGGCCTGATGTGCCAAAGTTAATGCCTTCATATTCTGTCTGATGCAACATCTCGTACCAGACACAAGCTGCCTGCAACAACCATACTCACAAAGGTTGCAATAATACAAACAATTTGCTCCAATTTGTCCTTTATTTTCCATTTTGTTCTAATGTTCAACATGGTTTCCAAGTATTAAGTAGAGGCTGTGTGATTCCACACTTTAACTGCTGCAGAAATGCCCATCCAGGCCTTAGTTTGCGATTCATCGGAATACACGCTATTCCTGAGTATCCCCCCAATGCATTTCGGGCTAAGAGGACCTGTATTAGGGAGCACGGCCCTGACAAGCATGAGTCCGCTAGTCTTGAGAAACTAATTCTGTGGATTTTTTAGTTGTATATAGTATATGTAACAAATACGGCTTTTTACTCTAAAGATCAGTAATGAACTGGACAATGTTCGGATTTGGGTCACTGCACTGTGGGTATTTTGAGTTATGAAACCTATCATACCTTGCTTCTCCCTCCCTCTGAATAGCCTTTGACTGCTCGACCTGCGCTACCACTGATAGTCAAGTGCTGAAGGATTAGTACTTGACCCAGGACTCATAGTAGGTTGGTCCCCGAGACATCAGGAGTAAAAGGCCACATGCCCCACGGTTGGGCCCAGTAGCTCCTGCTTGACCCTTTGCCCACTGAAAGGGGTTCTGAAAAGCATCTTTATTGGAAGGTAGGCACCTTTTTCCTTTTTCGAAGAAATAAAATTTTGCAGAATTGCGAACTGGTCCTTTTGCATCAGAGCTACCTTCAGCTACATCTGGCTTTTTAGTGACATCACTCTGTAATCCGAGTCCTGTGTTTTTTAGGTCTCGCCTGACCCAGCGCATGCGCAGGTCTGGCGAGACTTATTGAGAGGGCTCCAAAAAGTGCTACCAGGCCAGCCTAGAGCTACAGTGCATGTGCACGGGTGCGCGCGCCGCGCTTTACCGCGATTACTTTCACTTTCGCGGCTCCAGCATGAGATGAACGCTTGTTGCTTCAACGCTTCTATGACGGTAATAATCATCACTTGTACTGCTAAGCACACAATCTGTCAAAAGAGCTTCTGAAAACTACGGACAGCCAGAGTGTACAAACAGTGAGCTTTGGAATGAACGGCTGCGTGACACCGTAAGGCAGTTAGAATGCACATTTATTATATAACAATCCGTCTTGTCTTAGCACATAAAAATATCACTTTGATGGATGAAGTGGGGGACACTTCTGCACAGCGATAACCTTTTTAATATAGCGTGGTCTCTAGATATACTCAAAGTCACACAGTCAAACAGGGATACGGACAAAAGAATGCTTACTCACATGCATACAAATCTGGAAACCCAGTGCAACCCATGCTTTACTGCTGACGTGATTACGCATTACTTACAACCTGTATAATGGCGTTAATGAGTCAATGGGTCCCCCCATCAGAAAGAGAAACAGCCTTTGGCGGGCTCAGGGAATGCTGGCACTGAGGCACTGCACTGCGAAAAAAACAATCAAATTAGTGATTGTTGTTAAAATAAAAATACAAGAACTGTACCCCAAAACAAGCTGTAGTACAAGTTGCTAAACTAGCTCAGTGGGTTGAGCTCCCATTTCATTGAGCAAGAGGCCAGAAGTTTCAACCAAACACGGCCCACCGCAACCTGAAATCCTTTCTGGGTCGAGAACACTGGTACCACCAAGGTAAGTAACAACACAAAATACTGAAGCTTGAAGCGGCAATCTGCACCAGGTGAATAATCACTATTATTATAAACAACGTGTCACAAAAATAAATAACCTGTGATTATTTACAAGTGCATTTCACGCTATAGCTTTCGTGTGAAGATGTACAAATTCAGGACATGCGCTAAAAACACTTTCAGAAAATAAGATACTTAAAAAAGAATGTCTCAGATCTCATTTGGGACTGCCCTTAGCAGAAGTCAGCGCTCCTTGAGTCGACCCTACAGCTTCGGGAGTTTAGTGAACGTGTGTGTAGGAGTGCAGCGCCTCAAAGTTGTGATGCTGTCAGCAGCCATTGCTTTGTGCTAAAATTAAACACGGCTGCAACAAGACCTCACGGGTGGCTGAATGGTGAAAGTGACTGCTGAGTTCCCTCATACACGGGAAAGAGTTGCAATGGTGCACAGCAGGGCCGGCTTTAGGGCGGTGCAAGCGGTGCCACCGCACCGGGTGCTGGCTTCCTGGGGGCACCGTGCTTGCAAGTTTATTATGTTTTTTAAAGCACCTGCTGCCGCGTTCCTTTCCTCCGGCAATTACCAGGCCTCACAAAAATGTAAAGTTAACTCTTGTGATTAATGTTCTTCATGGAGAGAGACTGCAGTTTTGTATAGTTGATGTTTTGACGTATGTGAAGGTAGTGCAGAGGGTTAATATGCCTACTGCAAAAAACGTGTACCATGTAGATTACAGAGTGCATATCATTTAAATAGATCAGAAGGTTTTCTGCTTATAAAAGAGACATCCTTTTGTTCTTTGCAATTGATAACTTAAAGTCCTAACATAGAACAATGAGGTATTAACTTTCATAATAGAGCTGCATACACACTGCAAAGTATACATTAGAGCATAGATTAATGTTGCAGAAAGGGTTTGTTTGGGTAGAAATCGATTCTTTTTATTAAAGAAAACTCCCAACTAAGCTGTTTCTTTTTCGAACCTGAGTTTGTGCTTCTCTACACCAAGCACTCCTAAACTATACTGCCTACCAGTATGGATGACATCATGTGACTCCTACACCTTTAGTCCTTTGGCTTATGTTACATTTCCTATAAGCTGATTTACAAACCTATGTTTGATTGTCTCTGTGTAATGTGTGTGTGATGCAAAGTGCTTTGACATCCTTTACTATTATGAGTGACGCTATATAACTAATTCAATGCATTTGAGAGAAAGAGTGGGTATGGAGACTTGGTCACTGTTAAAGGGTGCTAGTGAGAGATACCCGTAGTGGAGGTGGTCATTGCGGGGGCGCCAACTAACATTGTCGCACTGGGCGCCACCCGCGCTAAAGCCGGCCCTGGTGCACAGCATGATGAAACAAGCAAAAAAGCATTAAAGGGGGAGCAGCAGGAGTTGAAGGGAGGAATAAATATCAAATCAATCATGTGAGGAGCAGCGGATAGGCACTGATTAAGGGAAATCAATCTGTGCTTGGTCTGTGCTCCACAGCAAGCATCAGAAGTGACGTTTCGGCTGGACTATCCAATTAGAGACGCTGCAAAGAGGAGAAGGGCACAAATAGTAAGCATTGGGCGGGCTCCAAACCCTTTTTGTAAACAATAGTGTCTTGCAAGCCAGACACATGCACTAGCACATTTCTTTCGCAGGCTCGACCCTATAAATGAGCATTTGCGGAGCTTGAACAAATCCAGAAAAGAGATGAACAGGGTCTAAGCCTAAGCGAAAAAGGAACAGGAAAACAGTGTCAGAGCTGAAAAAGTCAGAAAGGTGCCAGAACGGACACGAAAAGTGCCAGAGTTACTTGTGTTGTTACTCGATACGTTTCGTTTTTTTTAACCAATCGTTGCTCCCACAAAGAAGTACAACCACAAAGACCATCATAGTTCTGCCCTTCGCTTGTCAATCATTTTAAAACCTGCTTTCTGATAGCTGCCTCCTCTCCTTAAAGTAACGTTTTTTGGAGCCCGAAGAAAGTAAAGAGAAGTGCCTAGATGGTGGAGTTCTTCTATCAGGAGTCGGGAGGTAAGGTGCATGTTGGGAACCTCCCACCTGATTCTAGAATTGGCACCTAGATTTGTGACATCTTGGTTCAGCCTACTATAATAGTTAATTGTTCTCTTTTCGTTTGGCAATAGGCATTTCATTTTTAATTTATGTCGGAACACCAACAGATGCGTACCAAGCATATTATGAACGGTACAAAGATCCACAGCAACGTTACCCACAGCAACGTTACAGTCACATGTATGCGCTGTTACAAAGTATTACTTGAGTCTTAATCTTTAAAAAAATGTAGGCATACCGTGAGAAAAATTGAAGCATGCTTCGCTTGTCTTCAAGGAGGACAGATACAGGGGCATATTATCAAGCATGGCGTTAAAATTATCGCCGGTTTAGCAGCAGAAAACTGCCGCTAAAGCAGCGATAATGGGCTTGATAATATGCACTTGAGAATTCCAATAGAAGCCCATGTTCTAGTGTCAACATGGGCTTCTATGGGAATTCTCTGCGGCATATTATCAAGCCTGTTATCATCGCTTTAGCGGCAGTTTTCTGCCACTAAAGCGGCGATAATTTTAACTCTGTTTCTTGATAATATGCCCCTAAGTGAGGAACGCGTCAACTATAGGAAAAGTTACTGATGTAACTGTGCATTTCGGTTCTTGTCACTCTGGGATGAGACCAGTGCTTTATATGGGCAGGTACTCCATAACTGCACTGCATTACTTTAGAAGGGATAGCACTGGCACGTTTCAGCACTGCTCCAATGCTTTTAATTGTAGAGTACTGCCAATTCACAACAGAGAACAGGTACTCTGGGACAAGGATACCTGCATTTCCTTATTTCCATTTGAAGCACTAGACGCGACTATTAGCATAACATTAGTTGCATCGGTTGTTAAAGGTCCTTATTTGTTACACAATTATTTCAGTGGTTGTCCTTCAGCATTAACCTAACCATAAATTCAATTTCTAAAAAAGAAAGAAGCAACAAGACATTCAACAGATATTGGAACTATCTCAACCTCATCTTGTTGCATTCTTGCCACCCTAATTGCATACCAGACATGAAGGGTAACTCAAGGATTCAACAGAAGTGCACCCAGGGTCTGGAACTCTATGCCCCAGACATCAGATCAAACCTGGACCTTGGAGTATTCCAACATGATTGGAAGGTCCTTGTATTTAAACACCACTGCTCCCCCTAATTTCAGGCAAGTAACCATATGATGCAGACTTTGGATACCATTGATTTTCCCTTCAGCTTTCAACTATCAGTGTCCTAAAAGTACTATCACATAGACAAGTTTCATCCTTTATAAAGATGCATTTGTTAGCAACTCATTACAAATAGAGACTCTCAAGCTTTTAAAAAATATATATAACTAACTTTAAACGCGTATCTGTGGAGGACATGATGTTCACGTCCACACTACTTTTCCAGTTAGGAGGACGCAAACATCCGGTCCTCACATTAAGGGCATGGATTCCCTCTGGTGCTCTCACAATAGGGATTGCCTCTGAATGCCCCTACTGCTGGCAGAGAAGAGCTTCCTTTGCAGCAGAATTTTTATTTTTTTCAGTTTCAGTGACACACAATTCATCATGCATGCTGCCGTCACTAAAACTGAAATCAGCCAGAATCTAAAGGCTCACTGAAATTAACAAGCATTGGCATAGCCAATAGGTCTCGCTTTTGGGACCTTATAAGTATTTAGTTATGTAGCACAATATCCTTGGGGCAACAACATTAACTGTTGCATGGTTAAACACTTATAAGGTCCCAAATGCGAGACCTATTGGCTTTGCCAATGCTTGTTTTCTTTTCCCCTTGTGCATATGGGTCTCCTCTGATGCTAGTCATAGTTCACCCGTGGCCACTTTGGAATGATAGGAGGGTAGAGATAATGAGAGAACCATCTTTACTGATCAGTGACTCATCCTGCAGCTAATGTTGTCGCTGTTTTCTTTAAAGTGAATATGTTTCTTGTCTTTTGCATTGTTTCAATCAGTGTTGTGCAGCGAGAGAGATGAATTGGGAAGACGATGCTGAATCTCACCGAGCAGCTTTGCGGAATTGCCAGCTTGATACGGATATGCTGAAGGTACGTTGCTTCCACGGTGTTGCTTTCTGGACTTTCCTGTTAGCTTAAATAGTATCTCCACTGTATTGCTTATAAGGTAATGTAACCCAATGATATGGCTGTTTGTAGAACAGGTGCAGATATTTTCAATTTGACATGTATGTATAATTTATTTTAAAAATGCAAAGCCGGAAATGTCTCAACCTGCTAACCCAGAGTCATTTTGAGGATGTTTGGGGCCCCGGGCAAGACATACTTTGGGGGCCCCTGTTTGAAAACACTTTGAGTTGTATTACCAATGTCTTGCTAGTTCAAGCTCGCATGTAACCAACAATACTAACTGATATGTTAAACTTTGCTCAAATATGTCGTGCCTGGGACCCCAAATATTCCTTAAAGTGACACTGGGTAGAGAGAGAGACTGAGTAAAAAGTAAAGGTAGACGGACAAGTTTAGATAATATAATAGAGCTGACGGTATTTATACAGTGATAACATGTACTTTCCCAGGGGGCCATTAGAAGGTGGGCCCACCTTGCCCATGCCTTAAAAAGTCTCTGTGCTAACCTGGTTAAATTAGTGACATGACATTGTCCGGTTAAGTCATTCACATCCCGATTAAAAATGCTAGTTAGTGATAATGGCGGAGGTGTTAATGAATGCGAATACCTCGTCACACAAGCCTTCATTTTCTTGAACGGAGTGACGCATCGAACTACGCATCTCAGACTATCGGATGACGTTGGATGGATGAATGTCGGATCGAGGCTAGGCCGGGGACAGTGCTTAAAGCAATGCCCTAGGTTCATTTACTCTCTCATTCCAGTTAAGGCCATCTATGGTACTCTTCGTTTTCATAACACATTCACATTTTTCTCACTTTCTGAAGTTGAAATACCTCACACTACTATGCATTAGAAATAGTGGGAATCCAATCAATGCGCCACAGTGTACATGCACACATACATACCAACAGAAAAGCAGCATAGAAAGACCTCCTAGCCAGTTATATACCCATTTCGCTATGTATAGTAGCTCTTCAGTAACTTTCTACCCGGGTCAATTAGAATCTCTGTTGCGAACAATATTTTTGTGCCGGTTATTTCGCATAATCTCCAGATGCTTTTGAAATATGGCGAAAATAGTTGCATGTGATGTTACTACAATTTCAGCCATATTTTATTGGATGCTTCCCGATGTGGCCTTAATCTCTTGATTTATTCCAGCTTTCGTTGCCTTCAGGGCTTGAAATTGAATTATAAAAGTGCAGCTACTCACTACCTCAGACTACCTGTGTGCTACTGAGAGTTGTTGGGACTCCCCCCCACCCCCAATTCTAAGTAGTGCACTCCTGCAGTGCTGAGACTTGAGTGTACTCGTCCTTTCAAATTAAGGAAGTGCAGGCACTCAATACCTCACATTACCTGCCGATATAAAGCATTGGTTGCCCTTGTGAGTCAGTGGTTTTGAAATACAGTGTCTTTGGTGATCCCCTCAGCTCTGTATGTTATGTTCAATACATTTACAGAGCGCTCGATTACCCGAAGGTGTTCTGGCACTACCTCTGGTATGGACAAATAGAGGGCAGGCCTAGTTCTTAATATTGCCTTTTCCACACTTTACATTAGTATTTTGCTTTCTCTCGAATTTCGAAGACTTGCCAGTTATTTCTCAACAGCAGTTAATCTTCTGAGTCTACGGTTCTTAACCTTTTGACTTCCGTAAACCCCACTAAATCATTACTGGAATCCGGGGACCCCACCACTGAGTCATTATTGGAAACCGGGGACCCCCAGACTAAGCAAGGTCTATGATTTGAACCTCAAGACAAAGAAGCATTGGCATGGCCAATAGGTGTCGCCTTTGGGACCTCATAAGATAAATTAAAGGCATTGTAATTTAAATAAATAAAATAATGCCAATAGGATCTGGCCTAGAGACCCCTTTAGCTCTCTTTTTTATCCTCATATAGTAAAACATCATACATAAATAGTAAGTACGTGTCTACAACAAGCAACACGAGGGAGGAATGTTGCTGGTAATTAAAGCAGGACAGAGGATGAGGTGGTGTAGCGGCGGGTGTGAAAGCAAGTGGAAACAGCTGGGAGGAGGCAGGGGTGGGGGAAGAAGGGCAGGAGCAAATTAGGAACTATGGGGCATATTATCAAGCACGGCGTTAAAATTATCGCCGCTTTTGCGGCAGAAAACTGCCGCTAAAGCGGCGTTAATGGGCTTGATAATATGCCGCAGAGAATTCCAATAGAAGCCCATGTTGACACCAGAACATGGGTTTCTATGGGAATTCTCAAGGGCATATTATCAAGCCCATTATCGCCGCTTTAGCGGTAGTTTTCTGCCGCTAAAGCGGCGATAAATTTAACGCCGTTTCTTGATAATATGCCCCTATGCTTGGCTTGGTTGCTGAAAACAAAGTAAACCAGGAGAGAGGGGCTGGAGGAGTGGGGCGAGGCACAGCTGAAAACACAAGCTGCAAGCGCTTGTGTTTTTAGCCGATCCTAGTTAGTTTGCTAGCAATTAAAGAGGATCAGATGAAAACACAAGTGCTACTGAAACAAAGACACAGTTTATTCCCCGTGTACAGTTATTATATTGGGGACTGATGTCCTTCACCCCTCAACATTGTAAGGATAATGACTTGTAAAAACAGCTGCAGAATTTAGGAAAACATCCTGTCTGTGCAAAGTTTGTAGCGCACATTAGGGATGCAAACGTGGCCGAGAGCAGGGGACCGTGTGCCACAGAGCTCGCAAACCAACCTGTCACTGCTATGGTGCAGCTGCTTCCCAGTAAGCAATCTCATGTCTGACCGTTTGGGAGGCTGCACACAGGCTGTGCGCCGAGTGGATGAAAAGGGCTTTGGGAGGGAAACAGAGAGCGAACCAGGTGCAGAACTCCGAGAAGGAAACAAAAGAAGCAAAAAAAGAAATTGAAAAATACCTTATATCTCCTATGCAGGAGAGCCGAATACAGCTGCGCTAACTCTTAATTCTTGGCCCTGCCATCACAGCCTCTGCCAGGCCACCGTGGCTCACACCTGAGCAGACACTAATGGCCGGATGAAAGGCACGCTCTTTTCACTACGCAAGCTGCCCCGTGAATGGCACAATATGGCAGCCCTCCCTCTGTTTAGTGTGCCTTGAGGGTACTGGGGTGCGCTGAGGGAGCTTTGAATGTGGCTTCCTTTGGCAGGCTCGATTCAAGCCCTGCTCTTAACTCTGCTGCATCGACACTCGGTACAAACGGAGTAGCAGCAGAAAGGAACGGGCTGCAACTTGCAACACTGCGCGACTCTGCGCGCCACTGCCTCAGCCTACAGAACTAATTTTTTTGCATTGCAACAGACTGTTTACGTCGTCAGTCGCAGCTCTGTCTAACCTGCAGCTTGTGCGTTGGAAATAATTAAGTAAATAAACAAGCGCGGACGAAGCGGATCACGCTGAAAATTTTAAACAAGCACGGCTGAAGCGGACCGCGCTGAAAATGAAAATGAAAGAGTGCTTACAGACTTATAAAGGAGACCGTGTAACTCCACCAGTAAACGTTCCAGTCTGGGTGGGCGTGACCAAAAGGAGACATGGCGGCAACAAGGAGGGACTAAAAAGCCTCACATACAATGGAAAGCCAGCATTTAGCATGCACGATGACGCAAGCCAATGAAAAAAAGGTGCTGAGCCTGCACTCCACTTGTAAAATTGTATTGATTACAAGAAGCCTCGCAGAGCGAGCAGCGCATGCGCGCTGCAACGCAAGGCGAGACCTAAAAAATACTAAAACAAGTATACACAAAACAAATGCTCAAATATTGAAATATTTAGTTTCATTCACAATCAAATATAGAAAAAGGTTTCAGATGTTCAGTTTTGCTCCTCTATTTTTATCATACTGTATTCATTTTATTGTACTAATTTTATTATTTAGTTTTGGAAAACAGTGTGGGGCACCCTGCGTAGGACTCCTAGACCCCCCCCGAGGTTTTCGGGCCAGAGGTTAAGAACCATTGCCCTGAGCCATCTTTACTCACTCCCCCTCCTCCCCACCCCAGATTCTTCCATACTCCGTCAAGTTCATTTGGCGCTTTTCCCGTGGGATTTTGAGATTGGAGCACGAAGGAGAAAGATAGAACAGGGGGTACTATACCACCCACATCTATGACTGTTTCTTCGTGAAGATACTGGATTGAGGAGAAGATCACAAACCATTCAGAAACTTGACACTGATGCTATGCACAATCCTGATGAAGTCCTAAGGGACGAAATGCATTGGCTGGGCTGAATGGACAAAGCTTTTTTAAAATAATGAATACAGTTGGAATTTGAATTCATATCCAAGACTCTTGAATAATTGGATCTCTTCGAATCATTGATACTGGATTTATTTGGGACAGTCCAATCGTGTTGATTTATAGAACAAAACTCTTCTTATTATGATTTACACTCCTTTACAGTTGTTGAAATTGATGTTTTTTGATTGTGGCTTCTAGGCGGTGTGGTCACGAAAAGCAGAGTGTACCGGACCTGTAGATAATATAAACAATACACTAGCGCACCAATAAAGCCCACACTGCTGGTGCCTATATTTTTGTTTCATTTGTAGATACTCATGGTTCTAGCTTGTAGCTGATCTGTGTCATGAGGATATATTCCGGCAAGATGGAAAGACAATAAAGGAACTAGAACCAAACAACTATTTCCGATAGATACTTCTAACTGCAGATGCCTCACTTTGGGAATATCCCCATGCGCTACACTGGATCGGGAGATTTATCTCAGCAATTCCCTTGCGGGCCGGTAGGTGGTATCGTGTGACTGTGCGTCAACTCTGTCCCACTTTGGAAATGATGTCAGAGCCACATATAGCCACCACCCCTGCACGCTGACATCAGTTTATTTCATTCTGTGTATCCTGACACGGATCCGGAGCTCGGTCCCTCATTTTCCTATCTTCGACAGAACATGCTTTGCAAAAATGTACAGTGTTCAAGGGACATGTCACCCCCTAAATCTCCAGGCTTTAAACCCTGCAAGGACTGCCATGAGCAGATGCTGGTGACGGACTCCCAGCAGGTTTGGTCTCTGGCGTTTGGGTTCCTCACACGACTGGAAGTCGTGTGATGACTGCACCAATTTGGACCCAAAGGCCACCTGAGACCACAAGGCCAATCTTACTCGAAGTTGGGGGACGTTAACTCATTTTAGCTCCCTACGTCATTCTTGGAAGAGGTCCTCTTCCTACTTCAAGTTATAAAAAACACAAGAAGAATACAGATTACTCTCCTTCTTTCCCCCATTCTTGTCAAGAGAAGTCATGCTAATGTCAGGGTGCCTTCTGATGTCGGTCTTGGTCCCCCACCCTGGGGCCATTCTCTCAATTCCCCCAGATCCAACCCCAATTCCAGGGTCCCCCAGTGATCCCTCCACAGGTCAAAGCCTTCAAGGAAGCAAATTTTCATATATTCAGCACCCTACCGGTGCCGCCTGTCATACACATGGGTCCCAAGGATCCAAGAGGGTGTCCAATTGGGCTACCATTGGTGGATCTGTCCTCAACACTGACTGTGACTCATGACCTGTCTGCTGGGCCTGCTTGTCCTGATTTATCTACAGTGCTGAGATGGTTGCTGGTTCCCCATGCAATTATGCCCCACCGACACAGGAGGAAGAAGCCTTTGACCTTTCAGACTTGCAAACAAATCCACCTCAAACAAAATCACTCTCACTTCATCTGCAGACACAGACCAGGCATCCCCATTCGGACTCGTGTATGACATTGCCACTACTGAAAAATTCTTCAGATTCAGAATTCCATGGTGGTGGAGATGGAGGTTACAATTCTCAATTTTATGAAGAAGAATATCTGTTTTTAGGTCTCCAAGATGCTACTGGACTACATAAGTCTCCTGGCACTATCCTGCTGTCTCCCTCTGTCCCTCCCATTGAGGAGTCAGCATCGTTTGCTACGGTGGGCTCAAGAAGTCCTCTATCTCCAACTGCCATAAGTATAGGTAAAAACTAATATTCTCAGAGAAGATCGACAGCCTGGTCAGACGATTCAGAGCCACTCCTTCCATTCGTGAAGACCCTAACAGATATTTTAACCTGGATCTTGCCCACCTGTGAATAGGAAAATTGCCAGATGGCACAGACCTGCACTTCGGGACCCATTTTTTCTCCTCCAGCACCCTACTTCCTACAGTCTTGTGGTGCAAGCTTCAACAAGCAGGTTGAATGCTAACTCCTGCTGTACTACAAACAGAGATAGGGAGTCCAAATGCATGGAGGTTTTTGAGAAGAGTATGTCATCTTCTTCCAGCCTAGCCCTCAGATCAGTCCACTCCACCTGCCTCTTAGAACTTTACTTGCACCTGTTAAGAGACATGGTGAATTAAATCTTGCCCACAGTTCCCGATGCGATTTATGCCAATTTGACCCAGATCATACATAACAAAAGCCCTGTCATCAGATCGGAGCTGAATATCACTGATTGCCTGGATAGGGCAGTTGGTACCAGCCTGGTCCTTTGCTGCCATGCTTAGATGAGACCCATGGACTTCTCCAGTGAGGTCTAGGTGTCACTGATGAAAATACCACTTAATGGCACTCATCTCTTTGGAAACGAGGCCAATTTGGGCCAGGAGTACTTCAGAGAAAGCAGAGCCACAGTGCTCTCCCTTGGCTTTTCAGCACCTGTGCAGTACAGCACTTCTTAAGGCTTCAGAAGAAGCATCCAGTTGAGGCAACATCAAGGCTCACCTCCACAGCAACAGAACTCCCAGTCATTGTGAGGTAGTGATAAGAGATCTGGCCGACAATGTTCATGGCCTGAGAGGCAAAGCATTACTGAGTTTCACTTCGCAGAATTCCATGGTATTATATTAAAAATCAGCAAGATTCCACAGCGTTCCACCAAAGAGATGAAAATAATCACTTTGCTCTGCTTGCGCTGCAATTTAGCACCAGTAGCAGGAGCAGTGCTGAAAAATTAGTGCAAATGGAACCATGTGGTAGGCAAGAGCGCACAGCCATTTAATTTATTTTGCTGTTGCTTGAGTAGAAAATCTACTTCAGCTGCAGCAAATCTACCCGAGAAGCAGCCCTCTGACCATCACCACCTATTAGAAATGGGCGGCCTCTAGTTGGCAGGTTGTTACGTTGTCCAAGTAGGGACCCTTCTTCCTAGTCTGTATAAGGGGGATACACTTCTGAAATAACCCCTGCTCACCCCCTGGGTAGCTTGGCACGAGCAGTCAGGCTTATCTCAGAGGCAGTGTGTGAAGCATTTTCACATACCCAACGGTAACATAGTGAAAATACTACAAAAGGACTCCAAACCAGTTTTAGAAAAATATTGAATATTTTATCTGTGCAAACAAGACCAAAAATGATAAAAAAAAATCCCCCCTACAGTTCCAAGAAATATCAATAAGCAAAAATAGACTTAAAATACAGTCCATTGAAGTCGATAGCTCCACCTACGCTATCACGGCCACGTGAACAACAAATCGAAACAGTTCTAACTGACCACGGCATCGCAGGCCGGCTACGGCCTCGGGAAAACCTACAAAACAGTACCTTTAAAAAAGCAAGGCTTTGGCGACCTCTCATTGAGGTCCGAAGAGCTGGCATCAGCAGGCATCGGTTTGGGAGGTCGGTGCAGGAGTCATCTGGCCCTTGAAGTTACACGTGTTGCAGAGCGAACTCCTCTCGGCTGAAGTCAGGAGCACTGGCATCGCCCGCTGTACAAAGGGCAGCTGTGCAGCATGTGGTGCCCTCAGGTCACGGTGCAGGCAGTGGCTCAGTGACAGCGAAGTGATGCGGTGCTCATCGTTGTGCTGGCAGGTCGCTGTGCAAGCAGCATTGTCGTCGGAGAGGAGGTGCTGTCGTCGACTGATGAACTGGAGTCGATGGTGCTGGCAGGCCAAGGCTGTGGTGCAAGATGAGGGCGGTGCATCATGTAACTTACAAGCGGTGCCCTCAAACCACGGGTCAAGAAGCGGCATTGATGTCGGCATGGAGTGGCGGTGTCAGGTATACCAGGGCAGCGAAGTGAAGCGAGACCATGTGAAGTGCGGTGCTCACAGGTCACAGTGCATAGCAGCAGCTCGGTGGAGTCATCGTCAGTGAAACCAGGGTTGCGGTGCGAAGTGTGGCGGTGCCCTCTGAGGTGCCTTCAGGACACAGAGCCAGCAGCGGCATGGGTGATGGCATGGGGTTTCTTTTTCTTCTGTTGCAGCACAAAACACACAATTCCCAGTGCTGGTAGCAGATGAACTTGAAGTCTTTGCTGTTCCCGAGACTTCTTGAACAAGGGGAAAGCTGTACCTCAAGCCCTTGGGAAACCTCAAATAAATAAGTTACAGAAAGTTCAGTCCAGTCCTTTCTCTGCCCAAGATAGAAGCAGTCAGTGCAGGCCAACACAGCAAAGTGGTGGTTCCTTCTCACAGTTTCTCCAGCTCTTCTTCTTGGCAGGTTCCTTGATCCAAAAGAGTTCTAAAGTTCTGGGGTGAGGGCCCCAATATTTATACCACTTTTCCCTTTGTTATCTTGTGGCAAAGAGTCTCTGTGCTTAGTCCGAACCAGTTCTGTTCTCTCTGGTCCCGCTTCCTGGCAGGAAGTGGAAACAAATTGTGTAAGGCAGACCAGGCCTATTCAGGTGCTAGGAAATCTCCTTCCACTACTTTACTCTATTCAGCCCAGCCCTGACTCATCCAGGAAAGGCACCCCCAGTGGCTGTCTTCAATGAATGCACATCCCCAGTACCTGTCGCTCTAAAGCCAGACAGTCAATCCAGAACCCAGCAGAGACACACAGGATGGTTAAGCAAGAAAATGCCTACTTTCTAAAAGTGACAATTTCAAACACACAATTTAAAAACCATCTTTACTAAAATATGTATTTTTTAATTCCAAGTTCAGGCATACTAAACTCCCTTCTCCTGTCTTGTCCCAATGGAAAGTAATACTTGTAAGATGTTACAAAGTATCTCTCATTCTATGCTATGGGACAGATAGCCTTGCAATAGTGAAAAACGAATTACACTGTAATACACCATCAGGACATGTCACACACACCAGTACATGTGCTACCATTCAAATATACTGCATCCTCCCCATGGAGTCACAACTGCACGCCGACACTGCAGTTGCAGGTCTGACTACTCTTTGAAGGGCTGCTTGTGTGGGTGGCACATCCAGTGCTGCAGTCCAACTAGTAGCATTTGATTTACAGGGCCTGGGCACACATAGTGCACTGTACTAGGGACTTAACAGTAAATCCAATATGCCAAACATGGAAACACCAATCCATAAACATAATTTACCATAGGAGCACTTGCACTTTAACACTGATCAGCAGTGAGAAAGTAGGCAGAGACACTAAACCAGCAAAAACATAGTCAAAACCAGGAGATCATAAAGCAAAAAGAAAGGGGAAACACGCCAAATAATGCCAAGTCTAACACCCCATGTAAAAAAATTACACAAGGGGACACTAAATTTCGCTTGCACTCACCAGCTCGCATTTTTGGAGCCTTGCTGGGAAAAATGTTTGCCACGTTGCAATTGGCGGCATTTTGCCGAAACTCCACGTGAGTTGCCAAATTCTGCGGGTGGAATGGAATATTCCGCCCAACCCTTCTAATAAAGAGGGTCCTTTCAGTAAGCAGTACCTCCATTTCTGAAATGCGGGAAGGAAACAACACACTCACTTAATCGATCGGATGAAATCGGGTAAAAGAAATGAGAGACACATTGAACTGGATCACTTTTATGGAAAAGATTTGTCTCTGATAGGATACGACACTGGAGAATCTTAATGGCAGAGGAGTGGCAAGTCACTGTAGAGGCTATAAGATAAGTAGGACACCACAAATAAATACACTGTACAGACCGGACTGAAACAGCAAATTGTACGAGAGACTCATGCTTACCGCTTACAGCTGTGGAAGTTGCTATGTCAAGCCCACAGAGACCAGGATACCAGACGGGAACCCCAGGATGTCATTTCAACCAGATTGGACAGGAGCTGATGAGGCAAGAGGGAGAAAGGAGACCTGAAGGTATCGATCACTACATTAAATACACTATTTGGACAGATAAAAAGCAAAGCATGAATGCGTGGGAACCAAGAGGAACAAAACAGCAAACGTGAGGCCCAGATGCAAATTAGAACATAGAGGAGAGCCACAAACTATGAGCAATACTTTGCCAGGCATCAACTCCATGCCTCAGAAGTGCACTAGGAACCAGTTTGTTGATCGGTCTAATGTTCAAGTCTTTTCAGGTAGCATTATACCATTCTCTACAGTCTCCATCTCTGACGAACTCTACGCCTGATCCCTTGTTAGTGTTTAGAAAGAATCATGGCAAAGGGATATGAGGCATGGTTATTCACTCTAACCACTATTATTTGATCTTTTTTATCATCACAATTTATTCGACAAAATGTCATAAAAGCAGATAAAAAAAGATATTTACATGAGAACGATATCATTCAGGTACGCCCCTGCCTGCTGCTTGACACTGCTCGCGGCACCCGCTTCGCGGGAGCCGCTCGCAGCAGAAGGACTTGCCTGGTGATTACTGGTTTACGGGACTGCGAGGACCAGCAGCCCGGTTTCTACAACAGCTGTGTCCTCTTCCCTCTGTCTCCGCCCTGCCTGCTGCTTGACACTGCTCGCGGCCCCCGCTTCGCGGGAGCCGCTTGCAGCAGAAGGACTTGCCCCGCCCACTGCCTACGGGTATTATACCACCTCTTCTCCCGCTGTACGGGACGCGCGCGGGCGCGCGCCGGGCCAAGGGTGGGCCCGTTTTAGCCCGTTCGAGACCGAGAAAGACGGGACCGGGCATTCCTCTTACGCTTGCTGTAAGTACGCATTTTATATTTGCAGAGTCTAAGGCATAAGTGAGCGGAAACTCCTCACTAGCATTACTATGGCTCGCAATTTGAGGAGCAAAACTTCAGCTGATAGAGGCCAATTAACAGGAACTTTGGACAACTTCATAATTAGGGCCAATTCAGTGATTGATCAGGGGATAACCCTTATGGAGAGACGAGTGTCGCAAGATCTTGTCATGGCCAAACGCTCTTCAATGGGTCATTTTGCCACTGCACGCACACCGGAGCACGACGGCTGCAGTAATCTGTCTTTTGTCGAGGCATTTGCTCAATCCCCCCTCTCCTCGCAAGACAATGAGATTATAGTACCAATCCTGAGCTCAAAGACAACGGAGCCCCCAATGGAAAGTGACCCCCCTACTTTGGCTAGCTCCACGGAGAACCTAGGAATCCGGAACCCCAGGGAGAGTCTTACTGGTGCCAAGCCAAAATCTAAGAAGAAGCATACAGCCACAGATTCATCTCGTACTAGGAAGTTGAAATTGGTCGCTAAGGGTTGGGCGCTAGGGTCGTAACATCACCCACTAATGGATACAATGTCCTTAGTGATCCAACTAGGCATGGTCTCTCAGCATCAAATGTATTGAGCTCAGGGCTGAAGGAGACAGATGTCGCCCAGCCTTCCAGTGGAATATCAATGACAGAGGATCTCTTGTTTACAAAACTGGGCGCCCTATGGAGATCTACACTTGGACCATTAGAAGAGAGACTTGGCCAAATTGAGTATCAGCTTTCCCAACTAGAATCTGCTTTAAATGGTACTCCAGCCGGCATAAAGTCAACTGGCCCGAGAGTGGATAACATTGTAACTAACCCTGTGCTTGAAGGAGCTAGATTAGATCATATTCAACCCCAATTAGAGCTGCCCTCCTCAAATGTCAATAAAGTCCAATTTCCAATAAGGGCCGATCCCACGCTCCCAGTACCCCAAAACTTAGTTAGGCAGATACCGGCTCAGGTGGAATCTCAGGGGGCCATTATAATTGATCTACCGCTGGAAACCAGTTCATATCTGGTTGTACTGGCAGGGATCCCCGAGATAACAAATCCAACCCAGGAATCGTTTGCATCACTAAAAAATAAAGTAACTCATTGGCTTAATATTAATAGACCATTACCGCACCACATTACTAGGGAAATTTTGATGGTACGTAGGGTTTCTTGGGTGGGCCGCAACCCCAAAACCATCATAGGTGACTGCGTGCTGATCAACTTCAGGGATCCCCGTACAGTGGAGCACATTTGTAGTTGGTTTTAGACTAGGCAGTGGTATTCTTAATAGAGACTAGGCGCTTGTAGCGAGTACACCTGATATTAGTGACGTCCTAAATTAGTGGCGGTGCTCAAGGGTAGGGGAGAACCACTAGCCTCCCAAAAGGATTGTGGTCAGAGCCACAAAGGTCAACAACAAAGGTACCCAAGCACACGCAAAAATAAAGTTCACAAAAATTAATGCGTTAATTAAAACATGTAACACAATAAGTGAATCTCCGTTTCTTTCTTCAATTTAATATTCATGTTCTCATAGTAAGTTTGCAGTCTTCACAGTGGTATCCAAGCCAACACGTGTTTCGTCGCCTCTAGTATTATTGTACATGCGACTTGTTCACGGCTAGGTACAAATTGATATGGTAAATTTACATTAGTCCAGTTGTTAACTTAAGAAGTTTGCATACATTTGTTGATACTTTAAACAAATGTGCTCCCAGGGTTGGTGTTAGACTTCTCTACGTGGGAGGTGCTTAGCCCAAGGCTATGGTATATAGCATGCACCGTGAGGTCAGGTGAGTACTATCCTTCTTACATCAGTTTGTGACCAACCAGATACATGTAGCTCTAGCGTGAGGGCGATAAATTGTGAAGTTTCGCATATGTGATATACATCCTTTTATTGTGTGCTGTCAAACTGAGTGAGCCATGCGGTATGCAGAGTCCAAATCCGAAGGGTAGTATAAAGGCTAAAAGCCTAGTATAGGATAAAGTGAGGTCAACTAAGTATAAGTGTTATTTGATCAATGTGAAGAAGAGAATAAACTGACCTGAACACTGTTTAGTTATCAATCGCTGTAATGAATAAGGTACAAAGAAAAAATTGTACACATAACTGTTAGTAACCACATTAGTGGAACATAACAAAAAGTATGAAGTGATATGCTCATTGCGGGCATGTACCGGAAAGAAATACATACTTTATGTATGACGGTAATTCCAGGTCATACAGTACATCGACGGGGGGGGCCCAATCCTTGTAAGGAAGACGTATCTCATCAGTAGCTGTGCTCAATATTAGTGTAAAGTTCCATCTAAGGATCAACAAGACAAGTAACAGATTCCGTATGAGGAACTCTTATTACGAACAGCAGTGTACAGCAGCCCCATAAGGGAGACGGTGAGTAGGATACAGATATGTTTGTCCTCGGTACTATTGGTGAGTCCCTTACCTCCGAGTAGAAGAGAGTGTATCCGTTGTCCGCAACTGCCCCCAACCGCGTCTGGCTCCAATTCGAGTTGCCGGTAAAACTCACTCGGCATGTTTATAACTCGTGATCGGAGGACACGTGACCATTTGTCATGTGTATAGATTAAAATTTATCGTAAACGCAGGCGCCATCTTTAAGGCTGTTATTTTTCGTATTGCCCACCGTATTTTGTGGGGTAAAATATGATTAACATCAATCCTATTGCTAGTTCTCAAAATATAAGAGTAACGTGTATATATGCTTAAAGAAAGCCGGTAAAATAAACACGGCGTTTGTTCAGATATGTGTGAATGTATCGGGTTGGGGCTAGTGCCAAAGAATAAAAGTAAATCTTGACTGTAATGTGTAGGCGAAATCAATATTATGAAGCCAAAACCAGTAAGTCATTTAAAATTATAGCGACGCGTTAAGATCTTGTAAAAACAAGAAATGGCGGCCATCTTGGAACAGGTAAAATCTAGTTAACACGGGGAGCAATTGGCAAAGAGCAGCGAGGACAACTTCGTTAAGTATCCAAATGAGGCAATTTACGGCATGTGTAGTCAGCAGAATCCCTGAATAGAAGCTGACAGGCAATATGTCAATTGTAATCGTCACGATTTGGTCTATTTATTCAGTACTTAATCCTGAATTTCTATCTACATAGGAAATGAAAGGGCCCTGAGAAATATAGGAGTAATGCCCAAGAGGTTGCAGAACTGGTATCAAGAAAAACGGGGAAAAAGGGCAAAACCTGTATATAAATAATCTGTGTGTCCAGGAAAGACTGAGAGTTATTGTGTATATTAGAGACTGTACATACCGCTTGTGAAACAGGGTGGTGACTTATAGATTATAGTCGTCAATGGTTATAGTGCAAAGGTGAGTGACATCTTAAAACATGACAGAAATATATTTACACACATTGAACTGCATATGTACATGACCTTACTAAACCCAAACCGGCAACCTCTGTTAGCTCTAGTAACACCTCGCTTGACACGCCAGTAACGAGTGAATCAGAACAGGGTGACACTCGGACCGAACCCTCAGATTCAGAGAATCGTTTTTTACGAGAGGTGTTACGTATCAAGAAAGGGAACAGGGAACAGACCAAACGCCCCTTAGTAAACCCAAAACCAGGAGAGGGAAGAGAGGAGGTAGAAAAAGAAGAGAAGGCAGGAATGAAAACAAGGTCCTGGAACAGGAAGAAATAGATACTGTAAGCATAATTAATCTATCAAACAAAACACTGACAAATGATGATGTAGCACTCCTCAAAAAAGGCCTTAACTTTTGTCCTAGGAGTCACGGGAATGTGGTGGATGTGAAAATAGATTTGTATAAATTTATTAGAAAAATGAAGATCAAAAAGCATTTCATGTTTGATAATGAAGTCAATAAAAGAAACACTGTCGATCGACAATCACATCCGTTGAGTGAAATAACGATTCAGGAGATTATTGACACTAGACTACTTCTCTCACTAACAGACTGTGAGGATGAAATTACAACTGCAGATATTGTCATGCGAGATCTGAATGTGTTAAGTGATGCACGAGTGGAAAGTGGTCTAAAAGAGAAATCAAAATGGACACCTACTCTACAGAGTGGTAACAGTATAGATATTTTTTACAAACTTGTTACCAATGATCTGGACAAATTTGACCTTAAGAAACATACATCACGCCTAAATAACGATAACTTGACACATGGAGAGAGACAAGCACTCAAAAAGTTAAGGACTGATGACAGCATTATCATAAAGGAGGCGGACAAAGGGGGCAATATCGTCATTCTGTCTAATTTAGACTATGAGAACCAAATTCTCTCACAATTGGAAGATTTGGAATGTTATGAACACATTACAACTAATCCCATTTGGAAGCTTACAGACCACATTAACAGACACCTAAAACAGTGGTATGGCATGGGTATCCTGGATAATGACGAGTATAGCTATTTACAGGTGAACAAGCCTAGATTCCCCTGCATATACACACTCCCAAAAATCCACAAGAATTTACTCTTCCCCCCTGGCAGGCCTATCATTTCGGGGATAGAAGGTCCCACAGAAAGACTGTCTGAATATGTTGACATCTTCTTGAAACCATTGGTTTATAACCTTCCGTCATTCATACGAGATACCAAACACATCTTAGGTCTTTTGACAGACATCACATGGGGGCCTGACATGACACTTGTTACACTAGATGTTACAGCACTCTACACGAGCATCAAAAGAGAATGTGGATTGAAAGCCATTAGGAAAATCCTTAGCACTAGATCTGCTAGCACATGGGAACATACAGAGATGCTCATTACCATGATAGAACTCATCCTTGACAACAATGTCTTTCTCTTTAAAGATAAATGGTACCGTCAGAAACAGGGAGTTGCCATGGGCTCCAGATTCTCTCCTTCGTACGCCAATCTTTTCATGGGTTGGTTTGAGGAGGAGTGGATCTGGGGCCATCATGGATCGGAATGGACAGAGTTCATTCTTTTCTGGGGCAGATATATTGACGACTGCCTGATGATCTGGACAGGAGACGATATAAAACTTATGAGATTTGTGGAACACCTCAATGATAATACATGGAACATCAGGTTTACGCATGAGCATAGCAAGGTGCAGGTGACATTTCTAGATACAGAACTGTATATAGAAAACAATCAGATCAATAGCAGATTATATCGCAAAGAGACAGCATGCAATGCGATACTGCATGCGTCCAGCGCGCACCCCAAGCACCAGATTAATGCTATTCCCTATGGGGAATTTGTCAGAGCTAGACGCAATTGCAGTGTAGATTCGGACTTCACAAAATGTACTGCAGAAATGACCAAACGCTTCAAGTCTAGAGGTTACAATACGAAAACCATTAAGAAAGCTGAGTCTAGGATCAAGAGGATCAAAAGAGAAACGACCTTAAGGGATAACACTAGTAGGAAGAAAGAGGAGAACAAAGTCAGGTTCATTACGAATTTTGACAACCTCTCTAACACCCTAGTAAAGAGTCTGAACAGACACTGGCACATCCTTAAGAAAGATGAGACAATGACGGGGGTGATTGACGACAAACCTGAGATTACCTATAGAAAAGGGACCTGTCTTAGAAGTCTCCTGAGCCCGAGCTATCCCGCACCTCCCATCAGTAAAAACTGGCTGTCTACATATATGGTGGGCTTCCACAGGTGCGGCCATTGCTCAGCCTGCAAATGGGCATACAGCAAAAAATTAGAACATGTGGGTCCTAATGACAGATGCTACAAGATTCTTACAAATATCAACTGTAACACAAGTTTTGTAGTATACATCATCGAGTGTAGATGTAACAGAAAATATGTGGGGAGCACGATACGTCCCTTACGTGTCAGGATAGGCGAACACATGAGGGCTGTGAAGCAGGGGGACCGCAGATATCCCATCGCAACACACATCCTTGATTACCAGTCTCAAGGTGCACACAAGGACTTTCTATTCTACGGTATTGAACAGACAATGAGAAACCCCAGAGGGGGTAATAGAGAACTCGCACTTCGCAGGAATGAAGCATCCTGGATTCTGAAATTGCGTACGACTGATATAGGGATGAATGTCGATGATGAAATGCATTATTTCCTTGGAAAATGAAGATAAAAATAAGAATAGGACCACATATGTAAGCATAGCGATACATCGTTTCCAATCATGTATACATAGTTGTCCAGCGTCTATGTTAATTATGCAAGTCATGTACATATGCAGTTCAATGTGTGTAAATATATTTCTGTCATGTTTTAAGATGTCACTCACCTTTGCACTATAACCATTGACGACTATAATCTATAAGTCACCACCCTGTTTCACAAGCGGTATGTACAGTCTCTAATATACACAATAACTCTCAGTCTTTCCTGGACACACAGATTATTTATATACAGGTTTTGCCCTTTTTCCCCGTTTTTCTTGATACCAGTTCTGCAACCTCTTGGGCATTACTCCTATATTTCTCAGGGCCCTTTCATTTCCTATGTAGATAGAAATTCAGGATTAAGTACTGAATAAATAGACCAAATCGTGACGATTACAATTGACATATTGCCTGTCAGCTTCTATATAGGGATTCTGCTGACTACACATGCCGTAAATTGCCTCATTTGGATACTTAACGAAGTTGTCCTCGCTGCTCTTTGCCAATTGCTCCCCGTGTTAACTAGATTTTACCTGTTCCAAGATGGCCGCCATTTCTTGTTTTTACAAGATCTTAACGCGTCGCTATAATTTTAAATGACTTACTGGTTTTGGCTTCATAATATTGATTTCGCCTACACATTACAGTCAAGACTTACTTTTATTCTTTGGCACTAGCCCCAACCCGATACATTCACACATATCTGAACAAACGCCGTGTTTATTTTACCGGCTTTCTTTAAGCATATATACACGTTACTCTTATATTTTGAGAACTAGCAATAGGATTGATGTTAATCATATTTTACCCCACAAAATACGGTGGGCAATACGAAAAATAACAGCCTTAAAGATGGCGCCTGCGTTTACGATAAATTTTAATCTATACACATGACAAATGGTCACGTGTCCTCCGATCACGAGTTATAAACATGCCGAGTGAGTTTTACCGGCAACTCGAATTGGAGCCAGACGCGGTTGGGGGCAGTTGCGGACAACGGATACACTCTCTTCTACTCGGAGGTAAGGGACTCACCAATAGTACCGAGGACAAACATATCTGTATCCTACTCACCGTCCCCCTTATGGGGCTGCTGTACACTGCTGTTCGTAATAAGAGTTCCTCATACGGAATCTGTTATTTGTCTTGTTGATCCTTAGATGGAACTTTACACTAATATTGAGCACAGCTACTGATGAGATACGTCTTCCTTACAAGGATTGGGCCCCTCCCGTCGATGTACTGTATGACCTGGAATTACCGTCATACATAAAGTATGTATTTCTTTCCGGTACATGCCCGCAATGAGCATATCACTTCATACTTTTTGTTATGTTCCACTAATGTGGTTACTAACAGTTATGTGTACAATTTTTTCTTTGTACCTTATTCATTACAGCGATTGATAACTAAACAGTGTTCAGGTCAGTTTATTCTCTTCTTCACATTGATCAAATAACACTTATACTTAGTTGACCTCACTTTATCCTATACTAGGCTTTTAGCCTTTATACTACCCTTCGGATTTGGACTCTGCATACCGCATGGCTCACTCAGTTTGACAGCACACAATAAAAGGATGTATATCACATATGCGAAACTTCACAATTTATCGCCCTCACGCTAGAGCTACATGTATCTGGTTGGTCACAAACTGATGTAAGAAGGATAGTACTCACCTGACCTCACGGTGCATGCTATATACCATAGCCTTGGGCTAAGCACCTCCCACGTAGAGAAGTCTAACACCAACCCTGGGAGCACATTTGTTTAAAGTATCAACAAATGTATGCAAACTTCTTAAGTTAACAACTGGACTAATGTAAATTTACCATATCAATTTGTACCTAGCCGTGAACAAGTCGCATGTACAATAATACTAGAGGCGACGAAACACGTGTTGGCTTGGATACCACTGTGAAGACTGCAAACTTACTATGAGAACATGAATATTAAATTGAAGAAAGAAACGGAGATTCACTTTGTAGGACTTGGCCCTTTTTCCCTCAGTTGTTTTCATTTTTCGTGTTGCTACAGATTCAGGGAGCCATTTTAGCTACCCCTGAAACTTCTGTCTGAGGGCCTGAAGCACAAAATGGTGGCCACCTGTGACATCACCAGCATCCACTGGAACCTACCAGCACCTTCCAGAACATTCCAGGAGATTCCAGAACTCTGTGACAGTTGGAGACGGTTTAGAATGTTGGGAGGATAAGAGGGGCAGTTGGCACCTGACTGGTGAAGAGAGGGGAGCACAACAGTGAAGGAGGAAGGAGTGAAGCAGCAGGGGTGGAAACTTGTGCCTGGAGTGGGGTCCATAAACCCACCCTTGATACTTGTCCCTACTGATGGATCCCAGCCTATAGCCCTGTGTGGGAAGAAGACAGAAGAAAACCATCCTAAGGACCTGGACAGCAGGAACAGGCCTTAGAACCAAGAAAACAGCAAGATCCTGACCTGAGAACTGGTTTCCCTGGAGTCCGGCGTCGAGTAGCCTGAAGACCTGGAGCCCGAGGTGGAGAAGCGGCGCTGACTGAAGTAGCAGACGTCGTACCCGGAGCCGCCTGAGGTCGTGAGAGGGCGCCGACGGAGGTCGTGAGGAATACCAGAGGTCGAGGAGGAAGTGAACCGAGGTCGAGCGAGCGGCGTCATCGGAGGAGTGAAGTCCGCCCTCCGGAGTCGTCGGAGACCGAGGTAGAGGAGCACCGGAGGTCGGGAGTGAGGATCGCACTCCGGAGTCGCCCGGAGCCTGTGAGGAGGAGCACCGGAGGTCGGGGGTGAGGATCGCACCCCGGAGTCGCCGGAAGTCGACATCGAGGCCAGGCCGGCCGACGTCATCGGAGCCGAGAGCGCCATCGGACCGGAGCCGCCCGAAGTCGACATCGTGAAGAGACTGCCCGACGCCGTCGAATCGGAGGTCGAGATCGAACCGAGGCCACCGACATCGGACCGGAACCGCCTGCCGGCTTCGTCAAAGAACTGACATTGTGCCGAGGCCGCCGAGACCGAACCGGAACCGCCTCACGGCGTCGACCCGACTCCAGCGGCGTCGGAACATCAGAAAAAGGGCAGTAAGTGGAGTAGAGGGCGCCTAAGGCCCTGTGGAGACCTGAGAGACTGCTCTAAGGGGCTAGGGAGGTGCTGAAACCCACCTGACTGTGCCTGAGGTGAACTGGGACTAACCTAGAGAGGTTGTGTGGAGAAGGAAAGCCAGGGCATTGGTATTCCTCCCCCCTTTGATCTACCTCAGTTTAGGCCTCAGCCTTGTCCCAGCCAGGGAGTAGCCTCCCCCCTCAAGCCTTCCACAACCCTACAAGCTGTGCCTGGGCCAAATCAGCCCTTAAGAAGTGAAGTGTCATCTGATTATATGAGGGGTGCTGTATACTTGTAATTATTTATTGGGGATACTGTATTTATTGAATTTTTATCTATTTATTGCTGCACTATATTTATAGGTCCACAGGACTTGTTGGTGTACAATATTTATTGGTACAGTATTTATTGCCTCAAAGTATTTAATTGTCTGTATATATTGCACTTGTATTTATGCCCTGTTATTTATGATCACCCCTATTTATTTCATCAAACAGCCAATATTTATTTGACCTGCACTAATTGAAACTTGTATATTGTGATTGACCTATTTATTTTTCCAATCAGCAACTAAGAGAAAAAGATAAAGAAAGAATATTTTCATAATTTTTACGGTGTAGAGTCGTTTTTGGAACGGATGCACGCATGGTTATTGTATGGGTATATTGTATGCTTAGCACTGGGCCTGTTTCCTGACCACTCGAGCCAAGCTACCACAGTGTGTTCGAGGAGTCCACCACCACCCTGCGGAGTGGGGGTGGGCTGTTTCCAACATAAATTGGTGTTCAGTGGTGGGATAGAGCTGTGCCTACATATACTCAGCAATAACTGTGGGTAGTCCATAGGCCTACACCGGGAGTTTTCTCACAGCGGCCTTCCTAATTGTGGGTTTTTGTTTTTTCCAAATTTACTCTGGTGGTGGGAGGAGGTATTATTAAAGGTACCCCCCTGCATTGTTACTGCACAAAACCTGTCCTCTAACCTGAGTGGGCAAGATGGAGTTTGTACTAGAGAATCTAGAAACGTACACTGTGGCCCAAGTCAGGAAGTTAACAGACCGGAGGGAGGAAAGACAGCTCGCATGGGACTTAGCAAGGCTGGAGAAAGAGATGGAGGAGAAAAGGAGGGCGCACGAGCTTTGGATGAAGGAGATGAAGCTGCGTGCCCTCCAGATGAGTGTGTCCAGCGAGGACACTGGTGGCAGCATACCAGAAGCTTCACAGGAGCTAGAAGTTTATTTACCCCAGGATGACATCACCAGGGTGTCTGAGGAGGCATTGGGGTGTGAACCTGAAGGGGGTAGTGCAGAGATCTCCCAACCCAGCGAGGTGAGAGAAGTGGCAGATAGCCCAGCTAGGTCCCAGGGAGAGAGGGTTGTAGGGCCTCACGACCTATCTGTAGGAAGGCGTGAGACGGGGAGGTGTCCCGAGGTGCCCCAACCGAAGTCTCAGGGCCTGGAGAGTTCCTCAAGGGAGCCCCAGGTTGGGAGCCTAGGCTGTCCCGATGTGCCCTCCAGTGCAGGGGAGCCCCTAGTGTCAGGAGGACCCAGGGCGACTGTAACTAGCGCGCCTGAGGTTCTGGGGTTGGCCCAGTTTCAGGGTTTAGGTTCTGGGCTGGGATGCCAGGCTCAGGGGTTGCCTGACCTGGCGGGTGGGGCCTCGGTTAACCGGGTCCCCCCGAAATTGACTTCCAGGGGTACTTTTCCCGGTAGGAGGGTGCTGAAATCTGGAAGGGGGTGCAGAGGGAGGAAGGTCTCGCCTCGGGCACCGACTCAGCCTAAGGGTCTAGACCCTAGGTTGAAGGATCAGTTGAGGGGTCAAGGCCCTAGACTGAGGAGGAAGTGTTGGTCTGAGGGTGCCTCGCAGGGTAGGGTGAGGAATCCCAGAAGGAGAGTTAGGGGGAGGAGAGCCTCGCCCCGGAAGGCTGGTCAGCCTAAGGGTGTGAACCCCAGGAAGAAGGACCAGAGGCAGTTTAGGACTGCAAGGAGGAGGACCGGAGTGGTCAATGGGCACTACAGGCCTGGGGCTACTGCCCCCCACTCCGCGAGATCACCCGGGCCAGAGACATCTGGATGGCCCAGGGGCCGGTCCTGGCCACAACTAGCTAGGGAGCCCCCGTGGGGTGGTTTTGTTGGTCCAGGGAGGTTTGTTAGGGAACCATTGGGTTCCAGAGCGGAGGAGAACTTGCGGGTGCTCCTGCCGTTGCGGGCCTGCGTCCACCTTTTCTCGCCCCAAGCAGGGAAGACCATCAAGGCATTGATCGGTCTACCCTGGCTTTTGGCTGGAAGGGGGTTGTGTAGGACTTGGCCCTTTTTCCCTCAGTTGTTTTCATTTTTCGTGTTGCTACAGATTCAGGGAGCCATTTTAGCTACCCCTGAAACTTCTGTCTGAGGGCCTGAAGCACAAAATGGTGGCCACCTGTGACATCACCAGCATCCACTGGAACCTACCAGCACCTTCCAGAACATTCCAGGAGATTCCAGAACTCTGTGACAGTTGGAGACGGTTTAGAATGTTGGGAGGATAAGAGGGGCAGTTGGCACCTGACTGGTGAAGAGAGGGGAGCACAACAGTGAAGGAGGAAGGAGTGAAGCAGCAGGGGTGGAAACTTGTGCCTGGAGTGGGGTCCATAAACCCACCCTTGATACTTGTCCCTACTGATGGATCCCAGCCTATAGCCCTGTGTGGGAAGAAGACAGAAGAAAACCATCCTAAGGACCTGGACAGCAGGAACAGGCCTTAGAACCAAGAAAACAGCAAGATCCTGACCTGAGAACTGGTTTCCCTGGAGTCCGGCGTCGAGTAGCCTGAAGACCTGGAGCCCGAGGTGGAGAAGCGGCGCTGACTGAAGTAGCAGACGTCGTACCCGGAGCCGCCTGAGGTCGTGAGAGGGCGCCGACGGAGGTCGTGAGGAATACCAGAGGTCGAGGAGGAAGTGAACCGAGGTCGAGCGAGCGGCGTCATCGGAGGAGTGAAGTCCGCCCTCCGGAGTCGTCGGAGACCGAGGTAGAGGAGCACCGGAGGTCGGGAGTGAGGATCGCACTCCGGAGTCGCCCGGAGCCTGTGAGGAGGAGCACCGGAGGTCGGGGGTGAGGATCGCACCCCGGAGTCGCCGGAAGTCGACATCGAGGCCAGGCCGGCCGACGTCATCGGAGCCGAGAGCGCCATCGGACCGGAGCCGCCCGAAGTCGACATCGTGAAGAGACTGCCCGACGCCGTCGAATCGGAGGTCGAGATCGAACCGAGGCCACCGACATCGGACCGGAACCGCCTGCCGGCTTCGTCAAAGAACTGACATTGTGCCGAGGCCGCCGAGACCGAACCGGAACCGCCTCACGGCGTCGACCCGACTCCAGCGGCGTCGGAACATCAGAAAAAGGGCAGTAAGTGGAGTAGAGGGCGCCTAAGGCCCTGTGGAGACCTGAGAGACTGCTCTAAGGGGCTAGGGAGGTGCTGAAACCCACCTGACTGTGCCTGAGGTGAACTGGGACTAACCTAGAGAGGTTGTGTGGAGAAGGAAAGCCAGGGCATTGGTATTCCTCCCCCCTTTGATCTACCTCAGTTTAGGCCTCAGCCTTGTCCCAGCCAGGGAGTAGCCTCCCCCCTCAAGCCTTCCACAACCCTACAAGCTGTGCCTGGGCCAAATCAGCCCTTAAGAAGTGAAGTGTCATCTGATTATATGAGGGGTGCTGTATACTTGTAATTATTTATTGGGGATACTGTATTTATTGAATTTTTATCTATTTATTGCTGCACTATATTTATAGGTCCACAGGACTTGTTGGTGTACAATATTTATTGGTACAGTATTTATTGCCTCAAAGTATTTAATTGTCTGTATATATTGCACTTGTATTTATGCCCTGTTATTTATGATCACCCCTATTTATTTCATCAAACAGCCAATATTTATTTGACCTGCACTAATTGAAACTTGTATATTGTGATTGACCTATTTATTTTTCCAATCAGCAACTAAGAGAAAAAGATAAAGAAAGAATATTTTCATAATTTTTACGGTGTAGAGTCGTTTTTGGAACGGATGCACGCATGGTTATTGTATGGGTATATTGTATGCTTAGCACTGGGCCTGTTTCCTGACCACTCGAGCCAAGCTACCACAGTGTGTTCGAGGAGTCCACCACCACCCTGCGGAGTGGGGGTGGGCTGTTTCCAACACACTTATTGTGTTACATGTTTTAATTAACGCATTAATTTTTGTGAACTTTATTTTTGCGTGTGCTTGGGTACCTTTGTTGTTCACATTTGTAGTTGGAGTCACAATATTAGTGGGTCAACTATCCATTCCCTTCCTCTGTCATTCTTCTACCCTGAATCACCGGATTGTGGAGGTGGATGGTCTTGGGTAACACATCGCTCTTGAGGCTTGAGCCGAGAGCAGGATAGCGCTTACACTTTGTGGTAGAATCATCTGTTGCGAGGCGATTGAATTCTTTTCTGCTGTTTTTATTTTTTTAACTGTAATACTCACTTTTGCCTATTTGCACACCAGTCCTTGACTGTCAGTTTTTTTAAATGTGAGCTATTGCTAGTCAATTGATGCTGCTAAAAACTTACTCGTAACCATCTGTGAGTCCCGAACAGCTGCTCTTCCGGTGAAATCGGGCGCCTCCAACCTGCGGCGACCATTTTGGGGAAGTTTGGTGGGCGGTCTAGTTTGCCAGGAAGACTATTTCTGTGGCACTGGCGCGGTCGCGCAGCGTCCACTCGCTCTTGAGGCTTGAGCCGAGAGCAGGATAGCGCTTACACTTTGTGGTAGAATCATCTGTTGCGAGGCGATTGAATTCTTTTCTGCTGTTTTTATTTTTTTAACTGTAATACTCACTTTTGCCTATTTGCACACCAGTCCCTAACTGTCAGTTTTTTTTTAAATGTGAGCTATTGCTAGTCAATTGATGCTGCTAAAAACTTACTCGTAACCATCTGTGAGTCCCGAACAGCTGCTCTTCCGGTGAAATCGGGCGCCTCCAACCTGCGGCGACCATTTTGGGGAAGTTTGGTGGGCGGTCTAGTTTGCCAGGAAGACTATTTCTGTGGCACTGGCGCGGTCGCGCAGCGTCCACTCGCTCTTGAGGCTTGAGCCGAGAGCAGGATAGCGCTTACACTTTGTGGTAGAATCATCTGTTGCGAGGCGATTGAATTCTTTTCTGCTGTTTTTATTTTTTTAACTGTAATACTCACTTTTGCCTATTTGCACACCAGTCCTTGACTGTCAGTGTTTTTAAATGTTAGCTATTGCTAGTCAATTGATGCTGCTAAAAACTTACTCGTAACCATCTGTGAGTCCCGAACAGCTGCTCTTCCGGTGAAATCGGGCGCCTCCAACCTGCGGCGACCATTTTGGGGAAGTTTGGTGGGCGGTCTAGTTTGCCAGGAAGACTATTTCTGTGGCACTGGCGCGGTCGCGCAGCGTCCACTCGCTCTTGAGGCTTGAGCCGAGAGCAGGATAGCGCTTACACTTTGTGGTAGAATCATCTGTTGCGAGGCGATTGAATTCTTTTCTGCTGTTTTTATTTTTTTAACTGTAATACTCACTTTTGCCTATTTGCACACCAGTCCTTGACTGTCAGTTTTTTTAAATGTGAGCTATTGCTAGTCAATTGATGCTGCTAAAAACTTACTCGTAACCATCTGTGAGTCCCGAACAGCTGCTCTTCCGGTGAAATCGGGCGCCTCCAACCTGCGGCGACCATTTTGGGGAAGTTTGGTGGGCGGTCTAGTTTGCCAGGAAGACTATTTCTGTGGCACTGGTGCGGTCGCGCAGCGTCCACTCGCTCTTGAGGCTTGAGCCGAGAGCAGGATAGCGCTTACACTTTGTGGTAGAATCATCTGTTGCGAGGCGATTGAATTCTTTTCTGCTGTTTTTATTTTTTTAACTGTAATACTCACTTTTGCCTATTTGCACACCAGTCCTTGACTGTCAGTTTTTTTAAATGTGAGCTATTGCTAGTCAATTGATGCTGCTAAAAACTTACTCGTAACCATCTGTGAGTCCCGAACAGCTGCTCTTCCGGTGAAATCGGGCGCCTCCAACCTGCGGCGACCATTTTGGGGAAGTTTGGTGGGCGGTCTAGTTTGCCAGGAAGACTATTTCTGTGGCACTGGCGCGGTCGCGCAGCGGATGCGCGCAGCGGGCGCGCCGCTGGTGCGCCGAAGGCGCGCCTAAGGCAAGCCCGTCTGCGCCCGTCCGCGCTCGGACCGCGCTCAGTGCCAGTAATGCTGCCCGACCACCCCCCCAGATGAGCAGGTCCTGGACGAGAGATCAACTGCTCGCACTCTCTCAGCCTCATTGTGTAGCGCCTATGTGTTTTGCTCCTGACACTATATTACCCTTAGGCAAAGGATATACCAGATTTCACTGTGAGTCTTGTATGTATGAGCTAAATAGTGGTATTGGGAGGGAGGCCATTATCCATGAAAGGGAGGCATTACGGTCTCAGGATGGCCCCCCACAAAATCTAAGGCACGGCCAGCTGATCAAGGCCGGTCTGATTAACTGTAGATCCCTCCAAAGACACGCTATGGATATTTGGCTTCTACTGGAGATTCACAAGTGGGATATACTATTCTTGACAGAGACGTGGCTTAGAGATTGCTCAAACCCGGATATTTACTTAGCGGTCCCGTTGGGCTATAGATTGGTCAATGTAAATAGAGCAGACAATAGGTTAGGAGGGGGGCTGGCAATAATTCTAAGGGAAGAATGGGACATGACTCATATGAAAATTGAAGGCCTGGGACCCATCGAAGCCATGGTTTTTCATATCAAATTCTCCAACAGATCTTCGATGGCAGGTTTATTGATCTATAGACCCCCGAACACACTGGCCTCCTACTGGACAGCGCTGTTTGACTGCATTGCCAACCTTTCCTTACGCTATTCTAACTTCACCGTGTTGGGTGATTTTAATGTACACATGGACAATGCAAGCTGCCCTCTAGCCAATCAATTAGAGGACTCCCTAAAAGTACTGTCCCCCACTCACTGTGCAGGCCATACCTTAGACCTTCTCTTCACCAATGATCCTCTTCTGAAGATGGAAGAATTGCTTCCCGTTACATGGTCTGACCATATGATGGTCCAGTTCAGGTTGAGTCTGAAGTGTGAGTGCAACCCCAGTAGGCCTGTGACAGAGTATAGAAGAAATTGGAAGAAAATTACGCCTCAATCTATGAGGGATGAACTACTTAACTCTTCCCCCATATTGACGGGGAATCCTAACTCGGATACCTCCCTTATTAGTGCATGGATTACGGCAGCCTTAGATAAATCGGCTCCAATTAAATCGTGCAAAGGGGTCAGGAACAAACCATCAGCACCTTGGTTTAACATGGAGCTCCGGACTGAAAAGAGCCGCTGTAAGAGACTCGAGCGAGTCTGGAGGAAGAAATATGAATCTACTGCTAAAGTAGCATATAAGCTAGCCCTAACAGAATTCCATACACTTAAACGGAAGGTGATGAGAGAGTATATGGCTAAACAAATCCGGAATGCGGACAATCCAGCCAGAGAGATTTTCAGGATAGCAGAGGGCTTCCTGAAACCTCAGGCTTTAAAGAGCTCTATCCCACCCTCTTTGAACCTCTGTGAGGAATTGGCCGCCTTTTTTCAGGACAAAATTCTGACCATTTATTCCACCTTTCCCACAACTGAAAATCAGGTGATACCTCGAATTAGTACAGCAGATAACTGGTCAACTTTTTGCAGATTTGAGAAGGCAGCCTCTCTGACGGAACTTTTGAAAATTAAGTCTGGCTCTCCCCTTGACCCGTGTCCAGCCAGAATTTTTAAACTTTTAGCATCTCTTCTGAATGACACCTTGAATGCATTGTGGAACTCCTCCTTGGAAACCGGTATCTTTCCATCTGATTGGAAAAAGGCATTGGTCCGCCCCATCCTGAAAAAAGAGGATGCCGACCCCTCGGAGCTGAAACACTTTAGACCTATTTCCCTGCTGCCTGCCCCCGCTAAAGTCCTGGAAAAGGAAGTCCAGAGACAACTCTCTGACTTCCTCGAATCTAACAACCATTTACATGACTCACAATCAGGATTTAGGGCCGGCTACAGCACGGAAACCGCCCTACTGGAAGTTTCTGAATCCATACGTGAAACCCTTGATCAGGGTAGCTGTGCTATGCTGGTACTTTTGGACTTAACGGCTGCGTTTGACACGGTCTCCCACAAGATCCTCCTAAATAGACTATCTGGGATAGGAGTGACGGGGACCGTGTTGAGTTGGTTTCAATCTTTCCTGGAAAGTAGGTCTCAACAGGTGGTTTTACACCCACATGTTTCTAGCTCGAGATCTTTGGCGCAAGGGGTGCCACAGGGCTCGGCATTAAGTCCGACGCTCTTTAATGTTTACCTTGCGCCCCTTGCTGAAATCATTGAGAACTGGGGCGTGCGAGTTGTCTCCTATGCTGACGATACACAGCTAATCTTCTCTTTCAAGGAATATGACGACACAGCTTTCACTAACTTCAAACAATGCCTACTAAACATCTCGACCTGGATGACTGAGAATTGTCTTAAACTAAATACTGATAAGACAGAGGTCTTATTTTTTAATCAACCTACCCCTCCACGGGCGGATTTGTGGTAGCCAGCAGAATTGAATCCACCCCCGATACCGGTTCAGGTGGCAAGGAACTTAGGGGTCAGATTTGACTCACAACTGTCTGGCAAGCCCCAAATCACACATATCTCCTCTCTTTGTTTTTGGAGACTGAAAACACTACGAAGATTTCTACGCTTCCTTCCTATGGACTGTAGGAAGGCAGTGGTACATGCCCTCATCACTTCCCAACTTGACTATGCCAACAGTCTGTACATTGGCCTCCCAGATTTCCTAATGAAAAGGCTGCAGCGTATCCAAAACGCTGCGGCCAGACTTTTGAGGAATGTGCCTTTTCGATATCACATTTCTCCGCATTTGGAAAGCCTCCATTGGCTGCCAGTAGCGAAAAGAGTGCAGTTTAAAGCTATCGTGCTGGCTCATAAAGCCTTTAGAGGGATAGGCCCTCGGTATCTGAAACAAAGACTGCAAAAATATCTTCCACCAAGAACGCTCAGATCCAGCAAACAAAATCTCTTGATTATCCCTAGGTTCAGAAAGTCGAGGACAGGTGGACGTGCGTTTTCAGTGAAAACGGCCATGTTATGGAATAATCTTCCTAGCGATCTCAGACTCATTGATAAGGAACTCCCGTTCAGAAAGGCCTTGAAAACCTGGCTATTCAGACTACCTTAGAGATCGGCTCTGGCTGCTCTCCTCTCAATCTCTTGCACCTGTTGGACATTAGCGCCGGGACACTTCCGTTGGAAGTAGCTGTCGCGCTCTATAAATATAATAATAATAATCCGGGTAGAAGAAGGCCAGAGAGGGGATGGCAGGGGCAATTAGTCGACCAGTATAATGTACCCATGCATAACCGGTTAAGTGGCTTGGAAATGGTGGATTGACTACGGTACACTAAGTTGAACACCCCCTACCCCATCCTATATAGGAGTTCTTTAAACTCAAATGGAAAATCAGAGCTCTTCACTACCGGTTCATCTACCATTTCCAAGGATTTGCCACCCAATTGCAGGCCCCCGACATGTTATTGGCTCCCGAGGCACCGAGAAGTAAAGTGTTGCCCTCCATAGTACAGACCCCAGAACTGAATATTTTGAGAGAAGTACATGTGGGCAGCACTGCAACCGGTAGTGACGTAACTGGTAGTGATCCAATTGCTAACAATGTTATTTCTTTGAAGCTTCTAAAATTTTTATCATGGAACGTGGCAGGTCTGATGAATAAATTACACTGCACAGAGTGGGCGGACCTGGTGGACCAACACGACATTTGTCTTTTCCAGGAGACTTGGGCTAGGGAAGAACATTTCAGAGTGGGATTTGCCACTTATTACGTTCCTGCTAGATGGGGAGGGAAAGGAAGACCCTCGGGCGGTCTCACTATTTGGTTCGCACTCCATCTAGGCTGCATGGTGGAGAATCTGCTTACTTATTCTGATGATGTTCAATGTATAATCATCAAATGGCCCAATTCCGTCAAGTTAGCCATTGTGAATGTGTACTCACACCCTGTAAGTCTGGCCTCAGAGTCCCCTACTATTGATGTACTATCTAACTTTCTTAGTTCATTGTTAGGCGACTCCCACCTTTTGGTAGCTGGTGATGTGAATTGCCACTATGAGCCCCTCTTGGGAATTAATGAAGGGGTTCTTATGGGAGAGGATGACTATTGGGCTATTCCACCTTGGCAATCCCCCCGACCAAAGATATGGTCTCCATTGGCGACTCAGATCTTGTCCCTTACTTTAAATAACTCTTTAAGGGCTTGAAACGGGCGTACACCGTCCGATATTCCGTCGATTTGCACCTTTAATAAGAGGGGCCAAGAATCTCGCCTGGACTATATTATGGTCGAAACAAGGTTGTGGCATAGAGTTGTTGACTTCAGGATAATCCAAAGGACAGATAGCGATCATAATGCGTTATGCTTGGAAATGAAACCCTTAGGTCCACCTGAAATTTTAAGGTTGCACCCGAATGACCCAGATGAAGGGCTGTTGCTCTCCAATAACAAACGTAGGGTAAAATGGGGGAAACTATTGCAATCACAAGATGATTTAGGCAAATTATATGATATTGTCCTCCCTAGATTAATGGAGGTCGAGGTCCTAATTACTAAAGTCCCAAACCCAGATTTTATTGAAAAGCTAAGGTCTATTCACTCGGCCCTAGTTTCCAATCTAGCCGAAGTTCTTAATCCCCTGGCTCCAGCAAAGAAGAAAAGAACTCCTGCTGCGTCCTGGTACAACTCCACTTGTAGGAAGGCTAAGTCGCAGCTGATTTTGGCAGTCAAATCGGCAACATGCAAAACCCAGCTTAGGGATTTGCGACTGCATTATAAGGGGGTAATGGCCAAAGCAAGTAAAGACTGGGATATGGACAGGTGGACTAACTTAACTGCTGCTCTGGAAGCCAGGGACGCTCGTAGATTCTGGTCATTAGTTAGCACTGGCTCGGGGGAACTCAGACCGGCGATAGAACCTAATATTGCTTCAACGGCATTGTGTTGGCACCTTTGGCTTTATCCACTTGTCCGGAGGTATTAGAATTCTCTTTGGAGGAGGTAACTTGCGTGATTGGTAAACTTGCTGGTAAGGCCCCGGGGCTGGACAAACTCCCGGGGGACTTATTCAGGCATCAACCAGGGATTTGGGGACTTTATTTTTTCATCCTCTTTAATGCAATCCTTAGAGGCATGCAAGTCCCAGATACTTGGCTGGGAGCAGAGATTGTCCCGATTTTTAAGAAGGGCTCTCCTCTGCTCCCAGTCAATTATAGGCCTATTAGCCTCATAGATGTCCCGCAAAAAATGTTTGCACGGCTGGTTCTGGATCGTTTGATGGTGTGGATAGAGGAAAATGATATTCTAACTCCTCTTCAAGCAGGTTTCAGGAGGAATACATCCACCATGGACCAGATCTTAGCCTCTACATGGTGTTCGTGGACCTCCGGTCCGCATTTGACCTAGTCCAACGGGACAAACTTTGGGGGGTCCTCAACAATCTTGGTGTTCCACAACAAATTCTGCAGGTACTGATGAGATTACACGAGGGGAACTTTGCCAAGGTTAGAAGTGGTAGGAACGGGGCATTGTCATCAAGGTTTCCGGTAGGTAGAGGTGTGAGACAGGGTTGTGTCTTGGCACCAACCCTGTTCTCCCTCTATGTCAATGGTGTAATTGCTCATCTGGAAAATGTACCAAACAATGATGCCCCAAGGTTGGCAGGTAGGAGGGTTCCGGCGATCATGTTCGCCGATGATACGCTCCTCCTTTCCAAGTCCCCCATGGGAATTCAACGTATACTGAATGGCTTTGAAGATTTTTGTCGAATTCATGGTCTGGATATAAATGTCAATAAAACAAAATTTATGATATTTAATCCTCCGTCTTCCACTCGTGCCAGTCCGACCTTGGGAAGTGTAAGGCTGGAAAGGGTCACAACATGGGGGTTACTCTTGAAGAGAATCTTTCCTGGGGTCCGCAACAGGTTAAATCACAACTGAAACTGTCACAGCTGACGGGGGGTATCCTTAAGGTTTCAAACTTATCGACATATAAGCCAGTGAGTCCAGCCCTGGAGATTTATAAGACCCAAGCAAGGGCTGCAGCCCTCTATGGTGGGGAGTTGTGGGGGCATCTAAGTGGTTCAGCCATTGCAAAAATAGAAACCAAATTTATTAGGAAGCTGTTGTTACTCCCTCAGGGCACTCCACTCCTCCCCCTTAGGTTAGATCTCGGACTAGGACCAATAGAAGACGAGCTAGCACTAAAACCCCTAAGGTTCTGGTGCAGGCTATGGGCAACATCAGATTTGTCATATTACAGGCAAGAGCTCAAGCAGATATTAACTTATAGTAGCTCTGGGAAAATTCCCTGGTTGGCATTTATTAAACATGAATTCTTAAGATTGGGATTAGCGCCCTTATGGGATAACCCGGAAAGCTCCTGTTGCCAAGTCTCGAGTAAGCTGCTTACTAGGATTTTTAAGGAAAAACACACAAACTCCATTTTCCGTGCTTCCAACACTGGTACTCTGACTAAATCATTTTTAATTGTTAAAAATGTCTACTTTTTTGAGAATTTCATGGATATTGTTTTTCCGCTCCAGGCAAGGAAACTTTTTTTACAATGGAGATACGGCACTTTAGCTTTAAAAGCCTTTACTAGTAACTGGTCAGTTACAGCAAACAAGTTCTGCCCCAGGTGTAGTTGTGATGTAGAGGATGAACTTCATGTTCTTTTTTTCTGCCCTGCATACACTAAATCCAGGAGGCACTGGCTGGTACTTCTCTGTAAAAACCTTGGTTTTAAAAACTGCTTATCTGCTTTTAGAATCTTCAAGTCTGACTCGTCAAGTCCTATTGACTTTGCACTTTCCAAGTTCTTGCTAGCTATGTGGACGAAGCGGTGCCAATTAATTGACATTGAATGTTAATGATTTCTATTTTTCTATAAAGACGTTCAATGTTCTTATGAAATTGATTTTTAAAAGTGTTAAGGGCTTTTAATCATGTATTTATTAAGTTTTATCTTGTATTCTTTTATGGCCAACATGGCCGAAATAAAGAACTTTTGATTGATTGATATCATTCAGGTATGAGAGCCAATGCATCGCAGCATACCAGGAGATAATGACTAAAATAATAAGCAACAAAGTCAAAACAGAAATCAAATAATTGTACTAAAGCTATAATTCAATATGCAAAACAATCACAGTATTTTAAGTACGTGTATACCGAAAATGCACATTACCCCCAAAATATTGATAACTCTCACAGGCTATAAATAGTGGCTCTTAACACTTGATTCTTAACGCTGGGCAAAAATTATACAGAATGTTCTATAGCGGCTAGGGCCCTTGCTCTATCAACTCACCTTTTTGCCCAATAACTTTTCTACTGCACATGCATAGAGAAGGGTGGGATCCAATCTTTAGTTTTTGAGGGCAATAGAACTACTATGTGTCCCCATTAAACAGCAAGTCGCTTTGATCCATGTCCGGCGTTGATCAGCATACCCCACAGAGGCAAATAATACATGCCCAATGGATTATGGTGAAACATTACATATGGGACACAATTAATTTTCCTCAGGACCCCAGCCTTTAGAGAATGTTTTAAGGGGCAAACAACCTACTCTGATTGGAAGGGGTACCGTGATGGCATTCCAATATGGATCCAAGCTGCTAGTACATTTGAAATCTAGAGTTTCCAGTCAAGAGGTGGCTAAAACTCACTCAAAACAGATTTTTCGCTACCCAAAGCCAATAATGTTTCTTTAAAATCTCAGCCGACATAGGTGGGTAGGAGTCGGGGTTGTCCCAGAGCTTATCAAGCCCTATGGCTAATAACAATTTTATACCCTGCCTTAGCCAGACAATCTTGTAGAATCTATCAGCCTCCATCACATCCCTTAGGGCCGATGCAAACTGAATTAACGCCGGTTGTATCCATATCCTCATCCAAGACACCAATGGACAGAGTCTGGATCCATCTACTAAAGAGTACCCACCCATATCCATCATTAGAGGTTTGATCAGAGGGTTCTGCGTTTCTCAAGAACCTACTCTTCAAGTTAATTAGAGGAATTAGCTTAGAAAATCCCTACAGATCTGAACCGTAAAGGACTAAGCTGACTGCTTAGGCGCCATATATGTGGAAAACCGGTGAGATAGGTTTGGTAAACAAACAACTATGTTATTTATTAATGGCACCTGTAACTTGTCTGTGTTTAAGAGTCAAGAGTTCCACCTGGGATTTCCAAGAGGGATTAGAAGATAAAGTGACACCCAAAACGCTGAAAGACTCAACACTTTTATTAGGTGTGCCCCCAGCTCAAACCTGCCTCTCATTGTTCTATATTTACTAAACACTATAAGCTTAGTTTTTGCTGAGTTAATTTCTGAACATCAATTTGTGCAAAAAACCTCAAAGTGGGATGAAGTGGGCTGAAGACCATTTGGAGATTTGGAGATTAATAAGGCATCATCCGCGAATAGCAGACTAGGTGTTTTTAAAACAGCCAAGGTTGGAGCGTCTATTGAAAACATGGATATTCAACAACATCATTAAGATATAGAGAAAACAAGGTGGGCGCCAGGACGGAGACCTGGTGAACACCTCTATTAATGGAAAATCACTCTGTGACTTGTCCCTGGGTTCCCCAATGTACCTGGGCAAAGTTACTCTCAAGTAAACGAACCAATAGACTCAAGAGATACCTGGGGATACCCATATCACCCCGCTACCGCCATAACCTACTCCGTGGGACCAGGTCAAAGGCAGATATGAGAGCAACAAAGGCAACATGCGAGCTGCCTCCACTGATCACAACAATCTTCCAATAGAGAAAAAGAAACTGGAAAACCTGATCAATCAAAGATATCCCTTTCCTAAAGCCCGCCTGGAAAGGGGATAAAAGCCTTGTCAGTAATCCATGCCCCTATCTTCAACAGGACAAGCCTAGCAAATATTTTTTGTATACAATCAATCAAACTGTTTGGCCTGTAATTGCATGGACTGGACCTATCCCCCTTCTTATATATTGGAATAACCTCCATTCCCCTCCAAGAATCTGGTACAAGGGCACTGCTAGCAATGGCATTCAATAAAAGGAGGTGATACTGGAACCACTTATCTCTCTCCTGTGTGAAGATATCAGCCTGGATGTGATCTAACCCAGGGGCTCTTCATCTAGTAACTGCGTCCAGGGCTGAAGAAACATCGATTAATTCAAAAACAGAGTCAGATGGAATGACAGCGTCTTCTAAAGGTAAAGCCATAAACGCATATTCAGATTCATTTGGAGAGGAGCTTACTGAATTAAGATTAGAAAAATTAGATACCCTGGTTTAGCCATATAGGGCCTCATGTAGGTAAATAAATTTTACCGGTTCTTAAATACCGAGCCGTACCGAATCGGTAAATTAGAATCGGTAAGTTATATGTAGGTAAAAATTCGGTAACAGTTACCGATTCGGTAACATTCGGTAAATACGAATCGGAATTCACCGATTCGGTAAATACCGAGGTGATAATTACCGAATCGGAAAATACCGAGGTGGTATCTACCGAATCGGAAAATACCGAGGTGGTATCTACCGAATCGGAAAATACCGAATCGGTACGTACAGATTCGGTAAATAACATCACATGACTTGACGAAACAGCTAATCCTGTGCAACGACAGCCCACCCAACCAGGAACTGCCCACACCCAGGCAGGTGTACACAATTAGCCGAAGTGGCCACACCCAGGCAGGTGTACATAATTAGCCGACCCTGGAGAGGCTCGGAGTGCAGAGGAGAGGCAGGGAGCAGTTGCATGTGCGAGCGGGAAACGAACAGCATGTCCAGCCAGAGCACACAGAAAGACGGAGGGGAAAGGAGGAGGAAGCACAAATTCAGCCCCAAGGAACTCCAGGTGCTGGTGGAGGAGGTGGTGAAGCAGCACCAGAAGCTGTTTGGGAGGCAATCCCTGCAAGTGCCTGAGGCCGAAAAGCGCAACATATGGCTGGCCATCCAGGCGCAGGTCAATGCTGTGGGAGTGACCCACAGGGAAATTGAGGTCCTCAAAAAGCGCTGGTATGACCTGAGGATTGTGACCAAGAGGAAGATGGGCGACATCCAGAAGGAGGCCAGCCAGACCGGAGGTGGAACCAACAGGGCACCTGCCCTCACCGAACTGGAGGAGCTGGTGGCGGCCACACTCGAGCAAGAGAGCGTCGTGGGTCTTGGGGACGCCGACAGCTCTGCCAGAGCCGCAACACACCAAGGTAAGACGAAAGCACAGCAATGCAGCCGCCCCTACCCCTATCCCACATCCCCCATTGTGAAACGAGAATCACACTGCAGTCCACACGTGTCAGTGCAGACAGGCAATGCATTCCGGGAGATGTAGTCAGGGCAACACTAACCATGACGTAAATGTCACAGGGCAACAAGGCATGTCACGCACTCGAGGCACAAGGAGACAGAGGACAGATTGGAATGTGAAATGATTTATTGTGACGCTTGCAATGCAGCCCTTCGGGGACACTGAGCCAATGTTGTTTTTCTGTCCACAGATGTGACATCATGCAGTACAGGGCATGCTGCAGGGGAGACGGCACACCGGCCACAAAAATCACCTCTAGCCAGCACGAGTGCAGACCAGGGAGCAGGCCCACTTGCAGCCGCACCACCTACGCAGCCAGCCTCGCCGCACACAGAGCCAGCATCACCTCACCGAGAGCCAGCATCACCACCACCAGAGCCAGCATCGCCACTCATGTTCGATTCACCGGCCACATCTCCGCTTGCAGGTGTGAGAATGAGGAGGCGTCCAGCAGCCAGGCTACGAGCCTTAGACACCTCGTCAGACGACAGCATGGGCCCAGAAGACCGCACCGGGCCCCAGGAAGGGAGCCATCCCACTGTGCCCCACACCTCACAGGCAGCACAGACGGGAGCAAGAGGGCGCCGCAGGTCGCGTGTCCAGAGTCCACCAGCACCCACTGACGGCCATGGTGTCTTCTTGGGGCTCGAGGGCCAAATGTTGAAGCAACAGCGCCTGCAATCAAAGGCAGTAATGTCAGTCCAGAGGCACATGCGGGTGATGAGGACAAGCTTAGTCAACATGGACACAAACATTGGCGGCATGGCTGCGGGCATTCGGGACATGTCCCAGTCAATCCAGCAGTTGTGCAGCAAATTAGATGCTGACATCGAAGCACGGCGCCGGGAACGCCAGAGAAGGGACACTACCAGCAGGGCACTCAACCGTCTGGCAACTGCGACTTCCCTACTTTGCCGGCGCTCTGTGACGATGCAGGAGGGCCTAACACAGTGCTGCAGCGACCTGTCACGGGGGATGGTGCAGGTGACAAGTGCACTAGGGGTGCTATTGACAAGTCAGGCGTCGACAACTGCTGCAGGGGATGCTGCGGAGAGCATCGACACCAGCAGCAGCATCACACCCCCCGTCCCAGAAGCACGCAGGAGCAGCAGGCGGCTTGGGGTTGGCTCTAGTGAGGATGCACAGGCCGTGCAATCCACCACTGCAGCGCGTATGCGCAAACATTGATGTGGCCCTGCTTATCCACTTGCCATTGGGTGACGTAACCCTGGACATACTCATTGTATAGATGGCATATTGCCAGATTGGCCTGTTCATGTGTTCATGGCGTGGTGCCACATTAAACTACGTCATGACTTCTCACGACTCGCTGTGTCCCCTCACTTACTCAGAAATAGTTGCATGTGATCTCTGCCCGTCTCTCTCTCCCATCGATTGCAGTTGGCACTCTAGCTGCGCTGCCCTCTGGCTGGCCTGACTCATCCTCGTTGTCCTCAAAATATGTTAGTTCCACATCTGTACCTTTTTTCGTGGCAAGGTTGTGCAGCATTGCATAAGTGGCAATTATCTTGCAGCAGGTGATGGGTTTGTACTGGCGTGCGCCTCCGCTCTTGTGGAGGCAGCGGAACCTGCTCTTCAGCAGTCCAAACGTGCGCTCCACCACATTGCGTGTAGATTTGTGGGCCACGTTGTATCGTCTCTCACTCTGGGTTGCTGGGTGTAGGTAGGGAGTGAGGATGAATGAACGGCATGCATATGCACTGTCGCCTGGATGAGTAAAAGGGAACCATCAGTTACATGCCTCTATACACTCTGATTTGCAGGTTTCAAGGGGCGTCACTGTTACTTACCCAGCAGGTATCCGTCTCCGAATTCTCCGGCTCTCAGTCGTGTGTAGATCCCACTATTCTGGAAGATGTAAGAGTCGTGGGTGCTCCCAGGAAACTTTGCAACAATATCTGTGATGATGTTCCCTGCATCACAGATCACCTGCACATTGATGGAGTGGGTGGACTTCCTGTTCCTGTAGATGTGCTCTGTGTCAGCTGGAGGACAGATTGGGATGTGTGTACCATCAATACAGCCGATGACATGGGGGAACTGTGCCATGTGATAAAAGTCTGTTTTTGTTTTCTGCAGTGCAGCCTGTGTGTTTGGGAAGCTTATGTAGTGGTGCATTCTCTGCATCATGGCATCCAGGAACTTCCTGAAGAAACGTGACAGGCAACTCTGGGATACCCCACCCACCGCAGCTATCACCACCTGATAACTGCCGGATGCCAACAGATGTAGGCTGCAGAGCACCTGCACATGTGGGGGTATGGCGTGCGCCCTTCTTATTGGCTGGTCCAGGAGTGGGTGAAGGTCCCTGATTAAGTCCATGATGGGTTCGGGGTGTAGCCTGTACCTCTCATGTATCTCTGCATCAGTCAGCTGGAATAGTGTGATGCGCTGTCTGTAGATTTGTTCCTCCCGTCGCCACACCCTCAGTCCTGCTGCCTGTAGACGTAGGCGCCTTGCAATGACGTACATGGCGGCCATGTTGTCCACGCTGTTGCATTTTGGGATTGCTTATGTGCATTGTTGATGGTTACCACCTGCTTTCCATCCGTGTTAATTACCGACTCTTATTTACCGATTTTCCTGGATTTCTTAATTACCGACTGCTCCTACATGTCATTTTAAATTTTTACCACTTCATATTTACCACTTCATATTTACCGATTCGTTAATAATGTATTCGGTAAATATGAATCGGTATTTTAGAATTCGGTAACTATGAATCGGTATTTACCGCCTCATATTTACCGAAAAGTGGTTTTTGGACTCCTACATCTCACTTGTCTGCATACCGGTCGGTAACGGCATATTTACCGAAAATCGGCCGTTACCGACCGGTATTTGGCTACCTACATGAGGCCCATAGTCCTTTGCAACTACTATATTGCAGAGTTGGCAATCATGGGTAATCCATTTGTTTACCCAAAACATCAAATTATCATGTTATGGACATAAACTGACCTAGGTATGTCACCCTAATTGTTGATTACACAACTTGAATGCTTTGAATGGGTGTCTAGCTTTAATATGAATCAAAAATTGGAACTTCTCACTCTGACTCTTACCGGAGACTGTTCCCACTGACTGTAGAGTGCCTTGTCCTTTAATTGGGCTTGATGGTCTATCCAAAACCTGGCAGTAAACTTAACTAGTTATTTGTTGACGCAGCTTATTCCTAATTGGCCTAATTAGTTCTATGTTCACGCAACCTATATGCGATTGACTTCTATCAAAAGTGATATCCTGCAAGACATAACTAGATGGCAAACCTGGATGTTTATGTTGGCTACCTTCACACTGTGTACATTCTTGATTTCTTCACCTCCTTTAGGTTTTTCTTTATTTTAAACCTGAAGGTGACATTCACGCTCTAAAGAAAAAAACTAGACTACTTCATATGGGCCAGGGAAAGAGCCAGAGTGTCAATAAAGCTCAGGATGGCTTCTAAATCTAGAATCAATGTCCAGTTAACAATATGTCCCTGTCCTATGACCATGATTCAATACAATCCCGAATTCACTCATGCACCTAGGAGGAAATCAATTTCAGATATAGTGGATTGGCAAGGAGAATTTTAAAAGACTTGTTGCATGAGGGGAAATTTAAGCCCTTTGAGCACTGCAATGCTACCTTAAATAATGTTTCTCTTAATTGAGTCAGATGAACTGACTGTCAGGTCTGAAACTTAGTATTGTTTCCCCTTAGTAATAATGCTACAACTAGAATACCTACAGCTGTTGACAACTTTGTTGTGGCAGTACCACATAGAAATGGGTGTTATTCACAATTTATAAACTGATCAAAACAGGGCAGGAACAAAATATTCTGATAGAGACTTGTTACTGCAAATTCCTCACCTTAGAATATTCCCTAGGCGTCAGACTGGAACCAGAAAATAGTGAACAATACTTCTCAGCCCCATCATTCAGCTCCGTGTCAGCGTCATCTACATTGGAAGTGATGTTGAAGTGCCTATATAGGCACCACCTCGGCTTTTTTCATGCCAAAAGCTTTTTTTAACTTTTTGTCAACATTTTTGTGTTTTCCCTCGCACTGTGCTAGGGACATGTCCCCTGCGAAACCTTCAGGGTTTAAGCCTTGCAGGGATTGACAAAGGCAGATGTCAGTGGCAAATCCCAACTTGGTCTGTCTCTGGTTTCTGGGGTGGGAACTAAGGATAGGCAGTGCTCACAGAGTGCTACTCCACGAAATTATGTGGAGTTCTCTAAATGAGCTGCAAATTCCGCAGAGTTCCTAGTGTGGCGGAGTAACCTCTATAACACAAACTTGTGTGTTACATCACGTGTAAGGGACATCCCCCTCTTGTCCCCCTTTCATCTCCCCTGCACGTTCACAAATCAAACTGCCTTGATACAACAGAATGCAGTTGGAAGCAGGAAGCGTGGCACTTACCGGCATCCGCGACTCCCCATGTCCTGCTGCAAGGAGAGCAAAAGGAATGTTTTCCAGCCCAGCTCCGTGAAGGGTCGCTGCTCCGTGGGAGAGTCCTACTCTCCTCTCTCTCCTGTCTGCATGAGGTATCTCCCAACATGGCCAGTGCTGGCACCAGGGAACCCCATTCCTCCCAGCCTTTGCTCCACTCTCATCCCAGTCAGGTAGGAGAGCCCAGCCAGGCAGCTGTTCTCCCAGAAGTAGGGAGAGCAGGCCTGTCATCTCCTGTACCCAAACTCATGGGCTGCACTATAGCCTTTGAGGTCATGATGACTCATCATGTCGTGTGATCTACCTAACCATTGGGTCTTTAGCTGCACTGACACTGCTCTCAACTGCCACATAACATACTGGTCTCGCCCCAAATGATGGGTGAGCCGCTGGTAAATTCTGGTCCACTCTCATTGTGGAGTTTTTTGCTGAACTTCACACCCCAAGTGGAGTGCGGAGTCACAAAAACTCTGTGAACTCTGCCGACGGAGCGGAGTTTACCGCCCAGGAGTAATGGGAATGTGGCTTCAGGCCTGCACTGAGTGCAAGTTGATACACCCGACTGCGGTTTGCAAGCTGATAATGAAGCTCCTGGCGGGGCGGCAAAAGAAGGCTCTGCGCTGTTCCTGCGCTGTTCCCATCGAAGATCTCAGAGCCATTCCCGTAGACAATAGTCCTCCCGCTCCAAGACCTCCTCCTCAAAGTTGGGTATGTCAAAGAAGCACTAGAAGAAGAAGTCGAATCCTCATCGGTCTAACCCTTTCGATCTCATGTTTCTAGACCCTGCTCCAGAACTCCATCTGTGGAGCTAGCATCAGGGCCTGCTCCAAACTACCTTAGATTTCCCGGCGCTGGAGTGACGCTCTCCCAAGTAAAGGAATTTTATGACTCCTTTCATGCCATCTTTGTGACACTGACTCCCTCTGGCTCACCTTTGGGCCCAAGGGAGCCAAGAGGTGCCCCTGCTGGGCTAACGATGGCTGGTTCGCACTCGACACGAGCTGGGCCCTGGAAATCCACTCCAGCATCCGGCCTGATGCCACCACAGGTTCCTCAACGCATTTCTGGCTCCATCCCACCCGGCACTAGCCCCAGCACAGCCAGTGCTGCTTGAGAACGAGCCAATCAGAATCCCTGACACCGACTGTGTATCGCCCTGGGGCTGATCAAAGTCAATGCCGGCACCGTCCAGGCCCTGGACTTTCCACTCATTGGTAATCCCTCCCTCCCTAATGGAGGAGATGAAGAGGAGGTGTATAATCTGCGAAAGGTGGACACTGCAGAGAAAAGCTGGTATGAGAAGCTAAGTGACCCCATTGACTTGCATACCCCCCAGACACTGGCATTTTTCCCCACTGGGCTAGGTTGCGGAGGAAGGCGCATCTTTTGCCACCTTGATACACAGGGTGGCAGAGATCCTCGGTCTCTTACTGCCTGCTGTTGAGATCAAGACCAATGTCCCTATGGAGGTGATTCAACCTTGGGTTGGCTCGCCTGAGCCCCTGCTCCTCTTTACTGTAGCCCTCACCAACATGCTCCTGGAGGCGTGGGCATAACCCTGCACATGGGCTCCTGCGCATCGACTGGTTGCCCACTGACACCATCCCACCCCGGGAGACCCAGCAACCCTCCCCTTAAATCCTGGTGATTCAGGCCTCACAAGCAAAGGTCAACACAACTGCATTCCCTACTACTTCATTGGATCGGGAATCCAAGAGACTGGACACTTTTGGGAAGAGCATATTCTCTTTCATCAGCCTTTCCTTGAGGCCAGTGAACATTGCATGCCTTTTGAGCAAATATTTCCTATTCCCATGAATTGTGGGACTTGGTTACACTGCTGCTTCCATGCTGCTGGAGGAGGACCTTGCCATCCTCAACCAAGCTGTGGTGGATGGCAGGGATGTGGTGAAGTTCGCCATCTGATGTGGGCTGGACACCACAGGCTCCCTGTGTAGAACCATGGCTTCAACATTGACTGTACGTCACCACGCCTGGTTTGGTCCTCAGATTCTCAGGGGTTTCAGGGGATGTCCAATCATCCCTGATTTACATGCCCTTCTGTGGTTCCTGTCTGTTTGATAATAAGGCTGATGTGATGCTCTAATACTTTTGCAAGAGCAGGGTCACTTGCAGATTCCTTGGGATTTCTTAATTGCCCCGGCTGCAACAGTACTATTTTTGTCCCTACTGCAGAAGGGCAACTTTGAGTGTTTGCAATGCTAGCCATACCCAGTCCAGCAGCCTACCCTGTCCTTTTGAGGAAGGGGCTGTGGAGCCCAAAAAGAACACGACAAATTCCACAAATCCTCAGCAGTCTCCTATACTTTTTAATATCATCTTGGGCCACGTCGGACTTGATCAAAACGTCTCCACAATGAGTGCTACACTCATACCATCACCTAAAACGTTACAACATCATATCATACAATCTCTGCAAGACAGCACACAATTACCGTAAACATTGCAAGCGAAGCATAAGCTGTTTACACACAACCCTATTAATACTCACTCCTTCACTGTTAACAACTTGCTCTCGAACCACTAAAACATCACTGATTCTCCAATTCGAAACATGAGCATTAGGGACTGAGGTTGGGTCTGAACTAATCTAAAGTAACAGTTTTCTAACTCCTCTACTTCAGGTACTAACCATCCTTGGTATACTACCATCTGAGAACACTGTGGGCCGTTTCTTTCAATTTAACTCTAGTCAATATGCCTTGATAGTAGCCTGATTAACAATGTAATTCTCCAAGTACAGTGTGATCATTAAGACCACACAATAAAAGTCTGTCAATAACTTGAAGTTAAAAGGTTTATTAGAAACTCAAAGCCAGACTGATATATATCAATCTCAAGGACATGCTGTAAAAGTACAAAATCATCAAAGGAAGACTGAAGCTTCATATAATATTGGTCCTCAACAGCAAAGAACATATAAGAATTTCCTTTGCAGCAATGCAAAGAATAAGGAAAGACTTTGATAACTATACGAATGGCTTCAATCCTTCTCCCCATACATTGAGAGGATTCACAAAATCTACTAAACCCTACACTAAAGATAGGGGAAACCCTGTTGAATCTAGGAAGCAAGAAAGGTGTTAGCATCAGAACCTCTGTAGAGGTTCTTTAAGTAAGGAATAATGTATAGCGTAAATCCACACAATCAGAGATGTCAAGAGAGGTCTGTACCTCTTCAACTCTAAAGGGAATCTTACTAAACCGTAAGGTGGGCTCACTAATTAAAATACACAATGAACATTCGAGAAACATGACCTAATACGCATCACAGTATTTTTCCAGTTCTCAGAAATTAACTTGGTGCCTTCAACACTACTCCCATATTAGAGTCTTTGAATTCCTTCCTTCGTCTGATAGTATCAACTGGTAACACTCACTTTGTTCTTCATTAAAATTATTTGACCTTGCCAGCTTTTCCTTCTCCTCACTATCTCAGAAATACAATGTGTTTTTTACTAACTAATGAATTACTTTGGTCTGCATTTGCAGAAGAGAAAAACATGCATAAAAGCAACTTTTTCGTTAGTGTTATATGTCTCAACTGTAAGCTTAAAGACCACAATCATGCTAACTTAGCATTTCTCTTTAAATGCATATTAATTCTACAACCTACATATAACCCTATAAATAAAATCTTAATTAAAAGAATCAAGCTGCCTTATACTGTACTTTTATACACGGTACAGGAAGCTAATACATGTCATTAAATGCAACAACAACTGGTCACAACTTATAAAGAAAGCATTTAACATACGTATGATTCATTCCCACTAATACCTGGAGAATGCACTGCATTTGATGCATTTTAGTGCAACACCTTAGAATCTAAATGTATTGAAGATTAATATCAGCAATACAGGCATTTCTAAAAGGGAAAACATTAATAGGCACACACACACACACATATATATATATACATATATGCTAATAACTTTGACGTCGCTTGACGAATCTTCGCGAAATTGCCCCCCCCAAAAAGTCTATCCAGGTCAGCTCCTATCCTGAAGGTTTGGGGGTGATTTGTCAAGCGGGGGCTGAGAAAAAAGGGGGGTCCCAAAACGCGTTTTCCCCATGTTAATTTCCATTGGAAATTTTGCGACGAGCTACAGCCCGAACTGCTGAACGGAATGACCACAAATTTGACAAAAAGGTAGTGCTTGGATAAGAAAGCAAGCTTTTTTTTAAAAATGGTGTAAATCCGTTCAGTAGTTGCTGAGAAATTAGAAAAATAAAAGTTTTGATATCTGGGCGGAGCCTAAGTCCTGTGCACGAGCTTCACTGTGATTGGCTGTCAACACTTCAAACCAGGAAGTGTTGGCAGCCATCTTGTGACTCGGTAGAAGCGAGTCACCAGAAAACCGAGAAACAAAGGTAAAAAATAAGAGAAGGGGGCAGGGTAGAAACACCCTGACCCCCTCGGCCTGCTCAGGGGTCCCAGAAGGACCCTCAGGGCCAAAAAAAGCATTTTTTTAAAATATATATATCAACGCAATTCGCGCTGGGGTCGCGGGTTCCCGCATTTTATTTTAATGAGACCCTGGGGTGGGCTAGGTCCCGGGGGCATTTCTCAAAAAATAATAGCGGGGGCTCACTGGGGCTGCGGGGGCCACTGGGGTCCCTGCAGACCCGGAGCTTCACTCATGTTGGGAGGGGTGTTGCGTGGCCCCCCTCCTGGAGTTCTCCATGTGCTTATAACTTTGGCGTCGTTTGATGAATCTTTACTAAATTTTCCAAAAAGTTTCTCTTTTTTGATCAGCTCCTATTTTGAAAGTTGAGGGGTGTATTGAGGACGTACAAGGTTGGTTGTTGATTGAAAGCAAGTTTATTGCACAATATTTGCACCCACGACCGGAGCCATCCAGCTGCGAAGACATATTACAGGGTGATTGGTCAAGGGGGGGCTGAGAAAAAAGGGGGGTCCGAAAAAGGGTTTTCTCAATGCATTTTCCATAGGAAACTGTAGACAAGGCTACAGGTCAAACTGCTGAATGGAATTACGCCAAATTTGGCAGGGAGAAAGGTCGTGGTCCAGAAAGCGCACTTTTGTTGAAATAATGTAAATCTGTTCAGTAGTTTTTGAGATATTAAAGGGAAAAAAGATATTTATATCTGGGCGGTGCGTAACTCCCGAGCACGAGCTTGCCTCTGATTGGCTGTCAACACTTCAAACCAGAAAGTGCTCTCTGATTGGCTGCTAACACTTCAAACCAGGAAGTGTTAGCAGCCATCTTGTGCCTCGCATCGAGTGAAAATATAAAAGAAAGGTGCCGGGGGCAATTTAATATACCAGAGCTCTGTCTGTGCGAGATACCCCTTTCACGCTGCGTCTCCCTACATCAGTAGGAAACGCACCCTTTTCCCCCATCAACAGCATACCTGCAATAACATTCTTGGGCCCGCAAGTCTCCCTCTGCGAACCACTTGTCAGCTCACAGATCTTCGGGTGCAAGTTCTCGGGCCCGCAGTTGCATCTGTGAAGACAAGACTGGAAATATATCGCAGGTCTCTCTCTGCGACATATGCTCTTCACTGTCCCTCTCCCCACATCACTGTTCCGCAGCTATCCCTTTGGAAGCCGATGGCCCGCACCTTTTCCTATACCAGTCGGCCCGCAGGTGTTCCTCTGCGAGCTGGCCCTCAGCTCTCCCTCTGCGAACTGACGAGCTGCTGTTCTCCCTCAATGAGCCTGCCAGTTGGCTCGCAGCTCTTCATCTACGAGCAAGCCAGCCGGCTCGTAAGTCTCTGAGAACAGATGCAATGGAGGCAACAATCATGCAGGTCAGACACCCAACACTGCTCCGACATCCCCCAGCAGGAGCTCCTTGTCCACCATCCTCCCTCCCCCCACCCCCCACAAACAAATGTGACAGTCACATTAGGGAATATGGAACGTAAAACATTGGGTAATGTTGTTTAATTATTAATAAGAAGAAGCTTGTGAGGTTGGACGAATACGAATCGTAATCATGTATGGATTTACATATGAAACATTTTATTAAAACAAAACAACAACAAATAAAACTGTGTACAGCCATGTCGTGTCATCGCTGGACCATTTGTGAATCACAGCTGGCAAGCCAAAAAGAGAGATAAGATGGTGCGCCGTGCGTCCAGCAAAGGAGAAAAAGAAAGAGAGAAAGAGTGAGAGAGAGGGAGAGAGAAACAAAGAAAGAGTGAGAGAGAGGAAGACAAAGATAGAGAGAAAGAGTGAGAGAGAGAAAGAGAGAAAGAGAGAAACAGTGTGAGAGAGAGGAAGAGAGAGAGAGGAAGAGTGAGAGAGAGGAAGAGAGACAGAAAGAGTGAGAGAGAGGAGAAGAGAAAGATTTGAGAGAGAGGAAGACAGAGAAAGAGAGAGAGAGGAAGACAGAGAGAGAAAGAGTGAGAGAGAGTAAGAGAGAACGAGTAATATACAATGAAAAGAGAGAGCAAGAAACAGTGTAAGGGAGAGGAAGAGAAAGAGAAAGAGTGAGAGAGAGGAAGAGAAAGAGAAAGAGAGAAGGAGTGAGAGAGAGAAAGAGGAAGAGAGAGGAAGAGAGAGAAAGAAAGAATGAGAGAGAGGAAGAGACAGAGAATGAGAGAAAGTGTGAGAGAGAGAAAGGAAGAGATGGAGAGGGAGAGGGAGTGTTGACACTGGAGAAAATCTTCGCAGCTCACCTTTGTGCCAACGGTGTGTCTCCAACCATGTGCCGGGACATAGTGCACCCTCAAGTTTAGTCATCTGAAAGATATATTAGAATCAGTAATTGCAGAGTACATACAACTGCACACACCTAATTCTCTGTTTTGCCAATGTGCACTCAGGCTGCTACAGCCCATCCACTCCCACTGAACGGAGGTGTCTATGCGCTCTTGTGTTCCCAGGCTGCTGCACACTATCCACTCCCACTTCCCAGAGGTGACTGCCCTCTGCTGTGGAAAGAAGCCTCTCTGCTCACCTTCTGCCACCGGCGTGTGTGTAAGAGGGTCAACCATGCGCCAAAGCAACTTTCTCAGACGTTGCCAGGACAGCCACGCATCATCGCAGTTTCTACACGCGTTCACCTGTGGTGTTGTTGGGGGGGACGTCGATTCGTGAATCACAGCCTGTTAGATAAAAAGCAAGATAGGATTGTGCGTCATGCGTCCATCAAAGGAGAGAGAGAGAGAGAGAAAGAAAGAGTGAGAGGATGACAGAGAGAAAGAGTGAGAGAGATGAAGAGAGAGAGAAAGAGTGAGACAGACGAAGAGAGAGAGAAAAAGAGGGAGAGAAAGGAAGAGAGAGAGAGAGAAAAAGAGTGAGAGAAAGGAATACAGAGAAAGAGAGAAAGTGTGAGAGAGAGAAAGGAAGAGATGGAGAGGGAGTATTGACACTGGAGAAAATCTTCACAGCTCACCTTTCTGCCACCGGTGTGTCTCCAACCACGTACCGGGACATAATGCACCCTCAAGTTTAGTCATCTAAAAGATAGTATAGAATTAGTAATTGCAGAGTACATACAACTGCAGACGCGTAATTCTCTGTTTCGCCGCTGCACCCTATCCACTCCCACTGGTCGGAGGTGTCTGTGTGCTCTTATGTGCCCAGGCTGCTGCACACTATTCACTCCCACCGCACAGAGGTGACTGCCCGCTGCTGCGGAAAGAAGCCTCTCTGCTCACCTTCCGCCACCGGCATGTGTGTAAGAGGGTCCACCACACACCGAAGCAACCTTCTCAGGCGTTGCATACTCGCGGTAAAGCAGAGCGCACAAGTCAAAGTGGGTGTTGATTGTCAGGATGGCCACGCATCATCGCAGGTTCCACACGAGTTCAGTTGTGGTGGCACTGAGTAGCGGGAGATCCGTGTTGGGAGGCCTCAACCCGTGAATCACAGCCTGTTAGATAAAAAGCAAGATAAGATCGTGTGTCATGCGTCCATCAAAGGAGATAGAACAAGCATTTACAATGCAATGGTCTCGGCATTGTTAAAGCTAGAGCTATTGGCATTGCTCAGGACATTATTTTTTTTAATGTTTTTGTTTTTAAAACATTTAAAGAAACGGCATTGTTATTTACAATGTCAATAGCTTAATCACGCTCTTATTCCGGGAAAAAATAGAAGCTATGTATTGTCTATGATCCTAAAACATGATTTCTCCTTCTCAAACATGAGATTATTGACCCACAGCTACAGTGTAACTCCTTTCAGCGATAGATAGTATCACACTAATTTATCCTCTGGTAACTCCTAAACACTATACCCTTTCATCCTCCTCTTTAAACCACCCCCATCCTTCCACGGATTACATTTCGTTTGATCTGCATGATAATGTATAAACAAATGACGCATATGTAAATCGCTTCAATACCAGTTGGTGAAGAGGCACTATAAATAAATATTGTAAATAAATAAAATATACTTTATGAATGTTTATAAACAGTGTCAGTGATATAAGGTATCGGGCAGTGATTATGTGACACCATATGTAGCTGACCCTGCTTTAGGGTCTGTAATCTTTACTGTAGTAGGCAATTCACATGCATGATCAGTAGCCACAGCATGGGAGAGGGGTGGTGGCTCACCTGCTGCTGCAGTCTAGCCCTGAATTCAGATACCTGGACATCCATCCTCAGCGCCGCTAAATACCAAAAAGAGTGAGCATGGAGCCGCCCAGCACGTACTTCCTGCCCAAACAGACAGTTTCCTGCTGTGTATGGCAGCCTGCGAGCCCGACTGGACTTTAGCGCGGGTTCCGCTGCGTGGCAACTTCTTTCCGAAGCAGCAATGTCCCGCAAATGCAACTTAAAGCAAAGGAAAAATAAATCTGCAAATATATTTTAACAAATAAAACAAATAGAGAAAGATGACAAAGGGGGCACTTTGGAGAACATTTTTATAAGTATAAGGTTATCCCGTTTTCTAAATCCATACAATTATACAGTCACATTTAAAACATATTGCAAAGGTGCAAATCTGTTTCTAAAAAAAAATCCCAACGACTTTTTTTTAATGTGTTAAACGAGTGAGAAATGTTAGCGCGCGCTCGTCTCTTTCACCCAAGATGGTGGCGACATTTAACCAGTACACCTTCCGGTCTTTCTTTTGTTTCTATTCAGTCTTAATACGTACGACATAGTGGAAAGGCTAAGGTTTATGCAAAGAGAGCTTCCCAGAATATCTCGAAAAAGATACGCCCTTAAAAAAAGCCCGAATAACTTTAGTTCTATATTTAAATTCAATATTTTAACTATACTCATTTGAATGATTGTAAACAGGAACAAGGACGATATTTTACAAATATTATTTATATGTTGCTCGACCTGTACTTTTCGAAAACAGCGTCTGCCGTTATGTTACAAACAATGGCTTTATTTAGATTGGACCTTGTTTTTCATACCCTTGTTGTTAGCTGCAAAGATAATGGAACATCGAGAAAGATAGGTAGGTCTCATGCCTTTCGAGCTATCGGACGAAATGAATTAGGAATTATGGTTTCGCCCTTTCCATTGGCTGGCAACTGGGATTACGCGAGTTTGCTGCGTGGCGTTTTTCGCAAAAGTACCAGTGGAAGGTGCTGGCTCTGGTAGAGGTATATGAGTCTGATAATTTATAGGAAATTGTACGAGCCGAGCCAGGACCCCGCTTTACTTACTCTAAGAGCCCAAGGAACACATTTAAAAACAAGCTGACAACGTGTTCAGGGGGGAAAAAGATGTCCCGCAAGTAGGGAGACCAGTTTTGAAGATGATTAACTAGGGGAAAGCTACGGACCTGCTCATCGCTACGCCGGGGAGCACCATGGCAGAGGAAGTCATGGAAGCTATACAATGGGATATTGCTGAGTCAGCTGCGAATCGAGTGGAATCCCTTGCAGAATCACGCCATCAGAGCCATGAACACCACCGCCTTTCTCCGAGGTCAAGCAACAATGCCTCGGAGAAACGCAGCGGCATTTTCAGATTGGGGGGCTTGTTTTTCTTTCTCTCCTCTTCCCATTGGCTGGAATGTTTACATTCCAGAGGAGAGAAAGAAAGTAAAAAACACGCCCCCGAATCCAAAAAAGAAGGGGCTTAAACGGACAGACGCCCCTCTTCTCCAATGGCTGGCCTCCGTTTAGGAAGCCAGCCAATGGAGAAGAGGGGTGGGTTCAAGCCCCGTACTAAAAAACGTTAAATCTCGCGAGCGAGACTGCGCAAGCGCAGCCTTCGCTAGCCGAGACCTAAAAAGAGATAGAGAGAGTGAGAGGAAGAGAGAGAGAAAAAGAAGGAAAGAGTGAGAGGAAGACAGAGAGAAAGAGTGAGAGAGATGAAGAGAGAGAGAAACAGTGAGAGAGAGAAAGAGTGTGAGAAAGAGGAAGAGAGAGAGAAAGAGAGAAACAGTATGAGAGGAAGAGAGAGAGAAAGAGTGTGAAGGAGAGAAAAGAAGAGATGAAGAGGGACAGTTAGTGCCCATACTGTGGACAAAACCCTCACAGCTCACCTTTACGCCACTGCTGTGTCTCCAACCACGTGCTGGGACCTAGTGGAGCCCTAAAGCTCCCACATCTGAAAAATAGTACATAATTAGTAATGGCAGAGTATATACGACTGTGAACGCCTAAATCGCTGTTCCGCATTTGTGCATCCAGTCTGCTGCACATCATCCACTCCTGCCACCCAGAGGTGCTTGATCGCGCCTGCGCACCCAGGCCTCACAGCTCACCTTTTCGCGGACAGGGCACCCTGCATATTATGCAGCCCCGCTCCGCAGGCCACCAGGTTTTACATTTGGTGCTGCGTCTTGATTTTGCCATGGCAGAGGACATACCAGTGCACCCATCATCATCGCAGGTTGCACAACCCCTCAGCCCTTGCGGTGCCACTAACTCAGTGACCATCGAGGCGACGCCACGTGGCGGTAGGCCTGCGCTGTCTGATGGCTCGGGCCTACACTGCAGTCCAGCAGGACACACAAAACCTGAGCTGTCCAGACCGCTGGGACGGGCCATCACCGCAGTCTACACATCCGCTCAGCAGTTACGGTACCCGTACCTCAGTGGACTGAAAGGCACCGTCCCGTGCCGGTACGCCTGTGCCGGCTGCAGTTCATCCGGTGCGAGCAACTCTGAAATGGCGTCGAACACGTGCGCCCGGTCTTATTTATTGGGAGGGTCACGTGTCCTGTGATGCCTGTGCTGGATGGGTGTGGTGTGGGTGTATAATAGCCATGAGGGAGTGGCTGTGGCTTACTGATAACTAGGGTGTGACCAGCAGATCACTGCAATGAAAATCTGGGCCATGTGGCGTTGTTGTCCTTCCCTGTAAGCGTAAGTAGAGTAGGCTGGCCGGGCGTATGCCAGTCCTGCGTGAGGCTGGGAAGAATGACTCCAGAGCTATGGGCGTGGCTCCATCTTGAGCTGTATGAGGGATCAACTGATGCGCCATGCGGGTGTTCTTGTTGTAGTGCTGCCGTCACCCAGGTCTCAAGCGTCAATGTGTCACTCTGTGAGCCAAGTCCCACAACATGGCCAACATGGAAGGTACGGGGAATTGACCCTACATTCATCCATAAATCCACACAAGAAAGATGGGGACATGACACATCTGTGTGGATGTGAATGTTTATTGCACATTCAGTAGAGTATTGCAGCTGTAGCAATACAGGACCATGCAAAACCCAAATTTCAGTTTTTGGGACATGGAGGGCAGCCAATTATAGACAAGCCCGTTGTCGGGATTAGGCTGCGCCAACATATGTACTTATACAATCACTCCGCCAATCCCCACGCACTTATAAATTCACTATAGACTCTCCTTGCAGTACTCTAATCATCCAGTCTCTACATACGTACTTGTACAATGACCGAGACAAAGTTACATAACCAAAGTTTTCTCTCACTGTCAAAGGTAAGTTGGTTGCATACGCTGTCCAGAGCACAATGTAATGTGGTAGGGCCCAGGGGCAGCATGTTGCAAACATAATGAACACACAGACACAGATAGATAGTGGAACTGGGTACGGGCACATGTGCTCGACTCCTTTTTATTACCAGGGTCTCATGTCCAGTGACGTCTGTGCTGGATGCGTGTGGGGTGAGTGTAAGCCAGCCCTCCGGGAATGGTTGGTGCTGGCAACAAGTACAACAGTAATTATTGGATCAGACACAGAGATTCAATCATAAAGGGTCAATGATTTGTGCTGCACTAAGGTAGGGGCACCAGATGTGAAATTATACACAAAATATTGTATCATAAAGGGTCCATGAGTTGAGCTGCATTGTGATAGGGGCATTAGAAGCATTCAGCGTGCGCGCAGCCAGCGATGATGCGTGATCCGGGCATGCCGCACTGGGAGCAATGTCTCTTGCCTACTGGACTGCGTCATCTGCAATTGCGACTCGATCTGAATTGTGAGCCCTGCAGTCCGCAATGTAGAGGGAAGGCAGTAGTCAGCACAGACATCGAGGAATGCTTTTTGTCACTTCCTCTTGATAAAATCCGAGGACATAGAGTACAATTCTGTCTGCAATTAATAAATCATGTCTCAATGTAGATTGTGAGTTCTGCTGACCACAGTGTAGGTAACAAAAGATGAAATATGTATGGAATACATTGTCGAAATGTGTAGGTTTCTGGGACGTTATAGTTAGTTGCCTACTGGACTCTGAAATTAATTAATCAAGACTGAATTCGAACTTTGAGCCCTGCTGGCCATTCAGTGTTCCTTTGGACTTGCAAGATGAATTTGGTCATTGTACTAAAGCTATAATTGATATAAAAAAAAGTACTTGAAGCAAGGATACTAAAAAGATATTGTGTAGGTTTCAGGGACGTTGTAGTTAGTTGCCTACTGGACTCTGTAATTAATGAATCAAGACTCAATTTTAATTGTGAGCTGTGCTGACCACAGTGTAGGCCAGAGACAGCGGTCAGCAAGGGCCCACAGCCATGTGGCGTTGAGTTGAGCTGCACAGTTAGTGGTATCAGAAGCATTCAGCGTGTGCGGAGCCTGCGATGATGCGTGGTCCGGGTGGGCCGCACTGGTAGCAATGTCTTTTGTCTAATGAATTCTGCCTCAGTAAGGCCACATGGCGGTGACTTGTGGTGCAGTGAGTTAGTGGCACCTGAAGCACTCAGCGTATGCGCACCCTGCAATGATGCGTGGTCCGGCCAGGCCGCACTGGTAGTAATGTTTTGTGTCTAATGAGTTCTGCCTTAATAAGGCCACGTAGCGTTGACTTGTGGTTCACTGAGTTAGTGGTACCTCCGGCGTTCAGTGTGTACGCAGCGTGTGATGATGCGTGGTCCATACGGGTCACACTGGGAGCAATGTGTCTTGCCTACTGGACTGCGTCATCTGCAATCGCGACTCCATCTGAATTGTGAGCCCTGCTGTCCGCAGTGTAGATCGAAGGCAGTAGTGTGTACAGACGTAACTCTGCGGTGCTATGCCGCTGTGTTCGCAGGGGGTCTGTGTCGAGGAGGCCCGCGGTCCTGGTGACAGCCACGTGGCAGGGTGAGGGCCGCCGCTCTGGCAGATGCGTTGGCCTTCACACAAGTGAACCACGCCCAGAACCCCGGCCTATTTATTCACACTTCTACGCTGGAGTGGCGTACGTTGGACCAGCCCACTGCGCTTCTGCTTACAGGGGAAGACGACACAGGTATATGACCGAGATCTTCCCCACTGCCTGAGGTAACATGGTTGCGTCCACTGTCCACAACACTACAAGCACCAGCAGTATATGTACACATGGAGAGGTTTGTGCTCTGCATAGTGAAGTCTGTCCAGCACATCACCACTACAATTGGTATTGTGTGTATTATTATTGGTGGGTGACTTGCGTCCTTCACACATGTTTGGTTGCCACATCTCACAAAATTCAGCTATTGTGTGGCTGAGGGGCCATGCCGTTTTTGAAAGGTTCGCTGTCCTGTTGTGCGCTGCATCGGTGGTAGTAGGGGGGGTGGTCCGTGGGGAGGTCCTGAGGGTGGTGGCAGTGGGTTTTGTGTCCTTCTTGGGTGTGGGAGGTGCATGATCACTAACTCTATGACATGAGTTGGTCTTCAGATGTAATTCTGGGCTGGGCTCTATTTCAGACTGTAGGTAGTCGTCCTACTTTACACCAGTAAAAGGCAGATGTTGCATTCCTACTGCTAATGCAGATTATCGCCTGTTTTATTATTATTAATAGCGTTAGTTGTTGCTCTCATTTGTGGTGATTTTTTTTTGCGGAAGCTATTGCTGGAAAACTGGCCTTATCGGCTGTTTTCACCAGGTTGAGAATCACTGAAAAAAACATAGGTTTAATCAACATTATAATTAGATATTAGTATTTAAAAAACCTTTGAAATTCACTGAAAAAACCATAGGTTTTAGGGAGATTATAGTTACAAATTAGCATTTAAAAAACCTTTGAAATTCACTGAAAAAACCATAGGTTTCAGGGACGTTATAGTTAGTTGCATATTTCACTTGTACAAAACCATAGAAATTCGGCTGTTATAGTTAGTTGAGCTAACTATAACTCACGCCCCCGCAATGCACTGCTGATGACATCACATATTACATGATTCATGACATGGTCAGAGACATCACTGATGACATCTCAAATGACATCACTGATGACATCGCTAACTATAACGTCCCTGAAACCTATGTTTTTTTAGTGAATATGTATATATATACATATATGTATATATGACGCTCCAAAGTTCAAAAAGAACCAAGACCAGCGCTCCGGTTAGATTTATCCTCAATTCGGATTTATTCGTGCAACAGACGCGTTTCAGCCGTAGCTTTCATCAGTGTCATCTCATAACGGGAAACGGAAATTGACTTATACTTAAATGCATAAACATAAATAAAGGACCACTTAGACATAATTTGGTCGCCATCTTAGAACATGCAAATAATATTACGATCAGATTTAACTTCTTAATTCATTTAACTTTTGGCTATCCTATGACTTTTAATTTTCGAGTTCAATGATTCATTAATTATTTACAAGTGAATCTCGTTTTTCAAGCTATAAAGCCCTAGGTGGGCAACATGAATACAGGACCCATTTAGCATGATTCCACCATCTTTTAAATGTGAAAAGAGACATTCCATTTGAATTCGAACACTTGATTCATTCAACTCCCTCTCATTGTTTCAAAATGCATGTTCAACAATTCATTCTATATGTGTACCAGAATATTTCGCCCTTGGATGGGCAAAGATTTGTGATTCATCTTTAGTTTTCGTTCAGCTCAAACATGGGAACACAGTAACCAAATGATATCTCATAGATGAGTGATCAGCTCCTCCCCTGAATTTAATCCCTTGGGTGTTTTGGTCTGGAGTTCAATAATATACCTAGACTCCAGACACCTCAAAGCCTTTTCTCTATCTCCACCTCTAATATCTTTTGGGATACAATCTAGATTAAAGAATCTAAGGAGAGTTCTATCGCTTTTATGGTGAGTGGAAAAATGGCATGCAACAGGATAATTTACATCCCTGTTAACGATTGCTCTCTGATGTTCCAGGATGCGCATCTTAACCGCGTTTACTGTACTGCCAATGTAACGATAGTTACAAGGACATTCTAGGCAGTATACCACAAAAGATGTTGTACAAGTCATAAACTTTGTGATCTTTTTAGGATTTTTACATCCCGGAATGGTGTATGCTAGAGTTTTTCTACTTGTGTGGCAAGCCTTACATTTCCCACATGGAAATGAACCTTGGAAGCCCTTAGATCCTAAGAAAGAGGAAGATGGCTTTTTGAGGTGACTCTGTACCAATTGGTCTTTCAAGGATCTCGATTTCCTAAATGTAATCTGCGGATAATTCGCCAGAGAACTACCTATGGTATTATCTGTTTTGAGAATCCTCCAATGCCTTCGTTAAATTGACCTTATCGTCATAGCTGATGATGAATAAGTGGTGATTAACCTAAGGCTACCTACTTCATCTTTCTTCTTAGGACAATCTTTTAATAGAGTTGATCTTGTGACTTCTTTCACTTTTGATTGTGCCACATTCAATACTTTATGTGAATATCCTCTAGCTTTGAACCGCCTGACACTGTCATTAGCTGCTTGATCAAAGTCCTCATTCATCGAGCAATTCCTTTTGATTCGTAGCAATTCGCCATACGGAATGCTACTTATCAAACTTCTCGGATGGCTGCTACCGCCATGCAAAATAGAGTTGCCTGCTGTGGCCTTTCTATATAGGGATGTTTGAATCATACCTGATTTGACAAAAACTTTAATGTCAAGAAAATTTATTTCCTTGTCACTTATTTCATAAGTAAATCTTAAATTGAAATTGTTGACATTTAGAACACTAATGTATTCTTCAGCTGTTTGTTTAGACCCCTTCCAAATGATGAAGAGGTCGTCAATGTAACGACGCCAGCAGACAACCTGATCCACCCATTTACTGTTATCATCTGCCCAGGCTACCTGCTTCTCCCACCAGCCTACGAAAAGATTCGCGTAGCTGGGGGCGAAGCAGGTGCCCATCGCAGTACCCATTATTTGTCGGTACCTTTGATCATTAAAAATGAAGATGTTATTATTCAAGCAAAATGCAATGAACTCTATTAACATTTCATTATGTTCCAGAAACCTTGCTGAACGTTGTCCTAAGAAGAATTTTGCTGCCATTAGACCATCCTGGTGTCTTATACTTGTGTACAAATTGCAAACGTCCATAGTTATCATCAGAAAATCCTCTTCCCACACAATACCTTGCATCTGCTTTAGAAAGTCTTTGGTATCTTTCGTATACGAGTTTGTCTGAACAACCAAAGGTGCCAAAAAGTAATCGATGAATTTGGACATATTCTCCGTCAAACCTCCGATAGAGGACACTATTGGCCTTCCGGGTGGGTTAACAGCATCTTTGTGCACATTTGGTAGGTGATAGAACGTGGGTATCTTTGGATTTTTGTTTTGCAAAAACAATAATTCTTCCCTGGACAGCGTTCCTCTTTCGAACCACTTCTGAATCAAATTGGCATATTCTTGGATGCTCGTCTTATATTCTTTCTCTGTTGTTAAGGCATAATTTGCTTCATCCTGTAGCTGACGAAGAGCTTCCTTGCAGTAATTCGTATGACTTTGTATCACAACATTACCGCCCTTATCTGAGGGTTTTATTATTATTGAAGCATCTTGTTGCAGATCACATAATGCCTTTCTTTGGTTCAAAGATAAGTTCCATTGCAATTCCCTTTTGCTTTTACTATTTCCCTCTTCTTTCCTGAGTTCTTTAAGATCCTGGATTACTAACTCTGAGAACACATCGATAGCATCCATAGGTAATTGCGGGAGGAAACGTGAGGGTGGCTTGAAGGGAGTTTCTTCTCCAACCTGAATTATTCCCAACTCAGCTGCTCGTTGTCGATCATCTCTAGTTTGTGGTAGCTGGGAGCCACTTTCTTCACCTAGCTCCTCCAAAAGTGCCAAAGTCTCCAAATCACGAACACTCATTTCACCCGGCTCAGTTGTTGTAAGTTATTTGCCTTTCCAATTCATTTCAGTTTGTTTCCCGGGATCTTTTTGTTTGAAAAATTTCATTAACTTTAATTTTCTTACAAATTTAAATAAGTCTATTCGTGTTTGGGTATATTCGTAGCAACTGGTGGGACAGAGCGTCAAAGCGTCGGGACACTCTTTCGAGTAGCCGCACGCTATACAAAAAAACCTGTATAACATGTATAACATAACAGAAGGTTAAACCGAGTTTAAGCACTTTTTCTTCTTCCGAGCTCAAAGTTCTTGGTGAGAGGTTTATGATGGTTAGGTTATCTCCTACTTCCGATTGTATCGTCCCCTTCGATTTCTCATGCCTCTTGTTCCAGCTCTTGTGTTTTCTTCCACCCCTCCTTTGGATGCGCTTGTGCCCATAGTTTGCTCCGGGGGACGACCCTTCCCCCCTCTTAGCCAAGATTGTCTGATGAGATCGAACTCCTCGCGAAAAGAAGGCTGCTGGCTTTGTTGTTGTGCGACGGCTGAGCCCTCTTCTTCCGATTGCTCTGCACTGGTCACTTCAGATTCCGAAGTTACTATTACCTCTCTTGGTTTATCCACCTGTGCTCTCAAGTTTCGACAAGGTGCATCAAACCTTCTTGCAAAGGTTAGGATTCTTCCTTTTTCGTAATCTTGGGCATCTCGATCGAATTTCTGTTGTTTCCTTAATTGAATCTTTTTTTCGTAGGTAGTTAATCTCTTCTTCATTTGCTCTTTCTCTTCATCATGTTTTGCTTGCTCGGTTGACTCCAGGATTTTTTTCTCCAAGGTCTCAATGTCCTTCAATGCCTTCTCACGATCTTTCCACGCATATTTTATTAAAATTTTCAACATGCCTTCCGATGTATGGGCTGTGAATTCCGCCCACTCCGTTAGCAAATCCGGATCTGGGTTCTCATAGGATGGTATCATATAAATACGAAGACCTCGCGGAACTCTATTGGCATCAACATAATGCTGCAAAGAGGTGGCCTCCCACCATTTTCTAATCTCCCTTTCGTGCAGTCTTAAAAGTTGTTGATACTGCATTCGAATATCACTCCGTGCTGTGTCCTGTGTTCGAGTCGAACTCTGTGTATCCCCCGTTGAGCGGGCTTTAAACATACCAATCGCTGCCTCCCGGCGAGCCGATTCACTAAACATTTTCAATATTCAATACGTGATTCGAGTAATATTAGCACCTCTAACTCGCCAATGCCGCCTATGTCAACAATGTTGTTCTCCCTTACCTTCGGGTTGCGTGAAGTCTCTCTGCCCGCTGTCCGTGGCGAGATTTATCACTTCACTTTTCCGGGAGGGTGACGGTTTATTGCGGCGGTGCGGGCTGTCTCAAGTTGTTGCTGCTCCAAAGTCTTTCGCCCACTCAGTCCGCACTCTATCTCGGCGGGTGCCCGGTCCAACGGCGGCGAGCCGTTAACAAATGACGCTCCAAAGTTCAAAAAGAACAAAGACCAGCACTCCGGTTAGATTTATCCTCAATTCGGATTTATTCGTGCAACAGACGCGTTTCAGCCGTAGCTTTCATCAGTGTCGTCTCATAACGGGAAACGGAAATTGACTTATACTTAAATGCATAAACATAAATAAAGGACCACTTAGACATAATTTGGTCGCCATCTTAGAACATGCAAATAATATTACGATCAGATTTAACTTCTTAATTCATTTAACTTTTGGCTATCCTATGACTTTTAATTTTCGAGTTCAATGATTCATTAATTATTTACAAGTGAATCTCGTTTTTCAAGCTATAAAGCCCTAGGTGGGCAACATGAATACGGGACCCATTTAGCATGATTCCACCATCTTTTAAATGTGAAAAGAGACATTCCATTCCATTCCATTTGAATTCGAACACTTGATTCATATATGTATATATATATATATTATCTACTGGCGGTCGCCAGTAGATAGTTATAGTTAGGACCGTGTTTCCATAGGAAATCTGCAACATTCTATTTGGAATAACTTTGGCGCCGAATGACGAATCCTCGCGAAATTTTCAAAATAGGTGGGGCGCTCCGCTCCGCTCCTTCCCTGAAAGTCTCGGGGGGAGTCGTCAAGCGGGGGCTGAGAAAAAGGGGGGGGTCCCAAAACGCGTTTTCCCCATGCATTTTTCCATAGGACCTTTAGTCCAAGCTACAGCCCGAACGGCTGAACAGAATTACTTGAAATTTGGCAGAGAGGTAGTCCTCAGGTCAGGGATGTGCCTTTTGCAGGTCTGGTGTAAATCTGTTCAGTATTTCCTGAGAAAATAGCATTTAAATCAATATATATATCTATAAGCGCGCACCGTGCGCGTACGGTAAAACTTACCGTACGCGCACGCTGCCTTGCGCGAGCGCGATTCTGATTGGTTGTTAGCTCTTAGTAAACATTCAAATCGGTCGAAACCAGGAAGTGTCGGCCGCCATTTTGTCTCTCGCAGTCTGAGGGGGTGAAAAACAAAGGTGGAGAACGTGAAAAGGGGGCAGGGTGGACAGTTCCTGACCCCCTAGCCTTAGTCAGGGGGTCCCAGAAGGACCCCCAAGGGCCAAAATTTCCTTTAATTTTTTTGCAAAAAATCGCGTATTACGCGTAGCTTGCGCGTACTGTAGAAATGGAAACATTTCGCGAACTGCGTAACGTGGGCGCGTGGTGCGCGAAGCGCACCGTGCGCGTACGGTACGCGCACGGTGAAAAACCTTAAAAAAAAACATAACTTAGCATTTAAAAAACCGTACAAATTCACTGAAAAAACCATAGGTTTCACACATGTTATAGTTAGGAATTAGCATTTAAAAAACCTTGCAAATTCACTTAAAAAACCATAGGTTTCACACATGTTATAGTTAGCTGGACATTTCACTCATGAAAAACCATTGAAATTCCCCCGTTATAGTTAGTGCAGGCAACTATAACTCACGCGACCGCAATCCTCTGCAGATGACGTCAGATATTACATCACTGATGACATATGTGTCTTTCTGAAAAATAAATATTTGTAATATATGTATAGCTAAAGATTAATGGAAGAAGACATGGGTAAATAAGTGTCTAAATACAGTGATGTAATATCTGACGTCATCAGCAGAGGATTGCGGTCGTGTGAGTTATAGTTGCCTGCACTAACTATAACGGGGGAATTTCAATGTTTTTTCACAAGTGAAATGTCCAGCTAACTATAACATGTGTGAAACCTATGTTTTTTTAAGTGAATATATATATATATATATATATATATATATATATATATATATATATATATATATATATATATATATATATATATATAAACACACAGTGAATGTTCATTCTATACTTTCAATGCACCATATCTCATTGTTATCAATACACCACATAAGTACATAAGGCCAAATGTAAATGTATATATGTAGGCTAGCCAAGCCAAGAAAGATGGAGCCAAAATTATGCTTATCCAAAGGCAAGTTCCACAAACATGAATCCATGAAGCAAGGACCCTGGAAGCAAAATAGCCACTAGAATGCCTAGCAAGGAAGCCATGAAACATGAAAAAAGTTATACCCAGTAATCTAAGACTGCCACCACCATTCCCAAACAACATGAAAGTTCAGGGATTTTGGAACTTGTAGTTGACAGATAAGATGTCTTAGAGGGCGCTCCAAACAAGTTTGTAACTTTCTGCCAGGTGTCACCTATAGCCTGGACATACCTCCAGCCCTTCCTTGTCCCCAATGATCTTGTGTAGGTGGGCCCCGAGGACTGTGCCCCTTGACACCTGGATCATGAACCTCAAGACCTGCTTCCTGATGCTTTTCATGACAAACATATTATGTCTCTATTTAGAGCCTATGTATAATGAAATAAATATAATACTTTCTTTTTACTTTCTTGGACTTTGCACCTGCATCTTGTGCATTTATTACTTTTTTTAAATATGACTTGAATGCCAAAAAAACCACACAAACATATAATTTCAGTATCTGAACACGTTCTGTAGCTCGACACTGCAGCTTTCTTTCCCTTAAAAGCCACTGCGCATAATAGAATATAATTAACACTGACTTTTGAGGGCATATGTCCTGACGTCTATCAATCATTTTGCCAGGCCATGTGCAGATCGAGGTTTTTGGCCAGGCGCTGACCTAAAATGGTTTTGCAGCCAACAAGAGATCCCAGTCTGTATCCAGGTCCTATGCCTAATTGCTCATGTAGTTGTTTCGCAATGCAGGACTTGATCCCCCTGTCATGAAAAAAAATACATGGTGTCATAAGGAGGCTGTGGCAGCATCTCTGTCCCACAAGATGATGTAGCAGGCCAAAAAGTGTTAGACGAAGCCCATAAACTTTGAAAATGCATTTTTGATCCTGGGTCCTTGGACTCTGGTGCAGGTCCATGGAACCAGCATTGCCCTACAGGGCTTGCAGTCCCTGACAAAGGTCCATGGACCCAAAGAAAACTTGCCAAGTGTGCACTCCAGATCGTGCAGCTGCTAGAAAGTTCTGCACAGCAGCTTTTGACTGCACAGGAGTTTGAGCAGAAGGCCTTGCTACAGATCAGGCTGTGCAGCCAACCCCTCCTCTGCACAGCAGTCAGCCATACGGAGCAAGAGTTGGCCACACCGATTCTTGGGAATAGTAGAACATAAAACGTGATATATCATTTAAAAAATCACTGAAAACATATTTAAGGTTAAATTATGATTTCCTTTGCTCATCCATTATAAACATATATTTTTTTTAAATCCCTGAAAAAACATAGTTAATATGGAGTTTTGGATAAGTAACACACTTAAAAAACACTGAAATTGGCCAGTTAAAGTTTATAATGTAATATATGATGTCATTGGTGACATCAAGTGTAAGGTCATGAGTAGGGGTGGGCGGAATTTGCAAAATTCACTTTCGCAAATTATCGCGAAAATGTTAAAAATCTCCGCAAACACGCGGAAATATCGCGAAGATGCGGAAGTTTTTTTCCCGCCCGTTCGCGGTATTTTCTGCATGGTCGCGGCTCGCCAACTTACCCATGTGGTTGCTCGCGGGTGCGGCCATCTTGTTTTCACTTGTCTCGCGGTGCATGATCGCGAGAAGAAAGACGTGATCGCGCGACGAATGACATCACTGCGGGCGCGAACTGTCGCGAGACAGCGCAAATGGCTACCAACAATCCAACATCTCATGGAGAACGCGACCAGATCGGGAAAACTTGTCAGCAAACGCGGGGATTCAGGTAAGGCGATCGCGCGCACGCGAGAATGTATTATTTTACAGCGCGAGCAAGCAAAAAATTTCCGGTAAAATGCGGATTACGGAAATTTTGACATTTTCGCGCTCTGCGCGGAACGCGAAAATGTCAAATTATCGCAATTTCCGCAACCGGAACGGAATTTTAACCCAGGCCTAGTCATAAGTAGTGCAATAGAGGTAATCTAAGGGTCCTTCAAATGTTAATTTGTTTGCAAACATAAATGTAAATGTATGGCTTAAATTACCTTTTTTGTGCCTTCAAAGAGTTCACTGAAGTATTCCTTTTGGGTCTAAAGCCATTTGTACATTTCCCCACCACGAGTGCGGAGAAATCTGCTTTCGTAAATCCCATTCAAGGGGTGGGAATTGAGCGTTTCAAGGAACGGTTTACCTTGGAATTTTGGAACACCCCAAACGTATGTTTTTAAGCATTCCCAAACTCCTTTCCATTCTCTTTCCTCTCTGGATATTGTTGGATATCAGGTCCGCACTGGCCGATATGGTCAGTCCTATAGTACTTGGTTGTGCCAATTTCAACATCGTGGGGGACCTTAATATCCATTTTGATAATAGGTCATCCACTACTGTGAGCACTCTGCTGGCGAACCTTGAAGCTCTTCAACTCACTCAGCTCGTCACCCTTCCAACCCACTCAGAGGGCCATATTTTGGACCCCTTTTTTTCCACACTTGATGGGGTGAGGTTGTCAGATCCGAGGCTGATGGGGTGGACTGATCATCTGCTGGTAGAAGCCTTTTGTCCGGTCCACGATAAGCCTTTTATAGCTGTGGACAGACCTATTTTAAAAAGGCTTTGGCACAAGCTTAGGCTTGAAGAGTTTTATAGCATACTGGAACAGAAACCTTTGAGCACTTTTATTAATGTGGAACAAGGTTACCAACAGTTCTGCGCTTGGATCACCGATGCCTTGGACTCTCTTATACCTCTATGGTGGTCGAAAGGCCGGACAAAAACACCTAGTCCTTGGTATAATGAGTCACTCGCAGAACTGAAAAAAGCTTGCCGAAAATCAGAGAGGGATTGGAGGAGATCCTATGACCCTGCTCTGAAAACTCGGTACTTTACTGAGCTGAAGTTCTACCATAGAGCAATTTGCAGAACACGAGCCGCATTTTACGCTCAAGAATTTGCTACCAGCCCTAACCCATCAAAACTGATCTTCAAGGTACTGAAGGATCTTATGAAAAACAGATCCACCTCAGAGGTGATTTGCACAGATTCCCACTGTGATAAACTGGCCTCCTTTTTTGTGGAGAAAGTGGAAAAAATCTACCAAGGTTTTGACACACTCCACCAGAACCGAGAGGTTACTGTCCCCGATACGATGGGATATGAGACCCTTGCTATGCTACCTGAACTGACTATTGAGACCTTTGACAGGCTCAGCCTCAGGGTCAAGTCAGGTTCTCCCTCGGACCCGTTAAAGCCAGCCTTTATCAACACACTTTCCCCATTGTGCCGTGACCCCTTATTGAATCTTATCAATATGTCATTGTCCAATGGAACGGTACCCACGGCATGGAAACAGGCAGTGGTCACTCCTATACTAAAAAAAGCCAACTCTGACCCCCGGTTGCCAGAAAATTATCGACCCATATCCCTGTTGCCCTGGATTGCCAAAGTAACAGAAGCCCACGTTAACTCTGTTCTGTCTGAGCATCTGGCTCGCAACCAGATATTGGATTCCAGTCAGAACGGCTTCCGGTCGGGACACAGTACCGAGACGGCATTACTCTACATCACGGAACATCTTCACCAGGTACTGGACTCAGGCCGTACTGCAGCGCTTTTACTATTAGATCTAAGCGCTGCCTTCGATACTGTGTCCCACCATATACTGATCCAACGCTTACAGGAGGCGGGAGTGACGGATCTCGCCCTCCAGTGGTTTCGGTCTTTTTTATCGGATCGTTCCTTTAAAGTGGCTATACCACCTGGCCAATCCGCCACTTATCCCCTGGAGCTGGGGGTACCACAGGGATCCTCGTTGAGCCCTACAATGTTCAACCTCTATGTGAAACCGTTGGCTGGTGTCGTCAAACAGTGGGGTCTTACGATGGCCTCATATGCGGACGACACACAGCTAGCGGTGACACTCAGTGGAGACCCTGAGGTGGAGGCCCCCAGATTCCGAGCGGGTCTGATGGCAGTAGCAAGCTGGCTTCGCACCAACTGCCTTCAGTTAAATGCCACCAAAACAGAGGTGTTGGTACTAGGGAAGCACGCTGAGCTATGGGGTAACCAGTGGTGGCCATCAGAGTTGGGTGTCACTCCCATTCCAGCTTCTGGAGTGAGAAATTTAGGCATCTGGCTGGACTCTGCGCTCACCTTCAGGGACCACACTAAGAAGGTGGCTGCTACGTGCTATGGTATTCTGCGGGGAATAAGGCCGGTTTTAAAGTATTTTGATCCCCCTACCAGACAGCTTGTGGTCCAGGCCTCTATACTATCTCGGCTGGACTACGGCAGTTCACTGCTGTTAGGGGTGAATCAAGCAGAGGCCTCTAGGCTCCAAATGGTACAAAATGCCGCGGCATGGGCCATTGTGGGCCTCCCTAGACATTGCTCAGTGTCTGGTACCATCACGGCCTTACATTGGCTCCCGGTCAGACAGCGAATCCGGTTTAAAGCGCTGTGCCTGACCTTTAAAATTTTGAAATCTGCTTCGCCGCCGGCACTTGCCAACCTTCTCACGCCCTATACTCCTTTGAGATCCTTGAGATCGGAGGGGCTTCACCTGGCTGTCTGTCCACGCTTTAAACTGAGCAGAATGGGTGGCCGCTCCTTTAGGGTGCTCGCGGCAGGTTTATGGAACTCGCTCCCGGTACACATCCGAGCTCTTGAAGATCTACTCGCCTTCAGGCAGGCGATCAAAACTTTCCTGTTTCCCGTGTCTGTTTAATTTTCTTTTTCTTTTATTGTGTGTTATGTTGTAGTGTCTGTCATAGCGCCAGGACGCCCCTTTGCTGGGGCAGCTGTGCGCTATAAAAATATAAATAACATAACATAACATCTGCTCCAGCCCAGGGCAGGAGGAACTCTCTTTCCAAGGTGGAAAAGGGAACAAATTACCCCCAGACCTGGGCGTGCAGAAGAAGGGCTTTCTCAACAGGGAAGTATACTTTGGCAGCAGAGTGGAAAAAAGTTGCACAGGAGACTCCTATTCCCCCTATTCACTGTTATCTGCTACAGGGAACTCTGCTTAGGGGAAATAAAAGAATTCCTGAAAACTTTTATGACAGTCCCAGACGTACTTGAATTAATGTAAATGTGTGAAAGGCACTCAATCGATGAGAACATTTTTTGATGATAATTTTTTAGGGGTGCTTCCGTGAAGGGGCTGACTGTCTGAACAGACCCTGAGATAAATGTGAGATAGTGCAAGTAAAGGACTCTTGCTACGGAGCAACCTTCCCTGGGTGCAAATGCTAATTTTTAATCTATTTCCCTGATATGTTCAATCTTTTTTGTTGTATCAGATAATTTTCAAAAACAGTTACATTTCACAAACAGTGTTTTTCGCAACAGGATAAGTTTTTCAAAACAACATTTAATTATTGTTCAAATCACAATAATACTTTGTTCGTTACAATTTATACATGGGTCAAAAATTTGATCATATTCATGCTCGCCCAATGCATTTCGGGCCGTATGGTGGCCCTTCTTCAGGGGAAAATCTGAAAACAAGATGAAATTTAAACAATAAATCCAATGATTTCAACTTCATAAGTGCAGACAACAGCTCCAACATATAAAAAAAAAAACGTACTAAATACAACAGTCCATGTCATCTCGTCGTAATTACGTATTAAAACTGATTTTGCAAATAAATGATTACAGTCAGAACGAACTAATTCTGAAAGAATACCCTTATAGAACCCAGTCACCCAAAGTGATAGAATAGTACACACGAACGTGTGTGTGTGTGAGAAAAAAACTGTGGCTAGGCGTACCTGTTGACCATGTATTGAACGCTCTCTGTGGGCAGGAAAGAAAAAAACATACCAATCCTTATTTCAAAAAAACGACTCTGGGGATTCTAAACAAGCCGAACTTTAAAAGAACAAAACTTCTTGTGCACTGACCTTGGTTCCTGACCACCTTTTGAAACAAATATCCCCACTGGGTCAATCAAGCTCAGACGGGATTTCTAAAAGAAAGATCCAGTAAATCCATTACCATCCGTGAATTACACATCAGTGCCGCTATGCTATCTCCAAATGACAAAAAGAGCATCCGCTCACCTTTTCAAAACTTCTCCAACGTAAATATTACCGATAACCACACGGAAACCCTGCTCATCTACCGAATCAGTTCATAACATCCGCGTCTACCATATATGGAACGGCAATCACTAACAACGAAAGGGGACTAGACCTGTCAGCTACATGGCATATCACGTCTTGCGCTTCTAATAACGATGGCAACCAAGTATAGTCTGAACGCTATTGAAAATAGCCCACCTGCTAATGTCTATCATAAAAAATTCATCCTGTAACCGGGAACCTTATTCAATACGGAAACACCTAGGTAGTGAGCTGCAAAGGGGAAAAAAAAGTGAATTATAGGACAGAAAAGAATAGTTAAGAAGGACGTTCTGATGTCAACAACAATTATAAGCAAAAAAATCAGTCTGCATGTCTCCAGTGGTGTACAATACATGCGTTTTAAAGGAAACATCCTAGATCTACTTTCTCGTTGATCCCATGGGGATCTTGAGTGTTCAACTTTTTGTCATTTGGAGATAGCATAGCGGCACTGATGTGTAATTCACGGATGGTAATGGATTTACTGGATCTTTCTTTTAGAAATCCCGTCTGAGCTTGATTGACCCAGTGGGGATATTTGTTTCAAAAGGTGGTCAGGAACCAAGGTCAGTGCACAAGAAGTTTTGTTCTTTTAAAGTTCGGCTTGTTTAGAATCCCCAGAGTCGTTTTTTTGAAATAAGGATTGGTATGTTTTTTTCTTTCCTGCCCACAGAGAGCGTTCAATACATGGTCAACAGGTACGCCTAGCCACAGTTTTTTTCTCACACACACATACGTTCGTGTGTACTATTCTATCACTTTGGGTGACTGGGTTCTATAAGGGTATTCTTTCAGAATTAGTTCGTTCTGACTGTAATCATTTATTTGCAAAATCAGTTTTAATACGTAATTACGACGAGATGACATGGACTGTTGTATTTAGTACGTTTTTTTTTTTATATGTTGGAGCTGTTGTCTGCACTTATGAAGTTGAAATCATTGGATTTATTGTTTAAATTTCATCTTGTTTTCAGATTTTCCCCTGAAGAAGGGCCACCATACGGCCCGAAATGCATTGGGCGAGCATGAATATGATCAAATTTTTGACCCATGTATAAATTGTAACGAACAAAGTATTATTGTGATTTGAACAATAATTAAATGCTGTTTTGAAAAACTTATCCTGTTGCGAAAAACACTGTTTGTGAAATGTAACTGTTTTTGAAAATTATCTGATACAACAAAAAAGATTGAACATATCAGGGAAATAGATTAAAAATAGCATTTGCACCCAGGGAAGGTTGCTCCGTAGCAAGAGTCCTTTACTTGCACTATCTCACATTTATCTCAGGGTCTGTTCAGACAGTCAGCCCCTTCACGGAAGCACCCCTAAAAAATTATCATCAAAAATTTTTCTCATCGATTGAGTGCCTTTCACACATTTACATTAATTCAAGTATATTCTGTCTATTTCTTGAAAGAGCACCTAACCAAAAAAAGTCATGTCTTTTGACACTATCACGGGTTTAACTGAGAATCGAGCCAATGTGTTGGCATACACAAATGAACAAGCATCAGAAATATATTCTTTGATCCAAGACGTCAAAACGTTCGATGAGCAAGGCAACACTCTACAACAACAGTTAAAACAACTAGAATTTCTCACTAAACGACAGTTAAATCAACGTCTCCATGCCTCCACACTTGTGCAATACCATCGCGCCAAAAGAATTCCCAGAGGATTAAGATTATCCATAAAACCAATGCTTTTCAGATTCCACTTGAAAAAAGACTTCATGGATCGGTGGTATGCAATACTAAACAAGTGTTCACTGGACCTTATCTTATTACTGATAGAGGAACTAGCGGTCATCATAAAAGAAATAACAGAAGAAATAAAAACCATTCGGACAGATATTGAAATACGCATTGATGCTGAGGACTGGAACAAAGTATTGGAAGAAATGAACAACAAAATTGACAAATATTCAAAAGAAGTACAAGAGGGCAAACTGAGAAAATATAAACGAGACACGCTGGACTACAAATTGAATGAAGTATATACCTGGGCGGAAGTATACGCTCAAAAGAGAGTATTCTTCAAAAGAAATCCGAATGTTTCATCTGAAGAAAGTTTGGCAACTGACACAGACACGAACATTAATAGACCACCGCCGAATCTAGAGAAACCACGAGAAAAAACTCAAGCGACACCAACAGAAGAGTCTGATGTACAACCTTCCACGTCTAAATCTTTTTTAGCCCAGGTTACGGACAGCAACTTACCTCCAGGAAAGATGGGAGGAAAACCAGGAGAAGCCAAAGAAAGATCAAGACAAAACCTGAGGAGTCAGAAAACAACTTAGTAGTTAACATATCTTCGAAAGAACTTTCCAGTCACCAAATTAAGATTCTTAACAAAGGATTAGGATTTGTCCCAACATACCAGACTAATACTTTGGAGAATGAAATAACACTATTCAGATTCATGCGGACTCTCCGCCTAAAGTATTTTTTCTCAACATTCAACATCACAGAATATAACCATCGAGAAAAGGAATTTGAAGAATTCAAACGTAAGTCCACGTTTCAAGCGCCGGTGTCGCACAAAATCTTAGATGCCTTCGAGAACTTGGTAAAAAATGATCTTTCCAGGATAAATGTCAAACGCAACACCAAAACCAATCTCACAAAACATGAACGATTCACTCTGAAAACTCTTGCCAATGATGTAAGCATCAACATAAAAAAAGCTGATAAGGGAGGAGCCATTGTCATCATGGACCAATCGTTTTACAGCAAAAAAGTATCAGAACATGTTTCGGACACCTCGACTTATCTTCTTCTAGATGGTGACCCCATCAACGAATTGTCTGCTACCTTGAACACCATTCTCACTAAAGCCATAGATATGGGATGGATTACTGAAAACACGAGTTTATTTCTGACTAAAGAAAATCCTAACAAACCTGGACTATACATGCTACCCAAGATCCATAAAGATCTTTTGGATCCACCTTTTAGACCTATTGTTACGGGGTGTGGAACCATTTTCGAACCGATTGGAAAGTATATTGACCATTTTTTGCAACCCATCGTCCAGGAATGGACATCCTACACAAAAGACACTACTCATTTCTTGCAGAAATTACAGAATGTACAGATGACCAACAATATTGTACTTTGCACGCTGGATGTAAAATCTTTATACACTTCCATCCCCCACTCTGGAGGGATGCAAGCAGTAGAATGGGCCTTGCTGAGACAAACAACTTTGAAGACGGACAAAGTTTTTTTGTTGGAAATGTTACACTTTTGTTTACACCATAGTTATTTTGAGTGGAACAACCAGTATTACTTACAACTCAAAGGTACATCTATGGGTTTTGCAGGAGCTCCTGCATATGCTAATACCTACATGGCCTATTTTGAAGATCAATACATTTACAGTGATCCGGAATGGATGGACAATCTCTTGTTGTACGTAAGATACATAGATGATATTTTCATCATGTGGAAAAACAACACAGAACAACTGGAGACAAAGATATTGCAATTGAATACCAAGGATGAACACATACAATTCACAAGTAACATCAGCAAGAATTCACTTCCATTCCTGGACGTATTGGTTAGGATAACGGAGGATGCTATTCATACGGAAATTTTTCATAAACCAACAGATAAAAACAATGCGCTGTTATACTCGAGTTTCCATCCACAAAATCTGATGCACAATCTCCCCTACTCACAATTCTTGAGAGCCAAAAGGATTTGCTCTACAGAACAAACGTTGCAAAAAAACATTGAATGCATGAAGAAAAGGTATTCATCTAAAGGGTACCCGGAAAACATTTTACGAGAAGCCATCACCAAAACGGAGCTTAAGACCAGAGAAAATTTACTGCAGACCAAACCCAAAGTACATTTAACTCGACAAGTTTTTGTGTCTACATATTCTACAGTTTCCAGACAAATTAAAAAAATTCTAATGAATCGTTGGGATGTGTTACAAAATGAGGAAGATTTTAAAGATCTCTTTCGTGAGAAGCCTCTATTTGCCTTTAGAAGGTCGAGAAACATCAAAGAAATTCTTTCAACTACACCCAACACTGATGGAATTGAACATAAAGGGACGCAACGTTGTTTGAACTGCGTGCACTGCAATAATATCATCATAGGAGATGAAGTACATCATCTCTTCACAGGGGAAACCATTAAATTGCGACATAATTCTACTTGTGACTCGATGAACTTGATCTACGCCATAAAATGTCCCTGTGGACTGTTATACATTGGCAAAACTGAGAGAAAAATCAAGACAAGAATTTCAGAGCATAAAAGCACGATCAGAAACGCCAACCCTAAAAGCAGTCTCGCAATTCATTGGAACTCGTGTAAACACTCCATATCACAACTTAAATTCCAAGTGATAGAGAGAATGGTCCCAACCCCTGGTAAAAATCTCACTAAAACACTTTTACAAAGGGAGATTTTTTGGATAAAAAAGTTGAACACTCAAGATCCCCATGGGATCAACGAGAAAGTAGATCTAGGATGTTTCCTTTAAAACGCATGTATTGTACACCACTGGAGACATGCAGACTGATTTTTTTGCTTATAATTGTTGTTGACATCAGAACGTCCTTCTTAACTATTCTTTTCTGTCCTATAATTCACTTTTTTTTCCCCCTTGCAGCTCACTACCTAGGTGTTTCCGTATTGAATAAGGTTCCCGGTTACAGGATGAATTTTTTATGATAGACATTAGCAGGTGGGCTATTTTCAATAGCGTTCAGACTATACTTGGTTGCCATCGTTATTAGAAGCGCAAGACGTGATATGCCTTTCTAAGATGGCGCGCGCTAAGACTCATGTAGCTGACAGGTCTAGTCCCCTTTCGTTGTTAGTGATTGCCGTTCCATATATGGTAGACGCGGATGTTATGAACTGATTCGGTAGATGAGCAGGGTTTCCGTGTGGTTATCGGTAATATTTACGTTGGAGAAGTTTTGAAAAGGTGAGCGGATGCTCTTTTTGTCATTTGGAGATAGCATAGCGGCACTGATGTGTAATTCACGGATGGTAATGGATTTACTGGATCTTTCTTTTAGAAATCCCGTCTGAGCTTGATTGACCCAGTGGGGATATTTGTTTCAAAAGGTGGTCAGGAACCAAGGTCAGTGCACAAGAAGTTTTGTTCTTTTAAAGTTCGGCTTGTTTAGAATCCCCAGAGTCGTTTTTTTGAAATAAGTATTGGTATGTTTTTTTCTTTCCTGCCCACAGAGAGCGTTCAATACATGGTCAACAGGTACGCCTAGCCACAGTTTTTTCTCACACACACACACGTTCGTGTGTACTATTCTATCACTTTGGGTGACTGGGTTCTATAAGGGTATTCTTTCAGAATTAGTTCGTTCTGACTGTAATCATTTATTTGCAAAATCAGTTTTAATACGTAATTACGACGAGATGACATGGACTGTTGTATTTAGTACGTTTTTTTTTGATATGTTGGAGCTGTTGTCTGCACTTATGAAGTTGAAATCATTGGATTTATTGTTTAAATTTCATCTTGTTTTCAGATTTTCCCCTGAAGAAGGGCCACCATACGGCCCGAAATGCATTGGGCGAGCATGAATATGATCAAATTTTTGACCCATGTATAAATTGTAACGAACAAAGTATTATTGTGATTTGAACAATAATTAAATGTTGTTTTGAAAAACTTATCCTGTTGCGAAAAACACTGTTTGTGAAATGTAACTGTTTTTGAAAATTATCTGATACAACAAAAAAGATTGAACATATCAGGGAAATAGATTAAAAATTAGCATTTGCACCCAGGGAAGGTTGCTCCGTAGCAAGAGTCCTTTACTTGCACTATCTCACATTAGTCCCAGACGTACGCCATAGTCAAATGATATTCCCATAATCTTTAAAATACACTTTTGGGAACGTTTGTAAATCCCGCCAAAAAACTGTAAGTACATCTAGGCAAGATTTAAATCCCCGCATTTAGTTCTATGTGAATAGTCTATAGACTAGACTGCTTATGACTATAATGAAGATTATTTTCTTTTATGAGAACTAGGATTACAAGTAGCTTTTACTTCATTTTCTATTGAGATTCTTATAGTTTATTTGATATGGGTTGTCACTTTTTCCCTTTCCTTCACTTTTAAGTTGCGCATTGAAGAACTTGAAAAAGCTTTGCAAACAGAAAGAGCAGAAGCAAAAAGCAAATTAGATAAATTCCGGAAAAAGTACAGAGATTTAGAAATGGCGTATAGGGAAGAGAGAGCCAATGCTGAGGAATGGGCCCAAAAGGCGCAACAGTAAGTATTTGCCCTTTTTAAATGTAATTTAACGTATTCTATATCACTGCTTTTCTTTCTGTCAAGATTTTGCCACTAAAAATTTTCAAATCACTGTTATTCTTAAATTTAAAAGTCTGTTGCCTCACCACTCGTATTTCTTTTTCATGATGAAGATACTGTGAAATCGCCCATTTCAATTTGCCAATAATTGTGACCAACACTGCCATTTACTATGCGTTTGGCAGTCGGTTTTCCAAAGGCATCTAAAACTCATATTTTGAAGGGAACAGCTGAAGCCGATAAGATATCTCGTCTGATGGGCACAATGGACTGTTGCACCGACTCAGATTTGCATTTTGTTCACCTGTCGCCCAAAACATTTGGGCTAATCATCACGAAATGTGTCAGGCAAATTTGTCCTGAAGACTTTTCGTCACACTTCTCTACTTTGGTGAAAAGTAGTTCAGGCGTTATTTGTTTCCTTTCCAGGTCGAAAACTTATTGTGGTGGTGGCCTCTTCTATTCCAAAGGTTTGAAAGAACAGGCTAATGACTATGAACCGCCAGAAGACTACTTATAAACCGATAACAGTTAACGTAATTCTTTTTTACTTTTTACTTTTGTTTATGAGCAGAAGCATGCAGAGAAAACAGTAACTTTACTACTTTACTAACTGGCCAAGCTACAGCTCTCCAAGAAGGAATCCAAATACAGGGGCATATCAGCAACAACCGGCGATAATTATCGCTGAGCGCACTTAGCGCTAGGATAATTATCGCCGGCTAGCGCGGATTTTTATCGCTGAGATAGCGTGCTATTAGCAACGCTTATCTCAAAAGCGATAACAATCCTAGCGCTAACTGCCTAAGGTGAGATTATCGCTGGAAACCCAGCGATAATCTCACGAAATGTGGCGTTAGCTTGTTGATAGGGCCCCACAAACTTAGCCATGATATCCACTTTCCATAGGATATCGTGGCTAAGTCAGTCCTGAAGCAGGCGTAAGGAAAATAGCGATAACAGGGGTTATCGGTACTTTTCCTTCCGCTATGCTTCATAGCGTGTGGCTTGATGATAGGAGAAATGTCGCTTAGCGACATTTCTCCTGTCATGTCAGGTCAGGAACGCCCACTTTGCATCTCATTAGAGATGCAAAGCTGGCCGTTAAGAATTTGGGCGCTAATGCAAGGTTTCACGCATTAGCGTGACCTTGCTAATTAGGCGGTAAAATTATCGCCGCTTTTTGGCCGAAAACGGCCGCAAAAGCGGCGATAATTTTCTATCGCTGCCTTCTAAATATGCCCCACAGTTACTACTGTTCTAATTGCTCACTCGTCGAGCATTCCCTGCACACTTTGTCTTACTAGTCAGAATCTTTCAGATGTTGTAAGATAGTTTAACGGGTTAATGGCCATGATGAGTTCAGTGTGTAATCTGCTTGCCACATGTTGAGAACTAATGGACCATAGCATCCATGTCTTATAAAGGGGTCTCATTGATTGGTGAGATAGGCTTTCATGTCTGAATGGTAGAGGTAAGCTATTTGCATATGAAATTCATGCAAAAGTCATGCATTTCTCTCAGGTTTGGAATAGCATCAACCTTTGCTAAATTGCAGAGTGGGCTAAAAAACTTATCCTGCTTGATACTGAGTTGTGAAGAAGGTGCATTCGCCTATGAGGGGGATACACTTTCACCCCAGAGGTCTTCACTAGGTGGACAGTGATCGCTAAATGTGGTAGACATTCTCTGCTGACCCGACAGGCTGGCTCTAAACGAGCCCATATGTTTCTGGTGTACTTGTCACCTCGTTGGCGTCTGTCGAAATCCCCCCCACCCGGCCCCACCACCCCACTGCTCTTACCTGCACAGGCCGCAGCTGTAGGAGGGTGCTTCCTACTCTGTACTTCTGACTCCAAGAAAGCAGATGAACATAGTGCCTGTGATGTGAAGTGCATTTGTTCAAATAATGCTACCCACTGCAATGTAACTGGTGCTGAACCTATGTTTCACGCCTCAGTTCTGCATCCTGGAGGTGGCAACACACAGAAGTGAGTGACAAACAGTGCTGCACCTGGGTACCGCAGTCAGCCAACGTTCTTGCAATTTCATCTGTTGGGTTGTAGCATGCTCCTTGTGCTGACAATTACTAGTACGTTTGCCACATCTTTCAGTGCTGTAAGAAGATCTTGTTTCCAGTGCTGAGATTTAATTTTGAAATGTATTGTTCAACGCAAATTACTTAACTGAAAACATAGAGTGATGCACCAACTTCATTTTCTGTTACTGAGAGAAAACATCTTTTAAACCCTCATTTAGAAACAACTTGCACCATTACAGCCATTCTCTTGACAGGGTTTTGAAAATAGATTATCTGGGAATTAAGCTCGCATTCCCATACTAAATGGCATAAACAGTTTGTACCATACAAATGCTGTTTGACCCAGTACTCTAGAGCACTCCCCCTTTTACCTAAACGATGAATGTTGGAGCACTTTCTCCTGCTATTCAGGTATACAAATCTCAGACTCAATTTATGACGATGAACGAAGCTATTATGTAAATAAATTCTCTCTTGCTGTTGCGGAATCGCGTATATTAAAAGATGTTTTTAAGCTACCTTCTAGCACTCCAACCACTGTCATTTTTACAGTTCGGCCTGAGAAGTATCAGTTTAGTGATTCGGCTAAGACCTTTATTATACTGGACGGTGTATGGAGTGTGGAGGAGTTAGGGCCATCAGGGCCAGACTGGGAACCAAAACTTGGCCAGGCAAAGTTTTTGGCTGCCCCCTCCCCCCCCCGTGGGGGGTTGGGGGTGCCGCCGAGCTCTTTGCCAGGGCCGGTTTTCGGCCGATTTTGGAGCAATGCTGCAAAAACGGCCCCAGAAGACCCAAACCGGCCCCCACCCGTGCGGCCCACCGGGGGAACGCCTGGTGCCCGCTAGGGCCAGTCCGGCCCTGAGAACCATAAAGAGGCGCACTACAGATTGATTTGAAAATAAGGGGTGCCCATAACCCTTGTAGGCTTAAATATATTCATGACTTCATGGGCACTATTGGTCTTACTCAACTTTGGATGTTTCCAGAATCAATAAACAGTGGCTCATCCTCTATTATCAAAACTGTATTTAGGAAATTTGAGGAGTTGGAAACCATAAGGAGTTCAAGAACAGAACCCATGACTCAGTATATGTGATAGAGACTTCTAGCCGCAGATTCCCCTCCTTAGAATATTTCCCAGGCATCAGACTGGATCCAGAATCTTTTGTCAAGCAGTACCCCTGCCTGCTAGTAGGTGGCGTAATTTGGCTCTGCGAGGCCTCGTCTTTGCCAGAAATTACATATGTGGTCCTATATAGTTCTTTTCTTCCCTCACCAGTAACGCAGATCAAGAGAGAGCTACCCTCGGTCCATATTTCAATGCACCTTTTCCAGCATTTTGGTGAATATTTTTTGAGACATTGTCTCCGGTGTTAAGATGTCCACTAAAAAGGCTGGTTTCAAACCATGCAGCATCTGTCTTTGGTGTCTGGAGTGCAATCACAACACCAAGACTTGCAAGGATTGCCATGCCATGCATCCAAAGGCGCTGAGGGAGCGGTCCCTCAAGCCTCTTGCCACCTGATACAGAATGATCCTTTGACATTCCAGATCTGGGTCATGAGAAAAGTCCAAAGATCGTTTGTGGAGCCGCTCCCGGCATTGTCATCCCACTCGAAAATCTGGTAAGTCCCAAAAGAAGAAGAAGAAGTTAAAGAGGGTTTTAACTTCCCCGCCCAAGTCTTTGGAGAAGACACGGGACTGTTGGCACTCGAGGGCTAGCTCTTTGGTGGAACCTGCGCCAGGGCCTTCTTCACACTTCCCTGAGTTTCTGGGAGTCTGTGCGACCCCTGCCAAGTTAAAGGAATTCTACTATGCCATGCACCTGATCTTTGGGCAGTCAAACCCCTATGGAGCACCCTCAGTACTGGGTTCGGCAGGGGCCCCTACTAGTTTTCCACCGGCAGGACTGTCCTTAACACCAGTCAGGCCCCTAGGATTCAGCGACCTCAACCTTTCCAGGCACCCGCTCCAGTGTCAATGCCCCAAGTGCCACCAACGCCCATCAGTGGCGCTGCCCCATCATCATTCCCTTTTCTGACATGGAGCTGGAAGAGTGTCATTCAACCCCATTTACAGCACCGACCAGGGGCAAACCCCCCTATGTCGGAGCCAGTGCCTTATTCTTGTGACAAGTCTGGATTGAGTGATGAATTGGAGGGTTCTGAGGACCCTTATGGTTGCAGCCATTAGAAGAGCTTGAGGACACTGGTATGAGAATCTGGCAGATGCCATTGAACTTGACACCTCACCAAGTAGTGGCCTGGTCTCTCCCCCTACTGTGGCTACTAATAAGGGTGCCTCATTCACTAAAATGGTGAAGAATGCAGCTGAGGTTTTAGACCCTCAATTGCCCTCAGTGGCAGTCAAGACAAATTTCTTGACAGATGTGCTTCAACTGGGAGTCACCCCATCCAAACCACATCTCTCTTTCAGTGAAGCCCACAACAATGTCCTTCTTGGGGACTAATCCAAGCCCTTGCCCGCCACCATCACCCCACTGCAGGGAACTCCGATTTTCTCACCCAGCACTCCACCCAGAAGAGCTTGGTGGTCCAGACTTCTACCTCCAAAGTCAACCCTGGTGTGTTCTTTAAATCTCCACCAGATACAGAATCCAGCAGGCTGGATACCTTTGGGAAGAGGGTGTTCTCTTCTGCCAGCCTAGCACTGCAGTTGGTTAACACCACGCAGATTCTACCTGTAGGAGAGTAGGATCTGCACTTATGTTGCCCCCACTTTTTTTTCTGATGTTAACACTGGTTTCTGGATATAGTCTGGCTGGGAACCTGCTAATTAGGGCCCCCGCCTCTCTGTTCTCTCTAAACATCTTGGAGTGCATATTAGATGCACTAGTGATTGGATACTGTGGTACATTATGAGCCCCTAGTATATGGTACCTTAGGTACCAAGGGCATAGGTACTTCACAGGCCTACCAGGGGCTGAAGCATGTATTATGCCACCCCTGGGAAGCAGACTAAATCTGACACCACAGGCCTGCTACTGCAGCCTGGGTGAGGTAGTGTTAGCACTCCTCACTGAGATATAGGTACACTATATCTCTACCTGCACACACTTATAAACCTATCAGTCACCCCTACGGCAGGCTCTATCAATCCTGAGGGCAGGGTGCTTGGTTTCCATGTGAGGGGGTGCCCCTCCCTGAGCAGGGCCCCTCTGCAGCTCTCAGAGTCCATTCTCTGTGGATGTTTGTGGATGCGGTTAAACCATATACTCTTAAGTGCATTATAACCTAGCGGTAAATGCTAGCTTTGGAATGGCTGCATCAAAACATGTCGTGTTTGGTGCTCCATGTCAGCAGATTGAAACCATATGTTGACAGGGCTGACATGGGCTTGCTCATGGCAACTGATGAGGAACAGGAGGAGAAGAGTGACCCTCTCCCTGACCTGCTCTCACAGAACCCTGATGATGGGTCAGTAGATGGTGTTGCTTTGGCAAGTAGCCTCACTGACCATCAGCAAACTGAATGTAGACACGTTCTGCAACAGTATAGACATATGTTTAGCCTGACCCCTAGACTTCCTGGTGCACCCATGAGGTGAACACTGGAGACAGTCTGCTTGTCAAGAGTAAAATCTACAGGCAACCTGACCATGTCAGGGACTGTGTCAGGACTGAAGTCCAGAAAATGTTGGAGTTAGGTGTGATTAAGCCTTTAGATAGCCCTTGGGCTAGTCCAGTAGTCCTAGTACCCAAACCTCATACCCAGGGTGGTAAGAAAGAAATGAGGTTTTGTGTAGACTACAGAGGCCTCAATGCAGTCACCAGGACTGATGCCTATCTCATACCAAGGGCAGATGAGCTGATTGATACTTTGGCCTCAGCCAAGTATCTTAGTACATTTGACCTAACAGCTGGCTACTGGCAGATCAGGTTAGCTGATGATGCAAAAGCCAAAACAGCATTCTCAACCCCTGGTGAGCACTACCACTTTGTGGTGATGCCCTTTGGATTGAAAAATGCACCTGCCACTTTTCAGAGGTTGGTGAACAAAGTTCTGAAAGGGATGGAAACTTATTGCTCACCTTATCTTGATGATATTGCTGTCTTTAGTTCCTCCTGGCAGGATCACCTGGTCCACCTCAGAAATGAATTTGGAGGCCCTGCAAAAGCAGGCCTCACTATCAAGGCCACTAAGTGCCAGATAGGGCAGAGTCAGGTTGTGTACCTGGGCCACCTTGTAGGTGGAGGCCAGGTTCAGCCTTTACAGAGTAAAATCCAAATCATCATGGAATGGGTTGCTCCAACCACCCAGACACAGGTGAGAGCCTTCTTAGGCCTGACTGGGTACTATAGGAGGTTTGTTAAGGGATATGGATCTATAGTGACCCCCTTGAATGATATTACCTCAAAAACAAATGCCAAAAAAGGTTCAGTGGACAGCTAGCTGTCAGAAGGCATTTGAAGACCTAAAGCAGGCCATGTGCACTGTCCCAATCTTACAGAGTCCAGACTACACCAAAAAGTTCATTGTCCAAACAGATGCTTCTGAGCTGGATGTGGGAGCTGTACTGTCTCTACTGAATGATGAAGGTCAAGACCAGCCAGTAGCTTTTATTAGCAGAAGGCTGACCCCTAGAGAGAAACGTTGGTCAGCTATAGAGATGGAGGCCTTTGCTGTGGTGTGGGCCCTGAAGAAGCTGAGGCCATACTTGTTTGGCACTCACTTCATAGTTCAGACTGACCACAAGCCCCTCCTAAGGCTCAAACAGATGAAAAGTGAAAACCCCAAACTTTTAAGGTGGTTCATTTTCCTACAGGGGATGGACTATACAGTGGAACATAGACCTGGGACCCAACATGCCAATACAGATGGACTCTCAAGGTATTTCCACTTCGAACACGAAGACTCAACTGGTCAAGGTTAGTTTAGTGTCCCTGCATTTGGGGGGGGGTTGTGTAGGAGAGTAGGATCTGCACTTATGTTGCCCCCACTTTTTTTCTGATGTTAACACTGGTTTCTGGCTATAGTCTGGCTGGGACCCTGCTAATCAGGGCCCCAGCCTCTCTGTTCTCTCTAAACAACTTGGAGTGCATATTAGATGCACCAGTGATTGGATACTGTGGTACCTTATGAGCCCCTAGTATATGGTACCTTAGGTACCAAGGGCATAGGTACTTCACAGGCCTACCAGGGGCTGAAGCATGTATTATGCCACCCCTGGGAAGCAGACTAAATCTGACACCACAGGCCTGCTACTGCAGCCTGGTTGAGGTAGTGTTAGCACTGCTCACTGAGATATAGGTACACTATATCTCTACCTGCACACACATATAAACCTATCAGTCACCCCTACAGCAGGCTCTATCAATCCTGAGGGCAGGGTGCTTGGTTTCCATGTGAGGGGGGGCCTCTGCCTGAGCAGGGCCCCTCTGCAGCTTTCAGAGTCCATTCTCTGTGGATGTTTGTGGATGCAGTTAAACCATATACTCTTAAGTGCATTATAACCTAGCGGTAAATGCAAACTTTGGAATGGCTGCATCAAAACATGTTTTGTTTAGTGTCAAACGCTTTGGAATCATACCCCCACACCAGTAACTGGTGTGGGAGTATGATCCCACCCTTCTAGAGGGATAGACATGTACCCACTGCGGAAACACAGTAGAATCCTGAAGAGCCCTGGCATCACAAAATGGATGCCACCAGTCACAGACACTGGGCTGCCCTCCTGCTGCTGACTGAAACTTGCAGTAGAGGATGCCCAACAATAGACATCCTGTCACAGGGAGGAGTGGTCACCTCCCAGACAGGATTTAGTGTATTGGGGCTGGGTGGGTGCACTTCTAGAGTGCTTTGAAGTCCTGCACTGGGGGAGCAGTTGGCTCCTCTGTGCATATGCCAGCTCAAACCGGTTCAAAGGCTACCAGCCCCTGCTCTGGCACGAAACTGGACAAAGGGAAGTGGTTGCAGCCGCCCACTCCCCTGACCCTCCCATAGGTGGGCTCATAGAGCTAGTCCCTCCCTTCCTTCTAGTATAAGTTAGGGAACCCTTGCCATTGCAAACTAGATATCCCTGGACAATTCCCTGAAGAAGAATCCTGGACCTTCGATGTTCCACTACCTCTGGAAGACTGAAGAATCGCCCTTGGAATCAAGGAGTGACTCCCCTTCTTTGCAGGCACCAAAACTTTGAATCAACGGTCGCAAATGTTCCCCCTCCCGCTGGAGTCCGAAGTCCCTGCAGCCCAGAAAGTGGATTTCCTGATTTCTCCAAGGCCATCGTGAGTCCCCAGTGACGCTGAGGCAAGAGGACACCACGAGTGATGAGGAACTGCAATACCTGGGTACCGGGCACTATTTTCGAGTGCAACCCCTTCACGACATTCTACGAACTTGTGCATTGAACCACGTGTGGTCCCAGCTTCCAGCAGGATTTGCTCCGAAGATCAGAGGCCTACCTCATCCCGAGTGACCGTGGGCTCCTGGTGAGTGAATCCTCCTGAGGCGTCTTCACGATCCCTTGCCAGTTGGCTTGTGGGTCCCCAGAAGACTTTTCTACAACACCAAAGAGCTCCCCTGATTGCTCCAGGCCTGCCCTGACTTACCCTTGCTGGGTGAGCCCCTCAGACCTTGCTGGTCTGCACCGCTGACTTTTTACACTTTCCACAAGACTTGCTGTTGCCAAGGCTTGTTGGCTCCAATCTGGTCACTGATACCGCAGTAAGCTGCAGACTTTGTGGGAAACACTGAATCCTGCTCCTGGTTGTCATTGACACCTCCTGGACCTCGTGGCTAAAGAGTCAAGACACCCATGATCACCTGAAATCACCCGATGACTGTGGGCATCCATCTTCCTTGCCCCTGGTCACTGCCAAGTTACTTTGAACACTGTCCCCTCTGCTTTCAGGTCTTCCTTCTTCTGAATCCAGCCTTGGATTCCACCGGACACTTCTTCTGTCTTCACAAATAGCAAGTCTTCTTTGGCTCCCATTGAAAACGACGCAGCAACCCGACACCAAAAGACACCTATGCACCTGGCTTCCCTGGGTGAGGTAACTCCAGCACTACGGTGCTCCTGTGTGTGTTGGATCTAGAACTACTTACCCTGTAAGTGACTTGCTTGTAGACTCTCCTGAAGTATCCTAAAACTTTAAAATTCCGACCGCGACTTGCTCCATTGAAGTCAATTGGGATCCGCGGCTGTGTTCTCACACTACATGCTTCTCCCGTGGGTCCTTTACTTACCTGCCTTGGGTGGATTAGTGAGGCCCCCGTGCTTCTGAAGGCCCTAGGCCTTGTCCCCTCGCAAGTCGATATTCCTAAGTCTCTTTTTCAGTATATGGTCTGGTATGCCCCAAGGACCCCAGCCATATTTGTGCTTAACTTGTTGTGAAATGTTGATTTTTGCATATGTCCTTGACTTCTAATCTCATAAAGAGATTAGTAGAGTGTGTCTAGTAATAAATACATATATATTTTATATATATACCTGTGTGGTGTACTTTCATTTAGTGATTCAGGAGATTATAAGGTAAAAAAGCTGGTTTACATTCCTCTAAAGACTTAGCCTGAAGGCTGCTCTCCACAGCTACCACTAGGATAGCTTTCTTTAAAAGGTTGTCTTAAACCTACTACCATAAGAGTCGAATTGTACTGGTGCAAGGTGGCCACTTTAACTAGGGATCAACATATACCAAGCCAACTTCTCACACCACCCTATCTACCTCCATGGAAGAGGAGATCTGGAGATAACATCTGTCGCTTATGTGGCAGTGGAAGAGCAGATCTTCGCCACATACTATGCACCTGCACAAGTCTACTAAAAAATCTCTCACGTTTCGTTTAGAAGCCCAAAATTGTATTCTTGCCAATGTGCCCAAAACAAGGGTTTTTTGTTGTTGTTCAAACTTTGTATAAATTGTGTTAACCCAGCCGGAGCCGGTGGAGTGCAACTATGCGGAGGTCCACGGAGTTGGGGAAAAACTCTGTGAAACTCCGCTCCCCTCCACCACCAGCCTCCATCCCCACTAATAAAATAATACTTACAAAGTAATTGAAAAGAAATAAATTCACCTACCTGTATTGCGGTGTCCCCGGGCTGCTCTCCTCCTCCTTGCCGTACATCTTGTGAGAACTGAGCATGCGCGCACGCCGCATGCACAGTTCTCACAGAATGTACGGCGAGGAGGAGGAGGGCAGCCCGGGCACGCTGCAATTCAGGTAAGTGAATTTATTTATTTTAAATTAATTTGTAAGTATTATTTTATTAGGGTTCTGGAGGCGGGGAGCCAATTTACCAGGGGTCTGGCTAACTCCGCTCCACTGCAGAGTCGTAGTTTTGCCCTTTACTTCATGTTCTCAGTGGATCGCGGAGTAGGGAAATTTCCGCACACTCCGCTGGCAGAGCAGATTTCTCCACCCGCCCTTAGTTAATATATGTGCTATGTTTATGCAACGATTTTTATTTATCATGCATAATAAACGTACTTACTTACCTACTTACTTACCACGTGCCTATTGGGCTGGCACTAGGTTGCACACGTGCAGCCTACAATCTGTGAGGAGGCCTGAACTCTCTCTCTAGCTGGGCAGAGCGATTTCCTCCTTATCGGTGGCCCTTAGGCACCACACCTGGTTGCCAACCACTCGCTTTTTAGGGGAAGTTCAGGCTTCACTCATGGACATGACCTTTGATGGTTCCTGTTTGTTTGGAGAGAAGGTGGACTCAGCTCTCGAACGCAATAAGAACAGCAGGGCCTACGGAGAGGTCTGTAGGCTTTTCCATAGCCACTTGCCAACCCAAGTCTACCTTCTGCCACTTTTGTGGCCATGGAAAGGGCTTTCAATTGCATCTCCACCCTCCCAGCCACCACAGCCAGATAGGTTTCTCAACCTTATCGTGTCCGAAGATGCGCCCCCATAGGCCATGTGAGACAGGTAGCCAAAGGATGGACCAGTCCACTACGCTTGGCAGCCGCAGCCTCCTAACCGCTGTAATTTGCCCTCCAATCACCATGGGCATCCAGTGGGGGTCAGGATATGCCATCAACTGCACCACTAGAGGTCAATAACATCAGACCGTTGGGTTTTACAGATCATCCAAAGGGGTTGTTCCTTCCCCTTTATGACCATCCCTCTACTGATGCCATCCACTCACGACAGACTAACGTAGGACCACCTCTCCTTACTCTGTTATGAAGTGTCAGCTCTCTTGGCCTAGGGAGCCATAGATAGGGTGCCAACATCGGAAGTAGGTCATGGTTGCTATTCCTGCTGCTTTCTGGTGTCAAAAAAGGACGGAGGCCTTCGTCCTATACTAGATCTGCACCTTCTCAATCTCTTTCTCAAGAAGGAGAAATTGAAAATGCTCCTGCTTGCTCAAGTTCTGGCTCTCCTGGACGCAGAAGAGTGAATGGTAGCATTGGACTTGCAGGATGCTTATTTTCACATCCCCGTCCCCGCCTGCCCATGGATGTTACCTGCAGTTCATGGTGTGCCAAGAGCACTTTTTGGTTTGCAGTGCTCCTCTTTGGCCTTACTAGAGCCCTTCGATTGTTCATGCAGGTGATGGTTGTGGGTGCAGCACATCTGTGGATATCTGGGGTGCCAGTCTTCCCTTATATCAACAATTGACTTCTGAAGGCAAGCTCCCATCACCTTCAGAGTCCGGCAGGCCTCCTGCACTGGTGGGGTTCACTATCAATGTGCTGAAGTTACACCTGACTCCTTCTCAGATGTTCCCTTTCTTTGGAGCTTTTCTGGATGCATTGCATTTTCAGGCCTATCCTCCTGAGCGGTGAGTCCAGCATATTCAGGTGATGTTAATGATGTTTCAGCCTCAGGGGAATCTCTCCGACATATCTCAGATCTTAGAGAGAACTTCTAAAGTGCATTGGTGGCTGACATACCATTGCTGAGTCAGTGGCAGACCTCTCTTCCTTCCACCAACAGATCTGACTTTAGTGACAGATGTGCCTCTCCTGGGCTGGGGTGAGGTTGAAATCACAGGATTCTGGTCTCTGGCCGAATCTGGGCTCCACATCAACTTATTGGAGCTTCGGGTGATCTGTTTGGCATTGAAAGTCTTTCTTCCTTCAGTCAAGACAAGGGTGGTACAGGTGTTCACGCACACCACCACTTCCATGTGGTACTGCAACAAACAGGGTGGGTTGGGATCATGAATCCTTTTTCAAGAGGGCACTGTGCCAATTGGCGTGGCTGGAACATCTAGGCATATCCAACACTTGGCGGTCTCACTGAATTCCAGAGAGGATGAACTCAGCCTAGCGAATCATGAATAGCATCTCTATCCAGATGTGGTGCAAGGCCTGTTTCGAGATTGGGGATAACCTTGGTTAGATCTGTTCACCACCACAGAGATATCCAGTGTCAGCAGTTTTGCTTGCTCGAGCTTTCAAGGCAGCTCTCACACAGAGGCACTTTTCACCCCGAACGGAGTGCTGGCCTCCTGGATGCCCTTCTGCCAATACCAGTCCAGCTCAGAGTTCTCATGAAGATCAGGAACGACCAGACCCAAGTCATTCTTATGGCACACCGAGCAGTTGAGCATAGGCATTGGTTACTCTGATCAGGCTCCCTCTTTGGGAGGGTCTTCTGTCGCAGCAACAGGGCAGGGTTCTGCACCCAAAACTGAAAATGCTTTGCCTTCACGTGTGGAGATTGAGTGGCGACAGTTGATTCGCTTTCGGCCTGCCCTCGAAGTCTGCAATGTTATTTTGGTAGCCAGTCATCTCTCCACCAAGACGGTATGCGCCTGCCGTTGGAGCAAGTATTCCCACCAGCATCTTTTATTGTGACCCGGTGGGGCCTAAATCTGGATCTTACATTCCTGATGTGCGCTCCCTTTGAGCTGCACCAAATCTGCCCTCTCAGAATTCTCATCACCAAAATGGTCTTTCTAGTGACAACTGTCAGGAGGGTCTGTGAGTTACAAGCACTGTCAGCGAATCCTCCATACCTTACTTTCTACCGAAACAAGCTGGTACTTAGGATTCCAGCAACCTTTTTACCGACTCCTTTCCACATAGGTCAGACCATCATTCTGCCTACCTTTTACGCTCTGTCTCAACCCTCTACAGAAGAGAAGAAACTCCAATGGCATGACCCAGAAAGAGTGTTGTTTTTCTCTCTTGATCATTCTTGTGAGTTCCAGGTGGATGATCAACTCTTCGTGGGGTATGTTGGTACCAAGAAAGGGAAGAAACTGCAGAAGTGGACCATCTTGTGATGGATAGAGTTCTGCATCAAAATCTGCTATGCATTGGCCAAAAAGGAACCTCCTGAAGGTTAGGGGGCTCACTCTACTAGAGCCAAGGCTGCGACCACTGCATTAGCTCATCGAGTTCCTCTCCTGTACATATGTCAGGCAGCAGCATGGGCTTCCTTGCACACATTTACGAAATACTGCGGCTTGGACAGTGAGGACCAGCATGATGGTCACTTTGCCAGTTCGGTCCTACAGGACTTTTTAGTCTGATCCATATTGCAGCCCCACCTCCAGGAAGGTATTGCTTGGGTATCTATTCTAAGGTAAGGAATCTGCAGCTAGAAATCTTTATCAGATGAACATGTTATTTACCTTCAGTAATGTCTTATCTGGTAGGGACTCTATCTCGCTGTAGATTCCTTACAATGCTTTCTGCTCTGCAAACAATTTAAAACATTAACCCTTTTAAGGGCCTTAGCTTTGCACACCAGTGGTCAGTGTTTCTCGTGTCTCTGCACTTCTGAAATGGAAAGCCTTTAAAAAAATGACTTCAGCACGCTGAGGTGGCGCCTATATAGGCACCACACATGTCATTTCTTGCGCGGACAACACAATGTGGAGCCGGACAATGCTACCTACTGGTGTGCAGGGGTATAGCGCGTCAAAAGTTTCTGGATACAATATAACGCATGAGGAATATTCTAAGGTAAATAATCTGTGGCTAGATAGAGTCTATACCAGATAAGACATTACCAAATGTAAGTAACTTATTATTTTTGTCAATTCATTTTGTACCACACTTTAAAAACCTAGGCCACATTGAACTTCAATTAGCAGAGCTCTATACATCAAACCTTTGCTTTGGTACTTTGTATTCTACTACATTAAACCTATAGCAAACAAAGAGTATACAGAGGTATCTCCCAATTCTATTATTTTGCTTGGAATATATGGAGCAAGTATTTGGAATTAGTTACTTGATCTCTTTCTTGCTTTGAATCTATTCACATACTCTATTATTTCCTTTTAAATTGATGTTATTTAATACAAATATATTTGTGTTATTGCAGATGTTTATATTTGTATAGTTTAGATTAAGTATAGGTATCAGCATTTTCTGAGATGTTACATTATACAGACTCCCTTATTTTTAACCGTGATATCTTCTTGCTATAGATGTAGATTGTATATTTTAGATCATTTTATTAATATATGCTTATCCTGTGATGTGCATGTGTGTGCTTTGGGTTGCTTTTATGGATCAAGCAACCCAAAGGAGCCTTAATTGTAACTGTTAACCTGCAATGTGCTGTGTGCACCCTAGTGTCTGCATGAATAGGAAGACTGTTCTTGATTTGCTAACTCCAAAAGCATCGGTATGGAGTGTTCACTCATATAAAGCAATGTTGGTTGCACTGCACAATTCAATAATAGGAGCTCACAGTTGTCTGTGATCTTGATTGGTAGTCTGTGCATTTACCCCCTGCACCGCTGTAAAGATAAAATTGCTGTACATTATACAATAAAGGTTTCATATGATTCTACTGCTTTCATGCAAACCATAATTTACCCTGTTGCGAAAGCAGTGCATAAGGTGGTATCTGTTCACTTTTTTTTCTGTTGCTGTTCCATGCCTACTGTATTGTCCTGCCCCTTGTCAGGTACAGTGTGAAGCTTTCGTTAGACCCATCTACTGCAGCTATTGCATCTACAGCCATGGTCCTCTCCTGACTCATATGGTGCTTTCTCTAATCATATCCTCCACAACTGTCTTGTTCATCTCATCTGACCCCACACCTATTTGGTGCAGTCTTTCCTAAAGTCAACCCATTTGAATTAGTTCTGTTGTTCGCATTCGACCATCTGGAGAAATCTAATATCTGAACTCTTACTGTGCTCACTCCTGTCTCACCCTCTGCAATTGTCCTGTGCCTCACATCCAGGCTGCAACATGTCAAGTTCGGTGTTTTTCCAGTCTCACCATGCACTGCTGAACCTCCTGTTAGTGCTGACCTGCCTTGTCTAGTGTGATCATTACTTTTGTCCCACCATCAGCAGCAGCCCCCTGAATCCTGTCTGTCTTGACTCCTGTCTAGTACAGTGTCTGTTTTGAGACACCCCGTGTGGCTGTACAAGTGCTTAACCTCTAGTCATCCATCCATATTATCCATCTCTGTCAACCCTAGAAGCTCACCAGACTATCAAATGATAAATGTATGCTCTTTATTGGAAAGAATGGCTAAGTATTGGTGCTTAAGGCATTCCCACTAGTCCTATCACTAGTTAAAACTAACCATCAGCACTGAAACAAAAGCAGAACACTCCAGAGAAAAAGAGCAGTGGCGAGAGTGCAGAGTACACACAAGAAGAATGACATATTTTTGAGAAACATCTTCATCAAGAAAAGGGGAACAAAGAAAGAACTCAGGTCCTTTCTGGATCAAAAGAAAGGTTAAAGATGTTTGTAGTGCACCAAACAGTAAGCCAAAAAGGGCATTTGATATTCTTCATAGACCTCCAAGATACATTCAAGTGCCATTATCCCAGTATCATGGGAAACGTATAACTTTTATGGTACAGAATGGATATATTCCGTTCAAGGTACTTTTTTGTGGCCTAAACTTGTTCCCAAGTGTGTTCTGAAAAATTAAGACTGTGGTAGCTACTCTTAGAAGAAAGAAATCAATTTATGCATCATACCTGGATGAATGACTCCTAAAAACTATTTCACAATTACAAGTACTGTATAATTTTCAAACAATAGTGGTTGTAATTAACAAAGTGCAACTTCATGTCATCTACCAGTGACCAAATTAGAATGACTTGCTGTGGGGTGCGCGCTGACTTAGGAATAGTATTATTCACTATTCCTACTCCAGTTTGCGCAACAGTAGGGAAGGTGTTGGAATTCATTTCCAATACCCCAGCGGCCCTACAGCAAGTCGCTGTAATGACCTGCGATGTAAATACATCGCATACTAACAGCGCGGCTGTTGTAACGACCGCGTTGTAATAGTATTGGGATGTAATGACAGCATTGTAAACGCTGTTTCCCAGCTCGGATGAGTGCATATTATGCATATTCCCTTTCCTCTTCTTAGGATGAAGCTGATTATGGCACCGAACAATAAGTTAGGTTTTCATTGTTTTATTGTAGATTCTCCTTTAACTTGAAAAGCTTCCGGAGGGTTTCAGTCACAACATAATTTTCTACCTTTACTTCATCATTATAGTATGTTGGTAAGCAGTGTAGTCCACAAAACCCCTATATCCAAAAGGAAGGTATTGACAATTCATTTGTCTGCATACAAATTCTTCCTTTATCTAAATAAATCTTTTCTCTTTTGTCAAGGAAAGAATGTGAGGATGATTCGTAGTGTATACCAGGGAGCATTTATGCCATAACTACGGATGATTCCGGAGCTCAGTTCAAAAGTCCTCACAGGTTTTAAGATATACACTGTATATAATTGCACGGCAGGAGTTGTTTTTATTAGTTATACTCAAAAGGTAATTATTTAACCTGAGAATGCAGCATGACAACACCATTGTCTACTTCCTATGTGACTCCACTGTTCTTTTTCCCGCAATCTAAGATCACATTGCTACACCTGCTTTATGGTATGTCATGGACATTGCTTTCCACCTGACCTGCATGAACGCTTAAATGTTTTGCGCGTCATAGGTACTTCAGTATGGCACACAAACCACTTTTTAACTTTGATTCCCTTCTGTCATATTTGATTACACTCAAATACAGTCTGAGGGTACATATATTTATATTGCATATTTTGGATTCTTTGTTCAGATACAGTATTGATATACACATTTTGTGGCTTCCTGAAGAAGGTGGTTCACCGAAACGCGCGGAGAGAAAATAAGAATGTTGATTGTAGCCACAATCTCTACATTATAGTTGCTGTGCTGGAGGGAAATACTTTATTCAATATAACTTGATGCAGATGTATATCAAAGCACAATAATTTATCCATATTAGGTTTTTTTTGTTAGGTGTATGAAGTGTCTGTATGCATGGGGAGATTTGATTAGCAGAAAGTGATGTACATGACATGTATTGTTTTTTTATGAATTACTTGATGTATCTATTTAAACAATATATTTTGACTACAACAATCGTATATAATACACATTTCTATTTGCATATAATGTCATATGCATGTTTCCCTTTGTTTGTATGTGCTTGCAGTTCTGTTCCGTAAATGAATAGTTGCCTTGGATCTTTTTTGAAATTCATCATTACTGGGGTCCATGGCATCTCGCATTGACATAGAACCTCTCTGAAGCATATAAGACTGTTGCAAGGATGTCTGGAGGACCAATGGACTCAGTATCCCTAGAACTCAGAAGGCAAGTTGGTTCTATTGGCAGCAGCATTGAAACCCTTCTTTCCTTTGGTGAACAAAACACTGCAACCTGATTCCAACTACCTCTACCAATGTCGACCATTGTCACTGATGCCTCCCCCTATGATCGGGAGCAAGCTTTGGAGACCTAATGGATGTAGGTTCAGTCTCAGAAGAAGATATTCTACCATGTAAACATGTTGGAATACAAAACAGTCCATCTGAAATTGAAGTAATTTCTGCCTTATATGAAGAAAATTAAGATCCTGATACACAACAAGTACGTATTATCTCAATAATCAGGGAGGAACCAGGTCAAGAACACTGTCTAGAGAGGTGCAAACCACAGGGACCTAAACAACAGTCTAACTGCAAATTATCTGGTAGATGCTCAAAAACATATGCATTAAGAAGATGCATGTTAGAGAATTCCTAGTAGCCTCATTCGGTGTACACCAGCTAAACCCAATGGTACATCTGACAAGAGATGTTCCAGAGATGTTTTTTGGGAAAGCAACTAAAATCTTTGGCTGAGACTCCTGATTAAACATGCAGGAAGTGGGCATGGAAACACTGACTGCCACATATTCTTCCCCAAATATTTGCAAAAGAGATTATGGGTAGAATTTCCATTCTCAGAGTTACTGATGACTCTTATACGGTAACTCTGGCGTGCATGGGGGCAATATTTGACAGAATTCTGCCTAACTCTGAAACCTGCCCTGAAGGCATCATCAAAGATGGCATCTTGCAACAGATTTGGTCACTATTCAATGGACATCTTTGCAACAACAGAAAATGCTAAATGCGCAACCATTGCATCTACGTTGTGAGAAGTAGGAGTTCCTTGAAAAAACATGGATTTTGGATTGCCTGGCCCAAAGAATTTTTTATGCTTTTTTTCCGATCTCTATTTTGAAGGGGGTCATCAAGCTGATATAACTAAATGCAGAATGATAAAGAAAGCCCTGAATGGCCTACAATAATTATGGTTCAAGATATATTTCACCTGTCAGAGAATTCACACATGCAACAGCTTGGATCTGTTGCTCAGAACCTGGGGACAAATCAACACCACAACATGACATTGCCGGAATTACCTGCTTGGCTTCTGAAGGTCTCATTATGGTCTTTCAGCCTACCGCCTGACTGCAATAATATTCTTGAGGACTCAAAAGGACCTGTGAAAGGTCATGGTACATCCTGAATGGAATTGGTGTGTTGCCTGCCAACCCCATCTTATGTCAAGAAAATGTAGATTTTCATCAGCTTTGATGGACAGAAAATCTGGATTTTATTAAAGACACGGAGGCTAATATTATGCAATCCTCTTTATTGCGCCACCCACAGCAGCATCTCCAAGAACATAGAACACAAGAAAGTTCTTCAGAACATAACAAAGAGCCAGAACCTCCACGACTCTTCCTTATTTTTGTGCGCTGCATTAATACAAACATAAGTCTTTATAAAATCCACATTAAAACCAGAAAATCACATAATCCGGATTTGAGCAAAAATCCATCTTCCTGCTTCATTGTTGGCCCGAGCTGAAAAAGAACAAATAACCATTACCAACAAGGGTAGGGAGAGGAGGGATAATATTAGCATCCGTGTCTTTAATAAAATCCAGATTTTCTGTCCATCAAAGCTGATGAAAATCTACATTATATGGCAAGACCGGAGGCTAAGATTATGCAAGTTCAAAGCCTCTCTAATAATAACAAATTTGCATGCATTACAGGCTCAAAATAGAATTTCCTGAAAACAGAATCATTAGACCAATCAGCACATCTTAGAATATCATGTAACGCACCTCCTAGCATAAAGGCTTTTGAAGCCGAAGTGCCCCTCACTGAATGTGCACCAAATCTACTAACATCAACACCAGCATTCCTCATCACCTCTTTCACCCATCTCACCAAAGTTGGATTTGAAACAGCTTTGTGTGCTTTCCTATATGAAATTAACAGCTGTTTTTCATTTGCAGGACGAACAATTGTAGTCCTCTTCTTGCACTCTTTTAAACAACACACAACACACAAGCGTTCATGCCCATCAAAATAAGGATAGAAAATGCTATCTGAATAAGTCTTTGTTCTTCTGCACAGATAAAAACAAACACCCTATGGATTAAAAATCCTTGTTCCCACATCTAAAGCCCTCACATCAGAAACTCTTCTAAAAGAGAGCAAACACAATGACATTGTCAGTTTCACACTTAAAATTCTTAAATCTAAACCACGGTTGCACCACAAATTCTCCAAATACTCAAGGACCTTAGAAACATCCCATGTAGAGGAATACCTTTCCACTGGGGGCTTAGAAACTCTTACACTGTTCAGCAATCTTTTCACCAAAAGATTCTGACCCACAGAAACCCCATCAACCAGATTGTGACCAGCAGCGATAGCTGATCAATGCAAATTGATAGTTCTGTACGCTAAACCTGAGGCAAACAAAGATGCCAAAAAATTTACCACAAAAACTACATCCACTGAAATGGGATCGAAATCCCTCTACAAACACCAGCGTAACCCTTTCTGCCAAGCCAATCTATACATCTTCCTTGTTCCTGGCGCCCAGGATTCTCTGATAAGCTGAGAAGCCACGTCCAAAAGTCCTGGCACTTCCCAGACTCTCCTGAAATTTTCCATGCCATCAGACTCAACTGACCTGAAAGAGCTAAATCGTGACATTCCCCCAACGCTCCCATCAGGATATCTGGGAACTTCGGAAGAAGGATTGGACAATCTATCGACATTTCCAAAAGGATGGGATACCAGACTTGAGATTTCCAAAGGGGAGTAATCAGAACCACCATCTCCTTCCACTTGCGCACCATCAAGCTCACCCTGGTTATCAAAACAAATGGGGGAAAAGCATAAGGACGAAGACTCCTCCAATCCTGCCTGAAAGCGTCTAACCCAGCCGAGTCCGGATCCGGGTGCCAACTAAAAAACCTCTCCAGCTGTCTGTTCCACCTGTTCGCAAACAGATCCACATAACAAGGGCCCCACAACTCCATTATTCTCATGAACACCGACCTGTGTAGAATCCAATTGCTGGAATCCATTTGATTCCTCGAATACCAATCCGCCTGCACATTCTTCTGACCTGGTATATACTCCGCTTGAACCAAGATATTCTGATTCAAACAATAATCCCAAAACACTCTCGCAAGATCCGTTAGATCCTTTGATTTTGGACCCCCTAACTTGTTCACATATCTCACCGCTGAGACATTGTCCATTCTCAACAATACTGAGCACTTGCCTTTGTCTTTCGTAAAACTCTTTATAGCAAATGACCCTGCCTACAGTTCCAGACTAGTTATGTGCAACTCCCTTTCCTCTACAGTCCACATACCTCCTGTCGAAGTTGCACCACAACGAGCTCCCCAACCAGATAATCTCGCATCTGACTCTATAATTAATTCCGGATTCGATCCGAAAATTGCTTTCCCATTCCATGCCTCCATATTCTTTAGCACAAAATGAGTTCTGATCTGGCTTCGCCAGAAAGAGTAATCTCGTGTGAATATTTCATTCCATGCCTTAAGTGACTGCTCTTCAATCTTTGAAGTGCATGATAATTCAAGGGTCCTGGAAAAATAGCCTGAATAGTCGATGACAACAGACCTATAATCCTCGCTAATATTCTCAAAGAACAACTCTCTTACTTCTTTCGAATCTTATCATTGGAGGGCAATGATTTTGTTTTGGTTCTTCTATTAAATCTATACGATAGCCCAAAACCGTCTGCAGAACCCATGGGTCCCTTTTTAACATAAGTCATTTCTGGTAAAATTGGGCAAGTCTGCCGCCCAACTTTACATGGGTAACAAAACGGTCTTGCCTTACCTGATCTTCTTGATCTCCTGTTCCCTCGTGAATTCCCTCTTTCTTTCTGATGGTAGAAATTCCCCGGTTGGTATCCAGACTGTTGTTGATAGTTATAGTTGTAGGGTGTAAAACCCCTAGAAAACGAGGCCCTTATGTTACCTTGGCCTCGGCCTGGAAATCGACCTCTACTTCTCCTGGCTCCGCCAAAAACACGACAGTCAAAGACCTTCTTAATTTCTCTCTGTGACTTCTGCAGAGAACTAAAAGCACCCACATACTTGCTCATTTCTTTAATGAAAGCCTCTCCAAAAAGCATCCCATTGGCCACCTTTATTGTTCGCTAGTTCAGCCAACTTGGGATCAATTTTAAGGAGGATACCCTTTCTCCTCTCCACCGAAATTGCGGTGTTTGCATTCCCCAACAAACACACCGCCCTTTGAATCCATTCCCTAAGCTCCTCAACGTTCAGTGAATTCTTTCCAACTTAGGCCTCTTTGGCCATGTCAAATATTTTTGTAAGTGGACCAGTAAGATCCAGTAGTCTATCCTGACACATCTTTAACCCTTTATCCAAACCCTATTTTGGATCTCTTCCACCTTTCCCGATAAACGCAATTATTTTTGCGTCTAGTTCGGGCGTCAAAGCAATTTTATTAAAAAGACTTTGTCTTGGACACTCAGAACGGAGCCTCAACCTCACGTCCTTTGGAATTTGCTTCCTCAGCCACATCTGGACGTATTCAGAAACATGAGGAGCCGGGCTCCATTCAGGTGATAATGGGTGCTTTAAAAACATTGGGTCAAACATTGACTCACCTAATGGGTCCTTGACCCCAACAGTTTCATCAGGCTTATTCTTAAACTTTGCCTCTGCATGCTTCCCCTTATTCACTATTTCAATATCTGAATCAAAGTCAGAGGAACAACTTAACTCAATCTCCGCACTACCCGAAGACTCATCACATAAGATGGTAGTATGTCTCCTACCACTCTGACCTCTATCAAGGTCCCCTTGTGTGTCCTCGACACATCCATGTTTCGCACGTTTGCGAAGTCTTGAATCTGGGTAGGCACGTTTCGCTTTTTTGCTCCTAAAACCATCATCTTCCACATTCTTTCTTTTCCTACTCACTTTCCCAGTCTTTTTAGCTAATACCGGACCTTCTCCTGCGGACCAAAAGTGTTCATCTTGGGATGGATGGCCACTACCTCTTCTCAACTCATCAAATTTCTTCTCAAATTTTGAATCTAGTTCTGATGCAAATTTACTCAACATTAAAGAGATCCTCTCTTCCATGCCCAAACTGGCCTGAGAACTTACGTTTTCCTCAGACATAGTTAATCAAATTGAATCACCACCAATAAAAAACTCCTAACCAGGCAGAACAAAAGCTTCCTCTCAAAACCAAAATAACTGACAAATAAGACTAATTCTTCAAATCGACCTGAACTCAGTAATACCAAACAGCACTAAACACTTGAACTTAAGCTAAGTAATTCGACAAATAAATATTTCCGACTCTCACAAATTGTTCAAAAACACCTCCAACATATAATTATCTCCTCGGACATCAAAATCCCCTTGCGCTAGCAGTTCTGTCAGTTTCCAGTTGACAGACACCGGCTCGTTCTGATCACACGCGTCACTGTGACGTGCGAGAGCACGGAAAACTAGTAATTCGTCTCTCGTCTCTCCCCTGCCTGACTAAAGATGGCAGCCAAGCTTTGTGACGCGCGTCTCGCGTCCGACAAACAGAACGGTAAGCCCGCATTTTAAAATCTTTAACGTCCCTCAACATTTATTAAATTAAACCGTCTAAATTAGAAATAAATTCACTCGCTAAAACACTCAACGCGCTTGTCGTGCGGTCTAACTAAAAGGATTCATCCGTCACAATAATAAAACACTCCTCTTAAGTAATATCGGAGCGAAACTCGAGTCAAAGCACATCATGAATATACTTTCAATACAAATACTCTTGTTAATATGTTTAACTATAAAAAAACTAATACATTTGAAAATACGAACTACTATTTAAATTCCAAATCATTTATTCATCAGAAAATACGATCTACTAATGAAATACTAAGCATTTTAGGCATAAAATATTCAATAAATAAGAAACAAGCATCCAACTCATAATAATCAGACATACATAACACTTGTTATTCAATCTAAAAGAGAGTGAACACATGCATGACTTACCTCTTGGGCCGCAGCAAAAAAGTAGGAAGAATCATGGAGGTTCTGACTCTTTGTTATGTTCTAAAGAACTTTGTTGTGTTCTATGTTCTTGGAGATGCTGCTGTGGGTGGCGCAATAAAGAGGATTGCATAATCTTGGCCTCCGGTCTTGCCATAAAATACAGAACTGCCTTATCTTTTATATTTGGGAAAATCTTACCTAGATATAGAAATCAGTCTAGAGTCGACTAAAGTCTGTGCAAAGGCTCCATTGATAAAAAAATTGTTCAGAATACCTGTAATCAAAGATGTTTTTGAAGGTCTTAAAAAGTGCATCTCCAGTTAGGCACTCAGGTCCTTCTTAAGAGCTAGATATATATGACTAGATTGATTGTAGCTCAGTTTGAACATATGCAATAGTTCACTCTGCAGCACTTACCATGTAAAGTAATGTAATGTAAATTGGCATTTATTAAGCGCAAGCTGTCACTCCGCAAGGAGCATCCTGGCGCTGAGGAATAGACGATAAGGGAGGGTCCTATGAGAAATCCGCCTGTATTCCGCTTAAATTAGCGCAAGGCAGCAGACATGGGAAATGTTGTATATCCATGTTTTCAATGCCTTCCTAAAATGGGATTCCGTTTCCTGTAGTCTTAAGTTGATTGGAAGTGCGTTCCAAGCTTTAGACCCCATGACGGCAGCAGTTTTACCTCCTTTTGTTATCCGTCTAAAGATGGGCGGTCTCAGGAGGCTGGCTGTGGATGACCTAAGAATCCTGGTGGTGGTATATGGGGAGAATCGTGCTGAGAGGTATCTAGGTCCTAATTTAAGCATGGCTCTGTAAGTAATTAAAAGAATCTTAAAAAGGATTATTTTATGAATCGGAAGCCAATGCAAAGTTTTAAGCGCCGCTGCTGCAGATGCTCTACGTGGAAGCCTCAGAACAAGGCGCGCTGCAGCATTTTGGACCACTTGCAGTTTTTTTATTGTGGTTTTATTTGCCCCTGCAAAGAGGCTATTGCAATAGTCCAAGCGCGAAAGAATTAGGGCCACTGCTACTGATTTCTTTGCCGGAAGCGGGATCAATTCAAAAAATGTCCTTAATGATCTTATTAAGCTAAAGCAGGTCCCTGCTGTGGCTAACGCGTGCGGGAGGAAGGACAACACGGAATCGAACTGTACCCCTAGATTTTTAGCTACTTTAACCATGTCTGGTGGGGGGGTAGTTACCTCTGGCCACCACCTATCCGAAAGGAAGGTAACATTTCTCCCAATGGGCAGAATTTCTGTTTTATCGGTATTACATTTCAAATGGTTATCCCTCATCCACTGTATAACTTGCGATAAACAGCATGTAAAGGTCGCTTCGGCATCTGTGTTATCGTTGTTGAGAGATACGATCATTTGAGTATCGTCTGCATAAGACGTTACTTCGATTCCGAAGGAGCTTGTAAGAGTGATGAGCGGGGCCATATAAATATTGAACAACAGAGGGCTCAATGAGGAGCCTTGCGGGACTCCTGTTGTTATGATTTTCTCTGTCGAGAGGAAGGTGCCTAGGATCACCGCTTGTCTACAGTTGGTTAGGAATGATTTAATCCAATCTAGAGCAATACCTGAAATGCTGCCGTGTTCGAGTCTCTTTAGGAGGATGTCATGCAAGATAGTATCGAACGCAGCCGACAAATCGAGTAGGATGAGGACTGCTTTCCTGCCCTTGTCTGCTAGAGTTTTTAGCGCCTCCGTAACTTCCAAAAGGGCTGATTCAGTTGAGTGCTTTGGTCGGAAACCTGATTGTTGTGGATGGAGAATATTAGCTGATTCAATGAATCTTGAGAGTTCCTTATGTACAAGTTTCTCTGTTATTTTACCCAACACAGGGAGCAGTGAAATGTTCCGGAGATTAGAGAGTACCGAAGGATCAATATTCTGTTTCTTTTTAAGAGGTTTTACCAGGGCATTACTACCTGCAATCAATTCTCCTTGCACAGGAATGGAGATTTAAAATTCAATGTGGTTCTTACAACTCATCATACCTTTCTGCAGGAAGGGGAGTAGGACTTTCACATTTACAAATTTGTTTCTCTAGCAGTATTTCTTCTTAAAGCAAATTCCCCACCAGACGAGCCATTACATATGTTAGGTGTTAAGAGAGTGTTGAGATACTACCTAGCGCAAAACTAAACTTGATCCTAGGTTTGCAAGTCCACTTTTGTTAATTAAGACACTTTAGATAAAGGGAGGAAAAATCTAAAACAATACCTCTATCTAAATGGTCATGTCCTGTATATTGCTGGGCTATCAAAATGCAAATAGGTCACCACAGGTTAAGGTGAACGGTAAGAACATTATTCTTTCTTGGGAAATTGCCTGTTCCGGTGCTATGCAAAGCAGCAACCAGGTGATAAATGCGTACTTTTACAAAGCACTGTTGTATCTACTCTGAATCCATGATGGGCACACGAGTGGGACCCTTACCTAATTTGTTTGGTTAAGTAACTGATATGTTACTATGTGGTTTTCCGCTTTCTGGCTTTAAGATCTGATGAATGTACTTAAGGAGAGCTTGCTGTTATATTCAGTACCTCTGAATATCAGTAAATGTCATATGATGGAGAAGTAAAAGTTACTTATTTTCATCATAGGAATCATTGCAGAATTCACATTTCTTGGTTTGAAGCTACCACTGAATGTTGGAGACCTTCAACATGAACTAGAAATCAATTATTTGGGGCTGTGTCTTTTCAGGTACCGTGACTCACCTGCAAATATAAAGGCACAGCAATTTTATCTGCTCTTTAACTTGAAAGTGTAGTATGCATGTCAAGCTATTTGTCTTGTGTTTCTAAAGTTATTTTCCATAATTTATCTTGTGAAATGTGTACCATAATTCCACACTGAGGTGTAAATGTGCAGTGTTCATGGTTTCAGGAAAGATTTTTATAATGCAGACCAGGATTACAAGTAACTTTCTTTTTAACAGCATTTTGCTGTTCTCCACATTGACATGTATGAACCTGGCAACTGTAATCTTACAGCTGTCTCGGATTTTAGCAAACAATAGGAACATTTTTTGAAATCCAGAACATGTAGTGTCAAGTTTAGTTCCCCCCAACAATAAAACATCCTTTCTCCTGTCCATACCTAACCCTCCCCTTGCCCATCAGGTAAATCACAAGAGGTTTAATGTCAGTTTTCTTTAGGAGGCAACAGCTGGTGATCCAAGCGATCCAACCATTCTTTTTGGTGTCCATAATTTGTTCCTTGACGATATGCTAGCGTAAAATGTTCAAAGCTCTTAGGTGTGGTGGGCCTTTCAAAGTTAGTCAACGTTTGGTGTCCATCGTACTTCGAATGGCAGATGTTCCATCTTAACATTACTCATCAGGCATTCCATTGATACAATGTTCCTCAAACGCCTGTACCTTTGAAAGATTGATGGCGGTCTGTCTTTTTCCATCATAATGCGATTGCAAATTTCACTGCTCCTAGGCAGCTCTAGATAATTGCTGTCGAACAGCTTGCCTATAGAGTTTTTTAGGCCATATGTGGACCTACTGGCACCAATAATTGAAAATGTATATTACCACAAGGAGAGAATCTAGGGTCCCACTAACTATCAAAAAGGTTTTTATAGTGCCACTCCTTAAAAAGGGCAAGGAAACCTCTATCCTGATGTCCTACAGGCTGCCCTCAATGTTGAACATTGATTATAAGGTGCTGATTAAAGTAGTAGCAGGCAGACTCATAACACATATGCCAGAACTGGTACATCTGATCACAGAGTGTTCATCCTGGGGACAGATGAAACACAGCAATAACATAAGAAAGATGATATACATAACATACCTCCCCATTGAATCATACCCAAATGCAGCAGTATTCTCAATCCATTCAGAGAAAGCCTTAGATACTTGACTATGAGACTTCATGTATGAGACAATGGAAAAAATCGGACCGAGGCTGACTTTTGAGCCTGGACCACATTATAGTGCATAGGCCCTAATTCTTGACTCCAAACGGGGCAAATAATGTTTATGGTATATGCTGAGGAACACAAAATGCTATAGAGCTGCCACTTATTGCCTTACTGTTTACCCTAGCGGTAGACTAACTGGCATGTATAATCTGGCAGGGAGAGGCATTTGGAGGTATTACCACAAGAGGTGCAACCACCATATTTCATTATATGCAGACAAAATGTTGCTATATGTCAACAATAAATGACCAAGAGTAGAATAAGCTACAATTGCTCTGGATAACTTTGGTTTAGTGTCATGACTTATGGATAAACTGGAGTAAATCCAGTACATACCCAATAGACCAAGGCCAAACTGAGGAAGAGCCTTCAGGCAAGGTGGACAGGATGAAGTGGGAGCCAGTTACAATTAAATACTTAGGGGTACAGATACATAGGTTAGAAACCAATCTGTTAGAGGGAAACATAAAACCAGCAATAGTAGCAATGAGGGGAAACATAGCATTTTGGAGGACACTGTCATTGTCAGTGGAAGAAAGAATAGCTTTGGCGAAAATTATGTCCCTTCCTGGTTACTATATTATTTCACCACCCTCTCAATTAGGTTCACAATCAAATTAATCTGGGAAATGGACACTGTACTACTAGATCTGATTTCAGGTGCAGTCAGGCACAGAATAGCACTAGGCAAACTATGGCTTCCAGTAGAGAAATAGTTATTCTACCTAGGAGCACAGCTGCAGTGAACCACAAAAACGGTGAACAAAAGGCTAAGCCTAGAGGAAGGAAATCACTGCTACAGCTGCACTCCTAACCCTTCTGGGAATATTACTAAAGCTTTGGGGGGTAGTGTGAGGTGGGGGGTGGGCAGGGAGGAAGGCGGGATGGTCAAAGTGTCTTACTATTGCCGGACGAGAGCATTAACAAGATCATATACTCAAGTGCCATACACTGCAAAGCTCCCCCTCATATTCATAAAAACCCACCAACACAGAGGAGGTATGAGAGAGAAATCATCATGGACAGAAAAGGGGACTGAGATAATAGGTGACATATATAGCTAGGGGACCCTTAGAGAATTTAATGAGCTTGAACGAGATTATGAAATCCCTGGGGAACATTTCCTGCTATATGGGGCCATTGGAGCAACAAAGCAAAATATGTGGCAGACATGCCTCAACAAACCATCTGTGCAACAGGGTTTTAAAGTAGTCTGTACCACCGGCTGTAAAATTAGAGCAGTGGCAATCCTGTAAAAGACACATATGAGCTAAACCAAAAGCATACTAGACACATTGAGGGATGTCTTGGGCAGTAGATATAAAGAAATCCATTAGGGAATAGAACTGGAGATGTGTACTGAGCGATGGCCAAAAATCTCTAGGAATGCACAATTGTGGTTGATACATCTCTATAAGAAACCCAGAGCATACGTGACACCTAAGAGAATTAACAAAATGTACCCTGAAGCCCAAACTAAGTGCCCTATATGCAGCAAAATAGATGCTGACTTCTATTACAAGGTGTGGGATTGACCAGAACTGTTGGAGTACTGTGAGGAAGTGGTTCACTTGCTAAGTATGGCACTAGACAGAAATATCAGAAAAGCCTCAGAAGTATGTATCATAGGACTGCACATGAGCAAAGGCCAAAATGTTAGCACCTATGCCCTTGCGTTAGTAAAACACTAATTGATAGGGAGCTGGAAGACCCCCAGTGGATCCAACCAGGAGACTTGGTACTGCTAATTACTGAATTGGGAAGAATCTGAAGGAACAATTCTCCTTGGGTAGGTGAAGAGGGATAACAGAAAAATAGGCTTTGCAAGAGAACATTTTATTACTATCAGTTTGAGGGATACGAACAGGAATCTCCAAAAACAAATTATATGTACAGAGTCTTTAAAACTTTATTTTATACACAAGACAATTTCTTAGCGACACATATTTGTATGAACAAAGCAATTAGAGGTGCACCATTTCTACAATATCAATTCTAATTCCAAATATATCCACAGAGTTCCAGAAGTAGTTGGAAAACTTCTCTTTATTGTTGCATCATCAATAGGTATCAAAAACTAGCCAATGCGTTTCGTCCACATATGTGTGGACTTCTTGAGGGCACAGGGAAAATTTAAGAAATTTCAATCGTCGTCCAAAAGTGAGGTTATTAGGTCCGTTTGTCTATACTCATTGAAAATATAATATGAATTCTGGAGAATGTCCATCCATTGGGCCAAACATGAGAAGGTAATCATGAACTGTCCTATGTCTCCTGCTTAGTTGGATTCATCTTACCAGTGTGTGTTCTCTGTCTTTATGGATGAATGAGAGAAGGGGACAAATCTGCACTACAATTGGTGTGGAACTCTTGCAAACCTGGCACTCATCGTGGCTCCAAATCGACAAAAATCTCGATCACACACTAGCGAGATAAATACAACTAAGCAGGAGACATCGGACAATTCATGACTACCTTCTCCTGTTTGGCCCATTGGATGAACATTCTCAAGAATTCCTATTATCTTTTCAATGACTATAGGCGAACGGACCTAGTAACCTCACTTTTGGACAACAATCAAAATTTCTTACATTTTTCCCTGTGCCCTGAAGAAATCCACACGTATGTGGACGAAACAAGTTAGCTGGTTTTTGATACATATTTATGATGCGACAATAAAGAGGAGTTTCCAACTACTTCTTGAACTCTGTGGATAACTCTGGAATGACAATTGATATTATAGAAGTGGTGGACCTCTGATTGCTTTGTTCACCTGTTTTACCTAACTTACGTTACGTTGGCACTTTGTGGGCAGAGGGTATCTACAGGGAGTGCACACATTCCCAAATCAAAATCCTCTCAGCTAACTTGCTTGGGAGATAACAGTTTTGAGTGCGGCGTCAGTTTGTGGTCCACTGCCTGTTGCTCTTTTCCTTACACTAACTAATATCTGTGGGCTCTTTTTTATATATACAAACATATCATAATCCAAAAATAATCATTTATCAGCACTATTAGTCCTTGAAATTTGGGTTCTGACGCCATGTGACATTAGATTTTATCACATTTAAAAATCACACTGTTCCTTGTCTTTTCTTAGAAACAATGACAGAAGCTTTATACATGCTCCTTATAAAGAAAGTTTTACTGGGCACAAGCAGGCTTTTTTCTCTTTACAGCCTTCTGACCATAGCTAACATATGTTTCACATATACAGCGTTACTTTAGGGTTGTGCACAGGACAATTGTAAAAAGCGGAAAGAGAAACCCCCAACATTTAACTTTTAAAATGCAGAAACAAGGAATAAGTTTATTTTCAATAATAGAATTTACCATATCAATATTATCCTATACTATAATTGACAAATCATTTGTTAAAACATACATTTCCAATCTATTACCTGCTTACTAAGAACATTTAATCTTATTGTATTCTTTCAGTGATCAATATCTTCCTATGCCAATATAAAAGGGTTTAAACCACATTTTTATATTTTTTGGTTGACAGTTTGAGGTTATCTATACTCTAGAGCTAATTTAGGGGCATATTAACAAGGGCCTTATCTCCGCTTTTTTTTCTTTCAAAGCCAAAAAAGCGGAGATAATCTTATCGCCCTTTTTGCAAGCTGGTGCTAACATGCATAAGCACATGTTAGCAGTCGTTTTGCAGACGCCTCGCTTAACATCTCTAATGAGATGCAAGGTAGGTGTCACTGGGCGTGCCCCTGACGGACTACCTTGTAAATTATCGCAAAATGCACATCGCGATATTTACAAGGTGGCCCTCAGGATTTTAGCAGACGTTAGTTTTGGGCGAAAACCGCGGTTTTTGCCAAAAACTAACGTCTGCTAAAATCCTGACTTACCGATTCACAATATAGGGGGTGGATTATGCTGATACGACCATAGGGTCGTATCAGCAAGGTTATCGCCGTTTTCCATGGAACATCGCTGGAAAACCAGTGATGTTCCATGGAAAACACTGCTATCGCAGGAATAATTATCGGCATTGCGCTATGCGTTGTCGATACAGCGCTAACATGGCGATAATTTCCTGCGCTAGCCTGCGATAAGAAATCTATCGCTAAGCGTGGCCAGCGATAATTATCGTTGCCCGTTGATAATATGCCCCTTAGTACCTTTCTGTTCCATTTCCTTTAGATCAGATTTGTGGTTTATCCTCAACTCTTTAAGAGGATGTATTGTGTATATGATCAGGATTACTTGAATCACAAAATCATATTTATTTAGGTTGAGGTTATAATAACTTTAATCTTATTTAGAGATATTCTTTCCTAATAATAAGATACAATGGATATTTATTTTGGAAAACGTAATTCCACTGTAACATATTGCCCTGGATTTACTCGCTCTATTTAATTGAATACCTTGTACCAAATGAGATCTTAAAGCACAAGGTTGTCATTTCATTCCCACATATGATGATATCACTTTTTGATATATGGGTACAAATTAGGGGATCTTACCAAAGATTTTTCTTCATACGCAAAACCTAATCACAGGTCCATTTCACATTTGTTTAGTCACATATCATTTAAAATTATTTTCATGATGCTCCCAAAAAAAGAAGCCTAAACATATATAAGATATTTTATTGTCACACCTGATCTTTGATTCTTCTAAAATGTTTGTGCCTTCTAACCTCTATTGCATTGGATGTATGGTAGGTCCAGTCAATCTAAAGATTTCCTTTACTTGGGTGATGAGACTGCTATATTTCATCTCCAACCCCAAACTGACTCTCAAACTTGCTAACAATGTGAACATTTCTCCCCCACTCATCCCCATCCTCGTGTCCAGAACCACAGACATGCTCCCCATTTACAACTTTTACGCCAGATGGGTAATACTCTCCTGTCAAGATAACTTGTGGGCTTAAGTGTGTTATAATTGGCCCACCCTTCGTTGCTATCATTTTGTGCATGTCAGATTCAGAGGTCCTGTTGAGTGCTCTGGGTGCGGCCTGCATGCCTGAAGTAAAGATTACTTGTCAGTCATGGTTCTATTCCTTCTCTGAGGGCCATTTTACTTGATAAATATAGTAAATCCCTTCTTTACTTCATATGTCAAAGTTTATGGTATTAGCATTTGGTTTCAAGCTTTGTCATCTTGATGCCTTCCTCCATCTCTCTTATGGATTATATGTAATTTTGGCTTTTGGAGCCTCTGTGGTTCCCTCCTTTGCTTCCTGACTTCCTTGGGCGAGTGTAACACTCCTTCTTGCCTCTTCCATTGATTTTGTCTGGTACTGCTGTTTTTGCTGTGTCCCCACCTTTTTACCTGCACTTTGTTTCACCTGGACTGACTTTACAAATCTTCCACTATTTCTTGTGACACCTGGTTCTTTTAATGGCTGTCAACAAACTTGTGGTGCAAGTATTCTAGTCCCTCCATCTTGCCATACCCTGATGTTTTTTAGGGGGAATAATCTCACACTCACAGCATTGAAGTACCCCCCAACCCAAGGCTCATGGAATTGTTTGCCCCATGGAGAGAAGTAATCTTTTAAAACTTGAAAGAGCTCTTGGATATTTTTTGTTAAGGTTTCATTATCACTATTGTTTGTAGAGGGGGGATGGACCACTGACATTCATATTGCTTGTTTCTCTGCTGCATCTCTGATTTTTGTGTTGTGGGACTGGTCAGCATTTCTTTGACTGGCTAGTTCTCTTTCCCTTGTTGGCAGCAATGATGAGTAGAACAGAGCACTTGCGTGATTGAGCAACATTGTGCATGTTTTTAGTCTCTTCAGAAATCACGTATATTTAATGTTAGGCTAGATCTGTTCCAGGTTGTGTAAGTCGATTCACATCAAACATAGCACTCAGTTCTAGGGGTGGTCTGTCAGTTAGTGGATCTAGTTGTCATTCACTTGTGACTTCTTAGAATGCCCTTCATTCACTGGGGATGGGCACTACCCTATGTCTCTTGATCCAAGGTTTCACTAAGCTTTTTAGGAGTCCAATGTAAGACCCTTTTTTGTAGGATATAGGCGCCTAATCTACAATGGACCTTACTTTGCTGCTGTGGTACTCCTGCTGCAAAACATGCTGCTCCCATGGTTTCCTGTAAGGGTGTGACTGTGGGCTAATTTTTTACCTCCTTGCCGTTCCATCTGCTTGCCTGCTCTCTAAATGAATCTTTACTACCAGCCTTTCTTTTCAAGATGGTGGATCCATATCCTACCCTCATGTTAGTGTTAGTGTGTAATCTCTGTTCAAGCCTGAGACCCCAGGCTGACTTTTCCCCTTGGTCACCTGCTGCCTTTTCCCTATTTAAAATGTGTCAGTTGACCACCACTGTATTCAGTGGTATTTATGTGGAATGCACAGTCAGGCCTGCCAGCCATCTGTCCCACCACTCATTTCGACTGCCCATATGAACCTTTCACCTCCCTTTGAGTCAGTGCTATTTTTCAAGGTGTGCAGCTAGACCAGGTAGATGTATTGTCACCATATGCTAAGACTGCTTGTTTGTGCCTTCCACCATTTGCTGGTGCAGATCTGATGGCTGTAGTGTGGCTCCTTCTTATTATGTTGTGGTGCACCTGCACCTTGTTTCTTCCAAGCTTCTTTGACCATCACAGTTGCACCTCGGCTGGAGCCATTGTGCCATCAGCACTGCCAGCTGCTATTTGTGACTGCTATGTTTTGCAGTCTAAATGTGTCTTCTGCAGTCTTACAGGGTTTCTGCTACTTCTCTCTGCTTTCCTGGGTCTAACTACAGAAGAGGTGCCCAGCTCTTGTTGCATCTTCACCCTTGACAATGTTTAGTGTCAATTAGTGCTAGGCTGGGGTTTATTGGGTAGACACACGTCTTACTCCTCCCTCATCTTGGGCATACCCCAGAATTGTGGTATTAAGTTCGTAAAGTTTCAAGTATGTACTTTTCTTCCACTTCTGTATGTTGCTTAACTTTGTCAGAAGGGTTCATCATGTATATTGAACAGTAAGGGCATCTCAAGTTACAGCAATGGGTTTGCAGAGAGCTTCATCAATTTATTTGAAGGCAAAGATGAGGATTTTGTGACCCTCTGTGTCTAAGGTTAATGATAAGTCGAAACTAATTGAGAGACAATTTTTTTTTAAACAAAATTCTCAGCGTGTCGACCACCAATATCACCAGAAATGCTTCAGTGCTGTGCCCTGGGCAGAAACCAGATTGAATGCCACCAGTAATGTGTAGTACTTATAAATAATCCTTGAGCTAAACACAGTTTTCCACGATTTTCATAACAAATAATAATATATTAGATCGGGAAGACTCAAGGTAGGTGTGGGTCCTCTGATAATTTTTCTGCAGCAGTTTAGTGTGCACAATTTTTAAGAAGTCCGAAGTTACAGCAATGAGCTGAAGGTATCTAGTGAATTTGGTACCCAAAGGTGACTGATTTTCAGGTCTGGATTATAGATATGTTTTTCTGTTTCACCAACCTCATGTGATACGAAAAAATGATCTATTAAAGTACATAATATATATTTACATAGAGGAGCTTTGAGTGAGCCCTCTTCATCCTTTGTCCTGTTCCTCTGTCATTCATATTTTGCCTCAGACCTCCCAGCTTACAGCATAAGCAGGATGTCAGCCCAATTCAGCCAGTGGCTTCTTGCACTGTAAGTGACATATTTTACCATAGTCACACATCTGCCTAGAAAGGAGTGCACTTCAGTTTCTTAGCTGACAGATGAACTCTTTACTTTGCAAGGGTTGTTTTCTTGTAGTTCTTTATTCTTTTTATAGTCGTTCTTGCGTGTTTATACTATGGGCCCGATTTAGAGTTTGACAGACAGAGCATTTGGCATTAGCTAAAGCCTCTTATAGAAAAAATTGATGACAGCCATTACAGACTAGTTCTCTACACCAGCAAGGGGGTTGGGTCAAGTGTGGCTGTCTACTCATTTCCTGTTCCTACTTGGGTCCCATCCTAAGTTCACCCCCCCAGAGTGTGTGTCACTTTCCCAGTAAGTAGAGGTTGGGGACAAAGGCAAGCAATTAAATCTACTCAGAAGTTGGATAATCCATAATGCATGCCACATAATTATTGTCTAACCACCACCAGGAACTGTGTTTGATGTTGGGGTGCTCTTAGATTCTCACTTCAGAAGGTATTCACAGCAGTTCATGGTGGCCTGCAAGATAGTAGCTGGGTAATAATTACACTTAGAGAGAGCAGTTGGGGGGCACAGGCATTTGAGATTCAGAAGGGTAGAAACAAGGCTTAGAAGAAAAAACAAGATTCTTACAGATACAAAGCTTGCAGATAACAGTGAGAAGGATACAGGGTACAAGCGACTGGTAATTTTGGAGAAGACTCCAATGGTGTGTAGGGAAAAGCGTGGCGCATTGTGAGAAGTCAGCTGGCCCTTGTTGAAACTTGAGTCAAACAATAGTTCAGACTTGCACTAATCAGCAGGAGTATAAAGAGACTAAAATCTATGCCTGCAGTGCATGGCAACATTGTGTTAGGGTTGTTGTGGCTCCCTCTATTCATTCTAGTTTGTTCCCTGGTATTGTATTCCCTCACCTTTTGGTATTTTTGTTCCCTTCCCCGCAGAGGTTGAAGTGGGCAGGATCTGTGGGGCACGACGTGCCCATACTTTTTAAAATTTACCAGAAATAGTTCCCCTATTTTTTGTTAAAATACAACGGTCCCGAGATGGTAAATACCGACAGTTGAGAAGCTTTTGGTGAAGTGTAAGGGAGGAAGTCACCAGTGCTGTGAATCAGATGGAGTGGCAGACAGCTAAACAAGATATCAGTCTTCTTGCCAGGTTCCCTGCTTCCTGAAACAAATGTAAGTGTGTGCAAATGGTTACTCTGCAAAAGCAAAGGCTGCTTGGAAGCCAGTATTGGCTTTAATTGTTGGAAATACTAGAAGCTTTTGATGGCAAAAACACCATCTTGTTGAGAGGTAGCGTAAGGTTTTTGCCAGTTGTGCAGTGGAGAGTTTGCTTTAAATGGACAGTGGCAACTTGGCGTGTAATAGTGTATTTCCCGTTGGTTAGTTTAACTTGAATTTTTTATTTTTTATTTAGGGAGCGCATTATTTTAAATACAATTACCTGAAGGTGAAAGACCAACAAAGTAGTTCCAGAACATCCTGTAATTTTTAGACACGCGTTTGACCCTAGCCCCACATTCACCGCCTGCCCCCATTGCACTCAGGATCCTGGTTCCCATGTGTTTTTTTAATGCTCTTTGACTGTCGCCTTGGTCCCTGGCATTTCTGATTACCCAGTACCCTTTTCTTCCTTAGTTTGTTGGCTGATTATTTTATGCTATGTTACCTGTACACCCGCCGGTGTGCTACAGTAGCAGTTGGATTCCAGGTGGGCTCCAGATACTCTGTGGGATGCCTAATGGTCTGTCTTTATGCACAAAACTGGTATGTCTTTGTATTGGCTTATTGTGTCCTTGACATTTTGTACTTGGTTATGAAGTCCAGTTACCATCCCCAGGGTTCACAATTCACTAGACAAGACAAAGAGAATGGAGAGGAGGCAGCCTACCCTGGCATCAGGTCCTATCCCGACCCATAATGCACTAACAGTCTTTATGACCCCCTGGGGGCAGATCAATGGGTATACCCTGAATCTCCCCTCTCTAAGAGGACAGACACCAGTGGTTTTTACATTTATGAAAGAAAATAAGGTGCGGTCTGACCCACAGAGGCATAGAGTCATACCCTAACCCGTAAAGGTCCCAACAGTCTTTTTTTTTGTCTCTCAAAGATTGTGCCTAATTTGCCTTCTCCAAAGAGACTGCTAGACACCCGGGATTTTTATAGCTATAAAAAAATGGGGTGGGGGTGGCCAACTCCGCCCTGCGAACTGGCCTTACCGCTTTACCTAAAGGCATCAACAGTCTTTCTGCCCCCTAAAGTCAGATTGGGGGACTTACCTTAAATTTGCCCACCTGTGGGGCAGATAGTCTACTAGATGCCAAGGTTTTTTATATTTATGAAAAAGACATGGGATGGGGGTTGGCCTGCTTAGGCATCGGTCTGTCCCCAACCCCTAAATCCCCCAGTTGTCTTTCTGCGCCCAAGAGATCAGATTAGGGATGTACCCTAAGTCTGCCCTCCAGGGGGGACAGAAAGCCTATTAGATGCCATGAAGTTTTAAAGCTATAACAAATTATTGGGCTGTAACCTCACCCGTATTGACTCCAACAGTCTTTCTGCCTGCCCTCCTGGGGCAGATTAGGAGGAGTAACCCCAGTCGGCCCATCCATGAGAGGGCAGAACTCACTCTCGACACAAAAAAGAAATAGGGTAGGGACTAACCCACCCAGGCATCAGGCCATACCTCCTACCCCTAAAGCTCCAACTGTCTTTCTGCACACTACAGGGCAGATTGGTGGATTTACTCCAGTCTGCCACCCCATGGTGGGGAAAATAGCACTCTTAAAAAAAGTATTTGGAGGTGGCCTGTTAGGTTATATTCCCCACCCCTAAAGTCCCAACGGTGTTACAGAGCACCTTTAGGAGAGGTTGATGATTGGGGGGTATACTTCCCATTTAGCCTCTTAGGGGAGGGGGCAGAACTCACACCACAAGGGGTAGATTATTTTAAAAAATAGAGGTGGGGGCTGGCCTGTCCTGGCATCAGGTTATAACCACACCTCTAAAGCCCCATCAGTCTTCCTGCTCTCCTGGGCATAGAGAAACCCTATTACTGTGGCACGCAAGATGACATTTGGATTGTTGTTGATGCAGTTTTGGCATATGTGTCACCAGACAAGGATTAATCCTCCATTCTGCCTTTCATGGTGACAGAAAGACTCTGGTACCCAGGGCTGGGGGATGCATTACACTGCCAGCATGGACAAACCCTGCATCCTGTTGTGTTTCTCCCTTTTTCCCTGATGTTCTGGTAGGCTTTCTGACCACCCTGGGATGGGCGAATAGGTGGTAAATACCACCATCTGCCTATTTAGGATGGCGGAATGCAAGCCATCGTGGCATTGGGGCCCACAACCTGGCACCAGACAGTACCCTTCCTGCATCCTCTTATGTCAAAACTATGCCCAAAGAAATCTCGATTTCTCTTGCTTTCCACGGTGAATGGCTGCACTATTTGGGCCCTGGGGTAGACATCAATCAAACCCAGGTATTTATGGAATCTCGCGTGCATCCCAGCATATAAGCATATTTTTTTCTACTCTGTATTGAAATGCTGTTACCCATGTGTGGGTGAACCCAACACATATCATAGGTGTGGGTCAAAACTGCAACCATGGAAAAACCTCAATCACACCTCATTGACTTTACACAGTCTAAGTTTTGACTGGTTCCTGTTATGGACCATAAGCCTAGTCACACAAGTGGGATACAGCTTTTAATAATCCACATGTGGAAATACTAGGGGGTAGGAATTATGTAGATCTGCAGAAATTTTGCAACTTTCTTTCACAGAAATGTGAGTTTAATCTGTCATTTTACATCAGCAGGTTATTCTGGGTAAGAAAACGTAGTGGGATCCACTCAGGTCACACCATCTTGGACTCTTCTTGGTGTCTAGTTTGGAGAAATGCTTAGGGTTGGCAGGTTTTCCTGAGTGCCAGCCGAGCCCAGTCTCAAATACCACAGCTACGGAAGTCGCTGGAATGGTTGAACTTGAAAAAATCGTGATGGTTCCTTGGTGTTTTTTGTGACATTTCCTGTTGCTGGTAATAATCCAAGCAATACAAATGGGGTACCATATTTTTATCAGGAGAAATGTAGAAATGTTGGGTGGTAGGAATTTTGTGAATCCCTAGAGATTTCTGAACTTTCCCTCTGGAAATGTGAGGAAACAAAAAAGCTACAGTTTGACATTTGCAGGGCATTCTGTGTAAGAAATCATAGTGGCATACATTTAAGTCACACCACCTTGTAGTCCCCTGAGTGTTTAATTTACAAAATAGTTATGGGTTTGGTAGGTTTGCTGGGTGTTGGCCCAGCGTCGGCCCAACTAACACAGGTAGCTACTTTGCTAGACTTGGGGAAGTGCAAGCAAAATCTGTGATTTTAAACAAGGTTTTACATTGGCAGGGCACTACGGGAAAGAAAGCTTAGTGGGATTCATGAAAGTCACACCACCCTAGACTCCTCTTCTGTCTAGTTTTCAGGAATGCCTAGGGTTGGTAGGTTTCCTTAGGTGCTAGCCGAGTCCAGGACAAAATACCACAGATACCCACATTCCTCAAAAATTCTTGATGTTCCATTGCTGCATTTTTGGCCTTTTCTGTCACTCATGAAAAAGTCAGCTACACAAGTGGAGTGCCTTTTTTCCGCGAGAAATGAGGGAACACTGAGTAGTAGAACTGTTGTGGCTCCCCGCATTTTTCAGAACTTTCACTCACAGAAATGTGAGGAAAACCTGTGATTTTAGCTAAAGGTTGAGGTTTGCAGGGCATTCTATGTAAGAAAACCTAATGGGTTCCACACAAGTCACGCCACCCTGGACTTTCCTGAGCTAAAAAGTTTAAAAAAATGACTGAGCTTGGTAGCATTCCCTTGTTGTCACCCCAAATAGTGCAGCTGGCCATGTTACTCGAATGGGTCAATTTGAAAGGCAAAATCTTTGTTTCCTTAAAATTTTGGTGTATTTCTTAAAGTGACCAAGCCACACAAGTGGGGTACCGTTTTTATCAAGAGAAGTGTGGGTAACAACATTTGTTATCATTAATTGAATTTCTTTCTATTTTTGACTTCCAAATGTAAGACAATGTGCAAAAATGATCATATTTTTCAAAATGCCCTCTCAATCACATAATATTGGAATTCCCAAATTCACAGTTGAACAAATAAGCACTATTCCTAAACTCATTATCTTGGGCACATTTAAAAAGTGCTTGTAATCCTTCATCCTCATTGCTATTTCACTAGGTTTTACCATAGGCATGGTTAGTACACAACGATAAATTCATTATATGCTGCAGCTCAGTAGTTGGCTATGAGTGTTGTATGTTTTCGGGCAACCAACAAACACTAATGGTCCCTATTATGATGTCGGTCGAAAAGCTTTCGACCATAGGTCAAAGGCTTTCTGACCGACAACCCAGGTTTGACTTCTGACTGCCTAATTACAATCTAGGCGGTCGTAAGTCAAACCAGCCAGCTTGCAACGGGCTCAAGGAGCCCGTCGGGTAGTCGGAACCCCAATGTAATCCCTTTAGGATGGCGTTTCTGCCGTCAGGATTACGACATCGGTTTCACACAGCCTTTCCATGCCAGCCTTTCTGACATGGAAAGGCTGTCAGAAAGTGACTTTCGGAGCCCCTAGCAGGGCCCCCTTGTCTCTGCGGCCTACGGTTGTGGGCCTACGGGGCACTGCAAATCTCTGCACCGTGTGGCAGGCACCGTGAGGTGCCTGCCACAAGGTGCAGAGATTTACACACACTCCCATTCCTCTATGGGAGCTTGTGCAGCGGTCGGTTTCCAACCACAGCACAAGCTCCCATAGGGAAATGAGAGTGTGCGACCGCACCATGTGCGGCCGCATCATAATAATGCAGTCTGGACCGCCAACCGGAGGTCGGTCGGGCCTGTTTCCGTGGCGATGTCGGTCAAGGGCAACTCGGACTGACATCGTAATCAGGCCCTTTATATCCCTGTTACCAGAAGAGGCTGATGGATGTAAGAGTGTATTATATTTTTCAATTGACCATTGGGGCAAAACATTCGAGCTGTAATTGTCACTTATTTCTATTTTTTCCTACTTATTTTCATTAGTTCTTTTTTTGATTCATTTATTTGGGAAAACCATGAATGATCTGCACAAATGAGCACTGCTGAATTCAGAATTTTGTCTACTTGTATGGCTTTCTGGATGCATCCATGAATGTAAGATTCGTTTGCACCGATAACTGTTGGTAGGTAAAAGCCTCAAAAATAGGAAACATGGACTACCAAAATAGGAAAAATTGTGGTAAAAAATGTTTTTTTGCAACTCTGCCTGAACATGAAAGCTGGGTCCACGGTGATCTTAGCAAAGCAACCCTTTTGCTGATACCATTTATAGGAGGAAAAAAAAACATACACTTTCATAAAGATCACTTTTTTTGCTATTTTAATGGCTTTTTACTGGGAACTCCACAAATTCTATGTACTTTTAGAATCTCCAATTTATGAGTAAAAGGACACACCTTTGGCCTTGATACTTTCTGGAGAAGATTTGTTATTAGGATTGGAGCACAAACTGTCCCAAAGATCATAGCAGGGCTCAACATGGGATAGGAAGGGGGAAAACCTCCACACTTTGGGGTTAAGGATACCCTACTCTATGGCTGTAAATAGGTCTTAACACTACTGAGAGAAATACAATAGAATTTACAATAGAATTTGTAAAGCTTGCGGCTGCTTCCGAAGAAGCGTCCTGGTGCTAGCGGAATGAATAGCGAACGACAAGAACTAACAGAACCTCAGTACAGAAATCCAACGTATCAAAAAGAAAAGTCTTCAATATTTTACAAAAAACAGCTTCAGAGGGAGCGAAATGTTGGGCAGTCAGCAGGGAGTTCCATAGCTTGGCAATCAGAAATGAGAAGGAACAGCCACCTCTTCTAGGCTTGTGTACCCTGGGAACACGCCGAAGCTTAAGCGCGTTGAATGCAGCAATCTACCCTGAAAGCAGGCTGACAATCTTTGTTTTAAATATAAAGGCCCTTTTTGTTGCTCAAAGGCTCTATAGACAAAGATTAATGATTTGAATTTTGTGCAGTTGGCAACAGGCAGCCAATGTAGACTGCGTAAGGAGGTTGTCACAGATGAATGAGCTGGAATCTTCAAAATTAGATGTGTTGCCACATTTTGAATGATCTGCAAGCTATACAGCAAGTAGGATGGTAGACCCATGTACAAGTTATTTGCGTAGTCTAGCTTAGAAGTAACGAGGGCTTGAATGATGGTCTTACAATTGGCCTCAGAAACCAGATAGAGCATCTTTCCGAAAGATTTTAACCTAAGGAAACAACTAGCCGAAACAGCTCTAACCTTTGGTTTGAAATACAGATTGAGGTTGAATTTGAAGGGAGGACCTGGCTTGGCAGTTCGGGCTGGACTGTTCCCATGAGGCACAGGGTCAAGACTGATTTGCAAATGGCTGGGTTCAAACTGGAATGACATGGTGAGCAAAAATACGATGGATTTAGGCCCAGATCTCTGTACTGGGCTGAATGTATGACATTGTTCTGCATTCTGTCCATTAACTGTTGTTTTTGCATTTGTCACCCCGAGTGGGACGGGTATGCTCAGATGTGAGTCCCGTGCTCTCCATGCCACTGGAATCAAGCTATCCTGGCTGAAGAGGGGTGAAACCCCGGAACCAGTCCTAGGATGCTTGGTTCCAGTCCAGGGAGGACCTGGCTTGGCAGTTCGGGCTGGACTGTTCCCATGAGGCACAGGGTCAAGACTGATTTGCATATGGCTGGGTTCAAACTGGAATGACATGGTGAGCAAAAAAACGATGGATTTAGGCCTAGATCTCTATACTGGGGTGAATGTATGACATTGTTCTGCATTCTGTCCATCAACTGTTGTTTTTGCGTTGGGCAGTCAGCAGGGAGTTCCAGAGCTTGGCAATGAGAAATGAGAAGGAACAGCCACCTCTTCTAGGCTTGTGTACCCTGGGAACACGCTGAAGCTTAAGCGCGTTGAATGCAGCAATCTACCCTGATAGGAGGCTGACAATCTTTTTTTTAAATATAAATGCCCTTTTTGTTGCTCAAAGGCTCTATAGACAAAGATTAATGATTTGAATTTCGTGCAGTTGGCAATAGGCAGCCAATGTAGACTGCGTAAGGAGGTTGTCACAGATGAATGAGGTGGAATCTTCAAAATTATATGTGTTGCCACATTTTGAATGATCTGCAAGCTATACAGCAAGTAGGATGGTAGACCCATGTACAAGTTATTTGCGTAGTCGATCTTAGAAGTAATGAGGGCTTGAATGATGGTCTTACAATTGGCCACAGAAACCAGATAGAGCATCTTTCCGAAAGATTTTAACCTAAGGAAACAAATAGCCGAAACAGCTCTAACCTGTGGTTTGAAATACAGATTGAGGTTGAATTTGAAGGGAGGGCCTGGCTTGGCAGTTCGGGTTGGACTGTTCCCATGAGGCACAGGGGCAAGACTGATTTGCAAATGGCTGGGTTCAAACTGGAATGACATGGTGAGCAAAGAAACTATGGATTTAGGCCCAGATCTCTGTACTGGAGTGAATGTATGACATTGTTGTGCATTCTGTCCATCAACTGTTTGCATTTGTCACCCCGAGTGGGACGGGTATGCTCAGATGTGAGTCCCGTGCTCTCCATGCCACTGGAATCAAGCTATCCTGGCTGAAGAGGGGTGAAACCCCGAAACCAGTCCTAGGATGCTTGGTTCCAGTTCAGAGAAGACCTGGCTTGGCAGTTCGGGCTGGACTGTTCCCATGAGGCACAGGGTCAAGGCTGACTTGCAAATGGCTGGGTTCAGACTGGAATGACATGGTGAGCAAAAAAACGATGGATTTAGGCCCAGATCTCTGTACTGGGGTGAATGTATGAAATTGTTCTGCATTCTGTCCATCAACTGTTGTTTTTTGCATTTGTCACCCCGAGTGGGACGGGTATGCTCAAACGTGAGTACCGTGCTCTCCATGCCACAGGAATCAAGCTATCCTGGCTGAAGAGGTGTGAAACCCCCAAACCGGTCCTAGAATGCTTGGTTCCAGTCCAGGGAGGACCTGGCTTGGCAGTTCGGGCTGGACTGTTCCCATGAGGCACAGGGTCAAGACTGATTTGCATATGGCTGGGTTCAAACTGGAATGACATGGTGAGCAAAAACACAATGGATTTCGGCCCAGATCTCTATACTGGGGTGAATGTATGACATTGTTCTGCATTCTGTCCATCAACTGTTGTTTTTGCGTTGGGCAGTCAACAGGGAGTTCCAGAGCTTGGCAATCAGAACTGAGAAGGAACAGCCACCTCTTCTAGGCTTGTGGACCCTGGGAACACGCTGAAGCTTTAGCGCGTTGAATGCAGCAATCTACCCTGATAGGAGGCTGACAATCTTTTTTTTAAATATAAAGGCCCTTTTTGTTGCTCAAATGCTCTATAGACAAAGATTAATGATTTGAATTTCGTGCAGTTGGCAATAGGCAGCCAATGTAGACTGCGTAAGGAGGTTGTCACAGATGAATGAGCTGGAATCTTCAAAATTAGATGTGTTGCCACATTTTGAATGATCTGCAAGCTCTACAGCAAGTAGGATGGTAGACCCATGTACAAGCTATTTGCGTAGTCTAGCTTAGAATTAACGAGGGCTTGAATGATGGTCCTACAATTGGCCTCAGGAACCAGATAGAGCATCTTTCTGAAAGATTTTAACCTAAGGAAACAACTAGTCGAAACAGCTCTAACCTGTGGTTTGAAATACAGATTGAGGTTGAATTTGAAGCCTTGATTTCTTACCACTGGTGATGGAACGGGGGGATACCCAGCTCTGATGGCCATCAGTTGTAAGTGTCAGTATAATTGTTAATGCCAAAGAAGGGTATTTCCGGTTTTGTCAGAATTCCCTTTGAGGCAATTAACATTCATCCATTAACCAACAGCCTTCAGACCGTCCTTGAATGTATTCAAGGCTCCCACATCCATCTCCTGAAAGGAAAGCATCAACTGATGTGGTCGGCATACCAGAGCACCCTCATACCCCATGATTCAACAAGACTAGCCAGGGGGGCCAGATAGGCATTAAAAAAAGTCGAACACAGGGCAGAGTCCTGGGGTACCTCACAATCAAGTGGTATGGTGGATGAGTTGAAGGCGGGAAGAAATACCGTTTGTGATCTGTCTTCCCGATAGGATTTGAGCCAGGCCCTGTCCAGCCCATGGACACCCACGCTTCACAACCTTTTCAGAAGAAGAGAATAGGAGACCATGTCGAAAGCCACCGACAGATCCAGAAAGACAACCATAGCTGCCGCGTTTTGTTAAAGATTGTTCTTAATAAATTCAGAGACCTCCCAGAAAGCTGATTCTGTGCTGTAGTTTGCAATAAAGCCAGAATGCGTGTCATGTAGAAGATGGTTCTGCTCCAAGAAATGGGAGAGTTGTTGATTGAACAACTTCTCCAACATCTTGGCTCCTGCAGGTAAAAGATAGATTGTTCTAAAATCACTGTGTACCTTGGGGTCTGCATTAGATTTCTTCAGTAATGGTAGTCATAGGGCCTGTTTCCAGCTCTGTAGCACTATAGCTGCCTTCAAAGAGGCATTCATCAGTTTATTAAGAACAGGATTGACCAATCGAGCAACAAGTTTAAGAATGTCTGGGGGATCAAGAGGCGATCCACACTTAGAGTTAGCCAGTAAAACGAACAAGTCCTCCAGAGAGATCAAGTCAAAATTGTTCAGTCACGGGCCAGGTAAAGGGCTCATGTCCAAGTTAGGAGTAGACAGCTACTGTGAGGGAAGTTCTCATAGATCATAGATCACTTTGATTTTTTTTAACAAAATAATTCTGAAAGCTCCTCGCACAAATTGGCTGATGGAGTCAAGTGATTTTGTAGCACACTAGGAGACAAAAAGAGTTTAAAAACCTAAAACATTTGCGGGGTTTATTAGCGGCAGAAGTGATAGAGGAAGGGATAAACTTTTTATGCGCCGTGTGCAAAGCTCTACAGACGTTGCCTGATGCTTTCTTGTACACCAATTTTGATTCCAAATCATATGATTTCCTCCAACGTCGTTCTTAGTGTTTACAGTGTGACCTTTCTTCTCCTAAGACAGCTGAGAACTACATCGCTGAGGGTTTCTAACTATGCTGGGATGCTGTTTTTAAAGGGGCAATGAGATCGTAGGCCAAGAAAAGCCACTTAGTCAAGATGACAGCCCACAACACCCACAATTTTGAGCTTGGTTGATTGTAGTGCATCATAAAGCAATGGTTCAGAGATTTGGCTCCAATACCTGGAGACTTTCTGAAAAAGCAACTGATAATTTTTGTAGGCAACAGGGTGTGATCCAAGCAGATTAGCTTAAGAAGTCGATCGATATGAATGTTCAAAGAGTGAGAAAAAATAAGGTCCAGAGTATGACCGGCCCTCTGGGTGGGACCACACATATTTTGTTCTAGGTTAAATCCTCTAAAGTACAAATAAACTATTTAGCCACTGATCAGATGAGCTCATCTATATTCAAATTAAAGTCACCCAGCAGAAGGAAGTTAGAGCGGAGTATAGAGAGCTGACCTATCAAGTCCATTAATAAGCTGAGGAACTCAGTAGAGCAGTTAGGAGGTCTGTAAATTAGCAGCCCCGAGACCGTAAAAGATGGGTCTAAGGTAAAAGCAAAGGAGAGGCCTTCAATAGTACCATTATTTGAAAGTTAGAGCTAGAGCAATGATAAGATTCCCTGTACGCTATAGCCACACCTTGTTGGACCCGGCCTCGTGGCGTGGTCCTGACTTCCCTGGGATTGGGCCTGTTCCCCGCCCTGGCCTCCACAGGCCACCCGTTCGAGCCGCACGAGGTCACCTACACCTCGGGGCTCCACCATTTTGTTGCTTGCCACGTGACCCTGCGCACCAGCCCACATGACCCCGTTCAACCCGGCCTCGGCCCCAGCAAGGCCCAGACATTGAGGCACCAAGAACTGGCCAGGGGGTATCACGTGTACACTTCCTCGCCCCTGGTGGAGGGCGGTATCGATGGGACCCCCAACCGTCCCTACACACGAGGTGCGATCGGCCTCCATCTCTCCTGGGCCGGGCGCCTCTCCTGCTGGGCGTCTGGTCGCTCCCAACCCGGCCTATCCGCCCCCCGGGCACAAGGGTCCGGACATCAAAGGACCCCAGACCTATATCTGGGGCGACCCCGCAACAGACCGGCAGTTGTATCCCGGAGTCGAGAGCCCTGCTGATCGAATCGCGGCCGACCCTACGGAGAAGAACTCTTGCTTGAAACCACCACGAGCCCTGCAGACTGCGTCGCGGCTCCTTCTTGCTGAAACCTTGAAGCCACCCGGAACATCGGGGCCCTGCTGACGCTGTCGTGGCCCAACCTCGCTGAAACCTCCCTCGGAGCCCTGCTGACGACGTCGCGGCTCGAGCTGAACAGAAACCATCTTGAGAGCCCCGCTGACCTGGTCGCGGCCCTCCACGAACTGAACGCCAGAGCCCTATGGACGCCGTCGCGGCTCGACCCCTCCGAGATCCAGAGGTCCTCCAGCTTGAGGATAAGAACTGGGCCCCAGGTACCCTCGTACCAAGATCCTGCCAAAGACTGTCCCGCTACCCCTTCCCTTCTAAAGAGACACTGAGACTTTTGTGGATCCCTTGATCCCTTTCATGTAAATATTGATCCCGTACCCTTTAAGTGCTGATAAAGAATTGCTCGTCTTGAGACAACCTCCTTGAGTCCTGTGTGGTGGTGTTACTGTGCTAGTACATGATAGGAGAAGGATCTCCCCGGAGGCTTCTCAGCAGCGCTCGGCTACTTCGTGCAGTGTGAGGGCCCCTCTGGGTGGTCTCTCCCACTCCCCGAGGTCCGCCTTCCAACACACCTTTACCCTGTTTGTCTACTCTGTAAATACACTGAATTAGGAACCTAGGGGCATATTATCAAGAAACGGCGTTAAAATTATCGCCGCTTTAGCGGCAGAAAACTGCCACTAAAGCGGCGATAATGGGCTTGATAATATGCCCTCGAGAATTCCCATAGAAGCCCGTGTTCTGGTGTCCACATGGGCTTCTATTGGAATTCTCTGTGGCATATTATCAAGCCCATTATCGCCGTTTTAGCGGCAGTTTTCTGCCGCTAAAGTGGCGATAATTTTAACGCCGTGCTTGATAATTTGCCCCCTAGACAGGATGGATAAAGCAATATCCGGCATGGAGGAGTCTGTAAGACAGGTTTCCTTCAAGAACAATAAGATATCACACGTATCTTTTGTAAGTAGTTCAAAAATGTTCAAAAGAGTGTTTATATAGAGAACGGCAGTTAATTAGTTTTTATGGAGAGAGGGAAATCCGATTCTAAACCCTAGAGTGCAGTCAAACTAAAATGGCATCACTGTGGTAAAATCGATAGAAGTGTTAAATAATTGCACAAAGCCCCTGTTTTTTAAAACCGTATTAAAATTAAAATTAGTAGCTTTCTTAATCCCATTAACCCACTACAGCAGAGGTCTTCAAACTTTTGGGTGCCGAGACCCCCCTGTCAACATTCTCAGTCGTAAGGACCCCCTCCTGATAAACATTTCTAAACCTGTAGGCAGGGCTTCTGGAATTATGAGGCAGGTGAGGACCAAATTACACGACAGGCTTGACTAAATGGTGTGGGAAGAAAATTAAAAATAATGTTATGTGATGCAGCGTTATTTTGGGATAGAATTGCTTCATTATTTTAAATTTTTTTGCACACAGTAACACTGAGGAAAGATTTCACCCCATCAATACCAGTTTATAACCAAAATACAGCAATTAACATCAGAAAGATGTCTAGTCAACCTTTGTGATGGGCCTTCCACTCCGCAGGAATATGTGCTGCCACATTAGAAGCTCACCTGGCCCTGGCCGGGAGCAGCAGAGGTCCCTTAAAACCCTGGTGGTCTTGTGCAGAGTTAAGCAATTTACCCATGCCACTTTCCTCTCACCCCTCCCTTCCATCCCTCTCTCCTCTCCCAATCCTGGATCCCTCTCTCACTTTGCAGGCCATTTTCTTTCACCCCTTCTTACAACTTCTAAACTCTCCCCATTCAACTTCTCACTTCACCCTTAATCACCTCTTGTCATTCTGCCTTTTCACTGCCGTCATCTCTAACAGTTTCTCGCATTTATTTCATGGCCTCTCTGGCCCTGTCACCTCCCGTGCCCATCTGCACTTCTCATTCATCTCAAGTCTCTCCGTTCAAACTGTTGTCTATTTGTATCTTACACCTCTCCAGTCCCCCATTCAGCTTTCACATCTATCCTTTGTTTTTTCACACCTTCTTGAACCAATGTCCCTCTCCCCTGTTACCTCAGCACCAGTGCTTAATTTGAGAAGGTGGTTTCCGTTGCTCCGCACTGGCACCTAATTGTGCACACTGGCAATATGACCATCTGCCACATGCCACTTGATGGCTCTGTCTGTGTAATTTAGAGATGAGCAGAACAGCTGTTTATTAATTCAATATACATTAAAAACGATAAACTTCTGACATCCATGCCATTCTTATGGCTTTGTGGGCTTGAAATAGTCACACTTGTACAGTGTTATGGTTGGTAGTTGCATAGGTATTGACATTGGCCGCACATGCAAGGCAATGGGTGGGTGGTTAAAGTTGCAGTGGCCTACTGGTGAGGTTCCTGGCACATGTTTAATTACAAATTAATCACTGCTCAGCACCCACCCCTCTCTACCCAGATCGCTGCTGTCCCTCACCAATGTTGCATCAAATTACTTTTTAGGTCACAGATCATCTCTCAGCTATCTTCTCTCACAGTTTGACAGTAGCCCTCCTCTGTGCCCGCAACGTATCCTCACACTCACTTCTTGCGTGTCTGCACTTCCCTTCGGCACTTCACATTTCTCCTCATCCCTGACCTCTTCAATCGAATTCTCTCACTCCCTTGCTGTACTTTCTCATCCTCTCATCTCTCCTCACCGAGCACACGGGTCGGACCCGTATGCTCCTCTTGGCCTGTGCCACTCTGCTTATTGTTCCCTAGTTCAGGAAGGCACGAATTGTCTGTCTTGCTGTTTTGGTGCAGGCCACACAGTTATGGAACGTGCACCCTCCTTTGCTTCGCTCCACCAAGACTCTATTATCCTTTAGGAAGATATAAAAACCTGGCTCTATGCTCTGTAGGTCACCCCTTTTGGCTGGTTCTCCTTCCCCTTCTGTATGTTTCTCATTTGCCTTCAGGAAGCAGATGGCTATTAGCCCCAGGACACCTTTTGGTAATAGCAGCACACTACAAATGTAAATAATAATAGTAGTAGGCAGAAGCATGGGAGCGACTAGACCCAAACTTCGCGAGGGGGCCTACACTCCCAGGCAGGGCTGGCCATAGCACTGGACACACATGGCGCAACAGTCTTTTTTGGTGCCCCATCCCCATTTCCTCCTTCTCCATAAATTCCCTCACTACCACTCACCAACAAAGCACCTCATCTCTCTGTAGCACCTTTCTGACAAACATTTTTTTTTATAGTGCTACTCAGTTTACTCACAGTTCTGTGATCTGCATAGTACATGTTCTTTGTAGCAGTCACATTAACCCTCTGCACTCTGTGGATGAGAAGTGTGCCCATGTGAGTGCACGGTGAGTGATGCAACAGTGTGAGAGTAGCGAAAGAGGAGTGACTGCAGGGTGAGTGAGTTTACCATGAATTTGGGTGCGGATGTAAGTGCAGAGTGGGACGAATGAATGCATGGTTAATGATGGGCTTGTTTGAGCAAGTTGCAAATTGAGCAGTGAGGGGACAGGTGAATGAGGTGTCACATGAGTACATATGAGTGGTGTGACTGCAGGCTGAGGTACAGGGTGAACAACGCAAGTGCATTGTGATTGCAGAGTGATCACTGTGAGTGCAGTGTGAGAGGGTGAATGATGTGAGTGCATGGTGATCAGTGTGAGTGCATTGCGATCGCTGTGAGTGCAGGGTGAGCGTGAAAGTGAAGTGTGAGAATGAGAAGTGAGTTCTCTGAATGCAGGGTGCATTCCCAAACACTTGAAGTAACTCAGCATATTATTGACGGCAGCGTAGGGTTTAAGATATAAGTTAAACTATTACTATTCTGACATTAATCAGGGATCGAGGGTGGAGAAAATAAATAATATGCTGATCCTGCAACACACTTCCAGTCCTATGGTTAGGGTTGCCTGCTCATTATTTTGATGTCCCAGACAGTACAAAAATAAGCAGTCACCTAAAGCTGTATATTTCAGCACTCATCTGTGCGTACTTGGAACAGCAAATATAAATAAAAGCACTTTTAATTGTGTTCTAGGGCTGCCTCAATGATCCATGACTGATAATTAAAGGGAACAAAGACAGAAAAGTCACATTACGAAGGAATGCATATGATTTTATGTACAATCCCATTTAGTGTCAAGAGGATGCCTTTGCAGGCTCTTTAAACATCAAATGGCTGGTATTTCTCTTCTTGCAACCCTACTTTATATTTATTTTCATGAAATGCATTCTCACTCTACTGCAGTAACTGTAAAATACAAATGTAAGGAAAAGGCAGAGTTGGGGCCCAGGGGGTACTGGAACTAGAAAAAATCAGTAAGCACTTTACAAAAGGTATGTAAATCTGCAAATGGTCCTTAACGACCTGTGAAAAACTCAGGAGATAAGACTGCAGACAGCCCAGCGGAGCCCACAGCAGCTCGAGCTGAGACACACTACGGGTGATGGAGGGGGGCTGAATCCATTGTTGTGCCTCACAGAAGTGTGACCGGGAATGCGCGACCCCCTTTCCATCACTTCACGGCCCCCCTGGGGGTCGCGCCCCACACTTTGAAGACCCCTGCACTACAGTAAAAACACAGAATAAAATTGCAAACAATTAGCAGAGTAACATGCTGTTACTGGCAGAACCAGCCGCTGTGAGTCTGCGCCATTTCCCAGCTTATATGGAGTGAGGGAAACCCAATTCCAACCACTTGAGCTTGTCATACCACAATGGCGCCTCTATGGTAGAAATGGTAGGAGTGTTAAAAAATTGCACAAAAAGCAATAAAAAAAAAATAGTATTAAAATTAGTAGCTCTGCCAATCCCAGTAACCCACTGCAGTAAAGACACTGAAGAAAATTTAAAAAATGAGCAGAGTAACAAGTCGTTACCGGCAGCCTCAGCCGCTGCACATCTGGGGCATTGTCCCACTGATATTGAATGAGGGTAACTTAATTACAACCACTAGAGCATGTCGACACAAATTGGCACCTTAGTGGTGGTGTCAGTGGAAGTGTTAAATAATTGCACAAAACCCCTATTTTTCAAAACAGTATTGAAATTAGTAGCTCTCCCAATCTCATTAACCCACCACAAGAATAAACACAGAATAAAAAGGCAAAAAATTAGCAGAGTAACAAGTCGTTACTGGCAGAGGCAGCCTCTGCGTTTGAGTCTACGGCATTGCACTGCTTATATGGAGTTAGGGTAGTAGTAACCACATTTCAAAGAGGTCAAAGGGCCTGATTCACAAACTGCATTTTGTAGCACATATAGCAGTTCTACAGTGTTACTACTTACTACAAAATGCAATGCACAAACCTAGATCTCCACTTTCACTGCTCCTTTTTTTCTATAGGGAAATCCTCACACATATAGGTTTATTACTTAGTATTATATGTGGTTGGGACCAGGGAGCCGCTGGAAAAAGAACAAACTTACTACTAAAAAAGAGGGATTTAAGAGGGGTAGGGGGGTTAGGGAGGGACATTCACCCAAGCACAAAAGAGTAACGCCATTCCTATTCTTAAATTGTCCTTTTAAAGTTATTACAGCCAGCAAGGACCTAAAACAATAGTAAAGGACCCAAAACAATAGTGAAGTCCAGCACCACACATGGCTAACTACTAGTACTGCAACACCCTCCCACAGAAAATAATGGAGGTAGGAACGTAAAATAAAACACCATAGGAAATATTGTTAAATTGAATGAAAGCATTTAAATTAGTTAAGCACAAGACCCCGTGTCCAGTATTGTGGTGAGAGTGTGCGACTCCTGCCTCTCTGCTGGAAAGGTCGACCAGATCTCGCGACCAAAAGGGAGAGTTTAGCATATTGCAGAAACTGTCTTGGGTCCATCTGGAACAGAGGACCAGCCTCTTCCAAAGTAACAATGGAGCTGTTCGGGTAGAGGTTCTCCACCCTCTGACTGCCACCCTCCGCTCATTGAGGTATATTCATCAACAACTGTATGTGCTGAAAAGGCTTCAGCCACCAGAGAGGAAGAAATCACGCATACAGGAATCTTCCCTAGACTCGCTTCACTGTTAGCTCCGAGACCTTCACCACCTGTCTCACTATATATGGGCTGTCCATCAGCACCCTTATGCTGCTAATCAGGAGTTTGAGAAGGCTTCCCTCCTACTCCAGTTCTGCCACCAGCCTTTTCTCCCTGTTACTCCTTCCACGCACCATAATGCCACGTATTGTTGGAGCCTGGACATAGAGTGCAACCACAGATCTGGAAGTCCCAGCCCCTCCCAAAACAGGGCGCAGTTTCAGGATGTCCAATTTGACTCTGCTCCTCTTACCCGCCCACACCAAGGACACCAGGAGGCTGTTGATTTCCGTGAACGCAGATTTCACAGTTTACAGAAGGAATTCTGCACCATGTAAAGACACTGGAGCAGTAGCACCCTCTTAATTAGGGACAGTCGGCCCATCACTGAGACTGGTAGCGTGTTCCAGAAACTAATAGAGGTACGTAAATTATCAATGAACTGCCCCTTTTTTAAGGTCGTCCTGATGACCTAGATTGTGTGTTTTTTTGGATGCCCAAATATTGTAACTTCTCAGTGTCCGAAGGGAGTCTCATTCTGGGAAGGTTTGCCTTCAGTAGATCCACCAGCTTTGCCAAAGGAAATAAACCATCTTATGCCTGTTGACGTGTAGACCAGATGCCCATCCAAAGTCCTCCATTAGTCCCAACATCACCAGCACTGAGCCCGTCCGGTTAGCTGATGTAAAGGAGGATGTTTTAGGCATACAGCGATACAATGTGAATGGTGTTCCTGACTCGTATACCCCAGTTTCTAAGATCCAGTCTCAGGTGTATTGCCAGCGGCTACATACATCGTTAATGCGAATAGGTGTGGGAACAGTGGGCAACCCTGTTGCATGCCCCTCCCCATATAGAGAACCTCAGTCACTACGTTCCCAGTACGCATCCTCACGGTGGGCTTGGTGTAGAGCAGCCACACCCTGGACAAGAAACTCAGTTACAGCCCCATGCGCCCCATAACCTCCCACAGATATTCCCAGCTCAGGGTGTCAAAAGCTTTTCCCATGTCCAATGCCACTAGTGCAGCTTCCATGTCTGCCTCTGAACTAAGAGCATCATGTGTGACAGGCGGCAGAGGTTTATATAGGTATCCCGTCCCGGTCTGAACCCGCATTTGGTTCATTACAACCTGACCTAGTCTCGTCTGCAGCAGTTTTGAAAGTATTTTCGTGTCAACACCCAAGGTCTCTCGGGTCTTTATCTGGCTTAGGTATCATCACATTTAGGGCACCCCGCATAGACGGAGGTATTACACTTTGACACCTGGCCTCCAAAAATGCCTCCAGGAGCCGGGAGACAAGCAAATCAGAGTAGCTTTGATAATACTCTACCAGGAGACCATCAGGACTAGAACACTTACCACAGGCCATATCACGTATGGCTGCTGCCACTTCCTCCTCTCTTATCTACTCCTCTAGTCCCTGTCACATTAACCCGATCCAGAAAGGCTATCATTTCATTCAGTGTGTCCATAGAGTAGATAGAGGGGTAAAACTGGCCCCTCCATTTCTTCTGCAATTTCTGGGCCTCTCCCTCCTGTAGATGGGTTTCTTGTAACATTGCTATAGGTACACCCAACCTCCATAGAAAGGCTTTCACTCTGTAGTGCTTGACAAAAGTGTTCAGTCCGCACATGTTCCAGGTGACCATACACATGCATCCTGCCATATTATATCTAATGAATAATCCTACCTCTGGTCGTCCTAGACCATTTCACCAACCCCCCGCATCTCGGGAATCCAGGTAAACCATACATCTATTGCACACCCACTATATGGGTGTCGTTCACCATTATGTAATGTAGATCCAAATCAAGAAAACATACCCCACCCCATCCTCCTCCCCGGGTAACCAGTCACAGACAAGAACTGTGTCTATCCCATAACAGACCCCCACCCCCTCTCCGACCATGTGAAACTAAATGTGCATGTCTCAAGTAGCGTGTAATAGAAACAGAGCTCTTCACCTCCTAAGTAACTTAGTATAGTATAAAGGGAATGTGCTATGCCTAAGATCCAACCAGCAAACAATCAGACCAAAGTACACTCTGACCTCTAACTGTCCTTCACTATAGTCATCTCACACACCCCTCAGTGGGGTGGGTCTCCACACTCCACACTCATTACCCATACAGCCTTTGCAGTTCGTCCTGAAACTCTCACAGCACAGTAAAAACAGAAAACAGGGAAGGAAGAAAGGAAAGAAAGGAAAATAGAAAAAAAGAGGGTGGTGACCAGAGAGATCATCCATCGCCCTTCCACAAAGTGCCTCTCCACACTACACTCGGCACACCAAAAAGAGTATATTAGCTTAGTGAAGCACAGTACTTATATCATTACAATAGTCAATTTTACCCCTCTGGAGTCGCAGTGTCCAAATCGTCCTTTGCAGCCGAAACAATTAATTATTCACGGTCCTTGCCACCCCCTGGGTCCACACACTGCCACCGACACACAGGTGTAAGAAATTATCACCTTGCCATATCGGGGTTTATGTGCCAGCCAGTTCCAGCGTATCTTCTACCATATTGAATCTGCTCCCACTGGAGGCTGCAGACGTGACCACCTCCACCCAGGCTTTAGCCTTCTCCCTTTGCACACACTGGCGTTCCATGTCAAGCATGCCATCCTGCCTTACCACCACGTTAGTTTTCAGAGCGTGACTCCCTCTTGCTCCTGCCTCGTCACCTCTCCGTCAATCTGTTCCTTCGTTTTCTCTGGCACCAAGCAAGGATCCCTTCGAGGGATGGGTATCAGGAGCCTGCCAACTTCCTGAATCTCCAGCCAGTTCCACTCTTCCTCAGACTTCGAAAACAATAGAGAGTTCCCCTCGTGCAGCACCTTCAATTTTGTGGGGTATAGGTGCATGTTTTTAGTCCTACGGCCTTCACATTCTTTTTAATGCCCCCAAAACATTTGTCGCAGCTACTGCACTCATTGTGTATAGTCTGGGAAGATCTGGATAGTGTGGTTCCTTTAAGGTGGGATTTCCCAACTGCCAGAGCGCCTGCAGGATTGCATGCCTATCCGTATATCTGAGTATCTCCGTGATCAATGTTCGCTGCAGTCACCCAATGGCAGAGGCGGCACCAGAGTCCTATGGGCATGCTCAACTACCTCCGGCAGCAGTGTTCTGACCTACAGTTCAAGAAATAGCTGCGGAGCTCCACCCTTCGCGCCGTCGGAGAACCCCACTAAGCGCAGATTGCAGCACTGGTAACGTCTCTCAGCATCCACAGCGTGCATTACTAGCTTCTGCATTTGTACAGTGAGGCTGGCAACTATTGTTGTCACCCCCTCCTGCAGTTAATTTGCTTGTTGTTTCATTGTCAGGGACCTCTCAGCTACGTTGTGTAGATCTACCGCTGCAAGTTCACATCCATGGAGACTGAATCGATCTTGGCTTATACATCAGCACTTGAGGCCTCAATGGCCACTAGGAACTGAGCACCCGTGGGGCCCTGCAGCTCATGAAGCCCCTCTCCGCCCCTAGTTGGCGGGCACCCCCAGGTCCAGAAGAATGTATTGGTCGATTTTTGTCTGCTGGGCTCCTCGGGGCACCATGTCTCCCATTGTCACTCCCCAGTGAAGCCTCCAGTGCTGTCCTCAGGCAGAGATTAGGTCAGAAGCACACACAGCCTCTCTGGGTCCCAGCGGTTGACTCCAATCCACTCAACAACATTCAGAAAGGTATATTATTGGAGCAGGGAGATTTCAGCTTTTCCCCCACACAAACAAGCAGGGATCTGCTGCACCCCCATATAGTGGGGGGCCTTTACAATCACATGGATCAGACAGGCCACATGTTACTAAGGGTACCCATAGTCTCCCACCTCAAGGACAACATTCTGGCCTCATCACCAACTCAAAAGTCCGGCCATAGACCCAGATGACACCAATGGGGACAATACAGTGGTCGGGGCTCCATCGGCAGGTGGCACCTCATCACCCAGTAGGTGTCCCAGACCTCTAGGCTCCAGGTAGGCCACTTTACCACTGTCCCACACCCCATGTCCTCAGGAGTCATACTCTCACCTTGTGTTTCAGGCCTGCAGGCGTCATGACCCACTCCTGTCTCCACACTCTCTTCTTGGTGTGGACCCCACAGGCCCACAGTGTTCCAACCGCCCCCAGAGTAACCAATCACAGGCCCTCCTGCCTTCTCAGTGCCTCCTCATGGTCCCCCCATGCGTGGGGGAACCACAGGCCAGACAGAGGGGGGAGGGCAATGATGGGAGGTGGCAGGGTCTTCCCCCGAACCCACCACTTTCAGTGCCTCCTCATTGTCCCCCCATGCGTGGGGGAACCACAGGCCAGACAGAGGGGGAGGGCAATGATGGGAGGTGGCGGGGTCTTCCCCCGAACCCACCACTTTGCAGGGTCTTTCCAGCTATGTCTCACCGCTCCTCCCTGCAAAGTGCTTACAGGGCAGTGCTGGCAGGCCCAGGCCTGGCAACTAGACTGGAGGAAAAATTATGTCCTCTGCTGCCCCCACAGCCGGCTCCCAATTCAGGTTGCAGTTCCTGGAAGCAGGGGGGGGCCACCATCCACCGACCATCTCCCCGGCAGTCTGGGCTCCAGTTCCCGCTCCTCTAGGCCCACACTCAGAGCTCTCAGCATATCTCCAGCTTAGGGGCCCGTTGCCTCTCCAGGTGCAGCGCGTATACGCTGCTCGTGTGCAGCTGCCTCTGCACTTTTTTCTGACCCCATTGGTTACCGGGAGTGCCTCAGCACCGCCATCAAGCAGCAGTGCTCAAGTGGAAGCAATGTGGTGGAGGATTGGAGCAGGATTATGGATGTGGTGATCCGGGCTGGGAGCTAGTGCCGCCGGCTGGCCATCTTGCTGCCACCATCCTCATGTTAAGTTAATTTTTAAATTGAAAAATGTTTATTAAAATCTGTTAATGTGAAATAAAAATGTTTCGTTTTTAGATAAGTGTTTTACAATTAAATAAAAATCATTCATATTTTTAACGTCTTAAATAATTTCAATTAATTTAATTAACAGTATTTCGTTTGTGAATACATTTTAAGTCCTTTTCTAAATTATATTCTATGAGCTGGTGTTGCAGTATCAGTGGTTTGCCATGTGTGGTGCTGGACTTACTACTGCTCCTTTGTGTCAGTAGTAACTTCCGTAAATTTGGATACAACCCCAGTTTCAGAGGGTGGAGACATGTAAATCGACACTTTTGTGTAAGTTTATCGTTTATGCTCAAATTTTGAGAATGCCTAAAATAGTTAATTTACTTAAAAGTAGAGTAAGTGTAATAGTAGTAAATGTACATGTGTAGCTAAATGTCCACTGAGTATTTACAAATGAAGCTGTCAGTCTGATAGCAACAAGGGGATCAGTTAGAAGAATAAATCAGTGAGCTAAGGGGGATGTTGTAGCTAGCTGTAATAAAAACTCATACTGACAAAAGCATCAATTTGTGTGATAGATGAGATACCTAATGCCATTGTGAGATGTGCTATTTTCAGGAAACACCCGCGTAAAATGCTTAGAAACTGAACATTGCAATTAAGAGATGACAAATGTATGTGGTGTGGCAAGAGAGTATCTGGCAAGAATATTTTAACATAAACTACATTTTAAATGTTTCAGAATGGAGACAGACTTTAAGTCTAATGAAAATGAGCTATTACGAGAAATAGAAGAGAAAGATAAAGTAATTGATGAACTCACCAATAGACATGGTTCCCTTTCAAATGTACAAGATGACCTTGAACAGGTAGGAGATCTTTGGAAATTACTGCAGTGTACTGGGTGACGGGAATTTATTTAGTGTTGTAGTGTGCTGTTTTTGTGGTCATTAGTATTTTTCATATCTTTCGCATTCTGCAATAACTCTTCTGCATTTTGCATTTCCTATGTACAAACGAGGGGAAAATGTTCAAAATCCATCCCCAAAATGTAGTGAACCACTGAGCTTCGATACCATACTCTTCAAATTGAACAGTCTTAGTAAGAGCCCACACCCTTAGAGATTAATGCTTAAATGAGACCTTTATTATATACATAAAATAGCTGCAAATGCAACAACGTGCCACCATTGAATACCTTCTCTGGATTATCCTCCTACACTAGACAATATTAAAAGTGTGAAATGGCATATGTTTTTACCTTCCAAATATTTTTAGATTCCATCTGACGGACAACCCATTTAGGTAAAGGGCTTTTCTAAGGAAAAGTATGCAATAGACAAAAAGTGTAACCATGATATGAGCACTCTGCTTCTGATTATTAACTCATAGAGTATGGTATTGAGATGGGAGCTGTAAAATACAGACAGGATAAACCATGCGTTTAGTTATGCCCAAAGGTATTTTATGCAGTGTTTTATGCTTCTGTACCTTTCTCATGAGCAGTAATTGCCACTACTATATGGACTAACAACAATCCTTGCCATATTTCCCTAAAATGTCTGAGGTGCTTCTTAAATTTGGTTTCGCAATCTACAATAGTCTTACATATTGAAGACATTTGTTTTCATAGCAGATTAGCGACTGCATACAAGAAAAAGAGTCTTGACGACTCATTCTATGTAAGCCATGCCCGGATTTATGGAAATGATTCAGCCATCTTCCACCTACAGCCAATTAAATAAAAGACAAAATGGGAATAGAGTAATCACTAAATTATTGCATCACATTTCTTGCAATTTAATGTTTAGTAGTCGGACTTGCTGCCAATGTCGCACCAGATATTATTACCCAGAGACGGATCCTGGCTTTGTGATTGTTCCCTCGAGGGCATAAATGTCACTGACTGCAGAAAGCCTCTCTAGTAATTATTGCAAGAAATCTTGGTACATAAATTGTGACCCCTATTTGGTGGTAACTATCCAAGGCCCAAAGTTGTTATGTAGTAAATGTGTTTAACATCCGGGATATTTAAAGATCGTTCAACTCAAAACAGTCATGGTTGAAGTAGTAGTCATGCATAAATGTGACACTGCATGGAAATGGGGGTGGTCTGGCTACCCTAAATGTGTGTGCCAATCCAGAGCCATGTCTGGCCATTCCTTGTGTTTTTCAAGGGTGAACTAGTTGGTAAGTATGCCGTTGTGAAGTTGGCCTTCTCCCATCCTCTAGAAGCTGGTGGGTGAACACAGTGGGTGAAAGGGACGTCCTCTGGTGTTTGGATGATGCCCCATTAATGCCCAAGTCTAAAAGAAAATCAGTATCATAAATATTAACATCATTCTTTTGCAGATAGTACTTAATCAGTTGTAGTACATAAAACATTACATTAAATAAGGTATACATGGCACTTTTGTAAGACATTACATAACATAAGAGACCTTGGGATGACACATTTTAAATAGCGTATGCACTTATGTGTGCTGATGAAAGGTTCATTTTTTAAGTTAGCAGTGGAGAGGAGGAGGAGTAGGAAGTACTTTGGAAGAAGCACTTCAGAAAGCTTCAAACGGAGGAGGTCCTGAAACTCACGCCCACAGCTCTCTGTAGCCCAAAAAAGCATAATCTAGGAGGGAAGAAATCAACAAAGGTGGACTACCAGGTCAGCAGTGACATGGGCAGTCTAGCACAAAGTCCTCTACCATCTTAGGTTGCTACATGTGTGGAATCCAAAATGGAAATGCACTTTGAACAAAAGCACACACAATCCCCAGACTCAGCCCTTACATACACATTTTGTATACACAGCTGCATGGACATGAAAGATCCCTATTAACGTAGACTGTTCGAACCTTTACATGGAGAGGCTAACAGGCACCTCTCCTTGAAATATGCAGGGGGAAAGGCATGCCCCTTTACTATCAGTTTAGCTGCAAGCACTGCCAGATCTACAAAGCTCAAAGAGAGAGGGCATGGGCCACTTTCAAACAGAGAGGTGCAGATTGGGTGCCCTCATTACTTGAGTGCACAGCTCTGGGGTTTTAGTCCAGTAAACAGGTAGAAACCTCAGTGACATTGCATGATTTTGAGGCTCACTGGGAATGGTGTAAGGGAACATGCTGAAAGGTTCTGTAAAAAAAAGCACATAGAACAGCGCACCCCACTCTCCAGAGACATAGAGAGGACATGTCAACCTAAAAAGAGTAGTTGCACCTCAGTAGTCTAGGAGTACTCTTCACTAGGTAAGAAATTCTGTTTTTGTACCCTTAAGTACTTTTTTGTACTGTTTTGTACTCTTTTTGCACTCTTAATTACTCTTAAGTATCCTGTAGTGAGTGAGGGCCCCACAACAGGAAAAGGTGGATGAAAACTTTTGCTCTTATACACCTGTCCTACACATCATACCAAGGGACTGGGGGTGGGGGGTGATTTTGGACATCCAAATGGATTAAGGTAATTCTATGCTTTTCCAGTGAGGTAGACTTACCGAAGATTCACGTTGTCTCCCAACACCGGTTTGGCCTTGAATGCCTCCCGCAGATGGTGGGAAGGTGAATTGAAGTTGTATATAGAGCCTACTTCTTCCCTCATCAGTAGCATAAAAGGCCCAATGTCAAATGTTCCAACACATATCCCCATAGGATGAGTCCACCATGACAGATTACCAGAGAAAAAGGAAGGCGCTACCAACACATATCGAAATTCCTCCTATCCACCGAACTAATCACAGCGGAATATATGTGCCAAGACACACTTCCCCCGGCAACCTTCTCATTAAAACCACCCAAGATAGGGAGGAGTCTTTTCTAGAAATACAGTGTACAAGGCAGCAGCTAGGTGGGAATCGGGTAGAAAGACAGGAGATACCAACAACTCCCTGATGGCAGACCCTTTCTCTCTTCTCTCCTTACAAGCAAAAGAGGAGGCGTTGCATGAGGAAGGACTCTCAACATCCCATTGGCTTTTAGAAGATGAAGAGGCAGGAATATTGGAGGCAGGAAGACAAGAGAGACCAACAGCTGCCTAATGACAGACCTTTTTGTTTCTTTATTGCAATAGGGACCTTGCGAGACTACCTTTAAAAGGAGCCTTTTTAAACAGAAGGTACTCCCATTCTCAAGCCACAAACCCGAATCCTCAGATCTCTTGAAAGGACCATAAATGTCTCCAGCAACAAAGAAAAGCACTGTTGAGAGTTTGACAAAATATCTCTATAAGCCCAATATTTTACCTTTGAACTCAATAAACCATGGATATGAAGTGAAAAACTGAAGAGAATTTTCTTTCTTGTATTACTGAATGAAAACCATTGAAACCTACTCTTGTATTAGAATTTCACAGTATTTACACCTCCTTGACCAATGTGCATCAAACTTAGAGGAAACAGCATCCAAAAACCAAGCCTCCTTTGGTGCAGATTGCTCAAACAGGTGTAAATGTATAAGTCGGGTCCGACAAATTGTCAGTTTTCTGATTCCCATTCATGCTCCCATAGCAAATTTTGGTTGGCACTGGCCCCCAATTTATGTAGATCTCTCCCCAACCTGCCAAAAAAGCCAGGGGCATATATGCTACCAAAAAGGGTCCTTCAAACCCAAGCACAGGTCGATGTGCCTGGCCAGAACACAGATATGTCAGGCCTGGGAATTTAAAATGTACTGGGCGGGTAAAAGCAACAGAGAGGAATTTGTTTCACTCGTACATACCTTGCCTGTAGCTATTACGAACAAAGTATAGACGTAGCGATTGGTGTGGGTGGAGGTGTAGTAAAGTTGCCATGGGCCTGAATGCAAGCAAGTAAAATGGGCCTCCCATGTCGACAGCCCAAGTCTCCTAATGTACCCCAAGTGAGGGGGTTTTTGGTTTTCTTTGTCCTAGTTATCACTTTGTTAAAGTTGCTGTGAGGACAATTTGTAAGACATGGTTGATTTTAACATGCGTTGGGCCTGTTCAGATTGGATTCTGTACCCTTTATGATATAGAAACATCCCTGCAGCATGTGCTTTATCAAACCAAGCCATCCAATTTACAATGGAAGGTAAAGTGCATATTTTTTGTGGAGGGAGCTCAACTAAATGATGAACTTAAGGTAAATTTAGACAACACAAAGAGGTCTGAAAGCTGGATATAGTTGAAGGGCTTCATTTTATTCCATTACTTGCAATTATTTATATAAGTGCTTCAGGGATAAGGAATTGTGAAAGCTCTGTGGAAGTCTCGAAAGTGTGAGAGCTGTGCCTGTTGCAGGTCAGAACATATGTGGACTTCTGTATACATTATTGAATAGAAGGATTAGTGCGGAGTACAGGCTGTTATAGAGGTGCATCCTGAGGGCACTATTACAGTAGATGCACCTTTGGGTACAGCATAGATCATCACAGCAATGCATGGTGAAGTCCCTGAGAATGCCTAAGTACTGGAATAAGAGCAATGTGCAGGCCAACATAAAGGGTATTAAGAGAGATACACCAGCTTTGCAATAACTGTTTTTGGGAGCTCCAACCCACCGCTATAGCGACAAACTCAGGAAGATGAGAAAGGAGCTTTGATTCTGCCCTGGAGATGATAATCTGCCTCATCTGTATGCCAAGACATATTCGACTTCAAAAACATGAGCTCTAGCTGCTTTTCTGGTGTCCTTCTGTGACCAGCGAGGAGTGGCTTGGTGCGCTGCTTCCCAGCCGAGTTTCTTATTAGATTAGGTGGTGGTTCTAATGTGAGAAGCACACCCTTCATCTGAGGCCTCCAGTATTGGCTGGATTACTCATCGGCATTCTTCATTACTCCAATTCTCCCTCACTCGTCCCAGTAGTTACATAATTGAGTAATATTGCAATATTGCAGCATTAAGGCCACCTTCCACCCTTTCCCACATCTTTCTTCTCTTTCTAAAACTTTCTAAGGAGTTTACCAATAAAGCCCTTCTCCCACTTTCCCACTTCCTTTTATATACAAAGCCCTTCTGAAAGAAAATCGGCTGATGAATAATTTGGGGTCGGAGGGAGGATTGTAAGTACTGGGATGAGTGATCTAGAAGCAAGGTATTGAATTTTTCTGGAAAGTAATCCAGCCATTATCTCCTCTTTTCCTCACTCTTCCCATCCCTTATGTAATTGAGGTGTGCCCAAGCTAATACACCTCATCAGCCAATAAAAACACCACATGTGTAAAACCTACATAGACAGAAAAAATTGTTTAATTATTTATTCGTTCATCTATTGAAAAACTGAAAGAAACATAAGTGCTGTAAGGCTGACAACTGAATCAATAAATAAATAAATACATAAATAGTCCTGAATTATAACCAAAAGACATAGCACTCTTTATAACAGAAAGACCAAAGTCTTATTCAGGCTGCTGAGCTACATCAAACCTATAATGTACAATGAAGATCGATGGAGAAGCCCAAGTTGCCACCTTGCATATGTCGCCCACAAAAACCTTGGCCTACTTGGCCCAAGAAGTGGCAATGCATCCGGTAGAATGAGCCTGAATAGAACAGGGGGACTACCTGGTGTTTCCCTCACAAGCAATACATATTACCATTTTGATTTATCTTGTTAAGGTAGAGGAACATGGCTCCTCTCCTCTTCTTACCAGCCCAAAAATAACAAAAACACTGTCCAATTTTCTATATTCAGAAGATCTTCTATGGCAAATTGCCACTGCCTGTACTACATCTAAGGGATGAGGTGAATTAGAATCATCAAGAACTGGGGAATTCAGGACTGGGAGAACTGTTTCCTGTTCCCTGTGAAATCTAGGATTGATCTTGGGCACGAATCTGTCATCTAGGGACAAAACTATTCTGTCCTTGAACATTACAAATACAAGTGTGGACAGGCCAAAGCCCCAATCTCGCTTTTACATATAGCTGTTGTGACTGCAACAAGAAAAAGTACATTTAGGGTAAGGAGTTTCTCTGATATTGAGTCTGATATAGAGTCTAAAGTTTCAAACGGAGAGGCCTGAGGAAATGAGAGAAGTAAAGGAAGGCCCAATGAGGAAAAGGATTCTTGACTTTAGGGCACAACAAAGAAAACCTTTTAAAGAGCTTTGGAATTAAAGGTTCAGTAGTAGAGCGGTCCCCCCAGGGTTCTCTAAAATATTTTGCAGTCGCTCACTGTAAACTAAGAGTGGTGATTGAAAACCCTGTCTCAAAGCAATCCCGGAGAAATTGCAAGACCTCAGGAGCTAAAGCTGCAGTTGGGGAGATGGATCTCGCAGAGAACTAAGAAGTAAAAGATGACCAGTGATAGTTATAAGAGCTCTTAGTAGAATTATGTCTAGTCTGCTGAAGGAAGTGGGCCACAGGAATAGAAATACCCTTCTAGAGGAGCCCCTCCCTTTCAACCTCCAAAGATATAGACGTAGAAGGGAGCAAGATTGGACTCACAGTGGCGGGTGGCTCAGAGGAAATGGACATTCAGGGAGAATTCTTGGTGCATCACTAGCTGACAAAGTAATGGAAACCAAGGTCTTCTTATCCTATACGGAACCACTAATGCCATTTCCACTGGTTCCCTCTATAATCTTGCAAGGATCCCTGAAACCAAGGGAATCAGTGGAATGGCATAAAGCAGCCTGATTGGCCAAGAACTGGATAAAGTGAGGATCTGGAATCTGGGACAAAACCTCATAGCAGTAACCCTGTGAAATGAGCAAAGGACCCAGCTGTCCAATAGGATATCTGTTTAAATCTGTGGAAAATAAAGAAGGCAGACCACAACAGGAATCTCCAACTGTGCAAACTAGTCACTAAACTTGATTGTGTCCCCCTCTACCTCCTGACTGCTATAAAGGGGCATTAGAGTGGGCACCTTTGACTGAAATCTTTATCTATTTTGGTTAAAATTAGTTTTCCTTTTTCTGTATCCGAACCATCTTCTTTTCTTACCGTCAGATGATTTTTGCTTTGAGTGAAAGGTTGAGTGTGCTTCAGGGACTGAAAAGATTTTTGAAGCACCTCTTCTAGCTCCTCTCTGCAGAAACGATTTCCAGTACAGGGTATTCTCAGTAAGCAACTCTTCTGGGCAGCTTCAGCCTTTCAGTTGTGCAGCTGTAAATGACATCTAGCAACTATCACACCAGCAAAAGCAATTGCTGATTCCCTTAAATTATCAAACATTAGATCTGATAGCATGGACTTCCATCCTCCTCAATGATTATATTTTTGCCCTGCGTATACTAGATGTAAGTACCTTATAGTCTTTAACTAGCGACTGAGATGTGTAGACGCCAAGATCGCAGACTGCAGGGCAAGACTAAAGCCCACATGAGAATGCTTCAGTGCACCCTCTACCTTCTTATCACTGGATCAGGCAAACTCACATCGTCTGACAGCAGGGAAAGCTTTCCAGTCAGATTTGAGAGAATAGGATCAATAGTTAGGTTCTGCAGAAGGTCAGTGTCTCCCATGGCTGAAGTATGTAGTCTTCCCATGAATCTCGGTGCCAAAACTCTATCAGGATCTCTCCACTCTCTTTTTAGCAGAGTCATGACTGTTGGTATGATGGGGACTCGAGGTAGAAGCATTCTGTGAAATTACCTAAACCCTTCACTGCTAGTACCAGGCTGTTCACCCTCCATAGGCAGATTAAGGTTAGAGGATAAATAAGTCACAATTGGCTTTATATTGTCTCTTTGAATATATTTCCTGCTTGGTGTAGGAGAACCTGCAGAAAACCCAGCTTTGTCTTTTTCATAAACTGGAGACTCCCAAACTGAGACAACTGAAGGGGAGGAGACTTGCCAGATGAAGAGTATGGACTAGAAACAGGAGAAGCCCCTACCTTGTGACGATTATAAGCATCAGACAAGGACTTCACTAATCATTGGAGGACCATCTCTGAAAGCACCTGGAGGCCTTGCTCTGGTTCTTGCTGAAACCTGTCTGTGTAGGTATTTATCACCAGGAGATAAATAAGAATGGTGACAAGCTTTATGCAAATGCTTCCCCATGGCTGTAAAGACTCAGGAGCATCAAACACAAACCTGGACTACTAGATCCCACCTTATGTAGTTCAAGCGGCCTAACAGAGGTTGTCCAGGAAGAATGCGTGCCAGGAACCTGCGTTTGAAAAGCAAAATTTGTAGTTTAAACGTAATCCGAGAGTTACATAAAGTAAAATCACACGTGGGTGAACATATTTCCTTATTTATTGCCTGTACAGCCTCTATTTATCCCCTCTATTGCTTCCTTCCTCTCCCCCTTTTGTTCTTCATAGGGAAGCAACCAACCCGAGAAGAGCATAAAATCAGCTCTGTAGCCTCCAGCAACCTCCGGAATCATAGAGAGAGCTTGTCGGCTCACAGGTAAGAGAGTGAGGAGGGCAGGACTCTGGACTGCCACATGAGTAAAGGGAGCACCTACGTGTTCCCAAAACGGCAATGCTGACACAGGGTGGGCTGCCGCACCCCTCTATCTAATGCACACACCACCTATCCTTGTGCATTTCACTCCCTGCCAAGCAGAGGGAAGGCGTGAACAAGTGGGCCAGCAAGTACACAGGCCCATGCACCTTTTGTAAACATGCAGACTGCTTACACCACAGTAATAAAGTAAAACAAACATTGGCAAAACCAATCTGTTTCTGCAATGCAAGAGCTATTGGCTTTGTCAATGTCAGTGCTCTTGTCAGATACTATCGGGAGAAAACTTTACACACGCTTCTATGAATCACCCCTGGCTTGGCCATTGCTTATTTTACTGGTTGATTCTTCTAGCTGATCTGCTAATAGCCCTTCCTGTAGATAGTGCAGAGATTGCTGAGTTATTGTTGAGTTATAGCGCCATGTACAAGTCGTCGTCTGATTTAAAAAGTATAGCATCCCAATTGCATGGATGTAGCACAGTGAATTACATGACTGTTCCGTGATTCGTCTGCAGGTACATATTCTTGTACTATATGACGGGGGCTTTATGGTGCACAGATATAGCACTATGTACTACATGCAAGTTAACTGACTGAAAATATAGCTTCCTATACTATACAAAACTGGCCTGTCTGCACAAGCGTAGCTGTCTGTACTAAGAGTAAATCTACTGACGGATATAACGTACTGTACTGCATGAGCGACCTTAATGCACAGACCTGGGGGCCTGTGCTTTTGGAGTGAAAGGATTGGAAGTATAGCGCCCTATCCCATAAAGATGACTATAGTGCACACTTAGTGCCTTGGGCTTTAGTGCGGTTATCCCATGTGCCGAGTAGCATGTTTCCATATTGCATTGCATTCCATTTTTTCATATTGTGATTCTTACCACTAACAACGCGCCTGAGATGCATGATCAAAGTGTTACTTATTTGTGGACTCTGGTGTGCCAAATCATGCTGAAAAATGCCAATTTCCTGATGTGACCCTCTAAACATTAACCGACTCGGTACATTTGAATGGAAACTTTTGGCTCTGCCCTTCTGCACCAGAGGAGCATCACCACAGCCCTGATACCTAGTGCGCTGCAAGCGCAGAGGGTTCTCCTACTTTCTATGGGTTTCTAGTGAGTTTAAACCCCTTGTGCAGAGGCAGGTACTGTGGCATGCACTACACTTACTTGCTCTGGTGGTCTGCTTTCCACTCACTTTAAGCCACTTTGCGGACTATTGGCCTCACAGCATGTGCCTGCACTGCAGACACTGCAGCCTGCAGCACGCTGTGTGCACTGTGAGGATCCAGGGGCGGAGCTAAAGGGAGGTGAATGCATTGAGAAAATCCAAAATTAGAGTTGGGGGGTGTGGTGGTTGAAGGGATTATGGAGAGGGAAAAGATGGGGTGGAGTGGAATAGAAAGATGAGAACAAGGTTTACAGGTCTGTTTACATGAATGGAGTAAATGAAAACACAAGCGCTTGTGTTAAGTTCTCAAAACAAACAAATACAGAAGTTCCAAAAACACTTCCTAAAATGGGAGGAGTGGCTGGATAGTAATAATTGGTCCCTGCTCTCGGGGAGGCCTTAACACAGGAGGAGGCATGACACATGCATGCCAATGACAAATGGGGAGAATGTTTAGGAAAGTGACAATGGAGACAGCAAATGGGAAGCCCATGGGTGGGCTGGAGCCCACAAAGTATATACAACATGTCTCTTTCGTGATGGTGCATGCGCTGTCTAGAGCGGAGAACTAAAAATAATGGTCAATGCACCACTCATTATCCTGTGGGACACTGTACTCACCAGAGAAGGATAAGCGCCCGAGCAGTCTGCCTAGAAAGCCCAAACAGGAAGGGCACAAGTAAAAAAACAAGCATTGGCATAGCCAATAGGTCTCGCTTTTGGGACCTTATAATTATTTAGTTATGCAGCACAATATCCTTGGTGCAACAACATTAACTGTTGCTTGGTTAAACACCTATAAGGCCCCAAAGGCGAGACCTATTGGCCATGCCAATGCTTGTTTTTATATGCCTGCATGTATCCATGTTTTCTCTCATATTTATTTATCCGTGTGTGGAAAAAGTCAATTTGAAACTAATTTTAAAATAAAATGTGGAAGAAAACTAAATGTGCCATATTACTATTTTATGGGTAGGATTTAGCGTGCCAAGTAGCCGCTTATAATAAAGCATTACAGTCACCAGGAAACTGTAGCTTTGTACAGCTAGCATATTTACCTATCTATAGCATTTCAAACTTCATTGAGGAATCCCATTTTTTTTTTTTAACTATGTTGTTAATATGCACTGCTGTTGTCCTAAAAGTCATTGACTCTCATGGAGGGGTGCTAAAGTTATGATGTCGTTGGATCTGTTTTAAAAAATTAAAAATACAGAAGTTATTGACACAGATTGTTTCCCTGTCTGCCTTTTAATGTAAAATTATTACACAAATGGGAACCTTAATCATACTGGAGAACAAAGGGAATGAATTACAAGCCTTCACAATAATGATCGTGCTGGCAACAGAAAAGAGCTCGTCACTAAACTGAGAAATTAGCATGGCGTTAAGACCAGTCCGTAAGGCGTCCAAGTGCTTACTTAAAACACCTTGTGAGGAAGAATTTTTAAAGAGTTTGGTAATCCGTGAGGGAGCTGCTGGGCACCTTGAGCAGAGTCCGAGGCATGAAATAAAATGGAAAGGCAAAGTAGAAGCTAAACATATTGGTTTACATAATGTACTCTGCTGCCTTCTTATCATATTTCAACCAGAGACGAAAATGTATTATATGAAATAGTCCGGGTTTGACCCTATGTACACCACCATAATTTGACAGCCTATGATAACTTGTCATTTACACTGATGCAGAATACTTACATTTCATACGAGATGCGTCATATTTTCTAGAGTAGTGTCCTTGATTGTACTACGGAATGCTTGCTGAATGCGTGATTAATTGTGCGAAACTTTGATTTAGTTTTGAAAGACTACCATTTTGAGCAGATTAGATTGGTCATGAAAAAATTAAAAATGACTGGAATAGTCAGAATTGTCACAGTTGGAGTGGGATGATCAGTAGTTGTGTTGTTTCTGTAAATGGCATCTCTGACAGCAACAATGGGAAGAGCAAGCAGAAGTGGTCTCCTGACGAGGACGCACTGGAGAGCACAAATAGAGATTACCCATCCCCTGCCTATTTTGAATGTATAAAAGTGGGAGCTGCAGACACATTTGTTGCTCAGTTCCAAGCTCACTTTGATCAAGGAAGGAAGTGCTTCAAAGAATACACAGAAGATTGCTGAGCAATCGGGGCCAGTGCATGTACGACATCAAGCTTTCCAAAGGTAAGCGGATCTGGAAGGAAGAGCTGTCTCCCTATACCGAAATGACTGGAGGCTGACCTGCCGGAGAGGAAAGGGGGAGGAATGCACCAACCCCACAGGAGGAGCAACAGACTAGTGCAAGCAGAAGCACCTGGCCCTGGAGTTCAGTCCATCCCCCCAAAGAGACTCGAAGGAGAGAAATCTGTGTTGGTCCCGTGACTGGAGCACAGACAGATTCTCTTGCCCAACCAGCCTGCACTGTGGCACTGCTCTGAAGTGTGGCCAAGCAGGCGGTGCCACCGTGATCCTAAAGTGTCTTTCACTGCTGCACTATGTGTAGAGTGCCCAAGCGAACTGTGACCATGAACACTATGCCCGAGTGCACCGGGCGGTGCAAGTTTTGAAGTAGTTGACAAAGCAGATTGCACCGCTGTGATGACTGCCCGGACCCGTGCGGTCTGCATTGCTGTGAGCTAAGCCAGAGCTGCGCCAATAATAAAGTGCCTGCAGTAGCCCTGTGACCTCTCACCCCGCCACTCACCTTAAAAGCAGACTTCGGGTGACAGCCACTGCTGCTGCTCCCAAAGGCTGCACCTAAGTGCTGAAGCACTTACAATCGGTGTGTCTCTACCCGGAGGGGGGGAAGGAAAACCAGACTGACACTGCAGGTCCCAGCCGTGTGGCACAGCTTGCATTTCTGAGATATAAACATTAGGACTGAGATTGTTAACTGAGCTTACACTCTGCAAGAAGGAGGTAGAATTGCATATGTGCCTAAAACCTACCATACCAGTCCCAACCACTGATTTAAGAGAGTAGAGCGAAGGGAAGAGAAACAAGACGGCAAAAGTGAAAGCAGGGGTGCGCACGCATGACGGCAAACACACGAGTGATGTGCGCGCAGCAGCGGCAAAAGTGAAAGTAACAAATGGAGCCTCGGGCGATAAAGCTGGCGGCTGCGCGCGTGCACGGCGAGTGACCGCGAGCGCTAGGCCAGCAGAAGCCTGGGGTAGGTAGCACTTTTAAAAGCACAGATTATGTGATTCAAGGGGAAGGAGAGCAGTCTGCATAGGGGAGTCCCAAGTGCAGCAGTCCTCCCGGTCTTGGTGCCGAGATACTTCCGACCCTTTGCAGTACGGGTTTAATGTGCCCCTGCCCCCACTTTATTTTTGTTTCTAAAGGTAGATTCGTACATTTAACCAATGAGCCTGTTTTGCATACAGAAGTGTTGCAGTCTACACTCGTTCATTACTAGCAAGTGGACCCACATCTCAGGTAGCCAGCTCTGGCCTTTTGCATTGTGGGACATGTAGTTTAATTGTTACGATTTTAATATGGGTTTTAATAGTAGTGTGCATGGTTGTGTTGGCTGAAAGGCAAGGTCTGTCAAAAGGTGCCACGAATACTAAATGGCACAGAACAGATGCCAATCCAGTTGTGTCCAGTTGTGTAACAGTGTGTGTTTATCTCTCTGTTGCATCTCTTAGGTCTGGGCTTGTATGTGGGGGTGTGCTGGTGTGTGTGTGAGGCAGAGAGGTGTCATTGCTTGTCTGTGTGTACGAGTATGCAAATGTGTGCTTGTGTATTTGTTTGGTGTCACGTCTATGTTTCAGAATCTATGCCTGGGTGCACTGAGAGCCACATGGCCTGTGTTCCTTTGAATGTGAATGTGGCGTGTCTCCTAGAGTGTCTGTGAGAGAGAGAGATGGAGATAATTGGGGAGGCTATATATACACATGTCACTCCGTGCTCGTGCGAACGTGTTTTATGTGCATAACCGCGTGTGTGCATGTGTTTATCTGTGTTGGTAAGATCTAAGTGTGTGTGTCGCAAGTCTATGAGCCTGTGCGCATGAGTGTGTATTTTTCCAAAGGTGCTTGCTAGAATGTGTGCAAATAAGTGCATGATGAACCATGGTGTGTTACTTCGTGTGTGTGCATACATGTTTACCAATGTGTCCCGTTTTATGTATTTGGGGACATTATATTTTATCTCCGGAGCTAGGGGCTGTGTGGCTGCATCCATCTAAATATATATGTTGTGTGTCTGAGTACGTGTAGGGGGAGGATATATTAATGTGTCACTATGTGCCTGTGTGTCGCTGCAGATGTATGGGAGCGTGGTTGTTTACGTCTATGAGCGTATTTTTATGTAAGAGGGTGGGTGTATGTGTATAATTTCTGCGTAAATACATATACTTGTCTGTCCATGTGTGCGCAGAGTGCATGAGGGATCATTATGTGACTGCATATGGAGGTGCGTTTACATTTGTTTCACTGTTTATGAACATGAGGCTTTCTCGGTATAAATATGTGTATGGGGGGCTGGGCTTTCATAAATCATGTGGTGTGTCTTAAGAGTTTGTGTGCATTACATCGATATACATGTTCGCGCATGTATATGTGTCTGTATATATGATGCCTCTTCTGTGTCTCTTAGTGTATTTGCATGGACGTGCAACAATGTGCGTGTACTTATATGTATGTTTGTGTGCTTTTGTGTTGAGTTCTGCGGTACAAACTAGAGAGCCTGAAGAGTGTGTGTGTGTGTGTGTGTGTGAGAAAGTGTAGAAGTGTGTTCATACAGTACCTTGGTCAGCACAAATATTACACGTGTTGTGTGGAGCAAGATGATTCATTAGAGTAACTGCTTACCCGCACAACCTTTAGTATATTACTCAATGTTCAAACTGTCCAAAATGTTCGTTCACCATTTCATTCCATATTCATCATGAAAAGTTGCATATAGAAAATAAATAACTAATGTGTTGAAAGATTGTGGCCCTTTGCCACATTAGTGAGAATAAATAGGGCTTATTACTATGACCATTGTTATTACTTAAGTACACTCTTGCAATTCAGACAACAGGGCCTAGAATAATGAGGCCCAGTGCGTAGCACGGTCCTCCTCACACCTGAGGGCGTGTGAAGGACTTGCACACCCCGCCCTCGACCCTCAATGTACCTGCCCTGCTCAGACTCCCTCCGCTGAGTCCCGGGCTCACGTGGCCCTGTCAGATGCGTTGTACATTCTACGAATAACTCAGACAGAGGGCTGGAGCGACAGACGGACGGAAGCTGCGTGCACAACGCGCGTCACTGATGCTTATATATCATATACGAACAGTAGCGTATCCGTTGAGATAAGAAACCATTAATAACCGATCGGTTATCTGCACTTATCTAGACAATGCATACACATTACCCATGATAGACGGGGACAGCTGACAGACATTTCTTTGTGTTGTGGGAAATGTTTGTTTCTTTGTCTTTATGCATTTGTGCTTTGAAGGTTCCTATATTTGATCACACACAGTACATTTTGTTTTATTTTAAGGGCGAAACGTACATTACATGACGGCTGCTGTATAAACGTAAACAGTGGCAATTGTAGGAGAGGTTGGTGTGTGCTTGTGTGGTGTGGGTCTGTATATGTGTGCTTGTCTGTTAGGGGCATAGTATAGAAATGTAAGTGTGTGTGTAAGCGTGTGTGTGTGTCTTTGGGTGTGTATGTAAGTGCGTGTTTATATCTGTGTTTGAGTTTGTGGGAGCTATGTGTGTGCGTCTGTGTATTTGTCCGAGTGTGTATTTGTGTGTGTGTGTATTTGTCGGAATATCTGCGTTTGCGTGATTGTGTATCATTGTATGTGTGTGTCAGTGTGAGGATGTCTGTGCGTATCTACGTGTAGTAGAAGGTAGGTGATTGTGTGCTTATGTGAGAGAATATCAGCGTTTGTTTGATTGTGTACGTGTGTGTATGTGGAAGTGTATGTGTCTCTCTCTCCAAGTCCTTTCTGCCCGGTTTGCCTCGGCTGGCTCCTCCTATGCAACACCGATACATCAATAAAAGACTGTGTGTTATATCAGCACTGGTAAGGCCTTACAGTGCGGGGCGGGTGAAGGGGCGGGGGGGGGGGGCGTGTACAGTGTGGCAAGTGTGGCGCTGCGCCTGCAGCAAAGAGTGCCTTCTGCTCACGATCATGTTTGCGAGCCCTCGCCACCGATGTTGTAACCACAGAGCCCCCAAACAAGCCACCCTAGAAATATTCATAACCTGCTGAGTCTCCGAGGGGCAGGAAGATGGTAGGAGTAGATTTCTACAAGTCCTGGCCCACGTGATTGGCCGCGGGACGCAGGAAGCTTGTAGTAATGAAAAACAAGCGTTGGCCGTGATCGCGATCAAAGCGGCCGTGCGGTCGCAAAAGTGAAAGTAAGCGCGGCGCGCGCGCCCGCGCACATGCACTGTACCTCTAGGCTGGCCTGGTAGCACTTTTTGGAGCCCACATACAAAATGTCTCTTCGAGCCAGCGCAAGCGCTGGGGCTCAGCGAGACCTAACAAGAAGTGGGAAAGTGGGAGAACAGCTTTATTGGTAAACTACTTTAACCCCTTCAGTGCCCGCCCCTTTCCCCGCCCTGTGCCGGCCGTTGCATTAGCGGGCGGGGTTTATGACGAGCTGGTCTCGTCATGGGCACAGCGCAACCGCGGCCCATGACGAGACCAGCTCGTCATGGGCATTGAAGAGGTTAAGAATTATATAACAAGCAGAAAGCTATAGGAAAGTGTGGAGGGTGGCTTTTAATGCTGCTATATTACTCAATTTCATAAGGAACGAGATGAGAGAGGTGAAGAGGAGGTGATGGTTATAGCTGCTGCATAGTAACAACAAAAGATGACCGGTGTGCTTTATATTTGCTTTAACATTCAATCAAATACTGTTATTATTTGACAAATGATTTACTAAATTTGTGCACACTACCTATAAAGTGGCTTTTTACATAATTTCTGATTTTAAAGCAACCCTATATTGATGATTGATGCCATTCCTGACTCCTTGACTTGTGTTCAATAGAAACATTTCCAATTACTGTCTGGCAACGTATTTCACAGTACATATATTAATTCAATTGATATATTATTGTTTTGAAACATACTATTTTGTACAACCATCTTTTTTCAAACACTTATTATATTTTGACTTATAACACATGAGAACTACATTTATGCATTAATATCTTGGAAGCTCATCAGCCAGCAAACTAGACAAAGAGTCATAATTCTGGATGCATATACAATCAAATTCTGATCTAAGTGCCCGCATAGCTGAACCCTCACCAGTTTAGAATGACATCAAGTACGTGAGGATTGAGGTGTTTGTGTCATACTAGGTTCATTTTCCCCATCCAAGAAAGTGTCTGTCATCTCATGCTTTTCCTGGAGATCATTTTGTAGGTTTTTGCCAGTGCACACCTACCTCATATAGATTGCGTCTTTGTTCTGTATATTTAAGGAGGGGCCCTAGGGTTCTATCCAGTGTATCATAATTCCGCACTTAGTAAGAATTAATAGCAAGAATGATGTCCGACCTATCAGCTTTCAGGTGTTCTTACCCCAAATATTTAGCTTTACTCCTCTTGTTTTTGCTGAATCCAATTTTGTTGGTCTTTTTTCACTACTGTGAGGCCTACCTCTCCCATAGGATACCATTGGGTTACCTTATTACATTTAATAAGTGATTCCGTTCTATTGGGAACAGGTAGAAATGTTTTGTTTGGTCTCTAATGAATTGTAATTTAAAACCCTCTTTAATGGTAAAGTTGGATTTGAAGTCACAATTCTGAAAATGTAACTTTTAGAAAGTTGGCATTTTCTTGTCCTAACCATTTGGTGCCTGCTGCCTGTATCATGGGTCACATAACTAAGTGTAACTGACAGTTGGTCTTTGTGTATTTCTCCCAGGCAGTGAGACAAAGGTGTTGGCAGGATTGTTTCCAGATCTCTGACATTAACACTACCAGATGACGGATACAAAGGTTTCAGCACCAGATGTGCCTATCTCAAAGTGTCCATGGGATAACAATCCGCTGGAAGATTGCGTTCTCTATTAGTATTTGTGTTCCTCCATAGCAGCAAATGTTGCATCTGTGCCTCCAGGTAATAACAATCAAAGTCTGGCAGGGCCACACCACTATCCTCACAAGGAAACTTTAACGTTTCCTCTTAATACGGGATTGTGACCCCACCCCATTGAAGGTTGGTCAGGAATTTGTAAATTCGACAGAACACCATCCAGGGCAGCAAACACAATACTTCCTGAAAGGTGTACAGACACCACAGGTGTAGTATCATTTTACTAATACCCACCTTTCCCACGCAAATATGGTTTCTTTGCTCTAACTACCCACTATGACATTTAGAAAAACAATACTTGCCAAGTCCTTTAACTTTCCAGCAGACCTGATTGCTTATCTTGGCTCGTCCCCAGTTTGTCAATTAGCTCATTAATCCTTTCAGACATGTTTAGATACTGTACACTCTGTTTTGCCCTCCATTAGCTCAGATGTGTCACTTGTGGAGGGGACAGTCTGAATGCCCGTATGATGTCCACATGCATGCCTGGAACCTAAGTGTTTGGTGCTTGATTCTTATGACTTCCTGATAGTGGTCATAGATGTTCTACCCTCACTTAGGGGTACATTCAACAGATGGAGTGTAATCACCTTATCATTTTGCAGTAACACTCGGGACCCATGATATGCAGGTCTGACTCACATATGTGAGTTGCCTTGTCACTGTCAGCTTTCGAGAATACATAGGTACAACAAAGCGATGCCTAGTAGCCATCTCAGCATGCCATTTTTGCCTAATCAAACAACTGTTTTTAAGCTCACTGCCATTCACCAGTTTATGAGGAGACAACAGAATAAGGGCCTTATCTAGAGTTCAACGGACGTGTTTCTCCATTTCAGATGTGACGGGTATCCCGTCCGCCGTATTACCGCCGGATGTAATGCACGTGTAATACGGCGGACAGGATAGCTGTCATGTTGGTGCCGGTGTAACCACTTCTCTGAACTCTTAAATTAGGTCCTACGTTCCTTCTCATCCATTTGTCTGTCATGCAGTGGAATCTTATTAAGGTGCTTACATTTTCTGTGGGTCATCCTTTTGAACGCAAGCATTCTAGTGACTTGTAATTTCTTATTTGTATGACAGCTTTCCTTCTTGCCAGCACTATATGGTTGTTCTTAGGGTCAGACCTCTCCTTCCCAAGGTGGCAATGGAATTTCACATTTATTTTTTGTCTTAGTTTCTGCCACCTCACCCATCCAAGGACCTCCATAGGCTATATCCCACGTCATTTCAGGATACAAACCTTCTGAGTGGATGATACTTGTAGCTTTTTGGGGTTCCCAGCTAGGGAAGGCAGTGAGGAAACATACCATCTCTAGCTGGCTTTTCATGATGATGAAGCACTGCTACAAATTGACAAGCAAGCCTGTCTACTAGGGTTTTTCCAGTCCATTCTAACAAAGGAATGCCAATCCAATTAAACTCTTTTCATTCAAATTGAGGTGTGTGACAGTTCATATGATGTCCAATGCAGCCTTGTGGTCTTTCAAGCCTTCTTTAGCTAAAATCATTAGTCTTGTCTCAAAGAAGTAGGTTCAGTCTCACTTTTTCGGGGCAGTGTAGCAATCTTACTTACTACAATTGATGATATGATCCTCAACTCTACTCATTCCTGGATTCAATGGATCTTTCTGATCAATGGGGTAGCACCTGCAGATTCCTTATGACTCTCACTCTTCCAGGGCTGGACTGGGAACCAAAGCAGACCTGGAAAATTTTGCCAGACCAGCCTCCATACTTCATATAGCAAGATACTGCAGCGAACTAGCCTTACCACTAGGGGGGTGGATGTGTTTTTAAAAAAGAATGTGAATATGGTGTTTTTTACTGCTTATTTTTCATTATTGAACCATGTCCAATCATGGAATGGATTGAATTAGATTTGAAACAGGTCTGGCTGGCTCAATGAATGAAAAGTTGTACGGTGAGGGATGGAGGTGAATTAATTCAGGAGTGAATGATAATTGATTAGGAGTTTTAGCTACAGGGAGCAAATGGTCTCAATGCACTGGCCAAGAGGGTGTTTGGGCAAAATATTGAGTTTTTAATATCAAGATGCATAAATATTGTGTCAAAATATTCTTAGTATCAAAATATTGTGTCATAGAATATCTTTATCAAGAGTATATCTTTTGGTATAGAATATTGTTTATTTAAAATTGTTCACTCAAATATAGATGTAAGAAAAATCGTTTTGATTTAATTTAATATATATAAGTTAAAATATTAATTTTAGGTGTTAGCTTTGTTAGTATAATTGTTATTAATTGTATTGTAATATAGTTCATATTTTAAAATATTTAATTTATTTATGTTTTTAATTAGATTAGTAGTTTATTATTTAGTAGCTGGTTATTATTCGGTTTCATGGCGAAATAGAGAAGGAAATAATTTAAATTATAAATTATTTATTTGTATTGGTAATTTTGTATTTTAAAATCAATATTTAATTGATTAATGATCACATGAATTGTTTAATATTTTTTTTGTTATTTTATGTAATTGAGTTTATTTTTTATTTATAATGTATATTTATAGTTTTACATTTTAATTAATCATTTTTGTTTCGTTGCAGGTTATTGGTTTTTGTTGAGGAATAGGGTGTGAACCTTTTTATATTACTTAAAATAATCTTTTAATTGTAATTTATTTTTAATGGTTTAACAATTATGTAATTGATTATTAATTATTTAAGTTGTTGTATTTTAAAATATTTACAGTATGTTTGAATGTTTCTATTTTTATTGTTAATTTATATTTTAGTAGCATGTTCGTCAGGGAAGAGGTGTGGCGCCGCGGCCAGGGCGTCTGACTCCGGAATCTGGGGATCACGGTTCGATCCCCGGAGCCGGCGGAAGATTAGCCCAGCACCATGTGACTCTGGCAATAGCTTGCTTAATTTTCCCGACTGCCTACAGACCCTTACGGGTGATTGTTTGTGCGTTACAAATGTGGATTATTAATGGTTTTGTAGGGGATTAGGTTAGGATGTTAATTTATGATTAATTATGTAAATTATTTAATTGTGTTATCCTTCTATGAATTTATATGATTTTACTGTTTATAATATAATTAAATGTTTGCATTTTTGTTAGATGTAGATTTTGAAAGATATTGAAACTGCAGTATTTTAAAAATAAATTTAATGGATTAATTGACAGTTATTTATGTATATCTTTTGATGTTGTAAATATTACATAGATTTTGTGGTTTTATTTAATAATTTAGTGTTATATGTTTTGAATATTAATGTTTGTGGAATGTATTTTTATGGTAAGGTGATAATTTATACAGTTTGTTGTGATAATTGTGTAAGTACTGTTTGTTTTGGTGTGATCTTTTTGTGATAGGGATGCAAATTGTATTATTGTTTTATCTTACAATGTATTTTTTAATTTCTTTTTTACTACTATATGATATGTTATTTTCATTTGTAGTATGATTTTTTTTGTTATTTTAAATATTTACATGTTTTGAAAAAAATGATTAGGAGGTGGAATGCTACTTGTAGTCCATCAAGAGTTCTACATCTTCTGTACTGTTGATAAGACTGGAGTGAAAATAGTAAATCTAACCCTTCCAGAGTCCTGTGCTTTCCTTACTGTTGCTTACATTGGAGTGGGACTAAAACAATTTGACCCCTCCAAAGTCCAACACTTTCTACTGTTTCAGAGACTGTAGTGCGAATAGTAAATAAAACTCCTCTAGACTCCAACACTTTTCCTACGATTGCTTAGACTGAAGTGGGAATGGTAAATATAACCCCTCCGAAGTCCAACACTTACCTTGCTGTTTTAGAGGATGGAGTTCTAGTACTAAAATCATCCTCTGTAAGTAAAATGCTTTATGCAATGTTTGTCAACCTATTTTCATTGTCATTTATAGTAATTTTTCTTTAAGTGCTATTTGATATTGTATGTTTCTGGTTTTTAAATTATTTATGAACATTCTATGATTATTTTGTATATTTTATTTGAAGTGTTAATTATAACAATTTTTATATGTTTAAGTCAATGTATGTTTTAAATTAGTTATATATTTTTGGGTTGGATGCACATTTAAAAATGTTACATAAGATTTACATTCACTGGTTTAATTTTAATGTATTTGAATATATATATATATATATATGTATATATATATATATATATATATATATATATATATATATATATATATATATATATATATATTCACTGAAAAAACCATGGGTTTCACTCACGTTATAGTTAGGAATTAGCATTTAAAAAACCTTGCAAATTCACTGAAAAAACCATGGGTTTCACACACGTTATAGTTAGGAATTAGCATTTAAAAAACCTTAGAAATTCAATGAAAAAACCAAAGGTTTCACACATGTTATAGTTAGCTGGACATTTCACTCGTAAAAAAACATTGAAATTCCCCCGTTATAGTTAGTTCAGCTAACTATAACTCGCGCGCCCGCAATGCACTACTGATGACGTCACATATTACAGCACTCATGACATGGTCAGTGACATCACTCATGCCATCACTGATGACATCTCAAATGACATCACTGATGACCTCATCCAGTGAATGTGTGTTTTTCTGAAAATTAAATATGTTTAATATATGTATATCTCAAGGTCGATGGAAGAATAAATGAGTATATAAGTGTCTAAATTGATGATTTGTTTTTGAAAAATTGATTGTATTACTGACTGATTAAGTGTATCTTTTTGAATACATGGCTAAGTGAGTAATGTTCAAATGTGTAAATACCTGTATCAGTCTCTCACTTTGTGTATAAGTGTCTGCATGGGTTGGTGAGTAGCTACATGGGTGTTTATATAGGTTATTATTTGGTTTTTTGAGTCTCAGTATGAGTGTCTGAGTGTCTTCATGGTGTGGTGGGGGTATTACGTAGTGCATAGATGCATGAATGAGTGACTCACTGTTTGTATGTGTTGAAGACAGCATGTGTGCAGGACTGTATGGGTAGATGAGTGTGTGCATGGGTGTGTTAGTGAGTGAATGACTGTCTCAATAGTGTCTTCATAAGTAACTACATATGTTTTAAACTAGTATATGTGACTATTGGTGTTTATAAGTGAGTATATGTGAGAGTGAGAGATTGGAAGAGTTCCTGTATGAATAAGTATGTGTTTCTATAAGTGATTGTTTAAAAGACTAAGTATGTGTAAGTTTCTGTAAAAGTAAGTGTGGTGGTGTGTGTATAACTGTATATGCAAGTAAATGGATGTTTGATTCTTTATTAGCATGAGTGACTATGTGTGAGTAACTCTATGGATGAGTGGCATTGTGTTACAGGATGTTTAGGTGTATGAGTACATATGATGTGTGAGTACATGTAGGAGTGACTGTATAGGACTGTTGGTGAATGAGTGGATGTGTATGTGGATCTTAGAATTACTGAAGAGGTTAGTGTAACTGGTATTGGTATGTCCATTGTTTTGAAAATGTTAGTCTCTATTTTTGAATGTGTGTATCAAAGGTTATATTAGGGTGAGAGGAGGTCTGCCACTCTATCACAAGGATGATGTCATCAGTGATGTCATCAGTGATGTCATTTGAGATGTCATCAGTGATGTCATGAGTGATGTCACTGACCATGTCATGAGTGATGTAATATGTGACGTCATCAGCAGTGCATTGCGGGCGCGCGAGTTATAGTTAGCTGAACTAACTATAACGGGGGAATTTCAATGGTTTTGTACAAGTGAAAAGTCCAGCTAACTATAACACCCCTGAAACCTATGTTTTTTTTTGTGAATTTCTGAGGTTTTTTAAATGCTAATTTCTAACTATAACGTGCCTGAAACCTATGTTTTTTTCTGTGAATTTCAAAGGTTTTTTAAATGCTAATTTCTAACTATGCCTACAGAGATAGGACATGGGAAGAAAGAAGAAAATATGCACAGAAAGAAAAAAAAGAAGTGCAGAAAGAAGCAACAGAAGTCCTCAAAGACGAAGAAAAGTGCAGGAAGAAGGATAACGTGTAGAAAGAACAAAAAGAAGAGCAGAAAGAATCCTTGTTGCAAAATCATCCTGTACCCTCAACTTTTTCAGACGGATACTGGTGGTAACTGAGTCTGACTAACCAGCCCTAGAGCCAGTGCTATGTTAAAAGACACTTAGAATACAGTGAAAACACCTACATACACTAGGGAATATTATGCGTTGGGGTCCCCCTGTGATTAGCAAGACCTACTCTGTAAGCCCCTAGTATATAATAGGGCAGGGGGACTAAAACTAAATCTTAAAACAGGCCACAGGGCGTTTTTGCACACGTTAACTCAGGCCCCGTCCCCTCCCTTCACCACTGTGTAAACACGCCCTGTGTCCGTTTTTAGTTGGGAGATTAAGTTCATTTGAATCCTGAGGGTCCCTAGGTTCCAACTAGCCCACCAGGTACCTTCAGTAAGTGCCACAGAGCTGCGTTGCAGAGAGGTGTAAAAAGTGGCACAGCCTGCACCACCTCTCTGCAATGCAGCTCAGTGGCGCTTACTGGAAGCACTTGGTGGGCTAGTTAGCCCCCAGGGGCCCTCAGTATTGAAGGGAAATTATATCCCCAATTTAAAACGTGCCATAGTGCGTGTTTGCACACGTCACCTCAGGCCCCGTCCCCTCCCTTCACCACTGTGTAAACGCGCCCTGTGGCTGTTCTAAGTTGAGAGATTAAGTCCCCTTGAATCCTAAGGGTCCCTAGGGTCAAACTAGACCACTAGGTACCTCCAGTAAGCGCCACAGAGCTGCGTTGCAGAGAGGTGTAAAAAGGGGCTTGGCCTCAGAACACCTGTCTGCAGCGCAGCTCCCTGGCGCATACTGGAGATGCCTGTTGGGCTAGTTGGCCCTCAGGGACCCTCAGTATTGAAGAGGAATTAATTCCCCAACTTACAACTTGCCAGGGGGCACGTTTGCAGAGTGCTGCAAGGAGGGGGCATCGGCTCCGGCACGATGCCAGTCTTTTATTTATTTAAATTTTTTAAGAAGGGGGGCTGTGTGGTTCCCCTTCTTATTCTAATTTATTGGCCCTGATGACCCCATCCCCCAGGGCCTGTCTTCTAATTATATTTTTTTGGCCCCAATCCCCAGGGCCGGCCACTGTTTTTTATTATTTAAAAAAAAAATATATTTATAGACACACCTAGGACATGCTGGACAAACCGTACGTACCTATCACCATGACGATTTGCGTGAAATTCATTAAAAGGCGACTATGCATACAATGAATCCACGTGGAATGTATTTACACCACTAGTGAAGCTCTGACATGTCTGATGCCCTACCGTGCCTAATCCCGGTAGACACCCTTGTCGTTTATTTATACAAACATGGGTAGCTATTGACGGGCACATTTAATACACATGCACACCAAGCCATTCAAAGGGGATTCGACAAAAATTCGACCAAAACTATGCAAGAAACCCCCCTCACGATTAATAAAACACACATCCACTGCCGGATGTGTAATACTTTTTATTTTACTCTCTGGAAAGGGGACGAACATCACTTGAGAGTCACAGCGCGCTCCTGGCAGAGCCCAATGCTGTGTTACACCCACCATTGCCTGCTGAGTGCCACACACCTCTGTGTTGTATTCCACTAGCTAGTGCATATGCTATGACACTCTCTAGCCCATGTGCACTGTAACACCACCCCGTGAATATGTCATGCCACACTTGTCTTCGCACGGGTTATATTGCCCCATCTAACGTGCCTTCCTCGATGCCTATGTTATAACGCACAGTGCTATGCCATACATATTACAATCTGGGATCCATATCTTTGTCACAGTGCATATGCAATGTTATACCCCCCAGCACATATTTTATATTACAACTTTAGATACTAGTTAGGTTACACAACACTGCCCTGTGCATATTACACTCCAAGGCGCATATCGCATAGCACGCGCTAGTGCCTGTGCTATCTCGCGCTCTCCAATGAATCTGTCATTGCGCACAATGTATTGCATATTATATTTCACGCCCGGTTCATCTTATATCACACTTTTTGGTGCATAGTTTATACCATACACTATATCTAGTTTTCATTTTCAATCGTGCTCTCAGGACTATGTTCTATATAACACTGTGTTCACCTACACTTTTCACAGGCATTACATTTTGCGATAGGGGGTGGAGGGTCAGGGGGTGTTTCTGCCAAGTGAGCCCAGAGTCACAGTCACAAACGTCCTCTTCTTCCTGAATAAAAGTGAGATTATGCTGCATACTTGTTCATATTTTAAGTAGTTCGCACAGACACACGTTTTAAAAACAATAAAGTTCCTAATACCCGCCTTCTCTGAACAGTTAGCTTGCTGCCCCATCCACCTCCTCCCTATCCTCTGTTGTGTGAATCCATGGACTAGCCTCCTCCCTCCTGCCATGCATGGTCTGATGTGCTGCCACTGCCCTCAATTTAGTATGATGTACCAGTCCACTCCTCCTGCCCTCCATTGCCTAATTCTATGTCCCATCATTGACCTCCTGCTTAAACTCTGTGCTTAGCTTTCTGCCCCTATTCTCCTTCCCCCTGCCCTCCGATGTCTTTGTGCATGCCCCTGCTCCATCCTTTTTGCCCACCATGTTCCATGGACCTGTCACTCCTATCTACTCTGAGTGTTCTGTTGAGCTGCCACTCCCCTCCCACCTGCCTAGCATTGTCAGATGACTGTAACCTGTCTCTGCCACCTCCACCCTGCCTGTCCACATGCCATGCCCCTATCCTCTTCCTCCTGTCCACATGGTCCATTGTACTGCCACACCCTTCTGCCCTCCCTGGTCTGTTGTGCTGCAACTGCTCCTCCTGCCTGCCCCATGCGGTCTGTTGTGAGGCCCCTTCCCCTGAACTTTCTTGTCTGTGCACAGGTCCTGACCCTCCCTTCTATCCTCCATCGTCCTTTGTGCATGCCCCTGCACCCTCCTTCTTGCCCATCATAGCCATTGTGCTGCCACTAACCCTCCCACTTGCCATGCATGGTCTTCTGTGCTGCCATGGCCCCTCCCACCTTCCCTGTGTGGTCAGTTAGCTGCCCCTGACCCCCTCCCACCTTCCCTCCATGGTCTGTGGGTATGCCATCACAGTCTCACTGTTGCTCTTCATGGTGTGTCTTGCTTCTAGTGCCCATCCTGCCTGACCTCCATGGCTACCTTGCTGCTCCTGCCCTGCCCCCTTGCCCCCAGCCCTCTGTTTACATGTGCAGACCCCTACTCCCTCCCTCCTGGCTTGTCTGTTCCATTGTAATGCCCCTGATCCGTCCCTCCTGCCCTTTATGGTCTGTTATGCTGCAGCTTTCTCTCCTGTCTGTCCATTATGGTCAGCCAGCTACCATTGCCTCTTGCCCCTCTGTTCTCTGTTGTCCATGTGCATGGTCCTGTCCCCTCCCTCTTGCTTTCTATGGATTGTTGTGCTGCACTCCCATCCCACATGCCCTGTGTGGTGTATTGTGCTGCTGCAAACCCTGATGCCTGCCTTTCTCTCCTGTCTGTCCATTATGGTCAGCCAGCTACCATTGCCTCTTGCCCCTCTGTTCTCTGTTGTCCATGTGCATGGTCCTGTCCCCTCCCTCTTGCTTTCTATGGATTGTTGTGCTGCACTCCCATCCCACATGCCCTGTGTGGTGTATAGTGCTGCTGCAAACCCTGATGCCTGCCCTGCAGGGTCAGTTTGGTGCACCTCTCCATGTCCCTCCTGTCCTCTGTTATCCAAGTCCATGTCCCTACCCCATTTCCTTCCATGATCCAATGTACCATACTTGCGAACATTTTGAACTTGGTAAGAGGGAGATTTTGAAAAAAAGCTGGGGTATTGATTTTCCCCTTTGAGTTACATTGAAAAAGAGGAGATTGTAGACAGGAGACAGATCAAATAAAGCCCATTTGAGCTTAAAAACATTGGACGTTTCCTGGCTGAATCGGGTCTGTTGGCATGTATGGTTGTACTACCATTGCCTCTTCCTTCTGCCCACAATGGTCTATTACATTGCCACAGCCTCTCTTGCAAGTCCTGTATTGTTGGTTTGTTGCCCCTGCCCCCCTTTCCACTGCCCTCCATAGTCTGTTGTGCTGCCACGGCCCTTCCTGCCTGCTCAGTGTGGTTAAATTGTTGCCTTTGCACCCTCCTACCTGCCTTCAATTTTCAGAGTCCGTGCCCCTGGCCTCTGCCTCTCAACAGTATCCTAATGAACAACTAGATTGCTAACATTCTATATTTATTACAAAAGTGTGGAACGCCTGACGTCATCTTGATGTAATCAAAACTGTAATACCTAGAGCATTTCCTTTAGAAATTACATATATGAGAGGGTCTTATCGGCATCAAAATTTTGGTTAGTGCTCTAAAAGACTAAAATAAGGACATATTTTCTGAGTTTTCAAATAGCGACAAAGCACTTTTAAATTATTTGTTATCTTTATGTTTTTTTATCCAGTTGACCACTTGATTAAATGTTGCACTTAGGGGAGAGGATGTGGTGTTACTTCCAGAACTGCAGACTTTGCAACTGGGGACCAGGTTGGAGTTTCTGCTTCAGCTCGAAATTCTGTGATTCTGGTCAAATCACTTAGTCTCCCCATGTCTACAACCAAAATGAATTTGTTCTTGTGTGATGTAACCAATGCTCATGTAAAGCACTCCAATACCTGACAAGTCTGCACTATATAACACTGCAAAAACACAAAATAATAAGTGTTTTGCACACTTCTGTCATTGGGCTATATTTGGGCTACATCTGGGTGATTTTGGGCTACATTTGGGCTCTTTTGTCTCCGGTGGCCATCTTGGGAGATTTATTTGTTATGAAGTTTCCTCATTTCCTCATGTACTGCAGTCTCCTCAGTAGGAAATGCTTTCAGTTTTTAACTTTGATTCCATCATGAAGGTATTCAGATATGTCACACATTTGCCATAAATTCTGAATGTTAGCACTCTAGTTGCTCATTAGATCACTGTAGTAAAACTACTGTTCACCATGGAAGTCTGCTCCTGGTATTAAAAGAGCATGTTTCAGTCTGCATGTCAGAATTTTTTAATGAAATAGAAGAGGATTTGAGAAGTCACTCAAAATGTGCCCTCATTTTCTTTCTTCAGCATTAATCATAATTTCTATGGCAAAATGAACCCCCTCATTGTGTTCCTTTTAAAATTAAATGTTTTAAGTGTTACCAGTTTATTCCAATCAAGATGGCTTCAGGTGTGCCATACTTTTGTCATAATGAAGACAGTAAGCACTCTAGTTGTTCTTAAGAACACTCTGGGACATTCTGTCATTGGGCTATACTTGGGCTACATCTGGATGGTATTTGGGCTACATTTGGGCTCTTTTGTCTCTGGTGGCCATCTTGGGAGACTTAGTTTTTTATGAAGTTTCCTAATTTCCTCATTTACTGAAGCCTCCTCAGTAGGAAATACTTTCAGTTTTTTACTTTGATTCCATCAAGAAGTCATTCAGATGTGTCACACATTTGCCATAAATTCAGAATGTTAGCACTCTTTTTGCTCATTAGATCACTCTAGTAAAGCTACTGCTCACCAGGGAAAACTGCTGGCTGGTATTGAAAGTGCATGTTTCAGTCTGCATGTCAGAATTGTTTAATGAAATAGAAGAGGATTTGAGAAGTCACTGAAAATGTGCCCTAATTTTTCTTTCTGCAGCACTAATCATACTTTTTATGGAAAAATGAACCCCCTCATTTTGTTCCTTTTGAAATTAAATGTTTTAAGAGTTACCACTTTAATCCAAGCAAGATGGCTTCAGGTGTGCCATACGTTTATCATAAGTAGGACTGTTAGCGCTCTAGTTGTTCTTTGGAACACTCTGGGAAGCTGCAGTAGAACACAAAGGAATCAACTGACAGTCTCTGCCCTTGTTGGATGTACATGTTTTACTGAGAATGTCAGACTTCATTCTCACATGACTGAGAAAGATAATGTGAATTTACAGAAAATATGCTCTCAGTTTAGCTTATAGATCTCCTTCCAAACCTCTGTGGGAAAAGCATGAGAAAATATTTTTCTTTCAATCATGATATCCCAGCAGAAGGCTTTTTCACATGGTGAAATCACCTTAGAACATACCACAATTCCTAAAATGAGTATGGTACCATCAACAAATGATTTATAATGTAACTAAAGTCTTAAAACCTTCTATTAACTGCAATGCTTTTTAATGAGGTGCTATCATGTATATTGGTCCCAAGATGGCTGCCAACACTTCTTGGATGAAGTGCTGACAGCCAATCAGATCTCAGAATGAGATGTGTGGTTAGGCTCCGCCCACATATATATATGATTTTACTTTTGATTTTCTCAGGAACTACTGAACAGATTGACACCAGACCTGCAAAAGGCACTTCCCTGACCTGAGGACTACCTCTCTGCCAAATTTCAAGTAATTCTGTTGAGCCGTTCGGACTGTACCTTGGTCTAAAGGTCCCTATGGAAAAAGGCATGGGGAAAACGTGTTTTGGGACCCCCTTTTTTCTCGGCCCCCGCTTGACGAATCACCCCGAGACTTTCAGGGTAGGAGCGGAGCGGAGCGCCCCACCTATTTTGAAAATTTTGCGAGGATTCGTCAACCGGCGCCAAAGGTATTCCAAATAGAATGTTGCGGATTTCCTATGGAAACACAGTCCTAACTATAACTATCTACTGGCAACCGCCAGTAGATAATATATATATATATATATATATATATATATATATATCACCAAAAACCAGTGTCCAAGGACAAACAATGCTACGCACTCGGGCTGATAAGGAATATAGTGTTTATTCCAGCTTATTCCATCGCAGTAAACTAACACAAATGTGTTTCGGCCACCTGGCCATCGTCAATATATATATATATATATATATATATATATATATGGAGATAGTTATAGTTAGGACCTAGTTTTCCTATTAACTTTGAACCTATTCGACAAATATTCACAAAATTTGAAAAACCCAGCTGCTGTTTGGAGGTGATTCGACAAGTGGGGGCCGAAAAAAGGGGGGGGGGTCCCAAAACACGTTTTCACAATGCAATTTCCCATAGGGATTTTAAATACAACTACATACGGAACCTCTGAACAGAATGACACCAAATTTGGCATAGAGCTAGTTCATGGTCAACAAACAGCCCTTTTTTTTAATTTGGTGTAAATCTGTTCAGTAGTTTTGGAGTTATTAAAGAAAACATAATGTGTATACCTAGAAACTCGAATCCTTCATGCATCCAACAGATCTCATGCTGAGATCTAATTGGATGCCAACACTTCAAATAAGGGTTGGATAAAAAAGAAGGGGGGAGGGTAGGAATAACCTGACCCCCAACCTCGCCTGAGGCCAAACAATATATATTTTTTTAATTGTGCATTGTGTTCATTGAGAATCTAGGCAACATTGGAAAAAAACACAAGAGCAGGGTCCTGTGCATATTTTGCTTACATTCCCCCTGGGCGAGCCATGGGGGGGGGGGGTTCATTAAAATAATAGGGAGGAGTAGGAGTGTGCAGGGCACCCCTCCCCTGGTTGATTTAGGCCATGGGGACCGCTAACTCCTGGGGTCCAGCCGTTTAATAGAAGGGGGAGGGGGCCAGGCAGTCCCTCTTTCCAGGCCAGAGCGGCACCAATGACCCCAACTCCCAGGGCCTGGCCGTGCATTTGAAAGAGAAGGGGGCCACAGGACGGCCTTCCCAGAGCCATCAAGGACCCTGGGGACCCCATCCACCAGGACCAGGGTCAGATATGCCCTGGGGTGCCCACCCCCAGAACATAGCAATTTCCCTGCCCACACGGCAGGGAATATATCTGTTTGCTTCCACATGGTGAGAGCAACTTAAAGCTCCTGCCAAGCGAGAGTGAACAGTAAGTTCTCCCAGAGGGCTGGAGTAGAAAAAATGCTCCGGTCTGCTGGGAGATGACTTTTTATCTGTTTCCCTGCCCACTATCAAGCAGGCAGGGAAACAGATGAAAAATTTGCTCCTGCACACAAGTAGCAGCACTTTTTACTGCTCCCTGCGTGTGGGAGCTATGCCGACTTCCGCTGGAGGCAAGGTGCCGGCAAGGGCACTGGGACATTTGGGCTCCACCCCTTACCTCTTTGTGGTCTTGTCATGCTCTCTGTGCAAGGATTCATGTTATCACAGATTTTTGGAGGCAGACGCTTGAGAAACAATCAAATTACCAAAACTAAACACACACAAGGTCACTAGAGACATTGGCTTGTGGTCCATTACAAATCTATAGTGTACAATACGCACTAAATATTTACCCAATGAGGTAGTACTTACTAATAAACCAGTAGAAAGTACTCCCATCTTAAATGGCAAGTCATAACTTCTGCTTTGTGCAGCACACTTAGGTGCCGATTCCGATCCGGGTCGGAAAGCACTCCGACCGAGCCGGATCTGGAGTGTTTTCCGACCGAGTCGGAGTCCTGCAGTCCGACCGAGGGAGTACGATGCGGCCATATGCTGCCGGACTCGGTTCGGTCGGACTCCCATAGAAGTCAATGGGAGCCAGTCGTATGATGCGTACATGGGCTCCCATTGACTGAATGGGTACGTCTCGCACAAGGGCGCCCTGTACAGTGGGTATGCGTTGGTGCCATCCGCACCATACATGCCTGTGTTGGGGGGACCCTTGGGTCTCCCCCTGTGTCCAAGTCGTAGGGCTGCGGTGACAGGGAGTCTGATGCGGACCCCCAAAGGAAACCACCCAGACGTTTTGCGAGCCGGACACTCCAGCTCGCACCGGCTGTCCGACGCATGCATCGTACTGGCTTGGCCGTGAATCGCATCCATTGCACGTCGCGGTTAGCTTACGACGTGAATTTCACGTAGCTCGCATCGTACTTGCTCGCTCGTACAGCTGTACGAGTCGGGCGGAAAACACGAGTACGGCTCGCAGTATTTTCTGGCCGGATCGTGTTCGGTGCCCTTCCGACCCGGATCGGAATCGGCCCCATAGAGGTTGCAACTTGTCATTTTTAAAATGATTGCTTATGTGCAGGAAGGGACACATAAACAATCATGCATGGCGTTTTGCTGTTTCACAATGCAGCACACATAGGAACAGCAAAAATGAGAAGAAATAAAGTATTTCTCCTCGTTTCGCCATATTAAGACCAGGGGTTTTTGGTCTTAATTTTGGCACTGCCTCCTATTTGGGCCACACTTTAAAATAGGGGGCAACCTCATTATCAATGGATGTTGTGGCAGAACGCTCACCACAACACCCATTGCGCACCCCTTTCACGCTAGGTATATCGTGAAAGGGTGCCTTATTTACAAGGCAGCGTTAAGCCATGTTAAGTGGCTTAACACTGCCTTGTAAATAAGGCGAAGCCCATATCGTCACAGGAACTTCTTTAAAAGTGATGTTCCTGTGGCGATAGGGGTTTGTAAATATGCCCCATGGTCCGCAATGCCTCTGCATTACACACATTTATCTTTTCATCATGAAAAGGGAGCACTTATGACGCTGTTTTGCTAACAGATCCCTTTTTGGCCCCCTGGGTTGTTCAAACCAAAAAGGTAAGCTACTGCTCCACCAAAATCTTGTCCCTCTCAGCCACCCTTTACTGTAGACAGAACCTTGTTTTGTTATGTTATTTTTATTGTTTTCCATTGAAGCACAGTGTTTACTACGTTTTCACATGTGCGTTACACTTTCCTATTCCGTGTCACCTTACCTTCACCAGAAGTAGTGAATTAATTCACACAGCTGCAATGGGTGCTTATTTTAACAGCCTGCTTCTGTTTTGCTTTTTCTATTGTCCTGTCTGCATGCATTTCGAATCAGCTTTTAACATTCTTGCCTCCAACGTCTAACAAATAATGATGTTGTTTTTTCCACATTGCATTTATGCCTTTAAACTGCTTATCTCTTTTTTTCAACAAAAGGGTGAAATATTACTGTGGCACATCACGCATTTTATGGGTATTTACTGACTGTAGATTTTTTTTACCCTTTTTGGCCTCTGCTGACTTCGGATTAATTTGCTCTATTTTTATCATGCATTCTGTACAATTTTGTTGTTTCAAGAGCATGCATTTTAAGCCTGTTGGCTGCCTGCATTTTCTCTTGCAAACGTTTCAGTAAATTACATTGCACAACTAATCACAAAACTACAAATTAGAGCAAAAAATATTAAGAATCACATAGGCAAAACCTAATGCATTTTCCAATGCTTTTTCAAATGCCTCTGGTACCTTGCGCACACACGGGACCGATTAGAAACGAAGTGTGGGAGTTTCCGCTTCATTTAAAGAAAAAATATATGCTTTTTTGGCCCTGTGGGACCCCCCTTAAGAGGGCGAGAGAGTAAGGGTGTTTCTACCCTGACCCCTTTTCTTTTTTTTAAACGTTTTTTTCTATGACCCGGTTCAAACAAGTCACAAGATGGCTGCCAGCACGTCCTAGATTGAAGTGTTGGTAGCCAGTCAGATCCCACCACGAGATTGGGAAGGTTAAATAACTTCGCAACTACTCAACGAATTTACACCTAATCACAAAAAGGCAATTCCCTGAACCAACATCTACCTTATTGCCAAGTTTGGTGTAATGATGTTCAGCAGCCTTGGCGTGTCTAAAGTTCCTATGGAAATTAACATAGGGAAAAAGCTTTTGGGACACCGCCTTTTTCTCGGCTCCCGCTTAACAGATCACTACGAAACATTCAAGACAGCAGCTGAATTGAGGGTTTTGAAAAATTTGTGAGGATTCGTCATACGACGCCAAAGTTATTAGCAAATGAAAAAACGCTCTTCCATAGGACTATACATATTTGTTTTTCACTGTATCATTCACACATTGTTAGTCAATTGGAATTGCATCAAATTTTAGAACTGCATCCCACTTAAGCTTTATTTTTGTTTACAGTATGAAGTAATACTTTGTTATTGTATGGCATTAATATGCTGTAATATTTTCTTAGAATCATTTCATTTTTTTTAAAGCTTTTGTGTTTTTTAATCCAATATCATATGTTATTTGAGTTTATTTGGTTGTACTGTTTCAAAATGGCGCTCCCTTTAGTCCTTATTTGTTGTCCTTTGTCTATTTCTAGCTATTTTTCAATATTTAACCTTTGTACTTTATGACTGCCATCATGTGATCAAAACTCCACGGAGCCAAACCATGTCACATGGGTGAATAACCTTTTTGTTCTTTTGTTTTTTTTGTGTTTTTTTGGGTTTGTTCTCTATATACACACATTTTTAAACCTTCATTTCTCTTAAGCTACTCAGCTTGGATTTACACCAAATCATCATCATCAAAATACTTTATTATGTGTTTTTTTCAACCAGAAAAGTACATAGACAAATACAGTACATGTAAAAAAAACACACAAAAGCTTGCTTTAAAAGCACATCCCTAGGTCATGTCAGTAAAATATTCAGATGATCAATAAAAATATGCTTTTAAATTATGTTATAATAAATAGCAATATCAAAGCATTCCATAACCATTTATGAACAAATACCTTATAATTAATTCAAATTGATTTTACAAAATTACAGTTAATATGCATCATATAACACTATGGTGCCGATCACAATCCGGTAAAAACCGGGTACGAACCGTCGGACGGAGCATATTCTCCGTCCGACGCGTACCCGGTCGTCAAAATATACAAACATGGAATTACGATTCGCACGGGTACACCATTACCGTACAATTCGTAAAAAAGACCGACCGAACAAAAAACACCTACCAATGCGATCCGGGAAAGCGCCGACCTGACGTCGGGACGCACGCAGCCAGCCATTCACGACCCAGGAATCACGATTCGCACCGACGTCACCCCGCACGGTGAATATTTTGCGGCAGCCAAAAACTGCCGGGAAATCAGGACGACGCGAACAAGGACCACCAGTACGCGACGGACAGACGACGACGCGAACAAGGAGGACCAGTACGTGACGGACACACAGGACGACGCCACCAAGGAGGACCCGTACGCGACAGGACGACGCGATCAAGGAGGACCCGTACGCGACAGGACGACGCGAGCAAGGAGTACCAGTACGCGACGGACAGACATGGACCCGAACCTACGAGTCATCCCTGCCCTCATAGCAGTACACCTCCTCTACAGGTTACGACGCAGACGCCGCAGAAGGTCAGAATAACTAAGGGAGGGGGGAAAGTGGGGTGGGGTGGGGGTGGCACGACCAGGGCAGGCCACAAAACAACCACATGAGTGACACACTACACATGGCCTGGACATACCTGACTCCCATGCCCTGGTCACCACGAGGGGGTGGGGGCGTGTCCTGATAATCCAGCGACCGCCACAACGGAAGTCCGTCACCACGCGAACCGGCAACACAACCAGACAGGTACGTCCCGTACCCACGCCTGAAGAGCGTGGGTACGAGTCGGACCACGCCCACACACGTCACCCCAACAATGGCGGGACGGATCGCACCCACGTGGCAAAGGCCTGGGTACGGGCCGCACAAACATCACATAGCGTGGGGACGGATATGTACGGACCCTACCCCCACCCCGTATGCAAGGAGCGTACCCCCCAGCCCAACAGTGCAAGTACGACCCGTACCCCCACCCGCGGACGTATGGAGCGTACCCCCAGCCCAACAGTGTAAGTACGACCCGTACCCCCACACGCGGACGTACGGAGCGTACCCCCAGCCCAACAGTGTAAGTACGACCCGTACCCCCACCCGCGGACGTACGGAGCGTACCCCCAGCCCAACAGTGTAAGTACGACCCGTACCCCCACCCGCGGACGTACGGAGCGTACCCCCAGCCCAACAGTGTAAGTACGACCCGTACCCCCACCCGCGGACGTACGGAGCGTACCCCCAGCCCAACAGTGTAAGTACGACCCGTACCCCCACCCGCGGACGTACGGAGCGTACCCCCAGCCCAACAGTGTAAGTACGACCCGTACCCCCACCCGCGGACGTACGGAGCGTACCCCCAGCCCAACAGTGTAAGTACGACCCGTACCCCCACCCGCGGACGTACGGAGCGTACCCCCAGCCCAACAGTGTAAGTACGACCCGTACCCCCACCCGCGGACGCACGGAGCGTACCCCCAGCCCAACAGTGTAAGTACGACCCGTACCCCCACCCGCGGACGTACGGAGCGTACCCCCAGCCCAACAGTGTAAGTACGACCCGTACCCCCACCCGCGGACGTACGGAGCGTACCCCCAGCCCAACAGTGTAAGTACGACCCGTACCCCCACCCGCGGACGTACGGAGCGTACCCCCAGCCCAACAGTGTAAGTACGACCCGTACCCCCACCCGCGGACGTACGGAGCGTACCCCCAGCCCAACAGTGTAAGTATGAGCCGTACCCCCACCCGCGGACGTACGGAGCGTACCCCCAGCCCAACAGTGTAAGTACGACCCGTACCCCCACCCGCGGACGCACGGAGCGTACCCCCAGCCCAACAGTGTAAGTACGACCCGTACCCCCACCCGCGGACGTACGGAGCGTACCCCCAGCCCAACAGTGTAAGTACGACCCGTACCCCCACCCGCGGACGCACGGAGCGTACCCCCAGCCCAACAGTGTAAGTACGACCCGTACCCCCACCCGCGGACGTACGGAGCGTACCCCCAGCCCAACAGTGTAAGTACGACCCGTACCCCCACCCGCGAATGCAAGGAGCGTACCCCCCTGCCCAACAGTGTAAGTACGACCCGTACCCCCACCCGCGTATGCATGGAGCGTACCCCCCATGCCAACAGTGTAAGTACGACTCGAACCCCCACCCACGAATGCAAGGAGCGTACCCCCCTGCCCAACAGTGTAAGTACGACCCGTACCCACACCCGCGGACGTACGGAGCGTACCCCCACCACACCAGTGTCAGTAGACTCGTACCCTCACCTCTAATGCAGTGTGCGTAACCCCACCGTGTATGTGCCAAGCGCACATATCCAGAAATCGGAGGTGTGTGTGCAGAGTCCACCCAGCAGTGCCCTGAGACAGGAGTGGTGGGTGTGGAGTCCTCCCAGCAGTGCCCTGAGACAGGAGGGGTGGGTGCCCATCACTCCCAGCAGTGCCCAGAGACAGGAGGGGTGTGTGCAGAGTCCTCCCAGCAGTGCCCTGAGACAGGAGGGGTGGGTGCAGAGTCCTCCCAGCAGTGCCCTGAGACAGGAGGGGTGGGTGTGGAGTCCTCCCAGCAGTGCCCTGACACAGGAGGGGTGGGTGCAGAGTCCTCCCAGCAGTGCCCTGACACAGGAGGGGTGGGTGCAGAGTCCTCCCAGCAGTGCCCTGACACAGGAGGGGTGGGTGCAGAGTCCTCCCAGCAGTGCCCAGACACAGGAGGGGTGGGTGTGGAGTCCTCCCAGCAGTGCCCTGAGACAGGAGGGGTGGGTGCAGAGTCCTCCCAGCAGTGCCCTGACACAGGAGGGGTGGGTGCAGAGTCCTCCCAGCAGTGCCCTGAGACAGGAGGGGTGGGTGCAGAGTCCTCCCAGCAGTGCCCAGACACAGGAGGGGTGGGTGTGGAGTCCTCCCAGCAGTGCCCTGAGACAGGAGGGGTGGGTGCAGAGTCCTCCCAGCAGTGCCCTGACACAGGAGGGGTGGGTGCAGAGTCCTCCCAGCAGTGCCCTGACACAGGAGGGGTGGGTGCAGAGTCCTCCCAGCAGTGCCCTGACACAGGAGGGGTGGGTGCAGAGTCCTCCCAGCAGTGCCCAGACACAGGAGGGGTGGGTGTGGAGTCCTCCCAGCAGTGCCCTGAGACAGGAGGGGTGGGTGTGGAGTCCTCCCAGCAGTGCCCTGACACAGGAGGGGTGGGTGCAGAGTCCTCCCAGCAGTGCCCTGAGACAGGAGGGGTGGGTGCAGAGTCCTCCCAGCAGTGCCCTGAGACTGGAGGGGTGTAACACATGTGTGTGAGGCCAGAATTATCCACATGCATACTGGCTACAAGGGAACATGTCCCCATGAACTCATGTCAACAGACTCCACACACAAGTACAGTGATCACCAAGGATGCCACGATTGTCGCAGGTGGAGACATGGCCCTGCATGCATGGCCAAAGTAGAAGGGCTCCGTCACACACACAGCTCATGTAGACACAGCTCTGCGCTAAACATTGGGAACACCCTGCAGGGAAGAAAGCTGGGTACACAGAGGAAGGAATACACCCTTGGACAAGTGCACCATGCAGTAACTGCCTACATGAACAAAGAAAGTTAGCCAACACCTTGTGATGGCACACAGATCACAGGGTCCCACCAATGAGCAGTACACTACTACATATCCCACACACCCAAACCCTTACACACCACCCAAAACCATGTAGCAGCCCCACCAACACCAATACCAGCATAGCAGTAGTGTGATAATGAAAACAAAATTAAGCTTTATTCTGCAGGAGCACAATGTCCGTGGATCGCAGGCAGTTCAATCTTCACAAAGCCCATAGGGCAGTCAATGATTCTCAGCTGGATGGGGGACACAGTGGGATGCGTGTCCCCTACCTTGCCTGCACAGTCAAATGGCATCGTCTTCCACACTGGTGAGGGCATCAGGGGGGGGGGAGCAACAGGCACCGCAGGGACATCAGGGCAAAGGGGCGGCGTTGTGGGTGCAGGGATGGAGGAGTCCACCACAGGGGGTGGGTCAGTGCCAAAGGCGGAGGCCAGGATGGCACTACACACCTTTGCAAGGTCATCCAGGGAGTCCCCTGCACCCGAAGGGACCTCAGGCCCCAAGGAGGGGGGGGGGTCAGAGGGATGGGTCGCAGCGCCACCGGGGGAGGGTGGAGACAGGGGGGGAGACTCAACCACCCTGACCGGGGACCTCCGTGACCGCTTGCGTGGTGGTGTAACTGTGGGGCTCAGGGACAGAGCGGCCATGAAGGAGTCCTTGGGGGAGATGTGGCCAGGAGAGCTGAGGGGAGGGGATTTGGAGGGAGTGGACTGGGTGGAATGCGGACTCCCACTATGGCTGCGTGTCACACGTTTGCCCCCCGACCCAGTGGGTGTGCCTACCTCACCCTGTGTGTGCGTGTCAGGAGGAGTGCGGTGGACCTTCCCTGCTGGTGTGGTGCCCGTGTCCGTTGATGTGGGTGCATGCCGACGTCTGGGTGTACGTGTGACAGGCATGGGAGTGGGAAGTGTGGATGGGGCAGGGGTAGGTGGGGGGAGGTCGCGCTGCAGGAGACCCACTGCTGCAGTCAGTGTGGAGTCGATGGACCTCAGCAAGTTGCGTTGGTCAGCCTGCGATGAATGAATGCCCTCCAAGAAAGCCTCGATGTTGGTGAGGGTTTTGCCGTGGGCATGGAGGACATTAAGGATCGCAGCCTGACCAACCTGCAGTTGCCGCTGGATGTCCACAGACTCTGCATTGGCGGCAGCAGTGGAGACAGGGGCAGGGGGCGCGGTGCCTGGCAGGAAGGAGACATGCTGTGACCGGGCACGCTGGGAAGGGACACGAGCAAGTGGGAGGCGGCTGGTGGAAACTGAGGGGGCGGTGCGAGGTGTTGTTCCGCTTCCAGCTGCTGGTGCAGCCTCCGCCCACTCGGAGACATCGTCCCCGGACCTGTCAGCTTCGTAGTCTGATGTGCCAGTCGACAGGTCCTCGGCCACACTCTCCTCCGCCTCTGTCCCACTCGATGTGCCAGCCCCGATGTCACGGCTGGCACTGGTGCTCGGTCCCTCCGCCTGGTCTGTGTCCATGTCTCCCTCTGTGTCCCCCGACGATGCTGTGGGCAGGGTGGAGAGACAGAAATTATTCAGACACCTGTACACATCTGTCACATGAGTCCAATCTACATAGGTAACATTGCATGGCCTGAAAAGGAAGATCCCTAACATCTACTGAACAGGGTACCGATGTAGGGCATGCAACACACAGTTGGTTGAGCCACCATGCCACTGAAATACCATGGAGAGCATGAGACAATAGCTAAACACAGGAAAAGGAGTCTGACATAGCACCCAGGCCCTGGGGACAATCCAGCACTGCATCTGCACCACACAGCGTTGGCGAAAATACCGATGACCAGGGACCATATCCATGAACTTGAGACACATGCTGCATAGGTAATGCTGAAAACATGCACAACATGACTCGGTCACTGCACATTGCGTGTGTGTCCAGGCACATCACACACTGCCCAGACCCAGCAAGTGGTAATCAGGATTTAACACATAGGCATTGCCCGCCCCAACAAGACCCTACACGAGGCAAATTGTTGAGACACAGGTGGCACCAACATCTCATAGTCTGGGTGATACACACAGGGGCAGGCAAAAAGCGAGATTGAACGCCAAACAGCCAAGGTGCGCCTGTACAAATAATGTGGTACCAGTGCCCATCCTCAGATGAGTATAGCAAGACACACAGGCACTGGCAACTGTGAGTATGAAGAAGGACAATCAGGTCAGGCTGCACAGTGGACACCTGTACAAAATAGCACGTCTATATACATGGTGACAGGGGACAATGGCAGAGAGCACAACTTACGCTGTAGACACTGACAGTGGCCACGTTTATGATGACACATACACCACTGAGGAAAAGGTGCCCCAGGGGACAGTAGTGGGCACGCAACTACATGCTACTGAATGGTAATGACTGCAACACACGTCACCATCCCTGCACTATGTGTATCGCACACTCATGCACATCATGTCACAGGCCACTACATGGGACATGCGCGCTGTAAGGCATGACACATGAGAGACCAACTCCCATGTCTGGAGTCAGCATCAGTGCCAACTGATATGGAACCCACATGCAGTGAACTTGACAGTGCACAGGCAATGTCCCACAACCTGTTACACACCACCCCCACACATGATGCTACAGACATTGTTCCCGTGGACAAAGCGCCAGCCTACATTACCCTGTGGAGGAGTGACTACACACAGACCAGGGAACACATTGCAAGGAGGGGAAGGGTGGCAGGGGCACAGCGCTATACTGGGGCAAACAGGATCTGCACAGCACCTTTAAACCCTGCCAGTGAATTCATGCTACTGTGCCCTTACAAATGCCGGTGACACACAACAAACACACATGTACCTACCCCCTTCCGGCTGCTGCATCGCCTGTAAGCGCCTCTCCAGGTCTGGAAAGACCACCGGCAGCACACGCCTGTGGAGGTGGCTCAGACGGCGGCGGCCGCGGTTCTTGTGGCTCTCAGGTGAGTCCCCCAGCAGGAGCCGTGCAATCCTCCGCGTCCAGCACCGGATATCCTGCCAGCGTTTCCTCACCTGGGGAAGGCTCCGCCTCCGACCATCCACACGCCTCACGGCACTGACGGCGGTCAGCCAGATCTGCTCCTTGGCAGTGGCGCCTACCTGTGAGGTAGAACAAGTGACACCACATCAATACACCAGCCACATGTCACAGAGAGACATATGGGTACAAATTAGCTGGTTACAACAAGGCATGTCATGCAGCCAACGCATTGCACCTTTGTCATAGGGACATCATCCCCTGTTGAGGGGAAAAAGCACTACGTGCCACAGTGGGTACACAGGTGGAATGATGGCAATGTCACAATCAATGATCAAGGCTCACACTGTGCATCACACCCACCCCTCCTGTCTCAGGGCACTGCTGTTAGTGACAGGCACACACCCCTCCTGTCTCAGGGCACTGCTGGGAGCACACTGTACCCACCCCTCCTGTCTCAGGGCACTGCTGGGAGCACTCTGTACCCACCCCTCCTGTCTCAGGGCACTGCTGTGAGTGATAGGCCCCCACCCCTCCTGTCTCAGGGCACTGCTGGGAGACATCAGGCACCCCCCCCTGGGACCCCCCCGACAGTACATGGCATGTGTGTTACACCTGGACGCAATGGCAGAAGTCACAGTCACAACATAGGGACAGTCTGTGGCAGTGGCCTATGCACTCACCTGATACCCTGGTCGCCCATACAGCATGGGGTACTGTGGGAGGATCACATCCAGCAGAGCCATGTTCTCCTCCAGGGTGAATGGCTGTGTCCTCTCCACAGCCCTTGACATGGTTCCAGGGAATCAGTAGCAGCAGCTGGGTCGACGAATGCAAAGATGTGCAGGCAAGTGCTCCCTCATGGGACCTGGCTGCCTTATATGTGCCCTTCTGCCCAGTCTCATGCACAGGAGTACAGAGAGATTGGTCACTCACATTTGCATCCTATGTTTCCACCAATCCCTACAAACCTAGCAGTCTGTGTGTTCTCTATCGGTTTCATTCTCCTGCATGATGTCAGCCCCACAAACACATTGCAACAAAGTAGACAAATTCCAACTGACTTCTGCTGTGCACCTTCCAGAACAATTTCGAATTTTGAACTTGGTCTCCATGACAACCAGCATGCATGTAGGCCTTAATACTTGTCCCCTATGTAATTTGGAGCATCACACACAGGTACGGTGCGTGTGGGGGCCCTAGGGCACCCCAAATGCATGGCAACGGCCCGTACATGCATGCCTACCCTCTCCATCACTATGGGTCTGCACGCGTATGCGTACCCGTAGTGGTACGGACCGTACACTCGCATCTACGCTCTCCATCACTATGGGTCTGCACGCGTATGCGTACTCGTAGTGACACGGACCGTACACTCGCATCTACGCTCGCCATCACGATGGGTACACATACGGCAGCACTCCCACAGTGATTTGGGAACATGCACAGGCCCTCTCAGCAGCAGTACGGCGGATTTTACACATCACTGTGGTGATAGGCGACACACATGTAGGAATAGGGCGGACATACTTGTCCATGGATGGACATACTTGTCCAGGAATGGACATCAAGGCATCGTCTGTGCATTACCACATGTGTGGGGCACAGGTGTCACAGGCTGTGATGTGGAACATGCCTCCTGAGTGGAGAAGGCACCAGATGTATGATGAGATGTGTACATGTGTACTGTGTGAGGGTGCAATGTGTGCCAGGCATGCCCTTGACTCCTTTGACATGTGTGCATGTGGGACTGCGCACTTGCGGTGAGCGTCACTGGCATGGCACCGACACCAACACACGGAAGTGTCCCATGATGCCAGGTACAGGGTTCATGACACATGACTTATCACTACCCACAGTGCACAATGTGACTATGCCATATATGTGTCCGGGATTTACATCAGGTTGATGTTGTAGCACCCTCAAAAGCTGCAGCCGTTGCAGCAACCAACATGTGGCTGTGTGTAGATTGTCATTGCACACTGTTCCCAACACCATGCCACATGTGTTCTCGGATGTGAGGTGCACATGTATGCAAGGGACACGGAGTAGCGTGACAAGGCCATGTCAGCAAACTCACAAGGAATGTGTGGTGAGTCATGACATGTGCACCTTCATGGCAAGGTGTGTGGGCTGGACTAGTGTAATGTCATGTGACCTGTGGCTCAAGTGTTCCGCTGCCAGTCTCTGCAATCGGCATCACACTTCTGCTGATGTGTGGGTGTATGTCACTCCTGTCTTGCGTCGGGCAGTGCACTTGCACTGGGACACAGCTATTTCCATGGCGTGGCATGGGGAGGTTCTCAATCACCGTGTGTAGCTGGGTCTTGGAAGGAGTGTCACCTTGCATCCATACGTGTCCTGGGCATGTAGCACATGCCTGACTCCCTATGTGGCATGTGTGTATTGCCAGATTTACATGTGCTCAGTAGACATGAGTTGTTCTCGTAGTGCACTCACTCTTCCTTGTCACTTCCAAATTACTGCAGAGCGCCTCCTGTTGCCCGAAGAATTCCAGACTTGGCCACCATGCAGGAGAATGACAGGATCCGGCTCTACCGCTTCACCCAACCGTTGATTCTGGAGCTGACGGCGAGACTGGCACCACACCTGCAACCGCAGCACAGGTATCCTACGGCACTGACACCCCAGCTGAAGGTAATGGCTGCCCTACATTTCCTTGCCACGGGTACCTTCCAAAATACCATAGCTCATGTTGGTGGCATGTCCCAGAGCATGTTCAGCGGTGTGCTGCATGATTTCTTGGAGGCCATGTTGATTCACCTGGATGACTTCATCAAGTTCCCAACCCCTGAACAGATGACTGAGGTCAAGCGTGGTTTCTATGCCCTGGGAGGGATGCCCCATGTCATTGGGTCCATAGATGGGACACATGTAGGTTTGGTACCACCACACGCACGGGAGGTGGCGTACCGCAATCGGAAGCACTACCACTCCATCAATGCCCTTGTGGTGTGTCTGTCCAACATGGTGATTTCACATGTCTGTGCTCGTTTCCCAGGATCAGCACACGATGCCTACATCATGAGGCGTAGCGGGATGCCTGATATGATGATGCAGCTGCGCAACGAACGAGCATGTGTTGTTGGTGGGTACAGTCTGTCTGTCCTGTATTCTGTTTGGCCGAGCAGCACTACCGCTTCGCCAGTTCTAATGATGTCCATGTGCTTCCCATGTAGGGGACGCTGGCTATCCCAACATGCCTTGGCTGCTGACACCTCTCCGCAACCCCATCACGCCGGCCCAGCTCCGCTACAACACCGCCCATGGCCGGACAAGGCGAGTGATAGAGAGGACGTTTGGCATGCTGAAGAGCCGATTCCGGTGCCTCCACAAGACCGGCGGCGCACTCCCATATGCCCCGGCAAAGGTTTGCAAGATCTTCATGGTCTGCTGCATGCTGCACAACATGGCAGTTGAAAGAGCTGTGCCACTCATCCTGAATCAACATGACGAGGACCATCCACCCGTGGAGGACGAAGGGCTTGGCAATGGGGCTAGTGATGTGGAGGATGTGGAGCCGCAAGAGGACATCCGGACTCGGCTCATACGCGACTTCTTTGCTTAGTGGTGAGTACCAGTGTCTGAGTGTGCACGCCTTGGTCCCCGTGTGGCATGTGTTGTGATGTGTGTGTCCACCTGCATGTATGGCACGTGAGTCAGAGGTGTGTGTGGGTGTGTCACTGGAGTGATGGTGGCAGTGATGGTAGTATTTCCCCAGTCATAATTGTGACCTAGCATGTTGTCATCCATACATGTGTCGAGTCAATGCACATGCAAGTGGCTGTGCTTTTTGTGGCTGACTTCTTGTGTGTCTCTCTTCCCCAGGTACCTGCGCATGCCATCTGCTGGTTGCATTGTTGTGGCACTGCTATTCCTCATGGACATGGCATCGTGGGCTGACTCAGCGTTACAGGCACGGACACGTTTGGAAGTCTCCATGGGGTAAGGGATGCATCTGGGGTGTATTGGGTGTGGCAGTTGTTCACGATGTGTGCACACTGCCCAGGTCGGGGTTTGGTTCCTCTGCAGTCATGTTGCATCCCCATGGGACACGACATGCAGCTGGGTACACCAGAATAGATGGGCTGCCTGGTTGTCAGTCATCAGTGATGGGATGGTGGATTGTGATGATGGCATCAATGTGTGTGACACTGCCCTCGGACACATACGGTTGACATTGGCTTGACATGGCGTGGGACTTCCACATCAGCGGATCTATGGTGTATGGCAGGCTCTCCGTGTGCAGCTGTGGGTATTTAGCTGTTAGCCGACGCTTGTGTGCCAGTACCATGGCTATCACGCATTTGTGCTGCAGAAGGGGGGTGCCAGTGTTTGAGCCACATGTTACTCCACATGATGTGTTCATGTGTACTTCAAGTTGCCTCTGCAATCCCAAAAACATGACTATTAAAGGTGTCCCTATGCCTCCAAGGTGCCTCTGCTCAGTCAATGCTGGTGTGTTGGCACGGTGCATCCTGCATGTCTGGCATGGTATTCCCAGATTGTGGCTATGTGTCAATGTGTCGAGTGGCAAGATGCAAGCTGTGTGTGTGTGCTGAGACTGTGTATTGGGCATGATGTCCATGACTGTGTGGGTAGTGTGACATGTGCCATCCCCATGCATCCAACGTTGTCCAGGCCCCCATTCTCTGCATCCACCGGACTCAAGCTTGCAGGACATGGTTCTGCCACCTGTCTACACGTACCTGGGTGCCCCCCAGGACACGGGCCAGGTTCCCTGACCTCTGCGCATGACTGTTGCTGTACTCAATGTGTCTGTCAGCACGGTTGTTCGGCCACCCCCTCAGCTGGTTCTGCACATCACGGGTGTGTATGGTGCTCCATGTCTGTCTTGCCTAATAAACTGTGACCCATGTGTCCTGTGCCAGACTCAGGCCCCAGGGTGTGGATGGTTGAAGTGAACAGATGACTCAGGCATGTTTAGACTGTACAAGACACATGTTAGGTAATAATGCTACCAGCAGGCATCTACTCTTAATAGTGTGATTTATTAGGGGGGGGGGGGACAAAGTGGGGGGCTTTCCGGGATTAGGGAATCCAAAGTTCAGTAGGGGAGTTGGTGTCCTTGCCATTGGAAATCCTCAGAGTCCATGCCACAGTCTTTGTCAACATTGGTCAGCCAGTGACCAGCAGGGCCATGTGGCAGAGAATGTCTCTTGATGCTGTGATGCTGTTGCTCCAGTAGGCCAGGTGCCAGGCCAGGTGTCCTGGGAGATGGTGATGTAGCAGCCACCCTCACGGTCCTTTCCGTGGACGACCCGGCTTCCTGCGGGGAACCTCAGCAGCAGGCCGTGACGACGTCTGGGATGCTCCGTCGGATGTTTCCTCCTCCTCCTCATGATCCCTCCCTGTGGGTGGTGATGTTCTCCGCCTTCTGGCACAGGGAGGGTCGGCCATGGTGTCGGCCATCCGACGGAGTTCAGCGTGAATCCCCTGGGACGCCGTCACTTGCTCAGCCTGTCTGTCCTCCATCCTCCGTTGGTGTAGCTGTAGACAGGCTATTAGCTCCGCATGTTGCTGGGCCTGCTGGACCTTGATCCCCTCGAGGACGGACACAACCTGGGCCATGCCCGTGGTGTCCTGCCGGTATGAGTCCAGGATGTTACGGACATGTGAAAATACCGGATCCCCAGCCAACTGGTCAGGCTCGCGCCTCCGCCGTCCTCCACTCCCACCACCCCTGCCCACTTGCGTCTGGCCTGCACTTGTGGGCACATCGGGTCTCCGGGACCCCTGAGGGGTGGCATTGGCGTTGTCGCCTGCCTCCTCCTGGGTGCCCGGGACACCGTGTCCCTCCTGGCGAGCCTGGCTGCATTGTGGTGTTGGGGCAGGGATCCTGGGTGTCTCCTGGGATGTGGCAGGAGTGGGGGTGGTGGTTGGCACGGTTGTACCTGACGCAGGTGCTGCAGGTGGTTGGACACCAGAGGGGCCAGGTCGGTCGGGGTCGTCCGCAGAGTGGTGAGAGTGGTCGCTGCCGGTGGGATCGGTCTCCTGCAGATCCGGGTCCTGTGAGTGTTCCCCCCCAGTGTTGGGGGGTGCAGCACGACGTTGACCTGTGTGTGAGAGAGGCGGGGCCCGATTCACAGAACAAACTTAAGACTAAATCCTAAACTTAGTACCATTCTGGTATTCACAGAATGCACTTAGTACTTCTGGTATTCACAGAATGAACTTACTACTTTTGCTATTCACAGAATGAACTTAGTACTTTTGCTATTCACAGAATGGATTTACGACTCCTAAACTTACGTCCGCACTCGGGCCGGAAATTCCGGCCCGGAGGTGGAGCTTCCGGCCCGGAGGCGGAGCTTCCGGGCCGGAGGCGGGGCTTCCGGGCCGGAGGCGGAGCTTCCGGCCCGGAGGTGGGGATTCCGGCCGATTTAGCTATGGCTGAAATCTCCACCTCCGGGCCGGAAGCTCCGCCTCCGGCCCGGAAGCTCCGCCTCCGGCCCGGAAACCCCGCCTCCGGGCCGGAAGCTCCGCCTCCGGGCCGGAATTTCCGGCCCGAGTGCGGACGTAAGTTTAGGAGTCGTAAATCCATTCTGTGAATAGCAAAAGTACTAAGTTCATTCTGTGAATAGCAAAAGTAGTAAGTTCATTCTGTGAATACCAGAAGTACTAGGTGCATTCTGTGAATACCAGAATGGTACTAAGTTTAGGATTTAGTCTTAAGTTTGTTCTGTGAATCGGGCCCAAAATGTTAATTTTGATCCATGCAACATCCATGTTTCATCCGTTACAAAGTTGGCACATTTCCTCTTGGAATTAGGATCTGTCTTGCATTCCACTCACAGTGCACTTGTGCATGTGTGTGTCCCTTGGGCACCAATTTGGCCCCTTTAACTATGTGTGGCACAGTCTTACTTGCTGCGTCAAGTGTGACTGCAGTCAGCAGTGGAGTGTGCATGTGTGCCGAGCTATGCATTTGCGCCTTCCTTGTAGCACTGTACATGTGCACATGGAGTGGATCCACACACTCATATGATGCAGGTGGCTGTCCTTGTGCTCGTGTACAGGTTGTGACATGGCCCTGCGTTTTGCCATGATGAAGAGGGGGGGTTCTGGCACTGGCCACCCTTGTCTACATGCACGCAGTCCACCTGCTGACGAGCAGACATTCCCACACACCACAGGACTGATTTGCTCTCCCTGTGTCTCCCTCCTTCTCTGTCCCCCTCTCCCTCCCTCTCTGTCCCCCTCTCCCTCCCTCTGTGTCCCCCTCTCCCTCCCTCTGTGTCCCCCTCTCCCTCCCTCTGTGTCCCCCTCTCCCTCCCTCTGTGTGTCAGCCTCCTCCCTCTGTCCATCTTCCTGTGTCTCCCTCCCTCTGTGTCCCCCTCTCCCTCCCTCTGTGTGTCAGCCTCCTCCCTCTGTCCCTCTTCCTGTGTCTCCCTCCCTCTGTGTCCCCCTCTCCCTCCCTCTGTGTGTCAGCCTCCTCCCTCTGTCCATCTTCCTGTGTCTCCCTCCCTCTCTGTCCGCCTCTCCCTCCCTCTCTGTCCCCCTCTCCCTCCCTCTCTGTCCCCCTCTCCCTCCCTCTGTGTGTCAGCCTCCTCCCTCTGTCCATCTTCCTGTGTCCCCCTCCCTCTCTGTCCCCCTCTCCCTCCCTCTCTGTCCCCCTCTCCCTCCCTCTGTGTGTCAGCCTCCTCCCTCTGTCCATCTTCCTGTGTCTCCCTCCCTCTCAGTCCCCCTCTCCCTCCCTCTGTGTCCCCCTCTCCCTCCCTCCGTGTGTCACCCTCTGTCACCTTGGCCCAGCTTCCTGGGCACACACTGTTAGCAGATCTTTGAGTGGCCCTTGGCCTGTTGATGTGAGTTTGTTTCTGATCTCCAGGCACCCATTTTGTCTGCTGTGTGTCTGTGCGCTGCTGCTGTGGTGGTGTGTGCTGCCACTCTTTCACACTGTTGGCTGTTCATTAGCTGCTGGCATGTGCAAAACAGTGCCTTCACCCCCATGTGTTGATGCAAGGCATCCGCCATTTGCTGGCAAGTCATTCCTGTGTTGGGACACAGTGTTTGTCTGGCTGTGACCTAGGCCATATGGGCAGAGGGCATTGTTGTCTGCTTTGGAGTCGCACTATGTGATTCTTGGTGCCCACCCTCCCGCCATCCGGGTTACCGTGTCATGTGTTGTTGTCTTCTGTGGCCTGTGACTTGACATTGTCCAGCTGGGTGCATGGGGCATGGTGGCAGCAGTGGCATGTGCCTGCTCATGGAGTGTGGTTGAGTAATGCGATGGCTTGTGGTGGTTGCGTGCCTGTTATTAATTTTGGTTGTGGTTGCAGTTCCCCCCATGTGAGGTGCGTTGTTTGTGTACTCACCCGGGTCTCGGAGTCCTTCTACTCCTTCAACTGCCTCCACCGGCAGTATGGCCATCACCCTCTCCTCCCAGGGATGGTACTGTACGGGTCTGCGGGAGGGCCCTCCTCCGGTGGCGTTGGCCTGGTCGTGTTCCTCCTGCCTCTTGGCTCTGACCCTCCTCCGCAGATCGTACCACCTGTTCTGGCAATCCTGCTTGGTCCTCCTGGTGTCCGCAACAGCATTCACAGCATCGACGATGGTCTGCCACATGGCTGTTTTGGCTGCCTGGCTGGTGCTTCTGACCAATGTTCCAAAGATCTGTGGCTCGACTCTGAGGATTTGATCAACAAGGACCTCCAACTCTCGGTGACTGAACTTTGGATTCTTGGTAGTGGGCATGGTGAGGGGTGTGGGTGGGGATGGTGTGGGTGTGGGGGGTGTGTGGATGTTGGGGGGGGGTGTGGATGGTTGTGTGTGTGTGTGAATGTGATGAGAGGGTGTTTGTGAGGGTGGTCGTGTGAAGGTGTGCAAGTGTAAGATGTGGTGTCGCTTGTAGTCTGGTTCTGTGGTGTCTGGCAGCAGTGGGTCTGTTGCAAAGGCTCATGGTTTGTGTGTGTGGGCCCTTTTTATTGGTCCATGGGTGGGTGTGGCAGTGTTTGAATTTTGGGTGGGTGTGTTATAAGGAGTGGTGGTGTATTGGGCCTCTGTTTGTTTTTGACAGTTGCAGGTCAGTGATTGTGTTATTTTAGTGGTTGTTGGCCATGTTTAGTGGCTGTGTGCCTTTCGAATGGTGTATTGTTGAGTTGTTTTGTTTTGTCCTTGTTGTGTACGTGCGTTTTGAGCGTGTGTACGGTGTGTACATGGGCCATTTGGTTGTACGATTTGGTCCTTGTGTGTGGCTTTGTACGACTCGTACATGCGGTTGTGATGTTGGGGCATGGGGTGCGCTCCGTACTTAGGAGGTTGTGTTGGGGGTGCGCCAGGAACGTACTGGGGTGGGGGTACGACTGGAACGTACTGGGGTGTACATAGACGGTGGTACGACACGTACAGGGGTGGGGGGGTGTACATTGACGGTGGTACGACACGTACTGGGGTGGGGGTACGACTGGAACGTACTGGGGTGTACATAGACGGTGGTACGACACGTACAGGGGTGGGGGGGTGTACATAGACGGTGGTACGACACGTACAGGGGTGGGGGGTGTACATTGACGGTGGTACGACACGTACTGGGGTGGGGGGGTGTACATTGACGGTGGTACGACACGTACTGGGGTGGGGGTACGACTGGAACGTACTGGGGTGTACATAGACGGTGGTACGACACGTACAGGGGTGGGGGGGTGTACATTGACGGTGGTACGACACGTACAGGGGTGGGGGGGTGTACATTGACGGTGGTACGACACGTACAGGGGTGGGGGGTGTACATAGAGGGTGGTACGACACGTACTGGGGTGGGGGTACGACTGGAACATACTGGGGTGTACATAGACGGTGGTACGACACGTACAGGGGTGGGGGGGTGTACATTGACGGTGGTACGACACGTACAGGGGTGGGGGGTGTACATTGACGGTGGTACGACACGTACTGGGGTGGGGGGGTATACATTGACGGTGGTACGACACGTACTGGGGTGGGGGTACGACTGGAACGTACTGGGGTGTACATAGACGGTGGTACGACACGTACAGGGGTGGGGGGGTGTACATTGACGGTGGTACGACACGTACAGGGGTGGGGGGGTGTACATTGACGGTGGTACGACACGTACAGGGGTGGGGGGTGTACATTGACGGTGGTACGACACGTACTGGGGTGGGGGTACGACTGGAACGTACTGGGGTGTACATAGACGGTGGTACGACACGTACAGGGGTGGGGGGGTGTACATTGACGGTGGTACGACACGTACAGGGGTGGGGGGGTGTACATTGACGGTGGTACGACACGTACAGGGGTGGGGGGGTGTACATTGACGGTGGTACGACACGTACTGGGGTGGCGGTACGACTGGAACGTACTGGGGTGTACATAGACGGTGGTACGACACGTACAGGGGTGGGGGGGTGTATATTGACGGTGGTACGACACGTACAGGGGTGGGGGGGTGTACATTGACGGTGGTACGACACGTACAGGGGTGGGGGGGTGTACATTGACGGTGGTACGACACGTACTGGGGTGGGGGTACGACTGGAACGTACTGGGGTGTACATAGACGGTGGTACGACACGTACAGGGGTGGGGGGGTGTACATTGACGGTGGTACGACACGTACAGGGGTGGGGGGGTGTACATTGACGGTGGTACGACACGTACAGGGGTGGGGGGGTGTACATTGACGGTGGTACGACACGTACTGGGGTGGGGGTACGACTGGAACGTACTGGGGTGTAGGTAGACGGGGCTATGACACGTACTGGGGTGGGGGTGTGGCTCGAACGTACTGGGGTGTAGGTACACGGGGGGTACGACACGTACTGGGGTGGGGGTACGACTGGAACGTACTGGGGTGTAGGTAGACGGGGCTGTGACACGTACTGGGGTGGGGGTGTGGCTCGAACGTACTGGGGTGTAGGTACACGGGGGGTACGACACGTACTGGGGTGGGGGTGCGACTGGAACGTACTGGGGTGTACATAGACGGTGGTACGACACGTACAGGGGTGGGGGGGTTTACATTGACGGTGGTACGACACGTACTGGGGTGGGGGTACGACTGGAACGTACTGGGGTGTACATAGACGGGTGGGGGTATACATATACGGGGGGTACGTGTCGGACGTACGGGGGCTGGGGGGAGTGTTGGGCGCGTATGCGGGCACATGTCTCCATGGTTGCTATTGGTGTTCGGTGCGGACGGTGTTTTTTCCATACGGTTGTAGGCTCGGACGCACGGGATGGATCGTGATTCCTCGGTCGGACTTGGATTTTTACGTTTGTAAGGTAAATCGTCCGAGGACGTGTCGGACACATTTTCCGACCCGAGGACGTGTGGGGAATGATTCCCGGTGCGGGTCGTATGGACTTTTTACCATGCGAATCGTGATTGCCAGTTCGTACGGCACTTGTACGATTCGTACGGTAAAAAGACCCGATACGAGTCGCACGGGGGAATTTTTTACCGGATCGTGATCGGCACCTATATAGGCATTGGAACACTAAGACAAAAAGAGGCATGCTAGATAAACGAATCATGTTATCTACTCCAATGCCCAACACCTAATGGACCAACTCCAATGAAGATACTTTGATACTGCACAGACTATTATCTGAGAGGACTGTGTGTCCATGCTTTCTTGGGGTGGATGAAGACAGAACAAAAGAAAATAAAGTGCATCAATGATTCCTCTGACTGCTGGAAGACTGGCCATACAGTACTTACATACGTTAGGTGATTCCATTTTGCTAATAAAGGCATTAATGTTAATGTTCCATAACGGAACATGAGGAAAAGTGACTTTGCAGACAATGGATCAATAAAATCCAGAAAGGGCTCAAATAGAAATTCAGGTTTAAAATCTAGGAATAGGGAAGTAAGTGTTCCCTCTGGACCATTTTGAAATTCACTAAGCTAGATGTGATCCCAAAATGCATTCTTTTTATTCCTTTTCCAGCCAAACAAGTGCAATCTCGGCTAAGTGTTCTTTGCGGACCTCATCGTTGTGCGTCACGCGTGAAGAATATAGCCCAGCATAGTAGTCTAAGAATACGTCCCATATCTCACAGGTATCAGTCAGTGTCCTGTCATCAGGGGTGCGAAAACAGGCCGTACTATCCCTTGTTGGGTCTAACAGTAAATTAAAATCTCAGCCCAAACAAATGTAGTCTGCGTCCAGTTGTAAGAGTTGCGTGTGGAGGTCCTGAAAAAAACGGGGTTGTCTGTGTTCGGAGCATAAACACAAACAAAGGCCACCCAGCCCCAAAATGCATTCTTGACTGTGGTCTTGGATAAATAGAGCATGGATGGCGAGGAGGATCAGTAGTCTCCTAGACTAATGTGCACTAACATCTTCTGTACATAGCATGGACACTTGATTTTGCCTAAACTGTCTAGGGAAGCTACTTCCTTCAGGGCTCCACAATAATCATCCAGGCCTATAGAGTACTTCAGCCTTCTCCTACAGGTTAGCGGCTTCCATTGGGCCTTATGTATCAATAAATTGAGGCCCATGTCCCATCTTAATGGTATTAGCACACCCCAGGACATAGCTGTTTGCGGTGACTGAGCTGGAGCTTTGACAGCTCCCACCATGTGAGAGCAAACACTCCGCTTCCAGCAAGCAGCAGCTGACAAAATGCTCTTCCTTCCTGGAGCAGAGGTTTCGTCTGTTTCCCTGCCCGCTGTCCTGAGGGAAAGAGAAGCAAGAAGCAAAATAAAGGTGAAAAACAAGCAGAAAGAGGCAGAATAAAGGTCAGCAATGAGCAGAAAGCAGAAAGATAAAGGGCAAAAACAAAATGAAAGAGGCAGAATAAAGGTCAGAAACGAGCAGAAAGAGACAGAATAAAGATCAGCAATGAGCAGAAAAGGCAAAATAAAGGTCAGAAATGAGCATAAAGAGACAGAATAAAGATCAGAAATGAACAGAACGAGGCAGAATAAACGTCAGCAATGAGCAGAAAGAGGCAATATAAACGTGGGCAACGAGCAGAAAGAAGTAGACAAAAGGTGAAAACCAAGCAAAAAAAGGTCAGCAACGAGCTGAAAGAGGCAAAATAAAGGTCAGCGAAGAGCAGAAAGAGGCAAAAAAGGTGAGAATTTAGCAGAAATATGGTGAATAAAGGTCAGAAATGAGTGGAAAGAAGCAAAATAGTGGTTAGAAATGAGCAGCAAGAGGCAAAACAAAGGTCAGAAATGAGCAGAAAGAGGCAGAATAAAGGAAGCAACGAGCAGAAAGAGGAAGTATAAATGTCAGAAATGAGCAGAAAGAGGCAAGATAATGGTGAGAAACGAGCAGTAAGAGTCAGAATAAAGGTCAGAAATGAGCATAAGGTGTCAAAATAAATGTGAGAAGATGTCAGAAATGAGCAGAAAGATGCTAAATAGAGATCAGCTATGTGCAGAAAGAGGCAAGATAAAGGAGAGAAACTAGCAGAAAGAGGCAGAATAAAGGTCAGAAATGAACAGAAAAGGAAGAATAACGGTGAGCAGAAAGAGGCACGATAAAGGTGACAAATGAGCAGAAAGAGGCAGTATAAAGGTCAGGAACGAGCAGCAAGAGGCAGAATAAAAGTGAGAAACAAGCAGAGAGAGGCATAATAAAGATCAACAAAGAGCAGAAAGTGGCAAAAATGAGAAATGAACAGAAAGAGACAGACTAATGGTCAGAAATTAGCAGAAAAGCAAAATAGAAGCCAGAAATGAGCAGCAAGAGGCAGAATAAATATCTGAAACAAGCAGAAAGAAGCAGAATAAAGGAAGCAACAAGCAGAAAGAGACAAGATAAAGGTGAGAAACGAGCAGAAAGTGACAGAATGAAGGTCAGAAATGAGCAGAAGATGGCAAAATAAAGGTGAGAGAAGAGCAAAAAGAGGCAGAATAAAGGTCAGCAGCGAGCTGAAAGAGGCAAAAAAATGGTTACGAAAGAGCAAATAGAGGCAGAAAACATGTCAGCAACGAGCAGACAGAGGCAAAATAATGGTTAGAAAGGAGCAGAAAGAGACACAATAGAGGTCAGAAAAGAGCAGAGAGAGGTAAAAAAGGTGAGAAACAAGCAGAAAGAGGCAGAATAAAGGTGATAAATGAGCAGCAAGAGGCAGAATAAAGGTCAGCAACAAACAGAAAGAGGCAAGATAAAGGTGAGAAACGAGCAGAAAGAGGCAGAATAAAGGTCAGAAATGAGAAGAATGTGGCAAAATAAATGTGAGAAGAGAGCAGAAAGAGGCAGAATGAAGGTCAGCAACGAGCAGAAAGAGGCAAGATAAAGGTGAAAAACAAGCAGAAACAAGCAGAATAAAGGTCAGAAATTAGCAGATGGTTGCAAAATAAATGAGACGAGAGAGCAGAAAGAGGCAAAATAAAGGTCAGCAATGAGCAGCAAGAGGCAAATAACATGAAAAATGAGCAGAAAGAGGCAGAATAAAGGTCAGAAATGAGCTGAAAAGCCAAATAGAAGGCAGAAATGAGCAGAACGAGGCAGAATAAAGGAAGCAATGAGCAGAATAAGGCAAGATAATGGTGGGAAACGAGCAGAAAGTGGCAGAATAAAGGTCAGAAATGAGCAGAAGATGGCAAAATAAAGGTGAGAAGCGAGCAAATAGAGGCAGAATAGAGATCAGAAATTAGCAGAAAGAGCAAAATAGAGGTCAGAAACGAGTAGAAAGAGGCAAAATAGAGGTCAGCAATGCGCAGAAAGAGGCAGGATAAAGTCCAGGAACTAGCATAATGATGCAAAATAGAGTTCAGAAATGAGCAAAAAGAGGCAAACTAAAGGCCTACAACGGGCAGAAAGAGGCAGAATAGGGATCAGAAATAAGCAGAAAGAGGCAAGATAAAGGCCAGCAGTGAGCAGAAAGAGGAAAAATAAAGGACAGAGACAAGCAGAAAGAGGCAAAATGAAGGTCAGAAATGAGCATAAAGAGGCAAAATATAGGTCAGAAACTAGCATAAAGAAGCAAAATAAAGGTCAGAAGTCATCAGAACAAAGCCAGAAAATTAGCAGTACCCCTTCAGACACTCATTCAACCACTCACAGAACAGCTCAGATATTCTCACAGCCACTCACAGACCCCTGCACCCACTTGCAGATGAACTGAAACACATGCACTCATGCAACCACTTATAGAATCGCTTAAACTCTCTCACCCACTCACAGACCTACTCAGAAACTTATGCACTGACTCACAGACCCACTTAGAGGCTCACACACCCACTCACAGACCTACTCAGACATGCATGCTCTCACAGACTGACTGGCACACTCATGGAGGCACTCACAAACCCACTCAGACACTCATATCCACTCACAGACCCACTTAGGCAATCATGCACCCACTCAGACACTCACACACCCACTAAAATACTCACCTCCCACTCAAACACCCACTCAGACACTCATGCGCTCTCTCACACCCTCACTCTGAAAGTTTACAGGTTGCAGTTCGGAAATACCATTAGAAAACAGATTTAAAATGTTTTGAAAAAAACAAAGGTTACAGGGATGTTATAGTTGGGAAATAGAATTTAAAAAACCTTAGAAATTCACTGAAAAAACAAATGTTACAGGGACGTTATAGTTAGCTCAGATTTCACTTGTACAAATACATAGAGATTTAGCAGGTATAGTTATCTGAACTAACTATAACTTACACCTCCGCAATGCACTGCTCATGACCTCACATATTACATAACTCATTCTCATGACATGGTCAGTAACATCACTGATGATACTATCCACCGAACCACTCACACACCCACTCACATCCCATACAACCCCTCAAGAACCCACTCACCCACCCATACAACTACTCACACACCCATTCATAGACCCATACAAGTACTCACACAACCACTCACTCATCCATGGAACCACTCACTCACACACTCACTCACCCATACAGCTACTCCTGCAAGTAGTCACTCACCCATACAGCCACACACTCACCCATACAGATACTACACACCCACTTATTCACCTATACTGCCTCTCACACACCCACTTACTCACCCATAGATCCTCCACCCCAGCCACTCACTCACCCATACAACCACTCACACACTCACTCACACACCCACACAGCCACTGTTTCACCACATCTTTCACTGCTTCACTTGGAGCAGGTGGTGGTGATTTGGAATTTATTTCGAGTTGTTTGCTCCTACTTCTGAGTCATTTGGTATCTGTCAAGATGCCCCATTTCACATGGGATATTGCTTTCAATACTATCTGGTGTGTTTTGCGCCTGGGACTTTTGATGTCACTTTCCAATCTCCTAGTATGGGTCTGCATGCAAATTGCATGTCTTTTAACTTGTCGAAGTTATAAACATGCTTCTCTGATTCTGAAGTCCTGTGTCATTGGAATAGACTACACCAAGGCCATTTTGGAGGTCAACTTAATGTTACAAAACACGAAGGCTGCTTGTGTACTGGCCTCCAAAAGATGATGGCCCAGTGCCAATGTTAATTGGAGACCAGTTCATCAGCACTGCCCCTATTATGAAGCAGATATTTTGCTAAATTGTTTGAAGCATTAAAAGAACCTGCTGTGCAGAGAGTGACATATAGTGTTTTATTGTACTGTATACATTGATTGGGAATGTGTTCCTCAAATGAGAATATTGGTATGTGTGCATTTTCCTCTACAAAGAAACCACATACCAGGGCCATCCTTTGCAGCATTGCTCACATTTCCATGTGGGCCATAGCACAGATGAAATTTTTCTTAAGAAAAAATATTTTAGAGTAACACTCATGTCAATATCTGTCAATTCCTTGGTTTATTTACTGTCTCTCTTCTGTTTTATTGAGTTATTTACTTTTCTAGTACCTGGAAAAGCAGTTGCTTTTTATTAAAAGATGCTTTTCCTGCACACATATACATAGCAAGAGCTTCAACTTCTCATATTGTTTGTAGTGATGTCAAAGTGAAATGGAAAAACTGTCTAAATCATGTACCCGTTGTATTTCTGCCAATCCTGGAGGCCATGAGCATGATGGGGGTACTGGTGGGTTCATGTAGTAAGAAGACCCATAAGCCGCAAGAGGAATCCTGGTGTCACTGCAGAGAGGATTTACAACATGTTAGATCCACTGTGCACAAATACCATGGTAGCACCGTGCCTGTGAAAAGGAACGAGGTGCCTCAACATCTGGCATGCAGTTCAGACAACCCGTGAGTTATGTTAAGTGTCGGGGTGTGGACACTTATTCACCTTGTCGTGTGAAGACATCTAAGTGCTGATAATGATACCAGCAATTTGATGGGCCATTTATCGCAATGTTCAGTTAAAGAGTTCATTGTCACAAAGGGGAACATGCTACTTCAGCCATAACAAACATATACTTGAAGAACACCTGGCATGATAACAGAGTCGAACATGTGGGGGAGCCTTCCCCACAGGAAACATGAAGAATCTGTAATAAAAGTTGAAAGGTTGCATTGTATTTTCAACCATTGACAACTCCATCCACACAGGAGAATCTGCTTTTTTGCGTTTTAATTGTTTACACGGCTGCATTTAAGGCTCTTGAGTGATGGACCAGACAATGGACTGCAGCAAATTCCTGTGAAACTGACAACGATTATATCATATACTGTGCTGTCATCTTCGTGGAATTACACAACATAAAAATAAGTATATGAGCCTGGAGGCACAGGCCGCCCTGATTGAGGCGCTGAACCCTGCCGAGAGATCTGCTGCCCAAGAGCGGAGGCTGGAGATCCTACGAGACGAGCTGTGGCCACCAAGCTCCTTTGGCGTTCGTCCGTGGCCCGAGTGTATGGTTGGGGAGACAAAAACGGGAAGCTACTCCACCGCCTCGCCACCTACCCTATGGCTAACCGTATCATACCTGAGATGACAGACACGGATGGAACGATTCACCGTGCCCCGGCAGCGGTCGCCCAATGCTTTGCCTCCTACTATGCTGCCCTCTATTCGGTGCGTCCGCCTGAAGTTTCCCTCCTTGATCTCCTCCGACGGGAGGGGTTCTCTCTCCCTCGTCTTAGCGACTCAGACGCGGCTGCGTTGGACCTTCCGCTTACACCTGCGGAAGTAGCAGACACCATTTCACGCCTGGCAGCTGGTAGAACTCCGGGAGCGGATGGGCTCCCCCAGGAGTTTTATTCCTCCTTTCGCGACACCCTGCTTCCGCCTCTCGTGGAGATGTACAGGGAAGCGATGGAGTGTGGCTCATTCTGGCCGGAGACGGATCTTGCGACAATCGTAGTGATTCCTAAGTCCCAGCCCCCCTCCCAGAGTTGCTCGCACTATCGACCCATTTCACTCATCAATACGGAACTTAAGATCTTCGCTTCCGTATTGGCCAATCGCATACGGCCGCATTTAACCCAGCTTGTCCACCCTGATCAATGCGGCTTTATGCCTCGCCGGGGGACCAGGCATTGCCTCCGCTGCCTTCACCTCGCCCTTGAGAATCGGCACATACTTCCTCCATATTTGTCCCTTCTCCTTACTGACTTTGAGAAGGCTTTAGACTCCGTTGACTGGAGCTACTTGGAAGCGGTGTTGGAACAGATGGGCTTTGGTACTCCTTTCCATACCCTGGTGAGGCTGCTTTACCACCGTCCCCGGGCACAGGTCCTCAATGGCGCTTTATAACGCCCTTTCCTCATTGGCCGGGGCACGAGGCAGGGATGCCCCCTCTCCCCCATCCTCTTTGCTCTGGCTATGGAGCCGTTCACTTGTCTTGTCTGCAGCGACCATTCCTTGACTGGCTGGAGGTGGCCCGGTTTAGCGGAGGACAAAATTGCGCTATACGCAGATGACATGTTGCTGTTCCTGGCGGACCCCACACGGTCGGGGGATTTGGGTTTCCCTCCTCCCTGACCTTGCATGGGAGCCTATGTCACCCCTCTGGTAAAGCAGGTCTGCGCGGATCTTCTTAAATGGTGCAAATTGCCTTTAAACCCTCTGGGCAGGATTGCCCTGTACAAAATGATGATTCTGCCCCGTTTTTTGTACATGCTTCAGAACACCCACCTCCCATTCGCCAGATCTTGGTTCCGGGATATGGACGGTATGGCCACCAAATTCCTTTGGGGAGGACGGAGGTCCAGGCTGGCCCTGACCCAGTGCCGAATCCCACCGTTTGACGGGGGCCTCGGAATGACGCACCTCTACCTCTACTACCTAGCGACTCGTCTCCTCACGATTCAGGATTGGTTCAATGGCGGCTGGTCCGACCCGGCGTATCGCTTGGAACTCCATCTCTTGGGCTTCTCCTCTATCCAGGGGATGCTTTATGGGACCACAATCCCCCGAGCTCTTCCTGAGATCACGCGCGGTGTATTCCTGGCTTGGCATGCCTCCCTGCGTCATACTCGATGGGCAGGCAGGCAGACCAGCTATACTCCCCTGTGGTGTGGCACGAGACTTCGTGAAGTCGCTTCCCTATTGGGATTTTGGCAGTGGGATCTCATCGGGGTAACCTTGCTGGGTGACGTCTGGAGCGGCACCCATATTCGGTCCTTTCAGGACCTACAGGATGCTGTCTGTCATTGTCTTTTGCTGCTGTTTTTAATGAGCACGCTAAAAAGCATTTTAAATCTACAAATTGCACTGACCTGTATTTTCGCCACCTCGTGACCCCGTTCCGCCCCGGCTTGTGCCGTTTGTGCGGAGGGTCAGCTCGAGGAGCGTCACTTCCTGCTCGTGACACCACTTCCGCCCTGCACGAAACCTTCGCAGGTTAGCGGTCTAGTGTTGCTGAGCTCTCAGAGTATATAGAGTGCAATCCCAGCTCCCAGGCCCATTGACAAACGCGGCGATCTAGGCTGCGTGTTCGTGTGTTGTTGTGGATGCTGTCTGTCATTGTCTTTTGCTGCTGTTTTTAATGAGCACGCTAAAAAGCATTTTAAATCTACAAATTGCACTGACCTGTATTTTCGCCACCTCGTGACCCCGTTCCGCCCCGGCTTGTGCCGTTTGTGCGGAGGGTCAGCTCGAGGAGCGTCACTTCCTGCTCGTGACACCACTTCCGCCCTGCACGAAACCTTCGCAGGTTAGCGGTCTAGTGTTGCTGAGCTCTCAGAGTATATAGAGTGCGATCCCAGCTCCCAGGCCCATTGACAAACGCGGCGATCTAGGCTGCGTGTTCGTGTGTTGTTGTGGATGCTGTCTGTCATTGTCTTTTGCTGCTGTTTTTAATGAGCACGCTAAAAAGCATTTTAAATCTACAAATTGCACTGACCTGTATTTTCGCCACCTCGTGACTCCGTTCCGCCCCGGCTTGTGCCGTTTGTGCGGAGGGTCAGCTCGAGGAGCGTCACTTCCTGCTCGTCACACCACTTCCGCCCTGCACGAAACCTTCGCAGGTTAGCGGTCTAGTGTTGCTGAGCTCTCAGAGTATATAGAGTGCGATCCCAGCTCCCAGGCCCATTGACAAACGCGGCGATCTAGGCTGCGTGTTCGTGTGTTGTTGTGGATGCTGTCTGTCATTGTCTTTTGCTGCTGTTTTTAATGAGCACGCTAAAAAGCATTTTAAATCTACAAATTGCACTGACCTGTATTTTCGCCACCTCGTGACCCCGTTCCGCCCCGGCTTGTGCCGTTTGTGCGGAGGGTCAGCTCGAGGAGCGTCACTTCCTGCTCGTGACACCACTTCCGCCCTGCACGAAACCTTCGCAGGTTAGCGGTCTAGTGCTCCCTCACCCCCTAGTATAAAATGGCAGTATGGAGGAAGCGCAGCGGACGAGCGCAGCAGGAGCGCCGACTTCGCGCCGAAGTCGCGCACAAGTCAAGCCCGTCTGCGCCCGTCCGCGGCCGACCAGGCCCAGGGCCCTGTCGTAATGCCCAATATACTTATTCCTCCTCTGATCTCCTGAGACTTAAATCCTCAGGACCTATTCCCGCACGTGCTGCAAGAGCGGCTCAGGCGTGTGACATATTTGTTCCATCCGGTTGCTCGGCACATGATTCCCCCCACGACCCTTCACCCCCAATACAGCAGATCACCGCCTCCTTACTGATTTATTACCTTAACACCCGGTCTCTTATCCGCAATCAGCTCGAGATCTTCCAGTTGCTGCATCAGAGTTCTATTGATATCCTTCTCCTAGCAGAAACCTGGATCTCGGAAGACTCGGCCCCTGACATTCTTGCAGCAATCCCTACAGGATACTACATTATACTCGCCAACCGGCCCGCGGGGAAGACCGGCGGCGGAGTGGCGGCTATTATCCGCTCGGTTCACATCTTCTCCGAGGTTACGGCGACCTCGATCCCCAAAACTGACTACCTAGTTCTAAAATTTACCTCCCCTAAGTCGTCTTTCATTTGCATTCTTGTCTATAGACCCCCCGACTATATGCCTCTCTTTCCTAAACTTTTCAGCTACACTATCGCCCAATTAGCAATTAACCATGCTAACATCATGGTAATTGGCGATTTTAACTATTGGCCTTCTGATATCCACGAAAGCCAACTGTCGCTGGAATTCACAGACCTTTTAAAAGGCATGAATCTCTCCCAACACATTCACATCCCCACCCACCAGAAAGGTCACATTCTCGACCAAGTCTGGACGTCCGACCATGACAACTCACCTCCTTCAATTTGCCCTTGTTCCTGGTCTGACCATTATTTTATCTCTTTTTACCTTCACTTGCACACTCTGTGTCCTCCCCCCCGACTTAAGAATCTTATGGCTCGCAACTGGAAAAGAGCCAACCTGTCTGAATTTCATGCTTCACTAGCCTCTACCGTACCCACCTCTTTGACCTCACTTGAGGTTCAGGCTGACAATCTTGATAAATGGTTACGTCAGGCTAGTGACAAAGTAGCCCCTTTTAAAAAGATTAAAGCTAAGCGCCCCCACGACGCACAACGCTGGTTTACAGACCAACTTAAAGCGGACAAACTTGCCCTGCGGCAAACTGAACGCCGCTGGCATCGCCACTATGACCCTCAACTCAAACTAGTTTACATTGAGGCTCTGAAATCCTACAAACAATCGATCCTGGCAGCTAAAACGGCATATTTCTCCAAAATAATCTTGGACTCAAATAACAAATCAAAAGACATCTTCTCTATTGTAAATGAGCTCTTCCTGCCGGATAGGGTTACCCCCCAGCCCCAGCCGACTCAACCCCTCTGTGATTCACTCAACTCTTACTTCATTGAGAAAATTACTACAATAAAAAACAACATCCCGACCCCGGCATCTCCTATCCCCCCTCCTCTTCCCCCTAAAAACACCAGCACCTTGTCGGAGTTTCCCCCCATCTCTCTACAAGAATTCGCCTCACTCCTTCACAAAGTCAGGTCGGGTTCCCCAAATGACTGCTGCCCCCCGCAGATCCTGAGAGAAGCCTTCCTCGCATGTCCAGGCCCCCCCCTTGCATTACTTAACAACTCTCTTGCTACGGGGGAGGTCCCTCTCTCTTTCAAGCAAGCAGCCATTGTACCTATCTTAAAGAAACCCAACACCGATCCCACTACACTCAGTAACTACAGACCCATTTCCCTCCTCCCTTACCTAGGAAAAATTCTGGAGACCTATGTCACCCGCTGCCTGAGCTCTTTCATAGAGGAATCGTCCTTTTTGGACTCTCAACAAGCGGGTTTCAGACCCCTCCACTCCACCGAGGCGGTCATAGTAGCAGTCATGGACACCCTCAGGAAGGGCGCTGACAATAACATCTCTCAGGCCCTTGTCCTTCTGGATCTCTCGGCGGCTTTCGACACGGTCGATCACACCACCTTGATCGACCGTGTCCACAATGCCGGCATCCAGGGAGTGGCCCTTGACTGGCTTAGATCCTTCCTTCACCAGCGGTCACAGTCCGTCCATCTCTCCACCTTGTCCGCACCCTACACATCCCTTCCCTGCGGCGTTCCACAGGGCTCTGCATTATCCCCTCTTCTTTTCAATTTGTATCTCCAACCCCTCCTAGTCTCCCTCCGCAACTCCCCGGTCACAATCTTTAATTATGCGGACGACCTTCAGTTAATCTTTTCCATAGATTCCTTCCCTTCCTCCTGTTTTAATTTCCAGTCCACTATGATATCCATTGCGGAATGGATGTATCACAGCCACCTAAAGTTGAACCCTACCAAAACTGAGCTTGTCTTGGTAGGTGGCCCCAATCACCCATGGAACTCCACCTTCTGGCCTCCAGCTCTGGGGACTGCACCCACTCCTGTGCGCTCAGTCAAAAGCCTGGGGGTGATCATTTCTGATGACCTTTCGATGAAACCGCAAATCAACTCGGTCACCTCAGCCTGTTTTTTCCATCTCAGGCGGATTCGCAAGATCAGTAGGTTTCTCACTAAAGAAGCCCTGACCCTAGTCGTCATTGCACTCATCACCTCCAGGCTCGACTACAGCTGGTGCAAAATCAAGCTGCCCGCCTGATCTTCCACCAGTCCAAATATCGGCACGTCACTCCCCTCCTCCACAGTCTGCACTGGCTCCCTATTTCCAAACGCTGCATTTTCAAACTGGCATGCTCTACCTTTAAGGCCCTCTCGGATGCAGCCCCCGCCTTTATTTCTTCGAGCCTGTCCCGTCACATCCCTTCTAGAGTTCTTCGATCAGCATCTCTTAATCTCCTTGAGACCCCTAAGTTTAAAAGGAAAAAACACGGTGGCCTGTCCTTTTCTGTCCTGGCTCCTTCTACCTGGAACTCTCTGCCACCTGCACTTCGTCTGTGCCCAAAGTACGACTGTTTCCGCAGACTTCTAAAAACCCTGCTCTTTCACTCCGCATATGACTAACTCTCTCATCCTGGTTCATCGTCATTTGTCATTGAGCGCCAAGAAACCGATGGTGAAAGTGCGCGTTACAAATATTTTTTAACATAACATAACATAACATAACATACAGGCCAGGCACTCCCTCCATCCCTCTCAATTCTTTTGGTACTTACAGCTACGCCATGCCCTCTCTTCCCACATTCCAGATGGCATGCCCCTGCCTGAGTATAGTCCGCCCGAGGCACAAGTACTGACTGGGGACCTGGGGAAGGGTGGAGTCTCTCGGATCTACCGTTCACTTACCAACAACACTCCTAATTCCCTTTCCCTACTCCGCGAGAGGTGGGAGGGCTGGCTTGGGGTGCTGGAGGATGAAGACTGGAGGGACGCCCTGATGGCCCCTAGGATGATCGCGGTATCGGCGAGGCTTCACCTGGTCCAAATCTACTTTCTGCATGCCGCCTACCTCACGCCTCTGCGTCTTCACCGTGCTGGGCTTCGGCCTGACGCCCACTGCCCTCGTTGTGCCCACCCCCACGCCGATTTCTACCATATGGTTTGGTTGTGCTCTGCGATCCAGAGATATTGGGAATTGTTAACCCAAGACCTGACGGGTGTCTTGGGGTGGGAGGTGCCTCTCGCTCCTATACATGTTCTGCTGGGAGTCTCTGACGGATTGGACGGCTCTAGGGCAGAGAAACATTTCCTTAACACAGCACTGGTGGTCGCCAAGAGGGACATTGCTGCGCATTGGTTGGACACTGCTCCTCCCACTCTAGGGCACTGGCGCTGGGGGGTGGATTGGTGTGCTGCACAGGAGCGGCCTCTATACGTGGCCAGAGGATGTCCTGAGAAATTTCATCGTATGTGGGGCAAATGGGTCGGGATACTCGATGATTGAGATGGTGTGGTCCTCTCTTCAGGCACACGTGGATATGCTTTTAGTGATTTCCTTCTGTAATCTTGATGTCACTGAGATGTGTTTTTCTCCCTATTCTGATGATGCATATGCGGCTCTGAATGGTGCTGTTTGTTCTTACCTACAAAACTCAACAAGATTGGTTGTCAAAAAAAAATAAGTAAATGAATGAGTCATCGGGGCTTGGATGGATGGCAATGGATGGATGGGTTACGCAGTTTTAAATGATAGGATGGGCTGAATTAATGGCTGTATTAATGGCTGGACGAACGCACCGATGGAGGAACAATAGACGGATTCTAACAGACGGTCGAAATAATGAGTTAATGGATTCATGTAGTAATGTGCAGGGATGGCTAGATGAATGGACGTATGGTTGGATTGAGACCTTCGTATTCCAAGGTACCACAGTCTAATTCATCTCAGAAAGTGATAGGGTCCTGTTTAAAAAGGGCAAATGCATTACCCCATAAACAGCTCCGGTTGCCAACTGCATTGTCATATTTTTCAGCAAAACGCACACAAAAAAGTAAGACAAAGTAAAAGACGCCTTGTACTGGCAAAAAATACATTCAGCACCTAAGTGGACTGGGATCACGGTTTACGTGGACCCTGCGTAGTTAAGACCCGGGCCGGGTAGGCAAAGCCGAACCCAGCAGAGGCCCGGGCAAAACGCCATCCGGGGGCGGAGGCCATCTCCCGCCCGCCCCCCCCTTCCACATTAGCATAGAGGCTAGGCCGACGGGGGCCAGCGTGCTGCCGGGTTAGCACGAGAGGAGCCTCCACCACCAACGGCAGCGGGAAGCGGGAAGCACAAACAAAAGATCGAGCGACATCGCCGGGGGCCGTGTATTGAAGCATGATAAAGGCAGCAACAGCCGCGACCTCTCCGCCCCCGGCATTTTTTCAGCACAGCGGATCGGCGCCAAAGCACGGGGAGCGGAGGCAATCAGAAGCAGGAAGGAGCCCGCCCAAGGGTGGCGCGCCCCCTTAAAGGGGCAGGATCCCTTTCTGGTAGCGTGGTCTCGACATCAATAGCTTTCCTTTGCGCTGGAGAGCACAGGAAGCCAGCGTGAAGCAGGTGGCACATAAAAGCTGCACGAAACCGGCACGACAGACGGGGGATAAATAAAAAAAAAATAAAAAATTTAAAAAATGGCAAGCCGGAAAGGGGCAACGGGGAGGAAGAATCAGCCCCCGGCCCGCTTCAGGGTGCAGGAGAAGTCAGCCACAGCAAAGAATGACCTGAAGAAGCGCAAGGAACACGACTTGGACAACGACTATCAAGACATGCTGGAGCAAGCAAGGGGCCTGGTGGCATTGCAAGGCCGAAGCTGGATGAACCAACAAATCAAGGAAGGGGCCCTGGGAAAAGGAAAGAGGCAACGACAAGCATCAACAACACCGCCACCACCAAAGAAAGCAGCAAAGGGGGTCCTGCAGCAAAAACGGCAGCCCCCCGCAAGAGCAAAGCTGGGTCAAGCGACAAGGGACGCCCCCCCCAGGCAGCCGGAAGCAGAGTCCCAACGGCACCAGAACAGGCGGTCAGCTCTGAATCGGAGGACAGCAGCGATGGCGAGGGGTCTGTAGCCAGCATGGCGGCCCCCCAGGACGGACACCAGAAGAGCGCCCAGGGTAAGCACGGAATGCCGTGCAGCACGTGGGGGTGCAAAGGGGGTCCGGGGCCCCAAAACGGAATGGGGCAACAGGTTAACGCGGGACTCCAACGGGGTGGGGACAATATGGCAATACAGGGTACGTGGCCCATGCACTTCCCATGGCAAACAGGTACAGGACAGGGGCAAACGGACTTCCAAGGGGAGGCCTGGCTAGAGGGGTCTATGCAGCCACCACCATGATTACCCTGGTGGCAATGGCCCGGAAGGGGGGTCCCATTCCCGGGGAATACGCGTTGGGGCACAGGGGGTCCGGTAAAGAGCCCAGCAAACCACACAACTGCCAACACAAGGGTACAGGCGGCCGGGATGGCGAGCGAGGAGCCAACGGGGTTAAGCCAGACAGGACAGGGTGAGAAAGCAGGGGTGGAGACAGCCGCCCAGGAACACACAGGGACCCTGGGAGGGGAGGGCGCATCTACAACCGGGGCGGTAGAGGGAAAACCAGCGAGCGAGTACATGCGCCCATCCCCAAGCGACCCTCCCACAACAACAAGGCTGCTGGGACTAGCTAACCTTATCCCACTCACAATAAAGGAGAGAATTTGGAGGAAGGAATTTATAGACATTTTTTCCTTGCTCGAAGTACGGCAGGCACGCTTAGATCTCACAACACAGGACAAGAAGGATGATGACAGGAGGGGCCCTAGGAAACCCAGGGTGGAAAGAGCCATAGAAAACTGGCTAAAAGCCTTTAGGACACTGGCATGCGTTTTTATTGAAAAATTCCCACAGAGTGCGCTAGCGCTGATCCTTTATGAGCAGAAGGTGCACGAGGCGCAGCAGCGGTTTCAGGGGGATGCATGGCTGCAGTATGACAAAGGCTTCAGGGAAAAAATGCAAGTGTGGCCAACGATAGGCTGGGACTGCCAAGACATGGAAGGCTACTCCAAGCACATGGTGGCGGCCAGGGAAGGGGTTGGCGCAAAGGAGAGTAATTTTCGTCCCTACGGGAGTAAGGGCGAGTTTGAGGGCCAAGGAAAAGATCCCAAGGGGGGAGGAACCAGGCAGCCACCAAGTCCACCAAGGCGTGCTGGAAGTTTGACAAGGACGAATGTAAGTGGGGGGCTTCATGCAGGTTCAAGCATGCATGTGGGTCATGTGGGGGGAACCACCCTGCCATACGATGCCAGCGAGCCACAGGGCCAGTGGCAGACAAAGCAAAGACGGGCCCTAAGAAATGAGAAGCGGGCCCCGTTAGAAGGGGGCAGGGGGGAAGGGGGCAGAGGGCAGACACTCCCAACGCCCATAAAAACAGGCAGACTGCTATACCTGCTGCACGGCTACCACAAAACAGCAGACAAGCAATTGCTAGCAGAGGGGTTCACACAGGGTTTTCCAATTCCATACAAGGGCCCCAAAGGCGCACGGGAGAGCAGGACCTTAAAATCAGTTAAGGACAACCCCGAGGTAGCAAAACAAAAGGTAGAGAAGGAAGACAGGCTGGGCCGGGTGGCGGGCCCTTTCCACATGCCTCCACTGAAGGACATGATAGTATCCCCGCCGGGGATAGTGCCCAAAAAAGAGCCGGGTAAATTCCGTTTAATTCACCACCTTTCATACCCAGAGGGGGAATCAGTCAACGACTGGCTAGAACAGGGGGCATGCTTGGTTGCCTATGCCTCGGTCGACGATGCAGTGGACTTGGTAAGGCAGGAAGGGACGGGGGCCTTAATGGCCAAGTCAGACATAGAGTCAGCATTCAGACTGTTGCCGGTACACCCAGACAGCTACCATCTATTGGGTTTTAAATTAGATGGGGGTTATTACTATGACAAGTGCCTCCCGCTGGGCTGCTCAATATCATGTGCACATTTCGAGGCCTTCAGCAGTTTTTTGGAATGGGAACTGGGAAAACGCGCACCAAGAGGGGGGCGAGTCCACTACCTGGATGACTTCTTGTTTGTGTGAAGGGCAGACACAGAAGACTGTGCTACTCTCCTTAGTAATTTCATGGTGATGATGCAGGAACTAGGCATCCCCATAGCACAGGATAAAACAGAGGGTCCCACAACTAAGCTGACTTTCTTGGGGATAGAGCTAGACTCGGTAGCAGGGACATGCAAGCTGCCACCAGAAAAAGTAGCCGACATGCTCAGCGACATAAAGAAGTTGAGACAACAAAAGAAAGCGACACTGGGTGAGATACAACAGCTGTTAGGAAAACTGAACTTTGCCATAAGAGTAATCCCTGCAGGGCGCGCGTTCGACAGGCGCTTAGCCTGGCTCACGAGGGGCATGACACAGAGGCACCACAGGGTCCGCATCATACAGGGAGTGAGGGACGACCTAGGCCAATGGGAGAGTTTTCTGACAGAGTTTAAAGGCACTCTGATATGGTGGGCCCCCTGGGTAACGGCAAGTGAGCTGTAACTCTACACTGACGCGGCAGGGGGCTACGGCTTTGGGGCAATTCTAGGGAATGCTTGGTCGGCAGGGGAATGGCCAGAGGCTTGGCACGCATCCGGGCTAACCACAAACATATCATTGTTAGAGCTGGGTCTATAATGCAAGGCAATGCGAAACGAGCAGAAGATATGACATGGCCAGCAATGCAACGTGTACATAACCATGAGCAATGTGATACAAATACATATAAATTGTTTGTTTTACGAATAAACTGCGACCTTTTCAGGCACCCAAGAAAGTTGTAATTTAAGGTAGCAGAGCGCAGTTGGTTTGAAGGATGGGGGAGCAGTGAAGGGAGACTCGCCGCCTGGAGGGGGTTAGTTCCTGGACTTCGAAAGTTTGTGTTTAGCCGCTAATAGACGGTCCAGTAATTTGAGGGGGGGGGGTGTATATTACAGGGCCGTCTGCATTTGCTTTTTGGCTTCTTGGTTAAATTCTGACCACATGCTAAATAGATTTTTTTCAGGGAAAATTAGAATGTGGCTTGTGAAAGAGGAGAAAGGGTCTGACCTCTGTTTCCTGGTAGGAACGTTGTAAGGTGGAAGAGAGATGGGGTTTGCCCTCCTTTTCATAGTGGTAAACAGATAAGATGACACTGGCAGCCGAGGGCTGAGCTCGACCAGTGGCGTAATACAAAATGATGTCTCCCCCACAGAATGTGACAAAGTGCCCCGAGTCTACAATATATCTCAAATATTTATTGATGTTGGGCTGAATGGAAGACACCTGAAGGGTAGGGGGACCTCTGAAAGGTTTGAGCGCCTCCTCCGCCACAGGGGCTCAAGTAACTCCCAGGCTTAGATCTGCTTTTCCTAGTCAAAAGGGGGAAAGGTCTCAGGCGGGTGCTGATCTGAATTCCACGCCCTGTGAGAGAGGGGGACGTTTCAGTCAAGGGCAGGGTCAGACTGCTTTGCCATAGTTTAAGAGGGGAAAAGAGGAAGACAGGAGTTAGATTCTGGACTCCCAGTCCTGTTGGGAGAGGTAAAATGGCAGATGGGGGTTGGCATGGAACTCCAACTCCAATTATCATGTGCCAGAGGAGAAAGCTGCAGTCATAGGCCGGGTATCATCTCCTTTGGTTGGTACCCGTGTGAAAGCGGTTTCAGTCATGTGCTGTGTTTGACCATCTTAAATGGTTGAAGCAGTGGTCAAAGTGGGGGAAAAAAGTAGGGGAACTGTGGGCGGAGAATCAGAGGGTGGGAATAACCAGTGGATTGGGTCAGTGGGCGGAGTCAGAGGTTTGGCAGAAAGAGCAAAATATCCCAATTTTTTGTATTTGTTTCCCATTTCACTAACCGGTTACAGCTTATTACGTTATTTAATTTAACCAACGGATACACATGTTTATTTAAGGTTTAATATGAGTTATTGACATTAAAATGCATTCACAAAGTGGGATACGTTTCCAATCACAGATTGTCCCAAATAACCTTAAAAGTGGAATCACAAGCCATTTGTCTCCCAGTCAGGGAGTTTCTGTGATCAAACATGAATGGCAAAATATCCTAGTTTGTAAATGTTTTCCACATAATTATGGCTCTGCCATATTTGCCACATAATACATCCTCTGCTGCATAATCTGACGAGTTTAACTAATAAATTGTTTATAGCTCAAACGGATCAAAAGTTACAAACAAATTTGTCTTGTGCTGCTGTGAAGTGGAGGGCCCTTTGCAGAGGTTGACTGGTCACCTTTCTCACTGCTGCAGTTGTATGTTCCACTGGTACTAGTAAGGAAAAATCTTTGCAGAGACTGCTAGCATGTGTAAAAATGTCAAAATAATAAAGTATCGGAAAATATACAGCACCACTAATACCAGTGTAGGGTGTCAGAGCACTTTACATCACACATATTACACAGAGACAATCAATCATATGTGTGTAAATCACTGTATAGGAAATGTTACAAAAGACAACGGACTACAAGGTGTAGAAGTCACATGACAACCATACTAGTAAACAGCATAGTTTAATAGTGATAGGTCTGGAGAAACACAAACTCAGAATTTAAAACATAATACTATGGTTGAGGGTTCTTTTTAATAATCAGAATTGATTTCTACCCAAATGAACCATTTTTTTCAACATTGGGATAATTAAAGACTGTGGAAAAAAAACATAACACTCTAATTTATACCTTGCAGTTTGCATGCAGCTCTTACATGACAGTTAATAGCTCACTGTTCTATGTTAGGATTTTAACTTATTAACTGCAAGTAACAATAGCATCTCTCTGACAAAAGCAGTAACCCACTGACCTATTTGCATTATGTGCACTTTGTGATCTGCATGGTAAATGTTCTTAGCAGCAAGCTAATTAACCCTCTGCACTTCCTTTCCATGAGTCAAAACGTCCACTAGACAAAACACCATCTCCCTCTACTAAGAACATTAATCACTGGATTTATCATGACATTTTTATTGTTGCTGACAATTGTTGGAGGCCAGGAAGGAGGTAGCAAGTGTTTTCAAAACCATATTATACCTGCAAACACAACGCCCCCACCTGAAATCAGCACCAGACGCACTAGACAAGAGCAACATGAATTATTTATTTAATTTCCCTCTGCATCGTCCCTCGAAATCCCCTCTTACCCAGCCCCTCTGCCCCACCGCTGTTACCTGCACGGACTGCGGCTGGCTAGCGCCTGGTGCAGTCGCACTACCCTGGAGCCACCCTGCTCAAGGGTCCTGTGACCTCAGTGACTGAGTCACTGTCACTCTAAGGTGTGCTGCTTCATAGGCCTGCCTGCAAAACTGGAGGTGAACTTCTGAATGAATTGTGGCGGACAGGCCTTCAAGGTTAACCCATACTTACCACTGCTAGGGTCCACCTGCTGGTGCTAAGACACCAGGGCTTTTAAGATCGTGCGGGGCCTTCTAAGGTTCAGCATGGGAATGTGCTCCCTCATGGGGAGTGGTCTGGTGGACTGGTCATGAAGGCTGAACCTGGTTCCCCAGTTCCAAATTCAGCAGCTCAACACCATACTGCCTCACTGACAGAAACTTGCACTGACCTGCTCTAAACACCTGGATGTGACTCAAATCAAATTACGCACTAGACAAGAGCAATATGCTGCCTAAAAAAAATATTAACATCATAGGGAATGCCAGATTAAGTAAAGCATGTGAAATGTAAGCAGGAACAACATGGTTACCTTTTTCTTTTTACACTTATTATTCAGAAATTAGTGAGTACTTTTGCCTGAAAAGTTAAGGCCATGACTACAGGGCCCAGGAGGGATCCGTTTCAATGCCCATCGCTTATATCCTTACAAAACGTAAGCAGTATGGTTTAAAAAGACCACACTTGTGAACACACAGCCGCTGTACACATGTTGTTTTCCAATTCACCCATCAAGCAGGTATTTCAGTAGCTCCAAGAATAGTGCTCTTTCCCACCCAGGGAAAACAATTTTGATCAAAGAGAGACGAGAAAACAAAAGTAATACTTCACTGGCAAACACTGTAAAGTGGCGATAATGTGTTTAGGTGTGAATAAATCAATCTGGCCAGCTTGCAATCACTCTGTCTTGTTTTAGTTAATTATTTTTTATATTTTGAATGTTTTCTTTCTCTCCACCCCGAGGCAGCACTTAGAAATTGAAAAATGTCAGAAAAAGACTAAGTTTCCAGCAAAAGTGTTTTTCTTTTTTGGATCCATTTCACAGGGGAGTAAATAAGTGAAAGGAGGAAAGAGAAGGTAATACCTGTTTCTTGAAGTCTCGGTTTCCACTAAATGAGGAGGAGTGAGACAGAAAGAGAGGGAAGAGGAGGAACAAAGAGAGGGTGGGCAGCTGCGAGCAGCAGGAGAACTGGACACTGTCCTTGTCTTCTCTGGGCACGAAGGAAAAGACAGAGTCCTTTTCCTTCTCTGCCCGTTCCACCCGTGCCCCAAAAGCCGAGCTTTAACTATCAGCCTTGGCAATTTCTGCCATCCGGGAGGCATGATTAAAATAAGAAAGTAGGGGAACGGACTTTATGAAATGAAAGAAGTAGGGGCACGCTGTGCCCTGCTGATCCCACCCACTTCGACCACTGGGTTGAAGAGGGGAAAGGAGGGAGACAGGGACTGGGTCGGGCCTATTTGTCATGGTGAAAGAGGAAAATGACACACCACGCTGCATCGGTTGCTCTCAAACAATCCTGAATGATGGGCAGCGGCGAAGAAATACTTTAAAAAAAACACAGACAGCATAATGGAACAAAATAATAAAAGAGCACTTACCTACCGCTGCCAGACGTTGCCTTGCTCTTCCACTCCTGCCCCGATCCTTGCCTCCCGGAGGTCCTCGAACTGCTGCACACTGCACAGGCTCACAGATGCAAATCTCAACGCTGCGCTCATGATGGGAATGCTATTCCCAGCATGAGAGAAGTGCTAGGGTTGGTCTGAGTGGCCTAGTTTTCCGCTAAGACAAGGCCTGAGAACCTGCTTCAGTTCTCCACTAGGCTGTTTGGCCGGCCCAAGATGGCTGGCCAAACTGTTATGCGCACTTACAGTGCCCACCACTACCCCTCCTCCCCGCTCCTGACTCTCGTCACAATGGCCCCGTTACCAGCACAGGTAAGCTTCTGCACAGATTTATAGCTTTTGCACAGATTAAGAACTTCTAATCACGTTTCGATCACATATACAGGTTTGAAGCATCTGCGCAGTGGGGCGACGCTCCTCTGCGATAACGGAGGAGCCGGCGCTGCCTGTAACCTTTGATTTTTCAGTGATTATATGAATATATATATATATAAATATATTAAATTAAACAACAATCAGGGTCAGAGCTTCTGACAAAAATAGCACCAGACGTCACTAATTGATTTGCCTCTTATATTCAGAATAACCCCCGGTGCAGCAGGTCTGGGATGTGACCCATATGCATCCCAAAGACAGTTACAGAACCATCATAAACATACTAAAAGATAACCCTGCACCCGAGAAATGTAATTCTATTTTGTGAATAACGTAGTGTTACTTATTATAATTCGAACAAAACAAAGTATCGCATCAATTCAGCTTCCCATAATACATATCTCCATTTAATGATGAGAGACTTGATTGTAGTTTTTATTGTTCGTCCTTTATTATATAACAATTACTTCCTTAAAAACATACTACAATTGCTCTGCCGCCAACGCGCTTCATCCCTCTTGGGACTTCTTCAGGGCTTATCAACGTACTGTTTCTGTGGTTGGAAAATATATTGCATCAGGCGACTCTCTAATCGTAATGTAGACAGATCCCTGTGTATTAATAAAATCGGACGTACGTCGTATCTTACTATTTCCGTACAATTATTTGAAGTTTTTCAATGTAGACTCCACTCTATTTCGTGAAGATTCAAAATTCTCCCCTAGTGTCAATACTGCAATGTTGCCATCCTCACGCTCATGCCGCACGTCCGTATCTCTATCACAAGAAAAATCTTCAAATAATTGTACGGAAATAGTAAGATATGACCATGTCATGAGTGATGTAATATGTGACGTCATCAGCAGTGCATTGTGGGCGCGCGAGTTATAGTTAGCTGAACTAACTATAACGGGGGAATTTCAATGGTTTTGTACGAGTGAAAAGTCCAGCTAACTATAACGCCCCGGAAACCTATGGTTTTTTCAGTGAATTTCTAAGGTTTTTTAAATGCTAATTCCTAACTATAACGTGCCTGAAACCTATGGTTTTTTCAGTGAATTTCAAAGGTTTTTTAAATTCTAATTTCTAACTATGCCTACAGAGATAGGACATGTGAAGAAAGAAGAAAAAACGCACAGAAAGAAAAAAAAAAGAAATGCAGATAGAAGCAACAGAAGTCCTCAAAGACGAAGAAAAGTGCAGGAAGAAGGATAACGTGCAGAAAGAACAAACAGAAGAGCAGAAAGAAGCCTTGTTGCAAAATCATCCTGTACCGTCAACTTTTTCAGACGGATACTGGTGGTAACTGAGTCTGACTAACCAGTCCTAGAGCCAGTGCTATGCTAAAAGACACTCAGAATACAGTGAAAACACCTACATACACTAGGGAACACTATGCGTTGGAGTCCCCCTGTGATCAGCATGACCTCCTCTTTAAGCCCCTAGTATATAATAGGGCAGGGGATTAAAACTACCTCTTAAAATGCGCCACAGGGCGTGTTTACACACGTCACCTCAGGCCCCGTCCCCTCACTTCCCCACTGTGTAAACACGCCCTGTGGCCGTTTTAAGTTGGGAGATTAAGTCCCCTTGAATCCTGAGGGTCCCTAGGGTCCAACTAGACCACTAGGTACCGCCAGTAAGCGCCACAGAGCTGCGTTGCAGAGAGATGTAAAAAGGGGCATGGCCTAGACCACCTCTCTGTAACTCAGCGGAGTGGTGCTTACTGGAAGCACCTGGTGGGCTAGTTGGCCCCCAGGGTCCCTCAGGATTGAAGGGGAATTATTTCCCCAACTTAAAACGCGCCACAGGGCTGTTTGCACACGTTAACTGAGGCCCCGTCCCCTCCCTTCACCACTGTGTAAACACGCCCTGTGTCCGTTTTTAGTTGGGAGATTAAGTTCATTTGAATCCTGAGGGTACCTAGGGTCCAACTAGCCCACTAGGTACCTCCAGTATGCGCCACAGAGCTGTGTTGCAGAGAGGTGTAAAAAGTGGCACGGCCTGGACCACCTCTCTGCAACGCAGCTCAGTGGCGCTTACTGGAAGCACCTGGTGGGCTAGTTAGCCCCCAGGGGCCCTCAGGATTGAAGGGGAATTATTTCTCCAACTTAAAACGCGCCACAGGGCTAGTTTGCACACGTTAACTCAGGCTCCGTCCCCTCCCTTCACCACTGTGTCAACGCGCCCTGTGGCCGTTTTTAGTTGGGAGATTAAGTTATTTTGAATCCTGAGGGTCCCTAGGGTCCAACTAGCCCACTAGGTACCTCCAGTATGCGCCACAGAGCTGCGGTGCAGAGAGGTGTAAAAAGTGGCCCGGCCTGGACCACCTCTCTGCAACGCAGCTCAGTGGCACTTACTGGAAGCACCTGGTGGGCTTGTTAGCCCCCAGGGGCCCTCAGGATTGAAGGGGAATTATTTCCCGGACTTAAAACGCGCCATAGGGCGTGTTTGCACACGTCACCTCAGGCCCCGTTCCCTTCCTTCCCCACTGTGTAAACATGCCCTATGGCCGTTTTTTAAGTTGGGAGATTAAGTCCCCTTGAATCCTGAGGATCCCTAGGGGCAAAATAGCCCACTAGGTACGTCCAGTAAGCGCCATTGCAGAGAGGTGTAAAAAGGGGCACGGCCTGCACCACCTCTCTGCAACGCAGAGCAGTGGCACTTACTGGAAGCACCTGGTGGGCTAGTTGGCCCCCAGGGTCCCTCAGGATTGAAAGGGAATTATTTCCCCAACTTAAAACGTGCCACAGGGTGTGTTTGCACACGTCACCTCAGGCCCCGTCCCCTCCCTTCACCACTGTGTAAAAGCGCCCTGTGGCCATTCTAAGTTGAGAGATTAAGTCCCCTTGAATCCTAAGAGTCCCTAGGGTCAAACTAGCCCACTAGGTACCTCCAGTAAGCGCCACAGAGCTGCGTTGCATAGAGGTGTAAAAAGGGGCATGGCCTCAGAACACCTGTCTGCAACGCAGCTCCCTGGCGCACACTGGAGATACCTGTTGGGCTAGTTGGCCCTCAGGGACCCTCAGTATTGAAGGAGGAATTAATTCCTCAACTTACAACTGGCCAGGGGGGGCGTTTGCAGAGTGCTGCAAGGAGGGGGCGTGACCTCCAGCGCGATGCCGGTCTTTTATTTATTTTATTTTTTTAAGTAGGGCTGTGTGGCCCCCCTTCTTTTTCTAATTGACTGGCCCTGGGGACCCCATCCCCCAGGTCCTGCACCCTAATTTTTTTTGTTGAAAAAAATAAATTTGGCCCTCCCAAGGCCTTAATCAGCCCCGGGGACCCCAAGCCCCGGGTCATGGCCTTTTTTTATTTAAATTCTTTAGGAGGGGGCTGCATTGCCCCCCTCCTCAGGCCACTTATGGCTCCGGGGACCCCATCCCCCGGGGTCGGCCTTTGTTTTTCATTATTTTAAAAATATATATATTTATAGAAACACCTAGGACATGCTGGACAAACTGTATGTACCTATCACCATGACGATTTGCGTGATATTCATTAAAAGGCGACTATGCATAGAATGAATCCACATGGAATGTATTTACACCGCTAGTGAAGCTCTGACGTATCTGATGCCCTACCGTGCCTAATCCCGGTGCCCCCGCTGGTGGGTACTCTCCAAGTAGACACCCTTGTCGTTTATTTATACAAACATGGGTAGCTATTGACGGGCACATTTAATATACACGCACACCAAGCCATTCAAAGGGGATTCGACAAAAATTCGACCAAACTATGCAAGAAACCCCCCTCACGGTTAATAAAAAACACATCCACCGCCGGATGTGTAATACTTTTTATTTTACTCTTTGGAAAGGAGACGAACCTCACTTGAGAGTCACAGCGTGCTCCTGGCTGAGCCCAATGCTGTGTTACACCCACCAGTGCCCGCCGATTGCCTCACACCTCTGTGTTGTATTCCACCAGTTAGTGCGTATGCTATGACACTCTCTAGCCCATGTGCACTGTAACACCACCCTGTGAATATGTCATGCCACACTTGCCTTCGCACGGGTTATATTGCCCCATAGAACGTGCCTTCCTCGATGTGTATGTTATAACGCACAGCGCTATGCCATACATATTACAATCTGGGATCCATATCTTTGTCACAGTGCATATGCAACGTTACACTCCCCAGCACATATTTTATATTACAACTTTAGAGACTAGTTATGTTGCACAACACTGCCCTGTGCATATTACACTCCAAGGCGCATAGCGCATAGCACGCGCTAGTGCCTGTGCTATCTTGCGCTCTCCAATTAATCTGTCATTGCACAAAATGTATTGCATATTATATTTCACGCCCGGTTCATCTTATATCACACTTTTTGGTGCATAGTTTATACCATATACTACATCTAGTTTTCATTTTCAATCGTGCTCTCAGGACTATGTTCTATATAACACTGCGTCCACCTACCCTTTTCACGGGCATTACATTTTGCGATGGGGGTGGAGGGTCAGGGGTTTTTTCTGCCAAATGAACCCGGTGTTACAGTCACAAACGTCCTCTTCTTCCTGAATAAAAGTGAGATTATGCTGCATACTTGTTCATATTTTAAGTAGTTCGCACAGACACACATTTTAAAAACAATAAAGTTCCTAATACCCACCTTCTCTGAACAGTTAGCTTGCTGCCCCATCCACCTCCTCCCTATCCTCTGTTGTCTGAATCCATGGACTAGCCTCCTCCCTCCTGCCATGCATGGTCTGATGTGCTGCCACTGCCCTCCATTTAGCATGATGTACCAGTCCACTCCTCCTGCCCTCCATTGCCCAATTCTATGGCCCATCATTGACCTCCTGCTTAGCCTCTGTGCTTAGCTTGCTGCCCCTATTCTCCTTCCCCGTGCCCTCCGATGTCTTTGTGCATGCCCCTGCTCCATCCCTTTTGCCCACTATGTTCCATGGACCTGCCACTCCTATCTACTCTGAGTGTTCTGTTGAGCTGCCACTCCCCTCCCACCTGCCTAGCATTGTCAGATGACTGTAACCTGTCCCTGTCACCTCCACCCTGCCTGACCACATGCCATGCCCCTATCCCCTTCCTCCTGTCCTCCATGGTCCATTTTACTGCCACACCCTTCTGCCCTCCCTGATCTGTTGTGCTGCAACTGCTCCTCCTGCCTGTCCCACGCGGTCTGTTGTGAGGCCCCTTCCCCTGAACTCTCTTGTCTGTGCCGAGGTCCTGACCCTCCCTTCTATCCTCCATGGTCCTTTGTGCATGCCCCTGCACCCTCCTTCTTGCCCATCATAGCCATTGTGCTGCCACTAACCCTCCCGCTTGCCATGCATGGTCTTCTGTGCTGCCATGGCCCCTCCCACCTTCCCTGTGTGGTCAGCTACCCGCCCCTGACCCCCTCCCACCTTCCCTCCATGGTCTGTGTGAATGACACCATAGTCTCATTGTTACGCTCCATGGTGTGTCTTGTTTCTAGTGCCCATCCTGCCTGACCTCCATGGTCATCTTGCTGCTCCTGCCCTGCCACCTTGCCCCCAGCCCTCTGTTTCCATGTGCAGACCCCCTATTCCCTCCCTCCTGGCTTGACTGTTCCATTGTAATGCCCCTGATCCGTCCCTCCTGCCCTTTATGGTCTATTATGCTGCAGCTTTCTCTCCTGTCTGTCCATTATGGTCAGCTAGCTACCATTGCCTCTGTCCCATCTGTTCTCTGTTGTCCATGTGCATGGTCCTGTCCCCTATTGCTTTCTATGGATTGTTGTGCTGCACTCCCGTCCCGCATGCGCTGTGTGGTGTATTGTGCTGCTGCAAACCCTGATGCCTGCCCTGTAGGGTCAGTTTGGTGCACCTCTCCATGTCCCTCCTGTCCTCTGTTATCCGAGTCCATGTCCCTACCCTAATTCCTCCTGCCTACCATGATTCAATGTACCATATTTGTGAACATTTTGAACTTGGTAAGAGGGAGATTTTGAAAAAAAACTGGGGTATTGATTTTCCCATTTGAGTTACATTGAAAAAGAGGAGATTGTAGACAGGAGACAGATCAAATAAAGCCCATTTTAGCTTAAAAACCTTGGACTTTTCCTGGCTGAAACGGGTCTGTTGGCATGTATGGTTGTACTACCACTGCCTCTTCCTTCTGCCCACAATGGTCTATTATATTGCCACAGCCTCTCTTGCCAGTCCTGTAGTGTTGGTTTGTTGCCCCTGCCCCCCTTTCCACTGCCCTCCATAGTCTGTTGTGCTGCCACTGCCCTTCCTGCCTGCCCAGTGTGGTCAAATTGTTGCCTCTGCACTCTCCTACCTGCCTTCAATTTTCAGAGTCCGTGCCCCTGGCCTCTGCCTCGCAACAGTATCCCAATGAACAACTAGATTGCTAACATTCTATATTTATTTCAAAAGTGTGGAACGCCTGACGTCATCTTGATGTAATCAAAACTGTAATACCTAGAGTATTTCCTTTAGAAATTACATATATGAGAGGGTCTTATTTGCATCAAAATTATGGTTAGTGCTCTAAAAAACTAAAATGAGGACATATTTTCTGAGTTTTCAAATAGCGACAAAGAACTTTTACATTATTTGTAATCTTTATGTTTTTTTATCCAGTTGACTACTTGATTAAATGTTGCACCTTGGCGAGAGGATGTGGTGTTACTTCCAGAGCTGCAGACTTTGCAACTTGGGAACCAGGTTGGAGTTTCTGCTTCAGCTCAACATTTTGTGATTGTGGTCAAATCACTTAATCTCCCCATGTCTACAGCCAAAATGAATTTGATCTTGTGTGATGTAACCAATGTTCATGTAAAGCATTCCAATACCTGACAAGTCTGCACTATTTAAAACTGCAAATACACAAAAAATAAGTGTTTTCACACTTCTGTCATTTAGCTACATGTGGGCTACATCTGGGTGATATTTGTGCTGCATTTAGGCTCTTTTGTGTCTGGTGGCCATCTTGGGAGATTTATTTGTTATGAAGTTTCCTAATTTCCTCATTTACTGCAGTCTCCTCAGTAGGAAATGCTTTCAGTTTTTTACTTTGATTCCATCAAGAAGGTATTCAGACATGTCACACATTTGCCATAAATTCTGAATGTTAGCACTCTAGTTGCTCATTAGATCACTGTAGTAAAACTACTGCTCACCAGGGAAGTCTGCTGCTGGTATTGAAAGTGCATGTGTTAGTCTGCATGTCAGAATGTTTTAATGAAATAGAAGAGGATTTGAGAAGTCACTCAAAATGTGCCCTAATTTTTCTTTCTTCAGCACTAATCATAAATTCTATGGCAAAATGAACCCCCTCATTGTGTTCCTTTTTAAATTAAATGTTTTAAGTGTTACCAGTTTATTCCAATCAAGATGGCTTCAGGTGTGCCATACTTTTGTCATAAGTAAGACAGTAAGCGCTCTAGTTGTTCTTAAGAACACTCTGGGACATTCTGTCATTAGGCTATACTTGGGCTACATCTGGGTGATATTTGGGCTACATTTGGGCTCTTTTGTCTCTGGTGGCCATCTTGGGAGATTTATTTGTTATGAAGTTTATTAATTTCCTCATTTACTGCAGTCTCCTCAGGGGGAAATACATTCAGTTTTTTACTTGGTTCCATCAAGAAGGCATTCAGATGTGTCACACATTTGCCATAAATTCTGAATGTTAGCACTCTAGTTGCTCATTAGATCACTGTAGTAAAGCTACTGCTCGCCAGGGAAGTCTGCTGCTGGTATTTAAAGCGCATGTTTCAGTCTGCATGTCAGAATTTTTTTATGACATAGAAGAGGATTTGAGAAGTCCAAATGTGCCCAATTTTTTCTTTCTGCAGCACTAATCATAATTTCTATGGCAAAATGAATCCCCTCATTGTGTTCCTTTGTAAATTAAATGGGAAGCTGCAGTAGAACACAAAGGAATCAACTGACAGTCTCTGCCCTTGTTGGCTGTACATGTTTTACTGAGAATGTCAGACTTCATTCTCACATGACTGAGAAAGATAATGTGAATTTACAGAAAATATGCTCTCAGTTAGCTTATAGATCACCTTCCAAACCTCTGTGGGAAAAGCATGAGAAAATAGTTTTCTCTCAAACATGATTCATGATATCACAGCAGAAGGCTTTTTCACATGGTAAAATCACCTTAGAACACACCACAATTCCTAAAATGAGTATGGTACCATCAACAAATGATTTATAATGTAACTAAAGTCTTAAAACCTTCTATTAACTGCAATGCTTTTTAATGAGGTGCTATCATGTATATTGGTCCCAAGATGGCTGCCAACACTTCTTGGATGAAGTGCTGACAGCCAATCAGATCTCACGATGAGATGTGTGGTTAGGCTCCGCCCAGATATATATGTGATTTTACTTTTGATTTTCTCAGGAACTACTGAACAGATTTATACCATTTAAGCAAAAGGCACATGCCTGACCTGAGGACTACCTCTTTGCCAAATTTCAAGTAATTCTGTTCAGCCGTTCAGGCTGTACCTTCGACTAAAGGTCCTATGGGAAAATGCATGGGGAAAACACGTTTTGGGACCCCCCTTTTTTCTCAGCCCCCGCTTTACGAATCACCCCGAGACTTTCAGGGTAGGAGCTGAGCGGAGCGCCCCATTAGTTTAGAAAATTTCACAAAGATAAGTCAACCGGCGCCAAAGTTATTAAAAATAGAATTTTCAGATTTCCTATGGGAACTCGGTCCTAACTATAACTATCTACTGGCGACCGCCAGTAGATAATATATATATATATATATGCTATTGGGTGATATGTGTGTGTGTATATATATTATATATATAAAATATATATATATATGGTTAAAACTACGTAGTTTACATTGTATTATGTGTAACTAAGGTATGATTATGAAAATATTACTTTGCAGTTTAAGTTTATTGAAAAATCAATATTCTAATCATGATTTGGACGGTATTCCCCTCCATGTTATCTGTGCCATTCCTCTAATGAGTACAGGAGGACAATATGAAGGTAAGCTATCGTTTTTGCATGATATTTATTTGTCAATATTTTTCAACACAATATTTTGTCATGGAACTGACCATGGGTGGGTGTACTAATTTTCATTTTGGCTTTCAGAATCAAATATCACTCTTCCCAAACACCACCAAACTTTATGAAACATGGTTGCATTTAACAGAGTGGACTGATTTAGCTCCTCATGGAATTAAACTCATTGAGTTTGATCTTAAGTAGAATAAAGAATCGGATAATAGGCGGAATTGCACAAAAACCTTGCTTCAATCCCATGTTCCTCTTGACCACACTGTATGATCCTAGGCAAATACGTTTTTTTTTTCACAGTGCCTCCTTTTCCGTCATCACCACACGAGAGCACCTTGAAATACTTCAGTTCAGAGGGTGCTCTGCACAATAGCAAATGACTATAATGTTATTCTAACTATAGTAACACTTCAGGCCATGTATGGGGGGGGCAAAAGGCAGCTTACATCTTGTTTCACAACTAGCATTGTCATCAGGGTGGTGGTGGGGTCATGAATCGTTTTAAATTCACGATTAGAATCTGTCACTTCTAACAATTGCAACTGAATGTAATGGTATAATTTAATATACTAAACTGAAATGCTGTGCAAACATTACATTATAAAGAGATTCTCTGTTTTAAATGTTGAAGATTATTTATCATATATGTACTGGTCTCTCCAGGGCAAGCAACAGTAGACCTCCCATAAACCCTCAAAGCCCTGAAGGTCAGCGCTGCTCGTGGCAACCCTGCAGGAGACAGGAACCACCCAAATGCAAAAACAAATGCTTTTGAAGCACGTTTTAAAATCATTTGTTGTGCATTGTTTATTTTGAAAACAGCACAGCACTGCAGACAGGAAACTTAGCCGCCCTGTCCTCAGCAATAAAACCAGACTGCACTGCAGTGACATTGGGCCCCACCCTGCTAGCCCCCAGGAAAACGACCAGAGATCAGTGGTGCCAGTCGGGCCTGCCCTCTTCCGGTCTAGAGCATGATTTTCTTTTTTCCCAGTATTTCTATTTTAAGGTGGTTCTGTTCTCTGCGTTCTTTGCCTAGTTGGGATTGTGAAAAAAGTTGTCAGTGACACAAAATTGTTATAAAAAAATATTCGGATACAGCTTGGCAGGTGGTTAAGGGTTTTTTAAGGAATTTATAAAAACGTGCATATTCATGATACCAAACATATGTATATTTATATTTTTAAACTTCTCCCTTTTTTATTTTGGGGAAATCCTTTCTACTACACCCCTTTGTTTTGTGGATTCTCTTCCTCTTTCCAAACTTGGGGGCATATTATCAAGGATGGCGTTAAAATTATCGGCTTGATAATATGCCGCAGAAAATTCTAATAGGAGCCCATGTTGACACCAGAACATGGGCTTCTATTGGAATTCTCTGCGGCATATTATCAAGCCCATTATTGCCGCTTTAGCGACAGTTTTTCTGCCGCTAAAGCGGCGATAATTTTAACGCCAGGTGCTTGATAATATGCCCCTTAGATAGGGAGTTATTCCTGCCCTTAACTGGACCAATGCTTTGACTGCATGCAGCTTTGGGATATACCAACCTTTCAAGACTTTGCCACCCTGAAAAGACGCAACTCTCGGCATACATTTTCACAAATGCAGAATGACACCATACTACTGTAATTTAATGCATGAGTAAATCAGTTTGCGGGTGTGTATATTTGGTGAAACCCAAGGGACTTGTAAATCGAGGCATTTGTGCTCGTCATCGCCTCCACTTAGATGTGCAAACAACTCTCAGAATCACACCCTGAATGTCTTAAACGATGGTTTGTTGTTTCATATTTCAAGCCCTGTAAGAGGAATTTTTTCCTTTACATGACTTACATTTTTCAGCTTTTAACTTTCACTTTCGTTGTGTTTTTTTCTGTTGTCCCTTTTTGCTGTCCTTCTGCCGAATATGAAAAGGTCAAGACGCGCAATGCCATCCTCGAGGAAGCTCTCAAATGTTACGCCACAAGCTTGCAGTCGCTGGCGGATCACTATTTAAATCCAGGTGAGTTGAAGGTGAAGAAGGACAGATGAGTATGTCAATGTCCAATGCCATTGCTGTGTGGGATTCTGCGGGGTTCATCTTGCAGTCCCTTCTCTCTCCATGGTTTGATTGCATGACATGGTAACAGCGATCTTCACAGCAGTCAAGTGTCCTGGCTGGCTGGGAAACCGTGATGAAATGTGGACCTGCTGTTTTACTTGATGTACACGTACTAAGGCCAGCGAGAGCTGACAAGAAAGGTCTTGTCTGCAGTGCTTTGAACCCAACAGAGAATGGATCCGTGCAGAATGCCTGCAATGAGAACAGATGTTTTGATTGAACTGAGCCAAATTCAGGAAGCAACCTTCACCAGCTTTAAGGTCACATATTCAAAATCATAAAGAGAATACATGACAGCGAAGATAGGTGTTTTCTTATCATGCTTAGAACGACACGTTTTTTGTTCTACATTAGCATGGCATGAATTTGTGCTAAATAAGTCTAAAGATCTTAGCTCTATACAATGTGAATATAGCCACACACTCTGCCCTCGAGGATTAACTTGGAACCCACGCTCAGTGCTTACTGAACGTATTCAGAATTATTGGTTTATTTGTTTATATAATTTAGGACTTATCTGCGATGAAGACTGGCAGAATATTCTGCATTAAATATCAATCCATTCTTTATTTTGTATATAAAAAATTCTTAAAACACGTACATCTAAAATCCAGTTCATAAAAACGGAATAAAAACATTAATAAAATTCTAATATCATTTCCGCACTTTTCGTGACGATCTCTAAACATAAACTTTGCCAACGATTTTGAATAATTTTTTGCCTTTCTTTTGACCGGATATGAAACGTATCTTTCCTTTTTTAACGGAAACGAATTCAGCCTCGTTGCACATATAGGGGCAGATTTACAACAAAGTAACGCAGCACGGTGCATCAAGTCATTTTGCTGCGCCGTGCTGCATTAGCTTGGAAAGCACAGAGATGCTACATATTTACAAGAATATGTCGCATCTCTGTGCTTCCCCTGCGCTGGCGCACAAACTGCAACCATGCGCCGGCGCAGGCACCCTTGCACCATGGTGCAAGGATGCCTGCGTCGTGGGGAGATTGTTTTTGTGCAGGAAGGGACACCTTCCTGCACAAAAACAATCACAAGAGGCTTTTTCCTCTTTCAATGCGTGCTGTAGAATGCAGCACGCATTGAAAGAGGAAAAAACAAGGAGAAACTAAAACATTTCTCCTCGTGGCGCCTCGCTACGCCACCTCTAGGGTGGCGTAGCATTCACACACATCTCCAGATTTACGATTTCTCGTAAATCTGGAGATGTGTCTTGTTCCATGGGTGTTGCGAGGGAACACCCACAACAACACCCATGGAACGCCCCTTCAACACACAGTGCTGCGTGTGAAGGGGCCATATTTACGAGCAGAGGAAAAGTCACGCAGGGTGGCTTTTCCTCTCCTTGTAAATATGGAGGAGCCCCCTGCGCCACCAGTACGTCACAAAAAGTGACGTAGTGGTGGCGCAGGGGGCTTGTAAATCTGCCCCATAGAATATTATAATTAAGAACGAGTTTAAAAAGTAAATATTCTAGTAAAATTGTTCATGTACAAGTAGATAAACAATAGGCATCTGTAGGCAGCATAATCAGTCAATGTAACAATCATAGAATTTGACTACCTGCCTTTCCACAGCTTCCCCTTTTTGCTTCGTATCGACGGACTGATGATGTCATGTCATGTCATGCAGATTTGTAGAGTGCACTATCACCCAGGAGGGTATCCTTGAGCTCAGCAGGTGTGAGCCTAGCCAGTTACTCAACAAAAGGGCCTAATGCCGAATAATACACAAACAGCCTTTTATTTTCTTGGTTCGCTGGGTATCAACTATACCTCCTAGGTAGGCTATGCTTATATTATTCCAGTCATACCCCCATATGTGTATGTTTATTTGGACAAAACAATCAACCACAGGCATGTCCCAACATTCCTAAAATGTTAAGGATGATACTGGCACATTAGCCATAAGGAGTATGAGAGAATGTGAAAAAATATGAGGTGGATCAGAAAGTGCCTCACGTAAGCAACCACCACAGAGCAGCTAGTAGGTACTCAACAGTGTGCTCACTTTGTCATCATCAGCACTTTCATGACAAAAAAGTAAAGAACAGCGACCTAACTCAACTAAATGTGAACAATGAGAAAAGTGTAGAAAATAACGGTGCTAACTACCATCTCTCCCAGTAAAGTGTAACAAAGAGTCACCTGAACTCCCCATTAAAATAGGTCGTGTACACCTATCATATGTATTTAATATTTGTCTAGTGTACACACCTAGTTAAAACAATGGCATGTTTAGACCAATTTAAGTTCAACAGACAACATGTTTTATTGCCTTACAATTATGAGGCAATTTCATCAGGGCACGGGGATACATATCCACCTCAATGATACTGGGCCTGCACTGGTTGATAAAAACAGAGAGAAGGAAAAGTAATGCCAAGAAATAAACGTTTTAAAGAACAGCATGTTAGGGTTCCTGTTAGGTCCCCCACGTGTTGACAATCCTCGCATCTCGTGTCATATTAAAGGAAATTCATAGTTACCTGGTGGCTGCCAGGTGGACGCCTACCAGCAGTTCCCCAGGGAGGGCCTTACCCTCAAATGACTTTAAAGGGCAGGGAAACGCCTGCACCTATGAGTAAACATGGGCGCATCAATGTATGACCAAATTATTCCAGCTGGGCTTTAAAAATTGAGCATAGAGACTACACATTCACCCTCTCCCATCAAGGATTGTGGGATCCCCTGATTCTGCACCCACTCGCAACATCCATCCGACATTGTACATTCGGGCGTCATCAATGGCCTTTTATCACATTTGCGCTGCGGCGTACAATTCCGCATGGCCACCACCCTTTGTCACATATTTGCCATCGTAAAGAAAGGCATCCTGAAGAAAACCTGACCCGGACACGCACACCCACTCACTTATTTGTTCTAAAACTCACCACCGGGACCGGTCGTACATGCTTCGCTAATCTCGTCAATGTATGACAACACTCTTGCGGTTCAAGTACTCTTCAATTTTGCAAGACCCAGAAGAACTTAAAGGGTCATATCCAGGAGAAGTCTGAACCGGTGTTTTGCACAGTGACTATCTGGCACTCCCTCTGGAGATTCATAGGGGCCATCTTTGTGTGGTACACAAGGGACGGTGCACTGTGGAGGGAAGTCAACACCACTTCCAAGGGGAAATCATTGAGGGGTCAGAATATATAAAAAGCATGTACCTGCCACCCTCAACATCTTCAACGTTGCAATATTCTTAATCAAAGTGAACATATCTGGCCACCCTTTCTCATTTTTTCCAGGCACCATCTTGGAATGGTGTGCAATGGGCAACATGCACCACAAAATTTTTAAGAGGACCCAGCGCTACCAAGTCCCCCCTGACAAGTTGTGCCGAAAATCAGGAAAGCGGACACCAGGCAGTCCAAACTGCAGTTTGACTTCCTCAGGGGGCCCAAGACATCTCAAGCAGAGGGGAGTGATATGGGTGCTCCCAGGCCCATGCAGAGAATTGATGACCCCGATGAGAATATGAAGGCACTCCTCAGATCAATGCAGCACCGCCTAGTCTTCATTGACACCAACATTGCCGCCTTAAACGCATGTTTAGACACCATAGCGGGGAGACTTGAGTGCCATGATCACAGATTGACCGAGGCTGAGCAACGCTTATTTGCTGCAGAAGACTGCCTGAACGCAAGCAGGAAGACCATACAAAATGTGAATACAGCCCTCCACCTCATTAATGCAAAACAATGAAGATTTGGAAGCCTGCTCCAGGTGTAATATTATTAGAATACTGGGAATCCACCAATCAGCCATCACAGGGAAGATGAAGATTTACATAGAACACATGCTGCAAATACTCTTTGGAGAAGACGTTTTCTCCAGATTACTTGTAGTTGAAATTTCGTACAGATCCCTTATGACATGGCCCCTGCCTAGAGGCTCTGCCCAGGCTATCATAGCGCTGTTTCTCAATTATAGAGATTGGGATACTGCCCCACGGCTAGCACAGGAGAAGTGTGACCTCAAGTTCGAGGGCAACTAAATTTCATTTTCCCAGATTTCACGTTTGCCCTGCAAGATGCTTGATGGAAATATCCCTCAGTGAAGCAAAAACTCATACAACCCAAAATACCAAACGCCATGTTATATTAAGGCACGCCTCCAGACAACACATCAAAGCAAACAACATGTCTTTAAGATTCCGAAACAAGCAGAGGACTTTATGAAAAATCTTGCTGGGTATGAGAGTCGCAGAGTCCCCCTTGCAACAGAACACACTCCCATCCCATCATGAGTACTCAGATTAATATCGGGCCCTTTAGTGGGGTTTGCAGAGTTGCCTACATGGTCCCTACCGTCTTGTGGGACCACAGTGTAACACAACAGTACGTATGGGTACTATACATGGGAGGATGGCTGGCTGTATCTGGGCATGATTGACTATGGCCTGCATGTACATATTTCATACACCCTTAACCCCATATTGAGGGCTAGACCGGCAGCTACCTGAGTGCACCCCAGGGCTTAATCCCACTATTTTGTTCTTTTCTGGTTGGAGGGGTAATTGACTCACTATATTCTATCGAAAGCAGATGTTAGTAGGGAGAAATACATTTCCTGGCGGGACTGGGCCACCAGCATGGATGGGGGAGGGGTTTGGATTATTTTGAGAATGGGTTTAGTTATTCAGCTGCTGCACCGCATAAACACTAGACAACAGCGACTGAAGTTGAAGGGTAGTAAGCCCCATTGCATCAGCTTGAGGCCACTCACAGCTGGGAAATGAGGTGAGCAGGCATGACAGCATATGCACGAATGACGAGATGTATCACTTGGAAAATGAGGCAGGATCTTGCATACTTAGACAGGCACTAAATTAGTGTGGCCCTGCTCAGGAGAACCATTTTATAAAACATACATATAGACTATTGGCCAGACACTGGGCTCACATTGCTTTACCTCACCCTACTCCTCCTAAATGTGAGGAGTAGCGATTTTCATTAAGTGTGGCACCACTTTTACAAAGCTTGACGCATCAGTGACAGTCAGGGGCATTATGCAATCTTTTGTGGGTTGTTTGCTCATATTAGGCTAACTGTGGTCAACTGCCATGGACCCAATGTAGACAACCCATGTTTTTTGGCTCAGCTGTGGGGGCGGGTGCTCTCCACAGACCTCTAAACTCTCATATGGGGGGTGACTTTAACGGCATCCTACAGGGTGACATGGAAAGATCTTATGAAAGCCCCCAACAGAAGTCAGTGGCAGTTGTACATATTAACAACATGATGACTGATCATGACTTACTGGATATCTGGAGGACCAGACATCCGGACACAACAGAGGGTACATACAACTCACATGTACATGGCAGCTGGCATCGCCTTGACTATTAGTTGAGATCTAGAGATGGGGGTCCCTGGGTCGGGGAGGTTGAGCACTTGGCCTGTACACTGTCAGGACATGCACCTGTGCTAATGTCAACCCAGACCGGTATCTCTCTGGAGGCTTCACCCGGAAACTCTACTGGACTCTTCCTCTGTGGAGGAAATCCGAACAGACATAAATAATTATTTTGAAACTGTTATTGGCATATTCAACTCTATTTACACTGTGAGGGAGGTGTGTAAGGTTACTATACGTGGTCACTATATGGCTAAATGTAAAGGGGTGTTAAGCTCCCTTAGATCTCACCTTTCATGAATGGAGACAGACATTAGTACGCTGGAACACGCATTGGCACAGGAGGCTAGTCTTCAGATATTAGTGCAAATTAAGGATAAGATTGCAGAATACCATGAGGTAGTGGCGAGAAAGTGCAAATTAATGGGTAAATACGCAGTAACTAGGTCATATGGGGAGGGAGGGAGCCCTGGCAGGGCAATTCTGTCTATGCTAAAGAAACAGCATGCTGAAAACACAGTGGTGGAGATTGAAAATGCACAGGGCCAGCTCTTTAGGGTGGCTGAGCAGATTCTAGTGTTTTTTACCACATACTTTCAAGCTCTGTATTCCTCCGCCAGGCAACAGTCAGACCTGTCCATCCAATCATATTTGGAGGATACTGCATTGGTCTGGCTTGTGGATTCCCACTGTTTCTTTCTATAGAAACCCCTCACACTCAATGAGGTAATGAAGATATTGAGGGGACTTCCCTCAGGCACAGATCCTGGCTCAGTTGTCATCCCAACTGAATTTTATAAAAGATATGCTGGCTTAAAGATATGCTGAGGAGCTGGCCCCACATCTTTAAGGAGTGTTCAAAGATGCACAACAGCGCAACGTCTGCCATCTACTGTTTGTGAAGCTGTGATAATAGTGCTGTTGAAACCTGAGAACCCAGCCCAGAGGTGCAATTCATATTGGCAACACTCCCTTTTAAATTATGATGTCAAATTTTGGACCATATTGATTGCAAAGAGATCGGCGTTAATAATTCCAGACCTGTTACGGCCAGACCAGTCAGGCTTACTACCTGGGCCCTCAACTACGCAGAACTTGCGCACAATTCACCACCCTGCAGGATGTGAACCCGGACCTGACTACTGCTGCTGTATTTTAAGATGCCTCTAAGGCATGTGACTGTCTGAATTGGGAGTATCTATTTGATATCCTGCCTCAGAAGGTGCTACTAAGTCAATATATAGACTCTATACAGCTCTAAATGCTCTATACAGTCCCCATACCCAAGGTACGCATCAAAGACACCCTTACTGAACACTTTGTGGTCTCCTCTGGTCAGCCGCGGTCGGTAGTAGGAGTTCCTGCAGGGCGGTGACGTGGGGAGGGGGCGGGGCAGGGTGGGGGGTAGTAAACTATGGATTACGGAGGTGTACAGGTAAGTAAACATATAAATTAATAAAACAAATTTCGTTGCATGCACTGCATCACATTTGGGGATGCAGTGCACGCAACGAAATTCATTTTATTAATTTATATGTTTACTTACCTGTACACCTCCGTAATCCATAGTTTACTACCGCCCACCCTGCCCCTCCCCCTCCCCACGTCACCGCCCTGCAAGTACTCCTACTACCGACCGCGGCTGCCTCTGGTATGTGGCAGGTATGCCCACTCTTCACCCTCCTTTTTGCACTAGCTATGAAACCCCTAGCTGCTCAACTCAGACAAAACTACTCGGAAGTTGCACTGAGATACACTAGTTGCCCCAACTTTATCAGCTCAATAAGCAGAAGATATGACCCTGTATATCAGCGACCCAAATCACTGTCATGATGTGATTATGAGGGAGTATCTTCTTTTTGGGAACCTGTCCAGGATGTTCATTAACTGGAAAAAGTCACATATATTCCCCCTCACAGACAGTGTAGTATGCTTCACACTGTAGTTTCTCCTGGAGTGGTGTATGAGCTTCCTCAGATACCTGGGCATATGGATTCACATAGGAGGGGAAGTCTTTATAGGGAAAACTATGGTGCGACAATTATTAAAATACCCGACCAAATAAACTGCTGGATCTCTCCCCCTCTGTCCTTAGCTGGCCATATCAGTCTTAATAAATTGGCGATTCTCCCAGAACTTTTATATTTGTTTATCAATTTTCCGCTGCTTCTGACTGAAGCCTTTTTTTGCACTCCTAAAAGATTTGATTGTGGAGATTGACTTGGGCAGGCTGGCAACCTTTGATTAGCTGGGAAAATCTTGCTCTTCCCTTCCACGATGTGGGGTTTGATGTCCCCAATTTTAAGTAATACTATTGGAGTGCCCAAGTGTATTTTGGTTTTTAGTGGAATAAACCCACACCACACCTGCCACACTTAGCACTAACAAATACAGCATGGCCCCCACACAATTGCCCTCTCTTATTGTGGGTCCCCCTTTCCACTACACATGAGATATCTCTACTGCCGAATGCACGATCGGAGCCTGGGACAGGCTGTGTGAGGACAGGACCTGGATTTATCTATTCTCCTGCCCTTCCCCTGATGCACCATTCCCTACTCCAACTCACTCACAAACCCACCACAGTAATACAGCTGCACAACAAAGACCTAGTGACATTGAGGGACATCTATAGAGAAAGGCATTTCCTTACACCAGAGGAGTACAAGGGGATCAGTCCTGCACACCGCTGGAAATATCACTTATTACAGATTGCACAATAGTAGTAGTGGGTTGCTTATGGAGTTCTCATGCTTTCAACTTTGCTGGAGGCCACCTCTAGCGCACATCTGATTTCTAAGCTATATAGTGCTTGCCGCTCAAGAAGAGGTGCCTCCTCAGATGAATCGGGCACGAGTGGGGTGGAAGGGGGAGATGGGTCAAAGCCTCTCAGATGAAGAATAGAAATTCAGTTGCATGCATATGGAGCTGGTCTCTCCGAATAGTAGACTCTGTATTATTCATTATAAATGTTTGCACAGAGTGTAATACACCCCTGCTACATTGAATAGACTTGATCTTAGGGAGTATTTAAACTGCACCAGATGTGGAGCCCTAAATGCTGGGTTTTTGCATCTGGCTTGGCAATGCCAAGCGATCTAATGATTCTAGACTGAGGTAACGTTGGCCTTGTCTGTCGTGGTATTATGTGAGATGGAAATGGATGCGGTCACTGTACTACTTCGATGGATAAAGAACATTGAGACACTGCATGGGAAATTCCTTGTGCTCAGACTTTTATTGGCTACAAGGCAGGTAGCGTGCTACTGGGGAAGAGGCCAGACACCCAAATTCAAACAGTGGCTATTAGATCTCAACTGCTGCAATGAAAAGCTGGAACTGCATGCTGATCTCTTGCCTCTGACATCCCAACCTAGGCACATATGGAACCCCCTTAAGCCATATCTACTGCTGCAAGTGAAGAGCACCGTGGCGGCATCGAAACCAACCAATTGTGATGGCCCTTGAGTTCGCAGCTGGCTGTTGGGAGATGTAGGGTCTCCCATTGTATACTGTTTATAAGCTTCTGATGCTGTCATTTTTTCAATGTACCGCATACTTATGAATCATTGCGATATTATGGGGCAATGTTCTGTACGGTTGATATTGCAGGCTGTCACTGTGTTGTTTTTATTTAAGCTACTTATAAAACCTCAAAAAAGCTGGAATAGGGAGGACATACTCTCCCTATGCAAAGTACGACCTAACTATGACTACACTATGGCGCGTGTGCGTGTGTGTGTGTGTGTGTGTGCATGTGTGTGTGTATGTAGATATATATATATTCACATATATTATTGATTTAGATATTTCAGTTGAGGTATCTGATCATTAAAACATTTGTTCTGGTGGCAATAAATTGAAACTTTCACCTTCCCCAAAAACAAAGCACTCACTTAACAGTATTACATATTTTCATTTAAACCGCTATTTGCCACTGCCAGTTTTTTCCATGGTCTTAAACATGTAAGGTGGAGGCAAGAGTGTGTATTCTTGATCAAACAGGGCTCTTCGTCATTATATGTCAGGGACTGTTGATTACCATATGCACAATCATCTGCTTATTGCCTTTGGGATATGATCTAAAGACATTAACATTAATAAACCAATGGATCTCTCTAGTTAGCCATCTATGTCAAAAGTATTCAAGGGAAATCAATAAACCCCATCCTGAGGGTAATATTGGACTTATGCTAGTGGGAGAGCTGCCACAATATCTTTTCTGAGAAGTGTGCCAACAGAAGCGATCTTTAAGGCAGCCACTTACGACTTCTCTTTAACCATTTTCAAATGATATTACCTAGGTTCATATTTGTAGTATAGCTTATCTATGGGCAGCATGCATTCTTTTTGCTCTTTGAAGACTGTTTATCCAAATGTGTTAAGGGATGCTGTGGAAATCTTTGAAGGATTAATATTCCAGGAAGAAAATACTATTCATTATGGGAAAATCTTATGTTGTGTTGATTACATCTGTTTTTGATAGGTGATGTACCTGAAGAGTTCTAATTTCATTCACAGGCCTGCCTCCCTTGCATTACTTCAAGAATTTCAGAGTTTCTCATGGACTTGAATGCCTGGAAAGTGAGGGGATAGGGATGCCATGCTATTCCATTTGGGTGTTGTCACATTCTTTTGGGGCTATACAGTATAATTATGGCATAATGTAGTACTTTTCCTTGCTGTTGCAATGTAAACAATGTTTCGGGGATCCCAGAACAGTAGCTTTGGCATTGTAAAAATAAAGAAGCTGCATACTGAAACAAGTAACCTTGAAATCCACAATTAACCACAGCATGTATTTTTCTTGCTCTATATTTTCTTTAGGTGTTTCATTACCAGTACACCAATCATCAGATCCACCTCTGTGCATGAGAACACTTCTTGATGCGTTGGGTGAATCCATGTCTCTTTCACAGAACCAGCTGAGACGTATGGACAGTGAGGTAACACGTGCACTCTTTAACTTCTCGCCTAGCATTGTTATAGTTATACGAATACTGGAACTGTGATGACAATGAAAATGGTGCTATGCTCCTATAATCAAGGCCGTCATATTATATCTATTGCTAAAACATTCTTGTTTAGTTCTATTATTGTTTTTAAATGTTGCCTCAAAATGTGTACCTGTCTGCTTATCACACTCTAAATCAGAACTATCATATGGATTTTGGGGGCCTTGGCTCAGACATATTCTGAGCCCTCTTTATGGAAAATTTAAACCTAATTAGTGTAGAAATGACAGATATTGATGTCCATAAGGTCACTCCCCTGCCGTCCTAGGCATGCACGCTCTAGGAACCCACAAACATTATCACTATGTCCCTGCTCACGAGCCAATCTACCCCCCAGACCACCACCTTTCACCTGATCTGTCAACCTTTTCCCAGCTATACCTTCATCAGAGAAGCCACAGACCCCATCAGGAATGCATTTGTCATCTATATTACATATTACCACAGTAAGCCAGCAGGAAAGAAGCACTATTTGACATTCTTGACAACATGAAGATCAGACAACTTTTTAAAACGTCCCAGACCAAGGGCAACATTATCAATGTATTCTTTACTGCTATGCTGTCTTCCAAATAACACTGGGTTGGTCAAATCATGTTGCCGTCTTCATTATTATCCCCTAACATTAAACACCCACCTCTTTCACCCCAAAAATACACAGCACTGCTTGTTCATAAAAACTCTCAAGACTCATCCTGCTAATCCCAACTGACTTCAAAGTTGATGTCAGATTCCTACTAAACTTAGCGACCTTCATGCTGAAAGCCAGTTCAACACTCACACTCCATTTATTGTAGGGTGCCATTAGTTTACTGTTTCTCGATGTCTTATGTGTGGTCGCAGTGTGTAGATTATTGTATTTAATGAGGAAAACAGGTATGGGGGTAGCTTGTTTTTGCTATGTGGTGGGAGCTATTCTTTGGTTCCAGGAATTATGATCTCTTCAGGGAATTCCAAATTGTGCCTAACACATGTTACCAGCGTTCTGGGGTTATCAGTGATGTTCCTTCTGCATTTCAAGATGAGCCATTCGGGTGTGCGATATTTTGGATTTTGTGTATTCTATTTCATTTTGGTGGTCAGATGATGATTTCTGTCAGGTGGTAGGGCAATTGCTAATCAGTGACAATTGTGGTCTGTGTGAGAAAAAGTATTGTGTGGATACATGGTGGTCCTTTCCTGCTGCTGAAATTTGGTTAACTGTAGTAACTGGCAGTGGATACAGGGAATCAGGAAACTCCTTCTGCTAGTGAGATAGGTCTTGGGTATGTAGCTGGCAGTTGGCATGGAAAGTCAGTGTCCTTTTCCTTTTTCTGGATTTAATTTGGTAGTCAGGGAAAAGTTATGACACAATAGACCAGCACAAGAGAAAAGATCAGGAGGTGTGATTAGGTTTTCTTCCACATGTTTATTTGACTCCCATTTTCCTTGAGCTGGGTAACATAGGGGAAGTAGCTGAATTTGTTACTTGTTGGTGATGTTCTTTGTGAAGAGGGGAAGAGTTGTTTTGACCACAGAACAGAAAACTAAAATAAAACTATTGAGGAATAGGTGCACTCTAAGCTCTCTTGTCCCTCATTCAAATATAGATTGCGAGGTTGATCCTGAAACATATGTGCTGCAAGAAATAGCCTATAGAGAATATCTCTTGGTTTGGGATTCCTAAAGATATATCAGGAGGTGTGCTAAAAATACTGCTCTTCTCTGTTTAATGAGTGAAGCATGGCATTAAATCCTTATTTCATTCTTCATAGTCAATTACTGGAAGAAAATCAGACAGGAAGGATGCCAACCTAATTTCCCTGCTCTCCTCAATCTATTCCTCAGATACTCATTCTAGTACAGAATAGAGAATAATGGTATAGAAGGGTTAAGTAGATATGCATTGCCTCTGCAAACTAATGCAAAAATATCACGTTGGTTCTCATAATTGTTGACAATTGCAGACCTTAGCATTTAGGTCTACTTATATCCTAGCAGTCTCTTCAAGTTCCCCATTTTCTCTGGTGGATCAACTAAAGTTAAGAGAATGTTTTCAAGTTCCTTATGTTGCATTTTGTTTTCTTCCCTTGTTTGTTTATTCAAGATCAAGTAAAGCTGGGATATTTGTTAATTATCTTGCTGGCTCTGCCTTAGCTTAGGCTACCCCACTCCTTTAATGACAACGTTAGATCCCTGTTTGGATAATGTTCCCTTCATACTTGCTCAAATTTGGAGCAATTTGCTGAAGAAACATTTTGTGCTATCCAGAAAAGTAAAATGTATGTACTGACCTAATGACTCATTTTCACCAGTCGGCATCAGAGACTCTGTGGATTTAGAAAACTCAAATGACACTGTTTCATCATGGATTGAAAGAAAAGCTTAAGGGTGACTTGGTTCCTTCTCATCGTCCTACATACCTCCTTTGCTGACTTGATTGACTAAACTTTGTTAATAGAGCAATGTTCAGGGAAAAAGTAATACAAAGTCTTGAATGGGTCGGTCAGCTAGAAATCTTCTTTTACGAAGAATAGAAATGTCTAGGAGTCCCGTGACAGAAGACGAAAAGGAACACTGATGGAAAGCTGCTTTGTTCCTCTATCATGGAGACTCAGGACATTAGTTTAATGTTTGCCACACTCATCCTCAAAATGTTGTGGGAAAATTTCAAGCACCCAAGAAAGAGAAGATAGAAGTGTGTTAGCTACCCTATATTGGATATTCAATGAATGGTTTAGATAATCAATTAAATGTTTTAACTGTAGTTTTAAACATTGAAGAATGGATATATTCCAGCACTATAAGATAGGGATGCATGTAGTATGTTTATGTCTCACAATTTGGATCTGAAAAACAATATTTCTAAAAGAACTAAGAAAATTCCTAAGGTGGATATAACTCTTGATGGTTCACCAGTGGATTCAGATCCACTTTGAGATGCATCTACCATTAAAGGCAACTCTTGGAAACCATATAAAAGTTCTTTATTTTTGAGATTTCTCCAAAGGGAACATTTCATCCCATCTCCCAGCACAGAATATATTTAATACATTCACATATGTGCCCGTGTTGTTGGTGCGGGCTATGCTAGTTTTTCCACTTAACGTGCCAATATTTAGGTTTGGCAAACAAACATAGACAGGGAATCTGAGATAAGTGACCACAGAAATGAGCTGCAGCCATTGCTTGTACTTCTGAAGTTTGTGAGGTAAGTGCCTCCCACTAAAGGACGATTCATTGCATTAGCCTTCTTGCTTACCAAGAATAGGATTGCTATGAACTGGGGATGACGTACCACACCCACTGTTGAGGACTGGTCTACAGGTATGTAATGACCGCATGGAAACCTACATCACCTTCATATCATCCACAGCACAACCCAGGGAAATCTTGGACCCTTATAGCAATATTTGTTACGAAAAGCTGAGGCGCAAAACACAGCACAGATAGGTGAGTAGCAGTATGTCATCATATCTCAGTGCTCCTAACCTTGTGTGAACACTGTAGGGAGTGATCCGCTCAATTAACAATACTGACTACAGATGTACTGCTCTTATTGTCAGGTACTGGGCTTGTGACTGGTAGCCTTCTGAATGATGTATACAGTCCCAAAGCTCTACAAAGTGATTGTTTTGTGATGGAGATATATTGATGTGACATATTGCTATTTATGGGTGTATAAGTGTCAATAAAATAATATTGCTTTTTTTTAAAAAGGTGTACTTTATTTTGATATCATAATTTCTCCTAATCATGCTCTAGTGTTGCAATTCCCATACATCAGTTGGATTATCAGGAAAAATTCATTATTATCAAAGTTTTGTCATTATCATTGTTATGCTTCAGTTTTTGCCAAGCCTTTGGTCTGCTCGTCCCTCCTCCCATAGGAAATATGATTGCATGTTTGCATTATACCAATTGAACCAGGTACCAACCCTGACAAACCTGAACCAGGGGCAAATTTGTCAATTTAACGGATCAGTAAAGAGAAAAGAAGTGAGGGAGAAAGGGAGAGAGAGAAGAAAATAATAGGGAAATCTATGTGCAACAAAATTAAATTTGTAGAAAATTTATTAGCAAACTTCTTAAAATACTAAAATGTATAAGACAATGGCGCTCAACATAGTACACAAACAATGAAAATAATCAACAATACAATATTTAATCGAACAAGTGGCTGAGGGAAGGGATTATACATAGATAGGGAGTTCAGGACAAAACTGAAACAACACAAAGCATAACAATGCGTCCTTCAATAATTGTGGCCACATATATGTGTCAACGACGTTTCGACGGTTGTAGACATTCACAGTCATCATCAGACAGAAAAATAACTATCTGAGCGTCCAGAACAATTAGGTAAGACATCTATTCAAATGGGGAAGAAGGTCCAACCAGAATTTCGGCAATGATTTCAAAGACGCCAAGAAATTGGCTGGAGAATATAATAATTCAAAAGCGAAATAGCGAAGATATCATTCCATCGTCATATATTGGGACATAAAATAAATAAGCCTGCATGAGAGGATTTAAGAGACCGACCAGAAATTCAAGGGATTGAAAAAAGCCAATACAATTGTCAGTGAGCAGATCCTGCAACTGGTTATCATCTTAAAGTTAGTGGCCATTTAGTTATGACTGTGTAGCGCGATCAATTCGTTAGGCGCAGTCAAGATAAAGCGTGCTGGACATGTGCAAAAAATTCATGCATGTCCACCGGGCTCTAAAGTTCCAATTCACATCCCGAAGATTGGAGGAACCACCTGATGTGCAGAGTATTATTTTTCTTGTTGATTATTTTCATTATTTGTGTCCTGTGTTGAGCGCCATTGTCTGACATGTTTTAGTATTTTAAGAAGTTTGCTAATAAATTGTCTATAAATTTAATTTTGTTGTACATAGGTTTCCTTATTATTTTTCCATCTAGGCACATCTATTCTCTGTTGAAAAATGAGAAGAAGATACTTAAAGCATATTTAGAGGTGAATTTGCAAAATACAAACGTATACGTTCCTCCTCACATGCTGAGGCACCTCTGTTTTTTGTTCCGAAGAAAGATTGAGACCCAATACCATATAATGATTATAGACATTCAAGTCAAATTAAGATCGAAGACATATTTCCTTTACCTCTTAGAAAATATATTTTGGAATCTGTACAAGGAAGACACATAATTAACACACATGACCTGTGAGACGCATATAATCTCCTGTATGAAGGAGAATGAAAAATGTCAGTATGCACTAACATTGTGTGCAGGATCCCAAAGGAGCAATGCCTTTTTCCATTTCTCATCTTCCCCACGTTAACCACATACTGAGAAATATGAAGGCCAGTGATTGACACAGGTTAAGGGGAATGGGATAAGAGAGAAACTAAAGACACAGGACTCCACCTCTTTGCCTTGTCACTGTTGGTCAAGGAGGTGTGCAAGATATAGTGGATCTTTGCATGACAAAGAGATAGCTTAAGTAAACTGTCATTCGTGTTGCAGGTTTAACCGTAATTGTGAATGGATAGACTTTAGCAATATCTCTGTGTAACCCATTCTCCGTTCTTTGATGTGAAACTGGTAATTCTTGTAAACTAAATCATACAAAGAATGAGTAAATCAAATATAAATGTAGATCAGTACTTCTCTCTGTTTTTGCATAGCAATCCCAAACTTTGTCACTGTACATTTTCCTGTGGACGATGAGTTATAGTCTAAACTTGAATTCTGCAGAGCTGTAAGATAAACAACATTGTTATTATCCTATTGTTTGCTTCTCTTAGCAATTGGCATGTGCATACTAGAAGTCTAATACGTTTTTCCTGACATTTGTATATGCATGTACAATATTATTCTATTAGAAATGCTTACTCTTAAGGTGCATGCTCATTCTTAGTAACATGTAACAATACTTAAAGTCTTAAAGAGCTCAGATAAATGTTCAATATAATAGTTCAAAATCATTTGTATCTGCAACACAATTTCAGGACTACTTCTCTGTAATCCCAGTGCCCATCCAAATAATCCATTAGGAAGCAATAGGTCACCACAAGGAAAATCTGAGATTCATGTAGTGAGTTCCTGGCTGCAGTCACAATAGTCTATCACATTATGCCATGAACCAACTACCAGAGAAGTTGTCAACAGCAATCCAAGATGGGTACCATCCCTCCAGAATATACACGAGTTTTTTTAACACTAGGAATTGTAGTTCATTGCCAGCATACTGACATGCTGCACTTTCTCAGCACATGTACATCCCCAGTCAGCCAGTGACAACTCTCTGCAATGACTGCCAGCCTTTTCTTCACTGAAAGGAACCTAGTGCCAGTGGATTTGGGGAATCACATTCCCATGCATTAGCCACAATAAGTAGATGCTGTATCTACGGCCACTCTTCATGAAGAGTGTATGTCATGTTGAACTAACCCTGTGTGCAAGATCCATTAGAACCACCAATGACTATACATTCTAAAATATGAGAGTCAGTGGGGGGAAGTAGGGTGATATAACTAGGATAAGAGAGAAAACAGAGACACATAACGTTATACTCTGCAGCGCCAATTCTAGAATGAAGGAGGAATGCTGGTTTCAATGGATTTTTATAAGATAAAGATCTTAAGTCAATTGTAATTTGTGATACTAAACTTTGCTTAGTTGTTAATAGATATATCTTATCAATATCTCTGTATATCCAACCAACTATCCAACGGAAAGCTAACCACAAGGAAACATAAATATCTTGTAAAGTACATGTGTACTCGCATCTCTCCTTCTACCTCAATATGTGTCACTAAAAGCTCTTTTGTGGAAGATGAGTATAGTTTCTACTTGACTCCGGTATAACTACAAAGGAACACCAATAGCATCCTGTGGATCCCTATTACTCACTCAGCAATATATATATATATATGAAAAACCAAAGGTTAAAGTAGCATTATAGTTAAGTGTGATACAAATATATTTATTTTAATATATATATATATATATATATATATATATATATTCACTGAAAAAACCATGGGTTTCACACACGTTATAGTTAGGAATTAGCATTTAAAAAACCTTGCAAATTCAATGAAAAAACCAAAGGTTTCACACATGTTATAGTTAGCTGGACATTTCACTCGTAAAAAACCAATGAAATTCCCCCGTTATAGTTAGTTCAGCTAACTATAACTCGCGCGCCCGCAATGCACTACTGATGACGTCACATATTACATCACTCATGACATGGTCACTGACATCACTCATGACATCACTGATGACATCTCAAATGACATCACTGATGACATCACTGATGACATCATCCAGTGAATGTGTGTATTTTTGAAAATTAAATATGTTTAATATATGTATATCTCAAGGTCAATGAAAGAAAAAAAGGGTATATAAGTGTCTAAATGGATGCTTTGTTTTTGAAAAATTTATTGTGTATCTGACTGATTAAGTGTATCATACTGAATACATGGCTTACTGAGTAATGTTTAAATATGAAAATATCTGTATCAGTCTCTCACTTTGTGTATAAGTGGCTGCATGGGTTGGTGAGTAGCTTCTTGGGTGTCTATATAGGTTATTAGTTGTTTTTTTGAGTATCAGTCTGAGTGTCTGTATGGTTCGGTGGGGGGTATTACCTAGTGCATAGGTACATGAATGAGTGACTCACTCTTTGTATGTGTTGAAGACAGCATGTGTGCAGGACTGTATGGGTGGATGAGTGTGTGTATGGGTGTGTTAGTGAGTGAATGACTGTCTCAATAGTGTCTTTATGAGTAACTACATATCTATTAAACTAGTATATGTGACTATTGGTGTATATAAGTGAGTATATGTGAGAGTGAGAGATTGAAAGAGTTCCTGTATGAATAAGTATGTGTTTCTATAAGTGATTGTTTATAAGACTAAGTATGTGTAATTTTCCGTATAAGTAAGTGTGGTGGTGTGTGTATAACTGTATAAGCTAATAAATGTATGTTTGTTTCTTTATTAGCATGAGTGAGTATGTGTGAGTAACTCTATGGATGAGTGGCATTGTGTAACAGGATGTATAGGTGTATGAGTACATATGATGAGTGAGTGCATGTATGAGTGACTGTATAGGACTGTTGGTGAATGAGTGGATGTGTATGTGGTTCTTAGAATTACTTAAGAGGTTCTTGTAACTGGTATTGGTATGTCCATTGTTTTAAAAATTTTAGTCTCTATTTTTGAATGTGTGTATCAAAGGATATATTAGGGGAAGAGGAGGTCTGCCACTCTATCACAAGGAAGATGTCATCAGTGATGTCATCAGTGATGTCATTTGAGATGTCATCAGTGATGTCATGAGTGATGTCAGTGACCATGTCATGAGTGATGTAATATGTGACGTCATCAGTAGTGCATTGCGGGCGCGCGAGTTATAGTTAGCTGAACTAACTATAACGGGGGAATTTCATTGGTTTTTTACGAGTGAAATGTCCAGCTAACTATAACATGTGTGAAACCTTTGGTTTTTTCATTGAATTTGCAAGGTTTTTTAAATGCTAATTCCTAACTATAACGTGTGTGAAACCCATGGTTTTTTCAGTGAATTTGCAAGGTTTTTTAAATGCTAATTCCTAACTATAACGTGTGTGAAACCCATGGTTTTTTCAGTGAATTTGCAAGGTTTTTTAAATGCTAATTCGTAACTATAACATGTGTGAAACCCATGGTTTTTTCAGTGAATTTGCAAGGTTTTTTAAATGCCTATTTTTTTATTTTCTTCTATTTTTTAAACATATATTTTTTTTAATTTTCTATCCTTTTTTTAAGACTATGGTTAAATTTTTAAAATTCTATAATATGTTTTTTTTTAAATATTTTATAAAATAAACAGGTAAAATTTATTAGCAATACATTTTTTCCTTTTTTTTTAATTTTATTTTTAGTACGCGTACCGTAAGCTTACGGTAAGCGTACGGTTTACGCAATGCCCGTAATTTATCTACGCTGTTTGCGTATAGTTACGCAATTTGCGTAGCCGCGCGTACTCCGCGTGGGACGCGTACGCGTGTACGCTACACGCGCACGTTACGCGGAAGTGTCGGGTAGTGACTGTTATGCGCATGCGCGCAAGCGCGTGTCTTTTTTACGCGCATGCGCACTTTTGCCGTAAGCGTACCGTAAGCGTACGGTAGGTCATGTGATCATGAAACACAACTTTTGATTGGATGAAACTACTTTCAGTTCTAGAACTCTCCTACACCACACCCATTCCCCTCATTTCTGCTTGTGATCCCTTAGGAGAAGGAGCTGGGTTGTCTTTGTGATACGATGGCAGAACAGCAGAGCCCTTCTGAGAGTGAGGCTAGCACTAGCAGCACTACCTTGAGGCAGAGAGCGAGGAAACAAAAGACCTCTTATGTATGGGATTATTTTACTTTTCCTGAAGGCCAGCTAAAGGTAAATGCACCCTTAGTGACTTGCAAGCTGTGTCAGCGTGTACTTTCAAGAGGTAATCCTGACAGGAAGTATTCCTTTGGGAATCATACCATGATGAGGCACCTCAAGGATGTACACAAAAGGACACATGCTCGACTTACTGGAGGTAACCCTTCAGTAAGTCAACCAAGCACATCCACAGCAGCTCAGCCTGGACCATCATCTGCAGGGCTGAGTCCTTCTTCTGCAGGTCAGGTGAGCCCTTCATCTGTGGGGGGAGCATCTCCTTTTGCTGGCCCTCTGGAAATTAACCCTCGGTTTGCGAGGGTTGAAGTACGGTGCGCCCATTGTCACGATCTAATTACTTATAGGGAGACCAGTGTTTCCCTAGTGAACAGTAAAATAGATCAGCACACTTGTCGTACCGTCTAATATTCCCAATCTTTCTTTCCTCTGTCCCTGCATGAACACAACGGCTCTTTTAAGAGCCAACCTTACCTTTCATCTATTTTTTATATATGTTTTTAAAAACTTTTTTTTTTTTTTTTTTTTACCGTACGCGTACGGTACGCGTAATTTTTTTTTTTTTTTTTTAAAAAAACACTAAAAATCAATTATCACATTACAAGGTCCTTGAGAGACTACAATTATTATTATTGACTTACCATACCCACTCAAAAAAATATTTATTCATTTGTTTTTAAAAAAAATTGCTTTAAAAATGGTTCTAGTTTTCGAAAATTTTCTATATCAATCTGAAAAAAAAGAAAAAAGTATTAATATTTTTAAAACATTTTATAATACAGTACACATATTTACATATTTATCAAAAAATATTTTTGCCTTATTTTTGCTGTTTTTAGAATATATTGCATTTCACTATAAATTGTGAAAGCAATTGCATTCATCATTTTACAGCGGGCAAAAAAAAATAACAATCTCAAAGATTGTATTAAAAAAGCCCAGAATCTCTTTTTACTTAAACTTAACATTATAGAAATGCATAATATTCTAAAAAAATATCATCTAATATCAATACTTATTTCTTTAAAATACCGTCTGATATGTTTGTTTCAGAAGTATAATCACAATATTATATCTCAAATAACTCCACATTACATCTGGTTCCATTTCCTTTAGGCCAAATAGGAATTTTAAAATTCTTTTTTGATTAAATTTCCAATGGTAATCCAATAAAATTCTAAAGTTTTATTTGTACAGATCTCACCGATTCTCTGTAACATATTGGTTCCCTAAATATTTATTAATAATTTATTAAGTCCACAATAGAATTGGTTACCTTTCCACATGGCCAAATAGTAATTTAAAAAATCTTTTTTGAAAAAATTTCCAATGGCACTCCAATAACATTCCAAAATTTAAATTGTGCAGATGTTACCGATTCTCTCTAAATTTTTGGTTTTCGAAAGTTTCATTAAAAATTAAAAAAGTCCACATTACAATTGGTTATCTTTCCATTAGGCCAAATGATAATTTAAAAAATCTTTATTTTTGAAAATTCCAATGGTAATCCAATAAAATGGTAAAATTGTTTTGTCCAGATCTTGCCAAGTCTCTCTAAAATTTAGGTTTCAGGAAGATTAGATAGGAATTTGCTAAATCAAAAGGCAAACGTTGCTTAAAAACCAATTGGGAATCATTACACAGTGTCCAGCCTTTTTCACATTTAAGATAAACTGTGTAATGTCCAGAAGTAACAGTAGGTCCTTCATGGAAAATTATTGCAACAGTTACAAAAGTTTTTCCTGAAATTGATAATTGCTGTCCTGTAAACTTCTTTATTAAAGTATCCAATTTTGAACCATCAGCTCTACATCGTTGCATCATTAAAATTACATACTGTCCGTATTCCTTTAAAATTAATGTTGAAAACATGTCAGATTGACACTCACCGCATTGCATGCTATGATTAGCATCTTCAACTAATTTAGCAAAAGTGACTGTTTTAGTCTCTGGCAATGTCAAAAAAATAAACCTTTCATTATCAACATTAGAGCCACATATATTATAACAGTTTTCACAACTATGTTCCCATTTATAAGAGAGACCAAATAAATTATCAATTGCAACTTCTTCTTCTTCCAGTACCTGAAGAAAAAACATCAAAAATTCGTGTGCATCTTGCTGTTCATTTTGAGAAAACTGTGTTCGTCCTGAACATACATCTAAAAGTTTTCTAATTTCAGTAGCACTTTCTATTTGAGTTTTATCATTACTCAGCTTTTGAAAAAGGAGACTCAGCTCTGAACAGAATCTTTTTCCCTGATTTACTATTATCTGCTCTTGCAAACTTTCCAGATAAAATGCAACATTCAGCACTACATTTGCGTAGCAGTTGACACCAGAGCTATTTTCAAAATGACATCCTACAACCTGTTCTTCTTTTTCCTTACTCTTTTTGCTTGCAATTACATCACTCCTCTTTTTTTTCCTCCTCTGTACATCTTCATCACAGATATTCTCATTTCTCCTTTTACGAGAAACTACACGTTTCTCCAACACAGGATACTGACCTAAATGAGGAGCATAGCTTCTTCTTAATCTATTATACTCCTTTACACAATTTGTATCAGCACTAACTTTTGAGTCATCAAAGTCTATCATGAATAAACCTGAAAATGTTTTCACTCGTGACAAAGCAACATATGCCATACCTTCTTTGAACACAGTTGAACCAATGTTCACAAATGCACAATCTACAGTCAATCCTTGAGACTTGTGAATAGTTACAGCATATGCTAGCGAAAACGGAAACTGCTTCCTACGTACATATAAGTCTTTCACAAGCATGAAACGAACTGTACAACGACAAATGTCTTTAACTTCTTCTATCTGATCAAATTTTATTTTTAAACATTCAATTCCATCTTTTTTCTGATAATTAATAAAACCCACAACTCTTCCCATAGCTCCATTAACTAAACCTTTTTCAACATCCAAATTTCTCCTTAAAAATACTCTACAGTTCATGCAAACATATAGATTTTTTTCTAATCCAGCTGTTTTGGAAATGTTCTTCTCTAGTGAATCCAATTTATTTTTCAGTGTGCCTGTTACTGTGACAGTAATTCTTCCATCCTCAATTTTGTCCACTGCTTCTAATTTCCTGATCTCTTCCTTTTCCAATTTCAAAAGCTCCTCATTTAATATTGAGCATTCACGTAGAGTTGGCATTAAGCAGATGATACTTTTGTTTTCTGCAATGTTCTTGTATATCTTCTCTGCAACTATTTCTTCCTTTGGAAATAAATTATGTAGCAGCCGACTCTGTAATGCTTTTTTGCCAACTTCTGTGAGTAGTCCAATTCTGATATCTTTCAGAATACTTCCATATTCTTCATCGCTTGCTTGCCTCATATTAGTAGTAAGTTCCTTGTACTCAAAGAAGGACCAAATATTTGTATTTCCGATGCTTTCCAATGACTTCTTCGTGTCTTCATGTGTGACAGTATTAAACACTGGTTGTCCTTTAACCCCTTCCATGCTGCGCAAATTCCGCCGCTGTGCTGACGGTTTCTTGCGCGGGCGTGGTCATGACGGAACGGTTCCGTCATGAGCACAGCTCAACCGTGGCTCATGACGGAACCGTTCCGTCATGAGCACCGAAGGGGTTAACTGGAGTAAGTTGCAAAAGATCTCCAAAAACTATGACGTGTTTTCCACCAAATAACATGTCATAGTCTGTCTTCAGAATTTGCTGCATTCTTAAATGCACAAAGGCAAGCATTAAGTTTGAAACCATGCTCACCTCATCAATAATGAGAACTTGCATCTTCTTCAAGACTCTTGAAACTTCCAAGGATGCTTCTCCAGTTAGCTTGTTGTATTGTATTTTGTTCTCATGCTCCACTGGTAACATTAGCAAACGATGTAAAGTGATTCCTTTTATGTTATATGCTGCTAACCCAGTTGGAGCAGTAACCACACAAGACAAAGTAGAATCCGTTTTTTGCTGTAGGTAGCTTCTGATGACTTTAATTAGGAAACTTTTTCCAGTTCCAGCTTGTCCGCTTACATACATCCTGATTGGATGAAATGATGTGCATGAGCACTCTTTTTTTTCATGTAGAAATCCGTGATCAATTTTGTTTCTGATCTCTTCATAAATTTGTTGCTGCTCTTCGTTCAGTTGTCTTTCCAAATTTTGTAAGTCTATAAATTCTTCTTGAGCTTGATTCATAGCCGTTTCCACTTCATTCATGGCTATTGATGCTTCATTTTCAACGATTGGTTGTCCTAGGGGATCTTGACTGAGTGTTTCTGAACTTTGGCTGTCCTGAGAACTGTCTCTAGCTATTTCTGCTGCAATTGTAGTTTCCTGTTCAATTTCTTCATTTAACATTTGCAGATAACTTGAGAATGTACTGCATTGTATGCTGTCTTTGCAAGCATTAAAAGAATCTTCATAGCTTTGAAATTCTCCCAGTAGTTCATCCTCTGTACGCCATGGTTTAAACAACTGTAAAAGAGCCAAGTAGTAAAATTCCTTCTTGTCAGTAGTGTTGCAACTCAGCTTCCTGTGATTTATCAAACTTCCTTTTGTTTGCTTCACCAAACATCCTTCCTCACCAATGACTTTATATTTTCCATTGTTGATGTCTTCTGCGGCTTTACGTGAATAAATGTAGTTCTGCAGCACTTCATAGAGACACATGTTCTCCAGATGTTGACTTCTCTTGGGATAATATGTGTCCAACATGTTTGATTTCAAAATATCTGTACTTTCTGGGTCATTCTCGGCCAAATATTCAATTTCTCCAACAGATTTTAGTACCCGATTTCTCATTGCTGCAAGGCCTAAACTTGCCCAAATTATTCTTCTTGACTTCGAGTAGAGACTTGCAGAAGATAACCTATCTGAACATTCGTAGGATCCAATTTCTCGATGCGATAACATCTTCAAACTGAAACTGTACAGCTTCTTACTGACAGTCTTCTCGTGAGAAATCTCTTCCCACATTTCCTTCAATTCTGTTTTTTCTGATTTCGTAATGTAAGACGTTACATATCGAGCAACAGCAATGGAATTGTCAGCTACATACTGTATATCCATGTTAGCGTTCCACATGGATAAAATGACTGGGTTGTAGTCATTTATATTTTTTGATTCTTCTTTTCTTTTAAGGTTGTAGGTATTCTTAGGTGATTTTCTTGTGATAGTATGTCTCACAGCTGACATAAACCTGTTTACTCTTCCATTTGAAAGAACAGGTCTAGGAAATCCAAATCGACATTTAGTGTAGTATTTATCTTTGCTCTTGTATTTCCGTCGACAGTATTTTCCACACCGATGACTTTGGAAATGTAAAACTTGCTCCTTTAACTTTTTCTCTTCTGTGCTTTTTGGTATAGCACATGTTGCATATTCTTCAATGTAAGATAACACTGCTTCATCAGTATCTGTTCCAAACTTTGGGGCATCCTTGATCCACAACAGCATATGAATATGAGGAGCACCTCTTGCCTGGTACTCTTTTCTCCAAAAGAAATCTACTACTTCTCCAAGAGGTGGATTTTTTTTATTGCAGATGAAGGACATCATAGCCTCAAATCTATGATTGAAATATCTGCAAACATTAACCGGATCCAATGAGCACAGTTCTCCTGCTGTCTTGTATTCGATGTTTTTAATGTTTGAATTTGCCTCTCGTAGAAAATCCAGTAAATCATCCCAAGCGTACTCCGCACAGCTTAGGGTAACGAACCATGTTGGTGTTCCTAAATTCCGTAACATGCATTTTAATTCACCATGGCGTCGGTACCAATATTCATTTGTCCCACGCTGACAAGCCATCAGATTGATCAGTTGTGTTTCCAAATGATCATCTCGGTGCTGCACTTTCTCCATAAAATCCTTAGCAGACACATTTTGTAAATGTACTCCACTTTTTAAAATGTGATTTACTGCATAAGACAGTGCAGACAAGTCGCTTTCAAATAAAAGATGGAACAAATAAGGAATACTTTGTCGAAATCTGGGATCTTCAGCATATAGTCTTGTAGTCCGATACTCAGAAGCTGGAATCTGTTCCGGACGTTCATCGTATCGTCCTCCTTTTCCTTTAGGAAACAGCTGGGGAAAACATCGAGCTTCCAAGCTCTCCTCCCATACACTCACGGGACTTCCTTTTGCTTTCTTCATCTGAAAGAGATCAATATTGTCTCCCATAACTTCTTTTGAATGAAGAGGATGTATGCTAAAATGTTCATAAATTTCTTCTTCCTTTGACTTGTCCACTTTTTCAATTTGTCCAGTTGGTGTTTCTGTGTCTTCTTGTAAATCTTCTTCTTCTTCTTCTTCTATATAAATTGATTCATACCATTTGTTATTCCTTTTCAAATACAAATTTGCTCTTTGTACTTTCCGCACATCTACCAGCTCCTGCCAAATCTTCTTATTCTTTGTAGGTACACCATTAACCAGAATAATTAATGGTTCAGTTTCCAAAGTATCCGCATCAATAGTTTCCATATTTTTTTTCAAATCCAAGGGCAAATACACCACTCTACCTTTTAAACCTCTCAGTAAATCGGAAGGAGGTAATTTACCAGTTTTGGGATACATACGTACTATGGTCTGGAACGGATGAACACATTGAATGAGTATAGACTCATATGTATTTAATTCAGAAAGTTCAGCAGGAATAGCATCCAATTCTAAATTATTATGTACAGCTCTGGTCGGCATTCTATTTTCCTCTAACTTGTTGTAACAGTATTTACAAATACGCTGATCTTCACCCAAATCAAAACAATTTTCAAGAAATATATATGTGGCAAAATCCTTCCACTTATAATTATCTTCATTTTCACTCTTTCTGTAGAGATCAACATTCCTAGTTTGTTTTCTATAATGAGTTCTGCGGCAACAAATACAAGTAAAATTTGGTCTTTCATTAGAGATTATTGCAAATTTTGTTATGTGATCATTAAATGTGTTACTTACAGAGGGTTCTACATTCTTTTCCACTTCTTCCTCATTTACTGTGTCCTTCTCTGCACTGTTTTGTTCAGGACCAAAGTAACAAAACTGAATTTCATCAACAACCTTCTCTACATCTGATACCGTTCCTCGGAACAGAGCCCTATTCAATTCATTTAACTTTATTGCTGGACTTTTGGCAAAATACAACCGTCTCACAAACTTTCTGATTTCAGTATGATGAACAGCCAGCATCCTAAAATGATGGAAAACACTATTACACACTTTTCTAGATAGACAAGCCAGAGAATGACCCTGCAAACCAGTATTCTCACTCACTCTGCATGGATCTAGACTTTGAAGCACCTCAATCTTCTGTTTTATACTTTTTTTACTATATTCTCTTAGAAACTCACGAAATTTGTCAATAGATTCCTGACGCACAGTGCAAATACTACTACAATTCCAAGTGTACACTGGGGCTTTAGGACGTCTCCCCATAGCCTCATCTGCCATCACTTGTACCTCATCTCTTGGAACCATTATCTCCTTCTCCATTATGCAACCATTTTTTACTTCGTAAGCACGACCTCTGGTGTCAACTGCATGCAGCAAACTATTACTTTGAAAATAGCTCTCTTCATTAAAAAAAGGTTCACTACTTGAACTATGCATCCACTTTCCTAAAAACACTTTACAAAAGTTTGTTCTGTTCACTACTCTTTTCCTTTTGCTATGTGATTTCAGTACATTAACCATTTTGTCTAATGTACGCATCCTATTCAAAATTAAAATGAATAGTTTCCTTTTTAATTCTAATGCCTTTGCTGCAATGGCTTCAATTTCTTTTTTTCTTTTATAAAACTTACTCTTTTGCTTATATTTCTTCACATCCTTTATCAAATTGGACATAACTCTTCTCTGAAACATTTTTCTACGTATCTCTTTAAACGCTGTTTTTCTATTTATGTAAATCTTTTCAGTTGCAGAAGGTATATTTGCATTAACTAAATTCACAATTTTTTCCTGTCCTTTTCTTTTCAAAACATTCTTTCCAGTACAGACATTTTGTACATTTTTCATTCTTTTGAATATATTTTTTACAAATTGTTTTTTCTGCTTACCAGAAGATTTTTTCTTTTTCCCAACATGAGCATCTTCTACTAACTTTGGTCCTCCAGTTGTCTTCAAATATAGGTTTTTTTTGTGAGTTTTTTGAACTCTGGATTTTGTAGGCATCTTAAATTTTGTTCACTGCTCTTTAGCAATACCTGAAAAAAACAAAAAAAAAATTCCTTTATTTTATTTAAATATATTACTACATTTCTTTTCACAATAGTCACAAAACGAAATTTCTTTGCCAATTTGAATGCACACTTACTGCTCTTTTTTTGGCAAGTGATAATCACTTTTACAGACTGACACATTATAAATCCACTTTTCAGATTTTTTTAAATGCACATGTCCAGACTGCTTTTTCAGACCACCACCATGTGTATCCTGGGTGACTGCCTACACTCCAGCAAGGGCAACCAGCCTTAGTGATGCTGAATGTCTTTGCATTACAGACTGAAACCTCAAACCCCACTCGCTTGTAAATACTGTGCATGATTATACATGGAAAAGAGCTGGGTGTGTGCTAAGAGTCTGCTTCTGCACCAAAAAATCGCTCCCCCTTTTTCCTACTAATGCAACTGTGAAATCACCAGAGCAAAACGCAATAAATCTCTGCCTGTAATTCCTATTTGCACACAGAGTCATGTTTTCACATTAGTCACAAAACGAAATTTCTTTGCCAATTTGAATGCACACTTACTGCTCTTTTTTTTGGCAAGTGATAAACACTTTTACAGACTGACACATTATGAATCCACTTTTCAGATTTTTTTAAATGCACATGTCCAAACTGCTTTTTCAGACCACCACCATGTGTATCCTGGGTGACTGCCTACACTCCAGCAAGGGCAACCAGCCTTAGTGATGCTGAATGTATTTGCATTACAGACTGAAACCTCAAACCCCACTCGCTTGTAAATACTGTGCATGATTATACATGGAAAGGAGCTGGGTGTGTGCTAAGAGTCTGCTTCTGCACCAAAAAATCGCTCCCCCTTTTTCCTACTAATGCAACTGTGAAATCACCAGAGCAAAACGCAATAAATCTCTGCCTGTAATTCCTATTTGCACACAGAGTCATGTTTTCACATTAGTCACTAAACGAAATTTCTTTGCCAATTTGAATGTACACTTACTGCTCTTTTTTTTTGGCAAGTGATAATCACTTTTACAGACTGACACATTATGAATCCACTTTTCAGATTTTTTTAAATGCACATGTCCAAACTGCTTCTTCAGACCACCACCATGTGTATCCTGGGTGACTGCCTACACTCCAGCAAGGGCAACCAGCCTTAGTGATGCTGAATGTCTTTGCATTACAGACTGAAACCTCAAACCCCACTCGCTTGTAAATACTGTGCATGATTATACATGGAAAGGAGCTGGGTGTGTGCTAAGAGTCTGCTTCTGCACCAAAAAATCGCTCCCCCTTTTTCCTACTAATGCAACTGTGAAATCACCAGAGCAAAACGCAATACATCTCTGCCTGTAATTCCTATTTGCACACAGAGTCATGTTTTCACATTAGTCACAAAACGAAATTTCTTTGCCAATTTGAATGCACACTTACTGCTCTTTTTTTTTGGCAAGTGATAATCACTTTTACAGACTGACACATTATGAATCCACTTTTCAGATTTTTTTAAATGCACATGTCCAGACTGCTTTTTCAGACCACCACCATGTGTATCCTGGGTGACTGCCTACACTCCAGCAAGGGCAACCAGCCTTAGTGATGCTGAATGTCTTTGCATTACAGACTGAAACCTCAAACCCCACTCGCTTGTAAATACTGTGCATGATTATACATGGAAAGGAGCTGGGTGTGTGCTAAGAGTCTGCTTCTGCACCAAAAAATTGCTCCCCCTTTTTCCTACTAATGCAACTGTGAAATCACCAGAGCAAAACGCAATAAATCTCTGCCTGTAATTCCTATTTGCACACAGAGTCATGTTTTCACATTAGTCACAAAACGAAATTTCTTTGCCAATTTGAATGCACACTTACTGCTCTTTTTTTTTGGCAAGTGATAATCACTTTTACAGACTGACACATTATGAATCCACTTTTCAGATTTTTTTAAATGCACATGTCCAAACTGCTTTTTCAGACCACCACCATGTGTATCCTGGGTGACTGCCTACACTCCAGCAAGGGCAACCAGCCTTAGTGATGCTGAATGTATTTGCATTACAGACTGAAACCTCAAACCCCACTCGCTTGTAAATACTGTGCATGATTATACATGGAAAGGAGCTGGGTGTGTGCTAAGAGTCTGCTTCTGCACCAAAAAATCGCTCCCCCTTTTTCCTACTAATGCAACTGTGAAATCACCAGAGCAAAACGCAATAAATCTCTGCCTGTAATTCCTATTTGCACACAGAGTCATGTTTTCACATTAGTCACAAAACGAAATTTCTTTGCCAATTTGAATGCACACTTTCTGCTCTTTTTTTTGGCAAGTGATAAACACTTTTACAGACTGACACATTATGAATCCACTTTTCAGATTTTTTTAAATGCACATGTCCAAACTGCTTTTTCAGACCACCACCATGTGTATCCTGGGTGACTGCCTACACTCCAGCAAGGGCAACCAGCCTTAGTGATGCTGAATGTATTTGCATTACAGACTGAAACCTCAAACCCCACTCGCTTGTAAATACTGTGCATGATTATACATGGAAAGGAGCTGGGTGTGTGCTAAGAGTCTGCTTCTGCACCAAAAAATCGCTCCCCCTTTTTCCTACTAATGCAAATATAAAATTACCAGAGTTGTACACAATAAATCTCTGCCTATATTTCCCAACATGTGTAACCTGGGTGACTGCCTACATTCCACCAAGGGCAACCAGCCTTAGTGATGCTGAATGTATTTGCATTACTGAGTCCAACCTCAAACCCTTAAACTATTCATTTTTTATACCAATACACCTTAATTTATCGTGAAAACATAGTCCATATTATTTTACATGTTCCTCACATTTAAATTTCTCCCAAAACAGAAAATAATAAACGCAACTTCAACAAAAAGAATTACATTTCTATTATTCATTTCTTAATTTACCATATACATCCCCTCTCAAACTCTAACCTCACCTTTAAAATTAGTTAGTTGTGAAAGAAATGTGGCACTCAAACAGCAGATTATCAGAGCCAGGATCTCTGTTCTCTACACCTCTCTCCTCTCAGCAGAACCAGATAATGGCAAAGTTTCCCTCTATTTTTCCACACATATACATGTAAGTTTCAAATCTCAGTGCTTCCCCCTTTTTTTCAAATGTAATCACACATTTCTATTGGTTGAAAACCAACCCTTTTCCAAAAGTACCCTGCCCCCAACTTGACTTCTGCCTAGTACCCTTCCCCCAACTTGACTTCTGCCTGCTACCATAGCAACAGCTCATGGAACACTGCTGTGTGGAGTCAGGTCAGAAGTTCGCCACACAATGTTTCAATTCCACAGAGCAAGAGTGCTTGACTTTTCAAACCTAACAGCAAATCCATAGTACTGTTCTTTGGTAACACATTTTTCTGTACCAATACAAAACATGCTTCTATTAATTTACACATACAGCCTAGTTTTTATTCTAGAATGGTATGAAACAGCCAATCAGTTCTTTTTGTTTTGAAAAAAATATGTATGCCTCCATTTCCAAACTGTCTTTCTTTTCATATTGCCATTCTACTGAAAGACACCTCCTGAGTGCATCCAGTTCTCCTTTGAAGATGTTCACAGTGTGGATTGTAGGGCACAGCTATGTCTTCTGGAGTGAAAAGTTTGCAGAGAAAACAGGTATGGTGAGAGACCTTGCTTTGCCAAATGTAGACATTAAATGGATTGGTCATAGAGGGTTAAAGTGGCACCAATTGATGCCATTGGTGAAATCCTTCATGCAAATCCAACACCCTGACCTCATAATAGTGCACTGTGGTGGCAATGACCTAGGCACTTTGACTGGGGTAGGTCTGGAAATGCTTATGAAGGACACCTTTGCACAACTGTTTTCACTTTTCCCTAAAACTGCCTTTGTGTTTTCTAACATATGCCAAAGGCAAAAATGGAACTGGTCCAATCATTTCTGTCCGCAGATTGACAAAGCAAGAAAGCACGTCAACAAATCTGTTTCTGCTTTCCTCCGTGACTATGGTATGGGTTCCATTTACCACAACAACTTGCGTTACGACATGCAAGACATTTATAGAGGAGATGGTGTGCACTTCAATGATGAAGGGAACAGAGTCTTCCTCTTGAACCTTAGACTCTGCATCGGTACTTACTTGTAGGTACCACAAAAAAATCACTTAATAAACACAACAGCTCTTTTTAGAGCCCCCTAATATCTAAACACTTAAATCTGAATTTCATTTCTTTTTTGTATTTTTTTTTTACCGTACGCTTACCGTAAGCTTACCGTACGCGTACCCCGTGATTTTTTTAAAAAATCAATAAATGTTTTCTTTGTACTTTTCTGTCCTTCTTTGACCCCCTTACAAATGTTAGGGGGTCTGTAACTCTCTCCCTTGCCCCCTTTTCAAGATATCACTCTTTTTTACCGGAGTGAAATACACAAAATGGCGGCCGCCGCTTCCTGGTTTCGGCCGATTCGAATGTTTACTAAGATCTAACAGCCAATCAGAATCGCGCTAGCGCACGCCACCGTACGCGTACGGTAAGCTTACGGTAAGCGTACCGTAATCTGGCTCAGATATATATATTGATTTAAAGGCTATTTTCTCAGAATCTACTGAACAGATTTACACCAAACCTACAAAAGGCACTTCCTTGACCTGAGGACTACCTCTCTGCCAAATTTCTAGTAATTCTGTTCAGCCGTTCGGGCTGTAGCCCTGTCTAAAGGTCCTATGGAAAAATGCATGGGAAAAACGCGTTTTGGGACCCCCCTTTTATCTCAGCCCCCGCTTGACGAATCCCCCCGAGATTTTCAGGGTAGGAGCGGAGCGTAGCGCCCCACCTATTTTGAGAAATTCGCGAGGATTCGTCGACCGGTGCCAAAGTTATTCAAAATAGAATGTTGCGGATTTCCTATGGAAAAAGGGTCCTAACTATAACTACCTACTGGCGACCGCCAGTAGGTAATATATTACCTACTGGCGGTCGCCAGTAGGTAGTTATAGTTAGGACCACGTTTCCATAGGAAAACCTCAACATTCTATTTTGAATAACTTTGGCGCCGGTCGACGAATCCCCGCGAATTTCTCAAAATAGGTGGGGTGCTACGCTCCGCTCCTACCCTGAAAGTCTCGGGGGGATCCGTCAAGCGGGGGCTGAGATAAAAGGGGGGTCCCAAAATGCGTTTTTCCCATGCATTTTTCCATAGGACCTTTAGAACGAGCTACAGCCCGAACGGCTGAACAGAATTACTCAAAATTTGGCAGAGAGGTAGTCCCTAGGTCAAGGGAGTGCCTTTTGTAGGTTTGGTGTAAATCTGTTCAGTAGATTCTGAGAAAATAGCCTTTAAATCAATATATATATCTGAGCCCGCTTACGGTACGCTTACCGTACGCTTACGGTAAGCGTACGGTGGCGTGCGCGAGCGCGATTCTGATTGGCTCTTAGATCTTAGTAAACATTCGAATCGGCCGAAACCAGGAAGCGGCGGCCGCCATTTTGTCTCTCGCACTGAGGCTTGTTTATCAAACATGATGTGCAAAAACATGTTACGGGGCTGTTTTGACAACTCCCTCCCACATAGTCATGTTGAGGGAGTCCACAAACATCCCCCAAGAGCAAAAACGGGTTTATTTTTTTTTCGGCAATTTCGCGGGGTACGCTTACCGTACGCTTACCGTAAGCGTACGGTAAAAAAATAAAAATAAAAAAAACACTATCCACACTTACCGCACCCCCTGTGCTTTTGGTGCCCGAAGGGCACCAAATATACAGGGCTTATTACCAGGTAAAAAAAATCTAAATTTTGGCAACATGAAATTATAAAATAGAAATAAAAAAAACACTATTCACATTGACCCCACCCCCTGTGCTTTTGGTGGCCGAAGGCCACCAAATGTACAGGGCTTATGAAAGTTGATAAAAACTGTGCACGGAACGAACTGCGTTAAGTGGGCGCGCACGCCTCGAATGGCGTAAAGTAACTTAGCATTTAAAAAACCGTACAAATTCACTGAAAAAACCATAGGTTTCACACACGTTATAGTTAGGAATTAGCATTTAAAAAACCTTGCAAATTCACTGAAAAAACCATAGGTTTCACACATGTTATAGTTAGCGGAAATTTTACTGATAAAAAACCAGTGAAATTCCCCCGTTATAGTTAGTGCAGGCAACTATAACTCACGCGACCGCAATCTCCTGCTGATGACATATGTGTCTTTATGAAAAAAAAATATTTGTAATATATGTATAGCTAAAAATGTATAGAAGAAGACATGGGCATATAAGTGTCTAAATACAGTATTAGCATCAGCAGAGGATTGCGGTCGCGTGAGTTATAGTTGCCTGCACTAACTATAACGGGGGAATTTCACTGGTTTTTTATCAGTAAAATTTCCGCTAACTATAACATGTGTGAAACCTATGGTTTTTTCAGTGAATATATATATATATATCACTGAAAAAAACATAGGTTACAGGGGCGTTATAGTTAGCTGGACTTTTCACTTGTACAAAACCATTGAAATTCCCCCGTTATAGTTAGTTCAGCTAACTATAACTCGCGCGCCCGCAATGCTCTGCTGATGACGTCGCATATTACATCACTCATGACATGGTCAGTGACATCACTCATGACATCACTGATGACATCTCAAATGACATCGCTGATGACATCATCCAGTGAATGTGTGTTTTTCTGAAAATTAAATATGTTTTATATATGTATATCTCAAGGTCGATGGAAGAATAAATGGGTATATAAGTGTCTAAATGGAAGATTTGTTTTTGAAAAATTGATTGTGTAACTGACTGATTAAGTGTATCATAGTGAATACATGGCTTAGTGAGTAATGTTTAAATATGTAAATATCTGTATCAGTCTCTCACTTTGTGTATAAGTGGCTGCATGGGTTGGTGAGTAGGTACATGGGTGTCTATATAGGTTATTAGTTGGTTTTTTGAGTATCAGTCTGAGTGTATGCATGGTTCGGTGGGGGTATTACGTAGTGCATAGGTGCATGAATGAGTGACTCACTGTTTGTATGTGTTGAAGACAGCATGTGTGCAGGACTGTATGGGTGGATGAGTGTGTGTATGGGTGTGTTAGTGAGTGAATGACTGTCTCAATAGTGTCTTTATGAGTAACTACATATGTTTTAAACTAGTATATGTGACTATTGGTGTATATAAGTGATTATATGTGAGAGTGAGAGATTGAAAGAGTTCCTGTATGAATAAGTATGTGTTTCTATAAGTGATTGTTTAAAAGACTAAGTATGTGTAAGTTTCTGTAGAAGTAAGTGTGGTGGTGTGTATATAACTGTATATGCAAGTAAATGTATGTTTGATTCTTTATTAGCATGAGTGACTATGTGTGTGAGTAACTCTATGGATGAGTGGCATTGTGTAACATGATGTATAGGTGTATGAGTACATATGATCAGTGAGTACATGTATGAGTGACTGTATAGGACTGTTGGTGAATGAGTGGATGTGGATGTGGATCTTAGAATTACTGAAGAGGTTGTTGTAACTGGTATTGGTATGTCCATTGTTTTGAAAATTTTAGTCTCTATTTTTGAATGTGTGTATCAAAGGTTATATTAGGGTGAGAGGAGGTCTGCCACTCTATCACAAGGATGAGGTCATCAGTGATGTCATCAGTGATGTCATTCGAGATGTCATCAGTGATGTCATGAGTGATGTCACTGACCATGTCATGAGTGATGTAATATGTGACGTCATCAGCAGTGCATTGCGGGTGCGCGAGTTATAGTTAGCTGAACTAACTATAACAGGGGAATTTCAATGGTTTTGTACAAGTGAAAAGTCCAGCTAACTATAACGCCCCTGAAACCTATGTTTTTTTCAGTGAATATATATATATATATATATATATATATATATATGAAAAACCAAAGGTTACAGTAGCATTATAGTTCAGTGTGATAAAAAGATATTTATTTTTAACCTTAGAAATTCACTTAAAAAACTAAAAGGTTAAAGTAATGATATAGTTAGGTGAATTTGTCAGTGGCAGCATTAACTTTTTGAACTAAAAAAAACACAGAAATAATTCACCTGATATAGTTAGCAGAGCTAACTATATATTGTGACTCTGCCATGCACTGCTTGTAACCTCACATATGACATCACTCATGACACATTCTATGACATCACTTATGACAATTTAAATGGCATGATTGATTGATGACATCACTGACGGCATCACTGAGGACATCATCCAATGAGCGTGTTTTATAGTTTACATAGGGGCGGGTAGCTACCATATTACTTTTCTAACTAAATTTGTACATTCTGTGTCTAGCTAATGGGTATGAGCATTTACAAAATATATGTGCTCCTAATGCACCATAGGTGTGTAGAGGTATTGAACATGTTATAAATCTTGGTATTAGAGAGTAACTCTGTGTGCAGGTGAAAGTTGACTTGTCTTCATTATGTTCGGCACACGTTTTTCGGTAAAAGATTCCAGTTGGGCAAAGATTCTACGTACTGCATACTAAGTATTTTAAGCAGCCTTGAGTTATTTGACAGAATCGTCTCAGCATGACAATTTCTGCTTAACATAGAAGACTGTGTGCAACAGGTACTAACCCAGGGGTCTTCAACCTTTTCTTTAGTAAGAGCTACTTCTGATCTGTGAAAACACATTGTGATCTACTGAAGGTGAATCCACTCGTGCAGTGTTACCAGACACCCCCAAGCCCAGCTTCAATACTTTAAGCATAATGTCGATAGAGCCAGATACAGTGGTTTGAACAAAATACTTTGACTATGGACACTATAACATTGCTGCCATGTGTGAGTAGATGAATTGGCGCTTGTGTCATATGTAGTTGTTCCACACAGCTTAGACCATTACATATATAAAAACACACATGCAAGCATTTTTTTAATAGAAAAAATTTAAAGTGCAGAAAATTGTTCTGCAAAAATGTTCATAAAATGGAAAATTTGTCTACACTTTACATTTCTCCCGCTTAAGAAAAATGGCTGTATTTTTCGCTTATACATATGATACAGTGTCTCCCAGCCACTGGAAGCAAGATGCCTGATGTGTGTAAATGCGACACTTAGAATGGGAGAAAATTAAATTGAAGATATTTATTTGGATTCCATAAAACTCAGCATTTAAATTTTCTCCCATTTCAAAGTGCTACGTATACAAACAGCAGACATCTTGTAACCAGTGGCCTTTAGACACGGTGCCATATTTATAAGAGAAAAATACAGCTAATTATTTAAGTGGGAGAAAATTAACATGAGGAAACATGCTTCATTACAAATAATAAGACGTAATTGGCTCAATTGGTAGTGGAGAGAAAGATTTAATTAATGTTTCATTGAAATATTTGTGTTCACTTTAGATTCCTCCCATTTAAATACATGACTATTTGTCAGTTATAAATATGGTGCAGTGTCTCCTGGCCACTGGGAGCAAGAGACCTGTTGTTTGTAAACGTGACACTTTAAAATATGAGGAAATTAAAATAAAGAGTTAACCTAATCATTAAGGCAACTCTTCATTTCAAATTCCTTAAATTTAAAAGCATCCAGAAACATCATTTTATTTTCATCCTGGAATATTGTGTTAACAATCTCAGTGCTTCAGTTATTCACTTTTGTGCCCTAGGTCATATATTTGACTCTAGCCCTGCTCATTATCAGGCACTGCTATCTGCAGCTTGAAGTTAGTAATGTAAAATAAATACAGACTTCCCTTAACTTTAAAATGAAAATGTGACTCAGATGGGGGTGGGGAGGTTGACATGAGTTAATGCTGGGTACTGGGAGGATCAGTTTTATCTGCTGCAGAGTGCGGAAGGATATTCATGCTATGGAGGCTACTCTACGTGAGATTGTAGACTTACTTAATGGACGGCTTGAAATGACAGAAAGGCAGACCCATGTCTTGGGTAACAGTGCAAAATGTTACTATGACATGGCAACAATGCACTAGGACCATGTAAGAACATTTAAGGAAGAGACTGCAAAACACCATGCCTTGGCCAAAATGTTGTATGCGGAGGTGTAAATAAAATTTACTATTCCCACTCCAGTCAATGCATCAGTAGGGGACAGTGTTGGATTGCAAAGGGGTCAAATTTACTATTTCCACTCCAGTCAGTGCAACAGTAGGGAAAGTGTTGGATTGGGGAGGGACTCAAAATGTACTATTCCCACTTCAATTAGTGCAACAGTAGAGAAAGTGTTGGATTGCGGAGGGGCAAAATGTACTATTCCCACTCCACTCAGTGCAACAGTAGGGAAAGTGTTGATTGCAGATAGGTAAAATTTACTATTCCCACTCCAGTCAGTGCAACGTTAAAAACAAACAAATTCTCTTCAACACAATAAAATTATTTTAAAAACATAGTATACAAATAAAAATATAAATATGTAAAAAAATAAAATATACAAATATTTTATATATATACAAAATAAAATAAAATAAATAAATATTACAATGTTACATACATATCATTAACAACTACAAATATTATAATTATTAGAAAACATATTTATCATTTGAATAAATAATTTCATTTAAAAATTATTTATTAGCAAATAATATTTATTAAATATGTTTTAGTTACTACCCACCCTATACGCCTGCAAAACTCACAACCTTCACCTAAAACTTAGATTTAAAAAAAAAAATGATTTACACTATTAACATAAAAATGTATCAATGAACTAATTATCATTATTTACAAATTAATTACTAATTACCTATAATTATTTTACTTTCCACAATATACCTCCACAAAACACACAACATACTCTTAAAAGTAACTTAATAAAAAAGGAATTACACAATAAACCTAATTGTCAATTTAATAATTAATTTCAATAAAAAAATTAAATATAACTTAATTAAAATTAATTTACTTCCCACCCTATACACCTACAAAACCCACACCTAAACTTTAAGTAAAAAAAACCATTTAAATAATTATTATTAACCAAAAACTAATGGCCCTATTACGATGCAGGTTGATCGAGCGTCCGACCGGCATTGTGTCGGAATGGAAACTGACCAAAAAGCATTCCGCGGTTCCATCCGACAAGATGCAACCACCCATGAGGTGGTCGGAAATATCAATTTTCCCAATGTTGCTTGTGCAGTGGATGGGAAAGGGCAGCAGCACAGCCCCATTGGGAAAATGGATGTTTGAAAACATCCATGCACCATGCCAGGCACCACATGATGCCTGGCACAAGGTGCATGGATGTTTGGGGGGCTCCACAGGTGCCCCCCCAAGCATCATAGCATAGGCCGCAGAGGGACAGGAGCCCTGCTAGGGGCCCCTAAATTCCATTTCCAACAGCCTTTCAATGGCAGTCGGAGCACCATTGTAAGGCTGTCAGAAAGGAACATCGTAATCCCTACGGTGGTGCCTGAGCAGGCACTGCCCTTATTGTAGGAAATTACATTCCAGCCAATGGTTGGCCAGGCTCCTTGAGCCCATCGGAATTGTCGGTTAGTCCCTCCACAGAAGCTATTGACCGATGTGCATTATAATGATAAGAAACAGACAAGGAGAGACCCTCACACCATAGATACATCAATTTTTCTACATTGTAGTTCCGCACCTCTTGATTCCAGCTTTCATTGGGAATGTTTACTCTATCTTTTCTTTGTATAGGAAATCTCCCACTAATGCACCATGCTTTCTATCATTGAGAGCCACATTGAATGTGTATGTAGAAACATGCAAATGAAAAAAAAGTTTAAAAAAACTTTACACTCTGGACCACATGAAAAATATTGTTCTCTGTGGACAACTTCATCCTCAAACATTATATTGATACAGAAATACAGGACAATACTTTACATACATAAAGGTTAAGGAAGTTGACTCTCAAATGAATGACAATTACTGAATATTTACAAGTTATTCAACAACAACACCATAAATAAGTGTCTAACATATATACTATACTCTTTTCTTACGAATATATTGTACTTTTTATCTAGGTGACCAAATTACACAAATACATATTAATAGAGTAACCCATATATAGTGAAGTTTCAATGAATTCATACTCTAGTGGGTGATATATATTTATTTTATCACCCACAGCTGTATGATCTGACGGTCGCTGAGGCCCCTATCGGGATTGTGGCACACACAAATTGCTTAAAAAACCATAAAGTCAAAGAGATCTAGATCTTTTTATTTTCCATAATTTTTATATGTGTATGTTCCCTGCAGTGAATGCTGGGTGCCCTCAAATCCTTAAAATCATGCTGACGCGTTTCGACCTCCTGGATAGGTATATTACTTTAATTAATGTCTTCCTCAGGGTTTGAAGTTGTAGGAGATACTGTAAATGGGACATAGTGAATGGTGGGTTTGAATAACCAGAGTGTATGTTATGGTAAATGTTAATAACATCTGTCCCTGCATAGTCATGTACCATTACTTTGTTCACTTGGGAGTCAATCCAATTCTGGATTGTACTGTGAAATATATTGGCATATTCCTAAAACCTCTGATATCGGACATACCAAGCTATTTAAGCTATAACATTGATGCAATAAATACCTTGGAAGGTGTGGAATTTATTCAAACAAGAGATTCATGGTTAATGTATAGGAGTTTCAGTGCAGCATTAGTCAGATAGTGCTGCTCTAGATTTCCTGAACCCACCACAGCTCACTGTAGACCCTATATGAGTCTGTTGCCTTGTGTTGGGTCTTGAGCCAGGGAAGGAGGAACACAAGATCCCCCTGCTTGGCTTTGGCTAATTTGACAAAAGTGCATATGTGCTTTATGACTTTGCCTCACAGGACCACCTTGCATGGGTCCCACACAGTGGCACTGTGCATGTTTCCTCTCACCTTTCCCTAAAGTAATGCTCCAAAGACTCTCGCCCAGAGCCCTGCAGTGCTACATCTTGAAATGCTTTCATTAATGTACCAAGTTAAAGTTGTATTTTAGAGGCGACCTCCTGCATCTAACAACAGAATGACAAGGCATTGAATAAAAGGGTTTGGTTGCCGTTGGTGGCTGATAGAATGCACAGTTGGAGAGAGGCGGCAATCAGAAAAGAATCCATCTGTGTGTGGGTTTTGTGTACATTGGAATAGTGGATGTAATCCCTCTCTTCAGTGTGGGTCACTCTCCAAATATCCAACACATGAAGGTTCTGAATGCCCTGCGTCAGTGATGGGGGGATTGATAGGTATCATAGTGGGCTACAGAGCAGTCCAGGGTAGTGTCTAGAACTGTACTGTAATCACCCCCCTAATGCTTAAATCCCCTTCGTAAAGTTTGTAACAAATGGAAGTGGAGGGCCATAGAACTCATCCATTCTAAAATTAGGCCCTTATATGGAGAGGAGCATGGTCGTCCAGACACCCATTCTAGCTCTCAAACCCACCACTCTGCTCCCTATCCACGTAGAACGAGTGAGTGGTAATGGGCAAGCCCCGTCTAAATGAGAGGGCCACCCTCCTTGTTTGTTTGACTCCAGGTGCGTGGAACTGGAATGGGTACCAATAAGAATAGAGCCTCTTGTCAGGTACCAGGAGGTGAGTCTCCTGTAGCATAGCAATGTCTACCTCCTTAGTGTGAAGCCACTTCAAGAGTGCCTTTAATTTCATCAGAGAATTAGGGGCCAGATGTATGACCATGACAATTTGCGACTCGCAAATTGCGTTTGATAGCGAGTTGCAATTTGCGAGTTGCAAATTGCCCTGTACAACAGTGTCTGAGACACTGTTTGCAATTCCCAGTGGGGTCGCAAATTGCATGCCTCATCAATATTCATGAGGCACTCACAATTTGCGACCCCATTGGGAATGGCTGGCCCTCCCAGGGATAGTGGTCTGTTGGCCTCAGCAGACCTCCATGTCTGGGACTGCTTTTAAATAAAGCAGTTTTTTTAAATGCAGCCCGTTTTCCTTAAAGGAAAACGGGCTGCAATTAAAAAAAGAAAAATGAAACGTTTTCGTTTCATTTTTTAAGGGCAGGTAGTGGCTCTTGGGAACCCGTTTGTACATACAAAATAGGGTAGTACACCTGGCCCTAGATCCTTGAACAAACAGAGAAACTATATTAAGGTGTTGTATCATTGAGACGCAATGGGGCATTATCTTGCTGTTGATAGGGAAGTGTAGAGTAGGCCACATCGATTGTGTCACAGCACCCACCTTCTTGAGGGCGATATGCGTCCCAGCCAGACATGTTCTGGGAAGTGGTGTACTCCCTGGAACGGTAAGGGAGGGAAAAACAGTAACTGCCAAACAGAACAGAACAATAGTCAAGAAATCAATGTCATGCTTATTGGGAGAAGTCTAGCATGGCAGCTGAGTGGTGTACATCAATCATAGTGTGTGTGGGCAGCTCGCTTTAGGGTCCCCACCCATCAATGCAAGTGAATAGAAAATACAACAATTAGTCCACGTGAGTCTGGCGGGGGCCAGCACTACAGGACTAACATAGCGGCCCATCTAGTACACCAGGTGGTCCATTTGGGTCAGCAAAACAGGGTCTGCCAGGCTATCCTGTGAGTTCACAGGTAGCAAGCATTCAGTGGCATATCAGTCAATGGTTGATAGGGACTGATCCTTCCAATGGTCTCATGAGTGTGTAGCTTTATTGGCGGCCCTTCGTGTTGCTTTCAACAATGGCTATCACCATCCATCTGCCTCTGAAAAACTGGGGGCCCCTGTCCAGGCATTGCTGCTTAAAACAAGAGGAACCATGTGCAACAAGGCTCGAGCCTCAGCTGGCCTACATCGGCAAGTCGCTTGTTATCGACGCTGAAGAGTAGGCGCAGTGGGAATCCCCAGCAGTATAGAAAAATCTATTTTCATAAGTACAACAGCACCTCTTTGAAGTCCCAGCGCTTGGCAAACAAGATTTCTTGAAGGGTGTTGTCTCTGAAGATGATGGAGTCCTACATCTAAGCTGCTCTCAGGATATCTTTGTTAAACTGGTAGAAGTGGACACTGTAGAGAATGTCTGGTGTGAGCTGGCTTCTGTGCTATTATGAAGAGAAAACTCAATGTGTATGGTTGAGGGTAAGATAACTGCCTTCAGAGTCCTGAAGGATGTGCCAAAATAATGCATGCATGTAGGTTTCCAGGTGGACACTGGGAATGATGGAGCTCACTCCTCTGATCCGTATATTGTTGCAGTGAGAGGGATACTCGTAGTCTTCCAGTGTGTCACTCAGAGATGTTGCTAGGTCTCTAAAGTCAGCACCCTGTCACCTAGGGCATCCTGTAACTGGTTCCTGTTGTGCCATCATTCCCTAAACCTGACCCATTCAGGATTCAGCTCCGTTCACCGAATCGGTGAGCACCTTCAATAAACCAATCAGTATTTGTTAAGCGTGATTACTCACCTGTGAGCGTCTCAAGGTGCTGGGGGGGACTGCAGATTCGACTGTGTGCCGAAGTTCAGTCAAAGAGGCAGGCCTTGAGATCCTGAATTGGGACAGGGATAGCTTGAGGTGGAGAGGCAGGGGGTTTCAGGATTTGGCGTCGAGGTAGGAAAAGGATCTCCCTCCAGTCTTGGTCTTGCGGATCAAAGGGACGGTGGCAAGGGCCAGTTGGGTGGAGTGGAAGTGTCTGGTGGGTACGTGAAATGAGAGGCAGTGGGTCAGGTATGCTGGTCTGGCATCATGGAGGGCTTTGTAGGCATGTGTGAGGAGCTTTAAGGCAACTCTTTTGTTGAGTGGGAGCCAGTGGAGTTCTCCCAGGTGTTCGAAGATGTGTCTGCGGCCAGGGATGTTGAGGACCAGTCTGGCTGCTGCGTTTTGAACGGTCTATAGTGACGCCTGCATAGAGTGCATTGCAATAGTCGAGTCTGCTGCTGATTAGTGTGTGAATGACCATCTTTCTTGCCTCAATGAGGATCCATCTAAAGTTCTTTCGTAGCAGGTGAAGAGTGTGGAAGCATGATGAGGAGACGGCCTTGATTTGGCGGTTCATAGTGAGCGAGGAGTCCAGTATGATGCAGAGGTTTCGTGCATAATCTGTGGGTGTGGGGAGGTTCCTAGCACGGCAGGCCACCAGAAGACTTTCCAAGCAGAGATGTTGGGCCTCAGGATGAGGACTTCAGTCTTGTCTGAGTTGAGCTTGAGGCAGCTGTCTCCCATCCAGTTGACGACTGCCTTCATCCTGCCGTGGAAGTTGTTTCTGGTGATTGTGGGCTCATTGGTGAGGGAGAGGATCAGCTGGATGTCATCAGCATAGGAGACGGGGCCATATAGATATAGGAGAGGGTGGGGCTCAGTCATTCTCCATGGGTTCTGAGAGGAGCGGTGGTAGTCTGACTTGCTGTGTTCTACTGGTGAGGAAGGAGTGCATCCAGTCAAGGACTTTGTCACGGATGCTGGTGTCGCGTGCTTACGGTGTCTTGGGAGACGGTGTCGAAGACAGCTGAGTGGTCCAGGAAGATGAGGGCTGCTGTTCCTCTTCAGTTGAGGAGGGAGCTGATGCCATCTGTGGCAGCAAGGAGGGTGGCCTAGGTGCTGTGGCTGCTTCTGATGCCAGATTGAGAGGTGTCCAGAACGTGGTTGGCTTCGATGAACTCAGAAATTGGGTTTGAAGGCCTTCTCGATGACTTTGGCTGGAAAGGGGAGCAAGGAGGTGGGTCTAAATATTTTTAGGTCTGCTGGATCGGCGGGCGGTTTCTTCAGCAGGGGGTTGATCTTGAGGTGTTTGCAGACATTGGGAAAGGTGGCGGTCCCGATGAAGCAGTTGATGATGTGGCATAATTGGGGGGCGATGGATGTGGTGGCTCTGTGGAAGATGTGGTGCAGGCAGAGGTTTGAGAGGGCCCTGGAGGGAATGCTCTTCATGATCTTGAGTCTGTCGTCCAAGATGGAGTGAGGTCCAGTTGAGCAGGATCTGTTAGGGGGTGATGTTGTTGCATATGGTTAGGGCAGCAGTGCTGGGCAGGTCTAGGGTGTCGAAGCTTTCATAGATCTGCTTGATTTTTTGGTGGAAATAGGTGCCAAGTTTGTTGCAGAGGTCTTGGAAGGGTGGAACTTCTGTGGTCTCGCAGTTGGGTTTGGCGAACTCCTTGGTGAAGAGGTCTTTGCTGTTGTGTGTGTTGGTGTTGATTCTGTCTTGGAGGGTAGTTTTCTTTGTAGTCTTGAGGAGGAGGTGGTGTGTGGTGACAGCGGCTTTGAAGGCTACGTGGGCTTCTGGGTTTTTGTCGTTCCTCCATCTCTTCTCGAGCCATCTACAGGTGTGTCTGGACTCGTGGAAGGTGGGAGTGAACCAACTAGCTTTCTTAGAGTGTTGCTTGCTGGGTGCTTTCTTGAGGGGCGCTGTTGGACCCGGCCTCGTGGCGTGGTCTTAACCCTCTTGGTTTGTGCTCGTCCCCCCACACCGGCCTACACGGGCCGCCCTTTCAGGCCACCAGGGACCTCTCCTCCCTTCGAGGTCCCCCTTGGATTGTATCCATTTGCCTACACCCGCCTCAGCGGCCCCTTTTTCAGGCCGCACAGGAACCCCTCATCTCTTCGGGGTTCCCTCCATGCTTACTCCACGCACCAGCCCACGCAACCCGGCTCCCCCCGGCCTCGGCCCCAGCAAAGCCCCGACATCGAGGCACCAAGATCTGGCCAGGGAGCACCACGTGGCCACTTCACCTCTCCTGGAGGAGGAGAGTTTCGATGGGACCCCCACCGTCCCCCCACACCTAGGTGCGATCGTCCTCCAGCCTCCCCGGGCCTGGCGCCTCTCCCGCTGGGCGTCTGGCCTCTCCCAGCCCGGCCTCTCCACCCCCCCCAGGCGCGAGGGTCCGGACATCAAAGAGCTCCAGACCTATATCTGGGGCAACCCCGCAAGGGAACGGCAGTTGTATCCCGGAGTCAAGAGCCCTGCTGATGGAATCGCGGCTGACCCTACGGAGAAGAACTCTTGCTTGACCCTATAACACGAGCCCAGCTGACTGCGCCACGGCTCCACCTTATTGAGACAAGGAACCTCACGGAACATCGGGGCCCTGCTGACGCCGTCGCGGCCCAACCTCGCTGAAGCCTCCCCCAGAGCCCTGCTGACGTTGTTGCTGCTCGAGCTGAACTGAACCACCGGAAGAGCCCTGCTGACCTAGTCGCGGCTCAAGCTCCACGAACTGATCACCAGAGCCCTGCTGATGCCGTCGCGGCTCGACCACTCCAGGACACGGAGTCCCTCCAGCTTGAGGAACAAGAACTGGGCCTAAGGTACCCTCGTACCCCGCCACTACCAAAGACTGTCCCGCTACCCCGTCCCTACCAAAGACTTTGAGACTCTTGCGGATCCCTCGATCCCCCCCTTGTATATATCGATAACCGTAACCTCCTAAATGCTGATAAAGAATTGCTCATCGTGATAAACAGCCTCGAGTCCTGTGTGGTGGTGTTACTGTGCTGGTACAGTATAGGAGAAGGACCTCTCCAAGGAGGCTTCTCAGCAGCGCTTGGCTACTTCGTACAGTGTGGGGGCCCCCCTGGGTGGTGACTCCGACTCCCCCGGGGTCCGCCTTCCAACATTTGGTGGCCAGCGACGGGATCCGAGCCGAACGCAGAGCCTACAAGCCAGTAACCCACTCGCTATCCATCCAGACGAACAGAGACCATGGAGTTCCAACCAGAACGATTGGAAGAGTACACACACAAAGAGGTAAAACAGTTCTGCAAGGACAAGGGCATTGCGACCACCGGCCTAGGTACCAAGGAAGAGATGCAGGAAGCCCTGAGAACCTGGATAGAGTCCGAGGCGGGTCCCTCCCAGAGCAAAGGTCCCCTGCCCCTGAATGCAGCCACGCCACCAGCCCCGACCCCCGCGAATGGGGGGAGAAACAGCCTGGAAACCGGCCTCTCCGCGGAAGAAATACGAGAGCGGGAGAAGGTCCGGACCCATGAGCTAGAGCTCGCACGACTTCGGCTGGACGGCGAACTCTTGCTGGCCGAAAAGAAATTGGCCATAGAACAGCTACGGCTACAAGAGGAGATAGAGGAGAAGAAGCGGCATCGAGAGCTGGAGGAGAAAAGGCTGACCCTCGAACACGAGCGGGGCCTCAAAGAACTCGAGCTCAAGGCCCAGAAGGGGGAGACCGGCACCCCCAGCAATAGAGACGCTCTGCCGCCCACCGAGGCCAAGGTTCATATTCCCAAAGATGTCGTCAAGGAGTACTATAAAAACGACGACATCCAGCAGTGGTTTAAGGCGTACGAGGTGGCCATGACCTCCCATCGGGTACCCCGGAAGGATTGGGGTGCCGGCCTATGGGGTCGGTTCCTTAGCGAGGGCCGAGACACCCTACTCCAGCTCCCGGAAGAAGTGATGACCTCGTACGACCATACCATATGAAGGAGGCCCTGCTCACCCGCTATGGACTAACCGCGGAAATGTACTGCCAGCGGTTCAGAGACTGCAAGAAAATCCCCGGTACCACGTGGGTAGAGTATGTTGACTTTTTCAGCAGGGCCCTAGAAGGTTGGATCAAGGGGAGCAAGGTCGCCACCTACGGGCAGCTGGTCGACCTCATTATTTGGGAACACCTCTCCAACAACTGCTTCGTGGAGCTAAGACAACACCTCCATGACAGCAAGCTGACCGAGCCGCGGAAGCTGGCCGCCGAGGCCGATCGATGGGTCAACACCCGAGTCCCCCGGAGCTCGATGGGGGAGTACCAGCGAAACCCCACCGGACCCCCCCGCCAGCGCGGCGGGGGAGGAGGGTCGAACAGGAGTCGGGACATCCCGGCCGGGCCGCCCCGGAGTCCGCCGCGAGGGCCGCCTCAGCAACACACCTCCCCGAGCCTAGCCCGAAGAGGGACGGCGCCAGCCAAAGCCGGACCCCGGCCCACGATAACCTGCTACGGCTGCCAACAAACAGGACACTATGCCAGCGACCCTGCCTGCCCCATGAACCGACGAAGTGGGACCAGCGGGCCCCCGCCACGACAACTAGTGGCTGCCGCCCTGGGAGAAGGGGAGGAAGAGGAAGAACCCCTCAGTGGGGGGTCCACTGAGTGGGAGCCGGCGGCTATGTCCCTGGTCTGCCTGGGCAGCCGAGAAATGGTGCCCCGAACCCCCATCCCGAGCAACACCCAGAAGTACCAACAGTGGGTCACTATCAATGGACGACGGGCCGAAGCCCTCCGTGACACCGGAGCCAGTGTCACCGCTGTCCGCTGCCACCTGGTGGCCCCCGAACAGATCCTGCCAAATGTGCTATGCCCCGTCCGGACGGCCGACAACAGCGAGAGCATGTGCCAGATGGCACAGATTCCCTTCGAATGGGGAGGGGTGACGGGTATACTGAAGGTGACTGTCCGCGACGACGCTCCGGTGGACTGCCTCCTGGGGAACGACCTCGAGAGTTCTCCCTGGGCTCAAGTGGAGCGGCGAGAGCATCTCTGAATGCTAGGACTACCCGAATGGGCCTGCGCCACCACCCGTTCCATGGCCGCCCAGGCTCCCCGTTCGTCCATGGCCGCCGACACCGTCGAGCCCGAGGGGCCCGTGCAACCGCCTGCCTCCAGAGAGGAAAAAGCGGGCACCGATGCCAGATCCACGGTGCCCCCCCCCCGGACGAGATCGCCTCTCTCGGCACACTCCCGGAACTTGCCCAATGGCGCCACGACGGGGCCCCCACCAGAGAACAGTTCTTGCAGGAACAGAAGACCTGCCCCTCCCTTGAAGGAGTCCGGCAACAAGCGGCCTCGCAGGCCAACGGTGACCAGACCAGAACCCACTGGGTCTATTGGGCTGAAGGACTACTGTACAGCGAGCAGAAGATTGCCGAACTAGGGGCCAGTCGAGTGCTTGTGGTCCCTCTCCGGTTTCGGGAGTTCCTCCTTAACCTGGCACATGATGTGCCCCTCGCTGGGCACCTGGGGCAGGACAAAACCTACAGCCGCCTGGTGACCCACTTCTACTGGCCCCGGATGCGGAGGGACGTGGACAACCACTGCCGGTCCTGCCAGACCTGCCAAGCCAGCGGCAAGATGGGGGGACGGGTCAAAGCCCCTCTCCAGCCCTTCCCAGCAGTCAACACCCCCTTCGAACGGGTCGGAATAGACATCGTAGGGCCCCTGGACCCCCAGACCGCCCTGGGTCACTGCTTCATCCTGGTCCTCGTAGACCACGCAACCAGGTACCCTGAGGCCATCCCGCTTCGAACTGAGACCGTCCCCGTAGTGGGCCGGGCCTTAATGGGGATCTTCTCGAGAGTGGGGTTCCCCCGAGAAGTGGTGAGCGACCGAGGTACGAACTTCATCTCTAAATACATGCGGTCCCTGTGGCAGCAGTGCGGGGTCACGTACAAGTTCACCACCCCATACCACCCTCAGGGCAACGGACTGGTCGAGCGGTTCAACAGAACCTTAAAAGGCATGATCAAGGGCCTGGAAGAGCCCCTAAGGCGGAGATGGGATGTCCTGCTGCCGTGCCTCCTGTTTGCCTATCGGGAGGTCCCGCAGAAGTCCCTGGGGTTCAGCCCTTTCGAATTGTTGTACGGGCATCCCGTCCGAGGACTCCTCAGCCTGGTCAAGGAAGTCTGGGAGACGAAGCCCCGAGATGCCCCTCCCGACGTCTATAGATACCTCCTGACCCTCCGCAACCAGATCCGAAGGTTCTGAGCCCTGGCCGAAGCCAACCTCGAGGCCAGCCAAGAGGACATGAAAAGATGGTACGATCAAAACGCCTCTACCATCGAGTTTGAGCCGGGCCAGCAGGTCTGGGTCATGTCACCGGTTGACCCCTGCGCCCTCCAGGACAAATGGACCGGGCCCTTCAAGGTGGTGGAAAAGAAGAGCCCTGTCACCTACCTGATCGACATGGAGTCTCCCCGGAACCCCCTCCGGGTTCTGCACGCTAACCGGCTCAAACCCCACTTTGCCCGGACTGAACTAAGCCTACTGCTAGCGACCGACGACGGGGGCGAAGGCGACTCCGAGACCCTACCCGACCTCCTGCGGACCAGCGACCACGACGGGACCATCGAAGGCATCCAACTCGCCCCCTCCCTGACCCCGGAACAGCACCACGACTGTCAGCAACTGTTGCAGCCCTTTGCGGCCCTCTTCTCTCTCACTCCGGGGGTGACTCCATGGTGTGTCCACGACGTCGACACTGGAGACAGTCCCCCCGTGCGACACAGAGCCTACAGAGTACCCGACCGAGTGCGGGCCTGCATCCAGGCTGAGGTGGCGAAGATGCTGGCCCTCGGGGTCATCGAGCCCTCCGACAGCCCGTGGGCCAGTCCCGTTGTCCTGGTGCCCAAAGCCGCCGCACCAGGCACCCCCCCCGGAGCTACGATTTTGTGTGGACTACCGGGCCCTGAACACCATTACCAAGACCGATGCCCATCCTCTTCCCCGGGCCGACGAGCTCATCGACCGCTTAGGGGCAGCCCGCTACCTGAGCACTTTTGACCTCACCGCCGGGTACTGGCAGATCCAGCTCACCCCCGGTGCCCAAGAAAGATCCGCTTTCTCCACCCCTGACGGGCACTACCACTTTCGGTTGATGCCCTTCGGCATGAAGAAAGCCCCGGCCACCTTCCAGAGACTAGTGAACAAGGTCCTGGCCGGGCTAGAGGTCTACAGCACGGCTTATTTGGATGACATTGCCGTATACAGCAGCCACTGGGCTGAGCACCTGGGACACCTCAAAGCAGTCCTGACCGCCCTCCAAAGGGCCGGGCTCACGATCAAGGCCAGCAAATGCCAGATAGGCCAAGGATCGGTGACCTATCTGGGCCATCAAGTAGGGAGCGGCCAGGTGGCTCCCCTCCAACCGAAAGTTGATGCCATCCAGGCGTGGGAACCTCCCACCACCCAGACAGCTGTCCGGGCCTTCCTGGGCCTCACCGGGTACTACCGGCGATTCATCAGAGACTATGGGAGCATTGTCGGCCCCCTCACAGAGCTCACGTCAAAAAAGCAGCCCAAGAAGGTACACTGGACCCCCCGCTGCCAGGCGGCCTTCGAGGCCCTCAAAACGGCAATGTGCACGGCCCCCGTGCTACAGGCCCCGGACTACAGCAAGGAGTTTGTGGTGCAGACGGACGCCTCCGAATATGGAATTGGGGCCGTCCTGTCCAAGGTAGATTCGGAGGGATTCGACAGACCCGTGGCCTTCATCAGCCGACGGCTGCTGCCCCGGGAGCAGCGGTGGAGCACCATCGAGCGGGAGGCCTTCGTTGTAGTGTGGGCCCTCAAAAAGCTCCGGCCCTATCTCTTCGGCACCCACTTCCGGGTCCAGACCGACCACCGGCCCTTGCGGTGGTTAATGCAAATGAGGGGCGAGAACCCCAAGCTGCTGCGATGGTCCATCTCGCTGCAAGGGATGGACTTTTCTGTTGAACACTGGCCCGGCAGTGACCACACCAACGCCGACGGCCTGTCCCGCTTCTTCCACCTCGACAAGGAGAACCCCCAAGGAAATGGGTGACTCTCCCTGCCTTCGGCTGGGGGGGACGCCTGTTGGACCCGGCCTCATGGCGTGGTCTTAACCCTCTTGGTTTGTGCTCGTCCCCCCGCACCGGCCTACACGGGCTGCCCTTTCAGGCCACCAGGGACCTCTCCTCCCTTCGAGGTCCCCCTTGGATTGTATCCATTTGCCTACACCCGCCTCAGCGGCCCCCTTTTCCAGGCCGCACAGGAACCCCTCATCTCTTCGGGGTTCCCTCCATGCTTGCTCCACGCACCAGCCCACGCAACCCGGCTCCCCCCGGCCTCGGCCCCAGCGAAGCCCCGACATCGAGGCACCAAGATCTGGCCAGGGGGCACCACGTGGCCACTTCACCTCTCCCGGAGGAGGAGAGTTTCGATGGGACCCCCACCGTCCCCCCACACCTAGGTGTGATCGTCCTCCGGCCTCCCCAGGCCTGGCGCCTCTCCCGCTGGGCGTCTGGCCTCTCCCAGCCCGGCCTCTCCGCCCCCCCAGGCGCGAGGGTCCGGACATCAAAGAGCTCCAGACCTATATCTGGGGCAACCCCGCAAGGGAACGGCTGTTAGGAACCGTTCCGTGGGTTCGTCGTCAGGATCGAACGGCGGAAATGCGGAAGGAAAAAACTACATTACCCAGTAGGCTGTGCGTCGCGCCCGGGACGTGCCTTCGCTCTTCCGGCACGTGATGACGTTTGCAGTGCGGCGCATAGGTGAAGAAGGGAGCAGACGCGCAAGGCTGCGCCGGATATTCCTAACGGTTCCTGAGGAGGACTACCTTCTGGCGTGAGGCTGTCGCGGTGGGGTAAGGGTGCTTGGCGCACCGAGATGTTTGCTGTGGAAACCTCTGAGTAATACTTGATACAGGGGGGGGTCCTGTTCTACGTTGTTGCATTGCTCCTGTTGCTGCCACAGTCTTTGGAACTTACAAACACTATCACTCTAGGCCAGAAAGAATAAGGGTGTGCCGAGTGAATGAGAGAGAGAGAGAGAGAATTCCCGCTGATAGGGAAATAGGATTAACTATTTGCGCCTTGCGCAAAAACATCTGAGCCTTGAGGCGATTCATGCTGTACATAATTTGGGGAGCACAGAGTGACGAAGCCGGGTTGCGAACCGGCAACTATGTGCCTGAATCTTCCGTGGGCGAAGCCGTGTTGAGAAACGGTGGAAGTGAAGGAAGAAACAAAGGGGGATGTATCATAACTTTCATGGATGTATTAGTCCTTTTTGGTAATTTGGCAGGTTCTTAGTTGGGGAAAGTTACCTCTGAACCTCATCTTTGTTCATGACTTTCAATGAAATTCCTGGTTCTTTTCTTTTACAGGTAGTTGACCAAACTCCAGGCATTTTACATGTTCCATGTGTACTGTCTCCATTACTCATAGATCTAGTGTATAACCTTGTGCTTACATTTTTACAGGTCTCCCTCCCCGCTGTCCCCATCCTTTCCTTCCCTCACTTGATCCGATCTGTCTCTTGTGCTATTATAGCTATCAGAGAGGAAACGATCAAGGGGTGGAACCCTTTTGAGCAACGAACCAATCCTGAAGAGGTCCACGGATTCCACTCGAGGCTATCAGAGCTGACAGAATATCCGGCCTTTACCTAGGATTACTTCCCGGTTGGTTCGGGGCACAATGGCCACCCTAGAAGAGGTTATAGCCGCTTTACAAATAGTGCAAAACGAGGTAGCAGCCTCTAGAGTAGAAACCGCGGCGTTGCATGAGCGCGTAGAACGATTACAGCGTAATCCGTTTGACGCAGTAGGGAGTAGAGCTCAGGGTGGAGGTGCATGGGGAGGAGGCTCGTCCTCAATGCAGCCCACTCCTGTTACTGTTGAAGTACCCACGCCCATTCCCTTAGCAGCCCCTGAAAGATTTCATGGGGATGAAAAGAAGGTCCAGGTATTTTTAACACAAATCATGATGCATTTCACCTGTCGTTCCAAGGTCTTTAGTACAAATCAAGCGAGAGTCGCCTTCCTGATCTCATATTTGGCAGGGGATGCAGCGCAATGGGCGGTTCCTTTGGTAAGGAAAGACGATCCTTTTTTGTACGACTGGGATGGGTTTCGGGAGGAGTTTGAACGAGTATTTGATCAACGAACCCAGTCGTATTCGGTAGACAGGGAATTGTTGGAATTAAGACAAGGGAATCGGGAATTATTAGTGTATGTGAACGCTTTTCAGCGTTTAGTGGCCGAAACACACTGGCCCGAAGATAAACAAGCAGCTATCTTTCACCATGGTCTGAGGGAAGAGTTGAAGGACGTAATCGCCCAAATAGACCCGCAGCCCCGATCCTGTATCGAACTCATTAACCTAGCGAGACGGTTGGATCATCGTCTGTCAGAAAGACGGGGGGATAGAAAGAAATATGACCGTCCGTTTGTGAGGAGCGATAAACCCCGCGTACCGGTGGGGAGATCTGGTTCAGTAACGGAACCTATGGAAATAGGGTCCGTAAGGGCGACCCTTACCCAGGAAGAAAGGGAACAGAGGAGAAAGCAAGGCCTATGTATGTATTGTGGGAAGAAAGGGCACTACGTAAAAGACTGCTTGGCTAAACCCAAGGCTAGAGAAGGAGGGTATGCGAGGGCCACTTCCCCGATCGTACCAAAGGCGGAAAACTAATAGGCCCAGGGATTGGGGGAGGAAATGCCAGGGGCCTGTATGAAATTCCTTCTGTGATAGGTGAGAAAGATCATTTTTATGTGAGTCTGCACTTCCGTCTCAAAGGAGAAAAAGTAGAGGTGAACGCTCTTTTGGATTCTGGTGCGACAGGCATCTTCATGGATGAAGACGTTGTGCAGAAGTTAGAGATCCCCAAGGTAGCTAAAGAACATTTGGAAACCGTCCTGACCGTAGACGGTAGGAACCTGGTTTCAGGACCCATTGGTTTTTGTACCCCCTCTCTTGAGGTTTGCTGTGGAGAAAACCACATTGAATGGCTAACCTTTAATATCATCAAGACCCCCACGTATGGGGTGATACTAGGACTACCCTGGTTAAAGAAACATAACCCTACCATACAGTGGGCAGATCACAGTATAGTTTTTGATTCCCCGTTCTGTGACCATAATTGTCTTCCGGAACACAGTCCCGTAGACAGGTCAGTAGGAAAGGAATACATGATCGCCACCGCTGCCGAAAAGGATGTGGTGTTACCTGAAAGATACGGAGAATATGTAGACGTCTTTAATGAGAGACAGGCGAACAAGCTTCCTCCGCACCGCCCATACGATTGTCAGATAGATCTTGTTCCGGGGGCGGTAGTGCCTTGTGGGAGGATTTATGCACTGTCAGAGAAAGAAAACGAGCATTTGCGAAACTATTTGGAGGAATACCAAGAGAATGGGTTTATTAGGCCCTCCAAATCCCCAGCTGCGTCACCCCTTTTTTTTATACCTAAAGCTAATGGAGAGTTGAGAACTTGTATTGACTTTCGCGCCTTAAACAAGGTGACCATCAAAAATAGCTACCCCCTTCCGCTGATATCAGTCCTGCTGGACCAGGTAAAAAAGGCGGTAATCTACACCAAACTCGATCTCCGAGGGGCATACCACCTCGTTCGCATGAGAAGGGGTGATGAATGGAAAACGGCTTTTCGCACCCGATACGGATTATTTGAATATCAAGTAATGCCGTTCGGGTTGTGCAATGCGCCTGCCGCATTTCAGTATTTTCTAAACGAGGTGTTAAGGGAGTATTTAGACAGATTCGCTATAGTGTACATTGATGACATTTTAATATACTCAGAAGATGTCAACCAGCATGAACAACATGTGGGGAAGGTGTTAGGTGCCTTGAGAGCCAATGCACTTTACTGTAAACTCAGTAAATGTGAGTTTCACGTTGACCAGGTGGAATTTTTGGGGGTTATGTTGTCAGCACAAGGACAAACCATGGCCGACAGAAAGATCAAGGCAGTGCAGAGGTGGCCTATCCCTACGAATGTCAAGGATGTCCAATCCTTTCTTGGATTTGCCAACTTTTACAGAAGGTTTATCCTTCACTTTTCGGATATAGTGGCCCCAATCACGCAACTCCTCCGGAAAAAGATCAAATTCGCATGGACTCCAGAAGCCCAACAGGCGTTTGACCAGCTCCGAGAGGCATTTACAACGGCCCCAGTGCTGGCCCACCCTGATCCGGAAAGGCCATACCTGGTGGAAGCAGATGCCTCAGAAGTAGCAATAGGGGCGGTGTTATCCCAGAGGGATCCCCAGAACGGCCTGTTGCACCCCATCGCCTTCATGTCACGAAAGCTCAGTGGAGCAGAAATAAACTACACAATAGCGGAAAAAGAACTGCTCGCTATACGAGACGCATTTAAGGAATGGCGACACTATTTAATGGGGGCCAAACATACCACTACAGTATATTCCGATCATCGGAATTTGCAATATATGACCTCAGCTCGCCTCCTATCCCCCCGACAACTCAGGTGGATGTTGTTTTTTGAGGAATTTCGGTTTATACTCACCTACAGGCCGGGGAGTGCGAACAAAAAAGCGGATGCCCTCTCAAGACAAGAAAGCACTCCAGCGCCTCTGGAACCTATAGCACGATCCATTATACCGCCAGAGCAAGCAATCTGTGTGGTGAAGTCCGAACAATTCCTCAATAAAGTAAAGACCGAAATGGAGAGGCCAAAATGGAAAAAGTCGTTAGTGGACCACCCGGATTGGAAAATCCGGGAAGGCCTCCCTATGAAAGGGAAACAGTTATTCATACCTACCCCGAGCTTAAGGCAGGAAGCTCTACAATGGTGTCATACTTCTCCCACCGCAGGACACAACGGAAGAGAAAAGACACAAGAAAGGCTCTTACGACAATTCTGGTGGCCAACAATGACCAAGGATGTGCACTCCCTGATACAGACATGCCTCGTATGTATGCAAACCAAACCCGATCGGGGGAAGCCCTACGGGCTGCTTCGCCCGTTACCCACACCTGAGCTGCCTTGGGAACACATAACGTTGGACTTCATTGTGGGGTTGCCGAAAGACCAAGGATGTACCACGATATTGGTGGTGATTGATAGTTTGACCAAGATGGGCCACTTCATAGCCTGCCCTCGAATACCTACTGCTGGACAGGTAGCACAACTACTGCTCACGCATATAGTGCGGCTGCATGGCCTTCCAAAGACGATTGTCACAGACAGAGGCACACAATTCACGTCGCAGTTCTGGAGAGTGTGGTGCGCCGCATTACGTATTGATTCAAATCTGTCTACAAGCTTCCACCCCCAGACGGATGGACAAACAGAAAGGCTAAACCAAACCTTGAAACAATATCTAAGATCTTACGTACACGGTGATACCGAAGCGTGGGTTGAATGGTTATGGCTCGCCGAAATAGCCTACAATAGCGCACAACACAGCACAACGAAATATGCCCCGTTTTTTGTCACCTATGGCTTCCATCCCCGGTTTCTACCCTTTATCCTCCCAAGAGAGGCCACAAAGGTGCCAGAAGTACAAACGAGGGTCAAAAAGATCCAAAGGGTTCTAAAACACACGCAAAGAAACATCCAGAAGGCAAAGACCGCGTACAAACGACAAGCCGATAAACATCGAAGACCTGAACCAAGGTACAAAGAAGGAGAGGTGGTGTGGTTATCCACCCGAAACATACGTTTTCGGCGCTACAGTATCTTCAATCCTCGCTATATTGGTCCTTTTAAGATCATTAAAGTCATCAACCCGGTAGCAGTGAAGCTGGCATTACCGAATCATATGCATATACATCCGGTTTTTCACGTCTCGTTGTTGAAACCAGCTCACAATCCAGTACCCAGACACCCAAAACCCATCCTGATTAACAATGAACCAGAGTACGAAGTACGTACAGTGGTGGACTCCAAGCAGAGAGGGAGGAAGGTGTGGTATTTGATATCCTGGAAAGGATATGGCCCGGAGGAAGACTCTTGGGAACCCGCGGAAGCAGTCCACGCTCCGCGACTAGTGCAACGGTTTCATCAGCTGCATCCGGATAAGCCCAAGCCCTGACGACGTCCCTCGGGGGAGGGATGTACTGTTAGGAACCGTTCCGTGGGTTCGTCGTCAGGATCGAACGGCGGAAATGCGGAAGGAAAAAACTACATTACCCAGTAGGCTGTGCGTCGCGCCCGGGACGTGCCTTCGCTCTTCCGGCACGTGATGACGTTTGCAGTGCGGCGCATAGGTGAAGAAGGGAGCAGACGCGCAAGGCTGCGCCGGATATTCCTAACGGTTCCTGAGGAGGACTACCTTCTGGCGTGAGGCTGTCGCGGTGGGGTAAGGGTGCTTGGCGCACCGAGATGTTTGCTGTGGAAACCTCTGAGTAATACTTGATACAGGGGGGGTCCTGTTCTACGTTGTTGCATTGCTCCTGTTGCTGCCACAGTCTTTGGAACTTACAAACACTATCACTCTAGGCCAGAAAGAATAAGGGTGTGCCGAGTGAATGAGAGAGAGAGAGAGAGAATTCCCGCTGATAGGGAAATAGGATTAACTATTTGCGCCTTGCGCAAAAACATCTGAGCCTTGAGGCGATTCATGCTGTACATAATTTGGGGAGCACAGAGTGACGAAGCCGGGTTGCGAACCGGCAACTATGTGCCTGAATCTTCCGTGGGCGAAGCCGTGTTGAGAAACGGTGGAAGTGAAGGAAGAAACAAAGGGGGATGTATCATAACTTTCATGGATGTATTAGTCCTTTTTGGTAATTTGGCAGGTTCTTAGTTGGGGAAAGTTACCTCTGAACCTCATCTTTGTTCATGACTTTCAATGAAATTCCTGGTTCTTTTCTTTTACAGGTAGTTGACCAAACTCCAGGCATTTTACATGTTCCATGTGTACTGTCTCCATTACTCATAGATCTAGTGTATAACCTTGTGCTTACATTTTTACAGGTCTCCCTCCCCGCTGTCCCCATCCTTTCCTTCCCTCACTTGATCCGATCTGTCTCTTGTGCTATTATAGCTATCAGAGAGGAAACGATCAAGGGGTGGAACCCTTTTGAGCAACGAACCAATCCTGAAGAGGTCCACGGATTCCACTCGAGGCTATCAGAGCTGACAACGGCAGTTGTATCCCGGAGTCAAGAGCCCTGCTGATGGAATCGCGGCTTACCCTACGGAGAAGAACTCTTGCTTGACCCTATAACACGAGCCCAGCTGACTGCGTCGTGGCTCCACCTTATTGAGACAAGGAACCTCACGGAACATCGGGGCTCTGCTGACGCCGTCGCGGCCCAACCTCGCTGAAGCCTCCCCCAGAGCCCTGCTGACGTCGTCGCGGCTCGAGCTGAACTGAACCACCGGAAGAGCCCTGCTGACCTAGTCGCGGCTCAAGCTCCACGAACTGTTTACCAGAGCCCTGCTGACGCCATCGCGGCTCGACCACTCCGGGACACGGAGTCCCTCCAGCTTGAGGAACAAGAACTGGGCCTAAGGTACCCTCGTACCCCGCCACTACCAAAGACTGTCCCGCTACCCCGTCCCTACCAAAGACTTTGAGACTCTTGCGGATCCCTCGATCCCCCCCTTGTATATATCGATAACCGTAACCTCCTAAATGCTGATAAAGAATTGCTCATCATGATAAACAGCCTCGAGTCCTGTGTGGTGGTGTTACTGTGCTGGTACAGTATAGGAGAAGGACCTCTCCTAGGAGGCTTCTCAGCAGCGCTCGGCTACTTCGTACAGTGTGGGGGCCCCCCTGGGTGGGTACTCCGACTCCCCCGGGGTCCGCCTTCCAACAGGCGCCATAGTGTCGGAGTAGTTGGAGATCCACTGGCGGAGGTTGTATGTTGAGCCATTGCCGTCTGTGGCTGTCAGAAGTGTGGTTGTGCTGAGGGATGCAGTGAGATGTCCTTTAGTGACCTTGTTCCAGTTACAGCGGGGGGCTGCAGTGGTGTATGTAGCTTGGTAATGGGTTTTTTTGACAATTTTTTTATTAACACTTAATCTGAAGGACTGTTACACATGTACATGTACAGTAAGCATCCTGGGCACTTACAGATATTAAAGATATTAAATTTGTTGTACTTGTCATAACTTCCTGAGCAATTACATCGGTGTTGCAATTACAATGCGTCAGGTTGATATATCAGTTACAATACATATTGCAAATCACATATTGACATAAACAGTCTCACCCATAAACAACTGAGCACATGCCCTTGGTCACTATCAAAGTATACATTACTGTATCTCAGACGTACTGCATTGTCTCATGGCTCAATCAACTATATTAACATAAACGGAATAATAAAGAAACTCTGGCAGCCATTGGTAGTTGTGGTATGATACAGTATCTCTTCGGCATTTAGACGGACCCGAACATATGCTAGTATCTGCCTCACCTATCTCCCCCTATGGAGGTGTAACTCTACTAGTTCCTGAGTCGGGAGGGTGGTGTCATAGCGGTCTCTAGAGAATATCTATTACCAAGTCACACAGATCTGATATGTCATATTTAGCTAGATATGGAATAAAAAGGTTCACCAACTTTCTCTCACCGAAAAGGGGGGAATGTAGTCAAAGTATGGGGTTCTACACCTGGGGTCCCCGCCCCTTACTTAGACATTCGATTTGCTCCTCTGTTGTCAACGGTCATCACTCAGAAAATGGAAAAGTCTCCAGTGTCTGTCCCCGCTGGAAATGAGTCCCTATCTGGGGCAGGTCCACCGTGGCTCCACTGGACTGGCCAGTTGCCTGCAGCCTCTCCAACATATTTCCCTGTGTCTCCAAGTCTGATCAGCATTTTTGCACAGACGGCTTTGCTCTGCTACCCCTATTCACACATGTCCGCTTTCCATTTAACCAAACAAGGGGCCACAGAGTGTGTCCACTGTATAGTAAAACGTCACCTCACCAACACTAACCCCAGTGAAACAAATTTACCCTGTATAGGGGTGTTTGGTTTGGGGGACGGTAAAACTCCTATAAGGCAGACCTTGATCAACATCCCGACTGGGATTCTTGTCGGATCTTGCAATAATTCCAGGATCTCTGTCCAAGGCTTGGTAAAGTTTACATTCATAGCCCTGGTATCTTTCTTCATTTCCAAGAGGATGCTCCGATTGGCCTCTTTTTTAGCTGGAAGATGTAAATCTGGTATGGATGTGGAGTCTCTCTGCGGGGCCTTTTGTACAGCCTATGAGCTGCCAGCGCTCTTACATGATTTCGCGGCAGATAACATGTCACTTATGGTGGAGGGCCTCAGGGGCTTGTAGCATGTGGATGCCCTTGGTGGAGCATCCCCCTTTCAAAGGATCTGCTGCTAGCGAGTGGTGTGGATAAATTGTGTCCGGTGATGGAAAGGCCCTAAATGTTCCAAAATTTACCCAAATGTCACTTAAAGGCTAGCTGTAGAGTGGTGGGATTCATCTGGCACCTAGCAGTCCATTTAGATGCTGGAGACAGTGCTGTGAATTGAAAACTCTGAAGGTCCACAGGCAATAAAAAGAAAACAAGGAGGTCCCACTGCCCCAGTCTTGATTCTGCCAGGGGCCAGGTAGCGCCACTTAGCATCTGCCCCTTGCTACTGAAGTCTTTACTTTTGCAGGTGGCCATCTTGGATGAGCTGCAGCTACAGGTCTCTCAGTGCGGCCGCAGCTGCGCTTGCCGCTGCTGCCTGTCTGCCCCACCTGTCCCCACTGGGTGACTAACCTCTCACTGCCCCCACCAAGGCCATTGAGTGGCGGCAACAGGCATTACTGGGAGCCAGGCTTGAGAGCTCAGACAAGGCACCCCATTGTAGGTCCCTGTCCAGGCCATGCCCCTTCTGATCAAAGATTTTTAACCGAAGATCCTAGACTAATACCCAATTATTGGTTAGACTACTCATCTATTCTCAACCTTGTGCATAGACACTTAATTAGGCTTGGTGTATATATTGCCCATGGATTTGGCCTGTAACAGGGTACTTATAGTCTCTGTACTTAGAAACTTCCAGTCAGCGCAGTCATAAGGTGACTTTAAAAAGAGGGGAATATTGTATTTATACTGCAAAGAAATATCCTTTGATGCAGCTGCTTCGCCTGGGCTATGATATTCTAACTACACAATGGCCTGTATAACTTATTCAAAACAAATAAAAGGGCATCTCAAATATATTTTCTATCAGGGCCTGGTTCATAGCGCTTGCAGACTTTTTCGATATGCCTCCGATTGTGTTCTCTGAGCTCTTGTAAAAAGGCAGCTTGTCGACTATCTAGCAGGTCCGTGTTCATGACTGCAATGTCAGAGGCTTGTGGCCGAGAAGAACCCCTCAGCTCCCCCTGCAGAATGTCCTTAGTGGCTCCATCACACCACCCAGGGACAGAGAGATATGGGAGGATACTGTTTAAGAAGATTTCATAGGTGGCATTCAATCATGCTCAGCTGACACCGTAGGCTCGCCTACCTTTAGCCGTCACTTTGCCACCTCGTCAGTGAGGCTCATGGAAGTGCCCCTTTAGCTCTGCTTCCTCACAACTCACAGGCAGGAATCTCAACTGAACACCACTCAAGCCACTCTGAAAATCCCCAAGCTCCTCCAAGCAGATCTAGAGCCAGGATTCCCAGCTTCCTCCTGCAAGGCCCGGGGAGAGGAATAGCGAATATAGCTACTGGCAATAGCTGGTAACTGTAATAAAGTCCACACAGAAGAAAACCAGAACTAACCCTAGTCAGGAGTAACCCAAGGAAAACAGCAAGCATAAGCAAGCAAGAGATGGGTGACAAACTGCATGGAAGAACGGAAACACTGCAACTTGCAATGTTGCAGGCAGTGTGGATCTCGATCCCTGCTTTTCTGCTGCTGCTTCTAATCTTGGAACCTTTCTTTGTCCAGACTCTGGGTTATAAAAGCCCTGCTCCATCGCCATCCCCCATCCAGACGCCAGATCCTCTAACTGCTTAACCCTCTAACCTGGATTTGCTCTCTGTCACTACCAGGGCAAACCCAATTTTGAACAAATCAAGGCATTTCTAAACTCTGACGTGGAGCGTGAGCGGAAGTCCTGTCATGATTCCTATATCAGTGTATCTTACCTTGAATTACTGCTTGTAGTATTCTCTCCAAAGAGGGGGGCAAGGATGTTACAAGACAAGCTGCTTGCCAAGGGATACACCAATACAAGCATACAGCACTTGAAGATCCAGGAGCTGATAGAATCCAAAGCAAAAACTGAAGGTTTTCCAAAGATATTATCAGAATGGGACAGCACAATTTTCAACATGTGATTCTTCCCATACAAGCAGGTGATGAAAACTCAGTTTGAAATCAGCAGCCTTTCACCCAGGAGCTTACAATTCTTCAAACAGTTCTCCTTCTCCTTTCTTCAGCCTGCTCTAGAGTCAGATATGGTTGTGTTGCAGGCAGGGGTTCAATTGTGGCAATGAATTTCCTATTTTTATTCAAGATCCTTTTTGTAGCAAAGACAAAGGTGCCGATCACGATCCGGTAAAAAATTCCCCCGTGCGACTCGTATCGGGTCTTTTTACCGTACGAATCGTACAAGTGCCGTACGAACTGGCAATCACGATTCGCATGGTAAAAAGTCCATACGACCCGCACCGGGAATCACTCCCCACACGTCCTCGGGTCGGAAAATGTGTCCGACACGTCCTCGGACGATTTACCTTACAAACGTAAAAATCCAAGTCCGACCGAGGAATCACGATCCATCCCGTGCGTCCGAGCCTACAACCGTATGGAAAAAACACCGTCCGCACCGAACACCAATAGCAACCATGGAGACATGTGCCCGCATACGCGCCCAACACTCCCCCCAGCCCCCGTACGTCCGACACGTACCCCCCGTATATGTATACCCCCACCCGTCTATGTACACCCCAGTACGTTCCAGTCGTACCCCCACCCCAGTACGTGTCGTACCACCGTCAATGTAAACCCCCCCACCCCTGTACGTGTCGTACCACCGTCAATGTAAACCCCCCCACCCCTGTACGTGTCGTACCACCGTCTATGTACACCCCAGTACGTTCCAGTCGTACCCCCACCCCAGTACGTGTCGTACCACCGTCAATGTACACCCCCCCACCCCTGTACGTGTCATACCACCGTCAATGTACACCCCCCACCCCTGTACGTGTCGTACCACCGTCAATGTACACCCCCCACCCCTGTACGTGTCGTACCACCGTCCATGTACACCCCAGTACGTTCCAGTCGTACCCCCACCCCAGTACGTGTCGTACCACCGTCAATGTACACCCCCCCACCCCTGTACGTGTCGTACCACCGTCAATGTACACCCCCCCACCCCTGTACGTGTCGTACCACCGTCTATGTACACCCCAGTACGTTCCAGTCGTACCCCCACCCCAGTACGTGTCGTACCACCGTCAATGTACACCCCCCCACCCCTGTACGTGTCGTACCACCGTCAATGTACACCCCCCACCCCTGTACGTGTCGTACCACCGTCTATGTACACCCCCCCACCCCTGTACGTGTCGTACCACCGTCTATGTACACCCCAGTACGTTCCAGTCGTACCCCCACCCCAGTACGTGTCGTACCACCGTCAATGTACACCCCCCCACCCCTGTACGTGTCGTACCACCGTCAATGTACACCCCCCACCCCTGTACGTGTCGTACCACCGTCAATGTACACCCCCCACCCCTGTACGTGTCGTACCACCGTCAATGTACACCCCCCACCCCTGTACGTGTCGTACCACCGTCTATGTACACCCCCCCACCCCTGTACGTGTCGTACCACCGTCAATGTACACCCCCCACCCCTGTACGTGTCGTACCACCGTCTATGTACACCCCCCCACCCCTGTACGTGTCGTACCACCGTCCATGTACACCCCAGTACGTTCCAGTCGTACCCCCACCCCAGTACGTGTCGTACCACCGTCTATGTACACCCCAGTACGTTCCAGTCGTACCCCCACCCCAGTACGTGTCGTACCACCGTCAATGTACACCCCCCCACCCCTGTACGTGTCGTACCACCGTCAATGTACACCCCCCACCCCTGTACGTGTCGTACCACCGTCTATGTACACCCCCCCACCCCTGTACGTGTCGTACCACCGTCTATGTACACCCCAGTACGTTCCAGTCGTACCCCCACCCCAGTACGTTCCTGGCGCACCCCCAACACAACCTCCTAAGTACGGAGCGCACCCCATGCCCCAACATCACAACCGCATGTACGAGTCGTACAAAGCCACACACAAGGACCAAATCGTACAACCAAATGGCCCATGTACACACCGTACACACGCTCAAAACGCACGTACACAACAAGGACAAAACAAAACAACTCAACAATACACCATTCGAAAGGCACACAGCCACTAAACATGGCCAACAACCACTAAAATAACACAATCACTGACCTGCAACTGTCAAAAACAAACAGAGGCCCAATACACCACCACTCCTTATAACACACCCACCCAAAATTCAAACACTGCCACACCCACCCATGGACCAATAAAAAGGGCCCACACACACAAACCATGAGCCTTTGCAACAGACCCACTGCTGCCAGACACCACAGAACCAGACAACAAGCGACACCACATCTTACACTTGCACACCTTCACACGACCACCCTCACAAACACCCTCTCATCACATTCACACACACACACAACCATCCACACCCCCCCCCAACATCCACACACCCCCCACACCCACACCATCCCCACCCACACCCCTCACCATGCCCACTACCAAGAATCCAAAGTTCAGTCACCGAGAGTTGGAGGTCCTTGTTGATCAAATCCTCAGAGTCGAGCCACAGATCTTTGGAACATTGGTCAGAAGCACCAGCCAGGCAGCCAAAACAGCCATGTGGCAGACCATCGTCGATGCTGTGAATGCTGTTGCGGACACCAGGAGGACCAAGCAGGATTGCCAGAACAGGTGGTACGATCTGCGGAGGAGGGTCAGAGCCAAGAGACAGGAGGAACACGACCAGGCCAACGCCACCGGAGGAGGGCCCTCCCGCAGACCCGTACAGTACCATCCCTGGGAGGAGAGGGTGATGGCCATACTGCCGGTGGAGGCAGTTGAAGGAGTAGAAGGACTCCGAGACCCGGGTGAGTACACAAACAACGCACCTCACATGGGGGGAACTGCAACCACAACCAAAATTAATAACAGGCACGCAAACACCACAAGCCATCGCATTACTCAACCACACTCCATGAGCAGGCACATGCCACTGCTGCCACCATGCCCCATGCACCCAGCTGGACAATGTCAAGTCACAGGCCACAGAAGACAACAACACATGACACGGTAACCCGGATGGCGGGAGGCTGGGCACCAAGAATCACATAGTGCGACTCCAAAGCAGACAACAATGCCCTCTGCCCATATGGCCTAGGTCACAGGCAGACAAACACTGTTTCCCAACACAGGAATGACTTGCCAGCAAATGGCGGATGCCTTGCATCAACACATGGGGGTGAAGGCACTGTTTTGCACATGCCAGCAGCTAATGAACAGCCAACAGTGTGAAAGAGTGGCAGCACACACCACCACAGCAGCAGCGCACAGACACACAGCAGACAAAATGGGTGCCTGGAGATCAGAAACAAACTCACATCAACAGGCCAAGGGCCACTCAAAGATCTGCTAACAGTGTGTGCCCAGGAAGCTGGGCCAAGGTGACAGAGGGTGACACACGGAGGGAGGGAGAGGGGGACACAGAGGGAGGGAGAGGGGGACTGAGAGGGAGGGAGACACAGGAAGATGGACAGAGGGAGGAGGCTGACACACAGAGGGAGGGAGAGGGGGACAGAGAGGGAGGGAGAGGGGGACAGAGAGGGAGGGGGACACAGGAAGATGGACAGAGGGAGGAGGCTGACACACAGAGGGAGGGAGAGGGGGACAGAGAGGGAGGGAGAGGGGGACAGAGAGGGAGGGAGAGGGGGACAGAGAGGGAGGGAGACACAGGAAGATGGACAGAGGGAGGAGGCTGACACACAGAGGGAGGGAGAGGGGGACACAGAGGGAGGGAGACACAGGAAGATGGACAGAGGGAGGAGGCTGACACACAGAGGGAGGGAGAGGGGGACACAGAGGGAGGGAGACACAGGAAGATGGACAGAGGGAGGAGGCTGACACACAGAGGGAGGGAGAGGGGGACACAGAGGGAGGGAGAGGGGGACACAGAGGGAGGGAGAGGGGGACACAGAGGGAGGGAGAGGGGGACAGAGAGGGAGGGAGAGGGGGACAGAGAAGGAGGGAGACACAGGGAGAGCAAATCAGTCCTTTGGTGTGTGGGAATGTCTGCTCGTCAGCAGGTGGACTGCGTGCATGTAGACAAGGGTGCCCAGTGCCAGAACCCCCCCTCTTCATCATGGCAAAACGCAGGGCCATGTTACAACCTGTACACGAGCACAAGGACAGCCACCTGCATCATATGAGTGTGTGGATCCACTCCATGTGCACATGTACAGTGCTACAAGGAAGGCGCAAACGCATAGCTCGGCACACATGCACACTCCACTGCTGACTGCAGTCACACTTGACGCAGCAAGTAAGACTGTGCCACACATAGTTAAAGGGGCCAAATTGGTGCCCAAGGGACACACACATGCACAAGTGCACTGTGAGTGGAATGCAAGACAGATCCTAATTCCAAGAGGAAATGTGCCAACTTTGTAACGGATGAAACATGGATGTTGCATGGATCAAAAGTAACATTGTCTCTCTCACACACAGGTCAACGTCGTGCTGCACCCCCCAACACTGGGGGGGAACACTCACAGGACCCGGATCTGCAGGAGACCGATCCCACCGGCAGCGACCACTCTCACCACTCTGCGGACGACCCCGACCGACCTGGCCCCTCTGGTGTCCAACCACCTGCAGCACCTGCGTCAGGTACAACCGTGCCAACCACCACCCCCACTCCTGCCACATCCCAGGAGACACCCAGGATCCCTGCCCCAACACCACAATGCAGCCAGGCTCGCCAGGAGGGACACGGTGTCCCGGGCACCCAGGAGGAGGCAGGCGACAACGCCAATGCCACCCCTCAGGGGTCCCGGAGACCCCATGTGCCCACAAGTGCAGGCCAGACGCAAGTGGGCAGGGGTGGTGGGAGTGGAGAGCGGCGGAGGCGCGAGCCTGACCAGTTGGCTGGGGATCCGGTATTTTCCCATGTCCGTAACATCCTGGACTCATACCGGCAGGACACCACGGGCATGGCCCAGGTTGTGTCCGTCCTCGAGGGGATCAAGGTCCAGCAGGCCCAGCAACATGCGGAGCTAATAGCCTGTCTACAGCTACACCAACGGAGGATGGAGGACAGACAGGCTGAGCAAGTGACGGCGTCCCAGGGGATTCACGCTGAACTCCGTCGGATGGCCGACACCATGGCCGACCCTCCCTGTGCCAGAAGGCGGAGAACATCACCACCCACAGGGAGGGATCATGAGGAGGAGGAGGAAACATCCGACGGAGCATCCCAGACGTCGTCACGGCCTGCTGCTGAGGTTCCCCGCAGGAAGCCGGGTCGTCCACGGAAAGGACCGTGAGGGTGGCTGCTACATCACCATCTCCCAGGACACCTGGCCTGGCACCTGGCCCACTGGAGCAACAGCATCACAGCATCAAGAGACATTCTCTGCCACATGGCCCTGCTGGTCACTGGCTGACCAATGTTGACAAAGACTGTGGCATGGACTCTGAGGATTTCCAATGGCAAGGACACCAACTCCCCTACTGAACTTTGGATTCCCTAATCCCGGAAAGGCCCTCACTTGGCCCCCCCCCCCAATAATAAATCACACTATTAAGAGTAGATGCCTGCTGGTAGCATTATTACCTAACATGTGTCTTGTACAGTCTAAACATGCCTGAGTCATCTGTTCACTTCAACCATCCACACCCTGGGGCCTGAGTCTGGCACAGGACACATGGGTCACAGTTTTCTAGGCAAGACAGACATGGACCACCATACACACCCGTGATGGTCAGAACCAGCTGAGGGGGTGGCCGAACAACCGTGCTGACAGACACATTGAGTACAGCAACAGTCATGCGCAGAGGTCAGGGATCCTGGCCCGTGTCCTGGGGGGCACCCAGGTACGTGTAGACAGGTGGCAGAACCATGTCCTGCAAGCTTGAGTCCGGTGGATGCAGAGAATGGGGTCATGGACAACGTTGGATGCATGGGGATGGCACATGTCACAATACCCACACAGTCATGGACATCATGCCCATTACACAGTCTCAGCACACACACACAGCTTGCATCTTGCCACTCGACACATTGACACATAGCCACAATCAGGGAATACCATGCCAGACATGCAGGATGCACCGTGCCAACACACCAGCATTGACTGAGAAGAGGCACCTTGGAGGCATAGGGACACCTTTAATAGTCATGTGTTTGGGATTGCAGAGGCAACTTGAAGTACACATGAACACATCATGTGGAGTAACATGTGGCTCCAACACTGGCACCCCCCTTCTGCAGCACAAATGCGTGATAGCCATGGAACTGGCACACAAGTGTCGGATAATAGCTAAATACCCACAGCTGCTCACGGAGAGCCTGCCATACACCATACATCCGCTGATGTGGAAGTCCCACGCCATGTCAAGACAATGTTAACCGTATGTGTCCGAGGGCAGTGTCACACACATTGATGCCTTCATCACAATCCACCATCCCATCACTGATGACTGACAACCAGGCAGCCCATCTATTCAGGTGTACCCAGCTGCATGTCGTGTCCCATGGGGATGCCACATGTCTGCAGAGGACCCAAACCCCGACCGGGGCAGTGTGCACACATCGTGAACAACTGCCACACCCAATACACCCCAGATGCATCCCTTACCCCATGGAGACTTCCAAACGTGTCCGTGCCTGTAACGCTGAGTCAGCCCACGATGCCATGTCCATGAGGAATAGCAGTGCCACAACAATGCAACCAGCAAACGGCATGCGCAGGTACCTTGGGAAGAGAGACACACAAGAAGTCAGCCACAAGAAGCACAGCCACTTGCATGTGCATGTACTCGACACATGTATGTATGACAACATGCTAGGTCACAATTATGTCTGGGGAAATACTACCATCACTGCCACCATCACTCCAGTGACACACCCACACACACCTCTGACCCACGTGCCATACATGCAGGTGGAGACACACATCACAACGCATGCCACACGGGGACCAATGCGTGCACACTCAGACCCTGGTACTCACCACTAAGCAAAGAAGTCGCGTATGAGCCGAGTCCGGATGTCCTCTTGCGGCTCCACATCCTCCACATCACTAGCCCCATTGCCAAGCCCTTCGTCCTCCACGGGTGGATGGTCCTCGTCATCTTGATCCAGGATGAGGGGCACAGCTCTTTCAACTGCCATGTTGTGCAGCATGCAGCAGACCATGAAGATCTTGCAGACCTTCGCCGGGGCATATGGGAGTGCGCCGCCGGTCTTGTGGAGGCACCGGAATCGGCTCTTCAGCATGCCAAACGTCCTCTCTATCACTCGCCTTGTCCGGCCATGGGCGGTGTTGTAGCGGAGCTGGGCCGGCGTGATGGGGTTGCGGAGAGGTGTCAGCAGCCAAGGCATGTTGGGATAGCCAGCGTCCCCTAAATGGAAAGCACATGGATATCGTTAGAACAGGCGAAGCGGTAGTGCTGCTCGGCCAAACAGAATACAGGACAGACAGACTGTACCCACCAACAACACATGCACGTTCGTTGCGCAGCTGCATCATCATATCAGGCATCCCGCTACGCCTCATGATGTAGGCATCGTGTGCTGATCCTGGAAAACGAGCACAGACATGTGAAATCACCATGTTGGACAGACACACCACAAGGGCATTGATGGAGTGGTAGTGCTTCCGATTGCGGTACGCCACCTCCCGTGCGTGTGGTGGTACCAAACCTACATGTGTCCCATCTATGGACCCAATGACATGGGGCATCCCTCCCAGGGCATAGAAACCACGTTTGACCTCAGTCATCTGTTCAGGGGTTGGGAACTTGATGAAGTCATCCAGGTGAATCAACATGGCCTCCAAGAAATCATGCAGCACACCGCTGAACATGCTCTGGGACATGCCACCAACATGAGCTATGGTATATTGGAAGGTACCCGTGGCAAGGAAATGTAGGGCAGCCATTACCTTCAGCTGGGGTGTCAGTGCCGTAGGATACCTGTGCTGCGGTTGCAGGTGTGGTGCCAGTCTCGCCGTCAGCTCCAGAATCAACGGTTGGGTGAAGCGGTAGAGCCGGATCCTGTCATTCTCCTGCATGGTGGCCAAGTCTGGAATTCTTCGGGCAACAGGAGGCGCTCTGCAGTAACTTGGAAGTGACAAGGAAGAGTGAGTGCACTACGAGAACAACTCATGTCTACTGAGCACATGTAAATCTGCCAATACACACATGCCACATAGGGAGTCAGGCATGTGCTACATGCCCAGGACACGTATGGATGCAAGGTGACACTCCTTCCAAGACCCAGCTACACACGGTGATTGAGAACCTCCCCATGCCACGCCATGGGAATAGCTGTGTCCCAGTGCAAGTGAACAGCCCGACGCAAGACAGAAGTGACATACACCCACACATCAGCAGAAGTAGGATGCCGATTGTAGAGACTGGTAGCGGAACACCGGAGCCACAGGTCACATGACATTACACTAGGCCTGCCCACACACCTTGCCATGAAGGTGCACATGTCATGACTCACCACACATTCCTTGTGAGGATGCTGACATGGCCTTGTCACGCTACTCCGTGTCCCATGCATACATGTGCACCTCACATCAGATACCACATGTGGCATGGTGTGCGGAACAGTGTGCAATGACAATCTACACACAGACACATGTTGGTTGCTGCAACGGCTGCAGCTTTTGAGGGTGCTACAACATCAACCTGATGTAAATCCCGGACACATAAATGACATAGTCACATTGTGCACTTTGGGTAGTGACAAGTCAGGTGTCATGACCCCTGTACCGGGCATCATGGGACACTTCCGTGTGTTGGTGTCCGTGCCATGCCAGTGACGCTCACCCCAAGTGCGCAGTACGACATGCACACATGTCAAAGGAGTCAAGGGCATGCCTGGCACACATTGCACCCTCACACAGTACACCTGTACACATCTCATCATACATCTGGTGCCTCCTCCACTCAGGAGGCATGTTCCACATCACAGCCTGTCACACCTGTGCCCCACACATGTAGTAATGCACAGACGATGCCTTGATGTCCATTCCTGGACAAGTATGTCCATCCATGGACAAGTATGTCCGCCCTATTCCTACCTGTGTGTCGACTATCACCACAGTGATGTGTACAAACCGGCGTACTGCTGCTAAGAGGGCCTGTGTATGTTCCCCAATCACTGTGGGAGTGCTGCCGTATGTGTACCCATCGTGATGGCGAGCGTACAGGCATTTGTACGGTCCGTACCACAACGAGTACGCATACGCGTGCAGACCCATAGTGAGAGGGCCGTACACTCGCATGTACGCTCACTATCACTATGGGTCTGCACGCGTATGCGTACACGTAGTGGTACGGACCGTACACTCGCATCTACGCTCACTATCACTATGGTTCTGCACGCGTATGCGTACACGTAGTGGTACGGACCGTACACTCGCATGTACGCTCACTATCACTACGGGTACACAGACCCATAGTGATAGTGAGCGTACAGGCATTTGTACGGTCCGTACCACAACGAGTACGCATACGCGTGCAGGCCCATAGTGATAGTGAGCGTACATGCGAGTGTACGGCCCTCTCACTATGGGTCTGCACGCGTATGCGTACTCGTTGTGGTACGGACCGTACAAATGCCTGTACGCTCACTATCACTATGGTTCTGCACGCGTATGCGTACTCGTTGTGGTACGGACCGTACAAATGCCTGTACGCTCACTATCACTATGGTTCTGCACGCGTATGCGTACTCGTTGTGGTACGGACCGTACAAATGCCTGTACGCTCACTATCACTATGGTTCTGCACGCGTATGCGTACACGTAGTGGTACGGACCGTACACTCGCATCTACGCTCACTATCACTATGGTTCTGCACGCGTATGCGTACACGTAGTGGTACGGACCGTACACTCGCATGTACGCTCACTATCACTACGGGTACACAGACCCATAGTGATAGTGAGTGTACAGGCATTTGTACGGTCCGTACCACAACGAGTACGCATACGCGTGCAGAACCATAGTGATAGTGAGCGTACAGGCATTTGTACGGTCCGTACCACTACGTGTACGCATACGCGTGCAGACCCATAGTGATAGTGAGCGTACATGCGTGTGTACGGTCCGTACCACTACGTGTACGCATACGCGTGCAGACCCATAGTGATTTTGAACGTAGGCATGCATGTACGGGCCGTTGCCATGCATTTGGGGTGCCCTAGGGCCCGGAAACGCACCGTACCTGTGTGTGATTCTCCTAATTACATAGGGGACAAGTATTAAGGCCTACATGCATGCTGGTTGTCATGGCGACCAGGTTCAAATTTCGATTTTGTTCTGGAAGGTGCACAGCAGAAGTCAGTTGGAATTCTTCTACTTTGTTGCAATGTGTTTGTGGGGCTGACATCATGCAGGAGAATGAAACCGATAGAGAACCCACAGACTGCTAGGTTTGAAGGGATTGGTGGAAACATAGGATGCAAATGTGAGTGACCAATCACTCTGTACTCCTGTGCATGAGACTGGGCAGAAGGCCACATATAAGGCAGCCAGGTCCCATGAGGGATTACTTGCCTGCACATCTTTGCATTTGTCGACCAAGCTGCTGCTACTGATTCCCTGGAACCATGTCAAGGGCTGTGGAGAGGACACAGCCATTCACCCTGGAGGAGAACATGGCTCTGCTGGATGTGATCCTCCCACAGTACCCCATGCTGTATGGGCGACCAGGGTATCAGGTGAGTGCATAGGCCACTGCCACAGACTGTCCCTATGTTGTGACTGTGTCTTCAGGCATTGTGACCCGGTGTGACACACATGCCATGTACTGTCGGGGGGGTACCAGGGGGGGGGTGCCTGATGTCTCCCAGCAGTGCCCTGAGACAGGAGGGGTGTGTGCAGAGTCCTCCCAGCAGTGCCCTGAGACAGGAGGTGTGTGTGCAGAGTCCTCCCAGCAGTGCCCTGAGACAGGAGGTGTGGGTGTGATGCACAGTGTGAGCCTTGATCATTGATTGTGACATTGCCATCATTCCACCTGAGTACCCACTATGGCACGTGCTGCCTTTTCCCTCACCAGAGGATGATGTCCCTATGACAGAGGTGCAATGCGTTGGCTGCATTACATGCCATGTAGTAACCAGCTATTATGTTCACATATGTCTCTCTGTGACATGTGGCTGGTGTATTGATGTGGTGTCACTTGTACTTCCTCACAGGTAGGCGCCACTGCCAAGGAGCAGATCTGGCTGACCGCCGTCAGTGCCGTGAGGCGTGTGGATGGTCGGAGGCGGAGCCTGTCCCAGGTGAGGAAACGCTGGCAGGATATCCGGTGCTGGACGCGGAGGATTGCACGGCTCCTGCTGGGGGACTCACCTGAGAGCCACAAGAACCGCGGCCGCCGCCGTCTGACCCACCTCCACAGGCGTGTGCTGCCGGTGGTCTTTCCAGACCTGGAGAGGCGCTTACAGGCGATGCAGCAGGCGGAAGGGGGTAGGTACATGTGCGTTTGTTGTGTGTCACCGGCATTTGTAAGGGCACAGTGGCATTAATTCACTGGCAGGGTTTAAAGGTGCTGTGCCCATCCAGTTTGCCCAAGTGTAGCGCTGCGCCCCTGCCACCCTTCCCCTCCTTGCAATGTGTTCCCTGGTCTGTGTGTAGTCACTCCTTCACAAGGTAATGTAGGCTGGCGCTTTGTCCACGAGAACAATGACTGTAGCATCATGGGTGGTGGTGGTGGGTAACAGGTTGTGGGACCTGGCCTGTGAACTGTCAAGTTCACTGCATGTGGGTTCCATGTCAGTTGGCACTGATGCTGGCTCCAGACATGGGAGTTGGTCTCTCATGTGTCATGCCTTACAGCGCGCATGTCCTATGTAGTGGCCTGTGACATGATGTGCATGAGTGTGCGCTACGCATAGTGCAGGGATGGTGACGTGTGTAGCAGTCATTCCCATTCAGTAGCATGTAGTTGCGTGCCCAATACTGTCCCCTGGGGCACCTTATCCTCAGTGTTGTTTGTGTCATCATCAACGTGGACACTCTCACTGTCTACAGCGTAGGTTGTGCTCTGTGCCATTGTCCCCTGTCACCATGTATATAGACGTGCTATTATGTACAGGTGTCCACTGTGCAGCCTGACCTGATTGTCCCTCTTCATACTCACAGTTGCCAGTGCCTGTGTGTCTTGTTATACTCATCTGAGGATGGGCACTGGTACCTCATTATTTGTACAGGCGCACCTTTGCTGTTTTGCGTCCAATCTTGCCTTTTGCCTGCCACTGTGTTTATCACCCAGACTATGAGATGTTGGTGCCACCTGTGTCTCAGCAATTAGCATCGTGTGGGGGTTGCTTGGGGCGGGCAATGCCTATGTGTCAAATCCTGATTCCTAATTGCTGGGTCTGGACAGTGTGTGATGTTACTGGACACACACGCAAGGTGCAGTGACCGAGTTATGTTGGGCATGTTTGCAGCATTACCTATGCAGCATGTGTCTCAAGTTCATGGATATTGTCCCTGGTCATAGGTATTTTCACAAACGCTGTGTGGTGCAGAGGCAGTGCAGGATTGTCCCCAGGGCCTGGGTGCTATGTCAGACTCCGTTTCCTGTCATCAGCTATTGTCTCATGCTCTCCATGGTATTTCAGTGGCATGGTGGCTCAACCAACTGTGTTTCATGCCCTACATCGGTACCTTGTTTTGCAGATGTTAGGGATCTGCCTCTTCAGGCTATGCAATGTTGACTATGTAGATTGGACTCATGTGACAGATGTGTACAGGTGTCTGATTAATTTCTGTCTCTCCACCCTGCCCACAGCATCGTCGGGGGACACAGAGGGAGACATGGACACGGACCAGGCGGAGGGACCGAGCACCAGTGGCAGCCGTGACATCGGGGCTGGCACATCGAGTGGGACAGAGGCGGAGGATAGTGTGGCCGAGGACCTGTCGACTGGCACATCAGACTACGAAGCTGACAGGTCCGAGGAGGATGTCTCAGAGTTGGCGGAGGCTGCACCAGCAGCTGACAGTGGAACAACACCTGCCACCGCCCCCTCAGTTCCCACCAACCGCCTCCCACTTGCTCGTGTCCCTTCCCAGCGTGCCCGGTCACCGCATGTCTCCTTCCTGCCAGGCACCGCACCCCCTGCCCCTGTCTCCACTGCTGCCGCCAATGCTGAGTCTATGGACATCCAGCGGCAAATGCAGGTTGGTCAGGCTGCGATCCTGAATGTCCTCCATTCCCACGGGAAAACCCTCACCAACATCGAGGCATTCTTGGAGGGCATTCATTCTTTGCAGGCTGACCAACGCAACTTGCTGAGGTCCCTAGACTCCACACTGACTGCAGCAGTGGGTCTCCTGCAGCGCGACCTCCCCCCACCTACCCCTGCCCCATCCACACTTCCCACTTCCATGCCTGTCCCACGTACACCCAGACGTCGGCATGCACCCACCACAACAGACACAGGCACCACACCAGCAGGGAAGGTCCACCGCACTCCTCCTGACACGCACACACAGGGTGAGATAGGCACACCCACTGGGTCGGGGGGCAAACGTGTGACACGCAGCCAGAGTGGGAGTCCGCATTCCACACAATCCACTCCCTCCAAATCCCCTCCCCTCAGCTCTCCTGGCCACATCTCCCCCAAGGACTCCTTCATGGCCGCTCTGTCCCTGAGCCCCACAGTTACGCCACCACGCAAGCGGTCAAGGAAGTCCTCGGTCAGGGTGGTTGAGTCTCCCCCCCTGTCTCCACCCTCCCCCGGTGGCGCTGCAACCCATCCCTCTGAACCCCCCCCCTCCTTGGGGCCTGAGGTCACTTCGGGTGCAGGGGACTCCCTGGAGGACCTTGCTAAGGTGTGTAGTGCCATCCTGGCCTCCGCCTTTGGCCATGACACACCCCCTGTGGTTGAGTCCTCCATCCCTGCACCCACAACGCCGCCCCTTTGCCCTGATGTCCCTGCGGTGCCTGTTGCTTCCCCCCCCCCTGATGCCCTCACCAGTATGGAAGACGATGGCATTTGACTGTGCAGGCAAGGTAGGGGACACACATCCCACTGTGTCCCCCATGCAGCTGGGAATCATTGACTGCCCTATGGCCTTTGTTGACTTTGAACTGCCTTTGATCCACGGACATTGTGCTCATGCTGAATAAAGCTTATTTTTTTTTTCATTATCACACTCCTGCTATGGTGGTATTGGTGTTGGTGGGGCTGCTACATTGTTTTGGGTGGTGTTTAAGGCTTTGGGTGTGTGGGATTTGTAGTAGTGTTCTGCTCTTTGGGGCCACCCTAGGATCTGTGTGCCATCACAAGGTGTTGGCTAACTTCCTTAGGTCATGTCAGCAGTTACTGCATGGTTCAATTGTCCCAGGGTGTATTCCTTCCTCTGTGTACCCAGTTTCTTCCCTGCAGGGTGTTCCCAATGTTTAGCGCAGAGCTGTGTGTACATGAGCTGTGTGTGTGACGGAGCCCTTCTACTTTGGCCATGCATGCATGGCCATGTCTCCACCTGCAACAATCGTGGCATCCTTGGTGATCACTGTACTTGTGTGTGGAGTCAGTTGACATGAGTTCATGGGGACATGTTCCCTTGTAGGCAGTATGGATGTGGGTAATTGTGGCATCACACACATGTGTTACACCCCTCCTGGGTGTGGACACTGCTGGGAGGACTCTGCACCCACCCCTCCTGGGTCTGGACACTGCTGGGAGGACTCTGCACACACCCCTCCTGTCTCTGGGCACTGCTGGGAGGACTCTGCACCCACCCCTCCTGGGTCTGGACACTGCTGGGAGGACTCTGCACACACCCCTCCTGGGTCTGGACACTGCTGGGAGGACTCTGCACACACCCCTCCTGTCTCAGGGCACTGCTGGGAGGTCTCTGCACCCACCCCTCCTGTCTCTGGGCACTGCTGGGAGGACTCACCACCCACCCCTCCTGTCTCAGGGCACTGCTGGGAGGTCTCTGCACCCACCCCTCCTGGGTCTGGACACTGCTGGGAGGACTCTGCACACACCCCTCCTGTCTCTGGGCACTGCTGGGAGGACTCACCACCCACCCCTCCTGGGTCTGGACACTGCTGGGAGGACTCTGCACCCACCCCTCCTGTCTCTGGGCACTGCTGGGAGGACTCACCACCCACCCCTCCTGTCTCAGGGCACTGCTGGGAGGTCTCTGCACCCACCCCTCCTGGGTCTGGACACTGCTGGGAGGACTCTGCACACACCCCTCCTGTCTCTGGGCACTGCTGGGAGGACTCTGCACCCACCCCTCCTGGGTCTGGACACTACTGGGAGGACTCTGCACACACCCCTCCTGGGTCTGGACACTGCTGGGAGGACTCTGCACACACCCCTCCTGTCTCAGGGCACTGCTGGGAGGTCTCTGCACCCACCCCTCCTGTCTCTGGGCACTGCTGGGAGGACTCACCACCCACCCCTCCTGTCTCAGGGCACTGCTGGGAGGTCTCTGCACCCACCCCTCCTGGGTCTGGACACTGCTGGGAGGACTCTGCACACACCCCTCCTGTCTCTGGGCACTGCTGGGAGGACTCACCACCCACCCCTCCTGGGTCTGGACACTGCTGGGAGGACTCTGCACCCACCCCTCCTGTCTCTGGGCACTGCTGGGAGGACTCACCACCCACCCCTCCTGTCTCAGGGCACTGCTGGGAGGTCTCTGCACCCACCCCTCCTGTCTCAGGGCACTGCTGGGAGGACTCCACACCCACCCCTCCTGTGTCTGGGCACTGCTGGGAGGACTCTGCACCCACCCCTCCTGTGTCAGGGCACTGCTGGGAGGACTCTGCACCCACCCCTCCTGTGTCAGGGCACTGCTGGGAGGACTCTGCACCCACCCCTCCTGTGTCAGGGCACTGCTGGGAGGACTCCACACCCACCCCTCCTGTCTCAGGGCACTGCTGGGAGGTCTCTGCACCCACCCCTCCTGTCTCAGGGCACTGCTGGGAGGACTCCACACCCACCCCTCCTGTGTCTGGGCACTGCTGGGAGGACTCTGCACCCACCCCTCCTGTGTCAGGGCACTGCTGGGAGTGATGGGCACCCACCCCTCCTGTCTCAGGGCACTGCTGGGAGGACTCCACACCCACCACTCCTGTCTCAGGGCACTGCTGGGTGGACTCTGCACACACACCTCCGATTTCTGGATATGTGCGCTTGGCACATACACGGTGGGGTTACGCACACTGCATTAGAGGTGAGGGTACGAGTCTACTGACACTGGTGTGGTGGGGGTACGCTCTGTACGTCCGCGGGTGTGGGTACGGGTCGTACTTACACTGTTGGGCAGGGGGGTACGCTCCTTGCATTCGTGGGTGGGGGTTCGAGTCGTACTTACACTGTTGGCATGGGGGGTACGCTCCATGCATACGCGGGTGGGGGTACGGGTCGTACTTACACTGTTGGGCAGGGGGGTACGCTCCTTGCATTCGCGGGTGGGGGTACGGGTCGTACTTACACTGTTGGGCTGGGGGTACGCTCCGTACGTCCGCGGGTGGGGGTACGGGTCGTACTTACACTGTTGGGCTGGGGGTACGCTCCGTGCGTCCGCGGGTGGGGGTACGGGTCGTACTTACACTGTTGGGCTGGGGGTACGCTCCGTACGTCCGCGGGTGGGGGTACGGGTCGTACTTGCACTGTTGGGCTGGGGGTACGCTCCGTGCGTCCGCGGGTGGGGGTACGGGTCGTACTTACACTGTTGGGCTGGGGGTACGCTCCGTACGTCCGCGGGTGGGGGTACGGGTCGTACTTACACTGTTGGGCTGGGGGTACGCTCCGTACGTCCGCGGGTGGGGGTACGGGTCGTACTTACACTGTTGGGCTGGGGGTACGCTCCGTACGTCCGCGGGTGGGGGTACGGGTCGTACTTGCACTGTTGGGGTGGGGGGTACGCTCCTTGCATACGGGGTGGGGGTAGGGTCCGTACATATCCGTCCCCACGCTATGTGATGTTTGTGCGGCCCGTACCCAGGCCTTTGCCACGTGGGTGCGATCCGTCCCGCCATTGTTGGGGTGACGTGTGTGGGCGTGGTCCGACTCGTACCCACGCTCTTCAGGCGTGGGTACGGGACGTACCTGTCTGGTTGTGTTGCCGGTTCGCGTGGTGACGGACTTCCGTTGTGGCGGTCGCTGGATTATCAGGACACGCCCCCACCCCCTCGTGGTGACCAGGGCATGGGAGTCAGGTATGTCCAGGCCATGTGTAGTGTGTCACTCATGTGGTTGTTTTGTGGCCTGCCCTGGTCGTGCCACCCCCACCCCACCCCACTTTCCCCCCTCCCTTAGTTATTCTGACCTTCTGCGGCGTCTGCGTCGTAACCTGTAGAGGAGGTGTACTGCTATGAGGGCAGGGATGACTCGTAGGTTCGGGTCCATGTCTGTCCGTCGCGTACTGGTACTCCTTGCTCGCGTCGTCCTGTCGCGTACGGGTCCTCCTTGATCGCGTCGTCCTGTCGCGTACGGGTCCTCCTTGGTGGCGTCGTCCTGTGTGTCCGTCACGTACTGGTCCTCCTTGTTCGCGTCGCCGTCTGTCCGTCGCGTACTGGTGGTCCTTGTTCGCGTCGTCCTGATTTCCCGGCAGTTTTTGGCTGCCGCAAAATATTCACCGTGCGGGGTGACGTCGGTGCGAATCGTGATTCCTGGGTCGTGAATGGCTGGCTGCGTGCGTCCCGACGTCAGGTCGGCGCTTTCCCGGATCGCATTGGTAGGTGTTTTTTGTTCGGTCGGTCTTTTTTACGATTCGTACGGTAATGGTGTACCCGTGCGAATCGTAATTCCATGTTTGTATATTTTGACGACCGGGTACGCGTCGGACGGAGAATATGCTCCGTCCGACGGTTCGTACCCGGTTTTTACCGGATTGTGATCGGCACCAAAGTGTTAAACAATTGAAAGTGTGTTTTCCCTCATTCTTTGTGCCACACCATTTGTGTGTCTTATTATCCCTTTTGCTTGCGACTCAGCCCCTTGAATAGAATGTTAGTCATCAGTTTTGGTTAGACCATGGAACAAGTGCAGTTGCTGCAACCATTAAAATGAATATTGGTCTGTTTCTTAATCCCACCTCTGGCAAACCTATTTGGCAAAATTGAGTCTACCCTTCTCAAAGTTACTACTACTAGTGCTACTCTCTTGTCTTCATTCACAATCAATAGCATTTGTCAGAGAGACCTAAACTTCACAATACGTAGTAATTTGATTTTCGGGATTCTAATTTTGAAATGTGAATACCTAGCTACTTTTCATATTCCTAACACACTAGGGGGTCAATTATGGGTCTGGTGGTCCATAGACCGTCAGACTCTGGGGCGCGTCAGTAAGGGGGTCGAACCGCCCTGGGATCGCCGCCAGGAAACTGCCATTCCCTGGAGGTGGTTCGATGGTCAGAGGCCGCAATATGCTTGGTAGGACTGCCGTGGTAAGGGCAGCCCCGCGACAACCACTGAGGCAGCAGACACCGAGGGACTGCGTTGTGGACCACCCCGACCCTCCCCACCGGCCGCCCTTGCAGCGCCGTTGCTGGAGCGCGACTCATGGTGACGCCCAAGACCCGAGGGTGACCCTCTGAGCTGGGATACCCACCAGCTGGAGAGGACCTTCAGGGGCATGACGGCCCCCAGCGACTGACGGTGAGTGGAGCTCCGGTTTCAAAGAGGGGCGGGGTGCTCCCTAAGCTAAGCTTGCCATGGTCATTGGAAGCACCCAGTAGACTGGAGCCTGACCTTAAGATGGCGGCGGTCAGGTACCATCTCACAGCCTTACAGGGGAGCCCCCACCCGCGGTCCAGTTTTCGGCAAGCTGCCGCTGCCATGGCACCCTCTCTATATGATTAGGGAAGTCGTGAGATCACCAGAGGTTAGCCTGTGGGGCAAATTAATCTTTTAATTGAATCGTAGGCGTTTCTGGACTAAAGACTTTCGGTCACCCAAGACCACCACCCTTGAGTCCAACACCACCTGAACAATGGCAAGAATTTCCTGCTCTGCAAATATGTAATATATAATTGTCCAAGCCTAATCGCTGTTAAAATGTAATCCTGAGTGAATTTGCAATTTGTATATATATTTATCTTTAACCACTAGTATATGTAGTAGACCTTTGTACTTACTACCATTCCTATGTGATTTTCGAGTTTATCAGTTTGTATCTCTTCCTTGAGTGACAACTTGTACATTTGCAATTTGTTCCTCCTTTCGCTCCACTTGTACATTTGCAATTTTGTTTTCCTGTTTATATCTCTTATGTAACTCATGTAACCCAAATTCGTTATGTAACGCAACTGGTTCTTTTGTAAAGCGCTCTGACACCTTCGGGTAATGTTTGCGCTATATAAAATCGCATTAAATAAATGAATAAATAAATAAAGCACATTACGAGTTTCCTCTCTGTCAGGGTTTACATGGAGGTTCTTACTCCATATAAACCCTTGCGAGGAACCTCACGCCTTGTGTGCATGCACACCAGTTCCTGCACTGTATGGACTTTTGAGTCATGCCGTGCAGGAACTGTGTTTGGCATTCCCATTGCGGTGTCTGTTTTTTAAGGCACTGCCATGGGAATGCCAAAAAAAACCCTGCTAGGCATGAGTTTAAATCGTAATCTTTAGCTGTGCGGTGGCAGGATGGTCCCTCCGCCACACTGTTTAACTCATAATTGGGCCCTAAGAATGGCACATTTAAAATCTCAGGATCAGAACGTGTGAGGTAACCCCATGATGTTTGTAATGAGAGTTGCGAATAAACACGCAAAAAACGATATCTGATTGTTTATAAAATATAGTTTCATTTATATTTTCCAAGCATCCTGGTTTTGCAGTTTACCTATGATAATACATGATTTCTGGCTGTGTCTTGTAGTTACAGATTACCTTTCCTGTACTCAGACCCACAGATAGGGATTGAGTTGATAGCAACCCTGTGTCCTCTAAACAAAAAGGCCTAAAGCTTTGAGCAACACCATGCAGGACCCAAAGGCAGGAAGAGATGATGTTTTTCAGTAGAGTCTATGGCTTTTTTCTTCATTTTATATAGGACCTATAAGATTTAAATATGCAGAGCCACATATTCCCTTGCCAAGGGCACCCTAGGAAAATACCTGCTGCTCTCTACACAGATCAAAGCTGTTCCTGTAGCTCAGTACAAATTTATCACTCAGTAGTTTCCATAATGTGACTTGACTAGAACAGGGCTTTTAGGGGGATTGATATGCTAATAAATGAAAAAGGGAGCTAGCATGGGGTTTTTAGCAAGGAACTGTAACTGAGTATCTAGGCTCAACGTCAGTTCCTTCACTCATTACACACATATTCTTTTATGTTTTAATTTTAACCTGAATTCTCAAGTAGCCAAGACAACAAATATAAGTGCGACAGTTAGGTGCTAAAGCCCACAACCTCCACACCAACTCCACGCAACACACATCTGTCCTGCACATGCGTGTCACTCTCCCACATTAAATGGAATGCTAGATGTCAAACTACAATACAGTCCCACTTTGCACTGCTGTATTTTGCAAAAAAAACAGTCACGTTCCATGATTCAATAAACAGCATTATCATGAAGATAGATTTCCAAATTGTGTTTACTTTTCACATTTAACCTCATTGCAAGTTCATTAATATGTTACATTGTTTGCCGGCTAAATTACATGCATTCCAAATCCATTAGGAAATATAACATCATCAATATTACACCAAAACCCCAATGCACTTCGGGCATTGTGTTGTCCATTAACTGGGAGAACGATGGGCCCGATTCACAGAACTAACTTAAGACAAAATCCTAAACTTACTACCATTTTGGTATTCACAGAAGGCACTTACTCATTTTGGTATTCACAGAAGGCACTTACTCATTTCGGTATTCACAGAAGTTAGGAGTCCTAACTTTAGGACTCCTAAATGCCTTCTGTGAATACCGAAAGTCTTAAAATTAGGATTTTTCTCAATTTAGTAGTCCTAAATTTAGGACTCCTAAATGCCTTCTGTGAATACCGAAAGCCTTAAAATTAGGATTTTTCTCAGTTTAGTAGTTGTAAAGTTAGGAGTCCTAACCTTAGGACTCCTAAACTGAGAAAAATCCTAATTTAAAGGCTTTCGGTATTCACAGAAGGCATTTAGGAGTCCTAAAGTTAGGAGTCCTAAACTTAGGACTACTAAATTGAGAAAAATCCTAATTTTAAGACTTTCGGTATTCACAGAAGGCATTTAGGAGTCCTAAAGTTAGGAGTCCTAACTATACTACTACTAAACTGAGAAAAATCCTAATTTTAAGGCTTTCGGTATTCACAGAAGGCATTTAGGAGTCCTAAAGTTAGGACTCCTAAACTTAGGACTACTAAATTGAGAAAAATCCTAATTTTAAGACTTTCGGTATTCACAGAAGGCATTTAGGAGTCCTAAAGTTAGGAGTCCTAACTATACTACTACTAAACTGAGAAAAATCCTAATTTTAAGACTTTCGGTATTCACAGAAGGCATTTAGGAGTCCTAAAGTTAGGACTCCTAACTTCTGTGAATACCGAAATGAGTAAGTGCCTTCTGTGAATACCAAAATGAGTAAGTGCCTTCTGTGAATACCAAAATGGTAGTAAGTTTAGGATTTTGTCTTAAGTTAGTTCTGTGAATCGGGCCCTTTAGCTCTAAAGTCAATCACATTATAACTGTGAACAGAAGTAATCAGAAATGGTATCACCAGAGGAAACTTCACAAAAACATGAACTAGGCTATATATATATTACCTACTGGCGGTCGCCAGTAGGTAGTTATAGTTAGGACCCCTTTTCCATAGGAAATCCGCAACATTCTATTTTGAATAACTTTGGCGCCGGTCGATGAATCCTCGCGAATTTCTCAAAATAGGTGGGGCGCTACGCTCCGCTCCTACCCTGAAAGTCTCGGGGGGATTCGTCAAGCGGGGGCTGAGATAAAAGGGGGGTCCCAAAACGCGTTTTTCCCATGCATTTTTCCATAGGACCTTTAGAACGAGCTACAGCCCGAACGGCTGAACAGAATTACTAGAAATTTGGCAGAGAGGTAGCCATAAGGTCAAGGAAGTGCCTTTTGCAGGTCTGGTGTAAATCTGTTCAGTATTTCCTGAGTAAATAGCATTTAAAAGCATATATATATGTGGGCGGAGCCTAACCACACATCTCATCCTGAGATCTGATTGGCTGTCAGCACTTCATCCAAGAAGTGTTGGCAGCCATCTTGGGACAAATATACATGATAGCACCTCATTAAAAAGCATTGCAGTTAATAGAAGGTTTTAAGACTTTAGTTACATTATAAATCATTTGTTGATGGTACCATACTCATTTTAGGAATTGTGGTATGTTCTAAGGTGATTTCACCATGTGAAAAAGCCTTCTGCTGGGATATCATGATTGAGAGAAAAATATTTTCTCATGCTTTTACCACAGAGGTTTGGAAGGTGATCTATAGGCTAAACTGAGAGCTTATTTTCTGTAAATTCACATTATCTTTCTCAGTCATGTGAGAATGAAGTCTGATATTCTCAGTAAAACATGTACATCCAACAAGGGCAGAGCCTGTCAGTTGATTCCTTTGTGTTCTACTGCAGCTTCCCAGAGTGTTCCAAAGAACTACTAGAGCGCTAACAGTCCTACTTATGATAAACGTATGGCACACCTGAAGCCATCTTGCTTGGATTAATGTGGTAACTCTTAAAACATTTAATTTAAAAAGGAACAAAATGAGGGGGTTCATTTTTCCATAAAAAGTATGATTAGTGCTGCAGAAAGAAAAATTAGGGCACATTTTGAGTGACTTCTCAAATCCTCTTCTATTTCATTAAAAAATTCTGACATGCAGACTGAAACATGCACTTTCAATACCAGCAGCAGTTTTCCCTGGTGAGCAGTAGCTTTACTACAGTGATCTAATGAGCAAAAAGAGTGCTAACATTCTGAATTTATGGCAAATGTGTGACACATCTGAATGCCTTCTTGATGGAATCAAAGTAAAAAACTGAAATTATTTCCTACTGAGGAGACTGCAGTAAATGAGGAAATTAGGAAACTTCATAACAAATAAGTCTCCCAAGATGGCCACCAGAGACAAAAGAGCCCAAATGTAGCCCAAATATCACCCAGATGTAGCCCAAGTATAGCCCAATGACAGAATGTCCCAGAATGTTCTTAAAAACAACTAGAGCGCTTACTGTCTTCATTATGACAAAAGTATGGCACACCTGAAGCCATCTTGATTGGAATAAACTGGTAACACTTAAAACATTTAATTTAAAAAGGAACACAATGAGGAGGTTCATTTTGCCATAGAAATTATGATTAATACTGAAGAAAGAAAATGAGGGCACATTTTGAGTGACTTCTCAAATCCTCTTCTATTTCATTAAAAAATTCTGACATGCAGACTGAAACATGCACTTTTAATACCAGGAGCAGACTTCCATGGTGGAGTAGTTTTACTACAGTGATCTAATGAGCAACTAGAGTGCTAACATTCAGAATTTATGGCAAATGTGTGACATATCTGAATACCTTCATGATGGAATCAAAGTAAAACACTGAAAGCATTTCCTACTGAGGAGACTGCAGTACATGAGGAAATTAGGAAACTTCATAACAAATAAATCTCCCAAGATGGCCACCGGAGACAAAAGAGCCCAAATGTAGCCCAAAATCAACCAGATGTAGCCCAAATATAGCCCAATGACAGAAGTGTGCAAAACACTTATTATTTTGTGTTTTTGCAGTGTTATATAGTGCAGACTTGTCAGGTATTGGAGTGCTTTACATGAGCATTGGTTACATCACACAAGAACAAATTCATTTTGGTTGTAGACATGGGGAGACTAAGTGATTTGACCAGAATCACAGAATGTCGAGCTGAAGCAGAAACTTCAACCTGGTTCCCCAGTTGCAAAGTCTGCAGTTCTGGAAGTAACACCACATCCTCTCCCCTAAGTGCAACATTTAATCAAGTGGTCAACTGGATAAAAAAACATAAAGATAACAAATAATTTAAAAGTGCTTTGTCGCTATTTGAAAACTCAGAAAATATGTCCTTATTTTAGTCTTTTAGAGCACTAACCATAATTTTGATGCCAATAAGACCCTCTCATATATGTAATTTCTAAAGGAAATGCTCTAGGTATTACAGTTTTGATTACATCAAGATGATGTCAGGCGTTCCACACTTTTGTAATAAATATAGAATGTTAGCAATCTAGTTGTTCATTAGGATACTGTTGAGAGGCAGAGGCCAGGGGCACGGACTCTGAAAATTGAAGGCAGGTAGGAGGGTGCAAAGGCAACAATTTAACCACACTGAGCAGGCAGGAAGGGCCGTGGAAGCACAACAGACTATGGAGGGCAGTGGAAAGGGGGGCAGGGGCAACAAACCAACAATACAGGACTTGCAAGAGAGGCTGTTGGAGGGAAGATCTATTACGGGTCAAGGAAGCTAGGGGCGGTCCCCAGATCCCCGGGAGCCACCACAGAACTGAGCAGGAGAGTGAGTCAGGGACAAAAGGGGCACCTTAATTTGAGCCGGGGTGCCTAGGAACGCTTGCTCCAAAAATGAAGAAAACAGACATATGAGACATGGAATTGGAGGCAGAATACAATGGCAGTTTAATGAGAAGATGCAACTTCAAAGAAACCGCAGAATAGAGACATAAAGTACAAAAAACAGAATCCAGATAATCATACAGCTGTCATAATATTCTCTGTATCTCAATTAATGTACTGACAGAGAGAGAGAGAAAACACATCTATAAATGCATCATGAGAAACAAGTTACACCAAGGAAAATGTTACCTAGGAACACTCACGTTTACTCTTAGAGCAAGCATTCCTGCAATTACAATACAAAATCTTTTAAATGCAAAAGTAAAGAGAACAATGGTTAAACATAACATGACATTTCATATAGGTAAAATAGAATAAGATACTTCAAGCAAAGCAGAGCAAGACATTTTAAGCAAAGGAAGACAAGAGCTCCCAGCTCTTGGGGAAAACCTGCACTGCCTGTTAACCTACATACAGACGGCGAGGTAGTCCGTCGATATCTGTGGGTGCTCCCTTTTTATATCATTTTGTGGGCTCCTTTGCATGCTACATCTACCTACGTATGCTACCCAAAAGCTTCGACTGCAGATTTTACCAGACATTTCGTCATTTACCCACTTAATGCTGACAATGGACTGGGTGAAAAGGTCAGTCTCTCAGGCCAATCGCTTATCGTAAGTTCCATAGAGCAAGCAGAAAATAATGGGTATTGTAGGGGAATTCAATATATTCATGTATAAAATCTCCTCAGTTCTCCTAACTTGACGCTCTGCGGTTGCCACTTCCTTAAAAGCGGGAAACCTGCCCAGGAAGCAAGTACCAGTCCAGGATGCAGCCTACTGTATGTCGACAGCTTCAGGGGGATGTTGAACTTTGATACCGAGCACGGAGCACTCGGGTAGGGTGGGGGCTACTAGTTTGGATCAGAAGGCCTCGCAGACCTGCCTTCAGACTGCTATACACTAAAATTGCAGAGCTATGGTCAATTTAACAAAGAGGCCTACATATTGAACAGAAGGGCCTACACAGGGGTTTTATGCTGGCTGAGTGGTAAGGATGTCTCAGGATAATTATATAGCAATACAGGACCCGCTGGTCAATTTAATACGGCCTACAAATGCAGCTGGCAGGGCAAGGACAAGGGTCTCATACTTCAGGTGTGGACAGAACGGGCCAGGGGCCCCCTGTGATACAAAATCTACCCTCCTTCAAGGCTGTGGCAATGTAATAGACCATTGTGGGCAGAAGGAAGAGGCAATGGTAGTACAACCATACATGCCAACAGACCCGATTCAGCCAGGAAACGTCCAATGTTTTTAAGCTCAAATGGGCTTTATTTGATCTGTCTCCTGTCTACAATATCCTCTTTTTCAATGTAACTCAAAGGGTAAAATCAATACCCCAGTTTTTTTTCAAAATCTCCCTCTTACCAAGTTCAAAATGTTCGCAAGTATGGTACGTTGGATCATGGAAGGAAATGGGATAGGGACATGGACTTGGATAACAGAGGACAGGAGGGACATGGAGAGGTGCACCAAACTGACCCTGCAGGGCAGGCATCAGGGTTTGCAGCAGCACAATACACCACACAGGGCATGCAGGACGGGAGTGCAGCACAACAATCCATAGAAAGCAAGAGGGAGGGGACAGGACCATGCACATGGACAACAGAGAACAGAGGGGCAAGAGGCAATGGTAGCTAGCTGACCATAATGGACAGACAGGAGAGAAAGCTGCAGCATAACAGACCATAAAGGGCAGGAGGGACGGATCAGGGGCATTACAATGGAACAGACAAGCCAGGAGGGAGGGAGTAGGGCTGGGGGCAAGGGGGCAGGGCAGGAGCAGCAAGATAGCCATGGAGGTCAGGCAGGATGGGCACTAGAAGCAAGACACACCATGAAGAGCAACAGTGAGACTGTGATGGCATACACACAGACCATGGAGGGAAGGTGGGAGGGGGTCAGGGGCAGCTAACTGACCACACAGGGAAGGTGGGAGGGGCCATGGCAGCACAGAAGACCATGCATGGCAAGTGGGAGGGTTAGTGGCAGCACAATGGCTATGATGGGCAAGAAGGAGGGTGGAGGGGCATGCACAAAGGACAATGGAGGATAGAAGGGAGGGTCAGGACCTGTGCACAGACAAGAAAGTTCAGGGGAAGGGACCTCACAACAGACCACACGGGGCAGGCAGGAGGAGCAGTTGCAGCACAACAGACCAGGGAGGGCAGAAGGGTGTGGCAGTACAATGGACCATGTAGGACAGGAGGAAGAGGATAGGGGCATGGCATGTGGACAGGCAGGGTGGAGGTGGCAGGGACAGGTTACAGTCATCTGACAATGCTAGGCAGGTGGGAGGGGAGTGGCAGCTCAACAGAACACTCAGAGTAGATAGGAGTGGCAGGTCCATGGGACATGGTGGGCAAAAAGGATGGAGCAGGGGCATGCACAAAGACATCGGAGGGCAGGGGGAAGGAGAATAGGGGCAGCAAGCTAAGCACAGAGTTTAAGCAGGAGGTCAATGATGGGGCATAGAATTGGGCAATGGAGGGCAGGAGGACTGGACTGGTACATCATACTAAATTGAGGGCAGTGGCAGCACATCAGACCATGCATGGCAGGAGGGAGGAGGCTAGTCCATGGATTCACACAACAGAGGATAGGGAGGAAGGGGATGGGGCAGCAAGCTAACTGTTCAGAGAAGGCGGGTATTAGGAACTTTATTGTTTTTAAAACATTGTGTCTGTGCGAATTTCTTAAAATATGAACAAGTATGCAGCATAATCTCACTTTTATTCAGGAAGAAGAGGACGTTTGTGACTGTGACTCCGGGCTCACTTGGCAGAAACACCCCCTGACCCTCCACCCCCTATCGCAAAATGTAATGCCCGTGAAAAGGGTAGGTGAACACGGTGTTATATAGAACATAGTCCTGAGAGCACGATTGAAAATGAAAACTAGATATAGTGTATGGTATAAACTATGCACCAAAAAGTGTGATATAAGATGAACCGGGCGTGAAATATAATTTGCAATACATTGTGCGCAATGACAGATTCATTGGAGAGCGCGAGATAGCACAGGCACTAGCGCGTGCTATGCGATATGCGCCTTGGAGTGTAATATGCACAGGGCAGTGTTGTGTAACCTAACTAGTCTCTAAAGTTGTAATATAAAATATGTGCTGGGGAGTGTAACGTTGCATATGCACTGTGACAAATATATGGATCCCAGATTGTAATATGTATGGCATAGCACTGTGCGTTATAACATAGGCATCGAGAAAGGCACGTTAGATGGGGCAATATAACCCGTGCGAAGACAAGTGTGGCATGACATATTCACGGGGTGGTGTTACAGTGCACATGGGCTAGAGAGTGTCATAGCATATGCACTAGCTAGTGGAATACAACACAGAGGTGTGTGGCACTCGGCAGGCAATGGTGGGTGTAACACAGCATTGGGCTCTGTCAGGAGCACGCTGTGACTCTCAAGTGATGTTCGTCCCCTTTCCAGAGAGTAAAATAAAAAGTATTACACATCCGGCAGTGGATGTGTGTTTTATTAACCGTGAGGGGGGTTTATTGCATAGTTTTGGTCGAATTTTTGTCGAATCCCCTTTGAATGGCTTGGTGTGCATGTGTATTAAATGTGCCCGTCAATAGCTACCCATGTTTGTATAAATAAACGACAAGGGTGTCTACCAGGATTAGGCACGGTAGGGCATCAGACATGTCAGAGCTTCACTAGTGGTGTAAATACATTCCACGTGGATTCATTGCATGCATAGTCGCCTTTTAATGAATATCACGCAAATCGTCATGGTGATAGGTACGTACGGTTTGTCCAGCATGTCCTAGGTGTGTCTATAAATATATATTTTTTAAAAATAATAAAAAACAGTGGCCGGCCCTGGGGATTGGGGTCAAAAAAATATAATTAGGAGACTGGCCCTGGGGGATGGGGTCATCAGGGCCAATAAATTAGAATAAGAAGGGGAACCAAACAGCCCCCCTTCTTAAAAAACTAAAATAAATAAAAGACTGGCATCGTGCCGGAGGCCATGCCCCCTCCGTGCAGCACTCTGCAAACGCGCCCCCAACAGGCATCTCCAGTATGCGCCAGGGAGCTGCGCTGCAGCCAGGTGTTCTGAGGCCAAGCCCCTTTTTACACCTCTCTGCAACGCAGCTCTGTGGCGCTTACTGGAGGTACCTAGTGGTCTAGTTTGACCCTAGGGACCCTTAGGATTCAGGGGGACTCTCAACTTAGAACAGCCACAGGGCGCGTTTACACAGTGGTGAAGGGAGGGGACGGGGCCTGAGGTGACGTGTGCAAACACGCACTATGGCATGTTTTAAATTGGGGATATAATTTCCCTTCAATACTGAGGGCCCCTGGGGGCTAACTAGCCCACCAAGTGCTTCCAGTAAGCGCCACTGAGCTGCATTGCAGAGAGGTGGTCCAGGCCGTGCCACTTTTTACACCTCTCTGCAACGCAGCTCTGTGGCACTTACTGGAGGTACCTAGTGGGCTAGTTGGACCCTAGGGACCCTCAGGATTCAAATGAACTTAATCTCCCAACTAAAAATGGACACAGGGCGTGTTTACACAGTGGTGAAGGGAGGGGACGGGGCCTGAGTTAATGTGTGCAAAAACGCCCTGTGGCCTGTTTTAAGAGGTAGTTTTAATCCCCATGCCCTATTATACACTAGGGGCTTACAGAGGAGGTCATGCTAATCACAGGGGGACCCCAACGCATAATGTTCCCTAGTGTATGTAGGTGTTTTCACTGTATTCTAAGTGTCTTTTAACATAGCACTGGCTCTAGGACTGGTTAGTCAGACTCAGTTACCACCAGTATCCGTCTGAAAAAGTTGAGGGTACAGGATGATTTTGCAACAAGGCTTCTTTCTGCTCTTCTTTTTGTTCTTTCTGCACGTTATCCTTCTTCCTGCACTTATCTTCGTATTTGAGGACTTCTGTTGCTTCTTTCTGCACTTCTTTTGTTTCTTTCTGTGCATTTTTTCTTCTTTCTTCACATGTCCTATCTCTGTAGGCATAGTTAGAAATTAGCATTTAAAAAACCTTTGAAATTCACTGAAAAAACCATGGGTTTCACACACGTTATAGTTAGGAATTAGCATTTAAAAAACCTTAGAAATTCAATGAAAAAAACAAAGGTTTCACACATGTTATAGTTAGCTGGACATTTCACTCGTAAAAAACCATTGAAATTCCCCCGTTATAGTTAGTTCAGCTAACTATAACTCGCGCGCCCGCAATGCACTACTGATGACGTCACATATTACATCACTCATGACATGGTCACTGACATCACTCATGACATCACTGATGACATCTCAAATGACATCACTGATGACATCACTGATGACATCATCCAGTGATTGTGTGTTTTTATGAAAATTATATATTTTTTATATTTATGTATATCTCAAGGTCAAAGGAAGAATAAATGGGTATATAAGTGTCTAAATGGATACTTTTTTTTGGAATTTTTTTTGTGTAACTGACTGTTTAAGTGTATCATAGTGAATACATGGCTTACTGAGTAATCTTTAAATATTTAAATATCTGTATCAGTTTCTTACTTTGTGTATAAGTGGCTGCATGGGTTGGTGAGTAGCTACATGAGTGTCTATATAGGTTATTAGTTGGTTTTTTATCACTATGAGTGTCTGAGTTTCTGTATGGTTCGGTGGGGGGTATTACTTAGTGCATAGGTGCATGAATGAGTGACTCACTGTTTGTATGTGTTGAATACAGCATGTGTGCAGGACTGTATGGGTGGATGAGTGTGTGCATGGGTGTGTTAGTGAGTGAATGACTGTCTCAATAGTGTCTTTATGAGTAACTACATATGTTTTAAACTAGTATATGTGACTATTGGTGTATATAAGTGAGTATATGTGAGAGTGAGAGATTGGAAGAGTTCCTGTATGAATAAGTATGTGTTTCTATAAGTGATTGTTTAAAAGAGTAAGTATATGTAAGTTTCTGTAGAAGTAAGTGTGGTGGTGTGTGTATAACTGTATATGCAAGTAAATGGATGATTGATTCTTTATTAGCATGAGTGACTATGTGTGTGAGTTACTCTATGGATGAGTGGCATTGTGTAACGGGATGTACAGGTGTATGAGTACATATGATGAGTGAGTACATGTATGAGTGACTGTAGAGGACTGTTGGTGAATTACTGTATGTGTATGTGGTTCTTAGAATTACTGAATAGGTTGTTGTAACTGATATTGATATGTTCATTATTTTGAACATTTTAGTTTCTATTTTTGAATGTGTGTTTCAATGGTTATATTAGGGGGAGAGGAGGTCTGCCACTCTATCACAAGGATGATGTCATCAGTGATGTCATCAGTGATGTCATTTGAGATGTCATCAGTGATGTCATGAGTGATGTCAGTGACCATGTCATGAGTGATGTAATATGTGACGTCATCAGTAGTGCATTGCGGGCGCGCGAGTTATAGTTAGCTGAACTAACTATAACGGGGGAATTTCAATGGTTTTTTACGAGTGAAATGTCAAGCTAACTATAACATGTGTGAAACCTTTGTTTTTTTCATTGAATTTCTAAGGTTTTTTAAATGCTAATTCCTAACTATAACGTGTGTGAAACCCATGGTTTTTTCAGTGAATATATATATATATATGATCAAGGCAGGGATCTGCCGAAACGCGTCATGGCGATTGATGGTGTGCTGAAATAAACAAAATCGCACCAAACCTGGGTCTACTCTCGTTTGTTTGGAAAAGCAGCAAAGCGAGGTTTGTGGCATATATATATAAATATATATATATATATTTTTTTTCACTAAAAAAACATAGGTTTCAGGGGTGTTATAGTTAGCTGGACATTTCACTCGTACAAAACCATAGAAATTCCTCCGTTATAGTTAGCTTTGCTAACTATAACTCACCCGCCGACAATCCACTGCTGATGATGTCGCATATTACATCATTCATGACATGGTCAGTGACATCACTGATGATATCACTGATGACATCTGAAATGACAACACTGATGACATCATCCAGTGAATGTGGTTTAGGTTTGCTATTTAAATATGTATTATATATATAGCAATCTGCATTGAAGAATGCGTGGATATATAAATATCTGGATGGAGGATTTAGTAGCAGTGTGATTGGCTGTTTACTTGACTAATTTATAGTGTCTCACTAAATAAATTGGATACTGACTAAACTGTGTGAATAACTGTATCACTTTATCAGTTGTTGTGTAAACTGCTGCACCAGTTGGTTACTAGCTAAGTGAAAGTCTATATTAGTTATTGATTAGTTAACTGAATATTTGTATGGGAGAGTGAATGTGTGTGTGGTTCAGTGGGGGGTATGTGACTACCCAAAGATGTGAGAATAGTTGATTCAGTAGGTATATGAGGTTAAGACTACATGTTATAACAGTTGTTTGGGTGAGTGAATATCTTTATGGGTGTGGTGATGAGCAAATATATCTCTCAATGGTACATGTCCAACAAACTAGAAAAATAAAAGACAGTGTATGTGACAGTTGTTGTATATAAATAAGTATATATAAGACTCAGTGATTATATGAGTGACTGTATGGATAACTGTTTACTTGTAATAGTGATTTTATAACACACTAAGTATGAGTTACTATCTATATGAATACATTAAGTGGTGTTTGTATAAGTGTGTAGGTGAGTAAATGTAAGTATGATCCATTGTTTGCATAAGTGAGTAGGATGACTGCATAAGTGAATAGGATGTGTGCTGGTGTGTAATGTCGATATAGGTGTATAAGTATATTTGATAGTGTTCTATTGATGATTGACAGCATGTATGAGTGAATCTATAGGTAAGTGATTAGATGTGTGTGTAAATCTAGGAATCACTGAGTGGGTTTTTAAAAACTTGTATTGGTGTGTCAATGGATTCAAATATGGTACTCTGTATTTTACAGTGAGTGATGTAAGGTTATACTACTGTTTGATGAGGTGTATCTGATTGTCACATGGATGATGTCGTCAGTGATGTCATTTGAGATGTCATCAGTGATATCATCAGTGATGTCACTGACCATGTCATGAATGTTGTAATATGTGACATCATCAGCAGTGGATTGCGGGTGCACGAGTTATAGTTAGCAGAACTAACTATAACGGAGGAATTTCTATGGTTTTGTACGAGTGAAATGTCTGGCTAACTATAACACCCCTGAAACCTATGCTTTTTTAGTGAATTTCTAAGGTTTTTTAAATGCTAATTCCTAACTATAACAACTATAACATGTCTGAAACTTATGGTTTTTTCAGTGAATTTCAAAGTTTTTTTATGATAATTTTTAAATATATAAATAGTTATATATAGTTTTTTGATACTGTTTTTCTACATTTTTAAAACTATTTATTTTTACATATTTAAAAAAAAAAAAAACATAACATATTTTTAATATAAATTTAAAAAAAATGTTTTTACAAATATTGAAACTCTAATATTTTTTTATATGATATTTTTAAAAATAGGTTTATACTATTTTTTTATTATTAGTTTTTCAAATATTTTTTGGAGTCGCGCACCCAATGTGTACCTTTCTCGATCACTGCGCGGAACCTAGTCGCCATTTTACGATTGTTGTGTAGGATCCGCTTAGGGTGTGCAATGGGTGCATATTTTCCTGCGCGATTGCTATGCGACCTGTACGCGAATCCAGGCGCATAAGCGACACATACGTATTACGTTACGCGACGCTCGCGCGCTTCCGCGTAACGTCATATACGTGTTCGACGTGGTAGGTGCGCGACTCCCGCAAATTTTTTTAATGTCGAATAAGATATTTATATGTATTCAATATACATATCAAGGCAAGACATTATCTGACCTAATCATAAAAATAATATACTTTTACTTTTAATAAACCTATATTACTTTGTAATGCGATTTCGCAAAGTGGCGCTGGGTGCATGCTGCCTGCGCGCACGGTGTGCGGACCCCATGTGACCTGAAAAAATGAGATTTGATTGGTTCATAACATTTCCCATTGTAACTATTGAAGGACCCCACCCATTTCCATCATTCTTCTTTGAGCTTCTTTGGAGGAACAACTCACACCTCAGAAGAACTTGTTTTTGCGGATTTCCACAGCTGCTATTCATTTCCATCTGAAGACAATGGCTTCTGGACAGCAGCCACCATCAGATTCAGAACATTCTTCAGATGATGGGTTTGTTCCTGAACCTCCACGCCCTGAACAATACACCTCAGTGGTTTGGAAAAAAAAATCCTTTCCTGAAGGACAAACTAAAACTAATGCAACTAAAGTTACGTGCAAAATCTGCCAGAGGGTCCTGTTGAGAGGTGATCCAACCAAGAAGTACTCTTGCTGGACCGCAAGTATGATGAAGCACCTCAGGACTCTGCACCCCGTCAACCTGGCAAGGGAAGAGTGCCGAAGAGTGCGTGACAACCCTCCGCCAGCAATGGGAAGTACATCTGCGGCATCGCCATCTTTCGGTCACCCGGACATACGTCACGAATTCGGACAACTTAAAATTAGTTGCATTAAATGCAACAAACTTCTCTGCTATGGAGAGCAGTCCATTGACCTTATCTGCAGAGCGCAGAAAAACCATCAGTGTTAAACTTTTGTTTAGTTTTTTTTCCCTAAAGTTCACTATTTTGTTCATCCTGTTCCCTTTTATTGTTTAAAAAAAAAATCACAAAATCGTTGAAAAAAGCACAACCCCCCCCCAAAAAAAAGATCTTTTCAGAACTAACTTCTCTGGTTAAAAAAAGAGATATATTTGAATGATAGTGTGTGAAAGTTTAGATGAATGTATGCGTAGTGCATGATTGACTGAAGGAATGCATTAATAGTGTATGGTGAATGTATAAGTGCAGAACTATAAGGAAGTGCTGCAGCATGGCACTGTAAGCTCTTTAGCTGCAGTGTGCTGTGGTACTTCTGAAGCACAGGGATGCAACATATGTACATAAATATGTTGCAAGTCTATGCTTCCCTCTGCACTGCTGCTTAAACTGCAGCCATGTGGTGACACAGGCACCCTTGCACCATGGTGCAAGGATATCTGTGTCGTGTGGAGTTTGTTTTTGAGCAGGAACACACACCTTCCTGCTCAAAAACAATCAGTAAAGGCATTTTTCTCCTTCAATGTATGCTGAGCATTGTAGCATATATTGAAAGAGAAAAAATGAGGAGAAATGAAAACAATTCTCCTTGTTGTGCCTTACTACACCAATTAGAGGATGGTCCAGCACTCACACACATGTCCAGATGTATGATTTCTGATTAATCTGGAGATGTGTCTTCTTCTATGAGTGTTCTGTGCAAAGACGCACAGCAACACGTATAGAACGCCCTTTCAACGCTAACTGGTGTGTATAATGAGGCCGTATTTACATGGAGGAGAAAAGGTAGACAGAGTGCCTTTTCCTCTCCTTGTAAATGTGAAAGACTGTCTTGCGCTATAACTATGTTACAAAGAATGACATGTCTCTGTTTGGAAAATTGCTTGCGAATGATAGGAGGTAAGCACAGAGTTTTGTCTGCAAAGATGCTCAAAGAAGAATGATTGAAATGATTGCGGTCCTTCAATAGGTACAATGGGAAATATTATGAACCAATCAAATCTGTTTTTTTGCAGGTCACATGATAGCCTATGACACGGAGATTCCAAAACTACATAGGTATAAACAGGGTGTTTTGAAGAGTGTATTCAAACTTTGTAGCTTCTTGTAGATCTGCTTGCATAGTATATAAAGAAATTAACTTGTACTAGGGTTAATGACTAGGCCAATTCTTACCTATATGACTTACAAATGGAGTAATTTCAATACTGCAAAGAGAGAAGAAGATACATTTATAAGTACTTAGGTTTTGGCAAAGTGATAGGACATGTTTATAGAGTGGTAATGGTAAGGGATGGAGCCTGATGAGACTTGTGCAAACACACTCTGTGACGTGTTTTAAGTTGAGGAATTTAGTTTCTTTTAATCATGAAAGTCCCTGGGCCCTACTAACCCACCATGTCTCTGTATTGAACACCATACAGCTGCATTGCACAGAGGTGCTCTGAAACCATGTCCTACTGTATACCTCTATGCAATGCAAGTCTTTGGCATTTTCTGCACATATCTGGTGGGTTAGTTGGACCCAGGGACACACGGTATTCATGTTAACTTTATCCTGTAACGTAAAACACCCACAGAGCATCTTTCCACACATATTTACTCCGTCCATCCCCCCCTTCTTCACCAATGTGGAAACACATCCCATTGTGCATATTAATACTTAGTTAAACTTACCTTCGCAGTAATAGAAATAAAACATGGTACACATTTTTTTCAGTTGTTGTTTATATTGTAAGTTGTGGTAAATTGCTTATTTTAGAATTAGGATCTGTGAAAGAAAAGAAAAAATAGTTATAACATGTAATAATACATTTTTAACAACACAGCATAATTTAAACATTTTACAAAGTAATTTCTTTGCCTGTTTTTGCTGTTCTCAGAATATATTGAATTTCACTAGAAATAGTGATTTCAATCGTACTCATCACATAACAGCGGGCAAAAAAACCCAACAATTTATCCTCAGTAAAATACCAGATAATACAAATCACACATATATAAAATGCTTACTGCTAAGAAACTTTTATAACTTTAATTTATAAACACTGTAAATGTTGTCGCTTAAAAATATACACCGAGACAATGTGTAAGAAAAACTCCATAATTCAAACATATACCTTTCTATGAGGCCAAATGGTATTTTTGCACTCCTTTTTATGTAAATTGTCCAATGGTAATCCTATTAAATTATAATAATAAATTCCTCAGAGGCTGAATTATCTTCCTAAAACTTTGGCTTTAAAAATATTAGTTAGGAATTTGGTAATTCGCTAGGCAAACGTTGTTTGAAAACCAACTGAGCATCATTACAAAGTGTCCAGCCTTTGTCACATTTTAGATAGGCAGTGTAATGTCCAGATGTTGTGGAAGGACCATCATGGAAAATTATTGCAACTGCTACAAAAGTCCTTCCTGATATTGATAGTTGAGTTGCTACAAAAAGTTTTATTAAAGTGTCCAATTTTCTTCCATCAGCTGTACAACGTTGCATCATTAAAATTATATATTGTCCATATCTTTGTAAAAATAATGTTGATAACATTTCTGATTTACATTGGCTACACTCCATGTTTTGATTTGCAGCTTTAACTAAATTATTGAAAGACACTGATTTACAGTTCGGTAATGTTAAATATAGAAATCTTTCAGTGTCTACATTAGTGCTACATGTATACATACCATTTTCACAATGATGTTCCCATTTATAACAAAGGCCAAAAATATTTTCTATTTCTACACTTTCATTTTCTAAAACGGTAAGCATATACATGAGAAATTCCTGAGCATCTTGTAGGATATTTTGCGTAAATTGTGTAGAACCAGAACATACATCCAAAAGATTACGAACATCAGAAACGGTTTGTATTTTACTTGTATCCGTTCTCAATTTTTCATAAACAGAATGCAACAAGGAACAAAATATTTTTTCCCGATTCTCCATAATTTGCTGTTACAAACCTTCAAGAAAAAAAACAACATTGACCACTACATTAGCATAGCAATGGACACCTGAGCTATTTTCATACTGATAACCAACAATTTCTTCAACAGTGTCCTTTTTCTTTTTGCTTGCAATGACAACATTATCTTGTTTTTTTCCCTTCTCTACACCTTTAGTACAGATATTCTCATACCTTCTTTTTCGACCAACCACACGCTTTTCAAAAACAGGATATTGACCTAAATTGGGAGCATACGCTCTTCTTAACCTATTATACTCTTTTACACAGTTTGCATCTGCAGTAACTTTTGTGTCATCAAAATCAATCAAAAACAAACCAGATAATGTTCTGACTCGCGACAAAGCAACATATACTATACCCTCTTTAACACGGTAGATCCAATGTTCACCAGTGCACTGTCTACACTTAATCCTTGAGATTTATGAATAGTCACTGCGTATGTCAGAGAAAACGGAAATTGTTTCCTACGGACATATACATCTTTAACAAGCAAAAAACGAACTGAACAACAACCAATTTCTTTAACTTCTTCAATCTGATCAAATTTAATTTTTAAAAATTCTGTTCCATCTTTTTTCTGAGAATTAACAAAATCCACAACTTTACCGATTGCTCCATTAACTAAACCTTTTTCTACATCCAAATTATGCCTTAAAATTACCCAACAGTTTATACATGCATATAGATTCTTTTCTAAACCAGCCGTTTTAGATATCTTTTTTTCTAAAGAATCCGATTTTGTTTTCAATTTTCCCGTCAAAATAATAGTGATTCCTTCATGCTCTATTTTATCGATGGCTTCCATTTTTATAACTTCTTCATTTTCCAGTTTCAAAAGTTGTTAGTTGAATATAGAACACTCGCGCAGTGTTGGCATTAAGCAGATTACAGATTTATTTTCTGCAATTTTCATGTATTTTTTCTCAGGAACCACATTTTCATTTGGAAACAAATTGGAAGTAATCGACTCTGCAAAGCATGTTTGCCATGTTCTGTCAGTAGTCCAATTCTTATATCTTGAAGAACAGTTCCATATTCAGCATCATTTGCCTGTCGCATATTTTTTGTCAGTTCTTTGTATTCAAAATATGACCAAATGTTCACATTTCCCACACTACCCAGAGACTTTCTGGTGTCTTCATGCGCAAGTCTTTTAAATACTGGTTGTCCTTTTACAGGAGTCAGTTGCAGTAGATCTCCAAAAACTATGACGTGTCTTCCTCCAAATAACACATCATACTCTGTTTTAAGAATTTGCTGCATTCTTAAATGCACAAAGGCAAGCATTACATTTGAGATCATTCTTCCCTCATCAATAATGAGAAGTTTCATTTTCTTCAGGACTCTTGAAACTTCACAACAAGCTTCTCCAGACAGCTTGTGGTATTCCAATTTGTTCTCAATGCTCTACTGGTAGCATTAGTAAACAATGTAATGTAATTCCTTTAATGTTATGTGCTGCCAACCCAGTTGGAGCAGTGACAAGACAAGACAAATGCGACTCAGTTGTTTTCTGTAGATAACTTGTAATTACTTTAATTAAGAAACTTTTTCCTGTTCCAGCTTGTCCACTCACATATATTCGGATAGGTTGAAATGATGTGCATGAGCACTCTTTCTTTTCATGAAGTAATCCATTGTCAATCTGTTGTCATGCTTGCTGATATATTTGTTTCTGTTCAACATTTAGTTGTTCTTCCAAGTTTGCTAAATCCATTACATCTTCTTGAGCTTGATGCATTGCTGTTTCCACCTGATTCATGGCAATTGCTGCTTCATTTTCAACAATTGGTTGTCCTAGTGGATCTTGACTCAGCGCAGCAGAACTTTGACTGTCTTGAGAACTGTCTCTAGCAATCTCAGCTGCAATTGTAGCTTCTTGATCAATTTCATCATTCAACATTTTCATATAATTTGCAAAAGCACTGCATTGTATGCTATCTTTACAAGCATTAAATGAATCTTCATAGCTCGGAAAATCTCCAAGTAATTCCAGTTCTGAACGCCACGGTTTGAACAGTTGCAAAAGGGCTAAATAGTAAAATGTCCTTTTATCAGCAGTGTTGCAACTCAGCTTCCTGTGATTTATCAAATTTCCTTTCCTTTGTTTCACCAAACATCCTTCGTAACCAATGACTTCATATATTCCATCATTGATGTTCTCTGTAGTATTCCGTTTAAAAGTGTAGTTTTGCAGCACTTCATAGAGACACTTGTTCTCAAGATGATGACTTCTGTTTGGGTAATATGTGTCCAACATATTCATTTTCAAAATATCTGTACTTTCTGGTTCTTTTTCTGCTAAATATTAAATTTCTCGAACATATTTCAGTACCCGATTTTGCATTGCTGCAAGACCTAGACTCACCCAAATGATTCTTCTAGTTTTGGAGTATAGACTTGCAGATGATAACCGATCTGAGCATTCATATGCTCCAATTTCTCGATGCGATAACATCTTCAAACTGAAACTGTATAATTTCTTACTAAGAGTCTTCTCGTGTGAAATCTCTTCCCACATTTCTTTCAGTTCCGTCTTTTCTGATTTAGTAATGTAGGACATTACATATCGAGAAACAGCAATGTAATTGTCCGCAATGTACTTAATATCCATGTTAGCATTCCACATGGATAAAATAACTGGATAGTAGTTATTTATGTATTTTGACTCTTCGCTTCTTCTTAAGTTGTAGGTATTTTTTGGAGACTTTCTTGTGATGGTATGTCGCATAGCTGACATAAAACTGTTCACTCTTCCCTTGGATAATACAGGACATGGAAATGCAAAACGACATTTGGTATAGAACTTATCCTTAGACTTGTACTTTCATCGACATTATTGTCCACATCGATGGCTTTGGAATCATAAGACTTGTTGCTTTAAGTTTTTATCTTCTGTGCTTTTGGGTACAGCACATGTGGCATATTCTTCAATAAAAGACAAAACAGTATCATCTGAATCTGTTCCAAATTTGGGGGCGTCCTTGATCCATAACAACATATGTATATGAGGAGCACCTCTCGCTTGGTACTCCTTTCTCCAAAAGAAATCCACAACTTCTCCAAGAGGAGGATTTTTTTATTGCAGATAAAAGTCATCATAGCTTCAAATCGGTAAATAGACATAATATCGAAAAAATAATATCGAACAACAAGAATATCGAAGTCAAAATATCGAGATAACATTAATATCGAAGTGTAGAATATCGAGGTAAGTAATATCGTTTTTTTAGTGTTTAGTAAAATATCGAAGTATGAAATATCGATGTAGTAATATCGTTTGAAGATAATATCGATTGAATAGTTTTGTTAGAAATATCGAAATATAATATATATATTGTTTAAAATGTGTATTTAGTGTATATTGAATAAGTAAATTGTTTAATTATATGTATAAATACTTTATTAAAGTATAAAATATAATTAATAGTGTTAAGTAATTTATAGTATGATATGTTTTAGGAGCGGGATGTTGGGTTATTAGGGGATAAGGGTGGGGAGTGTTTAAAAAATATTAGTGTAAAATCAGATAATAATTTAAAAATATTAAATAATAAATAATTATGAATAGCAAATTGTAATGAAATTTCTAAATTAAATATTTATAATTTAGAAAATAATAAAGAAATTATATATATTTTTTAGGAGCAGGATGTTGGGTTATTAGGGGATAAGGGTGGGGAGTGTTTTAAAATTGTTAGTGTAAAATCAGATAATAATTTAAAAATATTAAATAATAAATAATTATGATTAGTAAATTGTAATGAAATTTCTAAATTAAATATTTATAATTTAGAAAATAAAAAAGAAATTATATATATTTTTTAGGAGCGGGATGTTGGGTTATTAGGGGAGAAGGGTGGGGAGTGTTTTAAAAATGTTATTGTAAAATCAGATAATAATGTAAAAATATTTAATATTCAAGATTTCGAAATTTCAAAATTTCAATAAAAATTCGAAATTATATAATTTGAAATTATAATGAAATTTAAATTTTGTTTTATGAGTGGGATGTAGGGTTATTAGTGTATAAGGGTGGGGAGTGTATTAAAAAGATTACTGTAAAATTGGATAATAAGTTATAAATATTAATACTAAAGAATTAGAAATGTTAAAATTTAAATGTAATTTTGACAATGTTTTAAAAAAAATTCAAAATAATTTCGAAATTATTTTTTTGTTTCATGGTTGGGAATTTGGGTTATTAGGGTGTAAGGGTGTGGATTGTATTTTAATAATTATTACAACATTATAGATTAATAAATAAATATTTAATTTGGAATAATTCAAATTTGTGAACATTTTATGTCAAAATCTAATTATATAATTTACATTGGAAATTATAATTTCAATATTTATGTTGTATTTATGGGTGGGATGTGGGTATATTAGGGGAGAAGGGTGGGGAGTAATTTTTTAAAATAATATTGTAAACATAGATCATAAAAAAATTCAATTTATTAGTAAATATTGTGAAATCTAAAATTTTAAATAAAAATTATAATTAAATAATTGTATATTTGCAATTTATATGGAAAACATATTGTACATATTTATTTTGGAATTAGGGTTAATATGGGATAGGGGTGGGTATTGTAACTATAGTATTGTTAAATTTAATAGTTTTTAAATGATATCTCATAGTTAATAAATGTAGATTATTAATATTTTAAGTGATGTTATAACCAGCACCTTGTCTCAGTTTGATCTTTCTGGAGCAGGAATATTAAATTTAATTGGGTTACTGTCCAGCACCTTCCCTGAGTTTATGTTAACTGGAGTGGGAATAGTAAATTATCTAGGGTTACTGTCCAGCACCTTCTCTGAATTTATGTTAACTGGAGTGGGAATAGTAAATTATATAGGGTTACTGTCCACCACCTTCCATGACTTTATTTTAACTGGAGTGGGAATAGTAAATTATATACAGTTAGTGTCCAGCATCTTCCCTGAGTTTATGATAACTGGAGTGGGAATAGTAAATTATTTAGGGTTAGTGTCCAGCACCTTTCTTGACTTTATGTTAACTGGAGTGGGAATAGTAAATTATATAGGGTTACTGTCCAGCACCTTTCTTGAGTTTATGTTAACTGGAGTGGGAATAGTAAATTATATAGGGTTACTGTCCAGCACCTTCTCTGAATTTATGTTAGCTGGAGTGGGAATATTAAATTATATAGGGTTAATGTCCACCACCTTCCATGACTTTATCTTAACTGGAGTGGGAATAGTAAATTATATACAGTTAGGTGCCGATCACAATCCGGTAAAAACCGGGTACGAACCGTCGGACGGAGCATATTCTCCGTCCGACGCGTACCCGGTCGTCAAAATATACAAACATGGAATTACGATTCGCACGGGTACACCATTACCGTACGAATCGTAAAAAAGACCGACCGAACAAAAAACACCTACCAATGCGATCCGGGAAAGCGCCGACCTGACGTCAGGACGCACGCAGCCAGCCATTCACGACCCAGGAATCACGATTCGCACCGACGTCACCCCGCACGGTGAATATTTTGCGGCAGCCAAAAACTGCCGGGAAATCAGGACGACGCGAACAAGGACCACCAGTACGCGACGGACAGACGACGACGCGAACAAGGAGGACCAGTACGTGACGGACAGACATGGACCCGAACCTACGAGTCATCCCTGCCCTCATAGCAGTCCACCTCCTCTACAGGTTACGACGCAGACGCCGCAGAAGGTCAGAATAACTAAGGGAGGGGGGAAAGTGGGGTGGGGTGGGGGTGGCACTACCAGGGCAGGCCACAAAACAACCACATGAGTGACACACTACACATGGCCTGGACATACCTGACTCCCATGCCCTGGTCACCACGAGGGGGTGGGGGCGTGTCCTGATAATCCAGCGACCGCCACAACGGAAGTCCGTCACCACGCGAACCGGCAACACAACCAGACAGGTACGTCCCGTACCCACGCCTGAAGAGCGTGGGTACGAGTCGGACCACGCCCACACACGTCACCCCAACAATGGCGGGACGGATCGCACCCACGTGGCAAAGGCCTGGGTACGGGCCGCACAAACATCACATAGCGTGGGGACGGATATGTACGGACCCTACCCCCACCCCGTATGCAAGGAGCGTACCCCCCACCCCAACAGTGAAAGTACGACCCGTACCCCCACCCGCGTATGCAAGGAGCGTACCCCCCTGCCCAACAGTGTAAGTACGACCCGTACCCCCACCCACGAATGCATGGAGCGTACCCCCCATGCCAACAGTGTAAGTACGACTCGAACCCCCACCCACGAATGCAAGGAGCGTACCCCCCAGCCCAACAGTGTAAGTACGACCCGTACCCCCACCCACGAATGCAAGGAGCGTACCCCCCACCCCAACAGTGTAAGTACGACCCGTACCCCCACCCGCGAATGCAAGGAGCGTACCCCCCTGCCCAACAGTGTAAGTACGACCCGTACCCACACCCGCGGACGTACGGAGCGTACCCCCAGCCCAACAGTGTAAGTACGACCCGTACCCCCACCCGCGGACGTACGGAGCGTACCCCCAGCCCAACAGTGTAAGTACGACCCGTACCCCCACCCGCGGACGTACGGAGCGTACCCCCAGCCCAACAGTGTAAGTACGACCCGTACCCCCACCCGCGAATACAAGGAGCGTACCCCCCTGCCCAACAGTGTAAGTACGACCCGTACCCCCACCGACGAATGCAAGGAGCGTACCCCCCACCCCAACAGTGTAAGTACGACCCGTACCCCCACCCGCGAATGCAAGGAGCGTACCCCCCACCCCAACAGTGTAAGTACGACCCGTACCCCCACCCGCGAATGCAAGGAGCGTACCCCCCTGCCCAACAGTGTAAGTACGACCCGTACCCACACCCGCGGACGTACGGAGCGTACCCCCAGCCCAACAGTGTAAGTACGACCCGTACCCCCACCCGCGGACGTACGGAGCGTACCCCCAGCCCAACAGTGTAAGTACGACCCGTACCCCCACCCGCGAATGCAAGGAGCGTACCCCCCTGCCCAACAGTGTAAGTACGACCCGTACCCACACCCGCGGACGTACGGAGCGTACCCCCAGCCCAACAGTGTAAGTACGACCCGTACCCCCACCCGCGGACGTACGGAGCGTACCCCCAGCCCAACAGTGTAAGTACGACCCGTACCCCCACCCGCGGACGTACGGAGCGTACCCCCAGCCCAACAGTGTAAGTACGACCCGTACCCCCACCCGCGAATGCAAGGAGCGTACCCCCCTGCCCAACAGTGTAAGTACGACCCGTACCCCCACCGGCGAATGCAAGGAGCGTACCCCCCTGCCCAACAGTGTAAGTACGACCCGTACCCACACCCGCGGACGTACGGAGCGTACCCCCACCACACCAGTGTCAGTAGACTCGTACCCTCACCTCTAATGCAGTGTGCGTAACCCCACCGTGTATGTGCCAAGCGCACATATCCAGAAATCGGAGGTGTGTGTGCAGAGTCCACCCAGCAGTGCCCTGAGACAGGAGTGGTGGGTGTGGAGTCCTCCCAGCAGTGCCCTGAGACAGGAGGGGTGGGTGCCCATCACTCCCAGCAGTGCCCAGAGACAGGAGGGGTGTGTGCAGAGTCCTCCCAGCAGTGCCCTGAGACAGGAGGGGTGGGTGCAGAGTCCTCCCAGCAGTGCCCTGAGACAGGAGGGGTGGGTGCCCATCACTCCCAGCAGTGCCCAGAGACAGGAGGGGTGTGTGCAGAGTCCTCCCAGCAGTGCCCAGAGACAGGAGGGGTGTGTGCAGAGTCCTCCCAGCAGTGCCCTGACACAGGAGGGGTGGGTGTGGAGTCCTCCCAGCAGTGCCCTGAGACAGGAGGGGTGGGTGTGGAGTCCTCCCAGCAGTGCCCTGACACAGGAGGGGTGGGTGCAGAGTCCTCCCAGCAGTGCCCTGACACAGGAGGGGTGGGTGCAGAGTCCTCCCAGCAGTGCCCTGACACAGGAGGGGTGGGTGCAGAGTCCTCCCAGCAGTGCCCTGACACAGGAGGGGTGGGTGCAGAGTCCTCCCAGCAGTGCCCTGACACAGGAGGGGTGGGTGCAGAGTCCTCCCAGCAGTGCCCAGACACAGGAGGGGTGGGTGTGGAGTCCTCCCAGCAGTGCCCTGAGACAGGAGGGGTGGGTGTGGAGTCCTCCCAGCAGTGCCCTGACACAGGAGGGGTGGGTGCAGAGTCCTCCCAGCAGTGCCCTGACACAGGAGGGGTGGGTGTGGAGTCCTCCCAGCAGTGCCCTGAGACAGGAGGGGTGGGTGTGGAGTCCTCCCAGCAGTGCCCTGACACAGGAGGGGTGGGTGCAGAGTCCTCCCAGCAGTGCCCTGACACAGGAGGGGTGGGTGCAGAGTCCTCCCAGCAGTGCCCTGACACAGGAGGGGTGGGTGCAGAGTCCTCCCAGCAGTGCCCTGACACAGGAGGGGTGGGTGCAGAGTCCTCCCAGCAGTGCCCTGACACAGGAGGGGTGGGTGTGGAGTCCTCCCAGCAGTGCCCTGAGACAGGAGGGGTGGGTGCAGAGTCCTCCCAGCAGTGCCCTGAGACTGGAGGGGTGTAACACATGTGTGTGAGGCCAGAATTATCCACATGCATACTGGCTACAAGGGAACATGTCCCCATGAACTCATGTCAACAGACTCCACACACAAGTACAGTGATCACCAAGGATGCCACGATTGTCGCAGGTGGAGACATGGCCCTGCATGCATGGCCAAAGTAGAAGGGCTCCGTCACACACACAGCTCATGTAGACACAGCTCTGCGCTAAACATTGGGAACACCCTGCAGGGAAGAAAGCTGGGTACACAGAGGAAGGAATACACCCTTGGACAAGTGCACCATGCAGTAACTGCCTACATGAACAAAGAAAGTTAGCCAACACCTTGTGATGGCACACAGATCACAGGGTCCCACCAATGAGCAGTACACTACTACATATCCCACACACCCAAACCCTTACACACCACCCAAAACCATGTAGCAGCCCCACCAACACCAATACCAGCATAGCAGTAGTGTGATAATGAAAACAAAATTAAGCTTTATTCTGCAGGAGCACAATGTCCGTGGATCGCAGGCAGTTCAATCTTCACAAAGCCCATAGGGCAGTCAATGATTCTCAGCTGGATGGGGGACACAGTGGGATGCGTGTCCCCTACCTTGCCTGCACAGTCAAATGGCATCGTCTTCCACACTGGTGAGGGCATCAGGGGGGGGGGGAGCAACAGGCACCGCAGGGACATCAGGGCAAAGGGGCGGCGTTGTGGGTGCAGGGATGGAGGAGTCCACCACAGGGGGTGGGTCAGTGCCAAAGGCGGAGGCCAGGATGGCACTACACACCTTTGCAAGGTCATCCAGGGAGTCCCCTGCACCCGAAGGGACCTCAGGCCCCAAGGAGGGGGGGGGGTCAGAGGGATGGGTCGCAGCGCCACCGGGGGAGGGTGGAGACAGGGGGGGAGACTCAACCACCCTGACCGGGGACCTCCGTGACCGCTTGCGTGGTGGTGTAACTGTGGGGCTCAGGGACAGAGCGGCCATGAAGGAGTCCTTGGGGGAGATGTGGCCAGGAGAGCTGAGGGGAGGGGATTTGGAGGGAGTGGACTGGGTGGAATGCGGACTCCCACTATGGCTGCATGTCACACGTTTGCCCCCCGACCCAGTGGGTGTGCCTACCTCACCCTGTGTGTGCGTGTCAGGAGGAGTGCGGTGGACCTTCCCTGCTGGTGTGGTGCCCGTGTCCGTTGATGTGGGTGCATGCCGACGTCTGGGTGTACGTGTGACAGGCATGGGAGTGGGAAGTGTGGATGGGGCAGGGGTAGGTGGGGGGAGGTCGCGCTGCAGGAGACCCACTGCTGCAGTCAGTGTGGAGTCGATGGACCTCAGCAAGTTGCGTTGGTCAGCCTGCGATGAATGAATGCCCTCCAAGAAAGCCTCGATGTTGGTGAGGGTTTTGCCGTGGGCATGGAGGACATTAAGGATCGCAGCCTGACCAACCTGCAGTTGCCGCTGGATGTCCACAGACTCTGCATTGGCGGCAGCAGTGGAGACAGGGGCAGGGGGCGCGGTGCCTGGCAGGAAGGAGACATGCTGTGACCGGGCACGCTGGGAAGGGACACGAGCAAGTGGGAGGCGGCTGGTGGAAACTGAGGGGGCGGTGCGAGGTGTTGTTCCGCTGTCAGCTGCTGGTGCAGCCTCCGCCCACTCGGAGACATCGTCCCCGGACCTGTCAGCTTCGTAGTCTGATGTGCCAGTCGACAGGTCCTCGGCCACACTCTCCTCCGCCTCTGTCCCACTCGATGTGCCAGCCCCGATGTCACGGCTGGCACTGGTGCTCGGTCCCTCCGCCTGGTCTGTGTCCATGTCTCCCTCTGTGTCCCCCGACGATGCTGTGGGCAGGGTGGAGAGACAGAAATTATTCAGACACCTGTACACATCTGTCACATGAGTCCAATCTACATAGGTAACATTGCATGGCCTGAAAAGGAAGATCCCTAACATCTACTGAACAGGGTACCGATGTAGGGCATGCAACACACAGTTGGTTGAGCCACCATGCCACTGAAATACCATGGAGAGCATGAGACAATAGCGAAACACAGGAAAAGGAGTCTGACATAGCACCCAGGTCCTGGGGACAATCCAGCACTGCATCTGCACCACACAGCGTTTGCGAAAATACCGATGACCAGGGACCATATCCATGAACTTGAGACACATGCTGCATAGGTAATGCTGAAAACATGCACAACATGACTCGGTCACTGCACATTGCGTGTGTGTCCAGGCACATCACACACTGCCCAGACCCAGCAAGTGGTAATCAGGATTTAACACATAGGCATTGCCCGCCCCAACAAGACCCTACACGAGGCAAATTGTGGAGACACAGGTGGCACCAACATCTCATGGTCTGGGTGATACACACAGGGGCAGGCAAAAAGCAAGATTGGACGCCAAACAGCCAAGGTGCGCCTGTACAAATAATGAGGTACCAGTGCCCATCCTCAGATGAGTATAACAAGACACACAGGCACTGGCAACTGTGAGTATGAAGAAGGACAATCAGGTCAGGCTGCACAGTGGACACCTGTACAAATTAGCACGTCTATATACATGGTGACAGGGGACAATGGCACAGAGCACAACTTACGCTGTAGACACTGACAGTGGCCACGTTCATGATGACACATACACCACTGAGGAAAAGGTGCCCCAGGGGACAGTAGTGGGCACGCAACTACATGCTACTGAATGGTAATGACAGCAACACACGTCACCATCCCTGCACTATGTGTATCGCACAGTCATGCACATCATGTCACAGGCCACTACATAGGACATGCGCGCTGTAAGGCATGACACATGAGAGACCAACTCCCATGTCTGGAGTCAGCATCAGTGCCAACTGACATGGAACCCACATGCAGTGAACTTGACAGTGCACAGGCAAGGTCCCACAACCTGTTACACACCACCCCCACACATGATGCTACAGACATTGTTCCCGTGGACAAAGCGCCAGCCTACATTACCCTGGGAAGGAGTGACTACACACAGACCAGGGAACACATTGCAAGGAGGGGAAGGGTGGCAGGGGCACAGCGCTATACTGGGCCAAACAGGATCTGCACAGCACCTTTAAACCCTGCCAGTGGATTCATGCTACTGTGCCCTTACAAATGCCGGTGACACACAACAAACACACATGTACCTACCCCCTTCCGGCTGCTGCATCGCCTGTAAGCGCCTCTCCAGGTCTGGAAAGACCACCGGCAGCACACGCCTGTGGAGGTGGCTCAGACGGCGGCGGCCGCGGTTCTTGTGGCTCTCAGGTGAGTCCCCCAGCAGGAGCCGTGCAATCCTCCGCGTCCAGCACCGGATATCCTGCCAGCGTTTCCTCACCTGGGCCAGGCGCCGCCTCCGACCATCCACACCCCTCACGGCACTGACGGCGGTCAGCCAGATCTGCTCCTTGGCAGTGGCGCCTACCTGTGAGGAGGAACAAGTGACACCACATCAATACACCAGCCACATGTCACAGAGAGACATATGGGTACAAATTAGCTGGTAACAACAAGGCATGTCATGCAGCCAACGCATTGCACCTTTGTCATAGGGACATCATCCCCTGGTGAGGGAAAAAGCAGTACGTGCCACAGTGGGTACACAGGTGGAATGATGGCAATGTCACAATCAATGATCTAGGCTCACACTGTGCATCACACCCACCCCTCCTGGCTCAGGGCACTGCTGTGAGGACTCCACACCCACCCCTCCTGTCTCAGGGCACTGCTGGGAGGACTCTGCACCCACCCCTCCTGTCTCAGGGCACTGCTGGGAGGACTCTGCACACACCCCTCCTGTCTCAGGGCACTGCTGTGAGTGATAGGCCCCCACCCCTCCTGTCTCAGGGCACTGCTGTGAGGACTCCACACCCACCCCTCCTGTCTCAGGGCACTGCTGTGAGGACTCCACACCCACCCCTCCTGTCTCAGGGCACTGATGGGAGGACTCTGCACCCACCCCTCCTGTCTCAGGGCACTGCTGGGAGGACTCTGCACACACCCCTCCTGTCTCAGGGCACTGCTGTGAGTGATAGGCCCCCACCCCTCCTGTCTCAGGGCACTGCTGGGAGACATCAGGCACCCCCCCCCCTGGGACCCCCCCGACAGTACATGGCATGTGTGTTACACCTGGACGCAATGGCAGAAGTCACAGTCACCACATAGGGACAGTCTGTGGCAGTGGCCTATGCACTCACCTGATAACCTGGTCGCCCATACAGCATGGAGTACTGTGGGAGGATCACATCCAGCAGAGCCATGTTCTCCTCCAGGGTGAATGGCTGTGTCCTCTCCACAGCCCTTGACATGGTTCCAGGGAATCAGTAGCAGCAGCTGGGTCGACGAATGCAAAGATGTGCAGGCAAGTGCTCCCTCATGGGACCTGGCTGCCTTATATGTGCCCTTCTGCCCAGTCTCATGCACAGGAGTACAGAGAGATTGGTCACTCACATTTGCATCCTATGTTTCCACCAATCCCTTCAAACCTAGCAGTCTGTGGGTTCTCTATCGGTTTCATTCTCCTGCATGATGTCAGCCCCACAAACACATTGCAACAAAGTAGACAAATCCCAACTGACTTCTGCTGTGCACCTTCCAGAACAATTTCCAATTTTGAACTTGGTCTCCATGACAACCAGCATGCATGTAGGCCTTAATACTTGTCCCCCATGTAATTTGGAGCATCACACACAGGTACGGTGCGTGTGGGGGCCCTAGGGCACCCCAAATGCATGGCAACGGCCCGTACATGCATGCCTACGCTCTCCATCACTTTTGGTCTGCACGCGTATGCGTACTCGTAGTGGTACGGACCGAACACTCGCATCTACGCTCACTATCACTACGGGTACGCATACGCGTGCAGACCCATAGTGATAGTGAGCGTAGATGCGAGTGTACGGTCCGTACCACTACGGGTACGCATACGCGTGCAGACCCATAGTGATAGTGAGCGTAGATGCGAGTGTACGGTCCGTACCACTACGGGTACGCATACGCGTGCAGACCCATAGTGATAGTGAGCGTAGATGCGAGTGTACGGTCCGTACCACTACGGGTACGCATACGCGTGCAGACCCATAGTGATAGTGAGCGTAGATGCGAGTGTACGGTCCGTACCACTACGGGTACGCATACGCGTGCAGACCCATAGTGGTACGGACCGTACACTCGCATCTACGCTCACTATCACTATGGGTCTGCACGCGTATGCGTACCCGTAGTGGTACGGACCGTACACTCGCATCTACGCTCACTATCACTATGGGTCTGCACGCGTATGCGTACCCGTAGTGGTACGGACCGAACACTCGCATCTACGCTCACTATCACTACGGGTACGCATACGCGTGCAGACCCATAGTGATAGTGAGCGTAGATGCGAGTGTACGGTCCGTACCACTACGGGTACGCATACGCGTGCAGACCCATAGTGATAGTGAGCGTAGATGCGAGTGTACGGTCCGTACCACTACGGGTACGCATACGCGTGCAGACCCATAGTGATAGTGAGCGTAGATGCGAGTGTACGGTCCGTACCACTACGGGTACGCATACGCGTGCAGACCCATAGTGATAGTGAGCGTAGATGCGAGTGTACGGTCCGTACCACTACGGGTACGCATACGCGTGCAGACCCATAGTGGTACGGACCGTACACTCGCATCTACGCTCACTATCACTATGGGTCTGCACGCGTATGCGTACCCGTAGTGGTACGGACCGTACACTCGCATCTACGCTCACTATCACTATGGGTCTGCACGCGTATGCGTACCCGTAGTGGTACGGACCGTACACTCGCATCTACGCTCACTATCACTATGGGTCTGCACGCGTATGCGTACCCGTAGTGGTACGGACCGTACACTCGCATCTACGCTCGCCATCACGATGGGTACACATACGGCAGCACTCCCACAGTGATTTGGGAACATGCACAGGCCCTCTCAGCAGCAGTACGGCGGATTTTACACATCACTGTGGTGATAGGCGACACACATGTCGGAATAGGGCGGACATACTTGTCCATGGATGGACATACTTGTCCAGGAATGGACACCAAGGCATCGTCTGTGCATTACCACATGTGTTGGGCACAGGTGTCACAGGCTGTGATGTGGAACATGCCTCCTGAGTGGAGAAGGCACCAGATGTATGATGAGATGTGTACATGTGTACTGTGTGAGGGTGCAATGTGTGCCAGGCATGCCCTTGACTCCTTTGACATGTGTGCATGTGGGACTGCGCACTTGGGGTGAGCGTCACTGGCATGGCACGGACACCAACACACGGAAGTGTCCCATGATGCCCGGTACAGGGGTCATGACACATGACTCATCACTACCCACAGTGCACAATGTGACTATGCCATATATGTGTCCGGGATTTACATCGGGTTGATGTTGTTGCACCCTCAAAAGCTGCAGCCGTTGCAGCAACCAACATGTGGCTGTGTGTAGATTGTCATTGCACACTGTTCCCAACACCATGCCACATGTGTTACCGGATGTGAGGTGCACATGTATGCAAGGGACACGGAGTAGCGTGACAAGGCCATGTCAGCAAACTCACAAGGAATGTGTGGGGAGTCATGACATGTGCACCTTCATGGCAAGGTGTGTGGGCTGGACTAGTGTAATGTCATGTGACCTGTGGCTCAAGTGTTCCGCTGCCAGTCTCTGCAATCAGCATCACACTTCTGCTGATGTGTGGGTGTATGTCACTCCTGTCTTGCGTCGGGCAGTGCACTTGCACTGGGACACAGCTATTCCCATGGCGTGGCATGGGGAGGTTCTCAATCACCGTGTGTAGCTGGGTCTTGGAAGGAGTGTCACCTTGCATCCATACGTGTCCTGGGCATGTAGCACATGCCTGACTCCCTATGTGGCATGTGTGTATTGGCAGATTTACATGTGCTCAGTAGACATGAGTTGTTCTCGTAGTGCACTCACTCTTCCTTGTCACTTCCAAATTACTGCAGAGCGCCTCCTGTTGCCCGAAGAATTCCAGACTTGGCCACCATGCAGGAGAATGACAGGATCCGGCTCTACCGCTTCACCCAACCGTTGATTCTGGAGCTGACGGCGAGACTGGCACCACACCTGCAACCGCAGCACAGGTATCCTACGGCACTGACACCCCAGCTGAAGGTAATGGCTGCCCTACATTTCCTTGCCACGGGTACCTTCCAATATACCATAGCTCATGTTGGTGGCATGTCCCAGAGCATGTTCAGCGGTGTGCTGCATGATTTCTTGGAGGCCATGTTGATTCACCTGGATGACTTCATCAAGTTCCCAACCCCTGAACAGATGACTGAGGTCAAGCGTGGTTTCTATGCCCTGGGAGGGATGCCCCATGTCATTGGGTCCATAGATGGGACACATGTAGGTTTGGTACCACCACACGCACGGGAGGTGGCGTACCGCAATCGGAAGCACTACCACTCCATCAATGCCCTTGTGGTGTGTCTGTCCAACATGGTGATTTCACATGTCTGTGCTCGTTTTCCAGGATCAGCACACGATGCCTACATCATGAGGCGTAGCGGGATGCCTGATATGATGATGCAGCTGCGCAACGAACGTGCATGTGTTGTTGGTGGGTACAGTCTGTCTGTCCTGTATTCTGTTTGGCCGAGCAGCACTACCGCTTCGCCAGTTCTAACGATATCCATGTGCTTTCCATTTAGGGGACGCTGGCTATCCCAACATGCCTTGGCTGCTGACACCTCTCCGCAACCCCATCACGCCGGCCCAGCTCCGCTACAACACCGCCCATGGCCGGACAAGGCGAGTGATAGAGAGGACGTTTGGCATGCTGAAGAGCCGATTCCGGTGCCTCCACAAGACCGGCGGCGCACTCCCATATGCCCCGGCGAAGGTCTGCAAGATCTTCATGGTCTGCTGCATGCTGCACAACATGGCAGTTGAAAGAGCTGTGCCCCTCATCCTGGATCAAGATGACGAGGACCATCCACCCGTGGAGGACGAAGGGCTTGGCAATGGGGCTAGTGATGTGGAGGATGTGGAGCCGCAAGAGGACATCCGGACTCGGCTCATACGCGACTTCTTTGCTTAGTGGTGAGTACCAGGGTCTGAGTGTGCATGCATTGGTCCCCGTGTGGCATGCGTTGTGATGTGTGTCTCCACCTGCATGTATGGCACGTGAGTCAGAGGTGTGTGTGGGTGTGTCACTGGAGTGATGGTGGCAGTGATGGTAGTATTTCCCCAGGCATAATTGTGACCTAGCATGTTGTCATACATACATGTGTCGAGTAAATGCACATGCAAGTGGCTGTGCTTCTTGTGGCTGACTTCTTGTGTGTCTCTCTTCCCCAGGTACCTGCGCATGCCGTTTGCTGGTTGCATTGTTGTGGCACTGCTATTCCTCATGGACATGGCATCGTGGGCTGACTCAGCGTTACAGGCACGGACACGTTTGGAAGTCTCCATGGGGTAAGGGATGCATCTGGGGTGTATTGGGTGTGGCAGTTGTTCACGATGTGTGCACACTGCCCCGGTCGGGGTTTGGGTCCTCTGCAGACATGTGGCATCCCCATGGGACACGACATGCAGCTGGGTACACCTGAATAGATGGGCTGCCTGGTTGTCAGTCATCAGTGATGGGATGGTGGATTGTGATGAAGGCATCAATGTGTGTGACACTGCCCTCGGACACATACGGTTAACATTGTCTTGACATGGCGTGGGACTTCCACATCAGCGGATGTATGGTGTATGGCAGGCTCTCCGTGAGCAGCTGTGGGTATTTAGCTATTATCCGACACTTGTGTGCCAGTTCCATGGCTATCACGCATTTGTGCTGCAGAAGGGGGGTGCCAGTGTTGGAGCCACATGTTACTCCACATGATGTGTTCATGTGTACTTCAAGTTGCCTCTGCAATCCCAAACACATGACTATTAAAGGTGTCCCTATGCCTCCAAGGTGCCTCTTCTCAGTCAATGCTGGTGTGTTGGCACGGTGCATCCTGCATGTCTGGCATGGTATTCCCTGATTGTGGCTATGTGTCAATGTGTCGAGTGGCAAGATGCAAGCTGTGTGTGTGTGCTGAGACTGTGTAATGGGCATGATGTCCATGACTGTGTGGGTATTGTGACATGTGCCATCCCCATGCATCCAACGTTGTCCATGACCCCATTCTCTGCATCCACCGGACTCAAGCTTGCAGGACATGGTTCTGCCACCTGTCTACACGTACCTGGGTGCCCCCAGGACACGGGCCAGGATCCCTGACCTCTGCGCATGAGTGTTGCTGTACTCAATGTGTCTGTCAGCACGGTTGTTCGGCCACCCCCTCAGCTGGTTCTGACCATCACGGGTGTGTATGGTGCTCCATGTCTGTCTTGCCTAGAAAACTGTGACCCATGTGTCCTGTGCCAGACTCAGGCCCCAGGGTGTGGATGGTTGAAGTGAACAGATGACTCAGGCATGTTTAGACTGTACAAGACACATGTTAGGTAATAATGCTACCAGCAGGCATCTACTCTTAATAGTGTGATTTATTATTGGGGGGGGGGGCCAAGTGAGGGCCTTTCCGGGATTAGGGAATCCAAAGTTCAGTAGGGGAGTTGGTGTCCTTGCCATTGGAAATCCTCAGAGTCCATGCCACAGTCTTTGTCAACATTGGTCAGCCAGTGACCAGCAGGGCCATGTGGCAGAGAATGTCTCTTGATGCTGTGATGCTGTTGCTCCAGTGGGCCAGGTGCCAGGCCAGGTGTCCTGGGAGATGGTGATGTAGCAGCCACCCTCACGGTCCTTTCCGTGGACGACCCGGCTTCCTGCGGGGAACCTCAGCAGCAGGCCGTGACGACGTCTGGGATGCTCCGTCGGATGTTTCCTCCTCCTCCTCATGATCCCTCCCTGTGGGTGGTGATGTTCTCCGCCTTCTGGCACAGGGAGGGTCGGCCATGGTGTCGGCCATCCGACGGAGTTCAGCGTGAATCCCCTGGGACGCCGTCACTTGCTGAGCCTGTCTGTCCTCCATCCTCCGTTGGTGTAGCTGTAGACAGGCTATTAGCTCCGCATGTTGCTGGGCCTGCTGGACCTTGATCCCCTCGAGGACGGACACAACCTGGGCCATGCCCGTGGTGTCCTGCCGGTATGAGTCCAGGATGTTACGGACATGGGAAAATACCGGATCCCCAGCCAACTGGTCAGGCTCGCGCCTCCGCCGCTCTCCACTCCCACCACCCCTGCCCACTTGCGTCTGGCCTGCACTTGTGGGCACATGGGGTCACCGGGACCCCTGAGGGGTGGCATTGGCGTTGTCGCCTGCCTCCTCCTGGGTGCCCGGGACACCGTGTCCCTCCTGGCGAGCCTGGCTGCATTGTGGTGTTGGGGCAGGGATCCTGGGTGTCTCCTGGGATGTGGCAGGAGTGGGGGTGGTGGTTGGCACGGTTGTACCTGACGCAGGTGCTGCAGGTGGTTGGACACCAGAGGGGCCAGGTCGGTCGGGGTCGTCCGCAGAGTGGTGAGAGTGGTCGCTGCCGGTGGGATCGGTCTCCTGCAGATCCGGGTCCTGTGAGTGTTCCCCCCCAGTGTTGGGGGGTGCAGCACGACGTTGACCTGTGTGTGAGAGAGACAATGTTAATTTTGATCCATGCAACATCCATGTTTCATCCGTTACAAAGTTGGCACATTTCCTCTTGGAATTAGGATCTGTCTTGCATTCCACTCACAGTGCACTTGTGCATGTGTGTGTCCCTTGGGCACCAATTTGGCCCCTTTAACTATGTGTGGCACAGTCTTACTTGCTGCGTCAAGTGTGACTGCAGTCAGCAGTGGAGTGTGCATGTGTGCCGAGCTATGCGTTTGCGCCTTCCTTGTAGCACTGTACATGTGCACATGGAGTGGATCCACACACTCATATGATGCAGGTGGCTGTCCTTGTGCTCGTGTACAGGTTGTAACATGGCCCTGCGTTTTGCCATGATGAAGAGGGGGGGTTCTGGCACTGGGCACCCTTGTCTACATGCACGCAGTCCACCTGCTGACGAGCAGACATTCCCACACACCACAGGACTGATTTGCTCTCCCTGTGTCTCCCTCCTTCTCTGTCCCCCTCTCCCTCCCTCTCTGTCCCCCTCTCCCTCCCTCCGTGTGTCAGCCTCCTCCCTCTGTCCGTCTCCCTCCCTCTCTGTCCCCCTCTCCCTCCCTCTCTGTCCCCCTCTCCCTCCCTCTCTGTCCCCCTCTCCCTCCCTCTGTGTCCCCCTCTCCCTCCCTCCGTGTGTCAGCCTCCTCCCTCTGTCCGTCTCCCTCCCTCTCAGTCCCCCTCTCCCTCCCTCTCTGTCCCCCTCTCCCTCCCTCTGTGTCCCCCTCTCCCTCCCTCCGTGTGTCAGCCTCCTCCCTCTGTCCCCCTCTCCCTCCCTCTCAGTCCCCCTCTCCCACCCTCTGTGTCCCCCTCTCCCTCCCTCCGTGTGTCAGCCTCCTCCCTCTGTCCGTCTCCCTCCCTCTCAGTCCCCCTCTCCCTCCCTCTCTGTCCCCCTCTCCCTCCCTCTGTGTCCCCCTCTCCCTCCCTCCGTGTGTCACCCTCTGTCACCTTGGCCCAGCTTCCTGAGCACACACTGTTAGCAGATCTTTGAGTGGCCCTTGGCCTGTTGATGTGAGTTTGTTTCTGATCTCCAGGCACCCATTTTGTCTGCTGTGTGTCTGTGCGCTGCTGCTGTGGTGGTGTGTGCTGCCACTCTTTCACACTGTTGGCTGTTCATTAGCTGCTGGCATGTGCAAAACAGTGCCTTCACCCCCATGTGTTGATGCAAGGCGTCCGCCATTTGCTGGCAAGTCATTCCTGTGTTGGGACACAGTGTTTGTCTGGCTGTGACCTAGGCCATATGGGCAGAGGGCATTGTTGTCTGCTTTGGAGTCGCACTATGTGATTCTTGGTGCCCAGCCTCCCGCCATCCGGGTTACCGTGTCATGTGTTGTTGTCTTCTGTGGCCTGTGACTTGACATTGTCCAGCTGGGTGCATGGGGCATGGTGGCAGCAGTGGCATGTGCCTGCTCATGGAGTGTGGTTGAGTAATGCGATGGCTTGTGGTGGTTGCGTGCCTGTTATTGATTTTGGTTGTGGTTGCAGTTCCCCCCATGTGAGGTGCGTTGTTTGTGTACTCACCCGGGTCTCGGAGTCCTTCTACTCCTTCAACTGCCTCCACCGGCAGTATGGCCATCACCCTCTCCTCCCAGGGATGGTACTGTACGGCTCTGCGGGAGGGCCCTCCTCCGGTGGCGTTGGCCTGGTCGTGTTCCTCCTGCCTCTTGGCTCTGACCCTCCTCCGCAGATCGTACCACCTGTTCTGGCAATCCTGCTTGGTCCTCCTGGTGTCCGCAACAGCATTCACAGCATCGACGATGGTCTGCCACATGGCTGTTTTGGCTGCCTGGCTGGTGCTTCTGACCAATGTTCCAAAGATCTGTGGCTCGACTCTGAGGATTTGATCAACAAGGACCTCCAACTCTCGGTGACTGAACTTTGGTTTCTTGGTAGTGGGCATGGTGAGGGGTGTGGGTGGGGATGGTGTGGGTGTGGGGGGGGGTGTGGATGTTGGGGGGGGGTGTGGATGGTTGTGTGTGTGTGTGAATGTGATGAGAGGGTGTTTGTGAGGGTGGTCGTTTGAAGGTGTGCAAGTGTAAGGTGTGGTGTAGCTTGTAGTCTGGTTCTGTGGTGTCTGGCAGCAGTGAGTCTGTTGGAAAGGCTCATGGTTTGTGTGTGTGGGCCCTTTTTATTGGTCCATGGGTGGGTGTGGCAGTTTTTGAATTTTGGGTGGGTGTGTTATAAGGAGTGGTGGTGTATTGGGCCTCTGTTTGTTTTTGGCAGTTGCAGGTCAGTGATTGTGTTATTTAAGTGGTTGTTGGCCATGTTTAGTGGCTGTGTGCCTTTCGACTGGTGTATTCTTGTGTTGTTTTATTTTGTCCTGGTTGTGTACGTGCGTTTTGAGCGTGTGTACGGTGTGTACATGGGCCATTTGGTTGTACGATTTTGTCCTTGTGTGTGGCTTTGTAAGACTCGTACATGCGGTTGTGATGTTGGGGCATGGGGTGCGCTCCGTACTTAGGAGGTTGTGTTGGGGGTGCGCCAGGAACGTACTGGGGTGGGGGTACGACTGGAACGTACTTGGGTGTAGGTACACGGGGGGTACGACACGTCCAGGGGTGGGGGTACGACTGGAACGTACTTGGGTGTAGGTACACGGGGGGGTACGACACGTCCTGGGGTGGGGGTACGACTCGAACGTACTCGGGTGTAGGTACACGGGGGGTACGACACGTACTGGGGTGGGGGGGTGTACATTGACGGTGGTACGACACGTACTGGGGTGGGGGTACGACTGGAACGTACTGGGGTGTAGGTACACGGGGGGTACGACACGTACTGGGGTGGGGGTACGACTGGAACGTACTGGGGTGTAGGTACACGGGGGGTATGACACGTCCTGGGGTGGGGGTACGACTCGAACGTACTTGGGTGTAGGTACACGGGGGGTACGACACGTCCAGGGGTGGGGGTACGACTGGAACGTACTTGGGTGTAGGTACACGGGGGGGTACGACACGTCCTGGGGTGGGGGTACGACTCGAACGTACTTGGGTGTAGGTACACGGGGGGTACGACACGTACTGGGGTGGGGGGGTGTACATTGACGGTGGTATGACACGTACTGGGGTGGGGGTACGACTGGAACGTACTGGGGTGTAGGTACACGGGGGGTACGACACATACTGGGGTGGGGGTACGACTGGAACGTACTGGGGTGTAGGTACACGGGGGGTATGACACGTACTGGGGTGGGGGTACGACTGGAACGTACTGGGGTGGGGGTACACGGGGGGTACGACACGTACTGGGGTGGGGGTACGACTGGAATGTACTGGGGTGTACATAGACGGTGGTACGACACGTACAGGGGTGGGGGGGTGTACATTGACGGTGGTACGACACGTCCTGGGGTGGGGGTACGACTGGAACGTACTTGGGTGTAGGTACACGGGGGGTACGACACGTCCAGGGGTGGGGGTACGACTGGAACGTACTGGGGTGGGGGTACACGGGGGTACGACACGTACAGGGGTGGGGGGGTGTACATTGACGGGGGTATGACACGTACTGGGGTGGGGGTTCGACTGGAACGTACTGGGGTGTACCTAGACGGGTGGGGGTATACATACACGGGGGGTACGTGTCGGACGTACGGGGGCTGGGGGGAGTGTTGGGCGCGTATGCGGGCACATGTCTCCATGGTTGCTATGGGTGTTCGGTGCGGACGGTGTTTTTTCCATACGGTTGTACGCTCGGACGCACGGGATGGATCGTGATTCCTCGGTCGGACTTGGCTTTTCACGTTTGTAAGGTAAATCGTCCGAGGACGTGTCGGACACATTTTCCGACCCGAGGACGTGTGGGGAATGATTCCCAGTGCGGTTCGTATGGACTTTTTACCATGCGAATCGTGATTGCCAGTTCGTACGGCACTTGTACGATTCGTACGGTAAAAAGACCCGATACGAGTCGCACGGGGGAATTTTTTACCGGATTGTGATCGGCACCTTAGTGTCCAGCATCTTCCCTGAGTTTATGATAACTGGAGTGGGAATAGTAAATTATTTAGGGTTAGTGTCCAGCACCTTTCCTGACTTTATGTTAACTGGAGTGGGAATAGTAAATTATATAGGGTTACTGTCCAGCACCTTTCTTGAGTTTATGTTAATTGGAGTGGGAATAGTAAATTATATAGGGTTACTGTCCAGCACCTTTCCTGACTTAATGTTAACTGGAGTGGGAATATTAAATTATATAGGGTTACTATATAGCACCTTCCTTGACTTTATGTTAACTGGAGTGGGAATAGTAAATTATATAGGTTTACTGTCCAGCACCTTCCTTGACTTTATGTTAATTGGAGTGGGAATAGTAAATTATATAGGGTTACTGGCCAGCACCTTTCCTGAGTTTATGTTAACTGGAGTGGGAATAGTAAATTATATAGGGTTAGTGTTCAGCATCTTCTCTGACTTTATGCTAACTGGAGTGGGAATAGTAAATTATATAGGGTTACTGTCCACCACCTTCTCAGAATTTATGTTAACTGGAGTGGGAATAGTAAATTATATAGGGTTACTGTCAAGCATTTTCCCTGAATTTATGTTAACTGGAGTGGGAATAGTAAATTATATAGGGTTACTGTCCAGCACCTTTCTTGACTTTATGTTAACTGGAGTGGGAATAGTAAATTATATAGGGTTACTGTCCAGCACCTTCCTTGACTTTATGTTAACTGGAGTGGGAATAGTAAATGATATAGGGTTACTGTCCAGCACCTTTCCTGACTTTATGTTAACTGGAGTGGGAATAGTAAATTATATAGGGTTAGTGTCCAGCAGTTTTCCTAACTTTAATGTAGGTGAAATGGGAATAGTAATTTGTATAGGGTTAGTGTGCTGAATGTATATGTATTGTGTTAATGAAGTATGTTTTTGGATTAAATGTGGGAAAAAAATGTGATTATTTACATTTTTAAACAATTAAATTAGCTACATTATATATGTGAGAGTTATAAATTATGAAATCCAATGACACATTTTATATTTTTAGATAAGCTTTATTTTTGTTGAAGAAAGTAGACAGATTATTTTTTTTTTATTTACAGAATGGAGTATACATTAGTAGACATACAGCAAATATGCATTCATTTGTGTCTTTTTGCAATGTTTTAAGGAAAATAAAATGTATTGATATTATCACATTTTATAACAGAAGTATTGATAATTACAAAAAAACATACATAACATTTATTACTTTTTAACATTGTTTGCAAATAAACATATTCTTACAGTATTCATATCATAATGTTTTTGTTGGCTATATACATAAAAAAAATCATTGCATATTTAATTTCTGAAGAATATTGATTCATTTTTATTTTGTTGTTGTACATAATTAGTACATGACAAAAAGTATATTTTTATGCTATGAATTTTTAATGATGATTAATAATATTATTGTAGGAAATGTTAATATTATTAATTTTTATATTTTATAATTAAATGAAAAAAATTGTTTTGCAACATGTACATTTTGTAAATAATTTTTAAATAATAAAAACATTTTATTATAGTTTGTACAGTTGTGAAAAAAAATTACTGTATTATAATCATAATAATAATGTATTTATAATTATTATGAATATAATTTTTTAAGGTATTGTTTATTACAAAATAATTTTCAAAAAATGTAGATACATTTATGTTATATTTATATATGATTATAATGTTTTAATGTATTTACACTGATTTAAGTAGGGACTTTCATTTGAATGGGATTATTTTGTAACCGCTTCATGTTATTTTGGGTCATTTTGGACTGAGGAAGCTCGCGGTTGGAAGCTGCGTCGCGTTGAGCAAGGTAAGGGGTGTTTTAAGTATTAAGTGTTATTAAATACTTATGTTTAGGGTAGTTAGGATGTTTATAGTGTATTGATAGATAATTTAAAATGTTTTGGGTGTTTTTGACGTGTTAGTAATGATTTAGTTACGTCTGGTTGTTTACTGGTTGTGACGTAGTTTTCGAAGTAAATATTGTGATTAAATATGTGTTGTTTTGAAATGATGTAATTGTATTTATTAAATGTATTTGGGTGTGATTGTGTGGGTGGGTATGTTTTGTTCTGTTTTTCAGGAAAATGTTGATCGATGTTTTTTCGAAGACCAAGACGCGTTTTTTTTTTTTAAAGTGTGTGTTACTTGATTTAAGTAATAATGTTAACACACTTTTTAACTTTTTACGGGATTTCATGGAGCGTTTATTTTGATTTTTCACTTCTTTTCGGGTTTTTGAGGGTTTGGATATTATGATGGAAAGAGAGACGTTATTTATTTTTTTTTTTTACAGTGTGTTTTAGTTAATGAAACTAATAAAGTTATCACACTGTTTTTTTCACCGGGATTTCCAGGAGCGTTTGTTACTATTTTGACCTATTTTTCGGGTTTTTGAGGGTTTCACGTTTTTGGATTTGTCGAGGATGGATTTACATTGGATGTGTTGATATTTTCATTTTTGGTGCGGCAAATGTTTTATTATTACTATGGATTGACATAGAAATGGAAGGAGTATTACTTGGTGGAATTCATCTTGTATGGCTACATCAATGGTAAGTTATATTTTGTTATAATTTGGGTGGGAAATGTTATTATAGTTTATTGTTATATATATTATATTTACAGAAATAATATTTAATTGTACAGATATATTTCCTATATGAAAATGAAATGTATCTGACAATTATATATTATTTAGGAAAATATAGTATTAATATATGATTGCAATTGTTTATTGTATTGATCTATTTCATTTATTAGCTGTGTGTATGTTAATTATAAAATGCTTTTGGCTATTAGTGATAGGTAGTCTAGGCCACTTGTTGATGGGTATAGGTTTACTTGACTTTGTAGTAGATCAAACATTTGTTTGGTTTGTTTAGTTAATTTAGGACCTATTTGAGTAACAGATTGTTGCATCCGTAATTCTTGGTAGCTTTGTTCTTTTTGTAGAGATTCCAGGAGTTTTTGTAGGGTAGGTTTCCCTCTGCTTGTAGTTGCTTGGAAGGCATTATGCCATCCTTCAACACTATTGTTTGTTTTGGATTGTTTATTTAAGGTACTCAGGTATACATTCCACCAAGGAATGTGGAACTTTGGTTGTCTTCTATGTCCTGATCGATGTAATCTTCCCACCCAGGTGTCCTCAAAGTAGTCTAGGAGTTGGCTTAATTTGTCTTCGTTCTTTTTGTAATAGGGACTTTCTATTAGAATATTAAAGTGTTCTGCTACATCTGTTACAGGTACGTATGCTAGTGCTATTAGTTTTTTAACCTGGTAGGCAAAAGTACTATCTGTAGCATATTGTACACTTAGGGTGGACTTTTGCAGATGTCTCCATAGACTCTGGTTAAAATGATAATAGCAACCTTGGATTGCTGTGTGTGGATAATTTTTTAGTATTGAATTGATCATGGCTAATTCGAAATCAATAATTATTTTTTGTGGGAAATAATTATTGGTTTCTTCTTTAATTTTGGTTAATATTTCTATGTATGTTGTTTGCTGTTTATTTGGTAAGAGGGCATAGATGAATGGAATGTTAGAATGTTGGTACAATCCATGCACTGTGTACAGCTGGTAAAATGGTTTTGGACAAACTTTAAAAGTTCCATCCATCATCCAAGTGTCACATTGTTGTAATTTCACTAAATTGTTTGCAGTAGCAAACATAATTATTCTTTTCTCAGGAGATTTGTTGTCAAAAAAAATAAATGGTTCATTAGTGTGAGTTATGCTTAATTCTGGGGGAATGATTACTGTATCAAATGTTTTAGGGGTAGGTAAAGTTTTGGTAGTTAGTTTTTTTTGTCTAGCTATAGTTCTTTTTAAACAATCAATTGGGGGTAATTGTGCTGATGCATGGTGTGGTATTTTTATTAATTGTTCTTTGAGTATTTGGGTGGTGGGTTTATCAGTGCTAGTACTTGCTTCTTTAATGTTTTCAAGAGCATTTCTAACTTCTATCTCTGTAATATTGGGGGGGTGATTATGTTCCTTTACAGAAAGAACAGTGGTTTCTTTTGTAATAGCTCTACCATAGCATTTGTTTGAGTAGTATTTGCTACATTTCCAAAACATTTTCAGACCACTTTGCTTTTCTTGTGTATATACATAACCCATATAACATAACAACATTTTATTTTTTTGAGACGTTATAAATTCAGCACCTTCAGTCATGTTGTTCTGTATTATGCTAGGGGAGATGAAAAAATAGTTTGTAAATATAAACAATGTTATCGATATTTTAAATATATTTACATTTTAGTGAATATACTTACAATGTATAATTTGATGTGTTGAAAGATGTTAATTAGCTGACTTCAAGCTTTCAGTTTAATCTTGGAGATAGATTTTCTGTTGATAAGAGAAAAAAATTTGTTAATAGTTGGATACATTTTTTTGAATGTGCTACTGTTTTAAGGGGAAAGTAACATTCTGGCTGCGTATTTTAGGCTGTTTAATGATTGAGGTTTATATACTTACTTATTTCTTTGGTCCAGTAGGTGATTGCGTAGAAGGTAGTTTTGGATGGTTCAGTGGTTTTCTGTAGAGGAGACAAATAAGGAATAAATATTTTTTAGAATTATTTTTTTATTTAATAGTTGTAGGTGGGTAGGAAAAAGTAAAACAATACTTACATTGATTAATATTAGAGTTGTGGGGATGTCCAAAATATTTCTGTCTTTTTAGAAGGTATCTATAGAGGCGAAATGAATGTAATTAAATGAAGTGTAGTACATTCATTTATAGAAATAGTTTCAGCTGTAGCATTCTAGATTAGTTGCTTTATAAACAGAGTTTAACTTACTTTCTGTAGTTGTTAAATTTTCTTTTGGACTGTAATTCTTCTTTCAGGAAACAGTTGAGTAGAGTTTCGTCTTATTTCTTCTTTTCAGTTTGTAGTGTGAAAGAGATGTTGAAATGTAGTGTTTTTATAGTGTGCAATTAATTAGTTGCTTCATTTCATTGGTTTAATTTGAAATGTGAGCATGTCATTGGTCCACCTTAATTTTTTTTTTCGTTTCTGGCTGTTTGTTTCCTTGTAAGGGAAACGCTAATTAGCAACTTATTAGTAGTAAGTCATTGTTTATTTGTAGTATTAAATGCTTTACAGAGATTTTTAAATGTGGTTTAATGCATGTATAATAATTATAAAATTATTTATGTAGTGAAATGTATTCATATTGTTTATGGAATGTTTATTTTTAAATGTATGTGTTTGAACGAAAATTTTAATGTTATTTACGTGTTTTATTATGTATTGCAATGTTAATGTATGTGTTGTGCTTAAAGTATATTTTCTTCATAGTTTTTTAGATAGTCGATATTGTGAAATATTCTATATTTTAGTTGTCTATATTTCTGGTTTCGATAATTTTGTCATTTACATTGTCATTTAATAGTAGACGATAATTTTGTTAACGATATTTTTCACTTCGATATAATGATATACGATATTTTGTTAAGACGATATTGTGTACTCGATATTTTTGTATTTTGTTTAATAAGTATGGTGAGTCGATAATATTGTAGTCGATAATTTAGCAACGATATTTTAAGTAGTCGATATTTTGGTAATCGATATTATGTCAGTGATCCCTTCAAATCTATGATTGAAATATCTGCATACATTAACAGGATTCAAAGAGCACAATTCTCCAGGTGTCTTGTATTCAATATTTTTTATATTGGAATTTGCCTCTCGAAGAAATTCAAGTAAATCATCCCAAGCGTACTCCGCACAGCTTAGGGTAAGGAACCATGTAGGAGTTCCTAAGTTCCGTAGCATACATTTCAGTTCTCCATGACGACGGTACCAATATTCATTAGTCCCACGCTGACATGCCATCAGATTAATCAACTGAGATTCTAAATGATCATCTCTCTGATGCACTTTATCCATAAAATCCTTTGCAGATACATTTTGCAGATGCGCTCCAGTTTTTAAAATGTGATTTACTGCATATGAAAGTCCAGACAAGTCACTTTCAAACAGAAGATGAAACATATAAGGGATACATTGTCAAAATCATGGATCATCTGCATATAATCTTGTTGTCCGATATTCAGATGCAGGAATCTGCACAGGACGTGAATCATATCGTCCACCTTTTCATGTTGGAAACAACTGCGGGAAACAACGAGCTTTCAAGCTCTCTTCCCATACACTCATGGGATTTCCTTTTGCTTTTTTCATTTGGAATAGCTCAATCGTATTCACCATCACTTCTTTGGAATGAAGTGGATGTACACTGTAATGTTCATAGATTTCTTCACATCTGGACATGTCCACTTTTTCAATTTGTCCACTTGACGTTTCAGTATCTTCTGCTAAACCTATTTCTTCTTCTCCTACAAACACATTTCTATAGTACTCATTATTTTTTATCAGATACAATGTTGCCTCTTGCACTTTTCTAACATCCACTAACTCTTGCCAGATTTTCTTATTCTTAGTAGGAACACCATTAACTAGAATAACTAGTGGTTCATTTTCTACACGGTCTACACCAATAGTTTCAATGTTTTTCTTTAAATCTAACCGTAAATACACAACTCTTCCTTTTAATCCTCTTTGTAAATCTGATGGAGGCAATTTACCTGTTTTAGGCTCCATACAAACAATAGCCTGAAACGGGTGCACACATTGAATGAGAATAGACTCATAGGTATTTAAATCTATCAGCTCTGGAGGAATAGCAACCAACTCTAGATTATTATGAACAGCTCTAGCAGGCATTTTATTCTCATCTAATTTGTTATAACAATATTTGCAAATACGCTGGTCAAAACCCAAATCAAAACAATTCTCTACCATCAAATAAGTTAAAAATTCCTTCCACTTATCATTATTTTCTGTTTCACTTTTTAAATACAGATTGACACTCCTAGTCTGATTTTTATAGTGAGTTCGCCGACAACAAATACAAGAATAATTTGGTCTTTCACCTGAAATCACCTTAAACTTTGTGATTTGATCTTCAAAACGTTTTGTAATAGTGGGTTCTACATTGTCTTCAACATTTTGTTCTATTAATGTGTCAGTTTCTGCACTCTCTTTTTGAGGACCAAAGTAACAAAACTCAATATCATCTCAAACCTTCTTCACATCTGATACTGACCCACGCAAAAGAGCACTGTTCAACTCATTTAACTTTAGTGCTGGACTTTTTGCTTAATACAATCTTCTCACTAACTTCTGCATTTGAGTATGTTGTACTGCCAACATCCTGAAATGGTGAAAAACACTTTGACAAACTTTCCTAGAAAGACAAGCCAGAGAATGACCTTGCAAACCACCTTTCTCACTCTGCAAGGCTCTAGTCCTTGCAACACCTTAATCTTTTGTTTCACACTTTTTTTACTATATGCTCGTAAGAAATTGCATAATTTATCAATAGATTCTTGTCGTACATTACAAATACTACTGCAATCCCAAGTGTACACTGGGTCTTTAGGACGTCTCCCTAGAACTTCATCAGCTATCACTTCTTCTGCATTTCTGGGAACCATTTTCTCTTTGTCAATTGGACAACCATTTCTAACCTCATAAGCTCGACCACTGGTATCAACTGCTTGCAACAAATCATTGGTCTGCAAATAACTCTCTTCATTATAGAAAGGCTCAGAACTTGAACTATGTTTCCATTCCCCTAAGAAAACATCACAAAAATGACTTCTGTTAATTACTCTTTTCCTTTTATTTTTGGCCTTCATTAAATGGATTGGTTTATCTAGTGATCGAATTCTGTTTAATGCTAAAATGATTAGTTTCCTTTTTACTTCAAAAGCCTTTTCAACAATGGTTTCAATATGCTTCTTCTTTTTATAAAATAGAGCTCTCTTTATATATTTCTTCGTATCTTGCAGCAAGTTATGTACTACTCTCTTGTAAAATAATTTTTTGCGTATTTCTTTATACTGATTTTGTCTTCTTTTACCATACTTCTTGTCCTTTGACTGTAGATTTGCTTTTTTCTTTTCCTATTATTTTGAGTATTTTTTCTAGTTGAAGCATTCTCAGTGGTTTCAGCATTCTGTACATTCTGTCTGGTCCTACAAACATTTGTAATAAATTGCTTTGTGATCTTACCAGAAGATTTTTTCTTTTTAGCCACATTATGTTGTTTATCCAATACTTGTGGTTGATTTTTTTTCAAGTAACTGTCCTTTTTCTGTTCTTTTCTTTTTCTTACTTTGTCCGGCATGATTACTTTATTTTAATGGTGATAAACAGTATGTGTAAAAATTAATAATAAATAAATGTATATTAATATCTTTATAAATTATACTTTTCTATTACTATACAAACACATTTTATATAAATACTGACTAAGAAATTATAGGCCTGAAGCACACGTGTAAAGGTGATTAGACCACTACATGCATAGTGCATAGCAGTTTGAAGCACTCCATGTCCTAAAGCCTGGCTCACTGCATGAGTACATGCATACTGACTGTATGATTACAGTACTATAAGGAGACACACTAGGTGAATTCATAATTAGTTGAGTTTTACTTTAGTGAATGGATTACTACATGGTACAGAAAGAGTCACTATAAGATTGCAACAGCAGTCACAGTGTGTTTGCTGGAGTGTATAGATAGTGACTGGGGAATTGTAGGCCTGAAGCACAAGTGTGAAGGTGTTTAGACCACTACATGCATAGTGCATAGATATTTGAATCACTCCATATCCTAAAGCCTGGCTCACTGCATAAGTACATGCTTACTGTCTGAATAATTACAGTGCTATAAGGAGAGACACTGGGTGAATTCATAAAGAGTTTTACTTTAGTGAATGTATTACTACATGGTACTGAAAGAGTCACTATGGGATTGCAACAGCATTCACACTGTGTTTGCTGGAGTGTATGTCTAGTGACTGGGCAATTGTAGGCCTGAAGCACAAGTGTGAAGGTGGTTAGACCAATACATGCACAGAGGATAGGTATTTGAAGCAGTCCTTGTGCAAAGGCCTGGTTCACTGTATGAGTACCTGGGTACTGACTGAAACAGGGAGAATGCCTGGATGAATCTTTTAAGGGTTTGGGTTTTGGTGCAGTGAATAGATTAGTACATGGTGCTGAATGGGTCACTAGAAGAGTACAAGGGAAGTGACAGGGTGTTTGCTGGAAGTGTATGGATACTGACTGGGCAATTGAAGGTGTGAAAGACAATTGTGTAGGTGGTTAGAGGCCTGCATGCACAGTGGAAAGGCGTTTGAAACAATCCATGTGCTAAGGCCTGGCTCACTCCATGAGTACTTGGGTACTGACGGAATGATTAGAGTATTGCAAGGAGAGTGCCTGGGTGAATTTATAAGTGTTTGGGTTTTGGCGCAGTGAATGGATTACTACATGGTGCTGAATGGGTCACTGGAGGAGTGTAAGGGGAGTGACACGGTGTTTGCGGGAACTGTATGAATACTGACTGGGGTATTGAAGGTGTGAAAGACAAGTGTGTAGGTGGTTAGAGGCCTGCATGCATAGTGGATAGGCATTTGAAGAAGTCCTTGTGCAAAGGCCTGGCTCACTGCATGATTACTTTGCTACTGAGTGAATGAGTAGAGTAGGGCAAGGGGAGTGCCTCGATGAATTTAAAAGTGGTTGGGTTTTGGCGCAGTGAATGGATTAGTACATGGTGCTCAATGGGTCACTGGAGGAGTGTAAGGGGAGTGACAGGGTGTTTATTGGAGTGTATAGATACTGACTGGGGAATTGAAGGTGTGTAAGACAAGTGTGTAGGTGGTTAGAGGCCTGCATGCATATTGGACAGACGTTTGAAGCAGTCCATGTGCTAAGGCTTGGTTCACTGCATGAGTACCTGGGTACTGACTGAATCATTAGAGTACTGCAAGGAGAGTGCCTGGATGAATCTTTTAAGGGTTTGGGTTTTGGCGCAGTGAATAGATTATTACATGGTGCTGGATGAGTCACTGGAGGTGTGCAAGGGGAATGTCAGGGTGTTTATTGGAGTATATAGATATTGACTGGGCAATTGAAGGTGTGAAAGACAATTGTCTAGATGGTTAGAGGCCTGCATGCATAGTGGATAGGCGTTTGAATCAATCCATGTGCTAAGGCCTGGGTCACTGCATGAGTACTTGGGTACTGACGGAATGATTAGAGTACTGCAAGGAGAGTGCCTGGATGAATCTTTTAAGGGTTTGGGTTTTGGCGCAGTGAATAGATTAGTACATGGTGCTGGATGAGTCACTGGAGGTGTGCAAGGGGAATGACAGGGTGTTTATTGGAGTATATAGATATTGACTGGGCAATTGAAGGTGTGAAAGACAATTGTCTAGGTGCTTAGAGGCCTGCATGCTTAGTGGATAGGCGTTTGAATCAATCCATGTGCTAAGGCCTGGGTCACTGCATGAGTACTTGGGTACTGACTGAATGATTAGAGTTTTTTAACCAGTTATGTGTATGCAAAGACATAAAGTACCCAAAACCTTCTCTCAGAATGGTTCCTAAATGCATACAGACTCTCAGTGTGATTCTAGACAACAAACACTATCCCTTGCATATTATCAAAACACATTTTCTTGTCTGGAATGGGTATACGGAGTACACACAATCCACATATTTTACTACTGCACATTATTGTAGAACCCTGACTCATTTTACAAATACATAAGCAGTGACTGGTTTCTAATTCTGCCAAAGTGTGAGAACAGGATAGGTTTTTAAGCAGTTATATGTCTGCAAACACATGAAATACCGAAATCCTTCTCTCAGTACAGTCCCTAAATGCACACATACTCACAGTGTGATTCTAGAAAACAAACAGTATCCCTTGGATTTTACAAAAACACATTTACTATTCTTGAAGAGGTAATGTGAATGCACATATTCCACATATTTTACTACTGCTCATTAGTGTATAAGCCTGACTCATTTTACAAACACATAAACAATAAATGGTTTCTATTTCTACCAAAATGTAAGAACAGGATAGGTTTTTAAGCGCTTATGTGTCTGCAAAAACATGAAATACCCAAATGCTTCTCTCACATTGGTTCCCAAATGCACACAGACTCACAGTGTGATTCTAGACAAACAACACTATTCCTTGTACTTTACCAAAACACATTCACTAGTCTGGAAGTGGTAAAGTGACTGCACAGATTCTACATATTTCAATACTGCACACTACCATGAAAGCCTGAGTCATTTTCTGAAGGCATAAGCAATGACTGGCTTCTAATGCTACTAAAACTTGACAACATGACCGATTTTAAAACAGTTATCTCTCAGCAAATACCCAATGTAACCAAATGCTTCTCTCACAATGGTTGCCCAAATGCACACAGACTCACAGTGTGATTCTAGACAAGCAACACTATCCCTTGCATTTTACCAAAACACATTTAATAGTCTCCAAGACGTAAGGTAACTGCACACATTCCACAAAATTTTCTACTACACATTTGTAGAGAGTGCTTCTGTCAGAATGATTCCTAAATGCACCCAGACTCACTGTGTGATTCTAGACAAACAACACTATCCCTTGCATTTTACAAAAATACATTTACTAGTCTGCAAGTTGTAAGGTGACTGCACGCATTGCACAAAACTTTCTACTACACATGGGTACCAAAATGTTTCTCTCAAAATGATTCCTAAATGCACACACTCACTGTGTGATTCTAGACAAACAACACTATCCCTTGCACTTTACCAAAACACATTTCATAATCTAGAAGGAGTACTGCATTTTAGTGTAGAAACTTGACTCATTTTGCAAATACATAAACAATGACTGATTTCTAAATCTACTAAAACAGCACAGTTATCTGTCTGCAAACACATGAAAAACACAATGCACACACACTGACAATAAGATTCCAGACAAAAAAATACTCCTTGCACTTTAGCAGGAGAAACACATTAGTCTGATTAAAATCAAAATGGACCGCATACATCCCCTCACAATTAAATAACTCACCTTTCAAATTGTTTTGAAGATTAAGAAGTATGTCAGTCACACACCAGATTTTCTTATACAAAATCTCTGCACTGTGCACCTGTCAGCAAAACCAAAGAATGGCAAAGTTTCCCTGTCATTTTGCACACATATACATGTAAACATCAAATCACATTGCTTCCCACATTAATTCAAAAGCAAACACACATTTCTATTGGTTACTCATTTCAACCCTTTCCAAATGACATAAATTTGAACCCTACCTCCAATCTGCCTTCTGCCTGTTACCATAGAAACAGTTCATGGAACACTTAACTGAGCACACAGGTCACAAATTCAGCACACAATGTTGCTAATCAAAACAGCAAGTGTGCTTGTCTTTTCAACATATCAGCTTATCCTATATAATGTTCCTTTCAATCAGTTTTTGTTAACCAATAAGAATCATGAGTTTAAAAAACAGAAACATGCACCCTAGTTTTCAGTGTAGAATGTTGTCAAACAACCAATCATTTCTTTTCTTTTTTCAAAACTGCATCTTATCCACCATTTTAGAAAAATCTTACTTTTCAAACTGCCATTTCATTTAGAGAGACCATATGAGTGCATCCAGACCTCCCTTCAAGATGCTTTGAGTGTGGATTGTGGGACACAGCTATATTTTCTGGAGCCAAAGGTATGCAGAACACAAAGGCATTCACAAAGACCTAGGTTTGCCAAATGTAGCCATTACATGGATTGGTCAGAGAGGGTTAAAGTGGCACCAATTGATGCCATTGGTAAAATCCTTTTTGCATCTCCAACACCCTGACCTCATAATTGTGCACTGTGGTGGCAATGACCTAGGTACTTGACTGGGGTAGGTCTGGAAATGCTTATCAAGGACACCTTTGCAGAATTGATGTCACTTTTCCCCGAAACTGCCTTTGTCTATTCTAACATATGCCAAAGGCAGAAATGGAACTGGTCCAATCATTTTTGTCCACAGATTGAGAAAGCTAGGAAACATGTGAATAAATCTGTTTCTGCTTTTCTCCGAGACTATAGAATGGGGAACATTTACAACAACAATCTGCGTTTTAATATGCAGGGCATCTATAGGAGAGATGGTGTACATTTTACTGATGAGGGTAACAGAGTCTTCCTCAACAACTTTAGAATCTATATAGGTACTTACTTATAAGTACCAAAATCTCTCAATGAACACAATGGCTCTTTTTAGAGCCACTCAAGATCGAAACACATAAGCTTGATGTTTATCTCAAAAATACTTCATTTTTTTTGCTTAGAGTTGTGCACCCAACGCGATAGGAATCGCGCACCCAACGCGATAGGAATCGCGCACCCTACGCAAGAGGAATCGTGCAAGCAACGCGTACACATCAGGGACTGCAAGCAGAATCGTGCACCCAACGCAATAGAAGTCATGCACCCAATGCGTGCACACCAGGGGGTCGCGCTGAGCGCCGTGCTGGATGTATGACTCCTAATTTTACCGTAAAAAAAAATATAGCACCTATCACTAATTTCAATTATCCCCGGGGACCCCATACCCCGGGGTTTATAAAATACGTTGGGGACCGTGGGGGGAGCCCCAACGCCCCCACGGTCCCAGCCGGCTCCCTGCGTCCTTTGGGAGCCGGCATTGCTTTTCCACATGGGGAGCAGCTAACATGCATCTCCCCGTGTGGAAAAGCAATATGGTTTGGATTTTGAAAGAGAGAGCAGGTTTCCCTGCTCTCTCTTTCAAAATCCAAACGAAGTTAGCTATGGGAGAACGTGTCCTGGAGGTGGGCACCCCAGGACACTGCAGGAGCCAGCCCGGGGGGGTGGCGGTCCCCAGGGCCCTCGAGGGCTCCAGGAGGGGGGCCATGCAGCCCCCCTCCCTCAATTCATAAAGCCCCGGGGATGGTGGTCCCCAGGGCTTGGTGGGGCTGTTGAGCCCCCCCACAAATTATATTGGGAGGGGCTTTCGAGCCCCTCCCAATTTATATTGTAGCCCCGGGGGGGTGGCGGTCACCGGGGCTGGGGAGCCCCTCTGGCCCCCCTATAATTAGCCCGGGGGCTAATTATAAAAAAAGCTCCGTTATATATATATTTTTTTTTACGGCAGGATCCGCGCACCCTGCGCGCACTTTGCGGTTTAAAAAAAGCTTCTTCAGCCTCGCTTCTACCGAGGCACAAAATGGCTGCCAACAGTTCCTGATTTCGAATGTTGACAACCACTTGACAGCCAATTCGCATTCAGCGCGTGATCGGGAGGGTGCGAGCAGGGTGCGCACAGCTTTGTATATATAGAGATATATGTACTTTTAACTGTAATTGTCTCAGGAACTATTGAACAGATTGACACCATTTAAGCAAAAGGCACAAGTCTGAACTGAGGATTACCTCTTTGCCAAATTTGGTGTAATTCCGTTCGGCAGTTCGGGCTGTAGCTGCGGCTAAAGGTCCTATGGGAAATTGCTCGGGGAAAACATGTTTTGGGACCCCCCTTTTTTCTCAGCCCCCGCTACATGAATCATCCTGAGACTTTCAGGATAGGAGTGGACTGGAGCTGGCCAAAAGTTTTAAAACTTTCGCGAAGATTCGTCAACGGGCGCCAAAGTTATTCCAAATAGAATGTTGCGGATTTCTTATGGAAAATAGGTCCTAACTATAACTACCTACTGGCGACCGCCAGTAGGTAATATATACATATATATATATATATATATATATATATATATATATATATATATATATATATATATATATATATATATATATATATATCACTGAAAAAAAAATAGGTTTCAGGCACGTTATAGTTAGGAATTAGCATTTAAAAAACCTTAGAAATTCACTGAAAAAACCAAAGGTTTCAGGGGCGTTATAGTTATAGTTATAGTTAGCTGGACTTTTCACTCGTACAAAACCATTGAAATTCCCCTGTTATAGTTAGCTCAGCTAACTATAACTCGCGCGCCTGCAATGCACTGCTGATGACGTCACATATTACATCACTCATGACATGGTCAGTGACATCACTCATGACATCACTGATGACAACTCTAGCCCATGTGCACTGTAACACCACCCCCGTGAATATGTCATGCCACACTTGCCTTTGCACGGGTTATATTGCCCCATCTAAGGTGCCTTCCTCGATGCCTATGTTATAATGCACAGCGCTATGCCATACATATTACAATCTGAGATCCATATCTTTGTCACAGTGCATATGCAACGTTAAACTCCCCAGCACATATTTTATATTACAACTTTAGAGACTAGTTAGGTTACACAACACTGCCCTGTGCATATTACACTCCAAGGCGCATATCGCATGGCACGCGCTAGTGCCTGTGCTATCTCGCGCTCTCCAATGAATCTGTCATTGCGCACAATGTATTGCATATTATATTTCACGCACCAGTTCATCTTATATCACACTTTTTGGTGCATAGTTTATACCATACACTATATCTAGTTTTCATTTTCAATCATGCTCTCAGGACTATGTTCTATATAACACTGCGTCCACCTACCCTTTTCACGGGCATTACATTTTGCGATGGGTGGTGGAGGGTCAGGGGGGTTTCTGCCAGGTGAGCCCGGAGACACAGTCACAAACGTCCTCTTCTTCCTGAATAAAAGTGTGTTTATGCTGCATACTTGTTCATATTTTAAGTAGTTCGCACAGACACACATTTTAAAAACAATAACATTTCTAATACCCACCTTCTCTGAACAGTTAGCTTGCTGCCCCATCCACCTCCTCCCTATCCTCTGTTGTCTGAATCCATGAACTAGCCTCCTCCCTCCTGCCATGCATGGTCTGATGTGCTGCCACTTCCCTCCATTTAGCATGATGTACCAGTCCACTCCTCCTGCCCTCCATTGCCTAATTCTATGGCCTATCATTGACCTCCTGCTTAGCCTCTGTGCTTAGCTTGCTGCCCCTATTCTCCTTCCCCCTGCCCTCCGATGTCTTTGTGCATGCCCCTGCTCCAATTTTTTTGCCCACCATGTTCCATGGACCTGCCACTCCTATCTACTCTGAGTGTTCTGTTGAGCTGCCACTCCCCTCCCACCTGCCTAGCATTGTCAGATGACTGTAACCTGTCCCTGCCACCTCCACCCTGCCTGTCCACATGCCATGCCCCTATCCCCTTCCTCCTGTCCTCCATGGTCCATTTTACTGCCACACCCTTCTGCCCTCCCTGGTCTGTTGTGCTGCAACTGCTCCTCCTGCCTGCCCCACGCGGTCTGTTGTGAGGCCCCTTCCCCTGAACTCTCTTGTATGTGCCCAGGTCCTGACCCTCCCTTCTATCCTCCATGGTCCTTTGTGCATGCCCCTGCACCCTCCTTCTTGCCCATCATATCCATTGTGCTGCCACTAACCCCTCCCTCCTTCCCTGTGTGGTCAGCTAGCTGCCCCTGACCCCCTCCCACCTTCCCTCCATGGTCTGTGTGTATGCCATCATAGTCTCACTGTTGCTCTCCATGGTGTGTCTTGTTTCTAGTGCCCATCCTACCTGACATCCATGGTCATCTTGCTGCTCCTGCCCTGCCCCCTTGGACCCAGTCCTCTGTTTCCATGTGCAGACCCCTATTCCCTCCCTCCTGACTTGTCTGTTCCATTGTAATGCCCCTGATCCGTCCCTCCTGCCCTTTATGGTCTGTTATGCTGCAGCTTTCTCTCCTGTCTGTCCATTATGGTCAGCTAGCTGCCATTGCCTCTTTCCCTTCTGTTCTCCGTTGTCCATGTGCATGGTCCTGTCCCCTCCCTATTGCTTTCTATGGATTGTTGTGCTGCACTCCCGTCCCGCATGCCCTGTGTGGTGTATTGTGCTGCTGCAAACCCTGATGCCTGCCCTGTAGGGTCAGTTTGAGGCACCTCTCCATGTCCCTCCTGTCCTCTGTTATCCGAGTCCATGTCCCTACCCCAATTCCTCCTGCCTACCATGATCCAATGTACCCTACTTGCGAACATTTTGAACTTGGTAAGAGGGTGATTTTGAAAAAAAACTGGAGTATTGATTTTCCCCTTTGAGTTACATTGAAAAAGAGGAGATTGTAGACAGGAGACAGATCAAAAAAATCATTTGAGCTTACAAACATTGGACGTTTCCTTGCTGAAACGGGTCTGTTGGCATGTATGGTTGTACTACTACTGCCTCTTCCTTCTGCCCACAATGGTCTATTATATTGCCACAGCCTCTCTTGCCAGTCCTATATTGTAGGTTTGTTGCCCCTGCCCCCCTTTCCACTGCCCTCCATAGTCTGTTGTGCTGCCACTGCCCTTCCTGCCTGCCCAGTGTGGTCAAATTGTTTCCTCTGCACTCTCCTACCTGCCTTCAATTTTCAGAGTCCGTGCCCCTGGCCTCTGCCTCTCAACAGTATCCCAATGAACATCTAGATTGCTAACATTCTATATTTATTACAAAAGTGTGGAACGCCTGACATCATCTTGATGTAATCAAAACTGTAATACCTAGTGCATTTCGTTTAGAAATTACATATATGAGAGGGTCTTATTTGCAACAAAATTATGGTTAGTGCTCTAAAAAACTAAAATGAGAACATATTTTCTGAGTTTTCAAATAGCGACAAAGAACTTTTAAATTATATGTAATCTTTATTTTTTTTTATCCAGTTGACCACTTGATTAAATGTTGCACTTGGGGGAGAGGATGTGGTGTTACTTTCAGAGCTGCAGACTTTGCAACTGGGGAAGCAGGTTGGAGTTTCTGCTTCAGCTCAACATTCTGTGATTCTGGTCAAATCACTTAATCTCCCCATGTCTACAACCAAAATGAATTTGATCTTGTGTGATGTAACCAATGCTCATGTAAAGCACTCCAATACCTGACAAGTCTGCACTATATAAAACTGCAAATACACAAAAAATAAGTGTTTTGCACACTTCTGTCATTGGGCTACATGTGGGCTACATCTGGGTGATATTTGTGCTGCATTTGGGCTCTTTTGTCTCTGGTGGCCATCTTGGGAGATTTATTTGTTATGAAGTTTCCTAATTTCCTCATTTACTGCAGTCTCCTCAGTAGGAAATACTTTCAGTTTTTTACTTTGATTCCATCAAGAAGGCATTAAGATGTGTCACACATTTGCCATAAATTCTGAATGTTAGCACTCTAGTTGCTCATTAGATCACTGTAGTAAAGCTACTGCTCACCCGGGACGTCTGCTGCTGGTATTCAAAGTTTCAGACTGCATGTCAGAATTTTTTTATGAAATAGAAGAGGATTTGAGAAGTCAAAATGTGCCCTCATTTTTCTTTCTGCAGCACTAATCATAATTTCTATGGAAAAATGAACCCCCTCATTTTGTTCCTTTTTAAATTAGATGTTTTAAGAGTTACCACTTTATTCCAATCAAGATGGCTTCAGGTGTGCAATATGTTTGTCATAAGTAGGACTGTTAGCGCTCTAGTTGTTCTTTAGAACACTCTGGGAAGCTGCAGTAGAACACAAAGGAATCAACTGACAGTCTCTGCCCTTGTTGGATGTACATGTTTTACTGAGAATGTCAGACTTCATTCTCACATGACTGAGAAAGATAATGTGAATTTACAGAAAATATGCTCTCAGTTTAGCTTATAGATCACCTTCCAAACCTCTGTGGGAAAAGCATGAGAAAATAGTTTTCTCTCAAACATGATTCATGATATCACAGCAGAATGCTTTTTCACATGGTAAAATCCCCTTAGAACACACCACAATTCCTAAAATGAGTATGGTACCATCAACAAATGATTTATAATGTAACTAAAGTCTTAAAACCTTCTATTAACTGCAATGCTTTTTAATGAGGTGCTATCATGTATATTGGTCCCCAGATGGCTGCCAACACTTCTTGGATGAAGTACTGACAGCCAATCAGATCTCACAATGAGATGTATGGTTAGGCTCCGCCCAGATATATCTATCTTTTTAACTCTAATTTTCTCAGGAACTACTGAATGGATTTACACCATTTAAGCAAAAAGGCACGAGTCTGAACTGAGGACTACCTCTTTGCCAAATTTGGTGTAATTCTGTTCAGCAGTTCGGGCTGTAGCTGCATCATCAGGTCCTATGTGAAAATGCATGGGGAAAACGTGTTTTGAGATCCCCTTTTTGACGAATCACCATGAAATTTTCAGTATAGGAGCGGACCGGCGCTGGCCAAAAGTTTGGAAAATTTTGCGAAGATTCGTCTATTCGAGCCAATGTTATTTCAAATAGAATGTTGCGGATTTCCTATGGAAAATAGGTCCTAACTATAACTACCTACTGGCGACTGCCAATAGGTTATATATATATATATATATATATATATATATATATATATATATATATATATATATATATATATATATATATATATATATATATATATATATCAACGAGAAAAGGACCAGACTTGGGAGGCCACGCACCTTGTTGACTACTTTATTCCTGCCAGGCAGCATTGCACATCAAATGCAGACGTACACAGTTCATATTCCAGTAAGTATTTCCTTACGCGTTTCGGGCGTCACAGCGCCCTTGTTCACAGGACTCTGGCAAATGTAGGAGGCAGAATACCGTTGCTCTAAAACCAGTTTGTAAGTCTCGCCCACTGGGCGTGGTTGCACATTGCATTCTGGTATTTCGAGTTTGTTGTATCAGGAAAGTCCTTCTATCACAACGGCTGCTCTTCCACATACAATAGTTCAAATACCTTGGTAGGTCTTGTAGGTTCCGCAGTTGATGCAAGGCAGTCGTAATCCCATTTTGGCAGAAACCGGCAAGGCTCCATACTGCGCTGTTAGGTAACGCGCTGGACACCGCTTTGTGCGCAGGGGGGCTTCCCGCGACCCTGGGAGGCCGCAATTAACATCAACGAGAAAAGGACCAGACTTGGGAGGCCACGCACCTTGTTGACTACTTTATTCCTGCCAGGCAGCATTGCACATCAAATGCAGACGTACACAGTTCATATTCCAGTAAGTATTTCCTTACGCGTTTCGGGCGTCACAGCGCCCTTGTTCACAGGACTCTGGCAAATGTAGGAGGCAGAATACCGTTGCTCTAAAACCAGTTTGTAAGTCTCGCCCACTGGGCGTGGTTGCACATTGCATTCTGGTATTTCGAGTTCGTTGTATCAGGAAAGTCCTTCTATCACAACGGCTGCTCTTCCACATACAATAGTTCAAATACCTTGGTAGGTCTTGTAGGTTCCGCAGTTGATGCAAGGCAGTCGTAATCCCATTTTGGCAGAAACCGGCAAGGCTCCATACTGCGCTGTTAGGTAACGCGCTGGACACCGCTTTGTGCGCAGGGGGGCTTCCCGCGACCCTGGGAGGCCGCAATTAACATCAACGAGAAAAGGACCAGACTTGGGAGGCCACGCACCTTGTTGACTACTTTATTCCTGCCAGGCAGCATTGCACATCAAATGCAGACGTACACAGTTCATATTCCAGTAAGTATTTCCTTACGCGTTTCGGGCGTCACAGCGCCCTTGTTCACAGGACTCTGGCAAATGTAGGAGGCAGAATACCGTTGCTCTAAAACCAGTTTGTAAGTCTCGCCCACTGGGCGTGGTTGCACATTGCATTCTGGTATTTCGAGTTCGTTGTATCAGGAAAGTCCTTCTATCACAACGGCTGCTCTTCCACATACAATAGTTCAAATACCTTGGTAGGTCTTGTAGGTTCCGCAGTTGATGCAAGGCAGTCGTAATCCCATTTTGGCAGAAACCGGCAAGGCTCCATACTGGGCTGTAGCTGCATCATCAGGTCCTATGTGAAAATGCATGGGGAAAACGTGTTTTGAGATCCCCTTTTTGACGAATCACCATGAAATTTTCAGTATAGGAGCGGACCGGCGCTGGCCAAAAGTTTGGAAAATTTTGCGAAGATTCGTCTATTCGAGCCAATGTTATTTCAAATAGAATGTTGCGGATTTCCTATGGAAAATAGGTCCTAACTATAACTACCTACTGGCGACTGCCAATAGGTTATATATATATATATATATATATATATATATATATATATATATATATATATATATATATATATATATATATATATATATATATATATATATATATATATATATATATATATATATATATATATATATATATATATATAGAGGGCATGCTACCGGCATGCCCTCTCGGTCTGGTGTGGCACGCGAGCCAGCACTTTTGGACGTTTCGTATGTAAATACAGCGTGTCACCCCCCAAGCGGCTTCAAAAGCATTTGCTTCGATGTGCCGCATAAGGGGAGAGAGGATGCAGTATTTTACTGCAGGGGCAACACTGGGTTCCAGCTATTACACCGGCGAAGTTGGGATCGGAGAATTCAAGGTCTACGAGACACACCACTTGGTGTTCGTCAGCCCCTCACTGCACGGGTTGCCGCTTGGACTCTATTGACCAGCATGCCTCTGGTCCCAATTTGGAATGCTGGATGCACTACAGCTGCGAGTAGAGGGCGGAACAAAACACAGAGCCAATGAGAGCATCACAGGACTCATAACAGACCCCTAAGCCAGAGACTCTGCGTGGGAACTGAAACCGGCACTGAAGAAAGCAGGAATGCTGAAACGAGTCTGCCTGGCGTTTCCAGAACTTTTTGGACTTTTGCATGCCTTGTGCCTCCGTGATTATTGGAATAAATCCTGGTGTTGCCCTAGCATATGTCGGGCTCATTCTTTCTCCTGAGTGGGCATTGGTTTTATATATATATATATATATATATTAATTTTTTCACACAAAAAACAGATTTCAGGGACGTTATAGTTAGTTGGACATTTCACTCATGCAAAACCAGATAAATTAGACTGTTATAGTTAGTTGAGCTAACTATAACTTGCACCCCTGCAATACACTGTTTTTTTTTATTTTTATTGAAATTGATTGGTGTCATACATATTCAAAATTCGAAATACAAAATATAGAATAACAAAACCCAGAAATATCTCATAAAGCATACCCCGCTTTCGACGACTGGTATTGGCAAATAGTTAACTTACAGTTTTCCATAATCAAAAGACAAAACAAATTGCAGAATATTCAAAAAATGTCCCCCAAATTTTTTCAAATTTTCTTCCCCCCCAATCCTCAAAGCATAACTTCGCTCACTTATCTTTACTCTGCGCATTTTGAATAACCATTCATGCATGGATGAAGTCTGATTTGTACGCCAGTTTTGAAGTAATAGCGATCTGGCAACTGCCATGCAAATATAAACCAATTTAGCGAATGATTCAGATAAATTGAGATGCGGATCGAAACCATAAAGCTTCAGTTTTACATTTGAAAATATCCGAATATGATAATTAGAACTTAAGAAAGCAAAAATGTCTTCCCAGAATGCTTTCACCATACAACAATCAATTATTACGTGAGTCCAATTAGCTGGGGCGAAGTTCAAGCATCGGAAACAATTTGGTATATAGTTACTGTACATTTTGGCTATTGCCGCCGAGGTGCGATACAAAAGCCATTTTCCAAAAAATAACATTCTACGCCAGTTAGCTCCCCTTAATGTGGAGAAATTAAACTTATTAATAGTTTGCCACGTATTCAATGATAAAACATGATTTTCTTGTTCCCGCCATTTTTTGACAGCTTTAGAGCCCAGATCGCTTTATCTGCAACGCTTCCACTCTCCGGGTTTCCTTATCAAAGTATTATTAAAAAAAAGATCATTGTTTAATGAAGAAATCTGAGTAAACGATGTGGGAGCATACTGCTGCAGGGATTGATAGATTTTATTTTAAGACCCGGCTAACAAAAAATTTCCTGAAATTAATAATCGCATCTCCGGCGGGGTTATCCACCTTGTATGTTGTAAAAAATCGCACACTTTGCTAAATCCAGCTTTAGTCCAATAACCCATTAAATCAGAGCCAGCCCCCCCGCACACTAAATGAAAGTAGATTGATCAACAAAGAGGAAGAATTAAACAGAGAGAGAGAATATCTTCTAAGCATGGCCGTACGCTTCCTAAAAAACCATGCAATTATTTTATACTTAACCAGTTTGGGAGATTTAGGAACTTGAAGAGGGGAAGATATATAACTTTCCGAAACAATTAAATCAAAGAAAAAACTAATGAATACGTTTGGATTTGGAATTGGGACTTTAAATCGGGTCAAATACTGAGCAAAGTAAGCACTATAATATTCTCTGATATTCGGTAGTGCGAGGCCTCCATTGTCTAAATCCTCATAGAGAGTGTTCAGCGCAATACGAGGTGTTTTATGTGCTAACAAAAAGCGCGAAAATATAGATTCAATTTTAGTAAAAAATGTGCCCGAGAGAAAGCAAGGAATCGTTGAGAACAAAAAATTAAACAACGGTAAAATAGACATTTTTATCAAAGCAACTCTGCCCAAAATTGATAACGGTAGTTTATTCCAGCGAGTGAGCATTGAGCCAACTTTTCGAAGAAGGGGATCAAAATTGAGACTATAGAGATCTTTAACTGAAGCTGTAAAAAAACACCCCGAGATATCTTTTAGGTTTATTATTGATGCAGCCCCTTAAGTCCGGATATAATTCAGGATTATGATTGCCACAGACCAATATTTCTGTCTTCTTTTTATTAATACGATAGCCCCCGAAAGTCTCAAATTCCTCAAAAAGCTGAAATGCTCGAACTTGAGACTGCAAATCAGATTTAATGAGTAGCATAATATCGTCAGCGTAAAGTTTTATTTTTGACATTAATGGAATCGGAGGCGAGATCTCTACACACCTCCGAATTGCAATTGCAAGGGGTTCGATAAAAAAAGCAAAAAGAATCGGTGATAAGGGGCAGCCCTGACGTGTTCCCCGATTAACTAAGACTGATCCTACCGTTTGTGAGTTAATAATAATATTTGCTTTTGCACCCGTGTAAAGATTCCGAATAAAATTGATAATAATTGGCGGAATATGAAAGTGTTGCAAAATAATAAAAAGTGTCTCCCAGACCACCAAATCAAAAGCTTTTTCCGCATCAAATAACAGAATTAATGCTGGAATCCTCTGTGTCTGAAAATAATCCAGGGCTTCCGACAAATAATGGGTATTGGTCATCAATTGTCTACCGTCAATAAACCCATTTTGGTCTTCGTGAATCAAATCCGTGGCAATATGATTAAATCGAATAGCCAGTAGTTTAGTGACGATCTTATAGTCCGAGTTTAAAAGGGTGATTGGGCGATATGAATTAGGATCTCTAGCATCCTTCCCCTTCTTCAAAAAGCTGACCACTGTACCCTCGCGGAACGAGTCTGGAATAGAAGCTCCTGCCAACATAGAATTAAGCAGTTGTAGAAAAATGTTGGAAAAGGCAGGGAAGAAAACTCTAAAAAATTCCGCGGGTAATCCATCTGGGCCGGAAGCTTTCCCTGATGGAACTTCTTTCACTACCGACTCTACCTCTTCCAAAGAAAATCCACTTGCCATGTTTAATTGCTCGGATTGGGAGAGGGAAGGAATCACAGCTTTCCTCAAAAAAACATTTAATTTTTGCTGGTCTATTTTATGCTGATGGCTATATATTTTTTAATAATGACAGTGCATTATCTTACCTATCCCACCCGAGTCAGTTGTGTAATGATGAGTAACAGGACAAATTAAACCCCGAATTAAATTGGAGGCTACTTGTTCTTTAGCCTACCAGGCCAAAAATCTACCCGTGAAATTGCTTTCTTCGTAGACTTTCTGGTATTGACTACGAAAAAATGCCTCTCCTTGCTCAAATAAATATATAATGAATTCGCGTTTGGCTGCATTTAATTGATCTTTAATATTTCTAGAAGGATTTTGTTGTCTTAGAGCACTAAGAACCTGTATACGATGTTCAAATGAGTTTTTTATAGCCCTAGCAGCGATCGATGTGGCGGCATCTTTCCCAATAATGATTCCACGAATAAAAGCTTTTAAGGCATCCCAGATAATACTAAGAGGGGCGGTGCCAGTATTACGAATTATGAATTCTCTAATCTCGACTTTTAATTTGGAGATCCATTTTTCATCATTGAGATATAATTTATTAAAAACCCATCTTTTAGGAGACCTTCTAGTATCCCCGAGAATAAATTCCCTAATGAGCATAGCGTGGTCGGAAAATACATTGTGCACCGTATTATAATAGCCTGGCCTAAGTTTACGAGTGGCTAGAAAAAAGTCAATGCGAGAAGAAGACTTAAATCTGCCCGACCAGCAAGTATATTCTCTTTTAGAGGGATTATCTAGACGCCAATGATCAGAGAGATCCAATAATCTTTTATAGTTAGAAATAGTCTGAGAAACTTTAGTTTTGAGTTGTTTTTTTGATTGAGACGTTGAGTCCAGTTTGGGATCCATCAAAACGTTAAAATCACCACCGATCGCAATGTCCCCTGACACCATTAATAAGGATTGGAACATATCTTCAAACATATTGGAATCATCATTTAGTGGTCCATAACAACTTACAAAAATAAAGGGTCTCTGTCTGCTTTTGACTCTACATGAGACCCAGCACCAACGCCCTGAGCCTCCCTCTTCTGAATGAATAATTTCAGCATGTATATTCTTATTTAAAAATATCGCCACCCCTCGCTTAGATTCACCACATGATGCAAAACACCGAAACGAAGTCCATGACTTGAACATTGAGAACTCATCTAACTTAAGAGAGGGAATATGAGTCTCCTGTAACAGAATTACGGAAGGATTTTCTGCCTTAATCCACATTTCTACAGCTCGCCTTTTCTTAATATTATTTAAACCATTAACATTAAGAGAAAACAATTTCAAACTCTCCTTATTGGACATTGAAATCTTAATTTAACTAATTGAAGACAGTTATCATCAGACCTCCCCTTACCCATTGTATACACTCTGGCTCTTTGAATCAAAACATAAGTAAATAAACATAACCTGACACCATCAACTTCATTTTTTATTTTATCCCACCCATCACCACCCTCATCCCCCCCAACCCAACCCTCCAGTGGCCCTACTTCCTCACCCTCCTCCCACGCGGACCACAGGAACCTACCCCACTTCATTGGGGTGACCAGTTAGCACCCCTGGGTCCCCATACTCCTCATGCTCTACCCACCCCCCAGCCATCCAAATAATTAACCCCTGTCCACGTAATGACCTATAATATCCTGTGGTCATATAAACGACCGTCATAAACCCCTCATATTCTCACTTGTTTGAGAAGCCAAAATCTCCTTAAGCAGATCGTGTGCTGCTGCTATATCAGATATCATAAAGAATTTGCCTTTCACTAAGACCTTAAGCTTAGATTGTTGCGCTATCGTAGCTTGGGCCCCTTTGGCTTTAAACAACTGTAACATCTGGACAAACTCTTTTCTTCTCCGTGCAGCAGAGGCAGACATATCGGAGAAAATACGACATTTAACAGTTTCGTTAACAAAGGATTGTCTTTGCTGAATCGCCATAGAAAGAATAGTCTCTTTTATCCATATGTCTGAGAAATGTAATAAAATTGTTCGAGGAAGAGAAGAATGCAGAAAAGGCTGGGCAGGAACTCGATGTGCACGAGTAATTGTCAAGTCGACCTCATGATTGGGGATCACTTTTTGTTTTAGAAAGGAGGTGGCCCATTGCAGCGTGCTGGATCTTTCAATGCCTTCCGGAACCCCCACGATGCGAAGGTTCGATCGACGATTATAGTTCTCCAAGTCATCCAATTTGGTTTCTAATGAGCGTGTTGTAAAAGAAATCCTACTCGCTTCTTTTTTAACCTCATTCATTTGGTCCTCCAAATTAGAAATGCGAGTTTCGGTTTCTTGAAGACAGCCAGGGAATGTAGAGAAAAGGTCCTCCATTTTTTCAATCGCTGATTGATTAAAGCTAACTCGGATTTTTGAAACCTCTTTAATTCGCGGACCTCATCAAGAATTAAATTCAACATATCTTTGACTGACATCTGAATTCCCCCACAGTCTCAGTGTCCAGATCTAACAGAGGACTAAGGGGATTACCATTGGGGACCAAGTCAGCAGAAGTATTTGATGGCATATCGGCCAAAGGTATAACCATGTCCGTGTTTTCCGAGGTCAGAACCTCTTTCTGAGCGGCGTCCGTATTTTTCACAGAGGATGCCAGAGAATTTTCTTTGAGCAGAGATGTCAAAGTTGTTGAGGATGCCGAAATGTTAGGCTTATGCAATAAGTCTGGGGGTTGAATAGTTGAGGAAGAGGGAGATATTTGAGCGGAGGTGCCCTGACAAAGTGCTGCATTTTTTTTACCAAAAAGAGGAAATGGTTTAGCCCCTTTTAGCACATCCATAAATCTATCTTGCTTATTATTATTAAAGAGCTTATAGAGCGCTCAGTAACGCCATCTCGGCGTGTCCCCGCGCTAGAGCTACCAGCGATCATCATAAGAGCCTGTGTCCTACACAGTGTATAGATGTGTTTTGAGCTTGGCCCTGAACAGTGCTTCGCTGCTCTCCAGTCTCAGAGCAGGAGGAAGTTTGTTCCAGTGTTGAGCTGCTTGGCACGCAAAAGATCGTCCACCCATTCTAGCCTTCCTTATCCTAGGGACTGTCAGCAGCCCGGCACCCTCCGACCGGAGGGTCCTTGTTGGTTCGTAGCGACTGACTAAATCCCTAAGGTAGGCGGGAGACCTGCCCCAGACAATTCGGTGACAAACGAGGAGGCACTTGAACCGCACACGTTTCTTCACAGGCAGCCAGTGAAGCGCATCCAGTGCCATTTGAGAGTTAGCCCTCCTAGGTCTTCTTAGCACCAATCTAGCGGCGGAGTTCTGGATAACTTGCAGGCGACCCAGGCAGCCCTCGGTGGCCCCTAGGAACAATACGTTTCCATAGTCCATCCGGGAGGTCACCAGTGCCTGCGTCAGTGTCCTTCTGGCCGCTATGGGTAGGAGGTCTAAGGTTTTGTTTAGAGTCTTTAGTACTCCAAAACATTTGCCCACCAGACGCCTTATGTGGCCATCATAGGAGAGAGAGGAATTCATCCAGACTCCTAGATTCTTAGCCTCCTCACAAGGTATGGGGGTAGGGCCAAGGCATGGAGGCCACCACTCGGCTGACCAGTTTTCGCTTTTTCCCCCCACCACCAACACCTCAGTCTTAGAGCCATTGAGTTTTAGGCAGTGGGAGTCCATCCACTCAGCTAGTGCCTGCATACAGGACTTAAAGTTGGCAGGGGTGTTGGCGGTGTCCTGTGATAGGGAAATCAGCAGCTGGGTGTCGTCGGCGTAAGACACCAATTCTACCCCAAATGATTGTACAACCTTCGCCAGGGAGGCCATATAGAGATTAAAGAGAGTAGGGCTCAATGCTGAGCCCTGAGGCACTCCTTGATCTAGTGGCATCTCGACCGAACGACATGTCCCTTGCTGTACCTGGAAACATCTTTCAGTGAGAAACGACTGTAACCAGTATAGCGCAGGACCCACGACCCCAGCTTCGCTCAGACACCGTAGCAGGATGGAATGCGCTACGGTGTCAAAAGCCGCGCTGAGGTCGAGCATGATCAGGGCCATTGTATGTCCTGCATCCGCACCAGCTCTTAAAGTCTCAGAGGCCCGTAAAAGAGCTGTCTCCGTAGAGTAGCCCACCCTAAACCCGGATTGTGAGGGATGTAATAAGTTCCCTCTCTCCAGGTGCTCAGTAAGCTGAGCATTGACCACCTTCTCAGCCACTTTCGCCACATACGGCAATAAGGAGATAGGTCTGAGGTTTTCCAGCACTTCCATACTTACATTTGTTTTTTTCCTTATTGGCAGTACTATGGCCTTCTTCCACTCCTCAGGGACTCGTTGCGTGGAAAAGGAGGTCTGTAAGACATGTCTGATGTATGGTTCCAGGGCTGCCAGGCCCTCTGAGATGACCCAGGCCGGTGCCGGGTCGTTAGGGGAACCGGACTTCACACTGCGACAGATCTTTATTAGCCTGTCAGCGGCGGGTACCTCGAAAGTTTGCAACGAGGCGTCAAGGGCCACAGGCGAGCTGCCTGCTATAAAATCTATGCCCTTATCTAGTTGTTGGGTGAAGGAGGCATAAATAGCTTTAACTTTGTTGGAAAAAAAGTTAGCGACTCTATTGCATCCCTCCACGGTGGCCCTTAGGGGGGTGTTAGAGCTGGAGACTAAAGATATTTCTTTGTATATTTTGAACAGTTCGCGTGAGGAGCTCTCGGCCGCCTCAATGCGTGTCTGGAAATATTTAGCTTTAGCTCTACGCACCGCATACTGGTAGCTTTTGTGTGCTAAGCTATAACTGTTTTTACCTTGTTCGCTCGGGTTCCTTCTCCAGCTCCTTTCAAGTTTTTTACAATTAGACTTGATTTGCTGGAGTTCTGGAGTGAACCATGGGGCAGTACGTTGTCTGCCTTCCCTTGCTTTACCCTTACTCATGGGGGCTATCTCATCCAGGGTTGCAATCACAAGCTGGTTAAATTCAGTATTCGCCTGGTCACTATCCATAGCATGCGGTAGTTGCGCTTTCTGGATGGCGCGTATGAAGTTTTCTTGAGAATATTGTCTCCATTTCCGTCTCATAATATTACCCAACCCATTCTCAATGGCCCTAACTGGTTGGTAAAAACATTGGAAAGGGACCAAGAAGTGGTCTGTCCAAGGGAGTTGACACGGTGTAAGTGCCTTTATCAAGTCCCAGCTCGCGAAGATAGGGTCCAAACAATGACCCCTCTGATGGGCATCCTGAGTTAAGGAAGAGCGAACTACCTCTACACTGTGAGAGTTCTCTAAATCCGGAATCGGGGTCGGAGTCGGAGATTCCGCAAAAGACTCCTCCAATTCCTCTGAGCTCCCAGTGCTGTCATTTTTTCCTTTACGTCGCCTTTATCGCCCTTATCGCAGTTATCATTTTTATTTAATAATTTGGCAGCGTTTTTTGTTTCTCTAGCCTGTATGCGGAGGGCTTTTGCCTTACGTGTGTTGAGTAACTTCCCCATGCTGGTAAAAGAGAGACAGTGGTGAATTAAGTGATGCCTGGAGTAACTGGAATTCGACCGTGCCTCCTTTCCTCCTTCCTCCCCGAAGCCTCTATGCCTCTGAATCTACACGTCCCAGCAATTGACGACCTTCCTCAGCAAATCTCCCTATGCCGCGGGGTCTGTAAGCCACAGCAGCCAGCAGCACTCCTTATCCAAAAAAAGGGCGAGACTCACCATATGCAGTTCACCATGTGCAACAGCCCCTGGCTTCCGAAATCCAATGTGGAGCCAATGCAGAGCCCCACACTGACCGGTGCCTTGTCCAATGCCTGATCCCAGCTGCTAGGAATTTGGAGACAGAGGCGACTCCACTCTGCCTCGCTCCGCTCTGCTTACAACTTGAGCCCGTAGAAATTATCGCTGCCGGGAAACCGCATGTATTCAGCCACCGCTAGCCACCGCTAGCCACCGCTAGCCGAGGAAAATGGAAAAAACGGCCGCCTTGGTCGAATCCAAAGGGCCAATTCAATCAGCAGAAACGCTTAGTGTCCACCGCCGCCACCATCCGCATCAGCCGCCATCCGCCTCGGCTTCGCAACCTTGAGGGGGGGGGAGCCAGAACCTCAGGTGTGTACGGAGGCGTGGAACTCCTTACACGCCAGCCCCTGCAATACACTGCTGATGACGTCACATATTCCATCATTCATGACATGGTCAGTGACATCACTGAGGACATCACATTACTGATGACATCTCAAATGACATCACTGATGACATCATCTAGTGACTGTGTGTTTCTGTAAAGCGTAAATATGTTTTATATAAATATATATATATGCCAAGGTGTATTGAAGAGTGAGTGGGTGTATACGTGTCTGAAAGGATGATTTAGTAGGTGTGTGAATTACTGTATAAGTGAGTGATTAAAGGTGTTTTACTGAATGCATGGGTTAGTGACTAAACTGTGAATGTCTGTATCAGTTTGTCAGTTGGTGTGTAAGCGGCTGCATGGGTTGGTGAGTTGCTACATGAGTGTCTATATGGGTTGTTGTTTGTTGTCTGAGTATCTTTATGGGTGCCTGAGTGTCTGTGTGGGTGGGTGGGGTGTGTGTGTGTGCATAGATGCGTGAGTGGGTGATCACTGGGTGTATGGGTTCAAGAGTGCATCAGGGAAGGGCTGTATGGGTGGATGAGTGTGTGTGTGGGTGTGTTGGTGAGTGAATGGATGTCTCAGGGGTACATGTGTGAGTAACTACATATGTGAAAGGCCATATATGTGAGTGTTGGAGTATATAAATGACTATATGTGAGAGTGAATGATTGTGAGAGTGGCTGTATGGATGAGTGTGTGCTTGTATCAGTGATTGTAAGCATGTGTTAGTAGCTGTATGAATAAATGAGGTGGTGTGTGTATAACTGTATAGGTGAGTTAATGGGAGTGTGACTGATTCTTTGCATGACTTACTAGGTGTGTGAGTAACTCTATGGATGAGTGGTGATGTGTGAGTGTCTGTATAGGTATATGAGTGCATATGATAGTGCTGTATTGATGAGTAAATGCATGTATGAGTGACTGTATGGGTGAATGAGTGGATGTGTGTGCAAACCTAGGAATCACCGAGTTGGTATGTAGTAACTGGTAATGGTGTGTCTATGGTTTCGAAAATGGTAGTCTGTAATTTAGAGTGGGTGTATCAGGTTATATTAGGGTATGAGAAGGTGCATCAGATTATCACGTGGATGATGTAATCAGTGAAGTCATTTGAGATGTCATCAGTGATGCCATCAGTGATGTCACTGACCATGTCATGAATTATGTAATATGTGATGTCATCAGCAGTGCATTGCGGGGGCGTGAGTTATAATTAGTTGAACTAACTATAACAGCCGAATTTCTCTGGTTTTGTATGAGTGAAATGTCCAACTAACTATAACATCCCTGAAACCTGTGTTTTTTTCAGTGAATTTCTAACGTTTTCTAAATGCTAATTTCTAACTATAACGTCCCTGAAACCTATGTTTTTTCAGTGAATTTCGAAGTTTTTTTAAATGCTAATTTCTAACTATAACGTCCCTTAAACCTAAGGTTTTTTCAGATAATTTCTAAGGTTTTTTAAATGCTAATTTCGAAGTATGCCTACATAGGTAGGACATCTGCAGAAAGAGGAAGAAATACATAGAAAGAAGCAACAGAAATACAGAAAGAGGCAACAGAAGTCCAGAAAGACAAAGAAAGGTGCAGAAAGAAGCAAGAGGTATGCAGAAAGAACCAACAGAGGTGCAGAGAAAGGCCTTGTTGCAAAGTCATCCTGTGCCCCCAACTTTTTGCTGACTGGTACTGGTGGGAACTCACTCTGACTAACCAGGTCCGGAGCCAGTGCTATGCTGAAAGGCACTTAGAATACAGTGAAAACACCTACATACACTAGGGTACACTGTGGGTTGGGGTACCCCTTTGCATAGCATGGCCTCCCCTGTAAGGCCCTAGTACATAATTGGGCAGGGGGATTAAAACTACCTCTAAGTCTGAGGTGCAGAAAGTAGCAAGAGAGGTGCAGAAAGAGGCAACAGAGGTGCAGAAAGAGGCAAGACAATTGCTGAAAGAAGCAACAGAGGTGTGGAAAGAAGCAAGAGAAGTGCAGAAAGAGGCAAGAGAGGTACAGAAAATAGCAAGAGAACAGCAGAAAGAGGCACAAGGGATGCAAAAAAGGGAAGAAGGGGGCAGAAAGAAGCAAGAGAGGTGCAGAAGGAAGCAAGAGAAGTGCAGAAAAAGGCAAGAGAGTTGCAGAAAGAAGCAACAGAGGTTCAGAAAGAGGCAAGGGAAGTGCAGAAACAGGCAAGAGAAATGCACAAAGAGGCAAGTGAGGAGCAGAAAGAGGCAAAAGGTTTAGAAAAAATGAATGACTGAATGAATAAAACATTTCTTAAGCTCATAGCTACCCGAAGGCATCCCAGCGCTAATAGCGGCACATACAGAGAGAACTACTAAGCAACATTAAGGAAAGAGCCATGTTTTGAGAGATTTCCAAAAAGCCAAATGGTTAGACTCAAGACGGATGTGGAGGGGGAGGGTGTTCCATAACCTGGAAGCGTTATAAGAAAACAGAGGCCCCCACTTCTTGCCTTTCTTATTCTGGGAACTACGTCGAGATGGTGATTATATGAGTGCAGGCCCCTGTTTGAGCAGTGGGGCGAGATAATGGACCAATTGATAGGCGGTCCCTTCCCAGCCAATGTCTTGTGTGCAATACAGAGAGCCTTAAACTTAATTCTCTCCTGTATGGGGAGCCAGTGGAGGGTGGCAAGAGCTGGTTTAGCTGATTGGTGATTCGGAATCCACAGGAGCATACGTGCTGCACAATTCTTTAAAGTCTGTAACTTACTGATGGTGGCACGCGGAGCTCCTAAGTAGAGAACATTTGCATAGTCAAGGCGAGTGAGAATCAATGCCTGGACCATAAGTCTTCTGGCGAGAACAGGTAGAAGAGGGAGAATTGTTTGCAGCATCCTAAGGATTCCGTAACAAGTAGCTGCTACTTTCAAGGTCTGCTGCTTAAAATTCAGGTTGTGGTCAAACCAGATGCCCAGACCTCTAATCTGGTTCTTAGCAGTAGGAGCTGGACCAAGACAGACTGGCCATAGCATCCCTACGTTAAAATTGGGAGAGTTAGCTGGGAGCATCAGCTCTGTCTTGTCACCATTCAGTTTCAAGTATGAATACTCCATCCAGTTTGCAATCTTCTCCAAACAAGGGCCTAGACCAGGCAAAGAATTATCGGAGTGATTAAGGGCAACAACAAGTTGTGTGTTGTCAGCGTAGGTGACAATCTGGACCCCAAATGGCTTCACTATCTCCACTAGCGGGCTCATGTAAACATTAAATAAAGTAGGGCTCAGAGACAACCCCTGTGGGACACCACAGCCAAGAGGCATATGTTTTGAAATAGCATCTCCTTCAAAAACCTGGAATTACCTGTCTTCCAGAAAGGATTGCAGACACTTTAAGGCCCCCTGTCACTCCCACACCTCTAAGTCTGAACCAGAGTGTGGTGGCTAACAGTTTCAAAGGCTGCACTGAGTTCCAAGAGGATGATGGCTGTGCAGCCTCCCCCATCTAAGATTTTCTTGGACTCTTCAACCACTTCTAGGAGGGCAGTTTCAAGAGCTGAATTAACGTGCTTCACAGTGATCTTACTGATCCCTGGCAAAAGTGAAATGGGGCAATTGTTCCCCAGAATATCAGGGTCAAGACTCGTTTTTTTATCCGCGCCTTCACCATGGCACATTTCCATGGGGAAGGGACCACTCCCATCAAGATTGAGGCATTAATCAGCTCCTATATCACTGGGGAAACTGTTTCATAAACTTGGTTCAGGACAGTAGGGGGTGCTGAGTCTCTAGGTGAGGCATATTTCACCCTGGCTGAAATACTTCGTAGCAACTCTGGGTTCAGAAGGGGAATTTCCTCCAAGGAGTGCTCACTGAGCTGAGGCACACTGTCCAGTGATAATGATTTCCTCTGGTCGACCACCTGGGAGAAGGTATAAATGTCTTGGATATTATTAAGAAAAAACTCTGCCAGGTTATTGCAACAAGAGAAAGCATCAACAGAAACAACAGGGGGTGGGAATGGTTTAAGGAGCTTTTTTGCAATGCGAAAATTTTTGCTGGGCAAATTAGATGCCAAAGTTATTTCATCTATGTACATATTAACGTTTCAGTATTTAGGCTTCCATGTTCATGGAGGTGGGAGTTCATTTCTTTTGGCCATTTTCTTTTGTGTACATGAAAGGATTAGCATTCAGGGTGAACGTGAAGAGGAGCTCATTGGAGTCAGTGAAGTTCCGGTTGCTTTCTTAACAAACTTCTCCCTACATCCATTTTCTACATTGTATTTTTGCATTAAGGATGTCAGGAGCTATTTGACTATAATGATTTATCAGAGGTGTACGTCTTGTCATGTCTTCTGAGGTTAAGGAGCAGTACCGATGCTATGACTTGCATCTCTGAACTATTTTCCATCTTGTTGTTTATAGGTGTATGTATGGTGTCCTATGCTCCTCTGTGACCGGATTATGTTCTGTGTTCAGAAGGTATTGACCTGTGTATATGATTGTCGACTGTTTGTCTCTTGTATTGTCAGGTTCATGCAGGGAGACTCTTACAGGAAGGTTGTTGACAATGGATTATCAGAGAACCTTTCTGTGTCTTTAAGGTATTTAAGAAGGCCGATTTTGGTCCCTGGGGACCCCAGCCCCCAGGGCATGGCCTCGTTTTTTTTTTTTTATCAATACGGAAGGGGGGCTGCATGGCCCCCCTTGCCTGGGCCACTATTTGCCCGGGGACCCCATCCTCTGGGGATTGGCCTCCTTTTTTGTTTAATTACAGGAGAGGGACCACGTGGCCCCCCTTCCCTAGGCCATTTCTGGCCCTGGGGACCCCATCCCTAGGGGCCGGCCCTAAAGTTGGGGACCGGCATTGCTTTTGGGCAAGGAGAGCTGCTAACATGCAGCTCCCCTTGCCCAGGGCAGAGTGACATTCCATTGTGACATAATCATCGATGTGGCAGAGCTCTGGAGAAAAGTTTCTGTAGAATGCTGCGCAAGGGGTAATTCAAAAGGTGAGGAATCCACAGGCATAAACTGTATCCATCAGAAAAAGCATTACCAAAGGTAAGTAACTTGTTCATATTCACACACACACTCATATACACACACACATATATATGTGTACATACACACACACACACACATATATATATATACACACACACACACGCATACATATATATACACACACACAGATATATATGGAACTTCGGTACCCATCACGCCATAAAGTTATTTTAGAGCTTCATACTCCGGGAGCTCCGTAAGCTCAGGCGAACAGGACAAAGCGGCACAACCAGATCAGACCATCTCAGGTACATCCATTTATTTTATATATTTTTTCGCTTTTGTTTTTAGCCAAAGTGCATTGTGCTCTACAGCCATAGAGTGCTGTCACACAGAGTGTCAATTTAAAGGGCCATTGCCCTCTATTAACCCCACCCCAAATTTTTCACAAAATAAAGCTAAAAATATATATTCACAGATCGCTAAATACAATTCATTCCTGAATTAAACCTGGAAACATCTTTATCAGAGATATATTCATCAGTTAAAGTACTCTTTGTTACCCTTACCTGATGTATATGTGGTCACCTAGTATGCTCTTAAAATAATGCATTTTGGGAAATGTAGGATTCCAAGAAAATCATTGTAAAGCACATTCATTGAAACAATTTTATACTCTTGCCTCTGCTTCAGTCTTTGGACCTATACCTTTAAACACTTGCAGGATAGAGCATAGAGTCCATTATAAATGCATTAAACACTTGCTAACAAATCAAAAGAGGAAATTTTTTTGCACATAGAGTGACATGAAGAATACATAGGAAATTGTCATAAAGTACTATTACTCTCTAGCTCATATTTGTCTATTGTTCCACCCTAAATCAACATTCATCATAATTTAATACAAACAAATAATCTATCATAGTATATAATATAGCTATATATGATAGTAAAAATCTGTTTCATAAAATACAATGATAGACACTTTAAAAAAAATAGATTCCAATGTAAATTATAAATGGGGAAAGTACTCCATCAGAGCGTGCGCCATGTAAGTTCCAATTAATATAATAGATTGTATTATACATGAGTAACATAATCTTTCATAAGGTGCTTTAATGGACATTACATTAGTGCAAATTACGATATATGTCTAAAGTGCTTTATTCATAAAAAGACAAACAAGTGTCACATCCTGAATGGGCATTAATTTAGTGCGTAGAACAATATGTTTCTAAAGTGCATTATTCATAAGAGGGCTAAGAACTGTCATACCTGTGACCAATTATTTTCTATATTCCAAAGACATACAGTCTATACATAAATATAAAGTGCAAATATCATGACAATGATCTTCAGGACAGTGGGACACGATGCCGGAGAATATGTAAAATGATTGCATCTAAAATCTCCAAGAACATATTGAAGAGATCCCCTGCCTGAAAACACCATACATATAATCAAGAAGATACTGATAAGATTCATAAGATACAAAAAGGATAAATGATCATCAGCGACAGATGTACGTGCAGTTCTGCATGTGCATTTAAGCCCCAAGGGATTCTGGTCTTAAGGCGACAATCCATCTTGAGTCCACCCTTCTTAATGATAGCTCTCGATTACCTCCTCTCAGCTTCATTGGGATATGTTGAATTCCAGAGTACCACAGTCCGTTTTGGTCACCATCTTGCTCTTTCCAAATATGTTTGGCTACCATGTGTGAATAATCTTTGTTATTTATAGCTCTGAAGTGCTGGAGGATCTGCAGTTTCAGCTTGTTAACAGTACTGCCAATATATTTCTTGCCACATTCACATTCAATAACATATATGACATGGGTGGTTTCACAGGAGATCAGCTCACTGACTTTCTTCTTTGTGCCATCACATGATAGAAAGTATTTCTTATTGCAACCAATTTGGCAAGGTTTACATTTTTGGCACTTAAAAAAACCCATTCTCTTAAGGCAATAGCCTTCGCCTGTTCTCTGAGGTGCACAATAGCTGTGTGTAAGTAAATTACAGACAGAGGATTTTTTATATGTTAGTCTTGGTTGTTCTGTCAATATGAGATTAAAATCTTTGTCTCTCATTAAAATACTCAAATTCTCCAGTGGAAAATTCTTTATGTCCTTTTCTGAGAAATTAAAATCTATAATATATTTTATGATTGTATGCTTTGATCCATCCTGGAACAGTTTGGGTACTAATAGATTACTTCTGATGCCCCTTTTCACTCTTTTCTTTGCATCTTCCAAGATAGAGATTGGATAGCCTCTTCTTAGAAATCGTAATACATCTCATTCATTTGTACAACACACTCATCATCCTCCTGGTAGTTTCTCCTGGCTCATAAAAATAGCAAAGCGCCTGTGGAATCTACCCAGGGAATGGAAACCGGAGGGGCCCCCAGTACCTAAAAGGTTGCAGCGAGTCAACAAGAAGTTGGAGACTGTTAAGAAAGTAGAAGGACCTGCAAGCATCGATTTAAGGAGCGTAGACAAGCTTTGGGCTCCTCTAAAACAAAGAATAACTGAAGTATTAACTGATTTATTGACTAAATTCGACAATGAAATTACAAAAGTAATGTCAGAGTCTAGAGGAACTTTAGGTATAGTTGAAAATGTACTTACTTCTATTAACCCAACATCCCTCACTGTTATCTAATAGCAACAGACAGCACAAATTGGAACCCCCCCCTTTGGATACCCCGAATATTAATAAGCCCCTTATTACTAACTCAAGGGTAGCAGGTGTAACCAATCGTGACAGTGAGCCTTGGGGTACACAGCTTCGAATGTCAATCTCAGGCCATTTGGGCCGGACCCACCAGCACCCCCCGCTACACCAAAGGGAAGCGGTCATAGAGAGCCCATCTGCTCTCAACACCCATGGACTACCAGTAATTGATGTTCCCCCAGCATTCTGCCCTTATACGGTGGTTCTGGTAGGGGTGCCAGGCCTTGGCCCGCAAAGGGCCGAACCTACTGACCAACTTATCAAGAAAACTACTCACTGGCTAAGCAAATATGCCAGGTTTAAAGTGGAAGATCATAGGCATATTTTGATGGCCTGGAGGGACTCCTGGATGGGTCGGTCTAGGAAAATATTACTAAGTTTACTACTCCTAAATGTCATTTGTGAATACCAAAAGCTGTCATTTTGTTGATCTTTCAAAGCCCACCAGTCATCTTTAGTCATGTTTTTCTTCTTCTTCTCATGAGGAATGTTTTCCTTTTCCTTCAAATATATTTCCCTTAGCTCCTCCGTCATGCTTTCCTCGAAGATACCTATCTTATTCCCAGGTGGAAGTTGTGGGAAAAACTTGGACCTGTGTTTACATCCACTTCAAACTGTTTAGTTGGCTTCAATCCCTATATTTTGACAGTATTTTCTATCAGATAGAGCTTCTGGAATGTATGTTTTTTGCGACATATCCGATTCATGATCCAAAGAGACTAGAGCTTTTAGCAGTGTAATATCATAAGATGTGAGGTTAGATAAAATTGGAGGAGCCCTATCATGTGTTACATTTCATTTTTTCATAGAGAAATGTTTTTTCAAATTTTAATTCCTACAAAATTCATAGAGATCAATGCGTGCAGTCCCCAGATTGATATCAGTATCTGGACAAAAGGTGAGCTCCTTTTTAAGTACGTTTTTATGTTTTTCATTTGGAGTTTTTGATGAAAGATTTATTACTGAATCCTTTTCAACACCTGTTAATCTCCTTTTTATTTCCCCTTGTTTTTGGTACCTCTTCCTTTTCCCTTTTTGACTTTGCCTTGTTCTTTTTGGTTTGCTATTACTGGAGTTCCTCTGCCACTCCCTCACGTCGTCATCCAGAAGAGGCTAATTTCTCTGGAAAAATCCAGGTTTGGGTGTGTCATGGTGTCGTGTAGTTCCTATAAATTTAAATATGATATGCGCATTTTAGACAACATAAACCAAGGGATTGGTGTCCAAACTGATTCCAAATACACCTAAAGAATATGTTAGTCTGTAGACCAGCTAGCTCACAGCGCCCCTATCAGCCCCACAACCTTACCAAGAAGCGAATCGTTCCTGGAAACTATCGAACATGACAACCCTGACTCCTCAGGGATCGTGGATACAGTACAGTACTTTTCGCTCAGTCACTCTTGCTCACTTTGTCTCAGAGAGATAGACAGAATAGACAGTGGGGGACATTTCCAATAAGTATTTTTTGAACCAGAGTCATTCTAGTATAAAATACGTATGCTGCAACAACCATTAGACAGAAACAGATATAAACGATTATGAGCACCAACAGAGTAAATAAAAGGTAGAATTCTACAATGATGCTAAAACAGTAAATATATGCAGGCATATAGATACATGGCAGTAATCATGGGTACTCCTGTACTCCTAAGATGCTAACCCTAGCTAAGTGTACCTAAGTGTAACTAGCATGTATGTAGATGGAAAGCCAAGAATCCCCCTAGGAAAGAGCCAACTGCATTACCTGATGGGAGAGAACGAAGGACCCCATCTTGGTCTCGAGTTGGACACCCTGCAAGGGATGTTAGACCACTGCATCTCATGTCAGCATGGAAGCTTCTCCTCAAGTTTGCCCAGCAAAGATGTGGTACCTAAATACCCAAAAGGTACCCTCAGGGGTTCCATCTAGATGTGTCATGGTACGGTGGGCTGTCGGCCCACAGTACCATGTGTCTCGTGTCAGCATGGAAGCTTCTCCTCTGGTTTGCCCAGCGAAGATGTGGTACTTATATACCCAAAAGGTACCCCCAGGGGTTCTATCTAGATGTACCATGGTACTGTGGGCTGTCGGCCACAGATGACAATAGTGGTGAGTTTTGTACAGAGTTAATATGCCGAAGATGGTAATCCAGATGTGATACTAAGAATCTTCATGCATCATAATACTGAGGCTAGTTTTCGAAGGTAACCACACAACATTTATTTGTCACCTAACTAGGAAAAAGTACAGCAGCAGAACCGTTATGCAGAGAAATGTAGGACAAATGTAGTAAAAGGTCGTGCAACTACCTAGGCCTATATTGGGGTATATTGGGGCTCATAACATCCACTCCTCATCTGACTGGACAATAGAATCAACAAATGCTAAAATATGTCTGTCTAAAAAGCATTAAAGACATTGGTAAAACATGAGTATAAAAACGTCTAAAAATATGTTATGTGTTAAAAACGGTGAATAAGTTCTCTGAATAGTCAATATACTGTTAGACCAACTGAGCATGCCAAAAGCCATAGTGCGCAGTGAGAGCAAGAGAGAAAAATAAAACAAAAATGATGTTGTTGAATTCCAATTTGGGTTGTTTTGGAAAAAGGGCAATTGTTCCCATCACACAGACAGCCAAATGTTTATTTGTCCTGTGAAGGAGAGGCAACATCACTGCTGCTTGTCTTCGCAGACGACGGTTCTTGTAACACTTCTTGGATCAGGTCAATGGAGCAAAGGTGATCTTCTCCGGGTCCCACAGCCGCTGCTGAGGAAGAACTTGATGCCTGTGAGCCTGTTTCAGAGCCAGTGTCCATTCTGACAGGAGCCGAAGCATCCAATAGTGACTCTAAGGATACTGACATCAACATTGGAATACACTGAGGACAGTAGGCCTTTAATGGGTTCAGCAGTGCATCCACATCCACATCCAGAGGCGCAACCGATGGAAGTGTTAGACAGATGTCCAACAAGCATTCGTATCCGCAGAATAGGCAGCGGAGTACAGGCAAGATGCAGTCAACCCAAACTGATCTGAACAATAGGAACCAATGCTCCCTTATCTCCCGAAGCTGAGGTCTGCCCAGATGGAGTACCATTCGTTCACAGCAACGTCACACTGGGAGTGTTTTTTCCATCTCTTTGGAGGCTAGGAAGTCCATTGCTTAGCAGAAAAATTAAAACCAAGATCCCCACTACAAGTAGTAGGACCAGCGGAGGCCCTCCAAAAACGCTTCCTAATACGGAGTGTATAAATGATGGAATAACTCCGAAGATTGTCTGAAAGGTACTCAATAGTCCAGAACGTGTGCTCTTAATTGGTGTACTATTCCACTCGTATCAGAAATGCTAAATATACAGTATACCATTTCCCTGAAATGAAGCAGGAAGTTAGTTTGGACTAGTGCCTGTATCTCAGCTGAAGACCTTGCAACATGGAGATCAAAAGTCTCTTGGCCTGGGGTTAAGACCACATCGTTCTGTAAAAGCATGGCTTTCAGTTTGCTCAGAGAATCAAAGTGTATAAGGGAAACATTTATTGAAGGCCATAGCGGCGCCTCCCTGACTCTGTGGGTCAGTGGAAACAATATGTGCATACACCATGTAATCCTGGAACTTACTGTGACTAGATATGTGATGCCTGGCAGCATCCTGCATCAACCTTGATCATTCAACATTAAATAACTCCCATTTGAGAGTAGTTTGAACACTGGATGATTCTAGGCAGCTGGAGATCCTTTTAAGAGACATGTTAGGTTTGCAACCAAAGCATTACAAGCTCCGTGAAGCATAATATCCTGACAAACTAGAGACCTACTTAACGAAATCTCACAGTCTGAACCGCTGAGAAAGACTTCAGTGTCGCCATTCCTGTATCTAAATCTGTATGGTAATTCCCAAGATTCATGTATGTATTCCTTAACCAACTCTTCATACCTACCTACTTGGTGATATTGTAGACAATATTGAAATTGGAATGTCGTGACTGGCATTGTTATATGGCCATGGATTAACCATTCTGTAGAAGGTGACTCAGCCAGGGTAAAAGGTAATTGGTCCAATTTTTCAATGTGCAACATTGTATATTTTGCATCTCTGCGTGACATTGTTGTCTGTCTTTCTGACAGATTGTGTGCAGAAAACATTGACATACTTTTGATATACCGCCATGGCATGCAACCAGAGCGCAGTGACTGTCGCATCCAGCTTCTAATAGAATGGAACGCAATTTTGATTGCCCATACTGTAAAATAGACAAATCCTGTTCCATTATATCTATAGTAGAAGACACAATGTTGCCCAGTGAATAAATCCAGGAAGTCAGTGTGGTCATGTTGTTGTCGACCACTTCCAAAGCCTTTTCTAGATTAATCCTGCCAATCTCACAAATCTGTTGTGAGATTTTCCATACTTCTTTATAAATAGCATATAAGAAGCGCTTCTAACGTGGTTTCAGGGGACCTAACAAAAAATCCCTAAGATCCATGTCATCTGATGGTAAGAACAAGTGTTGTTTCACCAGGGACAGTGTTGAGGTTATTAGCTATTCTAGGCATAACTTCCCAACACTGTAAGATGTCACCACCCCGAGTGTTCTTGTTGTATGTAGCGCTGGTCAGGCCTATGGATACTAAACCCTTTGGTGGTACCCCTGAATCTTGACTGACAATTACTTGTGTCGATAGGCCCAACCAACTATCCCTTCCCATTGGGGTCTAATGAATTGCATGAACCATAATGTAGAATGTCATTCAGTGTATCCTCATTAAGTTCTGTTTAATTTTGCCATCCCTCAAAGTGTGTAGGTGATGGAACCTGAGGTGTTTTCAAGTCCTTGATCCTGGCTACCCCACGACAGTCTGTTGCTCAGTGTTGTTCAGGAATTTAGGGCCAGATGTATCAAGCTAAATTGCAATCGCAAACACTGAAATTAGCAGAATTTCAGCGTTTGCGATCGCAATTTAGCTGTGTGCAATGTAGGAAAGAAAAACCTAAACGCAAAATAAGCAATCGCAACATTTGCAATTCCCTATTTTGCGCAAGCATTTAGAGAATCGCAATTTGCGATTCCCTAAATGCTATTCTAGTAGCCATCACAAATTGCGATATTGCTGTAAGAAATCGCAAATTACCACCAACTTCAAGTTGGTGGTAATTTGCGATTACCTTGAAAAATGCACTTTTTAACATTTTTCAAAGTGCCATGTGGCACACATACATGCCCCTATGGCATGTATGTGCGCCGCCACATGTGCACACATGCACATTTCAGGGGTGCAACAGGGTGTCCTTTGGGAACCCTTGCACTCTTGAAATTGCTTGCGTAATTTGCGATTACCTATTGGGAACTAGCAAATTGTTCACGCAATTCCCATTCATTCCTATGGGCCTCTTGGCCCATGGAAATGAATGGGAAGCCATTCCTTATTTGTGAAATGTGTAGGAATCGCAAAAATTCTTGCGATTACTACATACACAGCATTTTGCGAGTCCTTTATAGCGATTCTCTAAAAATCGCTATTAAGGACTCGCAAACTGCTACAATGATACATCTCCCCTTTAATTTGTTGTGGAATGAGGCATGCTCTAAATAAGGCCTCAGTTCCATGAACTTGGCAATCTTTGGTCCCTCAGACAGATTTTGTGTCTATGGTGCCCCTCAAAAGTCAAAACCTTGTAAAGACAGCTGGGAAATATAGGAAGCAGAGTATATATGTTTTGTATTGGTGAGCATATTTTTCTTTGGAGGTGTAGGTGCAACCTCATAAGAATAAGAGGTTGAGTCTGAAGTGTTAAACCCAGAAAAATAAGCAAATATTTGTGTAAACGTTTGTGAACTATCTTTCGGTGGTGTTGGGCAATGTTCCCATTGATGATAAGTGAAAACATTACATGGAATACTTGCTTTTTCCAAAAAATGATGACCATAGTTTTGGTAACAATACATGGTGTCAAAATCAGATGTATCTTAATAAAATTATTTACTAGAGAATGTAGCATGTTTTTCAAAATCACACAGGATAGTATTTACAGTAAGCCTGGGCAAAGCACTACGCTACGCTTGCGTAGTTTGTGAAGTTCGTGCTACTTCGCACTACGCGAATTGCACGTAGCACAGTGCAAACACGCGTAGCGTAGTGTTGCGTAGTGCTGCGGTCATTTTTTGCTTGCTCGCGGTCCTCAACGCCAAGTTGGCGATCGCGAGCAAGCAATCTGACATCCCAGCGAGACTTTTTCCTTGTTCGCGATCAGCAACATCAAGTTGGCGATCGCGAGCATGGAAAATAAACCTCCCGGCGAGATTCCCAACGCAAGGAGGTCAGGTTTCTCATTGCGAGTGGTCGCGTATGCTCGCGACCGCTCGCGATGAGAAACTACCAGTTTGCGTTGAGAAAGCTGCCGCTCGAGTAAAAATCTACTCGAGCAGCAGAAAACTACAGCTCGCACTGTGCAAGATGCCATTTTCAATGATTGCACAGTGCCGGTTGCTTGTCCGCACTGTGCAATCATTGAAAACGACATCTTGCACAGTGCGAACAACGTACTACGCAGTTCGCGAAGTGCTATGTGTAGCTCGCGTAGTGCGAAGTGCACTTGGCGTAGCTACGCGAAGCGCTACTTCGCGAACTACGCCCAGGGTTAATTTACAGTTTCAAAGTCCTAATCACAGAGAAAGTACTGGAGGTGATGATATCACTTAAGGAGATTTTAAATAAGTGTGATATTTTCAAATGTTCAGTTGGACCCTATACATCATATGAAACCCTATTCCAAACTATTCCTTCAGGAACTGGAACTGCTGTAATGTTCACAAAGGACACGTCTCTTTGTTCACGATGAGATGATTTATGTGGTTTGAGGACTCAGCTCACATGTTGTACTGCGCAGCGGTCTGGGATGTAATGTCCATTCAAGAGCAGCAAAAATATAGTCACTATACTCATCCAAAAGACTAGGAACAGTAGACCAATTGTAATCCAGAGATGTAGCCAGGGACAAACAATGTAAGTCTTTTTCAGCCAAAGGTAGAGATTATACATTTTTCTTTGTGGGAAGCAGAAGTTGGTGGTGACTCAGGTTCACTCGGATACACAGAAAAGGTATCAAAATTGATGAAGTAGCCAGAAGCTGTTCGATCTATCTTTGGTAGTTCAGCTGGTTTTGTAGAACTGGTTTTTGACTCGTTTTGAAACATATTCACATAGATGATAGTATTAGGCCCAATTGAGATCTGTGTTTCTTTTGTATTTTGTTGCTCTTCAATTTCAACAGGCATGAGTTCCATTCCATTGTTGGTAACTCCTTCATTTCATTGAATCCTCAAACGTTATTAATCTTTCTGTCTGAACTTCCTGAAAGGTAGCGAGAGGAGATTGGTGGCTTCCCAGGAGCCCACATTGCCTGCTATTCAGTATCGGCCACATAGTGTGGTTTGATCAGATCAATGGAAACTAATCTCTTTTCTTTCTTGCCTGCAAGAGGCGGAAGATGTACCCAGGCAGGTCTTGCCGGAACAGCTTTCACATCCCCAGTGGTGGTGCGTTTTACTTGGACGTTTCTTTGTAATGCCCGTAGTTCATTGAGTTCCTGTAAAACAGCCAAACAATCATAGATGTCAAATTATTTTGCATCCGCCACTATGCTGCCACAGTTGAGGTCAGGTACCCACATTCTAGTCCCAAACAGGACCTCATATGGAGTACACCTCCTAGGGAACTTCTTGGCGTGTTATTAAGTGCCCTCTGGACCCCATATAGGTTATTGACCTAACTGCCACTCAAACCTAATACTCCTGCTCTTAAGGATTGCTTTAAGTCCCAGTTTTTCCTCTCCACAATTGAATTTCCCTTGGGATGATACAGGGATGAGTACCGCAAGAAGACACCCAAACTTCCTATTGCTTCTTTGTCAGCCCAAGAGCTAAACGCAGGGACGCGGTCAGAATGTAATGTGCCAATTGCCTATGTCCCTATGAAGACTCACAAATCCTTTACAACAGTTCTAGCGTCAGCCGAGCACTGGGGCCAAACCAACAGGAATCTAGAGCATGAATCCACTGCCACCTAGATGTGCGTGTAGCCCCATCAGATTGTAAGGGGTCTCATCGGTCCAAATAGACGCATGTGAGAGGTCTGTCTGATATCAGTACTGGTGTCTGTGGTGGACGTGCTACGATAGAACCCTTCTTCTACTGACAGATGTCGCACTGAAGGAAAAAGACCCTGGTCTGCTTGGTAAGACATGTCCACCAATCACGTTGTTTCAGTAATTAAACTGTCGCAGTAATACCTGCGTGTGATTAACCCAGACCCTCATGTGCAGCTCCTATTAAACCTAATCTGTGATCCATGTTTGGTATTACTCAATCTCCCACTCCTGGAATTTGAGCATACAGTATTTTTTGCGCATCTAACTTGTAGGAGTACTTGGGTGGAAAACCTTTTGGTAAGGCTGAGCTATTATTGCGCATAGCGCTGATGGTATTCAGGCAGAATATCGAGTTGGAAATGTTGACTTACACAATTATCGAGTTGGAAATATAGTCACACAGAAATATTGACAGCAAGAATATCGTGGTCAGGAATATTGAATTTAAGGTAAGAAATATCATTTTCAAAAATATAGAAGCCATTAATATTGTTTGCAAAAATATTGTTGTTTAAAATATCGATTTTATATTTAGTGTTATGTATTTTAGGTATATATTTCAAATGTATGTGGTGTGGTTTTTTGTATAAGTATTGTTTATGTTTTTTTATATATGTGTTACATTTTTAGTAGTTATCAATTTTATTTTAAGTACATTTTGTGTTTTTAGTTCTGTAGCGGGCTGTGGGTTTATAGGGTACTAGGGTGGGAAGCAATTTAAATATTCAATTTAATTATATAACAAATTAATGATTATTTTATATTTATTAATGTTTATTTAATTGAGTTTTTGTAGTGTTAATTGTGAGAAGTAATTTATTTGTAATTAATTATTAATTGATTGTTAATTAATGCAAGGGGTGGGCGTGCGCCAGGTATTGAAGTCCAGAGATTGATATGGGATTTTCAAGGAAAGTCTTTATTTTCTATTATTAATTTTTCTTTCAATAAACGCATAAAACTCAGCCAATGCGATTCGTTCTCTTGTGGAGAACCTCATCAGGGCTGACAGTAACATTAAAACAATTTAATTGACGAAAATAGTGACATGAACAGAGAAAAAGGAAGAACAAAAGAAAACAAAAGCATAAAGGAGAAAGGAAAAAATCAATAGACAATTATAAAACAGCAAAAGACATCGTTTAAAACACAAATGCCAGAGCGTCACATTAGCGTCAACGCAATCCAAAATTAATAAGAGAATTTAATAAAACAGAAAGGACACAAAGATATATGAGAAATATTAACTAACATTAGCAGCATAGTAGAAAAGTTAAAAACAAATTTAACGCCTTAGAGAAAAGAGCAAGCATATGAACAAGAATATAAGATACAAATAGGAGCATGCTTATAACATTAAAAAGAACTCTCAGAGGGGAGAGCAAGCGTGTGGCAATAAAATTTAGTTTAGTGCTAGTTAGAAACACAACTATGTAATTACATAGTACTACATGGTAGAGGCGGAGAAAACAGAAAAGAAGTGTGGGGGAGGGGGAAAGAGCTGAAAAAGAATAAAGTGGAACTATCAGAAGCGGAAATAGTAGATAACCTTGAGAATTGAGAAGCGTGCATTGTACTCCATATGCCAGGGTATAGTAACTAAAATAGAAAATGACAAGAACATTTTTTACTTAGAAGGAGGCCCCACCGGTGAGCATACGTGCTAAGTAGAGTCAATAGGTTAAAAATCAATTGATTTGAAGTGGCTCTCACCTTGAAAGGGCGAGTACCCTCACGAAAACCTGATACTGGCTACACGTACGTTGCGCCTCAATGGAAAGTATTGGGCGTCGTTGAAAGCATGAAAGTTATGAAGGCCCAGTCTGGCCTGTCGTCTGGAAGTAAGGGATAAATTGGAAAGTAGGTGAGAGAGAAGTCCATCAGCGAAGAATAAGTAGATAGGCAAGAAGGACAGCCAACAGTTGAAGCTAACCTCAATGAGAACCTGAATCCTAAAATAAGGAGATGTATGCAGGATCATGCTCCAGGCACTAAATGGCAAGTGAAGCGATCCAGCCTCTAGGTGTAGAGCTGGAATTTGAGCATCAAACAGCACACAGTCAGAAGGTAATACATAAACTGGATTGAAAAAATAAATAAAATAAAGAAGTCTCGGAGGTAATGAGCTCTGACCTGTGAAGAAGTGAAGACTAAGTCATATGGTACGGTCGATGCGCCAGTTAGTGGCACTGGGCACAATAAAGAGAGGAAGTTCCCAGGACCAAGTATGGCCTGTGAAAGAGAACGGGGAATAATTGAGGGGATGTAAGGAAAAGCACAACGGAAATACATACTAGTCTTCTAGGCATAATGGATAGGTCTCCGTAGTAGAGAGTAAAAATAGCATAAAGGACGTGATAGCAAAGGACATCATAAAACCATGGTGCTCGGGAACAACCCACCTGGCTATGACAAATGTAAGGATAAACAGTTCTGGGTATCCCCGAAAATCGAGGGTTGGGTTCATAATGAAGAAAAACTACTATATCTAAATCAGGTCGGACATGAGCTTTGTTGGTAATGACCACTGATATAGCCCCCTTCATACAAAGTGTATGGTTAAAAAAAAGGAAGAGCCGCGGATTATTGAAACCAAGTAAGCCTGCTCAGAGAAAGAAAGCACTACTTGTCATCACTGTAAATGATGCCAATAAGGGCCTCCCCACCCCTATGATTCAGACGATAATAGGGCAGTTTGCTGATAGCACACAGGAGGGCAACTTTTGAGGCAGGCTGGAAACTATGATATCTACCTTATTGGATCCCATTTTGCAGAAAATAAACTCAGTAGAATCCAGATTACTGAAACTAGAGGAAATGGTTAGTTGCAATCCGCCGGTCTTACCGGTAGTCTAAATGCTAGTAGAGTACATTTAGTTACCAGGGGAACAGGTACGGGGGTAGGTTCACCTGTGAGCTCTGTTGTAAATAGAGAGTTGACAGATAAGCGTAGTTCTAATAACAATATGACTAGTAGCGTAGATATTCCAGCTAGCACTCGTCTGTCCCCTACAAGAGCAGGGTCCTCTGTGCTTCCAAGGGTTGGGAGGTTAGAAAGAAGGGAGTTACAGCCAACGAGTCTCCCAGTTATCGACCTCCCACCAGAATCCACTCCTTTTGTAGTGGTCTTGGGGAGCGTTCCCTCCCTCCCCCAAGGAGCTATTGAGAACTATGGGCAGCTGATAAACAAATTAACTCACTGGTTCACACATAACACTACTCTGGGTGCCCATGTGGCCAAAAACATTATTATGGCCCGCAGGGTGAGTTGGATTGGGAGTTCATGATAAATGGGCTCAGGTGACTGTGTTAATATAAACTGCCATCAGGGCTTTACCTCTGGGTTATTTTTACAAGCTAATCCCGTTTAGGGATATGTTTGATAATGTCCCCAGGGCACTTCCCCGAGGTGGGTGGTTAAATAGAATAGCACCCAGGCAACAGCCTATCTCTATGGCCCACTCATCCTTTGAAATAGATGGGCAGATTGTTGCCGATCCCTCATTGGAGTTAAACAACAGATTTTCTGTTTTAACTGGGTTGGAGGAGTGTGACTGACTAAGGATCCCCACGCCCTCCGAGATGGAGCCTGCTGCACTTACCCAGTCCCCACTAGAGGTAGTTGATAGGCCCATAGGTGAGAGACCCAACAACTTTTTATCCTGGAATATTGCAGGGCTGGCAAACAAGCTTCAAGACCCATTGTGGGTACGATTTGTGAAGAAATTTTTGGTAATTAGTCTCCAAGAAACATGGTCAGTGGATTGCGATCTATTTTTGGAAGGTTATACGGCTTTTTTGTCCCAGCTACTCCTTCGGCGAGTGGAAGACCAAAGGGTGGCTTAGTTGTATACATATCTGTGGCTGTCAATTGTCAGATTCAGGTTGTGTCAACCACAAACCCAGGAATTCTGGCATTGTCGGCCAAAAGGGGGACATTAGATGGGGCCTTGTTAACTTTTATAATTCGGTGTCCTGTTCTTATGGTGTTTGTAATATCGCCACCTTGGGAGCATTTATAAGACAATCTTTTGGCCCTATCCTACATAATCTTTTGGTTTCTGGTGATTTCAATATACATCCCTGTGGTAACTCAACACTATCCTGTATTTCTGAGTTGGGATGCCCCCATATGAGGGGGTTTCATTTTGAACATCATGCCAAGGGGTAACTGTTAAATAATATGATAAATGAATTTGATATGGTGGCTTTGATGTCCTTAACTGCCCCGCAATCTAAATTCTCTGTGCCAACTTTTAGGGCGTGGTAGGGGGTTGTTTATAGATTTTATTTTAATTTCCTCCTCTTTGCAATCCTCATTTTATAGTTTTAATATTATGGAGAGTGAATTTAGTGACCACAACCCATTAAGTGTCTACATGTTGGGCCTATTATCGCCAAGGTTTTGCAACGGCTCAACCAGGGGTGCACTGAGACCGACTGATGACAAGCGTAGACTTAAATGGGCCCAGATTTTCCCAGATAACTTTTACAGCAAAGTAAATGCATCCTGTGCCCCCGAGCTAGCATTATGCATAGCTGCAGGTTACTCCCCTAGTAAGATTATTGGCGCATATGAATTATTGGCGCGTAAAGTTGGTGAAATCTTAAGTGTCACGGCTAGCAGAACTGTCATTCATGGTCCCAGATGGTTTGACTCTCATTGCTCTAAGGCAGCAAAGAAGCTGAGGAAAGCTCTGTCAGCCAAACCAAGAATCCAAACCAAGTTATGTGTTTGTTGAAAAGAATACAAGTCAGCTCTGGTTAGACGGAAGGGTGCCCTGAAGGAGGAGGCGTGGAGGGAGCTGATTGATTCAAGTACTATTAGGAACAGCTCCAGGTTCTGGAATGTTGTGAATCAACCCCTTTTCAGTCAGGTAGGAGGGGCCTTAGACTCACACATTACTGAGGATTGGGTGCTTCACTTTAAATCTATGTTTGACTGCCCTATGGAGCATACCTGCCAAGAAAGTCGGGACTCAAATGACCCTGTAATAATTTTTGAAAGGGGTGAGGTCATGGCTGGTATCACAGGGCTATCCATTAATAAAGCGCCGGGCCCAGATGGGATTCCTCCGGACTTATTTAAGTCCGACCCTCTGTTCTGGGCCCCGATACTGGAGGCAGTATTTAAAGCAGCGGCAAAGAATGGTTGTCCTCAGTCTTGGGCCTCTTCCACCATAGTACCTGTTTTCAAGAAGGGTGACAGGAACAGCACCCACTGTTATAGGCAAATCTCTCTCAGCGACTCAGTGGTTAAGGTTGTAGGACGCATTCTTTTGCAGAGATTATCAACTTGGGCAGAGGAGCAGGAGATCCTGTCGGATGTCCAGTATGGATTTCGGTCGGGACGTTCTATTGTTGCTCAGTGTCTCAATCTATCTATGATACTGAGCAAATATACTGTTGCACGACCCGGTACTATCCACCTTGCCTTCATGGACTTGTCCTCCACATTTGATTGTGTTAATAGGGTTAAACTGTGGCAGTCCATGAGGGCAATGGGGGTGGACAACAGTATTGTTAATTTTCTAGAGGACCTGCACAAATCAACCAAGGCTAATGTCAGATTCTCACAGGATCTGCAGGTCACTAGGGACCTTGAGATCAAGAGGGGAGTTCGGCAAGGATGCATTTTGGCTCCATTTTTGTTTAATTTTTATATCAAAGAGTTGGATACTGTATTAAGAGCAACTGGAGTTGATTACCCTTGTGTTGGGCGGCGTGGTATTCCCGTCCTGCTATACGCGGACGACGCCGTCCTCATATCTAGGACTGCAATGGGCTTGCAATCCCTTTTAACAACATTTTCTAGATTCATGACTGATCGGGACTTGGCAATAGATAATTCCAAATCCTATGTAATGAAAGTGGGGCAACAACTCAAAAAGAGTTTCCAATTCAGTGTTGGCCCTGCTAAGATCCCCCGTACTAATGTATTTTCCTATTTAGGGGTTCTTTTTGATGATCAACTAAAATGGGGTCCTTTAATTTCAAGGAAAAAGGGGGATCTGGCCCGGGTTAATGCAGCAATTTTTAATTTTGCCTCCAAAATAGGCAAGAAACCAACAGGAGCTATGTTGAAAGTCTATCAAGCCAAAAGTATGGCTATAGCTACCTATGGTAGTGAAATCTGGGGATTCACTGCTGCGGATTCCCTTCAGGTAGCGGAGAATGACTTTCTGAAGCGCCTATTGTGTGTTCCGCGTGGAACTTCTAACTTGGCGGTCCACGAGGAACTAGGGGTTCCCTATTTAAATGATGTTCTTGCACTGCGCCTCCTGTTTTTTTTTGGCTGAAGTGCTGCCTGAACAAAGATTTAACTCTCAACCATATGATTCTAAGAGAGTGTATGTCTCTCGACAACTCATTTCGAATTCCTTGGCTTCAGTATATTAAAAGCAGCTTTGAAGGGTTTGGGCGCGGCGATTTATTCCGTAAGCCTGAATCCATTGCTAAGAAGGATTTGGAATTAATTAGGGTAGCCTTCATGACCTCAAGGAAAGTTGATAGGGAAGCGCAGGAGATGCTGAAACCTAGCGTTCGTACGTTTTTAATGCTTAAAACAACTCCGACAACGGAACCTTATCTCATGGGGTTTCTCTCAATACACAAGAAGTTTTTATTAACCAGGTTTCGGAGGAACCTCTTCCACCTTGTGTTAGCCAGACCGAAGGGGTACAGCAGAGGTCAAGTGTTAGCTCCCTGCTGCAGCGACGAACAGTCTCCACAAGATTTGGTGCATTTAATGTTTTTATGTAAATTGTATGAAATCCCCCGAAGGCATTTTCTGGTTCCAATTTTAAAAAGAATGAATTTTAGACAGGCCCGTCCTGCCCTTATGTATCTTCAACTGCTGAAAGAGGACTGTATTATTTTTATAGTAGGGTTTTTAACAGCTTCTGTGAAATCTAGGACATGTATGGATGCATAGACATATTGGGCCCGATTCACAGAACTAACTTAAGACAAAATCCTAAACTTACTACCATTTTGGTATTCACAGAAGGCACTTACTCATTTTGGTATTCACAGAAGGCACTTACTCATTTCGGTATTCACAGAAGTTAGGAGTCCTAACTTTAGGACTCCTAAATGCCTTCTGTGAATACCGAAAGTCTTAAAATTAGGATTTTTCTCAGTTTAGTAGTAATATAGTTAGGACTCCTAACCTTAGGACTCCTAAATGCCTTCTGTGAATACCGAAAGTCTTAAAATTAGGATTTTTCTCAATTTAGTAGTCCTAAGTTTAGGACTCCTAAATGCCTTCTGTGACTACCGAAAGCCTTAAAATTAGGATTTTTCTCAGTTTAGTAGTAGTATAGTTAGGACTCCTAACTTTAGGACTCCTAAATGCCTTCTGTGAATACCGAAAGTCTTAAAATTCGGATTTTTCTCAATTTAGTAGTCCTAAGTTTAGGACTCCTAACTTTAGGACTCCTAAATGCCTTCTGTGAATACCGAAAGTCTTAAAATTAGGATTTTTCTCAGTTTAGTAGTAGTATAGTTAGGACTCCTAACTTTAGGACTCCTAAATGCCTTCTGTGAATACCGAAAGTCTTAAAATTAGGATTTCTCTCAATTTAGTAGTTCTAAGTTTAGGACTCCTAAGTTTAGGACTCCTAAATGCCTTCTGTGAATACCGAAAGCCTTAAAATTAGGTTTTTTCTCAGTTTAGTAGTTGTAAAGTTAGGAGTCCTAACCTTAGGACACCTAAACTGAGAAAAATCCTAATTTTAAGACTTTCGGTATTCACAGAAGACATTTAGGAGTCCTAAAGTTAGGACTCCTAACTTCTGTGAATACCGAAGTGAGTAAGTGTGTTCTGTGAATACCAAAATGAGTAAGTGCCTTCTGTGAATACCAAAATGGTAGTAAGTTTAGGATTTTGTCTTAAGTTAGTTCTGTGAATCGGGCCCTGAAGGTTCTAGGTATGTTTTACTAGTTTAGTTGATTTAGCTTGCGGTATAAAGTAAATCTAAATTGGGTCCTTTTTTTTAAATTGTATAAGAGGATCTGACTTTTCAATTCATTTTTTAATGTATTACTGTTTTTATGTACCTGTATTTGTGTAACTTTTAAGGTTTTTTTGACCAAAAAACAAATAAAGTTTATTTGATGGTATGGTTAATGGCCCGCTACATTGGTAATCACAAAAGGGTGCAGGGGACAAAGTGTAAGGGCTACAGGTTGTAAGCAGCTATGCGGCCCCCTGGTTTGGGAGATATGACGTGTAGCCAAGCATAGGGAGCCTCCAACTGGTAGGTGATGACAACGTGCCATGGTGGGGAGGATCACTACCGCATCAGGGAGGGTTAAAAAATTACCCCCTCGTGGGAAAAATAACTCCTGAATGCCGCCCAATCCCAAAGCCCCAAACAAGGTCTGGTAGTCATAATAACTAAAAATCCCATAGGATTCTGAGGGCACGTCCATGTAAGTAACACGGAATAACACTAACTAAGTGGGGCATGGAGCGGAGACTGCAGAGGGGTGAGTGTAATAAAAAGTAAAATAAAAATAAAAACAGCTCGTGATAATAGGCCTAACGTAAACCCCTACTGGGATAGTTGGGCATGAGCCCTTGTGAGGGGAATCCTCGTCTACTTGATACCCAAGTAAAAAATTAACACAGTTTGCCAGATGCCACCGGTAAAAATAAATGAGGCTCTAGAAAAACAGTGCTGGTCTGGTCACCTGTAAAGGTGGTTTAGCATAAGCCCGTGGAACGGACCTATAAACCGGGCAGTAGGTGTACCCCTCTTGGAGAGCATATCCCCCAAAATAGGTGCCTGATCTGACAGTCCCTGAAAAGTCCTTACTGTATCAAAGTAGAAAAAATGTCCAAGGGTCGAAGGCATAACTTCCCGCCCTCGTGTCTTAAGAACGCCATATGGCCGGAAGGGGCGTCGCTTCCTGACCAAGAGACATCAAAGAAAAACTAGAATGTAGAGTCTTTAATGCCCTGGGGGATAGAAGAGGGCGATCCTGGACCATCAACGCCAAAGTGTGGTGCGTGGTTACAAAAAGATCTGACGTACAAGAGACTATGTCTAATAACCCTTAAAAATAAAAACCCTATACGAATAGGAATAGCTAAAATTCGGGAACTGCGTAAATTGAATTCTCAGACGCTAAATTAACTAGCTCATGGCAGTTAATACCAAACCAATATGTACTTCAAAGTGAATCCATTATATGGCTAAGGTGGGACCAACAATAATAACTAGCTCCGATAGACAGACATATCCTGTGGATTGATTCAATAGGAAAAAGATGGAAGTGTATCAGCCAACCGCGTGGAGAAAGTCAGAAGGTCATCTATTTCCATTGCAGGGTAATTGAGAAAACGACTGACATGACATGTACACAAAATGAGAGGTACCACGTCTAAAAGAGGAACCTGGGAATGCTGGCGTAACGTCCAAACATCTGTATTGAGGATATGGTAGAACCGAAAGGAACAAGTGAGAGAGAAATAAAACTAGCAGGGAGGGACTATAATAATAATGAGGTAAAAGACTAATAAGAGAATGCATGTGAGAAAAGCAAATTAATGGTATGTAAACAAGAAAGATCCTTTAAGGCCTTGCCCTTTATATGTGCTTGAGAAAGGTGGTGCACGTCCATATGGTCCACATGGGAATAATGTTCAGTATTATATAATGCGCCAGTTGTATCTCATTTAAGGTTTAAGTTTACAAAACATTCTCACAGCAGAGGCACCATATTATGCGTCATTTGCATCTTCATCTTTGATTTAGATTCGCAAAGCATGATCATGTCAAAGGCATCATTTCATCAGGAGTCATAGTTTCACTGAAGGGCTAATCACATAACATTTGGGTAAAACTTGATTTCTAACAGAGATTATAGACAACACAGAAGGCACCATATCTTCATTTTCGGTTTGGATTTACAGATCATTAACATTGCAAAGGCACCATTTCATCATGGCCCATAGTTACACAGAAAGGGAAAAGACATATCCTGTGGGTAAATAATGATATCTCACAAAGATTATAGATAACACAGGATAATAGCTGCAACTAGACAAAGACAGGATTGATAGAGCTGATTCAATAAGCATCTTGATCTAGCATGGGGGTAAGAAATCCCAGGGTATCATTGGTTAACATTTAGAATAAAATGCATCTCATTGTCAGTATTGTGACCATGTGTGATGGAACATAATTTGCATATCCATTTGGCCTCACATTGTCTAAGACTGAGTTCCCTGTTGCCAGTCCTCTGTCCCAAATAGATATGATCAATTCCATAGAACCAGAACTGGCTTTCTCCAGGGTGTGTTCTGGCAAAATGTTCAGCTAGGGGATATTTCATGTCACCATTTAAAATAGATTAATAAAGTTGTGGCGCTTGAATTAAGCGATGACCCCCTGGGCACAACGTTAAAGTCTCACAAAAGTGAGATGTTGTTCAATGAAGTAAAGGTACATCCAACATGGTTGTTTGTAAATCATCAATGGAATTTTAATTTATTCCTTTCCGATGTAATCAAAATTAGTCTTCAATTCAAGGTAATGTACTTAATCAAAATCTTCAACTGTACAAAATTCCCTGTGCATTTCAGGCGAAGAGCCCTTCATCAGGGAAATTATCTGAAAAATAAACGTATGGTACCTAACTAATACCAAAAGCAAAACCTGTGACTAAAATATAGAGTGTGACATGTGGCAAGCAACGTCGAAACCATGTGATTACTGATTTGCCAAGAGATCTCTAAAATACCAAACAAATAGACTGCATGAAAACGCGGTGACGGTTAGGTAACTTGTGTCCAAAGAAAAAAACGTGTGGTGCGAATGTTAGGGGTACAAGTCCTCGTGTCGAGGCGTTTAAAAATTACATGCTGTCAAATGCAGATAAAGCAAACACAAAATTAAATGTGAAAAACCTAAAAGGACAAACAAGTAATGTACATGAAGGTGAATCACCAACGTGACAGAATACACGGTTAACAAAAAAGAGAGTATTCAAGTGTGCTATAAAATGCCGAAACTAGTGCCGGTACGAAAAGTGACAAAATACGCGGTTAACGTGAACACAGTGTGCGAGGCACATACGCAAAAGATGAACAAACTGAGACCAAGTGTGCAAAATAGACTTACATGTGCAGTGCAATTCAACAGATTCACGGGGAATCCTGTATGGTTGGCTGAGAACGCCGAATGCTGGGATAATGACCAATTGATTAATGGTCGAGCTAGTGACATAGAGAAAGTATTGAGTGTGTGCCAATAGAAAAACATGGGCGCCATCTTGTAATGTGGCAAAGTTATGAAAGAAAGTTAAAATACAACTGTTCCGAATACATGTGTGATAGTAAGGATGAATATAAACATGTGAAAGAAAGGTTTTGAAGGTGAATGTGAAATAGAATAAAAGAGAAAAAACATAAAAAGGAAGGTGAACATAAAAACGAGTGAGGAAATGTGAAGTTAAAAAGAAACCATAAGCATGTAAGGATAATTGGCCAAATATCGATGGGTTGGATAGATCAAACGTTGTGAAATACGAAATGTATGAAAATTAAAAGATAAGAAAAAGTTTTAAAGATATTTTGCAATGTGACAAGATATTCAGAGATAGCAACAGACAAAAACAGAAGCACTCTGTTTAAAGGTAACAAGAAAACTCCATCCGATCATTAAGACCGTTGGGTTTCATCGAGTTCAAATGCTTAATCCAAAAGTTTTCTCGCTGTAAAAGAAAGTTTCTCTAGAACAGCAAACTGTAATTGGCAGATGTTGTGGCGATGTTCTTTAAAATGAGCAGCTATGGTGGATTTCATATTTTCAGTCCTGATGTTACTCTTATGTTCATTGATCTGAGTTTTGATTTTTCTCTCAGTTTTTCCAATGTAAACCAGTCTGCATGGACCTTTGAGGATGTAAATAACATTTTTAGTATCGCATATTAAAAATATTAATTTGTTTGAAAATTATTTTGTATTTTATTTAATATAATATTTGTAGGTATTTGTCATATGTATTTAACATTATAATTTGTTTTAATTTTTTAAAAAATATTATATATATTTATATTTACTTTTTTAAAGTATTCATAATTTTTTTTAATGTATTTTGTTTTTTAAATATTTTTGTTGTTTGTTCATTTTTAATGTTGAACTGACTGGAGTGAGCATATTAATTGTTACCCCTTCCGCAATCTAACACTGTCCCTACTGTTGCACTCACTCAAGTGGGAATAGTAATTTTTACCCTTTCGCTATCCAACACTTTCCCTACTGTTGCACTCACTGGAGTGGGAATAGTCAGTTTTACCCCTTCGCTATCCAGCACTTTCCCTACTGTCGCACTGATTGGAGTGGGAAGAGTAAATTTTATTCCGCCACTATCCAACACTTTACCTACTGTTGCACTCAGTGGAGTGGGAATAGTAATTTTTACCCCTCCGCTATCCAACATTTTCCCTACTGTTACTAACCCTGGGCGTAGTTTGTGTAGTAGCGCTATGCGTAGCTACGCGAAGTGCACTTCGCACTACGCACGCTACGTGTAGCTACGCAAACTGCGTAGTGCGGTAGGGAAATGCTGTTCACACTGATTGCACAGTGCTGGATGCTTGTCCACACTGTGCAATCATTACAAACGGCATCTTGCACAGTGCAAGCAGTTGTTTTCTGCCGCTCACGTGGATTTGTACTCGAGCGGCAGCTTTATCAACGCGGACTGGTAGTTTCTCATCACGAGCGGTCGCGAGCATAAGCGACCACTCACAATGAGAAACCTGACCTCCCTGCGTTGAGAATCTTGCTGGGAGGTTTATTTTCCACGCTCGCGATTGGCAACTTGATGTTGCTGATCGCGAACGAGGAAAAAGTCTCACCGCAATGTTGATTTTGCTCACTCGCGGTCGCCAACTTGACGTTGAGGGCCGCGAGCAAGCAAAAAATGCCCGCTATGCAATGTGTTTTTGCACTGTGCTATGTGCAATTCGCGTAGTGCGTAGTAGAGCAAACTAAGCATGCTCTGCATGCCTAGCGTAGTACTACGCCAATGTTACACTCAATGGAGTGGGAATAGTAATTTTTAAACCTCCACTATCCAACACTTTCCCTACTGTTGCACTCACTGGAGTGGGAGTAGTCATTTTTACCCTTCCGCTATCCAACACTTGCCTACTATTACAATTATTCGAGTAGGAATAGTGATTTTTACCCCTCCGTTATCCAATAATTTCCCTACTGTTGCACTGACTGGTGTGGGAATAGTAATTTTTACCCCTCCACTATCCAACACTTTCCCTACTTATTGCACCGACTGGAGTGCGAATATTAACTTTTACCCCTCCGCTATCCAATACTTTCCATACCCTTGCACTCACTGGAATAGGAATAGTCATTTTTACCCCTCCGCTATCCAACACTTTCGCTACTGTTCCACTGACTGGAGTGGGAAATGTAAGTTTGAAGATTTTTAAATAGTTGAATGTTTTAATTTATAATAGAATGTATTTTTTAATAGATACGATGTTATTATATATATGTCTATATATATATTTGTAAAATTTTATATAATTTTAAAATGATAAAAGAAATTAAAATTACTAGTTTATTAATTGTTTTAAAGTAAATATATATTGATTATTATGCATGTGTGTTTCACTTTTTTTAAGTTTCTTTGTTCTATTTGTTAAAATGTATAATAAATCTACTTTATTCTTTGATATTAATTTATTATTTAACATATTTATTATTTTATTATATTTATATATTTATTATATCTATGACAAGGTACTTTAAATTAACTAGCGATCTGAACTCCTCATTAAACAAGTTTGCTGGCTAGACAAAGTATATATCTGCTGGCCAATGTGTTCTGATTAATCCCAAATCTGGCTGTATCATGGTTGTCAATTTTTTTCCCCTCTCACGAGTTGTTTGTTTAATCGCTAGAGTTTGCACAATATTAACTGGACAATGGCCGAGGAATACGTTCACAAGCAGTGGCAGCGGATTTACGACTTACAGTAAAGTGGCTTCCTGTCAGTCCCTCTTCCGATGAAATGCTGTGGAAAAACCCACATGTACTACCCACATGCTCCCTACTCCTTACCGCATCTTTCAATTTCTTTCATCTGTCAAGAAATAACTGCTTCCAGCAGCCAGGGGAAGCTTGGCACTCAAGAAAGATTTCTTTCTTGGAAAATGCCTGACGCCTCACGTCCAGGTGCACGCTCTATGTGGTCCGACAACCACACAATGGACGGAACTTCGTCACCCGTCACGCCCTCAAGTTAATTTAGAGCTCCATACTCTATGAGCTCTGTAAGTTCAGGCAGCCAGGACACAGCAGTACAACCAGATCAGGGATATCTCAGGTACATCAGTTTATTTAATATATTTTTTCTCTTTTGTTTTAGCCAAAGTGCATTGTGCTCTAAAAACAGGCCTATGTGTTTCAGCCGAAGCCTTCTACTGGGCCAAAGAGTGCTGTCATACAGAATGTCCATTTAAAGGACCATTGCCTTATATTAACCCCACCCCAACATTTAAAGAAAATAAAAGTAAAACTATATATTAACGGATCGCTAAATACAATTCAATCCTGATTTAAACCTGGAAACATCTTTATGAGAGATATATTCAAAATCAAGAGTCAAAAAATGCTTTTCCTATGGTAGCTGGAGTAGGTAGTTATAGTTAGGACCTAGTTTCCATAGGAAAATAATTTTTTTACTTACCTATAACTTTGGCGTTGTTTGACCAATCTGCATGAAATTTTCCCCAAAAAAGTTTCAAAGTAGGTTCTGTGCATCACGGAACGTATGGATGTGATCCATGCAGTGGGAACCGAGAAATGAGGCCGCAAAATAAAGGTGCATTTGTAATGTTAATTCCTATAAGAACACACTGTCAAACCTACAGCCTGAACCGCTGGATTGAATTACACCAAATTTGGCAGAAATGTAGATGTTGTTATGCAGATTGTGCTTTTTGTTATTTGGTGCAAATCCATTCAGTAGTGTTTGAGATATTAAAACCGAACAATATCGTGAGATCTCTGGGCGCGGATATTTCCCTGCAGTTCTGCGGTGGTGGAGGATATTTTGCGATGATTCCACAGCAAATGGGTGCGCAAGTGGGAATGCTCTGATTAGCTGGCAACAACCTGAGCAGAAAGTTGTGGCTGCCAGTCTATCGGGAACGGTTCCCAGGGCTGAAAATGTCTGTGAAAGATAACAAAAGGGGTCAGGGTGGGGGTACTCTGACCCCATCTTTGAGAAATAGGGGTGTTAGTAACACAAGTTATGTGTCCAAAATGGATTTTTTTGATCCCACATGATAATCGCGACAATGACGTGACCACCAGCGTGACCGTCTCTTGTACCGTCATGGGGACATCGCAACGTCTTCTCGGATATTAGTGGAAATATAAAAAATATATATATTTGTACACACTTGCCGGTCACTGTCACACACTCATGTGTGCCCTCACTCACTTATACACTCATTCACATATCCACTAACACACTTATATATCTAGTCACATACCAACTCAGATACTCATGCATTCACTCACATACCAATGCAGGTACTTATGCACCCACTTACAGACTCACTCAAAGAGCAATGCACGCATGTACAGATCCACTCAGAGACTCATGCATCTACTTAGAGATTCAGTCATAGACTCACGTGTACAGTCTCATACCTACTTAGAGACTCTTACATCCACTCACAGACCTACCTGGGCCCTCATGCACCCACTCACAGACCCACTGAGTTACTCAAGCTTCCACTTACAGACTCAGAGTCACGCAGCCATGTACAGACTCACTCAGAGGCTCATGCACCTACTTAGACACCCACTCATAGGCTCATGAGCACAGTGTCATACCCTCTTAGATACTTTTACACCCACTCACAGACCCACCTGGGAACACATGCACCCACTCACAGCCCCTTTCAGATACTCATGCACCCACTTACAGACTTACTCAGAGAGTCACACACCATGTACAGAACAAATCAGAAACTCATGTACCCACTTACAGACCCACTCACACATGTACTCACAGACCCACTGAGACGCTATTACACCCACTTACATATCTACTCAGACACTCATACACCCACACACACACCCCCATACAGTCACTTCCACAGTCAGCAACAGACCGTCTCAGAGACTTTTGGGCTTAGCCTCTCACTCATACACTAAGGACTTTATAAACTCACTCAGATATACATGCACCCACACACTCACCCACTGAAGGCTCATGCATCCACTCACTGACCCACCCAGACACTCGCCCTCCTAGTCACAGACCCACTCAGACATTCATGTAGTCATGCATGCATCCATTCACTCACCCCACTAAGAGACTTATGCTCTCACTTACAGACCAATTGAGGCACTCATACACCCACTCAATGAGTCACTCAGACACTCATAAACCCACTCACAGACCCACTAATACTCTCACACATACATATAGTCACTCATACAGCCACTCAGAGACTTATGCACCCACTGACAGAATCACTCAGACACTCATGCTGCCAGTCATAGACCCACTGAGGCACTCATGCACTCACTCACAGATCTACTCAAGAAACTCATGCACCCACTTATTCACCCACTTAGACACTAATGTATCCACTTAGAGATCCAGTCAGACAGTCATATACTTACTTAGAAATTGACAAAGGCACTCATGCATCTTTTCACAAATTGAGTGAGAGACATACGCAACCATTGTGACACTGACACACACACTCATAGATGTACTGAGGCAGTCATGCATTTAGTTACAGAAGTATTGTTAGACTGATGCACCGCCTCACAGATCCTCTCAAATAATTTTACAGTGAATAAGAGACTTAGTGATACAGTGATGCATGCAGTCATTGATTACGCTGAAAACGTTATGCACTCTGTTATAGAGATATTAAGGGATTTGTACATGCTATTATATAGTCTTTAGATAATAAAGTGTTTAGGGTGTTGGTATTAATTAATTTTTGCAGTTATAAGTTTTGAATGTGGTGGTGGCTGTTGAATGTCTGCATTTGTTTTTTCATTTCGCGACTTATTTGCAGTGACCGCGGCTACTGATATCATTGCAATGCCCGGCGTCACCGCAAAAACAGAAAATTGGTTTAAATGGTTGTTTTTATACAAACACTCTATAAAAATATGACTTTAAACACTGCAATAATAAACCACTAGTGTCTAAAATACTATAAAATGTTTGTATATATGCATTTTGCACCCCCTAAAAAAGGCTCAATTGTCATGGTTACCGAAATCATCGCGACTCTCTGCGTCATCGTAAAAACAGGAAGAAGGTTTCAAACACAGTCTTTTTTTGAAGTTACTACATATATATGTACAATCATGTTCTTTAAGTTAGTAATGTGTGTATTGTAATAGTTAGAATGAATTTTTTCTTAAGTCAACATTTCTGAATGTGGTGGAGGTCATTAAATGTTTGCATTTGTTTTGCGATTTCGTGACATGATCATGATCATCTCAATGTCACTTCAAGTTTCAAAACTTTAAAAAAATCATTTAACAAGAAAGTGATCAACATTTAGGGCTCTTGAGTGGCTCTGACAAGTGTGTGTGTTGAGAGTGTGTATAAGACAGCTACATCTATGACTGTTTGAAAAGTTTCAGGTTTCCTAGTAACACCCTGTTCCCTTTGTCTATAAAGTGAACTCCATCACCTCTATATATTCCATGCATGACAAAAAGCAGATTGTTGTTGTAGATAGAGCCTATGTTCTGGTCTCTGAGGAAAGCTGCTACTGTTTTAATAACATGTTTCTTGGCTTTGTCTATCTGTGGACAGGATTGATTTGACAACTTCCATTTCTGTCATTGGCATATATAAGAGTACACCAAGATAGTTTGAGAGAAATGCCACATCAGTTCTGCAAAAGTATCCTTCATTGGGGTTTCCAGTCCTACTCCAGTCAATGTGCCTAGGTCATTGCCACCACATTGCACAATCATGAGGTGAGGAGTTTGGAAATCCACAATGGTTTTAACCAAAGCCAGCAGCTGATGAAACTTTAACCCTCTCTGGCTAAACCAACTAATCTCCGCATCTGGCAAACCCAAGTCTTATAGATGGGAAATAGAATTTGAAAACCCAAAGGATACAGGGACGTTGTAGTTAGGTTCTGGTTTCACTTATAGAAAACCAGGGAAACTATAGTTAGCTGAGCTACCTATAGCTTGTGCTGCTGCAATACACTGCTTATGACCTTACATATTACATTACTCATGAAATGGTCAGTGACATCACTGATGACATCGCTGATAACATCTCAAATGACATCACTGATTACATCATCCACAGAATCTCTGATGCACCTACTCACACCCCATATCATCTTTCATACACCCACTCCAACTTCCACACTAACATTCTCAAAACCATTGATACACCTATACCAGTACAGTCAGTCACTCATAGAGCTACTCACACACCTACTCACTCACCTATAGAGTCAGACAGCCATTTACTCAACTATTTAATCAACTATACTGCTATACACCCACCCACTCACCTATTCAGGCAGATACTAACACACACTCACTCACCTATACAGTCACTGACACAAGCACATACTCAGTCAAAAGCCACTCTCACAATCACTCACTTTTCAATAAGGTCATTCATATACTCCAGCACTCACCTATACTACCTTTCACATATGCAGTTACTCTTCCATATACCACTGACACATCCATTCACTCACCGACACAGCCTTACACACACTCAGACACTTATACAGCCCTTCTCTTACACGCTTACAAACCCATACACACATTGACTCACCCACTCACTCATCCCTGCAGGCACTCACACACCTTCTCACCCACCCACACAGACACTCATACACCCATACAGGTTCTCTGACAACCAATAAATCACCCACTCATATACCCACTCACCAACCCATACAGTCACTTAGACACCACGTGAAAGACTGATACAGACATTCAGACAACCTAGTCAATGACCCATACATTTACTGATACACCTAATCACTTGCCTATACAGTCAGACACGCACTTACAGAATCATCAATACAGGCACTCATACACCCACTGATTCATCACTATACCTTGATATATATATTTAAAACTCATAAACATTTTAAACACACTCCCAGTCACTGTATGATGTCATCAGTGATGTCATTCGAGATGTCGTCAGTGATGTCACTGACCATGTCATGAGGTATGTAATATGTGAGGTCATAACCAGTGCATTGCAGGGGTGTGAGTTATGGTTAGCTCAGCTAACTATAACTGCTGAATTTCACTGGTGTTGTATGAGTGAAACCTAAGCCAAACTATAATGTCTCTGTAACCTTTGGTTTTTTCAGTGTGTATTTATACATATATATATATATATATTCTCCTCCCAACGGCTCACTTTCTCGGCTGTCGGCGCTCTGAGACGGTGCGCTGTGGAGACGGCAGAGCCCAGCCATAATTAAATTAGCAGCGGTATTCCTTTTGGAAAGCCTCCACACGCACTCACGGGTGATGTTTGTATTGCTCAGATTTTATTTGGCAGCAATATTCCAGCAAGAGACAACCCTACGCGTTTCAGTCTGTACTCAGACCTTTGTCACAGGTGACCAGTGCTAGTGTTGATGTCAGTATTTCAAATCAAGTTGACATTGCATCACTTCCTGGTTTGCCTAGCGCTTGGCATTCTGGTTGTTGTAGTCCATTTTTTTGGTGCAATTTTTCTAACAATGAGTGTGAAAATTATGAATTAAACAAATTAAATGTGCCTATGAAATAAAATTCTTATGTGCAATGACTCACTTTCTTATTTTTCATGATTCATAATTTTACCTTTCCAGACAAATCCCTGTTATATTTTCAATTGATTATTTTGCACACATAATACCGCCCTCTAGTGGGCCAATGATTGGATCTTTACATTCTATATACAGGTTGTTGCACCTAGTTTTCGGATTTGTGTGTACTCACATTTACTCAAACTGTTGCATCGTGCCCTCCAGTGGGCCATCATGTCATCTCCTCTTAATATTAATGTCAACGATTCAACGATAGTGAGTCACATTCTACTTTATAAGTGCTGGTGAATTAAAATGATACTAACTTCCTACAATCTATAAAATTACATTTTTATATCATGTATAGATAGTAAATTTTACTCAACCATCATGGAACCCTGAAAAGGGCGGGGAGGGGTTTCGGTCTGGGTATTTGTTGAGAGGAAAATGGAAGGAAGGAAGGATGGGGAAGGACAGGGAAGGAAGAAAAAGGCAAAGGGAGAGGAGGGGGAAAAGGGGGCAGGGAGGGATATGAGTCTAGATGCTGCTTACTTATCATCTCTGAAGTACTAAGAATACAGTTTACATTTTTTACAAGTGTGAATACATTTCTTCATCCTTGTTAAGTCCATGCGGGGCCAGAGTTCCTTTTGCCTTAATGTTTTTCACGATTTCCATCTCTCATGTGGAGTGGGACCATTTCGACTGCGTAGAATTTCATTTTTCTCCAATCACTTTCGTGATATCTCTCCATATTTTTGGCTACTGCGTAGCTTCGATCCTTGTGTGTTGTTGCTCGTACATGTTCTAAGATTAGTTTCTGAAGTTCACATACAGTACTACCCACGTATTTGAGTTTACAGGGGCACTCGATGATATAGATGACAAATTGACTTTTGCAATTTATTAATTGATTTATTTTCCATTTTTTTCGATTTGCCATTTTGATTTATTTCATGTTCTGGGCTATTGCACACACTTTGCATGTCGTACATTTAAAGAAACCTTTTGTGCTTAGCCATGTTTTAGAGATCTTGTTTGATGGTTCAAAGTGACTGTGTACCAAATCATCTTTTAAGTTTTTTGCTCTCCTATATGTCATGAGTGGATGTTTTCCCACAATGTTGGTCACAGTCTGGCCTAAGCACACGATCTTCCAATTTTTTCAAATTATATTCCCAATGTCCTTGGATTCCGTTGAAAAAGTTGTAATTAATCTTATCTGTGTATCTTCATTTTTTGGCTGTATTGTTGTACTTTTTTGGGGGTTTATCAATTCCGATCTTAGCTGTTTTTCTGTTTTTTTCCAAACACTTCGAAAGTACTCTGTTATTATATTTTCTTTTTCTGAATCTTGTCAACGATTTTTTGCTGTGTTTTTTCCATTCTTGTTCCTCCGAGCAAATACGACGTATTCGCAAAAGTTCTCCATATGGAATATTTTCAATAAGTGGGGTTTGATGGAAGCTCTCTGCATGCAGAGTTGCATTGCTTGCTGTGGTTTTACGGTGCAAGGTCGTGTGTACCTTATTTCCTACAATGTAGATTTCAGTATCTAAAAAGACCACACGATTGTCACTTATATCATATGTAAAATGCAGATTAGTGTTTGTGTTGTTTAAGATGTCAAAATATACTTTAAAGTCCTCTATGGAGCCATCCCAGATGATCAAAAGATCGTCTATATATCGTTGCCATGATATAATCTTTTCCACGTAGTGGTCATTGTTGGAGTTCCAAGCGATCTTCTGCTCCCACCAGCCCATTGTTAGAAAAGCGTAGCTCAGGCTGAATGAAAATCCCATCGCTGTTCCGTCTTTTTGTTGGTAGATGTCATTCCCGAACATAAAGATGTTTTGCGTCAAACATAATTCCATAATTTCCATGATCATGTCGTTGTGTTTGGCATATTGAATGTTACGATCTTTAAGAAAATATTTACAGGCTTCCATTCCTATTGTATTTTTGATGTTTGTATATAGAGAGATTACGTCCATCGTAATCAATTTGTAGGTTGGTTACCAAGTCATTTCTTGTACTATCCTTAATAGATCGGTTGAATCACGTAAGTATGATGTTAATCCCTTTACATAAGGTAGAAGATATCCATCGACAAAGTTGGCAATTGGTTCCAATAATGAGCCCTTGGCTGAAATAATTGGCCTCCCTGGTGGTTTTGTGGAGTGCTTATGGATTTTCGGGAGAAAATAAATTGTCGCAGTAATTGGATGGTCGGTTGTTAAATATCTTTTTTCATCGTGATTTATTAATTTTTTCTCCCACCATTGTTGTAATTTTTAATCCAAAATTAATTTGTACAAGGATGTTGGATTCTCCTTGAGTTGTTGATAGTATTTGGTATTATTCAGTTGCGAATGGGCTTCCTCTAGATATAGCTTTTTGTCTAGAATGATGATGTTTCCGCCCTTATCGGACATTTTTATTACAATATTTTCATCTGATTTTAGGGCCTTTAGCGCCTTATGTTCATTTAATGTCAAGTGTTTTCTCTTTTTTTGTATTGTTTCTGAGTTGGTATAGATCCTTTATAACTGCCTCATGGAAAACTTCAATTTTATTACCCGGTGGTAATTGTGGGTAATATTTTGACTTTGGTTTTTCCCACATGTACCCTCTCCCACTTGAGTGCAGTGTGTTTCTACTTCTCCTGTTGGTTCGTTTCTAGGTCGATCTAATTCCATCAGTGTAATAAAGGAATCTTTATCTTCCACTCGAAGGTTCATGCTTGGAATTTCCGGACCTTTTTGTTGGTCTGTCCAATTTTGATTTTCTTTAAATATCTTGGCCAGTTTTAGTTTCCGGACGTATTTATAAACGTCAATTCTTGTTTGTGCTATATTCATTTCATTTGTGGGGCAAAATGATAGGCCACGTTTAAGGACTTGAATTTCTGTTTCGGTCATGGTCCGTTTTGACAGATTGATTATCTCCAATCCTTGTGTTTGTTCTAGTTCTTTAAGTTCCTCTGTTTCATACTCCGTTTCCACGTTCCTGTTCTTTTGGGTTCTGCTTGTGCGTTGGCCTCTTCTTGTGGGTTCGGTTTTGAGCACCCACGTCCTCTGCCTCTGCCTCTGTTTGCCCCTGGTTGTACCCCCATATTCTTTTCCCAATTTCGCTGTTGTAGGGCCAACCGCATTTCCCCTAAAAAATCACATTTGGGGCATGCACCTTCTCGTTCTGATTCATTTTCACTTGCTTCATTTGACGTTAGAGATGATAAACTGTCCGATGCATAAGTTGACATATTCAGTTTGTATTGTTGTTTTAATAAGTTATATTTTCTAGCATAGGTAAAAATGCGTCCTTCTTGGTAATCTTCCTTGTCTCTTTGAAATTTCGTTTGTTTGCGTAATTGTACTAATGATTCATGTTTTTCTATATAATGTTCCAACTCCTGTTTAAATTTCATCATTTCTGTATTTAGTTAGATTTTTTCTAGTTCTTTTTCCAGTCCTTTTAACTGTGCCGTTGTTCTTTTTAGCGCTATTGTAATGTGTTTAATTAATATCTCCATTAGGCTCATAGATGATTTCAAGATATAATCGCCCCATTGATGTAACAATTCATTAGTGGTGTCCTGGTCATTGGGCATTAAGCTTATACGTAGTCCTCTGGGCACCCTTTTGACTTCCAAGTATTTTTTCAAAGCGGTGACCTCCCACCATTTATTTCTTTCCTTTTTTGATAGCTTTTCCTACATTCGTTTGCTATTGATATCAATGTTGCGTGGGGTGGATTGTGCTCCATTGGCTGCAATTCCTCCCTCTTGTTCTTCAAAAAAACTATCAATAATCTCGTTCCTATTGACTTCCCTTTTTTCCATGATTGTATTTGCCGGCGTTGCCATTGCTTGCACTCTGTGATGTTCCCAGTTTTGTGACCCAAATATAATTCGATTCGCCCGTCTCCCTAAATCGTATATCTCCTGCTCATACTTTTTGCAGAAACAGTCTGGGGCACGTAACTTCATGCCTCTCCCATTGCAGTTTCAGTGATACGATATATTGGGAAATCAACCGTTTTTTTCGTAATGGTTACTATTTACACACAGTGGGCTTACAAGTAAAATACTTGCGCACTCACCTACTCGGCTGGTTCTTGTTTCTGCCGCCACCTTCTGGCTACGGCTTTGGCGTCCCCCTCCTTTCGGCGTCCGTGCAGCCTTCTGCTGTTTAGCAATCTAACCGGCGTTCACCATTGCCGATTCGTTTGTAATCTCCTCCCAGCGGCTCACTTTCTTGGCTGTCAGCGCTGTGAGACGGTGCGCTGAGGAGACGGCAGAGCCCAGCTGTAATTAAATAAGCAGCGGTATTCCTTTTGGAAAATTTCCACACGCACTCACGGGTGATGTTTGTATTGCTCAGATTTTATTTGGCAGCAATATTCCAGCATGAAACAACCCTACGTGTTTCAGTCTGTACTCAGACCTTTCTTACGGGTGACCAGTGCTAGTGTTGACGCCAGTATTTCAAATCAAGTTGACATTGCAGCACTTCCTGGTTTGCGTAGCACTTGGCATTCTGGTTGTTGTAGTCCATTTTTTAGGTGCAGTTTTTCTAACAATGAGTGTGAAAATTATAAATTAAACAAATTAAATGTGCCTATGAAATAAACTTCTTATGTGCAATGACTCACTTTCTTATTTTTCATGATTCATAATTTTACTTTTCCAGACAAATCCCTGTTATATTTTCAATCGATTATTTTACACACATAATACCACGTTTCGGGACACCCCCCTTCCTCTGGGCAGCATAAAGCACAAATGAAAGGGTTTGAATATGCAAAATAAAGAAGGGACTTCCACAAATAACTGCTGGTGCCTTTCATTTGTGTTTTATGCTGCCCAGAGGAAGGGAGGTGTCCCGAAATGTGTAGGTGGCATTTGTGTGGGGAGAAGACCTGAGAGAGCAGCCCTGTCACTGGCCTGACCTCCAGCGAGTGCGATCCACCGGAGCGGCAACCTCTTTCTTTTGAATATGTGTGGCCTAGCCCAGGCCACGGCTTCGCACCACCGCGAGACCTGACTGGGTCTGCAGCAATGCACTCACAATGCATAGCAGAGCTGGAGGGGCCGTTTTCACTGTCAGGGTGCCTCTTTGAACTTTGTTTGTCCCACGAGGATTATTATCACGCTTTGAAGGCCAGCGCCCACTTGGCTATGGCAATTAGGACTTCAAGTCCCATCATGCAGCAGAACTACTCACCTGAATTTAATTGGGTTTGAATATGCAAAATAAATAAGGGACTTCAACAAATAACTGCTGGTGCCTTTCTTTCATTTGTGTTTTATGCTGCCCAGAGGAAGGGAGGTGTCCCGAAACGCGTAGGCGGCATTTGTGTGGGGAGAAGACCTGAGAGAGCAGCCCTGTCACTGGCCTGACCTCCAGCGAGTGCGATCCACCGGAGCGGCAACCTCTTTCTTTTGAATATGTGTGGCCAAACCCAGGCCACGGCTTCGCACCACCACGAGACCTGAGTGGGTCTGCAGCAATGCACTCACAATGCATAGCGGAGCTGGAGGGGCAGTTTTTTCACTGTCAGGGCACCTCTTTGAACTTTGTTTGTCCCACGGGGATTATTATCACGCTTTGAAGGCCAGTGCACACTTGGCTATGGTAATTAGGACTTCAAGTCCCATCATGCAACAGAACTAATCACCTGAATTTAATTGGGTTTGAATATGCAAAATAAAGAAGGGACCTCCACAAATAACTGCTGGTGCCTTTCATTTGTGTTTTATGCTGCCCAGAGGAAGGGAGGTGTCCCGAAACGCGTAGGTGGCGTTTGTGTGGGAAGAAGACCTGAGAGAGCAGCCCTGTCACTGGCCTGACCTCCAGCGAGTGCGATCCACCAGAACGGCAACCTCTTTCTTTTGAAAAAAAATATATATATATATATATTTATATATATTTATATATACACACATATATATATATATATTACCTACTGCTGGTCGCCGGTAGGTATTTATAGTTAGGATCTTGTTTCCATTCAAAAAGCAGTTTTTGTCAAATCGTCGTAAAGTTTTAAAAACCGATAGTTCACTCAGGTCAGCTCCTTTCCTGAAAGTTTCGGGGTGATTCGTCAAGCGGGACTGAGAAAAAATGGGGGGCCCAAAACACGTTTTCCCCATGTTAATTTCCATAGGAATTTCGGAACAGGCTACAGCCCGAACTGCTGAATGGAATTACACCAAATGCGGCAAAAAGGTAGCTCTTGGTTCAGAAAGCGACCTTTTTTTAAAATGGTGTAAACCCGTTCAGTAGTTTCTGAGAAATTCAAAAACTAAAAATATCAATATCTGAGCACCGAGGAGGAGTCACGAATCCTCCCGAGCACGAGCTTCATTCTGATTGGCTGCCAACACTCCAAACCAGGAAAGTGTTAGCAGCCTTGTTGTGACTCGGTAACTGAGTCACAAGAAAAAAGGAGAAAAAAGATGAAAAACAAGAAGAGGGGGCAGAGTAGAAACACCCTACCCCCCAGGCCTGCTCAGGGGGTCCCACAAGTGTGGTAAATAATTTAATTACCGGGACTTAATTTGATACAGAACATAATAAGAATAGCTCAATAAATAAGAGGCAGAATCCGTGGTATTAGAGGTTCGGAATGGGCTTTATTCCAATGGACGATTCGGAATCGTGGCCTCCAGGTTCCATCACCACGGAGGTTCAGGAAGTGAAGAACATACATTATTGATAATTAATCACTTTTATACAATAGGCATTACAGTGAAGCAAATGCGAGAGGCGTAACAATTGATAGCAAAGATAACATTTTACATGCGTAGTTGAAGGAGGCGTAATTGGGAGTAACAAAGGAACGTCATCAGGCATGATGTCATAATGGGGTGGTTCCATGAAAGAATTTCGCAATGTCAGCAGAAATACTTGGCAGAGATGCGCGCGCAGCAGCATGACGTGTGATTGACGTGCAGCTAGGGGGTGAAGGGGACTTGACATTTAGCTCTACATGTGGCGACAGATGTCTGGAGGGTCAAGTCAACCTAATCCCAAATCATATCTAACATCCTATGTTTAAAGAACTATGTTATCCAAAAGAGAGGCCTTCTTGGAGTAGAATCTTATTCTATACTGACTATACTGACTGTTAGTGCGTGTACAAGCGTCTAAGTGTCTACACTAGATGCGAGGGCAGGAATCTTCCATAGTAACAGGGCTATGAATTACTTGCATAAAGACAGAGAAGCCGGGCCTTTGCTCGGTAGCTGGCAGAATGTTTACTTAAACTACTAGACAGGAATGCATTGGGCAGGGAGCGGAGCAGATAATTTCGAAGGTGAAATACAGTTCTTGGCAGGCAGCAAGCTGATGTCAGGCACCGCGAGCCGCGCAGAGGATGAGACAAAGTTCATGGTCACAGATGCAGGCTCGGACTGGAGCTTCAGAGACAGAAAGCAAGAAAAGCTTGATGACAGAATCAGGGCCTACTTGTCTGAACTGTAAAATGGCAGAGGTGAACCATATAAAGGCGGTGGCCTTTCGTACTTAGGAATGGAATATCCGGCCCATTCATGGCGGATCTGAAAGAGGACATGTTAACGGTGGACGCACATGTATTTGCGTCTTCATAACTGGAACTGGAGGGAACATACATGTACTTGTAACATGCTCATAGAACCGTTGGGGTCCAAGATAGGGGACATAACTGACCAGAAAAATCCATATTTCCACATTCCCTCCTTGTCCCCTACTTGCCCGTCAAGAGATATCAATCTTCATTAATCCATTGATCTGTTCATATAGCATCATTTGTTCTTCTTTCTTCTTCCGGGATCTTGAACGAAAATCTTGATGTGGAATACACGATGTGGCACACAGACCACAAATCGCTGGTCCACATTGCAGGCATAGACAGCAACTGAATAGTATGAGAAGGCCAATACCTAGGAAGGATAGAACTCTCCATCCCCAGGCTGATAACACGCTCCAAAACCAACCGGACCAAGTCCAGGTGTCTGGATTCTGGTGTATCTGGCTCACAATCTTATGAAGGCGGGTTATAGCTTTATATACAGATGGCGAATTTTCTGGTATGAAAATGCAACAGCTTGATCCGATGACCCTACAAGCTCCGCCCCTATCGGCCAGGATGACGTCAAGGACAAGACGATTTTGAAGCACAACAATCCGCATAGCAGACTGCTCTTCTGTTAAATTGCCTAAGGCGGAAATAGTTTCGTTTACTACTGCTTCAAGGGTTCTAGTTAATCTACGTATCAGCTTACTATTAGTAACGGTACCTATATAGGGAAAGAGACCTTTATTGAAATCTGTGTATTTTTCCCATGCTGTTTCAGTGTAATCGACTATTGGGAGATCTCTCCTTTCTCTATTGTGTACTAAATGAGTATTTCTGTGATAATCAGGAGGAGCTAGAAAAACAGGTGGCAAAAGGAATCCAATGTAGCAGGTACCTTCCCAATCTAGAGGCAAACGTACATATGCCGTCTGACCACATATAAAATAGGAATGGCGGGAAGCTCTAAATGTCGACTTGCCTTGATCACTGAATTCTATTACAGTGGTGCATCTACTATGGCCCATATTTATGGAACCATTCTTTCTTACACATAGTTCACCTTTTACTGGGAATACTGACATGGCGGGCAAAATTGGAGTAGCTTCGGATTCGATATTTAGGATCATAAGATTAAGCGTAAAGTTACCTAATCCATATACTTCATTTTCTAGATCAGTTCCTGTTCTTTTGGGAAGTCCCTCCTTGTTGGGGTGGCAGACTTTAAGTAAAACTAAGTTCAGATTTCCCCATACCCAGTTGTCTTGATAAACTGCAGAATTTGAATCTAAGGAATTAATTAAGCTAAACCATGCTCCACAGGAGCCGTTGTGTGTGAACGGGTATGGAAAAAGAGGTAGAATTCCTTTATAGTTCTGATAGGGAGGGAGTCGGCCACATATCCAACAATTGGTAGCATTGCTAACCTGATGGGAATGATGTAACATACTAATAAAAGTGTTATTGCGCAGCGCAAATCTGTATGACAATTCATGCGGAGATAATTCACTAAAAGAATGTTCAGCAGTAACATTATAAACATGTCTAGAAATAGGATAATATATGTGCAACAATATACTGGCAATAATTATTAAAAGACTTAAGAAAAACAAAATTAATAACGTCACTGTGCAATGACTACGCAGTGATTTACAGTATGCATGTCGTTTCAACATTTTTCGGGTTTTTCCTCTATTCAGATCTAAGGGATACATGTCAGAGACAAATTCAACCGCTTCACCTTGGAGAGGACTTAAACAATCAAATTGCCCGACTGATTAGATCTGAGTTTTAGTTTATAATGTTCGTGACTACTTGTTTCAACCAAAGGAAGTTTTGAGTCAATGGGTGAAGACACGCGAGGTGTAGGTTTTACATCTGATGGTAGTCCATAAAATTTCTTGATATGACTTGAATGTACCCAGCCTTTTCTGCCTTCGATCTTCACGGCTGTCCTTGTGGTGAGCAAGACCAATTGCGGCGACCTCCACCTAGGATCCAGCTGAGTCTTTCGATCAAAGTTCCTCACTAAAACGAGATCCCCCGGAATTATGTCATGGGGTTTCACCTCAGTGTTGTCAGGAAAAGCTGCAGCTACCTGTGAACGACAAGATGTAGTGCAGACATCAAGGAAGCCAAATAATCTGTCAGCATATTACAGTCAATATCAGTTATTTTACGTGGTATAGGCGTCCCCCACATATTTGGTGGTCTGCCAAAGATCACCTCATACGGGGATAGCCCTGTTCGAGAGTGTGCTACCATTCTCATGTAAAAGAGTGCAACTGGTAATGCTACTACCCAGTCGGCTCCTTTCTCCCTGCATATTTTGGACAATCTAATTTTCAGGGTCTGATTATGTCTTTCCACGAGACCTGCTGCCTCGGGGTGTCGGACACAGTGGAATTTCCACTGATAGCCTAACAAAAGTGAAACGTGTTTCATTAGTTCGGATGAGAACGGCTGGCCGTTATCTAAGTAGACAGCACGTGGTAAACCGTATCGTGGGAAGAATTCTCGAACTAACTGTTTGGCAGTAGTCGGGGCAGTGTAATCTGAAACCGGGTATGCCTCTGTCCAACGGGAAAGAGCACAGACAACTACGAGAACATATTTGAATCCTCGACATCGTTCCATCTGGATATAATCCATCTGGAGGATTTCAAAAGGGTGATCAGGAGGCTGAAATCCACCCTGCTCTATGGGAATGCTTTTTCCTGGGTTGAACTGACAACAGATCATACAGGTACGAACTTTTTGTTTCGCTGCTGCTCGTAAATGCTTGTTGAACCAAATATGTTGAATGCTGTCTAGCATAGCTTTCTCTCCTAGATGCGCTGGACTATGGACAGTGTTAATAATGACTTGGACCATTGAATCAGGAAGGAACCACACAGATTTTTCCTTCGTCATCCATCCTTGATCCGTTTGGATCCCTCCTAATTCAGTCCATTTCCCTATTTCGTCTGGAGTAGCATGTGTCTGTATGTCAATTACATCAAGAGCGGGATCCTTAACCATCATGTAATGTGTTGGTGTCTGGACTATTGTCTTTGTCATGTCGGATGTTTGAGTTTGAGCAGTCTGTTTAGCTGTTCTGTCAGCTAGATCATTGCCTTGAGAAATGATATCAGTAATTTTCGTATGAGCTTTGCATTTCATAATCGATATTGCAATGGGTAGATGTATTGCATCTAATAAGCCATGAATGAGGGGTCCGTGCTGAATGTGGGCACCGTGAGAAGTTAAATAACCTCTCTCTCGCCACAGCACGCCGAAGTCATGTACAACTCCGAATGCATAACGTGAATCAGTGTATATGTTGACTCTTTTATTTGTGGCTTGAATACAGGCTTGTGTCAGAGCGACGAGCTCTGCTGCTTGAGCGGACAAGGTATTTATACACTTGGTTTCAATAATTTCAGTGTCTGTTGTGACTGCATAAGCGGCCACTAACTCTCCTGTACCTGTTCTCATACATGAACCATCTACATACAACGTCAGGTCTGGGTCTGACAATGGGACATCTGTCAAGTCTTGTCTGGGTTTCGTCGTTATTGTAATAACTTCAATACAATCATGAGCTAGTGGGTCTGTTCCATTTATAGGTAAAAGTGTGGCAGGATTCAATGTGTTACAACGTCTGATTTCTATATGTGGCTGAAACAATGTTAATTCGTAACCTGTAAGTCTTGCTATGGTCAAGTGTTGTGTTTGCGTTCGATTCACAAGAACCTCTACTGCATGTGGTACTTGGACTGTCAATGGATGTCCTAATACTATGGCATCGCTTTGTCTGATTGCTAAAGCTGTCGCTGCCACTGATTTCAGGCACGCAGGCAGAGCCTGAGCTACTGGATCTAATGTACTAGAGAAATAAGCACATGGTTTATGTGATCCTGCTTGTTCCTGAGTGAGTACTGACAAAGCAGTACCTTCGCGTTCTGTAACAAAGAGTGTAAACTGTTTACTGTAACATGGTGTTGCTAGGACTGGTGCTTGACATAGAGCTTTCTTTAAGCTTTCAAAAGCTAGTGTGTGTTCCTGAGTCCACGGGAGGACAGTCGATGTGGCTGCCTCCTGTGTTGTCAATTGAATGAGTGGTTTTGCTAGAAATGCATACTGAGGGATCCACTGCCTACAATATGAAGTGAGGCCTATGAAAGCCCGCACCTCCTTTTGTGTCTTGGGTATTGGCATATTTGCAATTAGCTGGATACGATCTGGTGTAAGCTGCCTTCCCTCCTTGGACAGCGAGTGACCAAGGTAAATAACTCGCTGGACACAGAATTGCAGCTTAGAAGGGGACACCTTGTGCCCCTTTTCGGCTAGAAATTGTAAAACCGTCAGTGATGCTTTTTCACATTCAGGTTCGCTTCGGGCGGTGATCAGCAGATCATCGACATATTGAAGCAGAGCAGTGTTGACTGGCATGTGTATACTGTCAAGTTCTCGTTTCAGTGCTTGGCTATAGATGCTGGGGCTTTCTGTAAATCCTTGAGGTGCGCGTGTGAATTTAAAGCTACGTCCATTTAAACTAAATCCGAACAAGTATTGGCTTTCCGGATCTATTGGGACGCTGAAAAAGGCATTCTTGAGATCAATTACAGTAAAGAACGTTGCTTCGGAATCAATAGCTGTCAGTAATGAAGAGATGTCTGGAACTACGGGGTATTGTGGTACAATACATTTATTTAATTCGCGCAGATCAATAACCAATCGATATACTGGGGGAGCCTTTGGATCAGTTTGTTTAAGAATCGGAATTATCGGTGAATTACATACATTGGAGTCGGTCTCCACAACCACTCCTTGGCCAATAAGCTCGTCAATGATTTGCAGTAAAGCCATTACAGCATCTGGGGGTAACTTGTATTGTCGCATTCGTGGTAGTACCACTCCTGCCTTTAGTGTGACTCGATATGGTGTAATGTTCATGCAACCAACATCTGTAGGGCCTTGTGCCCATAAATGTGTGGGTAAAGTCTGCAGTCAGGAATCCATGTCTCGAGACACATAATGACCTTTGAAATCACGCAAAAACAACCTTACTCCTTCCGGAGAACAACATATTATAGCTCCTAGAGCTTTCAGTGTTTTTATACCTAACAAGTTTTCTGGACATGATTTAGTAAGCAATAAATCTGTAGTTCTGGTCAAGGGTCCTATCGTAAGTGGAAGAGGCTGTGATACTTCATTAACAATAGGTTTTCCTGAAAAACCAAGGGAAATATTCTGTGAGCCTGAGAGGGGTGCCCCTGGAACTTCACTACGTTTTATAGTTGTTCGACTTGCCCCTGTATCAAGTAAAAATTTTCTATCTTGGCCTAATAATTCACTATGTACATAAGGTCCTTCTTGGTCTACAGGGACCTCGATAAGGGGTAAGTCAACTTCCCTCTCTAGGCTGGTTCATGCATATCGTTGATAATCAGGATAGTCATACTGTGCGGTCTGGTACAGCTGTCGTGTCGTGGTTTGTGTGGCAGCAGCAGGCAACGCTGGTGCGGCTGGCACAAACTGTATAGACTGTTGTGGAGCTGGCATGGACTGTGCATGCTGCGGTGCTCCTTGTTCATTCTGATCCTGTCTAGGTGGCCGTGGTCTTTCTTTTGTAATACCTGTGGCGATATTACGCTTCAGGACTGGGCAATCGTGTATGTAATGTCCTGGCTGTTTACAATAGTTGCATGTCCCTTTTACAGGTCCTGCTGACTCACCGGAATGTGTCGTACCCTTTTTATGACCGTCAGCTGGAACTGTCTGAGAGACTAGCATTTTCATTTTCGTGTCTTTCATGCGTCTTTGTTCATGTTCTTGTTCTTCTCTAATTCTATTGTAATGGTATTGTAACATTTGTAACATTTGTGATGGGGTATTACCTTGCCAGGTACTTTCGAATTTTAATACTCTATTCTTCACTTGGGGCAAGGAATTTTCAACTAATTTTGTCACAAACAGATGTGGGTATGACTCGCTACTTGCTTTTATACCACTATTTATACCAAAACATTTTTCGAATCGGGCATAGAAATCACTAGTGTCTTCATCTTGCTTTTGTTTACAGGCTGAAATTGCACCCCAGTCTTCCTTTTTCGTGGTTAATAAACGTGGCAGTACCTGTACTAGTAAACCTGGTAGTGCTTTAGTTTTGTCCCCAAGCCCCGAACCTGGACCTCGGGCCTTTTCTTCATTTTCTAATGCTGTCCAATCTATCTTTTGGTCTCCTACCTCCCACTCTTTTTCCTTGAGTTTTTCATAAATGCCAGCAGGCATTAATACCTTTAATATTGTCATAATGTCGGGATAGGTATACTCTCCCATGAGTAACATGTCTTTAATTTCTCGGTGGAAACCCGCTGGGTCTTTGTCATGACTGGGTACCACTTTCTTCATTTCTAACAATTCTATTTTCGATATGGGCGTATATACATATACACGTTTAAACTGATTGTCCTCGCCCTTTATTGGGTGTACTTCTCGTAAGGGATTCTGTCTGTCCATGTAATACATCGGTCTTTCCTTGATGGGCAGTGAATCATGTTCTGGACATACAAAAAGAATGTACTGCTTTCTGGATTCTAGTATTTCCTTAATTAACTTAGTACCTGAACCTTTCCATCTATTCGTGAGTAATTCAGTCAATATATCAGGTAAGGGACCAGGATCTGAATGTTGGCTTTTATATAGTATAAGGAGTTGTTGAATCATATAAATCCCAGCTAAACGCTGTTCATCTGGGGTGAGGTTCAAAAATGTGTGTGCTACTGTATCATCACCATATTTTCCGGGACTGTCAACCCAATGAACGGCTGACCTGGCTAATTCTTGTTCATCCATAGAATCGAGTAAATGATAACCCCTTCGTTCTTGCAGTAATTTGTCAGCGGTTTGGAACGAATGCTCGGGGAACCTCATATTTATTATAGGTGTTTGAAAATTCCTGTTATTATCTGGACATATCGGACGTATCGGGTCAGTAAAACATCTAGTACTATTACAAGATCTTCCTCTACCTACATAGGCTATAGTTTCTGACTGTCCTGTGGACGGTCCTGATCCTTCCTCCTCCTCGTTTTGTTCAAACTGGTCTACCGCTAATCTCTCTTCGTGTAGGCGTTCTATTTCTTTACGGATCTTTCTGCACATGGCTATTATACATTTTTGCCTATCATGTCTCCCTTCTGATATATTCTGGCTCCATCTGGTAAGAGTTTCCATTGTTTCCGGGTCTACCCCCGGTCGGTCTTGATTTCTGATCACACAATTTATGAGGAAACGTAACAGTTCCCCCTGTATCTCCACTTTCTGGTATTCCATAGCTCTGTTAATACTTTCAGAATCTCGCCCTGTTTGGACAAAATGATATATATTATCTAGATGCATAGTCATTCCTGGTAACTTCCCTAAATACACCGCGGCTCGTCTGATACGTAATGATGCCATGATCATTTCGTCCTCTTTGCCGGGCACAGGGTCATATCTACAATCTATAAGAAGTTCCTTAAGCGTGCGGGAATTTATGAGTTTGGGGGTACGTGGATGTGCTGACTCTTGAAAGGTAAGTTTATTTACTCTGGGTGGCGTAGAAAAAATGTTGGTAGCACCTCCAGTAGCCCCGTCTGGGGTATCAGGCGTGAAAGGATTCGTAGAACGCGATACAGCAACTATAGGTGTGGACACAGCTATAGAAGTAGCTGTAGGAACAGATGTGGAAACGGACGTGCTTGCCGGAACTTGTGTCAGGATTTGATGCTGTAAGGATACAGATACAGGATCTTGGCGTTGAACCTCCCCGGCCGATGGTCTATGCGGGGCGGGGTTAGCATACTCGGGAGCTGCGTCATCTAAATATGAGGAAAGAAAAACATCTTCTGCGGTTCTAGGATGCCCCTTAGGATGTACTTTTATTGGGAATAATGGGGGTGGCAAGTCTTTTGGTATCCCCGGAGTAGCCTTAGGTAATCCCTCGGCCAGAAGGGGATACATACCCTTCATAAGGGCATTTCTTTGTCTGTCTACTTGTTCTGATTTCACTCGTGTACCTTCTTCAATTAATAGATTTTCTCGGACTTTATTTGAATTCTCTTTACTCTTCTCTTCCTGTCTACGTGCTTTTTCTGTACGTCTATACGATTCTTTACGCCATAATTCAATGGCGTCTTTCTGTGACTGTCTGGCTTTCCTTTTCCATAACTCTTCCTCTACTTTAACGATGCAATCTGCATCCCAGGTCCCAGCTGCGGGCCACCTCTGACTTTCTGGTAATTCCTTAGTGTAGTCTACCCATAGATCAAGAAATAATATAGCGTCTAGGCCGTGTTTATGATACATGAAGTACCCTGGAGTGTCCCTAGGAGGAATGGGAACAGCTTCTTCGAGTACCCCTTTTCTAGTTGTGATCTGTCTTAGTTTCGAAAAGAGCGGCATATTGAGAACTGGTCTGATACTTGGTCTTGAACAAACTTAATACAATAAAAACACAATAATGAACAGTCATTCACACCACAATATGCAGGACGTATTAATACATTTAACATTTAACATTTAAATGGGCAGCGATGATGATGACGATCTAAGAAAACTTAATCATAAAACATATTTCTCGACATTAACGGAAATTATTCTGAATTTATGTACTTGATATACTAGATATACTGCTAAACAGTACAGATACACTGCTAAAACAGTGCAGACCGGATTTGTATACCCAAACCCGTCTGGACCGGCACAACTTATGTGCACGCCAGAACGCCTCCCCAGTAATGGTACTCACCGGGTAGCTCGGAACGGAAGGCCTCGGAACGGAACTGAACTGAACTGGACCGGACTGGACTCGACTCGACAACTTCGGATACTTCAGGACATCGGAAATCTGGTGGGCCTCTGTATACCTCGGATCTTGCTCTCTCAGCTAGGCTCTGGTCGGGATACTTCGCACTTCTCACCGCCTCGTCTGGGTGTTGATCGCAGCCTCAGTCGCCCCCGCTTGACCGGAGGGAGATACAGGAAATCCTGCTGGTACGCGTTGTTGTCCGTCCAGCTGTGGCAGGAGACCGGGCCTGCAACGCACCGCCGGCGCGTGAGATGAGAAAGTGTCCCTGTTCGGGCGCCATTTATGTGGTAAATAATTTAATTACCGGGACTTAATTTGATACAGAACATAATAAGAATAGCTCAATAAATAAGAGGCAGAATCCGTGGTATTAGAGGTTCGGAATGGGCTTTATTCCAATGGACGATTCGGAATCGTGGCCTCCAGGTTCCATCACCACGGAGGTTCAGGAAGTGAAGAACATACATTATTGATAATTAATCACTTTTATACAATAGGCATTACAGTGAAGCAAATGCGAGAGGCGTAACAATTGATAGCAAAGATAACATTTTACATGCGTAGTTGAAGGAGGCGTAATTGGGAGTAACAAAGGAACGTCATCAGGCATGATGTCATAATGGGGTGGTTCCATGAAAGAATTTCGCAATGTCAGCAGAAATACTTGGCAGAGATGCGCGCGCAGCAGCATGACGTGTGATTGACGTGCAGCTAGGGGGTGAAGGGGACTTGACATTTAGCTCTACATGTGGCGACAGATGTCTGGAGGGTCAAGTCAACCTAATCCCAAATCATATCTAACATCCTATGTTTAAAGAACTATGTTATCCAAAAGAGAGGCCTTCTTGGAGTAGAATCTTATTCTATACTGACTATACTGACTGTTAGTGCGTGTACAAGCGTCTAAGTGTCTACACTAGATGCGAGGGCAGGAATCTTCCATAGTAACAGGGCTATGAATTACTTGCATAAAGACAGAGAAGCCAGGCCTTTGCTCGGTAGCTGGCAGAATGTTTACTTAAACTACTAGACAGGAATGCATTGGGCAGGGAGCGGAGCAGATAATTTCGAAGGTGAAATACAGTTCTTGGCAGGCAGCAAGCTGATGTCAGGCACCGCGAGCCGCGCAGAGGATGAGACAAAGTTCATGGTCACAGATGCAGGCTCGGACTGGAGCTTCAGAGACAGAAAGCAAGAAAAGCTTGATGACAGAATCAGGGCCTACTCGTCTGAACTGTAAAATGGCAGAAGTGAACCATATAAAGGCGGTGGCCTTTCGTACTTAGGAATGGAATATCCGGCCCATTCATGGCGGATCTGAAAGAGGACATGTTAACGGTGGACGCACATGTATTTGCGTCTTCATAACTGGAACTGGAGGGAACATACATGTACTTGTAACATGCACATAGAACCGTTGGGGTCCAAGATAGGGGACATAACTGACCAGAAAAATCCATATTTCCACACAAGGACCCCCAGGGCCCAAAAAAACATTTTTAAAAAATGTTGCCAAATTAGCGCTGGGTGCGTGAATCAGGCCAAGAACATTTAAAAAACGAAGCACGTAATCCCACGCTTCGCTATTTTTGAGCCCCTGGGTGGGCCAGGTCATGGGGCAATGTATAATTATGCAACACAAAAAGATAATGGACGGAATGTTGAACATTTTCAAACATTCACCCCCAGTCACAGATCTGGGTTTAATCCATCGTTATTTTGCTCACCACTCCACCCTAGTTCAGACATAGCCATATTTAGTGGGGGCCTGCAGGGGATTGCCACCTCCCTGGGGCTTTATCCATGATGTGCGGGGCACTCAGTCCCCCCGCGGCCCTTGGAGTGCCACCTCCCCAGGGCTTTGAAAAATAATTAGTGTGGGGAGCTCGAGCCCCCCACACTGCCCCGGGGACTGCCACCTCCCTGGGGCTTTCACCAATAAGGATGGGGGGCCTCACGGGCCCACCCAAGCCCGAGGACAACCACCTCCCCGGGGCTTTGAAAAATAATTAGTGTGGAGGGCTCGAGCCCCCCACACTGCCCCGGGGACTACCACCTCCCTGGGCACTGTTTATTTAAATACAGGTGGCCGTTGCGGACCCCCGGGCCCCAAGGAACACCACCTCCCCGGGGCTATCTTCACATTGGGAGCCCTTGATGGCCCTGGGGACTGCCAACCCCAGGACCAGCTCCTGCAGGGCACCCCGGGACGAATATAGGACGTTTTTTCGCATGCCATAACAACGCATGCCATAACACGATCGTTACAACGACTGCGTTGTTATTTTGCATTGCAAGTCGGAACAACGACTTGGATGTTGGAATAGTATAACTTACTATTCCAACTCCAGTCTGTGCGGACACTAGGGAAGGTGTTGGATTTTAAATCCAACACCTTCTGCCCCCTAACGCAAGTCGTTGTTCCAACTTGTGTTGTAACGGTATGCGAAATAACAACGCGGTCGTTGTAATGGCCACGCTGTTATGGCATGCGTTGTTTAGCATGCAAACTAAACGCTGTTTACCCCCGGGACATTGCTGTTTGCTATGGCAGGGTGGGAGCAAGGCTCTCGCTCTGGCATAGCCGACTCCTGCTTTGCTTCTTGGAAGCGAGAGCAGGAAACCTGCTCTTGCTTCCAAGAATCAAAGCAGAATTGCTTTTGGGCAAGGGGAGCTGCAGGTTAGCAGCTCCCCTTGCCCAAAAGCAATGGCGGCTCCCGCAGGAGGCTGGGAGCCAGCAGGGAACGTGGGGGCATTGGGACTTCCACCACGGTCCCCAACTTGAGGGCCGGCCCTGGGGGATGTGGCTCCTGGGGCCAGAATTGCCCAGCGGAGGGGGGCCACAAAGGGCCAATCCCAGGAAAAACAATAAATAAAAAAACAAGAAAAAGGCCTGCCCTGGGGTATGGGGTCCCTGGGCCATAATTGGTCTAAGGAGAGGGGCCTCGCGGCTCCCATCCTCCCCAAAAAAAGAAGGCTAGCCAGGCCCCGGGAATGGAGTCCCCGGGGCCATAATTGGCCTCAGAAGGGGGGCCACGTGGCCCCCCTACAAAATGAAAAAAAAATGTAAAAGCTGGCCAGACCCCAGGGGATGGGGTCCCCGGGGCCAGAAGTGGCCAAGTGAAGGGGTCCATCCGGCTCCCCTCCCAAATATTTAATTATTTAAAAAAGAAAAGCTAGCATCTCACTGGAGGCCCCACCCCCTCCCTGCACCACTCTGCAAACGCGCCCCCTGGTGCGTTCTAAGTTGGGGGATTAGGTCCCCTTCATTCCTGATGGTCCCTGGGGGCCAACTAACCCACCAGGTACCTCCAGTAAGCCCCACACAGTGGGATTGCTGAGAGGTGGTCCGAGGCCACACCCCTTTTTACACCACTCTGCAAATGTACCTCTTGGCACACTGCTGGTGGGGCGATGAGATTCTCTTGTGTCCTGAGGTCCTCAGGACACAAGTAGAATTCATCCCCCAAGCAGCAGTGCGGCAGGACCCACGTTTGCAGTGTGGTGTAAAAAGGGGACGTGGCCTTTGAGCACTCTCAGCAAACCAGCTGTGTGGGGCTTACTGGAGGTAACAGGAGGGCTAGTTGGCCCCCAGGTACCCTCATGAGGAAAGGGAACTTCACTCCCCAAACAAGAGCGCGCCAGGAGGTGCGTTTGCAGAGTGGTGGAGAAAGAGGGCGTGGCCTGTGTCCACCTCCCAGCAATCCCACTGTATGGGGCTTACTGGAGGTAAGAGGTAGGCTAGTTGGCCCCTAAGCACCCCCAGCAGCGAAGGGGACTTCAATCCCTATCGAAGAGTGCGCCAGGGAACTCGTTTTGAGAGTGGTGGGCAAAGGGGGCATGGCCTGTTATGAGAATTTAGCAATCCTGCTGTGTGGTACTTACTGGAGGTAATAGGAGAGGTAGTGGGCCCCAAAGGATGTCCTTGGGGGCCAACTTCCCCTCTTGTTACCTCCAGTAAGTCCTACACAGTAGGATTGCTCAGACATCTTCGGAGGCCACGCCCCCTTTCTCCACCATTCTGCAAAAGCACCTCCTGGCAGACTACGGGATGGTGGATGAAATCCACTTTACTCCTGAGGGACTTTGGGGGCCAAGTAGCCCTCCTACTACCTCCTGTAAGTTCTATGCAGTGGAATTCCTGAGTGCCGGTCTGAGGCCCAGCACCCTTTCTCCACCACTCTGCAAACATGACTACTAGTTAAAGAACGATTTGCAATGTAATAGGTTTCGCATTTGTGAGAGATAGAGCTATTGGCCTTGTAAATGTAAACGTTTTTTACTAATGTTTTTGGGTGTAGAGTGGATGTACGTTGTGTGGAGTGGAATTATGTGTGTATGTTGTGCAGTGAAATTATGTGAATAGAAAGCATGTGGTATTTAGTGTACATGAATTATGCGGAGTGGAATTATGTGTTTTGGAGAGTAATTATGTGGTATTGTAGTCTTTGTTGTGGAGTGGAAACCTCAGGTTTAGCCTTCCTTGTTTCCATAGAAGCTAAACTATAAACTCAATGAGACACAAACAAAAGAAGAAACCACTGAGGAGCACTTGTGGACCTAGTCGGAGGTATGAGCAGGGCACTGGAATTATGTGACTGTTTGGCTGCACCAAATGTCACATAATTAAACATGTTACGCATTTGCCATATAATAAAAGATAGAAAATTTACCTGTTCTGCAGTTTTGACCAAAAAAGCCTTGTTTCTAGCTCAAACGGCTCAAATGTTCCCAAAAATGCAGCTTTGTGTGTTACAGTGTGGTGGAAGGCCCTTTGCAAAGCTCGAACGGTCACATGTTACTTATTGCTAAATGTGGTTGTTAAATTGAGTACAAATGGTACACAAACCTCTCTTCTTTCTGTGCCTCTCTTTCTGCATTTCTTTTGCCCCTTTCTGTACCCCTTTTGCCTCTTTTTGCACCTATATTGGTTTTCTCTGCACCCCTTTTGCCTGTTTCTGCAACTTTCTTGCCTCTTTCTATAGTTCTATTGCCTCCTTCTGCACCTCACTTGCCTCTTTCTGCACTTCTATTGCCTCTTTCTGCACCTCTCTTGCCTCTTTCTAAACCTCATTCTCTTCTGTCTTTACCCCCTAACCTTTTTCTACACCTCTCTTGTCTCTCTCTGCACACAGGTTCCCTCTTTCTGTACCCCTTTTGCCTGTTTCTTCAACTCTCTTGCCTCTTTCTGCTGTTCTCTTGCCTCCTTTTGCACCTCACTTGCCTCTTTCTGCACCCATGTTGTCTCTTTCTGCACTCCTGTTGTCTCTTCTTGCACCTCTGTTGTCTCTTTCTGCACTTGCCTTCCCTCTTTCTGCAACTCTCTTGCTTCTTTCTGCACTTCTCCTGCTTCTTTCTGCACCTCTCTTGCTTCTTTCTGCACCCTTCTTTGCATCCTATTGCCTCTATCTGCTGTTCTCTTGCTATTTTCTGCACCTCTCTTGCTTCTTTCTGTACCTCACTTGCCTCATTCTGCACTTTTCGTGCCTCTTTTTACACCACTGTTGCTTCTTTCATCAATTCTCTTGCCTCTTTCTGCACTTCTCTTGCTTGTTTCTATACCTCTCTTGCTTCTTTCTGCACCTCTGTTGCTTCTTTCGGTAACTCACTTGCTTCTTTCTGCACCCCTCTTGCCTATGTTTTCACCACTTTTTTCTCTTTCTGCAACTCTTGCATCTTTCTGCACCCCTGTTCCCTCTTTCTCCACCTTTCCTGCCTGTTTCTGCACCTCTATTGCCTCTTTCTGTACATCTGTTGCTTCTTTTTGCACTTCTCTTGCTCTTTCTGTACCCATTGCGCCTCTTTCAGCACCTGTTGCTTCTTTCTGCACTTCTCTTCCTTCGTCTGCACCCCTCCTGCCTCTTTCTGTACTTGTCTTGCCTATTTGTGTACCTCTCCTACCTTTTTCTTCATCCCACTTGCCTCTTTTAGCACCTCTGTTGGTTCTTTCTGCACTGCTCTTAATTCTCTTTGCACCTTCCTTGCCTCTTTCTGCACTTTCTTGCTTCTTTCTATACCTCTGTTGCTTCTTTCAGCAATTTTTCAACTTCTCTTCCTTCTTTCTGTAACCCTCCTGCCTCTGTCTGTACCTTTCTTGCCTCTTTGTGCACTTCTCTTACCTCTTTCTGTACCCCTCTTGCCTTTTTTTGCACCTCTCTTGGTTATTACTGTACTGCTCTTGCTTCTTTCTGCACCTCACTTGCCTCTTTCTGCACTTCTCTTGCTTCTTTCTGCACCTCTATTGCTTCTTTCGGCAATTCTCTTGCCTCTTTCTGCACTTCTCTTGCTTGTTTCTGTACTTCTCTTGCGTCTTTCTGCACCTATGTTGCCTCTTTCTGTACCTCACTTGCTTCTTTCTGCACCCCCTTGCCTCTTTCTGCACCTCTCTTGCCTTTTTTGCACCCTTGTTCCCTCTTTCTGCACCTTTCCTGCATGTTTCTGCACCGCTCTTGCTTCTTTCTGTAACTCTCTTGCTTCTTTCTGCACTTCTCTTGCCTCTTTCTGCACCTTTCGTGCCTCTTTTAGCACCTCAGTTACTTCGTTCTGCACTTCTCTTCCTTCTTTCTGCACCCCTCCTGCCTCTTTCTGTACCTCTCTTGCCAATTTGTGCATCTCTCCTACCTCTTTCTACACCTCTCTTGCCAATTTTTGCACCTCTGTTGGTTGTTTCTACACCCCTTTTGCCTCTTTCTGCAGTTCTCTTGCCTCCTTCTGTACCTCACTTGCCTCTTTCTGCACTTCTGTTACCTCTTTCTGCACCTCTCTTGCCACTTTCTGAACCTCACTCTCTTCTTTCTGTACCCCTCTTCCTTCTTTCTGTACCTCTCTTGCCTCTGTCTGCACACCTGTTCCCTCTTTCTACACCCCTTTTGCCTGTTTCTGCAACTCTCTTACCTCTTTCTGCAGTATTTTTGCCTCTTTCTTCACCTCACTTGCCGCTTCCTGTACTTCTATTGCCTCTTTCTGCACCTCTCTAGCTTCTTTCTGTACCCCTGTTGTCTCTTTCTGCACCCCTGTTGTCTCTTTCTGTACTCGTCTTCCCTCTTTCTGCATCTCTCTTGCTTCTTTCTGCACTTCTCTTGCTTCTTTCTGTACCCTTCTTCCCATTATTGCATCCCTCCTGCCTCTTTCTGCTGTTCTCTTGTCATTTTCTGCACCTCTCTTGCCTCTTTCTGCACCTCTGTTGCCTCTTTCTGCACATCTCTTTCTTCTTTCTACACCTCTGTTGCTTCTTTCAGCAATACTATTGCCTCTTTCTGCACCTTTCGTGCCTCTTTCAGCACCTCAGTTACTTCGTTCTGCACTTCTCTTCCTTCTTTCTGCACCCCTCCTGCCTCTTTCTGTACCTCTCTTGCCAATTTGTGCATCTCTCCTACCTCTTTCTACACCTCTCTTGCCAATTTTTGAACCTCTGTTGGTTGTTTCTACACCCCTTTTGCCTCTTTCTGCAGTTCTCTTGCCTCCTTCTGTACCTCACTTGCCTCTTTCTGCACTTCTGTTACCTCTTTCTGCACCTCTCTTGCCACTTTCTGAACCTCACTCTCTTCTTTCTGTACCCCTCTTCCTTCTTTCTGTACCTCTCTTGCCTCTGTCTGCACACCTGTTCCCTCTTTCTAGACCCCTTTTGCCTGTTTCTGCAACTCTCTTACCTCTTTCTGCAGTATTTTTGCCTCTTTCTTCACCTCACTTGCCGCTTCCTGTACTTCTATTGCCTCTTTCTGCACCTCTCTAGCTTCTTTCTGTACCCCTGTTGTCTCTTTCTGTACTCGTCTTCCCTCTTTCTGCATCTCTCTTGCTTCTTTCTGCACTTCTCTTGCTTCTTTCTGTACCCTTCTTCCCATTATTGCATCCCTCCTGCCTCTTTCTGCTGTTCTCTTGTCATTTTCTGCAACTCTATTGCCTCTTTCTGCACCTCTGTTGCCTCTTTCTGCACATCTCTTTCTTCTTTCTACACCTCTGTTGCTTCTTTCAGCAATACTCTTGCCTCTTTCTGTACTTCTCTTGCTTGTTTCTGCACCTCAAGCGTCTTTCTGCACCTCTGTTACCTCTTTCTGTACCTCACTTGCTTCTTTCTGCACCCCTCTTGCCTATTTTTACATCCCTTTTTTCTATTTCTGCAACTCTCTTGCGTCTTTCTGCACCCCTATTCCCTCTTTCTGCACCTTTCCCGTCTGTTTCTGTACCTCTCTTGCTTCTTTCTGTACCTCTGTTGCCTCTTTCTGCACATCTCTTTCTTCTTTCTACACCTCTGTTGCTTCTTTCAGCAATACTCTTGACTCTTTCTGTACTTCTCTTGCTTGTTTCTGCACCTCAAGCGTCTTTCTGCACCTCTGTTACCTCTTTCTGCACCTCACTTGCTTCTTTCTGCACCCCTCTTTCCTATTTTTACATCCCTTTTTTCTATTTCTGCAACTCTCTTGCATCTTTCTGCACCCCTGTTCCCTCTTTCTGCAACGTTCCCGTCTGTTTCTGTACCTCTCTTGCCTCTTTCTGTACCTCTGTTGCTTCTTTCTGCACTTCCTTTATTTCTTTCTGCCTCTTTCTGTACTTGTCTTGCCGCTTTGTGTACCTCTCCTACCTTTTTCTGCCCCCTCTTGCCTATTTTTGCACCTCTGTTGGTTCTTTCTGCACTGCTCTTGCCTCCTTCTGCACTTCTCTTGCTTCTTTCTTTACCTCTGTTGCTTCTTTCAGCAATTCCCTTGCCTCTTTCTGCACCTCTCTTGTGTCTTTCTGCACCCCTGTTGCCTCTTTATGTACCTTTCCTGCCTGTATCTGCACCTCTCTTGCCTCTTTCTGTACCTCTGTTGCTTTTTTCTGTACTTCTCTTGCTCTTTCTGTACCCATTGTGCCTCTTTCAGCACCGGTTGCTTCTTTCTACATTTCTCTCCCTTCTTTCTGCACCCTTCCTGCCTCTTTCTGTACTTTTCTTGCCAATTTGTGTATCTCTTCTACCTCTTTCTGCACCCCTCTTGCCTCTTTTTGCACCTCTGGTAGTTCTTTATGCACTGTTCTTGCTTCTTTCTGCACCTCTTTTGTAAATTTCTGCATCCCTCATGCCTCTTTCTGCACCCCTCTTCTCTATTTTTCCACCTCCCTTGCCTCTTCCTGCACTTCTCTTGCTTCTTTCTGCACTGCTCTTGCCTCTTTCTGTACCCCTCTTGCCCCTTTCTGTACCCCTTTTGCCTCTTTGTGCACCTCTCCTGCCTCTTCCTACACCTCTATTGCCATTTGCTGCAGATCTCTTGCCTCTTTCTGCACCTCTTTTGCTTCTTTCTGCACTTTTCTTTCTTCTTTCTGCACCTCTGACTTAGAGGTAGTTTTTATCTCCCTGCCCTATTATGTACTAGGGCCTTACAGAGGAGGTCATGATAATCACTGGAATACCCCAATCCATAATGTACCCTAGTGTATGTAGGTATTTTCACTGTATTATAAGTGTCTTTTAGCATAGCACTGGCTCCGGTCCTGGTTAGTCAGAGTCAGTTACCACCAGTACCAGTTAGCAATACGTTGGGGGGCACAGGATGACTTTGCAACAAGGCCTCTTTCTGCACCTCTGTTGGTTCTTTCTGCATATATCTTGCTTCTTACTGCACCTTTCTACGTCTTTCTGGACTTCTGTTGCCTCTTTCTACAGTTCTGTTGCTTCTTTCTGTGCCTTTCTTCATCTTACTGCATATGTCTTACCTAGGTAGGTATAGTTATAAATTAGCATTTAAAAAACCTTAGAAATTCACTGAAAAAATCACAGGTTTCAGGGATGTTATAGTTAGAAATTAGCATTTAAAAAACCTTTGAAATTCACTGACAAAACCAGAGATTTCTATTATTCACCATTTGACAACATTTGCAAATGATACCGGTTCCAGCACTGTAAATATTAGGAACATTAAGGTGAGCTCCGTGAAACAGTGTGCATATTTGTTCTAACAAAGCTCAAATGAATGTGGCTGAACCTTAAGGGTAAATAGTAAAATAATGCTGAATACAAACCAGCATTGATGACATTTTGCCATGACATTTGAAGTGAAAAAGGAACGTTAAACTGTTTTCATGAAGCTAAAAATAATAAACTACACCCTTTTTTTGTTTACTGATGGAACAGAAAAACTTTATCGTTTTAAACATCTCTTCAGGTGATTGCATCAAGACTGCTTGAAAGGGCAGAAAGTGTAGTACATTTTCTATGTTTCTTTATTTGCAACACCTGAGGAGTGGATATATAAACACAGAACTTTTTGGCATTTCTTGGTTGACAAAGGCTGAATCTTCAGCCGAAACGCGTTCCAGTTTTTGAAATGCTTTCTGCGTAATTAAAAGATCATGACGGAGAAATGAGTGCAGGACCCGTGTTTTGATGGAGAATGGGCAAGCTAGTATATACAGTTGCAGCTGGCAGAAAACAGCCACATCAAAGCAGTTTCTAATTCACGGAAGTATTTATTTGGCAAAAGCATACTGACGCGTTTCGATCTTAAGATCTTTTTTACATGAATAAAATATATATATATATATATATATATTTCCTCTCAGTGCCAGTAAATGCCAGAATCCAAAGTAATATCCAAAGAGGTGTTTATTCCTCACAACAACGCGTTTCAACTCTATGCAGAGTCTTGATCACGTAAGGACAAAAAATCAGTGAGCAGCGGATAAAGTTTTCTGGAGGGGTAAACAGTGACAAAGGACAAAAACTAGTGTTATCATGTATCATCAACCTGGCAGACATTTTGAAATGGCAATTCAAACATAAATCGTATGTACAATTCAAACATAAATCATATATGCTGGTAAAATACCAGGTTTTTACGAGTTATATACAGTAAGTACAAGTATGGCTGGTACAATATGCAGGACACGTCCAGGCAAGTGCCAATGAACTCAAAACAAAATTATTTTGAGCAAAAGTACATGAAATCGACCCCAAGATAAAAGGAATACTGCTGCGAGTAATGCGCAAATGCACTGAAGTTTGTCAGGAAGATGTATCACATGCCATAATCTAGCGAACATATTATGTGAGAAATGTACAAAACAGAACACCATGCTGAATTAGCAGTGTAGGTGAATGTGTCACTATTGGTCAACTGGCAAGTGCAAAAAAACTTTCAATCGGAACTATGCTAGGCAAGTGCCCCTGTGAGCCAGGTACATTAGAAGTCCATGAATGAACACTGATATTATTGTATAAATGGCAAATCACTATACCCCAACACCAGCAGCCTTCATCCATATGCAGTGAAAGAGTGGGGGAAAGGGTAGGAAGCCCGTGAACGTGCTCGTGATTGTGATAGGTTGGGCTCCTTCCTTCCCTCCTAAAAGTGAAACAGAACAAAAAACAATTTTAATGTCTTAAAACCACAGAAACAGCAAATCATCAAACAATGTTGCTATTCATAATCCTATGTGATAAAAGACAAGGAGGAAGAGGATCAGATCTAAACAAAGTTAGCCTACTCTGTATCTTGAGGTTCAAGGTCAAAAGATACTCCGATTGAAAGTTTTTTTGCACTTGCCAGTTGACCAATAGTGACACATTCACCTACACTGCTAATTCAGCATGGTGTTCTGTTGTGTACATTTCTCACATAATATGTTCGCTAGATTATGGCATGCGATACATCTTCCTGACAAACTTCAGTGCATTTGCGCATTACTCGCAGCAGTATTCCTTTTATCTTGGTGTCGATTTCATGTACTTTTGCTCAAAATAATTTTGTTTTGAGTTCATTGGCACTTGCCTGGACGTGTCCTGCATATTGTACCAGCCATACTTGTACTTACTGTATATAACTCGTAAAAACCTGGTATTTTACCAGCATATATGATTTATGTTTGAATTGTACATACGATTTATGTTTGAATTGCCATTTCAAAATGTCTGCCAGGTTGATGATACATGATAACACTAGTTTTTGTCCTTTGTCACTGTTTACCCCTCCAGAAAACTTAATCCGCTGCTCACTGATTTTTTGTCCTTACGTGATCAAGACTCTGCATAGAGTTGAAACGCGTTGTTGTGAGGAATAAACACCTCTTTGGATATTACTTTGGATTCTGGCATTTACTGGCACTGAGAGCGCAGCATTCAACTTTGTGGAAATATTTACGAGCCTGCGTGCTCCGCCGGCGTTTGCGCCACCTCCCTTGGGTCGAGCAATCCAGCAGGAGCGTTCCATGTGTTTATATATATATATATATATATATATATATATATAGATATATATATATATATATATATATACTATCTACTGGCGGTCGCCAGTAGATAGTTGTAGTTAGGACCGTGTTTCCATAGGAAATCTGAAAATTCTATTTTGAATAACTTTGGCGCCGGTTGACGAATCTTCGCGAAATTTTCAAAACTAATGGGGTGCTCCGCTCAGCTCCTACCCTGAAAGTCTCGGGGGCATTCGTCAAGCGGGGGCCGAGAAAAAAGGGGGGTCCCAAAACGCGTTTTCCCCATGCATTTTCCCATAGGACCTTTAGTCGAAGGTACAGCCCGAATGGCTGAACAGAATTACTTGAAATTTGGCAGAGAGGTAGTCCTCAGTTCAGGGATGTGCCTTTGCATATATGGAGTCAATCTGTCTAGTAGTTCCTGAGAAAATTGCATTTAAAAGCACATACATATCTATAGCCGCGCACCGTGCGCGCACCCTAACGTGCGCGAGCGTAATTCTGATTGGTTGTTACATGTCAGTCAACGTTCGAATCGGTCGAAATCAGGAAGTGTCGGCCGCCATTTTGTTTGTTTGCAGTGCGAGAGTGGAAAAGGAAGGTGGCGAACGTGAAAAGGGGGCAGGGTAGAGAGTTCCTGACCCCCTAGCCTTGGTCAGGGGGTCCCTGAAGGACCCCGAAGGCAGAAAAAAACATTTAAATTTTTCTTTTTTTAAATCGCGGGGGTGCGCGCACGTGCGCGCACGGTGAAAAACCATAAAAAATAAAAATAAAATTTGAATACGTAGTTTATTGAAAAATAAATATATAAAAACAATAAAAATACATACATAACTTAGCATTTATAAAAACGTACAAATTCACTGAAAAAACCATAGGTTTCACACACGTTATAGTTAGGAATTAGCATTTAAAACACCTTGCAAATTCACTTAAAAAACCATAGGTTTCACACATGTTATAGTTAGGTGGATATTTCACTCGTAAAAAACCAATGAAATTCCCCCGTTATAGTTACTGCAGGCAACTATAACTCACGCGACCGCAATCCTCTGCTGATGACGTCAGATATTACAGATAATAGAGAGAGAGAGAGAGAGAGAGAGGAAGAGAGAGAGAGAGAGAGAGAGATATTCAGTAGTACGTTGCATAAATGCCTTCTCACCAGGAAATCTATAGAAAACTTGAGAAAACATACACATTGTGCTTGATGGGGAAAAGTATGGAGAAATAGAGGTTTAGTGACAATAGCGAATATGAGTGGTAGCTTACTAGTCCAATTGAAGTGATGGTGCCGGGTCTGGCAAAAATGCAACTATAGATGTGAAATCTGATTTGCATGCAAGAAAAAGCAGGTGCTGGGGGTGTAGTTGATTGCTTCTTATAAAGTGCAAAGTATTATTAAGTCCTGTTGTAATGAGTCACGTGTTGAACAAGGTGAACAAAGGCAGCCATATAACACTGGCTAAAATGGTAGTGAATTGAAGTTAAATGATGTTGGTCCTGAAATGATGTGTCAAACTAAAATAATGCATGTATGGTGGTGATGTTTCTTGTCAACCATGGAACAGCGAGTTATTGATCTAGGAGTGAGAGATGATTGCTTGTATGATTGTTGCTGTTGGGTGAATAGGTCCCGGATGTGAGGGTAAAATGTAACAACTGTAACAGAGTGCATTGGGTGATGTGAAAAGAGAATCAAAGTATACCGAAAGTGTGTAAAAGAATACAACTTGCATGTGATTTGTGTAACCTTCTTAGGCAATACAATCAGAACCAGACTGCAAGGGACACATTGTGTAATACAAGAATGAATAAACCCTGTGGGTTGAAGTCATTAGAAAAAAACAGGATGTTTTTATGCGACCACTGAGTCCTTTGAGTTAGAACATATCTAGTATTTTAGTCCAATAAATTTCTATTTGTAAGAACCTCTTGCGTATGTCACTTTCAGGATCTCCATCCATTTTTTCTTTTGCAACGTTGTGTTGAGATGTGTTGTAGTGTGCTGCAGCCGTGGATTTCTCTGACTTAGTTTGAATGTTGCTTTTATGTTCAGATATGCTCATTTTCAGTTTCCTTTCCGTCTTGCCAATATTTAAAAACCTCTAGAGGCATTTCGGAAAGTATGTATAGTTCGCTGTGTTGCAGTCGTTGCGATGTTGAATTTTAATGGAGGTTTCCTTGTGGGGGTGAAGTAAAGTATTGACATATATCATATGACATTTTTGCAATGATCACAATTGTGGTAAGGAAAAGTAGAGTACCTTGGAATGCGCTGTATTTAAAAGAATACAGCACATTCTTGTCTTTATCCCTGTGCTGGCACCGTTTTGGCTGCTTAGCGCTATTGCAGGCACCCTTGCACCAAGCCAAGGGTGCCTCCATTGCATGTAGGATTGTTTTTCTGCAGGAAGGGTCTTCTGCACAAAAACAAACCCCTAAGGCATATTCCTCTTACATAGAAAGAAGTAGTAACAAGATATTTCTCTTCATTACCTAAGACCTGGGAAGAGGTAGCATTTTGGTGCAATCCCAGGTCTACCACTTTTGGTAAATTTGGGGATGTGCCAAAATTCATGGATGTTGCATGGGAACACCCATGCAACATCCATGGAATGTGTCCCTGGCACAGAACTCAACACATCGAATTGTGCTGTGTTGCATTGCTCAGGATTTATGATGCCACTCAGGGCCACCCTTGTGTGGCTTCATAAATCTCATTTTGGGCTTGCGTTGTGCTTGCACCTCATTGCATGGTGCAAGCGTGATGCAACCCCAGTCATGCCCCTAATTTCTAAGGATCTGTTTTATTTTCTTGTTTAGGCTTTTGAGTCACTCATTATTTGACGTCCTTGTTCTTTTGTATGTAAATAACAGCATTTCTCTGAATGGTGTGCCAAAATCAGGGTCAATTTTTAACACCATCTGTTTTTAGATGGAGTGACTGCTTGTCTATGTCGATACAAAAGTAACTGTTTAGATTGTCTATCAGACTTCATGAGCAATTCTTGAGAAACTCACTTGAAGCTGAATAGTTAATCACCTAATGTATATTGATATGATCATCTACTTTATGAAACATTCTGAAGCCACAGATGATTGTTTTTCCTGCCATTTTACAACTTGTCTTTTTCACAAAATCGCTAGATCTTGAGAAACCTGCTGATTTTTTTTATGTTTTACCAGCTGATCGACGTTAAACAGAAACATGAACAGAAAATGAAAGAGGCAGACACCTTTCAGGAGGGTAAAGTCTTCTTGAGTAGAAAACTTAAGGTATGGTAAGTTAACTGTTATGACAATATTAATTGTGAACATATTTCTAAAATAATCCACGTCTCGATTACAAATATAAATTGTTAGAATGTGTCCCACTTATTTCAATGAACACACCATACGTGATTTTTTTGCGATCACATTATGCACTGAATTATGGCACCTTATTACAGGCATGATTATGAGTTTGGAGGACAGAGTAATCCACCACAAACATGGCAGAGTAGTCATCCTTCAAACTGTCAATTGGCCTGCTCTATTTTGAGTCAGGTAGACTGTCTTTTTTCCAAAAACGATTCCCATGCTTGCTCTGCCATCAGAAACCACCCCCACCTACTGCCTGCTGGTGGGGGTGGGGGGGTTTATCAGTGTAAGAATATCAGACAGCCCTCCATATTTTGGCAGATAGTCTAATGTGCTTTCTGTGCTGAAAACAAAACAATACTAATGACAACTACACCTTGGGGATACACTTCCAGGGTGTCAGGGCCATTAGTAGTTTTTTAAAAACAAACTCCTGCTTTGGGCGTTTGTTTCTGAAAAACAAAATCTTTGGGTGAGTGGCTACCTGGAACATGGTGGCCGCTCACCACCCTTTCTGTGCCTTCATGGAAGCTGTCATGGCAGCTCCTCAGGTGACGGCACAGAGGTCACTACAGGGCAGGCGGTGATCTCACAATATGGCAGCCATTAGTCCATCAGGTGCTGGATGTAATGTCCTCCACCATCCTGATGGAAATTAAGCTGCCCACCCACACTTAAATCAGGCCCTATGTTCGTGAAAAATTAGCAAAGTGTAGTATTGAAAAAAAATGTGTGACATGTGTTGGTTGTAGATCCCTATGCTTAGCCTACTCCTGCAATCTAATGCTGGGCTCAGACATTTGCAACAAGTTTTTATTCAAAGACGTTTTTTGAGTGACGATGTATAGGTGAGTCCTCCTACTGTCTGTATTGTGCATGGTCGTCGGCTCTGTTGTTTTTCTCCGCCATCAGGTTTGGATATCTGTCTCAAAGCTCCGGGATCAATGCTTTGACACATTCCTAAGGCCTTCTTTAGTGGCTAACTTTTCAACCTTCAATGGATAGCACAGGAAAACAACAACTACTGGTCTTTTCTTTTCGACACCCATCATTATGCCCATCCGGCGCCAGCCATCTTTTTGACTTCGGCTTCCACCTTCGTTGTCATCTTCTTTTACTTGATGCGCACTGAGTGGTGGAAAAGACTTCCTTTTTCTTCTGTCCCAAGTGCCATGCCAAATACTCCAGGCAAGACCAATACTCGGTCTACAACCTCTGCCTCTCTCCAGTACATGACAAAACATTATTTCAAGCTTGCTTTGCTTTTCGTTCAAAGAAAATTGTTCCTCAATGTAGGGAGTGGTGCTGGGCACATACTACCATGCAGACATCTTGAGCCGAGGATGGACCCAACGTCCTCAGAGACCAAGCACAGCCTCCATGCTGAAGAGGACATCGAGGAGGAGGCAAAATCACATAAAATCAAGGTTTATAACACCTCAGGTTGACAAAAAGTACAAACCCTCGCAACTGACCCCACTTTCATCAAGGGCCATGTCCCGCTAGACCCACTCGCTGTGCATACAGCTAGGAAACGGGCCAACTCACAAGGGACTGGCGATGCCCCCGCTCACGGACAGTAAGCAATATTATGCAGCTGATAAGTATGTGGGAGCCCAAGCTGCCAACCATCTTAGGGTAGCAAACTCAGTGGGCCTCTTGTCTAGATGTAGCAGAGCACAATGAATGGAATGCAGGATGCTCTCTAGCATTTCCCAGATCAATATAAACAACGTGGGTCAGAATTAGTGGAGGAAGGGAAAATGATGCCCAACTCCACATTCCAATGTGCATTAGATGCAGCAGAAACCAGTGCAAGGGAGGTAAGCACCAGCATTATCATTAGGTGCCATGCTTGGCTCAGTATTCCATGTTTTAAACCTGATGTACAGCAATATCTACTGAACCTACCATTTGATGAGATACATTTATTTGGCCCCAAATACATGAAATGCTCAAAGAAAAAGACACTGATACCGCCTAAGCCATGAGTGCCCTTCAAATTTACCTACACAGAGGTTCCTTTCAGAGGGAGCAATACAGAGGGGCATCCAAAACAACCACCTCTACAGGCAGTTCTAACCCCACCAAAACAGAAAAACCCCTATCACTCACCATACACCAGAGGGTCTTCCTATAGATCACACTACAGGGGTAACAAAGGCCGAGGTCATGGATTCACAACCAAAGAGACCACTTCCAGCATGCAGTGACTCTCTTCTCCTCTTCCTCCACACTTAACATCAGTAGGGGTATGAATACATCACTATCTTGCATACTGTGAACATATTACATCAGATCATTGGGTCCTGTCAATAATAAAAGATGGATATAGTCTTGAACTCACATCTCATCATCACGATATGCCGGCTCGAACACAAACTATGTCAACAGAACACCTCTCACTCTTGCAAGGGGAGTTACAAGCTTTACTTCAAGAAGGGACCATTGAGCGTGTCCCTATCCCACACTACGAACAAGGGGTGTACTCACTGTACTTCCTCATTCCAAAGAAAGATGGGACTTTACGCCTGATACTAGACCTTAGGCCTCTCAAGAAATACATCTTATCTGAGCACTTCAGCATGGTAGCACTCAGGAAGTCATACCATTGTTACAGCAAGGAGACTTCATCACAGCGATAGATCTCAAAGATGCCTATTTTCTCATACCAATACATCCGGCTCATCAGAGTTACCTCTGTTTTCAAGTAAGTGGCCAACATTATCAATTCAAAGTGTTGCCATTTGGAGTAACTACTGCACCAAGGGTATTCACAAAATGCCTTGCAGTTGTAGCAGCTCATTTCAGAAGGGAGGTCATGCATGTGTTCCCATACCTAGACGATTGTTTTAGAGTGAAAACAAATAATGTTTGCAGGACACTTAAAGGGTTATCAACCTTCTGCACAAGCTAGGCTTTACAGTCAATACTGCAGAATCCTACCTCCAACCCTTACAAGTGCAGCCATTTCTTGGCGCAACCTGTTTTGCCTCTTTTTCAATAAGATTGTCACATAGCAGTCAAAAGAGTAATGAGCCTTATAGACATGATGGCCTCATGCATCTCCATAGTGCCACACGCATGATTACACATGCACCCTCTACAGCAGTGTCTACAGTCGCAATGGTCTCAGGTGGAGGGGCATATACAGGATCTAGTGTTGATAGGGCCAGCGACCCACTCTTGGAACATGCAACAATCTGTTGCAGGGTTGGCCCTTCAAAGCCCCTATCCCACAGATCAACATCATAACAGACGCTTCCTTACAAGGATGGGGGGCACATGTGCAGCATCTCACTGTATGCAGCCAATGGTATCCAGTGCAAAAATGTCTACACATCAATCACCTGGAGCTTCTATCAATTCAGTTAGCTCTCAAAGCTTTTCAACAATATCTTTGCCACAAAGTAGTTCTAGTTCCTGCAGACAACATGACCGCCATGTTCTACATTAAACAACAGGGAGGCACACATTGAGTCCAGCTCTCCTGCATGGCAGAGCACACATGGTACTGGGACATGCATTACAACATCCTCCTCCTAGCAGAATACCTACCAGGTATTCTGCTAGGAGGTGGATGGGGGTGGACTTCACAGATATGCTCAGAAAAATGCAGCAGCAAGTACACAAGTGAGAAATTGATACAATATTGCTCCACTCATATTTCCAATGGTGGGGAACCCTGGAAATAGACCTCTTTGCCACTCATCAGAACGTAAAATGCCAAAGCTCCGCCTCCAGGTTTCCTCACCCATGATCTAAAGGCAACGCCCTATGGGTAAACTGGTCGGGAAATTTGCCTTTGCTTTTTTCCCTCTCCCACTCATTTTTTGTGTGGTTAAGAAGCTCACTCAAACATCCCCCATACTTATTCTAATCGCCTCAACATGGGGTTGACAAGCATGGTTAACAACACTACTACAACTATTGTTTGTACCACATGAGAAACTGCCAATCTGGTCACATCTTCTAACTCAGGACCAGGGGATAGTCATGCACCCCAACCCTAGCCAGTTAAAACTATCAGTCTGGCTCCTGAAGTCCTAAAGTTTGGATAGCTCAATCTTCCACAAGAATGGATAGCCATTCTCAAACAAGCTCACAGAACAACCACACAAGCTTGTTGTTAGACCTGTCAGCCCTTTGGGTGGTCCCTCCTCATCATTATTTATTTTGTCCCACTTTTGCCTCAAACCCTGTTTTAATTTTTCCTTTTTGGGAACCACCAGACTTTTTAGTGTTGATGCAGGGTCAGGGAGCCATTTTCCCTACCCCTGGAACTTCTGTCTGAGGGCCTGAGACACAAAATGGTGGCCACCCATTGTCACCTGTGACATCACCAGAACCCACTGGAGGTTTCTAGAACCTTCTGTAACATTCTAGAACCCTGTGACAGTGGGAGGCAGTTTAGAATGTTGGGAGGCCATCTCAGAGTGGCAGTTGGCATCTGACTGGAGAAGAGAGAGGACAGATATAGAAGAAGGTCGGAGTAAGGCAGCAGGGGTGGAAACCAGTGCTTGGAGTGGGGTCCAGAAACCCACCCTTGATGCTAGTCCCTACTGACCAAGCCCAGCCTAAAGCCCTGTGTGGGACCAAGTCCAGAAGAACCATCTTTAGGAACTGAACATTTGAAACAGGCCTTAAAGAGGAAGAACAGCAAGTTCCTGACCTGTTCAGTGGTGTCCTCCTGGAGTCCTGACTTCGAGAAGCCTGGAGACCTGGGGCCTGAGGTAGAGAAGCGGCGCTGACAGAAAGCAGACGTCGTACCCGGAGCCGCCAGAGGTCGAGTGAGGGTGCCGACGGAGGTCGTGGAGAGGCACCAGAGGTCGAGTAGGGAGTCACCCGAGGTCGAGGTGAGGGCGCCGATGGAGGTCGTGGAGAGGCGCCGGAGGTCGAGTGGAGATTCACCCGAGGTCGAGGTGAGGGCGCCGACGGAGGTCGTGGAGAGGCGCCGGAGGTCGAGTGGAGATTCACCCGAGGTCGAGGTGAGGCGTCGACGGGGGAGTGAAGTCGAGCGGAGCCGATCATCGTGAAAAGGGCAGTAAGTGGTAGAGGGGGCGTCTGAGGCCCCGTGGAGCCCTAAAAGACCATTCTAGGGGCTAGAGGAGTGTTAGAACCAGCCTGAGAGTGCCAGGGGTGAACTAAGACTGGTGCAGAGACATCTGTGAGGGGCTGTGTAGTTTGGAGTGCCAGATCTTTAGGTTACCCTGGTTCTGCCTCAGCTTAGGCCCCAGCCTTGACCAATCTAGGTGGGACACTCCCTTGCCATCCAAATGACCATAAGCTGTGTATGGGCAAAGTAAGACCAAGTTACCTCATGAAAGTGATCTGATCTGTAACTGTCATTGATTGCTTTTCCTTATTTATTGAGGGTGCTTTATTTATTGTCTTCCACTAATTTATTCTTGCACTGTATTTATTGTCTGACTGTATTTATTTGCCGTCTGTATTTATTGCACATCTATTTATTCTTTGCTTAATGAGGACCTGAACCTATTTATTGAAATTCCAAAGTAGCATTGTTTATTTGACCTGCTCTTTTAAAGGAAAATCCTATTGTATTGTATTTATGTTATGAAACCTGCAACTAAGAGAAAATAAGATAAAGACATATATATTTTCAACTTGTCTTCCATATTTTTTACGGTGTAGTGTCGTTTTTGGAACGGATGAACGCATGGTTATTGTGAGGGTGTGACGTACGCTTAACACGGTGCCTGACCCCAACCGCTCGAGCCAAGCTACCACTGTGCTGGGAACCTGGTGACTGCTAACCCGGTTGCCCGGTTTCCAACACTTGTTATGCAGCAATGTGGAAACGATTTGTCCATTACTGTCTCAGAAAACAAATCCAACCACTTTCACCTAGAGTACAGGATATTATTTGTTACCTGCTACATTTACTACAAGCAGGACTTCCATACACTTCTATTAGAGTGCATGTAGAAGCACTTGCTGCTATCATGCAAAACAGACAACATTTCTTTCTGCAAAATACCTCTTATTAAAGCTTTTATGGATCTACTAAAAAAAGTCATATTTCCCTCCATTCCACCAGCACCCACATGAAATCTTTATATTGTTCTCACCAGGCTTATGGGCTTAGAACCATTACATTCATGTGTTCTACAGTTCCTTACACGGAAGGTAGTTTTTTAAGTGGCTATCACATCTCTAGGACAGATAAGTGAAGTTCAAGCGCTCACCCTTGAAGAACTTTTTTTCCAAAGCTGTCCATATAAACTAGAACTTAGAACAAATCCCAAATTTCTACCAAAAGTGGTTTCTTCTTTTCATATTAACCAAACCATTGAGCTCCCTGTGTTTTTTCGAAAACCAGACTCAGTGGCTGAAAGAGCACTACACACCCTTGATATAAAATAGAAGTCATGTACTACATCAAAAAAACAAAGCCTTTACGAAAAACTCAGCAACTCTTCATAGCTTTCTCAAACCCACACCAAGGCTCACCCATATCTAAAGCAGGGATCACAAGGTGGATGGTAAAATGCATTCAAACTTGCTACCACAAAGCTTAACAATTGCTACCTGCAGCACCAAGAGCACATTCCATTCGTAAAAAAGGAGCCCCTTTGGCCTTTCTAGGAAATATTCCAGTAGGAGGTATCTGTAAAGCAACTACATGGAATAACCTACATATATTCATAAAAAACTATTGTGTTGATGTATTAGCTAACCAACAAGATAGAGGGGGCCAAGCTGTATTAGGAACACTTTTTCAAGCATCTACGGCAACTGTTAGCTAGCCACCGCTTTTGGGAAGCACTGTATTACAGTAAATGCTAAGCATGTGTATCTACTGCCAACACATGCTACGAACGAAGTATGTTTCTTACTCTGTAAGCATCTATTCATAGCGTGTAGTGTCCTAGATTCATATGCACCCACCCTCCTCCCCAGAAGCTAATGGTTCACACACACACACTATTCATGAACATTCATTCTTATTTCAACTATATCTTTGCATGTTCGTCTTTACTATCTCTCCTGTTCCTATACCAAGCTCACCGATGAACCCAAAAAAATTTAACAATGGAGTCAATAACCATGTGCAATACAGACTATAAGAGGAGTCCCCTATACCTTGCGACTCAAAAGACTTCTCCAAAGCAAAAGAAGTTGCAAACGTCTGAGTCCAATACTAGATGGCTAGAGTATGTTAAGCATATGAATCTATGGCACTACACGCTATGAATAGATGCTTCCAGGGTCATGAGGAGACCACAAATTTTATAGCCAAAACACATTAAACTTGACAGTCTCAAGGGAGCCTTGTTGGATAAAATGAACTCTGAACTAATTATTGGGATTGTTAGAGGCGTATCAAATGATTGATGCTTGGCGTCACTTACATGCAGACATGTCAATGTACATGCACTATGCGGCACCACACAAAACGTGGATAAGATTGGATTATTGGTTACTTACCCCTGATGTAGCGATGAGAGTGGTTGAAGCTGGGTGTCTGCCACACACCTTGTCGGACCATGCCCCAGTAACGGTAAGACTGAGACTTCCCTGCCCTGGCGTGAGGGCCAAGCGGTGGCGATTCCCCAAGATGGCATTGCGCGACTCAGTATTTGCTAGTGAATTGGGGCAGGCCATGGACGACTATTTTTAACTTAATGAGGGCTCAGTGGATACTAAAGCGATGCTATGGGAAGCATTTAAAGCATGCAAATGGGGGGTGTGTATATCAAAAGGGGCTGGCATACTTAAGGACCTACATAACACCTTGGCAGGGATTGAGAAACAGTTAGAAATAATTGACAGAAAACGGGGTGAGGTAAAGACAGTTTCCAAGCTGTGGAGATGGGTGGTACTCCTGGCTGAATTCAATGAAGCCTCAGAAAGGGAATCACACTACTTTGGGAAATATGCAGTTGCCAGAAGGTACGGAGAGGGAGAGCGCCCAGGCCGTACATTAGCTAGATTAATTCGGCCTTACAGGACCCCAACATGCATAACCAGCTTGATTGGGGACGGAGGGAGACTATAATCGGGAAGAGGAGTTGGACTACCGGCTCGGGCAGTCAACCTCGAATCTGGGGAACTGGGTTCAAGCCTCGGCAATGACGCTGAACATCCTGTGATTCTGGGCAAATCATTTAATCTTCCCCTGCCTAACAAAAATGAATTTGTGTCCTCATGAAACGTAACTGGTGCTATGTAAAGCGCTCTGCTACCCGATTCGGGTCAAGTTCGCGCTATATAAAACTCTGCAAAAAAATAAATAAATAATAACCGATTGTGAAGTAATCAAAATCATAATCCTTTCATATTATGAAGATTTGTACACCACAAAATTATCCTCAGAGGCCGATGCTAGTGATGCTTACTTGAATGAAATAGCGTTGGTGTGGCTGGAGAATGCACACAGGGTAATTACTGGCTGAGGTTTTTACAATAGATGAGGTGGTATAAGAGATAGACATAATTGACGGGTCCAAGGCCCATGGTTTGGACGGCTTTACTGGCAGTTTTTATAAAGCATTTAAACGGACACTGCCCACCGATTTGATAAATGTCTATCAGGAAGCAATAGATACTGGTATGCTCCCCCCGACTCTCTGTGAGGCAGTTATCACCTTAATACCCAAGGCAGGTAAGGACTCCAGAGGCTGCGGCTTGTATAGACAGCTATCCTTATTGAATTTCGACTATAAGATACTGGCCAAGATGCTGGCTACCAGACTGGCCCTGATAGTAGATCAATTGATTTCGCTGGCCCAGGCTGGTTTCATACCACATAGGTCCACTGCCCTGAACCTTAGTACTTTATTTGCCAGATGTTAAATTTGAGGGTCTCAAGTTGGCAGAGGTAGGTACTTTTGACCAAATAGGGACCCTTGCGTCTAGTCAGGGTAAGGGGCTACACTCCTAAAATAACCCCTGCTCACCCCCCTTGGTAGTTTGTCACGAGTAGGGAGGCTTATCTCAGAGGCAGTGTGTAAAGCATTTGTGAACACATACAGTAATACAGTGACAACACTACAGATGGACACCACACAAGTTGTATTATGAAAATAAGTATTTTTATTTAGACTTAACACAAGACCAAATGACAAAAATCCACAATACTGTACTCAAAAATAGACATTAAAATATTAGGAAATAGCTCAGTTCTCCTAATATTGTAAATGTGACACTTTACTCTCAATGTACCTTTAATGCGTAACGCAATTCAAACAAGCGGGTCGCAGAGAAGGTGATGCGTCGGTTCCTTACACTCAGAGGAGTGGATGCGTCGGTTCCTTACTGCTGCGCAGGGGAGTTAATGCTCGCTTCCTTACTGTGTGGGGAGGTGATGTGTCAGTTTCTTACTGCTCTCCGGTACGATGCGACAAGATGGCACCTCGATGCGATACTCTTCTCCAGTGCGAGGGACAAAATGGCGTCTTGGTTACGATGCGACAAGGTTGATGCAATGCGTGCATGCCCGACGGCCATGCGGCGATTCGATGGTCTTTGGAGCCACGACAAGCCCCACGACAGGCTTCTCCGATGATGCAATGGCGACCTTTGCGGCAGCGGCACGCTTCTCGGGTGATGCGACGCGCTTCGGCGATGTGATGACGGCAGCGGCGGCTCGCTTCTTCAGTGATGCAACAACAACTGCTGCGGCGGCGACGCGCTTCTCGTCGTTGAGTCGCGCTTCCAGCTCCCAGCGACACGCAGTCTCCCAGAAGGCCCAGCCCAACAGCAGGCACTTCAATTCCCAGCAAGGGAATTCAAGGGGGAGCTGGTTGGTGAAGTCTTGTATCCCTGAGACTTCAAGCAGGAGGCAAGCTCAAAGTTCACATCCTTAGAGATTCTTCTTCAAGTTGATGAAAAGCACACTCAGTCCTCTTCTCCTTTCTTTGGCAATGAAGCAACCACTGCAGGCCAACCCCTAAACACTCAGCACAGGGGTAGCCTCCTCCTTCAGCTTCCTGGTTCTTCTTCTCAGCAAAGGTTTGTCTTGATTCCCAGAAGTGATCTAAAGTTCTGGGGTCTGGGTCCCCCTTTATACACCAAAATCCTAGTCCAAACCAGTTCTGTGCAGTCCTGGGGCACTTTGTTTACAGGACTCCTTCTTTCCTTTGACAGTGTGGGCCAGGGTCATCAGACGCACCACAGGAGGTGGAACCAGCATTGTGGAAGGCAGGCACAGCACTATTCAGGCCCAGGTGCTGCTCCTCCCACCACTACCTCAGATAGGTCTATTCAGCCTTGTGCTGACTCAACCTGTCTCCTGGAGCCCCCAGTCCCTGTCACTCAGAAACCAGACATGGAATACACAACCTAGCAGAGGCAAGCTTGGATAGTTAGGCAAGAAAATACCTACTTTCTAAAAGTGGTATTTTCAAACACAGAATGTTAAAACCAACTTCACTAAAAGATGTATTTTATCATTCTGAGTTCAGGCATACTAAACTCAAATGTCTACCATGTTCCCTGGGTCAGTTAGGATTATGAGGTGTTATAATCAAACTGACCATTATGGCCTATGGGACAAGTAGCCTTGCAATAGTGAAACACAAAAATGGCTGTGATTCACTATCAGGACATGCCACACACATCAGGGCATGTCCTACCTTTTACATACAATGCACCCTGCCCTTAGGGGTGGCTAACATGTAGAAAAGGGAAGGTTTAGGGACTGGCAAGTGGGTGCACTTGCCAAGTCAATAAGGCAGTACCAGACTGCACACAAGATATGCAATGGCAGGCCTGAGACACACTTTACAAGCTGCTCTGGTGGGTGGCACAATCAGTGCTGCAAGCCCACCAGCAGCATTTGATTTACACGTCCTGGGCACACGCAGTGCACTGTACTAGGGTCTGACAGGTAAACCAAAAAGCCAATCATGGAGTCACTAATTCATACATCAATTTAACATAGGGAGCACTTGCACTGTGGCCCTGAATAGCATTAGCACAGTGCCCAAAGCATCTAAAACCAGCAAAAACATCAGAGGCAACAGCAAAATATGGAAGGGAGACCCACGCCAATGGTGCCAGGTCTAACATTTGTCCCCTCCAGCTGAAATGTGGGGAGAACTACCCTACCTCTTGGGAGTTCTCATCACTAAGGTGGAAAAATCTGGACAGATCATCAGCATTGGCATGTTCTGTACCAGGGCGGTGTTCCACCGTGAAGTCCATCCCCTGCAGGTAAATTGACCACCTCAACAGCTTTGGATTCTCACCCCTCATCTGCATCAACCATCTGAGGGGCCTGTGGTCTGTCTGTACCCGGAAGTGAATCCCAAACAAGTATGATCTCAACTTCTTCAGTGCCCAGACCACAGCAAATGCCTCACGCTCAATCGGACTCCACCTCTGTTCCCGTGGAAGTAACCTCCCTCTGATGAAGGCTACAGGTTGGTCTGGCCCTCCTCATTCATCTGTGACAAAACAGCCCCCACACCATGCTCTGAAGCATCTGTTTGAACAATAAACTCTTTTGAGAAGTTGGGTGCCAGGAGCACGGGCGCCGTGCACATGGCAGTCTTCAGGGCATCAAAAGCTTTTTGACAGGTGTCAGTCCAGTTCACTTTTTTGGGCTGCTTCCTGGAGGTCAGCTCTGTCAAGGGTGCAACGATGCTGCCATACCCCATGACAAATCTCCTGTAATACCCTGTGAGTCCTAAAAAGGCTCTCACCTCTGTCTGGGTATTGGGGGGTTCCCAAGTCAGGATGGTCTCAATCTTGGGCTGTAGGGGCGCCACTTGGCCGCTCCCAACCTGGTGTCCCAAGTAAACTATGGAACCCTGCTCGATCTGGCACTTACTCGCCTTGATCGTGAGGCCTGCTCTCTGCAGCACCATCAACACTTCCCAGAGGTGGCGCAGATGTTCTTCCCAACTGGCGCTAAACACTGCAATGTCACCCAGGTAGGCGGCACTGAACTCTTCCAGTCCAGCCAACACCTGGTTGACCAACCTCTGAAAGGTGGCAGGGGCATTCTTCACCCCAAAGGGCATAACCCTGAATTGGTAGTGCCCATCTGGTGTGGAGAATGCTGACCTCTCTCTTGCCCAATCAGTCAAGGCGATCTGCCAGTACCCAGACGTCAAGTCAAACGTGCTAAGGTACCTGGCAGCGCCTAACCGATCAATGAGCTCAGCAGCTCTGGGGATGGGGTGCATGTCAGTCCTGGTGACTGAATTGAGCCCTCGGTAGTCCACACAAAACCGCGGTTCTGGCGTGACACCCGGTGCGGCAGCCTTTGAGACCAAGACCACTGGGCTGGCCCAAGGACTGTTAGAGGACTCAATCACCCCCAACGCAAGCATCTTGGAGACCTCCTCCTTGATGCAAGCTCTCATCCTGTCAGTCACTCTGTAAGATTTGTGCTTAACAGGAGGACTGTCCCCAGTGCCTACATCATGGACACACCAATCAGTGACACTGGGAATCAGGGAGAACAGATCAGAAAACTGTCCCAACAACTGGTGACAGTCATTCTGTTGCTCAGGGCTCAGGGTGGAAGAGAGGTTCACACGATCCACTGACCCATCTTGCTCTGTTGCGGACAGGAGGTCAGGAAGAGGCTCAGTCTCCTCCTCCATTCCAGCATCTGTTGCTAGGAGCATGCCCACTTCTGACCTCTCTAAGTGGGGCTTCAGGCGGTTGACATGTAGGACCCGCAAAGGGTTCCTTGGAGACCGCAAGTCCACCAAGTAGGTGACAGGACTCCTGCGCTCCACCACCTCAAATGGTCCGGTCCACTTATCCTGCAGCGCACAGGGCTCCAACGGGACCATGACCCACACTTTCTGACCAGGCTGAAGCTCAACCAGAGTGGCATTCTGGTCGTACCACCACTTCATTTCCTCCTGGCTGGCTTCCAGATTCGCCTTAGCGAGTTGTCTGAATCACCTAGTCTGATTCCTGAAGACCAGCATGTAGCAATATACATCCTGGGGAGGTTTCCTGGGAGATTGCTCCCAGCCTTCCTTGACCAAACTCAGAGATCTTCTCACTGGGTAAGCATAGAGAAGTTCAAAGGGGCTGAACCCTAGGGACTTCTGTGGCACCTCACGGTAAGCAAAGAGAAGGCATGGTAAAAGGACCTCGCACTTACACCTCATAGGTTCCTCAAGACCCATAATCATGCCTTTGAGGGTCTGGTTGAACCTTTCAACCAACCCATTACCTTGGGCGTGGTAAGGAGTGGTGAACTTGTATGATACATCGCACTCCTGCAATAGGGACTTCATATACCTGGAAATTAAGTTTGTACCTCAGTCAGACACCACCTCTCTGACCCTCGTGTCTAGTCAGGGTAAGGGGCTACACTCCTAAAATTACCCCTGCTCACCCACCTTGGTAGCTTGGCACGAGCAGCAGACCTATCTCAGAGACAGTGTGTAAAGCATTTGTGAGTGCATACAGTTATACAGTGACAACACTACAGATGGACACCACACAGGTTGTATTATAAAAATACGTTTTTTTATATAGACTTAACACAAGACCAAACAACAAAAATCCACACTACTGTACTGAAAAATAGACTTTAAAATATTAGGAAATAGCTCAGTTCTCTTAAGATTGTAAATGCGACACATTACTCTCAAAGTACCTTGGATGCGTAACGCAATTCAAACAAAAGGGTCGCAGGGAAGGTGATGCGTCGGTTCCTTACACTCAGGGGAGGGGATGCGTCGGTTCCATACGTCTGTGCAGGGGAGTTGATGCTCGCTTCCTTACTGTCTGGGGAGGTGATGCGTCGGTTTCTTACTGCTCTGCGGTACGATGCAACAAGATGGCTCCTTGATGCGATACTGTTCTCTGGTGCGATGCAACAAAATGGCGTCTTGGTTACGATGCGACAACGTTGATGCGATGCGTGCATGCCCGACAGCCGTGCGGCGACTCGATGATCTTTGGAGCCGTGACAGGCCCTGCGACAGACTTCTCCGGTGATGCGACGGCAACCTTTGCGGCAGCGGCACGCTTCTCCGGTGATGCGATGTGATGGCGACAGCGGCAGTGGTGGCTCGCTTCTTTGGCGATGCGACAACAACTGCTGCGGCGGCGACACGCTTCTCGTCGTTGAGTCGCGCTTCCAGCTCCCAGCGACACACAGTCTCTCAGAAGGCCCAGCCCAACAGCAGGCACTTCAATTCCCAGCAAGGGAATTCAGGGGGGAGCTGGTTGGTGAAGTCTTGTATCCATGTGACTTCAGGCAGGAGGCAAGCTCAAAGTTCAAGCCCTTGGAGATTCTTCTTCAAGTTGATGAAAAGCACACTCAGTCCTCTTCTCCTTTCTTTGGCAATGAAGCAACCACTGCAGGCCAACCCCCAAACACTCAGCACAGGGGTTGTCTCTTCCTTCAGCTTTCTGGTTCTTCTCCTCAGCAAAGGTTCCTCCTGGTTCACAGTTATGGGGTCTGGGTCTCCCTTTTATACACCAAAATCCTTTGTCTCTGAAAGCAGAGAGTGTCTGTACCTAGTCCAAACCAGTACTGTGCAGTCCTGGAGCACTTTATTTACAGGACTCCTTATTTCCTTTGACAGTGTGGGCCAGGGTCATCAGACGCACTACAGGAGGTGGAGCCATCATTGTGGAAGGCAGGCACAGCCCTATTCAGGCCCAGGTGCTACTCATCCCACCACTCCTCAAGCAGATAGGTCTATTCAGTTGTGCTGACTCACCCTGTCTCCTGGAGCCCCCCAGCCCCTGTCACTCAGAAACCAGACATGGAATACACAACCTAGCAGAGGCAGGCTTGGATAGTTAGGCAAGAAAATACCTACTTTCTAAAAGTGGTATTTTCAAACACAGAATGTTAAAACCAACTTCACTAAAAGATGTATTTTATCATTCTGAGTTCAGGCATACTAAACTCAAATTTCTACCATGTTCCCTGGGTCAGTAAGGATTATAAGGTGGTATAATCAAACTGCCCATTCTGGCCTATGGGGACAGGCAGCCTTGCAATAGTTAAAAATGAAAATGGCTGTGATTCACCATCAGGACATGCCGCACACATCAGGGCATGTCCTACCTTTTACATACAATGCACCCTGCCCTTGGGCCTACCTTAGGGGTGTAGAAAAGGGAAGGTTAAGGGACTGGCAAGTGGGTTCACTTGCCAAGTCAATATGGCAGTACCAGACTGCACACAGGCTCTGCAATGGCAGGCCTGAGACACACTTTACAAGCTGCTCCGGTGGGTGGCACAATCAGTGCTGCTAGCCCACCAGCAGTATTTGATTTACAATCCCTGGGCACACCCATTGCACTGTACTACGGTCTGACAGGTAATGGGATGTGTTCCCTGATGGACACATCTTCTCCAGGGAAGAGGGTGGCAGATTTGAGGGAGCTACATTCCTTGACCAGTTTAATTTGTGCAGACTGCAGAGGGTATTTCAATCACTGGTGCTAAGTTACCCCCGGAACCGCAGGAGTTCCCTCCATTGATATTGCTTATAAAAGACACAACCGGTGAGCATCTCATGGCTAGGATGTATAAAGCAGCAATGGCTATGCTCCCGACTAGGTTTGAAGGGGTGTGCACGGCCTGGGAACAGGACTTGGTGCCCCTCTTACTGATGCGCAGTGCCATTAAGAGGACCCATAAATTGGCTAGTGAGAGCACCAAGAAAAAAGGCTTTACAAGCCTGTTATGCTTGTTTTAACTTTCTTTTTTTAACTTACCTTGCTGCTAAGTTGCTCGTTATCGTGGGGGCACATTTAACTCTGCTGCTAATTTTGGCTCAATACTTGCGGGATTGCACAGTTCTTGGGAGCGGGCGGCCATCTTGAGGGTCACCTGGGTTAGCGGACTAGTTGTCCGGGGAAGTCTATTTAATACGTACGCTGGCGTGGACGTGCCTGCATTGCTTGGCCGGAGTCGGAGCTGTGTTTAATGCCCGACCGGTCATTATTGATTTGAGAACTCCATGGTGATTTTAAAGCTGTTCCAGTTACGCTTGTTTTAACTTAATTTTTTTAACTTACCTTGCTGCTAAGTTGCTCGCTATCGTGGGGGCACATTTAACTCTGCTGCTAATTTTGGCTCAATACTTGCGGGATTGCACAGTTCTTGGGAGCGGGCGGCCATCTTGAAGGTCACCTGGGTTAGCGGACTAGTTGTCCGGGGAAGTCTATTTAATACGCACACTGGCGCGGACGCGCCTGCATTGCTTGGCCGGAGTTTGAGCTGTGTTTAATACCCGATCAGTCATTATTGATTTGAGAACTCCATGGTGATTTTAACGCTGTTCCTGTTACGCTTGTTTTAACTTAATTTTTTTAACTTACCTTGCTGCTAAATTGCTCGTTATCGTGGGGGCACATTTAACTCTGCTGCTAATTTTGGCTCAATACTTGCGGGATTGCACAGTTCTTGGGAGCGGGAGGCCATCTTGAAGGTCACCTGGGTTAGCGGACTAGTTGTCCGGGGAAGTCTATTTAATACGCACACTGGTGCGGACGCGCCGCGGGCGTGCCGAAGGCGCGCATAATGCAAGCCCATCTGCGCCCGTCTGCGCTCAGTCCGGGCCCGGGGCTGGTTCCCCTGCTCGTCTGACTTCAGCTTGCCTGAGATACACAAAATATGAACTTCTGAAGCTTAGACCGGGAGGAAGTTCTTTAAGCTGCTCAAGGTATGTCTGTGGGTCAGGCTGCAGACTCTATGCTGGAGAATATCTGAATTGTGGTGTCCAGATGCCTATCATTCGAGAGCAGATGGCTAGGGGGCATGCCAATAAATCAGGTGAAGGAATTCATAAGGCCAAGCAAGTCACAATCAAATGTGTACTCATAAACGCTAGGTCTCTGATTAAACACGCCACAGAATGCGCGGTATTCTTGGAGGAACACAATATCAAGATTGCTTCTATCACAGAATCGTGGGCCGATTCAACCTCCGGTCCTAATCTGGTAAAAGCCACCCCCCAGGATTTCTTTGTTATACACTGAATAGACCGATGAGGAGGGGTGGGGGCCTAGCAGTCATTTATCAGGACTCCTTGAACCCCATTTTTCATCCTGCATCCAATACTTTCTGTGAGGCGGTGTCATTTAATTTCAATATGAAACATTTTAAAAATGTTAATGGGCTACCGCTCTATCATCCGCCAGGTCCCAGGGCTGTTTTTTTTGACACAATAGGCACCATTCTTGAAGAAGGTATGTGCTCAGAAACATTTGTGGTTCTGGGGGATTTTAATTTCCTTTTGGAGGACCTCAGGGACCCGGATTCGCTCAACCTTGATAAAATAATGGAAACCGGGGACTTGAAACAACAGGTGGAAGGTCCCACGCATCTTAAGGGGCATACCCTGGATGGGATTTATTCTAACAACCCCGATCTCTCTGTATATGAGGTTGTTCCCTTGGCCTGGTCGGATCACAGGGCTGTTATTTTTGAGTTGCATGACTCAAAAGCCTTTAAATCTAGTCCTGTGCCTACTAAGACACTGGAAAAAAGATCCTGGAAGGACCTAGATGAGGCTCTGTTTGAAGATAAACTTAAGAGTTCTTTCCTTCCATTCTCGTTGGATATAGATAAAGCCGTGCAGGAGTATTCAGACCGGCTAGACTAAGCCTGTAAAAAACTAGTCCCTGTAAAAAGGTGGACTCCCAGGCGAGCTAAACCTTCTGCTCCCTGATATTCTGATAAACTTAAAACTCAGAAGATGTCATGTAAAAAACTTGAACGGGCTTGCAGGAAGGAATACAAAAACTCGGATAAAGATATTTACAAACATAGTCTTAAATGTTACAAAGAGTTAATGCTGGAATCGAAAAAGAATTTCTACGCCCGCGAAATCCTCCAAGCAAAGTCCAATGCAAAAGAATTATTCAAAACGGTCAAAAAATTAGCGGTACCTAACACTCCGAAGATTATTAGCAGCCCAGATTTGTGTAATAAATTGGCAACCTGGTTTCAACAAAAGGTGGAGGGCATCTATTTCTCTTTTTCCTCAGGTCAGAAAGGAATTGGGACCCCCTCTTATAGTAAGAGTCAGTCAGGACTCAATACTGGGCCGACCTTCGATCAGTTTCTCCCCTTAGAAAGCGCAGAAACTCTCAAACTTTTGTATTCCATCAGCTCAGGTTCTCCTACAGACCCTTGCTCGGTCCCGATTGTGAAACCCATCCCGGAGATGATAGTATCTGCCTTACATCCTTTAATCAATAACATCTTGGTCTCAGGGCGTTTTCCGAAGGTTTGGAAAACTGCTTCTATTCTCCCCTTATTGAAAAAGCCCACTTTGGACCTCACAGATCCTAGCAGTTATAGGCCTATCTCGCGGCTCCCAATGCCACCGAAAATCATTGAGAAGGCTATGAATAGCCAGCTTAGTACCTATCTTCGAACTAATCAAATACTGGATTCAACACAATATGGTTTTAGAGCCGAACATAATACTGAACTGGCTCTAATTAAGTCCTTAGATGAAGTTAGGGAGGCATTGGACGTTGGTGGGAAGGCTGTAATGATCCTACTGGATCTGTTGGCAGCCTTCGACATGGTCCACCATATGGTTTTGATGGACTGTTTGTCGGAGGTGTGAGTACAAGGGGTGGCGTGGAAACTGCTACATTCCTTTCTCTCTGACAGATCCCAGATCGTTAATCTGGACAACTATAAATCTAATTCCTTTTGCCATCCATGTGGGGTCCCTCAGGGGTCTTCCCTGAGCCCCACCCTTTTCAATATCTATATGATATCGCTGGCAGGCCTTATAAAATCTTATGGCTTTCAGCTAACTTCATATGCGGATGACACTCAAATAGTGTTATCATTCAAGGATGGTAAGGAAAAAGAAACGGAAGTGCGCCATCATGACTGCATGAAAGAGATAGCTGGATGGATGGCCTCAAACTGCTTAAAGCTAAATTCGTCCAAAACCGAGATTATTGTCTTTGGAAATAATCCCAATGTCTGGACCCCTGACTGTCGGCCAGTAGAATTGGGCAGCTGCCCCCCCCCCCTTCGCTGAAAGCTAAGAACTTGGGCGTAACCGTAGACTGCAGATTGAGTTTCTGTGATCATATAAGCACCGTGGTCTCCGCCTGTTTCATGTGGTTACGAATTTTAAAGAAAATCAAACCTTACATCTCAGAGGGAAATTTCAGGAAGGTGGTCACGGTGCTTGTTATGTCAAGATTGGATTACTGTAATGGCATTCTTTTGACTGCCCGTAAACACCTGGTCAACAGGTTGCAGATGGCTCAAAATGCGGCTGCTAGGCTGCTATCTGGTATTCCGAAATTCGTTTCGGTAAAAAAAGAATTAACCATGTTACATTGGCTTCCTGTGAAGCATAGAGTATGCTTCAAGGCCCTATGTACAGTTTTCAAGGCCCTCAATGGGATAGGTCCACAACACCTGCAGGACAAACTCAGGTGGTACGTTCCCAGCAGGTCCCTTCAGTCCTCTGGAGCGAAAAATGTCCTGACGCCCTTTGTTAAAAAGGCCAGCTGGGGTGGCAGGAGCTTTACGGCATGTGCATCCAGGGCCTGGAATGATCTGCTTTTCCATTTGAGGAATGCCGCCAGTCTTCTTCTTTTTAGGAAGGGTTTGAAGACCTGGCTATTTACCCAATGATTTCTTCCTTCTTCCGGCTAGGCAATACATAGCGCCAGGACACCCCAGGGTAACCGTTGCACTCTACAAATCTCATTAACATAACATTAAAGAGCTCCTCCAGTTATTCGAAAGCACTCCTTTAGGCTCTGAAATAAGTGGCAAGTCATGCATTTCTGATTATGACACTTGATCCTCTTAGTACTCCAAGAACATTAGGAAAAAGACAGGGGCTGAATCTTTTCAGGCCAAACCTTTTCAAGCCAGCTCATGATGGAACTCCCTTCCAGATGATATTAGACTTCTGCAACTATTTCTACCATTTTGGAAAGTTTAAAGAAGCACCTGTTTAGGCAACTTTCTGTTTTATCTCAGCACCTAGTTAAGCTGTCCAGTGGGGTTTTGGCTCTGTATAAATACAATCATTTATATGTATTCCTGTGCTAGGTGTGTCTGATAAATTCTTAAACTGAGGGTTAAGCATAACTTCCATTCTTCTGGTTGGTGAAGTTTCATGGCCACGCCACAGCCACTTCATTAGTAGCATTGATTTGTTTGACCCCTGCTGATGTGGTGGAAGCATATTTGTCCTGTGCTGTAATTGGAATTTCCCCCATCCTTACCTGTGCATGAATAGGCTTGGCTTTGATTTATAAAAACATGTTAGTAATGCTAACATCTGCACAATGGGTACTCAGAAACATTTTCCCAGGGGCTATCAAGTATGGTCTCTATTGTGTCCGAGGGCCTCATTGATGCCACAGGGTGGGATTGGGGCTTTGCTGGAGATGTTTTGGTGGGGGGGGGGGGGTTGTCAAGGTTGGTGTTTGGGAAGAGCAGCATGTACATGGTATCGTTAGTGAGTCGTCCTTTAGGTTAGTCCCATCATGTACATACCGATTACATACATTTTGTCCCATCCAAACGATATAACAGCTTTACACAGGTGACCTTTTACCTAGTAGCTTACCTGGTACCATATCTTAATCCCTGTACCTGACATACATAAACATTTCCACAGGCACAGTAGATTTATTCTGTACAAGGGTCACCACTTTTTTTCATCCATGGCCAACAGCCAGCAGTGCTTGATCATATTGTTTAGAAAAGGATTAGCACGGGATTAGCGAATGTATTTAAAACATATTAATTCAGGAAAAACCCTGGAGTGACCACTTTAGTATAAAAGATCCTCACTTCCCCTTAAAAAACAGACAGAGGAAAATTCCTTCCGAGCTTGACCGAGGCACTGCAGGCTGATCCCTCGACAGGCAGAGACCCGATATCCCTTGCGGGGTGCCATCCTCAATGCAGAGATGGGGTCCTTCATTCAGAACCACCAGGTGAGGGGTTAGCACTTCCCCAGTGAATTCTTGGCTCCATTAGGTCCCATTAGGACATATTCTAGCACTTACAAATACATGCTCCACCTACACATCTAGGCTAGGCACAGTTAGGTAGGCTATGCATCGTAGGAGTACGCCAATGCTATTGTTTTATATAATATGCTTTTATTCATCTTGTTAGCACTATGGTAGAAACGTATCTGCTATTTATGATATTGGTACTAGCGATCACATTTGCCTGCTCCTGTCTTTTTTTTTATTTATTTTTTTTAAAACCTTTATTCTGTAAAATCATTGACACAGCTATTCAGCCGACAACCCGGAGGTACGGCAGCTTTAAAAACACAACACATGCTAGCGTCAACATTCCAATGACAGAAGAATCGAAGGTTCTGTTTTAAATAAACACAAATCCAAACCTAAACACAAGCAAGGCGAGGAGTACCGTAAGCACCAGAAGGGGTTCTCATCAGGGGAGGCGAGCCCCATTTCGTCTAACAGGCACAGGTCTGTAGTAAGGGAAGGGAGGGGAAGTCAGAGACTCAAGAAAACATACACATATCAGCAAGAAGTTCAAAGCCGGAAAGAAAGCTAAGGGGAAAGCTGCTCCTCGAGCGGATCCGGGTCCGGGGGCAGGCATATGCCCCCTCTGTACTGGTTCCAGCGCCCCCATACAGAATGCCATTTCCGAGGGCGCCCTCGAGCACAATACACTGTCTTCTCCCTAAACATGCTCCAATCCATGTTTTCCATCCATGCTGTCAATGTAGGAGGCCCAGTAGAGCCCCACAGACGAGCAATGTCGCGCTTGGCAATCATGTTACCCAGGGTCACCCACTGAGTCTGTGCCGCGTCGTGGTCAGTAGGACCCCAAACATTCAGAAGACAACACCGCGCCTCAGGCTGCATGACGATGCCCGTCACCTCCCCCATCACCTCGTGGATGCGCCTCCAAAACTCCATAATCGCACCGCATTCCCAAATAATATGTAGGAAGGTGCCCACCATACCACAGCCTCTCTTACATAAGCCCTCCTCAGAGAAACCCATATGGACCAGCCTGGTGGCTTTCAACCTCGCGGAAGTAACTGGCCGGGACCCAGTCAAGAGTATTCTGCAGGGCATAGAGGAAACGGGGAAGAGACATCATCTTGAACAGAGCGGCACGGCCAAGGAGGGAAAGCGGCAACCGCCGCCAGCCCGCCACGTCCCGCCGCAGACGCGCCAAGGGAGGGAGCAAGTTCTTCTCGTACCGCAAGATGGGATCGATGGAAATATAGATCCCCAAATACAAAAAGCCCTGCTGGGCTATCTGGAGCGGGCAGTTGCGCGGGACAGGCGGGACATCACCACACAGGACATACAAGTAGGACTTCCCCCAATTAATGACAAGACCAGAGTTTCTACCAAAAGAAGTCAAGACGTCACAAACCACAATCAGAGATTTCTTAGGCGAGGCGAGGTATAGCAGAATGTCGTCGGCGTAAAGTGAAATACGGTCTTCGTGGTCAGGCGACCAGCGAATCCCACGTATGTCCGGGTGCCATCGTATCCACGCCGCCAGCGGCTCAAAAGCAAGAGCGAACAATAACGGCGACAGGGGACAACCCTGCCGGGTGCCTCTCCCGAGCTCAAACGGTGCCGACGCCCGCCCGTTCACCACGACGCTGGCGAGAGGTCCCTCATAGAGCAACCTCACCCAGCCCACAAATCCAGGCCCAAAGCCGAACTTGGCTAGCACAGCCCACAGGTACGCCCACTCCACCGTATCAAAGGCCATCGTGGCATCGAGGGACACCACCACAGCCGGCTCCCGCATCGTGCCCGTCCTGGCAATCACACCATGAAGGCGTCGAAGATTCAGTGCAGTGTTACGGTGCGGGATAAAGCCCGACTGATCCGGGTGGATCAAGTCGCCAAGCACCCGGACCAGGCGGTTAGCAAGGAGCTTAGCAAGGATTTTCGGCTCGGCATTGAGAAGTGATATCGGCCGATAGGAGCCACACTTGTCACGGGGCTTACCATCTTTATGTATTACCACGATCGTCACCAGCCGCTGGTCGAGCGGAAGAAACCCATTCACCCGCGCCTCCACGAACATGGCGCGCAGGTGAGGAGCCAACTTATCTGGATGAAGCTTATACAGCTCAACCGGCAAACCATTTGGGCCCGAGGCCTTACCGGAGCGCAACGCGCGGATGGCACCCTCCACTTCGTCGACAGTTATTTCACCATCGAGGTCATCCCTATCAATGGCAGAAAGGCAGGGCAGAGCGATATCCCGCAACAGGTCACACGAATCCTCAGTCGACCTATCCGAGACCGAGGTGTATACCGTGCGAAAATGGTCCGAGAAACACTGAACTATACCGTCAGGGTCAGTAACAACCTCTCCCCCATCCGTAGACAACTCCGGCACCACTCGATTGACACACTCTTTTTTGTCCAGCCACGCCAGCAATTTCCCGGCCTTATCGCCGACATCATACAGTCGACCCTGCTGTTCCCTATGAAGGGTCTGAGCAGCGTTCGTCACCAGATCCCTATATTCCCGTTGCTTCAGACTCAAATTATGCAGTGTGGCCGGTGTAACATCCTCTTCCAAGGCCACTTCCAAGGCCGCTATCTCGTCCTCTACTTGCGTCACCTCGGCATCTCTCCGCCGCTTGGCAGCCACTACCAGGGAAAGGGCCTCCCCTCTCAACACAGTCTTAAAAGCTTCCCACAAGGACACCGCAGATTCGACTGAACCCTGATTCTCTTGAAAATAACGGTCAACTGACTTCAGCAACGCACTGCGCAGCTTGGGGTCACGAAAATACCAGGGGTTTATGGGAGCCACCCTGCCCCCCGCCACCCGGCCAATATTCAAGCGGACCCACACCGGTGAATGATCAGAAATGCCCCGGGCCAGGTGCCTAGCCTCAGATACCAAGGAGGCGTGCGCAGCCAGAGTGAGCAAGTAATCAATACGGGAGAGACTCCCGTGGGCCCCGGAATGGAAGGTATATTGTCTCTGAGTGGGGTGCCGTAGCCTCCAACAGTCTACCAGACCAAAAGTGTCTATAAAATCGGGAAGCCACTTCTGAGCACCCCCGGTGTCCCTGGGCGGACACCTATCAAGCATTCCAGAACCAACCGCATTGAAGTCTCCTCCCACCACCAGCGTCCCTTCGGGGAGTTCCAACAAGGCCTTGCCCAGATCAGCAAACGTGGAGGCCTGCAGGGCAGGAGGGACATAAACAGAAACCAATACCAACGTTCTGCCCTCCCACCTCCCCGCCACAGCCACAAAGCGCCCCCCGTCATCAGCAATGGTGGAATCAACCTCGAATGGTAGGGAAGCTCTAACAAGTATGCCCGCACCCCTGGAGCCCGAGGAGAACCCCGAGTGAGCAATGAATTTATAGCCCTTTCTGTTGAGTGCATAACACGTATTCCCTATAAGATGGGTCTCCTGCAGGAGGACCACATCTGGCGAGGTCCGTTTCAAGAATTGCAGGACTATCCCCCGTTTAATACGGTCCCCTAAGCCATTAACATTCCAGCTGATTATGCTTAAGCCCCTATCCCCCATCCCCGAACACAAAGAGACCTCCACCCCCCCCCGGAGAACCATGATCGGACAATGCTGACAACAATTGCTACGCCTTGCAAGAAAAGAAACACACCTGCCAACAACAACCCCAACATCCCAAATCCCCCCCCCTCCCTGCACCCCTGCGTCAGCTTACAAAGCCCCCCCAACTTGCAGTGTGCCTGTCGCCCTATCAAAAACAAATCTACAAAAAGTACCCCAAGGGAGGAAAGAGCTCCTATCTTCCCCCCGCCGCCCTCTCATTACTGCAGGAAGGTGCGAGTCACTGTCCGGGGCTGAGTCAATACGTGCCAACACCGGAGGTATCACTTCTGTCGATCACGATCGCCTTCCGCTCCGTCCACGCTGTCCCGGCCGGGCCGCCTCCGAGGGAGCGCATCCAACCAGTCCCCTGCCATGTCCGGTGATTCGAAGAAGAAAGTCCGGTCCTCATACACCACACGTAACCTGGCGGGGAAAAGCATGGCATACTTCAGGTCCATATCCCTGAGCCGCCGCTTCACCCCCAGGAAACTCTGCCTCTGTTTCTGCACCATCTGGGTGAAGTCAGGATAAAAACTCACAGAGGCGTTCTGAAAAGGGACCGGGCCTGTCACCCTCGATGCTTGCAGGATAGCGTCTCGATCCCGAAAATTAAAGATCCGGGCTACAATCGGTCTCGGGGGGGCTCCCACCTTAGGCCGTCCTCCAGGCACTCGGTGAGCCCGCTCCACCGCAAAGAACTTGCTAAGGCCCTTAGGCGCGAGATGATTCACCACCAAATCCTCGACGAGTAAATCCACAGAGACATCCTCTGAGGTTTCCGGGACCCCAATAAGGCGCACATTATTGCGCCTGGCCCGACCTTCGAAGTCCTCGAGCCGGCGGGCGGAGAGGTCACTCGCGGTTCGCAACTTACGAACCTCAGCCTGAAGTTCCGAGACATTGTCCGCTAGACCAGTGGTCTTGAGGTCCAGAGACTTGACCCGCTCGTTGGTTTTGCCCAGGTCCGCGCGAATCAAGTTGACATCGATCAGAATCATGTCCACCTTGTGCGCCAGGGTCTCAAACTGTCGCCCAATCGAAGATTGCATCCCATCTATCGCCCCTTTGATATCCTGCAGCGATAGCTCCGAGGCAGGGGGTGAATCGGCCTTCTGCGCTTCCAGCGACTGTCTTGATCCACCGGGCGACCCCTTCTGCTGGGCATAACGATCCATATTGTTGGATTGGGTATAGCCTCCCCGCCGGGTAGTCTTAAACTTCGACCTGTCCGCCTCCGATTTGGTCGACATCCCGAACAGCAGGACAATCAAGTGCCAAAGGCCGTCCCTCACGCAGCTAGAGGCAACAGGGTCAAATAGGACTACCACAGTCAATCAGGACCGAATGGAGGTCCTCCAGTCAGAGGAGGATATGCGTGAAGCGCTCCCAAGCCAGAGCAAACAAAGGGCGAGAAAGCGAAAGCGAAAGTGCAGCGGCATCCGTCCGTCAGTTCACACCTCCTAGGGCCGCTGTTGTTCAATTAGTGGCCGGGCATCCTGCCAACGCAAGCCCCTGGCATCCTTCGGAGGTAGGCCGCAGTCTTCCGCCACGCACAACTTCGGTCCCCGGTGGGCGATCCTCGCCTGGACAGCGTCAGTCGCCCCAGCTGTGACTCATCTGCAAGATTCCGTGCATGAAATTCAGGATTTAGGACAGGATAAGTGCCGGAGGGCGCGAGGGTAGCGGGAGCTCCGGGCTCACGCGGCCATCTTGGTCAAGCGCTAGGCTCCTCCCCCCTGCTCCTGTCTTTTGATTGTCGCAGCTAACATGTTTCATACTAGACTGACGCTTGACCAATAAATAATTATTGAAACTGTTCTAATCGTCATTCTATGTATTCTGAGAAAAGCAAGCACGAGTGACTGAGCGAAAAATACCGTATTGTTTCCACGATACCTGAGGAATAAGGTTTGTCATGTTCATTGGTTGCCAGAAACTACGCACACTACTGTGGAATACAAGGGAATGGTAATGGCACCGTAGAGCTAGCTGGTCTAATGGCTGACTCATTCTGTGGGGGTGTCCAGAGCCTGTTTGCACACCAAGCCTTCAGTTTAGGTCATCCAAAATGCGCAGGTCATGGAGGGTCCTAGGAACTACACGACATGGTGCCGCCAACGTTGGTTTGGTTCTTACATTAACAGTAAAATCTGAGTAGTTCAGTCGTGCTTTCTCAGACAGCCCTACTCACAGACGTCTGAAGTGGGAAGGTTAATCTGCCTCAGCTGAGCAGGCACACCCTGTGTATTGGCTGAAGTTTTTAAACAAGCTTATAAGGATTTAAGGTTCCCATATCGTGCTAAGCGTTACCTCTTAAAAACTTTTACTTCCTTCTCTTTTCTAAAATGACTGAGACTGCAAATAGGGGTGGAAGTGAGGAAGGAGACGAATTTGCTAACACACTTAATATTTCAGAAAACTGCAGACAGGCAGTAACTCTATAATTATTAGAACATGGATTACCTGCAACAGGTGGCCATGTTACCTTCGTGATTGAGGCACAGGAGGTATTCGGATCAGAGGTATTCTATTCCTGAGTGAAATTCCCACCTGCAGATCCACAGACACTATTATTTCACAAATACATTGAAGTGGGTCCACCAAACGGATACCTCCAATACATAGAAGTCCTGTTAACTTACCAGCAACATAAAAACTGGGGAAAGGCGCCCTAAACACACAACTTCAGTCAGCATAGGAGAAGCGACATGGCCGGTCTTAGCAGCAGACACTCCACATCCTGAGATAGACACACCCCCAGTAGGGGCAGTGCGTACACTATACAAAGAAATAGACAGGCTATACAGACAAATAGTCCAGTTCATCATGCAAACACTCACATTACAACCTGTGACAGATGCTGCACCTGGAATAGTCCAGCAATAATGGGTGTGTTCCCATCCAGAAAGGATCAAGTACCATTCTGGATTGCTAAAAAAATAGCACAGTTGGAAGCAGTATTTCCCCATACGGGTCTGCAGGAAAAACACAGAATATTAACAATTTGCTTGCCAATGGGAATGATTCCCTCAATTGAAGATTGTACCACATGGGAAACAATCTTTGCTGCAGTATATATAAGAATACATGGTACCCCAACCATATCAGTTATTCCTGACGTATTGAAACGGATACAGAATGAGTATGGGGCAGGACCTGCCCTAGACTTGGGGATGAAACTGATGGGTAATTTTGACCAAGTCTTGGCAGTTATGCCGGGCAACATCAAGGGGAAGCAGCAGCGGTGGCTATACGCCAATGCCTAATGAAAAACAACTCCTTCAAATCAGGCGCAGGCATTACCAAAAATTATCAAAGACACCTATGCTTCACTAAGCAGAGATAGTTTGGGAGCCAAACTTGGGAAACCACTAGTGGTGAGTAGTTCTGAAAAAGACAACTGAAAGCAAGCACCTACTTCTTCTAAAGAGAAATGGGATAATAGTCAACCTAAAAATAATAATAACAGAAACACCTCACGATCAAGGGGTGGGTCTCCCCAACGGGAGTCCTCTGAAAAGAGGTACAACCTTAGGAATCATAATAACATTAGGAAATCTGACAGGTATCAGGATACTGATACACGTTCCTTTCGTTCCTTTCAGGGTTCGTCAAAAAGCTCGGAGAGGCAAGGACGGTCAGAACAAAAAATTGAAGATCGACCAAAGGGAAAAAGGGAAACACATCGCACTTCAGATTTCATTATCAAACATGAAGAGCAACCTAAAGCAAAGACTCAGTTAAAAACGAAGAAATTAGCTGGCTTAGAAAATTAAACATGCCCAGGTTACTGGGACTCAGCTTCTGAACGGGGAATGGGCTCTGACGATGCTAGACAGTGCGTCAGAAGTAACAATAACTCGCCAGAACCAACTGATACATGAGTGAGTGTCCCACATCGTCTACACAAAATTAATCTCCAAATAGAGGAGGACATCTCAAGAAAAATTAAAGGTCTCTTTTGGGAAAATATGACATTTGGACACAATATCCTGTTAGCAGAAAAAGATTGCCCGTCTGAAATTATAATAGATTGCCCAAAAGGTGAAAGCGTTATTTTGCCTCCTTTTTCGTACCTTGTTCCTGTTTCCTTAAAACAGTCATACGCGCTGGAGTGGGCGCAAGCGCTAGCTCCAGCATTATACCGCATCCATTTAGGGTGGGACGTGGAGTCAGAACACCACGAAATTCCAATCAAAACTACTCCTACTCCACTGAGACAGTACCCTATTAAAAATGAAGTGAAGAAACAGGTCAAAGAAATCTTAGATCAACTAGAATACCAAGATGTGATTGAAACTTGCACCAGCTCAATGAACAACCCTTTGTTTCTCGTAATGAAACCTGACAACAAACACATATCGTTTGGTTTTGGATTACAGACATTTGAACACATGCACAAAAACATTTGCAGTTCAGAACGCACAAAGTGCCGCATTAATGAATAACATTGTGCGGAAGAAATATAAAACAATACTAGATATCTCGAATGGATTCTTCTGCCAAAATATAGCTCCTGAGAGCCGATATTTGACCGGATTTTCTGCTCTTGGCACTCGTCAGTTTTGTCGCCTGCCCCAATGCTATAAAAACAGCCCTGGGCTATTCTCGGCAAAAGTGTCAGAGCTATTACAAACTTATGATGAAGAGGCAGTGTCCTATGTAGATTATATTTATCTGATGGACGATGAATTACCTGATCACTTGTGCAGGGTGAACAACATAATTGCTGATTTTGCCAATTTGGGCTTCAAAAAATCTAAAACTGCCCATCTCAGTGTCCTTTTTTGGGGATATGAGCTGTCAAGTGAAGGCAAAAGCCTGGCCGCAAACTTTTCAGATAAGTGCATGCCAATCCAGCCTCCAAAAACTCTGAAGAGTTTACAATCCAATTTAGGATTTTTAAATTTCTGCAGAACATACATTCCAGACTACGCAGAAAGAGTCAAACCTTTCTGTGATCTAATCAGACCAGACCACAGCAAACAAGTCGACTCAAAAACATACAGACACTCTATGTTCAGTTGAAGCTGACATGATAGCTTCAAAAAACTTGCAGACACGAGTAAATGCCCGCAACCTGGTAATATGTGTCTTCCCTGGGTTATCAGGGTTCACCTATATCACGTTCAATGAAGGTGAGACAGTCCCTATCCCATACAAATCTCATCTGGACACAAATGCAGAAAATGGATTTGCAGCAACAGAAAAAATTCTGATCGCAGTACAGACTGCTGTAGTGAGAGAAAGAACACTAGCACAGGGGAAACTCATTATTGTTGAGACCCCGATACCGACTTTAGAAGCAGTAACTAAAGCCAGCATTCCAGATGCAAAGGCATTGCATGCATATGGATACAATGGGCTAATTCTCTCTCTGCAACAGATGTAGAATATAGATACGATCCAAGACTTAGAACACAAGAATTCCTGCAATGTGAAGAAGAATACCCTCTACCGAATGAAACCTTGCCTCTTGATCAATACGAATACTTCATTTATAATGACAGTTCTGTGCAACATGACATAGAAAATAAACAGCAGTATAGTGCTGCATTTGCTATAGTGAAGGGTCGGATGCGGGAGGGAAAGTTTCACCCAAGCAAAACGACTACACAATCTGTGGGGGATTGTACAGTGCAGTTGCAGAACTAAAAGCCCTGATACTAGCACTACAGTATACAAATCGGGAATTCCTCACACTGATTGTGTGCGATTTGTTTTACTGTGTGCAATCTTACAATGAATATCTTCACTACTGGGGCCAGAATGGATTTAGAGACGCCAAGGGTGGCACGATAAAACACAAATTGTTATTGGAACAAGTGGCAAAGCTGAAAGCAGGCCTGCCACAGGCTCAAGTTATTCACACCTTGAGTCATCAGTGTATTGGCATACACGTTGAAGAGAATTCACTGGCTCATGAAGCCGCCAAGGCGACAGTGCGAACTGCTGCCATAATCGCAATTACTCGTTCACACACAAGAATAGACAGAGATATAATTGTAGCAATTGTAGCTATCAATGCCTCAAAGAACAGCTCACCTGTCCTGCCAAAAGGCTTTCCACTCAAGTACTCCTACAACTTAGATGCGCATAACACACCGTATGCTCAAATTCCAGGAGTGGGGGATAAAGTAATACCACATAAATATTGCAGATTAGGTTTAATGCTAGCTGCACATTAGGGTCTGGGCTCAGCACATGCAGGAGTCACTGCAACAATTTCATTTATGAAGCAGTGTTCCTGGTGGTCGGGATGACAAAACAAACAAAGGACTATGTCCTGACATGCGATATTTGCCAGTAGATGAAGGGTTCCACCATTCACAAACCACCACACACTCCATTACTGATTTCAGACAGACCTCTCGCATGTGTCTATTTGGACCACTTTGGCCCCTTAAATTCTGACGGGGCTTGCAAGTACATCTTGGTGGCAGTGGGTTCATGCTCTAGATTCCTATGGATTTGGCCCCAGTGCTCAGCTGAAGCTCAAACTGTTATAAAGTTCATAGGGACATACGCAATTGGCACGTTACATTCTGACCGTGGTCCTGCATTTAGCTCTAAAGCTTACAAGGAAGCCATGGAAAGGATGGGCGTGGCCTTGTGGTATTCCTCCTCCTACAATCCAGAGGTAAAGTTGGTGGTGGAGAGGAAAAACCGGGACCCAAACCAATCCTTAACAGCAAGGGTATTAGGTGCGTGCGGTACACTGGTTAATCACCTGTATGGGGTCCAGAGAGAACTTAACAACATGCCAAGAAAGTCTTTGGGAGGTCGTACCCCTATGAAATCCTGTTCGGTACAAGAATGTGGGTACCTGATCTCGATTGTGCCAGCACACTTGCAGATGCAAAACCATTTGCAGGAAATTAATGAATTTTGAGCGTTACAAACCAACGTGCAAGTCAAACGCACGTCCACTAGGGGAGTGAAACGAGTTATGGCAAGACCTTCCTGGGTCCCGAAGATTGGGGACCTGGTCAGGGCAAAGATTGTGGACAGAAGAGAGTTTTGGGCCATCTTACAGAACAGCTGTACCTGTCCAGTACAACTTCCGACTCTTGTCGGCAAAAAAGGAAAAAGATTTGTCTCCATAAATCTGGGCCGCATGGGGTCCTGAGTAGCCGCAGACCTCCTCTTGCTACTATACAGGAAGTTCAGATGTAAGGACTAATAACCTTTCAAGAGTCACCTACACACAGTGAAGGAGTAACAAATAATGGACTACAAAGCACACCAGTTGACTTTGAAAAACATCAAGAATAAACAACAATACAAGTTGTAATTCGGCCCAATAATGATGTCTACATTAATGTGCCTTTAAACGACACATCTGCCAGTTCTACAAAACCTGCCGAGCTACCAAAGATAAATTGAACTGCGTCTGGCTCCTTCATCAACTTCGATTATTTATCTTCGGATCTAAGTGAACCTGATCAAACGCCACCCACTTTAAAGAAAGAAAAATTTGCCAATTCTATCTTTTGCTTAAAAAGACTTACTTTGTGCCACCTTGGTTGCATATATGGTTCGCAATAGGGGTAGTATACCTGTTAATTTGGATTGGCACAGTGACTGTCTTTTTCCTGCTTCTGAACGGACATTATCTCCCAGAATGCTCTGCAGTACAATCCCTGAACTTGGTCCTGAAATCACATACGTCATTACGCCGTGTACAAAGAGGCTTGTCCCTGGTAAACATTACAGCAATTCCAATACCTGATGGCATAGTTTGGGATAACTGAACATTTGAAAATACATTTTTTTATTACCCCCAGTACACTATCTGATGATTAGAACATTTAGACTGTAAATACTATGCTCACAGATTTAGAACAATCTGCTGCATTTTCTTACAGAGAATTGTATGAGGATACAACTGACTACGATACCATGTTTTGTTACCAGCATTTAGCAAGTGTACCATGCACTGCCATTGTGTACCATCAATGAGAACATTGCCCAACAGCACCAAAAGGAAGTTCTGCCACATTCACACAGAAGTTTGCATACTTTTCAGGGTTCAACAGATCAAACCCAGAATCGTTTTTCTACAAACTTGCACAGACTGATGCAACAGTGAAGAAAATTATGCTAACAAACACAAAGCTGACATATTCAGCACCTTTTATCTCCCAACTGTTTATACAGGGTTTCGATTACTGGAGAGACACCATAGACACGAAACAGAGGCTTAATTTAGAGCTTGCCTCATACCACTACAGATGATTTTCCTGAACAGAACTGTGCAACAGACTACCTGTTATGGGTTTGCAAAAATCAAAGACCTCAAAACACTGAGCATCCCTTCACCCACACCTGGTAAGGGCTACACAAATAACACGCGGACAAATGAAGGGAAACATGGTACAAGTACGTACAATTAATCATCTCCCGATTTGAAGGGTTGGTTGGTTTGGCCAGTAGACATGAATAGGTGTCACTCAAGATTCAGGGGCATGACTGAAGGGTTCTGTATCCGTAGGCCCGACCCAAGTTATGTACATACAGACGACCCAGGGGTAGTGACTTCCTATAGTGTCTGGAAGTTGTGCCTAGATTGGCTAAAGACCTTCACACTATCATAGGTGAAACAACACTTGTCCCTTTTGTCAGACAACATGGATCTTAGGGATTTCTTGTTAGGTCCTAAGAAACCACATAGGAAATGCTTCTAATACACCATCTATAATGAGGTTTGGAAGGTCTCCCAACAGGACGCTGCAGAGAGTCTACGTGAGATAGATAGAATTAACCTAGGAGATGCTCTAGCTGTGGTAAGCAATGGCATGACCACACTTTTGTCTCCTATTTATTCAATGGGTAACATTGTGTCTTCAGCTATCGATATAATAGAACAAGATTTGTCTATTTTACAACATGGGCAATCACAGCTACGCGCTATTATGCTTCTAAGCTGAATGCTTCAATCATTGCTTTCTGGCCACGTTCTATGGCGATACATTAAAGACACAAATCTGTTTTGGCCTACAATCTGACCGACAGACAATATACCATGGCACGCAGAGATGCGAAGTACCCCATGCTGCTCATTAAAAAACTAGAGAAGTTACCTTTTACTGTGGCAGAATCACCGTCTACAGATTGGTTAATTCATGGCTATATCACACTGCCAATCACAACATTCCAATTCCAATACTGCCTGAAATATTACCCGGCAGGCAGGTATGAAGCGTTGGGTGAAGGGTACATATGTGAAACCTGAGAGTTACCGTACACATATAGGTGCAGGAACAAGGACAAGGAATTTATTCTGAATGGTTCAAACTGCGAAAAGAAATATGAAGGATTACTACCTCTTTACCGACCTATATTTCTTTTGTTCTATGGTGAACACTCTCAAAAAAATTTTGGACAAGCTTACATCAGTGAAAACCCATAAATACAATGTCTACACAAAATTATTTCTTTTTTTCATCTTCGTTTTTATTTATTTAATAGACAAAGATTTTTTGTATCAAAAGTGATTATAAATACTTCATTTGTCTGTTATTTTTTGTTATGGTTCAACAGTATAATAAAGACAAATATGTGCAATTAAACAAAACATATCAATAAACATTAGTATAAATCACAATACTAAATCCAAGAGTCTTGACGTGGAAGTAGTTTATAACGCAGTTAGGTCGAGAGTCTTTAAATTACAGTGATGTTGAGTCTTCAGCGCAAGATTCTTGAACAATCTGGCCTTTCCTGTGCTGGGAACCATTTGGGCAATTTTTAAATATGTTCCAAATTGAAGGCCGATCAGACTTTGTTTTTCTCCTCTGCTCAATATGAACATAGTGGCTTTCAAGGTGCTCAGAAAAATAATGACTTTGTATTCAAAATATAGAGGACCTTTTATAAACAGTTTTTAGGGAAGAATACCTTTTATACAGACTTTGTTTTTATGGACACTTTTAAAGACCTTTTTGTGCTTTTTGTATGCTTTTAATATAAAGGATACAAATTACCTTTTTGACCTTTTGATGAGAAGTGGGTGTTATGTCCTTTAGGTTAATCCCATCATGTACATACCGATTACATATGTTTTGTCCCATCCACATGACATAACGGTCTTACACAGGTGACCTTTTACCTAGTAGCTTACTTCAGTCTCTTCGTCAACCAGGCTCTTGCTACCATATCTTAATCCCTGTACCTGACGTACATAAACATGTCCCCAGGCACAGTAGATTTATTCTGTACAAGGGTCACCACTTTTTTTCAGGCCAACAGCCAGCAGTGCATGATCATATTGTTTAGAAAAGGATTAGCAGGGGATTAGCAAATGTTTTCAAATCATATCAATTCGGGAAAAACCCTGGAGTGATCACTTTAGTATAAAAGACAATCACTCCCCCTTAGACAGACAGAGGGGAATTTCTTCCGAGCTGGATCGAGACTCTACAGGCTGATCCTTCGACAGGCAGAGACCCGACATCCCTAGCGGGGTGCCATCCGCGATGCAGAAACAGCAGGGGCCTTCATGTAGAAGCATCAGGTGACGGGTTAGCACTTCCTTTGGGAATTCTTGGCTCCATTAGATCCCATTAGGACATATCCTAGCACTTACACATACATGCTCCACCTACACATCTAGGTTAGGCACAGTTAGGTAGGCTATGCATCGTAAGAGTACACCAATGTTATTGTTTTAGATAATATGCTTTTATTCATCTTGTTAGCACTATGGTAGAAATGTATTTGCAGTTTACGAAATTGGTACTAGCGATCGCATTTGTGTGCTCCTGGCTTTTGATTGTCACAGCTAACATTTTTCATACTAGACTGACGCTTGACCAAAAAATAATTATTGAAACTGTTCCAATTGGCATTCTATTTATCCTGAAAAAAGCAAACACAAGTGACTGAGTGAAAGATACCATATTGTTTCCACGATAGCTGAGGAATCAGGGTTGTCATGTTCAGTTGTTGCCAGAAACTACACACGCCACTGTAGAATACAGGAGGATAGTAGTGGCACCGTAGTGCTAGCTGGTCTAATGGCTGACTCATCCTGTGGGGGTGTCCAGAGTCTGTCTGCACACCAAGCCCTCAGTTAAGGTCATCCAAAACGTGCAGGTCTTGGGGGTCCTAGGAACTACACAACAGTACAAAGTATGGTCTTTATTGTGTACGAGGGCCTCATTGATACCACAGTGGGTCTTTGCTGGAGGGGTTGTGGCTGGGGGATTGTCAAGGTTGGCACTTGGGAAGGGCAGCATGTACATGGTGTCGTTAGTGAGTCATGGAGCTATTTTGAGGATTTGATTCCACATTGCCCTCTAAATTAATCCCCAATGTCTCTAAAAGGAGTCATAGATTTGCAGTACTGTATTATGCTATATTTGAATGGCTATCCCTCTACCCCACCTTAAGGTAAGCCTTATCCACTTAGTAGAACTCCCTTGGAAAAGTCAAGTGTAAAAAACAAAGTAACTTCATTATTGATTGGAATGAAATAGAATTGCAGTGTGATATAGCCATGTATCAATCCCGGTTTCACCATCTGGCTAAATTATGTGATCCTCTGCAATTGTTTTATTTGTTGTCCATGTATTATAACCACTCAAGCCACCCAGATGGTTCAACGTGACAATTGACTTTTGCAGATAATTTGTCAATTTTTTAAATATTTGTTGCAAGATGTCTTAAAAAATGAATGTTTCTAAAGTTATATGCTGCAGCATATCTTATTTGCTTCTTTTCTTTTACTATAGTAAACTGTAAAAAAAACACTTCCCCGTTTATTTAATATATTGCTGAAAGTTAGTTCTCTCTCAAGTAAAATGCAGTCCAGTGCGGTCGTTCAGCAGGAGGCCGAGTGTGAAGGTCAGCAGAGTTGCATCCGTCCTCTGGGCCATACTTTGAATAGCGCATCTATACCATTAAGGGCAGTATGTATTGCCAGCCACAGCAGTAGATCATTCTACTAGTTCTGACTTGTAAGTCTGGATAAAAATTGCCTCTATTGTCTAAATAAGTAAATTTAGTAATCAGTAGTTCTATTGTTGGATCAGTATTGCATATTTGTTTTAGACTATATTTTCAGTTTTACAACATCAAAACAAAGTGGCAGATTGGAGGGCACTGAATAGTGGACTTCACCTCACCTCCCCCACCTGAGGGGTGGGTTTGGCAGGGGTGAGCACACCTTCTGGTCTGTTCCGATTTTTCCTGCCAGTCTTCTTGGCGAAAAGGGGGTGAGACAGGAAGGGGGCCTGCTCCTGAGGCTGGGGGTCGCGTTGCAAAGGCAGAAAGGCCTTTGAAGATCCCCTGCCACAGATGGCTCTACCTGGCCTGGGGAGGTGTGAACACCTCTGTCCGGTAAAGGCTTTGTTTCTGGGCCCAGGGAGTGAAGGCTCTCACCCCAGGGGTCCAGAAACCTGTCTTGTGGTGGCAGGTTTAGTTCAGGGGTCCCCTCTAGAAGGGACCCCTGAGTGCATGGAATAATACATATGACCCTGGAATCAGTGATGGTATATTATTCTTAGATGTTTGATACCAAACATCCCAGGATTCATTAAAGCCAATATCCTAGGATGTGCTAGGAAATTCGTAATGGCCAGTTTCTAGAACATATACTCAGGATAGCTTTACTGGGCACTTATAATGTCTAAGAACAGCCTTAGATATTATATGGACCTGTCTTCTAGTGCAGATAGGTACTCACATAAGTTATAGGGTACCCGTCTTAAGGGTGACTTACCTTGGCCTCAAGCAGGGGAGACATAGCACACATCCCTGTGTGCCTTGTCGACTCTTCAGGTAGTTCATATAGATACATCCACAGTCCATATAGATACATCCACAATACATTTAGGGACCTATCCTGCCAGTTTAGTGGCATGAACAACAAATGTAACAATATAAACAGGATAGGTCCCTAAATGTATTGTGGATGTATCTATATGGACTGTGGATGTATCTATATGCACTACCTTCCCCTTGCACATCACTTGCACTGATCCCAACTCTTGCACTTGTCACCTTTATCTACACCTGTTTTAACTAAAATGATGTTGTTGACATATATTATGTCTGTTGAACTGTTGATCTTTTGACCAAAAACTTATGTAACTGATTAAATCACAGTCATTCATCGCATCTATTAGGTATTGTCCTAAATTTATATGCATTACCGACATATGTGTTTTCTTACACTTTGCAAATGAATTCGAAGGCACGCCTAAGGCAAGCCCGTATGCACCCGTCCGCGCCCGAAAGGGCCCAGGGGCAAGGAACTCTGGCCCTTTTAGGTCAGACCAAACATCAATTCACTCCTACTCAAGGAACACACTCCTAAACAAGGCTGGCAAACATAATCGCTGCGCAAATATGCGCTGCATCAAAGCATCTCCTATCGAGCGAGAAGGCCCGTTCTCCTGCCGCAACTGCAATGGAGCTGCCAAGATACATATGCTCAACAAATTGAGACACTCATCAACTCCAATTACCTATCCCTAAACTGTATCTATCTTAACACAAGATCTATACCAAAACACAGTACTGAGGTCTGGGAAACCCTAGACAATCTAAACCAAGATTTGGCATGTTTTACTGTAACATGGCTAGACGACAATAACACCCGTGATATCGTCTTAGCTCTACCACCAGGCTACAAACTAGTAAAACAGGATAGAAAGGGAAAGAAGGGAGGGGGCACAGCCATTATTTTAAAAGAACACCTTACCTGCGTCCCTGAGAAAGTTTTTCAGATAGGCAAACATGAGTTTCTAGCGTTCTCAGTATCTAAATGTGAATATAAACTATTCGGAGGACCGTTATCTACAACCCCGCAGGCCACCATCCTGATTTTAGCGCAAATTTGCTATCACAACTGCTCCCCCTCTGTCTCAAACAGAAACAGTTTCTAGCCATTGGCGACTTTAATATCCACTTCGAGAATCCCTCCAACCTGAGTGCCAAATGTCTGGAAAACGATATGGCAATAATCCAATTAGACCAGAGGGTCAAAGGACCAACCCATAGGGCGGGACACACTCTAGATCTTCTCTTCTCCAACTATTAATATGTATGACATCAGACCACTGCTCTGGACCGACCACTCCCTAATCTCCTTCTCTGCCAGTCTTCCCACTAAACCACTCCAGGCAACCTTAGAACCTCACTCAGCAAAAAGAGCTTGTGACCGAATCACCACTGACTTGTTTGCCTCCCATTTCTCTCACTATAATCCTGTCACACTCCACATCAACTCCCTCCAAGAGAGTGCTGAACAACTGCATAAAGAAATCAAGAAGGCTCTCGATCAATGCGCCCCCAAACTATTAAGTAAACTCAATAAAAAACCACAGTCCGAAAAGTGGTATTCACCAGAACTAAAACAAATGAAAAAAAAGTGCAGGGCCCAGGAGCACAAATGGAGATTATCAAAGGACAATAATGACAGACTGAATTATCTAACCAAGCTGAAAAGCTACCACTGTGCTCTAAAAAATGCAAAGAAAAACTATTAAACAGAAAGGATTGAAAACAATGGCAATTGCTCCAAAGAACTTTATAAAGTAATTTGCAAACTCTGCAAACCCACCAACCTGTCCCAACCCATGGCACCCACAATAGATAACTGTGAGTTACTTAACAACTTTTTTACTGATAAAGTGACAAAAATCTACGCCTCCTTTAACAATCAGTCCGAGGCTAACAATACAAACTGGGAAGCCTTGACTCCTCACCCACTGGCTCAGATCCACCTAGCCACACTGGCCCCCCTCTCAGAAGAACCGGTAGCCAAAGCCATGACTGAGGTTAAGGCAGGATCTCCATTCGATCCTCTGTCCACACTTCATCTTCTCCTAACTAGTGTCTGCCCTATGTCCCCATGGCACAAAAATCTTATATCAATCCCTAGAACTAGCCACCTTCCCCACCATTTGGAAGGAAACTGCAGTCTTTCCTCTACTCAAAAAATCAGGCCTAGGAATTTACGATCCAGCAAACTATCGCCCAATTTCACAGTTACCATATCTATCCAAAGTCTTAGAGGGATTAGTAAATAGGTAACTCACCACATTTCTCGAAACCAATAACCTTTTAGACACCTCCCAGACTGGTTTTAGAACCAATAACAGTCCTGAGGACACGCTTCTTGCCGTATCTGACAACATTAGATCCCTAGTGGATCAAGGCAGACCTGTAGCACTGATCCTCCTGGACCTCACGGCGGACTTCGATGCCGTGTCTCATAACAATTTACTTCAAATCCTTCACGAGAAAGGACTACACTCAAAAGCCCTCTCATGGTTCGCATCCTTTCTGAAAAACGGAACCCAAAAAATTCAAATGGGCCCCCACTCTTCTACTCCTAAGAGTATCAATTATGGTGTCCCACAGGGAGCCTCTCTAAGCCCCACTCTTTTTAATATATATGTTTCTTCCTAGCGAACATCAGCAGGAAATGGGGCTTTGAAATCTGCTCATATGCAGATATTATGCAATTACTGATCCCTCTAGATAGACTGGCCAACACTGACACTAAGAGCAACCTAGTAAACTGCCTAACCGAAATCGCAACCTGGATGACGGATCACTGCCCCAAGCTAAATGCTGGTAAATCCGAGGTCCTGCTCTTCGGAGGGGCACACTCAACCTGGGACAGTAGCTGGTGGCCTCAAGCGCTGGAAATTGCCCCTGAACCCAAGCACGTAGCAAAAAATCTGGGCATTCTATTAGATGACGCCCTGTCCATGCAGGATCAAATACACACACTATGTGGAAAAAGCTTTGCCATGATGAAACTTTTCCGAATATTTTTTCCTTGGATTTCTCTGAACTGTCGGAAGACAGTCACCCAGGCCCTCTTTCTAAGTCAACTGGACTACAGAAACGCACTTTATGTGGGCATGTCAGACTACCTTTTCTCTCACTTACAAGTAGTCCAAAATGCGGCTGCTAGACTGGTCTGCAACAAACCCAGATGCAGCTCAGCATCTGACAGCATGAACGAACTACACTGGCTACCGGTGCGACAAAGAGCCAAATTCAAGCTCTTGTGCTATGCTCATGGAACCCTGCACAATACAGGCCCACATATCCTGCATGGCAAAATGACATTTCATGCCCCGTCACGCAATCTGAGATCTCGCCATCTGTCCCAGGCTAAAGTTAAATGCACTACCAGAGCCAGGATGGGAGATCGCTCTTTTTCTAAGTCAGCAGCCATCCTATGGAATGGCCTCCCACTTGATCTTCGCCTGACAGATGATCATCTGCTCTTCAGAAAGAAGCACAAAACTTTTCTGTTTCAAAGATTCTGAGCTGACCAGCTTTCAAACAAAAACAACCTATGACAAAATCAAACATTCTGTCTCTTACGCTACATTGCATGCTTCCCAGCGCCGTGATGTCTTTCGGGATGAATGCCGTACTTTACAAATACAAATACAAAATAGTGTGTTGGTATGGACTGGCCTCTCTGCTGAGACATCTCTGTTGAATGACAGCTGTACAACCATTGGTGTGCAGTGAATGACAAGCATACAGACTAAGGAATAGACAGACTGCCAGGTCAGGTCAGACATGTGCTTAATGGGCTTTGGGTAGAGATTGTTCTCTCTGCTCATGGCTCTCGTTATGATGATGAATGTCATTAGTAGAGTATAAAATGGAGTATCCACCCTGTTGACAACTGTGTCTTGGAACACCACTGTGTATATTTGAAGATAAGGATACACTCGCCTCTCTCTCAGTCACCTCCTTATAGGGACAGGCATATGTAGTAAGGTGCACACAAAGACAGACCTCTGCGATGAAATCTCTCAAGAGTGACTATCATATATATGAAGATGTGTAAAAGAACTGCCATCACCATCAAGTAACATCAGTGAGTAGTATACTATGACGATGCATTCGCCTCTGTGCCAAAATCTCTCTCTTGTATGAAAATATTTATACTACAGTGGGAAGAAGCACTAATCTCTCTATGGTACCTTATACATACATATACATCAAGCAACACAGTTACAGTTCTAGAAGATGGAACTGCCCCTTTAAGTCAACATTACGAGACTGTAATAATGTTAAAATCTTTAAAAGCTATTAAGTAACCAAAACAGTAGTTACTTTAAACTTTTTAGAACAAAATCACAATTTAACAACATTACAAACAACAACAACTATGTTAACATTTTACAACAACAACTGTAAAACAAATAAAACAACAAACTTACCTAATCAATAACTTTTTTTCTTCACTCCGGCACCAAAACCTCCTCCCCTTTTGCTTCATTTGCCTACTGGATTTTGATGTAGGTAGCTGTTCTTTTGCTTTCTTTCAGCCACCTTAGCCTGCCAAACAGTATCTACATTAATAGCCTTCTTGTGGCAGGCTAGGTGGCAAAAGTGTCACTTAAAATAAGATAAAATTTGCAAAAAGGAGTTCAGCCAGGAAATTAGAAACAACCAGTGTGTAGAACCATTAAAGGAATCTACACCTGCTCAAGCAGATAACAGCCCACCTTTTCTAAATAAAGCACTTTTATGCTGTTAAAGCAAGCAGATCATTTTGTCATTAAAAACAAGTAGAGCTACAAAGAACAAGCTTCCTCAAGGGTACAAATATCACCCTAGGCAGTAACAACAACATCAGTTGTGTAATAAAAAAGAATTGGCGTTCCACAGTTAATGTTTTCTCTTTCTTCCAACGGGAACAACTTTTGGGTTTCTCCTCCATATATTTTGTGACATGATACTTCTGTTTTCCACTTTCCATCTAAAAAAAGACAAGAAAAACAAAATATTTAAAGTTACTTACTAATTGATACCAGTGATACAGCACTATATACTCAAAAGTTGTTTTTTACATATTTCACCCACAATCACATAGTTATATGTACTGCACAACTATCTTCATACTCTTTTTTCTTGAAGAATTCAACAACCTCAACCAGCGTATTTTTTCACAATTAAATTATAACATGCCATCACACATGGTTCCATAACAATTTGTAAAGTAACACATTCCTCTTTACACACCTTTCCTAACAGTGAGCACAGCACAATGTTTTATTCTAGAAAAGGCAATGGGCCCGATTCACAGAACAAACTTAAGACAAAATCCTAAACTTAGTACCATTTTGGTATTCACAGAATGCACTTACTACTTCTGGTATTCACAGAATGAACTTACTACTTCTGGTATTCACAGAATGAACTTACTACTTTTGCGATTCACAGAATAAATGTACTACTTTTGCTATTCACAGAATGGATTTACGACTACTAACTTTACGTCCGCACTCGGGCCGGAAATTCCGGCCCGGAGGCGGAGCTTCCGGCCCGGAGGCGAGGCTTCCGGGCCGGAGGCGGAGCTTCCGGCCCAGAAGTGGAGATTTTGGCCATGGCTAAATCTCCGCCACTGGCCGGAATCCCCACCTCTGGGCCGGAAGCTCCGCCTCCGGGCCGGAAGCCTTGCCTCCGGCCCGGAAGCTCCGCCTCCGGCCCGAGTGCGGACGTAAAGTTAGTAGTCGTAAATCCATTCTGTGAATAGCAAAAGTAGTAAATTTATTCTGTGAATCGCAAAAGTAGTAAGTTCATTCTGTGAATACCAGAAGTAGTAAGTGCATTCTGTGAATACCAAAATGGTACTAAGTTTTGGATTTTGTCTTAAGTTAATTCTGTGAATCGGGCCCCAGATCTCTACTCAAACATCTCATATGGGTAAAATATGTGCACAGTAACGTTCATAAAAACACTACTCCTTGTATTTATAGATTGCAGATGTTCTGTTTTATAATTTTAGAAACACTTCCTCTTTTACTTACAACTACATAGAGATTGAACATTTCATTTTTTAACACAATGTCCAATACTTGGTAATTTCTCTCCACTTTCTAAAATTGACGGCCCAGATTCTTAAATCTGTCATGGAACGCAGCACAGGACCTTGTGTGACAGGGAGAGAGCAGGAGAGCTCCATATTTACAGGGATATGGCACTCTACTCCCCTCTCCCTAGCACCGGGACTGATTATAGCTGTCATGGGCCAGACACACACCGAGCACCATAGTGCTAGTGTGCATGCCTGAGTCTAGAATAGGTTTTGTACAAGAATATTACCCTTCCTCTAAACAATACTATGCCTAGACACACTTCAAACTTGTCCTACTTTGTATATATGCTGCACAGTGCAGCACAAATGCAAAGTCGGAAAATAAAGACGATATGAAAAATTTCTCCTTTTAGTGCCTGCTTTATAGCTGCGTTAATTTTGGGCGCTAAACCTTGTCTGCCAATATTAGTATATAGGGTTTAGCAGCCAAAATCACAGGTGATTGCCGGGAAATACCCATGTACCACCTATGTAATGCCCCTTGACGCAAAGTAATGCAAACAGCGTTTTGTGCTGCTTTGTGGTACTTTTCCATACAAACCAACGCTAATATCAATTAGCATATGTTTGTTAACTCCAAATAAGTTTAGCGTCAGGTTAGCATTACAAAAGTAACGCTAACCCAATGCTAAACCATTGTTAATCTGGGTCTACCTCTCAAAACCTATTTTAATAAACATGCACTTCTACAAACTGCTTTTGACTCACAAAATCTTGTATAGAATAAGTTTACCAATAGTAGCGCATTTACTGACAGTTCTCAACAAAGTTCATAAAGTATATTTCGAATTACCAGAACATAGAGCAGTTACCTATATACAGCTGAAGCCACTAGTCATTCTCATTTCCAAATTCAGTACTTTCTTCTGAGCACAACTCCAACAGGCTTCCTTCTCTTCCAAATAATCAATAACAATCTGAACTATCTCTGGTTCAGCACCAAGTCACATCACAGCATTTCTTCAACCATGAAATAAGAATGAAAACTATTGTTTGAGCCTTGGCCCTTTTTATTTTACTTTCTCCTATATGATCTCGCAAGACTCTCATAAGATCTTAAAACACCTAGTGGCAGGCCCAGTAATTTTCCATGCAAGTCTTACGAGGTGCTCGAGAGATTGTAAAACACCTCGTGGCAGGCTCAGTGATTTTCCCTCGGGTCTCATATGCCTCTCGCGAGATCAGATGTATCCAGGCAGCAAGCCTCACTCGCTGAAGCTTGTGAGCCACTCTCGCAATAGTTTCATGGAATTGAACAAAATTGTAGGGAACTAGTAGTATGTGGGACAGAATATCCTTTCCTCTGACACAATTTACATGACAGGTGTGTGTAGTAGGGTGTAGGGAGAGATTGACCTCTCCAAAGACCTCTGTTTCAGATGACAGGCGTACATAGTAGTGTGTATGGAGAGACTGGCCTCTTTAGTGATACCCCTCTATTAGATGATGGATGGGCATAGTAGGGTGTGAGAAGAGACTGGCCTCTTCCCTCAGATCTCTTCCGTACATGAAAGGTGTGCATAATAGGGTGTTTGCAAGGACTGCCCTCTCTTTCCACACCTCTTTGTCAGATAATGGGGGGGTGTAGTAAGGTATGTACATGGACTGCCTCTCCTTCAAGACCTCTCTCTCAGCTGATGGGTTTGCGTAATAGGATGTATGGAGAGAGACTGCCTCTCGACTTAGTTCTCTCTCTCAGATCACGGGTGTACATATTAGGGTGTGTACATGGACTGCAATCTTCTATCATATCTCTGTCTCAGATGATGGCTGTGCATAGTAGGGTGTGTACATGGACTACCTTCTCCTTCCCGACCTGTCTCTCACATGACGGATGTACATAGTAGGCTATATGAAGAAAGACTGCCCTCTCCAGTGAGGCATCTGTTTTAGATGACGCATGTGCTTAGTAGGGTGTATACATGGACTAGCCCGTTCTGTCAGACCTCTGTCACAGATGATGGCTGTGCACGTATGGTGTGTACATGGACTAGCCTCTCCTCTCAGACCTCTCTCTCAGATGACAGTTGTGCATATTAGGCTGTGTTCATGGACTGGCCTCTTTTGACACAACTCTTTCTCCGATGATGTGTGTGTGTAGTAGGGTATGTGGAGAGGGGCTAGCCCCTACGCTGAAACCTCTATCTTAGATGACAGGTGTGCATAGTATGCTCTGTCCAGGTACTGTCTTACCTGCTAGCATCCTGATAATGGATGTGCATCGTAGGGAAGAAACTGTACCCTACTCACTACTCATACAAAGCCAATCGCATAAATAGTACACGCTGACAAGCATCATCTCTAGTAATACTCCTTCTAAACTAGAAAGTGTGCATACTACAAGCTATTAAAACACACCTACTCCTTTCTACTGTTCACGATCCTGCAAGAGTCTTGCAACAGCCCATCTATTTGGGGGACAATAGAAATTAACCATGTACTCATCACAGTACTTATATCTTACACACTTCCTTTATAAAACAATGTCCACAATATGCATTCCTACTAATGGAGTGTATTCATAACTTGTCTACTTCTTTTTCCTATTCTTGATCTTGCAAGAGACCTGCGAGATCATAAAAATGTTGTAAAAACATTATACATTTATTTTCTTCGCAGTAGTTCTTCCTTAGACACCTCCTCTCTAAACTTAGGGGGGGGAGCATGCCTTTCTGCTGCCCGCCTATATACTATAGCTTTTTTAAATTTCATTTCCACAACACCTCGAGCAGCCAGCCAAACAGAGCGCTTGCTCTTGCGAGCTTGTTGCACCCGCAAGAGTGTGAATGTTCACAGGAAACACAGGCCTCTCGACAAATCACAGGGCTTCATTTTTTATTTTGAGATCTCATGGGACGCCCACGGTACACACGCCAGCCCAACTGTCAAAATACACAATTATTTTTTACCCTCAAAAACTACTTGAACGGATTTACTCCAGATCACAAAAAGCACAATCTGTGGCCAAAGATCTAGCTTCCTGACGAATTTTGTGTAATTCCGTTCAGCAGTTTTGGCTGTAGCCGTGTCTAAAGAAGTCTACGAAAATGCATGGGTATTTTCTGTTATGGGACCAACCTCTTTGCTTGGCCCACGCTTGAAAGATAACCCCAAATCTTTCCAGGAAGGAGCTGAACATTTTTTGGGGCAAATTTCGAGGAGATTCACGAAACGGGGCCAAAGTTATTATCAAACCAAAAAACGCTCTCTCTATGGAAAAGAAGACCTAGCTATAACTACCTAATGTTGACTAGAAGGATATATATATATATAAATATCATAAATCAATCCTCAATAAGCACGCTCTCAGAAGCACCAACTCCATGTAGATGAAAATACCGGTGTTTATTCACAACGCGTTTCGCTTTAGAAAAAGCTTGATCACGTGAAATTTGTGCAACGAATGACAGCCAAACTTATAGTAGTCATGGAGATCGGTAATAGAAAAGGGGGAAAGGGAAGAAGGACTACTAAATGACATATGGCAGACATCTTAGAGTGGTACATCATGATACACTGATAACAGGTTAAATGCCTATATCTGTAATTAAACAATGTATCAAATCCAAAGGTGCATATTTGAAGCACAGATCACATTTCAATAACTCAAGAAAAAAAATATATATATATAATAATCAATAAACAATAAGCAATAAAGTGATAATGAATATAATTTCAAACTGATATTATGAGTGATTACAGTCTGGCATGAGAGGGTTTAGCAACCATGCTGGAAGTCTGTGAAAATAATTCTCCGCTTAATATCCCACTCGAGATATCGCGTAGGCCACGTCAAAAGCACATAATCTCAAATATCTCAATTGGCCCAGCGCATGCCTCGTACTATACTGAGACACCCTTTAGATGTGAGTTGAATATACCCACAAAGGAGTAGTGTGCGTAACTACAGCTAATGGAAATAATAAGCTGTATAGTTGTCTAATAAAGAGAGGCAATGCCACATTGATATAAATGCCCACATGTATATGCTGTTTGAGTAATTAACATGTGTAGATATGCCTCTTATTTTCTATCTCACATTGTCAGTATACAAATATATAACTGTGGTAGGCCAAATTTAGAAATCCGGCCAATGCCCAAGATGATAATAAATATGTGAGTTATGTCCATAATGTACTGCGTCTATTTGTACAAATGATGATGGTTCTGGGTCTCTAATGTCCCAAATGTGTTAGTCCCCCTGGCTGAACAATGTTATCTGATATAAAGGCCAATGCCTGATAATCCTCAGGTAATCTTCAACGTTCAACCTACATCTTGTATTTACCGTGGCCTACCGTGGCCAGCCGTCAACAAATCATAAGTGACATAAGTGCTCGTGATGAAAGAGAAAAAGGGTAGGTAGCCCGTGCTGGTGAATACTGGTGAGTGGGCCCCTTCCTTCCCTCCTATGAAAAAAGAGAGAAAACAGAAAAGAAGAAAAGACAATGGTTAAAATCCGGATCGTTTGACCCTAAGCATTTAAATTTGCACAATATACATTCTGTAATGTTGAAAATCACTTCATGGAAGAAGAAGAATAAAGAAGATTTATTATCATCTCGGGCATTGGCCGGATTTCTAAATTTGGCCTACCACAGTTATATATTTGTATACTGACAATGTGAGATAGCAAATAAGAGGCATATCTACACATGTTAATTACTCAAACAGCATATACATGTGGGCAATTATGTCAATGCGGCATTGCCTCTCTTTATTAGACAACTATACAGCTTATTATTTCCATTAGCTGTTGTTACGCACACTACTCCTTTGTGGGTATACTCAACTCACATCTAAAGGGTGTCTCAGTATAGTACGAGGCATGCGCTGGGCCAATTGGGATATTTGAGATTATGTGCTTTTGACGTGGCCTACGCGATATCTCGAGTGGTATATTAAGCGGAGAGTTATTTTCACAGACTTCCAGCATGGTTGCTAAACCCTCTCATGCCAGACTGTAATCACTCATAATATCAGTTTGAAATTATATTCATTATCAGCTTATTGCTTATTGTTTATTATATATACATATATTTTTTCTTGAGTTATTGAAATGTGATCTGTGCTTCAAATATGCACGTTTGGATTTGATACATTGTTTAATTACAGATATAGGCATTTAACCTGTTATCAGTGTATCATGATTTACCACTCTAAGATGTCTGCCATGTGTCATTTAGTAGTCTTTCTTCCCTTTCCCCCTTTTCTGTTACCGATCTCCATCACTACTATATGTTTGGCTGTCATTCGTTGCACAAATTTCACGTGATCAAGCTTTTTCTAAAACGAAACGTGTTGTGAATAAACAGTGGTATTTTCATCTGCAAGGAGTTGGTGTTTCTGAGAGCGTGCTAATTGAGGATTGATTTATGATTGACATACCGGTATATATATATATATATATATATATATATGTATCCAACCACAAGTTTTTCCTGTGAAGGAGAGGCCCACAACAGGTGCTTCAATAGCCAACGATCGTTATTGGAGTGTACAGCGAGGAAGACGGTTCTGCAGCACAGGAATGAAGTCCAGCCTGACGCGTTTCATGGATTAACACTTTCTCAACGGCTCCGGACTCAGAAGGCTGATGAACGGCAATTTTTGGCACCGCTTATATCTTCATAATCCCGACCCAGTGGGCGTGGCCACTGCTGTGGCCTGATGGTTAACCTAGTGCCATATATTACTTCAGTGAGCTGTCGTGAAATCAAGCCCCAAAATTGTCCAAAATAAAACCTCAGTGGGTGGTGGTGCAAAGCTCGAGTCCCCGCTAGTACCTTTGATACTCCAATAACAGGCTCCTGTTTCATACACAATCGGTGTCGATTGGCGTCACTGTTGGAGCGCTGAGAACATCACCGGTGCCTTCTCCGCGGCTCAGGCAAGCCGCACATAACCAACCACAAGTTTTGCCTGTGAAGGAGAGGCCCACAGCAGGTGCTTCAATAGCCGACGATCTTTATTGGAGTGTACAGCGAGGAAGACAGTTCTGCAGCACAGGATTGAAGTCCAGCCTGATGCGTTTCATGGATTAACACTTTCTCAAAGGCTCCGGACTCAGAAGGCTGATGAACTTCAATTTTTGGCACCTCTTATATCTGCATAACCCCACCCCAGTGGGCGCAGCCTCTGCTGTGGCCTGATGGTTAACGTAGTGTCATATATTACTTCAGTGAGCTGTCATGAAATCAAGCCCTAAAATTGTCCAAAATAAAACCTCAGTGGGTGGTGGTGCAAAGCTCGAGTCCCCACTAGTACCTTTGATACTCCAATAACAGGCTCCTGTTCCATACCCAGTGGCGTCGATTGGCGTCACTGTTGGAGCGCTAAGAACAGCACCAGTGCCTTCTCTGCAGCTCAGGCAAGTCGCACATAATCAACCACAAGTTTTGCCTGTGAAGGAGAGGCCCACAGCAGGTGCTTCAATAGCCGACGATCTTTATTGGAGTGTACAGCGAGGAAGAGGGCTCTGCAGCACAGGATTGAAGTCCAGCCTGACGCGTTTCATGGATTAACACTTTCTCAAAGGCTCTGGACTCAGAAGGCTGATGAACTGCAATTTTTGGCACCACTTATATCTTCGTAACCCTGCCCCAGTGGGCATGGCCACTGCTGGGGCCTGATGGTTAACGTAGTGCCATATATTACTTCAGTGAGCTGTCCTGACGTCAAGTCCCAAATTGTCCAAAATAAAACCTCAGTGGGTGGTGGTGCAAAGCTTGAGTCCCTGCTGGTACCTTTGATACTCCAATAACAGGCTCCTGCTCCATACACAGTGGCGTCGATTGGCATCACTTTTGGAGCAATTAGAACTTTACTGGTGCCTTCTCCGCGGCTCAGGCAAGCCACACATAACCAACCACAAGTTTTGCCTGTGAAGGAGAGGCCCACAACAGGTGCTTCAATAGCTGACGATCTTTATTGGAGTGTACAGCGAGGAAGGCGGTTCGGCAGCACAGGAATGAAGTCCTGCCTGACGCGTTTCATGGATTAGCACTTTCTCAAAGGCTCCTGACTCAGAAGGCTGATGAATTGCAATTTTTGGCACCGCTTATATCTTCATAACCCCGCCCCAGTGGGTGCGGCCATTGCTGTGGCCTGATGGTTAACATAGTGCCATATATTACTTCAGTGAGCTGTTGTGACATCAAGCCCCAAAATTGTCCAAAATAAAACCTCAGTGGGTGGTGGTGCAAAGCTCGAGTCCCTGCTAGTACCTTTGATACTCCAATAACAGACTCCTGTTCCGTACACAGCGGCGTTGATTGGCGTCTCCGTTGGAGCACTGAGAACTTTACTGGTGCCTTCTCCGCGGCTCAGGCAAGCCGCACATAACCAACCACAAGTTTTGCCTGTGAAGGAGAGGCCCACAGCAGGTGCTTCAATAGCAGACAATCTTTATTGGAGTGTACAGCGAGGAAGAGGGCTCTGCAGCACAGGATTGAAGTCCAGCCTGACGCGTTTCATGGATTAACACTTTCTCAAAGGCTCCGGACTCAGAAGGCTGATGAACGGCAGTTTTTGGCACCGCTTAGATCTTCATAACCCCGCCCCAGTGGGCCCGGCCACTGCTGTGGCCTGATGGTTACCGTAGTGCCATATATTACTTCAGTGAGCTGTTGTGACATCAAGCCCCAAAATTGTCCAAAAATAAAACCTCAGTGGGTGGTGGTGGAAAGCTCGAGTCCCCGCTAGTACCTTTGATACTCCAATAACAGACTCCTGTTCCGTACACAGCGGCGTTGATTGGCGTCTCCGTTGGAGCACTGAGAACAGCACCGGTGCCTTCTCCGCGGCTCAGGCAAGCCGCACATAACCAACCACAAGTTTTGCCTGTGAAGGAGAGGCCCACAGCAGGTGCTTCAATAGCAGACAATCTTTATTGGAGTGTACAGCGAGGAAGAGGGCTCTGCAGCACAGGATTGAAGTCCAGCCTGACGCGTTTCATGGATTAACACTTTCTCAAAGGCTCCGGACTCAGAAGGCTGATGAACGGCAGTTTTTGGCACCGCTTAGATCTTCATAACCCCGCCCCAGTGGGCCCGGCCACTGCTGTGGCCTGATGGTTACCGTAGTGCCATATATTACTTCAGTGAGCTGTTGTGACATCAAGCCCCAAAATTGTCCAAAAATAAAACCTCAGTGGGTGGTGGTGGAAAGCTCGAGTCCCCGCTAGTACCTTTGATACTCCAATAACAGGCTCCTGTTCCATACACAGCGGCGTTGATTGGCGTCACTGTTGGAGCACTGAGAACAGCACCGGTGCCTTCTCTGTGGCTCAGGCAAGCCGTGCATCTGTGCTTGCGTGAAGAAAAAGAAGGCAGATTAGCTTCTTTCGTCGAAGTTTGCAAGCACCTGTCACGGCCTTGTACTGATGTATGTTAATGTGACCTCTGCCACACATGGAACTATATCCTTTGATGGTACGCAAAGAGACTACAAAAATATACCAAAAACCAAGGATCGAAAGTATTTGAATTCTGTGACAGTTGGGACATCTGCACTTATTTTGCTAAAATAAGGCATTGTGGGAACTGTGGTTCGGTAACACTAAGAGTCAATGAACTAAAAACAGTGTGTTTTAAAATGAGGATGCATAACAAGAGAAACAATGTGAATTAATTGCAGCATCAAGTATGGAAAAGAAATAGACACTGTTTTATCATGAAAATAGAGAAAATATACAAAGTGAATTTACGTAAAGACTGCAGTCACACCTTGCAGCTTTTGAACCGCCATTAGGAAATATGTACTTTGTCCCTTGTCAGTCTCCATGAATGCCGGATATAAAATCAGATCAGGTGGTGACTGAATTATTTTGCATATGATTAAGACTCAGTGGAGTCGAAACACGTAATGCTACTTTCTCTGCCAGAATAAAAAAGGTTTTGAACGAAGCACAGTGGTTTGGCTTGACTTGCACACCAGAAGGTGGAGAGCGTTTTTCTTTTGTAATATTTAGAGTATTGACACTACTCAACAGACCCCGGTCCGAGAGGCTGGGCACCCTTAGTGTCACATTTTGTTTGGAGATAGATATATCTATATGTTTACAGTTGGAAAAAGGCGCGAAACCGAAACACGTCCTGTGTTCTAATCTCGGCAAAATAAAGTAACAGAGTGTAACCTAGAAAGAGTGCGGTCCTTTCATTTGCGCTGTGAGATGAAGTTTTGAGCTGAATATATATATATGGCGGGACTCAGGTGGGAACTTCATTTCATCAGTAACTTGGTCGCCATTCAGCCTGAGGACGTTTCAATGTCCAGGACTAGGCCTGGGCTAAATTTTCGTTCCGCTTGCGGAAATTGCGATAATTTGACATTTTCGCGTTCTGCGGAGAGCGCGAAAATGTCAAAATTTCCGCATTCCGCAGCTTGGCGATAATTTGGTTCTTGCTCGCGCTGTAAAATAATACATTCTCGCGCGCGATCGCCTTACCTGAATCCCCGCGTTCACCGACAAGTTTTCCCGATCCGGTCGCGTTCTCCACGAGATGTTGGATTGTTGGTAGCCATTTGCACTGTCTCGCGACAGTTCGCACCCGCAGTAACGTCATGCGTCGCGCGATCACGTCTTTCTTCTCGCGATCATGCACCGCGAGAAGAGTGAAAACAAGATGGCAGCGCCCGCAAACAACTGCATGGGTAAGTTGGCGAGCCGCGAACACGCAGAAAATACCGCGAACGGGCGGGAAAAAAACTTCTGCATCTTCGCGATATTTCCACGTGTTTGCGGAGATTTTAAACATTTTTGCGATAATTTGTGAAAGTCGCTTTCGCAAATTCCGCCCACCCCTATCCAGGACTCGTGAAGAGATTTAGTGGTGTTGATGCTGGACATTCACCCGCGGTGCAGTGTGAGTGCATTCTGGGTACTGTGGTTTGCCGATGCAGCCACAGTGGTTGGTCACGGTAATACAACCCACCTGGATTGCCACCAATGGAGAAACGACATGAACTACCTTAAAGCTGACTGGCTGTTAGGACTGATGTTGCAGCAGGCATTTGAGAAAGGCATTACGTCCGAAACGCGTCATGCCATGCTGGAATTAAATTCTTACCTGAAAAATCCCACTGTGTCTCCTCCGGTTCTTCGCATCGTAGGAACCTATTTTTTGCACATTGTGCACGCAAGCCCCGAGCGCGCTGGAGGAAACCCGCCTTTCAAGAGGCCAGAGACATTAAGGGCAGCTTCAGCATTTTCAAGTTTCTCCAAGGTATTGGTAGACTCTGGCCCACCGCATCCACCAGTACGGCTCTGCTGTAGACGCAGCCCGTGACTTCACAGAGGGTTTCGGATTACTCAATCCGTGTCCACAGGTCATCTTGCAAATGGACTCGTGCGGTTGAGGTGTATGGCGGGACTCAGGTGGGAACTTCATTTCATCAGCAACTTGGTCGCCATTCAGCCTGAGCACGTTTCAATGTCCAGGACTCGTGAAGAGATTTAGTGGTGTTGATGCTGGACATTCACCCGGGGTGCAGTGTGAGTGCATTCTGGGTACTGTGGTTTGCCGATGCAGCCACAGTGGTTGGTCACGGTAATACAACCCACCTGGATTGCCACCAATGGAGAAACGACATGAACTACCTTAAAGCTGACTGGCTGTTAGGACTGATGTTGCAGCAGGCATTTGAGAAAGGCATTACGTCCGAAACGCGTCATGCCATGCTGGAATTAAATTCTTACCTGAAAAATCCTGCTGTGTCTCCTCCGGTTCTTCGCATCGTAGGAACCTATTTTTTGCACATTGTCTGCGCAAGCCCCGAGCGCACTAGAGGAAACCCGCCTTTGAAGAGGCCAGAGACATTAAGGGCAGCTTCGGCATTTTCAAGTTTCTCCAAGGTATTGGTAGACTCTGGCCCACCGCATCCACCAGTAAGGCTCTGCTGTAGACGGCAGCCCATGACTTAACGGAGGGTTTCGGATTACTCAATCCGTGTCCACAGGGCATCTTGCAAATGGACTCGTGCGGTTGAGGTGTATGGCGGGACTCAGGTGGGAACTTCATTTCATCAGCAACTTGGTCGCCATTCAGCCTGAGCACGTTTCAATGTCCAGGGCTCGTGAAGAGATTTAGTGGTGTTGATGCTGGACATTCACCCGGGGTGCAGTGTGAGTGCATTCTGGGTACTGTGGTTTGCCGATGCAGCCACAGTAGTTGGTCACGGTAATACAACCCACCTGGATTGCCACCAATGGAGAAACAACATGAACTACCTTAAAGCTGACTGGCTGTTAGGCCTGATGTTGCAGCAGGCATTTGAGAAAGGCATTACGTCCGAAACGCGTCATGCCATGCTGGAATTAAATTCTTACCTGAAAAATCCTGCTGTGTCTCCTCCGGTTCTTCACATCGTAGGAACCTATTTTTTGCATATATATATATATATATATATATATATATATATATATATATATATATATATATATTTATATTTATTATCTACTGGCGGTCGCCAGTAGATAGTTATAGTTAGGACCGTGTTTCCATAGGAAATCCGCAACATTCTAGTTGGAATAACTTTGGCGCCGGTTGACGAATCCTCGCGAAATTTTCAAAATAGGTGGGGCGCTCCGCTCCGCTCCTACCCTGAAAGTCTCGGGGGGATACGTCAAGCGGGAAATGAGAAAAAAGGGGGTCCCAAAACGCGTTTTCCCCATGCAATTTTCCATAGGGACCTTTAGTCCAAGGTACAGCCCGAACGGCTGAACAGAATTACTTGAAGTTTGGTAGAGAGGTAGTCCTCAGCTCAGGGAAGTGCCTTTTGCAGGTCTGGTGTCAATCTGTTCAGTAGTTCCTGAGAAAATCAAAAGTAAAATCATATATATATGTGGGCGGAGCCTAACCACTCATCTCATCCTGAGATCTGATTGGCTGTCAGCACTTCATCCAAGAAGTGTTGGCAGCCATCTTGGGACCAATATGCATGATAGCACCTCATTAAAAAGCATTGCAGTTAATAGAAGGTTTTAAGACATTAGTTACATTATAAATCATTTGTTGATGGTACCATACTCATTTTAGGAATTGTGGTATGTTCTAAGGTGATTTCACCATGTGAAAAAGCCTTCTGCTGGGATATCATGATTGAGAGAAAAATATTTTCTCATGCTTTTCCCACAGAGGTTTGGAAGGTGATCTATAAGCTAAACTGAGAGCTTATTTTCTGTAAATTCACATTATCTTTCTCAGTCATGTGAGAATGAAGTCTGACATTCTCAGTAAAACATGTACATCCAACAAGGGCAGAGACTGTCAGTTGATTCCTTTGTGTTCTACTGCAGCTTCCCAGAGTGTTCCAAAGAACAACTAGAGCGCTAACAGTCCAACTTATGATAAACGTATGGCACACCTGAAGCCATCTTGCTTGGATTAAAGTGGTAACTCTTAAAACATTTAATTTAAAAAGGAACAAAATGAGGGGGTTCATTTTTCCATAACAAGTATGATTAGTGCTGCAGAAAGAAAAACTAGGGCACATTTTGACTTCTGAAATCCTCTTTTATTTCATTAAAAAATTCTGACATGCAGACTGAAACATGCACTTTCAATACCAGCAGCAGTTTTCCCTGGTGAGCAGTAGCTTTACTACAGTGATCTAATGAGCAAAAAGAGTGCTAACATTCTGAATTTATGGCAAATGTGTGATACATCTGAATGCCTTCTTGATGGAATCAAAGTAAAAAACTGAAAGTATTTCCTACTGAGGAGACTGCAGTAAATGAGGAAATTAGGAAACTTCATAACAAATAAGTCTCCCAAGATGGCCACCAGACACAAAAGAGCCCAGATGTAGCCCAAGTATAGCCCAATGACAGAATGTCCCAGAGTGTTCTTAAAAACAACTGGAGCGCTTACTGTCTTCATTATGACAAAAGTATGGCACACCTGAAGCCATCTTGATTGGAATAAACTGGTAACACTTAAAACATTTAATTTAAAAAGGAACACAATGAGGGGGTTCATTTTGCCATAGAAAATATGATTAATGCTGAAGAAAGAAAATGAGGGCACATTTTGAGTGACTTCTCAAATCCTCTTCTATTTCATTAAAAAATTCTGACATGCAGACTGAAACATGCACTTTTAATACCAGGAGCAGACTTCCATGGTGAACAATAGTTTTACTACAGTGATCTAATGAGCAACTAGAGTGCTAACTTTCAGAATTTATGGCAAATGTGTGACATATCTGAATACCTTCATGATGAAATCAAAGTAAAAAACTGAAAACATTTCCTACCGAGGAGACTGCAGTACATGAGGAAATTAGGAAACTTCATAACAAATAAATCTCCCAAGATGGCCACCGGAGACAAAAGAGCCCAAATGTAGCCCAAAATCACCCAGATGTAGCCCAAATATAGCCCAATGACAGAAGTGTGCAAAACACTTATTATTTTGTGTTTTTGCAGTGTTATATAGTGCAGACTTGTCAGGTATTGGAGTGCTTTACATGAGCATTGGTTACATCACACAAGAACAAATTCATTTTGGTTGTAGACATGGGGAGATTAAGTGATTTGACCAGAATCACAGAATGTCGAGCTGAAGCAGAAACTCCAACCTGGCTCCCCAGTTGCAAAGTCTGCAGTTCTGGAATTAACACCACATCCTCTCCCTAAGTGCAACATTTAATCAAGTGGTCAACTGGATAAAAAAACATAAAGATAACAAATAATTTAAAAGTGCTTTGTCGCTATTTGAAAACTCAGAAAATATGTCCTTATTTTAGTCTTTTAGAGCACTAACCATAATTTTGATGCCAATAAGACCCTCTCATATATGTAATTTCTAAAGGAAATGCTCTAGGTATTACAGTTTTGATTACATCAAGATGACGTCAGGCGTTCCACACTTTTGTAATAAATATAGAATGTTAGCAATTTAGTTGTTCATTAGGATACTGTTGAGAGGCAGAGGCCAGGGGCACGGACTCTGAAAATTGAAGGCAGGTAGGAGGGTGCAAAGGCAACAATTTAACCACACTGAGCAGGCAGGAAGGGCCGTGGCAGCACAACAGACTATGGAGGGCAGTGGAAAGGGGGGCAGGGGCAACAAACCAACAATACAGGACTTGCAAGAGAGGCTGTGGCAATGTAATAGACCATTGCGGGCAGAAGGAAGAGGCAATGGTAGTACAACCATACATGCCAACAGACCCGATTCAGCCAGGAAACGTCCAATGTTTTTAAGCTCAAATGGGCTTTATTTGATCTGTCTCCTGTCTACAATCTCCTCTTTTTCAATGTAACTCAAAGGGGAAAATCAATACCCCAGTTTTTTTTCAAAATCTCCCTCTTACCAAGTTCAAAATGTTCGCAAGTATGGTACATTGGATCATGGAAGGAAATGGGGTAGGGACATGGACTTGGATAACAAAGGACAGGAGGGACATGGAGAGGTGCACCAAACTGAGCCTGCAGGGCAGGCATCAGGGTTTGCAGCAGCACAATACACCACACAGGGCATGCGGGACGGGAGTGCAGCACAACAATCCATAGAAAGCAAGAGGGAGGGGACAGGACCATGCACATGGACAACAGAGAACAGAGGGGCAAGAGGCAATGGTAGCTAGCTGACCATAATGGACAGACAGGAGAGAAAGCTGCAGCATAACAGACCATAAAGGGCAGGAGGGACGGATCAGGGGCATTACAATGGAACAGACAAGCCAGGAGGGAGGGAGTAGGGGTCTGCACATGTAAACAGAGGGCTGGGGGCAAGGGGGCAGGGCAGGAGCAGCAAGATAGCCATGATGGTCAGGCAGGATGGGCACTAGAAGCAAGACACACCATGAAGAGCAACAGTGAGACTGTGATGGCATACACACAGACCATGGAGGGAAGGTGGGAGGGGGTCAGGGGCAGCTAACTGACCACACAGGGACGGTGGGAGGGGCCATGGCAGCACAGAAGACCATGCATGGCAAGTGGGAGGGTTAGTGGCAGCACAATGGCTATGATGGGCAAGAAGGAGGGTGCAGGGGCATGCACAAAGGACGATGGAGGATAGAAGGGAGGGTCAGGACCTGTGCACAGACAAGAAAGTTCAGGGGAAGGGGCCTCACAACAGACCGCACGGGGCAGGCAGGAGAAGCAGTTGCAGCACAACAGACCAGGGAGGGCAGAAGGGTGTGGCAGTACAATGGACCATGTAGGACAGGAGGAAGAGGATAGGGGCATGGCATGTGGACAGGCAGGGTGGAGGTGGCAGGGACAGGTTACAGTCATCTGACAATGCTAGGCAGGTGGGAGGGGAGTGGCAGCTCAACAGAACACTCAGAGTAGATAGGAGTGGCAGGTCCATGGAACATGGTGGGCAAAAAGGATGGAGCAGGGGCATGCACAAAGACATCGGAGGGCAGGGGGAAGGAGAATAGTGGCAGCAAGCTGAGCACAGAGTTTAAGCAGGAGGTCAATGATGGGGCATAGAATTGGGCAATGGAGGGCAGGAGGAGGGGACTGGTACATCATACTAAATTGAGGGCAGTGGCAGCACATCAGACCATGCATGGCAGGAGGGAGGAGGCTAGTCCATGGATTCACACAACAGAGGATAGGGAGGAGGGGGATGGGGCAGCAAGCTAACTGTTCAGAGAAGGCGGGTATTAGGAACTTTATTGTTTTTAAAACGTGTGTCTGTGCGAACTACTTAACATATGCAGCATAATCTCACTTTTACTCAGGAAGAAGGGGACGTTTGTGACTGTGACTCCGGGCTCACTTGGCAGAAACACCCCCTGACCCTCCACCCCCTATCGCAAAATGTAATGCCCATGAAAAGGGTAGGTGAACACAGTGTTATATAGAACATAGTCCTGAGAGCACGATCGAAAATGAAAACTAGATATAGTGTATGATATAAACTATGCACCAAAAAGTGTGATATAAGATGAACCGGGCGTGAAATATAATATGCAATACATTGTGCGCAATGACAGATTCGTTGGAGAGCGCAAGATAGCACAGGCACTAGCGCGTGCTATGCGATGTGCGCCTTGGAGTGTAATATGCACAGGGCAGTGTTGTGTAACCTAACTAGTCTCTAAAGTTGTAATATAAAATATGTGCTGGGGAGTGTAACGTTGCATATGCACTGTGACAAAGATATGGATCCCAGATTGTAATATGTATGGCATAGCACTGTGCGTTATAACATAGGCATCGAGGAAGGCACGTTAGATGGGGCAATATAACCCGTGCGAAAACAAGTGTGGCATGACATATTCACGGGGTGGTGTTACAGTGCACATGGGCTAGAGAGTGTCATAGCATATGCACTAGCTGGTGGAATACAACACAGAGGTGTGTGGCACTCGGCAGGCAATGGTGGGTGTAACACAGCATTGGGCTCTGCCAGGAGCGCGCTGTGACTCTCAAGTGATGTTCATCCCCTTTCCAGAGAGTAAAATAAAAAGTATTACACATCCGGCAGCGGATGTGTGTTTTATTAACCGTGAGGGGGGTTTCTTACATAGTTTTGGTCGAATTTTTGTCGAATCCCCTTTGAATGGCTTGGTGTGCATGTGTATTAAATGTGCCCGTCAATAGCTACCCATGTTTGTATAAATAAACGACAAGGGTGTCTACCGGGATTAGGCACGGTAGGGCATCAGACATGTCAGAGCTTCACTAGTGGTGTAAATACATTCCACGTGGATTCATTGTATGCATAGTCGCCTTTTAATGAATATCACTCAAATCGTCATGGTGATAGGTACGTACGGTTTGTCCAGCATGTCCTAGGTGTGTCTATAAAAATGTATTTTTTTAAAATAATAAAAAACAGTGGCCGGCCCTGGGGATTGGGGTCAAAAAAATATAATTAGGAGACAGGCCCTGGGGGATGGGGTCATCAGGGACAATAAATTAGAATAAGAAGGGGAACCACACAGCCCCCCTTCTTAAAAAATAAAAATAAATAAAAGACTGGCATTGTGCCGGAGGCCACGTCCCCTCCTTGCAGCACTCTGCAAACGCGCCCCCTGGTGAGTTGTAAGTTGGGGAATTAATTCCTCTTCAATACTGAGGGTCCCTGAGGGCCAACTAGCCCAACAGGCATCTCCAGTATGCGCCAGGGAGCTGCGCTGCAGACAGGTGTTCTGAGGCCAAGCCCCTTTTTACACCTCTCTGCAACGCAGCTCTGTGGCGCTTACTGGAGGTACCTAGTGGTCTAGTTTGACCCTAGGGACCCTTAGGATTCAAGGGGACTTAATCTCTCAACTTAGAACAGCCACAGGGCGCGTTTACACAGTGGTGAAGGGAGGGGACGGGGCCTGAGGTGACGTGTGCAAACACGCACTATGGCACGTTTTAAATTGGGTATATAATTTCCCTTCAATACTGAGGGCCCCTGGGGGCTAACTAGCCCACCAAGTGCTTCCAGTAAGCGCCACTGAGCTGCATTGCAGAGAGGTGGTCCAGGCTGTGCCACTTCTTACACCTCTCTGCAACGCAGCTCTGTGGCACTTACTGGATGTACCTAGTGGGCTAGTTGGACCCTAGGGACCCTCAGGATTCAAATGAACTTAATCTCCCAACTAACAACGGACACAGGGCATGTTTACACAGTGGTGAAGGGAGGGTACGGGGCCTGAGTTAACGTGTGCAAAAACGCCCTGTGGCCTGTTTTAAGAGGTAGTTTTAATCCCCCTGCCCTATTATATACTAGGGGCTTACAGAGGAGGTCATGCTAATCACAGGGGGACCCCAACGCATAATGTTCCCTAGTGTATGTAGGTGTTTTCACTGTATTCTAAGTGTCTTTTAACATAGCACTGGCTCTAGGACTGGTTAGTTAGACTCAGTTACCACCAGTATCCGTCTGAAAAAGTTGAGGGTACAGGATGATTTTGCAACAAGGATTCTTTCTGCTCTTCTTTTTGTTCTTTCTGCACGTTATCCTTCTTCCTGCAGTTTTCTTCGTCTTTGAGGACTTCTGTTGCTTCTTTCTGCACTTCTTTTTTTTCTTTCTGTGCATTTTTTCTTCTTTCTTCACATGTCCTATCTCTGTAGGCATAGTTAGAAATTAGTATTTAAAAAACCTTTGAAATTCACAGAAAAAACCATAGGTTTCAGGCACGTTATAGTTAGGAATTAGCATTTAAAAAACCTCAGAAATTCACTGAAAAAACAATAGGTTTCAGGGGTGTTCTAGTTAGCTGGACTTTTCACTTGTACAACACCATTGAAATTCCTCCGTTATAGTTAGTTCAGCTAACTATAACTCGCGAGCCCGCAATGCACTGCTGATGACGTCACATATTACATCACTCATGACATGGTCAGTGACATCACTCATGACATCACTGATGACATCTCAAATGACATCACTGATGACATTACTGATGACATCATCCAGTGAATGTCTGTTTTTCTGACAAATAAATATGTTTTATATATGTATATCTCTAGGTCGATGGAAGAATAAATGGGTATATAAGTGTCTAAATGGATGATTTGTTTTTGAAAAATTGATTGTGTAACTGACTGATTAAGTGTATCATAGTGAATACATGGCTTAGTGAGTAATGTTTAAATATGTAAATATCTGTATCAGTCTCTCACTTTGTGTATAAGTGGCTGCATGGGTTGGTGAGTAGCTACATGGGTGTCTATATAGGTTATTAGTTGTTTTTTTGAGTATCAGTCTGAGTGTCTGCATGGTTCGGTGGGGGGTATTACGTAGTGCATAGGTGCATGAATGAGTGACTCACTGTTTGTATGTGTTGAAGACAGCATGTGTGCAGGACTGTATGGGTGGATGAGTGTGTGTATGGGTGTGTTAGTGAGTGAATGACTGTCTCAATAGTGTCTTTATGAGTAACTACATATGTTTTAAACTAGTATATGTGACTATTGGTGTATATAAGTGAGTATGTGTGAGAGTGAGAGATTGAAAGAGTTCCTGTATGAATAAGTATGTGTTTCTATAAGTGATTGTTTAAAAGACTAAGTATGTGTAAGTTTCTGTAGAAGTAAGTGTGGTGGTGTGTGTATAACTGTATATGCAAGTAAATATATGTTTGATTCTTTATTAGCATGAGTGACTATGTGTGTGAGTAACTCTATGGATGAGTGGCATTGTGTAACAGGATGTATAGGTGTATGAGTACATATGATGAGTGAGTACATGTATGAGTGACTGTATAGGACTGTTGGTTAATGAGTGGATGTGTATGTGGATCTTAGAATTACTGAAGAGGTTGCTGTAACTGGTATTGGTATGTCCATTGTTTTGAAAATTTTAGTCTCTATTTTTGAATGTGTGTATCAAAGGTTATATTAGGGTGAGAGGAGGTCTGCCACTCTATCACAAGGATTTGTCATTTGAGATATCATCAGTGATGTCATGAGTGATGTCACTGACCATGTCATGAGTGATGTAATATGTGACGTCATCAGCAGTGCATTGCGGGCTCGCGAGTTATAGTTAGCTGAACTAACTATAACGGGGGAATTTCAATGGTTTTGTACAAGTGAAAAGTCCAGCTAACTAGAACACCCCTGAAACCTATGGTTTGTTCAGTGAATATATATATATATATATATGATGGGATGACGATGAAGTAAGTGCACAAGAATTTGTTAAGATACTTAACAACAACTCGAGCAATCTCAAATTTACTTCAAATATTAGTAGAGACAAAGTAGATGTTTTAGATGTACAAGTATCAATTAGTAACTGTACATTAGAAACCACACTGTTTAGAAAACCGACAGCTGGTAACAGTATACTCCATGCTAGCAGCAAACATCCCAGACACCTCATTGAAAGTATCCCATTTGGTGAGCTACTAAGACTTAAACGTATCTGTAGCTCCCAACAGGAATATACAAAATGCTATAAAGACATGATAGGGCGATTAAAAGAGAGAGGATATAGTGATTCCACCCTTAAGAGAGCACTTAAACAGACAGATGATAGACCCAGAGAATCTCTACTAGCCCTTAAAGAACCTACTGCTAGTAATGATGATGAATGTCCACGATTTATCACTACATTCAGCAAACAAGAAAGAAAAGTAAAATCAATCATCAAAAAGAACTGGCCCATTATACTAACAGATGGGGTTCTAGGCAGTAGATTACCTGAACTACCCACTATTACATACAGAAAATCTAGATCCATGAGAACTGAATTAGTAAAAACAAGTCCAGAACTCAATATGGTAACCACATGGCTGAAACCCAAAACAGGTTTTCATAAATGCTTATCATGCCGCGCCTGCAAATTTGGCGCCAACACTACTCATTATATAACTCCCTTCTCTGATGTCCCTGTTGCGATTGAGGGTAGTTTTGGATGCAAGACTGAGTATGCTGTATAAGTTTTGACGTGCACTTGTGGCTTACGCTATGTGGGTAGCACCAAGCTGCAGGTGCACGTCAGAATTTTGCAGCATCTCAGAGCCATTGTAAACAACGACAGTGCATACCCAGTCGCCAGACATTTTAAATCAGTCCATAATAATGAGTTAAGCTGCCTATCGTATTATGTCATCAATGCAGTAAGTCCCTTACGAAGGGGAGGCAACAGAGAGAAACTCTTAAGGAAGTTAGAAACACGCATGATCTTAGAACTAGACAGCAAAAGCCCAAATGGGTTGAATACCACTGAAGATATGTATAACTATTTATAAGTTATGCACACACAAGATACTGATGTAATTATTTAAGACAACTAGATGGGCATTCAGTGTATCAGATTTTGAAAACTCAAGGATTGTTGTTTTTTTATGTCACTTTATTCATTCATTTTTTTCAATTATTTTAAGAAATTTGGGGTTTTTGGTGCTGTATTAGTCCTTCCCTTTATAAAAACAATCTTTTCACTTTTTATGATTGGCTGTGTCACAAACGATCAAAACATATATATTTTTTCTTGTTTGCTTTTTCTGCATGGAAAGGGTATTTAGTATCAAATAGTGAGGGTTGTGTATCAATAAACTTTCTTGATTACACATACAACACCCCACGGTTTTGAGATTAGTCAGAAGAAGTAAACACGAACTAGGAAGTTGAATTCGCTATAACACATTGGTTAATGAGGTTAAATGTGTTACGCATTTATGCAGAAATAAAATTGTATGCAAGAAGGGAACAAACTGGTGCACAAAGAAAGTGATAGGGGCAGCTACAAAATTTATAAATTGTTGCACATTTGACTACATTTTGCACAAATAATTTGTTTACATGTTTATTGAGTATGAGTATGTTTACAAATGCCTATGCCCTACATTACAATTTTAAGTGGTTTTATATTTATACAAAAATATATTTTTATACAGAAAATGTTTTTAGCAATATTTTTATGTATTTATTATATTTATATAATCCACTAGAAATGTATTTTACAATATTGCATTTTATGCAGTTTAAAATAACAGTTCACGAGTGCAACTAGTTTTTGTTTTACCTTATGAATGTTAACATCTACCTCTCAACAGTATATGGTATACGAAGCGAAGTATTTCTACTATGTTTATTTGGTGATGGTCATGTGATTTATGATGCAATAGGTAAAAGCAATGGCGGATGCAATACTCTGTGTGTGATCAAGGGCACTCAGTGCTCGAAACGCGTCGCAGAGGGAGAGTCAAATGAAATAAAAATCTTCCTGCCTGAGCCGTGAGGGTCCGTTTCTCCTTTGTTTTGCGTTGGGAAAGCTGTGAAAGCAGAAGATACGTGAAGGTGTGGAGAGTATACTATATATATATATATATATATATATATATATATATATATGTATATATATATATATATATATATATATATATATATATATATATATATATATATGCAAAACAACACTGTAAGCTCCTCCTGGGAATTTCGCCCGTTGTTGGGTGGTGCGTTAAGCCGGTAGAGCTACCGCCGGCAAATTTCATCCAAAGTATCTGCTCATAAGCAAACGCACTCTCAGTAGCTGTATGAGTAACAAATTTAATTTACACTGTTACGCGTTTCGGGAGACACGCTCCCTTGGTCACTGTGTGACCAAGGGAGCGTGTCTCCCGAAACGCGTAACAGTGTAAATTAAATTTGTTACTCATACAGCTACTGAGAGTGCGTTTGCTTATGAGCAGATACTTTGGATATATATATATATATATTCACTGAAAAAACCATAGGTTTCACACATGTTATAGTTAGCTGGACATTTTACTGATAAAAAACCATTGAAATTCCCCCGTTATAGTTAGTGCAGGCAACTATAACTCACGCGACCGCAATCCTCTGCTGATGCTAATACTGTATTTAGACACTTATTTGCCCATGTCTTCTTCCATTAAATTTTAGCTATACATATATTACAAATATTTTTTTTTCATAAAGACACATATGTCATCAGCAGAGGATTGCGGTCGCGTGAGTTATAGTTGCCTGCACTAACTATAACGGGGGAATTTCAATGGTTTTTTATCAGTAAAATGTCCAGCTAACTATAACATGTGTGAAACCTATGGTTTTTTCAGTGAATTTGCAAGGTTTTTTAAATGCTAATTCCTAACTATAACGTGTGTGAAACCTATGGTTTTTTCAGTGAATTTGTACGTTTTTTTAAATGCTAAGTTACTTTATGCCATTCGTGGCGTGCGCGCCCACTTAACGCAGTTTGTTACGTGCGCGCACATTGCGCACATGGAGGACATATTATGCGCTTCGTTGTGAAAGGTAATCTTTTTAATTTCCATCCTGTGAAAATACGCCATGCACAAAAGGTGCAATTCGGGCACCATTTGCACACGGGGTGGGGAGAGTATGGATAATTTTTTTGTAAACATTTTTTTTACCGTACGCGTACGGTAAGCGTAATCGGCGAATTTTTAAAAAAAATTAAAATTGACTTTTTGGCCTTGGGGGGTCTTGGGGGACACCTTCATCAAGGCTAGTTGGTTAGGAGGTGTCTAAACAGTCCCTTTACATGTTTTTTCCCTTTGTTTTTCCACCCCCCCTCAGAGTGCGAGAGAGAAAATGGCGGCCGCCGCTTCCTGGTTTCGACCGATTCGAATGTTTACTAAGATCTAACAGCCAATCAGATTCGCGCTCGCGCACGTATGGTAAGCTTACCGTAAGCGCACGGTAAGCGCACCGTAAGCTGCCACAGATATATATATTGATTTAAATGCTATTTTCTCAGGAACTACTGAACAGATTTACACCAGACCTACAAAAGGCACTTCCTTGACCTGAGGACTACCTCTCTGCCAAATTTCAAGTAACTCTGTTCAGCCGTTCGGGCTGTAGCTGTGTCTAAAGGTCCTATAGAACAATGCATGGGAAAAACGTGTTTTGGGACCCCCCTTTTTTCTCAGCCCCCGCTTGACGAATCCCCCCGAGACTTTCAGGGTAGGAGCGGAGCGTAGCGCCCCACCTATTTTGAAACTTTCGCGAGGATTCGTCGACCGGCGCCAAAGTTATTCCAAATAGAATGTTGCGGTTTTCCTATGGAAACAGGGTCCTAACTATAACTACCTACTGGCGACCGCCAGTAGGTAATATATTTTTATATATATTTATATATATTTATATTTATTTATATATATATATATTACCTACTGGCGGTTGCCAGTAGGTAGTTATAGTTAGGACCTATTTTCCATAGGAAATCCGCAACATTCTATTCCCAATAAGTCTGGCGCCGGTTGACGAATCCTCGCGAAATTTTCTAAACTTTTGGCCAGCTCCGCTCCGCTCCTACCCTGAAAGTTTCGTGGTGATTCGTCAAGCGGGGGCTGAGAAAAAAGGGGGTCCCAAAATCCATTTTTCCCATGCAATTTCCCATAGGGTCTGTTGTCGCAGCTACAGCCCGAACCGCTGAACGGAATGACACCAAATTTGGCAAAGAGGTAGTCCTCAGTTCAGACTCGTGCCTTTTGCATAAATGGTGTGAATCCGTTTAGTAGGTCCTGAGAAAATTAGAGTTAAAATTACATAAATATCTATGGCCGGGGAGGATCCACGGACCCTACCCGCACCGTAAGCGCACCCTCCCCGAACCAAGCGCGCACCCTCCCGATCGTGCGCTGAATGCTAATTGGCTGTCGAGTGTCTGTCTACATTCGAAACCAGGAACTGTTGGCGGCCATTTTCTGCCTCGGTAGAAGCGAGGCTGAAGAAGCAAGGGGAATAAGTGTAAAACATATAAAGGGGGCAGAGTGGAAATACTCTGATCCTCTAGAGGTGCTTAGGGGGTCCTAGAAGGACCCCCTGGGGTCCCCTTTTTAAAAATAAAAAACCAGCGAAATGCATGCACGGTGCGCGCATCCAATCGCGTTGGGTGCACGGATTCTCTCGCGTTGGGTGCGCGGATCCACGGAATTTTTTTTTGAAAAAAGACAAGAAATCATTGGTTGTATGACTATTTTCTACACTGAAAGGTAGGGTGTATATTTCTGTTTTTTAAAGGTATGATTCTTATTGGTTGACAAAAACAGATTGTAAGGAACATTATATATGATAAGCTGATATGTTGAAAAGTCAAGCACACTTCCTGTCTTGTTTAGCAACATTGTGTGTTGAACTTGTGACCTGTGTGCTCAGTGCAGTGTTCCATGACCTGTTTCTATGGTAACAGGCAGAAGGCAGACTGGGGGAAGGGTTGAAATGTATTTCAGTTGGAAAGGGTCGAAATGTTTAACCAATAGAAATGTTTGTTTGCTTTTGAGTTTATGTGCGAAGGATTGTGATTTGATGTTTACATGTATATGTGTGGAAAATGAAAGGGAAACTTTTCCATTCTTTGTTTTTGCTGAGAGGTGCACAGTGCAGAGATTTTGTAAAAGATAATATGGTGAGTGACTGATATACTTCTTAATCTACAAAACAACTTGAAAGGTGAGTTATTTAATTGTGAGGGGATGTATGTAGACTATTTTGATTTTAATCAGACTAATGTATTTCTCCTGCTAAAGTGTAGGGAGTACTTTTTTTCTCTACAATCTTATTGACAGTGTATGTGCATGTAGAAACCATTCTGTGATAAGCATTTGTGTTTTTCATGTGTTTGCAGACAGAAAACTATGCTTTTTTTATATTTTGGTAGAATTAGAAACCAGTCATTGTTAATGAATTTGTGAAATGAGCTATGTTACGTTTCTATACTAAAATGTAGTACTTCTTCTAGATGAAGAAATGTGTTTTGGTATAGTGCAAGGGATAGTGTTGTGTGTCTAGAATCACACAGTGAGTATGTGTGCATTTGGGAATCACTGTGAGAGAAGCATTTGCTAACATCGTGTATTTGCTGACAGATAACTGTTTTAAAACCTGTCAAGTTTTAGTAGCATTAGAAGCCAGTCTTTGCTTATGCATTGATAAAATAAGTCATGCTTTGACACTAATGTGCTGTACTTTAATATGTAGATTGTGTGTAGTCTCCTTACCCCTTGCACAGTAGTGAATGAGTTTTGGTAAGCTGCTAGGGATAGTGTTGCTTGTCTAGAATCACACTGTGAGTCTGTGTGCATTTTGGAACCACTGTGAGAGAAGTATGTGGTAATATTGTGTATTTGCTGACAGATAACTGTTTTAAAACCTGTCTTGTTGTCAAGTTTTAGTAGCATTAGAAGGCAGTTTTTGCTTATGCTTTGATTAAATGAGTCAGGCTTTGACACAAAAGTGCAGTCCTGAAATATGTAGATTGTATCCAGTTGCCTTACCACTTGCACTGTAGTAAATGAGTTTTGGTAAACTCCTAGGGATAGTGGTGCTTGTCTAGAATCACACTGTGAGTTAGTGTGTATTTGGGAACCACTGTGAGAGAAGCATTTGGTAACATCGTGTATTTTCTGACAGGTAACTTTTTTAAACCTGTCATGTTGTCAAGTTTTAGTAGAATTTATTATTTATTTATTTATTTTGAGAATTTGTAAAGCGCGGCTGTCACCATTGCAGGCATCCTGGCGCTGAAAGATCAGAGGAGACGGAAGTGAAAAAACACAGGGAGTGAGAGCTTACAGGCAGACTAACAGGGGAATAACCAAGTTTTAATCCTTCTGAACGGGAGGAGTTCATTGAGGTGCCTAATCTCGATAGGAAGAGTGTTCCATAGTCTGGCAGCTGCCACCTCGAAGGATCTACCTCCGGCTCTGACTTTCCTGAATCTGGGTACGACTACCAGTTTGGCGTCAGAGGATCGAAGCTGTCTGGTTGGAGTGTACGAGGCAAATTTGGATTGTAAGGGGGCTGGGCCAGTGCCATGGAGAGCCCTAAAGACTATACAAAGGGCCTTAAATTGAATCCTCTGTCTTATAGGAAGCAAGTGCAGTTTTGCCAGGGCGGACGGTCCATGAGATCTTCTCGGAAACCCCAGAGCCAGCTTAGCAGCTGCTGATTGGACCCTCTGGAGCCTGTCCAGCAGGAACTCAGGGGACCCAAGCAGGAGAGCATTACAATAGTCCAACCTGCTAAGGATGGTACATCTAACCACTTGGGCGCGGGCATGGGTAGGTAAGAGGGGCAGAACTTTCCTTAGGGAACGGAGGATGGCAAAACAACAGGCAGACGTTTTTTGAACATGCGTCTCCATGCTGAGCCTATGATCCAATATGACCCCTAGGTTACGAACTGATTCCACCGGCCGTACATTGGACCCTGATTCCGGGGGCCAAAAGTTGTTTGGAAACGGTCAGGGAATCCTAGTTCCGGCACTGAAGAGCACCTCCGTCTTCCCTGCGTTGAACTGAAGGGAGTTGTCCTTTAGCCACTGGGACGTGTCACGCAGACAATTGTGTAGGACCTCCACAGAGGTTGAGTCCTCTCCTTCCAAGGAGAGGATCATCTGCGTGTTGTCGGCGTAGTTGATAATCCTGACGTTGAAGCTTTTGATGAGTAAAATCAAAGGTCTGAGGTATTCATTAAAGAGTATTGGGCTGATTGCTGAGCCCTGAGGGACCCCATGCGTTACCAGGGAAAAGGCTGACTGGAAAGGTGGCATGGATACTGCCTGCTGCCTATCCTGCAAAAATGAATGAAACCATTGTAGCGCAGTGTCTCTCACTCCCGCCTCGAACAGCCGCCTCAGTAGGATCTTGTGATTCACCGTGTCAAAGGCGGCAGACATATCGAGCAGGATCAGGAACGCTGCCTGTCTTCTGTCTGCACGCCTTTGAAGCTCATCCATAGCGGTGATGAGGGCTGTTTCGGTACCATAGGCAGGCCGAAAACCAAATTGGTCCCCATCTAGTAATAGATGACGTTCCAGATGGTCGGAGAGATTCTTGCTAACTAGACGTTCAACTACTTTGGCAGGGAAAGGCAGCAGGGAGATGGGCCTATAGTTTTTTGAACAATCAGGGTCTAGGGAGGGTTTTTTTAACAAAGGAGAGACTAACGCCCGTTTCCAATGAGCTGGGACGGTGCCAGTCACCAGGGATTGGTTACAAATTTGGTGGAGTGTGGGGAATAGTTCATCCTCAAATTCCTTCCAGATTTTGGGAGGCACCGGATCCATGGGAGACCCAGAGGCGATTTCTCTAGCTAACTTAGTGAAGGCCTCATAAGTAAGTGGTGGGAACTTGAGTAACGTTTCTTTCGTAGCTGTGGCAGGGCCAGCCAATCGGTCCACCGGAGAACCAGGTCTCAGGTCGGAGGGAGGGACGAGATCTAGAGGAGTGTCCAGGTCTTTAAGGATGAGTTCAATTTTTTCCTTGAAAAATACAGCAAGGTTGTCACAAAGGTCTTGGGACGGGACGATCGTATTCTTGGAACACTCCGGATTGGTGACGCTATTTAGTATATTAAAAATACACCTGGAATTGTTGGTGGTGTTGCAGATCAGAGAGGAATAGTATTCTGCTTTAGATTTTTTAATCAGATTCTTGTAGGCAAGGACCTTAGTTTTCCACACCTCTTTAAAGGTGTCATTATAGTCGCGTCTCCACCTTCTCTCAGCTTGTTTGCATCCCTGTTTTAGGTTTTTTAGGTTGTCATTAAACCAGGGGGCGGAGTCTTTACCCTTACAGCTGCGTGTTTTTAGAGGGGCATGGGCATCGAGGACCGTTGTGATTCTAGTACCGAGAGAGGCGTAATTTTCGTCTATATTCTTATTCTCATTGAAGAGCTGTTCCAAATGGAACACCTCACCGATAGGGTGCAGACGTGTGAGGGCCCTCCAATCTCTGCACTTAACTTCCCTAGTCAACACAGGAGCCTTGTGAGGACCACCATTCGTGTGAATAAAGAATTTTACGAGTGAGTGGTCTGTCCAATCCATAGGGAATGTTTCCCCCATCGCCACCAGGTCAGGTGCCGCGAAGACCAAATCTAGGAGATGACCAGCTTTGTGGGTGGCTTTAGTGGCCAGTTGAGAAAGACCAAAACTTTCACAGGCTTGAAGTAGGTTCCCGAGACCCGAGTCAAGGGTACCATTGCGCCAGAGATTAAAGTCGCCAAGGATAAGTAGCTTATGGTGAGAGAAGGCGATATTAGTCAGGGTAGTTAATAATGCTTGTTGCTGCTGAAGACTGAACGACCCTGGCGGGCGGTAGCATACTATCCCAGTGACAGTAGTCCCGGAGTGGGTCTGAATTGATAGCCCTAAAAGCTCAGTGCCCAGAGTAGGGTCTAAAGTGAGGACCTTAATGCTGCAGGACGCTCTACAAATAGCTCCCACCCCCCCGCCTCTTCCAGTAGGCCTAGGGGAATGAAGAAATTTGAACCCAGGAGGACACGCAAATCCAGGGTCAACCAAACAGTCAGGACGAGTCCAAGTTTCCGTCATGAAAAGAATGTCTAGTTCGTGAGTATCAATCAAGAGTTGGATCTCTGTACTGTGTTTAGGCAGGGACCTAACATTCAGAAGCCCACATTTTAAAAGATCGTCACTCAGGAAGTCGGCTCGTGGGTGTGCCGTATGTAACAGGGAGAATATTCCTTTATCCGCATGGTGCTTACCTATTTGGATGAGCGCCTCTCTAGAGTAGGGGGGCCCAGAAGGAGGCTGATCAAGATGTGAAGGGCCAAGACAGGCAGCATAACTGGCCCATGGCGCTACCTTGGCGCGGATGGGCGCAGGCGTCTGGAAGATGCAAATTTTTTTATAGGGAAATAGCCGGTAGTAAGGGGGTGTGGCCACTGAAAGGGCGTGAAAAGGCGGCAAGAGTTTGTAGTGGTTTTACCGCGGCAGCGCTGAGATCGGCTGCGCGGCCTGGCCAGGAGCAAGCTGGTGCCCTGATGTGGTGCCCGGAGGGGGAGAGGGGTAAGTGATTTAAAAACACACAAGTGACTCTCAAATTGTTAAAAATTATTCAGGTCGCGCTCCAGGCTTCCGCCTCAGGAGATCTATCATAAGTAACACAGGCGCTTGTATTCAGCGTCTTAAGTACTGGTTCGGCGGTGGGCGTGGCCTCTGGGAAAGGGGCGTGGCCTCCGCAAACATCAGGAATGGCGGCAAGATTTTGTAGTGGTTTTACCGCGGCAGCGCTGAGATCGGCTGTGCGGCCTGGCCAGGAGCAAGCTGGTGCCCTGATGTGGTGCCAGGAGGGGGAGAGGGGTAAGTGATTTAAAAACACACAAGTGACTCTCAAATTGTTAAAAATTATTCAGGTCGCGCTCCAGGCTTCTGCCTCAGGAGATCTATCATAAGTAACACAGGCGCTTGTATTCAGGGTCTTAAGTACTGGTTCGGCGGTGGGCGTGGCCTCTGGGAAAGGGGCGTGGCCTCCGCAAACGTCAGGAATGGCGGCAAGATTTTGTAGTGGTTTTACCGCGGCAGCGCTGAGATCGGCTGCGCGGCCTGGCCAGGAGCAAGCTGGTGCCCTGATGTGGTGCCAGGAGGGGGAGAGGGGTAAGTGATTTAAAAACACACAAGTGACTCTCAAATTGTTAAAAATTATTCAGGTCGCGCTCCAGGCTTCGTCTCAGGAGATCTATCATAAGTAACACAGGCGCTTGTATTCAGCGTCTTAAGTACTGGTTCGGCGGTGGGCGTGGCCTCTGGGAAAGGGGCGTGGCCTCCGCGAACGTCAGGAATGGCGGCAAGATTTTGTAGTGGTTTTACCGCGGCAGCGCTGAGATCGGCTGCGCGGCCTGGCCAGGAGCAAGATGGTTCCCTGATGTGGTGCCAGGAGGGGGAGAGGGGTAAGTGATTTAAAAACACACAAGTGACTCTCAAATTGGTAAAAATTATTCAGGTCGCGCTCCCGGCTTCCACCTCAGGAGATCTATCATAAGTAACCATTAGAAGCCAGTTTTTGATTATGCTTTTATTAAATGAGTCAGGCTTTGACAGAAAAGTGCAGTCCTGAAATATGTAGATTGTGTGCAGTTCCCTTATCAGTTCCACAGTAGTGAATGATTTTTGGTAAAGTCCTAGGTATGGTGGTTGTTGTCTAGAATCACACTGTGAGTCTGTGTGCATTTGGGAACCACTGTGAGAGAAGCATTTGGTAACATTGTGTATTTTTTAGCAGATAACTCTTTTAAAACCTGTTATGTTGTCAAGTTTTATTAGCATTAGAAGCCAGTCTTTGCTTATGTGTTGATTAAATGAGTCATGCTTTGACACTAATGTGCTGTACTTAAATATTTAGAGTGTGTGCAGTACCATTACCTCTTCTAGACTAGTGAATGAGTTTTGGTAAACTGCTAGGGATAGTGTTGCTTGTCTAAAATCACACTGTGAGTCTGTGTACATTTGGGTAAGGATTGTGAGAGAAGCATTTGGTAACATAGTGTATTTGATGACAGATAACTGTTTTACAATCTTTGCTGATGCATTGATGAAATGAGTCAGGGTTTGACACTAAAGTGCAGTACCATGTACTATTCTCTTCACTGTGCCAGAACTGAAAATGTAAAAGTTTTACCCAGGCACTAACCTAGCAGTAGTCTGATGATTTAGTCAGTTTCCAAGTACTCATGTTGTGAACCATACATTACCACATAGATTGTTTCAAATGTCTATGCAGTATGCATGCAGTCTGCTAACATACTATACACTTGTCTTTCACATTTTCAATCCGCTAGTCAGTATCCATACACTTCCAGGAAACACCCTGTAACTCCATTTGCAGTCCTCTAGTAACCCATTCAGCATCATGTTCTAATCCATTCACTGTGCCAAACCCCAAACACTTATACATTCACCAAGATACTATCTTTGGAGTACTCTAATCATTCAGTCAGTGCCTAAGTATTCATGCACTGAGCCAGGCCTTAGCACATGGACTGCTTCAAACCCCTATCCACTATGTATGCAGTCTTCTAACCACCTAGACACTTGTCTTTCACACTTTCAATTCCCTAGTCAGTATCCATACAGTCCAGCAAACATCCTGTCACTCCCTTTGCACTCCTCTAGTGACCCATTCAGTACCAAGTACTAATCCATTCCCTGTGCGAAAAGCCTACCACTTATAAATTCACCTAGGCACTCTCCTTGCTGTACTCTAATCATTCAGTCAGTACCCAAGTAGTCATGCAGTGAGCCAGCCCTTAGCACATAGACTGCTTTAAATACCTATGCAGTATGGATGCAGTCCTCTAATCACCTACACAGTTGTCTTTCACACCTTCAATTCCGTAGTTAGTATGCTTACACTTCTAGCAAACACCCTGTCACTCACCCAGTGTGTCTCCTTATAGTACTGTAATCATTTAGTCAGTTAGCATGTAGTCATTTAGTGAGATAGGCTTTAGGGCATGAACTGCTTCAAAGTAGTATGCACTATGCATGTAGTGTTTTAACCATTGTCACACTTGTGGTTCAGGGCTACAGTTTCTTAGTCAGTTTTTATAAAAAATGTGTTTGTACAGTAATGGAATAGTATACATTTGAAAGTTATTAATATACATGTATTTGTGATTCTTTTTTACAGATACAGAACAGGAGTGTTTCTCATCTGTTTGCACTCTTCTTGTGCAAGATTGTTTGGATGAAGGGTACTTAGGTGTTTCATCATACTTGCCGTGCCGCACGAGTATTTTTTGTTAGGATCCCCTCGTAACAGAACTCTTTTGCAAATCTTGCACGTGACGAAGGTGGCATTGGTCTTTGTTTGCCCCTCGAGAAAAGTAGAACATTTCCACACCACTGAAGGAAAACGTTGTGGGCGTGGTGCATCCTCCAAAAGTTCATCCTTAGATTCGGTGAATATTTTAAAGCGACAACATTTACAGTTTTTGTAAGTTAAACTTATAAAATGTTGTTAGCTGTATGCATTTTATATATCTGTGATTTGTATCTTGTTTTTTTGTTGAGAATAGCATGTTGGTTTTTTTTAACAATCTTTGAGATTGTTTTTTTTTGCCCGCTGTTAAGTGATGAGTACGATTGAAATCACTATTTTTAGTGAAATTTAATATATTCTGAGAACAGCAAAAAAGGCAAAAAAATTACTTTGTGGAAATTATGCTGTGTTGTAAAAAATGTATTATTACATGTTATAATTTTTTTTCCTTTTCTTTCACAGACCCAAATTTTAAAATAAGCAATTTTTATGAATTTAGATTGGAATGAAAATGTGAAAAAAATGTGTACCATTTTTCATTCCTATGACTGTGAAGGTAAGTTTAACTAAGTCTCAAAATGCAAGAAGCTACAAAGTTGAAACATGTTTCTAAAAACACTCTGTTTATACCTATGTAGTTTTGAAATCTGACCATAATCAGATATCATGTGACCTGCAAAAAAAGAGATTTGAGGGGTTCATAATTTTTCTATTTTAGCTATTGAAGGACCACAATTATTTCAATCATTCTTCTTTGAACATCTTTGCAGACAAAACTCTGTGCTTACCTTTTATCATTCGCAAGGAATTTTAAAAACGGAAATATGTCACTTTTTGTAACATAGTTATTGTGTAAGATACTCTTTCATATTTACAAAGAGAGGAAAAGGCACTCTGTGCACTTTTTATACTCCATGTAAATACAACCTCATCATGCAGACCACTTTGTGTTGAAAGGGTGTTCTATAAGTGTTGTTGTGCATGATTGCACTTAATACTCATAGAACAAGACACATGTCTAGATTTATCATAAATCATAAATCTCGATATGTGTGTGAATGGTGCACCATTCTAAAATTGGTGTAGGAATGCACAACAAGGAGAATTGTTTTAATTTCTCCACATTTTTATATCTTCAATGCATGCTGAAATGTTCAGCATACATTGAAGGAGACAAATACATTTTTTCATTGTTTTTGTGCAGGAAGGTGTGTCTTTCTGTAGAAAAACAAACAGCAGATGACACAGATATCCTTGCACTATGGTGCAAGGGTGTCTGTGTCACCACATGGCTGCAGTTTAAGCATCCGTGCAGACAGAAGCATAGATTTGCAACATATTTATGTACATATGTTGCATCCCTGTGCTTCGGAAGTACTACAGCACACCGCAGTTAAAGAGGTTACTGTGTGATGCTGCAGCACTTCCTCATAGTTCTGCACTTATACATTCACCATACGCTACAAATGCATTCATTCAATCAATTACGTACTACACATACATTCATCTAAACTAACACTAACAAAGAAATGTAGCTCTTTTTTTAAACCAGGAAAGTTAGTTTTCTTCTTTCTTGTTTTATAATTTTTTTGGGGTTTTCTGAACAATTTTTTATTTTTGGGGGTTTTTCAGCAAAAAACAAACAAAACACAAAACAGATGAAACCAAACAATGAACTTCAGGGAACAATAAAAAATAAAAAAATAAAACCTAGCAAATGTGACTTTCTTGCTGGCGGCAGATCAGATCGATTGACTGCTCACCATAGCACAAAGTCTTATTGCACTTAGTGCAGTGCACTTTTAAAAATTGAAATTGAGGACGGATGTCCAAGGTTTGGGCTGATGGATGCTCTCTTGATGTGCTCGGCTGCGATGAGGTGGAAGGCACAGGAGCAGGAGTGTTTCTCATCCGTTTGCACTCTTGTCGTGCAAGATTGTTTGGATGAAGGCTCCTCAGGTGCTATATCATACTTGCCGTGCCGCACGAGTATTTCTTGTTAGGATCCCCTTGTGACAGCACACTTTTGCAAATCTTGCACGTGACCAAGGTGGCATTGGTCTTATTCTGCCCCTCGGGAAAAGTAAAAAATGTCCACACCACTGAAGAAAAACGTTCTTTGGGTGGTGCCTCCTCCAAAAATTCATCCTCAGAAGTATGAGGAGATGCAGGTGATGCCTGCTGCCCTGAAGCCATTTTTGGTTGAAAAAAGTTAGAGCTAAGTGTAAACTTAGTCTAAAAAATCTTCTTCTCTCCAAAGAGATGCTGCTCTAAAGAAGGTCAAAGAAGAATGATTGAAATGGGTGGGGTCTTTCAATAGTTAGAGGAGGAAGTGTAATGAACCAATCAAATCTCTTTTTTTGCAGGTCACATGGGATCCGCGCATCGTGCGCTTACGCAGCACGTGCCCAGCGCGCATCCGCGAAATTGAATTTAAACAAATTATACGATTAGATGTAAAAATATATTAGTTTTAAGACTAGTTTAGAGTTTGTCTTCAATTAATATTCACATGAAATACATATATATATGTTTTTTTAAATGTTAAACATTTCGCGGGATCCGCGCACCTACCGCGTCATAGACGCAGATGACGCATCGCGGAATCGCATAAACGTCGCATTACGTACATCTAACGTGTCGTGTATAGGCTGAGAGTCGCGTACCGGTCGCATTGCGATCGCGCACTAAACACGTACCCAAAGCATACCATGCGCGGATGCTATCGCGTAGGGATCGGGAACGGTGCGCTTAGGGTGCGCGGATCCAAAAACATTGCAAAAAATATATAAAATAAAGTTTTGCACATATAGTTCAAAAAATATTTTGAAAAATATAAAAGAATATGTTTGAAAAACCCATTAAGTTCAAATAATATTTTTTAATTTTTAAAAGAATTAATTGAAAAAATAAGTTTAAAAAATGGTGATTAAAAGGTATTTTAAAAAAAATTTAATTAATGAAATTGACACACTGAATTTGAAAAATATACAAATCCAATCAAAATCATTAAACATGATATCTTCAGAGATAAGTTATAGATAGGAATTAGCATTTAAAAAACCTTTGAAATTCAATGAAAAAGCCATAGGTTTCATGCACGTTATAGTTAGGAATTGGCATATAAAAAACCTTTGAAATTCACTGAAAAAACCAAAGGTTTCAGGGGCGTTATAGTTAGGAATTGGCATTTAAAAAACCTTAGAAATTCACTGAAAAAACCATAGGTTTCAGGGGTGTTATAGTTAGCTGGACATTTCCCTCGTACAAAACCCTAGAAATTCCCCTGTTATAGTTAGTTCAGCTAACTATAACTCGCGCCCCCGCAATGCACTGCTGATGACGTCACATATTACATCACTCATGACATGGTCAGTGACATCATTGATGACATCACTGATGACATCTCAAATGACATCACTGATGACATCACTGATTACATCATCCATGTGATAAATTACTGCATCTTCTCACACCCTAATATAACCTTTGATACACCGACTCAAAATTTCAGACGTCGATTCTCAAAACCATAGATACTCCAATACCAATAACTACATACCCACTTATTAACTCTTAGGTCTACATACACCTCCACTCATTCACCTGTACAGTCACTCATACTTACAGTCACTCCGTACAAGACTATCATATGCATTTATACACCTACATAGACACTCACACACCACCAATCATCCATAGAGGTACTCTCACACCTAGTCAGTCATGCAAATAATAATCACACTCCCATTTACTCACCTATGCAGTTATACACACTCAAGTTCACTTACTCATAAAAATAGTACCACATTCTTACGCTCTTATACAATGATTGATACAAGAACACACTCATCCATACAGCCACTCTCACAATCACACACTCTCACATATACCCACTTATATACTTTTACACGCATATATACTGCCTTTCACATAGGTAGTTAGTCACAAATGTACCACTGAGATATACATTCAATCCCTAACACACCCATACATACACTCACGCAACCATACAGTTCATCACAGATGCACTCTTAAAACCATGCACCCATAGTATCACCCACTCACACATCTAAGCACAGAGTCACACACACCCTACCCACACAAACACTCAGGCACCCATACAGATACTCAGACAACCAATCAATAACCCATATAGACACTCACATAGCTATTCACAAAACCATGCAGCCACTTATACACCAACAGACAGACACATACAGACATTCACACAGTTTAGTCACTAGTCTGCAGTAAGATACATTTAATGACTCACTTATAGAGTCAGTTACGCACCTAGAAAATCATCCATTCACACACTTGTACAGCCACTCATTCTTCCACAGCCTTTCACTATAAATATATAAAACATATTTAAACTTTACAGAAACACACAGTCACTGCATGACGTCATCAGTGATGTCATCAGTGATGTCATTTGAGATGTCATCAGTGATGTCATCAGTGATGTCACTGACCATGTCATGAGTGATGTAATATGTGACGTCATCAGCAGTGCATTGCGGGGGCGCTGATGACATCACTGATGACATCCTCCAGTGAATATGTGTCTTTCTGAAAAATAAATATTTTTTTTATATGTATATCTAAAGGTTAATGGAACAATAAATGGGTAAATAAGTGTCTAAATGGATGGGTTTTTTTGTAAAATTAATTGTATAACTGACTTATTAACAGTATCTTAGTGAATACAGTGATGTAATATGTGACGTCATCAGCAGTGGATTGCGGTCGCGCAAGTTATAGTTAGCTGAACTAACGATAACGGGGGAATTTCAATGGTTTTTTACGAGTGAAATGTCCAGCTAACTATAACATGCGTGAAACCTATGGTTTTTTCAGTGAATACATATATATATATATATATATATATATATATATTACCTACTGGCGGTCGCCAGTAGGTAGTTATAGTTAGGACCACGTTTCCATAGGAAATCCGCAACATTCTATTTTGAATAACTTTGGCGCCGGTGGACGAATCCTCGCGAATTTTTCAAAATAGGTGGGGCGCTACGCTCCGCTCCTTCCTTGAAAGTCTCGGGGGGATTCGTCAAGCGGGGGCTGAGATAAAAGGGGGGTCCCAAAACACGTTTTTCCCATGCATTTTTCCATAGGACCTTTAGACAGGGCTACAGCCCGAACGGCTGAACAGAATTACTTGAAATTTGGCAGAGAGGTAGTCCCTAGGTCAAGGAAGTGCCTTTTGTAGGTTTGGTGTAAATCTGTTCAGTAGAATCTGAGAAAATAGCCTTTTAATCAATATATATATCTGTGGCAGCTTACCGTGCGCTTACGGTGCGCTTACCGTACGCGTACGGTGGCGTGCGCGAGCGCGATTCTGATTGGCCCTTAGATCTTAGTAAACATTCGAATCGGTCGAAACCAGGAAGCGGCGGCCGCCATTTCGTGTTTTTCACTCAGAAAAAAAAGAGTGATATCTTGAAAAGGGGGCAAGGTGGAGAGTTACAGACCCCCTAACATTTGTAAGGGGGTCAAAGAAGGACAGAAAAGTTCAAAGAAAACATTTATTATTTTTTTTTTAAAAATCGCGGGGTACGCGTACGGTAAGCTTACGGTAAATAAAAAGAGAAATAAAATTCAGATTTAAGTGTTTAGATATTAGGGGGCTCTAAAAAGAGCCGTTGTGTTTATGAAGTGATTTTTTAGTGGTACCTACAAGTAAGTACCGATGCAGAGTCTAAGGTTCAAGAGGAAGACTCTGTTCCCTTCATCATTGAAGTGCACACCATCTCCTCTATAAATGTCTTGCATGTCGTAACGCAAGTTGTTGTGGTAAATGGAACCCATACCATAGTCACGGAGGAAAGCAGAAACAGATTTGTTGACGTGCTTTCTTGCTTTGTCAATCTGCGGACAGAAATGATTGGACCAGTTCCATTTTTGCCTTTGGCATATGTTAGAAAACACAAAGGCAGTTTTAGGAAAAAGTGAAAACAGTTGTGCAAAGGTGTCCTTCATAAGCATTTCCAGACCTACCCCAGTCAAAGTGCCTAGTTCATTGCCACCACAGTGCACTATTATGAGGTCAGGGTGTTGGATTTGCATGAAGGATTTCACCAATGGCATCAATTGGTGCCACTTTAACCCTCTCTGACCAATCCATTTAATGTCTACATTTGGCAAAGCAAGGTCTCTCACCATACCTGTTTTCTCTGCATACTTTTCACTCCAGAAGACATAGCTGTGCCCTACAATCCACACTGTGAACATCTTCCAAGGAGATCTGGATGCACTCAGGAGGTGTAATTCAGTAGAATGGGAAAATGAAATGAAAGACAGTTTGGAAATGGAGGCATACATATTTTTTTCATAAAAAAAAGAACTGATTGGCTGTTTCATACCATTCTAGAATAAAAACTAGGCTGCATGTGTAAATTAATAGAAGCATGTTTTGTATTGGTACAGGAAAATGTGTTACCAAAGAACAGTACTTTGGATTTGCTGTTAGGTTTGAAAAGTCAAGCACTCTTGCTCTGTGGAATTGAAACATTGTTTGGCGAACTTCTGACCTAACTCCACACAGCAGTGTTCCATGAGCTGTTGCTATGGTAGCAGGTAGAAGTCAAGTTGGGGGAAGGGTACTAGGCAGAAGTCAAGTTGGGGGAAGGGTACTTTTGGAAAAGGGTTGGTTTTCAACCAATAGAAAGAGAATAGGAGAGAGGTGTAAAGAAAAGAGATCCTGGCTCTGATAATCTGCTGTTTGAGTGCCACATTTCTTTCACAGCTAACTAATTTTAAAGGTGAGTTTAGAGTTTGAGAGGGGATGTATATGGTAAATTAGTTGCATTAGTAGTAAAAAGGGGGAGTCATTTTTTGGTGCAGAAGCAGACTCTTAGCACACACCCAGCTGCTTTCCATGTGGAATCATGCACAGTATTTACAAGCGAGTGGGGTTTGAGGTTTCAGTCTGTAATGCAAATACATTCAGCATCACTAAGGCTGGTTGCCCTTGCTGGTATGTAGGCAGTCACCCATGATACACATGGTGGTGGTCTGAAAAAGCAGTTTGGACATGTGGTTTTTTAAGAATCTGAAAAGTGGATTCATAATGTGTCAGTCTGTAAAAGTGATTATCACTTGCCAAAAAAATGAGCAGTAAGTGTGCTTTCAAATTGGCAAAGAAATTTCGTTTTGTGACTAATGTGAAAACATGACTCTGTGTGCAAAGAGGAATTATAGGCAGAGATTTATTGCGTATTGCTCTGGTGATTTCACAGTTGCATTAGATGGAAAGGGGGAGCCGTTTTTGGTGCAGAAGCAGACTCTTAGCACACACCCAGCTGCTTACCATGTGGAATCATGCACAGTATTTACAAGCGAGTGGGGTTTGAGGTTTCAGCCAGTAATGCAAATACATTCAGCATCACTAAGGCTGGTTGCCCTTGCTGGAATGTAGGCAGCCACCCAGGTTACACATGGTGGCGGTCTGAAAAAGCAGTTTGGACATGTGCTGTTTTCAGAATCTGAAAAGTGGATTCATAATGTATTTTTCTTTTCCAGAGGGGGAGAAAAAGGTGAATGCTCAATTGGTCACTTGCATACTTTGTGGTCTGGTCCACTTTATCTCTAAAAGCTTTAAAAAAATTAGTTATTAATTTCTCAAGGATCTTGAGATGTGGTAATTGATTTTTAGTGTTTTTAAAAAAAAAAAAAAAAAAATACGCTTACCGTACGCGTACGGTAAAAAAAAATAAAAAAAAAGTTTCAAAGAAAAAATAAAAAAAAGTTGAGAGGTAAGGTTGGCTCTTATAAGAGCCGTTGAGTTCATACAGGGATGGAGGAAAGAAAGAATGGGAGTATTATGAGCGTCTACAAACATGCTGGTCTATCTTATTGTTAATAAGGGGAAGACTGATCTCCCCAAAAACAATAAGACCACCACATCTTGTACACCTCATTTCAACCCTCCCAAATCGAGGGTTGATGTCCACAGGAAAAGAAGAAGGTGATGCTCCCACATCAGAGGAAAGGCTCAGCTGAGCTGCCGATGATGTACTCGGCTGAGCATCTGAGGCTGGGCTCTGGTGACTTACTGAAGGGTTTTCTTCAGCATGTCGAGCAAAGGTCCTTGGGTGTCTGTCCTGGAGGTGTCTCTTCATAGAGTGATTTCCAAAGGAGTATTTCCTCCTTGGATTTCCTCTTGATAAAACACGACCACAAAGTTTGCAAGTGACCAATGGAGCATTCACCTTTTTCTCCCCCTCTGGAAAAGTGAAATACTCCCATACAAAAGAAGTCTTTTGTTTCCTCCTTCTCTGGATCATGGTGGTGCTGCTGGCCTCACTCTCAGAAGAGGTCTGCTGTTCTGCCATTGTATCCCAATGTCAATCCAGCTCCTGCTCCTAGAGAATCACAAGCAGAAATGAGGGGAATGGGTGTGGTGTGGGAAGAATCTGGAACTGAAAGTAGTTTCAACCAATGAAAAGTGTTCTTTCAAGCAGTAATGAGGGGAATGGGTGTGGTGTGGCAAGTTTCTGGAAGTGAAAGTAATTTCAACCAATAAAAAGTGTTCTTTGTAAGTCACATGACCTGCCGTGCGCGCACGTGACGCTTACGGTGCGCTTACGCAGCGCGTATGTCACAATCGCGCATGCGCATTACACGCCCCTGCGTAACCGCGACGTTGCTTCCGGGTGTACGCGTACGTCACGCACGTATTGCGTATCGCGCATGCGCATTACACGCCCCTGCGTACCCGCGACATTGCTTCCGGGTGTACGCGTACGTCACTCACGTACGCGCACCGTACTTATGACGTACGAAGCGCGTACCGTCAGCTTACCGTACGCGCACGGAAAAAAATGCATAAATAAAAAAAAAAAAACCTTTCCATAATGCAGGATATAGTACATATATTATTTTATACAAAGGGTTACAAAAAATGACAAAAAAACATTTGCATTTAAAAAACCGTACAAATTCACTGAAAAAAACATGGGTATCACACACGTTATAGTTAGAAATTAGCATTTTAAAAACCTTGCAAATTCACTGAAAAAACCATGGGTTTCACACATGTTATAGTTAGGGATTAGCATTTAAAAAACCTTGCAAATTCACTGAAAAAACCATAGGTTTCACACACGTTATAGTTAGGAATTAGCATTTAAAAAACCTTAGAAATTCAATGAAAAAACCAAAGGTTTCACACATGTTATAGTTAGCTGGACATTTCACTCGTAAAAAACCAATGAAATTTCCCCGTTATAGTTAGTTCAGCTAACTATAACTCGCGCGCCCGCAATGCACTACTGATGACGTCACATATTACATCACTCATGACATGGTCACTGACATCACTCATGACATCACTGATGACATCTCAAATGACATCACTGATGACATCACTGATGACATCATCCTTGTGAAATAGTAGCAGACCTCTTCTTCCCCTAATATAACCTTTAATACACACATTTAAAAAAATGAAACTAAAATGTTCGAAATAATGAACATATCAATATCAGTTACAACAACCTATTCAGTAATTCTAAGAACCACATACACATACACTCATTCACCAACAGTCCTATACAGTCACTCATACATGTAGTCACTCATCATATGTATTCATACACCTGTACATCCTGTTACACAACGCCACTCATCCATAGAGTTACTCACACACAAAGTCACTCATGCTAATAAAGAATCAAACATCCATTTACTTGCATATACAGTTATACACACACCACCACACCTACTTCTACAGAAACTTACACATACTTAGTCTTTTAAACAATCACTTATAGAAACACATACTTATTCATACAGGAACTCTTTCAATCTCTTACTCTCACATATACTCATTTATATACACCAAAAGACACATATAACAGTTAAAAACATATGTAGTTACTCATGGAGACACTATTGAGATAGTCTTTCACTCACTAACACACCTTTACACATACTCATCCACCCATATAGTCATGCACACATGCTGTCTTCAACACATACAGTGAGTCACTCATTCATGCACCTATGCACTACGTAATACCCCCCACCGAACCATGCAGACACTCAGACTGATACTCAAAAAACCAACTAATAACCTATATTGACTCCCATGTAGCTACTCACCAACCCATGCAGCCACTTATACACAAAGTGAGAGACTGATACAGATATTTACATATTTAAACATTACTCACTAAGCCATGTATTCACTATGATACATTTTAACAATCAGTTACACAATACATTTTTCAAAAAAAATCATCCATTTAGACACTTATATACCCATTTAATCTTCCATCGAGCTTGTGATATACTTATATAAAACCTATTTAATTTTCAGAAAAACACACATTCACTGGATGATGTCATCAGTGATGTCATCAGTGATGTCATTTGAGATGTCATCAGTGATGTCATGAGTGATGTCAGTGACCATGTCATGAGTGATGTAATATGTGACGTCATCAGTAGTGCATTGCGGGCGCGCGAGTTATAGTTAGCTGAACTAACTATAACGGGGAAATTTCATTGGTTTTTTACGAGTGAAATGTCCAGCTAACTATAACATGTGTGAAACCTTTGGTTTTTTCATTGAATTTCTAAGGTTTTTTAAATGCTAATTCCTAACTATAACGTGTGTGAAACCTATGTTTTTTTCAGTGAATATATATATATATATATATTATCTACTGGCGGTCGCCAGTAGATAGTTATAGTTAGGACCGAGTTCCCATAGGAAATCTGAAAATTCTATTTTGAATAACTTTGGCGCCGGTTGACTTATCTTCGTGAAATTTTCAAAACGAATGGGGCGCTCCGCTCAGCTCCTACCCTGAAAGTCTCGGGGTGATTCGTCAAGCGGGGGCTGAGAAAAAACGGGGGTCCCAAAACGCGTTTTCCCCATGCATTTTATAATAGGACCTTTAGTCGAAGGTACAGCCCGAACGGCTGAACTGAATTACTTTAAATTTGCCAAAGAGGTAGTCCTGAGGTCAGGCATGTGCCTTTTGCATATATGGTGTCAATCTGTTCAGTAGTTCCTGAGAAAATTGCAGTTAAAAGTACATAAATATCTATATGCGCGCACCGTGCGCGCACCAAATGTCAGCGAGCGTAATTCTGATTGGTGGTTAGATGTCAGTCAACATTCCAATTGGTCGAAATCAGGAAGTGTCGGACGCCATTTTGTGTGTGACAGTGAAAAAGAAAGGTGGAGAACGTGAAAAGGGGGCAGGGTAGAGAGTTCCTGACCCCCTAGCCTTTGTCAGGGGGTCCCTGAAGGACCCCGAAGGGTGAAAAAAACATTTATTTTTTTTTCAAAAAATCGCGGGGTGCGCGCACCATGCGCGCACGGTGAAAAACCCTTAAAAAAACAAAAAACATTTTAAACTGTTTATAAGTTTATAGAAGATATTAACTATGCTGTTCAACTTTATCCAAATTCAAAAAAAAAAGAGCTGAGCCATTCCATATTACAGGATACAGTCATTCTATAACTGTATACATATGTAGTTTATTGTAAAATAAATATATAAAAAATATAATAATACATACATAAATTAGCATTTAAAAAACCTTACAAATTCACTAAAAAACCATAGGTTTCACTCACGTTATAGTTAGAAATTAGCATTTAAAAAACCTTGCAAATTCACTTAAAAAACCATAGGTTTCACACACGTTATAGTTAGGAATTAGCATTTAAAAAACCTTGCAAATTCACTGAAACAAACATAGGTTTCACACATGTTATAGTTAGCTGGACATTTCACTCGTAAAAAACCATTGAAATTCCCCCGTTATAGTTAGTTCAGCTAACTATAACTCGCGCAACCACAATCCACTGCTGATGACGTCACATATTACATCACTCATGACATGGTCAGTGACATCACTCATTACATCACTGATGACATCTCAAATGACATCACTGATGACATCCCTGATGACATCATCCAGTGAATATGTGTCTTTCTGAAAAATAAATATTTTTTATATATGTATATCTAAAGGTTAATGGAAGAATAAATGGGTAAATTATTGTCTAAATGAATGTTTTTTTTGTAAAATTAAATGTATAACTGACTTATTAACAGTATCTTAGTGAATACAGTGATGTAATATGTGACGTCATCAGCAGTGGATTGCGGTCGCGCGAGTTATAGTTAGCTGAACTAACTATAACGGGGAATTATATATATATATAATATATATATATTACCTACTGGCAGTCGCCAGTAGGTAGTTATTGTTAGGACCTATTTTCCATAGGAAATCCGCAACATTCTATTTGGAATAACGTTGGCGCCGATTGACGAATCTCTGTGAAATTTTTCAAACATTTGGCCAGCTCCGGTCCGCTCCTATCCTGAAAATGTCATGGTGATTCGTCAAGCGGGGGCCGAGAAAAAAGAGGGGTCCCAAAACGCATTTTCCCCATGCATTTTCCCACAGGACCTGTTGACGCAGCTACAGGCCGAACTGCTGAACGGAATTACACCACATTTGGCAAAGAGGTAGTCCTCAGTTCAGACTCGTGCCTTTTGCTTAAATGGTGTAAATCCATTTAGTAGTTCCTGAGAAAATTAGAGTTAAAAAGATAGATATATCTGGGCGGAGCCTAACCACACATCTCATCGTGAGATCTGATTGGCTGTCAGTACTTCATCCAAGAAGTGTTGGCAGCCATCTTGGGACCAATATACATGATAGCACCTCATTAAAAAGCATTCCAGTTAATAGAAGGTTTTAAGACTTTAGTTACATTATAAATCATTTGTTGATGGTACCATACTCATTTTAGGAATTGTGGTATGTTCTAAGGTGATTTTACCATGTGAAAAAGCCTTCCGCTGTGATATCATGAATCATGTTTGAGAGACAACTATTTTCTCATGCTTTTCCCACAGAGGTTTGGAAGGTGATCTATAAGCTAAACTGAGAGCATATTTTCTGTAAATTCACATTATCTTTCTCAGTCATGTGAGAATGAAGTCTGACATTCTCAGTAAAACATGTACATCCAACAAGAGCAGAGACTGTCAGTTGATTCCTTTGTGTTCTACTGCAGCTTCCCAGAGTGTTCTAAAGAACAACTAGAACGCTAACAGTCCTACTTATGACAAACGTATGGCAACCTGAAGACATCTTGATTGGAATGAAGTGGTAACTCTTAAAACATTTAATTTAAAAAGGAACAAAATGAGGGGGTTCATTTTGCCATAGAAATTATGATTAGTGCTGCAGAAAGAAAAATTAGGGCACGTTTTGAGTGACTTCTCAAATCCTCTTCTATTTCATAAAAAAATTCTGACATGCAGACTGAAACATGCACTTTCCTGGTGAGCAGTAGGTTTACTACAGTGATCTAATAAGCAACTAGAGTGCTAACATTCTGAATTTATGGCAAATGTGTGACACATCTGAATGCTTTCTTGATGGAATCAAAGTAAAAAACTGAAAATATTTCCTACTGAGGAGACTGTAGTAAATAAGGAAATTAGGAAACTTCATAACAAATAAGTCTCCCAAAATGGCCACCAGAGACAAAATAGCCCAAATGTAGCACAAATATCACCCAGATGTAGCCCAAGTATAGCCCAATGACAGAATGTCCCAGAGTGTTCTAACGAACAACTAGAGCACTAACAGTCTTACTTATGACAAAAGTATGGCACACCTGAAGTCATCTTGATTGGAATAAAGTGGTAACACTTAAAACATTTAATTTACAAAGGAACAAAATGAGGGGGTTCATTTTGCCATAGAAATTATGATTAGTGCTGCAGAAAGAAAAATTAGGGCACATTTTGACTTCTCAAATCCTCTTCTATTTCATAAAAAAATTCTGACATGCAGTCTGAAACATGCACTTTGAATACCAGCAGCAGACTTCCCTGGTGAGCAGTAGCTTTACTACAGTGATCTAATGAGCAACTAGAGTGCTAACATTCAGAATTTATGGCAAATGTGTGACACATCTGAATGTCTTCTTGATGGAACCAAAGTAAAAAACTGAAAGTATTTCCTACTGAGGAGACTGCAGTAAATGAGGAAATTAGGATACTTCATAACAAATAAATCTCCCAAGATGGCCACCAGAGACAAAAGAGCCCAAATGTAGCCCAAATATCACCCAGATGTAGCCCAAGTATAGCCCAATGACAGAATGTCCCAGAGTGTTCTGAAGAACAACTAGAGCGCTTAGTCTTACTTATGACAAAAGTATGGCACACCTGAAGCCATCTTGATTGGAATAAGGTGGTAACACTTAAAACATTTAATTTAAAAAGGAACACAATGAGGTGGTTCATTTTGCCATAGAAATTATGATTAGTGCTGAAGAAAGAAAAATTAGGGCACATTTTGACTGACTTCTGAAATCCTCTTCTATTTCATTAAAAAATTCTGATATGCAGACTGAAACATGCACTTTTAATACCAGCAGCAAACCTCTGTGGTGAGCAGTAGCTTTACTACAGTGATCTAATGAGCAACTAGAGTGCTAACATTCAGAATGTTTGGCAAATGTGTGACATATCTGAATACCTTCTTGATGGAATCAAAGTAAAACACTGAAAGCATTTCCTACTGAGGAGACTGCAGTAAATGAGGAAATGAGGAAACTTCATAACAAATAAATCTCCCAAGATGGCCACCAGAGACAAAAGAGCCCAAATGCAGCACAAATATCACCCAGATCTAGCCCACATGTAGCCCAATGAAAGAAGGGTGCAAAACACTTATTTTTGTTGTGTATTTGCAGTTTTATATAGTGCAGACTTGTCAGGTATTGGAGTGCTTTACATGAGCATTGGTTACATCACACAAGATCAAATTCATTTTGGTTGTAGACATGGGGAGATTAAGTGATTTAACCAGAATCACAGAATGTTGAGCTGAAGCAGAAACTCCAACCTGGTTCCCCAGTTGCAAAGTCTGCAGCTCTGGAAGTAACACCACATCCTCTCCCCTAAGTGCAACATTTAATCAAGTGGTCAACTGGATAAAAAAACATAAAGATTACAAATAATTTAAAAGTTCTTTGTCGCTATTTGAAAACTCAGAAAATATGTCCTCATTTTAGTTTTTTAGAGAACTGACCATAATTTTGATGCAAATAAGACCCTCTCATATATGTAATTTCTAAAGGAAATGCTCTAGGTATTACAGTTTTGATTACATCAAGATGACGTCAGGCGTTCCACACTTTTGTAATAAATATAGAATGTTAGCAATCTAGTTGTTCATTGGGATACTGTTGAGAGGCAGAGGCCAGGGGCACGGACTCTGAAAATTGAAGGCAGGTAGGAGAGTGCAGAGGCAACAATTTGACCACACTGGGTAGGCAGGAAGGGCAGTGTCAGCACGACAGACTATGGAGGGCAGTGGAAAGGGGGGCAGGGGCAACAAACCAACAATACAGGACTGGCAAGAGAGGCTGTGGCAATATAATAGACCATTGCGGGCAGAAGGAAGAGGCAGTGGTAGTACAACCATACATGCCAACAGATCCGTTTCAGCCAGGAAACGTCCAATGTTTTTAAGCACAAATGGCTTTATTTGATCTGTCTCCTGTCTACAATCTCCTCTTTTTCAATGTAACTCAAAGGGGAAAATCAATACCCCAGTTTTTTTTCAAAATCTCCCTCTTACCAAGTTCAAAATGTTCGCAAGTATGGTACATTGGATCATGGTAGGCAGGAGGAATTGGGGTAGCGACATGGGCTCAGATAACAGAGGACAGGAGGGACATGGAGAGGTGCACCAAACTGACCCTACAGGGCAGGCATCAGGGTTTGCATCAGCACAATACACCACACAGGGCATGCGGGACAGGAGTGCAGCACAACAATCCATAGAAAGCAATAGAGAGGGGACAGGACCATGCACATGGACAACAGAGAACAGAGGGGAAAGAGGTAATGGTAGCTAGCTGACCATAATGGACAGACAGGAGAGAAAGCTGCAGCATAACAGACCATAAAGGGCAGGAGGGACAGATCAGGGGCATTACAATGGAACAGACAAGCCAGGAGGGAGGGAATAGGGGTCTGTACATGGAAACAGAGGTCTGAGGGCAAGGGGGCAGGGCAGGAGCAGCAAGATGACCATGGAGGTCAGGCAGGATGGGCACTAGAAACAAGACACACCATGGAGAGCAACAGTGAGACTATGATGGCATACACACAGACCATGGAGGGAAGGTGGGAGGGGGTCAGGGGCAGCTAGCTGACCACACAGGGAAGGTGGGAGGGTCCATGGCAGCACAGAAGACCATGCATGGCAAGCGGGAGGGTTAGTGGCAGCACAATGGCTATGATGGGCAAGAAGGAGGGTGCAGGGGCATGCACAAAGGACCATGGAGGGTGGAAGGGAGGGTCAGGACCTGGGCACAGACAAGAGAGTTCAGGGGAAGGGGCCTCACAACAGACCGTGCGGGGCAGGCAGGAGGAGCTGTTGCAGCACGACAGACCAGGGAGGGCAGAAGGGTGTGGCAGTAAAATGGAGCTAAGCACAGAGGCTAAGCAGGAGGTCAATGATTGGCCATAGAATTGGGCAATGGAGGGCAGGAGGAGTGGACTGGTACATCATGCTAAATGGAGGGCAGTGGCAGCACATCAGACCATGCATGGCAGGAGGGAGGAGGCTAGTCCATGGATTCAGACAACAGAGGATAGGGAGGAGGTGGATGGGGCAGCAAGCTAACTGTTCAGAGAAGGTGGGTATTAGGAACTTTATTGTTTTTAAAATGCGTGTCTGTGCGAACTACTTAAAATATGAACAAGTATGCAGCATAATCTCACTTTTATTCAGAAAGAAGAGGATGTTTGTGACTGTGACTCTGGGCTCACTTAGCAGAAACACCCCCTGACCCTCCACCCCCCATCGCAAAATGTAATGCCTGTGAAAAGGGTAGGTGGACGCAGTGTTATATAGAACATAGTCCTGAGAGCACAATTGAAAATGAAAACTAGATATAGTATATGGTATAAACTATGCACCAAAAAGTGTGATATAAGATGAACCGGTGCGTGAAATATAATATGCAATACATTGTGCACAATGACAGAGTCACTGAGAGCGCGAGATAGCACAGGCACTAGCGCGTGCTATGCGATATGCGCCTTGGAGTGTAATATGCACAGGGCAGTGTTGTGTAAACTAACTAGTCTCTAAAGTTGTAATATAAAATATGTGCTGGGGAGTGTAACATTGCATATGCACTGTGACAAAGATATGGATCCCAGATTGTAATATGTAAGGCATAGCGCTGTGCCTTATAACATAGGCATCGAGGAAGGCACGTTAGATGGGGCAATATAACCTGTGCGAAGGCAAGTGTGGCATGACATATTCATGGGGTGGTGTTACAGTGCACATGGGCTAGAGAGTGTCATAGCATACGCACTAGCTGGTGGAATACAACACAGAGGTCTGTGGCATTCGGCGGGCACTGGTGGGTGTAACTCAGCATTGGGCTCAGCCAGTAGCACGCTGTGACTCTCAAGTGAGGTTCGTCTCCTTTCCAGAGAGTAAAATAAAAAGTATTACACATCCGGCGGTGGATGTGTGTTTTATTAACCGTGAGGGGGGTTTCTTGCATAGTTTGGTTGAATTTTTGTCGAATCCCCTTTGAATGGCTTGGTGTGCGTGTGTATTAAATGTGCCCATCAATAGCTACCCATGTTTGTATAAATAAACGACAAGGGTGTCTACTTGGAGAGTATCCACCGGTGGGGGCGCCGGGATTAGGCACGGTAGGGTGACAGACACGTCAGAGCTTCACTAGCGGTGTAAATACATTCCTTGTGGATTCATTGTATGCATGTCGGAGGGGTAGTAAGGAAATGGAGATCTCTAAACACTCACGACTTTGTGTCTTCCTTGGCGAACTCAATCCCAGCACATACACATGATATTAATCTTATGGAAAACAACCTCAATGACTGGCTCTTGGCAGCCTGCAATGAGCATGTTCCTCTGTCCAGATTTTCTCTTGCTCGTCGAATGGACGCCCATAGGTGGTTCATGGCAGATTTAAAAAAACAAAAATTGAAACTGCGCCAATTTGAGAGGAAATGGAGACACGGGTACTCAGTTGAGGACAGAGTGTCATACACGACTGCCCGTAGGAACTATAAGAACTCTATTCTAACCACCAAGGCTGCATTTTTCTCTGATAAAATTTTGAACGCACACAATAAATCTAGAGAAATTTTCAGGGTGGTGAACGATCTCTGCAATGATGTTAAAACCTCCCCCCCCAAGCCCCCACACAAGAGCTTTGCAATCAGCTCAATAATTTTTTCATGGATAAGATAGCCACAATAAAAGAAAGTATCTTGGAAAGGCCTAACATGGTGGCCATCGAGGACATCTGCAGAAATCCATCTGAATTCGAGGTCTTTCCCCTGATGAATCAATCTAGGTTATGGGAACTGATGAATCGCGTGAAGTCCGGTTCACCTAATGACTGCTGCCCCCCGTCCGTCCTGATGGATGTCTATTCAGCCCTCCCGCTAGGCATACTCCCCCTCTTGAATGAGTCCCTAGCTCAGGGAATAGTCCCCACTTCATTTAAAAACGCAACGCTGGTCCCGCTAATTAAAAAAACGGGTGTTGATCCGGCTAATCTCTCTAACTACCGGCCCATTTCCCTTCTCCCTTTTGGAGCAAAGTTTCTGGAAGCCCACGTGACTAGCTGCATCTCCAATTTCATCGAAACATCGGAGTATCTGGAGACTAACCAAGCCGGTTTTCGCCAGGCGCACTCAACCGAAGCAGTGATCCTCGCAGTTCTGGACACAATGAGATCCAACGCCGACAGAGGTATACATCAGGCCTTGGTGCTTTTGGACCTGTCGGCGGCGTTCGAGACGGTGGATCATACCATCTTATTACACCGTGTCGAACAAGCTGGTCTACGAGGATCGGCCCTCGGTTGGGTGAAGTCATTCCTGAGCAATCGAACTCAGGCAGTTAAACTTGGGAACTTTATAGCGCCCAAGATATCTACCACCTGTGGTGTCCCGCAAGGTTCGTCACTATCCCCCCTTCTATTCAACCTATATCTTAAACCCTTAAACCCTATAAATCGTGACCCTCTAGGAGGGTCACGATTTATAACTATGCTGACGACCTGCAGCTAATTTTCCCATTGGACTCTACTGACTCCGCCGTGGAATTTCAGGGAACTATGTTACATATCCAACGGTGGATGGAGTTGAATCATTTAAAACTTAATCCCGAGAAGACCGAGCTGGTACTCCTGGGCAGAAGTTCGATCAGCTGGGGCCCTCACTTCTGGCCGTCAACAATGGGTTCCCCTCCCTCTCCCTCTTCTTCGGTGAAAAGCCTCGGGATTACCATTAACTCTGATCTCTCCCTGAATAGCCAGGAAGGAGCGGTGATCTCGTCCAGTTTTCATCAATTGCGCAAAATCCGAAAAATTGCTCTTCTACTTATTCACTCTGCCCTCATTCATGTGGTACTCGCCTTAATCCTGTCCCGATTAGACTTCTCTAATTCTATTTATTTAGGTCTCCCCTTGTTCTTGCTGAAACGCTTGCAGACAGTGCAAAATCAAGCGGCCAGATTAATCTTCAAGACCCGCGGTAGGAGCTCGGCGAAACCATTGTTGGCCACTATTCACTGGCTACCCATAGCCCAACGGGTAATATTTAAAGCAGGTTGCTTGGCGCTTCACGGGAAAAGTCCTATGTTCATTAATAACTTAATATGCAAACATGAGCCTGCTCGCAATCTTCGCTCTGCTCATCAGTCCCTCCTCTCTGCAATGGCGCTTACTGGACGTACCTAGTGGGCTATTTTGCCCCTAGGGACCCTCTGGATTGAAGGTGACTTAATCTCCCAACTTAAAACGCCCACAGGGCGTGTTTACACAGTTGGGAAGGAAGGGGATGGGGCCTGAGGTGATGTGTGCAAACACGCCCTATGGCGCGTTTTAAGTTGGAGAAATAATTCTCCTTCAATCCTGAGGGCCCCTGGGGGCTAACTAGCCCACCAGGTGCTTCCAGTAAGCGCCACTGAGCTGCGTTGCAGAGAGGTGGTCCAGGCCGTGCCACTTTTTATACCTCTCTGCAACGCAGCTCTGTGGCGCTTACTGGAGGTACCTAGTGGGCTAGTTTGACCCTAGGGACCCTTAGGATTCAAGGGGACCTAATCTCTCAACTTAAAACGTCCACAGGGCCCGTTTACACAGTGGTGAAGGGAGGGGACGGGGCCTGAGGTGACGTGTCCAAACACACCCTGTGGCGCGTTTTAAGTTGGGGAAATAATTCCCTTTCAATCCTGAGGGACCCTGGGGGCCAACTAGCCCACTAGGTTTACAGTAAGCGCCACTGCGCTGCATTGCAGAGAGGTGGTCTAGGCCGTGCTCCTTCTTACATCTCTCTGCAACGCAGCTCTGTGGTGCTTACTGGAGGTACCTAGTGGTCTAGTTGGATCCTAGGGACCCTCAGGATTCAAGGGGACTTAATCTCCCAACTTAAAATGGCCACAGGGCGTGTTTACACAGTGGGGAAGGGAGGGGACGGGGCCTGAGGAGACGTGTGCAAACACGCTCTGTGGCGCATTTTAAGAGGTAGTTTTAATCCCCTGCCCTAATATATACTAGGGGCTTACAGAGGAGGTCATGCTAATCACAGGGGGACCCCAACGCATAGTGTTCCCTAGTGTATGTAGGTGTTTTCACTGTATTCTGAGTGTCTTTTAACATAGCACTGGCTCTAGGACTGGTTAGTCAGACTCAGTTACCACCAGTATCTGTCTGAAAAAGTTGAGGGTACAGGATGATTTTGCAACAAGGCTTCTTTCTGCTCTTCTGTTTGTTCTTTCTGCACGTTATGCTTCTTCCTGCACTTTTCTTCGTCTTTGAGGACTTCAGTTGCTTCTTTCTGCATTTCTTTTTTTTCTTTCTGTGCGTTCTTTCTTCTTTCTTCACATGTCCTATCTCTGTAGGCATAGTTAGAAATTAGCATTTAAAAAACCTTTGAAATTCACTGAAAAAAAACATAGGTTTCAGGCACGTTATAGTTAGGAATTAGCATTTAAAAAACCTTAAAAATTCACTGAAAAAAACATAGGTTTCAGGGGCGTTATAGTTAGCTAGACTTTTCACTCGTACAAAACCATAGAAATTCCCCCGTTATAGTTAGTTCAGCTAACTATAACTCGCGCGCCCGCAATGCACTGCTGATGACGTCACATATTACATCACTCATGACATGGTCAGTGACATCACTCATGACATAACTGATGACATCTCCAATGACATCACTGATGACATCACTCATGACATCATCCTTGTGATAGAGTGGCAGAACCCCTCTCCCCCTAATATAACCTTTGATACACACATTCAAAAATAGAAACTAAAATGTTCAAAACAATGGACATACCAATACCAGTTACAACAACCTATTCAGTAATTCTAAGATCCACATACACATCCACTCATTCACCAACAGTCCTATACAGTCACTCATACATGTACTCACTCATCATATGTACTCATACACCTTTACATCCTGTTACACAATGCCACTCATCCATAGAGTTACTCACACACATAGTCACTCATGCTAATAAAGAATCAAACATCCATTTACTTGCATATACAGATATACACACACCACCACACTTAGTTCTACAGAAAATTACACATACTTAGTCTTTTAAACAATCACTTATAGAAACACATACTTATTCATACAGGAACTCTTCCCATCTCTCACTCTCACATATACTCACTTGTACAAAACCATAGAAATTCCCCCGTTATAGTTAGTTTAGCTAACTATAACTCGCGCGCCCGCAATGCACTGCTGATGACGTCACATATTACATCACTCATGACATGGTCAGTGACATCACTCATGACATAACTGATGACATCTCAAATGACATCACTGATGACATCATCCTTGTGATAGAGTGGCAGAACCCCTCTCCCCCTAATATAACCTTTGATACACACATTCAAAAATAGAAACTAAAATGTTCAAAACAATGGACATACCAATACCAGTTACAACAACCTATTCAGTAATTCTAAGATCCACATACACATCCACTCATTCACCAACAGTCCTATACAGTCACTCATACATGTACTCACTCATCATATGTACTCATACACCTTTACATCCTGTTACACAATGCCACTCATCCATAGAGTTACTCACACACATAGTCACTCATGCTAATAAAGAATCAAACATCCATTTACTTGCATATACAGATATACACACACCACCACACTTAGTTCTACAGAAAATTACACATACTTAGTCTTTTAAACAATCACTTATAGAAACACATACTTATTCATACAGGAACTCTTCCAATCTCTCACTCTCACATATACTCACTTATATACACCAATAGTCACATATACTAGTTTAAAACATATGTAGTTACTCATAAAGACACTATTGAGACAGTCATTCACTCACTAACACACCCATGCACACACTCATCCACTCATACAGTCCTGCACACATGCTGTCTTCAACACATACAAACAGTGAGTCACTCATTCATGCACCTATGAACTACGTAATACCCCCACCGAACCATACAGACACTCAGACACTCATACTGATACTCAAAAAATCAACTAATAACCTATATAGACACTCATGTAGCTACTCACCAACCCATGCAGCCACTTAAACACAAAGTGAGAGACTGATACAGATATTTACATATTTAAACATTACTCACAAAGCCATGTATTCACTAAGATACACTTAATCAGTCAGTTATACAATCAATTTTTCAAAAACAAATCATCCATTTAGACACTTATATACCCATTTATTCTCCATCGACCTTGAGATATACATATATAAAACATATGTAATATTCAGAAAAACACACATTCACTGGATGATGTAATCAGTGATGTCATCAGTGATGTCATTTGAGATGTCATCAGTGATGTCATGAGTGATGTCACTGACAATGTCATGATTGATGTAATATGTGACGTCATCAGCAGTGCATTGCGGGCGCGCAAGTTATAGTTAGCTGAACTAACTATAACGGGGGAATTTCTATGGTTTTGTATGAGTGAAAAGTCCAGCTAACTATAACGCCCCTGAAACCTATTGTTTTTTCAGTGAATTTTTAAGGTTTTTTAAATGCTAATTCCTAACTATAACGTGCCTGAAACCTATGGTTTTTTCAGTGAGTATATATATATATATATATATATATATATATATATATATATATATATATATATATATATAAAACCAGACCACTGTGACCCACTCAAAAGGTATGTTGAATTGGATGCCCCCGATTGGCAAGTTCTGATATATTTATAAGTCCCTAATATATAGTATCCAGGACATGTAAGACAGAGTGTCCACCCAGTGCTATAGCACTGTTCATGCAACCCTGAGTATGACAATAAGCAAAATGGCTCCCAGCGTGCCACTGCAAACTGGAAAGGCAGTGTTTGTGTTGCTAGTTCAACTTTACCATTTAAATTAATGACAAAGCCACCACTCCCTCAACAATGTAAGTCTTCCCTAAGGAAGGCCTTTAGAGCCCTTTGGCAGGGAGTTGTAGAGTGTTAAGCAAGACATATAGGTTTATATATGTCTTAGAGGCAAAACCCTTAAAGTTGTAGTTTTGCTGAAGAAAGGTTAGTAGCCCATTTGGCTAATACAGGAGTACCAGCTGCCATCCCAGCCTGTCTAAATTCTGAATTGGACTACCTAACTGTTTACTTTAAGGTATCACATTAATCGTGACATTAAATCTGAGTTGGTGCCTGAGTCGAAATTTATGTCACAATTAAAGTTAAGGAACTTTTAGAAAGTTGCCATTCTGTGCTCCAGCTGGTCCAGTTGTCTTGCAAAGCCTTTGGCACACACACCGCTTCCTGCCCACCTGGGGGAGTCATGTAAACGACTCCCAGGCTTAGAAACAAAGGCAGCTGCTGCAGAGTGAGGTGTGACCTTCTCTCCTAGAAAGGCCTCTTGGGCGTGCCTAAAAGGGGAAGAGCCGCTGGAGATAGCACAGCCAAAAGGCTGCCTTTTGTTCAAGTAGACTAGTTGGAGACAAGGACGGACAGGGAAGACCCTTTATCACACTGGTTTTCTTGTGGACGTGTAGCCCTTAGGCAGCCACACCTCTGGGGTGGGCTATCAATTTCCTCACAGTTGAGGGAAGGTCCCCACATCCTGATCGTGGCAAGAACATTACACTCTGGGATTACCAAATTTCACACATCACCGTAACATTGTCACCAAAGAGGAGGGAACCTACTAGCCCATTGGCTAGTGATCGCGTTGTCCCCTTAGGGCACTTTCACGGGATAAAATTGGCACCCCTGGCATCCTGGACCTTAGTCCACATTGGATTTGGAGAAAGAACCAAAGAAAGACTGCCCTGCTGACTTAAAAAGCTTCACAAAGCGAGGCTGCAACTTCCAAAGGACTGAACCTGCTGCACTTTGGGCTAGTAAAATTTGGACTGTGCACGTGACTCTTGGCTCGAGTAAAAGTTGATTCCCAGCCCCAGATCAGTGTAGTGACTCCAAGAATCCATTGACTGAGCCCCTTTAACCAGCTTCAGGGACAACAGAGCTGAAGAAGCCAAATCTGACAAGTTGGTAGCCACATAAACCGTTGGCTGCTACCTGCTGCCGGGTGCCCAAAGTGACTAATCCATGATGACCAAAAGTTGCACCCAAGTCTACTAGATCCGAGAGTGCCATCAGAGACCGGATCTGTCAACTAAGAGGGACACTAGCCCCCACCAAAGATTTTCACTGTGACAGCTGTGTCGTGAGATCGGTAGCCCATCCGCAGTGCCTTTGCCTGTCGCAAAATGGACCTCGTGAGACCTCAAGTTCCATGACCAAAGTCACCCATTATCACTAAACAAATCAAAGGTTGCAGGGACATTATAGTTAGGTTCAGATTTTTCACAAATAAAACCATAAAATTCAGCAGTTATAGTTATCTCAAGAAATAATAACTTGTGTCCTAAGGTTACAATAATTTGCGCCCCCACCCTACAAGTTTTCTCATCAATAATTTTATTGCACATGTTGCAGTGATATTATCAATGATATTACAGAAGATGTCATGACTGATGTAATATGTGGGGTAATTAGCCGCGCATGGCAAGCGCACGAGTTATAGTTAACTTAGGACATGAGTCATAATTTCTTGCCCTGTAATATATTTCAAGATGAAGGAGCTGTGTGGCCCCATTCTCCAGGCAGATTTTGGCACCGGGGACCCCATCCACCACAGCCTGCCATATTTTGTGGGGGAGGAGGGCATATGTCCTCCCTTCATGGGCCAATTTTGACACCAGGGACCCCATCCCTTGGTGCCCAGCACCTATTTAAATGGAGAAGGTGGCATGCAGCTCCTACCCGTGCCAATATCGGCCACTGAGACTCCCTCCCCAGGGCTCAGCCAAGTCTAAAGGGGGAGGGGGCTGCACAGCCTCCCGACCTGGGCTGTCTTGCCTGTGGATCCTCTCCCTGGGCTTAGCCTTTTAAAAAGAGTGGGAAATGGGAATAGGGCCCCCCCTCAGGCTGATTTCTGCCCCTGAGACCCCATCCCCAGTGCCTGGCAAACTAGATAAGGGGGAGGGGCGCATGCTGTCCCCACCCTGGGCTGATTTTGACCCCATTTCCTGGGGCACAGCCTTTTGAAAAGAGTGGGGGAATATGCAGTGCCCTTCTCCAGTCTGATTTCAGCCCCAGGCAATCCCATACCCCGGAGCCCAGCCAACAAATGTTGGGTGCCATGGTGCCCACCCAGGGCACTCACCACACTATGGTTGGGGAGTGTGGAAAGAGCCCCAAGGCCCACGCTGCCCATCCGACACCCCATCTCCACCGGGAGCTGGCATTGCTCCCCCACAGGGAACTGCTAAAAATGCTTCTTCCTGCAGGCGGTAGCAATTTTTTCATTAGTTCCCTGCCCACAACAGTGAGCAGTGAAACTGATAAAAAGACTTGAAATTGCTCCCGTCAACTGAAAGCAATCACAAGTTTCCCTGCCCATGCTCAAGTCAGCCTGGTGAGTGGGGCTACGCACCCCTCCCCCTTTTTGATTATGAACGAGCCCCGGGGTTTGTGTCCTGGGGCCGTAAATGGCCTGGGGCGGGAGGCTGCATGCCCCTTCTTCTTTTTGACTACTGTCAGGCCCAGAGTGATAGGATTCCAGGGTCAAAATTGGCCCAGGATTGGGGCTGTGTGCCCCCTCCCACTTTTTTTAAAAGCCGGACCCCAAAAGATGGGGCCATAGGGCAAAAGTCAGCAGGGAAGGGGCCACGCGCACATCCCTTAACCCCAAACATATATATTGTTCCCCCAGGACCTGGCCCACGCATGGGGCATAAAAAAGGGTGGCAGACTGACTGTTTTTTTCATTTTTTATGTTGCCTCAGATCCTACGCAATTTACCAGGAAAATTAACAAAAAATAAAATTTATGGTCTCAGGCGAGGTCCCTGTGGGACCCCACCACCAGGCCTAGCGGGTCTGGGTATTCCTATCCTGCCCCCTTCTGTTTTTTTTTTGCATTTTTCTTGGCCCTTGAGCCGAGTCCTGACACCACTTCCCCTGTGAAGTAGTGGCAACTAATCACAGCATTGTTATTGGCCCATGGATTCTGGAATCCACCGTGGTGGATCTACAGTGGAGCTGCATCTCTAGATCCACATAAATATTTTTTAACTCTCAAAAATGACTGAACAGATTTACACCCAATTACAAAAAAGCTTTCTTTCTGAATCAAGATCTAGCTTTCTGGCGAATTTGGTGCAATTTCGTTCAGCGGTTTGGGCTGTAGTTGTGTCTAAAATCCCTATGGGAAACTGCATGGGCAAAACACGTTGTGGGACCCCTTTTTCCTTTGCCCCCTCCTGATGAATCACCCCAAAACTAGCAGCTGAAGTGAGTGGCAAACTAGTTTTGAAAACTTTTGTGAAGATTCGTCAAATGGCACCAAAGTTTAAAATGACATCACTGATAGCATCATCCAGTGATTGTTTTAACATATATTGTGTGAGTGGCTGAGTGACTATGTGTTTCCACATATGAATGGGTGTGTGATTGACTGGGTGTGTGAGTGGGTTTGTGAGTTGCTGTATGGATGAATACGTGGGTGTGTGAGTAGCTGTATGGGTGAAGAAGTGGGTGTATGAGTAGCTATATAGGTGAATAAGTGGGTGTGTGTGTAACTGTATGGGTGAGTTAGTGGCTGTATTGGTGAGTGAATGGGTGTGTGAGTGGGTGTATGGGTGAGTGAGTGGCTGTATGGGTAAGTGAGTGGCTGTATGGGTGGGTGAGTGGATGTGTGAGTGGCTGCATGGGTGATTCATTGTCTGTGTGAATGATTGCATGGGTGAGTGACTGCGTGTGTAAGTGGCTGTGTCGGTGAGTAATGGTCTCTTTGAATGGTGTTTGGTTAACTGAGTGGGAGTGGGTATGGGTGTATTAGAGAGTGACTGTGTGAGTGGCTGTATGGGTGAGTGAGTAGATGAGTGAGTGCATGTATACATGTGTGAATGGGTATGTAAGTAGTTGTGTGGGTGTGTAAGTGGCTCTGTTGAGAGGCTGAATGGGTGAATGAGAGGGTGTATGAGTGACTATATGGGTGAGTGAGTGGCTGTGTGAGTAGGTGTATGGGTAAGTGAGTGGCTATGTGAGAGGTTGTGTGTTTGAAGGAGAAGTGTGTGAGTGGCTCTATGGATGAATGAGTAGATATGTGAGTGCTTCTATGGGTGTATGAGTGAGTGTGTGAGAGGTTATGTGGGTATGAGTGGTTCTATGCATGATGTCATCGGTGATATCATTTGTGATATCATCAGTGATGTCACTGACCATGTCATGAGTGATATAAAATATGGGGTGATAAGCAGTGCATTGGGGAGGACGTTATAGTCAACTCAGGTAACTATAACTACTGAATTTCTTTAGTTTTGTGCATGTATAATCTGAGCCTAACTGTAACGTCCCTGTAACCTTTGTTTTTTTCAGTGAATTTCTAAGGTTTTTTAGATTTTATTTCCTAACTATAACATCCCTGTAACCTTTGTTTTTTTTATGTGAATTTCAAAGGTTTTTCAAATTCTATTTTTTAAGTATTTTGTCTCTGTGATGTTTAGTTTCTGAAAGGTAATTTCCAGGGTTTATTTTTAGTTATAAGTATACTAAAATCTGTTTTGCTTGTTAATTTAGTATTATTTTTTTAAACTGTAGACATTTAAGAAATATATACTTTATATGCATTTTAAAAGGCAAAAATCAGATATCTACTTAATGTAAAAGTTATAGGGCCCGATTCACAGAATTAACTTAAGACTAAATCCTAAACTTACTACTTTGCGGTATTCACAGAATGCACTTACTAGTTTTGGTATTCACAGACTGCACTTACTACTTTTGGTATTCACAGAATGGATTTACGACTACTAACTTTGCGTCCGCACCCGGGCCGGAAATTCCGGCCCGGAGGCGGAGCTTCCAGCCCGGAGGCGGGGCTTCCGGGCCGGAGGCAGAGCTTCCGGCCCGGAGGTGGGGATTCTGGCCAGTGGCGGAGATTTAGCCATGGCCGAAATCTCCACCTCCGGGCCGGAAGCTCCGCCTCCGGCCCAGAAGCCCCACCTCCGGGCCGGAAGCTCCGCCTCCGGGCCGGAATTTCCGGCCCGAGTGGGGACGTAAAGTTAGTAGTCGTAAATCCATTCTGTGAATACCAAAAGTAGTAAGTGCAGTCTGTGAATACCAAAAGTTGTAAGTGCATTCTGTGAATACCACAAAGTAGTAAGTTTAGGATTTAGTCTTAAATTAATTCTGTGAATCGGGCCCATAATGTTTTGTTAATGTAATGGAACAATATATTTTTGTAAATTATCTTTTGGGTACTGCGGTACTTCTGTTGGTTTGAAAACATAGACGGGACCACAAGTACTCTATGGTTATTGATTCTGATCACATGACCGCAATGAATACACAAATTGTGAATCGCAGATTCTCCAATATTTAAATATGTACAGCCCTCTACTTGCATTGATAACATCAGTGTGAACATATTTATAAGTATATACATGCCACCTAACATAACCTAATGGACGGTACATATAGAAATGATGGAGTTCATTTCACAGAGAAAGGTAACAGGGTGTTCCTCAACAGCTTGAAGGACTGCATCATGTTTAATGTGTATTTATCATCTACATAGCATAAACACAAAGGCTCTTTTTAGAACCACCCTTTTTCCCTAACACTGGTTCATTTTCTTTTTAAAACCTTCTTCAGAAATCTTTACTCAACTCTGCTGATCCGTCACAGTTCCACAAACCAAAATCACACATTTAATACAAAGCAGCACATTTAGTATTCGTTTGTACAGGTCTGTAATTGGATATATGATTGTGCGTGTCAATCTCTGAGTGGGTGTATGAGTGCCTGTGTGCGTCTGTGAGTGGGTGTGGGAGTGTCCGAGTGGGTCAATGAGTGGGTGTGAAAGTATCTGAGTACAGTCAGTGAGTTGGTGTGAGAGTGCCAGGGTGGATCTGTAAGTGGGTATGAGAGTTTCTGTGAATGGGTATGAGAGTAAGTGGGTCTGTGAGTGTGTGTGAGAGTGTCTGATTGGCTCTGTGAGTGGCTGTGTGGCTGTCTGAGTGGGTCTGTGAATGGGTGTATAAGTGTCTGTGTGAGTCTGAGTGGTTATGTGTGTCTGAGTCAGTGTGTGAGTGTCTATGTGAGTCTGATTTGGTGTGTAAGTGACCGCATGAGTATGTGAATGGCTGTGTCATTGGCTGTTTGGATCTCTGAGTGGGTATATCAGTATCTGAGTGAGTCTGTGAATAGCTGTGTGAGTGTCTGAGTGGGTCTGTGGTTGTGTGAGCATCTGAAAGGCTGAACGAGTGGGCATGAGAGTGCTGGAGTACAGTTACTGAGTGGGTCTGTCCGAGTGGGTCTGTAAGTGAATGTGAGGATGTCTGAGTGGGTCTGTGAGTGGGTGTGTAATTGTCTAAGTGGGTGTCTGAGTGTCTGAGTGGGTCTGTGAGTGTGTGTGTCTGAGTGCGTCTGTGAGTGGGTGCAAGAGTATCTGAGTGGCTATCTGTGTGGGTCTGTGAATGGGTATAAGAGTGCCTGAGTGGGTCTGTGAGTGTGTGTGTCTGAGTGGGTCTGTAAGAGTATCTAAGTGGATGTGTGAGTGTCTGTGTGGGTCTGTGACTGGGTTTGAGAGTGTCTGTGTGTGTCTGTGAGTGCCTGTGTGGATCTCAAAGTGGGTGTGTGTATATCTGAGTGAGTCTGTGAGTGGGTGTAAGCTTTCTAAGTGGGTATGATAGTATCTGAGGGGGTCCGTGAATGGGTGTGTGGCTGTCTGAGTGGGTCTGTGAGTGGATGTAAGAGTGCCTGTGCCATTTTTGTGAGTGTGTATGTCTGAGTAAGTCTATCAGTGGGTGTAAGAATCCCTGAGTGCCTGTATGAGTGTCTATGTGGGTCTGTAACTGAGTGTGTGAGTGCCAGTATGAGTGCCAGTATGAGTATTTGAGTGGCTGTGTGGATCTCTGAGTGGGTGTGTGAGTACTGGAATGGGTCTGTGAGTAGCTGTGTGTATCTGAGTGGGTTTGTGAGTGGGCGAATAAGTATCTGAGCGGGTGTGAGTATCTGAGTGGGTCCATAAGTAGGTGTGAGAGTATATGAGTACAGTCACTGAGTGGGTGTGAGTGTCTGTGTGGGTCTGAGTGTGTCTGTGAGTGGATGTGTGAATGCCTGTGGGGGTCTGTGAGTAGATGTGTGAGTGCCTACATGGGTTTGTCAGTAGGTGTGTGATTGACTGAGTAGGATCTGAGTGGCTGTATATGTCTGTGAGTGAGAGTGTCTAAGTGTGTCTGTGAGTGGGTGTGTGAGTGTCTGAGTGGGTGTGTGAGTACCGGAGTGGGTCTGTGAGTGGGTGTCTGAGTGTCGGTGTGGATCTGTCACTGGGTTTGTGAGTACCTGTTGTAGGAGAGTAGGATCGGCTTCTTGTAGTCTGGCTGGGATCCTGCTATCCAGGACCCCAGCCTAGCTGCTTTCTCCTCTAAATTGATTGCATGTACTTTAGGTACACTTCAGATTGGATTCTGGGGTACCCTTATAAGTCCCTAGTATATGGTATACTATATACCCAGGGCGTAGGTACCCCAGAGGCCTCTCAGGGGCTGCAGCATGTATTATGCCACACCTGGGAAACCATTCAAAATGACACAACAGATCTGCTACAGCAGCCTGTGAAAAGTGGTGCATGCACCCCTTACTTAGATATAGGTTCACTATATCTATCCCATATTACTGCACCTATAACCCTATCAGTCACCCCTATGGAAGGCCTTATCAATCCTGAAGGCAGGGTGCTGGGTTTTATGTGAGAGGGTGCACCTGCATGAGCAGAGTCCCTCTGCAGCCTTCAGAACCTCTATTCTGGGGTTGTTTGTGATGCAGCCAACCATATACTCTTAAGTGCATTATAACCTCATGGTAAATGCTAACTTTAAAACGGCTACATGGAAACATGTCGTGTTTGGTGTCAAACACCTTGGAATCATACCTCCACACCAGTAACTGGTGTGAGAAGTATGATTCCACCCTCCTAGAAGGAGAAATATGACAACACTGGTACACCCGGTACCAGTTTAACAGAACTTGGCATCACAGAATGGATGTTGCCAGCCACAGACACGAGTCTGCCCTCCTGCTGCTGGACGAAACTCCGGCAGAGGAGGCTGGACAATAGGCTTCCTGTGACAGGGAGGTGTGACCACCTCCCAGACAGGCTTTAGTGTATTGGGGCGGGGTGGGTGCACTCTGAGAGTGATTCGATGTCTGCACTGGGGGCACATTTGGTGTCCCTGTGCATAGTCCAGCTCAAACTGGTTGCAGGAGTCATTTGCTCCTGCTCTGGTGTGAAACTGGACAAAGGACATCGGTGTAGCCACCCCTCTGTCCTGACCCTCCCACAGGTGGGTCCCCAGAGTTTGTCCCACCCGTTCCTTGGGTTTAAAGTAGGAACCCCTGACTACAGGACTTCAGATTTACCTGTATGAAACTCTGCTACAGAAACCAAGTACTTCGACTATCTACACTACGCTGGATGACTGAAGAATCTCCCTTGGAGTAAAGGAGTTACTATCCTGCAAGGCAGGCACCTTAAATGCATCTGACCGGTTTGCATCTCCCAAGCTCCTGAGGACTCTGAAGATTTCTGCAACACAGGAGGTGGGTTCCCAAGTGTCCCCGAGGTTAACTAGAGCTCTCAGCAATCCTGAGACCCACAGCCCTCGTGGGAACCGTGGAACCCTTACCCCTGTGCACCATGTCCATTTACAGCAGCATATGCTTTTCGGCAATCCCTGAGGCTGTGCTTTAGCCTACTTTCAGTCCAGACCCCGAGCAATATTTCCACTGAAGCTTTCCGGCCTACACTCCACGAGTGTTCCGTGGGCTGGTATTTTGTGATTCAGCTCGAGGTCCCTTTGCGATCCCTGGTCCGTTTACCTGTGGGTCCCAAAGAAGGGAACTTTAACTTTAATTGGACTTTCCTGGTTGCTCCAGATGTGCTCTGACACTCCATCGCTTGGGGAGTCCCCAGGACCTTGCTGGTCCTCACCGAAGCATCTTTTCTCTGACCGCGTGGGTTGCAGCTGCCAAGGCTTGTTGGTGTTCAATCCAGACACTGACCCCCCAGCACTTGACATCCTTTGTGGGACACTCACCTGCTGACTTTGGTCATCGTCAATGTCTCCTGGACCCCATGGCTGCAGAGTCAAGCTTCACCACTTCTCAGCTGAAACACCCGACATCGGTGGGCAATCATCTATCGTGCCCCTGGTCACTGTGAAGTGACTCAGACTCTGTCCCCTCTGCTTTCAGGTTCTTCTCAGCTCCGATCCAGGCTTGGATCACACCGGACACTTCTCATCTTCCCGGCAGCAGCACTTCTTCACATCACGCCATTGAAATCAATGAGCATTTCCGACACCACTTGACCCCTATGCACCCGGCTCTCCTGGGATAGGTAACACGGGTACGTCAGTACTTTCTAGGGTGCTGGCCTTAGAACCTTCTATGTTCCAAAGGGTTTGCTTGAAGTCCTCTCCTAAGTGTCCTTATTCTTTCAAATTCCAACCACGACTTTCCCATAGAGTTGTACTGAGCTCGCGGCTGTGTTTTCACACTGCACATGTCCTCCGTGGGTCCCCTGTGTCACTACCTTGGGTGGTTCCTTGGGGTCCCAGCGATTCTACATTCTCTGGCACTGTGTCTAGTCAAGTTGTAGTTGTTATACCACTTTCTTAGTATATGTTTTGGTCTCCCCCTGGAGCCCACTGTGTATTGTGCTATTTACTGTTGTTCTACTGCTTTAATATTGTGTACCTTGTTCTCTAATCTCATATAGAGGTTAGTAGAGAGTGTTTAGTAATAAATACATATATTTTATATATTCCTTGTGTGGTTCTCCTTTCATTTGGTCATTCAGGAGGTTATGATCTGGTAAACCAAGCTGCTTTACATTCCTTTGCGACTTACCCTGAAGGCTGCTCTCTGTAGCTACCACTAGGATAGCTTTCAATAAAGGTTATCTTTAACCTAATCACCAATAAGGGTCGTTTGAACTGGTGCAAGGTGCCCACTTTAACTAGTGAACAGCATATACCATGCCAACTTCTCACACCTGTGTAGGTCTGTGAGTAGATGTGTGAGTACCCACATGGGTATGTCATTAGGTGTGTGATTGATTGGATCTGTGAGTGGGTGTCTGCATGGATTTGAGAGTGGGTATGTGAATGCCTGAGTGGGTCTGTGAGTGAGTGTTAGACTGTCTGAGTGGGTCTGTGAGTGCTTGTGTGAGTATGTGAGGGGCTGTGTAAGTGCAGTGTGTGTATGTCACTGATTGGGTGTATGATTGTTTTATGACAAAAGGGTGGCACACCTGAAGCCATCTTGATTTAATCAAACTGGCACAACCTAAAACGTTTCATTTAGAAAGGAACACAATGAGGGGGTTCATTTTGTCATAAATTATGTTTAGTGTTGTAGAAAGCTAATTTAGGACATAGTTCTCAAATATCTACCTCATCTATTTCATTAAAGAATTCTGACGTGCAGACTGAAAAATGTAGTTGCAACACCTGCAGCAGATTGCCAGTTAACTCCCTGGTGATCAGCAGCTTTATCACAGTGTTCTAATGAGCAACTAGAGTAATAACAATACACTTTTGCCAAAAGTGTGGCACACCTTAACTCTACCCTGAAGGAATCAAAGAAGAAAACATAAAGCATTTTCTACTGAGAATACTGCAGTAAATGAGGAAATGATGGTGCTTCATAACGAAAAAGTCTCCCAAGATGGCCACCAGAAAAAAGAGCCCACATTTAGCACAAATATCACCCAAATATAGCCCATGTATAGCCCAATGCCTGAAGTGTGCAAAACACTTAATGATTTTGTTTTTGTTGCAGTTTTATATAGCAGGGACTTGACCCGAAAGTATTGGAGTGCTTTACATGAGCATCATATACATCCCACAAAGGCACATTCGCTTTGGTTTCAGGCATGTGGAGATGACGTGATTTCCCCAGAATAACAGGGTGTTGGACTGATGCAGAAACTCAAACCTGGTTCCCCAGTTACAAAGTCGGCAGCTCTGGTCGTAACCCCACATCCTCTCTCCTAGCTGCAATAAATAACTGGATAAAAAAACATAAAGATAGCAAATAATTTAAAAGTGCTTTGTCGCTATTCGAGAACTCAGAACATGTGTCTCCGTTTTAGTTTTTTTTAGAGCACTAACCATAATTTCTTTGGGAAAATACCCCTCATTTTTATAATTTGTAAAGGAAATGCTTTCAGTATTACAGATTTGATTACATGAAGAGGACTTTAGGCGTGTCATAAACCTCCTTGGCTCTTCTACAGAATATGCCAGCCAATCAGCTTAAAGTCTATCATAGATGCGTAATGATTATTGCAAAGTTTATCTTAAATTTCAGATGTCATGAGAACCTGCCCAAAAGCGCAGCCATGGCACTTGAGTGTCCTCCATACTTACTTTTTTTCAAAGCCCACCTTCTCCTCATGTATAAATACATACGGTCCCATATCACTTCCTGTAGGTGGTAAGCAAGACACACTCTGAAGCATAGCTGCTGCAGGATGGATATGAATAATATCTGTAATGGAAATCCTGACTCGGAGTAATGCAGATAACCGGTAAGGAATCAGTAATTTTTTTGCCGCCTGGCATGCACCTGCGTTCTTTTTTCTTAGATTCAATGGAGGACACAATAAGTGGAACTAGCAAGGTTTAGTATATTACACTTAACTAACAAAAAAAAGAAAGGAATCCCTGAGGGAGCAGTCACAATTATACCTAAACCCAAATCCTGCTGAAATAAACTGTCTTCCTTGAATCTGTATTCAGAGGTCTGATTCAAGTTTCTGTCACTTCATAAAGTTTGATTTGTCACCATCTGTCGATATTTTGCATCTGTAAAAAATAAGGTTGTTTGATTAAGAAACAATCATCCATCTCTGCTAGGCCTCATTCTTACTTCTATATAAGCAGTATGAATTTGTGTTTATGCCTGCATTACATAATATGCTTAATATCCAGCAAGCACCTTCAGCTCTCGTACTGAACGGAACCTATTTGATATACTTTTACAGAGTTAAAAGGTACATTTTTTCTAGGTGCATTGAATTTTAAATCAATATAAGTTATAAGTAGGTAATTCAAACTGTTTGTCAAACATTCTACTACAGTCCATAGAATAATTTATGTCATTATAGTTCCCTCACTTTCTGAAATGGGATGGGCGACAAAATAGAAGTTCAACAACTTTACTAATGATAGTGTGAACAAGTTAGCTCCTAAATGTTGTCTTAATAGACTTGTTGATTATTTATGACCACATTTTTTTTATTTGATTTTTCTGCAGGACTGCCATAGCCAAATGAATTTACAGAGTGAAGAGTTAGAAAAGCTTCGTGAAGAGTATGAAAAGTTGCACAGTCAAATGCAAAACATTAAGAAAGCATGGGTTGCTGATAAAGATCGTTTAGCAGAATGTCAGGAGCAAGAGAAACACACTAAAGAGAAAATGAAGGAAGAATTAAAGGTACTACTTGGAGTAAAGATGAGTGCTTTAATGAGTTTTTGGAAGTATTTGTTTTATCCATTGATCGATCTATCGATCTATCTATCTATCTATCTATCTATCTATCTATCTATCTATCTATCTATCTATCTATCTATCTATCTATCTATCTATCTATCTATCTATCTATCTATCTATCTATCTATCTATCTATCTATCTATCTATCTATCTATCTATCTATCTATCTGGCTATCTAGCATCCTATCTCTCTGTCAATATATAATTATCCGATAGAGACTTATAGCTGCAGACTCCTTAACTTAGAATTATCCCCAAACGTGACACTGTATCTGGATATTTTTTAGCAGTACCCCTGCATGCCAGTAGGTGGCGTAGTTCACCTCCTGCCCGCGTTGTCCATGCTGTCCACACCAGATGTTATTTACGTGATACGTATATAGGCGCCACATCGGCATGCTGATGTCAGTTCTATCCTGTGCGCTCCAGATAGTGCAGATCCGTAAGGAGCTACCCCTCAGTCACTTTTTGACAACCTTTTCAAAAACGTTTTGTTGAACACTTTATAAGAAAATGTTTTCTCCTGGCATTACAGGAAGTCCCCCTGAAACTGACTAGTTTCAGACCATGTAGTGCCTGTCACATAAAGATTTTTGTGACAGACCCCCACTTGGTCTGTCTTTGGTTCCTTGAGAAAGACCATGACTTCAAGGCCTGTGAAGATTGCCATGCCATGCTTTAAAAGGCACTGAAGGAGCACTCCCTCAAGCTGCTCGACACTCAATGTCAGACCAACCCATAACAATCAAGACCCTGGCCACCTGGAAAGTCCTGGGACCGCTCGAAGAGCCACACCCGGCAGTCGTCATCCTGGTCATAGTCATCACTGGATAAGTCGAATAGGACAAAAAACCTAAGAAGTCGAACAGGTCTTTGACTTTCCCATGTCTGTCCACATCCTCGGAAGAGACAAGGGAGTGTCAGCAGTCCAGACCCTGTGCCTTTGTGGAGCCACAACAGCATCAGATCCACGCTTCCCCAATTGTCCCAGGGTCGGAGAGACCCCCGTCCAGCTTCAAGTCTTCTCTGAGGTCATGCACCTAATTTTTGAGTAACACAACCCTTCTGGAGTGCCTTCAGGCCCCATGGGTTCAGAAGAGAACCCTACTGGATTCCCGCCAGTGTGTACTTCCTCAGCGCCAGTCAGGTTCCTTGGATTTTGTGCTGAATCCAGAGCGGTGCCACCAGCGAGATCGAGACCGTCTCCAGCACCCACTCCCATACCGACATCCCTGCATTGTCGACGCCCATTAACAACAACATCCCCATAGTCCTTGACTTCGATATGGAGCAGGACTGGCATTGCATAATACCAGTTCTGGCACCGTCTGCAGCCACGCCTTTCCGGGTCAGAGCCAGGGCCTTTGTCTTTGACAGGCCAGGTACAGGGCGTGAATGGGAGGGGTATTGCGACCCTGCAAAATATCACCACCCATTGGATGATACCGCAGACAGCTGGTATGAGAACATGGTGGAAGCCAGTGGGTTAGATACCTCACCTGACACTGGCTTGGTCTCCCTTACTACTGTGGCTACAGAGGAGGGGGCGTCTTTTACTGTGGTCGTGCGGAGGTGGTGCGGAGGATGGCTGAGGTCTTCAACCATCAGTTGCCCTCAGTGCCAGTTAGGACTAATGTCTTGGCAAAGCTGCTTCAGCCGGGGACCACCCTGTTCAAACCCTCGCTCCTCTTTAATTAACCCCTCACCGATGACCTCATTGGGGCCTGGTCTAAGGCCTACACAGGGGTTGCTGTGGACAGGACGATTGCCAGCCACTGCCGTGCCACTCCAGGGTACACCAGATTCCTCACCCAGCACCCCAGTTCAGAGAGCTTGGTGGGCCAGGCCTCCACTTCCAGAATTGACCCTGGTGCATTTCCTTCCACTCCACCGGACAGGGTATCCTAGAGACTGGATACCTTTTCAAAGAGAATGTTCTCTTCTACCAGCCTAGCACTACAGTCGGTGTCACCGTGTGCCTCTTGGGCCACAGCATCCACATGATATGGGACTCACTTGCGAAAGTGCTCCCCCTGGTCTTGGTGGAGGCCCGAGCCAATCCTCTCTCAGGCTACTGCAGACGGGAGGGATGCAGCAGAAGTTCACCTGGGCTCGCTGGGCAGAGCGATTTCTTCAGCATCTTTGGCACCACGAGTGGCTGAGGGCTACTGGCTTTTCTGGGGATGTCCAAGCGTCACTTATAGACATGCCCTTTAATGTCTCCCATCTCTTTGGAGAGCAGGCAGGCTTCATGCTAGAGCTCTTAGAGGACTACAGGGCTACGGCCAGATCCTTAGGTCTCTCTATAGTCCCTCACCACCCCAGTCTGCCTTTTGCCCCTTTTGTGGCCAAGTGCGTTAATACCCTCCCAGCCACCATGGCCTGCAAGCTTCCACACCTTTACATGGCAAAGGGGGCGGTTCCCAGAGTCCACTTGAGACAATTAGCCAGCAGTCAGGCCAGTAAACTCTTCCCCTCCATTCCCCTGGCAGCCACAGCCTCCAAACTCCTTTAGTTTGTCCTCCCACCATCATGGGCATCCAGTAAGGGGCAGGATACATTATCACCTTCTCCAGTGGAGGTCAATAACATCAGACCATTGGGTACTACAAATTGTACAAAGGGGTTACTCAATCTCTTTGTAGCTTTCCCTCCACCAGTGCTACCCACTTATGACCGGCAACGGAGGATCATCTTTGCATACTCTGCCAGGAAGTGTCGGCTCTCTTGGCTAAGGGAGCTATAGGGAGGATGCCGGCATCAGAAGTAGGTCGTGGTTGCTTTTCCCGTTACTTTCTGGTGCCCAAGAAGTGTAGAGGCCTTTGTCTTATACTAGACCTGCACCTTCTCAATCTCAACCGCAAACAAGAGTAATTCAAAATGATCATGCTTGCTCAAGTTCTGTTTGCCCTGGATCCGTGAGGAAGGACAGTGGCGTTTCACTTGCAGGACACATATTTTCACAACACTGTCCTGCCCGCCCATAGACATTGCCTCCAGTACACAGTAGGCCACAATCACTTTCAATTTGCTTTGCTCACCTTCAGTCTTATCCGCGCCCCTCAGTGTTCACCATGGTGATGGCGGTGGTTGCAGTACACCTGCGGGGGTCTGGGGTTTTAGTCTTCCCCTACTTCAATGATTCGCTGTTGATGGCAGGCTTGCTTCACATATCGCCTCCCACCTCAAGACTACTCCTGCACTCGCTGGGGTTCACCATCAATGTGTCTAGGTCACAATTGACTCCCTCTCAGATGCTCCCTTTCACCGGAGCTGTTCTGGACACAGTGAAGTTTCTGGCATATGTCCCGAACGGCAAGTCGAGGATATTCAGGCTATAATACAGATGTTTCAGCCTCTATCCAGGACTTCGTTGAGACAGACTCTGAGGCTGCTGGACATCATAGCGTCCTGCATCCTGAAAGTAACACACGCCCACCTGCATATGTGGACTCTGCAGTGGGACTTGAAGTTTCAATGGATGCAGCATCAGGGCAATCTCTCCGACATGGCCCTGATCTCAGATGGAATTGCAAAAGACCTGTGGTGGCTGATGAACTGCGATTGGGGTGGCAGCGGACCCATCTCCTCAGAATTCACTGTAGTGAAATATGCTTCACTCCTGGGCTGACGCAGCTATGTGGGGGAGGTGGAAATCAGAGGACTGTGGTTTCTGGGGGAGTCTGGACTCCACAAACTTGTTGGAACTTTGGGCAATTTTCATGGAATTGAAGGCCTGTCTACTCTCCACCAAGGGAAGGCTAGTGCAGGTGTTTACAGACAACACCACTGCCATGTAGCATTGCAACAAGCAGGGCGGGGTGGGGTCATGTGCCATTTGTTAGGAGGCTCTGCATCTCTGGACAGGGCTGGAATACCAGGGCATCTCCTTGGTGGTTCAACACTGGGCAGGCTCTCTAATCACCAGGCTAAACTAACTCAGTCATCAATGCCTAACAGATCACAACTGGCATCTCCATGTGGAGAGGATGCAAGGCCCCTTTCAAGAGTGGGGAGAACCTTGGTTGGATCTATTCTCTACTGCTGAGAATGTACAATGTCAGCAGTTCTGTGCACTGCAGTTTCCAAGGAAGCTCTTGCTCCGAGATGCTTTTCATCTTGAGTGGCTCCAGCCTCCTGTACATCTTTCTGCCAATACCACACCTACCACAGTTTCCCAGAAGAACAGCAACGGTCAGGCCCAAGTTATTCTTGTGGCTCTGGATTGGACACAGCGAGTCTCTTATCTCAAGCTGTTAAGCACCAGCATCGGTCCTCCTGTCAAGCTGCCCTTTTGGGAGCATTCTCTGTCACAGCAATGGGGAGGGTTCTGCTCCCGAACCTGCACACCTTCCACCTTCATGCATGAAGATTGAGTGGCAGCAGTTGACAGCCTTCAACCTTTATCCCGAAGTCTGTGATGTTATTCTGGCAACCGGGCATCCCTCCACGAAGACGCTATACGCCTGGCAGAAATACTGAACCACAAAACTATCCCTGTGAAAGGCTCCTTAGAAGACGGGGCGAACGCTCTGGAAGGCTGGCTTCAGAAATGGTCATTGTATTTAGCCCCACCCAAGATGTGTAGTGCCGTACAGGAAAGAACCTCGGCTCCTTGGTTCACTAAGGCCTTAAGAAAAAGTAAGAGTGCATGTATATGGATAATTCTAAAGCAAGGAATCTGTGGCTAGATAGAGTCTCTACCAAATAAAGTATTACCGAAGGTAAGTAACTTGTTCAGTTGTGGTATTTAATTGACTTTCAGTATTACAACCTGAGTTAAAGAAAAGATTAATGATGACATTGTACCGACATTGTACCAGAATGTTTTCGCTGTTTCTAACATTTTCATGTTTAAATGTTTGTTCATCCAAAATGGTGCCCATTGTGAGCAAGGTTCACATTAGGAGCTGAAAGGTGGATCCACTTATTGCTGCATAAACTAATAAAAGAAATAGCCTCCGATCTTGGACATGTGTGCATTTTACTGCGTAGAAGCAATTGCACCAGGTTGACGATAAGTAGCCTAAGCCCCCTACCATATATTGCCTCAATAGGGCCGGGAACAAATGGCGTTCAGCCAATTAGATAGGGAATATATATTACACACTGGGGTTTAGTTATGGTTCAGATGGTGTTACCATTGAAAAGGCATTTGTTGATTTTTTCTATAAAGTTTGACCAAGTGGACAGATTTGCATGCGATTTTGCAATCTACATGGTCAATCAACAAAGTTTCAGCGTGCCAATTTTGATGAAGATCTGTTTATGGGTGGGGTTGTGGGGAAAAAACTAATCTACAGTTTAGTTCGCTATAGAGAATTTTTCTCACATCTACAGCCTGAACAGCTGAACTGATTTACACCTAAGTTGGCATATAACTTTGCTAAAAAAAAGCATGCTTTTTGGTTTGGTGTAAATCTGCTTGACATTGTTTGAGATATAAGCATTTAAAAAAATTCCAGAGTGGGCTTCAAAGGATTAACACTTTTGTATATCTTATGACTCGCAAATCCTGTCAATCACTTTTAGAATTTTATTTTTTAAATTTGATTGGCTAGATTTGGAATCAAATTTTTTTTATCCGGCATCTTTAAATGTGGCCGTTTGGCATGACTTGGAAATTTCGTGCTGGGAAAAAGGGGACAAGCTTTGTTCTTTATCCTTTGTGCCGGGTCCCATCCTACACCTAGGACTTTCTCCCCCTTTTTGCTTTCTGGTAGGGGCTATTTAGCACCCTTCCTTTGGAACAGTGTCTTCTGTTGGTTTAAATATCATGTTAGAGGAGCGCAGACACTGGACCATAATTTGCTCCTCGGTCCCCCCTCTCTTTTGTTGATTCAGTAGTAGCACGGCGGCTCAGCCGAGGGACCTTATTCCTTTCTATCCCTTCTATTTCCGTTCCTTTTCACACACAAAACTGCACTACCACCACCCCCTACCTGGTTTTATCTTGCCACCCCTCTAGGGGCTGATGTTACGTTCTCTTTTAATCCCTGAATGTGGGATGATGTCATGTTGGGCTGTAATGTCTGTCACTACCCTCACTTTTTCCTATGTGCATTGTGATCACTTGGTATCATGTTTGAAATTAAATATGACTTTAATGTGCAGCCGTGATTGCACGTTGTGTATTTCATGATTACCAGCCCTCTCCCCCGGTGGTCTAGTGACATTACCTAGAATACAGTAGATACTGCCTACTTGCTGGCATAGTGCCGGTTGTTCGGTGATTCCGGGCTGCTGTTAGCCAGTAATATTAGACCCACTGTAGTGGAGTAGAACCTTTCTATATCCCTGTTCTTTGTTACTATACGATTGCGCAAACGTGGGAGAGTAGTTCTCCCCTGAGACGCCGTAGCATCTCTAACTGATCCTTTGCGCAGCCTCAGTATCATTCAGGGTGTCTGTAGGTTCCGGAAGAAGGTGCCGCCCTGGCTCCTCCCCTGACAGTATTTAACCTTGTGGCCCGGTTTGAGTGCTTCTCCCTGGCAGACGTGAGGACGGGGTAGGTTCTCTGTATCCCGCATCCAGAGAGGACCGTGAGTACAGCAGGGGCAGTTCTCTGTGATCGAGTGCTCAGCCCGTATACAGCTATCGGACCTAACCGGTCCCTCTCTGTTTTTTACTTGTTTTTGAACTACTTTCCCCACTATGCTCTCCTTTATAGTCCAAGAAGGAGCGGGTGACCCGCGTTGCTGGCCAGAGGAGTTTTGTTCCCCGATAATGTCGGGTAAGGCCGTTCTTTAGATACTGTCATCTTCGTGCACATGCCCAATGACTATCCATGCATGCGAAGTCTCCTGATTTTGTGTACTCCGTTGCACTGGTTTTAGCCTGTACATCCACACCCTATGTGTTCAATGTCTGTAGGGATTGTGATGAAGGATAGTGTCAACTAATATGGACACCCCAGGCCCCTTAGATTGACAACTTTGAGAATTTATAATTTATGGGCAAGCATACATGGGCCCGAGTCTAGGGGCGATGGTGACATTAGGGGTATACTAGGTGTTCCCTTTTTTCTGGTTTTGTGTGTCTTTTTGATTGTGGCAGGTCGTGCACACGATTGTGGCACGTATTGCACCAAGTTTTACTGATGCTCATACTGTGTGTCCTCTATCTTGTGTTTCTCTCCTAGGTTACTTATCAGGAGCGTCTACAAATTCTTACTACCCGATTGGGAAACAATATGGTAGCCCGCCCTGACTAACTATGAGGGTATTTACTTTTAATTATTCACCTCACGTGCACTTCACTACACCTGTTTTTTGATCCTGAAGAAGCGCCAACGACCCTGGTGGCAATAGGGGCGCAAAACATGTTGATCTACGACAGGCATAATATGCCTGCTGGGGTAACTTTATACCCGAGGGGTGCTAATCTATTTTATTTTGGCAATATCCTTGCTTGAGCTTTTTGATTTAGTAACCCCGGAATACAATTTTTTACTTATCTTGCACACACTCTGTTTTACCCTCTTTTAGGGACCCGCACCCCACACACCCACATGCACCATCCGGCATTTCCCCAAAAGATCTCCGCTAAAGTGACCCTTCGGGGGACCCGTAGGGCATTGCAGCGCCGGGCCCGACGAGGAGCAAATGCCCGATGATGAAGCATGACACCTTCGGGTGTGTGAGGGCAACAGGGGACAAGCTTTGTTCTTTATCCTTTGTGCCGGGTCCCATCCTACACCTAGGACTTTCTCCCCCTTTTTGCTTTCTGGTAGGGGCTATTTAGCACCCTTCCTTTGGAACAGTGTCTTCTGTTGGTTTAAGTATCATGTTAGAGGAGCGCAGACACTGGACCATAATTTGCTCCTCGGTCCCCCCCTCTCTTTTGTTGATTCAGTAGTAGCACGGCGGCTCAGCCGAGGGACCTTATTCCTTTCTATCCCTTCTATTTCCGTTCCCCTTCACACACAAAACTGCACTACCACCACCCCCCTACCTGGTGTTATCTTGCCACCCCTCTAGGGGTTGATGTTACGTTCTCTTTTAATCCCTGAATGTGGGATGATGTCATGTTGGGCTGTAATGTCTGTCACTACCCTCACTTTTTCCTATGTGCATTGTGATCACTTGGTATCATGTTTGAAATTAAATATGACTTTAATGTGCAGCCGTGATTGCACGTTGTGTATTTCATGATTACCAGCCCTCTCCCCCGGTGGTCTAGTGACATTACCTAGAATACAGTAGATACTGCCTACTTGCTGGCATAGTGCCGGTTGTTCGGTGATTCCGGGCTGCTGTTAGCCAGTAATATTAGACCCACTGTAGTGGAGTAGAACCTTTCTATATCCCTGTTCTTTGTTACTATACGATTGCGCAAACGTGGGAGAGTAGTTCTCCCCTGAGACGCCGTAGCATCTCTAACTGATCCTTTGCGCAGCCTCAGTATCATTCAGGGTGTCTGTAGGTTCCGGAAGAAGGTGCCGCCCTGGCTCCTCCCCTGACAGTATTTAACCTTGTGGCCCGGTTTGAGTGCTTCTCCCTGGCAGACGTGAGGACGGGGTAGGTTCTCTGTATCCCGCATCCAGAGAGGACCGTGAGTACAGCAGGGGCAGTTCTCTGTGATCGAGTGCTCAGCCCGTATACAGCTATCGGACCTAACCGGTCCCTCTCTGTTTTTTACTTGTTTTTGAACTACTTTCCCCACTATGCTCTCCTTTATAGTCCAAGAAGGAGCGGGTGACCCGCGTTGCTGGCCAGAGGAGTTTTGTTCCCCGATAATGTCGGGTAAGGCCGTTCTTTAGATACTGTCATCTTCGTGCACATGCCCAATGACTATCCATGCATGCGAAGTCTCCTGATTTTGTGTACTCCTTTGCACTGGTTTTAGCCTGTACATCCACACCCTATGTGTTCAATGTCTGTAGGGATTGTGATGAAGGATAGTGTCAACTAATATGGACACCCCAGGCCCCTTAGATTGACAACTTTGAGAATTTATAATTTATGGGCAAGCATACATGGGCCCGAGTCTGGGGGCGATGGTGACATTAGGGGTATACTAGGTGTTCCCTATTTTCTGGTTTTGTGTGTCTTTTTGATTGTGGCAGGTCGTGCACACGATTGTGGCACGTATTGATGCACCAAGTTTTACTGATGCTCATACTGTGTGTCCTCTATCTTGTGTTTCTCTGCTAGGTTACTTATCAGGAGCGTCTACAAATTCTTACTACCCGATTGGGAAACAATATGGTAGCCCGCCCTGACTAACTATGAGGGTATTTACTTTTAATTATTCACCTCACGTGCACTTCACTACACCTGTTTTTTGATCCTGAAGAAGCGCCAACGACCCTGGTGGCAATAGGGGCGCGAAACATGTTGATCTACGACAGGCATAATATGCCTGCTGGGGTAACTTTATACCCGAGGGGTGCTAATCTATTTTATTTTGGCAATATCCTTGCTTGAGCTTTTTGATTTAGTAACCCCGGAATACAATTTTTTACTTATCTTGCACGCACTCTGTTTTACCCTCTTTTAGGGACCCGCACCCCACACACCCACATGCACCATCCGGCATTTCCCCAAAAGATCTCCGCTAAAGTGACCCTTTGGGGGACCCGTAGGGCATTGCAGCGCCGGGCCCGACGAGGAGCAAATGCCCGATGATGAAGCATGACACCTTCGGGTGTGTGAGGGCAACAGGGGACAAGCTTTGTTCTTTATCCTTTGTGCCGGGTCCCATCCTACACCTAGGACTTTCTCCCCCTTTTTGCTTTCTGGTAGGGGCTATTTAGCACCCTTCCTTTGGAACAGTGTCTTCTGTTGGTTTAAGTATCATGTTAGAGGAGCGCAGACACTGGACCATAATTTGCTCCTCGGTCCCCCCTCTCTTTTGTTGATTCAAAAAAATGCAACAGTCATGAGGAGCCATGTCCAAAGGTAATTAACCTTGCGCAGTGGTCCAAGTACCCAGATGCATCAAAATTAGTAAGCATTCCATAAGAACAAGCATTTGCTATGCAAATTGGTCTTGAATTTGTGAAAGTTAGAAGTATTGGCTTTGTAAGAGAGCATTTTACCCATGTGTTTTGGTTTGGAGAGGAGGGGATGTATGTGGTGTGGAGTATAATTATGTGGGTTGGATTGGAATTGTTAGTTGTGGGATTGTGTTTGGTGGAATTGTGTGGGGCGAAGTGGATTTTTGTAGTGAACGTATGTGGCATGGTGTGCACTGGAAATATGTGGCTAGTAATTATGTGGTATTGAGTGTACTGAAATGATGTGGAGTGGGATTGTGTGTCATACAGTGTAATTATGTGGAATAGCATTTTGTGTTGTGGAGTGGTATGTTGTGGAGTTTAATTATTTGGTGTTCTGTTCAATTTCGTGGCATGATGTGAAATTCTGTGGTGTGGATTGCATGTATTTAGTGTGTTGTGCAATTGTGTTGTTGACTTGCAAAATGTGGTTTGTTTTCGAATTATGTGGTGTGGAACGGAAATGTGTAGAGTTGAATTGTGTGGCGTGGAAGTATGCGGCATTGAGTGACATTATGCTGACTGGAATTATGTGGCATGGTGTGGAGTGTATTTGTGTGGATTGTGTTACCAAGTTTGAAAATGATGAAACATACTTACAACGATAGGGCACCTTTCATTGCGCACAAATTTAAAAAACCTTATAAAATGCCAAGACTTGTTCAAATATCAAAATTAAAACATGCAGAGTCAATCCCCAATGACATTTGTGTTTATGAATTGTACAATAGGGGCTTAAACAATGTGGGGTGCTGCTTGGGTTGCTAATTGTATTACAGCTCTGCACAGCTCTACTTCTAAACGTATTTTGCAATTGGAATCCCACAAACGACAGCGAATGTGTTCTCCTTGCTGAACTTCCTCCAAGCAGCTGTGTGTCCTTCATAGAGGATAGCCCACAATGCTGAAAAGGTTTAGGAAAGATGATATTTTGCTGGTCACCTGTCTTCCGCCTCAAGGTATACAAATAGTAGTAGGTCAGTGTCTGTAAACCTGGCCACTAGGGTGTACCACAGTAAGCAACAGCACGCAGATGTATGCATGCCAGATGCACAAAAGTATGCAAACGCAAGAGCAAAACCAACACACCATCAACAACACAGTTTCTTTATACATGTTTTTTAGTGTTGTCTTGTTTCACCAACGTGGGTGTCACGTCTATGCACATTAACAAAGGTTTATATGAATAAATGTGTATAACAATTCAAAAACGTTCTTCTTCTGCGTTTATTGAATATATTAAAATGCACATTTATAGGGGAAATTCTTCTAGAAGAAGAAAACACTACTTCTGATCCATTCACTGGTTAAGCACGTTTCTAGCAGACACAGTCATATCTGCTTAGCCAGATATTCATTTCCCTCGAACGCTTTGGAGTGACCACGAGATGGCAAAGGATCTATACAAACAATCAGCATTACATCTCTCACTCATGGGACAATGGGAGCTGCAGATCTATTTATTCCTTTACAGGTATCTGCATAATACATTATTAAATGGGAAACGGCTCCTATCAGCAGCAGTGACTTGGTGCTAGAAATACTGTGCATTGTTCTTACCAGCTGATTAGGTACTCGATGTACCTCCGTAAACAAACTATCCTGTAACCTAAAACGGTCAACGTATAAAACATATTTAGTGATTGAGTTCACAGCATCTGCATATATTTAATGAGTACAAGCAAGACTCAGAGACACTAACCAAAAACGCAATCCAACTTTTATGAATTACTTCATGCTATAACTTGAAGCACAGTAGTTTATTGAGCCCGTCCCAGTTTCTTCGTCCTAGGACATGGGTACTCACAAACATTTCCCGGGGGGCCACAAAGTATGGTCTGTGGCTTCCTGAGGGCCTGATCGATGCCAGCAGGGGAAGGTCGGGTGTTGAAAGGTGGCTGTAGGGGGATGCAAAGCAGATGCATTCTAAAGATAAGTTGTTTAGAGAACACTCTTTGCTTTTTTACCTTTGCTTTAGATAACCTGTAAATAAAGTACGCCCTGTTCACAGCCTCCTGAATGTTCCTGCTCTGTCAAGTGAACAACAGCCCAGTGCTGCTCTTCACCAGGTGGCCGCAATTAAAGGTCAAGAGGGCCGCGTGCGACCCCGGGGCCGAACTTTGCGAATCCCTTTTTCTAGGATGATAACCGTTCACCTGTCCCTGAAAGGGAGATGTCTGGAGCTGAATGAACGTCCCCTTCGCCTACACATATCCCGCCCTATCCAAGTCTCTGACTGGGATATTTCACCTGTGAGGACAATCATGACATACGACAAGGCTTTGAAGCGGCAAAGACAGCTGGCTGAAATAGAATTAAGAAGCAGACAGGTGGGAAGTAAATAAAAACAGATTATTTGTTCTCTACATTCGTGGTTAAAATCAATGCATATTTATAATCCCAACGTTATATTGCAAATTAGGACCAAGAAAAGGAATGTCTGAAATTCAATGAAATGGCAAATACAAATGTTTGGTGCCAAACCTAACAACAAGAAAAAAGTCTCCCTCTTGACCTATACTTCTTTTAAATGATTCAGCACAAATTTAAAAAAAGTGGGCTAACTATCAATTTACAACAACATTATGATACAACAGTTTTCATCTATTTAAGTATATTTTTATTTTGTTTCTTTTAGCAAAATTGTTTTAATAATTTTTTCAAAAATACTATACATAAACAATTATACACATTATTGTTATCAAGGAATTATATAGTCATACATAAATATTGAATCAGAAAAAAGCAATAAATAACCCCAGGTAGAGAGACAACAAACATCCTATCAGCATCCTCTCATTCATACACATGTCTTACACTCCCTTCACACCACACTCATCATTTCATACATCTGGCAAGTACAAGACAATAGATGATATAATAGTCTTAGTGACCAAATACAACTACTGCATATAGCAGGATCTGAAAAGTATTGGTTGACGCGTTTCGGTGGCTTGTAGTGGAATGTGACGCTACCTTCCTCAGGACCTGCCAGATATCAGATCAAAGCCGCTCAACCCGGGGGGGGGGGAGAAACCTAAAAGGGTATAGGTACATTAAGAAAATAGCCCACAAGAGATGTATATATTCTCACAAAGTTATGTTGATTGGACCACAATACTGTTTATACAGATTAACTGTATTTTAATTTCTTTCACTTTGACCACATGTTAAAAATCTACAATCCGTGTCAGTCATGCAGTGCCGATCACCATCACCACCAAACAGTGTACTCATCTAGCCCCTACTGACTAAGGGCTAACAATGAGTCAACAAAGTGCCCCAATGACCCTGTCAACACCACCAATTTGTCATTTATAAAAATAAGGACAAAGTGTTGACAGCCATAAAAACCACACCAACAATTATCCATTGTAACCAACTCTCCAAAGAACAAGTGCCATACGTTAGGGCAAAGATTTCTATTTGGAGACTTCCTACTGATTTTTCTCCACTGACACTTTTTTGATATATTTCGCTGTGTCAAGTGTTTTTTAAAAATCTCTACATTCTGTCGAAAAAGAGCAGGCAAAAATTCAGAGGATAGCCTATCTCAAAATATCCTGTTTCACTACTTGATTGACTACAGCGAGAACATACTACTTACCTCATGTACATCGAGATGGATGTTTGAAAGCTTTTAGTGATATGGAATAGGTTCCAATCATAAAACCTGCAGTCCTATATGGGAAAATAAAGAGGTATTGCTGTCACTAAGAAGCAAAGTTCATATCCCACCAAGTTGGAAAACGATGGTGCTCCAAGTATGCTGACTAATATGTTAACGGCAATAATACCTTTTATAGCGACATTTGGTTATGCATTTGCTTCTCCTAATTGTATTTGTCTCGCCTCAGTCTTAACTCAAACAGGCATAAAAATACCGTGAAATTTGATGGTATAATCCAGGAGTTTATGCTATAGATAAACCCACTCCACCGTGGTGAATGAAAGGAAGATGGCACACAGCGATAGAGCAAAGTCTGTAAATGGTGCCGAAACGTACGTGTCACGTACAAGATAAACGAGGTGTCTGAAATCTTTTAGCTTTGATCCGAGGATTTTGGAATTGTAGAGGAAAGAGTCCTTGAGCCCTCAAAGATAACGAAAAAAAAAATTAAGATTACAGTACCTTGTGAGATGTACGAACAAAGGAAGTGAGCAGAAAACAAAAATAGAGTCCCAAACTTGTCTGCAAAATTGAAGTGGGCTTACTTGCAGATTGTACTGTAGAGCAAACACAGGAGAGACATAGCCCAAACATTCTGTTGCAAGTAATACATAGAATATGTGCACAAGTACAAAGTAAGATTCTAACAGAAGTATATAATAATGGGTCACTAGCAGATGAAGCACTAACACCACAAAACCCTCAGTCTGCGAACAGCACCGAGCTGCAAATGAAAACGATAACGCTGTATTTGAACGTCCTGTCCACTCTTCCCTCATCTTTGTTTAAGAGAAGCCACTCATTAGGCAGAAGACAGCACTATGCACTGTGTCCGGAGAGGAGGGGCCTTTGGATATCCGAGGCTGTGAAGTCCCCTCTGGCACTGGCAGCGCAGGATGAATGAACAGCTGATGACAGGAAGGGAGCAGGATGCAGGCTGTGTGAGACGGTGCAAGGAGCTCACTGCTTCATGAGAGAGAGGAGGTGAGGAGAGCCCGTCGGACCCCGAACATCAGGGGGAGGAGCCCAGAAGAGGACGGGCACAAGATCCAGCAGAGAGTAAGAGGCAAGGCAAGCACTCATCGACTCCAGTCCCAGGATAGCACTTCATGTAGGGACTGTACATGTCGCTACTCGTACTCGCAGCAATACTTCCCAGCAAGAGGCACTACAAGCACTTATCGGCTGCACTGCACATAGGGGCTACGTGCGCGCAGCTGCTCGTACCTGCGACAATACTCCATGGGCATGAACTTCTCAAAAAAGGTGGGACATGCACCCATCACTATGTGCAGGCTTCAATTTTTAAATGACACAGACAAAAGCCAATCCAAGGCATGAGAGGAGTCAGACCCCACAAAGTACAGACAACGGTTCGCTTAACAGTGCAAGCTCTGTCTAGAGTCAACTTAAACAAGCATTGGCATAGCCAATAGGTCTCGCCTTTGGGACCTTATAAGTATTTAGTTATGCAGCACAATATCCTTGGTGCAACAACATTAACTGTTGCGTGGTTAAACACTTACAAGGTCCCAAAGGCGAGACCTATTGGCTATGCCAATGCTTGTTTATTTTGTCCCACGACCCTGTACAAATACCCCCCCCCCCGCACGCAACACCACCCGCAACTGATTCAGACATTAATGATGAGGAATGGATTGAAGTGAGGGGTGACTCGTTTGGTACCATGTGCTGTGACAAATATTGTTTGGCTCAGACAATTTACATATAGATACTGTAGAGGGAGGCTGCATTTATAGGATCAATATGAATATTAGTGAGCCTAAGAGAAAGGATGACTACCTATTTGTCTTTAACCCCACATAAATACATTGGCTGGAGTGTGGCAAATTTGGTACCCTTGATGGAAAGGTTGCTTGACAGAGGCTAACTCCTCATGTGCCTTGTAAAGGGAAATTATTTGTTTGAAAACCAATACAAATATTTGTGAACCAATGTGATATTCCTATTGGAGAAGTATGATTATTTATTCGGGCATTTCTCCACAGCTATGCACTTAAGTAAAGGTGATCCGTTTGGCGCTATCTATTGTGACAAAGTTTGTTCTGTGCGGACAATGTATTTAGAGGTAGTATAGCGAGATGCTTCATTTGTTAAGATCTACATAAATATTGGTAAGCCATGAGAGGAAGGATGGCTACTTAATAGTCTATGACGGCATAGGCATATAATGGCTGGAGGAAAACGTTACTTGACTCAGCCTCACTCCTCATAAACCTTGTAAGGGGATGTGGTGTATGTGAAAAACAAAAATTTTTGGGAGCCAAACACTACCGTCTTCTACCAGCTCAGACTGCAGGGCCTGTCATGTTTTCTGCCATGTCTCCAAGAGCCTCACGAGCAGCCCCTTTTCTCTCCACCACAAGCTGCTTAGAGTACCCCTGCAAGTGCTATTTGTTTCTGTCGGTACAGGCCACCGGGATATGCCTCTGCAATGTCACCCCCTTTCCCTGGTCTGACCGTCGCCTCTACACAGCCAGCTGCACTGTCAACAGGCCATGGCCAGCGAGCGGCTGGACCATTACTTCCGGGGCCTTGGATTAGTAATTTTATTACCCAATCGCAGGGCTTGTGGGGCGGTAGTACTGCCTCCGAGCTCCAACCAATGTCGGCCCTTAGCGAGAAACCCTAGCTAGTTTCAAATAGAGTAGCTTTCCGATGGTCTACGAGAACAGGCTGAGTGGAGCGGATTGGATGGGGGAGTTGTTATGGGTCCTCGCCTGCACGACTGCATTTTCACTCAACTAGTGACGTCCGAGCACATACGGAAAATGCGCCACCGGTATGAATATGGAGTCTGGGGTGCCTGAAAGAGTCAGGGAGGCAGCAGATTATGATATTGGTGCCAATGGCACAGCACCGAGGCCACATTCCTGGCTAGAAAGTACATTTCTTAAAGTAACCACTTATCCCACCCTGAGCATAACCATCGACGATCACCAACCTGTTGTCATCATTGCAGTGGAAAGGTACTTGGCTACGATATGTACCAGCGAAAATAAGACTCCGTCAGTCTCCATGCCTCCCCGCGATGACTTCTGCTATGACCTAACCATCGCAGATGGGTTTTACCAGGAAAAGTGGCACCTGGACACTGGTTTGAACTTTCTAGTGCAGAGAAATATATTAAAATGTGGCACTGAAGTGAACATTACAAAATGTTCCTACATATACGATGAGATATGAATGGGTTGGGGTTTTATGTGCATTGAAGAACTTTTTTGTGGAAAGGATTGCTTACGTCCCAAGACATTACCTTGTAGAGAAATAGAAAAGGCAAGCATTGGCCGCGAAAGTGAAAGAGATTGTGATCGCGATCAAGAGCGCCTAGCGATGCAAGCATTGGCCGCGCGCACGAGCGGCTGCGAGCAGCGATCTGTGGTGGGAGGGGGAGAAGCGGGAGTTGTGTGACGGAGGAAAGACAGATGGTGGCTGCGCGCGTGCACGCAAGCTTGAGGCCACCAAAATCCTGTGGTGGCCCTTTCAAAAACCGCTTACTAAATGTCTCGCAGAGCAGCGCATTCGCTGGCTCAGGCGAGACCTAAAAAGAACACAAAACAGCACATGACTCATGAGTGCCTATTTTAGGTGCTGCATGAAACTGCATTTTTGTGCCTGACGAGATGCAGGCAGTGCAAAAAAAAGCTCAAGCAAAAGCTTAACACTATCAAGAGAGTCTGGTTTTGCTTGGATGGTAGGATGCCCGGCCCATACAAGTTTCTGTGCCCATCCACAGATTAAGCACAGAGCCTGGCCACAGGACCTGCCCTGCTGCTAACGCCCTCTGTGCACGGCTGAAGGCCAAGCAAAATGGGGTTGGGAATCCATGGCAGGTTAGCTGCAGGCTCTAATGAAGGTTCGGCCCAGCACTTAACCTCCGATGTGCATGCCGAAAGGTGGTGCACAAAGGGAAATAGGCAGGGAATGCCTTGAAACAGACCTAGTTCTAAACTGATTTATGGTTCTGGCATAAATTTGTAAATCCAGTGCAATTCACTAGTTATGCTTCTAGAAACATACAACACGCCACATCTCACAGCATCCATTTTGCGCTAAACACCTTTATGTCACTGCCACAGATACACAAGCACAGCTAAGATCAACATGGCCAACGCTATGAGCTAAGGTGTGTTTTGTACGTTCATAACTGTGACAGGCAAATTTAATTTGTTTTAGCCGTTTGAGCCAGATGCATAACTCAGCTTGTAATTGTATATTTTAGTGAATATATATGTATCTTTACATATACACTTATATGTGTTTGTGTTTATGAATTTATATGCGTGTGGGTCAAACAAAGTTTGTTCGGTTTAACAAAACCTAAAAAATCACAATATAAAAAATCTGAAAACCACAGATGTACACAGCCAAATAAAACTCTCAAATAAATTAATAAAGCAAGTAATCATGAATCCGAATGGTTGCTTATAAAAAGCCAGCAACTTCAAGTCAAACCAAACATTTGGATAGCAACTGTCAAAGCCAAAAAGCCAATTTACATTTCGTGAGACCAAACTTTTAACCAAAAGGACCAGAAATTACACCGTGCATGGGATAATACCACTTCAGACACTATAAGATGCTCTCTGTTTGCAAAGGAGCCCTGGCACAGAGACAACAACAAATACAACCATAGCAAACCCAGCTATTGCATAAAGAAATCAAATGATCAATCATTCCAAATTCAAAGTTGGGTTAAAAGATAACGGTCCTATGAGTTATTAACCAAAATGTAATAATGTTCAATTACAAACAGCTTCATCAGCAAAAAATGTGATCTGACTAAGGACTCAAAGAGCTCCACAGACTCCCTTAGTGAGTGCTAAAGGTCCTAAAAGTCATTTCTAGCCCAAAACAAATTTCTTTTGGTAATACTAATGGGCTTTTCAAATAAGGGCTTCCTACCCAACTCAACGCATGTTTTGACTTATTCAAACCAGGAACCTCATTCATTGTGAGAAAATCCATATTTCTCTATTGAAAGAAATAGAATTATTGGCACAAAATGAAAACCACAATAATAAAAGAGATATTTTGGGCAAATTCTCCAAGTAGCTTAAAAGCAATTCTTCATGGCAGGAATAATGTGACAATGTGAGCTACTTTGGGGGCGTGGTGTGTGGACCCAAGAGGTGTAAGCGAAGTCTGTTTTCCTCAGTTTGTAAATTCACAACATTGACATAGCACCATATTGCAGTTCCTTATTGAACAATCAAGCAACATTTACCTTTATAGATTACTACCATATGATTTAATGGATCAGATCCCAGCAGAGAGGCAAAGTTAAAAACAGTGCCTTGGGACAGAGTAAAGAGTTTCTTCTTAATGGCTTATAAATGTGACTGACACCCAAAAGAATTGAATTCACAGTTGTCACAGGAATTTACCTTTTCTAACCTATTATTTATGGGCATGATTCTAGTTTTAGTAAGTTTGGGTCTGTAAATCATGGCATGAGTTTTAGAAAAATTGGTGTCCAGACCGAGGTTGTCCATAAAATGTACAAAGACATCGATACGTTTTATTAATTCATTAATGGTGTGTGATATTCAAACAGAGTCATCTACATTAAGCATAGCAGAAATTGATCTTTTCCCTTTCTGGGTTATATCTTGGCCATTAGCCACAAGGTATGAGTTTAATTTGTTGATATATAAGATAAAAGGTATAGCAGCAAAAATGCACGCTGATGTAATTATTTGATTAACAGGAAGGATTCAGTACATTCTCCTTTTTTACCATATTCTACTCTGGTTTGTGAATCAAAGTGCAAGTGTATCAGAAGATTCAAAAGAGCACAACTGGCCTTCATTGAAGCTTGAATGGACCAGGGTTTATTTGTTCATACGATTAAATACAGAACCTAGGTCCATAAAAAGTTAGGTGCATAGAACTTTGGGAAACTATTGTGTGTTTTCCAGCTAGTAAATTAAAGTTAAGGCACTATTCAAATGTGCCCAATCTGGCTCTATATTGTACATTAGTGATGATCACATTATTTGAGCCCAAGTCAATAGCCTGTCCAAAATATCCTTCCCAGCTAATTTATGTATAGAATCAATTACAGAAATCAAAAATAACATCAAGGATCATCCAATGTCCTTTTTTGAAAACGGGCCCAATAATAGACGCTGATTAAGACAGGTGAGAAGAACTAGCGGCGTTTAGGACATTGGTGATTAAAGGCACCCAGAACTCGACATTAGATTTATAAAGTTCTATAGGAACCACCTCAAGACCAGGAGCTTTAGAATATGAGCTACTATGCAGATCTGCTATTACCTCATCAAAAGTAAAAATGACAAAAATGGCTTTCCAAGGGAATAATGATAATTTACTAGTTCAGTACGTCTTTGTGAAAACCAAAAATGGATGAAAATTAGAAATCCATCACAATGTACATCTAAAAGAGTACTAAGATTATCGGTAAAAAAGAACTGTCAACTCCTTTCCGAAAGAATGAGATATCTCCTTTTGAACTAGCCAGTTGCAAATTTATCCATGCTCTTTCTCTTTTTCTCTTAATGTAATTTCTCTTAGCTTCAAAGTGTATTTATAAAGGGTTCTTGATTGAATCAACTCAGCATGATCTCTGGGAGTTTTTTTTAATGCTCTATAAATTTGTCCGCAGGCTGAAGAGCAGGAAGCGTTATTTCTACATCTAGAAGCAGTCAATAAATTAATGACAAGATAACACATATTTAGAAAGATATGGTGTATAATGTCAGTGTGGTAATTAAATTTGAGATAATCAAAAATTTTGGATAAACTTAGGTTAAACAAATTCCTCAAGAAATCGCAATCCTAATTAATTGGACTCACAACAAATTAAACCATTCCAGACCGTCAACGCATGTTTTGGCTCGTCAGACATGCAGGTCTGAGGCCTTTTCAAGACTGCAAAACTTCATGTGACTGGTATTTCCTTTATTTACAGTACATATATAGCATGGTGAAATATGGTAAACCAGGGTATCATTCCACTAGTGTTCTTTTTCTATTTAACTGCAAGAAGTGTGAAGGTGTGGCAGTCAAATGAGGTGTGTCAATTCATAGGAGTTGTAAGAATAAAGCTGGAAAGCCAGTGAATACTGAAGTGAAACACATTTCTAATAGGTTCGTTCCAGAGGTACACATGTGCCATTAATGGGGGATATGTCTATTCATAGAGAAAGTGAAGAAAAACAGAGCAGTTTGTGAAGTGGTGATAGAGCACATTCTGCAAGGGATCTTTTAGAGATCAGGGGACTATTATTACTAATGTATCGAATTATTGTTGCTGATTCCCAACATACTGTGCTAGAACATATGCATAGAAGGAAGCTCAAATCATTGGACTTCGGCGTGAGTGTCTTTAATGCATTCTATCATCCACAGTAAGATGGACTTGAGATTTCCATCTGCTAATATGGCCAGTCATTATAAAGGTCCGGGTCCAATTAAGTTAGTGGTAGATATTGGATCGCTTGATCGGCAATTAAATTTTTATGCCTGTTTGGCTTGGCAATTTGTATCTAATGTCTCTATTATCTCAAAAACTCTCACATATGTTGCATATGTGCATGTTCTACTTTATAGGTATTTCAAACTTGTATATCCGCAGAAAAGGCATCTGGTGTATGGACCACCACCAGTGGTCCTACATAAGAGACCATTGGAAATTGAAATAAATGAAAATCATAGCCTTACTTTATTATAACACTCTGCCTTCGCCATAATGACCTAATTACCTGGTAATTGCACTTGGAAGCACTGAATAAGTTTGAAGTGGTCAATGGATTACTTGACTGAAGGTTTAATTTCACTCTGTAAATAGAATTGAATGAATGGGATTGAGAATAACTAAACTCAAAGTTACAATTATAGGTCAAGTGAGGGTCAACCTAGGGAGTTTACCTTGTTCGGATGTATGGACTCTTAACTAGAAAGGGGAGGGAAATCGAGGCAATGTTACAGCTTGAATCCATCTCAAGGTCCGTAGTAGATGGATTCTAGCCGAGAGGGATGGAGAGGCTCACTTCCGCAGTAATGGTGGTCAGGGTTTAAGAGTAGAGTTAGTCTCTGCGGTAAATCGGTCATGTTCTGAATGCAGTCTGTGGGAATCCACTGTCCCCCAAACCTGTTAAGTGGTACAGAAAAGAGCGCATAGAGGCTTTTGTGGGAGTGGTCATAATGGTGGTGTGCTAACTTCATATTAAGTTGTTTACTTTCTTATTGGCCATATTGAAATAGCAGGAATTGTATATTTCTAGGGTAGAATTTAACTATGTTTGACTTTTCCCAGATTAACAAAAAGGAGGAAGGTAAGGAACTGGACCAAATAGCTATCAATTATCATTCGTAGGCCACCCTATTGTTCAGTGTTAAGGTGTAAATTGGGAAGAGGCTACGATAGAAGCTATTTATAACAAGTACTACATTATTTGTAGTGTTCAGACGGCCATGGGCCTTATTAATCGCTGTAACCTTTAACCTCTTCTGTGCCCATGACGAGATAGTCTCGTCATGGAACCCGCCTACTAATGAAACGCCCGGCACAGGAGGGGGAAAGGGCATGGCACAGAAGGGGTTAACAAAAAAAGAAAAGTCAAGAACTGGACCAAGTGATGATCTGTTAAAATGTTTAGGTCCTCTATTGTTTGGGCAGCCATGATGAAGCAGGGCCGGTCTCCACAAAGATACCTTTGTAATCATGGTGATTTTAAACATGGGTTCCATCGTCAGAGTGAAGTGTATGATTTATCGAGGGTAGAAAGTTAGTTGAATTCCATGCCACATAGTTATTTACAAGCTTGGCCAAAGGTATAGTGGATGGATGAATTATGTGTGACATTGGGCCAGATGCATCAACGAGAAAACTGGTCGCAAACGGGCAGATTAGCAGAATCTGCCCCTTTGCGACCGGTATTTTTGCATTTGGGATGCATCATCCCAAATGCAAAAATCGGAATTTAAGGAATCTGTAAATAGCGATTCCTTAAATTGCGATTGCATTTAAGGAATCCCAAATTGAGATTCCTTAAATGCAATGCATTAAAGTTAAAAAATTAGCGATTTCGCTAATAGGGGGAGCAAATTACCATGAAGTTGAACTTCATGGTAATTTGCAAAAACTTTGAAAAATGCACTTTTGTGCATTTTTCAAAGTTTCATGTTGCGCACACACATGCCCTTAGAGCATGTGTGTGTGCAACATATGTGCAAAGATCAATTTCAGGGGTGCAATAGGGTGTCATTTTGACACCCTTGCACCCTTGAAATTGCATGAGCAATTTGCGAGTACCTACTGGTACTCGCAATTTGCTCCTGCAATCTCCAATTCATTCCTATGGGCCTGGAGGCCCATAGGAATGAATGGGACGGCATTCCTTAATTGCTACTCGCTATTTGCGACTAGCAATTAAGGAATTTTAAGGAATCGCTATTTTTATAGTGATTCCTACATGCATAGGCTTTTGCAATTCCTTAATTGCGATTCCTTAAAATTCGCTATTAAGGAATCGCAAAAGTCTTTGTTGATGCATGTGCCAGATTGTGATCAGTATACAGTTTCTGTACTAATAAACATAAATAAGTAAACTGCTTACCCCATTATCATTATCAATCCTCGGGCTTAGTACCACTTCTAATAAAGTTCTTATGGTAATGCATAGTCTCCATCACTCATTATTAAGGCTCCTAGTTTACAATACAGGCAGAAAACAATGTGTTTCCTGTCTGTATTTATTTTTAAAAGCGGGAAAATGCGGAAAATTGTGCTACATGTGGGTGACTCTCCAGGCTATCTTTGTGATTTCCAGGGCAACAGCTGAGCAGAAAGACAGCATGGGAAGTTTCAAAAACAGGTTGAGATTTCCCTGAATACAGGCATACCTTATAATGCTAATATTTACCTGTGGTGGCTGGCTCAGATCGGGAGTGGGGAAGCCGGAGGCGGGGCGATCTAAAAATAATAAGAAAAAAACCACACCTTATCGCCTCATCTCTCCTCCATCTCTCCACGCATCGGGAACGGAACAGGAAGCACCCAGGCTCCCCGGACCAATCACAACGCTGCAATGCAGCTTTGTGATTGGTCTGAGCGCCATGGCTCGATGCTCAGACGGGGAATGGGAGCCTGTGCGCTTCCTCTTCTCCACCAATGCTGTAATGCAGCCTGGGTGGACAACATGCAAATTGCGCATTAATGTTTGCCCAGCCCAAGACGGCTGGCCAAACATTCATGCAGACTTAGAGAGGGCAAAACACAATCCTCCTCCTGCTCCTTTGTCATTGAAGCAGCCCCATCTGCCACGTAAAGCTCCCACACCTGGAACAAATAAAATTATAATAACGTTGAGTTCTTATCATTTTATTATTCCTTTATTTCACTACTAAAAAGCAGTGGGGCGACGCTCCTCCACCTTAGCGGAGGAACCGCCACTGCTTTTCGCTCTATTTCGCTGTTTTATTTCCAAAAATGCAACAGGCAGAAAAGTATGAGTGCATATTTATCAGTAAAATAAATGTGGAGCTATTCCATTTTCAACTTCATTTATTTTCAAAACACAAAAAAATATGGATAAATACCAATAAGCTGACAAAATATAAATATGGGTAATATGGATAAATACAGATGGAAATGTAAAAAAAAAACATAAATCTGGGAGACCTACTCAATATATATTAGCATTTATGTATATTAATTTCCTCCAAGTGCTTGCAAAGTCCGTCATAATACATATTGAGTATTACAACTGTACTTGGCATTCCTAGGCAGCATTCAACTTAATTATAGGCCTGCATTTTACACATTTCTATACATGGACTTCAATTCACTGAAATACCAGGGGTAGCGGAAGTGACATCACATGCTCTTTGACCTCCACTTTCACTCACTCACACACACATTCGTACACATACACACAAATTTACACATATACACTCTCTCAGACATAAACACACTTTTACCCACAAGCATACACACAACATACATTTAAAAGCATTTTTTATTTACCTTAGCTGCCATTAAAAGGAAATTCCAGCCTATTGTACTCCATTTTTTATTACACTATTAGTAAATAATATATTTTTATTTATTCACTATTAGTGTAATAAGTAATTGACAGAAAATAAAAAGTTGAGCCCCAGCTGCCCCTCTCTTCCTGGCACTAAATTCCCCAGTGTAGCATCCTACATCCTGTCACTGGCATATCTTTGATTATACTTTGGAACTTGAAACAGCTGAAAACACCATACATTCAGACTTCTAGTATGGGGGAAACCTTGGTACTCTTTTGACTGCTCACTCCCACGTCCTATCCATCTGCAAGACCACATATGCAGTGAGTTCTCTTAGGGCTTCATAAGGAGGGACGGTAAAGATTTGCCTCCCAGTGTACCCTGAAACAATTTCTTTTCCAAGTTATCTGCATACTTGCAAGACCTTGCTGCCTGTTGTAATTGCGCTGCTATAAAGTGTAATTATAAATGTCAGGCATTACTCACCCTCTTGAATATTTCTTTTTAATGTCTCTAATCGCACTTAGGTCCTCTTCCCCCCATACAAGTCAGACCAATAAATCATCTAGCTCTTTGAACTTTGAATGTGGAATAGTACAGCGCATATTCTGAAATGTGTATAAACAGAGGGGCAGAAACACCACCTTTGCATCTGCTGTTCTACCCACCATAGACAGTGAGAGTTTATTCCAAAATTGCATTGAGGCTTGAGGACCCCAAATGTTCCTGTCAATATTGTACCTATATTGCTGTTCTGCAGTATTTGCTATCTGTATAACTAGATAACAGAATATTACAGTTTCCCATCTCATATCTATCTCGGGGCCCAGAGGAAATACCACTGCCTTTTCTTTATTAGCTTCAGTCCTGCTATTACCCTAAAACTATTCATTTCAGGACTCAACATCAGCACAGCGCGCTTTAGTCAGTGAAGGTACACCAAAGCATCAAATGCATACAATGATATTGTATGAATCACTGCTCTAGTTGGAATGCCCCAGTCATGCAGCACTTCTTGGAGCCTTATTGCTAAAAGCTCCATCGCCAAGGCAAATACTTATGGCGACACTCTTGACGAGTCCTTCTCTCTGTTGTCCACTGTTCCAAGATTATTCTGCCAAATTTTACCCTAGCTTCAGGCTCCTTCTATAACAGCTAAATCCAGCTATTGAATTTGGGACCAAACTCCATCCTCTGAAGTACTGTGAGTAGGTATCTACAATTTAGTGCGTCAAACGCTTTTTCATTGTCGTGCGCTGTTAGTGCTGTATCTATGTCCAACCCCTTCAACTCATGGACAGCATGGTTAACCCATCTCAAGTTAATAGTTGGCCTGCACCCTGGACTGAATCAAAATTGGTATTCATCTACTAAGCAACATGTCACCCATATCAACCTATTGACCTATGCTTTTGAAAATTCTTTTACATCAGTAATTATCATTGATAAATGTGTGTATGACTGTCAATGGAGTGGATCTCTATCAGGTTTAGGAATTATTTGCACTATTGCCTATCTCATGGTGTCTGGGAGCCTTCAATTCTGTTGAGCATCATTATATATTTCTAATACATTATCAGTGAGAAGTGCTCTGTGTACTCGATTAAACTCTGTCTTCATGCCAACAGAGCCTGGGGTTATCTTCTTGGCTAAATTTGTCATAATCTCATTAATTCACTCTTGCGTTAAATATAGTTCTATTCATGTCCTTTGTTCAGCTGTTATTTTGGGGTGGTCCTGACAACCATCACATCCTCCTCTGTCTCATGCTGTGGCTGCCTATAGACACACCTGCCAAATACTGCATCAACATTTCATTAATTTAGGGGACCTGGCTTTAGCACCACCTAAGATGGCCACCTAGTGGAGAGGTTCCCCGTGCATCGGACCGTTCTCAGCTTTTCTGCCTGTTTTCCTGCCACCTCAAAGGTCATGCTGCATCTGTAAAGGAAGATGCAAGTAAGATGATGCTGTGGTGCCACTTTTTGCTGACTTGGGGCACTGGTTTCTTTTCTTTTTCCGGCATTGTGGCTGCTTCCTTTAAAGTGGCTCCCATTTTTATTTTTAATCAGTTTTTCTACTGACATGGAACAAATAGTCACTGCGCTCTATATGGAACAAAAAAATACTCTTCCTAAAAGGTTGAACAGACTTTATGAGATGTCGTTTTTTGTGCTCGAATTTATTAAATGGTTTAAAGGTTAAAGCATGATCCTCCTTTGCCTGAGAAGTCAGTATCTCCTATTTGTATGGAACTATTATTGGAGGAAATCCATGCACTGTGTCCTTTTGTTGAGGAGTCGAATAATAGGACACAACATCTGGATGACAAATGGACAAAGATGGAGAGTCGTGTTTCTATCGTAGAGCAGCAGTTTGTGGATTTGCATGACGAAGTTAGCAAAATTCATTCTTTGGAAAAGAAGGTGCTCCAGCTCCAACAGCACACAGGAGATTTGGAGAACAGGAATAAGCAGAATAATTTTCGCATATATGGCCTTCCTCCTGAAGCTTTTGACGGAGAGGATCCTGTCACCTTTTTTATCTCCTTGCTGCCAAAACTGTTAGATATGTCTTCCTCAACCTTGCTCAATATTCAGAGTGCTCATAGGCTTGTGCCTCGTCCTACAGTAGCTGCATCTTCCACCAAACCCAGAGGAATCATCCTTTTTTTGAAGTTCACTGACTTTTTGGCAGTTTTTTCTGTGGCTAGAAGCTAAACGTCTAATCACTCGGCTTGGTCAAATAATTTTCTATCTCAAAATGTTTCCAACATCACTGCAGCCAGAAGGAAAGAATTTCTTAACCTCCAAGCTTTTTTACATTTTCTTGGCACCAGATACGGTCTTTTTCATCCATGCATCTTTATAGTGACCTTGCAGAATAATGCTACAACATTTTAGGACCCAGCAGAACTGAAGAAGTTCATACAAACCCCTACTTTGGTTTCTATGGATATTGCTGCTCCTTCAGCTGATTGATTTGTTTTTTCCCCCTTATTTTATTTCCCCTTGTTGGGTCTTTCAGATGGTCTAATTTGGTGTTTTTGTAGTCTTTAGTGTATAAATATGCATTTTTTTAGAATCATTCAATATGTTATATTATTTGTTTTTAAAATGTTCCTTTTATCTTCTTGCAGATTTGTCTTATGCATTACGTTTGTGCAGTCCGTCCTCTTGAGTGTATATGGTCCTGATTTAGCTGGACTCCTCCCCTTCTGGGCATATCATCGTCTCATGTGTCCTCACCACTCCATTACTTTTATTTTCATTTCCCTTTCAGGTATATTTTTTCTTCATTTTGGTAACTGTACTGTCTCTTCTTATTATTATCCATTCCTTCCTTTCACCTTCCTTTTTTGCCTTTGACAGTTTCCCTTCTTAACTATTTGTTATACTAGTCATTTTCCTGCTCCTGTATTAATTCTTGTTGACACTTGGCTTTTTCAGGTTTTTCTATTTCATTTTGAAATTCCCAAGCAATTTATCTGTTATTTACTATTTATAATTCTGCATATTATCATGGAATAGTAAGGGATCAAAAAATCCCGTTAAAAGACAGAGTATATTGTCCCGTTTGGGTCAATCCAATCCTGACCTACTTCTCCTGAAAGAAACCCATCTTAATGATTTGGAAGCTTTAAATTTGAAATGTAGTTAGGTGGTAAATGTGTTTGTTTCCCCATCATTGAATAACAAGAATGGTGTTGTAATATTGTGTAGGAAATCACTCAATTTTACTTTTATTTCACAAGAAACAGATGATAATGGTAGGTGGATTGTAGTTGCTTGTCTTATTGATAATGTCCCCCTTTCAGTGTTAAATGTGTATACCCCTACGATTCCTGACCACACCTTTTGCCCTCTATCGCTAGGAAATGTACACAATACATAGACTCATATTTTATTATGGGGGGGCGTGTATTAGCTTGCCCACTTGCGTAATCTAAACTTACGCACACCACTTACTTACACAGAAACTCCAACACTCCTCTGGAGGTAAAATGAGCTTTATTAGTATTGTAGACAAGGGCAATAAGTCACTGAAGCTAGTAAGTTCTTAGGCACCAAGTGAAATAATGAATACACCACACCATATATATACACGAATATGATATCTGGAATATAGATATATAAACAGTTAATGTACAAAACACCTCACCAGATGCATCTGCACCGGAGTCTTCAACATCCCTGGCCAAGCACCGAAAACTACAAGTCGGGAACCCTGTAGAGACTGGGGCACAGGAAGTAATCTCTCCGGGGACCAAAGTCGTCCCGCGAGTACGTCCACTCCAAGACTGAGTTCCTGAGCTCCACCTCACGGACACCGCTTTTTATAGTTAAATCAACACGTTCGAGAACCCTCTAGCAGGCGTTCTCGCCCATCCATCCATCATAGGTGCTGGCCGCATCTCTGCGTCAGACCCACCCATACAGACCTGGCCAGATTCTGCTTGGGTGCGCCGAGGCAAAAGACATTCCTTTCCCTATCTCCGACCTTGGAGAGCCTTGCACAGCGCATCCTCCCTATGTCCTAGAGATAAGCATAGAATGCACAAAAACAGGCTCAAGGCACAAAATAACCTCACAAGGTATGTCTTGCACCAGCTCGTACTGGTTTACGTGAAAAACATGTTTGTTACTGCTGAAGTGTAACTACAGGTCAGAGCAGCACAAAATGGAAATGCAGTACAACAAAATGGAAGACCAGAGCATCACATGGAATCAAGGTCAATATGCAGTTTAGCACGTGTAACGTGTAAAATGGCAAATGCAATACATTCCACCCCTTGACCCTCGATTCACCAATCATATCCCATTGGTCTAAATACTATGGATCTGGGACGAAGAAGGGAGAGAAGATTAGGAATACATTGAATACAACAGCATAATGAAATAGAAACACCAATAATCACTACGATAACACCCAGGATATAACGAAGCTGTCCAAAATTAGGTAGCCACCCAAACAACCAATCCCACCATCCTTGATCAACATTTTGGGTAACCCCTTTCACTAAATCTTTTAAAGCATTAATATGTGCATGGATAGATGTAGAATGATCAGATAAATTGAAACAACAGAGCCCATCAAAGTCCTCACAACCGTGGTTGTGTTTCAACAACAAATAATCCACAGCTGCCCTATTCTGCAAAACAGCTTTTCTCATTCCTTGAACATCTAATAGCAAATCAGCTAAAGCGGCAGAAGTATGATTGAGATTCTTCGCAATTAAACAGGCAAGTTTAGCAATAGTTCTTGCATTATAAACGGACAGTCCTGGCACTCCTACAATGGAAATAGCCAAACTAGTATACTCTGCCCTGGAAAGCAAGTCAATGTTAGAATCACAATCCTCAAGTAATTGAGCAGCAGCTCTCGGGGAGCGAATATGTGTGATAGACTGCATAGGAAAAAGCATAAGACTTAATCGTGATAAGGCACAAGGTCCTCCAGTTATATTAGCTGGTATGTATGTGTATGAAATATTGCCACATGAAAAAAGCCATCCCTTAGATAATTTCACATGGTTAACATGGCTAGCGGCTAATACTGTATGATTACAGACCATATGATTGGTAACATTACTGCAAAAGCTATCATGTCGTGACTGACATAATGTTTGTTGATCATTGGTCAATTGTGTGCTTTTCTCTAGTTTTAATTGGGCACACTTGCCAATTTTGGCAGGGTCACAAGTTAGTTGATAGCAAACGTCTCCAGTAGTGATGTTGTAGGTAACAATACTGGTCATGTTCCTCCAGAGATTATCTGTAACCTCCGGGCAAAAACGACAGTACTCATAAAGACTCAGATGCGTTTGAACATCAGTTTCCTCCACTACCCCATCAAAGTTAGTTTGGTTGAAGATGTGCAGAAGCACACGTGCAGGGGTAGGTACGGCAACAAGACAAGTGGATATCATATCAGCTGTACTCTGAAGATTTCTCATACAGAAGTGGGAAGTATTCAGCACATTCTCGGCCAAGTAGGTCCAGATGTTATCTGGTTGCTGCAGCAATGCTGTCATCCGACTCGGGCGGTTGATCCCCTTCGGCATCCCTGGGCCCTCCCGGACCCCTCCGGACACGCCCAAACACAGACCACACAGCGCAAGCATCGCAGCGGCAAGCCATACTGTGATCTAGAAACAGAAAACAAACTGGTATAATCACTCTCGTAAATAACATTTTTCAGCAGGTACATTTTCCCACTTTTCCTGTCCGGGTCTCATGATGACAAGGATATTATCCTTTCCTTTAGCGATTAATTCTGCAGGTTCAGGAGGTTTGTTTGGGGACTCAACCCATACTTTCGCCCCTGGGTTCTTGTCAGTAGATCCGAACCCGCCCTTTCCTCGCACAGTTAGAAGGGCTGGGGCCGTCCCCTTCATGACATTTCCTCCATAAACCGGCATGATGACCATTTGGGCAACTCGGTCACCGGGTTGCACAATCAGATCATTGTCTCCACTGTTCAACAGAATAACTTTGATCTCCCCCTGGTAATCGGCATCGACCACCCCTCCCAAAACCTGGATGCCTTTAAGGGCAAGCCCAGATTGAGGAGCGATCAGTCCGAAATGCTCTGGGGGAATTTGAACTCCAATTCCTGTCTCAATCAAGGTAATGTCTCGTGGTTGCAGTCGATAGAATTTCAGGGCATGTAAATCAAGACCAGCAGCTTCTGGTGTGGCACGATATGGAGCTAGGGCTCCGGGAGCTGTCTCCCAGTACAGAATCGTATTTGTGGCCACATGGGGCTTGATCTGCAAAGCTGGGGTCAACATGCGCATCAAAGGAGTTTCTGCATTAGCAAGGGGTCGGTTGTTCAAAATTTGCAATGCATCAGACAAGTGATCCCTCCACCCCTTCAATGACCCATCAGACAACTTTTTCAACTGGTCTTTCAACAAACCATTCATTCTCTCAATCAAACCCGCTGCCTGTGGGTAGTAGGGTATGTGATAGATCCACTCAATGTTATGCTGCACACAAAAATCTTGCACCATCTTTCCTTTAAAGTGTGACCCATTGTCACTCTGGACCTGCAAAGGAATTCCGTAATACAAAATCAACAAATTCAAAGTTTTCAGAGTGTTAGACTGGGTTGCTCTCTTGCATGGAAAGGCGATGAGATAGCCAGAATAGGTATCCACCACCGTGCAGGCATACTGACATCCTCGACTCATTGGCATTGGTCCGATGAAATCAATTTGCCATATTTGCCCTGGCAACTTCCCTCTGCCTAGCTGGCCTCTCACTACCTGTGGAACCGGTCTGTGTTGGGTATGCTGACAAACGGGACAGTGAATGATCGCAGTTTTAATCAAATCTAGGGGAATATGCATCCCTCTACTTTCTGCCCACCTGCTAGTGGCTCGCTCGCCCAAATGTCCGCTTTTCTGATGCGCCCATTTAGCCATGGAGTAAGGTTCTGAGGTCCTAGGATCCCAAGTCCCGGAGAGTATTGCTTAATTCAAAAAAATAGATTCTCGAGGGAATAGACTCAAGGCACTGGACCTCTATGGCCTTAAAAATTCAATAGTCTTTATAGTAGTGAGTCAAATCCCCTCTCTCTTATAATGAACCATGTTCAGGCTTTTGGTAAAAACAGAAGGTTCTTTTTATTCATAATTTGAATGAACATAGAAAATCAATTGAACGTGAACAGCCAACACGTGTTTCGCCCCCTGGGCTCAGTTGAGGCCGGGGCTTTCTCAAGGCTGTACGGGGGCAAGGGAAAGAAAGGACAAAAAGAAATTTAATCGTAAAAGAAGGAATTCAGTGAGCTATGAGAGGTTAGAGTGACCACTCCCAGTGAGTAGAAATTGTGTTTCGAAGAAATAAAGTAGGGCGTGATTTCAAACAAAGGAACTCGTGTCTCTAGATAAATCTAGATATATCAAATCGTTACAAAATTATAGTGAACAAGTTATTTTAATTTATTGTGAATTAATTATTTCGGTATTAGGACTTCGTAGCGTTCAGCATGTGTCAAAGATACTTTAGTTCTTAACCGGGGTCACTTATAGACACATTAAGCAACCTATGCTAGGAGAGAAATACTGTGCTAGAAAAGGTTCATTGAAGTTGGTAAAGTAAAGAGTCCAATCACCAAGGGCTATAGTATGAGGCAGGAAATTGCAAGCAGGTTTTACCTGAAGATGTGCTTTCAGAATTCTTTCGGTACTAAACAACTCAAACAGGTCATAAATATCTTCATTATTTCATCGTTCGTTTCATAGGTTACTTGTGAAATACAGGTATACCAGCCTCTGTGTGAAACAATATGTATTGATACAATCACAAGAATTGCAGGCGGCTAGTCATTTTAAAATGAGGTCTGGACAAGAATCAGTTGGTACAGTAAGCATTAAATCATATCGAGGACCCCTATTCTGTTTCCTATGAAGATGTGAAGATTCTGGGGGCCCAATAGTTGATTAACATGATGGAAAGGGGTTGGTAAGTTAATTGAGACAATTCTAGGAAATAAAGTAACCCAATGAAAAAACAGCGTTTCGGCGCGTGATGGGGGGAACAGTTATTTGTTATTTAAGAGATTCAAACGCTAGTCTAGTCATGTTGACAGGACATTACATAGGGGTAATCTACTTACTTTCAGGCATAAGATCAGAGTCCCTACGGGGGTGCCGTTTCTGGTCGTCTTCCGTGCGCCGTATTCGCGTTCTGGTCCGCGGCCATTTTAAAGGGGTTAATGCGGCCAGTCCCGTGTTAATCACGTAGGAAGGGGATCTTTTTTAGCGCCATCTTTGAGTGTTGTTGTATACCCATTAGCGAAAACGATTGATGTCTAAAAGCTACATATTTATTATTTGTTAATAAAGAGTGGAATTAGATCCTTTTCCAGTATATTTGAATTTGCTCTAATTCCTTATTAGTATAATTTTTAGGGAGGTATTTAATTTTGTTTTAAATTATATATATTTTGCTCGCCCGTGTATGCGGGATTACTATGATAATACGCGCCGCTTTGTGGTACACTTATAAACATTTATGATCTCTGTTAGCGGTGGTTTATTTCAGTGCGCTCGTGGTTTTAGTAAGACCATCGACGCCATCTTGGAATGGGCTTTAGCCATTCTACAGTTGAGTTAATCCACTCTATTTGGACTATATTTGTTATAGACAGTATACACAGATACGTTGGGGTTACTTTATTCCTATATTTTGATTAGCTTTTATTATCGGTTTTATTTTGATTGGATTATTTATTTGGGATGAGTACCGCGTTGTTTGGGTGAGAAGGATGACTAAAGAAAGGAATTATTATGCAATATATTATTCATTTATAGCTTTGAATCGCTCTATTTATTATATGGTTTATAATGGGGCCAGTCAGGGGAAACCTGTTAGGAAAATCTAACTTGCTGATCAGGGAACAGTTTGGTGGAGAGGAGACAGGAAAACAACAGTGCATTATATAAGCTGGGTATGCATATATACACACAGGTGTCATCAACAGTGTCTTTGAGAATATTTCGATGTACATTTCAGTCTTTTTAGTGGCTGTTTGATGTTGTCAATTTCTTTTTTACTTTTTACAGCCAATGATGCCACTCATGATCTTTATTGAGGCCAAATTCTACAGTTCCACAACGGATTATGTAGGAGCTTTCCTTCTGTCTCAGACGTTGTTCCAAATTTCCTCCTCTATCGGATTGTCGGATCTTTTCTAGGCCACAGAAGACAAAGTTCCGGTTATGTTCATGGCATTGATTATAATGTTCAACTAAGGGTTGTCTCTCATCTGTTTTATTGATGTTGCGATAATGTTCCTGTATCCGCTTTTTGAGTGGGCGGGTTGTGCTCCCAATGTAGTGTTGGCCACAAGGGCATGTGATGAGATAAATCACATTAGTGCTCTCACAGTTGATGAAGTCATGGATAGTAATTGTATGTCCATTTATTGTTGTTTGTTGTAGTTTTGATTGGCCTAGTTTACATATTGAACAGTTGGAGCATGTATAGAATCCATGTGGTTTCTGTAGAAAGGTTGTTGGTTTTGGTTTGGCTTCAAAGAATGAAGGACATAGTGAGTCTCTCAGATTTTTGCTTCTCTTAAAACTGAGTTGCGGTTGGTCTTTTATTGCAGATTTGATGGTTGGGTTCAGTGTCAATAGGTTCCAATGTTTTTTGAGCACTTTCCGTATGTGGTGATGACCGTTGTGAAAAGGGGTAAGGAAGCGTATGGTGGGTTCCGTCTCCTTCTTTTTCCTGTTTTGTAGGAGATTATTTCTGTCCAGAGTAGAGACTTGTTGTTGAGTGTTTCTAAGAGAACTGGTGTTATATCCTCGTTGGGCGAGTCGTGATGTAATTTCCCTTGAGTGTATTTCAAATCCTTGGTCTGAGCTGCAATTGATTCTGGCCCTGCGGAATTCACCTGCTGGTATATTTTTGATGGTATGCTGTGGATGACTACTGGTCGCATGTAAGATGGAGTTAGCGGCTGTGGTTTTGCGATGAAACTGTGTTATTAAGGCGTTGTCTACAACAGATATTTTTACATCCAGGAACTCTATTTCGTTTTTGGATATGGTGTAGGTGATATTGATATCCCATTGGTTTGGTGTCAGGGTTCTGAGGAAGTTTCGTAGAAGTTCTTCAGATCCTTGCCATATTAGCAGCACGTCGTCTATGTATCTTCCCCACATTACTATGTTCTCGGAGTAGTTTGGTTCATGATCCTTCCAAATCCAGTGACGCTCTACTTCCCCCATAAAGATACAGGCGTATGGAGGAGCAAATTTTGCCCCCATCGCCGTACCTTGGGTCTGTAGGTAATAGGTACCATTGAATAGAAAGAAGTTGTTATAAAGACAAAATTCCAGGAATTCCAGAATCATGTTGTTTCTCGCGGTGAAGTGTACTGATCTTCCTAGTAGGCATTTCCTTACTGCCGCTATACCATCAGGGTGTCGAATTGACGTATATAAACTGACGACATCAATACTTGAAAGAAGGTAGTCCGGTTGCCATGTGATGTTATTCAGCTTCTGCAGTATGTCCTTGGTGTCCCGGATGAATGAGGGAAGGTCTCTCATGAACGGCTGAAGTTCCTCATCAATATACGCCCCGATCCTGGAGCATATAGAATCGATACCTGCAATGATGGGTCTTCCTTTCGGAGGTGTGCCTGGCTTGTGGACTTTGGGCAGGAGGTATAAAGTCGGAGTTATTGGCGTATCTATAAAAAGAAGTTGTTTTTCTGCCAGTGTGAGAAGACCTTTTTCATACCATTTGTTCAATAAGCACTGCAGTTTGTTTTGTATGTCTTTAGTCGGGTTATTGGTAAGTTTGCTGTAGCAGACTGGGTCTTGGAGTTGGCGTCCGGCTTCTTGAAGGTAATCCGATGTATTAAGGATGACAATATTGCCCCCTTTGTCTGCTTCCTTAGACAACGTCTACGGATGCTCCAACAGATGACTTGGAATCCCTTACAAGCACGGCAGAAGAATTGGATATTGATATCTTTTATTGTAAAAACACAACACTGAGGGGGAAATCAAAATTTACGCCAATCTTACCAGCGGGCAATCCAATAGATACTTTCTTCTCGGCAGTGAGTAATGACCTGATAACTGAACATCGTAAATATCTGTCCAAACGAAAATATCTCACACATAACATAACACGAGAACAAGAACATGCACTATTGGAACTCAAAAATGACTCATTGTTAACAATCAAGGAAGCAGACAAAGGGGGCAATATTGTCATCCTTAATACATCGGATTACCTTCAAGAAGCCGGACGCCAACTCCAAGACCCAGTCTGCTACAGCAAACTTACCAATAACCCGACTAAAGACATACAAAACAAACTGCAGTGCTTATTGAACAAATGGTATGAAAAAGGTCTTCTCACACTGGCAGAAAAACAACTTCTTTTTATAGATACGCCAGTAACTCCGACTTTATACCTCCTGCCCAAAGTCCACAAGCCAGGCACACCTCCGAAAGGAAGACCCATCATTGCAGGTATCGATTCTATATGCTCCAGGATCGGGGCGTATATTGATGAGGAACTTCAGCCGTTCATGAGAGACCTTCCCTCATTCATCCGGGACACCAAGGACATACTGCAGAAGCTGAATAACATCACATGGCAACCGGACTACCTTCTTTCAAGTATTGATGTCGTCAGTTTATATACATCAATTCGACACCCTGATGGTATAGCGGCAGTAAGGAAATGCCTACTAGGAAGATCAGTACACTTCACCGCGAGAAACAACATGATTCTGGAATTCCTGGAATTTTGTCTTTATAACAACTTCTTTCTATTCAATGGTACCTATTACCTACAGACCCAAGGTACGGCGATGGGGGCAAAATTTGCTCCTCCATACGCCTGTATCTTTATGGGGGAAGTAGAGCGTCACTGGATTTGGAAGGATCATGAACCAAACTACTCCGAGAACATAGTAATGTGGGGAAGATACATAGACGACGTGCTGCTAATATGGCAAGGATCTGAAGAACTTCTACGAAACTTCCTCAGAACCCTGACACCAAACCAATGGGATATCAATATCACCTACACCATATCCAAAAACGAAATGAGTTCCTGGATGTAAAAATATCTGTTGTAGACAACGCCTTAATAACACAGTTTCATCGCAAAACCACAGCCGCTAACTCCATCTTACATGCGACCAGTAGTCATCCACAGCATACCATCAAAAATATACCAGCAGGTGAATTCCGCAGGGCCAGAATCAATTGCAGCTCAGACCAAGGATTTGAAATACACTCAAGGGAAATTACATCACGACTCGCCCAACGAGGATATAACACCAGTTCTCTTAGAAACACTCAACAACAAGTCTCTACTCTGGACAGAAATAATCTCCTACAAAACAGGAAAAAGAAGGAGACGGAACCCACCATACGCTTCCTTACCCCTTTTCACAACGGTCATCACCACATACGGAAAGTGCTCAAAAAACATTGGAACCTATTGACACTGAACCCAACCATCAAATCTGCAATAAAAGACCAACCGCAACTCAGTTTTAAGAGAAGCAAAAATCTGAGAGACTCACTATGTCCTTCATTCTTTGAAGCCAAACCAAAACCAACAACCTTTCTACAGAAACCACATGGATTCTATACATGCTCCAACTGTTCAATATGTAAACTAGGCCAATCAAAACTACAACAAACAACAATAAATGGACATACAATTACTATCCATGACTTCATCAACTGTGAGAGCACTAATGTGATTTATCTCATCACATGCCCTTGTGGCCAACACTACATTGGGAGCACAACCCGCCCACTCAAAAAGCGGATACAGGAACATTATCGCAACATCAATAAAACAGATGAGAGACAACCCTTAGTTGAACATTATAATCAATGCCATGAACATAACCGGAACTTTGTCTTCTGTGGCCTAGAAAAGATCCGACAATCCGATAGAGGAGGAAATTTGGAACAACGTCTGAGACAGAAGGAAAGCTCCTACATAATCCGTTGTGGAACTGTAGAATTTGGCCTCAATAAAGATCATGAGTGGCATCATTGGCTGTAAAAAGTAAAAAAGAAATTGACAACATCAAACAGCCACTAAAAAGACTGAAATGTACATCGAAATATTCTCAAAGACACTGTTGATGACACCTGTGTGTATATATGCATACCCAGCTTATATAATGCACTGTTGTTTTCCTGTCTCCTCTCCACCAAACTGTTCCCTGATCAGCAAGTTAGATTTTCCTAACAGGTTTCCCCTGACTGGCCCCATTATAAACCATATAATAAATAGAGCGATTCAAAGCTATAAATGAATAATATATTGCATAATAATTCCTTTCTTTAGTCATCCTTCTCACCCAAACAACGCGGTACTCATCCCAAATAAATAATCCAATCAAAATAAAACCGATAATAAAAGCTAATCAAAATATAGGAATAAAGTAACCCCAACGTATCTGTGTATACTGTCTATAACAAATATAGTCCAAATAGAGTGGATTAACTCAACTGTAGAATGGCTAAAGCCCATTCCAAGATGGCGTCGATGGTCTTACTAAAACCACGAGCGCACTGAAATAAACCACCGCTAACAGAGATCATAAATGTTTATAAGTGTACCACAAAGCGGCGCGTATTATCATAGTAATCCCGCATACACGGGCGAGCAAAATATATATAATTTAAAACAAAATTAAATACCTCCCTAAAAATTATACTAATAAGGAATTAGAGCAAATTCAAATATACTGGAAAAGGATCTAATTCCACTCTTTATTAACAAATAATAAATATGTAGCTTTTAGACATCAATCGTTTTCGCTAATGGGTATACAACAACACTCAAAGATGGCGCTAAAAAAGATCCCCTTCCTACGTGATTAACACGGGACTGGCCGCATTAACCCCTTTAAAATGGCCGCGGACCAGAACGCGAATACGGCGCACGGAAGACGACCAGAAACGGCACCCCCGTAGGGACTCTGATCTTATGCCTGAAAGTAAGTAGATTACCCCTATGTAATGTCCTGTCAACATGACTAGACTAGCGTTTGAATCTCTTAAATAACAAATAACTGTTCCCCCCATCACGCGCCGAAACGCTGTTTTTTCATTGGGTTACTTTATTTCCTAGAATTGTCTCAATTAACTTACCAACCCCTTTCCATCATGTTAATCAACTATTGGGCCCCCAGAATCTTCACATCTTCATAGGAAACAGAATAGGGGTCCTCGATATGATTTAATGCTTACTGTACCAACTGATTCTTGTCCAGACCTCATTTTAAAATGACTAGCCGCCTGCAATTCTTGTGATTGTATCAATACATATTGTTTCACACAGAGGCTGGTATACCTGTATTTCACAAGTAACCTATGAAACGAACGATGAAATAATGAAGATATTTATGACCTGTTTGAGTTGTTTAGTACCGAAAGAATTCTGAAAGCACATCTTCAGGTAAAACCTGCTTGCAATTTCCTGCCTCATACTATAGCCCTTGGTGATTGGACTCTTTACTTTACCAACTTCAATGAACCTTTTCTAGCACAGTATTTCTCTCCTAGCATAGGTTGCTTAATGTGTCTATAAGTGACCCCGGTTAAGAACTAAAGTATCTTTGACACATGCTGAACGCTACGAAGTCCTAATACCGAAATAATTAATTCACAATAAATTAAAATAACTTGTTCACTATAATTTTGTAACGATTTGATATATCTAGATTTATCTAGAGACACGAGTTCCTTTGTTTGAAATCACGCCCTACTTTATTTTTTCGAAACACAATTTCTACTCACTGGGAGTGGTCACTCTAACCTCTCATAGCTCACTGAATTCCTTCTTTTACGATTAAATTTCTTTTTGTCCTTTCTTTCCCTTGCCCCCGTACAGCCTTGAGAAAGCCCCGGCCTCAACTGAGCCCAGGGGGCGAAACACGTGTTGGCTGTTCACGTTCAATTGATTTTCTATGTTCATTCAAATTATGAATAAAAAGAACCTTCTGTTTTTACCAAAAGCCTGAACATGGTTCATTATAAGAGAGAGGGGATTTGACTCACTACTATAAAGCCCATTTAGCCATGCCCACCAAGTCAGAATCCTGCGTTGCCACCTCAGCTTCACGAATCTTCGCTTCTTGGTCTGCAAAGGAATTGCACCAACGCTCTAGTGAGTCAGTCGGGCAATGAGCATCAACATGATAAACTGTGACTGTACTCTGGGACAACAATTCCCAAATCTCCTGCCACAACTCTTTTCCCCAAACCTCCCTATTGTGAATCATCCAATTATGAGCATGCCATGTGGGAAGCCAAGTGGCTAACCCATTGGCCGTGGACCATGAATCAGTATAAATGTGACATGTACCAGGGAGCTCTTGCTTTAAAGCCTGGTAAACTGCGTACAATTCTGCAAACTGACTACTTCTTCCCTCTCCAGCAGTCGACAGCAACTTTTTGGTCACAGGATTGTATGACACCGCCTTCCAATGTCTCTTGGTCCCCACATATCTGGCTGAGCCATCTGTAAACCACACATGCTTTTTGTCCTCCGCGGACAACTCTGAGAATGGCCCGCCCCATTTCACTGGGGACTCTTGCACTTTGGGTACATCTTGCAACATTTCTGCATCTGCTACTGGAGTTTGCGCCACTTGCTCATGCAGCACTGCGGTACCTTTAGGACCCACTCGTGCCCTGTCTTGTATGTACCACTTCCACTTTATGACGCTAGCCTCCTGTGCATGCCCAATCCTGTGTGTCTTGGGTGAACTCATCACCCATTGCATGATAGGAATTTCAGGTCTCAAAAACACATTGTGTCCCAAGGTCAATTTCTCGGTATCCACCAGAGCCCAATAACATGCCAACAACTGCTTTTCGAAAGGAGTGTACCGCTCTCCAGCATCAGGTAGTTTCTTTGTCCAAAACCCTAGGGGCACCTTCTGTCTCCCCTGTTTTTGCCACAGGCTCCAGGTCGCATACTGATCCTGGACTGTTACATTCAAATCAATGCTTCCCTCTCGTATGGGCCATAGATCCAGGGCACGCTGTATAGCCTCCTTCGCTGACTCAAATGCCTGTTGCTGGGCCTCCCCCCACTCAAACTCATGCTTCTTCCGTGTAACCTTGTACAGAGGGGCCAAGATCTGACTCAAATGGGGAATATGCTGTCTCCAAAAACCAAACAATCCAATGAAGCGCTGCGCCTCCTTCCTGTTTCGCGGCACTGCAAACTCCTTGATCTTTTGCCTTACTTGTGGCAGCACCTCTCTATGCCCCTGATGCCACTGAATACCCAAAAACTTCACACTTTGGGAGGGTCCCTGCACCTTCTCTGGGTTAATCACCCACCCTTTGCTCTGCAAATGCTCTACAATTCTGTCTAGCTGAGCCTGCACCTGTTCTTGAGACTCTCCTTGAATCAACACGTCATCAATATAATGACAAAGCTGTACTCCAGGAATGACTGAAACCTCATCCAAATGCTCTGCCACCAACCGGTGACAGATTGTAGGGCTATGTAAGTACCCTTGAGGCAAAGATTGAAAGGTGAATTGTCTACCAGACCACGAGAAGGAGAATTGCTCCTGGGACTCGGGGGCAATTGGAATCGTGAAAAAAGCATTGGCAATATCAATTGCCGCATACCATGTCCCACTGTGTTTCTGAATTTTCTCAATCAAAGTGATGGTGTCGGGGACCGCGGCTGTCAATGGGGGCGTATGCTTATTCAGCTCGCGGTAATCCACAGTCATACGCCAGCTTCCATCCGGTTTGCGCACGGGCCACACAGGGTTATTCCACGCCGTGGTAACCGGTCTCACCACCCCCGCCTCCACCAAGTCCCGTATGGTTGCGGTAATCTCATCATGTCCCCCTGGGTTCCTGTACTGCTTCATGTGAACCACTTTCGTTGCTTGGGGCACCTTCACTGGGGGAATCTTCAAGCGCCCCACCCTCACAGCAGCCACGGAGAGGTACTGCTTTGACCCAAACTGATAGCATCCGTCATCTAAATATAGGGTCATACCTTTCAAAATGTCAATACCAATAATGTACTCTAAAATGGGCACGATCAAGACAGTGTATGCTCTCTTGGGAAGTCTGCCTATTTTCATCTGAATTACCGTTTGCACTGCTGGTGTCTCCTGTCCACCCAAACCCGTGATAGTGAAATACTGTCCTTTAAATTTTCGTGGATTGCCATGTATCAATGTGGCCTCCGCTCTGGTGTCTACTAAAGCTCGCACCTCCTGAACGTTTCTATTTTTCCAATAGATCTCAACCCTCACATGTGGTCTATTATCTTTGCGAGCCCATCCCTGCACCGGAGCTTGGCCCATTTCCTAATCTAACTTTCGCCTGCGCAGCTCTGCATCTGCCCGGCGCAGGTCCCGGCGCAGATCTGAAAACAATGTCGGGTAATCCTTAGGGAACAACTCCTCTTCTTCCCGATCCCCATCTGAATCTGTGCAATCTCGGTCCCAACCTTTCTCTTTTGTCACTTTCACATGAGATTCCCTCTCTCTCTCTCTCTCCTGACCTGCTTTGTCGTGCTTCTCCTCAGGCTCTGCTTCCCTGCGACTTACTTTCTTGTTATCTTTTCTATTCACAAGCCTACTCCCCTCCTTTTTATCCAGTCCTCGCTTACGGTACATTTCCCACATGCTTTTGGTCTCGATACCATCAATTTCACTCCTCGACACCCCATCCTTTAACAGCGCCAAAAACATATCACGTCGGGTTACTCGGTTGTTATCAGAGCGGGACTCTGAGCGCGAAGCCCTGTCTGGCTTGTTCCATTCCCCAAGCTCTCCCAGCTCACGAACTGCCTCAACTACTTCTCCTACGGAATTACCAGTTTGATTGATTAACAGAGTCATTATCACCGCTTTGTATGCAGGGGGTGCCAAACGAATGATTTTGTTCCGCACGGACACAGTCATTCTCTGACCCATCAAATCATACGCCTCACCTATAAGGATTGCCAGCTTCATTCCCTCCTCCTTAATTCTCTGCGAGGCATCTCGTAGGGTAAACCATGGTTTTTCATTCCCAGGCCAATCTGAATCTGTGGGGTACTTATGACTACATCCCTGCGCGGCTAGCTGCAACAGGGTAATTTGGTCATCACTATTGTAATTCCGAAAATGTCCCTGCACAGTGGGATCAGTACTGAGAGTGCAAAATTTGGCAGCATCTCCACTGTCTAACATTACTCCAGAAGCGCCTTGATCATAAAGGCGCACCATCCAAGTTAACAGTGCCTCGCCAGGCTTCTGTCTAAATCTCTCTAAAACATCACTAATCTCCTGTTGGGTAAAATCCTCCAGACTATTTAACATAATTCCCTGCGGGTTATGTGGACCGGACTGAAGTTTCCGTCTTAGAATGGGCTGCACTTCCACTCTCTTACTATTATTTACCTCCTCCTCCCTTTCTCTCTGTAAAGGCTGCTCTTCTTCTGAGGAGAACTCTGATGATTCCCAGATGTTAGAGTCCCAGGTGGATGGATCAAAATCTAAGCCTGCTTTGGCAATCGCTAAATGGACTTTTCGCTTACTCACTCTACCCCTCCTTTTCTTGTATCTATATTCAGCGACACGGACTGCAGCCCGTTCTGCTATAGTCTGATATGTTTCTAATTTGTCTTGTAATAGCTTATTCTGACAGGAAAGCATCGTAGACATATTCTTAGCTTCAACGAGTTGTTTTTCTAAGCTTAACTGTTCCTGCTGCAGAGATAAGCATTTGTCAAAAACTTGACGGTAGGCATGCAACAGAGCCCAACCTCGGCGGCTCACGGTATATAATTCTTTACCTTTTTCTATAGGAACTTTCCGTAAACAATTCAAAACATCTTCTGGCGTTGCTTCGCCCAGACAGTCAAACCAGCTCTCACTTAATCCTGTGCTTTTAGAATACTCACGTGCCAGCGCGGAGTATGGCGTTGCCTCCCATCCAGGAATCTGCATGGGGGCAAAAGGAATTTCACTTGGTGCCAAGGAACCAAAACCACCTTTCGTCTTTTTAAACATGTTCCTCCCCGCGTAATTTACGAATCCTGCCGACTACGCCAAAATGTATTGCCTTGCCCACTTGCGTAATCTAAACTTACGCACACCACTTACTTACACAGAAACTCCAACACTCCTCTGGAGGTAAAATGAGCTTTATTAGTATCGTAGACAAGGGCAATAAGTCACTGAAGCTAGTAAGTTCTTAGGCACCAAGTGAAATAATGAATACACCACACCATATATATACACGAATATGATATCTGGAATATAGATATATAAACAGTTAATGTACAAAACACCTCACCAGATGCATCTGCACCGGAGTCTTCAACATCCCTGGCCAAGCACCGAAAACACCAAGTCGGGAACCCTGTAGAGACTGGGGCACAGGAAGTAATCTCTCCGGGCACCAAAGTCGTCCCGCGAGTGCGTCCACTCCAAGACTGAGTTCCTGAGCTCCACCTCACGGACACCGCTTTTTATAGTTAAATCAACACGTTCGAGAACCCTCTAGCAGGCGTTCTCGCCCATCTATCCATCATAGGTGCTGGCCGCATCTCTGCGTCAGACCCACCCATACAGACCTGGCCAGATTCTGCTTGGCTGCGCCGAGGCAAAAGACATTCCTTTCCCTATCTCCGACCTTGGAGAGCCTTGCACAGCGCATCCTCCCTATGTCCTAGAGATAAGCATAGAATGCACAAAAACAGGCTCAAGGCACAAAATAACCTCACGAGGTATGTCTTGCACCAGCTCGTACTGGTTTACGTGAAAAACATGTTTGTTACTGCTGAAGTGTAACTACAGGTCAGAGCAGCACAAAATGGAAATGCAGTACAACAAAATGGAAGACCAGAGCATCACATGGAATCGAGGTCAATATGCAGTTTAGCACGTGTAACGTGTAAAATGGCAAATGCAATACATTGCGGCAACCAAATTATGGATCCATTTTTGGATAGATCTTCTTCCACCCAATTTTGCCTCAAAGGATGCATAAACAATTTAATTCAGACATCGTTAAAGTTAAAGGAGCTTTGGTATATCCCTGGAGGCTCTTTAATCCTACTGCAATGGGATTACTCATATTACTTATCCTTCCATGGTACACTTTCACGTTAAGACCATATTTTTCTCTCTAAATCTCTGACGCACCATAATACAAATTCATATATTTCTCCAAATATCCTTTCTGACCAGTCTATGGTTATTACTGGCTTGGATTTGATTCCTCCTTGGCCCTCTTCACATAGATGGAGATTTAATCATTCTTTTTTGCGGGACGCTCATTTTTCTAGTTCTGTTGTTTCCATTACTTCTGAATTCTTTGCATTTAATGACAATACTTCTAGTTCTACTTCTTTGTTTTGGGATGCATTTACAGCGGCTGCGTGTGACTTTAATTTATATTTCTAAGACTAAAAGAAGTCATACTAAGGAACATACTGCCCTACTTTCCTCAATAAAATCTCTGAAACAGAAATATTTATCTTCTAAATTGCCGTCAGATCTTCATAATCTACTTCATGCGAAACTTGAGTTTAATTTGATTTCTACAAATGAAGCAAACTGTATTCTGCTTAGGCAAAACGCATGTCATTATGGTGGTAAGTATAAATCAGGTAAACTGTTAGCAAACTATTTAAAGGTTAAAAAGGAGAGGCAAGTTACGAGATTGTGACAGCCTTGCAAGGGGGAATGGTTACTAATCATAACAATATTTTAGAGGAATTTGATAAATTCTATAAATCTCTGTATGCTCCTGAATCACTGGTTCAATACTTCACTAGTGGAGATTATTTGGGTCAATTGCTCATACCATTTCCCCAGACTTGGATTTCAAATCCTTAGAAAAGGATTTTACGCCGTAAGAAATCTTTCATGTGTTACATGCATTAATATTGGGGAAAACTCCAGGCCCGGATAGGTTCACAGTAGAATTTTACCTCCATTTTTCACAAATTTTTCTTCCATACTTATTTCGCTTATTTACTCACTTTGTAGATTCCTCCTCTATGTCTGGCACATTTCAAGAAGATATTGTATGTCTCATTCACAAAGACGTTAAGGATCCCCATGACAATAGATGCTGAGAAGGCTTTGATAGAATTAGTTGGAAGTTTATGCTTCAGTCATTAACATGGCATGGTTTTGGACCTAAATGTATTGCTTCTGTTTCCCTTTTCTATCATTCCCCTAAAGCATCTGTGTTGGTCAATGGCAACGTTTCTTCATATTTTTTCTTTATAGAGGAGTAAGGCAGGGGTGTCCGCTCTCCCCCTTATTATATGTTTTGGCACTTGAACCTTTTCTTTTCCTGATTCGTCTTAACCCCTTGATTTCTGGCTTTATGTATGATGACCATCACTTGAAATATGCAGCTTATGCTGATGCTATCCTCTTGTTTATTTCCTTTCCAGAACTGTTTTTGTCTTTTCTTTTGAAGGAGATCACTTCTTTTTCTGAAGTATCTGGATATAAAATGAATAAAGATAAAACGGAAATCCTTCCACTTAATAAATACACTTTTACTCATCCTTCAGTGGTCTGCTTCTGTCAAAATGAAATACTTCAGTATATGGGTCAGGAATTCTCATTAATTCCTAAGGGCCTAGAGGTCCATAGGAATGAATGGGAAGGCATTAACAATTTGCGATTACCAAATAGGTAATCGCAAATAGCGAATGCAATTTCAAGGTTGCCCATAAGCCCCCCTGATGCACCCCCAAAAAAGATAAGTGTGCATATGTGGTGCACACACATTCCCTAAAGGCATGTGTATGCGCCACATGGCACTTACAAAAATGCAATTTTTTGCTTTTTTTTTAAGGATTTGCAAATTGCCATCAACTTGAAGTTGGTGGTAATTTGCAATTCTTCAAGACAAAGTCGCATTCTGAGAATACTTTGCATTTAGGGCATCCCAAATTGGGATTCCCTAACTGCATTCGCAAAATAGGCAATCGCAAAAATTGCGATTACCTATTTTGCAAATGCCTTTTGGGTTGATACATCCCGAAAGGCTTCTGCGAATCGGCTCGTTTGTGATCGGTAAAACCCTTGATACATCTGGCCCTTAGTACGAAGGTTGAAAGTATTTTCTCTTCCTGGTATCCTTTTTTTAAATTCTGGCGGGTACGTCTACATCCAAGTAAAATGATGATTTCCCCAATTTTTTGTATCTCCTTTCTATGTTGCCAATTCATATACTAAAATCTTTTTTTTTTTGCATGAAACGAAATCGCCTGTAGCCCTTTCTACTTAATTTTCCGGACTGTTATTATTATGATATAGCCTATATTTTGCCACAAGTTGCCCTTTGAACTTTAGAGATAATTTAGCCCCTCTCTCCTTTGTGGCTAGATCTTGAAAGAGTTTTTCTTAGGCCCTTCACTTTTAAGGAGGTTTTTTCTTTTTCGTCTACAACTTCTTTCCTTTACTCTCCAGTTCTAAAGCAGTCTATTTTGTTGCGCAAGTCTACCTTTCTTTTAAGTCACTCCACTCCCTCTGTATTTCTTCAAATGACGTTACGGTATAATTCTTTAATTCAGATCAATAATAGACCTCTTTTTGGCTTACTTGGAAGGATAAGGGTCTTATGTGGGTTCATCAAAGCTCTTCTAATAATGCTCTGATTTCTTTCCCCAATTTTGTGATACCTATTATTCATTGTCCCAAGTCCTTCTATTCTCACTTTCTATAATTGATGAATGTTGTGCTTCATAGATATTTTTCCCCCATAACTCTTTTTCTAGTTTAGTTCCTCTTTCTTCAGGATTTACTGAGTTCTTTAAAACAGGTCCTAAAGTAGTGGCAATGTGCAAATCTTTCTTGTTACCGAACCCTACTTGAGCCAAATCCAAGGTCAATCTTTTATGGGAAGAAGATTTGGGGGTAAGCTGGTAACTTCCATTTTGGAACAATCATTTGGACCCGTATTTATACATTTTTAGATCAGCTAGAAATACTCAATCCCTCCGTTTCATTTACCACAGGTCATACTACACTCTTATACAATGTTCTAGGTTTTCCTCACGGGTCTCTACAAAGTGTTGGTCCTGTGATTTTCCTCAAGCAGATCTTATACATATGTTATTTAGGTGTCCTGCTACCCTTTCGTATTGGCACATGCTCTGGTCACAAGTTAAAAAGATTTTTCACATACAAGACTCTTTTAATACTCTTTACTCATTTGTGGGTACATTAACTCAGTCCCTTCTTACCTTAGTTCCCAATGATAAATTATTAGATATTTTATTGACAATTGCATTTCAGCACATCATCCTTAACTGGAAATCCTCAGCTAAATTATCATATAAGGTTTGGTGGGACTCTGAATGTTCACATTATAAGTTGGGCGCTATGTTTTTGATGCCGCACTCTTCCTCTCATAATGCCTAAATGTTATGGCTGCCTCTTACTGTGTTTCTTAGACAGGTTGGTACTACTGTATTACAATACTGCTCCTACATTGTCTGAATATTTTCATCCTCCGTAATTATTTTATTCTCTGTCCTTCTTTTGATTTGTAAGGAATGTTACAGTATCTAAATTTATGTTGTAGTTATATTTGCTTACATTAGATACAGTCGAGGACGTACATTTCCTTGTCATTATATTGATATTTAGGAATTCTCTTTGTCCTCTCCCTCCTTTCCTCCTTCTTCTCTTCCTCCCCTCTTCTTCCCCTTTTCAAAATCTATAAAGACTTTAGTATCATATATGAGATATACTGTTGGTACCTGTTTGCTCTTTTACCATTCATATTCATGTAATACTATATATTATTATACTAAATAAAGTCTTTTGAACACAGCATTTCATTAATTTCCACCTGTCAGGGCCACACTTCCATCTAAGCTCTATAACTGTAACATTAATGGAGGTGGCATCTCTCTTTTAAGTCGCTACACCAACAGCCTGCCCATTTTATCTCCCTCTTTGTGTAACTTTGCCCATGGGCCTTTAAAGTGAGTGTATCCACTTTCCATTTTTCTTCTACTGTCTGTTGCTTTGCATCGGGGTCTAACGTTTTGTGACAGTGCAATGGGGTAAGCCTTTGTACCTGTTCAATAAGATCATGATGGAGGTGCTGGCAAATACCATACACCTTTCATACACTCTATCACTTTAGGGCTCCCCATTCAATCTCTCAGTCTTCAGCCGTGCTCCCGTTATTAGCAATGTCTGTATCAAGTTAATAACTTTATTCGATTTTCATTAAAATCATAAAAGTAGAAAAGAAAACAGAGATCATAAATAAAGTTACACATGCGTACATAAGATAAGGTTCATATACAATAGAACATAAAGGTGAGCAGGTAAAGCAGATATTTTTCGACTAAATGTGTTAGAGTAAAACATAGTTAGATAGCATTCCCTTGCACAATCCCAAAACACGTCCATGGGCCAAAATCTCCTATGCGTCATTATGTTGCAAAATGTGATAGTAGGGTTTTGTAAAAAGAAAGCAAACCTAGATCCATATGGCTTTGTGTAGAAGCCCACCTATGAGTGCATAAACAAGCATGTTTAAAATAGAAGAGTGAAGAATGCTTCTGTCAATTAGACTTTCCTTAAAAATTCTCACAAAGATCTGTAACTAATCAGCCAAAGACTGATAGCAAAATACATTAAAAACATTAAGATCATATAAAATAAATACAGTCAGTCATCAAAAGCAGTTATCACATGGAATCAAAAGACTGACAGCCCAAAAAAGTAAAATTTCATAGGGCAAGTACAGAACATAAACGGATGGCCCACTGTATCAAAACTGCAGTCGAATTACTGAAACTCACAGTTGGCAGCTTTAGCAATAACTCCATTGGATCCCTACATTACCTTAAGCTTGCCTGCTTCAAAAGTGGTAAAATGAACATAGACCTTAGCGAAACATAATAGTTACAGAAGAGGATAAAGTACAGGGTGCTCTGTATACAATGTCCCTCACAGGGAGAGACAGGCTGGGTAACAGCAAGCATGCCTGGCCTTTATTTGCTGGAATTATTTGATTCGACACTAGTTAATTTTCTCGACAGAGTAATTCCTTTTAAGCCTCTTAGATTCTCACCTAAAAGGTCTGCTACTGGCTGGTACACACCTAGCTTACGGGTGGAGAAAAGTGCCTGTAAAAAACTGGAACGGACTTGGCGACGCTCACATAATGAGCAAGCTAAAATTTCTTACAAAGAAGCCATGGCAACTTATCATAAAAATGTTAAATTGGCCCGTAAAACTCATATTGCTGAAACTTTAGAACAGGCAAGTAATAATGCTAGGATGCTTTTTCAAATAGTACAGGATTTTACCAACCCCAAATCCTGTCAGACTATGGTTAGTTTTTCTCAGACACTATGTGATGATATTGCCTCTTTTTTTGTACAAAAAATTGAGAGAATCTATCAAAATATCATCCTTTCTAATACTCTTACTTCTATTCCCGCAGAGATCACTTTTCATCCCAATAGGGAAGGACCTTGTCTGACTACATTTCCTGCTATTACCATCTCAGAAGTGCAAACCCTCTTGGAATCCACCAGATCCGGATCCCCCCTGGACACTATTCCTGCTAAAATCTCTTCCAGATTTGCGGCTCAGTTGGCGCCCCCATTTTGCACCATAATTAACACTTCTTTAAGATCTGCCTGTCTTCCTCAAACGTGGAAACACGCACAAATTCTGCCCATCCGCAAAAATCCCAACATCTCTCCTGAGGAAGTGTCAAACTATCGCCCGATCTCATTGCTTCCTCTACAGAGTAAGATCATGGAGAAGCACATTAACAAGCACTTATCTGCTTTCCTTGAGTCTTCTGGTGCTCTGGACATTTCGCAGTCAGGCTTTCGAGCTAAGCATAGCACGGAGACTGCCTTGGTGGAGGTGACGGACAATATCAGAATGGCTCTGGATCATGGTCAAGCGGCACTTTTGGTGCTGCTTGACCTTTCAGCAGCATTTGATACCATCTCCCACCAAGTTCTCTTGCATAGATTACTAGAGTGTGGCATCTGCGGATCAGCATTGAGCTGGTTGTCAGCCTTCCTGTCCAACCGTACTCAGGCAGTGTCAATGGGTCCTTTTACATCTGCTCGTTCACAGGTTACCAGAGGCGTCCCGCAGGGCTCTTGTTTGAGCCCTACTTTATTTACTATCTATGTGACGCCCCTGGCAATACTGATGAGGGACCTGGGGTTTAATCCCATCTCTTACGCAGACGACACTCAACTCCTCCTCACCTTCGACAAAAGGAGATCAGACATCTTTTCTCAGGGTATGATGGCCATTGCCTCCTGGATGAAAACCAACTATCTCCAGTTAAACTCTGAGAAATCTGAGATTCTGCTGTTCGGAGGTGCTGACATCTGTTGGTCACCTAGCTGGTGGCCGGAGGAGTTGGGTGAAGCCCCTGCACCTAAAGAGGTAGCCAAAAATCTGGGCATCAAGCTTGATAATAAACTCACTTTGCAGACCCATGTTAACACAATGGCTGGGTCTTGCTATCACACTCTAAGTTTACTTAGAAGAGTTTTTCCGTTGCTTCCATTATCCACCAGGAAGACTCTGATTCAGGCTTTGCTCATGAGCAAGATTGATTATTGCAATGCTCTTCTTCTGTCTGCTCATGCTGCCTCTTTGGACAAACTACAGGTCATTCAAAATACAGCTGCTTGACTGGTTACGGATTCTCCGGCCAGAACCCCCTCTTTGCCTTTATTGCATGAATTACATTGGTTGCCGATTAGAAAAAGAGTGCAATTTAAAACAGGTTGCATGATTTTCAAGGCTCTAAATGAGCTGAGTCCCGGGTATCTAACTATGAAATTAAAGGCCTACAATCCTATATCCTCACTTAGATCAGGATCTAAAACTCTTCTTGCTGTTCCTAGAGTATATAAAGCCCGTTCTGGCGGCAGGGCCTTTTCGTACTTGGCTCCTTTGTTCTGGAACAGCCTTCCCCAATATCTTCGTATGGAAATGTCCCTCTTCCGTTTTAGAAAGCTGATGAAAACATACCTTTTCTAGCTCAAGATAGTTCGCTGTCGCAAGCGCAGAGATACCCTTAGGGGTGATTCAGCGCTGTATAAAATTATAAATAAATAAACTAGAAAGTGTACAGTACTAAAATGTAGTCTTACTGGAAAGAACCCATGGAGTAAATTATTAACCCATAAAAGATAAGTCCAATGCCAACACAGGTATTAATTTGGCCAAAAGCGACAACTGTGGGCATTCTTCTTTTTTTTTAACTGTTTTTATTAGACAAAATAACAAAAAGCACAGCACTGCAGATCATCAGTATCATACATTCAGGTACAGAAAGTGCACAGATTACTCTCAATGTATTATTCCAGAAATGATTCTTCATCCCAGTATCTCCCCCTCAATATTTAATGGGCCTTGCATTCTTGCTTCACGGCGTCATAGCTCCACAGAAGGAGACAGCCATTTTTCACCCCTGTGTATATTCCAGGCATCCCACTTACAATTCCCCATTTTTGGGGCATTCTCTGTGTTTGAAAACATCCTTCTCCGCAATCATGGCTCTATCCATATCTGCAACCCAATCTCTGATAGTTGGCATTTCCCCCAAACCAACTTTTTGTGCGATGTTTCGCTTTGCAAGGGTCCATCCTAATGAAACCCATGATTTCTCATTTTGGGTAAGATCTGTGGCCTCCCATATGTTTAGTAAGCATAGTTTCGGAGTAGCAGTCAGTTTTTTACCCCCTGCTCTCTCCATTTGTTCTGCGACTTCTTTCCAGAATGTTTGGGCAACTGGACATTCCCAGATTGTGTGAAAGAAAGTTCCCTTCTGGTGGCACAGTCTGAGGCAATAAGGATTGACCCTCCTGCCCATCTTGACCAAAACTCCTGCGGCAAGGTAGTCGCGGTGCAGAATTTTGAGTTGGACAAGCCGCAATCTCATGGGAATAGCTATTTCCTTTGGGGGAGGCCAGAGCGTCTTTCCAATCATCTTCCTCTAGCAGACCCAGGTCCACCTCCCAGTGCTGCCCCAAGCATGTTCACGTATCAGGTCGGTTATTAATCAGTTTTTTATATGTTAGGGATATGGCCTTCTTGATCATGGGGTCGAGTATTAGCTTGTCTTCTAGCGGGGAAACCTCAGGAAGTGGACCAGCCCCCGGTATTGCTGTTTTGAGAGCATGGCTGATCTGCAGATATCTAAATGTTTCGGTTTGTGCAAGGTCATAGTCCTTCTGCAGATCTGCGATTGTCGCCAACCCTTTGGAATTCCACATGTCTCCCACTGTTGATATACTAATCAGGTCCCAATTATCGAACCCGGGGCAAGTACTCAGATGGCCCAACTGCTCGGGCTCCCAGAGAGGCGTTGCACGTGTAATTTTGTTGTGCCAGCCAAATTTTAATTGTGCGGGCCGTCGGACCCTTGAGGCCCAATTTCCCGGGGTTCGTGTATAATGCTTTGTGATACCCACCTTGTCCCATGAGCCACCAATATGTGCGGAAACTCGGGCCCCCGATCACCGTGAGCCCAACGGTTGACCACCATGAGTTGAGATGCCCAATAGTATTACCTAAGGTCAGGTAATGCGATTCTCCCATCGTACCATCCCGCCGTTAATTTCTGCATCGCTATACGCGGCGCCCATCCTTCCCACAACAGGGTGCACACAGCCTTATCAATGCTTGAAAAGTAGGAGTCGGGAGCCCTGTAGGGGGTGTTTTGCAGAACATAGAGAAAGCAGGGCAATGGCAACATTTTAAAAAGTGCTGCGCGTCCCAGGAGAGTCAATGAAAGGTAAAGCTAATGTTTTACGTCAGTGTGAAAGCGCGTCAGGGGCCCTTGCAGATTTGTTTCATAGAAGAGGGTTGGATCTGTTGTTATATAAATTCCTAGGTAGTGGAAGCCCTCGGTGCTAAAGGGATGTCATACTCCCTTGGTATGTGCGGCTGCGGGCCATGCAGTGAGTATAGTTGTGACTTATACCAATTTATTGTATGCCCTGAGTGATTGCCAAATATGCGGAAGATGTGAAGGATACGGCGGAGGGTAGATGCTGGTGAGACCATGTATAACAGTATATCATCCGCATAGAGCGAAATTCTGTCCTCGCTTCCCTATGGATTGGAAAAAGTGTCTGTTCACCTCCTTTTAAAGAAACACTCTTTCAACCCCACAGTTATCAGCCCATTTTGAGGCTACTGTTTCCTGCTAAAGTATTTGAAAAACACCTTAACAAAATGTTATCAGAATATCTGGAAAATAACAATCTTCTGAATGAGACACAGTTCGGTTTTCTGGCAGGCCATGGCACCAAGACTGCATTATTAGCAGCATTGGAGGAGATCAGGCTGACCATTGATGGGGGTTGGGAAGGCTGCAGTGATATTGTTATATCTGTCCACATCTTGCAACACTGTCAGCCGCAAAGTTCTTCTCTGGACCGCCTCTTCTCCTTCCTAAGTGGACAAGAATAGACATTGACCCTTGGGGAGTTTAGCTCTAAGCCATTTACCCTGCATTGCGGGACTCCCAGGGGTCATCCCTCGTACTTACGTTATTTAATGTATACATGGCTCCATTAGCTAAACTTATCAACTCTTTTGGCTTTGAAACAATAGCATATGCAGATGACACTCAGATTGTGGTATCGATCACTAATAATGTGGATTTGGTTGCAGATTGTTTTAACACCTGCATAAAAGCCATCGTAGTTTGAATGAGTAAGAATTGACTGAAGCTAAACTCTCAAAAAACCTAGGTTCTTCTGTTTTGTAGAGATGACACATTTTGGAATCGATCCTGGAGGCCCCAGTCTTTGGGTCCTCTTCACATAACTTGTCCCCAAAATAAGAAATCTGGGGTTTATCTTTGACACAGAGTTGTCTTTAATGGAACAAGTCAACAAACTTTCTTCATCATGTTTCTTGATAATAAAACTAAAACTTTTATACCCACAACTCGTTATTTCCTAAATTATATCCAGGATTGACTACTGCAGTGCCCTTTATATGGGCATCAAACAGAGACTTATGAACTAGCTTCAGATGCTGCAAACCGCAGTGTGTCTCTAACTAAGTTTAAGTCGGTATCTGGTACATTGGCTGAACTCCATTGGCTCCCTGCAAGAAAAAGGATTGTCTTCAAGGCTCTGTGTTTGGCACACAAAGCCTTTCATGGAATCTGTCCAGAGTACCTAAAAAACAAGTTGGTTGGTATGCTCTGAAAAAATCTTTATGTTCTGCAACGTTAAGATCTATATTCGTCCCCAGAATTACGACAGCATCATGGGAGTGGGGGTGTCAAGGTTTTGTCCACACTATTAGGCATTTTGGGAATAAAATGCTGTTGCAGCTTAAAAGCCGGACAAACCTCCGTTACTTTCACAAACTGTTAAAAACCTGTCTGTTTTACAGGAGTGGCCTGTGCAGGTATGAGCGGTGGGGTGGAGTGCGGATGGGGTGGATTCGACAGATGACAACGAGGAAAAATTAAATAAATAATACGTTTTCCCTCGTCGTCATCTGCTGAATCCTCCCCAGCCCGCCCTTCCACTCTTACCTGCACGGGCCACTCCTGCTGTTGGCACTTATGGTCTACATGAGGCTTTGATTAAGGGATGCGCTAGTGCCAAGACGCCTTCAGGTAAACGCAAGCTTTTACAAAATGTAAATCAATCACTCAAATGGGAATACCTAGAAGAAAACAAATGCCCTCTTAATTTCTTTCACGCTCGGTTCTCAGCTTCATCAGACAAATGCATCTCCTTTCAAAATTACCATCTTCCATGCATGTGCATCCTATGTAGCTTAATATAATCTTTTAATCTCACATTCCTTGTTATCATTTTAGTACTTGTTCGCAATATATTTTAGTGTGCCCACACTTACCCCTTTACTGCCACAACACTGGTACTTCCATTTTTTACTATACTTCTTGCTATATTATTATGTTGTTTATAATACATGAACGCACCGTCCTTATTAGGTACTCTCAGCAAATTACAACTCACTAACCTACCCCATAAAAACTGCCTCCCTCCTCCGGGTAAACACTTAAATAACAATATTGTGCGTGTTTTCCTATGTAGAATGACAATTATCCAGTGACAAGTATCCATCTATAAACACATTCCTCTCAAGTAAAACTGTTAACTGATCTTAATGTCAAATTTATTATAATATTGAAATCTCTTTACAGAAGGTGCCAGACCTTGGGCCCGTGCCACTCGCATAAGCTGCGGTGGTACCCCAGACAACCACACCACAGTTGCCGTACGAACCAGAAAGCGAGTAAACTACAGGTGCATGCTCAAAGACTCCTATTCAATTCAATTTCCTGCCCCTGACTTTTCCATCACCCCATGTTTTTTGTCAACTTATGAAAGAACCCTGCTGCAATTTCACCATATTGTAGTAATGCATATTTCATACATTTCTTTCTTTGTGTCATCTTAAGCTTGAGTATTCTAATAATAATGTCTTACTAATTCCATTTACCAGCTTCTTTAGCAGTCTGATCGAGCCATCAGTCATTAAGTTTCATGTATATCATATGTTCTACTCTGCATCATCAATTAAATCCATAATGATCATTCTCCCCTCCTGCTCCATATTGTAGTTCCTGTCCCTCATAGCTCTCCTCATCTGAGGAGATCAGAATTTTCATGTGTTTGCTTATATAGTTCCAATGTTTCCTCCTTCTGTACAACTTTTCTGCCACTGTTATTTAGAGATCTATTATTCACATTCTGTCGCTTGCTTGCCAGCCTTTTCCGATCAATAGCAGATGAGAAAAGGAGCATATATTTGATATCCTTAGCTCTCAACATATGTTTTTAATCTTTTAAAAATGATTTTCTTGTTCTTCGTACTTTTTGAGTTTAATCCGTAAACTGGGCAAAGGGGAATGGTCCTTTCCCAGTGGGCCGTATTGCAGCAGTGATAGTGAGTTGTTGTGCGGCGTCTGAGAACTGCGGTAATCTGTAGTGATCCGTCGGGAAAGGACCATTCCCCTCTGCCCAGTTTACGTTTTCCTACGCTCTGAAGAAGCCCCAGGCAAGATGGCCATTGTGTGGGGGCGAAACACGTGTTGGCTATAAATGTTCTTCCTTTGTCATGAAGTACCACGAAATAAATTGGAAATTGATTTTAGCACGCAAGCTATTTTTTTGTACTTGCTCAGACACTTCTACAAGCTCTACAAACATAATGGGGAAAGGGTTTCTCATTGTCCTGAACGAGTAAACTCCACCAGATCAGCTCTATTACGGCAGGCTTGCTGAGGCCCCGGACCCCAAATTCCCCCCACACCATGAACAATAAACAGTAAACAGTGGCAGTTGTGACAATGAAGAGCAGAGTCGCGGTGCGGGGAAGGGGAATCTAGAGCAGTCTTATCCACCAGTGGGGAAAGATGGACACCTCTCTCTCCTCATATTTGAGGTGGATCTAGGGACCCCCTGTATAGTTCCAGGTTAATGTGTGGTCACTCCCCCATGATTCTCCCAACCGTTCCCCATCTGACATACTCCCCCTCTCACATACACACACTTCTGCCTCCCTCTCATGGCCAGTCATGTGATAGATCCTCATGTATCAGCCCTAGGGGAGCCATCACGACTCACTGTTGGGAGCACATCATCAGGTACAGTTACAGCCATCTCCTCCCACCATTGCAACCCCCGCTCAGCATTCTCATCTGTTCTGACCAAGCATAATCTCTTTTCTTCTGCAAAGGCCAATTCCTGCCAATCCCCCTACCACTTGGCTGTCAGTGACTGTGTAGATGCATCCAGTGAATGGCTATGCACAGCCTTCCCAATAGTAGTCCAAGAGATGTGAAGCGTATGCAGATCTTTGCACTGGCCCGTGGGGCTGGGAGTAGACTAAGTAGGGAATGTCTAGGTGTGGCCTCAAATTGAATGGAAGCTATCCCCCCAAATTCTTCCAGGACTTTACTCCAATGATACAATAGCAGTGGACAGGTTCAGGTCATGTGTAGGAATGTCACTGGACTAGTATTGCATCTCTCTGGCTTCTGATGTGGAGTGCAGGGCAGATTCTATGTAGTCCCTGGGAAGTGAGGTATGTGCGGTGCAGATAATGACGCTGTGTCAAATTTAATTTTTCATTGATTGCAATCTCCTTGATCAGTGTGCATGCCCTGTCCCATTCCTGGTCTTTCAAGGGGGGCCTGATGTCATTATCCTACAACTGATGTGTTTGTGGAGGATCAGTTCATCAGTCCAGCTTGAGCCCCATTCATAGGTATGATATCATACCTCTGCTGGAACCTATGTCCAAGATGAGCCGCAGCACCTGAGACTCATGTGGGTCTGCAGGTCATGGTTCCTGGATCGGGCAAGAGATTTTAGCATATTACAGGAATTGACCTGGGGCAAGACCAAAGTATTACCTGGCTTCTGCAAAGGAGATGAAGGCATCACCTTGATAGAGATCCCCCAGTGACTGACATCCCTCCTCTTTCCACTGGCCTAATATCCATCACCATACGCATCCTCTGGAGCGGGCCCAACCACCAAATGGGTAGCTGTCTTACATAGGGTAGTCGCCAGAGGACACTGCATATCACTGTATCCCATGCTGCCACCAATTTTCGCACTATCCGTGGGCAATTCCTGAATTTCCAGTACCTCCCCATAAGCTGCAGGGGGAGGGGCAACCCCATGATCAATTCTCCCAGTAGTCGCTTCTTCCACTTCGGCCCTGCTTGCACCAAAGTGTTGCATACTGCAGATGACCCACCAGGTAATAGAGGTGCAAGTCAGACATCCACAGCCCTCCTCTGATGAGGTCCAGCTTTAGAACCACAAGTTTCACTTGACTCCATTTCCCCGCCCACACTAGCAAAGTCAGGAGGTGATTGAGTTCTGCAAAAGTAGTGCGGGCAACAGGCAAGAAAGTATTTTGGAGCACATACAGACACTGTTGGAATAGTACCATTTTGCTCAGTACTACCTGGCCCATATACAAGAGAGGCAGTGTGTTCCAGATGGCACATCGAGGAATCTAGTCCTTGCACCACCCTCTCCGTATTGAATTCATATTGCCAGTTCAGTATGTGAGCTACTTGATTTCCCAGGTATAGGAAGGCATTCACCTCCTCACTTCCAGAAGGTCTTCCCTGGTTATGCCCTCCAGTGCCACCAGTTGGAACATGATGGCCTTCTGTGTATTCACTTGGAGGCCAGATACAGCCCTCTAGGTGTCCATCATCTGTAGGAGGAGGAGGAGGAGGACAGCTCTTCGAGGTTGACGCAGATATAAAGTGTGTTATCCGCATACATGGGTACGTGTGTGTTGTGGCCAACTGGAATGCCGCAGTAGGCCAAGTGGGTCCGAAGATATACGCTAGTGGCTTTGCAGCCAGGTCAAAGAGTAATGTGGGCAGCATGCATCCCTGCCTTGGGTCTCTTGCATCTTCGGAGGATCAAGAACGATACTGCTAGTACGCACTCTGGCTGATGGTGCTTCATATAAAAGCTGCACCCAGCGCATGAACAGTGGACCGCAACCCATCCGGACAGTACCTCCCAGAGATATTCCCAATGCAGGGAATCAAAGGCCTATTCAATGTCGAGAGCCACAAGGGCTCCCTCCCTTTCTTCCCCCTTGACCGAGTGCATAACATGGGATAAATGACTACAATTCATATGCGTGCCTCCACTAGGTATGAAGCCACATTGGTCTTTGTGTACCAAATGTGGAGCTACAACCCAAAACCTAGTAGCCAGTGCTTTGTAGAGGATCTTACAGTCAATGGCATTGTTTATACCATTCTACAGTGAGACCATCATGCCCCAGTGCCTCTTCTAGTTCCTGCCCCTTCCCCTGTAGATCCACTTCCAATTGTGTATACTGTTTCCCTGTCAGTCTGAGCAACTCTACCTGATTCAGGAAGTCTGCAACCTCCCCTAAAGCCATGGGGGCGGTGTTGCCATAAACATTTGTTAGGTGTCAGTGGAGCAGTGCGTTGATTGTCATCTGTGCACACAAGATCCCTCCCTCTGAAGTTGTAAGATCTGGGGGTGTGGGTATTCTCTTTAGAGCAACAACGCAAGCAGTTGACCTGGTCTATCACCCTCATGCTATAAATTCTGCTGGTAGTCATGTCTAGCAAATTTATCTAGGTGATCCAATGTGTCCCAAAGTGTCCTCCGGGTCGTTACCATCTGGTCGCTTGCTCCGTCCTGCCCCAAGTCTTTGCACTGTAGCACTTCTAGATGTTTCTTGCTCTTCCACAGTTCCAACTCAAGTCAATGCTGAGTGCTGCAGACTCTGGAGAGGCATTATCCCTGGGTTATAACCTTTAGCGCCTCTCATTCTAAGCTCCTGGAGCCAGCTGAATGCCAATTCGATTCAGAGTATTTATGACTTCACCCAGGCCCTCACAGAATATACCATCATAAAGCACATCCGGTCGAAGTCTTCAGAGCAATACCTTGGGCCGTGGGACCTTCATCTATCACTTCAGCAATAATGGGGCATGGTCCGGGAGATAACGCTCCAGGTATCACATCTCTCTAACCTCCTGTGCTACATCCCCCGTCACCATGAACGTATCCATCCTGCTATAGGTGTCGGGAACCACTGTATGATAAGAGTACTCCCTCTGCTCAGGTGTTGGGCTTTCCAGATATCCACATAATCAACATGCAGACCTCCCTGCCATCTATCATCCCCTGAAGCGGGACATACAGCCCCTCCCACATCTGCCTTGCAATAGGTCAACCTAAACAGGATCCGAAACGCTATCCAAATAGCCACGTCTGTCACATACCTCGAGCAGGTGGAGGAGTATATTTGACCTCGCCATTTCTTCCCCAGTTTTTGGGCCTCCCCATCTTGCAAATCTGTTTCCTGCATTAATGTAATGCGGATGTTGTGTCGTCTGAGCAAGTTGTGTTCTGCATCACTACACAAATGTATTGAGGCCTCGCACGTTACAGGTGCCCATTTGTATTGGGTCTGTCATTCCATGCCGTAATGGCAACCGTAAGACCCTCCTCCATAATGACCAAAAGGGGCCCTCACTTGCCCCGCCCCACTGGTACCGCCCCGCCACCTTGCCCCACTGTCCAATCCACTCTACATGTAGCTGCTATGTAACAGTCAAACATAACCTGGGTAAACTCTCATTACACCCAACTGTATCTCCCCAAACATGCATTCGCAATTGAACCTGCCACACCCCTTTGTTCGCATCTCCCCTAATTCCAGATGAGGTGGGAAAGTGGCCTGCAAGTGTCTCCTATGCACTCAACAGGGGGGGTATGCTCCGGATCCACCCCCGCACCTGCTAGTTGAGCCTGTGCAGCACCTCGAGCCACCTCGGTGTCCACTTCAGCCAGCCCTTCGATCCTGCAAGAACTGCAGTGTACATTATGCACAACAATCAAATCAACCACAGAACAAAGAAAAAAAAATAAGTGCAAAGGATAATAGTCTCAGAACTCAGCCTCTGTAGAAGAACACCAATAGCAGACGGTTGCATCAGGTACATAGGAAAAGCCAAACACACAAGATGATGGATGGAATGTTGCACATTGGCAAAACATTCACCCCCAGTCACAGATCTAGGTATAATCCATTGTTATTTTGCTCACCACGCCACCCCAGTTCAGACATGGCCATATGCAAATCAGTCTTGACCCTGTGCATCATGGGAACAGTCTACAACTCACCATCTGTGCTCCTCCCCACAGTGTCCACGTCACATAGTTCAGGAGTAGGGTGAGGAGCCGTGGACCCCCTAAGGCCCTCTCCCCCAGTGCAAGGTCCCAGCTGGCATCTGCAGACCAGTCTTCCAAAGGTCTCAACAGAGTGCCCACCGTGTCCCCTGTGATTATGGCACACAGCACCCTTCAAGCAGTCTCAGGGAGCATACTCTGCAATTCACTCGTCAACAGAGTGGCCAGGTCCTCAGTCACCACTGATGTCACTGCCACCACCAGGGTTCCTGCCTCATCCCTTTCAGTGTTGCGGCCCTCAATGTCCAGCATATGGTCCTGCCACAAAACAACCCTCTCGTCAAACTGGGTGTCTCAACGCGTCCCTCTGGACCACCGTCCCTCATTACGGGCCAGCGTATCCCCTGCCTCCAACCATCCGACGAGTTTCCCACCTCAGAAAGGACACCAGTGCCTAAGGTGCACCTCCATCTAATTCCACCCTTCATCTGGGCAATCGAAGAAGAGAGTGTGCCTCCCCCCCCCCCCCCCCCCCGCAGGACCTTTCAGGCTTGCCTGAAACAACAGCATGTGAAGCAGTGCTGCAGTGAAGGACTGCATCTTTTGGGTGTAGTCAGGGAAGATACGAATTACATGATTGTCATATTTAGGATCGCCTACCGTGCAGAACATCTGCAGAACCACATCTCTGTCGCTGTAGTTTATGAGTTTAGCAATCATTGCCCTCAGGGGCGCTTTCGGGGACGCCCTTGGCGGGGTTCAGGGGCCAGTTCTCTGTGTGCCCTCCCCAATTTTTTGTTATTTATTTATTCATTTATTGGGCAGGGAAAATCACAGAAAATAAATCACCGCATTATGATCGAAACCAACGAGATGTTATACATTAACTTGAAGACTGTCAACCAATCATACATAGCGAAGAGGAGAGACAAAAAGGGAGCGGAGAGAATCCAATGAATACATTTTACTAAGACTTCACATCTGACACTGCATTGTGAAACAAAATACACTATAAAATAGAAGTGCAGTTGTGCTATAGTGCTATTGAAAGAAGAGGAGAGAATAAATATATTAATAAGTGAATACATTATTTTTCCTTGTTAAATTGGGTTTAAAAAATTGCATGTGTTTCCTACGTTTTCCTTGCATTTTAAAACTTAAGAATAGTAAAATTACTCTTAATCAGTATTGAATGTTGTGACACTAAAGTGCTATGGATTTATGCTAGCCCCCGTCTCTCACTCCCTCTGTTTCCTTCTCCCTTCCTTCCCCCCTCCAACTTCTCTTTGCCTTTTACCCCTTGCTTAGTAATTTATTTCGATGGGCTTGAGTTTCAGTCATCTTCCTAATTAAGCGAGATCCTGAGGCAAACCAAAAGTGCAGTGCTTGTTTGCTGTAGACGGTATATAAAGACCTGGTATACTAGTCTGTTCCAGGTGCCGGAAACCTTTTATCTAAAGCATTATTTACAACTTTTCCTTTTCTTTTTAAAAATAAGATTCACGACGAGCTTAATCCTTTACATGAAGTGTGAAAACATGCTTAAGCAATATCATTGTGACGATGAAAAGGGTGAGGGATGTTATCTCCAGTACACCCCCCCCCCACCCCAAGCTGTTATAAATTGAGCTGGGATCGACTAGCAAATGTTGCTAAATGTATACAAAGCCTGTACATGTCTGGCATAGGCCTCTTCGACATTCATAGTAGGGGACATTTTATTCCTCCATTCAGCTAACAAAAGAATCTTTCCAGATTTCCAATTCTGGAGAATAAGGGAGAGAGCGATGGATAGAGCTATTGAAACAAAATATTGCTGGTCTTTTGTTAAGAGGTGACTGGCTTTGGAAGCACCAAATAAAACTAATGTTGCTTCAGGCAGAATCAGATAATTAATAGCATAACTAATAACTGTAAATATTTGACTCCATGAATTTGTTAAGTGCGCACAAGTAAAAAACGTATGAAGTCAACCAGCTTGGCCTGCTTGATGGCAGCGAAAGAAGTTATTTGGTACCATGGGATACATCTTATGGAAATGCCCCGGTGTATAATACGATAGCCATCCTGAAAGGAATGCCATTCATTTATAGTTAGCTACCCAAAGAGATTTATTTCCTAGCTCCGAAATTACTTGCCATGCCTTACTGAGACACTATATTCAGTTTTTTCAAATAGCCTCGATAGAAAAGCAGGTAGATCCGGCTTTGCAGCGAGATTCTGAAGAAACTTGTATCAATTGCCAATTCCCAAAAATTGGCTTATTACAAGTACTCTGCTTATCGATTGAGTCGCTGGATTTACATCATTGCATTGTACCGGGAGAAAATGTGTGATCTTATTAAAACTTTAAAAATGTTGCACGCAATGTAGGCTGACTAGTGCTCATAGTTCCTTCCATGAAATAATCTTTGCTTTGTCGTACTTTAATATTCGGGACCGCGTAGGGGACAGGGCCCTACCCCTGTCTATCTTGGTAGTAGCGAACCGCAAATGGTTAATGCGGTATGTACAAGTGCTTTATATAACGTTCTAGCTATGAATGCACTGTGTACACGTTATTTTGCATCACTACGCGGGTTCCATCTTGGAAGCGGTGGCCATCTTATGATTGCCCTCACATAGGCTATAATGAAGCAAATACGGGCCTTACAATACATGTGCCTTTCTTTGACTCTTCTGTGACCTGGGCAGCTCGGCTCCGCTGCCCCAGGTCAAACTGGTCTCACGAGTTCCCCTTCCTCCGGCCACCTGTGATTAGCATCAGGGCTTGACACACCATAAAGTACTTTCATGCCACACAAGCCTCCGGCTAATCTCTTTCGCGCCTGCTTGTTCCTGCTTTATGGCCTGTTTCCCAAAACAGGAGATGCTCATGTTTATTGGGGCCTATCGATATCTGTTGTGGGATCTGAGCCTTGCTGTGTAAATAATTGTGGGCTGGCTTAACTGGAATGTGGCATGGTCATCATGACTCTGCTCTTTCGTTTGAACTGTACACTTGTATATTGCCGTATCATAAACCTAGGAATGTATGCCTGAAGCAGGAAAAACTGTATTTAAGATGAAGCTCGTTTCTGTGATTGCCAGCAGTCTCCTGAGAACATACACGCTGTTGTACTTCTAGGATACCTGTAATTGGTCTGCAGCCAATAAACGATTCTTTGACTTCACCCAGAAGACTCTGTGTTTCTGTAGGTCTGAAATAGGGAGAACCCAGAAGTCATAGGGTGTGTGTCCCTGCACCGCTGGGCTTAAAATACCCAGTACTTCAGTTTGGCGCCCAACTCGGGACGATTTCAGCGGTACCAGTCCAAGCCAGAGGTTCGTGAGGAGCTTCGTGTGGAAATTCTGGAGGAAGGCCGCCACTTCATCGACCCCTGCATGTCGACGTGGTCCGAAAGTCTTTTCTGCAAGGTTCTCCGCGTCCCGACGGCTACGAAGGACTGCTGCCCTGATTAATCGACCTGTTTTGGACCCTTGACGAGTTTGATAGAGCGAAACAATCGAGAGAGTCTTCTGGTGACGCCATCGATCATCAATATTCAGTTAAGTATAAGTGGAGCGTCTCCTATTCGTTTGGTATCCTTCGGGATCGCTTTGATTTGGAAATTTGGAGTTTGCAAACGCCAAAGCCAGAGGACTCGTGTATTCACGAGACTATCGTAATCGATAATCCTTTGAAGTTTGGATCTAGACTAGTGAGCGAAGATGCCTGGTTCTAGAATATTTGGTAGATTGTTTTGTTTGAGTTGTGGAAGGGATTTCCAGTTAGAGGAATCATGTCCGGTTCCTCCGATTGGAACTCCAACTTATGAGCTTTATGTAAAGCATGGCGTAGGCCCCATTGCATATAACGAAGTATGGATTCATTACACCAGAAAAGACGGTGTTTTAAAATGGCCCCAAAATGGTAGTTTCGATACCGATATCTTAGATAATTTGGAAGTGAAATTATTTAAAAAGAAAGCCCGGCCGGCGATGTTTGATTCTTTCCGCTTATGGCGGAAGGAAGCCAAACAGAAGGAAATTAATCTAGCGAAAAAGAATAAGAAAGAAAAAGGTATGACAGTAATGCAAGCAGCTGTACAATTCAAAGACAATGAGGAGGAGCAGATGAATGAGCAATTGTACAGGCAGCGTAAGTTAGGGATCGACAAATGTTACCCAGCTTTACCGCACTCTGAACAAAAGGAGTTAGAAGAAAAGGAAAAAGATCCCCTGATGTCGCATTTGCTGAGTTCGCCACCTCCGTATGCACAAAATGCCACGGCGCCTCCCCAGCTTGTGAATATGCCACCTCCAGTTAATGTGCCGCAAGCCTTGCCACAGCCGCCAGCTGCTCCGCAGCCGGCTCCTATCTCTATAGCGCAGCCCTCTCAAGGGCCGCCAGTTGCGTTTCCAGCTGCCCCCACGCTTCTTGCGACTTTACCTAGTTCAGCAGCTGCCTCCCCTGACGCTCTTTCTTATACTACTCAAGTACCTGTTTCTGCATCCTCTTTTCTCCCCTCTGTTTATCCCCCTGTTTTCGCCTCAACTTCTCCTTCAGCGCGGCAGCGTTTAGCTAATGTGGTTACTACGTTAATGTCGCCTCTTTTTGAGTCATCTAGTGCGACTCCTGGCTTACAGCGTAAGCAATTGCGCAGTCAATTGCCTAACCCCGATGAGAAAAAGGTAATAGATCGTATGGCGCGTAGATGGATTGTTTTCCCTTCACTATATGATGTGGAATCAGTTGTCAACGTTTTTCACCAATGGGATGCCCCAAAACAGAGGTATGTGTTTGAGAAAATGTGCGAAATTCTCTGTGAGGAATTGGATGATAATGGTAAAGACCCGAGGCCGCAGGAGTTGTGTCGAGTGAGGTTTGATTTTGGAACTGGTACAATTGTGGATCGCGACGTAGATAAAGCAGTTGCGGTTGTATTGTCCTTCAGGAATGATGATTTTGTCAACAGGCATTATTTGGACAAGATGTCCCTGTGGGGAAAAAGGTAAAAGCACGACAATACCCCATGAGAGAAGTCCCTCCGGTATGGAAGGACGCCGTTGCAGCTGATGCCGCTAATGGTATTGCTGCAATGCCAGCGCATTTTCAGCGTGTTTGGGTACACGTCCCATGGAAGCGTTCTGAGGTGTTAGCGCTTAAGCAGACATTGCCTGATCCCCGTAAAAACCCTGCAGGATATTATAAAGAGTTGTCACAGACGGCAGGATCATGCATTATGAATCTGGCAGACATAGACATGTTGTTTGGTAATGTTGTTCCACAGCCCCTATGGGGATCAATTCGTAATGCAGATCACGACGCAGAACTAGGTGCTACATGGGCTGACATCATTGCCGCTGACGCTAGACAAACTGGTGGCGCGAAACCTGAGCCTTTAATAGCAGAACTCCCTGGTAGAATCATCACGTATATGAAGACAATAATGCCCGCGATCCGCGTAAATTGGGACAAGCTATCTGCATGCAAGCAGAAGAAAGATGAGACAGTGTCAGACTTCTTTACTAGGTTTGAAGAAAGGTTTATTGACCACAGTGGGCAAGATATGAGTACTGAGGGTGGCCAACGGTTATTTGTGGATAAATTTGTGCAGAATTTACTTCCTGACCTGTGTAAAAAGTTAAAAGATTCGGAAAGTTCTTGGGCTGTTTCCTCTTCAGCGCAAATACTGGCTACTGCACAGTATTATGAGAATAGAGACAAAGATGAGAAGGATAGAACAGATAAGAAAACAAAAGAATTAAAAACGAAGGTCCTTTTGCAGCAGGCTTACCCGCCACGTGGAGGTCAGAATAATTATAGGCAACCCCAAGGTGTCTATCACCAACCCCAACAATTTCAAAACAATCAGCAAATGAATGGGTATTATCAACCACGTGTCCCTGTAGGTCCCAACCAATGTTCATACTGCAAAGAGGAAGGTCATTTTAAATATAGTTGCCCTAAATTAATGCAGCGTAACAGTAATACGTATGGTGCAAGAGGTAGGGGTGGTCAGCAAGCTCCGAGAGGCAGAGGGCGTGGAAATGTTCCCCAGAACGCGCGTCCTCTTCCGCCTCAAAATACCATCAATAGCTTTGACCAGCAAGCCAACGCGACTAGTAATACAGCTCAGTACTACAATAATGATTACTATGCAGAAGATGACAATGCAGAAAATAATGATTACTAGGACAGCCGCAGACAGAGAGAGGGAGTTGTTTCAGTGCCAGTGGATCAGAGCGGACCGTATGTTGAGGTGACTACATGTAACGGAGCCTTTCCTGCTAGACACTGGTGCTGCAAAGAGTTCAATTATGCATTCAAAACTCCCTGGCGCACCTTTGTCTGGCGACATAAATGTTTCAGTAGGTTTTTCTGGCGCCCCAGTTAGGAACCCGATTTCTAGTCCTATGTCACTTTCTGTTGGACCTTGTGAGTTAAAAGCAACCCTGATCCTAACAACAGGTTGTGGTGAGAATTTGCTAGGATTAGATTTGCTAAAAAGATTGCACGCAACGCTGTATTGTTCTCCTTCAGGAGTACAACTTACATTAGGCAAGAAAGTGATTTCCCCAATGTATTTGTCTAAAAATGCAATGCCACCTGAATTGTCATCCCTTCCGGATGGCCTTTGGGCTACTGGTCCCAATGATGTGGGTCTCTTGGAAATACCACCATATGTTGTCACTTTAAAAGCCAATGTCAGATTGCCACGTATTCCCCAGTACAAGATCTCTAATGAAGGTCAGAAAGCATTGTTAGAAATTGTCAGCGATTTGATTAATAAGGATGTAATTGAAGAGACAAGAGGCAACGTTTGCAACAGTCCAATTTTACCTGTCTTAAAACGAACGGACCCTTCACAGCCACCTGTTTACAGATTTGTGATTGATCTTAGAGAAGTTAATAAGATTGTTGTGCCACAGTTTCCAGTTGTCCCTGATATAACTGCCTTGTTAACCATGATTCCAGCCTCTGCGGCATGGTTTTCAGTGATCGATTTAAAGAACGCTTTCTTTAGCATCCCAATTGCAGAAGAGAGCAGAGACATTTTTGGCTTCAGTCTAGGAGGCCGAAGCTTCCGCTTCAAACGCGCTCCCCAGGGCTAATGTGAAAGTCCATCAATATACAGCCAAGCTTTGAAAGCGCAGCTTGATGCACTGGTTTTACCTAGTGGCGCTATCCTCATTCAGTACGTTGACGATTTACTGATCGCCGCGGATACTGAAAAGATCTGCAAAGAAGCCACATTATCATTGTTGCATCATTTATCTGTTTTCTATCACAAAGTGTCTCTCTCAAAGCTGCAATATTGTCGACAAGAAGTGACCTACTTAGGTCATCTCTTATCGAAGGAGGGAAGGAAACTGACCCCAGAGAGAATTCAAGCCATTGCACAGTTGAGTGTGCCAAGAACACAGAGAGAAGTGCGTGCTTTCTTGGGCATTACCTCATACTGTAGGCACTGAATCCCCAATTTTTCCCTGTTGGCAAAACCTTTGTTAGCATTAACATGCAAAGACACACCGAATCCTATCCCATGGTCTGAAGAGTGCCAGAAAAGTTTTGTGGAATTGCGCAACGCATTATGTTCAGCTCCTGTGTTGGGTACCCCTGACTACAGCAAGCCTTTTACATTGTATGTTCACGAGAAAGATGGTTGTGCATTATCAGTGTTAACACAGCCTTTTGGTGACAGACCGCGCCCATGCGCATATTTTTCGTCAACCTTGGACCCTGTAGCAAGGGCATTGCCAAGTTGTCTGAGAGCGACAGCCGCTGCAGCTACGTCTATCCGACAATCTGCTGGTCTGGTAATGGATAACACATTGATCGTTATGGTTCCACATGCTGTGGACACATTATTAAACAGGACCAAGACGCAACACTTAACTAGTGCGCGATTATCAGGCTATGAGCTGACACTGTTAGCAAATCACATACACATAAAGAGATGCAACACGTTGAATCCAGCTACACTATTACCAATTCCAGCAGACCTAGATGAGATTGAGCAACATGATTGTCTGTTCAGAACAGAAGAAGAGACGAAAGGGAGAGTAGATCTAAAAGATACTCCCCTGCCTGAGTGTGATGGTACTTTATGGGTGGATGGTTCATGTTTCAAGCTCCCGAATGGTGACACGACTGCTGCGTATGCTATCACAACTTTACACACGGTTGTGGAAACTGCACGTGTGCCACATAATTCGGCCCAAGCAGCAGAATTAATCACTCTCACAAGAGCATGCGTGTTGTCTGAAGGAATGAGAGTGAATATATACACAGATAGCCAGTACGCCTTTGGCGTGGCTCATAGTTTCGGGCGATTGTGGAAAGAACGTGGGTTCCTGACTTCGCACGGGGCTAAAATTCAGAATGGCAAGTTGGTGAATGATCTCCTTGAGTCGCTGACCCTACCGTTGCAAGTTGCGATTATGAAATGCAGTGCGCACAGGAAAATCACAGATGATGTTGGACGTGGGAATGCGTTTGCTGATGAAATCGCGAAAGAAAGAGCACAGGATGTAAAGACTAGAATGTATGTGGCAGGCCCCGCAAGATGGGTTGATGATGTTGGAATGTGTGAAAACACAATAGAAAGTGTGAAGTCGCTTCAAGCTGAAGCCACAGAGAAAGAATTAAGCAAGTGGAGAGAAAGTATGGGTAAGTTGGATGAGAATGGTTGTTGGATTGATCTGACGGAACATAGGCGATGGTTGTTGCCTGATGTATATGTGCTTCCAGTAGTTACGATGGCACATGGAATGGCACACATCAGTACGAAAGGAATTTGTAAGTTGTTGGCTCCAGTATGGCAGAATGCTGGGATTCCCAAGTGCGCAGAGAATGTGGTCAAGAATTGTATGGTATGCTTGAAATACAACCCTGGTAGGGGAACCCCAACTCCAGCTGGTCATTTTGCGCCTCCATCATATCCATTTGAAGTTTTGCAGCTGGATTTTATCCACATGGAAAGATGCAACAACCTGAAATATGTATTGGTGGTTGTTTGTGCTTTCTCAAAATGGATAGAGGCCTATCCTCTAAAATATAACACTGCTCTCACCACAGCCAAAGCCCTTGTGAAAGAATTCTTCCCTAGGTTTGGAATGCCAAGAATGGTATGGAGTGATAATGGAAGTGAGTTTGTGGGTAAAGTGATGAAGAATGTGTGTGAGGGGCTAGGTATTCAGCAGAAGTTCCACGCTGCAAATCACCCCCAATCAGCTGGATTAGTAGAGCGCTACAACGGCGCTCTGAAGCTCAAGCTGGCCAAAATCCAGGCGAGCACCGGTCTTAAATGGCCTGACGCTCTGCCTTTAGCACTCCTGTCCACCAGAATGACCGTATACTCACGAGTGGGACTTAGTCCTTATGAAGTGGTTTTTGGCCGCCCGGCCAACGTATGGGGTGTGCCAAGGCCTACGAAATTCAGTGAAATCGAGCATCCAGTACTACTTGATTACTTGTATGATTTGACGGCTAAACTACGTGTTTTACACCAACAGGTGCATGATACTCTTCCCCAAGCTTCTGAAACTCCTGGACACTCTATCGACCCTGGCACGTGGGTGCTGATTAGAAATTTCCAGCGCAAGAGCAACGACGAGCCTCGTTGAATCGGCCCCCACCTTGTACTCCTGTCAACGAGATCAGCGGTTCGAGTGAAAGGGAAAAAGAATTGGGTCCATGGCACCCACTGCAAGGTAGTCCCCTTGCCCCTGCCATATGACCGGTGGGTCCAGGAGGGTATCGCCGACTCTGAAACGGACACTGTACCTCGTTTTGTGCCGTTCAGTGATGCACGCATAAGAAGCACAGCTTCAGACCAAGAGAGTAACGATATTTTGCAAGAAGCTGTGCCACCGTCAAATCGATTGGACACCACAGAGCCTGAACTCTTGTTTCAAGATCAAACAGTACCTGGCCGTCTCCGCTATAATTTGAGACCAAGGCCTATGGACAAATAAAGATTTCCTTACCTTTTCCTTTTTTGACATTATAGCTCTCCCATCTGAAGGACTTTCTTGATTTTTGTTTTTCGAATCACCATCCGGGTTCAGCCGCAGGGTCGCGGTGCCAAGACTTTGGGGTACAGACCGAAGACGTTAGGTCAACGGTTCTGCTTGGTCTAGGGCGTTCCCTGGACTGACGGGCGTACTCCTTAGCAGAAGAAACTCATCCGCCGCGAGCGGCCCGATTAGAGGATGGAGTTTTTTAAGATGGAGAGACCCATTGAGGAAATGAACTTTAAAGCAAGGATATATAAAATTATGCGGAGCAAATGTTTTGTATTTTTGTGCCTATTTATACTGTGTAGTATGATAATGTTTACCGTAGGATTTGTATTCTTCTCCTCTCAAGAGCCCATTGCACCCACTGTACAGCCTATACCTCTTTCTACTGCCTCCTCACACTCTTTTCACCCTCTGCCTGAGCACGAACAAACCAGACGATCAGAATTTGTAAATAACTCGTTTATTCAGCTCCTGCACCAGCACCAACTAGTCATGAATACAACCAATTGCTGGGTGTGTCGGTTAATGCCACATACCATCAATAAGGGTATTCCCTATCTAGTGTTGCCGTATAGTTACAATGGATCATCATGGGCATTCCAGACCATGTTTCTCTATGCTCTAGATACGTACTCCCCTCGACAGCCGCGTTCCATCAGACCTATCACCAATAATAAGGCCTTGATGAAAGGAGTTGCCGATATGAGCAGAGATATCGATGCATACTCATCCATACCCAAGGAAGAATTAAGACCTTATGTAGGGTGGAACGCAACGGGGTATAGTATTAGTCTGGGTGAAAGACAGCGAAAAATCTCATCCCCAATCTGGGTCGTACCCCACATAGGTCGGTTCTGTTTACAAGGTTATGGTCAGAATCCTAGAGCTCAACTGGGGAGAAGTGACTGTACTGAAACGTACACTTTCCCATCACAGTTTTCCCCTGCGTTTTTGGCTGCCAAGGGTACATATTTTATCTGCAATGACCGAGCATATACATGGTTGCCCCCTGATTTCTCGGGCACATGTTATATTGCAAATCTGCTACTGCCAACATTTACTGCCGCCTCTGACTATCACAAGACCAGAGTTGTGAGAAGCGTGATTAGTAAGGAGGATACTGCCGGTCAGGAAGCGGGAGATTTCTTTTTGGGTTTCCTGCCGTTTTGGGGACCTATGGTTAATAGTAGGAACCTGAGACAACTGACTCGTGTGGTTGAATCCACTGTTAATGTTATGGCTGGTGCCCTTAGTAATTTGACAGCTGAGCTCCAAGCGGATCGCCTTATGACTTTGCAGAACCGCATGGTTCTAGACGTTATACTTGCAGACCGTGGTGGGGTATGTAAGGTTATCCAATCCAGTTGCTGCATTTTCATACTAGATAACGCTCCAACAGTCTATCAAGCCATCTCCAAACTCCATAAAATATCTGAATCCATATACGTGGATAAAGGAGATTGGTCACTGGTGGGGTGGTTCTGGGAACTGATATCCGCCTGGGGTTGGAAAGTCCTGATGGTCATTGGAATGATCTTAGCCATTCTTATTCTGTTCTGTCTGTGCATACAGTGTGCTCCTGCGATATGTGGTCTCTGTGCTACATTATGTGTAAGGAAACCTGTATCGAGGGACGAGCTAAGTAATAGGATGATGCTACAGCACCATCTCCATGACTTCGTGAATATCGACCTAGACTCGGATTGAGATGAGTATAGTGATTGCCTATGTAAGGGCAAAAGGAGGGTCTGTCGTACTTTAATATTCGGGACCGCGTAGGGGACAGGGCCCTACCCCTGTCTATCTTGGTAGTAGCGAACCGCAAATGGTTAATGCGGTATGTACAAGTGCTTTATATAACGTTCTAGCTATGAATGCACTGTGTACACGTTATTTTGCATCACTACGCGGGTTCCATCTTGGAAGCGGTGGCCATCTTATGATTGCCCTCACATAGGCTATAATGAAGCAAATACGGGCCTTACAAAACATGTGCCTTTCTTTGACTCTTCTGTGACCTGGGCAGCTCGGCTCCGCTGCCCCAGGTCAAACTGGTCTCACGAGTTCCCCTTCCTCCGGCCACCTGTGATGAGCATCAGGGCTTGACACACCATAAAGTACTTTCATGCCACACAAGCCTCCGGCTAATCTCTTTCGCGCCTGCTTGTTCCTGCTTTATGGCCTGTTTCCCAAAACAGGAGATGCTCATGTTTATTGGGGCCTATCGATATCTGTTGTGGGATCTGAGCCTTGCTGTGTAAATAATTGTGGGCTGGCTTAACTGGAATGTGGGATGGTCATCATGACTCTGCTCTTTCGTTTGAACTGTACACTTGTATATTGCCGTATCATAAACCTAGGAATGTATGCCTGAAGCAGGAAAAACTGTATTTAAGATGAAGCTCGTTTCTGTGATTGCCAGCAGTCTCCTGAGAACATACACGCTGTTGTACTTCTAGGATACCTGTAATTGGTCTGCAGCCAATAAACGATTCTTTGACTTCACCCAGAAGACTCTGTGTTTCTGTAGGTCTGAAACAGGGAGAACCCAGAAGTCATAGGATGTGTGTCCCTGCACCGCTGGGCTTAAAATACCCAGTACTTCAGCTTGTCTAAAAAGTCGGCAAATGTTTTGGAAACCCAGAGAGTTCCAATATCTAATTTCCTTCTCTCCAAGGTGCAGACCCATATCTTTACTCTCAGTTTCATAGACTTTTCCAAGTGCATTCCTATGCCCACAAATATCTCGAAGAATTTTGGGGCATATCATCGAGGCCCGGCGATAATTATCGCGAAGCGCACTTAGCGCTAGGAGAATTAACGCGGGCTACGTGGATTTTTATCGCTGAGATAGCGTGCTATTAGCAACGCTTATCTCAAAAGCGATAAAAATCCTAGCGCTAACTGCCAAACGTGAGATTATCGCTGGAAACCCAGCGATAATCTCACAAAGTTTGGCGTTAGGGTGATAGGGCAAGGCAAATTTAGCCATGATAGCCACCTTCCATAGGATATCATGGCTAAGTCAGTCCTGAAGCAGGCGTAAGGAAAGTAGCGATAACAGGGGTTATCGCTACTTTTCTTGCCGCTATGCTTCATAGCGTGGGGCTTGATGATAGGAGAAATGTCGCTTAGCGACATTTCTCCAGTCATGTCAGGGCAGGAACGCCCACTTTGCATCTCATTAAAGATGCAAAGCTGGACGTTCAGAATTCAGGCACTAATGCAAGGTTCCACGCGACCTTGCTGATTAGACGATAAAATTATCGCCGCTTTTCACCCGAAAACAGACGCAAAAGCGGCGATCATTTTTTATCGCCTCGTTGCTGATATGCCCCTCTGTATCTAGTTTTTTGGGTAGTTTTGCTGTTTTTATAAAAACTGGAAAGCTTGTATCTGCTTCTTGTATCATTCTCTCTAAAAAATACTTGTCTGCCAGGTTGGACCGATTTAAATATTATGAAAGTGCATCAAGTAGTGCTGCCTGATAATAAATACGAATATTGAAGCACGCCAAACCACCTTGGGGCTGATTCACAGAACTAACTTTTAAGACAAAATCCTAAACTTACTACTTTTGGTCTTCACAAAAGTTAGGATTTTGTCTTAAGTTTGTCTTAAGACAAATTTAAGACAGACTTAAGACAGTCTTAAGACAGACTTAAGACAGTCTTAAGACAGACTTAAGACAAACTTAAGACAGACTTAAGACAGACTTAAGACAGACTTAGGACAGACTTAGGACAGACTTAAGACAAACTTAAGACCAAATCCTAACTTAAGTCTGTCTTAAGTCTGTCTTAAGTCTGTCTTAAGTCTGTCTTAAGACTTTCTTAAGTCTGTCTTAAGTCTGTCTTAAGACTGTCTTAAGACTGTCTTAAGTCTGTCTTAAGACTGTCTTAAGTCTGTCTTAAAACTGTTTTAAGTCTGTCTTAAGTTTGTCTTAAGACTGTCTTAAGACTGTCTTAAGTCTGTCTTAAGTTTGTCTTAAGACAAACTTAAGACAAAATCCTAACTTCTGTGAATACCAAAAGTAGTAAGTTTAGGATTTTGTCTTAGGTTAGTTCTGTGAATCGGGCCCCTTGTGATTTATCAAGTCGTAAAACCGATAGCCTAATCCTCGCAGATTTTTTATTCCATATAAAGCTCCTCATCACTGAATCAAGTGCCTGAAAAAAACTGGTAGGAACTTTATCTGCACTTTAGAAAATAAAAAAATAAATACCCATAGAATCGACATTTTGAGCATTGATATACGGCCTATTATAGTCAAGGGGAGAAGAGCCCATCTGTCCAGCAAGCCCTTGATTTTACATAACATTTTAGTGTAATTCACCTGAAAAAGGCTAGAGAAGTTATTTGTAACGGATATGCCAAGGTATCTGATTGGGAGCCTTGCCTTAGCGTGTGACTGTAATGATGGTGGGAGAGCATCCAATGGAACGTTAAATAGCAATAGTTCTGTTTTATTCTGATTGATTTTACACCCTCCTATTTTAGTAAAATCTGCAATAATCTGAAAGGCACCATTCTATATTATCGTTTTCGGGGTTAAGATAAAGAATCATATCATCAGCAAATTATTTTAATTTTGCCATCCCCAGCATTGAACTTTTTTAATTTGCCCTGCTACGAATTTGTATGTTCTATGAAAAAATTTAAATATTAGCGGGGAAAGGGGGCACCCCTGACGTGTGCCTCTTTTGATCTTAAATAGACCTGCTACCCTGGAATTACCTACCAGCTTTGCTTGGGCGCTGTTATATGAGTTGTTAGCATTGAAATTACCAAGTGGGGGGAAACCAAATTTTCCTAAGCAGAAAAATAGGGCGTCCCAATTTACCACATCGAATACCTTCTCAGCATCGATCATCATCACTAGGGCTTTTACCTGATTTACTGAAAAATAATCTATGCCCTGAATCAGAAACTGGGTATTGGAAGACATTGAACGCCCTGCAACAAACCCAGTCTGAACTGGATGTATTAATTGTTGTGCTGCTGGAGTAACACGGATCGCCCAAAGCTTCGTTAGTAATTAATAGTCTGTATTGAGCAGGCTAATCAGCCTTTAGGAGTGCAGAGATTGTGGGTTCTTATCTTTTGAAAGAAATTATAGTATAATTGCTTCTCGAATAAGAATTGGGCGGACTGCAACATGGTATATGGAGCGGAGCACACTGGAAGGGGAGGGGGGGGAGCAGGGGTGGGAAGGCACTACTAGCTAGGCTGTTGGGGAGCTTGACGGATTTGGGAATTATTCGTGATTTGATATATGGATGTAAAGATGTTATTTGTTAACTAAAACAATAAAAACAAAGTTAAAAAAATAAAAAAAATATATAATTGCTTCTCGAAAGGTTGAGGGGATCGCGCCCCCACTTTTAATAAAATTAAATAGATCAACTAAAAACGGAAGAAGTTCATTTGATTTTTTAAAACAAATTCTGTAGGTAGCCCATCATTACTAAGCCTGGGTGGCAAACTCCGCTCCGCCAGCTGAGTTTGCAGAGTATTTGCCACTTCGCGCTCCGCTTTGAACGCGGAGTTCTGCAAAACTCTGCCAACTGCAGCGGAGCGGAGTTTAAAAGTGCCCAAGCTTAATTAAATTTGTGCTGTCCCTGTCCCCACTATAAACAAATGTGTGTCTTAGATGCAACATTGACACCTGGTGGTCATTTAGAATATAGCAATGGTTTAGAGTCAGCCAATAACCACTTCTTTCTACTGCACCTCTGATCTCTGTTGATACCTAATGGGGAGGTTGGGGCGGGAGGCTAGATCATGGAGAACAGAGCAATGACAATCAGTAGAGAGAAAGTGGATTCAAGAAAAAAATTGATTTAGGAAAAAAAGAAGTGTGATGTAGTTTAAAGACAAGGAGGTGTGCTGTTTATGAAGCAGCGATTAGGTGCTTGGAAATTAATAGTAATGATGCACAAGGATTTATGGAAGAAACAGAAGAAAGCAAATGTTTGCCTTTTTAGCTAACCAAAATTTTGTGGTGTATGGAACTATGACTCAGTCAGTGCATTGAACTCAGAAGACAATAAAAAATAGTGAATAAAAATACCTCGTTAGATGCAAATCGATTTTAGAAAGACAATGTGCTTATTCTGAAATGTGGACTGGGGACGCGATTAATAAAAACATAAGTTACTGCCACTCCGCCAGCCCAAAATGAGGTAATTCTTGCACAAAGTTTTTATGCAGAAAACTGGAAAAACACCTGTCATCGAACACACTGGGAGCAATTTAAGAAACAACAGCTAAAGAACAGACCCAAATAATGGTAAGGGCCTCTTTTGAAGCCAATATACTATAAAGTGCACCGTGATTGTGCTCATAACAGATGTTTTATCATACACGAATCAAGCAGATTCACTTGAACAAACACAAAAACACGTGGTGCTTAGGTGCCCTCATTCTCATGTCTGCAGCAGGCACATTAATCCAATGAGGTCTCCAACTATTTTGAGGGGTTTTAAGAATGTATGTTCCAAGATGGCACCCTTATTATCGACAGAGACCGAGGCATAGTATATGCATACAGCTGTATGAACGTCACAATCGCACGCTGCCCGGAATGGTTTGTTCCAATCTATGCCAATGCCTCCCAAATAGAGAATAATTGAGCTGTATTGGAATTGAGGGTAAAAAACACAAAAATAAACTGCTCCGTCACCTCCACCCGATCTGGCTCTGTCAGCAAGGATCCATCAAATTGCCATCTAGATCCATCCCTGTTCTTTTGGCCGAACTTCAACCTCTAGAGAAACAAGGGAATGATCTGAAGAGGCATTGGAGAGGATCTCTGTTTGGCCCCAATTTAACGATTTAGATACCAGAAAAAAAATCAATTTGTGATGCAATTTTAAAATTGCCATCTAGATCCATCCCTGTTCTTTGGCCGAACTTCAACCTCTAGAGAAACAAGGGAATGATCTGAAGAGGCATTGGAGAGGATCTCTGTTTGGCCCCTATTTAATGATTTAGATACCAGAAAAAAATCAATTTGTGATGCAATTTTAAATCTGAACAAAATACATGTAAACCGTGTACCTTCGGGGTAATACTCTCTCCAGGAGTCAATCAGCTGAAAGCTGGACTTTAATACTTTTTTTTTTTTTTAAACATTTTTTATTATTTTCAAAGCAATCACACAACACAATTGCTCAACGCCCTCCATCCCCCAGCGGAGAGTATATATTGAACCGTGACACCAATTGTACAACAGAAAAGTCACCCATACCGCGCGGGGCTCCCCCCCACCCCCTCCCTCCCCCAACCCTGTCAGTGTGCCCCCCTCTGCCAGCCCGTGTCCTGATGCGCCCCACCCAGCTCTATGAATCATGTATGAGTGCTCAAACCTCCTCCAGGCAACTAATGCTTCCCCACCCATCTAACCACACCCCATGCGACCTGTGCACTCCACTGCTCCCCCCCTACTCCCCGCTCACCGTTTCCTCCTGTTGATCAGACATACTCCCCTCTCCCTCTGCTTCAGACATCAGCCCCTGAAGTTCCACCACCAACACCTCCCATGCCCGGGCCGTCGCTAGTGCCTTATCATCGTCCCTCCTAAAAGCTAATTGCAACCGGAGGGTGCCCTCTGCGCCCGCCCATCGCGCGAACGCCGTCCTCCACCTCCTAAAGCTAGGCCCCATCCGTGATTTCCAATGCATGGTCAGTTCCCTCTTGGCCATGATCAACCCTAAGTCGTAGAACTTGCTAGTAAGCTTCGTGCGGCGCGTGTGGGGAAACCAAAGCAACAGGCAGGCCCCCATCTCTGGAGCGATAGAGCGGTCCGTCACCCGATTCAGGCAGTCCATAACCTCTTCCCAGTATCCACCCAAGTGCGCGCAGGACCAGAACATGTGGCAAAAATCAGCCCCATCCCCCCCGCAACGCGGGCACTGAGAGTGCGTACCCCCAAAATATTTCAATATCTTAACCGGCGTTAGATAAGCCCTGTGTAGGGTAAAAAACTGAACCCGCTGGAACCGGGCATTACGCGTTCCCTTCCAGGCCTGCCGCACCAATGTGGACCATGTCGACTCAGGGATGGGCTTCTCGAGGTCCACTTCTCATCTAGCCCTCAACGCGTCCAGGGAATGCAGGCATGCCGTTGACAGTCTGCGGTTGAGACAGGTAACCGCCTTGGACGTCCCCGCCGCCATAACTACGTATTGACAGCCCGTGGCGACCGGCGGCTCTGAGAGCCCCATGTTCCAATGTCTCTGGAGGCCCGCTATGAGGGCTGTGTGAAGAAGATAATCTCCCCGTGGGAGCCCATATGAGTCCTGCAAGTCCTGGAAGGGCAACAGCACCCCCTCTCTGAATAAATCACCCACTACTTGTACGCCCAGCTCCTCCCAAACGGCTAGTCCTGACCAATCGCCCCCGTGCGGGAGCGCCGTACACATGCCCAGGGGGATTTCCGGGGCATAAGGGTGATCTGTGGCGGCCCTCTTCTGGCACCGGTTCCAGCACAACCTAAGGGTGCGCTCCTCCAGAGTAAGTTGAGCAAGGTCCATCTTCTGCTGGAAGACTATGAAGGCGAGTACATGACGCGGAATCAGCCTGCCCTGTGGACCCTCCGGGCCTCTATATTCCCTGGCCACCGCCTGTGTGAGCCATTGGAGTTGTGCCGCCAGATAATACCATTCAAAGTCCGGGACTGCCATGCCCCCCTCTGCTCTCGGTCGCCGCAAGGTGGTCAACGCTACCCGCCGCCGTCCCGAGCCCCAAATGAAGCCCACAGATAGCGCTCAAAGCCGCTCGAAATACGACACCGGTATCCACATGGGCAGGGTGCGAAAAAAATATAAGAGGCGTGGTAACGCCACCATCTTCAGTAACGCTACCCTACCAGCACATGAAAGTGGGAGCGTGCTCCAAAACCCTATGCTACCCTGCAAGCCCCGAATGGCTCTGCCGACATTCCCCTCCAGCAAGTCAGGCTGGGAGTGGTGGACTTTAATACTTCTAATATCTTTTCGGTTTTAGGCTTGAGTTGCTTTTTGTTTTTGTTGGAGGTGTCTTTAACAAGATGTTGTATAAAATTAAAGTCTCCCCCGCTAATCAAAAGACCTACAGCTCAGAGAGTATGATTGAAAATGCTTAGAAGGGCATGTATTTTTTCGCTAGTAGGACCATAGTAGTTTATAAAATTAATATTTTGCCCGTTTATTAATTCTTTGAGCCATAAGCGCCTCCCATGTGTATCTTGAATGACTTCTCTCACCTCCCATAAGCACCTCCCAGTCAACTGTACATCTCATATATATGGCAACGCCCCTAATTGCAGAACTTGCTGACGCAAAAAATGCGTTTGAGTACAAACGTGGGATTCACAATTTTGCCATATTACTCTTTAAATGAGTCTCTTGAGAATAGATAACAGCAGGTGTAAAAGATACTAGCCTGCTTATCACACTAGCATATTTTTGCTTATTGGCTATCCCAATAATATTGCATGACAAAATCCGAATAGTACTTTCTAAAGATAAAGACGTTTAAAAAGAAAGTATTTTTTGCCGTGCACTTCGCTTCATCACCGTTCTACTGGCACTTAAGTTATGTTGCATAAAATCCAATAATTGATTTCTAATTGCCTTACATCTGCTCATTTTGCCACCTAAACAGTGCTCCCCCACCTCCTGGTTGTGCCCCCTGAAAACCCTGAGTGCACCCCTAAAAAACCCCAATTAGGGAGGGGAGAGCCCGTCTTGCTCCCTTCCCTGTGATGTTAAGCTGTTGTGCCTTGGTTCGGCACTTGGGTTATCACATCAAAGGTGATCGCCATAACTTGATTTGCCGCCCCCCAAAAAAGGCTCAAATTTAACAGTCCCTTCATCTTCATCCCAGCCCGAGCCCTACAGATTAGAATCACAGGTTTTTTATTGTTGGAGGATCTCTTTTGCCCGTTCCTCTGAATGTAGAATTTGAAACTGGCGTTTGACAAGTATTTTTAATTTAGACTGTTGGACTATAGATGCCTGGTATCCTTGATTCTAAATTCATTCAGCATTGTTCTGAATTCACGACGTCGTCTTGCAGCTTCAGCTGACATATTGGAATAGATATTAAACATAAAGTTGTCTTCTGTTTTAAATCCCTTCATTTTAATGGCAGCAGCTAGAATTGACTCCTTTATATGATAGTCCCCAAAATTGACAAGGAACGTGCGTGGATATTTGGCGTTAGGCTGCTGATGGAATGGGACACGATGAACTCTCAGTGAAAGTCACAACTGGACTGCTCTCCTGGGATCGCATACTGAGATCTGAAATATATTTAATTGGATCTTCCTCAGTTTCCTGCCCTTTCAGAATGCCTGCAGTACACAAATTTGACCTCCTTGACCTGTTCTCAAACTCTTCAAGCTTGATCTGGATTTCCTCAAGCTCTCTATTATGTTTAGATTGATGATGTTCAAGTTTTTTCTGGATGTCCTCAAGATCAGAGAGTTGCTGCTCTGCAAGGGCTAGTTTCTGATTTAGCTGCGAGATATTTTCATTGATCTTTTCTAGCTGGCCCATGACTTCTTTGTGGGCTTTTTCCTGTGCATTCCTTAATTGCCTTATTTCCTGCAAAATTTCGCTCAGAGTCACTTGTGACTGGAGGTTATCTGTGACTTCTTCCGTCAGGAGTTCCTTATTTCTCCCTGACTCCAATTGTAAATTTTCTTTACCTAGTACTATTGGTTTAGAAATTTCTTTTCGAGATTCTGGCTGCCCCTTAAATATCCTGTACATTGGTTCCAATTGTGGAGAAGTTGCTTTTCTTGGGCAATGGACTTGATGATGGAAAAGACTGAGCTGGCAGTTGCACATTTTGGGCCTGGGCCGGAGGCTCAGCCACTGCCTGAGCTGTTATTTTTACCACCTTCTGTCCAAAGAGCAGATATGAGGGTTGGGATCCAAAGTTATTGGTTACTGGTATCGCTTGTGCCGCTGGAGGGCAACTAGTATTAACTCGAGATTCAACCTCCTGCAAAGAACATCTTTTCTGGAAATTTGAGAGCTCCTTGTCTTGGCTCAGTGAGCAGCCTGCCTCTCCCTACTCAGATGAGGCCAGTAGTCTGTAGCGTGAGACGCTGAGATTAAGACTCTCGTTACTCGCTTCCAGATCCTCTGGGCTTAATGGGCTTAATGTTTTCATCTGTTTTTTCCACCCTGCGTTTTCAGTGCTTTGTTAGTCTTTGGATTCTTGGTTGGGGTGTGAGCTTTTACTGAACCATCGCCTGCAGTCAGCCGCTACATAATACCTGCTTATAGCAAGGTTGGAAATTGTATCAGACTACTGCACTGAAGCGCTAGAGGGTAAAGGAGGGGGGTGAGCTGAGTGGTTGCAAGCCACACCCAACACTTAGAAGAGGCCGCCTCCGCTACCTATCTGGCTCGCTAACCAGACTAAGAGCTGGAGATATACAAAGCTTTCAAGCCAACTTCTAGCAAATCTCCCTAAAAATAATACACCAGAAAAGCTAAAAAAAAACTCCTACCTCACAGTCCAAGCTGCCAAATCTTGTCCCAGACAGATTGTAGCACGAAGCAACTTCCGAGGCCGTCATAGCAGGACTGTCTAACATCTGCAGGCACTCTTAATGCTTAATAGCCAGAACTACATTGTCATTGCGCTGTAGTGGGGAAATCACAGAAGTGGTGGCATAAAATAGTGAGAGCACGAGCCCATCTTAGCACAGCTCAGTCTTTATCAAGTCTCTATCCAACCGCGGCGAAAATGAGACCACTTCTGTAATTCCTGCAATCTCGGCCACACCAGCATCCGGGACTCCTCTGCTCCACTTCGAGCGTGGTCAACACCGGCAGTCAGCGCCATGACCTCTAGCCGAAAAACATGGCGGGTCGCTTTTTCCGGCTTCCGGTCGCTCTTTCTGGCTTCCCTCTGTGTGCCCTCTCATCGACAAACACCAATGACAGACCATCTGGGTCCACCATCATCCTGATCCACTTCTCCAGGAAGAGCTCCGAGTCTGCAACCTAAAACCCCTCAGGGAAACCACAAACCAGAAGCAAGCCGCTATCCGTATCCTCTTAGTGGACTTCCAGGTGCATAGAGGTCTCAGATAGTTCAGACAAAGTGGTCCTCAGGTTTTTCATTTCCTCTTGGAGTAGCTTTACCATTTGCTCCAGTTCCTGTGATTTCTTCAACACTTTGTTGAGGTCCACTCGCAAGTTAACATCCAGGGCGATAGTGTCAACTTTAATTTCAAGCGTAGTGCGGGAGCATTCAATGGGTGCCCGGAATTGGGCTCCAGTGGTGTCTCACCATGCCACTCCAGTTTAGACCCAGCCATATGCAAATCAGTCTTGGCCCTATGTCTCATGGGAACAGTCCAGCCCGAACTGCCAAGCCAGGTCCTCCCTGGACCGGAAAACAAGCATCCTGGGACCGGTTTCGGGGCATCACATCTCATCAGCAAGGCTAGCTTGAATCCAGTGGCAATAACAATGGATGTAGGCCCAGATCTCTGTACTGGGGTGAACGTTTGACATTGATCATCATTCTGTCCATCAATTGTTTTTTTTTTTGCATTATGGACTTAAAGGCACATGTGGGGAAACTGAAATCTATGTTACGCCTACTTACGGCCAACATGGAACCATTTATTTCTCTTAGGGGAACAACTATACAGCATGGGTAATCCCCTAAGAGGGGATCTACTAATACAGTCGCTCCATAAGTCTCCATGACTAGGCACCCAAAGCATCCTAGTGTGCGTCTTTTGAGAGCAGTCTATCTGTCTCAAGCGGTAACTATTGGCTCCCAGGGTGTTAGTCCTATGACTAATTAAAAAAAACACTGGGAAAACTTTATCCACACTAACAGCAATTCACTCGTAACTGTTTGAAGACATATGACAAACCAAAGAAGAAATATTCATTTAAATAGCAACCCCAGAGAGTATTCAGACTAGCCATGATTGTTGTCTCAAAAATGTCAGGCCCTAAGAGATTTGCAGATGAGGAGTAGATCAAAAATAAAGTAATCCATTGAATAAGGCATGTTAGGGGATGCGACTCGTCATAAGGGATAATATTATTGGAGATAGAAGATGTACTGACACAGCTTTGCTTTCCGACCCAATTGAATTATGCTTCAAGGATAGGAACATTGTTGAAGGCATTGTCGCTTTGGATATCCAGTAACAATTCAAGTATCCAGTTTAAATATGTAGGATCGAGGGACCGTAGCCCTTTTGCCCGGGAGAATTCAGTTGACTTGCCAGTCATTACATCAGGGCTGGATAATAACAATTGACTCAGGGAAGACCCTTGTGCTATTGTTAGGCATCAACCTTATGCAAAGGAGGCCACGAGTTCTGTCTTCCATGCAAAGACCTGCATTTACTAGCCTTAGTTCTCTCTACCAGTACGTGTCCCATAATAGATGCCCATCTGACTGGCCTTGAGGGCTCACCCTCCCCAACACTCAAGTAATGGTGCAACTAGGGGCTTACTCTGAAAAACTAGCACGGGCCCTCTTCTCAAAGATAGTGCAACATTTATGCCTGATGATGTTGATATTCCAAGTCCTGAAGAAGCTCAGCCATCTCTTCTTAATTCTAGTCTCTTTCAGGCAAGAATCAGATGAGGTCCAGTTGATTTAGTATAATTTGACAAAGAAACAGTGGGGCCCTAATTCTGTTAGATCATTAGGTGTCTTATTCTCAGTAGATGACGCTCCTGTGGACTACATTTTATCCCAGGAATCACCTGATCTGCAGCCCGTAGAGCCAGATAAGCTAGATAGGCCAGTGAAAACGTTCTCTCTATGATCCACTCCCTGCTTGAGGGGGTCATCTTAACTTTATTGTGTATAGAAGTAGTCTTGTTTCTCCCCCCCTTTATACTCCTGCCCTTGACCTGGTAGTTTTGAAAAGCAGAATAATCGCTGGGCTCACTAGAGGCACTAGGGGCACTAGGGATGCTATTAACAGTTGCGGTTTCCAAAACCTGCCCCTCCTCTAACTACCTTCCTGACCCCCTACTTTTTTCCTTTTTCCTTTGTTTTACGCTTTTTATTACCAGGCACACGCCCTCCGCTTTTCCTAACTTTTTTCCCTGTTTGTTTACCACCAGGATTTCCTCGATTTTCAAAGGTCTTTGAGTTTTTGGGGCCTCCGCCGTATCTTACGCCGTCTCCAGCGTTGTATGGCAAATTGTTCCCTGGCTGCGCATTGATTTCTTTATTTGAATTTCGGGGCTCCAAGGTATGGCCAGGGTAAACATCCTCCTCACTGCCAGGAGATGCCTTTGACTGCTCCAACTCAGGTGGAGTGCTCGAAGAAACCGGAGCTACCAGCTGTGCAAGAATATCGCAGCTGACACCGCCCGCTCTGCCAGCTCTGAAAAAACGCCTGATACTGGTGCTGCCACTGCCGCTGCCCACCCAGGGGAGCCAGCGAGCCGCCGCTCTGCGGCTGCACCTCAGCTCCAGGGCGGCCGTGCACCAGTGCGGGATGCAGGATGGGCGGGGAGCACCGAACGGCTCCAAGGGCATTTCACCTCCCTCCTCCGCCCAACTCCGGGGCTAAACCACAGCTCCACTAGCCTCCGGAAGAACCAGGAAAAATCCGCAAGCAGGAGCACAACGCAAACGCCAGGTAATATCGTGCTGACTATAACGCGGTGAGAGGTGGTAGCATGGACACGCGCGGCTGCTCAACTAGAAGACGCCATGTTCTCCACACCTAATGATCTAACAGAATTGAGGCCTGTGGGGGGACAGAACTAGGTCTTCAGAGTACAGCTGCAGCCGCCAGTTATTGTATGGACAGAGGATTAAGGCTGTAGGAGCAGACTGGACCCACACTAGCTTCAATGGAAGCTCTGTTCACCTCATTAAAGGAGGATATCAAGCAAGGTTTTGCGGTTTCAGCTGCTAACCAAGGAGAAATAAGGAACTCATGTGAGATCCTAGAAAAAAAAGGTGGATCTCTTAAATGCCAGAACCGAATCTCTAGAACACTCTGTAGGTGAGTTAAATGCCAACCTAGGTACTGCAGAGGCTAAAATTCATGACTTACCAAGATCGGAGGCTGTTCTGCGAGAAAGAATGGAGACACTTGAAAATAACTCCCGCAGGAATAATCTTCGTGTTCTGAAAGTCCCAGTGGTGAAAGAAGGGTCAGATCTTAAATCCTTTATTGTTAAATTGTTCAAGGAAGTTCTGCCACTTGAAGAGTCTACCGTGTTCTTGGAGAAGGACATACAAAGGGTTCATAGGGACCCCTTTCACCTGAATCCAAGTAGGACAAAACCTAGGAAGATTCTTGAATTCGGCTTTAAAAACAGAATCATTAAGAAGTAAAGGTTTTTCTTTTGAATTTCACTCGGCTCTATCGAGAGATACTTTAGAGAGGCAGTGGGAGCTCGGTAGAAGGATGGATCATTTTAAGAAAATCGGAGCCGCAGTACAACTTAAATTCCCGGCTTTCTTATAAGTCATTTACAATAACAAAATGCATAACATTAGGTCTGTTCAGGAGGCAGATGAATTGCTGGGCACTATTAGCAAAGGGGTTCCATAGCTCCTTATGGATACCTTGGAAGGCACAGATGCCGAAGTAGAGAGTTGGGCTGAATACAGTTCCATAAGGCTTATAATGCATCTCTGGTTTATATCAGGGGAAGCCCTGTTTTGGCTGAGCAATAGCTTTTAGATCTCTTATGATTAAGCGAGGGAAGAGCATGTAAAAAAAAAAGGATTAAGTGATGCAAGAAACATAATTTGTATATTTTTTTAGACATATTACTTTTTTTTGTTATTTTGATTAATAGGAACATTTTTGCACGGTAGCACATAGTTGAGACAGGGGTAGAGGGGGGTAGATCACGGACACTACACCTGGACAACAACTAGTCCAGCTAAATGGGGGAAGGGTTCTCCAAGGGATGGGGTGGGAGGGGGGTCGGGGAGCAGAGGGGAATAAAAAATAAAATTACCTCATTCGTCTTCAGTTTTTTAGGTTGTTTAGATCTGTTAGCCTCAGCTAGGAAGCAAAAATTTAGGCATTGCCTCTGTCGCGGTCTAGGGAGGGCTTGGAGTGCTGAGCCTCAAATAGTATGACTATACTCCAGATATTGTCCTGGAAGGTAAATGGCCTGCGAGTGAGGTCATGTAGAGCAAGAATCCTACAATATCTAAGAGATTCCCCAACGCAGGTCATTGTCATCCAGGAGACCCATCTTCTTGATGCAGAGACGAAAGAAATACTAAGATCTCAGAAATGGGTGGATTCTTTTGTCTGCACCGACCAGACGGCTAATATTAGAGGAGTGCTGATTCTCTTAAAAAAATTAGCTAAAGTAAAGGTCTTACAACATAAGGGTGATCCAGGAGGGAGATGGCTGATATTGAAGATCACTTTAAGGGGTATCCTTTTCACTCTAGTAGGCTATTATGGCCCGAATCAGGACGATCCCTCCAGTCTCCAAACCATTTTTTCGCACCTACTGGATTTCCCAGAGCCAGTGATATGGGAAGGAGATTTTAATATCTTTCTTGATCCTAAATTAGATAAATCTCCTAATAGTAGAGTGATAGTCCCCTCAAGATCTAGGGTGTCCCTCTTGACAATAATGTCCCAATTGGGTCTTAGTGACATCTGGAGAGAGAGGTCAGGTTAACAATTGGGGGTATCTTATAGGAATTTTAAATATAAACATAAGTCATGAATTGACTATATCCTGCTCAGCTATAATCTTAGGGATAGAGTAAAAGATATAAAATACCTGCCATCACATCTGTCGGACCACTCTGGTATTTTATTGACCCTCGATTGTACACAGACATAACAGGCTAGAGAATGGTCCTTTGATCGTACATTGTTACTCGAAGAGGATGAGACAAGCTTCCTCTCCAGAGAAACAACTCTATTCTTAGAGACCAATTTGGGTTCAGCTGATATCACCATAGTATTGGACACTCTCAAAGCTTTTTTGAGGGGTATCATAACCAATAGGTCAAGCTATAGGCGTAAAAAATATAAAGAAGAGACCTCAGCCTTGGAGGAAGAAATGAGGAAAGTGGAGTCAAGAATGAATAGCCAGGCGGGAATCGGCCAGAAGGAAGAACTGGAAAAATTTAAAAATCTGACGGAACAGATGGAGGGCATTCTTCAGGGGAGGTTTATGCGCAGATGGGAGGCTAGTAAGATTGCCCACTTTGAGTACGGGGAAGGAGCGGGAAAGTTACTTGCCTGGAAAATCAAAGCAGACCAGCTCCGGAATCATATAAAGGAAATCTCTGGGGGTAACGGGGCAGCCTCCATATCCTCGGACGAAGGTATTGGAGAGGCCTTCCTGGAATATTTTCAGGAGATATATAAAGAAACCTCCATTGAAGATACATCTATGGTAAGAGCTTGGTTGGAGAGAAGCACTTTAACACATATTAGTTCCGAGCAACAGATAGACCTGGAACAGATCATTACGCAGGAGGAAGTGAGGAAGGCATTGGCAGGCGGGAAAATGGGCAAAGTGGCTGGTCCCGATGGACTACCAGTTGAGTTATATAGATCACTCGGGAGGGCATAATTCCAATAATAACTCAACTATTTAATAAAATATTTTTGGAAGGAGTGAGCCCACCTGCATCATGGAATGAGGCTACAGTAGTCCTGATTTTGAAACCGGGTATAAATCCCTCCAGCTGCAGGTCATACCGGCCCATATCGCTTTTAAACGCTGATTATAAAATGTTTACTTCTATTTTAGCAACTAGGTTGGGGGTGGTGGTGAAGGACATCCTTCACCCCGATCAAAAAGGGTTCATGAAAGGGAGACAATTGGCAGATCTCACTCACGATTTGGCCGGTGCAATAGACATCGCTTCCACCTATTCACTTCCACTTGCAGCTTTAACCCTGGATACCACCAAGGCTTTTGACAGGGTAAATTGGATCTACGTGTCGGAAGTCTTGGGGAAATTTAATTTGGATGCTAAGTTCTGCCGTACCATACAGCTGCTATATCAAGCGCCATCAGCCAAGCTTCGAGTTAATGGTAGTCTTACCAAGGCATTCAGTATAACCAGAGGGACTTGACAGGGATGCCCCCTCTCCCCCCTGTTGTTTGATATGTACATTGAGCCATTTGCGCAGAGGCTAAGAGAAAACTCTGATAGCGAGACTTTCAGACATGGGGATTGAGAGAGGAGGGTGGCACTATATGCGGACGACATTCTGATACTCTCAGCAGTCCTGGACACAACCCTTCCGGCAGTCATTAAACTGGCGGAGAAATTTGGGCAGGTCTCAGGATATGAGGTAAATGCCGGCAAAACAGAAATTATGACTTGGAATATCTCGGGAACTGTACATCGGATAATCCACAGCATGCACTACCTAGGGGTCAGAATTGTCCAAGATATAGACAAACTAGCAGATACCAAACTAGCACGAGTCCTCCGCGATTGTCACAAGCAAATGAAGTCATGGGCCCACCTTCCTCTATCCATCCTGGAGAGGGTGAATCTTGTTAAAATGTCAATACTACCTAAGGCCACTTTCCTTTTTAACACAATCCCTCTTCACTTTGATAAACGTACTATAGAAAAATTCCCAACAAGAAATACATTATTTTATCTGGGTATATAGTTCTACCAGAACAGCCTGGAAAAAACTAAGGCGTAGGAGGGAGAAAGGAGGTCTTGCATTACCTGACTTACAATACTATGCTTGGGCGTTTCAACTTTCATATTCTCGGATGTTATTAGAAATGCCTATTGGTACTTGGGGAGGAGACATGCTATTGGCTATGTTAAAAGGGGCGGGTTTGCAGGAGGAGGGTTTTATGTTTAAATTTGGTGATCAAAAATTCTTTAAGAAAGTTAAACTTAAGGTCCTTCAGGGATCTGCCAGAATATGGGCAAGATTAAGAAATCTGGTCGGTCTCGACTACTTCTCCAAATTAGCGCCACTGTGGGATTCACCGGGCTTGCCGGAATGCCACTGGGACAGGCTGGCGTTGCCATTTAAAGATGCTGGATTAAAAGTATGGGAAGATCTTGTTAGTAATTAAATACTTATTTCATGGGAAGTTCTAAAGAAGAGAGTGGACAGCGGTCTCTCAAGATTTAAGTAAATCCAGTGACAATGCTGGGTACAGTCCCAGATTAGACAAAAAAAAATTATCGGTGGGGGAAAATGTCTAGAGCAGCAGCTTGTTGAGAGGCCAGTAGGGAAGAAGGAGGTTTCACACTGGTATTGGGCCATAGAAGAGGCGTTGGATGGGGAATTTAAGCTTGCTAACAAGCTTTGGAGTGAACAGATGCCAACTGTACTGTGTGATCTTGTATGGCAGGATTCATTTAAAAATCTGTTTAGTATAGTTAAACCGGCATGGTTGAAGAGAAACCACCTATTTACTATCCATTGGGCATACCTATACCCCCTCAGGCTATCTAAAATCCTTAAGGGGTCTCGAGTCAACTGTAAAAAGTGTTGTTTGGCAGAAGCCTCTGACGTACAGATGTTTAAAGACTGCCCCCCCATTGGCGCATTTTGGGAAGAAATACAGATAACAATGGAGAGTATCCTGAGAGTACCAATCCAAATGGACCTGACTTTCATAATTTTTGGCCTTAATACCCACATTTTAGGACCAGCCAGACCTCTTCTATTTTATTCGATTTAATTGGCAAGGAGACAAATCTGTAAACTGTGGGTAGAACCTGTCCCTCCTAAACATTCAGATTGGCTGACTTCTTTATATGAAACATCTAAGATGGACTTGGCTAGAGCATGTAGTAGAAAAAAGATCACATACTGGGACCTGCTGCTTCAATGGAAATAGCCTAAGAAATAAGCGTAAAACTTTACTCACGATTTGTCTTCACTTTTTTTGTATATGTCATAATGAAGGGTGGGTCAGATGATTATGCCTAATGAACACTCCATGGACTATGCTTGGTCTTTCCCCTGGGTCACCGAACGAGTCCATCTGGTCTTTACAGATCAAGTCAGAGTGAAACCCATCCTCTTCTTCTGACAGTAACATATCGGTCTGGAAAAATACCCCTACCCCTGAAGGCAGCGAGAGTGTTGCAGGGATTCTGCTTATGCACAGAACTATGCGCAGGAAACCAGGACCTCAGAGAATTGTGGTGTACCAGAAACTCCCCTCAGAACCAAGAACCCCTATCCGACTAGCTTAGTGTCCCATTCGTTATCCGAGATTTAGCTCGGCGGTCCCAATGTATAGACAACCCAGAACAAGCGACTTAGATACTCTCAGGAGTGGTGGGAATCCGAAATACCCGTTGGTAGCTATATATCAGTCCACAACAGAATAACAAAGACACAGTAAAGTTTAAAGAGTTTATTTTATAAACCTCGCGTCCTAAGATGCAGTACTTTGGCTAACACAAGCAGACAAATGGTTAGGATCAGCACCATCAGCATTGTTACAATACCATAGAAAATGAAAGGAGCAATCATAATAATAATGACAGTGGAAAGCAACCACCCTCCTTTCTCTAGCAACTAATAAGGTATTATTAGACTAATAGAAGGTCTCTTAGGCTTGCATGGGGGACCCCATACCTTATAGATCAGCTTAGTGGAATCACATCACAGGATCAGCTAGGCTCTCTCCTGCAACAGCTCTTCGTTTAGAATGTAACAGAAAACATGCTGCTCTGTAATATTAAAGGGCTCGTCTTTCAGGTATTGGCAGCTGTATGTATATTATGGCTAAGAAGTGGTACGATCAACCTGAACACAACAACCTGCCCCGTATAGTGACCCAGACTCGTTCTTCCACGGTGTACAGACCAAGGTCACAGCTCGCTGTTAAGGATGTTAAACAACAGACGGTTCTCATGTGAAGCAAAGTCGAGTCAGCAGTTCTCGAATGAATAACATGTAACAACAGTGTCGCGTGCAAAAGCAGCAGAAGCGGCAAGCTGGCTTTCTAACGGCCATCGAGGTTATGCTAACTTAGCGTTGTACATAGGGAGTGGTTAACCCATACTACAAGAGAATCCATCAAAAGAGCCTATGTCATCTCAGGTCGTTGAGTAGGGGTATGAACAGACGGTCTGTTTACTATGGTTAAATGCGAATGAGAAAAAAGAAACAGTGGGGCCCATTACCATAAGTGACATAGCTTATGACACATACGGCATTACTCAGCCATCTATTACAATCTGTGTGAACCCCTTACCAACTACCACTCCAGTTATTTCTTGGAATGTTGTGGGACTTAAAGCTAAGCTGTTGCTACCACATAAGAGCAAATTTATTGAGAACCTCAATATTTGCATTTTCCAAGATACATGGTGTATCGAACCCATAGATAAAATGGGTTATTTATCATATCATATTTAGCAGGATCGAGTAGGATAGGGAGGCCCGCGGGTGGGTTGACAATATGGGCAAAGGCTTCTCTAAATTGTAAAATACCGCAACTGGTGGTCGACAATTTAAATATATTAGGCATTGATCTGAGTAGGAGCAAGAATCCTAGTGTGACACTTTTTAACATCTATGCAAGAGGGGAAAAGGGTGGTCTTGCCTCCTCAACGATCCAACCCTTGAGGCTTATTTGGATAAAATTCAGTCAGACACTAATTTGATCCTCGCGAAGGACATCAACATGGTATTTGAGCCCCTTGATAAAAATGACAATGAACTTGGGGCAGAGGAGGATAAATTATGGTCCATTCCCTACTGAGAGGTTGCCCCAGTGAAAAGGACAAAGGCTGCTCTCTAATTGAAAGCACTCACCATTGACTTGAGAGTCAGGGCCACTAATGGCCAGACTAAATCAGATTGTAAGGGGAACACACTTTTAATAATTATATGTCCAAAAGCCGTAGTGATTACATATTGGTAGACTGAAAACTATGGCATCCGGTTGAAGATATGGTTATCCAAGAAAGACTGGAGAGTGATCACAATCCATGTGCCCTACAATGTTTGATCTTTTTAAAAAAATTCTGGTTGATCTTCTCACCCTTGCTAGTACTGGTGATATCGGGCACACATCTCACAAACACCACCTTAAATGGTGGTAGGTGGTGGGGAAACCTGAATTTTTTATAACTGTCAGGAATGATGTCCAAGCGATCCTGCCCAGCTTGACATATTGTCAGGAATTCAACAGGGACATGTCGGAGATTATTGAGCCGCATAAAATGCTATTTAAGTGTAGAGCAGCATATTTGTTTACTTACCCCGCAAATAGCAAGGAGTGTGTTTCTAAAAGCAACAGTTGGCTCAACAGAAAGTGCAGGCAGCTAAGGCGTACTTCAGTCAAAGCTATAAAGAGGAAAAATGTACCCCTGATTTGGGCTACTGGAAAAGCCAATAAGCAGAGCATGAATAAAAAGCCAAGAAAGAGTGGGATAGTTATAGATGGTGTGATTTAGTGGGTCAATGCTCATACAAAGATCATTCATGCCTCTGGAAGATGGTTGCAAGAGGCAAGACTATGACAGGCTTTGAACCTCAGAACCATGGGCCACTCTGACAGCTTTACCCATTTTTCAGCTTTATATCATGATGACGCTGCTCTGTCTGGAGAGAGAACTATGATCTGCTCCATTTTGAATTTCACAATGCCGCCTTTTTCTTTAGCGGATGTTATTATTTCCTTGACCACCTTCTCAAGAGGTAGGGCAGCTGGCCCAGATAGACTTCTGATAGATGTTTTTTCATGATATAGATGTCTGGGCTGAATATATACCAATCGTAGCAAATTCCATAGCTATGGGTGCTCCCATTCTTGAAAAGTGAAACGGAGTTGAGGTAATTCCAGTTTATAGCAAGCATTAAAAATGCAATAGGCCTCGCCTTTAATTAAGTTAAAGCCATTTGCTTTGCTATACAATACCATTAGCAAAGCAAATGACTAACTTAATTAAAGGCGAGACCTATTGCATTTTCAATAAAAGCTGAAACTGGGGGTCAGTGTGAGAAGATGACACTGGTGAACAATAAAAGCTGGAACTGAAGATCAGTGTGAGAAGCTGGCCCTGTGGGCAGTATGAGTAACTAGAGCTGGGGGTCAGTGTGAGAAGCTAGCACTGGTGGAAAAGAAGAGCTGGGTATGGGGTCAGCATATGAAAATGACACTGGTGGGCAGTATGAGAAGCTGGAACTGTGGATCAGTATGAGGAAATGAGACAGGTGAAGTAAGAGGAGCTGGAGCTGGTCGTGAGAGTGAAAAGCTGACACCGTTGAGGAGTAAAAGTAGCTGGAGCAGAGGGTCAGTGTGAGAAGCTGACACTGGTGAACAATAAAAGCTGAAACTGGGGGTCAGTGTGAGGAGATGACACTGGTGAACAATAAAAGCTGAAACTGGGGGTCAGTGTGAGAAGATGACAATGGTGAACAATAAAAGATGAAACTGGGGGTCAGTGTGAGAAGATGACACTGGTGGGCAACATGAGGAGCTGGAACTTGGGGTCACTTTGAAGAGCTGGCATTGGTGGGCAGTATGAGGAGCTGAAACTGGGGGTCAGTGTGCGAAGATGACACTGGTGGGCAATCTGAAGAGCTGGCTGGGAATCAGTGTGAAAAGATAACACTAGTAGGCAGTATGAGGAGCTGAACCATTGGGTCACTGTGAAAATCTGACAATGATGGGCAATATTTGCTGGAGCTGGGGGTTTGTGTTATAAAATGGAAATGGAACTGGCCTGGCGGGCAGTCTGAGATGGTGAAATTGACGGGATGCGTAAGGGACTTCCATTAATGCCCACTCCAGGAATCCGATGGGCAGCATGAGCGAATGGCACTGCAGAGCTGTGTGAGATGCTGGATCAACCGGTCAGTGAACGATATGGCGCTTGCTCCTCGCGTGAGGCACTACCATCGGTGGGAAGCATGGGAAACATGCACTGGAGGGCACGGGAAACATGCACTGGAGGGCGTTGTGGGGCGCTGGAACCGACCGGTAGTACGAGGAACTTGCTCAGTGAGCAGTTTGAGGAACGGGCACTGACGGGTAATTCTTTAAGATGGCGATGGTGGGCCGTGTGCGTGACAAAGAGCACAACCCCCCCCTTCTCTCTCTTCTGCGCCACTGCTGACCCTCGGAGGATCTGGATATTGTCAGTATCAGGTCTCCCTGGCTCTTTTTCACTTGCCTGGAGCAACGTAAAAGTTTACACGACCTCCCGCATACTTTTCTGACATATCAAAAATCACCCAAAATCTCACAGAAAATTAGCACAATTACCTAAATTCCTAACGGCAATGATTATAATTAAAGAGGCGCCCGGGTTTAGATTGAAAATATTATCGGTAAATGGGGGCGCAGGTGACAGCAGAACCAACACAGATGTACGGGGAGGAGGCGTAAGCAACCCGTAAGGCACATGTGGGGGAAAGCAATATGGCGGCCACAGATGGGGGGGAACAACGCAGGAAAAAGGTGGGCGGATGCAACACAGACGGTGCAGGTTTGAGAAAGGCAAACGGACCAGAAAAGCAACGTGCAACTTGCAGGCAGAAACATAAGAGATCTAACCGCTTCCTAGCAATGGCCCTGTCCCTGGCTGGCAGCCCCCGGCTCTGCTCTCAGTCTCCAGTGCACAGTGGTGCGGCCCAGTCACATGGCCGTGTAGACACCCTGTCGCTTTAGAAAAAAAAACGCGCGGTCCCAAAAGTGAAAGAGGACCGCGCTGCATACGATTTCTTGTCTTTATGGGGTCATGTGTTTAAACACATGGCCCCATAAAGATAAGAAACCTTTTGCGACGGGAGGAAGTTAGACGAGCCCGTCCAAGTGGGCCGTCTTAAAAATGGAAAAGTCTACATCACAAAGTGCTCTTTCCCAATGGCTGGCCAGAGTTTAGCATAAACGGTGACGCCAGCCAATGGGAAAGAGGGGCGGGCTTGAAGCCCTTTACAGAATTCCCTCAGAATCATTAAATCTCGCCGAGCGAGCTGCGCATGTGCACAGCCACGCTAGCCGTGACCTAAAAAGGTTGACAAGACGCTCCTGGCCATTTATAAGCCCATCAGCCTAATTGACTGTAGTTGTATGTAGCATGGTGCTATTGCAAATACAGCATTGGACGGAGAGAAATTATATTATTAGCCCATTATAGGCTGGGTTCAGAGCTAAAACATCAACCATAGATCAGGTTTTTCGTTTTGTAATCATTTATTGAAGACAATACGGATCGGCATGAGCAGCTTCTATGTTATCTTTGTCGATCTTAAATTTGCCTTCGATTTGGTCCCACGCTCAAGGCTGTGGCTGGTCCTTAGAGAGATGAGAATGCCCCTTGATATATTATCTTTTTTAGGCTACTTGATGAGAACTTTTCCCGTGTGCAATAGGGATCACCTGGCCAACTGGCCGATACAGAAGGGTGTCTGCCAATAATGCGTATTGGTCCCAACCCTGTTTACCTTATACCTGAACAGATTGGTACACCACCTTTTGGAGGTTGCAGCTAATGCTCCTTCCATAGATAACTTTAAGACACCAATATTGTTCTTTGCAGATGACACTTTATTGATCCCGAAAAAAACACCATGTGGCCTGCAAAACCTCTTAACCATCTTTAGCCTCTTTTACTCCGAACGAAGCTTAGGGATACACGTAGCCAGAACCAAATGTAGGGCATTTAACCTTCACAAAGAACATAAGGGAAGCTTAGCACTGGGGGATGTCATATTGGAGAAAGTGGACTCCTTCGCGTATCTGGGAATTAAACTTTTAACCAACTTGTCATGGCGTCCACACATCACTATAGCATCGATAAAACACAGGCAGATAGTTTGTGCAATCTTAAAAGAACACTGTGCTTCTCACACTAAGCCCGGCGTACCATCCCTTAAAGTTTATGCAGCCAAAGCCTTAGGAGTGGCTTTATATGGCATTGTGGTATGGGGTTTTAGAAACATTTCTGATTTGGTTGGACATGAGAATAAACTCTTAAGATCATTACCTCACTTCCGCTTAACACCTCGATGTATCCTTTATCTCTGGATACAGGCTAAAAAAGGTAGCCCTTTGGTCTCCATTGCGCCCACTGCTTTTCTGGAGGAGAATCTGGCCCACTTCGGAGTTGGTGCAATATTCAGCTGTCCTAGAAGAAATTTGTAAGACTGGGCACCACCTTGACTGTAGAGTTCTTGGACTTTAAGCCATTACGTGGTCTAGAGCAATACTGGGACTTGATCACAGTTTCGTTGACAAGAAGCTATATCACCAGTTTAGAGTGGGGTCACTTCCCTTGAAGCCATTCATAGCAACAGGGGCGGGCTCAGCTTCTATCGACTCTCCTTTTTGCGATGGCCAAACAAAATCTGTACCTCATGTGCCCCACATATGCTAAGTTCTGTTCCACATGGATTCCACCGGTTTGTAAACTGATGGGCACTTCAATGTTTCGTGTAACGTATCGGTTCGGGTAAAACAAGCCCTACAACAGCCACCTTCAGAGTGCCCACAAACAAAGAACTTAAACAGGGCTGTGTATAGCCCCCTCACCTCTTTAACTTCTACCCTGCAGAACTGGGAACTGCCTTGTAAGGCGCCAGTTTAGTTACTCCAAGTCTGGGAAGGGTGCGTCTTTCCATCTTGCAGTATACAGATGACACTGCAATCATGGACCACACTAGAGCCTGTCTACAGAGAACCCGCAATGCACTCCGGTGCTACAATCAGCTGAATAAATTGCAGGTAAATCAGAGCAAAATCAATGTTGTCATTTTCTGCAAATATCCCCATAAAAAACAAATTCATTGGCAGCTGGGAGACTTAGCAATACCAACAGCCCCAGCTTATAACTACCTTGGGGTCTGGTACTCAGATGGGTTCAACCCGTCTTTTCACCTAAGAACTAAGTCTACTTGTGTCATCCACACACTGAAGCGCCTAAGCAACTGCCTACAAAGTTCAAATGCCATGCCCGTGCTGACAGTCTTGAAAGCAAAATTGATCCCAGCTCTCAACTACGGCCACGTGGCCTTTCCTGGCGCCTTCGCTAGGTTCCTAATACACTCCCAGTTTAAGGCATATAAGAAAGTGCTGCTTGCCCCTCAGGAAGCCAGAAGAATGAGGCTGGAGTTGGGCCTCAGGAACCCAGACCTTTAGTGTCAAGGGACTTAATAAAGTAGTAACTCAGGGTAGCGTGGGCCCCAGAGGCCTCCCTCAAACAACACCTTAAAACAGTCTTCGAAGTGGGGGGCTCCCCTTGGCAAACATGACTAGCAATGGCAATTAGCAGCTAGGAGACCACAAAATTCCATTCTCAGCCTGGAAAAAAGCTGTGAACAGGCAGGTGATAATACCATCGTTTGAATGGGACACTGAAAGACTTTGTGCCAGCCCCACTACCGAGACATTGGATTCATCTTACACCCCGGGGAAAGCACAGCCCTAATTTAAACATGCACTTTCAGCCCAAGCTCGCAGGAAAATCCTCTATATGAGGCTCATTGCTTTGCAATTCTCGGACTTTAATCCTGCCTGGGTACATGAAGAGGAGGTACTTTCATGCAGGCTATGCAACCGCCGCAAATAATTCTGGCTTCACCTGTTGTGTTGCTGCATCAAACTGGTGGACGAGTGACACCACCTGCTCCTCCCTTTGTTTGGTTCTAACGGCATCAGGAGCTGCAGGGAGGCCTCAGACATGTGCTTCTCTGAAAACACGGCAAGCACCCTAGCCAGACTAGGGACATTTATGAACTCCAATTGACTTTTCCTTACTGAAAGCGCTACCGGCTGACATTAGCTCCTGGCTGTACACCATACGTTTGGCACCCAATCTTCAGGAGAGCAGTCAACTAGCACGTCAACTTCAAGGTCTTCATGCAGTGCTCCCCAAGATCACGAGGCCCCACTCTCTGTAGGTTGCCAGTCTCGCACCTACCAGACTCTGGCATTATCTTTGCGATTTTCACCCAGTGGGGGCTGGGCATTGTTCCAGTCTAGATTAAAACATCCTGACAAGCCTATTGGTGAAGAAGCCGGAATCCTAAGCAGCACAAGCTGCACGTGTTTGCACTCTGCACTTTATTTCTCTCCTCCCACAATCCTGGAAGTTTCCGTTCATGTTCGAAGATGCTAACATCATTTGAACTAACTTTTACCTTTTGTAACTTTTTTTGATAGAATTATGTTTTTTTTAATTTGGGTTAGAGTGAGTTGCAACCCTATCCATGAAATATATATATATTTTTTCAAACTTTATTTATCATTTTCCACATTATAGAAAAGAGCAAACATAGAAGGAATAAAAGAATTTCAGCAGTAATTACAGAGTACACACCAGACGACTGATACCACATGATCCCCAAGCATTACAGTAATCATATCAATACATATAGGTGCCAATTACGATCTGGTAAAAAATGTCCCCGTACGACTCGTATCGGGTCTTTTTACCGTACGAATCGTACAAGTGCCGTACGAACTGGCAATCACGATTCGCATGGTAAAAAGTCCATACGAACCGCACTGGGAATCATTCCCCACACGTCCTCGGGTCGGAAAATGTGTCCGACACGTCCTCGGACGATTTACCTTACAAACGTGAAAAGCCAAGTCCGACCGAGGAATCACGATCCATCCCGTGCGTCCGAGCTTACAACCGTATGGAAAAAACACCGTCCGCACCGAACTCCTATAGCAACCATGGAGACATGTGCCCGCATACGCGCCCAACACTCCCCCCAGCCCCCGTACGTCTGACACGTACCCCCGTGTATGTATACCCCCACCCGTCTAGGTACACCCCAGTACGTTCGAGTCGTACCCCCACCCCAGTACGTGTCGTACCACCGTCTATGTACACCCCAGTACGTTCGAGTCCTACCCCCACCCCAGTACGTGTCGTACCACCGTCTATGTACACCCCAGTACGTTCCAGTCGTACCTCCACCCCAGTACGTGTCGTACCACCGTCTATGCACACCCCAGTACGTTCCAGTCGTACTCCCACCCCTGTACGTGTCATACCCCCGTGTACCTACACCCCAGTACGTTCCAGTCATACCCCCACCCCAGTACGTGTCGTACCACCGTCTATGTACACCCCAGTACGTTCGAGCCCCACCCCCACCCCTGTACGTGTCGCACCACCGTGTACCTACACCCCAGTACGTTCCAGTCGTACCCCCACCCCAGTACGTGTCGTACCACCGTCCATGTACACCCCAGTACGTTCCAGTCGTACCCCCACCCCTGTACGTGTCATACCCCCATGTACCTACACCCCAGTATGTTCCAGTCGTACCCCCACCCCAGTACGTGTCGTACCACCGTCTATGTACACCCCAGTACCTTTGAGCCCCACCCCCACCCCTGTACGTGTCGCACCACTGTGTACCTACACCCCAGTACGTTCCAGTCGTACCCCCACCCCAGTACGTGTCGTACCACCGTCTATGTACACCCCAGTACGTTCGAGCCCCACCCCCACCCCTGTACGAGTCGCACCACCGTGTACCTACACCCCAGTACGTTCCAGTCATACCCCCACCCCAGTACATGTCGTACCACCGTCTATGTACACCCCAGTACGTTCCAGTCGTACCCCCACCCCTGTACGTGTCATACCCCCGTGTACCTACACCCCAGTACGTTCCAGTCGTACCCCCACCCCAGTACGTGTCGTACCACCGTCTATGTACACCCCAGTACGTCCGAGCCCCACCCCCACCCCTGTACGTGTCGCACCACCGTGTACCTACACCCCAGTACGTTCCAGTCGTACCCCCACCCCAGTACGTGTCGTACCACCGTCTATGTACACCCCAGTACGTTCCAGTTGTACCCCCACCCCAGTACGTGTCATACCCCCGTGTACCTACACCCCAGCACGTTCCAGTCGTACCCCCACCCCAGTACGTGTCGTACCACCGTCTATGTACACCCCAGTACGTTCAAGCCCCACCCCCACCCCTGTACGTGTCGCACCACCGTGTACCTACACCCCAGTACGTTCCAGTCGTACCCCCACCCCAGTACGTGTCGTACCACCGTCTATGTACACCCCAGTATGTTCCGGTCCTACCCCCAACACAACCTCCTAAGTACGGAGCGCACCCCAGGCCCCAACATCACAACCGCATGTACGAGTCGTACCAACCCACACACAAGGACAGCACCGTACAACCAAATGGCCCATCTACACACCGTACACACGCTCAAAACGCACGTACACAACCAGGACAAAACAAAACAACACAAGAAGACACTATTCGAATGGCACAAAGCCACTAAACATGGCCAACAAACACTACAAATACACCTTCACTGACCTGCAACTGCCAAAGACAAACAGAGGGCCAAAACACCACCACTACTTATAACACACCCACCCAAAATTCAAACACTGCCACACCCACCCATGGACCAATAAAAAGGGCCCACACACACAAACCATGAGCCTTTGCAACAGACTCACTGCTGCCAGACACCACAGAACCATACAACAAGCTACACCACACCTTACACTTGCACACCTTCACACAACCACCCTCACAAACACCCCCTCATCACATTCACACACACACACACACACAACCATCCACACACCCCCCCCAACATCCACACACCCCCCCCACCATCCCCACCCACACCCCTCACCATGCCCACTACCAAGAATCCAAAGTTCAGTAACCGAGAGTTGGAGGTCCTTGTTGATCAAATCCTCAGAGTCGAGCCACAGATCTTTGGAACATTGGTCAGAAACACCAGCCTGGCAGCAAAAACAGCCATGTGGCAGACCATCGTCGATGCTGTGAATGCTGTTGCGGACACCAGGAGGACCAGGCAGGAATTCCAGAACAGGTGGTACGATCTGCGGAGGAGGGTCAGAGCCAAGAGGCAGCAGGAACACGACCAGGCCAACGCCACCGGAGGAGGGCCCTCCCGCAGACCCGTACAGTACCATCCCTGGGAGGAGAGGGTGATGGCCATACTGCCGGTGGAGGCAGTCGAAGGATTAGAAGGACTCCGAGACCCGGGTGAGTACACAAACAACGCACCTCACATGGGGGGAACGGCATCCACAACCAAAATCACTAACAGGCACGCAACCACCACAAGCCATCGCATTACTCAACCACACTCCATGAGCACGCACATGCCACTGCTGCCACCATGCCCCATGCACCCAGCTGGACAATGGCAAGTCACAGAAGACAACAACACATGACACGGTAACCCGGATGGCGGGAGGCTGGGCCCCAAAAATCACATAGTGCGACTCCGAAGCAGACAACAATGCACTCTGCCCATATGGCCTAGGTCACAGCCAGACAAACAGTGTGTCCCAACACAGGAATGACTTGCCAGCAAATGGCGGACGCCTTGCATCAACACATGGGGGTGAAGGCACTGTTTTGCACATGACAGCAGCTAATGAACAGCCAACATTGTGAAAGAGTGGCAGCACACACCACCACAGCAGCAGCGCACAGACACACATCACACCCAATGGGTGCCTGGAGATCAGAAACAAACTCACATCAACAAGCCAAGGGCCACTCAAAGATCTGCTAACAGTGTGTGCCCAGGAAGCTGGGCTGAGGTGACAGAGGGTGACACACAGAGGGAGGGAGAGGGTGACAGAGAGGGAGGGAGAGGGGGACAGAGAGGGAGGGAGAGGGGGACAGAGAGGGAGGGAGACACAGGGAGACGGGCAGAGGGAGGAGGCTGACACACAGAGGGAGGGAGAGGGTGACAGAGAGGGAGGGAGAGGGGGACAGAGAGGGAGGGAGAGGGGGACAGAGAGGGAGGGAGACACAGGGAGACGGACAGAGGGAGGAGGCTGACACACAGAGGGAGGGAGAGGGTGACAGAGAGGGAGGGAGAGGGGGACAGAGAGGGAGGGAGAGGGGGACAGAGAGGGAGGGAGACACAGGGAGAGCAAATCAGCCGTGTGGTGTGTGGGAATGTCTGCTCGTCAGCAGGTAGACTGCGTGCATGTAGCCAAGGGTGGCCCGTGCCAGAACCCCCCCTCTTCTCCATGGCAAAACACAGAGCCATGTCACAACCTGTGCACGAGCACAATGACAGCTACCTGCATCACATAAGTGTGTGGAACAACTCCATGTGCACATGTACAGTGCTACACGGAAGGCGCCAATGCATGGCTCGCAACACCTGCCCACTCCACTGCTGACTGCAGTCACACTTGACGCAGCAAGTAAGACTGTGCCACACATAGTTAAAGGGGCCAAAGTGGTGCCCAAGGGACACACCCATGCACAAGTGCACTGTGAGTGGAATGCAAGACAGATCCTAATTCCAAGAGGAAATGTGCCAACTTTGGAAATGATGAAACATGGATGTTGCATGGACCAAAATTAACATTGTCTCTCTCACACACAGGTCAACGTCGTGGTGCACCCCCCAACACTGGGGGGGAACACTCACAGGACCCGGATCTGCAGGAGCCCGATCCCACCGGCAGCGACCACTCTCACCACTCTGTGGACGACCCCGACCGACCTGGCCCCTCTGGTGTCCAACCGCCTGCAGCACCTGCGTCAGGTACAACTGTGCCAACCACCACCCCCACTCCTGCCACATCCCAGGAGACACCCAGGATCCCTGCCCCAACACCACAATGCAGCCAGGCTGGCCAGGAGGGACACGGTGTCCCGGGCACCCAGGAGGAGGCAGGCGACAACGCCAATGCCACCCCTCAGGGGTCCCGGAGACCCGATGTGCCCACAAGGGCAGGCCAGGCGCAAGTGGGCAGGGGTGGTGGGAGTGGAGGACGGCGGAGGCACGAGCCTGACCAGTTGGCTGGGGATCCGGTATTTTCCCATGTCCGTAACATCCTGGACTCATACCGGCAGGACACCACGGGCATGGCCCAGGTTGTGTCCACCCTCAATGAGATCAAGGGGAGCCTCAATGAGATAAAGACCCAGCAGGCCCAGCAACATGCGGAGCTACATGCCTGTCTACTGGTACACCAACGGAGGATGGAGGACAGACAGGCTGAGCAAGTGACGGCATTCCAGGGGATTCACGCTACACTCCGTCGGATGGCCGACAACATGGCCGACCCTCCCTGTGCCAGAAGGCGGAGAACATCACCACCCACAGGGAGGGATCAGGAGGAGGAGGAGGAGGAAACATCCGACGGAGCATCCCAGATGTCGTCACGGCCTGCTGCTGAGGTTCCCCACAGGAGGCCGGGTCGTCCACGGAAAGGACCGTGAGGGTCGGCGCTACATCACCATCTCCCAGGACACCTGGCCTGGCACCTGGCCCACTGGAGCAACAGCATCACAGCATCAAGAGACATTCTCTGCCACATGGCCCTGCTGGTCACTGGCTGACCAATGTTGACAAAGACTGTGGCATGGACTCTGAGGACATCCAATGGCAAGGACACCAACTCCCCTACTGAACTTTGGATTCCAAATTCCCGGAAAGACACTCACTTTGTTGTCCCCCCCAATAATAAATCACACTATGAAGAGTAGATGCCTGCTGGTAGCATTATTACCTAACATGTGTCTTGTAAAGTCAAAACATGCCTGAGTCATCTTTTGTCTTCAACCACCCACACCCTGGGGCCTGAGTCTGGCACAGGACACATGGGTCACAGTGTATTAGGCAAGACAGACATGGAGCACCATACACACCCGTGATGGGCCCAACCAGCTGAGGGGGTTACCGAACAACTGTGCTGACACACACATTGAGTACAGCAACAGTCATGCGCAGAGGTCAGGGATCCAGTCCAGTGTCCTGGGGGGCACCCAGGTATGTGTAGACAGGTGGCAGAAACATGTCCTGCAAGCTTGAGTCCGGTGGATGCAGAGAATGGGGGCCTGGCCAACGTTGGATGCATGGGGATGGCACATGTCACAATACCCACACAGTCATGGACATCATGCCCAATACACAGTCTCAGCCCACACACACAGCTTGCATCTTGCCACTCGACACATTGACACATAGCCACAATCAGGGAATACCATGCCAGACAAGCAGGATGCACCGTGGCAACACACCAGCATTGACTGAGAAGAGGCACCTTGGAGGCATAGGGACACCTTTATTAGTCATGTATTCGGGATTGCAGAGGCAACTCGAAGTACACATGAACACATCATGTGGAGTAACATGTGGGTCCAACACTGGCACCCCCCTTCAGCAGCACACATGCGTGTTCGCCATGGAACTGGCACACAAGCGTCGGCTAACAGCTAAATACCCACAGCTGCACACGGAGAGCCTGCCATACACCATAGATCCGCGGATGTCGAAGTCCCACACCATGTCAAGCCAATGCTAACCGAATGTGTCCGAGGGCAGTGTCACACACATTGATGCCATCATCACAATCCCCTATCCCATCACTGATGACTGTCAACCAGGCAGACCATCTATTCAGGTGTACACAGCTGCATGTCGTGTCCCATGGGGATGCGACATGGCTGCAGAGGAAAAAAAACACCGACAGGGGCAGTGTGCACACATCGTGAACAACTGCCACACCCAATACACCCCAGATGCATCCCTTACCCCATGGAGACTTCCAAACGTGTCCGTGCCTGTAACGCTGAGTCACCCCACGATGTCATGTCCATGAGGAATAGCAGTGCCACAACAATGCAACCAGCAGACGGCATGCGCAGGTACCTGGGGAAGAGAAACCCACAAGAAGTCAGCCACAAAAAGCACAGGCACTTGCATGTGCATTTACTCGACACATGTATGGATGACAACATGCTAGGTCACAATTATGACTGAGGAAGTACAACCATCACTGGCACCATCACTCCAGTGACACACCCACACACACCTCTGACTCACGTGCCATACATGCAGGTGGAGACACACATCACAACGCATGCCACACGGGGACCAATGCGTGCACACTCAGACACTGGTACTCACCACTATGCAAAGAAGTCGCGTATGAGCCGAGTCCGGATGTCCTCTTGCGGCTCCACATCCTCCACATCACTAGCCCCATTGCCAAGCCCTTCGTCCTCCACGGGTGGATGGTCCTCGTCATGTTGATTCAGGATGAGTGGCACTGCTCTTTCAACTGCCATGTTGTGCAGCATGCAGCAGACCATGAAGATCTTGCAGACCTTCGCCGGGGCATATGGGAGTGCGCCGCCGGTCTTGTGGAGGCACCTGAATCGGCTCTTCAGCATGCCAAACGTCCTCTCTATCACTCGCCTTGTCCGGCCATGGGCGGTGTTGTAGCGGAGCTGGGCCGGCGTGATGGGGTTGCGGAGAGGTGTGAGCAGCCAAGGCATGTTGGGATAGCCAGCGTCCCCTACATGGAAAGCACATGGTCATCGTTAGAAGTGGTGAAGCGGTCGTGCTGGTAGGCTATACTGAATACAGGACAGACAGACTGTACCCACCAACAACACATGCCCGTTTGTTGCGCAGCTGCATCATCATATCAGGCATCCCGCTACGCCTCATGATGTAGGCATCGTGTGCTGATCCTGGAAAACGAGCACAGACATGTGAAATCACCATGTTGGACAGACACACCACAAGGGCATTGATGGAGTGGTAGTGCTTCCGATTGCGGTACGCCACCTCCCGTGCGTGTGGTGGTACCAAAGCTACATGTGTCCCATCTATGGACCCAATGACATGGGGCATCCCTCCCAGGGCATAGAATCCACGCTTGACCTCAGTCATCTGTTCAGGGGTTGGGAACTTGATGAAGTCATCCAGGTGAATCAACATGGCCTCTAAGAAATCATGCAGCACACCACTGAACGTGCTCTGGGACATGCCACCAACATGAGCTATGGTATTTTGAAAGGTACCCGTGGCAAGAAAATGTAGGGCAGCCATTACCTTCAGCTGGGGTGTCAGTGCCGTGGGATACCTGTGCTGCGGTTGCAGGTGTGGTGCCAGTCTCGCCGTCAACTCCAGAATCAACGGTTGGGTGAAGCGGGAGAGCCGGATGCTGTCATTCTCCTGCATGGCAGCCAAGTCTGGAATTCTTCAGGCAAGAGGCGGCGCTCTGCAGTAATTTGGAAGTGACAACGAAGAGTGAGTGCACTACGACAACAACTCATGTGTACTGAGCACATGTTAATCTGGCAATACACACATGCTACATAGGGAGTTAGGTATGTGCTACATGGCCAGGACACGTATGGATGCAAGGTGACACTCCTTCAAAGACCCAGCTACACACGGAGATTGAGAACCTCCCCATGCCACGCCATGGGAATAGCTGTGTCCCAGTGCAAGTGAACAGCCAGACGCAACACAGGAGTGACATACGCCCACACATCAGCAGCAGTAGGATGCCGATTGCAGAGATTGGTAGCGGAACACTGGAGCCACAGGTCACATGACATTACAGTAGGCCAGCCCACACACCTTGCCATGAAGGTGCACATGTCATGACTCACCACACATACCTTGTGAGGATGCTGACATGTCCTTGTCACGCTACTCCGTGTCCCATGCATACATGTGCACCTCACATCCGATACCACATGTGGCATGGTGTGCGGAACAGTGTGCAATGACAATCTACACACAGACACATGTTGGTTGCTGCAACGGCTGCAGCTTTTGAGGGTGCTCCAACATCAACCTGATGGGAGGCCCCCACACATACATGACATAGTCACATTGTGCACCGTGGGTAGTGACAAGTCAGGTGTCATAACCCCTGTACCGGGCATCAGGGGACACTTCCGTGTGTTGGTGTCCGTGCCATGCCAGTGACGCTCATCCCAAGTGCGCAGTACAACATGCACACATGTCAAAGGAGTCAAGGGCATGCCTGGCACACATCGCACCATCACACAGTACATCTGTACACATCTCATCATACATCTGGTGCCTTCTCGACTCAGGAGTAATGTTCCACACCACAGGCCTTTCACACCTGTACCCCACACATGTAGTGATGCACAGACGATGCCTCGATGTCAATTAATGGACAAGTATGTCCATCCATGGACAAGTATGTCCGCCCTATCCCTACCTGTGTGCCGCCTGTCACCACTGTGATGTGTGAATACCGCTGTACTGCTGCAAAGAGGGCCTGTGTACATTCCCATATCACTATGGGAGTGCTGCCGTATGTGTACCCATCGTGATGGCGAGCGTACAGGCATGTGTACGGCCCGTACCACTACGAGTACGCATACGCGAGGCCACCCATACTGATAGGGAGCGTACAGGCGTGTGTACGCTCCCTATCAGTATGGGTGGCCTCGCGTATGCGTACTCGTAGTGGTACGGGCCGTACACACGCCTGTACGCTCCCTATCAGTATGGGTGGCCTCGCGTATGCGTACTCGTAGTGGTACGGGCCGTACACACGCCTGTACGCTCCCTATCAGTATGGGTGGCCTCGCGTATGCGTACTCGTAGTGGTACGGGCCGTACACACGCCTGTACGCTCCCTATCAGTATGGGTGGCCTCGCGTATGCGTACTCGTAGTGGTACGGGCCGTACACACGCCTGTACGCTCCCTATCAGTATGGGTGGGCTTGCGTATGCGTACTCGGAGTGATAGGGAGCGCACAGGCGTGTGTACGGCCCGTACCACTACGAGTACGCATACGCGAGGCCACCCATACTGATAGGGAGCGTACAGGCGTGTGTACGGCCCGTACCACTACAAGTACGCATACGCGAGGCCACCCATACTGATAGGGAGCGTACAGGCATGTGTACGGCCCGTACCACTACGAGTACGCATACGCGAGGCCACACATACTGATAGGGAGCGTACAGGCGTGTGTACGCTCCCTATCAGTATGGGTGGCCTCGCGTATGCGTACTCGTAGTGATAGGGAGCGTACAGGCATGTGTACGCTCCCTATCAGTATGGGTGGCCTCGCGTATGCGTACTCGTAGTGATAGGGAGCGTACAGGCGTGTGTACGGCCCGTACCACTACGAGTACGCATACGCGAGGCCACCCATACTGATAGGGAGCGTACACACGCGTGTACGGGCCGTTGCAATGCACTTGGGGTGCCCTAGGGCCCCGGAACGCACCATACCTGTGTGTGGAGCTCAAAATTACATAGGGGACACATGAGGGACAAGTATTAAGGCCTACATGCATGCTGGTTGTCATGGAGACCAAGTTCAAAATTCGAATTTCTTCTGGAAGGTGAACAGCAGAAGTCAGTTGGAATAAAAATACTTTGTTGCAATGTGTTTGTGGAGCTGACATCATGCAGGAGAATGAAACCGATAGAGTACACACAGACTGCTAGGTTTGAAGGGATTGGTGGAAACATAGGATGCAAATGTGAGTGACCAATCACTCTGTACTCCTGTGCATGAGACAGGGCAGAAAGGCACATATAAGGCAGCCAGGTCCCATGAGGGAGTACTTGCCTGCACATCTTTGAATTCGTCGACCCAGCTGCTGCTACTGATTCCCTGGAACCATGTCAAGGGCTGTGGAGAGGTCACAGCCATTCACCCTGGAGGAGAACATGGCATTGCTGGATGTGATCCTCCCACAGTACCCCATGCTGTATGGGCGACCAGGGTATCAGGTGAGTGCATAGGCCACTGGCACAGACTGTCCCTATGTTGTGACTGTGACTTCTGCCATTGTGTCCTGGTGTGACACACATGCCATGTACTGTTGGGGGGGTCCCAGGGGGGGGATGCCTGATGTCTCCCAGCAGTGCCCTGAGACAGGAGGGGTGTGTGCCTATCACTAACAGCAGTGCCCTGAGACAGGAGGGGTGGGTACAGAGTGCTCCCAGCAGTGCCCTGAGACAGGAGGGGTGTGTGCCTATCACTAACAGCAGTGCCCTGAGACAGGAGGGGTGGGTGTGATGCACAGTGTGAGCCTTGATCATTGATTGTGACATTGCCATCATTCCACCTGTGTACCCACTATGGCACGTACTGCTTTTTCCCTCACCAGACGATCATGTCCCTATGACAAAGGTGCAATGCGTTGGCTGCATGACATGCCTTGTTGTTACCAGCTAATTTGTTATCAAATGTCTCTCTGTGACATGTGGCTGGTGTATTGATGTGGTGTCACTTGTTCTTCCTCACAGGTAGGCGCCACTGCCAAGGAGCAGATCTGGCTGACCGCCGTCAGTGCCGTGAGGGGTGTGGATGGTCGGAGGCGGAGCCTGTCCCAGGTGAGGAAACGCTGGCAGGATATTCGGTGCTGGACGCGGAGGATTGCACGGGTCCTGCTGGAGGACTCACCTGAGAGCCACAAGAACCGCGGGCGCCGCCGTCTGAGCCACCTCCACAGGCGTGTGCTGCCGGTGGTCTTTCCAGACTTGGATAGGCGCTTACAGGCGAAGCAGCAGCCGGAAGGGGGTAGGTACATGTGTGTGTTGTGTGTCACCGGCATTTGTAAGGGCACAGTAGCATGAATTCACTGCCAGGGTTTAAAGGTGCTGTGCAGATCCATTTTGCCCCAGTATAGCGCTGCGCCCCTGCCACCCTTCCCCTCCTTGCAATGTGTTCCCTGGTCTGTGTGTAGTCACTCCTTCACAAGGTAATGTAGGCTGGCGCTTTGTCCACGAGAACTATGCCTGTAGCATCATGTGTGGGGGTGGTGTGTAACAGGTTTTGGGACCTTGGCTGTGCCCTGTCAAGTTCACTGCATGTGGGTTCCATGTCAGTTGGCACTGATGCTGACTCCAGACATGGGAGTTGGTCTCTCATGTGTCATGCCTTACAGCGCGCATGTCCTATGTAGTGGCTTGTGACATGATGTGCATGAGTGTGCGATACGCATAGTGCAGGGATGGTGGCGTGGGTTGCAGTCATTACCATTCAGGAGCATGGAGTTGCGTGGCCACTACTGTCCCCTGGGGCACCTTTTCATCGGTGTTGTATGTGTCATCATAAACGTGGACACTCTCAGTGTCTACAGCGTAGGTTGTGCTCTGTGCCATTGTCCCCTGGCACCATGTATATAGACGTGCTATTTTGTACAGGTGTCCACTGTGCAGCCTGACCTGAATGTCCTTCTTCATACTCACAGTTGCTAGTGCCTGTGTGTCTTGTTATACTCATCTGAGGATGGGCACTGGTACCACATTATTTGTACAGGCGCACCTTGGCTGTTTGGCGTTCAATCTCGCTTTTTGCCTGCCCCTGTGTTTATCACCCAGACTATGAGATGTTGGTGCCACCTGTGTCTCAACTATTTGCCTCGTGTAGGGGGTGGTTGGGGCGGGCAAAGCCGATATGTCAAATCCAGATTTCTACTTGCTGGGTCTGGGCAGTGTGTGATGTTTGTCTGGACACACACGCAAGGTGCAGTGACAGAGTCATGTTGTGCATGTTTTCAGCATTACCTATGCAGCATGTGTCTCAAGTTCATGGATATGGCCCCTGGTCATCGGTATTTTCGCCAACGCTGTGTGGTGCAGATGCAGTGCTGGATTGTCCCCAGGGCCTGGGTGCTATGTCAGACTCCGTTTCCTGTCTTTAGCTATTGTCTCATGCTCTCCATGGTATTCCAGTGGCATGGTGGCTCAACCAACTGTGTGTTTCATGCCCTACATCGGTACCTTGTTTAGTAGATGTTAGGGATCTTCCTTTTCAGGCTATGCAATGTTACCTATGTAGATTGGACTCATGTGACAGATGTGTACAGGTGTCTGATTAATTTCTGTCTCTCCACCCTGCCCACAGCATCGTCGGGGGACACAGAGGGAGACATGGACGCAGACCAGGCGGAGGGACCGAGCACCAGTGCCAGCCGTGACATCGGGGCTGGCACATCGAGTGGGACAGAGGCGGAGGATAGTGCGGCCGAGGACCTGTCGACTGGCACATCAGAATACGAAGCTGACAGGTCCGAGGAGGATGTCTCCGAGTGGGCGGAGGCTGCACCAGCAGCTGACAGCGGAACAACACCTCGCACCGCCCCCTCAGTTCCCATCAGCCGCCTCCCACTTGCTCGTGTCCCTTCCCAGCGTGCCCGGTCACCGCATGTCTCCTTCATGCCAGGCACCGCACCCCCTGCCCCTGTCTCCACTGCTGCCGCCAATGCTGAGTCTGTGGACATCCAGCGGCAACTGCAGGTTGGTCAGGCTGCGATCCTTAATGTCCTCCATGCCCACGGGCAAACCCTCAACAACATCGAGGCATACTTGGAGGGCATTCATTCATCGCAGGCTGACCAACGCAACTTGCTGAGGTCCATAGACTCGACACTGACTGCAGCAGTGGGTCTCCTGCAGCGCGACCTCCCCCCACCTACCCCTGCCCCATCCATACTTCCCACTCCCATGCCTGTCCCACGTACACCCAGACGTCGGCATGCACCCACATCAACAGACACAGGCACCACACCAGCAGGGAAGGTCCACCGCACTCCTCCTGACACGCACACACAGGGTGAGGTAGGCACACCCACTGGGTCGGGGGGCAAACGTGTGACACGCAGCCATAGTGGGAGTCCGCATTCCACCCAGTCCACTCCCTCCAAATCCCCTCCCCTCAGCTCTCCTGGCCACATCTCCCCCAAGGACTCCTTCATGGCCGCTCTGTCCCTGAGCCCCACAGTGACACCACCCCGCAAGCGGTCAAGTAAGTCCTCGGTCAGGGTGGTTGATTCTCCCCCCCTGTCTACGCCCTCCCCCGGTGGCGCTGCGACCCATCCCTCTGACCCCCCCCCCCTCCTTGGGGCCTGTGGATCCTTCGGGTGCAGGGGACTCCCTGGAGGACCTTGCAAAGGTGTGTAGTGCCATCCTGGCCTCCGCCTTTGGCCCTGCCCCACCCCCTGTGGTGGAGTCCTCCATCCCTGCACCCACAACGCCTCCCCTTTGCCCTGATGTCCCTGCGGTGCCTGTTGCTTCCCCCCCCATGATGCCCTCACCCCTGTGGAAGACGATGGCATGTAACTGTGCAGGCAAGGTAGGGGACACGCATCCCACTGTGTCCCCCATCCAGCTGAGACTCATTGACTGCCCTATGGGCTTTGTGAATATTGAACTGCCTGCGATCCACGGACATTGTGCTCATGCTGAATAAAGCTTCATTTTCTTTTCATTATAACACTACTGCTATGCTGGTATTGGTGTTGGTGGGGCTGCTACATGGTTTTGGGTGGTGTTTATGTGTTGGGTGTGTGGGATATGTAGTAGTGTGCTGCTCATTGGGGGGACCCTGGGATCTGTGTGCCATCACAAGGTGCTAGCTAACTTTCTTTGTTCATGTAAGCAGTTACTGCATGGTGCAATTGTCCCAGGGTGTATTCCTTCCTCTGTGTACCCTGATATCTTCCCTGCAGGGTGTTCCCAATGTTTAGCGCAGAGCTGTGTCTACATGAGCTGTGTGTGTGACGGAGCCCTTCTACTTTGGCCATGCATGCAGGGCCATGTCTCCACCTGCAACATTCGTGGCATCCTTGGTGATCACTGTACTTGTGTGTGGAGTCTGTTGACATGAGTTCATGGGGACATGTTCCCTTGTAGGCAGAATGCATGTGGGTACTTCCAGCCTCACACACATGTGTTGCACACCTCCTGTCTCTGGGCACTGCTGGGAGTGATAGGCGCCCACCCCTCCTGTCTCTGGGCACTGCTGGGAGGACTCTGCACACACCCCTCCTGCATCTGGGCACTGCTGGGAGGACTCTGCACACACACCTCCTGTCTCAGGGCACTGCTGGGAGGACTCTGCACACACACCTCCTATTTCTGGATATGTACGCTTGGAACATACACGGTGGGGGTACACTCCATGCATACGAGGGTGAGGGTACGGGTCGTACTTACACTGTTGGGGTGGGGGTACGCTCCATGCATACGAGGGTGAGGGTACGGGTCGTACTTACACTGTTGGGGTGGGGGTACGGTACGTACATACGCGGTTGGGGTGGGGGTACGCTCCATGCATACGCGGGTGAGGGTACGGGTCGTACTTACACTGTTGGGGTGGGGGTACGCTCCATGCATACGCGGGTGAGGGTACGGGTCGTACTTACACTGTTGGGGTGGGGGTACGCTCCATGCATACGAGGGTGAGGGTACGGGTCGTACTTACACTGTTGGGGTGGGGGTACGCTCCATGCATACGCGGGTGAGGGTACGGGTTGTACTTACACTGTTGGGGTGGGGGTACGCTCCATGCATACGAGGGTGAGGGTACGGGTCGTACTTACACTGTTGGGGTGGGGGTACGCTCCATGCATACGAGGGTGAGGGTACGGGTCGTACTTACACTGTTGGGGTGGGGGTACGGTACGTACAAACGCGGTTGGGGTGGGGGTATGCTCCATGCATACGCGGGTGAGGGTACGGGTCGTACTTACACTGTTGGGGTGGGGGTACGCTCCATGCATACGCGGGTGATGGTACGGGTCGTACTTACACTGTTGGGGTGGGGGTACGCACCATGCATACGAGGGTGAGGGTACGGGTCGTACTTACACTGTTGGGGTGGGGGTACGGTACGTACATACGCGGTTGGGGTACGCTCCATGCATACGCGGGTGAGGGTACGGGTCGTACTTACACTGTTGGGGTGGGGGTACGCTCCATGCATACGCGGGTGAGGGTACGGGTCGTACTTACACTGTTGGGGTGGGGGTACGCTCCATGCATACGCGGGTGAGGGTACGGGTCGTACTTACACTGTTGGGGTGGGGGTACGCTCCATGCATACGAGGGTGAGGGTACGGGTCGTACTTACACTGTTGGGGTGGGGGTACGCTCCATGCATACGCGGGTGAGGGTACGGGTTGTACTTACACTGTTGGGGTGGGGGTACGCTCCATGCATACGAGGGTGAGGGTACGGGTCGTACTTACACTGTTGGGGTGGGGGTACGGTACGTACATACGCGGTTGGGGTGGGGGTACGCTCCATGCATACGCGGGTGAGGGTACGGGTCGTACTTACACTGTTGGGGTGGGGGTACGCTCCATGCATACGCGGGTGAGGGTACGGGTCGTACTTACACTGTTGGGGTGGGGGTACGCTCCATGCATACGAGGGTGAGGGTACGGGTCGTACTTACACTGTTGGGGTGGGGGTACGGTACGTACATACGCGGTTGGGGTGGGGGTATGCTCCATGCATACGCGGGTGAGGGTACGGGTCGTACTTACACTGTTGGGGTGGGGGTACGCTCCATGCATACGCGGGTGAGGGTACGGGTCGTACTTACACTGTTGGGGTGGGGGTACGCTCCATGCATACGAGGGTGAGGGTACGGGTCGTACTTACACTGTTGGGGTGGGGGTACGCTCCATGCATACGCGGGTGAGGGTACGGGTCATACTTACACTGTTGGGGTGGGGGTACGGTACGTACATACGCGGTTGGGGTGGGGGTACGCTCCATGCATACGCGGGTGAGGGTACGGGTCGTACTTACACTGTTGGGGTGGGGGTACGGTACGTACATACGCGGTTGGGGTGGGGGTACGCTCCATGCATACGCGGGTGAGGGTACGGGTCGTACTTACACTGTTGGGGTGGGGGTACGCTCCATGCATACGCGGGTGAGGGTACGGGTCGTACTTACACTGTTGGGGTGGGGGTACGCTCCATGCATATGCGGGTGAGGGTACGGGTCGTACTTACACTGTTGGGGTGGGGGTACGGTACGTACATACGCGGTTGGGGTGGGGGTACGCTCCATGCATACGCGGGTGAGGGTACGGGTCGTACTTACACTGTTGGGGTGGGGGTACGGTACGTACATACGCGGTTGGGGTGGGGGTACGCTCCATGCATACGCGGGTGAGGGTACGGGTCGTACTTACACTGTTGGGGTGAGGGTACGCTCCATGCATACGCGGGTGAGGGTACGGGTCGTACTTACACTGTTGGGGTGGGGGTACGGTACGTACATACACTGTTGGGGTGGGGGTACGCTCCATGCATACGAGGGTGAGGGTACGAGTCGTACTTACACTGGTGGGGTGGGTGAACGTTCCATGCATAGGGGGGGTGGGGGTAGGGTCCGTACATCTCTGTCCCCACGCTATGTGATGCTTGTGCGGGCCGTACCCAGGCCTTTGCCACGTGGGTACGATCCGTCCCGCCATTGTTGGGGTGACGTGGGTGTGGGCGTGGTACGTCTCGTACCCACGCTCTTGAGACGTGGGTACGGGACGTACCGGTCTGGTTGTGTTGCCGGTTCGCGTGGTGACGGACTTCCGTTGTGGCGGTCGCTGGCTTAGCTGGACACGCCCCCACCCCCTCGTAGTGACCAGGGCATGGGTGTCAGCTATGTCCTGGGCATGTGTGGTGTGTGACTTTGGTGGGGGTTTTGTGGCCTGCCCTGGTCCTGCCACCCCCACCACCCCCCCTTTCCCCCCTCCCTTAGTTGTTCTGACCTTCTGCGGCGTCTGCGTCGGAACCTGTAGAGGAGGTGGACTGCTATGAGGGCCGGGATGACACGTAGGTTTGGGTCCATGTCTGTCCGTCGCGTACGGGTCCTCCTTGTTTGCGTCGTCCTGTGTGTCCGTCGCGTACTGGTCCTCCTTGATCGCGGGGTCCTGTCTGTCCGTCACGTACTGGTGGTCCTTGTTCGCGTCGTCCTGATTTCCCGGCAGTTTTTGGCAGCCGGAAAATATTCACCGTGCGGGATGACGTCGGTGCGGATCGTGATTCCTGGTTCGTGAATGGCAGGCTGCGAGCGTCCCGACGTCAGGTCGGCCCTTTCCCGGATCGCATTGGTAGGTTTATTTTGTTCGGTCGGGCTTTTTTACGAATCGTACGGAAATGGTGTTCCGTGCGAATCGTAATTCCTTGTTTGTAAATTTTAACGACCGGGTACGCGTCGGACGGAGAATTTGCTCCGTCCGACGGTTCGTACCCGGTTTTTACCGGATCGTGATCGGCACCATAGTGTTACCGTAAAACGGTAAGTACAGATATTTGAAACAGCAGTTTTCTTCCTGGAAATTCCCACGAATAATCAAAGTATTGTGAAAGAGCGTCCAGTAGTATTCCTACCGGAACTACCGCACCCCTCTCACCACATTGCACCGTTCAACCTACTCCAGTACGTTCGTGTTTTGCTGAAGATTCATCTGCATTCACCAGGTCCAGCAAGTGTTGTCTATATGGACCCCATATATCTTTAGCTGCACATCTGTTGTTATAACTTTCTGATTGGGTGGAACAATATGCCAGATCTGTTCTCCACTCAGCAGTAGTAGGCAAAGGGCCCCTCATCCTTCTCATTGCCACTCTCCGTTTGGCCAAAAGCAGGCCAATAGCTGCCAGCTTATGCACACCTTTTGGTATTAAATTATCAAACCCCAGCAGAGCCACTAATGGTTCCTCCGGCAGTGCACACTCCAGCATTTTAGACAGTACCTCGAATACCTCCCTCCAAAATAGGCGTATGCCAGGGCACTCCCAAGCCAGGTGTTTGAAGTTTGCATTTCGGGCAGAACATCTCGTACAGTTATCATTCTCCCTCAAACCATATGTGAATAACCTTACCGGAGTGTAGTAGGTTCTGTGAATATATTTAAAGTATTGCAGCCTATGCCGGCCATTCAATGAAATCTTTTTTTGACATGCTTTATTGAGAAAATTGTTAATACAGAGAGATACCAACCATTACAAACAATATTATCCAATACGTAAGTAAGATGACAACAGGTTAATACCGCATAGCAAAAAAAAAAAAAGCATTTTATAAAATTTTATAAATAAGAGGGGATGAAAAGAGAGAAGGGAAACAAAAGGATAGAAGTAAAAGAAAAAGAGGGAGTGGAAACACTACAAAAGAAATATGAAGAAAATAGGGCATATTAAAAAAGGCAAATAAGAAAATCAAAAACATATTAATCGGTTAAATGTAGGAGTAATAGGAGAGGTATGAAAAATTAATAAAAAGGAGGACAGAGCAAATATAATTCAAAGAGGTTTTAAATTTTCAGAAGAAAAATGTGTATTGTCTTTCAAGGCCATGCGATCAAGGTATGTTGTATGGGGTAACCAGAAGAGATGTCTGTTGAGAGTGGGAGTGCAGGAGGAGGCAAACGCCACATCAAGTCTGTGAAGCTGATAAAGAGAATTCCACCAACATTGTATAGAAAGCTTGTTGAGAGTTTTCCAATTAAAAGATATGTGTTGGAATGCAAGAGCAAGCATAAGGTCTAATAGACCAGAGCAATGAGGGGGAAGATCTAAGGAATCAGAAAGGCTGCCTATAAAGAGAAGAGGTATAGAATAGGGAATAGAGATTGCAAATAGATGAGAGGCGTAGGACCAAATTTCATCCCACAATGTAGAAACAGGAGGGCATAGAAAGAAGAGATGGAGAAGGTCAGCATCAGGAAACCCAAAGGTCCAACAGTTAGAATCTTTAGAGATAGAAAAACGAGAAAGAGAAACGGGGAGAGATATAGCCTGTGATATAGAAAAAACAAAGATTGGGTCAGTGAAGCAGAGCGAGAAATTTTTAGAGATCGGGACCAAATTTTATCCCAAATAGCAACAGACCAATCACATTCCAGATCTAACTCCCAAGCAAGTTCTAGTTTAGATTTGACGCGGTTTGGATTGGGAGATAAAAAAAAATTATAAATAAGAGAAGCTTTAGGAAAGGTAAGTAAAATTTGAAGAAGAGAAGATTGAGAAATAGGGGGAGATGAGGAAGGAAGGGAGTAGTAAACGTCAAGAATAAGTGCCATGAGAACGGTAAACTTGCATGAAAAGGATTGAGGACACTGAAATAGGAGTTGAAATCGAGGAAATGAGCAAGGAAGAAGTCCATCAAAGAGTTGCTTAACCCATATGAGACCCTTTGATCTCCAAGAAGTCCAACAAATAGGTCTGTTGTTTAGGAGAATAAGCGAATTATGCCAAATGGGGGTCTCCAAAAAGGAATCGCGGGTAATTGGGGCAGATTGGACCAAGGGTCTCAGAAGGGAAGAGGTATATCTAAATAAGGGAAGGGAAGTATGTGAATTCTTGGCAGAAAAATGTATAACTTCATTGATAGAAAAGGGTGAAAGTAGCGTACGTTCTATAGAAAGCCAGAGAGGAGTAAAAGGAGAAGGTTCTGATACGAGCCATCTGGAAGCTTGATGAAGAGAAAAGGACTTATGATAGAGGCGAAAGTCTGGGAAATTGACTCTACCATTCAATTTCGGTTTGCGAAGAGAAGCTAAAGCAATCCTAGACTTTTTATTGTTCCATATGAATCTTGAAAGGCAGGAGTCAAGACGTTTAAAGTGAATATCGGGGATATATACAGGGAGCATGGAAAAGGTATATATAAGGATAGGGGATATCATCATCTTAATCGAGTCCAGCCGACCCCACTACGAAAGATAAAGAGGAATCCAAGAGGAAAGTGATTTATCAATACGGGAGAGGACTGCAGACATATTCAATTCAATGGATGAAGAGATAGAGTTAGAGAACCATATACCCAGGTATTTAATTTTTGAAGAATTCCAGGCAAATCCAGTAGAGGAAAAATGATGAGGAAGGCAGAATTTTGTAAGAGGGAGAATCTCCGTTTTATCAGAGTTAATCTTATAACCAGAGACTTGTGAAAAGGAATGACATTCAGATAATAAGGCAGGAATGGATGTTTCGGGGGCAGAGATAAATAAGAGAATATCGTCCGCATATGCAGAGAGTTTCAATTGATTATTACCATATGGAAAACCAGAGATGGATATGTTATTCCGGATAGAAGTCAAAAAGGGTTCAAGGGCTAGAACAAAAAGAAGCGGAGATAAAGGACAACCTTGACGGACACCGCGCTGGAGAGGAAAATAAGGGGATAAATGACCGTTAAGTAGAACTGAAGCTTTGGGAGCAGAATAAAGTAGGGAAATGAGGGATATGAATTTAGGACCAAAGCCGTGCCAGCGTAAAGCAGCAAACAGAAAGGACCAATCTACTCTGTCAAATGCCTTCTCAGCATCAACAGAAATAGCAGCTAGAGGGATGTAAAGAGATGAGACTTTATTTAAAACGTTGAGGAAAAGACGAGAATTGTCAGAGGTAAGTCTGCCCTTAACAAAGCCACATTGTTCTTTACCAATAAGATGGGGCATAAGAGGATCTAAGCGAAGAGCGAGCAGTTTAGCAAATAATTTATAGTCCACATTTACTAGAGATATCGGTCTGTAATTTTTACAAAATTGAGGATCACGACCTTCCTTGGGTATAAGGCAGATCGTGGCCTCATGGAAAGTTCCTGCAGCTTTACCAGAAAGGAAGAATGATTGAAAGAGTGTTAAAAGTTTAGGGAGTAAAAGATCAGAAAAATGCCTGTAGAATTCAACAGAAAAACCATCGGGTCCCGGTGATTTACCTTTAGTAAGAGTATTTAAGGCAATATCAAGTTCAGTAAGTGAAAGTTCGTGTTCAAGGCCAAGAAAATTGAGATGAGAGGTAGAAGGGACAGGGAGCTTCTCAAAATAGGATTGAATAAGAGAGGAGGAGGGAGGAGATTCAGGTGTGTAAAGGGATTGATAAAAAAGCTGGAATTGGGTAAGTATATCTTGCTATTTGTGTACAAGTAGATTATCTGAAGAATAGATAGAAACTCTAGAAGTACGTTCCTTACGCGATTTGAGATAGTTAGCTAAGAGGTTACCCGATTTGTTGCAACCACCATAGTAACGGGCACTACTCCGGAGAAGTACTGAGGAAGCATTATCAGTAGTAGATTTGTTAAAATCAAGTTTAGCACGTATAAGATCTGGTAAGACCGAGTTAGTAGAAGAGGTGTAAAATCTATGTTCTAAAGACTTAATATGAGCCAACAAAACTTTCCGTTTGTTAAGAAAGAGTTTCTTTTTCTTAGAAATAAAATCAATAATGAACCCTCTTGCTGTCGCTTTAAAAGAATCCCAGAGAAGATAAGGGGGCAGAGAAGGATCAGAATTGAGTAAAAAGAAGAGAAAAGAGGGTCCGTAAGAAGAGAGTTATTGAACCGCCAGCGAGAAGATTTAGGGTGTGGCTTGGTTGAGGAAGATGTACGAGGACCAAGTCTGTGTGCTCTTTGGATACTGGGAGAAGTGGTAGATGGCATATCCAGAAGTTTCGGGAGAAAGGAGGTGAAAAACGAGACAGGGTCGTCTCCTTCCAGAGATTCCGGCAGACCATAAACGCGAAAGTTATTCCTCCTGTTGCGATTTTCTAATCCTTGGTGTGTTGCTGAAGAGCAAGGACCGACTTTTCGCTGTGAATTAGCTGGAATATCTGTAACTTGCTGCTCCATCAACGACACTCTGCTCTCCATAGCGGACCATTTCTCCTCAAGAAAATGCATCTTGTGATTAGTTTCTTCAACAAATGGCCGTAAAGCGCGTATCTCATCCAGGAGCAGTTCCAGAGAGACAGGGGGTGTCGTCTTATCTGGAGAAGGAGGATCCTGCTTCAGGCGCTTAGAGGAAGTAGTAGGTGAAGAAGCCTTACCAGCCGATGTTTGCGCCGACGAAGGGTGATTGGAAGAAACTCCCGCCATTAGGTCTGCGTTAGAAGAAGAGTCCGTAGCGGAGGAGGGTGAATTTGTTGCCACAGGGGGGCGCTTAGAGGGGATAAAAACAAACTTTGGACTACACAGTTTTCCCATAAAGAAGTAATAGTCCTCAGTCCTCAGGGCGTCCAGTAGATGGCGTTACAGTCAACAGAGGGGAGCATGGACGCGGAACAAGGCAGGGGAAAAAGGAGCACTCCTCACAATACCCCCTCCTCCAGGCAACAATGCAGCTCCTGCGAAGCGTGAGAATAACAAAAGTGTACAAAGTTATAGGTCCTTGGTGCCAAGAAAAATAACCATTGCAGCAGAGATAGAAACAGGAGTCGTTTTCATATAGAGGAGCCTGCAAAGCATAGTATATAAAATAGAAGCATTCCTGGTGTTAGTAGTGATTGGAGTAGAAATACCAAGTCAATAGGGTCATAGAAGGTGGCAACGTAAGAAAATCCCTTCCGTGTAGGCAGTATGACGCATTACAAAGCGCGCGGAAATTACCTCAGCAGAGACAGAAACTCGCTATCTCGAAGCGCGCAAATCTAAAATGGCGGCCGCTCCGAGGGAATCTCTATGGTAACCAAACAACGAAGCGCGTAGCTGCCGACATCTATAAATCACCTCACCAGAGGCACGGAGTGTTCCTTGGAGTGATGCGGGCGACAGACGGGCAGTTGTGACGGGAAATCATGCCGGTAACGTTGGAAGAAGGTCCCCGTGCGGAAGAGCGGAGACCCTAGGCAGCCATCTTATGCGGCGCCGTAGCCACGCCCCTCAATGAAATCGTTTTAATCTTATTGAAGCACCAGGTCCACTGTGCTATTGTAGTTTCTACCCAGAGTTCCTCTTACCAGTCTGCTGGAACTTTAACCTGGTCTGTTCGCCCTGAGTTTTGAAAAGTGTGTACAGTAGAGTTATAGTGCGTTGCGGAAATTGGGTTTGCAACAAATATGTCAGGGGTGGCATCCCCTCCGGGTCATGCAGTGTGGAGCCAGGTAACTCTCGTAAGGCCATCCGGAACCTGAAGTATTGAAAAGCATCCAATGCAGTTACCCCATCTACCTGTGTTAAAACCTGGTCCCAAGTCTTAGCTATCCCTTCATGAAATAAGTCTCCCAAACACTGTATATCCAGTTTGGGCAGAGTACGCATTACAGCCCTATCCTCTCTGAGCGGAAGCCAATCACACCAACTCAGAGGCAACTTGGGAGAGTATATCATCCTAAACTGGTGCTTGTTGGCAATTTTCAAAAGCTGGTGCCCGGTGCAATGCACAGGGTCAATCGAATGCAGAGTGTTCTGCGCAGCGCCAGTCAAAAAAGTTGGAAGTAGGGCAGGAGCAACCATATTTTTCTCTATTAGATGATGGGGGAATTAGGAGCACTGGGAATGTGGAGTCTGGGCAGCTCTGTAATAGTGCGCATTCAACCCACCCTCAGAGAATGGTTTGGATAGAATATCCCATTTAACCCTTGGCTGTTTTCCTGCCCAGACCAGCTGCGACAGCAGTGAGCATAGAGTGTGGAAAAAGGACTGTGGGAGACTAATAGGAATGTTCACAAACAGGAATAAAAAATGAGAGAGTACCACCATTTTTGTCAGGGCAATGCAGCCAATGAGAGAGAGCAGCAACTTGATCCATTTTTCTATGACCTTTGTTAGTTTCTGTATTACGTATCCATAATTCTCCAATAAAACTAGTTCGGCATCTGTATGAATTTTAATACCCAGATACCATACAGACTAAGTAGTTCATTCCAAGGGGTAAACAGTCTGCACCGGTGTGGTAACAGCAGTTAACGGAAAAATAATTGATTTATATGGCGCCCTGAATGTGTACTAAAGCGCTCCACTTCTTGCAACATAGGAACCAAGTTATGTTCCAGGTTAAGAATGTACAACAAGGTGTCATCCGCGCAAGCTGCTATAGTGAGGTTATAATTCGGGGACCTAATAACTCGATAGGCATGGTATTTGCGCATTGCGCATACCAAAGGCTCCACCACCAAGGTTTACAAAAGAGGGGAAAGGGGGCAACCTTGTCTTGTACCTCTCATTATTTCTAAAGTACGTGACAGCGCATCATTGATCCGTACCTGAGCCAGGGGTTGTGCTTAAAGCACTTCAACTAACTGAATAAAAATGTCCCTGACCCCCACTCTGCACAGGACCACATATAAAAACCTCCATTCAAGTGAATCAATTGCTTTTTCAGTGTCTATGAACAGCGCCGCCGCCCTAACCTGCGGTTGGATACGCCCTATGGTTTCAAACAGGGTACGGAGATTGCTGGGCAATGACCTACCGGGGACAAACCCTGTCTGTTCCGGCCCCACTAACTTAGGGAGCAAGAGGGACAATCTGTTTGCCAACACCTTCGCGAACAGTTTCGTGTCAGTGTTCAGCAATGATAATGGCCAATATGAAGAACAGTGTTCAGGAGATTTTCTGGGTTTAAGGAGGGTCACTATGGTGGCTTCCCTCATGGAAGGAGGCATTTTTCCTACTTTAGCCATTTCTTCAAATAAATTAACTAGGCGGGGGAGCAATTTATCCTGAAAAAATTTATAAAAGGCCACCGTCAGACCATCAGCACCTGGGTCTTTCCCAGTAGGCATGTCTTTCAATGCTGCTATAATTTAGGTGGGTCTAAGTGGGCCAATAAGTCGTTCCCTATGACTGTTGTCTAACCAGGTCATGGCTTTCTGAGCTAAATAATCATCATCCGATTCAGGGTCATTAGCCTCCCTAGATGTGTATAACCCCATATAGTAGTCTGCAAAGGCCTCCAGTATGGCGTTATAGTGTCTACCAGATCATTTTTCCCATTATACACACACCCAATGAGGCGGTCACCCTTGGGAGGGCTGAACGTCACCACCAACATAGAACTGGGCCTGTCCCCTTCCGCATATACCATTGCCGCAGCATACTTCCTGAGATGCTTAACCTCTTCATCCACTAACTCATATTAGGTAATTAGGGTCCTGATCTGCGCCAGTAAGTGAGACTCGCCTGTATCCCCATGTCTGCACTCCAGCATCTTAAGAGTAGTCTAAACCCTTTGCATGCGAGCTCGAATGGACTTGAGCACGCCCTCATGTTTAGAGATTGTAATTCCCCTAATATAAAGCTTAAAGGCTTCCCATATGGAGCACATTGCCGGGACACTACCCAAATTTGTAAGGAAGAATTCATTAATCTCTGTACCCAGTTCTGCATGGAACACAGAGTCAAGGAACGAGTATTGTGGAAATCTCCAGGATTGTCTATTAAGGCCAGCATCAGAGAGCGCTAACCTAAAGATAACCGGGGAGTGGTCCGACAATGTGCGGGCCTTGTGCTCAAAGTCTTGTATTGAGGAGAGTAATGTGGTGGAGGCAAACAAATAATCGATCCTAGTATGAATGTCGTGGACCGCCGAATAATATGTGTATTCCCTGCCCAGGGGAGCGAGATGACGCCAAACATCCCGCAACCCTTCAGTTTGTGCAACACTGGCTACAGCGCGAGCTGCGCGCGACGGTGGTCTTATGGCTCCCCTCAACCTATCTAAGTCAGGGTTCTGAACACAATTGAAGTCCACCCCCACAGTATAGGCATATGAGAGTATTTCATAATCTTCTGATGTAAGGAATGATAAAATAACGGATCATCATAATTGGGCCCATGAACACCAACCAACAGAACACTGAAATGTTCCTTACGGCACTTTGCCAGCACAAACCTGCCTCCCACGTCCACCTCGACAGCCTGTAGCTGAATATCTGAGTTTCGGCGGACCCAGACAAGCACCCTCCTACCATGCGATATAAACCCGGCTGCCACACATGAAACCTTCATCCTTCTGTGTGTTAACAACCCAGTCACAGGGGATAAGTGCGTTTCCTGCAGAACGGCAACGTCGACATTGTGTCTACACAAATACGCTACTACTTTGCGTATTTTCCTCTGGTCATTGAGACCCCTAATGTTCCAGGACAAGAAACTAATAGTAGCCGGCTGCATATTAACCATAGACATGTGCTGTCCTACGTGCTGGGGAAACAAAGCACTTAAACCATACATGGCATAGCCAGACATAGTGTGATACTCTCCCGAAAAAACGTACAGTGACTGAAATACAATCTGAAACTCAGCCCCAAACACCCCCCACCCACACCATATCAAAAGAGGTAGATAGGGCCATTTGAATTTCCCCCAAACCTCCCCCACTCCCCAACAATTACCAATCCCATATGGAACAGTTTCCCAACAGAAAATACCAGGTGGAATACACAGAGAGGCAATGGCAGCCAGACCCATGATGGTATAAAGTAGGCCGGATCCACCCACCCATAACAACGCCAACAAAGCATCTAGCAAAGAATGCTGAATCCAGACATGGTGGTATAACAGTAACAGCAGATCTCAGTGAAATGAAAACCTAAATTTCACATTTAAGACTTAACACACATTGGTATACATTCAATAACTCTTTAGCAGAGTGCGGTGCATTTAAGAAGATGGCGAGGCCTGCCCCTCCGATCCGGCGCACTCCCTGGGGCTGCACCCCCCCAGTGAGACCTCGCCCTACGATGCAGTTGAAGCCGGCCTGTTTGCCCTTTCTGTGCTAAACTTTTTCGGGTCCTTTTGCAACTGGTTAGGGTCCACATAGAATCTTGATTTGCCATCAAAGTTGACCCAAAGCCAGGCCGGGTATAACATAGCATAATCCAGTTGAAGTTCCCTTAACATGCGCTTCACAGGTCCCAACTTCTTCCGTGCCTCTTGCACAAGGGAAGTGAAATCCGGGAAAAGGGACAGTTCAGCTCCCTCGTATGGAAGAGTTTTCAGTTCTCTTGCACGCCGCAACGCAGCGTCCATGTCCCGGTAATTGAGAATTCGGGCAATCACCGGGCGGGGGGCAGCTTCCGGTAGTGGACACGGTCCCAACGACCGGTGCACCCTCTCGACAACAAAAATATCTGAAAATGTTACACAGCCCAACAATTGTATTAGCAGCTTCTCGACGAACAGTTCCATGTTACCAATAGATGTGTCTCCACTAAACCGAGAATGCGCACATTATTGCACCGGGAGCGTGCTTCGAGATCTTCGGCCTTTTCTTTCATTGCTGCCACTAATTTCTCCACCTGCTTTTGCGCTGCCCCATTTCAGTCTGAGCATCCTCCACATCAGAAATCCTACGCTCTGCCATATCGATCCTCTCTGCATGCTTATCCACTCTTTCGGACATTCTGTCCATACGATATGACAGGGAATGCATCTTAGCATCAATAGAGGAAAGGCTGCGCTGCATGGCCCCCAGTATTTGACGTATGTCCCCATCAGGATCTGTAGATTCCACCGACAGCATGGGCGGCGTGGATTCATGGTCATCATCCCTGTGCCGAACTGACTTTTGCTGATCAAAGTGGAGCTTTGATTGCGTCTTGTCTCCTTTTCCCATGGCACCAGAAGACAGCAGAACCCAGAAGAGTGGCCAGTTACAGTAGTATACCTAATTCTGGATGACTGCCGGGTAAGTAGTGGTAGTAATTGCTGTCTAGGGCAGGGCGAACCCTGATGGCCAGCGGCACTGTAACCAGTCGGAGCAGAGCTCCCCCACAGAATGCCAAGCTGTTACATCTAACTGGCAAATGCTCTAATTATGCAGTATACATATAATGTCCCATTGCACTCCTCACTGCGCTCGATATTGTGGTCTGATCACCGCACACCATGCCTGAGAGCCTAACCTGCTATAAGCAAACTGGAATAACACAGTGGGGCAGTAGGGTGATGAAAGGCAGACACGTAGCCAGGCCACCAGGGCACCCCGGGCACCAGAACAGAGAGTCACACTTACTCCTGAAAGCAAACCACCGATGCAGAGCGCTCCTCCAGACCTACCTTTTTGCCACATTAGGTTTAATTCCGTTCAGCAGTTCGGGCTGTATCTTTGTCTAAAGTTCCTATGGAAATTAATATGGAGAAAACGCGTTATGGGACCCCCTTTTTTCTCGGCCCTGGCTTGACGAATCACCCCGAAACTTTCAAGACAGGGGCTGACTGGAGTGCCCCATTAGTTTTAAAAATTTTGCAGAGATTCGTCAAACGGCGCCAAAGATATTGGCAAATCAAAAAACGCTTTTCCTATGGAAACTATGTTCTAACTATAACTACCTACTGGCAACTGCCACTTAGCCCTCGGTAGTTATAGTTAGGATTCCCAGATATAAGAATTTTTCAGGTATTTTGATTGTGAATAACTTTGCCCCTATTTGACGAATCTTACCAAAAACCTTCCAGGCCTATAATTTTCTCTATATTGGTAGAGGATGGAAAGTTTTGCGATGATTGGGGAACAGAGGACAAAGATGAAAGGGAGGTCCCAAAATGTGTCTTTCCACCAATTCATTTTCTTACAACGTTTGTATTGGACGTAGCACAAAAACAACTGAATACATTTCCATGAAACTTGGCAGGATTATACAATATGGTGTGCAGATGATCCTTTTGTGTACTACTGGTAAGCAGGGGAAGATTTTAAAGTTATAATGCACTTTAACTTAGTGATATCTATTGTTACTGTAGTTTTGCGAAAATACACTGTATTTCACGGACGTTCTTTGGTACATTACAAAGAGAAGGCATTTTGTGATTGGCTAATGTCTGCCTTTTCAAACATTAAAGACAGCCATGTTGTTTTAAGTACACTTTTGCTGTGTTCTGCATTACTCCCTTACATGTAGGTAAATATGAAGTTGTATTTTTTCCCTACCTATTTCCACTTTATTAGAGTGGTAATAGAGAGGAGAAATGAATGATTTATCAGTTTCTATTTTTTTTTTATGTACTAAGGGCCTCATTTATGAAAAGTGACGCATCACTGCGTGAAAACAGTGATGCGCCACTTTTCACTGCGCCCTCCCTGCGACTCCAGTGATGCGTCATATTTACAGTATGACGCATCATGTCGCAAGGAGTCACAGATATGTCAGTATTTCTGACGTATCTGTAGGCGCAAAAGTGACGCATCGCTGGAGTGTGTCACAAAAGTGACGCAACTCCAGCAATGTGTCCTTTCACATGGGGCAAGCCCCATGTGAAAGGGCCTGCGTCAGTCTTACGCCTGCTGTGAGGCAGGCGCAAGAAATTGACGCATTTGCACACTAGAAGTGGCGCAGTGAAATCTCGTAGATTTCACTGCGTCACTTCTACGACCCTTTGTTGCGTCAAAACGCCCCCCTTGCATACATTATGCCTGGCGCAGGTATAATGTGGCGCAGGAGTTTACAAAGTGACGCATCTACCTAGATGCGTCACTTTGTAAATATGGCGCAACATGGCGCATGTTTTATGCCACTGGTGCGTCACAAAAAGTGACGCACCGGCGGCGCAAAAGTGACGCAGTGGCTCATAAATGAGCCCCTGACTATTGTTGTACTTTCTAGGAAATACTGTAGTACATAAAAAAAATACAAAATTAAAAACACACTGTACCATACTACATTTTACAAATATAGTGTACTACAGTGTATTTTCAATGTATTTAATATTTAAATATTTACAAAGAAGTTTCTGCAGTACTGTGGTAATGCCTAAAACTAAGCTACTTTCATTTGTTTTTAAAAGCACGGTTCTCCGTAAAGTGCTGTAAAAATATATAGAAAGATACAAATACATTTGTCTACCTTTATTACTTTCATAAAGTGGTAATAGGTAGGGAACAACAATAAAACATACTACTTACCTCTATCTAAGGCCCTAAGACAGAACATAGCGAAAGTGTGTTGAAAACAACATACCATTTACGTTTTGTGAAGACAGCCATTAGCCAATCAGATACTGCCTTCTCATCGGCATTTAACTTGGTATACTGTTATGTCCTTTAGGATAGTCCTGTCAGGTATACTCCATTTTACATACAACATCCCATCCAAATGACTATAACTATTCTAAACAGGTGACCTTTTACCTAATACCTTGCTCTTCTCTCTTCAACGCCAGGCTCTTAGTCTTCTATCAGAATCACTGTACCTGACGTACATAAACATGTCCCCAGGCACGGCAGATTTATTCTGTTAAAGGGTCACCACTTTTTTCATCCTTGGCCAACAGCCAGCTGTGCATGATTGCACTTGTTTAGAAAGGCATCAGTGATTGTTTTCAAAACATTTAGGATTGTTTTCAAAACATCCGTGGTTGTTTTAAATATCGACTCTAGAAAAAACCCTGGAGTGACCACTTTATTATAAAAGACCCTCCTCCCCCTACAAATTAGAGTAGAATTCCTTCCAAGTTGAGATGGGGGTCCTGCATACTGAGGGCCTCATTTATGAAAAGTGACGCATCACTGCGTGAAAACAGTGATGCGCCACTTTTCACTGCGCCCTCCCTGCGAATCCAGTGATGCGTCATATTTACAGTATGACGCATCATGTCGCAAGGAGTCACAGATACGTCAGTATTTCTGACGTATCTGTAGGCGCAAAAGTGACGCATCGCTGAAGTGTGTCACAAAAGTGACGCAACTCCAGCAATAAGTCCTTTCACATGGGGCAAGCCCCATGTGAAAGGGCCTGCATCAGTCTTGCGCCTGCTGTGAGGCAGGCGCAAGAAATTGACGCATTTGCACACTAGAAGTGGCGCAGTGAAATCGCGTAGATTTCACTGCATCACTTCTACGACCCTTTGTTGCGTCAAAACGCCCCCCTTGCATACATTATACCTGGCGCAGGTATAATGTGGCGCAGGGGTTTACAAAGTGACGCATCTACCTAGATGCGTCACTTTGTAAATATGGCGCAACATGGCGCATGTTTTATGCCACTGGTGCGTCACAAAAAGTGATGCACCGGCGGCCCAAAAGTGACGCAGGGGCTCATAAATGAGCCCCAATATCTTCAACACACAGCGTTCTGACATCCCTCGGGGGTTATCATCCTCGATGCAGAGATGGGGTCCTTCATTCTGAACCATCAGATGAGGGACTGGTTCTTCCCTGGGGGTTTCTTGGCTATAAATACACATATCTATATGCATATTCACCTTCACATCCAGGTTAGGCAAGGTACATTTTAGCAAATCACTTAGGGCACACATTTTAGGAATATGCAAGTGCTACTGTTTTTATCTGAATTGTTTCTGTTCATCTTATAAGCACTATGGTAGAGAAAAACTACCATTCACCATATTGGTACTAGCAATACCTTTTGCATGCTTCTGTCTCCTGATTGCCACAGCACATATGTTTTGCACTAGGCAGTCACTGGACCCATAAATACTAACTGAAATGTCCTAACCGCCATCCTGTGTATTTTCTGAGAGAAAGCAAGCATGAGTGTCTGAGCGAAACGTATTGTACTGTTTTCATTGATCCCTGAGGAATCAGCGTTGTCATGTTCAATGGTTGCCAGAGACTACCTACATCATTGTAGAATACAGGGGGGTGGTAGTGGCACTGTAGAGCTAGCTGGTCTAATGGCCGACATATCCTGTGTGACACCAAGCCCTCAGTTTAGGTCATCCAAAACGCGCAGGTCCTGGGGGACTCCTAGGAACTACGCAATATGGCGCCGCCAACAATGGTTTGGTTCTTATATTAACAGTACACATCTGAGTAATTCTGTATTACCTTCATGATTGAGGCACACAAGGTATTCGGATCAGTGATATTCTATTCTTGGGTTCAGTTCCCACCTGCAGAACCAGTGACTAAATTGTACCACAAATTCATTGTAGTTGAACCACCAGAAGAGTACATTCCAGACGAAGGCATTGAAGTCCTGTTAACTTACCAGCAGCATAAAATCTGGTTTAAAGGCGCCCTTTCACATACAGCATCTTTCATGAGTCTCGGTCCGCTCAGTATAGAAGGAGCGACCTGGCTGGTCTTAGTGGAATTCACTCAACATCCCAAGATAGATACACTACCAGTGGATGAAGTTCGTACAATATACAAAGACATAGTCAGGCTATACAGACACATTGTCCAGTTTGTCATGCGAACATTAACAGTCCAACCTTCAAGAAATGCTCTAACTGGTCCACATCAGACCACACCTACAATTAACCCACAGACACTGAAATCAGTAATAGGGACAATTCCTTCCAAACTGCAGCAAATTCCGTTCTGGATAGCACAAAAACATTGCACAGCTGGAAGCAGTATTTCCCTATACCGGTCAAATGGAAAAACATAGAATTGAGGATTGGGCCACTTGGAGAACAATCTTTGCTGCCGTTTACATCAGAATACACGGTACTCCTTCCTTAGAAGTTGTTCCAGATGTATTGAAACAAATACAGAATGAGTACGGGGCAGGACCTGCCCTCGACTTGGGAATGAAACTGAATGGTAATTTGCCCAAGTGTCTGCAATCATGCTGAGCAATATAAAGGGGGAGGCAGCAGCAGTTGCCATACACAGCCGCCTAAGGGAAATAGCACCTAGAAATAGGGAGCAAGAACTACCAAAAACTATTGAAGAAACTTATGCTGAATTAGGTAGAGATAATTTGGGTACCAAAGCAGGGAAGCCACAAATTGCGGGTGGTCCTGACAAAGACAACTCAAAGCAAGCAGCCACTTCTAAAAAGAAATGGGAAAAAAAATCTAAAAATAACAATTCTGAAAATAATTTATGATCTAGGGGTGGATCTCCCCATCGGGAGTCCTCTGAAAAGAGGTACAACCTTAGGAATAGTGATAACATTAAAAAGCCTGATAGGTGTCAGGACACTGATAGACGTTCCTTTCGTTTGTTCCTTGCAGGGTTAATCAAAACACTCGTAGAGGGACGGGCAATCAGAACAAAAGCAAGAAGATCAAACACAGACAAAAAGGCAAACACATCGCACTTCGGATTATATTATCAAACAGGAAGAGCAACATAAAGCAAAACCTCAATTCAAAATGAAGAAAGTAGCTGGCTTAAAAATTTGAAATATCCAGGTTATTGAGGACTCAGCTTCTGAACGTGGAATGGGCTCTGACGATGTTAGACAGCACGGCAGAAGTAACAATAGCTCACCAGGACCTGAAGGATTTTCTGATGACAGCAGTATTGAATGAGCACATCACGGTGGAAACACCTGATACCAAAGTTAGTTTCCTGCATAGACTTTATTGACTTCAAATAGAGGGGGACATCTCAAGAAAGGTTATAGGTCTCTTTTGGGAGAACTTAACATATGGATATGACATACTGCTAGCAGAAAAAGATTCTCCACCTGAGTTTGTGATGGATTGCCCAAATGGGGAAAGTGTAATTTTGCCTGTTTTCTCCGACCTTGTTCCAAAATCTTTAAAGAATTCATTCTGCAGGAGTGGGCACTAGCGCTAGCTCCAGCATTATACCACAACCATGTAGGGTGGGACGTGGAATCAACCTACCTCCAAATCCCATTAAAATCTACTCCAAATCCACAGAGACGGTACCCTATAAAATATGATGCAAAAAGACCGGTCAAAGAGATATTAGACCAACTCGAATATCAAGGTGTGATTGAGACTTGCACCTCTCCGATAAATAATCCTTTGTTTCCAGCAATGAAACCTGACAACACATATTGTCTAGTTTCAAATTACCGACATTTAAATACATGCACTCGGACATTTGCAGTTAAAAATGCACACAGTGCTCCATTGATGAATAACATCGTTCGGAAGAAATACAAAACAATAATATATATCTTGAATGGATTCTTCTGTCAAAATATAGCTCCAGAAAGCAGATATTTAACAGCATTTTCTGCTCCTTGCACTCAGCAAACTTTTTGTTGTTTGCCTCAAGAGTCTAAGAACAGCCCGGCGCTATTCTCGGCAAGAGTGTCAGAGTTATTACAAACATGTGGCAAGGGGGCTGTGTCCTATGTAGATGACATTGATCTGATGGACGATGAATTACTTGAACGCTTGAGCAAGGTGAACAAGATAATTGTGGGATTCGCGAATTTGGGCTACAAATTTAGTTACAAAAAATCAAAAAATGACAATCTCAATGTCCTATTTTTGGCATATGAACTGTCAAGTGAAGGCAAGAGCCTGGCAGCTAACTTTTTAGAAAAGTGTGCACTGCTCCAACCTCCTAAGACTCCCAAAGGTTTGCAATCCATTTTAAGATTTCAACATTTTGGAAGAACATACATTCTAGATTACGCAGAAAGAGTAAATCTTTCTATGACTTAATCGGACCTGATTTCAACTCACATCAATGGACACTGCAACACACAGATACTCTCCGTTCAGTTCAGGCTGACATGATAGCATCTAGACATTTGCACACAATTGTAAATACTACCAACTTGGTAACCCGGGTCGTGCCTGGATTATCAGGATATACTTACCTCACGTTCAATGAAGGTGAGACAGTTCCAATTGCATACAAATCACATATATACACAAATGCTAAATTGCAATTTGCGGCAACTGAAAAAATATTGACACTAGTACAGACAGCTGTGGTGAGGAAAAGAACCATGGCACAGGGAAAACGCATCATCGTTGTAACCCCGGTACCAACTTTAGAAGCTGTTACCAAAGCAAGCATTTCAAATGCGAAAGCATTACATCCACGATGGATGCAATGGGTTAATTCTCTCACTGCAACAGATGTAGATTACGAGTCTGATTCTACACTGAAAACACAAGCGTTCCTGCAGTACGAACAAGAATACCCTCTCCCGAATTAAATCTTGCCTCTAGAAAAAATATGAATATATAATTTACACTGATGGATCTGCTCAGCCTGCCATAGGAAGTGAACAGGAATATAGCGCTGTGTGTGCTATAGTGAAGGGACCTATGTGGGACAGTAAGTTCCTTCACAGCAATACGACTACGTAATCTCTAGGAGATTGTACAGTGCAGTTGGCAGAGCTGAAAGCCCTGATATTAGCACTACAGTACACAGATCGGGAATTCCCCACACTAACAGTGTGCGATTTGTTTTACAATGTGCTGTCTTACAATTAATATCTTCATTACTGGGGTCAGAATGGGTTTAGAGATTCCAAGGGTGGCACAATTAAACATAACTTGTTTTGGGAACAAGTGGCAAAGTTGAAAGCATGCCTGCCACGGGCTCAAGTTATTTACTCATTGAGTTACCAGCGTGTTGGCATCAGATCGAAGAGAATTAACTGGCTGATGAAGCCGCCAAGGCAACAGTGCGAACTGCTGCCGTTGCTGCATTCACTCATTCTAGCATGAGGATAGCACCAATTCCGGGCATTAGAAAGCAACGTCCAAGTAAAATGCATTGCCACTGGAGAAGTGAAACCAGTTCCCGCAAGACCAGCCTGGGTCCCAAAAGTTGGGGACCTGGTCAGAGAGAAGATTGTGTACAAAAAGGAAATTGGGCCATCCTATAGAACACCTGTACCTGTCCTGGTGGTTCAAGGAACAAGAACTACTTCTCCCGCCTCTTGTTGGCTGAAAGGAAAAACAATTAATCTCCAGTGATCTGATCAAACCAAACTATGTGGTCCATTGTCAACAGCAGGCCGCGTGAAATCCTAAGTAGCCGCAGATCTCCTCTCGCTACTATACAGGAAGTTCAGATGGAAAGACAAATAACGTTTCAAGACACCTCTGCGCAAGATGCCGGAGCAGTCAATAACCGAGTACAAACTACACCTGCTGAAATTGAACAACATCCTAATGAAACTGAAATGCCAAATGCAATTCAGCCCAATAATGAACTTTACATCAAAGTGCCTTCACAAGAAACAACTGCCAGTTCTACAAACACTCCTGAGCTCCCAGGGATAGATCGAACTGTGTCTGGCTACTTCATCAACTTCAATGGCTTCTCTTCAGATCCAAGTGAATGTGAGCAAATGCCACCCATTTCTAAGAAAGAACAATTTCTCCAATTCTATCCCCGGCTGAAAAGGACTTACCTTGTGTCCCCTAGGTTGAATCTTTGGTTTGCATCAGGGATACTGTTCCTGTTAATTTGGATTGTTACAGTAACTGTCTTTTTTCTACTACTGAATGGACATTACCTTCCACAACGCTCTGCAGTCCAACCTGTGAACTTGGTCTTGAAACAACATACGTCATCACACCGTGAACAAAAAGTCTTGTCCCTAGTGAACGTTTCAGCAGTTCCAGAACCGGTTTGCATAGTTTGCTATAGGGTTTCCTGATGTATTTGGTCCTTGAAAATTCCACATGTATTAAAAATTTCAATTAATGATTTCATTACCCCGAGTAAACTCTCTGATGATTGGGACATTGAGACTGTAAACACTATGCTTTCAGATCTAGAACAATCTGCTGCACTTTCTTACAAGGAATTGTTTGAAGATACATCTGACTAACATAGTATGTTTTGTTACCAGCGCAATGGTCATCACTTTTTGCATAGAGTAAGTGTTCCACGCACTGTAAACACTTACCATCAATGGGAACATTGCCCGACATCACCGAAAAGGAGTTCTACCATATTCGCACAAAAACGTGCATACTCTTCAGAGTTCAGTATATCCGACCTAATGTCATACTATTATAATTTACTACAGACAAATGCAACTGCGAACAAAATGATGCTGACAAATACCAGGCTTATTTATTCAGCACCTTTCATCTCCCAACTGTCTATACAAGGTTTCAATTATTGGACGGACACAATAGATGCAAAATCAATCAGGGGCACGAAAAATTGGCAAGTTCAGGGAACAGAGGCTTTATTTTGAGCTTGCCTCATACTGTTACAGATAATATTCCTGAACAGAACAGTGCAACAAACTACCTGCTGCGGGTTTGCAAAAATTAAAGACCTGACAACACCATGCATCCCCTTTCACATACCTATTGTAGGTATATCAAATGAAACACTGATTAGTGAGGAGGTACTGAGTGCAATGATACTGAATGATACATACAATTCTTCAGCTCTCATTTGAAAAGGATGGTTGGTTTCACCTATCGACACAAATAGGTGTCAATCAAGATTCAAGGGTACCACCAGAGGGTTTAGTATCCATAGGCCTGACCCACGCTATGTACACAGGGACCAACCAGGGGTAGTGACTTCTTACAGTGTTGAGAAGTTGTGCCTAGAAGGGCTAAAAACCTCAACACTACAACAGGTGAAACAAAACTTGTCCTTCTAGCTGACAACATGAATCTTAGGGATTTCTTGTTAGGTCCCAAGAAACCACGTTAGAAAAGCTTCTTATATGCCATTTACAATGAACTGTGGAAAGTCTCCCAAGAGGATGCTGCTGAGAGATTACGTGAAATCAATTGGATTAATTTAGAAAAGTCCTTGGCTGTGGTAGACAGTGGTATCTAAAGTACCGGGGATTTTAGGACCCCAGCGGTGCCAGGGATAGCACCCTATGACTTCGGGTTATCCTGTTTCTGTAGTATTATAAAAGACGCTCTCATGGTAATGTAACAAAGAACTTGGCAGAAGAAGCTGAAATATGAAAAAGACATCTTTATTAAACTCAAATGAGTGAGACTACGTCGCACAGAAGCCTTAGCAACTGAATGAGGCAGTCTCCAGAACAAAAACCAGTCTTCTCTTTTATGGAGAATATTACGCTCTGGGCAACACCGCCCTTCTCTTGCAGTTGGTCATTCACATATTTTACTTCAAAGAACAAGCAGAGTCATGATTACAATCCCACATTTCAGTTCAGCCAGCCCGCAAATATTTACCCAGCGAGGCTCAGATCCCTCATCAGATATCAGCAGGCCCCAATAAACACGGGCACCTCCTGTTTGTAAAACAAGCCATAAAGCAGGAAGAGTCAGGTGTGAAAGAGATTAGTCAGGGTTCGTGTGGGAAGAAGGAATTTATGATGCCTCGGGCCCTGATGCTAATCACATTTGGCCGCAGTAAAAGGAACCGGCCGGACAGGGCTGACCTCGGGCAGTGGAGTCAGTTTGCACAGGTCACAGAGAAGTCAAAGGAGGGCGCATGTGTTCTAGAGGCCTGTATTTGTTCTTAAAGTGTAGCCTATGTGAGGGCAACTATAAGATGGCCACCGCTCCAAGATGGAACCCACGGAGTCTATGTATAATAACGTATACATAGTGCATTCATAGCTAAAACGTTACAAAAAGCACTTGTACATACCGCATTAATCATTCGCGGTTCACTAATACCAGGATAGACAGGGGTAGGGCCCTGCCTCCTACGCGGTCCCAAATTTTAAAGTACGACAGACCCTCCTTTTGCCCTTACATAGGCAATAACTATACTCTCATCAATCCGAGTCCAGGTCTACAGACATGAAGTCATGGAGATGTTGCTGTAGCATCATCCTATTACTTAGCGACTCTCACGGGACACGTCTCCTTACACATGTAGTAGCACAAAGGCAACATATGGCAGGACAAAATAAGGAATACCTCTATCTGTAGTAGGCGGCATAAGATCACACACCCAATAATTAGTGATGGTCATTACTAACTAGTGTTGATGCAGAAGCTGTACAAAAGAATTGCTTACGAATTCTGATCTTCTAACCTGCTCATGTTCAGGAAAAGGGTGAAAAGAGTGCAAAGAAACAGTAGTAGGAAAGGACATAGGTTGGGAAGCGGGTGCAGAAGTCAATTGAGTAGAGAAAAACGATCCCACCCATAAATGACAACGTCATGTTTAAAAAAAAAAAACGGGAAAACTCGTTATTAAAAACATATAGACAACGGGAGAAAGTAGTGACCACTATTACAAATGAAATAATAATTTTTATGTTCACGTGAAACAGTGGTGACCCTCATCAATGCTCTGAGGTGAAAATACTCTTTCCACAGACAATTGACTTTATTCTGCTTTTACTAAACAGAATAGTACTTTAAAACAATGCCAGCAAAACAATCAGTCTCCTTAACACCTACTCTATACAATCACACGGAAACCTCTTGTGAAACCACCTATGCCCAGAGTCCGTTCAAAAAGCCTCTCTGGCAGGGTTCTATTGTCCATCAAATCTTCTTCTGTTGTTTTCTTTTGCATGGGCCTCTTCATTCAAGCCTTACATGAGAAAAGTACTGCTTAGTTGGAGTGCCCTACTGGCAAACACCCACAGCTCACTCGAGAGTCTCAATGTCTCAAGGCAGTGCACCTGTGTCATTCCTCTGCTGCAGACACTACAAATAATATGCTCTTCATTGGTCATGGGCACAGATCATCTTGCGCAGACCCGGGACCATTCTCAGGATCCAACACTCATCATTCGGTGTCAGAGGACGCTCAGGCTCCTTTTTCATGGGCACCAGAATGTAGGGCCTTTTGTCAATCTTGAATCCGCCGGTGCACTGCACCTCCATTGGAGCAAAGGAAAAAGAGGGGGGTGTGTGGCCAAAAACTCAGGCCAAGGGGCTCAAGGGACTGCACACTGTCAGAGGTTACCAGCACATGACAGGCGCTCTTGTGCACTGAAATTCTGGTTCTGTGGCAAAACCAGCTCCTCCTTCTTTTCTGATGTTGAACGCCTTCTGATGAAGCAAGTGCGATGCTTTAAACAGTTCATTGTATAACAAGGGGACTGCAAACAGGTGGCCTGCGGTCTTTCAAAGGAGTGGCCACACGCCATGGGACAATTTTGGTCTAGAATATACTGTCATTCTCAAAAAACAATACAAATATAAAGGCAGTAGGCAAAACAGTGTCTCTAATCTTTTCAATTTGGTTTCCGTGTGAGAGCCTCCATCATCTAAAGGTAGATAACTACACGAGAATTCTATCTAAATGGATGCCTTCACATATGGTGGCATTGTCTAACGGGGCAAACACATTTTTTTTTCAATGATTACATCTAGGTGTTCCTAAATTCCTTATCTAGAACATCTCAATAGAGAAATCTCATGGTACAGATTATCATGGGCATGTAGAAAACTTTCACATCAGGTGCAATATGCAATACACAGGCTAATAGTCAAATATGCAAACGAAAGACAAGAACTAGAGGGTCCTGATATTTGCATGATTAGAACACATCTGATCCCACCAAAAATTAAAGCAGCAGAAACAAAAAGGGTAAAAACCACATTTAAAAATAGACATTGAAAATTCGTCATGTTCAAAAAAAGGTAAACGTAAGTTATCTCCTATCGGGATGGAAAACTTGTCTTACTATAATATAATATACTTGACAGTCAGGCTGGAAAACATTGAAGCAGGCCTAGGGACAATTCTTGAAAACCAGTCTGGTCATACAAGAGGGGATTATACATAATATGGAGGTTCCTGGTGCATCACTGTAGTCTGGAAGTGTGTACCTGAACAATACACCTACACTAATAAATGGGCTGACTGGTGAAAGGAATACGGAAAAGGGAATTGGAACTAGGACACAACTAAAATCCCCAATAACTAAGCATGATGCGACATCGGTCAGGGAAGAAGCAACAAAAGCAATAAAAAATAAAAATCTATAGGAAGGACAAGAATTTACTTGGGTGATAGTCAGGCATGTGACACTACACCAAGAGTACGGGTGATACACAAAAGGCCATAGTTACATACATTTTAACTCTACCGCTGGCGGCTACACCATATACGGTAATCTTAGGTAATGTTCCAGTTCCTTCTGCAGGGAAAAATGAAAACCTAGTTTCTTTTAAGGAGCAAAGGCCATATGCTACTTAGGAAACAGAACATCATTAACTAATGTAATATAGAAATTAGGCCACCTTGAGTCACAGGTCTATAATTTCATCCTTAGGACCAATTAAGGATACATAAATATAAGGCTGCCTGTTCCTTTAAGGGAAGGGGCAGTAAGTGACTAACTGCAGGTGACACACTTTGATCCTGTAGATCTCTTTTAGTTTTCTGTAATACCATTATAGCCAATTTAGACATGCACTGGTGAAGTGTTGTCTCTCATGTTCACAGCATGAAATATCATTAGCTGTGGAATTTATTAACCAGAACAAGTTCAACCAACTGTTGCGTAGCGATGGGCATCGTCATGACCATCCCCTCACAACACAGGTAAACTTGTAATAGTATCAAAAAGCAGCAACAAAAACAACGAAAACATGCAAAAAATAATAAAAACGCACAAAACGTCAAGCCATCAGATATACTTGCTGTATATCAAGCACAAAAAGCATAGACAAAACAATAGCATATGTAAATAAGCGGTGACACACAACATCATGTCATGTACTTTTATGCACTGTAAACCTGCAGCCCAAAACCCAATATACGGGCCTGTTTAATTTGTCAGGTTTAAAATCCTTACCCTCCTTTTTGACAGTAGATCACCAGGCAATGGAAATCTGCTGTCAAATATAACTTTACTGTCTCTCTTCTAACATACAGGACCAGCAAGAACAATTCATGATAGAACCAAGTACACAAAAATAAATTTCCATTACTTAACTGTTACCCTCTTGTCAGTCCTTGCAACATCCAGCCACTTTAGTTTTACCTTTCTAAAAATAAAAATCGTGACACTGACACTCCATAGTAATTTGGTACCTACAATTTCCACTGTGAAAAAGAAGTTTTAATTGGCGATACGTTCTCACTTAGGCATGTAGCCTTAAAAATTTTAGAAGTAGGCTGTATCTTATTTTCTGTCTAAGACTTAATGCAACACTTCGTTTTCTGTTAAATAACACAAATGTATCTGTTCTGCAAAGCATTTAACATGATGTTTGGGCTTTCAAAGAAACCCCTTTGCTATATTTTCCCTTTGGAATTAAGTTCTTTAGTTTTAGTGATGTTGCTATGGAGAAACCAGAAACCCCACCTTTAGAGGCCCGTGTAGCAAGGTCATTCTGCATTCCACAGAGGCAAGGCCCTAATTTAAACGGTCATAAATGTCAACGTGGCAGCCTACGGGAAAACTAAAGATAGCATCTCAGCAGCGTAACTTGAGCCAGCCTCTGCAGCTCTCCTTAGCCCCCGGCTTCTGCCACTCTGAATTTGTAAAAGCCAGAAGGCCTTCCTATTTCCTTCTAACTTGCAATAATTCACTCTATTTTGTAAAATAATTTTTCCTTTTTAGGCGCTAAAAAAAAAAAAAAAAAAAAATTATCTCTATTCCCAGATTATTAAACTACATTTACTGTGAATAATTCACAAAACTTAATGACACGCATACCAGTTTTTAGAATAAATGCTTGTTGCAATCCTATGCAATGGTACACATTTCATTAACCTTAAATAAATGAACGTCTCAGTAGGCCCAGCTAAAGTTAGACTGAACTCCAGCAATTGGGACCGCTTTCTGCCCTAGTCCACTGGCACTGTGAATTGCATTTGCAATGAGTTTTGATATTTTTTTCATCATTTAGTCACTTGCTTTTCCATCATCATTCACTTCGTTGTTTCACTATTTCAAAAGACTGTCTAATCAACCTGCAGGGAATTTAAGGCAATTTCCCAGGTTTCTAATGCTCCTGCTGGGCCATCCGAACCTCTCATAACAGTTTCTCTTATCATACTCAGCTGTTCTTTACATTTAATTGTTTTGTTAACATTACTAAACGCTGTCGTCCCCTAGATTCCTTTATTCAAGCTCGGTTCGTCGCTTTCATATTAGCATATGAAACTTAGTGCCTCCCGTTAGTTAATTACAATATTTTCTCCCCTACTGCTAGAACCTGCAATCTCATCTTTCCCCTCCTACTTACTCAAACCGTTACCACATTCCTTTTGATCCCCTTCGTCAATACAACCTTCCTCACGCTACTCTTCATGTCTTTATTACTCCCCTTCATCATCTCTCTTCCCTCCAAGGCATTCTATTTTCCCAATCATTCTTCTCCTTTCTACATATTACCTAGTTCTTATAACCGTAGTATCGTGCCCAGCCTAACAGACACAGCTAAAGTTAGAACCTTCAACCCTGATATTAAAACAAGCCTGTGTACTGGCACATTGACTCATCGAATCATAAGAAGGCACAACCTGTGAATATATATCAAACCTAAATATATGCATTTATTGAAGCCTGAGACACTTTAAAAAGTACTCTGAATGAAAGAAAATGCAGTTTAAACAGTGTTTTTACCCAAATTCGACTTTGATTTTTTTGGCATTAAAAAATGAATATCCTACAATTTTTTTGCATAATATGCATTACCAGAATGTTTATTACATAACCCATGAGTCAGGCATTGGAAATAATAACTTATACTTTATAAAAATGAGCTTGTTTGCGCCTGCGTCAAGGGAAAATTGTACACGCGAATGCTTGTCATTTTAGTGATGCAACACAACTTAAATCAAATTCTAATGCTAGGAGGTCATAGTATGAGTATTAAGCTTTATAAATATCAAAAAACGATTTTGAAAAGCACTTATTTTTAAAACAAATAATTTTTCCATGATTAATAATTTTATTTAAAAAAATCCCAATTATTCGTTTTTGTGATAATTCCATGTATAAAAAGCAAGCTGCATCTCTTCCCTATCATTTTGAACACATTAACTCACAAGCCTAAGCGCATAAGCCCAACTTGAAATGCGTCACATTTTTGCTTCACTTTCTTTTAAAAGGACGGTTATGCAAAATTACACCCGTGTTCAACTGGGAAGGTGCTGGCTGAATGAACATTTCTATCAAATATACTGCAGCTGAAAAGTTTGCCTGTGAACATCTAACACAATGCATCTAAGGAAAATGCTGTAAATTTATTTACTTTTGCAAAAATAGATAATTTCGTTTTTGGGGCCTTATTTATATGTACTGAATGTGTTTCTAATTTTATCCTTTAAGCATTTAACGGCAGTTTTGTATATGTTAACAAACGCTCATTCTATAAATTAAAGAGCACCATATAGCTATTTTAGCACATCACATGGTTCATTTCTGGATTTTTTTCTAAGTTTCTACTTGATATTAATTAACCAACAATTTGCTTAACAGACTGAAAACATCAGAAGACCCACAAACACACATTGAGCTCATTTCAGACATAAACGGAAAGGGGGTCAAACAGACAATACAGCGCGCTTTAGCCATTTTTCATAAATAGCGCCATCGCAATTTACTTACAGAAGTTGCACTAATGAGAAAACCACATAGACATTTAAACACACAGTTGACTTACAAATCAATACGCATGACAGAAAGAAAGAACAGCTCACAGACTATACTTGAGCCAACCACATTCTCTGACACACGCATGCGCACTCGCTCATCTATCTACCTTCTGCACATGCGCGGAAAACACACTAACGAAAACACAGCTGCTCCATACGCATGCGCATCGCTCTTCTGTCTACCTTCTGCACATGCGCGGCAAAACACACACTGACGAAAACGCAGCTGCTCCGCGTCTGATGACCGGATACGGATCCCGCCCCAATTAAGTCGACACGGGCAGTACTTAAGAAACCCTTGGTGTTCCTCGTCTCCATTCCAGGTAGGAGGACGACTGGGGCAGGTGGTAAAGAGGCCACGCCGGAGCAAAACTGTGAGTAAAAACGCACTTTTGAGTACTGAGGAAACTGGCCATTGACTTAAAAACTGTGCACAAGACAGCTCAGACCAGTTTGGAATCTTTAGGAACTGGATTGACTAGCAGTTACCTGTCATTTATTCCTATTTCACAGCACTAAGAAGGTGTGTACGCTCGTCCCCTAACCTATGGAGCATTATTCTCCCCATATTTAGGTGAGTGTGTGTGACATATCGTAGTAAAAACCGTAATGACAGACCGATTATTTGTATGCCACATGAGACTGGGGACATCTGGTTTTACCTCTACCACGGCCAGTGCCTGGACTAATGGGTGACTCCGGTCGGCGACGGGCTGTCTCCCTCCCAGGCCCCTTTCCCTGGCCCAGGCACCTGGAAGCTTACCGTTGAGACCCCATCACGCCACCACCCGTGAGTGGAGGTGATATCCCTTCTGTACATATTTGTATTATGCACTCGTTTTTTGAATCTCCTGAATAGGTGAACATTCTTTAATAGATAGGATGTTCTCCCTTTTTTCTTTTTGTTTCCATATTTACCTAGGCTGTCTATCCTGGAGCGACCTGACTCTCACACTGAGAGCAGTGCTACCTTGAAGTTTACGCCCGGATAGTAACTGAGGGTAGTATCCCTTAGTGCACTTTCACTTTCACTCTCTTCTTTGGTCCTGAGGAAGCGCCAGGGATCCTTTTTTGGACCATTGGGGCGCGAAACATGTCGACCGCTTGACCACACACTAGTTACCTGTTGGCACATTATTTTCAATAAGGTAACACCCAACCTACGGGTTTTTTATTATGTCAAGGGTGCTATTCACATTAAACCTTATCCCAGTAACCCTTAGACATTTTTAGGCTATCACGTCACTTACACACCCCATCACCACACATCTTTTTATTAGGACCCAAACCACACACCCGCATGCACCAAACGGCGTTTTCTCTAAAAGATCTCCGCTAAAGTGACCCTTCGGGGGACCCGTAGGGCATTGCAGCGCCGGCCCGACGAGGAGCAAACGCCCAATGATGAAGCATGACATCCTTCGGGGTGTGTGAGGGCAACAAGAGAAACTAAGGTATGCCCCCCCCCCCCACACACATAATCCTAAAGTAGTTGGGTCTTATATTAAGCCTAGGCCTCTCGTTTCATTTTTATCTCTCTCTTTCTTTTGCCCTCTCTCTCTCCAGGAACAGTGTCTCCATTTAAAGACTATAGATATGACACGGAGCACAGACACTGGACCATAACTAGCTCCCGGTCCCCCCCCCCTCTCCTTTATGTACAGATATACTTGAGCCAAACCATTTGCAAATACTAGTTGTAAGTCATATTTACAAGAAACGCTTCTCAATAGTATTCCAAAAGGCTGCATAAACAGCCCAACAGACAGATGTATGTCCAAGAAGTAGTGAATGCGGTCAATTCAATAGCTTTGCCTAGCAGAACACCACACAAAATCGTTCTGCATATCTTTATTCATGAAACTGCGCAGAACGAAGGATCCTTGTTTTGTATTATGTCATATTTTAATTCCCTGGGGATACAAAATCACCAAGGAAGAAATATGTTTTCAAATCTAACCGATTTTAACTATGGTACCGTCCAAAAAAGCAACACATTTTTCAATGTGAGCTTACAAACAGGCATGCAACTAAACCAAATGGAGAAATATCTCCTCATTACCTGCCTACACAAATTGCAATTCGCATATCCAAACCTATACAAACCAAAAGTTGGCCAACACAAATTTCTACATTTCAAACTTGCTAAGATCAGGCATCTTATAGCTCACTAATCTAACTTCAAACTTCAAGGGGTTATCTCTATCAATACACTCGCAAATATACGAGACCCTTGGCTATGGTAATTGCAGTGACCAAATTAAAAACCAAGAAACTAACCCCTCGGCTTTGGTAATTGCGATAACCAAATCAAAGACCCAAAGAACCAAAGGAGTGGGAGCGACCCACTTATACTTAACTCTTACTTTTATTAATCAAAAGGTTATCCAAATTCTAACTGTCAAGTTCTTCATAACAAAACGTCTTTTATAATACTCACGCCAAAAAGGGTTCTAATCGGGAGTGACATCTTTTGGAGAGTCAAAGTCAGAAAGATCAGAGATATACTGGGCTGCAGAGACAAAGAATCCCCCAGAACCTCGGTACCTGCTTAGTGGATTTCTGTCCTGTTCTCCCCAGTAGATTTCTGTCCTCTGACAAGATCGCTCCTCCAGATAGTCACTTGTATTGATGCCCCACGTGGGGCGCCAACTGAAGTACCGGGGATTTTAGGACCCCAGCGGTGCCAGGGATAGCACCCTATGACTTCGGGTTATCCTGTTGCTGTAGTATTATAAAAGACGCTCTCATGGTAATGTAATAAAGAACTTGGCAGAAGAAGCTGAAATATGAAAAAGACATCTTTATTAAACTCAAATGAGTGAGACTACGTCGCACAGAAGCCTTAGCAACTGAATGAGGCAGTCTCCAGAACAAAAACCAGTCTTCTTTTTTATGGAGAATATTACGCTCTGGGCAACACCGCCCTTCTCTTGCAGTTGGTCATTCACATATTTTACATCAAAGAACAAGCAGAGTCATGATTACAATCCCACATTTCAGTTCAGCCAGCCCGCAATTATTTACCCAGCGAGGCTCAGATCCCTCATCAGATATCAGCAGGCCCCAATAAACACGGGCACCTCCTGTTTGTAAAACAAGCCATAAAGCAGGAAGAGTCAGGTGTGAAAGAGATTAGTCAGGGTTCGTGTGGGAAGAAGGAATTTATGATGCCTCGGGCCCTGATGATAATCACATTTGGCCGCAGTAAAAGGAACCGGCCGGACAGGGCTGACCTCGGGCAGTGGAGTCAGTTTGCACAGGTCACAGAGAAGTCAAAGGAGGGCGCATGTGTTCTAGAGGCCTGTATTTGTTCTTAAAGTGTAGCCTATGTGAGGGCAACTATAAGATGGCCACCGCTCCAAGATGGAACCCATGTAGTCAATGTATAATAACGTATACATAGTGCATTCATAGCTAAAACGTTACAAAAAGCACTTGTACATACCGCATTAACCATTCGCGGTTCACTAATACCAGGATAGACAGGGGTAGGGCCCTGCCTCCTACGCGGTCCCAAATTTTAAAGTACGACATATGACCGCACTGTCTGCATGTATTTATTCACTGAGCAACATTGTGTCCTCGGCAATCAACATAATGGAACAAGATTTGTCTGTGTACAGCATGGGCAATCTGAACTGCGCTCCATTATGCTTTTAAGCTGGACGCTCCAATCACTGTGTTAAGGCCAGGTGCCACGGCGATACATTAACAGCACAAATCTGTTCTCGGCTTACAATCCGACCAACAGACAGTTGACTATGGCACGCAGACATTCAACATACACTAAGCTGCTCATTGAAAAATTAGAGAAGTTACCTTTTACAGTAGCAGAGTCACCATCTACTGAATGGTTGATTCATGGCTATGTCACACTGCCAGTCACAACATTTCAGTTCCAATACTGCCTTAGATACATCCCAGCAGTCAGGTATGAAGCGTTGGGTGAAGGGTTCATACAAGAAACCTGGGAGTTACTCTATAGATATAGGTGCATAAATAAGGACACTGAAATTTTCTGAAGTGGTAAAGACTGCGGGAAGGCTTTAAGTGGGTCTTTGGTGTGCAAAGAAGTGTTGCTGCATGGAACATGCAATGCGTCATAAGTTAACTTATCTTGCCACTTGAAGGGCTCCCCAGCTGCCATGATTCATTCGGTTTTTTAATTACTTTTGAATGTAAGTTATTTAGTGCTGAATGATCAAGGCTGTTGTGGAACGACGCCAGGCATCGCATATCTAGTCACGGTAAACATCAGGGTATTTGCTGTAAGCAAGTATTGTTTCCCACCAGCTCGCACAGCTAGGGAGGCACCACTGTGGCCTTCATTGAATGTTTCGAGTATATGGTTTGATTCGCTGAGCAGACTGATAGCCATGTTGTTTCAACAAAATCCGGGGCTAGGCGTAAGTCAGTTCGCAACGGGCGGGCAATCCCCCCCCGACGTTCCGCGCGGTCTCCCCCCTGTCTCAGTCGCGTCCTGAGGGCGTAGGAGATAGGCCCTGAGGGGCCCCCATAAGTCTTTGGGACGGGACTTGCGTGGCAACAGGTCTGCGTAATTGTGAAGTTGTTCCTGCCAGGTCGACATTGTCGCCAGCCAAGTCTTGAATTTGGGTGCTCGCCCTCGTCCCCATCTGCACGCCACAAGGCGCTTAGCCAGCAAAAGCCCCAGAGCGAGGAACCTACGGTGTGTCTTAAGCGCAGGACAGGAGCGACCCAGGAGAGCAATAGCAGGGCAGGGCGCTATGTCCAGCCCGACCATAACGGAGAGGGCAGCAAACACCTCAGTCCAATACATAGCCACTGCATGGCAGGACCAAGCCAGGTGCATAAAATCTGCACCCGGCTCCTGGCTCCCGGCACCGCCGACAGCGATCGCCATCCCGGAGGCCAAAGCGGTACAATTTGGCTGGGGTGAAATAAAGGCGATGCAAAAATTTATAATGCACCAAGCGTAGTCGTGCATTACCAGTTACTGCAGTAAGGTGGGAGCAACTTTCCTCCCATTGGTCATCCGACATGGGATCCCCCAGGTCATTGTCCCAGTCTCTCCGCGCCCTGAGCGAGGGGGGGGTGGGAGCTTCCCGCACATGTGTATATAACAGCGAGACTACGTGCGCCGGGGCGGGCGTCTGGAGCAGAGCGTGCAACGGTGCCACAGTCTCCGGCTCATCCGGGAAGTGTGGCGTAACAGCCCTGATATTTTGCCGAAGGCGAACGTAGAGAAATGTATCCATTGTAGATGGGGTAACGTCCCCAAAAAAGTGTGTCGCTGTTCGAAAGCTCCCCTGGTGGTATAGATCTCCCCACGTATGTATCACCAGCCGTGTAAGCATCCGGCGTCCTAGTTCTTTGCAAGTAACACTCAGTCTGGGATCGTGCGCCAGGACCATTCGGGGAGAGTATAGGAATTTGACATCCATGTAGTTCGCCAAACGCTTCCAGGCTCTCACTGTGCAATCGACCGTGGTGGGATCGCGAGCCCCCGGTGGAACCTCCGTGTACAGGTACCCCGATGGCTGTGCAGGCCTCATGAACCCATCCTCGACCGCAAGGTGGGCCATGAAGGGGGGGGGATGGAGCCAGTAGACCGCGAAGTGACCTTGGGCGCAGTCATAATATTTCTGAAAGTTCGGGACATCGAGCCCTCCCTGATGATAGGGCAACATGAGTGTCCGCAGTCCGATCCGGGCCTGCTTCCCACCCCAGATTAGCCGAGAGATCTGGGAGTTCAGGGTCTTGAAAAAGAATGCCCCCGGGCTATAGGGGATGTTAGTAAAGAGGTATAACAGTTTGGGAAGCACCACCATCTTGATCAGGGAGATACGCCCCGCCATGGACAGTGGGAGGTGGATCCATTGTGTGATTTGGTCAGTGAGTTTGTCCAGGACAGTTCCGTAGTTAGCTCTGATCATGGCCTCCCTGTTCCGATTTACCCGCACTCCCAGATAAGTGAGCTTGTCCGCTTCCCACACCAAGGGATAATCCAACGGGAACCGCGTAGTACTATCTGTCAGGGGGAACAGAGCAGACTTTGCCCAATTAATTTGTATGCCCGCTATGGCTCCGAACTTAGTCACCTCACGCAATAATGGGTTAAGGTTGTCTCGCGGCTTGTGGACAAACAGGGTCATGTCGTCCGCGTATAACGCGATAAGGAGTTGGCGCTCCGGGTAAATCAGAGATCGGTGTTTGTGGTGTTGTCGGAGTTTGGCCGCCAGCGGCTCTATAGCAATGGCGAACAAGACGGGGGAGAGGGGGCATCCCTGCCGGGTGCCTCTGTGGATAGTGAAGGGAGCAGAGCGAGACCCATTCAGTAGAACCGTGGCCTGAGGATATCGGTATAACAGCCGGATCCAGTCTAGGAAATTGAAGGGCACTCCCATCCGCTCCAACAAGGCTAGGAGATAATCCCACTTCAGGGTGTCGAACGCCTTGGTGGCGTCAGGAAAACCGCCGCAGCTTCGCATCTGGGATCGATATCCTGCATCACCGCTTGCAGGGTGCGCAGATTGTGGGATGTCGCTCGGTTGGGGACGAACCCGGCCTGGTCGGGGAGGACCAGGCGCTCCATCAGAAGATTTAGGCGCGTAGCGAGCACCTTCGCTAGGATCTTGCTGTCCGTGTTCAAAAGGGAGAGGGGTCGATAAGAGTCGCAATGTTCCGGGGGCTTGCCCGGTTTCAGCAGGAATGTTATGAGGGCTTCGCGCATCGTTCCCGGTAGGATGCCCTCTTCTAGGGCGGAGTAGTACACTCTCTTCAGTATAGGGGCGAGAACATGGAGGAAGGCCTTATAGAATTCTATCGGCAGGCCGTCCGATCCGGGTGCCTTGCCAGACTTCATAGACATTATCGCCTCCTTTATCTCATCAAGTTCTAGTTCGTGGTGTAGGAATTTCTGCTGGGAGGGGCCTAGCCACGCTATCGCGGTGTCCTCAAGGTATTCCTGCAGGACTATTGGAGTAGTTCTGCGAGAGGTGTAGAGACCTACATAATGGTCTGTAAGGACTTGAAGTTGGGCCAAAAGGTCTCTCTGTGGGACACCCTGGCCATCGAGTAGGGTGGATACATAATTACGGTATCTGGGGGGGCGTACCGCGACGGCTAAAGCCCTGCCGGGTCTGTCTCCCTCCCCATGTATCCGCGCCAAGTATGGTTTCCCCAGAAACTTACATTCTTTGGCTGCCGCGTCAGTGTATTCAGTCACCTTGTCCCATGTGGCTCGCCGCGAGTGTGTGATCGTGTGGGGACTGTGCCACCTCCCGTTCCAAATGAAGCAGTTCAGACTCGCGTTTGCGCACATCACCACGGAGAACCTTAAGAACCCCCCCGCCCCTCGCCAGACACCATCCCCGCACGGTAACTTTGAAAGCCTCCCACACCGTGGTGAACTGGGAGACTGAGGCAGCATTGCGGTCAAAGAAGTCTGTTATGTCATCCTCCAGTTCCGCCATAAAGGCAGAGTCCGTGAGGTGCGCGGGGTTGAGACGCCAGCTCAGGTATGGGGAGGTATCCAGCGGAACACGGAGCGACAGCAAGACAGGGGAGTGATCGGAGAAAGTCCGGGCCAGGTGACGCGCCCGAGCAGCCACGGGGCAATGCCTGCGGAGAGAAAAAGATAGTCAAGTCGGGCCCATGTCGAGTGAACAGCAGAGTTATGTGTGCCTTGTCGGAGTGTCGGATGAAGGTGTCGCCAAGCATCAACCAGCTGATGTTCATCAGTTAAGTGTAGCAAATGGCGCTGGGTGCGCGAGTAGTGGGACGGTTGCGGGTGCGATCTGTCCATTACGGGTCTGAGTGCGGTGTTGAAGTCTCCCCCTAGAATGACATGGGAGATACCTAACGTGTGTATCTTACCCCACATGTTCAGAAGTGTTGTCGGGTCATCTACGTTGGGGCCGTAATAACATGCAAACAGTATTGTGTGTGAGTGTAGTTTTCCCCATATCATGCAATATCTACCACAGGACCCTACCTCGGTACCCGCTGGAATAAAGCCCACCCCACGCCGGACCAATATGGTCACACCCCTCGCGTAGGTCGAATAAGAGGAAAAGACCCTGCATGCAGCCCACCGTGATGCAAAGGGAGGGTTCCCTCCCGGCCGCAAGTGCGTCTCCTGAATCATGGCAACAGATACGTTATGCCTATCTAGGTACCCCAGGACCTGGCGGCGCTTTCTCGGGTCGCCCAGCCCGCGCACGTTCCAGGAGACAATCTGAACCTGCTGTACTGGCGCTATGTTCTCTACGCTCCCCATGGATCCAGGCCTAGTAAATCATAACATACGTGGTAATAATATGAGAAGACAGTACTAAGGGCATCCTCAAATACCCAACCCCACCCCTTCGTAACAAGGGAGTCAGTGGCAGAAAATCGCAAACGGAACACATGTCCACCCACTCCGGCAACCCCAACTGGCCGGGAATAAAGACCCCACCCCGCCCACCCTATCTCAACCAACCCTACCCCAACTAGAAAAAGCTGTAGAGCAGCAACACCTCCCCCGTATGAGGGGGGGGGTGCAGTGGGGATCGCCCATCGGGGGGATGATGCCCAGGGGGCGCCCAACCAGCCTCCCATCTCCCTACTTGCACCCACGAGGACAAGACGGCTAGTCCAGTCTCTCAATGTGGGACGGAGACGGGTAACCAGGCAAAGGCATCAGTAGTGACCAGATCAAACAGTCATAACAGGAGAGGGTTACCTCACCTGTGGGTGTAGAATCTCGAGCAGATATATGCAGCGGCGGCACATAAGAGTGTCCGTGTCTCTACAGCAATATGAGTCAATCCTGCTGTGCCATCGGAGAGGGTGTTCTATCGTGTTGTTGGCCATCTCTGTCTCGAGCATTGTCTGTCTTGTGGCGTTTAAGGAAGTCTTCCACCTGCTGGGGTTGCTGGAAGAAGAGTTGTTTGCCATTATGCGTTATTTTCAATTTCGCCGGATACAGCATGGCGTATGGTATCCCCTGCGCTTGCAATTTCTTCTTGACTGCAGCAAATTTGCGTCGCGACTCTTGGACAGTGGCGGTAAAATCAGGGAAGAAGGATAAAGTTTCATTACCGTAGCGCACGGCGCCCATTTCTCGCGCCCTGCGTAGCACGGCATCTCTGTCCCTGTAGTTAAGGAAGCGGGCAATGACGGGCCTCGGAGAGGAGCCAGGTGGCGGGCGGGCCGCCAGGGACCTGTGTGCCCTCTCCACGATGAGGTGCGGGGAAAAGGAGTCCCTGCCAAAGAGCTCGATCACCAGGTTTTCCACGAAGGTTTCAACCTTCCCCGTATTGGTGGACTCCGCCAGGCCCAAAATGCGAACGTTGTTGCGTCTGGAGCGGGCCTCCAGATCCTCGTTCTTGTCCGCAATAACTTTGAGGAGCCTGTCCATCTGTGTCAGCTGTTTGCCCGAGGAAGCAGCACCGTCCTCCAGGGAAGAGATGCGCTCCTCAGTCTCCTGGATGCAGGCATCATGCTGATCCAGTTTAGCCACGACCCCATCCAGACGGGCTTGTATAGTGTCGATTTTGGAATCGATGGAGGATAGGCTTTGTTTCATACCTAGCAAGAGGGACTTCCAGTCTTTGTCCGGGGTCTCGGTGAGCAGGGGCCCCTTTTCCGCCCCCTCCGGCGGAGGTGGGTTTCTCTTGGCCTCATAGGGCAGTTTGGACTGGCGCGCCTCACTGCGGCCCATGGCGCGACAATGCTCCGACCCCTCCGCTAGACTGTTACCCCACCGGGGGGGAGGGTTGTTCGGAGACTGGAGGGGGGGGGGGGGGGGAAGGCCACCGTCCGCAGCAGTCCTACCGTCGATCAAGCCCAGTTCCAAGACAGCCACGTGGGTGAGGGCAGCGGGATAGGACTACGTGAGTCGTCGCTGGTCCAGCCAGGAGTCCGCAGCACCGCCAGGGCACCAACCAGGTAGAGAGTTCAGATGGTCCAGGGGCAGGCAGCCACATCCCCTCCACTCCCGCCGTACCGCAGGCAGGGGGTCACCCTCGTCAGCAATGTAGGCCAGGGGGGATTTGAGCCCAAAAGGGTTGCCATGCAGCAGCCACAGCAATTCCTGCGATGTGGACGCCCCGTAGGGGTCTCCTTCCAGGCCTGGGCCACGCTCCGCCAGCCGTCAGCAAAGGAGGGTGCACCTTCCACGTCCTGGGGGGGGGGGGAGCAGCGGAAGCCGCAAGGCGTGCAGCGAGGTGAAGGCAGCGAAGCCCCAGCCAGCCCGGAGGGCGATGTCAGGGAGCGGCAGGGCGCCGCGGCGGAGGAACCCCGTATTTAAAATGGCGGAGGGGGCGCGATCGTAGCACCAGCGTCTAGCGCACCTTTCATCCGCTCCAACCAGCCAGCGTCAGGCAGCAAACGGCCCAGGGCTCCCCCCGCCGACCCGCAGGATGTCCGGCAGCAGGTGAGCCCACTCGGAGTGACTGTAGGCCGGGTAGCGGTCAGCGGTGTCCTGTGTCCCAAGAAAGTACCTCCGGGGAGGGGGGACCCCCACCAACGGGCCAGTGCGGCAGTTCGCGGCCGGTAAAAGACCCACAGCGTCTTCTGCTCCACAGCCTCCCTCGAGCGGGCAGCAGTCGGGCGTCAGCGCCGCAGGTAGCCCAGGTCATCCACTGTAGCGCCGCAGCGTCCCAAGCGGGGCTCCGTCTCCGCGGCTCGCAGCAGGCCCTCAATCCCCGGGGTCTCCCAGAGGGCCGCCGCCGATCATGGCCCGCCCCTCGTGAGGGCCCGTCTCCGCTCCCAGATACCTTCCCAGCTATCTCGGCTCGCCAGGGTGCGAGCGCTCCGATTTTTGTCCCGTTGGACGCGGCAGGCTTTCAGACAGTCAGCGGTGAGGGTTACAGGTGGAATAATCTGGTCAGGATTGCATTAAGGATGATGATGATGCCCGGTCAGGCAGGAGCCTCACTATAGTGCGGCCATCTTGGTTTAGCGCCACCTAGCGCCCCGGTTCATCGTATATTTAACATGTCTGATACGAGTGGGATCGTACACTTATTTAAGCGACTTGGATCAGGTTTCTTAACTACCTTTCAGACCATCTTCAGAGTAGTTCCAGCCTTCATACACTCTGTACTTAGAAGCGTTTTTGGAAGGCTTCTTTTAGTCATGCTTTCGGTAGCCGGCATCTTGATTTTAATAATCTTGCTTCACAATGGACATTGCAATGACTCACGAAATGGAGAGAACACTGTTGGAACGACATTGTCGTGATTGCATGGTGTTCTACCACACTACACGTTAGCTGCGAGAGCTGAGTGCGCATTGGTTCCTGTCTTTCAGACCGGTCTGGCTAGACTGTGTCCTGCCTGTGTTCCGTCGCCTCTTCTGCGGATTCGGCTGGATGTTGGACCTGTGTCTGACACTTCCATTGGTTGCACCACCAGATATAGAAGCGCTATTGGCGTCTTTGCAGGTGCACATATGCAATTATCCACTGCGTATTCCCACGTTGATGACGCCATTTCTAGAGCCTCCAAGGGATGCTTCCACTCCTGTTGGAAGGAATATCGGTTCTACTTCAGAGGTTCAGGCATCAGTATCAGGCATGCAGGCATCTAATTCTTCCCCGGTGGCTGCTGTGAGAATCAGAGATGCCCACCTTTGCTCGTTGAATATGATACGGGAAGTTCTTGAGGAGCTGCCATCTGCGGATACAATGTTCAGCGATGTTGAGTCTTCAGTGCAGGATCCCTAAAACAATCTGGCCTCTCTGCTGCTGGGAACCATTTGGCAACTTTTTAACCATTTACCAAATTGAAGGTCGAACACTGACATTGTTTAATTTTTCCTTTTCTGCTCTAATTAAGCTTCATGGCTTTCAAGGTGCTCAGTGCAATAATAACAGTGGGCCCGATTCACAGAACTAACTTAAGACAAAATCCTAAACTTACTACCATTTTGGTATTCACAGAAGGCACTTACTCATTTTGGTATTCACAGAAGGCACTTACTCATTGCGGTATTCACAGAAGTTAGGAGTCCTAACTTTAGGACTCCTAAATGCCTTCTGTGAACACCGAAAGTCTTAAAGTTAGGATTTTTCTCAGTTTAGGAGTAGTAAAGTTAGGACTCCTAACTTTACTACTCCTAAACTGAGAAAAATCCTAACTTTAAGACTTTCAGTATTCACAGAAGGCATTTAGGAGTCCTAAAGTTAGGAGTCCTAACTTTACTACTCCTTAACTTAGAAAAATCCTAACTTTAAGACTTTCGGTATTCACAGAAGGCATTTAGGAGTCCTAAAGTTCCTTCCCGGAAAGAGTCCGGGATCGGGCCGCCTTCTAACATCATATTCACTAATTGCAAAAAAAGATTAGAAAAAGTGCTAAAAAAAGTTTTGAAAAATTCGGCTGACAGTCCGTCTGGGCCACATGCCTTGCCATTTGGGAGATTATTGACTACCAGTTCCAATTCTTTCAGGGAGAATGGACGCATCAATGTTAATTGGTCAATTTGAGAAAGGCGCGGTAATGCACAGTTTTCTAGAAAATCTAATAATTTGTCCTGATCAATATTATGTTGCTGGCTATAGATATTATTGTAATGGGAAAGCATTATCTTTCCAATCTTGACCGAATCTATTACGTCAGTTTGGGTTACTGGGCATTTTAAACCTCTAATCCGATTTGCGGCAGCTTGTTCTTTTACCTGCCAAGCCAAAAATTTCCCAGTAAAATTACTTTCTTCGTAGATTTTTTGGGATTGTCTATAGAAAATCTCCTCACTTTGGGCGTAGTAATATGAGGTAAGTGCCCTTTTAGCAGTATCTAATTGATGTAAAATCATGCTGGAGGGATTCAGCTGTCTTAATTCATTTAAAACTTGTATTCTTTGTTCCAGAGTGTCTTTTTTACATTTAGCTGCTTTCAGTACGGCTGCGTCTTTACTAATCATTATTCCACGCACAAAGGCTTTCATGGTGTCCCAAATAATATTGATTGGAGCCGTTTCATTATTACGAGAAATAAAATCCCTGATCTCTGACTTCAAAAACGTTACCCATGTTTCATCACTCAGATGTATTTTATTAAATACCCAGCGCTTAGGGGTCTTTAGGTCTGGTGGTAAGGCGAACCTAATGACTAACATTGCATGGTCAGAGAACCCATTATGAATCGGTTTCTGATCCAGCATCTTCAACTGTCTGGACACCAGAAAAAAATCAATCCGGGATGAAGACTTAAATCTTCCTGACCAACATGTGTATTGTTTACTTAACGGGTATTGTGAACGCCATGGATCCCACAAATCTAAAATGTTTTTGTACTTAAGAATAACTTTCAATGATTTGGGTTTGAGTTGCCTCCTTGATTGCGTAGTTGAGTCTAATTTTAAATTCATAAGCACATTAAAATCTCCTCCGATGATAATATCCCCTATTACCAATAGAAGAGATTGAAACAAATCTTCATATACTGACGAAGCATCCTCAACAGGAGCGTAAAAGCTTACAAAAGTAATAGGTCTTAATCTATTTTTAATTTTACATGAAACCCAGCACCAGCGCCCTAAATCATCTCTATCTGTCTGTATAATCTCAGCATGGATGTTCTTGTTTAGAAATATAGCGACCCCTCGCTGGGCTTCAGAAAACGAGGAGAAACCCCGATATGAGGCCCATGTCTTGAACATCGAAAATTGATCTAATTTTAATGATGGTATATGAGTTTCCTGCAGTAATATTACTGAAGGATTTTCAGACTTAATCCATGATTCTATGGCCCGTAATTTCCTATTATTATTTAGACCATTAACATTGAAGGAGATAGTTTTCAAAGACTCACCACTCAACATTTAGAATAGAGTTACGTACTTTCCCGTAGCTATCCATAAATGTCTCTACTTTATCTATTATAGGCAAAAAACCATCTATCTGAATCAAAATATTTACTAAGAGCATTGCTAAAGACTTCATTTTACATTTTTCACCCAGCTCCCACATCCTGTGCCCCCCCATCCCCCCCCATCCTGTGCATCCCCCCCCATCGCCCCTACCTCCCAACCACCAACCCCCAAACCCCCGCCCCTGCGGCCCAACTTCCTCTCCCCACACTGGCCACAGATCTAACCCCTTAAACCTCGGGTGTCCTGGTGTTACACCCCTTGGTTCCTGACCTTCTCCTCCCCTTCAATTTATATTTTTCAATGTTTTGTCCTCTGCCATCACATTTCGCCCTTATGTTTCTTGGTGATTTCCTTCAAAAGATCTTGTGCTTCGTCCAGGTCTAACAGCATATATTGTTTACCTTGTGCCAAAACTTTAAGTTTAGACTGTTGGGCAATCATGGCCTGGGCACCATTAGCTTTAAATAAGTGAAGCATTTTCACAAACTCTTTCCTCCTGCGTGAGGCAGTCGCCGACATATCAGGGAAAATCCGGCATTTAGTTGTCTCATTGACATCAAATTGTCTCAATTGAAAAGCCTTAGCCAGAATGGATTCCTTTATCCGACTATCTGAAAAGTTTAGCAGAATTGTACGAGGTAAAGTAGAGTGGGGGAAAGGCTTGGCTGGAATACGGTGTGCTCTAATTATTGTAAGATCCCCCTCGTGTTCTGGTAATACTTTCTGTTTTAGAAAGGAGGACGCCCAGTGAACTGTATCGTTCCCTTCAATTCCCTCCGGCACTCCTACGATGCGGAGGTTCAATCTTCGAGTATAGTTTTCTAAATCATCGAGTTTTATTTCCAAAGCTCGTCTGCTTCTATCGAAAATTTTGGCGTCTTTCTTAACCACCACCATTTGATCTCCCAAGGTGGAAATTCGCATTTCAGCTTCTTGGAAGCGAAGTGGAAAACTTGATACTAAGGGCCATATGTAGGAAGCCAAATACCGGTCGGTAACGGCCGATTTTCGGTAATTATCCCGTTACCGACCGGTATTTTGGCATTTGCTATGTAGGGGGCATGTTTCAGGATTCGGTAATTTACCGAATCGGTAAAATTACCGAATCGGTAATTTTACCGATTCGGTAAATACCGAATCCTGAAAGGAGATGTAGGTAACACTCTAATGAGTGTTGTGAGGGAATTGAAATTCAGTATTTAACACCAAATATAGGTTGGTGTTAAATACCGAATACATTGCAAAAAGCAATATTTTGCTGAAAAAAGAGTGCCATGTGGCAGACATACATGCCCTTAGGGCATGTATGTCCGCCACATGTGCACACATGCAGGAATCAGGGGTGCAACAGGGTGTCAATGTGACACCCTGCCACCCTTGAATGTACTCCCCCCATTACCGAATCGGTATTTACCGATTCGGTAATGAGGCATACCTTCCCATTGATTCCTAAGGGCCTCCAGGCCCATAGGAATCAATAGGAAGGTATGCCTCATTACCGAATCGGTAAATACCGGATCGGTAATTACCGATTTTCTCCGATTCGGTAATATTTACCGAATGATTACCTACATACAAGTTACCACTTCTTAAATACCGAATCGGTAAAGTTCGGTATTTAAGAAGTGGTAAATTGTATGCTACCTACATATGGCCCTAAGTCCTCTATCTTCTCCAGTCTTTGATGTATTGAGGCTAGTTCAGTTTTTTGAAATCTTTTTATTTCCCGAACTTCATCCAGGATTAGATTCAGCATATCTTTAACTGATATCTAAATTTCGCCTAATGATTTTGTATTCATGTCTAAGATGGGACTAAATGGATCTGTTGACCTTATGGAGGAAGTGTCCATATTTGATAGTAATGAAGACGGTTTCATTGGTGATACTTGAGGAGTAATATGATCCGTAACAGAAGAAGCGCTAATTTGATAGGAATTTTGTAAGGCTACTTCAGAAATCAACGTTAGTTCATCTTGATCTTGTGCAATCAGCCGGGATGAAGGCTCATCTTGGAAGAGAAAACGAGGGGGTATTAAAATAGAGCAAGGTGCAGATCCCAACACAGGCGCATGTTCAGGCGCATATTCGGGCGCTGGCTCAAACATGGGCTTAGATAATTTCTCCCGGGACTGGCCATCTGTTGAAGGGATCACTTTTTGGGGATCTTCTGCGCGAGATAAACTATTTGACAGAAGCATATTGGATTTTTTCTCGAACAGGGGGAACTGCCTACTGCCCCTCAAACCGTCAGCCCCTTGAATCATGGTTTTAGTCTCGTTGCCTGAATCATGTTGGGGGGGAAACAATAATACAGGTGAGTGAGCAGGTTGAGCCGCCGCTGAATTGGTATTGAGCTTTTTTGATTCGCTCTGTACCGGGCTTTCGACTGTGCTGAGTTGCTCTACTGATGTCGCGGGTCTTTCTAACTCATCTGACCTTCCGAGGGACTCCTTATCCGTTACCTTGCACGTTTTCTTAGTGTCCATTGGGATCTGGCGGCGCGTTTTTGCTTTGGAGTTAATGCGGGTGTTTAATAATTTTCCCATCGTAAGGGCTATGGGATAGTTCTATCGCTGTTTAAGTCACCCCTTTTTTTTCAACTTTGCCTCGCGATTTTTTTCACTTTTTCACCCCCCAGCAGTCACAATTATGACTTTCCGGCCGGACAGCCTGCTCACCTGCTCTCCTGCTCTCTTACTCCGCCTCTTCTTATGTAGGTGATCTGAGCTGAGCTAAGGTGAGCTGAGCCGGTCGAGAGAATCTCACTGTTTCAAAACAGCAGCCACATCCACATCTGAGCCAAAACAAACGGGGCCACGCTGCAGCACTGCAACACCACCAGCGAGGTCCAGGGATCTCCAACACGGCGTATCCAAAAGGACTCCTAGCAGCCGAAATCCGCCATCACCGCCTGGAGTCAGGATCCGAAAGCCGAGGAAGAAGGAAGGGGAGGAGCCAACGCCAGGTGACTGCGGAGGTGTGGACTCCGCAGCTCAGCCCATCCGACGATCGTCCCGCGAAAGTCTTAAAGTTAGGATTTTTCTCAGTTTAGGAGTAGTAAAGTTAGGACTCCTAACTTTACTACTCCTAAACTGAGAAAAATCCTAACTTTAAGACTTTCAGTATTCACAGAAGGCATTTAGGAGTCCTAAAGTTAGGAGTCCTAACTTTACTACTCCTTAACTTAGAAAAATCCTAACTTTAAGACTTTCGGTATTCACAGAAGGCATTTAGGAGTCCTAAAGTTAGGAGTCCTAACTTTACGGCCTGACATCCCTTGCGGGTTGTCATTCTTGCAGGGCCAGACTGGCCGTAGGGGGCACTGGGCATTTCCCCAGTGGGCCGCCAGGGTGGGGGCCGGTTTTTGGCCCCTGATGGACGTTTTTGTTACCGGGGGTCAGCAATACCAGCCCGTGTAACAAAATCAGCTGAAACCGGCCCCAGCAAACAGCTCGGCCGCACCCCCCTCCCCTCCCAGGGGGGCAGGCTGAGCAGTTTGCCAGGGCCGGTTTCTGTTCCCAGTCCGGCTCTGCATCCTTGACGCAGAGACAGGATCTTTCATTCTAAACCATCAGGTGAGGGGCTGGTTCTTCCCTCGGTGTTCCTTGGCTACAAATACACATATCTATACGCATATACACCTACATATTCAGGTTAGGCTAGGTACATTTTAGCAAATTACTTAGAGCGCACATTTTGGGAATATGCAAGTGCTACTGTTTTTATCTGAACTGTTTCTGTTCATCTTATTAGCACAATGGTAGGAATAAATCTACTATTCACCATATTGGTAGTAGCAATCTCTTATGCAAGCTTCTGTCTCCTGATTGTCACAGCACATATGTTTTACACTAGGCTGTCGCTGGAACAGTAAATACTTATTGAAACGTCCTAATCGCCATCCTGTGTATTTTCTGAGAGGACACAAGCACAAGTGTCTTAGTGAAACGTACTGTACTGTTTTCCACGATCCCTGAAGATTCAGGGTTGTCATGTCAATGGTTGCCAGAGACAACCTACACCACTGTAGAATACAGAGGGGTGGTAGAGGCACTGTAGAGCTAGCTGGTCTAATGGCTGACATATCCTGTGGGGGTGTCCGGAAGTGGTTGTTACACCAACCCCTCAGTTTAGGTCATCCAAAACTAACAGGTCCTGGGGGACTCCTAGGAACTACACAACAATTCTGCGAAGTTACCATGGTATACCGCAGCACAATAAAGAATTTTGAACACTTATAACTCTAGCGAACAAATTACTTAACTTCAGTAACACATTATCTGATAGAGACTCTGTCCAGCTGCAGATTCCTTACCTTTGAATTTCCCAGCTGTCAGGCTGGATCCAGAAACTTTCGCTGAGCAATACCCCTTGTGCATGACGTCAGGTGGCTCCATTTGGCTCTGCTTAATGTTGTTGGTGTCGGTAGCGTTGGTTATGACATCGCGGTGCCTATATAGGTGCCACCCAGGTGCACGGATGTCAGTACTTTCCGTATTTTCCACGCCAGAAGCACAGAGCCACGAAGTAACTGACGTAGTCATGTGCAAAACAAGTCCCTGAAAGGGTAAACATCCCTAGTCCTACTACATCAGTCCACAAAGCGGGGAGGCATGGGTGGGGCAGCTTGATATAGTCTCTACCATATAATGCATTACCTTTTTTTTTGTCCTCATCCAAGATAATGCATTACCGAAGGTATGTAACTTGTTCATCTGATAGAGACTTCTACCTGCAGATTCCTTACCTTTGAGGCAGATACCCGAGCCATACCATCCCGGCATTCTCATGATCTAGACTAAGAAGTCTTGCAGGACTGAACGGGCAAAGTGCCCGTCCTTGTGCACTTGACCATCAAGGCAATAGTGTTTTGCGAACGTGTGCAATGATGCCTACGTTGCTGCCTGACAGATGTCTTGGACTGGGACACCCGAGCCAAGGCCGTAGTTGCAGTCTTTCCCCTGGTGGAGTGGGCCCTTAATCCCTCAGGGGGCTGCTTCTTCGCCAAGGCTTAACAGATTTTAAAGCAGAGAACGACCCAGTGAGAGATGGTTTTTTTCTGCACAGCCCTTCCCTTCTTTGCTCCCACATACCCCACAAAGAGTTGGTTATCCACCGGAACTCTTATGTGCGGTCATGGTAGAACTACAATGCTCTTTTTGGGTCCAGTCGGTGGAGATGCTCTTGTTCCTTAGAGGGATGTGGGGATGCGAAGAAGGTGAGCAAAGTGATGGACTGACCCAGATGGAATGGGGTCACAGCCTTTGGCAAAAAAGATACCCTGGTGCGAAGCACCATCTTGTCCGGAAAGGACATAAGATAAGGATGCGAGCTGGATAATGCCAGCAACTCACCCTCCGGGCAGATATAATCGCCACTAAGAAGGCTGTTTTGATGGTCAACAGCCGGGGGGGACAATTGTGCAAAGGCTTGAAAGGTGCGCACATCAGGTACGTGAGGACCAAATTAAGATCCCATTGTGGCATAACAAAGGGCGCAGGTGGAAATAAATGGCCCAGCCCTTTCAGAAATCTATTTACAATAGGATATTTTGTGAGAGATGGTTGGTCTGGCAGCCGCAAAAAAGCAGAAATAGCAGAGAGGTAACCTTTGAGAGTTCCCAAAGTAGAACCTTGCTGGGCAAGAGTTAGAATGAATAAAAGGACATTAGAAAGAGAAGCAGAAAGATGGTCAATGGACCTTTCTGTACAGTATAATACATATTTCTGCCAAAGGCAGGCGTATACCGTCTTAGTGGAGAGCCGTCTGGCCGCCAGAATAACAATACAGACTTCGCAAGGAAGGTTAAAAGCTATCAACTGTTGCCTATCAATCTCCACGCATGGAGGTGCAGAGTTGACATGTTTGGGTGGAGAACCCTCCCCTGCTGCTGCGAGAGAAGATCCTCCCGAAGGGGCAGCCTTATCGGAGGATCGACACTCATTCTCAGAAGCTCTGGATACCCGAATCTCCTTGCCCAGGTCTGTGCCACAAGAATGACTTGGGCCTGGTCGCGCCTGGTCTTCATCAGAACCCTGGGCAGGAGTGGTATGGGTTGAAAGGCATTCAACAGGCCTGCGCTCCACGCGCTATGAAAAGGGTTGACGAGCAATAGTCACCTTGGAAACTCCAGAGCACAGTACTGCTGACATTGCGTGTTCTCTTTGCAGGCGAACAACTTTAACCAAGATTCTCCCCACTGCTGAAATAAACCTTGTACCGCCTCTGACTGGAGATGCCTTTCGTGATCCTGAAGGCATTGACTGCTAAGATTCGTCCACCCTGACATTCAGAGAACCGGCCAGGTGTTGAACCACCAGGGATATGACCTGCTGTTCCAGCCATGTCCAGAGATGCATGGACTCTCGACAAAGGGTCCATGACCCCACCCCGCCCTGCTTGTTGCAGTACCACATTGCGGTGGTGTTTTCTGTGAACACCTGCACCAGCATCCCCTTGACAGAGGGAAGAAATGCTTTCAATGCCAACCGAATCGCTTGGAGCTCCAACAAGTTTATGTGGAGTCCCGTCTTCGCCAGAGCCCAGTTAACCCTGATCTCCACCTCTCCTATGTGGCCACCCCACCCCAGAAGTGACACATCGGTCAAGACTGTGAAATCTGGTTGGGGAACGGAGAGAGGTCTGCCGCTGACCCAATCGCGGTTTGTTAACGACCACTGTAGATCCTTCGCAGTTCCTTCTGAGATCTGAACCATGTCGGTGATTTTTCCCTGATGCTGTGCTTATTGGAACTTCAAGTCCCACTGCAGAGCCTGCATACGCCATCTGGCGTGTCTTACCAACTGGATGCAGGAGGCCATGAGACTCAACAACCTCAGAGTCAACCTCACCAAAATCCAGGATAGAGGCTGAAATATCGGAATCATAGCCTAAATATCCTGGACTCGCTGCTCAGGAGGATAAGCCTGAAACTGCACTGTGTCCAGAACAGCTATGATGAAAGGCAACATCTGAGAAGGAGTCAGGTGTGACTTCGGCACGTTTACTGAGAACCCCATTGAATGCAACAGGTTCACCATAGTCTGAAGGTGGGAGACGACTACCTGGGGTGAGGTCGCCTTCAACAGCCTGTCGTTAATGTAGCTGAGGACTGACACCCCCTTAACCTGCGCAGATGGGCTGCAACCACCGCCATCACCTTGGCGAACACCCGACGGGCACTGGTAAGACTGAAGGGGAGCACGGTAAACTGAAAGTACTCGCGGCCTACCCTGAACCGCAGGTAATACCTGTGGCCCGGCAGGATGGGAATGTGAAAATGCGCATCCTGCAGGTACAACACCACCATCCAGTCTCCTTGGCCTAGGGCAGACAAGACTTGAGCCAAAGTGAGCATTATGAATTTCTCCTTTTTGAGGAAGAGATTGACGGTCCGAATATCCAAAATGGGCCATAGCCCTTTGTTCTTCTTCGGAATCAGAAAGTAGTGGGAATGACAGCCACTGCCTACTTCTGAAACTGGGACTCTCTCTATAGTTCCTTTGGCCAAACGAGACGCAACTTCCTCTTGGAGCAACTTTAAATGATCCTCGGCCAGCCTTTCCTGACTTGGCGGAATAGGAGGAGGAAGAGAAAAGAAAGGAAGAGAATAGCCTTCCTGGACGATCTGCAAGACCTTCTTGTCTGTTGTTAAAGATCTCCAGTGGGGGGAGATGATGACAAATTCTCCCACCCACTGGAGTAGTGTGGTCCTGCAGAATCAGCCTAGGAGTGCTTGGAGGCTGCAGCTGCTGAGGTAAGTGTGGGAGACGACTTCTGGCCTCCATTCCGAGGACGGAATGTACCACGTCCACACACAGCTTTGGTAGTCTGAGCGGCACGGTGGCTAGGATAGGGCTGACATGGCTGGAAACCCCTTCCATTGCCATGAAAGGGGCGAAAGGAAGACTGGCCATGAGGAGTGGAGGAGAGGGCCAAGGATCTGGCCGTAGCTCAAGAGTCCTTGAACCTCACCAGGGCCGAGTCTGCCTTTTCCCTTTAATTTAAAAAAGCGGTTTCCATCAAAGAGCATGTCCATCAAATTGGCTTGGACATCCTCCAAGAAGCCAGTTGTACGAAGCCAGGCATGGCGTTTCAGGGCCACCCTTGTTGAAAAGTGAATTTTGAAACATCTGTCCCGTCTTTGACAGCTTGGGAGAGTACAGCCCGTGCCTCCTCCGGGACTTGTGGCAGCGCATGCACAACCGTCTCCCCAAGAGATTGGAAGAAACAGCCAATAAGCATGCGTTATTCACAGACCACAATGCCAGACTGGAGGAAGAAAACATCTTCTTCCCAGATGAGTCCAGTCTCTTGGATTCCCTATCTGGAGGGGCGGAAGGGAATGCGCCTTAGGATGTAGAGGCCTGCTCCACCAAACTTTCTGGGGTAGGGTGTTGGCTGAGGAACTTTAGGCCGCCCGGAGCTGGGTGATAGCGGCATGCAATCCTCCTATTCACAGGAGCCCCTGTGCTAGGCTTGGACCATGTTCCTAGAAGGACGTCCGTAAGTGCCTCATTAAAGGGCAATAGGGGTTCAGAAGCTGAAGCCCCAGGCTGAAGCACTTCGGTCAGGAGATAGTCCTGACCTGCACTGAGGGCAGCTCCAGTCCTAGGCCCTCAGCTTCCCTCTTAGTCACCATGGCATAGGACACCCCCTCCTCAATAGCCACTGTAGGCGGAAAGAGCATGCCAGTGTCTGGGGAAGTATCCAGACCACTGGCTTCCCCAAGTTCCCTATACCAGTCCATTGTCTCCTCAGAGACATCCTGGTTCTCAAGAGGGTCTCCAGACTCCTCCCATTTTACTCCTGAGCCCAGCACATCCACAAAGTGCTCTGGCGACAACATAAAACCCCTGGGTTCGGGCTCCGTGTCGTCGGGAATATGGATGGGGCTTGCGCTATCGACTGGCATCGGTGACGTCACCGGCACTGACTTTCTATTCGACTCCAAGGAAGGTTGTGTTGGCATGACCAGCGCCCACCTGGATCTGGGATCTGATCCCTGAGGCCCCACCGACACTGTGGCTGGAGCTGACAGCGTCCAACCCGTGGGGCACCATCCGACCCCGCGGGACCCAAGGGCTCACCAACGGAGTTGTTCCGCTCAAATACGCGGCGCATGGCCTCATAAAACTCTTTAATATGAGCAGGAGTCGCTCCAGCTCCCAGAAAGGGTAGAAGGCGCAAAGTCGACTCTGGCTCCGGCTCCACAGAACAGTGCCAAGAGTGTCAGTGCTCCTTACCTTTCTCAACGACAGATGTCAGTTGAGGTGGAGTCGCAGTCCGGTTGGTCTTTTTCTTGTGCCTCTTAACCCGAGTGTCCAGAGGACCTTGAATGGGAGGAAGAGGACTTAGGGCTCCGTGAGCGGTCCCGCGACCTCCTCTTATCCGAACAGGACCGTAACCTCCTCAGAGTCTCGCTTGACGGTGTCGACTGCCGGGTCACAAGGAACTTCGTCGCTCGCTCCCTCAAGGTCTTTGGGGCCATCGCCGACAGTCTGAACACGCCTTCGAATTGTGGTTGTGTTCAAGACACCACAGACTTACGCGGTAGGGATTGGCGACCGACATCATGCGAGAGCAAGTCCTGCATGGTTTGAAACCTGTCTTTCTCGAAGGCATCCATTGCACACAAAGTCGAATCCAAAAATATCGACAAAAGTCGAGAAAAAGCCTGCCAAAAAGCGTCAGAAGGGTAACTCTTCCCGGATCAGAGCTTAACTGGTGCGGAAAGAAAAGAACTGACGTTCTTGCACCTGGGTGGTTCCTATATAGGCACCGCAAAGTCATAACAGACGACGTCATGTGGAGCAGAATGGAGTCACCTGATGTCGCGCGCAAGGGGTATTGCTCAGCAAATGTTTCCAGATCCAGCCTGACGCCTGGGAAATTCAAAGGTAAGGAATCTGCAGCTAGAAGTCAGATATTACACTATTTAAACCTACTACCAAAAATTTACATTTACACCTCATAATCTATACTCCTGACACATTATATCCACATCTGTTCACCCACTTTCATGCTGGCTATGTCTGTTTCACGTTCCACACTCAACTCTGCACTACTCCACTGTGCCACTCCACTGTACTCTATTGCACTGTACTCTAATACACTATATGCCATTCACTATATTTCAGTGCGGTCTACGCCACTCCACTCTGCACCACTCTACTGTATGCTATTACACTCTACACCAATCCATTCTATAACACTTCAGTCTACACGGCCCCACTGCACTCGCCTCCCCTCTATGCTACTCTACACTATTCCACTGTACACAACTCCTCCATACAACACCACACTCTACGCTATTCAAATGTAATTGTAAATGTAAATGTGCTAGTACTTATATAGCGTGCAGCTACCCCGGACTGGGGTCTCCCGGCGCAGTATTCATACCGCTAGGGAACCCTTCCTGGCTTTTCCTGTGAAATGTCCACTCCTGGGCATCCCCAGGGTGAAGCCAGGCATCCCCAGCGCTGTGGGGCCATTGTGGAGATTAAGCAAGCTATTGCCCAGAGTTGCCGCGTGGGACCCATGATTAGAATAGGCACTGAGGCGAGAATATCCGGTCCGCGGAATTTAGAGCCCGAGACCCTGCCGCGATGGGAATCGAACCCTGGTCCCGGACCAGTGCTCTGCATCGAGGTCTGCCGCTCTAACCATTGAGCCACACTTCTCCACTCCTTGCCACTCCAGTGTTCACCACTCCACAATATGCTATTCCACTGTACACCACTCTACTCTATGGCACTCCACTGTATGCTATTAAACTGTACACCACTCCACTGTATGCCACTGCACTCTACGCCACTCCAATGTATGCCACTCCACTCTACTACTCTGAACGATACTCCACTATACACCACTCCACTCAACGCTATTCCATATATGGCACTCCACTCTACACCACTATACTCACCATTATTCCACTCCAAATCACTTAGCAGTACCATTTTCCATTGTATGCCACCCCACTCTACGGCACTCCACTATACGCCACTGCAGTCTACGCTATCCCACTCTACATCCCTCCACTTTACACAACTCCACTATACACTATTACACTGTATGCCACTGCAGTCTACCCCATTTCACTCTACCCAGCTCTACACCACAACACTCTACTCTATGGTATTCCACTCTACACATCTCCACTCTCGGGCCCTGTTGTTTATACTATTTCACTAGACTCTCCTCTACTCTATACTATTCCACTCAACACTATTCCATTCTATACTGTAGTCACCCCACTCTACCATGCTCAGCTCTACACCACTGCACCGTACATTAGTGCACTGTACTCTATTCACCATATGCCACTCCACTTGATGCCACTCTACTGTATACTACTACACTGTATGCCACTCCACTGTACACTACTCCACTGTATGCAACTCCACTATATTCTATTCCACTGTATGCATCTCCAGTATACGCTCTTCACTGTACCCCACTCTACTCTACGCCACTCCAGTCTATGCCACTGAACTCCATGCTATTCAAATCTATGCCACTACATTCTATGCCGCTTGAGCCTATGCCAGTACACTGTACGCTACTCCATTCTATGCTGTTCCACTCTATACTATTCCACTCTATACTATTCCACAATGAGTAACTCCTGTCTACTCCACTCTATGCTGTTCCACTCTACAGCACTCCATTGTATGCCACTACATTATACACCATTCAACTCTATGCCACTCCATTCTATGCCACTTCACTCTACGCGACTCCACTGTATGCTATTACACTCTAACCCACTCTACTCTTCACCACTCCATTGTATGCTATTCCACTTTATACCACTCCACTTTATACGACTCCACAACTCTCCACTGTATGCTATTTCACTCTATGCCACTCCATTGTACACCATTCCACTCTAAGTCACTCCACTGTACCCCACTTCACTCTACGCGACTCCACTATATGCTATTCCACTCTATACCACTACACTCTATGCCACACCATTGTACACCATTCCACTCTAAGTTACCTCACTGTACCCCACTTCACTCTATGCCACTTCACTATACGCTAGTCTACTGTATGCAACTACACTCTATGCCACTCAACTCTACATTATTCGACTCTATGCCACTCCACGCCACTCCACTTTACGCTACTCCAGTGTTCGCCACTCTACTATACATCACTTCTCTCTATACCAATCCACTGTGCGCTATTCCACTGTATGCAACCCCACTCTATGCCACTGCACTTTACACTGTTCCATTGAACGCCACTCCCTCTACCCAACTCCACTCAATGACACTTCACTGTATGGCATTCCTCTGTACACTACTGCACTTGACAGAACTACACTCTACGGTGCTCCTCGCTATGCTATTCCACTCTACCACACTGTGCACCACTCCACTGTACGCTATTCCACTCAATGCCACTCCACTGTACGCCAATCTACTTTATGATAGTTCACTCTGTATCGCACTCTATTGTACACTACTACACTCTACCAAGCCCCATTTTTTCCCACTCTACTCTACGCTATTTCACTGTGTGTCACTCCAGTGTATGCCACCACACTGTAAACCACTCCACTCTACATTATTCCACTGTATGCCACTCCATTCTAGTCAAATTGATTCTATGCTGTTTCACTGTATGAGACTCCATTGTATGCTACTACACTGTGCACCATGAGACACTATCCTATTCCACTGTATACCATTCCACTTTACACCACTCCATTCTACACCACTCTACTATACACTATTCCAGTGTATGCCACTCGAATCTACCCTATTCCTCTGTATGCCACTCCACTCTACGCTACACCACTGTACACCACTACAGTCAATGCTATTCCAGTCTTCACCACACTACTCTAGGCTAATCCACAGCATGCCTCTCCACTTTATGCCAGTAAAGTCCAGGTTATTCCACTCTACTGCACTCCACTCTAGTGCTACTCCATTCTTCGCTACTCCACTGTATGCCACTCCACTCTACATTATTACACTGTACATCACTGCACTCTACCCCACTGAAGTCTACCCCTCCACTCTACATTATTCCATTCTGTGCCCTACATGCTCTCTACTTCACTCTACTTCGTTGTACTCTATTACACTGTATGCCACTTCATTCTACGGTATTCCTGTGTATGGCACTCCACTCAACGCAACTACTCTATATGCCACTCCACTCTACTCTATTCCACTGTATGCCACTCCATTCTAAGCTTTTCCACTCTATGCCAATGCACTGTATGTCACTCCATTGTGTGATACTCCACTTTCCCCCACTCCACTCTATGCTATTCCACTGTATGCAACTCTAGTATACGTCACTTCACTCTACGCTATTCCACTTTATGCCACTCCACTCTACGCCACTCCCTCCACTGTACACTTTTCTACTGTAAGCCACACCACTGTACGACTCAACTCTATGCCACTCTACTCTACACCACTACACTGTATTCTATTCCACTGTACACCACTTCTCTGTATGCCACTGTATACCACCACACTTTACCTCACTCCGCTCTATAGCACTCCACTCTATACCACTCTACTCCACACTTTTTCACTCAACGCCACTCTACTCAACGATTTTCCACTGTACACCACTCCACTCCATGCTTTTCGACTGTACACCATTCTACTGTACCTTTCTCCACTCTACGCCACACAGCTCTACACCACTTCACTGTCCACTGTATGTCACTCCACGTGATCACACTGCACTCTACTCCACTATACAACACTACACTGTATGACGCTACAGTGTACAACACTGTCTTCCACAATCCTGTACACTTTAAAATACATTTGTATTGAAATAAAAAACATTAAAATTCAATGATAAAAACAAAGGTTAAACCTTTGTTATATTTAGGAACACCCTATTTATACTTTCTATGCAAACCAAACATAAACTACACAAAGATTACAAATTCTAAAGTTATACCTTAAATATATAATGTATGCACCACCTGGTGGGGCTGTGCCCAGCACTTCCCCCATCCTGCCGTTGATGGCCCATCCAGGAACACCTAATCCTCCTATTGTGTAGCTATCTGCGAGGAACATGTAAAGACCATCTGTCAACTACACCCAGTCATGTGACCCAGGAACCCAGACTGCAGGCACCAAATAGGGCATGAAAATGCTATCTTTCTAAAAGTTACATTTTAAAAAGTATAACTAATTACTTTACCATTAAGATGATTTTAAGTTACAGTTTCTCTGACATTCAACATGAATTTTTCATCTGTTCCCAATCAAAAGTTAGCACTTATTAAATGTAATAAAGTAACCCAATATAATCCTATGGGAGAGGTAGACCTCACAGTAGTGAAAAATAAATGTAGAAGTTTTTCGCTACCAGGACAAGTAAAACATGAAAGTACCTTTTAACAACAATGCACCCTACCCTATGGGCTACCTAGGACCCACCTTAGGGGTGACTTATATTCAATAAAAGGAAAGTCTAAGGCTTGGCACAGGGGTTATATTGCCAAGTTGACAGTTTAAAACTGCTTGCAGGCTGCAGTGGCAGGCCTGGGACAGGTTTTAAGGGGCTACGTAACTGGGGGGCACTGTAAGTACTGCAGACCCACTAGTAGCATTTGATTTACAGGCCCTGGTTATATGGGATACTACTTTACTAGGGACGTACAAGTAACTTAAATTGATTATAAGCCAATGAGGTGTAAGTCAATTTTACCATGTTTTAGGGAGTAAACACAATCACTTTAGCACTGGTAAGAAGTGGTAAAGTGCAGAGAGACCTAAAACCAACATAAACAAATGATGATAAACAGGAGGATGAAGACAAAAAGTGTTGGGGGGAGGAATGAACACCCTAAGGCTGACACGTGTTACAGGTGACATCTTCACGTTTATTTTCATAGTATTATTTAACATTACTTGCTAAGTAAATTAATGTTTGTATTACTCTTTTTAAAACTGAGACAGCAGTGTTTTATTTCCTCTTCAAGTACTGTTTTTAAGAGTGCAAGTGGGCATATCTATTCATTCTGCATCAGTACGTGTCATAGACCTCCCTGTTGCTGCAGAATGTGGTGAGGAGTCCCTTAGACTCCTGCAAATCGCGGATATCCACAGGCTTTAGGCTAAATGGCCCCCCCTGGAGTGTGCAATTCCCCTCTTCAGGAGCTGGAGGAGCCTATGTCACGCCCCTGCTACGCATACATATCTTTCCAGTAGGGATATTTCTATTATTTTGAATGCTTTGAGTGGTTTACCTTTTTTCATTGCTCTCTTATAGGTTTGCAAGAACTACTTGGGTCGTGTATACTTTTATTTGGTGAATGGCTCTGAGGTGGCTGACATAGGCAGCGAAGTGGATAACCTCACATTCGAGCAACTTTTTGTAGCTGTACAGGAAAGTATTGGTTTCCTTTACGATGAACTTGAAGAAGAAAAGCAGAAGGTAATGCGTCTCCATTGATTCATTTGTTGTGATTTGATCAAATCATAGTATTAATAGGATCTGGCATTTTGTATTTTAGAAAGAATTGTAATGTCAAGAATTTGCCATCTTTGGGTTTTCTTTACAGCTCACATAGATTTGATTTACTACCTGCAAATAGAAGTAGCAATACAATATCTATGCTCAACTTTCTGTAAGTACTAATGCAACTAATATTATTAACTGCAGGCTTGCAATGGAAATAAAATAAATTAATCTTACCAAGGGAGCAATTAAAATAATGTATTCTCATATAATAATAATCTAACTTCATTTTATCATAAAACTAGAACATGACACAGAAACTTTAAAAACAGTGTTTTTGTACTTGCTTGAGGAAGTATGTTTGTAGGATAGCAAAATAGCAAAGGCATTGTAACACTGCGTGCTTCATGTTATTCAGGGTAAATATCAACATGGACAAATATTACATTCGCATCCAGTCTTTTACAATGCAAATCTGTCTTATATGAGCAGTGGGCATTGAGCATTTTACACTCTTCAAAAATGTACATGGCCTCATTTAAATTGTCACCAGAAAATCTTATATTTTCTCATAGGTTTTGGGGGACTCCAACCCTGAGAAATGTGTCAGGGAAGTGAGCAGGAAAATGATTGGCAGTATTGCAGCTTCCTATATGTAAGAGAGATGTGGGGATCTGATCTTAACTGGCCTATCCGGAGTTACATACATTTCTCAAGTAACCAAGGGCTGAGAAAGTCTTTAAGGAGAACATAGGTGCCATAGAGCAAAAAATGTAGGAGAAACCCAGGGTCTGTGAAAAGTTGGCCATTTAAGCAGAGTTTGACGTTACGATATGAGATGTTGCAGCATATTTATTTGTAAATAGACTTTTAAATGCTCAATGTTTATTTCCTCATAGGTAGAGTATTACAAAATGGGTGCAATACAGTTTTTTTTTTATATTTCTTTTTATTAACAAATTGAATCAACGGCACAAGGCAGTTCACAGTTCAAATCACTTTACATTCTCTTTCCCCACACCTTCGTAAAATCCATATCTACATGCATGTTAGATTCAAGCTTGGGTTGTATCCTCCAGTCTACATTTGATCATTCGTTCCAGTCCTGCAAAGGCGAATCCACTTCTTCGAACATCCCCTGGCTATGTATAAAGTCTTTTCACGAAACATACACCAGTCCATATCTCTCTTCCAAATCGACACTGTAGGTGCCTGAGTTGCCCCCCACCTCTGTGCAATATTACATTTTGCTATCATCAATCCCAACGTGACCCAGGTGACACGTGTGCGATTTAGGTCGGTGGGTTCCCACACATTTAGAAGGCACCTTTTAGCTTCCAACGTGATGTCATGCGTGAGCACCTCGCTCAGTACTTCATGTACCTTTCTCCAGTATCTCTGTATGTGCGTGCATTCCCATAATATATGGAGGAATGTTCCTTCAGTGCCACAGCCCCTTCTACATGCATTATCCTCTGCCCTCCCCATACACACCAGCCCCGGCCCAGTAATGTAGAATCTTCAGCTGCACCAGCCTCAGTCTAGCCGATATGGCCACTTCACGTGGTGAGGTGACAGCTATTACCCAATCCTCATCGTCGAGTATGATGCCATCTCTTTCCCATTTTTCCCATATCTTCAGGAGGGGTTCGCCGGAGTGGTTCACTAATTTTTTGTATGTAAGCGAGATGGCCTTGGTTGGCAAATGGGCATCTAAAATACGGTCCTCCAAGGGGGAGGACTCGGGGGGGTCACTCCCTTCTGGAGACAGGGCTGCAGTGCATGCCGCACATGCATGTATCGAAAGTATTCTGTAGGGGCTAGATCATACTCCTTTTGCAAGGTGGGAAACGATTTAACCTCCCCTTTCACCCAGAGATCGCCTACTTTTGAAATACCCAAGGTCCCACTTGTTGAAGCCTCTAGAGGACCAAAGATTTCCGAGCAGTTCTAAGTCCCACAGCGGGGTGGCCAGTGTCACCTTGCGGTCCCAGCCCAAGCTTCTGTTAGCTGCCAGCCATATTTGTACCAAAGGCCTCGTCGGCCCGGTCAGTTGGCGCCTCCCTGCGGCAGAGTAGAGCGCTCGGCTGTAGTTTCCCCCTGGTAGTAACCACCGATCCATCGCGTAGCCCAGGTCATTGGCTTGCCTATACGTACCATGATTAATGGCTGCCAAGTGTGCTGCCCAATAGTATTTCTTTAGGTCGGGGAGGCCGATACCACCATCGTACCAGGTAAGATTCAATTTGAGCATTGCTATGCGGGGCTTCCCGATCCAGAGCAAGCTCCATAGCAGGCTTTCACTTTCTTTAAAATAACTTGCTGGGATAAGATCTAGCGAATTCTGCAACACATAAAGAAACCGGGGTAGGGACATCATTTTAAATAAGGATTCTCTTCCCAACAGCGAAAGCAATAGCGCCTTTCAGCGTTCCGAGTCACTCTTGAGTCTCCATAGGGGTTGGAGCAGGTTGTGAACATATCTACTAGCGGGGTCATTTGTAAGGTAAATACCAAGATATTTGAAACCCTGCGTGGTAATCTGTATCGGACAGTTTCTGGGTAAGCCAGTGAGTGGCCCCCGAAGAACATATAGAATCGACTTAACCCAGTTGATTGAGTATCCAGAGTACCCGCCAAAAATGACAAAAATGGCGAATACCGCAATAAGGGAGGCTTTTAGAGAGTGAAGGAACAGCAGTATATCATCTGCGTATAATGATATTCTGTCCTCCCACGGGTCTGCCCATCTAAGTCCTTTTATCACCGGGTCTCTCCTCACCCAGGACGCTTAAGGCTCCAGGGCCAGAGCGAACAGGAGGGGGAGAGAGGGCACCCCTGTCGGGTTCCTCTGCTAAGACTGAAAACCTCAGATTTTTTATTATTTACCACTACTTGGGCTAAAGGTTTCGAGTAAAGGAGCCGCACCCACTGAGTGAATCGGGGCCCAAACCCCATTTTCTCAAGTACTGCAAAAAGGTATGGCCATTCGAGCATATCGAATGCCATAGTGGCATCTAACGATACCTGTATCGCCTCTTCCTGGATTGTTGTTGCCCTCCCCATTACCCCGTGGACTCTGCGTAAATTCAGAGCAGTGTTCCGCTGGGGCATGAAGGCGGATTGGTCCGGATGTACCAGATTGTTGATTACTTTGATCAATCAGGTGGCCAAGAGCTTTGCCAAATTCTTGGGTGCGGCGTTAAGCAAAGAGATCGGCCTATAAGAGGCACAATCTGTACGGGCCTTGCCTTCTTTATGAATCACTACTAAATTTGCTAGTCTTTGATCATGTGGCAATTCCCCTCGCTCTTTAATTTCCTCGAACATTCTACGCAAATGAAGAGCAAGAACGTCTGGCCGGAGTTTATATAGCTCAATCGGCAGACCATTGGGTCCTGACGCCTTCCCAGAGTTGAGGCTTCTAACCGGCTGCGCAATCTCGTCTGCTGTAAGCACCCATTCCAAATACTCTAAATCAGGGGAGGTGAGTTTTGGTAGTGTGATGTCTCATAGGAGATCCCGGGAGTCCTGTAATGTATACGAGTTTTGCGAAGAGTATACCTGTGCAAAATGGAGCGCAAATGTATTCGCAATGTCTTGGGGTTCAGTGAGTGTATTTCCCGACTTGTCTATGTTCTCCGGCACTACTCTACTTGCGAGTTTTCTTTTATCCAGCCAAGCAATCAATTTCTCAGCCTTGTCCCCTTGATCGTACATTCTACCCAGAGTCTCTCTACCAAGTTCTTTAGCTTTGTTCATTACCAGGGCTTTTTAGCTGTCCCTCTTCCATTGTAGGACGTGTAGGGTATCGGGGTTTGGTCCCTTAGCTATTTCATCCTCCAAGCAGAAGATTTCCCCCTCCAAAGTCTCCTTCTCCCTGACCTTTTCTTTCCTCACCCCTGCTATTTGGGAGAGTGCTTGGCCCCGTATCACCGTTTTAAACGCTTCCCACAGGGTCTGGTGGGAACTTACAGATCCCTCGTTTTCTTGAAAGTAATGTTCTATTGAAGTTTGCAGTGCTTCTCGTACCACTGGGTTTCGGAGGTGCCATGGATTTATGGGCGCTACTCTACCCACTCTATGCTGACCTATTACTAGCTGGGCCCACAGTGGAGACTGATCCGAAATACCCGTGCCATGTACCTGATTTCACGTATGCATGCCAGGTGGCCTGGGGGGACCAGCAAATAATCTATTCTGGATTGGCTGTTGTGAGCGCCCGAGTGAAATGTGAATTGGATTGTGTCTGGATGGCCGTAAGATTGCCATGTATTCTGCAACCCCAAAGCTGCCAAAAAGTCCAGGAGCCAGCTGTTAGAGGGACGGAGGTCACTCGGTGGATGCCTGTCTTGGGTACCGCTGACCACTGCGTTGAGGTACCCCCCACCATCAGGAGCCTCTCTGGTATCGTCAATAGAATGGAACCTAGGTCCTTGAAGGCTAGGCCCTGAAGACCCGGCGGCACATATACCGACATGAGGGTCAACACATTCCCCTCCCATTGCCCGGTGATGTCTATGTATCTCCCCCCTGTGTCAACCCACATAGACTTCACCATCATAGGAAAGGAGTTCTTTAACAGTATACCCGTGCCTCTCGACCCCGATGTGAAGCCTGAGTATGCCACTAGAGTATTTCCCCAGCGGTTGAGGGCCTTACAAGTGTTTCCCACCAGATGGGTTTCCTGCAGCAATACTACGTCAGGGGCATGTCTCCTAACATACTGCATTACCACCGCTCTCTTCACGTTGTCTCCCAAACCATTTACATTCCAGCTCATAAGTTTAAATTCTTTATCTCAATGCATGCTTCTAGACAGTTAAGTGACACCAATTTGCCCTTGCTGCAGAACTACAATGCTTCGCCGATTCAATAAAAACATACAACTGTTCCTCAACCCCTCCCAACTCCCCCCTCCCTGCTCCCCTTCACTCTGGGCTTGGAACTGCCTTTAACTATCACCATGCAGAGTGCCTGTCGCCCTTAAGACAAACTAAACAAAGAAAATTGGGGGGTCAATGTCCCTCTGCCCTCCCCCCCCCCCGATACACTTTAGTCCATATTTTCCCCAGGGTCAGTCCACTTCGTACTCATATTCTTTCCCATGATCCCCTCGTATGTGAGCAGTGGAAGTCTATACAAAACCTAGGACCTGTCAACAAGTTAGGACGCTAATAAAACAACCAAAGTCCCTTTATACCTCCTAGTCTCTCTGGGAGCTGTGACCGGATGCGCCTTTCCATCCATCCAGCCACTCAGCCGCCTCCTACGGTGCCTCAAAGAATCTGTCTTTCCCACCTGCCTCCACCCGCAGGTGAGCCGGGAACAACATTGCATACTTAAGTCCTTTATCTCTCAGTCTCTTCTTGACTCCCAAGAACGACCTACGGTCTCGATCTTCCCCCTGGCACCCTGTGCGCTCTTTCCACGACAAACATGTTAGACAGGCCCTTAGGTTGCAGTTGCTTGGTGATCAGGTCCTTCACCGCCTGCCCCTCCACTTTTTCAGGTAAGCCCAGGAAACGTACGTTGTTACGTCTGCTGCGACCTTCATACTCGTCTAGTTTGCCACCGGTGATCTTACGGAATGATTGCAATTCCCGAACTTTAGTTTGTGGCTGGCTAGCGTCCTCTGCCAGGCTAGTGGTGGTTCTTTCGAGCTGTTTAACCTTCTCTCTATTGGTGGCCAAGTCTGCTTTAATTAACATGACCTCAGAGGAAATGGCGTCCATTCTGTGTTCCAGGGACGTGCGGATCCCCCCAATGGCTTCCAGAACATCTTTCAAAGTATGCTCAGGGGTTCCATCGTCTGGCCCTCCCACCAACTTATCCTTGGGTAGTTGTTGTTCTGCCATGGCCGCCTTGGAGCAGGTATATCTGTCCAATTTGTTAGTTTGGGTGTTTTCGGGCCTCTTGGCGTTGGACATACTTATGGTTTAGGGAGTATTGAGGTTCTGGACTTTTAAGAGTCCAGAGGTGTCAGGGAAACAACACCCGAAGACCCCTGAGTTCCCCCTGTCCCGGTGCACAAATAAACAGAGACACGGGCTTCTCGATGGCGGCGTCAAAGACCAAGGTTTATTTACTGCAGGGACACAGAAATCATAGGAACCACACAGAGGCAGAATCTAGGAGACTGTTCGAATTGCATTAAGTGGGTCGTTTCTTAAATACAAGAATATTTCTCATGCCCAACCCGGTATCCTAAACAGATAATAAATAAATATCAAACAATGACTAGTTGTAGGTTTTCGGTATTCGATCAGGCTCTCTTGTCAGTTCTTCATTCTCTACTTGATCCTCCCCGTCATAAAAATCGTAACCTCCCCATTGTAAAAGCCCAGAAGGAAAGGAGCAGAGCCAGGTGCAAAGGATTGAAATGTAGGATAAGAGGTGTTTATGGATCATAAACGGGCAGGGCAATCGTCTTCGGCCTTTCAGTCAGGACAACAGACACGAGAACCAGTATAGCAGGACTGGCCTCAGGCAAGGGAGGCGGCTTGATTCTGCCTAGTCACGCATCGTCAGCCTTTCTCGGGCTCGAGCTTACGTGTCCTTAACAAGGTGATCCTGCCAGGGTCATCGTCCGTTCATTGACTATGTGAGGGCAAGAAACAAAATGGATGCCGTAACTAAAATGGGTGCCATGACTTTAGTGACAGAATGGCCTTTTTTCCAGTGAATTCATGCTAGTTGCGCAGCGAAAACACCGTCATGTATACAATGGATCATTTGCGGTTCATTGGTACCAAAATCGTGTCAGTACTACGATACCGAATTCACGGGTTCGGATCGCTACAGAACCTCAGACCGTCCTTTTGCCCTTACATAGGCAATAACTCACTCTATGTCAGAGTCCATTTCTATGTTCATTAGGTCACTGATATGTTGTTGTAGCATTACTTTATCTCGTGGTGCATCTCCGAAAACAGGTGGTCTTTTTACGCACGATGAAACACAAACGCTACATAAGGCAGGGCCACACTGAATAATGAGACAGCACGAAAATAAAAATACTAACGTAACACCAATGACCATTAGAACCTTCCACCCCCATGCAGATAACAGATTCCAGAACCATCCCATTAGTGACCAGTCACCTTCCTCTACGTGAATGGAGTCGGAGATTTTGTGTAACTTAGAGATGGCCTTGTATACTGTTGGCGCATTATCTGGGATAAAAACGCAGCAACTTGATTGGATCATCTGGCATACCCCACCTCGATCTGCAAGTAACACGTCAAGAACCATACGGTTCTGTAACGTCATGAGGTGATCCGCTTGAAGCTCAGCTGTCAGGTTACTAAGGGCACCTGTAGTTTCGATAATGGTGGATTCAACTACTCGTGTTAATTGACGCAGGTTTCTACTGTTGGCCATAGGCCCCAGAACGGGGGGAAACCTTTGAAAAAGTCTCCTGCTTCTTGGCCAGCAGTATCCTCTTTACTGAATACACCTCTCACAACTCTCGTTTTGTGATAGTCCGGTGCAGCAGTGTATGTCGGAGGTAACAGTTGAGCGATATAACATGAGCCTGAGAAGTCAGCGGGCAGCCATGTATATGCTCTGTCTTGACAAACAAAATAGGTACCCTTAGCGGCTAAGAATGCAGGGGAAGATTGTGACGGGAACACGTATGTTTCAATACAGTCACTCTTCCCTAGTCGAGCTTTCGGATTCCTCCCATTGCCTTGCAAACAGACCTGACCTTGGTGGGGTACGACCCAGATCGGAGTTGAGCTCTTACGTTTGTTCTCACCCAGAGTGATGCCATATTCTGTAATGTTCCACCCCATGTAAACTCGCAACTCATCCTTGGGAATGTACGGAGTATTAGTGACATCTCTCACCATATCAGTGATTCCTTTTACCAAGGCTCTATTAGCAGAGTTATACCGGGTGGAACGCGGAGGTCGTGGAGGGTAGGTCTCTAGAGCATAGGCGAACATGGTCTGAAATGCCCAGAATGATCCATTATAACTGAAAGGCAGAACCAAATAAGGGATGCCCTTGTCCATGGTATGTGGTATCAGGCCACATACCCAGCAGTTTGTTGTGTTAACCACTAGTTGATGTTGGTGCAAGAGCTGAATGAAGGTGTTATTTATAAACTCAGAGCGTCGAGCTTGCTCGTGGGCAGGAAAAGGATGAAAAGAATGAATAGAACCAATAGTCGGGGAAACAGAAATATGGGGAGATACTGTAGACGTAACAGGTGCAAAGATCAATTGAATACCAAAAATAATTCCGCCTATCAGAGTTATAAAAACAATCAGAAGTGTCAGGGCACATTGCATTAGGAAACATTTACTATACAATATGTCATATAATTTTGTCTTGTGCACATTTATGACTTTAACCCGTCGTAATTCAGGAAGCTCCATCTTCTACAACCGTTCGCAACGGATGGTTTGTACCTGTTAAAAACTTACCTCTGTTTATCCTGGGAGTTCCCAAGACAAACAGAAGAAACCGACCTAATGTCTGATTCACTGTAAATTAAAACAAGGCACACGTTACGACCCTACGGTAACCCAGACGGCAAGGTAAGAGGATAGCAAAAAATAATAAAAGCAAACTTCCTGACTGTACGGGATGCAATACGATCAAAACAGTTTTACAGTTATCAAACAGAAATGTAATAATGCAATGTCATCAGTTCATCACATGAGAACGTAGATTATATCTGTACTTTCCAGGCCTTGTTTGGTCTTGAAATAGCTGGTCCACAGGTGCAGAAATGTTCGATTCCACAGGTGACAAGTGTTCACTTTGTACAATACTCGGTTCAGGATTCAAAGGAGCGGTTTCTGCTGAGGTGTCAAAATTCTGCGTTTTAGTTCGTGGATGGTCAGTTAGGTACTCTGCATCACTGAAAGGGATGTGCCTAGGAACAGGTTCTGTCTCGGATACACCAATTCCCTGTCTAACCCAGTTGTCATAGGGGAGTGGGAGAGGGACACGCTTCGTGTGGCTGGCGTGCACCCAATTTTTCCTGCCAGCTAGGCGTACTGCAGTTCTGGTTACGAGGAGGACCTGGAACGGGCCCACGAATCTTGGCTGAAGGTTTCGAGTACGTTCAAAGTTCCGCACTACAACCTGGTCGCCGGGTTTCAACGTATGGCCTGGACTCTCCGGCAGTTTAGGCAAGGATTCGAATATCTGTTGATGAATAAGGCTCAGTTTAGCAGTCAGATCATGAAGGTAATCAATCAACATTGGGTATTCTATCTGTTTGAATTCCTTTGGCCTAGGGACTCCCCAAACATTAGCAGGGCGGCCGAACACAATCTCATATGGGCTAAGCCCTACTCGAGAGTGTACAGTCGCTCTGGTGGACAGTAAAGCTAGGGGCAGTGCGTCTGGCCAAGAGAGACCAGTGGAAGCTTGAATTTTTGCGAGCTTCAGCTTCAGGGTGCCATTGTACCCTTCCACCAAACCTGCTGACTGTGGATGATTCGCACTGTGGAATTTTCTTACAATTCCTAGACCTGCACACACACTCTTCATAACTTTCCCTACAAACTCACTTCCGTTGTCTGACCAAACAATCCGTGGCATACCATACCTAGGGAAGTATTCTTTGAGGAGGATTTTGGCAGTGGACATGGCAGTGTTATCCTTTAATGGGTATGCTTCAATCCATCTTGAAAAGGCACATACTACCACTAGGACATACTTAAGATTGTTACACCTGTCCATATGGATATAATCCAATTGAATCACCTCAAAGGGACAAGAAGGGGGAGCAAAATGACCAGTTGGGGTTGGGGTTCCCTTGCCAGGATTATGCATCAGGCATACCATGCAGTTTTTCACCACTCTTTCCGCACACTTAGTAATTCCATCATTCTTCCATACTGGAGCTAACATTTTACAGATCCGTTTCGAACTGATGTGCGCCGCTCCATGCGCCATCGTGACTACTGCAAGTACATACGCATCAGGTAACATCCAGCGTTGCTGCTCAGACAGATCAATCCAACATCCACTTGGATCCATTTTACCCGTTTTCTCCTTCCATTCATTCTTCTCATTTTCAGTTGCTTCATTCTGGATTGCTTTCACACTGTCAATCGTATTTTCACACATTCCTGATTCAGCAATCCATCTTGCAGACGTTGCAACATACATTCGGCTCGTCATGTTCTTGGCCGTTTCTTTAGCGACCTCATCAGCAAACGCATTCCCTCGGCCAACATCATCCGTAATCTTTCGATGTGCACTGCACTTCACAATCGCAACTTCATTCGGTAGGGTCAGGGATTCTAATAGATCGTTGACTAACTGTCCATGTTGGATCTTAGTTCCATGGGACGTGAGAAAACCTTTTTCTTTCCAGAGACGCCCAAAATTGTGTGCGACGCCAAAGGCGTACTAGCTATCAGTAAACACATTCACTCTCTTTCCCTCAGCTAAAACACACGCTCTTGTCAATGCAATTAATTCTGCTGCTTGGGCAGAATTCTGACTCACTCTTGCAGTCTCAACAATCGTACTCAAAGTCGTAACTGCATACGCGGCCGTCACATCACCATTCTGTAGTTTAAAACAGGACCCATCGACATATAACGTGCCGTCTGGGTCTTATAACGGAGTATCTTTCAAATCAATTCTACCTTTTGTCTCTTCCTCAGTTCTGAAACAACAATCATGGGGCTCTGAATCACTCGACTCCTGAGTAGTCGGCAACAGTGTTGCTGGATTCAATATGTTACATCGCTTGATCTGAATGTGACTTGCCAAAAGCCTCAGCTCATAGCCTGATAATCTAGCACTGGTGAGGTGCTGAGTTTTCGTTCGATTCATGAGTGTATCCACAGCATGTGGAACCATGACTACTAACATGTTGTTCATGACTAGTCCAGCAGACTGCAGAATAGACACTGCGGCTGCTGCCGTGGCTCTTAAACAACTTGGCAATGCTCTGGCTACCGGATCTAATGTGGATGAAAAGTACGCACAAGGCCGTTGTTTGTCGCCGAATTATTGTGTTAATACACTTAATGCACAACCTTCTCTTTCATGGACATATAGTGTAAACGGCTTACTGTAGTCAGGAGTACCCAACACAGGAGCTGAACACAGCGCATCACGTAAGTCAGAGAAGCTCTGCTGACATTCATCAGACCATGGCAAAGGGCTCGGAACACCTTTTCCAGTCAGGGCTACCAACGGTTTTGCCATGAGAGAAAAATTTGGGATCCATTGCCTACAGTATGACGTAATACCCAAAAACGCACGCACTTCTCTTTGTGTGCTTGGTACAGTCATCTGTGAAATTGCTTTGATTCTCTCTGGGGTCAACCTTCTTTCCTCCTTTGACAAAAGATGACCTAATAGGTCACTTCTTGGCAACAATATTGTAGTTTAGAAGGTGACACCTTGTGATGTAAGTCTGACAAATGACGCAATAAAGAAATTGTAGCTGCTTTGCAAGTTTCCTTGTCATCAGCAGCCAGTAAAAGATTGTCTACGTATTGGATCAGAGCAACACCATGAGGAAGTACAAGAGCGTCTAATTGACTTTTTAATGCTTGGCTATAAATTGAAGGGCTTTCACAATAACTTTGTGGAGCGCGTTTGAATCTGAAACTGCGTCCTCCTAAGGAGAAACCAAAAATGTCTCTACTTTCTTCTGCTATGGGAATGCTGAAAAATGCATTTTTCAAGTCGATCACCGTAAACCATGATGCCGATGCAGGAATCAACGTCAATAATGCAGTGATATCTGGGACTACAGGAAACTGTGGAATCACTATTTTGTTAACTTCTCTGAGGTCAATCACAAATCTGTAAATTGGAGGTTTGGAAGGGTCAGTACGTTTCAGAATCGGCAGAACAGGACTATTGCAGACGTTTCCTCTAGTTTCCTCTATCACATCTTTCTGTATCAAGTCTTTTACAATCAGCAAGAGTGCTTGTTCACCTTCATTCGAAATCCGATACTGTGGGATTCGTGGACATTTAACATTCGCTTTTAGACTTACCACGTAAGGGGGAATTTCCAAGAGGCCTACATCGTTGGGACCAGTTGCCCAAAGAGTATCAGGGAGAGAACGCAGCTCCAGTGGGAGCTTGTCCATCGACATGTATATCGGGGAGATGACTCTTTTACCTAATGTGAGCTGTACTCCCGAAGGAGAACAGTACAACGTCGCATGCAGGCGTTTCAACAGGTTTAAACCAAGCAGATTCTCATTACAACCGGTTGTTAAGATGAGGGGTGCTTCTAGCTCGCATGGCCCAACAGTGATAGATAAAGGACTGGACACAGGATTGTGAACAGGGGCGCCTGAGAAACCTACTGAAGTGTTCGTTAAGCCGGACAAAGGTGCGCCAGGGAGTTTCGCGCACATGATTGAACTTTTTGCCGCACCAGTATCCAACAGAAACGGTTCGACCACGCCTGAGGTAACTACTGTGACATAAGGTCCACTCTGATCAACTGGAACTGATACTACTCCCTCTCTCTGCCTGCGGCTGTCCTATTGTTCGCTTCTTTGAATCTCTTCATTATGATCACAGTAATCTTCAACATGATACTGTGGAGATCTACCTGGCTGCGTAGGTTGTACATTTCGCTGGTCGAAATAATTCGATTGGCGATCAGCCTGTGGTGTCATCGTACCACGCCCTCTACCTCTAGGAGCTTGCATAAACCCAACATTACCTCTCTGAGCTGGGACACCACTAGTTTGTGGGTGTAGTACTGGACACTCATTCTTATAATGACCCTCCTTTTTACAATAAGCACACTGATTCCATGCTAACTGTTGTCGGGGGAAACTATAATTAAATCTCTGGGCCGTCCCTTGCTGGAATTGCGGTTGTGGCTGAAACTGAGGTCGCTGCTGTGAATCTGACTGATTCGAACGAGGCGGATATGCCTGTTGCAAAAGAACTTTGGTTTTTAAATCTTTCGTTTTCTTTTCTGACTTTTCCTTCTCTTCTTTCTCTCTATTCTCGTAATACTGAGCAGTTGCAAGTATCTGTGCTGTCGTCGACACTGCCCATGCACTTTCAGAATCCTTTAACTTGTTACTAAGCTCAGGTAGTAAATTAAACACGAACTTATCAACAAACAATCTCTGACCTCCCTCGGTACTCATATCTTGCCCACTGTGATCTACGAAGGTCTCTTCAAATCTAGTGAAGAAGTCAGAGACGCTTTCGTCCTTCTTTTGCTTGCATGCTGATAGTTTATCCCAATTTACTCGTAACGCTGGCATCAGCGTTTTCATCAGATTAATTATTCTGCCAGGTAAGTCAGCAATCAGAGGTTCAGGTTTAGCTCCACCAACTTGCTGTGCGTCTGCCGCTATGATAGCTGGCCAATCACCTCCTAAGGCGACTGGGTGGTTCTCTTGCCGAATCTTGGCCCATATAGGCTGTGGCACTACATTACCAAATAGCATTTCAATGTCTGCCAAATTCATGATACACGCTTGGACTGTCTGTGTTAATTCTTTGTAATAACCTGCAGGATTTTTACGAGGGTCTGGTAATGCTTGTTTCACTGCTAATACTTCAGCCCGTTTCCAAGGAATGTGTATCCACACTCTCTGGAATTGTGCTGGAGCAGCTGCAATACCCAAGTTCCCATCAGCGGCAACTGCTTCGCGCCATATGGGCGGAACTTCTCTCATCGGATACTGACCTCGTCTTTTCCTAGTTATCGGTGTACCATCAGGGTCCCTTGTCGCCCGAAAAGGGGACTCATCCCTATAAGCTAAAATTAATTCTATCGCTCTCCCTACTTCTGAACCTATCACCATTCCTGCGGCAAATTTCTGCTGAATATTTATTAAATCAGAGGGGACGGAATCTAAGTCATCATCTTCCCATTCCTCACGTACAAGAGAACACATCACGTCAAAAACATAACGTTGAGTTGGTTCATTCCACTGCATAAATGTGTCTAACACTCTTCGTGCATCATACTTCGCAGCTTTCGACATCCACCTAAGAGCTGTCGAATCTAACGTCTCTCGTTCCTCGGGACCAGGAAGCTGGCTACGTCTCTGTATAGAGTCAGAAACGGGGGTCCCAGTTAAGGACCTGTAAAGAGGGGTTAAGATATTAGTTACAGAGTCGGTTATTTTCCGACGAACGGAAAGCGGAGTCACAATGACAGGGCTTGGGGACAGGGCAACTGGAGCAGATGATATAGTAAGGGTAGGAGTAGTAGGTAAAGCAGTTTGCGAAACGACAGGCAAAGGCGGAATAGGCGACCCAGGAAGAGGGGGTGCCGTAGGATCATTGATCACGGGAAAGACAGGAGCTGGATTCAAAGGAAGTGGAGCACCTATCCCAGGCTGACCAGCAGCTGGCTGTACAATAGGTAGTAACTGTGGTGCTGTAATACCCTGTGCATACGGTGGGGGTGAACTCAACAGGTAAGACAACAGGGGATCCTTTTCAGGGTCCTCTGTCGGCTTAGCAGGACATGATGGCAATACAGGGTAACATTTATCAATTGCCAAATTATATTTTCTATTCGCCATCTCCATTGCTTTCTCAGTCTCGTTGACATGCAGCTGCCTAGCAGACTCCATTAAAGTCAACCCTTTCTCTTTCTGTTCTCTCTTTGTTTTCCTAATTTCTCTCTGTTTGGCTTCTTTGCGCCATACGCGAAAAGAATCAAACATCGCCGGCCGGGCTTTTCTCTTAAACAACTTCATTTCTAAATTATCTAGAATTTCCGTTTCGAAACTACCATGCGGTGGCCAACTAAGGACACCATCCTTCTTGGTATAACGGACCCATACTTCATTATACGTAATAGGACCCACACCATGTTTACAATAGAGCTCATATGTAGGAGTCCCAATCGGAGGAACCGAACACGAATCCTCCAACCGTGAATCCCCGTTGCAACGTAACCAGGACAAAAAACAATTGTTACCCTTAGTCATGACAACAAAGACAAATTCCAACCAAAATGCGCAGAGAACTTAGGCCTACCAAAATGAACCAATACCAAATACAAAAGATTATCTTAACAAGAGCAACCAATGATAATCTACAAATCCAAAACAAACGTATCCAAATAACCAAACTGAGCACAACCCACTTAATACTTAACTGAAATGTGGAAGACGTCACCAAGGAGAACCCGTCTACGTCTCGCCGTACTAAGGTCTGCACCTCGGGTCCAAGACAGGACGACAGTCAAGGCAGCGGTCCTCTGTAGCCGTCTGGGAACGGGAACCCTCGTGGAAGAGATCGTCGGGCCACTTTTACGACATGCAGGGATTGATGAAGCGGGGTACCTCCCTCCGGAATCTTCACACGAAACTTCTCGAACTTTTCAGGCTTTGGACCGGTACCGGATGACGTCGCCCCACGTTGGGCGCCAATTTGAGGTTCTGGACTTTTAAGAGTCCAGAGGTGTCAGGGAAACAACACCCGAAGACCCCTGAGTTCCCCCTGTCCCGGTGCACAAATAAACAGAGACACGGGCTTCTCGATGGCGGCGTCAAAGACCAAGGTTTATTTACTGCAGGGACACAGAAATCATAGGAACCACACAGAGGCAGAATCTAGGAGACTGTTCGAATTGCATTAAGTGGGTCGTTTCTTAAATACAAGAAAAATGTCTTGGGGCAACATTACACGAATATTTCTCATGCCCAACCCGGTATCCTAAACAGATAATAAATAAATATCAAACAATGATTAGTTGTAGGTTTTCGGTATTCGATCAGGCTCTCTTGTCAGTTCTTCATTCTCTACTTGATCCCCCCATCATAAAAATCGTAACCTCCACATTGTAAAAGCCCAGAAGGAAAGGAGCAGAGCCAGGTGCAAAGGATTGAAATGTAGGATAAGAGGTGTTTATGGATCATAAACGGGCAGGGCAATCGTCTTCGGCCTTTCAGTCAGGACAACGGACAGGAGAACCAGTATAGCAGGACTGGCCTCAGGCAAGGGAGGCGGCTTGATTCTGCCTAGTCACGCATTGTCAGCCTTTCTCGGGCTCGAGCTTACGTGTCCTTAACAAGGTGATCCTGCCGGGGTCATCGTCCGTTCATTGACTATGTGAGGGCAAGAAACAAAATGGATGCCGTAACTAAAATGGGTGCCATGACTTTAGTGACAGAATGCCCTATTTTCCAGTGAATTCATGCTAGTTGCGCAGCGAAAACACCGTCATGTATACAATGGATCATTTGCGGTTCATTGGTACCAAAATCGTGTCAGTACTACGATACCGAATTCACGGGTTCGGATCGCTACAGAACCTCAGTATGACGCCGTTTGGTAAGTGGAGTGTCTATTTTTGGTAGTTAGGATGGTGAGAGCAGCTTCACAGGCCTTGGTATATCGTGCCAGCAGGATCTGTGTTTCAGACCCTCTCTTCCCAAGAGCACCTCCAGAGGGTTCCCTGATCTCCCTTTTCCCCTTGCCGGTCTCTGCTTTGGGTTGGCTTTCCTCAATGATAATCTCCCACTCAGTCAAGTCGCCTGTTTGTCCACAAGATCACCTGTCCTGGAAGGCAAATCAAATGTTGCGTCAGTTTCCTAGCGCATGCGATTTGTCTCAGATGGGGGGCATCCCTCCGCATCTGCGATCCGCCACGGTGTTGGATGGACCTTGCCCTGAGGGGGGTTGATGGTGTTGTGGGCCCCGTCTTCAATGTCCGAATTGATCCGCGTTTGGGGCTCCTTTCACTTTGCGCGCACTGTGCTTAACGTCTCCCGATGGTCTCTCCTCTTATGCGCTGGATTGCGGCAGGAATGAGGGCCACGTGTGATGATGCCCCACCCGATCCCCAGGCACCACTCACCGCATTACTCACGTCCTGGTGTTTGGGGGAACCAATGTGCATCTCTCGCAGCTGTGTGCCTCCCTCCAGGGCACGGTCCATTCTCTGCACTCCTTCAGCCTGTAATTTTGCCTCAATTTAACCTGTTGATCCGGTGGGTCCACCTCGCCCTCGGTCACTCGATGCATCTGTCGTGGTTTTCCACAACGTCAGGACGGCAGTTCTTCCGAGTCCCGTCCCGACCCCGGCACCCTCCGGTCAGTAGCGTAGTCTCTGGTTGGGATGAGCTCCGAATACCGGGGTCTGCCACACTCGCTGTCTCACCCCGCTCTCACCGTCTCAGGGGGTATCGCACAGCACGATGTTCAAGGGCCAGCAATCCCCCTTGTTTTGGTGCCTGGTGGGCCCAGAGCATCTTCCGCTCGCTGTTCCACTATTCCGGACCCCACCCGCACTCGAGTACCCAGCTTTCCTCGATTAGCAGGCCAGGATTGGACACAGTCGCATCTATGGCTCCTCCGGTCACAGCGGCCCGATCTTGGGCTCCAGTAGCTCCACAGGGCTTCCGTATGCCGATTCTGGCCTCGGGGCACGGATCTGTTTGATGGATATATGCGGGGAGAGTGGGTCAGGCACGGCAAGTTCTTAACCTGCGGCCATTTTAGAACTCCGCTTGGCAACGCCCCCGCAAGACAGTTTTAATATTTGATTGGTAGACTTAGCAGAATTTGGTTTTGCCATATTCCTGAGGGCGGTTGTCAAGGTCAGTCAAAGTGTCCCGTTGCTTAAAAATGAATGCCTTATTATGTGTGACCAAGTTAGGATGCTGTCAATTGAGTTGGGAAGGCAGATATGCTCATGGTGTGTACCTAGTCCTACTACCTCTCACCTATCTCCTCATTGCAATTCCAGGCCACCACCTCAGGGCCTGCCGGTCTTGCTGGAAGGTGAATTCCTGCATTGGATAGCAGCTTGAGGACTTCCAACAGATGACAAGTGTCTGCATTGAGGGAGAAGCAGATATCCTATATCTTGCCTCCACAGGCTCCAATGGCTCCACCTCCTGATTTTGGGTTTGTGTGCCATTCGATTGGAAACCGCAAGAGCTCAAGGCATAAATTGTTTGAATCTCGTTATATAGTGCAGGTGCGCATGTGAAGAGATGGAAAGATCTAGTGCTGAAGCCACATTGGTGGATCCTGTAGCGTAGTGGCCAATTGTGAGCTCAACTGTGTCTTTGCCTCATACATCTCAAGAAGCGTTTTATTTCACTGCCGTTATTCCAGCCACAAGCAATCTTTTTTTTTTTTTTTAAACCTTTTATTTAATAATTTCCATCATGTGCATTACAGCTTCTGATAACCATAAGGTTGACATGCGTTTGTCTGGCATAGTGTTCTCACTTATCTCTTTGCAATACCAAAACATCAGGTGGACAAATCCTGGATAGCATTCAATTACAGCAAGGCTACATGGTTCGAAATGAATGCAATAGAAGTGCATTTGAAACATCAGGGGTACATTTCAGCAGGCACCATATTACTTACATCTCACAAAAATCGCACGTCCCGAAACCTCAAGCAACATTGGTGAAGCAGAGAAACTCAGAGCATAGAACAATGATAATGGAAGGCATGCCATAGATCTTTCGCATGGAGGAGGGAAGCATGGAAGATAAGGAAAAGCATGTTTCATACAACAGTCAAGCATCAGTTCCCAGAGGGGGAGTTTCGACCCATCCGAGTCTCGCCTGAGGAGATAGCTTAGGAGAGGACCCCATATATCCTTGGGCCTAGAAGCACGTGGAAGCGTCTCAGCATAAACAGTCAGTTGCTCCTGACAATAGAGCAGGTCTTCCAGCCAGTCCTTGAATTTCGGAGCTCGTCCCCTGCCCCACCTGCAGGCTACCCTGCGCTTGGCCAGTAGGAATGACATGGCAAGGAACTTGCGATATGACTTGGGTATCTGTGCTGTAGAGCTCAAAAGCGCCATCAGGGGATCTCTCTCCAGTGTGCTATTCGACATTTTCTCAAGTGCCTCAAAGACTTAATCCCAGAACTCCTGTACCTTTGGGCATTCCCATGCTAAATGTATGAATCCGGCCCCTGGCCTTCTACATCTCTCACATCGATCATTATCAGACAGTTTAAATCTATACTTTTTGGCAGGTGTATAGTACAGGCAGTGCAGGAATTTATAGTGTATTAACCGCACTCTACAACTGGCAGAAATTTGTGAAGTTTGGAGACAACAATATGTCCATTGTTCATCAGTCACCTCCCTATCTAGTTCCATATTCCAGTGTGTACAGGCTGGGCTAGTAGCCTCCATTTGTTGTGTGCGTATGCTGTGATAGAGTCCAGATACTAGGTGTTTTCCATCCGTGGACCCCAACATTTGGTGTTATGGGGTAAGGTTCGTGGGTCTTGCGGGAAGTCTGGGATAGCTGACCAAATTCCCTGTCTGATTCGAACATATAGGAAAAAATCTAGAGGCGAGGGTTGAATCCCCTGGAATAACTGGTCTGAAGAGTGGAATAGGCTATCGTGAAAAAGGTCACCCCATTTAGTTTCATTAATCAGTTCGCATAATTGGTGAAAGCCCTTTTCCTGCAATAGTGGTACGCAGGGATGATAGGACAGTGGAAGCTGCGATGAATATGACAAAGGGGAATCAAGAAGGTCTGTGATACAGTCCCATGCGTCAACAGTGCCTGTGACCGTGGTGGGTGACGACGCGCGAGTCCGAATAGGGGCATGTATGATACCATCCAAAGGAATAGGGTCAGAGAGCCAATCCTCCGTAACCACCTGAGGCATGTATCTGGGGGGGTTGATCCAATAATAAGCATAATGAGCTTGCGCGCTTAGAAAATAAACTTCAAAGTCTGGAACATCAAAGCCGCCTTGAGCATAGGGTCTCGTGAGTATGGACCACTTGAGCCTCGGCTGCTTACCTCCCCAAAGCAATCTGAGTAATTCAGTGCGAAGAGATTTAAAAAAGTAGGGACCAGGGTTGTAAGGTATATTCATGAAGAGATATAAGAACCACGGGAGAACAACCATTTTTATCAGGGGAGCGCGGCCGGTGAGCAGGAGAGGTAGAGAAATCCAGTGAGTAACATTGCTGGTAAGTTGTGTGATTGCCGTGCCATAATTGAGACATATGATGTTTTCTCTGTCTCTGGTCAGCTGTATACCCAGGTAGCAAAGGTCAGTATCGCACCATTCCAATAGAAAGTCGAGAGCAAATCTAGTAACTGCAGGTGTCAGAGAAAAAACCTGAGACTTCCCCCAGTTAATACTTACCCTGGATAGCCTACCAAAGACAATGAATTCCCGCAATAGGGGGTTGATGTTTTGTTGAGGATCCCTAACATATAGAGTAATGTCATCTGCATAAAGGGAAATCAAAATTTGGCGTAAGCAACAATGGAAAGCCTTGTCCTGGTGGGGTTGACGAAGCCTGGATGCCAGTGGCTCAATCGCTATGGCAAATAGGAGTGGAGATAGCGGGCATCCCTGCCGGGTACCTCTCGTGATGAACAACGCGGGAGAAAGATGACCATTGATCAACACTTTGGCAGTAGGCTGTTGGTATAGTAATCTGATCCAGGAGATGAACAGAGGAGGGAAGCCCACATGCTGTAGTACCCCGAAGAGATAATCCCACTCCACAGAGTCAAACGCCTTAGTGGCATCCAAAAAAACTGCAGCTAGTGGGAATTCAGGTGCTACGTTCTGGAGGAAGGAGACCAAGGTGCAAAGGTCATGGGTGGTGGCTCGTCCGCGGAAAAAACCCGACTGATCTGGAAGAATAAGCTTATACAGTAAAAGAGTTAACTGGTTAGCCAGGACCTTAGCCAATATTTTCGTGTCGCAATTTATAAGCGACAGCGGTCTGTAGGAGTCGCAGGAATCAGGGGGCTTGCCGGGTTTCAAGAGGGATGTAACCAGCGCTTCCCTCTTCGAGGGGGGGAGCACACCAATTTCTAAGGATTCCTCATATACTTCCTTAAGAACTGAAGCCATAATATCAATATAATTTTTATAAAATTCAGCAGGGATGCCGTCTAAGCCCGGTGCCTTCCCATTTTTCAGCTGCATTATCGCCTCTCTGATTTCGTCCAACTCAAAAGGGATGCATAGGAATTCCCTCTGTGTATCGCTTAGCCACCCAAGTGCCACATCTCCCAGGAAGCTATCTAGATCTACTGACGCTCATTTCGCTGTGTTGTGGAAATATGGATTTTCCTGGTCAGTTATGTCCCCTATCTTGGACCCCAACGGTTCTATGTGCATGTCGCAAGTACATGTATGTTCCCTCCAGTTCCAGTATTGATGACGCAAACATATGCGTGTCCACCGTCAACATGTCCTCTGCCAGATCCGCCATGAATAGGCCGGATATTCCACTCTTAAATATGAAAGGCCACCGGCTTTATATGGTTCACTTATGCCACTTTTCAGTCCAGGCAAGTAGGCCCTGATTCTGTCATCAAACTCTTCTTGCCTTCTGCCTCTAAAAACTCCAGCCCGAGCCTGCATCTGTGACCATGAACTTTGTCTCATTCTCTGCGCGGCTCACGAAGCCTGACATCAGCTTACTCTCTGCCAAGAACTGTATTTCACCTTCGAATTATCTGCTTCCCCCTCAGCCGATGCATTCCTGCCTAGTAGTTTAAGTAAACATTCCTCCAGTTACCAAGCAAAAAGGCCCATCTTCTCTGTCCTCATGCAAGTAATTCATAGCCTTGTTACCATGGAATATTCCTACCCCCTCGCATTCAGTGTAGACACTTAGACGCTTGTACACGCACAGTCAGTATAGAATAGATTCTGTCCGAGAGTCCTCCTTTTCGGATAACATAGTTCTTTAAACATAGGATGTTAGATATGATTTGGGATTAGGTTGACTTGACCTCCCAGACTTCTCGTCTCCACATATAGAGCTAAATGTCAAGTCCCCGTCACCCCCTAGTTACACGTCAATTACACGTCATACTGCTGCGCGCGCATCCATGCCACGTATTATCTTATAGATCCACCTATACATGACATCACAACCAATCATGTTCCTTTTTACTCATTATTACACCCATTTTCGGTTACGTAAACCAAACGTCAATGTCCTTATCAATTGTTACGCCTACCGTATTCACTTCATTATAATGTATGTATTATAAAAGTTACTGCTTGTCAATAAAGTATGTACTTCACTTCCTGAACCCCCGTGGTGATGGAACTTGAGGCATCCGATTATAATCGCTTATTGGAATAAAGCCCATTCCGAAACTCTAATATCACGGATTCTGCCTCTCATTTTACTGAGCTATTTTATAATGTTTCTGTACCAAATTCAGTCCCGGTAAAGGAGAAATATTTACCACATGATGGCGCCCGAACAGGGACACTTTCTCATCTCACGCGCCGGCGGTGCGTTGCAGGCCCGGTCTCCTGCCACAGCTGGACGGACAATAACGCGTACCAGCAGGATTTCCTGTATCTCCCTCCGGTCAAGCGGGGGCGACTGAGACTGCGATCAACACCCAGACGAGGCGGTGAGAAGTGCGAAGTATCCCGACCAGAGCCTAGTTGAGAGAGCAAGATCCGAGGTATATAGAGACCCACCAGTCCGAAGTCAAGCCCAGTGTCCGACGAGTCGAGTCGAGTCGAGTCCGGTCCGGTTCAAGTTCAAGTTACTGAGGCCTTCCGTTTCCGAAGCTACCCGGTGAGTACCATTGCTGGGGAGGCATTTCTGACGTGCACATAGGTTGTGCCGGTCAAGACGGGTTTGGGTACACAAATCCGGTCTGCACTGTTTTAGCAGTGTATCTGTACTGTTTAGCAGTATATCAAGTATTCTGAAGTATTCCGAAGTGTCTAGTTATTGTCTAGTTATTGTCGAGAATTAAGCTTGGTGATTAGTTATGCAGACGATCATCATTGTTGTTTCAGTTAATGGTTTAATGTTAAATGTTTAAAGTGTTTAAGTATGTTCTGAATATCGTGGTATGAATGACTGTTCATTATCGTGTTTATTGTATTAAGTCTGTTCAAATTCAAGTATCAGGTCAAAATCAAGTATAAGGTCAGTTCTCAATATGCCGCTCTTTTCGAAATTAAGACAGATCACTACCAGAAAAGGGGTTCTCGAAGAAGCCGTCCCTATTCCTCCTAGGGACACTCCAGGGCACTTTATGTATCACAAACATGGCTTAGACGCTATATTATTTCTTGATTTATGGGTAGACTATACCAAGGGATTACCAGAAAGTCAAAGGTGGCCCACAGCGGGGACCTGGGATGCAGAGTGCATCATGAAAGTCGAGGAAGAGTTATGGAAAAGAAAAGTCAGACAGTCACAAAAAGACGCCGTTGAATTATGGCGTAAAGAATCACATAGACGAACAGAAAAAGCACGTAGACAGGAGGAGAAGAGTAAAGAGAATTCCAATAAAGTTCGAGAGAATCTATTAATTGAGGAAGGTATCCGAGTAAAATCAGAACAAGTAGACAGACAAAGAAATGCCCTTATGAATGGTATGTATCCTCTCCTGGCCGAAGGATTACCTAAGGCTACTCCAGAGACACCAAAAGACTTGCCAACCCCATTGTTCCCAATAAAGGTACATCCTAAGGGGCATCCTAGAACCGCAGAAGATGTTTTTCTTTCCTCATATTTAGATGACGCAGCTCCCGAGTATGCTAACTCTGCCCTACATAGACCGCATACCAGGGAGGTTCAACGCCAAGATCCAGTACCCGTATCCCTGCAGCAACAAATCGAGTCACAAGTTCCGGCAAGCACATCTGTTTCTGTATCCGCTCCTACAGCTACTTCTATGGCTGTGTCCACACCTGTAGTTGCTGTGTCACGTTCGACGAATCCTTTTACACCCGACGCCCCAGATGGGGCCGCGGGAGGAGCTACCAATGTCTTTTCTACGCCACCCAGAATAAATAAACTTACTTTTCAAGAGTCAGCGCATTCACGTACACCCAAACTCCTTAGTACCCGTACGCTTAAGGAACTTCTTATAGACTGTAGATATGACCCGGTGCCTGGAAAGGAGGACGAAATGACCCTAGCATCATTGCGTATCAGACGAGCCGCAGTGTATTTAGCGAAGTTACCAGGAATGACTGCGCATCTAGATAATATATATCATTTTGTCCAAACAGGGCGAGATCCAGAATGTATTTACAGAGCTATGGAATACCAGAAAGTAGAGATACAGGGGGAACTGTTACGTTTCCTCATAAACTGTGTGATCAGAAATCAAGACCGACCGGGGGTAGACCCGGAAGCCATGAAAATTCTTACAAGATGGAGCCAGAATATATCGGAAGGAAGACATGATAAACAAAACTGTATAATAGCCATGTGCCGAAAGATCCGTAAAGAAATAGAACGCCTACACGAAGAGCGATTAGAGGTAGACGAGTTCGAACAAAACGAGGAAGAAGGGTCAGGACTGCCCACAGGACAGTCGGACACCATAGCCTATGTAGGTAGAGGAAGATCTTGTAATAGGAGTAAGACTAGATATCACACTGACTCAATACATCCGATATGTCCAGATAATAACAGAAATTTTCAAATACCTATAATTAACATAAGGTCTAACGAGCATTCGTTCCAAACCGCCGACAAACTACTACAAGAACGAAGGGGTTATCATTTCCTCGATTCTATGGATGAACAAGATTTAGCCAGGGCAGCTGTCCATTGGGTGGACAGTCCCGGAAAATATAGTGATGATACAGTAGTACGCACATTTTTGAATCTTACCCCAGATGAACAAAGGTTAGCTGGGATTTATATGATTCAACAACTCATTATACTATATCGGAGTCAGCATTCGGACCCTGGTCCCTTGCCTGACATACTGACTGAATTACTTATGAATAAATGGAGAGGTCCAGGTACTGAATTAATTAAAGAAATTCTAGAATCAAGAAAGCAGTATATTCTTTTTGTATGTTCAGAACATGTTCCATTGTCTGTCAAGGAAAGAACTACGTATCACATAGATAGACAGAATCCCTTACGAGAAGTGCACCCGATAAAGGGTGAGGACAACGAGTTTAAACGCGTATTTGTATATACGCCTATATCGAAAATAGAATTGTTAGAAATGAAGAAAGTAGTACCCAGTCATGACAAGGACCCAGCGGGGTTTCACCGAGAAATTAAAGACATGTTACTCATGGGAGAATATACCTACCCCGACATTATGACAATATTAAAGGTGTTGATGCCTGCTGGCATTTATGAGAAACTCAAGGAAAAAGAGTGGGAGGTAGGTGATCAAAAGATAGAATGGTCAGCATTAGAAGCAGAAGAAAGGGCCCGAGGTCCAGGTTCGGGGCTTGGGGACAAAACTAAGGCATTACCAGGACTACTAGTACAGGTACTGCCACGTTTATTAACTACGAAAAAGGAAGATTGGGGTACAATTTCAGCCTGTAAACAGAAGCAAGACGAAGACACTAGTGATTACTATGCCCGTTTTGAAAAATGTTTTGGTATAAATAGTGGCATAAAAGCAAGTAGCGAATCATACCCACATCTGTTTGTAACAAAATTAGTAGAAAATGCTCTGCCCCCAGTAAAGAATAGAGTATTAAAATTCGAGAGTACCTGGCAAGGTAACACTCCAACACAAATGTTACAAATGTTACAGTACCACCACAATAGAATTAAAGAGGAACAAGAACATGAACACAGACGCATGAAAGACACGAAAATGAAAATGCTAGTTTCCCAGACAGTTCCAGCTGAAGGACATAAAAAGGGTATGACACATTCCGATTCAGCAGGACCTGTAAAGGGGACATGCAATTATTGTAAAAAGCCAGGCCATTACGTACACGATTGTCCAGTTTTAAAACATAATATCGCCATAGGTAAAACACAAGAAAGATCACGGCCACTAAGACAAGATCAGAATGAACAAGGAGCTATGCAGCATGCCCAGGCCATGCCAGCCTCACAACAGCCAATACAGTTTGTGCCAGCTGCACCACCGTTGCCTGCTGCTGCCACACAGACGACAACACGACAAATGTATCAGACCGCACAGTATGAATATCCCGAGTATCAGCGTTACGCATGAACAAGCCTAGAGAGGGAAGTTGACTTACCCCTTATCGAGATTCCTGTAGATCAAGAAGGACCTTATGTACATAGTAAATTATTAGGTCAAGATAGAAAATTTTTACTCGATACAGGGGCAAGTCGAACAACTATAAAACGTAGTGAAGTTCCAGGGGCACCCCTCTCAGGCTCACAGAATATTTCCCTTGGTTTTTCAGGAAAACCTATTGTTAATGAAGTATCACAGCCTTTGCCACTTACGATAGGACCTCTGACCCGAACTACAGATTTACTGCTTACTAAGTCATGTCCAGAAAACTTGTTAGGAATAAAAACGTTGAAAGCCCTAGGAGCCATAATATGTTGTTCTCCGGAAGGAGTAAGATTGTTTTTACGTGATTTTAAAGGTCACTATGTATCTAGAGACATGGATCCCCGACTGCAGGCCTTACCTACACGTCTATGGGCACAAGGCCCTACTGATGTTGGTTGCATGAATATTACACCATATCGAGTCACATTAAAGGCAGGAGTGGTGCTACCACGAATGCGACAATACAAGTTACCACCAGATGCTGTAGTGGCTTTACTACAAATCATTGACGAGCTCATTGCCCAAGGAGTAGTTGTGGAAACAGACTCCAATATATGTAATTCACCGATAATACCGATTCTTAAACGAACAGATCCTACAGCGCCGCCAGTATATCGATTGGTTATTGATCTGCGCGAATTAAACAAATGCATTGTGCCACAATTCCCTGTGGTCCCAGATATCTCGTCATTACTGACAGCCATTGATTCCGAAGCGACATTCTTTACTGTAATTGATCTCAAAAACGCCTTTTTCAGCGTCCCAATAGATCCGGAAAGCCAATATTTGTTCGGATTTAGTTTAAATGGACGTAGCTTTAAATTCACACGCGCACCTCAAGGATTTACAGAAAGCCCCAGCATCTATAGCCAAGCACTGAAACGAGAACTTGACAGTATCCACATGCCAGTTAACACTGCTTTGCTTCAATATGTCGATGATCTGCTGATTACCGCAAGAAGCGAACCTGAATGTGAGAAAGCATCACTGACAGTTTTACAATTTCTGGCCGAAAAAGGGCACAAGGTGTCCCCTTCTAAGCTGCAATTCTGTGTCCAGCAAGTTGTTTATCTTGGACACTCGCTGGACAAGGAGGGAAGGCAGCTTACACCCGACCGTATTCAGTTAATAGCTAACATGCCAATACCCAAGACACAAAAGGAGGTACGGGCTTTCATAGGCCTCACTTCATATTGTAGGCAGTGGATCCCTCAGTATGCATTTCTAGCAAAACCACTCATTCAATTAACAACACAGGAGGCAGCCACATCGACTGTTCTCCCTTGGACTCAAGAACATACACAAGCTTTTGAAAACCTAAAGAAAGCTTTATGTCAAGCACCTGTTTTAGCAACACCATGTTACAGAAAACAGTTTACACTCTTTGTTACAGAACGCGAAGGTACTGCTTTGTCAGTACTCACACAAGAACAAGCAGGAGCACACAAACCATGTGCCTATTTCTCTAGTACATTAGATCCCGTAGCTCAGGCTTTGCCTGCGTGCCTGAAATCAGTAGCAGCGACAGCTTTAGCAATCAGACAAAGCGATGCCATAGTGTTAGGACATCCATTGACAGTTCAAGTACCCCACGCAGTAGAGGTTCTTGTAAATAGAACGCAAACACAACACTTGACCGTAGCACGACTTACAGGGTATGAACTTACACTGTTTCAGCCACATATAGAAATAAGACGCTGTAACACATTGAATCCTGCCACACTTTTGCCAGTAACCGGAACAGACCCACTAGCCCATGACTGTATTGAAGTTATTACTGTAACGACAAAACCCAGACAAGACTTGACCGATGTTCCATTGTCAGATCCAGACTTAACATTTTATGTCGATGGTTCATGCATGAGAACAAGTATAGGAGAGTTAGTAGCCGCTTATGCAGTCACAACAGATACTGAAGTCATTGAAACTAATCGTATAAATACTTTGTCAGCTCAAGCCGCAGAGCTCATCGCTCTGACACAGGCCTGTATTCAAGCCACGAATAAAAAAGTCAACATATACACTGATTCACGTTATGCATTCGGAGTTGTACATGACTTCGGCGTGCTGTGGCGAGAGAGAGGTTATTTAACTTCCCACGGTGCCCGCATTCAGCACGGACCCCTCATTCACGCATTATTAGATGCAATACATCTACCCACTGAAATATCAATTATGAAATGTAAGGCCCATACGAAGGTTACTGATATCATTTCCCAAGGCAATGATCTAGCCGACAGAACAGCTAAACTGACTGCTCAAACTCAGACCCCCGACATGACAAAGACAATAGTCCCGACACCGACACATTGTATGACCGTTAAAGATCCTACTCTTGACGTAATTGACATACAGACACATGCTACACCAGACGAAATAAAGAAATGGACCGAGTTAGGAGGGATCCAAACGGACCAAGGATGGATGATGAAGGAAAGGTCTGTATGGTTCCTTCCTGATTCAATGGTCCAAGTCGTAATTAACACTATACATAGTCCGGCACATCTAGGAGAAAAAGCTATGCTAGACAGCATTCAACACATTTGGTTCAATAAACATTTACGAGCAGCAGCAAAACAAAAGGTCCGTACCTGTATGATCTGTTGCCAGTTCAACCCAGGAAAAAGTGTTCCCGTAGAACAGGGTGGATTTCATCCTCCTGATCACCCTTTTGAAGTCCTACAGATGGATTATATCCAGATGGAACGATGTCGAGGATTCAAATATGTTCTCGTAGTTGTCTGCGCTCTGTCCCGTTGGACAGAGGCGTACCCGGTTTCAGATTACACTGCCCCGACTACTGCCAAACAGTTGGTTCGAGAATTCTTCCCACGATACGGTTTACCACGTGTTGTCTACTCAGATAACGGCCAGCCGTTCTCATCCGAATTAATGAAACACGTTTCACTTCTGCTAGGATATCAGTGGAAATTCCACTGTGTCCGACATCCCGAGGCAGCAGGTCTCGTAGAAAGACATAATCAGACACTGAAAATCAGACTGTCCAAAATATGCAGAGAGAAAGGGGTCGACTGGATAGTAGCATTACCAGTTGCACTTTTTTACATGAGAATGGTAGCACACTCTAGAACAGGACTATCCCCGTATGAGGTGATCTTCGGTAGACCACCGAATATGTGGGGGACGCCTATACCACGCAAAATAACTGATATTGACTGTAATATGCTGACAGATTACTTGGCTTCCTTGATGTCTGCACTACAATCTTCTCGTTCGCAGGTAGCTGCAGCCTTTCCCGACAACACTGAGGTGAAACCCCATGACGTGGTTCCGGGGGATCTTGTCTTTGTGAGAAATTTCGACCGAAAGACTCAACTGGAGCCCAGGTGGAAAGCACCCAAGTTGGTCCTGTTGACCACACGAACAGCCGTGAAGATCGAGGGCCGCAAGGGCTGGATTCATTCAAGCCACATCAAGAAATTTCATGGACTATCTTCGGATATAGACATTGTGCCCTGCACTCCCTCACAGACTGATACAAAGCTTCCTTTTGTTGAACCGAACAAATCTGAAAATTACAAACTAAAGCTTAGGCCCACCAAGTCGAGCAATTTGATTGTTTAAGTCCTCTCCAAGGTGAAGCGGTTGAATTGTCTCTGACATGTATCCCTTGGACCTGAGTAGAGAAAATACCCGAAAGATGTTGAAACGACAGGCGTATTGTAAATCACTGCGTAGCCACTGCATAGTGACATTATTAATTTTGTTTTTATTGAGTCTTTTAATAATTATTACAAGTATGTTGTTGCACATATATTACCCTATTTCTAGACATGTTTATAATGTTGCTGCTGAACATTCTTTTAGTGACTTACCTCCGCATGAATTATCTTATAGACTTGCGCTGCGCAATAACACTTTCATTAGTATGTTACATCATTCCCATCAGACTAGTAACGCCACCAATTGTTGGGTGTGTGGCCGACTCCCTCCCTACCAGAATTATGAAGGAGTCCTGCCTTTCTTTCCACATCCATTTACACATAATGGCTCCTGTGGAGCATGGTTTAGTTTAATTAATTCCATAGACTCAGACACAGCAGTTTACCAAGACCATTGGATATGGGGAAACCTGAACCTAGTTTTATTCAAAGTCTGTTACCCTGACAAGGAGGGTCGCCCCAAAAGAACAGGAACTGATCTAGAAAATGAAGTATATGGATTAGGTAATTTTACACCTAATCTCATGATTCTAAATGTCGTATCCGAAGTTGAGCTAGTCTTACCCACCATGTCAGTATTCCCAGCAAAAGGTGAATTATGTGTAAGAAAGGTTGGTTCCATACATATGGGCCACAGTCAATGCACTACTACCGTAGAATTCAGTGACCAAGGCAAATCTTCATTCAGAGCTTCTCGCCACTCCTACTTTATATGTGGTCAGACTGCATATATGCGTCTACCCCTAGATTGGGATGGTACCTGCTACATTGCATTCCTTTTGCCACCTGTTTTCCTAGCTCCTCCTGATTATTACAGAAATATTCATTTAGTACACAACAGAAAACGGAGAGATCTCCCCATTGTCGATTACACTGAGACGGCATGGGACAAGTATGTAGATTTTAATAAAGGCATCTTTCCCTATATAGGTACTGTTACTAATAGTAAGCTGATACGTAGATTAACTAGAACCCTTGAAGCAGTAGTGAATGAGACTATTTCCGCCTTAGGCAATTTAACGGAAGAGCAGTCTGCTATGCGGATTGTTGTGCTTCAAAATCGTCTTGTCCTTGACGTCATCCTGGCTGATAGGGGCGGAGCTTGTAGGGTCATCGGATCAAGCTGTTGCGTATTCATACCAGAAAATTCGCCATCTGTATATAAAGCCATCACTCGCCTTCATAAGATTGTAAGCCAGATACACCAGAACCCAGGCACTTGGACTTGGTCCAGTTGGTTTTGGAATGCGGTATCAGCCTGGGGATGGAGAGTTCTATCCTTCCTAGGTATTGGCCTTCTCATACTATTCAGCTGCTGTCTATGTCTACAATGTGGACCAGCGATTTGTGGTCTGTGTGCCACATCGTGTATCCCACATCAAGATTTTCATTCAAGATCCCGGAAGAAGAAAGAAGAACAAATGATGCTATATGAACAGATCAATGGATTGATGAAGATTGATATCTCTTGAAGGGCAAGTAGGGGACAAGGAGGGAATGTGGAAATATGGATTTTCCTGGTCAGTTATGTCCCCTATCTTGGACCCCAACGGTTCTATGTGCATGTCGCAAGTACATGTATGTTCCCTCCAGTTCCAGTATTGATGACGCAAACATATGCGTGTCCACCGTCAACATGTCCTCTGCCAGATCCGCCATGAATAGGCCGGATATTCCACTCTTAAATATGAAAGGCCACCGGCTTTATATGGTTCACTTATGCCACTTTTCAGTCCAGGCAAGTAGGCCCTGATTCTGTCATCAAACTCTTCTTGCCTTCTGCCTCTAAAAACTCCAGCCCGAGCCTGCATCTGTGACCATGAACTTTGTCTCATTCTCTGCGCGGCTCACGAAGCCTGACATCAGCTTACTCTCTGCCAAGAACTGTATTTCACCTTCGAATTATCTGCTTCCCCCTCAGCCGATGCATTCCTGCCTAGTAGTTTAAGTAAACATTCCTCCAGTTACCAAGCAAAAAGGCCCATCTTCTCTGTCCTCATGCAAGTAATTCATAGCCTTGTTACCATGGAATATTCCTACCCCCTCGCATTCAGTGTAGACACTTAGACGCTTGTACACGCACAGTCAGTATAGAATAGATTCTGTCCGAGAGTCCTCCTTTTCGGATAACATAGTTCTTTAAACATAGGATGTTAGATATGATTTGGGATTAGGTTGACTTGACCTCCCAGACTTCTCGTCTCCACATATAGAGCTAAATGTCAAGTCCCCGTCACCCCCTAGTTACACGTCAATTACACGTCATACTGTTGCGCGCGCATCCATGCCACGTATTATCTTATAGATCCACCTATACATGACATCACAACCAATCATGTTCCTTTTTACTCATTATTACACCCATTTTCGGTTACGTAAACCAAACGTCAATGTCCTTATCAATTGTTACGCCTACCGTATTCACTTCATTATAATGTATGTATTATAAAAGTTACTGCTTGTCAATAAAGTATGTACTTCACTTCCTGAACCCCCGTGGTGATGGAACTTGAGGCATCCGATTATAATCGCTTATTGGAATAAAGCCCATTCCGAAACTCTAATATCACGGATTCTGCCTCTCATTTTACTGAGCTATTTTATAATGTTTCTGTACCAAATTCAGTCCCGGTAAAGGAGAAATATTTACCACAGTGTGGTATATGGCGTGTTATAATGTGAGGTGAATGTTTCAAGTATGCCAATTGTGTCCCGCTGCACTATCTCCCCAGGCCCTTTAATTTCTAGTATGTGAGTTGAGAAACGAGGGCGCCCAGTCACTTCAGCTAGTGCCTTTCCTGGCCGCTCACCTTCACCGTATATGCGGGCCACCCAATATCGTCCCCTGAACCTCGCCTCTCGCGCCGCAGCGTCCTCATATTCCGACAGTTTCTCCCAGAAATCATTCTGCACCTGTCCTGTTTCCCCCATCCCCATCCGTACCTCCAACATTTGCAGGTCTTTTTCTATTTTCCTGAGTGTTTCCTGTATATCTCTAAGCACACCAAAACCGTTTGAGATACAGAACCCTCTGATTGTGACCTTGAAGGCCTCCCATATCGTCTCCACACTGTCCACTGACCCCTTGCTTCTGAGGAAGACATCCTGGATCTCCTCCTCCAGTTCACTATGAAAAACCGCATCCAGCAGGGCATTAGGCTGTAACCTCCAGCTAGGTCTGGGCTTATCATATCCTGGAGGTATGAGCGTAAGCTACACGGGGCAGTGATCTGAAAATGTTCTGGCAGGATGTACGACGTCCCGAATAACTGGTCCCAGGCCCCTTGAGAGTAGGCAATAGTCTAGGCGAGCCCATGTGTTGTGAAATGCATGCCTTCTTTGACCTGTGGGTGTGTGTAGCGCCAACTGTCTATCAGACCCCCCTTGTCTAGTATTCCCTGCAATACAGCTTGAGAGTTATTATAATTGTGCGCTGCAGTGTTGGACCTATCCAGAGCTGGGTTAAGGGCTACGTTAAAGTCCCCACCCCAAATTACATGGGTGGATCCTACGTTTACAATTTTTCCCCAGATGTTAGTAAAAAACTCAGGAGTGTATGCATTAGGGCCATAACAGTTTGCTATCGTGACCGAATCCCTGCCCAAGCATCCCCATGCTATTACATATCTCCCATGGCGATCCGTTATCGTGCCTGCCAGTGCAAGAGGTGTCTGTTTTTTTATTAATATAGCTGTGCCGCAAGCATAAGAGGAATATGAGGAAAATAGTCTACTTTGCGCCCACTTGCTAGCAAACGTGTCTGGGGATTGTGAGTTAATGTGGGTCTCTTGAAGCAGAGCAATGCTTATCTGTTGACGGTCTAGATAGGCTAGGATCTGTCTGCGTTTTTTCTGGTCTCCTAGGCCCCTGACGTTCCAGGACATTATTCTCAGTTCAAATGTATCCGCCGGGTCTACCATACCCTCTTGTAATGCAGTATCTGCTTAATTGCAAAGCTGTAAATAGTAATAATTGAACAATTAGAGAGTTACATTTCCAAAAGAAGTGCTGTAGGTTACGCTTAGGAAAGCATTCATTAACCCATAACCCTACCACCCCCTCCCACTGAAACATCCCAATCATGCCAGTTACGTTTGACCCTCCCACCTCCCTAGTACCCAGTAAACAAACCATTACTTTGAACTTCTCTAGTCAGTGGCCAGATTGAACCTGAAAGGGGGGTCTCCCTTAGGTGGAAGTTCTGCTGGGTGGCCCACGGGTACCTCTCGCCATTCAGGGGCGTCTATGCTGTCAAGCAAGTCCCTTAATGGGCTTTGAGGGTGCCTGACTGCCTTTGGACTTTGTGTCCCATCAGAAGGTAGGTCTCGCCCCCACCTTCATGCGTCCAAGGGATGTGGAATCATGTTGTGCGAGTGTCCGTCGTGCTGCAGCAATGCAGTGGCCATTTTTATTAGCGAGAAAACAACAAGTAGCCATATGTCCTGGTATCTATCAGTCGATGTTCGGTGAGTGTGATCTTGGCGAATCTTCTGGTGTGGAGGTTGCGGTCTTTTATCTCCTGAGGCTTTGTGTAGAACATTTGTTTACCTTGGTACGTGACCCGGAGGCATGCGGGATAGAGAAGGGCATAATCAATTTGGGCCTGTCTTAGTTTTTGTTTTACAGGGAGGAATTTGCTCCGCTCTTCTTGGACATGTGTAGTGAAATCAGGGTATATGGTGAAGGGCACCCCCTCGAAGTGCAATTGTTTCTTCTCTCCTACCACCTTTCGGGCCACATCTCTATCCCTGTGATTCAGTAGGCGCGCAATGATGGGTCGGGGCGTGCTTCCGGGGGGTGGCTTCGGCCCAAGGGATCGATGGGCCCTTTTGACAGTGAAGTGAGGGGAAAGAGATTTCGTCCCTACCACCGCCAGCAGCAACCTCTCGATGTATTCCTCCATTTTGCCCGTGTTGGTACTTTTCGGTATTCCATGTACGCGGATTTTGTTCCTTCTGCTTCTCGTTTCAATATCCTCATTCTTGGCAGCTATAATCTTTAGTAGCTTGTCCATCTGCGTCACTATGCTTTGGATGCTGGTCGTAGTATCTTCAGCTTCTGAAATGCGTTGTTCAGTGTCTTTTATGTGCGTCTCGTGACCGTCGATTTTGTGGACTATCGTGTCCATGCGGGTGGTCAGGGTATCCATTTTATCAGCAATGCTCGCGAAGCCCTGCCACACCTCCAGAAGGATCGCTTTCATGTCTTCGCCCTGTGGGGGCTGTGATTCCTGCAGCAGCCCTTCGGCACCATTATCCACCTCTGCTGTCTGCAGGCGAGTGTTTTTCTTTGCGTCGAAGGTGAGACGTGATTTGCGCGCTTCTGGTTTCCCCATCTTGGATCACTTAGTGATGTAGAAAGCGATCTGAGGCCTATGGCTAAGGCGATAGCAGAAGGGAGGTCTCCCCGGGAAACCTCCCAAGAAATGTTGCTCTTCTTTAACGGCACTTATGGGAGCAGAGCACGGCCTGCCGGCGCTCCAGAATAGGCACGTCACTAAGCCTATGTTGAGGACAGGGTGCCCCGCACAACTGTTTGCGTGAGTAGTCCTTAGTGACTTGTGCTAGTATAACTTCAAGCAGTGTGTCTCCCCCGGCCTGTCGGTTTGTCTCTAATATTTCAGCAGATACCTCTGCTACCGTCGCGCAGGCAGTAATCAGGGTATTACAACATTACTGAGAGGCAGTGTAACATGTGCGCCAATTTCTGCATTGCCCAAATCGGATCCTTTCCTGGAATGTTGTGCACCTCACACTACATCCATGGCAGCTTCTCATGCGGAGTATTTGTGTGGCACTGTCGCCATTTTCGCGGTGTTCAAAGCCAGTGCTTCACCGCCCTCTTATGTCTGTTATAAGCTATGTTAGCGCAGAAAAACAAAATAGCTGCCTGATACTTCAGCGTGCGTCCCAGTGAGAGGGTGTGTGTACGCTAATACGGAGGCACTCACCGCCCTGCAGCCGCCGCCATTTCAGCACGCCGGCCTACATGCCTCATGGGAGCCACGGTGCTTGCGTGTGTGTCTTCACCCCGCGGCAGCTCCAGGCCACTCAGGGATGCGCCGCGGTCTCGTTTGCTCTCGACGGTAACAGCTGCAGTCCGTGTGAGACGTCCTCAAAACTCGGGTTGCTTATTCCCCAGGCTTTAGGCTCTGCATGCGATGTTGTGTTGGGCGAGCCACGTCGTTGTAACAGGATAATTTCATAATATCGGTGCCAGACTGCGGGAGCCTCACACAATGGCGGCCATTCCGCTCGTGCGCCACCTAGCGCCCCCAGCCACAACCGATGCTGCCCCTTAGGTCTTCCCTTTGAAGACTTTAAGCCCAAGCTAAAAGAGTCCCAGTAACATACACCTTTTTTATTACTTCCATAATAATTCTGTTGGACATCTTCAAAATAAAAAATTAGGGCCTATTGGAGAGAGTTGCTTCAACAGACCTGACGAAGGAAGATAACCATGGTTAGAAACAGGGTCTCTATCTAGTTGGAAAAGGTGCACAAAGGGACCACAATCTTAGTCAGAGTAAGTCTGTCACACACCATAAAATAACCTGTGCTCACCCTCTGGTAGCTTGGCACCTAGCAGGCAGGCTCAACTTAAAAGTCAATGTGTAATGTATTGTTGCAACACAACACATCGTAACACAATGAAAACACCCCCCAAAAAAACACACCAGGTTAGAAATATGGACATGATTTAAAAAAAAAAAAATAAGACCAAAAGTTCAATAAGCAGAAGACAAGGTAAGAATTTTTAAATGTTAAGGGCCACATGTATGTAGCTTTTGATTTCTGATTTTCTCATAGCAACTTTTTTGCAATTCGCTATTAGGGAATTGCAAACAGAGATGTACAACAGTGTGTTTTAAACTGTTAGTGATTCCCAGTGGGTCACAATTGATCTACCTTAATATTCATGAGGTAGATCGCAATCTGTGACCCATTGGGAATTGCTAACAAAACAAAGGGATGGTGGCTTGCTGGGGATAGCAGACCCCCATGTCTGTGTTTGCTTTTAAATAATGCATAAAGAACGCTTGATGGACAGAATGCTTATCAATGTCAAACATTCACCCCAGTACAGAGATCTGGGCTTAAATCCATCAGGAGTACTGGCCGATTGCTATGGATCACAGGCCGGATACAAGAGCCATGCAATGCCCGCTGAGCAAAGTACCTTGATCCTGGTCGCCAAAAGTGAGCTGCTGAGTGCAGCTGAGCAATATGTTGGTGTCGATCCCGCAGTTGTGGTGATACGTCGATTTTCTTTAGGCAGTGGTGGCAAAGCACAAGTTTTTAAAAAGATGTGCCGAGCCAAAAGACTTTGGTTCCGTAAACGATGCACTGGCTTTCTCCTGACAGTTGGAAGGATGTGTCAGTCTTTCCACAGTGCAATGACAGTGCTGCGTTGGTTCCAATGCGATGGGCTGGTTTTGAGTGCAGTGCTCCAATTCTGCTCCTGAAACAGCGACTATGCATCGGTTCGGCTACACAAAGACAGGAGATGTCTTGGTTTGACTGAAGCAAGCACCTGGGTCCACTTCACACAGATCAGGCGCAAGAGCAGGTGGTAAAGCTTTGATATCCCTGAGTATCAGGTAACAGGAGGCAAACCAACAAACCCTTGGAGATCACTCTAGGTTCTAGGAAGAGTCCAGTTCTCCCTTGGCAGGGTCAGAGCGCAGCAGGGCAGCATAACAGAAAAGTAGTTCTTCCAGACCACCAGTCCCGCAGAGAGACAGTCCTTGTAGCAGTGCAGCAGTTCTTCATACAGAGGTTCTTTACAGGTCCAGAAATGTCTGATTTAGTGGGGTCAGAGACTCAATTCTTGTACCCAGTAGTGCCTTTGAAGTGGGGGTGACTTCAAAGAAGGGTCTTCAAAGTACACAGAGGTCTTTTCTTTCCTGCTCTGGCTCCAGACTAACTACAACGGGGTAATCAACCCTTTGTTTTGGGACGGGAAATTGCCTATTCAGGTGTAAGTTACAGCTCCTTCCTTCCATCCTGCCCAAGATGAGCCAACAAGATGCAGATGAGCACTCAGACACACCTAACCTTCCTTTGTGTGTGGCTGTTTAGAGAGAATGCACAAAGTCAAGCTGTCATCCACCCCAGACAAGTATTGGAGACAGGCAGCAGGCACACAGAGCTTTAAGAGCAGAGAAAAACCTACTTTCTAAAGGTGGCATTACTGTAAAGAGGATTTATCATTACCATTCCAATTATATAGAACATGACAGAGGTGCTACTCGATCAGGAATTACAGCATAAAATTGTAATAAGGAATTTTCAATGTTAACCTAGGAGAGGCGTAGGCCTCATAGTAGTGAAAACTGAACTGGGGTGTTTTTCACTACCAGGACATGCAAAACATAAAAGTACATGTCCTAAATTGTGCTTACACACCACCCTGCCCTAGGGCCTACCTTAGGGGTGACTTATGTATAAAAAAGGGGGAGCTAAAGGATTGGCAAGGAGTTCTGAATGCCAAGTCAACATGGCAGTAAAACTGTACAAACAGGTTCTGCTGTGGCAGGCCTGAGACATTTGTAAAGGGCTACTTGTGAGGGTGGCACAATCAGTGCTGCAGGCCCACTAGTAGCATTTCATTTACAGGCCCTGGGCACAGGTAGTGGATATATCAAATGTAACCATCAGTATGTTTGATGCACATGCACTCTAGCACCGGGCAGCAGTGCTAAAGTGTGCAGAGTCCTAAGGCCAATAAAAAGAATCAGCAAAAAAAGAGGTAAGCGGGAAATAGTTTTAGGGAAGACTACCCTAAGGCTGGCACGTTTAACAGATGATGATGCAGAAAATGCACAGTGGACAAATTTGGCATTAGGGTATTTTATCGAGACTCATGCTAGTGAAGGTACTCCTTTTTATTCCCATATCCTATGTCATCTTCTGCAACCATGGCCATGAGAATTAAAAGACATTTGCAGATAGTTAGAGTGAAATTCCTGCAGCACTAGATAGAACTTATAAGACCTTTAGAGTCCACCAGCGACATGTGAGAAAGTTTGGGCACATCCAGTGCACCTAAGGATCCACTATTCCAGTACTCAATAATTTGTTTATGTTTCAGACTCTAACTCTTATTGCCTCATCTATAGTACACAAATAGGCAAATACTATAATTTCACCCCAAGTGCTTCCAAGTAGTCTATGTAACGGTGATGAATACAGGCCCCAGCTAGGCCAGCAGGACACAAGGGTTCACTCTCCTGTAAATGGAATCTACAAGGAAGTTGGCACGGAAACTGCAAAGTACAAATACAAAGTTTATTAACCCTTAAGGGTGGTCCTACAATCCATACAACACCCTTCAGTATTGCATAGAGTAGCACAAAGAACTTGCGTACACGGTCCCCTTTTATACACAACAGAGGGGCTCATAAGTGGGTGGATACAACATGAAGCAAGGAATATTGCCTTTTATGGACATTTTCAATACAGAATCAATATGTGGGCGGAGTTGACACACTCCTTGAGCCCGCGAAAACATGGTCAAGTAAGGACTAACTGATAACATATGTGGTCAAGCCTGGGCATGCGCCAGATGGACAAAGGAGCTATTTATAGACTGTTACTAGGCAAATTTGCAAGAGCAACTAACACGAAGATAGGACTCTTCTCGTGCTACGCACGTGGAGGCATAACAATACAAAATGGAGTCCAGACTTTAGTCAACATAACGAGAGAAACTCGGTCATATAAGGGGAATTCATGTCTTTAGTAAATGCTTACTCACACCGCTATTTCAATTTTCAACAGACGACCCTTTCAGCATTTACTGAAGACATCCGGTTTGTTAGGATAATCATCGTGTATATCAATCTTCATCATTTCTTCTATTTCTTTAGTCAGATGTTTCTGGTAAGTGACATTGGCAATAGCTTTCTTATCAGGAATGCAGAGTGACACACATAGGGAACAGAGTAAAGGACCACATTGAATACAAATGCAACAAGAAAACAAAACTGCCACAATGATACAGAGACCAGTTAAGACCTTCCACCCCCATGTGGTGATCAACGCCCAAAACCATCCAGAAAAGGTCCAAGTACCATTTTCTGTATGGATTTCAGCTGCAATTTTATGCAGTTTATTAATAGCATTATAAACTGATGGCGTGTGGTCAGGAATAAACACGCAACAACTACTTCCGATAATTTTACAAGCTCCACCTCCGTCAGCTAGCATAACATCTAACACCATGCGATTCTGCAATGCAACAATTCTAGTAATTTGTAATTCTTCCGTAAGATTCCCGAGAGCAGCAGCGGTTTGATTTGTCACAGCCTCTACCACTCTTGTTAACCTTCGAACTTTCCTACTATTCAGGGCAGCTCCAACAAAGAAAAACAATCCTAAATTAAAATCAATATACTGCTGCAGACTGGTGTCGGTCTGGTCTACGTCATCAATTGATAGAGTACGTTTATACCTATTTACAGTCACATTATTCAACAACTTCAAATCTTTATGATAAGATGCAGGTGCCAAGAATACAGGGGGTAATAGGAATGCTACATAACATACTCCAGACAAACCGGCTGGCAAACGGTAATAACCTTTATTTCCACATACGAAATATGTATTATGGGATGCTAAGAAGGTACTGTTATTCAATCCGTCGATGTTTAAAATAGTGATGCAATCACTAACACCAACTGGAATATAACCCACACTCTGGACACACAGGTCCGCTTGAGCTTGTGCCACTTGAATCACAAATCGGTCTTTCCCCGCAGTGTCTCTGGTGTTCGTGAAAATATAGGGAATCGATTCATTGTCTGGTCGATACTCTTCCCATTCCCAAATTGTCCCATTCGCTTGCGGATATCCATCTTTGTCCTGATGACATTCCCTATTAAGTCTGAAGAGTAATCGTCCCACTGTAGGTTTCCGGGTGGCAAAAAGCAAAGTATACCATGCTCTGCAGGAGCCATTATGAGAGAAAGGAAGAGGTATGAACGGAGTTCCTCCTTTCTTCTGGTGCGCTGGCATCATACCACATATCCAACAGTTCGTAGCATTGGTGGCAACATGGGTGTGATGCAACATCTGGATGAAAGTGTTATTCAAATAAGACTGACGATGCTTCAACTCTTGATACGGCAGTGTATAGAAATAGTGCTCCTCAGGCACTGGAGTAGTCAAGACAAGTAACTTTCGAGCAGGAGTCACATCCTCCACAAACCATGTGGTTATCCCAACAATAGCTACTGTAAACATAAAACCTGTTGCACAAAGGATTCCCTTTTTCTCCATGTCAGAATAAAAATCAATATCTTCCTGAAACTAAAAGGTTGTCAGAACTCTTCCCCTTAGGCAGCGGTTGATTTCTTCACCAACGGGCCAAGACGGGTGTCGCTACACTAATGCAGGGCTGACCCCCCCCCTTGCCTCATTGGCTCTCCGTTTCACTAACCCAAGGGCCGTTCTGACAACGTGTCCTGAAACTGAAGAATTCACTTCCTCGGTCTGAGATGATATCGCCTTCCTCCAGGAATCACGTGGTCCGGAAAGAGCTCCTCAGTGTCGTTCGGTTCCACAGCACGGCCTTTCTCCGCAGTCAGAATTTCTCGATGGTCGGTCAATACAGCAGGCTCCACCAATCCGGGCGGTACTTTGCGACAGTGCAGGGAATGGATCCAATTCTTTCTGTTGGAAACCCGCACAGCCGTCCTCGTTGCAAGTAGGACTTGCTCAGGACCAACCCATCTCGGCTCCAAGCTGTTCGTTCTTTCAAAAATCTTCACCATGACATAGTCTCCAGGCCGGAGACTGTGACCTTCGCCGGTGGACCAATCAGGGAGCGCCTCCCGGACCTGTTGATGAATAGAAACCAAGTTATCCGTTAACTGTGCCAGATAATCATTCATCATTACACAAGGTACATCATACACAGCCTTAGGTCGTGGTGGACCCCAAATATTCATTGGGCGTCCAAAGACAATCTCGTACGGTGTAAGACCAGTTTGAGAGTGCGGTATCGATCTAATTGACAATAATGCCAGCGGTAGAGCATCCGGCCACGTCAAAGACGTCGAAGCTTGGATTTTAGCGATCTTGAGCTTCAGTGTACCATTATACTTCTCGACTAGTCCTGCAGACTGAGGGTGAAACACTGCGTGAAACTTCTGGGTAATGCCCAGACCCGTCAAAACATACTTTATAACATCCGCTATAAAGTGGGGTCCGTTATCACTCCAGAGCAGTCTACAAACACCATATCGGGGGAAGAACTCCTTCAATAGCATCTTGGCGGTAGTCATTGCAGTATTGTCTTTCGTAGGGTATGCCTCGACCCATTTACTAAAGGCACATACCACTACTAGAACGTACTTCAAATTGTTACAGCGCTCAAGCTGAATGTGATCCATCTGCAAAACCTCAAAGGGTTGCAGTAGGTGTCGCAAATCCTCCTGCATGAGTTCGAGTACCCTTTCCTGGGTTGTACCTCAGGCAAATCATACAGGTCTGCACCACCCTCTTTGCCGTGCTAGCAATCTCTGGATGCTCCCAGACTTGGGTAAGTAATTTTACAATTGCGGAAGCTCCAACATGTGCTAGCCCATGTGCCATCTGAACCATAGGTTGTACAAAAGCTGTGGGTAGCTTCCATCTATCCATCTGCTTATTTCTCCAACAACCCTCATCATCCAATTCTCCATCATTGGACCATTGCTCCTGTTCTTTGTCAGAAGCGGTCCTCTGTATTTCCAGCACCTCTCTTTTCGCATCATACCATCTTTCTACCTGCGATTTTACTACATACATGGCAGTAGCACCGGGCTGCATCGCAGTCTCCCGTGCCACCCGGTCTGCCAAAGCATTTCCTTCTCCAACCTTATCAACTACTTTCTTTTGGGCACTACATTTAATGATAGCAATCTTCCTCGGATATGTTAATGCAGTCAAAAGGTTGTGAACTAACTCTCCATGCATTATTTGTACTCCATGCGACGTTAGAAACCCTCTCTCCTTCCAGAGTAGGCCGAAATCGTGCGCTACTCCAAAAGCATAGCGGCTGTCTGTATAAACATTCACACACAATCCTGTACTGAGCTCACATGCTCGTGTTAATGCTATCAGTTCCGCTGCTTGAGCTGATTTCTGTGGTATGCGTGCTGTCTCCACTATTGTTTGCAGTGTGGTAATTGCATACGCTGCTGAAGTCGTACCATCTGGTAGCTTCAGGCATGATCCGTCCACCCACAGTTCTCCATCTACATCTGGAAAGGGCGTATCCTGGAGATCAATACGACCCTTTGTTTGTTCCTCAGTCACAAGAATACAATCATGTGCTTTCCGTGCTTCAGACTGAGTCTCGGGGAACGGCAACAATGTGGCCGGATTTAACGTTACACACCTCTTTAACGTAATATGAGGAGCCAAAAGCGTCAGCTCATATCCCGTTAAACGGGCACTGGTCAAATGCTGCGTCTTTGTCTGATTAAGCAGGGCATCAACAGCATGGGGGACTAATACCAGCAGCTTATGAGATAACACAATTCCCTCGCTTTGGCGTATTGACACAGCTGTCGCCGCGACCGAGCGAAAACAACCAGGCAATGCTCGGGCAACAGGATCAAGTACAGCCGAAAAATATGCACAAGGGCGCTGCTTGTCGCCGTGCATCTGCACTAAAACTGATAATGCACATCCATCTTTCTCATGCACATACAGCGAAAAAGGTTTTGTATAATCAGGGGTCCCTAACACTGGTGCTGAACAAAGGGCCTGTCGCAATGCCTGAAAGGCAGTGTCACACTCATTTGACCAAGGAAGCAGAATAGGTGTGTCTTTTGTCAAAAGGGCTAACAATGGTTTAGCTATATGTGAAAAACCCAGTATCCATTGCCTACAAAAAGAAACAAGACCCAAGAATGCACGCACGTCCTTCTGCGTGGAAGGCACTGGCGTGTCCAAAATTACTTGAATACGATCTGGTGTGAGTGCACGCCCCTCCTTAGACAAAAGGTGACCCAGATAAGTCACCTTTGGTCTACAGAACTGCAATTTCTTCCGCGATACTTTGTGATTGTGGGATGCCAAAAAGGAAAGCAAGGACAACGTACTCTTCTCACACAACTCCGGAGTGTCAGCCGCCAACAAGATGTCATCGACATATTGAATGAGGGCGACACCCTCGGGCAGGACAAAGGAGTCCAATTGTCTTTTCAAAGCCTGACTGTAAATGCTAGGGCTTTCTGTGTAGCCCTGAGGAACTCTACAAAATCGATAAGACCTATTATTTAGAGTGAAACCAAAAAGGTATCGACTATCGGGATGAATAGGAATCGAAAAGAAAGCATTTTTCAAATCAATGACTGAAAACGTCGTCGCCGTAGGCGGGACCAAAGTAAGCAACGTCGTGATATCAGAAACCACTGGATATTGAGGTATCACGATCTTGTTTACTTCTCTCAAATCAATTATAAACCGATAAACTTTGGCATCCGTATCCTTTTTCAAAATGGGTAGAATCGGACTGTTACAGACGTTGTAGGGAACCTCCTCCACTACTCCCACCTTAATCAAATCCTGCACAATCTGTATAAGGGCCTCCTCCCCCTCCTGGGAAATATGATACTGCGGGAGGCGTGGTAACACCGCCCCCTCCTTGACACTAATATGGACAGGCGGAATCACCATCTGTCCTACATCGGTATCCGAAACGGCCCACAAAGTACGGGGGAGAGTTGCTAACACAGTATCCTCTGCAACCACACACATCCGTTCAGACAGAGGGTGATTATCATTTAATATCACACGCACACCAGCGGGGGAGCAGCGGATCGTAGCTCTGAAGTGCTTTAGCATATCAAGACCCATAATGTTGTCCGGCGTGTTCGGGGCAAGCAAAAACGGACAGGGTGCAGAAAAAGAATCAACCTGAAATGTGAGGGGTCGAGAAAGAGGGCTTCGGGAGGGCGTACCATCAAACCCTACCGATGTAACCATTAAGCCAGATGGGGGAGCCCTCGGAACCAATTGTTTAGACAGCGCACTACGAGTCGCTCCTGTATCTACTAGGAACTGATCAGTAGAACCCAAAACCTCCGCTGATACATACGGACCCTTCTGATCAACCGGCACCTCAACTGATTCCAACCCCCATCCAACGCATTCCTATGCATGCTGTGAATCATGGTACCCAGAGCGGTCGCCCCCTGACACTTGGTACTGGTTCTGTCGATCAAAGACATTAGGTCTATTTTGTTGCTGCCCGGTAGGTTCAAAGCGAGCGTGATCATTAGAATTCCCTCGAAAATTCGAAAAACCCCCTCTACCTCTTGGTCCACCCTGATTATGCCCCTGACGCGATGCATACAACGTCGGGCAATCTCTGGCCCAGTGTCCAGATTGTTTACAATACGCACATTGATTCCTATTCAAATCAGATCGGCCCAAAGGAGGACCATAAGATCCTCCCCTACCTCTATTGATGCCCCGACGAGGCGGACCATACACTTGCGCTAACATCACCTTCGTTTTTAAATCTTTCGACTTCTTCTCCTCCTGCCCCTTCGCTTCCTGCTCCTGACGTTCATAATACTGAGCTATAGTCAGGAGGGCTGTCGGAGACGCCGTGGACCAAGAACTTTCACTCGCCTTTAGGCGGGCCGCTATTGCCGGTAATAAATTCGCCACATATTTATCAGCAAAAAGGTGCCGACCCGTATCATCCGTAAGGGACTGGCCACTAAAATCATGAAACGTCTCCTCAAAGCGCGTAAAGAAATCTGCAACTGATTCATCGGCTTTCTGCTTACACGAGGCTAACATGTTCCAGTCAATCTTTTTAGGGGGAATGATTGTTTTCAACTTAGTCAGAATAGCAGCAGGGAGATCTAAAATAATTTGAGGTGGTTTCTGCGCGGGCTTCCTCTCCCTATCCTCATCCTCAAGCTCAGACCACCGAGCCTTAAAAGCGGCAACATCGTCCACCTTCCGTACGGATCGCCACATATCCGGTGGTAAAATAAGCCCAAAGAACAGATCTATATCTGCTAAGGTCATAGTACAAGAATTCAAGGCCCCCTCGACTTCTTCGTAAAAGGACGCTGGATTCTTGCGGGGATCAGGCAACGCATTCTTTAATGCCATAACGTCAGCCCTATGCCAGGGAGTATAAACCCAATTGTAAACAAAATATCCTTTAGCGTCAGCGGAGTTAATATCCGCACTAGTTCCCGCTCCTTTAGGAGGAACATACAAAGGTGCTGCCTCTCGCATTGGTTTAGCATGCACTAGGTCGCTCTTATCTGAGTGGGAGGTAGATGATTGGTCATCACCGACACGTGAAGCCGACTGCTTTTCCTCCTCTGCTTTTAGGCGCACTCTCTCTTTAAGGTCATTCGCTGCGTCCCGCAATGCAAACAGCCGTCGAGCCGCATCAGGCGCCTTAGAGGGAGAAAAAACACCGTTACGCAATGCTTTAGCATCTAATATTACATCATCAGGCTCAAAAACTGCCGAATATTTCCGAAAGACAGTAATCACTTCATCAGAAAAGTGGTCCAAAAAATACAACTTCTCTCTATCCTGCCACGTTTCCCAAGAGTCCAACAATTCATCGAGGGATAACTTGCCCTTAAGTGCACGATAGGAAACTTGCCGAAGCTCACCCATTCGGTCAACCGATAACATGGACCGCGTGTCTACCTTACCCGACGCCGATCCAGAATCCTGTGGCCCCGGGGCAGACGCGCCAACATAAGGGGGCGGGGAGCGATCTAGTAAATAAAAATCATTGTCAGGATTATTAAGGACAGGATAAAGTGACTGACGGACAGCATATTGACCCGAGACTTGCAACCTACGCTCTTTCTCTTGTCTCTCCATCTGTTCTCTTTCCTCCCGACGCTTCGCTTCCTGTGCTCGTACATGATCATTCTTCCGTTGCTCTTTATAAAACAGCGCTTTCTCACGTTTCTCTCGCTCACGCACTTCCTTCACCCATAATCGCACACATTCAAACATGTCTTGACGAGCACGCCGTTTACACATACACTGTTCCACATACTCAATCTTACGCATATCAAACGACCCATACAAAGGCCATCGTAACTCAGGATCCTTTCTGGTAGTTTTCCTCCATACTGTGCTGTACATTATGGAAGAAAGACCATGCTTCACATACATATCCCTATTAGGAGTCCCCTCTGGGGGAGCTGGAGCAGATTCCTCGAGGTTTAACCGGTTTCCCAAGCAGCAGCACCACTTACGGAGTGCGCTAAAAGCAGGCATGCTCAAAAATAATGCAAAATATGCAGTATTATCAAAAAAAATGGCACTTAAACGTTGTGCCGTTCAAAGTTACACAGCTCCGGAGAAATATCTCCACATTACCTGCCTACATGTGTTGCAACGCATATATTCTCACAATAATCAATACAAGATATGACCGGTCATCACAAATCAAACTCAAATAGCCAAACCCGGCTTCAAAAACTCGGAGCAAGTACCGTATAGCGGTTCTTACCAATCAAGAGTGTCCAGATTCCACCTGCCAAGCTCCACAATTCGCCCAAACGGCTGTCACGGCAGGACCGACAGAAGAGGTCTCAGTCGAGGACCGGCGCCACCCAGATGGTCAGCTCGGAAGGGAAGGAAGAAAACCCCGGGATGCCAGGACTAAAGTGCCTCTGGCAGTGATCACATCCCCGGCCAAATTCCTCACCTTCGTCACGACCAATCCTTCGAGCATCCGAGTCGCCGATGAGCCCCACGTGACGGGCGCCAATTGATGAATACAGGCCCCAGCTAGGCCAGCAGGACACAAGGGTTCACTCTCCTGTAAATGGAATCTACAAGGAAGTTGGCACGGAAACTGCAAAGTACAAAGACAAAGTTTATTAACCCTTAAGGGTGGTCCTACAATCCATGCAACACCCTTCAGTATTGCATAGAGTAGCACAAAGAACTTGCGTACACGGTCCCCTTTTATACACAACAGAGGGGCTCATAAGTGGGTGGATACAACATGAAGCAAGGAATATTGCCTTTTATGGACATTTTCAATACAGAATCAATATGTGGGCGGAGTTGACACACTCCTTGAGCCCGCGAAAACATGGTCAAGTAAGGACTAACTGATAACATATGTGGTCAAGCCTGGGCATGCGCCAGACGGACAAAGGAGCTATTTATAGACTGTTACTAGGCAGATTTGCAAGAGCAAGATAGGACTCTTCTCGTGCTACGCACGTGGAGGCATAACAATACAAAATGGAGTCCAGACTTTAGTCAACATAACGAGAGAAACTCGGTCATATAAGGGGAATTCATGTCTTTAGTAAATGCTTACTCACACCGCTATTTCAATTTTCAACAACGGAGAGTGGCTAAAATGCTTACCGTTCACCACAATATACTTTACAGTCCTCCTTACTCAGTCAGATGGCTCCCCCGCCATCTAGCCTCTTGTGGCCCTCTGAATTGAATCTCCCACCGACACCAGTTACTTCTGCTAGAAATGTAGGAATTATGTTTGATTCCAACCTTTCCTTTGCATCCCAAAGTCAGCATATTTTATTGTCCTGCTTTTTGATGCTAGGATCTGTCAGAAAGCTATTGCGTTTTCTTCCAAAGGAGACCCAAAAGATCATAATCCATGTGTTGCTGACATCACATTTGGATTACCCTAACAGCCTATATCTGGGGCTTCCAGCTTTCTTGATCCATTCACTCCAAATGATACAGAATGCAGTGGCCAGACTGAGTCGATGGGTCCCCTTTAGTCATCACATCCCCCCTCATTTCAAGCAGCTCCATTGGCTCCGGTTGCCATGAGGGTCGAGTTTAAATCTCTGACATTTCCATTCAGAGCCATTAGGGGCAGAGGTCCACATTATATTAGGAATAGGCTTAGCCTGTACCATCAGGAGAGAGCCCTAAGATCAAAACACCTGCGCATCCCGAGGTTTGCTCAATGGATTTAGGCCCAGATCTCTGTACAGGGGTGAATGTATGACATTGTTCTGCATTCTGTCCATCAACTGTTGTTTTTGCATTTGTCACCCCGAGTGGGATGGGTATGCTCAGACTTGAGTCCTGTGCTCTCCATGCCACTAGAATCAAGCTATCCTGGCTGAAGAGGGGTGAAACCCCGAAACCGGTCCTAGGATGCTTGTTTCCAGTCCAGGGAGGACCTGGCTTGGCAGTTCGGGCTGGACTGTTCCCATGAGGCACAGGGTCAAGATTGATTTGCATATGGCTGGGTTCAAACTGGAATGGCATGGTTAGCAGAAAAACGATGGATTTAGGCCCAGATCTCTGTACTGGGGTGAATGTATGACATTGTTCTGCATTCTGTCCATCAACTGTTGTTTTTGCAAGGTTTGCAAGGGCGGCAGGTCTTTCTTTGTACGGATGGCCAAGCTTTGAACATTTCTGCCCATTTAAGTTCGCATGGCCGAGTCCAAACACTGTTTCAGGAAAGATTTAAAAACCTGGCTCTTAAATCAAGTTTAGATAGAGACGGCCAATCTTGTTCTTCAGACTTGCTTTGAGTGCCGGGATGCCTCTCCTGAGGCAGCCGCACGCTGTAGAAATGTATTTGATTGAGTGATTGATTCTTTTGAGACTCTATTATTAGCTCCTCCATGTAAGCTCCAGCTAGCCCAGGTGTGAAAGCCCCCATTCCTTGGATCCATTCACAAGTCAGCTGCATGGCAGTGCACCACGGAAGGGGTCCCCCAGGTCCAGGGATGGCTTCCTTGCTTGACCAGGTGTAAAAGTTCTGACTCGACCTGAGTCAAAGTTCTGGCTGGCCCTGGTGTGGGAGACTCCAGCACTGGGCTCTCTTCCTCAGCCCGCAGTGTTACTTAGAGCCTGAGGCAAGGACCTGGGCAGGGCTCCCTTGCTTGGTGCTGTGAAAAAACTTTGACTGGGTCCAGGTCAGCGCCCAAGCTGGTCTTACTGTGAAAGCCCCCAGCCTGACATCTCAAAAAGTGCCTAGGACGGGGTCCTTCAGGCAGTGTGCAGGTCTCCCCTGCTTGGCGGGATGAAAAACTTAGACCGGGCCACAGCTTAGAGTTCTATGAGGCCCTCACCCACAGCCCTGTGCTTGAGGCCAGCTGGGGATGCTTGGACCTAGTCCGGGGATGCCCTGGCCCCTCCAAGGGTGAGCGAAGGGTGAGTGAATCTGATTCATAAGACATGGTGTGATCAGATGACTGCCATTCAAGCTCAACCATCTGGTAGTGCAGATCATAGAAATGCATGGTGACCAGATGGCCGGGCTGTCCTGCAAATCCAGATGGGGGCTCCAGGAGGTCAGACAAATTTTTTGACTGTCCCCCTCTGTCACTCTGTGAGCCTTGGATTAAAAGAAAGCCAAATGGGTTCTCTTCAGATTAGTAGGAACATGGTACTAGGGTGCCCTGGGTCTGATTCCCGCTGACACTGGGGTGGGAGCCCTCGGATCCTGGGGCCCCTTCCCTGGCCTGCTGTTTCACAAAGTGCCAAGGAGGGGCTTCCACATACACTGGACAGGGCTCCTCTGACCTGGTGAAAAAACTCTGACCTGGCCCAAGTCAGAGCTCCAACTGTCCCTATCTTAGAAAACCTTGGCCCTGGTCTCACTTATCCTAGCCCACTGTGTCTCTTAGAACCCGGGACGGGATCCCACAAGTCTGAGCATGGCTCCCATGCTTGGCTGGGGGAAGAAGCTTTGAACAGTGGTGTGGCTCACTGGTTAGAGGCGGCAGACCCGGAAGCAGAGGTCGGCCCGGGACCACGGTTCGATTCCCGACGCGGCAGGGTCTTGGGCCAAGGTCAGCAGACTCGATAATTCTCGCCTCGGTGCCTACTCTAACCATGGATCCCACTCAGCAACTCTGGGCAATAGCTTGCTTAATCTCCACTTACGGCCCCATCAGCGCCGGGGATGCTTGTCTTCACCTTGGAGATGCCCAGTAGGGACCATCTCACAGGGAAAGCCAGGATGGGTTCCCCAGCGGTATACAGCGCCGGGACGCCCCGTTGCTGGGCAGCTGTGCGCTTTACGAGTATACTACATTTACATTTACAAGCCCAGAGTCATTGCTCTGTTAGGCCTCCTCAGAGCCCCGTGCCTAATGCCTAGCTCAGGCTTCTTCATTCCAACCCATCCATCTGGTTGGGTATGCCATAGGAAAGCATGGTGCGCCTAGATGACGGGGCAACCCTGTAAGTCCCCATTGAAGGCTCATTTGACTCCTCAAGCCAGACAGGGTTCCAGGAGGTCAGGTACATTCCCTCACATATTCATCTCTGTCGCTCAGTGTGCCTGGATTATTGGAAGGACAGGTGGCTTTCCTCCAGATTAGTCAAGGAACTAGGGTGCCACTGTCATAGCTCCAGCTGACCCAGAGGTTCCATCTCCCTGCTTACCTCCTCACAAAGTGCCCGGGTTGGGCCCCACAGATACTGGACAGGGCTCCCCTGCCTGGCCGGGTCATAAATCTCTGACCAGGCTCCAGGTTAGATCTCTGGTTGGCCCTGGAGGTCAAAGACACCAGTTCTGGGCTCCCTTCCCTGCATGTGACTTAGAGCCCAGGACAGTGTCCTGCAGGCCCGGGCAGAGCTCCAGTGCTTGGCTGGGCAAATAATCTCTGACTGGCACACAAATCACTGCTGCACAGACTGTGCTTGCCAAAGAACATCTTGACCGTGTCTGCATGTTTCTTAGGATCAGTATAAGGCGAGTCATCATTGGGAGAGGCTCTGACTGGAAAATATTTTCCAGATTCTGCTTACTGACACACTTCCTTAGATGCTGTATCAATATCAGACCCTGCCTCAGAACGCCATGACATTATTTGAGGAACAGTCTGGTAAGCAGTCTTCCAACGAGATGCTGTCTCTGTTTTCTATCTAAAACCTGCTGGCCTAGGCAGAATGCATTTTGATTCCACCCACCATAGCCTAAGGAAATGTATTACCAACTTTAGCCATTGGTCAGTTAGTGTGCCATTCATACTTTTACTTTCACTCACCACACCATAACTCATGGCATAATAGGTAAGCCCACTTCAGCCAATGATCAATTAGTGTTCGATTTACATTTTAATTCCACCTACAGCACCATACTGCATGGGGCATTGGTGGACTACTTTAGTCACCGGTCATTTATGGAGACATTTAGAATTTTCTTCCACCCACCACAGCACAGGGCAATGTGTCAGCCCACTTCAGCAACTGATCGGTTACTCTACCATTCACATTTTGCTCCCAACGACCACAGCCTCCTAAATTCTGTGAGCATAGCAAAAAAGTGAATGACTGTATAATGGATCAGTAGCTGAATTGGGCTCATTTTAGATGTATACTGTGCTGTGTGTCAGTAAAATGTGAATAGAACAATAACTGATGAGTGTCTGAAATGGGATGACACATTGCTGCCCAGGGAGGGTACACCTGTAAACCCTGGGTAGCAACACAAAACAAATGGCTACCAAATGTTCCCTTCCTTGGTTGGGTGTGGGGGATTGGAAGGGGACTGTACCCCCCTCCCCTGGCAGCCCTGCCCTATCACCTCCCCCACCCTACAGGAGAGAAAATCTTCAAATTATTTAGGACCAATCCTGGGGCAGCTGACCCCCACTCCCAATTTAACAGCCCAGGGGCCACCAGAAAAGCCCCAGGAAGAATGGCTGCCACCTTTTCCTTTCCCTTGAGGGGGGATCATGGCCCTCTCTGGCCCCCAATCTTCTCCTGGAAGAGAAAATCTCCAAATAGTCTATGCTTCCATGTGGAGGAGATCAACACATGACAAAAAAACGAGGCACCCCAGTGAGGTACCATTTTTATATGTGAAATCAGGAAAGCTAGGTAGTAGGAAATGTGTGGTTCCCTGGTTTAACTATCCCAGTAATGTGAGCAAATGTGTGTTTTTTGCCAGAGTTTTAAGTTGTCAAGGGCTTTTGGGTAGGACAGCCTGGTGAGTGACACACACGACATGCCAACCTGGACTTCCCTGTTTATCTACTTTTCAGAAATGTGTGGATTGGTAGGTTTCCCTGGATGCCGACTGATCTAGGGCTCAAAATCCCCATTCACCGACAATGCTTATAAAGGTTGGTGTAGAGCGAAAAAATTGATCTGCCCATTTTGAGTTTTGGGCTCTTTTCTTTTGTGGGCGCTAGGCCCACCCACAAAAGGGAGTTACCATTTTTATTGGGCGATGTGGGGGAATGCTAGGCGGTAGGAAATTTGTGGCTCCTTGCAGGTTGTATACATTTTCCCTAACAGAAATGTGAGGAAAATGTGTGCTTTTAACCACATTTTGAGGTTTGAATGGGTTTCTGGGTAAGAAAATTATACCACCCTGGGCTCCCCCTTGGTCCCAGCTGACCTATGTCCCAAAATACAGAGCGCGGGTTCCACTGGGTGAAATATGACGTCTCTATATACCGTCGCACCTTTCCAGATTTAGGACAGCTGAGGGGTCAGCATGTAATCCTGTTCTCACCAATTGTGCGACCAAGCCTTTCCACAGTAAAAACATCAGTTTTGCGTGTTTTACTGCCAGGACATGCAAAGTGAATGTCTTGCCTGGGTCATATGTTGCACCCTGCCTTTATCGCTCTGTAGCCCTTCCAGGGGGGGTGGCCTACATACATTTCTAGGGATAGTGATGGCTTTGCCATTGCTTTCAGTGGCAAGATCGGGCTAGCAGTCCACGACTGCTCTACCAGTCTACAGTGGTTGATTTAGGGACTTGTTTTACTTGAGTGACCTCCAGAGTGGCTCAACAAGTGCTGCAGACCCTCGGGTAATCCTCTAACTCACATGCCCTGGATAACATGGTGCAATATATTAGGGACATACAGGTAAGTTAGCCATTTCCAATAGGGCCTAGCCAATTTGACATACACTTTAGAGCCAGAGCCCTGGCACTGAGATCTGGTTAAAGGCCTCAGCGCACTCTCAGATCCGAAAACAAACAGCCGCATCAGTCAAAAAACATGTGGGTCACCATACAAAAAGAGTAATTTCTTTGTACTTCCCTTGTCATATCACAACTGAAGTGTGGCAATGTTTTGATCCATGGATTATCAAGCTCAACTATGAAACACTTACAAACAGTTTAGAACATAGTGACAACACATCTTTTACATCATCCTTTTTTTAAGGCCCTTAATAAGCTCCCTGTTGCAAGAAGATCAGCTTTCAAAATACTGTACATCACATCAAAGCAATAAAAGGACAAGAACCTGGCTTTCCAAAGATAAAGCTCAAAAGAAAATATCAGATAGGGAAACAGCATTCTAGATTTGCACCCCAAGTAATCTTACCACTCAACAAGAAGAAACCATCAGCAGCACAGGAGTGCTTCCAAATTATGAAATTTGCTTTCAGCAAATATATAAGCCATCATTAAATGTTGTGTATCAGAATATTGTGTCCTGTATGTCTATTCCGAAAATATTGCCCCAGAGTGTGTAGATTCTCTAATATTAACTACACTGTGGTGATATTTCTTAAAACAACATTTTGGACATGATATTTATGTCAATCACTACTCTGACAACAATATTCTAGTGCTTTTCCTCAATCCTCATCTGAAACTCAGTAGGATGGTGGAGAATTGTTTTTTTCAAACCGAATATACAGGATGTGACAGACCAGTATAACTCTGCTAACTCACCAGCAAGATCAGACCCATCTAGGATCCTATTAACTAACAAGAAGGAGAAGTGCCATCATTAATCATCTGAAATTCAGTAAGATGGTAAAGACCTGGCTTTCCCTACTGGAATCTATTGAAGATGACAGACATTGGAACTCTACTATCCCCTACATCAACGTGGGGCCAATTTAGATTCCTATTCAATAAAACCAAGTATGCCCAAAAGACTTTCCTTCTTTGCCCAATAGACAAGACTAGAAAAGCCATTTTCTAAACAGGGGGTCAACCATATCAGAAAGAACTGAAATAGCCCCAGGTGCAGTAATAGGCACAAGCAAACAATAACAAAAGGAGTACTACTTCACAAGCCAAAGTATGCTACTCTTTATTTTCAATGAAAGATTTACAGCCAGTGGAGAAGTTGTGACTGATTAGTGCATAGTATACACTTTGCATGACACTCCCATGTTAGATGCAGATGATGTTTGCTGTAGATGGGGTTTCTGGTTGGCTAGGGTATGCACCTAAGCCAGGCAAAACCCACTACTCTGATCAAGGCAAGTTAGTTACACACCAAAGATAACCTGTTTTCACCCTCTAGAAGCTTTGTGCAGTGCAGGCAGGCGTATCATCGGAGACAATGTGTAAAGCTCCTGTGCAACACACTCACACAGCAACACAATGACTACACCACAAAAAGAGACTCCACACAGGATTACATAACAATAATTGTCTTTATTGTCATAACACAAGACCAAAATGACATTATTCATAAATAACACAATTATTAGCTAGTACTTGTTATAGTTATCCTGATCACAACAGGGCAGAAAACAACATATATCATAATTACTTTGCAGGTAATGCAGGCGTGTTTAGAGATAAACCCTTGAATAACAGCATATAACCATCAAAACTATAGGACATAGTGCACCTGTGCTCCTATTAGGCTGGTTATGGTATATTGTGCGAGCTTTGCTAAAACTAGTGCATTCATGAACCAAAATGTAGGGCACAGAAACACCTGCGCACCTACTACACATGATATGGTAATCTGCAATTAAATCCTCCAGTTGTCCCGTTTCTATATACGGCCTTGCGCCATTCTTGGGGTCCTCTCCAGAGGTGTCCCCCACTACTGAGACCAGGAAGCAATGCCCACATGGTCCATCCCAAAAGAAGAAGGGGGAGGCACAAACTGCAGAACCACATAGGGAGACCTCGTTCGGTCCCCTGCAGTCAGAATACCAAATGCACAGACGCAGCTGCCCACGAGCGCATGTTGCAGCTGCTGTGAGACAGTACCTTTCAAATAAGGGGTGGGCCCCTCATGCCACTTGTGCCTCTGTAGCGTGGTACTGCCCAAGCGTCCATGGGCCTCGGGAGCAGGGCCTACGTGCACCAAAGACTAGGCATTCCTGGTCCAGGTCCCACGTAGGCAGTGTCTCCCAGGCAACATGTCTTTCAAGGGGGCCGCGCTGAGAGGGGCTGTGGTGGCTCTCTCGCATGGCAAGCTTTTGTTTAAAAAAAATGGTGGTGCTGACGGCTCTAGCGGATCATTGGGTCAGCACACCCGGCCTAGGCAGTGCGAACACAGGAGACTTGGGTCACCCTGCTAGGACGGCGTGGCTCAGACAAGGAGCACGCTAGTCCTTCCCAGACATACCAATCTTCTGTAAATCTCCCCAGTACACAGAGGCTCAGGCAGGGGTCACTTCTCATTGCTGTAGTGTCAGGGCAATCACTTAGGATGCTCGGTTCTGAAGGGCAGGCCCCAGTGCTTCAGGCTGACAAAGTGTTCTGTTCCGAGGCAGTACAGAGTGCCATACTCGCAGCCAAATCCAGCGTTGGCCCTTCTGGACACAAGTTATTGCCGGGCTCAGAGTACCACGACTATAAGGTGGCTGCAGAGACTTTTATGGCCCTGAGACTCTAAAACAACAGGTAGCAAGCCAACAAGCCTTTTGAGAACACTTGCGGACACAAAGGGAGAAGTAGGTGGCTGGCCAGCACATTAATTTAGGTTTGCAAAGTAGCTGTCCCTCTTGCAGCACAGCAGTCAGGAGGCAACAGGCCTGCACAGCAAAACAGGCAGTCCAAATGTTGGTTCCGCCTAGAAGCACAGCAGTCCTCCTGGCAATGTGCAGATCATAGAGCCAGCAGCATCCGGTTACAAGTCCCACACATTTTTAGAAAAATTTACATCATATACAAAATTTAGTAATAAACATGAGCATATCCAATGTTATGAACCACATATGTTATTCCAGCTCCAGTGTCAAAAGAGTATCTGAATAGTGTATCAATCCTTTATCCAATAGTTTCCTTCAACACTCGCCGCATTCAGAATTAACTAAATGCCTCCGAAAATGCATTTAGTTAATGTAAATTTTCTAAAAATGTGTTTTGCATCAGATTAATGTATGAATTCATTTGCTGATTTTGTCATGTTGCAAGCTGTTGCTAATAATTTTTTTCAGTGTCTAAGTCCATGTTTGTCTTTTAGTGTATGTTATTGTGAATTGTATATACGTGTAAGTTCATGTGTGAATTTGATAAGTCTATGTTTCTTTTTCAGTCCAAAAAATTGTTTGGATTAACTTTTAAAGAAACAGGAATGGTCTAATAAAAATTCAATTCGGACAGATAAAAGAGTTGACTGTTCGTTACTCCATGAGTAGTAGGAGTGTACGGTAGTATGGAGCCGGGTTCATTGCTTTGTGTTCTGAATTTTGAATAGCTCTACCTGGCCAGGGTCCTTTGGGCTTAACCCCTATAGTTTTTTGCACTTTCTAAAAATGGCATTCCCAAAATAGTAATGTAAAATCCAGCTTCACCAGTAGGTAGGATTTATCACCACTTTTCTAAACATACCAAACATGGCAATGCCACTCCTTTCTGATCAGGAATTACCACTTAAAAGTATACAAGGGAATTCCCAATGCTAGCCTATAAGAGGAGTAGGCCTCACAACAGTGAAAAACGAAATAGGCTGTTTGTCACTACCTGGATAGGCAACCTATAAAGGCACATGTTCTACCTTTTACTTACACAGCACCCTGCACATGGGACTACCTTAGGGGTGACCTATGTGTAATAAAATCGGAGCTTAATGCTTGGCAAGTAGTTTTAAATGCCATGTTAAAGTTGCAGTAAACCGTATACACAGGCCCTGTGGTGGCAGGCCTGAGACAGGTTTAAAAGGCTTCTTCTGTGGTGTGCACAAGCAGTGCTGCAGGCCCACTTGTAGCATTTAATTTACAGGCCTTGGGTATATGGGATCAAAGAAAATCAAACAATCCAAACCGGAGTAAACCAATCATACCTTGTTTAGAGGAGAGAGCGCATGCACTTTAGCACTGATTAACTGTGGTAAAGTCCCCAAGGTCCTAAAGCTAACAAATAGAAGGTCAGAAAAACAGGCAGAGGAAGGAAAAAAGCCTGGGGATAACCCTGTAGAAAGTGCCAGGTCCAACAATGTTTACCTAACACTTTGAACTATGTATGTCCTACCAACTATGAAAAAGCACGAAGTTGCCTCCCTTAAGTTCAATAGTTTAACTGCCCCATCAAGCTATGCAATAGCATTAAAAACCACAGTCATTATAATAAACTGTATTGTTATTTTTCTCCTATGTAATTAAATATAGTACAAGAATAGTTTAATGACTAAGGGCCTGGTTTAGATCTTGGCGAACGGGTCACTCCATCACAATGGTGACGGATATACCATCTGCGGAAATATAAACCCCATTTTATCCTATGGGATTTATATTTCGGCAAATGGGATATCCGTCACCCCTTACAAAAAGTCCCTCTGTCCATGACAATGCCACTAATATTATGACGTATCCCTATTAAGTACACGACATCAGAATCTTTTCACACAATTTGCATGAGAAGAACATCACAAAATGCAGGACACTGAATGGAAGTTCCTTGAAGAAATGTATGCCTCAAATCTAACTAAATCGCTAACAGGGGGATCCCATGAGATAGCATGCAGGGCCTCGTCAAAGGAAGGAAGCGCTACATGAATACCCATATCATACCATACTGATACTTATTTGTAGTTTCTAATAGTATTCTTTGTCTGGCTGTTAACCTCATATTGTGACTTAAAAGGTTTTATTTCAGAGTGCACAGACGCTTCGACACCTAGTAAACAGCTTAGATTGTGTTAGTGTATCATATCAATATAGGATTGTTGAACTTAATAATGTCTAATGCTGATTACTGAACTTTGTTGATTGAGAAATTAATATGCAAAGAACTTTGGGGGTCATTATGATGGCGGGGGGATCGCCACCGCCCGGCCGGCGGTGGTGATCCGCCCACCATCACAACATGATTTACCCCAGCCATATTATCATGGCGGTGGGTACCGTGGTGGACGGAAAGTCCATCTGCCACTTTTCGGCCGGTCGGCAATCGTTACGATTGTCGGCCGAGCAGAGCTGGGGCATGATATGGTGGTGGTGCCTGGAAGGCACCGCCATCAATATCATGATGCCGGGTTGTCAAGGCCTTTCCATGGTTATGCTGCCATGGAAAGGCTGGCGGGAATTGCTATGGGGGCCCATTGTGGGCCCCCAGGGGGTGTGGTGGGTGCACTTGGGTGGTACCCCCTGCATTCTCATGCACAAGGTGGCAAGCACTGTGCGGTGCCTGCCACTTTGTGCATGGGAATGTGCAACATGCCATTTCAACATTGCGGCAGGTGCTGCTTACAGCAGCACCCGCCGCAATATTAGAAATGCAGAATGCGACCGCCAGGGTGGTGGTTGCATCCTAATTAATGGAGCGAGACCGCCGCATGTATGGTGGACGGTCCCAGCACCGCTAGGATGGTCCGCCCGCCATCCTAATGGCCTCTATGACTTTGTACTTGTCTTAGTCGGAGAATTCATGTAAGCTTATCAGCATTGTTACATTGATTTACATTATGTCAGTTTTTAAACCTCTCTCTCCGTACTGTATGCTACTTTAAACTTGTGACAAGTTGCTTATATTTTATGTGTTCCGTCCTGACAGGATCTCCTGCATCACACAGCACCAAGATTCCTCCTGAAGGACAGGCAACGCCAAAAAAAACTTGTTTTTAGCTGAAAATGTGTAATATACTTCAAAGTTGTTCTCAAAAAGGGGACCCAAAATAGGTCTTCCTCAGGGGCCCAAATATTCTTAGGATGTCATCGATTCTACCGATGAGCTGTTTTGTCCCTTGATCTTTGCAAACACTTCCATCCCTGGCGCCTGTACTTGAGTGATGGGTTGAATGCCAACATGTTTCATGCTAGCTTAAGGGTTTTAGGATTCTTCCTGCTAGAGATCAACAAATTCAAAAGTGATTCAGTAGATAAACAGTAGTCCTTGCAAAGTAACTTGCTCTTTTCAATCGCAGCTTATATGACACTTAAAATAATGGTTGATTTTTCTGCATCCAGGGAGCCAAGTGTGAAGCAAGGTTGAAGGAAAAGAAAACTGCCTTGCGAGAGTTTGAGCTCGCCCACACTGATGCCTTGAAAAAAATGACTGATGAATTAAAAGAGCAGGACGAGCTCTGCAGGAAAGAGAAGACTGATTTGGAGCACCATTATTCTGCCATGATCAGGGAGTCCCAGTCAAGAACAGAGGTGCAGTACCCCTTTCAAATAGCTATAGAGTGGTATTTTTTACGCTAAAAGTATATATATATATATATGTATATTTTGCCTCAATGTCGTTCCAGTTGGAGTGCACAGCAGCGGGTGCAGGCGTTGGGCTGAACCAATGGCCAATTCAGTTTTAAACACAAAGGACGTCGCACTCTGGAATATTGCAATGTGATCTTTATTACTGATACAGAGCCAGTCTGTCACACCAACGCGTTTCGGCCAACTCGGGCTTTCTCATGTGTGTGTGTATATATATATATATATATATATATATATATATATATATATATTCACTGAAAAAACCATGGGTTTCACACACGTTATAGTTAGGAATTAGCATTTAAAAAACCTTTGAAATTCAGTGAAAAAACCATAGGTTTCACACACGTTATAGTTAGGAATTAGCATTTAAAAAACCTTAGAAATTCAGTGAAAAAACCATAGGTTTCACACATGTTATAGTTAGCTGGACATTTTACTCGTAAAAAACCAATGAAATTGCCCCGTTATAGTTAGTTCAGCCTAGCTAACTATAACTCGCGCGCCCGCAATGCACTGCTGATGACGTCACATATTACATCACTCATGACATGGTCAGTGACATCACTCATGACATCACTGATGACATCTCAAATGACATCACTGATGACATCACTGATGACATCATCCAGTGAATGTGTGTTATTCTGAAAATTAAATATGTTTTATATATGTATATCTCAAGGTCGATGGAAGAATAAATGGGTATATAAGTGTCTAAATGGATGATTTGTTTTTGAAAAATTGATTGTGTAACTGACTGATTAAGTGTATCATAGTGAATACATGGCTTAGTGAGTAATGTTTAAATATGTAAATATCTGTATCAGTCTCTCACTTTGTGTATAATTGGCTGCATGGGTTGGTGAGTAGCTACATGGGTGTCTATATAGGTTATTAGTTGGTTTTTTGAGTATCAGTCTGAGTGTCTGCATGGTTCGGTGGGGGGTATTACGTAGTGCATAGGTGCATGAATGAGTGACTCACTGTTTGTATGTGTTGAACACAGTATGTGTGCAGGACTGTATGGGTGGATGAGTGTGTGTATGGGTGTGTTAGTGAGTGAATGACTGTCTCAATAGTGTCTTTATGAGTAACTACATATGTTTTAAACTAGTATATGTGACTATTGGTGTATATATGTGAGTATATGTGAGAGTGAGAGATTGAAAGAGTTCCTGTATGAATAAGTATGTGTTTCTATAAGTGATTGTTTAAAAGACTAAGTATGTGTAAGTTTCCGTAGAAGTAAGTGTGGTGGTGTGTGTATAACTGTATATGCAAGTAAATGTATGTTTGATTCTTTATTAGCATGAGTGACTATGTGTGTGAGTAACTCTATGGATGAGTGGCATTGTGTAACAGGATGTATAGGTGTATGAGTACATATGATGAGTGAGTACATGTATGAGTGACTGAATTGGACTGTTGGTGAATGAGTGGATGTGTATGTGGATCTTAGAATTACTGAAAAGGTTGTTTTAACTGGTATTGGTATGTCCATTTTTTTGAATATTGTAGTTTCTATTTTTGAATGTGTGTGTCAAAGGTTATATTAGGGGAAGAGGAGGTCTGCCACTCTATCACAAGGATGATGTCATCAGTGATGTCATCAGTGATGTCATTTGAGATGTCATCAGTGATGTCATGAGTGATGTCACTGACCATGTCATGAGTGATGTAATATGTGACGTCATCAGCAGTGCATTGCGGGCGCGCGAGTTATAGTTAGCTGAACTAACTATAACGGGGCAATTTCATTGGTTTTTTACGAGTAAAATGTCCAGCTAACTATAACATGTGTGAAACCTATGGTTTTTTCACTGAATTTCTAAGGTTTTTTAAATGCTAATTCCTAACTATAACGTGTGTGAAACCTATGGTTTTTTCACTGAATTTCAAAGGTTTTTTAAATGCTAATTCCTAACTATAACGTGTGTGAAACCCATGGTTTTTTCAGTGAATTTGCAAGGTTTTTTAAATGCTAATTTTTTTTTTATTCTTCAATTTTTTCAAACATATTTTTAATTTAATTTACTTACCTTTTATAAAGACTATGCTTTAATTTTTAAAATCCTTAAATATTTTTTTTTAATATATTTTTTAAAATAAACATGTAAAATTTATTTCCAGTTCTTTTTTTTTTTTTTTAATTTTTTTTTGGTACGCGTACCGTAAGCTCACGGTAAGCGTACGGTTTACGCAACGTCCGTAATCTATCTACGCTGCTTGCGTATAGTTACGCACTTTGCGTAGCCGCGCGTACTGCGCGTGGGACGCGTGCGCGCTTACGCCACACGCGCACGTTACGCGGAAGTGCCGGGGAGTGACTGTTATGCGCATGCGCGCAAGCGCGTGTCTTTTTTACGCGCACGCGTACTTTTTGCCGTAAGCGTACCGTAAGCGTACCGTAAGCGTACGGTAGGTCATGTGATCTTGAAACACAACTTTTGATTGGTTGAAACTACTTTCAGTTCTAGAACTCTCCTACACCACACCCATTCCCCTAATTTCTGCTTGTGATCCCTAAGGAGAAGGAGCTGGTTTGTCTTTGGGATACGATGGCAGAACAGCAGAGCTCTTCTGAGAGTGAGGCTAGCACTAGCAGCACTGTCTTGAGGCAGAGATTGAGGAAACAAAAGCCTTCTTATGTTTGGGATTATTTTACTTTTCCAGAAGGCCAGCAAAAGGTGAATGCACCCTTAGTTACTTGCAAGCTGTGTCAGCGTGTACTTTCTAGAGGTAATCCTAACAGGAAGTATTCCTTTGGGAATCACACCATGAAGAGACACCTCCAGGATGTACACAGAAGGACACATGGTCATCTTTTTGGAGGTAACTCTTCAGAAAGACGAGCCAGTACATCCACAGCAGCTCAGCCTGGACCATCACCTGCAGGGCTTACTCCTTCTTCTGCAGGTCAGGTGAGCCCTTCATCTGTGGGGGGAGAATCTCCTTTTGCTGGCCCTCTGGAAATGAACCCTCGATTTCGGAAGGTTGATATTCATTGCACATTTTGTAAAGATCTAATTTGCCATAGGGAGACCAGTGTTTCCCTAGTGAACAACAAAATAGATCAGCACATTTGTCGCTTTGAATAATTTTCCCATGCTTCCTTTCCTCTGTCCCTGCATGAACACAACGGTTCTTTTAAGAGCCAACCTTATCTTTCATCTTTTTTTTACATATGTTTTTAAAAACTTTTTTTTATTTTTTTTTACCGTACGCGTACGGTGCGCGTACTTTTTTTTTATTTTTTAAAAAAAACACTAAAAATCATTTATCACATTACATTGTCCTTGAGAGACTACAATTATTATTATTGACTTACCATACTCACTGAAAAAATATTTATTCATTTCTTTTTTTTAAAAATAGTTTTAAAAATGTTTGTAGTTTTCGAAAATTTTCTATATCTATCTGGAAAAAAAGAAAAAAGTATTAATATTTTTTAAACATTTTATAATACAGTACACATATTTACATTTTTTACCAAAAAATCTTTTTGCCTTATTTTTGCTGTTTTCAGAATATATTGCATTTCACTATAAATTGTGAAAGCAATTGCATTCATCATTTTACAGCGGGCAAAAAAAAATACCAATCACAAAGATTGTATTAAAAAAGCCCTGATTCTTTTTTTAATTAAACTTAACATTATAGAAATGCATAATATTGTAAAAAAATATCATCTAATACCAATACTTATTTCTTTAAAATACCGTCTGATATGTTTGTTTCAGAACTATAATCACAATATTATATCTCAAATAACTCCAAAATACATCTGATTTCATTTCCTTTAGGCCAAATAGTAATTTTAATTTTTTTTTTGGAATAAATTTCCAACGGAAATCCAATAAAATTCTAAAGTTTAATTTGTCCAGATCTCACCGATTCTCTGTAACATTTTGGTTCACGAAAATTTTTTGAATAATTTATTTAGTCCACAATAGAATTGGTTACTTTTCCACATGGCCAAATAGTAATTTTTTAAATCATTTTTGAAAAAATTTCCAATGGCAGTCCAATAACATTCCAAAATTTAAAATGTGCAGAAGTTACCGATAATCTCTAAATTATTGGTTTTTCAAAATTGCATTAAAAATTTAAAAAGTCCACATTACAATTGGTTATCTTTCCATTAGGCCAAATGATAATTTTAAAAATCTTTTTTTTACAAAATTGCAATGGTAATCCAGTAAAATGGTAAAATTATTTTGTCCAGATCTTGCCAAGTCTCTCTAAAATTTAGGTTTCAGGAAGATTAGATAGGAATTTGCTAAATCAAAAGGCAAACGTTGTTTGAAAATCAATTGGGAATCATTACACAGTGTCCAGCCTTTTTCACATTTTAGATAAACTGTGTAATGTCCAGAAGTAACAGTAGGTCCATCATGGAAAATTATTGCAACAGTTACAAAAGTTTTTCCTGAAATTGATAATTGCTGTCCTGTAAACTTCTTTATTAAAGTATCCAATTTTGAACCATCAGCTCTACATCGTTGCATCATTAAAATTACATACTGTCCGTATTCCTTTAAAATTAATGTTGAAAACATGTCAGAATTACACTCACCACATTTCATGCTATGATTAGCATCTTTAACTAATTTTGCAAAAGTGACTGTTTTACTCTCTGGCAATGTCAAATAAATAAACCTTTCATTATCAACAATAGAGCCACATATATTATAACAATTATCACAACTATGTTCCCATTTATAAGAGAGACCAAAAAAAATGTCAATGGGAACTCCTTCTTCTTCCACTACCTGAAGAAAATACATCAAAAATTCATGTGCATCTTGCTGTTCATTTTGAGAAAACTGTGTTCGTCCTGAACATACATCTAAAAGTTTTCTAATGTCAGTAGCACTTACTATTTGAGTTTTATCTTTACTCAGCTTTTGAAAAAGGAGACTCAGCTCTGAACAGAATCTTTTTCCCTGATTTACTATTATCTGCTCTTGCAAACTTTCCAGATAAAATGCAACATTCAGCACTACATTTGCGTAGCAGTTGACACCAGAGCTATTTTCAAAATGACATCCTACAACCTGTTCTTCATTTTCCTTTTTCTTTTTGCTTGCAATTACATCACTCCTCTTTTTTTTCCTCTTCTCTACATCTTCACTACAGATATTCTCATTTTTTCTTTTACGAGAAACTACACGTTTCTCCAACACAGGATACTGTCCTAAATGAGGAGCATAGCTTCTTCTTAATCTATTATACTCCTTTACACAATTTGTATCAGCACTAACTTTTGATTCTTCAAAGTCTATCATGAATAAACCTGATAATGTTTTGACTCGTGACAAAGCAACATATGCCATACCTTCTTTGAACACAGTTGAACCAATGTTCACAAATGCACAATCTACAGTCAATCCTTGAGACTTGTGAATAGTTACAGCATATGCTAGAGAAAACGGAAACTGCTTCCTACGTACATATAAGTCTTTCACAAGCATAAAACAAACTGTACAACGACAAATATCTTTAACTTCATCTATCTGATCAAATTTTATTTTTAAACATTCAATTCCTTCTTTTTTCTGATAATTAATAAAACCCACAACTCTTCCCATCGCTCCATTAACTAAACCTTTCTCAACATCCAAATTTCTCCTTAAAAACACTCTACAGTTCATGCAAACATATAGATTTTTTTCTAATCCAGCTGTTTTGGAGATGTTCTTCTCTAGTGAGTCCAATTTATTTTTCAGTTTGCCTGTTACTGTGACAGTAATTCTTCCATCCTCAATTTTGTCCACTGCTTCCAATTTCCTGATCTCTTCCTTTTCCAATTTCAAAAGCTCCTCATTGAATATTGAGCATTCACGTAGAGTAGGCATTAAGCAGATGACACTTTTGTTTTCTGCAATGTTCTTGTATATCTTCTCTGCAACTATTTCTTCCTTTGTAAATAAATTATGTAGCAGCCGAGTCTGTAATGCTTTTTTGCCAGCTTCTGTGAGTAGTCCAATCCTGATATCTTTCAGAATACTTCCATATTCTTCATCGTTTGCTTGCCTCATATTAGTTGTAAGTTCCTTGTACTCAAAGAAGGACCAAATATTTGTATTACCGATACTTCCCAATGACTTCTTCGTGTCTTCATGTGTCACAGTATTAAACACTGGTTGTCCTTTAACTGGAGTAAGTTGCAAAAGATCTCCAAAAACTATGACGTGTTTTCCACCAAATAACACGTCATAGTCTGTCTTCAAAATTTGCTGCATTCTTAAATGCACAAAGGCAAGCATTAAGTTTGATACCATGCTCACCTCATCAATAATGAGAACTTGCATCTTCTTCAATACTCGTGAAACTTCCAAGGATGCTTCTCCAGTTAGCTTGTTGAATTGTATTTTGTTCTCATGCTCCACTGGTAACATTAGCAAACGATGTAAGGTGATTCCTTTTATGTTATATGCTGCTAACCCAGTTGGAGCAGTAACCACACAAGACAAAGTAGAATCCGTTTTTTGCTTTAGATAGCTTCTGATGACTTTAATTAGGAAACTTTTTCCAGTGCCAGCTTGTCCGCTTACATACATCCTGATTGGATGAAATGATGTGCATGAGCACTCTTTTTTTACATGTAGAAATCCGTGATCAATTTTGTTTTTGATCTCTTCATAAATTTGTTGCTGCTCTTGATTCAGTTGTCTTTCCAAATTTTCTAAGTCTATAAATTCTTCTTGAGCTTGATTCATAGCTGTTTCCACTTCATTCATGGCTATTGATGCTTCATTTTCAACGATTGGTTGTCCTAGGGGATCTTGACTGTGTGTTCCTGAACTTTGGCTGTCCTGAGAACTGTCTCTAGCTATTTCTGCTGCAATTGTAGTTTCCTGTTCAATTTCTTCATTTAACATTTGCAGATAAGTTGTGAATGTATTGCATTGTATGCTGTCTTTGCAAGCATTAAATGAATCCTCATAGCTTTGAAATTCTCCCAGTAGTTCATCCTCTGTACGCCATGGTTTAAACAACTGTAAAAGAGCCAAGTAGTAAAATTCTTTCTTGTCGGTAGTGTCGCAACTCAGCTTCCGATGATTTATCAAACTTCCTTTGCTTTGCTTCACCAAACATCCTTCTTCACCAACAACTTTATATTTTCCATTATTAATGTCTTCTGCAGCTTTCCGTGAATAAATGTAGTTCTGCAACACTTCATAGAGACACATGTTCTCCAGATGATGACTTCTCTTGGGATAATATGTGTCCAACATGTTTGTTTTCAATATATCTGTACTTTCTGGGTCATTCTCGGCCAAATATTCAATTTCTCCAACAGATTTCAGTACCCGATTTCTCATTGCTGCAAGGCCTAAACTTGCCCAAATTATTCTTCTTGACTTCGAGTAGAGACTTGCAGAAGATAACCTATCTGAACATTCGTAGGATCCAATTTCTCGATGCGATAACATCTTCAAACTGAAACTGTACAGCTTCTTACTGACAGTTTTCTCGTGAGAAATCTCTTCCCACATTTCCTTCAATTCTGTTTTTTCTGATTTCGTAATGTAAGACGTTACATATCGTGCAACAGCAATGGAATTGTCAGCTACATACTGTATATCCATGTTAGCGTTCCACATGGATAAAATGACTGGGTTGTAGTCATTTATATTTTTTGATTCTTCTTTTCTTTTAAGGTTGTAGGTATTCTTAGGTGATTTTCTTGTGATAGTATGTCTCACAGCTGACATAAAACTGTTTACTCTTCCATTTGAAAGAACAGGTCTAGGAAATCCAAATCGACATTTAGTGTAGTATTTTTCTTTGCTCTTGTATTTCCGTCGACAGTATTTTCCACACCGATGACTTTGGAAACGTAAAACTTGCTCCTTTAACTTGTTCTCTTCTGTGCTTTTTGGTATACCACATGTTGCATATTCTTCAATGTAAGATAACACTGCTTCATCAGTATCTGTTCCAAACTTTGGGGCATCCTTGATCCACAACAGCATATGAATATGAGGAGCACCTCTTGCCTGGTACTCTTTTCTCCAAAAGAAATCCACTACTTCTCCAAGGGGTGGATTTTTTTTATTGCAGATGAAGGACATCATAGCCTCAAATCTATGATTGAAATATCTGCAAACATTAACCGGATCCAATGAGCACAGTTCTCCTGCTGTCTTGTATTCGATGTTTTTAATGTTTGAATTGGCCTCTCGTAGAAAATCCAGTAAATCTTCCCAAGCGTACTCGGCACAGCTTAGGGTAAGGAACCATGTTGGTGTTCCTAAATTGCGTAACATGCATTTTAGTTCACCATGGCGTCGGTACCAATATTCATTTGTCCCACGCTGACAAGCCATCAGATTGATCAGTTGTGTTTCCAAATGATCATCTCGGTGCTGCACTTTCTCCATAAAATCCTTAGCAGACACATTTTGTAAATGTACTCCACTTTTTAAAATGTGATTTACTGCATACGACAGTGCAGACAAGTCGCTTTCAAATAAAAGATGAAACAAATAAGGAATACTTTGTCGAAATCTGGGATCTTCAGCATATAGTCTTGTAGTCCGATACTCTGAAGCTGGAATCTGTTCTGGACGTTCATCGTATCGTCCTCCTTTTCCCGTAGGAAACAGCTGGGGAAAACATCGAGCTTCCAAGCTCTCCTCCCATACACTCACGGGAGTTCCTTTTGCTTTCTTCATCTGAAAGAGATCAATATTGTCTCCCATAACTTCTTTCGAATGAAGAGGATGTATGCTAAAATGTTCATAAATTTCTTCTTCCTTTGTCTTGTCCACTTTTTCAATTTGTCCAGTTGGTGTTTCTGTGTCTTCTTGAAAATCTTCGTCTTCTTCTTCTTCTTCTATATAAATTGATTCATACCATTTGTTATTTTTTTTCAAATACAAATTTGCTCTTTGTACTTTCCGCACATCTACCAGCTCCTGCCAAATCTTCTTATTCTTTGTAGGTACACCATTAACCAGAATAATTAATGGTTCAGTTTCCAAAGTATCCGCATCAATAGTTTCCATATTTTTTTTCAAATCCAAGGGCAAATACACCACTCTACCTTTTAAACCTCTCAGTAAATCTGAAGGAGGTAATTTACCAGTTTTGGGCTCCATACGTACTATGGTCTGGAACGGATGAACACATTGAATGAGTATAGACTCATATGTATTTAATTCAGAAAGTTCAGCAGGAATAGCATCCAATTCTAAATTATTATGTACAGCTCTGGTCGGCATTCTATTTTCCTCTAACTTGTTGTAACAGTATTTACAAATACGCTGATCTTCACCCAATTCAAAACAATTTTCAAGAAATATATATGTGGCAAAATCCATCCACTTATAATTATCTTCATTTTCACTCTTTCTGTAGAGATCAACATTCCTAGTTTGTTTTCTATAATGAGTTCTGCGGCAACAAATACAAGTAACATTTGGTCTTTCATTAGAGACTATTGCAAATTTTGTTATGTGATCATTAAATGTCTTACTTACAGAAGGTTCTACATTCTCTTCCACTTCTTCCTCATTTACTGTGTCCTTCTCTGCACTGTTTTGTTCAGGACCAAAGTAACAAAACTGAATTTCATCAACAACCTTCTCTACATCTGATACCGTTCCTCGGAACAGAGCCCTATTCAATTCATTTAACTTTATTGCTGGACTTTTGGCAAAATACAACCGTCTCACAAACTTTCTCATTTCAGTATGATGAACAGCCAGCATCCTAAAATGATGGAAAACACTATTGCACACTTTTCTAGATAGACAAGCCAGAGAATGACCCTGCAAACCAGTATTCTCTCTCACTCTGCATGGATCCAGACTTTGAAGCACCTTAATCTTCTGTTTTACACTTTTTTTACTATATTCTCTTAGAAACTCTCGAAATCTGTCAATAGATTCCTGACGCACAGTGCAAATACTACTACAATTCCAAGTGTACACTGGGGCTTTAGGACGTCTCCCCATTGCCTCATCTGCCATCACTTGTACCTCATCTCTTGGAACCATTATCTCCTTCTCCATTATGCAACCATTTTTTACTTCGTATGAACGACCTCTGGTGTCAACTGCATGCAGCAAACTATTACTTTGAAAATAGCTCTCTTCATTAAAAAAAGGTTCACTACTTGAACTATGCATCCACTTTCCTAAAAACACTTTACAAAAGTTTGTTCTGTTCACTACTCTTTTGCTTTTGCTTTGTGATTTCAGTACATTAACCATTTTATCTAATGTACGCATCCTATTCAAAATTAATATGAATAGTTTCCTTTTTAATTCTAATGCTTTTGCTGCAATGGCTTCAATTTCTTTTTTTCTCTTGTAATATTTTGCCTTTTGCTTATATTTCTTCACATCCTTTATCAAATTGGACATAACTCTTCTCTGAAACATTTTTCTACGTATCTCTTTAAACGCTGTTTTTCTGTTTATGTAAAACTTTTCAGTTGCAGAAGGTATATTTGCATTAACTAAATTCTCAATTTTTTGCTGTTCTCTTCGTTTTGTTACATTCTTCCCTGGACAGACATTTTGTACATTTTTCTTTGTTTTGAATATTTTTTTAAGAAATTCTTTTTTCTGCTTACCAGAAGATTTTTTCTTTTTCCCAACATGAGCATCTTCTACTAACTTTGGTCCTCCAGTTGTCTTCAAATATAGTTTTTTTTTTAGCGTTTTTTGAACTCTGGATTTTGTAGGCATCTTAAATTTTGTTCACTGCTCTTCAGCAATACCTGAAAAAAACTAAAAAAAAATTCCTTTATTGTATTTAAATATATTACTACATTTCTTTTCACAATAGTCACAAAACAAAATTTCTTTGCCAATTTGAATGCACACAAACTGCTCTTTTTTTTGGGCAAGTGAAAATCTCTTTTACAAACTGTCACATTATGAAACCACTTTTCAGATTTTTTAAAAAGCCCATGTCCAGAGTGCTACACTCCAGCAAGGGCAACCAGCCTTAGTGAAGCTCAATGTATTTGCATTACAGACTGAAACCTGAAAACCCCACTCGCTTCTAAATACTGTGCATGACTATACACGGCAAGCACATGGGTGTGTGCTAAGACTCTGCTTCTTCCCCCAAAAATTCACTCCCCCTTTCCATCTAATGCAACTGTGAAATCACCAGCGCAAGACGCAATAAATCTCTGCCTATAATTCCTCTATGCACACAGAGTCATGTTTTCACATTAGTCCCAAAACGAAATTTCTTTGCCATTTTTAAAGCACACTTACTGCTCTTTTTTTTTTCGGGGCAAGTGAAAATCACTTTTACAGACTGACACATTATGAAACCTTTTTTTTTAATTTATTTAATTGCACTTGTCCAAGCTGTTTTTTTCAGACCACCACCATGTGTATTCGCGGTGACTGCCTACACTCCAGCAAGGGCAACCAGCCTTAGTGATGCTGAATGTATTTGCATTACAGACTTAAACCTGAAAACCCCACTCACTTGTAAATACTGTGCATGACTATACATGGCAAGCACATGGGTGTGTGCTAAGACTCTGCTTCTTCCCCCAAAAATTCGCTCCCCCTTTCCATCTAATGCAACTGTGAAATCACCAGAGCAAGACGCAATAAATCTCTGCCTATAATTCCTCTATACACACAGAGTCATTTTTTCACATTAGTCCCAAAACGAAATTTCTTTGCCATTTTGAAAGCACACTTACTGCTCTTTTTTTTTCGGGCCAAGTGAAAATCACTTTTTACAATTGGAAATCACTTTTACAGACTGACACATTATAAAACCACTTTTTTTGATTTATTTAAATGCACATGTCCAAGCTGTTTTTTCAGACCACCACCATGTGTATTCTCTGTGACTGCCTACACTCCAGCAAGGGCAACCAGCCTTAGTGATGCTGAATGTATTTGCATTACAGACTTAAACCTGAAAACCCCACTCGCTTCTAAATACTGTGCATGACTATACATGGCAAGCACATGGGTGTGTGCTAAGACTCTGCTTCTTCCCCCAAAAATTCGCTCCCCCTTTCCATCTAATGCAACTGTGAAATCACCAGAGCAAGACGCAATAAATCTCTGCCTATAATTCCTCTATGCACACAGAGTCATGTTTTCACATTAGTCCCAAAACGAAATTTCTTTGCCATTTTTAAAGCACACTTACTGCTCTTTTTTTTTCGGGCCAAGTGAAAATCACTTTTTACAATTGGAAATCACTTTTACAGACTGACACATTATAAAACCACTTTTTTTGATTTATTTAAATGCACATGTCCAAGCTGTTTTTTCAGACCACCACCATGTGTATTCTCTGTGACTGCCTACACTCCAGCAAGGGCAACCAGCCTTAGTGATGCTGAATGTATTTGCATTACAGACTTAAACCTGAAAACCCCACTCGCTTCTAAATACTGTGCATGACTATACATGGCAAGCACATGGGTGTGTGCTAAGACTCTGCTTCTTCCCCCAAAAATTCGCTCCCCCTTTCCATCTAATGCAACTGTGAAATCACCAGAGCAAGACGCAATAAATCTCTGCCTATAATTCCTCTATGCACACAGAGTCATGTTTTCACATTAGTCCCAAAACGAAATTTCTTTGCCATTTTTAAAGCACACTTACTGCTCTTTTTTTTTTCGGGGCAAGTGAAAATCACTTTTACAGACTGACACATTATGAAACCTTTTTTTTAAATTTATTTAATTGCACATGTCCAAGCTGTTTTTTCAGACCACCACCATGTGTATTCTCTGTGACTGCCTACACTCCAGCAAGGGCAACCAGCCTTAGTGATGCTGAATGTATTTGCATTACAGACTTAAACCTGAAAACCCCACTCGCTTCTAAATACTGTGCATGACTATACATGGCAAGCACATGGGTGTGTGCTAAGACTCTGCTTCTTCCCCCAAAAATTCGCTCCCCCTCTCCATCTAATGCAACTGTGAAATCACCAGAGCAAGACGCAATAAATCTCTGCCTATAATTCCTCTATGCACACAGAGTCATGTTTTCACATTAGTCCCAAAACGAAATTTCTTTGCCATTTTGAAAGCACACTTACTGCTCTTTTTTTTTCGGGCCAAGTGAAAATCACTTTTTACAACTGGAAATCACTTTTACAGACTGACACATTATGAAACCACTTTTTTTGATTTATTTAAATGCACATGTCCAAGCTGTTTTTTCAGACCACCACCATGTGTATTCTCTGTGACTGCCTACACTCCAGCAAGGGCAACCAGCCTTAGTGATGCTGAATGTATTTGCATTACAGACTTAAACCTGAAAACCCCACTCGCTTCTAAATACTGTGCATGACTATACATGGCAAGCACATGGGTGTGTGCTAAGACTCTGCTTCTTCCCCCAAAAATTCGCTCCCCCTTTCCGTCTAATGCAACTGTGAAATCACCAGAGCAAGACGCAATAAATCTCTGCCTATAATTCTTCTATGCACACAGAGTCATGTTTTCACATTAGTCCCAAAACGAAATTTCTTTGCCAATTTGAAAGCACACTTACTGCTCTTTTTTTTTCGGGGCAAGTGTAAATCACTTTTACAGACTGACACATTATGAAACCACCATGTGTAACTACAACAAAAACAATTCCCATTTCTATTATTCATTTCTTAAGTTACCACATACATCCCCTCTCAAACTGTAAACTCACCTTTAAAATTAGTTAGTTGTGAAAGAAATGTGACACTCAAACAGCAGATTATCAGAGCCAGGATCTCTGTTGTGTTCACCTCTCTCCTCTCAGCAGAACCAGATAATGGCAAACTTTCCCTCTATTTTTCCACACATATACATGTAAGTTTCAAATCTCAGTGCTTCCCCCTTTTTTTCAAATGTAATCACACATTTCTATTGGTTGAAAACCAACCCTTTTCCAAAAGTACCCTTCCCCCAACTTGACTTCTGCCTAGTACCCTTCCCCCAACTTGACTTCTGCCTGCTACCATAGCAACAGCTCATGGAACACTGCTGTGTAGAGTTAGGTCAGAAGTTCGACACACAATGTTTCAATTCCACAGAGCAAGAGTGCTTGACTTTTCAAACCTTACAGCAAATCCATAGTACTGTTCTTTGGTTACACATTTTTTTGTACCAATACAAAACATGCTTCTATTAATTTACACATACAGCCTAGTTTTTATTCTAGAATGGTATGAAACAGCCAATCAGTTCTTTTTGTTTTGAAAAAAATATGTATGCCTCCATTTCCAAACTGTCTTTCTTTTCATATTGCCATTCTACTGAAAGACACCTCCTGAGTGCATCCAGTTCTCCTTTGAAGATGTTCACAGTGTGGATTGTAGGGCACAGCTATGTCTTCTGGAGTGAAAAGTTTGCAGAGAAAACAGGTATGATGAGAGACCTTGCTTTGCCAAATGTAGACATTAAATGGATTGGTCAGAGAGGGTTAAAGTGGCACCAATTGATGCCATTGGTGAAATCCTTCATTCAAATCCAACACCCTGACCTCATAATAGTGCACTGTGGTGGCAATGACCTAGGCACTTTGACTGGGGTAGGTCTGGAAATGCTTATGAAGGACACCTTTGCACAACTGTTTACACTTTTCCCTAAAACTGCCTTTGTGTTTTCCAACATATGCCAAAGGCAAAAATGGAACTGGTCCTATCATTTCTGTCCGCAGATTGACAAAGCAAGAAAGCACGTCAACAAATCTGTTTCTGCTTTCCTCCGTGACTATGGTATGGGTGCCATTTACCACAACAACTTGCGTTATGACATGCAAGACATTTATAGAGGAGATGGTGTGCACTTCAATGATGAAGGGAACAGAGTCTTCCTCTTGAACCTTAGACTCTGCATCGGTACTTACTTGTAGGTACCACTTAAAAAATGACTTCATAAACACAACAGCTCTTTTTAGAGCTCCCTAATTTCTAAACTCTTAAATCTGCTTTTCATTTATTTATTTTTATTTTTTTTACCGTACGCTTACCGTAAGCTTACGGTACGCGTACCCCGTGATTTTTTTTAAAATCAATAAATGTTTTTTTTGTACTTTTCTGTCCTTCTTTGACCCCCTTACAAATGTTAGGGGGTCTGTAACTCTCCTCATTGCCCCCTTTCCTTGTTTTCTCTGTTTTTTTTCTGAGTGAAACACACAAAATGGCGGCCGCCGCTTCCTGGTTTCGGCCGATTCGAATGTTTACTAAGATCTATGGGCCAATCAGAATCTCCTTCGCGCACGCCATGTTTCTTCCGTACGCTTACCGTAAGCTTACCGTACGCGTACCCCGTGATTTTTTTTAAAAATCAATTAATGTTTGTTTTGTACTTTACAGTCCTTCTTTGTCCCCCTCACAAATGTAAGGGGGTCTGTAACTCTCCTCATTGCCCCCTTTTCTTGTTTTCACTCTTTTTTTTTCAGAGTGAAACACAGAAAATGGCGGCCGCCGCTTCCTGGTTTCGGCCGATTCGAATGTTTACTAAGATCTAAGAGCCAATCAGAATCGCGCTCGCGCACGCCACCGTACGCTTACCGTAAGCGTACGGTAAGCGTACCGTAAGCGGGCTCAGATATATATATTGATTTAAAGGCTATTTTCTCAGAATCTACTGAACAGATTTACACCAAACCTACAAAAGGCACTTCCTTGACCTAGGGACTACCTCTCTGCCAAATTTTGAGTAATTCTGTTCAGCCGTTCGGGCTGTAGCTCGTTCTAAAGGTCCTATGGAAAAATGCATGGGAAAAACGCGTTTTGGGACCCCCCTTTTATCTCAGCCCCCGCTTGACGGATCCCCCCGAGACTTTCAGGGTAGGAGCGGAGCGTAGCGCCCCACCTATTTTGAGAAATTCGCGAGGATTCGTCGACCGGCGCCAAAGTTATTCAAAATAGAATGTTGAGGTTTTCCTATGGAAACGTGGTCCTAACTATAACTACCTACTGGCGACCGCCAGTAGGTAATATATATTCACTGAAAAAACCATAGGTTTCACACATGTTATAGTTAGCGGAAATTTTAATCATAAAAAACCATTGAAATTCCCCCGTTATAGTTAGTGCAGGCAACTATAACTCACGCAACCGCAATCCTCTGCTGATGACATATGTGTCTTTATGAAAAAAAAATATTTGCAATATATGTATAGCTAAAATTTAATGGAAGAAGACATGGGCAAATAAGTGTCTAAATACAGTATTAGCATCAGCAGAGGATTGCGGTTGCGTGAGTTATAGTTGCCTGCACTAACTATAACGGGGGAATTTCAATGGTTTTTTATGATTAAAATTTCCGCTAACTATAACATGTGTGAAACCTATGGTTTTTTCAGTGAATTTGCAAGGTTTTTTAAATGCTAATTCCTAACTATAACGTGTGTGAAACCTATGGTTTTTTCAGTGAATTTGTACGGTTTTTTAAATGCTAAGTTACTTTACGCCATTCGTGGCGTGCGCGCCCAGTTAACGCAGTTCGTTCCGTGCGCGCACGGTGCGCTTCGCGCACCACGCGCGCACAGTGAGCACGCGGTACGCTTCGCGCACCGCGCGCCCACTTTACGCAGTTAGTGCCGTGCACGCACGGTGGGCACCGCGTGCCCACGTTACGCGGGATGGGCCATGTACGCACGATGCGCTTCGCGCACCATGCGCACATGGAGGACATATTATGCGCTTCGTTGTGAAAGGTAATCATTTATATTTTCATTTGTAGACTTATGTAAGCGCACGGTAAGCGCACCGTAAGCTGCCACAGATATATATATTGATTTAAATGCTATTTTCTCAGGATCAACTGAACAGATTTACACCAAACCTACAAAAGGCACTTCCTTGACCTGAGGACTACCGCTCTGCCAAATTTCAAGTAACTCTGTTCAGCCGTTCGGGCTGTAGCTGTGTCTAAAGGTCCTATGGAAAAATGCATGGGAAAAACGCGTTTTGGGACCCCCCTTTTTTCTCAGCCCCCGCTTGACGAATCCCCCCGAGACTTTCAGGGTAGGAGCGGAGCGTAGCGCCCCACCTATTTTGAAAATTTTGCAAGGATTCGTCGACCGGCGCCAAAGTTATTCCAAATAGAATGTTGCGGATTTCCTATGGAAACAGGGTCCTAACTATAACTATCTACTGGCGACCGCCAGTAGATAATATATATATATATATATATATATATATATATATACACACACATTTTCAAAACATTTTATTATATCCATATTAATACAAATAATTTCGCATACAGTTATACATTGTTCTGTAAAGTAGATAGTCATCATGAATGAGACCTGTACTTGAGTTCATTATAGAAGGTGGTAATATGGAAAGAGGATTGCTGAACAACACCCTATTTTGATCCACACTAAGAGCCTTTATAAATAAGTGAGTGATTGTGATTATAAACCACAGCATATAGTTTTAGCAGGCTCTAGGTGATGCAACCTCTTTATCTGCACTGCCTGGGATATGCGAAAAAGAGGTCAAGTATTTTGACAAATTTTGTAAAGACTTGGGGCCTTATTTAGAGTTTAGTGGATGGGTTACTTTGTCACAAACGTAATTGCTATCCCCTCCGCCTTGCTACAAGTGTATTATATGCTATGGAACTTGTACTAAAGCGAGCAGGATGTTTGTGAAGGTGTACCCATCCACCAAACTCCACATCAGGCCCTTGGTGTGGTCTTGTCCTAGATTGTCGTTCTTCTGGCAAGTAGTAGTTACAGTCTAACATAATAGAGATGTGTTTTTTAGACCTTAGGTAAAGCTGCCCAGTACACATCCAAGTGGTTCAGGAGCTGTAGTCTGGTTTTTGACCTTATTGAAGGTTTTAATAAAACTTTCTCGGCTTACCGAGCCTTTCATGCATTCAGATAGACATACATGGTCTGAGTTAGAATTAGCAAGGGTGCAGAAAATATTTAGCGGTACACTAACTAATATTTTAATGGAACTTGCTGCGCTGCATTGCGTGAAAGGGAGAGTGCAGAAATGCTCCATATTTACAAAGATATATAGCATTCCTGATCTCTCCTTGTGTTGCGCACTGTGTGCTGCCTAGCGCCAACACATGCACTCTTGCACCATGCTGCAAGGGTGCCGGCGTTACTTTCCTGCACACAAACAATCCTTGAAGGGATTTTCCTTTTCTTTGTGTGATGCAGGAAGCATCACACATAGAAAAATAAAATAACGAGGCGACAATAAGATTTTTCTCCTTGTTATGCCATCCCCTGCGTGGCATTCAAATTTATTGCATTTCTATATTTGCACATCTTGATGAATTTGATATTGCGTCAAATCCATGAGTGGATGAATAGGAATACCAACGCTCCACCCATGGAACGCCTCCCAGCTAAAAATGTAATATAACAGAGCAAACAGCTGCATTGTGTTACATTTCTTTACAAAGCCATGCTGGGTGACGCAAATTCTCCCTTGAGTGGCTTTGTAAATTAAATTAGGCATATGTGCTGCCATATGTCACCTTGTGTGATTTAAGGGCAACACAACTCCTTAAAAAATGTGGCCCTTGGTACGGGTTTGCTAGTAGTGACTTCTGCGTTTATTTCCTTTCCTATAGTAAAATCGTGGTATCGAGAATTGATGTTGGCCTTGTGCATTAAGAAATGGACTGTTATTCCTCCTGGAGGTTGACAGTATTTGTTTCTGCATCTTTGTGAAATGCAGTGTCATGTAAAGAGACCTCTGGCTGTATATGGAATATGCAAAGAGATCTTTCTTGGGGGACATTTCCAGCGTTAGCCTCACACATCCAGAATACCCATAGATGCATGATGGTACATAATGCACACTTCCCTCAACGATTCTCGCATTTTTTATTTCTCTCTTTCTGTGTCTAAATGTGTTCTACACCTTTAACTGCGTACTATACTGGTTGGAATTGACTATAAAATTAGCTCTTGCTGGGGTTTTAGCAAACCATACTAGTTAATTTCACATTCAGGTTCCAGCTTTGTATGTGTTATCATGCATGGTTGCTTAGTTTCCTAACTATATGGCTGTAAGGAGTAGAGACATTATGAACTTGAGTATCACTTTTAGGCTTCCTGGCTGATGATACTGCAAGTCAGCAACAGTCTTGAGAAAATACAACATTCTCTTGAGCACCTTCCTTTGTCTTTGTTATGTTCTAACATTCATGGCATCTGATATAAAATAACTTTAATGCAAGCATGCACACTGTTAGAAATGGCGATTTCTGGTTGGCTGAGGCTTGCGCCAAAGCCAGGCAGAAACCACCACTCTAGTCAGGGCAAGGAAGTTACACGCCAAAGATAACCCCTGCTCACCCCCTTGGTAGCTTGGCACGAGCAGTCAGGCTTATCTCTGAGGCAATGTGTGAAGCATTTGCGCGCGCACCCAGCAACAACACCCAAGGCCCACCACAAAGGAAACTCCACACAAGGTATTAGATAAAAATAACCTTTGTATTATACCAAACACATTAGATAAAAACACACACTCTACAATGTGCCAACAGGCACGGGCAGAATTTACAAGGGATTATATGTACAGGGGACAGGGCCACAGGGACCACTGTCAGGAATTAGCACTCTTAGAACATAGGAATAATACTGTAGTACAAAATAGCAAATGTAGCACACAACCAGTAACTACTGGTATCAGGTAAGTACCACCTACGCAACCCTAACCACCTTAGGAAAATATTGTGCAGGGAATCAGGACCTCACTAGCACCACCTGTACTAGGGAGAAAACAACCACCTAAGTATCACAATACCTGTAGGGGTAAACGCACATTACACATGATGCATCACATTCAGAGGTGTAGGAAAGGCAAACACATGATGCATAAAATACATTCAGAGGTGCAGGAAAGGAAATCACATGATGCATAAAATACATTCAGAGGTGCAGGACAAGAATAGCGCCAAACTCACATTACCCACAACCTGTGGCAGTCCCTAGGCCAACTGGCCTTGAAGGGGCAAGGACGCCCTGTGTCCAGTAAAGTCAGGGCGCGCCTGCGCAGGCTGCGCAAACCAGGGCGCACAAAGCACAACCTACACGTAGCAGTTGCCCACTAAGTGCTGGGCAACTGGTGAAATGCTGGGGCACCACTGTGCCTTCCTAAACAAATATGGCAGGGGTTGGAGCCTCTCCTGGACTCTAAATACGCAACACTTGTGGCCCCCTGAGCCCCTCTGGGCTCCACAACACGAAATGCCCCCTAGAGCCTGCCCGGGCTCTATGCAGGTATTGCCCCCGTGGTTGGAGCGCGCAATGCGCTCTAAACCAATATGCGCTCCTTCATTGGAGCCTCACGGGGCTCGTGGAATAAATAATGCCCCCGAGCACGTTGCAGAGCCGAGCGCGGCTCTGAACTAACCAAGGCACCCCGTCGTTGGAGCCTCGTGGGCTCTGTTAATCATGGCCCCCAACGTTGGAGTCCTTCTCATGGACTCAAAAAGAATAATGCCCCCAGAGCCTCACAGGCTCTAAACAATAATGAAATGCCCCCGTTGGAGCCTCTGTGGCTCTAAGAACAAGAATGCCCCCGAGTTGCTGGTCCCTTCGTCGGAGGGAGGGAGCCTCGTCGGAGCGGCCCACTGCCAAGCGGGGCCGCTCTGGAAGGAATGCCGGCAGGACCCTTTCCCGTCAACAAAGTAATGTTCCCACCAATGTGCCACTCACCGGCGGGTACAGAGGCTTCCCGGACTTCTCTTTTCTTCGCCGGTTCTTATGCGGGCCGGCCCAGCGCGGGGTAGGCTCCCGCCTGGGTCTCGAAGGGGAATCAGTCCAGCCGCGCGTCGTCGGAAGGAGGCGGGGTAGGCTCCCGCCCTCCTACTTCCAGATGTCCCGGAGTCCCGCCCCCGGCCTGCCTGACTTCCTACAAGCCCGGCCGCGGCGGTGATTCTACAACTCGGCAACCAGAGGGGTAGGCTCCCTCGTGATAATAAAACAATGTTCTGCGGGGTGGGCACCCGCTTACAGTTACAGCAATGTCCCTGGCAGGGTGGGCACCTGCCAGGAGACTCTAGAATTGGCAAAAACGGGGCAAACGCCGGGTGGGCACCGGCTAGCAGAAATAAAGCGCTCCTAGTGCTAGGGATAAAAAGTGAAAGCGCTCTCAGCGCTAAAGGCCAATAGAAGCTCCCAGGCGCTTTAGGGATACAAATACAGCGCTCCCAGCGGTTAGGGGAAAATAAGCACAAAGTCCAGCAAAGTCCTTAGGAAGGTGGGCAGGGGGCAAGGCTGGGCCAGGGGCCAGCTCACTGGGCCCTCCAGGGCAGGAAGGCAGTCCCAAGTGGCGGTCCCTCCTGGCCTCCAGCAGCGGCAGCCCCCCTCAGGATCCTGGAAGTGAACAGTTTCAGTGGGGACACAGCCCCATTTTTATACACTAAAACCCTTTGTTCTTGGTTCAGGGTGAGGGGGAAAACCAGTCGCAGTTGGTTGGGGAGCACCCTTGATGTGCTCAGCCCCTCACTCTATTCACTGGCAGGGCTAGGGTCGTCAGTCGCACCACAGGGGGCGGAGCCAGCATTGTGTGGGGGAAAGCCCTGCCCTATTCAGGTCCAAGGTGCAAGGTGCACTCCTCCCCAGCCATCAGCATGCTAATCTCACACTCACCACTGGGGCAGACCCAACCAGACTCCTGGAGCCAGGCTCACCAGCCAGCTCCAACCAATCACACGCCAGACACACTGCACACAGAAGTGCCCACTTCTAGAAGTGGCACTTCCGCACATGACACAATCACGCATCATACATCATTGCGAAGCATTCGATCCCACGAGTCCGCACATACCAAACTCGAGCCTGCACACCCCACGCATCAGGAACTACCAGGGACACATACATTCCCCATGCATTCCTATGGGAGGGCAGGCCTATCGCACCACATGCACTCAGAGTGCGCACGCACTTTACCCTAGGACACAGGGAAAGTGCGCAGGAACCAAAAACCACTATCACCAAGTCACCAATAAAAAGCAAAAAGTTCAGGGGTGAACCTGCCAGAAGGGCCAAGTCCAACACACACACACCGCAGCATTTACTCAGCTACAGCTGGGGAATCATATAAAAAGAATACGGGCATGCACTGGTAATGTAATCTTCACATATTTCCTCCTTGTATACCCCCCTTTCATTCCAAATATTAATTTCTTTGAGTCTGGATTTTTAAATCATAAACACATACTGCTGAATTTTTATTTCACTACGATTTGACATCTAAGCAATTGTTTAAGGTAATTCAAACAATCAACAACATTGAATGTTGCTTTTGATAACATTCAACAAAAGACCCGTTCTTTTCAAAACAATATCAAAAGAGTGTTTAAGCAAGAGACAAAGAATTGTTAGGGAGAGAGGAATTTTACACTTCCTGGAAGATGAACCCTAAGAGATTTGATTTGGGCAAACAGGAACTGTAAACACCTTTCCAAAGCCATGAGCAGGGTCCTCGGGCCACCAGACACAACTTATTGGCTCACTTCATAGGAGCACGATCACAATTATTCCATCAAGGTATACAATTGGAAGTCAAGGTCACCTAAAAAAACTCCTACAGGCCCCTTTTGGTGTTAGGATAGTGAAGTTAGGGGCAGGATGGGGTGGGGGTTTGAAAACAAATGCAGGAAAACAATAAAATACTGTTATATTGTTGCAATTCGTTTTCCGTTATTCTGTTTATTAGCTGCTATTGTTGCCACCATTCTATTTTTTTTATTGTCACAACTATACACAATATATGCACAAGAATGAGATTTTGATTTTAATAAAGTCATACAAGTATATTTTAGTGTATATTATAGAGTGTGTCTGTCCATGGTGATTGGAGGTTTGGAACCTATTAACAACAACTACTTCTTTGAGTCTCAGGATTGATCAGTGCCCATAACCACCATCCTCATATAATGCGCAGTTGGCTTGTGGTTTAGAGTCCAGCGGGTTCTTTGTCTCAAGCTGATATTTTGATCAAGTCTACACTGCCAGAGGTTCTAGAGATCCGAAAGCTAATGCCATATTTTGAGTGTGTTTCAAAAAACATATCATTGGTTCCAGTTCAGGAGTGAACACCCAACAGTCTAGTTCCTTGTAACCCTGGGCGTAGTTCGCGAAGTAGCACTTCGCGAAGCTACGCAAAGTGCAGTTCGCACTATGCGAGCTACGCGTAGCCCTTCGCGAACTGCGTAGTACCTTGTTCGCACTGTGCCAGATGTCGTTTTCAATGATTGCACAGTGCGGACAAGCAACCGGCACCGTGCAATCATTGAAAATGGCATCTTGCACAGTGCGAGCTGTAGTTTTCTGCTGCTTGAGTAGATTTTTACTCGAGCGGCTGCTTTCTCAACGCGAACTGGTAGTTTCTCATCGCGAGCGGTCGCGAGCATACTCGACCACTCGCAATGAGTAACCTGACCTCCTCGCATTGGGAATCTCGCCGGGAGGTTTATTTTCCATGCTCGCGATCGCCAACTTGATGTTGCTGATCGCGAACAAGGAAAAAGTCTCGCCGGGATATCATTTTGCTTGCTCGCGGTCGCCAACTTGACGGTGAGGACCGCGAGCAAGCAAGAAATGACCGCAGCACTACGCAACACTACGCTACGCGTGTTCGCACTGTGCTACGTGCAGTTCGCGTAGTGCGAAGTAGCGCGAACTTCGCAAACTACGCGAGCGTAGCGTAGTGCTTTGCCCAGGCTTAGTTCCTTGCAATCTCATGCTGCCTCTGGCCCTCTTCCATCCTTGGTGTCAATGCATTAGTAGTTTCTGCCTGAGACTCAGTAGCGGCAGTGCGTGAAGGAATACCAACAGTGGTGGGCACTCAGTGAAGGGCAGAATAGGCAGAATGGGTGAAGAGAGACACCAGGTGAAAAAACAAACAGAAAGTGAAACCAGCAAACTAGCCACACATGAGCTGGATAGAGCACTTAAATAATTTCTTGAAAAGCCATATGCGAAACGGAATGAGAAGTGAAATGATCCTATTTTGCACTATGTAGGCGAAAAGATACATAAACTCTTGTAGATTTTTTTTTTAACACAGGATATGAGAATATTATGAGCAAAATGTAGCAACTCGCGATGGGCAATTTAACCCAAAACTGTATCCAGATTATGAGACATACTGTCATGTGTCAGAGCAGGATGGCAATTTACATCCTAGATGAGCCGTATGCAGAGATGGGTGTCCAGGATCGTCTATAAAGGGGCAGGACCCAGAAGGAAACACAGTAAAAGATTACATAAAGTAATAATTAGATAAAGGAGCAATAGAAAATAAAGAAAAACGAAACAAAGGGAAGGGTTGGTTCCAAGACAGGAAAATGGAAGGAATAAAGAGTGAGAGGAGAGAAAGTAAAGATAGACTGTCCTTTAGACAGGAAGGCTGGGGAAGTGTGAGGGAAAGCTTCAACGTGGGTGTGGCAAGGTGGGAGAAAGGAGCCCGAGGTGCGGCCAGGAATCCAATGGAGTTAAAGGAGCAGTATACGCTCTGGGAGCATCGCCATTGGCCAGAGGCCACTGCACTGCTGAGGAGTGGAGATGTGACAGAACGAGCTGGATAGGAAAGTGAATGGCGAGGTCTGGGGGTGGTTAAAGACACTGAGAGAAAACAGATCCAGGCGAGACGCTGGAGGGGAGCTGAGAAGAGGACTGATGACACCCACAACTCCGCCAGGCTATGTCGCTTGACGCTCTCCCACACCTGAGGACAGGTCAAGGGCCAGGCAAGTAATCAAATGATAGAATCGGGAGAGGAAGAGGCTAAAGGCACCGAGCCACATTAGTGTGATAGAATCAGGTGCTGATAGGCTACCAACGAAAGGATATTCGGTTTTTTCTCAAGAGTTGCTGTTTTCTTAAATAATTTCTTTGATATAATCATTTTGAAAAGGAAGTTTTTGCAAGCTTTATAACTTACAATGTAGTTTGAGGTTAACAAAAAAACGTGAAAGGAAAGGAAGAAAGAAGCAGATTAAAAGGGCAGATAAGAGAACCAAACATTTAAAGGAAGTAAGGAAATGAGAAGGAGCTGAAAAAGTCTAACAAGGAATGAAGTAAAGAAAATACGTATCAGAAAGTAAGTCAAGGTCTGTTACTGTATTTCCTTTGTTCTTCCCTCTTCTTGTTTTTACTTGATTGCGTTTTCTCAAGTTTAATTATCCTGGCGGGGGGAAGAGATCCTGAAGCCACACAGTGGACAGAAAGTATCTAAAAGATAAAGGAACATACATGAGGCTGTATGAAACAGGACATTGACTGAGAGCAAGTCTGGAAATTGAAGAATAGATTTGTTTAAATGTGTCGGGAACCTGACCCTCTGATAGATTAATTTTTTTAAACCATGTGACGTCGATTACGCATACATACTGCACAAGGCATACCAGCAGGAAGAAAAACGGTAGACAAGTATTATGGTAGGTTGAGAGAGCAAAAAGCCACAGATGGCAATCAGAGCATGCCGATCAGAGCCAAAACACATAAAAGGTTCAAAATAGGAAGTACTAAGTCGGTCAGTACTGAGTGTCAAGAACGCTTCTAAATGTCATGTCACACTAGACCTATCAGAAGCCATAGTGTAAACAAGCATTTGCAATGCAATAGGTCTCGCATTTACGAGTGTTTGACCTATTGGCAATGCAGTATTTAGGGCACTCTTCTGTGCACTGCTATGTCACGTAGGCACCACCCTCCACATACAATGGAACAGGCGGGGCCGGCCTTTAGCATGGGCGAGCTGGGCCCAGGCTGGTAATTTTCTGAGGGGTGCATGAAGCTGTGTACCTTAAGGTTATGCCAACAGCAGTGGCAATGGGGGTCCAGAGTTTACTGGCCTTTACTACACAAGCAAGGGATGGGATGATTTGTCTTGCTTGCACTGGAGCCAGTAGCAACTTTGCAATGGTGCTGCATCTAACACAAGGTATGCTGCCAGGATGAACAGAATTTTATAAAGCCCTTAGGCAAGGACAAGTCATTTTTACTGCATTGGAGAACAAATGCGACTATCGACCTTTTTTGACCCCCTCCAATCACATGTAACCCTATAGCCAATGTGGCCGACAGTACTTACAGCAAAGTGGGCTTTTTTTACTGCACTTCGCAGCGGATTATGCCTTCCCCCTCATTTCACTTGCCATAACATGGACATTATTTCACAGTGATGTGGGGCCATGAAAGAAAACAAGCAATGAAAACAACAAAAGTAAAGGAAAATAAACAAATGTCCCACAACATACCTTGCGCCCTTCAAACCTGCTCCAACACTTGTACAAATGGCACTTCTAGTAAACAGCTAGTCATCTGGGGTTAACATGAAGAATACTTTCAAAGTAGTTTCTGCTGAAGTGTATGCTCAGCATGCTGTCAGTACTGCAGTAAGGAGAATGCAGCCGTTTCGTGGCCCATTGTGTGGCCACAAAATCCTCAAGTACGGTGGGCAAACAACTTTTGTAGTAACAGGGGTACGCAGTGCGGCATGCCACCATTGTTACAAAAGTTAATAAACAGAAAAAAAAGTAGCTTGTCTGCGGTGTTACTTTTACACACAACGGAAATGCCAAGGCTGCCCGGGGGTCACGTAGGGGACCCTCCAACAGGGCGGCTGCCTTAGTGTCACAGGAAGGCACAGGAGTCAGCAGACTAGGCTCCCTGGTCCAGGGACCAGGGGGTCAGTTGGCCGCCTCACTTCCGGCCATGGGGGGGACAAGGGTACAAATGCCTTCCCCCGCCCACAGTGCAGCCTTTTGACCGTCTCTGCAGGAGGAGTTACAGGGTGATCCAGAGCCTGCAAGGTACAGAAGGATACTATATGCAGCAGCACAACAAGGGTGCTAAGCCAAGAATACCCAGGGATGTCTTAGCGTTGTCCCCTGGAAGAACGAAGGCGCCCCGTGAGTCCTACGGGCGATTGTGGGTCTGAGCAACCGGGGGCTGCCTGGAACGCTCCGTTCACCTTTTGGGGGGCGTGAGTAAGGGTGTGGACTGGCGGTCCACTGATGGGAGGGGTGGCCCCTCCCAAAATTGGTAACCACCGATTGGCGACGGCCACGGTGTAATTTGGCTCATCAGGCGGGCAGGCGGCATAGGGGCTGGCCTGCCATTGGATCGCCCGTAAGATAACCCACCATGTTGGCATATTTGTTATGCAAATAAACCTGCAGCAATTGTCTCCACTAACAAGGTGTCTTGTGGTTTATTTATTTATGTTGCTGTATGAGAACTGAGGAGTGTTGCCAATATTGGCACTATGGCACACACAGTTCACCCACCTCCTCCTCATAGAAAATACTCCAAGCAGTGTTGTTAACAGTAAGGCGGCCGTCTCACATTTCACGAAGTATACCAGATGGTGTTAGGCGACTTCTCGTGCCTGCTATATAAGGCGCAGGCCCAATGAAAATAAAACAAGGAGGGCTGTGGCTGGTCAGTTAGTGGGAAGGCTAGCAGTTGCGGAGACCAGGCGCTAGTACAGTCACCCAAGAAACATACTAAAACACATACTCAAGTATGTCAGTGAGTAATAAACATAACGGCAGTGCTCCATTAAAAACATTGCAGTCATACACGTAAAACGTAAGGGCAGCGGGTTCAACAAATGAACAATGCCGGCTGGCAACTTATTTAAACAATGTTATGTAGTGTGTATGCCAGTGCAAATAAACCCTGGGCCTGATGAAAAATTACCTTAGACAGTAGGGGAAGTTTGTAGCGGTACACAGCTGCATTATACTCTGGGAAGTATAAAAGTATGTGATGCTGAATAAGACCCCAAGTTGCATCAGAAGTCAGCATGAAGAATAAAGTAAATATATTTAAAATGCAGTTGAGGAAGCATAAAAAGAATGAAGACCAGTGTCTGAGATTTGTGGGGGAAGTGTTAAGTGTGTCAGCATGTGGTGAAAAGCAATCAATATTTAGGTTGGGGCTCCTGCTCCCAGATTAACAAAAGATGGTGACACAGGTAGTGATCAAAGGCCTTCCTGCGTACTGTCAAATGGATTGCTTGAGGGAATGTTTCCCACAAGAAAATAAATCATGGCATCTGTCTGCTTCCCACTTTTGCCGACCAGAAGAACCATCTAGCATTATATTATTCAATTTTAAAACAAGTGTTGCTCTAGTGTACGGCATTTAATAAAGTATATACCAGCTGAGGAAGCGAGAGAGCGGTACTTCCTTATCGAGCTTACAAACTGAAGCACTTCTAATATAACCAATAGATACTGTGCGTTATGATGGTGCAGTTCGCCCGGGGGTGGGTGAGAAGTCACCGCAGTATTGTAAAAAATAAGATAAACACATTACTGTTGGGGAAAGTGATTGGTGATGCAAATTAACTACAGACACAAAATTACATCTATTGTGAGTAATAAAGCGTAAATGGGTGTGAAAGTGCATTTAATCCCCCTCTGTGTATCCCGGTGCAATTGCATCCCGGGACTAATGAAAAATCAACACAGACACTCTGGGAAGTTTGTAGCTGCACAATAAAATGCATTACATTTTCGAGGAATAAAAGTATGTAAAAAAATAATAATTTCATTATCGTCAGTGATTTTTAGCTGGAGGAGGGTATTGCTGTTGTGCCGGTAACACTAGACAGAAATTAGAATTCTGTAAATGCGGTATCGGAGGACAATGTTCCTTAAAAAATTTAAGTGACATTTGGTTCAACAGTGACAACATTAAAGAGCCGGTACGCACTGTAACTTAATTAAACACTGTTATATGGCAAACGCATATTATAGTGCAATTACATCCCGGGAGTAGAATATCACAACAAATATTCTGAGAAGTCCATAGCTGGACACATAAATAGGTGTGGTGCAGCGGCCAGGGCAGCTCACTTTTGAGCACAGCGTTCACGGTTCGATCCCAAGCTCCGGCAGCAGCTCAGCTCAGCACCATGTGACTCTGGGCAATAGCTCACTTAATTTCCACGACGGCTCCCAGTGCCTTGAGACCCGTAAGGGTGAGTAGCTTGCGCTTTACAAATACGGACTTTTATTTATATTACTTTTTTATAAGTACATAAAATTTGTAGAAGCATATAAGTATGTTAAGGTGCAGTGAGACGTTCTTTTAAAAAGTAACCGAAATATTAAAAGAAATGTTTTATAGTAGGCAAAGCACAAACAGTGTGTGTAATAGTGCGCTTACAGCCTGAGGCGTGTTCAAATTTACCACAATTAGGCTGTGCGCCGAGTGGGAGAAGAGGAGCTGTGGGAGGGAGAAGGGGGCACAAAGGAAACAGAGTACCAGCAGGCAGCGGAAGTAGAACGAGGAGAGAAAATGTGCAAATATAAAGTAATAAAAAATACCCTATCTCTGATGTTTTGTGAGTGCCGTCTCCTGTGCGGCACTGTGTTCTGTGAGCGCTGGCATCCGGTGAAACCTTCAGGTTGCAGTTGTGAGGCGGGGCTTGCAGAATGCCCAACAGAGTTTGTTGAGCGGTGCCAATTAAAATAAAGACCCGGCTCGCCAAACTGTTTTTTTCAATATTTAATGCTTTTATTAAGTAGATCAGCATGCCACCTGTGCCACGCTACTTATTAAAAACATATACGGGCATCAACAGATGAGAAGGCAACCCCAGCGCACGGGGAAACATGTGCTCCGCTGGCTGCTCACTCCGATGTTACCTTACCGGACAGGTGTCAGAGTTACTATACAAAAAATTCCACGTTTAAAATACTTGCTACACAAATAAACACTGGATACACACAAAAAATAAAACAGCTAATTCAGCCTTCTACAAGTGGCAGTGTTTTACACGGGATGAAGCGGTCAAGTACTAAGAAGCTTCACATCTTACATTTGAAAGGGAAATTGTCATTCAAGTACTGCAGCTGCACCGGAGTACTTCTTCAGGATTTAAGCGGACTCGGTGATGGTGTGTTCCCTCTGAGCTGCCGTCCTTGTTTGAAGCAGCTTCCATGACTACCGCAGTGGAATGGACTTGCGCACACCAGGAGGTGAATGCGGAAGTCTGGGTGCGGGTTTCTCGGTCTGTGGATGGTTAAGAAAGTTCCCCTCGGACTCACATTAAATAACCACAAGAGCGGACGGAAACTGTAGTTAGGCGGTGCTGCTTCCGAAATAAACAGAAGTGACGCATCTGATCTACAGCCTATTATAAGCCCTCTAAGAAAAGCAATGCCAGTGTTTACAAATGGCAAGCGGCAGGAGAATTTCCCGACAAAAAGGTGAGTTTCACCCCTGATACAGATTACTTGATGTCTTGGAGGGACAGCGCGCGCGTGCTGCCTAGGCGAGACCTAAAAATGAAGTCCACTCAAGCAAAAACGACAGCGAAGCAAGAACTAAAGATGAAGAATCTGTAATGGGCTGGATTTAGCTGTGCTCCTACGTCCCTTGCGGGGACAACCAGAAAAAATGGGTGACTCCTTCCTGTAGCCACCTTGCCACGTGTTACATATAAACATATGGCAGCAAGTACTTTCAAATAAAAATTTGGGGAAAAAGCCTAATTAGCAGTAAATTACGAAAAATAGTAAGAAAAAGCAGGAAAAACGAAGCACTAAATTTGGCTGACTAAGCATGACAAGATAAGAACAAGATGGCTGTGAGAGCTAGGGGTGGGTGGAACTGAAATTCTGTGGAGTTACATAAAAACTTAGCAAGATTCCGCTGATTTCTATGAGAAGGCTGAAATCGGTATGTCGTGCTGCTCACACTGATTTTTAGTACCGGGAGCTTGTTCTGCATTGCAAAATCACCACGAATGGCATCACGCGGAGTGCCAGAAGACGCTGCTTCTTTGCTGCCGCTCGAGTAGATTTTCTACTTGAGTGGCAGCTTTCTCACAGCAAATAGTTGCGACTGCCAGTATTGAGAAAATGTTGCTGTGTGCCGTTCTAATGCCCAAAAATCGCGCATGGGGATGGCAATTGTCACTCACCAACTTAACGTTGGTGAGCCGCGTGGGAGAAAAAAACTTCGCTATGTGGCAGTTGGCGGAGTTTTGCCAAAACTGCGCATTACAAGCGTAATGCGGAGTGGGCAAAACTCTGTGAACTTTGCCGGTAGATCAGAATTTATAACCCACCCCTAGTGAGAACAGGAGCCCACAAAATCAAGAAATGGGACAAAAAGTAGCGCAAGGGGTGATGAACCCTTCCACTTAAACCCTGGGTTTAACAGGATGTATTCAGTGAAACATGTGTACCAGTAGAAAGGCACATACTAACAGAAGACGACCTCCCATGAATGTTCACAGGGTGGGAATCCTTTCTAGTTGAAAAGAAATTGGAGGTAGACTCCTAAGAGTCAAGAATCACAAATGTCTTGGACTTCATATTCTGGATGCCATAGAACCAAAACTGAAGGCAGCACTGTCGAATGAAATTGGTCCAGTATCTATATATAGTTTTAGCTATGACACATGGAAGACCAGTTGGATCCTAAATGAACAAAGCAAACTCAATCAGAAGGTTAGAGCATTGATATGTGACGTGCGACATGTACCAATTAAATGAGCCATACATTTTCTGGGTAAAGAATGGGTAAGAAAAACATTTGAAGACAACCAAACTCTATCTTCTGAAGTGAGCATATTCAGGGGTAGCAGTTCTGTGTGTATTCGCACATTTTCTTTTTTTTTCTACTTGGACTGTTCCATAACTCTTTTCCTTTGAGTATGTAGATCATTCAGAATCTCCTTGTTGGCTGAAATCAAAGGTAAAATTAGTGGTGCAGAAGGAAAGGTTCTCAGATGAAATCCTGGTATGCATTATAAGTTCTTGTGAGAAAAGTGGATTATTAGTTGTGGTGGTTGTGAGATATCGCCAAGTAATAATGTTACTATTCAGTGTCAGGCCCAGTTAGGGTTCTTTAAATAAAACCTTATCTCATTCCTGGGTAGCTGTGGCATAGGATAGTCAGGCTTAACCTAAAGGAAAACAACAGTAAAGCATTTATTTGATAGAGACGTCTAGCTGCAGAATCTTTAAATTGGAATATTACCCAGGCGTCAGACTAGAACCAGAAACTTTTAGGGTGGTACCTCTGCATGCCGGTAGGTTGTGTCATTCGGCTCCACATCATTGGCACTGGAAATGATATGTGTGGTGCCTATCAAGGCACCACCCCAGTGTGCTGACATAAGTTCTTTTCTTTCCACTCCAGTAACTGCAGATCTGGAGAGAGGTAGCTTCAGTCACATTTTAACTGATTTTTGTTGAGCCTTTGAGACTTTGGATGTGATTTAGTTCTTGGCAGCTGGGTTCTTCCATCCGCTGCTGAAAAACAAAATACCATAGCATATAATGGGATTTATATTTCAGTGGACGGGATATCTGTCACCGTTGTAATGGAGTCACCCATCTGCCAAAATGTAAATCAGACCCTTTGTCTCCCAGTGTGGTAGGATGTCCCCCCCAAAAATGGTGGGGTTAAAACGCTGCGATTCCTGTCACAGACATATGTCTGTGGCAGACCCCCATCTGGTTTGCCTTTGGTGCTTGGAGCCAGATGAAGGCTCCAAGACTTGTAAGAACTGTCGTGCCATGAACCCCCACTGTGGAGCACTCCTTGAAGAGCTCCTAGTTACCCAGCACCATCCACCTCCACAATGTTCAAGGTCCTGGTCCTGAGGAAGGTCCAGAGGCCCGTTTGCAGAGTCATTCCTGGCACTTGACATCATGCTCGAAGTCATCGGGTAAGTCCCACAAAATCAAAGAAATCAAAGCACTCTTTGACGTCACCATGTCGGTCCAAATCTTCAGACAAGGTGGAGGAGTGACGTCTCTCTAGGCCCCACTGCCACGCCTCTGCATTCACTCCGTGCCTTCCTGAGTTTCCTGGAGCTGAAGCAACCCTCACTCAACTCTGAATATTTCATGAGGCCAGGCCCCTCATATTTGGGTGGGCAACCCCTCTTTAGCACCTTTGGGCCCCATGGGTTTGGCGGTTGCCACCACTGGATTTCTGCTGGCGGGTCCACCCTCGGCTCCAGTCAGGCCCCTTAGATTTGGAACAACTCCGGCTGCAAGACCGCTACCGCTACCTTCTCCGGAGTCTGTTCCAATTATGTAATTCCTGATGACAGTAATGGCCCACAGCGGCTTAGACACCATAATCATTCCAGACCCCAATATGAAGCTGGATCGGCATTGAAGGTCATCGACTCTGGTGCTGGCCAGAATTCAGCCTTCCGAGTTGGAAGCAGTGCTTTATTTGTTCGACAGACCTGGAGAGAAGTATGATTGGGGTGGATCTAGGACCTTTATGGTTACCCAAAACCCTTTGATGAGGCCGAAGATTACTGGTACAAGGAACTGGAGATTGTTAGTGGTCTGGACACCTCCACAGACACTGATGTGTGACTACGGAGGAAGGGGCTCCATTTGCTTTGGTGATAAGAAGGGCGGCTCAGGTCCCGAACCTTACAGTACCCTCGGTGGTAGTCAAGACTAATGTCTTGACAGAGGTGCTTAACCTGGAGTCTCTCCCTCAGAACCTCTCCTCTCTTTTAAAGGACCCCTCGCTGATGTCCTGCTTGGCCCTGGGCCAAGCCCTGCACAGGAATACATGTGTACAGGACAATAGCCCACCGCCATCAACCTGTTCCTGGGGACTCAGCTTTCCTCACCCAGCATCCCACCCCGGAGAGTCTGGTTTTCCAGGTCTCCACCTCCAAGGTCACCCTCAACCCTTGTGCATTTTCTTCCACACCACTGGATAAGGAATCTAAGAGGCTGGACACCTTTGGCAAGAGGATGATCTCTTCTGTCAACCTTGAACACTGCATGCGTTTAGGACCGATACAACCACATGGTTTGGGATTTGGTTGTGCAAGTGCTCCCCATGGTCTCGGCCCAAAACATACTGTCACAGGCTATTGTAGATGGCAGCAAAGTTCACTATTTGGATAGAGACTTCTAGCTGCAGATTCCTTACCTTAGATTTATCTCCAGGCATCAGGCTGCATCCCGAATACTTTTCGTGAGCAGTACCCATGCGCACCAGTAGGTGGCTTCATTCAGCTCCACGTGACATCATCAGCACCGGAAGTGATATGTGTGGTGTCAATATAGACACCACCCCAGTGCACTGATGTCAATTCCTTTCTTTCCATGCCAGTCAGCGCTGATCCAGAGAGAGATACCCTCAGTCAGTTTTTGGCCAACTCTTTTTTAACTTTTTGTCAAAGTCTTTTTGAGATTTTCTCCTGGTGTGGCAGGTGTCACGACTTGTGGCTCATGTGTGGGCTGTTCCCCATATGTGTCACCGTGAGTGAGGAATTTGACCCCCAAAGTTTTTATTCCTCCCCTCCCGAGTTGCTGGCAATAGTTAGTGTTGATGAGAATGTTACCCACGGCTCGAGTTTTGGTTCCTTTTTGGCGTGTGACACTGGGAGGGACTATGGGGGAGTACCCAGGTGTATAGGAACTAATATTGAGGAGTACTCACCTTTTGTTTAACCCCCGGTGTAGCAGGCGGAGTTGCTTTACGCGGAGCCCTACGGAGTTGGCCAAAAACTCTGTGAAACTCCACTCCGCTCCGCTCCGTTCCTCCCACCCCCCGCAATAAATAATTTTCAAATAAAATTTACAATTAAAGTTAAATAAAAGCACACTTACCTTACTGTGGCGTCCCGGGCTGCCCTTCTCCTCCTCGCCGTAATCCTGTACGTCATGGTAGGACTGCGCATGCGTGCGCATGCACAGTTCTACCATGATGTACCTCAGATGTAGGAGATTACGGCAAGGAGGAGGAGGGCAGCCCGGGATGCAGCAATAAGGTAAGTGTGCTTTTTTAAAACTTTAATTGTAAATTTTATTTTGAAAATTGCGGGGGTGGGAGGCAGTCGGAAGTTTTGTAGGAACTTAGCGTTCTCCGTGGAACACGAAGTATGCAAAAATCCGCAAACTCTGCCAGCGCAGCGGAGTTCTTGCCCAGGGTTACTTTTGTTAAGGCCTCTGTTCTTTTTCCCCACATTCACTGCTGACCGTGAGATCTTGTGAGATCTTGCGCTCACCTCTATTGCGGAACTCATGTGAAGGAGGTGCGGTCTATTTAGATTGTGTTCTCTGCTGTCCTGATGCTTGGCTTACTTGCTCCAATATGGGTGAAGGTTGTTGCTTGCTGGCTTCTTGACTTTCTGCTTCCCTTCTGTTACATTCCATATAGGTACCCTATATAGGCGCAAGTAACATTGCAACCTTTCACCTATATTCTTCCCTACATTACATACATAACGGTTCATAGGGACTGACCTTTTACCTAGATACGACACTTCCTTCAGAATGCAGGTTTCCCCCTAGTTCGAATCTCATACATTATGCATGAGGCTTCTTGAAAGCACAGCAGGACTGACAGCAGGACGAACATCTCCTGTACAATATCTCTGTATAAAGTTCGGGCCCTACATCATGCTTTAGGCCGACACAGTAACACAGAAAGGTAGGACCCCCAGGGAGACCTATGGGTATATATACATCATGTTTTGCTTAGATAGACAGAGGAGACCGTGACTTCCCGGCTGACACACTGAACAGAGCCGGTGAGGTTCCTGCATGCAGATACTCCAGCGCACAGTGGTCTAACATCCCTCACGCGGTGTCCAACTCGAGACCAAGACAGGGCCCCATATTCTCTCATCCTCAGGTAATGGGGTTGATTAGATCCTAGAGGGATTCTTGGCATAGCACCCACATAGATGCGAGGTACACTTAGGTACATCTAGTTAGGAAGGCATCGCAGGAGTATGCGCCGTTTTTTATCATGTGTTTTATATACTTGTATGTATTCATGATTATTGCAAAATGGTAGAACTATACCATCCATTTACGTTTGTAGTACTGCTAATCATATATCTCTGCTACTGTCTAATAGTTGTTGCAGCTCATCTATTTTACACTAGAATAACAACTGTTCAATAAATTCTTATTGAAACGCCCAGCCTGTTTATTCTGTGTATCTCTGAGACAAACTAAGTAAGCATGAGGGACTGTATATTGTTTCCACGATTCTGAGGGATCAGGGTTGTCAAGTTCTGAGGTTGCCAAGAACTAATCTCTCCCTGATAAGAGGAGATTCTAGTGGCACTGTGAGCTAGCTGATACAGACAGGCGAACGTATCCGGTGGGGGTGCAGGCAATCATCTGCCACCAATCCCACAGTTTATGTTATCCAAACGCACAGATCCTGTATAGGTTATATAGCAACTACGTGACATGGCACTGCCAACGTTGGTTGGGTACTTATTTAACAGTAGAATCTGAGTAGTTCAGTCGTACTGTTCTCAGAGACCCCTACTCACAAAACACCAGAGACATATGGAGTGGGTGGGCACAAACTCCGCCACATCTGAGTAGGCTAAAAATCCTATTTATTGGCTGTTGGTTAATCACGCTTGAAGGATACAGTGTTCCTAAAATTGTGTAAAAAACCTTATCTTATTTTCCTTGAAAAATACTTCTTCCTCTAAAAAATGACTGAAGGCGTGGAGAACGCGGGGGAGTTGTGCATGATTTACACCTCTCAGGAGAAGAAGATCCAAACGCAATTCCGATTGCAGAAAATTTTAGAAATACAGTCACCCTGAGACTACTTGCGCATGGTGTAACAGCCAGGGGTGGAATAGTAGATTTCATGATTGAGGCACACAAATCAGAAAAATCAGAGGCATTTTATTCATGGTTTACATTCCCAGCAGCAAATGCAAGAATAAAAACATTTCACTCCTATACAGAGGGAGATGCACCAGCGGAATAGTGCCCATTTGAGGACATGGAAGTTCTGCTCACGTACCAGGATCACTTATACTGGTTTAAAGGCGCCCTACCCCATATAAGAAGAAGAGTAAGACTCAGCCCGCTCAGAGGAGAAGAGGCAACATGGCCGATATTAGCGGCCTACACACCACATCCCGACATTAAAACAATGCCACCAGGAGACTTACTCACACAACACAAAGATTTGATAAAAATCTATAGAAACTTGACGCAATTCGTCATGAGGACACTTACAGTCCAACCAGCAATAGTTGCAACACATGGAACTCAAGCTCAGGGTACAGCAACTAAAATCACACCACAAACATTACACTCAGTGATGGGCAAAATGCCCACTAAACGTGAACAAATGCCATTCTGGGTAGCTCAGAAAATAACACAGCTAGAGGCAGTATGTAATATTTCAAATCAGGTCCCAACACGTAATCAAGTTGAAGAAGATATCTTTATTCTTCACAGGAAGATCCTATCCAACAACATCCCATTAGATCCAACTGCTAGCTCCAACTGCTGACCAAAACTCTAGCCCCCCAACATTCTCAGAACATAGGTATGTCATTCTTGACAACAAAACCACTATGTCATACATAGCAACTAACATGGAGATGGAAGATGCCACACATCTCCCTTCCTTATAAACAACATATACAACAATACAACAACAAAAAATAAACAAAACACATTACTAAACATAATCCTTTAAATAATTTGGCTGTGAAGAATGCCTCACAGAACGTCGTAAACCCACCACCGGATTAATCAAACTCTTCGTCAAAGCTTCCTCATTTAAGGTTCTGTGAACCTCACTCCCAACCATTTTGCCATGTTCATCTTTTAGAATGACCACTCTGTTCAAATTCCAAACCCGGTGGTCTTGAGTCTTGATTGCAGTCCTAAAAACTTTGATAACAGTCATAGGGTTAAAATATTTAAGATTTGCATTCCCACTTTGTCCAGGTTTCTTAATCGCCACTAAGTCACCAACTTTTACCTTTACACACTTGACACGTTTCCTACTGTCAAAATTATTCTTCCTCTTACTGACCTCACCATCTTCCTTTACCTTCAATTCATCCTCATCACACACATCCACTCTACCCTTGCTCACACTGTACTTATTAACCCAACACGGCTCCAAATATGTGTTAGGAATTCTTCTTCGAAACGGAAAAAATTGAGTTTTCCCTGTGGTTGAATGAGGAGTTCACCTATATTCCTCAACTTTCTTAAGAACTTCACCCTCCCAATCCAAAGTTAAAGCTTTAGCAAGAGTGATGGTTTCTTTCAACACTCTGTTAAACCTTTCTACCATCCCGTTAGCCTCGGGATGATATAAAGCACATTTCTTATGCAAAATCCCACAAGAACTTAAAAACTCTTCCATTTCTTTTGATACAAACTGTACACCATTGTCCGATAAAATCGATTTAGGCAAACCCTCTCTAGCAAACAAGGTTTTCAAACACTTTATGACATTCGTGGAGTCAATGTTAGTTAAAGAAAAAACCTCAGGCCAACGAGAGTACATATCAATAATGACTAAGAGATACATCTGAGACCCCGACATGTTAATTGGTCCTAATATATCCACAGAAATATCATCCCATGGAGACTTGGGTCGAGACCTAATAACCATGGGCTGCACCCTAGGTGCCTTTGATTTATCACTTACATTGCACAACACACAGTCACGTATTTGCCTCTCAATGAACTTGTCCATGCCTGGCCACCAGTACGATGAACGCAGCCTTTCCTTTGTCTTAGTAATACCAGGATGGCTCACATGACCCATAATTACCAACTCCTTTCTAAGTTTCTCCGGAGGAACCAATCTCATGCCCCTGAACAATAACCCATCCTCCACAGCAAGTTCATCCCTCACGTACCAAAAGGGTTTAGACCCATCCGAACCACATTTCGCACTCACCCAGTTAGTCTGAATCAAATTCATCACCTCTTTGAGAGTATCATCTCCTGCAACCTCATCAGCCCACTTCTCTTGAGAAATGTGACTAAGTTCCACCACACAGACCAAATCATCACAATCATCAACATCACTACCATCACTACACTCCTCAGACACCAATCTCGAAAACACATCCGCAACAACATTATCCACACCAGGAATATACTTAATTGAAAAAGAGTATTCCTGGAGACCAATGATCCATTTAGTGATTCTGCTCGAAATCAAATCCAATCCTTTGTTCTCAAAAATTTCCACTAAAGGCTTATGGTCTGTTCTAACTTCAAAATTTACACCCCACAGAAATTTTTTCAATTTCTTTATAGCCCAAAAAATCGCTAAAGCCTCACGCTCAACTACAGAATACCTGGTTTCAGGATTCTTCAAACCACGTGAAAGAAACATAATAGTCTTCATTCCACCAGGACTCATTTGTTGTAACACAGCACCAAGCCCTTTTTCACTTGCATCAGTTGTCAAAATAGACTTCAAATTAGTATCAAAACTCGGCAAAAACGGTGCAGCCGCTAACCTCTCTTTAATCCCCACAAATTCTTCCTGACAACCACTAGACCACACAAAATTAGTTCCTTTCTTAAGAAGAAGTCTCATGTTAGAAGTTAATTCAGAGAATCCTTTAATAAACTTTGCATAATACTCTATCATGCCAAGAAAATTCATTAGTTCATCCCTAGAGCTAGGTGCCGACAACTTCCGAATTGAACTAACCAAATCTTCCTTAGGTCTGACACCACTGCCAGAAATGTTATGTCCAAGATAATTCAACGAGTCCGTTCTAAACTTACACTTTTCAATCTTTATCGTCAAGTTCCCATCACTCAACCTTAAAAGAATCTCTTTTAACCGTGAATCATGTTGCTCCAAGTCATTACCAAACACCAGAATATCATCTTGATAAATGCACACTCCTTCAATGCCTTTAAGCAAACCTTCCATAACCCTTTGAAAAACTGAGGCCGCAGAGACCAATCTAAACGGCATCCTTATGAAACGAAACGTTCCAAAAGGCGTAATAAAAGCTGTAAGATCTCTGCAAGAGGGTTCAAGTTCAACTTGGTGGTACGCTGACGTTAGATCGATCGTACTAAAAACCTTAGCCTTCCCCAATAACGAGAGTAACTCACTGATGTTGGGTAAAGGATATCCGTCCACAACTACATTCTTATTCAGTTGGCGCAAATCTATACATAAACGCAAATCTCCATTGGCCTTCCTTGCAGCGACCACCGGAGAGAGCCATTCAGTTCCTTCCACCTCCTCAATGATACCATCTCTTTTTAACTTCTCCAATTCCTTCGTCATCTCATCCTTGACAGACAAAGGTACACCCCTAACTTTACAGGACAGGGGTATGGAATTATTTTTTAGCTTAATCCTATGTTGATAACCTTTCAAACACCCTAAGCCATCACTAAACACCTTTGGAAACTCCATCTTCAACATCCTGGTGAAATCACTATCACAAGATTTACTGCCAACACACACCTGGTCTTTTAACAAAATTTGCGGTACAGCATTAGGATCTAAGTAAACACCAAGTTCACCCTGATGAAACCAACTTATCAGACTGTCATCCTTTTTCGACACATACACCTTCCCTGAAGTCATCCTGTCTCTAAACTCAATCATTCCCCAGAAATAACCATGCAACTTTATCGTCTCACCTCCATAAGCCACTGGAGATATGTCAGGCTTCAACAACTTAACCTATTGTTTCAACTTATTCCAATAAAATTCATTTGACACAATCGTAATTTTAGCAACAGAGTCAAATAAGACACGGGTGGGAATACCATCAACTAGAATTTCATCATACGGACAAGACCTCTTATTGATAGGGCAACTTATTTGTGAAATGATTTGTCCACACTCATATTCCTCATAACTTTTTTGTGAACCCTCACCCTCACAGACATCAATTCTTTTTACCCTAGGAGAAGGTTTAGTTTTACAGACCGATGAATAATGTCCTTTTTTTTTTACATTTGCTACAGATGTTATTTAAAGCAGGGCATTTACGATCATTCGCTAGATGACCTGATTTATCACACCTAAAACATTTCAACGAGGAAGTAGAGCTAGACATCCTACCTTTGTTATTAACAAATTTCTCCCTATCATCTGTTTTGTATGAATCTTTCTTTTCATTCACACTTTGTACTTTGGAGTCAGTTGTCTTATCCTTGTTAATAATAGCAACACATTTCAATGAGTGTTCAATTCTTTTTGCCATAGCTATAACCTCATCCAAATTAGGCTCATCCCTAAGCCAAAGTTCTTCTCTAACTTTGTCCATGTTACAGCCTAACATGAATTGGTCACGCAAGTGCTCATCAACTAAACCCTCAAATTTGCAAGAAGCTAACTACCTCAAATCAGTCAAATAACTCTCCACAGTTTCTTCATCATGTTGCATTCTTTTCCCAAAATGATACCTCTCTAAAATAGTACTTATTTTAGGTAGATAGTGTTTGTCTAATTTACATATGCACATTTCGTAATCATTTAACCCTCGTGCTTCTATGGTAGACAGTTCGGGTAGATGATCAAAAACGTCTTGCCCTTCTGACCCCAAACAATGAAGCAACAACGAGGTCTTCCTTTCTGCACCTAAAGATGCGCCACATACCCTTGCATATCTTTCAAAAACTTTTTTCCATTTCTTCCATTTTATAGGGGGTTCACCAGGAGAAGCTAAGAAAAATGGGGCAGCAGTGACGTTCTGCATTGTTTCAGGTCTGTAAATCTAAACCTGAAATCACAACCTCTTATTTTGCTACACTTATTATTATTATTTTTTTTTTTTTTTTTAAATCAAGCTGCAAACACTTACGTTGTAAACAAGTGCTCTTGGTATTCTTATATCTTTATGCCCTTATTCCTTGCTGTACAGATACTACAATGTACCCAGCAAAGGACTTCACGGAATAAACCAACAGTACCATCCAGCAACCAAGAGCAAAACACTGTGTTGATAACAAGCTGCTAGAGAATGGGAAACAGATTAATCAATTTAAAATTTCCACATAAAAATAAGTGTGTGCATCACTGAAGAAACACGCAAAGCACAAATTTAGTAATTGAAAGATGAGAGTGAGCGCCGATATGACCTGTATCCTGAAATAAATGTTGAGCAGAGTTACAGAATCCTTTCCACATGACCACCGCTAAACAGGTGGTTCCGGAGCAGTTACATTAACCAGCAGTCGGTCCGCCACTCTTCTTGAATCAAGGCCACAAACAAAGTCACGCCAGCCACCGCTAAGACGCGCTCCCTGAATAACCTTTAAGAGAGACTCTACGTCGTAGCTAGGCAACCACAACGCTCAGCCGCTCCTCCTGAATCCAATCCTTGCAAAAAGTCTCAGCATCGTAGCTAGGCAACGACCTCAACACAAGTAATCACGCACAACCACGTAGTGATGAGGCATGCGCAGCGCGTTTCTAAGAACCTTCCTGTCAGGCATCGACGCAACAGGGAACTGGAACATCGCGTGCACAGTGAGTTCTTTCTTTGTTTGTTTTCAAAAGAATTTCCGATTGCACCTTGATAAACTGGTAACATGTGATACGTCAAACTTCAAAGGTTTCACACAACATAGCGAAAGTGTGAAAAACGGGAAATACTTGAGTAGCGAGATGGGAACCTCCTTTTTTTCCTTTACGAGTGACGGTTCTCCAGCAGTATACTTAAATTACCAGCACACACCGAAGGCTCCCAACTCACACACCAGCCAACATAAGTGAGCGCTGTGTGTCGAAAGCTGCTAGCTCCCAATACTCCTTAAATAGCGAACACCAAAGTCACCAAGAAACAGCTGCCGCTTTCCTCACACCACTTCCTTTGATGATGACGCGTGTTAGGATCTTCCTCTTGCCAAAAGCTGCCGACTACGCCAGTGTAATATTTCAAATCAGGTCCCAACACGTAATCAAGTTGAAGAAGATATCTTTATTCTTCACAGGAAGATCCTATCCAACAACATCACATTAGATCCAACTGCTTGCTCCAACTGCTGACCAAAACTCCAGCCCCCCAACATTCTCAGAACATAGGTATGTCATTCTTGACAACAAAACCACTATGTCATACATAGCAACTAACATGGAAATGGAAGATGCCACACAGTATTCCTGAATATTACCCCGTATGAAAAACACAGAATGCTAACAATCTGCTTGCCCATGGAGATAACACCGCAAGTAGAGGATTGTACCACTTGGGGTTCTGTCTTTGCTGCCATTTATAACAGAACTCATGGTATTCCGTCATTAGCAGTGATACCAGATGTATTGAGACAAATACAAAATGAATACGGAGCAGAGCCTGCTCTGAACTTAGGGATGAAGTTACTAGGTAACTACGCCCAGGTATCAGCTATAATACTAGCTAATATTAAAGGGGAAGCAGCTTCAGTGGCTATCCGCCAATGCCTAAAGGAGTTCAGTCCTTTAGAACAGGAACACGAACTACCAAAAATAATTTAAACTGCATATGCAGAATTAGGCAGAGACAGTTTGGGTGGGAAAGCTTTGAAACCACAACTGGTGGGCAGTTCTGAAAAGGACACTTCCAAGCAGACACCTGCTTCAAATAAAAAGAAGTGGGACAATAAAAAACAAAAAAACTTTAAATGAAACAGATCTCCATCCCAAAGTAGATCTCCTCCACAGGAGCCCTGCGAAAAGAGGTATAACCTCAGGAATAGGGATAATATTAAGAAACCTGACAGGTATCAGGATACTGATACACGTTCCTCTCGTTCCTTTCAGGGATCATAGAAAAACTCCGAGAGGGAAGGACGGTCGGACAGACAAGAAGAGCGTACAAAGTCCAGAGACAAGCAGCACGCTCAAAATGACACTTCCAAAAAAAGAAGAGAAGCCAAAGCAAAAGCCACAGTTGAAAAAGAAGAACTACTGAATGGGGAATGGGCTCTGACAATGCTGAACAGTGTGGAAGAAGTAACAATAGCTTGCTAGAACCTGATGGAATTTCTGGTGATAGCAAACTTGAATGATTATATCATGGTAGAAATACCCGATACTAGGGTAAGTGCCCCACATAAAGTATATGAAATAACGCTCCAGATGGAGGGGGACAAATGTAAAACAGTGAGAGGTCTCTTTTGGGAGAACTAGACGTTTGGCTATGACATTTTGTTAGCTGATCGAGATTGGCTGACAGCATTCATCATGGATTGCCCTAAAGAAGAAACGGGAATTCTACGAGCATTCTCAGATCATATTCCCAGGCACTTACACACACATATTCGCAGGAGCGGGTGGTAGCCCAGGATACCGCATTATACAAGAACCATGTTGGATGAGATGAGGGTTCAACCCACCACATAATTCCTTTAAAAAATACTCTAACTGCACAGAGGCAGTATCCAATAAAGCAAGAAGCTAAAAAAAAGGGCAGGGAGATCTTAGATCAACTTGAATACCAAGGGGTGAACGAACAAGGCACCTCATCAATGAATAATACTTTGTTTCCAGTCATGAAACCTGACAATTCATATCATTTAGTTTTAGATCATAGACATCTGAACACTTGCACTAAGACATTTGCAGTCCAAAATGCACATTAATGTATAACATTGTGCCAATTAATATATAAAACAACACTTGATATCGCAAATGGATTTTTCTGCCAGAATATAGCACCTGAAAGCAGGTATCTAACAGCATTCTCAGCGCTAGGGTCTTAAGGGGAATTTTGATGACTCCCCCAAGGGTATAGGAACAGCCCGGGGTGGTTTTCGGCCAGAGTAACTGAGTTACTTCAAAATTTGGATGAAGAGGCATTGTCTTACATGGATGATATTTATCTTTTTTTTTAACTCAAATCGTTTTTATTGAATTTTCAAGAAAAGAACAAATAAATAATAAACACAGTGATAAAATAATAATGATCACAAGAATAATGTCAAATAATAATAACAACCAGGAAAAAAAATACAAAACAAAAACAGCAAGTTATGCGAGAGCTCTACCATAGGAGTTGCAGTGAAGCTAGAAAGAAATACAGGTGGTCAATTAACATCAGTGGGAGGGAGTATGGTTGGGTAGCCACCAACTTGAAGGACGAGAACACTAGGACAACTGTAATTGTGAAGGTAGTCGACGAGATAAGTTTCACGGTGGATCATATGTGAAGGAAAAGGCATCGAGGGACCCCCATAATTTCCTATGTGTTTTACGCCAGGAAGAGGAGTGAAGAGAGATGTTGTCAGCCCCTCTGAGAAAGGACAACCATTCTTGCCACATCCCAATGGAGACTTCTCTGGAGATTTCCACTTATTGAGTACTATTTTACAGGCCAGAGTTAGCATAAGGTCTAACAAATAACGGTCATTCTCGTCTGGGAGCATTGGGTCCAGAAAGCCTAGCAAGATATAGGAAAATTTCCTTGAGGGGTCAATTTTGAATGTTTTGCTTATACATTCGTAAATGTTGTCCCAATATGTTTGTAGGACCGGACAATGGAAGAGCATGCGGGCAAGGTTACCAACGTGAGAATTACAATTACAGCATGTCGGGTTCTGGCTGAGGTTGAGTTTAAAATCTTCTCAGGGGTCCAGTATGTCCTGTTTATTAGCATTAGCTTAGTTTGGGATAATATTGGTGATATTTTATTTGAGAAAGGACAAATATGTATCTTGTTCCAGTTGAATGGGATATCTCTGGAGTTAGGTTTGGATTCCCATTTTGCTTCGCACTTCATGTGAGGTTTGCGAGGTTTATGGGATAAGAGTTTGTATATTTTAGAGACAGTGTGTTCTGACTTTAGTAGCTAAAGCATCCTTGGAAGTATCGAAGGGTTGGTAGGTTTTGTAGAGCGTAACGTGAGCAGTGACTTTAGTTTTAGAAATTTATAAAAGTCCATCAATTTTAACTTGTGCCTAAACTGAAGTTCTGACGAAGGTAGGGGGAGATTCCCTGTAAAAAGGTCTTTGACTACATGTGTGCCATTTTTTGACCATTGTTGCTAGAGGAGCATTTCTCTGTCAATCCTCTACGCCAGAAAGAGGTTAAGTTGGATTTGTTGATTTTTACCACAGATAAATAATCCAGACGTAATAGGGCTCTTTTAGTATTTAGCATTATATATTTTGAGTGGGGGATGGAGGATAAGTCCATGGGGAGGAGAGCGGGAAGAGGAATTTTGTTGATGAATGATCTTTCTATGTCCAGCCAACAGGGACGTAGTCAGCTTGTTGGAGTAGCCAGTTAGCTCCTTGTTTGCAAAGATACGCAGTTTGGTAGTTCCTACAGTTTGGTAGACCCAGACCACCTTTTCCTTTGATAATTGACGTTTTTTCATGGAGATTCAGGGTCTCTTACCTGGCCAGAGGAACGTATTGAGAAGCTTATAGATCTTGTTCAGGAATTCATTGGAGAGAGACATCGGTAGCATACTGGCTAGATAGTTTACAAGTGGGGTAATCATAATTTTTAATGTCTCAGCTCTTCCCCACCAGGATAAACATTTGGGTGACCAGCCATCTAATAGCGAAGATTTTTTTTTGATGAGAGCATTCTCATTAGTCTGCAGAGTGGTAATTAGATCTCTTGTGAAGTTAAAGCCTAGGTATTTGAAGCTATTAGATTGCCATAAAAGACCCGAGTTACCAATTATTTCCTTATCGCCAAGGTTGTTCAGGAGTTTTACCTCAGTCTTGTCCTTATTCAACTTATACCCAGATACTGCAGAAAAGTCTTCTATTGAGGACATAAGAGCAGAAATAGTAGCTCCTGCATTCTCGGAAACGACTAACACATTGTCTGCGTAAGCTGTTATTTTGACTGTGCAATTGTTGAAGCGTATTCCTGTGATCTGGTTATTGTTACGGAGATGGTAGAGGAACAGTTCTATTGCTAGAAGAAATAGTGAGGGGGAAAGTAGACATCCTTGCCTAATTCCCTGTTCTATTTTAAAAGAAGAAGAGAGGCTTCCCCCAGCTCTAACCCTGGCGGAAGGGTTAAAATACAGCACCATTACCATGCGTGTAAAATTCTCACCCAGATTAAATTTATCAAGTGTCGCTTTCAGGTAGGACCAATCCACTTTGTCGAAAGCCTTTTCGGCATCCAAAGTGATTGCCACTGTTGGAGAATCGGTTAATTTGGCTTTCTCCAGGATGTGATATAGAATACGAGTATTATGACTGGTGAGTCTGTTCTTTAAAAATCCAACCTGTGAAGGATGAATGAGTTTGGGTAAAACAATTTGGAGGCGTTTAGCGAGGATCATTGCATAGATTTTACAGTCTATATTAATCAGTGATATAGGCCTATAGTTTTTAGGGAGTGTTGGATCCTTCCCTTCCTTGGGAATCACAGATATGATAGCCTCTGCCGGTGTCCCATTAATCTGACCAGAGTTGCAGAATTCATTGAACATGTTTAGGAGTGGGGGAATCAGTGTAGAGGAGAAGGTCTTATAAAATCTAACATTAAACCCATCAGTATCCAGGTGCCTTCCCAACTTTAAGGGTTTTTATCGTGTTTTCAATTTCGGTAGTGGTTATTGGGCCATTAATCTCATCTTTTTCTTGTTCTGATAGGGTAAGCAGATTGCAATTTTTTAGATAGTCTTGGGTTTTTGTTGTTTCCAAGTCCTGGTTCTTGCTATACAATGTGCTGTAGAAATTCTTAAAAATTTCTGCTATTTTGTCAGGGTCAGAGTGAGCTATTCCCTTTTGGTCCATTAGGTTCTTAATTGTATTCTTCTGTAGTTTGAACTTTAAGTAGGATGCTAAGCTCTTCCCCGCCTTGTTGGATTCTCAGAGCCTGATGCTTTTTTGTTTAGTCATCCATAGCTCCACCCTATCACTTACTATTTTATTACATTTGTATTTCTTTTTCACTATTTCATTCAACACTGATGCATCTCTAGCTAAGATATGTTTTTCCTCCAGTGCAGAAATCTCTTTTTCTTATTTCTGAAGTTTGCTATTGGTGTCCCTATTCATGGCAGTTCTGATTTTAATGATTTCACATCTAATGGTGCTTTTTAATGATTCCCACCTTGTGAGGTCCAATGTATCTCCAATTTTATGTACCGTTAGGTAATTCTGGATCGCTCTCTCAATACTTTGTCTGATGGAGTTTACTTCTAAAAAACGTCATTATTGAGTCTCCAAAGAGACTGTTTTTTTAAGAGCTTCGGGTCAGTTATAGACAAGCTAATACATGAGTGGTCTGAGATATTTATCTAACTGACGATGACCTAGAGGAACACTTGAACAGAGTGAATACCATAATTTTGGGATTTGCATCTGAGGGCAACAAATTCAACTTTAAAAAATCAAAAATTGCATACTTCAGTGTCCTGTTTTTAGGATATGAGCTTTCAAGTGCGTGCTGCTCCAACCTCAAAAATCATTTAAAAAAATTACAATCAATCCTGGGATTCCTAAATGTTGGTAGAACATACATTTTAGACTACGCAGAAAGAGTAAAGCCTTTCTACGACTTAATAAAACCTGATTTTTCAGTAAGACAATGGACACAAGAAAACACAGATATACTTCGGTCCTTACAAGCTGACATGATAGCTTCCAAACACTTACAGACACTTGTAAATGTACGTAACCCGGTGATCCGATTAATTGCGGGTCAATCTGGGTACACCTATCTAACATATAATGAAGGTGAAACAGTACCAATTGCATACAAGTCACATTTGTACACAAATGCTGAGATGCGCTTCACATCCACAGAAAATATTCTATCAGCAGTACAGAGTGCCGTAGTAAGGGAAAGAGCACTGGCTCAGGGGAAACGAATAATAGTAGTGACTCCGGTTCCGGCTTTAGAGGCTGCGACAAAGGCAAGCATTCCTAATGCTAAAGCCGTACATCCTAGATGGATACAATAGGATAATTCTCTCACTGCAACAGATGTAGAATACAGATACGACCCAAATTTAAAGACACCAGCATTTCTGCAATACGAACAAGAATATCCTCTGCCAAATGAAATAATGCCTCTAGATCAGTATGAATATATAATTTACACTGACCTGTCTGCTCAACCGGCCATAGGAAGTAAGCAACAATATAGCGTGGCATGTGCAATCATTAAAGGTCGCATGCAGGATGGAAAGTTCCATCCAAGATGCACAAAAACACAATCTCTAGGAGACTACACGGCACAGCTGGCAGAGTTAAAAGATTTGATACTGGCACTGGTAAACACGGATCGAGAATTCCCCCGCACTAATTGTGTCCGATTAATTTTACTGTGTACAGTCATATAATGAATACTTGCAATACTGGGTTCAAAACGGGTTCAAAGATGCAAAAGGTGGCATATATAAGCAAAAAATGCTATGATAACAGGTAGTGAAGTTTAAATCGGAACTACCAAGGACTCACGTGATACATACACTGAGTCATCAGCGTGATGGCGTTCACGTTGAAGGGAATTCATTGGCTGATGAAGCCGCAAAGGGGGCTGCACGCACGGCTTCGGTAGCTGCAATCACTCGTTCAAAACGAAAATAGATGGTGAGATTATGGTGGCTGTCATTGCTTCACGCAAAAACAGCAAAGCAGTACCAAAAAGGTTTCCATTCAAGTACTCCTACGAGTTAGATGCCAATAACATTCCATTTGCTCAGATTCCTGGAGTGGGGGATGGAGTAATTCCAAATATGGATCATAGGTTAGGTTTAATTCTAGCAGCACATGACGGGGTAGGTTCTGCACATGCAGGAGTTATGGTGACTGTTTCTTTGTTGAAATAGCGCTATTGGTGGCCTGGATTAACAAAGCAGACTAAAGACTATCAGGCACATGCATCAAGCTAAATTGGGCTCGCAAAAATAAAGAATCGTAAAAAAATGCTGTTTGCGAGTGCAATTTAGCCCTTTCCAATGCAGGAACCCAAATACCAAAATATAGACAAATTCACAAAAATAAGGAATCGCAAAAAATGCGAAAGCCAATTTAGCGAATCCTTATTTGCGAGTATCCAAACAGCTATAGCAAATAGCGATTCGTAAACAAAGATTCGCAAACTAATGCATGTAAATTCGCAAATAGCGTTCCACACGAAAATCGCTATTTAGCAAGTGCAGGTTAAGGGGAATCTCAATCAGGTGGTAAACAGGAGAAAAAAATAAACACAGGTGCAACCCCTCAGAAACCGATTTAAACTGCCCCTTGAGGCCTCTGAACCTTTTCACTGTGGCAGCGCTCTACGTGATGGCGAGGAGGATGAGGATCCATGCAGCAGCCCAGTACAGAAGGAGAATATAGGAGTGGATTTTCAGAGTGCACATCACATTGTTGGGACAAACAGTAGATGAAATCTGCGACAAGTACAGGCTGAACGGTGCAATGATCCTTCACCTAATAGCAGAATTGGAACCTCTAATGCGGCGCCAGACCTGTAGGACACATGACATGCCATGTCCAGGTCTTTTGTTGCCTGCACCTACTTGCACCAGGCAGTTTCCATGGGGTAGTAGCTGTAGCTGGAGGGGTATCACAAAGCTCCCTTTCACGTTTCTTCAAGTCCTTCCTGGACAATATGATGACAAGGATCCACACCCACATCACCTTCCGCAGAACCCAACAGGAATTGAACAAGACCAAACTAGACTTCTACCAGGTAGCACAGATTCCTCATGTGATCGGTTGCATAGATTGTACACATGTTCCCATTTGTCCCCTAGCAGATAATGAATACATTTTCAGGAACAGGAAATCCTATCATTCCATCAATGTACAAGTAGTGTGCAATGCAAACCATCTCATAACAGACATTGTGGTGCAATACCCTGGAAGCACAGATGACTCTTAAATATTTCGACACAGTGGCATACACACCCGTCTGCTCAGGGGTGAATTTGGCGAAAGACATCTGCTTGGTAAACACATATACTTATTTCCCACACAAAATTACAAAATGGCAATGCTTAACTGTCGCTAACCCTTTGCTTACTACCCTGAAGGTGACAGCGCAAACACTGTGCGGAACTAAATATTGACATCATACCTCAACCCAGCCACTCCACATGAGCAGAGGTACAATGAAGCACATATCAGCACACGGAATGCAATTGAATGCACATTTGGACTGCTGAAAAGTCGCTTTCACATCCTCCACAAAACTGGCGGAGCGTTGCAGTACCGGCCAGAGACTTGCTGCAGGATTGTGGCTGCATGTGCCATGTTGCACAATATTGCAACCAGGAGAGGCATACCCATTGGAGTGTTCGACGGTTAGTCTGAGGGGGACAACCAGCCAACGGCACAACTAAGACAAGCGCATGGGGCAAGCTCAGCAGAAGGGCAAAGGAGACATGCACACATCACACAACATTATTTCTGAGGTATGTAATGATGAGACACGACCCGTCATGATTGAACAGAAAAGTGTTTACTACCATGAGACCATGTAGTAGTGTTTAGCCACACATAGAAGGTGCTAAGTAGCACAGTGATTGCATGCACAAAAGTGCAAAATAACTTATTTCAGGACCTAGAGCTCAGTCACTATTATGGTAATGTTCATGGTTACGTCACCATGGGCAAATAAAGATGGGCAAGTCAGTCTGGCGCTTCCTGCGAAATCACCCATGGGTGCACCGGAAGGTGTTGTGCTGCGGGTACTGTGCCTCCTGCCAGTGGTGACTGGCACAGACAGGCTTCTAAGGCTGGATGCCTCCTCACTCCCCTCTTCCCCTGTAACATTGCTGCCCCAACAGTAGCAGCCTGGATCTGTTCAACGGCAGTGGTTACTTGGCCAAGGGCCCTGGCCACATCCCCACAACAATGGCCCATGTCAATTTGCATGGCCACGGACCGACGTGAGAGAAGTGCAGTGGTGTTGCAGAGGTTGTTGTTTGACCTGGTATAGCCAGCCAAGTGCATCATGAACTGCCGATGCCTTCTCCTCTGCGTGCCGTGGCCCTCCTGCATCACCCAGGTCAGCTCCTGCATGGTTGCGTTGGTCTGCCTGTTTCCTTCCACCATCGCTGTAGTTAGTTCTCGCACACAAATAGTCATGACTGTGATATTCCTAGTCAATTTGGTGATTTGCAGCTGTATTGACCCCAAATATGCCTTGCTTGCAGGAGCTGCACCCTCAACATCTGGGACTCCACACCACCCCACACATTTGGAGTTTGCTCATCCTGTGCTGCAATGCGGGCCCTTGAGCTGCACCTCCGTCTTTGTTGGACCTGTGTCTGGGGTGTAGTTATGGGGATCACACGAGGCTGGAGCGGGTTCAGGATCCAGCTCAAATTCCATGGGCTGCAGTGATGTAACTGGGGCCTCGCGTTTGGTGGGTCCGGGGGCTATGCTTGCTGGGGCCACAGGTGTCTCCACGTCAGCCTCTGCAGGAGTCTCCGTGATGTCTACACATTCACTGTCCTCAGTGTCTCCTTCAGCTGCATCGTGATGTGAAACAGTGCAATATTAATTTGTGGTAAGGCTACTGTTGTGTGACATTAAGCATACTTGGCTCTCATTAAATCACTGACTGTAATCACTGACTGCCATGAAGTGTTGACGTGTTTTACTTGCCATTGTTGTGTTTGACTACCCAGTTGCCTGACCTGCCTACAACTCCCATAATGCATTTGGGTTTTGAGGGAAAAGGTGGACTGGAGTTGGTATCTGTACACTGGGGTTGGACTGAGGGGATGTGCACAATTGATTAGTACTTTGATATGTATAGTTGCATGTATCTTACCTTGTGAAGTACTGGCCGCTCCGGATGTATCCAGCTGAGTCACTCCCGCCACTGCCTCTGGCTGGATTGTGGACTCAACAAGGTCCTCCAGGGCTGTAGTGTCAGGAACTGTTGATGGTTCCCCTCCAGTACTCTTGGCCTCCTTCAGCCTGTCTGCAATTCGCTCCTTGGCACAGTTGCGCAGGTAGTACCATCGCTTCTTGAGGTCATCTATACTGCAATGTGTGACCCCCCCCCCCCCACTGCATTTACCTTGCTCTTGATCCGTAGCCATATTTTACTTTTTTCTGCCTCTGGCACTTTGAGTGAGTGATTGCCAAAGAGCTTGTCATGGCTCTTGGCCACCTCCTCTATGAGGATTTCAAGTTCCCTCTCACTAAATTTCAACTTGTGCTTCCTGGGCACTGCACTCTCCCCTGATGTAGGTGTATCCATTTCTGTGCACTGAAAGTGTCTGCAAGGCAAGTTGGATGCTAGTTCTGCTCTGCTCCAGCACTCAGCTTCCTCCTCTCACTTTCTCTGGGCACTGAATGAAGCATGGGCTGGATGACTTCCTGGTTGTAATGTCATCAGCAAGCTTCCAATGCTACGCGCTATTTGCGATTTTGCTATTAGCGATTTTGCTAAAAGCGATTTAGCAAAACAGCTTTTTTGGTATTTTTGTGTCTCTATTGTCATATCGCTATTTGTGATTGCGAATTTTACAGATTCGGTAAATATTCGCTAGGGGGGTCATGCATTGCAGATAGCGATTCCTAAATAGCGATTCCTTATTAATCGCTATTTAGGAATTGCTAATTCTGATTTTGATGCATGTGCCCCTATGTCTTGAAATGCGACATCTGCCAGCAGATGAAAGGTTCACCGTAACACGTCCAGTGCAGACACCATTATTAATATCTGACAAACCACTAGCGTGTGTGTTTTTTGGAACACTGCAGCCCCTTAAAAAGAGATGGGACTTACAGGTATATCATGGTTGCAGTGGATTCCTGCTCAAGATTCCTATGGGTGTGGCCCCAGTGCTCGGCTGCCGCTCGAACTCTTATAAAAGATTTGAGAGTCTTTATACCGACATATGCAATTGGCACATTACATTCGGACCAGGGCCCTGCGTTTAGCTCTCGGGCTTACAAGGAGGCCATGCGAGTATTGGGTGTAGCATTACGGTACTCCTCTCCGTACCATCCGGAGGGAAATTTGGTTGTGGAGAGAAAAAAACGGGAATTAAATCAGTCTTTAACAGCTAGAGTATTAGGTGTGGGTGAGAACTGGGTAATACATCTTTATGGAATGCAGTGAGCTTTGAACAACATGCCAAGAAGTTCTCTAGGGGGTGTCACTCCATATGAGGTCCTATTTGGGACAAGAATGTGGGTACCTGATCTTGATTGTGAAGGCGCAGTGGTGGATGGAAAACCTTTTGACATCCATGGTTATTTAGCTGTTTTACAGGATCTAAATGAATCCAGGATATAACAAAGTAATGTCCACCTGAAGCAGACCGTCACTGGGGAAGTCAAATCAGTCATGGCAAGACCTGTCTGGATCCCAAAAATCGGGGATCTGGTCAGACCGAAAATAGCAGACAAGAAATAATTTGGGCCCTCCTACAAAAAGCCTGTACAGGAACTAGCAGTGGAGGGAACAAGAACTGTACTTCTACCGCCTCTTGACGGAAAGAAGGAGAAACGATTTGTCTCAATTGACCTAATCAAACCACACTATGTGGCCTTTACCGAGTAGTAGGCCTAGTGGACTTCAAAGTAGCAGACGCCCTCCTCTCGCTACAATTCAAGAAGTTCAAACAGAAAGACTCATCACGTTCGAAGAGTCTCCTGGACGGAATAATGGACTATGCAACAGTGCCATGGAACTCGTTCCACTTGAACCTGAAGTTAACATTCAGAACCAAAATGAACAACAAATTTCTATTCAACCAAAAACAGATGTCCACATCAACATGCCTCAACAAGAGCAAACTATAATTTCAACAAATCCTGATGCAATACCAACAATTGATCGAACTGCTTCTGGCTACTTCATAAACGTTTTCTTTGGATCCAAGTGAACCTGAAACAACGCCAGCCCAACAATCACGCAAGCAGCAAGTTAAAGACTTTTTGAACTTTTTTAAAAAGACTTACCTGGTGTCATCTTGGGTAGAACTATGGTTAATCACCAGGATACTTTTCTTTATTTTCTGGGTAGGATTAGTAATAGTTTTTAGCATGCTTATTAATGGAAAATAGTTTCGCCAAAGCTCTGCAGCCCAAAAGGTGAACTTGATTTTAAAACCACATCAATCATCTCATCAAGAACAAAGAGACTTGTCATCAGTGAACATTACAGCCGTTCCTATACCTAATGGTATAGTGTGGGACAAGGTTGATTTCGATATATTTGGCCCGACCAAACGTTTACAAATTCCTCATTACCTTGACTACATTTTCAGATGATTGGGATTTTGAGACTGTAAATAACATGTTGCCTGATTTAGAAAAATCTGCTGCATTTTCTAATAGTGAAAAATTGCAAAATACACCCGATTCCGAAACTATGTATTGTTTTCAACATTATGGTCATCACTTTTTGCATAAATCTGCTAATCCTAGAAATGTGTTCACATGCCATCAGTGCAAACATTGTCCAACACCGCCAAAAGGCAGTTCAAAAACATTTGCACAAAACTTTCCATTTTTTTCAGGGTTTAATATGTCTGACCCAGCCCCATATTATTATAAGGTTGCACCAACATCAGCACAGAAAAATATGTTAACAAACACCGAACAGATTTACTCTGCATCCTTTATTGCCCAGTTGTCTGGACAAGGTTACGACTTATGGAAAGACACCAGAGACTTGAAATCAGTATGGGGTACTAGAGAATGGCAAGTTCCAGGAATGGAAGCTTTGTTCAGAGCATGCCTCATCCCTCAACAGATCATGTTTTTGAACAAGACAGTACAACAGATGTCTTGCCTTGGACTAGCCAAGAACAAAGACTTGAACACACCTCAGCTGCCAACATCATCACTGACCGAAGGTAATGAAACATCACAAAAGGGGATTATATTAGATGACATCATACAATGAAACAGGTTGATTTTGCCCACAGACACCAATAGTTGCCAGGCACGATTCATAGGTAAAACCTGGGTTTAGTATCTAGAGGCCAGATCTACGTTATGTACAAAGAGAACATTCAGGGGTAGTGACATCCTACAGTGTTGGGAAGTTGTGCCTTGATTGGCTAAAAACCTCAACCCTCACACAGGTGAAACAACACTTATCCTTACTGTCACAGGATGTGGATCTCAGGGATTTTTTACTGGGTCCCAGGAAACCACTCCAGAAACGTTTTCATATATGCTGGCTGCAGAGAGATTATGGGAAATAGACCTTATCAATCTAGAACAATCTCCAGCAGTTGTAGACAATGGGTTAACAACATTGATATTGTATGTTCTGCGATAGACATATTAGAACAGGATTTGGCCATTTTACAACATGTGCAATCTCAATTGCGTTCTATTATGTTATTAAGCTGGACACTGCAATCTTTGCGTGCAGGCTATGTGCCTTGGCGTTTTATCAAGAGCACGTCTCAGTTTTCTGAATGCAATCTAACATAAACAGATAGAAATGGCACAAAGGGGAGCAAAATATACAATGCTGCATATCGAAAAACTGGATAGGTAACCATTTACAGTGGCAGAATCATTGTCAACAGAATGGCTAATCCATGGCCACATAACTCTACCGGTCACTACTTTTTCAGTTTCAGTATTGCCTTGAATAAAGGCAGGCAGGCAGTTATCAAAAAAATGGGTAAGGGATACATTAAGGAATCATGGGAATTACGATACCGATTTCGATGCCGGAGTGGGGATCGAGAAGTGTTTTTAAGCGGTACAAACTGTGAGAAAGCTTTAAGTGGTTTACTCATATTCCAGGATATAATGCTGCACGGGGCTTGTAATGGTTCAGTAGCAAACATGTTCTGTCATCTGGGGAGTGCCCCAGGTGCAGTGATTACTCCAGCATTCGGGCTACTTTCAAATGGGAGTTACTTGATGCTGAACAGTCAAGGCTGCTGCGGAATGTTCCGGGGCATCGCATATCTGGTAACTGTGAGCTCCAGGGTTACTTGCTGTATGCAAGTACTGTTTCCACTGACACATACAGTCAGGGAGGCGCTCTTATGGCCTTCACTGAATGTTTCTTTAAATTGGTTTGATACTCTAAGCAGAATGAAAGCCATGCTTTTACAGAAGTCTGTACCCTTAACTTCAGCTCGAGAGACTTTTGATATCCAGATCACAAGGTCTTCGGCAGAGATACAGGCGATTATCCATACAAACTGCCCTTACCATTTTGCAGAAATGGTAAATCGTATCTTTAACATGTCTGATACGACAGGCATAGTCCACCTATTTAAGACAATAGGTTCTGGACTTCTAGGCACCTTTCAGACGGTACTTGGAGTTATACCAAACTTCATACACTCCGTATTCGGAAGCATCTTTGAAGGACTTCCGCTAATCCTGTTTCTAATAGCAGGTATCCTGAATATCTTCTATCTACTACACAATGGACGTCCCAGTCACCAAGGAGATGGAAAAAGCGCTTCTGGAGTGTTAATACCGTGAGCGCATGGTACAACATCTAGGCATGCCTCGCCTAAGAGAACTAAGTGCGTCTTGGTTCTTGTCATTTCATCCAGTCTGGATGGACTACATCTTACCTGTCCTCCAATGCCTGTTTTGCGGAGAAGAATGCGTGTTAGACCTTTGTTTGACACTCCCATCATGTGTGCAACCAGACGTGAATGCTCTACTGGACCCGATAAAGGCCCATGTCTCGCAGTGTCCTCTGCGTATGCCAATGCTGATGACGACATTCCTTGAGCCACCACAGGTAGTAACTGCACCTGTTGGTATGGACACCTGCTCCTCCACTGACATCCAGGCTTTGGACGGTGCACAGGCTCGCCCAGCACCGGCTGCGGACAGCGTGGAACATCATCTGTGCTCAATTGATGTACTCTGCGAGGTGTTACAGGGGCCGTCTATTGCGGAAGCAAGCATCAAAAATGTTGCGTCTACCAGCCAGGACACATAAACAATTGACTCATTTGGCTCGTCGTATACTGGAAGAAATTCACCCTTTTTTAAACAAGCTCGATTTGGAACTCAAAAATAAAATCAATATTCCGTTCATTTATTGGGCATACATGGCTTTCTAATGCTTATATTGGTTCGGACTATATCTACGGACACTTTAGAGCTATGGCTTGCAAGAATTTAAAAAGTTTTTTAGATTTTTTTTTGATGTTTTAAACATTTTAGCAAAATAAATGTTTTTAAACTTCTTGTGCACCATTATCTGGTTAGGATGGTAATACAGTAATAGGTTACATATGTCGTCAAGTCGGAAGAGGAGTGGGTGTTATATTCCATATAGGTACCCTATATAGGTGTAGGTAACATTGCAACCTTTCACCTATATTCTTCCCTACATTACATACACAACGGTTCATAGAGATTTACCTTTTACCGAGATACGACACTGCATTCAGAACGCGGGTTTCCTCCTAGTTCGAATCTCATACATTATGCGTGTGGCTTCTTGGAAGCACATGCCATCGTACCGCCACAGACACCCAGTTGGCAACAGGATCCACCATCACATGCCCCGCTGGCAGTCCATAACCTCAGATAAGTGGTGATATACATTTTTCTGTAGGGTTACTCCATCCCTGTGCTACAAACCCCACGACCCATGAAACTAGCCCCATACCACCTGATGGAGGACCACCACTTCCTGCTGAATCAGGAAATGTAAGCTCTATTGGCCAAAGGAGCCATCAAGAGGGTGCCGGAATCAGAAGTAGGTTGTGGTTGCTATTCCAGCTATTTTCTGCTGCTCAAGTAGGACGGAAGCCTCCTTCCTATTTTAGACCTGCATTCCCTCAATTTCTTCCTGAAGAATGAGAAATTCAAGATTCTCACGTTAGCTCAGGTTTTGGCTGCCCTAGATCCTGGAGACTGGATGGTAGCATTGGACCTGCAGGACACCTACTTCCATATTCCCGTCCTGCCTGCCCACAGATGTTAGGTGCAATACACTGTGAGTCATGAGCATTATCACTTTACTGTGCTCCTTTTTGGCCTCACCAGCACCCCTCAGGTGTTCACCAAGGTAATGGCTGTGGTTGCAGCGCACATGCGGAGGTTGGGGTTTCCAGTCTTCCCCTACCTTGACGATTGGCTGTTGAAGGGTGGCTCACACCAGGCAGTCGTTTGCCACCTCCAGAATTTGGCAGACCTCTGGCATTGACTAGGGTTCACTATAATCATGGTGAAGTCACAACTGACTCCCTCGAAGATGCTCCCTGTTATCGGAGCTGTTCTGGACACAGTACAGTTTTGGGCCTATCCTTCCTAACTTTGAGTCTAGGATTTTCAGGCTCTGATTCCTATGTTTCAGTCTTTATCCTGGATTTTGTTGAGACTGACTCTGAGGCTGCTGGGCCTCATGACATCCTGCTTCCTGCTGGTAACACATGTCCAGTGGCATATGCTGGCTCTGTAGTGGGACCGGTAGTCCTATGGGTCAAGCCTTAGGGATATCTCTCCTACCTCATCCAGATTTCAGAGGGAACTGCAAAAGACCTACAGTGGTGGCTGACGTGCCCTGATTGGGTCAGTGGCCATCCCCACCGAATTTCAAAAGGTTCTTTTGTGCCCAGGACAAGATGTTTCCATTATGTACAAGAAATCTTCATAATGAATAATTTTCTTTTCATTGCAAAATATATGCATTCCAAAGCAGTCAGGAAGTGAGATGGGTAAAATACTAAATGTTCCAGACCATCATCGTCTTGGTGTTGTAGAAGGCCTGCTCCTACTGCCTGATCAGAACAACGAGGCGCTCATTTCTAAGATATATGATTTAATTGCGTTTGGATGAGATACTATCAGGCTTGATAAATGCCTTCGTACTGTGACACCATGCTTGCTCCACTTGAACGTCCCATAGGAAGCCTCTTTTCAGATTCCCTTTCTCTAACACACAAGAAATGTTGATGATTAGATGAGTGAATTCATTTGCACTATTTTCAGTTGTTTAAGTTGACCAATAAAGTGTTGTACATATCTTTTTTCTGTTCATTGCAAGTCCTGAGATGATTACCAGAAAAACAAGATATTCTATATAATAATAATTAGTATTTGTAAAGCGCGAACAAATCACCCCTCAAGGGTTCAATGCGCTGGGGGCCGTCAGGGAGATTAAGTTAGCTTTTGCCCAGAGTCACATGATGCTGAGTTAAGCTGCTGCTGGGGATCGAACCACGGGCCCTGTGCGCCGGAGTCAGCTACTCTGGCTGCTGCGCCACATCTCTTCCTCCTATATTCTATATCTTCCTTATCAAACTAACATTTTTCTTGCTTACAGAAAAGCTGGTAATGGCAAATTCAGGATGAGACTAAATTGGCACATTCACAATGTTCCTCTTTAGTCTTTGAGTATATGATGATATCCTTCACAAATACTATGATCTGTTGATTTAAATTGCCTGCAAGAGCATGGCCCCTAAACCTTAGAACTCCCCCAGCTTTTTCCTGCCGTCTCGGGGTGGCAATCACTGGCAATCCACCCCTGCTCTTCAGTGCAGCCATCGCAGGGCGGCAATCAGAGAATTTTCCAGCAAATGGTGAGTTGGTTAATTGTAAAACCAGGTCCTCAGCTTCTTGGGGAACCCAAGAAGAGAGGAGGAGCCTCTGATGTAGAGTGGTTGGCCGTTCTATGCTTTAGGAATGATGTAGAAGAATGCCCGCCCTCCTGATCTGGTTCTGTTTATGCGTGGTTGTGTGCGAGTGGGTGTCCTGCAGAATGAAGGTGTCTGGGTGGTTGGTAGAAGCAGATGCGACTGTTCAGGTAGGTGGTGTCTTGCTTGCATCTATCAGATAATACGCTGCTCCTACGCGATGGCTCCACATCCGGCGAAGCAAGAGACTTTAACACAGCACATTTAGAAAAGGGTTTTATTTTACAGAATGCAAGGACTCTCTCTCTTTTAGAATAAGGCTTGTGGTTTTATTTTACACAATGCTCTCTAACAGAAATGCTTTCCCAGATGCCAAATGCACACCATTCAAATATATGTACAGATATATATGTTTAAATGCAAGCAATAATAACACACTTGGTAAATATAATGCATGAATCATCTATGAATAAAAAAGCAGCAAATAATATGAAATAAGACTCAAGCAAATATACTGGACGTCCTGCAAGAGATCAGAAAGATATATACACTGAATACACCAAATGAGTACTTTGGAGGTGCACCTTGACTCACTCACACATCCCAAAGAAAATACATCAAATGATCAAAGCCACTGGCCAAACATCACAATGGCAATAACCAAAACTCAATACTTCACCTGGTGCAAACACTGCATCTCAGCCCACTCCTGACTGGGGAATTTAAACAGCCGTGGTTGAGAGTCTCAGCAACCAGGGTCCACGTTCCGAGGTAGACGCATCCATCCCCACACGGATTCCAAACCGGTTTCTGAGTCAACAACCCTCAGTTTTATAATCTCAAAACACACTAGAAGGTTCGAGAAAGACCTCCCCCTGCACCAGAGGAATCTTACCAGAACTGGCCAGGTTCCAAGCATAAACACCACCAAAATGCCAATACTGTTCTCTTTTTACTCCATTATTTGTAGAAGGGTCACATAAGCCAACTTAATGTGACACCAAAATTCACTTGATTTTCTTTAATTTTTGATTTTTAGAAATTAATTGTTTCGTTCATATATCAAAACAGGTTTAAACAATCTACACATATCATATTCACAAACCACACCCGCCATTTTTACAATTTACAATTTACACATAAAAACCAGAGTGTACATGGCCTAAACACTACATGAAAAAAACATGAAAAGACAATTCCTAACAAATTTTGTGACAAAAAACAAAATACATACAAATGAATTTATACACATACAACACAAAACCACCTTTTAGTACATTTTAATTTAATTTACTAAATATTACGTTTATACCCAACAGTGCCTTGTTCCAAATGAACCCACTGCACGTCAAGCGTCACAGTATATTCACTTACATTTTTGAAAAAGGTTATTTCTTCTGCTTGAACGTGACTAAGGGTAAATGTCTTTTCGCTGCACTTGTTGGAAAAACTGCGTGGTCGATGCGTTTAGAACCCAACTAAGAGTTCACGGGGTTCTCATCAGGACCAATAGCTGAAAAAACAGAATTTAAACTTATATTACCAACTGTGCTACACCCATGGAAAGCACATCTACTTAACTCGAGTCACCTCTTTGTAAGACTTATTTACTTTTTTCACAAGATCAGCAAATCTCATGTGTTCCATTTGTGAACTTCGTATATCAAACTGATTCAAAGAAAAAAGAAAAAGGAAAAAGAAAAGAAAGAAAAAGGGGGACGTCAATGTCGTCTGAATTACTCCGTCTATTTTTAATGTTTTTTAGATGGCAAGCACTACTCACATTTGTAGAATTATGTGGGGACTACTTTTGAAGCCATTCTTGTTGTGGTTCCAACTTCTCTTTAGGAAGAAAGAAAGAGGAGCGAATGTTTTTTTAAATAAAAATAAAAACAACTACATTATCAACGAATGTTAACATTAGGAAAAGGATGTTCTGCGATGACATACCTTTCCGTATTTCTTTTTTCACTTGTAGCGCCGTCTCTACTCATGAAATCTATTTAAAAGAAATAATAATAATGATGCCAAATTGCTTAAATTATTGCTTGTGTCGACGGAAAATAACTTAAAAAAGAAAGGCTTTTCACTAAGCGCGCTTCATGGAAGTCACCGAGTTGGTGTCTATTTCACGCTAAGTGCGTTCGATTAGCTTTAACTCGTGTCTACGCTTAGAAAGATTGAGATTTTATAGTCCATGCATTTAAATGCGGTTAGTGCAAATGAAACACACTTTCGTACATTTTGATTCGAGCTAAGCGCTTACCATTTCTTTTGTATATTTCTGTCAGGAGACAGTGGTCTTCCTGATGCAATTTCACAACCGGATGGGTAACGTTTCTCCCGTCCTCCAATTCTCTGCGTTTTTCAACTTCCTGATGACATCATACGCGCTAGGGTTTATGGGAGATGTAGTTCTATTGGCCTTTTCTTTCTTTTATACATTATTTGCGCGTATCAGGAAAATGTTTGTTCACGTTCTATTCATGCTCCAGCTTGACCGGATAAATACGAAAAAGTTGGAACATAGCAGGCATCCGCCTATTTTATATAAATTGTAGATTTTGGATCTCCAATGCTCTGCGTTTTCCAACTTCCTGATAACATCATACGCGCTAGGGTTTATGGGAGATGTAGTTCTATCAGACTTTTCTTTCTTTTGCACATTATTTGCACGTAACAGGAAAATGTTTGTTCACGTTATATCATGCCCCAGCTTGACCGAAGAAATATGAAAAAAGTTGGAATGTAGCAGGCATCCGCCTATTTTTTATAAATTGTAGATTTCGGATAATTCATTGAGGCCATCGACTGCTGTTTCAAATTTTACAATTAACAGTGCTTCTCTTTGAACCAATCTTCTTTCCAGATCTCCTCTTCGTGGATCTTGTTCCATCTTCGATATAACTGTCCGACGTAAATCTTTCTTTTCATGATTATTGTTGATCCAATGGTTAACCAACGGTGTGGACAGAACTTTTTTTCGGATTCTAGATTTATGTTGTGTTATCCTATGTCGGATTTCCTGATTTGTTTTACCGACATAGAGTTGTTGACAAGGATAAATATAAATTTAAATTCTGTTTTTTCAGCTATTGGTCCTGAAGAGAACCCCGTGAACTCTTAGTTGGGTTCGAAACGCGTCGACCACGCAGTTTTTCCAAGTGTAGCGAAAATAAATTTACCCTTAGTCACGTTCAAGCAGAAGAAATAAACTTTTTTTTAAATGTAATATACTGTGACGCTTGACGTGCAGTGGGTTCATTTAGAACAAGGCACTGTTGGGTATAAACGTAATATGTAGTAAATTAAATTAAAATGTGCTAAAAGGTGGTTTTGTGTTGTATGTGTATAAATACATTTATATGTATTTTGTTTTTTGTCACAAAATTTGTTAGGAATTGTCTTTTCATGTTTTTTTCATGTTGTGTGTAGGTCATGTACAATCTGGTTTTTATGTGTAAATTTTAAATTGTAAAAATGGCGGGTGTGGTTTGTGAATATGATATGTGTAGATTGTTTAAACTTGTTTTGATATATGAACGAAACAATTAATTTCAAAAAATCAAAAATTAAAGAAAATCAAGTGAATTTTGGTGTCACATTAAGTTGGTTTATGTGTCCCTTCCACAAATAATGGAGTAAAAAGAAAACAGTATTGGCATTTTGGTGGTGTTTATGATTAATGGGCCTAGCCTTACTGTTTAAGGGCCGAACCTCCTGTTGTTAGCAGGTTCCAAGCAAGCACTCCCATGGCAGGAAGGAGTTCTCACGTCCCCTTCTCCAAATCTTGGATGTTCCAGCCTTTATCTTGATGAAGCTCACGAAACTACATTAAACAATCTCTCACAAAAACAAAAAGACCTTGAACGTGATGAACCCAAGCAACTTGTGAGCGCTGCTGTGCACGCACAGAAAAGCTGAAGCAAGGCAAAGTCAGAATTCAGGATGACATGAGGCCATGTCAAAGCCAATAGTAAGAACTTCATAATTCTCATCAATGCAGAACACAATGAACAATTGTGCACAACTGCTTATAGATTCACATACGTCATCTCTCAATGTACAACACCGAGCACATGTGTGCATCACTGCCCACAACACTACACTTCGAGACCAAAAAGTCCATTCCACACCTCTGTTCTTGGTGAGGCTGTCCTACTATGTGACAGCAAGATTACAAGAAATAAACTTGTAAAAAAAGCAAGGCATATGCAGGACCGTCGTACACTCAGGCTAGAATAAATTAACACACTAAATTCAGTTAATAATGGTGGTCAAAGGTCATCACAGGGTGTCAGACCACAAGAGTGCCTCTAGCACTACAGGTGGGTATTCAGTTGTGTAGTGCTTTGAATGTGTGAGTGAGGGGTTTCAAATGAGCATGTTTGTGCATTAGTAGCCAGTGGAGCTCCTTGAGCTGTGGGGTGAAGTGGATTCTGTGTGGGAGGTTGAAGATGAGCCTGGCTGCCGTGTTCTGGATGGTTTGTAGTCTTCTAGTGAGTTGCTTGGTGATCCCAGGGTAGAGAGTGTATTCCCATAGTCTAACTTGCTAATGACTAGGGCATGAGTAACAGTTTGTTCAATTCATGTGTGGTTGTAGATACACATGCTCTACATACTTCCGCCATCTAGTTTTGGATCAGAATATGTGAAAGTTGTTTTTCTTTGAAGATGTCTTTCGAGTCATGAGACAAAGTGTCCTCTTGGTGAAAATGCACATGGGCATCATCTCTTTTGTTAGATTGTTTTCGTTCCGCCATCGGGTTTGGATGCGTCATTTTAGTGCTCCTGTTCAAGACTGTTTCAGATTCCTTTCGGTTCGCTATTCATTTCGACACTCTTGGTATTGTTTTGAGTGTGTCGGTTGTGTTTCCTTAGTCATGTCCCAGAAAACCAGAAAACTTTTGCCTGTCAATTCGGTGTGTACCGCTCACAGCATTCGTGTCTAACCCACATGGGCCTACTCTTCATCTTATCACCTTCGGCCAAGAAGGCACTGCTGATGGAATGGACTCCATTTTGCTTCTGTCCTGGCTGCGAGCGAAGTACCAGAGAACCGACCTCTATCAGGTTTGCAACTTATGTCTGTCTCCAGATCTTCAGGAAGAGGACCATGAGGCCTGTTGATCCCTTCAGATCAAAAAAGACTTTGCGGGACCGTTGGGTGCGTCGCAGAGAGATGCAGCGCAAGTACATAGTAGAAACACCTGACATTTTCGGGCAACAAGATGTTGAGGCGGAAGAGGAAGAACTACATGTGGCCTCTGTGGCTGAGGAAGAGTTCTTTTCCATTTAGGACTCTGTTTCCGGCCTTGAGATTGGTCTACAGAACCAGGATCTTCCTCTGGGTCAGCGTACCATGCGTACCCATGCCCCTGTTCAACCAGTCAAGAGACACACATTTCTGACCCAATATACGGCTCCTGGGCCACCATTGCCGACAGACCATGGTAGCTGTCAGCATCTGATGTGGATGCCCTGCCCTTGGGCTCGGCACCAAAAGCAGAGCCAAAACCACTCCCTGCTGCACAGAGCTGACCAGCCTCAGTGCAGAGCCACCCATCTGCCTCCTCTGCTCCGAGCATCCCGGCCTCGCCAGCTTCGGCTCAGAGCACCTAAGCACCGAAATTGAAATCTCTTTCGGCACCAAAAACTTCGATTACAAACCAATCCTCCAGACTATGCCGGAGTTACTCGACCCGAAGCAAAAAAAACTGCATATACAGCCTCTGACTGGCTGTATTCCCTAAGGGCTGTGCAGTCAGTGCCCCAACCATTTAGGCGCCAGCACTCTTTTCAAGAGGCCATAGATTTAACAGTTCCTGCTAAGAAGAAGAAGGACATATCAACCAGTCACAGGGGTCTCCACAGTCTTCTCCTGAGGATCATGATGGAGATGATCTTATCTACACCCCACAGATTCTTGGGATAATTATGATATTGATTCCTGGGTGACACTGATCCAGATCTCTACCCATCCAAGCCATCACCCCCTGGTGAAGCTTCATCTAATCAAGACCTCCTTGCTAGGGAAGCAGAATATCATCAGGTTCCCTTAAACAAAGACCCTATTGAGGACGATTTTCTTTTTGAAACACTCTCCAGCACACATAAGGCCTGCCAGACCTTCCTTTTCCCAAGGGCATGCTGCATTTATTATTGTACTCAGGGTCGACAAAAAATATCAAGCAGCATCCTCAGATCCTATCTACATTAAGGGTCAACATCCCCCAGATTCCCTAGTTGTTTCTAAAACCCGTAAAAGGGCCAACTGACAAACCTCAGCGGATGCTCCTCCATTTGACAAGGAGTCCAAGCTTATTGACAATTTAGGGAAGTTGGTGACAGCACATTCCTCCAATCACTAGTAGATTGCCAACACTCAAGCTTTATTGGCTAGATACGACAGGGCAAATTGGGACGAGATGGAAGAGCTCTTTCAACACCTCCCTGAGGAGTACAAAAAAAGAGGACACGAAATTGTAAACAAGGCGCAAATTGATATCAAATAATTCAATCAGGTGTGCCCTAGATTCAGCTAAACTTGGCAGTTCAGGCTGCACTGTTCCCATGAGGCACGGGGTCAGACTGGTTTACATATGGCCATGTCTGAACTGGGGTGGTGGAGTGAGCTAAAGAATGATGATGGATTTAATCCCAGATCAGTTGACTTGGGGTGAGTGTTTGATTTGCTCAAACGCTCCGTCCATCATCCCCTTTGGTATCGCTAGATTCAGCTGACACAGCTGTCAGGGGCATGAATACAAGTGCATTGTTGCATAGACATGCTTGGGTTCGTATATCTGGCTTTAAGCCAAAGGTGCAGCAAACACTGTTAAATGTGCCATGTGACAAAAGCATTTGTTTGTTTCCCAGGTTGATCAAGCTTTTGGAAAACATAAAAAAGGACACTGATGTAGCTAAATCAATGGGGGCACTCCAAATCCTTACTTCTCGTGGCTCCTTTTGGCATCCCTCATACAAACAGGACACCAAACTACACCCTCTGATGCCTCTAACTCCTTGTTCAGGCAAGAACATCAAACCTTCCCCTCAAGAGGATACGACAGAGGTACATATAGAGGAAACAATTCCAAGGGTTGCAGCAGGGTTGCCTCAACATGCACTGCACTCTCCACCTCAAAGCAGTGACTTTCTTCTCATTCCCCCGACCATTTAACACCTGTCGGGACCCGACTACTACATTCTTCCTTCTTGGAAAACTATAACATCAGAACAGTGTGTACAGGGTATTATCCAACATGGTTTTTGTCCAGAGCTCATCACCACACCTCCAAGAATTCCACCTTGCAGACAAAATCTCTCCATAAAACATCAAAACATCAATACTTGCTCAAACAAGAAGTGAAGGCTTTTTGCTCTAAGGAGCAAAAAATCGAGGTTCCTGAGTGTACTCCCTATAGCAGTGTTTTTCAACCTTTTTTGGGCAAAGGCGCACTTGTTTCATGAAAAAAATCACGAGGCACACCACCATTAGAAAATGTTAAAAAATTTAACTCTGTGCCTATATATTGACTATATATATAAAGTAATTCTCTTGAATAGGAATCAAATAAACACAAGCATGCACCCGGCACTTTTTTACGATCACGGTCTTGATTTAGCGAAGTTCACCATTACGGTTGGCACACCGCCGCACTTACCACAGAACCGATCACGCTCCTCATATTACTGACTTCAAAAAACGGCAGTGTATGCATGCACTTGATTTTGTACAGTCACCACAGACACATCCTGTGTTTCATCACGTTTTCGGCACGATCTACGCCCCCCCTTTACGCCATAACCACATTAACATCGAATCTATGTCTTATCAATTGTCATTTAGTTTTATTTATAGACTTGGAAATAGTTTGGTTGACAGCTGCGTGTGCATGGGTTAACGGTGATCTCTATAAATTCTATATATATTAAGTCGTTTTTAATAATACTGCAGGCCTTTTTGGATCAATAGTTTCCCGTCATAATATTGTTTGTAACCCATTACCATATTCTCAAATTGCTCGTCTGCCATAAAGCTAAAGAGAAACAGCATCGTCAGTGATAGGGCCTTTGTGAATGTGGGACAGCAGCGGAGGACGCACTTGAATTTTTAAAACTTTATTTAAGGTTTACAACAGCATACCATACAGTTACACAAGAAACACTATTAGGTGACAGATTTTGCACCCTGACCACAAGTGCTCCCCCCGGCCTCAGCCATACGCCCCGGTATACCACCAAACGATACAGTGCACCACCAATTGATTACTGTTGTACAAACTAGCATAAGAATACTCTGGATAGGAGGAAATTAAACATTAAATACCTGCGGCCTGGTCTGGATCCGGATGCGGTCTCTCAGTGCCGACTCCCGCCGAGTCCTGGTCTCCGTCCGTCAGTCCTCCTGCTCCGGTCCTCCTGGTGACGCGACGTCTTCTTCTCTCCGCTGCTGCGCACACTGCGCTCGGGCGGGAAGGAAGTCCGAAGATACTGCTCTGTGATAGGTCCAGGCTGGAGTCTGGACCAATCACAGCCCGGACATCCGAGGAGCGCCAAAAACCCCACCCCCCACATACCCAGGATACAGTCCAGTGCCCGCCGCCCGGCCTAGTGGGGGAATTATTATGATTTTTTTTTAATGTTGGGAATGTTTCCATTTTTCCCACGTTTTCCTACGGCACACCAGGCAACATCTTGCGGCTCACTAGTGTGCCGCGGAACAGCGGTTGAAAAACGCTGCCCTATAGTTTCTGATCCCCAAAAAGACGAAGCACTACGGCACATCTTAGATCTCTGGCCCTTAAACCATTACATACTATCAGAACACTTGCATATGGTGACTCTCAAGGACATGATCCCACTACTCCAACAAGTCTGCGCTAGACTTCAAAGACGCTTACTTCCACATCCCAATCCATCCAGCTCATTTCAAATACCTCAGGTTTGTTATAGCTAGAAGGCATTACCAGTTCAAAGTGCTCCCATTCAGAGTCACTACTGCACCCACATGTTCACCAAATGCCTAGCAGTGGTAGCAAGACCAACTTGGGTTTTGACTTATATAGCAGCAAGGCCAAGTCAAAGTAATCAGAAATAACAAAAGAAGGTGCCAATGCTGCACTGCACTTTCAAACAAAATTAAACAAATGAACTGACTTAAACAATTCCATTTTGTCCATTAAATGGTTGATTTTAATCTGATATTTTTTAGGCAAATATTCTTATTATTTTGCACGGTTGTACTTTAAATGATTCAATAATATACATACAAAATCAAAGGAACTACATACAAAAATCTTTTGCAATTATTTACATTTACATAAACAAATAAACATATCCATACAACTTTCATACCTCAAGCGATCAGACAATAGACAACATTTAATTAGAAATTTACATTTATATACAAAAGGATAACACTTATACTTCTTGAATAACCTATTTATAAAGTGTATTATTAAGTTGAAGGCGAAGACGAGTCAAAGAGAGGTCTACGCGTTTCGAATCCCTTCACCGGGGATTCTCATCAGGACCAGAATTATCTGGGGAACAGAAACATATACAGAGCTGGATTAGACCATTGGCCCTTAAAATTAGCAGTCTATTTAAAACAAAAGTTGCTAATTTTTCAAAGGTGGAGTCTTACCTACACTTTACTGTAGCACGACCGCAATTGAAACGGATGGTGGTAAGCCTGCGAAAGAACGCATCTATAGGCGGCCAAGGTAGAAGAAAAGCAGTGTTTTATAGTAGAAAAAAGAACAGAGCAGCAGCTTGCATCTAGTCTAAGCGCTAATGTGCCAGCAAGGTCATGAGACAGACCTACAGGCAGTTTTCAAAGAAGATTCAGATCGACGTGCGTGGCTCCTCATTCAGCCAGGGCGGAACATAATGCTTCTGTGTTGAGAATTCGAGGGCAGCGACTCGGTGGTTTTTCGACCGGTCACTGCATCAGAAAGCAAAGACACATTCAGTCGGCAGTCCAAAATGTTGAAGCAGAGACAACAGCGCGTTTATCAGCCTCCTCCAAGGACGGAATTACCTTATCAGTCTTTTTCCAAAGCGCCCTTGGGTCCCAGCTGCACCGTGCGCGAGGGCCAGTGTTTGGGTAATGCTACCATCGCCATTTTGTACTTCTTGGACGGAAGCCAATCAAAAGCTAGTCCCTCAAGGGATTATGGGGATTGTAGTTTGGTCGTGATTGAAACCATCATGCCACACCTCCAGGGGTGGTAAGTGAATGATCCCGTTTAGCAACGTGCGCTTTCCTAATCCTAATCACTCGTGGATGCCGCACAGTGATTGGTTGTTTGGTCCAACACACAGGGATTTTCTCTGTTAGCGGGAGTGCCGTCAAATGTGACACATAGCTATTTTGATCGTAAAAGAATACGGTCCATGGGGACAAGGAGCGTGTTTGAGATGCAGACCACATCGGTGATAGGCATGCCTGGCTGACTGAAGAGAGAGTGATATATAAGGGTGTTCTTACAAATTAAAAATCTCTGATAGCTCATTCAGACCAGCCACTGATGTATTAAACTTGATAATGAGCATCGCTTCTCTCCTCACTAATTTGGCGTCAAGGTCGCCACCTCGGGTATCCTGTGTAACTTTTGAAATTACAGTCCATCTAACGTCTCTTTCAGTGTGATTTTTGTTTATCCAATGGTTCACCAACGGGGCATTAGGCACATTCTTGCGTATCCTGGATTTGTGCTGTTGTATCCTCGTCTTTATCTCTTGGTTAGTTTTCCCAATATATAATTTGTCGCAAGGGCACAATATTCCGTAAACTACAAACTTTGTCTTGCAATTTGAGAAGGAATCATGTTTCCAATTCACCCCCTTGTGGGTGAAGAAATTCCCTTCGATTGTGGAATCACAACAGACACATGTCCCACATTTGTGATGTCCTTGTATTGGGGGCAGATTCAACAAACTTCTTAGATCCTGACTTTTGGTTTTTGGCAGTGCCGCTCTGACTAACTGGTTGGCTATGCTTTTATCTTTTTTAAAAGCGAATAACGGAGTCTCTTTTAGTGACACATCCAGTTCTTTGATCAAATGCCAATTTTGAGAGATGGTCTTTTTGAGCCAGTTCGACGTTGGGCCATAGGTTGATACACAAACAATCCTGTTGGTTTTGGATTTGGACTTTCTTTCCAGAAGTGCTTCACGTGGAGTCCACCAAGCACGTTTGATTGCCTTCTTTAGGAGTTTTTTAGGATATCCTCTCTGGAGTAAGTTGTTCTTTAGATTTTCGGCATGGTAAAGGTATTCATCCTTAAAGCTACAAATCCGTCGAATTCGCAGGAATTGGCCGTACGGCAGATTATCTTTTAAGCTGCGAGGATGATTGCTGGAGTAATGTAACGCTTTGTTCCTGTCCGTTTTTTTCTTGTAGAGTGTGGTCACTAGGCCTCCATTGCTGGGATAAATTTCCACGTCCAAAAAAGGGATCTTAAATTTGGAAACGTTCAGGCTGAATTTTATGTCAGCCGTTCTGTTGTTTAACCAGTTGACAAATTCAAGGAGTTGCATTTCTTCACCAGTCCATGTCAGGAACACATCATCGATATATCGGACCCAGTTCGTGATATAGATTGAAAAAGGGTTGTTGTTGTAAACAAATTGATCCTCATACTTAGACATGAACAAAATTGCCAGCTCTGGGGCAAAAGGACACCCCATCGCAACACCTTTGGTTTGCAGGAAAAAATCATCTTTAAAACAAAAGTAGTTGTTCTTGAGGGCAAATGTGGCCAATTCCATAATGAAATTCGTGGGGACCTTTTCAGGTTTTGGTCTGCCGTTGAGAAATAACTCCAAAACCGCCAAACCCTCATCTTGTGGGATCTCTGTATAGAGTGAGGTGACATCCAATGTTGCTAATAGATGGACGTTTTCTTCAAAAATCATATCGTTAAGTTTGGCCAAAAAATCTGTGGTGTCTTGTATATATGATTTAACATCCTTCATAAAAGGCTTAAGGAAGAAATCGACAAATTTAGATATTGATTCATTTAGCGATTCACACCCCGAGACTATCGGGCGTCCTGGGGGGTTCCTCTGATCCTTATGTACTTTTGGAAGTACATAAAAGATTGGTATCCTTGGATTTTTATTCCTTAAAAAATCGTATTCCTTTTTACCAAGAAAACCTTGGTCAAAGCCTTTTTGTAGAATGTTAAAAAGTTTGCCTTGCATTTCAATAGTGGGGTCCTTTGTGAGTTTCCGGTAGCAATGTACATTTGAGAGTTGTCTCATAACTTCCATAGTATACCGTTCGGTGGCCCAGATGACAATTGAGCCACCTTTATCGGCTTGTTTGATTACTATGGACTGGTCGTTTTTGAGTGAGATCAGTGCTTCTTTTTGCGCTTTCGTTATGTTGGATTTCACGAATCTCTTCCTTTTATTTTCCGCTTCGGTGATAGCTGATAGCACAACTTTCTCAAAAAGGATAACTTCCTTAGGTGTTTTAGAGGACGGGGGGCAAAAAATAGATTTTTTCCTCAGGCCTGTTGTTTCACTATTTTGTTCGATAGGATTACCCGAAAAAAACGTGATTAAACGTATCTTGCGACAAAATTCAATGAATTCCGTCTTCAGTTGGACGAAATTTGTTGTTTTAGATGGCACAAAAGATAGACCTTTTTCCAATACTCCCAGTTCATCCTGTGTCAATGTTTTATCTGAAAGATTGAAAATTGGTGAGCTCATCTGTATTTGTGATTCCCGCCGGGGCAGAGCCACTTGTGTGTTCAGTTCTTGTAATTTTGGCGTCTCGTGGACATTTCCCATGGTTGATTGGTGTATCTTGCTCTGCCTCGTTGTTTTTGACGGCCCCGTCCTAAAAAAGACGGTTGTTGGAAATTCGATTGGTAATTCTGTTGAAAGTTGCCGCGCCTGTTCGAATCGCCACTTGGATTGATGTTATCCGTATCACTCCCACTTGAGGAGGATGTGGTGTCTGAAAAAGTGATAAATTTTTGCCTCGATCTCCCTTGAAAGTCCGATAGGAATCTACGTGATTCTGGTCTGGTGTAAAAATCCAGTTGGAGGTATGGGTAAACTTTTTCCAATGAGAAGGACTTCTTATCCTTCTCAAACTGGGTACTCTTTTGGTTGATTGTAAAGTCCTTAAACTCCAGAATATCCTTATCAACCTTTTCAAGCAGTGCCTTTGTGTCCGTAATTAGTTGGTTGGATTTTATTTCATTCTCAAGGATGCCAATTTCCTCCAACTGCTGTTTAGAGAGTCTTTGAGCTGTTTCCACAGTTAGCACCATTAAATCTCTGCTACATTTTGTTTCGATCTGACTGTAGCCTTTTTTATAAATAGGGTCCTCTGTAAAAATTACCGGAACGTTTCGTATTTGAAGGCCCCCTGGAATAGTTCCTGCTCGCAGGTGTTCAATTAGGAAATGCCCATGCAGGTCTGTCCTAATTTGTTTTTTCTTTAATCTGATGAGTTTGTCAGATTCGTTATTGATTTTCGCTGTTGTACTTAATGCAGCTGAGAATAAAGAAAACGGGGAATCTCAGAAGTAAAAAGCAACAACTTAAACACACCTGAGACGGTTTCAAACAGGTGTGTTTAAGTTGTTGCTTTTTACTTCTGAGATTCCCCGTTTTCTTTATTCTTTCTTCTTTCACTTTATCATGTCCTCTAGTGACACATTCGCATATAGTGAGGAGCATATACAGAAGCTGATTAATGACCCTCCATCCTTTTCCTCAGCTGCATTAAGTACAACAGCGAAAATCAATAACGAATCTGACAAACTCATCAGATTAAAGAAAAAACAAATTAGGACAGACCTGCATGGGCATTTCCTAATTGAACACCTGCGAGCAGGAACTATTCCAGGGGGCCTTCAAATACGGAACGTTCCGGTAATTTTTACAGAGGACCCTATTTATAAAAAAGGCTACAGTCAGATCGAAACAAAATGTAGCAGAGATTTAATGGTGCTAACTGTGGAAACAGCTCAAAGACTCTCTAAACAGCAGTTGGAGGAAATTGGCATCCTTGAGAATGAAATAAAATCCAACCAACTAATTACGGACACAAAGGCACTGCTTGAAAAGGTTGATAAGGATATTCTGGAGTTTAAGGACTTTACAATCAACCAAAAGAGTACCCAGTTTGAGAAGGATAAGAAGTCCTTCTCATTGGAAAAAGTTTACCCATACCTCCAACTGGATTTTTACACCAGACCAGAATCACGTAGATTCCTATCGGACTTTCAAGGGAGATCGAGGAAAAAATGTATCACTTTTTCAGACACCACATCCTCCTCAAGTGGGAGTGATACGGATAACATCAATCCAAGTGGCGATTCGAACAGGCGCGGCAACTTTCAACAGAATTACCAATCGAATTTCCAACAACCGTCTTTTTTAGGACGGGGCCGTCAAAAACAACGAGGCAGAGCAAGATACACCAATCAACCATGGGAAATGTCCACGAGACGCCAAAATTACAAGAACTGAACACACAAGTGGCTCTGCCCCGGCGGGAATCACAAATACAGATGAGCTCACCAATTTTCAATCTTTCAGATAAAACATTGACACAGGATGAACTGGGAGTATTGGAAAAAGGTCTATCTTTTGTGCCATCTAAAACAACAAATTTCGTCCAACTGAAGACGGAATTCATTGAATTTTGTCGCAAGATACGTTTAATCACGTTTTTTTCGGGTAATCCTATCGAACAAAATAGTGAAACAACAGGCCTGAGGAAAAAATCTATTTTTTGCCCCCCGTCCTCTAAAACACCTAAGGAAGTTATCCTTTTTGAGAAAGTTGTGCTATCAGCTATCACCGAAGCGGAAAATAAAAGGAAGAGATTCGTGAAATCCAACATAACGAAAGCGCAAAAAGAAGCACTGATCTCACTCAAAAACGACCAGTCCATAGTAATCAAACAAGCCGATAAAGGTGGCTCAATTGTCATCTGGGCCACCGAACGGTATACTATGGAAGTTATGAGACAACTCTCAAATGTACATTGCTACCGGAAACTCACAAAGGACCCCACTATTGAAATGCAAGGCAAACTTTTTAACATTCTACAAAAAGGCTTTGACCAAGGTTTTCTTGGTAAAAAGGAATACGATTTTTTAAGGAATAAAAATCCAAGGATACCAATCTTTTATGTACTTCCAAAAGTACATAAGGATCAGAGGAACCCCCCAGGACGCCCGATAGTCTCGGGGTGTGAATCGCTAAATGAATCAATATCTAAATTTGTCGATTTCTTCCTTAAGCCTTTTATGAAGGATGTTAAATCATATATACAAGACACCACAGATTTTTTGGCCAAACTTAACGATATGATTTTTGAAGAAAACGTCCATCTATTAGCAACATTGGATGTCACCTCACTCTATACAGAGATCCCACAAGATGAGGGTTTGGCGGTTTTGGAGTTATTTCTCAACGGCAGACCAAAACCTGAAAAGGTCCCCACGAATTTCATTATGGAATTGGCCACATTTGCCCTCAAGAACAACTACTTTTGTTTTAAAGATGATTTTTTCCTGCAAACCAAAGGTGTTGCGATGGGGTGTCCTTTTGCCCCAGAGCTGGCAATTTTGTTCATGTCTAAGTATGAGGATCAATTTGTTTACAACAACAACCCTTTTTCAATCTATATCACGAACTGGGTCCGATATATCGATGATGTGTTCCTGACATGGACTGGTGAAGAAATGCAACTCCTTGAATTTGTCAACTGGTTAAACAACAGAACGGCTGATATAAAATTCAGCCTGAACGTTTCCAAATTTAAGATCCCTTTTTTGGACGTGGAAATTTATCCCAGCAATGGAGGCCTAGTGACCACACTCTACAAGAAAAAAACGGACAGGAACAAAGCGTTACATTACTCCAGCAATCATCCTCGCAGCTTAAAAGATAATCTGCCGTACGGCCAATTCCTGCGAATTCGACGGAATTGTAGCTTTAAGGATGAATACCTTTACCATGCCGAAAATCTAAAGAACAACTTACTCCAGAGAGGATATCCTAAAAAACTCCTAAAGAAGGCAATCAAACGTGCTTGGTGGACTCCACGTGAAGCACTTCTGGAAAGAAAGTCCAAATCCAAAACCAACAGGATTGTTTGTGTATCAACCTATGGCCCAACGTCGAACTGGCTCAAAAAGACCATCTCTCAAAATTGGCATTTGATCAAAGAACTGGATGTGTCACTAAAAGAGACTCCGTTATTCGCTTTTAAAAAAGATAAAAGCATAGCCAACCAGTTAGTCAGAGCGGCACTGCCAAAAACCAAAAGTCAGGATCTAAGAAGTTTGTTGAATCTGCCCCCAATACAAGGACATCACAAATGTGGGACATGTGTCTGTTGTGATTCCACAATCGAAGGGAATTTCTTCACCCACAAGGGGGTGAATTGGAAACATGATTCCTTCTCAAATTGCAAGACAAAGTTTGTAGTTTACGGAATATTGTGCCCTTGCGACAAATTATATATTGGGAAAACTAACCAAGAGATAAAGACGAGGATACAACAGCACAAATCCAGGATACGCAAGAATGTGCCTAATGCCCCGTTGGTGAACCATTGGATAAACAAAAATCACACTGAAAGAGACGTTAGATGGACTGTAATTTCAAAAGTTACACAGGATACCCGAGGTGGCGACCTTGACGCCAAATTAGTGAGGAGAGAAGCGATGCTCATTATCAAGTTTAATACATCAGTGGCTGGTCTGAATGAGCTATCAGAGATTTTTAATTTGTAAGAACACCCTTATATATCACTCTCTCTTCAGTCAGCCAGGCATGCCTATCACCGATGTGGTCTGCATCTCAAACACGCTCCTTGTCCCCATGGACCGTATTCTTTTACGATCAAAATAGCTATGTGTCACATTTGACGGCACTCCCGCTAACAGAGAAAATCCCTGTGTGTTGGACCAAACAACCAATCACTGTGCGGCATCCACGAGTGATTAGGATTAGGAAAGCGCACGTTGCTAAACGGGATCATTCACTTACCACCCCTGGAGGTGTGGCATGATGGTTTCAATCACGACCAAACTACAATCCCCATAATTCCTTGAGGGACTAGCTTTTGATTGGCTTCCGTCCAAGAAGTACAAAATGGCGATGGTAGCATTACCCAAACACTGGCCCTCGCGCACGGTGCAGCTGGGACCCAAGGGCGCTTTGGAAAAAGACTGATAAGGTAATTCCGTCCTTGGAGGAGGCTGATAAACGCGCTGTTGTCTCTGCTTCAACATTTTGGACTGCCGACTGAATGTGTCTTTGCTTTCTGATGCAGTGACCGGTCGAAAAACCACCGAGTCGCTGCCCTCGAATTCTCAACACAGAAGCATTATGTTCCGCCCTGGCTGAATGAGGAGCCACGCACGTCGATCTGAATCTTCTTTGAAAACTGCCTGTAAGTCTGTCTCATGACCTTGCTGGCACATTAGCGCTTAGACTAGATGCAAGCTGCTGCTCTGTTCTTTTTTCTACTCTAAAACACTGCTTTTCTTCTACCTTGGCCGCCTATAGATGCATTCTTTCGCAGGCTTACCACCATCCGTTTCAATTGCGGTCGTGCTACAGTAAAGTGTAGGTAAGACTCCACCTTTGAAAAATTAGCAACTTTTGTTTTAAATAGACTGCTAATTTTAAGGGCCAATGGTCTAATCCAGCTCTGTATATGTTTCTGTTCCCCAGATAATTCTGGTCCTGATGAGAATCCCCGGTGAAGGGATTCGAAACGCGTAGACCTCTCTTTGACTCGTCTTCGCCTTCAACTTAATAATACACTTTATAAATAGGTTATTCAAGAGGTATAAGTGTTATCCTTTTGTATATAAATGTAAATTTCTAATTAAATGTTGTCTATTGTCTGATCGCTTGAGGTATGAAAGTTGTATGGATATGTTTATTTGTTTATGTAAATGTAAATAATTGCAAAAGATTTTTGTATGTAGTTCCTTTGATTTTGTATGTATATTATTGAATCATTTAAAGTACAACCGTGCAAAATAATAAGAATATTTGCCTAAAAAATATCAGATTAAAATCAACCATTTAATGGACAAAATGGAATTGTTTAAGTCAGTTCATTTGTTTAATTTTGTTTGAAAGTGCAGTGCAGCATTGGCACCTTCTTTTGTTATTTCTAGCAGTGGTAGCAGCACATCTGCGCAGACAGAACATTCATGTCTTCTCATATCTGGATCACTGGCGACTGGCTTATCAAAGCCAGTGCACTTCTCATGTGTCAACAACACGCTCAGATTACTCTCCATCTTCTCCATCAACTGGGGTTTACTATCAACACACAGAAAGCACACCTTCAACCTCTACAGATTCAGACCTATTTAGGGACCATGTCAACACACAGTTGGGTTTCTTAAGACAAAATCCTAACTTACGACAAAATACTAACTTAAGACAAATTCCTAATTTAAGACAAAATCCTAACTTAAGACAAAATCCTCATTTTAGACAAAATCCTAACTTAAGACAAAATACTAACTCAAGACAAAATACTAACAAGACAAAATACTAACTTTACTACTGCTAAATGCCTTCTGTGAATACCAAAAGTAGTAAATTTAGGATTTTGTCTCAGATTAGTTTTGTGAATCAGCCCCTGAGAGCTCCTGCAGTGACTGTAGGAAATTCTGAAACACAATCAGCCAGTGCGTGGTGCACAGAAGTATTTCTTCAAAGTTGCTGTAATTCCAGAGCCTGTTTCTAAACCGTTTTTGTGAAATCTTGAGATGGGTCCATGGCACCATGGTCTTAGGAGTCCTTAATGTTGCAGCCTGACAAGGGATAGAACAATAAGCTGCTCGTTCTTCTCAACCCTCAATTTTATAATCTCAAAACACACTAGAAGGTTCGAGAAAGGCTCAAACAAGCAAACAAAAGTGTGACTCTTTCCTGTAGCTATAATGCCACCTATGCAACCATGTAGTGGCTATAATTCTTTGTAGAGGATTTGCTGATAAATTACAATAAAACTACTCATAATTATGCAAAAATGTGTGAGAAGCATAATCCAGGATTTAGCACAATTTTCTTAAAAAATAGAACTAAATGCTACAGGACACAAACAGCAGTAGCCAGAGGTCGATCATGGTCTCTTAAGGGCACACTAAACATTCACACAATGCAGGTCTCCAAGCAAAGCTGCTGCACTACAGTGTGTGAAAAGAAGAGGGCAGAAATGCTCCATAGTTACAAAAATATGGACCATTGCTGCTATCTCCTTGCACTGGCAGACTGTGTGCAGCCTAGTGCCAATGCAGGCACCCTTGCACCGTAGTGCAGGGGTGCCTGTGTTACTGACAGGATCGTTTTTGTGCAGGAAGGGGCAACTTTCTATACAAAACAATTCTTAGGTATATTTTCCCTTTCTAGAAAGGGGAAATAAGGAGGAGAAGTGAGCTTCAGGATGTGGCATGTATATATTTAGTGCTGCTGTCTTGGAGTATTTGGCTGTCTGCAAAGAATCATGAGTATGGATTTAAATGTAAATGTTATACTCACTCATAATGTTGATGATTTTTTAGGGTTGGTCTCTTTCTGGGTTTCTTACGGAAGGCAGAGTTTTATATAGCGCGAACTTGACCCGAATTCAATCAGGTATCAGAGCGCTTTACATAGCACCAGTTACGTTACATGAGGACACACATTCATTTTATTTTTTTTGTTAGACACGGGGAGATTAAGTGATTTGGCCAGAATCACAGGATGTTCAGCGTCATTACCGAGACTCGAACCCAGTTCCCCAGGTCCGAGGATGAGCTCCCTAGCCGTTAGGCCAACTCTTCCAGTAGACAATTGGTGCTTGGGGCACAGTGATTTGGGACATTTGCAGTAGCTAAATTGAGTTAGCCATAGTAAAGGAACTTCTGTGGAATAGGGAAGTGAAAGCTGGAGACAGGTTATTAATGATTCTGGGTAATTCCCAGGAGGAGTTCAATCAGCTGCATGCTCAATATACACACATTTTTATACTATTCACCCAGCAGAGTGGGTTTCAGGCATAGTTGCTTATTGGTCCCATGTCATGAGTGGCCCCTTTAAACTGACATGTCAGTCACGTGCACAATGTATCTTGGGAATGGTAGTTTTGATTTTTGACATGCTGAGCAGTGTTTTAAATGAGCAAGGTAATGTCTCTACTGGCCCACATTTCTATCCTTGACAGTGATGTCTCGGTAACAAGAATGATTCTCTTGATTAAATGCCAAAAGTATCTGGATTTCATTTAAGACACGGAGGATAACACTATGCATTATTCCTTTAATGCAAACTCCACACAGCTACTTTGGAGTATTACATCACAAACTAAATAGCTCTAGAACAGAATACAGCTAGACCCTAATAGGAATGCCCACTGTACAATCTGTCTCTTTGAAATGTGGTTCAAAATTCTCCATCATGCATTACAAAATGTCCAAAAATGATATGGCACAACATGAAATGAAAAAACTCCTCAAACAACGAAAAACTTGTGTTGCAGAAACAAGGAAGGAAGGCACTCAGTTCGTAGAGGTTTCCAGGTGATGGAGCCACGTAGGCAAGAACTACTCGGAATTATATGAAATTCAAGAGAATATGAGAACATCCTCTATCGGTGTAAGACATTCTAAATAAATAGCACATAAACAAATACAATGTATATAACAATCTTAAATTATCAAAATGTTACATTTTATTAACCTCCTTTAGTTTTGTATTGTTTGGTTTCCTTTTTCTTTTTTTTAAAGTTATTATTTATGTTGTTATCCAAACTCTTCAACCAAACTTCAGGGAAGGGAGGGTGGGATAATGTTAGCCTCCTTGTCTTTAATGAAATCCGGATTCTCATGGCATTTAATTAGGAGAATCGCTATTTCATTACAAGACTGGAGGTCACCATTATGCATGTTGGTAGTCCTATAAAACCACATCTGACATGTGCTCCGTCGGTTTACTGTAATGTTTTGCAAAGGTATTAGAGTTTGACCAACCAGCAACCCTAAGGATGTCCTCTAGTCTTCCACCTTTCCAGAAAGATTGGCTACCCATAGCTCCTCTCATAGAGTGTGCTTAAAACTTCTTAAGGTCAACACCTGCCAAATGCATAGTCCTTTTAACCCACCTTGCTATTGAAGCAGACGTTATAGACTTGAAAGGTTTCACAAATGAGATGAGTAGTTGCTCAACACCATCAGAATGATGCGCACTCATTTTGGAATCATATTCTCCCATGCAATTTACTGCACACAACTTTTTGCAAGAGTCAAACCTAGGATAAAAAATTATGTCTGACAAAGTCTTAGTTCTAATAATATCAAATCTCACTCCAAAGGCGTTGTAAACCCTGTTACCTACCGCTAAAGCTTTAACATCCGATACATGAAGGCAGGAAATTGAACAGAGAAGAAAAGCTAGCTTCATAGAAAGTCTCTTCCAATCTAAATATCTGTCATTAGGCCGTGCTGTGAAAAGATCCAGGACTAGTTTAACCTCCCAAAGGGTCTCATATCTAGGTCTGGGGGGGTCTACTTAACCTAATGCTCTTAAGAATTCTACATTTTTCCTTCCTAATGCTTCTACTGTTTGCTTACATGTGTCCTGCTGAGATTGCAGACCCCTGTGACAATTATGTGACCTATAACTAAGGCCCCTATCAAACTATTCTACTACGAAATTAACCACTCAATTTTAGGAGCTTCCATGGGATCCAAATCCCTCTCCAAGCACCAGTGTGCCCATGTTTTCCATATTCCATTGTATCTATAGTGGGTACATGGAGCCCAGCATTCCTCAAGGAACTCCTCAGCTCTTCCCGAAAGCCCTGACATCTCACTAGATCTCCTGACACTTTCCAGAGAAGAAGGTTCACAATTCCAGTCTAAACCAGAGGGCATTTGTTTCCATCTACATCCCTTAAAAGCCCATCTGCTGCCGGTAGAAGCAGGAAAATATCACAGTCCAATTCCAAGGTCATTGGGAATCAAGCCTGGAATGGCCAGAAGGGAGTTACTAGTACCAGGGAACAATGCTTCTGTCTTACCTTCTTGAGAACCCTCTGGATCATTACAAAGGGGCAAAAAGGCGTAAGCTTGGGCTTCCTTGCAGGGCTTCAGGAACTCATTGACTGCCTGAACACCTTGGTCTGCAATCCAGGTGAAGTACTTCAGTTGAAATGTCAAGCTGCTTGCATAGAGTTCCGCCTCCAAAAGACCCCATAAGTGACATAGACTTCTGAAGCGGCTCTCGTTCAGCTTCCAGGTGCTGTAGTCTTTCAAGAACCTCGAGTTCCAATCTGCTGCAAAATTGTTTTTCCCTTGTAAGTACTCTGCTCTCAAGCTGATCTTGTGTTCTAGACAGAACATCCAAATTCTTTTGGCCAAATCTGACGAGACTGAGGATTTTTACACCGTAACCAATTTATGTATGCCACTTCAGACACATTGTCCATTTTTAACACGACCGTTCTGCCCTGCAGAGAGTGTTTGAAGCTCATTAGAGCATAGATACCTGCTGTCAACTCCAGAATATTTATGTGGTGGGACCTCTCCATATAAGACCATAAACCTCCTGTGTTCTGGTTGCCCAGGCGTGCACCCCAGCAATGAAGGCTTGCATCTGATCCTAGTATATATTCTGGGAAACTCCCAAAGATTGCCCTTCCATTCCAAGCATCATTGTTCTACAACCACAAGTCCATTCTAGGATCAACCTTTCCCTATACCATGATCCTTCTCTTAGAACTCTCCATTTCACCCTCTGTAGAGCTCGATAATCTAATGGCCCAGGAACATGGCTTGAATAGAAGAGGAAAGGAGACTTATGAGCCTGGCTAGCTCTCTCAAGGTTATTGAGTCCTGTCTCTACACACATTTTATCTGCTTTCAAATCTTGGTAATTTTCTTCTCTGGCAACAGAAGAAGGGTCTTCATTATATCTATCATAAAACTCCAAAATTATAGGGACTTGGAAGGAACCATTATGGACTTATCCTTGTTTATTATGAAACCCAAACTTTCTAGAATATTTACCACCAATTCCAGATCCTTAAAAATCTGAGAATGACATTGGGGCATTATGAGGATATAGTCTAGATAAACAATTAACAGTATCCCCCTCTCTCTCAGAAAGGATGCAGCCACTCTCATTACCTTGGTGAAACACCAAGGAGCCAAGAATAGGCAGAAGGGAGGTGTCTGAAACCGAAAAATACGGTGATTCCACATGAACTTGAGGTAACCTTGAGACTCCATGGTCACGGGAATGGTGAAGTAGGCATCCTTCGGGTCCGACTTCATGAGCTAGTCTTTTTCCAGTAGAATCTCTCTCAAGAGATGGTTTCCCTCTATCTTGAAATGTCTGTAGACTAGAAATCTGTTCAGGTCCCTGAGATTTATAACTGGTCTCCTTCATTTGTCTTTTTTCTCCACAAGGAAAAGTGTACTTACAAAAATTTAGCATTTCCAAGGAACCTCAACGATTGCACCTTTTTATATCATAGATACCACCTCTTCTACCACCTTCTGTTAATCTAAGTTAAGTTTCAATACTCTTGGGAGAGAGGATTGGACCTAGACCTCTACAAAATCTATTGTGAAGCCCTGAGTAGTTTCCAGGACTAAAATGTCTTCTGCAATTAATTTCCAAGCGTGTGAAAAAAACTTGTGCCACCACCCCAATTTTACTGGGGCAAAATAAATATGTAAAGTGTTCGTGCTCACTGAAAATTGGATCTTTGACCCCAGGATCTGAAGCCTCTGGTATGAGTGCTTCATCCTCGATGGGGGTAGAAGGACTATGAAGTACATGGCTGGTAACCTCTACCCAAACCTCGTTGTCTAAAGTTGGGCTTTTGAGTACCTCGCTAGTAGAAAGGCCCTTCTTCCGGCCCAACCAAAAACACTAGGATTAAAAACCCTCCTCATATTTGTCTGTGGTTTGTCCAAGGCCATGAACATAGCCACATATTTTCCTATTGTTTTAATCATATCCTCTTTGGAGGGTTCTTTATCTGCCATGGTTCCTAATTTTGGGTTGATCTTGCCAAGGACAACCCTACGCCATTTGGCCTTCAGCCCTGGAATGGTGATTCCTATGAGGATCAAAGCTCTCTGGTTCCAGCCCCTAAGCAGATTAATATCTACTCTAGTCCCATTAATATGGTCTTCCTCTGCCATGCCGATTATTCTAGCTAGGGGGGCTAGGATGCAGAGAAGGCGATCTTGGCAGGCCTTAAGGGATCTTTCCATGCCTTTTCTGGGGTCTCTCCTCAGCTTGAATAAAAATGTGATAAGTTCAGGATCAAGGTTCGGTGTTAGGCAAACGTTCTTTTGGATCACTTGTCTAGAGCACTCAGGTCTCAAGATGTTGCGTGCCTCTTTTTCTAGGAGATTTCTTATCCACCTTCTAATACATTGCCCCACATGATCTTGAGACCACCATTCGGCCCTTCTTGGATGCCTGATGTTATATGGGGAAAACATCTCCTGACCAAGAGGATCCATTATTATCCCCTTAGACGATGACAGACATTCCTCCTCTGTGAAGAGGCCTTCAATGTCCATATCATCCTGATCCAGGTCAAGGATGTATTCATCGAGAAATTCTTCACTCTGATGCCCTTGAACTTTCATGGCAGTATATTCTGCTGTATTCTGAGCACTCAAGATATATGTGCCGCTTCGGACACCTTTATGAGTTGGACCGTGTAAGACATTTGAGGTGCTTTGACCTCTTGATCTGTATGAGGTGCTTAGAACTCCAGTATGAGTTGAGGTGCTTGGACCTCCCAGTATGAATTGAGGTGCATAAACCTCCAGTATGAGTTTAGGTGCTTGGACCTCCCACATGCTCATGGAAGCAGCCCCTTCAATATCATTAACTTTTTTTAGTTGTTTGCCCCCTTTCTTACCGTAATCAGACTCTACCCGTGAGGCGTTTTCCAAGTCACAGTCATCATCAGAGATTAGAGACCTCTTATTTGACCAGACTTGTTGCAAGGTTTCGCGCACACAAGTGAGCATCTTCTGTTGTATAATTTTTTTAAACAATTCTTCTTTAATATTAGGATTAAGGGTGTCAGGTCCATCAGTTTCAGCATCATACATAATGTACCAGTTCTTTTAAGCCAAACAGTAGGAGAAAACATCTATATATTACCTACTGGCGTAAAGTTATAGTTAGGACCTAGTTTCCATAGGAAGAGCGTTTTTTATTTTCCCAATAACTTTAGCGCCGGTTGACAAATCTTCGTGAAATTTTCAAAACTAGTGACCCGCTCCAGTCAGCTCCTGTCTTGAAAGTTTTGGGGTGATTCGTCAAGCTGGAGCCGAGAAAAAAGGGGGTTCCCAAAACGTGTTTTCCCCATGTTATTTTCCATAGGAAACTTTAGACAAAGCTACAGCCCGAACTGCTGAACGGAATTACATCAAATTTGGCAAAAAGGTAGGCCTTGGTTCAGAAAGAGCCCTTTTTGTTACATGGTGTAAATCCATTCAGTAGTTCCTGAGAAATTAGAAGAAAAAAAAAGTTTCGTTATCTAGGGCAGCGATTGGCTGCCGACACTCCAAACCAGGAAATGTTGGCAGGCATCTTGTGACTCGGTAACAAGAAAAGGGGGCAGGGTATAAACACCCTGATCCCCTAGGCCTGCTCCTAGATCCCACAGGGCCAAAAAAAGCATTTTTTTTTTAATTTCGGGAGAATTCGCGTTGGGGTCGCGAATCCCACCGAAATGTAAAAATTAATTGAGGCCCCCGGGTGGGCCAGGTCCCGGGGGCATTGCCCAAAAAATAATAGCGGGTGCCTGTGGGGACCGCCATCTCCCTGGGGCTGTAAAACAAAAGCGTGAGGGGGTCCCAATCCCCCCATGCTGCCCCGGGGACTGCCACCTCCCGGGGCTTTGATAAACCGCGGAGGCACACTGCACCCTGCAGCCCCAGGGACCACCACCTTCCAGGGCCTCTCTTTTTAATTTTAAAAGATGTGTGGGGTGGACTCGAGCCCCCCTCCATGCCCTGGGGACCACTACCTCCCCGGGGCACTCTGTATTTAAATTCGGGGGTCTGTTACGGACCCCCAGTCCCCGGAAACCACCACCTCCCCAGGGTTTTTAAAATGAAGGGGGGCGCGGCGCCCCTCCTTGAGCTCTCGATGGCCCTGGGGACCTCCACCCCCAGGGCCAGCTCCTGCAGTGTCCCGGGGTGCCCACCCCCGGGACACTGCTGTTTGCAATGACAGGGTGGGAGCCGTGGGGCTCCCGCCCTGTCATTGCAAACGCTGCTTTTCTTCATTGAAGCGAGAGCAGGATTGCTTTTCCACAAGGGGAGCTGCATGTCAGCAGCTCCCCTTGTGGATAAGCAATGCCAGCTCCCGCAGGAGACGGGGAGCTGGCAGGCACCGTGGGGGCATTGGGGCTCCCCCCACGTTCCCCAACTAAGTGGCCAGGCCCCAGGGGATGGGGTCCCCGGGGCTAGAAGTGGCCCCCCTCGCCCCAAAAATATCATTTTTTTAAACGGCAGGCCGGCCCCGGGGGATGGGGTCCCCGGAACCATATTTGGCCTCTGGAGGGGGGGCACGCGATCCCCCGCATAATTTAGAAAAAAACCAAGGCTGCCAAGCCCCGGGGGATGGGGTCCCCGGGGCCAAAAGTGGCCCAGGGAAGGGGGCCACTCGGCCCCCCTCCCAAAAAATTAAAATACAACAGCAAAAAAAAGGAACCGGCAAATCGGCGGAGGCCCCGCCCCCTTAACCACCCTTCGACACTGTCCACACCTCTCTGCAACGCAGCTCTGTGGATTATTTCCCCTTCAATCCTGAGGGTCCCTGGGGTCCAAGTAGCCCACCAGGTACCTCCAGTAAGCACCACAGAGCTGCGTTGCAGAGAGGTGGTCCAAGGCCACGCCCCTTTTTACACCTCTCTGCAATGCAGCTCTGTGGCACTTACTGGAGATACTTGGTGGGCTAGTTGGACCCCAGGGACCCTGAGGATTCAAGGGGACTTAATCTCTCAACTTAAAAAGCGCCATGGGGCGTGTTTGCACAGTGGTGAAGGCAGGGGGCAGGGCCTGATGTGACAAGTGCGCAAACCCACTCTGTGGTGTGTTTTAAGTTAGGGGATTAAGTCCCTTGAATCCTGAGGGTCCCTGGGTCCAACTAGCCCACCAGGTACCTCCAGTAAGCAACACAGAGTTGCGTTGCAGAGAGGTGTAAAAAGGGGCATGGCCTCAGACCACCTCTCTGCAAAGCAGCTCTGTGGCGCTTACTGGAGGTACCTGGTAGGCTAGTTGGCCCCCAGGGACCCTCAGGATTCAAGGGGACTTAATCCTCCAACGTACAGCATGCTAGAGGGCGCATTTGCACAGTGGTGCGGGGGGGCCTGATAGTTCGCAATCCTGCTGTGTGGGACTTACTGGTGGTAATAAAAGAGGTATTTGTCCCTCAAGGTTGACAATGGGGGCTAACTACTCCTCCTGTTACCTCCAGTAAATCCCACACAGTGGGATTGCTAAGAGGTGTTTTGGAGGCCACGCTCGCCTTTCTCCACCACTCTGGAAACGCGACTAGTATGTTATAGTTAGAAATTAGCATTCAAAAAACCTTTGAAATTCACTGAAAAAACCATAGGTTTCAGGGACGTTATAGTTAGAAATTAGCATTTAAAAAACCTTTGAAATTCACTGAAAAAACCATAGGTTTCAGGCACATTATAGTTAGAAATTAGCATTTAAAAAACCTTAGAAATTCACTGAAAAAACCATAGGTTTCAGGGACGTTATAGTTAGTTGGACATTTCACTCATACAGAACATTAGAAATTAGTTTGTTATAGTTAGTTCAGCTAACTATAACTCGCGTCCCCGCAATGTACTGCTGATGATGTCACATATTACATCATTCATGACATGGTCAGTGACATCACTGATGACATCACTGATGACATCATCCACGTGAAAATCTGATGCACCTCCTCACACTCTAATATAACGTTTGATACACCCACTGTAAAATACAGAGTACCATTTTTTAAACCATCGACACACCAATACCAGTTACTACTTACGCGTTCACTGATTCATAGGTCTACACACACATCCACTCCTTCACCCATACAATCACTCATACGTGCAGTCACTCATCAATACAACACTATCATATGCACTCATACACCTCTACAGACACTCACACACCGCCACTCATCCATGTAGTTACTCACACACCTAGACAGTCATACAAAGAATCAATCACACTCCCATTTACTCACCTATACAGTTATATACTCACCACCTCACTTATTCGTACAGATACTAATGCATACTTACTCTCTTATACTATCACTGACACAAGTAGACATTCATCCATACAGCCACTATCATAATCACTGACTCTCACGTAAAGCCATTTATATACTCCAACTCTCAGATACACTGCCTTTTACATATCTAGTTACTTGGACATGTACCACTGAGACATACATTCACTCACCAACACACCCATACACACACTCAACCACCCATACAGCTGTTTCCACATGCACTCTTGAACCCATACACCCAGGCAATCAACCACTCACACATCTATGCACAGTCACACACCTCCCACCCACCCACACACACACTCAGTCTCCCATACAAATACTCAGGCAACCAATAAATAACCCATATAGATACTCATGTAGCTACTGACCAACCCATGCAGCAGCTTACACAACAACAGACAGACTGATACAGACATTCACACAGTTTAGTCACTAACCCATACATTCAGTAAGTCACATTTAATCACTCACTTATACAGTCAGTCACGCACATACTAAATCCTCCATCCAGACACTTATACACCCACTCATTCTCCAATACACCTTGGCATATATAAAACATATTTAAACTTTACAGAAACACACAGTCACTGGATGATGTCATCAGTGATGTCATTTGAGATGTCATCAGTGATGTCATCAGTGATGTCCCTGACCATGTCATGAATGATGTAATATGTGACGCCATCAGCAGTGCATTGCGGGGGCGCGAGTTATAGTTAGCTGAACTAACTATAACGGCTGAATATCTATGGTTTTGTACAAGTGAAATGTGAAACTAACTATAAAGGCCCTGAAACCTACGTTTTTTTCAGTAAATTTCTAAGGTTTCTAACTATAACGTGCCTGAAACATATGTTTTTTCAGTCAAAATATATATATATATTTATATATATATATGTATATATATTTTTTCACTGAAAAAAACATAGGTTTCAGGGGTGTTATAATTAGCTGGACATTTCACTCGTACAAAACCATTGAAATTCCTCCGTTATAGTTAGTTCTGCTAACTATAAATTGCGTGCTCGCAATCCACTGCTGATGATGTCACATATTACATCATTCATGACATGGTCAGTGACATCACTGATGACATCTCAAATGACATCACTGATGACATCTCAAATGACATCACTGATGACATCACTGATGACATCATCCAGTGAATGTGGTTTGGTTCGTTATTTAAATATGTAATATATATATAGCAATCTGCGTTGAAGAATACATGGATATATACATATCTGGATGGAGGATTTAGTAGCAGTGTGATTGACTGTTCACTTTACTCATTTATAGTGTCTCACTAAATATATTGAATAGTGATTAAACTGTGTGAATATCTGTATTACTTTGTCAGTTGTTGTGTAAACTGCTGCACCAGTTGGTTACTAGCTACGTGAAGGTCTATATTAGTTATTGATTAGTTAACTGAGTATTTGTATGGGAGAGTGAATGTGTGTGTGGTTTGGTGGGGGTGTGTGACTGCCCAAAGATGTGTGAATAGTTGATTCAGTAGGTATATGAGGTTAAGACTGCATGTTATAACAGTTGTTTGAGTGAGTGAATATCTTTATGGGTGTGGTGATGAGCAAATATATCTCTCAATGGTACATGTCCAACAGACTAGAAAAATAAAAGGCAGTGTATGTGACAGTTGTTGTACATAAATAAGTGTACATAAGACTCAGTGATTGTATGAGTGACTGTATGGATAACTGTATACTTGTAATAGTGATTTTATAACACACTAAGTATGAGTTACTATCTATATGAATAAATGAAACGGTGTTTGTATAAGTGTGTAGCTGACTAAATGTAAGTATGATCCATTGTTTGAATAAGTGAGTAGGATGACTGCATAAGTGAATAGGATGTGTGCTGGTGTGTAATGTCGATATAGGTGTATAAGTATATTTGATAGTGTTCTATTGATCATTGACAGCATGTATGAGTGAATCTATAGGTAAGTGATTAGATGTGTGTGTAGATCTAGGAATCACTGAGTGGGTTTTTAGAAACTTGTATTGGTGTGTCAATGGATTCAAATATGGCACTCTGTATTTTACAGTGAGTGATAAAAGGTTATACTAGTGTATGATGAGGTGTATCTGATTGTCACGTGGATATGTCATCAGTGATGTCATTTGAGATGTCATCAGTGATGTCACTGACCATGTCATGAATGATGTAATATGTGACATCATCAGCAGTGCATTGCGGGCGCGCAAGTTATAGTTAGCAGAACTAACTATAATGGAGGAATTTCAATGGTTTTGTACGAGTGAAATGTCCCGCTAACTATAACACTCCTGAAACCTATGGTTTTTTCAGTGAATTTCTAAGGTTTTTTAAATACTAATTCCTAACTATAACGTGCCTGAAACCTATGGTTTTTCCAGTGAATTTCAATGGTTTTTTAAATGCTAATTTGTAAATATAACGTGCCTGAAACCTATGTTTTTTTCAGTTAATTTCTAAGGTGTTTTAAATGCTAGTTTCTAACTATGCCTACAGAGGTAGGACATGTGAAGAAAGAAGAAAAAACACACAGAAAGAAGAAAAAGAAATGCAGAAAGAAGCAAAAGAAGTCCACAAATACAAAGAAAGGAGCAGGAAGAAGGAAGACATGCAGAAAGAACAAACAGAGGAGCAGAAAGAGGCCTTGTTGCAAAATCATCCAGTACCCTCAACTTTTTCAGATGGGTACTGGTGGTAACTGGCTCTGACTAACCAGTCCTAGAGCCAGTGCTGTGCTAAAAGACACTTAGAATACAGTTAAAACACCTACATACACTAGGGAACACTATGCGTTAGGGTACCCCTGTGATTAGAATGACCTCCTCTGTAAGCCCCTAGTATATAATTGGGCAGGGGGATTAAAACTACCTCTTAAAACGCACCACAGGGCACGTTTGCACACTGGTGAAGGGAGGGGGGCTGAGCTGACGTGTGCAAATTTGGGGGATAAAGTCCCCTTAAATCCTGAGTGTCCCTTGGGTCTAACTAGCTTACCAGGTATCTCCAGTTAGCGCCACAGAGCTGCGCTGCAGAGAGGTATAAAAACTGGCACGGCCTGGCCCACCTCACTGTAACGCAGCGGAGTGGCACTTACTGGAAGCACCTGGTGGGCTAGTTGGCCCCAGGGGCCCTCAGGATTGAAGGGGAATTAATTCCCCAACTTAAAACACGCCACAGGGCGTTTGCACACGTCACCTCAGGCCCCGTTCCCTCCCTTCACCACTGTGTAAACGCGCCCTGTGTCCGTTCTAATTTGGGGAATTAAGTCTCCTTGAATCCTAAGGGTCCCTAGGGTCAAACTAGCCCACTAGGTACCTCCAGTAAGCGCCACAGAGCTGCGTTGCAGAGAGGTGTAAAAAGGGACGTGGTCTCTGAACACCTGTCTGCAACGCAGCTCCCAGGTGCATACTGGAGGTACCTGGTGGGCTAGTTGGCCCTCTGGAACCCTCAGTATTGAAGGGGAATTAATTCCCCAACTTACTACTCATCAGGGGGCGCGTTTGCACAATGGTGAAGGAAGGGGGCGGGGCCTGTGGCGCATTTTAAGTTGTAGAATTAATTCCTCTTCAATCCTGAGGGTCCCTGGGGACCAACTAGTCCACCAGGTACCTCCAGTATGCGTCAGGGAGCTGCGTTGCAGAGAGGTGTTCAGAGGCCACGCCCCTTTTTACAACACTCAGAGTGCAGCAAGAAGGAGGCGTGGCCTCGGCGATCCCGTTTTTTCTTTTGTTTTTAAGAAGGGGGCTGTGTGGCCCCCCTTCTTTTTCTAATTTATTGGCCCTGGGGACCCCATCCCTCAGGGCCTGCCCCCTAATTTAAAAAAAAACAAAAAAAAACTTTGGAAGGGGGCCACATGGCCCCCCTTCCGAGGCCTTAATCGGCCCCGGGGACCCCATCCCCCGGGGTATGGCCTTTAATTGTTTTTTCTCTTTTGGAGGGGGCTGCGTTGCCCCCCTCCTCAGGCCACCTATGGCCCCAGGGACACCATCCCCCGGGGCCGGCCTTTGTTTTATTTTGGGGGGGGGGCCGTGTGGCCCTCCTCCCGGGCCACTAAGAGCCCCGGGGACCCCATCCACCGGAGCTGGGCACCTCGTTGGGGACCGTGGGGGGGTCCCCAATTCCCCCACTGTCCCAGCCGTCTCCCCGCATCCTGCGGGAGCCGGCATTGCTTTTCCGCATGGGGAGCAGCTAACATGCTGCTCCCCATGTGGAAAAGCAATCTGCTTTGCTTCATTGAAGTGAGAGCAGGTTTCAGTTCAATCGGCGAAATTGTGCAGAATGAAGACTACAGACTCCAGCATGCAAAGCGAAAGTTAATTTAATTATGGCACACCGGAGGCCGATTGAACTGATTTAAGGAGCATGCAGGGGGCCAGTGATCACGCACGCGATCTTACAAGTGCTCACTATGGCCTCTGATGAAGATAAAGGGATGTCATTGAAACGCGTCAGGCCAGGAGGAAAAAAAAAGATACGGGAAGGGAAGCTGCCTGTTTTGAACAAATAAAGGATGTTTCCTCACCTTCAGTGGAGTGCGGCCTTAATTGATGAAGCAATCTTTTGGAACATGTTACACGGCTGCTTCAGGCCGTGGAGGCGACGCACCGCCCGCTTTAATTATCAAGGGGCCAGTCGAGGGGAAATCTCTCCTTGAATGTGGCGCTGCAGGTTTTAAAGCTAAATAGGCAGAGTCTCATCCAGAGGCTCAATGGGTGCTGCATAAACTTTCCTTTTATTTTAAAGTGAGCATTTGAACTCACTGGAGGGCGAAATTGTGCAGAATGAAGACTACAGACTCCAGCATGCAAAGCGAAAGTTAATTTAATTATGGCACACCGGAGGCCGATTGAACTGATTTAAGGAGCATGCAGGGGGCCTGTGATCACGCACGCGATCTTACAAGTGCTCACTATGGCCTCTGATGAAGATGAAGGGATGTCATTGAAACGCGTCAGGCCAGGAGGACAAAGATACGGGAAGGGAAGCTGCCTGTTTTGAACAAATAAAGGATGTTTCCTCACCTTCAGTGGAGTACGGCCTTAATTGCTGAAGCAATCTTTTGGAATATATATATATATATATATATGTGTGTGTGTGTGTGTGTGTGTATATTTTTTGATGAAAGCACCTAACCAATGTTTCATTTGGATTAGGTGGAATTCACACGCTTTGTCACTTCCTTTCTTATGCGCAGGAGCGCCTAAAGTTTCTGTTCCGCGTTCCTTTTGGTGTGTGAGGTCACACACCGCAACCTATCGAAGTACAACATCCCAGGTGACTGTAGATGTTCCCCTGGACTGTATTTGCTAATGGTATAAATGTCTGTGTGCTTGTGATTCAGGGGCAGTATTGATTTACCTTATGGTTTGTCCTTACAGGCAGTAGTTCCTAGAGGGGTTCCCTCGTCTTCATTGGGCATACCCAACCAGGTCTACACACCAAAGGACAACACACCACACATTAGGATTCCTTCCCCCGGCCCCCATCATCACCCTGGTCCGATTATATGCTAGAACAAGGGTGAGATGGGAGACGGTGGAGGCTGTTCATGTTATCCCTGCAAGAACACTCCGCAAGCAGAAGGTAAGACTTGTGGGGTCCTGACAGAATCCGAAGCCCAAGTGGTATATCTCGCCCGGATGAGATGAGCAACCCCGATATCACCTTGCAGGACATAGCACCTATGTTGACCTGCATACAAGCAGAGAACCAGAGTTTACGGCAAGACGTAACTGCTTTACAAGGCCAACTGGCCCTGAGTCAGACAGTGGCTTTGGGTCAGACACTTACTGTTAGGGTCAAACAGAAAGAATTACTATGGCCTCCTTTGTTTAACCACAGGGTATCCTTCTCAGGGATCTGCCCCTCCCATACAGGTGATAGCCCCTCACTCAGTCCAATTGGCCGCTCCGGAACGCTTTTATGGTGATAGCTCTAAGTACAGTGTTTTCCTCAATCAATGCCATCTTCACTTCATGGGACGTGCCTCGACCTTCCCGGATGATGCATCCAAGGTCGCTTTCGTCATTTCCTATCTGGGTGGGGATGCTGCCCAGTGGTCCATATCATTGGTTGAAAACGGCGATCCCATGCTTAAGAATCTTCCTATATTCAAGGAAACCCTGCAAAGAAGGTTTGCCCATCACACATTCGTACAAGGAGCTGACAACGAGCTCCTCAACCTCAAACAGGGTAACGCTGATCTGTTGCATTACATCACCACCTTGAACAGATTAGTGATTGAAGCAAAATGGCCTGAGCCGAAAAAGGTGTCTGTGTTTTACCGGGGGTTATGTCAGGATATGAAGGATCTTATCTCCCAGATGTCAGATCCTCTGGAGGAGATCGGACCATTCATTGACTTGATAGTCAAGTTGAACTATAGGATTTAAGAATGAAAAACAGAGAACACCAAGGGTATCGATCCCAAGGCCCTTGCATTCAGAGAAAAATCCAGAAATTAGGTCGCCAAAACACAGGATGCCCCTCAACCCATGCAAATAGGCAGAATCCGTGGTCCTTTGTCCAAGGGGGAGAAAGAAAAATACGAAGACAGAACCAATGCTTATACTGTGGCAGGAGGGGACACTTTGTCAAGGAATGCCCTGTGAAACCAATCAAACCAAGACCAAGCAAACCATTTGCCCTTCCGGTAACCCGTGGAGACAGGGCGGAAAACAACATAACTCAGTAGAAAATGGGGGCAGTCTGCTTGGTTCTTCTACTAAGACCCCAACCTTAGCCCTCTACGACAGCAACCAACATGTGGGTATAACTGTAACATTACGGTCACAATCAGGCCAGTCATGGCTAGTCACAGCTCTCATTGATTCGGGTGCTACTGGGAATTTCATCGATACCCAGTATAAGGAAGGCCTGGGAATACCTGTTGTCACTAAGGAGGAACCGGAAACGGTAAAAGCAGTGGATGGCACGGATTTGACCTCTGGACTAATCTGGTACCAGACAGACACCATGACGATGACGTGTGGGAACGAACACGCGGAGACCATTGCCTTATTGTCATTGATGCTCCTCAGTTCAAACTCATTTTGGGCCTCCCATGTAACCCATAACCCACACATTGATTAGGTGTTCAGGACTATGACAATGGACTCAGTCTACTGCAACCTCTCCTGCGTCCCTGAGGGACGGTATGCTATTGTACACGGTAAATTGGGGGCCTCAATGCTAACAATTGTTAATGTATACGGCCCTATCACGGACGAACCTGAGGTGTTTGTGCACATTGTTAATGTATTGCGAGATTGGCCTGCTGCTGCGGTATTGTGGGGGGGTGATTTTAATATGCATCTGGACCCACAATGGGACAAATCCAACCAACAAGGTGCGCCCCAAAAAATGCCAAGTACATCAGAGATGCCATGTTAGAGCTTGGTTTACTGGATGCATGGTGCCTTAGAAATTGCGACATAAGAGAGGGCACGCATACCGCGCCGGCTCATGGTAGTTTGTCGCATTTGGACTACTGGTTACTTAGTGAGGGGTTGATTGATTGGGTCACAGCGATAGCACCCCTCCCCCGCACCCTATCTGATCATAATCCAGTCAAACTCACCATCACTATACCTACCAACACTCATTGTCCGTTTACTTGGAGGATTCGCTCTGAGGCATTATTAGACCCTATCTATGCTGACACCATCAGGGAAGGAATCGTACAGTATTTTGAGTTAAATACGGGTACAGTCGATAGTGCCTTCACTTTGTGTGAAGCCTTTAAAGTAACTATTAGAGGGAAATGCATTAGTACCACAGCAGGCATTCTCAAAGACATTAGAGGGCAGCTTGCAAAGATAGAGCAGACACTGTGCAACTTGAGAGGGATTACACTGCTGACCCACGTCCCACCACATTATCTCTTATCTATGAGTCGCTTCAAGAGTACAAGGAGATGGAAACCCGTTACCTCTCTAAAAGGTACATAGCCCGAGCTTATGGGGAGGAAGGTTGGCCTGGTCGTAATCAGGCGACTCGGCTTGAATCCCGTTCTGATCACCATCACATCACCAAAATTGTAGACGATCAAGGCAGGGAATTTTATACACCGCTAGACATAGTCGAACAAATACGAGACTGCTACTCCACTATGTATAAATCCCATGGGGGTGGGGACTCTCACGATCTGGCTGAGTATTTGTCGGATGTTGCATGCGCATGGCTGGCAGATGGTCACCGTGAGTACCTAAGTCAACTGATTCAGGAGTCTGATATCAAGACAGCCATACGCTCTTAGTCAAACAAAAATGCTCCGGGACCGGATGGTCTTATGGCGGAATTCTATAAGGAATATGCCGAACTCCTGGCACCACAATTGCTTGAAGTATATAGCGAGGCGCATGAGACTGGATGACTTCCACCCTCAATGAGACAGGCCTTGATCATTACACTCCTAAAAAAGGACAAGCCACCCTCAGCATGTGAGTCCTACCAGCTATTATCGCTAATTAATCTGGATGCAAAAATGTTAGCTAAAATTCTTGTTGATCGAGTACAGCCCCTCATGTCCAGTCTTGTTCTGCCGGATCAATCTGGGTTTATACCGGAAAGGTCCACATCTCACAATCTCTATACCATATTTGCTATGTTCCATGTATCGGATCCTGCCGCTGCCGCAGCACTGTTGGATGCAGCTAAGGCATTCAACTCTATTGAATGGAGATACATGTTTCATATATTGAGACATACGGGGTGCCCTGAAATTTTTATAGGTTGGGTGCGGCTCTTATACTCTGATCCCTCAGCACGAGTGAGGGTGGGTGGACTGACCTCAGAACCCTTCCAAATAGAAAGAAGTACATGTCAAGGCTGCCCCTTGTTGCCTTTGCTTTTCGCGCTCATGCTAGAGCCACTAGCGTGCATTATTCAACAGTGCCATAGGGAAAGTGCTCTGAATTTCATCCTTCGCCATGTCGTCATTTCTATGTATGCCGATGACACGGTATTATTCATAAGACAACCACAACAATACGTTTCACCCGTGTTGCGTGAATACATACAATTTGGTTTATTCTCAGGCCTAACGATCAACTGGAATAAATCAGTGATAATACCTCTGACTGAGATAACACTCCCACCCAGTCTTGCATAGATCCTTTACTGTGGTCTACAGACCCGGTTAAATATCTGGGTGTTTGGGTGCACCGTGATCCTGAAATCGTGATTCTCAAACTATGGAAAAGCATGTGTAGCCCTGGAAACTCAGGTGGACAATTGGACGGCATTACCTTTGTACTAGCGGACCGCATAGCGGTCATAAAAATTATAATCTTGCCGTGATTTTTATATCTCTTCTGTAATATTCCTATTGTACTAACTAAACCGTTTTTCAAGACACTCCACTCATCGCTACTGCGACTCATTTGGGGAAATAAACAAGCTAGAGTGAGCTGGAACGTGTTAACATTAGACTATGACAAGGGTGGTTTCTGTGCACCTGATTTTTATATTTATTATATCTGTGCACAGGCACAGTATGCATATTATTGGTATAACCCCCACGCCTTCACTCCTCATGTGGCAGTAGAGGATGGTGATGCACATCCTATCCCACTCGCTGGTATCATCACACACTCGAAGAGAGGCACCCCCAAAAGTGAAATTAATATGCTGGATACTACTATAGCGGGATGGCACGCCATTGGTAAGCTAGCTAACAAAATATCACTTTATGTGCTGGCATTGCCGCTGAAGCATCATGCGGCGCTATCAGTCACCCAAGAAGAGGGCCCATTACGATCTCTGCGTGAAGCCGGCATAGATACCATGTCTTTACCCCGAGGGCACTTTTCTTACCTCAGAGGACCTTCTATACATCACTAATCCAACTATGCTATTTCAGTTCACTATGCACAGACAGAAGCTAGCCATCAAAGCACACTATAACACATTTCCTGCGGAACTACCTCCTCTACAAGCGTTGCAGCTGTTATTGGTTGCCCCCACAAAAGTGCAAACTGATAACTAAATTATACAGGGCGGTGCAAGAGGAGAAAGTTAGAGCCCCAGACAAGAGTCTGGCGCGATGGAATAAGAAGATTACCCCTCCGCTGTCCCCCTTTGATGGGAAAAGATTTGTGCACTAACCGGTTCCCTTACACTCAATAGCAACTTGAGGATTCTTCATTTTAAATATATTCATCAAGTATACCATACCCCTTACAAGCTACATAAGTTAGGTCTTCGCGACACCAGTGACTGCATGCGCTGTGGTCAGTCACAGGAGTCGCTATCGAACTGGCTGTGATCTTCATGAACAACGTGGTGTGGTTGCACGGGGTGCTGTCTGTGCTGATCAGTGACAGGGGTTCCCAGCTCATTTCCGGTTTTGGGTAGCAGTTTGCAATGCTATAGGGATGGAGGTACGTCGATCCTCGGTGTATCACCCGCAAACCGATGGACAGGCAGAAAGGACTAACCAAACCATGGAATAATACTTCCGTTCTTTACTGCTTTCCATAGAGAAAGAATGGTCGGAGGTGCTGTGGATGGTGGAATATGTCCATATATCCATAGGAATGTCGCCTTTTTATTGCTTCCATGGTCGACATCCACGAGCAGTGCCCTGGGAAGAACCACTGACCAGTCATCTGCCCACAGTGCAGGAGTACCAAACCCTACTACAAGATCTATCGCAGCAAGCCCGACTCAAGCTGGCCAAAGCTAAATAAACATACAAACAAAAAAACAGATAAACACAAACAGGCATAACCAGACTACAAAACCGGGGATAAGGTGTTGGTATCCATTAAAAACCTCAATGTACATGGCCCCAAAAAGCTACTGCCTCGTTACGTAGACCCCTACACCATCGCTAAGGTCATCAACCGGATATCCATGAGACTAGCCTTGCCTCCACATATGAAGATACACCCTGTGTTCCACGTGTCTCTCCTGAGGCGAGCTCATCCTGAGCGCCAGGCCACTACACCTCCGCCTCCTGTGCTCAGGTATGACCACATGGAATATGAGGTGTGTGCCATATATGATTGCCATAGAACCAGGGGGAGGCTTTTCTAACTGATAGACTGGAAAGGGTATGGTCCGGAGGAAAGATCCTGGGGGCCCTTATCCCAAGTACGTCATGCCCCGCAGATGCTCCGTGCCTTCCACGCTCGCCACCCCCTTCAGCCACATCCTGCCACCCCTGTTTAGGGAGAGGGGTTCTGTCTAGGGAGGGGGTACTGTCATTAATCCGGTCCGTGTGGCTGTGGTATGCATTGTCCACTTCCTTGCGGAAATAGCATAAGGGAAACCTGCAGAGTTAGCAGTCCAGATTCCCCTAAACAGGAAGTAGACCTCGAGTTCTCCACAAGGGCGCTTTCGGATTAGACCGCATAAGAACCAGCGGTGCTCAACCCGGCTATGCTTCAGTTAGTGAAATTGACCTCAATGGGAGTCGTTCTTCGGAGTTTACGGAGTCTACGGAGCCTGCGGAGCCTGTGCTCTTCCCACCATGGTGTTTGCAGAGATTCTGGACCTCGAATGACACACCGGTATTGCTCTGTTAGCAACAGCGCAGGAGCGCTTGTGCAGAGTTCTTTGTCGTGGTACGCAAAGAAGCGCGTTGCCATGAGACCAGCACACTTAATTTGCTATAAGCGCAGGAGCGCTTAAGATATTTTGGTTTTGTGGCAAGCGCAGGAGCGTGTTGCCTTGCAGCACACTTCATTTACCATAAGCGCAGGAGTGCTTAGGATATTTCTGGTTGCCGCAAGTGCAGGAGCGTGTCGCCGTGAAACACACTTTTTGAGCATTGGCGCGGGAAGGCTTGTGGGCATATGTTTTGACCTGCGACACACACAGGAGTGCGTGGTTGCAACACTAATCTTGGTACAGGTGCGGGAGCACTCATACAATTACTAAAAGGGACACGCACAAGGGTGCATTGCCAAACATCTTATTCTTGATTCCAGCACAGGAGCGCTTATTGTTTCATTTGGATTAGGTGGAATCCACACACTTTGTCACTTCCTTTCTTATGCGCAGGAGCACCTACAGTTTCTGTTTCGCACTCCTTTTGGTGTGTGAGGTCACACACTACAACCTATCGAAGTACAACATCCCAGGTGACTGTAGATGTTCCCCTGGACTGTATTTGCTAATGGTATAAATGTCTGTGTGCTTGTGATTCAGGGGCAGTATTGATTTACCTTATGGTTTGTCCTTACAGGCAGTAGTTCCTAGAGGGGTTCCCTTGTCTTCATTGGGCGTACCCAACCAGGCCTACACACCAAAGGACAACACACCACACATTAGGATTCCTTCCCCCAGCCCCCATCATCACCCTGGTCCAATTATATGATAGGACAAGGGAGAGGTGGGAGACAATGGAGGTTGTTCATGTCATCCATCCGAAAACACTCCGCAAGCAGAAGGTATGATTTGTGGGGTCCTGACACTGCCAAAGGAGGGACAAAGATGTGTCGAGCAGGTATTGATGCCTCCCCTAAGACAGAGTAAAAGCGTCTAATACCTTTTTGGGGGGGTGATGGCTGTATGAGCACCCATAGTGGGCTTATGACCGCCTGCTCCTCGACCTATATTCGTGAAAGAGCTGGGGTTTCATCTGTTTTAACCCCCTAAGAAAACACTTTGAATGAGAATGCACCTCGGGATATCACTCGACAGGTTCAGTGGGATCTGGGAGGGACACTGTGTTACCCAGTACTCAATGCAAAATGGATGTGTTTTTTGACAACAGGCCTGCCTTTTACTATGGCTGCAGTGTCCATGGAGCCGGGCAAGGACTTGGGCCCGATTGATGCAACTGCCCTATCTCTTTCTGGTCCATAGGAAGTTACATCTTTTAGTAATGACCCGACTCCCTCGATTTCCATTTTGCCACCTCAACTGGATTTGCCTGAAGTGCCTGTGAGCACTCTTTTAATCTCAAATAGGGCCCTCTATGGCTCTGAACTCGCAAATCAGAGCTATAGGGAGCCCACAATCTCTCCAGGTTTCCCAGATCCTGTGCCCTGGCAGCTTGGAGCAGGCTGCAATGGGGTGGTGGGGGTATACGGGGGTGGTCCAAAGGCATTTTTCTCCTTTTCTGATCTCTCTGACAGTGACTGGGATGAGGGCCTGGTCCAGATGCTCGATCAGTTCTGGCCTCCAACTCTGGCTGTAGCCGCTTATTTCTTTCAAGCAAAATATCCAGGGGCTCTAACTCATGAGGTACTTCATATCAATAGAGGGACAGGCGGGGTAGCCTGCCAGTGGACCAAGCTGCGGGCATTGTGTCGGCGGCATTCGATCAAGGTGTAATCGATCCTGCCACCTCATTGGAGGCAGAAGACAAGTTGTTATGGGATCCTGATGGATTTAGATGACTCCAATGAATCGCTCTCCTCTCGGGTGGCCCCCAAAACTATGCTATCTTCACTTTCCAATCAGGATGCAGGGAGGGGTCCCCTGTCTTCCTCTGGGTATCTCTCTGCTGGTCTGGCTCAGGATTCCCCCATGTTGGTGGCTATTTATCATCTCCTTTTACAGCATAGAGAAGACTATCGCTAGGATTCACTAGCTCTGAAGGCAGCACACCTTAGGATCCAAGTAGTTCTCTGCAAGCTTTCTAAAAACATAGATATTGTTCAGTCATGACTGTGGAGTCGTTAGAAATTCCCTGTCGGCTCTCCAAAAGATAGTGGAAGCCAATAGCTCGGGGATTACTCAGCACGAAAGGGAGATTACCACTCTATCTTCAAAGGTGGAAGACTTGGAGAATAGGTCACATTGGAATAATCTGCGGGTCCTGGGTGTCCCTGAGGGGGCAGAAGGGAATGATCCCCATGGCTTTGCTGTTCACCTGTTCTGAGAGACCTTTCCCATACTGAGCGATTGGGATATGGACTGTATGATACAATATGCACATCAATTTCGATTTTGACTTCCCAGTAAGCCCTCTCGGTACCCTCAGGCTGTTCTGATCTACATAGGCAATTTCATTCTCCGGCAAGAGATCTTTTGAGTCGCAACTCCTACGAAGCTGGTGAAAGCAATCAGCATAGATTTTTTGTTCGATCGGAAGTTTGGGGCCTTTGTTTCACCCATGGAGCTTGCAACTTTTAATGGATGACCAGACCTTCTATTGCTATGACAGTTTAAAAGTCCAGGAAATGTTGACAGAGTGGCAAACGGGGGATGAGGATGTTTTGTTATTGGGCTATTTTTAGGTTTGGTGTAAAAGGCTCCCTATCTGTCATCCGCTACAGTGTTTAATATAGGTTGGGGGAAAATTAGCTTCTGGGTTTAGTTGGGGAGGGATTGACTTTTCAGAAGTTGAGATGGCTAAGGGCAGTCATGGTGGCGTTGGTGGGTCCATGGGTTGGTCTTTCTTCCCTCTATTTTATATTTTCTCACTGGATATGCATTTTTTTGGGCAGGCTCTTCATTTTATGGTAGACCTTCCGGACTGGTGGGGAGGCTGGGCCTTTGGCTGATCTGACAAGGGACCCTATTTTCAAACAAATCCTGAGAGTAGGAACCTGGGCTCTAGATGTCTGGGGATCAGCATTGGTGGGGTAGGGTGGCTTTCCACTCTGGGAGTCGGGTGGGAGCTTGGGTGGGTTAGGGGGATAGGGGTGTTGGAAGGGGACCACTTGTTTGTTTCACAGAGTATTTGGGGAAATATTCTAGGCAATGTGATTTCGAAAGAAAGGCGGTGTCTATAGTGAAAAAAACCTGTATATCGTGTTTAGGCAGAACATTTATTCACATGGTGTATCTCAAGTTGTAAGCTGGAGGATTAGATCATTTGTTTTATGTGGCAATGGAAACAGCCAGTAACAGTGGCAGTTCCGTTTATCAACTGCATATTGTCTTATGGAATATCAATGGGGTTTAATCACGGAAACTTGAACAGGAAGAACTTAACACGCTCAGGACCCAAATCTTATATCTCCAGGAGACCCATCTGTATCAGACCGAAGCCTGGTTGTTGAAAGAGCTAGGTTATCAGACGTTATCCCTTTCATGTTATACTTCCGCCCAAAGCTGGGTTGCACTTCTGGCTCCCGATTGTAGGTGAGGGGTATTAGGACAAAAAACGGACCAGGGGCACTGGTTGATAGCAACGATTCAGAAGGATAGTCATCGGTTCACTATCTGTGGTATAAATGGTCTGAACACGGATGACCCAAAGGTCCTTTTATCTGAGCTGCAACTGTGGGCTCCACCTTGTAATGTTTGTGGCGACTGCAATGTGACTCTGTGTCCCAAAAATGGTACAGCATCTCAGCGTATATCCTCTGACCAGATTTTGGATGGCCTGGCTCGACGGGGCAAGTACCAGTTCAAGGGCGTTGTCCATCAGTTATTTTCCTCATATGCTCTGGTCGATCTTTGGCAGATCAAGCACCCTAAGGATCCAGGGTTTACGCTTTACTCTGTGCCCCATAAAGCTATGCCAAGGCTTGAATTGTTCCTGGTGAGAAGTACTTAGGTTTCCTCTTCAGGTATCACTCCCAACCCGTGGGTTCTGTCGGAGCACAACTCTCTGTCACAGTCTATTTCACTTGGGTCGTCTACGCAACCATCAGGTCTTCGGATGTGGACATTTGCACGCAAGCTTCTGTTGGAAGGTGGTTATGTCAGCTCTATTTATGCTTACTTAAGCAAATTTCTAGAATCTAATATTGGATCAGCCCCACGCCTGATGGTCTGGGATGCCCTTAAGGCCTTGTGTCGAGGACAGACCCTCCAATTTGACTCCCTTCAATGGAAGATGGCCCTGACGGAGAAAATTGCAGCCGGGCGGACTCTCAGCTCTCTAGAAACTGACTTGGGATATTGCCTTATGGTAAAGGATGGGTCACTGGCCAAACGGTTCTGGATCAGACCATGGTTCTTAGAGCCTTCCTTAGGAAACAAATTTGGGATAGGGCATTTAAAAATGGAAGCACCCAGCAAATGACCTACTTTGAAAACAGTGAGGAAATGGGGCGAATCTTATCATTTATGAAAGGCGATAGATCCCCTTCAAATGGCAGTCAGCAGATCAGGTACGAAAATGGATCTTTAGTTACTGATTCAGCCTCAAGCTGTGAAGTTTTTCATAGGTTGTATTAGGACCTATACGGGGAGGACTGCTTATCTGCCATGAAATTCAACCAGCAACATCTATATCATACGGCAACCCTTACTCAGCGGTCTAAGTTAGACGCACCTATTGCTCTTTGTGAGGTTAAAAATGCCATTCGTTTTTTGGATAGGGGGAAGTCTTCTAGTCCCGATCAGATACCTTTAGAGTTCTATGCTACTTTCTCGCAGTATCTGGCGCTGGTGTTGAGGGACTTCTTTAATTCTTTTGATCTGTAAGATAGGGTATGTGAGTCTTAAATGGAGACAAACGTTTGTATCTTTCCTAACACGGGGACAGATCCTACACTCTGCGGGTCATATCGCCCAATTTTATTAATGAAAGCCGACTCAAAGATCTATACGAGCGTCCTCACTAATCGCTTGTCTGTAATCATTGTGGAATTGGCAGACCCAAACAAGCATGGTTTCATGCCCGGTTGCACACAACATCCCAGTCAAAATGACTATTAGGGCTCTAAAGGTCACCTCGGTCAGGGGTGGTCCAATCGGTATGATCTGTTTGGACACAGAGAAGGCCTTTGATGGGGGTCTCTGGCCTTTCCTTTGGGGGGTCATGGAGACCATAAGCATAGGCCCAGTCTTTATCTCTAGAGTCAGGTTTCCATACTGGGGCTTTAAGGCTAGGATATGTAGCATTGGGGAACTATTAGATCCTATTTCCTTACTCTGTGGTACCAGGCAGGGGTGACCTCTTTCCACTCAGCTACCTGGTCTCTGCATCGAACTGTTTATTCAATTTCTCAAGTGGACGGTAGAAATACAACCCTTGAGACTACACCACTTTGAAGTAAAAATCCTTGCATATGCAGATGACATTACCATCTTGACCCCTGCTCCGATTAGCAATCAGCATGCGATAGTGGCCGTGGCCCAGTCTTTTGGAGAAATTGAGAGGACAGGAGGTGTTTGCAGTCCCTGGTTTATCTCAGGGTTATCTTAACGGTTACAACTGGGGGAAGTTGTTTCAACATTCAGCAGAAATGTTTCTTAAGTGGAACCATTTGCATTTGCAGCTTATTTGCTGCTGTAATCTTTCCTCTGTATCTTTATTGTTTCCGTTGTATCCTACTTTTTCTTCCTGGTTGCCTTTTTTACAAAACAGGAGGCAGTATGGCAGACGTTCACTTGGTCTTATTGGAAGTCTCTGTGTAAGATCCAGTTTCTACAGCAGTCTAAGGAAGAGGGTGGGGTCTCACCTACAGCCCTCAGGTTTTATTAACTGGCATCTTTCTCTTTGCAGCTTCAATTGGTATTAAGATTGGACAATGACCTTTGGGTTACTTGTTTAGTGAGTTACTTCCGTTGGGCGAATCGATAGTCCCATGTATGGGCATAGTGGGCACAATAGACTTCAAGCAAACCCGGTTCAAGACTCTAAAAGTCTTCCACCTTCTCTGGGGTTCCTTCAGGAGAATATTTTCCAGCACTACCCTGCTAAATCAGATCACATATTTGGGCTATAAACCCAAATTTCCCAATTGTACTCATGACGGTTTCAGGGATACCTGGGGAAAGGCTAATCTCCTGACTTAAGGCCAACTATTTGAGAGTGTGGTTCTCTCCTCATTTGGTAATCTACAACAACATGTTCCTCTTCCGCCAACTATCTTCTTCATATATTTGCAGATATGGCATTTTATCTCTAGCCATAAGGAAGAGGTCTTGAGTTGTACCACAACTCCTATCTCGACCTTATTAGGAATGCTCTGTTTAAGAGAAATATTGGACTGGTCTGCAAGTCAATCTATTTGTCATCTCATATTCAGGTGGACAACCTGTTTAGGCAAGGGCTAGTAAGTGGAGTACTCAGCTTTACATGGAAATCAGATGTGCGGACCTACGGTTTAGTGATCTGTTGTTTCATTCAGCTTTGAATGTATCCCGTATCGAGGTACTTCATCTTAAATGCATTAATGACTGGAATTACACCCCGCAGTCTCTTTATTATGAAGCTACAACCAGATGATCATTCTTTGCGTTGTGGACTGGCAGGAGCTGAAGCGGTTCATGTGTTTGCGTCATGCTCATTGTTATGCTTATTTTGGGAATTTGTCTTTGGCAAATTAGTGGACATTTCTAAGTTGTGGAGGATCCGAAGCAGATTATATTGGGTTATTTACCAGCTATTTCTTCCTACTTATCTGAGCTATATTTTTTTCCTATAACTTTGGCTAGACTGGTTCTGGTAAGATTCTGGCTTACTAGCGAGGCTCCAGATCCATGGATCTGGTGGCAGAAGTTTCTGAATCGGTTGGGGAAGGTATTTACTGAAAACTATCCTCGGAGGAAAAGGTTAGGTAAGATCTGGGATCCCATGCGGTGCTGGCTGGCGGAGGTGGCTCCCCAGGACTGGTCTGTATAGCTTTGTAGTTTTGTAGGCCTATTTGTTTTCCACAATGCTCTCCCCACCCAATTTCTTTTTGCTTAATATCATAAGATCATGGTCTGTAATTTTGCAAAACACTTATTTCTAAGGCAATGGTGATGTTTGTTATGTATTTCGTGGATTGTTGGTCCTTTTTTTCTCAGTTAGGTCACTTTTCTGTTTATTTGCCTTATAAGTTTTTGTCCTCTTGCGCTTGGCTTTTGTCATAGAAAACGTAATAAAAATCATTAAAAAAACTAAAAAAAACAGATTGCCAGTTCAGGTTACACTGGGAACCAATGTCAACAGTGTTAGCCTCGCCACAACGTGTCAATACCAGAAGAGTAGTCTATATGGCTCACAGACCTTTGTACTGATTTTCTATGTCCAGTGGATATGTAGCAAATGTGTAGTGGTAAGACCCCTTTGTGTGGTGAAAGTCTAAGTATATGGACCAGTGGGAAGCACTTTGCATGACACGGTGGAGTGTAAATACAGCTTCCCTAGACATTGGAAGCACTAACTGCATCTGTGTAGATGGAGGGTGGAGACCCAGAACGGAAGTGAGGGAGAATGGAGAAAAAGCTACCCACTAAAATTTTGAGAGGTCCTTGTTAGCAAAGGGCTGTTTATTAGTTATTCCTGAGTGAAGAGATAAGTTAGATTGTTGGGAAGAGGGGTATGGAAGAGGTTTGATTAAAGGTGACAAAGTTTGTATGCAGGGATGCCCTTTTGTCTGTTTTGACTGCTCAGGAAGGCAGACACCAGCCAGCTGCTGAAATCCCACACTTCATTTTGTCCTTGTTTTGGATACCCCTGATTGCCATCAGCTCTATTGCTACTGAAGAGAGAGCCATCACCTAGCAGAAAGGCTGTGTCCGAGCTACAGAGAGAAAACATTTGAAAGAGAAAAGAGAATCATTCCGAATCAGCTCTGAAACCTCAACAGTGGAGCCGTGTTCCGTGTTTGGAAAATGATTACAAATGTAGGACTGTGATCCATCTGTAGGCTACAAGAATAAAGGTAACAAAATGTCTCTATTCATTTAGTGTCTTATTTCTTACAGTATTTGTAATAATAGCAATTAATAAAATATCTCTGTGCGTTTCTTTTCTTCTATGTGTTTGATTTATATGTGTCTTTCTGCGATTTACTGGGAGAATTAATTTATGTTCCAATCACACTCAGTTAAATTAATTGTAATTCTACTCCTTTGCTTGTGGCTCCTTGACAGAATAATTTCTCTGATGGCCCAACAGAGTAGAGGCCATCAGAGGAAGGACTTTATACTTCCTATTTAAGGTAAAACTTCCAATGTCTGGGACCATTAGTTTTTTGTTTAAAAAAATAAACTGCAATTTGGGAGTTTTATTTGAAAAGCAAAAAAATTTTTTAATGTGTGCTGCCCTGGCCATCAGGTCTGATGGTACTGTATGTCTGAATTTTCGTGCATAGATAGGAAATGCCATGATATTGTTCCATATCAATGTGGAGAGATGTCCACAGGACTTACGTACAACTCTAAATGTGGCAGGTGGATGTCTCTCAGAATGGCAGAGGTTTTATCCTCCACCACCCTGACAGAGTGAACTCCATCCCCCAAATGTTAAGTTAGGTCCAAAGTTTTTCTTCTTTCTGTCGTGAAATTGGAATGAAGACTCTGAATTACACTGTGCTGGTGACTTTATAAGAGGCTCTATGTAATTGTTCCTTTTTGGATAGGATCACCCTAAATATCAGATTACACTATGGGCTCGATTACGCTATCGGAGGCTTTCTGCCCGACATCGTAGGTTTCAGTCCGACCGCCATATTAGGATGTCGGGGTCAGAGTGAAACCTGCGGGGGGATTCCTATATGCTTCCGATCGGCTCAAGCCCGTTGGAAGCCACAATAATCCCCTTATGCGGGTGGAGCCAGGCTCGACTCCTCCATCTGGATTATGATGGCACTTTCCGACAGCCTTTTTATGTCGGCCTTTCTGACATGGATAGGCTCTCAGAAAGTGTCTTTGGGGGCCCCTAGCAGGGCCCCCTTTCCCCCTGGCCCTCCGCTATGGGGCCTGGATGGGCACCTGTGGTGTTGCCCTAAAGATCCTCAAAAACGGCATGGTGCCTGCCATAGAGTGCAGGGATGTTTGAAAGCATCCATTTCCCCAATGGCAGCTTGTGTTGCGGACCTTTTTCACCACCCGCTCAAGCTGCCATTAGGAAATTGATGTTTTCGATCTTCCATAGGGCGGTTGCATCTAAATTCGGTGGTCAGAACTGCCGACCTATGGTCGGTCGGTTCCAGACCACAACGGCGTACGCTCGACTTCGTAATTAGGCCCTAGGAAGCATTTCCAGTTATGGAATTTGTATTTGCAAATCATTGTTTTCAGATGTTTTAGTTCGATTTGTTTAATTGATCTGAGCAAAATTTTTACATTTGAGATTCCGCTGAGTTGCAGAAAAAGGTAGAAAAATTGGTGCTCTGATAACATGGAGCCTTTTTGTAATCCTGTATCTAGCCCTGGTGCATTGCCATGGCTTAGTGTGTAAAAGTGAGTACATAGTTTTAGAAGAGTAAACAGCTTTTCCTAGTCAAAAGTTCTAATCATCTTTATCACTAGCCATCTCTGCAGATCAACATAAAGGAGTAGGTACATTTGTGGAGCACAATACAGCCCCATAAAGGGTCTCCCAGGTCACTGTGTCTTGGCCCATGGTATGATGGAGTGGCATTCTGTACCATGTCTGTCAAAATAACATGGAAATATTCAACCATTTGGGACTTTTATACCTATAAGTTAGTACCTGCATCTATGCAAGGTTTAGCACTTAAAATCTCATATTGCAAAATCTGAAAGTTTATGACCACAAAAGTACTTATCGTTATGTGCATAACCTCTTTTAGGAGTTAGAAAATTCTTTTGACTCGTGAAAGGTCTTTTGCAATTGTTTCTGAATTGCAAATGGGAAGGAACATAAAAGGGGTTCCCGCCTCCCCTTTCCGATCTGGAAAGGCATGTAACAATAGTTTACATCTGCAGTTGCTGTGGCAACCCATTGATTGGCTAATGACCCCCAAGTTCGGGTGGTGGCTACTTTGCAAAGGGGTTTCTTTTCTATTTGTGAGGTACCTGCCCAACAGTACATATATCTGCTATTTAGTAAGCAACCAGGTAAATGTCTTTCCTATATTCCAGGCTACCTGTCAAATAGTCTATAGTTTACCAACAGCCAGGTAAATTATTAAGTTTATTTGCTCTTTGCATAGCTGTGGGCCATACTGTACAGAATGTCTGCTTTCTAGCAGCAGCAATTAATGAGTGAAATGTATTTGTTATTTGCTTGATTGCTGGTTAAACCGTACATAATCTCTGCCATTTACCAAGTGGCTGGGTGAATAGTGACGTTTTTCTGCTATTTGCATGACCGCTGGCCAAACAGTGTAGAATCTCTAATATTTAGCCAGCAGCTGGGTGAATAGTGAAGTTTCTCTTCTATTTTAAAGTTGCCGTCCATCTAATAAATGATTTATTCTATTTAGGCAGTCGTTTAGAGATGGGAAAGCCACTGAAAGTTCTAGCCAGTCTTGAGCCTAAAACCTGACTCTGGCTCAGCTCGAGGTCCTGTTGGAATCTCAAGCCAATAATGAGTTGAGCGTTCATGTGACTTCTGCCTGCCACCCTACCTCTACCAATGATGTGCGTTAAAGCCAGAGCCGTCGATTTTGGAACTGGAGAGCCACATTCTAGTCTCGCCTCTGGCTCAACATCCTGTGATTCAGGGCAAATAGCATCATTTGCCCATGCCTACAAACAATGAATGTGACCTGATGTAATGTAACTGGTACTCATGTAAAGCACTTCAATAACTTTGGGTAAAGTTTGCGCTCTATATAAAATGCAAAAAAATGCACAATTAAGGCCTTAACATAAGGAAAGACAAATGAATAATCATTCACTACATATTGTCTTGCAAGTGAAACCACAAAACCTGGATAAATCGTGCTTTCCCGCTTAAATTGTGTGCTCTTAATATTTTATTTCACAAAAACTCCTTTTTTCTTCATTGTTGCATATGAAAGCGCTTTCAAATATGTGAGTTCAGAATACCTGCTGTACAAAAACCTGTTGTTTGATTTAACCCCTTCAGCGTGGCATGGATTACCGCGCCGTGCTGAAGGTTCCGTGCGCGGGAGGTTCCGTGTCGGAGCGGTTCCGTCATCCGCACAGCGCAACCGACGCGCATGACGGAACCGCTCCGTCACTCGCATCGAAGGGGTAAATAGACTAAAATGTTGCTCTATATCAATCTTTGATCAGGGTTTACATGACAAATGTATTGCCTCTTAGTAAACCGATGTTCTTTTTAAAAACTATTACTTTTAATCAGTACTTATTAGTGCAGTGTTATATAATGTGACGTATCTGCTAGATACTTCTAGCAGCAGATCCCTTACCTTTGAATTCCCAGGCATCAGGCTGGGTCCGGAAACTTTTGCTGAGCAGTCCCCCTTGTGTGTGGCATCAGGTGGCTCCTTCCGGCTCCCCAGGACGTCATCTGTGTCGGTAATGTCGGTTATGACATCGTAATGCCTATATAGGTGCCACCCAGGCACACGGACTTCAGTTCTTTTCTTTCCACACCAGTTAAGCACTGATCCAGGAAGAGCTGCCCCTCTGCCGCTTTTTTGCAGGTTTTTTCTCAACTTTTTCCGAATTCTGAGATTTTTTCCCACTTTGTGTGCGAGGCATGTCTTTGAGAAAGACAGGTTTCAAGCTGTGTGGTGCTTGTCACCGCATGATGTCAGTTACTGATCCCCATCTCGTATGTCTTTGGTGTCTCGAGCGCCACCACAATTCGAAGTCATGCTCGGACTGCTGGGGCATGGTTCCAAAGGCCTTGAGGGAGCGAGCGATGAAGCTCATCGTGGCCTGAAAGTTGACACTGACAAGCGAGTCTCCACAGAGGTCCCTGTAACGATCGAAGAATAGGAGGTCACGGGAGTGCTCCCGGAGCCCTAAGTCCTCTAAATCCCATTTGAGGTCTACTCAGGCCACTCAAGGAAGAGACAGAAGAAGAAGAGGATGTCTAAGGGGTCTTCACCTTCACCTCGGCTGTTGTCCGTTGTTGAAAGAGGTAAGAAGCACCGACGCTCTAGGCATGGTTCCGTAGAGCTGGAGCGGAGCCAGAGTTGAATTTGCGCCTCCAACCCTTTCCGGGAGCAACTCCCGCTCAAATAAAAGAATTTTGCAAGGCCATGCATCGCGTTTTTAAGCAGAATGACTCTGCTGGTGAGCCTTCGGGCCCCGCGGAGTCAGAAGAGGCCCTATAGGGTTCGACGTCTTCGGCTCCGGCCATGCCGCCGGTGGGACCTCAGGGATCTGATGCAGGATCCGGGCCAACACCGGTCATGCCATTGTGACCTTCCTCTGTCTCTTAGTAGTGGGGAGAACCTTGGTTAGATTTGTTCACCTTCAAAGAGAATGCGCAGTGTCAGCAGTACTGTGTGCTGGAGTTTGCAAGGCTGCTATCGCTCGGTGACGCCTTTTGTCATGAGTGCTGTTTGGGCCTGTTGTATGCCTTTCCCCCCATACCACTCTTACCCAGGGTTCTGAAGAAGATCAGGAGCCACCGGGCCCAAGTCATTCTTGTGGCTCCGGACTGGGCAAGGAGAGTCTGGTATCCAGACCTTCTGAGAATGAGCATCGATCCTCCAATCAGGCTGCCCCTTCAGGATGATCTTCTGTCGTAGCAGTAGGGGAGAGTTCTCCACCCGAACCTGTCAACTCTCCACCTCGATTCGTGAAAATTGAGCGGCAACAGTTGATAGCGTTTGAGCTTCCTCCCGAAGTATGTAACTTTATTCTGGTAGCCAGGCGTCCCTCCAATAAGACTGTATACACGTGCCGTTGGCTGAAATTTGTTCTATTGTGTACAGAAAGGTCTATTGACCCTATTTATGCTTCTCTTTCTACTGGTCTTTTGTTCATTCTGACTCTTGCCCAGCAGGGCTCTGCCTTGGGAACTCTCAAGGGTTACCTTTCTGCTCTGTCTACTTTTTGCGGCTGCCAGACCAGCCCTCTCTCTTCAAATCTCCCATTGTACATAGATTTCTGAAAGGGCTGGGTCACCTGTTTCCACCTATGCACTTTGTTATGCCGCAGTGGGACCTTAATTTGTCTTCACCTATCTGATGTGCGCTCCCTTTGAGCCTCTATACAATTGTGCCCTCCGGCTGTTGACCATCAAAACAGTCTTCTTGGTGAACTGCAGGTGTTATTTTACTTGCCTTCTTATCTTATGTGCTTTCCGGACAAGGTGGTGCTTCGCACCCGGATATCCTATTTGCCAAAGGTTGTGGTACTGTAAATTTCGGAAATCATGTTGGTAGCATGGTCCTACCCTGCCGATTTTGGTATCAGCGAACCGCAAATGACTAATGCGGTATGTATGAGTGTTTTCGTCATATGTCACCGATGAATTCACTGTGTATACGATACAACATGTCGAACCCTCGGGTTCCATTTTAAAAGGGTAACCATTTTGTGGTTGCCCTCACATAGGCTGCGCTTTGAGGCCATGCCTAGGCCTAAAGGACACGCAATCTTTCTATGACTTCTTTGTGACCTATGCAAACTGACTCCGCTGCCCGAGGTCAATCCTGCCCGGCTGGTTCCTTTTACTGAGGCCTTATGGGATTAGCATCAGGGCCCAACACATCATAAAGTCGTGTATCCCACGCGACTTCTGACTAATCCCTTTCACACCTGACTCTGTTTCCTACTTTATGGCTTGTTTTACGAGGGAGAGGTGTCCGTTTTATTGGGGTCTGCTGATATCTGATGAGGGTTCTGATCCTCGCTGGGTAAATAATTATGTGCTGACCGAGCTGAAATGTGGGATTATCATCATGACTGTGCTCTTTCTTTCGAAAATATGTGAACGACCACTTGTAAAAGAGGGGCGGTGTTGCCCAGAGCGCAATATTCTGTATATAAGAAAAGACTGGTTTTTGGTTGGGAGCAGTCTCCTGAGAACATACATCGTGTTGTACTTCTCGGATACCTGTGATTGGTCTGCAGCCAATAAATACGATCTTTGACTTCACCTAGAAGACTTTGTGTTTCTGTGGTCCGAGACAGGAAGAACTCGAAGTCTTCGGGTGTGTCCCCTGGCACCGCTGGTTGGTTCTGAATAACTATAAACAAGGTCAGAGTAACTATCAACAACCCCAACAGTTTCAGAGTAACTCGCAAAGGTTCGGGTATTCCCAACCGCGTGTTCCTGTGGGTCCCAATCAGTGTTCGTATTGCAAACAAGAAGGTCATTTTAAGTATAGTTGTCCTATATTGTTGCAGCGCACGAATAATGCTTATGGCGCGAGAGGTAGAGGTGGCCAGCAAGCTCCTAGAGGTAGAGGGCATGGGAATGTTCCCCAGAACGCGCGTCCTCTTCCGCCTCAAAATACGATGAATAGTTTTGATCAGCAGGCCAATGTAACTAGTGGGACAGCTCAGTACTATAATAACGACTATTATGCAGAAGATGGAAATGCGGAAGGTAATGATTACTAGGACAGCCATAGACAAAGAGAGGGAGTTGTTACAGTGCCAGTGGATCAGAGTGGACCGTATGTTAAGGTGACTACAGCGGGTGTGACAGAGCCTTTTCTATTGGATACTGGTGCTGCAAAGAGTTCAATTATGCACTCAAAACTCCCTGGCGCGCCTTTGTCTGGCGAAATGAATGTTTCAGTAGGTTTTTCTGGCGCCCCGGTTAGGAACCCGATCTCTAGTCCTATGCCCCTTTCTGTTGGACCTTGTGAGCTGAAAGCACCCCTTATCCTAACGACAGGTTGTGGTGAAAACCTGTTAGGATTAGATTTGTTAAAGAGATTACATGCAACATTATATTGTTCCCCCTCGGGAGTACAACTTACACTGGGTAGGGAAGTGATTTCTCCAATGTATTTGTCGAAGAATAAACTGCCAGCTGAATTGTCGTCTCTTCCGGATGTCCTTTGGGCTACTGGTCCTAATGATGTGGGTCTCTTGGAAATATCGCCATATGTGGTCACTTTGAAAGCCAATGTTAAATTGCCACGCATTCCCCAGTACAAGATCTCTAATGAAGGTGAGAAAGAGTTGTTAGCGATCATCTATGACCTGATTGAAAAGGATGTAATTGAAGAGACAAGAGGCAACGTTTGCAATAGTCCGGTTCTGCCTGTTTTAAAACGTACTGACCCTTCTCAGCCACCTGTTTACAGATTTGTGATCGATCTTAGAGAGGTCAATAAGATAGTTGGGCCACAGTTTCATGTTGTCCCTGATATAACTGCCTTGTTAACTATGATCCCAGCTTCCGCTGCTTGGTTCTCAGTGATTGATTTAAAGAATGCTTTCTTTAGCATTCCGATTGCAGAGGAGAGCAGGGATATTTTTGGTTTCAGTCTAAGAGGTCGTAGCTTCCGCTTTAAACGCGCTCCGCAGGGCTACTGTGAAAGTCCATCAATATACAGTCAGGCTTTAAAGGCGAAGCTTGATACAATTGTCTTACCTAGTGGTGCTACACTTATTCAGTATGTTGACGATTTACTAATCGCCGCGGATACTGAGGAGATTTGTAAAGAAGCGACATCGTCATTGTTGCGTCATTTGTCTGCCTTTCATCACAAAGTATCTCTCTCAAAACTGCAATATTATCGACAAGAAGTGACCTACTTAGGTCATCTCTTGTCGAAGGAGGGAAGGAAACTGACCCCAGAAATAATTCAGGCCATTGCACAATTGAGCGTGCCAAGAACACAGAGAGAAGTGCGTGCTTTCTTGGGTATTACTTCATACTGTAGGCAGTGGATCCCGAGTTTTTCTTTGCTGGCAAAACCTTTGAGAGCATTAACATGCAAAGATACACCGAATCCCGTCCCATGGTCTGAAGAGTGTCAGAAAAGTTTTTCGGAATTACGTAAGGCATTATGTTCGGCTCCTGTATTGGGTACCCCAGACTACAGTAAACCTTTTACATTGTATGTTCACGAGAAAGAAGGTTGTGCGTTGTCAGTGCTGACACAGTCTTTTGGAGACAGACAGCGTCCATGCGCGTATTTTTCGTCGACTTTGGATCCGGTAGCCAAGGCATTGCCAAGTTGTTTGAGAGCCACAGCGGCAGCAGCTGTTTCTATTCGACAGTCTGCTGGGTTAGTAATGAACAACACGTTGATTGTAATGGTGCCACACGCAGTGGACACGTTATTAAACAGGACCAAGACACAGCACTTAACTAGTGCTCGATTGTCAGGGTACGAGTTGACACTGCTAGCGAGTCATGTGCACATAAAGAGGTGCAATACGTTGAATCCAGCTACTTTATTACCGATTTCAACAGACACAGATGAGATTGAACAGCATGATTGTCTGTTCAGAACAGAAGAAGAAACAAAAGGGAGAGTGGATCTTAAAGATACTCCCCTGGTTGAGTGTGATGGTACCTTATGGGTGGATGGTTCGTGCTTCAAGCTTCCGAATGGTGATACGACTGCTGCATATGCTGTCACGACTTTGCACACGATTGTTGAAACTGCACGTATACCACATAATTCGGCTCAAGCAGCAGAATTAATTGCACTTACAAGAGCATGCGTGTTGTCGAAAGGAATGAAAGGGAACATATATACTGACAGTCAGTATGCCTTTGGCGTGGCCCATAGTTTTGGGCGCTTGTGGAAAGAACGTGGGTTCCTGACTTCGCATGGAACTAAGATTCAGAACGGTCAGTTGGTGAATGATCTCCTTGAGTCGTTGACCTTGCCATTACAAGTTGCGATTGTGAAATGCAGTGCACACAAGAAGGTTATTGATGATGTTGGTCGTGGTAATGCGTTTGCTGACGAAATCGCGAAAGAAACAGCAAAAGATGTGACGAATCGAATGTATGTTGCAGGCCCTGCAAGATGGGTTGGTGTTGTTGGAATGTGTCAAGACACGATAGAGAGTGTGAAGTCCCTTCAAGCTGAAGCCACGGAGAAAGAATTGAGCATGTGGAAAGAAAGTAAGGGTAAATTGGATGAAAATGGTTGTTGGATTGATTTGTCAGAACACCGGCGATGGTTGTTACCTGATGCATATGTGCTTCCAGTGGTCACGCTGGCACATGGAATGGCGCATATCAGTGTGAAAGGGATTTGTAAGTTGTTGGCTCCAGTATGGCAGAATGCTGGAATTCCCAAGTGTGCAGAGAATGTGGTAAAAAATTGCATGGTATGTTTGAAATACAATCCTGGTAGGGGAACCCCAACTCCAGCTGGTCATTTTGCGCCTCCAACGTATCCGTTTGAGGTTTTGCAGCTAGATTTCATCCACATGGAAAGGTACAACAATTTGAAATATGTACTTGTTGTTGTCTGCGCTTTTTCAAGGTGGATAGAAGCATATCCCCTAAAAGACAATACTGCCTTATCCACAGCTAAAGCCCTTGTCAAAGAATTCTTCCCTAGGTTTGGAATGCCAAGAATGGTATGGAGTGATAATAGGAGTGAATTTGTGGGACGAGTAATGAAGAATGTATGTGAGGGACTAGGCATAAAGCAGAAGTTCCACGCTGCAAATCACCCCCAATCAGCTGGACTAGTAGAGTGTTACAATGGCACATTGAAGCTCAAATTAGCCAAGATCCAAGCGAGTTCTGGTCTTAAATGGCCTGACGCTCTGCCCTTAGCACTCCTATCAACAAGAATGACTGTGCATTCACGAGTGGGACTTAGTCCCTACGAAATCGTGTTTGGCCGCCCGGCCAATGTATGGGGAGTGCCAAGACCTACAAAATTCAGTGAGATCGAACACCCAGTACTGCTTGATTATTTGTATGAATTGACGGCTAAATTGCGTGTTTTACACCAACAGGTGCATGATACTCTGCCTCAGGTCTCTGAAGCTCCAGGACATCCTATCAATCCTGGATCATGGGTGCTGGTCAAAAACTTCAAAAGGACGAAGAATGACGAGCCCCGTTGGACTGGCCCCCATCTCGTCCTTCTTTCCACGAGATCAGCTGTTAGAGTAAAAGGGAAAAAGAACTGGATACACGGCGTTCACTGTAAGAGGGTCCCTTTGCCTTTGCCTTATGACCAGTGGGTCCAGAAAGGGATCGCTGATTCAGAGACTGAGACTGTGCCTCGTTTTCTGCCGTTTAGCGATGCACGAGTAAAAGGAACGCTTTCTCAGAAGGAAAGCGATGACATCCTGCAAGAAACTGTGCCACCGTCAATTCGATTGGACACTACAGAACCTGAACTCTTGTTTCAAGACCAAACAGTACCTACAAGAAGTCGCTACTATACTGCCGGTCAGGAAGCGGGAGACTTTTTCCTGGGTTTCCTGCCGTTTTGGGGACCAATGGTCAATAGTAGGAACCTGAGACAACTGACTCGTGTAGTTGAAACCACTGTTAATGTAACGGCTGGTGCCCTTGGTAACTTGACAGCTGAGCTCCAAGCAGATCGCCTCATGACGTTGCAGAACCGTATGGTTCTAGATGTCATACTTGCAGACCGTGGTGGGGTATGTAAGGTTATCCAATCAAGCTGTTGTATTTTCATACCAGATACCGCTCCGACAGTCTATCAAGCCATCTCCAAACTGCATAAGATTTCCGAATCCATCCATGTGGATAAAGGAGATTGGTCGATGACGGGGTGGTTCTGGGGACTGATATCAGCTTGGGGATGGAAGATTCTAATAGTCACTGGGACGATCTTAGCCATTCTTTTCCTGTTCTGTCTATGTGTACAGTGTGCTCCTGTAATGTGTAGCCTCTGTGTTACATCATGTGTAAGGAGACCTGTATCAAGAGACGAACTAAGCAATAGGATGATGCTACAGCAACATCTTCATCACTTTATGAATATAGACCTGGACTCAGATTAGTATGAGTATAGTTATTGCCTATGTAAGGGCAAAAGGAGGGTCTGTGGTACTGTAAATTTCGGAAATCATGTTGGTAGCATGGTCCTACCCTGCCGATTTTGGTATCAGCGAACCGCAAATGACTAATGCGGTATGTATGAGTGTTTTCGTCATATGTCACCGATGAATTCACCGTGTATACGATACAACATGTCGAACCCTCGGGTTCCATTTTAAAAGGGTAACCATTTTGTGGTTGCCCTCACATAGGCTGCGCTTTGAGGCCATGCCTAGGCCTAAAGGACACGCAATCTTTCTTTGACTTCTTTGTGACCTATGCAAACTGACTCCGCTGCCCGAGGTCAATCCTGCCCGGCCGGTTCCTTTTACTGCGGCCTTATGGGATTAGCATCAGGGCCCAACACATCATAAAGTCGTGTATCCCACGCGACTTCTGACTAATCCCTTTCACACCTGACTCTGTTTCCTACTTTATGGCTTGTTTTACGAGGGAGAGGTGTCCGTTTTATTGGGGTCTGCTGATATCTGATGAGGGTTCTGAGCCTTGCTGGGTAAATAATTATGCGCTGACCGAGCTGAAATGTGGGATTATCATCATGACTGTGCTCTTTCTTTGAAGCGAAAATATGTGAACGACCACTTGTAAAAGAGGGGCGGTGTTGCCCAGAGCGTAATATTCTGTATATAAGAAAAGACTGGTTTTTGGTTGGGAGCAGTCTCCTGAGAACATACATCGTGTTGTACTTCTCGGATACCTGTGATTGGTCTGCAGCCAATAAATACGATCTTTGACTTCACCTAGAAGACTCTGTGTTTCTGTGGTCCGAGACAGGAAGAACTTGAAGTCTTCGGGTGTGTCCCCTGGCACCGCTGGGTTGGTTCTGAAAAACCCAGTACTTCAAGGTTATGACCTCTTTCCATTGGGGTCAGTCCATCACGTTGCCCACCTACTTTGTTCCCCCGCAAGAGGAGTGTCTCCACCGGCTGGACCTAAAAAGAGCACTGTCATTCTACCTTGAAAGGCACAAAAGAGTTCTGAGTGGATGACCAACTCTTTGTGGAGTACGTGGGAGCGAAGAAGGAAAGGACAGTGCAGAAAAGGACCATCTCTCGGTGGGTCATTCTCTGCATTAAGATCTGTTATACCCTGGCAACAAAGCAGCCCCCTAAGGGATTAAGGGCCCATTCCACAAGGTTGAAGGCTATGACTACGGCCTCAGCTCGGGGGTGTCCCAGTCCAAGACGTCTGTCAGGCAGGAACGTGGGCATCATTGCATACGTTTGCACAGCACTATTGCCAGGATGGTCACTTTGTTACTCGGTCCTGCAGAACTTTCTAGTTTAAGGTATTAGTCCGCACCCACCACCGGGTTGGTATGGCTTCAAAGGTAAGGAATCTGCAGCTAGAAGTCACTTATCAGATGAATTAGTTACTTACTTTTGGTAACGCATTATCTGGTAGAGACTATCTAGCTGCAGCTTCCTTACAGACCCACCCATACCTCCCCGCTTTGTGGACTAATATTGTAGGGCTAGGGTTACTCCCCTTTCCGGGCCCTAGTTTTGCACACGACTTCGCCAGTTACTTCGTGGCTCTGCGCTTCTGGTGTGGAAAAAACGGAAAGAAAAGTACTGACGTCCGCCCGCCTGGGGGGTGCCTATATATTCACAGCAACGTCATAACCGACGCTACCAACGCCAACAATGTCACATGGAGCCGAATGAAGCCACCCAACGCTGCACCCAAGGGGTATTGTTCAGCAAAAGTTTCTGGACCCTGCCTGACGCCTGGGAATTCAAAGGTAAGGAATCTGCAGCTAGAAAAAGTCTCTACCAGATAATACGTTTTCTGAAGGTAAGTAACTTGTTCATTAATGCCTAAGCTTCTACATGTTAAATAAATATGATTTATTTTATTTTGATGAGACTTTATCATATTTGACGTGATGTTTGTTGTATGATGTACATAGCAAACATTTTCAGGGCTCAGCTTTGGCACGGGTTGTAAAAGCTGAGCCAGATCTTTGACTCGTCTCTAACTGGGCCTTCCCTGTTAATTTGTTGGTTCACCCACCTTTATAGTTGCTATCATTTTGCAATGCTATTATCCCTTTTTAGCCCACTGTCCTCCTTCTCCCTTATTTCCCTTCACTGTGCATCACTGCATATCCCAGTTACTTATCAATCCCATGAGAGCATATGTGGCCAAACTTGTCCTCTGACTGCAAGCCGCCTCACTAGCTGCTTCCTAGAACAATTGGCCTTGCATGGCTCTGATCTTTTCCATGCTAAGGTTTTGTCTCTACACTTAAGGCTTTTGTGTTTTTCCTTCCACATGTCAGGTTGGCAATACTGTCGCTTCTGCAGAAGGCTTCTTGAATACCCGCACATCATCACACTGGATGAAGTGCCGTAGGCACATCATTTGCTGCAGGGAGTGTGACTTCTAGTCCCTCGAGCCCATGCCCCACAAGCACAAATTCCCCTGAGTTACATGCCCACACCTGTGGAAAGAATTCATACTTGATTGAAACATTCATATGGGAGACTTTTTAACTTTAGGGTATTAGTCTTCTTTGTTCTTCCAGGAGACCAATGGAAAGAAAGACCAGAGGCAAGAGAGCCAAGGCCACAGAGATCAGATAAAGGTAAACCAAGTGGCCAGAAGTGAATGGCAACAAATAAGTAAAAACCTCTATACTGACCTATCTAATTTCAACATTGGCCAAAAACTCAAACCCAAGACATCTCCCCATAAACACAGTCTTATCACATGTATTTTCTTTATAGATTATTATTTTATTATGTATCAATAATATATTTTTTCCCATTTATTTATATATACATATCTATATATTACCTACTGGCGGTCGCCAGTAGGTAGTTATAGTTAGGACCACGTTTCCATAGGAAATCCGCAACATTCTATTTTGAATAACTTTGGCGCCGGTCGACGAATCCTCGCGAATTTTTCAAAATAGGTGGGGCGCTACGCTCCGCTCCTACCCTGAAAGTCTCGGGGGGATTCGTCAAGCGGGGGCTGAGATAAAAGGGGGGTCCCAAAACGCGTTTTTCCCATGCATTTTTCCATAGGACCTTTAGACAGGGCTACAGCCCGAACGGCTGAACAGAATTTAATGAAATTTGGCAGAGAGGTAGTCCCCAGGTCAAGGAAGTGCCTTTTGTAGGTTTGGTGTAAATCTGTTCAGTAGATTCTGAGAAAATAGCCTTTAAATCAATATATATATCTGTGGCAGCTTACGGTGCGCTTACCGTGCGCTTACCGTAAGCTTACCGTACGCGTACGGTGGCGTGCGCGAGCGCGATTCTGATTGGCTCTTAGATCTTAGTAAACATTCGAGTCGGTCGAAACCAGGAAGCGGCGGCCGCCATTTTCTCTCTCGCTTCCTGAGTTGGGCAGCAAAAACGTACCCCAAATATATGTAAAGAGGCAGTTTCATGAGATCCTAACCACCCAGCATTGATACAGGGGTCCCCAAACCACCCCCAAGCCAAAAAAAAAAAATTTTTTTTTTTCGGAAAATCGCCGATTACGCTTACCGTACGCGCACGGTAAAAAATTATAAAAAAAAAAAAACTATCCACATTCTACCCACCCAGTGTGCAAATGGTGCCCGAAGAATACATTTCACAAAGATGCGCAAAATATGTCACCCATGTGCGCACGGTGCGCGAAGCGCATCGTGCGTACATGGCCCATCCCGCTTAACGTGGGCACGCGGTGCGCGCAGCGCACCGCGTGACCACTGTGCGTGCACGGCACTAACTGCGTAGAGTGGGCACGCTGTGCGCGAAGCGCACCGCGTGCTCACTGTGCGCGCACGGTGCGCGAAGCGCACCGTGCGCGCACGGAACGAACTGCGTTAACTGGTCGCGCACGCCACGAATGGCGTAAAGTAACTTAGCATTTAAAAAACCTTGCAAATTCACTGAAAAAACCATAGGTTTCACACATGTTATAGTTAGCTGGACATTTTACTGATAAAAAACCAATGAAATTCCCCCGTTATAGTTACTGCAGGCAACTATAACTCACGCGACCGCAATCTTCTGCTGATGACATATGTGTCTTTATGAAAAAAAAATATTTGTAATATATGTAAAGCTAAAATTTAATGGAAGAAGACATGGGCAAATAAGTGTCTAAATACAGTATTAGCATCAGCAGAGGATTGCGGTCGCGTGAGTTATAGTTGCCTGCAGTAACTATAACGGGGGAATTTCATTGGTTTTTTATCAGTAAAATGTCCAGCTAACTATAACATGTGTGAAACCTATGGTTTTTTCAGTGAATATATATATATATATAGGTTTTCTTCTTTTTGTGCTCATAAGGTTATAAAATCATACACATGTTTACCAATTCATATGAGTGGACTCAATATGCACATTTAAAACACAAATCACAAAGTTGTGAGTAACCCCACACACAGCCATCATGCCCACATTCTCACCTATCAACCTATTCACTCATACTATCATACATACTAACAACACAAAAAGTGAAAATAAAATACAAAACATATATGGGATCCTATGTAACTTTGAATTCAGGACATAGACATTCAAGAGTTAGATTATTCTTCTCGACAGATTCTCTTCTTTTTTGTGTCCCTGATAGGATTCCCAAGTGTCTGGAAGTGGTCTACGCACGTTTCGGTGAAAAATTACTCATATCACCTTTATCAGGACCAATTACAGATTCAGTTAGTTATACCAATGAGACTGGACGGGGGTTATCTGTAAAAACAATAATGACTTACATCAGCCTGGGGAATGTCATAATCTACAATTATTCATTCATTCAATTATACATTATTCGGTTTCACTGCTACCGGGTTGATGATTTTAATGATCTTAAAAGGACCTATATAGCGAGGGTTGAAGATACTGTAGCGCCGAAAACGTATGTTTCTTGTGGATAACCACACCACCTCTCCTTCTTTGTACCCTGGTTCAGGTCTTCGATGTTTATCGGCTTGTCTTTTGTACGCGGTTTTTGCCTTCTGAATGTTTCTTTGAGTTTTTTTTAGAACCCTTTGGATCTTTTTGACCCTCATTTGTACTTCTGGTAGCTTTGTGGCCTCTCTTGGTAGGATAAAGGGTAGAAACCGGGGGTGGAAGCCATAGGTGACAAAAAACGGGGCATATTTAGTGGTGCTGTGTTGTGCACTATTGTAGGCTATTTCGGCGAGCCATAACCATTCAACCCACGCTTCGGTAGCACCGTGTACGTAAGATCTTAGATATTGTTTCAAGGTTTGGTTTAGCCTTTCCATTTGTCCATCCGTCTGGGGGTGGAAGCTCGTAGACAGATTTGAATCAATACGTAATGCGGCGCACCACACTCGCCAGAACTGTGACGTGAATTGTGTGCCTCTGTCTGTGACAATCGTCTTTGGAAGGCCATGCAGCCGTACTATATGCGTGAGCAGTAGTTGTGCTACTTGTCCAGCAGTAGGTATTCGAGGGCATGCAAAGAAGTGGCCCATCTTGGTTGAGCTATCAATCACCACCAATATAGTGGTACATCCTTGTAGTGGTATGTTTGGCCCCCATTAAATAGTGCCGCCATTCCTTAAATGCGTCTCGTATGGCGAGCAGTTCTTTTTCCGCTATTGTGTAGTTTATTTCTGATCCACTGAGCTTTCGTGACATGAAGGCGATGGGATGCAAAAGGCCGTTCTGGGGATCTCTCTGGGATAACACCGCCCCGATTGCTACTTCTGAGGCATCCGCTTCCACCAAGTATGGCCTTTCCAGATCAGGGTGGGCCAGCACTGGGGCCGTTGTAAATGCCTCTCGGAGCTGGTCAAACGCCTGTTGGGCTTCTGGAGTCCAGGCGAATTTGATCTTTTTCTGGAGTAGTTGCGTGATCGGGGCCACTATATCCGAAAAGTGAAGGATAAACCTTCTGTAAAAGTTGGCAAAGCCAAGAAAGGGTTGGACATCCTTGATGTTTGTAGGGATAGGCCACTTCTGCACTGCCTTGATCTTTCTTTCGGCCATGGTTTGCCCTTGTGCTGACAACATAACCCCCAAAAATTCCACCTGGTCAACGTGAAACTCACATTTACTGAGTTTACAGTAAAGTGCATTGGCTCTCAAAGCACCTAACACCTTTCCTACATGTTGTTCATGCTGGTTGACATCTTCTGAGTATATTAAAATGTCATCTATGTACACTATAGCGAATCTATCTAAATACTCCCGTAACACCTCGTTCAGAAAGTACTGAAATGCGGCAGGCGCATTGCACAACCCGAACGGCATTACTTGATACTCAAATAATCCGTATCGGGTGCGAAAAGACCTTTTCCATTCGTCACCCCTTCTCATACGAACGAGGTGGTATGCACCTCGGAGATCGAGTTTGGTGTAGACTACAGCCTTTTTTACCTGGTCCAGTAGGACCGATATCAGAGGAAGTGGGTAGCTATTTTTGATGGTCTCCTTGTTTAAGGCGCGAAAGTCAATGCAAGTTCTTAACTCTCCATTTGCTTTTGGTATAAAAAAAGGGGTGACGCAGCTGGGGATTTGGATGGCCTAATAAACCCATTCTCTTGGTATTCTTCCAAATAGTTTCGCAAATGCTCGTTTTCTTTCTCTGACAGTGCATAGATCCTCCCACAAGGCACTACCGCCCCCAGAACAAGATCTATCTGACAATCGTATGGGCGATGTGGAGGAAGCTTGTTCGCCTGTCTTTCATTAAAGACATCTACGTATTCTCCGTATATTTCAGGTAACACCACATCCTTTTCTGCAGCTGTGGCGATCATGTATTCCTTTCCTACTGACCTGTCTACGGGACTGTGTTCCGGAAGACAATTATGGGCACAGAACGGGGAATCAAAAACTATGCTGTGATCTGCCCAATGTATGGTAGGGTTATGTTTCGTTAACCAGGGTAGTCCTAGTATCACCCCATACAAGGGTGTCTTGATGATATTAAAGGTTAACCATTCAATATGGTTTTCCCCACAGCAGACCTCAAGTGAAGGGGTACAAAAACCAATGGGTCCTGAAACCAGGTTCCTACCGTCTACGGTCAGAACGGTTTCCAAATGTTCTTTAGCTACCTTGGGGATCTTTAACTTCTGCGCAACGCCTTCATCCATGAAGATGCCTGTCGCACCAGAATCCAAAAGAGCATTTACTTCTACTTTTTCTCCTTTGAGACGTAAGTGCAGACTCACAAAAAAATGGTCTTTCTCGCCTATCACGGAAGGGATTTCATACAGGCCCTTGGCATTTCCTCCCCCAATCCCTGGGCCTATTAGTTTTCCGCCTTTGGTACGATCGGGGAAGTGGCCCTCGCATACCCTCCCTCTCTAGCCTTGGGTTTAGCCAAGCAGTCTTTTACGTAGTGCCCTTTCTTCCCGCAATACATACATAGGCCTTGCTTTCTCCTCTGTTCCCTTTCTTCCTGTGTAAGGGTCGCCCTTACTGACCCTATTTCCATAGGTTCCGTTACTGAACCAGATCCCCCCACCGGTAAGCGTGGTTTATCGCTCCTCACAAAAGGATGGTCATAATTCTTTCTATCCCCCCTCCTTTCTGACAGACGATGATCCAACCGTCTCGCTAGGTTAATGAGTTCGATACAGGATCGGGGTTGCGGGTCTATTTGGGCTATGACGTCCTTCAACTCTTCCCTCAGACCATGGTGAAAGATGGCTGCTTGTTTATCTTCGGGCCAGTGTGTTTCGGCCACTAAATGCTGAAAAGCGTTCACATATACCAATAACTCCCGATTACCTTGTTTTAATTCTAACAATTCCCTATCTACTGAATACGACTGGGTTCGTTGATCAAATACTCATTCAAACTCCTCCCGAAACCCATCCCAGTCGTACAAAAAAGGATCATCTTTCCTTACCAAAGGAACCGCCCATTGCGCTGCATCCCCTGCCAAATATGAGATCAGGAAGGCTACTCTCGCTTGATTTGTACTAAAGACCTTGGGACGACAGGTGAAATGCATCATGATTTGTGATAAAAATACCTGGACCTTCTTTTCATCCCCATGAAATCTTTCAGGGGCTGCTAAGGGAATGGGCGTGGGAATTTCTACAGTAACAGGAGTGGGTTGCATTGAGGACGAGCCTCCTCCCCATGCACCTCCACCATGAGTTCTACTCCCTACTGCATCAAACGGATTACGCTGTAATCGTTCTACGCGCTCCTGGAACGCCGCTGTTTCTACTCTAGAGGCTGCTACCTCGTTTTGCACTATTTGTAAAGCGGCTATAACATCTTCTAGGGTGGCCATTGTGCCCCGAACCAACCGGGAAGTAAAACTAGTTAAAGGCCGGATATTCTGTCAGCTCTTATAGCTTCGAGTGGAATCCGTGGACCTCTTCAGGATTGGTTCGTTGCTCAAAAGGGTTCCACCCCTTGATCGTTTCCTCTCTGATAGCTACAACAGCACAAGAGACAGAGCGGATCAAGTGAGGGAAGGAAAGGATGGGGACAGCGGGGAGGGAGACCTGTAAAAATGTAAGCACAAGGTTATACACTAGATCTATGAGTAGTTGATACAGTACACATGGAACATGTAAAATGCCTGGAGTTTGTTCAACTACCTGTAAAAGAAAAGAACCAGGAATTTCATTGAATGTCATGAACAGTGCTGAGGTTCAGAGGTTTGCTGCAGCCTAGCTGCTTTTCAGTATTTACATTCCCCAACTAAGAACCTGCCAAAGTACCAAAAGGATTAATACATCCATGAAAGTTTTGTTATATCCCCTTTTTGTTTATTCCATCACATCCACCGTTCCTCAACACGGCTTCGCCCACGGAAGATTCAGGCACATAGTTGCCGGTTCGCAACCCGGCTTCGTCACTCAGTGCTCCCCAAATTAATACAGCATGTATCGCCTCAAAACTCTGATGTTTCTGAGTAAGGCGCAAATAGTTATCCTATTTCCCTATCAGCGGGAATTCTCTCTCTCTCTCATTCACTCGGCACACACTTAGATTGCTTCATCTTAATCGCCTAGAGTGATAGCGTTCGTAAATTCCAAAGACTGTGGCAGCAACAGGAGCAATGCACAAAGAACAAAAGGATCCCCCCTGTATCGTATATTACGCTGAGAATTCCAAAACAAACATCCCGGTGCGCTGAGCACCCTTACCCCACCGCAACAGCCTCTCGCCAGAACGTACTCCACCTCAGGAACTGTTAGGAATATCCGGCACAGCCTTGCGCGTCTGCTCCCTTCTTCACCCATGCGCCGCACTGGAAACGTCATCACGTGCCGGAAGAGCGAAGGCACGTCCCAGGCACGATGCACAGACTTCTGGGTAATGTAGTTTTCCTTCCGAATTTCCGCCGTTCGATCCTGACGACGAACCCACGGAACGGCTTCTTACACAATCTGACCTTTTTAAAAAACTTCGGGTCTCCATACTTGAACAAGAAATAGTGCTGGCCTTGACTGACATCCCCAAGCATTGCTGAAAATAATAAGGCCCAAAGATGAGCTATCAGGCATATTTGCTAGCATCCGGATTTTTTTTAATGAAAGGCATAATACAAGCAGATCTGGTAGTGTCAGCCCCCCTGTCCCTAGTTTCTTCCTCAACTTCCTCCATGCTATCCGTGGGCCCTTTGATGCCCATATAAAGAGAGAGGTGAAAGATGCTGGAACGGCGGTGAGGCAGCGGATCAGGTTCTCAGCCAGCAGGTATCAGGACCGAGTTTTTTGTGGGCACGAGTGGAGTCGGGTGAGGAGCAGAGGACCTGCGGGGGCGGGGATAGCCCAGAAGCAGATGGACGAGCTCCTATATTTAGAGGTATTAGCGGCGCCGGGTAGAGCAGGAGGAGAAAGTATATCCCCTGGTACGGCTACTGGGGGATGTGAATGCCTGCAGAGGGAGGTTCATGAACAGCAGGGAGAGGCGTATAGTACAGACTTAGCTATAGTCTCAGCCTCAATTTTAGCCGGGGGAAACAATATACTTGGAGGAGACCAGATGGCAGAAAGAGTCCCTAGAGTGGGGGGACAAACCGGACATGATACGCAGACTACAAAAAGTAAAAGTAGATATCTTCTGCGTTCTATCCCGGAGTCGACTGGAGGAGGAGGAGGACGGGGGAGTAGAGCCAAAGGAAAGGGGGAGAGTGGGGGAGTCTTGTCTCCGGCTCCGGTTTCAGTTCCAGCCCTGGTCTCCCCAAAGAAAAAAGGGGTAAAATCTGGAGGAAAGTTTAAAAGGTGTGGGCCTAAGGTAGCACGTCATTTATCAAAACCTCTCCCATCTTTAAGCTCCTATTTTAAGAAAATGGAGCAGATAGCGGCACCATCTGGAGAGGGGGGTAGGAAAGTAATATCTACTGCCCCAATATTATTGGAAAATATATTTTCTGTCCTATCAGAAAACCTGGATAAGGAGGTACAGGGGAATATTTGGGCGGAGAGGAGTGATGAAGTAGTGGATGGAGAGACAGAGATAGAGATGGGTTGTCCTGGTATCACATCATCTATTACTCATGGGTTGTCCCCTCTCCCCTTGCTCAAAGACCTATCATAAGAAATGAAAATGCAGGACACTCTGAGAATCAGCAAGTTATAGCTATAGGCGCGGGCTCAGCCTCGGGTGTAGAGATAGGTGCCGGTATAGAGACTGTCTTAGAATCAAGTACAGGCCATGGAGGGATGGCTGAAAGTGTTGTGGTAGGGTTGGAGAGCCAGATAGAAAAGATGTTTGGGAGTCTAAGACAAGATATTCTGACCTAAATCTGAGATCTCAGAAACAATTCAGAAAGGAATTCAGGACAAAAAGCGAGACTCTAGAAGGGAAAATCGATAGTATAGCACAGCAGACGGGCATATTGGAAAGTGAAGTGAAGGCTCTGTCTGAGGTTGTGACTTAAAATTCAAGGGAATTGGAAAAATTAAAAAAACAGAATAGAGCATTGGAGGAAGACATGGAGAGGCTGGAGATGCAGAGTAAACGCAATAATTTGAGACTTCCTATGATTCCAGAAGGGTCTGCGAAGGAAGATATTAAAGCTTTTATGTATAAGCTACTAAGAGAGGGGGTCCCGAGAGACAGACCGGACATAGAATTGGAGAAGGAGATTCAGAGAGTCCATTGGGACTCGTTTAGATTGAATCCAGCCAGGAAAGCACAGAGAAGAATCCTGATTAATTTCCAAACATACGCGGTGAAGGAATTAGTGCTGGGAAGAACCTTGAAAGAGGGAGTCTTAAAATATGAAGGTGTCAGCTACAAAATAAAGTCAGACCTGGGCAAGAGAACAGCACAGAGGCAGTGGGAGCTGGGATCCCGAATGAGTGAGCTCCGGAGTAAGGGTGCCCAGGTGCAGATGATGTTCCCTGCATTGCTGAAAGTAATGTGGCGTAACAAGATGTATAACTTCCAAAATCCAGAAGAAGTGGATGTTTTTCTGGTGCAGATGGAGTGATGGGTCATTTTGAGATAATATAGCGAAGCAGTGATAAAGTAGATGGAAGCAGAAGCAAAGGTTTTCATATATTATTGTATAAAGTCTGTATATAGAAGCCATTTTTCTCTTTTTCATTTGTATATGTAGAATTCTCTCTCTTCTGGAATTGGGGGATCACAAAGGGCGATTTTCAGCGCCCAGGGAGTAAAAAGGGGTTTTCCCGGGTGGGGGGGAGGTGGGGCACAGGGTGAGAGGAGCATAGGGAGAAAAAGAAAAAAAAATGTCCTCAGGATACTGAACTCTAAAGCGAAAATGAAGAATAATAAGCAAGATAGAAGGCACATGCCGAGGGAGTTGGCAAGTTGTGGGGGAAGTAGAAATAGAGTAGAGTATGGATAATCCCAAAAAAATACATTTTCTAACATGGTACGTAAATGGCCTAAGGGGTAGAAGAAAGGTATGTAGGGTGTTAGAATTTTTAAAAGAAAGTGATGTACAAATTATTTTTTTACAAGAGACACACCTAGAGAGAGAGGAGTGTAGGCAGTGTTTTGGTAAAGTATGTTGGGTCCGAGAGGTGTTGTGTTCAGACCAAAGGGGAAGTTCAAGAGGTGTGGCTATTATTATAAGGAGTGACTCTGGAATCAGAGTGGTGAAGTATGAGACCGATACTATGGGGAGAAGGTTGGTAGCCACAATTCTAATACAAGATAAGCTCTTGGTGTGTGCGGTGTATTACGGGCCGAACTAAGATAATCATGATCCTTTTGCAAAGCTTGAAATCTGTCTATTGGAAACAGAGGCACCTGTAATTTTAGGAGGAGATTTCAATTTAGTTCTTAATAAAGAGCTAGATAGAAAATCACGTGTTAAGTATGTTACCCCACCAAAAGCTTTTGCCAAATTAAAAAGTATGATGCAAGAATTTAATTTGGTAGATATTTGGCGCAATAAGAATAAGGAGATAAGGGATTTTACTTATTATAGTAAAAAGTATAGACATCACTCCCGTATTCATTTCTTTCTTGTAGACCAAGCTCTATATGCGGATATAGAAACAGTATAAGTAATCAAAGGTGGGGGAGAAAGAAGGAATAGCGATCCATTCAGCTTCCTTGTTCATATATCAAAATATCACTTGGGGAACGGATCACTTGTCCTGTGTAACCTGTCGTGTCTCCGTCTTTGACGGGGTCCTCTTGGTTATTAAAGAAGGCTTTCAGTTTTAACTTGCAACAGAATTCTGCCAGTTCACATTGCAGCTTGAATGTGTCTAGGGCGGGTGTGGGAACATAACCCAGGCCTTTGTTCAGGACATCTTCCTGTTCCTTTTTGTGTAGTTGTGGCCCATCTGTTGTGCCATCGGAGGGCCCATCGGTGGTGGCCCTTGAAAGAACGGGTTCATCCACCCGTGGAAGTTTGGGTTGTATGGCTGGAATGGTAACCCCTGTGGTTGATTACCATAGTGGGGTGTTTGCCACGTATTTGGTCTACGACGATTTGCACATCTATTTTGTCCTCTGTTCCTTCTGGGTGTGTATGTGTCATCACCACTCCAATCCGAACCTTCTGTGGAGGAGCCAGTGCTTGAATTGTTGTCAGACGTGTTGTCTTGGGCTGTGTAGTCCTCTGTACTGTATGGGTGCATACGTTCCATCGAAAATTTCTTTAGGTCTTTCCTATAAAGAAAATGCATGTGATAAGACTGTGTTTATAGGGAGATGTTTCGGGTTTAAGTTTTTGGCCAATGTTGAAATTAGATAGGTCAGTATAGAGGTTTTTTCTTATTTGTTGTTATTTCCCCCTCCTCTTGGACCTGAACGTAAATAGGGGGTACCTTTCTTTCTATATGCCAGAAGTGAATGGACCAGTACCTGGAAGACCACAACCGTAAGGGATATTAGCTATGAGGACCTGAAGACCCTAGATTAGAATGACAAGGGGGGATATACAGGACAATGAAGTCTAGGCCCAGTGGGACCAGGGTCAGAAGGTCCACAAGGGTCAGACTCAGAGGGATCCCAAACCAGCTTTGAAAAGACTACATGAACGAGGGTGACCTGCAACATGGGAACTAGGAGGACCAGCGCCAGTGGGATGAGGAAGACCATCCCCAGTAGAACCATTACTAGGAGAACCATGATGGAGGGGACCAGGGTCAGATTGACAAGAAAAAGGTGGAACAGGCAAACCAGCATACCAGGAGATCTGTTAGGACTAAGATGGGGCAGGGGGACTGGGGGGCTGTGAAGATGAGGAATTTACTATTGTAAAGCGGCTATAACATCTTCTAGGGTGGCCATTGTGCCCCGAACCAACCGGGAAGTAAAACTAGTTAAAGGCCGGATATTCTGTCAGCTCTTATAGCTTCGAGTGGAATCCGTGGACCTCTTCAGGATTGGTTCGTTGCTCAAAAGGGTTCCACCCCTTGATCGTTTCCTCTCTGATAGCTACAACAGCACAAGAGACAGAGCGGATCAAGTGAGGGAAGGAAAGGATGGGGACAGCGGGGAGGGAGACCTGTAAAAATGTAAGCACAAGGTTATACACTAGATCTATGAGTAGTTGATACAGTACACATGGAACATGTAAAATGCCTGGAGTTTGTTCAACTACCTGTAAAAGAAAAGAACCAGGAATTTCATTGAATGTCATGAACAGTGCTGAGGTTCAGAGGTTTGCTGCAGCCTAGCTGCTTTTCAGTATTTACATTCCCCAACTAAGAACCTGCCAAAGTACCAAAAGGATTAATACATCCATGAAAGTTTTGTTATATCCCCTTTTTGTTTATTCCATCACATCCACCGTTTCTCAACACGGCTTCGCCCACGGAAGATTCAGGCACATAGTTGCCGGTTCGCAACCCGGCTTCGTCACTCAGTGCTCCCCAAATTAATACAGCATGTATCGCCTCAAAACTCTGATGTTTCTGAGTAAGGCGCAAATAGTTATCCTATTTCCCTATCAGCGGGAATTCTCTCTCTCTCTCATTCACTCGGCACACACTTAGATTGCTTCATCTTAATCGCCTAGAGTGATAGCGTTCGTAAATTCCAAAGACTGTGGCAGCAACAGGAGCAATGCACAAAGAACAAAAGGATCCCCCCTGTATCGTATATTACGCTGAGAATTCCAAAACAAACATCCCGGTGCGCTGAGCACCCTTACCCCACCGCAACAGCCTCTCGCCAGAACGTACTCCACCTCAGGAACTGTTAGGAATATCCGGCACAGCCTTGCGCGTCTGCTCCCTTCTTCACCCATGCGCCGCACTGGAAACGTCATCACGTGCCGGAAGAGCGAAGGCACGTCCCAGACACGATGCACAGACTTCTGGGTAATGTAGTTTTCCTTCCGAATTTCCGCCGTTCGATCCTGACGACGAACCCACGGAACGGCTTCTTACACAATCTGACCTTTTTAAAAAACTTCGGGTCTCCATACTTGAACAAGAAATAGTGCTGGCCTTGACTGACATCCCCAAGCATTGCTGAAAATAATAAGGCCCAAAGATGAGCTATCAGGCATATTTGCTAGCATCCGGATTTTTTTTAATGAAAGGCATAATACAAGCAGATCTGGTAGTGTCAGCCCCCCTGTCCCTAGTTTCTTCCTCAACTTCCTCCATGCTATCCGTGGGCCCTTTGATGCCCATATAAAGAGAGAGGTGAAAGATGCTGGAACGGCGGTGAGGCAGCGGATCAGGTTCTCAGCCAGCAGGTATCAGGACCGAGTTTTTTGTGGGCACGAGTGGAGTCGGGTGAGGAGCAGAGGACCTGCGGGGGCGGGGATAGCCCAGAAGCAGATGGACGAGCTCCTATATTTAGAGGTATTAGCGGCGCCGGGTAGAGCAGGAGGAGAAAGTATATCCCCTGGTACGGCTACTGGGGGATGTGAATGCCTGCAGAGGGAGGTTCATGAACAGCAGGGAGAGGCGTATAGTACAGACTTAGCTATAGTCTCAGCCTCAATTTTAGCCGGGGGAAACAATATACTTGGAGGAGACCAGATGGCAGAAAGAGTCCCTAGAGTGGGGGGACAAACCGGACATGATACGCAGACTACAAAAAGTAAAAGTAGATATCTTCTGCGTTCTATCCCGGAGTCGACTGGAGGAGGAGGAGGACGGGGGAGTAGAGCCAAAGGAAAGGGGGAGAGTGGGGGAGTCTTGTCTCCGGCTCCGGTTTCAGTTCCAGCCCTGGTCTCCCCAAAGAAAAAAGGGGTAAAATCTGGAGGAAAGTTTAAAAGGTGTGGGCCTAAGGTAGCACGTCATTTATCAAAACCTCTCCCATCTTTAAGCTCCTATTTTAAGAAAATGGAGCAGATAGCGGCACCATCTGGAGAGGGGGGTAGGAAAGTAATATCTACTGCCCCAATATTATTGGAAAATATATTTTCTGTCCTATCAGAAAACCTGGATAAGGAGGTACAGGGGAATATTTGGGCGGAGAGGAGTGATGAAGTAGTGGATGGAGAGACAGAGATAGAGATGGGTTGTCCTGGTATCACATCATCTATTACTCATGGGTTGTCCCCTCTCCCCTTGCTCAAAGACCTATCATAAGAAATGAAAATGCAGGACACTCTGAGAATCAGCAAGTTATAGCTATAGGCGCGGGCTCAGCCTCGGGTGTAGAGATAGGTGCCGGTATAGAGACTGTCTTAGAATCAAGTACAGGCCATGGAGGGATGGCTGAAAGTGTTGTGGTAGGGTTGGAGAGCCAGATAGAAAAGATGTTTGGGAGTCTAAGACAAGATATTCTGACCTAAATCTGAGATCTCAGAAACAATTCAGAAAGGAATTCAGGACAAAAAGCGAGACTCTAGAAGGGAAAATCGATAGTATAGCACAGCAGACGGGCATATTGGAAAGTGAAGTGAAGGCTCTGTCTGAGGTTGTGACTTAAAATTCAAGGGAATTGGAAAAATTAAAAAAACAGAATAGAGCATTGGAGGAAGACATGGAGAGGCTGGAGATGCAGAGTAAACACAATAATTTGAGACTTCCTATGATTCCAGAAGGGTCTGCGAAGGAAGATATTAAAGCTTTTATGTATAAGCTACTAAGAGAGGGGGTCCCGAGAGACAGACCGGACATAGAATTGGAGAAGGAGATTCAGAGAGTCCATTGGGACTCGTTTAGATTGAATCCAGCCAGGAAAGCACAGAGAAGAATCCTGATTAATTTCCAAACATACGCGGTGAAGGAATTAGTGCTGGGAAGAACCTTGAAAGAGGGAGTCTTAAAATATGAAGGTGTCAGCTACAAAATAAAGTCAGACCTGGGCAAGAGAACAGCACAGAGGCAGTGGGAGCTGGGATCCCGAATGAGTGAGCTCCGGAGTAAGGGTGCCCAGGTGCAGATGATGTTCCCTGCATTGCTGAAAGTAATGTGGCGTAACAAGATGTATAACTTCCAAAATCCAGAAGAAGTGGATGTTTTTCTGGTGCAGATGGAGTGATGGGTCATTTTGAGATAATATAGCGAAGCAGTGATAAAGTAGATGGAAGCAGAAGCAAAGGTTTTCATATATTATTGTATAAAGTCTGTATATAGAAGCCATTTTTCTCTTTTTCATTTGTATATGTAGAATTCTCTCTCTTCTGGAATTGGGGGATCACAAAGGGCGATTTTCAGCGCCCAGGGAGTAAAAAGGGGTTTTCCCGGGTGGGGGGGAGGTGGGGCACAGGGTGAGAGGAGCATAGGGAGAAAAAGAAAAAAAAATGTCCTCAGGATACTGAACTCTAAAGCGAAAATGAAGAATAATAAGCAAGATAGAAGGCACATGCCGAGGGAGTTGGCAAGTTGTGGGGGAAGTAGAAATAGAGTAGAGTATGGATAATCCCAAAAAAATACATTTTCTAACATGGTACGTAAATGGCCTAAGGGGTAGAAGAAAGGTATGTAGGGTGTTAGAATTTTTAAAAGAAAGTGATGTACAAATTATTTTTTTACAAGAGACACACCTAGAGAGAGAGGAGTGTAGGCAGTGTTTTGGTAAAGTATGTTGGGTCCGAGAGGTGTTGTGTTCAGACCAAAGGGGAAGTTCAAGAGGTGTGGCTATTATTATAAGGAGTGACTCTGGAATCAGAGTGGTGAAGTATGAGACCGATACTATGGGGAGAAGGTTGGTAGCCACAATTCTAATACAAGATAAGCTCTTGGTGTGTGCGGTGTATTACGGGCCGAACTAAGATAATCATGATCCTTTTGCAAAGCTTGAAATCTGTCTATTGGAAACAGAGGCACCTGTAATTTTAGGAGGAGATTTCAATTTAGTTCTTAATAAAGAGCTAGATAGAAAATCACGTGTTAAGTATGTTACCCCACCAAAAGCTTTTGCCAAATTAAAAAGTATGATGCAAGAATTTAATTTGGTAGATATTTGGCGCAATAAGAATAAGGAGATAAGGGATTTTACTTATTATAGTAAAAAGTATAGACATCACTCCCGTATTCATTTCTTTCTTGTAGACCAAGCTCTATATGCGGATATAGAAACAGTATAAGTAATCAAAGGTGGGGGAGAAAGAAGGAATAGCGATCCATTCAGCTTCCTTGTTCATATATCAAAATATCACTTGGGGAACGGATCACTTGTCCTGTGTAACCTGTCGTGTCTCCGTCTTTGACGGGGTCCTCTTGGTTATTAAAGAAGGCTTTCAGTTTTAACTTGCAACAGAATTCTGCCAGTTCACATTGCAGCTTGAATGTGTCTAGGGCGGGTGTGGGAACATAACCCAGGCCTTTGTTCAGGACATCTTCCTGTTCCTTTTTGTGTAGTTGTGGCCCATCTGTTGTGCCATCGGAGGGCCCATCGGTGGTGGCCCTTGAAAGAACGGGTTCATCCACCCGTGGAAGTTTGGGTTGTATGGCTGGAATGGTAACCCCTGTGGTTGATTACCATAGTGGGGTGTTTGCCACGTATTTGGTCTACGACGATTTGCACATCTATTTTGTCCTCTGTTCCTTCTGGGTGTGTATGTGTCATCACCACTCCAATCCGAACCTTCTGTGGAGGAGCCAGTGCTTGAATTGTTGTCAGACGTGTTGTCTTGGGCTGTGTAGTCCTCTGTACTGTATGGGTGCATACGTTCCATCGAAAATTTCTTTAGGTCTTTCCTATAAAGAAAATGCATGTGATAAGACTGTGTTTATAGGGAGATGTTTCGGGTTTAAGTTTTTGGCCAATGTTGAAATTAGATAGGTCAGTATAGAGGTTTTTTCTTATTTGTTGTTATTTCCCCCTCCTCTTGGACCTGAACGTAAATAGGGGGTACCTTTCTTTCTATATGCCAGAAGTGAATGGACCAGTACCTGGAAGACCACAACCGTAAGGGATATTAGCTATGAGGACCTGAAGACCCTAGATTAGAATGACAAGGGGGGATATACAGGACAATGAAGTCTAGGCCCAGTGGGACCAGGATCAGAAGGTCCACAAGGGTCAGACTCAGAGGGATCCCAAACCAGCTTTGAAAAGACTACATGAACGAGGGTGACCTGCAACATGGGAACTAGGAGGACCAGCGCCAGTGGGATGAGGAAGACCATCCCCAGTAGAACCATTACTAGGAGAACCATGATGGAGGGGACCAGGGTCAGATTGACAAGAAAAAGGTGGAACAGGCAAACCAGCATACCAGGAGATCTGTTAGGACTAAGATGGGGCAGGGGGACTGGGGGGCTGTGAAGATGAGGAACAGGATGGCCGGTACCAAGACAACTCGAGCAAGGAGGACCATGATCTGATGGTATAGAATCATGAGGACAAAGGGCAGAAGGATCAGGACCAGATAATAGGATCAGGGGGCAAGAATAAGCAAGGGGCCAGTACCAAAAATACTTGTAGGACCAGAGCCAGAAGGACCAGGACTAGAGCAAGGAGTATTAGAAAGATGAGCACTAAAAGGACCAGGAACAGGCCTGGGCCATGACCATAGGACCAGGGCCTAGAGTACCATGTGAAGCAGAAAGACCAGGAGCAGGGGACAGCCAGACCAGAATGAGGACGATCAAGTGGACCAGTTCCAGCTATAGCCTGGAACACTAAAGGGACTTGACCTGGATGTCCAGAAGCACCATAAACAAAACCAAAGGATCAGAAGGACCCAGAGAATCAGCACCAAGCGGGTCCAGATCATTGGGTGCAGTGCCAGAAGAGCAATGAGGACTAGGCCCAAAGTCAGGAGGACAATAATGATCCAAACCAGAAAGAGCTAAGAGGGGAAAGGCCTAAGAGGGGCAGGACACACGAGGCCAGGTAGACAAATGGGACTAGCAGGACCAGGAACTGATATATCAGTAATTAGATGAGCAGGTTGAGAAGGATCAGAAGGAATATGTGACATGGATGAAGGCCAAGAGGACCAGGATAGAAAAGGAAGAGCTATGCGAGGGGGGCTTGAAATGACTAGGATGGCCATGAATACCAGAACCAAGAGTATTAGTAATACAATGACACAAAAAGGAGGACTAGAAACAAAAAGATCACCTCTAGTGGGCACATACCAGGGAGAGAACTCGGACTGTGAGGACCAGGAATAGGAAAAACATTGCTAGGCAAACCAGACTGAGAGTGAGGAAGAATAGGAGAGCAGTACCTGAAGAATCATGAGGACATGGCCAGACAGCCAGAGCTAATACAACAAGAGCTAAGAGGAGCAGGACAAGGAGGACCAGTGTACCTCAAACAAGGTAAAAAGGAAACTTAAGTCACAGAGAATCAGGAGTATCAGGACTGGCATACCAAGATAGCATGACCAGGATGAGGAGGAAAAAGAGGACCAGGACAAGGAAGGTCAAGATGGCAGGAGCTATGATGACCAAGCTGGGTAGCTAACAATGGGATGTACTGAACAAGGAGAATCAGGGCAATGTGGACATGTTAATCCAAGGTGATAGTGAGCAGAGTATCATAACATGTTGGAGAAGGTCCCAGAAAACTAGTCATGCCAGGAACAGGAGGACTAGGACTATTGAGACCTGGGACCAGGTGGACTAGAAGGATCAGAATAAGAAGGACCAGGAACAGGCCTAGGAGGATCGGAGAGGTCAGACCCAAGGGGACCAGGACCTGAAATTCCAAGTGGAGGGGAAAGACTAGAAACTGGGGTATTAGGTCCAAGCTGGTGAGGAGCAGAGGAACCAGGACTGTCAGAGCTACGAGGGCCAATGGGACCAAACTAGGACCAAAAATGACCAGTCCAAGAGGATCTAATAAGGAGGACCAGGACCTGTGGATGCAGTACCAGGTGGACCAGAAGGACCAGGGCAAGGAGAATCATAATGACCCAACTAAGTAAGACTAGAAGTGTCAGCCCTAGGAGAACCAGGACAGCAGGGCTAGGTGGATAGGGACCTTTTCAGACCAGCAGCATCAGAGTGAGGATCAGAAGTACCAGTATCAGTAGCCCTGGAAGGATAAATACAAGGATCAGCCAGGAACAGCACCAGGAAGAACAGAGTCAGGCAGACTACAACCAGGAGCACAAGATTCAGGAAACCAGTACAAAGGTGACCAGAACTATTTAGCCCAGGACCAGGATGAGAATTGAGAGGGCCAAAACAGCCAAGAATAGGAGGACTTGGAACATAACTAGGAGAAGGACCAACGCCGAATAGCACGGAAGGACCTGCAAAACAAAGAAGACCAGGAGCAGGAGGACAGCTATGTGAGTCTAGACAATCCCTTCTTTAAATGGTTCTTATTCATGCTTCTTATACTCAACCCCTGTAAAGTCTCACCTCTTCAGCCCATGTATAAAACTGGTAAGTATTTGCTGAACAATCAAAGCATTCAGAGGTAATAGAAAGCTGGGACTGTTACACTATCACCTCTGAGTGATAGAAGATGCTCTCAGATGCTGGCACAGTAGTCTGAGGGTAGAGGGTGGGTGTCAGAGGAGTTTAAAGGTGGATTGGTGAAAATGAGTATGGTGTGTGATTGATGGCAGAAAGGGTTTGAGACACTCAGATAGCTGAAGTGAGCAAAAATGGTAATGGTTAACATAGGGGTCAAAGGGCTTCGGCAATCAGCAAAGGGAAGCTCGGGATCATAGGAAGGCTCTGACGAGCAGAAAAGGGTGTAATGGAGGCTCCAGGTAAGTAATTTTAGATGACCCAAAAAGGGATTCTGTGTGACCCATAGATCTTTGTGCTGCAAACCATGTGCATGTACGTGTGGTGGGTATGTAGCAAGTGCATAGTAGTAAGACTACTCATGTAATGAAAATCTTAAGTGCATGGACCAGTGGGATGCATTTTGCGTGACAAGATGGAGAGTAAAGACAGCTTCACTACACAGCGGGCATATATTGCCTGCATCAGGGTGGAGGCCCAGACCTGAAGTGATGTAGCATAGAGAAAAGAATACCCAAGAATGGAGGCAACAATATGTCTCTGTTTTTTCATTGTCTTATATCTTACAATATTTGTCTTTAGCCAAACGTCAGTCAAGACTTTAGTCAAAGAATACATATCTATGTGGGTTTCTTTTCTGCAATGTCTTTATTTCCTGTATGTCATTCTCTGAAAAATCTTTTCATACTCCAATGACATTCAGTTCAATTAATTATTGTTTTGAGAGCTACTTCAGCTCAAGGAAAGTCCTGTCGAGCTACTAGCAAATTGTCTCACTGTAAAATATAGACAGCACATATAAACATTACACTATGACTACTGTAAGCAGGATTATCATAGTGCCAACCAAGTATTCCAGGCGATGTTACCAGAAGAAATGCTAAGGAAACATTTATCAATATTAAATGCCCCCACCTGACGGATAAAGTAACATTCAAATCTTCACATGCCTTGTGGCACAAAGGACATAACCACAGCAAAAAGTCTCCTCATTTCAGCTTGACTTATCTTTCAAGTATCAACTTTGAATGTGTTTGGAATTGCAACTTTTTGTCTTCATCAGCATATCAATTTCTGAAAATGCTCAGATTTTTCTATCACCACTTTCCATTTTGGGCAAATAAACTACATTTCCCTGAAGAAAACCTTTGTTGGAAAAAAATGCCTTTAAAATACACATTTTCATTTTTAGGAAATACAGGGCCCCCAAACATCAGCTTGTTATTTCAATTGAACACTCACCTGTACAAATGCTTCACATGGACAGACTGCTTGGAATGCTCCGGTATTACAGTCATAAGCCATGGCACCATAGCACCGAGGACGACTGTATAATGCCAATAATGCCCACCAGTATACAATTGTGCCAAGGCTGGACACCATAAGGACCAGGATGAACACTGTATTATTAGTCATGGCCATTATTATGCAAGGGGCAGCCACAATTATATCAGGGACACCAACTATAGTGCAGTAATGCTGTTAATATGTCACTGATGGCTGCCAGTATACCATAACTCTATTTAGAGTAAAATCTGTCTGTAAGGGGCAGGTACCAAACAATGACCCTGTTTTCCTAAGAGAAAATCCTACCATGTGGGAGCATTATCATTTTTGTTTTTCAAAAACAAACTCTCACTTTGGGAGACTGTTTTTGAAAAACAAAAATATTTTGAAAAGTTTGCTGGTTGGCCATCATGCGTGAAGGTGCTATCCTCCAAACAATGCATGCATAGACAGGAATAACCATGACGGAGAGCAGGGCGTAACACAGGCCCCGCATACCCCGCAGTTCGGGGGGGCCCCGAGCTGCAGGGGGCCCCCTCAGCACTGTACTCAGGCCTGAGAGCTCCGGATTAAATCCGGAGCGGGGGCCTCTCTCTGTACCTTGCAGGGGGGCCCCTTAAACTTTTGTTACGCTACTGACGGAGAGCTCCCTCAGGATGGCAGATATGATGCCATCCTGATGGAGTTAACTCCAACCTCTAAACTCTAAATCAGGCCAATAGTTTTTTTTCCTTCTGTCATGAATGTGGAATGAAGCCTCTCAATTATGCTGTGTTGGTTTCTTTATAAGGTACGCTATGCAATTGTTTACTGTTGATAATATCACCCTAAATAAGAGATGGCTCTATATCACTGGGATACAAGATTTCCTGTTCTGGATTTTGCTTTTACAAATGAGTGCTTTTAGTTGTTTTAGTCTGATTTGTTTAATTAAACTTAACTACAATTGATAACAAATAATTTCAGAATGTACTGATTAGCTGCAGAAAAGAGGTGTTAACATGGAGCCTTTAGGTAATCCTATATATACTGCTGATACATTCCCATGGTTTTTTGCGTAAGAACGAGTACATAGCTTTAGAAGGGGAAACAGCTTAAACTAATCTTGCAAAGGTTCTAATCATCTTTATCATTAGTGACCTTTCCAGGCAAATGTAAGGGAGTAGGAGCATTTGTGGAGCACGAGACAGCTCCATAAAGGGCCTCCCAAGTTTCTGTATCTTGGCCAACTGTGTAATGGAGTAGCATTTTGTTACATGTCTGTCCAAATAATTTGGAAACATTCAAATATTTCTGAACTTTAGACCTATATGTTAGTGCCTGCATCTAAGCCAGTTTAAACACTAAGGACTTCATGTCTCAAAATCACAGGGTTTGTGATCACAAAAGTGCTCATTATTATGTATAAAACTCTTTTTATGAGTTGAAAAATAATTTCGACTGGTTAAACGACTTTTGCAATTGCTTTTGAATTGCTAATAGGCGGGTTCGTGAAAGGGGTTTCCTCCCTCCCCTTTCTAATTCAGAAAGGAATTCATTGATAGTTTATGAATGAAATTGCTGTCGCAAACCATTGATGAGCTAATAATCCCCAAGTTGGGGTAATAACTAATTTGCAAATGGGAAAGGGTCATCTTTTGACCCCTTTCCCTTTAGAATCATGTAGGCAGCCTCAGGGGGAAGAAGTTTTCCAAAGCTACAACCTTTTAATTTAAACCAGCACCGGTTCCTCTAAGGAATATGGACCGTTCTTTTTAACGCATTTTCCATTTTGGAATGCAGTCATAGAGATGATCGTGTGCTGTCTCTTGCGTGCCACCATCTCTGTGATTACAGCCAATCACAGAGGGTTGAAAATTGGCACCTGCCTAATGAATATTGATAAGCCTGATTGTTCTGCAACCACCTGTGATTTAATATTTTATGAACTGAACGAACAGTACATATGCTGGTTTGTAAAAAACTATTCCATTCACATAACATATGTGCAGAAATTGCAACCACTTTTTGAAAATGAAATAATACAGCAGGACACAAACTTTCATATGGAGATAATTGTCAACTGTTTTCAGTCCTTGTTTGCAGTTATACCAGGTGTAAGTACCTGTTCAAATTTGAATAAGGCATAATGAAACTAAATCTAAGCTATTTAGACAGCAGCTGGGTAAACAATATGTTCATTTGCTATTTTCATGGCTACTGGCCAAGTTGTGCACCCTGTCTACTATTTAGACAGCCACCAGGTAAATAATGATGTTTCTTTTCAAGATATTTGCAAGGCCCCCAACAATACAGTACATCATTTCTGCTGTTTAGACAGCTGCTGGTAAATTTTTTTTGAAAACCTTTATTTCAAAATTCAGGACACAGCTATTCAGCCGACAGCCCGGAGGTTCGGCAGCAATGCAAGTTAGATACAGTGATGTGTCCCCAATGCAGTTCAAAGAGTAATGCAAAGGTCCAATTTTAAGTAAACACAGAAAAAACTAACAACAAACCCCAGCAAGGCAAGGACATTGAAAGCCCATGGCGGAGGCCCCCAGGGGAGGCCGGACCCCACTCGTCTACTAAGTACAAGACTGTGTACGGAGGAAGAAGGGGAACAGCAGAGGCCCAGAACAGTTACTAAAACCAAACTGTGCTGGAAATTAGGTCAGGGGGAAAGCTGTTCCTCGGGAGGTTCCAGGTCCGGGGCATGACATATTCCCCCCCTGTATTGGTTCCACCGCCCCCAGATGGCATGCCACTTCCGGGGGCGACCTCTAGAGCAGTAGACCATCTTCTCCCTAATCATGCTCCAATCCATGTTCTCCTGCCACGCGGTCAGTGTAGGGGGTCCCGAGGAGCCCCATAGCCGTGCGATATCCCTTTTAGCTACCATGTTACCCAGAGTCACCCATTGGATCTGCGCCTCATCGAGGTCAGTGGGCCCCCAGACGTTCAGGAGGCAGCACCGCGCCTCCGGCTGTACCACAATGCCCGTCACCTCCCCCATAACTGCATGGATTCTCCTCCAGAACTCCACAATGACACCACATTCCCAAATGATGTGCAGGAAAGTACCCACCATACCACATCCCCTTCTGCACAGGCCGTCCTCCGAGAATCCCATGCGGACCAGCCTTGGCCCCGTCACATACACCCGGTGCAGTATTTTAAGCTGCACCAGCCTCAGACGCGACGGGATCGCAACCTCCTTAGGCGAAGAAACCGCTGACTGCCAGTCCTCATTATCCAACTCAAGGCCATCCCTGGTCCACTGTTCTCTCAGCCCCAATAGCAAGTCTGCCCGGACGTTTATCAGCTTCTTATATATGAGCGAGATCGTGCTCTCGGGCATATGACCATCAAGGACTCGGTCCTCAAGGGGAGAGGACTCTGGCACCTTCTCACCCTCCACGAGGACTGATCGGAGGGCGTGACGCAGCTGGATATACCTGAAATACTCTGAGGGCCCTAGCTCAAACTCAGTCTGCAACTCCTCGAAGGACTTCACCCTCCCCTTATGCAGCACATCTCCCACCTTGGATATACCTATCAGATCCCACTTATCAAAGCCCTTCGTGTGCCAGAGTTTTCCCAATCTTTCCGATTCAAACAATGGGGTAGCGAGGGTTAGCCTATCCTTCCAGCCCAACGAGTCAGTCGCCATCCTCCATACTCGCACCGCCACACCTGTGGGCCCCGTGAGGGACGAATCTAAGGACCGCGAATACAACGCCCTGTAGTAGTTGCCGCCGCGCAGCAGCCACCTATCCATGGCATACCCAGGGCTGAGGGCAGGGCCATAAAACCCATGGTTGATCGCGCTCAGCTGCGTGGCCCAATAGTACCGTCGGATGTCTGGGAGCGCAATGCCCCCATCGTACCATGGGAGCGTCAACTTTGAAATAGCTATTCGCGGCCGCCCATCCCACAGCAACGTCCTTTGGAGGCCTTCGACCTCCCGAAAGTATTTGCCGGTACCCAGTCCAAGGTGTTCTGGAGGGCGTAGAGGAAGCGGGGAAGGGACATCATTTTGAACAGGGCCGCACGCCCCACTAGGGAGAGCGGCAGCCTCCGCCAACCTTCCACATCTCGCCTCAAGCGTGCCAAGGGGGGGAGCAGATTTCTCTCATAGCGCACAGCAGGATCCATGGATATAAAAATCCCCAAATACACAAAACCCTGCTGGGCAACCTGTATCGAACATGTTCTAGGGATCGGCGGGACTTCGCCACTAAGAACGTACAAGTACGATTTGCCCCAATTAATCACAAGTCCCGAGTTCCTACCGAACGATGCGAGTACGTCACAGACCACTATAAGTGACTTCTTAGGTGAGGCAAGATACAGTAGGATATCATCGGCATAAAGCGAAATACGGTCGTCGTGATCAGGCGACCACCGAAGGCCCCGTATATCCGGGTGCCAACGTATCCACGCAGCCAACGGTTCAAGGGCGAGGGCGAACAACAGAGGCGACAGGGGGCAGCCCTGCCGAGTACCCCTACCAAGCTGAAACGGAGTAGATGCCCGACCATTCACCACAACATTCGCTAGTGGCCCCTCGTACAGCAACCGAACCCAACTCACAAAACCGCGACCGAAACCAAACTTGGCCAGCACGGCCCATAAATATGCCCACTCCACCGTGTCAAAGGCCATCGTGGCATCAAGAGATGCCACCACAGCCGGTTCACGCAGCGTGCCCGCCCTGGCGATGACGCCATGAAGACGCCTAAGGTTCAATGCTGTGTTTCGGTGCGGGATAAAGCCAGATTGATCCGGGTGGACCAAATCGCCAAGTACCCTAATCAAACGGGTATCCAGGAGTTTGGCCAGAATTTTCGGCTCAGCGTTGAGGAGGGAAATGGGCCGATAGGAGGTGCATCTATCTCGGGGTTTACCCTCTTTATGTATGACCACGATCGACGCCAGCCGCTGGTCCAACGGAAGGATCCCATCCCCCCGCGCCTCCAAAAACATGGCGCGCAGGTGAGGGGCGACCCTATCCGGGAACAATTTGTACAGGTCGATCGGCAGTCCATTCGGTCCAGAGGCCTTACCCGAGTTCAACGCGCGAATCGCCCCCGCCACCTCGTCAACCGTGATGTCACCATCCAAATCGTCCCTATCTATGTCAGAGAGGCAGGGCAACTCGATATCACGGAGGAGATCAGACGAGTCCTCGGGCGGCCTGTCCGACACAGAGGAATAAACCCTATGAAAATACTCCGCGAAACACTTCACAATCCCCTCAGGTTCCACAATCACCTCTCCCCCCACTCCAATCAACTCTGGCACCACTCTATTGACCCGTTCCTTCCTGTCCAACCACGCCAGGAGTTTCCCTGCCTTATCCCCAACGTCATACAGGCGGCCCTGCTGTTCCCTGCTGAGGGTCTTAGCGGCGTTCGTCACCAGGTCCCTATACTCCGCCTGCTTCAGGCAAAGCTCATGCAATGAGGACTCTGTAACCTCCTCCTCCATATCCCCCTCAAGGGCCGCAATCTCCTCCTCCACTTGCCGCACCTCGCCATCCCTCCGATTCTTGGCAGCCACCACCAGGGAGAGGGCTTCCCCCCGAAGCACGGTCTTAAAAGCTTCCCACAGCGACACCGCCGAGTCCACGGTTCCCAGATTGTCCTTAAAGTAATTATCTACCTTCTTTACCAGGGCGCTGCGCATCTTGGGGTCTCGGAAATACCATGGGTTGATGGGGGCCACCCTCCCTCCTCCCTCCCGACCTAGATCCAGCCGGATCCACACTGGCGAGTGATCAGAGATACCGCGTGCCATGTGCCTCGCCTCGGATATCAACGAGGCATGTGCTGCCAGAGTGAGCAGGTAGTCAATCCTGGAGAGGCTACCATGCGCCCCGGAGTGAAACGTGTATTGACTCTGTGTGGGGTGCCGGAGCCTCCAGCAGTCGATCAGACCAAACATATCCAGGAAGTCTGGAAGCCATTTCTGAGCCCCCCCTGTGTCCCTGGGCGGGTATCTATCCAGCAGTCCGGAACCCACAGCGTTGAAATCCCCTCCCACTACCAGCATTCCCCCCGGGAGAGTCAGCAAAGCCCTGCCCAGTTCAGCAAATGTGGAGGCCTGCAGGGCCGGCGGGACATAAACCGAAACCAAAACCAAAGTCCTTCCTTCCCACCGCCCCGCCACCGCCACAAACCTCCCCCTATCGTCAACAATGGTGGAGTCCACCTCAAAAGGCAACGATGCTCTAACGAGGATGCCCACACCCCTGGACCCAGAAGAGAATCCCGAGTGTGCAATGAATTTATACCCCTTCCTATTCAGGGCATAGCACGTATTGCCTATGAGATGCGTCTCCTGCAGCAGGACAACGTCTGGCATTGATCGTTTCAAAAATTGCAAAACAATCCCCCTCTTGATGCGATCCCCCAAACCATTAACATTCCAGCTCATAACACTTAAGCCTCTACCCCCCATCCTCAAACGGAAAGAGGCCCACCCCACTCCCGAGGCGCCACCATGGAACAGCCCTGAGGATAATCATCATGCCTTGCAGAAATAAACCCCCCAACAACAAACTCAAAATCCCAAAAACTCCCCCCACCCTGCACCCCTGCTGCAGCTTAAAAAGCCCCCCCAACTTGCAGTGTGCCTGTCGCCCTACAAAAACAAAAATCTACAAAAAGTACCCTAAGGGAGGAAAAGAGCACCCCTCGTCCTCCCGCAACCCTCCACAGTTACTGCACGTATGGTTAAATCAAGTCAGGCCGGCTTTGAGATATCAGCCCTGTCCATCCCGGCCACTGTCTCCATGCTCGGCTGTGTCGTCCCCGGTCCGTCGCCGAGGCAAAGCGTCCAGCCATTCGTCGGCCATAACAGGAGAGTCAAAAAAGAATGTCCGGTCTTCATGCACCACCCGTAGTCTGGCGGGGAAAAGCATGGCATACTTCAGGTCCAGTTCCCGGAGTCTCCGCTTCACCCCCAGGAAGCTCTGTCTCTGTCTCTGCACCTGCTGGGTGAAGTCCGGATAAAAATTCACCGACGCATTCTGGAAGGGGACTGGGCCCGTCACCCTCGAAGCTTGCAGGATAGCGTCCCGATCTCGAAAATGAAAGAGCCGGGCGACAATCGGCCGCGGTGGGGCACCCGCCTTGGGCCGCCCGCCCGGCACCCTATGGGCCCTTTCCACCGCAAAAAACTTTCCAAGGCCCTTAGGCTTCAGATGATTGAGGACCAAATCTTCCACAAGCAGGTCCGTCGAAGCCTCATCCGAGGACTCCGGGACCCCGATGACGCGCACGTTGTTGCGCCTGGACCGGCTCTCGAAGTCCTCCAGCCGACGGGCGGCGAGGTCACTCTCGGCCCTCAGCTTCCGGACCTCGTTCTGCAAATCCGCGACATCATCGGTGAGGCCCGTGGTCCTGTGGTCCAGGTTCTTGACGCGTTCGTTTGTCTTGCCCAGGTCCGAGCGGATCAAATTGACATCCACCAGGATGGCATCCACCTTATGCGCCAGGGCCTCGAATTGCCTCCCCATCGAGGTCTGCATCCCATCAAGCGCGCCCATGACATCCTGCAGGGATAGCTCCGGTGTCCCAGGCGAGTCCTCCTTCTGGGCATCCGGCGCCTGGCTCGGTCCACTCGGCGATGTTTTCAGGAGGGCGTAGCGGTCCATACTGTTGACTTGGGAATACGTTCCCCGCCTGGTGGACTTAGTCTTCAGCCGATCCCCTTCTGCTTTGCCCGACATAATGGACTCCAGGCAGTCCAATGCAGTGAAGACCGTTCCCTCTCAGAGAGAGGAATAAGGAGTGAGCAGGTCCGCCTTGTGCTGCCAGAGTAGCCCGCCGAGCGTCCTTGGGGTTATAAAGCCACCCAGAGCTCTACAGTGTCCGGGCAGACAAAGGGAACGAAATCGAAAGTGAAAGAGCGAGGGCCTCCGTCCGACAGTTCACACCTCCCCAGGCCGTTGTTGATCAACTCTAGCCCCTGGCATCTCCGGGAGTTAGGCCGCAATCTTTCGCCAGTCGTAAGTCCGGTTCCCGATGGGCGATCCGACCGCGGGTAGCATCAATCGCCTCCCTGACAACTCAGCTACACGGTGCCATGCATACCATCAGGATTAGAGCCAGGATAGTCGGCGGAGGGCGCGAGGGTCTCGGGAGCTCTAAGCTCACGCGGCCATCTTGGTCAAGCGCTAGGCTCCTCCCCAATATAGAATTTTTTTGCTACTCGCCAGGCTACTGGCTAAATAATTTAAACATTCTGCTAATTCACCAGCAGCCATATAAATAATTAATTTTATCTGCTATTTACAAGGCTGCTGGCCTAATTGTACGTCGGCTGTTTTTTTTAGCAGCAGGGTAATGAGTGAAGTTTTTTTGTTTGTTTGACTTCTTGCCAAATAGTGCAAAACCTCTGCTGTGTAGTCAGCGGGCAGGTAATGAGTTATGTTTCCTTGGTATTTGAGTGGCTGCTGGTCAGACAGTGAAAAATCTCTACTATTTAGCCAGCGGCCTGGTAAATAGTGATGTTTTCTGCTATTTGCACAGCAGACAGACAAACTACAGAATATCTACTAATTAGCAGGCAGCCGAGTAAACAATCTTTTTTTCTGCTATTTGTATTTCCACCGGCCAAACAGTAGAATCTCTAGTAATTAGCCAGTGGTCACGTAATAGTGAAACGTTTTTACTATCTGCACGCCACCATCTGAACATTGCAGAATCTCTATTTAGCCAGCAGCTGGGAAAATAGTGGCATTTTCTGCTATCTGCAGGGACGCTAGCTTAGCATTGCAGAATCTTTACCATTTAGCCAGCAGCCTGGTAAATAGTAAAGTTTATCTGCTATTTTCAAAGTCCCCATCCATATAGTAAATAACTTCTGCTATTTAGCCAGCAGCCGAGTAAATAGCATAGAAAATTCACAATTTTTCTGACGGCTGGGTAAATAGCCGCTACTTTAGTATATATTGGTGTTTCCCACACCATCTTGTACTATTTTATTATTAAGTTTGAAAAACATGCTTGCTCTTTGTTTTATTAACTGTGTATTCAACTTGCAGTTTGTTTGACTATCTTCTTATTCATCATATGTTCCATTTGATGTTTCAGAACTGCCAAGAGGCTTTAAAGAGAACCAGAGAAAAGACTGCAATGTTTGAAAGAGTGAAGGATCAAATGTCTCTTGAAATTTCGGATTGTAGAAATCAATTACTGAACCACCAAGAAGAGAATGGCTCCCTTTTGGTTGCTTGTGCCCTCATGGCAGGGGCTTTATATCCTCTCTATAGCCGGGCATGTGCCTTGTCTGTGCAAAGAGACCTTCTCCAGGAACAGAACAAGTTGCATGAAGCTGTGAAAAAGAAAATTAGGGCACTAACACTTGCTTTCGCTGCGGCAGAGGAAAAGTATAAGCATGGCTGCCTGTTACCCAAAAAATTTCCCAAAAGCTTGATCCACGTTTTCAGGAAGGGTGTCATTGTAGTTTTAGCGGCAAATAGACTTCAACGCTTGGGTCAGTCAAGCAACTCTCTCTTCAACTGGATCGAAGGCTGCAAGGAAGGCACAGGCATCGTTGTCTATGCAGGGGCCTCAAGGGGCATATCAGGTAGGAGAATAAGCAACTAGATTTTTTATCATTCTACAAACGTGATGTTATTTCAAATTAATAGTTTCCAACACAAAACTAATTTGAATACCTTTAAGATATGTTTCATACCAAAATATCTTTTGCATCAATGAAATATGTGTACTACAAACACAAGAATATCACAGCATGTGCGCATCTTAGGAGGTCCCTGGTGGTTTTGAAATCATGAAGACTGATAAAAATGCTTAGTTGGATTTCTACAGGTGTCTTTTTAGAGTTTTGCTGCAAAATGTTGTATGGCACCATTTATTACATCACTGTTGACATCTCAAATGAAATCAGGGATGACATCACTGATGACATCATCCAAGGTTCTTTTGTACACATTGGTCTTCAAATGGGTATACCATTTGATCCTATACCATACACTTCATTGGTAGCTGAGTTCATGTTGATATGATTCATAGATAAAAGGGTAGTTTATTCTGCACATAGTGTTGAATCTGTATACAACTGTTCAGGGTAAACCATATTTATCCAGATACTCAAGCCGTGTTACATAACCGTGTTACATAACCAGTGCCATACTACGAACTACCTGTATCAAACCCTGACAGTCACAGAACCTACATTGTGAAATTAAGTGGATAGGAGTAGAAAAGTGAGTACTGTTAACAATGTTTAACCATTGGAGAGAGTTTACACACAGTATCACACTTTTTCAGACAGTGAAACTCTCATGATAAATGCACCACTGAGTATAAAAAGTCCAAAGTGCGACTATTCACTTAAAATGACCATGGTCTAAAGGTAGTCCATCTTCTGCAGCAAAACAAGCAAATGTACAAAGGCTAGTACCTGCTGCACACAGTCTTCTAGGTTAAGAAGAAACTATCATGAGGAGATGATTCTAATAACTCAAGGCTTCTTACAATTCTTAGTATGTAATACTTAAAATCTTTAAGAATGGATATAACCTGCACACCTGCGTGATGCACGATTCTGGTAAGTTAATCGATTGTCATCAATATGTGCTACCTTGTTATCCTGAACTGATCCTGTCAGGTTATATAATCAAAGGTTGATGTGTACAGATCCGGTCACATGTGTCAAGGTGCACTACTCAAGCCCTTACTGTGCTCTAAAATACATTAATCCTTCTCATGAGATAGTAACATTATCATACTCTTTTTCACATTTTCAACATCGGTAATACATAAGTGATACTGCTGTTAGGCCAACAAATAAACCAATGAGTCAATACTACGACTCTATAATAAGAATAAAAAATGTAGCATGCACAAACAGTGTTAAATTGATGTAACATTTATTGTACAATTTTTTGTAACGTCATGTTCCACAATATCATGTTCAGTGCCGTTGTTCCCAATGCATTTCGGGAGGCCCTTTGTCAGGGGAATACTATAAATGCAAATAATACAACATTCAAAATGATGATATAATTCAATTTCAGAGATAATCAATGAGCTTTTTAGGACAAACACTCTTAATTCCAAAACAACTAGTGTCTTCAAGCTGTGCTGCCCTTAAGTATATAGGTGCCTAACCACAAGTGCACCATCTACTCATTGTGTACCAAACCCATGGTGACCCATTTCACTTGTGACTAAAACAGATTACATAGTAAAGTGGACCACCACCAAACACCTCTTGGTTAATAAAGACACCTAATGCCTAAAAAAAGCGATGTGCTCTCACCTACACTGTCCGAAGCCCCTATGAACCGTCAATATGGAAACAATTACTGTAAAAACAAAATATACGTGTGCTCGTTAGCACTGCTGCTGTACTATGCAAGTGACGTGACTCTATCACTTACTGCAATGGTAATTGACGACTCGCGTAGTCAGATGTGCTGTGCAAAAACGTTAGTCGGGAACTGTGTCAACAAAAAGATCCAATAAACGGATGACCCATATGGCACTCTCGAAAAAACTTGATGATTTCTACCAGAACAATAATCCCAGTTCTTTACATTTGCAATAAAGAGGAAACTCACGTAGGAAATTTATAGCATTCTCGGACACCACTTCAGAATCTGATCAGGGAACTTCCAGTTTCTATAAGCCATCCTTTCAGTACCCCAGGGCCCAACCTTTTTTGGACAAAGGCAGGAGCAGGGGGAGAGGAAACAGTGGCGAATGGAGAGGTCAAAACCAGGAACAGCGGTTCTTCAGGACCAGGAGGAGAGTTTACAGACAATAAGACCGACACAAAACGATGTAAAGACGGATAGGTTGGAACCTATTCCTATCTATAATTTTTCTAAACACGTTCTTAAAGATATAGAACTGAGTTTACTTCAAAAGGGTCTGTCTTTTGTCCCACTGACTGTACAAAATCCGTTAGAGACAAAGACAGACGTTTTACTGTTCATACGTAAAATGTAGATTTTCAGATTTTGGTGTTAAAAAAATCTGGATTTTGTTAAAGACACGGAGGCTAATATTATTGCCTTTCTCCTTTAATGCCACCAAACAGCAGCTCCTATATCAGAATAGAACACAAAAAAACTGAATTCTAACATCATAAAACCGTAGAAAACTCCTTCTCTTTCTTCTTTTTGCATTCAACATAAAACATAAGTAAAACATTAATATTTAAATGTCCATAAACATATCCAAACGATTATATCCATGTAAATCCTCATCCTGCAAGAACACTCCACATGACTTCCTTTACTCTCCTTCTTCGGTATTTCTGCTTTTAAAGTTGTGATCAAGCTGAAATAAAAACAACACTATTATATTTGGGTAGGGCTCAGGGCGAGAATATTATTAGCCTCCTTGTCTTTAATAAAATCCAGATTTTCTGAACACCAAGCTGATGAAAATCTACATTTTATGGCAAGACCGGAGTCTAACATTATTATAAGTTCAACGTTTTTCCATTAACAATGAAGCAGTATACACATTTGAAATAAAAAAAATTTTAAACTGCATCATTCGACAAATCTGCACAACTCAAGATATCTTGTAAAGCTCCTCCCAATAGAAAAGCCTTAGAAGCCGAAGCTCATCTTACCGAATGTGCTCCAAACACACTTATATCCACATCTGCGCATTTCATTACCTCCTTCACTCAACGAGCCAGAGTGGGTGAAGAGACCGCTTTATGTGGACTCTTAAATGAAATAAGCATCTGGTTTTCACCAACAGCCCTCGAAAAAGCTGTACTCTTCTCATATTCCTTCACACCACGCACTACACACAAATTCAATTTCTCATCAAAAAAGGATAAAAACTTGTAAAAGAAGTTATTTTTGTTCTCCTAGTTAAATGGACGCAAACCTCCTCTGGTGTAAAAATCCAACTTGACACATCCAAGACCCTTACATCCGATACTCTCCTAAAAGAAATCAAACACAACAGAATTGTCACCTTTAACGAAAAGACTTTCAAACTCAGACATTCATAACTTTCCAACCCATCTAGATACTGCAATACCCTAGACACATTCCAATCCGAATTATACCTAGTTACAGGAGGTTTTGAAATCCTGATACTCCTTAGTACTTGCCTTATCAACATATCTTGTCCGTCAGAAACCCCATTAACCGACACATGACCTGTCGCTATAGCAGACCTATATCCATTAATGGTTCTGTAAGACAGTCCCTTTTCAAAGAGACAAGACAAATAGTTTACTACTTCAACTACATCAACTGAAACAGGATCTAAGCCCCTCTCCACACACCAGCATACCCATTTCTGCCATGCCAGTCTATACATTTTCCTTGTACCTGGTGCCCAGGAGTCCTTAATAAGACATGAAGCCACCTGTGAAAGACCAGGCACTTCTGATACTTGCCTGAAATTCTCCAAGCCACCAGCCTCAGTTGACCTGACGTTACCAATTCGTGCCTCTCTTCCCAAGGATTCAGTAAGATATCCTGGAACACAGGAAATAGAACTGGAAAATCTATTGACATTTCCAGAAGAACTGGCTACCAAACCTGAGATCGCCAAAGAAGAGTCACCAAAACCAAGGTCCCCTTAAACTTCCACAAAACTCCTGTCAACCGAGTGATCATTGAAGCAGGGAAAAAACATAAGGTCTGAGACCCTCCGATTCTGTCAAAATGCATCCAACCCCAGAGCTTCTGGATCCAGACTCCAACTGTAAAACCTCGTTAGCTGTGCATTTAATCTGTTCGCAAATAGATCCACATCGCAGGGACCCCAGATTAACATCAGACCCTGAAAAACCTGACTAACTAATCTCCAATTGCATGAATCCCTGTAATTCCGTGAACACCAATCTGCCTCTATATTCTTCAGTCCCGGGAATATGTTCTGCCTGTATAACAATTTCCCACTGAAGAAAATAATCCCAGAAAACCTTTGCTAAAATTGCAAGGTCCTTTGATTTTGGGCCTCCCGACTTGTTCACATATCTCACAGCTGATACATTAAAACTGAGCACTTTGCTTTGTCCTTTGTAAAACTCTTTATTGCAAAAGACCCTGGTAACAACTCCAGACAATTTGTATGGAGCTTCCTTTCCTCCTCCGACCAAACTCCACCTGTTCTCACTGAACCACATCTTGCCCTCCATCCTTCCAGAGACACGTCTGATTCTATCACCAACTCTGGACGGTCCCCAAATATGGCTTTTCCATTCCAAGACTCGAGGTTCCTTAACCACCAAACCAGCTCCTCCCTGCTCTCCTCCGAAAGAACTATATCTTCTGAATACTTCTTTCTATTCCTCAAATGCTCTGCTTTTAATCTCTGGAGTGACCGATAATTCAAAGGTACCGGAAAAATGGCCTGAGTTGTAGATGAAAAGCAATCCAATTATGCTTGATAAATTCCTCAACGAAAGTTTGTCTGCATCTAAAACTCTCCGTATCTCCTTCCTTATGCCTTTTAACTTCTCTTTTGGAAGTAACAGCTGACCAACCACTGTATCCAACATGAACCCTAGAAACTGAGACACCTGACCTGGAACAAGACAAGATTTCTTCATATTCACCACAAATCCTAAACTCTCTATCAGATTCACTGCAAATCTTGTGTTTTCCATAAATTTCAATCTGTTTTGATCTATCGACAAAATGTCGCCTAATTCAATGATCAAGCTTATCCCGCTCTCTCAAATAAGCTGCCACTGGACGAAGCACCTTGGTGAAACATCACGGGGCAGGTGAAAGTCAGAACGGGAGATAAGTGAACTGCCACATCTTCCCTCCCCATTTGAACCGCAGATATTTCTGATGAAGCTCCCAAACTGGGATAGTCAGATAAGCATCTTTCAAATCCAGACGAGTCATCCAATCCACCATTAGAAGTACTTCTCTCACTAAATGTATCCCTTCCATTTTGAAATGGTGATATTCCACCCAATCGTGTAACCCTCTGAGATTTAATACTGGTCTCATGCCCTTGTCTTTTTTTCTCCACTAAAAATATATTACTCACAAACCCTCAAACATACTCCTTTTCTTCCACAACTGCACCCTTGGAACCAATTCCTGAACTTCTTTTTCTACCAAAAACGGCAAAAGAAAGTTAGCGGTATCCCTCTAGGACAGCACCGGATTCCAAATTAACCCATCATATCTAATGGTGATAATATTTTCATTCACCAAGAGTGTGCAAACTTGATTAACACCCGCCAACACAGTGTTATTCCAAAAAATGGAATGGAAGTAGAAAACAACAGCACAAGTAGCACCACTCAAAAATGTCCAAGTATAATGTAAATCAATCCATATCCATAAGGTTTCTTTTCAGAGCAATCTTCTTTATTTCAATTGTTATGTACACATAAAAACAGCCAAAGCAGTGAATTATGTGTTGAATCTCAACATTACTGGGGGATGACTTTGATGTGGTTCCTCTAAAAAATCTATCCGATATCCTAAAACAGTTTCCAAGACTCATGGATCTTTTGTCACCAGCTTCTAGTTTCTATGAAATTGGGCAAGTCCGCCGCCCAACTTTTAAAGGGTAGCAAAAGGGCCTTGTCTTACCTGAACTTCTTGAACGTCGACTATATTTTCCACCTCTTTACTCTATTCCTCTGTCTTTGTGGAAAGAAACTGCCTTCGTAGTATGAGGTCTGATATAAACTAGGCCTAAATGATGCCCTAATAATTCCTTAACCTCGGCCGGTGAACCAACCTCTTGTTCTCCCAGCCCCTCTGAAAACATGTTTGTCAAACACTTTTTTAATTTCCTTTTGCGATTTCTCTGCAATGAGCTAAACGCTCCCACAAACTTGGACATCTCCTTAATGAAGTAATCTACAAATAACATACCATTTGCAGATTTGCCCCTTTCAATACAGGCAAGATCTGCTAGTTTTGGATCGATTTTCAACAATATACTTGTTCTACATTCAATGGATTAAGCTGTATTTGCATTACCTAGCACACATACTGCCCTCTGAATCCATTGCTGTAGTTCCTCCACATCCAAACCTTTGTTCCCAAAATAAGCTTCCTCAACCAGCTCAAATATTTTGACCAAAGGACCTGACATATGCAGTAATTGATCGTGACACATTTTAAGGCCTTTATCTAAGCCTTTCCTTGGCTCCCAAGCTCCTTTGCTAATAATTCCAACAATTTTTGCATCCAATTCAGGCGTCACCATCACTTTTTTGCCAACCTAGGTCTCGGGCATTCAGATCTTAATCGTAGTCTGACCTCATTTGGAATCTGCTTTCTTAACCAAGATTCCATATACTCAGCCACATGAGCCACTGGTACCCATTCAGGTGACAAAAGGTGTTTTATCATTGAAGGATCGAACATAATTTCACCCAAAGGATCCAAAAGAGCCTCTTGCTCTTCCAATTTATCTCTTTTATTTGTGGAATTTGTAATATTTCCCCTGCATTCCTCGTCTGACTCAAATTCAGAGGAACAACTTAATTCTACCTCTGCACTGCCAGAGGATTCATCACACAATACGGAGGAATGTTACTGTCCTTCAAAATTCTTTTTACCTGTATATTCGGGACCCTTTACTTTTTAATATTCTAAGCAACATCTCACCTCTGCAATATGTTTTTTTTTCCGAGTGACTTTATCACTACCTTCCACTGCAGGATCCTCCCCTGCATAACTTTTCCTCTTTTGTAGACAAACCCTTCGACTTAATTAAATTGTCTATTTTCTTCTCCATCTTACTATTAAAATCATTAGAAAATTTATTTAACATATTAAATATTCTCTCTTCCATATTAACACTCTCTAAACTGCCCAAATTACTAGGTTCATTCATAATGAATTACACCTTAACACTTTCTCTTAAACCTCAAATGAAAAAAATCTGTCCTTTGAATCACCTACCTTACAGAAATTCCTGTCACCGTAAACTGAAACTCCTTTTAATAACTGCCTGTCAAACCTAAATCACACTAACAGAAGGGAATACCATCCCAAACATCTAAAACGGCCCCCACGCTGAAACGCAGTCCTTCCATAATTTCCGCACAAATAACAAGCTCCGCCCACTGGCACTCGTCATGACTCTTCCTTCCGTGAGTACACAGAACGTTCCTCTCTCTTCTTTTCGTCATCTGAGGCGTTCCCTGGCTTCAAGCGATTGTTGCATGCCAAAAGACCTCGTCTACTCCCCACGAGCCTCCGATCGCAATGGCACCACGCGAGCTGCACGCACAAAGGACCTCGCCTACTCCCCGAGAGCCTCCAATCACAATGGCAACACAGGAGAAGAGCGCACTGCTCCGTTATCAACTGCTGTTCTTTTTTAAAATGCTGGTAAACCTCAAAATGAATAACATTTCTATCTTAGCCCCTAAAAGTCATATTTGATTGGGAGTTTCATGAAATAAACTTCTCCCATAACCTTAATTTTGCAATAAGATTTAGTTATATCACACTAATACCTCAATGACTCTAAAAACAAATGTTTCCTTATTCTCTCAAATTCAAGTACGCACAGAGTTTTATAACATATGTTTTAACATAAACTTGATCATCAACACTCCTTCTTTCTCACATCAAACAACATTAATCATAGAGCCACTTAAAATATGTATGTGTTCCTGCAGCAGCAAAAAAGAAGGAAGAGAAAGGAGTGTTCTATGGTTTAATGACGTTAGAATTCTATGTTTTTTTGTGTTCTATTTTGTTAAAGGAGCTGCTGTGTGGTGGCATTAAAGGAGAAATGCAACAATGTTAGCCTCCGGTCATGCAATAACATTAGATTAAAATCCTTTTCTCTGATGCTACTGATGTGAACAAAATCAACACAAGCAGTTTAAAAAACAAGTCATCCGTTTGCCCTGAAAGCACAACTATGCCTTTAGAAATCCTTGCATTTGAAGATCAAGTTCTAAGAGAAATAAATGCCCTGAATGATAGAAAATTCTTCTTTAAACCAAATTTTTCGAAGGCTGAAGTAATCTCCTTAGAAAATATGGCTGATAATCCCGCCATAGTGTTCAAACCAGCCGATAAAGGCAGGGGGATTGTCTTGTGTGTCAGCGAAGCTTACGATGGAGAGGAAATAAGACAACTTAACAATACCTCCCATTACCGACAAATCCAAGAAAATCCTACCCCACTTTTGAAAGCACAGATACTACATCTTATGACAGAAGCATTTGAGGAAGGGTGGATTTGCAAGAAAGAATTCAAGTTTCTAAATGCCACCACTTATAAGATTCCCAACATATATATCTTACTCAAAATACACAAAAGTGAGCAAAATCCACCAGGGAGGCTGATTATTTCAGCCTGCGGTTCTCTTTTAGAACTTGTGGAAAAATATATTGACACTTTCTTAAGACCGTTTGTAAAAACTACAAGATCATATGTAAGAGACTCTATGGATTTGGTCTCTCAAAAAATAGATAATCTTCTTCATACAAATAAACAGCTATTAGATTTGATTGACATCGAAGCATTATATACAAATATTCCCCAGGACGAAGCACTTGTTGTATTAAAAAGAGCTCTAGATCAGAGAGAGCGGCCACATAAGGTTCCAACAGAATTCGTGACATCATTAGCAACTTTGTGCCTTAAGAACAACTTTTTTAATTTCAAGGACATGCTGTTCCTTCAAGTAAAAGGAGTAGCTATGGGGTGTTGCTTCGCCCCTGAGATAGCTAACCTTGTCATGGATTATTTTGAAAACCAGTGAATTTATAGCTCTGATAACCCTTTCAAATGACATACTACCCAATGGTTTTGTTACATCAATGATATTTTGATGGTTTGGGAAGGAGACCATGCTATGCTAGAACTCTTCCAGAGTGGGTTGAACTCCAGGACCCTGGACCTCAAATTCACATTGTTTTGCAGTAATGTAAAGATCAATTTTTTAGATGTGTGGATCTAGAACATAAATGGATTATTAGAAGTGAGCCTATACACCTAACCTACCGATCGCAATACATTGTTGCACTTCACAAGTGGACACCCCAGAAGTCTGAAGGAGAACTTGGCCTAAGGGCAATTTCTCAGGTTTCGTAGAAACTGTACCAATAGAGAGAATTATTTTACAATTGCAGAGATTTGGAAAAACAAATTCTTAAACCAAGGATATCCGAAGACACTGGTGGAAATTGCCCTTAAAAGAGCATGGTTTACCCCGAGGGAAGAACTATTAACTCCTAAAAATTGAGCCGTGTCTAATTCCCTGACCTGCGTTCTTACATACAATCCTAAGACTAACAAAATCAAAAAGATAATATTTTGTAATTGGAGGATGGTCAGCCATCTTGGTATCCCCAAACCCATGTTTTCCATTCTTAAAGGAAGGAACTTACGTCAACAAATGGTTAAGGCAGTATGCCCTGCAGAAATAGGAAAAGAGGAATGCTTGGGCTTTCCCCCTTGATTGGACATTTTAAATGAGACAACTGTGCAGCTTGCCAAATTACAAACTATTCTAAATTCATCAGGATTAATGGCAAAAAACATTTTCAGAATAATTTTTCCAATTGCAACACCAAAAATGTAATTTACTGTTTAAAATGTCCAGGTGAGATGTTTTATATAGGACAAGCTACTCAACCAGTAAAGACATGCATTTTACAACATAAATCAAGACTGAGATGTATAACACAGGGAGCACCACTTGTGCAGCACTACCAACTACAAACAAGACAAATTTGCAGGCTACTCTGGAGAAATTAGAAGCTAGAAAGATTGAAAAATACAGGACAGCAGTACGAGGAATTAACGATCATGAATAAATCTGGGGTCTTATATAACCCATGCATGGTATATGATGATTCCTCCATATGGTATTCTGACTGGTTTCCTCATTTGTGAATTTCCTAAGGGTTCCCTTGTCCACGAGACTACTTATGACCTAGGACTGTGATTGTTGTATGAGTTTATTTGTCCCCCCTACTGGGCTGAATTAGAGTTGTGGACCTTTCCTACATTTACCCTGCCTTGATTTTCTCTACATTAATGTATAGTATTTATTAAATATACACAATGTATATGATTCATAGTGCAGAGTATATATACTGAAAAATTGGAGGATGACAACTTAGTTCTGTGTTTGCTCAGAGATTTCATGTATGTCATGTGGTTTTCTACCAACATTGTGTTGTATTTGAATTTAATGCACTCATGGACGATTTATAATATTTTCTCTTTCTTGCTCTTGCTAGGGTTGCCCTACTCTGGGGGTGACTACACCTCTTGGTAATGGGCTCCCGGTCCTTGGTTGGTCTCATCTTCCTATTTTTCACAATTTTAATGTCCCTTTTTAGTTTTGGCTTCACCTGTTGGGGACACGGATGCTGTGTCTTTAAATAGCTTGTCCATGGACCTCGTACTCTACCACATGCTTGCATTGCCAGCACCTGGTCCGGAGCGAGTCCCTTTGAGCATATTTGCCGTTCCTGCTGCCTGGAGCCTTTTGCCCGCAGAACAGCCTGGTTGCTCTTTCTCCTTTACCCCTTAGAGCCAGTGCCTGTGGAGGAAGCTGTCTACGTATTGCAGGTATTTTTGGAGCACCCTCACTCGTAGTGAGGGTAGTTACCACTCTTCGATGGTAGGCATGGTATGATTTAGTGCAGTCTTTACCGACATACCTTTCTCGCTACCTTTTGCATTTTTCTAGGTAACTTTATTGAAAATCCAGCTCGTTGGTCGTTTCCGCTGCCTGGAGCCCGGTGCCGGCAGAACAGCTATACTGCATTCTCCCCCACCCCGCTGAGAGCAGTTGCCTGTGGCGGGTCCACCTTTTTTCATTCTGCAGGTATCTTGTGGCAACCTTACATGTAATAGGATTAAACAGCATAAGTCAGTGTGGGGACTGGCTGACATAATTTTCGTCCCCCCTTCTATATTTTTACTAGATCATTTTATTGAGAAATCACAGGCGAGTGAAACGACAGAGGCACTACCCTGATGACCTGAGAGGAGATTGCTTGATCCCTCAATTCCACCCGAGGCCGCACATTTTGGCTAACTTCTCCCCTTCAATGCGGTATAAGTTTTCGCATTTTTGCCCATATCCTCGCTCCAACTTTGGGGTTGTTGGGTACTATGTGTTCATTTGTTCGAAAAAAGTTTTATAGAAATCTCAATTCTTCACCGGTGTGGTTATACACACTTCATTTCGGTACCATACATTGTTCGGTGTTCTACCCATGGTGTATAAAGGTGTCTTAATCATCTTTGCACTAATTTTTTGGGTACATCTCACTGTATAATGTTCTTTTTTTTTCCGCACAAGGGGGCTTGGAATGTGAGCTTCTGACATGACTCCTAATGGAGTTTATCCTAATAGAGTTTGTGAATTCACTTGGCATTATTTAGTACAACACGTACATGAATTGTATAATGGTTTAACAATGTTCTAGAGATGATTCTTACACATAGATGTTACTTTGTAGTTTTTGGTTCCGTTTGCCCATGTCCTGATGAGGCCCGAACTAGTGGGCCGAAACGAGTCGACCCTACAGATCATCAGAGGAGTCCGACAAATCACTATTGTTATACAAGAAAATTGGATACACGCGCTTTGGTGCTTTGGACTGTGTGGAGAGTTGATCTACCCCCTCCAGCGTATATTGGACACCTCCCATTCGGCTTGCTTCAGAATCTCTGTTTGTGTTTAGCAACTGTCCTTTAGAAAGAATGGGTAGAAAGGAATTGTATATATATATATATATATATATATATATATATATATATATATATATATATATATATATATATATATAATATATATATATATTATCTACTGGCGGTCGCCAGTAGATAGTTATAGTTAGGACCGTGTTTCCATAGGAAATCTCAAAATTCTATTTTGAATAACTTTGGCGCCGCTTGACGAATCTTCGCGAAATTTTCAAAACTAATGGGGCGCTCCGCTCAGCTCCTACCCTGAAAGTCTCGGGGTGATTCGTCAAGCGGGGGCCGAGAAAAAAGGGGGGTCCCAAAACACGTTTTCCCCATGCATTTTTCCATAGGACCTTTAGTCGAAGGTACAGCCCGACCGGCTGAACAGAATTACTTGAAATTTGGCAGAGAGGTAGTCCTCAGGTCAGGGAAGTGCCTTTTGCAGGTCTGGTGTCAATCTGTTTAGTATTTCCTGAGAAAATAGCATTTAAAAGCATATAAAGATCTATACGCATGCACCGTGCGCGAGCGAAATTCTGATTGGTTGTTAGATGTCAGTCAACATTCGAATCGGTCGAACTCAGGAAGTGTCGGCCGCCATTTTGTCTCTCGCACTGAAAAGGAAAGGGGGAAAAAAGGTGGAAAACGTGAAAAGGGGGCAGGGAAGAGAGTTCCTGAGCCCCTAGCCTTTGTCAGGGGGTCACAGAAGGACCCCCCAGGGGGAAAAAAACATAGAATTTATTTTTTTTAAATCGCGAGGTGCGCGCACCGTGCGTGTGCGGTGCAAAAAATAAAAATATATATATATATATTAAGAAATACATAACTTAGCATTTAAAATAACGTACAAATTCACTTAAAAAAACATAGGTTTCACACACGTTATAGTTAGGAATTAGCATTTAAAAAACCTTGCAAATTCACTTCAAAAACCATAGGTTTCACACAGGTTATAGTTAGGTGGACATTTCTCTCGTAAAAAACCAATGAAATTCCCCCGTTATAGTGAGTTCAGATAACTATAACTCGCGCGACCGCCACTCTATCACAAGGATGATGTCATCAGTGATGTCATGAGTGATGCCACTGACCATGTCTTGAGTGATGTAATATGTGACGTCATCAGCAGTGGATTGCGGGCGCGCGAGTTATTGTTATCTGAACTAACTATAACGGGGGAATTTCATAGGTTTTTTACGAGAGAAATATCCACCTAACTATAACCTGTGTGAAACCTATGGTTTTTTCAGTGAATTTGTACGGTTTTTTAAATGCTAATATATTTATAGATATTTATATGCTTTTAAATGCTATTTTCTCAGGAACTACTGAACAGATTGACACCAGACCTGCAAAAGGCACTTCCCTGACCTGAGGACTACCTCTCTGCCAAATTTCAAGTAATTCTGTTCAGCCGTTCGGACTGTACCTTCGACTAAAGGTCCTATGGAAAAATGCATGGGGAAAACGTGTTTTGGGACCCCCCTTTTTTCTCGGTCCACGCTTGACGAATCACCCCGAGACTTTCAGGGTAGGAGCTGAACGGAGCGCCCCATTAGTTTTGAAAATTTCGCGAGGATTCGTCAACCGGCGCCAAAGTTATTCAAAATAGAATTTTCAGATTTCCTATGGAAACTCGGTCCTAACTATAACTATCTACTGGCGACCACCAGTAGATAATATATATATATGTATATATGTATATGTATATGTATATATATATATGTATATGTATATATATATTGTATATGTTTGAGTTACCTTTGTGTAGTAAACAATGATAAAGAATCGCTTCAATAGCCCGATTTGGAGTTGATATGTGATTGCAGAAATAAGACAAAAGAGTATCTAGGGACAAAGTACCCATATGTAGGGACTAATTTATTTTCTCCTTACAGGAACTCCTTCATTATTTATTACTCTGCATAATTTTGCTGTTTGTCTGATGTCATTCCCCAGATGTGATAGGAGGATTAGGGCGAACCCCAATTTCTTTCTCAAGGAGATTTTTGGTATAGTCAGACAGGCAGCCTCTGCCGGGAGTGGGACTGCTTGGGGATTCAATTCAAAAGATGAGGAATACACAGGCAGATGTATCCATTAGAAGAGCAAGTTACTTATCTTTGGTAATGCTTTTTCTGGTAAATGCAGTATCTGCCTGTGGATTCCTCACTGACCCACCTGCCTCCCTGTTGCCTGCCTGCCTATTCCGAAAAATAATCAATGTATATCTTGTGTGATTTATTTTTCGAATCAAGTGATGCTTGGCACTAGGAAATGTCTATGATGAAGAATTTCCAGTTTTGACTGTGTTTGTATACTATGTATGAAAATGTTGTCGGTTCACCCGTCTGTCTCGAAGGCACTGGAAAAATGGGTGGAACTGATATCAGCATACCGACGAGGTGTTCTTATGGCTCCGCTGACGTCACGTTGAGTCGCGTGTGGAGCCGTTCCTTTGTGAAATCCTTGTCGACATGGGAGAGCTGAGGAGAAAAGTTTCCATGGAATGCTGCGCATTGGGATAATTCAAAAGCTGAGGAATCCACAGGCAGATACTGTATCCACCAGAAAAAGTGTTACCAGAGGTAAGTAACTTGTTCTTTTTGATAACATGTCAACAACTACCAAAATGGTAGTAAAGGTATTGCTTGCTGGAAGGTTAGTAATAAAATCCAGACTATTGTTATACCAAGGAACTACGGGTATAGGCAGAGGCTGTAATACGCCTTCAGGCCCAGTGTGAGTGTTGTTGTTTGATGCACAAGTTGGGCAAACAGATACATATTCTTGTCTAACCTTTCACATGTTGTTCTAACAGTAGTTTTTTTTTACAATTCCTTAGGGTTTTTTTGTTATACCTGGGTGACCTGCTAATGCTGTGTCGTGATTCCACTGAATTACCTGACATCGTAATACTATAGTAGGGATGTACAGTTTTTGAGCATGATGGAACAGCTTGTCTGTGATAGTATGGTTAGGTGTTTCGAATCATTCTTCGGCCTTTCGTTTTTTATATTCTTCATGTAAGGCTGCCATAAAGGTGTCACCGTCGCTGACTGTGACTATCTTTTCCGGTGGAATTATAGTAGGGGAGTGTGATGTGGAATGGGAAGAGTGAGCATATCCCAGTCTAGAAAGAACATCAGACTGTAGCTGCTTTGTCTCTGGCCTATAGTGATGATGGAATTGAACCCACTAAAGAAATGCAGCCATCAAATTTAACCGGGTGAGAGGCCTAATGGAGCTAAATATTTGTACATTTTTATGATCTGAGAATATTGCAACTATTTGTTTAGCCCCCTGTAGTTCATGCCTCCATTCAGTGAACACCAGTTTGATGACTAGAATTTCTCTTTCAGCCACCGTATAGTTTTGCTCCACTGGTTGAAAGAAGTTTTTGGGAATAAAAGGCTATGGGATGCAGGTGGCCAGTTCTTGAGTTCTTTTGAGATACAATTCCTCCTACGGCTACCTGCAAAGCATCAGCTTTGACATAATAACGCTGGTCTGGATTGAGAGGCTGAAGAATGGTTGCAGTGGTGAATTCTTTTTTTTTAACAGTTGCAATGCTTCTACAAACCATGCAAATAATTTGCCCTTTTTTAGCAGCTGTGTTATGTCCTCCACTATCTCTAAAAAGTGTGAGATGAAACGACGATTAAAATTGGCAAAGCCAAATATCTGTTGAATTTCCTTGACATTTGTTGGAGTTAGCCAGGCTTCAACTTTGGGGTCTATACTGATGCCTCTCAGAGATAAATGATACCCCAGAAACTCTACTGATTGTACATTGAAGGAACATTTGTCTGAGTTAGCAAAGAGAGCATTTCCCCTAATGCGCCACAAGATGGCACGTACATGCTGTGCATGTTCTTACTCTGAGTTTGAGTAAATCGAATGTTGTCTATGTAGACGATTGCACAAACATCCAAAAACTCCCTCAAGACCTCGTTAATGAAATATTGAAATGCTGCCAGAGCATTACATAGCCTGAAGGGCATAAGAGTATACTCAAACAGCCCAAACTTAGTCCTAAGGGGGTTTTCCATTCATCGCCTTTCTGTACACGAATTAATTGGTAAGCTCTCTGTAAATCTAGTTTTGTGTCAATGGTGGAATTTCTGACCTGATCAAGTAGCACCAAAATTAACAGGAGTGGATAGTGGATCTTAATAGTCACCTTATATGCCACCCTATAATCCACACAAGCCCTCACCTACCCATTCTTCTGAGGTACAAAGAAGAGTGAGAAAGACACAGGCTATGTGGAGTGGTGTATAAAATCAATCTCTAGTAGTTCATCCAGATATTTGTATAGATGTGAGTTTCAGGTTCGGTCAACGTGTAAGCACTACTGCAGGACAGCATTGCTCCATGTAGGAGATCTATACAGCAATTAAAGGCTCTGGGTGGAGGCAGTTGGCTGGCTTTCACGGGGTCAAAAACACCTTGAAGGTCCTGGTATTCTTTGGGAAGTTTAAGGTTTTCTGTTCCTTGGACCAAGGCACAATGCAGAGGTAGTCTCACCTCTGGAGCCTCTTGATAGAAGGTAGTAGTGCAGAATGGTGAGTCCAAGGTTTTGGATTGTGGTATTCTAGCCAAGATACTCTCAAAATTACCCCTAAGGTGGGAGTGTCTATTAGAGCACAGAAAAGTCGTTCAATATGTCCATTATCGCACACTAAGGTAAGAGCCTCTGTCTGAAAACAAATTAGTCCAGAAGACAACTCTGAAACATCTACTGCTCACACAGGCTCAGGTTTTTCTTTGGGACCATTTGTGAGCCCGAGCTTGGCAGCTATGGTCCGATCAAAGACATTGCCTGTAGTCCCTGAGTTGATAAGCATGGATATTATGTGCCTCTACTGTGGGGAGAGGATTACTCTGACTCGTATAGCCAGATGCCGTGGAATTGTTCTTACGTTGGTCAGATATTATGAGATCTAAGGCTTCTCTCAATGAGACGATCGCCCTTCTGGTTGAGAGCCTTAGTCTTTTTTGGTTTTGCAGAACTTCCCCATGCGAAATGACCAGCTTTACCACAATAAAGACATAGGCTAAATTTGTGGTGACGTTACTTCTCCTCTATAGATAGTGGACCTCTTATACCTCCTATCTGCATAGGTTCAGTATAAAGAGTCTTGCTGTCTGACTCCTTCTTCTCGATTTTGAGAACAATTAATCTGCTTTCACTACGAGATCCATCACCCTTTTGCTCAGCCAATCGGTGATCTAGCATAACCACAAGATCAATAAAGTCTGCCAAATCATCAGGCAGATCAACGATGTGTGATAGGGAATCGTTAAGGTCATCTCTTAACCCTCGATAGAATAAGGATGTTCTTTTCTCTTTTTGCCAGCACGCTTCCACTACCAGTTGATTGAAAGTAGTGATATAAGTCAACAGGCCCTTAGAACCTTGTAATAGGTTTAATAACTCATTGTCACTTGCTTGGATAAAAACATGTTTTGCAAATAACTTAGTCATGGCAGCTTTAAAAGCAGAACAGTTGTACAAAAGGGTATCGTTTGTTTCTAGTTAAGGAATAGCCCATTTAGCGAAGACACCTCCCAAATAAGAGATTACAAACGCTAATAACGGAAATGTATTTGCCATTGACTCATAAAGGCTGCAAATGTTGTACTGTTGCTATTAAAGCATTTTGAAGCTGCTAAGGGTACTTTACTGGGTGTGGAGGCAGATACATGCAGATTTTGGTCAGTAGTTGTAAACGCCCATCTCTAAAATGGTTTTCCATATACAGGCTGGTTCAAAACTGGATAAGTATCCTTAGGTTTTGCATCCCCCCATTGTGTGAAATGTGTCCTCTCTCACTGCAACTCTTCCTTAAGTTTTGCATTTTCTGCTTTTAACCTATTCAGATCTAGTTGCAACTGCTCCATTAACTCAGACAGATTGTTAGTTGCATTGAGGTCCCCTGATAGGGCACAGGCTAGACCGTCTGTGAATATTTGGTCTTGATTGCTCATGATGCCGCCCAAAAGGAATTCTAGCAGTGTCTTTTAGCCTTCTGTTATAAGCCACCTTCCTGGATCACTGATGATTCAAATGGGCCAGTGACGCTAGATCCCGAATAATCCCAAGACTTGCCCTCAGTTTATAGGAGACAACACTGCTCCGGTTGCAAATCCCAGGGGGATGGGGGTTGTGATGAAGAGAATGTGTAGAGTCAAGGATGCTGTGGCTCATCTACTCAACAGCAACACTGCAGCAGGCATTCAAACCAGTCTGATGAAGGGTACCTGCAGGCATCATAACTATTGACAAACAAATAATAAGGCTTTAGTCTAATATTAACTCTATTTCTAAAGTTATCACCTCACAAAAGCTTTTCAAATCTCAACCAACCTTTATTTTTGTTGTTGTTTTGTTTTCATTTAGATTGTCCGTAGGGACTCCTTTATTAAAATGTTTGAAACTGTAGTGAGTATGATTTCAGCATCAAACCCATAAGCAAATTTGGTTGGGGTTTGCTTCACCCAAGTCCTTTCTAGCAAAGCCCTGCCGACAGTATTTATAAGTTGAACAAAAATGCTGGTACAGCTTATAGCATGGAACAGGTGAAATATTTAATTTGACAAGGCTGTCTTCAAGAAGGTGTTTTAGAATGTTCACAAAGGTCACGTTCTAATTGCTTATAGCAAGGAACTTGTGCAGATGATTAATTTGACAAGGCTGTCTTCTAGAAGGTGTTTTAGAATGTTCACAAAGGTCACATTCAAATTGCTTATAGCAAGGAGCGGGAGCAGGGGATTAATTTGATGAGGGCTGTCTACCAGAAAGTTCCCGTAGAGGCCATCTATGCCAGTTGCTTGATGCTTATTCTGGCCGATTTTCTGGAAGGTTTTGTGGCGCTTGAAACCCAACCTTGCATATGCATGGTAAAACATTTGTAAAAGCTATTAATGCTGCCCCAACCATTTATTAGTCATATATACATTGCCGGATTGCAGGTAAAACCAGTGTGCATTGAAGAAGCCTCCACAAGTGCTTCATGAAATTTGAAACAATGCCTGCTTCCCTCGCATGCCTATCCTTTTTGCATCACTCAGAAGGGCTGCCCCAGAAGATCATCGATTTAAAAAAGTGCCAATACCAAATTTCAGTGGGGCCTGCATCAAAAATGACTACCTAACTAACCTGTGCTTGAATTGGAAGAGGTAACTACAAATATTGCAACAGTGAGTGAGCGATTGAGTGATGATTGATGATTCATGTGGTGGCAGACAGTGACTGAGGATGTTGATGAACTGTAATTCGGGAACTTGCTTGAGGTGAATTGCAATGTTTGGGGCCCGAATTACAGGTAATCATTTTTTCCTATAGGTGATTGACCTTTACAAACTTACTTAGCGAAAATTAACCTGTACAGTCCAGTCCACTCTTATGATCCTTCTGGGTGCCCCAGACTATTATTTAATATATACGACTGCCAAATTCCAATCTGTTACTTAAATCAAAAGTGAGATGGTGTACCTACTGCTGGGCTTGGATTGGAACAGGAACCATTGCACCAACGAGTGATTATTGAGTGATTGCTAGTGATGACTGATGATTCATGTGGCGGCAGACAGTGAGGGAAGGTGCTGATAAACTGCAATTTGGGAACTTGCCTGAGATGAATTGCACTGTTTGGGGCCCGAATGATGGCAAATTATGTTTTCCTGTAGCTGATTTGCCCTTTCACACTTAGCCAGATTTACTTGCAGGGCCCTCTCCTGTTTTTCTGGTTCTTCAGAGAACAGAGCAGTCACTTTAGTTAACAAACAAAAACCTATACAAAATACTGCAATTCTGTTTCTCTACTTGTTCTTTAACAGCAGTGCACTACACGTTTGCCTTGTCCGGGTCATTTCTGGGACAGAGTTACTCAGAGTCAAAAGGATGAAATAACTCAGGGCGGGACATCCACATCAACAGCTATAAGCAAGAAGTTGTCCACTTCAAAGGGAAACAATGATTCTGAGGCCTAGTTCCTCTATGTGGAATGGAGAGAGGTACATTGATTTGTGAAAGGCTGGTGTGTGTATGTGTGTGTGTTTGTGTGTGTGTTGCACTGATGGCACAAGGGAAACTCTGAGTCCCACTCTTGTGTTTTTGCTCTGCCTCTGAGTCTTCTTGGTACACTCCCCATGAAGCTTACCTTCCTTCTGTCCTTCTCCTTGACTCTAAAATACAGTTTCATGTTTTAAAACCCGCATGCCTTCTAGTCCCCTGCATGAACGAAAGGTGAAAGCTGAGCTCAACACTTTTTCTTACCTAACGGACCAGTCCAGACAGACACCCAAGAGTGATGGATATTCCCAAGAATAATGCAGATGCACCACCTAATTTTCCAATACAGTATTATTTTCTTTAACAATCATATTAGGAGAATGGGTGAGTGGGTTCACGCCTCCATAATTTTATTTTTTCCAACCTAAAAGACAGAACATTTAGATAGCTGATAACTTCTTGGATGCAGAAGGACTGTTTGCAATGCATTTAACTGTACTGTGCCATGCTCATTCTTACGTTTACTTCCACAACAGATTGATGACGATGATGTACTGCTCTTTGCCCAGATTAGTGTTGTCCTTGTCTTTGTCAAACCTTTCCCCAAATCCCCTTTTCCATCCTTTCATCAAATCGGGATGTGCGATTTATTGAAGCGTGGCTTAATTTACACCATCAATGGATCACACACTTGGTGGGCGGATGTGGTGAAAGCAACCCCAACTCACTGCAGAATCGTCTAAGCAATAGCCCACACTGGCCCCATTTACCCACAGTGCATAAGAGTGATCTATATTTTAGATATAGACCAAAGAACATCAGTCGTCAACATCATTGTTCAGGCTTTTTGTTGAGTAACTATAAACCCCTAACCAAAGCTTGCTCACTCCAGACTTAGAGTCCATTTTTAATGACTTGAGGATTTCGTAACATTAGTAGCTCCCCATTGCTCACGTCACTACTATTGCTATTATTGTTGCTAATTTATCACTATCAGGAATTCCTTGCTGTGCCATCATGAAGTAGTCTTTTCTCAATTATTTGTAAAGCTTTGATATAAACCACTATTTTATTTCTATTTAGTTGCCTGTAATGGATAATCTTTACGATTAATCCCACAGTTGAGCTCACCTGGGTGGAAGTGGGACATTTCTTGCTGGAAACAGTTCAGCCTCTGCCGGCGCAGACTGGCCACTATCTCCTGTCTAGTGGGTGGTACGGGTGGACCAGATGGAGCAGCTATATTTAGAAAAACAAAAAGAAGAAAGATAGATTGTATAATAATTCTCTGTGCAAACAATTGTTTGAAATTAGTGGATGGCACAGTAGCAGTACTTTGCTGGTCCCCTAGGGCCATTGGAATGTGATTATGATTAGGAGAGTTACAAGGCCAATTTTGTTTTATAGACACATGCCTATCAAAAAAAGCACTGACTGTGTGGCAGAAAAGTATTATAGCAGACTAACACTGGATTAAAAAAACAGTGATTTGAATTTTTGTTCTTATAAAGGATTTTTAAGTAACTATGAACCAACACTTTGAGTAGTAAGGCATTATAAACTATGGAGTATAAGTTGGGTGTTGTGCTAAATTACCAGAGCCATGCTCATTGCTAGCCAGCACTTCATGTATTTTGCTACTGTCTGCAGCTGGGGTAACTGTAGTTAACAATTATCTATTTTTAATTCCAGTGGCCCTGCTCTTCTCCAAATGCCTTTCTCTTTCTACCCTGATTCCAAAGAGGCAGATGAATAATAAATAAAATACTATGTCACACACCTCATGTTTGAAATGCAGATATTATCATGTCTGCCGTAAGTAGACATTGGGAAAAAATGATGCACAGCACTACAGGGAAATCTACAGGCTAAATAGTTTGTATTTGGCACGTTCATCACAGTGTATCCTTTAAGCCAAACTTGACATCAAATCTAGCACTTACTCCCACTTTACTCACAGGACTCGCCCACTACCACATAATATTTCCAACAAATGTATTTACTGGGCAGTAAGAAAAAGAAACTTGACTTACTTTACTGCAGGGTAAGGTAGAGGGATTAGGAGGGTAGGTTGGAGCTTGTGAAATAGAATAGAAGATTCACTGTAACTACACTGATCAATGATTTGTCATCTTTGAATTATTCAGACAATGTACTAGTCGACAGACGGATGTCAAAAGGGAAACATTTTAACAGGCATAAAATAAATCTGTTTTGGAAAACTAGGAAATATATTTTGGAATCATTTCACATGGCTATAAAACTAGGGGTGGGCGACAATTTCCGTTCTGCTCGCGGAAATTGCGACAATTCGTCATTTTCGCGTTCCGCGCGGAACGCGAAAATGTCGAAATTTCCGCGATCCGCGAGGGAACAGAAATTAAATAAAGCAGGGCCCGAGTTGAAGCTCAAATTAAGTAACGCATTAATCAGCCAAAACATTCGTGAGCGTGGAGGTGGCTTAGCAGATGTGCCTTCTCCCCATTTCCACCCTGAAATGTTAGCTGATATACTTGACGGTGGTGTTTGCATCCTTCATTTCCTTGAGCGCAATCCTCGTGTATAATTCGTGAGCGTGGTTAAGCAGATGTGCCTTCTCCCCATTTTCACCCTGAAAAAATAGCTGTAATCCTTGATGGTGGTCGTGCATCCTTCATTTTCTCGAGCACAATCCTCGAGTAGTTCCTGTGCCAAGGCGGTTCCTTCTCCTGGTCTGCCTCAGAGACATTGCTCTGACCCTTTATAAACAAGAGGCATGTGAACTGCTGGAAGCCCCGTCCGTTTGGCCCCGCCCCACACACCAGCGGTGGGCAACGTCTTCCCACAATTTCCCCCACTATGATGGACAGCTGACTCGAGGGACCCCGGGGCCGTCGGCGCCGTGGCAACGTTACAGACACACATGGTCACTGTAAACAACTCTTTTGGCCCTTTACGCAGCTGTAGTGTAGGAAAAGCACTATACATTTATCCAACGAGGTAGCACTTACTGATTAGCCAGTAGAAAGTACTCCAGTTGAGTAGAGGTATTGCACAAAATGGTGTCATCTTCTTGGGTGAAAATGTAGGGTAGGATTCATTCTGGCACGATGCTCCTGTCCCAAAAATTAAACCTCAACAGGAAGCACTTACAGATATAAATAAAGCAGGTGCCCGAGTTGAAGCTCAAATTCAGTAAGGCATTAATCAGCCAAAAAATTAGTGAGCGTGGAGGTGGCTTAGCAGATGTGCCTTCTCCCCATTTCCACCCTGAAATGTTAGCTGATATACTTGACGGTGGTGTTTGCATCCTTCATTTTCTCGAGCACAATCCTCGTGTACAATTTGTGAGCGTGGTTAAGCAGATGTGCCTTCTCCCCATTTCCACCCTGAAATGTTAGCTGTAATACTTGATGGTGGTCCTTGCATCCTTCATTTTCTCAAGCGCAATCCTCGTGTAGAATTCGTGAGCGTGGTTAAGCAGATGTGCCTTCTCCCCATTTCCACCCTGAAATGTTGGCTGATATACTTGATGGTGGTGTTTGCATCCTTCAGTTTCTCGAGCGCAATCCTCGTGTATAATTCGTGAGCGTGGTTAAGCAGATGTGCCTTCTCCCCATTTCCACCCTGAAATAATAGCTGTAATCCTTGATGGTGGTCGTGCATCCTTCATTTTCTCGAGCGCAATCCTCGTGTATAATTCGTGAGCGTGGTTAAGCAGATGTGCCTTCTCCCCATTTCCACCCTGAAATAGTAGCTGTAATCCTTGATGGTGGTCGTGCATCCTTCATTTTCTCGAGCGCAATCCTCGAGTAGTTCCTGTGCCAAGGCGGTTCCTTCTCCTTGTCTGCCTCAGAGACACTGCTCTGACCCTTTATAAGCAAGAGGCATGTGAACTGCTGGAAGCCCCGTCCGTTTGGCCGCGCCCCACACACCAGCGGTGGGCAACGTCTTCCTGTCCTTTCCCCTACTATGATGGACAGCTGACTCGAGGGACCCCGGGGCCATCGGCGCCGTGGCAACGTTACAGACACACATGGTCACTGTAGACAAACCTTCTGGCCCTATACGCAGCTGTAGTGTAGGAAAAGTACTATACATTTACCCAACGAGGTAGCACTTACTGATTAGCCAGGAGAAAGTACTCCAGTTGAGTAGAGGTATTGCACAAAACGGTGTCATCTTCTCGGGCAAATATGCAGGGCAGGATTCATTCCGGCACGATGCTCCTGTCACAAACCCCAACCGGAAGCATTGTGCCGTTTCGCGATATTTTGCGAAAGGCACTTCCGCAAATTCCGCCCACCCCTATATAAAACCAAATGTGGCATATGCCAAGAATGGATTTTTCAATGCTTTAGTAGGCTCGGATGGAAGAACTTAGGAAAAAATAAAAGAGTGACATACCAAGTGGCAGTGACAGAATGGGAGATGGGAAACACCTTGTAAGTTCGGTCTGTAATGCATTGAAAACTTTGTAGATGTTGCATTAACTTAAGCAGACCCACATTGCACAGCCAGCACTGCAGCCATGTCTTGAACCACACTGCACTTTGGTCATGAGTGGGGAAAAATAAAATGCCATGGGCAGGGATGGGGAGTTACGAATGATGGGTGGGATACATCTGCCTCGCTTAACACATACAGTGAATCAAGGGATTAGAACAACATTTTTTAAAATACCCCTCACCATAGCTTTGATAACCCTACATAAACAATGTAAGCGAAGTAGAGGAGCTGTATGCCCTTCTCCATGAGAAGAGCTGCCTTGATTATTCATCCAAGCAATCCAAATATTAATTCATCCTTTCATTCTAATTCACCCATAGCCTCCATAATTTAAGCTTTACTTTCTCTCATCCAGTATTTCACCAATCCATTATCCATCTACTCAAAATCCATCCTTTCTTCTAACCATCCTTTCACCCATCCATTCCGTTACCTACCCATGCACACTTTCACCCACCCACCCTTTCACTTATATATCATTTTCCTTTCTTTTAACCTTCAGTTCTTTCATGTTTCCCTCAAGCAGTCAACACTCATTATGTGAGCTTTTGCTGAGTTGCAAATAGAAGAGGCCATAACACAACAATGGCTGTAGCTGGTAAACAAGTTGCTGATACTCTGGTAGCTAGTCTCTATAATAGTATTTGTCAATAAGCAAGAAATTATGGGCCAGATGTACGACCATTTTGCATGTGCGAAACCGGTCGCAAATGAATTTTTGCGCATGCAAAACTGGCCATATGCTATGTACGATATGCACTCGCAATTAGAAAAATACTGTTGCGAGTAAATAGCGAGTCTCAGAAAAAGTGAACTCTATTAGGGGGTCGGAAATACCGCCTCGCAAATACAAATGTACGGAATACTCGCAAATTGCAACTATGCGTGAAATGGCCCATTTGCGCATGCAATTTACCACTAACCTGAAGCAGGTGGTAACCAGTCTCAAACTATAAAAGCAGGCCCAGAATGAACCAAAACCTTTCCAAAATGGCGTGCATGTATATGATATGGAGAAGGATTGCGCATATGTGCAGCTCTACAGAGGAGGCGGGGACAGGAGAAGATCTTTATAGTGAGGCTGTCATTGTTCCAGAAGACTGAGGAAGAAATCTATGAACAGTACAGGCTGAGTAGCACAGTCATCCTAGAGCTAATTGATACCCTGAAGCCACATTTGGAAAGCAGAACACAGCGCAGCAATGCAATACCAATACATGTGCAGGTGTTGTGCTCCCTCCACCTATTGGCCACTGGTAGCTATCAAGACGTAATTGCAGTGGCTGGAGGTGTTTCACAGAGTGCGCTATCGCGTTTTTTTCGAAAATTCATAGATACCCTGCTACACCATATACATGAACACATCTATATGCCAAGGAATGATCAGGAACTTGAAAATACAAAATTCTATAGAATTGCAAGATTCCCACAGGTCATAGGGTGCATAGATGGGACTCATGTGCCCATATGTCCACCATCACTCATAGAATACATATTCCGTAATAGGAAAAGCACACATTCACTCAACAGACAAGTTGTCTGTGACGCCAAAAACATAATCACAGACATTGTAGCCAAATTTCCAGGTAGCACACATGACTCTTATATCTTCAGGCACAGTGGTATATACCAGAAATTAGAAAGAGGTGATTTTAATGAAGGATACCTACTAGGTAATGAACCCTCACACCCAAAGTGAGATGTTTAAGAACTTAAATGTCTGCCTGCATGTTGTCTCAAAACCTTCCTTTTCTTCGCAGGTGACAGTGCGTATGCCCTGCGTACAAGGATCCTCACACCGTTCCTGTCTCCCTCCAATGCGCATGAAAGGCAATATAACAAAGCACATAGACTCACAAGGTCAGTCATCGAGCGCACGCTTGGCATACTAAAATCAAAATTCAGGTGTCTACACAATTGCGGTGGCACATTGGAGTATATCCCTGAGACAACCTGCAAAATTGTCGCAAGCTGCACAATACTACACAGCATTGCATGCAGGCGGGGGCTGCCCATGGAGTTGTCAGATGCAGACTCGGGGGATGAAGAGCCTAGACACCCAGCACAATGACCAAATGAGGGAAGTGCAGCAGCAGTGGGGAGAAGGTGCAGGGACCAAATAGCCAGAAATTACTTTCAAAGGTGAGTCATTATAATTCACAACAATGCCACGGAAATTACACCAGAAAGAGTCAAACTGTGTTTTTAAATATGCCTTTACTTGAAGGTCATATTGACTGTGTATATGGAACAACCTGTCCCTCTCAAACAACAGTCACTGCCTAAATAATGAATGAAAAGTGGTTACTTCACCACATATGAAAGTGTAAAGCAAAATATATCAATTAATTCATCTTTTGCCCCTCTGTCCTGCATATCTTGCTCTTGCACTTTGGTCCAGAGAGTGCCGACTGCTGCTTCTCCGCTTTGTTGGGGCATCAACAGTGGAAACACTACTGTGGCTGGACACTTCACTTTCTGTAGTGTCTGCGCCCCCTCCTCTAACCACCAGGCTATTTTGCAGTGCGTCTACAGCAGCTGCGATGTGTTGTGGTCCCCTCGCTACATCGCCACTGATGTGGCCCATTTCTACCTGCAGTGCTAGGGTGCGTTTGCTCTGCAGGCTTGTTGCATTTGCCAGATGCCCAATTGCCCTCGTGCATGTCATGTGACCTGCTGCGCTCCATCCTACAGTTATTTGCCTTGTCCTCCTTGAGCTCTGTGCACAGCTGCACAATGGCATCAGTCACTGCATCCATGTTGTGCTCCATACGTGCCTGATACTCTGGCAGCTGATTTGCCATCCTCTCAAACCCCCTGCTCAAATAAATATTCATCTTTCTCATCTGTTTGTGTTGCAGCTGATGGATTTTTATCATTGAATCCTCCAGGCCAGCAGAAGGAGATGGAGTAACTACCATGGTCTTGGCTTCGGAACAGCCTTCCGTATCGCTGGCTCATACATGGGTTACTTCCCCTTGTGCCCAGAGTGCGAGTCTGGTTGTCTGCTGCTATGGGGCTGTTGTATCATGCCCTTGTGCACTACCCAAGGTAAAAGGAGTACTAGAATCATACAGCCCTGGGTCCGTCTGGCCATGCTCCTCCTCAGAGTCAGTATCTTCCTGTGTTGTTTCAAATCCCAAAGATGTATCTATGTTGCAACAGAAGAAATAAAGGAAATGTTTTGAGTCACTATCTGTGTGGTTGTACTATGTTCACAACTCATCTCAGTCCCTGACAGCAATGTCTGTGTGACTTACTACATTTCCCATGATGCACTAACTGTGGGTTTTTCATCCTGCAGATGGTGTATGTACATGCAGTTTTGCCTGTGTGATGCATGCATGTGCGGTGCTGGCTTGAGTGTGACATACATTGTTTTTCATTTCTCACTTACCTGTGGGTGGTGGAGGTTGGGATGTGTCCAGAATTCCAGTTCCCACGGCAGGCTCTGGCTCTGTGGTGGCTTCCAACATAGCCTCTGCTCTGGTGTCCTCCAGGAGGCTTGATGGGCAAGCTCCTGTTTCTTGCGCAGCAAGACGTTCAGCCAGCCTCTCCTTTACCCTGGCCTTGAGGTCATACCACCTCTTTTTGATGTCATCTGTTGTCCTGTTTGCGACACCAAGGACATTCACGCGCTGCTGCATGTCACACCATATTTTGCACTTGTACGACCCAGTATGTGAGGTGCGACCAAACAGCTGCTTGTGGTTGTTGCTGCACTCATTGATAATGATGTCCACTTCTTTGTCAGAAAATTTGACTTTACGCAGCCTCTTCTTCCCTTCTTTGGCAGTAGTCTGGCTAGTTATCTTGCTGTGGTGTTCTGTCTATGTAGCAGAGTTAAATTGAGCTGCTGCACCTTGCCATGTGCTTGTGTTTATGATCAGCAAAACACACAAGATGATGGACAGAATGTTGCACATTGGCAAAACATTCACCCCCAGTCACAGATCTGGGTTTAATCCATCTTTATTTTGCTCACCATGCCACCCCAGTTTAGACATGGCCATATGCAAATCAGTCTTGACCCTGTGCCTCATGGGAACAGTCCAGCCCAAACTGCCAAGCCATGTCTTCCCTGGACCGGAATCAAGCATCCTAGGACCGGTTTCGCAGTTTCACCCCTCTTCAGCCAGGAAAGCTTGACTCCAGTGGCGTAATGAGCATGGGACCCACGTCTGGGCATACCCTTCCCACATAGGGCGAACAGTAAAACACACAAGATGATGGACGGAATGTTGCACTGGGGTGAATGTATGACATTGTTCTGCATTCTGTCCATCAATAGTTCTTTTTGCATGTGTTTATGATCAGGCATCTCAATGGACACCACTTCCTGGTTTGGGGTCCTTCAGATCAACCAGGAAGTTTTTTTTGTTCAATTTTTATTGAAACTCGCTATTTGTGCATTCTTTCAATCGCGTACGTTATTTGCACATGCAAAAGGCATGCTTTCAATCACGTACGCTATTTGCGAGGGTTTTGCGTATCGCAATTTGAAGCTCACAATCTTGCCTTGCGAGTCAATTGCTAGTAGCAAATTTCTGGGGACGCGGTGTAGGTACATTGTATTTTGCGACTCGGTATTGGCGAGTCGCAATTTTGCGCAAATCGCGACTCGCAAATTTTTTGGGTTGTACATCTGGCCCTTAGTGACTTACCAGTGCCGGTCCCTGCCACCGTTTCTCCGCCTTCATTTGACTCTCCTCTTGCAGCAGCACTTGTTCTGGCATCACTGGTGGTCTCTGTGGCTAGAATAAAACATTATACATATTTTAGATGCCAGATACACCTCCCCTTAATTTTATCAATTAAACAGATACAACTGCAATACATCACTACAGTTTGGTAAGCATTGCAGTATCTTCTAACAGAAATATCACTCTGGACATTTGGTTAGTTCATAATGTTAGACAAGCCAGGTAGTGAGGCCAACCAAAAACATTTCATAATAGAGGGTCAGAGTTATAACCTATGGTAATCATGATGACTTAGTCATTGAAGCACAATGAAGGGGTGGGATAATGGTCAATGAAAGACATATGGTGTTGGTTTGGCAAATGCAATGGACCTCATAATTTTTTCCAGCCATGCTGCACTTTCATTGAAACTGCTGGTATACTGTAGAAATAAATTACACAACACACAACATTGGGGTGGGGTCAATGACCATGGCCACTCTTGTTTATTGAACTGTTAGAGCATGAACCGGAAAAAGAAAGCTTTCTCAATAAACATACAGGGCGAACATTATTTATATTACTAGCTTAGTTGGGTCTTCAATTTTCGAGGTAGACAATAGAGTACCAAAAATGTGTTCTTAGTCTTATAGTACCAGAAGATATATTGGAGAGAGGAAAAGATCATTACCACCAAAGCAGAAGATAAATGAACTAGAGACTAGAGACCGTAAAAAGTCAGCCACCAAAAGAAAAACATGTATAAAATAAAATGCAGGGATAACAGGAATGAAACAAAAATTGAATTGGAGTGTTAGGGAAAATAAAGTTGATTTATAGGATATCCCGTCCTCATCCCGATGTGAAAGGAAGATCGCAGGTAAGAGTGTCAGAGACACTTTATTTCTCGCCAGCAACACCGGCCTCCAGGCAGCAACTCCCATCCTGGAACTCTGCACCAATATTCCAATACCCTAGGATTCATTCTACCCTAAGCCCGCAAACAATAATAAAACCCAACATTTGGGAAAAGATAATAATAAATAATATGCCTTGCTGGTGGTTGGCACCTACTGCTGACCAGCTACTCCTGGACCCGTCTCTGCAGCGTCCCTCTTCTTGCCCTTGGGTGGTGACGTAAGAAATGAAGAAGACAAAAATATAGATTCGTGATAATTCAGTTAATCTGCACAAAATTATTATGACAGGCAAACACAGTCACATTGTACTTCTCTAAAACAGATTGCCTATAATACTAGTTTTGAGTCTATTGACTATCGTTAAGTTACCCACACTTATCCTGAAATCACCATTCCAAATCTTCTCAACAAAAAGTTACATTTGGAACTAATGCATTGCAGTGAATGGTCTTTGAGTCTGTTCTCATTTCTCGACCCCCTTGATGGACCAACTCAGTCTCCCTTTTTTGCAATGCGAAGATGTAAAATAGCTTGGAACTGTAAAAGCTAAATAAACAAAGTCACAGAGAGAATGCTAACTCACTGATATCACTGATTTACTATGGTGACAAGAGGAAAGGAGAGTCTGCAATGGCTTCCTAATTAATCAGCTAAAGCAGGTGCCAATGATGAGTACGATTAGGTAGCACTGAGCACCTACCTAGCAGAAACTAGAAACTGAATCACATAATTAATAATAATAATAATATTCTTAACATAAGCTAAATATGACTTCAGGTCCTCCTCCCGGGCAAGAAAATTCACCCATCGGTGCGTCATCTGCTAAACGGTGCACAGGACCTGACTGATGCACTGAATGCACGGCGCATCCTCTCCGAGCACAGATGACACTCCCATAGGGGGTATCTACTGCTGGGCCTGCCGCCTGCTGCCAGCATGGAGGGGAGGTGAATTGGCACAAAATAACCTGGTGCTGCCACCACCTCCTTAATGAGGATCACATGGGGCTGCACACCTGGGCGGTGGCACTGCCCACAAGTTTGGCGACCATCTGCCATGGGGCTGGGTGGGGTAAAGAAAGATTTGAAAAGAAACAGGAAAAGAAAGGAAAGAAAAGAAGAAATTAGGAAGTAAAGGGAAAAATAAACAAACTACAAAAGGTCATGAAAAACACCAAAACTATTACAAAGAAATGTAAACACAAAGACACACACTACTATAATCAATAAAAATGAGGGGTAGATAAGTTTGAAAGGGGGAGGATTAAATATATTATAGAGGGATTGAAAATGTGGCCTAGCACTATAACAGAATAGAAAAACCAGATGGCCGCGCCCATGCGAACTACATGGTGCCATTTGTGCATGATTTGGAATGGAAGGACACATGAGAGCCGCATGGTGCCATTCGTGCATGGTTTGCAACGTGGGGATGTGCTCCGTTTTGCACTTTGCCACATGAACGGGCACTCCGGCAAACTCTGCCTGCCCGCTGAACTCCGCTTAGTGTGGCAGACTTTTTTTAGCCACTCTGCGGAGTAACGCATAGGGCGACTTGGCCCGGGCCTACTATGCACTTCAGCAAACTTTGCTACACCAAGCAATCCATTTCATCTGGACTGGCATTATTATTTTGTCATTCCCTGCCACAAAACACCGATGGAAAGAGGCAATCTGAAAAACAAATTTATGACATACCACTCCAGCAACTCAGAATATCTCAAAAGCATTGCTTCCTCTCCCAATCTCCTGAATACTGTGCACTGCCTCATAGTCTATTACAATGAATTGATTAAAACAATTTTGAACTATTTTGTACCACTAAAAATAAAACCCTTCATGGAGCCACTTTAGAAAGTATCTGGCAGTGAGAAAAAGCAGCTGAATTTTTTGTAGCCCTCATAGAACAAAGCAAGTATCATAAAAACCTCATGCATACAACGGAAACAAACTACTCTAGACAAAAATAAATGAAACATACAAACCATCCAGAAACTCTTACCGTCACAATATAATACAGCACTAATCTAGATTCTACAGCAAAAATTCCCAACAAAAAAACCACTGCTAATAACACTGCCAAAGTCACACAATTCTGAATCGGATTGAGTTACAATTTGACCTACCTAATTAATGTGGTTTAGTTAGGTTGCAAATTATGATTTAATTAAATTAACCACAATCTCAGGGATATTGGCCTGCAATTGTCAGCAGACCACCATGTCTGTGATTGCTTTTTAGTAGAGTATTTTTTAAGTTGCCTGTTTTCCTTACAAGGTCTACTGCATAGAAACTTTTTCAACAGTTCACAAAGGGGATAGGGTCCAAAGGGGACTCCTTCACATTCCTCTTTTATGAGTGTGTTACCTCCCCAACGTGAGAGTCAGTAAATTTGTATTGGATTGCAACCACAATTCCGGTCGCAAGCCACTAATTCAGGTGGTCCCAATTCTCAATTCGGAAGCAACACCTACAGAATGACCTCCATTTAATATCCCATTTTATGAGTCCATAAAAATTACTGACTTCTAAAAGGGGATTTGTGCATCCTAAAATTCTATTTTGCAGCAGCAAACACTCCTGTTTTACAAATTTGAGTGATTTAGATGGAGATTAGTACATTTGGCCCATGATGTAAAAATGTATGAAATAGGTATTCCAGCTTTTGGCGATACACTAAGAGCTTAAGCTTACCACCCTCATACTGATGGATTGGTGAGCATTATAATGGTACTCTTAAGCTTACCTTAAGCAAATGGGAGAGGAAGGCGGACATAGTTTGGGAAAAATGAATTACCCCTTTAACAATTATTTGCTTTTAGGAGTTAGGAACAGTCTCTACCAGTTTTCACTGTTTAAACTTGTCGTTCGGTTAAAACCTTGTACATTGGTTGACCTTTCTAGAGAACATAGTGTAGAACAATCTAGATTTGGCACTATTCAACTCTGACTATGTCTTTTAACCTAAATCATCAGTGACAAAGATAAATAGGATCATGCATCAAAACATGGAACAGTCTCAGGGTCAGCAGCAAACGTATTAAAATCCAAAAACTGAGCAACAAGTATCAAGTGAGAAATGGGTATTACTCCTATTGTCTACAATCATATATGGGCAAAGGAATCCAAAATTAGATGCCTCCGTTGAAGGCCGTACTGAGTATGTGTTAAGAGACCGGAAAAAGTTCTTGTAAAAATGTCCTTACATTACTCTGTAAGGTAACTGGCTGTACTTGTCTTGTAAACCATCAAATAACAATCATTGTCAATGCCAATATGTCTGGCTTTACAGGAATGTTGTATGTTGCAAGTAGATAGCATGGAAATGGATATGTATTTGTGGGGAAGCAAAGAACTGTAGAATAATATTGGTTTAGGTTAAACAGTCAAATGACAGTTGCACTGCCAAGCCAGACCTAAAAATCCATGTAGGTTAATGTTTGACCTGGCATCTTTTGGCATGTATCCCTGCCTTTTTGCTTTCTGACCTTCTGTTTTTGATGGTATGTAGGACTTTGGTTTTGCTGGTTTATTGCCTCTGCGCACTTTCTCACTGCTATTCAGTGCTAAAGTGCAATTGCTTCTTCTGTAAATTGTGTTATGATTGGTTTTGCATGATTGGCATATTTGATTTACAGGCCAGTCCCTAGTACAGCGCACTGTGTGGACCCAGGGCCTGTAAACCAAATGCTACTAGTGGGCGTGCAGCACTGTTTGTGCCAACCACACAAGTAGCCTTTCAAATGTGTCTCAGACCTACCACTGCAGTGTCTGTGAGTGCTGCCATGTTGACCTGGCAAGTGCATCTACTTGCCAGGCCCTAACCTTCCCTTTCTATAATGTGAGGCAGCCCTGAGGTAGGTCCAAGGTATCCCCATGGGCAGGGTGCACAGTATATGAAAGGTAGAACATGCGCTAGTGTGTTTTAAATGTCCTGATAGTGAAGTACTGCCAATTTTGTTTTCACTATTGCAAGGACAAGCTCTCCCATAGGCTAACATTGGAGCTGCCTTTGAACAGTTTACAAGTGTAACTTTCAATTGGGAACAGCTAGAGAACTGGACTTTCGTCTCTCTTAACTCAGAATTCAATGTCACACCTTTTACTAAAGGTTTTTTTTAATTGTGTGTTTGAAAATGTCACTTTTAGAAAGTGGGGATTTTCTTGCTAAACTTCCTGTGTGCTTCTGCCTGCTTGTGGATTCACCGTCTGATTTTAGACTAACAGGGGCTGTTTGTGCATTTACTCCAGATACTCACACAAAGGGAGCTGAGGTGTGCCCTACATATACTAATGGGCCATCCCGGGTTAGAGTTTTGGGAGGAGTTGTCACTGACACCTGAATAGGCTGTGGCTGCACTGCACCATGCTGTCTCCACCTCCTGTAGTGAAAGTGGACCGTGCAGGACAGAACTGGTTTTACTGAGCAAGAGAGACTATCTGAAGAAATACTTCAAAGAGAAAAAGGGTTATAACAATTGGACCTAAACCCACAGAACTATAGATTACTTCTGGAATCAAGAGGAACCTCTGCCAGGGAAGAAAAGCTGAAGATCTGTGAGGAGGAGTACTGCCCCTTTGCTGTGTGTTACTTTGCTGGTTTAACCTGCAGTTGCTGCTGTTGCTAAGGAGAGTACAAAGACTGGACTTTGCTGTGAAACCTGCTTGAGAAGAATCTCCAAGGGCTTGTGTGTGCTTGCCTCCTGTCCTCGGGTACACAAAGACATCACCTACTGCCTTCTTGAACTCCACTGCTGGGAGTTTTGATCTTCCTGGGGGTGCTTATTCAAGTTCTGCGCCCCTGGAGGTTGTTCCTGCTACAGAAAGCTGTAAAGAAGTGAAGAACCTAGAAAATCAACACTTTGCTCTTCTTTCGGCTGCTTTATTTGACACTGCACTGCAGTGCGGGAGAAAATTCAGATGCCCAGCTCTGTGTGGCCAAAGAATCGATGCAGTGCCTGTCAGCATTCCAAAAAAACTGCTGCAAGAAGAGCAAAGTCTTGATTTTCTTGGTTTTTTCAGTTCTTGACCGCCACTACAGCTATAGGACCAACCACAAGAAAACCCAACTCTTCAGAGCCCAAGAGCAGAAGCTCCAGCTTTAAATGTTCTTTAAACTGAAGGTAGACCTCTCTCAAGGTCAAAGATTCAATTCCCTGGGAGAAATGATGTCAACGGTGCAGCAGCTGACTCTACCACCTTCGCAGCCGACGATACCTAACCCATTCCTCTGATGGAATTTCCCGACACAGATCAAGAAGAAAGGCAAAGCGTCTCGTAGAAGAGGGACAATACTTATTTCATGACTCTGATCCTTGTGAAAACCCACAGGGGAATTAAGTCATCCACTGTGGACAAAGGCTTTGCTGCATTAAAGTGACCCAAGTGGTCTGGGCACCTCACCTCAGTTGGAGTTTTACTCATATTTGTGACAGGTAACAGGCATTACCAGTTCGCAACCCATCTTTAGGTCTGATTTTGGCTTCAAGAGTGCTTACAAATATGGTGACTGTAGTGGTGGCATACCTTCATTAACAAGCCTACTTCTTTACCCGTATCTGGATTACTGGCTACTTAGAGCTTTCACCCCAATACAATGGTATCATACCTTTTCTGTTCCAGCCATACTTTTGCATCAGCTGAGCTTTTCCCTCAACAAAAGTAAACTTCATCTTATACTTTGCCGTCAAGTCCAATACAGTCTAGCTCAAGTGTATCATCCTCAGGAGAGACTAATCAGTATAACCCAGAAAGTAAAGAAGATCTCTAACTTTCCTCATAATATGCTTTAAGCAATTTTATTCTGTGCTGAAATGAAGCTTTCTATATTTTTCCTGGTCGTGCTTGCCCTATTAAGAATGACTTCATTGGGGTGGTGCCTTCAGTGAGACCAGTATTACAGCCCATGCATGATACTATCTGCCTTCAGCATCCAGATTTATTCTTTGCAATGCTAGCCATAGTCACCTAATCTTTTAGTGGGCTGCTAATTCAGACCACCTTGTCACCAACAGTCATAGATACATCTTTACGGGGAACCTCATCTAGTGAGCTGAATGTCAAAGCATCGGGGATGTCATGGGAGGCCTCTCACCACATCTGCCTGCTGGCGCTCAGAGGTATCAAACTGCTATCATAGTTATCACACTGACTGTCATAGTTTTCCCCTTGCATCTGCAGCATATGGAGGTGCAGGTATTGATGAGCAGTATATCAGTAATGCTTCATTTGAATGAGGTGGGTGGAGTAGGCTTTGCATTGTTAAGTAGGCAAGCAAAGGAGCTCCGGGCATGGGTTATAGGCAAAGAAACAGCAGACTTTCATCAGGCAATCAAAACAAAATAGGAGCTGCATCAGAGGTTGGCGGATAGGTGGTTCCAAATCTGGGGCACGCTGCAGATTGATCTTTTAATCCCCAAGCAGAACAAGAAGTACAGTGAGTTCTGTCCTTTACAGTTTCACAGACAAGACTCATTATGGAAAAATGAAAAGAAAAAGAATAATCATTGGTAACGTATCGGTTTCGCCTATGCATTGATTAATGATCTGTTTTTATGTATCACTGTCTGGGACGAAGGGATAAAGGAAAAAGCTCCCTGACAAGTATCACGAGTGGAGAGGATGTGGCACAGAGGCCAGAGCAAGAGCCGGGGATCCCGCTTTGAATTTCGGCGGTGCAACATCCTTTGGGAGCCTCAGTTTAAGCCCAAGAAGCAGTACCTATAACTTGCTTAAAATCCAGTGGCATATCCGCCAACTAAGGAAGGCAGCTTAATGGGAGGAAGGGTATGTGTAGTAAGTAACCCTGTATTGAGGTAGTGTCTGGGTTATGCAGGCTGGCGTGTGTGTAGAGTTTGCTGTGGTCTGTTACTATGTAAAGAGAGGGATGTGGCTTGACAAGCGCCCAGATATAGAAGGAACTACGCGCATGGACAAATCAATAATGGCCAAAAAGTGGTACAATTACTCACTTCAAGCCAGTGACGTGTGTCTACTGGAAATTGCCTCTTAGTGGACCGTTATGCACTACAAATCACTGGTGCCTGCTTGAGCACCATGCCAGGAGGCAAGGTTAAAAGGCATCAACTGATTAGTCAAAGACGTGCATGCATAAAAGAGAGTGCTGAGTGCACTAGAGTACTAACCTTATCAAACAGGGCATATGTGGAAGTGACGGCTTGGCCCGTTTTGGGAAAAGACTGGGATGTTGCCTATAATAAAAGGCATCATGGCATTATGACTGCCAGCTATGGTGGCAGGCGATATTGATAGCTAGCGTATGATTCTATAGCTGGGGCTGCATAGCAAGAAATAAATGGAACATTTTAGCTTGGACTGAAGTGAGAGATTGGGACTCTCTAGTTAGCACTGTAGTGGGAATGCCACTGACGCACTCCTTCCCACACACGCGTCTTTGAAATACGAATCAGTGGATGCTTTTTACCTTCGCCTTGGTACTCTACAGAGGTGCAAAGTTAAAACCATTGAGGGTCCAGCTGTATAAATGATTGATGAGCAGTAATAACAAACTTTGGATTAATGCCCTGTCTCGTTAAGAAGGAAATCACACAATGCATTCTCATATGAAACATGACTCGAAGATGGTGGCAGTGTAACAAGGGCCAAGACAGGGATGTGTTGAAATGGTTGTTAAAGTGGTGTGTGGGAGGAGGGAAAAGGGGTGGGGAGCAATATCAGGGATGAAGACTAATTGTAGAGCAAAGCGCAAGCGCTGTGCATGCAAAAGCATAGGAAAATAGTTCCCCAAAAGTGGATGGATATAGTACTTTGCCAATGGGAAACTGATAAGAGAAGCAACAGGAGGACAAAGCATTGGTAAATGCAGGCATATATGCTACAGCCAATAGAAATGGAAGAAAAGTAAGTGACAAGCATTGGAATGAACAAAAAGCAAGGAAAGTAAGGGGCGGGATGAAAGCACCTTTTAAGATATTAAATACAAAAACTTGCACAAACACAGCGCAAGCACTGTGTAGGCGAAACCTAAAAATCAGAGTGACGGAACACAAAACAACTTAAGGACTGGCAGTCAAAAATACTGAGTTATACTTTGAATGAAAAAGGCCACAAAATCAATCAATTATGGTTTCAAATTTTAGAGACAATCCCCCATATACCAATGGATGGAGACACAAGCTTTTTTCAAAGGGAAATCTACTGGACAACATGCATGGTAACGATGCAAGCTAAAGGATGTAATGAAAAGTGGAAACTTACCTGGTATACAGAAAAAATGCTAAATACTAGAGATTCAACAAACAGCAGCGCAGAATGACATATTCTTCATTAATGCGAGAGCTCTGGCACATTTCTTCACAAATTAAAATACCCGAACATGACTTATATAACCTATATAAAGGTACCCTACCAGTCATATTAACTAGTCATCATTGGTTCTTTTTTCTGCAATGAAGAAGACAGTTCCTAAGTAGCAAAACAATATTTGTCCATACATAAACATAGGAATTCAACATTAATGACTACCACCGATTTTGTATTTGTTTCTATTGGAATATAAATACATAATCAAATCAAATGCGCATCTTGAAGGTGACTTATTTTCACATAAAAGTGTTGATCACAGAACTACTAAGGTAGCGGCCATACAAAGAAAACTAGCAGGCAAATTCACTCATAAGCAACCAACCACATCATCACACAGAACCCCACGCCAAATGATTCAGGTAAGGACTATAAACAATTATCCAAAAGGAAGCACAGTCGTGCATGTCTGAATGCAATACCCCACACAAAATGAATTAAGGTTAGAAATGTAAATAATAAGCCACAAGGAACCGCTGCTATCCATTACAAGCAAGCGCTAAAATGTTTGGCTCATCTCCAGAGCACTGAGTGAAATGATAGAAGCATCATAATCTCAAGTACGTGTACGGCTTTATGGATATACATGCAGTCCACCATAATGCACTCATGGGTTAAGGGAATTCATTTGCAAGGTACTCACTAAAACTTTAAGATGAACGCCTGGGTCTTGTTTAAGAAGGAATGGATAGCACAGATATTAGTAGTGTATAAAATAAATAGCCCCTTTGAAATATAGGAGTTTCCCTTCAACTGTTTGTTAGACTGTGAGCCTGACTGCAGAATGACATGACTTTTCCCTCTTCCATAATTTCAAATCAGTAATGCAAACTGAGATATAGCACCCTTGTGAGAATATGAATTTGTGTATGTTATTAAGTGCTTTGAAGCCAGGAGAAAGCAGAGGACACATAAACATCCCGAAGACATTTGTCACAATTTGTTATGTATATATTTGTTCCCAGCTTCACAAATCAAACTAAGGTTTGGACTAGAAAGGGGACAGTCATACAAATGAACACCTCCATCCTAATTCTGTTATTGAACTTCTGTAATGTTTACACAGTACTAGGCAGCTCTTACATGCATTATTAATTTGTTTTGCTTGTTAGTTTCACAGCTTATGAAGTACTAGGTCATCCAAGGAATAGCCAGAGGCTCAAAGTACACTTCCTTAGAACGCTATAGGAAAAACATATATTTCTAAACTACTTGATTACTCAAAGTGAAAACACAAAGTAAAATAACTAAGGGTGGGCGCAGTGCTCCGCTCCGCCCGCGGAGTGTGCGTAGTGCTGCCTACTTCGCGCTTCCCAAAGTAGGCGAAGCAGGCAGACTACGCACATGCCACGGCAGAGCAGAGTTGCCCGCCACCCGCCTCCCTCCCGCCCTCATTTTAAAATTACTTAGAACCTTAAAAATAAAGAAAATTACTTACCTGAGCTGCAGCGTCCCGGGGCTCCATCTTCCTGCTTCCTCAATGGCTTCTTCCTCACTAATGCGCATGCGCGGGCGCGGAGTGTGCGGGTGCGTGTAGATTTGGGCACACTCCGTGATGCTCCGCGTCGCCCCACTACGCCCACTACGCCCAGGGTTAAAAATAACTATGCATTGAATGAAGCTTTCCCACAAAGCAATATTTGTTATAACAGCTTACTATCAACCAACAAACTCTATTGAACTAGACTTCAATTTATACTGATTGTGCCAGGCTTTCTAGTTTATGTAAGCAAATGGACAACTAAGCTGTTGGATGTGCTGCTAACACCAGACGGCTTCAGTAACAGCAGTTTACTTGAAGAGATGGACAATATTTTTATCCTCTTGACACCCAGTCCTCCAATTCGTTCTAAGCAAACATAGTCCATCACTTGCAGTTGGGTAGGACACTTCTCCAATCCTTGCTTTGAGAATGATTCATGTAAGCAATGTGTGGAGGCCAGCATCCGTTAGTAGAACAAATTACTTACTTTGGTTATGTTTTATGAAGGATGATTCAACTGGCACAGATTGCTTTACAAACACACTCTAACTTCCCTCATTAAATATAGTATTTTTACACCAATTTCTGGGTATGGGCCAAAATAATTTTCAAAAAGTGAAATCATTGAATTCTTCCTGTTTTTTTTAAATTTGCCATCCAAGCAAAATCAGGCTACACAAGCAACCCACATTTGTCCTGCAGCCTATTCAGAGAAATTGCATGTGTGTTGACTTTATCAAATTATTGACTTCCTCTCTATGAAAACATTTGATGCTACAGGTTTAGGCATGTAGGGTTCCTTAAAATGTAAAATATGTTGTCTGCTACCATAATAATTACATTCAGTGTTTTTGCAGTTGCTACAATAATATTGTTTTCTGCAATTATCTTACATTTAGTCTGCACTGAAAAGGGGCTTAAAAATATTGGGCTTGATTGACAAATTGCACTTTGGCACTTTGTAGTGCATTTGTAATACTACAAATGATACTACAAAATGTAAGTTTTACCTATACTTATGTTTGCAGCGTTCTTCTCCACGACTGTGGAGTTTCCACACACGTAAGTATAGGTTTTAGTAGTAAATGTGGAAGGGACATGGGAGAGGGATGGGGTTACAGAGGATTAAGAGGGGTTTAGGGAAGGTCAGGGATGGATTTAGGGAGAGAAGTCATCCACCCACATAATAGAGAGGCAATTGCTGCACTCTGGGGGTGGAGACATTTAACTTACACTTTTATAATAAGTTTACTCACACTCAAAGTTTCTGAATACTGAAAGTAGTACACTTACTCCAAAGTGTAAACTTGCTGAAAACTGTAAGTTACCTTTGTGAATCAGGCCCAAAACCTTGTAAGTAATAGTGTGTATTGCACTTGTGGTAAAACATTTCCAGAACACACAACAATAACTAAAAATGTCTTACAGTCTCTGAGAGATTTGTTACGTGCCTAATACATATTATGCACATATATTTGAGAGAAATTTGTGGGCAACAACTGTGTTTCTTGTGCTCAAGCTGGTCAAATTGGTTCATACTGACCGAGGACCAAGAAGGATATACCGGTTGTGTTCACAGAACATAATATCTTGCTTGTTGTAATTTATGGCAGAAAAAAATCAACAGAAGACACAAGACAATCCCCAAATGTACAAAAAATATCAGTGTGCCTTGAGGGAATTCAAAGGCATTTCAACAATAATGATGACATTATCATTTTAAAGAGTTATGCCTTGCGAAAGATAGAATTGGAACTCACTGACCAGGAAAATATCCATCTAAAGGAAATAAACCATAAAAAGTCGTTTCCAACAGGAGTGAGTGCACTGCTACTGGCCAAAAATGTATTTTATATTTAAAAAAATGTGTATTACTTTGCTCAACCCTCCAATGCCTTACAGACATTTGCCATACAATTTCCCTGGTATGCTCAAAGATACCAACATTTTAACAAGTCCGTTTAAACCGTAAAGAAAAGAGAAAGAGGAGCAACAGTAAAATTGGGCAAAACACAACAAAAAGATAATCAGAGAATCTACATACATTATCCACCCACCCGACATTCCCTGCACACATTTTAAATTTGTTTTCTTCTGCTCATTACTATCTCTGGCTGGCACACAGTCAGTATGCACAACGGGATCCCTCGTTGCACTTAATCATTGTAGCCTGCAGTGCGGTTAGAGTGCTCTTTGCAGACATTATCAACTGATAAGCATGGACTGTATACTTAGCAGCATAGTTAACATTTAAAATATTGTGGTTACCTGATGATAAATCAGATGAAGCCTGATCATTGGATCTGGAATTGTGGACAATTTTTTTTAGCAGAAACATTACTGGGAAATACCAGTACACATTCATGGCCCCTAAACTTGTACACTCTGCACCGCATTGTTGGATAATATGCCTCAGGAGGTCCAAAAGAAGTTTGCATATGCACTAGAGATATCGTCGTGGTGTCTACCAAATTTCTACTCGTCTTGAAAATTCAATATTTTACATGCTGACAAACCTAGCCCTCCGGGGAAAGGAAATGAGATCAGGTCAGATCACTGCACAAGGATCACAGATGTACAAGTACTTACCATAGACGCTTTCCATCGATTCTGTGTCTCACGGCTGAGAAGTAGCATCCCTTGGGTACCTCAAAGCAGCCATCTTTTCAACGCCATGGACAGCAAGGGCAGGTCTGTTGCAGCTACTAACCTTTACCTAATTTTGCAAAGAGCATTTCCACTCAAGTCTGCATGGGGTGCTGCGAACCTTCTACATACTCGCCAACATTCAGTGACCACAAAGATGTCAAATTCGTCAGTTTTTTAAATCGCTAACTAGCATAATTATGACATCACTGAAATTATATCACATGACTTTTTTCACAGTGATGAAATCAGTGTAAATGTCATCATGGGACTCAGGAAGGAGCTGTCCTGACCTGATGTGATGCAGAAGGCAGTCACTGCCAGCTGTTCTTCTAGTCACACTGATTATGATCCCCGATTCTGTGAAGTTTGGAGCATGATCATACAGCTAGTCAGGCGGTCCCATTTCTGTAAGTCTGACCGCCATGCTAATCAGGCCCTTAGTCATCAAACCCTTCAAGTTACTGTCAACCGAAGAGTCAGGGTCTGGCATCTCCTCTCCAATCCTATAATGCAAACTACTGATAAAAGTCTGCCTACATTTTTCCACCGTGGTCAAGTAAGGAATATTGAAAGGAACACTTCACCCATAGCAGGAAAGTCAGCAAAATTATTTGCCATCATAGTCCTCCTTGATTTGTTACATTTCATGCTAATTTCTCATTTTAAAATGGTTCTTCTTCATTTTAAAGATGTTTATGCACAGGATATTCGGTGCCATATGTACTAAAAATTGATTGCAAAATATTAGTGACTGTTTGCGACCAGTATTTTTGCAACTGGAGTGGTAATTTGCAAACCGACCTATGTACTAATAGGTCGGTTCGCAAATTACCTCTTCCTAATGGATGGTGGCTTGCTGAGGTCAGCAGACCACCTTGCTGTGATTGCTTTTAAATTGAGCACTTTTAAAAAAAAAAAAAAAACGTTTGCCTTAAAAGAAAACATGATGCATATAATGAAAGAATGAAAAGTGTACGTTTCATTTTTTTAGAGTAGGCAGTGGTCCATGCCATTATTGCTACTCTTAAAAAAAAATTGGCAACATTTACAAAGGGGAAGGTGCCCCTTCCACTTGCAAATGGCTCAAAGGAGGTGGTAAAATATCAATGTTTAGCAACTGTAATTTGGTTGCAAAACATTAATACCTACCCATCTGACTCGGAATTTTGAAGGGAAGCCCTAAACACATCCTTTCCAAATATTGAATTGGCATTGGGTCACAACTCAAATTGCAATTTGGTAACTTGTTACTGAATCGCAAATTGTGGTTTGTCCATAAGAAAATGCATTTTTGCGATTGCTGAGTGGTTTGGGGTTCTTCTGGCCTTTGATCTTTTATATTCAGTCACATCTGTACATACATAAGTGTATACATTGATGTTCAATACTGGGAATTACATCACCCCAAAAAGCAGAGTAAGGGAGAAAGTCTATTCTTGGTCCTTTGATGAGGAAACAAGGATTTCTTAGTTTACGTTTTTCACTTAGCCCCACATAGTAGTTGTTACATTTGTCAAGCCACTATTAATAGATACAATGTGCAACTTAATCTGTAGCACTTGTAATGAATATTTTAAATTGCATCCATCGATTTTTGGTGATTCCCTATGCACAAACGCTATATTGGACATGCTTAGTTTTCCCAGACAAAGCCATGGTAGATAATCTTTCCTGCTTTTTACTTCCATCTGAAAGCTCCTAAAGTAATGAGGCTGATGGAAATCATATGTACAATCTATTGGACGGATCTTTTTTGGCAAAGTGAATCTTCTACTTGCTGGCTGATCATCGGTCGATCATCCGTTCAAGGCAAGGAGTTTCAGTGAATATAGCATGTTACATCGCATGCTATTACATCACGTTTCTTTACAACGCGGTCGTTACAATTTAGAACGCGATACCTTTACAACGCAAGTCATTAGATCGACTTGCTGTAGAGGGCACGCTGGACTTAGGAATAGTATAATTTACTATTCCAATTCCAGCCTGCGCAGCAGTAGGGAAGGTGTTGGAATAGTAAATAATACTATTCCTTATGTTAGAGTGCCCCCTACAGCAAGTCAATCTAATTACCTGCGTTTTAAAGGCATCGCGTTCTAACAACGCGGCTGTTGTAACAACCGCATTGTAAAGGAACTGCGATGTAATGACTGCGTTGTAAACGCTGTCTCCCATTTCAGTTCACTAAAATATTACCCAACTTGCAAGACAATGCACTTACACTGCAAGAAAGTGATACTGCCTGTGGCATATGAGGTGTTTTTTCTAGTTGACTCACAATGCTATTTGTGTCCCTTGTTATCTGATTTTTACTCATTTCTTTCCACAGGAGTATTTAGTAATTGGAAGTCATTCATCTTGCGTGTGTTAACATGAATATTATTTTATGCCATTTTTGATCTATATCCCTCGCTCTGAATGAAATAAACTGGCATTTCCCCTACAGAATAATGAATAGCATTTAGACTGAACACATGTGGACATACTTCTAAAAATCAGTGCCTTCAATGTCTGATGGACCCACCCGCTATTTGTACAAAGATTTTTGCATTCCATTCTATATCTATTTGTCATTTTTATCGTCATCCTTATGTGTTTAAACTATTTCTTCAGATAGTAGCAATTCAAATCCATCAGTGCCTTTTCTTTGCATGAAACATCAAAATTGACAAGGGTTTCTATTTTCTATAACTGTTCAAAGTACACCTGCTCACAAGATGGCACCAATACTGTTCTTTTAAAATGCTATGCACCAGTATTTTTTATTTTTCATTTTTTTTTTAAGCATACGGCTACATGTATAAGTGGCGGCATGTTTTCTACTTGTTCTCCTTTACGTTTTTGACATATAAATGCAACAAAATGTATCAATTGCACTAGCTTATCAAGGTAAGATATTGACTTTAACAGTGCTCGAAATATATTCATTTTATTAGAGGCTGAATCATTGCTTTTGTAATCTCGGATGCCTTCTGCTTAAATCAAAGTCTGAAGTATTTTTTTTCGTTGTACATATACAGGACAGAATGAACAGAGGCGTTGGTATGAGCTTGTGAATTGGTTCAAAAACTCTGACCTTCTCAGTTCTGTTGTCACGTCTGTGAGCGAATTACAAAAAATTCTGAGCACCACGGGTAAGATTTTTAATTCAGAATTTTACTATCTAACGTGAGATACTGCATTAACACTGGCATAGGTGTGAATTACCCATATATTTGTAGGATTAGGACAAGTTTACTCACAAAGCTTATTAAAAAAGCCTTATTTTGTGAATAGGCATAACGTATTCATTGCAATTTCTGAGTAATTCACACCTAAGGCAAGAATAGACCCAACTACTCAAAGATAATGTTTTCCTCAGGCAGTTATGTGTCTGTTCTCTAGCAGATACAGTATTGTTAATTTAAAATATGAAAGAAGCAATATTTGAAGATTGTTTACAAGCTACAGCGATCGATCCTGTTTTCAACAGTGACACTGTTTTACTTGTCATCCTCATGTCATAGGACCTGCAGGCTTTGTCAATCACCTGTAATTTAAGAGCTGATAAATGACATTTGTTTTAGTTCATATTGCTTGTTTTGCTCAGATTTAACTAGTTGAAGCTTCCAAACTTGTTGTTATGAATAATTGACAGTAAAGAAATGTAATAGTGTGCTTATTATGATATATTTCATGATGTATTTCCCCTCTCACAATTCTGTGTTAGGTGTCTGATATTGTTATTGGTACTGTGCTGAGCGTTTTAGATCTTAGTGGCATATTCACAAGCCCCTATCACCACCACAATGCAGCCTGGTAGGAACATGCAAAGTGCGCATGAACTGTTTGGACGGCCCAAAAGGGCGCATTTGGTAGTGCAAACCACTCCTCCCCTGCTCTGGCCAGCCCTGCCCCACACTGCATACAGGCTGCATTCAATAGGAAAAATAAAATGACAATAACAATACGTAATTGTCATTTTATTTTTCCTTTTTGCGCAGTGGGGCAACGCTAAGCAGAGGAGCCGCCACTACTTTGGGCACACTGCCTGCCTCGCAGAACACAGAATGGAAACAAAGTTAAGGCATTGAAATTCACCAGCCCTTACTGAGACAGCTTCTCAGTCCATTCAACTTCAGCAATCTTGTTGGGAGGTCGCTTGATCACAAATACACACTGGAATAAAAAGAAGTTGATCCTGGCAACCTTTGCTATCTAGCAAGATTTTGGAAACACAGGACTGAGCACTGGCTAACTTAGTGGAGCTCCATGGATCTCTGGTGTCTCTGCTCTTTCATTACCAGTGGTCAATCTCAACAGGAAACATTTTTTTCTGGTATCTTCCTTTGCGGTCACCTTTTGAGGATACAAACAAAATCTTATCCTCCGTAAATGTCCATTCCAAAGTATATCCAGCAGTCCATAGTATAATATACTTCAGAAGATTTATTGATGATCCCTTGTTGATTTGGACTGGTAATGAAGCGGAATTACAGGATTTTTTCGAGCATTTGAACATTAATGATTACAATATGTCCTTTACTATGACACAAACTCGGGAGAAGATTGTTTTTCTTGACTTTGAGTTTTATGTTGACCAAGGGAAGATTAACAGCAGAAAGTATACAAAGACCACCTCCTACAATTCTGTCTTGCATGCTAATAGTTTACATCCCAAACATCAGATCCATTCCATTCCCTATGGCGAGATGTATAGGGCACAAAGAAATTGCAGTAAAGACTCAGAAATTCTGCTTAATATTAATTATATAGAACAGAGATTTCAAGCCAGATGAAATAACAGGGACATTATCCTTAAGGCTAAGAAGAGGTCGCAGAAATTAAAATGGACAGATACTCTTGTAGATAAAAAAGAAGAGAAAGAGACACTAAGGACCCTGTTAGACTGGTGACAGGTTATCACCCTGGATCACACTGAGATATAATATACTTAATCAATATTGGTACTTGCTTATGTCAGACTAATCTTTACAACCTTTCTTATTGGAATGTCCAAATACGACTTATCATAAGGGTGTGACTATACGAAATATGATCAGCCCCAGTTACCCTAGGGACCTTATGCTCAAGAAAACATGACTACATACATTGAATCAGGGTTCTTCCTCCCGTGAAATGGGGCTGCATTCTGTTCAGACTGGCTGTGATATTACCTATTTGGAATTCTGTCATTTGGAATAAAACAAAGAAGTTACCATAACTACGGACTGCTGGATTTACTTTAGAATGAACATTTGCTTAAGATAAGATTTTGTTTGTATTGTTATTTGGGGATTCCATCTCCAAACCTTGGAACATTGGGTGGCTGTTCCACTTATCCTTGGAGCAAACTTTAGAATTTTGATTGTTCTACATTGCACTGACTCAGCTCAGAGTTGACCCTGCCACTTTTAGACTATTGTATTATCTATTGAGGATAGTTAGCCCTATAGAGGACAGGTCAGACTTGTCAAACCCATCAGATCAAGAGCAGCAGAAGCAGAAGTTACTCAACTCCTGGTAGCTCCCATTGAACCCATTTGTAAACTGGTCTTTACCTTCGCTCATAATTCTTCTTGGATGTGCTTGAGTGCAAAGCTCAAAGCCAAATATGCTGCTCTATTCTCATCTCAAATTCCATTGCTGTGCAGTTCACACCACCCACAGTGCAGTTCCCAGCTATTGAGGGCCTATCAAAACCTGTCTCTTTGAGCACTGTTGGTCCCAACTCAGATACTGTTCCTAGACATTGTGGCAGCCATGTCTTCTCCACCGAAGTCCAGTGTCTGACCCCATGGGTGGGGAAAAGGAGGCACAGGGCAGAGAGGGGCTACTGAGACCAAATCATGGTCTTTGAGGTCATTTACCCCGCTTATATTCAGGGGTCCATTCAACCTTGACTCTACAAACTGGGCCAAGTTCACCCTTTTTGCACTTGACTTTGAGGAGGAATAGTCAAATGCTTCTCAGGGAGGTAGTGTGGTGGACCAAACCTCAACAGTCGAGCAACAGAAACAATAACATATCATCCAGGTCACCGCTTCTCTTTTCATTAAAAGAAAGCACTTTAATCTCACAGCAGAACAGAATGCTACACAACACAATTAGGGTTCTCGGTTACAGTGTTTTAATCTTATTTGCAATCTTCTGTGAATTATACACCTCTTCGCAAAGTTAGGAAATGTATTTATTTAATACAAAAGGATTTTAAAAAGTGTTAAAAATGGCCAATATTCACGACAATCAAGTTACAAAATAATGGATTAATTAAGAAGTTTGTAAAAGTTTTTTTCAAAACTATTTGTAGAACTTTTGTGCGTTGACAAAGTTCAGCTATACTCTTTGTTTTTAGGCAATATTTTAATTTCTCTTTACAATGTGTCAATTTGTTTGCAAGCATGATCTATTATATGTAAATTTGCCACTCTAGCTTGACTGATTGGAGTAATGGTTTGTATTTATAACAGCACGGCCTGCAGCTTTGGTTTGAGAACGATTCGGAGGACCAAGATGAAATGAATTCTTTTTATAGTGAAAAGCTTAAATTTCATTCGACAGATTTTCTGTCGCGCTGATTTATGTATCTTTTCCAATAGGTAATGTTGAGCATGCAGAGGGTTGTAGGATTCCATGATTACATGTGAACATTCATTTTTGCCAAATCCATTCTATCGTCAAAATGGCCTAACGTTATTGTTTGTGATTTAATTACCATTTTAAGAGCCAGTGTTGTTTATTTATTTGGAGCATATTTTGAAAGCTTGGATTGCCTTCAACATACACCAGGACCATGGGTTGCTAACATCTTTTCCACCTTCTATGATTGAGCCAATAACAGTTTTAATTTATACTGCCTTTCTTTCAATTATTATTAGATGACAATTCTTTAGGAAATCGACTTTGCATGCCAGATCCTATCTGAGTAAACAACATTGGAGGTGCACATGTTCTCTCGATGTACTGTTCAGCAGATGGAAGAGTTTTCTTTAGATGTTACAGTAAATCAGGTCCACGTTAGATGCAATGCAATCTGGGAATCCTTAGTGTAAGTTAGTGCAGGCAAGAGTTTTGCCAATATATGTTTGGTCCAGTAATACAACGCCATCTGCATGCTGCAAAATTGGAAGACAATGGTTCTTTAATTAATAGATTTATATAGCTCAGCTTATCACCCACGAGGGCATGCAGGCGACATCCATGGGCACAGGGATATTAGATAATTTACCCAGAATCACAGGATGTTGAGCCAATGCCGAAACTCAAACCCAAATACCTAGCTCCAGTGTTGGAAGCTCTGGCAGCTGCACCATGCCATCTCGCTTTCTGTATGCTGGGTGGGAATGCTCTTGCATTGCCTGTGTCTCCAGTGAACACTGAATTGAGGTTAAAAAGTACGGGTGCTGGAATGAATTCCTGTTGGAGAATTCTATTTGTTTCAATTCACTTTGATACACCCATGAGGGTGAGTGAAATGGGGCACATGATGTGCCCCCTAACAAGTGCATGCTCCTGTGTGCACTGTGTGGCATGCACAACATGGTGCATGCTACACAGCGCACTTGTCGTGGCAGCGGTCCCAGGGCAGCTGCATGACTGCTGGCTATATTCCTCAGCCAAAGCATGTCACCACTGTGGAACCGCCACCGCACCACCCGCCCAGCCTGGATTTAAATCGTAATTCTGCGGACGGGTTCACCACTGGCATAGTGGTCTTCCTGGGCCCGCCGCAGTGGTGGTCCCAGTGGAAGACCACTGAACTCGTATTAGGGTCCTTAGTCAGGTCCTCCATCAGCCACACAACTCCATTCAATCTACAGTGAACACACAGAAACATACCTTTTACTCTACACAGTTTTACCTAAAAAGCAAAGCGCAAAACTTCAACTGAAATCAAATCCCAAACAACAATTTAATCATTGACATTGAGCAACCGATGATTTCTACAATTTTGAAAATATACCCATATACATCTATACAGGGGTGTTATTACCAATTTAATGAAAGTATATGGAAATAGCTGCAAAAATCAACTGATTTAAATTTCGGCAGCTTGGTTACTCGGTCACAAATGTGACAGATATCCCATCTTCCGTATTATAAATGCATAATATTCAGTGGCATTTCTAGTATGGCAGACAGAATATCTGTCTCATTTGTGACAGAGTAACCTGACAGCTAAATTCTAAATCAGGCTCTGAGGGCCCGATTACGATGTTGGCAGTCTCACCACCGTCCTGCTGCGGTGGCAGTAACGAGTACTCCGCTAAGCAGACAGCCCCTCATGCCCCATTAGGACTTTCCCGCGGGGCTGGTGGTTTCAGTGTGGGAGAGTGATGACGGTGGTATGTGCCGCCGTGAATCAGAATGCAAAGCTGGCTAGACTGCTGACAGCTGAACACCCCCACAATTTGATTCCTGCCAGTCGGCAGTATGTGTACATTGGAAGAGGAGCTGAAAAATTCATGGCGAGCCACACAAAAGGTATTGGAGCACTTGTGTACCAGTGCAAGTACACATGGGCACAATCACCCTCAGTGCTTTGTTTGGGCACAATTACTGCCTTTCTACCGACTCATGCATGGCGGTATTCCCTCCGGGGAAAGGTAGCCGGAAAGACAGTTCATAATACGGTTGGTGGTACACAGGCCGGCACCGTCTCCATGGGCTGCCTCTGCATCTCCTGCCATAGCCGAGGTAGCAGGAATGTTTGTGGTGGCTGCGGTCTTGAGGTGGTCTTCCCACGACATCATAATCAGGCAGTCTGAATGCTAGGGAAGCGGGCGGTTGGACCACCGAAAAGCGACAGTGGTTGTATTACCATCAACATCGTAATCGGTCCCTAAGTGTTCTATACTCAACAAACCCTGAATTCACCCATAACATTAAAAAATGAAGTACCATAGCAAAGGTCTCAGAAATGGGAGTAGCAAAACTCTACTAATGAAATCACCTTACTACCAACTATGAAGGCAAAATAAGTCCTCAGAGGGACTACTTTAAAGATACTTAGGTTGTTGGCCTGCAACATTCTTGTCACAGACATCAACCTAAGTATCAGACCATTGTGAAATGTATACGACAGTGCCATGCCACAAGAAGCAAAAATAAACAACACAATGAAAGGGTGGCACAATTAGCTTCAAGAAACATTAGGACAAAGCCACTCCACTCTCTGCCAATTTCTACAAATATTAAAAAAGGAACAAAGCCATCAACAACTAGATATAGAGCAATCTATTACCCAACCAAAATATCAAAACAAACCAAATAAATGCATGAAATATTACAGTGCAAAGTCTGACTAATTGCTAACGATAAAGGCCTACCATAAGTACACTCCATAGCAAGAATATGACTCTGAAAACCCCAAACTAACAAACTAAATTCCAAATATAGTCCTAAACAAGAAAAACATATTTTAAAAATAGTTATTTATCAATATTAATAGAATAATTTATAGTTATCAGTCAAAAATATTTACTTAATTTGGAACTAAAACCGGTCAGACTATAAAATAAACATTATTTAGAGAAATATGAATAAAAAAGGAATAAACACCAACCAAACAACACAAATAACATTTTATATCATAGCTGATGCAAAAAATATAAGTACATTGCATAATACATCATAAAACAATTTAATCACACAAATAACTTAACATGCAGCTAGTTCCCACCCATACAGAATAACATAAAGCATACCTTATGTCTTATAGTTGAATTCCATGTACTCAAAATAATACACAAAATAACAATCCACAAATAGATGAAAAAATGAATCCAAATAAAAATACAAAAATGTAAATAAGACTATAAAATATCCACCAAGTTTTGGATTGGGTTGGGGGATAGAGGGCGGGGATGCTTCTCTTTGCACTGTTTTCTTTTTATTGAATTGCATTGTTGGGGGAATGGGGCAGCGTTTACTGACTAGCAAGTTCTCTGTATTTAGACAGGGTGGGTTGGTCAGACAGCCCAAAGGGGTGAGGGTAGTTCTGTGGGTGTTAGAAGTTTTTGGTTGTGGGTAGGAGTTCAGATACTGATTTTGCTCTTGTGCATGTGTCCAGTCTGATGGTCACATATTACTTGCTGTTGGATTATGTGTTTTTTTGTTTTTGTCCTCATACACCATTAGATGTACCCAGAGTCTAGTTTGTTTGCTCTGCGGCCCCCCTTTTTCTTGATTGGCACCAGCAGCAAGAGAGCTCTGATCTGAATGGATGCACTTTACACAAAGCTTCTCATATTCTGTCTGTTCAGTTCTTCTATCTGGATGACCCCTAAAACTGACCCGAGTGGTAAGTAAGTCTGTGCAAAGGCAGAATCATTGTACAGCTAAATCTCTGGTATCAAAGATTATCGAGCCAACCCATACATGGCAACCAGTTGTTGGGTTATGTGTTGTGGGATAGTACCAAATGTGTGGCGGAATATATTTGCATTTAGCATATGACTGTTCCTACGCTTAAACTGATTACCTGGAACGTTAGCGGTATTGCCCGGTTTGAGAAGCGTAGACGCATCCCTGCCTATTTGAAATGACACAGATTGTCAATCGCATTCCTCCAAAAAAGTTATGTGGGGGGGACTGTATTCTCTATTTGTGAAAATGCTGGAGAGGACACATGTATGCTACCTAATATTCAGGATACTACCATGAGGCACTAATTTGGGTGGCTCAAGGGGTCAAGAATAGGAATCACATTGTCAACTCAGAGAGCCATTATGTTATTCTGATTGGAACCTTAGACGGCAGGGAGATTTGTTTAATCAATGTCTATGCTCCAAATATTGACTGCCCGAATATATATTTTGAGGTCACAACAGCAGCTTCCCCATACTTAAACTCACCCGTTGTACTATCTGGGGACTGTAACTGTCTCGTAGATGGCGTATTGGATTGTGAACCCCTCCAAAACCACACTAAGCCCCATTTAACCGTGGTGCTTCTCGACATGATAGATGGCTGGCACCTCCAGATATCTGGAGAGACCGACACCCAACTGAAAGGTTGTTCTCCTGTTACTCCCATAGTCGGCTTGATTACTAGTTTGTTTCTGTTGATCCCATACCACTGTCTATGATGTCTCTTATCTTGACAGATACCTATTAGACCAGTCAACGATCTTAGTGAGCTTCAGAGGTCCGCCTGGACGTCCTGAAATCCCTCTCGGGTGTTTCTGTGCTGAGGCCCCATCAAATCCCCTATTTGCGGAGTCTGTTACTCAAATGCTAGAGCAGTATTTTGCCGACAACTGGGGCTTGGTGAGCACTAGGGCCCTAGATTTGGAGGCTATGAAGATTGTCATATGAGTTGCCTGTATTAAGACCTCTTACGGGGTTTGTCACCAGCTGGAAAGCAACATTGATACACATGAGCAGGAGTTAAGGAGATTGGAGGCAATATTGCCTTTTCAGCCGCTGCAGCTGCCTGTGTGGCAGGCGGTCAGAACTGAACTCTTTGAGGGCTGGCGCTTGCTGGAAAAACATACTTCCAGGGCCTGTCGGCAGAGGCTCCATGTGGAAGGAGATAAAGCGGGTGCTTTACTGGCCCGGTTGGTTGGACAGGAAGCCCCCCGGTCACCTATCCTGACTCTGTATAATAATGTACGGATTACTCTGTACTCAAAGGTTCATTATGATATTTTTTATTCCCATCTCTGTAATACATATGACGAACAGCTGAAGCGCATCCACTGTAACTTTGCAGCAATTCCTAGCAGATAATCCCCTGCAGCGTCTCCTCCCAGACAATAGACAATTCCTGGACAGTTCACTCTCCAAAGAGGAGATGCTTCCTGGAATCCAACATCTTGAATCAGTGAAAATTCCAGGTAGCGATGGGTTACATTTGGAGATTTATCACAAATATGCAGAGATGATGACTGACAAGCTCTTGGAGGTATATGAAGAAGCTCTGCGTGTGAGGCATTGACCGTGATGGTGCTGAAACCTGATAGAGATACCACAAGGGCATCGACATACCGGCAAATATCACTTCTAAACATCAATGTGAAACTACTTAGTAGTGTGCTGGTGACTCGTCTACTTCCTGTCATGAATCCACCATCCAGAGCGGAACTTTGACTTACCTGATCTCCGTCAAGCGCGAATCTTCATGCTTCGTTGCCTTGGATAGGAAAACCCTCTGGATCGCCTTCCTGATCTTCGGACCTGAAAGACATCAAACAAAGAAAGCTAAGTGACAATAGTTTCTTATAATCTGGCACCCATCGCAAGACAGCGACAGCGTTAAAGAAGCGCTTAACAAATAATTTTTGGGAATGTTTTTTCCACACAAGAAAAGACAATTTTAAGGACACAAAGCAATAGTAAAAAGAGTCAAGGGCAATGTTACAAGTTATCTTTATTGTAAAGTAATGTCTGTCAAAATTTCACGTGACGTACCAGGAGACTTTGGAGCTGTAATAGTAAGTGTTTAGGGGAACTTGTGAATAATTGTATGACAGTGTCAATATTGAAAGTCAGTTTTTGAATATTGTTCTCTTTTGTACCAAACTCCAGGAAAAACACTTAGAACACCTTCTGCGCACAACAGTTGACTGAGCAGCTCTCCAAATTAAACACCTGACTCCTGTCACAAGACTCCAAAGACGCTACGTAAAATCCCTGAATATTGCAAGTAGGACATATGTTTCAATGTTCTCTGAGGAAAACTAAATAAGAGATGGCTGTGACTTCTTATACATAAAACATAGAGTCTAAAGTCTTCCCTGTTGCCTCGCAGGTCGACAACAGGAAGAAGCAGCGTCCAAATCAGGCCCTCCTCCCTGCACTTTATCTTTTAGCCTTCGTGCTAGTACATACTTCACAGGTTGAAAGGTAGGGTTTTTGGGGAAGTTGGCTCATAGCGTCTCTGCGAAACTTCAATAAAGTACTCCTCAGGTAAGAGTACTTATCAGACCTTGACAGAAAGCTAAGACGACGTAAATTGTTTCACCCAGACGCTATGAATCAAACTTCAGAAATATCCTTGCAGGATATAGCTGCCATTTTAACAAATATTCAGACCGAAAATGCAGCACTTAGAAGAGGCGTATCGGATCTTCAAACTACCATACAAGCGTCTAATGCACAAACTACCAATATCCCACAGACATCAACCTGGAGTTTTGAAGCCTCTCAGAAACCCGTTCTTAAACCTCCTACTTTTTAACCTACGATGCAAACGCTACATACTAGTACAACTTCTTCTTCTAATCCCACCCAGATTCAAGTAGTTACTCCAGTCACTATTCCTCTAGCAGCACCAGAACGCTTCTACGGAGACAGTAATAAATTCACAATTTTCTTAAATCAATGCCATTTACATTTTATTGCAAAGCCAGCTGCATTTCCAGATGATTCTTCCAAAATAGCTTTTATCCTTTCTTATTTGGGAGGAGACGCAGCGTTATGGTCAGTACCTATAGTCGAAAGAGATGATCCTATTCTCTATGATTTAAGAAGGTTCAAAAACACAATGAAGAAGATCTTTGCCAAACATGTATTCGTACAATCGGGGGATCATGAATTATTACATCTAAAACAGGGATCTTCTGATCTGTTGTATTACATTTCTCAATTCAACAGATTAGTTATTGAAGCAGCATGGCCTGAGGAAAAAAGAGTTTCTCTTTTTTATAAAGGACTCAGAGACGAGTTAAAAGATATGGTGACCCAAATCTTAGACCCCCCCAGAGGATATAGATGAATTTATTGATTTAGTGGTTAAACTTAACCATAGACTATCTGAGCGAAAGACTGAAAAAGGACAAACTGAACATAAAATGTTCATGTTTCGAGAAAAGGCCGACTCTAAGCATGAAACAGCTTCCAAAATTGATTCAGGGCAACCCATGCAAATGGGCACTATCAGAGGCGAAAATTTAAACCAATGTCTCTATTGCAGAAAACTGGACACTTCGTAAAAGAATGCCCAAATCGACCTAATAAACCCAAAACAAAGACTAATGAAGTAGTTGCAACACAACATGCGGAAAACTCGTTAGCTCGATGAAAGACGAGGTCAGTTTATCGACTGAGCAAGTCAGTTTGGCCTCAACAACTCCAGAAAATGCGTATCATCACCTAAGCATTAGAATAATATTACAATCAGAAAAGGATAAGAACCGATCATGGTCTGTAGATGCTCTTATTGACTCAGGTGCCACGGGCAATTTTATTGACACCCAGTTTTTACGCACCTTAGGACTGAAGTTAGAACCAAAAGCTAGACCTGAGATTGTGAGAGCAGTTGATGGAAAATAGTTGACTTCAGGTTTGATAAAATATAACACTGAAACTCTTATCATGACTAGTTCTATTAATCATAGTGAGCATATTACTTTTGATGTCATAGATGCTCCTCAATTCCGCCTAATCCTAGGGGTTCCCTGGTTACTTCAGCACAATCAAAAAATAGACTGGGTCCAAAAGACTATTTTATTTGATTCAGACTATTGCCGCACTCACTGCCTTCCTCAACACATGACAGAGCATCTAATACAAGGTCATGACTTTCCTGAAGAATCAAAAAAACATTTTACTATTAGATGGAGTACCTGCTGAATACTCAGATTTAGTGAATGTTTTTGACAAAAAAAAGGCTAATACTTTACCACCACACAGGGACTTTCATTGTCGTATTGATTTGGTGCCGGGTCAATACTCCCTTGTAGCCGGATTTACGCTCTCACAGAAAAGGAGAATGAACATCTGCGAGAATATCTAGATGAATATCTAGCTAATGGTTTCATTCGACGCTCCAAGTCTCGGGTATCTTCGCCTCTTTTTTTTATACCGAAGAAGGGGGGAGAATTGCGCGCGTGTATAGACTATCGCGCATTGAATAATGTAACTGTGAAAAATAGATACCCTCTCCCTTTGATACCTACATTATTGGACCAAATTAAGGATGCTACCATTTATATAAAGCTGGATTTGCGTGGAGCATACCACCTTATGAGAGTTCGAAAGGGCGACGAATGGAAGATGGCCTTTCGTACCAAATTTGGATTATATGAATATCAGGTAATGCCCTTCGGACTCTGCAATGCTCCAGCAGCTTTCCAGTTTTTTTATTAATGAAGTGCTCAGAGATTTTTTAGATATATGCTATGTGGTATATATTGACGATATCCTAATTTATTCAAAAAATGTATCAGAACATGTACAACAAGTGAGAGCCATTCTTCACCGTCTTCTAAAAAACTCCTTGTATGTAAAGCTAGAAAAAGCATGTTTCACACTACTAAAGTAGACTTCTTAGGTTATATCATCAGTCCTGCAGGCATAGAAATGGATCCAAAGAAGATTCAAGCAGTACTTACCTGGCCCAGTCCTTCTTCAGTAAAACAAATTCAGAGTTTTTGGGGATTCGCCAATTTCTATAGGCGTTTTATTCAAAATGTCTCTCAAATCATAACTCCCATTACTAAACTATTGCGTAAAAACAATTTTTTTTAATGGAATGACTTAGCTGAGCAAGCCTTCCAAGAACTGAAAAGACAATTCACATCTGCCCCAATTTTGATGCATCCTGATCCTTCCTCCCCATTCATTGTAGAAGCAGATGCCTCACAATTTGCTATCTGAGTCATCTTGTCACAAAGACATCGAGAGACAGGTCAGATGCATCCCCTAGCCTATTATTCCAGAAAATTATCCTCTGCAGAACAGAATTACACCATAGCCGATAGGGAACTTTTGGCTATAAAAGCTGTGCTTGAAGAATGGCGCCATTATTTGTTAGGTGCTCGTCACCCTATTACTATATACACAGATCATCGTAATTTACAAGCTCTGCGTTCAGTAAAAGCTCTTTCAGCTCGTCAACTGAGATGGACAATGTTTTTTAATGATTAGAACTTTGTGATTACATATCGTCCTGGAAGAGATAATAACAAAGCAGATGCATTATCAAGAATTGGACTCAACGAAGATATGAATGAAGCCCATGAGTCACCACAAACAATTTTACCATCACAATGTTTTCAAGTTGTACTCACATATAAAGATGTTGAAGAAGATGTTAAAAAAGAACTGCAAAACAAAGGAACATAATATTGGCAGGATGTGTAACCCTTGCTTCAATGGAAAAATAACATGAATGAACAAATGTTTGTACCAACTCCTATCTTACACAAACAAGTAATTCAATTACATGATGATACCCTTATGTCGGCCCACCCAGGGGTTACTGTATCACTTAGTTTTATTGTGGAACTACCTAGTACCAGGGATGGATTCACTACCATATTTACAGTAATTGATCATTTTACACGTATGGCACATTTTATACCCTTAAAAAAACTACCATCTGCCAAAGAAATGACTCCGATTTTTGCTAAAGAAATCATTCGATTACATGGAATCCCTTCAGTGGTAATTTAATAGATAGTGGATCCCAGTTTATATCTCATTTTTGGCAACACCTAGGCAAACTCTTAAACATGGAAGTTCGCACCTCATTGAGTTATCATCCACAGACGGATGGTTTAACTGAATGCACAAATCAAACAATAGAACAATATTCACGTTGTGTACTAATAAAATGCTACCAAGAATGGGCAGAGATTTTGTGGATCTTGGAATTCGCTTATAATAACACAGAACATTCATCCATAGACATGTCCCCATTTTTTTTTACTTATGGATATCACCCCAAAAATATTCCAGGTCAAGCTAGCACGTCTTTGTTATCACCTTCAGTTTGCGATTATGTAAAAGAGCTAGTATCTATTCAGGAACAAGCACATTTACATTTGGCCAAAGCAAAAGAAAGAAAAACTGACACTCATAGAACCACCCAACCTTCTTATGCCGTTGGAGATAAGGTATGGTTATCTACCAAACACATACACCTCAGAGGTAACAGAAAATGTTGTCTCAAGTTCATTGGTCCATTTACCATAGAAAACATTATCATTCCAGTGAGTGTAAGATTCATTTTACCTTCAAAATATTGGTTCCATCCGGTTTTTCATGTATCTTTAGTAAAACCATTTAACCCTAACACTCGAGTTGACCCAGGTCTACCAGCCATTGATGTTGATGGTACCCCTGAATTTGAAGTCAAAGCTATTCTTGATTCAAAGAGAATTCGCGGTAAATTGTACTACCTAATTGACTGGAAGGGCTATGGTACAGAAGACCGAACATGGGAACCTTAGCTAATTTACAAAATGCACCTAGAATGGTAAAAGCTTTTCATGCACGCTACCCTCAAAAACCCAAACCCATTCCAATGGTCTTAGGGGGGATTTTGAGAGGGGGGTACTGTCATGAATCCACCATCCAGAGCGGAACTTCGACTTACCTGATCTCCGTCAAGCGCGAATCTTCATGCTTCGTTGCCTTGGATAAGAAAACCCTCCAGATCGCCTTCCTGATCTTCGGACCTGAAAGACATCAAACAAAGAAAGCTAAGTGACAATAGTTTCTTATAATCTGGTGCCCATTGCAAGACAGCGACAGCGTTAAAGAAGCACTTAACAAATATTTTTAGAACGTTTTTTCCACACAAGAAAAGACAATTTTAAGGACACAAAGCAATAGTAAAAAGAGTCAAGGACAATGTTACAAGTTTCCTTTATTGTAAAGTAATGTCTGTCAAAATTTCACGTGACGTACCAGGAGACTTTGGAGCTGTAATAGTAAGTGTTTAGGGGAACTTGTGAATAATTGTATGACAGTGTCAATATTGAAAGTCAGTTTTTGAATATTGTTCTCTTTTGTACCAAACTCCAGGAAAAGCACTTAGAAAACCTTCTTCGCACAACAGTTGACTGAGCAGCTCTCCAAATTAAATACCTGACTCCTGTCACGAGACTCCACGGACGCTACGTAAAATCCCTGAATATCGCAGGTAGGACATATGTTTCAATGTTCTCTGAGGAAAGCTAAATAAGAGATGACTGTGACTTTTTATACATAAAACTTAGAGTCTAAAGTCTTCTCTGTTGCCTCGCAGGTCAACAACAGGAAGAAGCAGCATCGAAATCAGGCTCTCCTCCCTGCACTTTATCTTTTAGCCTTCGTGCTAGTACATACTTCACAGGTTGAAAGGTAGGGTTTTTGGGGAAGTTGGCTCATAGCGTCTCTGCGAAACTTCAATCAAGTACTCCTCAGGTAAGAGTACTTATCAGACCTTGACACTTCCTTGCTGTCTGGTTTGGTTCATACTCACCAATCAGGTTTCATCCCAAATCAAAATATTCTCCATAATCTCTGATGCCTGGCTCATGTTTATCATGCTTCACTGCTCTTGGATGACACCTACACAGTAGCTTTCTTAGACATGGAGCAGGCATTCGATTCCCTTAATTGGACTTACCTATGGCATGTCCTGAGTGCAATGGGCTTCGGCCCAACATTTATTCAATGATTCCTTCTCAATTGTTCTGATCCCTGTGCCCGCATATGCTCTGGTTGTGTGGTGTCTGAGTCCTTCTGAATGAGAAGGGGCACCAGGCAAGCATGTCCTCTTTCCCCTCTGTTCTTTTCCCTGGAGACCTTGGTGGTGACCCTACAATGTACTTTCGGTCCTTGGGGAATTACATTGGTGGTGACTAATCATGTTATCTCCCTTAATGCTGATGATGCCCCGGTGAACCTGCGATGTCCAGCTGTCTTGGCGCCTGTCCTATTGCACGTGATGCATGAATTCAGTGAAGTATCTGGACTCTGCGTCAATCTGGAGTAATGCAAACTGGTTCCATAGGGGATGTCAATCAGGGTCCTGCTGGAGGAGCTACTGAGGGTGGGACTTCTTTGGACAACAGGTGTTGTTTGATATTTGGGAATTCATATGACACACACGACCCAACTTATCTGGCTCTAAATATAGACAGGGTGACTGAGAGGTTTCGGTTACCCATCCGCTTCTGGAGGGACTTGCCGCTTTACCTCATGTAGAAGATGATTATTTTGCAACAATACATCTATGCACTCCAAAGCTCCTTATATACTATTCCCAGACATTATTTCAGTAAGTTGAATAGTCTTTTTGTGGACCTTCTCTGGAGTCTAAAATGCAAGCGAGGCAAATTAACCACGTTCCAGAGACCATGGGGTCTCGAGGTCCCGCATCTAGAACTGTATTACATGGCGGCACACCTCCATGCGTGATGCATTGGCTTGACCTGGATGACAACTGGGAAAAGCGACTTTTGCAGTGCAAGCATGAGGGAAAATCCTTACTTGTCTTGCTAATGAGCGGTTTGTGGGTCCCTTCAGCCTTTTCCTAAGTCATTCAATTGGTGCCAGATATTTTGGAGAGAGTGGTTTGCAGAGTACTTTGTTGCACCCCTTATGGCCCAGATATGCCACTGTGGGTTTCACAACCTTTCCTACAAATTGCTGATTTGAGGTGGCGGGATGTAGGCTGTGCTACCATGGGGGACTTTTATCCAGTGGGGCAGTCCATCACCAGGCAGGGATGAAGCCATGGAGTCTTTTTCTTTGGGTACAGGACAATATTTACAATATAATAAAATTTTGATTATGGCCCACATACTTTGACAGACCTTTCCTGAGGTGCCGCCTCAATCCCAGACCCTAGTCATGCTACTAGAGATGTCACAGGGCCACAGATTAATTTCCCATATCTATAGAGGTCAAGTAGGAGGAGGTCTTGAGAGGTCCATTATCGGCTAAGGAATGGACTAAAGAACACGAGGGAGTGAAGATAGTTAGTTCAAATCCATGTTTTAAACTCCTGCAATATGACATTATACATCAAACATACCTCACTCCACAGACCTCGCATTCTATATATCCCATCCAATCTGACTGCTGTCCACCCTGTAGGGTCACAACAGCGAACTTTATCCATATGGTATGGTAATGTCCCTCCCTATCCACGTTCTGGCAGGATGTCAAAGACAATCTGAATGGGGCTTCAGGTTGGACTGTGCCATGGGAGATCCATCAGGTGCTCCTCGGACTGCTTCACTCTCCTGTTAAAAAAGCTTAGCAGGAAATTTGTTCTACTCTGCTTGGTTTTGACAAAACACTGAATAGCGATAAGTTGGCTTAACCCGGATTCCCCTAACTATTTGGCGTGGTTGAGAGATGTCTCTAAATGGGAAATTGCTGAGGAGGTACATATGAGACACATGCATAAAGATGACAGGCTTGAAGATGACCTGAGAGCCTGATCATTCATGTTGCATGATTTGAAGATGTCACAGGATTCGGCTGCTCCTGAAAGCGGGCTCACTAAGGTATTACATACAATCCTACAAGGTTGCAATAAATGCTAGGAACACTCTGGTTGATGGTGTGTTGTGCCATGAATACCCACACCCCTTTTTTTATCGTGATATTATGTGATATGGAAGACAGGGTTTTCGAACGATAGCGAGGGAGGGAGGCAGGGAAGTGTTTGCTAGGAGTTTTTCAGCTTGTTTTTGAGGGGTTGTTCTATAAACAATTGTCTGTCACACATCACCAATGATGTTCAGCTATGACTATCACTGATATCATACTGGGATCCTGCTCATTTAATGTTAGCAAATTAGAGCCTGTAAACTGTGTTGCATTCCTAATTACTTTCACTTAATTACATTACAATGCGCAGACTATGGGCCTTTATTACGAATATGGCAGTCCTGAGGGCTTCCATTCTTTCAGTTGTGGTCTGGCCACGGCCACCTCTTCAGGTCCGCCAGCAGTATTTCGAGTATGGCCCTCAGCCCGCTGTCTCCACTGGGATACAGGATCCAACAGCGGTGTGGCTAGGGGAAGTAATATGCTGGCAGTGCCGATGCTGGCATCGCTGAGCATATTACAGCTTGTCTCTCCAACGCCCTTTCCATGGCAATGAGCATACCATGAAAGGGTGGCAGAGCTGCAGGTAGGTGGGTTCTGAAAGGGCCCCCGGCTTCATCTGGACATGGAGTTTTGCGCAGGGAGCACATGTTGAGCCCCCTTACAATTGCACATTTGTTCCTACATGGTGTGGCGTACATGGCATGGTACATGCCACACCGTGCAGGAATGTGCAATCAACACTCTTATGACAGCACTTGCATGTTAGGATCTCCTATGAGCCTAACATACCACTGCACTGATGTGGGGTATGTCCCCAGGGCACTGGTGTGAAGTCCTCTATATGAGGTTAATCAATTTCTTCAAATGTGAAAAAAGAAATAAAACCAAGGGTTTCACTGGCATTGGTTTACTCTTTGTTCAATACCATTCAATTTCAATTTCAACTTCATGTGTAGTTTTGGCACTACATCTATGTGACATATTGACATAGAATGCAACAACTGACGAGACGCCATACTCCATGTGAGACACAGCTACGTTGTCGAGCTAATTGTCCCCAGATGAAGGCTAGAACAGCCGAAATGCATTGGGATTAATTAAATGTATTCTGGGAGATGTAGTGCCTAAACTACACATGAAGTTGAAATTGAAATTGAATGGTATTGAACAAAGAATAAACCAATGCCAGTGAAACACTTGGTTTTATTTCTTTTTTTCACATTTGAAGAAATGGATTAACCTCATATAGAGGACTTCACACCAGTGCCCTGGGGACCTACCCCACATGCGTGGGGATGCAGCCAACTTATATTTGACTCACTCAAGCTCAGGGAGTGATACCCAGGAGGCACGGAACACATTAACTACATTAGGAATAAAAACATTTGGTTGTGCGCGCACTAGAATAGAAACCTAACATACCACTGCCATGAGATCGCCGCAACACCCTCCTACCCATCGTGGATTAATCTCGGAATCCGGCGGGTGGGTGCACCAGGGCATTGGTAGTTCTCAGTGAGCACATCAGTGGCTCTACTACAGGAGGACCGCTAAGTCATAATAAGGCCCTATGTGTCTCACCTGTATTGCACTTGGAATCTCTGCTTACTTTTATGTTTATACTACCTGAGTTGCTGAATGTGACACTATGGGCCTGATTCGGATGGCGGTCGGACCGCACACCAACAGGCCATCGTTGGCGGTACGACCGTAGACAACCTTTCGGTCTGACTGCCGTATTTCAATGCAGGCGATCGAACCCAGAGAGAGTAGAGTACAGACTGCTGCCTCTGGCAGGATCAGTAATCCCGTTGGGGCGGCAATCGGAATCACAGCCCCGAATGGAGGCGGTGCCAAGGCAGGCACCGCCTTTGGGATTGCAATATCCCTTTCTGAGAGCCTTTTCATGTTGGAAAACCACCATGAAAAGACTGTCGGAAACTAATTTTGGGGGCCCCAAACATGGTCCCCTTCTGTCTTGGGCCACTGTTAAGTGGCCTACGGGGCACATGTAGTGCCCCCACGCACCTCCTTGCACCGTGTGCCATGCACCACAACGTGCATGGATGTGCAGGAAGTAGTCCTTTACACGCCAGCTTGTGCTGCAGCCCTTTTCCTGGGCCACAGCACAAGCCGCTGTGTAAAGGAGCACTTTGTGACGTAATTGGGGGGCTCAGACCACCTCCTGCTTGTTGGGCTGTCTCCTGACCGCCCTAATGGCGGGTGGAGGTCTGTCCGCACGCTATCATAATCAGGGCATATGTGTTTAACTCCTAGGCTGTACTGTTTGTATGTCATTGAAAATCAATAAAGATTATCAACAAAAAAATTGAATATAAAATAATTATATTTAAATCAAGGTAGGGGAGACAGAAGGAGATGTGATCTATTCATCTTCCGGCAAGTAGTTTATAATAAAAAAAGAATGGATCACTTGTACCTGTTTTCCAGGGTTATATGGTTTTTCATCTATTCCTTAAAAAACCCTCATTCACGTTTAGGTAGTTCGTGGGGCGGTATATCTTGATTCTCCGCCTAAAAAACGTGACAGCATCATCATTGGGTTTTGTTTATGCTTCCTCCACCCGGAGGGAACCACTGGATTTTAACAGTAGTGATCAGAAATAAACATTGTGACAAAGTGCTCGTGTTGAGTGAAAAAATATGTTTAAAAAGGGTTTAATCCCTCATGCTACCTGGACTATGTTTTTATTATTGTCTGGTGCATGGGGAAAGAATAAAAAAGGGGAAGGTTGCACAGAACGGGCATTTAGTGAGTCCACTGCGCAATCAGTCCGAATAGTTGGTCGACATGTTTCAGCCCTTTATTCGCCCCGAAGGGTCGGGGGGCTTTCGTCAGGACCTTGAAGGTGTTGAAAAGGGTGCTGGGATAAAGGGATAATACCCAGAATCAAAAATAGGGGGAGTTCATATGTCAATCTGCAGAACTCTTAAGGAAGGTTATTTGCCTGTGGGGGAGAAAGAGTACAGGGGTAAAAAGACAACAAAGATCTTACACATTTGGTAGGACATACGTCGAAAAAACCAAGGTGATGCAATGCTAGATTAGTGAGTCTACCAATAAAGCAAAATAAATGGCAAATCTTCTAGATACAGTTTAAATAAGATGCAAGCGGTGTTCAAACACGTAGCTAGTAATAGAACAAATTACAAGACAAAAGCAAGCAAGTATAAAAATGGCAACTCTTATTCCAAGATATCTGTATGTATATATGGTCACTTTTCTTTAGGCTTGTCAGTTGCGTGGTGGTGAGCTGAAATAGACCGTTGTCGATATGTTTAGTTAATACAGCCGTTTTTTGTGCGCAGGCCGCACCTTTATACTGCGAGGCTTAAAGTTGCTTAGCCCTAACAGAAATTGACACACTGTGGTGCTTAAACTGTGTGTTAATCTGATCACAACAGTTACGAGGTACAAACCGACAGAGAGATAGATCTTACTCGAAGATATCTGTTTCTCGTTACTGATACATACGTGGTGGAGAAATGCTCCATTGTCCGTTTGTAGGTCGCTTATTGTGCAGGATAAAACTGGGCGTCTTTCGCCCAACACGTATTAACAAAATATGGTGCTTGAGTCGCGCTTTTACTGTGATAGTAGTAAGATAGGGGCGGACAGAACGGTAAATAAATAGTGTTGTCCGTGTACCTTCTGGAGCTTCTATTCGAGGCTTCAATAAATAGGTACGGACGCGGTTTGCTGCTGTAAATAATGGGAAGAGGGAGGGGGGAGACAACAAGGTTTACCGGTAAGGATTAACAGTGAAACAACGTTACGTGTCTTCTCTGAAGGCGGTCATTTGCAGGTTGTTCCTACCGGGTTTCGCAGGATGCACGACTTGTGCTGACACTGTCTTCCTGTTTGAATGCTCCAACTCGGTCGGGTGTTTATAAAAAGTGAAGTGTGTGGAGGGAAGAAAGACTACTATTTTATTGATGTTAACTGCGAACAGAGTTTAAAGTTAAGCAGTGTGTTCTCTAAAAATGGCCACTAATTATGGTTGTTAAATAGCTAAAGCATTAAGTTTATGCTAAAAAGGGCCCTAGGTACAGTCAGTCAGAATTTAAGTTCTGGTTCGTATTTGAGAGGCAAGTGGTGTTATGTTAATCATAGTTTGTAAATTTGCACTTTATAAATGTATAATTTTATAAATGTATAATACATTAAGTCAGGGAATTTCGTCATTCAGCCCTATGAGGTTCGTTTTTAAACGGTGCCCCCATCTTTGCTCTTTCTCAAATAATAGTTTCTCAGCATTAGGTGGTTTGGAAATCAGAGTCTCTAGGACAATCCATTTGAGGTCATCAAGGGTGTGTGGATGATCAATATAATGGTTACTCATCTTAGTGGTACCTCGTTTGCACTTGACATTGCTTCTGTGTTCACAGATTCGTTGTTTGATTTTACGGCAGGTCATCCCAATGTATTTGAGTTTACAGGGACAAGTAATCATGTAAATGACATGGGTTGTATTACAGTTTGTGTGTTGTCTCATCGTCCATTTTAGATTTGGTGTTAAATCGATGGATTTAATAGTTTCTGTGAGATGGCATACACAGCAATGTCCACAAGGAAAGTGGCCTGTCACTGGTGGCATACCCCATAAGGTGTTCGTTATGGAGTTCGTCTTTAGTTCCAAAGGTCGAGTGTGGACTAACATGTCTTTGAAATTTTTTGTTCTTCTGTATGCTTCCTCCGGGTGGAGGAAGCATAAACAAAACCCAATGATGATGCTGTCACGTTTTTTAGGCGGAGAATCAAGATATACCGCCCCACGAACCACCTAAACGTGAATGAGGGTTTTTTAAGGAATAGATGAAAAACCATATAACCCTGGAAAACAGGTACAAGTGATCCATTCTTTTTTGATTATAAACTACTTGCTGGAAGGTGAATGGATCACATCTCCTTCTGTCTCCCCTACCTTGATTTAAATATATCTAGCAGCGCGCAGCTGTGGGAGTCATATCTCTCTTTCGAAAAACCCCTGAAAATCTCATTGAGGGTAATTCGAACCAAACCTTAAGGTCTGCACTTTTGATCTGACATACTTTTACTCCTCTTTTCTTTTCTAAAATGGCTGAGAATTTAGGATTAAGCTACTCCGCCGACGAGATCAATGCAATTCTCTCCCTTCCTTCCCTACTGCAAGATGGTGAACTTACACAAACCCTAGCACAGAACAATGATTGGGACCAACTATCTGAAGACAAAAAAGAACAAGTAAAAACGGCCATCCATGGCGTCATCATGACAGAGTATCTCCGTGCTAATGCTGCACCTAAAGGACTATGGGTACACAACGCCCCTAGAATCTTCTGACAAGATCTCACCTTCAGAAAAGATTGGTCAGCCATTTCATGGAAATGCACTAAGGACTATTTAGTCCTCATAATAAAAACTGCGACTAGACTAACAGAAGCACTTAAAATCAAGATACAATTGAGCGAAACAAAACTTAAGAATATGGTACACATCACGGTTTTTAAAAAAAAGACTGGAAGATATCAACTGTGAAATAAATGAGACAAAGGAATACTTGACACAGAATAAAATCCAGAAATTGAGCAAGGTTTTAAAAAAATTCTCTATGTTATGTTATGTTACTAGGCATTTGTTGAGCGCACGGCTACTCCCAGGAGTGTCCCGGCGCTAGACATAGGACCCGTAACACAAGCCAAAACAGCTGAAAAGATAGCCCAAGATGATATTAAAAGAGCAATGTCTTTAGTTTACGGCGAAAACACAAAAGGTCCTTTTCCTGGCGCAAATCAACAGGGAGTTTGTTCCATAGTGACGATACCAGAACCTGAAATGTGCGGCCGCCCTGCCGTGAAAGATGAAACCTGGGCGTATGAAGCAGATGAGCGGAAGAGGACTGTAACAAACGTGTAGGCACGTAGTGTAGACAACGGGCTCTTAAGTAGGGTGCACCAATATTATGAGAGGCTTTAAAGGCAATAACCAAAGCCTTGAAGAAAATTCTTTTACGGATAGGCAGCCAATGTAATGTTCTCAGAAGAGGGGAAGTGTGTGTGCGTCGGTCAGCAAGAAAAATTGCTCGTGCAGCAGCATTTTGAGCCACTTGGAGACGATTAAGAAGAAAATCCGGTATACCCAAATAAAGGACATTAACATAATCAAGTCGAGACAGGATCAGAGCCTGTACGACTATCCATCTGTGAGATTGAGAGAGCAGAGGGAGAAAGTTCCGTAACATCCTGAGTAAAGCGAAACGTGTGCCTACCACGGATTGTACCTGGGTGCTCATAGAAAGTTTACTGTCTAGTTTAACCCCCAGATTCATCACCGTGGTAGCCAGATTCGTAGGCGGAAGCATGTTAGATGGCCACCAGTCACGCCAATTTTCATCAGGCGGCCCACCAAAGAAAATCATTTCAGATTTATCTGAATTGCATTTCAGGTGATTGGTGTTCAGCCAACTAAAAACTGCTGAAAGACAGAGCTTAATATTGTTTCCATCCAGGACTTCATCTCTGGCACACGTGAATAACAGTTGCGTATCGTCTGCATACGAGACGATACTAGCACCAAATGATTCTACAAGCGCTGCCAGAGGTGCCACAAACACATTAAAAAGTGTAGGGCTCAAAATGGAGCCCTGAGGGACTCCGACATTCATAGCTTGAATGTGGGCCTCAAAGGGAGGGGACCAAACAGTTTGCTGTCTGTTTATGAGATAAGACCGAAACCACTGCAAGGCAAGGTGCCCGATACCGCACCTCCAAAGACGATCTAAGAGAAGGTCATGGGGTACGGTATCGAACGCTGCCGATAAGTCAAGAAGAACCAGCACTGCTCGACCGCCCCCATCCAAAGTAACCTTAATTTGTTCAGAGACCTCAAGGAGAGCAGTTTCAGTGCTAAAATTAGCACGAAAGCCAGACTGGCTGGAATGTAAGATGTTATTGGATTCTAGAAAATCTCCGAGGATGTTATTAACATGCTTCTCTAAAGTTTTGGATAAGGCAGGGAGCAGTGAGATGGTCTATAATTACTCGCTATCAGGGGATCAGCGGAGGATTTTTTCAGCAGAGGAAGAATTTTACCGAGCTTCCATTGCTCCGGAACATTCCCTGTAGACAGCGAGAGATTCAATATCTTATTGACAGCAGGATTTATTACCTCAGCAATCAATGCCAAGATTTTTGCAGGACAGGGGTCGGTCGGGGAGCCAGATTTCAGGGCACGGAGAAGATGTAAAGATTTCTCCATTGGAATAGCGGGAAAATGTGTAAGGTGATTTAGAGTAGGGGGAGGTTGTTCAAGCAGCCAATCTAGCTTTATGACATTATTAGAGCTTATTGGATCAAAAGAAGCTTGTATAGAAGAAATTTTATTAAAGAAAAATACAGCAATGGCTTCAGTCCAAGCTTTGGTAGGGGAAAAAGGATTTTTTATGGCATTAGGAGAGGTAAAATCTTTCACTACTTTTAAAAGTTCAGCACATTTGTTACCAGCAAGCTCGATTTTATGATTCAGGAAAAATGTTTTAGCTGAACGAATTTTGTAGTGATAGGCTTTTAATGCATTTTTATAGGTTTTCTTTGCACAGGAATCATAACCCTGTCGCCATGACCTTTCAAGATGTTTACAATGGCTTTTGATTTTCCTAAGGTCAGCCGAAAACCATGGTGCGGTAGATCTTCCTCTATTAGCGGCACGACTTTGAAAAGGGGCCAGGTTATTGACACAGGATTCGAGCCAATTGTCAAAAGAGGATACATCAGCAGCCAGATTGTCGTTAAATGAGAGGGGATGTAATTTCAGAAAAGTTCCTACGGCCATGGGGGTCAAGGATTTAAAAGATCTGAAGCTGCTGGTGCGTGGTGTGTAAGACTTAGCTGTTGTAGCCGAAGTGTCTTTAATGCTAAAAGTCAATAGATAATGATCAGACCATGCTACAGGGGAAGGAGAGACCATTTCAATCAGTTTATTAGAGAAAACTTGGTCTAATATGTGACCCTTTTCATGTGTAGGATGTGTCACATAAGGAGAGAAATGAAGCATATTCAAGGAGTCAAACAATTTGATTGCCTCCATGTTAAGCGGCAAATCCATATGGATATTAAAATCCCCTAAAATTAAACAGTGTTCATATTTAGTGATCATGGGGGAAATAGCTGATTGCAAACCATCTAAAAAACCATTTGCAGGCCCCGGTGGTCAATAAATTAGAACCCCAGCAATAGATGACTGTGGGGAGGTTTTAAGGAGAAAACTCATACTCTCCGAATTCTCCATAGTCAAATTAGGGAGTAAGGAGCAGGAGAGTGAGTTTTTATAGATGATAGCAACTCCTCCACCGCGTCCTTTTATACGATCACTGCTTACGATAGGATAATCCGAAGGAATGGCATTAGCAATAGTGGGGTTCGAGCCTTCATGAAACCACGTTTCTGTGAGAAACAACACGTCAGGTTTGGAGTCTAAAAGGAGATCCAAAATTTGGTACTCGTGTTGTTTGACAGAACGTGTATTTAGAAGCATCATATGAACAGCAGTAGTGGTATGCACACTCGGGCTGGCAGACGGAAAAGAAGAGCATTCGTCTTGAACAGGGTGTTGTGCAATAAGCAAAGGAGGGGGAAGAGATAAGTGGCACCGATCACACTTCCAAGCATCCATAGAGCCTGGAGTAAAGGAACCGGGGCGACAATTGACATCAGTATCAAGTGTTTTAAGGGCATCCCTGGAATACTTGCGCCGGGGGGAGTTGGGAGAGATATCAAGGGATAACTTACATGTATTGAGGGAGCAGGCACGGTCCAGCGCGTCCGAGGCGCGGACGGGCGCAGACGGGCTTGCCTTAGGCGCGCCTTGGGCGCGCCAGCGGCGCGCCCGCTGCGCGCTAGCACCGCGTGCCGTTTTAACCCCTCGGTCATGGAGAAAGACTAGACCGCGCCTTAACAAAATGGCGGGTTGCGGTAAAAACCAAGTCCCAACTTCCTGATTCCCCCTTAGTGCAAAAATATGCGAGCCTTCGGTTGTATTTTGATTCAATTTCAGAGCAAATAGTTAAAAAACACAAATGAGCTCAATCAATCAATTTCCCAACAACATTAATTACAGGCTAAAATATTTCGGGATTCATAAAAAAAAAAAAAGAGTATATATGTGCAAATATAGCGGTTTTAGCAGTGCGTGCAAATCAGCAAGTTTAAAAAGTAGTAGCAAGATAAAATATAGACAGCAACTAGATTAGCTTGACGGGTCCGCTGCGCGCTAGCGCCGCGTGCCGTTTTAACCCCTCGGTCATGGAGAAAGACTAGACCGCGCCTTAACAAAATGGCGGGTCGCGGTAAAAACCAAGTCCCAACTTCCTGATTCCCCCTTAGTGCAAAAATATGCGAGCCTCCGGTTGTATTTTGATTCAATTTCAGAGCAAATAGTTAAAAAACACAAATGAGCTCAATCAATCAATTTCCCAACAACATTAATTACAGGCTAAAATATTTCGGGATTCATAAAAAAAAAAAAAGAGTATAGATGTGCAAATATAGCGGTTTTAGCAGTGCGTGCAAATCAGCAAGTTTAAAAAGTAGTAGCAAGATAAAATATAGACAGCAACTAGATTAGCTTGACGGGTCCGCCTATGGAGAAAATGCATCCTTACAGCAGAGATGACTACGAAGCACCAGATCTACAGACTGATAATGACTCCAGTGGGAATTCCTGTAATAATTTAGACTGGAGTAGTGACGACATTACACAACAACGTAGATATAGAGGTTCTAATAGACGCCAACAACGACGAAGACCCAACACATGGCGAAATCCACACAATGGAGAACAACCACCTCCCCTCTTCCACCCATTTACTCCCAACTACCCAGGATGGATTAATCCTTACTCAACTGCACCACCACAACTAGGGCCCTACATGGGACCAAGCATACAACAATCACCTTTTTTAGGGAGAGGCCGAGCCAATCAGAGAGGGAGAAGAAAGAACGTAACCTGGACAGACCAAGAAAGACAAATACTGACCAGAAGCATGTCCAATGCAACAAAAGAAAAACCGAGCACCAGCACGCATCGCTAATTTTCAACCTCTCCAATGTTGTCCTCACCAAGGACCAGGAAGATGTCTTAAACAAAGGACTAGGCTATGTACCCACTCCACCATTGGATGTCTTCAAATTACAGTGTGAAGTTGCACAATTCTGCAGGACTTTGAAATGGAAAGCATTCTTTCAAAATAAAGAAGATAATCCCAACCTTGGTGATACCGCTTTGAGACCTAAGTCAACTTTCTGCCCAATGAACCACCAGGTCCCAATAGAGATCCAGACATTCGAACAAGCAACTATGAGAGAAATCAATGAGATTGATAAAAAAACAATAAAACCTTTTATCAATACCACCAAGAAAGAAAAGAAATCCCTGGAAGAACTCAGACTACACAATGACATCATTATTAAACCTGCAGACAAAGGTGGCGGCATAGTAATTTTAGACAAAGAGAAATACGATAAACAATGTCTTAAACTATTATCAGACAACAAGTTCTATAAAGTCATCAATATAGATCCCACCTCTAGGCTACAAAGGACAATTAACCTTATGGTGGAGGAAACAGAGACCAACAACTGGATCTCTAAGAATGAAGCCTCCTTTCTACGGACAGATTCACCACGGATACCCTACTTCTACTCTCTCCCAAAGGTACACAAAAACCAACGACCACCACCGGGACGCCCAATTGTATCCGGAATAGGTTCAATCCTTGAACCCCTCTCCCAATTCGCTGATCAATATCTCAGACCGATGGTGCAAAAAACCCCAACCTACCTAAAAGATACACGCGATCTTCTTAATCTTCTACAGGACCAAGTTTTTTCCAGCGAATCAATGATACTAGTCTCTCTAGATGTCGAGAGTTTATATACCAGCTTACCACAGCAGGAAACTCTTAGCACTCTTGAAGATCTCCTATTTGAACAGAACTGGCCATATCATACACCCAGACATTTTGTGTTAGAATGCTGCAAATTGGCCCTTACCGAGAACTATTTCGAATACAACGGTACACTTTACCAACAATGCCATGGTACTTCCATGGGAAGTACCTTTGCACCGAGCGTGGCGGGCCTCTACATGAGTAATTTTGAGAGAACATATATCCAAAATGATAGGATTCCATTCCTCTCAAAAATCACTTCTGGAAAAGACACATAGACGATGCCATCATGTTTTGGGAAGGGACAGAGGATAGCCTGCACAGTTTCTATGACTGGCTAAACACACGAGACCAGTGCCTCAAGTTCACTGTCAATGCTAACAAGGACCACCTAGACTTCCTCAATCTCAACATCTATGTGGACAATAATACCATCAAGACCAAAACCTTTTTCAAACCTACCACTAAACATAGCCTCCTTTCATTCAACAGTTTTCACCCACGCCCCCTCAGAGAAAATCTACTATACAGCCAATTTTTACGCCTCAAAAGGAACTGCAGTGAGCTTAAAGAATACAAGGAACAAGCACAAGACCTCTGCACAAAACTCTCTAAACGTGACTATCCCACCAAAATTGTCAATAAATGTCAAAAAAGAGCAAGAAATCAACCCAGAGAGAGTCTTCTTGAGACAACACCTAAAACTCGGCCGTCAGACCAACTAACATGTGTGACAACATACAACACAGCCAGTAATGCAGTCAAGAAAATTATCAATAAAAACTGGCGCATACTGACATCAGGCAACCTGGACTGGCCCAAACCTCTCTTTGCTAACAGAAGAACAAAAAATTTCAAAGACATGTTAGTCCACACTCGACCTTTGGAACTAAAGACGAACTCCATAACGAACACCTTATGGGGTATGCCACCAGTGACAGGCCACTTTCCTTGTGGACATTGCTCTGTATGCCATTTCACAGAAACTATTAAATCCATCGATTTAACACCAAATCTAAAATGGACGATGAGACAACACACAAACTTTAATACAACCCATGTCATTTACATGATTAATTGTCCCTGTAAACTCAAATACATTGGGAAGACCTGCCGTAAAATCAAACAACGAATCTGTGAACACAGAAGCAATGTCAAGTGAAAACGAGGTACCACTAAGATGAGTAACATTATATTGATCATTCACATACCCTTGATGTCCTTAAATGGATTGTTCTAGCGACTCTGATTTCAAAACCACCTAATACTGAAAAACTATTATTTGAGAAAGAGCAAAGATGGGTGCACCGTTTAAAAACAAACCTCATAGGGCTGAATTACGAAATTCCCTGGCTTAATGTATTATAAATTTATAAAATTATAAATGTATAAAGTGCAAATTTACAAACTATGATTAACATAACACCACTTGCCTCTCAAATACGAACCAGAACTTAAATTCTGACTGACTGTACCTAGGGCCCTTTTTAGCATAAACTTAATCCTTTAGCTATTTAACAACCATAATTAGTGGCCATTTTTAGAGAACACACTGCTTAACTTTAAACTCTGTTCGCAGTAAACATCAATAAAATAGTAGTCTTTCTTCCCTCCACACGCTTCACCTTTTATGAACACCTGACGGAGTTGGAGCATTCAAACAGGAAGACAGCGTCAGCACAAGTCGTGCATCCTGCGAAACCCGGTAGGAACAACCTGCAAATGACCGCCTTCAGAGAAGACACGTAACGTTGTTTCACTGTTAATCTTTACCGGTAAACCTTGTTGTCTCCCCCCTCCCTCTTCCCATTATTTACAGCAGCAAACCGCGTCCGTACCTATTTATTGAAGCCTCGAATAGAAGCTCCAGAAGGTACGCGGACGACACTATTTATTTACCGTTCTGTCCGCCCCTACCTTACTACTATCACAGTAAAAGCGCGACTCAAGCACCATATTTTGTTAATATGTGTTGGGGCGAAAGACGCACAGTTTTATCCTGCACAATAAGCGACCTACAAACTGACAATGGAGCATTTCTCCACCACGTATATATCAGTAACGAGAAACAGATATCTTCGAGTAAGATCTATCTCTCTGTCGGTTTGTACCTCGTAACTGATGTGATTATATTAACACACTGTTTAAGCACCACATTGTGTCAATTCCTGTTAGGGCTAAGAAACTTTAAGCCTAGCAGTATAAAGGTGCGGCTGCGCACAAAAAACGGCTGTATTAACTAAACATATGGACAACGGTCTATTTCAGCTCACCACCATGCAACTGACAAGCCTAAAGAAAAGTGACCATATATACATACAGATATCTTGGAATAAGAGTTGCCATTTTTATACTTGCTTTTGTCTTGTAATTTGTTCTATTACTAGGTACGTGTTCGAACACCACTTGCATGTTATTTAAACTGTATCTAGAAGATTTGCCATTTATTTTGCTTTATTGGTAGACTCACTAATCTAGCATTGCATTACCTTGGTTTTTTCGACGTATGTCCTACCAAATGTGTAAGGCCTTCGTTGTCTTTTTACCCCTGTACTCTTTCTCCCCCACAGGCAAATAACCTTCCTTAAGAGTTCTACAGATTGACATATAAACTCCCCCTATTTTTGATTCTGGGTATTATCCCTTTATCCCAGCACCCTTTAAAACACCTTCAAGGTCCTGACGAAAGCCCCCGGACCCTTTGGGGCGAATAAAGGGCTGAAAGATGTCGACCAACTATTCGGACTGATTGCGCAGTGGACTCACCAAATGCCCGTTCTGCACAACCTTCCCCTTTTTTATTCTTCCCCCATGCATCAGACAATAATAAAAACATAGTCCAGGTAGCATGAGGGATTAAACCCTTTTTAAACATATTTTTTCACTCAACACGAGCACTTTGTCACCATTTTTATTTCTGATCACTACTGTTAAAATCCAGTGGTTCCCTCCGGGTGGAGGAAGCATAAACAAAACCCAATGATGATGCTGTCACGTTTTTTAGGCGGAGAATCAAGATATACCGCGGTACAAGTGATCCATTCTTTTTTGATTATAAGCGAAAAATAATTATCCATGGGAACCAACTCAAAATCTAAAAAATTAAATATCAAATAGCACTTCAGTAAAACTTTAAAATTATGTAAATAAAAATATTATTGATTAGTATCTAACCAAAATTACTTCCTTTAAAAAAGAAAATATATCCAAAATAGGGAAAAATCTGAACCGAAACAAAACACCTGCAAAAAACCCCACTAAATAAGAATTCTCAAAACACATACATACTCATAGGGCCCGATTCACAGAACTAACTTAAGACAAAATCCTAAACTTACTACCATTTTGGTATTCACAGAAGGCACTTACTCATTTTGGTATTCACAGAAGGCACTTACTCATTTCGGTATTCACAGAAGTTAGGAGTCCTAACTTTAGGACTCCTAAATGCCTTCTGTGAATACCGAAAGTCTTAAAATCAGGATTTTTCTCAGTTTAGTAGTAGTATAGTTAGGACTCCTAACTTTAGGACTCCTAAATGCCTTCTGTGAATACCGAAAGTCTTAAAATTAGGATTTTTCTCAATTTAGTAGTCCTAAGTCTAAATTTAGGACTACTAAATTGAGAAAAATCCTAATTTTAAGACTTTCGGTATTCACAGAAGGCATTTAGGAGTCCTAAAGTTAGGAGTCCTAACTATACTACTACTAAACTGAGAAAAATCCTAATTTTAAGACTTTCGGTATTCACAGAAGGCATTTAGGAGTCCTAAACTTAGTAGTCCTAAATTTAGGACTACTAAATTGAGAAAAATCCTAATTTTAAGACTTTCGGTATTCACAGAAGGCATTTAGGAGTCCTAAAGTTAGGAGTCCTAACTATACTACTACTAAACTGAGAAAAATCCTAATTTTAAGACTTTCGGTATTCACAGAAGGCATTTAGGAGTCCTAAAGTTAGGAGTCCTAACTATACTACTACTAAACTGAGAAAAATCCTAATTTTAAGACTTTCGGTATTCACAGAAGGCATTTAGGAGTCCTAAACTTAGGAGTCCTAAACTTAGGACTACTAAATTGAGAAAAATCCTAATTTTAAGACTTTCGGTATTCACAGAAGGCATTTAGGAGTCCTAAAGTTAGGACTCCTAACTATACTACTACTAAACTGAGAAAAATCCTAATTTTAAGACTTTCGGTATTCACAGAAGGCATTTAGGAGTCCTAAAGTTAGGAGTCCTAACTTCTGTGAATACCGAAATGAGTAAGTGCCTTCTGTGAATACCAAAATGAGTAAGTGCCTTCTGTGAATACCAAAATGGTAGTAAGTTTAGGATTTTGTCTTAAGTTAGTTCTGTGAATCGGACCCATACATTTTAAATAAACATTATATAGACTACTAAACAGTCACCAAACACAATTCTACATTAACTAAACTAACCCTATTTAACATCCCCGCAATTACTAGACCCCCAATAAGTAACTTTAAATTATTCTTACAGGACCCAGAGTTAAGGAGCGGGGAACCATAGCCACACAGAAGCTCAAACAAAATGAGGTAGATATACTATAAAAATTGAGAAAGATGTATAAAAAATTTAACCCCACAGAAAACAATAGAAATTACTAAAGTATTCTTCATATTTACTTTTGTATTTTTTTAAATACTTTTGTATAAACTAAGGAAGTGAAAATCATGCATACATTCGTGTTTTATATTTATGAAAATGCACCTATAAACAAAAGTACAACTGTATTAAAAATATACTAAACAGACTTATCAATACAAATGTATCAAATTATGGTAGTTGTTAATATATATAAAAAAATATATATAGTTGTAAAATCATAGCAAAAATATCTTTGTTAAAAATATGTCATATATTCATAAAAACTATTGTATCAAACATATTTAAAATGTACTAAACTATGTGAATAATTAAAACATATGTTGAAATATGTTCAAATATTGATGATATATATAAAAAGTTATTAATGATTTTGAAAACTGTCTGAAAAATATGTTAAAAAAACAAGCAAAATAAAATGCACCAAATGTACAAACATGTGATACTGGATTAGAAAAAAAACTGCTACTATTGTACAAATAAAACTTCTATTACTAAACCTTTATCTTGTGATTTCAATGGAATTTAATTAGATATTTATAAGTCTAATTGATACACCTGTGTAAGCTACATTGGGGAACGTGTTAGAATAGGAATAGGGTTGGTTTACTATTGCCCTCCAATTTAAGCTACATTACGGAAAGTGTTAAAGATTTGAAATGAGGAGAAATAGCATTGCCACTGTAACCTAAGCAACATTAGGAAAAGTACTGGACTTTGAGCTGAGTAGATTTACTGTTCCCACTCCACTCTAGGCCACACTAGAAAAAATGTTGGCCTTGGGGGAGCAGATTTACTATTCCTGCTCTAATCTAAGCTAGATTGGGGCAAGTATCGGACTTTGTAGCGGGTTGATTTACTATTCTCACTCCAATCTAAGCCACACTGTTGAAAATGTTGGGCTTTGACGGGGTAGATTTATAATTCCCATTCCAACTTCAATCTAAGTAACATTGGGGAAACTGATGGACTTTGAGGGGTGAAAATGTACTATTCCCACTCAAACTTAAACAACAGTATTAAAAAGTTGGACTTTGAAGGGTGTTTATAAAACTTTATAAAAAACTTGATAAACACACTCACATACAAAATTAAAACAATGATTAAAAAAATAACTGTTAGAAAAACCCCACTCCCACACCGGAAAGGGTGGTGGTAACGGGGTCTTTCCAGACATACACAGTGGTAGCTTGGCTCGAGTGGTCAGGGGTCAGGCACCGTGTTAAGCATACGCAATACCCACACAATAACCATGCGTGCATCCGTTCCAAAAACGACACTACACCTTAAAAATTATACTGAAAATATATCTCTTTATCTTCTTTTCTCTTAGTTGCTGATTAAATAAATAATAATACAATCACAGTACACAAGGCTTTTTCTGTGGAAGGGTACGTCAAATAAATACTGTCTTAACGATTCAATAAATAAGGTAGATCATAAATAATCAAGGCATAAATATAAGTGCATTACATTACAGGCAATTAAATATTATGAGGCAATAAATACTGTACGACAATAAATATTGTGAAACAATAAATACTGTGAGGCAATAAATAGGATAAATACAATAAATACAGTGCTCTCAATAAATAATAAAAGCCAACAGTGACACTTGTAAATCAGTTCACATTCCTGAGGTACTATGGGATGATTTGACCCAATCCCAGCTTGTAAAGATTTGGATGGCCTGAGGGGTATACTCCCTGGCTTGGACAAGGCTGAGGCCTAAACTGAGGTAGATAAAGGGGGAATCTAGAGATCTGGCTCTCCCACACTACACAACCCCTCTGTATTAGTCTCAGCTCACCCCTGGCACAATCAAGCTGGTTCCAGCACCCTAGGTTAGTCTCTCAGGGCTCCACAGGGCCTTAGGCGCCCTCTATTCCACTTACTGCCCTTTTTTATGAAGCTCCGACGCCGCTGGAGTCGTGTCGACGCCGTGAGGCGGCTCCGGTTCGATGTCGGCGGCCTCGGCGCAATGTCAGTTCTTGACGACGTCGATAGGCGGCTCCGGTTCGATGTCGGCGGCCTCGGCTCGATGTCGACCTCCGGTTCGATGACGTCGGGCTGTCTTGGCTCGATGTCGACTTCGGGCAGCTCCGGTTCGATGTCGGCGGCCTTGGCTCGATGTCGGCCTCCGGTTCGCTGACGTCGGGCTGTCTTGGCTCGATGTCGACTTCCGTCGGCTCCGGAGTGCGACCTCCACTCCCGACCTCCGGCACGATTCTCTTCAGGTTCCGGCGACTCCGGAGTGCGATCTCCACTCCCGACCTCCGGCACGCTTCACCTCGGTCTCCGGAGACTCCGGAGGGCGGACTTCACTCCCCCGTCGACGCCGCTCACTCGACCTCGGGTGACTTCCTCCTCGACCTCTGGTACTCTCCACGACCTCCGTCGGCGCCCTCTCTCGACCTCTGGCGGCTCCGGGTACGACGTCTGCTTTCCAGTCAGCGCCGCTTCTCCACCTCGGGCTCCAGGTCTCAGGCTTCTCAATGTCGGACTCCAGGGAAACCAATAAACAGGTCAGATTCTTGCTTTTCTTTACTTCTAAGGCCTGTTCCTGCTGTCAGGTCCTTAAGATGGTTTTTCTTGCTTTGTCCCACACAGGGCTCCAGGCTGGGCTCAGTCAGTAGGGACTAGTATCAAGGGTGGGTTTATGGACCCCACTCCAGGCACAAGTTTCCACCCCTGCTGCCTCACTCCTTCCTCCTGCAGGTTTCTGCTCCTCTCTCTTCACCAGTCAGGTGCCAACTGCCAGCTCCAACTGTCAACTCTGACTTAGCTTCCCAACATTCCAAACTGCCTCCAACTGTCACAGGGTTCTGGAATGTTCTGGAAGGTGCTGGTAGGTTCCAGTGGGTTCTGATGATGTCACAGGTGGCCACCATTTTGTGCTCCAGGCCCTCAGACAGAAGTTCCAGGGGTAGATAAGATGGCTCCCTGAATCTGCATCAATACTAAAAAGTCTGGTGGTTCCCAAAAAGGAAAAAATACTAACAGGGTTTGAGGCAAAAGTGGGACAAAATAAATAATGATGAGGAGGGACCACCCAAAGGGCTGACAGGTCTAACACGCGTCCCCCCCAGCTGAAAGTGGGGAGAGCTACCCAACCCCTTGGGAGTTCTCATCACTAAGGCGGAAATACCTTGAGAGACCGTCTGCATTGGCGTGGTCCACTCCAGGCCGATGTTCCACCTGAAAGTCCATTCCCTGTAGGGAAATAGACCACCTCAACAACTTGGGATTCTCCCCCTTCATCTGCATCAGCCAACGAAGGGGTCTGTGGTCGGTCTGAACCAGGAAGTGCGAGCCAAACAGGTATGGCCGCAACTTCTTCAGAGCCCATACCACTGCAAAGGCTTCACGCTCTATTGCACTCCACTTCTGTTCCCTGGGAAGTAGTCTCCGGGATAGGAAGACCACGGGTTGATCCAGACCCTCTTCATTGAGTTGCGATAACACTGCCCCAATGCCATGTTCTGATGCATCTGTCTGGACAATGAACTTCTTGGAAAAGTCTGGGGCCCTTAAGACCGGGGCCTCGCACATGGCTTGCTTCAGCTTCACGAAGGCCTGCTGACAAGCCTCCGTCCAGACTACCCGTCGAGGTTGTTTCTTGGACGTGAGCTCCGTGAGGGGGGCTACGATGGTACCGTACCCCTTCACGAAGCGGCGGTAGTATCCCGTGAGGCCCAGAAAAGCTCGGACCTCAGTCTGTGTCTTGGGGGGTTCCCAGGCCATGATGGCCTCGATCTTCGCCTGGAGGGGTTGCACCGCTCCCCTACCCACCAAGTGTCCAAGGTACACTACCGACCCCTGCCCGATCTGGCACTTGCTGGCCTTGATCGTCAATCCAGCTTGTCTCAGGGCCTGGAGAACAGCTTGCAGGTGACGCAAGTGATCCTCCCAGCTGTTACTGAAGACGGCTATGTCATCCAGATAAGCAGCAGAGAAACTCTCCATTCCGGTGAGGATCTGGTTTACCAGGCGCTGAAACGTGGCAGGTGCGTTCTTGAGCCCAAAGGGCATCACACAGAACTGGTAGTGGCCATTGGGCGTGGAGAATGCTGACCTTTCCCTTGCTCCATCAGTCAAAGAGATCTGCCAGTACCCAGAAGTAAGGTCAAAGGTACTTAGATATTGGGCAGCTCCCAGCCGGTCAATCAATTCATCCGCCCTAGGGATCGGATGAGCATCAGTTTTGGTTACTGAATTCAGTCCCCGGTAGTCCACACAGAACCTCAGTTCCGGTTGGCCACCCGGTGGTGCGGCTTTGGGTACTAACACCACCGGACTGGACCAGGGGCTGCTAGAAGGTTCGATCACTCCTAGCTCCAGCATCTTAGTGACTTCACTGTTAATGCTGGCCTTCACCTTGTCTGACATCCGGTAGATCTTGGACTTCACAGGTGGGCTGTCTCCTGTGTCCACATCATGGACGCACAGGTGAGTCCTACCCGGAACAAGGGAGAACAACGAAGAGTACTGCCCCAGGACCTGGCGGCAGTCCTCCTGCTGTTCAGGAGTTAGAGATGGGGAGAGAATCACTCCCTCCACCGACCCATCCTTTTCTTGAGACGCAAACAAATCGGGGAGAGGCTCGCTTTCCACGTCCTCTGCTCCGTCAGTCACCATCATCAAGATGACTTCGGGCCTCCCGTGGTGGGGTTTGAGGCGGTTGGCGTGCAGCACCCGTAGGGGCTGACGAGGGGTTTTAAGGTCCACCAAATAGGTAGCCTTACCCTTCTTCTCCAATACCTCAAAGGGTCCTGACCAGCGATCCTGGAGGGCGCTAAGCTCTCCTGGTTCGATCACCCACACCTTCTGGCCAGGCTCCAACTCCACCGGGTGAGCGTTGTGGTCATACCACGCCTTCATTACTGCTTGGCTGGCTTCCAAGTTGTCAGAAGCTTGCTTCCACAACTTAGCCATTTGGCTCCGGAAGGCCAGCATGTAGCTCACCACATCCTGGGGAAGCTTTCTGGGAGTTCTTTCCCATCCGTCTCTCACCAGGTTGAGAGGTCCACGTACAGGGTGCCCATACAAAAGCTCGAAGGGGCTGAAGCCCACTCCCTTCTGTGGCACTTCCCTGTAGGAAAACAATAGACAGGGTAGGAGGACGTCCCATTTCCTCCGCAGGCTTTCAGGCAGACTTCTGATCATGCCTTTCAAGGTTTTGTTAAACCTCTCCACCAGACCATTGGTCTGGGGGTGGTAAGGAGTGGTGAACCGGTAGGTCACTCCACATTCCTTCCACATGGCCCGCATGTACGCTGACATGAAGTTGTCCCCCTGTCGGACACAACTTCCTTGGGAAAACCCACTCGGGTAAAGATTCCCATCATGCCCTAGCCACAACAGGTGCTGTAATGGTCCTCAGAGGTATTGCCTCTGGGTACCGTGTGGCATGATCCACCAGAACCAGGATAAACCTGTGACCAGCTGTAGTAGGTGGAGCTAACGGACCCACAATGTCGATGCCCACCCTTTCAAAGGGGGTGCTAACGACAGGAAGTGGTTCCAGGGGAGCTTTTAGCTTCACCCCTGTTTTCCCACTGGCTTGGCAAGACACACATGTCCGGCAGTAGGTATCGGACGACACTTTCATTTGAGGCCAATAAAAGTGTGGGACAAGACGGGCGAAGGTCTTGTCTTGCCCCAGGTGTCCTGCCAAGGGGATCTCGTGAGCCAACTCCAGAAGGAAGGCTCGATAACGTTGAGGGACTACCAAGGCTCGTGACGATCCATGTAGGGGTGCCTTGGGTTCACTGTAGAGGAGGCCATCCTCCCAGTAAACACTGTAGTTCCCTTCAACGTTCCCTGCTGCCTGGGCTTCGGCCTGTCGCCTCAGCCCCTCAAGGGTAGGGCACTCCCTCTGGCCCTGGCAGAATTCCTCCCTGGACGGGCCTCCCTCCACGTGCCACTCGGCCGGGACGGGTAGGTCCTCCAGTTTGGTGACATCCCCCACCGCAGACTCCTGGTCCACCACCTCCGGTGGCCTATCTGTCCTACGGGGTGTGGACGCCGAGGCAGGCTCCTCCTGTCCTCGGTTCTTCCCTTGACTGGCAGCTGGCTGGGCCTTTGTTCCAGGCTCCAGCCGAAACGAACTCCCTCTCCGGGTAGTCGCGGACCTTGTGCTCACACAGGCCCAGTCATGTGTACCCAGCATCTCAGTATGAGTCCGGTATTCCACCTCCTTCCAAGCATTGTGCTCCATGTCATTCCCCAGCAGACAATCAACTGGCACGGCAGGGCTTACGGCAACTCGAAGTGAACCTGCAACCCCCCCCCATTCAAAGGGAACCTCGGCCACCGGATAGTGGCCGGTTCTGCCGTCAGCCATCGCGGCTGGGTGGAGTACATCGGGAATTACCTGCTCTGGAGACACCAGTTGGCTACGTACCATAGTCATACTGGCTCCTGTGTCTCTCAGAGCCTCCCCTCTTTGGCCGTTGATGGTGACCCACTGCCCATACTTTATGGTATTTGTGGGCACCTGGATCTTAGGAACCATCTCCCGTTCTCCCAGGGACACTAAAGTGACACCCGCCCACTCCCTTCCCTTAGTTAAGGACATCTCCTCCCCGAGCACTGCACTAGCTACTCCGGGGGCCTTTCCTCCAATGGGAGGGGGTGGTCGTTTCGGGCATTTCGCATCTCCCTTGTAGTGTCCAACGCCACCGCACTCGTAGCAATGGACAACCCTTGGCTGCTGACTCTGGCCAGGATTAGGGTTCCTGGGTGGGTTAGCCCTAGGGGTGAATCCTGTTCCCTTCCCTTGGAAGTTATTTTAGGGGCCTTTGGAGAACTCCTTTTTCTTTTCCCCTCCCTCTTTCTTCTGGGGGGCGCCCTGTCCGGCCTTTTGAGTATCCCCTCCAGTCCCCCTTGTGGACACCCGGGTACTAGCCCAAATGTCCGCCTCCTCAGCAAGCTTCCGGGGATTGGTCAGCTTGCTATCCACCAGGTGTTGACGCAGTTCAGGGAAACATTTTTCGAGCAGGTGTTCCTTCAATACTAAATCAAACAACCCCTCGTAGTTCCTTACTTCACTGCCCTGAATCCAACCCTCTAATGCCTTCTTTGCATAGTCCAGGAAGTCCACCCACTTCTGTGTGCCCAGTTTGTGACTACCCCGGAACTTCTGTCTGTACTTTTCGGGTGTTAGTCCAAACTTTCTTATGAGCGCCACCTTCATGGTGGGGTAGTGGGTCTGCTCATCCTCCTCTAGGGCCAATAAAGCATCCCTACCAGCTGGAGGCATGTACCTGTACAATCCCCCTCCCCAGTACTTCTCTGGAACCCCATGGGCCCTTAACGAGACCTCATAGGCCGCTAGCCACTTGGCAATATCGTCGCCCACTCCATAGCTAGCTACTATGTCCTTTGGCAGGTAGGGTTTGGGTTCCCTAGTGAACTCTCTTTCTTGGTCTTTGCTGCCACCATTAGGAACAGTGTGTGCGCCGACTCTTAGGATCTGAAGATCTATCTCTTTCAGCCTTAGCTCATGAGCCATCCTCTGTTCCTCCTTCTCTTTCTCCAGCCTTGCTAAGTCCCATGTGAGCTGTCTTTTCTCCCTCCGGTCTGTTAACTCCACTTCAGACAAGCCACCGCTAGAGGCACTGCTGCCCTTCCTGGAAATGGTTCTGGGCCCCGCTACTAGGTTCCCCACCTCAGGTTGGTACATCCCAGCCCCCTCGCTGTCAGGCTCTCCATCCCTGTCTTCCTGCTCAGCCTTGCTTTCTCGTCGTGCCTCCCCCCAAGCCCTTAAGCTGGTTTGGAGTGCACCCTTCTTTGCTCCTGGGGGACAATACACCCCCTCCCGCTGACAAAACTCCCTGAGTTGGGCCACGGTATAGGTTTCCAGGTCTTCTAGCACAAACTCCATTTTGCCCACTCAGAACAGAAGACAGGTTTTTACAGAAGCAATGCAGGGGGGTACCTTTAATAATACCTCCTCCCGCCACCAGAGTAAATTTGGAAAAAACAAAAACTCACAATTAGGAAGGCCGCTTTGAGAAAACTCCAGGTGTAGGCCTATGGACTACCCACAGTTATTGTCGAGTATACGTAGGCACAGCTCAATCCCGCCGCTGAACACCAATTATGTTAGAAAAACCCCACTCCCACACCGGAAAGGGTGGTGGTAACGGGGTCTTTCCAGACATACACAGGGGTAGCTTGGCTCGAGTGGTCAGGGGTCAGGCACCGTGTTAAGCATACGCAATACCCACACAATAACCATGCGTGCATCCGTTCCAAAAACGACACTACACCTTAAAAATTATACTGAAAATACATCTCTTTATCTTCTTTTCTCTTAGTTGCTGATTAAATAAATAATAATACAATCACAGTACACAAGGCTTTTTCTGTGGAAGGGTACGTCAAATAAATACTGTCTTAACGATTCAATAAATAAGGTAGATCATAAATAATCAAGGCATAAATATAAGTGCATTACATTACAGGCAATTAAATATTATGAGGCAATAAATACTGTACGACAATAAATATTGTGAAACAATAAATACTGTGAGGCAATAAATAGGATAAATACAATAAATACAGTGCTCTCAATAAATAATAAAAGCCAACAGTGACACTTGTAAATCAGTTCACATTCCTGAGGTACTATGGGATGATTTGACCCAATCCCAGCTTGTAAAGATTTGGATGGCCTGAGTGGTATACTCCCTGGCTTGGACAAGGCTGAGGCCTAAACTGAGGTAGATAAAGGGGGAATCTAGAGATCTGGCTCTCCCACACTACACAACCCCTCTGTATTAGTCTCAGCTCACCCCTGGCACAATCAAGCTGGTTCCAGCACCCTAGGTTAGTCTCTCAGGGCTCCACAGGGCCTTAGGCGCCCTCTATTCCACTTACTGCCCTTTTTTATGAAGCTCCGACGCCGCTGGAGTCGTGTCGACGCCGTGAGGCGGCTCCGGTTCGATGTCGGCGGCCTCGGCGCAATGTCAGTTCTTGACGACGTCGATAGGCGGCTCCGTTTCGATGTCGGCGGCCTCGGCTCGATGTCGACCTCCGGTTCGATGACGTCGGGCTGTCTTGGCTCGATGTCGACTTCGGGCAGCTCCGGTTCGATGTCGGCGGCCTCGGCTCGATGTCGGCCTCCGGTTCGCTGACGTCGGGCTGTCTTGGCTCGATGTCGACTTCCGTCGGCTCCGGAGTGCGACCTCCACTCCCGACCTCCGGCACGATTCTCTTCAGGTTCCGGCGACTCCGGAGTGCGATCTCCACTCCCGACCTCCGGCACGCTTCACCTCGGTCTCCGGCGACTCCGGAGGGCGGACTTCACTCCCCCGTCGACGCCGCTCACTCGACCTCGGGTGACTTCCTCCTCGACCTCTGGTACTCTCCACGACCTCCATCGGCGCCCTCTCTCGACCTCTGGCGGCTCCGGGTAAGACGTCTGCCTTCCAGTCAGCGCCGCTTCTCCACCTCGGGCTCCAGGTCTCAGGCTTCTCGACGTCGGACTCCAGGGAAACCAATAAACAGGTCAGATTCTTGCTTTTCTTTACTTCTAAGGCCTGTTCCTGCTGTCCAGGTCCTTAAGATGGTTTTTCTTGCTTTGTCCCACACAGGGCTCCAGGCTGGGCTCAGTCAGTAGGGACTAGTATCAAGGGTGGGTTTATGGACCCCACTCCAGGCACAAGTTTCCACCCCTGCTGCCTCACTCCTTCCTCCTTCAGGTTTCTGCTCCTCTCTCTTCACCAGTCAGGTGCCAACTGCCAGCTCCAACTGTCAACTCTGACTTAGCTTCCCAACATTCCAAACCGCCTCCAACTGTCACAGGGTTCTGGAATGTTCTGGAAGGTGCTGGTAGGTTCCAGTGGGTTCTGATGATGTCACAGGTGGCCACCATTTTGTGCTCCAGGCCCTCAGACAGAAGTTCCAGGGGTAGATAAGATGGCTCCCTGAATCTGCATCAATACTAAAAAGTCTGGTGGTTCCCAAAAAGGAAAAAATACTAACAGGGTTTGAGGCAAAAGTGGGACAAAATAAATAATGATGAGGAGGGACCACCCAAAGGGCTGACAGGTCTAACAATAACGATTAAAGAATACAAGCAAATTAAACACAAATCAATGTATAACCTGCATAATGAATATTTTTCCAAATGTACATTACATTTAAATTATTAAAAAATAAAAATTACATCAGCACTTTTCAGAAAATGTTATTTATAAATTGAATTCATCAAAACATAAATGTATAGTTGATTATCTAACAATTAAAAATTGCAATTAAATGTAAAATATCAACAGTAAAATATCAATAAAATATATATTAATTCCAAATATACACTATTTTTTATTTTAATTTTTTCCAACAAAAACACTAGCAAAAGTATTCTAAATGTACTAATATTTACAACTAAATAGATAACTATTTACAAAAGTACACAAATTAAAAATTACTATAAATATTAACATATTTTGAAAAAAATACTATAAAAAAGTAATGTTTACAAATAATAACATTAATTGCTAAAAAAACCTCTGAAACACTCCCCACATTTTTCACCTACGACCAACATTTAGATTATGGAAATATAACACAAATTACAATATACTACAATTATGCGTAGCTAAAAAATTGTTTAATAAAAAATTACAACAATATTGAAAGAATTACTATTATAAAAATATTAACTTTTAGACATCTACTCATGCCATTCTCCTATAAAACAGCACCCTGCTCCTAAAACATTTAACCATTTTAAATCAAATTAAATATAATAAAAATATATACATATAACAAAAATATTGAAAAACAATATTGCATACATCAATATTAACTACAGTAGGATTCTTGACAATAGTATATAAACTACTAAAAACGATATTCTTAAATGCAATATCTTGATAATGACTATATCAATGCAACAATATTATGGTAACATGATATTTGGGGGTTTTTGTGTCAAATTTCTGTTTATTGGCAACTCAGTATATGAACAAAACCAAATAATCTGGGCTAAAAGCCATCACAACATTCCAAAAGCATATCATATCTAGTTTGGTCACAGTTGCTTATCAGTTTGGAATGGTCAGATAGTGCAGCTCATCAGCAGCCCTTAGCGCCCTGGCCATTACCAGTAAGAGAAAAACAAACCCAGAAAACAAAAGCAAAAAAGAAGATTACAGATAACTAAAAGCCCCAACATCCAACCCCTACCGCCCTCCCCCTCCCCGTAGTGGCAAAGCAGACTCCCCCTCCTGTGCTCGTACCTAAATCAGACCCATGGGGTGCATTGGTTCTGGGCAAAGACTCAATAGGCGCAGTTTTTTATTCGAAGGTGCCATCCATGTACACGGCCCGTTGCCGACTCTAAAATTGGAACAGGTGGAGCCCTCTAAGTGTAGGGGGGGCAGACGGCTAGCAGGAGCCCCATTGTAAGGTATGCCACTAGTGGACCCCAAAGTTCTTGTAGTCGTCTCTAAAGATGGCTGCCATACGTTCCATCATGAGTATTTTCTTCCAATTAGCCGCTAGCATCTTTTTAGCTGCTCCCAAACAAGCCCACATAATTGCCTTATCCACCTTAGTTTGGTATTCTAGTGTGGAATCTCTAAGGCCCAGGAGGATTCTCTCTATGGAATTCGGGACAGGGTACCCTAGTATCTCTTTCATTTGGGCCAGAATTTCTTCCCAAAATGGTTTGATTGTTGGGTAGTCCCACCAGATGTGGCCAAAGTCTCCAAGGACCCCCACTCTCCAGCAGAGATCCGAAGTGAGGAGGAAGATCTTCTTAAGTTTAGCAGGCACCAGTCGAATAAAATCTTATAGTGTGCTTCCCTCAAGTCAAGTGAGTGGTTAAATTTAAGGATTTCTGCCCACAGGTGTTTCCAGTCCCCTTCAGTAATTTTCTGTCCCAGAGTCTGTTTCCATGCAAATTTATACCAGGGCCGTGGCGCGGTCGTAGTGGAAACCAATAGTTTATATAGAAAGGAGATCGTACCCTTAGTCGAGCTAGCTTTCCTCACTAGTTTTTCTATCGGAGTCAGGTCTCTAGTTGCCGCTTCCCTGACTTTGTGGGTGTAGTACCCAATGCTTCAGTTGCTGGTAGCGAAAGTGCTCAGAGGGCGGCACCCCATACTCCCGTTGGCAATTTTCAAATGAGAGGATGTCAAAATTATGAAAGAGATCGGAGATCACCTTGCATCCTCCTTCTCGCCATGCATAAAATGGCCCCTCTTTAAGCGCTGGGAGAAGTCTGGGTTGAAGTGTATAGGGGTATAGGGAGAGGGAAAAGATGTCCAGCCCCTGCTCCCATTCACCTAGTCCCACGTCCTAAGCGTGGTCCTGGTAGGGGTGCTTAGGTATGCATTGGTCGGTGCGTCCTTTTTAGGTTTCCACAGCACATCCCAAATTGTCCTCCCCATGATGGCCCGATCCATGTGGAGCCAGTGTTTGTCCGACTCCCACATACACCATTCCGTGATGACCCTTAACTGTGCTGCCTTGTAGTAGAGCTCGATGTCTGGGAAAGCCACCCCTCCCCCTCCCTTGATCTCCTTAGCACGTGGAAAGGTAACCGCGCCCTACTGTCCTGCCAGATGTAGCGGCGTATCATAGTCTGTATTCCTTTCAGATATGCCTTGTCTATTTCTACGGGTGAGTGCCTGAAACAGGTAGCGTAGCTTAGGCAGAAGGGACATTTTAACTGCATGAATCCTACCCAACCATGAAAGAAGCATGGGCTTCCATCGCTGGAGTTCTTATTTGACCTGTCTGAGTAAGGGAGGGAAGTTTGCCCGGAACAGTCCTTCCAAACCCCGGGTAAGCTGAATCCCCAAATAGGTTAAACTGTGCTGGGCCCATGCATAAGGAGATTCCTCCTGTACTAGGAGCCTCTCCCCCTCTGATAGTCTTAGGTTAAGGATCGAGGATTTAGAGAAATTGACCCTGAAGCCTACCACTGCCTCAAAGGATAATAATTCTGGTTGTAATGCTCGAAGGGACATTCTAGGAGCCGTGAGGGTCAACAGAATATCGTCCGCGAATAACAACACCTTATGTTCAACACCCCTGAATCTAATCCTGTGAATGTCTGGGTTCGCCCTGAGCCTGGCCGCCAGAGGCTCGATACTCAGAGTGAACAGCAGGGGGGACAAGGGGCATCCCTGCCTCGATCCTCACTCTAGTTCAAATAACGCCGAACTCATACCATTAACCTGAACTCTAGAGCGAGGGCTTATGTAATCGGCTCGTATCATTCATAAGAACTTGTCCAAAAAGCCAAACTTTTCCAGGGTAAGAAACAGGAGGTGCCAGTCCACCCTGTCGAATGCTTTTTCCGTGTCTAGTCCCAAGACTATCGCTGGGAATTTGAACTTATTGGCTTTTTGATAAGGTGAAGTGTCCTGCGGATGTTATCGTGCGTCTGCCTCCCTTTTATAAAACCGGACTGGTCCAGGTGAATAATGTCGGGGAATACGTTTTCCAAGCGGGTGGCTAAGATGGCCGAATAAAGCTTGCCATCTGGATTTAGAAGAGCTATCAATCATTCAATCAATCAATCAGGGGGTTTGTAAAGTGCGCTACTCACCCGTGAGGGTCTCAAGGCGCTGGGGGGGAGCAGCTCCGGTTCAGTCGAAGAGCCAGGTCTTGAGGTTCTTCCTGAAGGTGTGGAGGGTGGGGGAGCATTTAATGTTCACTGGGAGCTCTTTCCAGGTTTTGGCTGCTACATAGGAGAAAGCTCTTCCTCCTGCTCTGGTTCTTCGGATGCGGGGGGTCTCTGCGAGGGCAAGGTCTGCGGAGCGGAGGTCCCTCTTGGGTACGTGGAAGGAGACTCTCTCGTTGAGGTATTTGGGTCCGATGTTGTGGAGGGATTGGTAGGCATGGGTAAGCAGTTTGAAGTTCACTCTCTTCTCGACGGGGAGCCAGTGAAGGTTGCATAGGTGTTGGGTCATGTGTTCGTGCCATGGGGTTCCAAGGATGAGTCTGGCTGTGGCGTTCTGGATGGTCTGTAGCCTGTGTAGGAGAGTTCTGTTGATTTCGGCATTGAGGGCGTTGCCGTAGTCCAGTCTGCTGGTTATGAGTGTGTAGGTGATGGTTTTTCTGCATTCAGGGGGTATCCATTTGAAGGTCTTGTGGAGGATTCGAAGGCAGTTGAAGCTGGTGGAGGCGATGGCGTTGATCTGGCAGGTCAGGAGTCGAGGATGATGCAGAGGTTCCGTGCGTAGTCTGTCAGAGCGGGCGGACTTCCAAGGCCGGAGAGCCACCAGGTGGTGTCCCAGGCGGTGGTGGAGGGTCCGAAGATGAGGACCTCGGTCTTCTCCGAGTTGAGCTTCAGGCAGCTGCTTTTCATCCAGGCGGCTACGTCTCTCATTCTTTCCTGAAAACACAGTCTGGTGTCTTTGGGGTTCTTTGTGAGGGAGAGCATGAACTGGGTGTCGTTGGCCTAAGATACTATGCGATAGCTAAGAGTCCGTGGTGTCTGATGATGGCAGCGAGGGAGGCCATGTAGATGTTGAAAAGCGTGTGGCTGTGCGATGATCCTTGGGGGACTCCGCAGTTGATCTGTGTGGTTTCGGAGAGGAAAGGAGGGAGTCTGATCCTCTGGGTTCTGCCAGAGAGAAAGGATTGAATCCGAGAGAGGGTGATTCCTCGTATCCCTGCGTCGTGGAGTCTGGCTCAGAGTGTGCGATGTGAGACGGTGTCGAAGGCTGCGGAGAGGTCAAGTAGGATGAGGGCTGCGGTGTGTCCCTGGGCTAGTAACATGTGGATGTCATCAGTGGCAGCGAGGAGGGGAGGAGGGCCATCTCAGTGCTGTGGTTGCTGCAAAATCCGGACTGGGAGACATCTAGGATTCGATGAAGGTGGTCAGCTGGGTGTTTACGAGTCTCTCTGTGACTTTGGGAGTGAAGGGAAGGAGAGAGATGGGCTGGTAGTTATTCATGTCTGTCGGGTCGTTAGTTGGCTTCTTGAGGGGATGTCTGACCTCCGCCCGCTTCCAGTCATCGGGGAAGATGCCAGATTCGAAAGAGGCATTGATGGTGCATCCTAGTTTGGGTGCGATTACACCGGTGGCCCTGTGGTAGCTGTGCGGTGGGCAGAGGTCCATGGGGGCTCCTGAGTGGGTGTTCTTCATGGTCACGGTGGTGTGTTCGACGGTGGCCGGATGCCAGGTGGTGATGGTCGGCTCATTGTCAGTGGAAGAGGTGTGGCCCGTGGGCAAGGGCGACTGATTCCGGTTTATGGGTATCACAGTTCGATCCCTGGCGCCAGCGGCAGATTAGCCCAGCACCATGTGACTCTGGGCAATAGCTTGCTTCATCTTCCCGACGGCCCCCAGCGCCTAGAGACCCTTATAGGTGATTGTTCGCGCTTTACAAATGTGGATTACAAATGTGGTGTTGGAGCGTGGGGTGGTGTCCACCGTCTGTTCGCTGAAGTTTTCGTTGAGGGCCTTGATTTTCAGATGGAAGTAGGAGCTAAGCTTGTTACAGAGTTCCTGGCACAGGGTGATGTCCGTGGTTTCGCTGGGGGGTTTGGTGAATTGCTGTATGACGTTGAAGAGTTCTTTAGAGTTGGTTGCGTTGGTGTGGATTTTTTTCCTGATGAAAGTCCGCTTGGTTTTTCTTAAATGCTGGTGGTATTCCTTTTGGGCGTTCCGATAGATGTTCAGGTCTTCCATGGTTATCCGGTATCACCAGGTTTTCTTGAGGTGTATGCAGGAGCGCCTGGCTGCTTGGAGATCAGTGGTGAACCAAGCTGCTTTCAGGGGGCGTTGTTTGCCAGGGTGGCGGAGAGGTGCCAGCTTGTTGGTGCAGCTAGAGATCCAGCGGTGAAGTTCTTGGGCTGCGGAGTTGGCGTCGGTCGTGGCGCAGGGTGGGTCTAGGAGGAGGGTGGCGTTGAGGTGCTCCTCTGTGATCTTGCTCCAGTTCCTTCGAGGCAGGTGTGGGGGGCTGGGACTGGTGGATGTGTTGAAGGTGAAGTGTAGCTATCGGCCTGTATGAGGCACAGTGCTGCGGGTCCCTCCCTGGCTTTGGGATCACTGCAATGAGCACCTCTGCCATGGTAGGGGTGACCGTCTGTCTCCTTGCTAAGTCATTGAATAATGTTGTCAAGTGAGGCAGTAATTCTCATTTGTACGTCTTATAAAAGAGGGCTGTCAGTCCGTCCGTCCCCGGGGACTTATGAGGTTTAAGCGCTCTGATTGCTCGGCATATCTCTTCTTCAGAGATTGGGGCATCCAGCTGGTCTTTCCAAGTCTCTGAAATTCTAGGGAGCGTGAGTGAGTCTAAATTAGCCGTCTAAGCTGTGATGTCAGGGGGAGTCGCTTTATAGAGATCCTGGTAAAATGCGCCGAAGAAAGAGGCTTTGCCTCTGTCATCTAATTCTAACTCCCCTCCCTCCTTGTGAATTCCTCCAATATACTCTCTCACCCTTTTTTCTCTAAGCTGCCTCACCAGGTGTGTGTCCACCTTATTCCCCTGCACGTAAGCACATCGTCGGAGACGAAGTAGGGTAAATTCAGCTCTGTTTGTGTAGATTGCTCCCAATTTCCCCCTTAGAATCCGTAGCTGGCGCTTTAGGCTATGTGTGGGGTTTAGTTTGTGTTCTTTTTCTACTTGGGATAGTGCCACCTCCAGGTCTTCCCGTTCCTTTGCCCTTTCCTTGTTTAGGGCCGACACCAGTGCTATGCACTTCCCCCTAATGCCTGCCTTAAAAGCATCCCAGTTTTTTGGGGGGAGAAGTGTCACCTGGGACATTCGTTTGGAAGAATTCTTTATTCGCTCATCTCAGCGTGACTTGTCTCGCGTCAGTGAGGGGGGGAAGTACCATTTTGGGAAGCCCTCCATTTTTCCACCCCAATTCAAACACAGTGACACAGGACTATGGTCGGCTAGAGAGATGGGAAGGATCTTAGCTACTTGGAGGGTGCCCTGGAGGTCCTGGGATATAAAAATTTAATCTAGTCTGGATTAGGTTTCATGGGCATGAGAATAGTAAATGTAGTCTTTAGTGGTGGATTGAGAAATCTTCACGCATCCAAAAACCCCAGGTGCAGGAAGGCCTGTTTTATGGATTTAGGTAATCTGCCTCCCGAGTATCTATGTGGCTGGGAACTGTCGTCTGTAGGGTGCCAGGTGAGGTTAAAGTCCCCTATGACAATTACGTGACGCTCAGCAAATCCACCCACCATGTCCAAAAGTGTGTTCACAAAAGTCGCTTGTCCTGAAGTAGGGACATACGCCAAAACAAATGTCACCGATCTACCTCTGAGCTTCCCTTTCACCATTACCACTCTCCCTTCTTTGTCGGTCTGAATGCCCTCAGTTTGAAACTTAATGTTATTGTGAAACATTAATGCTACCCCATTTTGCTTCGCTTTGGCGGAAGATCTATATGTCAGCGAGTAGTGTCTGTGTCTAAGCCCCAACTCCTCCGACCTTTTTTAAGATGCCTCTCTTGGAGCACCACCACATCGAATTGGTGGTCCTCCAGGTATTTCCATATTTTGTGCCTCTTGGTCGGCGAATTTATGCCCTTCACATTCCATGTTGTGATGGATATCATCCTGTGTAATGTCCCTGCTCCCTCGCTGTACGTTTTCCCTGAGGACTCCCTACCTTCCCTCTGGTCCATTATCTCTCACCCGTGCCTTTTCTCCTTCACCCATACAACGCACCAAATAGCACTGCCCCACCCCTACCTCTCACCCTGCTTCTCCACCATCCCACCTCCCACCCAACCCCCCCCTTAGAAATTAACACATAACCAAAACAAATAACAACAAAAGTTGTCCGCAGGACCCTCACGTGTCCTACTGTTATGACAGTTCTCGTGAAGAGTGGCAAGCCGGAGGTCTGGCCCTCACCCGTCGCCTCGCTGTCGCTGTAGCAATGTCCAATGTAACCTAGAGCAATTGGAATGAGGGCCCTTGTTGTGCAGATCTGGTCCACATGCGTGAGCTGTGAAGCATAACGATCTCTTCCCCAGGCTTCTCGCTCGTTCACCCTCCTTAGTCTGTGTGTCGTTTCATGTTAGGCACTAGGATAGCTCCTGTGTTCTGTGTCATACAGGGCTCAAGTATTTCCCGATGCCATGTGTATCCCCGTAGGCCTCCCTCAGGCTTGGCACCTGGTTAGTCTCCTTTGGTCACAGACTGCCTGTAGGTTGCTATGCGTTGGGATGTGCCAAAATGGGAGTCCGCAGTTTCTCAAGTCTCTGTCTTCTTGTGCCTTGATCCTCAAGTTGTGCACGATTCCGTTACCGCAAATGTAGAAATAACTGACTTCCTTGTGCTTGTCTTTTTCCCTCTAAGCTTTTCTGTCCAACCGCTTTCCTCAGTTCAGGGCTTGGGTGACCTCCCCTTAGCGACTGTTTCCCAGTTCGTGGAGTTGAACCGAGAGGGGGCATTCTGTACAGACCATGAGCTCATTGTCCCGTCGCTGTGGATTGGAATCCCGAGGAGCTCCATACCGTGTTTGAGTTCAGTGTCATGACACTGTCTGTTTTGTTATTCAAACGCTAGCCCAAAGGGGTACGTCCAACGGTATCTTATCTGGTCATGTCGGAGCTTTTCTGTGAGAGGTCTGAAGGATTACCGCCTTTAAAGGGTCACTGGTGCCAGGTCTTGGAATAATACACATCAACATTTTTGAAAGGATATGGTGTCCTTGTTTCTGGATTACTGTAAGATAGCCTCTTTGATAGGAATGAAGTTTGACAAGAACGTCCTGGGTGCGACGTATCTCTCCCGGCAGGGCTGGGCCCACCCTGTGCGCCCTTTCAATTTTAATTTTCAATCGTTTAGGCCTAAGTACCTCAGCGAAAAGGTCTTCCACAAACGCCTCTTAGTCCGGACCTTCAGCCCCCTCCTCCAGATCCCTAATGCGTATATTCTCGCCTCGTGACCTGTTTTCCAGGTCCTCGCTCTTCAAGATAGCCAGTTGCAGTTGCGACTGCAGGAATTGTACCTTATCCTCTGTGGCCACTATTCGCTTGTTGAGCTCCTGATTGTGATACTCAGTTTCCAGCAGTCTCATGCCGATAGAATCCACGTCCTGTTGCAGAGAGGTCATTTTTTTGGAGTGATCGGCTTTCAGTTGGGCCATGGAGGCCTAAAAGTTTCCTTTTAATTTAGAACGTAGTTCTGCTTTAAAGTCCTTTAGAGAATTGAGCAGGTCTTCCTTGGTCAGGGCCATGGCTGAGCCAGGGGAATATTTCTCCTGGGTTTGGGTTTTCTCCGCCGGTGCAAAGTAGCTAGATACTTTAGAGGTCACCTTCTTAGGTGGCATAGATGCGGTCTCTAGTAGGAGCCCGCACTGTACAGTCTCCTAGTCCTCTTCTATTTCTCCCTCGTCGCTGATGGCTCCCCCTCAAGGGTCCCCGTGGCAGCTATTGAATCATACCCCCACAAGGGGATCAAGGGCGCTTGTGAGGTGGGACCCCGCTGAGGCGGCTATCTTAGGGTCAGGCAATAATCTCAAAATCAAAGGACCCATTGGGAGGCGCACAGGCTTCTGACCCCCGGGTGCATGAGCTGTCTGCGCTCCTGCTGAAGGATCAATAGGGCTCAGGCGCACCTCAGTGCCACAGGCAGGGCCACATTTCTTCGCATATCAGGTACCGCCATGATGAAGTCAGGCACTGATAGGTAATGGCACCTCCTCACTCTGCTGCTGACTTAAGCGACCCCCAGTGCTTCCATATGCTGCCCACTGGCAAGAAAGCGCTAGTGCTATGAGGCAGAGGCACATGCACACCTCCAAAGGGTCTCAAGGGACTCGTCTCCTTGCCAGAGCCTTGCAGGGCACACCGCCGTTCCCCTCCGTGTTGTGCCCTCCGGGGATGCGCTTATCCGCGGGTGTCTGCTTGTCGGCTCTGTCTCTTCTATGGCTGGTGGAGATGCTGGAGGGTCGCATAGCGGTACGGTTTCCGCAGTGCGGTCCTCACGTCCGGAATGCCGCTACGGGTCCATCTATGCAGCCGCGTGCCGCCATCTTAGGCCTCACCGTGCTTCTCGTGGCTCCGCGTGGCTCTGTGTGTCTCTGTGGCCGCGGCTGCCTTATCCTCCGGTTTTGCCTCGAGAACTCCTGCCTCCTCAGCTAGGGACACTTGTGGGACATGATTGATTTTAGGCTACATTGGGGCTGTATTGATACCAAAGACAGCTGCTTGGCGACGGAGCCGATGCAGACTACACCCGATCGGCCATCTTGCGTGGCCACGCCCCGATAATATTTCTTTTTTTGTATGTTGGTAAGACACCCCTCAATGAGCTCAATGTTTTAGTTGCACACCAGGGCTACTTTTGGTGTGCCTCTAAATTTAAAGTGGTGGTAGGAGTTGCCTCTAAATGTAAACAAAGTTAGATATTATGATTCTGGTGCTGCGTTTTTGCATCAAAGGTTGCTGTGAATGTTATTGTACCTGATTCATCATGAGCCCAAAGCTGCGGGTAATATGAATAGGATGTGTATGTATTGTGTATGTATATGATATTTCAGGTTCCTGTAGTCTGATATGATCCAGTTTTACCTACTAAACTTGACCACAGGAAAAACAATTCTGGTCCAGAATGCACTGTATTATCACTCCCTGGATTTGAAATTCTGTTAGAATATTCTTTTTGTCTTGCCTGGCTTTTGACTTTAAAGAATTTTGAGCTTGAACCAGCAGTTCACTTCTTAGAGGAATTACATATTGAGTTTGTCCTCATTCTCACATCGCTTTATTCATATATCATGCTATGCCTTGGTTAAGAGCCCACAGTCGGATGTATTTGTACCACTATCAGCAAATATATATCAATGATCACCTCTGTAGACTGAGGTGCATCTCTCACATAAGCTAGAGGTCACTCATCCTTTGCTAGAATTGCCTCATATGCCTTTGTAAACACAACTAGTATGTCACCCTTTATCTGAATCACTGTATTGTATATTTGGTCTGGGGAATACAGGGATCTCAGCCTGATTGTATTAATTAGTAGGTTTTTTGGCCAGAAATGTCTGGAGATTCAGGTGAACTATGGTGATGTTGAATTCACTAAGAGTGTTTTTGCCCGTTTTTTGTTCAACAGGAGCACTCTGCTTTTCTGATGCAGCAGCATGTTGTGGTTTATTTTTTGGGTATTCCTGCTACCTTGTACTTTTTTTAAAGTGAGATTTCTGTTCCAGACCAGTTTAGTCTCATTTACCACTCTGATCTCACACCCAAAGCAAGAATTCCCCTGTGTTGGTAGCCTTGACTCTGGAATATTCAGAGTTAAGCAGTCCTTTGGCTCCTCTCATCAAAGTATCTAAGTGCCTGATTCTTCCTTGTTCCTGTGGATATCAGGAGAAATTCAATAACAGGGAATGAGGACCCTCATATGATAACCCCACTTCCTGCCTCACAATGATAGTACGTGTTAGTCCTCTGATGTGGTGATCCAGTCTGAAATTTGAATTTCTCATGGTGTCTGGAACCCATTTCTCTTGGGTTCTCCGCCACCTTCAATTTTGGTTTGAGCCATGGTGTCAGTGGGCATATATCGGTCCTGCGTCTGCTCATGGATGAATAGATTTCCAATATAGTCTTAGGTATCTCTGTTTCTCTGTGGTCCTGCTGCATGGTGATGAGACATTGAAATATAGATAGGAGAGCCATGTTGCTTCTACTGTTACTGAGAATAATTTCTGAAACCCCTCCAAAATCCCCAATCACTTTCTTCCATTGAGCCACTGCTGTGGACGCACCATAATCATTTTGTTTTAGAACTTCTGGTTGAACTGCTATAGAGGTCATTTCATGTATGGAGGCCTATATATATTAGTAAATAGGCTTCCCATGGTGCCATATACTTGAACAGAAGGCACCATGCCTACAAGACAAATGGTCAATTATGTGTTTTTCTTGGAATGCAGGTATAAAGCATCCAGCTGATGACCCAGTAAGGGACCTCAGTGCATTTTCTTGGACATTTCTCAATAGCTGCATTAATTGACTGTAAAACAATCCTTGAGTTACGAACGATGTGTGAAAAGACTGCGTTGGTCAGTAACTTGTACTGTCTAAACTGATTATATATACCTATTCATGGAATGTTGCTCTAGTGCTTGCTTCATTAAATTGAGTTCCAGTTAGGAAGGTGAATGTTCAACACTAACACGTGTGAAATGTGTGCTTTTAACATCAGCGATCTCATTCTAACAATGCTGATATGGACATCAATTCCCCTTTAATCCACTGAGGTCCTAATGTGGGCGTTGGGGTTTTTCTCCACTCGGGGGCCATGACAAACATAGTGACCTTATTTTCAACAGTTGGGACAAGGCATGTTCTTTCTTCGTCAGTCATGTTCTTCTGGTTTTTAGGGTGTACTAAGGAAGGGCACCTGTTTGCATTGCTTCCTTTCTGGATGGTCGGGATGTCAATACCAGGACACCCTAAGGTGGTTTTATATGAGCTGGTTACTAATATTGAAAGCAAACCTTTCAATTCATTCCTTAATCTGTGGTAAAAAGCAGCTGTCGCAGAAATACCGGTCCTCTTTACCTTAATAATAAGCTGGTTGAAATTGCTAATGTATTTCTCCAAGCCCCTGGAATCCTGCCGTAGTTTGAGAATCCCTGAGTGGGTGCGTATTAGTGTCTGCTGCTTTTCAAATGTTGAGTAAATAGGTCTGAAAAGGGTATTATCATCAGATAGCCAAGGACTCGGGTTAATTATCAAGGGTTCAGTCCAAACACCTTTCACTAAATAGGAAATCATAATTGCCACCTCTGTGGTTTAATTTGGAAATTGAGTGGGGCACATCATAAAATGCCAGGTGCATTGTGCCAGAAATATCTGAAAATTAGGATCATCACTTGAAAACGTGTCGGGTGATACCAGTGGGGAATGTGCAGAATAACCTTCCGTAGCCCCACTAGCACTTAGGGGCCGATTCCGATCTCGGTCGGAAGGGCACCGAATCGGGTTCGGCATTAGCGGATCCGATTCGGAGGCTGATTTTCTGTCCGAGTCATACACGGGTCCGGACGTCAAAGTACGATGCGAACAAGCGTCAAATCTCCGTCGGAATCGTTTCCGGGTCCGAACCGCTCCGTACGACTCGGTCACAAGCAAACCGTGGCACGCAATGGAGATGTTTCATGACCGAGCTAGTATGATGCTTGAGTCGGACAGCCGGATCGAGTCGGAGCGTCCGGCTCGCAATAGCTCCTGGAGTTGGACTTCGGGGGTCCGCGTCTGACCCCCCCGTCACCCGCAGCCTTACGATTCAGACACAGGGGGAGACCCATGGGTCTCCCCAACACAGGCATGTACGGTGCGGATGGCACCGACGTGTACCCACTGTAGGGGGCGCACTTGTCCGCGACGTACCCATTCAGTAAATGGGAGCCCATGTACGTGTCGTACGACCGGCTCCCATTGACTACTGTGGTAGTCCGACCGAACCGAGTCCGACAGCATACGGCTGCATCGTACTTGCTCGGTCAGACTGCAGGAGTCCGGATCGGTCGGGAAACACCCCGGATCCGGGTCGGTCGGAGTGCTTTCCTACCGAGATCGGAATCGTACCCTTAGTGTTGGATTATAGGCGGAGTGGCCAACACTTGAATTAGAAGTGCTGGGGGCCCCAGACTGAGTCAGTGAATTACAGTGAGCCAATAAATGTCAGTTAATATGGGCCATTTTTTAAATCTTCTAAATTTCCGTCCTGACCAGCACCATGGCCTCCAAAGAATTTGGATCAGACCACTTACTAAAAAGTTGCTACCAGGCACCCTGAGCACTTCTCACTGAAAATATTCTATATGAGTGAGGTCAGTCCTTAGGGACAAAATGGGTTTGTGATGAGAGAGAATTCCTTGTCTTGTGTCACTGGTATGGATTGACAACGGCTTTGTCAAGTTTCCCCATGAAGCCACTGAGCCACTGTGTAGTACAAAAGGCCGGCAGGTGACAGCATGAAACATCCAAACCCATTGAGTATATAAGTCATTAGATATACAGGCCACCAAACACAATATAATGAGCCCTTCCTGGCTTCTAGGTAAACATTATGTGAACCTAGTAGAGCAGGCTGGTTTGAAAAAGTCATACGGATTCCAGAAAAGCAAGCAAGGAGGCTAGGTAAGTGGAGCAAAAACAGTGGTTAGACAGTACCCGCGGGAAATGGTGGCAAAAAAGCAACAGGATTGGTTTAGTGAAAGCTGGTGAGCAAACTAATCAATGAGTAAACATGCTGTGTATCGAATGGTTAAGTGTGGGAGTATGAGAGGTATGGAATATCTTTAATAATCGGTCATCATTAGCTGTGATAATTAAAGAATGAACATGAAAATTGTTTTTTACATAGTTTTAATGTTTTTTATATTTTCTTTGGCCATTCTTTTTCTGTTCTCCCTTAAAGACGTTGAATTAACAAACTGGGCAACAGTAAACACAAATCATCCCTTTGAATCAAACGGGCTTCCACAAACATATGGGAAGTTCTACCAACATATTAACCCTCTTCCTGTTGATTGACTATGTCATTGCAACTAAGCAGCAACTTTGTGCTTCTTTCAAAAAATGACTGCTTAGCCTTTGACCGGATCAACCAAAACAAACTAAGGAGTAAATTATCTAAATGGAACATTCCATCCCTTCTCCTGAAACAACTATTCCTCCTACACACAGATACGTGGATTCAAGTAGAGATGGGGCAGGAGATCATTTGACAAAAAAGATTCTAACCAAACAGGTGCTGAAACGGTTGTGTACTTGCCCCAGCACTCTTCAACTTCCTTATGGCAGATTTGTTAGCAAGACTTGATAAATGCAACTCGTACTGTCCAAAGATGAAGGGACTCTCACAGTTGTTATATGAGGACAATCTTGTACTCATCAGCTGCACCCAAGTTGGCCTTCAACATCTGTTAGATGAAACACAGGGCTTCTCAGAGGAGAACGAGTTGACTATAAATCTGGTCAAATCTAACTCATGCGTTTGAATCAGCATAGGTGTAAAAGAACCCATTGATGGTATTTGGTTAAACAACCAATGGAAGCTGTCTTAACAAATATCTAGGAATCACCATAGATAGCAAAGGATTGTTTGCAGCTCAAAAGGAGGCTATAAAAAGAAAAGGAATAGCGACTGCAGTGGCTCTGAAATATACAAAACAACAGGATCGCAGGTATAAGCCTCTCTTCGCTGACCCAAGTGATGCAGGCGAAACTCAGACCGGTGATTACATATGGCAGTGAGGCCATGAGAGGGAGAGTTGCGGCCACTATAGACAGCACTATAACCAAAGCCCTGCAAATGATTTTTAATCTGCCAAATTACATGTCCCCAGCTCAACTAAGACTTGAATTTGGCATCCAGAGACAATGGCTGGCTCGAATAGGATCATACGTCAAATGCTGGCATAAAATTTGAAAAGATGAACCTGGGACTTTAAATGCCCACTTATGGCTAGAACTGGCATCTAAGCCGAAGGGCGCTGCCAGATCCTACTTGGAAAATGCCCTGAAACAGCTCGGTTTGCCGGCCTCTGGGTGACCTCAGGGATGCAAGAAAGCTTAACAAAATTGGTGAACAAATCAGTCAAAGGAACATCCCTGCTGATGGACAAGGCAGCACTTGGATGGCTCACAGTACAAAGCAACATAAAGTCATCTCCCCAAGGCTACTTAGGCATAGGCTTCTCCAAGAACATGAAGGTGGAATATCTGCAGTATCGTCTTGGCATCTGTTGTATATTTGTACTTCATGTAAAATGTCCGACAGTGGTCATTAGTCCTTCCTTTGTGTTCTTACCTCCTCAGCCTCCCAGAATACATCTGAGTGTTCTAACATGTACCGGAGTGTTCAGTTGATGGTCTGGTCAGCTGGCAAGGTGTGCGCTCAGCTGTGTCTACAATAAAGCTACCTGTAACTTAACTAGAAGTGTCTTGAGATCCATCCACAACAATTTAGTGACGATTTACCTGGGTTTGAAGTTCAGACCAATTTGAGCATTCACACATTCACATATCGGGTGCATAAATCAGTTCCCGCTATGAAGTGTTGATCGGGGATGGAAATCCAGCCCCGAGGTAAGGTGTTGGTGTTTCTACTTTGAAAAGTGAGGACAAAGACCGGAAGTTACTTTTGATAATCACTGAGTCTAGCACTTTTCTTCCTCGCTCGTGAGCTTGAGAGCATATATCTACAGTTCATTTTGAAAGTAACAGGCACTTTCAGAGCCGTGAAAGTGAGGAATGTCAGTGGTGAGACATTTAGAGCTATTTTTGGGTAAACGGTTTGCTCCTCCATACCCCTTCGCTGCCGTGGATAATTTAACTGTAACCGTCCCATTTTAAATATGTTGCGCGAGCTGGTTGAAGCGTGTTAATTTTACCTATTCTATGATGGTCGCGTTCAGGAGCTAATTGTCTTCCCTGATGACGACATCAATTGTGCTGCCTATAGACTTTTTTTTGCGCTAACGTGCCCGCAGCCACCCAGCAGGCGTTTTTACTATGTGCCGCCATCTTGTCTGTCATTTTTCCACAATACTCACTATCATTTCTTGCGGCTGGATTTATGTCAAATTGCAAAACTATGAAAGCCAAGGACTGGGGTAGTGAGCCCAGAACCGGATCAACGAGCCCAGAACCGGGTCAGAAAAGGGACCCAGAACCGGCAAGGGACAATGTCACGGAACCACTATGGAAAAAGGAGAGCGCAAAGATCCCAGAACCACGATGGAGTACCGGGACAAAGAGCTCACAGTGGGAACAAAGGTCCCAAAACCAGAAAAAGGAGGGTACAAAGATCCCAGAACCAGTACCACGAGGGGGCAAAAGTCCTAGAACCAGGATGGAGAGCTGGCACAGAGAGCCTACAACGGGGACAAAGGTCCCAGAACCAGAAAAAGGAAGTGAAGGAAATGACCCAAATAGGGTCACTCGGCTTACCAAACCACCTCTCGGCCATACCTATATTATTGAAGAGTCGGTCAGCCAGTAGAGAATGCAAACAAGCAGTTTATTATCAATACCCTGCAGAGGAGCCCAAATACAAGAAGCCGCATGCGATGCTTGCCATCGGATTGAATCAATAATCATGCGCAGCATAGTATAATACATCAAATGCGTCATGAACCTCTAAAGGACACCTACAAGGGAAAGTTACAGGTATGGGGATGTGTTTTCTAGGGAGGCAGAGGGGCGTACATCACCAGCCCGAGACGGGCACGCGGTATTTCTTAGCCAAGGTCAGCCAGCTGCATCCCTATTCCTCCCCAAGCAGGAGAGGTGCTGTGAATAGAACATTACTTATACACACAGAAAGGGCTTATTCATAAGCGAGGCAGCACCCCGTGTTCAATACAGAAACAAAACTGGACGTATACTTATTAGGTGAACAACAAGTGTCATGGCGCATCTATCTGGACCTACCTCATTCGCAGTTTAGAGCTCACCGTGTGCTTCTATATAACCATAATATAAAATGGCGTCCGGCATACAAAATGGATGTCACCCATCCAAGACTAACCTATACTGTAAAACATCATCTTTATTATTATAGCTCAGTGGGTTGGAAATATAGATACTTACCACTGCTATATTTAGCTATATAAGGCTAATCTAAATAGCGTAACATAAGGGGCCTAGCGTATGATAATTTTGAAACCTACAAACCCTCCTTTTAGCGTTATAAGCTAAAAATAAATGTGCGTAGGCCATCAGACTTGGTCTTTATCATTTACCAGCATTGAGGTGAAAACCTAAGGGGTATGACTATGTAAACCCTAGGGTGAGATTCAGTAGAATTCGGATCTTCAGTCCTCGAAAATACCTTTGTCGATATCCATAAGTTCTTGAAGTTCTTTCAGTACCATAATCGCATCCCTGGATTTAGAATCACTTATTGGAACAGAGGGGGTGAGTTTAGCCATGCAATAAGTGCAACAGGATGAAAGACAATTCACACAAAGGCAACAAGTGAAGATAATCCCTGCAACCACTACTAAACCCATGAGAATCTTCCATCCCCAGGCGGACATCAGACTCCAGAACCACTGTGTCAGAGATCCTGTACCATTATCTTCATGTATGTCAGAAGCTAAACTATGGAGTTTCTGAATAGCTGAATAAACGGTAGGAGCGTGGTCTGGAATGTAAACACAGCAACTGCTGCCGATCACACGACAGGCTCCACCCCTGTCCACAAGGATGATGTCAAGGACCATCCGATTTTGAAGAGCAACGAGCCTGGTCGCCTGAAGCTCAGCTGTAATATTTGTGAGTATACCAGCAGTAGTGTTAATGACAGCTTCCACTACTCTAGTAAGATGACGAATTTGTTTACTGTTATACATAGGTCCCCATAGAGGCAACAAACCCGCCACAGCATCAACAAATTGCTGTAATGTAGTATCTGTCTGATCAACATCTTCAGTGTCGATAGTTCTCTTTACTCTCGACAATGAGGCACCCTTGTTCTGTAATTGATGATCCTTCTGATAATTTGATGGGGCTAAGTAAACTGGGGGTAGAAGGAAAGCAACATAACGGCGTCCTGCCCACCCTCTTGGAAGCCACACATAAGCATGTGTCCCGCAGACAAAATATACATCTGGGGGTGTAAGCAAGGGTGGACTACTATTCGTGGTCAATGCAAACGTATAATTACAATGACACTGACCCACAAGAATACTCCCAAACCCTTCTACACAAAATGGGGCTGGTATATCAATTATCGGTATGGGTATGGTCTCACAATCTGGAATATTTCTCTCATGGAAGGATCTAAAATACTCTGTGATATTAAATCCTTGGAACTCCATCATCTCATCTTTTTCCTAGGAAGTGTTTGCACTTCGCTCATAGACATTCATACAGGCATCTGGATGCAAAGTTCCTGTCTTCCCTCCTTTTCCTGGAGTATAGCCCTGGTGCATCACTATATATTCCAACACTGCTTCATAATCTTCTTCAGTCAGTTTGGCAGTATCTGCGTGTGAGTTGGTATACCCTAATGTAAGGAGCTGAAACCATGCATCACACCTCCCTAGATATGACAGAGGCAAGGATATAAACAGAGCATTCTTATGAGTCATAGAAGGGAATAAACCAGAGATCCAACACTTTGTCGCATTTGTAGTCTGGTGTACCTCATGGTGCATCTGAAGAAAACCATTTCCAAAATATGTCTGCCTTTGTCTTTCTCTATGCGGAGCTAGGGAAATAAATGAATGCTCAGGCTGATCAGAAGTGGTCCCTATCAGAACATGCATCGGTTGCTTGTCTTCTAAATAAAATATCACACCAAACAATATAATCAGGACAATACAAATACAAGATAATACCACAACTTTGGTTTTAGTGGTCCAACTAGGCCATCCAGGATCATTTTGACCTAAGGGCGGGGCCGCCAGAGGCCGCTCCTCTTGCGCGACTAATCGCCCGAACAGAAACATATCTAACACCTACTTTTTACAATAGTAATGGAGTCACTTGCAACCTTCTTCAATCAATAGGCAACTACGCCAAAGTCCATTCTAAGCCTCTTTGGTAAGCTTCTATTATCCATCAAACTGTATCAGATTTCTTCTTCCACGTGGGGCCTCACAGTCTAGGCCTCTTCATAGAACCAGTCCTTCTTATTATCCCTCGGAGTGCCCTCCTGGCAAACACTCATGGCTCACTCGAAAGTCTAAGTGTTCAAAGCCAAAATGCACCAATGTCTCTCTTTGTGGCAGGCATTACAGATATTGTGCTCTTACCATAAACGTAAATCCATGACTCTCCATTTCCCTCGGGTGCACTTCATTTGTCTTGGGCGTAGGTCATATCAAGCAGACCCAGGCACTGTTTGATCAGGAAAAAGCAATGGAGTTTCAGGCTCAACAACACTCCCAGACTCCAACACTCGCTGTTCAGTGTCGGAGGATGTTTGGGCTGCCCTTATTTCAAGGGGGACAGCTTACAGCAGCACGTCGTCGTTCTCCTTTTCTGTCTCCGTTCAGGTCAGCCGGGCATCTGAAAAGGGGACAAACCTTGGTACATGCTCACATTCCTGATCTCCGATTCCTTCTTGGACCCACCGGTCATAAGGGAGTGGCAGTGGTACCCGTTTGGTGTGGTGAGCATGGGTCCAATGCTTTCACCCATCCACCTTTACCACAGTCCTCGTGGCCAACAGCACTTGCTTCGGCTCGAGCCAGCGAGGCTCTAAAGCCTTGGTCCTTGCAAAGTGTCGGATCAGGACCCAGTCTCTGGGCTGCAGCTTATGTCCAGATTTTTAGTTAACACATACAGGTAATCTATCATCATCGGATACTCGATCTCACTGAATCTTTTTGGTCTAGGGACACCCCAGATATTGTCAGGGCACCCAAAAACTACCTCATAAGGAGATAGACCTGTCCTCGAGTGTGCAGTCATTCTTGTGGACAAGAGTGCTAATGGTAATGCATCCGGCCACTTTAAGCCTGTGCTCTCCTGGATTTTTGCTAACTTCAACTTAATCGTTCCATAATATTTCTCCACAAGACCCACCGATTGGGGGTGATTTGATGCATGAAACTTCTGGTTTATATGCAATCCTTAACACACCAACTCCATAACTCAGGCATTAAAATGGCTGCCGTTGTCACTCCAGATCACCCGAGGCAAACCATATAGAGGAAAGAACTCTTTAATGAGTGCCTTCGCCGTTGCATTAGCAGTATTTTCCTTCACATGGTACGTCTCCACACACTTACTGAAAGTACACATCACCGCTAGGACATACTTCAAATTATTCCCCGTTCTAGTTCAATGATATCCATTTGGAGAACCTCAAAGGGAAATGAGGGTGGTGCAAAATTCCCAGAAGGCACAGGAGTACCTTTCCCAGGATTATGCTTTAAGCAAATCATACAATTTTTCACCAAATGCGCAGCTACCTTGGGAATTAGATCATTTCGCCACACTGGGTCTAACAATTTACAGATCCCTTATGCACTAATATGAGCGGGACCATGAGCCATAGTGACAACTGGGAAAACATATGCATTGGGCAGCAGCCATCTCCGGCTGTCAGACAAATCAGTCCAGCACCCATCTTTATCTAGAGTGCCTGTCCTTTCCTGCCATACAGCCACTTTGTCTGTAGTGGCCTCATTCTGTATGCACTTAACACTGTCTACAGTGTTCTCGTACATCGTATTATCAGGTACCCACCTAGTGGGTCCTGCCACAAAGATCTTACTCATCACGGATCTAACAGTTTCTCTAGCTGTTTGGTCCGCAAATGCATTGCCCCTACCCACGTCATCTGTAACTACCTTGTGGGCGCTGCATTTTATTATTGCCAGCTTTTCAGGTAACATCAAAGCCGACAGCAATCTATGGAACAACGGGCCATGCTGTATCTTCAACCCATGGGATGTCAGCAACCCCCTCTCCGCCCAGAGCCGCCCAAAATTATGAGCGACTCCGAACGCGTACTGGCTGTCGGTGTAAATATTAACAGCCATTCCCTCACTTAACTCACAAGCTCTCAACAAGGCTACTAACTCAGCAGCCTGGGCAGATTTATATGGGACGCGGGAAGTCTCTACGACTGTGCGCAATGTGGTGATCGCATATGCGGCAGAAGTAGTACCATCTGGTAGCTTAAGGCAGGAGCCGTCGACATATAGTTCCCCTTGGGTTTCAGATAAGGGAACATCAGTCAGGTCTACCCGTCCCTTTGTTTCTTCCTCTGTTCTGTACATACAGTCATGTGCATCTGCATCACGGCTCGTCGAAGGGAGGGGTAGTAATGTGGCTGGATTCAGAGTGACACATTGTTTAATGGTGACATGTGGAGCAAACAAAGTTAGCTCATATCCAGTCAGACGCGCACTGGTAAGGTGCTGTGTCTGCGTTCTATTCAATAGAATGTCTACAGAACGGGGTACCATAACCGTTAGGTCACTGTCAAGAACGAGCTCTGCCGATTGTCTGATTGAAATTGCCACCACAGCAGCAGCTCTCAGACAGCTCGGGAGAGCTCTAGCCACATTGTCAAGGATAGCAGAAAAATAAGCACAGGGTCAGTACTTACCACCGAAAGCCTGTGTCAACACACTCAACGCACACCCTTCCACTTTATGGACATATAATACAAAGGGCTTCATATAGTCAGGAGTACCAAGGACAGGAGCAGAACAAAGTGCATGCTTCAGCTGTTCGAAGGCATGCTGACACTCAAGTGTCCACGGCAAGGGTTTACACACATCTTTTGTGGTTAAAGAAAGGAGGGGTTTCACAATCAATGAATAATTAGGGATCCAATGTCGACAATATGAGGTAATTCCAATAAAAGCTTGTACTTCTCTCTGTGTCTTTGGCACGCTCATATTATTGATTGCAGAAAGGCGTTCAGGTGTCAAACTTCTACCCTCCTTTGATAGGAGGTGACCTAAATAGGTAAACTCCTGTTTACAATACTGAAACTTTGAAAGGGACGCTTTATGTCCAAGTTGTGACAAATGCATTTACAATTTAACCGTGGCTTCCTTACATCCATCTTCAGTATCAGAGGCCACAAGGAGATCTTCAGCATATTTCAACAGCACTTTACCAGCCGGAAGTACTAGCGAGTCTAATTGCGTTTTCAATGCTTGACTATATATACTAGGACTTTTAATATAACCCTGAGGAGCGCGCCAGAAGACGAAGCTTCTCCCAGATAAATTGAAACCGAAAAGATACCTGGAATCTGGATGAATCGGAATGCTGAAAAACATATTATTCAAATCTATCACCGAAAAATACTGAGCTGTAGGAGGGATCATAGTCAAAATCGAAGTAATATCAGGAACAACAGAAAATTGTGGTACTACTATTTTATTAATCTCCCGAAGATCAATAATAAATCAGTACACATCAACATGGGCATCAGGGGAATCTGTCGGGACCTTCTTAAGAATCGGAAGAATAGGACTGTTGCACACATAAGAAACTGTTTCCTCCACTACTCCAGACGTAATTAAATCATTTATTATTTTCAACAAAGCAGTCTCTCCTGCCTGCGATATTTTGTACTGTGGAATACGAGGCAGAGAAACATTTCCTTAACCTGAATGGACACGGGTGGTACCTGTAACAGTGCTACGTCTGTGTCACCTGTAGCCCATAGTGTACTACGCACATCCCTGAACTCCTCGGGGAGAGGGGCGCCTTTGGCAAAATGTTGATTCGCCCGCGCAACATCAGGTCCAATCGTCATGTAAACACCGTCTGGGGAACAGAAAATGGTTGCATGCAGCTTTTTCAACAGATCAAGCCCCATTAAATTTTCCCCACAATTTGAAGTTAAAAGAAATAAAGAATTCACTGAAAACGGACCAATTGTCAAAGCAAGAGGCTTAGAGATGGGACTAACAACCGGCATGCCTGAAAATCCCACCAAAACATTATTCTTGCCAGACAGAGCTGCCCCAGGGACCACCCAACGGGAAACAAAGCTGTTCATAGCACCCGTGTCAACTAAAAACTTTTGAAAGGTACCAAGCAAACATGCAGCAACATAGGATCCGCTTTGATCTAAATTCACCGAAACTGGTCCCACACCCTGTCCGTCGCTATCCTAGCTGTGGATGAACCTCTCTGTTCCGTCATCTACAACATAATCCTCACGACAATACTGTCGTCCTCTAGGATCATCAAAATAATTCTGATCCTTTTCAACACTCTCTATTCGTTCTGGTCTTCTTTCACCCTGTCCTTCTGTTCCTCTACCTCTTCCCCGATAACCTCCTCTCCTAGGGATCTCTCCAGCCTGTAGCCATTCAGGGCACTCATTTCACCAATGCCCCTCCTTCTGACAATGGGCACATTGATTAAATCCCAGAGGTACATATGGTGCACTCGTTCCACCACCTTGTGGTACGGACCATCGCTATTTCGCTTGTGGCTGACCCCTTCCTCTTCCACTACTTCCCTGCACCTGCTTTAACAACACCTTTGTCTTCAATTCCTTCACTTTCTTTTCTATACTCTGTCGCTGTTCGTTCTCTCGATGTTCATAATATTGTACCATACTCAATCTTCCCGAGGGAGTGGATGTGGACCAGGTGCTTTCCACTGCCTTCATTCGAGATGCAATCTCAGGAAGCAAATTATTAACAAACCTGTCGACAAACAGTCGGACTCCACCATCCACTGACAAATCCTGCCCACTGAAATCCAAAAACACTCCCTCATATCTAGTCAAGAAATCTGACACATTCTCATCTTTCTTTTGACAACATGCCGTAAGTTTTCCCCGATAAACTTTCTTTGGAGCAATAAAAGAATGGATATACGAAATATTTCGGCCAGGTAAAGCTAACACTTCTGCTCTTGGCATCTCACCTGGCTTGCGTTCTTGATCCTATAACTTTATCCGATCCCATGTCGCTACTAATTCTAACACGTGATCCACCAAATGTACCTGTCTCCATATATCAGTCGGTACCAGGAGCCCAAAAAACAACATAAAGTCAGCTAGCGTCATAACTGTCTAATCGACCGCCTCAGTTAATTCTTTATCGTAAGCAGTCGGATTCTTTCTAGGATCAGGCAGCTGATTTTTAAGAGAAAGAACTTCACTTCTCTTCCAGGGAATAATGTCACCCGCTGCATTTATTTCTGCTGGTGTCTCGAGGTGATATATGGAGTGAACTCCATATACACATACGTTCAAACGCAAGTTGCTGCATAAGCGGTTCTTACCGTCTCATCACATCCCATACTTCCTCAACCATATAGATCGGGTTTCGAATCTACTGTGCAGCCTGATTCGCCACCATTTCCTTTTCTTGGACACTTACCGCAGAACACACCAACACCCTACTCACACGTTCCTGTGCATTCGCTCAACTTCGCGGAGACATTCCACTCACAGGTGTTCTGTCAATTTGCATCATGGGAGGTGACACATCCACTGGTGAAAGAGTCGATTAAGAGACAGGTATGATTACTGACGATCTTGACTAGAGGCAGTAAAGAAAGTCAAACCAAAAGATGCAGAAGCAGGTGCCACAGACGGAGGGCCACCACCCTCCAACCCAGACATCGGTAAAGCAGTATAATACCCAGAAGGTGTCAAATGTAGACCCAGAAGGAGGAGTATCAGTGGAACCAAGAACCGGAGCTAGAGCCCTTGAAGCCAGGGCCTGGGGAGCTGGAATAATAGGATATATCCGTACAGGAGCATAAGGTGGGGGGGTTGGGTATCTAACAAATCTTCAACAAAATCATCACTCTCATTTTGAACAACATAACTCTTTCAGCTTGCAGCCGAAACACCCTATCTGTGCACTCAATGCATTTGCTTAATGTTGCTTTATCATAATCCATGGCTTTCTGCGCGATTGTCTGCGCCTGTCTTTTCCTCACATTTTTCTCCTCTCTAGTGCGCCGCTGCTTTGCCTCCTTCTGTCAAACCATTAACATATCAAACATTGGCTGCCTACTCTTCTTACCAAACAGCTTTCTTTCTAAAAAATTAAACTTCTGTTCATTGAACAAGCCATCAAGTGGCCACTGCAAATCAGCATTGTCCTTCGTATATTTATGCCATAAGGTGCTAAACATAATAAGGCCAATGCCATGCTTTATGTACGTATCAAAATGTGGGGTACCCTCTGGAGGAGTAGGTTGTCTTTCCTCCAATCGATCACGTGAACAACAACATCGACATACAAAACATCCAAGTTTACTAAAACACTGCATCTTAATATAAGATACTTACACAATTTCCACGTGCAAACGCAAAGCAAATCCACTTCTCTTGTTCGAGAATCGTACACAAAATATACTCAAAAATCCACAAGAACTGACCTCTTAGGCGCGCAACACAACATGGCCCAAACAGCCTTTCACTAAGCACCACCTAAGTACCTCTGTTACGTGTATAGATAGCCCAGCTTGACCCTGTTGCATCTCGACACGATCTAAAGCCTATCTCGCATCTTGTAGCCCGTAGAGCCATTGATGACTCTCATACCACTACGAGATTCAGCCCCAGGAATCTGCCATACCATTCAAGTCAAACTCGCTATCGGAACACAGCCCAAAAGCTTGTCTCACACTAGAGTACAACTCAGTGTCTGTCTCGTAAGGTGTGGTCCGGAGCTGCCCGTGAGGTACACCGCTAAGGCTCGTCTCACCCGTGGTTCAAGACCACTAAAATACAGCTCGATTGGCGCCCTCACCCACACAGCCCGGAACCACTATCGGAGTACAGACCGATCGGTTCTGTCTCACCCACATCAGTAGTGTGGCTCCGTCCACAAAACACGCCCGGAAGGCCCTGCCCCTCCCGGTGCTACCGGAGAACCTCTATGAGACGGGTCTCAAGAGCCCGCATCAAGCAGAGCAGTTCAAATTCATACCGAAAGGCGGTCATCAACGGTCTGCCTCGCACTGTTCAGTCCAACACTACCTCCACTCTGGTGCCAGTTTCCAGGTACTAAAACGTACACAGAAGTCACTCACCTGTCAGACGCAGGTTTCACATGTGATTCTCTACCGCCGACTCTCCAGACCAACCTGTTCAGCTCTAAGGTCTCGCCCTCTCTGGACTCCGGCGTATCACCACTAGGCAGGGCACCCTCGATCAGGCGGGGGGCAAGTCACACAGAGACAGGGCTCTATCAGTGGGGGGCCCCCTATCTGCCCACCTGACCGGCCGGCACCCCGACCTCACTGAGTGAGGAGTCCTAACTTTACTAGGAGTCCTAACTTTACTACTTCTAAACTGAGAAGAATCCTAACTTTAAGACTTTCAGCATTCACAGAAGGCATTTAGGAGTCCTAAAGTTAGGCGTCCTAACTTTACTACTCCTAAACTGAGAAAAATCCTAGCTAAGACTTTCGGTATTCACAGAAGGCATTTAGGAGTCCTAAAGTTAGGACTCCTAACTTTACTACTCCTAAACTGAGAAAAATCCTAACTTTAAGACTTTCGGTATTCACCGAAGGCATTTAGGAGTCCTAAAGTTAGGACTCCTAACTTCTGTGAATACCAAAATGGTAGTAAGTTTAGTATTTTGTCTTAAGTTAGTTCTGTGAATCGGGCCTGTAGAATGGGCTTATTCATAAGTGAGGCAGCGCCCCTTGTTCAATACAGAAATGAAACTGGGCATATACTTATTAGGTGAACAACAAGCGTCATAGCGCAACTATCTGGGCCTACCTCATTCACAGTTTAGAGCTCACCGCGTGCTTATATATAACCATAATATAAAATGGCAGCCGGCATACAAAATGGATGCCACCCGTCCAAGACTAACCTATACTGTAAAACATCATCTTTATTATTATAGCTCAGTGGTTTATAAATAGATACTTACCACGGTTATATTTAGCTATATAAGGCTAATCCAAATAGCGTAACATAAGGGGCCTAGCCCTATGAATATTTTGAAACCTACAAAGGGGACAAAGGTCCCAGAACCGGCAATGGACAAACGTCCTAAAACCAGGAGGGGACAAAGATCCCCGAACCAGGAGGGGAAAAAGGTCCCAGAACCAGTACCAGAGGGGACAAAGGTCTCAGAACCAGGAGGGGACAAAGGTCCCTGAACCAGTACCAGAGGGGACAAAGGTCCCAGAACCGGCAATGGACAAAGGTCACAGAATCAGGAGGGGACAAAGGTCCCAGAAATGGCATTGGACAAAGATCTAAAAAAAAAATCTGTGACAGAGAGTCCAGAAGCAGTGTTTGAGGCCTAAAACCAGTGAAAGTGGCAACTTATAACCAGTGAAAGAGGCCCAGAACCAGAGATAGTGGACCAAAATTTACAAACTACTGAGTATCTGGAAAAAAATTATTATAAAGGACGTTGTGATCATATGTCAGTCCGAAGCACTTCAAGTAAGAATAAAAACTACTAACATCACATGCGGTACTGCACTTGAAAATCTCGAAGAGTACCCAGGACTGTGGTATCTGTTGTTGGAGTTCTACGGACCTCACTACTTAACATTAAAGAAATCTGTAACTAAAGCATGGAGGCATCTGTTGAGCTATTCATCTTCAACTTAGAGCAGATAGCAGTGATGGACAGAAACAGATTGAAGTAAGTGAACTGTCTCTTCCTGTTTTTGCTGGACATGGACAGTTTGGAGAAAGTGAACAATCTTTTCCTGTTTTTGTCAGTCTAAGGGGAGTAGGTGGTTGTGTTGACTGTCAGTTGTTTTGGTGATGTCTCTCACCTCAACCTTCACTCTTGACCCTGAAACGCTCCTTTACCTTTGCGAACTAAATAGTTCAAGACGTCCTAGACCTTCTACCTGTCTTAATGATTATTGTTGTTGTCTTTCATGCATTAAGCTTCATTTTATGTTTTGTTTCCTTATTTCCTTTTTTCTGTAAAGGAGGAAGATGTGTTGTATATTTGTGCTTTATGTAACATGGCTGACAGTGGTCATTAGTCCTTCCTTTGTGTTCTTACCTCCTCAGCCTCCCAGAATACAGTGAGTGTTCTAACATGTACCGGAGTGTTCCACTCTTGTCAGTTGATGGTCGGGTCAGCTGGCAAGGTGTGCGCTCAGCTGTGTCTACAATAAAGCTACCTGTAACCTAACTAGAAGTGTCCTGAGTCATTTACAACAGCATCCTACCATCAGCTCTCCATATTCCACCATGGAAGTACCCCTTGTCATTTCATTGCCGGTTAAGTGAGGAGGAGAGAGATGACATTGTCCACCAGATATGCATTTGTAAGGAACTGTCGCAAGAGCGAAGGGCACAATGTCAAAGGAATACGCACCTATAGGCAAGTGGTAATTGCTTGCTACTCCGGAGAAGACGCAAAACTGAGCTCCTGAGTGGTAAAATTCCTGAGAACAATTGATCAAAGACTAAAAATTAAACACAAACAGGAAGGACTCAGCAACGGATGGTTAATATTACCAGAGGCCTTAAGGATCCAACCACCGTAACTAAGTCGCTGTCGAGAAGTATCATTCTTCAAGAACTCAAAAGGTTTCCAAAAAATTTTACACTGCAGGTTCAAACCAACTTACAATTTGTAGCAAAGTCTTAATTTTAAATATAAATATTAAGATAGGAGTTTTTCATATACAAAAGCAATTTTCATTTTATTGAATTATTATCGTAAAACAAAAGCCATCAGCTATTTTATATTGCAGATTCAACCTCATGTACAGTTTGTATTATCCTGCTGCAGATTTGCACACGAAATTGGATTTCGTACTGTCTTTGCAGGCCTAAATAACTAAGGGACGGAGGTTGATTGAGGCTGGGTTTACTGTCACTTTATTTCTCCTATTCCAATTGTTTTAGCTGTCACGGACATGGAACTCCGTAATCGCAGTTTGCACATCAAACTTGCATATAGGAATGTTGCACAAAGGGTTATTCCAGCATTTTATGGATATTTTATTTTAATTAGTCCCAGTCATGTTTTAAAAATTACAAGTTTTTCGCTACGTGATTGTTTTGATTTTTATTAATCAAACAATAAATAATACTTAACAATGTCGACCTCTGATTTTGCTGTTATTAGATGCTTTAAAATCTGAAAAATAAACTTAACATGGAACTGTACACAGGTCCATCTTAGAACATGTTTACATGTCACTTTATCCTGACTGTGAGACTACTTCAAAACATTTCGTGGCTACAGACTTTAGCCATGACCGTGTCTAGCGAAATCGCCTCCGAAATCGCCTCTTCGCGTAAACACCGCGGTTCCCTGCTTCACAGCCTTACTTCCTTGTGAACTTTCACTCTTCCGATTTCTTGGGGTTCACAGAGGACACACTTTCTTGTGCCCTCAAGCGGCTTCATAAGATGATGCTCTCGTCAAGAGGGAAGTGAGAGCATCCCTGAGGCATACCCTGATGTCCATCAAAGAATCAGTGAGAGAGACATTTTCAAGATGACCATATAGTAAAACCCTCAGGAACAAAACTGATACATATTTGAGAATCGTTAAAGCAGAGTCACTGGCATTTCAGACTGTAGACTGTTTTTCAGAGTGCAGTTAAATGTTGATTCAACCCTGCGGTATGGATGACAATAGATGAGATATGGATTTGAAATCCCTCCATTGTCAGTCTCGAAGCTGCAAAGCAATATGTTCCATATCGATTTTCACGAATTAGGGCTGATGTCTGAGGGGCAAAAGCTTCTTTCAGTCTTTTACATCATCCTTTTTATTATGAGGCAACTTGTGAACTTTTGAAACTGAGAAAGGAGGCGAAACCGAATCACTCGACGTGTGTTGGAAAAATCATAAACTCACCCAAAAAATTACGACACTCCAGCAGCTTAGACACTTTACATCACGACCATTCCAGGACATATGAAAGTCCCAGCAATTAGGTCACCACTGAAATGTGCAGATAAAAAATAGCACTGTGTCTTACAAAGGATCAAACTCTATAGAAAGGGAAACTTTTTCTTCAATGCATGTTGGAAAGCCTATGTTAACGCTTGAAAATCTTTCATCGATGAAATTATTCGCTTTTCCCCATAGGATTGTGTCCTTTTCATGAGTGCACTTAAGCTAGTTTCAAAAGACTTCATCAGTTATCCTTGTTTTTGCTTCATTTATTTAATCAAGAAGAGATGGCATACTTTTCCATAACAATATCTACGTTAGGCATTCCTTACTCATCACTTCTATATATTATTTAGTGCTTTTACTGCAAGTCCTTGAAAACTGTGGCTAAGTACATATATTTTCCCTACAGGGCACAGTGAACAATGCCATGTGGAATTGCATTGTTTTTTCTTTCACCTTTTAAAGTAACCAGTGCAATACCTCGCTCATGCATTCAGTGTTTTAGGCAAAACTATAAGTTATTAAAAATTAATCCAAAGGGATGCTACTGAATATTTGTATGAAACTGTAACAGTCTCTGTGTTTACACCCACCCTTATGTTGACAGAATATTTGTTTGATGCTAAGTTTATCTTCACAAATCACAGGTACACATTTGTAAACAATAATTATATAACCCTAATATATTTGGAAAAGATGTGATAATATGGAAATTAATTTCCCTGAATGAGCAAAAAAAAACTCAAACTGGGGGGGGCGTTTTGGTTCTGAGGTTAATAGGCCTGTGCCAAACATTTTTCGACATTTAGTCGTTGTCGTTTCTTTTATACTGCATGTGAGTGAAAGCGACTTCAGGTTGTCCGTGTTAGCACAGTAGCAGATGGCAAGCGAAACTGGATGGCAGGTGGAGCCTTCAAGCCCCAGACAGACAGTGCTTCATTGACTTCTTGGTGTGTGGTAGTAGTGTTAGTCTTTGGTAAAGCTGCAAATGAGAGAAAGTACAGTACACTGCAGTGTCCGGATTGTCCACTATGTAGTATGCATGGTTCTCTGTCATGGGACCTTCAGTGCACATATAACCGATTTGAGTTAAACATTGATCTAGCATGCAACCAAGTTGGAAAGTCCTTTATATATCATCTCTTTAAAAAAGGAAAAAAGAAGCATGACATAGGGCACAATGGCATCAGTAGCATCACCCAGTGGGAAACTTAACGCTGCCACTCTAAGACAGCAAGCTGTTTCCATAATCCAATGCTGTGTCAGTTAGGGCAGCTGTGCTTTCTTATCTATGGATCAAGATCCAGTATGACTTTCTTTCAGTTTGATTTTGTTGGAGGTCATTTGAGGCATGACTGTGCACAGGTGATTCTGATTGTGAGTCTTGACCCAGATGGTGTGTTATTTGGCACTGCTCTCCTCTCAGTTTGCCTTCCTTTTCCAGTCAGGGAAGAGCTCGCATAGTGGGAGCTAGGGGTGCTTCAACTGAATCTCCAAAGCCTCCACCATCTTTCTTGGACATTGCACAGGGAAATTGGAGAGCCTTTGAAATGGCCTTTGAGGTTGTGGATGCAATCTTCCCTGCTAACGCCTCGCTTCAGAAAAGCAGTTTATTCCGGCCATTGGTGTCATTCTGTGATGTGGTTTGCCAAGAAAACGTTTACTCACTCACGTCACATTTGTCTGATGTTTTGTGGTTTATGCTTTTTGGCTCAGTTAGTCTTCTCTGGGAACTGCTTCAGGTTATCTTTGTTTGTCAGCTGTTCTCTGTTTACTAGATCAGCTTTCTTTGCTCAAATCACCTGTCGTGATGTGCTTTTTGAAAGATCTAATAATTTGTATCCCCCTGCTCATTCATCATTTTCTAGGGGGACCTTACCTTTTTGTATGTACTCTTCAAGGCTTCTGATGCTGAAGATGGTCTTTGTTATATCTGTCACCTCTGCTCATCATGTGTTAACTGCAGGCCCTTTCTCTTCATCCTTCATTTACATTAATCTTTTTGGCCAAGTTGGTGTTTCGCATGAGGGCCTTCTTTCTCCTGAATGTGATTTCTCCATTTCATGTCCAGTGGTCCATTACCTTGCCTTTTTTTGCCTCCTTTCAGTTCTACCAAGGAGAGACTGCTTTACTTGGGCCATTACTGGGCACTAAGGGTCTCATTGATGAAAAGTGTTGCATCACTGCGTGAAAACAGCGATGTGCCACTTTTCAGTGCACCCTCCTTGCAACACCATGGATGAGCTGTATTTACTGTACGGCACTCCATGTTGCAAGGATTTACAGATACATCAGTATTCCTGATGTATCTGTGGGTGCAAAAGTGGTGCATGGCTGGGGATTGTCTGAAAACAGATGCAACTTCAGCAATGTGTTCTTTCAGTTGCTCTCTGCATTAAGTGATGCTATTCTCTTGCCAAATAGGAGTCACCTGCAAGCATTCAATCAAGCAGTCAGGGAAGTTTAAGCGTGCTACTCACCAGTGGGGGTCTCAAGGCGCTGAGGGGGGGGGGGGGTTAAGCAGATCTGTTAGCTGAAGAGCCAGGTCTTGAGAGTCTTCCTGAAGGAATTCAGGGAGGGGCGTGTCTGATGTCTGCCGGTTACTCGTTCCAGGTCTTGGCTGCAATGTGAGAGAACGATTTTCCACCTGCTCTGGCTCTGTGGACATGTGGGGTTTTGGCCCGTGCGAGGTTGGAAGATTGGAGGCTTCTTTTGGGTACGTGGAAGTTGATTCTGTCGTTGAGGTATTTGGGTCCATTGTTGTGCAGGCATTTGTTGGTGTGGGTAAGGACTTTGAAGGTGACTCTCTTCTCCACAGGGAGCCAGTGGAGTCTCCGTAGGTGTTGGCTGATGTGTTTGTGCCGGGGGATACCGAGGCAAGTCTGGCCGCAGTGTTCTGTATAGTCTGGAGTTTGCCGGGTAGGGACTTGTTAATGCCGGCGTAGAATGCGTTCCCATAGTCTAGCCTGCTGGTGATGAGTGCGTGGGTGACTGTCTTCCTTGACTCAGGGGGATCCATTTGAAGGTATTGCGAAGGATGCAGAGGGTGTGAAAGCAGCTGGAGGTGACAGCGTTGACCTGTCGGTTCATGGTGAGTGATGAGTTGAGTACGATGCCAAGGTTTTTGGCGTGGTCTGAGGGGGAAGGTGGGCTTTGGAGGATGGTGAGCCACCAGGTGTTGTCCCATGCTGATGGGGTGGTTTCAAGGACGAGGACTTCTGTCTTCTCAGCGTTGAGTTTGAGGCAGCTGTTGGTCATCCAGACTGTGACGTCTTGCATTCCTTTCTGGAAGTTGAGTTTTGCGGTGGTGGGGTCTCTGGTGAGGGAAAGGATGAGCTGGGTGTCGTCGGCGTAGGATACGATGTTGAGCAGGGCCAGACTGGGAACCAAAACCTGCCCTGGCAAAGTGCTCGGTCGGCCCCCCCGGGGGGTTGGGGTTGTGGCTCAGCTCTTTGCCAGGGCCGGTTTTTGGCCGATTTTGTTACACGGTCTATTTTGCAGCTATGCTGCAAAAACGGCCCTGTAAGAAAAATGGCCCCCAGTGGCCCAAAACTGGCCCCCACCCATGCGGTCCACCGGGGGATTGCCCGGTGCCCGCTATGGCCAGTCCGGCCCTGATGTTGAGGCCGTGTTGTCGGACGATAGTTGCGAGGGGGGCCATGTAGATGTTACAGAGGGTCGGGCTCAGTGATGACCCCTGTGGGACTCCGTAGGTGATTTTCGTGGGGGTGGAGAGGAAGGGCGGTAGTCTGATCCTTTGACTTCTTCCGCTGAGGAACAGTGGGATCCAGTCCAGGGCTGTTCCTTGTATGCCGGCGTCATGTAGTCTGGCGACTAGTGTGCGGTGAGAGACGGTGTCAAAGGCTGTTGACAGGTCGAGTAGGATGAGGGCTGTGGAGTGGCCTTGGTCCAGGGGGATGCGGGTGTCATCTGGGGCGGCGAGTAGGGCGGTCTCGGTGCTGTGGTTGCTTAGGAATTCGGATTGGGACGGGTCTAGGACGGCGTTCTTTTTGATGAAATGTGTTGCTTCCTTGTTGACTGTTTTTTCTGCCACTTTGGCTGCGAAAGGGAGGAGCGAGATGGGCCGTTAGTTCTTGAGGTTGGTGGGGTCAGCCGTGGGCATTCAATCAAGCAATCAGGGAAGTTTAAGTGCGCTACTCACCAGTGGGGGTCTCAAGGCGCTGAGGGGGGGGGGGGGGTACGCAGATCTGTTAGCCGAAGAGCCAGGTCTTGAAAGTCTTCCTGAAGGAATTCAGGGAGGGGCGTGCTGATGTCTGCCGGTAGCTCGTTCCAGGTCTTGGCTGCAATGTGAGAGAACGATTTTCAACCTGCTCTGGCTCTGTGGATACGCGGGGTTTGGCCCGTGCGAGGTTGGAAGATTGGAGGCTTCTTTTGGGTAAGTGGAAGTTGATTCGGTCGTTGAGGTATTTGGGTCCATTGTTGTGCAGGCATTTGTTGGTGTGGGTAACGACTTTGAAGGTGACTCTCTTCTCCACAGGGAGCCAGTGGAGTCTCCGTAGGTGTTGGCTGATGTATTTGTGCCGGGGGATACCGAGGCAAGTCTGGCCGCAGTGTTCCGTATAGTCTGGAGTTTGCTGGGTAGGGACTTGTTAATGCCGGCGTAGAATGCGTTCCCATAGTCCAGTCTGCTGGTGATGAGTGCGTGGGTGACTGTCTTCCTTGACTCAGGGGGATCCATTTGAAGGTATTGCGAAGGATGCAGAGGGTGTTAAAGCAGCTGGAGGTGACAGCGTTGACCCGTCGGTTCATGGTGAATGATGAGTTGAGTACGATGCCAAGGTTTTTGGCGTGGTCTGAGGGGGAAGGTGGGCTTTGGAGGACGGTGAGCCACCAGGTGTTGTCCCATGATGATGGGGTGGTTTCAAGGACGAGGACTTCTGTCTTCTCAGCGTTGAGTTTGAGGCAGCTGTTGGTCATCCAGACTGTGACGTCTTGCATTCCATTCTGGAAGTTGAGTTTTGCGGTGGTGGGGTCTCTGGTGAGGGAAAGGATGAGCTGGGTGTCGTCGGCGTAGGATACGATGTTGAGCAGGGCCAGACTGGGAACCAAAACCTGCCCTGGCAAAGTGCTCGGTCGGCCCCCCCGGGGGGTTGGGGTTGTGGCTCAGCTCTTTGCCAGGGCCGGTATTTGGCCGATTTTGTTACACAGCCTATTTTACAGCTATGCTGCAAAAACGGCCCTGTAACAAAAATGGCCCCCAGTGGCCCAAAACTGGCCCCCACCCATGCGGTCCACCGGGGAATTGCCCGGTGCCCGCTATGGTCAGTCCGGCCCTGATGTTGAGGCCGTGTTGTCGGACGATGGTTGCGAGGGGGGCCATGTAGATGTTACAGAGGGTCGGGCTCAGTGATGACCCCTGTGGGACTCCGTAGGTGATTTTCGTGGGGGCGGAGAGGAAGGGTGGTAGTCTGATCCTTTGACTTCTTCCGCTGAGGAACAATGGGATCCAGTCCAGGGCTGTTCCTTGTATGTCGGCGTTGTGTAGTCTGGGGACTAGTGTGCGGTGAGAGACGGTGTCAAAGGCTGTTGACAGGTCGAGTAGGATGAGGGCTGTGGAGTGGCCTTGGTCAAGGGGGATGCGGGTGTCATCTGGGGCGGCAAATAGGGCGGTCTCGGTGCTGTGGTTGCTTAGGAATTCGGATTGGGACGGGTCTAGGACGGCGTTCTTTTTGATGAAATATGTTGCTTCCTTGTTGACTGTTTTTTCTGCCACTTTGGCTGCGAAGGGGAGGAGCGAGATGGGCCGTTAGTTCTTGAGGTTGGTGGGGTCAGCCGTGGGCATTCAATCAAGCAATCAGGGAAGTTTAAGCGCGCTACTCACCGGTGGGGGTCTCAAGGCGCTGAGGGGGGGGTTACGCAGATCTGTTAGCCGAAGAGCCAGTTCTTGAGAGTCTTCCTGAAGGAATTCAGGGAGGGGCGTGCCTGATGTCTGCCGGTAGCTCGTTCCAGGTCTTGGCTGCAATGTGAGAGAACGATTTTCCACCTGCTCTGGCTCTGTGGACACGCGGGCTTTTGGCCCGTGCGAGGTTGGAAGATTGGAGGCTTCTTTTGAGTACGTGGAAGTTGATTCTGTCATTGAGGTATTTGGGTCCATTGTTGTGCAGGCATTTGTTGGTGTGGGTAAGGACTTTGAAGGTGACTCTCTTCTCCACGGGGAGCCAGTGGAGTCTCCGTAGGTGTTGGCTGATGTGTTTGTGCCGGGGGATACCGAGGCAAGTCTGGCCGCAGTGTTCTGTATAGTCTGGAGTTTGCCGGATAGGGACTTGTTAATGCTGGCGTAGAATGCGTTCCCATAGTCCAGTCTGCTGGTGATGAGTGCGTGGGTGACTGTCTTCCTTGACTCAGGGGGATCCATTTGAAGGTATTGCGAAGGATGCAGAGGGTGTTAAAGCAGCTGGAGGTGACAGCGTTGACCTGTCGGTTCATGGTGAGTGATGAGTTGAGTACGATGCCAAGGTTTTTGGCGTGGTCTGAGGGGGAAGGTGGGCTTTCGAGGACAGTGAGCCACCAGGTGTTGTCCCATGCTGATGGGGTGGTTTCAAGGACGAGGACTTCTGTCTTCTCAGCGTTGAGTTTGAGGCAGCTGTTGGTCATCCAGACTGTGACGTCTTGCATTCCTTTCTGGTAGTTGAGTTTTGCGGTGGTGGGGTCTCTGGTGAGGGAAAGGATGAGCTGGGTGTCGTCGGCGTAGGATACGATGTTGAGCAGGGCCAGACTGGGAACCAAAACCTGCCCTGGCAAAGTGCTCGGTCGGCCATGTAGATGTTACAGAGGGTCGGGCTCAGTGATGACCCCTGTGGGACTCCGTAGGTGATTTATGTGGGGGCGGAGAGGAAGGGTGGTAGTCTGATCCTTTGACTTCTTCCGCTGAGGAACAATGGGATCCAGTCCAGGGCTGTTTCTTGTATGCCGGCGTCGTGTAGTCTGGCGACTAGTGTGCTGTGAGAGATGGTGTCAAAGGCTGTTGACAGGTCGAGTAGGATGAGGGCTGTGGAGTGGCCTTGGTCCAGGGGGATGCGGGTGTCATATGGGGCGGTGAGTAGGGCGGTCTCGGTGCTGTGGTTGCTTAGGAATTCGGATTGGGACGGGTCTAGGACGGCGTTCTTTTCGATGAAATGTGTTGCTTCCTTGTTGACTGTTTTTTCTGCCACTTTGGCTGCGAAGGGGAGGATCGAGATGGGCCGTTAGTTCTTGAGGTTGGTGGGGTCAGCCGTGGGCTTCTTGAAAAGGGGCCTGACTTCTGCACGTTTCCAGTCATCTGGGAAGGTGCCTGTTTTGAAGTTAGTGTTGATGGTGCGTTGTAGTTTGGGTGCGATAGCGTCTGCGGCTCTGTGGTAGATCTGCGGGGCAGGGGTCGGTGGGGGCCCCCAAGTGGATGCCTTTCCTGGTAGTGGCAGTGTCATCAGTCGTGATCGGTGTCCAGTTGGAGATGGTGGGCTGGCTGGTGTCTCTTTGGGGTGGGGAGCTGGCTGTGGCGTCTTGTGGGTGGTCAATGAAGTTGTCGTAGAGTCTTTTGATCCTGAGGTGGAAGTAGGTTCCACATTTGTCGCAGAGGTCTTGGGACGGGGTGATGTCTGTGGCTTCGCTGCGTGGGTTGGTGAATTCCTTAATGACACTGAAGAGTTCCTTGGAGTCGGCGAGGATTTTGTTGTGGATGAAGTTCCTCTTGGTGGTTCTGATTTGGTTGTGGTAGTCTGTAATGGTGTTCTTGCATTAGGATGCATTCAATCAGTGTTGGCCTAAGGTATACTCATTCTGAACACCTGCCGGGATGCAATGTGGCCTGTGGTCCACACCTTCATCAGACATAACTACCTTGATTCTGAAGTCCACAGTAATGCTCATTTTGCCAAGTCTGTACTGCAAGGCTTTTTGATATAACCGCCTCCTCAAACCCACCTCCTTGGAGGTACTGGTTTGATACTGAAAACACGTATTTGTTGATGTTGCCAACGGGATAGCTGGTGGCAAGATGAATGTCAAAAGAGTGGATGTACATCAGCATGCAATCGACCTGACATCCTTGATTGGTCGCGGGCCCAGAGCGAGGGTAGAATTTCAGCTAGTTGTCGTCCACCCAGCAAATCAGAGCAACGATGTGCTCTGTATACCCCGTCAGGCCGTAGATCACTATACTGGGGGTCTACTGCCCAGTATTGGTCTACTAGGGCTTCACTCTATTGCGTCCGGTTACCTCCCTATACTCCTGGAATCAGACCTCTAGTAGTGCTCCACTTATCCACTTAGGTCCTGATGAAGTGCCATACGACTCGTTAGGAGCGACAAGGGCATGAAACATGTTGACCCACCACACAGCGATAGCCCTCTAGGAACATTGCATCCACATAGGGCATACTTACACCTTTTTAACTAAGCTGGAACTACCTGAATCATTAAAATAGTTTTTGAAGAGGACTGATCCAGACTTATTTTAATATCCACTTCCTGTGCACTACACTATCCTTGCCCTCTTACCCGCACGCACCCCACGGCTTCTTCAAAAAGATCTCCGGCAAAGAGCCCTGTTTACGGTGAGCCCGTCGGGCATTGCAGCGCCGGCCCGACGAGGAGCAACGCCGTATGATGAAGCATGACATCCTTTGGGGTGTGTGAGGGCATCACGAAGAAAGACCTGTCTCTCCTCTGCCCCCTTTAGTAACTGCATACCTCTTGCTAGCACAGCATCCTTGATTGGTCACCATGTATTACAGGTGGAAGCTTAAAACCGACGCTTGCCCCTCTGGGGAATAGAAAGCAACAAGATGGAGCTCTTTACTGGACCATTGCCCACATGAAGTTAAAACCTAGGCTTTTTTATGACAACATTCCTCTCCGCACCAATCCGTAAATCTGAGAGCACCGTCACTTCTTGAGTTCTCGGTGCTCTTCTATGCGAAGATGTCTTTTAGCTGCACTCCAGGATCTTTCTGTATTTATTTGCATTCTCTCAGAACCTTGTTTCTCACAAATTATTTGTTTGATACCAATCTTGTGTATAGAAGTGGAATTTTCAGATATAAATTCAATGTACTGAAACTTGATCCACAACATTTGTCTACATCATGTAGAAGACATTACTATGGGTTATTTTCCACGTGGCATTAATGTCTACACTAATGTGCCGCATCATCACATTTTTCTTTTTATTTCCTCACTGGATTTGCTGTGCTGATACCGGACTGTATACACTAACTTTAGATTGTGTGGTATTTTTTAGCATCCTGCAAGTATATCAGGGGAAATAGTGACATTTAGTTTTTTTGTTTTCCCTGCAGTTTTGTAGTGCGCAATCAGAGGGATGCATTTTTTTAAGGCACGAGGAGAAGTGATTTGGACAGAATCACAGGATGCATGAGCCTCCTCTCAGACTCGAACCTGGTTCCCCAGCTTCAAAGTCCACCGCGTGAGGTGTAGTGCTGTGCCAGTTTTTTATGTACCCCCTAATCTTTTTTGCCACTATGCTTTGCGTACCATGCATAAAACTTTCAACCTGATTCTCTCTTCCACCGTAACCAGTGATGAGCTTTTTTCAATGCAGGGTTGACATAATCGCATTTTCGAAGACCGAGGCATATACTGGTGCATTGTTCAGTAGGCTCTGCATTTTCCCTTCAACGTTTTTGAAAACCACATGTACACCAAGTTGCAGTGGCCCGTTCCCTCCGTTATCAGATGCAAAGGATGCGCGGGAGGATTCGTCTGAGAAGGGATTGCTTGAAGGTTCACTCTTTTGACCTTCTTACTTATATGAGATCTGGGCTTTAAGTGGGCCGGGTCTCGCCGGCGCTGAGCACCGGGAGTTTTTTAAAAGGGGCCTCAAAACGGGTCTCTATCGGGCTCTGTTTTGTGCCCTGGACTGCAGTGACAACAGACACATGGGTGTGTGCTTGCTCACACTGCTCACTTCTCACTAGTGGAAAAGTTACGGCATGAGGTCTTGCCAGGTGAGCGTTGAAGGGGAAGGGTAATCCTTGAAACAGAGTAATTTTCTCTCTGGATTTCCCTTCTCTTTTTGACACGCAGGAGCAGCAACATTGTCGTGGTGTCACCTGGGCTTTAAGTGGAAGCTTTTTCAATATTATATACAAACCATAGTTGCTGTGTATTTATCTTATGCAACTAACAGCCTTTGACAAGGCGACTAGTCATGACTGGCTGTAGGTATGATGTTACTTGTATCATATATCTGGATACAATGACAGGCACAGCAAAATGCAAGTCGGGCGGCACACTATGCTATGCACAGATTTTTAGCTTACGTGTTTTTCAGCCACGCCCTTAATTATATTGGCCACGCCCCTTTGAGAGACCCCCCTAGTCTTTTCATCCCACTTAAAGCCCTGAATGGGATACACAAGACATGTCAGGTTTGAGCTGTGCTCCCAGGGTTTTCGCCTTAGTGACAGTGGGCGATGGAACTCCCTGGTTCCCAGACTAATCCAAAAGGGTGGATTTCCGGTCTCAATCAATCAATCAGTCGTTATTTGTATGGCGCGGCTTATCACCCTGGGGTATCCAAGGTCTTTTATCTCAAACACCATGGCCCTGTTTTTGCTCCATCTCTAAAGAAGGAGCAGATCGAAAAGTTTCCCAGAGACCCCATCCCATTCCTGTTCGCTCTTTAGCAATGTCAAACGTTGATCCTGGTTAGGTTCTAGACCTGGTCACACCGCTTATTGGGAAACTACAGTACGCTATCGTTTTACAAACTGTTAGTATGAGGCAGAAAAAGGTGCAAAACTTTATATTTTACCTCTCTGCAGGATTTGATGTAGTCGGTACTTTCTAATGTTCTCTCGGAGAAGCGGTTTGCTACATCCCTGTAGGTCACTGTGTGATTGTTGTCAACTAGTAAAACAGCTAATAAGAGAAGTCTCAGTGCTGTTGGTAGCAGTTCAGTGAACAGAGCGAATACATGAAAGCTTTTGTATGCCCTTAAGTGGCATCAACAGGAACTGTGATGGGCTGGGAATGAGTCTCTGTTTATTTTCTTTCATTAAGAATGACCCCGCATGTCACAATGCAGTCACCCATAGCTCATGTTCCTGTGACTGTAGACCACAAGATCAAGTACAGAGTGCTAGGAAGTGCCATCCAACCGTTCATATAGAATTACAACCTCATTATGCCTAGTTGGTTGCAGTTCAATTGCACAAAATTGGTAAAAAGCAAAGGGAAACGTTTTCATTACAAAAAGACCAAAACGCCTGAAAAATATATGGCTTGTACTTTTGGAATTAGACTTTTTACCAATAAAGACTTGTATTTCTAGTTGCATTTGCCCATTTATTTTCCATCACTTGTTATTGAGTTGTGCACCATTTAAATGATCAGTGGTAGATGTACATCCTGCACCGAGGAATGTGGGTACCAGTGTGTGATTTTTCCAATATTTAACCCTAATAAATTGCTGTATGTCTACATTAGCAGGCCACCTGCGTCCCTAGGCAGGATATGCATTTTAAACGGATGACTACCTAATCGGTTCCTTTTTTCTTCTCTACCCCTTTTCAGTTTTCACCTAGTATTGGTAACTCTTCACTTGATGGGGTTGTCCGTGAGGTAACCTCAGTTGTCTTCGCTGTTCAGACAGATGGCCATGTCCGGGTAGTCCTGGTCCCTCTGAAAACGTCAGGACTTTTCCTTCCCACAATTAAATCAGGCCTAAGAGCCCATGCTCAGTTTGAGATCAGTCACCTTTAGCCCTGAACTAAAGAGCCTTGGGCCTGATGACCACCGGCACACACATTGGGGCATATTTACAAGGACTTATCGTCACCAGAACTTCACTTTTTCTGGCGTTCTGGTGGCGATAAGCCCTTCTTCTTTTTTAAAAGGTGGCGTTAAGCCACTTAACGTGGCTTAACGTCACCTTGTAAATAAGGCCCAACTTAGCAGGAAAGGGGTGGACAATGGGTGTTGCAGTGGGCATTCCACCTCAACACCCATTGCTTTTGATGCTGCCACTATTTACATGGGTGGTGTAAATATGGGGCAGCACCAAAGATAAGATCAGGGAAATGCTGGTCTTAACCTGTCGAAACAAGGAGAAATTATTAACTTTTCCTCGTTTTTGCTGTTTCTATGTGTTCTGCATTATTCAACACACATAGAAAGAACAAATCACCATTAGTGATTGTTCCTGTGCAGGAAGGTGTCCCTTCCTGCACATAAACAATCATTAAATATTGACGATTTGCAACTTCTTTGTGTGCTCTACAAAGCAGCACACATAGAAGTTTCAACTCGCCATTATGGATTGTTCATGTTCCGGAAGGGAAACTTTTCTGCACATGAAAAATCATTCCCTCCAATGCAGACACCCTTGAACTATGGTGCAAGGGTGCCTGCGTTGGTGCTTGGCAGATAGATTTAGCCATAGCGCTAGGTGAAATGCTGAGGTGCGCCTCATTCTTGTGAATAAGGCACATCCCTGCGTTTGTAAACTGACGGAGCGCGGCGTTAGCTATTTTGGAGCTACACCGTGCTTCCCAGCTGTTTATTTATAGGCGGGTTTGGTGCAATGTTTCCTGATGCCCTCCCCTACAGTCTGGTGAGAAAGACTGTTTAGTTGGTTTGGGTTGCAAAAGTACCACAATGAATCTTCTAGATTGCCATACCAAATTGAATGCATCACTACCATTTCATCACTGCCTGGTATAATTCATTCTTTCTAACTTAAGGAATATTTAGCTAAAGTCAAACACATAATCTTGGGAGCACCTTTCTACTTTGGAACTGTGCATTCATAAGAGAACTCAAAAACATATAGCCGTTGGTTGTCCGGAAGAGAGAGAGTTCTATCCAAAACACCACTGCTATGTAATTAGGAGATGCTAATCCAAAACAAGGAAAACATATCTTCCCTTAAAAAAAGATGCTTGAATTAAAACTCTTTAAAGGCCTAACAAGAGTTTCATTGTGAGAGAGGAATGTTTATTCCGATCCAAAAATTACCTTTTGTGGGTGGTATCACCCCACTACTACTATGTTTTGAACTTGGCCTTCTGTGCAGAGTCACCACCAAACAATTTTACTTTCACCCCATCTGTTTTCTGAATATGTTTTACTGACTTTGGACTCTGCGTACTTTGTCACTTCTAACCAGTGCTAACGTGCTTGTGCTTACTCCCTAAAATATGGTAAAATTGACTTACACATGATTGGAATAATTAATGTACTTATGAGTCCCTAGGAAAGAGGTATACCGTATTCCCAGGGCCTGTAAATTAAATGCTGCTAGTGGACTTGCAGCACTTATTGTTCCACCCACTTAAGTAGCTCAAGAAAACATGTCCCAGGTCTGCCATTGCAGTCCAAATGTATGTAGTTTTAAACTACCAATGCAACTTGGCAAACTATCCCCCTTGCCAAGTCTTAAACTTCCTTTTTAATGCATATTTGTCTACCCCTAAAGAAGACTCTAGGCAGCCCATAGGGCAAGGTGCTTTTGTAATTAAAAGATTGGACATGTACTTTGAAGTTTCACATGTCCTGGTAGAAAAAACTCACAAATTTATTTTTCACTACTGTGAGCTTATCTCTCCCATAGGATAACATTAGGTTGGCATATTCCATTTATTAAGTGCTAACTTTGAATTAGGAGCAGGTATCACATTCAAGTTTGGTGTCTAATCAATAGTAATTTAAGATCCCTTTAATGCTAAAGTTGGATTTAAGTTATCATTTTGAAAATGCTACTTTTAGAAAGTTGGCATTTTTCTACCCTAGCTATTTTGTGCCTGCGGCTTGTTCCTTGGTCATATAAGTGGGTGCTGTTGGCGGTTGGACTTTGTTTATTTTTCCCAGACAGCCACACAATAGAGGGATTAATTGGGCCTGAATGGACCATCACTGGCAGGATGGAGGGTCAGAGAAGGTCACAGCCACTCCTTGTAATCAATAGGCTGTGCCCTGATTTCAAACTAACTAATTATTCATGCAGTCAGGTTGAATCCAAGGAAGAGGAGTTGGCCTAATGGCTAGGGCGCTTGACCTCAGACCTGGGGAACTGGGTTCGAGTCTCGGTAATGACGCTGAACATCCTGTGATTCTGGGCAAACCACTTAATCTCCCTGTGCCTAACAAAAAAAATCAATGTGTGTCCTCATGTAACGTAACTGGTGCTATGTAAAGCGCTCTGATACCTGATTGGATTCGGGTCAAGTTTGCGCTATATAAAACTGCAAAAAAAAAAAGGGTGGCAGGAAACTCTAAGCACTTCAATGGGTATTCTCTAGAAATGTATCACACTTCAAAGAAGGCACCAGGTATAAAAGTAGAACCAATGGCTACACTCTTCAGCCCACTTTCTGGACCTGTAGAAGGACTCTCAAAGGACTGCCTGCCATTGTGGCCTGCTGTGAACATCAGAAGACAGCTCTGCTGCAGATTGAAGGACTGCTCTGATGCCTGAAGCCTGCCTTAAACCCTCAGAGGCCTGCCTTGTTGCTTGAACCTTGCTCCACTGCTTGAAACCAGGACTACCAGAGTGATCTCACAGGCTATTTGGCAGGCCTCCTGATCAGAGCCAGAGGGACAGAAAAGGCTTCAATCATCCTAAACATTATCCTGGACCCAGCCTGAGTGAGCCCTGGCCCTCCAAGTGGTGCCTTTCCTGTCCTGGACAATTGGAAGTGGTGCCAAAGATTCCCTGATTTTCAAAATCAAAAGCTTGGGGCTTGGAATATTTGTGGCTCAAAGTTCTTTGAGAACTTAGAGGAGACAGGAACCTACCTGCTCGCCGATCCACCCGTGGCGCTTCATCGGTTGGCCTGACTTTATGGCAGATTCCGCTACAATCTTCTCAGCAGCAGCAAATCCTGTTCAGTGATCCTTGGCGTAAGGGATATCCGGCCTCGAGGAGCCCTCATTGGCTACAGCATGCAGCTTCGGCCCAATGGAGTTTTTAGACTTCCAAAAAAGAGACCAAGTTCTAACGTAAAAATCTTGACCACAACTTTGTCCAGCAACTCCCCTTTCATGACGCCTCCTCCTCAGACACCACTTGCAGCCTTTTCCCGCTGAACTTGACCTTTTCAGGCAATATTTTTCTGAATTTTTTTCCAAGTCTGAAGGTAAGTGCCGACTGGGTCCAATACACTTCTTTTATCCAACTGATACTCCATTGCGTTGGCCATATTTTCAACTTTGACCCAATCTCAAGCGACTAGATGTCAGTGGTTGACACATTGATCTTTTAGGTGCTAGTTTTGACCTTAAACTTAAACAATTCATAACTTAGCTTCTACTGATTGGATTTTTGTCATTTTGGTGTCATTTTATTAAAATGTGCTCTATTATTCTAAAATGTGTGGAATTCTTCTTGGGCCATGTTTTCACTTTATTACTGTTTGTGTGCTGAATAAAAACTTGACACATTGCCTCTAAGTTAAGTCTGACTGCATTTGAGCCAAGCTACCAGAGGGTTAAGCTAAGATTAATTTACTGACTTTTTGTGATTCACGTTGACCTTCACCTTGGTCTTTTTTGTGGTTCACCTTGACATTCACCTTGGGTTTTGTTTGAGACAGGCACACAGCCTCCTCAAGCAACAACCCAATTTCTCATATTGGTGTTCAGTGGTGGGATACAGTGTTTGTGTTTGTACAGTACTATACAGTGATCAGTGTAATGCTAAAATCCCAGGTAAATACTTTGGTACCAGAGCTGATCTCTTTTTAAGTTTTCCTTAGTTTTTGATCTGGTATTTTTCTCCCTTTAACAAATTTAAGTTTCCCTATCTCCTTTCCATTACAATGGAGATGGAGCTGCTCACCATCGATAACCTGAGCAAGACATAGCTACAGAAACATTGCAAGAAGGGAAGGCTGAATGTGGGGAGGAAGGCCACACAATTGGATCTCCAGGTAGTCCCCTGTGCCTATAAGGATGTTTAAAGGATGTAGTCCACCCCAGAGGAGGAGGAAGAAGTGGACTTAGAGGAGGAGGTGGAGGTGGTCTGGTCTCAGACTCTGAGCTGCAGTACCCTGAAAATGATGATGATGACTTGGGGTCAGAAGTGGATCCCACTGCCACAACAAGGAGCAGTGTGTCTTCCCAAGGCCTGTCCCTTGGGGAGTTGAGGGACAAGAGGGCTAAAAGTAATTCAAGCTGTAGATTGCCAAATTACAAATCAAGGAGAGAGTGGCAGCTGCAAGGTGAGCCATAGATGAAACAAAATGGCCATGAAGGTGAGAAAAATAGTCAATGTGCTAAGCCTCAAAGAGCTGGACATCAGAGTCAAATGAGTGGTGTTTAGGAGCAGTGGTGGCAACATACCCTCAGAGTCCGCTGCAGAGGTGAGGCTTAATTATGTGATGGAAAATGACATAAACAAATGGATTTTTTTCTAGGACGTAGCCCTGAGGATGCATAGGGTCCCAGAGGAGTATTGGGGAGGTAAGTTACACTAGAGGTGGGGGACCAGATGCATTATGAATCTATGAAGACCGTTCTTGTCTTTAAGTTTGGATTGACCCCTGAAAGGTATCGCCTTAGGTTCAAAGACAGCCACAAACTCCCAAACTAGTCGTGAGTAGATTTTATAGAATATCCAGCAAGGCTCTGAGTAGTTGGCTGAGGGGAAGCAAGTGCATTAGGCTTTACAATTTAATTCAGAGGGAGTACTTGCTCAATACCTGTTTAACAGAGTTGCGCCAATACAGAGTAGATAGTAAGCTCACTAACCCCAGAGACCTTGCTAAGGAGGCAGATCTCAGGGTCAATAGTAGAGTGTCCAAGAAGGAACCTGGGATTCACCCCAAGTAGGACGGTTAAGGCTCCCCCCAACAGAGTGAGGGGGAGGTCCAGGGACACCAACAAGCCCCAGGGTACGGTAGGAGGTGGCCCAGGGCACCCCATTTCCAATCCGTGCTTTGATTGTTCACAACTAGGACACAAGCAGGGAGACATTGCTCTAAAAAACCACCCATTGGAGGGAGCTCTATGGGGGTGGCCAATGTGGCTTTGGGGGTAAGTAGGTAGGCTCCAGAGGCAGGCATTACACTATGCCCTTATCTCCCTTAGTTGGGAGATAGACTCAGAGGGTGAGCTGGTAATCCCTGAGAGTGGGAGTCACCACTTCCACCAGATCAAAGTCAATGGGGTCTCTGTCACTGCTCTGAGGGACACCAGAGCCAGCCAGACCATGGTAGTGGGAAAACTGGTTTCCCCAGAACAGTACACCGGACAGGTGTGTAGGGTAACTCAGGTCCTGGGGCAGTACTTTATCTGTTCCATGGCTCTGGTATCCCTGGAGTGGGGTTGGGGGTGACCTAGAAAGGCTCATACTTGACCCCTCTAATGCCCAAGGGTACAGACCCTGGGCTGGAAAACCAGTCTCAGGATACCACCCCTGGAGTGGTGGGAAAGAGAGTGGAAGTAGGGTGCCTAACACCCGGGCTGCTGCCCCTCCCACTCTGGGACACCTCAGAGGTCAGAGAAGCCGAGATGGCCTGGGGCCTGGCTCTTGACAATGACAGCTCTCTGTGACCTTGGTTGGTTGCTGTCCTTATGGGCAAGGTTTTCCTTAGGTTGGGGATAGATGTCTGATCCAAGGGGCGTAATGGACCACATCACTTTGTTGGTCATGGTGGTACTGTCAGCCTACTGGGATGAATCTGTAAGCAAGTTGAGCTGAAGTTTTCCCCATGGGCCAGTTCAGTGTCTCAAGAGAGTGTAGACAGAGGGATCCAACTAAGTTCAGAGGGGCATAGAATTGGCAAGGGCCTCTGCAGTAGAGCGCATTTGTCCACATTCTATCACCTAAGCAGGAAAGCCCATCAAGTTTTTGGTTAGTCTCCCCTGACTTTTGTCTGGAGAGTGGTCCTGGTAGACTTAGTCCTCTGTGTACAGTCACCCCCAAAGGTATTGCCTTCACACCTCTTGTTTTCTGAATTTGCTTTGATTAGCCTTAGGACTCTGTGCACTTTGCCACTGCTAACTAGTGCTAGAGTTCTTATACTCACTCCCTAAAACATGATAAAATTGGCTTACACATGACTACCATATTTAATTTACTTATATGTCCCTAGTAAATTGGTATACCATATATCTACGGTCTGTACATTAAATGCTGCTAGTGGGCCTGCTGGACTCATTCTGTCACCCAATTAAGTAGCCCTGTAAATAATGTCTCAGTACTGCCATAGTAGCCTGCCAGCAGTTTTAAACTGCCAATTCGACTTGGCAAAATAACCCCTTTGCCAAGCATAAAAACCCAGTTTTAATACATACAAGTTACTCCTAAGATAGTCCCTAAACTGGCAATAGGACATGATGCATTGTTATGAAAAAGTTAGACATGTACTTTCAAGTTTACACGTTTTAGTAGTGAAAAACTCACAAATTTGTTTTTAACTACTGTGAAGCCTGGCTGTCCCATAGACCTGTCCCATAGTATAATATTGGGGTACTTTATTACATTTAATAAATGCTAACTTGTGATTGGGAACAGGTAGGAAAGTCAAGTTTGGTGTCTGGACAAAAAGAATTTAAAATACTCTTTAATGGTACGATCGAAATTTTATACATAACAAACCTACCTCAACCATATCTCTCCAGCTACAGTTAAGCGCTTAATCTAATTCCTGATGGCCTTAGGAGGGAACCTGGTCAAATCACCGCTCACCCCTTTCAGCAGATGGAGCTTTAAGTGGCATAGCAAGGGCATCCCTAATGACACAACAGAGTGTACTAAACGCCTTCAGAACAACCGGAGGTTCGAAAACGAACTTAGACAGCCTTCCTGCTCATTGTGACTCTGTTTACACAGATGACTCAAAAAGTCTGCCGGAGTTACTTATTATCCATTTCAGCCATCTACATTGGTCCCGAAGGGTCAAATCAGAATAAGCAGGACCTGGTAGAGCCCACTTCTCAGGCAAACATCTAAGAGACAAGACTAGAGGATTATGTTCCCTCCAGCCTACCTCTAACACCTGGTACTTGGCTAAAGCATACAACAAAGTGGAGAAAATTAAAATGTTGTCTCCTTTGATAAGGAAACAAATTTGGACTGTAAACAATTGGCACCATGTTTGGAAGAGGTGGTTGAGTGGATGACGAGCAGCTTCCTGAAGTTAAATGGGGACAAGGCAGAGTTGATGATTCTGGAGAGCAAGTCGGTTCTGCTGGCCAAGCTGTATGGGGTACTCGCCAGCTCCTAACCCTTCCATCAAGAACCTTGGAATCTGGATAGATAATGAACTGACAATGGAAGTTCATGCAAAAAAGCTGGCAGGTTTCTGCTTCGGACTACTTAGAATGGCCCGGAAGGTCCTGGAGTTGATCCCAAAGTACTTAAGGAGAATAGTAATTCATGCAATGGTGATTTCCTGTCTTGATTATGGTAATTCCCATTAACTGAGGCTCTCCAAAATACATTATAAAACTACTTCAAGTTGTGCAAAATGTGGCAGCTAGGCTTCTGTGCAAGGCCCCAATTCACAAACCAGTAAGGGGGCATTTGAAACAGCAACATTGGATCCAGATCGATGCCAGGATTACATTTAAGGCCCTTTGCTTGACTCAAAAGCAATAAATAACAGAGGTCCCCCCAAAATCAGAGGCATGGTTGTGCCATATGTCCCCAACAGAAGTCTAAGATCTTCTCAAGAACATCTTCTCAGAACCAAAAGAATCAAGAGAGCATAATCGGAAGGTAGATCCTTTGCTCATTTGGCACCTAAGCTTTGGAACACATTCCCACGTGAATTAAGATTCATAGAAGTGGAATCTAGCTTCAGGTAAATGTAATAAACATGGCTATTTCTGGAGTACTTTTTAACATACTTACTTCCTTTCCACAGCTCAATCACTTAGCGCAGGGAAGCCCTTAGGCAGCCATGCTCTTTAGAAATCCATATAACATAACTAACAAAACGTATAGCCCCATACCCCCACCAGCATAAGTAGGGGCCTTCACAGTGCCAGGAATAGATAAATTCAAGGATTACACTCAAAAGTTAACCTGCTTGCCAAGGGGTGAGTGCACAAGATGAGTATCAAAAGAATTCTACCCCAGAACAACATCTTGACATCTCTGAAAGACCTGTTTACAAGGATGGAGATTAAAATCACCCACAATAACAATCGGGGTGAAAGTGACAGGACTTGAACCAGAAGCCAAAAAGCGATTTCTCCAATTCTCCGTAAACAGACCAAAATATCAGAGCGTGATAAATGGCCGTTTGGGTTATAAACCCACTCTTAGTAGTCAGCTATTGTGTCACCTTGTTTTTCAATTGCTTGTAGTTTTCACTGACATTTGACTTTAATGGTAGCACATTTACCAAAATCACTACATAAGGAGCACAATCCGGAGAAAGATCCAAATGATCTTTATTAGACAAAGATTTACTTGAAGACTCCGTACTAGCCCTGCTTCCCCTACCACACTCATGTGGAGCGGAATCAAGAGAGGAGTCCACATAAGCCTTTGCCCTAATGTCAACAACAGGAGCAGAACTCCCCACCCTAACGGGCCCCCGACTTGAGGTATTACAATCAGTATTGCCTCTAAGAGCTGACAAAACATGAGAAGGGGCCGAACTCCAAATATCATAATGACGATTGCCTAGGGGAATAACATTAGAAGGTGGACACTAGCATATATGAGATGTAGAATGATTACAATGCTTATGCAACAACAATTTTTCAAAAAAGCTACTTTTATGATCTGAAAGACCTGAAACCTTCAAATTTAAAGCAATAATAGCATACATCACTATATTACGGTTTGTCTTCAGACTACCCCTAATAGCTTCAATAGCATCCAACAGGAGATCTCCAATGACAAATTGTCAATAGTAGACTGTACCAAATTCCTCAGTAATGCAGAGGGGGGTATATTTGAATGGCATCTGCATCAGCGGTCATGGTGTTAGGAGGAATAGTCAAGGTGGGAACCAGATGAACACCACCCTTAGAAGGTGGCTGCTTTAACTGCTCAGCCTGGGATTAAGAAGAGATGAGCATATTTCCTGCCTCTGGTTGCTCCCTTTGCCTCACAACATAACTAGGGCTCCCAGTTTTATGGTATTCATTTTTTGGGCATGTTCGTCTGTATTTATCCATATTTATTTTTTGTCAATTTTATCTGTATTTTTCCATATTTATTTTTGGTGTTGTGAAAATTTAGCTGACACTAGTATATTTCCACATTTATTTAGCTGATAAATGAATGCTCTTAGTTGAATGCCGAACAGGATTCAATTATATGAATACCCACAGATGATAAATCAATAAACTTATTTGAAAACATGGAGATTTTAGTATTGCCCTTAGATATATCGGCTGCTGTTTTAACCTCTTTACTAAAATACCTTTCTTTTTTTATCCCTTTACCTCTCAATCTGTGCAGCTATTAATCACTTAAATGCAACAGACTTTTCATTTTTATCCATATTCAAAAGAAAATAAATGTTTTTCTGTCTGTATTTATCTGTAAAAATCTGTAAAAACATAGAGCAGGGAGCGTTAAACATAACATTAATTTGTAAAGCGCACGTTTATCCGTAGGTATCTTGGCGCTAAATAACAGATGTTTATTGTCAGAACCCCCAGGATATCTTGGAATAAATTTGTAAATTTAGCAGCACAAAAACAGGAATTTATGGCTTATTTTAGTATTTAAAAAAAACATTTACCCCAGCGAGTGAGTCCCGCTGCATGCCCACAGGATTTCTTTTAAAAAACCTCAGCAATATCATATGACGTGCCTAAAGCTCAGATGCTACAGAAATGTTCTAAAGTACAGTAATAAAACCTTCAAAAGTGAGAAAAGCTTCTAAAATCTGTATTTACTGAACCCTGTGTTAGAATTTGCTCAACAAGGACTCTACACATGCATAACAATATACTCTATTTTTATAGATTGGTGTCTGGTTTCTTTCGTGTTGTGTGACTTTCTTATTTTGTTGTTTGGTGCTATTAAATGCTTTACACTAAGTTCCTTTGTTAAGTTTGCTGGTCGAAGCCACAGCTATCTAGGGTTTAGGTAAAGGTTCGACAAACAAGTCTGACTGGATCCAAGACAATTTTTGTGCGTGTATTCCATGATAAGGCCCCGCAACCATATCATATAGCACACGCAAATCCTCACTCCCATCAACCACCATTACAAACATGCACCACCAGTCAACCGCTACTGGACACCAAACCACGTATCAAGCACCACCACACACACACACACACACCACCACTCAACCACCACTATGCCAACTGCCAGCGAGTCACCAGTACACAGACACACTCCAGCCAACCACCTCTAGACATCAGCATAAAGCTCTATGCCACTTTCAGAGTGAACAGATTACACACAAAGCATAAACAGAAAAATTATGATGTCATGAGTGATGTCACTGACAATGTCATGAGTGATGTAATATGTGACATCATCAGCAGTGCATTGCGGGGGCGTGATTTATAGTTAGCTGAACTAACTATAATGGGGAATTTCTATGGTTTTGTATGAGTGAAATGTCCAACTAACTATAACGCCCTTGAAACCTATGGTTTTTTCAGTGAATTTCTAAGGTTTTTTAAATGCTAATTTCTAACTATAACGTGCTTGAAACATTATTCATGAAAAAATAACTGCCATTACACACCATTGTTTCGTCTGTTGTTGATATTGTACAGGATGATGTATCTGTGTTATATCATGGTCAGAACCAATTGCGGCTCGCGGCTATGCCTTTAGAAACCAGTCCATCAGCTCGCAGCTCTGCGCCAGTGAGCCGTCGGGCCCGCAGCTCTACCTCTGTGAGCCAGCCCGCTAGCTCGTAGCTGTGTCTCTGCTAGCAGGCCCATCAGCCCGTTACTCTTCCTCTGCAAGTCAGCCCGTCAGCTCGCAGCTCGGGCCTGCAGCTCTACCTCTGCGAGTCAATCCTTTAGCTCATAGCTGTGTCACTGCTAGCAGGCCCATCGGCCCGTTGCTCTCCCTCTGCGAGTCAGACCACAGCTGTCCCTCTGTGAGCCAGTAGGCTGCTGTGCCTTTGGGAGCCGACAGCCCGTAGCTCTCCCTCTGTGAGCCGATGTATATATTTACTGAAAAACCATAGGTTTTTTATATACGTTATAGTTAGAAATTTTCATTTAAAAAACCATTGAAATTAGCTGAAAAAAAATAGGTTGCAGTGGCGTTATAGTTAGTTGGACATTTCACACGTACAAAACCAGAGAAATTCCACAGTTATAGTTAGTTCAGCTAACTAAAACTCGCGCCCCCGCAATGCACTGCTCATGACGTCACATATTACATCATTCATGGCATGGTCAGTGACATCACTGATGACATCCTAAACGGATGACATCATCCACGTGAAAATCTGATGCACCTCTTCACAGTCTAATATAACCTTTGATACATCAACTGTAAAATATAGACAACCATTTTCAAAATTGTTAACACACCCATACCAGTTACTACATATACACTCACTGATTGCTAGGTCTAGACACACATCTACTCATTCATCCATACAATCACTCATACATGCAGTCACTCATAAATACAATACTATCATATGCACTCATACAACTATACAGACAATCACAAACCGCTACTCATCCATGCAGTTACTCACACACCCACTTAGTCATGCAAAGAATCTATCAAAGTCCCATTTACTCACCTATACAATGATATACACACCACCCCACTTATTCATACAGATAATAACGCATACTTACTCTCTTATATAATCACTGATAAAAGTACACACTCATCCATACTGCCACTGTCAGAATCACTCTCTCTCATATATAGTTGTTTATATACACCATCACTCACATATACTGCCTTTAACATATGGAGTTACTTGGACATGTACCATTGAGACATCCATTCACTCAACAACACACTCATATAGACACTCACCCACCCATAGAGCTGTTTCCATATGCCCTCTTGAACCCATACACCCAGTGAATCAACCATTCACACATCTATGCACAGCGTCACACACACCCCAACCACCCACCCACTCAGTCTCCAATACAAATACTCAGGCAAACAAACAATAACCCATTTAGACACTCATGTACCTACTAACCAACCCATGTAGCCGTTTACACAACAACAGACAGACTGATACAGACATTCACACAGTTTAGTCACTAACCGATGCATTAAATAAGACACGTTTAATCACTCACTTATACAATCAGTCTACACCTGCTAAATCGTCCATCCAGACACTTATACACCCACTCATTCTTCAATACATCTTGGCATATATATAAAACATATTTAAACTTTACAGAAACACACAGTCACTGGATGATGTCATCAGTGATGTCGTTTGAGATGTCATCAGTGATGTCATCAGTGATGTCACTGACCATACCAAGAATTATGTAATATGTGATGTCATGAGCAGGGCATTGCGGGGGCGCGAGATATAGTTAGCTGAACTAGTTAACTATTACGCCCCTGCAACCTATGGTTTTTTCAGTGAATTTCAATGGTTTTTTAAATGCAAATTTCTAACCATAACGTCTGTAAAACCTATGGTTTTTTTCAGTGAATATATATATATGTATCTATGTATGTATGTATGTACGTATGTATGTGTGTATATATATATATATATATATATATATATATACACACACACATACATACATACACATCCTGGTGTCTTTTGGATTTCTGCCTCCATGGACAGAAACAATGTTAAAAAAATACCCCTATTTGAGAGTGCCGCTTTCACAAAATCCCTGGTATCCTTAAAAACGGTAGATCTGCCCCCTGTACTCTGGAAAGCACAGATGTAACATATTTGCCCCAGAGAGCAGCACTTTCTGAGAAGCGGTGCTAAAAGCACGTCCTGAACATCCGTAGCATCAGAGGGGTTAAAATTAAGATGAGCTAGCAAATACTTCATAATTTGGTGAAAATACGGACATTCTGAAAATTTTAATTGGGCACATATGAAAATATAAAACTAATTGTCTGGGATAACCCAACAGAACATATAAATGCAGAAGCAGTAATTTCAATAATTATAAGTTGCCCAAATTGCGGTATACTGCAACAACAAAAACATTTTAGATTGCGAAAATGGGAGTTTAAAAAACGTTGGTCGGTGTTTTCTATTTAACTGCTTCTGAAATAAAACTGTTTTCGTAATTAGCTGTATTGTTTAGACAGCATTTTTTTTGCTACTACGTGTAAACAGGCTCCACTTGGATTGTCCTTTTCCGCCCTGGCACCGCAAGACAAGTAATGACAGATTAAACCCTGCCCAGGAGAGAGGAAACTAAATTACAAGCCTTGTATTAAGGCATAAATAAACCTATTAAACGTTATCTGAAATGCCAATTAGTGGAAGGGGCACTGACAATTTTATTTATCATTATTAAGCACAATTATTAATTACAGACCTGACAAATCTAGAAGAGTACAGGACATGTTAAGTGTGCTGGGGGCCTTAGTCCATTATATGAGAAGGAAGATTACTGAGATCCTTTGGGGAAATTATTCTAATTGTGAAATTTTAATTGCCTTGGACTGAGGTAAGTTATATTCCCTTGTCTCGAAACTTAAATGGTATGTCATCATGGTCCAAGCATGGTTAGTTACACGTAGATGCTTTCCATGTCTTATTTTATGTGGAGACACATTATATAGCTAAGCATGTAGAACAACATGACCTTGAGGGGTCATTTTGCCTCTCAGCCATTGGAAATCTTTTTGATTGCTTTAATGAGTAGACTTAGTGTAGAAGTGACTTTAATTAGTCCAGGTTGCGTTGGTTCAGCCATAACACATGCTGAAGCAAGCTCTGAAAAATTGCATAGAGCACAACAAATGTCCACCCTTGTTGTCCTGCACACACATATGTTTCTCTGAATTGTTTTTCCAAATCCGCACAATCCATGGGCTGCAAATGGAGGCAGCAGACGACCGATCTGCTGCCCACACATTCTACAGATATTTAGTCACATCTGTCAAACTCAACTCCATTGGTCGGATCTATTACTGCATATGTATGATTTGGAGTTATCATATCAAGCCCTAATGAAAATACCCCACTTCCGGAGGTTGCTATTCCCTCTGACAAAAGATTCACGAGTGTGGCCTAGGTATGTGAACTGAACTCCCTTTAGCTGGACATGGCTTTACTTAAAATATAAACATGCAAATTAAATAAATATTCTCTGAGTGCCAAAAAAACACTTACAGCGTTTCTTTTTAAGGAAGGGTTTGTAACTTGACCCATTGCTTATGCTGTGGATTTTGCAGGGAGAAAGAATTATCCTGATCAAATGACTGTTCTTTCTGCACCACAGTCCCTTATCTTCCAAGGCTGACAGTGCTTACAAACAGGCTAACCCCTGATTTAAGTGATATAAAACGTATTTTCTGTCTGCTGTAGTATGACCAGATTCTGGAGGATCATTGTGAACACATTTATTAACTTTGCGTAATGAATGCCTATTTTAACAGTAGAGCATTACTCATGTCCAGTGTATGGGGTCACAGAAGTGTTTTTCCCAGCTCCTGGTTTATTCTTCAGTATGTTTTGTAATGAACGCTGGTGGTTGTACCAAAGAGCGCCAAAAGATTTTTTAAGAGAGATCAGATAGGTATTGACCCTTTTTAGGTCTCGGCTGCGAAGGCTGCGCTTGCGCAGTCTCGCTCCGAGATTTAATGACTTGGAGAAGAGGGGCTTGAACCCGCCCCTCTTCTCCCCTGTTCTCCATTGGCTGGCCTCTTGAATGCTGGCCAGCCATTGGAGAAGAGGTCAGTCATTCAGATTAGGCCCCGTCCTTTTCGGATCGGGGGGCGTGTTTTTTGCAAGAAGTCTCAAGGAGGAGACAACAGCAAAACACGCCCCCAAATCCGAAAAGGACGCTGCGTTTCTCCGAGGCATTTCTGCTCTGCCTCGGAGAAAGGCGGTGGGGTCTTCCGGTGCCCTCGTTTTTTTAATCTTAAAGAACGCTGAGTAAAGATGCTGATCTTTACTGCCTGGTGCAATTTTTCAGCTGGGTAAACTGTGATAAAATAAATGACGGTAAGTCAGAGGGTGCCAGGTTAGACCGTTCGATCATGACAGCTATTGTTAACGACCGCCTTTTCGCTGTTCATTTACAAAAGCAGCGGTTCGTGTAAATCATGTCTCCAGCCGTATTTCCTGCTGCCTCAATTAACAGACATCTCGCTCGAGAAGTATGGGGCTATAGCTACCACCATTTTGTTTCTTTCTCTTCACTGTCCGCTACCTATCTGAGTCTCCCGAGAAGCGGCGGAGACGGGGCGGCGTGGGGATACGGGCTTTCGGAAAGAAGAAGAAAGCAGCAATAGTGGTTAGTGACGGTCAGGGGTGTTTGCGGCGGGGTGGGCTCTAATTGGCCAAGGTGACACCGGCCCATGCGTGTGATTGGCGCAGGAGGCAGGAGCGCGAGGTCATTGGAGGAAAGAGAGCGGGGGAGCCGGAGGGAGAGGATGCGGGTAGAAGATCTGCACTCCGGGGCGCAGTTTCAATACACGCGTCTCTGGGAGTGATCCTTGCATCTGATCAGAGTTAAGCCCAGATTGGGCTGTCTGTTTAATAATACACTGTTTTGCCCGGTCTGGAGTAGGCACGCAAGCTGTCTGGAGCCACGCTGATCGGCATTCAGCCTGGGGCGGCACGGCTGCCGAGGTCTCAGCATTTCCCAGTCCCGTGAAACTCCTCTCACTATCCCGTTCCCCAGTCCTGAGGGCGTGTGGCTTGTAGACTACCATGGGTCCTTCGGGTGGCACCAGTCCTTCGTGTATTCCTGTCAGAGACGTTTCACTAACTTACGTACTATGTTGGTGTTCTATCTCCTTCACTCACGATGCTTTCAGGGGGTGTGTGTTTCGTAGGGTGTCTTGCTCACACACTTGCGCAATCCGTTTTTCTCCCGCAGCGGAACTGAAAGTCTAATCTTCAGTGGGCGGAGTAAACTGTTGGCCCTGCTCTGCTGCTGTTTCGGCCTCTAACATTATTGTTGTGATGCCCCAGTGCGGTTTTAAGGGACCGTCGTAATCTGGGGGTGTGTTTTCTATTTTGTATATAGGTGTTTCCTGAAATGGGTTCAGTCACCGGTTGCAGCAGTGTGTTTGTGTTGCCTATCTGCCTTCATTAGTTCATGGTGATTTCTCCTTTCGGGGTGTTGATTTGTCATTTGTTTTCCCCATTGTTACCTCCAGCGCCGGGTAACGCACCGCTAATGCTCCCTTACCATGTTCCAATTGAAGACGTTTCGTTCCCCCTCTGATCTGGCATTCTACACAGGCGCCATCATCGGTCTCAGTCTGTTGCGGAGTGATACCACAGCCCATTATATCACCCTAATTTCATTTTATGTAAAGTGTGTTTCTGGGTCGCAAAACTTCTGTTGTTCTCTTTAAACTGTTTCAAAAGTCGACCAGCGTTGAGTCAGAGGGAGCACCTCAAGTGCTGCTAACAATCGATTCCAGGAACTATAATTTTAAGTATGTGAGGGAATAGCCATGGGGTGCTGGGGTCGAACCCAAATTCCCTTTCATTCCCAGCGGTGGGGTATATATACTCTGTCGCTGGTCGGTGCTCGGTTTACGTTCTTGACTGCAGTGAATGCACCCCACAAAGTACTTTCTTTAAGGGGAAATAGAACGTAAATAGCAGCACGTGCATGCGACAAAAAAATACAAATACGTGGCCCCAGAAGTGTAAAATTCCGATTGCGCATTTGGACTTTCCTCTCGGTTAATAACGCATTAGGGTAACCGAAAGGGCAGCAGAAGGAGGCATCATCTCTTGAAATAGGTCTCAGGGTGTCCTGTCGCGATAATAGATTATGGAGAATTCTATTACAGGGGCCTGCTTTGCAAATCCCACCCTGGCCTCTTTCAGTGAGTTATCACTGTTTCCATCCGCAGAAGCAGCCCCCACCTCCCCGCCCCCTTTTATCTCTGAGTCTGTCAGGCCTTTCAGGACCACAATAAACAGGGCAGCCCCAAACACGCGCGTTGGGATTAAAATAAATAATAAAAAAACAATATTTATGTTAGGAAGCACTTGTGTTCAGGTGTAAGTAAAACCAGTCCAGCCCCCTGTGTTCAGCTCTTAGTGGTGGCACTGTGTGCGCAGCCGTTAATAGTGACCCCCTCGCGTGCGTGTGGTTGGTTAAGTGGCTCGTCTCCTGTGTTTAGCTGCTCTGCTTTCATCCCTCCCTCTTCCTCTCTCCCATGCTGGATGTGTCCAGGCCCCCGGAAGCAGCAGCTCCTCGCCCTCCCTGCGGCCGATGAACATGGGGGACTACTATGACCCGGAGCACCCTATCGAGTTAGTATTTGCACCGGTGTGGCTGTTTCTGCCCCCCCCCGCTTGTTTTCTTAACCCTCCGCAGTCTAAATGCAATGGTCTCGGCATTGGTAAAGTTAGAGCTATTGGCATTGCTCATGACAATGCTGTTTCTTTAAATGTTTTAAAAACAAAAACATAAACAAAAATAATGTCATGAGCAATGCCAATAGCTCTAACTTTACCAATGCCGAGACCATTGCATTGTAAATGCTTGTTTCTTTTTTGACAGATGTAGGGAAACTGCGTAACCTCCAAAATACTTGGGGGAATGTGATATACTGTTCATTTCGAAATGATGCATTTGCAGAACTCTTGAGCCCTTTTTCTAGTGGTTTGCCTAGTTCTGGGTTAGGTACTATGGCTATCTATGTTAACACTCAACTGCATGTTTATGCTATCTGCCCATTTATAATAAAAAACCTCTGGTCTAGGGGGCTGTAGTAAAGTGGGATCTGCTTTTATGTTCACCCCCACTTTTTGCTGGTTGCATTCTGTATTCTGACTAGTGTGACTCGGATCCTGCTAATCAGGACCCCCGTCACTATGCTCTCTCCCTAAATTGGACTATGGTAAGCATTTTGGTACCTTCCTAATTGGGTACTGGTGTACCCTTCTAAGTCCCTAGTATATGTACTAAGGTACCCAGGGTATAGGTACACCAGGGATCACCCATGAGCTACAGCATATATTATGCCTCTCATGAGAGACCACTCAAACTGTGACTACAGGCCTCCCATTGCAGCCTGTGTGAGATGGTGCTAGAAAAGATATACGTTTCCTTATATCTGAGGTCACTGCACTTAAAACCTATAAGTCACCCCTAAGGTAGGCATTTCAATCCTGAAGGTACGGTGCATGGTTATAAGTGTGAGGGTGCCCCACATGAGCAGGACACCCCCTACAAACCCAGGAGTCGATTCTCCAGTCTTTGTAAGTGCGGTCAACCATTTTATACATATAGGATCCAATGTACTCGGAGCCCCCCCTGTATTCCTGGTACAAGCCTTTCTGGGTCTAAAAGCAAGCTAGTGCTGCTGCTGACCACAGACAGTATTCTGCCCTCCTGCTGCTGAGCCAGGCTCGAGCTGAGGAAGGTAGGTTTCCTGTCAAAGGGAGGTATGACCACCTCCCAGACAGGACTTAGTGTAGTCTGCTGGGGTGGGGGCACTTACCAGTGCCACCAGACTGCTTTGAAGGGCACATTTGGTGCTCTACCTGTCCTTCAGTTGAAACCGGTTCAAGGAGCCGCTAGCTCCCGCTCTGGTGTGAAACTGGACAAAGGACATGGGAGTATCCTCTCCTCTGTCCAGCCCCTCCTCTGTGAGGGACCCCTGAATCGCCCCAACCCTTTCCTTTGGGTGCTTAAGGGCTTACCTGTGGGTGGCTCTTCAGATTCGTCAAGGGATAAGATTCAGATCCACTTTTACTTCTACCATCTGGGCACTTTGGACTTTGTTGGACTTTGCTTTGGGACTGAGCCTGCATCTGAGAAAACACCTGCTGCTTCTGGTCTCTTCGGCCTGCCAGTCTTCTGCATCGTCTGGGCCTGTGCTCTATCCAAGTTCTTCTCCAGGCCTATGGGCATCAAAGACTCCCAAAGGAATCTCCCTTGGAGTGAAGGAGTCACTCACCTACATTTGCAGGCATCGCAATTAATCTGACCAGTCTGCTGCTCCTGATGTCCCCCGGACTTCAAAATGCCCAGCAACACAGGTGGTAGTTCTGCAGCTCCCTCAAGGCCTGCACTGTCTTCTCACCAAGTTTGAGGTCAGTATCCCTCTTTGGAACCTCTGGAACAGCAACCCTGTGCACTGCATCGACTTGCCATTGCCAAGGCGAATTGACTCTCTTCTCCAGAGATCTTCAGGCTCCAAGAAGCTTCACATCCAGCATCTCTTCCTGCCAAGATCTTTGTCTTCATCGCATCTTCTGCACCGTGGGCCTGCATCTTTAGTGAGCTGCTCAAGGTCCTCTTGCGACTCCTCTGCCTTTGGGTTGTGGGTCCGCTTGAGGGTCTTCTTTGGCTCCAGTGGGCTCCCCTGCTTGCTCGGGGCCTGCTCTGACTCTCCTGCACTTGGTGAGTCCCTTGGACCCTGCTGGTCTTGAGATTGTACCTTCTTCATTTTCCAAGTCTATTGCTGCTGTCAAGGCTTGTTGGTGTTCCCACCGACCCCTGGTTCTCGACTTCCGACATGTGGCAGCTCTGGAATGGCTCCTGGTCTTCCATGGAGTTGCCTGATCCTCACAGCTGCAGCAATAAAGTCACCATTAACTCCTTTGCATCTTCCGTCATTGGTGGTCATTGGTCTTCCGTACCTCCTGGTCACTCCCAAGTGGCATAGACTCTCTCCCCTCTGCTTACAGGTACTTCTCTCCATGAATCCATCCTTGGATTCTACTGGACTTTTTCACCTTCTTTGCCAGCAACATCTTCACTGAAGTCCTCCATTGTGGTGTACAGAGGTTTCTGACGTCACTTCGCACCCATGCACTGAGCTTCCCTGATGTAGGTATCCTGGTTCCTAGGGTATCCACGGGCGGAGTGACTCTCCAACCTGCTATCTTCCACGGGGTTTCTTCAGGGTCCTCTTGGAAGGGTCCTTCTTCTTCAAAACTGCAACAGCGACTTCCTCATTGACTTGCATTGAGTACGCTGCTGTGTTTCCACTCTGCACACAGCCTCCGTGGGGTTCCTGGGTACTTACCTTGGATGGTTCCTGTGGTCCCCAGCTCTTCTAAGTTTTCTGGGTCAAGTCTCGACGTCGGTCGTAGTTTGCATTCCACTTTATTAATGTGTGGTTTGGTCTTCCCCTGGAGACCACTGTGTATTTGTGCTACTTACCTGTTCTCCTTTTGAAACATTGTGTGTATTGTGTTTATATCTCTGGGTAGGTGATATACCAATGTGTTACTGAGTGTGTATAATAAATATAACTATTTTAATAACTACACTGTGCAGTGCTTTTTTGTTTAACCTACACTACATGATTAGTACTGGTGAAACAAGCTGCTTAACCTGCCTTCTGGACTAAGCCTGAAGGCTGTTCTCCACAGCTACCACTTACAGAGCATACTAAGGTTGTCTAAGACCACCTAAAACCACCATAAGCATTGTCTGGATTAGTGCTGGGTGCTTCACTTAAATAGGAGTGTGCCATATGCTAAGCCAGGCTCCTACATTGATGTGCAGCTGTTGGGATTGAAGCCTGCACTGTTTTATCAGCTAATCTAGGTGTGGATTAAAAGAAAAGCCATCACTAGCATTAGGCACATATAAAATATGTTTGTAGACAAGTAATTTCTACTGAACTTTTCGATTGGTTTTTAAGGGTCTTGCATAACCCTTTTCCCAATCTTCCGAAGTTTAGTTTCCACTAGGGTAGGTAGGTGCAACACCACACTACACCTATTCACCATGTCTTTAGTTATGGAACCCAGTGGGTCCCAACCCTCTAGATACAGTGGTCTTAAGTTCCAGGAACTAAGGACACTGTGTATCTCTAGAAAGTTAAAGACAGGTAGTAACCCCACCACTAAGCACCTCTTAGAGCTGCTTATCCTAAATGACCTCTAGAATCCTGATAGGTCAGAAGAGCAGGACAAAGTGTGTGGGGATGCTCCAGAAAATGGGTCAGGAGGGGTTGCCCCTAGTGACCTTGGGCCCGATTCACAGAACTAACTTAAGACAAAATCCTAAACTTACTACCATTTTGGTATTCACAGAACGCACTTACTCATTTTGGTATTCACAGAAGGCACTTACTCATTTTGGTATTCACAGAAGTTAGGAGTCCTAACTTTAGGACTCCTAAATGCCTTCTGTGAATACCGAAAGTCTTAAAATTAGGATTTTTCTCAGTTTAGTAGTAGTGTAGTTAGGACTCCTAACTTTAGGACTCCTAAATGCCTTCTGTGAATACCGAAAGTCTTAAAATTAGGATTTTTCTCAATTTAGTAGTCCTAAATCTAAACTTAGGACTACTAAATTGAGAAAAATCCTAATTTTAAGACTTTCGGTATTCACAGAAGGCATTTAGGAGTCCTAAAGTTAGGAGTCCTAACTATACTACTACTAAACTGAGAAAAATCCTAATTTTAAGACTTTCGGTATTCACAGAAGGCATTTAGGAGTCCTAAAGTTAGGACTCCCAACTTCTGTGAATACCGAAATGAGTAAGTGCCTTCTGTGAATACCAAAATGAGTAAGTGCCTTCTGTGAATACCAAAATGGTAGTAAGTTTAGGATTTTGTCTTAAGTTAGTTCTGTGAATCGGGCCCCTTAATTCTGAGTATGACCAGGAGGAGTCTGATGACTCCACCCTAGTGAACTCTGATCCCCAAGGGAATATTACAGATGGTACAGAGGGTGTCCCTAGAGGTAGGTCCACCTTTGTTCCTCCTGAGAGGGTGCAGAGAATGCATTGAAGGTCTAGATCCTCCTCTGTACATTCCAATGCTTCTGTTAGTTCCATAGGGTCCTCCATCTCTAGCAAGAGGGAGGACTCTTTAGAGAGGGAATACCACCTAATCAAACTTGAGAGAGTTAGACTCAAGCAGGTCCAGTTGTCTCTTGATAAAGATACTCTGGAAGTCCAGAGGGCTAGGAAACAAATTGGAACTAGAGTCCCATGGTGGCAGCACTAATGTACCTAGAATCAGGGAATCCTCCTATGATACTAGGATCCTGAGCAGGATAGTCCCTCCTTACCAGGGGGTGATATCCATAAATGGATTACTGCTTTAGAGAGGGCCTACAAAGTTCAGGAGGTCCCTCAAGGGCAGTGGGCAGCTATCCTGTGGCTCTCCTTTGCTAACAAAGGGAGAGACAAGTTTCTCACTGTTAGAGAAGAGGATGCTGACAATTACTCAGTCTTAAGGACTGCCCTCAAAGATGGGTTTGGCTTAACTACTGAACAGTAGAGAGTTAAGTTTAGTGATACCCAGAAGGCACACACTCAAGACTGGGTTGATTTCATAGACAATTCTATTAAGGCTCTGGATGGCTGGCTTCATGGAAACAAGGTACAGGACAATTTGTTGATGAGGGAGCATATCCTTAATAATTATCAGAATCAACAACTGTATCAGTACCTGGTGGACTCTGATCTGATCTCTCCACAAGAATTGAGAAAGAAGGCAAACAAATGGGTCCGCACCAGGGTAAAGCAGGAAAACGATGGTGGTAGAGGTGACCAGAAGAAGCAAGATTCTTCTAAGGCCCAAGAGAAGGGTGGGGAGAAGGGTAAAGACAAAAAGAAGTCTTCACAGGGTCCCCAAAAACCTGCCTCTGGGGTCGAGTCCCAAAACTCCAACAATGGAAAAAAGAAACCTTGGTGCTACCTTTGTAAGGAAAAAGGCCATAGGCCAAGGGATGCTAATTGTCCTAAGGTCAGCACCAAGGAAGCTACTTCCACTGCCCCTAAGGCAACTCCTCCCCCAGCAAAAGTGCAAGTAGTAGTACAGCTCCCAAAGGATTAGTTGGGGTAACCCTGGGTTCTGAAGTGGGTTCTGGCCTAGTCACCACTCCCAATCAGGCATTATTGATTTTGGTAAGGAAATCACCACTGTCCTTGCAATATGAGGGAATTTATTTTTACAAATGGTAATAGGAAGGAATTGCTATTTATAGATGTATTTTCTAGGAAACTTACATTGGATGAAACTATAGGTCTTCCAGGGGGATTATGGAGTTTTTTATTTACCCTCGGCAACAGATAAAATAAAGGAATTCTTGAATGTTCAGGTCTTAGAAAGTTGAATTCATCTTGACCTAAATTGGTTTCATCATACCAATTCCTGAGCTGTGACTGAAATGTATTCACACAAGCCCAATATTCATCAAATGTGATCACCTCATAACACCTGAGATCCCCCAGTTGTCTCATAGTTTCCTGATTGTACTTGTCTGAATCCATAATTATGACATTCCCTCCCTTGTCACTGTTTTAAATAACAATGGAGGTGTCATCCTTAAGGGATTGTAATTCCTTCCTCAATTCTGGTGTAAGATTGTCAGTATACACCCCACCCTTCTTTCTCAACTGCACCAGTTCTCTAATCACCATTTCATGAAACACATCCAGATTGTCATGGGCAGTTAGGGGAATGGCACGTGACTTGATTAAATATCAATTCCTAAATTCTGCATCAGATGTTCCATCTCAATATGGGGATCCCCTCCTTCACTTTCTTGATATAGTGTTTCCAAAGCAAGGAGTCCCTTCATTTCCCCAATTTGTAAATCACATAATGGTGCATTGTCAGCAATAATACATGACTGGCTTTTGCATTTATGTATTTTTCTAATGAACAAGAAAAGGTCAATCCTGACCGGTGCATAATCAAAACCAGAGGTGGGGCAAAAAAAAAAATCCTAATTCCAATAATGTTGTTTCCTCTTTAGTAAGTTCCTTTGAGATAGATTCAGGACAGTCAATCTTTCTTTTATGTTTTCATCTTCTGGCGCAGATTGCGCTTGCCCTGTGTTGATTCTTCTATTACCTTGTTGGATGCTGTATCTTTGTCGTCATCTTTTCCTCTTCCCCCTCCCCTTTCCCCTTCCCCGGGGAGGTCTGTTCTTTTTTGGTCTTTTCTATATATGGTTTAAAGGTTCTCCAAAAACCTGAGGTACCTAGAGCCAACAGCTGAGCTGCACCTTCTAATAGTTTTTTATTTTGCACAGAATATAGGGATGCTAATTGTCCTAAGGCCAAACCATGAAAGCTACTACCACTGCCTCTAAGTCAACTCCTCCCCCTAGCACCAGTACAAGTGGTAGTACAGCTCACAAGGGATTAGTTGGGTTAACTTTGGGTTCTGAAGTGGGTTCTGGCCTAGTCAGAACTCCCAGTCATGCTGTCCTTGTCGGTGACAGTGGCATGGATCTTGTCACTTTACTAGTAAGTGCTATTAACTTGGGCAAGTACAGGCAACAGCCCTTGATTAATGGCAAAAAAGCTATGGCTTACAGGGACACAGGGGCTGGTGTCACAATGGTGACAGAGAAACGTGTGTCCCCTGAAAAGATCATACTTGGTCAGTTGTACCAAGTGACCAACTCTAGCAATGTCAGAACTGATCACTCCTTAGCTGTTGTGAATCTCAGTTGGGGACGGGTAACTGGCCCTAAAAGAGTGGTAATTTCTCTAGATCTACCTGTAGATTGTCTGTTGGGCAATAATCTATAAACTTCAGCCTGGTTTGAAGTGGAGTTCAGGACACATGCGAAGTTGATGGAAATCTCTGCCAGTGCATTTGCTGTCACCAGGGCTTAAGCCAAACAGCTAAGCACTGAGGGAGCACTGGATCCTGAAAAAATGGACCAGCTGGCTCCTAAGAGAAGGAGCAGGAAGGGTAACGATTTATCCTGCTCCCAATCTCCCAGTGAGGCTAAGTCTCCTGAGGGAGGTGATCTCAATCCCTATGAAGGAATTCTCCCAGAGGAACTTGGGTCTGACCAGGCAGAATTCTTGGGGGCAGGGGGCCCTTCCAGGGCAGACTTGAGTTTGGAGCAGAAATCCTGCCTCTCTATTGAACAGCTCTGACAGCAAGCTGCTACTGAGGAAGCAGGGAATGTCAGTGGGTTCCATAGGATCTATTGGGAAGATGGTATATTTTTCTCTGAGTGTAGAGAGACCAAGCCTGGTGCCACCGCCACCAGGAGGTTGGTAATACCTCAGAGGTTCAGGGGTTTTCTTCTTTCCCAGGCACATGATAGTCCCCTTTCAGGACATCTTGGGCATAGAAAGATTTGGGACAGGCTTGTCCCTCATTATCACTGGCCCCATATGTCTGAAGACAGCAAGGAGTTTTGCTGCTCCTGTGTCACTTGCCAAGCCAGTGGTAAGTCAGGTGCCACTACAAAGGCCTCCTAAATTCTACTTCCTGGGTTGGGGTTCCATTCAAGAGGGTAGGGATAGACATTGTTGGTCCCTTAAACCCTCCTCCAGCATCTGGAAACATCCTAGTAGGGGTGGATCAGGCCACTAGGTATCCAGAGGCTTTTTGTCCTCAGGACCATTACAGCACATGTAGTGGCTAGGGCCCTTCTGGGAGTCTTTTCCAGAGTAGGTTATCCTAAGGAGGTCTTAACAGACAGAGGTACAAGCTTAATGTCTCATTATATCACTGCAGTGTGGAAAGAGTGTGGAGTGAACTACAAGTTCACCACATCCTGCCATCCACAGTGCAATGGGCTTATTGAAAGGTTGAGCAAGACCATCAAGGGTATGATCATGTGGCTTCCAGAAAAGCTTAGCTGAAAATGGGATGTCTTACTACCTTGCCTTCTCTTTGCCTACAAAGAGGTTCCACAGAAGGGGGTTGGTTACAGACCATTTGAACTTCTGTTTGGCCATCCAGTTAGGGGTGCCATTGTGTCTGGTTAAGGAGGGCTGGGAGCAGCCTCTCAAACCTCCTAAACAGGATATTGTGGACTATGTCCTTGGCCTGTGTTCAGAGTACATAAAGAAGGCCAGCAGAAACCTTGAGGCCAGCCAGAAGCTTCAGAAAGCCTGGCATGGCCAAAAGGCTGTACTTACTGTTTGCTAGCCAGGACAGAAAGTGTGTGTGTTGAAACCTGTGGCCCCAGCAGCTCTCCAGGACAAGTGTAGTGGGCCCCACACCATTCTTGAGAAAAAAGGTGATGTCACCTATTTAAGTGACCTAGGTACACCTAGAAGTCTCCACGGGGTACGTCATGTGAACCGCCTAAAACCTTTTTTTGACAGGGCTGACGTGAGCTTGCTCATGGCCACTGATGAGGGACAGGAGGAAGAGGGAGACCCTCTCCCTGATCTTCTCTCTCAGGACCCTGTTGATGGGTCAGCTGATGAAGTAGCCTTGGCAGGCAGCCACACTGACCCGCAGCAAGATGATTGTAGGAAAGTCCTCAATCAGGTTCCCACGTATTTTCCCTGACACCCAGTCAAACCGCCTGGTGTACCCATGAAGTGGACATAGGTGACAGCCTGCCTGTGAAGCAAGGAATTTACAGACAGCCTGACCACGACTGAGGTCAAAAAGATGCTGAAGTTGGTCATTTAGTGGCTTTGTTTAGCTCATTGCATCAACCAAATTGTAAAATACATATTTAAGATATAACTGGTACACTTGTCACAGGATTTGCTCTCATTTCGGCCATTCCTTGAGGGCCTGAAAGGAGTTGAGGATCATTCATCCTGATACTAGAGTCTCAGTAAAAGCCCTTATACAGGACGTCCAAACCTGTTGGAACTCCACATTGCACGTGTTACATCACCCATTTGAGCACTACAGTCTATCAATGACTATATACTACAAAAGAGAGGGCAGGCATCCACCAAGTCCATTATGATGGTAGTTGCAAATGGAGGCTTGTGGCGTGCCTGACTCAAATGCCTCTATTGCCTTTTGAGTTTTTGTCACAGAAAGTGAGCAAGGAGGATTGTACAATGAGCCATGCCATCCATTTGTTGCCCATGATGCAAGACCATTTGAAAGGAAGAAACACCTATCCATTAATTAATTCAGATTTGTAAAGTGCTGCTTATCACCCATGAGGGTAGCCAGGTGCTGATATCTACCAATTTCAATGAAGATACATCTACTTTGATCAACAGCTTAATCATTTGCATGAATACAAATTGCTGCAAAAAGAGTTTGTGTCTGCGAAGAGTACATCTTTGTCACTATACTGGATCCACAGTACAATAGACTCACTTTTATTTCTTTTTCCTTACTGGATGTCTCCATTTATAAGAATTGGATCGTCATAAAAGCAAGTGAACAAGAAGATGAAAGTCTAACAGCTTCAAGAGCATAGAAGAAGGGACGTGCTGTCTTCCATCTCTGGAGAGAGCACTGTAGTGGCTCTGAATCCAGAGGCCCATTGCAAGTTCAAATTCAAATTCAACTGCATCAGTAAGACCCAAGAGTAATACAACACTCACCATTTAAAGTCATGCTTGCTACAAACCTACAAATACCACCACCATCACTTTCAACTCCAACCTCTGCAATGGGCTGGTTTATTATGAATGTCGTAGGACTTAAACCAAGCAGACAAATGCAGAGATCTCAGAAAAAGTAAATGTTAACAACTTGGATCAAGAAGAAATAATAATGGCATGGGGAAAAGTAATGGTGGCCGACCTTAACAAGCGGCGAATAAAGTATCTAAAATGTCCTGTAACCATGTACAGCAAGTGTGCGGTGCCGGTGGTGCAGTTGTCACGATCAGAAGGACCGGTCTCTCTACTCGAAACATGAAGAGATTAATAATGATTAAAATGAATTAACATTTTATTATAGAAAATTATAAGGACCCACAAGACACAAGAGTGGATAAAGGTAATTTCTCGGGCATCACAAATACTTTTCAGATTAAACAAAAGATACGAACACAACAAAATTGTCTGCTGTTAAATAAAGAAAAGACAAAAAAATTAAAAAAGAGCCAAAAAGTATTTTCACATTTGATGTATACATATAGATAATCACGGGGGTAGACAGAGATGTAGGCCTGGTGACTGAGTGGTTGGGTATGAAAAAGAAAGAAAACAAGTCCAACCTTAGGGTCAACCATAGATTTCACAGTGAGCAATGGTACCTGTCAGGAAGGCCAAACGGAAACTCTCCACGGAGGCAGAATGAAGATAAGTTCCCAATGCCCTCCTCCCAGAGCTCACTGCGTTAATTCAGCTGCTCCAGGCAGGGGGAAAGGGGAATTGGACAGAGAAAGAGACACTCGAGCTGGCCTGGCTCCCTCCTCAATCTTCAGCGGGATTTCAGGGAGACCTAATGCACAGAAGGAGACAAAATACCTTTCAATACCTTCTCTACCTACTTAACATTTCTAGCTCCTCGCTCTCTCACTATCTGAGCCTTTCTCCTACCAGATCTTTTGCTTGAGTATTGCCTCTCTTTATATTGTTCGATGTTGTTCAGGTTCACGGCTTTCTATTAACCTGTATAAGCACAGAAATACACTAGGTTACTCTTCACTTACTTCCTTCAGAATTCCACCATATCATTACTCTGCTTCTCTTTCTTACCTGACTATGGTCTTAACAGATTTGACAGTTTGTAACTGCTGTTTTGAGAACCTGTAGTTCTTTCTTCCGCTACAAGTCTTAACTGCTTGGAAGGATAGTTGCAGTGAAGTCTCGAGGCTCCCTTGCTCTTAGTAAACGCGCAAAAAGGGACAGGGAAGGATAGACAGAGGAAGGGAAAGTTCAAGGAAAAGCGCTGAGGGCGGGAAGGGGAGTCAGAGCTTGAGGTGAAGCAAAGTTCTGCAGAGTGGCAAATGATCTGGACAACTGTCTCTCCGATTCTGCTACTTGAGATACTGAATGAACACTCTCACCGTGACTGCTGCTGGTCTCCAGGCGGACCCCCTGCTCAACGGTAAGCCTACCGGAGGACGAAGTACCCTGGAAATACGGAAGTTACTCTGGAACTCTGGTATCTCTTCTTCTTTCTTCCGCGACTCTGGTTCAGTTCTCCAACTGACTAAGATTATTTCTCTCACTCAGACTTTGAGTCTACAATCATCTCAGAGATGTGTCTCCAACCACAGACTAATGTTCTGTGGAGACAAACTGTTTCTTCCAAATATCAAAGTTCTTTGTGAGGAGCGTGAGCTAAAGCTCCCTCACACGACTATGGTCAAATTGAAGTGCGCGGCAAGACGCGCTTCGTGAGGAGACGAAATCTCGCGATCCCGCGAGACTTCAAACGTAATGGGCTAGTCAGGTAAACTCGGCGGCCATCTTTGAACGAGGTCCAAAGCTCTAAATACTTGTCCATAAATTGCAGAGGGAGGGCTTAACCCAAACTCGATGCAGTCCTAACGAACTGCGCGGCGTGATTGTAGCATTCAGCCCCATCCTGACAGTACCCCCTCTCAAAGACCGATCCATCGGTCTTGGTTTCAGGGGATGTTGTGCATGAAATCGTCTAATTAGCTTAGGAGCATGTACATTCTTTGCGGGTTCCCATGACCTTTCCTCAGGACCAAACCCCTTCCAATCCACTAAATAATGTAGGGTTCCTTTGCTCCTCTTGGAATCTAGCACTCCCTTTACCTCATATTCTAAATGTTTGTCAACCCTCACTGGGGGGGGAGGCCTGTTTAGTCTGAGGTTAGGAGCTGTCTTCTTTAGAAGGGATACGTGAAACACTGGATGAATTCCTAACTGAGTAGGTAATTTCAATTTGACAGTGACCGGACCCTGAATTTGTTCGATGACAAAGGGACCTATGAAGCGAGGTTGGAACTTCCTATTTCCCTTTAACCTAAGATGCCTTGAAGACAACCATATTGACTCTCCAACTTGATACTGTGGTGTCTTCCTTCTATGTTTGTCTGCCTGTTTTTTGTAGCCTGCCTTAGCCTGGTGTAAGTTGGATTCTGCAGATTTACGAGCCCTACTCAGATCTGTGAATAAATCACTGACTGCTGGAACTCCAAAATCTCCCTGATTACTAAAGGGATTAGGATGTAACCCAGAGTTTAGATAGAAGGGAGAATACCCTGTGGAAGCATGCTTGGCATTGTTATGCGCAAACTCAGCCATCCATAGTAAATCTGGCCAGTCACCACCCTGATCTAAGAGAAACAAGCGCAAATACTGTTCAAGCTCTTGGTTCACTCGCTCGGTCTGACCATCGGTCTCAGGGTGATAGCTAGTAGATAGTCTGACCTCCACTCCCATTCCCTTCATGAATGCCTTCCAAAAGTGTGACACAAATTGGGGTCCCCAAACTGAAATCACTATCTTGGGAACTCCATGGACCCTTACGATGTTTTCCCTGAAAAGGCGAGCTAATTCAGAAGCTGAAGGGATCCCTTTGACTGGAATGAAGTGACTCATCTTGGTGAAGGTGTCTACAATTACTAAGATGGTGTTGTAACCCTTACTCAGTGGGAGGTCTACTATTAAGTCTAAGGTGATGGTGTGCCACGGATGCGGTGGTGTGGGCAAAGGCTGTAACAACCCCTGTGGTGCCTGCCTACTAGCTTTTCCCCGGGCACAGATCTCACAAGACTCTACATATTTTTTAATTTGAGAATTCATATTTGGCCACCAAAAGTATCTCTGGACCAGATCAATGGTCTTCATAGCTCCCTTGTGGCCAGCCAACGGCCGATCATGGCAGTCTTTTAAAACTTGTTCTTGGATCTCCTTAGTAGGAAGGTATAAAGCCCCGTCTTGATAAGGCAAGGAATTAATTACTTGCCGACCCTCTTCTTGACTGGCCCACTCAGCCATCTCAGCTTCAGACATTAGCTCCCGGATTGCTTCTTGATAATGGGCTTCAGAAATGGAACACACAATCTTGGATTCAGGAATTATGGGTTGCGGAGTCACAGAATGTTCGGTGTCTTCGGTTTGAATCCGGGACAAGGCATCCGCCTTCCCATTCTTGTTTCCTGGTCGATAAGTTATCACAAAGTCAAAATCTGCAAAGTATAGAGACCATCGTAGTTGACGGGGAGTCAACGTTCTTGCAGATCTTAGAAATTGAAGATTTTTGTGGTCTGTAAACACGGTAACGGTGTGTCTGGCCCCTAACAAATGATGTCTCCATTCGACAAAGGCGTCTTTCACAGCCAGCAGCTCTTTTTCCGCGATGGTGTAGTTTACTTCAGCTGAATTCAGTTTCCGAGAATGATAGGCCACTGGATGTAGTTGCCCAGTTGACTTGTGTCGTTGAGACAAAATTCCACCAATTGCTTGATCAGAAGCATCAGCTTCCACAAAGAAAGGTTCTGTAGGGTCCGCATGAAGCAGGATGGGAGCAGTGGTGAAACTCGTCTTGAGAAACTCGAAAGCTTGTTCAGCCTCCACAGTCCAGTGGAACTTCACACCTTTCTTCAGCAATCTGGTAATTGGAATGATCTTCTGCGAGAATCCCTGGATGAATCGCCGATAGAAATTAGCGAATCCTAAGAATCTCTGAATCTCTTTCACATCCTTTGGTGACGGCCAGTCGACCACCGCTTGCACCTTCTTTGCTTCCATGGTGATTCCTCCTGGAGATAACACGAAACCTAGGAATTCCACAGTTTGCACATTGAAGGCGCATTTCTCCAGTTTTACAAAGAGTTGATGCTTGCGCAATCTCTCCAGGACTGCCTTTACATGATTTGAATGTTCTCTTGGATCAGTGGAGTATATCAAGATGTCATCCAAATAGATCACTGCGATCCGATCCACCAAATCTCCCATAATATCGTTGATGAAATGCTGGAAGGCTGCGGGAGCGTTACACAAGCCAAAAGGCATGACTTGATACTCAAATAGTCCGTACTTCGTCCTAAAAGCAGTCTTCCATTCATGGCCTTCTTTCATTCGGATGAGATGATAGGCCCCTCGAAGATCCAATTTCGTGAATATCTTAGCGTCCTTTATCTGATCTAGGAGGACTGAAATTAGAGGCAAAGGGTAGCGGTTCTTGACCGTTACCCGATTGATTGCTCGATAATCAATGCAGGTTCTCAGAGACCCCTCCTTCTTCGGAATGAAAAATAGTGGCGAAGACACTGGGGACTGTGATGGTCGAATGAATCCGTTAGCCAAGTAACGATCTAGGTATTCTTTCAGATAGCAGTTCTCCGCTTCAGTTAACGCATAAACCCTACTACAAGGTAATGCTGCCCCAGGTTCCAGGTCGATGGTGCAGTCGTAGGAACGATGTGGAGGGAGTTTCTCGGCCTCCTGTTCACTGAAGACTTCTTGGAATTCTAGATACTCCGCTGGAATTTTCATGGTGTTTATTACTCCAATAGACTCTCCACTAAAAGACAGCAAGGTGGCCAAAGAGGGTTCGGGAGGCTCGCTCTCAGAGGAAAAACAATGGTCAGCACAATAGACGGAATCCATCTCGATGGTTCGATCTTCCCAATCGATGGTAGGATTATGCAGGGTCAGCCAAGGAAGTCCCAAAATTATCTGAAATTGCGGGGCATCAATCAGGTTGAACTGTAAGGCCTCACTATGACCATTGGACTGAATTAATTCCACCATTTCGGTGTGATGGGTGATCGGACCTGATGAGAAGTTAGTACCATCTACAGCCCGGACTGATTCCTTCCGCTCCTTACGCATAGCCTGGATTCCCATCTTCTTGGCAAATTTTATATCGCAAAAATTGCCAGTGGCACCTGAATCGATCATTATTGTCACTCCTTGCCGCTCTTGCCTCCTAAATCTTAATTTCATCTGTAAGGTTAAATGTGGCGCCCGAGTCTGAAGAGTGTTCGAAATCTGGTGATCACTTGGAGTCTGATTTTTCTCCTTCGCCATCTGAGCGACTCCGCCTACAGATGGTTTTGGGAGTTTCCCGGATTTGGGGTCTTCGGCCTCTTCGGACACTCTCTCACAAAATGCCCAGATCCTCCACAATACATGCATAGTTTCTTCAGTCTTCTTTGATCCTTCTCTTCCTTACTCAAAGGGCCACGAACAGACCCAATCTGCATTGGTTCACTTTCTGCCGTTCCACCAGTTGACTTACTGGGTTCTGTCTTCATTCGGTCAAAGCGGGGATAATTCCAGCGAAAGTCCTTCGTCTTCCTTTCGCCCCTTCTCTCTGCGCTGCGAAAATCGATTTCAAGAACTAAATCCACCAGCTCCGAAAATTCGATAGGTCGCTTTGGAATCTGTGCTAAGGTATCTTTGATATCATCACGTAGGCCTCGATAAAACAAAGCTGATCTCTTCTCCTCTGGCCAATTGGTCTCCACCAATAGTTTATTGAACTGAGTTAAGTAAGAGATAAGATCCTTATTACCTTGACGCAGTTCTAAAAGTTCATTATCTGTAGCCTGGGAGACTCGACGTCTGTCAAAGATTCTGAGGAATTCTGTCTTGAATTGTTCTAAATTATATAAAAAAGGATCGTCCCGAGATACTAATGGCATGGCCCAATTTGCAGCATCCCCTCCCAAATAGGACAAAATAAAAGCCACTCGTGATTGAGCATCTGGGAATAAATTGGCACGACACATAAAATGTAAGGAACATTGGGTGAGAAAGAGCTGCGCTTTCTGAGGGTCTCCACAATATCTTTCGGGGGGGGCCAAAGGAATGATGGGGGACACGGAGTGTACAACCTGAGCTACAGTGCGTGGATCTTGTTTTGTTTGTGCATCACTAGGAAAGGTTTGAGCGGAGGTTCCCCCTGAGGATATCTCACTAACTCTCTGGGACAATAACAGTGTCTCCTGTCTTGAAGCCATAACCTCCTGCCTTAAACTCTTATTTTCATCACTTAGGGTGCCTAATTCCCTCTGAATCCCCTCCAACATATCCCCTAAGGCCTTTAAACTGAATCCTTCCGCCATTCTGCCCAGGTGAAGGAAACTCGTGGGCACTTCAATCTGTCAGGAAGGCCAAACGGAAACTCTCCACGGAGGCAGAATGAAGATAAGTTCCCAATGCCCTCCTCCCAGAGCTCACTGCATTAATTCAGCTGCTCCAGGCAGGGGGAAAGGGGAATTGGACAGAGAAAGAGACACTCGAGCTGGCCTGGCTCCCTCCTCAATCTTCAGCGGGATTTCAGGGAGACCTAATGCACAGAAGGAGACAAAATACCTTTCAATACCTTCTCTGCCTACTTAACATTTCTAGCTCCTCGCTCTCTCACTATCTGAGCCTTTCTCCTACCAGATCTTTTGCTTGAGTATTGCCTCTCTTTATATTGTTCGATGTTGTTCAGGTTCACGGCTTTCTATTAACCTGTATAAGCACAGAAATACACTAGGTTACTCTTCACTTACTTCCTTCAGAATTCCACCATATCATTACTCTGCTTCTCTTTCTTACCTGACTATGGTCTTAACAGATTTGACAGTTTGTAACTGCTGTTTTGAGAACCTGTAGTTCTTTCTTCCGCTACAAGTCTTAACTGCTTGGAAGGATAGTTGCAGTGAAGTCTCGAGGCTCCCTTGCTCTTAGTAAACGCGCAAAAAGGGACAGGGAAGGATAGACAGAGGAAGGGAAAGTTCAAGGAAAAGCGCTGAGGGCGGGAAGGGGAGTCAGAGCTTGAGGTGAAGCAAAGTTCTGCAGAGTGGCAAATGATCTGGACAACTGTCTCTCCGATTCTGCTACTTGAGATACTGAATGAACACTCTCACCGTGACTGCTGCTGGTCTCCAGGCGGACCCCCTGCTCAACGGTAAGCCTACCGGAGGACGAAGTACCCTGGAAATACGGAAGTTACTCTGGAACTCTGGTATCTCTTCTTCTTTCTTCCGCGACTCTGGTTCAGTTCTCCAACTGACTAAGATTATTTCTCTCACTCAGACTTTGAGTCTACAATCATCTCAGAGATGTGTCTCCAACCACAGACTAATGTTCTGTGGAGACAAACTGTTTCTTCCAAATATCAAAGTTCTTTGTGAGGAGCGTGAGCTAAAGCTCCCTCACACGACTATGGTCAAATTGAAGTGCGCGGCAAGACGCGCTTCGTGAGGAGACGAAATCTCGCGATCCCGCGAGACTTCAAACGTAATGGGCTAGTCAGGTAAACTCGGCGGCCATCTTTGAACGAGGTCCAAAGCTCTAAATACTTGTCCATAAATTGCAGAGGGAGGGCTTAACCCAAACTCGATGCAGTCCTAACGAACTGCGCGGCGTGATTGTAGCATTCAGCCCCATCCTGACAGTACCTAAGTCTGAACTGGATGCCTTCTTTTCCTTAAAAAACAAGATGCCTCCCATGATTAACCTTTTATTCCCATGCTCTCTGTGAAGATGGAAAGGGCTGCACTGCTTATGTATATAATTTCTAAGGGAAAAGAGACACTCAGACAGTCGGATACCACACTTGAAGTAGTTAAATTGAATTAAATAATGAATGTCAAATGATGATTCATGTGATGGATAGGGGAGATTAGATAAACTATGTACTTTTAATGTCTGGGTGATCTTTTTGAGGGAACACTTTTACATGTTGCTACGAGTGTTACTTGACTAAAGTTTTGATAACTCCATAACTGCTAAGGCTTTTCCATCTCAGTGATGAGTGCTTTTTTAGATACTTGGCATGCTTGCACCTCCATTAACTTTTATTCCACATCAGATAGCCATGCCAAATCTGGGTACTTTTTCCCCAACATCATAGGGATTCTAAGGGTACCCAGGGTCTGTGGACTTCCATGGAGGAGAAAGAGAAAATAATCAAAATATAACTAAATGTGTGGGGGGTTGGGAAAGTAATAGGAAAAATTGCTGCTCAAGAAAGTATCTGTTTTTTCTCTAAAATTAGCACCAAGCAAAGGTTTGTTGGGCTAAAATCATCATTTTCAGCAGATTTGAATCAAAAAACAATTTTTACCACAGTTTTGGTATTTTTCTAAAATGTCGCCTACTTTTTAAATAATTTGAGTGCTTTCAGCCTAGATTGCATATCAGGCCATGGGAAACCTCTCTGATACCGTGCCCGATGATTAAATTGGCATCGCAGCAACGAAGCTCATGAGCTTAATGGAGAGTGTTTCCGTGGAAAGTAAAGGAACAGTAGCGGCTCCTGGAGGGAGTGCTGCGGGGCGGTGGGGTGGGGGAGGGGCAGGGTGAGGGGTAGTAAACTCTGGATTAAGGCCAAATGGAGTTCAGTAACTAAATAAATAAAGAAAACAAATTACATTGTGCGCTGCATCGCAAAATGTAATTCTAGGAACTAAAGGCCAAAGAGTTGTTTCATAAAAATCAAGTAACAAGTGGTGAAGATTGACAGAAAAAGGACACATATCCCTTGAAACTGGTTAGGGAATTAGAACAAACTAGGATCACAGAGATAAATAAATGGTGGGAAATGACCCCATTACAGAATTACTTAGAGTGCAAGAGGATCCAGAGAGGGCTAAGAATCTTTGTACTACCAACTCTAAGTGACTTAGACCCTGACCTATCAAAACAATGGGAGTGCTATAATAAACTAATGTTGTCATTGATTATACATACGGATAGAAAATTAGCAACAGCAGTAGCTAAAATAAAAGAACTGGAGAAGGTCTTGGAAACTGTACAGGACAGAGAAGATGTCTAAAGCACACTAGTGAAAATGAAAAAGAAGCTAGAAAAACATGAGGAAAAGGTGGAACAGAAAAAAGCTAAGAAGTTTAATAGAGAGAAAAGAGACTATGCCGAATATATACGTTTGCATGTACATGTTATTACCTGTATGCTAAACAAACTGCGGCAATAAACATCACTGGCACTATGCCAACCACCTCAAGTGTGAAGAGCTCTGAAGCAAGCTCGAGGGATGACGAGCCCACAATGCCCTTCCCCAGGTTGGAGTTTTCAGGGAAAATGAGACTCTTCCAGATGACAAGAAGACAGAGGGGAAGGGGAAGAGCAAACACGACCCTGGAAAACCCCGCAAAACCCAAAGATCAAAAGGCAGGTACAAAAAGAGGAAGAGGAATGCAAAACAAGAGGCTCTAATAAAACTGAAAGCACAAGACAATAATCTGGTCATCAACCTCTCTGAGAAAATAATTGATGACAACCACAGGACTTTACTGAACAAGGGACTGAGTTTGTGTCCCAATGCGGGATTTGATTTTGTAGCTACAAGAATAAACTTCTAAAAATTCACGAGGAAGGTAAAACTGAAGAAATACTTCCTACAGAAGAACAAAGAATGGCATGCAAAGAAAGCCCAATCCAGTACAACACCATCCATTATTACAATCAGTAAATTAAATACACTACAATCTTTAACATGCCTGGAGAGAAAAGCATCAGGATTACAAAGTACCTCTATTGAGGGGTTATCAGAGACGGGTTTTTGTGAATACCATGGAATCCCTACAGACATGACATCTAAAAGTGGGTGTAAACCGAAATCCAAATTTTGTCCCCAACTACCTGTGGGTAATAAAATTGACCTGTTCTATGAAATCGTAACTGATGAATTAAAAAACATGGTATCAGTAGAGACGACTAGGTCAGAAAAAAGGAAACAATGGGCCAAACAGAATGTAACGAAAAAGGAATGGGAAGCTTTGAAAGATTTACAGAACGACCAAAATATCATCCTAAAACCGAGTGATAAAGGGGGAAAAATTGTAATTATGATTCTGCAACAATATCTAACTGAAGCCAATCGACAATTGAAAAACAGAAGATATTACAGAATACTCCCAGATAACCCCAACCAAGCACATATGGCCCAGTTCTCCTCAAAATTAAAAAGAGTGGCAAGAAAGAGGGCTTCTGGATATAGAAGAATATACGTATTTGAACACCTCTTATCCAATAGCCCCCACCATCTACTTTCTACCAAAGGTGAGAAGGACCTCACTAACCCACCAGGCAGACCGATAGTGAGCTGGATTGCAGCATTATTGGAAAACACTTCTAGGTTTATAGATATTTTTCTCTTTCCTTATGTGAAAAACCTACCATCTTATCTACGGGATTTTCACAACTTCCTCAATAGAATCAACAAGCTCCCCTGGAAACAAAACTGTGTAGTGGCTACTGTGGGTGTGGTGTCCTTGTACACCTCAATCCAACACTAAGATGGCATGGAGGCCTGCAGATATTTCTTAAGAACACGCTTAGTCTTCTTGTTGGAACACACAGATATCTTAATGCACCACAATGTCTTTACGCTCAACAAGTACTATCACCAAACCCAAGGAACAGCCATGGGGACATAATTTGCCCCAATGTACGCAGATTTACTCATGGGCCTCTGGGAAGCAGAGGAAGTGTGGAAGAAATCTAAGAAGGAGAAGATGGAACAGATAATACTGTGGGTCCGGTATATTGACAACCTCTTCCTCATGTGGGAAGGGGAGAGAGCTGATTTGGAAAAATTCCTGAGCTCACTAAATCAGAATGCATTCAATCTTCAATTTACTTATGATATACAAGATCAGAGGATTAACTAGCTGGACACCACAGTATATATCAATACAAACAACAAAATCTGCAGTAAAATGTACAGAAAGCCGAACAGCACAAACAGTGTTTTGCATGCCATAAGTGGACACCCTTTGCCTTTCAAATGGAGTGTCCCATACGGGGAATCTAAGAGTCAGACGATGTTGCTCAGAGGAAGAAGATTTTAAACATCAAGCAAGAGAAATGTAAACAAGATTCTTAATCAGAGAATACCAGGATGCGATCTTGACTGATGCCCTGACGAGAGCTAGCGCAAGAAAACAGAAACACTGTTAACACCAAATATAGAGTGCAATCAAACCAGACTGAAAAGTGACCAAGAAGTGAGATATATAACTCACTTCAATACATCAAGCACCTAAGTTAGAAATATACTCAGGGACAACTGGAAGATCCTACTCATGGACGAAGATCTAAAACGAGTACTGTCACAGAAACAAAACATCACGTACAGTAAGTCACACTCATTGGAGGATATTTTAACCAGCTCCCATATGAGACCAGTGGATGCCTTAGCCAACATAAAAACATGGGTATCAACTACTGCACAGGGTTTTCTCAGATGTAAAAAATGTAAAGCCTGCAGGTATGGAAAGAAAAAGGATGAATATAAAACCAGTTATGGCTCAAAGAGCAAAATTAAGGAGAACATTTCCTGTGAAACACAATCGGTAGTATATGTTTTCGAATGCCAATGTGGAATTCAACACGTAGGCAGCACCATCAATAAACTTAAACTACCTATATTGCAACATCTAAGAGCAGTCATGAATAAAGACTACCAATATGCCATGGTAAAGCATATATGGGAAAAACATGATGGCAAGCCTGAGAACATGACATACTATGTCCTCAAACATATACAGAAAAAAACAAAAAGAGGGGACACAGAACTTGAACTACGACGTGAGAAGTCAAGGATGATCCTCCTTGTGGGTACAGGGGCTCCCAATGGGCTGAATGCCGATGCTGAATTATACATCCATATCTAGAAAGAAACTTTGGGAACCCACTGCACCACCAACAGCCAACAGAAAAGGACTTTATCGACGGATAATCCCCACATAAATATGATTGTATTAAGTGGTAATGTGATAATGAACATTAAAAGTGGACTGCTTTCTGGATTTTTAAATCCAGAAATGTGATGGAGCTTTAGATGTAACAATGTGAGGGATTACAAATATTGGGTTATGGTTTACAAACTTCTCACCAATTGGTCTTAGAATGTTATTAATTGACATGGAAGAGTGGATTTGCTTTTATGATGGGAAGGATCACAAAGGAGTGGCACTATGGAACATGACAAAGATAGGGACTTTTTTTCTGCAGAGATTGTTATATTGCACAAAGCATTTTTCAGGTTTTTACGGCATGTTGTCACTTTTAATTGGATTACAGATTATTGTTGTCATTTATGAGATTTTTAGCATCTTGGACTTTATAAAGTTGCAGGTTACAACTTGTGATGTTCACAGGACCATGCACTTAAGGAAAAATATGGAGATGTCTCTAAGAGCGATTAGATTATGTAGGACCTAACACAAAAATGTGACTTGCTTTATCCAGAAATGTGGATAAGAGTGATTTTAAGCATGATAAGTTGTCCTATTATCTGTTTATAGAAAAATGGCACCTTAAAATCAAGATACTGTTTAATACAGCAATGGCACTTTTAATATTATAGGGACTATATATGAATATAAAAGCACTTTATAGAAATAATTATAAAGTTCTCTTGGATGTATTTGATAGAATTTTTCCTGCTTTTATCAGTCTCCTTCATTTATCATGTATTGGAAATGACACCCAACAAGGAGATTGAAGGAATATTGCCCTCTGAGATGTAGAAACAAACCTAAATAGATAACAATATTCTTTTCTGGTCCTAATACATCAACTGGTTCCATTTTTACTCTCCTGTACTACTACTTTTTTACACAAAACACTTTTTTTTGTACTCTCCTGGATATTCTACTCTCCTGGATGCTTCACTTTTACAAATAGATATCTCTCTCCCTTTCATGTCTTTTTGCACTTATAAATGCGTATTTGCACTTTTACACACCTCCTCATCTCCAACTTTGACTTAGATTAAGAATAGAAGAACATGTTTTTTCCTCTTTTACAAAGTTTGAAATTCTATATTCTCACTTTTCTCCCCCCATTCCTTCCCCCCACTCTTCTTGGGGAAAGATCTTAAAAATGATTTCCTCCGGAGGTTATTTTTTGAATTTCTTGAATGTTATATGGCCCACTGGACTAGCTGATTAGCTGAATTGTGGATATATGGATACTTTACCATGATTAGACAGCAACCACAGCTTACGCTAACACGAATGACATGTTATGGGTACTTGAACCATAATTGGAAAACCATTGTCAATATAACAAATGACATGTCATGACTAATACCATTGTAATGTAAAAATGGAAAATTGGAATAAGGACATGTGGGTACATCTTATAAAAATATAAAATTATTACCTCCTGTGTGTAGTGCAACAAATGTGAAAAATAACAAAAAAATGAAAAAGAATGTAAAAATATATGAAAACAATTGTGTATGTATCTCTTTAAATTGTGGAGGGAAATTTCCCTTTAAATGGCTTGTCTATACTCATACGCTCTATGACTCTGTCGAAGGCTCAGGCCAAAACACGTAGGTCTTATTTTGCACTGTTGGTGGCATGATATAAATAAATAAAATAAAAGGATATACTCTGATGCTGCAAGGACCTGACTGTGCTGTTTTCTTCCAAGCCTGTCGCTGGTGTTGAGAGTGCTCTATACTGGAGCTGCTTTCCACCTAAACTTGAGAACTACCCAGAGTTCTCTGCTTCTTTTTTTGCATAATTTATGCGTCACTCTATGCCTGAAAGGGAATTGTTTTGTCTTATACTGGGTGCTCCCTTGTGTCTGGACAAATTTGTATCTCTCTGAAGAGCTTTAATGAGAGCGAAACACGTGTCAGGTGTTGCTTTTATTCATTTCAGGTTGGCTTGGATGGTATTTACCAATCCAAAGCTGTAATACTGTGCCGGGAGTGGTAAAGGGATTTGGCCATTTTACAGCTCGGCAAGGATAGCACTGTGATAATCCTATGCTCAAAAACTTTGCTGTAGAAATGGCAAAAGACTTTGTCCCTTTCTATCTCGGTGTGGATGGCACTGTTCTAATCCTACGCTGAAAGACTTTGATAGATAAGCAGACATTTGAGGTGAGCACATTTAGAGTGTCGCTGGTGTTGAGAGTGCTCTATACTGGAGCTGCTTTCCACCTATGCTTAAAAACTTTGCTGTAGAAATGGTAAAATACTTTGTCTCTTGCTATCTCGGCGTGGATAGCACTGTCCTAATCCTACGCTTAAAGATTTTGGTAGATAAGCGTATATATATATATCTCTACCAAGGTGCCCAGAAGTGAAGCCGCACTCCATCACAGGTAAGTGTACCGCACTTTATTATGATTAACATGTGACTCCCCGTCCCGCATTAGGTCTCTTGGTCCAACGCGTTTCAAAAGCATTGAGGCTTTCTCATCAGGGACCATGCCAGGACTCGACTGCTTGCTGTCAAATCTTCCCCTGTGTGTTCCGGTTTCCAATTGGCTTCAGGTGCGCCAAATTTGAAATCCCTGATTGAACAAAGGACACTGGGACATGTAGTCCATTTGCATATTTATCTCCCTTCGGTGGGTCCGAGTTCTGGCACCAATTCTAGAGACATACTCCTGACAGAATCCTATTTGTACATGTGAAATCTCGTCCTGGAGCCCACTGGAGGGCAAGAGTATGTCTCTAGAATTGGTGCCAGAACTCGGACCCACCGAAGGGAGATAAATATGCAAATGGACTACATGTCCCAGTGTCCTTTGTTCAATGAGGGATTTCAAATTTGGCGCACCTGAAGCCAATTGGAAACCGGAACACACAGGGGAAGATGTGGCAGCAAGCAGTCGAGTCCTGGCATGGTCCCTGATGAGAAAGCCTCAATGCTTTTGAAACACGTCGGACCAAGAGACCTAGGGCCCGATTCACAGAACACACTTAAGACAAAATCCTAAATTTACTACTTTTGGTATTCATAGAAGTTAGGATTTTGTCTTAAGTTTGTCTTAAGACAAACTTAAGACAGACTTAAGACAGACTTAAGACACACTTAAGACAAACTTAAGACAGACTTAAGACAGACTTAAGACAGACTTATGACAGACTTAAGTTAGAATTTTGTCTTAAGTTTGTCTTAAGTCTGTCTTAAGTCTGTCTTAAGTTTGTCTAAAGTCTGTCTTAAGTCTGTCTTAAGTCTGTCTTAAGTTTGTCTTAAGTCTGTCTTAAGTCTGTCTTAAGTTTGTCTTAAGACAAACTTAAGACAAAATCCTAACTTCTGTGAATACCAAAAGTAGTAAGTTTAGGATTTTGTCTTAAGTTAGTTCTGTGAATCGGCCCCCTAATGCGGGACGGGAAGTCACATGTTAATTATAATAAAGTGTGGTACACTTACCTGTGATGGAGTGCGGCTTCACTTCTGGGCACCTTGGTAGAGATACAAATCGCGGCGGTTCCAGGCCGCGGAAGCAACGCACCGCCTGTAAATCATTGAAGGTCCTGCATTACCGGACTAATCCGGTTCTGCGATGGCATGACAGAATCATATTTGAACATGTGAAATCTCGTCCTGGAGCCCACTGGAGGGCAAGAGTATGTCTCTAGAATTGGTGTCAGAACTCGGACCCACCGAAGGGAGATAAATATGCAAATGAACTACATGTCGCAGTGTCCTTTGTTCAATGAGGGATTTCAAATTTGGCGCACCTGATGCCAATTGGAAACCGGAACACACAGGGGAAGATATGGCAGCAAGCAGTCGAGTCCTGGCATGGTCCCTGATGAGAAAGCCTCAATGCTTTTGAAACGCGTCGGACCAAGAGACCTAATGCGGGACGGGGAGTCACATGTTAATTATAATAAAGTGTGGTGCACTTACCTGGGATGGAGTGCGGCTTCACTTCTGGGCACCTTGGTAGATAAAAAATATATATATATATTCTGCTCCAATGCACCAAGACGCGAGTCACTCTTAGGGCGGGTGCCGAGATGCGGCGGTGCTCCGCATAATATAGATGCTCCACAATCCCCTCACTTAGTAGAAGGAAGAACAGTACTCGCGGGGCTTAGTTACAGCAGTCATTTATTTTCTTGTTAAAACCAAAAACAGACACGTTTCGGATAAAATCCTTTATCGGTGTTTAGAGTACGCGCTGTGCGGCACCATTTCAAAGCGTCACAGAATCTGGAGCTTACTCTGCTAGCTTTTGTATGTTTGTAAAACCCCAGAATGCAAACCTCCCATGTGTTCGGTACCTCGATGTTGGTGGCGCTGGTGAGAGTTTCCGTTCTTCTGTACCAATAGGACTGGAGCAGGGGCAGGACCACAGCATGTGCAGTAGATCAGAGTCTAGAAGATGGCATCTCGGGCAAGCGGAGGTGGCGATGTTAAAGTATTTATTGATCTTGTCCGGCGAGAGATACGCTCTGTGTATTATATATGTTTGTATAAGTTTGAAACATGAATTGTGTGGTATATGTGTGGCACCGCGGTACAAAATGGGGGTGGTGATGGATGGAGCATCAGAACCAATCAAACACTCACACCCAGTCAACAGATCTGGGTTTGATCCATCACCGTTCTTTAGCCCACTCTGCCACCCCAGTTCAGACATGACCATATGCAAATCAGTCTAACCCTGTGCCTCATGGGAACAGTCCAGCCCGAACTGCCAAGCCATGCCTTCCCTGGACCGGAAACAAGCTTCCTAGGACCGGTTTCTGGAATTTCAGGCGTCTTCAGCCAGGCTTGCTTGAATCCAGTGGCAAAGTGAGCAAGGGACTCACGTCTGAGCATACCCTGCCCACTTATGGCGAACAAAGCGGTACAAAAGGGGGGTGGTGATGGATGGAGCATCAGAACCAATCAAACACTCACACCCAGTCAACAGATCTGGGTTTGATCCATCACCGTTCTTTAGCCAACTCTGCCACCCCAGTTCAGACATGGTCATATGCAAATCAGTCTAACCCTGTGCCTCATTTCAGGCACCTTCAGCCAGGCTTGCTTGAATCCAGTGGCAAAGTGAGCAAGGGACTCACGTCTGAGCATACCCTGCCAACTTATGGCGAACAAAGCGGTACAAAAGGGGGGTGGTGATGGATGGAGCATCAGAACCAATCAAACACTCACACCCAGTCAACAGATCTGGGTTTGATCCATCACCGATCTTTAGCCCACTCTGCCACCCCAGTTCAGACATGGCCATATGCAAATCAGTCTAACCCTGTGCCTCATGGGAACAGTCCAGCCCGAACTGCCAAGCCATGCCTTCCCTGGACCGGAAACAAGCTTACTAGGACTGGTTTCTGGCATTTCAGCCGTCTTCAGCCAGGCTTGCTTGAATCCAGTGGCAAAGTGAGCAAGGGACTCACGTCTGAGCATACCCTGCCAACTTATGGCGAACAAAGCGGTACAAAAGGGGGGTGGTGATGGATGGAGCATCAGAACCAATCAAACACTCACACCCAGTCAACAGATCTGGGTTTGATCCATCACCGTTCTTTAGCCCACTCTGCCACCCCAGTTCAGACATGGCCATATGCAAATCAGTCTAACCCTTGCCTCATGGGAACAGTCCAGCCCGAACTGCCAAGCCATGCCTTCCCTGGACCGGAAACAAGCTTCCTAGGACTGGTTTCTGGCATTTCAGCCGTCTTCAGCCATGCTTGCTTGAATCCAGTGGCAAAGTGAGCACCGGCCATTACACGTTCCCAGTCTTTATCTGTCCAGGGTTGACCTCTGTCCTCAGCCCATCGCACCCGGAGTCTCTATGATGGTTTTAAAACATGTGTAAGCAGGGTCTGCACTAGCCAAAGGATCACATGTGACCTCTCCCCATCACATACAGATACTGCAACAACTGATGTGTCTGCGGCTCAATTGTCAAATCGCCCCATGTTAGTGTCAGCATCCGCATGATGGCTGCATGTAGGAGGAATTCGCCGTTAGGGTTGTAAAAGGCAATAAGGCACCATCCGCGTATAGATCTCCCAGTGTCTCCACTCATGCCCCAGTCCAGGGCGCCAGAGCTACTTCCGTTACAAAGTCTCTGCCTCTGGGTGTCCCGACCAGCGGCAGTATTGGGGCATAAGGAATTGTGTCAACCATGGATCACTTTCATGTTTATCATAAAAATGTCTAGCCACGGAATGAGTAAAAGCATGATTCCTAATAGACGCTGATGTTCCAATATCCGCTTATTAAGTGGAAAAAAAATGCTCCCTACATACATTAACCCATTTGCTGCGTTTGTCGGCCAACGGCCGTTGCGAGCATTACCACCGTAGTGCTGTGCACGTCCGTTGGCCGATGCGGCCCCGGCCGCACACGAATCTGAAGATTGAAATACTGAGACTTTTTTAACCATTCTACAGGCTTTACAGTGATTGCATTTAAAAAACCCCTTGGTAGTGGATAACCAGGTGTCAGGTTTACGACTCCTCATAAAGTAACTGTGTGTTAAGCTATCTCTAAAGTCCTACCTTTCCTGAAAGTAACAGGGGGTGCCAATGGTAGATCTTTTCCTATTATTGAATCACTTCTCACTACCTGCCAGTGCTTTCTCATTATTTGATGCACTTTAGGGGACATTGAGTTAAAACAGGAAATAAATCTAGTTACTTTATTTTCCTTCTTTGAGCTAATATTCAGATAGAGTAACTGGTTTCTAGTGATATTTTTAGATTTAATTTAGCTGCATTTAATGTTCTGGGGAAATATCCTCTTGCAAAACCTCCCATTCATTTTCCACAACTGATCCTCAAACTCTTGTTCCTGACTACAAATTCTTTTTAGTCTTAATTTTTCCCCATAAGGAATGCTTTCTTTCAGATTTTTGGGATGCTGACTTCTAAAGTCCAGTGTGCTATTCCCAGCTGTTGTCTTACGATGAACTGTGATATTGATTTTGCCATCTTTTACTTGTAAAAGAATATCTAAAAAGATAATCTCACTAGAATTCATATGTGAGGTAAAGTTCAGATTGAAAATATTTTCATTGAGAATTTTTACTTACTCTTCAGCCTTGGACTTGGGCCCATACCATAATAAGAAATGATCGTCAATATAGCAGGTCCAAATCAAAGTATTCTTTACATATTCAGCATTCTCATCTGCCCAGGCCACCTGCTTCTCCCGCCAGCCCATCACCAGATTGGCAAAGCTGGGAGCCAAGCAGGTGCCCATGGCAGTCCCCATTTTTTGTCTCTATATGGTTCCATCAGGCATAGAGATATTATCCTTCAAGCAAACATGAATCATATCAATAAGCATTTGATTATGCTCTAAAAAACATGCTGGTCCTTGTTTCAGAAAACATTCGCAAGCAAGCACCCCAAATTTATGGCAATGGAAGTGTACACAGCAGTGACATCTAATGTAATCATAATATGAGTCAGCCCAGACAAGATTATTGATTTTGGTAAGGAGATCACCACTGTCCTTGCAATATGAGGGAAGTGTTTTGACAAATGGAAATAGGAAGGAATTGAGATATATATATATATATATATATATTATCTACTGGCGGTCGCCAGTAGATAGTTATAGTTACAACCTAGTTTCCATAGGAAATCTCAAAATTCTATTTTGAATAACTTTGGCGCCAGTTGACGAATCCTCGCGAAATTTTCAAAACAAATGGGGCGCTCCGTTCAGCTCCTACCCTGAAAGACTCGGGGTGATTCGTCAAGCGGGGGCCGAGAAAAAGGGGGGGTCCCAAAACACATTTTCCCCATGCATTTTTCCACAGGACCTTTAGTCGAAGGTACAGCCCGAACGGCTGAACAGAATTACGTGAAATTTGGCAAAGAGGTAGCCATAAGGTCAAGGAAGTGCCTTTTGAAGGTCTCGTGTAAATCTGTTCAGTATTTCCTGAGAAAATAGCATTTAAAACCATATCCATATCTGCCGTGCCCGAGCGCAATTCTGATTGGTTGTTAGATGTCGGTAAACATTCGAATCGTTCGAAACCAGGAAGTGTCGGCCGTCATTTTGTCTCTCGCAGTCTGAGGGGGTGAAAAACAAAGGTGGAGAACGTGAAAAGGGGGCAGGGTGGACACTTCTTGACCCCCTAGCCTTGGTCAGGGGGTCACAGAAGGACCACCAAGGGAGAATTTTTTTTATTTTTTTTTAAATCGCGGGGTGCGCGCACTGTGCGCGCACGGCACGCATTGCGCACCGTGTGTGCTCGACGCGCAAAGCGCACCGAGCGCCCACAGCACACGCACGGTGCGCGCACAGTGAAAAACCTGAATAAATAAATAAATAATAAATACATAACTTAGCATTTTAAAAAACGTACAAATTCACTGAAAAAACCATAGGTTTCACACACGTTATAGTTACGAATTAGCATTTAAAAAACCTTGCAAATTCACTTAAAAAACCATAGGTTTCACACATGTTTTAGTTAGCTGGACATTTCACTCGTAAAAAAACAATGAAATTCCCCTGTTATAGTTAGTGCAGGCAACTATAACTGACGCGACCGCAATCCTTTGCTGATGACGTCAGATATTACATCACTGATGACATATGTGTCTTTCTGAAAAATAAATATTTGTAATATATGTATAGCTAAAGATTAATGGAAGAAGACATGGGTAAATAAGTGTCTAAATACAGTGATGTAATATCTGACGTCATCAGCAGAGGATTGCGGTCGCGTGAGTTATAGTTGCCTGCACTAACTATAACAGGGGAATTTCATTGGTTTTTTACGAGTGAAATGTCCAGCTAACTATAACATGTGTGAAACCTATGGTTTTTTAAGTGACTATATATATATATATATATATATATAGCTGTATTTTCTAGGAAACTCTCATTAGATGAAACTATAGGCCTTCCAGGGGGATTTTTTATGTACCTTTGGCAACAGATAAAATGAAAGCATTCTCAGATGTTCAGATCTTAAAAAGTTGAATTCATCTTGATTTTAAATGGTTTCATCATACCAATTCCTGAGCTGTGACTGAAATGTATTCACACAAGCCCAATATTCATCAATTGTGATCACCTCATAACACCTGACACCCACCAGTTGTCTCATAGCCTCCTGGTTGTGCTTGTCCGAATCCATTAGTATGACATTCCCTCCCTTGTCACTGTTTTTAATAACAATGGAGGTGTCATCGTTAAGGGATTGTAATGCCTTCCTCAACTCTGTTGTAAGATTGTCAATATACACCCCACCCTTTTTTCTCAACTGCATCAGGTCTCTAATCATCATTTCATGAAAAAGATCCAGATTGTCATGAGCAGTTAAGGGAATGGCACGAGACTTGGGTTGAAAACCACTCTTACTGACTGATCTAATATCAATCCCTAAATTCTGCATCAGATATTCCATCTCAATATGGGGATCCCCTCCCTCACTTTCTTGATATAGCATTTCCAATGCAAGGAGTCCCTCTGTTTCTCCAATTTGTAAATACCATAATGGTGGAATTTCAGCAATAATACATGACTGGCTTTTGGATTTATGTATTTTGTTCAATATTAATGTTCTAACAAGAAATGGTCAATCCTGACCTGTGCATAATCAAAACCAGAGGTGGGGCAAAACTAAAATCCTAATTCCAATAATGTTGTTTCCTCTTTATTAAGTTCCCTTTGAGATAGATTCAGGACAGTCAATCTTTCTTCTATGCTTTCTTCCTCTGGCACAGATTGCGCTTGCCCTATATTGATTCTCCTATTGCCTCGTCGGAGCCTGAGTTTTTGTCATCGTCTTTTCCCTTCCCCTCCCCTTTCCCTACCTCGAACAGGTCGGTCCTTCTTTGTTCTTTTCTATATATGGTTTAAAGGTTCTCCAAAAACCTGAGGTACCTAGAGCTAACAGCTGAGCTGCACCTTACTATGGTTTTTCATTGTGCACAAAATATAGAGCAATTTAGATGCGCACCCAAACCCCTGAGCTGCATTCCCCTCAATGTTCGCTCCCTGCACAGACACACAGTAGAAATGTCGAACCTCCTCAGCTCCCACTCGCCCGACGTCATCTTCCACACAGAAACCTGGACCAACGCCAGCTCCGCACCAGACATCACAACCGCTGTCCTCTACGGATACAAGATCCAGAGGAAGAACCGCCCCAACCACCCTGGAGGCGGACTCGCCATCGTACACAAAAACCCCCTCAGACTCACCACATCCAGAACGAATGACTTCACGCACCCCATGGAACACTTGCATTTCCAAATCCAGATGAGCACCAGAACAACTCTACGCAGCACTCTCGCCTACAGACCTCTTGGACTGCGCGCCACATTCACCAGCACCATCGCAGGCCTCATCGCACCCCACGTCATCGCATCCACAGACTACGTATTCCTCGGAGACCTGAACTTCCACCTCGACAACCCCAATGACCCCAACTCCACTGCCCTCCTGGACACCCTTGCCAACATCAGACTGAGACAGCTCATCACCACCCCCACTCATAAGGCAGGACTTACCCTCAACCCCATCTGTGCTGGAGGGCACAACATTAGCTTCATCCACACCAAGCAACCCACCTGGATGGACCACCACTGCAATTACTTCTCCTTCTCCAAGCCCACTGCACACAGGACCACTCCTCGCCCCTGTGCAGGAACTGGAGCAAGATCACTGAGGAGCACCTCAACTCCGCCCTCAACCGCACTACTCCCCCTACCACAACCGACACCAACTCCACGGCCAACGCACGCAGCAGATGGGTCCCCGACTGCGCAGACACTCTCATCCCCTCCTGAACCCCAATTCGAAAGCCACCTGGTTCACCACGACCTCCAAAAAGCCAAGCGCATGTGCTGGCTACTCAAGAAATCTTGGAGGAACAGCAAAACCCTCGAAGCATGCTCCGCCTACAAGACCGCCCTGACAGAACACCACCAACGCATCAGAATCACGAAGAAGAACTTTATCCAGAACAGAATACTCGCCAACTCCCGCAACTCTAAGGAACTCTTCAGCATTATACAAAAATTCACCAAACCCCTCAGCGAATCCTCTGACGTCCCTCCCTTCCAGGACCTCTGCAACAAACTCAGCTCCTACTTCCATCTCAAGATCAGAACTCTCTACAGCAACTTCGACGAGCAGAACCTAGGCACCGACCCTACACCTCCAACTGACAAAGCAACCCAGCCTACCATCACCTCCTGGACCCCCGTCACCACAGAAGACACTTCCAAGACCATAAGAAGTATACACTCAGGAGCACCCACTGACCCCTGCCCACCACACACCTTCCACAGAGCCGCCTCTACCATCGCACCCAAACTACGACATACCATCAATTGCTCAATCGAAACAGGCACTTTCGCTGATGACTGGAAACTCGCAGAGGTCAAGCCCCTCCTCAAGAAACCCACCGCAGACCCAAAACCTCAAGAACTACAGACCCATCTCTCTCCTCCCCATCGCAGCCAAAGTTACCGAGAAGATCATCAACAAACAGCTCACTAACTTCATAGAAGCCAACTCGATCCTCGATTCCTCCCAATCCAGATTCAGCAGCAACCACAGCACCGAGACCGCCTCCTAGCCACCACGGATGACATCTGCACCCTCCTCGACCAGTACCACACGGCAGCCCTCATCCTACCAGACCTCTCAGCAGCATTCGACACCTTCGCACATTGCACACTAACCACCAGACTCTACAACGCCAGAATCCAGGAAACCGCCCTCGAATGGATTCGCTCCTTTCTCACCGGCCGAACCCAAAGAACCAGACTCCCACCCTTTCTCTCCGAACCCACAGAGATCCGCAGTGGAGTATACCAAGGATCCTCACTCAGCCCCTCACTCTTCAACATCTACATGGCCCCTCTCGCCATCATTGTCAAAAAACACAGACTCAGCATAGTATCGTAAGCTGATGCCACCCAGCTCACCCTCTCCCTCACCAACCTGACATCACCAGACACAGCTTCCAGGAAGGTATGAAAGAAGTCGCCTACTGGATGAGCAACAGCTGCCTGAAGCTCAACTCAGAGAAAACAGAAGTCCTCATCTTCGGTTCCACCCCCTCAGCATGTGACGACACTTGGTGGCCCCCCACCTTCGGCGAACCTCCCACATCCATCGACCATGCTTGCAAGCTCAGCATCATACTCAACTCCTCCCTCACCATGCACTGACAGATCAACGCCGTATCCTCCACATGCTTCAACACCCTTCCGCATCCTCTGCAAGACCTTCAAATGGATCCCCCCGAAATCCAGAAGGATCATCACCCACACACTCATAACCAGCAGGCTGGACTACGGAACGCCCTCTATGCAAAAATAAACAAATCTCTACTCCTCAAACTCCAGACAATCCAGAACACCGCTTCTAGACTTGTCCTCGGCATCCCACGACATTACCACATGACCCAACACCAATGAGAACTCCACTGGCTCCCTGTCGAAAAGAGAGTGACCTTCAAGCACCTCACTCATGCCTACAAATCCCTCCACAATATCAAACCACAATACCTCAATGAAAGAATCTCCTTCTACACATCTAAGAGAAGCCTCTGATCCGCCGATTTTGCCCTAGCCGAAATCCCACGCATCCGCAGAGCTAGAGAGGGGAGGCGATCCTTCTCCTACATCGCAGCCAAGACCTGGAACAAACTCCCTCTCAGCATCAGACAAACCCCCACACTGCAGGCTTTCAGGAAGAACCTCAAGACCTGGCTCTTCGGATGAGACGAAGCTGCGCGAAACCCCCTTCCCCCTCAGCGCCTTGAGACCCTTGCGGGTGAGTAGTGCGCTTCACAAATCCCTGATTGATTGTTTGAAAGGTTTTCTACATTTGTTCCCACCTGCACCTTTTATTATGCCTCAGTAGGACTTGAATTTAGTCCTCACATTCCTGATGTGTCCTACATTTCACCCACTAGACAGATGTCCATTTTGGCTCTTCTCTCTTAAGACGATGTTCCACATCACCACAACATTTTCTTCTCTATTTGCCTGCTGTACACAAAATTCTTTAAGGACAAGCTAGTGCTAAGTACGGGATGCAAGCTTCTTTTCTGCCAAAAGTATTATCTCCTTTTCATGTCAGGCAAGCGATCACCCTCCTGACATTCTTTGACCAACGTCACCCTTCTAAAGAAGAGGAGAGAATCCATCGTCTTGGTTCTAAAAGAGACTTTATTTTCTACATTGACCATGCCAAGCAACATCATATGGATGATCAGCTCTTTGTTGGATTCACTCGGGCAAAGAAGGGTAAGGCATTGCAGAAAAGGACCATCTACTGCTGGATCATTCTCTGCATCAAACTTTGCTACATACTGGCTGTGAAGTAGGGGTGGGCGGAATTTGCGTAATTGCGTCACGCAAATCTCCGCGAAACGGTAAAAAATCTCCGCGAACACGCAGAAATTCCGCGAACACGCGGAATTGCTTGTTCGCGATGCTTTTTTCCTGTTCGCAATTGCTGTTTGCGTGCTCGAGGAGAAATATCTCGCGAACATGCATTTTGAGAACGCGAACAAGCAAAAATTTCGCGAAATCGCGGAAAGCAGACTTTTGAGCAATTTCGCGTTCTCCGCGGAACGCGAAAATACGCAAATTCCGCAAATTCCGCGAGCGGACCGGATTTGCCGCCCAGGCCTACTGTGAAGCAGCCCCCAGAGGGCTTGTGGGCTCATTCCACCACAGCCAAGGTTGCTACCACTGTCTTGGCAAGCAGAGAGCCTGTCCTGGACAGTTTACAGGCTAGTACGTGGATGCCAGTTCAGATGTTCATAAAGAACTACTGTCTTGACAACAATGTCTATGGAGAGGGGTATTTTGTTCACTCAGTCCTGCAGAACTTTCTGTTCTGAGCCCTTTCACAGACCCAAAACCTGGGAGGTAGTGCTTTGGTATCTCTTCCAATGTGAGGTATCTGTGGTTAGAAGCATCTTTCAGAAGAATAAGGTACTTACCTTTGTTAATTATCTTTGTGGTGAATACTCTGACTACCCGCTGATTCCTCACCAACCTTTCCACCACCCCATTCCATAAACAGTTCTCTTTTTCTGTCTTAAAAGATCCCAAGCCTAGAGATCTGCTCACTGGTCAAACCAATCTGCTGCTGTGCATTGTGTTTGTCTGGTGGTGCCTACATCCTACGAAGCAAATTATGTCATCTTGCATGCGTGGCGCTAACATGAGGCTCCAAACATTACTTATGGAGCGGAACGACTCTGGTGTGGGGTGGTATGATGCCACCTACTGGCTACTGAGGCACTGCTGAAAAGTTTCCGTATCCAGTCTGATGTTCAGGGAATAATCACAAGGTGAAGAATCTGTGGTTGGATAAAGTGACCACCAGAAAGAGCATTACAAGAGGTATGTAACTTGTTTTTCACTTCTGTAAGGTGAAATGCCAGAGATGATGACAGATTACATTGATGTTATAAAAATTACACCTGTGTTTAGCTAATTTGTAGAATAACAGAAAGAAAGGACTTCATCATGGAACAGCATAAATATAATTGAACTCTGTCTAACATTCCTGTTGAAAAGAAACACTTTTCACTGACACAAAACATGATTTGACTCCATGTATTGTGTTCTAGCTGCGGTTCTTCTTAGGGCAGGTGTGCATTGCCCCCCTGCCCACTGTGATCTGTAGTAAATTTGAACAATAAGATAACAATTACATGATTTCCGGAGAAATGGGGGGGTGTCCTTGAGGACTAGAGGAAGGCTGGCCAGACACTGCAAAGTATGCATGTCAGTTTGGTCGCTGTCTTTTGATGGCCAGTCTGGCATGCGCCCTTTGTAGGTCTCCATTCAGTTGTCTTAGACAGCTTGTTGGAGACAAAGCACAGGCCTCCAGGGCCTGATGGAGCGTCTAGTTAGCTCGAGCCATCCAATCCTGGAGCGGCTCTTATGAGCAGCATCAGGATTGCTTAAGGCAGTTTGCAGGTTGAATCGTGCCCGGAACCAGACAGGACTCAGAGGACGCAGCCAGAGTAAGTGCTTTTATTTTATTTTTTTATTTTATTGTAATGCATGCCAGTGTGTTTTGTTTTTTTAATGCTTGTTCTATTGTTTGTTTTGGGAAGCAGTGGGGCACTTCACTCGCCCCACCACTTACATGTGTTACTAGCTGCCCCTGTTGTTTTGATCTCTACATGCTATGAAATGACTTGTGCAAACTGTGTTTCTTTGTAGTCACTGAAGTGCCATATAACCTGTATTTTCAGCATTCTTGACAAAGGGTTTCCTCTCCAAGTAATTATTGGAAATATCCGTCACAACGCAGTTTGTATTTTTATTTATATATTTCCCATCAACATTTTTAGATAAGAGTAATGTTAAAGGGCCTGATTTATACTCCGGAGGGGGACTACTGTTCATCAGGGTGGTAGTGGACTACATGCCTGCCACCCTGGCAATTGCTAGTCTGTCCTAATCAGAGAGGACTGCCACCCCAGTGGTCATCTCTGTATGTTGAAATAAACTGCCACCACAGGGGCTACCTTCAAGGTACAAAATGTTTGGTAGACGGTCGCCATTGGTTCTGATGGCCATTCACCAAAACAAACACCCACATTAACTCTCAAAGTTGAAAATCAAAAAACTAAATGACACCCTGCATATATCTCTTCTTTCAACAGTTTAGCAGCCACCACACTTTTACAAAGAAGCTTCTTACTAATGATTTTAGGGGAACGGTGCCACTAAAGTGATTCATATAAATTAGGCCGCCATTTTCATTCAGACATTTTTTTCATAACCCAACTATGTAAATCACCATGAGAGGAAGAGATCTCCTATGGGAAACGTCCGTTAGGACGAAGCCGAAATCATGCTGTGCTTTCACAACACCAGCAATAGAACAAATGTATCCTTAGCACTCATTCGTTCAGCATGCAAGTCATTACAACCGCTTGCTTTAGAGAGGGCCCATTGGTGTAATGTTGGATTTAAAGTCCAAAACCGCCCCTACTGTTGTGCAGACTGGAGTTGGAACACTAAATGATCCTATTCCAAAGTTCAGCGCCCCTCTAAGGAAAGTCGTTATGACGACTAGCATGCTGAACGAATGTGTACTAACAAAGCATTTATTCTAATGACTGTGTGATGAAGGCATGAGTGCTAAACGCACGCAGGATTCTGTTGTACATTTATCTCCTATTACACCAGAGGCCTTCAAACTATGAGTTGCACCCCCTGAGGGTCCGCATTCAAAAGTGGCACTTAAAGTACCTAACAACTGTGATTCTGAGTGCTATGTGGGCAGGGGGCAGTGACTGTTGTGGTAGGTCAAAGACGAGCATAAAAAGAAAAAATTGTCTGTGACTGTTTCGCTGTTTTTTAATCTCTGGTTAACTGAATATAACATAGCATGCACAACTTACAAGAAAAATTATGCAAATCAATCAGTAGGAAAAGTATTCTTAGGTTATGAAAGCTCAGTTGGTTAATGCGATTACCTTAGATGCCTCTTTGTGTGACCAGAGTTACATGACTGGTGCAGTGGAGAATAATAATTTGTGCATTTATAGTGCCATGAGGTTCCAGTCTGTGACCGAAAGCACTGTGAATATGTGTCATTATTTAAAAATTGTATTACAGAATAAGACAGGCTGCAGAAAAATGAATATGTATTTAAGATAAAACATGATTTCAAAGTATGCATTGTATTAACACATTATCAGACTTTACCTATTGATAACATTTTTATAAGTGTTCATTAAAAGGTCTCTTGCAGACCACAGCTGATAACACTCTAACATTGCCTCTGATAAAGAACACATTTTTGTCACCATGAAGCTTCAAGATACTGGGGTGTGGCCAAGATTTGCGGCCGCAATGGACGTGTAATTCGAAGCTCCATGCTGAGCCCCTTCTTTATCCTATATTTATCTCCCACGTCCCAACTAATTTTTGCCCGCACATTGCCTGACACGCTGCGCCTGGTCTGGCAGCTACGCAAGTTATAGCCTTTACCAGGGCAGACACGTTTGCCCAAATTTCCACTGTTGCCGTGCTATGGACTGGAGCGGTGGAGCCTGCTGGAGGTCTGGAGCTCTGAATTGTGCGTACTACACCCTCTTGGTGCGGCGGACCTCGATCCTGCATATGGACACTAGCGGATACCCGGGGACGCCTGGGCTCAATTCGACCATCTGGCGCAGAGAAAAAGAGAGTGGCACCACCATTCGCTGATCTCAGAGGGGAGCGGAAATGGTCGTCCCTGCTTCGCCCTGACGGTAACTTATAGCGTGATGCCCAGGCGAATGAGCAGATCCTCGATTGAGGGAGCCAGCGTTGTTGCCACCTGGTGAGTCCGTTATTTCACATATGGACTTGGACTCCTGCTGGGAAGGACGCGGTGGTCCTAAGTGAGTCTTATGCCCCACCCCCCTCATGGATGGGACCCTGCAATTACTGTGCCATGGCAGGGCACCTCTCTGGACTCCCCACTGGGTTTGCGACCACAGGCTAACCAACACCCGCAGACCTAGCTGGCTGAGCGCTGTGGCACAGGCGGTGAGCGTGCCGTGGAAGCAACCGGCGAATAATTTGAACTGAACTGTCTCTCCGTGCTGACTGTTTCATTGGCCTATGCGTGGTGTTGGAGCTATATTTTCCTCTGCTCTGGGACCACCGCCCTGCACAGAATTACCAAAGAGAGATTCCAACTGACAGGAACTCACTAAATTAAAACTTCCACATCTTGGTGCCTGGCGAATGTCTGGGGGACTCTGTGCTCGGTGCGACCCCTGCAATTGCTAACTGGATAGACAGCACCCTGGTTAGCTTGAGAGTCGGGTGTTGGTAGAATTCTGGTTGACCGGCCAAGCTATGTGTTTGTACATCACGAAGCTCAATGGCTCATTCGCCAGTGGTTCACCTCTGAGGCCCACTTGAACCAGTGACTAGAGCTGCATGACACTATCACATGCCTGCCAGACGCAAAACCGACAACACATATTGAGACTGCCGTCAAACTCTAGTTTAGGCAGATTACATTAAGTCAAAGACAGACCAGTATTTACCCCATTTGGCACTCATGTATGGGCCCCTCTTCTGGATGTTCCCCCAGCGCACAAAATATATCACCTGGATGACAATGCCAATGCTCTGCGACACAGTCCTGAATTAATAATATGTGGCAGGAAACTGTGAGGCCCGTGGGCATGTCCATCATTGTAGACTATCTGCCTGTACCTGTGCAGTGGCCCCATTGCTCATTTCTCCTCTACTGTCTGAGCTTCACCGTCCTGGATCCTGATAGCACCCATTATTCAGGCCTTCTTGTTGGTCCCTTTCTGGTGACCCCTGATTGCACCTCTACTGTGCATGCACTCTTCTACACTCCATCAGGTGTCCCGCATCAGCCCACGTATACTATGAAGCCCAGGGGTACTAAATCCCAGTGCAAAGGGGGCAGTACAGCTGAACCGACCTTGGCTCAGGGGGACAAGACCCGCAATAGCCTGCAACATTTGGAAAAGACACTTCAAACGCACTCTGCACAGTTTCACAGAGTACTTCAGGCCATCTTAGACACTAAACCTCCCGGGAATCCCGTCTCGACTCAGTCTCACTGGACGTTAATTTATTGTGAGCCAATCTGTTGGACGTAGTTGATGAAACTGAATCTGTGTTGGTAGTTCTCCAGCCCTCCAATAGAGACCTACAAGAGCGACTGCAGAAGATGGAAACGGAGATCGCCCTCTTACACCAGAGGGCTGAGGATGTTGAGAGTAGATCCCGACGTAGCAACATCCGCCTGGTGAGTTTCCCTGAATGCTCAGAGGGCCCCAGCGTGGAATTATTCTTAGAAGTCTGGCTAGTCCATAATGTCCTCAACAGCGAGGCCCCGAATTTCTTCTCGATCAAGAGAATGCACTGTACTCCAGGCTGGTCTCCCCCTCTGGGAGCCCCTCAATGCCCCATCCAAGGGAGGCTCCTCGACGACCCAGATCGTTACCGGCTCCTGCCATGCTTCCGCACTAAGCTCCCATGGACCTATGAAAACGCTCAAATAATGGCATACCCCGGTTACACCATGGAAGTGCAACGATGACTGGGGACTTACCAGTGAGTCAAACAATGCCTATGGGACCTGAACTTTAAATATGCGCTCTTATTTCCAGCCAAATTGTGGGTTGTGGACAGAGACTCGACCCATATATTTCAATTGCTGGAAGACGCCTGAACATGGCTGCACACTAAGGATCTCCTGAAAACGACATTCGCTGAACGTTTGGATGAGGATTGGTTGGTACACAAGCCACAACTGCAGCGTCATAGGCCCCCGGAACTGTGACCCACCAAGGTCCAGGCAGGTGAGGAACAGGCAAGGGCAATGGCAGAGGCATCTCTCCATGGAGTAAAGGCATTTGCTTCTCTCTAAGATGAACGCCATCTGGAGTCAGGCTTGGACTCAGGCACCTCACTCCTCAGCAAGTGGGGGTCACTGAGGACCAAAGGTTACCTTGAGATCAGCTGATGACTTGTAGATATAGACCTGGAGTCCTGTCAATGACCTGAGACTGTTGGGTACAGGTGTGTAGCACTGTGGCCTCCTCCTTTGCCTGAGGTGTCCTTTTCTGGATAGCACCCGGAGTACCTTACACTGTGTCCTCTCAGAGAATAGACACAGAACACAGATACATGATACTAGAGGGTATGTTAGATGGCTCACTCTGGTACTGGCGGTGGTGTACGCTCCCAATACCCGCCAATGTGATTTTTTCAACACTCTTACTCCAGCGAGATGCACGACCCATCTTCTGCCACCCTCTGGAACGGTGATTTTTATTGCGTTCCTGATGTGATGTTAGACCGCTCTGCACCCCCTTTCCCGACAGCACCACCTACTCGTAATGGCAACACCTTTGCCAATGGTTAACCAACATGTGTCTTCATGATGCCTGGCAACTCACACACCTGTCGGGTAATGAATACTCCTTCTACTCATCTGTACATGATATCCACTCTAGAATTGACCTTTTACTTTGCACACCCCACCTCATAACATAGACGACCGCAGTGGAATACTCACACGCACCCCCTCTGACAATTCCCCAGTACTGCTCACTATCCGATGGAGACGTTCACGGCCCCTCATACCCACATAGCACCTCCAAGTGGAAGCACTGGCCAGTCCCCCCTGTCGAGCAGAACTTGCCCAGTGTTTTGAAAGCTATTTAATGATTAATTAAGGTATTGCGTCCTCCTGAGTGATTGAATGTGGCTCTCATAAAGTGGTGGTATGTGGCCATTGTTTATCAACCTCTTGGGGGGGTGCAGAAGAGGTTGTCGAAAGACCTCTTCGGAGGGCCGGATTGCCACCCAGACAGCTAGTGCTAAACAACTTCAATGACTCCGCAAACAATGCTCATAGGCAGAACTTACCCTGAGCAGATATGACTTGCTCTGCATCATGCTGAAGGGGATCGAGCAGGGAAACTGTTCGCATGGTTGACATGCAACAACTGTAAGTGCACTATACTCGGCAGATGGCGTTTTATTCACCACACTACTGGATATTAACGAAGCCTTTTGTGACTACTATTGCAAGCTGTATTCTGTCCTACTGTTGCGGCAGCTCATACCATGCAGGAATATTTTGATGCCCTACACTTGATGTAACTGAATGATCTGCAATGAGCAGATTTAGATTCACCTTTGCAATTGGAGGATATATGCGTCGCAGTGTCCCAACTTGCCCGCGGCAAGACCCCGGGCATGGACGGACTGCCCATTGAATACTATGCCACTTTTCCCACACAGACCACACACCGACTTCTTGAAGTTTTCAATAAGGCTAAAGAACAGCGCAACATGCCAGATACACTTCATGAAGCACTTATAGTAGTTTTGCCAAAACCGGGTAAGCACCCACTAGACGTCCGTTCCTATTGACCTTTATCCCTCCTCAATCTAGACTGCAAGATTCTGGGCAAGACCTTGGCAAACCGCATTCTCCCCTAATGCAGTCATTGGTCCACCGAATCAATCTGGGTTATTTCCGGGCCGCAGCACCTTTCTGAATGTGCGGCGTCTATTACACCTTTTACATAATACACCAGAGTACAATCCCGACCAGGTTGCGGTATCGCTAGATATAGAAAAAGCCTTCAACACCCTAAGTTGGGACTACTTATTCTCTACCCTCTCTAATATGGGGTTCGGCCCAGCATTCCTCTCCTGGATATGCACTCTCTATGCTAATCCTGAGGCACGTGTTAAAACGGGACAAGTGATTTCTAATAAATTCCCCGTCTGCAGAGGTACCAGACAAGGCTGTCCCTCTCATTTTTGTCCTCGGCCTGGAACAGTTGGCTTGGTAGCTTCACCAGCAAGCAAACAACTGGGGCATACGCGAATGTGTAGTATATCACATCATCTCGCTATATGCTGATGATGCCCTGATCTTTCGGCATGATGTGCACTCATGCCTGATTGGATTTAATACACATCTTAGACCACTTTGGCACGATCTCGGACCTACGGGTAAACTGGTCTCAATCCTGTGTATTCCCATGTGTGCTAATTAATGATCGTGTGGAACACCCATATTTCACACTTGCGATGATATTATGACACCTTTAACTACTTAGGCATACAGATATATTACTCTATACACGAACGCAGAGAGGGTAACTTGGACATGAAAGCTAGATTGGAGCTGCATCACAACTTCTCAGTAAAGTCTATAGAGAAATATCCATAGATATTGAAGAATCCTAATTCAGTGAAGAGAGTCGCTGCTAATGCAAAATATATAATGTTTCTCTTATTTATTATTCAATTTGTACAAAACCATCAGCCAATGCATTTCGTCCTTTTTACATAGGAGTTCTTCAGGGCACTATCAATATGAGGCAACAAATCATCCACTGGGTTGTGACCTGGTTGCAAGAATTATCTTGAGTGAAAATTGTAGCTTGGCATCTGTTCAGAGTTTCAAACTAATAATCCAAGTGGATCTGGTACAAATTGTATGTCGTAATCCAATGCCCTAATATATGAGGGTTCAAGGATCGCATAGTGTGATAGCCATAGAACGATATTGGACATGCAAGTTCAATTTGGGACTAGCACATTGTGATGGAGACTATCCACCCTGACAAGTGCACTTCGTACAGAGTGCAGCCTGGCGTACTTCCGCCTTCGAAGCAACCTCAAAGAAGGCGGAAGTGATTTCCCTAAAACATTTAGTCTTTCTCATTCTGTTTTTTTCTGATTATCTGTTCGTGGCCTTGGGACTTTGGGCACTTTCCCACTGTAATGCAATGTGAAAGTGTGTGAAAGCATGTGCGCCCTTGCTACACATACTAGGAAGTGGTGCTTACCTGATTAGTTTAGGTGCTGTACCTGTGAGTACCCTGTAAAGAGGTATACCACAAACCCAGGGCAGGTATTGCACTGGCTACTAGTGCGTCGCAGCACTGATTGTGCCACCCACAAGAATAGCCTTTTAAACATATCTCAAGTGTGGGCATTTGTAGTTCTGACAAGTTAGCCTTTCTAAATCATTGGCCAATGCTGAGGGTGCCTTCACTAACGCTATAGCACTCTTAGGGTGAGCCCTGGTGGAGGGTGGAGCAAGTGGTAGATGAAAGGCAGGGCAGGTACACATGTGAGTTCCCTGCCCAGGTAGAGAAAAAACCCCATGTGTGTTTCCACTGCCTTTGAGGTTTGCTCTCCCCATAGGTTGAAATGGGGGCATGGCTGAGATTGCTTTAAAAAACTGCAGTTGTGGCTTACAGTGGAGCCACCTTATGTTGTTTACTATTGTAGTCACAATGACAAATCCTCCCTTGGGGTAAAAGTGGATTTGTCATTATCTTAGAAATGTCACTTCTAGAAAATGGGCATATATTTGCGCTAAACTCTTTTGTGTGCCTTCAAGTAAATCCAGTCTACACAGGTGGCTGGGGGAGCACATCTGTGCATTCCCCAGAGACAGCCATAAACATTGGGCATTGAAGTGGAATGACAGACCTCTGCCTTTTGAGGACTTGGTTGGATAGATTGGAGGGAGAGGTTTTGACATTGACCTCTGGGAAGTCAGATCATGGCCCCACTAAAGATTAAGATGATCTGCATTCAAAGGCCTGATGCCAGACAGGACTGAAATTTAGGGGAGACATCTGGGGTTCAAAGGGGAATCCTCGGAACCACACCCAACTTCAAAGGCAAACTACAGTATAACTACTGGTGCCATACTTCAGCAGGGCAGAGATACACTTGTGGGGACATGGGACAAGACATCCTGGACTGTGTGGTGCACACAGTCAGAGGAATCTACTGTGCACAAGGTCTAGACTGCCATTGGAAGGGACCATGCACCCTGCCTGAATAGTGGCTGGCCTGAGCAGAGTGTTCCGCCTTGCCCTCAATGCGGTGAATCAACTGCCCTCTCCTCACCCGGCCTGATGACTTTGTATTGCCAGGTACTATCGCCCGCAGCAGGCCTCAGTGGTGGGAGTAAGTGACAGGGCTGAGCAACACTCATGTGAGCAATCAGAAGTGGGTCGAGAGACTGCCTGACCCACCTAGGCTTCTCAGAACTGGGCTGGTGCCAGAAGGTGAATTGAGGGACCTCTTGATTGAACTGGGACAGCCACCAGCCGTTTCTGTTCCGCAATGTTCGCATAAAAAGTGGGTAAACTTCCCAGGTGGTGGCCAACTCCTCATTTGTCAATTGTTGTCTGGTTACCCCCGATAGTTACTTCAGCCTTCTCATCTAGGCCCCAACTAAGTGTGGTACTGGCCTTAAACCAGTCTAGTAAGGGATGTTTTTTTTTTACTCTTACCTGTGGGCAGAGTGGGGGGGGGGAACTGGGAGGTGTGGGAGGGATTGTGCCTCAGGGTCCGCATTCATAATATCCACTGATTTGCCAGATATCATTACGGTGCCGAGTGCCTGTGTGTGCAAGTGAGCTTCATATGTACTTGCCGATATCCTTTGCATCGTGGTACAGTGCTGTGTGAGTGTGTGCTGCATGAGAACAATCTGATGATAGTTCCACAACACAAAAGTGTTGTTTTACTTATTGTTTCATTACCTAACATATATATTCTGTTTTGACATTGGTTTTACCCATGCGGCTTTGGCCCACAGTGCTGCTGAAAAGTCTTATAGATTCCTGTGTGTACACATTGCTAATATCGTTGTGACCTGGGGTGCACCCTTGAAATGTGTGGATTTGAATTGTGTTATTTGCCAGGGTGGACTCAGTTCTGACTACGTATCGCACCGCATAATGGTGCTGGGAAAAAATAGGATTTTTTCCAAGTATGCATATTACTGTTGTCATTTTAACACTGTTGGACCTAGTACTGCTAGTAATATTTCCAAGTGTGATTTATGCCCAAAAATACATGATGTTCATGTTTTGCTAATGTCTGTGTTGAATACAATCTTTATTTGCATACACCACGTGTGAAGTCTCTTTTGTAATGCTCAGTGTATTAATTGTGTGAGAGTTCTGTGCCAATGTTTTACACACTGCCTTTGTGAGAAGCCTGACTGCTCAATGCCAAGCTACCCATGGGTGAGTCCAGGTTATACAGTGAGAGTAATCACCTAACCCTGACAGGAGTGGTAGGTTCTACCTGGCTTGGGCACTGCCTCAGCCAACCAGAAAGTACCAGTTCCAACAAGTACCATGATTCTAATAGAGCTACATTCATATAAATAAGAATCCCCATTGCATCATATGCGCTAGGGATAAATAACATACCCATTATTGAAAATCCATCTTTTTATGAAATTTCATATAATTTCAGGAGTGTTCCTTGAAATCTATGATAGTTGTATATTTCTAAGAGTACTCAAATGTGCAGGGGGTATACTTGCAGACCTTCCAAAAGGTGTAGAAATATAAACCAAAAGTTGGTTTGAGCATGTGTTTTGGGGGTTTTTACTCCACAGTGAAAATGTTTTACCATTGGAAACACCAATAATCCTACACTTGCATTACTTCTATATTGCTCCCTTGTAAACACTTTTCCTCCTGCTCTTGAAAGGGGTGTATGTGTATGCATTCCAGGCTGATAAACTACCTGCTACGGATATGCAATTACTGATGTATGGGTATGTAGGGTTTCACCTACTTTCATAGGACAGACCAACCAATAACACATACTCCCACTCTAAACTTGCAATTGTGAATATTCCACACTAATGGCTTAGTTATTGTTTCTTTAAATCCCATTTGTGAGGGCTAATTTTATTTAGTCCTAATTTTATGAATCAAGATTGCCAATTTGCACTAACAAATGGATTTTGTTTTCACTTTCGGTAAAATTGGGAGATGTTTGTGAATCAGCCCATTAAAGAACCAAGGGATAGATTTACAAGCGTTGAGTTTGGGATTTGGAAGGGGCGTGTTTATGACATCCCTTACAAATACCGATTTGCAGTGGTATGTATTAATGTTTTGAGACTCATTTCCGGTCATATTTTACCACTAATTCAAAGTTGGTAGGAACCCATGCGCAAACGGGCCACTGTCTACTCTTAAAAAATTAATTTTAAACATTGAATTTTTTTCTCTTGAAGCACATCCCATTTTACTTTAAGGAAAATGGACTGCATTTCAAAGAAAAAAGATAGCTTTATTTAAAAACAATCACAGACATGGTGGTCTGCTGACCCCAGCAGGCCACCATCCCTGGAATGGCTATCATTCCTGAATGGGTCGCAAACTGCAACCTACCTCATTATTATTCATTGGGTAGGTCGATGTGCTACCCACTAGGAATCGCTTACAGAAACTCAACAAATTTCATACATTAGGAATAATGATTTCCTAAATGCGATTTGCAGGAATTAGCAATTAGGAAATCGCTAAACCTAATCTTAGTACTTCTCCTTAGTGATCTCGCTATTAAAGGGTCCACTGAAACATCACTGAACATTTTTATGGGACTTTGTCCATACATTCTTCTGACATTAGTAAGTGTCTCAACCTTGGATGAACCGGCTTCATAAGTGTATCACAAATGAACAATTCAAACACAATTTCTTGATTTTAGCTTACATTTATTCTGTCAGAAGGCTAGGCAGTCCTTAAGGTGAAAAACACCTCCTTTCTGCTCACCCACTGTTTCATTTAAAATGTACTGCTGTTCCTAGAATTATGGGAGTGTGCAAACTGGCAAACCCAATAAATCATTGCTTGCACCACAGTTATTTCGTTCTCGTAAATTGGCTTTAGCAAGCTTGTGCATTAGTAAAACTCAGGACTCCATATCTGCACAGCCTTTAATAAGAGGAACTTTTCATTTTGTCCATATGCTGTATCTATTTTAGATTTTGTTTTTAAAAATATGCTGTTCTAATAATGATTCATATGTTTTCTTTACTTTCAAAAGATACAACTTCTCGTTCAAGCGGACATTTAATCATCAACGCTTCCAAGTCTGCATTTTCAAAACTTATGGACAAACTGAGCATTCATCTGACCAATGTACCTATAAGTAGAAGTACCCTCAAATCATCTGATAACAAAGGGTCTCTGGCTAGAATCTTAGCCCAGGGTCTTCAAAGAAGTGATTCAAAGGCTCTAAAAGAAGGCCGTACTATAAATGTACCCCTGCTGGTATGTACACATATATTTTTTTTCTTTGAAATACAAGATGCATTTTGTTATGTATTTTATCCACCTGACATTAGACCTGTAAATGAAAATAAACCTACTATCATGAGCATTTATATATTTTCTAAATTGTCTGAAAACAATTTTTTATAGCAAATTAGAGTTTTCTTTGGTTAATGCCTGTAAATACATATGGTAGTTTTATAGCAGCTGCAGTGGGCATTAGCAAACTACATTTGACTTATTTCTTCAAACAAGATATATTTAGATGAGGAACCTTTAAATAATGTAAAGCAAGAGCCTTCCTTGGTTAAAAAGTATGATCATAGACACATCCGATAAAGCACAGTCTACACACTGCCGCACCCTAACAGCCCATCTCTCAAGGAACTTCAACAGAATATTACCTGATTCTGGCTATATTTCATTGTTTATTGAAACAGCACACAGCAGCTTTCAAATCAACCCCTCTGTTGCAACATGTTGAACACAAAGCGGAGAATAAACTGAAGCTATCAATATCAGGTGGATGGGGACTTTGTTTTTCTCTTGTCGCAAATGGGCTGATTCACATAATGGGGCCATTTGCAACACCAAAAAATCCTTTTTGTATGCACAGAACCCTATTTTCCAATTCAGTAACCTATTACCGAATCGCATAATGGGTTAACAATTGGGTATTAGGAAGGGGCGTGTGAAGGGCATCCCTTCCCAACAACTTCTCGCAGTGCCATGTATGAATGTGTTGCAGCCAAAATGCAGTTGCATTTTACCTCCTACTTCAAGTAGGTGGTAACCCTATCCCAAACGGGAAGGGGTTTCCAGGGGACTCCTTCCCCTTTGTGAATGGTTGCAAAAAAACGCTTTTAAGAGCAGGTAGTGGTCACAGGGACCACTGCCTACTCTTGAAATGTGAAACTGAAACTTTTCATTTTTGTTTTTGAAACGCATCCCATTTTCCTTTAAGGAAAATGGGCTGCATTTAAAAAACAAAAGCGTTGTTTTGTGTAAAAGTAAAACAGCCATAGTGGTCTGCTGTCCCCAGCAGGCCACAAACCCTGTGTTCTCTAGCCCTTCCCAATGGGTCAAAAATTGGGACCAACCTCATGAATATTAATGAGGTAGGTAAATTGTGACCCCCATTAGGATTCGCTAAATGTGTAAAGGACACATGCGTACATAGATATTTGCGATTTCCTACTAGTGAATCACAAAAATGTGCTATTAGTAATGTGCAAACTAAATCCTACGTACATATGGCCCTTAAGCTCTACTCATTGAATTATAATAGCCATAAAACCAACCTTGAAGAATTATTTTGTAACCAAAGTAAAATTTACTTTTGCTTTCTTTATTGTGCATCAAGAGAAAGTGTGACAGAAGCCAAAGCACTGGTGAAAACATACAAAATGAAACACGTAAATGCAATTATATTAAATGTTCACTGAAAAAACCATAGGTTTCAGGCATGTTATAGTTAGGAATTAGCATTTAAAAAACCTTAGAAATTCACTGAAAAAAACATAGGTTTCAGGGGCGTTATAGTTAGCTGGACATTTCCCTCATACAAATCCCAAGAAATTCCCCCGTTATAGTTAGTTCAGCTAACTATAACTCGCGCCCCCGCAATGCACTGCTGATGACGTCACATATTACATCACTCATGACATGGTCAGTGACATCACTGATGACATCACTGATGACATCTCAAATGACATCACTCATGACATCATCCAGTGTCTGTGTGTTTCTATAAACTTTAAATATGTTTATTATATATAGGGAAAGGCATATTGAAGAATGAGTGAGTGTATAAGTGTGTGAATGGATGATTTTGTAGGTGCGTGAGTGACTCTATAAGTGAGTAATTAAACGTATCTTACTGAATGCATGGGTTAATGACTAAACTGTGTGAATGACTGTATGCGTCTGTCTGTTGGTGTGTAAGTGGATGCATGGTTTTGTGAATAGGTACATGAATGTGTATATAAGTTATTGATTGTGTTAGACCTGACATCCTTGGCGTGGGTTTTTCCCCTATCTTTTGCCTCTGCTACCTGGATTTTTGATGCTGTGATGGATTTCGTTTTGCTGGTTTAGATGCTTTGGACACTCTGCCACTGCTAATCAGTGCCAGAGTGTAAGTGCTCCCTGTGTAAAATATCGTATTGATTGGATATACCTGATTGGCATATCTGTATCACCATGAAGTCCCTAGTAAAGTGCACTGTGTGTGCCAGGGCTGGTGATGACAGATGCTACTAGTGGGTCAGCAGCGCTGATTGCGCCATCCACCTGTGTAGCTCTAAAACCGTGTCTCAGGCCTGCCGCCGTAGGCCTGCCTGCAGTCTCCGGACTGCCATGTCCTCCTGGCCAGTGTCCACACTGGCCGGGCCTAACCCTTCCCTTTTCGTACACGTCAGTCATCCCTATGGAAGGCCCAAGGTACCCCCCTGGGCAGGGTGCAGTGTATGTAGAAGGTAGAGCATGTACTAGTGCAGGTAACATGTTCTGGTAGTGAACACCGGCCATTTTGTGTGTTCACTACTGCAAGGTTATCTTGTTCCGTAGGCTAAACATGGGGGAGGCGGGTGCCAATGGCTATCCGCCTATCTTCTCATAGGAACAAGATAAGACATGAGTGTATGATATCCCTGAGCTCAGCATTTAATAACACATCTTTTAGGAGAGGTTGTTTTTAAATCCTGAGTTGGAGAATAGTACTTTTTAGAGAGTAGCTGTTCTCTTGTCTGACCCTTCTGTGTGCCTGGGCGCGCTTGTGGATTGACTGTCTGGTTTGAGAGTGACAGGGGCTGGGGATCCCCCGGGAGGTTGGCTGAGTCAGCCCTCTGCTGAATGGCGACATTTGCAAGGAGAGTGGAGGGAGGAGATAGCACCTGGGATTGAATAGGGCTGTGCCTGCCTGCCACTCTGCTGGCTCCACCTCCTGCTGGGCGGCTGACGACTCTGCCCCTCGCTCTGAAAAGAATGTAGAGGCCAGGAAAACAAAGTGCTCCAGCAACACCCAGAACTGGATCAGACCGGGCTCAGGACCCACTTGCACAAAGACTTCAAAGCCTTTTAGGGGTATAAGTACAAGACCCCTGACAACAGATTTTTAGATTCGACCATCGAGAGGAACCTCTGCTGAAAGACGGACCGCTGAAGAACTAAAGGAAGATTGCCGTGCTGTGTGCTCTAAAGGCTGACCTGTTCTGCTGTACAACTGAAGCTGAGGAGAAGAAGGGGTCTTGCTGTGTGCTGACCCTCTCCACTTGACCAAACAAGACTTTGCTGTGTGCTGTGTCTTCAACTGAATCTCCAAGGGCCCGAGAAGAGCTGGCCTCCTGTTTCGCAACCCAGGGATAGAAAGGTTGCCAAGAACTCAAGACTCTGCTGTGTCCCACCTGCGCTGTTGTGTGCAGCAGGGACCGTGGACTGTTCTACCAAGCTTCTCAACATCTGCCTGTGAGGTGGGCTGGCTGCTCTCTGTCTTGCTGGAGAGTACCGCACCGAGCCGGGCCTGACACCGGTTGCCGCATCAAGAAGATCGACGTGCTCATCGGCACGTGCCTTGCCGCGACCCGGAGGCCTGGAGCAGATCGAGAGTCGTATTTCCCTGCTCTACGAAGCCGCGCTGTGAGTGGCTGACTCCGGTGACGTCGACATCGTCACTGGGGGCTCGTCGAGGGAGTTGTGTAATCCTTGCACCGAACAGCCCGAGGAGCGCTTGTACAACGAGTGCAGCGACACCGCCGGAGCAACGTAGCTGCCTAAACATCGAGAGCCTACAAACTGATTCATTCTCAGTGAGTATCGAATCACTCAAGAGACTAGAGACTATCATCTTACGATCCCGACCAACCAAGAAAGCGAATATTGTGTAAACCTGTGATGCTTGATTTCAACTGCAGAAACTAGATAAAGATATATTATTTTTGATATAACTCACCTGTGTGGTCTAAAGTTTGTGGTGTGCGGAGGGGGGATCATTGTGGTGTCTACGTGCAAATACCTTACACATTGCCTTGCGGATAAGCCTGTCTGCTCGAGCCAAGCTACCTAGAGGGTGAGCAGGGGTTATCTACCGTGTGTGTCCCTGTACCCTGACTAGAAGCAAGGGTCCCTATTTGGTCTAAGGTGTATACCTCTGCCAACTAGAGACCCCCAGATCTAACATTGGTGGTCAGCGGTGCGGATTAGAACCAGTATTTGCACTTGACCTGCAGTGATTCTTCGTACATCACTAATCTAGTAAGCAGTTGCATCGCACGAAGTTTTTGCGAAGACTATTCTTGAAGGATCGACGAAGCATCATGTCTCTGAATGGAGTAGGCGAGGAGCCGGAATTGCAATTCGAGGTGAAAAAGTTGCTCGAGTATAAGAAGGAGCAACTAAAGCAATTCTGCAAGCAGCTTGGATGCCCAGCGAAGGGCAGCGCCAACAAGACGGAGCTACAGAAAGCTCTAAGGGCCTGGTGGGAGGCCAAGAATGGCGCAACCGAGGAAACTACTGAAGGGGATGGCACACCGGAGCACGGATTTGGATCCGATGATCTGCCAGTGAATAGGCCAGCATCTAGGGCTGGCAGCGCCCATTCCAGTAGGAGCCTCTCTCCAGAGGAGCTGGAGGAAAACCAGAGGGTTAGAGCCCATGAGATTGAACTTTTTAAACTCAAGGCTCAAGCGGAAGAAAGGAAACTGCGCCTTGACAGTGAGAAAGAGGCGGAGGAGAGGAGGAATGCTCTCGCTTTGGAAGAAAAGAAACTCCAGTTGGCTCATGAGTTGAGCATGAGGGAGCTGGACATTAAAGCCAAACAAGTGGCGTCCAGTCCGAATGGTGGCAGCGCACAACCAGTACAGGCGGGTAAAGTATACATACCGAAAGATTTGGTGCAGAATTATCAGAGGGGTGAGGATATCTATGCATGGTTTAGATCCTATGAGCTTGCCTTGAAGATGAATGAAGTGCCTGAGAAAAGTTGGGGAGCAGGTTTGTGGAAGCATTTTGAGGCCTCTGGGAGGGATGTCTTAGCACCCTTAGAAGCAGCAGGGACCTTAACCTACCCCACTATGAAGGAGGCCTTATGCCTCAGGTATGGGCTTACACCAGAACAGTACCGCCAGAAGTTTAGTAACTTCAAGAAACTTGATTCGAGTACGTGGGTGGAGTGTGTGAGTATGTACACGCGTGCACTGGAAGGTTGGATAAAGGGCAGCAAAGTTACTGATTATGTGGGGTTGTGTCACTTGATTAGTTTGGAGCACTTGAGTAGTCTATGTGTTCCAGAGCTGCGCCAGCATCTTTTAGACAGCAAGTTAACTGATCCCAGTGAGCTTGCTAAAGAGGCAGACCGCTGGACTAGCTCCAGGGTCAACAAAGGGGTGGTAAGTATGCCAGCCAAGGGTGGACAGGGTCCCCAGCAGAAAGGTGGGGAGGACAAGGGTAACAGTAAGGAGTTCTCTAAAGGGCCCCAAAACAGTTCCCAGGAGAAGAAGTCCCAAGCCCCCAAGCCTAAGAGGTCTTGGCCCCCTAAGGGCAACAGACCACCGCCTACTTGCTATGCTTGTAGGGAAGTGGGGCACATCGCCCCTAAGTGTCCCAAGAAATCCCCAGCACCAGCTGCTGCTCCAGTCCCAGGGTTAGCTAGTGTAGCTTTGGGAGGGGATTTGATTTCCAGTGGGTAAGAGGGATTAGCTATGATGACCCTTGTCTCGTTAGGAGACCAAGAGATGGTCCAGGATACCTTGATACCCGCTAACACTAAGAAATACGGGCAAAAGGAGACCATCAATGGGAGGGAGATAGAGGCTCTGAGAGACACCGGGGCTAGTGTGACATCTGTCAGGTGTCAGTGGGTGTCTGAAGAGCAAGTCATTCCCAATGTGCTCCGCCCAGTAGTGGCAGCTGACACTTCAGTTCGCCTCTGCAAGATGGCGCGTGTTCCCTTTACATGGGGGGGAGTCTCTGGTACCTTGGAAGTCTGTGTCAGTGATGCCTGGCCGGTAGATTGTCTGTTGGGTAACGACCTGGTGAGTTCTCCATGGAAGGATGTAGAGCACAGAACTCACTTGGAGATGTTAGGACTGCCAGCGTGGATCTGTGTATCCACACGTGCCATGACAGCCAGTAAGGGTGGATTAGTAGCACTGGAGCCTGGAACAACGGCCCAGGAACCTGCCAGGAGAGGAAGGGGCAGAGGGCGCGGGAAACCGGCCCCCACTGTTCCCACGGTCCAGGAGGAAGCAGAACCTGAGGGGGATGCCCTGGAACCCACAGGGGAGCAGGTGGCCGAACTGGGGGAGTTGCCTGAGCTGACCCATTGGCAGCAAGAGGGTGGCCCCTCCAGGGAGGAATTCTGCCAGGCTCAGAAGGAGTGCCCTTCTCTCGTCGGTGTGCGGCAGCAGGCTGCAGACCAGGCAGCAGGCCTAGGGTCCAAGGAACATTTGATTTACTGGGAGGATGACTTACTGTATAGTGAGCCTAAGTTCGCTGAGCCCGGTGCAGCCCGTGTGCTGGTGGTACCCGAGCGCTTCAGGAACTTCTTACTGGGTCTGGCTCACGACGTGCCTCTCGCAGGACATCTGGGGCAAGACAAGACCTATCACAGGCTTGTCACCCACTTCTACTGGCCTCAGATGAAGAAGCACGTCGGTACCTTTTGTAAGTCTTGCCAAACCTGTCAAGCCAGTTTAAGAGCGGAGGGAAGTGCGTGGCGCCCCTCCAGCCGCTTCCTGTAGTGAGCACCCCTTTCGAGCGGGTGGGCATTGATATCGTAGGGCCCCTGGATCCCAAGACCGCCTTAGGCAACAGGTTTATCCTGGTCTTGGTGGATCACGCCACTCGGTACCCGGAAGCAGTCCCTCTCAGGACAATCACAGCACCCGTGGTGGGCCGTGCATTGATGGGGATCTTTTCCCGTGTGGGGTTCCCCCGAGAGGTGGTCTCCGACTGGGGTACCAACTTCATCTCTAGGTATATGAAGTCTCTGTGGGAGGAGTGTGGAGTAACTTAAAAGTTCACCACTCCTTACCACCCTCAAGGAAATGGGTTGGTTGAAAGGTTCAACCGCACCCTGAAAGGTATGATTATGGGCCTAGCGGAGCCCAAGAGACGGAAGTGGGACGTCTTGTTACCATGCCTGTTGTTTGCCTACAGGGAGGTGCCTCAGAAGTCCTTAGGGTTCAGCCCCTTTGAACTGCTGTATGGCCACCCTGTTAGAGGACCTCTCACACTGGTGAAGGAGGGGTGGGAGAAATCCCATGGGAAAACCCCCCAGGATGTGTTCAGCTATGTGCTGGCCATCCGCAACCAAACGCAGCGCTTCAGGAAGCTTGCTCAGGAGAACCTAGAAGCCAGCCAGGAGGAGATGAAAAGATGGTACGACCAGAATACCATTCTGGTAGAATTTCATCCGGGGCAGAAAGTGTGGGTAATGGCGCCGGTGGAGCCTTGTGCGCTCCGTGACAAGTGGACCGGGCCATATGAGGTGGTAGAGCGCAAGAGTGAGGTGACCTACCTGATCAACATGAAGACTCCTAGGCAGCCCCTTAGAGTCTTGCATGTGAACCGCCTCAAACCCCACTTCGAGAGGTCTGAAGTGATGATGCTCATGGCTACAGACGACGGTGGGGAGGAGGATAGTGATCCTCTCCCTGACCTCCTGGCAACCAAGGAGCAAGACGGGTCAGTGGATGGTGTGGTCCTCTCGCCCACCCTGACCCCAGAGCAGCAGAGAGACTGTCGCCAGGTGTTGGGTCAGTTTGCCTCCCTGTTCTCCCTGACACCAGGTGTCACCAATTGGTGCGTCCATGATGTGGACACTGGAGATAGCCTGCCTGTGAAACAGAAGTTTTACAGAGTAGCTGACAAGGTCAGGACCAGCATCAAGGAAGAAGTTTCCAAGATGTTGGCGTTAGGGGTAATTGAGCCCTCTAGCAGTCCCTGGGCTAGCCCAGTGGTCCTTGTTCCCAAGAAATCTGCTACACCCGGTGGCCCATCAGAACTTCGGTTTTGCGTGGACTATCGCGGGCTCAATGCGGTCACCAAGACTGACGCGCACCCCATCCCCAGAGCTGATGAGCTCGTGGATCGGTTAGGAGCTGCCCGGTACCTCAGTACCTTCGATTTGACTTCGGGGTACTGGCAGATTGCCTTAACTGACGGGGCAAAGGAGAGGTCGGCATTTTCAACGCCAGAGGGGCACTTCCAGTTTCGCGTCATGCCCTTTGGATTGAAAAATGCCCCTGCCACCTTCCAGAGACTGGTCAACTGGGTACTGACCGGGCTGGAGCAATTCAGCGCCGCGTACCTGGATGACATTGCTGTGTTCAGCTCCACTTGGGAGGAACACTTGCAACACCTATGTGAAGTGTTGAGGGCGCTGCAGAAGGCAGGCCTCACTATCAAGGCCAGTAAGTGCCAGATAGGGCAGGGATCGGTGGTGTATTTGGGACACCAGGTGGGGAGCGGCCAGGTGGCGCCCCTACAGGCAAAGATCGATACCATTCTGGCTTGGGAACCCCCCAAGACACAGACAGAGGTGAGAGCCTTTCTAGGACTCACCGGGTATTACAGACGGTTCATCAAGGGATACAGCACCATTGTTGCCCCCTTGACGGAACTAACCTCTAGAAATCAGCCCAGGAAAGTGAATTGGACCGAGGCCTGTCAAACTGCTTTTGATGCCCTGAAAACTGCAAAGTGCTCAGCACCGGTGCTTAAGGCGCCTGACTTTTCGAGTGAGTTCGTAGTGCAGACAGACGCTTCAGAGCAAGGCGTGGGAGCAGTACTCTCACAGATGGACGACGAGGGCGGGGACCAACCCGTAGCTTTCATTAGTAGAAGGCTACTTCCCAGGGAACAGAGTTGGAGCGCTATTGAGAGAGAAGCATTTGCTGTGGTCTGGGCCCTGAAGAAGCTGAGGCCCTACCTGTTTGGGACTCACTTCCGTGTTCAGACCGACCACAGGCCCCTCAGATGGTCAATGCAGATGAGGGTCGAAAATCCAAAACTGTTGAGGTGGTCCATCTCCCTACAGGGAATGGACTTTACGGTGGAACACCGTCCCGGTACAGAGCACGCCAATGCTGATGGTCTGTCCAGGTTTTTCCGCCTTAGCGATGAGAACTCCCAAGAGGGTGGGTAGTTCTCCCCACTTTCAGCTGGAGGGGACACGTGTTAGACCTGACATCCTTGGCGTGGGTTTTTCCCCTATCTTTTGCCTCTGCTACCTGGATTTTTGATGCTGTGATGGATTTCGTTTTGCTGGTTTAGATGCTTTGGACACTCTGCCACTGCTAATCAGTGCCAGAGTGTAAGTGCTCCCTGTGTAAAATATCGTATTGATTGGATATACCTGATTGGCATATCTGTATCACCATGAAGTCCCTAGTAAAGTGCACTGTGTGTGCCAGGGCTGGTGATGACAGATGCTACTAGTGGGTCAGCAGCGCTGATTGCGCCACCCACCTCTGTAGCTCTAAAACCGTGTCTCAGGCCTGCTGCCGTAGGCCTGCCTGCAGTCTCCGGACTGCCATGTCCTCCTGGCCAGTGTCTACACTGGCCGGGCCTAACCCTTCCCTTTTCGTACACGTCAGTCATCCCTATGGAAGGCCCAAGGTACCCCCCTGGGCAGGGTGCAGTGTATGTAGAAGGTAGAGCATGTACTAGTGCAGGTAACATGTTCTGGTAGTGAACACCGGCCATTTTGTGTGTTCACTACTGCAAGGTTATCTTGTTCCGTAGGCTAAACATGGGGGAGGCGGGTGCCAATGGCTATCCGCCTATCTTCTCATAGGAACAAGATAAGACATGAGTGTTTGATATCTCTGAGCTCAGCATTTAATAACACATCTTTTAGGAGAGGTTGTTTTTAAATCCTGAGTTGGAGAATAGTACTTTTTAGAGAGTAGCTGTTCTCTTGTCTGACCCTTCTGTGTGCCTGGGCGCGCTTGTGGATTGACTGTCTGGTTTGAGAGTGACAGGGGCTGGGGATCCCCCGGGAGGTTGGCTGAGTCAGCCCTCTGCTGAATGGCGACATTTGCAAGGAGAGTGGAGGGAGGAGATAGCACCTGGGATTGAATAGGGCTGTGCCTGCCTGCCACTCTGCTGGCTCCACCTCCTGCTGGGCGGCTGACGACTCTGCCCCTCGCTCTGAAAAGAATGTAGAGGCCAGGAAAACAAAGTGCTCCAGCAACACCCAGAACTGGATCAGACCGGGCTCAGGACTCACTTGCACAAAGACTTCAAAGCCTTTTAGGGGTATAAGTACAAGACCCCTGACAACAGATTTTTAGATTCGACCATCGAGAGGAACCTCTGCTGAAAGACGGACCGCTGAAGAACTAAAGGAAGATTGCCGTGCTGTGTGCTCTAAAGGCTGACCTGTTCTGCTGGACAACTGAAGCTGAGGAGAAGAAGGGGTCTTGCTGTGTGCTGACCCTCTCCACTTGACCAAACAAGACTTTGCTGTGTGCTGTGTCTTCAACTGAATCTCCAAGGGCCCGAGAAGAGCTGGCCTCCTGTTTCGCAACCCAGGGATAGAAAGGTTGCCAAGAACTCAAGACTCTGCTGTGTCCCACCTGCGCTGCTGTGTGCCGCAGGGACCGTGGACTGTTCTACCAAGCTTCTCAACATCTGCCTGTGAGGTGGGCTGGCTGCTCTCTGTCTTGCTGGAGAGTACCGCACCGAGCCGGGCCTGACACCGGTTGCCGCATCAAGAAGATCGACGTGCTCATCGGCACGTGCCTTGCTGCGACCCGGAGGCCTGGAGCAGATCGAGAGTCGTATTTCCCTGCTCTACGAAGCCGCGCTGTGAGTGGCTGACTCCGGTGACGTCGACATCGTCACTGGGGGCTCGTTGAGGGAGTTGTGGAATCCTTGCACCGAACAGCCCGAGGAGCGCTTGTACAACGAGTGCAGCGACACCGCCGGAGCAACGTAGCTGCCTAAACATCGAGAGCCTACAAACTGATTCATTCTCAGTGAGTATCGAATCATTTAAGAGACTAGAGACTATCATCTTACGATCCCGACCAACCAAGAAAGCGAATATTGTGTAAACCTGTGATGCTTGATTTCAACTGCGGAAACTAGATAAAGATATACTATTTTTGATATAACTCACCTGTGTGGTCTAAAGTTTGTGGTGTGCGGAGGGGGGATCATTGTGGTGTCTACGTGCAAATACCTTACACATTGCCTTGGGGATAAGCCTGTCTGCTCGAGCCAAGCTACCTAGAGGGTGAGCAGGGGTTATCTACCGTGTGTGTCCCTGTACCCTGACTAGAAGCAAGGGTCCCTATTTGGTCTAAGGTGTATACCTCTGCCAACTAGAGACCCCCAGATCTAACAGATTGGTTGTCTGAGTGTCTGAGTATCTGTATGGGTACCTGAGTGTTTGTGTGGGTGGGATGTGTGTGACTCTGTGCATAGATGTGTCAGTGGGTGGTTCACTGGGTGCATGGTTTCAACACTAGGTCTGTAATGGACTGTATGGGTGGGTGAATATCTGTATGGTTGTGTTAGTGTGTGAATATATATTTCATTAGTACATGTGTAATTTACTACATATGTGAACGGCAGTATATATGTATATTGGAGTATAGAAATGACTATAACAGAGTGTGTGATAGTGTGAGTGGCTGTATGGATGAGTGTGTGCTTGTATCATTGATTGTATAAGACCATAAGAATGTGCTAGTATTTGTATGAGTATTTGAGATTGTGTGTGTATAACTGTATAGGTGAGTAAATGGCAGTGTGATTAATTATTTGCATGACTGAGTATGTGTGTGAGTAACTCTATGGATGAGTAGCTGTGTGGGAGTGTCCATATAGGTGTATGAGTGCATATGATAGTCCTGTACTGAGTGACCATAAGTATGAGTCACTGTACAGGTGAGTGAGTGGATGGGTGTTTAGACGTAAGACTCTGTGATGGGGTATGTGCTTATTGGTGTTGGAGTGTCTATGGTTTTGAGAGTGGCAGTATGTAATTTAGAGTGGGTGTATCAAAGGTTATATTAGGGTGTGACAAGAAGCATCAAATGATCACATGAATGACGTCATCAGTGATGTCATTTGAGATGTCATCAGTGATGTCATCAGTGATGTCACTGACCATGTCATGAGTGATGTAATATGTGATGTCATCAGCAGTGCATTGCGGGGGCGCGAGTTATAGTTAGCTGAACTAACTATAACGGGGGAATTTCTAGGGTTTTTGTTCGAGGGAAATGTCCAGCTAACTATAACGCCCCTGAAACCTATGTTTTTTTCAGTGAATTTCTAAGGTTGTTTAAATGCTAATTCCTAACTATAACGTGCCTGAAACCTATGGTTTTTTCAGGGAATTTCAAAGGTTTTTTAAATGCTACTTCCTATCTATAACATACCTGAAACCTATGGTACTTTAAGTGAATTTCAAAGGTATTTTAAATGCTAATTTCTATCTATAACTTATCTCTAAAGCTATGATGTTTAATGATTTTCATAGGATTTCTAAATGTTTATATTTCAGTGTATCAATTCCTTTAATTATGTTTTTTTATATTGTTTTTCACCATTTTTTCAATGTTTTTTTTCAATTAATTCTTTTAAAAATTAAAAAATATTCTTTGTTTTTCATGATTTAAAAAAAAAATTATTTGTAAATTTTTTAAAACTATTTTTTATATTTTTTTAAACTATATTTTTAAGCCCATACGCGACACGTATGAAGTACGTTATGCGACGCTCGCGCGCTTCCGTGAAACGTCATGTGCGTGTTTGACGCGGTGGGTGCGCGAATCACGCGAAATATTTGAAATGTCAAAAAACATATATGTATGTATTACATGTAAATATTAATTGAAGACATAATCAAAACTACTCATAAAATTAATATATTTTTACTTCTAATCCTATATTCCTTTTAAATGCAATTTCGCGGAACAAAACACTTAAGCTTGATGTTTATCTCCCCAAAATTTCTTTTTTTTCCCCTTGGAGTCACGCACCCAACGCGTTAGGAACCGCACACCCTACGCGAGAGAAATCGTGCCCCCGACGTGTAAGGATGCGCGACTCCGAATTTTACTTTAAAAAAAAAAATAGCCCCTATCACAAATTTTTATTATCCCCGGGGACCCCATCCCCCGGGGCTTATAAAAATCGTTGGGGACCGTGGGGGGAGCCCCAACGCACCCACGGTCCCAGCCAGCTCCCCGCGTCCTTCGGGAGCCGGCATTGCTTTTCCACATGGGGAGCTGCTGACATGCAGCTCCCCGTGTGGAAAAGCAATATGGTTTGGATTTTGAAAGAGAGAGCAGGTTTCCCTGCTCTCTCTTTCAAAATCCAAACGAAGTTTGCTATGGGAGGGCGGGAGACTCCCGCCCTCTCATAGCAAACAAAAGTGTCCTGGGGGTGGACACCCCAGGACACTGTAGGAGTGTCCTGGGTGGAGTGTCCAGTGTAGGGTGGCGGTCCCCAGGGCCCTCAAAGGCTCCAGGAGGGGGCCCACGCAGCCCCCCTCCCTCAATAAATAAAGCCCCGGGGGGTGGTGGTCCCCGGGGCTTGGGGGGGCCACTCAGCCCCCCACCCTATTTATTTTCTAGCCCCGGGGGTAGCGGTCCCCAGGGCTGGGGGGTCCTCCTGGGCCCCCATACATTTTTTATGCATTTTGCCCCCGGGATTTGGCACCCCGGGGGCTAATTATTAAGGAAGCGTGAAAGCCCGCGCTTTGTTTTTTTTTTTTTTACGGCTGGATCAGCGCACCCTGCGCGCATTTTGCCGTTTAAAAAAAAAAAAAAAAGGGGGCCCTGGGAGTCCTTCTAGGACCCCCTAAGCAACTCTAGAGGGTCAGAGTATTTCTACCCTGCCCCCTTTATATCTTTCACACACTTATTTCCCTTACGTCTTCAGCCTCGCTTCTACCGAGGCACAAAATGGCTGCCAACAGTTCCTGGTTTCGAATGTTGACAGACACTAGATAGCCAATTAGCATTCAGCGCGTGATCGGGAGGGTGTGCGCACGGTTCGAAGAGGGTGCACTCAGGCTGCGCATAGGGTGCGCGGATCCTCCGAGGCCATAGATACATATGTACTTTTAACTCTAATTTTCTCAGGAACTACTGAACGGATTTACACCATTTAAGCAAAAGGCACGAGTCTGAACTGAGGACTACCTTTTTGCCAAAATTGGTGTAATTCCGATCAGCAGTTCGGGCTGTAGCTGCGTCTAAATGTCCTATGGGAAATTGCATAGGGAAAATGTGTTTTGGGAGCCCCCTTTTTTCTCAGCCCCCGCTTGACGAATCACCCCGAAACTTTCAGGACATGAGCGGACTGGAGCTGGCCAAAAGTTAGGAAAATTTTGCGACGATTCATCAACCGGCGCCAGACTTATTGGGAATAGAATGTTGCGGATTTGCTATGGAAAATAGGTCCTAACTATCACTACCTACTGGCGACTGCCAGTAGGTAATATATATATATATATATTACATTACACTGGCGGTGATAGTATAAGTGCCGTTATCATTGAGCCAGAGGTTTAATAGGAAAAGCATTTGGTGTCTTATTAATAACTTAGGGAATGGTGAAAGAATCTGCACAAAGCTCCACCTTGAGTCCTTTGTGGCAGGTTTTGGGCGAATCCCTTAAGTGGGGGCCAATAAAAAAGAGGGAGTCCCAAAAGTTTGATTTCCCATTTTCATTCCCATAGGGTTCTTCGCTCTGTGATGCACAAAAATGAAGGAATGAGTGATGCACAAAAAACGGATGAATGAAATTGCACCAAGTCTTTCAGTAAGTCTTTACTCAAAGATTGTGCATTTGTTGGTTTGATGTAAATCCGTTCAGTAGTGTTTGAGAAATTATTGCTTTTAAGAGGTGCTTGAGTTGAGCCTGTAGAAGTTCAATATCTGATAGAGACTTCTAGCCCCAGAATCTTCTCCTGAGCAGTACCCCTTTGTGCTGGTATGTGGTGTAGAGCAACTCCTCATCAGTGTTGTCCATGACGGAAGGGTGGTGCCTATATAGGTGCCACACCAGTGAGCTGACATCAGTTCTTTTCTTTCCGCACCTGCTAGCACTGATCTGTGAAGAGCTACCCCTCCGTCACGTTTTGACCTTTTATTCTCAACTTTTTGTCACCACTTTTTTGAGACTGCATTCTCCTGGTGTGACAAGGATGTCCCCAAACCATGTGGTGCCTGTCACTGGCAGATATCTGTGGCAGACCCACACCTGCTTTGTCTGTGGTGCTTGGAGAGGGCCCATGACTCCAAGACCTCTGAGGACTGCCTCGCCATGGACTTGAAACTGCTGAGGCAATGTTCCCTCAAACTCCATTCTGCCCGATGTCAGACAACCCTACAACATTTGAGATCCTGGTCTGGTCATGCAAAAGTTCCTTGCTCTGCTCACAGAGACACATCCAATGGTTTTTGTCTCATTCTAAGTAGCTGGGTAAGTCCCACCTAAAAAGAAGTCCAAGAAGTCAAAGAGGTGTTCGACTTTGCTGCACCCGTTCAAATCTTTAGACTAGGCACAGAAGCATCGGTACTCCAGGCCTCTCTCCCATGTGTTGCCTGTGTCAGTGTCTGCTTCGTGCTTCTCTGACTTTCCCAGAGCAACGCCCGCCCAACTAAAATAATTCTATGAGGCCACGCACCTCATATTTGGGTGGTCCCACAGGTTTGGGAGGGCCTCCATCTTGATTTCTTCTGGCGGGAAACCCTGTTCACCAGTCGGGCCCCTTAGATCTGGTTCCAGATCCAGAGCAGGAGGGACCACAAGATCACAACATTCCTCAGTGACCGCTCCAGTACCACCGTTCCTGGCTCTGCCGACACCCATATCCCCATCGTCATTCTGACTCTGACATGGAGTCGGGCGGCTGTCGTTCGACTCCAGCTCCAACCAGGACCAAACATCCCAAATTTGGAGCCAGTGCCTTTTTCATTTGACATTTGTAAACTAACAAGCTATTTAGTTTCCATATTTATTGATTTATTCATTTGACAGGCATGGAGAGGGAGACAAAAGGGAGGGGTCCGAGGTCCGTTATGGATACCAGCATCTCTCAGGTTATACAGAGGACAGCTGGAATGAGAAACTAGCAGATGCCAGGGGGTTAGACACCTCATCGGACACTGATTGCCTCTCCCGCTATTGTGGCTGCAGAGATAGGTGCCTCATTCACTATTGTGGTGCGAAGGGAAACCAGGGTCTTGGACTTTCAGTTGCCCTCAGTGACAGTCAAGACGAGCAACTTGGCAGAGATGCTTCAGCATGGAGTTGCCTCCTTTGAACCCTCACTCCTATTTAATGAAGCCTAGACCAATGATCTTTCCTTCTGCAACAGCAGGTCCAGAATATTCAGCTATGAAACCAATGTTTCACCCTCTATCCGGGATTTTGGTGAGACTTACTATGAGACTGTTGGGCCTCATGGCCTCCTGCATCATTCTTGTGACACATGCTTTTGGCATTTGAGGGGTCTGCATTGAGACCTGAAGTTCCATTGGGGCCAGAATCAGGGGAATCTCTCCCATATGGTTCAGATCTTAGAGGGAACTGCCAAAGACCTGAAGTGGTGGCTGACGGACTGTGATTGGGTCAGCAGCAGACCCCTCTCCCTTTCTCAGCCAGAGTTGACTGAAGTGACAGATGCATTACTCCTGGGCTGGGGCGGCCATCTGGAGATCAGAGGACTCTGGTCTCCAGTTGAGTCCAGGCTTCACATCCACTTGCTGGAGCTCCAGATGATTCGAGTAGCATATAAAGACTATATTCCTTCGATAAGGGGAAGGTTGATGCAGGTGTTCATGGACAACACCACTGCCATGCGGTAATGTAGCAAACAGTGCGGGGAGTGATCATGGACCCTTTGTCATGAGGCCCTGCATCTCTGAACTGTTGATATCTAGTGGATCACAAATGGCATCTCCATCTGGAGGTGATGCAAGCTCTCTTTCAAGAGTGGGAGAATCTTGGTTAGATCTGTTTGGCACTGCTGAGAACCCGCAATGTCAGCAGTTTGAAAAAAAAAAATCTTTTTATTAAACCAAAAAAACAGGCTTCAGATACAAGCAAATCCCAATATACATGTACAGGTTATGTTGAGTACACCTTTTAAACATATCTCAAGTGTGGGCATTTGTAGTTCTGACAAGTTAGCCTTTCTAAATCATTGGCCAATGCTGAGGGTGCCTTCACTAACGCTATAGCACTCTTAGGGTGAGCCCTGGTGGAGGGTGGAGCAAGTGGTAGATGAAAGGCAGGGCAGGTACACATGTGAGTTCCCTGCCCAGGTAGAGAAAAAACCCCATGTGTGTTTCCACTGCCTTTGAGGTTTGCTCTCCCCATAGGTTGAAATGGGGGCATGGCTGAGATTGCTTTAAAAAACTGCAGTTGTGGCTTACAGTGGAGCCACCTTATGTTGTTTACTATTGTAGTCACAATGACAAATCCTCCCTTGGGGTAAAAGTGGATTTGTCATTATCTTAGAAATGTCACTTCTAGAAAATGGGCATATATTTGCGCTAAACTCTTTTGTGTGCCTTCAAGTAAATCCAGTCCACCCAGGTGGCTGGGGGAGCACATCTGTGCATTCCCCAGAGACAGCCATAAACATTGGGCATTGAAGTGGAATGACAGACCTCTGCCTTTTGAGGACTTGGTTGGATAGATTGGAGGGAGAGGTTTTGACATTGACCTCTGGGAAGTCAGATCATGGCCCCACTAAAGATTAAGATGATCTGCATTCAAAGGCCTGATGCCAGACAGGACTGAAATTTAGGGGAGACATCTGGGGTTCAAAGGGGAATCCTCGGAACCACACCCAACTTCAAAGGCAAACTACAGTATAACTACTGGTACCATACTTCAGCAGGGCAGAGATACACTTGTGGGGACATGGGACAAGACATCCTGGACTGTGTGGTGCACACAGTCAGAGGAATCTACTGTGCACAAGGTCTAGACTGCCATTGGAAGGGACCATGCACCCTGCCTGAATAGTGGCTGGCCTGAGCAGAGTGTTCCGCCTTGCCCTCAATGCGGTGAATCAACTGCCCTCTCCTCACCCGGCCTGATGACTTTGTATTGCCAGGTACTATCGCCCGCAGCAGGCCTCAGTGGTGGGAGTAAGTGACAGGGCTGAGCAACACTCATGTGAGCAATCAGAAGTGGGTCGAGAGACTGCCTGACCCACCTAGCCTTCTCAGAACTGGGCTGGTGCCAGAAGGTGAATTGAGGGACCTCTTGATTGAACTGGGACAGCCACCAGCCGTTTCTGTTCCGCAATGTTCGCATAAAAAGTGGGTAAACTTCCCAGGTGGTGGCCAACTCCTCATTTGTCAATTGTTGTCTGGTTACCCCCGATAGTTACTTCAGCCTTCTCATCTAGGCCCCAACTAAGTGTGGTACTGGCCTTAAACCAGTCTAGTAAGGGATGTTTTTTTTTTACTCTTACCTGTGGGCAGAGTGGGGGGGGAACTGGGAGGTGTGGGAGGGATTGTGCCTCAGGGTCCGCATTCATATTATCCACTGATTTGCCAGATATCATTACGGTGCCGAGTGCCTGTGTGTGCAAGTGAGCTTCATATGTACTTGCCGATATCCTTTGCATCGTGGTACAGTGCTGTGTGAGTGTGTGCTGCATGAGAACAATCTGATGATAGTTCCACAACACAAAAGTGTTGTTTTACTTATTGTTTCATTACCTAACAAATATATTCTGTTTTGACATTGGTTTTACCCATGCGGCTTTGGCCCACAGTGCTGCTGAAAAGTCTTATAGATTCCTGTGTGTACACATTGCTAATATCGTTGTGACCTGAGGTGCACCCTTGAAATGTGTGGATTTGAATTGTGTTATTTGCCAGGGTGGACTCAGTTCTGACTACGTATCGCACCGCATAATGGTGCTGGGAAAAAATAGGATTTTTTCCAAGTATGCATATTACTGTTGTCATTTTAACACTGTTGGACCTAGTACTGCTAGTAATATTTCCAAGTGTGATTTATGCCCAAAAATACATGATGTTCATGTTTTGCTAATGTCTGTGTTGAATACAATCTTTATTTGCATACACCACGTGTGAAGTCTCTTTTGTAATGCTCAGTGTATTAATTGTGTGAGAGTTCTGTGCCAATGTTTTACACATTGCCTTTGTGAGAAGCCTGACTGCTCAATGCCAAGCTACCCATGGGTGAGTCCAGGTTATACAGTGAGAGTAATCACCTAACCCTGACAGGAGTGGTAGGTTCTACCTGGCTTGGGCACTGCCTCAGCCAACCAGAAAGTACATGTTCCAACAAGTACCATGATTCTAATAGAGCAACATTCATATAAATAAGAATCCCCATTGCATCATATGCGCTAGGGATAAATAACATACCCATTATTGAAAATCCATCTTTTTATGAAATTTCATATAATTTCAGGAGTGTTCCTTGAAATCTATGATAGTTGTATATTTCTAAGAGTACTCAAATGTGCAGGGGGTATACTTGCAGACCTTCCAAAAGGTGTAGAAATATAAACCAAAAGTTGGTTTGAGCATGTGTTTTGGGGTTTTTACTCCACAGTGAAAATGTTTTACCATTGGAAACACCAATAATCCTACACTTGCATTACTTCTATATTGCTCCCTTGTAAACACTTTTCCTCCTGCTCTTGAAAGGGGTGTATGTGTATGCATTCCAGGCTGATAAACTACCTGCTACGGATATGCAATTACTGATTATGGGTATGCAGGGTTTCACCTACTTTCATAGGACAGACCAACCAAGAACACATACTCCCACTCTAAACTTGCAATTGTGAATATTCCACACTAATGGCTTAGTTATTGTTTCTTTAAATCCCATTTGTGAGGGCTAATTTTATTTAGTCCTAATTTTGTGAATCAAGATTGTCAATTTGCACTAACAAATGGATTTTGTTTTCACTTTCGGTAAAATTGGGAGATGTTTGTGAATCAGCCCATTAAAGAACCAAGGGCTAGATTTACAAGCGTTGAGTTTGGGATTTGGAAGGGGCGTGTTTATGACATCCCTTACAAATACCGATTTGCAGTGGTATGTATTAATGTTTTGAGACTCAATTCCGGTCATATTTTACCACTAATTCAAAGTTGGTAGGAACCCATGCGCAAACGGGCCACTGTCTACTCTTAAAAAATTAATTTTAAACATTGAATTTTTTTCTCTTGAAGCACATCCCATTTTACTTTAAGGAAAATGGACTGCATTTCAAAGAAAAAAGATAGCTTTATTTAAAAACAATCACAGACATGGTGGTCTGCTGACCCCAGCAGGCCACCATCCCTGGAATGGCTATCATTCCTGAATGGGTCGCAAACTGCAACCTACCTCATTATTATTCATTGGGTAGGACGATGTGCTACCCACTGGGAATCGCTTACAGAAACTTAACAAATTTCATACATTAGGAATAATGATTTCCTAAATGCGATTTGGAGAAATTAGCAATTAGGAAATCGCTAAACCTAATCTTAGTACTTCTCCTTAGTGATCTCGCTATTAAAGGGTCCACTGAAACATCACTGAACATTTTTATGGGACTTTGTCCATACATTCTTCTGACATTAGTAAGTGTCTCAACCTTGGATGAACCTGCTTCATAAGTGTATCACAAATGAACAATTCAAACACAATTTCTTGATTTTAGCTTACATTTATTCTGTCAAAAGGCTAGGCAGTCCTTAAGGTGAAAAACCCCTCCTTTCTGCTCACCCACTGTTTCATGTAAAATGTACTGCTGTTCCTAGAATTATGGGAGTGTGCAAACTGGCAAACCCAATAAATCATTGCTTGCACCACAGTTATTTTGTTCTCGAAAATTGTCACTCACGCACCTACAAAATCATCCATTCACACACTTATACACTCACTCATTCTTCAATATGCCTTTCCCTATATATAATAAACATATTTAAAGTTTATAGAAACACACAGACACTGGATGATGTCATGAGTGATGTCATTTGAGATGTCATCAGTGATGTCATCAGTGATGTCACTGACCATGTCATGAGTGATGTAATATGTGACGTCATCAGCAGTGCATTGCGGGGGCGCGAGTTATAGTTAGCTGAACTAACTATAACGGGGGAATTTCTTGGGATTTGTATGAGGGAAATCTCCAGCTAACTATAACGCCCCTGAAACCTATGTTTTTTTCAGTGAATTTCTAAGGTTGTTTAAATGCTAATTCCTAACTATAACGTGCCTGAAACCTATGGTTTTTTCAGGGAATTTCAAAGGTTTTTTAAATGCTACTTCCTATCTATAACATACCTGAAACCTATGGTACTTTAAGTGAATTTCAAAGGTATTTTAAATGCTAATTTCTATCTATAACTTATCTCTAAAGCTATGATGTTTAATGATTTTCATAGGATTTCTAAATGTTTATATTTCAGTGTATCAATTCCTTTAATTATGTTTTTTTATATTGTTTTTCACCATTTTTTCAAGTTTTTTTTTCAATTAATTCTTTTAAAAATTAAAAAATATTCTTTGTTTTTCATGATTTAAAAATAAAATATATTTGTACATTGTTTAAAACAATTTTTTATATTTTTTTTAAACGATATTTTTAAGCCCATACGCGACACGTACGAAGTACGTTATGCGACGCTCGCGCGCTTCCGCGAAACGTCATGTGCGTGTTTGACGCGGTGGGTGCGCGAATCACGCGAAATATTTGAAATGTCAAAAAACATATATATATGTATTTCATGTAAATATTAATTGAAGAAATAATCAAAACTACTCATAAAATTAATATATTTTTACTTCTGATCCTATATTCCTTTTAAATGCAATTTTGCGGAACAAAACACTTAAGCTTGATGTTTATCTCCCAAAAACTTCTTTTTTTTCCCCTTGGAGTGACGCACCCAATGCGTTAGGAACCACACACCCTACGCGAGAGAAATCGTGCCCCCGACGCGTAAGGATGCGCGACTCCGAATTTTACTTTAAAAAAAAAAATAGCCCCTATCACAAATTTTTATTATCCCCGGGGACCCTATCCCCCGGGGCTTATAAAAAACGTTGGGGACCGTGGGGGGAGCCCCAACGCACCCACGGTCCCAGCCAGCTCCCCGCGTCCTTCGGGAGCCGGCATTGCTTTTCCACATGGGGAGCTGCTGACATGCAGCTCCCCGTGTGGAAAAGCAATATGGTTTGGATTTTGAAAGAGAGAGCAGGTTTCCCTGCTCTCTCTTTCAAAATCCAAACAAAGTTTGCTATGGGAGGGCGGGAGACTCCCGCCCTCTCATAGCACTCAACAGTGTCCTGGGGGTGGACACCCCAGGACACTGTAGGAGTGTCCTGGGTGGAGTGTCCAGTGTAGGGTGGCGGTCCCCAGGGCCCTCACAGGCTCCAGGAGGGGGCCCACGCAGCCCCCCTCCCTCAATAAATAAAGCACCTGGGGGTGGTGGTCCCCGGGGCTTGGGGGGGCCACTCAGCCCCCCATACATTTTTTATGCATTTTGCCCCCGGGATTTGGCACCCCGGGGGCTAATTATTAAGGAAGCGTGAAAGCCCGCGCTTTGTTTTTTTTTTTTTACGGCTGGATCCACGCACCCTGCTCGCATTTTGCCGTTTAAAAAAAAAAAAAAGGGGGCCCTGGGAGTCCTTCTAGGACCCCCTAAGCAACTCTAGAGGGTCAGAGTATTTCTACCCTGCCCCCTTTATATCTTTCACACACTTATTTCCCTTACGTCTTCAGCCTCGCTTCTACCGAGGCACAAAATGGCTGCCAACAGTTCCTGGTTTCGAATGTTGACAGACACTAGATAGCCAATTAGCATTCAACGCGTGATCGGGAGGGTGTGCGCACGGTTCGAAGAGGGTGCGCTCAGGGTGCGCATAGGGTGCGCGGATCCTCCGAGGCCATAGATACATATGTACTTTTAACTCTAATTTTCTCAGGAACTACTGAACAGATTTACACCATTTAAGCAAAAGGCACGAGTCTGAACTGAGGACTACCTTTTTGCCAAAATTGGTGTAATTCCGATCAGCAGTTCGGGCTGTAGCTGCGTCTAAATGTCCTATGGGAAATTGCATGGGGTAAATGTGTTTTGGGACCCCCCTTTTTTCTCAGCCCCCGCTTGACGAATCACCCCGAAACTTTCAGGACATGAGCGGACTGGAGCTGGCCAAAAGTTTGGAAAATTTTGCGACGATTCATCAACCGGCGCCAGACTTATTGGGAATAGAATGTTGCGGATTTGCTATGGAAAATAGGTCCTAACTATCACTACCTACTGGCGACTGCCAGTAGGTAATATATATATATATATTACATTACACTGGCGGTGATAGTATAAGTGCCGTTATCATTGAGCCAGAAGTTTAATAGGAAAAGCATTTGGTGTCTTATTAATAACTTAGGGAATGGTGAAAGAATCTGCACAAAGCTCCACCTTGAGTCCTTTGTGGCAGGTTTTGGGCGAATCCCTTAAGTGGGGGCCAATAAAAAAGAGGGAGTCCCAAAAGTTTGATTTCCCATTTTCATTCTCATAGGGTTCTTCGCTCTGTGATGCACAAAAATGAAGGAATGAGTGATGCACAAAAAACGGATGAATGAAATTGCACCAAGTCTTTCAGTAAGTCTTTACTCAAAGATTGTGCATTTGTTGGTTTGATGTAAATCCGTTCAGTAGTGTTTGAGAAATTATTGCTTTTAAGAGGTGCTTGAGTTGAGCCTGTAGAAGTTCAATATCTGATAGAGACTTCTAGCCCCAGAATCTTCTCCTGAGCAGTACCCCTTTGTGCTGGTATGTGGTGTAGAGCAACTCCTCATCAGTGTTGTCCATGCCGGAAGGGTGGTGCCTATATAGGTGCCACACCAGTGAGCTGACATCAGTTCTTTTCTTTCCGCACCTGCTAGCACTGATCTGTGAAGAGCTACCCCTCCGTCACGTTTTGACCTTTTATTCTCAACTTTTTGTCACCACTTTTTTGAGACTGCATTCTCCTGGTGTGACAAGGATGTCCCCAAACCATGTGGTGCCTGTCACTGGCAGATATCTGTGGCAGACCCACACCTGCTTTGTCTGTGGTGCTTGGAGAGGGCCCATGACTCCAAGACCTCTGAGGACTGCCTCGCCATGGACTTGAAACTGCTGAGGCAATGTTCCCTCAAACTCCATTCTGCCCGATGTCAGACGACCCTACAACATTTGAGATCCTGGTCTGGTCATGCAAAAGTTCCTTGCTCTGCTCACAGAGACACATCCAATGGTTTTTGTCTCATTCTAAGTAGCTGGGTAAGTCCCACCTAAAAAGAAGTCCAAGAAGTCAAAGAGGTGTTCGACTTTGCTGCACCCGTTCAAATCTTTAGACTAGGCACAGAAGCATCGGTACTCCAGGCCTCACTCCCATGTGTTGCCTGTGTCAGTGTCTGCTTCGTGCTTCTCTGACTTTCCCAGAGCAACGCCCGCCCAACTAAAATAATTCTATGAGGCCAAGCACCTCATATTTGGGTGGTCCCACAGGTTTGGGAGGGCCTCCATCTTGATTTCTTCTGGCGGGAAACCCTGTTCACCAGTCGGGCCCCTTAGATCTGGTGCCAGATCCAGAGCAGGAGGGACCACAAGATCACAACATTCCTCAGTGACCGCTCCAGTACCACCGTTCCTGGCTCTGCCGACACCCATATCCCCATCGTCATTCTGACTCTGACATGGAGTCGGGCGGATGTCGTTCGACTCCAGCTCCAACCAGGACCAAACATCCCAAATTTGGAGCCAGTGCCTTTTTCATTTGACATTTGTAAACTAACAAGCAATTTAGTTTCCATATTTATTGATTTATTCATTTGACAGGCATGGAGAGGGAGACAAAAGGGAGGGGTCCGAGGTCCGTTATGGATACCAGCATCTCTCAGGTTATACAGAGGACAGCTGGAATGAGAAACTAGCAGATGCCAGGGGGTTAGACACCTCATCAGACACTGATTGCCTCTCCCGCTATTGTGGCTGCAGAGATAGGTGCCTCATTCACTATTGTGGTGCGAAGGGAAACCAGGGTCTTGGACTTTCAGTTGCCCTCAGTGACAGTCAAGACGAGCAACTTGGCAGAGATGCTTCAGCATGGAGTTGCCTCCTTTGAACCCTCACTCCTATTTAATGAAGCCCAGACCAATGATCTTTCCTTCTGCAACAGCAGGTCCAGAATATTCAGCTATGAAACCAATGTTTCACCCTCTATCCGGGATTTTGGTGAGACTTACTATGAGACTGTTGGGCCTCATGGCCTCCTGCATCATTCTTGTGACACATGCTTTTGGCATTTGAGGGGTCTGCATTGAGACCTGAAGTTCCATTGGGGCCAGAATCAGGGGAATCTCTCCCATATGGTTCAGATCTTAGAGGGAACTGCCAAAGACCTGAAGTGGTGGCTGACGGACTGTGATTGGGTCAGCAGCAGACCCCTCTCCCTTTCTCAGCCAGAGTTGACTGAAGTGACAGATGCATTACTCCTGGGCTGGGGCGGCCATCTGGAGATCAGAGGACTCTGGTCTCCAGTTGAGTCCAGGCTTCACATCCACTTGCTGGAGCTCCAGATGATTCGAGTAGCATATAAAGACTATATTCCTTCGATAAGGGGAAGGTTGATGCAGGTGTTCATGGACAACACCACTGCCATGCGGTAATGTAGCAAACAGTGCGGGGAGTGATCATGGACCCTTTGTCATGAGGCCCTGCATCTCTGAACTGTTGATATCTAGTGGATCACAAATGGCATCTCCATCTGGAGGTGATGCAAGCTCTCTTTCAAGAGTGGGAGAATCTTGGTTAGATCTGTTTGGCACTGCTGAGAACCCGCAATGTCAGCAGTTTGAAAAAAAAAAATCTTTTTATTAAACCAAAAAAACAGGCTTCAGATACAAGCAAATCCCAATATACATGTACAGGTTATGTTGAGTACACCTTTTAAACATATCTCAAGTGTGGGCATTTGTAGTTCTGACAAGTTAGCCTTTCTAAATCATTGGCCAATGCTGAGGGTGCCTTCACTAACGCTATAGCACTCTTAGGGTGAGCCCTGGTGGAGGGTGGAGCAAGTGGTAGATGAAAGGCAGGGCAGGTACACATGTGAGTTCCCTGCCCAGGTAGAGAAAAAACCCCATGTGTGTTTCCACTGCCTTTGAGGTTTGCTCTCCCCATAGGTTGAAATGGGGGCATGGCTGAGATTGCTTTAAAAAACTGCAGTTGTGGCTTACAGTGGAGCCACCTTATGTTGTTTACTATTGTAGTCACAATGACAAATCCTCCCTTGGGGTAAAAGTGGATTTGTCATTATCTTAGAAATGTCACTTCTAGAAAATGGGCATATATTTGCGCTAAACTCTTTTGTGTGCCTTCAAGTAAATCCAGTCTACACAGGTGGCTGGGGGAGCACATCTGTGCATTCCCCAGAGACAGCCATAAACATTGGGCATTGAAGTGGAATGACAGACCTCTGCCTTTTGAGGACTTGGTTGGATAGATTGGAGGGAGAGGTTTTGACATTGACCTCTGGGAAGTCAGATCATGGCCCCACTAAAGATTAAGATGATCTGCATTCAAAGGCCTGATGCCAGACAGGACTGAAATTTAGGGGAGACATCTGGGGTTCAAAGGGGAATCCTCGGAACCACACCCAACTTCAAAGGCAAACTACAGTATAACTACTGGTGCCATACTTCAGCAGGGCAGAGATACACTTGTGGGGACATGGGACAAGACATCCTGGACTGTGTGGTGCACACAGTCAGAGGAATCTACTGTGCACAAGGTCTAGACTGCCATTGGAAGGGACCATGCACCCTGCCTGAATAGTGGCTGGCCTGAGCAGAGTGTTCCGCCTTGCCCTCAATGCGGTGAATCAACTGCCCTCTCCTCACCCGGCCTGATGACTTTGTATTGCCAGGTACTATCGCCCACAGCAGGCCTCAGTGGTGGGAGTAAGTGACAGGGCTGAGCAACACTCATGTGAGCAATCAGAAGTGGGTCGAGAGACTGCCTGACCCACCTAGGCTTCTCAGAACTGGGCTGGTGCCAGAAGGTGAATTGAGGGACCTCTTGATTGAACTGGGACAGCCACCAGCCGTTTCTGTTCCACAATGTTCGCATAAAAAGTGGGTAAACTTCCCAGGTGGTGGCCAACTCCTCATTTGTCAATAGTTGTCTGGTTACCCCCGATAGTTACTTCAGCCTTCTCATCTAGGCCCCAACTAAGTGTGGTACTGGCCTTAAACCAGTCTAGTAAGGGATGTTTTTTTTTTACTCTTACCTGTGGGCAGAGTGGGGGGGAACTGGGAGGTGTGGGAGGGATTGTGCCTCAGGGTCCGCATTCATATTATCCACTGATTTGCCAGATATCATTACGGTGCCGAGTGCCTGTGTGTGCAAGTGAGCTTCATATGTACTTGCCGATATCCTTTGCATCGTGGTACAGTGCTGTGTGAGTGTGTGCTGCATGAGAACAATCTGATGATAGTTCCACAACACAAAAGTGTTGTTTTACTTATTGTTTCATTACCTAACATATATATTCTGTTTTGACATTGGTTTTACCCATGCGGCTTTGACCCACAGTGCTGCTGAAAAGTCTTATAGATTCCTGTGTGTACACATTGCTAATATCATTGTGACCTGAGGTGCACCCTTGAAATGTGTGGATTTGAATTGTGTTATTTGCCAGGGTGGACTCAGTTCTGACTACGTATCGCACCGCATAATGGTGCTGGGAAAAAATAGGATTTTTTCCAAGTATGCATATTACTGTTGTCATTTTAACACTGTTGGACCTAGTACTGCTAGTAATATTTCCAAGTGTGATTTATGCCCAAAAATACATGATGTTCATGTTTTGCTAATGTCTGTGTTGAATACAATCTTTATTTGCATACACCACGTGTGAAGTCTCTTTTGTAATGCTCAGTGTATTAATTGTGTGAGAGTTCTGTGCCAATGTTTTACACATTGCCTTTGTGAGAAGCCTGACTGCTCAATGCCAAGCTACCCATGGGTGAGTCCAGGTTATACAGTGAAAGTAATCACCTAACCCTGACAGGAGTGGTAGATTCTACCTGGCTTGGGCACTGCCTCAGCCAACCAGAAAGTACCAGTTCCAACAAGTACCATGATTCTAATAGAGCAACATTCATATAAATAAGAATCCCCATTGCATCATATGCGCTAGGGATAAATAACATACCCATTATTGAAAATCCATCTTTTTATGAAATTTCATATAATTTCAGGAGTGTTCCTTGAAATCTATGATAGTTGTATATTTCTAAGAGTACTCAAATGTGCAGGGGGTATACTTGCAGACCTTCCAAAAGGTGTAGAAATATAAACCAAAAGTTGGTTTGAGCATGTGTTTGGGGGGTTTTTACTCCACAGTGAAAATGTTTTACCATTGGAAACACCAATAATCCTACACTTGCATTACTTCTATATTGCTCCCTTGTAAACACTTTTCCTCCTGCTCTTGAAAGGGGTGTATGTGTATGCATTCCAGGCTGATAAACTACCTGCTACGGATATGCAATTACTGATGTATGGGTATGCAGGGTTTCACCTACTTTCATAGGACAGACCAACCAAGAACACATACTCCCACTCTAAACTTGCAATTGTGAATATTCCACACTAATGGCTTAGTTATTGTTTCTTTAAATCCCATTTGTGAGGGCTAATTTTATTTAGTCCTAATTTTGTGAATCAAGATTGCCAATTTGCACTAACAAATGGATTTTGTTTTCACTTTCGGTAAAATTGGGAGATGTTTGTGAATCAGCCCATTAAAGAACCAAGGGCTAGATTTACAAGCGTTGAGTTTGGGATTTGGAAGGGGCGTGTTTATGACATCCCTTACAAATACCGATTTGCAGTGGTATGTATTAATGTTTTGAGACTCAATTCCGGTCATATTTTACCACTAATTCAAAGTTGGTAGGAACCCATGCGCAAACGGGCCACTGTCTACTCTTAAAAAATTAATTTTAAACATTGAATTTTTTTCTCTTGAAGCACATCCCATTTTACTTTAAGGAAAATGGACTGCATTTCAAGGAAAAAAGATAGCTTTATTTAAAAACAATCACAGACATGGTGGTCTGCTGACCCCAGCAGGCCACCATCCCTGGAATGGCTATCATTCCTGAATGGGTCGCAAACTGCAACCTACCTCATTATTATTCATTGGGTAGGACGATGTGCTACCCACTGGGAATCGCTTACAGAAACTCAACAAATTTCATACATTAGGAATAATGATTTCCTAAATGCGATTTGGAGAAATTAGCAATTAGGAAATCGCTAAACCTAATCTTAGTACTTCTCCTTAGTGATCTCGCTATTAAAGGGTCCACTGAAACATCACTGAACATTTTTATGGGACTTTGTCCATACATTCTTCTGACATTAGTAAGTGTCTCAACCTTGGATGAACCTGCTTCATAAGTGTATCACAAATGAACAATTCAAACACAATTTCTTGATTTTAGCTTACATTTATTCTGTCAAAAGGCTAGGCAGTCCTTAAGGTGAAAAACCCCTCCTTTCTGCTCACCCACTGTTTCACTTAAAATGTACTGCTGTTCCTAGAATTATGGGAGTGTGCAAACTGGCAAACCCAATAAATCATTGCTTGCACCACAGTTATTTCGTTCTCGTAAATTGTCACTCACGCACCTACAAAATCATCCATTCACACACTTATACGCTCACTCATTCTTCAATATGCCTTTCCCTATATATAATAAACATATTTAAAGTTTATAGAAACACACAGACACTGGATGATGTCATGAGTGATGTCATTTGAGATGTCATCAGTGATGTCATCAGTGATGTCACTGACCATGTCATGAGTGATGTAATATGTGACGTCATCAGCAGTGCATTGCGGGGGCGCGAGTTATAGTTAGCTGAACTAACTATAACGGGGGAATTTCTTGGAATTTGTATGAGGGAAATGTCCAGCTAACTATAACGCCCCTGAAACCTATGTTTTTTTCAGTGAATTTCTAAGGTTGTTTAAATGCTAATTCCTAACTATAACGTGCCTGAAACCTATGGTTTTTTCAGGGAATTTCAAAGGTTTTTTAAATGCTACTTCCTATCTATAACATACCTGAAACCTATGGTACTTTAAGTGAATTTCAAAGGTATTTTAAATGCTAATTTCTATCTATAACTTATCTCTAAAGCTATGATGTTTAATGATTTTCATAGGATTTCTAAATGTTTATATTTCAGTGTATCAATTCCTTTAATTATGTTTTTTTATATTGTTTTTCACCATTATTTCAAGTTTTTTTTTCAATTAATTCTTTTAAAAATTAAAAAATATTCTTTGTTTTTCATGATTTAAAAATAAAATATATTTGTACATTGTTTAAAACAATTTTTTATATTTTTTTTAAACTATATTTTTAAGCCCATACGCGACACGTACGAAGTACGTTATGCGACGCTCGCGCGCTTCCGCGAAACGTCATGTGCGTGTTTGACGCGGTGGGTGCGCGAATCACGCGAAATATTTGAAATGTCAAAAAACATATATGTATGTATTTCATGTAAATATTAATTGAAGAAATAATCAAAACTACTCATAAAATTAAAATATTTTTACTTCTAATCCTATATTCCTTTTAAAGGCAATTTTGCGGAACAAAACACTTAAGCTTGATGTTTATCTCCCAAAAACTTCTTTTTTTTCCCCTTGGAGTGACGCACCCAATGCGTTAGGAACCACACACCCTATGCGAGAGAAATCGTGCCCCCGACGCGTAAGGATGCGCGACTCCGAATTTTACTTTAAAAAAAAAAATAGCCCCTATCACAAATTTTTATTATCCCTGGGGACCCTATCCCCCGGGGCTTATAAAAAACGTTGGGGACCGTGGGGGGAGCCCCAACGCACCCACGGTCCCAGCCAGCTCCCCGCGTCCTTCGGGAGCCGGCATTGCTTTTCCACATGGGGAGCTGCTGACATGCAGCTCCCCGTGTGGAAAAGCAATATGGTTTGGATTTTGAAAGAGAGAGCAGGTTTCCCTGCTCTCTCTTTCCAAATCCAAACGAAGTTTGCTATGGGAGGGCGGGAGACTCCCGCCCTCTCATAGCAAACAACAGTGTCCTGGGGGTGGACACCCCAGGACACTGTAGGAGTGTCCTGGGTGGAGTGTCCAGTGTAGGGTGGCGGTCCCCAGGGCCCTCAAAGGCTCCAGGAGGGGGCCCACGCAGCCCCCCTCCCTCAATAAATAAAGCCCCGGGGGGTGGTGGTCCCCGGGGCTTGGGGGGGCCACTCAGCCCCCCACCCTATTTATTTTCTAGCCCCGGGGGTAGCGGTCCCCAGGGCTGGGGGGTCCTCCTGGGCCCCCATACATTTTTTATGCATTTTGCCCCCGGGATTTGGCACCCCGGGGGCTAATTATTAAGGAAGCGTGAAAGCCCGCGCTTTGTTTTTTTTTTTTTACGGCTGGATCCACGCACCCTGCGCGCATTTTGCCGTTTAAAAAAAAAAAAAAGGGGGCCCTGGGAGTCCTTCTAGGACCCCCTAAGCAACTCTAGAGGGTCAGAGTATTTCTACCCTGCCCCCTTTATATCTTTCACACACTTATTTCCCTTACGTCTTCAGCCTCGCTTCTACCGAGGCACAAAATGGCTGCCAACAGTTCCTGGTTTCGAATGTTGACAGACACTAGATAGCCAATTAGCATTCAGCGCGTGATCGGGAGGGTGTGCGCACGGTTCGAAGAGGGTGCGCTCAGGGTGCGCATAGGGTGCGCGGATCCTCCGAGGCCATAAATACATATGTACTTTTAACTCTAATTTTCTCAGGAACTACTGAACGGATTTACACCATTTAAGCAAAAGGCACGAGTCAGAACTGAGGACTACCTTTTTGCCAAAATTGGTGTAATTCCGATCAGCAGTTCGGGCTGTAGCTGCGTCTAAAGGTCCTATGGGAAATTGCATAGGGAAAATGTGTTTTGGGACCCCCCTTTTTTCTCAGCCCCCGCTTGACGAATCACCCCGAAACTTTCAGGATAAGAGCGGACTGGAGCTGGCCAAAAGTTTGGAAAATTTTGCGACGATTCATTAACCGGCGCCAGACTTATTGGGAATAGAATGTTGCGGATTTGCTATGGAAAATAGGTCCTAACTATCACTACCTACTGGCGACTGCCAGTAGGTAATATATATATATATATATTACATTACACTGGCGGTGATAGTATAAGTACTGTTATCATTGAGCCAGAAGTTTCATAGGAAAAGCATTTGGTGTCTTATTAATAACTTAGGGAATGGTCAAAGAATCTGCACAAAGCTCCACCTTGAGTCCTTTGTGGCAGGTTTTGGGCGAATCCCTTAAGTGGGGGCCAATAAAAAAGAGGGAGTCCCAAAAGTTTGATTTCCCATTTTCATTCCCATAGGGTTCTTCGCTCTGTGATGCACAAAAATGAAGGAATGAGTGATGCACAAAAAACGGATGAATGAAATTGCACCAAGTCTTTCAGTAAGTCTTTACTCAAAGATTGTGCATTTGTTGGTTTGATGTAAATCCGTTCAGTAGTGTTTGAGAAATTATTGCTTTTAAGAGGTGCTTGAGTTGAGCCTGTAGAAGTTAAATATCTGATAGAGACTTCTAGCCCCAGAATCCTCTCCTGAGCAGTACCCCTTTGTGCTGGTATGTGGTGTAGAGCGACTCCTCATCAGTGTTGTCCATGCCGGAAGGGTGGTGCCTATATAGGTGCCACACCAGTGAGCTGACATCAGTTCTTTTCTTTCCGCACCTGCTAGCACTGATCTGTGAAGAGCTACACCTCCGTCACTTTTTGACCTTTTATTCTCAACTTTTTGTCACCACTTTTTTGAGACTGCATTCTCCTGGTGTGACAAGGATGTCCCCAAACCATGTGGTGCCTGTCACTGGCAGATATCTGTGGCAGACCCACACCTGCTTTGTCTGTGGTGCTTGGAGAGGGCCCATGACTCCAAGACCTCTGAGGACTGCCTCGCCATGGACTTGAAACTGCTGAGGCAATGTTCCCTCAAACTCCATTCTGCCTGATGTCAGACGACCCTACAACATTTGAGATCCTGGTCTGGTCATGCAAAAGTTCCTTGCTCTGCTCACAGAGACACATCCAATGGTTTTTGTCTCATTCTAAGTAGCTGGGTAAGTCCCACCTAAAAAGAAGTCCAAGAAGTCAAAGAGGTGTTCGACTTTGCTGCACCCGTTCAAATCTTTAGACTAGGCACAGGAGCATCGGTGCTCCAGGCCTCACTCCCATGTGTTGCCTGTGTCAGTGTCTGCTTCGTGCTTCTCTGACTTTCCCAGAGCAACGCCCGCCCAACTAAAATAATTCTATGAGGCCACGCACCTCATATTTGGGTGGTCCCACAGGTTTGGGAGGGCCTCATCTTGATTTCTTCTGGCGGGAAACCCTGTTCACCAGTCGGGCCCCTTAGATCTGGTGCCAGATCCAGAGCAGGAGGGACCACAAGATCACAACATTCCTCAGTGACCGCTCCAGTACCACCGTTCCTGGCTCTGCCGACACCCATATCCCCATCGTCATTCTGACTCTGACATGGAGTCGGGCGGATGTCGTTCGACTCCAGCTCCAACCAGGACCAAACATCCCAAATTTGGAGCCAGTGCCTTTTTCATTTGACATTTGTAAACTAACAAGCTATTTTTTTCCATATTTATTGATTTATTCATTTGACAGGCATGGAGAGGGAGACAAAAGGGAGGGGTCCGAGGTCCGTTATGGATACCAGCATCTCTTAGGTTATACAGAGGACAGCTGGAATGAGAAACTAGCAGATGCCAGGGGGTTAGACACCTCATCGGACACTGACTGCCTCTCCCGCTATTGTGGCTGCAGAGATAGGTGCCTCATTCACTATTGTGGTGCGAAGGGAAACCAGGGTCTTGGACTTTCAGTTGCCCTCAGTGACAGTCAAGACGAGCATCTTGGCAGAGATGCTTCAGCATGGAGTTGCCTCCTTTGAACCCTCACTCCTATTTAATGAAGCCCAGACCAATGTCCTTTCCTTCTGCAACAGCAGGTCCAGAATATTCAGCTATGAAACCAATGTTTCACCCTCTATCCGGGATTTTGGTGAGACTTACTATGAGACTGTTGGGCCTCATGGCCTCCTGCATCATTCTTGTGACACATGCTTTTGGCATTTGAGGGGTCTGCATTGAGACCTGAAGTTCCATTGGGGCCAGAATCAGCGGAATCTCTCCCATATGGTTCAGATCTTAGAGGGAACTGCCGAAGACCTGAAGTGGTGGCTGACGGACTGTGATTGGGTCAGCAGCAGACCCCTCTCCCTTTCTCAGCCAGAGTTGACTGAAGTGACAGATGCATTACTCCTGGGCTGGGGCGGCCATCTGGAGATCAGAGGACTCTGGTCTCCAGTTGAGTCCAGGCTTCACATCCACTTGCTGGAGCTCCAGATGATTCGAGTAGCATATAAAGACTATATTCCTTCGATAAGGGGAAGGTTGATGCAGGTGTTCATGGACAACACCACTGCCATGTGGTAATGTAGCAAACAGTGCGGGGAGTGATCATGGACCCTTTGTCATGAGGCCCTGCATCTCTGAACTGTTGATATCTAGTGGATCACAAATGGCATCTCCATCTGGAGGTGATGCAAGCTCTCTTTCAAGAGTGGGAGAATCTTGGTTAGATCTGTTTGGCACTGCTGAGAACCCGCAATGTCAGCAGTTTGAAAAAAAAAAATCTTTTTATTAAACCAAAAAAACAGGCTTCAGATACAAGCAAATCCCAATATACATGTACAGGTTATGTTGAGTACACAGACGTAATCAGACAGTGCTATATAGCTCGCAGGTGCATCCGACGCAGTTCTGAACACAGACAGATTGAGTTCATCTCTTACCCTACACAGGATAGCCCATGTGACATCCCCCCGAGCCCCGTCAAAGGCCTCTATACAATGTCCAGGCTCCCCATATTTTCTCCCACTTGCGAGGGCATCCGCGACTTTGACACACCACCTGCTCCGCATTATGACACCAGTGCATATCACACAGCCATGCTGCTACTGTCAAAGGCTCCGCTGCCCCCATGCATGTGCAATGTTCCTTTTTGCGACCCCCCCCAGCTAAGGCCAGCCACTTTCGGACCCACTGTGGCCATGTGATCCCTCCCGTAACCCCAAGGATATGCCACCTGGCCTACAATGGGACCTGCTCACCCACTACAGCCACCATTAATGAGATTAAGCCCCTCCAATACTTCTGAATCCTGGGGCATGCCCACAGTACATGAAAGAAAGACCCCTTCTCGCCACAGCCCCTGGCACATAACTCGGCGCCACTCCAGTTAATACGGGCCTGCACCATCCTCGAGGCATGGGACCTGCGAAGGATGCGGAGTTGGACAAGCCTAAAATGCTCTCTGATGGCTATTTCTCTGGGGCTCTGAAGAGCCTCTGCCCAGTCATGATCCTCCAACAGTCCCACGTCTGATTCCCAGGCCTCCCTCAGGGAACCCAGACCGTCCGGCGAGTTGTTTACCAGCTTTTTGTGCGCGAGGGATACCGCATTCTCAATCATGGAGTCTAAGAGAAGTCTGTCCTCTAGAAGTGAGTATTCAGGAATCGTAATCCCTTCTTTCAAAGGGCAATGTAGTGCAGAGCGCAGCTGTCGATATCTAAGGCATTCTCCTTCGCCCATTTGAAAGCCCTCCCATAGGGTATCAAACATCACCATTTTCCCACCCTTCCAGTCATCCCCAAGCACGTCAATACCAATCAGACTCCATTTACGGAACCCCCGTAGCCGATGCATCTCAGACAGAATACCCCAATCCCACAGTCGAGTCTGTTCCATGAGTCTCGATTTCCACCCTGTCATTTTAGTCATTTTGTGCCAGATCTTGATGACCGTCTTTGTGTGTGGTGGCAGATGCGCAGAGCCCCTATCCGGGTGGTACAGTTCACCCAGATGACTATGAGCCCCCCAGGCCAGTCTGTCCACCCTGTAGGCTGGTTGCTCCAATGGGGAGAAAACCCATTCATTACCCTTGATGAGGTGAGCGGCCCAGTAGTATTTCCTACTATACGGTACTGCCAGCCCCCCTTCATACACCCTCTTCTATAGCTTCTGTAGCGCAATTCTGGGACTGCCACCCCCCATAGCAACTTGCGTAACTAAGACTCGATTGCTCGAAAGTACGTTTCCTGTATGCGGTAGGAAGTATTTTGGACCGCATAGAGCAAACGCGGGAGGGCCATCATCTTAAAGAGGACCGCCCTGCCCATAAGGGAGATCAAGAGCCCCCTCCAGTGCTCTGTATCCCTGCGTAGTCTGGCGAGTTGCACATGCAGATTCAGTTGCATGAACTCCTCCACAGACTTAGTCACCTAAATACCCAGATACTTGAACTTATCTTGCAGTATCATCTCCGAGCATGCTCAATCAAAACCGGAGGGTCCCCCGCAAAAGAAAACACCAAGGACTTGTCCCAGATGATACGATATCCAGAATAGGAACCAAACGATAGTATGATATGAATGAGCCGATGAAATGTTTGTTGGGGTCTGTGTACATAAAGGAGGATATCGTCCGCATACAACAATATGCGCTCTTCCCAACCCCCCCTATATCAATGCCACTTAACACGGGTCATTCCTGATCCACGCCACCAGAGGTTCCAGCGCCAATGCGAATAGCATCGGGGACAGTGGGCATCCCTGAGGCGTCCCCCTGTGTAGTGCAAATGCCCTGGAGACGACCCCGTTCACCCTAACGCGTGCCCCATCAGAGCAGTGTATAACAACTGGATCCACTTTTGCAACTGCGAATCAATGTCCACCTTCTCCAGCACAGCAAAAAGGTAGGACCATTCGATGCTGTTGAATGCCATTCTCGCGTCGAGCGAAAGGAGAGCTGCCGGGATGTCTGGTTGCCTTTGAGTCATATGCATGACTCTGTATAAGGGTCTCAGGTTGAGCCTAGTGATCCTTTGTGGCATAAAGCCAGATTGATCTGGGTGGATCAGGGATTGTATGACAGGGCCCAATTGGTTTGCGATAATTTTGGCTGGAACCTTGGCCTCAAAGTTCAAAAGGGAGATAGGTCTGTAGGAGCTGCAGAGGTCATGTGGTTTGCCCTTCTTAAGGATTACAACTATAGTCGCCATGCTCGTGTCCTCGGGGAGACGACCCAGGTTGAATGCCTCCCTAAGCATGTCGAACATGTAGGGTGCTAGCTTGCCCCCCACACTTTTAAACAGCTCCGAGGGGAGCCTATTTGGGCCCGCCGCTTTTCCTGATTGCAAGTTATGCATGGCATTTTCTACCTCCTCTAAATGAAAGTCAGCATCTAACGCTACCCTATCATCTGACCCAAGGGACGGAAGAGAAATGTCACATAGGAAGGCGGTACAATCTGATTCCACCCATGTGGATTTGCACTGGTAAATGTTCTCGTACAATTTGGCGAATGTTTCTGTCAGGGCCGTCCCGGTACCCCCTTGAGTTCCCTCTGCGGACCGAATCTCCAAAACCCAATTGCGACTCCTATCCCTCCTTTCTCACCATGCGATCAGTTTGTTGGCTTTATCGCCCAAATCATACATTCGTCTTTGAGTGGCAATTGCGTGAGCCTGAGCCACGTTCTCCACCAAGTCCCAAGGGGATTTTTCTTTAAGTTTGAGCGTATGCTTAAGTCCGCCAGCCCCCCCCCCCCAGTGTCTGTGCTTAATGTTTGCTCCAGAGTATCTCCTGCTCCAGCTCCTTGCACTGGGCTTGTTTTCTTTGGCCTGCACACCGCTTGCCGCCTGCACAAAGCCCCTCGCCACAACCTTGTACGCTTCCCATAGAATACAGGCAGAGCTCCCAGAGCCGGCATTTTCAGCAATGTATTGTTCTGTGTGTTCCTCAAAGCGGTCTCGAAATTCCTGATCCCAAAACAAAAAGGGATCTAGTCTCGGAGGAAGGGACCAGTCTCGATCTGTCCCTTATAACAGCACCTTAAACGATGAATGATGTGATATCCCTCGCGCCATATGGCGCCCTACCTGAAAGAGCCGCGCTGAGGAAGTGTGCATAAAAATGTAGTCCAACCGTGCGCCACTGCCATGGGAAGCCGAGATATGAGTGTAGTGTCTTGACCCGAGGTTGTGGGATCGCCAGAGATCGGCCAGACCCAGCACACGCACGAAGATGTACAGTGGATGGGGCCCCAGTGGCTCGTAGGGGAGAACTTCCCTATCCATTTCTGGCATCACTGTATCATTCATGTCACCCCCCAAAAGCAAGATCCCCGGGGGGAACTCCAGTATAAGCTTACTAAGGTAAGAAAGTAATCTCCTGGAGTCGCAGGGGAATATATATAAAGAGCATATTTTTACAACCTGTCCCTCCCAAATTCCTCAATAACAACAAAAGACCTGCTCAAAAATGTATCCAGTGATGAACTTTCATCGGTGGCCCGTTCAAACTACAAAACATCTTTGTTTTGAATGATCAAATAGCGGCTATCTTTATGCCGTCTAAAGGAGGGGTCCAGAGTCACTTAAACCTTTATAAAACAAAATTGTGTCTATGTGTAATGTCTCCCCTACTTTCTCTCTACTTACTGTGTATGAGAAAGGAAAACATGTGCAAAAAGTATTGAAACATTTAATAATTATAATGAAAAAGGATGGCAGTGCCTCACGGGAGTAACACCATGGGAGTTCAGCAGACAGGTGCTCGCCTGCTATCTCATTAGCAATTGCCACCCTGAAAACAATTTTCAAAAGAATAAATAGTGAAAGAAACATACAGTGCTGTGTGTGGACACTAGGCTTCGGTGTGCATATCCGAGCTCAAACTAATGTCAACCCTCAAAGGAGTGGCGGGGTCTGATCAGAGCCCACGTCAAACCTAGTTAAAAACGAGCTAAACAACACTAGCTATCTAACTTTTTATTTCATGCTGTGTGTTTGCTCACTTAAAAACCAACATGTTTCATTGTCTCAGGTAGCTTGCGGCAATTTCATCAGGGCTAGGGTCAACTAGCCACACTGCACCCTTTATTTAACCGGTTTGTATTTTATCAGCACCTAGAGAAGACACAACCAAAAACACCCAATCAGCCATCTATACCACATAAGATTCTGCATTGTATCGTGCTTTAAAAACTGTCACCTGCAACAAACAAGAATATTTACCAAATGGTCGCTCTCCGTTTGCGTACCTCTACCCTCCTAATTAGTGGGTACCATTTGTGTCTGAGTGTACCCGTCCACTCTTTCACTTGCCGCCCGGTAACTGTTCATGAAAAATAACAAGGGCCCCCTGTCCAATAATTGTACAATTCCTAGGGCAGGGTACTATGCAAGTGGAGTAATTATCCCTAGGCAATATGGTCAAGAAGTATGTAGTCGATTGATATATATATGCCCCTCTGGTGCAACAATGTAAAACTCAAATAACACTTACTAAACTTAAAAACATTCATTTAATGACATATTAAAAAACATTTCATAATGCACTTTAGAATAAAATTATATGGGTATTAAAACATATCATTACTCATTTTCATCAATAAACACAATTACATAAGTGAACATTTCTTGGTGGCTGACAAGCTGATTCTTTTTCAAGCCGGGTAACTGCAAATATGTTAATCTACAGAGCAAACATAAAAATAAAAATAAAAGTCAATAGAGGAAGGAGTAATATTTCTGGGTCGATGTAGTCTTTATATAAAATGAAACTACTTGTACCCCTTAGTACTCTTCTTTTTCGTGTATTTACCAATAAAACGCCCAATACCAGATAGCTGTACCTGGTGTGAGTGTCAGGTTTACCCAGTTCTTGACTACAGTAACTGACTGTTCCTCAAACTGGGGACTGTTAGAGCTACATACCCCCATCAGCCTATGGGCATATCGCGTGGCATATTACAATTCTTTGAGTATATATACGTCGCTATTTCTCTCCTTAAGTACGTTGTCAACACACTGCCCAGATTACTTAAAACCCCTTGTCCCGCTCACCTGATCGGCCCGTGAACCCGGCCTTAGCTCAGCCTCACAGTGTTACTGCAGATTACCCGTATCTTGTAGGCGCGACGCGTCGCGTTCGCGCATGCACACTTACTTATTTGCTTGTTTGATTTGTATAGAGGGGACCGGCGGCCATCTTGTGTAGGTATTGCCATGAGTGACGGGCAGGATGAATATTCTCCCGTGTATTGTCTCCAGAATGGTCAAGCAACTTGTGTGCAACCCATGAATGTCATACTTTAAAGCATTTAAAAAAAAAAATGGAGAAATGTAACTCCATCTTCAATTCGCACCGTCCAAATACAACTGACACGATATGGTGTCATGAAAAAAAGAGATTATTCGATCCTCTTTTCTTTTTCTGGGCATGTTACCTCACAGAAGCACTCGGTTCATCTATTCGTAAGTTCAAAATGTATTACAACAAGAAAGTCAGCCAAAAAGTCAGCAATAAAGTCTTCCTGCTCGACATAGCCAAAAACAGACAAATAACATGGCTCTATATGCTGGTATAAAAAAGGTTTTTTTTTTTTAGGGTTGAAAACGTATTCAGCGGACCACAACCTTATTCCATTCAATGAAATCGTTAAGCCCCTGTTGATCCACCTTCTCCTGATAGATCCAACGTGCTTCTTTTGTGCTCAACCTCATTTCCATATTGTATTGATCACCCATGAGTCTATCCAAAACTACCCAACGCAACTCCTTAGGACTATGTTTAGCTGTTCGAAAAAGTCGGTAGATAACATTAGATGTGTTACAGTTACTGAACCTGTTAAGGTGCCAGATCTTGCCTCCCACCAGGGTTACACTTTTAACAGGTTCAGTAAACTCACAAACTGAGCAGCCCCCGCATTGATAGTGTCCCGATGGGATCCCTGTATCTCTAGTTTCTTGTATGGGACGTGAATGAACCAAACGATCTCGCAAATTAGTCGATCTTTTGAAGGCAAATCTAGGTTGAGGCATAGTCATAGTGGGGGTGCTCAGCAAGTGCCAGTGTTTCCTGATTATTTGTCTGATTTTAGTCGAGAGTGGTCCGAATGTAGTGACCACTGGGATGCAGTTCCCATTGTTCTTGGGTGTTCCCTCAAGCAATGCAGCTCGTGGAGTGTTAATGGCTCTCTTTTTTGCTTGTTTAATGACTTTTCTGGGATATGCTCGCTCTTCCAATTTGCGGGATAAATTATCTGCTTGCTCTATATATACCTCCTCAGTAGAGGAACAGTTCCTGCGATATCGCAATAATTGTCCTACGGGTAAATTGTCCCGAAGGGCCCTCGGGTGATAGGACCTGTAATGTAAAAGCGAGTTCTTATCTGTTGATTTTTGATGAACATTAGTGGCTAGTTTGTAATTGAAGTCCCGGACACCTGCAAATACAGCTGGTCCTTATAAGCAAAAAGTTTTGCGTTAAGGCCAATTCTATACATTGCAGAACGAATGTTTGAGGAACATCGTAGAACCATTTGCACTCCCCCAGGGCGCGAGCTGCTGCCACCAGTGTTGCTTCCTGGGGGATGCTAGTGTATAATGATTCTATATCGATAGTTACTAAAAACTGGTATTCAGGATCATATTCGATATTGTCCAATATTCTCAAGACATCTGTCCCTCCCAAATTCCTGACAATGCCACATAACGCCCCAGATGGTCACACCATGTGCGCTGCACTACCAAAGGTATTGCATTTTTAAGAAGTATGGCTGTACCCTTAGACCCCGACGTGAAACCAGTGTGTGTCTGCAGTGTGTAACCATACCTATTAAGGGCTAAGTAGTTATTATCCGTAAGCAAGACAATGTCCGATGAGTGTCTGTGCAGATATTGTAAAACCCTGGTGTGTTTGATTTTGTCCCCCAGGCCATTCACGTTCCAGGAAAGGATTGACAGTTTTCTAATAGGTCGTGTGGCCATGGTACTAGCTTGTGCCCCCTCAACCCCCCCCTCCAGCAGGAAGCAACCCACCCCATATGCGCAATAGTATCGGATCTGTGTAACCCTATCGCATGCTACAAGTGTGGAAGCACTTGTTCTGAAGCAAGAACCAACCCAAGAGTAACATAAAGACCATTAAATCCCTTAACAAAACCCCCTCACCCTGCAACCCTGCCTCATCGGTCTAAAACTACCCACATCCCCAATAGCAGAGCGCCTGTCGCCCTATTGAACAGAGAACTAGAGTAGGGTTGACTGGCACCACCAACCAATAGCTCCCCCTCCCGGGCCCGCAATCCCACCCCGCAACATGTAATAAAGCTGGAGCATGCGGAACATCGGCCCCTTCGGCAGTGTCCCAAACTTCATTTTCTCTCAAGCCTGAGCTCCGCGCCGTAACTATAAGATAAAGTTAATACCTTATCCCCTTGAAGACCATGCAATAGATTGCAGCAGGGACCCCTGACTTTTACTTTCCAGGAGACAGTGTTTTACTCGTGGGGCCTCTAGAACAGGAACTCCTGGTTCTGGATTCTGACCTTTCCCCCTCTCTGTGTCGATTCGGGGACTCAAGAGTGCGGTAGCGACTCCCTCACCAGCCCACAACTTCTCGATGTCTACATGGCTGGGGTGGACCCCCATCCATCCACTACTGGACCTCCGCCGGTGAGATGAAGAACAAGGACATGTCGTTGTCCAGGACCTTCAGCTCAGCTGGGAAAAGCATCATGTATTTTATCCCCTTCTCTCTAAGAGCACGTTTCACCCCATCAAATGTGTGCCTTTCCTGCTGCACCCTCATAGTGAAATCCAGAAAAAAAACGTACTGTCGAGTTCTCGTAAGGGAGGTTGCCTTTCACTCTGGCCGCCTGCAATGTTGCATCGAGGTCCCTGAAGTTTAGGATGCGCACAATGCTCATCCACTAAGGGGCCCTGGTTTTCGGCTTGGGGATTGGAGCTCTGTGCGCTCTTTCAGCAGTAAACAGGGTGGGCAGCCTCTTAGGCTTAAGGTGGTTCAGGATGAGGTCTTCCACGAAGAGATCCATACTGGGGCCCTCCGCCCCCTCCGGCACTCCCACTACCCTGAGGTTATTGTGGCGGGCCCTCCCTTCCTGATCGTCCAGCCTCAGGGCCATCAGCTTGTGCTGGTGCGTCAATTTTTGCACGCGAACCTACAGCTTGCTTGTCACAGATTTGTGGTAAATAATTTAATTACCGGAACTTAATTTGATGCGGAAAATTAATAATAATAGCTCAGTAAAATAAGAGGCAGAATCCGTGGTATTAGAGGTTCGGAACGGGCTTTATTCCAAAATCAATTCGAATTGATGGACTCCATATTCCATCACCACGAAGGTTCAGGAAGTGAAGGACCATACTTTATTGACAAGTAATCATTTTTATACAATAGGCATTACAATGAAACAGATGCAGGAGGCGTAACAGTTGATAACAAAGATAAAAACATACATGCGTAACTAAAGTGGGTGTAACTGGGCGTAACTAAAGAACGTCATCAGGTATGATGTCATAAACGGGTGGTTTCATGAAAGAATTTCGCAATGTCAGCAGAAATACTTGGCAGAGATGCGCGCGCAGCAGCATGACGTGTGATTGACGTGCAACTAGGGGGTGAAGGGGACTTGACATTTAGCTCTACATGTGGAGACAGAAGTCTGGGGTTATGTCAACCTAATCCTAAATCATATCTTACATCCTATGTTTAAAGAACTGTGTTATCCCAAAAGAGAGGTCTCTTAGGATAGAATCTTATTCTATACTGACTATACTGACTGTTAGTGCGTGTACAAGCGTCTAAGTGTCTACACTAGATGCGAGGGCAGAAATCTTCCATAGTAACAGTGCTATGAATTACTTGCATAAAGACAGAGAAGCCGGGCCCTTTGCTCGGTAGCTGGAAGAATGTTTACTTAAACTACTAGACAGGAATGCATTGGATGGGGAGCAGAGCAGATAATCTCGAAGGTGAAATATAGTTTTTGGCAGGCAACAGGCTGGAGTCAGGCACCGTTAGCCGCGCAGGGAATAGGACAAAGTTCATGGATACAGATGCGAGCTCAGGCTGGAGCTTTCAGAGGCAGAAGGCAGGAAAAGGCTTAATGGCAGAATCAGGGCCTACTCGCCTGGACTGAAAAATGGGATAAATGAACCATATAAAGCCGGTGGCCTTTCATACTTAGGAATGGAATATCTGACCCATCCATGGCGGATCTGAAAGAGGACACATGTGTTTGCGTCTTCATAACTGGAACTGGAGGGAACATACATGTACTTGTGATTTATACATGAAACCGTTGGGGTCCAAGATAGGGGACATAACTGACCATAAAAATCCATATTTCCACATTCCCTCCTTGTCCCCTACTTGCCCTTAAGAGATATCAATCTTCATCAGTCCGTTGATCTGTTCATATAGCATCATTTGTTCTTCTTTCTTCTTCCGGGATGAATGAAATCTTGGTGGTGGAATACACGATGTGGCACACAGACCACAAATCGCTGGTCCACATTGTAGGCATAAGCAGCAACTGAATAGTATGAGAAAGCCAATACCTAGGAAGGATAGGACCCTCCATCCAAAGGTAGATAATACACTCCAAAACCAACCGGACCAAGTCCAGGTGCCTGGATTCTGGTGTATCTGGCTTACAATCTTATGAAGGCGAGTTATGGCTTTATATACAGATGGCGAATTTTCTGGTATGAAAATGCAACAACTTGATCCGATGACCCTACAAGCTCCGCCCCTATCGGCCAGGATGACGTCAAGGACAAGACGATTTTGAAGCACAACAATCTGCATAGCAGACTGCTCTTCTGTTAAATTGCCTAAGGCGGAAATAGTTTCGTTCACTACTGCTTCAAGGGTTCTGGTTAATCTACGTATCAGCTTACTATTGGTAACTGTACCTATATAGGGAAAGAGACCTTTATTGAAATCTGTGTATTTTTCCCATGCTGTTTCAGTGTAATCGACGATTGGGAGATCTCTCCGTTCTCTATTGTGTACTAGATGAGTATTTCTATGATAATCAGGAGGAGCTAGGAAAACAGGTGGCAAGAGGAATCCGATGTAGCAGGTACCATCCCAATCTAGAGGCAAACGTATATATGCAGTCTGACCACATATGAAGTAGGAATGGCGAGAAGCTCTAAATGTAGACTTGCCTGGATCACTGAATTCTATTACAGTGGTGCATCTACTATGGCCCATATGTATGGAACCATTCTTTCTTACACATAATTCACCTTTAACTGGAAATACTGACATAGCGGGCAAAATTGGTGCAGCTTCGGATTCAACATTCAGGATCATGAGATTAAGCGTGAAATTCCCTAATCCATATACCTCATTTTCTAGATCAGTTCCTGTTCTTTTGGGAAGTCCCTCCTTGTTAGGGTAGCAGACTTTAAGCAAAACTAAGTTCAGGTTTCCCTATACCCAGTTGTCTTGATAAACTGCGGAATTCGAATCTAGGGAATTAATTAAACTAAACCATGCTCCACAGGAGCCATTGTGTGTGAACGGATATGGAAAGAGAGGCAGAATTCCCTTATAGTTCTGATAGGGAGGGAGTCGGCCACATATCCAACAATTTGTAGCATTGCTAGCCTGATGGGAATGATGTAACATACTAATAAAAGTGTTATTGCGCAGCGCAAATCTATAGGACAACTCATGCGGGGGTAATTCACTAAAAGAATGTTCAGCAGTAACATTGTAAACATGTTTAGAAATAGGATAATATATGTGCAACAATATACTTGCAGCGATTATTAAAAGACTTAAGAAAAACAAAATTAATAACGTCACTGTGCAATGACTACGCAGTGATTTACAGTACGCATGTTGTTTCATTTGCTTCTTTCGGTTTCTTTCTCTATTCAGGTCTAAGGGATACATGTCAGAGACAAATTCGACCGATTCACCTTGGAGAGGACTTAAACAATCAAATTGTCTGACTTGTTAGACCGTAGTTTTAGTTTATATTGTTCCTGATTACTCGGTTCAACCAAAGGAAGCTTTGAGTCAATCGGTGAAGACACGCGAGGTGTATCGTTTACATCTGATTGTAGTCCATGAAATTTCTGGATATGACTTGAATGTATCCAGCCTTTGCGACCTTCGATCTTCACGGCTGTCCTTGTGGTTAACAGTACTAGTTGAGACGACTTCCACCTAGGGTCCAGCTGAGACTTCCGGTCAAAATTTCTCACTAACACCAAGTCCCCGGGAACTACGTCATGGGGTTTCACCTCGGTGTTGTCGGGAAAGGCTGCAGCTACCTGTGAACGACAAGATTGTAGTGCAGACATCAAGGAAGCCAAGTAATCTGTCAGCATATTACAGTCAACATCAGTTATTTTGCGTGGTATAGGCGTCCCATATTTGGTGGTCTACCGAAGATCACCTCATAAGGGGATAGCCCTGTTCGAGAGTGCGCTACCATTCTCATGTAAAAGAGTGCGACTGGTAAGGCTACTACCCAGTCGACACCTTTCTCTCTACATATTTTGGACAATCTAATTTTCAGAGTTTGATTATGTCGTTCCACGAGACCTGCTGCCTCGGGGTGTCGGACACAGTGAAATCTCCACTGATAGCCTAACAAAAGTGAAACGTGTTTCATCAGTTCGGATGAGAACGGCTGGCCGTTATCTGAGTAGACAACACGTGGTAAACCGTACCGTGGGAAGAATTCTCGAACCAACTGTTTGGCAGTAGTCGGGGCAGTGTAATCTGAAACCGGGTATGCCTCTGTCCAACGGGAAAGAGCACAGACAACTACGAGAACATATTTGAATCCTCGACATCGTTCCATCTGGATATAATCCATCTGGAGGACTTCAAAAGGGTGATCAGGAGGCTGAAATCCACCTTGTTCTACGGGAATGCTTTTACCTGGGTTAAACTGACAACAAATCATACAGGTACGAACTTTTTGTTTAGCTGCTGCTCGTAAATGTTTGTTGAACCAAATGTGTTGAATGCTGTCTAGCATAGCTTTTTCTCCTAGGTGCGCTGGACTATGTACAGTATTAATGATAATTTGGACCATTGAATCAGGAAGGAACCACACAGATTTTTCCTTCGTCATCCATCCTTGATCCGTTTGGATCCCTCCTAATTCAGTCCATTTCTTTATTTCATCTGGTGTAGCATGTGTCTGTATGTCAATTACGTCAAGAGCGGGATCCTTAACCATCATGCAATGTGTTGGTGTTGGAACTATTGTCTTTGTCATGTCAGATGTGTGAGTTTGAGCAGTCTGTTTAGCTGTTCTGTCAGCTAGATCATTGCCTTGGGAAATGATATCAGTAACTTTCGTATGAGCTTTACATTTCATAATTGATATTGCAGCGGGTAGATGTATTGCATCTAATAAGGCATGAATGAGGGGTCCGTGCTGAATGTGGGCACCGTGAGAAGTTAAATAACCTCTCTCTCGCCACAGCACGCCGAAGTCATGTACAACTCTGAATGCATAACGTGAATCAGTGTATATGTTGACTTTTTTATTTGTGGCTTGAATACAGGCTTGTGTCAGAGCGATGAGCTCTGCTGCTTGAGCTGACAAGGTATTTATGCAATTTGTTTCAATGATTTTAGTGTCTGTTGTGACTGCATACGCGGCCACTAGCTCTCCTGTACTTGTTCTCATACATGAACCATCTACATACAACGTCAGGTCTGGGTCTGACAATGGGACGTCTGTCAAGTCTTGTCTGGGTTTCGTCGTGATAGTAATAACTTCAATACAATCATGTGCTAATGGGTCTGTTCCGTTTACTGGTAACAGTGTGGCAGGATTTAATGTATTACAACGTCTGATTTCTATGTGTGGCTGAAACAATGTTAATTCGTAACCAGTGAGTCTTGCTATAGTCAAGTGTTGTGTTTGTTTGCGGTTCAAGAGAACCTCTACTGCATGTGGTACTTGTACCGTCAATTGGTGTCCTAACACTATGGCATCGCTTTGTCGGATTGCTAAAGCTGTTGCTGCCACTGATTTCAGGCACGCAGGCAGAGCCTGAGCTACGGGATCTAATGTACTAGAAAAATAAGCACATGGTTTGTGTGATCCTGCTTGTTCCTGTGTGAGTACTGACAAGGCAGTACCTTCGCGTTCTGTAACAAAGAGTGTAAACTGTTTATTGTAACATGGTGTTGCTAAAACAGGTGCTTGACATAAAGCTTTCTTTAGGCTTTCAAAAGCTTGTGTATGTTCCTGAGTCCAAGGGAGGACAGTCGATGTGGCTGCCTCCTGCGTTGTCAACTGAATGAGTGGTTTTGCTAGAAATGCATACTGAGGGATCCACTGCCTACAATATGAAGTGAGGCCTATAAAAGCCCGCACCTCCTTTTGTGTCTTGGGTATTGACATGTTAGCAATTAACTGGATGCGATCGGGTGTAAGCTGCCTTCCCTCCTTGGACAGCGAGTGCCCAAGGTAAACAACTCGCTGGACACAGAATTGCAGCTTAGAAGGGGACACCTTGTGCCCCTTTTCGGCCAAGAATTGTAAAACCGTCAGTGAGGCTTTTTCACATTCAGGTTCGCTTCTAGCGGTGATCAGCAGATCATCGACATATTGAAGCAGGGCAGTGTTGACTGGCATGTGTATACTGTCAAGCTCTCGTTTCAGTGCTTGGCTATAGATGCTGGGGCTTTCTGTGAATCCTTGAGGTGCGCGTGTGAATTTAAAGCTTCGTCCATTTAAACTAAATCCGAACAAGTATTGGCTTTCCGGATCTATTGGGACGCTGAAAAAGGCATTCTTGAGATCAATTACAGTAAAGAATGTTGCTTCGGAATCAATGGCTGTCAGTAATGAAGAAATGTCTGGGACTACGGGGTATTGTGGTACAATACATTTATTTAATTCGCGCAGATCAATAACCAATCGATATACTGGCGGGGCTTTCGGATCAGTTCGTTTAAGAATCGGAATTATCGGGGAATTACATACATTGGAGTCGGTTTCCACAACCACTCCTTGGGTAATAAGCTCGTCAATGATTTGCAGTAAAGCCACTACAGCATCTGGGGGTAACTTGTATTGTCGCATTCGTGGTAGTACCACTCCTGCCTTTAGTGTGACTCGATATGGTGTAATGTTCATGCAACCAACATCTGTAGGGCCTTGTGCCCATAAGTGTGTGGGTAAAGTCTGCAGTCGGTGATCCATGTCTCGGGACACGTAGTGCCCTTTGAAATCACGTAAAAACAATCTTACTCCTTCCGGAGAACAACATATTATAGCTCCTAGAGCTTTCAATGTTTTTATACCTAACAAGTTTTCTGGACATGATTTAGTAAGTAATAAATCTGTAGTTCGTGTCAAGGGACCAATCGTAAGTGGAAGAGGCTGTGATACTTCGTTAATGATAGGTTTTCCTGAAAAACCAAGGGAAATATTCTGTGAGCCTGAGAGGGGTGCCCCTGGAACTTCACTACGTTTTATTGTTGTTCGGCTTGCCCCTGTATCAAGTAAAAATTTTCTATCTTGGCCTAATAGTTCACTGTGTACATAAGGTCCTTCTTGATCTACAGGGACCTCGATAAGGGGTAAGCCAACTTCCCTCTCTAGGCTGTTTCATGAGTATCGTTGATAATCAGGATAGTCATACTGTGCGGTCTGGTACATCTGTTGTGTCGTTGTTTGTGTGGCAGCAATAGGCTGCGATGGTGGAGCTGGCATAGACTGTTGCGGAGCCGGCATGGACTGTGCATGCTGCGGAGCTCCTTGTTGGTTCTGATCCTGTCTAAGTGGCCGTGGTCTTTCTTTTGTATTACCTATGGCGATATTATGTTTTAAAACTGGACAATCGTGTACATAATGACCTGGCTGTTTACAATAGTTGCAAGTCCCTTTTACAGAACCTGCTGAAACACTGGACTGTGTCATACCCTTTTTATGACCGTCAGCTGGAACTGTCTGGGAAACTAGCATTTTCATTTTCGTGTCTTTCATGCGTCTTTGTTCATGTTCTTGTTCTTCTCTAATTCTATTGTGATGGTACTGTAGCATTTGTAACATTTGTGACGGAGTGTTACCTTGCCAGGTACTCTCGAATTTCAATACTCTATTCTTAACTTGGGGCAAGGAATTTTCAACTAATTTTGTCACAAACAGATGTGGATACGATTCGCTACTTGCTTTTATTCCGCTATTTATACCAAAACATTTTTCGAATCGGGCATAGAAATCACTAGTGTCCTCATCGTGCTTTTGTTTACAGGCTGAGATTGCACCCCAGTCTTCCTTTTTCGTAGTTAATAAACGTGGCAGTACCTGTACTAGTAAACCTGGTAGTGTTTTGGTCTTTTCCCCAAGCCCTGAACCTGGACCTCGAGCTTTTTCTTCGTTTTCTAATGCTGTCCAATCTATCTTTTGGTCTCCCACCTCCCAATCCTTTTCCTTGAGTTTTTCGTAAATGCCCGCAGGCATTAATACCTTCAATATTGTCATAATGTCGGGATAGGTATACTCTCCCATGAGCAACATGTCTTTAATTTCACGGTGGAAACCCGCTGGGTCTTTGTCATGACTGGGTACCACTTTCTTCATTTCTAATAGTTCTATTTTGGATATGGGTGTGTATACAAACACACGTTTAAACTGATTGTCATCACCTTTTATCGGGTGCACTTCGCGTAAGGGATTCTGTCTATCCATGTAATACGTCGTTCTTTCCTTGATGGGCAGTGAGACATGTTCGGGGCATACAAAAAGAATGTACTGCTTTCTGGATTCTAGTATTTCTCTAATTAACTCAGTACCTGAACCTCTCCATTTATTCGTGAGTAATTCAGTCAATATATCAGGTAATGGACCAGGATCGGAGTGTTGGCTTTTATATAATATAAGGAGTTGTTGAACCATATAGATACCAGCTAAACGTTGTTCATCTGGGGTGAGGTTCAAAAACGTGTGCGCTAATGTATCATCACTATATTTTCCGGGACTATCAATCCAATGAACGGCTGACCTGGCTAATTCTTGGTCGTCCATAGAATCGAGTATATGATAACCCCTTCGTTCTCGGAGTAATTTGTCAGCGGCTTGGAACGAATGTTCGGGGGACCTTATATTTATTATAGGGGTTTGGAAATTTCTGCTATTTTCTGGACGTATCGGACGTATCGGATCAGTAAAGCGTCTAGTATTATTGCAAGATCTTCCTCTACCTACATAGGCCATTGTTTCTAACTGTCCTGTGGGCAGTTCTAATTCTTCCTCCTCCTCGGTTTGTTCAGGCTCGTCTACTGCTAATCTTTCTTCGTGTATTCGTTCTACTTCTTTGCGGATCTTGCGGCACATAGCTACTATACATGATCGTTTATCATGTCTCCCCTCTGATATATTCCGACTCCATGTTGTAAGAATTTGCATCTCTTCCGGATTTACCCCTGGTCGGTCTTGATTTCTGATCACACAATTTATGAGGAAACGTAACAGTTCCCCCTGTATCTCCACTTTCTGGTACTCCAAGGCTCTATTAATACTTTCAGAATCTCGTCCTGACTGGACAAAGTGATATATATTTTCTAAATGTGTAGTCATTCCTGGTAGTCTCCCTAAATATATTGCAGCTCGTCGGATACGTAATGATGCCAGCAGCATTTCGTCCCCTTTTCCTGGCACAGGGTCATATCTACAATCTATTAGGAGTTCCTTAAGCATGTCGGGAGTTACTAGTTTGGGCGTACGTTGGTTGGCTAATTCTTGAAAGGAAAGTTTATTTACTCTGGGTGGCGTGGAAAAAATGTTTGATGTACCTCCGGTGGCACCACCTGGGGTGCTGGGTGTGAAAGGATTTGTTGAACGTGATATAGCAACCATAGGTGTGGATACAGATGTAGAAACAGATGTGCTTGCCGGGACTTGTGTCGGAGTTTGCTGTTGCGGAGGTACAGACGGAGGAGGGTCTTGGCGTTGAACCCCCTCGGCAGGCGGTCTATGTGGCGCAGTATTAGCATACTCGGGAGCTGCGTCGTCTAAATAAGAGGAAAGAAAAACATCTTCTGCGGTTCTGGGATGCCCTTTGGGATGTACTTTTATCGGAAACAATGGGGGTGGCAAGTCTTTTGGTATCTCCGGAGTAGCCTTAGGTAACCCTTCGGCCAGAAGAGGATACATACCATTCATAAGGGCATTTCTTTGTCTGTCTATTTGTTCTGATTTTACTCGAGTACCTTCTTCAATTAATAGATTTTCTCGAACTTTATTTGAATTCTCCTTACTTTTCTCTTCCTGTCTGAGCGCTTTTTCTGTACGTCTATATGATTCTTTACGCCATAATTCAATGGCATCTTTCTGTGACTGTCTAGCTTTCTTTTTCCATAATTCTTCCTCTACTTTCATGATGCAATCTGCATCCCAGGTCCCAGCTGCGGGCCACCTCTGACTTTCTGGTAATTCCTTGGTGTAGTCTACCCATAAATCAAGAAATAATATGGCGTCTAGGCCATGTTTATGATACATGAAGTACCCTGGAGTGTCCCTAGGAGGAATGGGAACAGCTTCTTCGAGTACCCCTTTTCTAGTTTTGATCTGTCTTAATTTCGAAAAGAGCGGCATATTGAGAACTGATCTGATACCTAATTTTGAACACGTTTAATACAACAAAACACAGTAATGAACAGTCATTCACACCACAATATGCAGAACGTATTTAAAACATTTTAACATTTAACATTTAATGAACAACAATGATGGCCATTTAGGGAACTGGTCACTAAGCATAATACTCGGCACTAACTAGGTAATTTCTGAATTATATACTAGACATACTTGATATACTGCTAAACAGTACAGATACACTGCTGAAACAGTGCAGACCGGATTTGTGTACCCAAACCCGTCTTGACCGGCACAAACTATGTGCACGTCAGAACGCCTCCCCGACAATGGTACTCACCGGGTAGCTCGGAACAGAAGGCCTCGGAACTGAACTGAACTGGACTTGAACCGGACCGGACTCGACTCGAAACTTCGGAAACTTTGGAACTGGTGGGCCTCTGTATACCTCGGATCTTGCTCTCTCAGCTAGGCTCTGGTCGGGATACTTCGCACTTCTCACCGCCTCGTCTGGGTGTTGATCGCAGCCTCAGTTACCCCCGCTCGGCAGGAGGGAGATACAGGAAATCCTGTGGGTACGCGTTGTTGTCCGTCCAGCTGTGACAGGAGACCGGGCCTGCAACGCACCTCCGGCGCGTGAGATGAGAAAGTGTCCCTGTTCGGGCGCCATCTATGTGGTAAATAATTTAATTACCGGAACTTAATTTGATGCGGAAAATTAATAATAATAGCTCAGTAAAATAAGAGGCAGAATCCGTGGTATTAGAGGTTCGGAACGGGCTTTATTCCAAAATCAATTCGAATTGATGGACTCCATATTCCATCACCACGAAGGTTCAGGAAGTGAAGGACCATACTTTATTGACAAGTAATCATTTTTATACAATAGGCATTACAATGAAACAGATGCAGGAGGCGTAACAGTTGATAACAAAGATAAAAACATACATGCGTAACTAAAGTGGGTGTAACTGGGCGTAACTAAAGAACGTCATCAGGTATGATGTCATAAACGGGTGGTTTCATGAAAGAATTTCGCAATGTCAGCAGAAATACTTGGCAGAGATGCGCGCGCAGCAGCATGACGTGTGATTGACGTGCAACTAGGGGGTGAAGGGGACTTGACATTTAGCTCTACATGTGGAGACAGAAGTCTGGGGTTATGTCAACCTAATCCTAAATCATATCTTACATCCTATGTTTAAAGAACTGTGTTATCCCAAAAGAGAGGTCTCTTAGGATAGAATCTTATTCTATACTGACTAGGGGTGGGCGGAATTTGCGGAATTAACCTTCGCAAATTATCGCGAGAATGTTTAAAATTATCGCAAACAAGCAGAAATATCGCGAAGATGCGGAAGTTTTTTTCCGGCATGTTCGCGAGATTTTCTGCATGGTTGCGGGTCGCCAACTTACCCATGTGGTTGCTTGCGGGCGCGGCCATCTTGTTTTGAGTTGTTCTCGCGGTGCATGATCGCGAGAAGAAAGACGTGATCGCGCGACGCATGACGTCACTGCGGGCGCGAACTGTCGCGAGACAGCGCAAATGGCTAAAAACAATACAACATCTCATGGAGAACGCGACCGGATCAAGAAAACTTGTCGGCGAACGCAGGGATTCAGGTAAGGCGATCGCGCGCGCGCGAGAATGTATCATTTTACAGCGCGAGCAAGAAACAAATTATCGCCAAGCTGCGGAAACCGGAATTTTTGACATTTTCGCGCTCTCCGCGGAACGCAAAAATGTCAAATTATCGCAATTTCCGCGAACGGAACGAAATTTTTGCCCAGGCCTAATACTGACTATACTGACTGTTAGTGCGTGTACAAGCGTCTAAGTGTCTACACTAGATGCGAGGGCAGAAATCTTCCATAGTAACAGTGCTATGAATTACTTGCATAAAGACAGAGAAGCCGGGCCCTTTGCTCGGTAGCTGGAAGAATGTTTACTTAAACTACTAGACAGGAATGCATTGGATGGGGAGCAGAGCAGATAATCTCGAAGGTGAAATATAGTTTTTGGCAGGCAACAGGCTGGAGTCAGGCACCGTTAGCCGCGCAGGGAATAGGACAAAGTTCATGGATACAGATGCGAGCTCAGGCTGGAGCTTTCAGAGGCAGAAGGCAGGAAAAGGCTTAATGGCAGAATCAGGGCCTACTCGCCTGGACTGAAAAATGGGATAAATGAACCATATAAAGCCGGTGGCCTTTCATACTAAGGAATGGAATATCCGACCCATCCATGGCGGATCTGAAAGAGGACATGTTGGCGGTGGACGCACATGTGTTTGCGTCTTCATAACTGGAACTGGAGGGAACATACATGTACTTGTGATTTATACATGAAACCGTTGGGGTCCAAGATAGGGGACATAACTGACCATAAAAATCCATATTTCCACAGATTGAAGCTCCCAAATGTTCTCCTCCACCAAGGTTTTCCGCATATCTGCCCACATCACGTTCATTTCAATTGTGACCTTATCGATTTTCATCTCCAGGGTCGTGCCCAAGGACTGGATCGGTGACATAATTGAGCCCAGGGATAGCTCCTTTCCGGCCGGCTTGTCCCCAGGAGCCCCCTCCTTGGACACCACCTGACGCAGGACTGCATATTTCTACAATCTGTTGGACTGCACAGCAGCTGGGGCCCCCTTAGGCTTTGTCATGATGGGTTCGTGACGTTTGGCATCACAGAGTCTCTACACCGTCCTGCAGGCCCGGTTCGTGCCACCACTGTGGCTTGCTGCTGACCTCCAGGTATTGCGGGTGCACACTTCAATTGCGTGGTCTCCCTCTTTGTAGCGGCACCCGGAGTGTCCGAGCGCTCCTACTATAATGCACTTGGATCTCACAAAGAGGAAGGCGCAGCAGTAAAGACCCAGAACAGTCGTAGAAGGATCTCCACGACCTCTCTCCATCCTGCCCCACTTAGCCGCAGATGTTTCCACTTCCCAGATGGAACTTGGTGAATGGACCTGCAGGGGACAGTGCCGCACTTGACGCCTTAGGGATCCTCACCTCACCTGAATGATGTACCTGTCATCCAGTGTGGCGACAGGGCTGCCACTAGAGCCATTCCTCACCCGCTGCTGATCACGCAGAACTGTCCCAGTCTCTGCTCCCACAGAGGCACCACAGAGGTCCAAGGCCCGTAGGCACACCTGGGCCCACCTCTGGATCCACCAGGGAGGACCCCCTCAACTCTCTCACAATGTCCAGCCTCAATCCACCACCTGCTACGGTGTGGTTCCACAGGCGCCGGCATGCTCTGCTTGGTGGGTATGAGGCAGGTAATCACCCACAGGCCGTGCACCGTCCACACAGCCCCAGACGCCCGCCGTCAGTCCCACACAACGATCCTGGGTGAGGAAGTCCCCGGGCCACGCTGTTTGGGCGTGGGCCTTGAGGGCGTGCCTCGATCAGCAGCCCCTCACCAGCACCAGTCAGGGGAAGTAGCCCGTAGTTACACCCGCATTCACTTTGAAATGGTCTGGGGGGCTCCTCCACTGATCACTACACGTGCTGGTCCTCCACTACTGGTCACTCCTCCGCGACACTGGTACCTCTGGCGGGCTCATGCCAGCAGGTGGCAGGCTGTGGGGAGCACACTGCTGGAGAGTCGCACACGGCCCGACCTCCAGGAGCAGTGTCACGGGTACAGGAACCCACACCAGCCTCAGGCCACACACAGCGGATCTCGTGTGCTGGAGATCCCACGTTCTCGCTCTGCTGGCCTGCCGAGCAATCATGCGACTCCGCTCCTATGTCTTCCGGCACCAGTCACAGATGAAGGTCAGAACTTTCTTTGCAGCACCCAATCCGCCGCACCATCAGGGGTCAAAGACACCCCGTGCTTCAGGGCACTGCCGGGGGACCAGCGACGGCAGTTTCTACCCTCCAGCTACCAGAGGAATGAAGGATATTGCGGGTTTTATCAGGTCAGCAGTTTTGTGCGCTGTAGTTTCCAAGCCAGCTCTTGCTTAGATCTGCTTTTTATGTTCAGTGGAGCGCCAGCCTCCTGTACGCCTTTCCGCTAATACCACTCCTGCTCAGAGATCTCAAGAAAGTCAGGAATGACGAGGCCCATGTTATTCTTGAGGCTCTGGATTGGTCACAGAGAGTCTGGTATCCCAAGATATTGAAAATGGGCATCAGTCCTCCGGTCAGGCTGCTTCATCAGGATAATTTTCTGCTGCAGCGACAGGGGAGGGTTCTGCACTGAAAACCTGCGTATCTTCTGCCGTCTTACGTGGAGATTGAATGGTGATAGTTGTCTGCGTTTAACCTTTGTCCTGAAGTCTGCAATGTTATTCTGACAGCCAGGGGAGTCCCTACTAACACTGTGTATACCTGCCGCTGGCACAAATTTGTGGTATGGTGCATATCCAGGCACATCGACCCCCTCGCTGCAACCCATTCCCAAGTTTCACCAGTTACAGTATATTGATCCACCATTTCAGCTTTTTTGTGATTGCTGGGCAAACCTCCTTTGTTCATGTTACCAGTTGTGCCTGGGTTCCTCAAAGGTTTCCAACATGTGTTTCCTCCCATACTAATTATCATGCCGCAATTGGACTGAAATCTGTGCACCACCTCCCACTATGTTTATTAACCCTCAAGACGTCTTTCTTAGTGGCCAGGAGGATCAGTGAGATGCAGGCCCTCTTTGTCCAGCCTCCTTATGCAACCTTTTACCAGAGAAGCTGGTTCTCAGGACTCCCTTTCATGTAGGCCAGACATTCACCTTGCCTACCTTCTTTGCTCTGCCCAATCCTTCTAAGGATGAGGAGAGACACCACCCTCTGGACCCAAAAAGATCATTGTCATTCTACATTGATTGAATTAAAGAGTTCCAGGTGGAAGATCTACTCTTTATAGCTTATGTTGGAGCTAAGAAAGGGAAGGCTGTGCAGAAACGAATCATCTCGCATTGGATAGTGTTCTGCATAAGGATCTGTTAAGCACTGGCCAGAAAGCAACCCTCTGAGGGCTTTTGTGCATTATCTCGCGGAGTCCCTGTCCTGTACATCTATCAGGCAGCAACATTGATGTCACTACATACATTCACCAAACACTACTGTCTGGACAGCCAGGTCTGTCGTGATGGGCATTTTGATAGCTTGGTCCTGGAGGACTTCTTGGTCCCATCTGTTTGCAGACCAACCTCCATGGAGATATTGCTTAGGTATCTATTTTATTCTCTCTGCTCTTCGACCTGATTACAGTGTGTGAGTCACCCTTCTAAGGGGATTAAAAATTCACACCAGTTACCAGTGCTTCTAATGTCACCGTTGTCCAGGCGTGGAAATCCGCAAAAAGAATCTGACGTCACCGTGCTGGGGTGGTGCCTATATAGACATCTTGCACATCACTTCCGGCATGGATGACGACACGGAGCCGAATGACGCCACCTATCGTCGCACATGGGTACAACTCAAAAATTTCTGGATCCAGTCTGATGCCTGGAGAGAATTCTAAGGTAAGGAATCTGCGACTAGATAGAGTCTCTGCCAACTAAGGGCCAGATGTAGGAAGCCAATTTGCGATCGCAAACGCTGAAAATCGCAGAATTTCAGCATTTACTATCGCAAATTAGCAGTGTGCAATGTAGCTCATAAAAACCCCCTCACAAAATAAGGACTCTCAAAATTTGAGATTCCCTATTTTGCGATTGCATTTAAGAAATCGCAAATTGCGATTCCTTAAATGCCATGTAAGAAGCACAAAAGAAAGTGCAATTTGGCCTTAAGTAATCGCAAATTACCACCAACTTCAAGGTGGTGGTAATTTGCCATTTCCTCTAAAAAAGCACTTTTTTGCTTTTTTAAAAGTGCCATGTGGCACACATTCACGCACTTAGGGCATGTATGTGCGCCACATGTGCACACATGCACATTTCAGGGGTGCAACAGGGTGTCCCTCTGGAACCCTTGCACCCTTGAGATTGAGCAGGCAATTTGCGAGTACCTATTGGGTACTCGCAAATTGCGTGCACAATTACCCATTCCTCATGGCCTCATGGCCCATAGGAATGAATGGGAAGGTATTCCTTGATTGTGAATCGCAATTTGCAATTCGCAATTAAGGAATATTAAGGAATCGCAAAAAATAATGTGATTCCTACCTACATGGCATTTTGCATTTCCTTAATAGCGATTCCCTAAAATTCGCTATTATGGACTCTCAAAAGTGCTTTTACCTACATCTGTCCCTAAGTCTTTACCAAAGGTAAGTAGCTTGTTCTTGAAGAAATATCTTGACAGTTGGAGACATGTTTTTTTAATTAGTTCATTACTTTAGCACTGTTCGATGAATTTGGATAAATGTAGCACATGCTTAGCATATTGAGCTTTTTTCTTTGTATTTTTAAATGTATGAATATTCGTCCAGGGGGATACTTTTAAAAGGGGGTGAGAAATCTGTGTCCATTTGCTAATACCTATGGTACAATTTGATGAATCAACATGAATTTGACAGATGTTTAGAATGTTTAATCTTCTATGTGTGTGGCAACATCCGTGAAGATCCATCAGGGGATTAAAAGGATTTGATGTGCTCATAACTTTGGTGCTCCGTAATGAATCTGCATCAAATTTGTCAGGCTCTCCGCACATTAAGCCCAGTGCAGGAATCACAGGCTTTATGCAATTCAAGAAGGGAGAAAGTTTAAATGGCGGAGTGGACCAAAAAATCATTTGTTTGCTAATAACTCTAGCACAGTTTTACATATCTGCATGATACTTGACAAACCCTTACCATGGTTAGCCTACTTATGATACTTCAGGTTTCTTGCAAAGCCACTAATATAAAACGTTTATTGCATAGAAATAAATAAATATTTAATTTACAATAATAAAACCACAAGATAAAAAGCTAAAAATACATAAGAACAATTAAAATCTGAGTAAATGAATAATGTCGCCAATACAGCCAATCAACTACCAATATGCCAAAAAGTACAAATAGTCAATAAATAAATGATTATGTCTGTACGTATTCCACCATAACTTGAGTCTTTAAACGGGAATAAGTAAGGTCCAGGTCAGTTTTCCCAATAAATTGATTGTGAAACAGTATTTGGTGGATTGTTCTTTAGATCATGTGTTGGCAGTGATAAATATGCATTTAAATGTTTCTTCCTCACTCCCAGAAGTGCAGACAGATGCAAATAATGCACTTAATTGACTCATCCTTATGTCCCAGAGTCTGCCAATCTTTATTTTCATGAGCAATGCCAGTTCCATGTACCCTCAAACTGGCATATTGTTATATATAATCAGCAAAATCTTAGGTATTTTCTTGTGCAGGCTGGCGCCAGTGGAGACGACAAATACTCTTGGTTAAAAATTGAATACGCATGTTTTCAGGGTTGACAGGCGCCTTGCTAGTTGGATATGGGTAGGTATTTTGGAACCTGCCATGCAGGGTAGCAGGGTAGCAGGGAGGGGGGAGTTATTGTTGACAAAGGGTGGGTATATTTCATGTTAAAGTGCAGTAACAGCTGAGTGATTGGTGGTGATACCCGGGGACGCATCAGCATTCCAGGCGACACATGCCATGACCCAATGTGTTCAGCACAACTATGACCCATGACTCGAGTGCCCGTCTTAAAATACTTTCATGGTATGTGATATGGATTACTGGATTAAAAGGGGAATGGTCCTTCAATATTAAGAAAACATTGCCAGGACATAGTTTTATTACTAGAGACTCATCTTCTTGGTAACCCCTGCAGACCTATGTCCAGAGGGGGCTACACTATGACCGCATATGCGGGATACATGACTGACTCCAGAGGTTTGGGAATTCTTCTTAAGAACTCTATCCCGTTTATCCCACATAAGACTCGGACCAATCCCCAAAGGAAGCATGTAGCCCAGTTGGACACATAGGAGGGAATCCCCATTAACCTGTGTGCAGTGTATATCCCACCCCGTCACCAATGCTTTACATTACCGGGACTGGGTGAACTCCTGCTCGAGATGCCTGAAGGGGTTTTAGTCATGGGTGGGGAGTTTAACGCCACATTGTTTGAGGATATGGACAGACACTCTCAGGCCCGGTCTACCCACTGGGACTCTACACTAACCACCTTTGTTGGAGCGATTGTTCTGGCTGACATTTGCGTCATCGCTACCCAGTCGAGCACCAATCTACCTTCCTTTCTGGGGCTCACAACGGTCACTCTAGACTGGATTATATTTTCAACTAATCCAGCAATATGACTCAAGTTGCTGATATACATCACCTGTCCATGGGTATATCGGACCACGCTCCCTCTAAACCTCGGGTACCAGGTGCCATTAATGTCTGGCACCTCACAGATAAAACGCTAATGCATAAATTAGAACGGACCACAGTCTCCTACTTTGAGGTCAATGAGGGTTCTGTCGATTCACAGTTGACACTCTGTGAAGCATATGAGACAGTGATCTGGGGTCAGGCCTACCCCAATTGGGTGGGGGGATACAAAGAAGCAGGAACAATTTCTGGCTCTGGAGTTGGAGATACTGGCTCTGGAGCGGCTGGAACAACATGGGTCGGACGCGGAGAGAGTACACTCCCTCAGACATAAACAAAAGGAATACAGGGACTTAGGTGGAGAAAGAGAGAGGATATCCCACATATTGACCCAACAACGCCTATATGATGTAGGCAATAAAACAGGAAAGATGCTGCTTTGGGAGGAAAAGCATTACCAGAAAAGGGGATAGATTCTGCAGATCGCCAATGAGAATAGGGACACTAGATTGGACCCAGAGGAAATAGCTGATATATGTGCTGATTATTGTGAATACCTCTACTCCTCCAAAACACAGCACTCCCTCCGACAATTAGGGACTTTCTGGTTAATATAAAACTCCCCCAACTTACAGAAGACCACAAGCAATTTCAAGAAGCAGACATAAACCCACATGAAATAGGCCAGGCACTGCATGTCCTTAACTCTGGTAAAGCAATGGGGCCTAACGGCTTACCTATAGAACTCTACAAGCGCTTGGCCAATAAGTTAGAACCCAAGATATTGAAAATGTGCTCTGAGCCATGAGCCATGGGTTGCCTTCCGGAGAATCAACAACAGGCAATGATTGTGGCAATCCACAAGGCAGATGTAGCTCCTACCGCCCTACTTCCCTACTTAATGTGGAGATAAAACTCCTGGCCAACTTATTAGCTAGAGGGACACAACTGAATCTTCGAAGACTCTTTGGGGTCTTTGTGGGACCCAGGGACGAGACTGTGTCCACAATGATGTTGTATATGGATGCCTCCATGGCCGTCGATACTCTGAAATAGACTTACATGTTTGGGGTGCTGAAATGAATGGGGTTCGGTCCCAACGTTACAGGTTTACTTTACAGTAATCCCATGTTAAGGTAAATGGAACGACCTCCCGCAATTTTATCCTTCATAGGAGAACAAGGCATGGATGCCCACTCTCTCCACTCATTTTTGCCCTGGCCTTGGAACCTCTGGCCGTGTGGTTCCATCAAGACACATTGATTTGGGGCATACATGGGGGAAACCTTGGGAAGAGCATATCTCTTTATACGCCTATGATATCCCCTTTTATTTTACCGACCCCTCCCATGATGATTGCCAGGCTGACCCAAATACTCCAGATCTTGGGACAACATTCTGAGTACAACATCAACTGGGATAAGTTCCTAATGCATTTGATTATGGGCCCTATATCTATCTTGCCTAGCGATATTCAATTGCCTATATCCATTAGGAGCTTCAAATATTTAGGGATCCATGTCACGATAGACCCGCATCTCATCTACCACTCTCACCTGGTCCCTATCTTAGACTGCTTTGCAGAGGATGCTCAGCACTGGAGGGAAATGCTGCTCTCTCTATACAGTAGGGTGGCAATGTTTAAGATGATGACATTGCTTCAGATGCTGTATGCCTTCCAAAACACTCCATATCGTATACCCAAGGAGTTTTTGCATAGGACGGAGTCTCTTTTCCGTCTGCTTTTATGGAATACAAGCCCATCATGCATAGCCGTCTCTAAACTCATGCGAGGAGTGTGTGATGGGAGATAGGTCTACCTGATATTAGAAAATATTATTGGCCCACGCAATTGGCAGTGGTTAATGATTGGGCATTTGCCACCTGGCAGGACCCAGCATATAGACTGGAGGGATTCTCAATAGGAGACCCGGGATATCTAGGGGTACTTTATGGCTCCACTAATAATTAGCGTGCTTTTACCTCAGACACTATCCGTGGCACAGGTGTGGAAGACGACAACAACATTTTTGGGATGGCAGCAGAAGCCAACCAAGAGGACCCCCTTATGGTGAAGTTATCTCATCAGGGATGTAGAAAGGCTAAAAGGGTTCACAAAGTGGAGTCTAATTGGTATATCCACCTTGGGTGATGTTTGGAAAGGGGACTCTATGCTCAGTTTGGCAAGCCCAATATGATTTGGCATCCACAGAGTCTTTCTGATATATTCAGATTCATCATGTGCTGATGACACATATCCCCAGACGCACTTTGGCTTGGAATACTCACCCCTGGACACCAGAGTCCTTACGGAACCATTACACAAAAAGACAATGTTGCTCATATATAAGAAACAAGTTAATAATTCACCTGACACCCTAGCCACCTTGAGGACTAAGTGGGAGGCTGATATTGGAAACTTCGAGGAAGGCGAGTCGGAGGAGGTCCCAGGGGCTTTTTTTGGGAGGTGGCAATCAATGTGGGGTTCAGCTTAATTCAATTACGTATTCTACATTGGTCAAACTACTCCCCAACTGCCATTCTTGCCATGCGCCACTGACCTTCAGATCTCTGCCTTCGGAACTGCGGGGAGAGAGGTAGATTCTTCCATATCCTTTGGTCCTGCCCTATGATACGACCTTATTGGTTGGCATTACAGAAACTCACCGGGGAGGTCTTGGGTGTGGAAATACCAGACTCAGCTAAAAACATGCCTTCAGCACATTTGGGGGGATGACCCTCTGTCGAGATATGACAAAATATGGTTATCCTTGGGTGGCAAAACATAATATAGCACACATGTGAAGTGCACATGAGTCTCCAAATGTGGCAGGGTGGGAGCAAGACATGGATTGGGACATGCTGACCAAAATAAATAATATACTTGGACAGTCCCGGAGATCATTACATAGATGCTTCCCAAAACTGACAAGATTTGGTTTTTGTACTCGTCAATGTGTCATATTTCTGATTTGCAGCTGCTGTACAGGTGTTACATTGTTGGGCTGCCCCCGGGAAGACCCATACGTTTGCTGTAATGTCTTTTACCTGTTATTCTGATTAAACTTAATAAAAACACTTATTGAAAAAAAAAGATTTGAATACGTAGTGATGTAATAATCACATTTTTTATAAGATTGTAATTTATTCAAAGTCCTGCTGCCTGCTGTTGCTTCTGAGGGTCTTCCATATCAAGGTCTTGAGTTGTTGACATGGAAATGTTGCTAGGTCTATTAACTGAGGAAGGTAATATTATCCTCAGTGATCTTATCCACAACCGTGAAGGATAGTCTAGTTTTCGAACTGGTGGGTTGCCTTAATTCCAGTTGTAGCAATTGCCTTAAGGAATTATTGGCAGCAGTAACGCATTAACAGAAAAAATGTCAAATGGATCCTGCACGAAGAAACGGGAGAGCGGTTAGTGAAAGCTCTAGTCCCAGTCTGCATTGTGGCCTGGCAGAGCATGGATTGAAAGGGGATCTAATTTCTTACATCTAGATTTGATTCAAGACATTCGTTTTATCACTGAACACAATAGATGCATACCAAAGAGTGGGAATCAGTTTTGCATTAAGTATGTTGAACTATTGGGTAAAAGCTCATCCTCCATAGATATTTGCAAATCTTGATATTGATTTTGAAATCATACTTGCTTTTGTTTGTTTGTTCACAATGTGGCTGGACCATGCAAATGTATTATCTTTTGTCATGCCTGAGTAATCGTACCTGGTGACTTGCTCAATTTTTGCATTGTCGATTTTCCACCTTAGATTTCATGATGTGCAGAAAAACTGAGGAATTTTGATTTTTGATCGTGATCGAAGTGACCCGCCATTTTGTGCTCCGCCGCCATTTTGTGTTGTCATCACTCAGGCAGCACGGCGAACAAAGTCTATTCTGCTTTTTCTGTAGCCTGGTGTCGAAATACGCCTTCTGCCACTATTTGCAAAGCTGGTGTTAGATCTAGCCGAGTACACTAATCCCTGTCTGGCTTTTCTAATCCCCGTCTCAACTATCTGTTGGTTCACACTATTCTTCCCTAACCTTATCTTATCGTCTGGCCTTCACTGTCTTCTGCTAGCATTCTCTCGTTTCACAACTGTCCTCCAACACACACAAACGTATCTCACCACCTGCAAGTTAGTTACGAATCCGTTATTAAATTAGTTTGAGTGTGGGGTGACAAACATAGTTGGAGGAGAGGTCTCTTCGAGTCATCTGACACTTTTGTTTTCCAAGTTCTCCTATTGGTTCTACCTTGTTTTCCAACTTTTCTTATTGGCTCTCTCTTGTATACTCGGGGAGTGGATTTGTTTAATGTATCTATTTCCATATAGTATATAAGTTTATGCGCCACAGAGTGAAGTGGCAGTCTCCTGAGAACCTACTTTGTGTACTTCTAGGATAACTGTACTAGCTGCAGCTAAATAAACCTGATCTTCTAACGCCGACAGAGTGTCCCGTGTCTCTGTGTAGCGAAGCAGGAGAACTCCGAAGACATTGGGCGTACCCTGCGCCGCCAGGTCCAAAAGGTTCTGGTTCTTCAATTGGCACCCAACGTGGGGAGGCTTCAGTGGTACCGGTTCTGCCCGAAGGTCGTGAGGAACCCCACAAGAAAATTCCGGAGGGTTCGCGAGATACACTAAGCGACCCCTGTATGTCGAAAGTGGTCCGAAGGTCTTTTGCAGCGCGGTTACTCCTTCCTGACGGCTACTGACGACCGCTGCCCTGACTGCCGCCCTGCTTTGGCCCTTCCTTTGATGATGTATGGTAAGGCGAGACGATAGACGGGCCTCTGTTGGTGGGAGAAGACGTCCTTAGTTAAGTATCTTCGTGGGTAGCGCCCACAATTTTGGTTCTTTGTTTTTCTTTGGTTCTTAGATTTGTATATTGCAATAAACAAAGCCGAGGGTAAGTGCATTTGTGCTGCGTAAACTGAGTTTTACTCCCTTGAAGTTTTTGAACAGTCTGGTAATATCGCGAGATGCCTGGTCTGACTAAGTTTGGTAGAATTTGTTGTCTTGGTTCTAATAGGGATTCCCGACTTGAGGACTCATGTCCGATTCCTTCGGTTGGAACTCCCACATATGAGCTCTATTCAGAACATGGTATCGGCCCTATTGCCTTTAACGAGATATGGACCCGATACACGAAGAAAGATGGTGTTCTAAAATGGCCAGAAAATGGTAGTTTTGATCCTGAAGTGCTAGACAATTTAGAAGCAGTTTTATTCAAAAGAAAAGCCCAGCCGGCAATGTTTGACTCTTTCCGCTTATGGCGTAAGGAAGCCAAACAGAAAGAAATTAAACAAGCAAAACGAGATAGGAAAGCACAGGGTATGACAATTATACAGGCTGCCCAACAGTTTAAAGACGATGAAATTGATAATGCGATTGAAATTTCAGAAAGACAGCATCGTATGGCGATAGATAAATGCTATCTGGTGTTGCCTGTTTCTCCTTTGGATAATAAGAAAGATATAGAAGAAGATCCCATAATGTCCCACTTATTAAGGTTGCCTCCGCCCTACGCGCAAAGTGCTAATGTACCTCAGCCGTTACAGCCTGTCCAGCCGCCAGCGGTACCTCCGCCTGTTCTGGCTCTTCAGCATTTGCCTCCTCCAGTATTACCGCCCTTGCCGGTTTTACCTTTAACCTCGACTTCTTTGCCCTCATCACCTGATCCTAAATCTCCTTTGCCTTCTGCTCCTCCTGTAACTATCGATTCTCCTTCTGTCAGTTCTCCTAATACTCATGTCTAATTCACCGTCTGTGCGTAAGCGTCTTACAGATGCAGTCACTGGTATTCTATCTCCTTTCTTTGGAGCTTTAAATGGGTCTCCGGCTTTTGCTCGAAGACAGTCTCGTAGTCAGTTCCCAGATTTTGAGGAACAAGAGAGGTTGGACTCTCTTGCATGTAGATGGATCAAGAAGGGTCCACAATACAGTGTGCTTGATATTATGCCTACCTTTTTGCAATGGAACGCACCTACGCAAAGATATGTTTTTAATGTAATGTGCGACACTCTCATTAAAGAATGGGAAGATATGAGTTTGAGTCCAATCCCACAAGATCTGTTAAATGTTCAGACTGATTTTGAGAAAGGACTCATTGTGGGTTCTAAAGTTGAGGAAGCTGTAAGGACGCTTATCTCTTATAGATCCTTGTTGTTTTCTCAGACTTTCCTTGATTCAGATCCGTCGGTTAGATTGACGTTGAAAAATTATCCTATGAGAGAGGTTCCTCCAGTATGGAAGGAAGAGGTTGCGGCAGTAGGTGCTAATGCAGCTATTCCTGCTCATTTTCAACGTATATGGGTACATGTTCCTTGGAAGAGATCTGAAGTTTTGGCTCTAAAACAGACTCTACCAGATCCTCGTAAAAACCCTGCAGGTTATTATAAAGAATTATCGCAGACAGTTGACGCCTGCATTATGAACCTAGCAGATATTGACATGTTGATGGGAAATGTAGTCCCACAGACAATATGGACTAAGATTCGTAGACAGGATCACGCGCAGGAACTAGGTGCTACTTGGGATGTTATAACTAATACAGATAGAGACCAAGTGGGTGGTGCAAAACCTGATGCTCTGATCTCGGAACTTCCTGGTAGAATCATTACGTTAATGAAAACTATGATGCCTGCATTGAGAGTTAATTGGGATAAATTAGCAGCATGCAAACAAAAGAAAGATGAGAGTGTCTCTGACTTCTTTACTCATTTCGAGGAGACATTTATCGACCACAGTGGTCAAGACATGGCTACAGAGGGTGGACAGCGATTATTTGTAGACACATTTGTATTCAATTTGCTTCCCGAGCTGTCACACAAATTAAAAGATTCAGAAAGTTCATGGGCTGTTTCTTCTTCTGCCCAGATATTGGCTACTGCACAATATTATGAGAATAGGGACAAATAAGAAAAAGAAAAGCAAGAGAAAAGGACGAAAGATTTAAAGACAAAGGTTCTCTTGCAACAAGCCTATCCACCACGTTATGCTCAGCCTCAAATTCAGCAGCCTCCGCAGTTTCAAAGGTTGTATCAAAAACCTGAACCATATATTCCGCGACCTTTGCTAGGTCCTAATCAATGTGCCTATTGTAGAGAGGAAGGTCATTTTAAGAATAATTGTCCAGTTTTATTGCAACGCAATGGAGCGTTATCTGCTCCACGAGGTCGTGCTGGCCTTCAGTCAGCAAACAGAGGTAGAGGTCGGGGTATGTTGATTCAAGAACAGCGTGCAATTCCTTCTTCCAATTCCGTGAACTACTTTGATCAGCAGAATGTGAGGTCCGCACAGTATTACAATGAAGACCATTATGTTGAAGGCGAGAATGAAAGCCTTCATGCTAACTAGGACAGCCATGGACAAAGTAAGGGAGTTGTGCCAATCCCAGTAGATCAAAATGGTTCTTATGTTAACGTTACTACAATGGGTGTTTCAGAGCCATTTCTTCTGGATACTGGGGCAGTGAGAAGTTCTATCATTCATTCCAAACTCCCTGGGGCACCTTTGTCTGGCTTAACAAATGTTTCTGTAGGATTTTCTGGTGCCCCTGTTCGCAATCCAGTTTCTTGCCCCTTGCCTATTTCAGTTGGTCCTTATGGTTTGGAAGCTCCACTTCTGTTGACAAATGGTTGCGGTGAAAATCTGTTGGGTCTAGACCTATTGAAAAGAATGCATGCTACGATATATTGTTCTCCTTCTGGTGTACATCTTACTTTAGGACAGAAATTGGTCTCCCCAATGTATTTAACCAAAGATCAGTTTCCTCCTGAATTGCTTTCTCTTCCAACAGCGCTTTGGGCCACGGGTCCGAATGATGTGGGTTGTCTTGAGATTCCGCCTTATGTTGCCACTCTCAAATCCAATGTTGAATTACCGCGCATCCCACAGTATAAAATTTCTGCTGAAGGTGAGAAAGCACTTTTGGGAATCATTCATGACTTGATTCAGAAGGGTGTGGTTGAAGAAACAAGAGGTAACACATGCAATAGTCCAATTCTTCCTGTTCTTAAACGCACTGATCCTTCTCAACCACCTGTATATCGTTTTGTAATTGATCTGCGGGAGGTAAACAAAATTGTTGTCCCACAATTTCCTGTTGTTCCAGATATCACTGCTCTGTTGACAATGATACCTTCCACAGCGACTTGGTTTTCTGTCATTGATCTAAAGAATGCCTTCTTTAGTATTCCCATTGCAGAAGAGAGTAGGGACATTTTTGGCTTCTCTCTTGGAGGCCGAAGCTTCCGGTTTAAACGCACACCCCAAGGCTATTGTGAAAGTCCCTTTATTTACAGCCAAGCTTTAAAAAGTCATCTTGATACTTTTCATTTGCCGTCTGGTGCTGCTCTTATACAGTATATGGATGAATTATTAGTCGCCGCCGATTCAAAAGATATCTGCAAAGATGTCACTGTTGCATTGTTACGCCACTTGTTTAAACTGAATCACAAGGTTTCACCTTCCAAACTACAATATGTTTGTCGAGAGGTTACCTATTTGGGTCATCTCCTATCAAAGAAGGGACGACGATTGACACCAGAACGAATTCAGGCGATTACGCGAATGTCTGTACCATCCACACAACGGGAAGTACGTGCTTTTCTGGGTATTACTTCTTATTGTAGACAGTGGATCCCTAACTTCTCTCTAATCGCTAAACCTTTGTTGACACTCACTTTAAAAGATACGCCTCACCCCCTTCCTTGGACTGATGAGTGCCAAAAGAGTTTCACAGATTTGCGTGCCGCTCTGTGTTCTGCTCCTGTACTAGGCACCCATGATTACACTAAGCCATTTACGCTCTATGTGCATGAGAGAGAAGGTTGTGCATTGTCAGTTTTAACCCAGCAGTTCGGAGAGAAACAACGGCCATGTGCTTATTTTTCGGCTATGTTAGAACCTGTAGCTAAAGCATTGCCCAGTTGTCTCAAAGCGACAGCAGCAGCAGCAATTTCTATTCGGCAGTCTGCTGGAGTGGTGTTGGATAACACTCTCATTGTCATGGTACCCCATGCAGTGGATACTTTATTAAATAGACCAAAAACACAGCACCTGACGAGTGCTCGTCTAACTGGATACGAACTGACACTTTTGGCTAGTCACATACACATCAAACGATGTAATACCCTGAATCCGGCTACTCTGTTGCCTCTTCTAGATGAAGAAAATGTTGAAGAACAGCATGATTGTTTCCTCCGTACTGAGGAAGAGACGAAGGGACGAATTGATTTGAGAGACACACCGCTAGAGAATCCGATGGAACTCTATGGGTAGACGGTTCTTGTTTTAAAATGCCTAATGGAGATGCAGTTTCAGCCTATGCTGTAACTACTATACATACAGTTGTGGAAGCTGCACGCATTAGACACAATTCAGCGCAAGCAGCAGAATTGATAGCACTAACGAGAGCTTGTGTATTATCGAAAGGAAAAAGAGTGAACGTGTACACTGATAGCCAATACGCTTTTGGTGTAGCGTTCAACTTTGGGCGTCTCTGGAAGGAAAGGGGTTTTCTCACTTCACATGGCACTAAAATACAACATGGCCAGTTAGTGACTGATCTCCTCGAATCACTTGCCTTACCCACCCAGATAGCGATCGTGAAGTGTAGTGTACACAAAAAGGTTACGGATGATGTTGGTCGAGGAAATGCGTTTGCAGACGAAATAGCAAAGAAGACAGCGAGAGATTCAACTAGTCGAATGTATGTGGCAGGTCCTGCGAATTGGGTCAGAGAGAGAGGAATGTATGAGGATACAGTGGAAAGTGTGAAAGCGATTCAGATCAAAGCTTCAGAGAGGGAGTTAAACAAATGGAAAGAAAGTACCGGAATGTTGGATGAGGTGGGTTGTTGGATAGAACTATCTGAACATCAACGTTGGCTGTTACCAGATGCCTATGTTCTCCCAGTGGTTACTATGGCACATGGTCCAGCCCACTTAAGTGCAAAAGGTATTTGTAAACTTCTGGCTCCAGTGTGGCAGAATGAAGGTATCCCAAAATGTGCAGACAATGTAGTGAAGCACTGTATTGTTTGTTTAATGTACAACCCGGGAAAGGGAACCCCAACTCCAGCGGGTCACTTTGCTCCTCCAACATATCCATTTGAGGTGTTGCAAATCGATTATATTCATATGGAACGATGCAACAACCTCAAATATGTTCTGGTGGTAGTATGCGCCTTTTCGAGATGGATAGAAGCATACCCATTAAAAGATAACACAACCTTATCCACAGCTAAAATTCTACTAAAAGAATTCTTCCCCAGGTTTGGTTTACCGCGCATTGTCTGGAGTGACAATGGGAGCGAGTTTGTTGGCCAAGTCATGCAGAAAGTTTGTGCAGGTCTTGGTATTAAACAAAAGTTCCACGCGGCGAATCATCCACAGTCAGCGGGTTTAGTAGAATGTTACAACGGAACCTTGAAATTAAAGCTAGCAAAGGTTCAAGCAAGTACAAGACTCAATTGGCCCGATGCTTTGCCATTAGCTCGGCTATCCACCAGAACTGCAGTACACTCTTGTTTGGGACTTAGCCCATACGAAGTGGTGTTTGGCCGTCCGGCTAACATATGGGGAATCCCTCGTCCTAAGAAATACTCAGACTTGCCATATCCAATGTTGATTGACTATCTGCATGACCTTACGACTAAATTGCGTGTCCTTCACCAACAGGTTCAGAGTGCTCTGCCGAAGGCTTCCACAGACCCAGGTCACTCCATTCGACCAGGTGACTGGGTATGCGTAAAGAATTTTCAGAGGTCCAGCAATTTGCAACCCAGATGGCGAGAGCCTCGAATGGTCCTCCTCACTACAAGGACAGCAGTTAAAGTCGAAGGAAAGAAAAATTGGATTCACGGTGTCCATTGTAAGAAAGTACCTTTGCCTTTGCCATACGATCAATGGGTACGCAGAGGTGTTGGTGACTGTGAAAAAGAAAGAGTTCCACGATTCGTACCCTTCAGCGATGCACACCTGAGTGGGACCCAGTCTGAGAAAGAGGACGACGACATTTTACAGGAAGCGATTCCATCACATCGTCGCTTGGATACGACTAAACCACGAACATTGTTCCAAGACCAGAATGTTCCGGGGAAGGAACAATATAATTTAAGACCTAGACAAAAGAACATTTAAGACTCTTCACTTTCGTGTAGTATTCTATCCCGGTTGCAGGGTCACGGTAGGAGTCTGAGTCACGACCTGAATAGTGGCAATAGGCTGGCAGGATCTTCAGTGTCATAGGACAGTGGAATATCGTGATTTAGCGAGTGAGGAAGATTGCCGTGAGCATCCATTAGAAAGATGGAAACTACACTAGATAATAAAGAAAGAAAAGAAGAAATGAAGAAAGCATCCTGTAAAATAATGTACAGTCGTTTCAGCATAGTTTTATGTGTTATTATATTATTGTGTATTATTTTGGCGTTTATAGGTTGGATTATTCATGCTCTGCAGCAAAAAGTTGTTTCTCCCTCTTCGTTCTCTTCTACTACTTCTCCACATCTCTTTCATACTTTTCCTCCACATGAACTTATCAGAAGAACTGAATATTATAATAATTCCTTTATCCAACTATTACATCAGCACCAATTAGTGGTTAATACAACTGATTGTTGGGTGTGTGTACTTATGCCACATACCACAGAGAAAGGAATGCCATATCTAGTTCTTCCTTTTTCTTATGAGGGTTCTGCTTGGGCTTACTTTGTCATTTTTTCCAATGCTTATCAAAGCAAATTCAAACGATCTGCTAATTCACATAATAATTATCCGGATTTTAGTCATAGTTCTTTGATTAAGGGTATGGTAGCTATGGCTAAAATCATGGAAAATAGTAAAATCTCCATTGACGAAAGAAAAGCGTATACTAATTGGAACGTCACCCAATATATGTCTAGTCTTAGTAGTAAAGTTGGAAAAGGAAAATCTTCGCCGATCTGGACTATACCACATCAGGGTAATTTCTGCTTACAGATAAACGATCACTCTTCTGACACTATACAAAGGAATAACTGCTCCTACACATACGTTTATTCCTCTCAGAACTCGCCTCCTCTAGTGCCATCTCAAGGCACCTATTTCATCTGCTATAATAGAGCTTATACTTGGTTACCAACGGGTTTCTCTGGTACTTGTTATATAGCCTTTCTTCTTCCCCCTACTTACACTGCTTCCGCAAATCATCATCGAAACAGATACGGCAGAGGGATTATTGATTCAAAGGACACAGCAGGACAAGAGGGAGGAGATTTCCTTAAAGGATTTCTTCCCTTCTGGGGTCCAATGGCTAACAGCATAAATATAAGGCAATTGGTCCGTGTCGTAGAAACTACAATAGACATCACTGTAGGAGCCTTAAGCAACATTACGGCAGAACTACAGGCGGATCGTCTTATGACATTACAAAATCGAGTTGCCTTAGATTTTGTACTTGCCGATCGTGGTGGAGTGTGCAAATTGATCGGGTCAAGTTGCTGTATTTTCATACCTAATGACGCCCCGACAGTATACCAAGCTATCTCTAAGTTGCACATAATCTCTGAGTCTATTCATCAGGACGAAGGAGATTGGTCTTTTACGGAGTGGTTTTGGGGACTACTGTCCAAATGGGGTTGGAAAGCATTGATGTTTCTTGGTATAATTCTGATCATTATTTTCTCCTGTTGCCTTTGTATGCACTGTAGTCCCGCTATTTGTGACCTCTGTGCTACTATGTGCATCCCAAAACCCAAACCACAAGTAACAGAAAACATAAGAATGATGTTACAGCAACAGCTCGATGACCTCATGGCTATTGATGTGGACTCAGATTAGCATGAGTCTATCTTGCCTGAGTTCTGGCAAAAGGAGGGTCTGAGGAATTTCGATTTTTGATCGTGATCGAAGTGACCCGCCATTTTGTGCTCCGCTGCCATTTTGTGTTGCCATCACTCAGGCAGCACGGCGAACAAAGTCTATTTTGCTTTTTCTGTAGCCTGGTGTCGAAATACGCCTTCTGCCACTATTTGCAAAGCTGGTGTTAGATCTAGCCGAGTACACTAATCCCTGTCTGTCTTTTCTAATCCCCGTCTCAACTATCTGTTGGTTCACACTATTCTTCCCTAACCTTATCTTATCGTCTGGCCTTCACTGTCTTCTGCTAGCATTCTCTCATTTCACAACTGTCCTCCAACACACACAAACGTATCTCACCACCTGCAAGTTAGTTACGAATCCGTTAATAAATTAGTTTGAGGGAGGGGTGACAAACATAGTTGGAGGAGAGGTCTCTTCGAGTCATCTGACACTTTTGTTTTCCAAGTTCTCCTATTGGTTCTACCTTGTTTTCCAACTTTTCTTATTGGCTCTTTCTTGTATACTCGGGGAGTGGATTTGTTTAATGTATCTGTGTCCATATAGTATATAAGTTTATGCGCCACAGAGTGAAGTGGCAGTCTCCTGAGAACCTACTTTGTGTACTTCTAGGATAACTGTACTAGCTGCAGCTAAATAAACCTGATCTTCTAACGCCGACAGAGTGTCCCGTGTCTCTGTGTAGCGAAGCAGGAGAATTTCAAAGACATTGGGCGTACCCTGCGCCGCCAGGTCCAAAAGGTTCTGGTTCTTCAACACATGGTTTTAGTTTTACATGTGTTCACTTTTAGATCATTTTCTAAATTATAATCTTGCAGATGTAATATCTGAAATTGAAGCCCAGCAGAAGTAAGAGAAAAGATGACAGTGTCATATGCATATTCCAAAGAGGTAATAGGTTTATTTCAGAGTTTTGGATGGAGACCATCTGTGTTGTCAAAATATTGATTTAAATCTGCTATATAAAAAGACAAAAGTAGGGGGCTAAAATGCAGTCCTGTTTTAAACCATTAGAGGTTGTTATTTGTGGAGAGAGTGACCTGATGGTGAGTTTCACTTTAAGCCAGGTTCCATCATGCAGTGAAATAAACAAATGTAATAATCAGTGATTAATTCCCCATTTTACTAATTTGTCCCATAATGTTTTGCGATTCACCTTATCAAATGATGCTGAGTAATCTTTTTTTTTTTTTTTTTTTTATTGAGCAGAGTAGGGATAAAAGCAAATACAGTCAAAAAAAGTAACTCTCCATATACATCAAGTTCATATTCCATGTAAAATACAGTTGAAAAGTTTTTCCATAAAATGTAGGTATGTATACAACTAAAATAAGCCACAATGTTAGAGTACTGTTTTAAAAAAACAAAATCAACTCCAATCCATATCAGAATAATCAAAAAACTGCCAGATCTTCTTAAATTTGCTTATTGCTCCCACCCTCACCGCGTAGGCTTCTTCAAACGCCCTCGTACGTTTGATTTTATTAAACCATTTCATAAATGAGGGTATCTCAGGTGATCTCCAGTTTTGCAGACCGTGCCATCAATGAGCAGATCATTACAAATGCTTCTTCATATTTGGCCAATTCCAAATAAGGCTATCTTTTCTTGGGGATCTACCGATTTATGGATGGCCTGGCTTATGGCTAGAAAAATATTTTGCCAGGATTCATTAAGCTTCTGACAGGTATAGAAAATATGAAGCCAGTTCCCTCCCTCTTCGGCCTGACACCGAAAGCATCTATTTTCTACCTCTGGGAATCGTTTACTCAGGGCCATGGGGGTATAATATGCTAGCCATCTATTTAGAAAAGCCATCCGTTTAAAATTAGCCGCTCTCAGGACCTTATGACCTAACTGAGCTTGTAGTTGCCATTCTTGGCTAGACAAAACGCACCCCGTTTCCCGCTCAACCTTATCCAAGAAATTATGCAAGATAGGGAGCTCGCTATCTTTCCGGAGAAGGGAATACCATTTTCCTATACCTTTCATTTTAGTTTCACATAGAAGGGAAGCCAGATGTATCGTCGCCGAGGTGGGGGGGGAAATTGGCCATTTGGAAAAAATGAGAAACCTGTAAGTAATCAAGAAAATTGAGCACTATTTGATCTGGATGTTTGTTTTGAATCTTCTGCAACGAGATGATCCTATTATTCATAAAGAAGTGTCCCAATTCCTCTAGATCAATTTCCTTCCATTTCAGAATACGTGCAGGATGTAGTAATAATCCTAAAGTCTTGCATTCCTGAAGCTTTAAGTAAAGCCACCCTGGAAAAATGTTCTGTTTAAATAGTGATAACAATCTAAATGAAAAATCACGTAGTGTCTTATACCTAGTTTTTTAAGGCAGTTTGATGATTTTCAAAAAAGTAGGAAGTTGTACGCCTGCCTCCTGAAGCATTGTATCTAAAAAAATGGGATCTTCTGAATTATTGATATCTAATAAACAAGCTACTTTATCCAGCAACACCGCCTCATAATATGTTCGCATTTTTGGAAGTGCAAGCCCCCCGTTTTCTACCTCGAGGAGTAAAACATCAAGTTTAACCCTGGATGCCTTCTTAGCCCAAATAAAGTTCCTAAATAAGGAATCAATTTCTTTAAAATAACTCGCATTGATTTTTAAGGGCACATTGCTGAACAGGAACAACAAAAGCGGGAGAATTGACATTTTAATCTGGGACACCCGTCCGATTAGAGTTAAAGGAAGTACAGACCATTTATCAAGAAGGGTTTTTATTTTGTCAGTGTGGCCCTATAGTTCAGGGAGAATAATTGATCTATTGATTTGGAAATAAAAATACCCAAATAACGTACCGGGGCTAACTTGGCTGCTTGTATTTGTAGAATGGGTGGTAAGAAAGAATTGTCATTTGAGTTTAGTATAATGATCTCCGTTTTATTTTGATTAATTTAATATCCCCCTATAGACTCAAAGTTAGTGAATTCTGCCAACAAATAATCTAAATTGGATTTATCCGGATGTAAATAAAGAATAATATCGTCTGCAAAAAGTTTCAATTTCTCCATCCCATCTATTGGAGGTCTTATTTCGGGATTTTCTCTGATTCTGATTGTAAGAGGCTCTATAAAAAACGTAAATAATAAAGGGGAAAGGGGACAACCCTGTCTAGTCCCACGTTTAATGGATACTGTTCCAATCTGCTCGGCATTCAGAACTACTCTTGCTTCAGCTCCCGAATAAACATTTCTTAACATATGTATTATTGATGATGGAAATCCAAACTTGTTTAGCCCGATAAATAATGCCTCCCAATTTACTAAATCGAAAGCCTTTTCGGCATCAACCATCATAAACATTGATGGGATTTTATTACAAGTACAGTAATCAAGAGCTTGAATCAAGTAGTTAGTATTAGATGACATAGAGCGACCGGCTATAAAACCTGATTGATTACTGTGGATTAATTCCTGTGCGGCTGGTGTAAATCGCTGAGCCCAAATTTTCATAAAAAGTTTATAATCAACATTAAGCAAACTAATAGGGCGGTAGGAATTTACATCCTTTGAGTTTTTGCCTTTCTTAACAAAGCTGACAATCAGCGACTCTTTAAAACCGATAGGGATGTCAGAGCCGTTTTTAATAGCATTGAAAAGCTTTGTCAAAAAGGGGGTCAACTCCAGGGAAAAGGTTTTGTATAGTTCTGCGGGAAAGCCATCCGCTCCGGACGCCTTAGCACCTAAAAATTAGTTGCAGTTTTATAAGTTCCCATGCCATGACCCACTATTGACCAGAATAGCTTTCCATTTTGTGATGTCAATGCACAATATAACTTTCCACCAGGAAGTTTTTGGGCGTTTATGTGTGTTTCACTTATTCTCCTTTCGTACTGTTTTTTCTCCTGCATGATATTTAAGGTTCGAACGGGACCTCTTGACCTTTTTAGGAAGGCTCTTAGTCTTAATTGTCTCTTACGATTCCTTTTCTCCTAAGGTAAGAATTATTCTTTTTTTTTTTCCCAAAACATTTTTATTGAGCAGAGCTTTGGATACATAAGTTCATAAATACATGATCTATTTAAAAAACATTGATTAAAAAAAAGAAAAAAGTGAAGTGAAGAACCCAGTAATACATAATCAATTTGATAGCTTCCATTTTCAAGATAAAAAATGTTGATTGCTAGAAAGAGAAATATTCAACTACAGCAGCAAATATCATCATCGTCCAGTATTGATCTTGTGCAAATCATTTAAGATAAAGTACAATAATCAATACGGTTACAAGTTTAAATAAAATGCAACAGTATAGAGTGCAAGATATTTCTAAAGTGCAATGCAAAACGGCTAGAACATTGATATGAAAAGTGAGCACTGCAGTCCCTCTTTTAACTTTTCTAAAGTGCAATAAGCAATGAGCTTGCAAATGTTCCTGAAATACCCAAAAAGTTCAACAATATAAAGTGCAAATGCATCTAAAGTGCAATACAATATAGCTAGATCATTGGTATGAAAAGTAAGTACTGCAGTCCCTCTTTAAAATTTTCTAAAGTGCAATAACCAATGAACTTGCAAATGTTTCTGAAATTTCAATAAAGTGCAACAATATGGAGTGAAAATGCTTCTAAAGTGCAATATAATACAACTACAGCACCGATATATAAAGTGAATACTACAATCCCGCCTTCAACTTTTCTAAATCAATAAAGCATCTGGCGTAAGCTTTTTCAAATTCTCGGGTCCTTTTCATTTTGTTAAACCATTTCAAATGCGAGGGGATTTCACTAGATTTCCAATTCTGGAGAATTAATGAACGAGCTACAGTACAAGAAATAAATAGAAAAGTTTTCTCCGCCACCCATAAGATCGTTCTATCTTGACAGATTCTGAACAGCGCGGCCTCTGCCTCGAATGGAGCGCGCTTACCGATTGTTGACTCAATATCAGCAAAAATTGCCTCCCAGAAGGGTCTCAGCCGAGGGCACCCGAAAAAAATATGATGCCACCCACCTTCCCCATCTGCCTGGCAGCGGAAACACTTATTCTCGGCTACCGGAAATCTTTTTTCTAAAGCCGCCAGATTTAAATAGGAGAGCCATCGTGAAAGGAAGGCCATCCTTTTAAAATTCGCAGCACGCAAAGATTTGCTTCCTAGATGGCATATAGCCTCCCAGTCATTAGGGGAAAGGGTACACCCAGTCTCGCGATCTATTTTAGCTAAATGGCTCACCAAAACAGACATTTGACCCTGTTTATATATTAGCCGGTACCAGTTCCCCACACCACTCACTCTGGCCCCATATAGAGCTACCATCAATTGATCTGGGGTGTACAAAACACCGTTCATTTTTTTTTTTTAAAGTGGATGATTTGTAAATATTCCAAAAAAGGGGGTTTTCGATGGCTTTCTGCCCGGGCCATTACCCGATTTTGAATTTTAACTCGAGTAGTCCACAACTTTCCCAATTCCTAGTGTGTCTAGATCGAAGTTGGAGACCAGAGCTGGAAATTTCTCTCAATTTTAAATATTGGAGACCAGAGGAACCCGTTTTTTAAAAAAATGACCGAAGTCTAAAAACCACATCCTTCAAGGTCGTATACCTAGTTTTTTTGGGAAGTTTAGAAGTTTTTAAAAATACTGGGGTTTGCGAGTCACATTCTTGAATCATTTTATCTAAAAAAAAGCTATCTTTAATACGTTTAGATCCCATCAGTTCCGAAATTAAATCTATAAAGGCTGCCTCGTAATACGTTCTTAAATGAGACAAGGCTTAGCCCCCTTGTGCAGTAGGTAGTTGAACCACTGTCATTTTGACCCTTGGTACTTTCTTTCCCCAGACAAATTGTCTAAGTAGACTTTCTAGTTCTTTAAAAAAGGACATGTTTCTCCTAATTGACATATTGGTAAAAAGAAATATGAGTAACAGGAGTATAGACATTTTAATTAATGAAAATCTTCCTACTGTCGATAGTGGGAGTAAAAACTATTGTTCCAAGAGTTTTTTAATTTTCTCCTTCATCCTTAAATAGCTCAATCTAAATAGCTGATGGTATTGGCTAGATACATATATCCCAAGATATCTAATTGGGTCCGATTTAATTGCTTCCATCCTCAAGCAAGGTGGAAGAGAATTTAAGTCTGTGTTGAGGGCGAGAACTTCCGTTTTATTTGCGTTTATTTTATAGCCGCCGATTAGCTCAAACCTTTTAAATTCCCTTAGAACCAATTCGAAATTCTCTTTATCTGGGGTCAAATATAAAATGATATCGTCTGCAAAGAGTTTCAGCTTTGCCATGCCAGAAATTGGAGGTTTAATCGCCATATTATTACGTATTTTAATTGCGAGTGGCTCAATAAAAAAAGTAAAAAGCAAAGGCGAAATCAGGCAGCCCTGTCTGGTCACACGATTTATTTTTATAGTCCTAACTTGTTTTGAGTTAATGACTACCTGGGCCGTGGCTCCCTGATATATATTGCGAAGCATATTGACCACCTGGACTGGAAAACCAAATCGCTCAAGGGCGAAAAACAAGGCTCTCCAGTTCACGAGGTCAAACGCTTTCTCTGCATCGACCATAATGATGCTGGCCAGAATTGAATTCGTATTAAAGAAATCCAAAGCATGTATTAAAAACTGGGTATTCGCCGTCATTAATCTGCCCGCTATAAACCCGGTCTGATTACTACCAATAGTCTCTTGAGCTGCAAATAAAAAAACGCTCAGCCCACACTTTCATTAGTATTTTATAATCTGAATTCAGAAGACTAATGGGCCTATATGAATTAACATCCGCCGGGTTTTTATCTTTTTTAATAAAGAATACAATAATTGATTCCTTAAAGCTTGTTGGAACTAGGCCACCTCCTTTTACATAGTTAAATAATTTCTTCAAAGGAGTGATCAGTTCCCCTAAGAAAACCTTATAGAATTTGATAGGGATTCCATCCTGTCTACATGCTTTAGAACCAGGTGTTGCTTTAATGGCTGCTGAAATCTCTTCTGATTCCACATCTGATCCTACTAATCTAGTGCTGTTCTCAGATAATTTAGGAATATCCATATTTAAAAAATACTCCTGGTTCTTCTCCTCCTCTATCAGATATTCAGTAGAGTAGAGTCGGCAGAAGTGTTCCAGGAATATCTGGGGAATCTCGCTGCTATTGGCTACATCCAGACCTGTCAGGGGGTCGAACAATTTTGTTACTATGGCAGCTTCTTGTTTTTTTCTGGTTGAGTTAGCCTGGAATTTACCTATTAACTGGCTCTCCTCATACAGCCTTTGTTGAAGCATTTGTGAACTACAGATCTCCTCTAAAACAAAAAAATCCCTCAGTGCAATTATTGCTGGTTCTAGATTATTAGGAAGCGACTGAAGTTGGAGAGCATATTCCTTTTCCACCTTTAATTGTAGTTCGGCTATTTTTAACCTCCGGGTAATTGCTTGAGAGGCCGTAAAAGCAATTATTTGACCGTGGGCAGCCGCCTTGAACCCACCCCAAACTGCAAAGGGTTCTGCTGTGTTCTCATTGATATCGAAGTATTCAGATATCTACTTTCTGAATTCCTTGACCCAGTCCTGATCCTGCAAGAGGAGTCGGTCCAGCTGCCACCTGGGCCGCTCCCTACGTTCACCCTAAGGTAACAATTATTCTTTAACGTTTGGACTGGGATTGATCCTGTGTTTGACAGCTGTTGAGAGAAAGTTGAAAATTAACTTTAATAACTCCTCCTAGACACCAGACCGATCATGTGAGATATGCTCCTCCTAGCCATGGGTATTTAACCAAGCAATGATGAAATCTTGGCTATTTAACCTTGAGATTCTGGGACGGAATTGTCTGTTCCAATTGATTGTTTTTTTTCAATTAAATTGTAACACAGCTCCCTTGATTTGATGATTATATGTTTCCCTACAATGATAAATCCACTGTAACATGATTTGTTGCGGATTATGATCACTCTCTTTGCGTGGGGTAATTTTATAGCACTTACACATCGAAAAAAGTGCATAATTAAGCAAAGTATGATCCATAATTCTCTTCTGATTTTTAACAATGAATGTGGGGTTTGCAGGTTGGAAATCTGCAATTCAGGGTACAGAATCCTAGAACAAAGAGTAATATTGCATTACCGCTGGTCAAGGCTCTCCTCTTCCCTGACTATTCTGGGTTAGGTGGGGAAACTGTATTTGCGGTTCAGTCTGGGAGCGCCTCAGCTGTTAAATGTTTCCTGTATGGAAGAAAAAGATTCTCATTGAAGTTCTCAGAAATGAAGATAGGAAACGCAGCATATTGCTCCAGGATATTCTCAAATAACTCCAATAGTGAAAAATAATTAACAGGACCCTGCCAGCGCCTGGATACCCTCATGGGTGACAAGTAGCGGTCTACAAATCTGCTGATTGATAGAAGGCTACTTTCATTTATTTTTGGGAAAACTCGGTGTAAGGTAAATATTTATTCTTACTAGTTGATGTAATTTATTGTGTGCTATTAAAATGGGAAATGTGTAGTTAGTTTTAAATGTTTGAAAGCAAATGCTATTATGTGTTAAAGTCAAGAGACCCTCACTAGGTTGGCCCTTAGTACTTTTTTGGACTGGATTATCATATATGTAATAATTGGTAAACTTGTACGAGTTGAGCATCCAGGATTCTTCCAAGCAGATTAGCCGATGATTATTTAAAAATGTTTCTAAATTATCTCAATTTGATTTTAAATGCTGTTCTATACCAGCTGTATCTCATGAGCAAATTGAGAGGATTTTTGTGTTCAGATTCGATGTTTCACCCAATTCTTTATGTAAACAGAACTGGTACCATCTCCCATAGGTGGGGTTGAACTGGGCCATTTAAAATTGTGACATGCCTGCCTGTGGCATTGTGCCATATGTACGAAGCATTTTTTGTAGTTGGAAACGCCCAATCCATTGAATCAGGACATAAAATGCTTCTTCATATGTACAAAGCATAAATTGTGATTTGGTAACATGTTATCAAATCGCAATTTGTTTTTATTGATTCGGTGTTTAGAAGGGGCGTGTTTAGGGCGTCTCTTCCAAATATAGAATCGCAGTGGTACATATGAATGTTTTAGTGACCGAATTGCGGTCGCAAAGCATCCATATTTTACTGACACCTCAAAGGAGGTGGTAACCATTCGCAAATGGGAAGAGGTCCCCCCCTTTGTGAATGTTGAAATAAATCTTGGTTAATTAACCTTGAGATTTTGGAATGAAATTCTCTGTTCGTTTTAATTGTTTTTTTATTTACTTCTATTTTGATTGAGCTTGCATGTTTGCGTTTTTATTTAACTTCAGCTATTTTAAGTGGCACTTGCTAATGTAGGGTTGAAAATCGTCTTTGGAACACTTTTAGATGAGTGTGTGTGGGCCTATGAGTGTGTTGTTGGCCTTGTTACCCCGTGGTCATTTGCCTCCCCTTAAGACTCTATCAAATCAAAATGGCTGCTTTTTTCAGTTGTCTCCCTGCTGATCTGCTTGGGTTCGTCCGTTAATGTTTTTGAATGGTTACAGGGGTCATTGGAGGAACCAGCAGTAATGCTTAAGAGATCAACTTGTGTTGATTTTTCTGAGGTGGAGGTTAACTTTTGATTTAGGCGACCTGGAAGGAGTTGTATCAAATCCATTATATCGTCCAGATGAGCCAAATTAGCAACCTGAGATTCCATAATTTGTATTGCAAGCAAATGGCTCTGATTATCACAAATCGTTGCAAAGTCTTTTTTGATTTCTTTTAATAATGGTGATTGATCTGTAAGTAATATAGACTAATTGCCCGGAATAGCCACCATTTTTTGATAGAGGTGACAACAAAGCACCCATGGCATGAAGAACGGGGTAGACTGAAGGAGTTCTTCTTTCATTTTGTTCAGTACAACCGAAAAGAGTTTGATCTCTCATATCGGCCTGACAGTTCATTCAGTAGCTCCAAGTTGGCCAATGAGCTGGCAAGAGATTCCTCGGATTTTTGAATGGCAGGCTGTTGATATTCTGTTCCCTCTTCCTCAATCATAGGATCAAATCCATATATTGGATCAGTTTCAGAGTTATAATTTATTGATCTTAGATCCTTCAAGTCATCCGGTGTAGAGATACTAAAGTAGTTGTGATCTTTGATGCAAGGAAGGTAAGCTCCTGGAGAAGCGGTCTAGAAAGGGGCATGATGGCTCTCTAAATATAGTTTAGAAGTTGAGTAAACTTGTGGTATGCTAACTCACTTATTATCTTTTAGGCTGTGTCCTAATTGAAAGCAGCCAAGATGATAGCCTGTTTTCTTGTTTTAACTTCTGCGACTGTTAAGTCCTGTCATATGTGATTCTGTAACGTTAAAGGTGGCTGCTTGATTTCCTGTTGGATTATTGGTTGGAGTATTAGGTAAGGGCTTGGGGTCTGGTGTTATAATGCTTCCAGAGCTAACCAGAAAGATTACCTGAAATGCTAACCATCAGGTGATCAGGGAACATTATGCTGGATCCCTTTCGGCCCTTTTTTTTGTAACCCTCTTTAAATTTTTTGAGTGGAGAATTTGCAAATACAGATGTTTGGGTCCGAAGAATAATAATCACAGATTGGCAGTTTTGGCTACTGGTAAAATTGCACAAATTAGTTTAGAATTTGAGAGAGCCAAAGGATGAGGCCTATGGGTGGTGATCGCCGCCTGGATGAGGAATAAAAGCAGATGCATACAATGGGGCCCAACCAGCCGACCAGCAGTGCCTTCGGTTGTGCTAATGCACCAATGACATATCAGCTGACTTGACCCCGGGCACCTAGTTAAGCAGCGGGCCATTCCCTCCTACCAGCACCCATCTACCACTCAACCCAACCCAGCCAGGCCCGGCCCAACTCGACCAGTCAACTACTCATCTCGCTGCATTATAGAGCCTTTTGCACACCGATCACTGTACACTTACCACCTCGCAGCATCATTGCTCCAGCACTGCAGGTCCTTGTTTAGTCCTGCTGCATGAGCCAGTGCACTACGCCCCCTGCTGAGACATGTGGGGTTTTCTAAACTCCAACTCCAACTGCACCAAGTGCCTCAAAGTGCCCCTGAGGCACAGTGGAGCACAGCATGGTGAGACAGCAGTGGTGACAGCTATGCTCCCTTCTGCCCACAGCGTTGAGCAAGAATCCACTCAGTGGTCGGCAGGGGAAGGGGAAAGCATGGCAGGGCTTTTCTCTAGCTCAGAGCTCTTACCCTGGGCAGTAATAGGGGGGGTCAGAGGTCTGTGAGTTGACACTGGGTACTAGGGCTGGATAGTAACTGGGGTGAAAGGATCTGTAGGCGATAGCACTGGTGGAGAATCCCTGGTAATTGACACTGGGGCATGCTGTGATACCTGCCGCTGACAATCAATGACCATGCCGCCAGCTCAGCAAACAGGTATGAGAACGGCACAAGTGCAGGCATGGCTTCCAGAAGAAGCATCCTCTCAATCAGTCTGAGCATGGGTGAAAAATTAGCTGATTCTGGGTCAGTCCCACTAAGAGGAGAGCATGATTAAAGGGGAGATCAAAAAACAGCAGTTCCCATTTTAACTCCCATAGGAATCTTTTCTCTCTGTCACAGAAAGAAATGCTGAGAAAACTATTGCAAGTTTGGAGTGCAAGTAAAGCTTCCGCAGCAAAGCGCCATTGCTTGGTTTGGAGTAAAATCTGTTGAAGAAATTGGCATTACAATTAGGCCTTGGCGGAGTTCCACAAAGTGATCAAAACACTCCACTGTGCTACGTGGTGTTTCGCAAGCGGTGGAATGCGTTAGGTTGTGCCGTTCACGCTGATTTTTACTGGCATGTGTTTTTCCCGCACTGGAAAATCAACACGAACAGCACCATGTGGAGTGCATAAGGGTGCTGCTTGTTTCTGCCTCTCAAGTAGATTTTCTACTTGAGCGGCAGCTTCGCCAACGCGAATGGAGGGTTTCTCAACGCGAGCGGTCTAGACCATCCGCGACCGCTATAGGTGAGAAATCTCGCCAGGAGGTGGTCTAGCATTAGATTTTCCTTGCTCGTACTCGCGAACGTTAAGCGAGTGAGGAAAAAACTCTGCTCCACAGAATAGAGTTTTTCGGAACTCTGTGTGCTCTGCAGAGCACAGGAAACTCCGCAAATGGAGCAGAGCTTAACGCCCAGGCCTAATTACAATAATGAGTCAGTGAGCTTGAAAGGATTTAATATGGAGATTGCTGTATCATTCATTTGTGGATATTCCTCAAACTCAGGTTTGCAGGCTTTCAGTGGAGCTACATTTAAAAATAAAAACCCCCATTGGACAAAGATGCTTTTAGATTCCTTGTCCATTTTGAGGCTGCATGCCAAAGTCTGGTCTGCTATCTTGTTAAAACAGGGTCCACAGAAATACTCAGCCAGGCTACAGGTTATGCCCTAGGAGTAACCTGTGTTATGCACAGTTGAAGGTTCTGCAAATTAGGGGTTGGCAGTCTGCAACAGATTCACAAATAGTTTTTCAAATTAACACATTTTGTTTAACCCTCCCTTACCACCCTCCCACCCCCCAGAATTGCCACCTCACCCCCTCCTGGCCCCAGAAGTGTGCCCTTGTTAATAATGTTTCATGAAACTCAATATACTAGGGGTAAGATAAACATCCTATGTGCAGTAAATGGGTTTTGCCCATTCAGTCCCCCAGGATAGTTTGCATTTGACTGCCAGATTTTCGAGCTTTTACTGATGCACGCGAGATAGACCTGGGCTGAGTTCTGATGGCCTTGATTACTCACCTGACTCTTTACCTTTATTGCTGCGTTGGATCCGTGTCACAGAGGACATATCCGGAACCAACCTGTGGGTGCATGTCTCTCGTCTTCTGAAAGGTTCACTCTCATTGCGTTTTGCCGCGGTAGTGAACAGCGGCGCGCAGGGCGGCAGCTGCAGTGCCTCCTTGTCTCCGTGTGCCTGCCCCACCACTCCTCATTAAATGACCCAATTAAGCGTATAGGCCACCAGAGGAAGTAATTCGACTTGCACTGTCCCTTGTTTGGAGCATTTTCTCGGTGCACCCCCTTTGGGCTGCCCTCGTTCCCTGGCTCTCCTGTTGTCGGTCGGCACCCCCCCCCCCCCCTCCCTGGTTGGAGCTGGGGGTTGGGAGCCGGAGCTGGGTGCTACCGGGGGGAGAACCCATGTTGGACTGTGCCGGTGCCGGACTGTGCTTGACAGCGCGACGGTGGCAGCGCAGCAGCGGGGGCAGGAGGGCTCACCAGGGCTACCAGGGTTTACAGCAGCCCACTGACGGAGAAGCTCTACGCCAGATACAGTCACCCCTGCCACCCCTGCCCGCCTCACTCTGGCGCCCCTTTCGCCCTCACAGGTGACTGTTTTCATCGCCTTTTCTGCGGAGTTCTGCGGAGTATTTCTGGTTGTTCCTTTTTCTCTTTTTGCCCTTTACCCTTGCTCCTGGCTCTTTACTCCCCCTGCCGCCGCCACAGCCTCTTCCATCGGCGCAGCCGCAGAGACGGGGAGACTTCAAGGTCCAGGCTGCTCTACGGCAGGGGCCGCCACAGCTGAGCCGCGCACCTGGAGGCATTCTGAAGAAACGGTCAGCTCCCGCTGTGGGTGACGCCGGACTAAAGCTTGGGCCAAGGGCGGGCCCGTTCGAGACCGGTGGAGACCGGGCCACTTCTCTTCGCATGACACATTTTACATTTGAATAGCTGGGTTCACTTGTAAGTAGTTGCTTGGCCGGTTGCTTGAATTGTAAAATATCAGCACGCGAAAGTAGAAGCAAGGTAGCGAACCCAAGTGGGAACTTAACAGGGACATTGGACAATTTCATTATTAGGGCAAATTCAGTTATTGACCATTTAATCATCTTAATGGAGCGCCGGGTTTCTCAAGACCTTGCCCTGGCAAAAAGATCCTCTTTGGGACATCTTGCTAACGCTCGCACCCCAGATCCGCTTTTACGATCAAACACCTTTGTTGCCCCCGTACATAGCCCGCTTACCCCCCAAGCTCATTGCCCCATAGCACCAACTGATCAGCTTCAATCTTCTATGGTTACAGCGACCACCATGGTGCCCACTAGCAGTTTACCTGATAAACCAAATACCAGGCAGACGCGAGGGAGGCGTGAAGGGGCTATATCGAAGAGGAAGCGGGGGTCAAATGCTGCTGCTGCTGCTGGAGGCAGGAAGCTTAAACCTGCCAAACGAGTTAGCATCGGCAATACACCTCCAAAGGGTTTAGGCGCCGAGGACGTGCATCACACAGAGAAAAGAGGGTCATCAACGCCGTCTGAAACTATCACAGATACGATTAAATCTGTTGACGCACTACTGGTACCGGAAGATTTAGTTCTTGCAAATCTGGGATCGTTGCTAAGGTCATCTTTTAAATCATTCGAAGATAGACGGACACAGATCGAGCAGCGGTTGCTCAACATTGAGAAAGCTACATTGGAAATTATAGACAATATCAACTTAAATGTGCTGTCTTTGGGTAATGTTCAAATGAATCCCGTACAGGGGGGGGCTGTAACATATAAATCTACCCCACCTCTAGCACCATCCACTCTAAATGTATCTACAGTTGAACCACCTACTCCTGTGATATTACCCTCTAACAACTCAATAGGGGTCAATGCCATTATTTCTAAAGAAACCTCGCGGGATTTACCCGATGCAGGCCCCTCTGTGGATCTTAGAATTGATTTACCCCCAGAATCGAGCCCATATCTGGTAGTTTTAACTGGGGTCCCTAAAATAAGCAACCAGAATGAGGAATCATTTTTGTCTTTAAAAAATAAAACCATTGATTGGCTTAACAGAAACAGACCACTCCCCCGTAATATCTCCAGCAAAATCCTGATGGTGCGCAGGATGTCCTGGTGGGGCATGGGCGAAAAACTATACAAGGTGATTGTGTGCTAGTGAATTTTAGTGACCCACGTACTGTTGGACATATCTGTAATTGGAGTCATCACAGTCATGGGTCTTCGATTCAACCCCTCCCACTGTCATTTTTCTACCCTGCACCACATCCCTCAGATTCGGAAAGTGAATGGATCTTAGTAAAGTATCGTGGTGCGGGGAGGGTGGTCGGGGGTCGGTATATGAAATCGCATACACCTAGTCAAACACACACACTAAATAGGTATAGTAGCCTAGAAATGGTTGATTGACTCCACCAATCCAGGGATGAAATTTACGGGGCATTCGAAAGTGGAAGCACTATAGACCACAAGGTAGCCACTGAGTCATGTAGCAGCCAAACATCCTGTGCCCCCCTATCGCCAACGAGGGTCACCATCGCAGGCAACAATGCCGATTCAATAGGGAATATGACCACAGCCAGAGTGCTTAACTCAGCTGCAAGTAAGGAATTAGCCTATAACGTTATTTCCTGGAATATTGCTGGGCTGGCGGGGAAGGTTAAAGATCCAGAATGGGTAGGATTTATAAGATCATTCCCGGTGATCTGCTTGCAAGAGACATGGCTGGTAGAGAGTGATATATTCTTAGAAGGCTATAAATGTTTTTTTGTGCCGGCTGAACCGTCACGTAGCGGCAGAGCAAAAGGGGGTTTGGCCTTGTACATGGACCTAGCCTTGTTCTGTGTTGTTAAAATAATAACTACCAACAACACTGACATTCAAGCAGTGACAATAAAAAGAGGGAATAAAACGGTGACCCTGATTAACTTTTACAATGCTGTAAGTCCAAGAGGGGAATGTAGGATTGCTGAATTGGGTGATTTCATTCGGAATCACTGTGAAAGTCTGTTCCACCAGATCCTCATTATGGGGGACTTCAATGTACACCCTTGTGGGAACCCTATGAATACTGCAATGGGAACTTTGGGTTGCCATAGGATGGGGGGTCTTCACTTTGAACACTCTGGCCGGGGAGACATGCTGAACCAATTATTAAATGAATTTGATTTAATTTCAGCTATGTCTTTGGTTGATGTTTGCAGTTATCAGCCTGTTCCCACATTTAAAGGACATTCGGGGTTTTTTTTATCGATCATATCCTTCTCTCCAATGGCCTACAATCAATTATTTCAGGCTTTAAAATCCAGGAAAATGCATATAGTGATCATAACCCTGTATGTATCTCAATGGTTGGCAACCTCTTAAATTTACGGGAAAAGACGCCAACCTGTGGTGTCCTGAAATGCATGGATGGAAGGCGTCGCCTAAAATGGTCTAAGGTGAATTCGGATCAACTATATGATAAGATCCATAAAACCTGTGCCCCCGAGTTATCATTATGTGTGTCTTCTGTATCCCTTCCCCCAGATATTCTCTTAGCATTTGACGGGATTGTTTTAAAAGTAGGCGAAATGTTAACTGTACCAACGTTGGGCCCTCCTTGTAGGGACCCCAAATGGTTTGACCATTCCTGTTCAAAAGTTGGTCGAGAGCTAAAGGCGGCTTTGAAGATTAGCCCTAGGGATCCCACATTGATCAGGTCGTTACGCCTGTCCTATAAAAAGGCCTTGGCAAAGCGCAAGGCAGAAATAAAGGACAAAATTTGGCAAGATCTGTTAGACCCCAATACCCTTCGTAACAGCGAAAGATTTAATTTAAATAAAGGCGCTTTATTTTTCAAAGACGCTGCTTCACCCAACGCGTTTCACATCTCCTGAGGCTTGATCACGGGATGTAATTTGTGTGACACAGACTTCTTTTATTTCTACATGCGCTCATGTTTTACTATTTACCTGATGGTGCATTGTGGGTATTGTAGTGTGCACTTGAATTAATTTACAAGTGTGCAACTTTCATTTGTCAAAATTATAATTTTTTCTAATTTTTAAGTGCTCTTTTACTGTGCTCAATAAAAAGTCTTAATTCTGTGTGTGATTATTCAATATTTTAGAAAAGCCAAATGCTGGAGATGGTTTATTCCATTTACACTCTCTGGTGAGTTTTTTGTTTGTTGTATTCACAGTTTATATTTATGTCCTCGTTGTTTGGGGACCACTTCATCTCTCTGGTGAGTTTTTATTCTTCAAATGTTCATTTAATTCTATTATATTCACAGACGTACATATAATTCTTCGTTTTGATTCAATCCTTTGGGGTCAAGAGTTCTGAATGTTACAATATGGCGGGATTCTTTTTGTCTGAGTGTTTTTATTCGGTCTCCGCCTCTCTCTGATTGTGAGATTTGTTCCAGTGCACAGAATTTTGGTGACTCCCATTTGCCATCGTGATGTTGGTCCATATGCTTTGCTATGGCATTTGTTGAATCTCTGTGGGTTGTGGCTCGGGTGTGTTCTAGGATTCTCTTTTTTACCTCAAAGATTGTGCTACTGATGTAGCGTTTCTTACAGGGGCATTCTACCATGTATACTACATGGGTGCTCTTGCATGTTAGATGTTGTTTGATTTGCCATGTCTTACCTTTCCCAATGTCTAGAGTTTTTGTCGGGGTTGCAATTTTACATACTTTGCACTGTTTGCAAGGCCAGAATCCTTCTCTTTGGAGCCAAGTTGTTATAGGTGCTTCTTGGAAGTGGCTGTGTACGATTTTATCACTTATGTTGTTTGCCCGTCGATATGTGATATTAGGGTGGTTACCGATGATTTTGGATAAGGTCTGGTCCAATTGCAGTTTTCCCCAATGCTTTTTGATTATTGCTGACAACTTATGATTTTCTGCACTTTGCGTGGTTATCAGTCTTATAATCGTTTCTTCTTTTTCTTTCTCTTTTGGTGTGTATTATGACTGTAGGATGTCTTTTCGATTCAAAGTTAGCACCCTATCTAAGCTTTTTTCCACTTCTTTTTTCGGGTATTTCCGTTTGAGAAATCGTGCTTCTGCCTGTTGACTGTGTTTCAGGAATTCAATATCTTCAGAGCAATTTCTACGCATTCTTAAAAACTCTCCATATGGAATGCTCCATTTAAGACTTTCTCTGTGGAAGCTTTCCCCATGCAAGATTGCGTTTGTTGCTGTTTTCGTGCGATGCAGTGTAGTTTGAAGAGAGTTTTTTTCAACATAGATTTCTGTGTCCAAGAATTCCACTCTTTCAGAGTTGAGTTTGTATGTAAATTTGAGGTTCATTGGACTATTGTTCAGTCTCTCAAAGTAGGTCTTGAATTCCAATTCGGTTCCATCCCAAAGGATCAAAAGATCGTCTATAAACCGAAGCCATAGAACTATCTTTTCTCGGAATTCGTAGTTTGCTGTATTCCATGCCACTTTTTGCTCGAACCACCCCATTGTTAGATTCGCATAATTTGGCGAGAATAAAAAGCCCATTGCACATCCTTTTGTTTGTTTGAATATTTGTTTGTTGAACAGAAAGATATTGTTGTGTATACACATGGAGATCATTTCATTTAGCATTGCGTTATGTTCTTTATATTGAATGCTTCTTTTTCCCAGGAAGAATTTGCATGCCTCAGTTCCTATGGTGTGTTCAATGTTCGAATATAATGATACCACATCCATGGTTATTAGTTTGTAAGTTGGATTCCACATAATTGAGTCCAGTTTTTTTAGGAGATCAGTTGTGTCTTTTAAGTAGGAACTGAGATTAGTTACTAAAGGTGCCAGGAAGTGGTCTATATAATCCGAAATTGGTTCTAGTAGTGAATTATTGGCAGACACTATTGGTCTTCCTGGGGGATTTATTTGGTCTTCATGGATTTTTGGAAGGCAATAAAAGGTTGCCATGGTAGGATGTTTTTTGTTTAGATAGCGATATTCATCTTCATTTAATAGGCCATTTTGAAACCACTTCTGTAGGTTCTCCTCCAATTTGTGTTGAATTTCCTTGGTTGGATCCTTGTTGAGTTGTTGGTAACATGATTGATCCATTAGTTGTCTTCTTGCTTCTAGTATGTAATCTTCTTTGTTGATGATCACGATGTTTCCCCCTTTGTCTGCGGGTTTGATCTCAATTGTTTTATCTTCTTGTAAATTTTTCAAGGCATCCATTTGTTTCTTGGAAAGATTGTTTTTTCCTTTGCAATTAGTCATTTTGAATAGATCTTCTATTATTGCCTCATGGAAGACATCAATTTTATTGCCTGCTGGTAAAACAGGATAGTATTTGGATTTCATTTTGAGACCACTTTCACCTGCTCCTTCTGTCAACTGGAGTTCCTGTAGTTCCACAATTGCTTCTCTTTCCTGGGATTCTGTTATCGTACCCATTGTCATTAATAATTCTAAGTTCTTGAGGTCTACAACTTGAAGATTATTCTTGGTTTGTTTGGTGGTGGGTTGTTGAATGTTGTTTGTTTTTTCTGCATAGATTTTTGCCAATTTTAATTTGCGTGTATATTTGTATAGGTCTATTCTTGTTTGAGCAATATCGAGATGTGATGTGGGGCAAAAGTTTAATCCTTTCTTTAGAACCTCATTCTCGGTTGGTGTCAGGATTTTTTGTGAGAGGTTAATTATATTTAGTTCCTGGGAGTTGGAGGTCGTCGCTTTTATTTCTGTATTTCTGTTTCTTCGGTTGTCTCAGGCGATCCTTGGACCACATGTCTTTGAGGTAAACAAATGCCATAGCAAAGCATGTGGACCAACATCACGATGGCAAATGGGAGTCACTAAAATTCTGTGCACTGGAACAAATCTCACAATCAGAGAGAGGCGGAGACCGAATAAAAACACTCAGACAAAAAGAATCCCGCCATATTGTAACATTCAGAACTCTTGACCCCAGAGGATTGAATCAAAACGAAGAATTATATGTACATCTGTGAAGATAATACAATTAAATGAACATTTGAAGAATAAAAACTCACCAGAGAGATGAAGTGATCACCAAACAACAAGGACATAAATATAAACTGTGAATACAACAAACAAAAAACTCACCAGAGAGTGTAAATGGAATAAAGCATCTCCAGCATTTGGCTTTTCTAAAATATTGAATAATCACACACAGAATTAAGACTTTTTATTGAGCACAGTAAAAGAGCACTTAAAAATTAGAAAAAATTATAATTTTGACAAATGAAAGTTGCACACTTGTAAATTAATTCACGTGCACACTACAATAACCACAATGCACCATCAGGTAAATAGTAAAACATGAGCACATGTAGAAATAAAAGAAGTCTGTGTCACACAAATTACATCCTGTGATCAAGCCTCAGGAGAGGTGAAATGCGCTGGGTGAAGCAGCGTCTTTGAAAATAAAGCGCCTTTAAACTTCAATACACGAGTGAGTGCATCCTTAAATTACAAATTTGGCCGTCATAAGGCAGCGCTTTTGTTTTTCTGATTGAATATATATATATATTTTTTTTTTACAACAAAACGCCCTAAAGCATTGAAGGGGCACTCGACCATGCTTCAGACCTTGTAGTCGTGTATCACCTCGTTGCAGCTTGTTTCTCTGTTGCAATGAAAGTCTTATTAAAAAAGCCGACACGTTTCGAGGCATTCCACGCCTCTTCTTCCTGGGCAGACATCAAGCATTGACGGCTCACCTCTTTATTCAATTCGCCTTCAGTGGGCGGAGCTTAGTGCATTGTTCCTTGGGAGTTGTAGTCTCCACGGTGAGTATTAGTGACATCCTTAGTAGGTTCAATGCCTTGAGATTTAATGCAATGTTTCCATTCCTTAGTAGGATCTGCAACGACAGAACAAACAAATTTGCATGTGAATCGTGGTGCTGCACGGAGCCGGCTCGTCCCGCTCCACAGCCTTCAAATTGATGAATGGTGCTCACTTCCGCGGCCAGGCTGCCGTGTAGAATTTCTCTTTGACAACAAAATGCCCTAAAGCATTGAAGGGGCACTCGACCATGCTTCAGACCTTGCAGTCGTGTATCACCTCGTTGCAGCTTGTTTCTCTGTTGCAATGAAAGTCTTATTAAAAAAGCCGACACGTTTCGAGGCATTCCACGCCTCTTCTTCCTGGGCAGACATCAAGCATTGACGGCTCACCTCTTTATTCAATTCGCCTTCAGTGGGCGGAGCTTAGTGCATTGTTCCTTGGGAGTTGTAGTCTCCACGGTGAGTATTAGTGACATCCTTAGTAGGTTCAATGCCTTGAGATTTAATGCAATGTTTCCATTCCTTAGTAGGATCTGCAACGACAGAACAAACAAATTTGCATGTGAAGCGTGGTGCTGCACGGAGCCGGCTCGTCCCGCTCCACAGCCTTCAAATTGATGAATGGTGCTCACTTCCGCGGCCAGGCTGCCGTGTAGAATTTCTCTTTGACAACAAAATGCCCTAAAGCATTGAAGGGGCACTCGACCATGCTTCAGACCTTGCAGTCGTGTATCACCTCGTTGCAGCTTGTTTCTCTGTTGCAATGAAAGTCTTATTAAAAAAGCCGACGCGTTTCGAGGCATTCCACGCCTCTTCTTCCTGGGCAGACATCAAGCATTGACGGCTCACCTCTTTATTCAATTCGCCTTCAGTGGGCGGAGCTTAGTGCAATGTTCCTTGGGAGTTGTAGTCTCCACGGTGAGTATTAGTGACATCCTTAGTAGGTTCAATGCCTTGAGATTTAATGCAATGTTTCCATTCCTTAGTAGGATCTGCAACGACAGAACAAACAAATTTGCATGTGAAGCGTGGTGCTGCACGGAGCCGGCTCGTCCCGCTCCAAGCCTTCAAATTGATGAATGGTGCTCACTTCCACGGCCAGGCTGCCGTGTAGAATTTCTCTTTGACAACAGCGCGGTATAGGAACCATGCCGCCACCGCGAATAGCACAGCAGATGTGGGTTAATAAGCAAGCATGACACTTGGGGGCCCACTGAAGGGTGAAAAAATTGAAAAAATTGCTTTTACACATTGATGACTGCACGGAGGCCACTGGGGGCAATACTGAACTCCAATAAGGACATCGTGTCCCAGCATGCATCGTACTATACGAAGGTATTACCTGTGATCCACTGCGGGTCTTTGCATGTTCCTTAAAAGACTGATTGGAGCCGTCTGCGCAGTCATCCAAGCTGTCCATGAAGAAGAGGCTGCCTGCCTCGAAACGCGTCGACAAAGAGGAACTCTAACCCCATGTGAAAGACGCTGGCTCTCTGTCTTAATAAAACCCTCTGGTTTTACAACTGCTGTCGAGTGCGCCTCTAAAACCCTCGGAGCTTTGGAAAACAAGATATATATATATATATATATATATATATATATATATATATATATATATATATAGATATATAGATATATATATAGATATATATATAGATATATATATATATATATATGTCAAACAATACCTCCTCGGTTTGAGGAGCACTCTAAAACAGACGCAGTATTGGCTTTAAACAGCATTCTTTAATTCAGAGCATTTTTCAGGCCTTACGCGTTTCGAAGTGAAGACTTCTTGATCACAGGCATAATATGAGGTTTTGCAGGATTCAAAGGCATTTGTCCCAGCATGCTTTTGTTAGTTCCAATTAGCCTTCAGTGAGCCTCACAGGTGAGTATAGTGTCCCGTGCATGCTGGGATGTGTAGTACAAACTCCAGTGTCATCGAGAATGCCTTTTTAAACATTATTTCCCTTGGTAGGTTCTGCGCTGCCACACACACTTAATAATTATGTTTCAACCCTCTGGTGGGCCTCTGAAGAGTTAAGAGTGCCTAATGATTTCTGCCGGTCTGTTTTCCAATCGGACTCGAGACAGTTCTGTGTCCTTGGCCTCTCTGATTTACGAGTGGGGCATCCTCACGGCTGGAGCGCCGTCAAATTCATGTCAAACAATACCTCCTCGGTTTAAGGAGCACTCTAAAACAGACGCAGTATTGGCTTTAAACAGCATTCTTTAATTCAGAGCATTTTTCAGGCCTTACGCGTTTCAAAGTGAAGACTTCTTGATCACAGGCATAATATGAGGTTTTGCAGGATTCAAAAGCATTTGTCCCAGCATGCTTTTGTTTAACCGAGGAGGTATTGTTTGACATATATACATATATATATATATATATACATGTTGGAATTTGGGAAGCTTTTAAAAATGCCGCATGACCCCGAATAAAGCCCTTTGCCTCAGTATTGGGCCTCTCTTTGCTTCATTGGTGTGATGATTTGACGGGCTTCTCCGTGCCTGCCGTAAGAGGTCGCCCTGAAGGGTCAGGGGCTCCATGTCGGAGGTTCTTGTGTGGATGTTTAATTATGGAGCATGACCCACTCGCTACACTGGAACCTACGAAGGTGAAGCTAACACAGCGAATTACAGTGCAGCGCTGGAAGGGATTCGGTGTGGAGAACTTCCACACTGATCGTGCTGAGGACTTGAGGTTTTGGACGGAGTCCGAGAACAGTAAGCATTCGCTGTAATATTCAATCACGTGACTGCATTTATTTAAAGATCAAATGCATCGGCATAACGCAGTGAGCTCGGCATCAGCTGTGCCACAAGAATAAAGAACTCTCTGAGGATGTATCCAGCATCACAGTGACGTTCCGAGTGCATTATGGAACATGCAGTTTCACAGATAGTCACGTAACTTAAACATTTAAATTGCGTGCATTAACGCACTTTGTGGTTGACTTCCTTCCGTGATCAAGGCCCACCCGCCGAAACATGTTGGAATTTGGGAAGCTTTTAAAAATGCCGCATGACCCCGAATAAAGCCCTTTGCCTCAGTATTGGGCCTCTCTTTGCTTCATTGGCGTGATGATTTGACGGGCTTCTCCGTGCCTGCCGTAAGAGGTCGCCCTGAAGGGTCGGGGGCTCCATGTCGGAGGTTCTTGTGTGGATATATATATATATATATATATATATATATATATATATATATATATATATATATATATATATATATATTCACTTAAAAAACCATAGGTTTCACACAAGTTATAGTTAGCTGTACATTTCACTCGTAAAAAACCAATGAAATTCCACGTTATAGTTAGATCAGGTAACTATAACTTGCGCGCCCACAATAAACTGCTGATGACATCACATATTACATCACTTATGACATGGTCAGTGACATCACTCATGACATCAATGATGACATCTGAAATGACACATTGTGCATTGCGGTCGCGCAAGTTATAGTTACCTGATCTAACTATAACGTGGAATTTCATTGGTTTTTTACGAGTGAAATGTACAGCTAACTATAACTTGTGTGAAACCTATGGTTTTTTAAGTGAATTTGCAAGGTTTTTTAAATGCTAATTCCTAACTATAACGTGTGTGAAACCTGTGGTTTTTCAGTGAATTTGTACGGTTTTTTAAATGCTAAGTTATGTATTTATTTTTAATTTTTGCGCGCACGGTGCGCTTCACGCACCGCGCGCGCGCTGTGGACCGAGTGCCCACGTTGCGCATTTCGTACCGTGCACGCCTCGCCATTTTTTACAAAATATCAATTGTTTTTTTCTCCCTTGGGGGTCCTTAGATGTATATATTAAATGTGATTGTTAATTCTTTTTTTTTTTTTCTTTTTTTTACCGTACGCGTACGGTAAGCTTACCGTACGCGCACTCCGCGATTTTTTTTTTAAATTATTAAATTTATTTTTCATACTTTTTGGTCCTTCGTGAACCCCCTGACGAACGCTAGGGGGTCTGCAACTCTCTTCGTTGCCCCCTTTTCATGTTATCAACCTTTGTTTTTCAGTGCGAGAGACAGAAAATGGCGGCCGATACTTTCTGATTTCGACCGATTCGAATGTTTACAGTCATGTAACCACCAATCAGAATTGAGCTTGCGCACGGCACCGTACGCGTACGGTAAGCTTACCGTAAGCGCACGGAGCGCGCTTACAGATATATATATTGATTTAAATGCTATTTTCTCAGGACCTACTGAACAGATTTACACCAGACCTGCAAAAGGCACATCCCTGACCTGAGGACTACCTCTCTGCCCAATTTCAAGTAATTCTGTTCAGCCGTTCAGGCTGTAGCTCGGACTAAAGGTCCTATGGGAAAATGCATGGGGAAAACGTGTTTTGGGACCCCCCTTTTTTCTCAGCCCCCGCTTGACGAATCCCCCCGAGACTTTCAGGGTAGGAGCGGAGCGTAGCACCCCATTAGTTTTGAAAAATTTGCGAGGATTCGTCAACCGGCGCCAAAGTTATTCCAAATAGAATGTTGCGGATTTCCTATGGAAACACGGTCCTAACTATAACTATCTACTGGCGACCGCCAGTAGATAATATATATATATATATATATATATATATATATATGCAGCAGAGGATTACTCTGGATGTGCACCTCCCACACCACAAAGAAAACACCTCAAATGATTGAAGCCACTGGCTAAACATCACAATGGAAATAACCACATAACTCAATACATCACCTAGTGCAAACACTGCATCTGCATCTTAGCCCACTTTTGACTGGGGGAGTTCACAGCCGAGCGGTTCAGAGCTTAGCTACCAGGGTCACTCTGAGATAGGCACGTCTGCCCTCGCTCGGATTCCAAACTCCCAGTTTCTCAGTCTGCAACCCTCAGCTTTAAACACACTAGAAGATTTGCGAAAGACCTCCTCCCAGCGCCAGAGGAATTTTACCGGAACTGGCCAAGTTCCAAGCAAGCATCCCCATAGCAGTAAGGAGCTCTCACGTCCCTTCCCTCTATTCTCACATCTTACAGCCTCTATCTTGACAAAGCTCTCACAAGGCCTTCCAGAGTTCATTAAACAAAAACAATCGCTCAGGAAAAAAGCAAGACATTGAATGTGAATAACCCAAACAACTTGCTAGCACAGCTGTGTACGCAGAGAAACAAGGCAAAGTCAGACATGAGGCCCTGTTAAAGCCAGTAGTCAAAGTCAAAGACCAAGATGACATGAAGCCATGTCAAAGCCAATAGTAAGAACTCATAAGCAAGGCAAAGTCAGAAAACAAGAATGACATGAGACCGTGTCAAAGCCAATAGTAAGAGCTCATAATTCACATAACCCAAACAACACCATACACATTTCTGCACTACTGCTTATAGCATCACATACTTTATCCATCAATCTCTTATAGCATCACATACTTTATCTCTCAATGTACAACACCGAGCACATGTGTGCCCACCGCTCACAACACTGCACTTCAAGACCAAAGAGTACATTCCACAGCTCTCTCTCCCTCTCACGCCTCAAATGCACATCCTACACCTTCTGTTCTTGGCAAGACTGTTCTACGCTGTGACAGCTCCCACTGAAAGACAGCAAGATTACAGGAAAGAAGAAAAGCAGGCATATGCAGGACCGTCCTACATTAAGGCTATGGCAAAATAACAAACTAAAGTCAGTTAAAATGGTGGTAGTTGAGGGCCATCATAGGGTGCCAAATCACAAGAGTGCCTCTTTTACTACAGGGGAATAGAGTAATACCAAACATGGATCGCAGATTGGGCTTGATATTAGCTGCACAGGGTTTAGGGTCTGCATACGCAGGAGTTACGACAACTGTCTCCTTATTGAAACAGCATTATTAGTGGCCAAAGCTACCTAAGCAGACCAAAGACTATGTCTTAAAATGTGACATCTGTCAACAGATGAAAGGCTCCACCATAACACGGTCAGCGCAGAAACCATTGCTAATATCAAACAGACCAGTAGCGTGCATCTATCCGGCCCCTTACAATCTGACAGGGCTTACAAGTACATCATGGTTGCAGTGGATTCATACTCCAGATTCCTATGGGTATGGCCTCAGGGCTTGGCTGACGCTCGAACTGTTAATAAAGATTTGCAAGTCTTTATAGGGACATACGCAGTTGGCACATTACATTATGACTGTGGCCCCGCGTTTAGCTCTAGGGCTTACAAGGAGGCCCTGGGTGGTTTGGGTGTAGCATTGTGGTACTCCTCTTGGTACCATCCTGAGGGAAATTCGTACATGGAGAGGAAAAACCGAGACTTAAAGCAATCATTGACAGCTAGAGTATTAGGCGCGGGTGGTAGTTGGATCAATCATTTATATGGGGTTCAGCGGGCATCAAACAACATGCCTAAAAGTTCTATAGGAGGTGTCACGTCTTATGAAGTCCTATTTGGGACGAGAATGTGGGTACCTGATCTTGATTGCGAAGGCACAGTGGTGGATGAAAATCTTTTGACATCAATAAATGTTTGGCTGTCTTACAGGAACTGAACAAAGCCAGAGCCCTGCAAAGCAATGTGCAGGTAAAGAGGACCGCCACTGGGGAAGTGAAGTCAGTTACAGCAAGACCTGTCAGAAAAAAAATAACGGACAAAAAAGAATTTGGGCCATCATACAGAAAGCCTGTACCTGTTCTGGCTGTCGAAGGAACAAGAACTGTACTTCTGCTGCCTCTTGCCAGAAAAAAGTAGAAAAGATTTGTCTCCATTGACCTGATCAAACCACACTATGTGGCTGATACTGAATAGAAGGCCTCGTGGACGCCTTAGTAGCCGACGCACTACTCTCGCTACTACACAGGAAGTTCAAACTGAAAGGCTCATCACCTTTGAAGAGTCACCCATACGGAATGATGGACGAAGCAACAATGCAATTGAACCCGTTCCCCTTGAACACGGAATACAAAATCAAGAAGAAAGACAACTTTCAATTCGTCCTAACACTGATGTCTACGTAAATATGCCTCATCAAGCACCATCTACAAGTTTGACAAAACGTGCTGAGCTACCAAAAATAGATCGAACTGCATCTGGCTTTTTCATCGACTTTGATACATTTTCATTGGATCCAAGAAAACCTGAAACAACGTCAGCCCCAATTTCTCATAAACAAAAAATCAAAGACTTCTACATCTTTCTTAAAAAAAATTACCTGGTGTCACCTTGGGTAGAACTTTGGATAAGCACCGAGATACTTTTCTTTCTCTTTTGGTTAGGCTTAGTGACTGTCTTTTGCTTACTTGTTAACGGAACTTACCTTCGCCAAAGCTCTGCAGCATCAAAAGTGAACTTACTCCTGAAACCACATGTTTCATCACATCGTGAATAGAGAGACTTGTCATCAGTGAACATTACAGCAGTTCCTATACCAGATGGTATAGTTTGGGACAAGGTTGATTATTAAATATTCGGACCGACAGAACTTTAAAAAATACCACATTTGTTTAAAATTTCTTTAAATGATGTAATTACCTCCAATATATTGGGATTCTGAAACTGTAAATAATATGTTGTCTGATATAGGACAATCTGGCGCATTTTCTAGCAACAAAATATTAGAAGACACATCAGACTTTAACACAATGTATTGTTATCAACATTATGGTCATCATTTTCTACACAAATCTAGTAACCCTAGAAATGTTTTCACATACCACCAATGGGAACATTGCCCAACACCTCCGAAAAGTAGTTAAAAAACTTTTGCACAAAAATGTTCATATTTTTTAGAGTTTAATATTTCAGACCCAACCGTATACTATTATAAGGTTGAACCTACAACTGCACAGAAGAATACGTTGACTAACACGAAGCAGATTTACTCTACTTCCTTTATTACCCAACTGTCTGAACAAGGTTTTGACTTATGGAAAGACACTATAGACTTAAAATCACTCTGGGGTTCTGGAGACTGTCAAGTCCAGGAAACTGAAGCACTATGTAGAGCATGCCTCATCCCTCAACAGATGATATTTCTAAATGAGACTGTGCAACAGACTTACTGTCTTGGATTAGCCAAGAACAAGGATTTAAACACACCTCAGTTACCAACACCATCACATGCAGAGGCGAACTTCACATAGAAAGAGGGGGTTACTTTAGATGACATTCTACAAAACAATAGGACAGACCCCAATTGGAAGGAATGGTTGGCGTGGCCCACAGACACTAATAGATGTCAAGAAAGATTCAGGGGTACAACCGAAAGGTATAGTATCCATCGGCCAGACCCATGTTATATACAGAGAGAACATCCTGGGGTGGTTACATCATACAGTGTTGGCAAATTATGCCTCGATTGGCTAAGAACCTCAAAACTAACACAGGTGAAACAACACTTATCCTTACTCACGGAATATGTGGATCTCAGGGATTTTCTATTAGGTCCACGAAATCCACGTCAAAAGCGTTTCTATTATGCTGTCTATAATGAAATCTGGAAAATCTCTCAACAAGAAGCAACGGAGACGTTACGAGAAATAGATAGGATCAAAGCTTTAGCTGTAGTTGACAATAGTATGACTACATTGACATCCCCGATTTATTTACTGGGCAACATTGTATCTTCTGCTATAGATATACTATAACAAGATCTGTCATACTACAAGACGGACAGTCTTAATTACGTTCTATTATGTTATTAAGCTGGACGCTACTATCATTGCGCGCAGGTTATGTGCCTTGGCATTTTATCAACAGTATGTCCTTGCTTTCTGCATACAATCTGACAGAAAAACAGATGAAAATGGCACAATGAGGAGCAAAGTATTCAATGCTGCACATTGAATAACAGGATAGGTTAGCGTTTACTGTCGCGGAATCATTTTCCACAGAGTGGCTGATCCATGGCCATATTATATTACAGGTCACAACTTTCCAGTTTCAGTATTGTCTAGAACAACAACAGACAGGTAGATATGAGGAAATGGATAGGGAATATATCAAGGAATCCTGGGAATTACCGTACAGATTTTGATGCAGGAGTGTGGATCGAGAAGTGTTTCTAGCGGTACACACTGTGAGTGCGCTTTAAGTGGATTTCTCATATGCCAGGATATTATGTTACACGGGCCTGCAATGGTTCGGAAGCAAACTGGTCCTGCCATCTGAGGGGTACCCCAGCGGCCGTGATTACTCCGGTATTCCAGCTGCTCTCAAATGGGAGTTACTTGATGCTGAATGATCAAGGTTGCTGTGGCATTCTTCCGGGCATTGCATAGCTAGTAACCGTGAGCTCCAGGATTACTTGCTGTATGCCAGTATTGTTTCCACCAACATGTGCAATCAGGAAGGCACCGCTATGGCATTCGCTAAATGTTTTTCTTATACGGTTTGATACTCTGAGCAGAATGAAAGCCATGCTTCTACAGAAAACCGTGCCGTTAACCTCTTTTGATCTCCAGATAGCAAGGTTCTCTGCGGAGATACAGGCACTCATACATACAAACTGACCCTTCCATTTCGCAGAAATGGTAAATCTTCCCTTTAACATGTCTGATATAATGAGTATAGTCCACCTATTTAAGACCATAGGTTTGGGACTATTAAGCACCTTTCAGACGGTTCTCGAAGGTTATACCAAACTTTATACAATGTTTTGGAAGCATTTTTGGAGGACTTCGGCTGATCCTTTTCTTAATAGCAGGTATTCTGATTGTAATTTTCTGCTATGCAATGGACGCCCCAGTCACCAAGGAAATGGAGACAGCGCTCCTGGAACGTAAATACCGTGATCGCATGGTACAGCATCTGGGCACACCTCTCTGCGAGAGGCGTGGTGCAGCGACCAGGGCAGCTGACTTCGGAGCACAGGGCTCACGATTCGATCCTTGGCTCTGGCGGCAGATCAGCTCAGCACCATGTGACTCTGGGCAATAGCTCACTTTCATTTCCACAACGGCCCCCAGCGCCTTCAGACCCGTGAGGGTGAGTAGTTTGCGCTTTACAAAACCGGATTTACGGGAACTGAGCGCCTCTTGGTTCCTGTCATTTAGACACGTCTGGTCGGACTGTATCCTACCAGTTCACTGGTGCCTGTTCTGTGGAGAAGAATGCGTGTTGGATCTCTGTCTGACGCTTCCATCATGTGCACATGCGGACTTTGACGCTCTACTGGACCCGATAACGGCCCATGTTCTGCAGTGTCCCTAGCGTATCCCGATGTTGTTGGCAGCATTCTTAGAGCCACCCCAGGCAGTATTGGCTCCAGTTGGAATGGATATCGGCTCCCCCACTGACACCCGGGCTCTGTGTAGCACATAGACTGCCCCAGCATCGGCTGCAGGCAGTGTGGAATATCATCTGTGCTCAATGGACGTAATGTGCAAGGTGTTCCGGGCTTCGTGATCTGCGGAGGCAGGCAACAGCAATGTTGCATCTACCAGCCAGGACTCAAAAACATTTGGCTCGTCATGTGCTGGGAAAAAATGCAGCTTTTTAAACAAAACTCCAAAACAAATTGACACTTTTTCCTGCATGGCTTTCCGCTGCTTGTAGTCATTCGAACTATATGTACGGACACATGAGAGCTATTGCTTAAGTGACAATTTTTGCTTTTAGCACCTTTTTAGAAGTTTTAACACCTTTTTGGCATGTTTTGGCTATTGTTTTTAATGTAATTATTTGCATAACAGTGCCTAGACAGCCTAGTAGTACGTTAGAATTTTATGCTGTCCAGTCGGATGAGAAGTGGGTGTTATATTCCATATAGGTACCCCAATATAGACTCAGGTAACATCATCTATATTCTCCCCTACATTACACACATAACGGTTCGTGGGGACTGACCTTTTACCTAGACACAACACTGCAAACAGAACACAGGATTTCCCTAGTAGCAGCCCCATACATTATGCATGAAGATTCATGGAAACTCAGTAGGGCTCATCTCCTGCATAATAACTATGTATAAAGTTCAAGGGAGACCTTTGGGTATAAAAACATCACATCTTGCTGAGACAAAGAGAGGAGATCAGGACTTCCATGCCGACACACTGACGCAAGAAGCTGAAGCACCCTGCATGCAGATACTCCAGCTCGCAGCAGTCTGACATCCCTTGCGGGGTGTCCAACCCGAGACCAGGACTGGGTCCCACAGGTTCTCACTTCAGGTAATGAGGGTTGACTTTATCCTAGAGGGATGGCTTAACACTTACATACATGCTAGGTACACTTAGGTACATCTAGTTAGGGTAGCATCATAGGAGTACGCATTTTTATTGTCATTTTATTGGCATGCATTTTAAATCCTTGCCTGTATATCAGGAGGGTAGAAATCTACCATCCTTTTACTTTCCTAGTGCTTCTAGTCATTTATATCTGCTACTGTCTAATGATCATTACAGCACCCCTGGTGGGTGTGTCTGGAATCAGTCAGGACACCAAGCCGGCAGTGTAGGTTGTCCAAAATCGTAGATCCTGTATAGGTTATATATGAACTACACTACGATATTAGGCTACTCCTCATATAGCAGGAGTGTTGCTGGTAGGAGAAACTATCCCTATCTCCACACAATTCCCTCCTTATTGTCCTTAGATCCACACTTTTCACTCCCTGGTGAGTTGTCCATAAGACGTGCTGATAGACAACATGGCTAATAGACTTTCACATTGACATGGCCAATAGCACGGGCATTGCCGAGATCTATTGGCTTTGCTAATGTTTGTTCGGTGTTGGCAGGTTCTTGCTGAACAAATGTGGAAGTGATAGTGAGATTCAGTTAAGCTTTGTAGAGAAGCGAGAATGTGGCATAACGTCCAGAGCTGCCGACAGAGGAACTGGGGAACCAGGTTCGAATCTCTGGGTCAGCTGAACAATTTGTGATTCTGGGGAAATAACTTATGCTTCACCCGGCCTTCAACAATGAATGTGTAATACCTAAAGCACTCTAATACCATTGGCTGGTGATAGCACTATGTCAAGATGGAGGACGGTACAAGTTTTCCGAAGGCCTGGATGGAGTTCATTGAGTTCTGCTACGCGGAACTCCGCGGAGTCACAAAAATACTCAGCTGTGCTACGTGGAGTTCCACTAGCGGGTGAAGTTTGCCGGCGCACCTGTTCGCGTTGCGATAGGAACACTGAGGGCATCTTCATGCTCCAAATCACACATGAACGGTACTGTGTGGCTTTCAAGTGCGTTCTTGCGTTCTAAATCATGCATGGACTGCACCATGTGGTCGCATGGGCGCCGCCATCTTGTTTTTCTGCTCTCTGTTATGGTACTGGGCCGAAATCTTAATCTCTCCTTAATCTCTATAATCCTGCACCTTTAAAACGTATCTACCCCTCATTTTTATTTTTTATATTAGTGTGTGTCTATGTGTATTTTACAGTTTTTCCCCAAAAAATTGTGCTTTTTGTGACTTTTTGTATTTTGTTTATTGATTCCCCTTACTTCCTTATTTCTTCTTTCCTTTCCCTTCCTTTTTCTTCTTTTCTTCTACCCCACCCAGGGCCATGGCAGAGTGACTGCTTCCTTGTAAGTTGCACCGTCGCCCATGTAAGCAGCCCCAGGTGATCTTTGGACAGGAGGTGGCACACTCATTTTTCTGTGCAGCGCCACTTCCCCTCCATGCTGGCAGTAGGCGGCAAGCCCGGTAGCGGATACCCCCTGTGGGAGCATCAGCAGCTCTGAGGGGAAGTGTGCCGGTGTGTGCAGCACACCAACCAGGCTCAGCGCACAGCCCATCAGCTGACACACCGCTGGGTGGATATTCTGGACTGGGGACATTGTTCTACAATGCTAAATAAGAAAAATCTGAATAGCATGCTGCTCACACTCAAAGGTAAGTTACATTTAGTTTATGCCGGTATAGTATTGTGTGATCCAGTTTCTAGTTTCTGCTAGGCAGGTGCTCAGAGCTACCTAATCATACTCATAATTGGCGCTCGCTTTGACTGATTAATTAAGAAGGCATTGTAGACTGTTCTCCTGTCACTATAGTGAATCAGTAAGTAGCGCATTCTCACTGTGACTTTGTTTATGTAGCTCGTACAGTTCCAAGTTATTTATCACAGCGATGTGTAGTATGCATCTATGCATTGCAAAAAAGGAAGACAACGTTTCACTGAAATGCATTAGTTCCAAATGTAGTTTTTTGTTAAGGAAATTTGGAAAAGTGATTTCAGGATTAGTATCGGCAACTCAACGATAGTCGATAGATTTGAGTTGAAACTAGTAGTACTATAGGCGATCTGTTTTAGAGAAGTAAAATGTGACTGTATTTACTAGTCATAAAAACATTTGTGGAGATTATTAACTGAATCACTAATCTATTTTTTTAATCTTCTTAATTTCTTACATCAGCACCCAAGGGAAAGAAGAGGGACATTGTACAGGGTCCGAAAGAAGCTGGTCAGCCAGCGCCTACCACCAGCACCACTGCAGAGGGCTCTGCTGACCCCAGTAAGTCCTATTATTCATTATTATTATTATTTCACTTATGTTGGATTTCATGATTGTAGTGGACTTCTTAGGGTCGAATCGTGGTCTATTGGAATGTTGGTGCTGTCTACCATGGAGATTCAGGTTGTAGGCCCAAGTAAGCTAGTATTATAAATAAAATGTATCATGTTTGTTGAGAAGGCTTACTTTTTCCTGATCATGCTCTAACAGAGTTCAGTCAACGAGAGAGTGGCCATGGTCATCATGGACCACCGCCCCCACAATGTAGTATGCTGCTGTCTCGTTCATTTATGTTATGTTATGTTATGTTATGTCATGTTATTATAGCTTATAAAGCGCACGATAACCTTGCGGTGTCCTGGCGCTGAGCACTGCCAACTAACAGTAACAAGAAACTAGAACTGTGAAAAAAACCAAGTCTTGAGATGTTTTCTGAAGAAGCAGAACTCAGAGGAGCTTCTTAACATAAATGGGAGTTCATTCCAGATCTTGGAAGCACTATATACAAAACTTCTACCTCCCCAATTAACTTTTTTAAACTGGGGTGTTTGTACTAGTTTGGCCTCGGTGGATCTAAAAGTTCTACTAGGAACGTACCAAAAAAACGTTTGTCTAAGGAACTTTGGCCCGATCCCGTTCAGAGCCCTAAACACTATACACGCAGCCTTGAAACGCGCTCTCAGACGAATAGGGAGCCAATGCAGCTTCTGTAATTCGCCCGTGACTGAAACAGTCCTAGGAGTCCGAGTCAGCAGTCTGGCGGCAGCATTTTGAATAACCTGTAAACGATTTAGATGTTGTATCTGCATATTAACGTACAGACTGTTGCAATAATCAAGACGTGATAGTATAAGTGCCGTCACCACAGTTCTGAGGCATCCCTCCGAAAGGTATGGTCTGATTTTTCTAATCATTCTGAGGACCAAGGAGCATCCCAATGTCACCTTGCTCACCTGGTCCCCCAGCATAATTTTGTCATCCACCATCACACCCAAGTTTTTAACTTTTTTGCAGGGTGTGGGACATGGACCAAGCTTGTCTGGCCACCAGTCGGGTGTCCACATCCGAGGGTTATTACCAAATCTCATAACCTCAGTTTTGGCTGAGTTTAATTTGAGGCAGTTAGCCGACATCCACCTAGAGATGGATCCCATACAGTCCGAAAAACGAACCCCTGTTTCCTTTTCTGTTCCCTCCATCACCGACAGCACAATTTGAGTGTCGTCAGCGTAGGAGGTAAGCTGAAACCCATACGATCTGATGATGCCCGCCAGGGGTGCCACATATATATTAAATAATGTGGGGCTAAGGGATGAGCCCTGCGGAACCCCGCAGGGTAGGGAAAAAGGTTCGGAGATATATCCGTTGAGTTCGACAGTTTGAGATCTGTCCTTCAGAAAGGAGTGCAGCAGATTCCATGCCTGACCACCTATCCCTATCTCAGAAAGCCTATTCATCAATACCCTATGGTGAACGGTATCAAAGGCCGCAGAGAAATCTAATAGAATCAGCATCGCACTTCCTCCCTTGTCCATCACCTCTCTGATCTCCTCTGTGGATTTAAGAAGAGCCGGCTCCGTGCTGTGATGGGCTCTAAATCCAAATTGAGAGTGATCCAGGGAGTTATTATCCTGAAGGAAGTCGCTTAGTTGCCTATTCATGGCTTTTTCTACCATTTTGGCAGGGAGGGGAAGTCTGGAGATAGGGCGATAATTAGTTGGATCTGTAGGGTCCAAGGACTTTTTTTTTAGAAGTGGAAGTACTGATGCTTTTTTCCAAGAGCTGGGAAAAGTTCCAGTACGGAACATATCATTAAACAGAGGAGTCAAGACACTACAGATAGTGTCCGCAATCTGCTTGATAATCCAGGTGGGGCAGGGATCAGAGGGAGCACCTGATTTGATATTGGTCATAAGTTTATTAGTGTCCTCAAAGTTCAGAGGTATGAAATGATCAAAGGTACTATCTGATGGGTGCGAGATTTTAGAACTTGAATTGTAATAGGTTTTGTCTATCTGTTCTGAGAGTGAAAGAAAAATAGTTTCCACTTTTGACTTAAAAAAAGTGGCTATGATTTTGCAAAAATCCGGGGCAACAGGGCCATTAGGCGTCCTGGGGTTGGACAGTTTAATTACAGTTTTAAAAAGCTCCTTAGTGTCCGATTTAGCTTTCGTGATTTGCGAAGAAAAATATTACTTCTTAGCTAGCAAAAGGGATTGTTTGTAGCTGGAAATGGTAAGTTTGAATTCTACTCTGTCGGCCGAATCATAGTTCTTCCGCCATATTTTTTCGGCCCACTTGCATAGTAATTTTTTGTCCCTAAGTTCACCAGAATACCAGGGGGCGGTGGGTAGTGCCCTTTATAGTTACAGTATACCATCAGTTTCCCATGGCAGTGCAGCATGGCTAGAAAAAGGTATGAGGTCCCTCTCTCATTGCATTTGCCAACCAATAACTTATGTCTTTCACTGAACCTTTTTCCACCCCTGACTTGTCTAGCTTTGTGAACCAATCAAATCGCCAGAGTGATATTTAAAATATACTGCAGTGCTAATTGAACTGTGGTGCTGTATTGCAGTTGTATTTGGGGTTGCGTATCTGGCTTCCAAAATATGTATAATATTTTATTCTACGGAACTTCTGGTGAATGATCACCAGTATACTGAGTGCACAACAGGAAAAAATAGAATACACTCTTTATATAAATGGTAACACAAGATACTTCAGTTAGTTAATAGAAGACAAATGTTAAACAAAAAACGTAAGAATTGTATCAAAGAAATGTTTTTTTATATATGTATGATCCAATTATAGCGATGCAATCAATACACAGCATCAATAAATGAAAAACTCAAATTGCGAAACATAATACATCTTTGTATAAGAACATGAAGCCAACAGTGTAGATTTGCGTCAGTTCATGAACAAGAGCCCAATGCATTTCGGGATTTAGAAGACATCCCTTCTTCAGGGGCCACTGTGGAACAAAAATTAATGTTTTTAGAAACTTGTATTGAGAAAATACAACGATGTTTGAGTAAATACGATATAATCAACATGGTACAAGATGCAGCCACCTGGTGAACAATGACAACAAACTGCTAGTTGATTTCAACACCTTAGCAATGAAAGAACCAAAGTGACGAAAAAAATGAGTGTGCTCGTGAAAAGAGAAAAAATAGAGAAAGAACGGTAGCGACAAACCCAACAACCAACGTGTTTAGCGCGGACTCAGTGAAAAAAGCTTACAAAAGTGCATGCAGAGCTTGGATGACCCTCGGTGTGAGATGGGAAAAATCGAGCTTACTGATGTAAAGACGTCAATGGTAACTCCTGTGGGCTGGTGAAGAGAATTCGAGTGGGTTAGGCTAAGGCCTCGGTCACGTACTCTGAGAATAGAATGAATGCTTGTTTAAGAAAAACAGAGCGCACTAGGGCTGACGAAAAGTGAATAGAAATGAAGGTGAACTTACTGCAAAGATCCGGTGAGGGAGACAGCACGAGCGACAGAAGATGGTGTATTTCAGAAGAAAAATGGGAAACCACTGAAATACAAAGGGATGAAAAATTGGCAAGGTGATGGCAGAAGTACGGAAATGTGGATAGTGTCGAACCCAAAAATTGTATTACCTGAGGCGTGGGCAGTAGCGGTAATGTACAGGAAGTGTATGAAGAGAGAGCTGAGAAGAAACAAACAGAGGAAAAAACGGGTTACCTGAAGAACAACAGAATGAATAGAAGCTGCCAAAGAGGTGAAGGACCTAAAAAATACGCTTACCAGTGTCCGAGGGGAACCCAAATGACCAATTTCAAAATGCCCCGATGCGAAATGAAACACGGGGAGGTATGTTAGTGAACGGAATAAAAACAACGCGGGCGCAATCACGTGACAACAAACAGAGCAGAAAGCGTCGACGGACTGCACAGAAAGCTGAATGAGCGCCATATTGGAATAGGGAAACAAACAACAACTAAGTGTAGGTGGTTGAAATGTATAAGAACTGGGGAGAAGAATGAAATGAAAAAATTAATGAGAAATGAAACACGGGGAGGTATGTTTGTAAACGGAATAAAAACAACACGGGCACAATCACGTGACACCAAACAGAACAAAAAGCGTCGACGGACTGCACAGAAAGCTGAATAAGCGCCATGTTGGAATAGGGAAACAAACAACAGGTGTAGGTGGTAGAAAGACTAGGGAAAAGAATGAAAGGAAAAAAATGAAAGCGCATGAAAACGAGATGTAAGTGGTCGAGGACTCAACCCAAGAAGAAAAAGACCCGAAAAGTTCATGCACTGATAAGTGGTTCAAACAATAAAAGGAAGACAAACAATAAAAAGAAGCAGTGTGAGAACGGGTGGCTAAAGGATACTGCCTGTAAAGAAAAAAAGTGCAAGCTGAGAAAAAGAACAGTATGTGTGTGAATGTAATAAATTGCTAAGGATGAAATAAACTCACAATCTTATAAAATCAGAGAAAACATAGCATTTCCAGTTTGTCATTTAACCCCTGTGGCAATAGGGTTTGCAAGAACTTGGTCCACCAAACTTCTCTCTGAGATAACAGACGATCATTGTCAGTTGATAAATTGAGTGGTATAATTTCAAGTATGGTGAATCTCAACTGGGCAATGGTGTGTTGGTGTTCTAGCCAGTGCGTAACTAGATAAGATTTGTGACTTTTGGTGCGAATTGAACTTTTGTGTTCGGAAATCCTGACTTTAATTTTGCGTGAAGTTTTGCCGACATACAATAAACCACATGGACATTTGATGGAATAGATGAGATTGGTGCTGTTGCAATTGCCAGTGCATCTCAGCATTATAGTTTTACCTGAAAGAGGGTGGTGTATGATATTGCCAATTATGGCGTTGTGGCAATTAACGCAATTGTAGCATTTTTGCATGCCTTTGAACTGATCCAAGTTGGCTTTGACAGTGGATGACAGCATATCTTTGATGTTTTTGCTAAGTGTACATGCGAATAGAGGGTCAGTGTCAAATAGACCATTGAAATCCGGTTCATGCTTCAGTAATTCCCATCTGTGTTTGAAAATTTTGCGAATTCTGCTTGAGTTTGTGGAGAATCGGGATACGAAGACATGACGATTTTGATCAGTTTTAGATGAAGGCAATAGAAGTTCTGAACGTGTCTTGGTGCGTGTTCTTAAGATAGCAGACTCCAAAACGGTATCTGGATAACCACGATCTTTGAATTTAGAACATTGTGTTTGTGATGCCGATTCCAAATTGTTGCTATCTGATACTATTCTCTTGGTTCTGATAAGTTGGGAGTATGGCAAATTGTGAATCAATGAAGGAGAATGGAAACTGGAAAACAATAAAAGATTGTTTCTATCAGTTGGTTTAGAAAAGACCGAAGTAGTCAAGGTATTGTGGTTCTTGGTGATAAGAACATCCAAAAATGGGAGATGATCAGTGCTGATAGTGTGAGTGAACTTGATGCGAAAAAAATTTGAATTTAATTCCTTGATTTGTTCAACGAGTAAATTTTTGGAGCTTTTCCAAATCAAAAAAATGTCGTCAATGAATCTAACATAAAATGCTAGATTCGAACTCCATAGAATATTGGAAAAAATGTGGTCGTGTTCAAACTTGGCCATGAACGTATTCGCGTAGGCTGGTGCACCAGAAAAACCCATTGATGTACCGCTGGTTTGGAGAAAACTCGTCTTACCATTGGAGGTAGCTGTGTTGTAAGCAGAAGGTTAGAAGTTCCAACAAAAAAACTTTATCAATGCTTGTTTCCGGTAATTGAAGTAAGGCCCATTCACTTGCTTCAATGCCTTCCGATAATGGAATGGATGTATACAGAGCTGTGACATCAATAGTGCACAATATCCATGATTCTGCAAATTGATTATTGACCTCACTTAGGAGAGTGAGAAAATGAGTGGTGTCTTTGATGAAACTTTTCCACGTCTGTACAAATTTTTGAAGGAAGTGATCGACCAGTTGACCCGCTGGCATAAAAATAGAATCACAGGCGGAGACAATGGGCCTGAATGGCGGATTGTGAAGACATTTGTGAATCTTCGGGAGCATGTAAAGTTTGGGTCGTCTAGGATGAGAAACGAACAAAAAGCTTCTCATTTTTTGGGTGATCCATGACATTTCTTCCGCATGGTCAAGAATTTGTGAAAGAATGTTTTGAAATGAAGAAGTCGGATCTTGGCCAAGTTTTAAATAAGTAGTTGTGTCCTGAAGATGGAGACACACCTTTTGTTCGTAGAACGTGCGATCCACTTATCAGTGCATGAACTATTCGGGTCTTTTTCTTCTTGGGTTGAGTCCTCGACCGCTTACATCTTGTTTTCATGCTCTTTCATTTTTTTCATTTCATTCTTTTCCCTAGTCTTTCTACCACCTACACCTAGTTGTTGTTTGTTTCCCTATTCCAACATGGCGCTTATTCAGCTTTCTGTGCAGTCCGTCGACGCTTTTTGTTCTGTTTGGTGTCACGTGCTTGTGCCTGTGTTGTTTTTATTCCGTTTACAAACATACCTCCCCGTGTTTCATTTCGCATTCATTTTTTCATTTCATTCTTCTCCCCAGTTCTTATACATTTCAACCACCTACACTTAGTTGTTGTTTGTTTCCCTATTCCAATATGGCGCTCATTCAGCTTTCTGTGCAGTCCGTCGATGCTTTCTGCTCTGTTTGGTGTCACATGATTGCGCCCGCGTTGTTTTTATTCCGTTCACTAACATACCTCCCCGTGTTTCATTTCGCATCGGGGCGTTTTGAAATTGGTCATTTGGGTTCCCCTTGGACACTGGTAAGCGTATTTTTTAGGTCCTTCCCCTCTTTGGCAGCTTCTATTCATTCTGTTGTTCTTCAGGTAACCCGTTTTTTCCTCTGTTTGTTTCTTCTCAGCTCTCTCTTCATACACTTCCTGTACATTACCGCTACTGCCCACGCCTCAGGTAATACAATTTTTGGGTTCGACACTATCCACATTTCAGTACTTCTGCCATCACCTTGCCAATTTTCCATCCCTTTGTATTTCAGTGGTTTCCCATTTTTCTTCTGAAATACACCATCTTCTGTCGCTCGTGCTGTCTCCCTCACGGGATCTTTGCAGCAAGTTCACCTTCATTTCCATTCACTTTTCGTCAGCCCTAGTGCGCTCTGTTTTTCTTAAACAAGCATTCATTCTATTCTCAGAGTACGTGACCGAGGCCTTAGCCTAATCCACTCGAATTCTCTTCACCAGCCCACAGGAGTTACCATTGACGTCTTTACATCAGTAAGCTCGATTTTTCCCATCTCACACCGAGGGTCATCCAAGCTCTGCATGCACTTTTGTAAGCTTTTTTCACTGAGTCCGCGCTAAACACGTTGGTTGTTGGGTTTGTCGCTACCGTTCTTTCTCTATTTTTTCTCTTTTCACGAGCACACTCATTTTTTTCGTCACTTTGGTTCTTTCATTGCTAAGGTGTTGAAATCAACTAGCAGTTTGTTGTCATTGTTCACCAGGTGGCTGCATCTTGTACCATGTTGATTATATCGTATTTACTCAAACATCGTTGTATTTTCTCAATACAAGTTTCTAAAAACATTAATTTTTGTTCCACAGTTGCCCCTGAAGAAGGGATGTCTTCTAAATCCCGAAATGCATTGGGCTCTTGTTCATGAACTGACGCAAATCTACACTGTTGGCTTCATGTTCTTATACAAAGATGTATTATGTTTCGCAATTTGAGTTTTTCATTTATTGATGCTGTGTATTGATTGCATCGCTATAATTGGATCATACATATATAAAAAAACATTTCTTTGATACAATTGTTAAGTTTTTTGTTTAACATTTGTCTTCCATTAACTAACTGAAGTATCTTGTGTTACCAATTATATAAAGAGTGTATTCTATTTTTTCCTGCTGTGCACTCAGTATACTGGTGATCATTCACCAGAAGTTCCGTTTGTCTCACACGAGGTGGGCTTCCTCGTTTCTGAGCAGCACGCTTCAATATATTGTATTTTGTTGAAATTGTGACATTTCAATTCTCTATCAGTAGGTGTGCGCTAACTTCTTTAAATACTTAATGTTTTATTCTAGCCACACAGAACATCGGTGATGCCGGGTCCAGTGCTGCTGCAGGAGGAGACAGGTCAGTTGGAGGGAGAGAAGCGGCAGCAGGGACGGCCACTAGTCAGTCACATAATTTCTTGCAATTACTATGCTCACTAGCTAGTGCCAGGGAGACATATGACCGTGAAGTGAATCCCTCCCAGCTCTGACAGCCGGAGCGGTGGTTGAGATGTTATGGCCTCTTCTATCTGCTAGGCCTGGGCGGTAAATTCCGTTACGCTCGCGGAATTTGCGGAATTTGGGTAATTTCGCGTTCCGCAGTGAACGCGGAATTGCCCAAAATTCTGCATACCACGGCTTCGCGGAATTTTTTGCTTGTTTGCGTTCTCAAAATGCGTGTTCGCAAGATATTTCCCTCTGAGCACGTAAACAGCGTTAGCAAACAGGAAAAAAGCATCGCGAACAAGCAATTCCGCGTGTTCACGGAATTTCTGCTTGCTCGCAGAGATTTTTTACTGTTTCGCGGAGCTTTGCGTAGCGCAACTACGCAAATTCTGCCCACCCCTACTATCTGCAACTCAGCAAAAGCTCACAAAATGAGCATTGATGGTTTGAGGCAGACATGAAAGAACGGAAGGTTAATAGAAAGGGAATGGTATATGAGTGAAAGGGTAAGTGAGTGAAAGGCTGCATGGGTGGGTAAATGGATGGATAGGTGAAAGGATGGTTTGAAGAAAGAGTGGCTATTGAATGGATGGATAATAGATTTGAAATTTTGGTGAAAGACTGGATGAGAGAAAGTGAAGCTTAATCAAGGTGGCTATGGGTGAATAAGAATGAAAGGATGAATTAATATTTGGATCGTTTGGATGAATAAGCCAGGCAGCTCTTCTCATGAGGAGCATGCTGCTCACCTACTTTGCTCACTTGGTTTATGTAGGGTTATCATTCAAAGCTATGACTCTAAGTGGTGGGTATTTTTTATTCTTTGTTCTAACCCCTTGACTCTCTGTATTTGTTAAGTGAACCAGATGTATTCCATCCATAATTCATCATCCCCCCTCCCCGCCCGTGGCATTTTTTGCCACCTACGACCAAAGTGCAGTATGAGTCAATTTGTGACTGCAGTGTTGGCTGTGCAATGTGCATCTGCTTCAGTTAATGCAGCATTTGCAATGTTTTCAATGCATTTCAAACAGAACACACAAGGTGTGTTGTTTCCCTTCACCCACTAAGTCACCTCTTGGTACTTCACTCCTTTATTTTTTCCTAAGTTCTTTCGTCCCAGCCTACCAAATTGGAAAACCCATTCCTGGTATGCACCACATTTAATTTTATAGCCATGTAAAGTGAAGGGATTCTAGAATATATTTAATGCTTTTCCTTATCAGATTTATTTCACACTTGTTCAGATTTTTGTTTCAAACTGTGAAGTGACTGAATAAGCCGTAAATGATCAGTGTAGTGGCCCCTCTATTCTATATCAAAAAAGCTCTCCCCTACCTGTCTAATCCCTCTACCCTACTCCCTGCATTAGAATAATCCAAGTTTCCTTTCCTTGCTTACTGCCCAGTAAATACATTTGTTGGAAATATGTGGTGGTGGGCGAGGCCACAGAGTAAAGTGGGCCTAAGTGCATGATTTGATGTCAAGTTTGGCTTATGGAATATGCAGTGACGAATGTGCCTGATACAAACTAAATAGCCCATTATTTTCCCTGTAGTGCAGTACATCAGATTAATTTTCCACAACGTCTACTTACAACAGACAGGATAATATTAATATCCACATTTCATATGTGAGGTGTATGATGTAGTATCTTATTTATTTTTCATCTGCCTCTTTGGAGTCAGGGTAGAAAGAGAAATGCATTTGGAGAAGAGTAGGGCCATTGGGATTAAAAATAGATAATTGTAAACTACAGCTGCCCTAGCTGCAGACAGTAGCAAAGTGCCCGACGTGCTGGCTAGCAATGAGAATGGCTTCATTATTTTAGCACAACACACAACTTGTACTCCATATAGTGCATAATGCCTTACTCATTATTGAGAGGTAAAGTGTCTGTTTATAGTTACTTGAACAGCCTTTAGAACAGCAAATAAGCAAATCACTGTTTCATCCTTTTTAATCCTTTTAATACTTTTCTGCCACACAGTCAGTGTTTTTTTATGCAAGACATGTGTGGGTAAAACATAAAATTGGCCTTTCGACTCTCCTAATCATAATCACATCATCACATCAAATTCCAATGGCCCTAGGGGACTAGCAGTATACTGCTATTGTGCCACTCAGAAATTTAAAACAATTGTTTGCATTGAGCATTATTTAAAATTTTTCTTTTTTGTTTTTCTTGATATAGCTGCTCCTACTTGTCCAGCCGGACCACCCAACAGGCAGGAGACAGTGGCCCATTTGCGCGGCAGAGACTGGAGCCTATCCGGCAAGAGCACAGGCAGCTGGTGCTCCAGGAGGAAGAGGTGGAAGCAAATGCACCTAACCCGGGCCCCAGTGCAGCCGGTCCCCCTCATCCTCCAGCCTCCCGGCCATCCTATCACCAGCTCCGCCGCCAGCCAAATGCTGCCACCCCCTACCACACTGACAACAGGCCATTGCTGTGCTGCATCCTGCAGTCGCTGGACACCATTGAGGGGCAGCTCACCACGATGGAGCAGAGCCTGGACCAGCTCCTGACCAACATCCATAGTACCTTCTTCTGACTCTTTTTTACATTTTTGGTTTTGGTGGGAGGGCCTTGTTTGTTGGGGCTGGGTGGAGAGGGTGGGAAGCGAGTTGGGACTGGGGTGACTTTGGAGCTTAGGTCAGTTCTGTTTGAGGAGAGGGGTGGGCATGTTGTTTGGTGGAGAGGGTGGGATTCTTTGTAAATAAATAAAGGGGGAAACTATTTTATTTAATCTAAATTCATGCCTGAAGTAGTTTGTTTTACTTTTACTTTGCACTGCTGCCTTCAGCTAGATGTATGCAGCCTGTTTATGTGCTTGTAACTTAAGAGAAAGTGTAGCTCTTAGTTATAGAGTTATACTTCTCTAACTATCTTGACCATTCGGGAGAATGCTGCCATGATGACTTATATTGTGTACAACAACCTAGATAAAAAATAGTAGCAGTTAGTTCCTTACTTACTAAGTTAACTAGCTCAGTTTCATCCATACGTTTTGTCTTACCTGAATATAGATGAAGCAATAACAGGGAAGGCATCACAACTTCACAAGCAAAGTCCCACTTTCAGTTCCACCCAGGTGAACTCCAACTGTAGGATTAATCTGAATGATTGATTATCCATCGTAGGCAACTAAATGGAAATAAGAAGACTGAATTAGTGGGTTATATTTGATCAAAGCTTTACAAAGAATTGACACCTGAGTACTACATGATGATACAACAGGAATACCTAATAGTGCTAAAATACAAAATAATAGCAATACTAGTAAGTTTTGACTAATGGGTAACTAGTAGTATTATTTGTGAAATACTCGTGTTATAAAAAATTGACTCAAGGTGTGGAGTAGACAAGCTTAGGTAAGGCGTTTACGGTTATCCTACACAAAAGCCTGAATGATGATAGACGTCTGATGTTCTTCATTCTATATCTAAAATATGGATCACTTTTCATGTGCGGGTGAGTAATGGGCTATTGGTTAGAAGAAACCCTGCAGTAAGTTGGTGTTGCTTTCACCACATCTGCTCCACCAAATGTGTGATCCATTGATGGTGTAAGCTAAGCCACACCTCAATAAATCAGGCAGTCCAGGGAAAGGGGGTTAGGGATTTGATGAATGGATGGGAAAGGGGATTTGGGGAAAGGTTTGACAAAGACAAACACTACACAAGGACACCTTTTATTTGGGCAATGAGCAGCAGCACATCATTCCCCATCAATCGGTTGTGTACGGAAATAAAGGAATGAGTATGAGCGAGTATAGGTAAATGGACTGCAAATAGTCCTTCTGCCCCCGAGACACAAGTTATCAGATATCTAAATGTTCTGTCTTCTAGGTTGGGGAGTGAAGCTACCCACCTAGTTCTTCAAATATGATTGTTGAAAAAAAGATTATACTGCATTGCAAAATTAGATGGTGCATCTGCGTTCTCTTCTGGACTGGTCTGGTAGGTAAGCAGGAGTGTTATTGAGCTCAGCTTTCACCTTACGTTCATGCAGGAGAATAGAAGAAGGCCTGCGGATTGTTAAAAACACACTGTATTTTAGAGACAAGGAGAAGGACAGAGGGAAAGTAAGCTTCATGATAGGTGTATCAAGAAGACTCAAAGGTTGAGCAAAAAAAAGCAAGTGGGGATTCTGAGTTTTACTTTTGCCGCAAGTCCAACACACACACACACACACACACACACACACACAGAGCAGCTTTTTACAAACACTTACACACAGCAGCTTTTCAATAACGCACCTCTCTCTCTCTTCCACATAGCTGAGTACCAGGCCTCAGACTCTTGGATTATCTTGAAAATGAAGTTAATAACATCTTGCTTATAGCTGTTGATGAGGTAGTCCCGCAGCTCCTGCCCTGAGTTCCTCCATTCTCCACCTGACTCCTGACGCCAAATAACTCCGTCCCAGACCAGTCATCATCATGACCCAAGCAAGATAGACGTGTAGTGTACTGCTGTTGAAGAAAAAGTAGAGAAGCAGAATTGCAGTATTTGGCATAGGTTTTTGCTTATTAACTAAAGCGACTGTTCTGGTCTCTGAAGAACCAGGAAAAAGGAGAGGACCCTGCAATTAAACCTGGCTAAGTGTGAAAGGGCTGATCAACTCCAGGGAAAAAATGATTGCCCATCACTCAGGCCCCAAACATTGCAAATCAATAATCATCTCAAGAAATTTCCCGTATTACAGTTCAACAATCAACACACCCTCCCTCACTGCCAGCCTCCACATCAATCATCACTCACAGTCACTCAATAATCTAGTCACTTATTGGTGCAATGGTTACCTGTTCCAATCCAAGCAGGGTGGTAGGTACACTATCTCCCTTTTATCGCAAGAAACAGATTGGAATTTGGCTGTCTTGTAAATCAAATGATTTTCTGGGGCAGCCATCCTAGATGATTAAAAAACAGAAGGATAATAGGAGTAGACCATACCGGCTAAGTTTGTGCAGGCCAATCACCTCCAGGGACATAAAGATCAGCCATCAATCAGGCCCCGAACATTGCAAATCAGTCATCTTAGGCAAGTTACCACATTACAGTTCAATACCCTCCCTCACTGTCTTCCACCACATGAATATTCAATCATCCTTATCACTCACACAATCAGTCACTCACTGTCGCAATAGTTGCAGTTACCTCTTCCAATTCAAGTTCAGGTAGTTTAGGATGGTATTAGGTATTCATCTTGGTGCAGGCAACACATTGGAATTTGGTATTGGTTAGCAGTCTTGTATATAATAAACTATCTTCTGGGGCAGACATTCTAGTGCTAACTGATGCAAAAGTGATTGACAATAGGCACGTGAGGGGGCAGACACTGTCCCTAATGTCATCAAGGAATCGTGGAGGCTTCTTTAGTGCAAACTGGTCCAATTGCAAACCGGCAATATATGTCACTAATAAAAAGACAGGGCAGCATAAATCTGACACAAAAATAATTAATAATGTTCCACTAGACATTTTTCTTTTTTGCAAAGATAGAACTTAGTTCAACGGGAAATAGTTAAAAGTTCTACAGGGGCACTGACATGCTTAGTCCAGAAAGTAGAGATCATCCTCATACTCAGGTGGTTCACCCAGAAGTTGGTCAGCTAACACATTTGATTCAATTTTGGACCAATCACCCTCCTCCTCCTCCTGTGCTGCTGTTTCAGGGACTGTGTAATTGTGTGGTATAAATTGTTGTTTTATTTTGATCATAATCAATCTCTCCATGTATTGAGGCAAGAGACTTGTCCTTCTCACCGTAACAACACAGCAGCTGCACTGAACACAAGTTCAGCAAACACACTGGCAACAGGACAAGCCAGATACTTTATTGTTTGCTTGCTGAGCTCTGGCCATATGCGCATCCTCCCATACCAATATATCGATGGATTTTTTTTAACATAAGTTCTGTTTATTGCATATTACAAGGGTAATACATTCACAGTACTGTGTCAACATTGGTGCTTAGAAATAACAGGCAGCCCTGTCAGGATAATCAGGTAACATAAGGTACATCTGCACAAGTGGTTACTCAACAATAAAGCAACAGCAGATATATGCACGATACAGCAGGTCGCAATGTAAATGCATCTGATAAATGCACAATAGATGGTCTAATGGAACCACATGACTAAATACACAAGGAAAACAACTGACAAATTGAAATAGGAGCATTCATGTATAAATTTAAATTGTCCATCACAAACATGTTAAGTACAGGTCGGGGTTTGCTGCAGGGGGGCATAGGGAGAGGCGGTTGCATCTTGCAGGAGCAGAGGGTCAAGGCATTCCCCTCTACATAGTATTGGCCATTACAGTAAAGCAGGGTGCAAACGGTGATTTTATTGAAAGAGCTGGAGCATCTGAAGTTTCACATGATCAAAGCAAATGAACTCTATGCAATAAGAGATAGTGAACTAGAGGTTTCCACAGATGTTGGAACTTTTTCTCTGTTTTAGCCAAATTGTGTGATATCCGTTCCATTGCTAAGATATGCCAGATGCGGGTAAACCAGTGCGCTATTGAGGGAGGGGCTGTTTGCTTCCACATAAGTGCTATGAGTTGCCGTGCCGCTAAGAGCAAGTAGCTAATAAGCTTCTAATCTACATATGTCATCACAGTTAAGGCCTGTGGTCTGTTGCCCAAAATGATGGTGAGATATGAAGGAAGCGGTGTATCGCCTTCCAATATTGGTAATTACTTTACACGACCACCAAATGTCATGAAAGTCACCCGCATCCTCATTACAATGCCAGCAGAGAGGGGAGGTACCTGGACAGATAGTGGAGAGATGTGTACTGTGTGATACCATTGAAACATCAATTTGATAGCAGTTTTTCTGAGAGAGAGAGACTGCAGTAGTTTTGTGGTATATCTTGCCACAAGATCTCCCATTGCTTGGGTGTTATATCTTCCTGGGAGGTGTTGTGCAATGTTGACTAATACGCATGGGTGTGCATTGCTGTAGAGTGCTGAAGCGCATGATAAGTGTTGGAAATGAGGTCTCTTGAGTCATTATAGGCTCAGGCAAGCTTTTCCAAGAGAGTGTAAGGATGAATGGCTTCAGGATATACTGAGGGGTGTAAAGCCCAGTGTCGCAGCTGGAAATATTGGAGCTGTGAGGCATCCGTAAGCTGGAATTCCACTCTGCACTGGTCAACGGATTTCATGACTTTTCACATGAAAAAGTCACGGAGGGTTCGACATTCCCCATTGCTCCAGAAGTGGAATGGAAGGGGTGAGAGCACTGGGTGGGAAGTCCAAGTTACTCGCAATTGCTGTGTTTGGGGAGGGGAAAGTAGTCAAACCCTTCTTAAGGGCCACTTTGTCCCAAATGACGAGTACCATCCGAGTAGGGGTAGCAATGTATGCACTACACAGACGGGAGTGTTTGAACATCTTTCCCCCGTATCTCCTCCCAGAGAGACCCGTTTCTCATTTTCCACTCCCCCCGTTGTATTCCGCTCAACACGTCCCTCCCATGACGCGTTTACCTATTGGCCTATTTAAACAGCGCCAACTCTGCGCGGTTGCTCTCCGGACTGATGATTTCCACCTGAACCTTGTGTTATTGCCCGGAGTCTTCCGGATCCCGCACCACGCATCTTTTCCTTGGCGCGTTAGCCGATTGGTCCATCTGATCAGCGCCTGCCTTGCGCGTTTGCTCCTCGGACTGATTAATTCTTCCTGAACCCGTTGCTACTGCTCGGAGCACGCTGGTTTGACGACTTACTCTCGCTACACCAGGTACGCCCTATAGTCGCGATCCTTTTTCCTCTTCACCAGCACGCTTGCCACGTTCTAACCCTTATCTGTTATTTATACTTTTACGTTTATTTCTATAGCCCTGTCCCTTCTCATTACGAGGAGCCTTCCCGTGGATTCCAAGAAGAAGATGCTATTCCATCCATCCTAGGCTCTTTAAGTTCAGTTTATTCAGGTAGAGACTGCATGATTTTATTATTTGGTTCCCTTTTTCTTTTACGATTCGTTTGCTATGTATCTACGTTCCATTTACTCTTTGTCACTTAATTTTTGCAGGATCGGTAGATACCTCTTCCCGCACCCGGAATTCCTTTAACTAGGCTCTTGCACTTGATTTCGGGAGCGCATTTTCGATTATTAGGTAAATCTCTTACATTTTTGTCTTTATTTATGTGCCTCCAGCAGTTTTTTGTATCCTGCCAGTGTCTTTACATTTGAGGTCTCGTTACTCCTTTTAATGTTCTACGTGACCCCTAGTGCCGTGCTCTCCTAAACAGAGATGCAATTTTGCAGACACTTAAAATCGCATTGTTTTTTTTTTGTTTTTTTTTTTTGTTTTTCTTCACATACGTTTTTTTCACATATTTTTTTTTTCACATATTTTTTTGCTGTAGACTCTTTGAATCTTCACCATTATGACCTGCTCTGACAGCTTGAACCCTCTAAAGACCCGTACGCCCAACCTTGTTGTTCTTACGTTTTTTGTATGTTCTCTTTGGCAGAAGCATTCCAGCTCAAGCATTGAATGACCACCATCTGAGCTATCCTGCATTTATCTTGTACGTGATCTTACAGGTGAGCGCAAACGACCTCTGATGCCCCCCTCTTTTCCCTTCCCCCTCCTTTCTTTTCCCCGTTTTTCCTTTTTCCCTTTCCCCCCCCTCCCTCCCCCCTCCCCCTTTTTTACCCCTCCTCTTTCTATCTTTCTTTCCCTGCCTTTTCTATTTGAATAAAGAACACTTTCTCTCCTTTTTGATTACACGTCTTGGTTTATCTAGTGTACCCTCCTTTTATCAATTATCCCTCTGCGTAGGGATCAAGATTTCTATTTATTGCCAGTTGTTCTGTCAACACTTACGACTAATGACTTTGGTTCACTTATGTTTTTTGACTTGGATAAGCAATGTCATTAATTTATATAATATAATTACATTATTATTATTTTTTGATAGGTCCCAGCACATAATTATATTAAGACCTTGGCTTTGTTCGCCCTGAGGAAGGTGACACCAACATTTCGGTGCTTTCACCGAAACGCGCGTCGGCGTCTACATGTGGCCCACCCAAGTTCCTATTCCTCAAAATTGAACATATGTCGCCTAACACGATTTTGAATGTTCATTTGATTCTATGTACATACTGAGCCATGTTCGTTATTTGAGCATTCTTTTTATATGTGAATGTATGTGTTGAGTGCTGATGTTGTGGATTGATCCCGGTATGAATGTGTAAGTCGTTGAGTATTTGAGTACGCCTGGGACCTTGTTCAGTATCTTTATTGTTATCCTGAAAACTCTTTTGCTTTAATTATTTATCAGATTATGTACTGAATTCATTCATTTGAAATTGATTTAATTTAAAAAAAATAAAAAATATTATTATACTTATAAAATTGTTTTTCTGATTATGTTTTGACTCAACAGTTTGTTTTCTTCCCTTGTCTTAGCCCTAGTGTTGATCTATTCAAAAACGATACTTTGTACGTTTAGAAAACTATAGGTAGAGACCCCTTTTTTGTATTCATCGTGTTTGAACATCCAGGCCAGGTCCCACAGTGGTCGGCAAGCCACCACTCAGTCCATGTGGAAACAGTGCTTCTCACTCTCTCGGACCACCCATTTGGAAGTATAAGGCAAGTAGGCCACCCAGTAATACTCAAGAAGATTAGGGTATGCTAGGCCTCCCCTATCCCATGGGGGCATCAAGTGAACAGGTTCCATTCCAAATAGAGTTTTAGATGTCCCGTTGTAAATGCAGAATGTCATCATGAGGGATCGACTTTGGCACGGTTTGAAAAAGATAAAGGACCAGCGGGAGTACATTCATTTTTCACAACATTCACGTGCCCCATCCAGGAGATATGAAGGGGCTTCCACCTCTGGAAATCAGCCAAGCTGGAGAAGGTGAGGCTAATTAGCTTGAGGCCAAGTGGAAAGCATGGGGGTGATATTGAGACCCAGGTATTTAATGGCATCCTGGGACCACTGAAAGGGATAGAGGCACTGCAGAGCGGGAAGATCTCGATCAGGGATAGTTATTAAGTTGGGCACAGGAGACTTGTCCATATTGATCCGAATGCCCGAGACTGCCTCATAAGCCAGTAGGCATATCACAGCGCTTTGGAGGTAGACATCGGGCTGAGAGAGTGTGAGGAGGAGATCGTCCGCAAAGAGAATAATCCTGTGGGGTTGGCCACCAAAGGGAATGCCTTTCACTGTGTCCATGTTGTGAACTGTGATAACAAGGGGATCACTACCAGGGCAAATAATAGTGATAGTGGGCAACCTTGACACATGCCTCGAAGAACAGTTACAGGCCTTGTAACTTGTCCATTTACCCATACAGTGGCCACCCGTGTGACGTATTAAGCCATTATCTTAGATTGCAGACCTGGCCCCAGCCCAATCTTGCTTCCAATGAGAGAAGACATGCTGAGATGTCATTATGCTGCGATATTGTTAGCGCAAGCCTATGGCTATTAAAGCCATCTTGATCCGGGTTGATAAGGCCCAGGAGATAGAGTTCGAGTCTAGCTGCCATTATTTTGGTAAACAGCTTTGCGTCCATATAGAGCAGGGCTATGGGGTGATAGGAAGCGTGCAAGGCCGGTCCTTTGACTGTCTTGGGTATGAGAGAGATTTCAGCTGAAGCCATAGTGGGAATGAGTCCTGTTTCCCATGTGAAGGAATTAAATAGCCGCACTAGGTGATCTTGCAAATCGGGTAAAAAGAGCTGATAAAAATAAGCCTGGAGACCATCAGGTCCTGGGGTTTTACCCAGGGGTAGGGCCCAGACCGCCGCACGGAGTTCCTTCAGAGTTATCGGTTCATCAAGGAGATCTGCATGCGTGGATGTAGAGGTTCCCATTTGCAAACATCTAAATATGCTTTTATCAGATCAGGGGGTGGCTCTTCTCGAGAGTATAACATTTGATAGTAATCATGAAAGGCCTGGAGTTTGTCTTGTTCTTCTATCGCCCAACCCCCATCATCCGTCCGCAACTTAGCAATATAGAACTTGGCACGAGCCTGATGAAGCCTACGAGCCAGGAGTATGCCTATATTGTTGTCCCACTCGTAGTAGCACTGTTTCAGCACCAGGAGTGTATACTCTGATTTTCCCATCCGGTGAGTGAGAAGTTGGCCACGCAGCAAGGCGAGCTGCTGTTTAGTACAGCAGGAGGAGTTGGCTTTGTCCAGTTGTTCCAATTGTTTAATTTCTACCATCTAATTGGATTCCACAAGTCTGGCCTTCCGCGCAATAGCCATAAATGAGATCATACCTCAGATTGTTGCTTTAAATCCATCCCAGACAGTGTGCAGAGAGGTTTCAGGAAGAGCATTAAGAGCGAAGCAATCAGTGATACCCTTGCATATCGCAACCACATCTACTGGGTCACCTAGGAGGTTGGGGCAAGTGCCAGAGAGGTGGGCTCTTTGTGGAAATGCTACTGCCCACCCATGTCAGCTCTAGGTGTGTGTGGTCAGAGATAGAGATATTTGAAAGCTCTATAGTGTTGAGGTGTCGAAGGAGGGAGTGAGTGACTAAGGCGTAGTCGATGCAGGAGTGGGAAGTATGTACTTGTGAGTAAAAAGAGTAGCACCGCTTGTTGGGGTGCTGTGGCGGGACGGAGGGAAACTCAGAGACGGGGCTGTGAGGTAACTCTGGTTTTATTGGTTTTACAACCCTTTTCAAGTTCCGGACTGGTCGATAGTAGGGCAGAGGGGAATCGGGCTCGGGTTCTTGTAAATGTCGTCCTCTTCGCAGGGATTTTCCTCGTCTTAGGTGATCCAGGTTGTTTCGCCCACCGGGACAAGGTAACTCAGGCCAACGTCGGGACAGGAACCAAAATAAAAGGAAAGGGAGACTGGGGTCAGACCAGTGTTCAGTTCACACTATTGTCAGGGGAAAAGGGGTGAGGAGTCACACGGTGCTCTATATACCCTAAAGCTAGGTGTCGGAACGTGAGGGAAAGGGTACAGTGAGAAGCGACTCCTAAACGTGGTATTTAGTGCTTTTTCCTTATCCCCCAAGCAGAGATACGAGCGCGTACCTGTTGGTGCCACGCTTCTCAGAAACGTGGCGGGGCAGGTCACAGGGTCGTTGGCCTCCTGGCTCCAGTGCCGTAGGGTTCTCCACTCGGCTGGCTCCTCCGGTGTTCCTCTCGCAATCAGCTGTCTCCTCTGCTCTCTCTCTCGTATCGCCTTCTTCCTCCTTTGGGCTCGTACCGCCGTTCCTCTCAGCTCTTCCGGGATTTGAACTCCTCCTGTCGTCGTCGTCATTAGGGTGGGAGGGGCCGGCCGCCAATTCCGCCCAGTTAAAGAAACATGGGCCGCTTTGTTCACTCTGGCTCAGGGCGATGGGTTCTGGTTTGCAAGTGTCCGTGTGCTGAAGAAACAGAGGGGAGAGGTAATTGTTCCCGCAGTCCCTTGTTAGAGGGGGGGTCTCGGTACCGTCTAGGGGGTTCTCTTCGTCACACACCACCCCCCCTGGATTCTCCCGCTCGGGGAGAGGAAAACGTGAGAGGAAGTCCGCGCTGCCATTGTCTACACCCTTCCTGTGTTGTACGGTAAAGGAAAACGGTTGGAGGGTCAAAAAACACCGCAACACCCGGGGATTGTGTGACATATTGCGGCTCATCCATTGTAGGGGAGCATGGTCCGTGTAAAGGGTGAATGAGTGGCCCTCCAGATAATAGCGTAACTTGTCTACGGCCCACTTGATTGCCAGACATTCCTTCTCTATCGTGGGATACTTAACCTCCCTGGGGAACAACTTTCTGCTGATGTATAGAATGGGATGTTCTATCCCGTCTGGTGATATCTGTGACAACACCGCGCCTACCCCATGGTCCGACGCGTCTGTATGTAAAATGAATGGGCGAGTGTAATCGGGGGGATGACAACACGGGGTTGGTGGTGATTATTCTTTTTAAGGTGTGGAAGGCTTTCCACATGGCCGGAGAGGGTTGTTGAAAAGTCTGAGGTCGGGAGTCTTTTTTTAATGTGTCTGTTAATAGAGCCGCGATATCTGAAAATGAGGGAATAAATCGGCGGTAGTACCCTATGAGCCCCAGGAAGGCTCTCATTTCCTTTTTATTGGCGGGGAAGGGAGTCTCAGAGATGGCTCGGACCTTCTCTATCTGTGGCTCTATTACGCCATGCCCCAATAGGCACTCCAGGTATTTTACTTTATGGTAGCCTACTCTAGATTTCTTGGCATTGACATGCAATCCTGCTTTCCCCAGAGCCTGAAGCACCAGGGACAGATGAACGAGGTGGCTCTCCCAAGAGGGACTGAAGATGATGATGTCATCCAAGTATGCTGACGTAAAGTTTTGATGTTCTCTTAATACTTCATTCATCAATCTTTGGAATGTCGATGGAGCTCCATGTAGCCCAAACGGCAACACATTAAACTCGAACAACCCTTCTGGTGTTGAAAAGGCTGTTTTCTTACGGTCTTCGTCTCTTAGTGGTACTTGCCAATACCCTTTGGTCAAGTCCAGGGTAGTGATATATTTGGCATCTCCTAGTTTTTCGATCAATTCGTCGATCCGTGGAATCGGATAGGCGTCAAATGATGAAATTTGGTTTAAGGCTCGGAAGTCCATGCAGAACCTTGTGCTTCCGTCTGGCTTCGGGACCATGACGATAGGTGAAGACCACTCGCTTCTTGATGGTCTGATTATCCCGAGCCGTAGCATTTCCTGGACCTCCTTTTGAACGGCTGGACGTTTGGCGGCTGGTATCCTGTATGGTCTTTTCTTGATGACCGCCCCTGCGGGGGTGTCGATCCGGTGTTCAATCAAAGACGTTTTCCCAGGGATATCTGAAAACAATGGAGAGAAAGGCCCCAGGGTGTCCTGCAGACTCTCTTTCTCTTGTTGTCTGAGATCGTCATTCACCACTAGGTTGTTTAACGAGGAGGTGGACGGACCCCAGCGGGGTACATACAAATGAACGCTCCGCGATGGTGTTCCTATCCACTTCTTTAGCAGATTGATGTGATACACCTGCGTCTTGCCCGGGGATAGCTGTAGTTTGTAGCTGGCCTTTCCTATTGTTGCAACAACCCTGTAGGGACCAGCCCACTCCGTTTGAAATCGTCGGGTGGGGGAGGGTAGTAAGACTAATGCCCAATCGTCTACCACCAATGTTCTCCATTTCTTTCCCTTATCATAGCAGTGTTGTTGTCTTTTCTGGCTTTGTTCCAACGTAGCGTAGGCTAACTCTCTCAGCTTCCCCAATTTGTTCTTTAGAGTTTGGGTGTATTCGAGTATGCTTTGTTCGTCTCCTGTGTCTTTTTCCCAGGCTTCTTTGGTCATCTCAAGAAGAGTCCGGGGTTGCCTCCCATACAGCATCTCGGACGAAGAACAGCCGAGGCTGCTCTGAGTCTGACCTCGAATGACGTATAGAGCCAACGGTAACATGAGATCCCAATCTTTCCCACTGACGGCGAGCATCTTCTTGAGGGTGTTCGTAGAGTCCCGTTGTAGCGTTCAACGAGTCCGTCGGTTTGTGGATGATACACCGAAGTTTTGATATGTCGGAGATCCACCAGGCGGCACACTTCCTTCATTAGCCGGGACACAAAAGGGGTTCCTTGGTCCGTTAAAATTTCCTTTGAGAACCTTAACCGGGTGAATAGTTTCATGATTTTATCGGCTATGGCCCGGGAGGTAGGGACCCTTAGGGGAAAGGCTTCGGGAAATCTGGTGGCATAGTCCACGATGACTAGAGCATATTGGTTCCCTTTTCTAGTCTTTGGCAAAGGACCTATTAAATCTAGGCCTACTCTCTCAAATGGGGTCCCTATAATGGGGAGAGGTTGTAAAGGTACGTCCGGGGGCCGACGTAGGTTTTTCTTCTGACACAGCTCACAGGACATGCAATGTTGTTTAATGTCTTTGTATATTCCGGGCCAGTAAAAATGCCTTAACACGTTTTGAGTGGTTTTCTCACTACCGATGTGTCCTGCGAGTAAATGAGAATGGGAATAAAACATAATCTGCTCCCTGAAGGCTTTAGGTACCAAGAGTTGCAAAGGGTCTTCCTTAGTCCCCTGTCTATATAAAAGACCGCTTTGTATGAGAAAACGGGGAAACCTGGGGTCTGGGTCTCCCTGCGTATAGTGGGCCTGTTCCCAAGCATTATACAAGGTGGAATCATTGGATTGGGCAAACTGAAAGTTCCTATCACCCACCCACAGTTCCGGGGTAATATATGCTGGGCGGGTCAGTCCCTTCTCTCTCTCTGTCGTCTCCCGCGGAGGCCCGAGCTTCAGGGAACGAGTGAACAACTCTAGAAACTCGGAGTTGTCCGTCCCTATAATTAACTCTTCTGGCAGTGTGTCCAATACCCCTACTTTAACGAGGTGTCTAGGGCCCCCAGGGATCTCAAGGCCGATTATTGCTACTGGATATGGTCGTATAGCGCCATTGACACATTTGATGTATACGAGTGTCTGAGGGAGTACTTGTTTAGGGTCCACCCATTCCCCTTGGATCACGGATTGCTTGCACCCTGAATCTAGGAGGGCCCTGATGGTTTTCCCATTCACCCCCACACTTACATGGTAGGCGCTCCCTAGTTCTGCCGTATACAGGACAGACTTAGGAACATAGCCCACCTCCATGGGCTCCTCAGGCGGCCTCCGGTGGGGATATAATCGAGCAATATGTCCCCAGGTCCCGCACTCAAAGCATTGCGGACCCTTAAACGAAGGAGCCTCAGGTCGCGGAGGTCTGTGGGCGTACGCCTCGATCGGCGGACGGGGTTTTCTTTCCACTTTAGGTGGAGAAGGACGAGCCATTTTTTCCGACTCCCAGGGACTTGTCCGGGGCTGCGCCCGGGCATAGGAAGAGGCCATTTCAATGGCTTGGGCAGTGGTCAGCCGAGGGTGCTGCCTAAGCCATCTTTGGGTGTTAAAGGATAAAGCCTCCAGATACTGCTCTAGATAAATTTTGTCCATTATGTCCTCCTTCGTACGGGTGGCAGGGACAAGCCATTTGTCTGCAGCCATTTTGAGTCGGAAGAAAAGAGTCTTTGGATTTTCTCCAGCCGCTCCCCTCTCTTTTCGGAACCTCACTCTGTAGGCTTCTGCGTCTAGACCCAGGTGGTCCAGGATGATCGCTTTGATTACTGCATAGGGGGCTTGACCAGTAGCGTTGGCTACTTGGTAGGCCGCCTGGGCCTCGCCGGTCAGCAGAGGGGCCAGAAAGAAGGGCCATTTCTCCAATGGCCACCCGCATGCCAGGGCAGCCCTCTCGAAGTTCAGTAGAAAGGCGTCAGGATCCTCCCCAGCCACATATTTCTGGAGAGATATGCTGGTAGGACCAGGAAGGGGTTGCCGGGCCCCGGGAGGGGGTCCCGCGGAGGGATCGCCAATCCGGGTCTGCAATTCTTCCAGTTGGGCGGAGATGGTGGATTTCAATGTCTCTCTATCCGCTTGAGCGGAAGCAAGTTGCTGCTCTACTACCCATCCAAGCTGTTCCTGCCCTTTTACGAGATGTTGTAATATTTCGTCCATCTTTGCTGTACAGATGGGTCTGTCTATGCCCGAATTCTCCACCACTTGTGGCGGGACGGAGGGAAACTCAGAGACGGGGCTGTGAGGTAACTCTGGTTTTATTGGTTTTACAACCCTTTTCAAGTTCCAGACAGGTCGATAGTAGGGCAGAGGGGAATTGGGCTCGGGTTCTTGTAAATGTCGTCCTCTTCGCAGGGATTTTCCTCGTCTTAGGTGATCCAGGTTGTTTCGCCCACCGGGACAAGGTAACTCAGGCCAACGTCGGGACAGGAACCAAAATAAAAGAAAAGGGAGACTGGGGTCAGACCAGTGTTCAGTTCACACTATTGTCAGGGGAAAAGGGGTGAGGAGTCACACGGTGCTTTATACCCTAAAGCTAGGTGTCGGAACGTGAGGGAAAGGGTACAGTAAGAAGCGACTCCTAAACGTGGTATTTAGTGCTTTTTCCTTATCCCCCAAGCAGAGATACGAGCGCGTACCTGTTGGTGCCACGCTTCTCCAGAAACGTGGTGGGGCGGGTCACAGGGTCGTTGGCCTCCTGGCTCCAGCGCCGTAGGGTTCTCCACTCGGCTGGCTCCTCCGGTGTTCCTCTCGCAATCAGCTGTCTCCTCTGCTCTCTCTCTCGTATCACCTTCTTCCTCCTTTGGGCTCGTACCGCCGTTCATCTCAGCTCTTCCTGGATTTGAACTCCTCCTGTCGTCGTCGTCATTAGGGTGGGAGGGGCCGGCCGCCAATTCTGTCCAGTTAAAGAAACATGGGCCGCTTTGTTCACTCTGGCTCAGGGCGATGGGTTCTGGTTTGCAAGTGTCCATGTGCTGAAGAAACTGAGGGGAGAGGTAATTGTTCCCGCAGTCCCTTGTTAGACGGGGGGGTCTCGGTACCGTCTAGGGGGTTCTCTTCGTCACAGGTGCTTGTACTGCCACACATCTACTAAGCTCCGGTTCTCAATGTCACGCTTGAGGTGAGACGACATGTACCTCACATGTTGAAATGTGGCACCGCTGCAGTCTAGAATGGGGTCCCACACCAGATTAAAATCCCCACACACGATAATGTCACCTTCCATCCCCTCTAATTGTTCTTGTAAAATGCTTCTAAGGTAAGTGTCCTGTGAAGTATTTGACCCATATATATTGAGCAATGTGAGCCTCCGCTGTCCCCGAAGAAGATGTAGGGCCAGATAACACCCCTGACCATCTTGTTAACAGATGTATAGAAGCTTGCTGTACAGAGGATGACCACCCGGGGCGTTTTAGTATTCATGTACATCCAATGGCTCCTGGGGTATCTCGGGTGTGCCATGCGGTGGCGATCGGTCCACAGCAGGTGGGTCTCCTGCAGAAGGATGACATCATGGTCATGTTGCAGTATATATCGCAAGATTTGCTTGAGTTTGTTTGGGGGGTTTAAGCCCTGCACATTTAGCGATATCATTTTAGTGTCTCCCAACATAGACATGAGGCCAGAGGGTTTGGGTGGGGTGCTCTATATAGGGAAAGGAGATAGCGCAAAGGGGCTCTGCATACCTCTATGGGGATGGAGTGCATCACCACCCAACTCGTCCCCAGCAGGAAGCAGCCAAAGAGAACCAAACTAAGCCAACAATACTGTGAGACCATTGGACTGAGCCATTCCTGATGTTGGGTGTGACAGTTGCCATCCACGGTAGACCCTGCAGACAATGAATTGACCTGATAAGGAAAACAAAATACAACTAACAGAAACAACGGACCAACAGGGTCCAACAGTAACTTCTGCGGTTTGCGGAGGCCGGCACCTAAGTGCTCCAGACCCGCTAGAGGAATCACCCTCCTGGGGAATAAGCCACCAGGGGATGTCCATCAGAGGAGGAACAGAGTCAAATGCAAAGGGTGGGTAAAAGGCATCTCCTGGGCCCCGCGGCCCAGTTCCGCCAGTGATATACAGAAAAGTTTGCGGGCAGCATCTATACGTGCATGTTGGCAGCTGAGAGTGTGGTGGAGCATTTATGTTCAGAGGGAGCCTGTGGTGAAGCGAGCCGGAGAGGTTCCCCCTGCTAGGCTACGGAGGTGGAGAATTATATCTCATTTGGTTTCCTGGGTGGATGCCTCAGCCTGTTGCTTATCAGGGCTTTGCGATATTTCCATGGTCCACATAGGCCAGAGATTCCTTCCGGGTGGGCCCGAGCATGGTCCCAGGAATCAACAGCAAGTCCCAACAGGTGCTTCACCTCTGTGAGCGATCTCAGCAGGCGTCGTCTGCCCCCCACCGTGAACAAGAGAGTAAAAGGGTGGCCTCACTGGTAGCGAACCCCCAGGTCAAAGAGTTTGTCAGTGACAGGGTTAAATTCTACTGTATCCGCAGTGTGATTGGAAAGAGATCTTGATAGAGTTGAACAGTATGCCCCCGGAACACTAGAACACAGCAAAGAAATGCACTCTGGTCAGAATATCTGATAGAGACATCTAGCCACAGATTCCTTAACTCAGCAGTACCTCTGTGCGCAGGGGGCGGCACTGCATTGCTCGTACGATGTCAGCTCTTGATATTATGTCAGTGGAGCCATATAAGTCCCCACTAGCACACTGACATCAGTTTTTTCTTTTTCTGTGCTGCACGCTGTTCCGGTACCGACATCTTTAGCCCTTTGGCCTGCTGTGATGAACTTTCTCGTCTGAAAGAGTGTGCTAAATTCCTATGCCCCCTGGATTTAAGTCCTGTGGGTTCTGTGCTCGCCAAATGTCGGGTACGGACCCACATTCAATCTATATGTTGTGCTTGGGCAAGCATCACGACGCTGACGAGTTTGACGCCTGCCAGCGGTTGAAGCAGAAGGCGCTGCGGGAGCGGTGCATAAAACTTCTGACGGCGCCTTTGTCCCGGACCTCCAGCTCCTTGCAGCGTCTGCCATCCTCCCTTCCAGGGGTTGTTCCCGTGAGCACCACTCTTCACCCCGTGTCTAACAGTAGTAGTTCTAGTCTCCGGCTACATCTCATGGTAAGCGTCATCATAAGAGATCGAAATCCTGGCCTTCTCTGGCTCCTTCGACTTGCGATGTTGATCACAGAGACTCTTCTACTTTCGCTCCGCCGACTACTTTCTGCGCCATCCAACTTTTCCTGGCGCCAGAGTGATCTGGAACCAGATTCAGGAGTACTGCAAGGCTCTCCATCTTGTCTTTGGGCCCTCATTTCCCTCTGGAGCCCCAAGGAGATCATAGGTGCAGTAACTCGGTGACAGTTTCAGTCTCGCACACAGAGGCATCGGTGCACAGTTCTTCAGGGCTTCCACTAGTAACGCAGGTTAATTCAGACATGATGTTAGTCACCCCGCAGGTGCCTATTTCTATGGCACCTGAAGACTCCGAGCCGGAGTCAGTGCATGACACTGTGTGCTTCGTAGAGTCAGTTTTGCCTCTTGTCCTTGCATCCATGCCAACGTCAACCAATGCCTTGCCTCTTTCCCATGCAGACGTCGATACGGCGCTGAGTCGGAGCCATCCACTGCTTCCTCTTTTTTATCGCCTCCTGCCCTAGCCTTGGAAGCCAGTTCTTCTTTGGCAGAAGTTTGGAATAGAGTGGCTGATGACTTACATCTCACTCTACCTACAGTGGAGAAGGTTAGGGACCCCCTTATTGAGGTTCTTAATTCCGGCCAGTCCGGGGTTGAACCAGTACTCCCCTTTTATGAGGCACTTCCTGACATTTTATTGGGGGCATGGGCACAACATAAGTCAGGTGTACCAGTGGTCTGTACTATTGCCAACAAATACCGCCCTTCCCCATGGGATCCGCCTGCCTTTTTCGACAGCCGACCTGCCACAGCTTTGTGGTCCAGGCCATTGCGGCATCTCCTGAAATTGAGAACCTGCCCCTTTCCCCCCTTGACAAAGTGATCAGGAAGCAGGATTCTTGTGGGAAACACATTTTTTCCTCCTCTAGTGCCGCATTACGCTCCACCAACACGATTTGCGCCCTCAGCCTCTTTTTCCATGCCTTTTGGGACTCCTTGAAATAACTTCTACCCTTGTTCCCAGAGGCTAACAAGGGCAAGTTGAACCAGTTGTTTTTAGATGGTCGCCAAGCAGTAAAACTGCTCATCAGGTGTGGAATGGACTCCACTGATTCCATTGGTCAAGCCATGGTGTCTGCTGTGGCATTGTGCATGCACGCCTGACTTCGGGTGACTGGATTTCCAGATGCTGTCCAGTCAGCCCAGCTTGACATGCCATTTGATGGGGTTCATCATTTTGGAGCCCAAGCAGATGCGGCCTTAGGTATTTTTTGGGCTAGTCAGGAAGGGCCAGTTCCTTAGCTTGCCCCCTCCCTTTTTCCCCTTGTTCTTGCAATGCTGTTTTGTGTGTTTTGTGGCATCAGTCACCAGATCAGTGTCTCTGCTCTGGTCTTCCGGTGCTGCTAGCTAACCACCTGTCTTGAGACCCTGCAAAGGGTCTTACCCTACTGGCAGGTGAGGTTCTTTAGATTTGCCTGTTGTGTGCATCCCTTATCACGCAATTTTCTGTATCCTTATGTAATATTGCCCACTTGGGCTTATTGCTTTTTCTTCTGTTCCTTGACTGGGGCTCAGGATTTGTTATCCTGTCCTGTTATTGTGTTGGAAACCTTTTTTCTTGGCTGCAGTTCCCTTGGCAGCCTCTTATATCCACTTAGGGTTCTATCACGGATCAATGGTAAGCAGTTTTTGCTCTACACTACTTTGAAGTTGATTCCTTCTACTCTTTGATTATTACAATTGGTCGTGTTTCTTGAGTAGGGTTTTCCTGTATTACCTTAGGTTAAACATCACCCTTAGATTGACTGTTTTTCCCCTGTTGTACTACTTTGTGAAAGGGACAAATCCAATTCAACATCACTGCTCATCAGTATCGACGTGATTGAACTGGCTGCCTTACTGACAGACATGGTCCTGGGCTTCGGTTGTGGGGCGGTCATGTTGATGCAGGAGTGCTGCCCTGTGCTTGCTTGCCGGAGGCTGGTGCGGCAGGCAGAACTCTGCCGAAAAAGGTTGTGGTCGGCACACCAGTGGTGGAAATCTGCTTATTCTCTCCCCACTGGCCACTTTCTTGGCAGCACCTTTCTTTCCGGCCATCTTTAACCTGTCAGTTGGCAGTGGCACTTAGCTTCACAAGCTGAAGAGATGCCAGTGTTGTGTAGTCAGTCACATTTCACATCGTGCACAGGCCTTCTGTCTGGCAGTGCTGTGGGTGATATCTCTTCTCTTGTCCATCTAAAAGCAAACAAACAAAAAGAACATAAGTGAAATGTGGTATTCTTTCAGTTCAATTAGTAGTAGAAATAAACAATATCATTTAGTGTGGTTACTTAAGTTATCAGCAATACAGTCTAACTATCCATTTGTAAAACCACGCCAACATAAACTTTCATGGTGTACACTCAGGAAGGATCAGAGAGACCAACAACAGACAGCTGTAACTGTTTGCTTTATATTCATCACGTTGGAATGTGGCACTCAGGGAGGTGCAGGTGCCAATGCAATATTGCTTCAACACCGAATGCTGTTGTTCAGTGCACCTATAGCAGACATGGGGTTGATGCCAGATGTTAGGAACATTGGGACATTAAAAAAAATATATATTTTTTTAAACAAAGCTAATAGCCAGTGCCAAATGGTTATCAACAACAACACTAAGTGAGGAGGCATGGCCACAACAAAGACGACAGGCAGACCTATGGCAAAAGCACACTGGCTGCCTACACAAAATGGCCACCAGCCACATGGTCACAACCAGCAAGAAGGCATGGGGAACAAAGGAAGACATGCAGGCCTATGGCAAAAGCACACTGGATGCCAACACAAAACGGCCACCAGCCACATGGTGACAACAGCAAGCAAGAAGACATGGAAAACAAAGAACACATGCAGGCCTATAGACACTGACCAACAATGCACATATATACCGGTATTTCAACTTACTTGTGAAATCTCAAATACAAAGTCCTTAAATCCAATTGGCATACATGCAGCAGACAAGCGGAGTGATTCTTCCAGCTCAAAATCCCTATAAAAAGTGACCAGGAGAGGGACAAAGCACTGGGAGGAGCCTGCTGGACATGAACAGGAAGTTAGAGTCTCTGGGGCTCAACAAAAAGGCTTCTTGCACAAATAAAAAACTCCAAAAGCCAGTGTGAGAAGAAAATCTAGTCTAAAAGCCTCTCAGCTGCAGCTCCAGCAGACAAGCTGCACCCCTGCTCCATTTGCGATTGGCGCCGTGCGAGTGAGCGCAAAGTCTTGTGGGAGCTTGCTAGCGGTGCGAGAAGTCTCGCCTATGCTCGCAAGTGGCCCGAGACTCTTGGCTCCCGTGGTCAAGTGCCAAAACAAAACTCAAGGGCACGAATGGCAAAAAACCTCTGCTTTGTGCCCGAAAGGCGGAATTCAGGAAACTCTGCTTTCCTCCGCGGCGCACGGAGTGCCCGAATGCCGGAAACTCTGCGAGCGTAGCGGAGTTTACTGCCCAGGCCTATTCAATACCATCGGATCGTGCAAAAAAAACCAAGTATTGTTCATGTTTTAACAACTTTTTACTAAATGCATTTGTTTATCTACAGATGCATGCATTTTAGTGGTATGTGTGTATGTGTATAAGGGAGATGGCCTGAAAACACAGGTACTCCTATGGAGTGCTTAAAAACAAAGTGGAGGATGGAACAAGCGCTCCAGTACCATTGGATCGTGCAAAAATAAAATGCTGTTCGTGTGCTAACAACTTTTTAAGAAATGCATTAGTTTATGTACATGCTCATGCATTTTCGTAGTATGTGTACAAGGGAGGCGGCCTGAAGACACAAGTACTCCTATGGAGTGCTTCAAAACAAAGAAAAAAAATAGCTCTGCAAACCAGGAGCAGTGAAAGAAGACATGTACTTGATCCATGCGCTATGGGAGGGCCAAACCCAAGAAGAGGGCATGACGCCTGTCTCCCATGATGAATGGCATCAATGAAAATGAGAGCAATGCTGAAGTGTACCAATGATAGTAAATGGGCAGCCTAGAAACTCACTAAGAGAACACAAGTCTCTTTGAGATAGCGCATGCTCTGTCTAGGCAAGACCTAAAAAGGAATGAATGATAGTTAGTTCTGTATCAGTCATAAGAACCAAAACATATGCTGAAATCTTTGATGTGAAAAAATATTTCACGCTTTTTCCACAATGTTAAATTGTTGTAAACATCACTTATCATTACTAAAATGTGTTTTTGTGGCATTTTCGCTCTTTATTTTTTATCATAGGTAAGTTTAACTGAGTTGCAGAGAAAATTATTGGACTTTACAATGAGACTGCAAACTTGTGAAGAGGAGCGACAGGCTATGCGTGAGCAGATGGTAGACCTCAATCACGCACTTGAAAAACAAGAAGAGGAAAGACAGCGAGTAACGGACCAAACTCAACCTGTAAATATATTTGATTAGATTAAATACATATGCTTTAATTATTGTATTATCACTTAGATCTTCCATTATTAGAGAAATAATCTTTTTCGGCACGCGGTAAAATATTAAATCTGCCATTTTTAATACTTAACATATGCAGCGCTTGTTCGGTCAATGATGTTTGTAAATAGTTGTGATCCACTTAAGCTGGGACAAGACACACCCACACCACATAATCGCTATCATGTGTTGAGTTAGTGACCTAGTAAAAGGAGCTTCCTGTGCTCAAGCAGTAACTCCATACCTGGCAGCCGAACTTACCACAATATTGCTATACCTAATGCCTCAGACTGTGCTGCTCAATTTCCAACAAAACACTGACCGGCTAGTATTGACCATCAGTTAACACATTGAAGCCTAACGAGAATGCTGACTTGAGAAGGTTAGTTTTGCGGCTGCAAAACAGGTGGAACAGTCAATTTATCGTTTTCGAACACAACTGAAGTTGGTTGACAGGAAAAATGAATCGAGGGCTCAAGTGATTAGCAAAGTGTTGGTAGTTTGCTCTTAAGGATCTCAGTATCTCCTGAATCCAGTGCTGGAGGTTGGTAAGTTACCTGAACTCTCACAAACCCGGGTGAATATTGCCAGAGGATCAAAGAATGGTAGTGGCTATGGGCACTGTGGAGGAGCACTCCGCCTTGTCAAGTACCACGCATTAGGCGTTAGAGTAACGCATTTCTGTGCGGTGGTCCGCATCACTGCACTGAAATGCAAATTCACGCTTTATAGAGCCTCCTCCGCTGTCAAGCCGGTAGCGCTGCTATAATTTGCACTGAGCAAAACATGGTCCATGCAGCTGAGGGGCTTGCTCAGCAACGCGTCTCCTTGGCTCCACTCACCCACTCCACAGCATGATTCAGTTCACCACCTGTCTGTCATGTAGAGTGTGCCGCAATTAATGATTTCTGCCTAATGGCATGTCACAAGACAAACTAATAGGCAGGCCGCACATGGAGCAGGCGGGCGTTATGTTTTCTTAAAGTTTGTTAAGCACAGAGCTGCTCTCACCGCTAGTGTTGTGCTGCACCAGTTCATTCTTGCAGCCTCCTGAGTGAATTCATGCAGCTAACCACACAAGTATGGACCTCACCCGGCTGACCGGATGGACAGCAGCTGCCGGACTGAGAGAGCTTGGTGCCTCTGCTGCAGCTGGCTCTCATGAATTCTGCCTGCACGAGTCCCTGGACCAGAATGCGGCTGTCTCTGAGTAAATGTCACTCAGGCACTTATTCGTTCTCTTATTATAATATTTTTCATTTAGAGCGCCATGACACTCGTTGCTGAGCCTGTACAGCTCAGCTGCCTACCGCGGGTAGGGTGGCCGCACTACTCTTGACTCGTTAATGGGGTCCAATTGACGACCAGCTAGAACATACAAGCAGCCCTGGTTCTAGCAGGTGGGCCAGGTGGGCCAGGCCCAACCAAACATGGCGTTTGGCCCAACCAGTCACGGCAGAAGAAGCCATGGAGATGGCACCTGTTCAGTTCTTCCTCCATCTCAACTTCGGAACTTTGTAATGTTGTTTTCAGTCTTTATAAGTGCGATTGGGTGATGTGTGTTGGGGTACAGGTGGGTGAGCCAACAAATTAACAGGAAGAGCCGACTTAAAGGTCCGGCTTGACTCTTAGAGCCCATGCACGAGCCGAGCCCTGAAAATGTTTGCTATGTAAAATATTCAACAAATGTCATGTGAAATATGATAGTCTCTTTAAAAGTCAAAAAAGTATATTTCTTTAACACAGGAAAGCGTTGACATTAATATGTCACAATATAGTGCCACATCATCTATCATCTGCTGCATAATCTGCAGATTTAAAAAACAATTTCTAGTTTAAAGGGATCAAAAGCTACTACAAAATTCAGCAATACTTGTTGCAGCTAAGTTGAAGAACCTTTGCAAAGGCTGACTGTTCACCTTTCAGTTGCTTATTGCTCTAGTTGTGTGCTAAACTTGTACTTATGAGGTGCAACCTAGTCCCAGACTGTGTTAACAAATGTGAACAAAATGACAAAATATTCAAGTTACACTGTCACAAAATGTCGCTGCATTACACCACATAATTTGCCTTTTCTTGCTGCATAATTTTGTTAACTCTGCAGCATAATTTGGTCCTCCCCTAGAGCATAAATTCAGTGGTCCTGGTGATACTCTTTGTCTATCCATATATACTAGCAATGGGACTGATCATAACTCAGTTCAATACAGGGCTGCCATGGGTTATGCTGGGTTATGCAGTGTGGGGCGATATACACACAGTGGCATAACCTAATTATCTAGACTTACCCCAAAACTAAGTTACTCATGCCAATAACGTTCAAATAATCCTCCCCTGCAAAATCAACATCACAACCCAAGCCAATGCTATTATTCCCCTATGTTTCCACATAATGAAGATATTGAGGAAGATTTTAAAATGGCTTCCAGTCAAAACATGGAAAATTATCACCCATGCTCTTGACACCAGTAACCTCGACTACAAGAACACCCTATATTCCGGATAAACAAGCATCTCATCAGAAGGCTGCAGAACATCTAAAGCTTGTCAGCCAGAATCACTTCCAATGTTTCTCACGACACTCGCACATCTCACTTCACCTCATGGAGCTACACTGGATAGTCATACCCAAGTGAGCACGTTTCAAATTCCTCAGCTAAAATTTCAAGGCACTCAGACACAGTATAACTCAACAATGCCATCTGCTTTCGCAAACCTTCCAGAGAGCTCAGCTCGACAAGACTCATATTTGCACACATCCCACACATATGGAAAACCAGATCTGATGGTTGAGCCTTCTCTAAAATCACTCCTAAAGTGTGAAATGATGTGCCACATCCGAGCCTCCTCCTCACTTCTTGAATTCGATAAGAAGCTGAAGACCTGGCATTTTGAATAGCCACATTAGGCACTATGCTTGACTAATCTCACACCTGCTCAGCAGCAGTATACCCTCCTGATTAAGATTGTGCTTTAGAAACCAACATAACATGATATGACTCGAGAGAAGCAAATGCCCTTTATGGAGTATTCAGTTCAGACAGGTACACCACTGAACCATGCACGAGTATTCTATGTGTATCTGGTATTTTTTAAGCACAAACTAATCACCCCTAGAGGTCTCAAGGCACTGGGGGCCATCAGGGAGATTAAGTGAGCTATTGCCCAGAGTCAGAGGGTGCTGAGATGACACCAGGGATCGAACCGTGAGCCCCACGTTCTGGAGCCAGTCACTCTGGCCGCTGCACCGCACCTCATTTCATCCACCATGACTGTCAACTCAGCCTCTGTGAAACCTGGATTTTTGGGGTGAGGCATGACTATCAAAAATAAGAATGACAAAGTGAAAGGTAACAAAACAAGGAATATTGGTGAAGTAGTGAAAAACCTAATTTAAAGGGTGTGGAGCGTGCTAAATGGGATAATGGACGAGTAAAAAAAGGGTTGCCTTAGTTTACTATTATGTAAACTGTGTGTCCTGTCTTGTGTTCTGCAAGTCATTGTCAAATACTTTATTCAGCTTAACCTAGCCAATAAAAGTCAGAGCAAATAAAAGAAAACCACATACAGTATTAAACTTCCGAAAATTGAGAGAGACATTGTTTCAAAGCACTAAAACAGGTATTAAAAGACATCTGTACGATAAGAGAATTAATCAATAATAAGATCGTACATTATAGCACTTAATATGTCATTTAAAACAGCATGTATAATGGTTTCATTTCCCAAGCAGTGCAAATAGGCAAAGGCCGCAGCATGAGATCTGGTTTTTACTGCTCGTAGTATAGGCCGAACCGCACTCATTGTGCAGTGTAAAATGTGCAAAAAAGAAAAAAGTGCAAAGTGCTTTGGTCTGCTGGAAATTCATGACAGCAAGGAAGAGACGAAAACCACATGCCTTTTACTGGAAAGCTAGAAGAAAGTGTATAGTTTGGAGACAAAACCGTGTCAGAAGTAACATGCGCCTCTCATTTACAATGACCTGTAAGAAATGTGTGGAGTATGCAGAAAAAAACCTAAGGATGTTTTCTAATCCTCCCACTCTAGTCTCTGCCTATGACCTTTGAATTTTTTGATTAAAGAGTGCTTTAGTTTGAGTTAGGGTAAGAGTCGATCAACAATCCGGGTTCAGATAAAATGTTGGGGCACCAAGGCTTTCAAAACTCGTTTTTAATGTACTTAAGCCATGGAATATCCAGACAGTTGTCCAGCTTCAAACAATCCTGTAAGATTGTTCTGCATATTTGGGCTTCTGGGTTTTTCCAGATTCTGTGCCATAGCAAAAGTGGTTGTAGCTGGATATGATGTTCTGTATAATCAGACCCACCCCAGCAAAAGGCCGTCGGGGAAGAATGTGGAACTGCCAGGAGTCTTCTTATAAACTTATTCTCCACAGTTTGTAGATATTTGCCACTAGTATACCCCCATAAGCCCACGCAAAATGTGGTGACAGACACATTTACATTTAAAAATGCAAAGCATTTCCCTAGGGGCTATAGAAAGGGTTCTGATTTCAGAAGTAGGCAGTGGTTGCTGTCCCTGCTACTTTCTGATACCCAAAAAGAATAGAAGTCTCCGTCCTATTACAGACCTCTGGACCATCAATCTCTTCCTCATAAAGGAGAAATTCAAGATGCTCACGTTGGCTCAGGTCTTGTCTGGCCCTAGGCCTAGGAAACTGGCAGGTAGAATTGAACTTGCAGGATGAGTATTTTCACATCCCCGTCCTGCCTGCCCACAGGCATTACCTGCGGTTCAAGGTAGGCCATGAGCACTTTCAGTTCACTGTGCTACTGTTTGGCCTTAGCAGTGCCCCTTGGGTGTTCACCAAGGTGATGGTGGTGGTCGCTGCTCATCTGTGCAGGTTAGGGGTTTCAGTTTTCTCCTACCTCGATAACTGGCTGTTGAAGGCGTCTTTGCCCCAGACTGTCGTCTCACACCTCCAGACTACGGTGGACCTCCTGCCTTCACTCAGGTTCACTAAACATGCCGAAGTCACTCCTGATTCCTTCTCAGGTGCTCCATTTCATCTGAGCTGTTCTGGACACAATGCAGTTTTGGGCTTATCCTCCCAAGTGGCGAGTCCAGGATACTCAGGTTATGATAGCTATGTTTCAGCCGCTCTCCTGGATGTTGGTGAGAATGACTCTGAGGCTGCTGGGCCTCATGACCTCCTCAATCCTGTTGAGAAATAATGCCAGATGGCACATAAGGGCTTTGCAGTGGGACCTGAAGTTTCAGTGCGCGCAGCATCAAGGGGATCGCTCTGATGTGCTTCAGATCTCGGAGGGAACTGAAAAGGATCTGTAGTGGTGACTGACCAACCGCGATTGAGTCAGAGGCAGACCCCTCTCCCTTCCCCAACCAGATCACACAGTAGTGACGAAGGCGTCACTCATGGGATAGGGCGCCAGTTCGGAGAGGTGGAGTTCAGAGGACTCTGGTCTCCGGTGGAATAAGGGCTCCACATAAACTTTTTGGAGCTCCGGGTGATCCGACAATAATGGAAAGCATTTCTTCTCTCTGTCAAGGGAAAGTTAGTGCAGGTGTCCAGACAACACCACCGCCATGTGGTACTGCGACAAGCAAGGCGGGGTGGGGTTGTGGACCCTTTGTTAGGAGGCCCTGCTGCCCTGGACAAGGCTGGAACAGCAGGGTGTAACCCTGGTGGTTCAACACCTGGCAGGTTCTCTGAATGCCAGGGCAGACAAACTCAGTCACTGATGTCTAGCGGATCACGAATGGTGTCTCCAGTGGGAGGTGAGGTGGTGCAAGGTCTCTTTCATCAGTGGGAGAGCCTTGGCTAGATCTGTTTGCCACAGAAGAGAAAGTGCAATGCCAGCAGTATTGTGCATTGGAGTTTCCAAGGTGGCTATCTCTCTGCAATGCATTTTGCCGCAAGTGGAGCTCAGGCCTCTTGTAGGCCTTCCTGCCCATACCACTCCTGCCCAGAGTTTTCAAGAAAATCAGGAATAACCGGAGCCAAGTCATTCTTGGGACTCCGGACTGGTCACGGAATGTGGTATCCTGAGCTTCTTCAATCCTGTGAACAGGCTGCCCTTTCGGGAGATCTTCTGTTGTAGTAGCAGGGGAGGGTCCTCCACCCTAACCTGTCAACTCTCCGCCTCCTTCCGAGGAGATCAAGCAGTGACAGTTGATAACTTTTGAACTTCCTCCTGAAGTCTGTAAAGTTATTTTGCCGGCAAGGCGTCCCTCCACCAAAATGGGATATGCATGCTGTTGGCACAAATTGTAAAATATTGCACAGAAAAGTCTGTTGACCTTTTTTCTGCCTCTCTTTCTAATATTATTCTCTTTATCCTTACCCTTGCCCAGTGGGGCTCTACTCTGGGCACTCTCAAGGGTTATCTTTTTGCTCTGTCCGCTTTCCTGCGGCTGCCTAAACAAAAAATAAGTTAAAAAAATATATTTTTGCTAACTATAACGACCCAGTGACATTCGTTTTTTAAAATAATTTCTAAGGTTTTTCGAAATCTATTTCATAGCTATAACATCCTTGTAACCTTTGGTTTTTAAGTGAACTTCTATGTTTTTTTAAGCAGTAGTCATGTGTGCAGAGTGGTGGAGAAAGGGTGCGGGGCCTCAGACCAGCTCTCAGGAATCCTGTTGTGTCAGACCTACTGTAGGTAACAGGAAGAACCTTCAGCATCAAAGAGAACTTCATCCCCTGACCAACAGCGTGCTAGGAGGTGCATTTGCAGAGTGGTGGACAAAGGGGTGCAGCCTCTGAAGACCTCTCGGCGATTCCACTGTGTGGGTGTTACTGGACATAACAGGAGGCCCTGTTGGCCCCCATGGACACTCTAGAGCCAAGAGGACTTCATCCCACAACCAGCAGTGTGCCAGGAAGCACGTTTACAGAGTGGAGGAGAAAGGGGGTGGGGCATCTGACCAGCTCCCATGAATCCTACTGTGATCAACTTACTGGAGGTAACAGGAGGGCTTTTGGGCCCCCTAGAACCTTCAGCATCCAAGAGAACTTCATCCACCAACCAGCAGCGCACCAGGAGGCTTGTTTGCAGAGTGGTGGACAAAGGGGGTGTGGTATCCGAAGCACTATCAGGAATTCCGCTGTTTGGGAGTTAATGGAGGTAACAGAAGGCCTTGTTGGCCCCCAAGGACACTCTAGAGCCAAGGGGACTTTACCCCCTAATCAGGAGTCGCCAGGAGGCAAACTGCTGGTCTTGCTTGCTCAAAGCGGAGTAAAGTTTGCTATGTCCCGCCAAGCCATAGCAAACATCTATTTCCCCGGGGAGGGCACCCTGGGACATAGCAAGAGCTGGCCCTGGGGGCTGGGGGTCCCCAGGCCCATGTATGTGTATGCCCCAGGGAGGTGATGGTCTCCCAGGGCTGCAGGGGGGCTGTGAGGCCCCCCTCAACCCAATTTAACAAAAGTTGCGGGGAGGTGGCTGTCCCTGGGGCTGCTGGCGTAGCCACCCGCCCCCCAGATTTTTTCGAATTACGGCCCCAGGGAGGTGGCTGCTCCGGGGGTGTGGAGTGGACCACGTGGCCTCTTCATTCTTTAAACTTGAAGCCCAGGTGAGGGGGCGGTCCCTGGGGTCATTATTAAGGATCTTCCCCACATTTTTGATTAAAGAAGTGCCGGTGAGGTGGTGGTCCCCGGGGCATAATATGCCCCAGTAGGGGGGGGGCTCTTGCACCCCCTCCTTTATCTATACAATGCCCCTGCCCACCTGGGGGCATAATTATAACAAACAGGAGGCCGTGATTAATTCTCTTTTTTCTTCGGAATTTGCAGATCCAGCGTGACTCCCGCTGAAAATTTAAAGATAATGCATTTTTGGACCCGAGGTGGTCCCTGTGGAAGCCCCCCAAGAGGTCTAGGCGGTCAGGGTGTTTCTACCCTGCCCCCTTTACCTTTTTTTAAAGTTTTTTCTGCGACCCGAGAGGTAGATACAATTCTATGTTGCCAGAATACATCTGGAGTCTGTCCCTCTGGGATTTCTCTATTGCTGTATTTCAGGCCCTCAGTTCTCAATCATATATTTGCTTAAATAGACCCATTTTTAGATGTTTTGGAGTAGGGGGTTGATCTGAAAAGAAGGATCAGACGCTTATCACAGCCGAGTGTCCTACACTTCTAGAAATCTCCCCACCCTATTTTTTTACACTTAAACTTGGATTGATTAATTACCTATGCATTCCCTTATCCGAGATGTGTGGATGCAACAAGTTGGTGGGTCAGTAAAGCAAGCCAGAAATGGTGGCTTGGAATGTAGGCGCACACAACGTATTCCATATGAAAAGTAGAAGCATATAAAAAAAATCCCTACAATAGGTGTCCATATGTCATTTAATGCCCTATAGGAGGAAGAACCATCTGATCTTCCTCTACCAGAAGGAATTCCAAAACGAATTACAAAAGTCTCTGAGCCCTCAAAAAAGTTTTGACCTAGATGTCATGGCATCAACAGTTTGTTATTCAAATTTCCAATTTCGCCCTTATGCTTGGACTTGCCAACACGTGTTTTGTCTTTTGCTGTAAGCGTAACAACAGACTTCATCAGGGCTATAATACAAATATGGTAATATTATAGAGAGGAAACTCTAAAAATTGTTTTAGTTCTGCCACGAGGGTCAAGGACCCAAGAGGCACCCAACGTGTGCTCGGTTCAATCCTATTATGTGTAGCTGAGGGTCAGCTAAATACTGTAGCAAGGCGCTGAGGGGAGAGTGATATGTTCAGTAAAATCGGTATGTGATGTAGATCATTGTGAGGTTGATCAAAATTATAGGAAAACCAAAAGTGCAAAAGGTGTGTACTAGTGTATAGAACACCATAGTCATAATTTGTATCGAGATTGAAATGTTGAGCCAGTCATCTCAGTAAATGCCAAAATTGTGACTAGGTTAGTTGCTTGTGGTGGCCTTCACACTAAATATAGAAGCGGTGAAGCTCACCTTGTTCTGTGTATATTCATCTTTGTCCTCTCAACGAAAATAAGGAATCTGTACAGTTCATTCAGTCAGATTATTCATAAAAAAGTGCACATATGCTCTACAAGGTAAACAGCGGTCATATGTATCAGTCCCAACTGTTATGAACATAGTTCCGTACGGACTAGGTCAAGGCAATATGTCTTATCTTAATGTGCCCCAAAGTTTTGTGTGGGGACTGGGACCAATGTGTAATAGTATTGATGCTATTGAGGCATAAGAAGCTCTCTTTGATTGTGCAGTAGATGTGGTTTTCCACTCTGTGCCAAAGACAAGCTTTTAATTTAGATTATTTTATAGAACTTTAGCTTACCAAAATGCTTGGACAAAACAAATATCTTATAATGTGGGCAGCAGAACAGAACCATATGTATGTATGCATGGATGGACTAGGACTGGAAGCCCACACCGCCGCACTTTTAGCTGCCATACGGGACACAAAAAATTTCTTTGAACAACAAGTTGACGAGGTTGCCCTGGACCTGGGGCTTCTAAGGGTTGATCACAAAAAGCTAGTGGATAGAATTGGGGATGTAGAAAGCACTCTGGCCGACTGAAACCCACGGTCACAGAGAGTGACAAGACAATGCAGCCCTTCAGTAAACCATTGAAAATGTTATGGACAGGGTGTATGATGAGGAGGGGCCCTCATGGCGCAATGCTGTGTTATTGGTTGGGGTCCTAGAGAAATCAGAAGGCCTGATCGTTGAAGTGGTTCTAGAGGTCTGTCTCCTCTCTGAGGTACTGGAGAGCAACATGTCCACAATGTTTACAGTTAAAAGGGCACAAAGGGTACCAGGCAGAAGGGCAAAGCCCTGGTAACCCAGAGGCCACTTCTGGCCTGCCTACTTAGCTTTTGTAGCTCAAGTAGCTCAAATCCTTGGCCTGTGGCAGATGGGTGGAAGCTCGATGAACATATACCTGAACTATACTACTGCAACACCGGGCCAACAAGAATTCTTCCTGAGCGTAAAGAGACATCTCAGGAAACTCTTAGGCCCACATGCATCAAAGCAAAAAACCGGTCGCAAACAGGCAGATTCTCAGAATCTGCCCCTTTGCGAGCAGGATTTGTGCATTTGGGATGCATCATCCCAAATGCAAAAATCGCAATTTAAGTAATCTCTAAATTGCGATTACTTAAATTGCGATTGCATTTAAGGAATCTCAAATTGAGATTCCTTAAATGCAATGCATTAAAGTAAAAAATGGTAATTTGCAAAAACTTTGAAAAATGCACTAAAAAGCATTTTTCAAAGTTCCATTTTACACACACATATGCCCTTGGGGCATGTGTGTGTGCAAGATGTACTCATATGTAGATATCAGGGGTGCAACAGGGTGTCCTTGTGACACCCTGGCACCCTTGAAATTGAGAATGTCTTCCTATTCATTCCTATGGGCCTCTAGGCACATAGGAATGAATGGGGAGGTATTCCTTAATTGCGACTCGCAATTTGCGAGTCGCAATTAAGGAATGTTTAGAAATTGCTATTTTTTAAGCGATTTCTACATGCATAGCCTTTTGCTATTCCTTTTTAGCGAATCCTTATTTTTTGCTAATAAGGATTCGCAAATGGCATTGTTGATGCATGTGCCAGTAAATCTGAATTATGCTGTATTCTTCCCAGTGAAGCTACAAATATTGGATAAGGGAGAGGAACACTTTATTTTTACATCTGCCCCATAGCATAGGACTGTCTCGAGACACTGGGCTTCCTGTTCCCAGAGTTCCAGGAGACTGCCCGACATGTGGATTGGCAACAACAAAGATCAAAATGCAGGTCACGCTGACACCCCATGGCTTCTTTGACCAATGGATAAGCAGAGACAAAAAGAGCCAGAATGGTTGCTGACATAGAAAACCATCACTCCCTGGACACAAGTAAGAAATGGGCTGCTCTATCAAGGGATTCAGAAGAGGCTTTCTGTTGGTTTGCAGACCCCTGGGATGATTTGGAAGACCATGCCGGTCGTCACACCGATGACATCAGACAATATGGTTTAAATAAGACTGATGCCGGATGGTGCCTCAAAGTGTCCAGTTGTGGTGACCTAACTGGACAGACTTTAGGAAGACCCGCCAGGGTTGGCGGAATGTGATAATGCTTTGGGGCCATGCTCATCCGCTTACTAAGGCAAACATCTCTGTTAGTTGCAAATGAAGTTTGAGTTTGATATGTTGGGGCGACAGACACCTGTGGCATTGTGGTGGTGGACAGTTTTCAATCCACAGCATGAGGGGGATGGGCAGGTAGATCTGATGAGGATTTTTAGAGGTATTCTTAGCCCTAATCTACTTTTAGAACCATCATACAGATGTAATCATATATAATGATGCATTCCCTACACTCCGCCCACCTGACGCAAACACTTAAGGTGTTATCCTGGAATGTAAATGGCCTAGGCAGCAAACGTAATAAGGGAGGCATGTGAAACTACTAATTGCAACAAAACCCATACAGAATCCTACTACAGGAAGCTCACTTTTCAGACAACACCTGCAGAGTGCTGAACTATGGCAGATATACTGTGCTGGCACCCGGGAGTGGGCATTCTGGTGCGTAAATCCCTCCTTACCAAGTTACCTAAACATGGGTGGAAGCTCTTGGGTGCCAACTAGCAGTAAGTAGACTTAGGAGTAGGGAAACCCTGTTGCTCGCTGTTCCGGTAAATCCGCCAAGGGTTGCAGATCGAGGGGTTAGACAAAATGGGAAGATGGATAGCTGGGACTCTAGAGGCATTACTCCTAATTGGAGAGAATCTTAATCTAATCCTACACGGTGACCTGGACAGAACAACATTGTCAGTGATAGGCCCAGGCCGGATCTTTGTCTTGCCTCCTTCCTTGATTCCCTTGGGGATGGCAGACCTGTGGTGGGATGGGCCCAGGGCTGGACGATACACATATGCCTCCAACCAGATACGGTTAATGTCCAGACTGGACAACTTCCTCATACCGCTCCACCAACTGAGCAGGTTCAATCATACAGATATCCTGCCCTGAGGCATCTCGGACCACTCACCCCTGATAATGCGCCTGACAACTGCCAGCACAGGGACAACGGGCAATGGAAGCTAGATATGTGGAAGATGTCATACTGAGCCACAAGAAAACTGATTAAGGAGTGCACAGAATTATTCTTCAAGAAAAACAATGGCTCAGTGGTCTCCAAGATAGATGTATGTCAAGCCTATAGGAGGGCAACCTGGACGCAATTCCAGACAAAACAAGGCAAGCTCTATGAGGTGGGGAACAAGTCGGTTAAACTGTTAGTGTGGCTAGCAAAGAAAGAGGAAGGGCAGAGGTGGATATCCGCCATAGACCTGGGATCGGGGGTATTTGTGAAAACCCTGATGGTGGTGGCTCAGGTTTTGGCCACACACCTGGCCAGTCTATAGCAGGCACAGGGAAGGATAGAGCAGTCTGACTTGGAGAATTTTATCAAGAACACACCAATGCCCCGCCTCCAGAAATAGAAGCGAGTTGCTCTCTGGATGCAAACTTAACTGAAAGAGAAATCTCTGGTGTCCTTGGACAGTTAAAAAGCAGCAAGCCCCTATAGCCTTCAACTTGAATACTTTAAATACATCAAATCCCACATTATAGGCCCGCTCTGTGTAATGTTCTGCAGAGCAGGACGGGAGTGTGTTCTGCCCCGAGACCTGCAACAATAGTCATGATCCATAAGACAGTAAGTCAAGGGAGTCTTGTGCCTCATACAGGCCAATCTCACTCCTAAAGATAGAAACCAAAGCATTTGCATAGCTCCTGGCCAACCACCTGATGCAGGTTATTGATACAGTGGTGGCTCCTGCCCAATCGGTCTTCATGCTCTTTCAAGCGAGAAGGCATAACCTGTGTCAACTGGCTGGATGTCTGGCCCATTGTGACCTGATCAGGGAGCTAGTATTGGAGGTCGAAAAGGCCTTTGACTCAGTGAATGGCCCTACGTAATGGAAGCATACTCTGCATCCGAAACGAGCGGTGGCGTCGGGAAATGAAATAACTCTCACACGAGGAGCATTTAGAAACGTTACATGAAGAGGCATATACCCACTCAAACTATTGAACAGTGACGCCCCCCCCCCAGAAACCCTATGTGGGTTGGAATTATCACCACATAAATAAGTATATTCTTCACACCAATTAGCCTTGAGAAAGTCGCGGGACTACCTCCCTGTAGCGACGAAACATGTGTTGGCTGTGGCTGTAGAGGACAACTTGAGAAAACTTGCATATATTAAATCAAATGATACAGAAGAAAGAATAAATATTTCTTGTCAATTATTTATGTTTGTACTGACTATATGCATTACGTAACTAAGTCACCTCAAAAATGAAAGACGTGTGCTAAGGAGTGCTTCGGGCCCTACGTAATGGCACTACTTCACAAATTGGGGAAATTGTTATATACAGACCCCATAGCAAGAGTCAAGGTAAATGACGCCTTATCCATAGATTTCAAGCTTGGCAGGGGCACCTGGCAGGGATGCCCACTATCCCCCTTACTCTTCGTGTTGGCGACAGAACCTTTGGCTTGCTTGTTGAAGAGAGAAGCACTGATAAATGGCATACATTGGGATGAGGAGTGAGATGATGTTGCCTCTATGCTGATAATGTCTTTCCATACCTGGCTGACCCAGGGCGCTCCACTCCTAGGGTATTGTAGATGCTGGAGGTGTTTGGCCCCTGTTCGGGCATCTGCATCACCTGGCCCAAGTCAATTGCCTTGTCTCTGATGGAGAGTGACAAGGAGAGGGGTTGGAATCACCCCCAAAGGTGGGAACCCATAGACTTCCTATACCTTGGAATCTTCATAACTAGGGACCATGAACTGTTCCTCAAGGAAAACCTGGATATAATCCTGGAATAGTGTGGAGCTGATGCAGGACACTGGCTGCAGTAAACTTCCCCAAAGCTATGAGGGGCAAAGCGGCCCTTTATAAAATAAACAACCTACCAAAGTGCTTTAAGTGCTGCAAATCACCCCATTTGAGATCCCTGATGATTTCTTCTGGGCAGTGGCAGATGTGGAATGGTGGATTGCTGAGGATTGCCTGGACCCCTCTTACTAGAAAGCCTCTGGAGGACGGAATCCCCCTCTCAGATTTGAGGCTATACTCCTGGGTGACACAGTTGTAGGTGATCAATGATTGGGCCTTTTCCTTCCAACAGGAACCATAAGTGTTAGCTGACAGAAGGGCTGTGGACCTGGAGGGGTAAGTACGATGACTTTACAGTCAACGGGGGACTCTACAGCAGTGGTGGTCAGAATATGGCACAAGGCGACCCAGGCCCTGGGATGGAAAGAAAAACTGACTATGGAGACCCCACTGTGGGACTTCGAGCTCTTGAAGGGACTGCGTGTTATAGAAAGCCAAACAAAATGCACCCAGTTTGGTATATCAGAAGTTGGCAACGTTTGGCTAGGGACAGGGATGATGCCTTTTGCCGAACTGCAAGAAGAATCCGAGCTGACCAGGAACCAATATCTCAGATACAAGCAATTACGCTATCGCCTGCAAATACATAGGGAGATGCTGAGGGAGGTGCCTGATGAGACACCTTTGGAATACAGGGTCCTGGGGAACCTCTGATTGCCATGCAGTGTCCTGACTGTACTCCTCCATCCTACATAACAGCCTTCCTCCTCTAGAAGGACTCAGAAACAAATAGGAGTACAACCTGGGCAGGATAGAGGACAACGATTGGGGAGCAGCAAGCCGTTATCCGTGTGAGGTTGCCATGAGCACAGTATTGCGACTAATTCATTAGAAAGTTTTTCACCAAGCGTATTATACAAGGACCAGATTGTTCCGCATGAAACAAATCGACTCGGATCTCTGCTTAAGGGGATGCAGGCAAAGGAGTACCCTGGTCCACTCACTTTGGGGATGCCCCAAGATACAGGAATACTAGAGGGAAACAGATCACAAAATGTCGGCAGTTTTAAAAGTCACACTGGAACTCACCCCACAGCTACTCATCCTGGGTATATGGGGGAACAAACTTTGGACTACTGCACACTTCTTTTTTGCAACATTGCCTTTGTGGTGGCAAGATGAGATGTGATAAGAAATTGAGGGCAGGACAGAATGCGGTCTTTATGCACTGAGGAAACAAACTTAGATTGGTGTATGAGGGCTGAGAAAGTAGTTTACAAGGTAAGGGCTGTCCACAAACGTTTGAGAAAATAGGGGGGATCCTGGAGAGCTGCCAAATAGGTTGTTTAGCTGTAAGGCATTGCGGTTGGACACAGTTATTACTGTAATAAGACCAGTATGCCTCTCAAGTTAGTTTACTTGTGTTATATCTCATGTGCAAAACTCAATAAAAAGAATTTATTAAAAAAAAAAAAGTTTAAGTTAGACAATGGGGCACTAGTCCGACCAAAAGAAACCGCAAGTGGGGCCCGAGTCACAAAGGTAAACTGAGACAAAAGTCTAACGTTACGACTTTCGGTATTCACAAAGGCTTTTATGAGTAGTAAATGCCCTTTGTGAATACCGAAAGTTGTAAAGTTAGACTTTCGTCTCAGTTTACATTTGTGAATCGGGCCCAAACTGATTATGTGGCCTGGGTGCAATAGTAGATAGACTTGGAACTTCTGGCAATAGTAATGTAAAGACATGTCTTGTCATGTTATGTCATGTTATTGACATTTCACATAGCACGCATTCACTGAAGTTTTTTGGCATAATAAAGGAACATAGAGGACATACATATAAAACTATAAACCTTAGTAGTTTTGATTAAAAGGAAAGATCTTTGGGGCCTTATTTATGAGCCCTTGCGTCAGTTTTTGTGACGCACCAGCGGCGTAAAAAATGCGCCACGTTGCGTAATATTTACTTTTTTTTTTTGTACATTTTTATTTGTCAATGATTGGGTAATACATGATACTAACAAATATATCGAAGCAGTATCAATACTACATACAACCAATATCAAAACACAATATCATAAATAAAGTAAATAAACAAGGAGCACATAGAAAATAATTACCGAAATATAGAAGGGGGAGAAAGATCCACCATGAGTTATTGTCAGACATATGATTCTGGGACCCCACCCACTTATTTACACCGTGTTAGATATCCTGGTATTTCAAGGAATTTATCTAAAGCCAAGACCCCCATATTGTATTGCATTTAGCGACTGAACGTATGCCTCTTGACTTGGCCAATGCCTGTTCCATATCATACATCTGTCAGACTAGAAGCCACCAATCCATCACATTTGGGGGCTTTGGCGATATCCATTCTCGAGCAATAATCAGCCTTGCTAAGACTAACAAAATAGTTAATAGACCGCTGCTTTTAAATACAGCATTACTGTGGCCCAGCATGATTTCCCCTACTGTCAGGGGTATTTCTATCCCCAGTTTCTGATGGAGAACATTCTGAACATCCTGCCAAAATGTTTTTAGCTCTGAGCACGTTACAAACATATGTTTGATATCTGCCTTATACATCTCACACCTTGGACACTTCATCCTATCTGTAGTTATATTGTTAACCGCCCACTTGGCTATCCTCTCTCGAGTATAATAGAGGAGACATATCGTCCGATGTTGATGCAATCTCAAATGAATAAAATGCACCACCTCTTTTATAGTGCCCAATGATTGCATTATATTGCTAGCCCCTACAGGGATCTCCAATATTTTACTCCATTGATTAGCCAGTCTTCCACAATCATCGGCTCTATTGCTGCTCAGCCATTTATAAACCTTGCTGATCATAGATTCCCCTACTTCATCGTATATGAGATCTGAAACCTCAGACCCAGTTATATTAGTCAAGTTCAGATGCTTTAAAAAGTAGTCTCGGATCTGATAGTATTTTAACAGCATATGATTTGGTAATTTATATATGAGCTGTAGTCTCTCAAAGGCGATAATACCATTATAATCGAAAAAATCACCCAAGCATCCTACTCCCAATCTGACCCAATTTTTCCCCACCCGTCGTGAAATATGCTAGGTAAGGCAGGATTAGAATAAAGAGGGAATTTATCAGGATATGGAGATATATTGCCTTTATGCAAGATCGCCCGCCAGATACATATGCTGTCCCGAGCAGTCTTAAATTTGACCCTTTTAAAATAATTAGGATCCATTATTCTATACAAAAACATTTTACTTTCTTCCCCCAGCATAAATGTATGAAAAAATAGAATGCTCGCAGGATTAATCAGACTACGAAAAGGGCCAAAGAAGGCTGACCAGAAATACTCCTAAAATCCGGTAACTCCAAGCCTCCTTGACCAAATGGTAGTTTTAATCATTCTATCGCTCGCATAGATTTCTTGTATCCCCATATGAAGCTGCCAATTGCCCCTTCTAATCGTTTGAAGAAGGAGTTGGAGACGCATAGTGGAATAGAACTAAAAAGATATAGAAAGTTAGGCAGAATTTTATTTTCATTTTAATTATGTTAATACGACCTATAATGCCTATCGGTAGCTTGTGCCAATTTTTAAATTATTTAATTGTACCTTTCAGCAGCTCCTCATAATTCAGAGAAATAATTTTCTCTATTTGTGCTGATATCCGCACCCCCAGATAAGTGACAACTGGACATACCCCCTGTATACCATCTAGCGGTTTGTAATTGATTAATATTTGGGTCTTATTAATATTTAATTTATACCCTGATATCTGACCTAACCCGGCAGCCGCCGCTGTTATTTCCACTAATGCTCGCCCTGGATCTGTGGAGAATACTGCCAAGTCATCCGCATAAGCGGTGACCTTTAAGGAAGTTGTTCCATTGCTAAAAGCGCTTATTCAGGGATTGTTTTGTAAAGCACAAATAAATGGCTCTATATATAAAGCAAATAATAGGGGTGAGAGAGGGCACCCCTGGCGCGTGCCGCAAGACACCGGGAAGACAGATGACAGCAAACCTGAATATGCTAATTTAGCAGTAGGCTTATCATATAGAGCTTGTACCCATTTCTTGAATCGACTCCCGATCCCGAAAGCATCGATTACAGCCCAGAGAAACTCCCACCCCACTTGGTTGAACGCTTTCTCAGCATCTAATAGAATCATACCGAGTGGGGTAGGTGTAATATTGGCCACATCGAACGCTGACACTGCCGCATTTACATGAGTAGTTGTATCTCTGTTTTGAATAAACCCATGGTGTTGGGGCAAAACCAGACTAGGCATCTCCGGAGCAAGCCGATTTGATAATATTTTTGCAAAAATGTTTGCATCAGTGTTAATGAGCGAAATCGGTCTATATGACCCACATTCCTCTGCTGGTTTATCTTTTTTTTAAAAGAAGACGATTTGTGTCATAATCCAGGAGTCAGGCACTTGCCCATTAACACTGATAGACCCTATCATCTGACTAAAAGGCAGCCTCCGATCATCCTTGAAGATTTTATAGAATTCTAGGGGAACAGAATCTTCCCTCGCAGCCTTGCCCGATGGTAAAGCCCCAATTGCCATTTCGATCTCCTCCCACATTTTCTCTGCATCCAGGGACTCAACAATCTCCTCCCCTATTCTTGGCAAGGAGCATCCCTGAATATAATCAAGAATATCTGCCTGCCTTGGCTGAATCGTAGATGTATACAATACTTGATAATACCTCACAAATTGCTCTAAAATCTGCTGCGGATGCTCATAGAGTCTGCCAGCAAATGCGTCAATATCTTACGCCTGCCATGCGTCTTACGCCTGGCAGGCGCAAGACTGATGCAGGTACATTTCACATGAGACTTGCCCATGTGTAATGACCCATTGCTAGAGTTGCGTCACTTTTGAGACACACTCCAGCAAAGGGTAATTTTTGCACCTACAGATACGTCAGAAATACTGATGTATCTGTCACTCCTTATGACGTGATGCATCATACTGTAAATATGATGCATCATTGGTGTCGCAAGTAGGGCGCAATGAAAAGTGACGCATCGTTGTTATCGCGCAGCGATGCATCACTTTTCATAAATAAGGCCCTCAGTGTCTTAGCAAAGGACAGCAAGGAAGAGATAGACGAAAGGTGAACTGGAAATTTGTTCCATTCCTTTGCAACTGCTTCTGCAAAGGTCAGACATTTCTGACACCGAACATTACTGTTCAGATTTTAAAGCTATCCGGCAGAAACTGACTGGTCGATTGTAACATGTGCTGAGGGTGATGAAGAGAGAATCAAGATACCACAAAGTGGAATGCATGTCTATGAATAGCTTGATGAACAATGAATAAGATTTAACAAGTAATTCCTTCTTGATGATCAACCAATATAGCTGTTCCAAGGTGTGCAAAATATGGTCGCAGTAGAGTGTTTTCACTGTCAGCCATGCTGCAATTGAGGTGGGAACACACAAGGGCCAAGAAAGCTGATGTGCAATGTCTTCAGTAACGTTAGTTGCCTGAAAAAATAACTGGCTACTTTGAAAATCTGGTATTAAAGGGACAGATCAGAATCGAGATAGATGTTCAATTGTGTGCTGCTTTGGGTAGAGCTGGGAATGCCCATTATTGCTGGCCAGCTGGTGAGCTTTTCTTTAATGGTGTCCAATTACATATGGTTGTTGGAGTGTTAGAAAGTGACTACAGAATTGAGCCAAAGCTTGAATGAGTGGGTTGTGTAGGAGAAAATTTAAATAGCAGCTCTGTCCCATCCGCATACAAGTAAAAAAGAACTCCCATTAAATAGAGGAGTTGGGCCAAGAATGTCATGTAAATATTATAAAAAAGAGATGAAAGAATTCAGCCCCCTGGATACTACAGCCAGTGGGTTTAATGTCAGTGTTGAAAGGAGGGTAAATATTATCAGAGCCCATTTGGGAGAAAGGACTATGGTCCCCCCAGATAGACACACAGAGCTGCAGGTAGGTTTTAGCTTCGCTTTTTCTTTTTATTGAGGGTGTCTTTTATCGCTTTCACGTTTTGCTCTCTTGGTTAGTGTTCTCAAGTGTTTCATGTTTCTTCTCTACTAGGGGGCCAATTCCGATCCGGGTCGGAAGGGCACCGAACGCGATACGGCCGGAAAACTACGCGCCGTACGCGTGTTTTCCGCCCGACTTGTACAGCTGTACAAGCGAGCAAGTACGATGCGAGCTACATGAAATTCACAGACCGACTCGTTTCCGGGTCCGAACCGCTCCGTACGTCTTGGTCGGAAGCTAACCGCGGTGTGCAAAGGATGCGATTCACGACCGAGCCAGTACGTTGCACGCGTCGGACAGCCTGTGCGAGCCGGAGTGTCCGGCTCGCAAATTGTCCGGGTGGTTGCCTTTGGGGGTCCGCGTCGGACCCCTGTCACCCGCAGCCCTACGACTTGGACACAAGGGGAGACCCATGGCTCCCCAACACAGGCATGTACGGTGCGGATGGCACCGACGCGTACTCACTGTAGGGGGCGCACTTGTCCGCTACGTACCCATTCAGTCAATGGGAGCCCATGTACGCGTCGTACGACCGGCTCCCATTGACTTCTATGGAAGTCTGACCGAACCGAGTCTGAGAGCATACGGCCGCATCGTACTCACTCGGTCAGACTGCAGGACTCCGGCTCGGTCGGAAAACACTCCAGATCCGGCTCGGTCGGAGTGCTTTCCGACCCGGATCGGAATCAGCTCCTAGGTCTTTTCGCTCTGCTTTTCAGGATTTTTAGCTCCCTTTCCGCGTCCTTGCTTTACTCTGACGGTCCTTTTCTTAGTGGCTCAGGGAACAGTAGTACCAGGGCCACTTGAAGAAAATCATATAATAGGTATGAAAAATAAGGAATAATTAGGCTCTCTCCTTCATTTTGTTCCCATCACTGTGCTCGTGTCTCGGGTGGTGCTCGGTACTTCATGCGTACTTTACCCCAAGTGACCCCATAGCGGTGACTGCACCCCTGCCATCACCTCTGCAGTGAAAATTAACGCAAAAGCGGGACTTGCCTTAAACCAGGAGCCACAGCATCCTTCTGACTTCTGGGACTGCTGGACACGGCTGCAGTGGGGCTAGAGTGGCCATCCTCGCGCTCTGCTTCTCCGCTGGCAGCCGGTGGGTCTCTCTCTCTCCTTGTGCCTCCTTCAGCCAGGCTGCTTCCCCAACGTCCTTAGTGTCTTTTTGTGAATATGCGTGGTCACTCATGCCCTGACAGCATCCTGATGTTGTCTCTGTTCACCCTCGCCAAGGCACACCTATGTTGTGGTTACTCCACCATTGCTGTTCCACTGCACTTACTGTTTTATGGTCCGGCCTTTTTGGGGAAGCACTTGACGCTCTCCGGAGCGACTGGTGCACTGCTGCTTGCTTCCTCTGGGTCGGCGATGTTGGTCGTATTGGAGGTCCGACTACAAGGACTTAATCCACTCACTAGCCATGTGATCACCCCGACAGTGTTGAAGGTTGGCAATAAGTTGAGCAGGACAAATATACAGGCACCGTTGCTGTTGACCAACAGTTGCGGATCATCCATTGCAGACAGTACAACCAGTTCTGTGCTGTGTCCTGAAACCTGTTTTAAGAGGATGAAGCATGTTAATAGGTTCCAAGAATGTCTACAGCTGAGTTAAATTAGCTTTTTCAGGATTTTTGCCAAGAATGGTAGCACGGATGTTGGGAGGACAGTGAGTCGTTTTTTTAGCAGAGGCTTGGTCATAGCAGATTTCCATTGCATGGGCACCACATCCTGTGTCTAGGAGAAATTAAACACATTGGTCAAGTCAGTGGCCCGACATGAAGCTAATTTCTGCTTCTAGCAGTGCATAGGGCTGCTAGTAATCCAGCAAGTCTAGAGGTAAACATGACTTCTGTCACTTCCAAGATGGAGATTTCTCTGAACGAGGAGCTTCATACATTGGAGCAGTAAGGTACAACTAAATTGGTTGCAGGAGGTTCTGCCTACTCACTAATCAGTGCCCTGATGTTGTCTATTTTCATGCGAAAGAGAGTGGAAATATTGCTACAGAGCTTCTGTGAGGGAATTATATGATTTTGTCTGGCCAGCATCCGGTCAAATCCTCCAGAACCTTGAACAGTTTCTTGGTCAGATTAGGAGCTTGACTGAGAAGAATGATAGTCATGCTTGGCCTGACCAGTAGGAGGTTTATTCTTGGTCAGCAGGTCTGAGTAGTTCCCATTGTCTTTCATCCAGTTTGAAGCTTCAATGATGCAGGTTCCAAAGTGAGACGGCAATTGCGTTTTAGGCCAGATTTGATAGAACACATTCAGATCTTCAGTATAATATCAAGAAAGTGGGTAACGTTTGGGTTAACTATAGTAAGATGGTTGCTCTTATGCCGTGGATTGTTGGTTGGAAGGATAGGTGAAAAAGGTGGCCGGGAAGGGCAGTAGTGGCCTCAGTGAGGGAAAAGGAGCTGCACCATCTTTCAGTGACTTTCATGTTATAGAATGCGGCCTGTTGCTGATTGGGAATTAAAAGGTAGAAGGGACAGTCAAGTGCTCTAACAAGGTTAGGGGGACAGATGGGCCCTTATCACAGCTAATGTTTTGATGTGGTGAAGATTGCATCAAGAATGTGACCTGCTTAATGTGAAGGCTCAGTGCCTGATTCACAAAGGTAAACTTACACTTTTGTGTAAGTTTAGGAATGTTTACTATTCACCAAGGTATTTTACTAACAGTGTCTTAAGACAGCGGAAAGTGTACGTTTACCTTTGTGAATTAGGCCAGTGTTTACCAGTTAGAAGTTATATACTTCTACTTCATCATTTAATAAATTGTTAGTTGTTGCTTGCGGTTGTTCCAACTGACAATTAAAATGTTAATTCTATTAAAGACACGGAGATGAAGATTGTGTTTATCTTTCTTTTACTGGATATCAACAGCAGCCAGTGAAAAACGCAGTATACAAACAACTACATCTCTCAAGAATCACATGCTTTACATCATTTTTAATCCACCTATTACTATAAATTCAGTTAATCCCTAAAGGAGTGACACCGTCTTGCTGCCTCTGTCTTTGTAAGTCCTTAAAGTGTTGGTCGGTATAACTAATAACTAATAACTGCAACAACTTCAACTTCTCATCGTGCAGATAAACATTGTGTACGTATTCCTGCTTGTGTTCATTGTGTAACTCATCCTCCAGCCTCACATTTGCTTACTGTAGTCCTGAAACAGAAGCATGAGAAATAACTCTGTCTCCATTTACTACAAATTACAACAAGGCAGACAACAGAGAAATCTCAATGAAATACAATGGCAAGTATAAACTGTAATTATATTGAAACTAAAGCATTGGGTAGGATAATCACGTCTTTGTGTCTTTAACAGAATTTTAAATTCTTGCCGCAACAGCTAGAATCTTATGTGCTCTCTATCAGCAATGGAGGCTCTGGCTATGCTTGAACAAAACTGAACCACAGCAACAGATTTAACATTTACAATACGTTTACAATAAAACTTTTTAAAAGTTGAAGACCTCATTTATGAGCACTTTTGCGCCGTTGGAACATCACTTTTTGACATTCCAGTGGCGCAGTGAGCCCCGGCATATTTACAAGGCCACGTAAAGCCACTTTACGTGGCTTTTCATGGCCTTGTAAATATGTGCCCCTTTCAAGCAGAACACTGCGTGAAAGGGGTGTTCCATGGGTGTAGCTGTGGGTGTTACCACTCAACACCCATGGAATCTGAAGCATGCCCAGATTTACAGGAAATTGTAAACCTGGGAATGCGTCAGAATCTAACGCCACCCCAGGGGTGGCATTAGGTGTGGTGCAAAGAGGAGAAATGTGTTATTTTCCCCTCGTTTCTCCCTTTTTCCATGTGTGCTGCATTCTGCAGCACACATAGAAATAGGAAATTACCTGTATTGATTGATTTTGTGCAGGAAGGGACACCTTCCTGCACAAAATCAATAAGCCCCTCAACTCAGGCACCCTTGCACCAAAGTGCAAGGATGCCTGCAGTGGTTCATGGCAGCCCATTGTGCGCCAGCACAGGGGAAAAGGACAGGAATGCACGGTATCTTATAGATAACCCTAGGCATAGTTTGCATAGTTACGCGCTACGCGTAGCTACGCGAAGTGCACTTCACACTACACACGCTACGCGTAGCTACGCGAACTGCGTAGTGCAGTGGGGAAATGATGTTCGCACTGATTGCACAGTGCCGGATGCTTGTCCGCACTTGGCGAACATTGCAAATGGCTTCTTGCACAGTGCAAGAGGTTGTTTTCTGCCGCTCGAGTAGATTTGTACTCTAGCGGCAGCTTTCTTAACGCGGACTTTTTATTAAAAAGTGATCACAAACATGTCGGTCTGCTGACCCTCGCTAGCCACCATCCCTGTGATTCCTAGTGGGGCACAAATTGCGACCTACCTCATTAATATTCTTGAGGTAGTAACAATTGTGACCCCTATTAGGAATCACAATTATAAAATATATTCTTTAGTACATTAGGAAGTTCGATTTCCAAATTGCAATCGAGTAAAAATTGCAATTAGGAAATAGCTATTTCTGATTTGAGGTTCACGGCATTCCTCAGAGCGGGTTCGTTTTACTAATACTCCCCTGGTGATATCTATTTTTTCGGAGTTTTCTCAATAAATCATGCACAATAAAATACATTTTTGGGGTATGCACAGTTAATACTTGCTAACTCAATGGTACCCAGGAAGGGGTATTTTTCAAGCCCAACAAGGAGCGAAGGTAGGTTAGCCCTGTAGTCAAACTTTCGTCAAGGGTCCTTAACCGTCCGATCACCTACTGCTATTCACTTGTGCCTGGCTTGTGATTACAGGGCCAACCTCCCTCCACTCCCAGTGGGGCTTACAAATACCCCAGATGATGAAGCATGCCACTAGTAGAGTGGATGAGGGTTATATATAAAAAATATTTTTTTTTCCTTTTCCCCACTTTCAACTGAAGTGATGTTTAGCTGTGGTGCACACACATTGCTATATTTTTCCTCATCTGGCATAGGGATACTCATTAGTTTGTCGTATCTCCACCAACATTCTCAACTTGTTTTCCTCAAACTGCAGAGATGTTGTCCATCTGAATGTGTATGCAACAGTTCACTTTCCGGGATGACATGGTTTTTATGGCAAAAGAGCATGCCAAAATGTATAGACAATGGATGTGAAGTACCAACTCTCCTTCTGATCAATGGACTCCTGTTGAGACCACAGCACATCTATCTCAGAAGCCTACCTGCTGACATCTGACTGCATTATGATCCCAGTTGGGATCCAGATATGGCTCTTCACAGCTTTCATATTTTACAGCCACCAAGATAACTCCTCTATGGCTTCTGTCGACAGTGTGATCTGATCTGCATACCACAAACACTTGCAAAGGGTGCTGAATCTTCAATCTCTGTAAGGCTCTGTAGTTCAGATTGCCGGGAAAAATAACTTGCATCAAAGACGCCAAGAGTACTACAATTCAGGCTACTAGCCTCAAGGATGAAGCGTTTCTCAATTCTCTCTTGAGATCTTTAATTTTCTTTTTCAGTAACTGTAACTACCTTTGATAAAATCCAATTGGAACTCTAGAAACTCTATACAATGAGTTGGAATCATCACCGACTTCTCGTTGATTACAAACCCCAATTCCTGCAGTAGGTAAATTGCCTAAGACAGTTGAAGCATCACCTGACCAGGTTCCTGTGCCATAATAATTAGGCTGCTCAGCTAGACAATTAGCCAGAACCCCTTGGCCTCAATCTTTCCAGCACAGGCTTCATTACCTTATTGAAACACCAGGGCGCTGATGAAAGGCTGAAGGGATGAACCGAGAATCCATACCACTGATACAGCCATTGAAACTGAAGGAACTTTCTGTGAGGTGCGAATATAGGGACCATTAAATAGGTATCTTTGAGGTTCTTTAGGACCATTTAATCTTGTTCTTTTGGAAGATGTCTCAATAGATGCATACTCTCCATCTTGAAATTCCCGAATAGTCTCCAATCCCTAAGATTTAATGCCAACCTGTAACCTCATCCTTTCTTCTGTTCAAGGAATAGATGACTACAAAACCATCTGGTGAGGAACTGGCAAGCATATTGCTTCTCTGAGTAGCAGTTCTTGAATTTCTGAACTGATTAATTTTTCCTCTAGAAGAGAAAGATGTCAATATTGATGTCGATATATGCAATGAAACGTGGTATGTATAAAAACAAAATTGAATCACTGTTGTCGAAATCCCCTGATATGACCTCTCCATTAACCCCGAGTCAGAAATATATGGTCAGGCTGGACCTGCGCCCTATGCCTAAGGCTACTGATTGACAGATCACAGGTGGGGTGGCACATAACCAGCAGGACAAATGCGCAAACAAGGAAAACACAGATTAGTCCCACAGATAGGCAGCGACACCACAATGGTCCTGGGAGATTGGCCCCAAAAAAACGCACATGACCGGGGGGGGCAAACATTCCCAAAACACCATAAAGGTAGATGCCACATGAAGTTAGGAACACTCAGCCAATCAGCACACAGCACACATGCAGTGATCATGTGCTCCCCATGCCACACATCTGGACACACTACCCACTGGCCCTCATTGTGTCCACGCAAAGTCGGAGCCCACCTGCGATTGTCATCAGGTGGGAGTTATTTATGACCTCATGAAGAAACCCACATTCCACTCCCGAAGCGTGTCTGAATTGTTTTATGATGCTTCAAGAAATGTATAAAAAGACATTCAAAACAATTAGTATTTGAGTCATCAGACCCGTTTCTGTATCCTGCAGTCTTAGCTGTAGCTGTTGAATAAATCAACTGTTCCTGATTTTCCAAACGCCTTATCTCTGTTTTCTCACTGTAAATTCATATTCGAGCAATATTTTGGGAAGCCAGCCAGGAGAGATTGATGCTTCGAACTCGACCCCACTCTAACTGATCCACATCAGTGCAGCGAGGAAGGTGAGTAGACGCCGCAATCGATTGGAAGCTCTGCTAAATCTGCGGAGCAGAGTTATGTCCTGAAACCTCTATCATTGGGTAAGAGACTACATGTGATTCTTAGCCCCCAGCATTTGGCATATGGCAAACTAGGAAGAAGCACAGACATGTAACCTGAGCGCCCTGCTACCGACAGAAATCTGACAAGCAGCCTATTTCATGTGTCTGAGCTGAGTTGTTGCAAGGCGGCCTCGGAGGCGTATTCGCAGAGGTTACCTTTCTTGATAGCCAACATGCTACGAAAGGTGAAGGTGGTTTGTCGCTTGGACCGCTTGGCGTGACACAATCAGTATGCTTGCCCTCCGGGTGTGATACAGGGGCGAGGCCTCACAATTTGGACCGTGGGCATGATACAGATGTACACATAGGCCCTGGGTGTGATATAGGGCCAGCACCTTGATCTTATTTTTTAGTCTAAAAGGGTATTCAGTGCTACTGTTTTCTAAACGCTGTTGATATCTGAAAGAAGTGAGAGGTGCTATTTGCTTGGACTGCTGGCCATGCAATAGATGGTACGCATGACCCCTGGGTGTGAAATAGGGTGTAATTTGGACATTTGGGAAAATTTGGACCTTGGAGATTAGGTGTAGCTTGTGCTTCGCCAAGGGGGGCCTGTGGCAGTCAAGTTGTTCCTTGTTTCTGAGTAAATTGTTGTTATCTTTGTCTAGGATTCGGTATTGACAGACTATCGGGCACACTTAGTCCCATGTACTGTGCAAGGCCTCCCCTTGTCATCAGGTAGCATGCACTAACGAGTGGAAAAGGTATTTTTTGACAAAGTTATCATTTTTTCCCTGTCAGTTTTTTCTCATAACTTCATTTTGATTATTAATTGATGCATTTGTGATGTTGTGGTGCTGCTAAATCGTTGCAAATTCACGTCTTGACTTAAGTGTTGTGTTTTGTTTTTTGTTTTTGCTGAATTCACACATTTTGAACTAACCATTGCACTTTCTTTCAAGTTGTGATCCTTCATAAGCATTTTTTGTTCATATTTAATGTCAATTCTGATGCAGCTGTGTAAATAGCATTGAGCTTGTAGAAGTAGTTGGAACCAGTAAAGCCAGTGTATTTATTTCCCCAGCGATCAGAGTAGAATCTAATATGAAGTGATTCAGAGAAACTAGAGCATATCAATCCCTTTAAAAGTTTCCAGCTATCATGGAGTCGCCATTGAACCACATGCAAACTAGCTTCCCCAACACAGATCAAAAAATGTAGCAAGTATTGCAGTGAATGGCATGCACACAATAAGGCACATGCGTTCCCCTGACCAGAGAGGGGAACATTTGACACCAACATAATCAAACACACAAGAACATACATTCGGACCAAATATGTAGGACAAAAGACGACCGGGAGAAAGGCACTGCTAGAGCTATGGGGCGTCTTTGAGGAGGCCAAGACCGGCAATCCTATCCCAGAACCCACAAGCAAGGTGTCTGTGCCTCCCCCACCATATGTAGGATTGGAGGTGCTCTCTCCAATGCTTGCCAGTTGAGGGAGCCGGGGGCCCCACACCGAACAACAATCTATCAGATCTAGACGATGGAGGCCAACAGGTCACCAGGCCCAGGCAATCCCAGCATCAACCCAGTCTAGTGCTAGAGCTCCCCAAAGCTCATCCCCCGTCCGTCGAAGATGAGAAGAGAGGGGCCTCAGTCCTTCAGCATCAGATGATGAAGGTGCGCAGGGTATGCTCAGGCAGCAGAAGGGACAACAGAAACTGAGTTTGAGGGCAAACTTCCTGCCCCAAAAAACAGTCCCTAACTCAGAACAAAGGAGACAACCTAGGTTGGAGTTAGAGGAGAGTTGTGGATTATGGTTGGAGAGAGAGCTCTCACCAGGGATAGGGATAGAGCATAGCTCGGAGAGGAGTCCAAGTCAGAAGGGAGGCTTCTGCCTGGGGCCCAATCCTCACCAGATCGTCAGCACAGGAGAGGGGCCGACCAGGTACTAAAGATCATGGTAGCCTGATACGGACTTAAGACGTAGGAAAAGCAACATGGCACCTTTATGAACGGATGAGGAAAGCAGCGACAAAGATGTCCACTGCTCCCCCGAACCTGCTGTATAGACAAACTAACCCAAACAGAGACAGTGAGCAGGGAGGAAGGCAAGACCTTCACACAACCTTTTTGCCACCTGCAAGCCCACTGGACCGAAAGGGAGGGCCAGTATGATAGCCCCTGGCTGACTGAAGGACCCTTCAAACCAGCGGACATGGCTATTGCGGAGGACTGTATCCGGCACGCAGGGAGATATCCCAAGTGGAACTTTCCCTACATGCAGGATTGCCTAAGGAAATAGAAGTGCTACATTAGAGAGAAACCCCCAGTGCTGCCCCAAGTCAAATTGTGCCCTCTGCTGCAGAAGGGCACGTCAGGGACCATCTGTGTGCCTTGGGCCCAGGTGGATAAGGAAGGGCTCAGAACCAAACTGCCGCCATTGATGGATGTGCAAGCAAGTGGATTTCATGCTGTGAGAAGAACACACTGGGGATAAACCTAGCCATAGACGATGACAAAAGTCTGCTAAACAGTCTCATCAGAGAGCAGACTAATATGGTTCTCACCTAAGCCCACATCCCAGCAGTCATGCTGACAAACACTGAGCATGACAAGGCTGCATTCGATTCATACAGGCACCTAATATGGACGTCAGTGAGGGAAATATTCTCTGATTGCCCTGATGTAAGAGGATTGATGGCCGAGTATCAAGCCTGGGGAGACCATAATGGACTTTCTAGACAAAATAAGGGAGTGATGGGGACAAGAGACAGGACAGCTTTGAACCAATACAGACCCCCAGCTTGCATTTTGCTATAACATCCTCAAAAAGGGGCGGCTATCAAAATACAAAGTAGATTGGACAGCGTAGTAGGGTTAGACATCAAACACTGGCGGGAAATACAGGCCCACATATTACACTATTAAAGAAAGAGACATGAAAAGGACAGGTAAAAGCAGGAGCAAGCCCAGAGAGACACCGGCAAATTGATATAACACAAACTGAAAAAGATTGCCCTCAAGTGGGCCACGTTGTCCGCTAGTGTACAAATGGCACCTGTCTTGATTTGGCCTACACTGCAAAACCCCAGAGGGTTTCCACTCAGCCAGAACTGCAGAGGTCAGGGAGGTTGGCAGCAGCGAGACCTCAGAGAATGATATTATTGCCACCGAATGGGTCACTTGGCCGTCTGATGCCACTTAAAAGCTTATCATGTGGAGAGATCGATAAATCAGGGTCAGTCTTGACAGAATCCCTATCTTCAAAACCAAGCCCACTGTAACCTGAATGCATCATACGCTCAGCCGCAAGGAAGCCAGACAGCCACTGCACCACTTCAGTAGGGAGCAGATGGTTGGTCAAACATGTGGCAACAGCAACAATAGAAAGGGACACCAGCCCAACAAGGACTGCAGCCGGGAGGGGTGACTGTCTGGGGAGGTAATGCCTTTACACCATCACAGAACGCACTTAGGCAGTAGATGCAAACCCCCCATTGTAGGACATACACTTCTTGCTCACCTAAATATACATTCTAAAAATAAAGGCTAGTAAGACAGCATTAGGAATTCCAAACCATTACCTGCGTTCTGGAAGCTCAGGGCTGCTGTATGTTGTGTCGACGGGAATCCACAATAGAGTCTGCAATTCTGGTACCCGCAGGAGCCTAGACCCCACTCTGCTGCTGATCCCTCAGGGTTGGGTTGGCTAGCCATGCCCCATGGGAGGGCTGTCTGATAAGGGGGTAGGGTGGCTCCCCACTCAGTACATAAAAAGCAAGCACCCAGGCCTCCTCACCCAAGTCCAATTGAGGCATGTCACAATTACTAGATCGAAAGAACCCTATTCTCTGGCTGCAGGCCCGGGACCCAAATTCCTACGTGGCGTGTGGTACCAACCGCATCCAACAGCCTCTATCCAGGTCAATGGACGCCCCTTTTCAGTTCCAAGGCGAGGCAATGTTCCGGAGTCAGGAGCCAGGTCTCCCGCACACTTGGGATGATGAAGATCCCATAACGTCTGTTGCAAGCACAAAACTCCGACCATTCACAAACCACCGCATAGAGATGAGTCAGTAGAGAGTTCACAAGAACAATCAGTCATCCCAGTCTATTACCCACATCTGGTGAAATTCGACGAGGTTGACCTCACACTGAACTCTCCACTGAGCAGCATTCTGGCACCTCCTTTCCTTCAAGGTTCTCAAAACACCCAAAGCTCGTCGGGTTATGTACCTATAAAACATCTAAGGTAGCATGTCACCGGTTGGAAGTCTCGGGTGCAGCACGGAACAGTAGTCCAAAAATCTCAGGTAGGATGTTGTCGGAGGAAAAGGGGGTGCCGGGAAGAGGAGAATCCGCAAACATCTATCACAGCTCTGTGCGAAATAGGCTCACCGCTGTATCCACCCTGACGATCAAGCTGATAAAACACAAGACCTTACACGTGCCGTCAGAGGGAGTAAATAAGCCCAATCCCGAACACCGCCACATCAGAAACACATGGAGGCTGCAGACAGTTCTCCGACCCCCTCCGGTAAACGACAATGAAAATAACCAAATCACATGAGAACCTAGGTAAACGCCTAAGATACGAGCAAAAAGAAGCCCAAAACTAGCCCAAAAAGAGTCCTTTAGAGAAAGGGAATCGCCAAAATAACTGGCGCCATTAGGCAGGGTCCTAGTGCATGCCACATGCTGGAACTAGAAGGGTATACACGTGACCCCAGAGCAGGCTGCAATCGCCGACAACACCAAATTGTGATACGCCCCCTCTTTACACATCACCCCACGCACCTGTAGGTCAAAAGGCACGCCCCGCACTCCTTCACGAGGTAGGGCAGGATCTTAGACGTCCAGCGATACCCAAGTACACTAAGTCAATGAACCAAGACGACCCACAGGCTCAAGAAAACCACCCCTTAACAATATATATCCATTCCTATCATGGTGAGGGGTATGAACCAACGACCCATAAGCAGGAATTAAGGCAACCCATGAATAAACACCTGTTTTCTCCAAAACCAAGACACCCTGATCGGGGCCACTTTCCGGTCGGTACTCATCTGCGATTGTCATCAGGTGGGAGTTATTTATGACTCATGACAAAGCCCATATTCCACTCCCAAAACAAGATCTATGAATTGTTTTATGATGCTTCAGGAAATGTATAAAAACACATTCAAAACTATTGTACTTTGAGTCGGTCTTCAGACCCGTTTCTGTATGCTGCACTCCCGGCCGTAGCGGTTGAATAAATCAAATGTTCCTGTTTTGCCAAATGCCTCTTGTCTTTGTTTTTCAAGGTAAACTCATATTCGAGCAACAAAAACTCAACTGTTTGGGGGCAAACTGCTCATCTGGATTACTATAAAACTCTAGTTTGAATTCCTGAACTGTTTCCAAGACCAAAGAATCTTGTGTTCTCCTCTCCCAGTTGTGCAGAAAGAATTGCACTCTGCTCCCTAATGCCAGTTGAGAAATAGGAAGTATCTTTACCTATAAATTCAGCTCCTGTGCTGGCCAAGAAACCTCAATAGCCACCTCAGCTCTATCTGCTACAGCCACCTCTGGAACTTTATGGGAGGAGGGTCCCTTCCCTTGAGCTGTAGTACCAGCTACATCGTCTTCAGGGTACATAGCCCTTCTGGAAACCTTGAATAAATGTGCAGCGTGACAAATGTTCCCTGCTTCATCCAGCCCTGCCAAAAATGCCAGTTTAAAAGACTTTCTTTAAAGACAGCTGCACTTTGTCCAGCACCATAAAAGGATTCACAAATTATCTCAGGTCTTCTACAAAAAGGTCACCAAAAAGAAAACTTTCTGCTACCGGACCCTTTTAAGCTGAAGCTAGATCTGCCAATTAGGTCAGTTTGCATTAGGATGGAGCGATGACTTTTGGGGTGAAATTGCTTAATTTGAATTGTGCAAATCCCATATAGCCTGTTGAGTCCATACCGCTGAAATATAGGGGTCAATTCTAGACCAAGACTTTTTAGCTTGAAATGCCAATTCCAGTATCTTGGTGAGTGGTCCTGAGAGGTCTGACAATTTCTCTTGGAAGCCACCAAGACCTGTTGATACTCTCTTTAGTGTGTTATGAACATTTCTTCAAAAAGGTAATCATTTTGTTGTTTGCATTCAGCGTTTCACCACTTTGTCTGCATGGGCTGGTCTTGGGCATTCCATTTGAATTTGATTGCTGACTCCTTCTCAAAACTTTTTCTCATTCAAGCTTGCATATACATCGCCACAGCTGGCGCAGGTACCGGAATCGAAGTCCTTGGATGAGCAATGTCTGCTGTGTCAAAAGATAATAGACTTGATAGGCTGTTGGCATCATAAGCAGAGGGGTCTACGTCCCATCCTGTTTTGCATTTTCCTGACTCTGACAGGAACTGCCCCTGAGAAGGTTCTGAACAGTCAGAGTGGTCCGAACCCTCTTGACAATCATCCATAGGGACGGTGTTCACTAAAGTGAATGCACCATGAGCAGGTTCCGAGCACTGTAACTCTGGTTACACAAATAAGCAAGAGTCAACTTTTCCATGGCTTCAGAGCTTAGCGACTTTTTTGACTTACTTTTTGCCTTCGCTGATTTGTCTTCCAAAGGAACTTGTGGTTAAGTGGAGGAGGTGGTAGGTTCTTTGCTCTTTTGGCATTGAATTTTAGCTGTTTGGTGAAGTGTTTAAGTATCATCACCAGAGATCGGTTAACTGATTGCTGAACTGACTTGTCAAGGTCCTCCACTAGCCCCACATCAAGGAGTCATCCTCACAGTATTGTCCATACTCGTCAAGGTTAAATTGCTCAGATGCTGCCATTGCAAGTGTACTTGCCTATACAAGACAAGTGAAGAGCCTTAGCTGACTTTTGCATGGGATTGAAGGCAAAAATCAAACACCTTGCTCTGATTTATATATATATCTTTTTTTTATAGAGGTTTATATAGCCCAAACTAGACCCTAGACAACGGGTATCAGAGCTCTTTACATGAGCACCAGTTTTGTTACAGATGGACACATTCATGTTTGTTAGGCACAGAGAAATTAAGTGATTTGCCCAGAATCACCTGATGTTGAGCGTCGTTGCCGAGACTCAAACCCAGTTCCCCAGCTTTGAGGGCGACCGCTCTAACCGTAAGGCTACATCCACTCCCCAATATATAGATATATATATAGCCTTTCTTGTGTACCAGAAACAGTCATAAAATACCTGCTCCCAATATATAAATAGGTATATCCTGACAAGGAGGGATGGTAAAACTAAAGTGCTGTAGGGGGTCAAAAATAAACTCCTGCTTTGAGATTTTATTTTTAAAAACTAAAAAAACTTTGGAAAGGTTTGACAGCCAGTGGCCATGTTTGACAGAGCTGTCTGTCAGATTTTTCCTACATTGATAGGAACCGCTATGACAGTGGTTCCTGCCAATGTACAAAGATGTCCACAGGGCTGGTGGACATCTCTAAATTTGACTGGGGAAGTAGAGGCAGTAAAGTTCTGTGCCATCCTGTCTTCCTTTACTCCGTCTGCTAAATCCTAAATCAGGCCTTCGGTCTAGAGCAGCATAGTGGGCGAAAAACAGAGGTTTGATATGCTACCCCAAGAGATTCCCAGTGGTTAGACTATTTGCAAGCATTCGTCCTATTACCTTTTGGCTGTTTTATCTCTTGAAGTATGCTTGAAAACTAGAGGGTGGTGTATCTTTCTAAACCTACAACTACCAATGTTTACAAAAAAAGTCGTACATTTTATCCATTCAAGGAGCTCTTCTATGAATGCAAATTCGCTACTTTTTTGGTAAACCAGTCCTAAATATATTTAAGTTCCTGATCCAAAGCTAACCTCTTAGTGAAATCAGGATGGAAAGAAAAACCGACACAGACACAGCAGATCGGACTTAGGGCCCCCAGACCGAACTACCAAGCAAGGAATCCACATCCTCCAGTCGATTCCATAACAAACAAGGCACCAGCACACTGGAGCAATCAAGGGGCATATCAACAAGGGCTTTATCTCTGCTTTTTTGGCTTTAACCCTTTCGCTGCCAGGCCTTTTCCCCCTCCTGTGCCAAGCCTTTTTTTGGCTATTTGGGGTAGTGCGCGCTTAGACCCCTGTAACATTTTGACCACATTAGGAATCCACGCCAAATTTGCGTCCTTTTCTTCCAACATCATGGGGATTCTAAAGGTATTCAGGGTTTGTGGATTCCCCGGGAGGGGTGACAGAAATTAGCCAAAATACAGCAAAATTTTGGGTTTTTTCGGAAAAATTGGAAAAACGAACTGCAAATGAAAGCATCTGGGTTTTTCCCTGCAAATGTTATCAAAAAAGGGTTTGTGGGGTTGAAATCACCATTTCCCCAGCTTTTCGGGGATACCAGACTTTTGTCAGAAACCCAATATTTTTTACACAGTTTTGGCATTTTTCTGGGACATAGCCTAATTTTGCTATTTTTTGTGCTTTTGACCTCCTTCCAGTTAATGGCAGAAATGGGTACAAAAGCAATAATGGATCCTGTCGAGAAGAAAACAAAATTCTGAATTCAGCAAGGGGTCATTTGTGTAGATCCATCAAGGTTTTTTTTATAGAAACTAACAGTTAAATATAGGATAAATTGAAAATTAGTTGAAAAAAAAAGCCTTTCGTGTCAACGTTTTCACCTGTAACTTCTTCTAATTATGACAGCTCTTTGAAAGCAATATACCATTACATCCGCTGGACATTACTGGTTGTGGGGATATATAGGACTTGTAGGTTCACCAAAAACCCGACGAACCCAGAGCCAAAAACTGAGCCGCAACTTGCAATGGTTTTTTATTATGTACCGGGTATATATATAGAGTTTAGAAACAGTAGATATTTGCACATTTCTGAAATTGGGAATACTCATACTAGCATGAGAATTATCAGTCATTTTTTAGAATGACTTCTTTTTTACACAATATCTTTCATTTGGAAGGCAGAAATGCATCGAAAGTCAATAGATGATAACAGTTCCTTTACAAAACAGAAATTACCCTAAGTCTCCCGATAAAAATGGTACCTCCCTTGTGTGGGTAGGCATAGTGCCCGCAACAGGAAACGGAGCAAAACGCAACGTGGTCACAACTCAATATCGCAGTGAAAATTTACCCTTTTTTGGCAAAGTGCCTAGCTCTAGTTTTTGAACCCTAGCTCTGCGGGCACCTGGGGAAACCTAGCAAACCTATACATTTTTGAAAACTAGACACCCAGGGAAATCCAGGATGAGGTGACTTGACTGCCTCCCACCAGGGTCTGTTACCCAGAATCCCTTGCAAACCTAAAAAATTGACAAAAAAACCACATTTTCCCCACATTTCTGTGGCGGAAAGTTCCGGAATCTGCGTGGATCCACAAATTTCCACCCACCTTGCGTTCCCCAAAGTCTTACGAGAAAAACGGTACCTCACTTGTGTGGGTCGGCCAGTGCCCGCAACAGGAAATGGCGCAAAACGCAACGTGGTCACAACTCAATATCGCAGTGAAAATTTACCCTTTTTTGGCAAAGTGCCTAGCTCTAGTTTTTGAACCCTAGCTCTACGGGCACCTTGAGAAAACTAGCAAACCTATACATTTTTGAAAACTAGACACCCAGGGGAATCCAGGATGGGGTGACTTGACTGCCTCCCACCAGGGTCTGTTACCCAGAATCCCTTGCAAACCTAAAAAATTGACAAAAAAACCACATTTTCCCCACATTTCTGTGGTGGAAAGTTCCGGAATCTGCGTGGATCCAAAAATTTCCACCCACCCCGCGTTCCCCAAAGTCTTACGAGAAAAACAGTACCTCACTTGTGTGGGTCGGCCTAGTGCCCGCGGCAGGAAACGGCGCAAAACGCAACGTGGTCACACCTCAATTTCGCAGTGAAAAATGACCCTTTTTTGGCAAAATGTCTAGCTGTAGTTTTGGAACCCTAGCTCTGAGGGCACCTTGGGAAACCTAGCACACCTATACATTTTTTAAAACTAGACACCCAGGGGAATCCAGAATGGGGTGACTTGACTGCCTCCCACCAGGGTCTGTTACCCAGAATCCCTTGCAAACCTAAAAAATTGACAAAAAAACCACATTTTCCCCACATTTCTGTGGTGGAAAGTTCCGGAATCTGCGTGGACGCACAAATTTTCACACACCCCGCGTTCCCCAAAGTCGTACGAGAAAAACGGTACCTCACTTGTGTGGGTCGGCCTAGTGCCCGCGACAGGAAACGGCGCAAAACGCAACGTGGTCACACCTCAATTCCGCAGTGAAAAATGACCCTTTTTTGGCAAAATGTCTAGCCGTAGTTTTTGAACCCTAGCTCTGCGGGCACCTTGGGAAACCTAGCAAACCTATACATGTTTGAAAACTAGACACCCAGGGGAATCCAGGATGGGGTGACTTGACTGCCTCCCACCAGGGTCTGTTCCCCAGAATCCCTTGCAAACCTAAAAAATTGACAAAAAAAACACATTTTCCACACATTTCTGTGGTGGAAAGTTCCGGAATCTGTGTGGATCCACAAATTTCCACCCACCACGCGTTCCCCAAAGTGTTACGAGAAAAACGGTACCTCACTTGTGTGGGTCGGCCTAGTGCCCGCGACAGGAAATGGCGCAAAACGCAACGTGGTCACAACTCAATATCGCAGTGAAAATTTACCCTTTTTTGGCAAAGTGCCTAGCTCTAGTTTTTGAACCCTAGCTCTATGGGCACCTTGGGAAAACTAGCAAACCTATACATTTTTGAAAACTAGACACCCAGGGGAATCCAGGATGGGGTGACTTGACTGCCTCCCACCAGGGTCTGTTACCCAGAATCCCTTGCAAACCTAAAAAATTGACAAAAAAAACAAATTTTCCTTACATTTCTGTGGCGGAAAGTTCCGGAATCTGCGTGGATCAACAAATTTCCTACCACCCAGCATTCCCCCAGGTCTCCCGATAAAAACGGTGCCTCACTCGTTTGGGAGGCCCAAGTACCCGCGACAGGCAAGGCCCCAAAACATATTGAGGCGACATGAAAATTGCCTACCTCAAAACGACCTGGTTTTGCAAGGGGGGGTTACCTGGGTTTTTGGCCCGGTGCTCGGCGGCCACCTAGGGGAACCTACCAAACCCACACATTTCTGAAAACTAGACACCCGGGGGATTCCAGGGAGGTATGGGTTGCGTGGATCCCCCAACGTTTCCTTACCCAGAATGCCCTGCAATCCTCAAATTTAGCTGAAAAAAATCACCTTTTTCACACATTTTTGTGTGGGAAAGTTGTGGCATCACCGGGCTGACACAAATTTCCTACCACCCAGCGTTCCCCCGGGTCTCCCGATAAAAACGGTGCCTCACTCGTGTGGGAGGCCCAAGTACCCGCGACAGGCAAGGCCCCAAAACGTATTGAGGCGACATGAAAATTGCCTACCTCAAAACGACCTGGTTTTGCAAGGGGGGGTCACCTGGGTTTTTGGCCCGGTACTCGGCGGCCACCTTGGGGAACCTACCAAACCCACACATTTCTGAAAACTAGACACCCGGGGGATTCCAGGGAGGTATGGCTTGCGTGGATCCCCTAACGTTTCCTTACCCAGAATGCCCTGCAAACCTCAAATTTAGCTGAAAAAATCACCTTTTTCACACATTTTTGTGTGTGAAAGTTGTGGCATCACCGGGCTGACACAAATTTCCTACCACCCAGCGTTCCCCCGGGTCTCCCGATAAAAACGGTGCCTCACTCGTGTGGGAGGCCCAAGTACCCGCAACAGGCAAGGGCCCAAAACGTATTGAGGCGACATTAAAATTGCCTACCTCAAAACAACCTGGTTTTGCAAGGGGGGTCACCTGGGTTTTTGGCCCGGTGCTCAGCGGCCACCTAGGGGAACCTACCAAACCCACACATTTCTGAAAACTAGACACCCGGGGGCTTCCAGGGAGGTATGGCTTGCGTGGATCCCCCAACGTTTCCTTACCCAGAATGCCCTGCAAACCTCAAATTTAGCTGAAAAAATCGCCCTTTTCACACATTTTTGTGTGGGAAAGTTGAGGCATCACCGGGCTGACACAAATTTCCTACCACCCAGCGTTCCCCCGGGTCTCCCGATAAAAACGGTTCCTCACTCGTGTGGGAGGCCCAAGTACCCGCGACAGGCAAGGCCCCAAAACATATTGAGGCGACATGAAAATTGCCTACCTCAAAACGACCTGGTTTTGCAAGGGGGGTCACCTGGGTTTTTGGCCCGGTGCTCAGCGCCCACCTAGGGGAACCTCCCAAACCCACACATTTCTGAAAACTAGACACCCGGGGGATTCCAGGGAGGTATGGCTTGAGTGGATCCCCCAACGTTTCCTTACCCAGAATGCCCTGCAAATCTCAAATTTAGCTGAAAAAATCACCTTTTTCACACATTTTTGTGTGGGAAAGTTGAGGCATCACCGGGCTGACGCAAATTTCCTACCACCCAGCGTTCCCCTGGGTCTCCCGATAAAAACAGTGCCTCACTCGTGTGGGAGGCCTAAGTACCCGCGATAGGCAAGGGTCCAAACCGTAGTGCGCCTCAACAGGCAAGGGTCCTAAACATAGTGCGCCTCACTACGTTTTGGGCCCTTGCCAGTCGCGGGTACTTGGGCCTCCCACACAAGTGGGGCACCATTTTTAGCGGGAGATCCAGGGGAACGCTGGGAGGTGGGAAATTTGAGTGAGACCGGTGATGCCACAACTTTCCCACACAAAAATATGTGAAAAAAGTGATTTTTTCAGCTAAAATTGAGGTTTGCAGGGGATTCTGGGTAAGGAAACGTTGGGGGATCCATGCAAGCCATACCTCCCTGGAAGCCCCCGGGTGTCTAGTTTTCAGAAATGTATGGGTTTGGTAGGTTTCCCTAGATGGCCGCCGAGCACCGGGCCAAAAACCCAGGTGACCCCCCTTGCAAAACCAGGTGGTTTTGAGATAGGCAATTTTGATGTCACCTCACTACGTTTTGGGCCCTTGCCTGTTGCGGGTACTTCGGCCTCCCACACAAGTGAGGCACCATTTTTACCAGGAGACCCAGGGGAATGCTGGGAGGTGGGAAATTTGAGTGAGCCCAGTGATGCCACAACTTTCCCACACAAAAATGTGTGAAAAAGGTGATTTTTTCAGCTAAAATTGAGGTTTGCAGGGGATTCTGGGTCAGGAAACGTTGGGGGATCTACGCAAGTCATACCTCCCTGGAAGCCCCCGGGTGTCTAGTTTTCTGAAATGTATGGGTTTGGTAGGTTTCCCTAGATGGCCGCCGAGCACCGGGCCAAAAACCCAGGTGACCCCCCTTGCAAAACCAGGTGATTTTGAGATAGGCAATTATGATGTCACCTCACCACGTTTTGGGCCCTTGCCTGTCGTGGGTACTTAGGTCTCCCACACAAGTGAGGCACCATTTTTACCGGGAGACCCAGGGGAACGCTGGGAGGTGGGAAATTTGAGGGAGCCCGGTGATGCCACAACTTTCCCACACAAAAATGTGTGAAAAAAGTGATTTTTCCAGCTAAAATTGAGGTTTGCAGGGGATTCTGGGTAAGGAAACTTTGGGGGATCCATGCAAGCCATGCCTCCCTGGAAGCCCCCGGGTGTCTAGTTTTCAGAAATGTATGGGTTTGGTAGGTTTCCCTAGATGGCCGCCGAGCACCGGGCCAAAAACCCAGGTGACTCTCCTTGCAAAACCAGGTGGTTTTCATATAGGCAATTTTGATGTCGCATCACGCATCACCACGTTTTGGGCCCTTGCCTGTCGCGGGTACTTGGGCCTCCCACAAAAGTGAGGCACCATTTTTACCGGGAGACCCAGGGGAACGCTGGGAGGTGGGAAATTTGAGTGAGCCCGGTGATGCCACAACTTTCCCACACAAAAATGTGTGAAAAAAGTGATTTATTCAGCTAAAATTGAGGTTTGCAGGGGATTCTGGGTAAGGAAACGTTGGGGGATCCACGCAAGCCATACCTCCCTGGAAGCCCCCGGGTGTCTAGTTTTCAGAAATGTATGGGTTTGGTAGGTTTCCCTAGATGGCCGCCGAGCACCGGGCCAAAAACCCAGGTGACCCCCTTGCAAAACCAGGTGGTTGTGAGATAGGCAATTTTGATGTCACCTCACTCCGTTTTGGGCCCTTGCCTGTCGCGGGTACTTAGGTCTCTCACACAAGTGAGGCACCATTTTTACTGGGAGACCCAGGGGAGCGCTGGAAGGTGGGAAATTTGAGGGAGCCCGGTGATGCCACAACTTTCCGACACAAAAGTGTGTGAAAAAAGTGATTTTTCCAGCTAAAATTGAGGTTTGCAGGGGATTCTGGGTAAGGAAACGTTGGGGGATCCATGCAAGCCATACCTCCCTGGAAGCCCCCGGGTGTCTAGTTTTCAGAAATGTATGGGTTTGGTAGGTTTCCCTAGATGGCCGCCGAGCACCGGGCCAAAAACCCACGTGACCCTCCTTGCAAAACCAGGTGGTTTTGATATAGGCAATTTTGATGTCGCATCACTACGTTTTGGGCCCTTGCCTGTCGCGGGTACTTGGGCCTCCCACACAAGTGAGGCACCATTTTTACCGGGAGACCCAGGGGAACGCTGGGAGGTGGGAAATTTGAGTGTGCCCGGTGATGCCACAACTTTCCCACACAAAATATGTGAAAAAAGTGATTTATTCAGCTAAAATTGAGGTTTGCAGGGGATTCTGGGTAAGGAAACGTTGGGGGATCCACACAAGCCATACCTCCCTGGAAGCCCCCGGGTGTCTAGTTTTCAGAAATGTATGGGTTTGGTAGGTTTCCCTAGATGGCCGCCGAGCACCGGGACAAAAACCCAGGTGACCCCCCTTGCAAAACCAGGTGGTTTTGAGATAGGCAATTTTGATGTCACCTCACTACGTTTTGGGCCCTTGTCTGTCGCGGGTACTTGGGCCTCCCACACAAGTGAGGCACCATTTTTACCGGGAGACCCAGGGGAACGCTGGGAGGTGGGAAATTTGAGATGGACTTCAGTATGGATTGTGGTGGACAGGCCTTCAAGGTTAACCCACAATTGACACCACTATGGTACACCTGCTTGTGCTAAGACATCAAGCCTTCTAAGGTCTAGTGGGGCCTTCTACGGTCTAGCATGGGAATGTGCTCCCTTAGTACAGTGGTGTGGTGGACTGGTCATGAATGCGGAACCCGGTTCCCCAGTTCCAAATTCCACAGCTCTGGCCATAGTGCCACATCCCCACTGAACACCATACTTGCCCACTGAGAGAAACTCGCACTGCCTTCAGCTATAACCTAATTGTGCCCGCTATAAACACTTGGATGTGGCTCAATTCAAATTATGCACTTGATAAGAGTAATATGCTGCTTAAAAAAAAAAAAAAAGGCAACTACTCGTAGGGAATGCAAAGCATGTGAAATGTAAGCAGAAACAACATGGTTACCTAAACGATCTCTCACTAACTATTCAGAAATCAGCGAGTGGTTTCACCTGAAAAGTTATGGACATGACTAGAGGGCCCTGAAGGGAACCGTTTCACTGTCCATTGCTTACATCCTTACAAAACGTAAGCAGTATGGTATAAAAAGACCACATCCATAAACACAGAGCCATGGTACACATTGGGGCCGATTCACAGAACTAACTTAAGACAAAATCCTAAACTTACTACTTTTGGTATTCACAGAAGTTAGGATTTTGTCTTACGTTTGTCTTAAGACAAACTTAATACAGACTTAACACAGACTTAAGACAAACTTAAGACAAACTTAAGACAGACTTAAGACAGACTTAACACAGACTTAAGACAAACTTAAGACAAAATCATAACTTAAGTCTGTCTTAAGTCTGTCTTAAGTCTGTCTTAAGTTTGTCTTAAAAGAAACTTAAGACAAAATCCTAACTTCTGTGAATACCAAAAGTAGTAAGTTTAGGATTTTGTATTAAGTTAGTTCTGTGAATCGGGCCCAACGTGTTTTCCAATCCACCCATCAACCAGGTATTGCAGTACCTCCAGGAATGGTACACTCTCCCAACCTGGAAACAACAATGCTCTTCAAAGAAAGACGAGAAAATGAAAGTAGCACTTCACTGGCCAACTCTGTAAAGTGATGCTGGTGTATTTGGATGCAAAAAAAAACAATCGGCCACTTTGCAACCCCTCTGTCTTGCTATTAGTTAGGTATCATATAAGAAATTCTATTTCTCTACATGCTGCTGCACTTTGGATTTGAAAAACTAAAAAGAAGGGCATTTCTCGGATCCATTTCACAGGGAAGCAACTAGAAAGACGAGCGTTTTTCAAATTTGGATCCATTTCACAGGGAAGCAACAACAGGCACACACGAACGAAGCCGAGCCTCGTGGCATGCCTGGGCATACCAAAGTGCCCCCACCCTAACCCAAACCCACCGATGCAAAAATCATGCTGCTGCACTTTGGATTTGAAAAATTACAAAGAAGGGCATTTCTCATCATTTTTGGATCCATTTCACAGGGAAGCAACTAGAAAGACGAGCGTTTTCAAATTTGGATCCATTTCACAGGGAAGCAACAACAGGCACACACGAACGAAGCCGAGCCTCGTGGCATGCCTTAGCATACCAAAGTCCCCCCACCCTAACCCAAACCCACCGATGCAAGAAACCCCCCTCCCCAGCCCCAAAACTCATCTTTACTCTCCGTGGCGCAGGAAGCAAATGGCTTCCTGCGCCTCGGAGAGCAAAGGGAAACCTCCAATGACGTCAGCGCGGCTCGCGCGCTGACATCATTGATGACGCGGGGGGAGGCAGGGGAAGGTCTTCCCCTGCCTTCCCAGTAAAATAAAAAAGATCAACCACTCACGGGGGAGCGCCTGCGCTTCCCCCGTGGGTGGGTGTCAAGACGAGATGGTCTCGTCATGGGCACAGCGCGACTGTGCTCCATGACAAGACCATCTCGTCATGGGCACAGAAGGGGTTAAAAGCCAAAAAAGCAGAGATAAAACTAGCACCCTATCAACAACAGGGTGCTAACATGCAAATTTGCATGTTAGCACCCTTTAACTCTACGCTTCCCCTTGCATCTCTAATGAGATGCAAAGAGGGCGTTCCAGAGTAAAATAATAGGAGAAATGTCGCTAAGCGACATTTCTCCTATTATTGAGAATATCGCTAACCCTGTTAGAGACAAAAAAAGCAGTGCTAACCGCGGTTAACGCTGCTTTTTTACGTCTGGTATTTTTCTGACTTAGCCATGATATCCTATGGAAGGAGGATATCATGGCTAAGTTTGTCTGTCCCTCTCAACAAGCTAACCTGAGATTATCGCTGGGTTTCCAGCGATAATCTCACGTTAGCGCTAGGATTTTTATCGCTAAGGAGATAAGCGTTGCTAATAGCACGCTATCTCAGTGATAAAAATCCACGCTAGCCGGCGATAATTATCCTAGCGCTAAATGCGCTTAGCGATAATTATCGCCGGTTGTTGTTGATATGCCCCTAAGTGCTTTGGCAAATGTATTTTAACGTGTTTCAGCCGCCACTCTGCCTTGGTCACATACGCTGCCGCCATGTTGAGTGCTCTGGTTTAAGTGCTCACATGCCCTTTCTCAGTGTTAACATATAAGAAATACGTCTTACTCAAATTCCTTCATGTTACACATGTGTGAAAAGAACAAAACCTAAAAACTCGTGATTTTACATTTCATATTATTTCTATGTGACTAAGGAAATTACTTTATATTTTATTTTTGAATTTCATTGCTAGCATGGCTTTGTTAAGTACATTTGGCAAAGGCAAAAAGTTGCTTCCCCCTACAATCTGGCCCTAGTGTGCCTATGCTTAATTGTTATACAATATCAATACATCATATTATCAATTTATAAATAAGCAACCTCATATTCTTCATAGGTTTCTGTAAAGATCAACCAAAAATAAACAACAAATCTTACCCCTATTTTACATGTGTGGTGAATTCCTTAATGGTTTCTCAATTTTGTTACTCTATCATGCCCAAGTGGGCTCTTTCCTGAGGCCCTAGCAGAAACATTTTTCTTGCGCCCACTTAGCCCCTTACAGGAAATGAGAGAAGTCCGAATTTATGACCATTGTACTTGCAGCTTCTCTACACTACCTATCCTCAGAAAAAAGGGAAAATCTGAGAGAAAATCAAAGAAAAATTGAGAAAAAAGTGAAAAGGGAAAAGGAGAAAAACCAAAGTAGGACTGTGTGAACAGTTCAGGTCTGTATTACAGATGTGTATCTAACTCTTCTTCCATAATAAAATCGTTACCAGTTTTCAACCAACATTCTTTCCGGTGTCCAAAAACAGTCATAAAATCATTGCTCCCAAATTCACAGGTGTTTCCTCTCGGGCATGACTGAAGTGCTAATTCTTGCAGCTTAGAGCAAAGCAGCGTAAGCTCTCCACCACGTTTTGAATCTGCGGGGCACATTTGTGCACCTGTGGCCATGGAGATAAAAAGAGGGCTGCGCTAATTTAGCTTTGAAGCCTCCCAAGCATGGTTCTTGCACCCTACACTCTTGCTCCCTATTCAATCCCACTGAAATCTCACGGTCCAATTTTAAGATGAGGTTTGACTCTAACTTTTTTTGTTGTTTTTTCTGTTACCTCCTCCAAATTTTTGGAGAACAGAATCAATCACAAAACATCTAAGCTCTCTGCCATTATAGCCATTTTTCTACGCAAAGTGACGTTTGACTTGTCCTTATATTTTATTGACCTGACATGTTGTAAAACTCACTTGTAAACCTGATGAAGTGTGGTTCTCATATTTAAGCCCACACAAGCATACCAGTACATGTATAGCACACTCTGTGTTGCAATTGTATGCTCCTCTGATTTTTTGGGGGCTTTACTAAATGGTGCATCAAAATGTGTTCTGTTGAAACCATACTTTTGCATTTGCAGAATCCTTGACTAGCTTTTAACCAATTATCACTGTTACTCATTTCTGCGCTGCTCTTTACTAGTTCATCGTGCATGGATTGCGCTCTTCTAAGCGTAATGCCTGGTTTGTTGTGGCACCAGATGGCCAATAGTTGGATCATTTTTTGTTAGATACCAATATTTATTCATTATTTTCCTTATGACTCCTTCCTCTGACAAACTGAAATGGAATTGCCCTACCTTCTTTTTGGATTTGTCCCTCCTAAATAGCATAGCTTCGTCTTCACCTTTTCTGTAGCTTCCTACATATCCTCTCTTTAGAAAGGTTGCCACCATTTCTATATGTGCCTTCTCAAATTCTTTTTGTTTTGTTCACTATAGTTCCTTCACAATCAGAATGATTCCCCATAAGGTATACTATTCATCAAATTTCTAGAACGGAAGCTGCTTGCATGCAGAATAATATTACCTGCCGCTGTTTGGCTATATAGTTTTGCCTCCAGTTTTTTTTATGTACACTTCTTGATCTAGAAACAAAACTTAAGTACAGCTTATGGAACGAGCGAAATGTAGGCTCAAGTTTTTGTGTTTGAATTTTGCCACAAATTAGTAAGTACTTTCTTCAGACCCTTTTCTTTTAACAAGAGGGCATCTATGTATCTGACCCACGTTATAAGGTGCTTATTCCAATCATCCGCATGGGCGACCTGGAGCATGTGGTCCTCTTACCTGCCCATATGCAAATTAGCATAGCTGTGGGTGAAGGAGGTTTCCACAGCCCTTCCTAATAACTGTTTGCACACCTCATTATCAAATAAGAAGTAATTATTTTCAAGAAACCATTTAGTCATTTTAACAACATTTGGTTATGTTTCAACAATTTCAGTGTTTTTGCACATAGGAAATGCTCTATTGCTGGTAACCCATGAACACACCCTATGCTGGTATATAAAGATGTTACATCTATTGACATTAATATATAACTCTCCTCCCATGGGATATCAAACATACTTTTCAGGAAGTACTCTTTGAACATAAGAATAAGATGGCATATCTTAAACATATTTCTTCAAAAAGTGATCCACACATTTTGACTTATTTTCAAATGAACTATCAATGCTGAATTAATAGGTCGTCCGGAAAGCTTAATTAGGTCCTTATGAACTTTGGAGATCAGAAAAGTGGCATCCTGGGATAATCTTTCCTCAAAAACGTGTTTTTATTCTGCAATAGCAGGCCTTCATTCCGCCACTCCCATAGTTCATTGATATTCTCTCTCTTCACTTCACTCACTGCTATGTTTGTTATTCTCATGTAGCATTTATCATCCCTCACCTGTTTACGTGCTTCATCTATATACATTTTTAACAGCCATAGCACAATATTATCTCCTTTTTCCGAATTCCTTACTATTCATTCCTTTTTGTCCTTCAATTTCTTTATCAAGGTTTCAAAGGCTTTGCTTTGGTCACTGTATTCCAGTCACCTCTTGTTTGTTGTGATGTACACGTTTTCAATATCCTGTGTCACTAATTCCGCATATATGTGATAGAGCGCTCGACGCTCTGAAATTTGTAAGAAGTGCATTATACTCATATACAAACTGCACTCATATATTCGATGTTTTGTTGAACTTTGTGCATGTTAAAATGAAGTTTATGTATCCTCATGTTAGAATCAATAGAGTGAAATTGTGGCGCTTTTGCAGGATTGATAAGTATTTTACACGTGTTTAGAGAAAACATGTAATTGTGCACGTATATAATGATTAGTAGATAAATCAAATGTATTCACTGTTATAAGATTCATATAAAGGCCTGTATAATGAGTGCATATTAAAGGACGTTCTTAGGTTAGCCAGAATTGTAGGCCTAACTTTCGTTTTTCTTAAAGGTTTCATTTCTCCTCGTTTGCTCTTAGGTCAAGAGCTAATCAAAATGTATGCGTATAGAAAGTTTTCTTTTCACCCCTACTGTAGGTGCAGGAATTTGACCTCGTTATTTTAGATTTAGGGAGATACATGGGAGGAACGGAATGCCTTTGTAAGAGCTCAGAGAAAGGGAAGGGAGGACACCTTCCGTGCCTGGTGAAACTTGGGAACCAAGGTCGACCGACAAGGCTGTGAAATGAATTGGACTTTGTGGAAAGTTACTCAAGAAGGTGTTCACGGAATAATGCACCATGTGACCCTTTAGGGATGTAACTTTGTCTTTTTGTAATAGGCACAGGGACAGATTTGCAGGACTTCTGCTTTTTACTGAGGAAGGAGAGCATTTTAGAAGGAGCTCTGTGGGTTTACGCTACTTGACCCATTTGATGTGAGTGTACTTCTTAGGAAGTCAACACGTGCTGACATCTTTTGGGAAATTCTTCTGGGAGATTAGTAAGGGATGTCACTTTAGAAGTAGAGTAGGGACAGATTATTCTGTAATTCGTAAATACAATTGAAAAAGGATTTGGACACAGTGTCTATACTCTGATTTTGGAATTCATTGTTCTGTGTCTATTGTGCAGTTTGAATTATATTCGTAAATTGGGCTCTGTATTAGTCTTCATGTACCTTTACGCCTTGATTTTGAGGTGTGTCTACATTCTGTTGTTTCTGGCTTTGTAATAAATTAACAAAAATTGGAATTCGGAGTAAGTAATTATTTAGATTGATGGGAGGGGAAAAGTATAATTGGTAAATTGTTTCCTTCCCTCCACACTTCTTAGCAGGTAATAAAGACCATCGGCCGGACACCTTTGAATAAAGTTAGGATAGGAAATTCGGCCCCATCAATTGGTAGCAAATGAGGATAGTTGCCTCTAGAAGTGAGGGGAGTTTTTAGAAAATTTAGAATGGAATTAGACTTGCAGAGCCCAAAAGAGAACCCATGATTGAGAGCAGAGAATGGCCGGCGTTGACAGCGGTAGCGTGGGCATGAATAGTGTGTGTGTGTTATATTGCGGTGAATTGATTGTGTGATTTCTTGCGGAGTTGGAATGATAGGCAATTGAACGTGAAGTTATTGGTTTACTGGTCCGAACACGTGCGGATCAGGAAGTTTGGAAATCAGACTCAAGAGAAGTCCAAGATCCCGGGATAGTTTTGTACTGTAATTGTCTGATCATTAAGTGGGTGTCGTGGAGCGCTATCGACGGCTCACTTGGGGTAGGGAACTTTGTGTGAGTGGATTTCATAGAGCTGTGTGTGGAAAACCTCAGGCTAGGGGTGGACTACAGCAATTTGTGTGACTGATGCAGGTCGTGGGTCACGGAAAGAAAGAGTTCTTGAGTGGGTGTATACTATCGATCTTTTAAATGACAGACGATTACTTGGTTTTAGGTAACTGTGAGTTACTGTGGCTGCCCGTTTATTATCTTTTTGGGTAATCAGTTACTTGGTTGTGTGAATCTGAGAGCGAATGCACAAGGTGAAATTGTGAAGAAGGGTGAACCGCTGCGGAGAAGAAACGGTGACATCAGAGAGTGCCACGCTGTGATAGGCCGGTTGGTGTAACGCTGCGCTGGGATTGGAGGGTTTTCGGTGAAATTTTGGAAACAATTTTTGTAACAATTGAGATGTTTTAAGTTATTGCAAGACCTATTTAGGGGCCATTCAGGTGTAGTGACTCAGGTTGGGGAATAAGCCCCGCCAGAGGATACCCCGACACATTATATGGCAACGAATGTAGGATTCCATACCATAGTATGGCTCCAAAATTGGCATAAGATTACAGAAAAGGAAGGAGAATTGGCTTTTCCATGATATGTGTCATTTCGATTGGATGTGCTGTAGCAATTGAGAGGGGTGATGTCTTCATTAAAACCTCCACCTAGACCTACACAATTTGAGGCACTAGATGCATGGATGCGGGCAGCACAAGCTAGGCAAAGAGAAAATTCCCAGGGAAAGATGAGAAAAGCAATGAAGTTGTATCAGGATGCTAGGTGGGATGCTCAGTTGAAGAAATGGAGAGTGGATACCATAGAAGGAGAGAGGCTGTATCCATTGTCACTGCAAGGAGCTAGTGGATGGACAGGAAATACAGAAGATGACAGTGACACAGATGATAGCTTGCTAGACAGATTGTTGGCAGATCGTCCTCCACCTTACAATCCTCTGTCGGAGGAGGGAAGGCAAGGAGCTGTGGAGAGAAGCCGAGACGGGGTGGGAACTGCCTCGACAGGTGTAAGTTCGGGAGTGGTGGGATGAATTTCAATAGGATCAGAAGAAGAGAATACTGAGATGAGGGGGACTAACTGCGACATTTGGCTACCAGAAGCCCTTGCGGTGCCGGTTACCATTGGACCCGTAGTCTCGATATATAATCTGAGTATGGGAGAGAGGGGGAGTCAACAGCAAGGGGGAATGAGTGTGGACACTATCTCAGGAGGAAGTCCTACAATGGGAACAAGCGCACCCGCTGGGCCTGTGGAGACTAGTACCCCGTTGGCAGCAATGGCAGACCCTTCAAGGGTGAGTACAGGATCGGAAGTGAGACGAACAGGAGTACTGGCAAATTCTAGGTCAGAAATACGAATGTGGGTTCAACCAGTACGGGAGAGTATGAGGAGTTCAGCTGAAACGGGAATGAGACAAGAGGCATTTAGAACACGACCTGGTGTCTTGAATGTTGGATTGGAAAGTCACTTGAGAGTCATAGTTGTGAACGGGAAGGCTGGCGCAGCATCCAAGGTGAAGGGATGGAAGAGGGTTGGAGAAGTTGAAGTTGTGATAGAGAAGGACCGTATAATGTGACAAATCGAGGAAGAACTGAAGTTTCATTGAAAGCAAAATTGTTGGATGTGCTGAAATTGAAGGCAGAGGTTGATGAAGTGATCAACGGGAATCTGCCACTGGAAATAATATATCTCTATGTATCTCTATGAGCCAGATGAATTGCTATTTGTGGCTAAGGATGTCACTAGGAAAGCGAAAAGAGCACATAAAGCATTGGTTCAGTTGGCGAGGAAGTACGATGTGGATTTGACATGTTTCAGGGAAATCACAGGTTCAATTGTCCAGATCAGGAGCTAGAGGCAAAGAAAATAGTAGGGTTGAAAGCGCATATTCTAGAATTAGTCATAGGAATGAGGGCATGCAAAGAACTGGATCGGTGGGAAGAGAAGTGGTACAAGAAAAAGAATGTCAAGAAAGGGATAGGAGATACTCCACCATTCGGAGGGGGGCCAGAGAGAGTAGGAAACTTCCCGTTACAGGAAGTATAGAATGGAGGGTATGTTCATGTGCCTTGGAGCAGGTGTGATTTGGCTTCCTTTACAAATGATTTCCCTCGGCTGAGGGAAAAGCCTGCGGAGTGGCACAAACAGAGTGATCGGTTTGTGAAGATTTCTAAGGTTCTGTGGATAGATTTGAATACCCTATTTGACATAGTGGTCCGAGGGGATTTGTGGGCGGCTTGCAAGATCACAGTTGAGTGGCCCACTTCAGAACCAGCTAGAGATCCCGAAACTCATGGCCCATTGGCAGAGGTGATGAAAACATATGAAGAGGCAATCACTTGGCTCCAATCCATGGTATCCCCTCGAACTATTAATTGGCTCAAGATTGATTGTACTACCCAGGAGCCGAAAGAATCAGTGTATGATTATTACGAGAGACTCCTATTGGCCTTTAGACAGCATAGTGGCCTAGATGCCCATGAACAAAAATATATGGGACAGTTCTTCTCGAAAAAAAATTTGAATTGAGGGGTGAAATAAGCTTGATGATTCAGCAACATTTGATGTGCTGGCAGAATAAGTCAGTGGATGAAATTCAGCGTTATGCCAAGTACTGTAGTGATCAGGTAGAATCCACACATGGGAAAATGAAGGATATGTTGATAATGGTACAGCTGAGGAATGCTGAGAGACCAGACCTAATGCAGGGGAATGGAGGTACAATGGGTAGACAGCAAGGGAGTGGTCGAGGAATGGGACAAAACATGACGGTCCCCCTCAGGCAGGGAAGAGGACTAGGAATGGATACAGGAACAGAATGGGTTAACCCAAGAAGAAACACTGCTTGTCATTACTGTCACAAAATCGGGCATTGGAAGCTTGAGTGTCATCTCAAATCCCGCCAATCAGATGCAAAATGAGGAAATTGTACTGGTATCTGATGGACTGAACATGGTGACTAGGCCTAAGTCCATGTATGGGGAGGCTTGGAACCTCAGGTGCAGGTGCCTAAACCCCCTCGGATTTCTGCAGGAAACTATGTGTATCAGCAAATGCCTTTCATTGAATTGACTGACTGCTATGATCATAACACATCAGAAGGAAAGTGCGAGAAGGGGGATGAGGACTGCACCTTGGGAGCAGTCTTAGAGGTAGATCAGAGAGGCCCTTTTGTGGAGGGTGATGTCAATGGTCATCTAATTACATTTCTAATTGACACTGGTGCAGCCCGATCTACTGTGAGGTCAGCGGTAGTTCCAAATTTGTCACTCTCTGGACAATCGATCCAAGTGGTAGGAGTTACCAACCAGAAGTTGACTAACCCTTTAACCAATGAGCTACCTATTAGGATGTGACCTCTTGTGCAAATGTACCATCTATTGTACTCCAAGGGGGGTGGAATTACAGACCTATGATGACGATGCTGCTTTTAAAATGGCACAGCAGAACTTGTGTGCGGAAATGTTTATTGTACTAACAAAAGATGAGTTACCAATGGATCTGAGGGACTCTGTGAATCCTGTGGTGTGGGATTTTACAGGAGAGGAGATAGGTTTGATCTGAGGAGTCGAACCTGTCAAGATACAGGTCAAACCGAATGCAGACTTTCCAAGGACACCTCAGTACAAGTCAACACCGGAGACAGTGGCGGGAATAACTCCAGTGATAGAATCTATGATTGCTCAGGGTATACTGAAAGAGATTAGAGGGAGCCCCTGTAATTCACCTATAATGGGGCTGCAGAAACCTAATGGCAAGAATAGAATAGTGCAGGATTTGCGACGGGTTAATGAGATTGTGATACCATGTTGTCCTGGGGTACCAAATTCAGCTGTAATTTTGTTTCAAATACCCTGTGAAGCTGAATAGTTTAAGGTCATTGAACTATGCCAAGCATTCTTTTCAATACCTTCTCACGAGGAGAGCCAATTTTTGTTTGCTTTCCAGCTGAAGAACCGTGTTTTAACATGGTGCCGTATCCCACAAGGGTATACAGAAAGTCCATCTATTTTTAATCAAATTCTGAAAAAGAATCTTGAGGGTCTGACAATGCCACAGAATTCGGTTCTCGTCCAATATATAGATGATCTTCTGGTCACCCCAGAGACAGAAGATACTGTGGCTTTGTTGAATCATCTGGCAGAGAATGGACACAAAGTGTCCCCAGGCAAACTTCAGTACTGTTTGTCTGAAGTTCAGTATTTGGGGCATCGAATTGAAAAAGGGAAAAGAAAGGTGTCACCAGAACGCATAGAGGCGATTTTGCAAATGGGTACTCCAAAGATGCAGAAGGAAGTCTGAATGTTTTTGGGAATGGTCGGCTATTGTCGACAGTGGATCCCAAATTTTTCTCTGCAGGCAAAACCTTTGCTAAGACTAACACGGAAGGATGTGAGTGATCCGGTACCATGGGATGACGATTGCTTGAGGGCCTTCTGGGAGCTGAGGGAAAGCTTATGTCGTGCCCCAGCTCTGGGAATGCCTGATTATAACAAAGCATTTTCGCTTTTCTGTCACGAGAGAGAGGTGTGCGCATTGGCAGTGTTAACTCAACCACATGGGGGTGCCGGTAGACCAGTGGCCTATTTTTCAGCCACCCTAGATCCAGTGGCTTCTGCGTTACCTGGATGTCTCAGATCCGTTGCTGCAACAGGTGTCAGCATTGAGAGATGTGAAAGTATTGTGATGAGTCATCCCCTTACAGTATATGTCCCGCACTCAGTGGAACTCCTGATGACGAGAACCGAAACTCAGTACCTGACTAACAATAGGCTCACCAAGTATGAGCAAGTTATACTGGAATCTGAAAATGTTACTTTGAAAAGATGCTCTAAGTTAAACCCTGCCACGTTGATGCCATACCCTCCTATTGAAGGAGAAGCTTGTGAGGAACATGACTGCCTAGATGTGACTGAACTCTCTACTAAACCCAGACCCGACATTGTCGATGAACTCTTATCTGAATCTGATCTGGTCCTTTTTTTTAGTGGGTTCATGTTTAAGAGACAATGAAGGTTGTTTGAGAGGAGCTTTTGCTGTTTGTACTATTTCTGGAGTTGTGGAAGCCACTTGTTTACAAGGAGTATACTCTGCACAAGTGGCAGAAATTATTGCTCTGATACGTAAATATTTCATTTCTGATCGAGTCAGAGTGACTATCTTCACCGACAGTCAGTATGGGTTTGGAGTAGTTCATGACTTTGGGCAGCTATGGTCACAGAGGGATTTCTTGACGTCATCAGTATCTCCCCTCAGAAATGGGGAATATGTGAGACAACTGTTAGAAGCATTACAGAAACCGAAGGAAATAGCAGTGGTGAAATGTGCAGCTCACGGGAAGGGGGAGGATTTTTTCACCAAAGGAAACCGCTATGCTGATGAAGTGGCTTGTTTTTGTGCTAAACATGCTTGTATTTTTAATGGAGAATATGTGGGAGAGAGCACAGAAAAGACCGAGCTCAGCATGATGTTGGCTATGGGCGATACCTGGGATGAGATTGAGAGACTGCAAGAGGAGGTCCCTGAAGAGGAGGAAGCAGCATGGGTTAGAGCAGGTTGTGAGAAAAGAAGTGATGGTATTTAGGTGTCAACAGATGAAAGAACAGTGTTATCTAACTGTTTATTGACTCCTTTGGCGAGCCCACTTGGGCATGATTGAGTAACATAATTGAGAAACTATTAAGGAATTGACCACACTCAAGTAAAATGGGGTAGAATTTCTTTGTTATTTTTTGTTGATCTGTACAGAAAACTATGAAGATTTTGAAGTCACTTATTTATATATTGATAAAATAATAAAATGAAATGGCATAACTTTTTTGAATAAGTCCACTAGGCCAGATTGTAAGGGGAAGCATATTTTTACCTATGCAACATGCACTTAATGAGCCCACGCTAGCAATAAAATTAAAAATGTGAATTATAGAGTGATTTTCCTAATTGTACAGAAATAATATGAGATGTAACATCACAAGTCATCAGGTTATGTTTTTTCAAACATATGTACCACAAAGGAACTAGATTAAGAAGTATTTCCTTTATGTTAACACTGAGAAAGTGCTCATAAGTGCTTAAAACAGAGCACTCAACATGGCAGCCCCATATGTGAGCAAGGCCAAGTGGTGGCCGAAACGCATTACGGCAGAATCTTAATAAGTAATCAATTGTTCCACTGTGGTGTGTAGTGATGGGCCCCAGGAGGTGTGTCGGACAATAAAACACATGGACACTTTGAGCTTGATTCACAAAGGGCCTCCACACTCTTAGCAGAGGCCCTGCATTTGTGGGCGAGTCTCCACACTTGGGGACGAATTTCTGCATTGAGAATTCTCATTGAGGAGATTCCGCCCCCAGTAATGAGACTCCCCCACGACTGCATGACCTCTGCCAATAGCGCGGAGGCCCTTTGTCAATCAGGCCCTTTAATTTTTACACTGTGGAAAAAGACCACCCTTCACACGTGGTCCATCTTTTTATTCAACCTCAGGACACCAGGCTGTACCATCACCTAGATGCCCGCAGGCTATATACAGAGGTGCGATATTCCAACACGTCTTTCCCTCCCCTCTGTGCTATGAACTAGTTGGGTGGGTCCTTGCAACCCACAACACTACATCCCTCCCTTAGTCAAGAGTAACAAAAACAACCAAAACAAGTTTCAACACATGAATTGTACTAACTAAAACAAATAATAATTCAGTTTGCAAACAGGAGGTGGAGGAGGCAGTCAACAGTCTGACAAAAAATCCTTGAGTTGTTGTGATAGGGCAGGCTTCACCCTAAGCCTATCGCACAGCATTGTCATGCTGAGTTAGACAGGGAACGGGACCGGATCGCGAGGAGGAGACCTTACCTGACTGCTTTGTGCATGTGGGGGAGAGTGTGAAGCAAAACTAGAAAGAGGTGGTGCCAAACTGCTTGCATCTCTCTGGTCAGTGACAGTTAATTCATCCTTTGAATCGGCCTCATCTTCCTGGCTGTCCCCTCACAATTCTGGATTAGGCTGGGGCGCTAGGTGGTGCCGAACCAAGATGGCCACACTGATGTGAGGCTCTGGACGCCTGACCCCGTTCTCCGATAATTATCCGCACAAGGACCCCTCGCCCACGAGCGCACTGCATGGCAAAGTGAGCTCCTTTTGAGGACGTAGACTCGCTGAAAGTTTGGAGGTGCTGCGCAAATCGGCGCTGGAGATACTGGGTCCGGACCTGTCTTGCGAGAGAAGTGTCCCTCTCCGACGGAAGAACTCAGCGGCGACGGGGACTACTCGAGCGCCGCTGCGGCCATGCGGCTTTAGGCCTGATGGTAAATTGGGAAAGCTGAGACACTTCTGGGCGAAACGATCGCTGACAGCACAGGGCAGCGAAGATAAGCACTTGGCTGGGTGACACTGGTGGACGCCCTGCGACCGACGATCATATGTTTTCGTTACCCTAATGTGACGGAGCTCATTGAGGCTGGTTGGGGACTCGGAAGGTGGAGATTCGGCGAGTGAGATGGCTGGGAGGCCCCCGGTGCACTACTGGGTCAAGGTATGAGCCGGCGCAGGATTGGCAGGAGGCTGAGGTGCTGATTGCCCCGAGCAGGGGTTTGGAACCTGAGAGTGTGACACACACGAGTCGCGCCCCCCCCTTGAATACACACGGTGACCCAGGCGAGGCATAGATACGGCACTGCCTGGCCCGCGGGCTGCGAGAGGACGGCCTGGGTGGTATTGCGGGGACCTTACCGGCGGTCAGCGGTGCTGTGTAGCACATCCGTGCCTCCCGAGTGCAGTGCCGGCAACCCCAAATGCCAACAAGTAAAGAACAAGAACCCCAAAAGGTGCACGACAACGCACAGGCAAGATGTAAATTGCAGGAACGCAGAGAGCGTAACGGGTCTGGCGCGTTTGGATGCCGTGTGGGCCCCCGCTGCACTGCTGTGCCTCGAACGATCAGTTGTGAAGTGCGGATACGAGGCATGGAAGGTGCCCTCCCTGGAGGAATGAGGAGACCCAGGTGGGACATAACAGAAGCGCTGACTGACCTGCGGATTGCATAGAACCGGCCTGGGCGGTGCAGCGTGGCACTGACCAACGGATGGTGGTGCTGTGTGGCGCATCTGCATCCCCTACACGTAGAGCGGGGAACCCCACAACAATAAAGTCATAAACACGAACAAGCGCGACCAAATCGCGGGGCAGCAGGGCGCATAACGAACCGGCTTGGCGAAGTGTGGTGGGCGCCTGACGGCGGAGCTCTGGTGAGCCGGCGTGGGCGCTTCGCTGTTGTGGCAAAGGCTGAGGTGCCCGCTGGAGCACCGCCAAGACCCATAGTGCCCGCTGGAGCACCGCCAAGACCCATAGTGGCGAGATTGCTAAATTACCGAGACCGCGACATGGCCCTGCGGAGAGCGAGGGATATTCCGAAGCTGCAATACGATGGGAACACGTTCTCCATTTACCCAGACTTCACTGTTGCTGTCCAGGAACCAAGACGGAAATATCTTCCGGTGAAACAAAAATTGCGTCAGGCGTATGTCGAGTATGCCTTGTTATACCCAGCTAAACTGCAGATACGACACCGGGACTGCACGATAATCTGCACCAACCCACAGCAGGCGGAGGAGTTCCTCCGGTCCTTACGAAGAACATCCCCAGCACACGAGAACAATGCTGTGTGTCCGGGATCGCACTCACCCATGGGCGATGACTGAACGCTATGCACCATCGTCATTGATTGCTTAGAAAAGAAACAGTGTTTGGCAGCTCCGCGTTGTGATGGCTCTCGGGGGGAGGGCACCCCCGCGGCGCATTGAGGTGGCCACGACATTGCACGAACTGGATGATGCCGGCTCGGTACGCTGGGCCGCCGGACGATTGCCTGAACAGAGGAGGTCCTGTGCCTGAGCGGTCGCCGACAGATGAGTACCTTACACTGTGTTTAGGCAGTCACTTTGAGATGCTGGGTTGGGGGGGGGGCCCTGACGCTGCAAGTGCCGCGCTGTTAAAGGTTAGGTTGACTTGCCTCGATTGTTGGACTACACTGGGCTTGAAGGTGTCTGCATCACAGGGTCGGGCTCCCTCTGCTCTGACCCTCCTCCATCCCAGCTTCACTGGGGAGGGCACAGAGAGTTCTACTGTACGGTGGGACAAGAGGGTTTAAGAGGCACACCAGCGCCCCACTGAGGGAGGTCCCCTATACCCAAAGGTTAAGGGCTTGAAAGGGCCTTGTGACCAGATTGCCTTTATTTGGTTTGTATTTTATTGTTTACTTACTTGTTTAATGTTATGGGGGAGGGGTGAGGAGGGAGGGTTCAGGGATGCCGGCGCATTTGGGGCTCCGATGTGGGAGGGAAAGTTGGGAGGGAGGGGTGTGGGAGGGCTTCACGGAGATAGGAGAGCTGACAATGGAGGGAGTAGACTTGGATACACTTTAGGAGCGTTACTGCACTGCATGACAGCGGCTTGTGGGACAATACATTGCATGACTCAGAGGACTGGTAAACCACGCTATAGGGTAACACTAATGCTCCTCCTGGACACTATTACACGACCATGGAGGGGAATCGGAGGAATAGACTGAAACTCTTATCATGGAATGTAAGGGGGTTGCGGGATCCCAGGAAGAAACGGCAGATACTTTCTTACCTTGATCGACATGACGTTAGCATAGTGGCATTACAGGAGACGCACACTGACCCTAGATGTTCCCCCACTTTTGGTAGCAAATGGGCCTCTGATAGGATATTTTCTGCTTACTCCACATACGCGCGTGGCACGGCCATTTTGGTTAAAAGAGGGACCCCCTTTAGAGGCACTGGGGTGCGGAGCGATGAGTAGGGTAGGTTCTGCATGATGTGGGGCGCCCTGGGCGCACAGTCAGTGATTATTGTTAGCTATTATGGACCCAACTTCGACAGCCCCGATACCTTAAATGTATCGGGGACAAATACTGGCAGTGGGGGCCACCCATATACTCTGGGCGGGAGACTTTAACACGGTTTGTGACCCGGTAAAGGATCGCTCCTCACACCTGCCCCATCACTATACGAGAAGCCAGGGTGCATTAAGGGGATTGTTGGAAGGCGGTGGCTTAGTAGATTTGTGGAGACACAGACATTCAGAGAGCTGGGAAGGTACATTTCACTCGACAATACATGAGTCTTGGTCCAGACTGGACTACTGGCTCGGGTCCAGGGGAATGTGCCCTTGGGTGCAGGATGTGGCCCATTTGGCTCGCACCCTGTCCGATCATGCCCCGGTGTGCCTAGTGATCGATGTCCCAACCTTGAACGCCAGTTCCAGGTGCTGGAGGCTTGCCCCGGAGGCGCTGCTCGATGAGGTGTTTAGGACAGAGCTGGGAGAAGCAATAACTGATTTCTTCGAACGGAATAGGGGGTCGGTCGAGCATGTGGGAACACTATGGGAAGCGTTCAAAGTAACCATGCTCGGGATATACATGGCCAAAAGCTTTGGGGTGCTGCGCCACATCCGCAGACGACTACACCGGCTGGAGGAGGCACTTAAAGACCTTGAGGCAGATATTTGGCGGAGTGGAGACGGAGAGGGCAGGGCAAAGATGAGGGAGCTAGTGACTGCATACATGGACACGGTGGACAGGGAGGTGAAGTTTAGAGGGAAATATGCCCAAGCGCGATGGTACGGAGAGGGGGGGAGGCCCGGGAAAGCCTTGGCGCAAGATATCAGACAGCCTCGATATGCTAATTACATACTAGAGGTGGAGGACGAAGAAGGCAATTGCCAGAAAGACAGTGCTCGGATACTGCAGACCTTCACTGATTTTTATGCGGAGCTTTACCGCTCCAAGGGGACCAACGCAGCAGATTTCCCGCTCTTTTTTGGGGACATCACGCTGGGTTACCTAGAAGACAATCAAAGGGAGTTTTTATGTGTCCCCTTTATGACTGACGAACATAGAGAGGCGATTCTCCAGTTACGATCTGGAAAAGCGCCTGGGCCGGATGGTCTGCCGAGCGACTTTTACAAGCTATTCATTGACCAGTTAGCCCCTATTCTGCAGGAGGTGTATGCAGAAGCAATGGAGACACAGGCACTGCCACCCACAATGAGAGAGGCCCTTATCATGTCCATTTTAAACCAGGGAAGCCAGCTAATAAATGTGACTCTTATCGACCCCTGTCCCTAATTAATGTGGATAGTAAAATTCTCACCAAAATGATAGCTAATCGGTTGAACCTCCTGATGGATAAACTAATTCTACCAGATCAGGCGGGATTCATCCCCGGGAGATCCACGTCCCACAACCTGCATACCCTCTTCTCGATAGTCCACCAGGTGGCCCCACAACTGCCGCTTGCGGCGATTTTTTTAGATGCCACAAAGGCATTCGACTCGGTGGAATGGGAATACCTGCACGCAGTGCTTCGATGTATGGGGTTCCCGGTTGGGTTTTCTGCCTTGATCAAGTTGATTTATACTGCCCCGGTGGCCCGTGTGCAGGTCAATGGTCACACATCTAGGGCAATCCCGCTCTCGCGGGGGACCAGACAGGGGTGTCCGCTATCGCCACTGCTGTTTGCCCTGGCGATGGAGCCGCTGGCAGCCAGGGTGCGCCAACACCATCAGGAAAAGGCGCTGCGATGCCTCTTGTGTCCCATTCTGATCTCACTGTATGCGGATGACGTCACCCTGTACGTAAAAGACCCGATGCATAACCTCAATCCGCTCTTGCGGGAATTCGTGCGGTTCGGGGGGCTTTCCGGCATTCACATTAACTGGTCAAAATCTCAGATTCTGCCCCTTACTGCGGCTGCCACCCCCTTTGCGGTCGACTTCCCCTTGGAGTGGTGCGGCTCTACTGTTCGGTACTTGGGGGTGAATGTCACTATGGATAGGGAGGAGCTGATTCGCGATAACTATGGACGCGCCATAGACGCACTACGCGATACAATAACGAGATGGATAGCTATGCCATTGTCCATCGCTGACAGGATCTCCCTGGTTAAGATGATTGTACTGCCTAAGTTTCTTTACTATTTCCTGAACATCCCGTATCATCCCGGCTGAACCTTCTTCTCCACCTTGCGGACAGAGCTCCTACGCCTTGTATGGGGCGGCAAACAGCCACAGATTAGGTGGGAGATGCTGGCCAGTCCATATGCAATGGGGGGGCTTGAGCTCCCTAACTTTGAACTATATTACATGTGTGCACAAGCGCATTATGCGCACTACTGGTTTAATGGCCCGAAATATACGGCCCATGTGGCCACGGAGCACTGGCTGATGGACCCCGTCCCGCTGGAGGGAGCGCTCTTACACCAGACGGCGCAGCGTGAACAGGACCCCACAACTGTAGACTGCACCGTGCGCGCATGGAGATGGATTGCGCGCAAACTGCAAGCCCCAATGATCTACTCCCCCTGGCTGCCATTGACGTTCCATCCCGGACTGACCCTCCTACAGGAGGGTATTTTTAAACAATTCCAGCGACGGCGGGGGACCGATACATGGGGAGACATATACAAGGGCGGGAAGTTCGCTACCCTCCAGCAGCTGTGTGCAGATCCTCCCCCAACTGTGATGGAAACATTCATTTACGCCCGCCTGCGGGAGGGGATACGAGCCTGTACCCCAGACTACCACAGGAACCGCCGGTGCTCCCCCAGGTGCATGCCCTGCTGGGAGCGAAAACTACGTCTCACTTGGTGTCCATCCTCTACAGGTCTGTATATGTCGAACTTGGCACCTCACAGAGTCCTGCTCGAGCTAAATGGGCTAGCGAACTAGGACAGGAAATCACGGACCGTGAATGGCTTTATTGCTGTACGCAAACGGAGAAGGTGTCTGCTAGTTGCAGGTTGCGTATCACGCATTTCAAATTCCTGCAGCGCTACTATTACACCCCTGCTAGACTGTACAGATTTAGGCTGCGGGAGGATGCCAGATGCACTAGATGTCGGACAGATGGTGCTGATATGCTGCATCTGTCCTGGAGTTGCTCGGCCCTCCGGGAATATTAGGAACAGGTATTTGAGGCAGTTGGAAAGATGTTAGATATTTCGCTTCCGCCGTCCCCACTGATGGGCATATCGGGGTATACGGAAAAGCTCCCAGTGCTGCATAGGAAATTCGCCTCAGTTTGCTTCCTCCTTGCTAAATGGAGGGTGGCCTGTAGATGGGGTAGAGGGAGGGCACCTAAATTCAAAGATTGGCTAGAAACGATGATCCTTTGGCAGGATCAACTTGCCTTATACTCTGACCTTCTTCCGCCTGTCTCCCGGCCCCGGGACATCTGGGACCCCTGAAGACGTACTTACTGCTGAACCCATTGCTGCCTGGCGAGGCGGCCCCCTCGTCCCCGATCAGGTAGACAACTCAGTAACGCATGGGGGGAAAGAGGATGACCTTGGGAGTCCCTGGGGGCTGGAGGCTGGGTGGGGCGGCTGACGGCTGTGTCTGACACCCCGGGTTGACGAGACAACACACTGCTCTCACAGGTTTACTAATACCGGTCCCCTACAGAGGCTATCCGGGAACTAGGAAATTTGGTGAAGCTGCACGGCCTGCTGCGGTGCTGGGGTGTTCAATGGGGCTGCATAAAGTGATGATCGTGATGTTGAGATATGCACAGTAACGCACACGCATTTAGGACTGGGTCCTGCTGATCCAGGTTCTCTCAGACTTGTTACGATATTTTCATTCTTGGACTATCTTTTACCGTGAGGCTAGTTGGTAATGTTGTGTTCTATTAAAATGCAAAACCCATATATACTGTGACGCGGCCGGCCCTTTGGGGTTGTCGGCAAACCGCTGTGTACACCTATACTCCTCTGTCTACCATGCTATGCTGCCGGCCCGAAGTGGTTGTAGGTATAATGCCGTGTGATGACACTATCTGCTGAATAAAGGTTTTGAAAAAATAAAAATAAAAAAACAAGTCTGGATTAGGCTGCCATACCCTGGGACTTTTGGGCGCTATCCCTGTGGTGGAGACTGGTATCACTCACACAGTACTCCTGCAAAAACAAATAGATGGAACCTTCCAAATTTTTGTCTGCGGCTGATGCTAGTACACACCTTTCCACCTCTCCATTGGCATGAGGCCATAGTGGTGTGATCCTCCTGTGTTTGACGTTGCCGGACTGAAGATACTCAGCCCATTCTCCGCTGTTGAACGTTGGCCCATTGTCAGTGCAGAGTTGTCCTATCAGCCATTGAGGTAGGTCATGGCTTTTTCCATTTTCTGTATCACTTCTGAGGCAGAGGCTACGATTCCCACCTCGAGGTAGCAAGAGTAGTCATCAATTACGATAAGCATGTAGGTGTCATCCAGCAGGCTACCAAAATCGGTACTCGTGTACTGCCATGGAGTCGTTGGGCCTGCTTCTGGTTGGTCCAGGGGGCTGCTTGCTTGGCAGGCCGTGGAGTTTCTTACAACCGCTTCCACACTTTGAACTTGAACTGCACAAAGGCACTTGGGGTGACTGTGGAAAGTTGGGTTGTGGACTAGAATGTCATCACTCACTTTGAGGACCACAGGTAGTCCAGCCTGTACGTCTTTTATAATGTTTTGGAATACCTCAGCTGCACTCGAGATGCTGAAACTCAGCATGGTGTACCGTCTAAGGCCAACCTGGGTTGAGAATGTTGTAATCGACCTTGAGTCTGGGTGGGTGGAACTTTTCTGATACCCTGACCACAGATCCATTTTGTAGAACCACTGCGACCCTGCAAGTTACCCTAAATTTTCATCTATGGTGGGCGTTGAGTGTCGTTCTCTCTTGATGGCCACATTAGGCCCCCTCATGTGTGTGCAGTTCCGCACTGCGTCGGGCTCTTTTTGGCTATGTAGCGACCACGATTGGTGAGATCATGGGAGTTGGGACGATTTCTTTTTTGATGATGCCCGCCTCTTCAAGGTGTCACAGTTCTTGTTCCACCTTAGGACGGGCGTTGGAATCCCATGCGCCTGTGGTGGAGGGCTATGGGCTTGATTGTTCTGTCGCTATGTAATCGAATGGCTGGGCCTCTAAGGCATCCAATGCCTTCGAACAGAGTGGCAAATTCTTGTATGAGATTGTAGATCTCGCTGGTATGAACACTGAATGCAAACTGTACCAGGCCTAGTTCCTGAGCTATCTGCCATATCATAAACCCACTGCCCTCCAGGGAAACTTACACTTTGGCTTTCGTGGTTGTGTTATGGTGGTTGATGTAAGTGTGGAAAAGTCGGTTAGATTGAGAGGTTGTCTATTGCTGAAGTCAGATACTTTTACATTGGTGGGGCCCAACTTGGGTGGAGAAGGCAGTTTATGGTATAGATAAGCTGCCATAAGATTGATAGAGGCCCCGGTGTCGATGAGGGTGATGACTGTGCAGTTCTGAATTTTGACAATGTATTTGGGAGAAGTGCAGGCTGTGGAGCATAGTGGTTCTATCACATGTACCATATAAATGGTTTCCTGTTCATCTTCATCCATAACACTCACGTCTGTTGTTTCAGACTGTGTTTCAATGGGGCGCACGTCCTGTGGCATGTGGGAAGTGCATGCTTTTGGGGTGGTACAACAGACTTTAGAGAAGTGGTTCATTTTCCCACATGCTCTGCACTTTCTCTCCCGTACTGCGAAATCACACGGATGGGGAAACAGGCCCTAATACCATCAACAGGTTTGGTGGATCTGCTTAGATCCTGGCATCACTGTTTTTGGCCTGCGAGGCTCTTTGCTGATGGCTTTAACAGACTCCACCTTGATCGATTGTTGTATAGCCGTGTCTATGTGTGTTGTACGTGCTTTGAACAATTCTTTGGATCGACCCAAAACAAGAATGTCTTACATCAACATGTTCTCCACGTCCTGATTTCATCTTTCTCGTCTGGCAGGGTGCACGTGCTATTCAGGTCTCGCAGTCATGCATAGAAAACATCTATGAACTCATCATCAGGTTTTTGGCGTGCCTACAGAAGGAGAAAAATGTTCATAGCCCAGGTTTGCATATGGTGCAAAATGGGCAGTAATGGCATTTTTTAGTGTCGTATACATGCGGGGTGGCCCTGCTTCCACGACCATCTTTTTGAGATCTTATGCACATTCTCTACATCCAGGTGGAGTAGCATTGGCCCTCTTTTTCTCCTCTGCTGTGCCAACAGCTCGAAAGTAGGTCTACAGGCATTCGACCCATGCCTTCCACCTTGCTGCCTGAGTGGACGGAGGATGGATGCAGGTGACAGAGAAAGGCTCCAATGCTGGGATGGACGTCATCTTCCTAGAACGACTGGAGCAGGTTCGTGGCGGCGGTCAGAAACCACAACAAAATGGTGCAGGTGCTAGAGCTGGGTGGGCAGTCACTGGGCAACACAGTTGTTGGACACTTGGAGAGGCTTATCTATAGGTAGGCACTCACAAGTCTTTCACAAGAAGAAAGGAAAACCCTCCTCTGGCAGATGTCCTAGGAAACAGCTCTCATCAGCAGGAGCCCATGGACAGGGCAGTACTCCAGGTGGTGTGCGATTGCAGGCAATGCAGAACTGAGGCAACTAGGCAAGCTCCTTCTACCGCACCCACACAGTTGACTAAAGTTCATGGGGGCATGCCAAGCAGGCCTCATGGTTCCAATGTGTCACATGCGCTTCAGCGTAACTGGAGGCCTTGAGAGCGATGTTAACAGCTCACTGCCAAGGGTGTGCGAGGTGTTCTCAGTAAGCGGAGGGGTGGCTGTGGTGCACAGGGCTAGTAGCGGCCTCATTACCAGTGTAGTGAAAGTCCCCAGGAGGTGCGTCGGACAATAAAACACATGGACACTTGAGGTGTTACACTGCGGAAAAAGACCACACCTCGTGCGCGGTCTAACTTTTTATTCACCGTCCCTCCGCATCAGGACGCCAGGCTGTACCATCGTCTGGACACAGGTGGGGTATATACAGAGGTGCGATATTCCAGCATACATTCCCTACTCCATGCTATGAACAAGATGGTTGGGTGCTTGTAGCCCACAACACTACATTCTGGTACCTGGTTTGCTGTGGAATTAACCCAAGGAGATGGATACAATGGAATAGCCGACTCTGAATTATCAGCACCACCCTCATTCTGGTGCACTGCACACTCTGCAGCATTGGGCAGTGTCAGACCAAGCCAAGAATGTATTTTATTTGGATGTTGTCAAAACCCAAACACCCCCTGAAGGTACACACCTGTCTGTAACGTGAAATGCAGCATGGCTCAGCTGGCAGTGTTTGGCCATGAATAGGGACAAGCGGGCTCTTCTGTAGTGTACCTTCTGCATGACACAGATGCAGCCACTCCATGTCAGTGCAACGTTTGCTCCTAAATAGGTATTGTGACGGTGACACATGAAAATGCTGTTGCCTTGTAATCCATTATCAATGTGTATATATATTTCCCAACTGGTAATATAACTTGGAGGATTAAAATATCTGCTGCAGAACTAGATATCTGAACAAGAAAAGGAAGCGTCAGGACTAAAAGCTCGACGTGGACAGATAAGAGGGGCTGGGGCCGGGTTTGGTGGGCTGGGTGGTAGTTTTAGGGATGGGGTAGTTTTTAGGGCTTGGGGGGTCAGAGTTGTTTATAGGGCAGGTGGCTGGGTTTTAGGACTCAAAGCAGGAGGCGGGGTAGTTTTATGTTTTTGGGATGGAGGTAGTTTTTAGGGCTCGGGGTCAGGTTGTTTACAGGGCAGGTGCCAGGGTTTTAGGGCTCAGGCCAGGGGGGTGGGGGTCAGGGGAGTTTTAGGCTTTAGGGGTGAGACTGGGAGTAGTTTTCATGGCTCAGGAGATCGGGTTGTTTATAGGGCAGGGGCCAGGGTTTTAGGGCTCAGGGCAGAGGGGCTGGGTTGTGATCTCTACCACACATCCCTTTACCAATCATGCCTTTAGCACAAATTTGCGTGGTAAAGGAATGCATTGTTTAGACGCTTTCGTTGTTAGGGCTGCGTTGTAGAGGCACTTGCAGTTTAGCCATGCATGCCTCTGTCATGCAACCATGCCCTGTTACTCATACAATCCCCTCCAAATGTATTCTTGTCCGACAGATATTTATATTTTTGAATGATCGCAGGGCTTCTTCAGGGGTGTCTGTAAAAGTCACTTATTGTGTAGGACATTTGTAGGTAAAATTGACCACAAGTTCCATGGTTGCAGTCCAAAAATTTACTAGACTGTGCTAGGTGGTCACTCTAACTGCACTTATCTGCCTCAGAGGACTGGTGAAACCAGAAAACTTGGCACACACTTCTGCCACAGGTTCATGAATCCATTTAGCTCTCACAGTGGTTTTGAAACAGAGATAGCACTCTCATTGACTATTTAGTCCTCTGTGCTGCCTTACAGATTTTGGAAGTTGTAGATTATAGATGTAGATCTGCAATGGGTGCATTAATCCTTTACACATATAATGTGTAACAAGGACCACCCTTTATATCCATGAAGACCAGGTTAAATATTAGATTTGTACACAGTGTGCTGTGGGTTTCATTAAGCAAGATAGAAACCCAGTTCTAATTAGGGAGTCGCACAATCAATGTGAAAATTTAAGCATTCAAGAGAGAAATTCTTAGCTGAATGGGATCAACTCCATGATCGTTCCTTATTCTTCCAATTATTGCGGGCATACTATGGCGCCTCATTACGAGTTTGGTGGACCATGGACTGCCAGACTCACGATGGTGCGGCAATGGCGGTCTTTGACCACCCTTTTACGACCAGGGCGGTCGGGCTGCCCTCGGACCACTGCAACCATCAGATCCCTTGCAGTGGCATGGCAGTCTTGAGGCCGCAGTATGCTTGGTGGGACCGCCGCAGTCCCGACAAGCATATTACAAGTTTTGTTTCTTCAATGGCTTTCATGGCAGTGAGACTGTCATGAAAACCATGGTGGAGAGGAAACCAAGGTTGCTCCACAGGGCCCTCTGTTGCCTCAGGACCATGGGGTGCATGCAGGGGGGCACATGTTGTGCCCCCCTGTGTGCATGCACCCCAGTACCTACACGGCATGGACTGCAGCAATCCATGCTGTGCAGGTACTGATGTTGATGTCCCTATTGCAGTGCCTATTTCATAGGCACCGCCAAAGAACTGCCTGCCAGATTGGAGAAGACTGGGGTTTGGCGGTGTGGGGCTGTCCCAATTCCACTCCGCCAAACTCCTAATGAGGCGCTATGACATGTACCAATATGCGCGGTCTCAACAATACTGCTTATGCTCAATAGTACTAGTGCACAAGATTGTGATTCTAGGCACGGATGCGCTGTTGTGAGCTTCGCGTCCATAGAGAGAAACTTAGGAAACCTGTATTGGCCGAGTATTCACAGTATTGTTGAGATTGCACATATTGGTATGTGACATAGTACGGTCGCCATAATTGGAAGGATAAGGAACGATCGCGGAGTCAATCCCATTGCACTTTAGGCAAACCGTTGTCATAATCCAGACCAGATGTTGGTTGGTTGCAATGTCTCCATAAAGTGGATGGGAAGTCCTTAAAACTCTCAGTAGGTTCTAAGCCAGATGACTAGTTCCTGAGGAGGCTGGTTCAATTACCTAGGGTCAAAACGTCGACATCTTCCCCCTTGGTTCAAAGATCCAATGTGATTGGTATGAAGGTGTAATAACACACAATCAGATCATCATCAAAGTGATATGTTGTACCAGGGTTACAGTGTCTTGTGTTTTAGGTATTTACACACTCACTAGAGGACTGTATGGTCTGCACTGCGTATATATTGTAATACTGATGACTGCATAGATTTTGGAGAATGTACACAAACAACGGAAACCTTGTCAGTCTTTTTCATTTAATATAAATACAATTCATCTACGAATTTCTCTCTGGATGTTTAAATTATCACATCGATTGTGGGATTCCCTAACTAGATGTGGGATTCCCCCTTGCTAAATGGAACCCATGACACACTGTGTACATATCTTAAATATTTACACAGTTACTGTTTTTTCAAATCTGTGACTGACAGCGGTAGGCTACAAACAGCTCTACTGCAGGCACTGAGTCCACTGCTCTGTCTTAGCAGCTATGGTGCGCCACAGTACATTAGCACCTCTGCTAGCAGAGGAAGGCACCTGATCGCTCAGTGGTAATTCACGCTATCGGCTGCTACTGGGCAGTAGTGGTGGGGTGGTGAGGTAGGGGGAGGTTGAAAAAAGAAACAAAAAAGAAAAGGGGCAAAGAAAAAAAGAAACACTTACCTTCCTTGCAGCCGCTTTCCTCCGTCCTCTTCCTCTTCATGTTATCGAAAAAGTAAACACCCCGGCACCGACTCCCCTGACCAACTCCCCTGACCAATCACAACGCTGCAGTGCAGCGTTGTGATTGGTCTAAGCTACGTGGTTTGGTGCTAAGCCATGGAAAGGGAGGCTGGGCATGTTCTCCATCGGGCTGTACAACACAGCCCGGTGGAGAACATGCCAAGTGCGCATGACGGTTTGGCTGGCCCGAGACAGCAGGCCAAACCCTCATACCACCACTCCCTCCCCTGCTCTGCAGGAAGCACGGCCCCACCCGCACCAGCTTTACATAACCAGTAATTAAAAATTAAATGATAATCACGTTGTGATTATCATTTTATGTTTGTTTTGGAGCGATGCTCCTCCGCTTAAGCAGAGGAGCCCTCACTGGTAATTCACCCTGCAGAAGCACTGCTACCATGGTTAAAAGGCTGCATTAAGAAACTTGAAATACCAATCTGCCTTTCAGTTTACAATCATTTTTATAAAACTATCTTGACAGCACTGTAAAAAATTGAAGGATCTGGCAAGAAGAACTGTGCAACTGCCAAGGAGGAACAGCAGCAAAGGCAGGCTGCAGGCTTGTGGCACTGGAGGCTGCTACTGTGCAGGGCAGTGGCAGGCTAGCATCCAAGGGCACTTGGCCACCTATTTCCCTATTTAGCCAAGCGGGGGCCTGCCCCGCTGCATACTAGAGAGGCGACGCATTCAAGAAATCTAAGCATGCATACACATGCCTACAAAAAAGGGTCTGATGGCCCATTTTGATTAAGTCAGAGGTTTCATCACCCACTGCCAGGGTAAAGCAGAGACACCTGCTAGCTGTCAGAGAAAGGAGAGGAGCGGGCGGAAGGGGGCTCCCCACACATTGATCCTCTACTCATCCCAGTCAGGAGTCATCATGCTCCAGCAGCAGCTCTTACCACCGCATCCCATATTGCTGTGAGTATTCATGCTGCAGGAGTACAGCTCCCAGCAGCAGCTGGTGCCCTATCAGTCCGAGTACTCACCCTGCAGCAATACCTCTCACCACTGCCAGCAAAAGAGTTAAATACATGGCAGGACCTGTGAGTATTCTTCCAGTAGAGCACTGCTCCAGCAGCAGTAAGTGGAATCTTGGCTTGTGCATGCACTACTGGCTGTGTTCTTGCCAGCATTCAATGAACCTGGAGTGCCAGGGTCTCAGACATGTTGCTCCAGCAGTGATAGGCTTTGAACAGAGGCAGAAACCACATCCCATGATGCTCTGCCACCTCCCTCTGTGCTTGGCATGACAGCATCCAAGACTACACAGTTCCGCCTGAGATGGATTATGCTCCTACCTACAATTAAGCTTCTCACACAGATCCACTACCTGCCTGCCAGCTAGTAGTTTCTCTAGAATCTTACATGCAGTGTTTAAGAGTGAGAGCAGCCTAAAGATTTGACATCTAAGGGATCTGTATCATCACTGGGGAGCACAACGGTTGTGGCCGTGGAAGTGGACTCTAGTAGAGCACCTCTATTCAGTGTATGCTCATACAAAGCTAGTGACTTAGGGGTTATTTGTTCCTTATTAATTCTATAAATTCAGGCGGAAGCCCATCCATTCCTGGTGTTTTTCTGTTAGTTAGTTGGTCTATTACTGATTTTATTTCTTCCACTGAGATAGGGGCTTGCAGGGTTCTCTAGCGTCAAATGATGGAACTGGGATTCCAATACTCACCAAATATCTATCTAGGTCTGTCAATTTATATTCTTCCTGGGCCCTATATAACCCTCTATAATATATAAAGCAATTGATATCCAGATGGGCGTGGAGAAGGGCGCAAGAGGGAGATCTTATTTCATAGATCAGCATTCAGTCCACCTCAGAATGGAGCAACCAAGCCAGCAAGTGATCTGCTGTTTCCCCCTCCCCATGCATGGAAGGGGGACCATCTGGCACCCTCATTGTCTTCCTTTTGACTCACAATCAGTGTCTTCTCCGCAGCCGCAATGGTGTTGGACCACCAGATGTCCACTGATTTTATCCAATCCCAGGATTTCTGCTGACGAAGTGAAAAAGTGTTTTTTACCATCCATTATCTCTTGCAATCTGGGGAAATTGGAGAATGTATCTCACATCTTGCTGTCAGAGATCTTGTTTAAAAAAATCGCCTTTGTTATTGAACCTCCATTGTACAGCGAGGACATACGTGGATTCTGGAGTTGTCTTTCAGAGTCCACGACCCATGGTTCCTGATAAGGGTTAGAATGGCATTGCAGTCTCTAAATCAGCATCTGTGAGGGGCTTCACATTTAAGTTCTTCTCAACCTATCCACTTGTAGGGGATGACACCCAGATCAATAAGGTAGTCACCCACCATTTTAAGCCACGCACTGTCCAGGTAGCACCTGCAAACTCAAACCCCAGAGCCATGTCTATATCTCACTGAGGTGAGGTAGGGTTTCACTCTCATGCAGAGAAAAACAGAGAATAGTCCAGTCCACCGGGGACTAGGGAACGCTAGTCCTGTACATTTAGGAGCCAGGCCTACAGGTCTCACAACACAGCCATTCACCAGCGGCCCATGACACTCGGCAGCATGCCGATCCAGCAACACCTGACAGCCCATGCCTCTGGGCAAGTCACCCCCTCACAGAAGAGGGGGCTCCTAAGACACACAGAAGCCAGTCTAGACTGCTGAGAGGTTGAAGAGGTGCATGTCCACTACATTTGCTGGTCACCCGTGCTGGCGCTGCCCGAATCAGTCTCACACCAGCACCATGGATCTCTCCGTCCCAGGCCAGGCCCCTGCTCCACATCCTCCTGTCACAGCAACACTAGTTGCATGGCACAGCCAAGCAGGCACAGGTAGTGCCGGGGACCTGACAGCCCCTACTGCAGCTGCTTCTGAGATCCGGTGCACCTCACTTTTCTTCTGGAGCTGCACTCCCCACTGCAGCCTTAGCTTCAATCTGCAGTCCAAGATACACAGCCGTCCAGCTCACCAGCGGGTTATCACCTGTGGTGCCACTGTCCAGAAGTTGGCGCCACATTACTCAAGGAGACCCTCAGGGGGTAATAATATGGCATAATGGACAGAATTCGGGTGATTCTGGGGTGGCATCTGACAGTAGCACTGGAATACTTGCTACTCCATCTTGGGCTTGGCCACTCCCCCTGATGAAAGCATGAAAGCACACTTCATGCACCACTTGAGGTCCTGAACCTCACATGGTCAGGGACAGTCCTAGGCCCCTGCGCACACACAAGTTCAACATGAGATCAGGGCCAACTACATGCAGTTGGACAGTCAGGGCAAGGCAACATGCCAGTATACCATGCAGGGAACATTCCTTTTGCAAAAGGATGTCACCAAAATAAGCCCCTGGCAGCGAAGATACATTTCAGCTCATATTTTACTCGTATTTAAATATTTAATGTGGTGGGGGTAGGGGCTACTCAATGAAGGCTTATTTTGTTGTAGGTATAACAGTGTCAACTACAGTGAAAAAATGCCAAAATATACCTTTTACTGGTGACATTTGAACTCCCCATGAGTTGTGTACATATCCTGAATTCCTCTCATTAACACTATTTTCACCGACGATTGAAAATGTAGTTAGTGAGGGCACTGGGGCACTAAAGCACAGGTAGAGAAAATATTGGGGCCAGGATATAACATTGGTGTGTTGAATAATCTGAGGTAGAAACCAGCTTTTTCCTTAACATCAACAGTGAACGATCCTATGACCTTCCAGACAAGCATATTGCATACATTTGTTATTAATACAGTAAGCCAATTTTTAATGGTGAACATCAGAAGACATCCACTCCAACATTTGCACAATCTTCTTTTTAGAACAAAGGGCACTTTTAGCACTATCTCGTTTCGCGTGGAGATACCAGGGAGGGATTCTCCTATTCATCCCCACAACCCCACTAGACAGTCAGGTACTAGCCACAGAAGAAGTGAAAACTAGTTTTGTCCCTGTCAGATAAGGGAAAGGCCAAGACACTTTACATAGGCCTGCCTAGGGGCAGCTGGGTCACTCCATCTCGAAACAGGGGTTTCTGAGTAATTCAACAGTAAGTCAAAGCGGAATCGCTGAAACAGAAGGTGGAGGGACAGCGATAAAATTGTTAGTATTGGGTGGGAGAATTTCTCCAGTCATAGGCTAATGCACATGATAATTCTGACAATTCTAACACATTATCAGAACATTCCTGGACCTGAGAAGACTCCATTTAAAGAAGGTGGTCCTGCAGGGAGAAGAATCCTAATTTCTGACTCCTGCTGGAAGAAGAGGACTCCTATAAGGACTCAAGGACTACTGAATCCAGCTGGCATTCCGGAACAGGAACTTTTCTCTAAGGGTCAATTGAGTGCCTCCTGTTTACTTGCTTTAGAGATACAAAAGAAGGACTCCTGACTCAGAGAGGTCACAGCTGACTGACTCAGAGTGGTCACAGCTGACGGAAGAGGACTGGACCTGGCTGGAGAGAGACCTGGTGCCCAAAAGCCTGTCTTTAGGAGCAAGAGACTGCAGGACTGACCAGAAGAAGCTTTCTCAGCAGTTGGAGAGTATGTCTGAAGGTAAAAACTTTGACTGGGACAACATTCTTGTGTAATTGACCTCCTCTCCATTACAGTTGGCCTGAATTTGCACATAGGTCCCAGTCCACAGCGAACTGTAAAGAACCAGAACCTTTTGGGCATGGCGGCGCAGGGTACGCCTTAATCTCCGGGGTTCTCCTGCTCAGCTTCACAGAGACACGGGACACTCTGTTAGGCGTTAGAAGATCGGATTTATTAGCTGCAGCTAGTACAGTTATCCCAGAAGTACACAAGGTAGGTTCTCAGGAGACTGCCACTTCACTCCGTGGCGCACAATCTTATATAGCACATACGCGAAATATACATTAACTAAATACACACCCAGAACATATAAGAAAGAGCCAATAAGAAAAGTTGGAAAACAGGACAGAACCAATAGAAAAGGTTTGAAAACAAAGTATCAGATGACTCAAAGAAACCTCTCCTCCAACTGTGTTTGTCACCCCTCCCTCGAACTAATTCATTAACAGATTTGCAACTAACTTGCAGGTGGCGAGATACGTTTGTGTGTGTTGGAGGACAGTTGTGAAACGAGAGAATGCTAGCAGAGGACAGCGAAGGCCAGACGATAATATAAAGTCAGAAAAGAATAGTGTGAACCAACAGATAGTTGAGACGGGGATTAGAAAAACCAGACAGGGATTAGTGTTCTCGGCCAGTCCTAACACCAGCTTTGTAAATAGAGGCAGAAGGCTTATTTCGACACGAAGCTGCAGGAAAAGCAGAATAGACTTTGTTCGCCGTGCTGCCTGAGTGAGGGCAACAAAAAATGGCAGCGGAGCACAAAATGGCGGGTCGATTCGATCACGATCGAAAATCGAATTTTCTCAACTGTCGCTTTTCCATAGTGCTCGACTTTTTTTTGACGCTCTTTGCCTTAAAAGTTTAGAAAGTCTTATATCCAGTTCCCCTTAATCTGTTTTGATGATCTTGGTGTCTGTTGTCTCATCAAAATGTTATCTATTTTTTCTAAATTGATTTGGGAATTTTATTGTGCTGTGTTCTTTACTTTGAAATTGTTGGCACTGCTTGAAATTAGCATGCACTTCTCTGGGGATCACCTGCTGCTTGTGCCTTAGCTATCAGAGGATGAGACGAGATTCTCTCAGAAAGGTGTTTTGACCTAACCAGAGTGGGTTAGTTGAGTTAGTAAGGGTACCACCCTCTCAAATTATTGACAAGTATCTTGCAATCTCACCTATCGTGTGCATGAACTCATAAAAGCCTGACTAATGATCAGACCAATCCCTTTTAAATGAATCTACCACAAAGAAACTGAGCAAGTGCATGGAATGGTTTCTTTGAGAGCACACAACTAATACCAATAACAAACAATAACCAATAGCCTCTGGATCCACTACCAACCTTGGGTTCCACAGTAGCATGTGTCTCGGAACAAAGGGGCAGATTTACAAGCCCCTTGCGTCATTTTTGGGCCACAATTGCGTCACTTTTTTGTGACACAGAGGCAGCGTAAAAATGTACAATGTGATGCATTTAGGGAGATTTGTAGCCCTGAGTCACATTTTACTTGCATCAGGGTGGGCGTTCCAACGAGAAAAAGCCTCGTAGAAGTGACTCAGTGAAATCTACAAGATTTCACTGCGCCACTTCTAGGACACCACTGCGTCAAATTCTTACGCCTGCTTAAAGCAGGTGTAAGGAGTGATGCAGCACAATGAGGATAGACCTCCCCATGCATTGCTGAAGTTGCGTGGTGCTTGTGACACGACTCCAGCAAAGCATGACTTTTGCGTCAACAGATGCGTCAGAATTTCTGACGCATTTCTCAGTCCTTGCGCCATGGTGCGCCGTATTGTAAATATGGCGCATCCATGTTGGCGTAAGGGTTTCTCAGAGTGGCACAGGGAAAGTGACGCATCTCTACGGATGCGTCACTTTCTTGTAAATCTGCCCCAAAGTGCTTCAAAGCTTTGTCACGGCTCGAAAGCACTATATAAATGCAATTAGAATTCAATATATACTCCTGCACCGTTTGTTCACTGCTAAACAATCATGATCCACATTTCTTTAGTTATTCTGAAATACTCTCGGATTCTAACACTGCATCCAGAGTGCGACTTCCACCTGCAATGTTACCACATTATAGAAAACCACGATAGAACGTTCTATTAAAAAACAATCTAGCACTTACGTATTGGAGTGCTACGTGTTCGTATGTCTGACAGGTTGGCACACAGAATACTGCAATTTTTGACTGACGACTGTAGCCAATCACGGCTTTTAAAAATATTTTGCCACAGTGTTATCGTTTTACACCTTCATTCCTATAACAGCTGAACTTTTTGAAAGAAATGTCTCCAGATAAATGCCATATCTGTGTTCGCAATTTCTTCCATTTTTGCTCATATTAAAATGCAAAGGGAAATATAAGACCTTGGCAATGGATTAAGTGAAATATCTCAAGGCTGTATTGCTCTGATAACTGCACCCGCTGTGACCTTTCTCAGACACAATTACAGTACTGTATGTTTTCCCTTTAATTTCATCTGGGGTTTAATTAGTATACAAATAAAACTCCCCTTATCTTTCTTTCTACCTAATTGGCTCGTCTTCACTTCTACATGAAGTGTGCGAAAGTGGGCAGTAATTAGGGTGACCATGTTAACCTTTTTTCCCCTCACACGTGCTGTTGCCTAGAGGCCTAGAGGTGCAAAGCAGTGCTGTGGATTATTGCTTTGCAATCACTCGCCTGTCTCTTGAGTTTCCTCATGAGCCGCAGGGCTTTGGGTGCTGCCGGTTCCCACTGCTTCGAGGCATTTCATTCTTCCACCCTTCCAAATGTATATTGATTGTCTCACCATTACACGCTCAGCTTCCAACAACTTAATATCAAGTGACAGTCTGGAGAGTTCTCCGAGTAATTAGACCTGAGCATTGGGGGAACAATTAAGAACGGCGTTATTAAACTTGATTTAGCCTATTCTCCACTGGACGGTTTTCTTGATATCAGGCGATCGCACGCGCACCGCATCTGCCCTTGTTAAGAGCGGAGTGGCGAACCGGCTGCTTAGCATTGATGGCTCGCGCTACGAGGCGCGCGCTCTCCGCTTAACACGCGCTCACCGGGAAATATGAGCGTCCGCACAGTTTAGCCGCACTTTTACTTGATAACTATAGAGAGTGCATCACAAGAAGAGCCTAGAAAGTCCGGGCATGCTGCTTTAAGTATCACTTCCCGCAGTTTTTACTCTTGCTTGGCCGCCACTGGAATAATTATAAATTATTTTATCTTTGAATCCTCAAATGGGCCCATTTTTCCAGGTCAAGACTCAGTAAACAATTTGGGCAGGTTTTGGCACATTAAGGTGCAAAGAAAGGATAGTTAATGTTTATCTTGCCTACATCCTGGAGGAGGACACATAATGCTTTTTTTCAGGTGAGACTTGTTTCTGTATGCGTTGGATTCATTAGATGTGATCCACATACAATATATTGGATTTAACGGACTCAACTGTGAAGCAAATGCACAACTTCAAACGGGAGTAATAAGGAGATGGCGTGATACAAAATGGATATAACTTTTTAACCCTTTCACTTCCGGGGTGTTTGTGTAACAGCCGGAGCTTTTTAAAAAAAATAAAAAATCGGCATTAGGCTGTTTAAGTACATGTACCTCGTTGGTCTTTTTGTGCCCCCATACAACATTATATTTTTTGGCACATTCATGGCTATCTGTTGCTGCAAACCTCGCATCAATAGCTCATTGAATTTCGAAGATATAATGAAAAATGTGGAGATATATATATATTTTTTTAATTGTTCTATATTTTGTTGCATTACTCAATTGGACAAACATAAATCCTGAAATGCTCATGATTCAAATATTGCCCTGAATTTGTGAAGTGCAAAAATACCAAATATGTGCGAAATTTCCTAGAGAATGTAGTGTGCACAACTGTTTCTATAATACCAGCATAGATCACTACATTGTGGCATAATCACTGTTCGTTGGGCGCCGTTCATTTGATGACATATCAAACTCAGGACTATATGAAAAAGTATAAGAACTATGGGCCATATTTAGTCAATATTTAATGTAAGGCAGTACAGCAACCACATTTGATGCTCTGCATTACTAATGGGGAAAACAGAACACAGAGCCTTAACTATTATCATTGGTTCTGCTTAAGCGATGGCACTGTTAAAGGCTGCCTTACGCGATCCACAGCCTTGCAGAGGTGAGTGTGTTGTGTCTAGTATAGGATTGGTACTGGAAGCATACCCTACCTGAACAAATTCCTATGTCTAGACAACCACTGAAGTATCTCACACATTGTGATGTGCGCTGATCTCCGGCACACACAATGCATGAGTTTTTGGAGAAATGAAAGCATTTATCTTTGTTACAGCCTGCTTCAAGGAAGCATTCGTTTATGATGCAAATTCCCCCTTGATGCAAAGGAGCTCGTATTACTTTTTGCACTGGACAAAGGACACCTTGCCCGGTAAAGTAAACACCAGTGTTCTGCTTTGCACCGCTATGCATGTCTTTGCAATAGTAAATATAGACCTATATATTTTCTATTCCTGTATGACCTAAGGAACCTAGAGGTCAGATGTACCAAGCTTTTTTTTCGAATTGAGCCTTTTACCGAATTGCAATTTGCATTTGCAATTTGGTGTTTGGAAGGGCATGTTTTGGGCGTCCTTTCCAAATACAGAATCTGTAAGGTATGTGTTACTGTTTTGCGAATGAATTCTAGTCGCCAAACAGTAATACTTTACCACAATTTCAAAAGTGGAGGTGACCCATTTGCAAATGGAAACGGGTCCCTTTTGGACCCCTTCCCTTTTGAGTATGTTGAAAAAATATTTTTTAAAGAGCAGCTAGTGGTCCCACGGACACTGCCTACTCTTAACAAATTAAACTTCAAAGTTTCTTTTTTTCTTCTTTTTAAACGTATCTCATTTTCCTTTACAGAAAATAGGCTGCATTTAAAAAAAATATATTGCTTTCTTAGAAAGCAACCACAGACATGATGGTCTGCTGACCTTAACAGGCTACCATCTCTGTTGGACTTGGCCCTTCTGGCAGGTTCACCCCCGAGACTTTTTGCTTTTTATGGGTGACTTGGTGTAATGATTTTTTGGTTTAGGCGCACTTTACCGCTGGGTCCCAGGGTAAAGTGCGTGCGTGTTGTGAGGTTGGCCTGCCCTCCCATAGGAATGCATGGGGGAATGTATGTGTCCTGGTAGTTCCTGATGCGTGGGGTGTGCAGGCCCGTGTTTGGTATGTGCAGACTCGTGTGAGTGAATGCTGCGCGATGATGTGTGCGGCGTGCATGTACCTAGTGTGGAAGTGCCACTTCTAGAAGTGGGCACTTCAGTGTGCAGCATGAAATGTGTGGCTTGTCTGGTGATTGGCTGGTGGAGGTCATGTGACGGGCTAGGGATTCCCCAGAGTCAGGAGGAGTCACCCAGTGGTGAATGGGGAGTTAGCATGCTGATGGCTGGGGAGGAGTATACCTGGGTCCAGAATAGGACAGGGCTTTCCCCACACAATGCTGGCGCCGGCCCCTGTGGTGCGTCTAATGACCATAGCCCTGCCAGTGAATAGGGAGAGGGGCTGAGCAAAACAAAGTGCTCAGGAACCTGTTGTAACTGGTTCGCCCCTTCCCTGCACCTTTAGACAAAGAATTTACTGTATAAAAAGGGGCTGTGTCCCCTTACAGTGGGTGTTCTCTTGCAGGATCATCTGAGGGGGGCCTGCTGCTGCTGGGCGCCAGGAGAGACCGCCACTGGGGACTGCCTCCCTGCTGGAGGGCCCTGTGTGCTGGCTCTGGGCCCAGCCTTTGCCCCCCTGCTCTGGAAGGACTTCTTACTGGACCTTTTTGTTGACTTGCAGCGCCTGGGAGCGCTCCTTGAACTTTGTAGCGCTGTGCGCGCTGTTTTCCTGGACGTGCTAGCTTTATAGCGCTGGGAGCGCTGTTTTGCTTTATAGCGCTGTGTGCGCTTTGATTTCGCTGGCGGGTGCCCACCCCGCGATTTTGCCGTTATTTTGACCAGGTCGGCGGGTGCCCACCCCGCTGTTGTGTTCGTTACCAGGGAGCCTACCCCTCATTGCCGCTGTGAAGGAGAATCACCGCTGCGGCCCGGTTCGTAACCGGAAGTCAGGCGGGCTGAGGGCGGGCCTCCGGGACAACCGGAACTGAGAATAGGAGGGCGGGAGCCTACCCCGCCTCCTACGAAGCATCGCGGCTGGTCCGGACCTCGAGGGTGTCGATCCAGGCGGGAGCCCACCCCGCACTGGACTGAGGAAAGGAGCGCGGTGGCAGGAGCTGGTGCGGAGGGGGGCGCGAGGCACATTTTCGGTGCCTGCCCCCTCCGCGTAGAGAAGCAGCCCCGGAGTCCGCCGGGACCAAGAGAGAGAAGACGGCGCGGGAGTCCCCAGAGGCGGCCCGGTGAGTACCAAGGGCTGGGGGACTCCGTGCGTGTGCCTGTGGGTGCCGGTCCCAGACCGGCCCATTCCTCGAGTGGCCCCCCTACCTTGCAGAGCCCCGTGAGGCTCAAAGGGGGCCTGCGTGTTTAGAGCGCTAGACGCTCCAACGACCGGGGGCACTTCGATAGAGCCCAGTGAGGCTCCAAAGGTTGGCACATTGTTTCGCGAGCCCAGTGGGCCTCCAACGTTACCGGGGCATTGCTTACGTGTCCGAGTGGCCCCAGATGGCAGCGGACCACTCCCACCTTGCCCCACATTAGTTACAGAGCCCGGAGAGGCTCTAGGGGGCATACCTTGTGGACTTGAGCCCACGTGGCTCCTGCGTTGCCCCCAGTAACCTTTTCCACAGCTGCCCAGCACTTAGTGGGCAGCTGCAACGTTTAGGTGGTGGCCGCTGTGTTTTAGCTTGCGCAGCTTGCGCAGCCGTGCCCTAACTTTTCTGGACACAGAGCGTCCTAGCCTGGACAAGGCCAGTTGGCCTAGGGACTGCCACAGGTGGTGGCATGAGTTCTTGCGCAATTGTTCCTTTCCTTGCACCTCTGAATGTGTTTTTATGCGTCATGTGCCATTGCTTTACACCTCTGAATGTTTTTAGGCATCATGTGTTTTTCCTTCCCTACACCTCTGAATGTGATGCATCATGTGTAACGTTCTATTACCCCTACAGGTATTGTGATACTTAGGTGGTTGTTTGCTTTCTCCTAGTACAGGTGGTGCTAGTGAGGTTCCAGTCCCCTGCGTGACAGTTTCCTAAGGTAGTTAGGGTCGCGTAGGTGGTACTTACCTGATACCAGTAAGTACTGGTTGTGTGCTATACCTATTATTTTTGTGCTACAGTGATCTTATATATTTTTGTGCTACGTTCTAAAAAGTGCTAATTCCTGACAGTGGTCCAGGTGGCCCTGTCCTGTATATAATCCCTTGTAAATTCTGCCCGTGCCTGTTGGCACATTGTAAAGTGTGTGTTTTTATCTAATGTGTTGTGTATAATACAAAGGTTATTTTTATATAATACCTTGTGTGGAGTTTTCTTTGTGGTGGGCCTTGGGTGTTGTTGCTGGGTGCGCGCGCAAACGCTTTACACATTGCCTCAGAGATAAGCCTGACTGCTCGTGCCAAGCTACCAAGGGGGTGAGCAGGGGTTATCTTTGGCGTGTAACTTCCTTGCCCTGACTAGAGTGGTGGTTTCTGCCTGACTTTGGCGCAAGCCTTAGCCAACCAGAAATCGCCAGGTCTAACAATCTCCGTGATGGCTGCGATTCCTAATGGGCCGCAAATTGCAACCTTCTCATTAATATTCTTGAGGTAGGTCGATTTACGGCCTAACAGGAAGTCCTATTTGGTAATAAAAGTACTTTATACATGAGGAATACCGATTTTCTAATTGCGATTCAGAGATTATCAGAATTTGGAAATCGGTGTACCTAATATTTCTACATCTGGCCCCTACTTCTGTAAGCCAGAAGCCCTTGTCTTGACTGGCTGGATGTTGGAAACCCACGAAACATGATGTATGTTAATTTTTTGGCAGTTTGTCTTAAAGTGTGTTATTTCTTTTTAGTCTCCCTCATGCAGTAACTTATCTCTGTGTTCTGAAGGCTCCTGTGTGAGGATTTTCGGTTAGTTCATGGTGTTCACAGGCGATAAATGGAGTGCAATGCATTTGGTAAACTTCAAAAGCACTGAAACTAAAAGTTGATTTAGGGCACATGTGTTCTGGTCGCAGGTGCCACTTCTGAACTGCAGAGAACCATCGCAGAACCATACATTTTAACATCTATTCATGCAACAGTTTCTGTGAGAGTCAGACCTCCTTTGCTTTGCTGACTGGGCAGTAGAACTACCCAAACCTGACAATGAAAAACTTTTCAAAACATATTAGTTCCCTACAGTCTCCCTTATGTAGGAACACATTTTTGCTGAGGCTTGCCCACCTACTTTGTTCCTCTGGGTCTCCTAAGCATGGGGGTATCAGGCATGTATGAGTTTTCTATAAGCACAGTGTGCACAGGGGTGATAAACTTGGTGGAGTGCATTTGGGAATCTTGGAAAGCAACTAAAAGCTAAATGTTGGATTAGGGAATCTGTTTTTTGGTTGAACACATCACCCCTGTTCTGTATGGAAAGATGGCTGCATTTGGTGGCTCATTACACTAATGCGTCCACTCCAAAAATCTGCGTTTGTCCTCATGGCCACAGGTTGAAATCCCAATGCCTTCATTCAGCCTTTCATACTTGAGGCCACTAAAATGAATACCATTGAGTTAGGTAACAATAAACACCAAGTATTCATCACCAAGGTGCCCCAAGGGATGAACTTGCGCTTTACAAACACATGTGTTTTGTTATAACATTTATGTTTTATACAGGGGCATAACCCCAGGCCCTCGCAGCCCCCGCAGTGCTGGGGGGGGGGCCCAGCCTCCAGGGGGCCACTCCGCACCGCACTTCTGCCGGAGAGCTCCAGATTGAGTCCGGAGGGGGCCCCTCCACGTACCCTGCCGGGGGACCCCCTCAAGTTTCGTTACACCACTGGTTTTATAGCTACACATAATAAGGTTTCTATAGCTGGGTGCCATACCTTAACCCTGATTGCCTAGCAGGGATAGGGCGCTGAACATTTTGTTTGTCAAACCTTTAACAATTTTTTCAAAAACATATTAACTGTCTCCACTCTTCTTTGCAAAGGAAATATCATTGCCAAGGCTTGATCCCTAACTTTGCTCCCCTGTGCCTTCTGACAGTAGGGGTACAAGACTTGTATGGATTTTCAGTGGGTTAAGGTGGAGTGGTTCATAAAATGCCCTATCACTAAATTCAGATTTTTGAGGATATTTCAGAAATACATATATTCTATTGACCCTTTATTTGTATTCATAAGTGATGCATGGTCGATACACACCAAAAATACATTGTAAAACACAACTCAAATATTGGTTCTGGTTATTGTGGACTTTTGAACAAACTACAAACACTATACCTGTCTACAACCAGAACAGTCTAACAAATGTGATTGTATATTATTTTTGTTGATCAGTCTTCTCTGCAAAATGTTATAGGTAAGTACCTTCTTACCCATCTTCCCCAGTTTTATTCGCAATTTTTTTTCAACAATTAATTTCTTTTGTAAATCTGTGAACAATCTACAAACGCGACCTTTGCTGAAATATATATATATCTATTCATATTTTTCCACAAATTATAGCTTTCTGGGATCTCACAAGAGTTTCACACCCGTTTTCACCACAAATTGCAAGTAGTTACAAAGCACAAAAATGTGAAATGTCTCTTTTACTAGACGAATACAAAATCCAAAACAGCGTCTGGCTCATTACTCGGACACAGAAACAGAGCCGGCTTTAGGGCAGTGCGACTGGTGCGGTCGCACTGGGCGCTGACCTGCGGAGGGGGCGCTGGCATCATGGAAGGGTGCTAAGTTTAGCAATAACTTGTGATTAAAGAGATGAGAGGCACTTTTACCTAGTGGTAGTGAAGGAATCCGAGGAGGCAGTCATGGGGTGTGGGGGTGCCAAAAATAAATATAGCACATGGTGCTACCAGCGCTAAAGCCGTCCCTGAACAGAAACACATCTCTTTCCTGTAAAATCATGTGGTGGAAAGAAGGAACTGTGTGTCTGTGCCCTGCAAGGAGCCAAATGATGTTTGGATTGTTCTATTAGATATGAATCTGTGCCTTGCAAAGTACCAGATGCTATTTATTTTATACTAGAGAAAATATCCAGTAGGCATGTGGCTCCCTACTTGGGCACAAACTTACATGTCTGTGCCCTAGCCAGGAGCCAGATGCTGTTTATATTATTTATTAGCATCAGAAAAAATCCAACTGATTTTTTGCTCCTTGATGAGGCACAGACATGTGTATCTGTGCCACATACATGAATCAAATGCTGTTGGGACTTTTTCTTAGCATAAAATAAATCAAGCAATGTGCGGCTCATTGTTGGGGCACAGTCACACAGCTTCTTTCTCTAGCAATAGAGGGAGATACTTACCTGCTCTTGCTCATCCTGCCTGCCACCTGAATCCCCCCACTCTTCTAGAACAAATTGGTGTGAGCTGATAGATATGGCTAGGGAAGTGCTGGGAGTGGTAATAGCTGTCCTGAGCCCATTCCACAGCCCCACCCACAAACTCAGTCCTTAGAAGGAACTGGAAAGGGCTGCGCATTCTCTCCCCGAGTAATCAGTAGGTGTCAGCTGTCACCCATAACACCACATTGAGTTAGCCCAGAAATGAGCACGGGCTGTCTCGCTTTGGGAGACTTTATGTGCCCAGGAGGTATTGAGCACAAGCAAACTCCTTTCAGGCACTCCAAGCACCAACAGAAGTTTGCCCCTCCTTCAGAGGACAAAAATATTAAAATAAAATGGCAGTCAGCAATCGGGGCCCTTATGACAAACACAAATGTGTGTGTGCGTGCGTTCGTGTGTGTGGCATAAGGACCTTGCTCCAGCTTAATCCCACTGAAAAATCTGAGCCCATTAACTTTCTACTACCCATGGACCTAAGTTTCAAGCTGAAACCCATTAGATCACACAATAATCCAGTCCACAACTGGAAAAAGGTTTAGTAGGGTTTATTACAGTGTCAAAAGTAAGCTTACATAAACCACTCTTAGCATAAGCATATATTTAATACAGAATTAGTAAAACTTGTCCAAATCTCCTGAAGAGATGTGCTCAATAAAAAAGGGAAAGTATGATTAGTTTAATTATTGCAAGATAAACAATCAGGAAAAAGAAAGTTGTGTCAAATTGCATTAATTGAGTCTCAACTGACATCATTAACCCTATTTTACCTACACTATGCTAGCAAAGATCCCCTATTCTAAGAAATGATTGTCAGGTTCAAAAGAAAGGATATGTTTCAGCAAGGAAGTTCTCAGGAGAAGTACTTCAATCATGGGTCAAGTAGCATGAAGCCACATAAGCATAAGTCTGCACCCTATGAGTTCTCAAAGGTGTCTGTCTTACTCAAGTATCAACCAGCATTATCAACTGCATTCGAAGAAACATGCCCCACATGACCTTCTTGCTGGTACTTTTCCACCAGCCTGGCTAAATTCTTCCAATTCTCTTCTCACACAGATAACCGATCCTCTTTGTCCTTGGCCATTCTCCTTCTCCATCCATGGGAACTCATCCCTGTGTTTGTTGCCACATTCCACTCGTGCTACTTTGTCCTTTCACACCTCACTATAAAACAAAAGATGCTAACTAGTAAGGCTTTATCCTCACCTGCAGCGGAGACAAAATACAGCAAAACATTCCACATTGAAGGTTAAGCACAAATCAAATGTTAACTGCATTGTATACTTGCCATGACATACAGCGTTGGGCTCAAATAAATCACACATGAAATTAAATGAACACCCGTTAGGCCTAAAATAATAGCCAACTTAACAGGTGAACTTGGTTAAATAATAATGCACATTTTCTCGATAGTTAATAAATGTGGATAATTCACCATTGTCTAATCTCCACTAAATATATTAATACATCAATCACTACCATCACAATATCAAAAGTTAACCCTTTCATTTTTGTAAACTCTAACACAACCCTTACAATACTTCCCATTAGTCACGTTTATGCACTGAGTTTTAATCACGTTTACCTTAACATAGAATATTCTAAATAAACGTTACCCATTCTTTAGTTAAATTAGCCATACATAGTAATTAAGTGCCAACAATAGGTGAGTATGATGCACTCCTACATTATTTCACATTAAAATTGAAATTACACTTTCCCGAGACACTCTTTCATGTCGTATGTATACATCAAATGTGCCATGTATATATGGAAAGGGCTAACTGAATTCTGCTTTTTTCATTCACCTAGCCTGTAAGTTGAAGTAAAGCATCAGGGCTATTAATAAACAGGATTTCTACTTATTTTCAGCCTACTGCTCTGGCTGAGCAGGCGCTGATTCGAAAAGACCAACAAGTTCGTCAGCTTGCTAGGCGACTTAATGAGCAGGAAGAGGAAAAGCGTCAGTTGGAGGAGTCAATCAACCAGACAGAGGCATCCCTCCGCAAAGCAAACCAGTAAGCATCCATTAAAATACATGATAGTTGTTACTTTAATGTTCAGAGCTGTAGCCCAGTATATTACAGAAGTCAGAAAATAAGCCAGTCTGTTTCACCTGTAGGTTGTTTAATGCATCTTTAGATTGAAAGTTCCATGTGAAAACATAAACTGAAAAAAACTTGATTGAAAAAATATCCCCTCAAAGTTTAGACTGCCAGAATCATAATCATACATAAATATCTCCCTTAAAATATACCAATCTGTTTTACATTTCTATAGGCAGCCACAGTCACTTCTCTATTATGGATCTCGGTTAATTTACTTTTCTAACTCCAGTCCCAGAACATCTGGGGCCAAGTATTTTATAGTAGTAAGGAACAGTAGGTGTGACTTTTGCAAGCATGTGCCATGGTTGTTTTTTTAATTGTAGGCATATGTCTCAAAAATAAAGGGAAAAAAAGGAAACATGCCTCAGCCTACATGGGGCTGCTGTACAGTGGCGGCTCCTCGACTATCGTGGAGGAGCATCGCCCCACTGCTTTTAAGCAGTGCCAAGTAGAAACATAAAGTCATAATAACTTTGAGTTATTATCATTTTATGCTTGTGCTGCTTTGCGGGCGGACAGGTGGGCGGGGCTGCTTTGCTCTCGGAGCAGGGCAGGGGAGGAGTGGTTTGCCCACTCCTAAGTGCACATGACTGTTTGACCGGCACTATCGGGCCACCCAAAACAGTCATGTGAACTTTCCCTGTTCTCCATGCAGGCTGCATTACAGCCTGCGTGGAGAACATACCTAGGCCCCCATTCCCTGGCTGAGCATCGAACCAGGACACTCAGACCAATCACAACGCTACATTGCAGCATTGCGATTGGTCAGGGAAGCCTGGGTGCTCACCAATCACAATGCTGCATTGCAGCATTGTGATTGGTGAGTGGGGCGTGGCTGTGCTTCCTCTTTCTCGAGTTCGACGAGGAGAGCAGGAGCAGAGATGCAGGACCCGGAGGCAAGGTGAGTTTATTTATTTTTTATATTGCCCACTACCCCTGCGTTACCCTCCCTGTGAACTCCCCCCGCGACCTACCACCCGTGAGCCATGCCAGCTGCCACTGCTGCTATATGCTTACAATGCAAATTTTACAATTAACCATTCCATATAATTTTAACAGAAAACCAAGGGTGCTTCTATTATAACAGTATAGAAATTCCTATTGATTTGAAGAAAATGTACAGTTGGTTTTGAGTTAATGTAAGCTAGAGATATCGTTTAAAGAACAAAGCTGACTACAACAATAGAAAGGCATAAGAAATTTAAAGAAAAAAGCATTGGCAAAATAGGACCCTGGCACTAAACTGCAGTTCATTTTGGGCGGATGTGCACGTGTGATCAGGAAAATACTACCACTCGCAGTGCAACGGTGCCAGGGGCTGAAGTGGATTTGCTCATTGCCCCAAGCTGTACGCTTTAATGGGTGGAAGCAAAATGTCAATGGCAGTTGAACAGATCCATGGATAATGAGGGCTGATAAAAAGCTCTTTTATCTATGTATATACGTATGTACTTTTTGATTACATGAGGCCAAGACAGTACTAATAGGTGCTTTGTTTTCAACGTATGTGTACTTGTGATCTGGAAGAAAGACGTCACTTACAGTGCAAGAGAGCCAGTAACTGCAGTGGGCTGATTCATTGCCCCACACTGTATCCTGTAGTGGGTGTAAGCAAAGTGTGATACAGACCTGTGGATAAAGAATGCTAACTAAAATTACCTCTGTCTATAGATGTACAGTGTATTTTTGATTACACAAGGCTGATGAGACATCTAAGGCTGCTTAAAGCTGGACCTAAAATTGGAGGAGTGCCCAACCACACCATAGATCTCTTTGATCTAGACCAGTGCCTTCCTTGCATCATTTGAAAATGCTGAATTAGGCTCAAGAATTAGAAGCTGTCCAAAAAAACAAATGGGTACACTAAATGGACTTTGGTGTAACACTACAGTGAACACTGAGGGGAGTGCAAATTGTGGACTGCATGTACCATGATGCAAGAAAGCAAACTTTTTGAGATGTTATGAAGAGTCTGGCTACACCCTTTTCCCTGCCCAAACTGATTTTCATGACCTCCTCTACCATTTATCTCACATTCTCGATGTTCCTCTTTGTGATTACACTTCATCCGGCCCAAGCTGGAGATTCCGGCCTGAGCCGGAGAGTACGGCTTGAGCCTGAGATTCCCGCCTCACTGCGGACGTGAAGATAAGCCTCGTAAATGACCTCAGTGAATACCAAAAGTCGTAAAATTAGACTTTTGTCTCAGATTGCCTTTGTGAATCGGGCCCTAGGATTGTTATGTTATGCCATATTGATTTCTATAGCGCTCTTATGACCTGAGACGGTATCCAGGCACTTAGGCAGGTGTGTAGGTGTGAGGTCCCCAAGGTGCTTACACAAAGAGCCAGGTCCTCAGCTTTTTGTAGAACCCAAGAAATGAGGAGGAGGCTGTGATGTGTTGAGGGAGGTTATTCCATGTCTTGGGTGCGAAGTAGGAGAATGAGCGGCCTCTTGTTTTGGTTGTGCAAATGCGGGGAATGTGTGCAATTGAGATTAAGGCAGAGCGTAGGTGTCTGGTGGGGTAGTGAAAGTGTATTTGGCTGTTCAAGCATTCTGGTCCTGTGCTGTATAGGTCTATGTGTGTGTTCGTGAGAAGTTTTAATTGGCTGCACTTGTGTCCCTGAGTGGATGGTCTGCATGACTGCTGCTCTGTCGTCTCTGGTGAGGGTTGTCCATTCGGTCAGGTGGCCGTCTTGGTTGGTGGTGGGTAGGTTAGCAACAACTTCTCTGGGGTTGGGTTGGTGTGTGAAGTTGCTGTAGATGTTTGCAATTTTTTCCTGTGGAAGAAGTTGGATAGGTTTTGACAGAGTTGTTGGGAGGCAGCAATGTTGTTGACTGTGGCTAAGGGCGAGGTGAAATCCTTAACGATCATGGAAAATCTCCTTGCAGCTGTTAGCGCTTCCTTCGATCCGGTCCACTAGTGATTTTTTATTGATGTCTCTTATTTTCTGGTGATAGCATCTGATTGCAGGCTTGTAGGTAGTTCTGTCTGTGGTGTCGTAGCTGGCTCTCAATTTCCTTTCTAGCTGTTTAAAGTGTTGTTTGGTGTCTCAGAGGTCTTTTGTGTACCAGCGGGCCTGCCTGTTTGATCTATTATGCTTTTTTGGTTTGATGGGTGCGAGGGTGTCCGCGCAGTTCTTGATCCAGTTGTTGATGTCCTTGTCGAGGTTGTCTGTGGGGCTAGGTTGATCCATGCTGAGGGCTCTCAGCCATTCTGCTTCTCTGTTTTTGCCCCTGCTGCGGCTTCTCTGCATAAAGGACTCTACCAGAACTCAGTACAAGAGAATATGGGTGCTAATATCTCAGTCTGCTTAGTTGCTCAGTGGATGATGTTGTGTCTTATTCATGTCATCTGGCTAAGATGGTATGCAGATCGGATTAGTTCATGGCTATGGGGTCTACCAGAATAGACCTGAGAGTCCTTATCTATAGCCAACGTTGAATTAAAAATGTATCTAATCGACCTACAGGCCGGCAGAGGAGAGTCGGTCCCGGGCTAATACACCGCGTGGTCCACTTCTTTCCCACAGCTAGTTGCAGTCCCCTGCCTTACCTAAAGGGCACAATTACCTTTACTATAGGGTCGGATCTCCCTCTCCTGCACTGCAGAAGGTGGATTAGAATTGAAAATTGTGTGATTGGATACTCTTTCCCCACTACCCTGGGTTTCAATCCATTGTAGGGTAGGTATACTTACTTGGTCCTGATGAAATGCCACTGACACTCCAGGTATTGAGGCATGAAACATGTTGACCTTTCAAACATACCTGTTGAAGCTTTTTTAGTGCAATATCACCTAAGATAGCTCCCCTGTTTAGGTCTCGCCTGACCCAGCGCATGCGCTGGTCTGGCGAGACTTATTGAGAGGGCTCCAAAAGTGCTACCAGGCCAGCCTAGAGCTACAGTGCATGTGCGCAGGCGCACGCTGCGCTTGACCGCGATTACTTTCACTTTCGCGGCCGCTTTGATGTTTGATCGCGATCACTTTCGCGGCCGCACGGCCGCTTGGCATAGCCAATAGGTCTCACTTTTGGGACCTTATAAGTATTTAGTTATGCAACTGTTGCATGGCTAAACACTTATAATGCCAATGCTTGTTTTATCTGGTCAAGCAGACCACTTTACTATTACATTCCATTTTGGTACCCTGAAGACTTTGTAATCACCTGTGCACCACCCTAATTTTACACTCTCCCTCACCTACATTCATCCAATGGCTAAGATCATAGGAGATCTCCACTAAAGAGCCCCCTCTGAGGGGTCCTTCGGACATTGCAGTGCCGACCCGATGATGAGCAGCCCAATGATGAAACATGACACCTACCTGGGTGTGTGAGGGCACTTAGAGCTGATCAATCAGACCCCCGACCCCCCCCGGGTCCCTCTGGTCCATCTGCCACATTCCCTGACAGCCACCTTTCCGTGTTTCCCCAATTACCTTAAGGAACTTCACCCTTCTTTGTGTTATTTCTGATCAGCTTAATGCATGCGTTTCCTCAGGTTAGGTGCTCCAATGCTTCTTCGATTCTGAACTAGTGCCTCATGAGGTTGATGCATAAATCTTTTAGGCCATTGACCTTATGTGATTTAAAGCTTGTTTTGTGTATAATTACTTTCTTTTTTACCATAACGCTGACTAGGTGCATAAGTTATTTACAGGAAGAATGTTGTCTTCAGGACTCCTCTTTTTTTTTTTTTTCCCTCAAATGACCTCCGTAGCTGCAGCCGCCTCTTGACCTGGTCCACCTCTGGCGCATATAACTTTGGTGGTGCTTAATCTCAGCTGGTATTTTCTTTATGGGGAATGCCCGTTTATACACAACTTGAGCTGACCCAGAGGTTTTAATCATAGGAACATATCCTGTACCTCAATCGGTTATCAAGTAACAGTGGGAAAAAAAAAAAGAATAAAATAAAGACTAAAATAAAATGAAACAATCTCTCTCTTTGCCAACAATATCAGATAAAACATCAATTTGTGCTTTGTGCACATCTGGGCTCGTACTCCTCCCAGCATAGGTGCGATGCCAAATAAGATGAGAATTGGGCTTACCTTCACATCGGCACCCATCACCCTGGAGATAGTCTTACCCACATCACTCCAAAACTCTTGTATCTTAGGGCAAGAAGCAAATGCATGAATGTCATCAGCGTTTTGAGATCCACACCTCCAGCATCTAGGGTCTCCTCCACCTTTCATTCTGGAAATTTTAAGAGGGGTCCAATATATTCTGTGGAGTGTAAAATAATGGTTTCTTCTGAGAGCAGCAGATTTGATCAAAGGGTAAAGCATGTCTATAGATACTTGCCATAACTCTTTCCACTCTTCACTCGGCAAGTAGTTCTCCCAGGCCTGGTATGGTTTATCCATCTTTATTTTAGTTGCTGCCAGAAGATAACTGTACCATAAAGCAATTTATTTCTTCCTTGGAGCCAGGTTTTGTAAATCAGTTTCCATCTGATTGTCCTCCACTATAGACCAGCGTTGACTCTTGCACCAAGATGTTAGCTGGTAAAATTTAAATCTTGACACGGAACCTTTCGTAATGTGGCTCCAAAATTCCCAAGGATGACAATAATTACCCACTACTAGATCCTTCCAGAGTAGAACTCCAGCCTCTCTTAATGGCTGAGCTAGAGCGTCCATAAGGCACTCCGGCGTTCCCAGCGAGTCCCACACCGGTGCCCAATCGCAATAGTAGGTAAGCCCCAGCAGTATCGGCAATCCGACCATAACTTGGCCGCCATGCGCAGAGTTTTTAAGCGGACTTTTTAAAAAAAAATTGGAGAGCCAAACTTATACATAAAGCCATGCTCCACTACCCCATCTAACATGGTTTTAAACATACTGCCTATCAGCGAGTCATCCGGGGTAAGTAATAACATCCTGGCATTTTTTAATTGGTAAGCCCAACAATAGAGCTGCAGATCTGGTAAGCCCATACCGCCTTGATTTAATTTACGCCTGAGTTTTTTTTCCAAGACAGCCTGATCCCTTTGCCTGCCCAGAGAAAAGAGGAAATTTTACCTTGAATTTTAAGAATCTCGGCTTTTGCAAATTCGATTGGTATGTTATTAAAAAGATAGGTATATTTTAGGAGGACGCACATTTTAATCAGATGGACCCTGCCAAACTGGGAGAGAGGTATATTCTGCCATCTTTTTAAAAAGGGCTCGACTTCCTTTGAAATTCTGTCTAGATTAACTTTTGGGATTTCTCTGGGGTCTTGAGTTATTATAATTCCAAGGTATCTAAGATCTGTAGGGTATGATCCCTCCTGGTTGGGAATATTCCATGCCATAATCTCCGTTTTATCTTTATTTCATAACCGGAGAGTTTTCCAAAAGATTGAGTTTCACAGATAAGTTCCTGTAATGTAATGTACACATTGGAGGAAAAGACGACTAAGTAATCCGCGTAGAGGGCTATTTTCCTAACAAACCCGCCAGATTTAAAAGGAACAATCTTTTGGTTTAACCTTAAACTCTGGGCCAGAGGTTTTGTATATATGTCAAATAGAATAGGGGACAGTGGGCAACCTTGCCTAGTGCCCCGTTCTATATTAACAATAGGGGAGAGGGATCCATTAACCAGGATCCGAGCCCGAGGTGATCTATACATTTTGTTATTAACTTCTCTGAAGCCGGGGGTGAAACCCAGGGAGTTCAAGCTCCTGTCTAAAAAATACCAATTCACTCGATCGAAGGCTTTGGCTGCGTCAACCGTGATAATCAACAAAGGGAGGCCCTGGGATGATGCCATGTCCACTGTTCCTACTAATGTATACACCAAGTCTGACATCTGTCTCCTGGGAGAAACCCCTTTTGGTCTTCATGGATTATTTGGCCAATGATCTTACAAAGTCGTTTATTTAAAATCCCTGCAAAAATCTTATAATCGATGTTTAATAAAGAAATTGGTCGATATGATTGACACTGGAAAGGGTCTTTCCCAGGCTTCAAGATCTCCTCGCACTTAGATTGCAGCTCCTCGGGTGAAGGCACATCTTTTGAATATCCTAAAATGTTTTCATTTGTGTGACGTCCGGAGGAAAAAACATGGTGAGGTCAGGGAGTACTCCTTTTACAGTAAAAAGAACTCTCACTTCCAGAATTGATTATGTCTTTACGGAGTACTCGGAACTTCATAAATTCAGTCTAATTAAATACATTCCCATCCACTTGACTGATCACGGAGCTATGGTCTTTAATTTGGATTTTCCCCCAGATCTCACCAAGAGAAGATGGACTATACACAGGGGATTCCTCTTGTTATCTTCTACTCGGGGCTTTTTGAAGACAGAAACTGACTCCTTTTTGTCAAATAAACTTAGAGTCTGCTTCCATACATATTGTTTGGGACTCCTTCAAGACCTGCCTGAGAGGGATACTAAAAGCAGCAGTAGTGGGCTGGGCTAGGTCGGAGACGGAAGAGCTAGTGCACCTGGAACAACAGATATTGGGGGCAGAAGACGTTTTAAAGGTGAGCTCCCCTGATCACCCGCAGAAAGATAGTTGGATAAAGAGAGTGGATGAGCTTCAGTTAAAATTCTGACTTAAGTCAGAAGAGATTTTAAATCAAAAATGGGAGATAAGTAAAATGAGGGAGTTAGATCAAGGGGAGAATTGTGGTAAGCTCCTTGCTATGAAGTCCAGGGTGGATAGAACTAATAACTACATAAATAAGATCAAAGTGGGCACACAAGTCATAGAGGAGAAAGATAAAATAGAACAGGCTTTCGCACAGTTCTTCCAAGAGCTATACCATGAAGATCTTTAGGGGGCCAAGGACTATATAGATAGGTGGTTGATTGAAAAACAGTTCCCCAGTTTATCCGAGGCCAGTCAAGAGTTTCTCTTTCTAGAAATAACAGGGAGCGAGATATTAGCTATTTTAGATTCTGCTAAAAAAGGGAAAGCCGCAGGCCCGGATGCAATTCCGATCGAGGTCTACTCCATGCTTCGGGAAGAAATTATTCCGGTTTGGCTGAAACTATTCAATGAAATTCTAAAGGGTACTTCTCCCCTGCCAGACTCCTGGTCTGATGCAGTTATGTCCCTGATCTTGAAGCCTGGGAAAGACTCTTTCCAGTGTCAATCATATCGACCAATTTCTTTATTCAGGACTCATCTTAGTTTCAAAACTACAGTTAGAGGTTCAGCTCCTCGTCTAAGAAGACTTCATACCATAGGACGTCATGTGCACCTTCTGCTTTTATCTAAAAAGAACTATGGACCTGCATTCTACTGAACAAATATTTATGACTTTGTGAGGCAATTATGGTAGTTAAGCTCTTAATAAGGCCACAATTGCCAACATTTCCAATGGATTAAGTCATGTATCACCCAGTGTTAAACTGTTCATCGAGCGGACCTCCAGCTGTTGTTTGTGCACCCTCCTCAAGGACTAAAGTGGTATTTGCAGCTTTGTCCAAGAATGGACCTGTCACAGATGTAGGTTATAGCCCACACATTCTGCTGAAACTACACTCTCAGAGCTCAATCCCCAAGTAAAGCAAGATTTGGCCAGGAAGGTCTTTGCAACATATGTGTCTAAGCCTACACTACCCAATGCTGCCTACTCCTTCTAACTTTTTCATTGACAAAATCTGTGGCATCTGGCCACAATTTAAGAATTGGAAGGAGCCTGAATGTAGGATGAAGCCGCCCAATCAGGCTGTTTTCATGCTATTGGGATTCCTGCACTGATATATATTTCTTGGAAATTGTGCACTGGAGATATGTTGTGAATTGTAATGATCTCTCCAACAGTGGCGAGAAGCAAGGAATGACTAAAGTGTAAGTGGGCAGTAGGGAATAGAGCCTCTGTCTAATCCTAGCTTTATCTGATACACAGTGCAGAGTATGTCTTATGTTGCCTAATACTTTGACTATATATCTTGGGCTCGCTGATTCTCTCTCATGTCTACTCTGGCTGCAGAGCTTGGGCTCCCGTTCCTTCTACTGTGTCTTACTGGGTGTACATGCAGACCTTCTGTTGATACTGTTCAGTGTTATAGAACACTCTGTATTTTAGACAAGCCCTGTACGTGTTCTATTGAGTAACACTTTTAAGTTTCTTAAAAACTTCTAGAATGAGGAGCTGAGCTGCTACAGTGTGTTTAGGCGTGTTTGTGGCTTTATAATAATGCAAACTGTTGTCACTAAACGCTTTTTGGTAATGGGTAGCATTTTTTGTCAAGAGAACATAATGAGCTTTAGGTTGATAGGAAACCTCTTGCGTTGGGCTGTGACTGAATCGAAGAGGGACTTTGTTAAATGTGTGGAGGTTGCGCATTTCTCAGAAACCAAGCTAGCATTAACTTCAACTTGCAGGTGCCAGTAGCAGCATGTGCTAAAGCTCAATTACTCTTTGGTACCAATACCTTTAACACTCTGGTCTTTGTGCAATGAAGGCAGCAGCAGGAGAAATTAAAGTTCTAAAATCTGTATTCAATTTCTGTAATGTCCACACCTTTCCATTTCCAGAGTTTCTCCAAAACAAATAGTTTGCTGTTGAGGTGCTAAGGGTTCAACACATTGTCAGCCACGCAGTGTCACCTGATGTCAGCGGGAGATCAATGTGTGCGTGCCTGTAAGTTCCGCTGGCCTCACATTTGAGGAAGTGACACCACTCCAGCCTAGCTTACTTAATTACGAATACATGGAGTTTCCACTTAGCAAATAAATCAGGGGCGTAGCTACTGTTGGTGCAGCAGGTGCAATGGCACTAGGGCCCAGAGCCTTGAGGGGACCATTGAACCCTGATCATTCCTGCATTTTACTTCCCTGTTGAAGGAATTTAAATATTTTCGAAATAGTAAGGAGCTCACAAATGGTAGAGTGAGTCTGTAAACACACAAGGGAAACGCACAGATACAGTGGGATTGTCAGGCTCTACGGTTGGTTGGTAAATAGATTCTCTAAGTCAACGTGGTATTTTTTCAGTAGACTCTTTGAGTTAATTTCACAAAGCCATATTATATCCTAAATTGAATTTAGGTGAAAAAATGGCATAAATTATTAATTAAAATTATTATTTCGAATTCACAAAACCTCAATTTCTCTAGTGAAAAATGTACTCACATGTAAAGAAACATTTCCTTGTCCCATTCCCATTCCCACCCAAGATACTGTCAGAGATGTACTTGTGTCAATGGTGTAGCATCCTACCTGCCCCGGTACTCACCAGTAACCAAGCCATACATGGAGAGTAGTTGTATATACATCTTTATTCTGCTGCGTGAAAGTCAGAACTCAACATTCTAAGCCTGTCTTCAACACATCCTACCAACGCTTATGTCACAGGCTTACTGTGTACAGTAGGAACCAAAAGAGTTCCAGTATTTCTTTATTTACACAACACTAGAAACGGCAGGAGCAATTACTTCTCCAGTGTGAAAATCAGGAGAAAACAATTCCAAGATTAGTGGGGGGGTTAGAGGCAGAGGTGGCTCCACTAGGAAAAATATTCTCCCATTGTGGAAAAACAAGTAATGTGCAATTGTTGTTTATCTAATCATGTAAACATGTACACAAGGGTAAATGTGTAAAGTATACTTGATATAAGGTTATGCATAGGTATAGTCCTGGAAAGCTGTAACTGTTACAGCTTCCATGGAGTAGTCCTAGGGTTATTGTAAATTCCAAAAATGTGTAATTATACACTAAATGTAGGTGTGAACTTACATGTGTAGATTTACAATTTTTCTCTGTGAATCTGATCCTATGGTTGTATTTGTATGCACACATACAAATGTATAATTAATTTGCTTTTGTTCCACCTAAGAGGAAAAATGTACACAAGATAATCTTTGTCCTTTTTTTAGAGACAAGGAGTCGTTGGTCAATCAAATCAAATATACAACCACATTCTTCGAAAAGGTACTGTAATAATTAATTATTTTGTATGTTTTCCTATGCCATTGTTTATATAGCGAAAGGGTCAAATATGCTGGGTAAATATATAACCAACTTCAATTTCACAGACTCTAAATAGTGGTGGTGATTTGACATGCTGGAATGGAATGAAAAAGAATGTTTGATGGCTTTACATTTTGAACAATGTAATCCCTCCTCTGAATATAAGTATATATATGCCTCACTAAAGAAGTCTTGTTTAATCTGTCTCCTGACAGTGTCAGTTGTGCTTGTTGAGTAGAACATGCTGGTTTGTTTTCCATTCAATGCGTCGACTACCTTACATTCTACATTCAGTAATGTTTTACCTTTTAGGTCGGTGTTGAGATAGTTTTAGTTGTAAAGTGGATCATCAGAAACCTGAAATATGTTGGTCTTTTGGAAGAAAATCTTATCAATATTCTTTAAAATATCTTCTGTTCCATCCAATTCTGATGTCTTTCTAAGCCTCTCATGTTCCACACAACGGTTCTAATACATACAGAAACATTAATAATAAAAACATCACTTCCCTTTAATCTTGATTACCCTGAAACATAGTCCTCCTCGTCCCAGTCCTTAATATGGTGAGGAGTCTTGTCTCCTTGCTAATATTGGAAAATGCAATATCAATGCACATCTCAAAATATGTACACATAATCATGAACTCGTATCACCATTGTTGAAATCACCCAATATGACCTCCCTCTCAACCCCGAGTCATAAGTAATTGGTCAGGCAGGCCCTGCAACCTAACCCTGAAGCAACTGATGGACAGATCACAGGTGGGGCGACATGTAACCCTTAGTTAAACGCGCAAAAAGGAAAACCCGGATTGATCCCACAGATAGGCAGCAACACCACAATGGTTTTAGGAGGTGGGCCCCAATAAAACACATTTGTCCGTAGGGGCGCTGTTAGATCTGGCATCATTGGTGTGGATTCCGCTGTCTTTTTGCCTCTCCTTCCTGTATTTTTGATTGTATGCTGGTGTTTCACTATTTTTCGACCTTAGTCTGGCTGTGGCCCTGCTAATCAGGACAACAGCCTAGCTGCTTCCTCTCTAAAATGGTTTGCATGTACATTAGGTACATATCTAATTGGATTCTGGAGTGCCTTATAAGCCCCTAGTATAGGGTATATTATGTACCTAGGGCATAGGTACCTCAGAGGCCTACCAGGGGCTGAAGCATGTATTATGCCACCCCTGGGAAGCACTCCAAAATGGCACCACAGGTCTGCTACTGCAGCCTGTGTAAGGGTGTGCTTGCACCCCTTACAGTTGTATAGGCTACCTATATCACTACCATTGCACACACATATAAAACCTATAAGTCACTCCTATGGCAGGCCTTAACAGTCCTGAAGGCAGAATGCTTGTTTTTTATGTGAGAGGGTGCCCCTGCATGAGCAGGGCCCCTCTGCAGCGTTCGGAGTACCTCCTCTGATGCTGTTTGTGGTACAGCCTGCCCATATACTCTAAAGTTCATTATAACCTCGCGGTAAATGCTAACTTTGGGATGGCTGCACGGAAACATGTTGTGTTTGGTGTCAAACGCTTTGGAATACTACCCTCCACCAGTTCTGGCAGCGGGGGTGGCATTCCACCCTTCTAGAGGGAGAGACATGTTCACACTGGTCTAACCCGGTAGGACTTTCCTGAGCCCTGGCATCACAAAATGGATCTGGGCGGACTCAACCATAGATATACCGGGAGTTCTGATAAGTAGGTCACTGGTTTAAGAGGCGAACCAGATTTTTTTGGTGTATTCGTTAAAAATACCTACAAGTGTACCTCCTCTTGATCCTTTATTCTGAGGCACTTGTGATATAGATAAAAGCCTAATGTTGGGGTTTTTTTGAACCTTCGTGTGTTCAATTATACCCTCTGTTCAATGCCAACATGTTTCGGCCCTCCCTAAATAGCCCAGTGCCTAGTACACCACTCGCCTGCCGTCGATTCGACGGCAGGCGAGTGGTGTACTAGGCAGATCGGCGGTGGCGGCTCCTTGACGAATGTGTGACTACAGGACGCCACCTTTGACACACTCCAGCCTGCATGATGCTTAATTAGCATCCACCAGTAGAAAAACTACTGGAGTTCGAACAAAAGACATACAGGTGAGTGCATTAGGCCTCACATTTGGTGTGCATGGAACACATGTAAGAAGCCCAAATTAGGACTCATAAGTAGGCTTTATAAACACCACGCCCTGACGAAGGCCCCAGACCCGACTGGGCTATTTAGGGAGGGCCGAAACATGTTGGCATTGAACAGAGGGTATAATTGAACACACGAAGGTTCAAAAAAACCCCAACATTAGGCTTTTATCTATATCACAAGTGCCTCAGAATAAAGGATCAAGAGGAGGTACACTTGTAGGTATTTTTAACGAATACACCAAAAAAATCTGGTTCGCCTCTTAAACCAGTGACCTACTTATCAGAACTCCCGGTATATCTATGGTTGAGTCCGCCCAGATAGTATCACCTTATCTGGGTGTGGAGGTAACGCCGATGATGAAGCATGTCACTATTATGTGAGTGAGGCGTTTCCGTCAATATCTTTGATATTCCAACTGACGCTAATACAGTAGGACCATCTCGAAAAAACTGTACCCCCGGATGGGGAATACAGCCTCAGACTACAGTTGTCCATAGTGAAAAAAAGTTGTATTGGGAGAACGCAACTGTTAGATCCATTCTCTCACTCTCCACACGTGAAAAAGATCACAAAATGGATGCCTCTGCCACAGACACGGGTCTGGCCTCCTGCTGCTGACCGAAACTCCGGCAGGGGAGGCCTGAACAATAGGTTTCCTGTCAAATGAAGGTGTAACCACCTCCCCAGACAGGCAGATGTGTATTGGGGCTGGGCGGGAGCACTCTCTGGTGCTTTGAAGTCCTGCACTGGGGGCACATTTGGTGTCCCTGTGCATAGTCCAGTTCAGACCGGTTACAGGGGCTACCTGCCCCTGCTCTGGCGCGAACCTGGACAAAGGAAATGGGTGTAACCACCCCTCTTTCCAAACCCTCCCATAGGTGGGTCCCTAGAGTATGTCCAGCCCCCAAACTTAGTATAAGTATGGGAACCCAGTCCATGCGACTTTAGATTACCCTGGACAAAACTCCGCAATATATGTCCTGGACCTTCGATGTTCTATCCTGACTAGAAGACTGAAGAAATCTCCCTTGGAGTCATGGAGTGACTCCCCTGCTTGGCAGGCACCAAAGAAGCAACTGTCCGGTCTGCAATTCCGAAGCTCCTGTTGGACGCCATAGTCTCTGCATCACCAGAGGTGGATTTCCTGACTTCCCCAAGGCTACCCTGAGTCCACAGCAAAGCTGAGGCCCGTGGCTATTGTAGGTGACGAGGAACCGTGAACTCTGGGCACCGCATACTATTGCTGGTACATTGACTTCCTCTTAATCCTTGAAGTTCTGCTTTGGGCTCCGAGTAGCCCCAGCCTTGAGCACAGACTGCACTGAAGATGTCTGGCGCCCACTCCACGAGTGACCCATGTGCCAGGTTCCAGTGCGACTGCTCAAGGCTCCTTTGTGATCGCTAGCCCATTGGCTAGTGGGTCCCCACGAAGGCAACTCCTCTTCTGCTTGGGCTTTCCTGGTTGCTCCAGACATGCCCTGACTTACCGTCGCTGGGTGAGTCCCTCCGACCTTGCTGGTCTGCACCGATGTCCTTCTTCTCTTTCCACAAGACTTGCCGTTGCTAAGGCTTGTTGGGCCCAATCTGGTTGCCAACACCGCAGCACTCGACAGACTTTGTGGGACAGCTCGAATCCGGCTCATGGACTACGTCGACACCTCCTGGACCTCGTGGCTGAAGAGTCAAGACACCTGTCAACTCACCTGAAGCACCCGGCATCTGTGGGCATTGGTCCATCCTGCCCTCGGTCACTGGCTAGTGACCCAGACTCTGTCCCCTCTGCTTTCATGTTCCTTCCATCCTAGATCCAGGCTTGGATCTCTTCGGACACTTCTCCTCTTCACGACAGCAGCACTTCTTCGCCAGCTTCCATTGTAATCGACGATGCGACCCAACACCAAAATACACCTATGCACCCGGCTTCCCTGGGTGAGGTAACACGAGTATTCCGGTGCTCCCGTTGGTGCTAGCCCTAGAACTGCTTAAGTCCAAAAGGGTTTGGTCCTGACTCGATTCTAAATGTCCCTAATCTTTAAATTTCCAACCGCGACATTTCCCATAGAAGATAACGGGAACCCGCGGTTGTGTTTACATACTGCACACAGTCCCCGTGGTTCCCCTGTGTCACTACCTTGGGTGGTTCCTTGGGGTCCCAGCGATTCTACAGGCTCTGGGCCTTGTGTCTAGTTCAGTCGTGGTTCTTATATCACTTTATTGGTATATGGTTTGGTACGCCCCTAGGGCCCAAACGTGTATTTGTGCTATTACTGTTGATTGCTAACTTCTAAATTAAGTACTTCGAACTCCAGTCTCATAAAGAGACTAGAGGGGTGTGTTTTATCCTAAATATATATATTTTAAATATATTCCTGGTGTGGTTGTCCTTTCAATTGATCAGACGAGAAATTATAGACTGGTCAAAAAAAGCTGCATTACATTCCTTCAAGACATAGCCTGAAGGCTGCTCTCCATAGCTACCACTAGGATAGCTTTCAATAAAGGTTGTCTTTAACCAATTCACCATAAGGGGTTGTTTGGACTGATACAAGATGCCCACTAGAACTAGTGGACAGCATATGTCAGGCCACCTTCTCACATGCTGAGCTTCGTTTTTGCTGGTTTAGGTAGTCTGGGCACTTTACCACTGCTGATCAGTGCTAAAGTGCAAGTGTTCCCTGTCTAAATTGTGATTCTGATTGTTTCTCCAGGATTAGCATATTTGAGATACTGGTAAGCCTCTAGTAAAGTGCACTGTGTGTGCTTAGGGCCTGTAAATCAAATGCTAATATTGAGCCTGCTGCACTGGTTGTGCCACCCACAGGAGTATCCCTGTAAACTTGTCTCAGGCCTGCCATTGCAGTGCCTGTGAGTGCAGTTTTAAATTGCCATGTCGACCTGGCAAGTGCACCCATTTGGAAGGCCCTAACCTTCCCACTTACTACATGTAAGGCACAACTTAGGAAGGCCCAAGGTAACCCCAGGGGCTGGTTGCAGTGTATGTGAAAGGTAGGACATGCAATGGTGTGTTTTGCATGTTCTGATAGTAAAATACTGCCAACTTTGTTGTTCACTATTGCAAGGACTAGCTCTCCCATAGGCTATAATTGGAACTGCCTTGCAACATTTTACAAGTGTAACTTTCTATTGGGAACAGCTGGAGATTTGGAATTTGGGCTCTCCGCGCTCAGAATTTAAAAAACAGATCTTTTAGTAAAGGTGGTTTTTAAATTGTGTGTTTGAAAATGCCACTTTTAGAAAGTAAACACAAGGAGAAGATGGACGGAGCACTGAAAAGTTTCAGACACTCACCCCCGGTCACAGATCTGGGATGAATCCATCATCGTTTTTTAGCTCACATCACCACCCCAGCAAATACCTAGACGGAGTTGGACTCAGATGAGGAGGACTATACTTTGAGTTAATAAAGATTATAAGTAAGTAATTTTTTCATTACCCATCATCTGTCCTCCTTGTTCCAGTCTTTAATATGGTGAGGATTTACCAAGTATATAGTATTTGCACCAATTTCATATTGATGTTAACAGAAAATAAAGATTTTTGATAAAGACAACAATTACTTTATTGCTTATTTAATACTACAGATCCATTTATTCTGATTGAATTCTTAAATCCAGGCTACATTGCTTGACAACGGTCTGTGCTGATGGCCACGTGGCCCCTCTACATATCTCCAAGAGGGATGCTCCCAACCAAGGTAGCAGAAATGGATCTTGCACATCTTCTCTGAACACTAACTAGAGGATAGGGATAAGATTTCCCTAAAGAGTTCTATTCCCCCAGTCTCCTGGCCGAAGGGATGGCAATTAGGAAAGCAATCTTTGAAGATAGCCATGTGAGCATAGCTAATTCTAAAGGTTCAAATGGAGCCTCCTGAATCCCTGCAAAACAATCGACAGTTCCCAAGCAGGGATTGGGGAACGAACCACTGGCTTCCTAAGCCTAAAAAATTGAAGAGGCGACTAACTAAAGGAAATCCTTAACTAAATCATTAGAATGGGTTTGGAAAGCCTTGACTGCGGACCATTGGGCTGATAATGTTGCTGGTGCAAGACCCTTTCTCAAAACCTTCCCTTAAGAAATCAAGTATCTTATAGGGGTCAAACGATTCAGGTCTTGATCCCTTATCTAAACACCACCTTTGGAAAGAGCCCCATTGTTTATTATAAGATGTAAAGGTAGAAGGCTTTATTGAAGTCTGAGTGTCTAAAGCTACCTGTCTTAAACATCCCAGTTGCTCTAATTCTACCCTTTCAGTTTCCAAGCTGCTAAATTTAGGTATCAAAGAGAATCCAGTGGCAGGATGAGAAACTGAAGGCGAGGTGGAGAAAGAGGGAGATGAACCCTTGAGCGCTATCTGCAGGATCCTAGAGAACCAAGGACTCCACAGCCAAAAAGGGGCCACCAGAATATCTGTCTGCCTCTTCTCCCAAATTTTCTGCAGCACCTTTGGAGGAGAGAATTTGGAGGAAAGGCAGACAGTTTTGTCCTGTGCCATTCGAATTCAGAAGGCCTCCACAGCCAGGGGTTGAGGACAGGGAATATATGTGTACAATGGATTGAGCATTGCATTGTTTGTGAATGTGAACTGATCTATCATGTGCACCATGAACCAAACACAAATCTGAACAAAATGACAGTTTAGGATGTGATAAGTTATTTCCTGTAGGGCATGGACTGTCATGTCGGACGGGAGGGCGGGGAAAGGAAGATGGCGGATGCTGTTCCGCCGCTGAAGGACGCCTCTTAGAGCCTCTCCCCCGTGGCTCCAACTGACGGCCACGATTTGCCTCGCCAAAACGCGCTTGGAACGGTAATAAGGAACAGGGATGATGTGAAAACACCGGCGACTCGAAAAACAAACTTAACAAGACAACGCGACTGGAAGAATACTTACTTTTGTGTATGTGCCGCCTAACGCAAATAAGCGGCGCAGTCCTCGGCGCTCGTTTTATGAGTTGGCGTCCCGGCTCCAGACTCGCAAAAACCCAATTCGGATCAGTGTGCTGTAAGCAGCTATCAGCAGCTGTACGACCGGGCAATATAGGGATGGCCCCCCCCTCGGAGCACTCGGCGTGCTAGGGCCGGTCAAGGGGGAGAGCAGGAACCCTCACAAGAAGCTTCACCGGAGACTAATGGTGAGGAGGGGCTAATGGTGGCTAGCAGCAATGTTCAACCTAACTCTGCTTCTTTATCTGGTCTAGATAGGGGCATTCGTGGAGGCACCTCTGTGAATTCTTCTATTACGAACACTTCAAGTAACTTTGGCAAACCTATCATAAATCTTCTAAAATCAGGTCAAGCTACAGCACTTTTTCAAGCCATTGGTCCAGAATCATCCACTCCAGGTTTTCCTATAGCCGAAACACTCAGTGCGGCAGTTGAGTACGGCATGGTCAAGTCTGGTGGGGCACCGGCAGGTATATTTTTAATGCAGAAGCGCTGCTTAACTAGTACTGTTCACCCCGTGGACATCTTCAATACTGGTCTTTCTGCTGTGTCTTCACCGTCTGAAACTATTGACGCCGCGTGTTCATCCTCTGATCCATGCAGCATACCCACAGCAGTGGAGGGGGAGTGTGCCGCCGGCACTAAGCAGGCAGAGTTGAAAGGTATATCAGAGGGGGCAATAGGGTGCACAAGCCAAACTACAGGAGTGACAGCAGGGTCGGAAAAAGCACTTAAAAACAATGGCCCGGTGTCGGTAGTAGGGGTGGAAAAGGCCAAGGCCAGGGGAGTACTAAGACACAAGCAGCTGTTGGTACAACCGGGGCTAAAGGATCTATAAAAACTGCTGCTACCACCCCGAATAAGGATTCGGGAGCAAGCCCGCTACGTAAGTGGGTGTCTTCAAAAGGCGAGGTGAAGTCTTTAGTTGCACGACTATCTAATATAGGTTTACCCACCAGCCAGGCAAAACCAACCACAGGCTCTGCAACACGATCAGAGAGACCAAGGTCCGCTCCTGTTACTCCCATAATTTTATCTACAGCGGAAGGTGCAGCGCAATCTGTAATGGCTCAAGCCAGCGATGGTGCGATTATTCCTATAGACTTGGAAAGTGCGGCAACTTTTGCATCTTTCATCACTCAAATTCCTCCCGTAGCGGCCCAAACCCCCCTCACCGATAAAATACCTGAAAAGAAGGACTATATGAATAGAGTAGGACGGCAGCCCTCACCGGTCCTCTTGACTCCTGGTTTAGCTTCTTCGGCACCCGTATCTGTATTTGTTCCCACATTGGCAACTAAGCGGACAATAGATACTGGCACTGCTCTGAGCTCACCGCAGAACTCTTCGATGCCTGCCATATTGGCTGTGGAGTCAGCTGGTGTTTTTTTGAACAGCAGCAGCAAAGCTTTCAACCCCAAGATGGCTCTGCAGCCGGAACCCACTCTATCTACAGTGTTGCAAGTGCTGGCGGCTCAACATGAGGAGACTCAGCGCTTTTTTCAACCGGCTAGAATGGACAGACAGGAGATCAAACTAGCTCTGGAGGAGGCTGTTACAAAGGTTTCAAATCTTGCTCTTGTAGTCTCAGATCTTTAACAGTGTGTTGCCGAAGTGGAGGAGGTTAATGCCGCTACCTGTACTTCAATTAAGCCCAAGATCATTTGATGACGATTATGCAATCTAAGGTCGAGGACCTAGAAAACTGGCAAAGACGCCAGAACCTGAGGGTCTTTGGGGTGCCTGAAGGAAGAGAGGGTGCTGATGCTCGGACACTCATTGTAAATCTCTTTTCAAAGGCATTTCCTGATCTTGCTGACTGGGACATGGATACGCAAATTCAGAGAACACATCGGCTCCCTATAGTTGCTAACACCTCTCGATCTTCTAAATTTTCGCGACCAATACTGGTGTATATAGGGAACTTTTTATTGGGATAAGCCATCTTCTTCAAAGCCCGACCAACTACTCCAGTTCAATTTGAGTCAATGTCTATCTTTGTTCGATCTGATTTATGTAAACAAACCATGGATAGAAGGTGGCGGCTCAGGCAGCTTATGGACTCTTTTAAGTCTGTTGGCGCACAGGTTTTCTTACAAGATCCTGCCCGTCTTAAGGTGATTAAAGATGGGCGTCCTCATATCTTCTTTAATGAGCAGGAGGCTAAAAACAGCTTATATAAATGGCAACAACAACTTAAGAAATGAGGTGGCGCATTTGCAATGAGGTTTTGTATACTTATAGTTCTTTAGATTTAGTCTTTAAAGAGTTGAGACTTCTGTTATGCGTTTGGGGGTTTACGATGTACTTTCATATTTGTGCTTACTGGCCAGTCAAGGCAGTTGGAGGGGGGGGCGGTTATTTAGGGGTGTACTTTGGTTTAGTGCTGTCACTGATGACAGCAGGGAAGGGGGTGATTCTCTTCTGTAGGCACAGGGGTGTGGGGGGGGGCGGGGCCAGGTTCATCTTCTCAGGGTTTTGGTTGGGTTAAATTGCACGGTAGCACTGGCTAAGGTGGGTGCTTTTGGAGTAGGAAGGGCAGGGGGGTGGGGTTGGGGGGTGTTAAAATTGAAAAAAGCCAAAAGATTGTTAAACACATACAAAGGGACTGCTTTGTAGGACACGACTGGGTTAAGGAGGGATATTGGTTAGGAATTATAATTGGAAGACAATGTCTAGAATTCATATAATGTGTTGGAACGTAGCTGGTTTGAACTCTTCTACTAAGCGCCGATTAGTGTCGGAAGAATTGAAAGCATATAGACCACAGATTGTTGGATTATCAGAGACTCATTTGGCTTTTAAGGATCGCACCCTTTTTAAACAAATGGGGTTTGAGTTAATAACGTGCACCACTCAGACTGTGTCAATACGTGGTGTTGCCCTATTGCAAGCTCAAACTTCTACATTTACGGTACTCCGTTCACTTAGTGACAGCAAAGGCCGCTGGGTAATTGCTCAACTCCTGGCCTTTGGTCAGAAGCTCATGATTTGTGTGGTCTACGGCCCAAATAATGACTGTCCAGAGGATATCTCTTTTTTAAATTCAGAGTTGCTGGACTGGGATGGTGAACTCATAGTCATGGGAGACTTTAATTGCGTACTAGATCAGAAGTTAGACACTACAACCACTACGGGTAGGGCTAGAATGATACATACTAGGACTGCCAGTAAGGATTTATTGCGTATACATCAGTTGGTTGACTTATGGCGGGAGGCTTATCCACTAGTTAATGGCTTTACGTATTTCTCGCAACCACATCGACAATATTCCAGGATAGATATGGTGTTCACAAATCAATCTAGAATTATAGATTCTAACATTGAGATATGTCAGAAAATCACATCGGATCATAATCCCCTATTCTTTAGAATACTTTTAGGATCAACACCACTGCGGACTGTAAGGGGTTTTACGTTTCCCAAATATCTGCTCAAAAGCCACGATTATATTCAATATATGCAAGGGCTATTAGTGGATTTTATAGATATTAATGCCCATACTGCTTCATGGTCTATAGTGTGGGACAGTCTTAAGGCATATGTTAGAGGCACCACCCAACAGTATCTGTTTCGACAGAATCAGGCTAAATCACGGCTGGCAGCGGCCGGACGAAGGGAATACTTGGTACTAGAGCAGCTGCATATTAACTTCATATTAACTAAGGATGCCCGGGAAGTTGAGATCTATAGGCAACTTATAATAGTGAGAGCTAAGATTACTCGTGAGTTAAGGGAGAAAGTTGCCAATCAATACCATAAATTTAGAGCTCAACAATACGAATATGGGGAGAGGATTGGACGGGTACTAGCCGATCAATTGGCGGACTTCAGGGCCAACACCCAAATTAAGAGCATTCTTGGTGGTGATGGCCTAATGTATCATCAATCTATAGAGATTCTGGAGCAATTTAGGCAATTTTACATAGGCCTTTATAGCGATAATATGGCTTGCGATCAGCAAGCGACGGCAGCTTATTTACAGGAGAGTGGTATGAATGTATTAAATTTTCCTACCACGGTCTCAATGGATAGGGACGTGGATAGAGCTGAAATTATGGAAGCAATCAAGGCTCTCCCCCTTGGAAAGGCGTTGGGGGGACGCTTTACCCCTGGAGTTCTATAGAACCTTTATAGGAACCCTTGGTCCGGTCTTTTTGAAGGTGGCGAACGATATATTGGATGGTGGGGACCCTCCCCCATCTTGGAAACGGACTAATATAATTGTGTTTCTTAAAAAGGGGAATCCCCCAACTGAGAGAGGTTCTTATCGCCCAATCTCTCTCATCAATCACGATGCTAAGATCTTTTCTAAAATTCTGTCTTCACGTCTTGCACCATCCATACACTTAATAGTTTCTGACCAACAGCACGGCTTTGTTCCCGGGCGGGATACTACAACGCATATTAATACCGCTATAGCCGTGTTTGACGCTGCCCATTGTTTGGGCGGTAAAGTAGCGATGCTAATGCTTGATGCCGAGAAGGCTTTCGACCGAGTTACTTGGAGGGCACTCTGGGCTATAATGTTGGAAGTAGGAATCGGTCGCAAGTTTGTCTCGGCTATTCAGAAAATATATATAAATTCGCAGGCTGTTATTCGGCTTAAAGGATTGATATCGGATCCACTTCACATTCAGAGGGGCACCCGGCAGGGGTGTCCCCTCTCACCTTTGCTATTTGCAATATATATTGAACCTTTTATCCGTCATCAGCATATCAGTCCGGTTTCTTATAATCATATTCATATTAAAATAAGTGCTTACGCAGAAGACATAGCTGTCTTTACTACAGACCCGGTTCAAGCTATGGGGGAGATTGTCTCGGAAGCGCAGCGATTTGGATTATTCTCAGGGTATAAGCTTAATACTAATAAAACTCAAACAATAACTAATATTGGAATTATCCCTCCCGAACCCGCCTTGGGTGTTACTCAAAAAGCCACTTATTTAGGGGTTAGTCTTAACAGCCACACGGAAGAAATAGTGAAACTTAATTATGAACCACTATTTAAAAAAGTTGCTACGGATTTGCGTAAATGGCACCAAATTGTTTTTTTTTTTATTTTTTTTTACCAATTGCCTTTAACCATCTGGGGGCGTTGTAATATTATCAAGATGAACGTCCTCCCAAAGTTCTTGTATCTTTTTAGGAGCATCCCTCTGCGGGTTCCATTTTCATTTTTTAAAAGACTGGATGGCATTATAGGCAGTTTTATTTGGGGTTATAAAAGGGCCAGGCGGGCTATTAAATTTCTTAAACTGCCATATGAAAGGGGGGGTTTCGGACTGCCGGATTTTAAGTTATACTTTTGGGCTTCTTTTGCTAGGCGTTTACAGAGCCTGATGGAAGGTTTTGGCATGTCACAAATGTGGCTAGCATATCAGTTAGTATGCGGACCGGAGTATAGGTTCGTACTCTCCAGGATGTCTGACCCGAATTACTTCAAACGTGTCCGCTTCAAGATAGTGAGACACGCTACTTGGATCTGGCGGGACATACTAAAGTTGTACAATATTCCTGAATTACATGCAAGCACTTATCTAAAGGGGAATCCCCGTTTGGGGGCCCTATTTGGTGATTTTGCTTGCAAGATCTGGCAATGGTGCGGTGTACTACAGCTAGGGCAATTGTACCATCAGGACGGTTTTAGATCATTTTCTTCTCTTAGAGACGAATTTGGGGTCCCGAACAACTCTTTTTTAAAATTTTTGCAAATTAGAGATTTTTTTATCAATGGGGAAGGTCTAGTGACTGCTAATGCACTGGGGGAGCCCGTTTGCTCACTACTACAGATTAGAGGCAGGGGTTGTATAGGGAAAATCTATGAAAATCTTCTTACAGGTGTAGCAGACGACGACGCTCAGGCTGTAGAAAAATTAAATGGTTATTTTGGAACTTGTGTAAATACAGCAGACTTGCATAGGTCATTATTGACTATTAATTCTTCTGTTACTTCTATTAATTTAAAACTTCAGCAACACCGCATGTTATTTCTCTTGTATTACACGCCTTAAATTATCTCTAAGTGGGCTACGCCCAATTTGACACCAAAAACCTGCTGTCCTAAATGCTCACTTTTTGCTGCAGACATTAGACATATGTTTATAACTTGCCCGGAACTCTCTGCTTTTTGGACGCTGATTACTAAGGAGTTGTGTAACTTGGCAGGCAGTAATATTATTATTTCTGAGAAAGATATACTGTTGGGATTAATAAAGGACCCCGGCTTAATCTCTGTTGCTTTATTTTCTATTATTATGGCTTGCTGTCGCTTATGCATTGCTAGGGTTTGGATTGAGTCAAAACCTCCAACACTTGCGGAGTTCTGGCAGTTATTGAGAGGGGTGTATGAGATGGAGATGGCTCTTGCTAAGGTCAGGGGCCCCTCCTCTCGAGTCAGAATAGAACGAATTTGGCTCTGTCTACACTGGGACTAAGTGATATTGATTCTTCTTTTCATTCCCCCCCCCCAATTCCCCCCTCTCTCTTTTCTGTGCTTGGCTATTGTGCTTACATACTGTGTTTTTTTAACTAATGTTATGTACGTTTTCTCTCTTTTGGCAAAAATAAATAATATAAAAAAATAAATTTAAAAAAAAACGGAAAGAGCCCCATTGTTTATTATAAGATGTTAAGGTAGAAGGCTTTATTGAAGTCTGAGTGTCTAAAGCTACCTGTCTTAAACATCCCAGTTGCTCTAGTTCTACCCTTTCAGTTTCCAAGCTGCTAAATTTAGGTATCAAAGAGAATCCAGTGACAGGATGAGAAACTGAAGGCGAGGTGGAGAAAGAGGGAAATGAACCCTTGAGCGCTATCTGCAGGATCCTAGAGAACCAAGGACTCCTCAGCCAAAAAGGGGCCACCAGAATATCTGTCTGCCTCTTCTCCCAAATTTTCTGCAGCACCTTTGGAGGAGAGAATTTGGAGGAAAGGCAGACAGTTTTGTCCTGTGCCATTTGAATTCAGAAGGCCTCCACAGCCAGGGGTTGAGGACAGGGAATATATGTGTACAATGGATTGAGCATTGCATTGTTTGTGGATGTGAACTGATCTATCATGTGCACCATGAACCAAACACAAATCTGAACAAAATGACAGTTTAGGATGTGATAAGTTATTAAGGAGGGTAGACTCCGACTCAGGCCATCCACTTGATATTTTAGGCTGCCCTGGATATAAACTGCCCTTAGATAAACTAGACGTTCCCCTTAAGAGAAGATTTGTGTCAACAGATTGTTGAGCTAGAAGATTATTGTCCTTCTTTTCAGTTGAGGTAGCATCTGGCTACAAATTGTTGGTTCTCACAAAAAACATCCCTTCCAATTGGACTTTGCAGACTGAATTGCTTTCCAAACTGCAGTTAGTTCTCTACAGTTGGAAGATTAAATCCTCTCCAAGATGGACCACTTACCCTTTATTTCTTGATGTTGAAGAATTGCCCCTGCTCATTCCAGAGGTTTGCATTTGCAACCACCACTGCAGATCCTGGACGATCTGAGGGATGACTGAGACTAAAGCCTCAAAATCTTAGGGAGCTTGATCCAAATGGTGCAAAATGTGATTAACAAGAGGTTTTAGATAATTTTGGGCCCATGAGACAACTGCAGTGCAGACAGCCATGAATCCCTGTACCCATATCCAAGTCCTTGCAGGAATGCTCTGACACGAGAGCAGCAGGCTGTGATTCACTTGTAGATTGACCATCCTCTTGTGCGGAAAAATACTCAACATTCTTGAGAATCGAAATTGGCTCCTATGGAAGTTACTCATTGAGCCAGACATAGATTGGATTTAGTCTGATTGACAACCTGTCCAAGCTTTTGAAGTAGATTGTACACCGCTTCCATGTCCTGCTGAGCCTTAGAAAGGGAAGAGGCACACAAAAGCCAATATCACAGTCTCACACAACACCCTCATCAACAGACCCTACAACATAGGCATATGGCTAGACCCCCTCAAGTGGATCACCTCTTTCTTTACAGGATGCACACAGAGCATCCGGCTGCTTTCCTTCACTTCCACACCCAAATACATCATATGTGGAGTGCCACAAGGATCATCCCTAAGCCCCACCCTGTTCAACATCTACATGACCACCCCTTGCAGACATCATCAGATCCCACGGACTCAACATAATCTCAGACGACACTCAACTGATCCTCTCACACACCGAAGAGGCCACCAATGCCAAAACCAACTTCTGCAACGCCATGACCAATGTAGCCAAATAGATGAAAGAGAAACTGCCTCCAACTAAACTCTGACAAACGGAAGCACTGATCTTTGGGAAGAACACCTCTGCATTTGACCACAGCTGATGGCCTGCAGAACTCAGACACACACCAACTGACCACGCACACAACCCCTGCATCATCCTCAACAGCCAACTGACCATGAAATTACAAGTTAACAGATTTGCCTCCTGCTTCCACACACTTCGCATGCTCTGCAGAATCCCATCCAACACCAGAAAGACCGTCATTCAGGCCATTGTCATCAGCCGGCTCAACTACGGCAACACCCACTATGCTGGCATCCCCATCCAGCTCCTTAGAAGACCATACAGAACGCTGCTGGCTGACTCATCCAGGACCACCCCAAATAAACCCTTATCACTCCCCACCTCAGAGACCTCCTCTGGCTCCCCATCCAGGAAAGATGCCAGTTTAAGATCCTTACGCACACCTACAAAGCCCGCCTTGACCTAGGAACTGCCTACCCCAAATATCGAATAAACTTCCACCCATTCGCTGGACACCCCCCGCACACAACCCGCACATCTGCCACACCTGCTGCAGCACCCATGTCTTTTCCTACATCGCAGTCAAGACCTGGAATGATCTCCCCCTCCATCACCATATAACCCCCTCCCAGGCAGACTTCAGAAAGACTTAAGACCTGCCTCTTCATCGGAGACACAGCTCCCAGATGTCCCTAGGTGGGATAGAGTGCGCTTTACAAATGCTGATTGATTGATCAAGATATGGAAATGCAGTTCGCTCTTTCAATTGTAAATCTGCCACCACTGTTGTCAATACCTTTGTGAACCTTCATAGGGATGTGGCAAGGCCATATGGAAAGGTTTCCCGCCGCAATCACATGACTCAGCACCACCTACAACTCCACTGGCTGCCTATCAACAAGAGAATCACCTTCAAGCTCCTCACAAATGCCTACAAAGCTATCCACGATGCAGGACCAGAATATCTGAACCGCCGCCTCGCCTTCCACACACCCACCAGACAACTCCGCTTCATCCAACTCACCCTGGCCTCTGTCCCATGGATCCACATGACCAGAACCGGTGAAAGATCCTTCTCCTACCTCACCGCCAAGACCTGGAACACCATGCCCCTCCACCTCAGGCAATCCGCTCAGATGACACAGTTCAGAAAGGACCCCAAGACCTGGCTCTTCGACTGAACTTCTACACCAAGAGGGATTCACAGCCCCTCTCCCCTCAGCTCCTTGAGACCCTGATGGGTGAATAGCCGTACTCTACAGACCCCTGACTGATTGATTGAAGGGCTTTAAACTGGTAATGATTGCTACCAATGGCAAATCTTAGATACTTCTGTCTGAAAATAAGCGTCCTTTAAAATGGATGTTCCTATGAAATCATTTGCTGATATGATAGCTTGAAGAGTTATTATCTTGAAAGTTTCTACTTTGAAGAACTCGTTAAGATTCTTTAATTCGAGCATTGGCCGGAAAGACCAATTCTGTTTCGTCACCAAAAACAAAAAGGAGTAGAAGCCTTGAGTTCTTTGACCCTGAGGAACCTTCACCACTGCCCTTTGGGCAAAAGATCTTGCACCCCTTAAAGCATTGAATCTCTTTTCACTTTTTCTTGTGGTAATGGGATGCATTTAAACCACAATGTGGGAGGAATTTGCTTAAATTGAATCTGATATTCTTCTTTTATAATTTAAAAAACCCGACAGTCCTGAATCATCTGTGACAGTTGAAGAAAAAAATCTTTTAACATTTGTCCCACCTTCATACAGTTGTTTTTGCACTTCTTGCGACTTGGAAAGCTGGGGCCCGGATTTAACTCCAAAGTCAGCCAGCCGACCATGGACCCGGCCACAAAAGGGATGCTTACTCTCCCTTTGGTCCTGCAATGACATCCTTTGCAAAAAATAGAAATTCTGCCCAGTTGGTATTTAACCCCTTCAGCGCTGCGCGGATTCCCCCGCGGTGCTGAAGGGTTCTAGCGCGGGCGTGGTCATGACGGAACGGTTCCGTCATGAGCACAGCTCAACCGATGCTCATGACGGAACCGTTCCGTCATGAGCATCGAAGGGGTTAAATGGTTTTAGAATGTTTTCCTCCTCTGCTGACTTTTGTACCATATTGTTAAGCTCCTTCCTAAACAACTTTAAACCCAGAAATGACAACTTCTGATAAGAGATCTCTGCTCCACATCCAACTCCCATATTCTAATCCAAAGAAGTCCTCTTCCTTAAATCACTGCCCTTTCTGAAGAGGCAGCTGACCACAGAGACCCAAATGAAACATCAGATAGAAACTTTGATAAAAGTTCCATGTTCGCTAAAAAGCTGAAATAATCCAACAGTCGTAAAGAGTCTGAAAGTCTTTAAGCAAGACTTGTGTTGCATATGCTGCATAAGTATTTGCTCACAGAGAAAAGATGGCACAGCATACACTCTTTTTAATGAGCAATCAACTTTACTATCCGCAATCTTTGGCAGTGGCATCCTCCGAAGCCAGAGATGCCACTGGAGATAGTATGGTATTTACTTTCGAAACTTGAGGAAAGTCTTGATCAGAATTCTCAATCGAATACCTCATTGCCAAAAAAAAGAGGGATAGCAGCCTTATCAATAGTGCGCATAGAATTAATCCTCCTTTTGTGAAGGTTGCTCAAACCTCAACGTGCCCCTTATATGGGCCAAGACGTCTTGAAGGTGGGAACCAAGAACACATTTCTCTTTTGGTGGGGAGTCTTACTCATCATCTGGCAATGATTGTTTATGTGCAGGAAGGTCTCCGTTTCAGCACTTAAACAATCACAAATGGCGATTTGTAATTTCTATGTGTCCTGCATTGTGCAACACACATAGAAGTTGCAAATTGTTATTTTTTCTATTATTGTTTATGTGCAGGAAGGGACACCTTCCTGCACATAAACAATCATTTATGGTGTTTTGCTGTTTCTGTGTGTGCTGCACAATGCAGCACACTTAGAAACAGTAAAAACAAGGAAATATAAAGCATTTCTCCATCTTTTCGCCATGTGAAGACCATGTTTTCCCTGGTCTTAATTTTGGCGCAGCCTCCTATTTACGCCACCCTTGAAAATCGGGGGTAACGTCAAAATCAATGGGTGTTGAGGCAGAACGCCCACTACAACACACATTGTATGCCCCTTTCACGCTAAGTATAGCGTGAAAGGGTTCCTTATTTACAAGGCTGCGTTAAGCCATGTTAAGTGGCTTAACGCCGCCTTGTAAATAAGACGAAGCCCCTATACCACAGGAATGTCGTTAAAAGTGACGTTCCTGTGGAGATAGGGGCTTGTAAATTAGCCCCTAAATTGCACTAGATCGGCCTGGGGTACCGACCCCAACAGTCTCCCAAGGCCCTCTTTCAGCTCAGATAACGTTCTCTGCCCAGCACTGCACGAGTGGGGAGCGTGTTGAAGAGTTTGGCTGCAAACATTCAACCTTCTGCCCAGCAAGACAGCAAACTTACTATTAGAATAAAAAAAATCGAAATGATTTGAAATTAAATAAACACCTTAAAGTGGCCCGGGTTTCTACAGGAAATGAAACAGGAGGAGGGAAAGGAAGGAGGGGGGTATAATGCTACTTAGTTTAGTAGTAATAAAAAGAGGACTAGTAACATTGCTTTCTAGTTTAAAAGACCTGTATTGCAGATGGTACTCCTCACCATATTAAGCATTGGGACTAGAAAGACGGATGATGGGTAATGCTTAAATATATGTGTTTTTTCTGGCAACCAGCTCTGCAATAAGTGTGCCAGTTATGTTCAATCACCATTTTGTTTTTCAGATATAGGAAGTTGCTCTTGAGATACTTCTCTTAAAGAGCTTTTTTCCTGTACCCATTTCTGGAACAAACTGAAATTAAAGCACCTCCACTATGACATCATGAGACAGATTAATATTGATTTAGAATATTTTATTTATGTAGGCTAAATAATCCCTTTCCTTATGTTTGGGATTCTATAATTGTTGAAAGCTAAGTTAGTGCTATCATTTCGCAAAACACTAGCACTACCCTAGTGCTTACAAACCTTAGTACCTACCTACCTTTGTGCAGCCTCTCTCTCCCGGAGTTATTCTAAGGAATGTGGTGTAGCTATCCTAATTTGATGGCGACTTCCCTGCGAAGTCCTTAAGACCTGGACAGGTTAGTAGGGTCAGTGGAGTTACATTAGACATCATGGACAGTACAACTGTTGTAGAATCGATTTCTTGGCAGTCTCTCCTGTCTCATAACTGCATTTGGAAAAGCACCACTCCTTGTGGTGGAGATTGGAACCGGGCACCAGACCCCGTCCTGGACAGGACCGGGCTACCTGAAACCGACAACCATGCTGTTGTGGCTTTACTCCAAGATATGCTAGAAAATTACATTTTAATAGATGTATGGGATCTACTGCACACTTTGAATCGGGACTACACCTTCCTCTCCTGCCTTTACGGTATCCAGTACTGCATAGGTTATGTCCTTCTCCAGGGGTGACCACTCCCGAACATGATGTACTGTGATGTGTTACAGGCCGATCTTTCCAACGTTAAACCTGTGAAACGGGACATCGACATGGGACTTTTGACAACTTCTCCGAATAGGTTGGCAAATGAAAGCATTCGCCCCATAAGCAACCTGAGCAGATAGAGCAACTCCGACAACAAATTCGCTCATATCTTGTTATCTTACTGATAAAGAAGGTTCAGTGGGTTCTCGCAGGATATTGTGAGTGGCAGGAAAGGCAATGCTGAAAGGGATAATGATAAGAGACTTCGCCATAGCACAATGTCATGTCTGTGCAGATTTGCACCTTTAGAAGATGATGATTGTTCATCACCTAAATAGCCTCCCCCATCCTTGCTCTCCAGAAAGAACTAGTATTAGCTTAATTACATTTAAGCACTTCTTTTTAGAGATGGCAGAAAAGGCATTAGTCAAATTGTGGTGGCGGAGGTATAACTATGGCACAAAAGCTAGAAGACTTTTGGCCGCACAACTGCATCAAAGGGAGTCACAACAAGCCATTTCAGTGATTCATGATGTGAACGGCACCTCATTAACACATCCCCTTGACATCACAGGCTGCCTTGCCTTATACTATTCCTTCCTTTACACCGAAGAGACTCAAACAACACTTGATTAAATTGATGCCTTTCTTGCCCCACTGCATCTCCCCACCCATTTGGAGAAGGGACTGACGTATCTTGAGGAGGAATTCACGGGGGACGAAGTCGCCAAATCATGCACCATCGGGCAATCAATCGTGGATAACGGTACTGCACTACATACACATGAAAAACGTGACCAGCACTCCAATATCACATGTATAAGTGTGACCTCGGGATAGCCACATCGCAGACATGCCAGACTTGCCCCCCCACACGTCAGAGCTAGAGTGCTGATAATACATCTGATTCAAATAATTGCACTACTTAAGGCGGAGTTCGGCAAAAATGGCTAAGGTTCTGGGGGGGGAGGTGGAGCATCCGTACCCACATCAGTTCCTCATTACCAACTTCACAATATCTTCCTCCTAGCTTGCCCAAAGCTTAGCAAACACCTCAGGGATGTTATCCTCCAATGATTTGTAGATTCTAGAGATGCAATTCCTACCCAGGGACTCATTTGTGAGTTTGATTTCAAGCCGATTAAAATCAGGCAGACACTTAAGTTGTGTGCTGTACGTTTCTAAGGCATGCCAGACCTGTAGATATTGATGCAGGCATACCAGAAAGCTGTGGAGTTTGGCTCTTTTGAGGTAATATTCCATAAATCCACTATCACCATTTTCTTCAAAAAGAACAAGGACCCAGGGGAGAGCTCTAACTAGCATCCTATCTAATTGATCAATGGCAGCTTGAAAATAGTTTTCACTAAACTCCTAGCAACCCGACTGAGTCATCCCCTTAAGTTACAGGTGGGTTTTGTGTCATGCCGCTGCCTGGGTAACCACCTTGGGACATTGGCACACCAGCTTCCATAGACAAAAAATATCTGATGAAAAACTGGCCCTTTCCTTAGACGCTGAAAACTGTTTCATCAATGGAATAGTCCTACCTTTTTCGAGTGATGTCCAAAGTGGACCTGGTTATGTTTTTCCAGCCTGATTGAGGGCTTTATAGGTAGGGACCATCTCCGTTATGATTCTCACATGCCGGTTGTTAACTGCAGGGATTTTATGTCGCATACATTTGTGATTAATCGGGGCACCTGACAATGATGCACCCTGTTTCCGCTCCTTTTCTTGCTGGAACGGGAGCCCATGTCCATGGTCACACAGCTTTCACCAGTAGTTAATGGCATACCGGTGGACAACAGTGAAGTGAAAGAGTTACTCTATGCGGATGACATCTCCTTCTCTTGCTCCATCCATAGTCTTGAATCACTGCCAGCATATCCATCACCAACAACATATCCCACTTATTTGGCTATAATATCAATAGGTCCAAATGCAAAGTAGTCCCCATATCCGGAGTCACCACCAAAGCCTGTCTGGAGAGATATAATATGAAATGGGTACCCAAGGGTCTCCATTACCTGGGCATCCTTATTAATAGAGTGCTCACATGTATGGTTTAGGACAACCTTCTTCTCTTACTTGCTTGATCTAAGCATGACTTCTTAAAGTGGACGCATCTGAATCTATTGTTAGTAGGAAGGGTGCAGGTGGTCAAAATTACTGTTGCCGCAACGTTCAACTATGTCTTTGGAATGTTCCCTTTATTGATCCTTCGCCTACTTCTCAGGGGGATAGAGGTATACATCCGATACTACATTTGGAGTAGATGCAGACCTAGATTGCAAGCATCACCATGGCTGGGGTCTTACCCCTACAACACAGGATATCATGAAGCCTAACTTTCCATTTATCACAGTTGTCTGCTTATCTGTGTGTGTTTGATGGATGCTTTGATATAGGTCCAAATAGAACATCACCTCTTGGGATGCACAAATATAACCTTCCCAGTCTATTTAACCACCGCACACCAACTCACAGCTAGGAAACGGATTCTTAATGCAACTTCCACAGCATAGCGTGCCACATATCATCTAGTAGGTACTACCCCACTTCTCCACAATAGGTCCCCACTGTGGTACAAAATGATGTTACACCAATCTAATGGGTGTCTTGGTATGTGAAGAAGTGAAACACATAGCCCAACTGTATAGCGATGGCCTCCTTAAACCATTCCAGACATTAAAGGCTGAATTTGGTCTCCACGTCAAGGACCTAGAGATATCGCCAGCTAGTCCATTGCCTCAGGGCTACAATGACCCCCATACCCCCACCAATGGAACTGCAGACATTCCCCATCCTCCAATATTTAAGAACATGGAGTCAGTTTAAGGGAGTTATCGCAGGGTCATATGAGATTGTCATTAAAGCTAAGGTCTCCAGCTGTACTCCTAGCATAAACAAACTAATGTGGCAGACACTTTTAGGGAATGACTACTCACCGGAAGACTGGGCAATATTACTCTCCTTTGCAACAAAGTGCTTAGGAAATCCAGGTTAGCTTTTCTGTATTTTGAAGTCCTATTTTGAAATGATTGGTACTGGACACCACAGAAATTGAAATGAGCAAAGCTATTGCCTCATGACAACTGCCAGAAATGCAAGGAGTCTAACTGTAACTAATATCATATTCTCTGGTCTTGTTCGCCATTACAACAGTGCTGGAGAATGGTGCAGGTGCAGCTGCAACATTGTAGATCCCCGTGAATCCCCCCTCCCATCAGCTGGTGATTCTCCACAACATGTCTGTCATATCTGATTTAAACACCCACACTCATTGATGATTGGTCACCTCGTTAACAGTGGCCAAAATAGGCATCCTCCGCAACTGGCAACAGGTTATCAGTCCTACGTGCTATGAGTGGCTAATTGAATTACATAGAATAGACCATCACGAACGGTCATCATATAAACTCAACGATGTTTGGACAAAATATTGGGTAAAAAATATTGTGTGACATAAATATTGTGTCCAGAATATTGTGTTGTAAATGACATTGTTGCATGAATTATTGAAGGTAAGAATATTGTTTGAAACTTATTATGGTATATCGTTGTCAAAAATGTCCTTGTCTAAAATATCGTTGGTAAAAATATTGTTTTATGGGTTAATTTACATGTGTTTTTAATGTGTTTAATAATATTTGTATGTTACTTTTGTGGTAATGTGTTTAGTCAATGTTTATAGTATTTTAAACAAATGTAAATTATTTTACTTTAAATTATAATTAGGTGTTTCATTATTTTATATGTATTTTAGTTATAAGAGCGGGATGTCATGTTTTTAGGGGAAAAGGGTGGGGAGATTTAAAAAATGTGTTCATGTTAATTTATTTGTATGTTACATTTTATTTAAATTAATTTGATCCATTTCTATTTTTTTAATTTAGAAATATAATTTATAAATGTATTTGAGTTGTATGTAGATAATTTTTTTTAAATGTATATATTTGTGTGTATATGATAGACTATGTACTGATTTTTTACCCGTGTTATTAAAATAAAAATAGCATTATTTATAGTTATTAATCAAAATATTGTTATTAACTTTGACTATAATACTTAGTATTTAAAATATAATTTATTAATACTATGAAAAATATACGTGTGTATAATTCTAAAATAAATCTTTTATTTAATTGTTTTATTAATTATTAAAATATTTGTGTGTAAAATATTTAACAATTATTTTTTTTATTTTGTGTGACGTATTAATACATATGTGTTTTTATATGTTGAATTTTAATTTGCAATTAAAATACGTATGTATTAAAATGATTTTATAGTTGATAACTTATAATAATATTGAATTTCGTTTTGTAAACAATTAAATACATTCTAAATATTATTTTTATATTTTTATTTTGATAATTAATAGTAATCATGTTTTATTCATTTGTGGATATATATTATATATTTTAATTCTGAATTGTTTCTTCAATTTATACCTATATATTTTATATTGTAAGATGTTCATTTTATGAAATGTTAATTATTTAATAGGTGAGATTTATTTTTAGTACAGTTTTGTTTATTTTAAATATACATTATTTTTATATTTGGAATAACTATAATAATGTTCACCCTTTTACTGACCAATGGTTTAGCTGAAGTTGTATAGATTTGAGTGGGAATAGTAAATGTAACCCCTTTAGTACTCAGCAACTTCCCCAAAATGGTATAGATTCGAGTGGAAATAGTAAATGTGGCCCTTTTATTATCCAACGCCTTCCCAAAAATTGTATAGCTTGGAGTGGGGATAGTAAATGTAATCCCTTTACGTTCCAATGCCTTCTCCAAACTGGTATAGATTGGAGTTAGAATAGTAAATGCAACCCCTATATTGTCAAGCACCTTCCCCAGAATGGTATAGATTGGAGTGGACATAATAACTGTAACCCCTTTAGTGTCCAACACCTTCCGCAAAATATTTAAACTGCAGTGGGCATAGTAAATGTAACCCCTTCAGTGTCCAGTTCCTTTCCCAAAATTGTACATATTAGAGGAGTATTGGTAAATGTAACCCCCTTATTGTACAGTGTACTTTCCCAGAAATTATGTAGATTGGAGTGGGAATAGTAAATGTAGACCCTTTAGAGTCTAGTACCATTCCAAAAATTGTATAGGTTGGTGTGGGAATAGTACATGTAACTCTTTAGTGTACAGCACTTTCCCTGAAATGATGTAGGTTGAAGTGGGAATAGTAATTGTAGTGTCCAAACACATTTACTGAAATGCTTTAGACAGCAACTCATGCAGGGAGTTGGCATGGTCTAATACTGCCCTCTTGGAATATCATTTTTTTGAAGGACAGTCCAATGTGCGGGAGGATATTAGTACATTGGGACCCACTGTCCATAAGATAGCTTCCACCCGTAAATGACTGCCTTAGATGATTGACAGGCTGTCCCATACCTTGGATAACATTGTGAAATGTTACCAAGATATAACAAAGATCCACAAAGAAATTTTAGGAAAGAGAGTACAAGGCAATATGCCTTGGCCATGAGGCAATAAGCAAAACATGTCAATGTCATTCTTCTGATGGATACTTTGAACTGCAGATTTTCCACCTTTGGAATATTCTCCCAGATTGGATCCAGAATATTTCACAGCAATGCTCTTGCATGCTGCAATGTGGCCCTGTGTACCTCTGCATTGGTTTTGTTTCACCTTGGAAGTGACAGAGTAGGGCCATGTATAAGCACCATTCCTACAGCTGATATGTGTTTCATTCTTTCAGCTCCTTTGAACAGGGATCTGGAGGTCTGCTCCTCTTTCTCGTTGGTTGACAAATTCTTCAAAATGGAATTCCAGTGCGCAAGAGAATAATGTCCCCACTTAAAGCTGCAAGGTTCAAGCCATGACTGTCGTAAGCAGATTTTAGTGATTCACCTGCACAAGGTGTGTCTTTGGTGTTTAGTTCGGGGCACGACTCCACCACTAAATCAATGTGTCCTCCTGCACCTGGAAGTGATGCAAGACCATAAAGCAAAGCTGTACATCAGCAAACATCGTATGAAATCACAGACTATGTGCACCAGCTTCACGTCGGAAGCACAGACCCATTACCACTCTCAAGGTTGATGCCGCAACAGGTCTTCTTTGTGGTTAAAGTTATCAAGTAAGTTGAAGTCCAAGTGGAAGAGGAAACACAAGAAGCCAAAGCTGGACTTGACCCCATTCCAGCAAGGTCTATCTCAGGAGTAGTCATGAGTGAGTCAAACTGCGACTCAATCTTGCTCCTGATCTCCAACTGAAGAGCTGATCCAACAATTGATCCTGATCTGCTCAGAATTTCCTGGGCCATTGGTGATGCCCCAGGAGGGCAAATCCTTTAAGGCAGCTAAGCTGCATATTTTTGCCAATTTTCTGGCTCCCTCTGGCATTCCCCAAGGCCCTAGGGATCCACAGGGTCTTTCAGTAGGGTTACCTCTGGCAGATATATTCTCAGTGCCATCTGAGTCCCTCAAACCCTTGTCAGGCTCTCCACCACTGCCGACTTCTATTCTGACTCAACGACCTGCATGGTCCCCTCTTTCATTGCCACCAGACCTGATGTCGCTGGAGGTGGATCGGCTTTTGACTTCAGTGTCCAATCCTGAGCCGAATACCTCTTGACCCTGAATGAGACAGTGCTCTGACTCTACTTGGGTACAACTTGTCCCCATGCAACCTTATTCAGACAGTACACTTCCAATCCAAGCGACGCCCCAGCTCCAGCAGCTTTTTGGTTGCAATGCTCACCAGAGTTTGCCACCACATGAAGATGGCAATGAAGATGATGGGAATGATTTCCCACACATTATGATGACAGCTTATACATGAATTTACAGTAGGTCAAAGAGCTTGATACTGCCTCTGATATGGAATTGATTTCCCCACTTGGGCAGCCAATGGAAGAGAGTGCTTTGCTCTAGTAATCATCGCACCCACCATCGCACCTGAACTAGGAGGGACCATCAACGCCTCCTTCGAATCCAGCATCTTCCCAGACGACTGGAAGCGGGCGGAGGTCAAGCCACTCCTCAAAAAGCCCACGTCCGACTCGACGGACCTGAAAAACTACTGACCCATCTCTCTCCTCCCCTTCGCTGCCAAAGTCACTGAGATACTCGTAAATGCCCAACTGACCGCCTTCATCGAAGAGAACACCATCCTAGACTCCTCCCAGTCCAGATTCCGCAGCAACCACACCACTAAGACCGCACTCCTCGCCGCCACCGATGACATCCGCATGCTACTTGACCAGGACCACACTGCGGCCCTCATCCTACTAGACCTCTCTGCAGCTCAACTGGATCCGATCCTTTCTCTCCGACAGAACCCAGAGGATCAGACTCTTTCCCTTCCTCTATGAACCCACAGAGATAAACTGTGGAGTATCCCAAGGATCATCACTCAGCCCCACACTCTTCAATATCTACATGGCCCCCCTCGCCGCCATCGTCAGACAGCATGGGTTCAGCATAGTATCTTACGCTGACGACACCCAGCTCATCCTCTCCCTTAAAAAGAACACCGAAGACACCAGGCTCTGTTTCCAGGAAGGAATGAAGGACGTCGCAACCTGGATGAAAAACAGCTACCTGAAGCTCAACTCGGAGAAGACTGAGGTCCTCATCCTCGGACCCTCCACCTCCACCTGGGACAACACCTGGTGGCACTCCGCCCTCGGGAGTCCACCCACCCCTACCGACCACGCACAGAACCTCGGCATTATCTTTGACTCCTCCCTCAGAATGACCTGCCAGATAAACTCCATCTCCTCCACCAGTTTCAACTGCCTTTGCATCCTCCGCAGGACCTTCAAATGGATAGCCCCTGAATGCAGAAAAACCATCACCCACGCACTCATAACCAGCAGACTGGACTATGGCATTGCCCTCTGTGCCTGAATCAACAAAACTCTTCTACACAAACTACAAACCATCCAGAACACCGCATCTAGACTCGTCCTCGATACCCCACGGCACGAACTCATCACCCAACACCTACGAGACCTCCACAGGCTACCCGTCGAGAAGATAGTAACCTTCAAACTGCTCACGCACGCATACAAATCCCTCCACAACATCGGACCCAAATACCTAAACGAGAGAGTCTCCTTCGACGTACCCAAAAGGAATCTCCACTCCGCCGCCCCGCCCTGTCAGAGACCTCCGGCATCTGCAAAACCAGAGCAGGCGGGAGAGCTTTCTCCTACGTCGCAGGCATGCCTGGAACAAGTTCCCAGTCAACATCAGACACTCCCCCACCCTGCACACCTTCAGGAAGAACATCAAGACCTGGCTCTTCGACTGAACCGGAGCTGCACTCCCCCCTGCCCCCCCTCCCCCAGCGCTTTGAGACACTCATGGATGAGTAGCATGCTTTATAAATCCTTGATTGATTGATTGATTGAATCAAACGTCGTGCAGAGGTCTTGGACCAACAACTAACTAATATCTGTCAAAGGTAAAACAAACATCCTTATGGACGTTCTGCAACCTGGGCTGCTTACTCGGAGCCCTTGCTCCCATTCTACGAAGCACTAACTGGCACTCTGAAAGGCACTTCATTTAGGTCTTGCTCTCGTCCATCAGTGAACAGGCAGGTGGCCAGGCGCCACAGGCTGGTGCCTAACAACCCTGATTTTCTTACCCAGTATCCTGCTCCTGAGAGTTTGGTGGTGAAGGGTTCCACCAGCAAGATGAACCCTCCAGATAAGGAGTCGAAAAGGATTAAGGGCCTGCTTTAGATCTTGGCACAGGAGATTTCTCTGTCACAAATGTGACGGATATCCCGTCTGCCACATTACGGTCCTGTTATATCCTATAGAGATCGTAATACTGCAGACGGGATATCCATCACGTGTGACTGAGTATTCAATCTCCCGAGATTTAAAGAAGGCCCTTAGGCTTTGGCAACAAATAATCTCTTTGGCCAACCTAGCCCTGAGGTTGGTTAGCGCATTTTCCCTACTAGGCTGCTACATGCATGTACTTCTGGACTAGCAAGATCTTTCATGCGGCCCCAGGAAAAGTTTTGTGCCTCCTTGGCTCAAATCATTCAGGAGGCAGCGAAATATGTGATTCAAGCTTGTCTGGATACTACCACTTGTTTAGGGCGGGCAGTAGGCACAGGTGTCGTGCTCTTGCGCCTCGTGTGAAGACTATCCATAGGTTTTTCTGGTGATATGTAGGCATCCCTAATGGATATACCTTTTGATAGATCCTGCCTTTTCGGCAAAAAAACATATTCTGCTCTGAAGTACTTAAACAAAAGGCAGGGAACTACATGTTCCTTGGACCTTTCAACCTGAGCTAGGCAGTTTCCACATTAGTTTCAGTCCTTCCAAGGCTACTCCAGAGGTTTTAGGTAAAGGAAATTCTTGGCATCCCCTACTGCTGCTGTAGTCATCTCAGTCCTTTTGTGGTTGGGTACGGGGATCAGCCAGGCAACATGCAAGTAAATAGGGGCACTAATCTTCTTAGATCCTGTTGGAAATGACCTTTTGTATGGGTACACTCAGGATCTTGCCTTGACTTTTTTGCTGGCTGTAGAACTCTGTGCATGTTACCCCTGCTACCCAGTTGTGCCTTTGCTCCCTCTTTCAACATGATGAAATTGGCATACACCTGATTGGCATATTTAACTTATTTATATGGTCCTAGTATATGGTACATAAGTGGACCTAGGGATTGTAAATTACATTTAACAAGTGGGCTGCAGAATCTTTTGTGCCATTCACTAAAGTGGCCATATACACATGACTGCAGGCCTGCCATTTGTACCCAGGCTGTGCAGGTTTAAACTGAGGGTTTAAATTGATGGGGGCCCGGTTAACTTGGAATTAATTAGGTGCTGGCGCAATTCTGTAAAACAATTACTCAGTATGCACACCTTCATCATCAGATTATTAGATTATATATTCCTGTCTTGGAAAAGTTTGGTTAATGGATGAGGAAGCCTTGGGCTCGACGAACTTGAACTATCTGCAACGTATCTCCAAGCCTGTTCCCTACATGGTGCTAAGTCCAGAAGGTTGTCCAGATAAGGCTTGATCACCACACCATCTCATTGCAGAAGCTAGGTGCTTGAAGACCATTGGGAGTAAGACTTAAAGCCAAAAGGCAGAAACTGGAACTACCAGTGATAACCTCACAGGCAGACTCTCAGAAATTGCTGCTGACAATCCCAGATGGGTATGTGAGGGTCACAAACTTTGCCCCACCATATAAAACACCACTGTAGGGAAAAACGTCACTTTACACATATATCATCCATACTTATTTTACTGGAATGTTGAAATTCACTCCCCTGGAAGCAGAGAACATGCATCGGATAAACGTACAATCTACCCACAAGGCTTTAAGGTGCTAAGAGGCCAATAATTGGAGATTTTTTTACTATACATTTCACAGCAGTATTTTAGGAAACCCACATGCTGTTAAGTAGGAAGGCCCCGGATAAATATACTGAGACACAGGTACATGAAGACAAGGAAACAGGAACCCCTCTAACACTCCACTATTACCCTGGAAAGTACATTTATGTCCTTTTCAGCAAGTGGTCTGCCAGGAGTCCAGGCAGACTAAAGTACACCCCTTACACTGATTTGGAGGGATTCAGATGACCGCCACCCCCACTGTGATACATCTTGCATCCCAAAATCATGCCACGCTCACACATTTGGCCGGCAGGTCACAATGCCCCTCCTGCCACCGCAACCCTTTTGTGTCACAATCATAGTGAAAACCTCAACATGCAGCACAATACCTTTCTCACTACACTGTCAATGGTCTTTTCTAAGTCAGAACCATAGGGGGTACTACTTAGGCAAACCCATATACACAGACACATACATCTGCAAGGAATTGCCTGGCGTATGTTGTAGAAGAACTGTGTCATATAACATATCTTGCGATCAAGTCTGAGTGCCCATGTGTCATTGTCTGCTTACTCACCCCATATCATGTTAATTCCAAATGGAATGGGGAAAGGTAGGTTCTTGTGGCCTTTCTTTGGCCCATGTGAGACTGAGTCCAGAATCTTTTTAAAGTTTTTGTGATTGCTCACTCTATGACTCGTGTCAGATTGTTCGTGGTATGAGTATACCGTCTTCCTACGCATGCCAATGTTTTTGGGGTCGGATGATTGAGTTCCATAGTGCATGTCCCCAAAGCCTATTGCAGCTCTATCTATAATAGTGTTCACTTTCCCCTATTGAGTTACAGAGGTCCTATGTTACATTTAAACTTAGAATAATAACTGTGTATCCTTAATCCAGCGACAGTGATTTACATCACTGATACAGCTTGTGCCCTTTCACAAAACATTTGTTTTTTTTCTTTTTCTTTAAAAAATTCTTTCTATTCATAGTTATTAACATTAGATGCAGTAACAGAAAAGACCCCCCTTACAATAAGCTCCCCTCCACACAACAATACAGGGGAGGCACTGGCAAACCTAGACTTGATAGTTCAATGATAAGTCCAGCAATGATTTTCACTCCTCTGGGGAACCTCTTCCTATTGTGTGGGTGGTGTACGAAAAAAGCACCTTGCTGCCTAAGCACGATCCCAGGACATATAGGCCCCCTTCAATTTATAGGCACCTAGTTCATGTCCTCCATCAGGCCTTGCCAAGGGCCCCGGGTCTTTGTAAATTTGCCCGAGCATGCTCTGGCCTTGTATATCTTCCACCCAGCCCTCATGTATCAATCTATTGGTCTCCCACTTAGCCACTGTCGGTACACTGGTGGCCCTCCATAGTTAAAAGATGTCCTATCTGGCCAACATCAAGGCAACACTACAAAAGATAAAAGTGTATCTACTTCAACAAAACCTTTAAACAAAAGTGATTTCAAATGTAGCATCTGTAACATGATGATATCTCTGTGAGTAAATATATTCTCTGCAAACTATTGAGCCTAAAAATAAAGCATTCACTTCGTAGTATCTCCATCTGACTGAGTAGAAAAGAAGTGTAGAATATTCTGCAATATAATGTAATAACCATGCAACCTTGTGAAGGATAAGCCATACCTAAATGACAGGCACCTATAATATGATCGCCCATCTTCCAGAGATTTATAAAGGGGTTTTCCTAAGGATTTGAAGATTGACTGGCAAATCCTAAATGACCTTAATATTTTATTCTTTGTACTTCTGCTTTCTCTATATGTTATAACTTATTTGTAGCTTTAATGCTTTGGTCTTCGCAAATGCAGAAGTGGGTTACTTTATAGTATATATGAGATTAAGTACCCCTGCCTTCTATTAGAAGGATGTTAAAAGTCACAGAGGAGTTCAATGACCTTATAGATAAATGCAGTTCAGGCTGGACTGTTGCCACTGGAATACGGTCAAGACTAATTTGCATATGAATGGGTTGAAACTGAGGAGGCATGGTGTGCAAAATGATGATGAACTGGGATGGAGCCCAAGTAATTAATTCAAGCCCTATCAAGGATGAAACTGGTCTTAGGTTGCTTGTGTTCTGGTTCATTGAGGACCTGGCCTGGCAGTTTGGTCTGGACTGCTTCCATTGGAGCTGGGTCAAGACTTATTTGTATATGGCTTGATCCAAACTGTGGTGGCATGGTGTTCAAAATAGCAATGGACTGTGATGCGGCCTCGAGTAATTACCAGTGGCTGCAATTAATTCAAGCATTCCATCCATCACTTTTTTATATACTTCATATAGAGGACTGAGGCCAAAGGCCAGGATCATTTATAAGGTTACGGAACTCAGAGGTGACTTGCAATATCCTTATCATGTATGGCAGTAGGTACTTTGTTCTTTATAATACATGGTCACACCATCATCTTTCCAACAAACCACTTAAATTTTTGGTGCATAGCTCTTTCATATGAAAGAGAAAGCATGTTTGCCAAAATGTAGAATAAAAAAGTAGAATCTCTAGAACAAAATTAAACACATAAAAAAAGCTGTTAGAGGTTTTTAGCAAAAATATATTAGAATCAGTTTAATACAAGTCATTTGTGTTTTTTTAATAAAAGGTGCAGTAGCTCGGAATATGTAGACACATGCAGAGAGAGTCTAACTTTTCCATAATTACCTAAGAAGAGCTTAAGAAAAAAAGAGCAGAAGTAAAACAAGCAATGTTCTTCTTTAAACAGCTTCTTTCATTGTGCTCTGTGACCTGACCTGCCTTTCCCATCGGTTATTAGCTATGGCAGCAGGCATTGTGACGTCAGACCTCAACTGTAATAACTTCTTACAGTTGAGTGGATACGTCATTTTTTTATAATAGGTGATTGAGTGTGTCACAAATCGCCAATTATAGAGAAATTATAGGCAAGTTTTTATACAGGGATTGCAGAATCCCATGTATTGTATGATGCTTTATGAAATAAATAAAGTATGTATTGTTGGAGTGCATCACAATGTTTGTATTCAAATACTTTTTACTGAAGGTATCATATTCAATAACAATTAAGAACTCTAACAAGACTTTCCTTCCATACATTTACTAATAAACACTTTCCCCCCTTAGTTCCATACCCGCTTACGCAATTGTCTCTTTAAGTTAGACAGACGTAAAGCTCTCAATCATGGAGGGCATGTTATCTCCTAGCAGTTTTTGTCCATTTATTAATACTGGTTGCAACGTTGATAAGTAATCTCTGTCTCTTATATCATGCGTACTTTGGTACTCCATTGGCATGTATTCCAAATTTTAAGGATTCCCAGTTTCAATGTGGGTGCTTTTGTTTGTTTCCAGAAATGTACAATCACTATCTTTGCAGGCAGTAGCAAACGAAAAATTAACTGCCATTTTCTTTTATGTGACTTTTCTCTAACAGTAGGTTTAATACCCAGAACCAACAATTTTGGATGTACCAGGATTGGGGACACATTATCTCTTTGATTGTGGCTAAAATCTCTTTGGAGTAGGTTTTTTAGTTTTGGGCATGCCAACCAAATATCCTTAGGGGTATCTCTTTCACTGCATAGCCTCCATCATCTATCCAAAGATCCTCAGTACGTCTTGCTTAATTTATCAGTTGTTCTGTGCCAATTGGAAAGTATTTTAATTCTAGTTTCACTATGTAATATTGATTTGTTGAATGTTGTTGTATCTGAAAGGGACTTCTAGCTGCAGCTTCCTTACCTTTGAATTTCCCTGGCTTCAGACTGGATCCAGAAACCTTTGTGTGAACAGTACCTCTGCGCACCGTTGGGTGGCTCAGTTCAGTTTCGCGTGGCATTGTTGGTGTTGTTGGTGCCGGACGTGACATCACGGTCATCTATAAAGGTGCCACCCAGGCACGCGGACGTCAGTTCTTTTCTTTCCACACCCCTTAGCGCTGATACAGACAAGAGCTACCCCTCAGTCTCTTTTTGACCGATTTTTTTCTGCATTTTTTTAAGACTTTTTTGTGTGTGTCGAGATAGTCATCTAGAAAGGTGACAGCAGCGGCCTTGGCTCCGGTGATTCTCCGGTCGTGTCAAATCGACCTTCCTTGGGCAAGTCCCAATTCTGATGGTCCCAAAGCAGCGGAAGTCCACTGGGGTGCCAGCCCCATTCTCATCCCCAACGATTCAGAGTGGGAACTGCGTTGTATTCACAAAAGATAGGTAGTAGTGTTCCCTTACAAAGAGATGGAACCGCACATCCAATAATCACTTCGAATTAACATTTATAGTGTGAAGAACTTTACAATATGTATTTATATTATTGTCTGGATGCTTTTATGATCTTTCTAGCACCTACTACCAGAAAGGTACCAATAACACAACAAATAAAGTTGCGTAAACAGACTTACAAGAATTAGAAAGCAATATTCAGCACACCCTCATATTTATCAAAAACGTTCAAAAAGTAGGCCAATATAATGGCCTTATATCAAATCTATGAAGCCAATATTCATGCACTGATTGTTTGACAATAATAGACAATCCAAGTTTCCAAGTTCTACTGAAAAAGCAGAGTCCACATCACTGGATTTCTTCAAAGACGTGATTTTATTTTCCTTTGGTGGTAGGTCCAAAAACAAAACTGCCAACACGTGTTTCGTCTTCCCTTAGACTTTGTCAAGGCTGCAATGCAAGATATATACTGTTATTGTAGTTACAGAATAAGAGAAGTAAATTTAAAAAGTGAATCGTATCTACAGTCTGACATAAGATATTTGAACATTGATAGCTATAGGACACGTGATACAATCTTAGTGCATTGTACTGATCGATTGACCTAGGTCAGACATTCTATCCAATCTATTTGTGATAACAAGCTAAAAAGTTGCTTAGAATAATATTCCAAAAACATTTTTTATATATATTGGATCTGCGCAAAAGGTCTCAATAAATAATCACATAGATCTAAAGAGATGGTCAATAGATTTATTGTGCTAGTACGTGCAATCAGCAAGAGCCCAAGAGATCACCAGAGAAAGACACTCTAAAGAATGAAAACACCCGAAATTGTTTAAAAGAAAATTTGTGAAAGACACCCCAGTTCACCTGAGACTTCTACCAATTAGTGTTGTTACCACTAAATCCCAAGGATTTAAGCGATAGAAAAACAGTCCACCTACCAAATGGCGAACTGATCCGTGACTAAATAATACATCCATTAGGCAGTAGGAAATGTTCTTATAGCACTGCCATAGTGATATCCGCAACTCTACATAATGAGTAAAGATATTATTGAAAAGTTTGACTAATGATGTCCTACATATTATTTTGTCTATTAAAACAGAAAATATAACCAACACTCTTACAGCACTATTAGTTATGATGTTAAACCATTAGCAATTCAGCATCATTATAGTTGCCATAAAACCATCACGTGTAAGCGACCCGTATAACCTGTTGTAGTCATATTCCTAGTCCTGGGCCCATATATAAGTCTCGAACCATGAGCAAGACTCAGTTCTATAACGACAAAGTACGAATAAGAAGAAAGTAATATATCCACATAAATGCTGCAGTATAAAGGAAAATTAGAATTGTCTCAAGTACGGATTTTACAGCGCGTTTTTCACAAGCACTAAAATTTATCAGAATCCACCTACAAACAAGACAAAAACATATGTATTTCTATTCCATAACTCATCATTAATTATGTCTTGTTTTTGCAAGCAAAACTCACCTTAAAATATATATGGTGAACTCAATTAGACTTTGGAGAGATGATATGTGGAACCCTGATAAGTTCCAACCTGAAAACAAAGATTATTGCCCTTAGTAGTTCCAGCAAAATTAACTACATGCAGCCAAATTAAACAAAAAAGCTACCGCTCATATTGAGCCGCCAAGCAACATACCGAAAGAGAAGCCGTTCTCTCCTCTATCCCGTCGCGTCCTAACTGTGCTACATGCGAAACAAACATTAAAACCCTCCATGTTAAAAAGAAAGCCGTACGTGGTATACGTGCATGGTCACCTGATATGTCATGTGACCCTGTAGTGGAGTGGTATGTTTAACCACTCTGAAAGATCGGGAATATCCGCGCCATTTTGGAAGTACTACAGAGCTAAAGCATTTCTATTTTAGCTGACCGTAATTTTGACTATTTGTTTGGCAAAGAAATATGGAAGTCTCTCCTTTGGCACTATTATTCAAACGAACCCCATAATCTTAACGTTTGACATCTATTAACCAACAAACATGAAAAAAAAACGTATAAATCGATAAGTATATGTATAAATATGTAATGGGATATTTATCCACAATATGTGATCTCGTGGGATTTCATTAACTGGAAAAGCGTTGATAATTCGGTACATGCATATCTTCTCATTCATGTGACCTCTTATATAGTGAATTTAAAGATGAAAAGGACAGATGGAAAAGGAAATAGGGCACTAAGTGGCTAGAAATTAGAACAAAGGGAGAAGAAAGAGTATGCATATAGAGAGAAATGTCCTGAAGATTTTCAGACAAATTTATTTATTTTATTTATTTATTTGAGCGATTTTTAGAGCGCGCAAATACCCAAGGGTGTCTCGGCGCTATAGTTGCAGAACTTCCAATGGATCAGGGAGTATTTAGGCTGGGAACAACCAAGTTTTTAGTTTTTTCCTGAAATTGAGCAGTGTTGGCGCAGATTTAATGTAGAGGGGGAGCGTGTTCCACAACTTGGCTGTGGCGACAGAGAAGCGCTTGTCTCCCCAATTAGCTCTTCTTGTTCGAGGGACTCTTAGTAAATGAGCTGTGGATGAGCGTAATGTTCTAAGGTGTTCAAGCGGGCGGAAGGCTTGTCTTAAGAATAGAGGGCCTTGGTTGTGGATAGCTTTGTATGCTATGCATAAAGCCTTAAATTTGATCCGGCTTCCCACCGGCAGCCAATGTAACTGTTTGATGTAAGGGGAGATGGATGCAAACTTGGGGATGGATAGCAGTGTCCTGGCTGCTGCATTTTGCACTGTCTGCAATTTATTGAGGACCTTTTGTTGTGCATTTAGTAGGAGGGCATTGCAATAGTCTGTTTTGGAGAAGACTAGTGTGCTGACTAAGGTTTTGCCTGCAGATGGAGGAAGGTAAGGGATTAGTTTTTTAATCCTTTTTAGGATGTAGAAAGAAGAGGAGACCACCGAATTAGCATGTTGCTGGAAGGACATCTTGTTATCGAAGATGGCACCCAGGTTTCGTACCTTGGTCACTGGTTCAGGAGGTTGTCCCATCTGAGATGGCCACCATTGCGGGGACCAAGTAGGTTGCAGTCTCCCGAATGTCATCACTTCTGTTTTATCAGAATTCAATTTTAGACAATTGGATGACATCCAGGAGCTTATTGCCTTCATTCCATTTTGGAAATTGGCTGCCACAGAAGTGCCGTCATTGTACACAGACAACACCAATTGGGTGTCGTCAGCGTATGTAGTGAGTGAGATTCCATGGGATTTTATGACCCTCGCTAAGTCCGACACATATATGTTGAAGAGTGTCGGGCTTAGCGAGGATCCCTGCGGTACTCCACAAGGCAAGGAGAAAGTCTGAGAGATATAGTTGCCTATCTTCACTGTTTGTGGGCGGTTAGACAAAAATGAAGCAAGAAGATCTTTAGCCTTGTCTTTTATTCCCATGGCCGTGACACGGTCGATCAAGGTGACATGATCGACCGTGTCGAATGCCGCGGAGAGATCTAGGAGTATCAGAATCGCTGAGCCTCCGTTGTCCATAGTGGACCTTATCTCATCCGCTGCTTTTAGGAGCGCAGTCTCTGTTCCGTGGCCCTGTCGAAACCCAAACTGGGTGTCGTCCAGCAGGTTGTTGTTATGTATGTAAGTTGACAACTGGATGTTCATGATTTTTTCAAAAATCTTAGCAGGGAACGGGAGACATGCGATGGGCCTGTAGCTGGCAGGGAGGAGGGGGTCTAGGGTAGGTTTTTTTAAAAGAGGTTTAATGGTAGCTTCCTTCCAGACAGAAGGGTAGATGCCCGTTGTAAACATTGCATTACAGATGGTAGATAGTGACGGGGCAATGGCTTCAGAAATGAGATTAAGAATGCCCGGAGGGCAAGGATCAAAAGGTGAACCCGATTTGGTTCGGGCTATTAAAGGTTGGATGAGTTCTTGCGTGGTGGCTTCAAAAATTGGAAAAACTGGGACAATTTTGGCGGTAGATTGCGGAGTGGAGGTGAGTGACGAGTCCGGGGAGAAAGTAGTGAAAATAGCTCTGACTTTATCTTCAAAGAATTTGGCCAAGGCATCTGAAAGAGCCTGTGATCCTTCTGGGCGAGGTGCGAGGGGGTTGGATAGGTGACTGACCACCTGAAATAGTTTACCTGTATTGTTTTTGGCCTGATTGATTTGGTTGGTGTAGTAAGTGGTTTTCTCTGCTATTATACATTTTTTGTAGTTTGATAAAGCATTTTTATATGTGATTTTTTCACAGGGATTGAAATGGCGACGCCACTGCCTTTCTAGATTCCTGCAGTATTGTCTCTGTAGTCGGAGTGGTTCGGTGAACCAAGGTGCGGAAGGGAGTTTTCTGGTTCGGTGAGAGGTTTTGCTAGGTGCTAGCTTGTTGCAGGCTGCCTTTAGATTGTTCAGGTAATTAGCGGAGGCTGCTATGGGATCCTGTTCATTTGGCATTGGGCTGTCTCGCATTATCTGCGTGAGAAGGTCCAGATTAATGTTTTTCCAATCTCTAAAATTCGTAGGTGTAGATGGTGTGGACGGGGGTTTGTTAGAGTTAATTGGGATAGAAAAACATAAGGCCGCATGATCTGTCCAAACTAGAGGGATGACCTTGATGATGGCAATCTTTGAGTTACTAGTGAAGAGTCCGTCCAATGTGTGTCCCGCTTTATGTGTGGGCTGTTTAACAATTTGTTGGAGACCAGCTGCCTCTAGGTCATTAATTAGAGTTACAGTATCAGGATCATCCGAGGCTTCTAGGTGAAAATTAAAGTCACCCAAGATGGTGAAGTGTGGTGATCCTACTGAAGCCTCGATGATGTTATCTAGAAACGAGAGGAATTTGGACCTGGATCCTGGAGGGCGGTAGATTAATATGCCTTTAAATGATGATCTGCTTGAGAGGCCTATAGTAAAGAGGAGTGCCTCGCACTCGGTGTAGTTTAACTCTGTTGTAGTTATTTTAAGATGGTCTTTGTATATAATTGCTATTCCACCCCCTTTCCTTTTCGGTCTGTCTAACTTGCAGACGCAGTAGTTGCTAGGCGTAGCCTCTCTGAAATCAGGACCGGATGATTCGTCCCCCCATGTCTCAGTTAGGCCTGGGCCAAAATTCCGTTCCGTTCGCGGAAGTTGCGATATTTTGGCATTCTCGCGTTCCGCGGAAAGCGCGAAAATGTCAAAATTTCCGCATTCCGCAGCTTAGCGATAATTTTTTTCTTGCTCGCGCTGTAAAACAATACATTCTCGCGCGCGATCGCCTTACCTGAATCCCTGCGTTCTCCGACAAGTTTTCTTGACCCGGTCGCGTTCTCCACGAGATGTTGGATTTTGGTAGCCATTTTGCGCTGTCTCGCGAGAGTTCGCGGCCGCATTCAAGTCATTTTTCACGCGATCACGTCATTTGTCGCGCGATCAGGTCTTTCTTCTCGCGATCATGCACCGCGCGAGTATGAGAAGATTGAGATCTCGAACATGTCATTCTACATCGCGAGCCAGAGAATGAGGACGCGGGCACATGAAATCGAACGCGAACAGGAGAAAGAGACCGCGAACACGTCATATCCAACGCGACAGGGACAAAGAAGAGAACGCGATCATATCGTTTTCGACACGCCGGCGGAAGTAATGTGAAGCTGGAGAACTCAACAACGTAAAATTTACAATTTGGAGAGGAATATCGGCTCTAGCAGCATGAAACCATCTGCAAATACTGATTTTGGATGAAAAGAACTCCTTACATTCACATTTGGCTTTCCTTTTTTGTGCAAGGACTCCAGGAGTCATTTTTTTTTTACAAAGTGGAGAGAGGGAGGAAGTGACACAGATTCTCCAACTTCCTGTTCCTGTCCAGCAGGCTCCTCCCAGTGCTTTGTCCATCTCCTGCTCATTCTGCCTTTGGATTTGGAGCTGGAAAGATCTCTCTTTTTGTCTGCTGCATCATTGCAATTGGATTTCAGGATTTTTGGAATAGGATATTTTACAAGTAAGTGGTTGTTGTGTTTGATTGTGGGCATTGCAGTTGTTGTGTAACTACAATTTATTTTTGATAATTAATTATCATCATTCCTTTTTTTTTTTTTTTAATTTATTTTAATTTTGTGGGTTGTAGTAGTAGGCCCGAGCTAGCCATGGGCATGGCCTCATGGGTGTGTGTGTGCATGATGAAGCAACTGTTCCTTTTGTTTTTTGAATATATTTCATTTTCAATCACATTTAGGGCATGGATGGCATTGGATTGAGTTGGGGAAGTGTGTTTTTTGGGGTGGCCTTGCTGATGTTGTTGGGCCTGGACATGTGGCTGGTGGCCATTTTGAGGCCTAGGCCTGCAAGCTTGCCTGGCCTTGTCTGCCAGCAGGCCTGCTTTCATCCACTGCTACCAGAGCAGGTAGCCACAGCTTTAGTAATCTACTGTTTTCTGTGTGCTCTGTTGAATTTAGACATCATTTTGGGCATGGATGCCATTGGATTGAGTTGGGGAAGTGTGTATTTTGGGGTGGCCTTGCTGATGTTGTTGGGGCTCTCCATGTGGCTGGTGGCCATTTTGAGGCCTAGGCCTGCAAGCTTGCCTGGCCTTGTCTGCCAACAGGCCTGCTTTCATCCACTGCTACCAGAGCAGGTAGCCACAGCTTTAGTAATCTACTGTTTTCTGTGTGTTCTGTTGATTTTAGACATCATTTTGGGCATGGATGGCATTGGATTGAGTTGGGGAAGTGTGTATTTTGGGGTGGCCTTGCTGATGTTGTTGGGGCTCGCCATGTGGCTGGTGGCCATTTTGAGGCCTAGGCCTGCAAGCTTGCCTGGCCTTGTCTGCCAGCAGGCCTGCTTTCATCCACTGCTACCAGAGCAGGTAGCCACAGCTTTAGTAATCTACTGTTTTCTGTGTGTTCTGTTGATTTTAGACATCATTTTGGGCATGGATGGCATTGGATTGAGTTGGGGAAGTGTGTATTTTGGGGTGGCCTTGCTGATGTTGTTGGGGCTCGCCATGTGGCTGGTGGCCATTTTGAGGCCTAGGCCTGCAAGCTTGCCTGGACTTGTCTGCCAGCAGGCCTGCTTTCATCCACTGCTACCAGAGCAGGTAGCCACAGCTTTAGTAATCTACTGTTTTCTGTGTGTTCTGTTGATTTTAGACATCATTTTGGGCATGGATGGCATTGGATTGAGTTGGGGAAGTGTGTATTTTGGGGTGGCCTTGCTGATGTTGTTGGGGCTCGCCATGTGGCTGGTGGCCATTTTGAGGCCTAGGCCTGCAAGCTTGCCTGGCCTTGTCTGCCAGCAGGCCTGCTTTCATCCACTGCTACCAGAGCAGGTAGCCACAGCTTTAGTAATCTACTGTTTTCTGTGTGTTCTGTTGATTTTAGACATCATTTTGGGCATGGATGGCATTGGATTGAGTTGGGGAAGTGTGTATTTTGGGGTGGCCTTGCTGATGTTGTTGGGGCTCGCCATGTGGCTGGTGGCCATTTTGAGGCCTAGGCCTGCAAGCTTGCCTGGCCTTGTCTGCCAGCAGGCCTGCTTTCATCCACTGCTACCAGAGCAGGTAGCCACAGCTTTAGTAATCTACTGTTTTCTGTGTGTTCTGTTGATTTTAGACATTATTTTGGGCATGGATGGCATTGGATTGAGTTGGGGAAGTGTGTATTTTGGGGTGGCCTTGCTGATGTTGTTGGGGCTCGCCATGTGGCTGGTGGCCATTTTGAGGCCTAGGCCTGCAAGCTTGCCTGGCCTTGTCTGCCAGCAGGCCTGCTTTCATCCACTGCTACCAGAGCAGGTAGCCACAGCTTTAGTAATCTACTGTTTTCTGTGTGTTCTGTTGATTTTAGACATCATTTTGGGCATGGATGGCATTGGATTGAGTTGGGGAAGTGTGTATTTTGGGGTGGCCTTGCTGATATTGTTGGGGCTCGCCATGTGGCTGGTGGCCATTTTGAGGCCTAGGCCTGCAAGCTTGCCTGGCCTTGTCTGCCAGCAGGCCTGCTTTCATCCACTGCTACCAGAGCAGGTAGCCACAGCTTTAGTAATCTACTGTTTTCTGTGTGTTCTGTTGATTTTAGACATCATTTTGGGCATGGATGGCATTGGATTGAGTTGGGGAAGTGTGTATTTTGGGGTGGCCTTGCTGATGTTGTTGGGGCTCGCCATGTGGCTGGTGGCCATTTTGAGGCCTAGGCCTGCAAGCTTGCCTGGCCTTGTCTGCCAACAGGCCTGCTTTCATCCACTGCTACCAGAGCAGGTAGCCACAGCTTTAGTAATCTACTGTTTTCTGTGTGTTCTGTTGATTTTAGACATCATTTTGGGCATGGATGGCATTGGATTGAGTTGGGGAAGTGTGTATTTTGGGGTGGCCTTGCTGATGTTGTTGGGGCTCGCCATGTGGCTGGTGGCCATTTTGAGGCCTAGGCCTGCAAGCTTGCCTGGCCTTGTCTGCCAGCAGGCCTGCTTTCATCCACTGCTACCAGAGCAGGTAGCCACAGCTTTATTGATCAAGTGTTTTCTATGTGATCTGTTGAATTTTTAGACATCACCTTCCTGAGAGTGTAGTGTGGCTGTACACAGTACTAGTAGTATAACATAGCTCTAGTTAAAAAAAATTCATAAATGGCTAGACTATCTTTTGTTTGCACTAGTACAGTACTAAGTAACTGAACCACAAAAACAAATGCAACATTTCACTGATGTTCTTCTCCTGTCTTCTTTGCTTTTAGGTGCACAAAAGACAGAGTAGGAGGTGTCATCGGCATCACCTGGCTACCCGTTGTACTGCCAGCCAGACAGAAGTCCTGCTGCGCATCACGCCCACGTGTGACCAGAACTTGTTGTGCATCTGCCTCCTGCCTGACGTCGGAATAAGATGGCCCCAAAGAAAGGTACCAGGTCCAGTACCAAGAAAGTTGCTGGTGAGAAGAAGGAACAGAAAAAGGAAGTGCCATTAACCACGACTGGTGGTGTGCCGGCCAAGGTTTTTTTTGGCACCAAAGCGTTGTCCGGGAACCAAGCTGGGAGCAGCACAGCGGTCCAGCAACCCCACCAACCTAGGCCCAAGGGCTTTACTGTCGCAGAGGTAGCCAGTCTACTAACGGGCAGCGATGTTGAAGAAATGTCATTACCGCAAAGTAGTACACAATCAAGTTCAACGCAGGCGCAAACTCAGCAGATCAGTGTGCAGCCGCCGCAACAAGAACAGCAGCAGCAGCCGGCGCAACCAGAACAGCAGCAGCAGCCGGCGCAACCAGAACAGCAGCAGCAGCCGGCGCAACCAGAACAGCAGCAGCAGCCGGCGCAACCAGAACAGCAGCAGCAGCCGGCGCAACCAGAACAGCAGCAGCAGCCGGCGCAACCAGAACAGCAGCAGCAGCCGCCGCAACCAGAACAGCAGCAGCCGCCGCAACCAGACCAGCAGCAGCAGCCGCCGCAACCAGAACAGCAGCAGCAGCCGCCGCAACCAGAACAGCAGCAGCCGCCACAACAGCCCACCATAGTAGTTGTTGCTCCTGACGTAGGGGCATTTCAGGAAATCGAGCTTCCTGCAGACAAAGCGGAGCGAAGTCAAACCACTGTTTCAGAACATCTATTGTCTTCCAGACCACCAGCAAGGAAAAGGAGGCTTAGTCCATCATCTTCTTCTTCAAGCCCCGCTTCTGATGATCGTGATGACACTTGGGTCCCACCAGCTCGGTCTGAGAGTGAAGTACGCCACAAGACATTGCTTCTGAAAAGGAAGGTCCCAGAAAAACTTAGAGTTATGGAGGTAGATGTAGAAGAGGGGGGTGATGATGTTGATGAAGACGAGCCAGTCATCACGCACATTACTCCCGCCCCAAAGGGATTGGAGACCGACATTCTAACCCTATCCAGAAAGGCTGCTACTGAGTGGGATGCAGCACGGATCTCACCAACACAGGTTACACCACCACTACCTCCAGCTGCCATATTTTCCAAGGCCCGGCAGGGACCTACATCCAGCTCAACCACCTCAGTAGGAAGTGGTAGTAAAAGTCACAGTGTAGGTGGACAGGGTCACATATTTTCAAGGACCCCCTCAAGTTCATCTGGTGTTGAAAGTGGCACATCCAGCAGTGCCAGAAAGTTCTCCTCCCCAGTTTGGGACTTCTTTTCTGTTAGCGCCAAGGAGGAGAACATTGCTATATGCGCAATTTGTCGGCAAGGTGTTCGGCGTGGTAAGCTTGGTACAAACTATGGTACCGGAGGACAAGCAAGTCATCTCAGAATACACCACACTATTGTGTGGGAGGATCACCTACTTAAGTTAAAAGAAAGTAGGAAAACTAAACCCTTTGAAGTTGGTCAGGAATCAGGGAGCGATATTATTGTGGTGGCAGGTGAAGAACAGGGAGGCATTTCTAGCCCTGTCTCCAGTAGTGCAGTCACTGCAGTGGTAACGCCCACATCCTCCTCAGTAACATCAGAGTGGCACCGCAGTAAGAGCCATACTCAGAGTGTGGGTGAGACACCAAGGCGACCGGCGGCGAGTACCTCAATGAGACAATCTGTGTCGTTGAGCCTTAGTGGGTTAATGGCACCACTAAGGAAAGTAAGCCAGCCTACCATTGACGGCATGTTTAGGTTGGAGGGGCAGTTCCAACGCAACCACCCAACGGCACGATTGTACAATGCGAAGCTGGCTAAAATGTTAGCGCTGGACCTTCTTCCTTTTTCATTTGTGGAAGGGGTGGGTTTCCTTGAATTTGTGTCTGCCATCTGCCCGAAATGGAAAGTTCCAAGCCGGTCCTATTTCGCAAGAATTGCTGTTCCGGCACTACATCATGATGTGCTGGAATTGGTTGGACAAGCTTTGCAGAAGAGTGCTGTGCACAATATCCACCTGACAACAGACATGTGGACCAGTTGCCAAGCCACAGATTACATGTGTATCACTGCACACTGGATCTCTTTTGTGGGGGTTAAAGATCAACTATCTGCACGAGGTGTTGTTGACACAGCTGCGATTTTTGAAGGTACTCGGAAACATGCAACTGTAGCCATGTTCGCCATGGAGAAATCTCATACGGCTGAAAACATTTTAGAAGAGTTTCGCACCAAGGTTTTGGAATGGCTGCAGCCCAGAGGGCTTGGTATTGGTTTTGTTGCCACAGACAATGGCAGTAATGTACTTAAGGCCATGGAACTTGGTTCCTATTTCAGGGTTCCGTGTTTGGCACACTGCATAAACATTATAGTGCAAGACTTTCTGAAAAAAGAACCCATAGTAAGCAATTTACTGTCCATCTGCCGAAGAATATGCACTCATTTCAGCCATTCTTTTAAAGCTCGGAAGCAGCTGAGGATCATCCAACGTGACCGTAGGGTGCCAGTCAAGGCACTCATCCAGGAGGTGGCAACACGTTGGAACTCAACGTATTACATGCTTGATCGTCTGTACGAACAGCACAGGTCACTCAATGATTATGTCTGGTACAGAAGCAGTGATGCTAGTGTTAAAGGCATGACCCTTCAGAGGGAGCAATGGACCCTAATTCAATGCCTGACTGAGATGCTGTCTCCTTTTGAGGTCTTCACACGTGAAGTCAGCAAGGAGGACTGTACAATGGGCCAAGCGATCCCATTGTTGCAAATGCTAGAGCATGAGCTGAATAATGTGTCTGAATCCTACAAAGGTGTAGAGGACAGAAGGCAAGCCCATGACTTGGTGGAGAGCTTATCCAGGCGCTTATCAGAAAATGTAAGGATACAAAATAAAATTTTGTCACAAGACCATTACATTTGTGCCACAATTCTGGATCCACGTGCAAAATTAGGACTATTCCGTTCTTTTTCCGACACTGATGTTGCCCGCTACAAAAGTTGTATAGCTGAAGCAGCCATCAAGTTTGAAAACGAAGGGCTGCTAATTAAAAGCCCGCCACATCAACCCACAACAAGTACTGATACTGAAGCAGGCCATGCAGAATCAAGTGCAACTTCGTCGGCTGAGGGCAGTGCGGTTGGCTCACAATCGCAACACTCACCATCACCATCGACTACAAAAACAATAACTGGATCATTCTGCCGAGTACAATCATTATCAGATTGGTATGTAAAGATGGGCTTTAAGCACAGTGCTGATGCACAGAAAAAACAGCACAAAAGCTTACCAGCAGCAACCCTGAACATTGAGCGGATGGTCCAGGCCTATCTGGACGACCAAACAGAGGTGTACGTTGATCAAAACCCAGTGCAGTATTGGTATAGGAAAAGGTCTGAATGGCCACAGCTCAGCAGGCTGGCGATAAGCTATCTGGCTTGCCCTGTCGCAAGTGTCTCTTCCGAACGTGTTTTCAGTGCTGCTGGTTCCATTGTAACCTTGAGAAGGACCAGTCTATCTCCCAAAAACGTGGAGAGGTTAACAATGATCAAAATGAATCAGCACTTCATACCACCGAATTACACAATGCATGAATCAACAGAGGAAGATGAGGACAGCGGCTCAGGTGACGGAAGTATTGTGTCAGATGATTACCTACTACTGGACGATCCCCCAGAGTTTGAGGACGAGCTATACTTCCCTGACAATTAGGCTCGCACTTACTGTCTTCCTCCCTTTTTTCCCCCTTTGTTTGTGTCTGTTGTTCCGGTTATAAACTTGTGAATCGCAACCAATGCATTATCACCGTCTTCTAATCTTCTAATTTAAGATACAAGTTTCAGGTGTCTGCCATTTGACACTACAGTCCTCAGAATCCAGCTCCTCCGCTCGATCATACTGCATCTCCTGGTCAATTCCATTTCCCTCATGAATGATGATTGGATGATGGTAACAACAAATTCAAACTTTCCTCGTCCTTCCAAAACAAGTGGACCATGAATCTGATGACTTCTATAGCTATCCTCCTTCAGAGCCGAGAGAGACTGGCCATTAACTGAAAATAAGATGCAACAGGTAATGATTGATGCCATGCATTGTCCGCAGAAAAGCAGACTGAGTGATGTAGATTTTGTTGTGTGTGTTGCGCATGAATGAATTGATGTAATTGTGCACTGCCACTAATCAACTTTCTACAGAACACACTAGTAATTACTAATTTTCCTCTTCTGGCAAACAAGAAATGTGTACTTCTCTCCTGCATCTTGGTGATACATTGCTTTTAATTCAATACAGGAAGGGCACTCACTCAATCTGCGCAATGCAAATGACTGTGACTTAACAGCACCGTCCATCATGATGATGGCGAAAGAGACGGCCTGCAGCGTTAACGAGATGAGATGCAACAGGTAATGATTGATGCCATGCATTGGCCGCAGAATAGCAGACTGAATGATGTAGATTTTGTGGTGTGTTTCGCATGAATTGATGTAATTGTGCACTGCCACTAATCAACTTTCTACAGAACACACTAGTAATTACTAATTTTCCTCTTCTGGCAAACAAGAAATGTGTACTTCTCCTGCATCTTGGTGATACATTGCTTTTAATTCAATACAGGAAGGGGACTCACTCAATCTGCTGCGCAATGCAAATGACTGTGACTTAAACAGCACCGTCCGTCATGATGATGGCGAAAGAGACGGCCCGTTAACTTAAGATGAGAAGTAACAGGTAATAAATGATGATAATTAATGGCATGCATTGGACACCTGACTCTGAGCTATTGATCTTTGTGTTTGCGTTGTTTGTTGTGCACAAAGTGAATGATGTCAAAGTGTACTAGTGTTAATCTATCTTTCTGTACACAATAAAGAATGACTCAAGTCAGTAATATTTATATTTCTACTCTTGTTGTGTTCTAAAAATTACACTTGTACTGCAGGCCGATCTTCAGTCAGTAGAAGTATCAGAGCTGATGATGAAGTCAGGAGGATGTTTCATGAGTGGCATAAAACGGAAAAGCCTAAAGGTAAACACGTGAACCACAACCACAGCACACCCAAATGTCTGTGTAGAAGTTGAATAGAGTGTAGCGGTGGGATGACTGCAGTGCATTGATTTTACTAACTTTAACTGTAAAATGCTATGTCTGGAATGGATAATGTGCTTTGCGTTTGTCCAACTCTTTGAGAGAAAAAAAAAAAGGACTCTAAAGTGTTAACGTAGGATGTGCTAATGGTAAGCACTGTGGGCCTGATCTCTCCTGTTACTGTTGAAGGTCTATGCTGGAAACAGACTACAGTAGAGATGATGCATATGCATACATGCCACCTCGGAAAGTGTTCTTGTTGCACTACACCATCACTTGTGCATTTGTTTTCACTTTCTTTCTGAATATCCCCTTTGGTTTTCAATCTAAAATTACAGGCCGGGCCTTGTCCAAAACTTTGTAAAACATTACAATGCATATTAATTACCTTACCAATCAATCACCTTTTTATTCCAGCCGGGCAGTGGCGAGTGGTGAGGCGACACACCCAAGATTGATGGACGAGAGGAGCAAGAGGAATGCCGAGATGCAAAAAACCAGCCCACATTTTTGACCAGGATAAGACAGTAACAGTATCCACTTTTCACTTCTTTTAAATAATTTGATTAATATCTTGTATACATTCTTTACAACAGTGTGTTCTTGGAGTTGTTATTATCAATCATCATTACGTTTGCTCTGTGTTTACGATTCTTCACTACCAATATTTAAAATTTCTATTTGCTATCTGTTAAAGTTTTAAGGCCGGAACAGAACAAGAAATAGAAGTGTATGTAATCCGGGTCTCATCATGCATGCATTTCCTTTTTTATACCTTAACATATGGAATGGATATGGTATGGTAGTCTTCAATGATTGTCGTTTGTTTGTCTATGTATGCATAGTGTTTTTCTATGTCAAACCTTTCCCAAAATCCCCCTTCCCATCCAATCAACGGACCCTAACCCTCTTCCCCCGGGCTGTGTGACTTATTGTCGAGGTGTAACTAAATTAAATGTACACCAATACTTAATCACACACTTGCTGGGGCGGATGTGGTGAAAGCAACACTACTTCAATTTCAATGCAGAGCGATGATCTTCTTCTGCTTGCCCACCCATGAGTAGGATATTTCACAGGTTATTTTATTTAACAAAGGAACATATACCTCAGCATGAATTGCCGGCATTGATTTGATTTGTTTGTTGTCATTCCTCATATACAGCACTAACTGTTAGACTGTAGGCATAGCCAAGTCGACAAAACTATAGTTTGTAACTCTGTCTAGTAGGCTATCCTCATAATATCCAGCATTCATTTTTTTTGTCAAATATTTGAGCATATAATTGTTGCTCGGTAAATTCTGTGATGTACTTCATTCAACTACTCCTCTAACAGTCTCTCAAAGGCGATTGACTATCTCCTTTTCTTTTTTTGGAAATGCTGCTACCCTGCCAGTGTATACTACTACTATACTACCACCACCACCCCAATCATGGCATGTATGAAAAAGGAAACCATCTTCACCATGCAGCCAGTGCTGTGCCACAGTTGGACATAAACATCAAGCACCGGTAAGAGAGAAGTTTGGGGGAGGCAGAATCAATAATGGACATGTTGTCAATGATGTCAGTTTCAAACACCACTCCAAAGAATGCATAGTAGGACCAGTCAATGAGTGAGGTGTGTCGCATCTATCTGTTTGTGTCTTATACAGTCAGCAAATTATTGAAATCAAACACACGCTATGGGCGGCCATGCACCAGCAAAGAAACAGTGTGATGTAAAACAGTTACCCCACCTACAAAACATTAACAACATTGCATGTAACATAGAAAAATATATTTAATTGACCCTAACAAATAAACTAAACCCACAAAAGCTGACCCACCCCCCTCCCTAACCCCAACGACTGTCCATAGAAATAGAGAACGCCCAAACGAGTGAGGAAACAAACAGGAATTAAAAAAGGGGCAGTGACAGGGACTAACTGGTGGGGCGGGACTGGAGGAGGACACGAATCTGGTCCTCTAAATGGGCGACGCGGCGTCTAAGGCCGCGGCAGTTGCAACCACAGTGAGGGGGGGCACCGGAGATGGCACGGTGGCGGCGGGCAGCCGCCAGACGGTGGCGCCGTACCGCTGGAGGGCGGTGGCTGGGGCCCGGGGCACTGGAGGAGGCTTCAATTGCTGCTGCACTCTCCTCCTCCTCCTCGGCTAGGACCACCAGCCGCCGGTATTCCTGCTGGATTGCCTCCAGCTTCCGGCGCCGTGCCTTGGCGGCCAACTCCTTCCGGTTGATTTTCGGAGTAGCTGTGTATCAAAAAGAAAAAAACAAGACAATTGTAAAATATAGTCTTAATAAAACAGTAGGACAAGGTAATTATTTATACACATAGTGGCATGGTAGAGTAGCACTATAAAATAAAGCACAGTAGTACATAACATTTTAAATGTCGCCCGTCCTTCTTCCTTCCACCTGTCTTACACTTTTTAGTTGAACAGTGCACCAGGTGCTCTTCTCCATAAAACTTTCAAAGCGGAGTTGAAATCAGATAGATGAGGCCATTGGTTACTCAATACTCTGGCTCCTAGTCCTATACCAATTAAAGGGAATTCTAGTCTTCTAGTTCACTCTTCAAACGTCCCCAAGAACTCATACTTACTTACGACATCGGATAGCGGGCGGACTTTGTCCGCCCGCCATCCGACTGCTAAAAAGGGTGGGGGTCCCGTGGGGACAATTAATTAGGATGATGCGCCCGGCACAGTGGCGGGCGCACCCTGTTATTTTAAATTTAAATTCTGGTTGGCTTTGCTGAAAGCAATGCTAAAATGTTGTGCTGCTTTTCCAAGCACAACATGACGGGCCTCGCACGGAGCCTGTCACGTTTTGCTTTGAAAGTCGGGGGGTACCATAGCATCGGTAGGTACCCTCCATGGGGGCCCCCAAGCATACTCTGCAATGTGTGCATGCCTTTCCGTGGCGGACGGTAATGCCGCCACGCAAAGGCATTCCAAAATGCAGATTATATGGCTGCCGGTGTGGTGAGAGAGACACCACCGCCATATTGAACCCTTTTCCGCCTAGACATGTCTGAATATTTTCTACAGGGATGGCGGGAGGTTTGCCCCTGCTGTGACGGCAGTGAATTCCAGCCAGCCCGGCGGGGGCAATACGCCCACCATCCTAATGGGGCCCTAATTCACAACTTTACAGTATACATATACATACAGTACACCTTTGCAGTGAGTGTGCTGTCAAGTTCAATAATAGTTAAAGATTATGAATCTAACTTACCACCGCCTGCCACTGGTGCTGCCACTTCCCCTCCGTTGCTATCTGCAACTGCCGCATCCTCGCCCTCTGCGTCGCCTTCGCTGGCCCCAGCAATGGTGGTCGGTAGTGCGCCTAGAAAACATTACACATTTATTAGGCAACATATACACCTCCCCCCTATTGATCAGTAGCAAGGTTGAAAAATGAGTTAATACTAACATAAATCACTAGTACAAATCAGGTAGTAGTAGAGTAGACACTAAGTTATATGATCATTGTAGCATTTGCTTGATTAGCCCTAGCCATGCACATGTGACGTTACCTTTACCTTGCAGCTTCTTAAGACACCTTTGAGCCCACATGACCTGCCTCACACTGCTACTGTCTAGTCTACGCGCTGCGTACAGGCGGTCAACAAACATTAACAAGCCACTTTTTTAGGAAGAACTGGTGTACTACTGTTACTGTTAGTCCATATTGCTTATCCATAGATGCTACACTTTTTGGCACGGCTGAGAAATGCTTGCAAGTTGCAATATACTAACGCACAACATTTCCTTTTTTCGCATTACAGACGCAAGATTCGCTTCTACGAACCAGAGCTTCTGAACGATGCACCAACTACCAGTACTAGGTTCTTCTGAGGTGAGGGGTCCCTTCACTCACATCTTCATTTATAAATGTATATAAACTAAATTGCTATGGGATGGTGGTGCTGCCTTCCACCACTTCAGTTATCATGATTTAATTCCCAACTGTATTAGTGTAACAATGTATTTTGTTTTAATGTTATTGATTTGCCGGTTGGTGCTGCTAAGATAACAGTGTACAGACCTTCTCAAATTGAAATAAAAATTTTAAACTTACATAGACTTTGTGGTATTTGGTGTGGAGTGGACTAACTTACACGATTGAGCAAATTAAAGTAAGGGTGTGCATGTGAATTGCTTCCACGACAGAGGTTGGGTGTGTTAATGTTCTGGGTTGTCTACTTGTTGGTTGTCTTGGGGGGAGGGTTCCGAGACCTAATAGGTATGACAAGACAGTACTATAGTCAAGCAGTGGAATTGTGGTGGGTGCGGAATTTCTGATTGAGGTGTGCAAGGAAGGTCCAACCTACCATCACCAACATCCTATTTTCTGGTGCAAATGTATGTGCAAGATCCCTACAACAGTTGTATGTCCTATAGGGTATCATATCAAAATATTAAGAAATCTGGTAGGGCTGTTGCTGTGAATTTTCAAAGCCTAAACATCAACAAGAGTAAAAAGTAGTACAAGACAACGACCCAACGGATTGTACGAGCTACTGGTGAATATGAGTTTTATATTACAACCTTTCACAAAGAGTGGCACTGGGCAAGACTAGCTACTACAGTACAGACAGACAGACTGATAGTATGTAGTAGTACTCAGTCATCATAGCGGAGGCAGGGATAAGCTTTTTGAAACCGTACAGATCGAAGGATAATTGGTGGTAAAAAAATAGCATTTGGAAACACACTATAGTTCGGGAGAAATGGGGCAGTAAAAGTTATGGAATAAGAAATATTATTAAAAACAAGAAGACTTACTGGGGCCAGCAGAGGAGCCCTCAGCGGTGTCCTCCTCGTGGTGTTCCTGTCCCGCCGACTGCCCAGTCCCTGCCCGTCTGCCCCTGGGTGCTGATGAACAGGAAAGATATAAGAAAGACAAACATTGATGGATGGTGTCAACTTAAGCAAATACAATTTTTTTCAACAACGGTCAAAAAACACTTATGTAAACAATTGCAATAACTACATTGACCGATCTCATCTGGTCAACATGTAATATCGGGGGATTCGCAGTTCGACTACTTAAGTTACTATTTATCAACAGTAATCCATTCTTCCATTCTGATTCCAGAAAACTAAGTTACAAGTAAGCCTAAGTATTAGTACAACCTACCACCCAACCTAGCCCACCTATTCCAGGCATGCCAATTGTACATTAAGTATGCATTTCGACTGTATTCCTCAACAATGTGTATGATCCAATCATGGAGGACACATTAACATGACTACATTTTTTGTATATACACAATTTTGGTTTGATTGATGCTCATCTGCTACTGCTAAGTAACTGCAAAGCCTACCTCCACTCATTGAACAAACTAGAAAGGTTCTAAAGACTGGCGTACTAGCAGCACGTCACGTAACTGAGTGAGGGGGCATCACGCATACCACTAACCAATTAGAAGCTCATACAAAGTACCTAAACCTATGTATCAATCCGCCCCTATCTATTAGTGACAGGACAGAGTAAGGAGTGGACATGAGTCACTGTAGCATTACGTAACTTAATTTCTCTAAAATAAACTCGTAAAGAATCACGCTAAGCAAGCGCAAACGCAAAGCTGCAAACAAGTAAGATTAGTAGTAGCGCAGAAGAGCACCTGTGTCATAATCACAGAAGACTTTTAAACATTATTAACCTGGAATGTATTGCAAGCAGCAACATTCTATCTGGTTGGAAGGAAAAAAGATATTCGCAATATATAACATAGAGCAGAAGAACAGACACAAAGTTGTAATAATTAAATAGGTACTCACCAAGCCCCGGGACCTCCACTCCTAGCAGGTCCAGCAGGTCCTGCTCACGGTCCAGGATGTCGGACCACCGGTGCGTCAGCTGTGCCTGGGTGCGCCGGACCCCAGAGATGCGAGACACTGCCCGGCGCACCTTCCCCCACCGCTGCCGACGCTCCCGGAGGCCGTACCCGGACCCAGGCCTGCCACCTGCTGCCAGGGTTGAGGGGAGGTGGCGCTGCACAAAGAAAATTAGTGCAGCCAACTCCGCCTCCCCAAATAAGGCCCGTGCATGCACCCCTTGTGGGCGCCGCCTTCCGCAAGGAAGGCGGTCGCGGCTCTGGCTGCGCCGGCGAACAGCCCTGCCCTTGGACATGGTTCTGGGGACGGGGCGGGAAAGAAAAGGTAAAATAAATAAAGGAGTAAAGGAAATAAATAGCAGGCAATACAAAGAGAAAAAGTAGCTAAAAAACAAAAAAAAAGGTACACAAAAACCAAAAATATAGAGGCAGGAAAATAGTTAGAGAAATAATAAGTAATAAAGATCCGAAAAAAGTGGCTATAAACAAAGGATTGAAAAGATTTAGGGAGGATTGAAAATCAGGCCCCAGAACCATGCAATAGAGTGGAAAACAAGATGGCCGCGCCCGTTGCGACCACGTGCGCAAGTTCGCGCGATATTTTCTCCCTGAGCAAGCAAAAAGCAACGCGATCAAGTAAAAGCGATCGCGAACAGGAAATATCGACCGCGAACATGCATTGCGCGACCCGGAACAGGAAGTAAACAACGCCAGAGGGCGGGACAAGTGAAAACAAGATGGCCGCGCCCGTGAGCGACCGCATGGGTAAGTTGGCGACCCGCGAACACGCAAAAAATACCGCGAACAGGCGGCAAAAAACTTCCGCATCTTCGCGATATTTCCGGCGTGTTTGCGGAGATTTTCTGCATTCTCGCGATAATTTGCGGAGGTTAATTCCGCAAATTCCGCCCACCCCTAGTCTCAGTGACAAACAATATGTCTAGTTTCTGTGAGTCTATGAAATCAGCGATTTCAAATTTGTGTTTCGGCAGAGACCGTACATTTATGAGTGCTGCTAATATTTGAGGGGAAGGGGTTGTGGGAGGAGCAGGTATATTCTGAGTGCAAGTGGGACAGTTGAATGGTCCTATACAAGGATCGGCATAGCTGAAGTGAGGTAGAGTGTGGACTGCCTCTGATCTGGGTCTAATACTTAGGAGTTGGGCCGAGGTGTAAATTAGTGGCGACGTGTTTTGAGTAGGCCCTGGAGATGGTGATATAGGGGGGGTGGCCCTAGGCCCATCCTCGGCGCGGACGAGCGCAGACGAGCTTGCCTTAAGTGCGCCTTTGGCGCGCAAACGTCGCGCCCGCTGCGCTCGTCCGCTGCGCTTCTGGTAGATGCACATATTTATAAGTGGAGACGGAGACGAATGTGGGGGGGGTGTGGCCTCGCAAGTGGGCGTGTCCCGTGGCTTGGCGAGGGGAATGGCGGCCGAAGTCGTCAGCAAGACTCGGTTTGCAGCGCTAAATCCGCTGTAGTGGAGTGACCTGCCCAGGAAGATCTGGTGCCAGGAGGCGAGTAAGTGGTTTTAAAATTCAGTTCTGTGCAATATATTAAAACAAGTGATACGATCAGTTTCTACTCCCGGCTGAGCCTCAGGAGGTTCCACAGTTTAACAAGCGACGCTCGTGAATCAGCGCGCTTTATACCTGTTGCGGGGGGGGCATGGCCTCGCAAGTGGGCGTGTCCCGTGGCTTGGCGAGGGGAATGGCGGCCGAAGTCGTCAGCAAGACTCGGTTTGCAGCGCTAAATCCGCTGTAGTGGAGTGACCTGCCCAGGAAGATCTGGTGCCAGGAGGCGAGTAAGTGGTTTTAAAATTCAGTTCTGTGCAATATATTAAAACAAGTGAAACGATCAGTTTCTACTCCCGGCTGAGCCTCAGGAGGTTCCACAGTTTAACAAGCGACGCTCGTGAATCAGCGCGCTTTATACCTGTTGTGGGGGGGGCGTGGCCTCGCAAGTGGGCGTGTCCCGTGGCTTGGCGAGGGGAATGGCGGCCGAAGTCGTCAGCAAGACTCGGTTTGCAGCGCTAAATCCGCTGTAGTGGAGTGACCTGCCCAGGAAGATCTGGTGCCAGGAGGCGAGTAAGTGGTTTTAAAATTCAGTTCTGTGCAATATATTAAAACAAGTGATACGATCAGTTTCTACTCCCGGCTGAGCCTCAGGAGGTTCCACAGTTTAACAAGCGACGCTCGTGAATCAGCGCGCTTTATACCTGTTGCGGGGGGGCGTGGCCTCGCAAGTGGGCGTGTCCCGTGGCTTGGCGAGGGGAATGGCGGCCGAAGTCGTCAGCAAGTCTCGGTTTGCAGCGCTAAATCCGCTGTAGTGGAGTGACCTGCCCAGGAAGATCTGGTGCCAGGAGGCGAGTAAGTGGTTTTAAAATTCAGTTCTGTGCAATATATTAAAACAAGTGATACGATCAGTTTCTACTCCCGGCTGAGCCTCAGGAGGTTCCACAGTTTAACAAGCGACGCTCGTGAATCAGCGCACTTTATACCTGTTGTGGGGGGGGCGTGGCCTCGCAAGTGGGCGTGTCCCGTGGCTTGGCGAGGGGAATGGCGGCCGAAGTCGTCAGCAAGACTCGGTTTGCAGCGCTAAATCCGCTGTAGTGGAGTGACCTGCCCAGGAAGATCTGGTGCCAGGAGGCGAGTAAGTGGTTTTAAAATTCAGTTCTGTGCAATATATTAAAACAAGTGATACGATTAGTTTCTACTCCCGGCTGAGCCTCAGGAGGTTCCACAGTTTAAAAAAATAAAATCACATTTCATGCATCATAATGCAATAATCTGGGTATAACAAAACCTTGTCATAAAATTTGCCTGTTACACACCACATTATAGGTACCTGTTAGATGACATTATAGTATATAGATCCCCTAGAGTTATTTATGTCTTGCATACAAAACCATGTATTTTACTTGTTGGGAATCAATTGGATCTGCAACATAGAAGTATATACATATACAGATGGCTATTATTCACAATTACCATTAGACATGCTCCGTCATCTACTATAGACAGATGTTAAACACAAAGAAATTATACAGTAATCTATAGAGACTCAGTCTTGTAGGAACTAATGTAATTCCCTATCTGTATTGATTCCAAGGTCAACAGCCCTGAGTTTAATCAGCCACGTGGATTCTAATTTCCTGAGGGCCAACGTACGGTTCCCCCCCCTCGGGTTGACCTCTGCTACTGCTATTCCATGAAACCTGATGTTCAATATTTCTGAAGTTTGGTGTGTATTGTTGTAGTGGGCCGCTAGAGGATAATTGCTGTTATTATTCCTGATTGCCCTAATGTGTTCCTGAACACGCCCTTTGAGGGGTCGAATTGTACTGCCAATGTAGATCAAATCGCATTGGCAGACAATGCAATAGACACTAAATTTGGTGTTACAATTCATGAATTGACAAGTTTGATGAGTCTGTCCTGTGTTATAGCTGAAATGCTTTATTTTGTCCATATCAAATTGACAAATGCTGCACGTGGTACATTTAAAAAAGCCAGCCGGCTTTTTAGGTAGCCAATTCTGTAATTGCCCTGCTGTACCACTCTTCGGTATAGACGGACTAAGTATATTTTTAAGCGTTCTGCCTCTGCTGTAAGTCATTTGTGGTTTCGCAGCGATGTATTTGTCTAGGCTAGAATCCAATTTAAGAAGGTGCAAATGTTTGTATAATATTTTGTAAATATCCTGACTTTGTGCATTATATGATGTAATAAAAGCAATCTTTTCTCTTTTTTTCTTTTCGTTTCTTACTATTGTTCTTCAAAAGATCAATGTGTTTGGTGCTCCTGATCCTATTTTGTGCTCTGTCTAGAGTTAGACTGTCATATCCCCGAGTGAGAAAAGGATTTGTCATCTTTGTCAGTTCCTCTTGGAATATTCTGTCATCACTACAGTTTCTTCTCAGTCTTGTCATTTCACCATATGGAATACCTCTCAATTGTGTTGCTGGATGTGCACTTTTGGCATGCAATAGTGCATTGCATGCAGTAGGTTTCTGATACAGTCTACTTTCCAGTCTGTCTCCCTGGACATATAGCGGTATGTCCAAGAAGTCTATTTGATGTTTGTCACTGTTATGTGTGAAGGTCAGGTTATAATCATTGTTGTTCAAGTATCTGATAAAATCAGACAGGGAATCCTTATCACCCTCCCATATCATCAGAATATCATCTATGAAACGCCCCCAATATATGATCGAATCTGACAAAATATTGGGGCATTTCTTCCACAGATGTTGTTCTTCAAAAAAGCCCATGTATATATTTGCAAAAGACGGCAAAAATTTCGCTCCCATTGCCACCCCAGATGCTTGTCTGAACCAACTTCCATTATGTTGGAAATAGTTATTATCAAGGGCTAAACGGGTGAGTTCTAAAATCATTTGTGTGTGCTCATAGAGTGTTGCATTGCGTTTCGACAAAAAATATGTCAGAGCCTCCATACCCTTTGACTGTGGAATGCAAGTATATAAAGCACAGACATCTAGTGTGACCAAGGTGAAGTCATCACACCATGATAAATCTTCAAGTTTGTTTAGCAGATCTTTAGTGTCCTCTATAAAGGATGGCAAACCTTGTACCACTGGTTTTAAATAGAGTCTGTCCTGTGTTATAGCTGAAATGCTTTATTTTGTCCATATCAAATTGACAAATGCTGCACGTGGTACATTTAAAAAAGCCAGCCGGCTTTTTAGGTAGCCAATTCTGTAATTGCCCTGCTGTACCACTCTTCGGTATAGACGGACTAAGTATATTTTTAAGCGTTCTGCCTCTGCTGTAAGTCATTTGTGGTTTCGCAGCGATGTATTTGTCTAGGCTAGAATCCAATTTAAGAAGGTGCAAATGTTTGTATAATATTTTGTAAATATCCTGACTTTGTGCATTATATGATGTAATAAAAGCAATCTTCTCTCTTTTTTTCTTTTCGTTTCTTACTATTGTTCTTCAAAAGATCAATGTGTTTGGTGCTCCTGATCCTATTTTGTGCTCTGTCTAGAGTTAGACCGTCATATCCCCGAGTGAGAAAAGGATTTGTCATCTTTGTCAGTTCCTCTTGGAATATTCTGTCATCACTACAGTTTCTTCTCAGTCTTGTCATTTCACCATATGGAATACCTCTCAATTGTGTTGCTGGATGTGCACTTTTGGCATGCAATAGTGCATTGCATGCAGTAGGTTTCTGATACAGTCTACTTTCCAGTCTGTCTCCCTGGACATATAGCGGTATGTCCAAGAAGTCTATTTGATGTTTGTCACTGTTATGTGTGAAGGTCAGGTTATAATCATTGTTGTTCAAGTATTTGATAAAATCAGACAGGGAATCCTTATCACCCTCCCATATCATCAGAATATCATCTATGAAACGCCCCCAATATATGATCGAACCTGACAAAATATTGGGGCATTTCTTCCACAGATGTTGTTCTTCAAAAAAGCCCATGTATATATTTGCAAAAGACGGCAAAAATTTCGCTCCCATTGCCACCCCAGATGCTTGTCTGAACCAACTTCCATTATGTTGGAAATAGTTATTATCAAGGGCTAAACGGGTGAGTTCTAAAATCATTTGTGTGTGCTCATAGAGTGTTGCATTGCGTTTCGACAAAAAATATGTCAGAGCCTCCATACCCTTTGACTGTGGAATGCAAGTATATAAAGCACAGACATCTAGTGTGACCAAGGTGAAGTCATCACACCATGATAAATCTTCAAGTTTGTTTAGCAGATCTTTAGTGTCCTCTATAAAGGATGGCAAACCTTGTACCACTGGTTTTAAATAGAGTCTGTCCTGTGTTATAGCTGAAATGCTTTATTTTGTCCATATCAAATTGACAAATGCTGCACGTGGTACATTTAAAAAAGCCAGCCGGCTTTTTAGGTAGCCAATTCTGTAATTGCCCTGCTGTACCACTCTTCGGTATAGACGGACTAAGTATATTTTTAAGCGTTCTGCCTCTGCTGTAAGTCATTTGTGGTTTCGCAGCGATGTATTTGTCTAGGCTAGAATCCAATTTAAGAAGGTGCAAATGTTTGTATAATATTTTGTAAATATCCTGACTTTGTGCATTATATGATGTAATAAAAGCAATCTTCTCTCTTTTTTTCTTTTCGTTTCTTACTATTGTTCTTCAAAAGATCAATGTGTTTGGTGCTCCTGATCCTATTTTGTGCTCTGTCTAGAGTTAGACCGTCATATCCCCGAGTGAGAAAAGGATTTGTCATCTTTGTCAGTTCCTCTTGGAATATTCTGTCATCACTACAGTTTCTTCTCAGTCTTGTCATTTCACCATATGGAATACCTCTCAATTGTGTTGCTGGATGTGCACTTTTGGCATGCAATAGTGCATTGCATGCAGTAGGTTTCTGATACAGTCTACTTTCCAGTCTGTCTCCCTGGACATATAGCGGTATGTCCAAGAAGTCTATTTGATGTTTGTCACTGTTATGTGTGAAGGTCAGGTTATAATCATTGTTGTTCAAGTATCTGATAAAATCAGACAGGGAATCCTTATCACCCTCCCATATCATCAGAATATCATCTATGAAACGCCCCCAATATATGATCGAACCTGACAAAATATTGGGGCATTTCTTCCACAGATGTTGTTCTTCAAAAAAGCCCATGTATATATTTGCAAAAGACGGCAAAACTTTCGCTCCCATTGCCACCCCAGATGCTTGTCTGAACCAACTTCCATTATGTTGGAAATAGTTATTATCAAGGGCTAAACGGGTGAGTTCTAAAATCATTTGTGTGTGCTCATAGAGTGTTGCATTGCGTTACGACAAAAAATATGTCAGAGCCTCCATACCCTTTGACTGTGGAATGCAAGTATATAAAGCACAGACATCTAGTGTGACCAAGGTGAAGTCATCACACCATGATAAATCTTCAAGTTTGTTTAGCAGATCTTTAGTGTCCTCTATAAAGGATGGCAAACCTTGTACCACTGGTTTTAAATAGATGTCTATATCTTCTGAGATTTTTTCAGTGGGAGACCCAATTCCTGATATGATTGGTATCGCTTAAATCCTTGGGATTTAGTGATAACAACACTAATAAGTAGAAGTCTCAGGTGAACTGGGGTGTCTTTCACAAGTTTTCATTCTTTAGAGTGTCTTTCTCTGGTGATCTCTTCGGGCTTTGCTGATTGCACGTACTAGCACAATAAATCTATTGACCATCTATTTAGATCTATGTGATTATTTATTGAGACCTTTTCCGAAGATCCAATATATATAAAAAATGTAAAAAATTTAAAAAATGTAAAAAATGTTTTTGTAATATTATTCTAAGCAGCTTTTTAGCTGGTTATCACAAATAGATTGGATAGAATGTCTGACCTAGGCCAATCGATCAGTACAATGCAATAAGATTGTATCACGTGTCCTATAGCTATCAATGTTGAAATATCTTATGTCAGACTGTAGATACGATTCACTTTTTGAACGTACTTCTCTTATTCTGTAACTACAATAGCAGTATATATCTTGCATTGCAGCCTTGACAAAGTCTAAGGGAAGACGAAACACGTGTTGGCAGTTTTGTTTTTGGACCTACCACCAAAGGAAAATAAAATCACATCTTTGAAGAAATCCAGTGATGTGGACTCTGCTTTTTCAGTAGAACTTGGAAACTTGGATTGTCTATTATTGTCAAACAATCAGTGCATGAATGTTGGCTTCATAGATTTGACATAAGGCCATTATATTGGCCTACTTTTTGAACGTTTTTGATAAATATGAGGGTGTGCTGAATATTGCTTTCTAATTCTTGTAAGTGGGAACTGCATTGGTCGACCCTGAATCCGGCACCTACAGTGCCCAGTGGTCCTAGGTCATTGCCTGAGCTTTTTAAGGAGCAGACAGGCATGGGAGAAGAGTGCCAGGGGTCCCTGGACCCTTTAAAACACCAGTTATACACCCCTGGTGAGAATTTGGACTGGTATGAGGAACTAGCAGAGGCCAGGGAACTGGACACCTTTCCAGATTCTGGTTTTTTCTCTCCACCTACCGTGGCTACTGAGGAGGGAGCATCTTATACCATGGTGGTGAAGAGGGCAGTGGAGGTTCTTGAACTCGAACATCCCTCGGTGGTAGTTAAGACTAACTTCTTGACTGAAATGCGTCAGCCTGGGGCTTTCTCATCGAAAGCCCTATTGTCCTTTAATGACTCGCTGCGCAGAGTGGCTTTGTTGAACGGTGCCCCTGCAGTGCCATGCCTGGCTGAGAACATCTGGCTTTTCAGGAGATGTCCAGGCTAACCTTTTGGCCCTTCGATGAGACTCAACTCTTCGGAGAGAAAGCAGACACGGCACTGGAGTGCTTTAAGGACTCGCAGGGCATAGCCACGTCCTTGGGCCTGTCAGTGACACCTCTCTCCCAGTCTGCCTTTTGCCCCTTTCGTGGATATGGAAGGGGGTTTTAACCACGCCAGCCATACCCCAGCTACCGTCCTGCGCAAGCTTCCCAAGTTGTGTGAGGACGCGGACGCGGTGCTTTCCGATCACGTGGGAATGGTAGCCAGAAGTCATCCACCACCTAGTCCTCGGCTGCTGCATCCGCAAAGCCCTCCTAGTTTGGTTCTGCAACACCATGGGCGCCCAGTTGTAGGGAGAATCCAACATGATTTCCACCACTGGCAGTCCATAACATCTGACAAATGGGTCTTGAAGATCACTCAGAGGGGTTACTCCCTCCCTTTTCAATCTTTCCCTCCCCTTTTGCCTCCATCTCAAGAACGGCTGGTGGAGGATCATCCTACCCTTGCTCCAAAAGGAATTTACAGCTGTTGTGACCAAGGGGGCTTTAGAAAGGCTTCTGATATCAGAAGTAGGCAGTGGTTGTTATTCCCACTACTTTCTGATGCCCAAAAAGAACAAAGGTCTTCATCCTATTCTAGCCCTCCGAGCCTTTAATCTCTTGGATGCTCACTTTGACTCAGGTCTTGTCTGCCCTAGACCAAGGAGACCGGCTGGTAGCGTTGGACTTGCAGCATGCATATTTTTATATCCCCATCCTGCCTGTCCACAGGCATTATGTGCAATTCAAGGTAGGTCACAAGCACTTTCGGTGGACTGTGCTTCCCTTTGGCTTTACCCCTGCCCCTCGAGTGTTCACCGAGGGGATGGTTGTGGAAGTAGCTCATCTGTGCAGATTGGGGGTTTCAGTCTTCCTCTCCCTCGACGTCTGGCAGTTGAAGGCAGCCTCAGCCCAGACTGTTGTCTCCCACCTCCAGACTATGGCATTCCTCCTGCATTTGCTGGGGTTCACTATAAACGTGCCGAAATCACACCTGACGTCTTCTCAGATGCTCTCAATGTTTCAGCCTCTATCCTGGATTTTGGTGTGATTGACTCTGAGGCTGCTGGGCCTTATGGCCTCCTGCATCCTGTTGGTAAATCATGCCAGATGGCATATGCAGGCTCTGCAGTTGGACCTGAAGTTCCAGTGGGCGAAGCATCAAGGGGATATCTCTGACATTGTCCTAATATCAGAGGAAACTGCAAAGGAACTGCAGTAGTGGCTTACGCATCATGATTGGGTCAGAGGCCGACCCCTCTTCCTTCCCCAACCAGATCTGACAGTAGTGACATATGCGTCACTCCTGGGATCGGACGGCCCTCTGGGAAAGGTGGAGATCAGAGGAGTCTGGTCTCCGGCAGAATTAGGACTCCACATTAACCTGTTGGAGCTCCAAGCGATCTGACTAGCATTGAAAAAAATGTCTTCCCTCTGTCAAAGGGAAGTTGGTGCAATGTGTTCACAGATATCACCACCACCGTGTGGTACTGGAACAAGCAGAGTGGGGTGGGGTTGTGGACCCTTTGTCAAGAGGCCTTGCATCTCTGTACATGGCTGGAGCAGCAGGGCATAATCTTGATGGTTCAACACCTGGCAGATTTTCTGAATGCCACTGCAGACAAACTCAGCCATCAATGCCTGGAGGATCAAGAATGGTGTCTCTACTCAAAGGTGGTGCAAAGTCTATTTCAGCAGTAGGTAAGTAACTTGTCATCTCAACAGTAGTGTGCGCATTCTTTTTTGGCTATATCCTGATTCAGTCCTATTCCCACCATTTTATCTATCCCCATTTAGAGGAATTACGATCTTCTGTCAGAAGAATATGAATGTATGATGCTGCCTTCAAAGTCCCATCCATTGTTTCAACCATTGTTTTCAAAGGAAATAAGTCCCAGGTGTCTCCTTGCTTGTGTGGTGGCTAAATTGCACTCTGGCTTAATTGTTGATATCTAAATCTTTCGATCAACCCCACACCATAGGTCGTGTTGCAAATATCAAATGATCTTAATTTCCCTTTCTCATACATGTACATTAACATTCTGCAGTTCACTTGCTGCCCAAGCTTAATAAATATTTCCCGAGTACGCTGGGCTAAAATCTACTTTATTGTACATTGGGATAAATGGTGAAGAGATTGTTGTAAAATGTTGAGTCGTGGCACTGGAGTTCCAAATTTTCATCACTGTCCCTGTAATCTCACTGATATACAGTTATTGTGGTCTTGATTCTTTTGGTAGCCATGTGATATTCCATAATGTTCTCCTTGGTACAGCCATATCCATGAGTACCATTGTTTTTTAAATATCTCTGTGACCATTCCCAAGTCACTCACAAATGTGCTGCCCTGTGATATATTTTGATGTCTGTGAACCCCAGTCCTCTTTTCTGTATCAGCTATCTCAAGAATTTTCTTGAGAATCTTGATGGTTTACATTGTTAAATAAAATTTAGGATGCTTTTTGTAGCTTTTCTAGTGTAATTGAATCAATTACAGTTGATAGGACTTATAAAGAAATATAAAGTAATCTTGGAATCGCCCCCATTTTACTAAGATTGATTATCACTGTCCACAAAATGTGTTGTTTTGGCCATTTTTATGAGGTATTTCTTAATCACTTCTATCAGAAGGGGCCAATTAGCTGTGATAATACATCTATAGACCAAGCAACATGTATTCCCAGATAATGAACTGTATCATGTGTTTTCACTTTTTCTCTATGTTCTCCCCAGTTTGAATTAAAAGTAATTACAACTTGTTAGCATTGACCTTTTAACTGGATGCCCTTTTGTAACCCTTAAGAACTAACATCAGTTCCAGGATTGACACAATTGGGTCTGTTAAGGTTAATAAGACATCATCTGCTCTCAACGATATCATTTTTGTCATCCCTCCGAAACCCAAACCTTGTTTGCGCCTATACTGGCATATTATAAATGCTTGCGGTTTGAAGACCATTACAAAATAATTGTGACATTGGGCATCCCTGACAGGTTTCTCTTACTATTACCAGCTTATCACTCAGTATTCCATTCATGAGAATTCTGGCTGACCTATGAAACCATTGTCATATGGACCCAGTCTTCCCACATGCTAAATTTTATCATAACCTTTATCAAAACATTCCAGCAGACCCTTCTGAACTCCTTCTTTGCATCTAGATCCAAAAGCGCCAGCGGGATCCCCTTTTTATTTGCTTGTTCTATTAGATGTGTAGATCTTCCAATGACCTATGACAGCCTGTTTGCAAGAATCTCCATGTATGATCTAAATTTGCCTTGGCAGCAGGTCTATATGAAGCAAAGAGAATGGGAGAAAAGATACAGCATGCCTATATTTTATGTACTGAGCTCTCCACTCAGACTTTGGAGTCTCCCTACTCATAAACTTATTATTAAAGTGCAGTTTTGTGAATTCCAAAACAAACGTAAACTTACACAAAAGTGTAAGTTTACCTTTGTGAATCAGGCCTGACGTGTCTTTCCCTAGTTTCAGGATGACGATCACGTCTGTCTCATTCATTGAAGCTGGCAATCTACGTTAATTTGCAATTTCTTCAGATGAATGTGTCAATAATAGGATTAGGTGAGATCCAAAGGCTTATAGGATTCCCCTGTGAACCCATCCGGACCCTGGAGTTTTTTTTTTGCTTTTAGGTCTTTAATGGTTTTTCTAACTTCCTCACTAGAAATTGGTACAGTCATTTCGTCCTCAACACTATTTGTAGGTTCAATTCTGACAGGAAATCTACCTGGTGGGCTTGAGTACTATTCTTGTTTGTAAAAGTTTGAATAAAAGTCTTAAAACAGCATAATTTTGTCTCTCGCCAAAGACCACTTGACCTTTGGGGTCTTTAATCAAAACGACCTACTCCTTATTATGTTTAGCCTGTGGTAATCTTGCTAGTAACATATATACCTTACTCCAGAATACTTATGCTCTATGACAGAGTGCCACGATGGCTTTTTCGGATCTGAGGTGTGATCTTTAACCTTATTGCTTGAGTTTATCTTCTGCTATTTTAAGGTATTGTTCCAGTTTGTTTTGTATGAATATTCTGTTTCTTTTATCTGTAGCTCTCAATGCTTTTATTTTCCTCCTCATTACAGCATTTAGGGCTTCCCACAGTATCTCTCTGGAGATAACATGTGTGTCAGTAGTTGTCAAATATTTAGTGATTATTTACTCAAACCCAGTCCAATTTGCTGTGTCCTTTAATACATATGCTTAGAATTGTTATTTTCTATCCCTAGGAAATATATGTAACCCTTGTTTATTACACCACATTGCTGCATGGTCAGAGATCGTGGACCGGATTCACAAAGGGAAAGAATGATCATTGTGGAGAGTCCACGTTTGTGGGACCTCCGCCATGAGCGTGGAAGCCCTATGTGAATCAGGCCCTGTGTTAGAAATGGGGTCTCTAGTTGACAGAGGTATGCACCTTGTCCAAGTAGGGAGCAGCACTCTTGTCAGAGTATGTCAGATACACGCTAGAAGATGACCTGTGCTCACCCTGTGGTAGCTTGGCACGGAGCATTCAGGCTTATCTAAAGAGGCAATGTGTAAAGTATTTGTGCAATACACACACAGTAACACAATAAAAAACACCACAAATATGCTCCATACAGGGTTACAAATTAGACAGTAATATAATATTATAAGTAATTCAAGACCAAAACAATAACTATCCAATAAGTAGAGCCAAAGGTATGAATTTTTAAAGATTAAATCAAATTATAGTGGTTAGGGTCATAAAGCACCAACCAGGGACATCTGGTCTCGCTAGACTGTGGTATATCCAAAGAGCAGAGAAATGCTGACTTTCTAAAAGTCAATGTCGTGTAACAGTGCCTACAAGACAGTGTTTTTAGGATCAAAATCTTCAGTAGTTTCAGAAATGAAATATCTTAATCCCTAATTAGTAGCTTATGACAACTGAATTTCAAAATAAATTATTTCACACTAAAGCAAACCAATCACAAAACATGGAAAAGCTCAACAGAAATAAACAGTACAGAAAGGGTGTATACTTGCTAAAGTGCAAATGTATGTAAAAAACAGTGTTGTATAAAGGGGTACATAATACAATTCACATATAAACAAAAGTGACTGAGATGAACCTTCTTTACTACAGCTCTTTTCTCATGAGTACTTTTGCCATAACCCATTCACATATTGAAAAAACAGGCAAACCATCATTGATAATACAATGACCAATTCCTGAAATTATGGTTGCAAACAAAATGGGTTGGATTGGCGACGTTTCGGTCTTTCCTGTGATAACATCTGTGAGACCATCTTCAGGACAAAATGTTCTTATGTGGACTGGAGACCACTATGTGGATGGAATAATCCAGAAAATTGTACATCAATTAAGGATATTATAAATTGGTAAGTGATACACCTGTGATGTGAGAAATAAAAGAAGAAAGATAATTTTTTTAAAAGTAATTAAAAGAACACTAAAGGAGAAGAAGAACCAGAGACCAGATCTTACCAGAGAAGGCGATAAGCTACAAGGTGGAGATCAGTGGAACCTTCACCAGCTTAATACTGAAAGCAAGTTACAAGAACTTACTGGAAAGCTGAGAATATAGTAATATGTTCCATGGCAAAGAGCGATTTGATGCAGCGATGGAAATTAACAGTACGCCAAGAATCTAAAATGGAAGGGTGGAATTTAGAAAATAATACTGCTCTTCACTTAGATATCAATTACTCTAAATGAGTCCTGCCATTAGGTATAAGGTAGAGGGAAGCTGTTGAGAAAGTTGTAAGCACTTCTACCAGACAAATGCAAACTCCTTGTCAATTATTGTCACTTCTTACAATTTAGAGAAAATGCTGAATCTAGGTCCGTTTATTTGGAGGGCTAAATCAAATTATCAATGGTATAATGAATACCCATTTAAGGTTATCCTTATGCTCAGGAAGTAAAGGGACATTTTCCACTTATCTAACTTTATCCACTCAAAAATTGCTTCACTCATAAATATTTATGATGTTAAAACTTAATGTTCCATTGAAAACTGACCCCTGTTGAAGAGTGGCCAGTGTTGGAAAGAAGAGATTTGCTCATTATGCTCAGGCCCCCCAATGTAGTAGTAACCTTCTTTGGGCGAGCTCTCACCCCACAGTTCTATTAGTTTATTTTTTTAATTGGCAATCTCTCCAAGTTGAAACGAGAATTGCTGCAAAATAGACAACTCTAGCACTACGGGACAAGATTAAACAATACAGGGCAAGCCACTATCATGCTTCATAGTGCATTTAAGCAAGCCCAGTGTGTATACACATGGCTCAACCGATTTAGCGTGTACTTACTAAGTCACAAGTCACCGGGGTCCTCCTTGCTGCCATTACTTCTGAGGTCAGAATGAAAGAAGGATATGTAAGCCGGAAGTATATAAATGCTTCCAGACTTATCCAGCGTCGCTGATTGAGGGGGAGGTGTCTTAAAAAGAACCGGTGACCATCTTGGCTGGGTTCAACAAACACACCAAAAAAAGCCAGTAAAATCACACTGTGTCTCTCAGAACACAGCAGATAAGCGTATTAATGGGGCTTCTTTTCTGCCATGAAAGGGGAGACCTAATTCAAAAAATAAATGAGCAGTAAGTTGTAGAAATTTTGTAGAAGCCGCAATCAGTTAGAAACATCAGCGGCCATCTTAGTGTGGTCATTTGAGTCATCTAACCTTAAGTCTTAAAAAGGAAACTTTATTCAGGAAAGAGTCAGACAGCAATGTATGGAAACGTAACGAGTTATTCTGTTGAAATCGGTGGCCATCTTGATAAGGTCTTGGGATTAAGTGACCACAGATTGAAAATAGACGACAGGAATATGAGGAATACACACTTCGTCTACGACTCCAGTAATGTAAAAAAAACACAGAACAGATTAAAGTAAACCACACAAAGTGCACATTTTTTACATTATAGATGTCATTGTAGGCTACTCAACAGCTGAGTTCAGTCCCTTTGTTACATTGTCTATTCGGCAAATGCAGCAATTCTCTTTTATTATCAATACATGTTCCACATTAGGTTTTCTCTTACATGGTTTTACTACCTCAATCACACACCAAATCATGACGTTCTCAGAGTGGATCAACTTGGTGCAATGTTCCACTTAAGGGGCATTTTCGATTTTACAACATATTCTGGACTGATGTTGCAGAATTCGTTTTTTAACTTGTTGGGTACTTTTGCCTATGTAGTGCAGTCCACATGGTCATCTAATGCAGTACACTATATTGCTTGTGTAACAGTTGTAAAGATGCTCAAGTGTAACCTGCTGACTATTGATCTTGAATGTCTTAGTGGTTTTGTGTTATTACATGCTGAACACGTATTACATTTGAAATGCCCTACCATGTGTGTCAATATGAACATGTTGTTAATGGTGGCTGTATTAAGAGCATCACAAGCATTTACCGTCCAATTTTTAAGGTTGGACCTTCTTTTAAACGCAAACAAAGTTTTTTGTTTAAATTCAGGTAAACATTTAAGCAATGTCCAATGCTTTTTGAGGATCTTTTTGATTTTATTGGAATGAGTTCCAAAAGTGGAAACACACTCTACTTGTGGTTGCCTGGACCGTTTTCCTGCCTCAAGGAGAGCATCTTGATTATTGTACCAGGCTCATTTTAGGGATCTTTGAAGAAGTCTTGCAGGATAGCCCTGGGCCTTAAGTTTACCTACTTTATAACATGTGCCATACCAATGGTCGGGCAACCTGTAATAAGCCTTATTCCCACAAATGTAGTACAATCCAGGAAAGACTGGATCTTCTCCACCTCTAAATCCCCATCCGGATGCAATAAAATATATATCATGACACTCACTTGTCCCTATATAATAATAATCATATTGGGATCTTTCCCTCATAATACATAATTTGCCTTTCTGTGGTGTATCTATAGCTATTGTTGGTCTAGCTTCACCTTTCAGCTCCTTTTTCCCGTCTATGTCCCAAACATTTTTCCCTACTTCATGTCCTTCTGCCTTTTTATGCATCCTCAATCTCCTTTCTTCAACCATGTCTAGAAATGTTTTCTCTTCTTTCTTCAAACTGCAAGTTAAACTGTTTCTCAAAATATATTCTAAGGTTAGTTCTTTAGTTTCTATAAAAATCTCACCTAATACATTAGCAGTTTTAGCAGGATTCAATTCATTATTCATGGGCAATTGTCCAAGAATGTTATCTATATTTGACAGATTATATTCTAATTTCCCTACTTGATAAAATATACTTGTTAAAACACTACACGTTATTCCATAAGTTGCTGGGAGGTGATGATAAGTCACTCATGAAACAGAGGCAGGCAACTGCATACATACGTAGCAATCCCTTACATCCATTGTTTTTACATATTCATACAATAATTTTGAAAACACATTGCTAGAAAAATCAGTTATAGACCTATCCTTGTGTATATGTTCAGTGCTTGTTCTAAATGGAACTACCTTTTGTGAACTCTTCACTACGTTAGTCATATTCTCTGTATGCCCTTCTAGTGTATCTAATGTTACTTTGAAAGAAATCAATAGAGCGAGTACGCTCCAAAGAAGCATTAATAATCCGGTACAACAACAACACATTTTACACTATCTTCTCATAAAGGTACATCTACTCTTGTTATCATCTATGTTAGCCATCTTGTTAAATTGACCGTGTCTTTTGACTTAGCCTCTTCTACTCCACTCCTTGTACTTTTACCTGAAAGAGCTAAGCACTTATCAGGTTATCCCAGTCCTTCAATTTCTTATTCAATCCTTTATATTTTTTACAACGACCTTCTTGAAATTACTCAGTTTGGCATCTCATCGTTTTTCACTTCCTTCTCATCATCCACATACAGAAATTCCTGAACTTCCGCTTCTTCTCCAATATCGGATAGGATAACTCAGGATTTCCGCTGTTTCTTCTTCTTCCGCCACTTTCAGTAAAGTCTCCTCTGGATTTCCTTGACTCTCTACCTCTTCTCCTTGTTCAGGTAGTGCCACATACGTCCATTCAGGTGACTTATACTTCTGGTTTGGTTTTCTTGATCGTTTGTTTTCAGACACCTCTGTCTCTCCCTCTTTTTCTTTGAGCTGACTTGTCACTTCGTTCACTTGTTCAGCTTTTGTGGGTTTAACTCGTGTCAATCGATATCTCAGTCTCTTTATTTTGTTTGGCCAAAGGTCTCCTTTAGCATTTCTTCTTGGTTTGCCTTCTTTATTGTTTCTTTCCTCGATCCAAGTTCTCTTTCTCAGAACTCGACCCTCTGGTATTTCGTTTTCACTGTCTTCAGATTCTGTCTCGTTTGGCTTTTCTTTTTCAACAGTTTCTTTTTCCACCTCTTATGGTTGCCCTACTTCTGTCCCTCCTCGGGTCTCCGACACGCAATCTTCCTGCTTACTGCTTGTCCCTTCACCTAACTCAGTGTTGGATGTCCCTACACCTCCTCGGGGGTTTTCCGCAGAAATCTGTCCCTCTCTCTCTATTTATGTCCCTTCTTCCCCTTCAAGAATTTTCTCAGGTGGAACTTCTCTTACTCTTTCCTCTGGTGTGAATGACACTTCTGTTGAAATGTTATTTTCTTTTCTCTTCTTCTTTTTGTGTTCGCCACTGGCATTTTGCTCATCTCCAGAATCTGACCTCGTATCTGAAATCTGCAATCTTTTCCTCAGAATTTCTTCTCTTGGAGTTGGAGCTAGTCTTGGCTCCTTCTCCCCCTTTCAGGATTTTCTTTTGTCTTTGAATTCTCTTTGTCTGAGTCAGCACTCGATTCTGAATCATAAAAATATTATTTTCCAATGCTGTCTGCTGGATTTGGAGCTCTCAAAGTGTGACTTGCATGTATCCAATTTTTCAGTCCAGCACACTTCACAGCAGTTGTTGTGGTTAGGATAACTTGCCTTGGCCTTCCCCACCTTGGAACCAAACAATTCCTTCTTCTGTGAACTTTTATTCTTACCCAGTCTCCTGGGCTCAGGTCATGGGCTGGTTTTCTTTCAAGGGTAGTGGCATCCGCTCCAACCTGGTGAAACACAGAATGGACTGCGTCAGCCAGGCCTTTACAGTAATCCAAAATCATGTCATCAGTTATTGTCATCAATTTGTTGACTGGAACAAATACGTGTCTCATGGCCCGTCCCATGATAATTTCGTGGGGACTCAAACCTGTAGTTCTGTCTGGAGTAGATCTGATTGTCATCAAGACTAGAGGCAAGACATCAGGCCATTTCATTCCTGTGGCTAAACACATTTTCCCTATTCTGTTTTTGATCGTACCATTCATTTGTTCAACCACACCAGAAGCCTCTGGTCGATAGGCACAATGTAGTTTTTGTTGTTACACCCAATGCTTCACAAACCAATCTCATGATTTCATTGTAAAAGTGTCCTCCTCTGTCTGATTCAATGGTCACAGGGAACCCGAAGCTTGGGATGAATTCCCTTAACAATAGCTTGGCCACTGTTATTCCATCATTTCTTCTTGTTGGGTATGCCTCCACCCACCTGGAAAACAGACAAGCTATCACCAGTACATACCTTAACCTGTTATAAGGGGGCATTTCAATGAAATCTATTTGCATTCTGGTGAAAGGTCCTCCCTCTCGGCCTATTGTGCCTAGACTCACCACTGTTTTCCTTCCTGGATTGTACTGCTGACATATCAGGCATCTTTGACAGAGACTCTCTGCTATCAACCAGAATTTTGCATTGTACCAGGTCTGCTTAAAGGCCCTTATCATGGCATCTCTCCCTAGATGTCCTTGGCCATGATACATCCGTGCCATGGTTGACATCATGCTATCAGGCATTACTGGTCTTCCATCCCGATAGACCCACACATGTTCTTTCTCCCTTGGTGCACAACCTGCTTTAACCACTGTTTCATTTCTTCATCTCCTGCTTCATCCTGCAACTGCCTCACTTCTTCCCATGTTCCCACAACGTTAGTAAACATCATGGAGCAAGAAAACATTTCCTTTTCCTTTGCCCTATTGATTGAATACTGGTTTCGGGCACAGTGCTGAGCCATGTCATTGGCATATCGGTTCCCAGTAGTGATGTAATCACTACCTTGACTATGAGCAGCACATTTTACAACCGACAGTTCTTTGGGCAACTGTATTGCTTCAAGCAATTTTCCAACCACTTCTGCATTCTTTATAGGAGTTCCACTTGAGGTCAGGAAACCTCTCTGCAGCCAAAGTTGGCCAAAGTCATGGACAACTCCAAAGCCATACTGGCTGTCAGTTATCACAGTCACTCTCACATTCTTCCCAATTTTGCATGCCCTTGTCAATGCCACTAGTTCTGCTACTTGAGCGGATTTAACTCCTTTCATGTGTGATGCTTCTATGACCGCTGCAACTGTGCATATAGCATATGCTGCACTCAACAATCCTTCATCCGTCCTCAAACAAGATCCATCCACAAACAACACATAATCACTTTCTGGCAATGGTAAATCTTTTATGTCTGGTCTGGGTTTTGTGCAAAAATCAAGCACATCCAAGCAATCATGATCAACATCATCTCTTACCTCCACTCTCTCTGCATCTGGCAATAGTGTGGCTGGATTCACATTCACACATCTTTCCGGACTCACATTGGTTGCACCTAGAATGACCTTCTCATATTTAGTCAGCCGACTATGTGACATGAACTGTGTTCGGCTCCTTGTTAAAAGGATCGCCACATCATGAGGCACAAACACTCTTACTGGATATCCCATCACAATTCCTTCACTTTGCTCCAGGCTTCGGCATGTAGCAGCTACTGCTTTCAGACATCCTGGCAAACCTACAGCCACTGGATCTAGCATTGACGAGAAATATGCAACTGGTCTCCTCAATCTTCCATGTTTCTGTATTAACACTGAGAGTGCACATCCATTTCTCTCACTGCAGTACAACTCAAACTATTTCTCATAGTCTGGCATACCCAGAGCTGGGGCTTCACAAAGGCTGTCCTTTAATTGTCTAAATGCTGCCAATTCTTCTTTGTTCAATTCAAGGGGGTCTTTAACCTCACTTTTTGTCAACCTTACCAATTGTTTGGTAATCAGGGAAAAGTTACTTATCCACTGACGACAGTAGCCAACCATCCCTAGGAACATTTTCACTTCTCTTTGTGTCATTGGGGCTCTCATTCCTCTGATAATTCTGATTCTGTCCATTGTTACTTTTCTCAGCCCTTTTTCAATTTTATGTCCTAGGTATTGTACTTCCTTTTTACAGAATTGCAATTTTGTCGGAGATACTTTTAGTCCTCCATCTGCCAAATGATTCAGCAAAGCTATTGTGTCTGTCTCACAAGCTTCACGTGTTTTTGATGCCACCAGTAGATCATCGATATACTGGACTAAAACTGAATTTTCAGGCATTGTTAGACTTTCCAGAGATTTCTTCAGCAACTGATTGAAAATTGAGGGGCTCTCTGTGTACCCCTGTGGGATTCGGCACCAGGCCAAAATACGGTTTCCAAACCGAAATGCAAAAATCGGCTGGCTATCATGATGCAACGGAATGGAGAAGCATGACACAAATCAATTACTGTGTACCATTCTGCATCATGGGCAATCTGATACAAAATCACTGATGGATTTGGGACAATGGGACAACATGACACAACAATTTTGTTAATTTTTCTCAAATCCTGTACAATTCTGAACTTCCCATTAGGTTTCTTCAGTCCCATTATAGGTGAGTTACATGGACTGCTCATTATTTCCCTCAAAACTCCTTGTTGAATCATTTTCTCAATTAAAGGTGTCACTCCTTCAATTATTTCAGGTGTCAGTCTTTATTGTGGAATGTTTGGATAAACTACTCCTTCTTTTAATGTAGTTTTTACTGGATCTATATTTCTCATAAGGCCTACATCTTCTCTAGTAAAATCCCAGACTCCTGCTTTCACAGGCTGTTTAAATTCTTTGGTTAATTCATCATGGTTAAATACTGCATAGGTTCCTGTAATTCCATTCTCTTGATTAGCTATTGTCATTTTATACAATACATCCTCGTCTGGTGTCTCAAATGCTATTCCATCTGGGGTACAGAAAATAGTGCAATTCATCTTGCACAGAAGATCCCTTCCTAGCAAATTCACAGGACTGGGGTCACACACCACAAATCGGTGCATGTCTGTGAATTTCCCTATCTTAATCTTTACTGGTTCTGTAAGGTATGTCCTAATCTGGGTGTTTGACACACCAACTACTTGGATGGTTTCATCCGAAAGAGGAAGATTCTTTACATCTGCTGACCTGACAGTTGATCGCGTAGCTCCAGTGTCTACTAGAAAAGTAATGTTTTCATCATTAACTTTCCCATCTACAAATGGTCCTGTCTGATCTATTTCTAGAGTTGCTCCAAGCACGCACTCTTCTTCCTCTCTTCGGCACCATCAATAATTCTCCTCTGAATCACTCTCGTCATTTCGCAGCCAATATTGTGAAACAGCGCTTGCGTGTTGCGGTTTGTTTACCTGTTCTTCATTGTAGAATCCAACTTCTTTGCTATATTTCTGGGTATTTCTGCTTTGCGGTAATGGCGGTTTTGGCACCTGATTCTGTGGATTAACAGCCTTCTGCTGTTGCTGCGGTTGGCCACTCACCTCACACTGCACCTGTGGATTCAATGATGGATTTTCATTATTAGTACTTGGTGGATATTTACACTTGGATTTCCAATGCCCTAATCTTCCGCAATTGTGACATGGAAACTTCTTTTTAGCTTCTTCTATATTACCTTTCCCCTTTCCTGGGCCAAATCTTGGTTTGATTCCTGGGTTATTGGCTTGTTCGACTAACTGAGCTTCCTGTCTTTCTGCAACTTTCACTTGTGCCCACATTGCCTTTTCCTTTAGTTTTCGCTGCTTTGCCTCAATTTCATCACTAAAGTATTTGGCATGTCTCAGGATTTCATCAATTTTCTTGCTTTGGCAATCAACTGTGTGCTGCTTTACCATTTCACTGATTTCGGGACGTAAACCATACACAAATCTGTACACAAAATGACTCAGATCCTTTTCACCAAGATTCTCATCTCCACTAAACTGCTTGAAGGCTAGTATTAGTCTTTCATAGTAAGCATGAACTGATTCTTTCACTTCCTGATGTGTTCGATCTATTTTTACCCAATCTGTTTCTTTGGGAGGCACTTTATTTTTCAAAAATACCATAACTTGTTCATATTTTTTCATTACCTCGGGGTCTGGTGCTCCTGTTTTGGGATTTCTCGGGTATTCCTTAGCTGGCCAATCTATGACTATTTTGCATTCTGCCCATAAGTCTGCTGGCACTATTATATCAAATAGGCTATTTAGATCAATCCACAGTACCTTTGACAGTTTAACAAATCTGTCCACCTGTCTGTACCACTCGACGGGCTTTTCTCGCAATCGAGGGAAGTCATTTGTAAATGACAAAATGTCCTGTCTTGTCCATGGGACATGCACATATCCTCCTCCTGGAATCTCTCTCATGGGAAACTCTGTCACTACCTTCTCCGTTTCTCTCACAGGAAATTCAGGGAAAGTTCTATCTGAGGTATCATCTCGCTTTCTATACCACCTACTTTTCCATTTGTCCACATCTCCCCACTTCCTTAACAATGTGATTATATCCTTAATCTGCCCTATTCGTCCTGTAGTATTCAGGTTTTCATTATCTTTTTCCGTGAAATCCACTCGGTAAGGCTTCTGTAAAGCCTTCACCTTGTCCATGTCAGTTCCCATTTCACTTGCTATTTCTTCTAACCTGTCATGTAAATTCTTTGCTCTCCAAGTAACACTCTTACATAAGAACAATAGCTCCTCATCCTGGTAATTTTTCAGCTTTTCTGTGGGGATTGTCCCTACTATTAATTCTTCTAACACAATGCGTAATTTTGCCACATCAATTGTTTGGGATTCTTTTTCTTTTCCTTGCAAGCCCTTCAGCCATTCACTCAATTCGTCTGTAGTTATACCTACTGATTTTTCTGCATTCCCTTGTTCTGTCATTCTTTGTGGTTCTAATATTGGTCCTCCTACTATTCTGTTTCTTTCTACAGAATCAGGACTATAAAACGGATTATTTGACATATTTGGTTCACCTTCACTCATTGCATGTCTCCAAGGATTCTCCCTTGTTCTCATTAGGGGTTGTTCCGCTTGTCTATTGCTTACATACGGAACTGTAAGACCATGCTCGCTTTCTTTCTGCTTTTCAAAAATAGGCATAACCGGACCTATGGTTACAGGGACTGTAACTGCTTCTAGATTTTTGGTCAATTCTCTTATTTTCTCTGTTAGTTCTAACGTGGTTTTTGCCAATTCCCTGGAATTTTCACTTTCATCCTTATTTTCCATCTCTCTTTCCCTAAGAGAATTTCTTCTCTTCACCTCTGGAGTCATAACCTCTGTTTTGATGATTCGCAGGGTTTATTTCACTGGAGTACCTGAGGTTAACATCTCTGATTCCTGTCTGTACGGAGGTGGGTTTTTGTAAAACATATCATCTAGGATATCATCCTCTGATTCATTTGCTCCATACCTTCTAGGTTCTACATTATGTCTTTTCTCTATACATTTCCTTCCTTCATTTTCTCCTGCAGCTCTTACAGGAAACAGTCCTTCAGTCATACTTGCGTCTCGCCACCTTCTCATTTGATCACAATGAGTTTCACGATCATTTGGCCGCCCAAACATATATCTATATCTACTGCCATTTCTCTGTTTTTCTCGCTCATGCATCTCATCTTCCCACTCAGTCAAAGCCTCAAACTGTGTCGGTCTAGGCCGTGGATCTAAGCTCATCATTCTCTCCCGCAAGTTCCTTAACATCGCCAAATTAAATGAACCATTTTCTGGGAACGCTAAAACTCCGTCTTCCTTTGTATACCTTGCCCAATTGTCTAAACAAATGCAAGTATGGTATCCATATTTCGCAACCATGAAGGATGCGGGTGTTTTCGTCGGAGGAAGTAACTGTCCTTCCCTAGTCACAATCTCTTTGTCTTTCACAAGCCATCCTTTTATTTTACTAAACAAGGATTTTTTCTTTTTCTCTGCTGAATGATAATACATCTTCCTTTCTCTCGTGAACTCTTAGTCTTTTCTTCAACTGTACAATCTTTAGTCCAATAGCAACGCGACTCTCACTAACGCACCAATCCTGGCGCGACTACGTCACTGTCACAATCCTCAAATCCCAGCGCGACTTTCACTAACGCACCAATCCTGGAGCGTCTACGTCACCCTGTACTTCTCCAATCTTAGCGCGGCTTTACACTAACGTACCAATCCAGAGTGTTCTACACTTCTGACTAGCTGTCCAATCCCAGCGCGGTCTTTCTGAAGTCAGCAGTCGCTGCGGCAGCTCCTGCTCCTGACTCCTGTCTCCAGTCTACCCCTCCTTTACAAGACTATTCAGTAGACTTTGTTTCAATTTTACAACACCGTTAGTTACAACATATAAACATCTCCATTGTCTGCCTCGCTAACCACAGAATAGCAATAGACCTTTCTCACGAGAATCCTGTTTTTCCCCAGAGCAGCGCTTACCTCTGCCCTACTACAGAATCGTGACTTCCGTTGATAAAGTAGCACCAGAGTTTCACAATTAATCTGAATGCTATTTCATTCACACACTTTCACACAAGAAAATGTAGTACATTAACACAGAATCCTGTCTTTCCCGAGAACAGCAAACAGTCTGTCCTACTACAGAATTATAACACACGTTAACAAAGCAGCGCTTACCTCTACTTTGTCCTTCTAACAAGCTCAGAGAACACCTGCTACCTTTTCAGTGATAAGCGTTATCGGTATGCCAATTGGTTTCCTGGTACTTAAAGACCAAAAATTTCACAGGTACCCTTCGCTATCATTCACACTTCTCTCACACAGAGAATATCACTAATGGTAACACACGGCGATGCTACTGAATCGAACCCAGACAAAGCGCCGTGCAACTTCAGTTGTCACATGTTTTTCCCGTGTACCTACGGACAACCACAATCCCATCTTTCCCGAGAGCAGCGCTTACCTCTACTCTGCTACGGAACTGTTACCAATTCCCGACTTCCTACATCCCAGAAGTCGTGTAGACAACATAAAACTCAATACGACTTCAACATATAGTGTTAGTACAAATATCAATACCAATCAATAATCGATAAGCTATATACATGCCAAAAATCATTAAACCAATACAATAAAACCATCTCTAGCTACCAGAAAAACTGGTGCAGTTCGGGTTCCTCAAATCTCCCCTATTACCACAGACAGAGTGATTTCGCAGTCACACACACACACACATCACACGCTGGTGGGGCCCATAACACCAACATTCATTCTAATCAATCTATCCGCACCTACTCAGAAGGGGGAAAACATTGATTCCGAACTACACTGCTTCCCTTGATGGGAACTCTATCACCACTAACAAAACCCTCGCTTCCCTTCCCATAAAGGAAATATAGGTATATAGGTCAATGAATCATTTAGTTGGGATTAGCTTAATGACTCCTTAATACTCTGAAATTAACCAATAATACATTTCAATGAAAGAACAACCCGACACATGAATTTAATTAATATTTTCTTTATCTAAATCAAATGCAGGTTAAATCCTAGTTAATAAAATTCATCTTTTGTCATATTTACCTATTCTGGCTATTTATCGTTTTCTAAGTCAGAATCTGGTCCTCAGTCAAATCGTCAAAGTTCTGTTCTATCATGCAGAGTCACCGTCCTCTCCGTCAGCAGACCATCAGGATACTGGTAATGACGTTCAAGAAGTCGCGCTCATACCTCTCTAGTCTACAATTATTTATAGTAAAATTTACATTCCAATTGTTGCAAATAATATTTTCAAAGATCCTCATTGGACAATCGAAATACATTCTAATGCATCCGGAAACATTCAATGTCGTTCCCACATATTAAAAGCTCCAAAACGAATGTATGGGAATATTAGCAATCCATAGTGCAGGTTGCAACAATTTCTGTTGAAGGGTTGGCCTTTCGCCCGGATCAGCCTTGATGGGCACAGCGATGACAGTTCACCGGCAGGTCGCAGCTGCTGAAGTTTGCGCAGGCGCATTTCTCCTTTCCCTTCATTGATATTACTTCGTAAATGTCTGATTCAGTCGGCGGCCATTTTATAGCAGGCCCAAATGGTCAACTTAAGCAAAGAAACACAAAACGTCATTAATACATTGAAATGGTTAAACAGTGTTATTTCCCTTGCTAATACTCATATGTGTGTGCATTTATCTAGCCATATGCAACGTTAAAAGCCATTAGTACTCGTTTATTTAAGCATAATTCACGATAACATCACATAAACAACGCTTATCCTATTAATATGCATACGAACTTAGTTTACATGTAAATTTAGCCATGCAAAGCAATCCCACGTGTATTCTCTCGGTAAGTAAGGTTGATTAGTTTTCCATACAACACACTGTTAATTATTATAATTAATTATTAATCGTTTTAATACAAACATACATAAATGGATTGGGTACATAAAAGGAAAACGTTTTACCCGCTCCATCAAGGGTCCCTTGACGAAGTGAGTAATTTGTTATGGCCCTTGTTACATTTTGCACTTTGGGCCTTCCATATCCAAATGTTGGTAAATATCAGAATGTGCTTCCCTTTATTTCCCTCTGGGAACACTGACACTTCATCCAGCGTTTTTTGTCTTCTTTTTCTTCATGACCTACAATGCGAATTCCGGGGTATGATTACAGGGCCTACCCCCACCGCCCAGTAAAAGTTAATTTTACCTACCACTAGGGTAAGTAAATAGGAATCACAGGATGTCACCAATATGTTTATGATTAATTTTGAATCTGCAGCCTGCTGGCCAAATGGCATGCAGTTGTGCTTTTAAGTAGTGAAAGGTTGATAAGATAATTTGTATGTTGTGTATCTTGTGTGGTATTTAAACTGATTGGTCTTTTCAGATACAGAGTAACAGAACCATAATGTGTTCTTTATTGTGATTGACAAGCATACCAGGCAAAATTGGAATGCTGTGCTGCAAATGAGTGTGACACCTAAAAATGTGGAATGCATCCGACACCACTGGCAGTTTGGAAGGCACTTTACATCAGAGGGTTAAGAGCGCGTCTTTTATAAACACATGCTTTAGCACTGATTCTCCCTGCCATATATTGTTTGTCTTCCAAGTACTTCCAAAAAGGCAAGTACACCACAGTTATTACATAGGATTGCATGCATGGCATGCATTATCTACATAGGACACAATATTGTGTCACTGGGAGGATAATAATAGAATTCCCCCCTGTCGAATGCCCAAGATCTTTTGAGGCCAGTAGTGTAGGGCAGAAACATGTCACAACATCCTGAATGCCCCTCCTATAGTTTTTAATCTCTCCCATCCTTCCCGTCTATAAAGGGATGCCTTGGGGTTGGATGAGGAAATGCATCTAACTGGTAAAATCCCTCTAGACAGAAATATTCAAAGAGCTCCCTTGAACACGGTCGAGTCCACCCTGACCTTTAGGAGTCTGGGTGAACACGATGATGAAGCATGCCACTACTAGAGTGGGTGAGGGTTATATAGAAAAACAAATGTCTCCTTTTTTCCACCTCTGAGTGAGGTGGTGTCTAGGTGTAGCTCATTTTTCACTCCACATGAAAATTGTCTCTTCTAGGGGAGGGATACCTTAGAGGTTTTTGCATTGATTGTAGGAGTACGTATCCCCTCATCGCTTCAGACACTAAAGGGTATCTCCACCCTTCTAGGTTCATTAGGTCCTATGATCTCCTGCACCTGAGTTTTGAGATAGGGTAACATCTCCCTCCAAAAGATGGACATCTAACATCTACCCAACAATAGAAACAGATATGTCAACTAACAAAACTACAAGCAAAGTTTTGCAGGGTTGCTGCACCATGTTAACTCAAATTAAATCAAAGAACAGGATCAGTATGTTGATTGAAAAGATTAGTTCCTCTATAGCTACCCTATTATCACTACCCTATCTTGAAAACTACATTGATTTTAATTCTGTATCAACTGGAGCCCTAATGGCTCTGTAGTCCTCTGACAATTATCCTATCTGTCTATCTGTCCCTTTCCACTTTGTCAACAGTTGCCCAAATTGAGCCCTTTTATTTCATCTTGGAATAAAGGAGGCTTGTCTCTATCAGTCAGACATGTGTCAGGTTTGATAACGGTTCTTTAAAAGTACATCTAATTGGGACCTGAATATTTGCAATATAGTTTTATTTTTCTTGTTGGTTGTCTGGGAGTGTAAAATCTAGGATCTTGTCACTATTATCTTGATGTTATAGAAGTTCCTGTTCTTCTAACTCACTAACTTGCCTTATCATATCTGGTCTTTTAGTTGCAGTCAATACTCTCTTTCTACCAGTCTTTTTCTTTTGCCAAGCTTCTTCTGGCACTGCCCGGTTCTGGGTTGTACCTGTGATTTCCAGTTCAGTTGAAGTTGATTTGCTTTCAGAGGCAGAACTCCCTCTGCCTGTCTCACTCTCTGGTTCTACTGCAACTGAACCAGGGAGTCATTCTTCTCTCGTCATTGTTGAGATTCTGCTGCAGGAGACTGTGAGGATTTGGACTGGTCTTCCTCCCCTTCTTCTGATGCTTTGAAATCTCAAACTTAGGCGAGTCGAAGAGTTAGTGTACTTTGGCTCTGCTTCTTCTCATTTCAACCTCTTGGTGTGTGAGGCATGTATCCAGTTCGGCAGGCTGGCACAATTCACTACAAATGATGGTAACCAGCTCACTTGGTATTGGCCTCTCCAATGCTCCACCAAGCATGACTTGCGTATGTGCTGCTGGATTAGCAGCATCAACCTGATGAGAAATAGAACATACCACATCAGCCAATCCCTTACAGTACTCAAGAACCAGATCATCTGTGATATTCACAAGAGCAGCAGAAGTTACAGAAGAAATGATCATGGCTCTCCGTATCAACACCTCATTAGGAGACAATCCTATTCATTTGCATGGTGCGCTTTGATATCCTGTTTGGTCTTTCAACTGTACCTGAAGCTTCTGCTCTGTTACTGCAATTGAATCTTTGGTCTGTCCCTAAAGTCATACATAGCAGCTGGATATGCTTCCTCTCAACAAGAAAACAAGGTATCAATCACAAGTGCATATCTTAACTGGTTTCATTGGGGCATTTCCACAAAGTCGAACTGGAGGTGGTTGGAGGAGCCATCAAACTTCCCTATGTGACTCATGGTCTCTACAACCACTTTGTCCACATTTTGTTTTTGGCAAATTGCACAGTGCTAGGACAGATTTTCTGCCATCGCCAAAAAGTGTTGGTTATACCAGGACTGCCTGGAACTATTTTCTACAAGAATTATGGAAAAATGTGCAAGAAAAAACACACAATGCGTACTGTCACTAGCAGTTCCCACAAAAGGAAACCGGTAAAATAGTTCAACTCTAATTAGTCAAAGGCCCATAACTAGTTACTCACAGCAGTTCCTAGAGACCCTGATCAAGTGCGTAGATGTAGGAAGGTGTGTAAAAAGGGGCTAATCGCCTGGATGAAGGCAGTGAGAGTGGAAGCCTACCATGCCCTAACATAGCCATCGCTCTTAAAGAGAATAAACTTTGCTGGCAGACTGTGAATCGAAATATTTAAGGAAACTCTCCTGACACTGGCCTTGATACAGTGATTTCATCGGAAGGCTAGGTTAGACACTTCACACAGGTATATTCTGGCACAGTCCCCGCTGAGGGTTTCCTGCCCATTGAGATACAGGTCAACTCCCCCACAGCACCTTAAACTCCGCTCCTGTCCTTTTCTGGCCTAAAGATAGAGCTAAACGACACTATAGGTTCTATCAACAGATGCCTAGTAGGGAAAGCTCCAGGGTCAAACTCCTCTTCTGCCCTTTTCTGGCCTAGAGATTGAGCTGAATGACATTATAGATGCTGTCAACATATGCCCAGTAGGGAAAGTTCCACGGCCTGTGGGGATACCTGTAGCCCTCTTTAAGGCAAACATGCCTCTATGGGCTCCTCTTCAACATATGTTTTGAAGGCTTCCTTAAGTACTGGTCCCCCTAAAGCCGCATCACACGCAGTTTTTGAACCCATCTTTAAGAAAGGATCTAAAGGGAATTCAAAATGCTATCGCTCAATATCGCAAATTAATTCTACTGCCAAAACAATGGGCAGGATCTTGTTAGAGCGATAGCAAGCTTAGGCTAGTAAGGAAAGTATTCTCTTGGAGCTGAAATTTAGATTCCATACTGTTCTTGGGACTATTGAGCAATATCTCAACCCATACCTCTCAATATATATACAGTGGCCAAGGAAGGAAAGATATACTTAGCATTTATGGACCTGAGTTTGGCCTTTGACTCTGTTAATAGTTTTAATCTTTGAGCCATAGTTACCGAACTTGGGGTAGAGATGAGTATTGTTAACTTTTTGAGGGACTTACATCCCCCAAGTTTCAGCCATGGTGGGGAATTAACGATTGACTTTAAGCTTGCTAGAGGCTTACGCCAGTGCTGTGTTCTGGCCTCTTTTCTTTTTTCCCAATATGCTAATGATCTCAAGAAGTATTTATTAGATCTCAGTAGTGACTGCCTGCGGGTAGATTCCAGCACTGATTTACGTGGATGATACAGTTCTATCAGCTAGAACTGCGATCAATTTACAGTGACTGTTAGATCAGTTTTGCATCTTTATGGCCAATCTGGACCAGACTATAAATCAAGCGAAAACAAATATAATGTTTTATGGCTCCCGGAAAAATAATGATACAGCTTTTATAGTTAATAACATGAAAATTTGTACAGTTTCTTCGTATACGTACTTGGGAATTTTGTTTGATTACAACCTAACCTTGGGTTCATTAAAGCAACCACAGCAGCTGTGCTTGCAAGAAGCACTGAGGAGTTCTACAACTTTGCGTCTAGATTGGGTAGTAAACCCATTAGAGAACTTATGGCATTCTATAAGGCAAAGTGTTGCTCAAATGCTTTCTATGGGGCCGGCCTACGAGTAATTAATGACCATCCTGGATTGTTGATGGCCAAGAATGGCTTTATTAAAAGATTGTTGGCCATATCAAAAACTTCAACACCCATATTTGTCATACTGAAGTATGGTTAGGCTATATAAACGATCTTGCAAAGTTGCAACCGCTCTTGCTATGGCTCATGATATGGACCAAGAATGAGACCTCATTAACCCTGGGCGTAGTTTGCGTAGTAGCGCTACGTGTAGCTACGCGAGGTGCATTTTGCACTGCGCGAGCTACGCATAGCTACGCGAACTGCATAGTGCACTGTGGGAAATGCTGTTTGTGATGCTTGCACAGTGCCGGATGCTTGTCCGCACGATGCAAGCATCGCAAACAGCATCTTGCACAGTGCAAGCGGTCATTTTCTGCCGCTCGAGTAGATTTCTACTCGAGCGGCAGCTTTCTCAACGCGGACTGGTAGTTTCTCATCGCGAGCGGTCGCGAGCATACGCGACCACTCGCAATGAGAAACCTGACCGCTCCGCGTTGAGAATCTCGCCGGCAGGTTTATTTCCCACGCTCATGATCGGCAACTTGATGTTGCTGATCGCGAACGAGGAAAAAGTCTCGCCGGGATGTCATTTTGCCCACTTGCGGTTCCCAACTTGGCGTTGAGGACCACGAGCAAGCAAAAAATGACCGCGATGCTATGCTACGCGTGTTTGCACTGTGCTACGTGCAATTCCCGTAGTATGAAGTAGCGCAAACTGCGCAAACTACGCGAGTGTAGCGTAGTGCTTCACCCAGGGTTAGACCTCATTTAATCAGACAGTCTTAGCTGGCTGTCTTAAACCAAAGCGAGGTTTACAAATCCCTTGGTTAACATACATGTACACTACTTGTAAGAGCCTCAACTTACCAGATCTTTTTTGAAAATCTGGCTGCTTACTCTGCTAGTCTTTCTAAACCATTAAGGGAAATGTGTCTGACCAAATGCACTGATGAAAGATTGTACAGTGTCTGTTAAGCCCATTGTTTTAGCCAGTAGCGGTCCGTAGAGGGAGTTCAAAATGCGATGCAGCCCACGCAACGAAATTCGTTTTATTTATTTAAATGTGTACTTACCTCCGTTCATCCATATACCGGTGTTTACATTTCCCCACCCTGCCCCTCCCCCGCCCCGCCTCACTGCCCCACCAAACTCCCTCCACGGACCGCTACTGGTTTTAGCCCATGCTTCAATTTGCACTACCCCTGGCATTGAGCCCCATTAATCTGGGTCAGTAACCCAAATCATAAATTTCAGTTAGTAAGATTGAGAATGTACATTGTACATTTTCTTGCCGCTTACCCCGTACGGGGCATGTATATTGAAATGTACTTGTTTGACCATGTGATGACCACTCTGCACAATGCATGTTGCACTTTATGCTATTCTGTGATTTTTACTCTGTACTGAGGAAGTCATTTCTCTTACCTCTTTTAAAACAAGCAACATGTAGGCAATGTAGGGCTGCTATGGAGTTCTTACAATCATTGTCAACACAGAGACTTTGTATTTTAGCTGCTACTTTTATACAACATGCCATACGCTTGAGATCAATTAATGTATCATCAATTTATTTTTCTTATTTTCTGTTTTCCTTATGTTGCCTTTTTAATTATGTCTATATGCGCTTGAATGTTTTTATTGTGGAAGAGTGTTTTGTTTGTATCTTTTATAGTCACTTGTTGATCGAATAAAGAATTTTGACTGACTGATACAGCCTGGGACAGCCAGGTACTCCTTGGTTAGGTACATCGTGTTCAGTGCGACGAAGAAAGCTCCAGTTTCTCAGTTTGAAAGCTCATAATACTTCATTACAGCAAGGAAAAACAAAGACAGCAGTGATTGAGCGGTGTATTGCAACATCACATGCAAAATTCAAGAAAACATGCAACCTGCTTATGTTAGCATAAGCTTGATTTCTAATACATTTAATACCTCAATCCAAAAAGCAGATTCCACAGTCATAAATATACTACTAGTAAAAATGTTTGTGAACAACAAACAATCATCCTTTTACACAAAAGTGTAGGCTTACCTCTGTGAATCAGGCCCAGTGTGTTTGAGGTTCTGCTACAATGCTAAAAAAACATCTCTGTAGAGTGCTTCAGCACTCCGTGGCGCTAAATCCATGATGTATCAAATACCTTAAATGAAATACCAGCATTTGTAAAGCAAACAGCTATCTCCGGAGAGGTGTCGTCAGCAGTAGCTGCCGTGGTGGGAGTGCTGCCGGGCGCTGACATGGGGTGGGGAAGGGGCAGGGTGGAGGGTAATAAACTATGTATTACGGCTGATTAGAGGTAAGTAAACATATGAATACATAAAACAATTTTCATTGCGTGCATCGCATATGGCGACTGAGCACGCTATGAATTTTGATTTATTTATATGTTTACTTACCTCTAATCGGCTGTAATCCGTCGTCTACTACCCCCCACCCTGTCTCTCTTCACATCAGCACTCCCACCACAGGTGTCATGAAGATGTGCTGGTCTAACATGCCACCGGCACCAGGGATTGAACCATGAATCCCGTGGTCCGGAGTCAGGCACCCTGGCTGCTGCGCCACACCTCCTCCTTCTTCTAATCTATAACGTGAAATGTTAGGTTACAAAATGTCATACCGAAATATTTTCGATTTTTTTCTCTGACAATTGTCATTTTTCACTTACTAGTCTCAAAAATGTGTGTCAGTATCTATGTTGTGTGAATCAGATGGACTGTAATGTTATTTTTGTGAGAGTATTTTCCCCGTCTGTACGAAGAAGAGTTGAAATGCGCACATGCACACTCACTCGTACACAACATAAAGAAAAAATGTGAATCTCAAACAGTATCCGTAAATGGCTGCAAAATGTGTAGATGTAAAATTGTTCAACACATCCCAAAACAAGATATTTTTAAGATATCTGTGAAAGTGTTATATTTTAATCAGACTTGTTTGTGCTCTACAGCATTAAATGGCAATTTTCACAAAGATTAAAGACACCACTAATGCATATTAAGGTACTAGGAATTTATCTACATCAAACCACCTATGTTTTTGCCTTCTATCCTTCTGAACCATAGTCAATAGATCTAAATATTTTACTGCACCCAGGCCAATTCATTGTTTGATGTTTAAAGACGCGCCCAGTATCAAAGAAAATTTATAAAATTTCAGCCCCTAAATGAGATGCTATTAGCTTTGAAAGTCAAGTTTAACTGTGATATTGATGATTCTCTTTTTTCTGTGACAGAATTCACTGGGGGATTCCGTATGTCAAAGTACAAAAGCAGATTGCTAACATTGACCAGAAAAAATCCCCACAGTGTAGAAGCAATATACAGCTTTTTCTGTGAAAATAATGAACAGTTCCAACGCTTAAATGTGAAATGACATTCCCACTCAACTAACATATTTTCGGGACTTCATACTAACCCTTATAATTTTATTTTACACGAAACATAAATTGATTCCAAAACATCACGAGATATATTCTGAAGCAGGATCGATTTTGCCGATTCTCAAAGAGTTAACCTGTACCCTCATGACTACAGTTATATTACCCCGAAAAACTGATTCCTTGTTTAAAAGATTTGTATTACTCTTAGGCTCACCGTAACATAAATAACAGTTTAGTTTGAGCTATAATGGATAAAATACATTATTTGTTCTATTCAATCAGTTTCGTATTCATTGAAGTTAGTTACTAAAGCAAACAACTGTCATTTCATGTTAACACAGCAAATATGTTGAGTGGTACTTTACCGTATATATATATGATCCGATCCAAAAGAACATGCGAATTTTGTGCTAAATATTGTGTAATAAAATAACCCTTTTTAGTTTTCAAGGTTTATGCCTCAATACATTGCTGAGTCCAAGCCCTGTTGCCCAGATGAAGGAAATGTCCTGTGTTTGTAGATACATCCTTTCTTTAATCATGAAGGCCACTTTGTTTGATATACTTGTCCACCCTGATATTATCTAATTAACAATAATTATATCATCAATTTATATTCGTCTTCAGAGTAGCACATCTCACCTGTTTATGCCTTACAAATTATAGATTTGGCGTTTACATCTATAAGTACTTGAAAACAGCCGTTTATTACCCTTTAGTCTCCAATCCAGTTTACGACGTTTGCATATGAGAGACCGACACAGGACTCTAACCTGCCAACGTAAGTGGAAGCTGTACGTAAATCACAGCTGGGACCACTGTGGGAAGTAGGCAGTGGTCCAGGAGACCACTGCCAACATACTCTATTGCCATTTGCAGAATATCTATTTTATATTTTGGCCCCTATTCTCAATCCCTTTAGAGGACAGAGACTGGAATAAAAATATGAATTCTGTGAATTGAGATTTGGCAATTCAACAAGTTGTAAAAGGAATCCTGCAGAGGCCAGGCTGGGGATCGAAAACAGCCCTGGGGAAAATGGGGAGGAGGAAACAAAGGCAGCGCCATCGACCTCCAAAAAGCTGCCTCCAGTGGCTCCAGCCCTCTGGGAAATGCCCAATGGAATAAATGGCCTATCTAGCCTTGAACCCTGTCTCGTTCTTCCTGATGAGACATGCCTTTTGGCGACTCATTGTCTAGCTTGGATTTGTACATCAGTCGCACTATAAAACTGAGGTTGTACTGCGAAACGGCAGCAGTGCAAAAAAGTGAATGTTTTATGACCCAGGCTTCGTATATTGGGATGGGCTGTTAAACTTTTCTTAAGGGGTCCTGTGGCGAGGAGCAATTCAAGGGCAGGGAAACCGCTAAAAATAGTGATCTCTCATAAACTTGAAAATTTCCGGTTATTCACAAACAATTTGCGGTAGTTTACTACCATGTAAAATGTCGAGGTCGCTATGCATGGTGGTTGTTGAGAGGAAAAAAGCTACCTGATGTTGGATGATATTCTTTACATATATTTTCTAGGATGGCTTGCCTGAGGATTTAAAGGGCAGGTATGATGTTGATCTAGTGTTTCTGGCATTGTGATTGAATCTGTTGAGTTGGCTTTCTTGGTCTTAACAATACAATATGTCAACTCAGGGTCTTCTGAGGCAATACTTATGGTGTGCGTTAAAGGGCTAGTGAATATGGAGTTCTTGTTGTGGGTTGTTGGTTTGTAGGTTATGTTGGACATGTTAATGCAAGTAAAGGATTAATTTGACCCTATCTGTGGTTATACCACTATGTTTGATGATTTTAAATTTTAAATTTTATGTAAGCATTAGTTCAAGCTTGTGCCTCTCTGAATACATTAGATCAGCTACTATTAGTGAGAAGTCTATAAACTGTATGTATTTGAAGAGTTTAGTGACAAGTTTAAGTCAAGCTTAAACTTTTCCTTGTGAACCCATTGCTCTTTTAGTCTTTGCCCCGTCCCAAGGACTCGGCCAAAACCACTGACCCTTCATTCCTACAAAATGTATTTACTAAATTTCAGATCCATACCTAAACATTCCTCTGAACTTTACATATTCGTAGAAGGTGAACAACCAGATGCATAATTTTAATTGAAACATGGCTCCATAAGAAACCTGAACCTGATCTTGTGCAAACCCTCCCCCCCCCAGTTATCATATCCTGAGCAAAGACCGGCAAAAAAGGAAAAGATGAGATATTGCCATTATTCTCAAGGATTCTTTTAAATGCCGCATTGAGCCAGATCTTTTATTAGACTGCAAAAATCTCTCCTTCGCAATTTCATTCTCTGCTACTCTTACCTTTTCAGGAATCATAATCTACTATCCCCCAGGTCCCTGTGGACAATTCCTTAAATCCCACCCTGAAATTGCAGCCACCTTAGCGAGTTCCTCCCCTAACTTTACCCTCTGAGGGGATTTCAATCTGCATTTAGAGGACCCTACTAAATCCGAAACCTTTGAACTTACCCAAGGTTTGTTAGCCATTCAGCTGAGTCAAAAAGTCAATGGCCCTACTCATAGTAAAAGCCATACTTTAGACCCTGTTTTTTCTAATAGCAAGAAGCTTTTACTGGGTGACCCTATCTCTGTGCCCTGGTCAGATCACTTCTTAATCCCCATTCTCTGGAAAATACTGACACAAACCACTGTTGTTAAATCTATCCGTAGCTGGGAACGTCCATGGACTAAATTACCTTTAGAACTTTGGATCCTAGATCTTACAAACTCTAGACCTATGCTAGACTTCAACCCTATTGCAGCCATGGGAAAATTCAATCAGTGGGTAGAGACTTTCTTGGATGCAGTCATCCCCATTAAATCTAGTTATAAACGGGCAAGAGAGAAAGCGTCACCTTTGTATTCACCTTAGCTTCCGGAAATTAAACAAACCTGTAAAAAACTGGAAAGAAATTGGAGGAAAGATTACAATGAATTAAGTAAACTGAAATATAGAGAGTCCATAAAAATCTACCAAACCGAAATAAAAACAAAAAGCACAAGCTTTTTACTTCGAAGCGAAAATAAATTCCGCAGCCAACGCCTCCTGGGAAATCTTCGGCATTGCGAAGAATCTTCTGGAGCTTCCCCCTCCAGGGACATCACCTGATTCCACCCCAGACAGCTGCAATGAATTTGCAGAATTTTTTCACAAAACAAATCAAGACATATACAATATATTTCCCCGCTCCACCTGCCCTAGCAACCTTCACTCAAGAGATAACTCCCCATCTGACATTGAACACCAACAAGAGGAGCTTCCACTCATGAACTTGGACATTCTATTTGAAAAATTTTCCCAGGTAAAATCTGTCTCCCCTCTTGATCTGGCACCTCCCAATTTTCTACGCAAGGCGGAGGAAGTAATACTCCCAGCCATGCTGAATGTGATAACTTTGTCTATTTCCACTGGCCAAGTTTCTCAATCCTGGAAACATGCCATGGTGAGAGCACTACTTAAATCCTGAGGTGCTAGGTAACTATCGTCCCATCTTGCTTCTCCCTGGGATAAGCAAGATCTTAGAAAAATACGTCAATATGATTCATTCCGAGTTCTTAGAAACCCACAACCTATTGCACCTCTCCCAAACTGGATTCCGACCACAACATGGTACAGAAACTGCTCTTCTTGCTGTAGTCGAGGAATCCAAGAAAATTCTCGACCATGGAGGAGCCGTTACTATTATCCCCCTCAACCTGAGCTCCGCTTTCGATACCATTAACTACGACATCCTTCTTAACAGACTTAGAAATGTTGGGGCTCAGGTGGCGTCATCACTTGCCTTCAGTCTTTCTTAGACAGCAGATCATTCCAGGTTTTCGAAAGAGGTAACACCTCCAAGAGACTGTCGCTCACCTGCGGAGTGCCCCAAGGCTCCTCACTGAGTTCCACATTGTTCAATGTATACATGAGACCTCTCACTGAGATCGTCCTGCCATATAAGACATTGTCACATATGCTGAGAACACGCAACTGGTGATGCCCTAAACCACTCCCCAAACACTTCCTTCTAACCTAGAATCCTGCCTAGAGAAGGTGGCCAAAGGGATGGAATACTCCTGTCATAACCTCAATGGAGATAAAATGGAGCTAATGGTCATGGGCAACCCCTCTATCTCTGATTTTGGACTAGCCTGGTCAAACTGTCTCGGCCCTCCTCCGGCCCCTAATTCTAATAACTAAAGTTTAGGTGTTTGGCAGGATAAATCTTTCAAAGTCGACAACCTCTCCTTTCCATGTCGACAAGGAGAGTCATGGTCCAGGCGCTGATTCTTTCCTGCCTGGACTATGGGAATTCCCTTTTAACTCGGGCTCCCAAAATCTACAATACGAAAACTCCAAGACGTGCAGATCTGTGCAGCCAGGCTGCTGCTTAATAGTCCCAAAACTCAATCTGCCAAGCTAACTCTGAAGTCATTACACTGGCTGCCAATTAACGAAAGAATAAAATTCAAATCTCTGTGTTTAGCCCACAAGACCCTAGGAGGGAAAGGGCCCCCAATCATCCATTCTCTCATCACCTTCTATCGCCCTAGGAGATGCCTACATTCAGCTAATGTATTCCTAGCTTCATTCCCTAAAACGAAAAGGGCTAGATGTGGAGGTCGTTCCTTCTCATATAACAGCGCCAGACTGTAGAACACCCTTCCCCCACACCTTCGCTCAGTGACCCACCTTCAGGAAGCTCCTAAAAATCTGGATGTTTCAGAATGTGGCCAGATAACAACCTTGCCGGCTGTTCTGCCTGATGCTGCTAGTGCGGGGATGCCTCCAGGTAGTCATGCGCTTAACAAATTATGAATAATAATAACCCTTAAAATGAGGTCATGCATGATCATGATTTTGTTGTCTTTGTAGTTGTAGTGTCAATTCCAGCCATTCCTCCATAGAATTAAGTTTGAACTCTAGCAGAGCGCTGGTGTATTTAAACCGCTTCCAATATCAGGGACACGCCTGATGCACCCATCTAGGTCCAGGACAAGTCCAGATCCAAACAGTTATCAAAAGACAGGCCTAGGCTTTCTCACACTTGCGGGATTAGCGTGAGGCTGGCATAAAAAATCCCCAAAAACGGGATGCCAGACTCTTGCATTTGGGCACGCAGGGCAGGGAACACAACTGTACACCACGCAGAGAACATTCCTTCCCAACAGCCTGCCCCCATCCTCAGATAAGACTACCCAGAACATTAATATCCCATTTGAGAAGTCCGGTCCTTGGATCTGCAAAACCAGAGAGAACGTCCATCTGCATTCATGTGGTTCACTCAAACTTATAATGCTCTACTGTGAAATCTAGCCTTGCAGTAAGATTGACCATCTCAGCAATTTAGAATTCTTGCCCTTAATTGCCACTAGCCACTTCAGTAGTTTGTCATATGTTTGCACCATAAACTTAGTACCAAACAGGTACGGTCAGAACCTTCCCAAAGCTCACAATATGGCAAAACACTGCTTTTCAATGGCTGACCCATTACTTTCCCTGGTAGTAATCTATCACTGAAGCCACAAGATACTCTCTGTCTTTAATCCTCGAATTGAGACAGCACTGCTCTAACTTATGAATCTTAGGGATTCATCTTTCCAACAAAGGGTTGACTGTAGGCAGGGTCCTCATTACAGGGGCATTGCTTAGTGTTCTCTTTAGTGCCTCAAACATTATTTGACACTCCTTAGTCTAAAGCACGTCTAAGAGCTGCTTCTTGGATGCTAGCACTGTCAACAGTCAATGGAGCCACCATGGTCTCATAGTTAACTACAACTAAGACACTGTTGAGTTGTAGTTATCTGAGCGTCCTAAAAAGGTTTGTACTTCAGTCTGGTTAGTAGACACGTCACGCTTCAACTAAGACTGGATATCCACATACAACAAGGGAAATTTCCTTGCCCTACCTGATGCTCAAGATAGGCTACAGTGGACTGACTCAGACTGACACTTGGTTGCATTTATGGTCAGTTTTACCCACATTAGACTGAAAAACATCAGTACTAGGTGACTCAGGTGGTCCACTTATACCTTGCTAAACACTGCAATATCATCCAGCTAGGTCACACAGAACTCTTCAGTACGTAGTGAACATGGTTCATTAATCCAAAGGACATTACTTTGAACTGTAATAACCCCTCTGACATGGATAATGTGGTCTTCTTCTTCGCCTTAGGTGCTAAAGCAATATGCCAGTACCCACAGGTCAGATCAAAGGTGCTCGATTACTTTACAGCACTCACACACAAGTTCATCAGCTCTGGGGATTGAATGTGCATCAGTCTTGGTGTCTTCCTTGAGACACAGCTCTGGGGAACCTTGCTTGGGTGCCAATACCACAGGACTAACCCAAGACCTATGCAAACGCTCATTTACCCCAAATTCCATTTTCTTGGCCACCTCTGCATTGAGGCATTCTAGTCAAATGTAAGTCTTGCTATGAAGACTTTAACCTGTGTCAATCTCACAGACAGTTGTCAACTCTAGAATCAGTGAGAATATATGAGAAAATGGTCCCAAGATCATCCCTGTATATTCTGTCTGCTGCTCAGGCCTTAACTCGGGTAAGCTGCTGTGTTCCTTCCACAGATCCATGTCTCATGTCACTATGCAGTAATTCAGTAAAAGACTCACTATCTTCTTCTGCCGTAGCCATGATGTTCACTAGGTAATCATCCCTGAGAAAAGGCTTCAGCGGGGTCAAAAAGAACACTGTCCTACGTTCCCTTGTAGCATCTGTGTCCACCAAGTGGTTTACATCAGACACCTTCTGCATTGTTTTGTATGGCACATGCCACTTATCCTCCAGTGCTTTGCGACAAATGGGATTCAGCACCAACACCGCCTCTTCTTCCTAGTACTCAGTTAGTGTTGCTTTCTGGTCATACCTTTCTTTCACCAGCTCTTGGTTATTCTGAAAGTTCTGCTTTACCTGACTCATGTATTGTGCCATCAATCTCCTGAGTCCAATCAAGTAGTCCACCACATCCTACTGAGGTGATTCGGTAGTTCCTTCACACCCTTCTGTAATCAGAGTGAATGAGCCCCCTACTCTGGTGTCCAAACACAAGCTGAAAGGGACTGAACCCACTACCTTCTGTGGAATCTCTTGGTAAGCGAATAAGAGACATGGCAGGAGAAGATCCCACTTCCTTCAGAGGTTCTTTGGTAGAGTTTCTATCTTGCTCTTATAAGTCTTGTTAAACCTTTTCACTAACCCTATGGTTTGTGGATGGTACGTCGTGGAAAAGTAGTGTGTCACACCTGCTTGCCCCCACATCTTCCTTATGTAAAAGGAGATGAAGTTGGTTCACAGATCAGAAAATATTGTCTTGATAATCCTGTGTGTGCTCATTGATCTAGGCCCGCTCTGGTGACAATGCTAGGTTCTGGACCTAGTCCTGAAACAGGAGGGACACACAAAACTCATCCTCATAGACAGAGGACTACTGTCCCTTTCATTGATTTCATGCATGGAGCGCAGTGGTAGCAGCACACCTTGTAAGCGAATTTTAATTGCAAGGTCTTTACTTTTGAGATATGAGTGCGTGCCTACTGGCCCATTCATCTAAAGTTTTGCTGCTCTCGAAGAACCAGAAATCTTAAATGCCACATCCTGTGCGATGTGTGTATGCATGTTTGCTAGAAATAGTTGTGTTCCATGCAGTGCATTGTGCCTGTGTACCGTTGGTACTTCTGGCCAAGGAGAGCCTGCTGCCGGAGGTGAGCGCTAAGTTGGGAGCGTGGTCTTTTTATACCCATCAGCACCCTCTGCTAATAGGAAACCGGTGAAGCTGAAATGCTACAGGTCGCGTCCGACGGATAGATAAGTGCTAAGGCTGGCTGTTGCAGGTCTAGGTGTTAAGTTAAACTCTTGTGAGTCCCTCGTTTGACTGTCTAGGCGGGTCTATCCGTATGTTAGGTGCAAGGTCCATTTGGTGACATATGTTTATACTATATGGGTTATGACGTAGCCATCGTGGTAGTTGCGGGGTGTTTTCTTTTTAAACAGTAGCTTGCCCCTTAGCCTTCCACTAACAGAAGAACCATGATCATTTTAATATCCTAGCGCCTATAAGCATAGGCACAATGTCGATACAAGTAAGCGCTATAAGCTGAAGTGATAGTCTTTTTAATGTGTGTTGGCTTAGTTGAGTTAGCACATTTGTTTTCTTTTCAAACAATTTTTGGGGTATGCATTGCTCCCTGTTTCAAATTGAAGGGAGTGTTAGGTCTTGCAGGGCTCTGTCAGACCGAATAGAACATACCCCCTCTTATTATACTTTCTCTCAAAAGAAAGAATTTAAATATCCTAATATTGGCCCACCTATATATACTCCCCTTTTCAGAAACTTCTTGTTTTTGCATTTAAACTTTCAAATCCGAACAGGTTTTCCTCAGGTCTATAAATGAGGCTATTTTGACCATTAGACATGTAGGTTAGATCAAGGTGTACACACTGACACTCAGACTCTACAATTCCCGTTTTTTGTAGAGCTGTGCTCCCTTCCTGAGCGGTTGCCAGGTAGAGGTGAGGTCCTGTACCCAGCAGTAGCGGGTAAGGTGTTTATTTTCAACTCAATCATCCTTTGCAGATCCCTTCATTATGATTTGTTTAAATCACAGTGTTGATATTTATTGTGTATACCTGATATCGATTATGTTCTTTTTTCTACAGGTATCATCACATTCTGATATTAACAGACCTAAGATTTCGTACTGGTCTAATATCTTTTTTTGTTTATTTAACTTAATTAAAGCAGCAGCATCAATCTTTAAGGTCCTGACGAAAGCCTGGTCCGAATATGGACTTTTAGGGCTGAAACATTTTGACCACTAATCACCACACCATAGCGTTTTAAATCCATACCGCTAGTGCACTGCTTTTTTAATCCTGACAGTAGGCATATCTTTATTAAACTGTTGTTCTATGCCTACTAGCCAGTTTTAGATTTCACATATCTCTCACATTTTTCTTCACAATTCTTGATTTCTTTTTGCGCTGCGACCTCACTCATACATTTTGGCTCATCATATGTGGGTTTAGAAAACCCTTTAGACTCCAACAAAACATCCCTGAGCTCCTCCCTCTCAGTGAGGGGGTTGTAGCCGTCAAAGGAACAAGGCATTTCCTTTGGGAGAAGAATCCCCATGATGAAGCATGTCACCTTTGGTGAGTGAGGGATTACGTCCTATAAAGGGATATGCCCGTGGATGATTTCATGAGTATTAATCAAGGTATGTTTACCTAATTCACTCTCTGAAATTCCTTTGAGGGAGTGTTACCAATTCACAGTCACTTTTGTTACATGGCTAGAAACTAGGATTTCTATATGTTTGGCATTAGTTATTTGGAGATATAATCCTTAGTGGTCTTTAAAACTTTTCCCTTGGACCCTCCTTTTTGAACAGCATTGTTTTTCAAAAGAAGTGTCAACCCTGCAGGAGGAACAGATCATGGAAGGGACTTCTGTAATTAACCCTGGTGTAGGGTCCGTCTGACAAAGACTCATGAATAAAGATCACAAAATGAATTGTGGTACTGCCGGGGCATATCACCATTCGAGCCCCTGCAGTGGTATGCCCATGTGGTAGACCCAACTGCAGCTGGGATGCGTTCCTGCTCATGGCCAATGTGCCACGTAAGTGGACTGTGTGACTGAAGCACTGCCAAATGTATCATTGGGTCGAGAAGGATACTGAATTAAGTGACTTGTGTGACTATGACACTACCAAGTGTGCTGTTGAGTCGAGACCAGTGCTAAAGACTAAGGACCTGATTATGAATTTTGACAGTGTGGGCGACCGTCCACCGTCATGCCCCCGCACCGCCAATATTCTCTGCCACTCGCCTACCAGATTACAAGTAATGTTGTGGTCTGGCAGGCGGCATGGCGTTTCCTGCGGCGGTGCCTCTTTCAAAGGCGGTGGTGCCGTTGGGAATACCACACAGGTTCCTGCATGACATAGGCTGTAAAGTCCATGCTGTGCAGGAACTGGTGCACATGTACACAGGGAGGCACATGTTGTGCCCTCCTGCATGCATCCCCAGGCTGAGGGGGCACTGGGGACCCTGTAGGGCCCCCTTTGATTCAGCACCACCAGCCTTTTCATGGAGGGAAGACCTCCATAAAAACGCTAGTGATCTTGAAAGTTGTAATATGGATGGCGGTGCCGCAGCGGCACCACCTGCATGTTACAATGGCCATGACCTCCGTCCCGTCGCCAGGGAACAGAGGTACACTGGCTGATGCAGCAGTCCAATTAAGGTTTGACCTCCTAACTCGTAATATGGCAGTCAGAACGCCGGTGCGGCAGTGGCTGGACCGCCACCACCGTGCCACTGCCAGACTCTTAATTAGGCCCTAAGTGACCATACAGGAAAGGGGGGGGGGGGGCGGGCGGTGCCTTGTGAAGATCTGAGGTTCTTGCCTTAAGGCAATGTGTACTGTAGATAGCGACTGGTGCCTGATGTGCCAAAGAACCATCATCTGTGGATGCACCCAAGAAGAATCCCCAAGTACTCTGTGGAGGGATGGAGTAAGCCAAGATCTGCAGTCTCCATCTGGAAGAAGGTTACGGTCAGAAGCCTCCACTACTGTTATGGCCCGGCAAGTGACATGCTGTGTGGCTGGCTACTGCACTGCTCGAAGAGGGATGCCATGTGATGCCAAGAAGCTCACTGTTGCAGGAGGACTGCATGCGGCTACCTACCTACTGGACTGCACATACTACCACGGGTTCCTGCCTCTGCTGGTGAAGATCCAGCTGCCGTGGAAAGGCCAAACATGGCCTCGCACTGCAAGTATGAGCCAGTCGGTGAAAACCTAAGAAGGTCGAGAACCGGAACTTTGTGAGAGTCTGATCAGGCCTAGGCCTGGGGGACTGCTTGCTAACCTACATAACCAGGGGGAGAAGCACAAGCTGCTCCCACCAGTTAAACTGATTGAACTTGAGCCTGCTATGAGTAGTGGGACCCAGTACCAGAGGGGATAGACCCATTAGAAGCAAGTAAAGTGTCTGATCAGTGGCGACCCCTAAGAGCACTAAGCTCCTCATTCAGGAATCGGGTGTTTGTGCATAATTGTACTAGTCTTTTCCTGCTACTAGAAGCACTGTACTGAACACACATTGTATTGTGCTGCTGTGGAGGGCTGGTATTGGCTCTTGAACTTGAGTAACCCCCATGCTAACCTCCCTGAGAAGCCTGTGACTGCTCGCCCACTCTACCACTGAGAGTTGAGTGCTGAAAGGGTTGTTCTTGGCCCAGTTTACTGAGTCATAGCAGAGCATTCCCTGGGACAGCAGAGGTAAAATTCCTCAACCCACATGGTTGTGGCCCAGTCATCCCTGCCTAGCCTGTGGCCTCCGGACCAGGCCTTAAAAACTCTCTGGGCCTACTTGTTTGAGCAGCTTTCTAGGGTCTGTGCTATATGCAATCTGGGCATTCATAGTGTGCTGACATTTTGCTTTCCATGGTGGGACGGTGGGTAGTAGCTTAAAGTCCATGTATAGACACCGAATGGATAGTCTGAAGGGTCTTGAGCTTGCGCTAATGTGTGCATATTTGGGATGCACAGCTGTGTTCATGTGTCATGTAAAGACTGGGGGTATGAACCCATGGCTTTTTATTACTTTATGGCTTGAATGGCGATATTGTATAGTACTAGTGTGCTTCCTGATTACAGTATGAGATTATGAGAATAAGTGCTGCTCTTACAAAAAGCATAGGATAACCACTTAGATTACTGATCAGGAAGTAGAGAGAGAAAAATATGGCGACTTTAGGATACAACCTCCCTAACTGAATCAATAACACACACGGTAACCTGCTACCCTTGTGTTCCCTGGCCCAAACAATAGGGTACGGGATTTGTTCACGATGCGGTCCCCCCACAGAGACAGTACAACACAATTTCAGGTGTTTTTATATATTTATATGGACCCCCACCCAATCTATTAGTAGCATGCTTCATCATCGGGTCGCATCCTGGTTCCTAAAAGCCAGGATGAGCTCAACCATGTTGCAGGGAGCGCTTTCAAGATAGCTGCCTACCAGGATCTGGAATAAAAATATCTTAAGACACCCAGGTATCCCTTTTAATAGCGGGGGTCTTAGGTATGGATAAAACTGCGATCACCCAAGAAGCATGCCACTACCAGAGTGGGTGTGGGTCTCCAATCAAAACAACTGAAATAGTGTTGTTCTATTTACATGTGGGCCGTAAGCAAATCCTGTGACCTATCACTTGAGCAGGGAATGCAAGGGCGGTAGGATACCTGTGTGTGTTACGAAGGATAAGAGCTGACCATGGTGCAAAGAGTTCTTGCAGAGATCAGTGAACTAAGTCATGAAGGGGGTGAGTGGGTGGGCTGGAGAATTAGCATTATGGTTTGCTTCGAAAGTGCACAGTAGACAGAAAGTGACAACTGAAGGCTGCGGATACCTAATTATATTAGGCTGTAATGGGCTTATTTTATGTCTTATACTTTAAGAAGAAATGTGTGTAAGTTTATATTTTGCCATTTGTGAGGAGAAGCGGCAGGATCTGGTAAATCTCATGACGGCCATAGCAATATGTTGAGAAGGACAGTCCCTCACCAAGATGGCACTAGTTCTTTTGAGGGAGAGTTCACTTAGTTTAATTCTATCCGGACAGTATAGTTTGTGTGATAACTCAGTAAAAATGGCCACTGACTTGAAAAGGCATTTTTCTTAATTTATAGGAGGTGTGGGGAAGAGGTTTCCAGTGGCTCTCTTCTGTGTTACCATTGTTCTCTGCAGTGTTGGCCTAAGGGCACATAAGAGAAACAGAGCTGGCTGGCTAGGTTCTGCTACCTCTCATTCTTTCTTCGAAATTACTTTATGATGTAGGTTTTCTTGTCTTCCTGTTGGGTGATTTGTTCTATGGACTATTGTGAGAAGTTGGCCTGGTGTATGATGTCACTAGTTCTAGTGTACACCTTATATCAGTCCAAATACCCTTATGGTGATTGGTTGTAAAGTCAACCTTATAGACCAGCTATCCTAGTGGTAGCATGGACAAGAGCAGTCTTAGGCTAAACTCTGAATGGCATGTGAAGCCAGCTGTGATACCATATATAATCCCTTGAATACCAAATGAAAGGACACCACAACAGATATATATATAAAATAAAGTGTATTTATTCTAGACAAACCCTCAGCACTCTTTATGAGATTAGAGGTAAGTACAACACAGTCTTATTTATGCATACATTAAGTCACACAGGTAAGTAATACAGTTAGGCCCTAGGGGCCACGCAAACCATATACTAAGTAAGTAGTATAAGGACCACTGTCACGGAAATAGGATAGGCCTAGGCCTAGGGAATCGCTGGGGCTACACTATACTACCAAAGGTTAGGAAGTGGGAGGCCCACGGGATTCAGGTGCAGAGGGGAAACACTCACGCGTAATGCGTAAAAGTCACTAGCAATAGTACAGTTTAGAAATAGATAGATTTAGGACACTTCCGGAGTAGCTAGGAAGTCGAGACTGGAAAACTAGACACTAGGATAGTCACTATCCTGATGAGCACCGGAGTACCCAAGTTACCTAGCCCACAGGCTGCGGATGCATAGGGGTGAAGTTGCGTCGGGTTTCGTCGTCGACTCCTATGGATGCCTGAAGAAAGATGCTGACAGGCAGTCAGTGAAGAGTGTCCGGTGGATCCCAAGGCTGGGATCAGGAAGAAAGGACACCTGCAAGCAGAAGGGACAGAGTCAAGGTCACTAGCCAGTGACCACGTGGAACCAGGAAGGAACCAGGCGATGTCGTGAAGATTGCAGGTGAAGGTGAAGCTTGTCGCTGCAGCCACGAGGACCAGGGAACGTCGAGGACGACCAGGACCAGGAGGCGAGCTGTCCCACAAAGGCTCTTGCTGTCGGCGGTGTCGAAGTTGGACTAGGACTCACCAAGCCTTGGCAAGCGGAACCCACGAAGAACGGAGGACTTGCTTCTGGTGCAGACCAGGAAGGTCTGGGGTGCTTCTTCTTTGCAGAGAAGCGGGAGCCAGTCTGGAGGAGCCAAACCAGCGCTGAAGATTTCAGGGTGCGTCGTCTCAAAGGCCACTAGCCAGCGGGCAAGCAACCGGACAGACGCGGCAAGCAGGAAAATGCAGAAGGGCCCCACGCAGGACTCGTGGAGTGTGGGGGGCTGATCTTCGGTGCAGATGGTGCTTGGGGTTGGGGCTTCTCAATCCCCGGTGCACAACTTCGAGGGTGCCTCAGAAGCTGCGCTTGAAGATACTAGCCACTTTTCCCAGGTAGCCGGTCCCACGTCTCTCGTCGCCTCCACGGATCTCAGCACGGCTGTGGATGTGGATCAGGGTCGGAGAAGTCTGGAAGTCAAGGCTCTGGTCGGGCTCTGCAGTCGGTCCCTCGTAGAACTGGAGCAAAGCAAAGGGTAGTCTCTTGATGGTGCCTGTTTGCACAGGGTAGCCACTCCTTGGCCACAAGGGAGATTCTTCAGTCTTCTTCTTTCGTCGAATGTCGAAGGTCCAGAGTTTCTGTTCAAGTTGCAGGTTCAGGATAATCTAAAGTCTTGAGGCCCAACTCCCACTCTTATACTAATCTGGGGGGCTGGGATACCTGCTAGGTCACGCCTTATGGGTGGGACCTGGGAGGGGGTGGTTACACCCACTTCCCTTTGTCCAGTTTCGCGCCAGAGCTGGGGCTGGAGTGCCCCAGCGCCGGTTTGAACTGGACTATGCAAGGAACACCTTGTGTGCCCCAGGCATGTCTCATTCCTTTCAGCCCACCCTGCCCCAATACACTAAAGGCTGTCTGGGGAGGTGCTAGCATTTCCCCAAGCAGGAAACCTATTGTCCAGGCCTCCCTGGCTGGGATCACTCCCAGCAGCAGGAGGTCAGACTTGTGTCGTGGCAGCAGCATCCATTTTGTGATGCTGAGGCTTTGGTCAGAGGCTAACAGTGAAGTATGATTTTAACATGTCTTTCCCTCTAGAAGGGGGGAATAATATCCTCATGTCCAGAAATGGTATGGGGGTATTATTCCTCAGTGTTAGACACCTTACACGACATGTTTCGATAAAGCCAAACCATAGTTACCATAACCGTTTAAGATTATAAGGCACTTTAAGAGTATATGGTAGGCTATATCATAGAACAGCTATAAGGACATGGTTCCGTAAGCTGCAGACAGGCTCAGCTCATGCTAGAGCACCATCTCACATGTTACCAAGCACTCTGCCTCCAGGATTGTTAAGGCCTGCCATAGGAGTGACTGATAGGTACACATATGTCTATATGTAAACTAGGTATAGGAATACTACACCTAAGCAAGGGGTGATTACACAACCTTGTCCCAGCTGAGTGATCAGCCAGTTGTGTCAAAATGGAAGGCCAGGCCAGGGGTGGCATAATGCATGCTGCAGCCCATGGTAGGCCTAGGGTACACCTATGCCCTGGGTACCTAGGGTACACTGTACAGGGGCCAATAAGGTGATCCTATCCAAATGGGTTATGCACCTAAAGTACATAGTATTAATTTAGAGAGAGAACAGCAGGGCTCTGGGTCTGATTAGTAGGCCCACAGCCACATCTAAGTCGAAAACCAGTAAAGCAAAAGCAAAAAGTGGGGGTGAACATAGAAAGCAGACCCTACTCTCCTACAACTATCACTTACATTTCTAGGTGGGGGCTATTTGTAAACTTGGTACCAGAATTGAGTCTTAATTTTCCTGCCACAAACTTTGATTACTTCCCTTTCTCTATTCTGTGCAGGTTGTAGGCTGCATTATGGAATAGTAGTGACCATCTTGGTGGGTGCTACTTTAGTACTGGCAGACTAAAAGGCCTAGGTGGAAAGGGACTATACATATGCTATTTATTCCCCTCCCCAATACTGTATGTCAAAATATAATTGTCCAAAATATTGGATCACAAAAATGTTGTGTCCGGAATACCATTTACAAAAATATCGTTCCGTAGGGTGTGGATACTTTGTTAATAACTGCAATGGGGCATCTTTTAGTTGTTAGTCCGCGATATTCTGGCTACATATCGTCCTTAGTTGGTGACAGTGGGTCTCTGGAAGATCTGCAAGTGCCCTGCATGCGTCGCACACTTTAGACCAGCAAAATGGCATAGACATGTTTTGAAAAATGGATTTGTGTATCTTGCTTCGTGGATTTTTACAGTTAGAACAAACATGACATTTATTTAGTAAAATGTTAAAGAACCATTTGCAAAAAAACAGCTATCACAGATTTCTTAATCCAGATTCAAGAATAGCAAACTTCACCCAGTTGCAGCCTCAGTTTGAGACTTGTCTCATAATTATGGACTATGCTTGTCAAATGAAACCTTAAGAATTAATTGGTTGAATGCTGCCGAAAGTGAGCCTAGGCGCCCTCCTGCAGTCCTGCTGTGTGTTTGGTAGACCTGTCTGCTAGATGCAGCTGGTGGTAGGCTCAGATCTTGTTTATGTGACTGGTTTTAATAATGCATACTTTCATTAGTACATATGCTCACCAAAAATGGCCAGCTGTGGCAAGAGACAGAGGCCACTGGTCGGTGGATAGGACAGATTATATATTATCTTGCTACGTGAGTGCGAAACCTAGCAAGGCACTGGAATGTAGCTGAGGGGTTATCACAAAGAACGGCCAAAGGGCAATCCTACACTAGTACTAAACACCCGGATGATAAGAAAAATCAACAGATGAATGGGCGGCTAGATTGAAAACCCTCAAAAATATGAAAAACACCCAATTTATAGTAACAATGCAGTTCTGTGGTTGCAAAGACTCACAAGTCTCAAGTTACACCACTTAATATACCTGCACAATTTTAGCTACAAGTGTCTTTCATATGCACTGCTCGTACACCATGCATCAGTGTAAGGTGAAATCACAAATCTATATTCAGTGTAGACATTTAAGAAGAACAAAGTGGCACCGATTCGCATTGATTTTTCAAGGCATAAATATGACATTTTCAAAAAGTTGTAATGTACACATGCATAATTTATGCCTCATTCGCAGTGCATGAAATATGCATATGCATGTGACTTACATGTGTTTAGTAGATGCTTAGTTTTCAGTTGTGTTTATTCCAAGAGTAGTGTCAAAGGAGTATGGGGCATATCAGCAACAACCGGCGATAATTATCGCTAAGCGGACTTAGCGCTAGGATAATTATCGCCGGCTAGCGTGGATTTTTATCGCTGAGATAGCGTGCTATTGGCAACGCTTATCTCAAAAGCGATAAAAATCCTAGCGCTAACTGCCAACTGTGAGATTATCGCTGGAAACCCAGCGATAATCCCACGAAGTTTGGCGATAGCTTGCTGATAGGGCCTCACAAACTTGGCCATGATATCCACCTTCTATAGGATATCATGGCTAAGTCAGTTTCAAAGCAGGCATAAGGAAAGTAGCAATAACAGAGTTTATCACTACTTTTCTTGTCGCTATGCTGCTTTGCGTGAGGCTTGATAATAGGAGAAATGTCGCTTAGAGACATTTCTCCCGTTATCCTGGGGAGGAACGCCCACTTTGCATCTCATTAGAGATGCAAAGATGGGGGTTAGGAATTCAGGCGCTAAAGCAAGGTTTCACGCGATAGCGTGACCTTGCTGATATAGCGATAAAATTATCAGCGCTTTTCGGCCGAAAACGGCCGCAAAAGCGGCGATAATTTTATATCGCCAGCTTGTAGATATGCCCCTATGGAACTCCAATCCATATGACTTGAATCTTGACACTGTCTGAACTTCATGCATTCAGAAACATTCTCAGTGGATTTCCCACGCTGATGTTCTCAACGCACTCCTGAAGTGTTCAGTATCAAGTGCTTCAGTAAGGTTGAGAAAACGTATCAAAGTGTATGAAATTTAAAGAGTGGATATAGGAAGGGGAGGAACCTGTGGGAAAGCCTGTTTTCAAATGAAGAAAGCCAGTCAGAAGAAACATCTGAAAATGCACAAATGTCCTTAACTTAACCTTGGGATTTGTATTCAAATTTAAAGTTAGGAAATAGCCATTACCGCTTCGTCCCTCTTCCTCATCCCAGTCCTCAGAAGGACATGGCCTTCGAGCCATGAGCAATGTTGCCGCTTTACTAAAACCAGATTCTATTAATGAATTCTAGCCCCACCTCTTTCATACCAGGGGAGGAGTAAATACGTGTTTTCTTGTCAACTCTGGCTGTAGACACAGCCATTGATGAGTGGACCCCTGTCCCCACTTTTCAGTTCAGCCAATTATTTTATTCAGTTCTTTTTTTTAACATATAAAAAGTGTTTGTTTATTTCCTCTGCGTTAAGTCAGTTCTTTTCTCCTGTGCCAGTTTTCCCACCGAGTACTGAGGAGGTAGAATTAGTTGTACTCTTGACCCCAAAGTATGCCCTCAAAACCCCCTCTTTGCCGTCTTTGCCCTTACAGAAAGGCACTACACTAAGATTATGTGCTCAAGGTGACCTTTACTGTGGTCTATTCTTCATGCAGGATTGGACACAACCTTCCTGGACCTGGTGTCGGGAGTCCTCTACTGATCGAAGAGCGATCTTCATGCGTGGTTCATCATCGTAGGTTAATGAAAATGATTTCCTCATAGATGAGTGTAAGATTAGGTGAGGTGTGTCAAGAGAGAAGTTGTAGAGGAGGATGCAGACTATCTCCGTTGTAACTAGGGTTTCAGGATGACACCAACCCATTATATTCTTTCAAGCTGAGATGTAGATGATCACATTATGTTAACTGATTAGAAAGTTGGAAAGAAGACTCTTATTACTCAGCGCTCTATTAAGTTGTGTCCCTTGCATGACCTTGCCTTGAATTTCCACAGCATTTTCATAATGATTCTTTTTCATCAATGACTTGAGCTGTAACATGGTGGCCAGTGAAGATAAGGCTCTGTCACTATTGATAAGAAGGTATCCCAAACAAGGTTCATGCCTCTCCTGACTGTACCTTCATGGCCAATGCATGTGTTTGTTTCACTTCTTTGGCTTTGAAAAGAAACTTTGATGCCCTGATTACCACCCTGGAAGAGTGTTCTGACAGTAGCGATCCCTGGGTTACCATTGAAAAACATAATAATTTTCTTTGGGATGTCATCTTGAAATGTGTCAGGAATACTTAATTATCAGCTTCCTCTGTTGTGACTGCCGAATTCCCACCCCTGGACCAGAAATGTAGTGGCCCTTAACTTGATGAAGTGGTCAAATAGGTCACCGAAGATAGTAAATTGAAAGCCCTTTTTTGGTCAAAATTAGCTAACGACCAGTGATGCCAAAATCTAACACTTTCTCCTAGTCGTAATGCGTACTCTCTCTAAGGTTGGTTCCCTTTTCGAGAACAGGTGAAGAGTTTAAGGCCTCCTTCAAGGGGACATTCCAACTCAACTTGCAGTATAGTAGTCCTCATTACTATCTGGTGCTGTCCGCTATTTCCACCCCAGTCTGCGAAAGTTAGCCCAAGTATAGGGCAGGATCACAATGTCATTCTGGATGCAGATGATCATGGTCAAATGAGATCTGCACACAATCCAAGGGCGATAGTTCATTGAGTTAGGCAGGCTCCCTCTGGACTCAGGAGTTATCAGAAAGTTGTGGCCATTGAAGCTACATGGACTTCAGGGAATGAACTGTCTCTGCACCCTAGTGCTACCTTTACCCCAATGAATGGGTGACTTGTCTTTTCAATAATTATCTTGGCCCAATCTGATTAGTGGACCACCGCACAGTTCTTTTTACCTCAAACATGCGAAGTTAATCGCAAGGATATCTTTCTTTCAAGATGGGGCATCTTCAAAGCATCATCCAACTGTATTCCTTTGGGATTTTCTTTCACCATATATCCAAAAAAAGCTAACTTCTACTTGCCCACCCATGTTCTCTATCAATGATTACTTTGCTTTCCATCTCAAATGGGGAGTTCAGTTTCTAAGTGATACCATTTGGCCTCAGGTATGGTGGAGTAGGAGCAAAAAAGTCTGCTTTAATGTGCAAGTATCTGGTGTCGGGGAGGTGCACTGTAGCAAGGAGAAAGTGCTGGTTGGCTTCTGCCTCTTCCTTCATAGAACCTATTCACAGCAGCACAGTGTGAGAAGACATGCTACCTTTGCCTGGATCAGGCATCTGAGACTTTTGCTTCTTGTGCAATTGCCTGTGGTTGAAGTGCGAGCCATTTGCCCAAGACTTGCTTTGTGAGCACATAGCTTAATTCCTGGGCACGGTCTCCGCTGCTCTCTTGGGTAGCAGGAAAATAGGTGCACAGGGCCTCCATTTAATGGATCAATTCTATTTAATAACAATATTCAAATGTAGAGACATAGCAGGTATAAGCGCCTACATCCCGGAGGACTGCGAGTGGCTAATGTACAAAAAGAGATAACTCTCTCCTTCCTCCCCCTCATCTACCCCACACCCACAAGAGTAAATATATACTCTGAGCAATATTAAATAAGTATACTTACATGTTTTAAGTTACACCTTCAACCTTGTATTATATGGTAAGACCCTGTCGCTCCAATGCCGGACGAGTGAAGTTACCCTGGCCTGTGCACAGAATTTTTAAGGCCAGAATGTGCAACATTTTCAACTATTTAGGGCAGGATAGTTAATGTAACTCTGTAGAAAGGAAAAATACAAAAGGGGACCATGAATCTCTAAAATATCCTTTGTTACGCTCCTGGAACATTGTTAACTTCTCCATGCCCAGCTGATCCCATGTTCGGTACAACCAGCTCCTGTGATGTGAGATCCTGTTGATACCCCACAAGGAGAGGATTATCAGGTTTTCTGCGAACAGTGCAAGTGCTATTAGCCTACCTCTTAGTGATCTCAGAGGGAATGTTTGGCTGTTAGGAGCCCTAGCACACTGTATGCAGGGAAGAGCGGGACCTGGAACCCACTTATCATATCAATGCCATCTAGGACCAGATGCGGCCCATGCAGGCAAGAGCGGTGGGGCCGGGTGAGGGGGGGGGGATTTCGACAGACAACTATGAGGAAAAATGAATTATTTATTTAATTTTCCCTCGTAGTCATCTGTTGAATCCTCCCCCAACCCGGCCTCACCACTCTTACCTTCACCGGCCGCTCCTGTCTAGGACATCTTTGCAATAACGAGTTTGCTTTTGGCAATTCCAGAGGAAGTGAAGCAGAGTACTAGGGCCACCAAACCCATTTCAGCTTTCCCCATTTTTCTCTGAGTACCTCTCAAGAACTTGGGCTGATGTAACTTACCAGTATGTGGCTATTTTCCTCTTTGTTTCCCTACCAGCGGTGCATCATGGTGTGGTACACACTGGATGAAACACATCTTCCTCCATGGGGTTGTTTATGACAGCTGGGTATATATTTCATAGAGAAGGTGTCTGTCATTGCTCTTCCAGAGGGGCCATCTCTGAAAAGCCATTAACTGTCTGCCTGTAAGAGTCTTTATCGTTCCCCAGGGGCCAGGTTGCCCTCTAATGTGTGCATAAGGGTTATTGGGGCATGGTCTAAGAAGGACTAGGCTTCTATTCCCAGCACAGAGGGAAAGTGATTAATGCATGCAGGTGTTTTTGTGTGAAGCTGAATAGTAGGTGAAATATGGGTGTAGGGGGTGTTCCTTTATCCAGGTAACCCCTAGTCCAGCCTATTTAAGCCACACTTTCCATTTTTTAGCAAAGGCTTCGAACTGGATGAATCTTTGGCCATATCTGTCTTTCTCTGTGTTCATAATGAGATTGAAAATTCTCCTAGTTTTCGGAACTCTGTGCTCTACGCTGAGCAGGAAAATTCCACAAACACGTGGCCCAGGCCTAATATTTGTGCACTGAATGAAAGCATGAGGGTACTCCTAAAACAGGCAATTACAGACATTCTTCCAACACCTAATAGAACAGTTCTGATTGGGGGAAACTTCAATCTCATTATGAGCATAGAGCTTTTTCTGTCCTGCGGCTCACCAACGTTAAGTTGGTGAGTGCGAGTGAGGAAAATCTTACTCCAGACCACCTCTGGTGAGATTTGTGAACGAGGGCAGTTGCAGCTGGTTGTTACCTTGCGCTTTGAGAAACCTTCCGCTTGTGCAGAAAGAAGCAGCATCCTCTGGCGCTGCGTGTGGTGCCCTTCGCGCTGATTTTACAGCACAGGACAAAAACCGAGCACTAAAAATCAGCACGAGCAGTGTGACGTAAAACACTCCACTGCTTGCGGAACTCCATGTAGCAAGGTGGTGGCTTTTGGTTACGTCCACCTTTGCGAACTTGGCCCAGGCCTAATAGATATTAGCTTATGTGAATGACTCATCCCCTAGTTTCACTCAGGAGCCAAGCACACTGCCTTTCTGCTCTGTCACCTTCACTTCAACCCCCCCAAAGGAATTTATGCTATATGAGTATGCTTATCATCTCCTTATTAACTGGTCCAGACAACAGCTATTGTATAGTGAACTATTACAATTTTAGCCTATGCCAGCCTTTAGTAACGAAGAGGGTCATTTGCATAAGACATAGGTCACATTCCGTCATGTTAAGGATTGATAGCACCATTGGTCGTTTTGTCGGGTTATGGTAACCACACAGAATAAGAACAGTTATGTAGTGAAGCAGGTTATGGATAATGAACTGGATACCAAACTTGTCACAACGAGGTATCCTACAACATATGTCCAACAAATGTATTTATTGAATTGAGGAAGGGAGAATGAGCTGCAACCCCTGAGAAACCTATTTACGTTTTGTGAAGAACCCTCACCCACTCTTTTAGTGGCACGCTTCATCATCAGGTCTCATCCTGGCCCAAAAAAACCCAAATGGGCTTAACCATATTTAGGGGAGCCCTTTGAGATGCTGATTTTCAGTCAAGGTATATTGCAATTAAACTACGTAGGGAACGCCCATGTATCCCTTTAATAGAGGGTGCCCATGGTATGAATAAAAACAAAGGTTGGCTGTCTGTGGAGTAAAGTGGCCCTACACCCTTGCTAGTGTTTAGAAATACATTGTAGTATACCTTGCTGTGTCAAGTTTGTTGACAGTAACCCGATTTACTGCATTACTGTTCATATTCTTTGTGGTTACCATTCACTTTCTATGCACTAGATTAGAATTTTGAAGTAAACATTTTAAAATATATCTCCCGCTTCTTAGTGCTATTTGAGTATGTTGTTCATTAATGAAAGAGGGTCTGGAATTCCACTGTGCCCCTGAAATCATTTTATGGACTGATTGTTTCCAGGAAACACTTTACTGCACAATACTGCTCAGTGGATTGTGTATGGGTTGCAGTCCAACTGGATTTCTAATTCGGGTTCTGGTTTGCACATTGGCTAAGTCCTTAATGCCAACGCATGAGAAGTCCGACCCTATCCTTGACTACTGCGCATTTCACTCTGATTTTTTTTCCAATGGGCACCAGACTAAAGGCAGAAGGGCTTGGCTCTGCTCATTTCTAGGTAATTCCTTTTAATTTTTTGCCAACATTTTCTCCATTTTGCTAGTGCACAAGGCGTCACTTCTCTCACCACGTCTCTTTCGTATGCCATTTTGCATAAGTCGGAGTTTACTACTCTTGGGCTCTTCTGAATGCTATTTTCCAAACCTGCACATCATCCTGTAAGTAATTCATGGCACCTTTTGTTTATTACTATAAAATGTATCAGCTGATTTTTCTCTTGTTTTTCTAAACCCATCTTGATACTTTCAGGATCTGGAGTTCCCAAGAATAATCTGTCAGTTTTCCCCTTTTCCAGTTTGTGTGTGCCATAGGGTGCTGACCCTCATGGGTTTTCACTGATTGACACTATCTGCATTTATGGCATTGTAACATTTTTTGTACCACTTCTCTATTTTTTACTTTGCAGATTTCGTTTGCTACTTTTGGAATACATGGCCTTGGATTGCCACCCCCACCCCTGCTCTTTTTTTCAGTACAGCGTTTTTACTTTCTGTGCTCAAGCATTGCTTTGTCCTGATGCTGACTTGCTTGCTGAATCAGGGAAGGTTGTAACGCCGTCAAAAAAAAGATTTCTCTCAATTGAATTGTGCAAACATTTTTACGAACTTTTGTCCTCTGGGATTCATTGTCGACATATGCTTTTAAATTTCTGTGTTCTTTTAGGTGTTTTTTTCTATTTCCTTAATCACCATATTGTTCTGCCCACCCGATTTTTTTAGCACTGTGTGTTCAGCTAACACATTGAGCATTCACGTTCATGTATATATCTATGCTGCAGTTGACCATATAAGAAGCATAAAGATGTATTTTTGATTATTCATGGTTATATCAGTTCTTATGGACTTGGTGCACATAACAATAAATCTTCTTAAAGCATTGTACAAATAATAACTTTGCTTGAGTGATACATATCAGGACATTGATGCATAAATATGCTTGGTAAGGGTGTAGCATCGTCCGTTTGATGTGCAGGGGCCGTCAGGAGCTGTCTCTTGGTCGCTTTGATTGTGTGGTCAAGCTGCCTCGTGCTACATTTAAGGGTGGGTTCCTCGCCGTACTGCGCCATTTGGTGTCTCCTGGGCAACTCCCCTTCCGCCATCTAGCGTAGGTGTGCTCTCAGGAGACTCCAGCACCTATGTCTAGAAGGACTGAGCTCCGGACAGGCATGCCTTCCTCACTCGCACCCTTGCCAGTGGTGGTCTGACTGGATCTGCACATCTAGCCCTTACTGCCACGCAGTACGGGCATTGCTCCTGCTGCCTCCCGGCTTTCACTGTGATCCCTTCGTCCTTCAGCGCTAGGGGCAATTTTGCTGCCATTGTGCTATTAGAGTAGACAGGCTTTTTCTACAGGATGGGCACCAGGCCATTGCTGAAGTCGTTTGGGAGCATTGTCTCCACTGGGTCTACCGTCATGCCCCCTCTAGGTAGTTTGCAAATGCATAGACTCCATGGCAGTCTAAATCTGCTCTCTCTGTGTCGTTCCTCCCAACTCTACCATGCTCCGGGGCACTGGGCCCACCACAACAAGACTGGCCTTTGATAGTGGCTGCTATTGGACCCCCCAACGTGTGGGCAGGCACATTATTATGTCTTCCAGCATCACCGCCGCAGCCCGTAGCTTGAGGGCTTTTCACCTCCAGGGCTCACTTAGCCAATTGAGGGGGTGCGTTACTGCACTATGTTATATGTCGGCCACCATTTTGTTTTGCACTGCCATGGTTGTGTTTTGTTCCGTGGGGTGAAAATGCTGTCACTCTTACCATGCTGCCAACAGCGAGCTTTACCACTTCTCACCTTACCTCCTTCATGGGCACCAGGCATGCCGGGCCATCACTACTGCACTCCCTGGCCTTGTGTTTCGGAAGGTGAACTGCCACGTCTTATCCATTCGCCATTTTGGCCACGCACCGAGGGTCCCTATTCTAACATTTTAAAGAGGAGATCATGCTACCGCTTTCTTTTTAAACAAACAAAAACAACTTGCCAGTACTGATATATCATTTGAGAGCTAATCAAATGGGTACAGGAAATTTATTCAATGTCACCCAAAACCGTTTATATCAGAAATACTTTTTATTCAGTTTCATCAAAAGATTAGCATTTATCATTCATAAAAATGCAACTATCTTATTTAAACACATACGCAAAACATCACTAGACAAAAGTTGGGACCCTAAACACATTGAATAAATTCGGGTCTATAACACATATTCTTAAAAATAACAACTCATACACATGAGTAGGACAAGGACAAAACATATAACGTGTAACATGGAACGAGAAAACTTTTGTTCAAATAGGGTATCCTTTGATTTAGACCCTTTATACCCAAAACCAACACAATACAACAAAGCAAAACAGTGTGAGTTTTTTTCAAAATCAGAATTTCTGCACTGTGCCAAACATTGCACTTGATTTATATAATTTATTTATTCAGGCAGAAAAAACTTTTCTTTTAATCACACTTGTTTGAAACAAAAGTCGACGCGTTTCGAACCCCAAAATTACTGACTAGGGGTTCTTTTGTCTAGTGATGTTTTGCGTTTGTGTTTAAATAAAATAGTTGCATTCTTATGAATCATAAATGCTAATCTTTTGATGAAATTGAATAAAAAGTATTTTTGATAAAAACGGTTTTGGGTGACATTGAATAATTTTCCTGTGCCTATTTAATTAGCTCTTAAATGATATATCAGTACTGGCAAGTTGTTTTTGGTTTGTTGATATTAGGCTCAGCCTTGCTGATAAGAGCCAAACCCTTCTGTGTTAGACACTGCTTTCTTTTTGACATCGATGTTTGTGGTAATTTCTCTCCAAATTGTCCTCTCAGTGTTTTTAGTGAGAAATGTAAGAGTGTACCTTACCCTATGCAAACTAACATACCTAAGGCCAGTGGAATCCAGTGTATTGATGGTACAAGTTTGCACCTGTCTTGTGACAACACCAAAAGCTAGACAACTCCTCTGTACTAACAATACAGAAGAAAAGAATAGTAGACTGTTCTTAAGTCTTCCTTACATCAGGAGGGTGTATAGAGTATGAACCCTAACTGTTCTTGACTTAACTTTACTACACTGTTTTTTCGCAAACTGCCTGCAACGCTCGTTATCTGGTTGATTTTGTGTGCCCACTCATCAACCTAGATGCAATTGATTATTTAGTTTTTTTTAAAAAATTACTCTTCACTTAGAGTGTCATTGGTCTCTGGTTTACTCATTCTTTCATTCCCTCACCTATTCATACAGCAATACATTTACCAACCATTCACTTACCCATTCATCCATTTACTCAGACACCTAATCAATCATTCATCTGTGTTTTTGTTTACCCATTTATTTGCTCCCTCATTTGTTCATCCTTGCACCCACACATGAATCCATTCATCCCCATATTTTTTCATCGTCTCATTGAACCATTGACTCAGTCTTGAATTCATCTATTCAGCTTTTCACATAAACACATTTATAACTCCAAAACAAAGAAAAAGCCCTTTCTCCTATGAAAGAAGCCACACCATTTAGCTTTGTTGATGATGTTTGTTCAAAAGTGTTAAGTAAAACACCACTGGATTTCCAGGCAATGCTAATGGGAAACGTATAATATATTCCAATATTTTTCGCTGCAGCAATTACGAGAAATAAATCATCAAAGCAAAGAATCATGTGTGGTATGGGATGGAAATATCTCCTGTATGCTGTACAGTTGTGTTCAACTGGCCTCTGTCCAAATGAGTATCTTATATCCTAGTTTTTGATTTTGACCCTAGCCTCTTACCAATCTAGTGTATGCACATGTGTGCACACAGAAGCCTAGGCCTACCTTTGATTTGAGTGAGGTCCTGGAACCCTCCTATGTCGTAGAGGAGTGCACCATTACATTGGCAGTGAAATTCTGTCCCAATTGGGGTTTTTGCTCATAAAGCAGTGGTGAATGTGCTTTGTAAATCCATAGTTGTGATCAGACCTTTTTATCTGTGTCACAGGACTGACTACTTGTGTAAAGTTCAGGTTCTGTGTGCTAACCCAGATTCTGGCGTTAACATCCCAAGCATGTGTTGTGTGTTTGTGCATGTGTATTTTGTGTGGTAAATGCTTTGTGTATATGAGTGAGACAGAATAATGAATACCAGAAGAGCCCAGTTTGGATGACCCTGCTACCTGGCCATGTGCACAAGATGGACGTGAAATTGTTTCCCCAGATAGTGGAAGTGTATTGCTGACATTCCTGAAGCTGGAGGGAGGAGAGAGGAAACAAAGCTCCTTTGGTAAAACAAGTAGGCTTTTTGCTGAAAGGAGTTGCTGATTAGTCTTCCTGTAGCATTTCCATTTGGTAGATGAGGAAGGTGAAGGGTGGGACTGCAGTTGGTGTTAATCGAGATAAAAGGGATCCTTCAGGTGAGGCCTGCTGTTGTATTTACTCTGGTCCAGCGGCGGCCCACTGCCTGGCTCAGAGCCAGCAAATGTAAAATAAAACGATATTCTTGCATCTTTTTATTTTGCATTTACCGGCTCTCAGCCAGCACTGTAGGGCCGGGCGGGGCCGAGGCATGAGAGTGGGGAGGAGGAGTGCTATGTGCACCCCACTCCCTAAGTGCTCATGTCTGCTTGGCCAGCCATCTCAGGCTGACCAAAACAGACATGCGCACCTATGTTTCTCCAGCCCAGCTGCATTGAACAGCCAGGCTGGATAAATATCCTAAGACTCCCTGGCTTGAGCGGAATGTATTTCTAGCCCACTCAGGCCAATCCCCTCACTGCTCTGCAGCACGGGGTTTGGATGCGAGTCTGTCCCAGGGGCTGCTCGGACCCAGGAAGAGGAGAGGCAGCAAACGTGACACAAAGCCGGAGGTGGCTGATGGCTAAAGGTACTTTTTTATCTATTATTTCTAACTGCCCCCATGTGACCCCCCCACCCCTGCATTCCAGCTCCCGCGTTCCCTCCACCTGCCCACCACCCTTTATTCGTGGTGACCGCCACTGCCCTGGTCGCTGTTCACTGTGGCTGATGACTGCCACGTACAGAATGCTTTGGGTTGAAGACTTCTCTGCTATGAGGAGGATGACTCTATGTAAAGGCAGTGCCTGGAGAGCAGCATGGAAAGTACACTTGAAAGCAGAACTACCTTGAACCGCTTTTCAACATGCAGAAGATGGATCTACATCTACTGTCTATTTTTACTGTATATAAAAGTGGGAGCCACTTGATGAATACAAGCTTCGCTCTTCTGTAACGAGATCTATAAGGAAGTTGGCACGGAAACTGCAAAGTACAAAAACAACGTTTATTAACCCTTAAGGGTGGTCCTACAATCCACACAACACTCTTCAGTATTGCAAGGAGTAGCACACAGAACTTGCGTACATTGTCCCCTTTTATACACAACAGAGGGGCTCATGAGTGGGTGGATACCACATGAAGTCGAAGAACATTACCATTTAGGGTCATTCTCGATACCAAATCAATACATGGGCGGAGCTAACACACTCCTTGAGCCCGCGAAAACACATGGTCAAGCAAAGCTAATTATAACAGATGTGGTCAAGTCTGGGCATGCGCCAGATGGACAAGAGAGCTATTTATAACTGTTGCTAGGCAGATTACAAGAGCAACTAACACAGAGGTCGGACTCTCCTCGTGGTGAGCACATGGCAGCATGTCAATACAAAATGGAGTCCGGACTTCGGCCAACATAATGAGGAAAACACGATAAAAGGGAAACACTAATGTTTTCAGTGAATGCTTAATCACATTCTGCCTTAATTTACAACAGACGACCCTTTCAGCATTTACTGAAGACATCCGGTTTCCAAGAATAATCATCGTATATGTCAATTATCATCATTCCTTTAACCTCTTTAGCTAGACCCTTCTGGCGTGCAACATCGGCAATAGCTTTCTTATCTGGAATGCAAAATGAAATGCATACGGAACAGCACAATGGTCCACATTGAATACACATACAGAGAAGGAACAGAATTGCTACAATAATGCAGAGACCAGTTAAGACCTTCCATCCCCAGGCAGTAACCAACGCCCAAAACCATCCAGAAAAGGACCAAGTGCCGTTTTCTGTGTGGATTTCAGCTGCTATTTTATGCAGCTTATTAATGGCGTTATAAACGGATGGCGTATGATCAGGAATGAACACACAGCAGCTACTTCCAATAATTTTACAGGCTCCTCCTCGATCAGCTAGCATTACATCCAATACCATACGGTTCTGCAATGCAACAATTCTGGTAATCTGTAATTCTTCCGTAAGGTTCCCAAGAGCAGCAGCAGTCTGATTAGTCACAGCTTCTACCACTCTTGTTAATCTTCGGATCTTCCTACTATTCAGAGCGGCTCCAACAAAGAAAAACAGTCCTAAATTGAAATCAATATACTGTTGCAAGCTGGTATCAGCTTGATCCACCTCATTAATAGATAGAGTACGTTTATATCTATTTACAGTCACATTATTCAGCAATTTCAAATCCTTATGATATGATGCGGGTGCTAGAAATACAGGAGGTAATAGGAATGATACATAGCATACCCCAGACCACCCAGCCGGCAAACGATAATAACCTTTATTTCCACATACAAAATAGGTATTATGGGATGCTAGGAAGGTGCTGTTGTTCAGCCCATCGATGTTTAATACGGTTATACAATCACTGACACCAACAGGGATAAAACCCACACTCTGGACGCACAGGTCCGCTTGGGCTTGTGCCACTTGGATTACAAATTTTTCCTTCCCCACAGTGTCTCTGGTATTCGTGAAGATATAGGGAATGGATTCATTGTCCGGTCGGTACTCTTCCCATTCCCAAATTGTCCCATTCGCTTGTGGATACCCATTCTTGTCCTGATGGCATTCTTTATTAAGTCTGAAAAGCAATCGTCCCACTGTCGGTTTTCGAGTGGCAAACAACAGAGTGTACCATGCTCTACAAGAGCCATTGTGAGAGAAAGGAAGGGGTATGAATGGCGTACCTCCTTTCTTCTGATGGGCTGGCATCATCCCACATATCCAACAGTTCGTAGCATTTGTAGCAACGTGGGTGTGATGCAGCATCTGAATGAAAGTGTTATTCAAATAGGATTGTCGATGCTTCAACTCTTGGTATGGCAATGTGTAAAAGTAGTGCTCCGCAGGCACTGGAGTCGTCAACACAAGTGTCTCTCGGGCAGGAGTTGCCTCCTCCACAAACCATGTGGTTATACCAATGATAGCTACTGTTAGCATGAACCCCAGTGCACAAAGAATTTTCTTCTTCTCCATGTCAAAGGAAACAATACCCTGGTATCTTCCTGAAACTAAAAAGGTCTGTCAGAACTCTTCCCCTTGGGCAGCGGTTGATTTCTTCACCAGCGGGCCAAGACGGGTGTCACTACACTAATGCAGGGCTGATCCCCCCCCCCTTGCCTCATCGGCTCTCCGTTTCACTAACCCAAGGGCCGTTCTGACAGTATGTCCCGGTACTGGAAACCTCACTTCCTTGGTCGCAGATGATATCGCCTTCCTCCAGAAGTCGTGTGGTCCGAAAAGAGCTCCTCAGTGTCGTTTGGCTCTGCAGCACGGCCTGTCTCTGCTGCTAGGATGTCTCGTTGATCGGTCAGCACGGCAGATTCCACCAATCCGGGCGGTACCTTTCGACAGTGCAAGGAATGGATCCAATTCTTCCTGTTCGAGACTCGCACAGCCGTCCTCGTTGCAAGAAGAACTTGCTCAGGTCCGACCCATCTCGGCTCCAAACTGTTCGTTCTGTCGAAAACCTTCAGCATGACATGATCCCCAGGCCGGAGACCATGTCCTTCACCGGTAGACCGATCAGGGAGCGCCTCTCGGACCTGTTGATGAATAGAAACCAAGTTATCCGTTAACTGTGCCAGATAATCACTCATCATCACACAAGGTACATCATACACAGCCTTAGGTCTTGGTGGACCCCAAATATTCATTGGGCGTCCAAATACAATCTCATAGGGTGTAAGGCCGGTTCGAGAGTGTGGCACCGACCTAATTGACAATAACGCCAGTGGCAAAGCGTCTGGCCAAGTCAAAGACGTGGAAGCTTGAATTTTGGCGATCTTAAGCTTCAGTGTACCATTATATTTCTCGACTAGTCCTGCAGACTGAGGGTGGAACACGGCGTGGAACTTCTGGGTGATGCCTAGGCCCTTCAAGACATACTTTATAACATCTGCTACAAAGTGAGGGCCATTATTACTCCACAGAAGTCTACAGACGCCGTATCGGGGGAAAAACTCTTTCAACAATAGCTTCGCTGTAGTCATTGCAGTATTGTCTTTCGCAGGGTACGCCTCGACCCATTTACTAAAGGCGCAAACCACTACTAGAACATACTTCAAATTGTTACAGCGCTCAAGCTGGATGTAATCCATCTGCAGAACCTCAAAGGGTGCAGTGGGTGTCGCAAATCCTCCTGTTGGAGTTCGCGTGCCTTTCCCTGGGTTATACTTCAGACAGATCATACAGGTCTGCACCACCCTCTTTGCCGTGCTAGCAATCTCTGGATGCTCCCAGACTTGGGTAAGCAATTTCACAATTGCGGAAGCTCCAACATGTGCTAGCCCATGTGCCATCTGGACCATAGGTTGTACAAAAGCCGTGGGTAATTTCCATCTATCCATCTGCTTATTTCTCCAGCACCCCTCGTCATCCAGTTCTCCTTCGCTAGCCCATTGTTCCCGCTCTTTGTCAGAAGCGGTCTTTTGTATTTCTCGCACTTCCTCCTTCGCATCATGCCATCTCTCCACCTGTGACTTCACTACATACATGGCAGTAGTACCGGGCTGCATCGCAGTCTCCCGTGCTACTCGATCCGCTAACGCATTCCCTTCTCCAACCTTATCAACTACTTTCCTATGGGCACTACACTTAACAATGGCAATTTTCTTTGGGTATGTCAATGCAGTTAAAAGATTGTGGACTAACTCCCCATGCATTATCTGCACCCCATGTGACGTTAGAAACCCTCTCTCCTTCCAGAGTAGGCCGAAATCATGCGCTACTCCGAAGGCATAGCGGCTGTCTGTGTAAACATTCACACACAATCCTGTACTAAGCTCACACGCTCGTGTTAACGCTATCAGTTCCGCTGCTTGGGCTGATTTCTGTGGTATGCGCGCTGTCTCCACTATCGTCTGTAACGTGGTAATTGCATATGCTGCTGAAGTCGTACCATCTGGTAGCTTCAGGCATGATCCATCTACCCACAACTCTCCATCTACCTCTGAAAAGGGCGTATCCTGGAGATCAATACGACCCTTTGTTTGTTCCTCAGTCACAAGAATACAATCATGCGCTTTCTGTGCCTCCGGCTGTGTCTCGGGGTATGGCAACAATGTGGCCGGATTTAATGTCACGCACCTTTTTAACGTAATGTGAGGAGCTAAAAGCGTCAACTCATATCCCGTTAAACGGGCACTGGTCAAATGCTGCGTCTTTGTTTGATTAAGCAGGGCATCAACAGCGTGGGGAACTAACACCAACAGTTTATGGGACAATACAATTCCTTCACTCTGCCGTATTGACACAGCTGTCGCCGCAACCGAGCGAAAACACCCCGGCAATGCTCGGGCGACAGGATCAAGTACAGCCGAAAAGTATGCACAAGGGCGCTGCTTATCACCATGCATCTGTACTAAAACTGATAATGCACATCCATCTTTCTCATGCACATACAACGAAAAGGGTTTTGCATAATCAGGGGTCCCTAACACTGGTGCTGAACAAAGGGCCTGTCTCAATTGCTGAAAAGCAGCGTCACACTCATCTGACCAGGGGATCGGGATGGGCGTATCTTTTGTCAAGAGGGCTAGTAATGGCTTAGCCGTGTGTGAAAACCCCAATATCCACTGTCTACAAAAAGACACAAGACCCAAAAATGCACGCACATCCTTCTGCGTGGATGGCCTCGGTGTGTCCAAAATTACTTGGATACGATCTGGTGTGAGTGCACGCCCCTCCTTAGACAAAAGGTGACCCAAATAAGTCACCTTTGGTCTACAGAATTGCAATTTCTTCCTAGAGACCTTGTGATTGTGGGAGGCTAAAAAGGAAAGTAGGGATAGCGTGCTTTTCTCGCACAACTCCAGGGTGTCAGCCGCCAACAAGATGTCATCGACATATTGAATGAGGGCGACCCCCTCGAGTAAACCAAAGGAATCCAACTGTCGCTTCAAAGCCTGACTATAGATACTAGGGCTTTCTGTGTAGCCCTGGGGAATTCTACAAAAACGATAAGATCTATTGTTTAGTGTGAACCCAAAAAGAAATCGGCTATCAGGGTGAATGGGAATAGAAAAGAAGGCATTTTTCAAATCAATCACTGAGAACACGGTCGCCGTAGGCGGGACCAAGGTAAGCAACGTCGTGATATCGGAAACCACCGGGTACTGAGGTATCACGATCTTGTTTACCTCCCTCAAATCAATTATGAACCGATAGACCTTTGCATCCGTGTCCTTTTTCAGAATAGGGAGAATCGGACTGTTACAGATATTATAGGGAACTTCTTCCACTACTCCTACTGCGATCAAATCCTGCACAATCTGTATGAGAGCTTCCTCGCCCTCCTGGGAAATACGATACTGTGGGAGGCGTGGTAGCACCGCCCCCTCCTGGACACTAATGTGGACCGGAGGAATCACCATTTGTCCGACATCTGTGTCTGAAGTCGCCCATAAAGCTTGGGGGAGGGTAGCCAACAACGCATCCTCTGAGATCGTACACATCCGCCCAGATCGGGGGTAGTTGTCATTTAGAATCACCCTCACACCCTCAGGGGAACAACGAATTGTAGCCCTAAAGTACTTTAACATATCAAGGCCCATAATGTTATCCGGTGTGTACGGAGCAAGCAGAAACGGACAAGGCGCAGAAAAACAATCAACTTTAAACGCAAGGGGCTGTGAAAGAGGGCTTCGGGAGAGTGTACCGTCAAACCCTACCGATGTAACTATTGAGCCGGATGGGGGAGCCCCCGGAACCAAGTACCTAGACAATGCACTACGTGTCGCTCCTGTATCCACTAGGAACTGATCAGTAGAACCTAAAACCTCAGCCGATACATAAGGACCCGTCTGATCGACCGGCACCTCAACTGATTCGGACCCCCATCCTACGCATTCCTATGCATGCTGAGAATCATGATATCCCGAGTGATCGATGTCCGATACATGATACTGATGCTGGCGATCGAAAACGTTTGAGCTATCTCGGTGCTGGCCAGCAGTGTCGAAACGGACATTATCGTTAGAATTCCCTCTAAAGTTCGAGAAGCCCCCTCTACCTCTCTGGCCACCCGCAGTGTGCCCCTGCCGCGAAGCACGCAATGCTGGGCACTCCCTGGCCCAATGGCCCAACTGCTTACAGTACGCACATTGGTTCCTATTCAAATCCGATCGGCCCGAAGGGGGACCATAAGATCCACCCCTTCCCCTACTATTATTACCCCGGCGGGGCGGGCCATATACTTGTGCTAACATCACTTTGGTTTTAAGATCTTTCGATTTCTTCTCCTCCTGGCCCTTCGCCTCGTGCTCCTGACGCTCATAATACTGGGCGATGGTCAGAAGGGCCGTCGGTGTCGCGGAGGACCAAGAACTCTCACTCGCTTTTAACCGGGCCGCAACTGCCGGCAGCAGATTGGCCACATATTTGTCCGCGAAAAGGTGGCGGCCTGTGTCGTCGGTAAGCGACTGGCCACTAAAGTCATGGAACGTTTCTTCGAAGCGCGTGAAGAAATCTGCAACTGACTCATCAACTTTCTGCTTACATGCCGCTAACATATTCCAGTCAATCTTTTTGGGGGGGGATTATTGTTTTCAATTTAGCCACAATAGCAGCAGGGAGATCTAGAATATTCTGGGGTGGTTTCTGTGCGGGCTTCCGTTCCCTATCCTCATCCTCAAGCTCAGACCACCGGGCCTTAAAAGCAACTGCATCATCCACCTTTCGGACAGACCGCCACGTGTCCGGTGGTAGAATAAGGCCAAAGAACAGATCTATATCCGCTAAGGTCATAATGCAAGAATTCAAGGCCCCCTCGACTTCTTCATAGAAGGCCGCTGGATTCTTGCGGGGGTCAGGCAATGCATTCTTTAACGCCATAACATCGGCCCTATGCCAAGGAGTATAAACCCAATTATACACAAAATATCCCCTAGCATCGGCGGAGTTAATGTCCGAGCTAGTCCCTGCTCCTTTCGGAGGGACATACAAAGGTGCCGCCTCTCGCATCGGTTTAGCATGCACTACATTATCCTTATCTGACTGGGAGGTGGATGGGTGGCCCCCTGCCGCAACTGAATCCGACCGCTTCTCCTCCTCCGCTCGTTGGCGTGCTTTCTCTCGAAGGGCCAGCACCTCGTCCCGCAAGGCGAACAGCCGCCGAGCCGCCTCAGGAGCCTTAGAGGGAGAAAAAGCACCGTTACGTATTGCTCTGGCATCCGAAGACACTTCGTCAGGCTCAAAAACATGAGAATATTTTCGGAAAGCATTAATCACTTCATCCGCGAAATGACCCAGAAAATACACTTTATCTCTCTCCTGCCATGGCCCCCAAATTTGAAATAATTCCTCCATGGATACCTTGCCTTTAAGCGCACGGAAGGAAATTTGCCGAAGCTCAGCCATTTGCTCGGCCGGCAGCATGGACCTTGTGTCTACCTTACCCGAAGCCGGGTCAGAATCTTGCGGCCGCGGAGCGGATGCGCCAACATAAGGGGGCGGAGAGCGATCTAGCAAATAAAAATCATCATCAGGATTATTAAGGACAGGATAAAGCGGCTGGCGAACAACATATTGACCCGAAACTTGCAGCCTACGCTCTTTCTCTTGTCTGTCCGTTTGCTCTTTGTCCTCCCGATGCTTCGCTTCCTGTGCTCGCATATGATCATTCTTTCGTTGCTCCTTATCAAACAGCGCTTTCTCACGTTTCTCTCGCTCACGCACTTCCTTCACCCATAATCGCACACACTCAAACATATCCTGACGAGCACGTCGCTTACACATACACTGTTCCACATACTCAATCTTACGTATATCAAACGATCCATACAAAGGCCATCGCAACTCAGGATCCTTCTTGGTATATTTCCTCCACAACGTGCTGTACGTTATGGAAGAAAGACCATGCTTCACGTACATATCCCTATTAGGAGTCCCCTCTGGGGGAGCTGGAGCAGATTCCTCGAGGTTCAACCGGTTATCCAAACAGCAGCACCACTTACGGAGTGCGCTAAAAGCAGGCATGCTAGAAATAATGCAAAATATGCAGTATTATCAAGAAAAATGGCACTTAATCGTTGCGCCGTTCCAAGTTTACACAGCTCCGGAGAAATTTCTCCACATTACCTGCCTATATGTGTTGCAACGCATATATTTTCACAAAGGCAAATTCAAAACATGACTAGTCACCATCAATCAAACTCAAATAGCCAGACCAGGCTTCAAAACTCGGAGCAAGTACCGTACAACGGTTCTTACCAATCAAGAGTCCAGGTTCCAACTGCCAAGCTCCACAATCGCCCAAACGGCTCTCACGGCAGGACCGACAGAAGAGGTCTCAGTCGATGACCGGCGCCACCCAGATGGTCAGCTCGGAAGGGAAGGAAGAAAAACCTCGGGATGCCAGGGCTAAGACGCCGCTGGCAGTGATCACGTCCCCGGCCAAACTCCTCACCTTCGTCGCGACCAGTCCTTCGAGCATCCGAGTCGCCGATGAGCCCCACGTGACGGGCGCCAATTGATGAATACAAGCCCCAGCTAGGCCCGCAAGAGACAAGGGTTCGCTCTTCTGTAACGAGATCTATAAGGAAGTTGGCACGGAAACTGCAAAGTACAAAAACAACGTTTATTAACCCTTAAGGGTGGTCCTACAATCCACACAACACTCTTCAGTATTGCAAGGAGTAGCACACAGAACTTGCGTACATTGTCCCCTTTTATACACAACAGAGGGGCTCATGAGTGGGTGGATACCACATGAAGTCGAAGAACATTACCATTTAGGGTCATTCTCGATACCAAATCAATACATGGGCGGAGCTAACACACTCCTTGAGCCCGCGAAAACACATGGTCAAGCAAAGCTAATTATAACAGATGTGGTCAAGTCTGGGCATGCGCCAGATGGACAAGAGAGCTATTTATAACTGTTGCTAGGCAGATTACAAGAGCAACTAACACAGAGGTCGGACTCTCCTCGTGGTGAGCACATGGCAGCATGTCAATACAAAATGGAGTCCGGACTTCGGCCAACATAATGAGGAAAACACGATAAAAGGGAAACACTAATGTTTTCAGTGAATGCTTAATCACATTCTGCCTTAATTTACAACACACTGATCAGCTTGTTGTTCCGGTTCCATGTGCTCGTTGACCAAGGAAGACAGGGCTCCATTGAGTATATGGAGAACTGCTGTGCAGTCAGGGCTGGTGTCTGTCTGATAGCTAGTTTTCCATGGGTATGGGGAAATCATCTAAAGTCTTGCTAGAAAGAGCTGTCCGTCTGTCATTTACTTCCTGGAATAGAAGAGGCCGGAGCAGTTTTAACACATTTGGCAGTGACCCCTGAAGAAGGGCGTCTTTACCGCCCGAAATGCATTGGGTCGTATTCGACACTGCCTTTTTATGAACAGTGCTTTTGTCGAGTTCTTACATAGAGGTCCGGATGGGCACATTGGGAACTTAAGAAATTTGGAAAATAGGCACACATTTCCACGTGCAGATGAGAAGTCAAGAGAGAATATAGTGCAAAAACAAGATGGAAGAATGAAAAGTACGAAATAATGAGTGAAAATTCGCCAAATGGCACCACACAGCTGTGCAAGTGGTTCGGGACGGAAAGGACGCCCCATACTATGGAATCTGAAGTACCTAAGAGGCATCTTGCCTGCTGAGAGAAGAAAGGAGCCTACCAACCCTGCATGAGATGTGACTGTCCAGGAAGCGACAGAAGCAGCAAGACTGCTGGTGGGGTCTGCTCGAGGAATGAGGACTGAGGACAGAGGAGAGTGATCTGCATGCCCAAGGTGTCAGTGAGGATTGGACTCTCTTGTGCATCGGTTCTGTGTCTGAAACTCTGATTTACAGCTTTCCCCTGCTGTCCACTCTGCTGCGACCAAAGACGTGTTCCTGCAGCTGTCCAAGCCTCTGTGACCAGCGAAGTGCACCCGCAGCTGTTCCCTATCATCTGCACCATGAGAGTGGTGTGACCCGCCCACTTCAACTTACGACTGGTAACACCCAGAAGCAGCCAAGAAGTCGACCATGACCTGCTCCGTCCCCAGGGGCTACCCCAACTTCCAGAAACCTGTCCTTCTGACCAGAGGGCTCTGACGGCTGAGTCAGCTGCCTTCCTACATCAGAAGTGCCCCAGGACTTAAGCGGGCTGCACCAGCGTGAAGAGTGCACCCTCTACTGTAGGCAGGAGCGAGGTATTGTGTGTGTTGCCTTTCCACCACTGGCCTTAGCCCTCCCTGAACGCAGAGCTGCATGTGCTAAGACTTTAAAAGCTGAAAGAGGGCAACTGTACTGATCTGAGCACTTCCACACATAAAAGGAGTAACATGCAACTGAGTCTTGATTTATGCCTCCTGAGACACCCTAACCTGCAGGAGAGACACACGTAGGTTAAAGGATTGGCACTCGAGAGGAGGAAGGGTGGGTGACATACCAAGCTGCAACCGCCTTAGCACCAGTTCCCTGGGCTCTACCTATCAGACATTGAGTATGCCATATTTAGTTTTAAGTCTGTTATACAGGACTTTTATGTTTTTTAAGTAAAGCACCTGGTTAGACAGTCAGTTATTGTGCTTCTGGGTAATTGTTGAGTTCTGAGTTCAAGTTCCCTCACAGTACCTCCCTGAGAAGCTTGATGGCTCCACATCGCTACCACAGAGAGTCATGGGCTGAAGAGGTTATACTTGGCCCAGTTTACCGAGCCGTGGTAGGAGGGACCCTGGAACATCAGAGGCATGCAACCCCAGCCCCCACGGCTGAGGCCCAATAGCCCCAGCTTGCGCCCGGAACACTGTGCTCCGCTGAATAAATACCCATGCAAATTCTAGTGAAATGACAAATAACACAAGATATCAATTTTGCATCAGGACATGTCTTTCATTGTTCCAGGGCCAGGTAAAATTTAGTCCAGTAACATTATTGTGCTGTCAATAGTACCATACTTAATATATCAGATTCTCAGGGGTGTGCTCAGTAAGTGAGAATACTCCTCAAAATGGCGGCATGTTGTTCGTGATCACTAATGTCTAAAAAGGCAAGTAGTGCTTCTTGTGATAGGAGCGTGCTTTCGGTGTCAACAAGCTGCTCTTAAGGTTTTAGGGGAGAAGGATTGGTGCAGGCAGACTAATATTAGAGCTACTCATTACATTGTCAGTTTTCACGGTGCTCATGATATAAAACACCACTGACAATGCAAAAAATGCATTGTCCGCTAAATGTCTTGTCAGAATCAACATTTCCAAATTTCATTAGTACCATTACCATCTCAGAAACCAAAGAGCCTTGTTAGGTAAAAAAAATCATTCCAGTTCATGCATCCATAGTATTGTGGTTTTTGCACCACTGTTGGCAGTTGTACATGAAATCACACTGCATAGGTGTGTACAACGTTGTCATCCCTAGATCTACATTGAGATGGAATGTACAGCACCATTGATATGCCAAAAACCATGGGCCTCATTTACAAGAAAGGGCCGCAGTGCTGCACCACAAGCCCTTTGGCTGCGCCACGCTGCAGCACTTTCAAAGCACAGGGATGTGTCATATCTACAAGGATATGACGGATCCCTTTGCTCGCTGCTACGCTTGTGCACATTTAGCTGCTATGTGCCGTTGCAGGCACCCTTGCCACATGCTGCAAGGATGCCTGCATCACGGGATGATTGTTTATGTGCAGGAAGAGACACCTTCCTGCACAGAAACAATCATAGGAGGTGATATCCTCGTTCTATGTGTGCTGCAGACGCATTTCCAGGTTTACGATTTCTCATACATCTGGAAATGTGTCAAGTTCCATGGGTGTTGCGTGGGAACACCCACAGCAACAACCATGGAACGCCCCTTTCACACAAAGGGCTGCATGTAAAAGGACAGTATTTACACGGACAGGAAAAGCCACGCAGGGTGGCTTTTCCTGTCCTTGTAAATATGGGGCAGCATAATGCGCCACCAGTGTGTCACAGAAAGTGATGCACCGGCGGAACAAGGGGCTTGTAATAAGCCCCCAAATAGTAGGTGCATTTGCAAAATACATGCCGAAATGTGCAATTTAAAAATAATGGGCCCTCATTGTGGATTGTGGTATTTCACCCAGAGCGATAACTCCATGGTCCGGAATTATTGGGTCCTCAAACTCCAGACCCTATAATCAGGGCCTCTTGAATTTTATGATTGTGTGGCTGCCCCAATTTTCACATAATTATAGATTTGCCACAATAGCCACACAATCCATCACCTGCTGCCTAATCTGCAGATTTTAACAAATATATATATATATATATTTCTAGCTCAAAAGGTTAAAAAGGTACTAAAAATGCAGCGACTCGTGTTGCAGTGCAGCGGAAGGCCCTTTGCAAAGTTGGACTCGTCACCGTTCTGTTGCTCATTGCTATATTTCGGTGTTAAACTGGCACTAAAAAGGTGCAAGTAATGCCAAAACAGTGTTAATATGTTTAAAGTTAACAAATGTGCCGCATAATTTGCCTTTTCTTGCATAATTTACACAACCGTGCCACATAATATGGCCTTCCACTGCCGCATAATTCCAATGGCCCTGCCTATAATTCTGGAGCCGAAGAAACTGACCCTATCTATTCTGCTGCAGGAACAGGCGTTGTTGTGGGCAGCATCATAGTAGCCCAGCCCTGCCCGAACTACTCCTAACCCCCCGCAGCAGACCAAGGGAAGAAAACAATGCTCCTCCAGGCAGGCACCACTGGACTCGCACTGACACCGCCTGCTTAGAACAGGCTGAAAATATCGGAGGTTTTCCCCTCAGAATTGGGGAACACTGTCTGGAAAAGGTCTCCTTATGTATTACTGGGTGCGAAGTTATTATCCATTCTGTGGGGAAAATTTGCAATCACCGGAATTTGGTGCTAGGATACCTGCCGAAACTATAGCCTACGGACCCCCGGTATCCTTGAATACTTTCCCCCATACTCGTAATGAGGGCCATAGTCCATAAAAAGAATCGTAGTGTATGTACAAGGATAAATAAATGTATTATTTTTTCTTTCTTTCTGATACTGTGTAGCCTCGACGAAGAAGCATTTTCTACATCGATAAAAAATCATTAGCAGAGTAAACAGGTCCGTATTTCTTTTAAAAGGTGAAACCGATTTGGGCAACGGGGAATGTTCGATATTTTAATCAGGCATGAATTAAAAATAATGGGGCAGATTTATGAGCCCCTTGCGCCACTTTTGCGTCACTTTACCCATGTTAAAAGTGACGCAAAAGTGGCGCAAGGGGCTCATAAATCTGCCCAAATGTATTCCGGTTGCAACAATTATCTCTGTCATACAGTAGTCAGTATTTTTGGGAAAGCGTTGTGACCGTCCGCGTGGCTTGGATGAACGTGAAAAATACGTCTTTTAGCTTCTGTCAGATTAATGGCTCATGTCCTCTGTGCAATGACGCCTAGATTTTAAAGTTTGTAAGTGATTTTTGATGATGGAAACAAGCAATCAAACATTTAACTTATCCGGTGACTAAGATTTCTGAAAAGGCTTGCAAAATAGTGTTCACAGAGATGTTTGCAAGGAGCTAATGAGATGGCTAGTTCCTAACTAACACGCATTGAAACAATTTGAAAACATAATTGTGAACAGCCATGATAGAAAGTTCAGGCATTGATTCAATCATCCATTCATCCTCTTTCTTGCAGTGAAACGCTGCTGAGTGAAGTTACGCTTGATTTGTGACGAAATGTCTTATGAAGGTTGGTTTCAGAGGGTAGTTAAAATTGTTCGACATTGTAAAAATCTTATTTTCATAAATGAAGCGTAATAGGGCTATTCTCCTCTTCATCCGCAAGGTGGCAGTAAAACACCAGCAGCCCAATTTTTATGTTTGTAGCTAATAATCCAAGTATATACACACCTCACCGAAAAAGTTCCATTTCAATTATTTCCGTATTTGTGGTTGTATCTGAGCACCCATGTCAAGGTATTTAATGTTGTAAATCGCGTGTCCTCATTGTTGTAACTTTTGTACCAATGAATAAACCCGAACATTAATTGTTATATTGTTATCCCTTCAACAATGATATGGCATATATTGAAAGGAGTGCAGAAAAAGATGCGTGTAACAATGTGTGCTTCAGTCAGCTGTGGTATTACCTCTAATAAAAAAAAAATCAGATCACATCCGATAAGGTTAAGTCCTCGTTCCTGTGCTTTTCTAGAGGAATGCTGTATCTCTTGGTAGCATTACTTTCTCCTTAGTTTTCTTGTAGCATCTCTACCCAAATTTGCTTCTTTTTTTCCAAAATTTCACCCAAGCTCTTCAAGCTTCTCTTCCTCAGCTTCATGGTCTTTTTTCAAAGGATAAGCAGGGTCGGCTCCTCCATGTGGGCGGAGGACTGTCGCCCCACTGCTTTCTCGCACTACAAGAAGCACTAACATAAAATGGTATAAATACCATTTTATGTTTCTGCTTCTCGCAATGCGAGAAAGCAGAAGAGGGGTTTAGTTGGGGGCGGGCGGGTCTGCTGGAGTCCAGAGGAGGAGTGGCTAGCCCAATGTTGTGGGTGCTGACTGTTTGGTCGGCCCCAGGGCACACTCTCCCCTTTCTCCATGTAGGCTGCACAGCCTCCCCATAGACGCCTGTGTGGTCGGCGTCCCAGCCAATCACAATGCTGCCATTGCAGCTTTGTGATTGGCTTGGGGAGGGGAGGGAGGCTGCCTGCGGCTGCTTCCTGCGAGAACGACGCGACGAGGGACCGGAACGTTAAAGGTAAGTTTTAATGTTTTAAAATTTAAAATCCTTCCCGCGCAACCCCCTCCGACTTGGCTTTCTCCTAAATGGTACCATCATCTTTTACATCACGTAAAATGTGTCCCTGACACTCATCTCGAACGTGTCTGCTAGATACCTTGGTGTGCTACTCAACCATACTATGTGCTTAGGTTGTTTCAAAGTAACAATAAAACGAATTCTAACATTTCCTTCCACACTGACAAAACATTGATGGCTTCACTGGTCATCAGTAAGCTGGACTGCTACATTGGTTTATTAGGGGAAACAACCTTTAGATAAGGTTTTTTTCCTCGCTGTACCTTTACCACGCATGTTTTTAGAACGCATATGCTTTTACAACGAATGCCTTTTTACCATGTATTTTAGGTAAGTTCGGGGGGTGGGGGGTCTCCCCCCACAAATACATTGTTTATATATATAAATATATATACATAAACAATCCGTGGTAAAGGCATGCATTGTAAAAGCATATGCGCTCTAAAAAATGCGGGGTAAAAAATGCATGGTAAAGGCATGCAGGGGCAGATTTACAAGAAAGTGGCTCAGTGCGTGCTGCAAGCCATTTGGCTTTGCCGCACTGAGTCACTTTCAAAGCACAGAGATGCAACACATTTACAACAATATGTCGCATCTCTGTGCTTCCCCCTGAAGTGGCGCACAAACTGCTGCCATGCGCCGGCACCCTTGCACCATGGTGCAAGAATGCCTGCATCGTGGAAAGATTGTTTTTGTTCAGGAAGGGTTCCCTTCCTGCACAAAAACAATCTGGAAAATGCCGTTTTTCAACCTCTATGTCTTCTGCATTAGTACACATAGAAGTTGAAAAACTGCACTGTTTCAATGATTGTTTATGTGCAGGAAGGTTACCCTTCCTGATCAAAAACAATCATTAGAGGTGATTTCCTCTTTCTGTGTGTGCTGCAGAATGCAGCACGCACAGAAAGAGGAAAAGAAAACAAGGAGAAATGAATACATTTCTCCTTGTTGCGCCTCCCTACGCCTCCCCTGGGAGTCGTAGCATTCACACGCATTTCCAGGTTTACGATTCCTCGTAAATCTGGAAATGAGTCTGGTTCCATGGGTGTTGCGTGCGAACATCCACAGCAACACCCATGGAACACCCCTTTGACGCAAAGTGCTGCGTGCAAAGGGGCCATATTTACAAGGACAGGAAATGTCACGCAGGGTGGCTTTTCCTGTCCTTGTAAATATGGAGCAGTTAAATGCACCACCGGTACGGGACACAAAAAGTCACGCACCGGTGGCGCAAGGGGCTTGTAAATCTGCCCTGCAGAGTATTTCCCTGCGTTGTTTCATCATACAACCGTTTATTAGCGAGTCACCCCCTGCATTCATTCTTCCTAGTGGAAACGGTAATACATTCCGACACTGTGCCCTCTTACAGTCTCCCTAGACGTACCTCTATCTAAAGTATCGCCACCAGGCTGGATGGCTATCTGTTAAAAACAGAGCCCAGTGAACAGCTCTTGTTCTAGTCGTTGAATGTGTGAATGGGCTATGCCCCACTTAGCCACAATTCTCCCTCCCTGCAATCGTCGCTAATAGACGCACCTCCCTGTATGACCTGAAGGTTCTGTCCTCTTAACTTGCTTGGACCTCATCTCTGGAAATCGCTCCTCACTGACTTGTGCTCCAGCTCCTCTCCCAACTTTCAGGTTTGCTGAGAATTGGAGAAAATGTACCTCAGAAACCCATAAACTGGGGATCAGATTGCAGCAGAGGAAAGGAGGTGGTGTCACAAGAGGTAGAACTTGAAAAGCAGGGTCTGACAGTCAACTTAGACATTTATTTAAAAATAAAATGCTGCAAAGAAATTTGCAACAAGGACATATGTGACAGTAAATCTTGTCTAACTTACCTAGTTGGTCACAAAGAGGCTGAATTTTAAAATATCTTATGGGGGAAAAGGCACTAGCTACAAAGATCTTTGTGTGCCAAGCAATTTCGAGGGGATTTCAGTAGTGGTAAGATATCTCCAGTGGTTATCAGAGTTCTGTGTTTTGTCCAGTCCCAGTTTGGACTCATAAGGTACCATAGTGGGTTAATGTGCCTGCTGCAAAGCACAGCATGCAACAACCAGATCACAGGTTTGTTTTTTATTTAGCTAGGTAAAAAGGCTACTGCTTTTGACACTGAGATAATGTTGTTACTTTCAGTTCATAAGTAGCAAGCCATCTAATATAGCTCAGTAATATATTTACTGGCATCAATGAGCTGCATACAACCTGTAAGTCATGGGTTAAGATCCTTATAGTTGTTCCCTCAATCTGTTGTTATTCTGAGATTACAATGAAGGGTTCCTTTCTCAAGTAATAAAGAATTATTAGTACATGCATCACAATCACTCCATTACATTTTATATCCAGACTTTGTCTTTTTCCCAGCCATTCACTCTATATATACAATGAGTGCAAATATGCACGATATACAATTCCTACGCCTTATAACCCACTTTGTCTTAAGTAACATTTCCTGTACATTGATTTACACACTTGTATTATTTATTGTGCCTCTATGTGGGATGTAAAGTGCTCTGACACCCTCCCTACATTGCGGTGAAAAGCGCTCTAAACTAATTAAATTAAAAAATGTGATATCATTTAAATCAATATTAGTGTAATTACTCACACACATAGATGCATCTCGCATCCTTACATTGCATGCATATCTCTTACAAGCCTGTCTCCAGATCATAGCTTCTTTAAAGTACTTGTGAAGTGATAAACAGTGCACCTTTATTTCCTTCCATGGGTCCCAGCCAATATAATACCTGAACAAAAGAAGTGCTGATGGCATTTAAATCAGGCCTTTGTTTTGGGACCAGCTGCAGGTGGAAATGAGAAAGCCCCTTGTTGTCTGCAGGTTGCTGTTCTGAACGGAATACAAACACCATGCGGGCACTGCTGAATTATGCCTCATTGTCAGAAAATGGCACCAGGACAAATTCAGCATGTTTCCCTGGGCCAGCCAGTAATAGCTACTGGACCCAGGTTCCAGCGAGTTCCAGTAGGTTCCCCTACCTCCAAGCACTGGGTTTGCTCTAAAACATCCTTCAAACAAGGGGAATTTGACTAGTCCTTCATCACAATCCTGTTTTTCATCTCGCCTTCTACTCAGCCAGGTCCCAATGCCAACCATGTCTATATGTAAATATACGTATTGTAAGATATTAATATATGTAGCGTGTTATACTGTAAGCAGTGTCTTGTTTCAGTACTTACATGCTGCCAATAGAAAAACTGTCCTATTTATTTTATCCACCAATTTTTTTATTTTCAGCTAGGTACTGCAAAACAGCATTTCTTGCCAAAATGCCCCTGCTGCTATGGGGTGCTGCATGTTGGAGTAAATTTACCGAGTGCAACCGAATTTCTGTATTACAGATTACACCGTACGTCTCTTGAGTGCACTATGGTGCTTGTGCCATGCGGACCACGGGGGATGTTACGTTAAGGGGTTGCACCTAATGTCATCAGAGTGACCAAAACATCTCTAGAATATTCCCCTCTTTACATTTTGGTCAGGGCGAAGGTGTTTTTCTTATAAACATCTCTTTCAGTGCTGTGAATTAGAGATTTATTTGGAACGAGAAATCAATTAGTCCTAAATTTATTCATGGATTTCAGGCCCAGCAATCAATGCAAGTCCACTCAGTAGACTCAAGGGGACCAAGTTAATTCCTGTTAATGTGTCAGAGGGGGATTACCATTGACGCTCTATTTTTTTCCTTTTCTTAGCTGAAAGAGGAGATCATGCAAGAACGAAGGATGGACAGGAGGCGATCCTGCCCGGGCGAAAAGAACAGAAGTCCCAGTAGAAGGCTCTCACTCCCGCTGGTCATGCCTAAACTGGAATCCTCGAAGGTTTCTGGGTATGACTACAAAGTCTTCCAGGTTAGTGCAAATAAAGGTTTCCTTGACAGGAAGGCAGACAAAAATACTTCGGGGCTTATTGACAAGCCCCTTGCGCCGCCGGTGCGTCACATTTTCTCATTTTAAAAGTGACGCAGCAACGGCGCACGGGGCTTGTAAATAAGCCGCTTCCTGTACTGACGCGCACGTGACTGGCAAGCTGTTGTTCAGAAAGGCTGGAGTAAGAGTGCGCGAGACTGGAACTCTGAACTCTCACTCGTTTTTTTCTATTCGAATTTTGAATCAGAGCAAAGGAATCATGGGTGCAGCCTTGCTATTATGCCTTTTATGTTTGACTGTGTTAGCCTTTTTAACATGTTGATTAATTACCAGAAAACCGAGGCATACTGATAAAGGCCAGTGTGGAAACCAAACTGAGCCTTGGCTAAATTGTTCTAAGCAGCTCTACACTACAGGAGGCCACAACTAGGATAGAGTTAAGGGGGCTTTCAGGGTTGCTTTATGTCTGCCTTTCCTGTTCAGTCTCCTACCCTACAGCCCACCGAGAAAATGAATGACAGTGTGGCAGAATGTCCAGTCTGGCTCCTTACGGATGTTGTAGCAATGTTAGGTTTACAAAATTGAGAATCAAATATCTGACTCATAACTGTTTACCACTAATGTGTAATACTTTGCTGACCCAAATGGGTTCAATGACAGGATATCGCTGCTGCAAATATCGAGATACAAAAATATTGAGACCAAAACATCGATGACAAAAATATCGTCATCATATCTTTATAGTGGTAAGTACAAAGATATCGAGAAGAAAAATATTGATGTCATTAACAGAGTTGTGTTAAATATCGATTTTAAATATATATATTAGATACAATAATAGATATTAAATATATTTAACAAATTTAATAGCAGCCGCGGTCGGTAATGTGAGTAGCTGCCGGGCGGTGATTTGGGGACGGGGAGGGGCAGGGTGGGGGGTAGTAAACTATGGATTACGGAGGTTTACAGGTAAGTACACATATAAATTAATTAAAACAAATTTTGTTGCGCGCACTGCATCCCCAAATGCGATGCAGTACAAGCAACGAAATTCGTTTTAATTTATATGTTTACTTACCCGTAAACCTCCGTAATCCATAGTTTACTACCGCCCGGCAGCAACTCTCACTACCGACTGCCGCTGTTTAATAGTAGCATTAATTAAAAAAATATAACAATATTTAATATATATCAACAAATATAACAAATAAACTTAATTTGAAAAAGTTAAACCCACATATATAAAAATAAATATATATTTACATATATTTTCTTACATAAAAGTTATCAAACTAATAATTTTAATTTATATTATGATTCGAAAATAATATAAAAGAAATAAATATATATATACATTTACCATTAACATAAAGGGGTTGATTCCGATGTCTCTCAGAAGGGCTCCGAATCGGATTCAGATTTGCCGAATCCGATCCGACCCACTCATTCCCAGTTCCGAACGACCAAGTACGATGCATGGAAACCGTTAGCGCTGACCGAATTGGTTCCGGAAAGGCATTCGGACAGGACAAGCTTTCCAGATCCGATTCGTACAGCTATATGAGCTTGGTTTCCGAACAAGCTAGTACGATGAACGATTCGGACAGCCTTTGATTTGGTTTGACCGGAACAAATCAGCTGCCGCAATCGGTCTTTAAGGGCCCGTAGCAGGCCTCCCTTCACCCGGGGCCCTCCGAATCAGGCCAGTGGGGGTACCCGTGGGTCCCCTCTTCCCACCCATACACAGTGTGGCAGGCACCATGGGGTGCCCGCCACAGGTGGTATGCTTTTCCACAACATCCCCTTTTTCAATGGGAGCCTGTGTTTGCGTTCGGAACACAGGCCAGGGCCGGACTGGCCGTAGCGGGCACCGGGCAATCCCCCGGTGCGCCGCACGGGTGGGGGCCGGTTTTGGGCCCCTGGGGGCCGTTTTTGTTACAGGGCCATTTTTGCAGCATAGCTGCAAAATCGGCCCTGTAACAAAATTGGCCGAAAACCGGCCCCGGCATAGAGCTCGTCAGCACCCCCAAGCTCCGGGAGGCCGGCCGAGCACTTTGCCAGGGCCGGTTTTGGTTCCCAGTCTGGCCCTGACACAGGCTCCCATTGAAGTCAATGGGAGTCCTTCCGAATCGTATTCGGAAGGATCCAGGTGCATCGTACTCGCTCGGTTGGACTCCCCCAATCTGAGTTGTCTGGAAAGCATTCCGCAACTGATTCAGTCGCAATGCTTTCCGAACAAGATCGGAATACGGCCCAAAATCTTCAAAAAACAAACCGTTCTAATTAAATAAAAAAGCAAACAACGTAAAATTCTTTACATTTAGTAAAAATTATTTTATGCATTCAAAATATTAATAATGAAAAATATAATTTTAAATAAACAAAACCATAATTTAATTATAACAGCATAAAGAAAATTATAAAATATAAACTGTAATACATATACTAGTGTTGGAAAGCGGAGGAGTAACATTTACTGTTTCCACTCTAGTCAGTACAATAGTAGTGAAAGTGTTGGATTGTTGAGGGGCAAAATTTACTATTTCCACTCCAATAAGTGCAACAGTAGGGAAATTGTTGGAAAGCAGAGGGGTAACATTTACTGTGTCCACTCCAATAAGTGCAACAGTAGGGAAAGAGATGGATAGCGGAGAGGTCAAATTGACTACTCCCACTCCAGTCAGTACAACAGTACGGAAAGTGTTGGAATACGGAGGGGTAAAATGTACTATTTCCACTCCAATAAATGCAACAGTAGGGAAAGTGTTGGTTAGCGGAGGGGTTACATTTATTATTCCCACTACAGTCAGTCCAACATTAAAAACAAACAAATAATCTTCAACAAAATTAAATTATTATAAAAACAAAGTAAATTAGAAAACTATAAATATGTTGAAAAATAAAATAAAAATGTATTTAATATTAAAATTAAAAAAGTATATAATCATATTACAATGTTACAAATACTTACATATATTATTTTAAATTAAATACAAAAAATAGTTTTCATAAAAATACATATTTTAATTTAGAAATTATTTATTAACAAAAACATTAATGATTACCTAGCTTTAGTTTAGTTACTTCCCACCCTATAACCCAACAAAACTCACAATCTTCACCCAAACAATTATTTACACCATTCATATAAACAACAAACTAATTTTCATTAAATAATAATTATCAATTAATTCATTATAATTAATTAATGTACTTCCCACAATATACCCCCATACAACCAACTCATAATATTTAACAAAAAAATATTTGCACAATTATCATGAATTATTAAATTAATAATTAATAATTAATTAACATAATAACGAATTGATTAAAATTAATTTACTTTCCACCCATATCCCTATAAAAGCCACAACCCACATCTAAAATCTAGAAAAAACGTCTCAACATTTACCCCTATAATCCCCACAACTCACACCTAAAATTAAACTTAAAAAAAATAAATGTCACAATAAAAATTAATTTTCAATTAAATAACTAATAGTGTTTAACAACTAATTATAAATTAATTAAAATGTATTTACTCCCCACCCTTTACCCCTTTTAACCCTAAACCCACACCTAAAAACAATTTATTAAACAATCAACATAATTAATTATCAATGAATTAATATTGAGAAATATTACTCAACCAATTATTAACTAATTATAATAATTAATTAAAAATAAATTACTTCCCACCCTTTACCCTATAAACCCCACAACCCACACATAAAAAAGATAATTACACAATAAACACAATGCATTATCAATTAATTAATTATTACTTGACAACTAATTATGAATTATTTAAAAATAATGTACTTCCCATTCTTTACCCCTATAACTGTCGCGTCCACAGGAACTCCTCCGAATATGGGCGATGCTCAAAGGGGTCCATTTCTCGACTTCCTCAACTCTAACACATAACGTACAGAGTATTGAGGTGATCAAGTGAGGGAAAGGAATTAGGGTAGGAACAGCGGGGTAAGGGATACCTGAAAAGAGAAAACACAATGATTAATACAGGTCCACTTTCTGACTACTCTCATATGATCTCACTAACCGGACTAGTACCTGTCAAACAAGTTCCACATGCAGCGATGTTCCACTATCCAACTCACTACCCAGTGATGATACGTCTCACAACCGAGGAGAATATACCTACAACACAGAACACACTTGGTTAATATCGCATTCAGTCCACCTTCTGTTATATTAATCCGCCTCCCTCACTAATACATACCCAAGTGATAGACTTTCCCTTCAAAAATATATCAGGAGCCAAAGTAACAGAAAGGAAGAGACACCAGGCTAGAAAGTTGGTAGTAAGGAGCCCGTAGGCAAAGTCCAATTCCTTGCTCCCAGGAGCTCCTTACTGAATTAGTTTCAAAAGACCTGCTGAAAGGGCTTCAACCACTTATAGCTTTCATGAGTCCATGACCAGCCCATAATCTTCCCTGAGTGTAGCACAAAAGAAACACAGAGGCTCCGTGGAAAAATAAACGAAAACAAAAATAGGACATACTGGCGTTTTCATAGAAAACCCCATATGAACAATCCCAAAGTTAAATGGCAGTTTCTAGAGCGCCCGTCACCGTACCTTCTCAGGCAGCAGCGCTCTGTAAGTCTGGTTCTAGTCCAGCACTGTTATTCCCAGACAAACGACCAATCGAGCACGAGCAGCCACAGGACTTCAACAGCCATTGAAGTTAAACATTCCGCCGAAAACAAAACGGCTTAAGGCACCAATGTGTCTCACACCGTGAGAACGCTCCTCAAGGTACGCGATGCCGAGAAACACCCGACTCCGGTTCGAACACAACCGCGAGTCGGCAATAAGTCCAAGAACGGCATGCCCTGCAATCCAGCAGAAGGCCGTCGGGAAAGGGAATCCGCAAGAACCGTTCTTTCCTTCGAGATGGAAAGATTTCAATGCCTGTGGCCGCGAGGAAGCTCCGTTCCTCACAATCGGAACTACTTACAACGGCTGACATGTGCATCCGCCTGAAATACTGGAAGGCCTCCCCTACCTGGGCCTTCTGGGATCTTTAGTTCGTGGCTACTTCTCCACACCTCGAAATACGGCAGGCGCAAGTGTCAGACCCTGACAATAACCCCATAACAAACACCCAAAAAAATTACACTATTAACGTAATTAATTATCAATTAATTAACAACTAATTATTAATTAAATACAAATAAATTATTTCCTACCCTTTACCCCTATAAACCCCACAGACCAACATATAAAATGTACCTTCAAAAATTACAAGCACAATTAACACAATTAAATATCAATTAAATAATGAATATTAAATAAAAAATAGTCATGCATTTATTATAATTAAATCATTTCCCACCTTATTCCCCTATAAACCCACTACCCACTACGGAACTCAAAAACACAAAATTTAATTAAATTAACTTGAATAACTACTAAAAATGAAACACAGAGTAAAAAACATAACAATACTTATACAAAAAAATGATATCACATACATTTAAAATATATACTGAAATACATCACACAAATTAAAAAGAGGATGTTGTAAACAGCTATATTTTTGCACATGGTATTAATGACTTCTAGATTGTAAAAATCAACATTACTCACCTTAAAATCAATATTCTTTACATCGATATTCTTGCTGACGATAGTTCCTAATCACGATATTTTAGCCTCCATATTTTGGCATGGCGATGTTTTGTTGTTTTTTTGACATTCTGTCTAAACACCACCAAAACTTAGACGTTTGGGTTTTGTGAAGTAGACATCTAGGATTAAGCCCTCAATTGGAATCCGTGTTTTAATCTCCCTTTATATTTTTACTGACCTGTTGCACTCTGCCAGTGTTTTTTGGAGGATCACTTTTCTAGAATCTTGTCTTTTAAAGTAGGCAAGATTTAAAAAAGGAGGCCTACAATAGAGCTGCGGTAGACTGACAGCAGAATGTCATCAAATCAAAATTGCTTCTTAAGTTTTTGCCGACTGTCCACTTAATTGTGTAAAGTAATGTACCTACAAATGCACCAGCAATTTGGCATTGCATTATGCAGTGTGTGCGACTCCATATTATGCAACACGAACAACTGAAATGGCTATGCGCCTGGCACATAATGCACAACTCTCATTTAAACTTAGATTCAAGTGGGATTGCATATTTAAGAAAGTTTTTTTTTCTAATATATTATGGGCACTGCTGAGCACTCCTCTTCCAGCTGTGAAACTATGGTTCTTATTTACAAGCCCCTTGCGCTGCCAGTGCATCACTTTTAATATGGGAAAAAGTGACATACCGGCGGTGCAAGGGGCTTGTAAATAAACCCCTATGTGTTTTTGCAAGGTGCTGGAGCGGTAGTTGAAAGAGTTAAACCTTTCTAATTTAAACAAAGATGTTGGGGGTCTGCATGCTGGCTCAGCCTTCCAGCCTTCTGAAGGTAAATTAAATATAGTAAATTTGTTGATAGTTACTTATAGCTCGTGAAATGCTAAATAAAAAAGTTCATTATTATGGTTACAGTCAGCTTCTTCAGTCCTGCTTTTTAGGTCTCGCCTCCTGAGACACTGAACTGTGTCACTTCTGAGTCTATTATTCTAAAAAAAAAAAAAACGAAAGTTGAAAAGGGCTTAGACCCTCATCTCCACCCTCCCCACCCATTGTTTGAATTCAATGTGACTGTCATATCCTTGATTCTCATTGGTCGTCATCTCTCAGTTTCACTTTCTTTTCTGTGTTGGTCCATTCTGTGGAGCACGGACCAAGTACAGATTCTTGCCCTTCGCGGCCAGTGTCCTTCCACTGGCCACATGCTTCGGAAAGTAAGTTTTATTTGACTTGTTGCACTCCATAAGTGTGCATGCTTTGGTAGTCTCCCTCCCACCCTTCGTCGTGTCCTAACCCAGTCTCCCATCGTTGCTTGCCCCATTCCCCTCATTGTTTGTACCTCTTCCCCCCTCCCGTCGTTGTTGCTTGCCTTCTCTCCCTCCTCCTTCCTGTAGTTGTGGCTTGTTTACACATCCTGTGTCTCACAGGCACCGTATACATTCTTGTTTTACTTCTCTGCCTCACACAGGAAAGAAGCACAGGATTGTTCTGTTACTTCCTTGTGAATTGTAGTCGCCAGCAGAGATGGCAAGCACTGTGGTCTGTCACAAAGCTCTGTGCCTTTGGTCCAGAGCTTCGAAGTGCCTGTGAGCTCCCCCACTTAACGGCTGAACTAACTGAACAAGATATATATATAGGGGCAGATTTATGTTCCCTGGCGCATCCCTGCAAATCAGCATGGATGCGCCAGGGAAGAAGCGTCATGCAAGTTTGCTCTTGCGCCACCGCAGATGCGCCGCATTTACAATGCTGTGCATCGTGGCGCAAGGACAAGCAGATGCGTGACGTATCTGCCGGCGTAAGGTTGGCGCAGTGCTAAAGTTGTGTCGCAAGCGCGACGCAACTCCAGCACTGTTCCAACCTACCCTATCCCTAACATGGTGCGTCAAGCCTTACTCCTGCTTCAAGCAGGCGCAGGGTTTTGACACATCGCGTTGGGAAAGTGACTCAGTGAAATCTTATAGATTTCAAAGAGTCACTTTTCAGGGTCGTTCCTGCGACGGAACGCCCCCCCCTGTGTCGCAACGCCCACATGAAACCTGACGCAGGTTTCACGTGGCGCAGGGCTTTACACCGTGACGCATCTCCATAGATGCGGTATGATGTAAATCGGGCGCAACGTGGCGCAGGGATTACGCCGCCGCTGCGTCACAAAAGTGACGCAACGGCGGCGTAAAAGGGGCGCAAGTCCCACATAAATCTGCCCCATAGTGCCTGATTATAAGATGGGGGGAACCGTATTCCCCAGAGGGATACATGTCTGCCTCATCACAGATGTGCAAGTTTTCCCGCAACTAAAATCACAAAGTGCAGGGACACTATGCTTGAATTCTTCGGGAGTAAAAATGCACCGGTAAAAATCACATGTACTTCCAATCAGGGTATGTGGACTTCAGTACAGCCTGGTACCCTCCCAGTGTCTCCAACCACACCCCCCCTCCCCCTGTGTTGCAACGATTTTCCGGCTTCCATGTAACAGCCTACTCAAAGTAGGTAAGAAATAGGAGCTGAAAAGGGCCCATTATTTGGCCCAGAACAGGGATCTGCATACAAATTTTTGACACGGGCCGCCATGTTATATCCCACTCTGGGCCCAATAACGTTTAACAGCCGGATTTAGGTGTAGAGATAGGAGTTGGGATGCCAGGCAGAACAGTTAGTTGCAGCCTCCCAGTTTCTCCTGACCTAAATTCACTGACTTTGAATCACGACCATAGAATCAGCTGCATTTTCCATGATTCTCAAACATTTTAGAAGCGAGTATAAGTGCACAGATTTTTTTCTGTTTAAAAATCTACCAGTGCCTCTTGCAGTTTGTTTGTGGTATTAAAAAATTAAAAATCATTGTTCCATGTCATTTTGGCATTTCAAACCTGACCGTCTTCAGAGCATATGCTATTTCCTAGATAGCTAGGAGCAGATGTTGAAATATCAGTTGTCGTTGTACATCAGTCACAATTTTTACTCATGCTCATCTTCTTTGGTTCAAACACGGCTAACTCTTGATCGTTACATGTCACACCACACGTCGCATTCTAAGTTCTGTTAACCTAAACCTCCTCTCTGTCCTAACTCTCTCATGTCCCATTGCGATCGAGGGCTTTTGGGCTGCTTTTTTATTATTTTAGCGTTACACATTCCCTCGACAATGTTAAAGCGCCCTCTCAAAGTATACCTAGTGGTCTACTCGCAATTACATCAATGGACACATATTGCTGACTTGGCTTCACTATATTAAGGGTAAACACTGTCTGGGTTCAGAGACTATGGGGCATATTTACAACAACCGACGATAATTATCGCAAAGCGCATTTAGCGCTAGGATAATTATCGCCGGCTAGCGCAGATTTTTATCGCTGAGATAGCGTGCTATTAGCAACGCTTATCTCAATAGTGATAAAAATCCTCACGCTAACTGCCAAACGTGAGATTATCGCTGGAAACCCACATTTCTCCTGTCATGTTAGGTCAGAAACACCCACTTTGCATCTCATTAGAAATGCAAAGCTGGGCGTTGGAAATCCCCACGCTAAAGCAAGATTTCATGCGTTAGCGTGACCTTGCTAATATAGCGATCAAATTATCGCCGCTTTTCGGCCGAAAATGGCCGCTAAAGCGCCGATAATTTATTATCGCCTCGTTGTAAATATGCCCCTATATTCTTTTTGGTGGATTCTTCCAACTGCAAATTCCTCACGTTTACAATATCCCCAGGCACTAGTGTGGATCCAGATGAATTTCCAGCACAGCCTGTCTGTGCAAGTAGATGGTATGGCATTGCATAGCTGTGCATCAACTCCACTCTGCTGCAGAAGCCTTTCATAGGTGCCAGCCTAGTGTGCTGATGCCAGATCTCTTTTTTTCAGTGCCATTATACACAGATCTGGAGCTAGCTCCTAACTTTGTTCTCCTCGGTTGATGAACTTTTTCTCAGAAGATTTCTCCAGTGTGCAAGGGAACATCACTCATCCTAAACATGCAGGTTTGAAGCCTTGTAGGGACTGTCACCAATAGATGTCGGTGACGGAGCCCAATGATGTTTGTCTCTTGTGTTTGGGTGATTCCAAGTTGTGTGAGGAGTGTGCCCTCAAGCACTCAAAGGAGATCCGGGAAGGCAAAGCTAAATTATATGTCACCAAACACTGCAGGAAGTCGCTTAGGCCTGCTCCCACTTGAAGTCGATGGCACAGATCTGGTCTCTCTTTCTGGGCTGTGCCTGCAACAAGTCATTGTCACAATCCAAGTCTTCAGGTAAGTTCAAGTCCATAAAGAAGCACAAAATGTCCAAGTAGGCCTTGCCCCAGTCTCGTCACTCCCCTTCTGAGAAGATGTGAGCACATCAAGGTGCCCCTCGGTCTCGCTCCTGGTCCCCTATAGGAGTAGATTTAGCAGCTGATCCTGATGGACACTGATTTTTCGGGGCTATTATTGATGCCACAACAGATTGAGGTGCTTAAGAAGGCCATGCTTTGAATTTTGTGCACCCTACTGGCTCCCTCTGCTGAACCTTCGGAGCCCATGGAACCAGGAAGGTGTCCAGTTGGGTTACTGGCCACGCATCCATCCCCCGCGCCGATTGGGCCTTCTGAACCCACTTTGGTTTCAGCTCCAACTTCGGAGCTGACTGCACATCAGGTACCATTATGCATGCCAATTTCAGATGTGTTGATGCTGGCCAGACACCATTCATGCAGAAGGAGTATGCAGGTCCAATTGTCCTGCTTGATTCCGAACCAAATCCATCTGGACCTTGAACAAAGTCACACCCTGGCACATTTCCGGCGTGTTCAGCCACAATACAGTCTGACTATGATAAGGCAGTGCCTTTGCCTAATATCTGTCCTTTAATGTCCCAACACATTTTGAATCGGAATCTGGCAACAGCCAACCAGCTTTTGATGATGTTGGTGATAATGTGAATTAATTTTCCCTTCTATATGATGATAGCAATTATTATATGAACCGACAAGAGACCAGTGGGTTGCATGCTTCTCCTAACACAGGGATGGGTTCTCCCCTTTGCCCTTTCACAGAAGAGTCAGCCTCATTCAACGTAGTCATCTGACGAACGGCAAAAGTTCTTGCTTTACAGTTACCTTTGGTTGAGGTGAAGACCAATATCCTAACAGAAGTTTTACAACTCAGACAGACATCATCTAAACCTTTACTGATGATCAACAAAGCCCTGACCGATATCCTCATGGGCACTTGGGCTAAACTCTGCACCTGTGTGCCTGGGAAAAATCAGTTGACTTAGCACCACCAACTCACTTTGGGTGACCTTGCCGTACAGAGCCAGTGCCCTACTGTTGACAGCGTGCTAGTGCAGGCATCTACTAGCAAGTTAAATCCCAATTCCATTCCTATACCACTCTCCCTTGGACAGAGAGTCAAAAAGAATTGAGCCATTTGAAAAGAGGATGTTTTCCTCAACTAGCCTTAAACTTAGGTCAATCAACACCAACTTTTTGCTGGATAGGTACTCCAATGTGCTGTGAGACCTAGTGGTAGATGTTTTGCGATTAGTCCAGATGGAAACTCAAGCTAACTTTACACAGACCATTTAAGGATGTGCACAGACCATTTAAGGATGTAGCCAGGTATGCCATATGGTCAGGCCTGGACACAATGGACTGTATATGCAGAACAGGTGGAACTAGTGCGTTGCTCTAGCATGACTCATGAATGAGATCCACAAGCTTTTTGGGTAACGTTCAAGCATCGCTCATGGGTATGCCTTGTGGTGGGTCTCGCCTTTTTGGCAAGAAAGCTGACTCTGCTCTCAAGAATTTCAAAGAAAGTCAAGCCACTGCATGCTCCTTCGGTCTCTCTACACCCGCAAGGCAGTTTCCCCCAACAATTTTACCCCATTTGAATCATCACTAGGTGTTTCACCTACAGGCAGCATCAAGGACAACCACCTCAACAACATGCACAACAGTCCTTTATTGGCACTGCATGGGAGCCAGCAGACAATACCCAGGACTACAGGGGCAGCAAACCTCCCAATTCCTCACCACTCCGGCAGCAGTTTCCTAGAACCTTTAGTAAGCTCTTAGCAGCACACAACTTCTCTGTGAGAGGTAGAATCAGTCATTTTTCCTCGAGTAGTAAGCCATAACATTTGACAGGTGTGCCTTGCAGATAATCCAATAGGGCTGCATCTTGACATTCTTTTCCAGCCCCACCACATCTTCTAGTCACATCAGTGTAGCTTTCAGAGGACCATTTTTCCATTTTGCTGTAGAAAGTTCAGGCTACTTTGGGGAAAAGTGTCATAGAGAGTCCAGAGTTCAAAACTGGGTGTGTCTCCATCTATCCAGTGTTGAAGAAAGGCAGAGGCCTTTGTCCAATTGTAGATCTTCGACCCTATACATTTCTTCCTGCAAACGATAAATTGAAGATGCACACTCTGGCTCAGGTGGTATCTGCCCTGGACCGAGGAGGCTGGATGGTAGCAATGAACCTGCAGAATGCTCATTTCCATTTTCCCATCCTGCAGATCCATGGGCACTACCTGCTGTTCAAGGTGGGCCATGAGTATTTTCAATTTGCCATGCCCCCTATCGACCTCACAAGTGCCCCTCTCGTGTTCACAAAGGTGATAGTAGTAGTCGCAGCATGACCAAAAATCTTGAGGTGGTCGCAGCATACCTTTGGAGGTTTTGGATATCAGTCTTTCCGTTCTTGGATGACTTGGTGCTGGAGGTGGAATCGACACAGTCAGTCATGGGCCACCTTAAGATGACAGTTAACCTCCTACATCCCTGGGGTTCACGATAAAGTGCTGAAGTCACATCTGACTCACTTGCAGAGGCTTGCTTTCATAGGAGCATTCCTGGATATCAAGCACATTCGGGCCTTGCATCCAGATCAACGAGTCCAGGACATTTAGACTATCATCTTGATATTTCAGCATTGGTCTTGGGTTTCATTGAGAGTTGCTCTGAGGCTTCTTAGCCTACTTGACTCCTGCATCCTGCTCATCGACCATGCCAAGTGGCATGTGGAAGCTATGCATTTGGATTTGAAGTCTGTGGACCCAGCACCAAGGGAACCTGTCAGAGTCCATCCAGGTTTTCGAGGAGGCTGCAAAAGATCTGCAGTGGTGGCTGCTCTACCACAGTTGGATCAGTGGGTGACACCTTTGTGTACCCCACCCAGAGCTGACGATGTTGACAGATGCATTGCTGCTGGGTCGGAGAGGTTTTCTGTGGGAGGTGCAGATTAGAAGACTTTAGTCTCAGATGGAGGTATACTTCCACATTACCCTGTTGGAGTGGTGGGCAATTTGTTTGACGGCGAAAGCCTTCCTTCCGTTCATAAAGGGGAAGCTGGTTTAGTTCCTCACAGACTACACTGCTGTCATGTGGCATTGCAACAAACAGGGTGGAGTGTGGATCCTCGGCCCTGTGTCAGGATGTCCTGTGCCTCTCGGACTGGCTGAATCGTCAGAGTATTTCCCGGTCTGCACCACCTGGAGATATCTTAAAACATCAGGGCAGATTAACTCAGCCGGAGACACCTAGCAGATCACAAATGACACTTACATCTGGAGATGGCGCAGGCCGTCTTCCAGCAATGGGGAGAAAACCTAGTTGAAAATGCACAGAGTATATACTTTTGTGTGCTGGAGAACCCACTCACGACGGCTCTCTCTCAAAGATGTATTCTGCCTACAGTGAAATGAGACTCTTGTTTGTCTTCTCAACACTACCTCTCATGCCCCGAGTTCTGAAGAAGATCAGGAATAACCAGGCCCAACTCATCCTTGTGGCTCCGGATTGGGGCAGAACCTTTGAGCATGAGCATCTGTCCTCTGTTTAGGCAGCTGCTTCGGAAGGATCTTCTGTCACAGTAGCAGGGCAGGGTCTTGCAACTGGAGCTGTGCAATCAGCTCCTCCGTGCATGGAGATTGAGCAGTTCCAGTTGACTACATTCAAGTCATGAATATCATACTTACAACCAGGCATCCTTCTATAGAGTCTGTGTATGCTGGGTCAAATTTATGGTCCAGAATGACTCTCCCAATATCAATCCATTGCAGGCTAAACTATTAGATGTCTTGCTATTTCTTTTGCCTTTGGCCCAGCTAGGACTTGCAGTGGGCACAGGTAAAGGTTATTTTTCAGCCTTTCTGGCCATTTTGCATTTATTGAACAAACTGTCCTTATTCAAATCACCTGTTGTGATGCATTTTCTAAAAGGTTTGAGCCACAAGTTTACTCCTAAATATTTTGTGATGCCACAGTGGGACCTAATTTGGTACTTACTTTCCTTATGTGTGCTCCTTTTGAGCCACTGCACAGCTGTTCTCTACATCCCCTGATCCTGAAGATCGCCTTTCTCATTGTGATAACATCAGCAAATTGAGTGAGTGAGCATCAAGCTTTCTCAGTTCAACCACCCTACACCACCTTCTTTCTGGATAAACTGGTGCTGAGGACTAGAACAGTCTTGCTACTAAACGTTGTGACTCCGTTTCATGTCAGCCACTATCAATGTTTCAACATCCTGTGCCCCATGCTACCCCTAAAAAGAGGAGGATGGCCTCCATCAATATGAGCTTATTAAATGCTGTCCATGCGTACTGAAATTGAACACTCTTGATCCCAGCTCTGGCAACCAATGTAGGAAATTGAGTTTAGTTGTGGTGTATGTGAGTTCTGCACAAGTAATAAGTCCACAATTGCTTTATTACTGGGAAACTAGTATCCCATTGTAGCACTTGATTATTTCTCTAACAAATCTAAAATTACACCACTTATTTATTATGTTTCTTTTACATCATACCATACCAAACTTAAGACTCTATTATTCACAGAAGCCTGGGCATAACACTCCCCCCTGTGATATAACACACCCCTGGACCTTCCGCTAATCTTCTTCCAGTGCTTAGAGACCTGCAGGTATTAAGCGCTCTACAAGTCAAAATTAACAATAACAATAACAACAATATTAAAGCTGAATGAATATTTCTAATGATTAAAAATACATTAACTGTGGAGATATAAACAAACAGGTGGAGGTTCTATATATGGTATGGAGTCATCAATTTCTACAAAAGTATTGAGACGATGTTGAAAAACGTTTAGACAGTGTTTCGAAACATAAATGTGAGCCTCAATTTGATTTTTTTTTAGGATCAGAGAACGCACTTAAGATGCCAGTGAAAGCAACATTATTATTTAGTGCTAATTACTAGGTTCAAATAATGCAAATACGCAAGATGATGAACGGAGTGCTGAAACTTTTCAACTACTCAACCCCAGTCAAGAGATCTGGGTTGAGTCTATCATTCTTTTGCTCACCACACCACCCCAGTTTGGACCCAGCCAAATGCAAGTCAGTCTTGACACTGCACCTTATGGGAACAGGCCTGCCCAAACTGCCAGGCCAGGTCCTCCCTGGACCAGAAACAAGCATCCTGGGACCAGTTTTGGGGTATCACCCCTCATCAGCCAGGGAAGTTTGAATCCAGTGGCATAGTGGGCAAGAGACCCACTTCTGGGCATATCCTTGGCTACTTAGAGTGAAAATAGTAAACACAATGAAATGATGGACAGAGTGCAGAAACTTACCAACCACTCACTCCCAGTCAAGAGATCGTGGTTGAATCCATTGTTCTTTTGCTCGTTATGCCCCCTAGTTGGAACCCAGCTCTTCATGGGAACAGTCCAGCCCGAACTGCCAGGCCAGGTCCTCCCTGGACCGGAAACAAGCATCTTGGGACCGGTTTTGGGGTATCAGCCCTCATCAACCAGGCTAGCTTGAATCCAGTGGCACAGCGAGCTCGGGACCCACGTCTCGGCTTATCCTATGCCACTTAGAGCAAACATAGCAAATACAACAAGATGATTGACAGAATGCTGACACTTTTCAACTACTCACCCCCAGTCAAGAGATCTGGGTTGCATCCATCGTTCTTTCACACACTATGCCAACCCAGTTTGGACCCAGCCCTATGTAAATCAGTCATGACCCTGCTCCTCATGGGAACAGTCCAGCCCGAATTACCAGGCCAGGTCCTCCCTGGACTAGAAACAAGCATCCTGCGACCAGGTTCGGGATAACGCCCTTCATCAGCCAGGCTAGCTTGAATCCAGTGGCACAGCGAGCAAAGGACCCACGTCAGGCATACCCATTCCACTTACGGCAAACACAACAAGATGATGGACGGAGTTCTGAAACTTTTCAACCACTCACCCCCAGACAAATAATGAGCATATTACTGTCAAAAAAAGTATTTGATGGATTAGAACCAAAGGCTTAATGGTTTGAAGTGGAAATATTTGAGGTGACAAATATAGCTGTTTGTGCTTTTTTGCTTTGAAGTCTTAGTAAGTGGAGCCAATGGGTTTCTGGTGGACTATAGACCGGGTAAATCACTGTTTATATATTTGTTTCTGTAACTTTTAAGTGTATCACACTTACAATACCAAAGTATAGTTTCAAGTCACAGATGAATAATATAAGCAACAAACAAGATAACATATACATTAAATAGGAACATAAAAATGAGGAGCTTAGCTATAAAATTTTATAGAAAACTCAATGAAGTAAAAGCCACACATTACCTAATTATTCGAAGTAGCAAGAAAACCATTGAACTGATTGAGGGAGGTAAGAGGTAACATTTCTTCTTTGTTTACAAGGAAAGAATATTACAAGAAAGGAGAAATAATTTGCAGTTGGTTCTGATTACTTATAAGCTGATGCTCCTCCAAAGAGTATATTATGGAAATGTTCCAATTGTGAAAATTAATTCAAGTTCTGTAGAGAAAGAGAGTTTAGGTCAGGCAGCAGATATCCTGTAAACAATAGAAAAATGCAAAGCCAGGGAACACGTCCTACGGATTTTTGGGGCATATTATCAAGAAACAGAGTTAAAATTATCGCCGCTTTAGCGGCAGAAAACTGACGCTAAAGCGGCGATAATGGGCTTGATAATATGCCCTGGAGAATTCCCATAGAAGCCCATGTTTTGGTGACAATATGGGCTTCTATTGGAATTCTCAAGTTTAACTCCATGCTTGATAATATGCCCCTTTGTGTCTTAATGGGTCTAACTACAGTTCTGTACATCCAGGAAAGTCCTATCTGATAAGAGTATTCTGAGGGATCTCTTCTAACAACAAATGCCTCTTTTTTTGGAAACAACGTTTGTGCTACTAATATCTAGTGTGGAAGCAAAGCAGCATTACGTATTATTTACTTTGGGGAATATTAACCAGCCAGGCGATAAGATGTCCTTCACATTTAACATGGGCTTCAATTGGAATTCCATAGAGCATATTATCAAGCCCATTATCGCCGTTTTAGCGGCAGTTTTCTGCCGCTAAAGCGGCGATAATTTTATCGCCTGGCTTGATAATATGCCCCCAGATTTCTTATTCACATGTTATGGGCTATCTCCATTTAGTCATGATAGACCGATGAAAAGCAAGTGGAGAGAAAAAGAACCAGGTGGGTGAAAAGAAAACAGAAATGGTTCTCCCGCTTTACCACTGATTCACTTTTTAGAGACATCTTACAATATGGTCAGTTACATTTCCCTTTCGAAGATGCGTGTATGTTGCTTTCTGCAAACTAGCACCACTGGCCTCTGTAAAAATCCTCAATAGACATCTTTAGCCATTCTTGGCGCAAATCATCCTTCAAATCAACGGAATGTGAATTGTTTGTAAATATGGAGCCATCAAAGGGGTAGATGATACCGCTCAAAAATCCTCTTTGAATAGCTGTTCCATATTTGTGTGTATTTCCAGAGGTGAGGCTCTCCTAATTGTCTTTATTGTTACCCCAGTATTGGAACTTTCATAGATTCTCATGCTTTGTATCATTCCCCGTCGTCGGAATGGGAGCCTCGGTAAACAACAAATATATCATAACCATAGAAACAAAAGAGAAAATAGGTTTAGGCCTCATCTCATTTTGTAGTATATCACCCTCTTTGTGTAAAAGAGCCCAAACTTTTGCCAGGACCAATCAGCACAGCCTCACCCTTTGGAACCTTCCTGAGAGAGCTCAGAACCTCAGATTTTTCTACTGCACGTTGTGCTAGGGAGTCTCCACTGAGCTCTGCTCAGTTTTCACAAATTTTTCTTTTAGAAATCTACATTTTACCATCTATAGTGACATTATGTCAGAAAAGGAAAAGAAAGCCTTATTCAGACCCTGTGCTTCTTGTGGAAAGAAGAGACTTTTCATTGAGGATAAGCATGAGAGTTGTATTTACTGCTTATACCCGGAACACAAGGCCACAGACTGCAAGATTTGTCGGACCTTATCTACCAAGACTTTGCGGGACAGAGAAGGTCGGTTGCTGACATGGCTGCAAAAGCTGAAGACCAGGAAGGAGGTTCTCTCTTCAGATGAGGAGGATTCGATTTCTGGCACCTCCTCCAGGAGATCAAAGAAGAGGGGTAGGTCATCTCCCTCCATCTCTGCGGAACCCCCTGTCAAAGCCCCTCACAGGATCTCTGAAAGGTCTGAGGAGGCTGGTCCCATGAAATCTCCTCACGGAAGTGAAAAGGAGAGGCAGGGACAGGCTGCTGGTGTGGACACAGCCTCTAGGGACAAAAAGGAGGTTTCCATATCTTCTCCTCCGTCCCAAAAAGGAAAAGCCTGCGAAGAAACACTCTGCAGGAACTCCACAGATGGCTCCGGTGAAGAAACAGCGTCCGTCGACGCTGACTAAAGCAGGTACGTCGACGACGATTTCCATAGTAAAGACTGTTTCCTTGGTGTCGTCGACGGGACCGTCGACGATGTCTGCTTCATCGTCTACGACAGCTTCATTCTCGTCTTCGACGGCGGTGCCTACAGTCCCTCAGATCTGCATGTAAAGCAGCAAGAGACTGATGCTGAGGAGTATTATGGTCAAGAGGAGCAGGAGGAGCAACAATATGTTCAACAGGAAGCACTTTGAGGCAGGACATGATAGCTTTACCAGTTGCTCTGGTTACGGATTTGCAGATGATGTTGCAGGACTACAGAGCTCGATTTCCTTCACACCCTGACGTTCCACCAGTGCACCCATCTACATCAGTGGTTCCGCGAGGGCCGGCAGTGGACTTGCCACCTCTTCCTAAAGACATACCCCGTACCTCACCAATGGTGGTACCGGAAGTGGTTCCTCAGACTTCGTATCCGGAACCTACCAATGAGGATACACAGGATGTGGATACGGATGACGACAATGAGGGGCACGTGGTCCCACTAACTGATCCAGGGGATCCGGATGTGGACCCTGATGACACTGGAATGCAAGATCCGGATGCTGCAGGGCGGGAGACGAACGTGTCGCCTCCGGCAGATATTGGGGGGTTCCATAATCTTATGGAGCGTGCATCCAAGAGGTTTGGTCTGCCTCTTACAGTGGAACAGTCGGACTGTTTTCTGTATGACTTTAAGGCGCAGTATAAAAAGTCTGTCAGATCAATTCCCATCATTGAGCATGTGTTGGATGAGGGAATTAAGATTATGCAGAACCCAGCTACGGTCATCCCGGTTCTTCCCCGGCTGGAGAAGAAATACAAGGCCCCTGAGGGCAGTCCTGCATGTCTTCTAGGACAACCAAAGCCTGACTCTGTAATATCTCAGGCCGCACAAAGCAAGTCCAAGAATCCGTCAACACCTTTGACTACGCCTCCGGATAAGGATGGCAGGCGGCTGGACAATGTAGGGAAGAGATTTTCCACCATGGCCAGTTTGTTGGTTCGAGCGGCAAATTCATTAGCCATTCTAGGCAGGTACGACCGCCAGATGTGGTGCGACTTGGAGCCGTTTATGGATCTGCTACCAGATTCGAGTCAGGAGGAGGCCAAGCAAGTTCTCATGGAAGGAGAGAGATGTTCTTCTGAAGTCATTCTGTGCTATGGACATAGCCTCTGCTGCTTTCAGGGCTTTGGCAGGATCAGCGGTCTTGCGCCGTCAAGGCTGGTTAAAAGCAACCTGGTTCCGTCAGGAGGTCCAAAACAAGATCCTGGACCTTCCTTTTGACGGAGAAATGCTTTTTGGGATGCATGTCGATGAGGCCCTGCAAAGCATAAAGAAGGACACGGACACAGCAAAGTCCTTAGGATCCTTAAATTATCGCAAGGTTCCATTCAGAGGAGCACGTGGACGAGGATTCTCTACTTATAGAGGAAACCAAAGTCAGTATTCCACACAGTCATGACAGTCATATAAGAATCCGTACTCAAACCAACGCCAAGGTCAATCGGCGTCTTTCTCTTGTCAGTCCCAGAGAGGACGTCAGAATCGTCAGGGACGAGACAATGCCAAGAGGCAATAGCGGCCTCCTGGCTCTGACTACTGTTCCTCCCCTACCAAGGACACCGGTTGGGGGCAGGATCTCCTATTGTCTGGACAGCTGGGTCCTTATAACATCGGACCGGTGAGTTTTGAATATTGTTCAGAGTGGCCATACGTTGGAATTCCAAGATCTTCCTCCAACGAGAGCTCCGGACGCCCGTCCCTCAAAACATCTCCGACTGTTACATCTCGAAGCCCACCAACTATTCATCAAGGGGGCGATAGAACCGGTACCTCTTTCGCAGAGGGGCAAGGGTTTCTATTCCAGGTTCTTCCTGGTTCGGAAGACGGAAGATATGTGGCGTCCTATACTAGACCTAAGGGAGCTCAACACCTATCTCATCAAGCTCTCCTTCAGGATGGTCACTCTCCAGGATATTCTCCGTCTACTGAATCCGGGCGATTTTTTGGCGTCCCTGGATTTAGAGGATGCGTACTTCCACGTTCCAATCCACCCAGCTCACAGGCAATATCTACGCTTCACAGTCGGCAAGAGCCATTTCCAGTTCAAGGTGCTTCCGTTTGGCCTTCGGTCTGCACCTCGGATATTTACGAAGATGCTGGCACCAGTCGCTGCTTTTCTCAGAAAGCAATCCTTAGAAGTGTTCCCATACTTGGACGACTGGCTCGTCAAGGCTCCATCGCTCAAGGCAACTTCTCAAGCCGTGTCAACTTGCATTCAATTGTTCGCCCACTTGGGTCTTCAGCTCAACAGATCCAAGTCGGTGCTGATACCCTCCAGGTCCCAAAGGTTACTTGGAGCTATTCTGGACACGATACTATGCACCACTCGTCCGTCGGAGGAGCGTCAACGCAAGCTGATCACCTCCGCTCGTCAAGTGCTGCAGAGGAAAAATGTGTCGGTTCGCCGGTACAAGTCCTTACTCGGATCGATATCATCCTGCATACCATTAATACCGCATTGCAGGCTTCATATGCGTCCTCTGCAGGAGGAGTTAGACAAGCAATGGCGCCAGGCAGAAGGGTCGTTCAACGACAAGGTGTGGATAACACCAGGTATGCGCAAGGCCTGCGAGTGGTGGCTGGTAAAGGAGAACATCGCAGTAGGATTAACATTCCGCACTCCTCCTTCTCCTATGGTGGTGACCACAGATGCCTCCTTAGAAGGCTGGGGAGCGGTACTCCAGGAGCTTCAAATCAGCGGTCACTGGAGTTCAGCGCAGAGCCTACACCACATCAACCTCTTGGAGCTGATGGCTATTCACTTGGCCTTGCTGGCGTTCCTTCCCAGACTTCAGAATCGTGCAGTGCTGGTACGGACAGACAACACGACGGCCATGCACTATATCAACAAGCAAGGGGGAACAAGATCGCGGACTCTGTCCAAGGAAGCTCAGACGATCTGGGATTTTGCGATTTCTCACAAGATCACCCTACAAGCCGAGCACCTAGCAGGTTGCCTCAACATCACGGCGGATGCTCTGAGTCGTCAGACGGAAGTGACTCACGAGTGGGAATTAGACCAAACCACGCTGGAGGGAGTGTTCAAGAGATGGGGTACTCCGACCATAGACCTCTTTGCGTCCCCGGAGAATGCCAAATGTCGGTTTTACGCAAGCAAGGTTCCCCATCGAGGATCGCTGGGGAATGCCCTTTCGATTGCTTGGTTCGGCGCATTTTGCTACGCTTTTTCTCCCATTCCTCTCATTCCTCGAGTTCTCAGGAAGGTCAGGGCGGAACCGTGCAAGATGATTCTCATTGCTCCAGCGTGGGCCCGGCAGTTCTGGTTCACCGAACTCCTGCTTCTCTCCCAGGATCGCCCAATTCGCTTGCCGCTGATTCCATCTCTGTTGTCGCGGGATCAGGGACAGGTGCTCCATCTGGATCCGAAGTCACTACACTTGACAGCGTGGCTCCTGAATAAAGAGAATTCCGTCATCTGAATCTCTCCAGGGAGTGCAGGGATGTTTTGTCTCAGGCGCGGGCGCCAAGCACTGATAAGACATACAGGGCAAAATGGAAGAGATTTTGTCTGTGGTGCCAGAGGAATAAACTCCACCCTTATAAATCCCTGCCACATCAGGTTTTGCCTTACATCCTGTTACTGGCTAAATCAGGTTTGGCGCACTCTTCTGTCAAGGTACATCTGGCTGCCATATCCCGTTTTCGATGGAAGACATCGGGGCCATCTCTATGGCCCGCAAGGATTGTAAAACAGTTCCTTAAAGGGTTGTTTCGGATGTATCCTCCGGTCCGAGCACCTCCACCGATCTGGCAGCTCAACCTAGTACTGGCTCAGCTCATGAAAGCTCCTTTTGAGCCGATTCAGAGGGCGGACTTGAAGTTCCTATCTTGGAAACTAGCCCTCCTCTTAGCATTGACTTCGGCTAGGAGGGTTAGTGAACTCCAGGCTCTGTCCATAGTGGAGCCTTTTCTGCAGTTCAAAAAGGATGTGCTAATTTTGAGAACCAACCCAAAATTCATCCCAAAGGTGCCTTCGGATTTTCATCTGAATGAACCCTTGATTTTGAATTCCTTTTTTCCACGTCCTTCGACCCAGGCGGAACGAACATTGCATTCTTTGGATGTCCAGAGATGTCTGAAATTCTATCTCGAGAGCACACGATCTTTCAGGAAGTCTACACAGCTATTTATTGCCTACAGTGCACCACGGAAGGGGTTGCCTCTCGCTAAGAGTGGCATTTCCCGCTGGATCTCCAGTGCAATTCAATTCTGTCATCAGGCTGCGGGCAAACCTTTGGACAGAAGGGCCCGTGCTCATTCTACACGAGCGATGGCTTCTTCAGTGGCTCTTTTTGCTGGAGTTGCTATCAAGGACATTTGCAGGGCAGCAACGTGGAGCAGTGTACACACCTTCACGAAACACTACTGCCTGGAGTCGGTGGGACGAGATGACGCTGCTGTTGGTCAAGCAGTCCTCAGGAATCTTTTTCATTGAGAGGTGAGCTTTCCCTACAATCCCTCCATCCTGGTAAGCACATTTGGTTCAGTAATGTTGGTTTTTTCTTGGTTACCATGTACTAGTTGTAACTGTAAACTGAGATGGTTATGTAAGGCCAAGTGTCTACCAAAATGTGCTTTTGTGATTTACTTCTAGCTATTCTGATACAAAGCATGAGAATCTATGAAAGTTCCAATACTGGGGTAAGAAAACAAGTTACTTACCTCTAACTTTGGTTCCCCAGTATTTGTAACTTTCATAGATTCTCATGCACCCACCCACCTCCCCTGGGAAAGCTCTGCCAGTTTACTGAGGTAGTGGCTGTTTGCACAACGGCTACGAAAATCTGAGGTTCTGAGCTCTCTCAGGAAGGTTCCAAAGGGTGAGGCTGTGCTGATTGGTCCTGGCAAAAGTTTGGGCTCTTTTACACAAAGAGGGTGATATACTACAAAATGAGATGAGGCCTAAGCCTATTTTCTCTTTTGTTTCTATGGTTATGATATATTTGTTGTTTACCGAGGCTCCCATTCCAACGACGGGGAATGATACAAAGCATGAGAATCTATGAAAGTTACCAATTCTGGGGAACCAAAGTTACAGGTAAGTAACTTGTCTTCATTGACAACAGATCCATGCAGTTAGAAGGGCCTCTTCAGAGCAAAGGAGGTTAGGAAACTGCTTAAAGTGGAAAGTTCATATTTAGCGCTAAAGGTGACGTAGGACTGGTATTCTGCATAGTTGCCCAAGTAGTTTAACAGATAAGGCTACAGATTTGTATTATTTTAAAATATTTTTTGTTAGGATTTTAAAGCAGAACAAGGTAACAGTGCCAGAAAATTCTCAATTAATTATTAGTATTTGTATGTTCACTGCTTATAAGAACACCTCAAATTCTGTCTGAGCTTGAGAAGGCTAGGTTTATCTGGAAATCATGACAGTGAAGTTGTCCATGGTGCCAGTGCCATTCTAAGTTGATGTTGGAATGAGATGTAGAGGCGGTGTGTGTTTACGAATCCTGTTTTCAGGGCATTTGTAGCCTTTTCGATTGAACACTGGATGTGTAAAGCAGAGAGAATTGAATTGCATGCTGGATTCTGTCTGCAGCCAAGGTAGGACTTTAATGCTGGGACTGTGGGATCATGGAGTTTCAAGCTAAATAAAAGCCACACAGCTTTATTTTGTACAACTTGAAAAATGCAGGTCGCAGATTGAGGTAGGTGATTACAGGTATTTGGCTTACTTATGCTTGGAGCGAAAGACACTACTGACCATTTAAGATGGGGTTCTATATTGATTTGTGCTGATACCTAAGATTACAAGCATCTGAACAAAAAGTGCAGATAGAATACTACCCCCTTGTTAAATCATTATGATGGTTGTGAAACATGCAATGGCTGGTTCTGTCCTTTGAAGATACCACAATCTATTTTGTGGGTCAGAACCGTGTTAAATAATAATCCAAGCTGGTATATAGTGTTTCAGGCATTCGTGCTTTGCATACTTCAAACACCAGATTTAAACTGTTCAGTGCTGAGCTGTGCTTAATAATGACTAAGGCTCCCAGTTTGCTGTTTTTGATGATTTTTTTTGATAAACAAGTTTTTATTGTTTTGAGTGTTACAACATAAAAACTTTGAGCCTGTCGAACCACCAGCATACAACCACATAGCATGAGAACACGCCACTTCCCCGCCCCCCCCGAAACCCCCCCCTCCCCTCCCCCCCGAACCGCACGCTCATAGTACATTGCCCAACCATTTCCCCCAGACCCTACGGTATTTCTTTTGGCAGCCCCTTGCCTGGTAGACAGTCCGTTCCTGTGCCGCACACGAGTCCACTCCGGTACTCCATTTGGCCAAGCTAGGCGGCTGTGGTTGCTTCGCTGCAATGTCACGTTTTGCTACCATTAACGCTGTCGTGAGGAATAACTTCTCTGCGCGTGTGCCATCCAGGCCCTCAGTGATGCCCAGTAGGGTGTGTCTAGGGTCATGCGGCACCTCCCACCCCAAGACCTCCGTGAGGTCGGCTTCTATGCCCCTCCAGTACCCACCCAGTTCCGGACAAGACCACACCATGTGGATGAAGTCGGCCGGCTCAAAGCCACAACGGGGGCAAGCTGCGTTAGCGGAGAGGCCCGCACGGTGCAGGCGAGCCGGTGTGAGGTAGGCGGTGTGGAGGTAATAAATGTGGATAAGCCTCAGTCTGGCGGAGGCCGTCACCAGCCTGGGGGCCATAAGGGCATCCCGCCAGTCGGCCTCGTCCAGGGGACCTACCCACCCCTCCCATCGTTCCTTAAGGCCCTCCCGGGACATGGGGGTGTTGTTAATAAGAAAACGGTGGATCCTGGAAATACCCCCCTCCCCAGGTTGCCCAGCATGACCTGAGCCTCCGGGGGCTGTGGTCCGGCAGCCGAATGTCCAGTGGGCTGTAAGTGCGTATGGCGTGTCGCAGTTGGAGGTATCTATAAAATTGGGATGAGTGGAGGGAGAAGCGCGCCTGCAGTTCTGAGTATGAGCACATGCGTCCCCCCGCCAGACATCTCCCAGCTGGGAAATGCCGGTTTTTGATGATTTTTACAGATAAATACAGAAAGAAAACTATTTATTTCCTGTCTGTATTTATTTTTAAATATGGATGGAAACAGAAATGTGTTTGTTTTTTGAGTGATTCTAAATGCTGAACGTCATGGGTTGCATGTCAATATGTCAATAGCTGTTCAGATTGACAGGTAAGGAAATAAAAAAAACAAAAAGTTTCTTAAACAGCTCTAGATGTGTACAAGTTAAATACAAAAATGTAATGTTTTCATACCAGTGTATTGATTAAGCAATAATGGATATTCGTGTAATTGAAACCTGTCGGGTGTGTTTGTGCATCATTATACATTTATTGTTCGAATAAATGTGGAAGTATACTAGTTTCAGCTTTATCTTTCACATAACCCATAATATCTATTGATAATTAGAATATTGGAATGTTGGGAGCTCCGTTGAAAACAATGGAGTGCTCCGGGCTTGTAATGGCTGGTATAAGCTCGGAGCTCCAACATTCCAATGATTGTTCACAGCTGTTGCTGTGAACAAAGGCCTCACGGGGCACGCTGAAATTCCAATCTTCTCAGTTTCCGCGAGGCCTTTGTTTTACAAATTAGAACAATCTTCCCCTTAGGGGCGTAATGTTCTAATAGCCTTAGAGCCCTCTGTAATGCCCGATCCTTGTTAAAGGCCCTGCCCTTCGCTCGGGCCTTTAATGCTGGAGCGAGCCTTTAATAGCCGGTACAGCCTGCTATGGCAGGTTCTAAAGCTATAATACAGATAAAATGATCAAAAAATAAATATGGATAAATACAGACGTAAAAGTCAAAAACATAAGTACCATAAAACCGGGAGCTCTATTAATGACACATCTTCCCAAAAAAAAATCGTTACATCTCCTCTTGCCAAACTAACACATGAACATTGAATGCTAGTGTACAAGCGTGTTCTGTCACACTTACCCTAAATATACATCCTTCACTTCCCACATTGGGCTGAAATTTGGTAACATAGATTAGGCATTGTCCATAGTTTTTCTCTTTTTAGTTACTAGAGTGTGGGATTATTTTATGTGAGAAAACTCTATACAGGGAACGTATTGTCAAGAGAAACGACAGATTTTTCTATGAATCTTTTGCACCCCACAAGTTATCTTTCTTTCAAAGAGGAATCAAATGCTAATTTTAAAGCCAGAAGGTCACAGTGATTAGAATTTGTGTATTAAGAACGAGGAAAGTGCTGATAGGTAATTATAGTATTAAACTTACATACCGAGTCCAATTGAGTGAGGTAACTAGTGGTAATGACTCAATCCAAGTTCAAAAATTCTATTTACAGATGAATGTGCCAACACTTTCCAGACAGTCCTGCCCAAATTCTGCCCTCCTTCTCTTTTATTCTCTACTCAGTAGGCCTTCCTCTGGTCGTACATGGACTTTGAAGGGAGACTCTCACACGAAACATTTTTCAAAATTGATGTAATAACAGTAGTTATTATGGACGTTACTACTCGTGTTACTTTTCACTATCTTTCTATTTGAAGCACTGGTTCCTACTGAAATAGTTCATGTTTCTGATGACATTGCAACAATGGAGTTACAGGACTTTGCAGTTAGCAGGCATGATTGTTGAGATAATGTAATGTACTTGCACTATAGTTTTGAGGTCATACTTTTCTGATGCCTGTGTCCAGCAAGAATATCCTTTCAATATTTCTTACTCTGTCAAGAGACTCGAAGTTTGAAAATCTCTAAAAATGCCATCCATCTTTACTCTTTGAAATGGGCTCGTCCTGCTATAAGTGGAGTACTACAACAAGATTAATAATTCAAGAAAGGAAATGCTCATACCTGTTTAAGTGATTAATTGTATTGACTGCATGTCCACAGGGCTCTTGCCAGCAGCATCTTAAAATGGGAGCTTTGTTTCCCCAAGAGAAAAACATGCAAATGTGTCCCGTCTAGTCTATTTCTACCTCTGCCCAGTAACCTCCCTTGGGTGTAATATTAGATGTTAGTACTTTTCTATCCCCTTGCCACTCATTTCAAGAGTAGGACTTTGTAAATGCTTTGTTTTAGCCTCCTGAAGTAAAAAAGGGGTTTATTTTTCTTTACATCTATTTAATGGTTTCTATTTTCGCCAAAAGGTAAGCACAACTGACTTCAAACGCATCTCAAGCCATATCATGGCGGGTTGGTTACTCCGAATCATTAAGGTGAATTAAATGTACGTTACCATCAAACTATAAACTCATTTCTACTTAACTTTGCTTTAGACAGATATAAAACCAAGACTACTCCTTTTATCAGGCTGTTGCAGCACCACAGCTTTCTTTTGTTTTGTTTTTTTCATTTCTGTTTTCTTTTCTTACTTGTAAATGCTTCTAGGTGCTTTCTTGTTCTCTGTGTGTAAAGATACATGAAAAGGTGGCCAGAAAAAAGTCGGTTCGAGGTAGTCACATTCCCTTGCCTGTTTGAGTAGGTGCCTTAAAAATAAGAAACCATTATGAACAGATAACATTTTAAAAATAGTTCCTTTTAGCTTTATGCGCTGGACCCAACTGCAGGTAAGAGCGGTGGGGCGGGCTAAAAGGGATTTCGAGAGACGACCACGAGGGAAAATTAATTATTGCTCAGGTTTTTAAAGATTTTAATGAGATGTAGTTTAAATTATTTTGACATTTTATTGGATTTGTCGTATGTATGCACGTATGTTATCAATGTACACTTTTGCGGCATTTATTAAATGTCAAATGAAGATTTGAACTGAACTGAGTAGACAAGGGCCGGCTTTAGCGCTGGTGGCGCCAGGTGCGACAATGATTTTTGACGCCCCACCCCCAGGACCTCCTCAAAATAGCCCATCTCTCCAGTCATAAGTTATTGCTAAGCACGGCGCCCCCACTGAGCTCAGCGCCCCCTCCACGGGTCAGCGCCCAGTGCGGCCGCACCGGTCGCACTGCCCTAAAGCCGGCCCTAGTCGTTTCTTGGTACGTAGAATATGATATTCATTCATTCATGATCAGCCGCGTATTACTCGTACTAGTAGTAGTAAAAGCCATTCTACTACTATTGGAAGATACAAGGCCGAGCATTTCCTGGACATACCGAGCATTCCTTCCGCCCTGGCTCTCCTGCGGTCCCGTGAAGGTTGCAGGTAGCTGAAGCCAGGCTTCCCGCGGAAGCGCGCTCATGTCACTGAGGTGAGCCTTTATTAGAAAGACAGCACGTCAGGAGAGGCTTTCAGATACTGACTTGTGAAGGGAAGGGTTATCTGCATGTTAAGCGAGTTTATTATGGCTTAGTGATTTGCTGATTGATTTCATTTGCTGTCAGCTACGGCTCTCTTAATGTCAAGTGTCTTTGCATAATTTTGTGAGAAAAGAACGATGAAGTTCTTCAGACTGATGCTGCTTCTACACACTGACCCTGATCTGCCCTGCTCGCCGTGACACTGTAAATGACAGCAGCCGGAGGAACAGAACGCCATGAATATGCAGCTTTAGCACTACATTCAGCATACCTTCAGAATATGGATAAATGCGCAGAAGCGTGGAGAATTCGACGGATTCCACTGCTATCCGCATTGAAATGGAATTAGCAATGTATATAGTATCGGAACTGGCTGCGCATGGACAAAACGAATAAAGGATTTCTACTTTCATCTCGTGGCCAAGAAATATTAAGACTCTCGCGACTATTCTTGTCCATGGTGTTAGTGCGTTTGCGGCCTTGAACTCAGTGCGACTGATTTACCAGAACGCAGGATTAGCAGATGTGACATCACATGCCATTTGAGCCACCCTCCCCCGATGACATCCCGCAAAGTGACGTCGATTGACCTTTGACCCTGGCAAATTCACAGGAAGTTACGTCTGGTGATCTTTGACCCTGGTGGCAGTACAGGAAATTACACCTCCGAAGTAAAAAAGCGAAATATGTGATAATGCTAAAAAAGTGTTACCAGCCATATATTAACTAAGCTGTTGCCATCGGAGTTTTAAGTGCTATGAAAAAACGAAGGGGTCTCTCAAAGGGGCGTGACCGAAGTAAGTAGGGCGTGGCTTAAAATAAGCAAGGTAAAAATCTGTGCTTAGCATAGTGTGTCGCCCCACTGGTATTTTGCTGCTTCTGTTATTGCCTACAGATCTATAATATAACAAGTAACATCACACCTACAACAAGTCAAGACTATTGGGTTTGCCAATGGTTGTTAGTTGCATAAGATAAATAAGCTACAACTATGGGAGCTGCTTCGCCCAGAGAGGAGGACGCTGTGATTGCTGAGTGAAGGGACTGCAAGTCCCAGGTAGCCCGGAGGTTTTGCCCCGCACCTGTGCCTGAGTCTACATCAGCGGCTCCCCCAGAGAGGAGGACGCTGTGATTGCTGAGTGAAGGAATTGCAAGTCCCAGGTAGCCCGGAGGTTTTGCCCCGCACCTGTGCCTGAGTCTACATCAGCGGCTCGCCCAGAGAGGAGGACGCTGTGATTGCTGAGCGAAGGGACTGCAAGTCCCAGGTAGCCCGGAGGCTTTGCCCCGCACCTGTGCCTGAGTTTACATCAGCGGCTCGCCCAGAGAGGAGGACGCTGTGATTGCTGAGTGAAGGGACTGCAAGTCCCAGGTAGCCCAGAGGTTTTGCCCGGCACCTGTGCCTGAGTCTACATCAGCGGCTCGCCGCTCCCGCTCCGCGGGAGCCGCTTCGCCCAGAGAGGAGGACGGTGTGATTGCTGAGTGAAGGGACTGCAAGTCCCAGGTAGCCCAGAGGTTTTGCCCGGCACCTGTGCCTGAGTCTACATCAGCGGCTCACCGCTCCCGCTCCGCGGGAGCCTCTTCGTCCAGAGAGGAGGACGCTGTGATTGCTGAGTGAAGGAACTGCAAGTCCAAGGTATCCCGGAGGTTTTGCCCCGCACCTGTGCCTGAGTCTACATCAGCGGCTCGCCGCTCCCGCCCCACAAGACGCGCGCAGGCGCGCGCCGGGCTAAGCTAAGCCCGGGCCAAGGGCGGGCCCGTCTGAGCCTGTCTGAGACCGTTAATTGTTGCTGACTGCCTTGGCTTAACCCCTTACAATGAGTAAGCGAGATGGGAAGCTGCTGGGGGCTGCCAATGGCGGCAGGGTAGTGGGGACGTTAGACCAATTTATTACAAGGGCAGCCTCAGTGCTCGAAAAAGAGATAGCGATTACCGATCGAAGATTATCCCTAAACCCGCAGTTAAATAAAAGATCTTCCTTGGGTCTACTCGCTTCTGCTCTCTCTCCGGTGCAGTTGGCGGTACATTTTTCTGCGCCCACGATTGTCAAGGAAGTTAGCGGCTCATCGCTCATCCAAGTAGGTCTACCCTCGGAGAGTTCTGTACAAGTACCGGTAGCCGCAACTAATACGATTGTTGGCATGCCCCTACGAACTTCAGCCAGATCTACAAAAAAAACCATTCTTAAAAATAATAAAACCATCCCAGATTCTGCAGCTAAAAGGAAGAGGGGAGGTGGACCTCAAAGGGCGTCAAGTGCGAAAGTGCCGAGGATTAATAACAATGGTGGTTGTGATTTAGCAGCTGAATGTAGTACTCCCGGCAACCGTGTTCCGGTTTCTCCGGACTTTAACTTTTCCTCTTTAGGTGGCCCTAGCCAGAACTCTAATGAGGAAATGTGGAGAAGGCTGGAAAATTTACTATCAACTCTACTATCTCCTATTACATATAGACTGAGCCGGATAGAGGAGCGATTAACTATCATGGAATCCCAGGCTAAGACAGGCCTTTTTGTGCCTGAGGAACTATCTGCCAAATCTAAACCTACTCCTGTGATCCCCAATAGTAATACGGGGCTTTTTATGCCAGACAAGGTTTTAACCGAACGTAAGCCTACAAGCCTGCATGCAACTAAGCCAACTGCTCCTGGGTCATACAAGAATGCAGCCGCAATAATACAATCTAAAACAGTGCCCCTGCACAAGGATGATGCTGATTTGGTGAATATGTCCAGTGAATTTGCAAAATCGATCTTGATAAATTGGGAAGCAGTAAAAACTGTCCCTTAGCCAGCCAAGCTAGTAAATCTATTCTACATCAAGGATTCAAAGGCTTGGGTCAGAACGCAGTGCAAGTTAACGCTCCTTTTGCCCTTCACCTTCCTTCTGCAGCAGCACCTTTAGTGGTCGTCTTGATGAACGTTCCTCCATTGCGGGAAGCGCAGTCAGAAACCACAGACCAGTTGTTATTAAAATCTTTGCACTGGCTTAATAATCGTCTAAAGGATGTTGGGATTTGGGTGGAGGGAGTTGACAAGTACATGATTATGGCAAGACGAATTTCGTGGATTGGCCCCTTGAGGAAAGAAGGGAACGGTGACTGTGTTGTTGTTAATTTTAACAATGTTCACATTACCAGATTTCTTCTGGATAAACTGGGAGGGTTGCCAGGAGGACATATGGACAAAGTGTGTATTTTACCACTAGGGTACTTTTATAAATCTGGGCCATAATTTCCCAACTTGTTTAATTCCCATGGGAAGGATAAGCAATCCCGGGTACCCCTTGGCACAGCTTATAGACCATCAGAGGTTCTACTGACTAATAGGTTTGCTCCACTATCTGATCTAGCCCTATGTGATTGACTACATCTATCAACCCCGATTTGGGGAGAGCACAAGGATAGCCCTCTTATCCTCCCATCAACTTCTTTAAAGGGAATCCATAAAGTAGAGGCTAAAAGCCAGGTGTGTGTGGAATCGGCATTATGCCTGGGAAAGCCTGCCGTTACAATTCCATCCCCAATTTCCCTGCTATCTTGGAATATTGCCGGCTTACCATCTAAAACACTGTCCGCAGATTGGTCTTGTTTTATTGAGGGATACGATATTATTGCCTTTCAAGAGACTTGGTCAGTAGACATGATCTACCGCCCGGGTTATCTAGCTTTCGGTAAAGCGGCTGTCCCAAATAGTAAGGGGAGATCTAGTGGGGGACTGATTATATGGGTAAAGCAACAGACATCGTTTCAAATAGTGGAAGTACCAGTAGTTAGCCCAGATATTCTTGCTATTAAGATCCGTGTTGAGGGCGAGTTAGACTTTATTTTATTTAATGAATATGCAAGAGGGATTGCGGGTGGGAAAGCGTCACCAACTATTGCCCTCCTGGACGAAACCATTAATGACATAGCTGGTCCCAATGCCCTGGTGATTGCTGGTGATTTTAATTGTACATTTGAGCCCCTGGGCCTAGAAGACTATAGCCTCAGTATAGAGGAAGACCAGAACTGGGGGATACCGTCCTTATCATTGCCACCAATAACCAAGTGGACAGAGGCGGTCTTACAATTAAAAAGTTTATCCCTCGGGAGGGGGCTAAGGGCTGCCAATGGGAGATCCCCTTCAGATATAGATGACACCTGTACATTTTCTACTGGGTCTAGAAGAAGTAGAATAGATTACATTCTCATCAGTCTAGAGCTTTGGCCTAGACTTGTGGATATGTCGGTTCACCACAGACCAGAGAGTGACCATGATCCATTAGTACTAACTTTAGCTAGGATGGGGTTGGACCCCACATTGGCAGGCATGGAAACTGCAACAGGAGAAGTAATCATGTCACTAGACTGCCGACGGCTGAAATGGGCCGTGGTTGTAGAAGATGAAGGCATCCTGACGCAGATTAAGGCAGCGGTGGAAGGAACCCTATTAAGGCTCCGCTCACCAGATTCTCCTGGAAAATCCTTCCTAGATTTTAAGGAGGCTCATGAGGATCCATTTGCAAAACTGAAGACACTGTTTACAATAAAAAAGAAACACATTAGGCATTATACAAAAAAATCGGCCAATTGGTACAACGAGGCTTGCGGAGTTGCATTTAAGCACCTTTCAAAAGCTATTAAGAAAGGGGTTCCTCAAGAGGTCAAACTAGCTAGAGTAAATTACAAAAAGGCACAATTAAAGGCGAAGAAGGATTATGATGAGGACAGATGGGTGAGCCTAACTAATGCGAGTAATAGGAAGAATTGGTCAAAATTCTGGCAATTAGTCAAATGGGGCAGTGGTGCGATAGGGCCCACACCGACGAACAATGTACCTCCCGAATTGTGGGTGGAATACTATCAAGCCCAATTTGCCTCTTCGTCGAGTATTTTTACTGACTACCCTGTGGTGAATTCTGATTTTGTCGTAACCTTTGATAAAGGGGAGATAGAAAGGGTCCTGGATGGGGTCCCAGCAGGGAGGGCACCTGGCCCAGACTGTATCCCAGCCGATATCTATAAAAAAGATAGGAAAAACTGGGTTGAATATATTTTTTTCATCATAAATGCCATTGCTAGAGGTGCGCCGATTCCAGAAACTTGGCGTGGGGCCGAAATCATTCCCATATACAAAAAGGGTGACCGTGCCAGACCAGGGAACTATAGGCCGATAAGCCTAATTGATACCCTACAGAAAACAGTTGCCAGACTTGTGTTAGGTAGAGTAAATGAATGGATATTAGATCAGAATGTATTATCTACCTACCAAGCGGGTTTTCGACCCCATGTCAGTACCATCGACCAAGTTTTTAGATTTATGATGACATATTGGAGTACAGTGATTCTAGCAGGGGGAACCCTATATGCAGCATTTGTTGATTTAAAATCAGCGTTTGACTTAGTCCCCCGACACAAGCTATGGGATACACTAAAGGAAGCCGGGATGCCCTCAGAAATTTTAAGTTTTATCATTAAATTGCATGAGGCCAATTATGCACAGGTTAGGTGGGGACAACAGGGTGAATTAACAGACCGCTTCCCAGTTAATAAGGGAGTGCGGCAAGGGTGTGTCCTTGCTCCTATCCTATTCTCCTTGTTTATAAACAAGGTTATTTCGTATTATACTAACTTTCCAACTGATGCTCCAACTCTTGCCAGCTCAAGGGTTCCGCCTCTAATGTTCGCAGACGACACCTTAATTTTATCTAAAACTCAACGTGGCCTGCAACAAGCCCTTGGCAGATTTACAGAGTTTTGCAACGACCATGAACTTGTAGTAAATGTTGATAAAACCAAGTTCATGGTGCTGCATAAATATAAACTCATTAAAGGGAGAGTTGAAATGAATCAAGCACCTCTGGAACAAACTAATACTTTCACCTATTTAGGAGTGACAATGGGTAGGAAGATGAATTGGACTCCCCAGCTAGATGTTTTAGTCCTTAGGCACAATCAGTTAGTAGGTGCCCTACTCAAAGAACATCGACTCTCAAACACTAAACCGGTGGGGCCTGCTTTATCGATTTATAACGGGAAAATCAGAGCTTCTATAATATATGGTGCAGAACTTTGGGGATTTGAAAATGTATCACCCCTAGTTCTTGCACAAAATAAGTTTCTGAGAACATTGACTGCCCTTCCTCAATCAACTCCCATTAAGCCCCTGTTGTCTGATCTGGGATGTACCTCCTTTGATGAGGTTGCAGGATTTAGACCCCTAGCATACTAGAGGAGGCTTCGGACTACACCTGAATTGTCGTCTTATGCCAACGCGCTAATGCATATCAGGAACGCCGATCTGTCCTCTAAAATCAAATGGCTCCAGAATCTTAAGGGTAATTTGTCCGATATGGGGATTCGCCACTTGTGGGAAGATCCTATGGGGAATTTATTTCCCAATAAAAATGAGTACAAGGAACTTTACTAGGCTATGATTACTAAAAAGACACTGTCAGGGGTGAGTAGTAGTTCGCTCACAGGTATTTTTCTGGAGAATAAGCCAGTAATGGAAGCGGAAGCTTACAGGAATTTGATTGCAAAACCTGGTGATAGGAAACTATATCACCAATTCAGAGTGGGCACTCTTCCTATAAGATCATTCACTGCAAAGTGAAATAAGGTTTATGATACCAATTGTCCTCCGTGCCTATCCCAGGTTGAGTCGATAACCCATGTACTGTTTGTGTGCCCGACCTATGACGGCCCCCGTCGAAGGTGGCTTAAGCCACTGTGTTCTAATCTAGGTACCAGATCCTGTATGACGGCTCTGCGTATTCTGGTAACAAATACAAGTCCAGATATTGTGATGGCAATGGCAACATTTCTTAGCTGGCTTTGGGCACAGAGAAGGAAAAATCTAGAGGCTGGTCTGGTATCTGTACATGCTATCTGATTACCTTACTGGTATGAAGGCATCCTTTGGTCAAAAAGTGTAGGAATTAGTTTTATGGATGTACTTGTATTTTTAACCTAGTCAATAATGTCAGGAATTCGATGTAGTTGTTATTAAATTCTTTCTTAAGGAATGTAAGTTTTTAGGGTGCCATTTTTTTTGTGATATTTTATGATACTTTTATGTTTGTACTGTGTCTTTTATGGTTGTAAATTATCGAATAAAGACTATTGATTGAGAAATAAAAATGTTACCAGCCATATATTAACTAAGCTGTTGCCATCAGAGTTTTAAGTGCAATGAAAAAACGAAGGGGTCTCTCAAGGGGGCGTGACCGAAGTAAGTAGGGCGTGGCTTAAAATAAGCAAGGTCAAAATCTGTGCTTAGCATAGTGTGTCACACCCACTGGTATTTTGCTGCTTCTAATATTGCATACAGATCTATAATATAACAAGTAACATCACACCTACAACAAGTCAGGACTATTGGGTTTGCCAATGGTTGTTAGTTGCATAAGATAAATAAGCTACAACTATGGCTTGGGTGTATAGAATATTGAAAATGCTTCAGTTCTAAAATGATGAGACTGTGAAAGAACTATAATGAGTCTCTTTGAAGTACCCTCAAAGGCAGTGAAGGGTGGCACTGCTGCAGATGTAAGATTTATTTTACCCTGAGTGCAAAAATGGCGAGCCCGATACAGACCTGTTTCGGCACCTGCTTTCTAGAACTGCCGGTGCTGAGCACTGGCATGACCTGGCCCACTCAAAGCCCTGGTTGCCATGATATGCCGGGCGAGTGGCCATTATAGATAAGAAGCACAGACATTTCAGGCTGTCATAGATGAGCTACAGTCATCACCTTCCTAAATTTTGCTTAATTTGTGCAAGCACAGCCTCAAATGCCCTGAGACAGCTTTATTTGCTAATCATAACCATGAATTACGCACAACCATATTATGCTTAGACATAACATCAAGTGCCCAGACAAGCCAGTAAAGGGCTGGCAGAGCATCCACATGCCAACACAGAACCACAAAAATGGCCAGCCATGCCCAGTGCTATCTGATATGAGCAACATAATCAATTAGAGGCTAACCCGTGGTAGAGCACTTGTGGCGGCTAGCCTTCTCAGAGCCAGTCTGCAGACAGGCTGCCCCGACCCAACCACAGGCATAAAGGTGGGTACCAAAAGCAGAAATTAAGTATACACATGATTTGCAATCCTTTGCCCTGCTCCCATCGTAACATATCGCGTACAAAGGAAACCTTGATGGCTGTAAGAGCGAATTTACCAGAGTCATTAATTCATGTATAAATGCTTTGTTTTATATAGCAGGAATATTCAATGTAGAACCAGGAGGTCTAAATCCAAGCCAGATTTTTAGGATAAGAAATTAGTAAGCAAATCAGTTGCATGTATATTTATTTTATGTGGATATCATCAAAATCTGACGTGAATCTGACCCTAAACTGATCTATGCTGGCTGCTTCTGATATACATGAATTAAATTAGCCATGTATATATCAAACACCACACACTGGATTGCTCATTGGTGCTGAATTATAAGGTGTTACCCAACAGAACGCATTATTTTATTCTAAACCTGTGCAACAAGACATAACACCCTTGTGTGCATCATGCATCACCTAGCTCAATCACACGTGTTATCTTATACCTTTTTGAAAAAAGTGCATCCAACTCTCTGGCACCTGGGTTCACTAAGCCTCATCTGAAATTTGTTATTGCCCCATCTCATGTGTGTGCACAGAGATCACACATTAAGCTTTGCGCACACAGCCCCATCTCATCTGCGTACACCTTGCCTCCTAACTATTTGCAACTACTCATATCACATGCATATACATACCTTCCTAGGTGTACCTAGAAATTCCTCACCTCTGCACCTAGCCCTCACTTGTCTACCTGGCAGAATCTCACCTCTGTGTACGTAGCCCCTCTGATATGTTTGCAGAGGCATACCTTGGCAACTCAGAGTTAAATTAGGCAAATCAAGATTGCTGGGATCATCTAGCTCCTCTCACCTGTAAGCACATGGACCCATCTCTCTCATGTGCACTTAACCCCACTCCTATCTGTGTGCGTCTAGCCGTTGCTCCTTTTGGCATTACCAAACACTTCTCAGATGCAGCCCTTTAGCACTTCTTAGCTGTATGCATATAGCACTCTATTACCTATTTACAACAACCCCTCTCCTTTTGCCTGTGTGCACCTAGGCTCACTCAACCTGTATGCATAAATCTCCTCATTTGGTTACACCACATGCCCTCACATATTTGCATCTTGTATTATTCCACCTGTGTGCAAGTAGTTCTCACTAGCGTGCCTGAGCCTAATATCCTTTCATTTGTGGGCATCTAATCTGATGGAGACTTCTACTGGCATATTTCTTACCTTAGAATATTCCCCAGGTGTTAGATTGGATCCTGAAATGTTTGGTGAGCAGTACCCCTGCACGCGGTAGGTAGCCTCATTCGGCTCCGAGTGGTGCTGGAGTGTTGTCCCCTCCGAAAGTGATGTGTGCGGTGCGCATTTATTATTATTTATTTTTATAGGTGCCACCCAAGCACGCTGATGTCAGTTTTTTTCTTTCCACGCCAGTCAGAGCAGATTCGGAGAACGGCTACTCCCATTCACTTTTTGACTGACATTCTTTTGACCCTTTGTCAAAGATTGTATGAGATTTTGCCTCCTGGTGTGAAGGAGTTCCACCGGAAAGTCAGGTTTTGAACCATACAGCACCTGTTATCAGCAGATGTTGGTGACCGACCCACAATTGGTTTGCCTGTGGTGTCTTGGGCGAGACCGCGACACCAAGACATGCGAGGTCTGCTGCACCATGCATCCTAAGGCACTGAAGGAGTGCTCCCTCAAGCTCCTCATCACCCAACTTCGATTGACTCCTTGACGCTCCAGGTCTCAGGCACGTGGAAGGTACAAAGATCATTCGGAAAGTTGTACCTGGCGATTGTCGTCCCACTCCAAATCATTGGGGAAGTCCAACAAAAAGAAAAAAGTCAAAGAGGTCTCCGACTTTACCGCACAAGCCTTCTGACGAGTCACGGGGCCCGTTGGTACTCTAGGCAGAGCTCTGTGGTGGAGCCTCCGCCTGGGCCATTTCCTCGCCTCCCTGAACTTCCGGGAGCTGGTGCAACCACCGCCCAACTTAAGGAATTTTATGAGGTGATGCTCCTCATTTTTGGGTGGCCTGACCCCTCCATTATGCCCTTGTGCCCCACAGGTACGGGTGGGCCCCTATTGGACTTCCACTGGCGGGTTCACCCTCAGCACCAGTCGGCCCCAAAGATCCATTGACAGAATCGGAGTGCCGCAGGTCGAGTGACCTTCCCCAGCACCCGTTCCAGTGTCGAAACGTACGGCGGCACCAACGCCCACCAGTGATACCACCCCCATCATCATTCTCGACTCCGATATGGAGTCGGACAGGTGGCATCCGATGCCAGCTCTGGCGCCGACCAGGGCAGACTCCTCATATGAGAGCCAGTGTCTTATTCATATGACAGCCAACAGATACACTGGGGTTTGATCCTATAAAGCCTGGGTAGGAAATGGATCAAGGAAACAAAAAGAGATCAGAAAATGCCTCCCACAGGCTAGCAATCATTGTTCTTTGAACTTACTCAGAACAGCATTTTAATCCTGTGTGTAAATCTGAATTATTAGATACTTTAAATCTTTCAATACAAAAATTAGTACACACAAAACACCTCATGGTACATACATTGTTTCCAAATTAAGAGTAAACAGAAGAACATGCATGAATCACTTTGACAAACAAACAAACATCAGTCCACAATCACAAAAACACATAAAGACACAAATTAAGGAAATCAAAGGTAATCAACTTGCGTCCAGAGCCAACAAACAAAGAAGATCTCAGAAGCCACCTCACTTGGGTAATATTGAAGTTAGATCTAATAATAGTTCATGAAAATCCAAAAGGTTTACGATGAAGAGTGGAAAAGGTTTATTAAGATCCAAATTCCCTTATGCCAATGTTCATTACTTTTCAAAAGTTTTTATTGAGTTTTTATTGAGTATCTCTTTGTTCAAATGGGAAAAGGCCAGTCCACCTCTCTCACATCTGCACTCGCCGATGCATTTTGACCTCAAAATGAGGGGTTAATTTTACCGTAGGTCATCATCAGGGCAGTAATTTTTATTATCGGTTTGCTATCAATGTGCAGAAGTCACACCTGACTCTCTTTCAGATGCTCCCTTTCATCGGAGCTGTTCTGGATAGGGTGCAGATTCCGGATTATCCTCTTGAGCGGTGACTCCAGGATATTCAGGCTAAAATACTGATGATTCAGCTTCTATCCTGGATTTCGGTGAGACTGACTGAGGCTGCTGGGCTTCATGGCCTCCTGCATCCAGCTAGTGACTACTGCCTGTTGGTGTATGAGAGCTCTGCAGTGGGATCTGAAGCTCCAGTGGGTGCTGCATCAGGGGAATCTCTCCAAAATGGTCCAGATCTCGGAGGGAACTACAAAAGACCTGCAGTGGTGGCTAATAACCTGTGACTGGCCTAGAGACTGACCCCTCTGTCTACCCGAACCAGAGCTGACTGTAGTGACATATGCATCAATCCTGAACCAAGGTGGCCACCTGTGAGAGATGAGATCAAAGGTCTCAGGTCCCCTGCAGAGCCCAGGTCCACATGAACCTTCTGGAGGTGATGGCAGTTTATTTGGCATTCAATGACTTCCTTCCATCCATCAAGGGAATGCTAGTTAAGGTGCTCGTTCACAACACCACCACCATATGATATTGCAATAAACAGGGCACAGTGGGTTTGTGGACCCTGTGCAAGGAGGCCCTGTGTCTCTGGTTTTGGCTGGCTCAGTGAACGCTAGGGAGAAGGACAAACTCAGCCACCAGTGCATTGCCGATCACGAATGGCGACTACATCCAGAGTTGGCACAATGTCTCTTCCACGTATGGGGAACTCTTTGGCTCAATCTGTTCGCCACCACCAAGAACGCGCAATGTCAGCACTTCTGCGCATTGTCGTTTCTGAAGCGGTTCTGGCTCTTAGATGCCTTCCGTCTTGAGTGGAATTTGAGGCACCCATATGCCTTTCTGCTGATACCACTCATTCCCCGACTTCTTAACAAGATCAGGTCCGACTGGGCCCAATCCATTCTAGTAGCTCCAGATTGGGCACTGAGAGTATGGTTCTCTGATCAGGCTGGCTGTACGGGAGGATTCTCTGTTGTAGCAACAGAGCAGGTCCCACACCGAAATCTGCACACTCTCCACCTTCATATGTGGAGATTGAACAGTGCTAGCTGAAGATTCTCGATCTTCCTCCCGAGGTCTGTGATGCCATCTTGGCAGCCTGGTGTCCCTTCACGAAAACTGTATACGTCTTCTGCTGGGATAAATTTGGGGCTTAGTGGCCTTCCTGCCAGGTGGACCCCATTTCTGCACCACTGTCAAAGGTGTTAGTTTGTTTTATCTTTAGCTCCACAAAGCCTTGCCCTGGGTACTGTTAAGGGTTATTTGTCGGCTATTTCGGCTATCATGCAGTTGCAGATTAACACTCCCTGTTCAAGTCATCTGTTGTAACTCGTTTTCTGGAAGATTTGCAACACTTTTTCCCTTCTACCCCCTTCATGATGCCCCTGTGGGACCTCAATCTGGCCCTTAACTTTCTCATGTATTTCCCCTCCGAACCCCTACACACCTGTTCACTGCAGCTTTTGACTATTAAAACAGTTTTCCTAGTGGCCATTACATTAACCAGGAGAGTCAGCGAATTTCAAGCTCTCTCAGTTCTCCCTCCATACATCAGCTTTTTCCTGATAAACTGGTTCTTTGGACGCATGCCTCTTTCCTGCCAAAAGTTGTCGCCCCATTTCATTTCAGTCAAAGCATCACTCTGCCTACATTTTTTGCTCCATCTCATCCTTCCAAGTAGTTGGAGAGACTCCATCACCTGGTGGCGAAGAGAGCTCTCTTTACATTTATCGCACCAGTTCTTCATTGAGTTTACTGGAGTGAAAAAGAGCAAAGCTGTGCAGAAGTGGACTATATTTCAATGGATCGTACTCTGAATTAAGATCTGCTATGTATTAGCTATGATGCAGCCTCCTGAGAGCTTCAGGGTCCATTCCACCAGGTCCGAGGTTGCTAATACTACTTTTGCATGCGGGGTACCTGTCCTGGACATCTGACAAGTCGCTACATGGGCATCACTCCCAGCTACGGCCAGGGTAGGTGAGACTGGTGGAGCAGGGTGGGGGGGAGTCGACAGATGACGACGAGCGAAAATAAAATAAAAAAAGAGAAACCACTTACCTAGCACTCGCCGCATTGCCGACTCGGCGATGTGGCGAGCGCAAGGTAAGCATTTTTCTTTTTTTATATTTTTGCTTTTTGTCGTCTGTCGAGTTCCCCTCACCCCGTCTCCCCTCCCCACCACTCTTACCTGTACCGGCCACGGCTGGTTACTCCACTCGTTCACAAAGCACTACTGCTTGGTCAAGTCTGTTAAGACAGACATTTTGCAAGTTCGGTTCTAGCAGATTTTCTGGTTTGAGCCAGTTCACAGACCCACCTCTGGGGGGGCATTGCTTGGGTACCTATTGTAAGGTGAGGAATCTGTGGTTATAAGTCTCTATCAGTAGAACAAATTACTTACCTTTGGTAATGCCTTTTCTGGTAGAGACTCTTGCTAACCACAGATTTCTCATCGATCCTCCCATTCGCTCTGCTTTGCGAACTGAGCTCTTCACTTTAAAGATCACATTAGACACTGCACACTAGTCAAACATAGTTTTTTTATGTGGCTCTGCGTTTTTAGTGCAGAAATAGTCATAGAAAAACAAATGTCAGCGCGCCGGGGTGGGGCTTATATGGGCATATGGCACTTCTGACAAGGCAGATGCAGAGACGATCAATGCCTGCTACCAGTGTGCAGAGGTACTACACAAGATTTTCCAGATTCAGTTTGATGCCTGGGGAATATTCTAAGGTGAGGAGTCTGTAGTTAGATACAGTCTCAACCAGAAAAGGCATTACCAAAGGTAAGTAACATGTTCTTCATGGCTTAGAATCCTCAACCTGCCTTATATGAATTTTGAATCCCTGTGCTCACCCTCTCATCTTGCTGATACACTCTAATAATCTGTTGTACCTCAATGGATCATCTGTTATCTCAAAACTTCCTACTGCCAAGAGTCATAAACTCACAGACATCCGTCTAGCCAATCTGCTCCCTCCTTTGTGACTCAGTTCACCCCCCACCCAGCTAACAGCTTATCTGAAAGAAACACGTTAGTTAGATTCCTCACCTTAGAATATCCCCAGGCGTCAGACTGGATCCGGAAGATTTTTCGTCAGCAATACCCCTTGCGCGTCGCTAGGCGTCGTCTGCGGCTCCGCGTCCGTCGTCGGCGTCGTGCGCCGGAATGACGTCGTCGGAGTACTTAGACGCCGCCCTCGCGCGCTGACGTCAGTTCTTCTTTTTTCCGCGCCAGTAAGCGCAGATCCGGGAGAGCTACCCCTTTAGTCAATTTTTGACTAACTTTTTTGATCCTTTTTGATCGTGTCTCAACACCGGTGCCGGTAGGATGCCTGGGTTTAAAGCCTGTACGGACTGTAACCGATTGATGTCGGTTACGGACCATCAGCGCCGGTGTCTTTACTGCTTGGGCCTTGATCACGACGCGGAGTCGTGTTCGGACTGCAAGGCCCTGACCTCGAAGGCTAGACGGGAGCGGTCCCGTAAGCTTCTCGAGATCCGCCACTCGGCTCCGCGCGCCTCTCGATCCCGGTCCAGGAGGAGGTCCAAGGATCGGTCGCGGAGCCGCAGCCGACGTCACCATCGGTCGTCGGGATCCAAGTCTTCGGGTAAGTCGAAGCATTCCAAGAAGTCCAAGAAGCGACACCGCTCTTCGGGCTCCCCTCGCCGGTCGCGCGACTCGGCCGAGGGTCAGGGTGGTTCCACCCCCGCGGCTCCGGCGGAGCCGCAGGCGCCGCGCACGTCCCCATACCCTCCGGTCCCTGGGACTAACGCGACGCCGGCGGAAGTCAGTGCCTTCCTCTCGACCTTGAGGAACCTGGCTCCGCCGTCGGCGCCCGCTGGTGCGCCTTCGGGCCCCGCGGACCCGACTGGGCTGCCTTGCCTGCCGGTGGCTCCGGCCCCGGCGCCGTTGACGGCTCCGGCCTCGACGCCGCGGGCGCCCGAGGGACCCGTTCTCGAGTCCCCGTCGACGCCGGTCGACCTCGTCACGCCTCCTCCGCCGGCGTCGACTCCGGTTCCACCCCCGACGCCGACGTCGACTCCGCTCGACGTCGGGCCCCAGTTCAGTCCCACTCCGGGCCCGGCGCCGGTCCGGCGTCGATGGACGCCGAGAACGGCGCCGCTAGAGACACATTATGTCTACCGCTCGGCTCCGTTACTTTCTCCTCTATACCAGGAGTCGGATGATGGGGACAACTGGGAGGGATCCGAGGATCCTATGGCCACTCAGGCTCAACTGTCCCAGGACTGGGCAGATGAACTGGGGGAGGCCAGTGGCCTGGACACCTCTCCAGACACTGGATTTGTCTCTCCTCCGACTGTGGCTTCGGAGGAGGGCGCTGCCTTCTCTGTGGTGCTGCGCAAGGCGGCCGCAGCCCTTGGGCTCGAGCTGCCTGCCGTGGCTGTGAGGACTAACGTCCTTACTGAGGTGCTTCAGTCTGCAGCAAGCTCCACTGAGCCTCTGCTGCAATTCAATGAGGCCCTCATTGACGTTCTGCAGGGCACCTGGTCCAAGCCCTCCACAGTCCCTCCTGTGGACAGGAACGTCGCCAGGCGCCACCGCCCTGCTCCGGGCGACCCCAGTTTTCTGTCCCAACACCCTACCCCTGAGAGCCTGGTTATCCAGGCCTCCACCTCCCAATCCTCTTTCCCGACCGCCCCGCCGGACCGGGATTCCAAGAGACTAGAACAGTTTGGCAAGAAGCTGTTCTCTTCCCTTAGTTTGGGCCTGCGGTCTTTGAACACCGCTTGTCTCTTGGACCGTTATTCCCACTCTCTGTGGGATGCGGTGGAGGACGCGCTGCCCCTGTGTCCGGAGGAGGTCCGGACACGACTTACCCAGGCTCTGGCCGATGGGAGGGATGCCGCGTGACATGCTATACGTTGTGGGCTTGACACCACGGACTCGCTGGGTAGGGCCATTTCCACCACAGTGGCGCTTCGACGTCACGCCTGGCTGCGGTCCACGTCATTTTCAAGCGATGTCCAGAGCACTCTCATGGACATGCCGTTTGATGGCACTCGCCTGTTTGGCGAGAAGGCGGACAGTGCGCTGAACCGCTTTAAGGACTCCCGGGCTACGGCCAAGTCCTTGGGCCTCTCGGCCCTCGGTCGCAATCTTCCGCTTTTCGCCCCTTTCGTGGCCAAGGAAGGGGTGCCTCCTCACGTGCGCCTAGCCACCAGCCGCAGAACCAACCTGCGCGCGGTCGCGGACGTGGTTTCCGCCGAGGCGGATCTGGAGGACGACGAGGTCAGCCCACATCCACCCCGGCAGCATCCGCCTCAAAGCCTTCCTAGTCCGAGCTTTCAGGCCCATTCCACGCCAGTGGGCGGCAGAGTTCGCCATCACCTGCTCCACTGGCAGTCCATCACATCGGACAGGTGGGTGCTGCAAATCGTCCGAAGGGGCTACTCCCTCCCCTTCGAGACGACCCCTCCAGCCATGCCACCGCAGCACCAAGGGGGCCGTCGAGCGCGTTCCGAGTCCAGAAGTAGGTCGTGGTTGTTATTCCCACTACTTTCTGGTTCCCAAGAAGGGCAAAGGGGGTCTACGCCCTATCTTGGACCTTCGGAATGTCAATGCCTTCCTCCGGAAGGAGAGGTTCAAGATGTTGACTTTGGCTCAGGTTCTAGCTGCCCTAGACCCCGGAGACTGGATGGTAGCGTTGGACTTGCAGGACGCATATTTCCACATCCCCGTCCTGCCGGCCCACCGGCGTTACCTGCGGTTCACGGTGGGCCAAGAGCACTTTCAGTTTACCGTGCTCCCCTTCGGCCTCACCAGTGCCCCTCGGGTGTTCACGAAAGTGATGGCGGTGGTCGCAGCTCATCGGCGCAGATCAGGGGTTCCAGTCTTCCCCTATCTCGACGACTGGTTGTTGAAGGCGGGCTCGCCCCAGGCAGTCGTCTCCCACCTCCAGACTACGGCGGATCTCCTGCATTTGCTGGGGTTTTCCATCAACGTGCCGAAGTCCCACCTGAGTCCCTCTCAGAAGCTCCTTTTCATCGGAGCGGTTCTCGATTCGGCGCAGTTCCGGGTCTATCCACCGGAACAGCGGGTCCGGGATATACAGGCCCTGATTCCCATCTTTCGGCCTCTATCCTGGGTTTCGGTCAGGCTAGTGTTGCGGCTTCTGGGGCTGATGGCCTCCTGCATCCTACTAGTGCATCACGCCAGGCGGCGCATGCGGGCTCTGCAGTGGGACCTGAAGTTTCAGTGGGCCCAGCATCACGGCAACCTGTCTGACCATGTCTTGATCTCGGAGGGCACTGCACAGCAGTTGCAGTGGTGGCTCACGGACCGCGATTGGGTCATGGGCAGAAGCCTCTCCCTTCCCCAACCGGAGCATGTCGTAGTGACGGATGCGTCCCTCCTGGGATGAGGTGGCCATATGGGAGAGGTGGAGATCAGAGGCCTCTGGTCTCCGGCGGAGTCTCGTCTCCACATCAACCTGTTGGAGTTGAGAGCGATCCGGCTTGCACTGAAAGCCTTCCTTCCCTCTGTCAGGGGCAGTGTCGTGCAGGTGTTCACGGACAACACCACCGCCATGTGGTATTGCAACAAACAGGGCGGGGTGGGGTCGTGGACCCTTTGTCAGGAGGCTCTGCGCCTCTGGACGTGGCTGGAACACCAGGGCGTCACCCTAGTGGTTCAACATCTGGCGGGCTCTCTGAACGCCAGAGCGGACGAACTCAGCCGCCGGTGCATGATGGATCACGAATGGCGTCTGAACTCCGAAGTGGCGAAAGGTCTCTTTCAGCAGTGGGGAGAGCCTTGGTTAGATCTATTCGCCACCGAAGAGAACGCGCAATGTCAGCAGTTCTGCGCGTTGGAATTTCCAAGGCGGCACTCGCTCGGCGACGCTTTTCATCACAAGTGGAGTTGCGGTCTGTTGTACGCCTTTCCGCCTATACCACTTCTGCCCAGAGTGCTGAAGAAGATCAGGCACGACCGGGCCCAAGTCATCTTGGTGGCTCCGGATTGGGCACGAAGGTACTGGTATCCCGAGCTACTCAGTATGTTGACCGATCCTCCGATACGTCTGCCCCTTCGGGAGGATCTTCTGTCGCAGCAGCAGGGGACGGTCCTCCACCCGAACCTGTCCAGCCTCCACCTCCATGCGTGGAGATTGAGCGGCGGCAGTTGATGCCATTTGACTTGCCTCCTGAAGTCTGTGATATCATTCTGGCAGCCAGGCGTCCCTCCACAAAGACGGTATACGCCTGCCGGTGGAACAAATTTGTGGCATGGTGCACAGCAAAGGCTGTGGATCCCCTTTCCGCCCCTCTTTCTGAGGTTCTCCTCTTTCTTCTTTCTTTGGCCCGGCAGGGCTCTGCCCTGGGCACCCTGAAAGGTTATCTTGCTGCCATCTCTGCCTTCTTGCGGCTTCCTGATCAGCCTTCTCTTTTCAAGTCCCCTGTGGTTACACGCTTTCTTAAAGGCATTACTCACACGTTCCCTCCTGTCCCGTTTGTAATGCCTCAGTGGGACTTGAATCTTGTCTTGACATTCCTGATGTGCGCTCCCTTCGAGCCTCTTCACAATTGTCCTCTTCGTCTTCTGACTCTTAAGACTGCTTTTCTGGTAGCCATCACCTCGGCTAGACGGGTGAGTGAGCTCCAGGCTTTATCTTCAAAGCCTCCTTTTCTGTCTGTTCATCCGGACAAGGTTGTCCTTCGGCCTCGTCCCTCCTTTCTTCCGAAAGTGGTGACTCCATTTCATCTTGGGCAGTCTGTCACCTTGCCCACCTTCTTTCCGCCTCCGCATCCTTCCAAAGAGGAAGAGAGGCTCCACCGTCTGGACCCAAAACGTGCGCTCTCCTTTTATTTGGACCGCACAAAGCAGTTCCGGGTGGACGACCAACTTTTCGTTGGATATGTGGGTGCTAAGAAGGGGAAAGCGGTGCACAAACGGACCATCTCTCGGTGGGTCGTTTTGTGCATCAAAATTTGTTACTCCTTGGCAAAAAAGGACCCTCCTGTTGGGCTGCGCGCCCATTCCACTCGGGCCACAGCGGCTACTACTGCTTTGGGACGGGGTGTCCCTTTGCAGGACATCTGTCAGGCGGCGACGTGGGCTTCGCTACACACGTTTGCCAGGCATTATTGCCTTGACAGCCAAGTCCGGAGGGATGGCTTCTTTGGCCGTTCTGTCCTCCAGGACTTTCTGGTGTGATCTTGGTTCGCAGACCCACCACCGGGGATGGTATTGCTTGGGTATCTATTCTAAGGTGAGGAATCTAACTAACGTGTTTCTTTCAGATGAACAAGTTACTTACCTTCGGTAACGATGTATCTGTAAGAAACATTAGTTAGTTAGATTCCTCACCGACCCACCCATCCTCCCCGTTCTGCGAACTGACATCTAGGGTTAAGGTTATCCTTTTCAGGCCCCTAGATTTTATTTTTGGCACCAGTGTCGGTCTTTGCATGGCTCTGCGTTCCTGGCGTGGAAGGCTATGTACAAGAACTGACGTCAGCGCGCGAGGGCGGCGTCTAAGTACTCCAACGACGTCCTTCCGGCGCACGACGCCGACGACGGACGCGGAGCCGCAGACGACGCCTAGCGACGCGCAAGGGGTATTGCTGACGAAAAATCTTCCGGATCCAGTCTGACGCCTGGGGATATTCTAAGGTGAGGAATCTAACTAACTAATGTTTCTTACAGATACATCGTTACCGAAGGTAAGTAACTTGTTCATTAAAACAACTCACCACAATTAATCCCTGTACTCTTCTCACTTCATGGTGTTTCCCAAGATCAAGTTTCTAAGACCTAAGGAGAATATTTGCACTGCGTGGGGCGTGTCATTTACTCTGTATGATACCTGACCACTGCAACATCAAGGACACTGAAAAGAGACTTACAATTACCCATTCTGAAGAGCTTTAAAAAAAACTTGTATTCATCAGTATACATATGTATTTGAGGAGGTCCAATCAAGATAGACTCATTTTCTTACACACAACCATGATATTTGGAATCAAACCCCCCCAAAAAAGCTCAACAGTTTTTTTGAAGTGGCTGCAGATCCAAGGAGGCATGAGACAGGCCACAGATGGGAATTCAAATATAGTCAGAATACTCACAATAACATATACCCTAATGGGATGGGTCAGAGCATTTTGAGTGATCTGCTAAAACATCAAAATGGTCAACACGATTATTTAAGGGACCTCTCGCTTACTGTTAGATCATGGCAGTCCTCTCCCAGACTAAGTGCGATTTGCCCTAGCCCTTCTACCACTACTTAAGCAACATGGCAGCTTAGATTCGGCCGTGCTTGTCAAAGTCCAAACACCACAATAGCCGCATTTCGCTAAGGAACCACATAGATATTGTCCTACTGTTGAAGCCCTCCTTGAAAGTTGAGCATTTTGAACAAATAGGGGTGAGGCACAATCACACATCTCAACCAGTTCCAGACTCCCAGTGAAAGAAAGCCAGGCCACCTGTGAAGGTGTTTAAGTGATGTTGTTCTGCCCCAAAACAATATACCCTTGACACACAAAAACACAATCTGATTGTCAAAAATTATTGCCATTTATTTGCATAAAGAGAAACATGATTTGGAGATTGCTATTTCTGGGATACAGATTTCTCTACAAAAATGCAAACACAAGGAGGACAGGATTGCTTAATTGAAAAAAAGTGGTGCGGGTTTGCCCAGAAATACATGGCATATTCATCTTTCATTGTTCAATCAGCCCAGGCATTTTCTTCATTTTCACAATGATCTATTGACCACACAGTTGGGACACCACTTCCACCCAGATAAAGCCCTCGGATCGGCCTACACCTCCAAATAGTACTCCAGAAATATTCTTCAACGGACACTTCAGACTTTTGGTGGACACACCGATTGATAGGACTGCAATTGAGCGATTTGAAAACTTGTTTGTCTTGGTATTTCCCATCTCGCGAGTGTTCCAACACATACAGCCGAAGACACCTCTGAGCCGGTGGTCTCTCACAGGATAATCTCATCAATCTCTTAGTTCAACTACTGTATTGGTCTGGCTACTCGTTGGCCAGTTTTCTGTCCAACCTGCTGTGTTGATCTTAATGGTGTCATGAGTTCATTTTACAACCTATTCCAATCAGAAAGTTCAACAACAGAAGCAAGGGTCCATTTGAGGAAACATAAAAAGCAATTGTATCGGAACATCCTGAGTAGCTTTACTGATCATACTGGCAATGTGAAATGAAAACTCAAAACAGAATCCTCGGCCAACAACAAATGCTAAACCAGTTAAGTGAGTTAACTGAAATTGGACACAACAAGCAATCATAAAATAGTATGAAATTCTTTCCAAACTCATTCATAATGGTGGGCAAGCCAATAAACTAACGGAGAGCCCAGCCAGAGCTGAGTCAAGAGTTTGGCTTCGCTCTAGGAGTCTATCCACGAGCCAACCCAGGAAAATATTTCGCATGAACATTATGCATCCAACATCATGCAGTAAAAGTCATGCAGTAAACCTCTTCAAAATTCAAAAACGTGTACTTCTTTAACAAGTGGAATCATTTTACCATAGTACATTAAATGATATCACTGCACTGAGAGTGAATTACTCAAAGTGGAAGTTTTTAAACATGACATTAGATACATTCATGCTCCCTGTCCCCCCTGACGACAATGCCATAAGTGAACTAAGACTATTGACCTGCCCAATGCCACTGACACCCGAGGGTTTCAACAGATGCGTCAAGCTAAATCCATAGCATCTGCTAGACAAGTTTAAGGAAGATGTGACGCTCTGACGGGCACTGCCACTGCCCTTGTTAGGCAGAGCGGCTCTGTTCAAAATGATGGCCTTGCATAGATTTCTGCCGACCCTGCAGGACAACCATTTGGTGTACCTGCAAACTTCTTCTGGAAACTGGAGGTAGAACTGTGGCTGCTATTGTAGGATGGAGGCCCCCATGCATTTCACCACAAAAACTGACCAGGGGAGTATGTAATGGGGGAATAGCCCTGCCACACATCAAAAAATACTATTGGACTGCCGAAGTGGGACCAGTAAATGACTGGGTGTACGCGGCCCTAGATGAATCGGCAGTAAGGGTAGACATATATAATGGGAGACAGGGTATACCCTGCAATGCTATATGAGGCAAAACCAAAGGGACACAACTGACCCACACAGAAACAGTGGTGGTGGCCTGGAGAGAGATGACAGCATACCTAGGGTGGAAAGGTAATCTAACACACTGCATGCCGCTCTGGTAGAGTGACATACTTAGAACGGTGGGCAACCTGGAAGTGTTCAGAAATGGGACCTGTGAGGTTTCTCGAAATTGGGTGGCCTGTGGAAGGTGGGGGGTGCAATCCCTTTTGAGACCCTCAAGAAAGCTTATCAATTAGCGAACTCAGAAAAATACAGACACCTGCAAGTTAGGCACGCCCTGCTCTCACATATCAAAAAAGGGACCACATCGGCCAAGTCGGCTCTCCTAGAGGACAGGTTGCTGGCAGACCCCCTGACTAAAGGCACAGTGTCACTGGCCTTCCAAAAAGATACAAAATAACTCCCAAGACGTCCTCCAGAAATTGAAGACGGATTGTGAAAAAGATCTGGGTGAATTTGAGGAGGTGGAATGGAAGGAGGCACTTCGGGACCAGCAGGAAATTTGCAGTAAGACAAGCGTTGCAATTTGTACTGCTCCATATTCTACATAAATTGTACATAAAATGGGTAAGAGTAACTCTCAGACGTGCATAAGGGAATGCACCTAAGAAGGATCTTTCATTCACATTGTTTGAGAATGTCCGAAGATACAGTGCTATTGGTCGGAGCTTGAGCAATGCATGGCACACGTGCCTCGTCTGTCAATTTAATGGACGGCTAAGTGGTTTGTGTTAAATATTTGGGCAAATGAGAAAGCACCAAAATACTCTATATTATGGATGGCACACCGGCCCTGGCCATTGAGTCGGACTATCCGCGGGGGGAAGGGGGGTCTTGGTGGGGCGGTGCACATGGAAAATACTGCAGTTGCTTTTGTTACAGGGGGCCGATATTGCAGCTATGCTGCAAAACCGCCCACTCAGGGGTCCAAAACCGGCCCCCACCCTAGCATCTCACTGGGGAAGCGCCTGGTGCCCGCTAAGGTCTGTCTGGCCCTGGATGGCACTGGGCTTGGTTGTGGCAAAACAAAGCATCGCTATACGATGGGTACTGGGACGGAGCCAGACGTTGTTGACTAGGAAAGGGATATGGACTGAGGCATGCTAAAAGAGAAGGTCGTCAACGATGGTCTGCCGCAAGAAATGGGGGTCGATATCGAGTGCATGGAGGTCTTATTAAGGGCTCTAGTGGTACATACTGAAATCATAAGACTGTTATATAAACCTTTCCCCTGGAAAATGGAGATGGAAGGGAAGGAAGATCTTGGGGTTGAAGTAATGAAAGTCAGCGGTGAGATTAAGCCCTTTTTGATACCTCGGAAAACAAAAATGTTGGTGACAAACTGTTGTTGTAATCATTTGCAAAAAAATGTAATAAAAAGATTTAAAAAAAAAAAATAAGTGAACTAAGAGTGCACCCTACATGTGGCCTAGATTCTTATTACAGATGATTAACAGTCTGTTTTCACATTCCCAAGAGGGGCAAAAATACTCTGGCAGACATCACAGAGGAAATCTTCACTACCCTTGTGTGTGGAGAAGCTAGAAACTTTTTTGCTACCTGACCTTTCAACAGCAGTCAATGTCATCCACCACATTATTCTCCTAAACAGGCTTAAGGAATTTCCTTATACTGTTTCCTTTTTCTTCCTCAACGATCAGAGCCAAGATATGGTGGAGCGCTCTCCTCATCATTGCGGATTGACAATTACATGCACCCACAGTACTCATAATCGCATACTCCAAGAAAAGGATTTGAGCAGCCATACACACATAAGACAATGCCTTCCTAGCATCTACCAATGACTAAAAGAGTGCTTCCCTACAGTGGAGACAAAACTCAGGGTCTCATTTACAAAATATTAGGGCAGGAATGCGCAGTAATTATCAGATAAGGCGCAGTCCTGTCCTTTTCCCCAGAGCTGGCGCACAATGCGCTGCCGTGTGAGAATGCAGGCACCCTTTCACCATGGTGCAAGGGTGCCTACATTACAGGGAGGATTGTTTTTGTGCAGGAAGGGAGACCTTCCTGCACAAAAACAATCACCAAAGGTTTTTTCCTCTTTCTATGTGTGCTGTGTAACGCCCATGGCATGCTGCGCTATTGTAGGGTGAGGCAACGCAGAGATTGCGCTGCCATGCCTCGGTTCATATCTACAAGGCCATGTAGAGCCACACAGGGTGGCTTACGTGGCCTTTTAGATATGGCCCTGCAGTGTGTGCCACTGGATGGTCACTAAAAGTGATGTTCTAGCGGCGCACATGGCATTTTAAATGAGGCCCTAAGACGGTCACTAAAAGTGATGTTCTAGCAGTGCACATGGCCTTTTTAAAGAGGCCCTGAGATTCTAGCGCTGGGTGTGAATATGTCTCTTTGAAGAGCCTAAAAGAATGCAATATCAACTTTATCTACTTACCCCAAAAACGAGTTTCTGTCATTGAAAAAAAAAAAATCATGGAGATAAGCAGAGGCAATCTAAAAATGGCATCTGTGATTACCCTGTAAATGGCCAACTGAAAAATAATTGTTTTAGGTTATTGCGTAAGGTAAGTAAGAATAAAACCCAAAAGAGGTAATCTATTCAAACAGAAGACAAATAAGAGACTGGTAAAAGGACCATTGATAAAGGCACGCAGAGGCACGCAACATGTACTGCATCTAATAAAGAACAGGGGCCAGATGTACGACCAGCAAAATTGCGCCTCGCAAATTGCGACTCATTTGCGAGTCACAATTAGCGAGGTGCAATTTGCCATGTACAATAGTGTGTTTAACACTGTTTGCGATTCCCAATGGGGTCGCAAATTGCGAGGCTCATTAATATTAATAAGCCTCTCGCAATTTGCGACCCCATTGGGAATGGCAGGCCCTCCCAGGTATGGTGGCCTGCTGAGCTCAGCAGACCACCATGTCTGTGACTCCTTTTAAATAAAGTAGTTGTTTTAAAAAATGCATCCCGTTTTCCTTAAAGGAAAACGGGATGCATTTAAAAAAAAAATTATTGAAACGTTTTTGTTTCATTTTTTAAGGGCAGGTAGTGGTCCCTAGGACCACTGCCTGCCCTTAAAAAATATTTTAGAGACAGTCACAAAGTGGAAGGGGTTTCCTGGGGACCCCTTCCAAATTACAACTGCATTACCTCCCTCTTGAAGAGGGTGGTAATTTGCGAGTGTTTTGTGACCTCAATTGCGGTCCCAAAACATTCATACATTGATTTGCGGACTAATTGCGACATGTAATTCCTAAATAGCGAGTCGCAAAGAAATTGCGACTCGCTATTTAGGAATTATACATGGCCCTGGGCCATTTTTCATGCGCAAACAGGCCGCAAACCCGTTTGCGCATGCAATTTAGTGTTGTACATCTGGCCCCAGGTTTTCTGAAGGTTTGACAACGCAGAATCATATACTCTGTAATCTAAATGCTGTTGGCCCTTCAAGTGCTATTAATACTGCTAAAACCAAGAAGGGACAAAACTGCAGGTCAAAAAATTAGACACACAGAAGCATACTTATTTGCCAGATCTGAACCAGTTGATATTGAATTGTCGAAACATTCAACACAGACCACAGAACAGAATACAAAGATTCAAACAACTTAGAGTCAACCAGAATTTTTTGGGAAAATTACTGTCAATAGGGGTCAATATGGAATCACTTATAAACCCATTAGCTCTATCATTCATGCAGTGTCCATGAAATCGTATCCATTCTTTATTCTTCTTTTCGGGGTACATTTACTTCAGCAGAAAGTTGTTGCTACACACATGAGTTAAAAAATATGCTTAGGCAAGACACAGGCCAATTAGATAAAGTGTTAAACAATATGGTTAAACAAATAAAACTAAATGCAAATATCTATTTAAAATAAGACAAGAACACAAAATGCAACCTTATGGAAACATGTGATGGTACAATTAGAAATAATAATCACAAATGATTTTATTCCCTGGTTGCTTTTGGATGCGAACTTTCTCAGGCTACATTAGATGCTTTGAATACAGAACCACACAGGGTGCAAGACACTGGTAAGCTTTATTGCATGGCAGGTGTGGCCAAGATTAGAAATTAAACAGGGCTGCACGGTTTTAGTACTGGCAGAATTACATCCGCAGGATCTCTCACAATCATAGCAAACCCTCATGGACTCCTGGTTAGAATGCTTTTCGTATTGCACTATTGAAAATCAAACGCTCTTTTCGGTACCAAGTGTTATGGCTGGTCTTCTATGCATTAATCAGTGCTGGTTTCATCCCAGTGATTTAGGGCAATTTAGGGGCATATTATCAAGGACGGCGTTAAAAATTATCGCCGGTTTAGCGACAGAAAACCTCCGCTAAAGCGGCGATAATGGGCTTGATAATATGCCCTTGAGAATTCCAATAGAAGTCTATGTTCTGGTGTGAACCTGGGCTTCTATTGGAATTCTCCAGGGCATGTTATTAAGCCCATTATCGCCGCTTTAGCGGAAGGTTTCTGCCGCTTAGCCGGCGATAATTTTAACGTCATCCTTGATAATATGCCCCTTAGTATTTTTACCCCAGTACATACAAAGTGGTTAAGACATGACCTGCAAACTCTTCACTTGATAAAGAACATAGGGGCATATTATCAAGACAGGCGATAAAATTATCGCCGCTTTAGCGGCAGAAAACTGCCGCTAAAACGGCGATAATGGGATTGATAATATGATCTATGGAATTCCAATTGAAGCCCTTGTTAGAGGTGAAGCGATAATTTTATCGCCTGTCTTGATAATATGCCTCATAGTAAGGGAATCTATTTACCAAGCACATCATTACTCACATTGAAGACATTGAAGACACTTTGCTCTCTGTACAGTGGATCATCTAATGGTACTAGATATTATGGCACAAAACGTAATAAATCCACGGGAGCCATTGCTGTACTCTACACTCATACATTATTCCGATGCGTTCCACTCTATTGAACGTAATTTCTTATTATTTAAACCTGAAACCTAAGATACTGATTCCTAACCTTGGTATTCTTTGTGACTTTCCAGCGTTGTTTCTTCCTATTCTTTACAGGAATGACATGTTCTTCTCAAAACAAATAACAAAACATAGTGTCTCCAAAGATCTTAGCACTTGTAGTTTAAAAAATATAAAACAGGGAGTCTTTGATTAAAAGTAGGTCTCTGCTAACTGAATCATGGTCAAACGTCTCTCAACATAGTTAACTGATCTCCAGCCTCTGCTACTGTATGGTCAAAAGAAAACCCCTGGTGCAGTAGACTTGTGCCCTTCTGCTGTTTATTTACCCATTCTGACTCAACCTTTGTTTTTTATGTGCAGACGCCTTTACCACAAGTCCCCTTAGAGACTCTTTTTATGATTTTAAACGTTTTTCCCTAGCAGCATGCTAGACGATTTTGAGCAGTAGGAGTATGCCCAAAGTGGTACCCTTAGCAGTGGGTGGCAGCTGATATATCATTATAAGGTACAGCCTTTTTGCCTGCACCCAAGGGGATGAGCTTGCTACTGGCTTCACCTGTGGGGATATGTGTAGTCTATCACAATTTCCCCTTCCCTGCAATTCCCCCTGAATTAAGGGAGTTTGTTAGAAGAAGTCCTTGGTTACATGAGGGGCGGCCTCCCCAGTGTATATTGTCCCCTAAAGTTATAGAGTGCTCCTTGACTTTAAAAGTAATCAGAGCTGGTGTCACCCATTCCCTGCATGTCTCCCTGCTCCCACCTTCTTCACCCTTTGTAAAGCCATTTTTATGTTTCTGGTTTGGAGCTACATAACTTTCAAAGGAGCAAGAAGACCTGTTTGTGTTCATCTTCCCTTGTAAAAGAGACTTCCAGCAGGTAAGCCTGTGTGGTGTGAATGGTATCATACCTGAACAAAGGACACTGCAAAGTATATGGCCACTGATACATACCTACACAAAGGAGATGAGGAGAGGAGATGCCTGATTTAACAAAGCAGAAAGATGTCCTGTTTGATTTTTGACTGGCTCTAATCCTCAAATCATTCGCAAACCAAGCGATTTCTGATATCCCCACGGAATCCACAATGACTTTGCACCTCAACTTACGTTTGAATGATTCGCCAGCTCCAAAGGTTTGGGAATGATTTTGAATCTGAGTGGCCAGTCACTGTGGGGCCAGCTGTCACTGCTTCTGGATTTAAGCTGGTCCTGTAGGTGAGCCCAGACCTCACCTATGTACTTTAAAGTACAGAGAAATGAGGAGTCAGGAGCATACCGCGGCTGACTCCCCTGAAGAAGTAGGGAATATACTTTATGACCGAAAAATGACATGATGCTGCTGCAGCCTGAAATGAGAAGGATACAGACTAACTGGCGTGTAGAGAACTTGCATTGAATTTATCCAAGTGCCCCAGTCCATGTGTTCCCTTCACTGCCATGAGTATCTTTGACATGCAAAGACTGGAGACTTTTGGCTGCTGCTGAGGCTGACCAAAGACTGCACGTAGACCAAATCATTGTTAGTGCACAGAGATAAAGAAACTGTTGGGGCAGACCACTGAGTACATGCAGGTAGCCCAATGCCTCTCTTCTCTCATGGTGCCACCTGTATCCATGTGCCATTCTTGGAGTTTGCCCGCTGACTATAAATCCCACTAGACCCTTGAAATCCCTTATCATCCACTTCCATGCTCTTTGGTTGTACTAACCTCATCCTAACCTCATATGCCAGGAAAATATAGATCTGTGCAGATGTGCAGATGTGTGCAGATCTGTTTGGTTGGGTAGGAAGATTCAGGGGCACCAGAACTAGATATTAAACATTGTTTTGTATGACAACTAAAAAGATAACATAAGAGATCAGATTGTCGTAGTCGTTCTCCTCTGACCAGAATGTTGTCCCATAGCCTTGGGAGCTGGTATGCACTCATCAGGGCAAAGTAAAACAGAGGCAACTATAAGGACTGAGTATAAAGAGCAGGATTGAAAGTTCAACATCAGTAACTGTCACTGTTTATCTTTAAATCGTCAGCACACCTAGTTTATACCAAGTCCACCATCTCAGTGTAACGTAAGGGGGAGGAGGGGAGATTTCTCCCTGTAAACCCCTTCACCTCCCATAAGATTCAGTATCTTTGTGTGTTATTCTGCTTCTTCCCAATAAAACTCTCATAAGTCTGTGTGTCGTGTACTGTATGCTTGAGGTGGTTAGAGAGGGGCACCTATCAGATGCTGGATAGTTAGTTTACTTCTTGTGCTTTCCAGCTCTCTTGCGCCTTCTCAGTCCTTCAGTATTTCCCCTCTTTTACTAAGTGTCTGCTGTTCCATTTGCTCTCTCTTCTTCCTCTACTCCATTGGTTCTTCCTCACTCATCTCCATGCTCCACTCTCTCTCCTTCTGCACCTCTAATGACCCTTTAACTCTTTTTGCCTCTGCCCTTCAGTGCCTTCTTTCCTTAAGCTTCCACAATGGTTCTTCTTCGCCTATCTCTGCCAATCTCTGTCAAGCTCAGAGGACCTGGCTGAAGAACCCCACTACTCCTGCTTCCTCTCTGTTGATTGGTAAGAGATTAATCAACACAAAGTCTGAGGGAGTAAATGGAGAGGGAAGTGAGAGAGACACAGGTAGCAATGGTCTCATTCTCAGGATGGACATGTAGGTGGCAGGCACAGGTTGGTCTCATGAAGTTTGTAAACAAAACCACAGGGTGACAGTATGAGATACAAAACAACAGCAAAGGTAAGCAATCATATTATTTGCTGGGGGTTAGCTTACTGACTTTCATGGCGGACGGTGCTATGATGACAGTCATTATGACCTAAATACAAATGTTGAAGCCCAGGGCACTACGGAAACTCAACTTCTGTAGAATTGTAAGAAGGGGAAAACACAGAATAATACCTGACTAACCACACTAAGCTGAGGAACCTGAAGGGGAAGAATCAAAAAAAGCTGCATATTATGAAATACAGCTCCAAACCACCCGCATGGGGAGAGAAACAATTAAATGGGAGAGTTGCCAAGCAATGAATGCATGTTACATAAGAGCTTAATTCTTCCCTCCACCTATAAAGCACTGGAACTGGTTAGCTCATTGTATGTTGAAATATCGACAACAGAAACGTCATACTTCCAAAAAATTGTGGCCAAAGTAGCGAGGGCAAAATATTAAGAAGGTAAACAGGGAAGTATAGATTTACTATTCTTAACTCCACATCTGTGTACCTCGAAGGCCGTCCACGATACTTTAGGAGCATGATATTCTGCAGCCGATAGTAAGGTGGCATACTGGTGAGCGTAACCTGGAAATATTTAGACATACACTTTTTGCCACTCTAATCTCATCTCCAGCTTCTGCAAGCCTGTTCTCCACAGCTTCCAAGACCTCTCTTTCTGGCGAACCTTGAAACTTGTGGTTTATTGACACACGTTTTGTATGGATTCTCTACTTTTCCATCTGACATTCAGCCTTTCCTTTTGTCTAATCCTGACACTGTTCCCTATGCCCATCACTGTGGTAGGTGGAAGTTCATGCCAGCTAAAAGTACTTTCCAGAAGGATATGTGACAGTTCTGTGGCGGTAGACAGTTCCTTGAGAGAAATATGTTGTCCTAGTGTTATTCAACAATACTCAATATTCTACAAGCAATATCACCCTGAACCCATAGGAATTTGGGAGTTCCACTTTAATTTCATAGCAATCATTCCCCATGGTTGTTGGAGCATTGGTAGTAGTTGTAAAACACCTACAGGACAAGTGCACAGATGTTACATAGACGAAAGCTATGATGTCTGTGAGCGTTTTGGGCCACCAAAAGTACTGAGACATGAGCTCCTTCGTATTCTGTCACCCAGGAAGCCCTGCCAGTGGAGTCTGATAGCAAACAATAATTGTTGTCATTGTAAGTGTTTTTCTGGAATGTAAGGGGACTGTCCTGAAACAGGAGAGCATCACTTATTTCTCGACGGCTCGAATTTTTCTGTAACTATGCCTCTTGTTCCATTCTTTGATAACCTTGGTTGAGCTTGGTGAGGAACTGATGCAATAATTGATCTGCTAAAACATTAGGTGGTGTTTCTACCTTTCTGTATTCTTCATTGAGTTGAGAGAGTGAATATGCTTTGTCATGCCTGTTCCCAGGTCTCTATGCCCCTTTTTAATGGAATTGAGAACAGAGCAAGGACCATCTTGCATGTTGGGCATTGCCACATTTCATGGAGGTAAGGTATAATAGATTGTTTGATCAGTCTATACTGATATTTCATGACCCACTCCCTCAAGTTAGTGTTGCCACTGTGTGAAAGTTTCCTTGATAGCCATTATCGCTTTATAGAATATGGTGTAATTCTTTTCTTTCAGTACCTCTCAGTGTTAGTGAGTAGAAAGCTATTGCCGTACTTCGGTTTCAGGATGTCTTTGGGAGACTACAGTACTGGTAGCATAAGAGGAAGCATTAGTTTCTACAATAAATGGCAGACAAGTGTCTGGATGCATTAAAATCATTGCTAACATGAAAGCTGATTGGAGTGTGTGGGTGCTTGATCTTGTTCCTACTTCCAGTGGAAAGGCTGACCATAGTTCGGCAGATGGGCGATGGGATGATGTACCATAAAAATAAACTAAAGGACTATACCTACTAATAGTCCCAATACCATTACCAAATAATCAGTCAGTTGGCAGTGAAGAAGGTTCAATCATTTATTAGACAGAATACTCTATAGAGGAGCCTCTCCGAACCTCACCCATCAGGTGCGCCAAGAAGACTGTTGGCTCGTATTCAAACATCAGGTTATATACTTTTCGGTTCAACACATACAATCACTGTAAATGGAGAAACACCAGTTGGCCCTGGAGCTCCAGGAAAGGACCATATATGGCACACATCACACCAGTACAAAGGCTTGACTATCTATTACTGATGAGGTCAGGAGGGGTGACTCCCTTTCGTCTTGGTGCCTGGGAGTGTAGACACGGCGCCTCCAGGAATGCGCTTATCACCCCCAAAGCCAGATGCGACCTTGAGTCCTAGAACAGAGGAGTGAACAGCCTACCTTCTGCTGCTACCAGTAACTCAAATGAGCTGGGACCTGACAACTGCACGTGATCAATGCGTGATCACGGCCTGTGCTCGAGAAATTATAAAGACGATGGCGTCTGTATGGTTCTCGGCCTACTCTTTTAGCAATAGATATACAAGGAGGAAATAAACGAGTTTCCTCCAAGCAAAAACATATATATGAAACAAAGACTGTATGTATAGATGCATCATGTTAACATAATATAGGTCCGGTACTCCTTATATATGGGAAATCTACCTTTTTATCCCTCAGGGAGCAAACAATGCAGAAAACCATTGCATTGTATGCCTATAAAAACTGGCAAATCCAAGAAACCTTTGAATGTTCTTGAATTTTGGGAAATTGAGAAATGTGCCAGCCATTGAAGGCATTTACAGAAGACCTTAAATACTACTCCTACCTTCGAAGCTCCAGAAGTGAAGAGCGTAACCTGGAAGTGGTTACAGATACATGGATTGGCATTCTAATTCCCAGCTTCCCCAAACCCGATTTCCACCACTTCAAACCCAGTTTGAGGTCTCTTTCCCTTGTGAGCCTTGAGACTTTTGGTTTATAGATCTTCTGCTTACACACTTTCTGCACGGATTCTCTGTTTTCCATGTGACATTCTGCCTTTTCCATTGTCTAATCTTGACATGCTCCTCTATGCTCTGCCTAACTCCTAACTTACAAAATCTTTGTGGAAGGAAGATAAAGGCCCTTAGTACGAGTAACTGCCGAACCCATGGTGGTGGTCCACGGACCTGCCAGAATGGCAGTCCGCTTGCCACATTAGGACTGCGGCGGTTGGACTGCCACCGGACCTATACTGCCGCCAGGGCGGTGGCACATTGGTCTGAGATCCCAAATATGCTGGTGGTTCCGCTGCAGCACCGCCAAGAATATTAGGAGTTTCTTCACTGACAAACCATTTATGATGGTGCGATTGCCATAAAAAGTGTGGCTGTGAGGAAACAAAGAGGCCCTGGACCCCCTGTTGCCTCAGCCCCATGGGGTGCATGCAGGGGGGCACAAGTTGTGGGACCACCAAAGAACTGCCTACCAGAGTAAAAATACATCGCACTCTGGCGGGTGGTCCTTAATGGCTTTGGCAGTCTCAGAGCAGGATGGCAGCGTGGCGGCACGCTCGAGAACGCCAAAGTCATAATAAGGCCCACATCATTTTGAATTGTGATCCCCCTGGTCTGAACTCTTTTGGAAGAGTGAATTTAGCAGCAGATTTCTAGACTCTTCTTAGTTTTGTCTTTGCAGTTTTTGTAGCTCTGCCAGATATTTCTTTATCAGGCCAGTAAATAGGCTTTCATCATAAATTCAGTCGGGATAACAATAGAGTCAGAAATAAGGCAATACTTTGGAGGCCCGCCATTACTTCAAGGGTAATCCACTCCCACTGGGTTTCAAGAATATGTGTGAAGAAGGGTATTTTAAGATTATTAAAAGAACAAGTGTTTGTGTAGGCTTTCAAGGGAGCCGTATGTTACAATACCATTGACAAAAACATCCTCTGTCATTAATATTGTGCCCTATAGACCGTTTCCAAAAATATCTTCTCATTGGGTTTAGATTTCATTTAAATGTTTGCAAGAGGGAGATATTTTTGTAAACAATATTCTGGCACCATATTCTCAACGGGGAATTGAGCGAGTCCCAAATACTGAGACTCGTACTACCACTGACCCACTTTGCGCTTGAGTCCTTCTGTATCTGTTTTTTTGGCATTGTCAGAGTGTGGCAGAGCTAGAGATTCAGATGGGGGACATAAGTGGGGGCACTTTCTGTATATAGCGCTGGCACTTACCCCAGAAGTAATTCCGCATGTTGCACAAATGATCTGGAGTGTTTTTATTGTCGGCTTTGTGCGCTCTTGTTTCTTCTTCTTATGCACGTTCTGGCTCCCTGCCTGACTATGCACTCTTGTTGGAGCCTGTTAAGGAGTTTATAGGGAAATGCTGCCAAACACGTCTTGCTCTTCCATTTGAGGCCGAGCTGCAGGCAGCTGCCTGACACACCGATGCTCTTAATAAAATGTATTAAGCATATATGTTGTACATTCAGTACAGTAGTGCTTAAATTACATTCATTATGTCAAATTGAAACATTATAGACTACTGCAAGAAATCCCTGTTATACAATTGATCAAGCAATGAAACTGTCATACAAATACATTTCCTGTATTTATATATCTATAAAAATATAACGCCAGCAGACAAAAGGCAAAGCATAAAAACAGCACCTAATACTACAGTGCATTACTGTCTCGAATTTGAAAACAAAATTGATTTGTGACTCGGAATATAAATGATAGCATGGACCTAATCCTATCGGATTTTTATTTTTATGATTAGAAATAAGCACAGGGTAGTGTGGCGGTGTGCTACCACGATCATGACCATTGTGCCTGCATTATATTTCTTCTAAACTCTGTATCCTTTTATGGCTGCATTTTAAAAAGTGATGCTAAAGTCTACAACACATAATAATCGCAAAAGATGATCGGGTTTTCACATCGAACGTGTCAGCATCCTAGTCCTTTCGTCCATAGAATGGGGGCATTTGCACGTTTAAGAAATTTGATAGCCGGGGAAATGTGCACAAAAAAAAATCATAGATTGGGCAGAGTGACGTATTATGTTGACTCAGAAATAAAAAAGCATACACAATGTGTAGCACAATCATGTCAACAAGATGAAAGGCAGGGCTGCTTTGTGTCCTAAGCTAGCCTTTTCCTGCATTCAATCAAAGGAAACACACTGTTAAATCACAATTCTCGGGCATGAAAAGTGGCTGCAATGAGATAAAAACAATGTTGGCCTCATGTTTATATGAGTTGCGGGAATACAATCAGCGATGGACACAGGAGTGGAGGAGCGTCACCCCACTGCTTTCTCGCAGTGCCAGAAGCAGAAACATAAAATGGTATTTTAAATACCATTTTATGCTTCTGCTTCTCGCACTGAGAGAACGCAGAAGGCTATGCCTGGTTGGGGGGCGGGCGGGCTGGTCGGGGAGGAGTGGCTTGCCCAACGCTGTGGGCCCTGACTGTTTGGCCGCCCCTCTGGGCCCGACCAAACCAGTCATGCACACTCTGCCTTCTCCCTATGTAGGCTGCAGCCTACATAGAGAAAATGGCTTTCCCCATAGGTGCCCGGCTGGGTGCCGTCCCCACCAAGCACAATGCTGCCATTGCAGTTTTTTGATTGGCTTAGGTTAGGTGAGGGAGGCTGCCTGTGGCTGCTTCCTGTAGGGAAAACGCGGGAGCCGGGCAGGAGCTGAGGCGGCTCGGGACCCGGTAAGGCCCGTTTTAAATTTTTTTATTAAACCCCCCACAAACCTGTGTGATCCCCCCCCCCCGCGCCCCTCACCCACAAGTCATGCCGGCCATGACTGAATGGACAGGGCTACTTAAGACAATGAGGGGGAAGGTGGTATGGGGGTACCGACGATCAATTAGTTAGGAAGAAGCGAAATCTCAAAGACTCTTTTATGCTCGAGGAGATATATAACTCCAATGCTTATCAGCAAAAACCTTATGCGGTGAATCAGCAAAAAGGCAAGTTGTTAGCCTTGTCAGTTCGAATGAAGAAATAAAAATCAATAATTAACCAGATTGTGAACCCTGTTACCACTAAAATGGCAATAGAACAGGAGGAAGTTACCCAAGTATTCTTGTAACATTATAGAAGAATATACCAAGCACATTATGCTGTTCCACTGGCCAGAATAGAACAATACTATGCCTCAGTACAGCTTTGGTAGCTACCCAAGTAACAAACTCTCTGGTCGAGAGCATCTCAGGAAAAATAACAATTACTGAGGTCTACGAACCCCTTCAACAATTGCAGAATTGTAAGGCGTGTGGAAATGGCGTATTTCCAACCGAGTTCTACAAAATATATTTGCTAAAGAGCTGTTACCCTTTTTACCTGATCTATTTAATTATATAAAAAAGGGTGCAGAGGTTCCCTCCACTTTTAAGGAATCTATATTAGTAATCTTTTCCAAGAAAGATAAAAATCCAACAAATGTGAATTCTTACCAGCCAATCAGCCTTCTGAACGCCGACTATAAACTCTTGAAGAAAGTATGGGCTACTCGGATCATGCCTGCAGCCCAGCTATTAATCCATAAGGATCAGAGTTGGTTTGTCGCCAATCACCTCATGGCTGCAAATACTCATTTTTAACTTAGGCGATAGATCACTTTTCGTCCAACCAAATGACTGCAGTGATAATGATGTTCGACGCTGAAAAAGCATTTGATCTTGTCAATTGGGAGGTCGTCTTTTTTAGCCTGAGTAAATTTGGATTTCACCCACATTTTACTTCAGTGCTTGTGAACTTGTACAATGGTGTGCAGGCCAAAGTTATCGTCAACTCTAGTATGGCCGGCACGGTTCGATCAACAGAGGCACGTGCCAAGGCCGCCCTTTGTCCAAAGTGGTATTTAAACTTTTTAGAGAGCCTCTGGTAGTGAAAATACAAAATAGGGGCATTAGAGCCCCAGTGGAGGGGATGTCCAGATTGAAGCTATTCGTAGATGATATTATCCTTTATTTGAAACCAGTTACAGAGTATGTACAGGGGGTTCTTGATATGATTGAGGAATTTACAAGTATTGGTGGATATAGGATAAGTCAAAAGAAACTGAACTATTGCTTTTAAATTCATCTGTTGCGGAGCTTCTAGTCTCTTTACAGTCACAAGGGAGATCGCAAAATTCCACACGTTAGCTGGGGATCTATGTCATCAATAGTGAGACTCAGTTCTTTCAGCTGAACTATGCGGCAATGGTGAGGAAAATTAATGCTTTACTTGAAAGTTGGTCCCTTCTCCCTTTGACAATAATTGGGAATGTTGCCCTTATAAAAATGTCCATTCTTCCACTACTTTTATTCCTCTTTTATCATCTACTGATAAAAATCAGCAATAATTATTTTCAGGAGCTTGACTCATGTAAGGAGTTTTATTTGGAATAAGAAGGCTCCTGGGGTGAAATTAGCTGTCCTCCAATTAGATACGGTTCAGGGTGGCCTGGCATTTTGTCATGCGCAGACCTATTATGAAGCAGTATAAATGGATATGTAAGCTATGTAAGCTAGACATTTGGGAGGTTGCAGTGTATCGGCAACTAGTATAGGCTGATATGCAATCATTCTATGAAGGACCAAATTAATAGTTTTCTTTGTAAAATTTAGGGGAAAAAACTCAATGTATATTAACTGATAACGACTGGCAGGCTATTTCAGCAATAGGATACAAGTCTTTGAGAGCGACAAATTTAAGAGAATATCTTTTCTGTACCACTGCAGGCATATTATACCTCAGCAACCCTCCATAAATTGTATCTCAGAGTTCTGATCAGTGCTTTTGTTGCCAGCGTGTAGGTGTTGGGGATTGTCTTCACCTGTTTTTTACGTGTCCAAGATTATCCCAGTTTTGAGAAGGGCTTATTTTCTCTTATCAGCCAGGCTCTATGGTCTAGGGTAGCTCCAGAGGTGAGCCTAATATTGTTTGGGGTCTCAAAGGAAAGCAGGCGATTTAAAATGGGGGGCAAGTGTTTATTTCACTCGCATTAACAATAGCTTGTTCCCTCATTATCCAAAATTGGAGAACTAGCCGGTTACCAACTATTCAGGCCGGGAAGTTAAAAAGTATAAGTTCCAAGTAGTTTGAAGAGGCATATGCAAAGTGTGTGTGGGGGGGTTGCGGAGGTTTGTTGCCATATGGCACCAGCTCGAAGTTATAGAAGATCAACCTGCGGCATAGATATTTGATAGTGCATTCCGATCCATCTCTGCAATATATAGTGTTGATTTATTAAACCGGGGTTCCAACATCCTGTATTTTAATCTACTCTAATCTCTTCCTGGGTACAAACTGCGAAAATTGTGAATGCTGCTGGATGGCTCAATGTCTTCGCATCTTTCACTTTTGATGTACATTTTGCACTTGGCACTAAAGTCACTTCATGTAATTTTTATATCTGATGGTATACCTCTTTACCTACGTGTGGGTTAGTACATTCACTTATCCTTCTTCATCCCGAACGGCCAAACCACAGCACTGTCTGTCGAGGCTGCCCTTCACTAAGGACTGCCAACTTCTCCCATACCCCAGTAGGACTGTAGCCTCTTTTATAAAGTCATAGGTAAAGACTGCACCTATGACAACATAAACCATCAGCCATTGTGCTCACTTACGAAGAAGGGTAAATGAATGTACTAACCCTATCCACAATAAAGCCGATCTGAAAATTGAAGACCACCTCACATTTCACAGTCATAAAGAAGGCCACCTGACTCGTAAGAGCAGTTCCTAGACCGAAACATGTCAACCCCCCACTAGGTCCAGTGGACCAATCACTAATCCACTCTCGCACTGCTTTTTCCTTTAATCATGTCCCTATCCTGACCGAATAAAGTCTTCTTCATACAGGACAGGAGATATTTTTAATCACTAGTTACGCTTTAAGACTGTGAACCACACAGACAGTCTCCCTCCTGGTGGATGTTAGTTAATCACCTGGAGAACCGAACACTCAAGTGATTATGACCCGATGATTGGATGCGGGTTGGATATGGCCAACTCAATAGGAAGAGCCTTTGCTTTTTCTGTGGTCTGAGATGTCACTCCTAGTTGAGGAATACTGGCATTTCAGGGGATGTCCAAGCCTCGCTCATGGACACTCCCTTCAAAGAGATTCACCTTTTTGGAGACCAGGTGGATTTGGACTTGGAGAGATTCAAGGATAGTCGGGGCTCTCCCTAGTCCTCGAACAGCCTCATCCTCTTGTGCCCCCCTTCCGTAGTTATGGTAGTAGCTATCAGCCATGTCCTTTCCCACATAGTCAACACTGTCAGCAGGCTCAGTCTTTTTGTGTCCGTGGATGCGGCTCACAGAAGCCTCTTGGGCCTTACAGCCAGAAGCCAGCCCAATCCGCCCCCACTTTCGCCCAGCAGCCGCACAGTCAAAGCCTCTTTAGTTTCCCTCAGTCCAACATGTGCACCCAGTTGGCGGCAGAATCCAACCTCATCTGCACCAATGGAGGTGCATAATAGACAAATGGGTGTTTCATATTGTCCAATGGGGTTAGGCCCTCCCATTACAACAAACCCCACTGCCCTTCTCTCCATCACAAGATCGGTTGATGGAGGACCACCTTGCGCTCTTGCAACAGGAAGTACTGGCCCGTCTGGCAAAAGAACCATTGTGAGGGTGCCAGCATCACACATAGATTGTGGTTGCTATTCAGGCTACTGTCTGGTGCGATGGAGACCCAGTCCTATCATGGAGCTGCGTCCTTTCAACTACTTCTTGAAATTGAAAAAATTCAAGATGCTCACCCTGGCGCAGGTATTATCTGCCTTCTACCCTGGAGACTGGATGATCGCATGGGACTTGCACATTTCCATCCTGCCTGCCCAAAAATGCTACCTATGGTATCGGTGGGCCAGGAGCATTATCAAATCGCTGTGCTCCACTTCGGCCTAATCAGTGCCCCTCGGGTGTACACCAAGGTGATGGCAGTGTTTGCAGCGCATCTGCAGAGGTCAGGGGTTCCAGTCCTCTCCTACCAATGCAATTGAGTGTGGAAGATGGGCTTGCCCCAGGCAGTCGTCTCCCGCCTCCAGACTACTGCAGACCTCCTGCATTCACTAGTCTTCACTACCAACATGCCAAAGTCATGCCTGACTCCCTCTCAGATGCTCCTTTTCAAAGGACCTGTTCTGCATACAGTGCAATTTTGGGCTTATCCTCTGGAACAGCAAGTCCAGGATATTCAGGCTTTGATTCCGATGTTTCAGCCTCTATCCTGGATTTTGGTGAGACTGATTCAGGGGCTGCTGGGGCTCATCGCCTCTTGGTGGTTGGGCTCTCAATGGGACTTGAAGATCCAGTGGGCACAGCATCATGGAAATCCATCTGACCTGATTCAGATATTGAAGGGAACTGCAAAAGTTCTGCTGTGGTGGCTGATGGACTGCAATTGGGTCTGTGGCATAAAATATTGTTACTATGTTACTACATTTTGTTAAGTTGACCTCTTAGTTGGAGTACATTAACAACAGTTTTGGGGGCTTTTTAGTTGTAGTAACTATAGAAGTGCAGATTGTGAATAGCAATGGGCTTACTCTTTTGTGGGTGGGGCTACGTCCCTCCTTAAACCCCTCCCTATTGCCCCCTTACCCCCTGCTTATAATTCTCTTAACCCCCTGCCCTTTAGTAGTATTCCCCATTTTCCAGTCACTCTTCCATGTACCCTCCTCATTTACTACTAAGACATATATGTATGTGCGCGGAGAACTCTGCAAAGAAAACGATAGGAGAGACAAAGGTGGAATCTTTGCACATAGGTTTGAGAATAGCATTTTGTACTATATTGGTAGTACTATCACAGTACCGTTAAATGTACTACAAAATGCAGTATGTGAATAGGCCTCAAAGTCTCCAGGAAGCATGAATACTGCTGCAGCATATTAAAAATGTAACGGATGTAGAACATTCAGTAGATGTTTTTATGCTGATGTTATGTGTACAGGATTGATGTAGCAATAGTATATTTGTAAACGCTCTATTTATAGTTAACACTGTAATTACAATAACCTGTATAAATGGAAGATCAATCAAAATCTGCATAGCCATTAAATAATGCTTGTTGGATAAATAAGTTGCCAATCCCCTTAAAGGTCTCCCTTTGTTCACTTATTTCTCTGCTTGGGTTTAATATACAGTATGCCTTGGAGAATAGCGTTGTTGTACCCATGTTTCCTGGAAACAAATGATGTCAAAAGTACTGATAATGTCACTGCGTCACCTTTTCCCCTGGGGGTTAGTGCAGGCTTGCCATGTTAGTTTGATGTACTTTTTGTAAGTTGCCTGCTAGGAGTGAGGTTGGCATTTTGCTTTTATTGTGCATTCCTCTGCCAGAAACATCTTAAGTATTTTAGGTGCACTGGGCTAAACATATTCTGGGGACCCCTGTTTGGAACAACTTTGAATTTATTATGCATTTACAGCTCATTCACGTGCTCCTACAACTGTTCACAGGCAGTGCCATCTTAAGGATTATTGAGGTGCTATGTATTGAGTGGAGTCGTGTGGGACTACAACAACCTGTTTTTTCATATTTAATTGCTGGTGCATTGAACTAAGCTCCCTTGTGGCACCGGTGGGTGTGAAAGCAAACTTTATAGATGTAAGCCAGAGCCTTAGGTTCTGCATCAACATACTTAGGCCTTAAACAGCGGAGCTGCTCTCAGGTTTGGTAAATAATGCATGATAAAGCATCTGAAAGCAAAATTATCTCTCAGGTTACACAGAAAATACAGGCTCAGTGATATAACGCAAACTTATCCCTAATGTTAAAATAATGTTACAGACAGAGGGGCAAATTACAAGTCTGACAGTCTTTGACCACCAGACTCACAGTGGCGCAACGGTGGTGGTCCTGCGGCCGCCATATTCCGAGGCAGCCATTTGGACTGCCACGGCTGCTCCGGCTGTGCCTGGGAACCACCGTTACCAAGTGGGGGCGCAGCGGACAGGGGAATACAATATGCAAAGCAGAACTGCCACTGTCCGCTGAGCATATTATGAGTTTCTCCACCTTCATTCTTTTCATGGCGATGAGCCCACCATGAAAAGGCTGGTGGTGGGGAAAGGAAGTGGACTCTACGGGGCCCCTGCCACCATGGGGATGCAATTAGAGGGGTACAACATGTGCCCCCCTGTTTGCATGCACACCAAGTTCCAGCATGGCATGGACTTCACAGCCCATGGTGTGCAGGAACTGCTTTTGCGTTCCCATTGCGGTGCCCGTTTTCTGGGGACTACCATGGGAACAGCAAAAGAAAGGCCTGCCAGATATGAGTTGAACTTGTAATCTGGCGGGAGGACCATGCACAGCTTAGGTGGTGCTGTGCCGTCACAAAGCCGGCGCAGCACTGCCAAAGTCGTAAGCAGGCCCTAGGACTTCAGACACCCAACTTACCCTTGGTTACATAAATGTTACCAGCTATTGTTGCACTGGGAAATATATCTTACTACACTATCTCATAGGGTCAAACTTTGGATTATGAAGGTATACCCAAAGGTACAAATATCTTGCAGCTTACATTTTAAAAGTAAGACAGAAGAACTATTCTACAACAATACCAGTGCACTGGCATACATCTCTGCTTTTGCTTACCAATATCTAACAGGAGCTGCACCTGTTAGAAATGCTGTTCCTCAGGTTACAGATATACTATAGACGCGCCAAACCACCAAACTTTGACCAGAGCACTTACCTGCTTCTCCGCCGTGAGGGGAACGGCCAACTGGTTCCAGCAATTCTCTCCCTGCTAACAGCGGGACCGCCGTGAGGGGAACGGCCAGCAAGAGGGGACTACACTACCCAGCAGCCCCACGCTCACCCCAGGCGCCTGCCATTGGAGTCAGCAGGCAGCGCCGGGGGAGCTAAAAAGCGACGAGGGTGCCCGCAGCGCGGGACGCGCCAAACCACCAAACTTTGACCAGAGCCCTTACCTGCTTCTCTGCCGTGAGGGGAACGGCCAACTGGTTCCAGCAATTCTCTCCCTGCTAACAGCGGGACCGCCGTGAGGGGAACGGCCAGCAAGAGGGGACTACACTACCCAGCAGCCCCACGCTCACCCCAGGCGCCTACCATTGGAGTCAGCAGGCAGCGCCGGGGGAGCTCAAAAGCGACGAGGGTGCCCCGCAGCGCGGAAGCGCGCGGGGAGCGCCCGGGCAAAGCCCGGGCCAAGGGCGGGCCCGTCCTTGCCCGTCACTGCCTGGAGGTGACTGGGCTGGGCCCCATCTCTTACACTCACCTGCGCACGCCAATAAGCTCCAGTCATACCAGAAGTACTGTGACTTTAAATTCGCTTTGTCAAAAACATTGAGAGCCAATTGAATGCCCGCTCGATTTCCAAGGGACTCAAGGTACTCTAATAAAATTGCATTACCGTTTTGTTTTGGACTTTTTACCTTTGGGTTATTGTAACCTTGCTTCTGTTTTATCATGGGTAAGCGGAAAATCATGGAGGGGGTTGGGGTTGGGGGCGGAAATGGCTCCAATAGCTCTGTGGGGAAAACGAAAAAGGCCAGAAAAACTCTTAAAACTGCTGGTGACAATTGTGTCATGGATCGGATACATACCCTTGTTAGAGAATGTGAGGACCTCTTGATTGACAAATCCTCCATTCCCTCTCCAATGGTAGCCAATATAAAAGCTGGCGTGCCCACTGTTATGCCAACAATGTTCAAGAAATCCTCTCGTAATTCCGACGAACAAATAGTCAAATCTCTGGCCCACAATCAACCTGTAGCTACCGCTTTGGACCTGCAGGCTGACTCTTCTAGTCCAACCATGAGCCAAGTAGGCTTTCAAATACCCTGTACAAACAGGTTCGAAGCCCTAGCAGATACTCCGACCATTATTCCAATAGAAACTACAGTTAAAATGATGTCTCCCGTAAACCATCATAACGGGAACTGTTCTTGTAAATGTTCCGACATTAATTTGATTAAAACTATCCAGTCCCTTAAAACTGAAGTCGAATCCTTAAAACGTATGATCATAGAACTCAACTCTTTAGTCAGGTCTTCTCCACTGGCTTGTCACCCAAATCAGTACCCTACCACCTCACAGTGCTCCCCCAGTCCATCTCCGAGCATTGGCAAAGAGCGTGAAGGGCTTGGAATGGCACAGGTCAATGCGTCTCATCGCCCCTCTAGAAGCAATCCTACTAATTGCAAGATACTCCAAGTTTCTGGCACTAACAATCCTCCTGAGAATTATCCTCGAGCCAGCAACCACTTTATGTTCAGGAGCAATATATCATCACTGCCTGACTCTCAAACTCACTCAAAGCTGTGGGCCCCAGCAAACTCCTTACCCCCCCCCCCCCCTAATCACAGGGACTATTTGAAAGCTAAGCACACTGTTTATATGGTTAATGTTCCCAAACTTGACGCCATTCATAGTGTCGAGAGCAAAGATTCGCTGGTCAACAAGTCCATCCACTGGTTAAGACACATTAGAGGATGCCGCTCCATCATACGGGAGGACATCCTAGGAGCAAGCAGGTGCCCATCTATAAATGGGGTGTTTGACCATATTGAATTAACATTGTCAAACATAGATCTGGCGGGTAATCTGGTTGCGCTAGAGTATCGTACATCTTCCCCAGAGTCGTCCTCAATACAGATAAGGTGCCTCCCACCTCTAGCTGAGAAAAGAGTCGCTTCCCGCCAAGAATCCACAGCGTGTGACCCTCCCTCACCACTGTCTCAAAACGATTGACTACCTAATATTTCTGTCCCGTCCGAAAAGCAGAATATATTTTTCCAACAGGACAAAATCCCCTCTGTTAAACCCGTTTTTTTTTCCTTTGCACCAGATCTCATACACGGCTAGTCCTCGAAACCATGGCATAGCACCTATTGCTGACTTTGATAGAAGGGCAGGTGTAGGGTCTATTTCTAATCTCCACCCTTTCAACAATTCTTCCTTGGATTTTACATCTCCAGGGGGACTATGCTCGCTCACTGCCTCCTTGGTTGCTCCAAATTTAGCTCAGGTAGGCCAGACAAGCTTAGGACATGTCTATCCAAAAATTAACCTTATGACATCTTTAATGGATACAGCTACTGATGTGGTGGCTATAGCGCCTGTGAAATGCAACATTTCCCTTAAGATACTTTCTTGGAATGTTGCAGGGCTCAAGAACAAGCTTTCATTGCCCCACTGGAACAGCTTAGTTGAGGATCACCGTCTTTGTCTTTTCCAGGAAACCTGGTGCTTGACTCCACTTTATAAGTCAGGTTATACCACCTTCTATATTCCAGCAGCCCAAGCTGGCAAGGGGCGCCCATCGGGCGGGTTGATTGTGTGGGTCAGCATTGATTTAGGATGGATAGTAAAGCAAAATATAGTCCCTTCTCAAGACATCTTGTGGCTCACTATAAAAGGGCCAAAGGGAGGGGAAACCCTCGAACTCTTCAATATCTATGTAAAAGGGATACCTGCGACCAAAGTTTCGTCTACCCTCTCATTTCTGGTGGAAAAATTAAGCAGCTGCCACGCACTTGCAAAAATCATGGCAGCAGGGGACCTTAATTGTACTTTCGAACCCCTAGGCTCGGATGATTTTTTGGGGACATCAGATGAAGACCTTCAATGGGGAATACCTCCCCTAGATCTAGCCCCCATTAAGAAGTGGTCCCAGGTGGCTATTCAAATCAATGCAATTGTCTTAGAATTTGGTTTGAGAGCATTGAATGGTAGAGTCTCATCTGACTCTCTGGGGGCCCACACTTTTAATAGAGTGGGACATACTTCACGTATCGACTATATCCTAGTGGATATTCGTCTTTGGACTGACTCCATTGATATGGTAATAGGTGCCATAGTGGATAGTGACCATAACTTCCTGTCCTGCTGTCTGCAGAATTCTTGGCTATGCCCAGATCAAGCCTTAACTATTGATCCAATCCTAACCACCAAAGAAGTTGTCCCCTCCAACTCTAGTAGATTTCTGAAGTGGTCGAAGGTCGCTGGGCAAGATCTTAAAATCCATTCCATCTCTGAAATTTTGACCACCAAAACTAAGGATCTCGAGGTCATTGCAAATGATCCATCAGCAACATCTAAGGCAACCCTTATTTATGACACACTATCAGCCAGATGAGTCTGCTTTTCCTGTCTGGCAAACCAGCTAATAGTAAATGCAACAACAAAAAGGGACTTAACCCCTGGTTTACCAAGGACTGCCGCTTAAAGAGGAAAGCCTTACTTCTTGCCATAAAAGAGAAAATACTTCCTGAAATTAGAGAAGCCAGGAAAGAATACAACACTACTATCAATAAAGCAAAACGCGATTGGGAGGAATCACATTGGCAGGAATTAAAAGACGCTTGCAACCCAAGGGACTCTATAAAATTCTGGAACTTGATCAAAGCCACTAACTCCAAAGGTACCACTCCAATACCCAATCACATCACCAACTTAGAATGGTATACTCATTTTTCTGGATTATATTCATCTCAAGATTTCTTGGCTAATCACCAGCCCTTAGAGTATGCACACCATCTATATCCCGCTGATGATGTTATACCTTTTAACATCACAGAAACCATAGTTGCAATCAATTGTATTGTTCCTGCTAAAGCTGCTGGACTGGATGGAATTCTGGGGGATTTACTGCGTTTAGATCCAGTTAGGTGGGCCAAATATATCTCGCTCTTGCTTAATCTAATTGTCAAGGGCGCACCGGTCCCAGACTCTTGGAAAGGAGCCGAAGTTGTCCCCATATATAAAAAAGGGGACAGGGAGGACCCTGCCAATTACAGGCCTATTAGTTTGATAGATGCCATCCAAAAGGTGGTTGGCAGGGTTCTCCTACACAGGATTCAGGACTGGATAGACGACGGCGACATTATCTCCCAATATCAAGCAGGGTTTCGAAGGAACACCGGAACCATTGATCAGGTGTTTCAGTTATTGCTCCTTTACTGGAAAGTGGTAGTAATTGGCAGGGGCAGCTTATATCTTGCCTTCATCGATCTCAAGACCGCGTTCGATCTGGTACCTAGGGGGACCCTGTGGTCAGTTTTGGCAGAAATGGGCACCCCGCCACAAGTTTTGAATCTATTGATCTACTTACACGAGGATAATTATGCCCGTGTAAGATGGGGTGCCCAGGGCCAAGTTACTGACAGGATCATCGTCAGCAGGGGGGTCCACCAAGGGTGCGTCATGGCCCCCACCCTATTCTCATTGTATGTGAATGGGGTGGTTGATTTTCTGGGGAAAGACCCTGCAGACGCACCCACTCTGGCTGGAGAAAAAATCGTGACCCTCTTATTTGCCGATGACACATTGCTTATTTCTAAGACTCCAGTTGGTCTCCAGAAGCTATTAGATCGTATCCATCTTTTTTGCACTATTCGAGGCCTCACGATAAATACCTCAAAAACAATGTTCATGGTTTTTAGTTCTTGTAAACACTCTAGATCTAGTCCCACCTTGGATGGAAACCAGTTAGAGAGAGTAAAAACCTTTGACTATCTGGGGGTTCGACTTTCTGATAAGATGAACTGGAGACACCATCTAGATAAAATGTTACTAAACCACAAGCGTGCGGCAGGAGCTATTAGGAAAGCACAGAGTTTATCACTAAGCAAACCGGTCGCTCCTGCCCTGGCAGTCTATGAGAGTAAAGCAGTGAGCTCGGCTTTATATGGTGCGGAGGTCTGGGGCTTCAATAATACTGACAACATTTCCAAGTCCGAACATAAATTTTATAGAGAGCTAGTTTCACTTCCCATCAGCACCCCCTTGAAACCATTTTTATTTGATATGGGTAAACGTTCCTTTATTGATATCACCAGGTCTCATCCCCTGTTTTTTTGGGCATGTCTCCGGCAGACACAGGAGCTCTCCGGGTATGCAGCCGCACTATCAGAGGTTCTGACATTAGACACGGGCAGCAAAGTCAAATGGCTGACCAATCTCAAGAAACTGCTAACTGATCTAGGGCTGTCCGGGGCATGGGCAAGTCAGATCCCTCCTCCTAAAGAGGATCTCAAATTGCTATATTGGAATTGGGTAGCAGAACGGGAATTGAGAACTCCCCATCTGGGGAAATTAACCGAGGAGTACTTTTCCCACAAACAATATAGCTGCTATGAACCATATTTGGATTTCATTCAAGTGCCGAGAGATAGAACTTTGTACATCCAATTTAGAATAGGCTCCTTACCTCTAAACTCATATACAGCCAAATGGAGCTCATCAAAATCTTCCGTACAATCATGTCCATGTTGCCCTGCCCCGGAGGAAAGCCTTGCCCACTTTCTTTTCGCCTGCCCGGCATATAAACCGGCAAGGGCTAGATGGTTAAAACCAGTTTGCAGAAACCTTGTGACCACTAAGCACTTGGTCGCCCTTCGAATTTTAAAAACAGACGGTACCCCATCATTGGTTTGTGGAGTGGACAAGTTCTTAGGTTGTGCATGGTAGAAGCGTAACAAACTGATAAAAAACACAGCGATGTTAAGTCCCCCGAAGTGAAAATGTTTTATTGCCAAACTGGTTTTTTAGAACTCATTGTTCTATCCCCTCTTTGTGAAATGTTGTCCCTAGATGGAACATTCTAACTAATACTTTTTAAACTTTTATCTAATTTTAATTATCATATAATTGTTGTGTCTTGTACCTAAAGATCATGAATGTTTTCCCCTTGGAACTATGCATAACGACCAAATTCATTTTTTAAACTCCGAAAATGTATCTTTAATGGCAACAAGAAGCAGAATGACAAACTTACACTTAAAAGGACTGCCATAGTATTAGCTAGAAGAGCACAAGTAGCCATTTTACATATTGCTTATTAGGACCCACGAGTGCTCAATTCATTCTGTGCTATTGCATGAAGCAGGCTCTGTTGCATACTATGCTTTGTGCATTTTATTGGGGTCCCTATTAATACCTTGCACTGTTTATATTCTCTCATAATGGCACAGTGCACTTTCAGCATCTACACTTTATAGGGCATCTTTCGATTATCTTGTACTGTATTTCACCTAGGGATATGCATTAGCACTTTCTGCATATAAAAGCTGTATGCTATCTTGCTTATTTGCACAATTTACTATGTGAATTTGAACATTATCCTCATCTTTTTAACTGTGATGATTGTCTTTATTTTTAAAAAGAAATGCTTTTATGGTGATATTTTTTGCACCGAATAAAGCTTGCTTTGACTTTGACTTTGACTTTGATATACTTTTGACATCAAAGCTATCTTTAAGTATGAGTATGGGAAATAATCCAGTCAACTAGGAAATAAATGTTCTCACTTATATCAAATTTTGATGTCTAGATTACGACACACTACTATATATATCAAACCTTTAACATCAACAAAAAAATGTTCACAGTGCAACTGATCCATTTCCAAAACATCCAAAAAATAAAACAAAAACCAAATTGATGGTCTTACATACATCTGTCATTGAGATGTTTTAGTACTAGTGGAGTGAGTGTTGGATACTGCCCTCTATAGAAAGAAACAGAGTAAGGCAGCAGCTTTGCAAATTTTCCTCATAATACAAGCATTGTGCAAATAACAGCAGACTGGATTTTGGTACACTATTTATGAGTGTCAGATCTTTAAAATCAATAGAAATGCCACTGGTCCATTTCCAAAACACCCCAAAAATATTTGAAAAAACCCAAAATGGGCGGCCAAATTATTTTAAGTAGCTTTTATACGAGGTAGATATAGCTGGATTTGAGACGTTTCAGCATTAGAGGAATAGTGAAAACTTCCTTTTTATAAAGGAGACAAACTAAGGTAGCAGCTTTGTAATCTTCCTTCTCAAACAGCACGGGAAGAGTGTAAACAACAGCAGAGCAAACACCACTTGCCAGGAGGAGTAAAAACCAAACCACTCACAGCACATACCCAACAGTAACTGTCAGAGCTTCCTTCACACACCACCACTGCAAAGCATATCTCAGATTCAGATACAGTGGTGGCTCGCATAGGGGAGCGCGGGGGGTAGTAAACTCAGACATATGACTGAACGGATCCTCCGTTCCGTCGTATGTCCGAATTTACTACCCCCCACCCTGCCCCTCCTCTGCCCCGCCCCACTACCCCCGCAACACGCTCTATGCGAGCCGCCACTGCTCAGATGCATAATTAGCGAAGCAAATAATGGATTAAATCAGAAAGGTCCTATCACAGTCGCAACACACCAATTTAGGGCTCAGTACTTCAAGCTCTCCTCCCACATGAAAGAGACAGAAATAACTCAAAAATCCCCACACATAACAGGTAGCAGCAAAAGCAAAGTTCGCTCACACATAGATGACGACCCTTAGCACTGCCAGCTACCTTCACATGCAGTGCTAGTACTGCAAATGGGCAGGCACCAGGCAAGCTTTCTTCATACAAACTGACAAAGTCTGAGCAAGTAGAGGAGATCAGAAATGCCCCATGCTTGGGAGTGGAATGAGGACAGAAAGGGCCCGATTCACAAAAGTAAACTGAGACGAAAGTCTAACTTTACGACTTTTGATATTCTCAAAGGGCATTTACTATTCGTAAATGTCCTTTGTGAATACCAAAAGTTGAACTTTACGACTTTCAGTATTCTCAAAGAGCATTTATGAGTAGTAAAAGCCCTTTGTGAATACCAAAAGTCATAAAATTCGACTTTTGTCTCATTTTACCTATGTGAATCGGGCCCCACCTGTTTGTCTTTTCTTGTTGGACTATGCTATGGACAGATTAGAGGGGCGTATTATCAAGACTGGCGATAAAATTATCGCCGCATTAGCGGCAGAAAACTGCTGCTAAAACGGTAATAATGGGCTTGATAATATGCTCTATGGAATTCCAATTGAAGTCCATGTTAAATGTGAAGGACATCTAACATGGGCTTCAATTGGAATTCCATACAGCATATCACCAAGACCATTATCGCCGTTTTAGCGGCAGTTTTCTGCCGCTAAAACGGCGATAATGTTATCGCCTGTCTTGATAATATGCCCCTGTGTTACTTCATTAACTTCACATAAGCTACTTTGTCGAAGGTAACGAGTGTGGTCTCATCTTCTTTCATCCGGCATTCACACACTGATTCCTTTGCACCTGGGGGCATATTATCAAGCACAGCGTTAAAATTATCGCCGCTTTAGCGGCAGAAAACTGCCGCTAAAGCGGCGATAATGGGCTTGATAATATGCCGCAGAGAATTCCCATAGAAGCCCATGTTCTGGTGTGAACATGGGCTTCTATGGGAATTCTCACGGGCATATTATCAAGTCCATTATCGCCGCTTTAGCAGCAGTTTTCTGCCGCTAAAGCGGCGATAATTTTAACGACGTTTCTTGATAATATGGCCCCTAGTGATTTTTGTATCTAAGGCGCATATTATCAAGAATGGCGTTAAAATTATCGCCGCTTTAACGGCAGAAAACTGCAGCTAAAGCGGCGATATTGGGCTTGATAATATGCCGCAGAAAATTCCAATAGAAGCCCAGGTTCACACCAGAACATGGACTTCTACTGGAATTCTGAAAGGCATATTATCAAGCCCATTATTGCTGCTTTAGAGGCAGTTTTCTGCCGCTAAAGTGGCGATAATTTTAACGTTGTTTCTTGATAATATGCCCCTAAATGTTTTAAAACCTTAAAGGGCAATAAACAATCGCAAAATATTTCTCTCGCTTACAATTTCACTACCCCTTCATTAAAAACAAATATGATCACTAGTGACCTGGTGTGCCAATTAAAAAAGAGAGATTAATGGTCCCTAATAACAACAAAATGTAATGGAAATCAAATAGTCGTTATTTTTTATGATTACATAATTGTGTAAATAGACACATTTTATCCAACAATAAATGAACAGTGAGTGACACACTCATGTGATATGGAGAAATTGGTGGGTATCACAAAGCTCAATCCGAGCCAAAACACTCGGATCTCCCACAACAATTTTTTTTTGTGTCCCCCGCAAGTACATGCTGATTTTGGTACATTCTCTCAACATCTTCTTATGCTCATATATATTAGGAGTCCTAATGAATATCCCTTTATCAATAGGGATTGAAGCACCATCAAATTATTAGGTGAACCCAGTGAAATCTGTGTCTAAACTTGTTCTATGGGTCATCTATTAAGAAAGCTTTGTGATGCATAACTATTATTCTATTTCACATGAGTGTGTCACTCTTCTGAGCACCACGCACAGACACCTCTGCACCTCATTGTACATTGTGATTTATTGTTGGATACAATTTGTAAATACATACGATTATTTAATGATGAAAAATAATGAATATTTGATTTTCATGACATTTTGTTATTATTAGGGACCATCGTTCTCTCTTCTTTAACTAGCCCCCCTTGAGGCATATTACGGACCAAACGCCATTTTCAAGTTGTTGCCTATATCATATTTGTCTTGGAGTTTTAGTTCAGAATGTTGAGTAGCGAAATCTCTTTTTCTTATGGATATAATGAAGTAAATGGTTATTCAGAATTATCACAGGTGGAGATAAGTTTGTGGAAAACCATCTATTGTCCTACGTTTGTCTGCAATTTGTGTGCTGTCTATGATTTTCATAGCTTGAGCCCTGAATGATAAGTCTCTTCCTCAATCTAGATCTTTCTCAAAGCAAACTAGTGCAATATTTTTATGCTATTACTGCTTCCATTGGGAACATTTAGGTTATAAGTGGAAGATGAATGTGGTCAATTGCAATTAGATGTCGGTTAGTCTCTTCCTTTGCCGTGAGCTGTGTATAACTTATATTCTTTCTGCACTGTACTTACTATTTCTGGTTCAAACATAGGGGCTTTTATGTCCAACAAGGACTTTTTTTAGCTGCCCTCACCAGACAGCCCTTAGGATGGTCTTCTTCCAACCTTGTTACCTACTAACCTCTTCTTTCTGAAATTAGTTTTTGTTGGCTTTAGGACACCGTTCACTTTACCACTGCTAAGCAGTGCTAAAACACTTGTGCTCACTCCTTAAAGCATAGTAACATTGGCCTACAATCTGATTGACACATTTAATTTACTTATAAGTCCCTAGTAAAGTGGTACAAAATATGCCCAGGGCATGTAAACTAAATGCTACTAGTGTTCCATGTGTTATAATGAGTGACAGCGTGGCACCTCCCCTCCCCATAGATGTTTTTTCACCAGTGCTCGTATTCTTAAAAAACAAATCCTATTGTGCACCAACTGCTTTGTTCTGCATCGATACATCCGTTAACTACATTTCCCAGCTATCATTTGAGTTAAACCATCAGATTCTGGAAGTTTTAATTGCCGTCACCGGCATGATTTTGGGTCGGTGTATCAAGAACCGCCAAGGGCAATGGACTCCACATTTGGTGTGGGACACACTTGTTTGAATTCTGCATGGTGATCGCACAGTAGAAGCATAAGCGAAAGAGATAGATGGAAACTAGACAAAAAGGTTGCTATTGGTAAGTGTCTGATATCTACACTTTTGATTAAATAGTTTAGTGTGGCTCATTAGATTTATTCATGGAATCACTATAGCAAGATAATTTCCTATTCCCCGAAAATTAGAATTGATGTCCCCATCTCCAGGTTATTACCGCTTGCGTGTGCCGTTCACCGCCCATACGCTTGATCATGTGACAGAACCCTGATTGAATCGTATATTTCCGTCATTCAGATTGGGTGAGCTTCACCCCTGCAGTTTTAATCACTTCTCGTTTAAAGCACCTAGTTGTGCATGGCGTATGTGGCGACACGTGGGCACTGATTTGAGAATGTTTCTAACTTACACAGATTGTATGGAATTGCTTTTTTGTATAGAATTGCTCTATGTTTAATATCTCAAAGTCCGTCAAAGAAATGGTGCAAGGGATCACTTTATTGGAGAACATGAGAATGGTGTGCCCACCCTTTATGCAACTGGACTATATATTTTAAATGTATGTAATTTGTTTTTCTTTCAGTATCCGGACCTAATGATTGATATTGTGCCCTGATGATGCCCTCTTAGAAACTACTATGTATCCCTATGGTTATCTGAGGTCGAAACACATTGGCAGTTTTCTTGAGGAACAAAAGGAACCTTTTCCACATTTAGCAGTATCATTTGTGTAATAAAAACCTTGGAAATTTAAGAACCAAAAATAGAACGAAATTGGACTGTACAAGTGGAAGAGAAAACATACAACAATCGTTCTTTGGGCCTCATTTTGTAATAGGGTTTACAGTAAATGTTTAGAGTATATATATTTTGGTTTACTATATATAATTTACATACATCAAAAAGTTTGAGATCTTGAGTTTATTTTATATTTATATCCTGTGACTTGTCTATATTGATTTGTTTTTTTGTTTGTAATTGGAAAGATAAGATTGTTTGAACATTGGGAAAAATGATTGTGATTACATTTTTATAAATAAGAATGTGATTGATTCTAAAACACACAGGATTGAAGCATATGTTGTGTTTCGTTTGAAATTAGTGTTGATTTATGGCCAAGGGGGTCCTGTATATTTTTTTTGCTGTGTTGCATTGATCCCTCCCTACACAATATGCCTTACTAGATCATGCCCCATTGAGTTTTGATGTGTAGAGTGTGTTTTGTAAACACGAGGGTTAGATTGACATTGGTATTTCATTCATGCTTTGTCCTTATTTACTAAGCCTGGGCAAAGCACTACGCTACGCTCGCGTAGTTTGCGAAGTTCGCGCTACTTCGCACTACGCGAACTGCACGTAGCACAGTGCGAACACGCGTAGCGTAGTGTTGCGTAGTGCTGCGGTCATTTTTTGCTTGCTCGCGGTCCTCAACGTCAAGTTGGCGACCGCGAGCAAGCAAAATGACATCCCGGCGAGACTTTTTCCTTGTTCGCGATCAGCAACATCAAGTTGGCGATCGCGAGCATGGAAAATAAACCTCCCTGCGAGATTCCCACCGCGAGGAGGTCAGGTTTCTCATTGCGAGGGGTCGCGTATGCGGGAAATTGCGGGAAAAATATACATTAAACAATTCGAACAAATTTGTGAACCTGAGGAACTAATAAAAGCTAATACAGCAATTCCAGACTCCAAAACGCTTCTATTGTGGATCAAGAAAGAAGTTTCTGAGTATAAGATAAATACTTAAACAAAAGAAACTACAAAAAGATTTATTGAACTTTTCAAAGGAAGTGATATATCTTTACCTACGAAAAGATGCATATAATTCAGCAAATAACACCAGATTTTTCCCTCAATATAAGGGTAGAAGCAAAAGAAGATGTATTCCTTTTTCAGAGAGCTCCTCTTATTCTAGCTGGAATACTAGTAATTCAGAGCCTAACACTACTACTTTCGAAGGCCCTACACAAGGTCGTTTTTTAGGGGGAGGATGTGGTTGAGGAAGAGGGAAAAGATAGTTGAACTCCAGACAGGGAACGGGGAGATTCGGACCAGACGACAGATGTACAGATGATGAAATGATAATGGATTCCCATCTACAATCTATCAAAAAGAAACCTTGATGATGTGGAACAAAGGGTTAATCAAAGGGGATGTCATTTTTTCCAACAGTGGAACTAGATTTTACACAGACTAGGTTAGAGACTATGCAATTTTTCTGAAAAATTTGACTAAAAAGCTTTGTCTCGGATAAAGACAATTTTACAAACAGTTGATTCTCAGGGTTAAGAAATCCATCTACCTTCTTTCCCATGACCAGTTCAATACCACTAGAAGTGATCGCCTTTGAAAAGACAGTTCTACCCAAATTAGATTGTCTTGAATCTAAAAGGGAAGTATTTTAAATATAGTCTCCAACATAAGGAATGGGAGGCCATCAATCGATTGCAAAAAGATCCAGAAATAATTATTAAACCTTCGGACAAATGCGGGGCCAATGTCATGATGGACAGGGAGAATTATGAGAGAGATATCTTACAGCAATTGCAAAATGATGGCACACATATGAGGAAAAGTGTCCTTCTTGTCGGCATCCATTTTGTGTCAGACTCCATTATTTTAGCGCTGCCATTTCATGTCAAACACCTCTGCAAGACCCTCCTGGTCGTTTCTACTGATGCTTGCCAAAGTTCTAACTGTCACGACCGCCCTGCCCTTCCTGCTCCTTGTGGTTAAGCCAATTCCAAAAAGGGGAACAGAGAATTGGCCTCTCACTACCCCCGGACTGGACGCCTGCACGCACCTATCCTGTTTCGCAAGACTTGGTCACGACACTGTTCCAGAACTTGTTTCTTTCACATATCCTGTTTGTCAAGATCTGTTTGATTCTTTCCCGTACATATCCCGTTTGGCAAGATCTGTCCTAATCGATTGCACCATCTGTTGCAGCACCAGTCCTGCCTGAACGAAGAATGGCGTAACTACAGCCCCATCTGAACTGGTTCCTTGGGGTGGAGAAATATGTATATAAGGCCTGTAAGCTGTGGAGTAAAGCAGCAGCCTCCTCTGTCTTGTCACCGACGAGCTTGGGTCTCTGTTCCATAGCTCAGGCTATTTGAATAAAACCTCCTGCAGACGAAGGCTCCTGCGTCTCCTTCTACAACATAAGGAGGGTATGGTAGATTTGGGCGGTTCCCCCGCCACCGAGACCCAGTAAGTGGGTATACCCGACTCTACAAAATGGCACCCGAACAGGGACGCCACGAGCACGAAGGTCAGGCCCGGTGGATGGGGGGAGGTGCATGGAGAGACTCTGACGGAGGTACCCTACCCGAGGGATTCTTGCAGTCCGGTAGCCGAACGACTCGCCCGCTGTTCCTCCCCGCCCGGTCTGGGCCACATGACCGTGTCCTCACTGGGGTCCCCTAACAGTGATTTCTGGAACAGGACACAGCCCTACATCTGCAGAAGAGAACTACCCTTGTCAGGTAAGGGTGGGCTGATCACCCACTGAGTCTGTATGATTGCGCTCTTATTGACTTTTGCAAAAGCCAAGCCAGCGAGGTGACTTTTTTAAGGCCCGCTGTTGTTTGCATTATCTGTTTTCGGTCCTTTTTAGTATGCCGGCGAATAGTAAGTTTAAGAAATTATGTTGTTGTATGTGTACACAGGACTCCCAGCTGGAGGCCACTTGCCCGCTTCCTCCAGAAGAGACGCCTGGTCACACTATGTACGCAAAACATGGCCCATCTGCCATAACATTTTCCTCCCTTTGGACTAAGTATACCAAACGAGCCGTTCCCGATTTACAATGGCCCCCTTATGGGTCCTTTGATCCACAGGTTCTTGCAAATCTAGAGGAACGGGCTATTTAAACGGAAGGTTCATCCCTCGATGTTTGAGACTGTCAGGCTGTGGAAGAAGGAAATTGAGCAGAGAGCAAAGAAGGAAAAAGCACTAAAAAGGAAACGAGAGCGGATGTCAATGGCTGACCATGCTAGGGAGCACTTACAGGGCCGAATGGAAAGATCTGTAGAGATAGCTGATAGGGAACATAGGGCGCGGGTGCAGAAGTGCTACCCGGCTCGTGAAGAGAAAGGAAAAGGCTTTATGGAAGGGGGAGAAGAGGGCGATTCCCTGCTCGATACCATTTTGGAAAGTCCTCCTGCTTATGCCCCCATGTACCCTGAGCTGACCCCCCTGCCCCGCATGCAGCTGCACCAGCTGTGCTACACACTCCTGCCTCCACTGCCTCTCCTACTGTTCCCCTGTCACACCAACCCCCCCTATTTTGACGCCTATAACACCTACTGCGCACGCTACCCCTGTCCTCGCCGCGGGAATGACAACGAGTCCCCATCCGCCCAATACCTGCAGCTTTACCCCTGCCCGTCCCCTCCCTTCTTCCCCGTGGTCTATGGTTAAGCAGGATTTATATAGATTATTGAATTCCCCCTGACTGGCTTCCTTGCGCTCTGCAGTCAGCTTTTCGTCCCTTCGAGAAGATGACCTGCAAAGGCAACAGTGTGAATGCTGGATAAATAGCGGGAATATTTATCCATTTAAAGAAATATGGTCCACCTTTTCCCAGTGGACGATTATGGAACAGACAACCTGGGCTGAATACATGTGTACCTTAGTTGTGCAGAGATTCGAGAATTCATTTATGCAGATACCCGCCGGATTGGTGGACCTCAGGTCACAAATAAAAAGAGGCGATGTACAGGGAGAGGGGATGTTTGGTGCTATGTCTGCTTTGATAGCTTACCGTGATATGACCGCTTTCCCCAGCCCCACTCTAAAGACGGCTATGCCAATGAGAGAGGCGGCCCCTGTCTTTGTTAACGCACTCACCGATGCCCAAAATAATGGCCATGGGGTGGTCGAAGCATACTGGGGCAGGCTTTGGGTTCATGTTCCTTGGAAAAGGTCAGAAGTGATACAGTTAAAGGGACAATTGCCGGATCCTCAGAAGAATCCGGCTGCCTTCTATAAAGAATTAAGGCAGATAATATCTGCCGGTACCCTTATTCTTGAAGACATAGATTTACTTTTTGGTACGGTTGTCCCTACCGAGGTCTGGGATAAAATACGACATACCGACCATGAAGTAGAATTGGGAGGTAAATGGGCTGATCTAGAGGCCATGGAAGGTAATAGAGTGGGAGGGACGAAACTGAACGCCGCCATCACAGCCTTGCCTGGCAAAATCATAACATTCATGAAGACACTGTTGCCAGAAACGGTCATCAATTGGGATAAAATTAACGCCTGTAGACAGCGTAGGGATGAGAGTGTGGCGGATTTCTTCACCCGTTTTGAAACTGAATACAAGGGACACAGTGGCCTGGAACCTCGGGTCCCAGGAGCCGGCCCGGTATTCGTTGACAAATTTGTCAGCAGTTTGCTCCCTGACATTTCTGCCAGACTCAAGAAGGTTGAGAGTACATGGTCCGCTCAGACTATGACAGGTATCTTGGCCATGGCCCAATACCATGAGAATAGGGAATACGAGGATAAGGAGAAAGAGGTCAAGAGAAATAAAGACCTTAAAACAAAAGTACTTCTGCAATAGGCCTATCCTCCCAAAGGCCCTGACGCCCGTGGCAATTTCTGGCCGCCCCCTCAGCGGCCACCAAGAGCACGCCAATCAACTCCCTCTGGACCCTCCGGGCCTCTCCAGACAGATCAATGTGCCTATTGTAAGAGTTACGGCCACTGGGTGGATGAGTGTCCTGTTTTAACATAAAACATACGGACAGGAAAAACACGGCCTCGTGTTCAAAAGGATGGGGTGATTGCTAAAGACCAAAGGCAACACCGCCCTGGTGACCGAGAGGGGAGACATAGGGATGGCAACACCATACGACAACACCCTGCTAACAAATTTGATGGGTATGAAGCCACACGTACTTATTACAATGACGATTATGAAGAGGTAGACGAGACATGGTTTTATCAAGCATAGGATAGCCAGGGAAGGGGTATTTCGAAAGTTCAAATTCCGGTCGACCAGAAGGGCCCGTATGTTCAAGTGTCAGTTGCAGGGGATGCTCGGTCTTTCCTTCTGGACACAGGGGCGACTAGGTCTTCTATTGCACGTGTATCGGTCCCGGAGGCACCCCTTTCTGGCAATTTGAATGTCTCCGTGGGTTTTGCAGGAACACCCGTGACCAGTCCTGTTTCTGAACCCCTCCCTCTCGATATCGGCCCCGCCCATGTTGACGCTTCCTTGGTCCTTACTACAGGTTGCAGTGAAAACTTATTAGGCATGGATTTACTGAAAGCTCTGTAAGCCACTATGTCACGAAGTCCCCAAGGTGTGTCTCTAACAATTTCCCCCACCCCTGTCTCCTATATGTATCTGTCTGGGCCTCTCTCACCAGAGTTGCAGTCATTACCTTCCTCCCTCTGGGCATCATCAGACACTGATGTGGGGTGTCTCAACATACCCCCTCATGTGGTACGCATTCAGCCAGGAGCCCTTCTCCCCCGCCTCCGGCAGTATCGACTACCCGCGGAAGGAGAAGTCGCCCTTTTAACAATAATATCTGAATTGATGGACAAGGGCGTAGTGGATGAGACACGTGGTAATATCTGTAACAGTCCCATTATTCTGGTTCTTAAGAAGACCAATGGAGATGCTCTCTCCCCTAAAATATACAGATTTGTGATTGACCTGAGAGCCCTTAACAAAATAACGATCTCCCAATACCCTGTTGTCCCCAACATTACAGCCCTCTTGACGATGGTCCCTTCTGACGCCACACACTTTTCTGTCATAGACCTGAAGAATGCTTTTTTCAGTATTCCTATACATCCTGACAGCAGACATTTATTTGGTTTCTCCCTTGGTGGGTGGAGCTTTAGATTTTGCCGCGCCCCTCAACGCTTCACCGAGAGCCCCAGTATCTATAGTCAAGCTCTCAAAAGTCAACTAGATTCCTTGGAACTCCCTGATAATTCCACACTGCTGCAGTATGTTGATGACATCCTCATTGCTGCAAATTCTGCCCCGACATGTAAAGAGGCTACCCTATGTTTGTTACGCCACCTTGCCCTCCATAACAACAAGGTCTCTTTAAAAAAGCTTCAATTTTGTCAAGAGAAGGTGACCTATTTAGGTCATCTCCTCTCGAAGGAGGGAAGGCAGCTCACCCCTGATCGTGTAGCTGTTATCAATGCTATGGAAGCTCCACAAACACAAAAGCAGGTACGAGCCTTCATAGGTCTAACCTCATACTGCAGACAGTGTATTTCCAATTTTTCGGCCATGGTCAAACCTCTTCTTGCCCTCACCACTAAAGACATATCAGACAGCTCCTTTCCATGGACTAGAGAGCATACGCAGGCCTTCCAGGATTTAAAAAGAGCTCTGTGTACTGCTCCAGCCCTCTGTACTCCTGATTATAACAAACAATTTTTTCTTTTTGTACATGAGACAGACGGTTGTGCATGCGCTGTCTTGACCCAGATGTTCAGAGATCACCATCGGCCATGTGCCTATTTTTCAGCTACCTTAGACCCAGTTGCGAGGGCTCTCCCAGGATGCCTACGGGCGACAGCTGCGGCTGCACTTATGGCCCGTCAGAGTGCAGGGATCATCATGAACTCCCCCTTAACTCTGATGGTTCCCCATTCTGTGGCTACCCTCCTTAATAACACCAAGACACAGTACCTCACTAGCGCACGACTCACAGGATATGAATTGACACTCTTTTCCAGCCACATTAACATCAAGAGATGCACTGTACTGAATCCTGCCACATTTCTCCCACTGGATAATCAGGATGCCCGTTTAGATCCACATGACTGCATATTGAGGACAGAGGAGGAGATGAAGGGGCGGGTTGACTTACAGGATACCCCGATAACAGATCTAGAAGGTACACTGTATGTGGACGGATCATGTCTCAGAGGGCCAGATGGTAACACATCAGCCGCCTACGCTCTCATGACATTGGAGCAAGTAGTAGAAACAGCTCAGATTCCACAGTGCTCTGCTCAGGCTGCAGAATTAGTGGCCCTCACTAGAGCCTGTGAGTTAAGCAAAGGAATAACGGTTAATATCTACACTGACAGTCAGTATGCTTTTGAGGTGGCTCACAACTTTGGAAGACTGTGGAGAGAAAGGAATTTCCTTACTTCACATGGGACGAAAATTCAACATGGCTCCCTAATTCGCCGATTATTAGACTCCCTGACATTTCCCAGAAAGGTAGCCATTATAAAATGTAAAGCGCATAAGAAAGTGACGGATGATGTTGGAAAACGCAATACCTTGGCTGACCAGACAGCCAGACAGACAGCTCTTAAGAAAAAGGAAGGAATGTATGTTGGAGGCCCCGCCAGGTGGGTGGCAGAAGGGGGCATGGTTGAAGACACAGTACAGAGTGTGATTGATATTCAGTCCCATGCTACCCCTGAGGAGCTGAGGATGTGGACGGAGCATTTGGCGATAAAGGAAATAGATGGTTGTTGGGCCCGTATCACTATGGAGAGACAATGGATGTTGCCTGACAGTCATGTGCTACCGGTAGTTACAATGGCCCACAGCCCTGCTCACATTAGTACAAAAGGGATATGTAAGCTGTTGGAACCTACCTAGTATAACTCAAAGATACAAGCGTATGCTGAGGAGTTGGTCAAAACATGCATGATTTGCCTTATGTACAACCCGGGTAAAGCTACAGTAACTCCTGGAGGAGGATTCTCCCCTCCTACCTTTCCTTTTGAAGCCCTCCAGATGGATTACATCCAGATGGACAGATGTAACAATTTAAAATATGTCCTGGTGGTGGTCTGTACCTTTAGCCGATGGGTGGAGGCTTATCCTGTCAAAGACTGCACCGCTATCACTACCGCCAAAATACTATTGAAAGAATACTTCCCACAATTTGGTTTGTCCCGTTTGATCTGGAGTGACAACGGGACACACTTTACAGCTCAAATAATGGAGTATGTCTGTTCAGCACTGGGTATGAAACAAAAATTTCATGCAGCTAACCACCGCCAGTCAGCAGGTCTAGTGGAGGTGTACAATGGCATCCTAAAGACTAATATGGCCAAAATTGTAGCCGAGACGGGTGTCACTTGGGTTGATGCTCTGCCCCTGGCTCTACTGTCTGTCAAGACAACGGCTCATACCAGGATCGGATTATCTCCCCATGAGATTGTGTTCGGGAGGCCTGCCAATGTGTGGGGTGTCCCACGCCCTAAGAAACTGTCTGATGTTGAATACCCTGTGTTGACTGATTATCTGTACAGTTTGACTAACACCTTTCGTACCCTTTACCACCAGGTGCATGAGGCCATACCTGATAAAAGCGAGGGCCCAGGACACATTATCCAACCTGGTGACTGGGTTCTGATTAACAACTTCCAACGTACCAAGAGCCTCGAACCCCGCTGGACACAGCCCCGCCAGGTGTTAGTGGCCACCCGCACTGCCGTGAAAGTTGAAGGTCTGAAGAACTGGATACGAGTGCCTCTGCCTCTCCCCTATGATCAGTGGGTGAAGACAAGGAGACTCAGAGACAGAAATAGTCCCAACGTTTGTTCCAGTCAGCGATGCAAGATTGCATGTTACATCTACAGAAGCAGAGAGTGACAGTATTCTGAAGGGAAAGGTGGAACTCTCCCCTAACTCTGCTCAGCATCAGGAACAATTATTCCCCGACCATACTGTCCCTACTTCTACCCGATATAACTTGCGTTCCAGAAAGAAGGCTTGTCCTTGACTTCGCCCAGGTACCTATAGGCTGTAGGGCTGGGATCTCCCGGCTGAGACCGGTGCTGGTGTGTCAGACTAAGGTACGTCCCTAGGGCACTTGGCACCTGCATCCAGTGAAGCAACCACCAATCACAGACAGCTGCTAGTGGTCCCTGGCTTAGTACAATGGCAGCCGTTCAATACACCCAAGTCCAGAAACGATATGTCAGTCTCCTGCATAGCAAGTGCTTGCTGGCCACCGTGGTGACACTGTTTGTCTCCCTCATCTTGTCTATCATCGGTTGTTTGTTACTGATCTACTATCCTGTTACCCCACCAACTCCTACCCCGACTCCTGCGGAGCATCAGTATTTCACGTTACCTGCCCATGAATTACCCCGCCGTGCAGAATCTTTCAATAACACCTTCGTCCAAATGTTACATCATCATCAGCTGATCATAAATACTTCCAGCTGTTGGGTATGTGGACTGATGCCGCATGCTATGACACAACCTGTCCCATTCTTTCCTTATCCTTTTTCCATCTCTGGGCCCTGTTTTGCATGGTGGATGTTGATACAGGAGGCCTATACTGTCAATGGTACTGCCAATTCTGCACTGGAACAGGTCTGGCAATACCAATACCCCTTTTTGCCCGACCAACTCATCAACATTGCTATTATCAACGGATGAACTCGGTGAGATGGTGGTATTTAACTCAACTTCTCGACAAACATTTTCCAAATTTTGCGCCAGAAGGCTACTACCTGATGTACGAAACACTCTGAATGTTATAAATGTGTGGGGCCGTGTCTGCATCCATGGCTTGGGAACTAAGAAAGTTGGTACTAGTATCTGTGACATCATTAAATGTAAAGTCTACTCCAAAGTTGGTGGCGTCCCCCAACACTTATTTTATCTGTGGCACAGCAGCCTACACTTGGCTCTCCCGCAACTGGTCTGGCACATGCTATCTGGCCTTCCTCCTTCCACCAACGTATTCTACCCATGGAGATTTCCACCTGTTGATGAAGGGTGCTATACGCAGCTCACGAAGGGGTGTCATATCGGCTGAGGATACAGTAGGCCAGGAAGCCGGGGACTTCTTTAAGGGTTTCCTCCCATTTTGGGGCCCCATGGCAAACAGTTGGGCTATATGAGGACTGACCAGGGTCCTCGAGGCCACCATCACAGAAACAGCTGGTGCCCTCTCCAATGTCACTGCAGAGCTACAAGCTAACCGCCTTGTAACACTTCAAAATCGTATGGTCCTTGACATCATCCTCGTGGTGGTGTGTGTAAATTGATTGGCTCCAGCTGCTGTGTGTATATTCCAGATAACGCACCTACAGTATATGATGCCATCCAATGTCTGCATCACCTTTCCTCTGAAATTCCTCAAGATGAAGGCAACTGGTCCCTCACAGGCTGGATCTGGGGCTTCCTTTCCCAATGGGGATGGAGGGTCCTCACCTTCCTTGCCTTGGGAGTGGCTGTCCTAGTCTCCTGTTGTTTGTGTGTTCAGTGCCTGCCAATGCTCTGTGCAAAGTGTGTTCAGGCTCTTAAGCTTCCACCCTCAAACATTCACGACACCAATATGAAGATGATGCTCCAACAAGAAACAGATGATCTCAAGAATATAGACATTTCGTAATGGTTTTTCCACTCAATGGCAAAAGGAGGGTCTGAGGAAAAGTGTCCTTCTTGTCGGCATCCATTTTGTGTCAGACTCCATTATTGTAGCGTTGCCATTTCGTGTCAAACACCTCTGCAAGACCCTCCTGGTCGTTTCTACTGATGCTTGCCAAAGTTCTAACTGTCACGACCGCCCTGCCCTTCCTGCTCCTTGTTGTGAAGCCAATTCCAAAAAGGGGAACAGAGAATTGGCCTCTCACTGCCCTTGGACTAGACTCCTGCGCGCACCCATCCTGTTTTGCAAGACTTGGTCACGACACTGTCCCAGAACTTGTTTCTTTCACATATCCTGATGGCAAAAAGGGTTTGATTCATTCACGTACATATCCCATTTGGCAAGATCTGTCCTAATCGATTGCACCATCTGTTGCAGCACCAGTCCTTCCTGAACGAAGAATGGCGTAACTACAGCCCCATTCGAACTGCGGAGTAAAGCAGCAGCCTCCTCTGTCTTGTCACCGACGAGCTTGGGACTCTGTTATGAATTTTTTTTATTTGAATAAAACCTTCTTCCTCCTGCAGACGAAGGCTCCTGTGTCTCCTTTTACAACATAAGGAGGGTATGGTAGACTTGGGCGGTTCCCCCGCCACCGAGACCCAGTAAGTGGGTATACCCCACATAGAAAACCTGAAGGTGACCCTACATCTGCAATAAGGGCAGAAATCTGTATTGATAAAGGCATTGACGACGGACGGCTAATGGAAAAAGAAAAGTTGTTCCTGATAAATTAAAATCCAAGGACCCCAGTGATATACATACTCCCAAAGATCCATGAAAATCCACAGCATACTCCTCGTCGACCGATCATTTCCGGAGTGAATTCCATTTTGGAACCTTTGGCTAAATATGTTGATGCTTTTCTTAAGACTTTAAAACCAGACATACCAAGCTACCTTAGGATACTATTGATGTGATCAATAAACATAACCAGATTACATTTGATCCTGAAGTGGATATCTTTGCGACCATTGACATCCCAAGGCTTTGTACAAATATCCCTGAAGATGTTGGTCTTGAAGCCATCGAACATTGCTTGGCAAATTCGACCGAGGCCAAATAGTGTTCCAACATGGTTTATTTTCCGATTTGAAATATATTTGCCTTAAACGTAACTTCTTTTACTTCAACAGAGTCTTTGTAATGGAATGTCCCTTTGCCCCAGAAATGACAGTGATGTTTATAAAGGCCCAATATGAAAAGAAATGGGTATATGGAGACAATCACTTCAGAAGTAACATTATGAAGTGAAAACATTTTATTGAAGATATGTTTTTGATATGGAGAGGTGAGGTTGGCAATCTTCATCAGTTTGTTGATTGGATAAACAATCGTACATGTGGTATTAAGTTCACAGCTCACTGCAGTAAGGAGACTATTAATTGTTTGGACTTGACAATTAAATATGAAGAAGGGAAAATCTGTACCACATTATATACAAAAGAGACTGACAGAAACACCTTTCTTCACTGCAAAAGTCACCATCAACGTGATCTAAGAGAAAACGTGGCGTTTAGTCAATTTCTGCGTCCCTGCAGGAATTGTACTAAAAAGAGGATTACTTTGTCAATGCCAGTAATCTACTACTGAAATTGAAAGATCACCAATATCCTTACAGACTTTTAAAATGTGTCATGAAGACAGCATGTGAGGCCCTTTTGGAATCTTGAAAAAACAAACCTGCAGACTGCTTAGTTTGTGTCCCAACCTTTAACGCTGTGACGTCAGATGTATAAAAAAAGAATCTAGAAACACTGGCTATCTGTTTCTTTTCTAGATCCAGTTAAAGAGACACCCCTATTTGCCTTAAAGAGAAATACAAATTTAAGAGATAAACTTGTCCATTCAAATACTGAAATCCAACAACCACAGTGTAATCTGAGAACTACTTTAGGATTACCTCCAATACTTAGCCATCATAAATGTGGCACATGTGTGGCTTGTGCAGTCACAATAGAAGGGACCAATTTTATGTACAATAACATCTCCATTTAACATAATGAATTTACAAACTGTAAATCAAAAAATTCCCCGCCAAAAAGCTTTTGTTGGCAAGTCTAACTAAGAAGTGCAAAACACACAAGATGATGGACGGAATTTTGCACATTGGCAAAACATTCACCCCAGTCATAGATCTGGGTTTAATCCATCATTATTTTGCTCACCACGCCACCCCAGTTCAGACATGGCCATATGCAAATCAGTCTTGGCCCTGTGCCTCATAGGAACAGTCCAGCCCGAACTGCCAAGCCATGTCTTCCCTGGACTGGAATCAAGCATCCTAGGACCGGATTCGGGGTTTCACCCCTCTTCAGCCAGGATAGCTTGACTCCAGTGGCGTAGTGAGCACGGGACCCACATCTGGGCATACCCTTCCCACATAGGGCAAACAGCAAAACACACAAAATGATGGAAGGAATGTTGCACATTGGCAAAACATTCACCCCCAGTCACAGATCTGGGTCTAATCCATTGTTATTTTGCTCACCACGCCACCCCAGTTCAGACATGGCCATATGCAAATCAGTCTTGACCCTGTGCCTCATGGAAACAGTCCAGCCCGAACTGCCAAGCCATGTCTTCCCTGAAATGGAATCAAGCATCCTAGGACCGGTTTCGGGGTTACACCCCTCTTCAGCCAGGATAGCTTGACTCCAGTGCCGTAGTGAGCACGGGACCCACGTCTGGGCATAGCCTTCCCACATAAGGCGAACAGCAAAACACACAAGATGATGGACGGAATGTTGCACATTGGCAAAACATTCACCCCCAGTCACAGATCTGGGTTTAATCCATCGTTATTTTGCTCACCACGCCACCCCAGTTCAGCCATGGCCATATGCAAATCAGTCTTGACCCTGTGCCTCATGGGAACAGTCCAGCCCGAACTGCGGGAAGGGTGTGCCCAGACGTGGGTCCCGTGCTCTCCATGCCTCTGGAATTAAGCTATCCTGGCTGAAGAGGGGTGAAAGCCCAAAACCGGTCCTAGGAGGCTTGTTTCCAGTCAGTTAGGACCTGGCTTGGCAGTTCGGGCTGGACTGTACCTATGAGACACAGGGACAAGACTGATTTGCATATGGCTGGGTTCAAACTGGAACAGCATGGTGATCAAAAAAACGATGGATTTAGACCCAGATCTCTGTACTGGGGTGAATGTATGACATTGTTCTGCATTCTGTCCATCAACTGTTTTTGCATTTGTCTCCCCGAGTGGGATGGGTATGCGCAGACGTGGGTCCCGTGCTCTCCATGCCACTGGAATCAAGCTACCCTGGCTGAAGAGGGGTGAAACTCCGAAACCGGTCCTAGGATGCTTGTTTCCAGTCCAGGGAGGACCTGGCTTGGCAGTTCGGGCTGGACTGTACCCATGAGGCACAGGGTCAAGACTGATTTGCATATGGCTGGGTTCAAACTGGAACAGCATGGTGAGCAAGAAAACTATGGAATTAGGCTGGGAACTCTGTACTGGGGTAAATGTATGACATTGTTCTGCATTCTGTCCATCAACTGTTGTTTTTGCATACCTAAGAAGTGCAGACATAGAATTAGCCAACATAAATCACGCATGAGGTGTCGTACTATGTCAGCTCCATTGCTAGAATAGTTCCTTGAGTACAATCATACAGGTTTTAATTGAAAATAGACTGTATTGAGGCCGGTACATTTGAAGTTTGGAAGTGATTCTTATTTGTTACATCAAGAGGCACTCCTAATAATGAAGGTAGGTATGGCTGAAACTAGCTTGAGTGAACTATCTGAAATTGCTAATGTTTTTAAAAAAACATATTTGCTTCCAGCAGTGCTATGTACATTTACCGATGCTCTTTTACAAAAAAATAATTTAGTATTTTTGTACAATAACTCCCTTGAGTTCATACAGTGTACTAAATTGTTGTTCAATGTATTATAATGCACAGCATGGCTTGTCACCTCCTCATAGATGTTTTTTTCACCAGAGGTCGTATTCTTGTAATTTAGAAAAAAAAATCTTACCTGGCACCGACTGCTTTGTTCTGCATCAGCACATTCGTTGACTACATTTCCCAACTACCTTTTGAGTTAAACCAGAAGTCAGATTACGGCAGTTTTAATCAGTGTTACCGGCATTATTTTGGGTCGGCGTATGTAGAACCGCCAAGTGTAACGGACTCCACATTTGGTGTGGGACACACTTATTTGAATTCTGCACGTGGATCGAACAGCAGAAGCATGGGTGAAAGAGATAGATGGAAACTAGACGAAAAGGCATCTCTTTGTAAGTGTCTGATGTCTGGACTTTTAATTAAATAATTTAGTGTGGCTTGTAAGCTTTATCCATGGAATCACTACAAGAAGATATTTTCCTATTCCCCAATAATTATAATTGATTTTCCCACCTCCAGCTTCTTACCGCCTGCGTGTGCCGATCACCGGCCATACACTTGATCGTGTGACAGAACCCTGATCGAATCATAAATTTCCGACATTGGGATTGGGTGAGCTTCTCTCCTGCAGTTTTAATCACTTCTCGTTTAAAGCACCTGGTTGTGAATGAGGTCTGTGGTGGCACGTGGTCACTCATTGGAGAATGTTTTTAACTCACACAGATTGTATGAAATTACTTTATGTTTAATATCTCAAATTCAGTCCTACAAAATGGTGCAAGGAATCACTTTATTGGGAAATATGGAGCACAAGAATGGCGTGCCCACCCATTATGCAACTGGGCTATATATTTTAAACATGTAATTTGTTTTTCTTTCAGCTCATGTTGCCTGCCACACGGTGCAGGGATTTACAGGGGGCACCATAGGTGGGCACTGTAGCATGGAGGCCCAACATGAAAAGCCTGTGGGAAACCAACATCGTAATCCCGACGGTGGAAACGCCCTCCTTAAGGGATTACGTGTTGGTTCCTACTGGCCGACGGGCTCCTTGAGCCCGTCGGAAGCCAGCTGGAATGACCGGCTGCTCTGACTTCCGACCGCCTACTTTGTTAGTAGGCGACAGGAAGTCAAACCTTGGATGTTGATCAGAAAGCCTCCAACCTGTGGTCGGAGGTTTTCCGACCAATATCCAAATGAGGCCATATGTGTGTTGCCGGGTAACACAGGATGTTTGAGCCTCCCGCCAGACTAGAACCTGGTCCCCAGCTTCACGATCTGCCGCTCTAGCCATTAAGCCACACTCCCCCCCCCCCCAATTATTAATTATTCAGGTTTTATAACTTAGAATTTCATTCATTTGTTGCTATTCATTCTTAATTGTTATTACTTTTATTCAGAATTTATTATCCATTTCAGAAGAAAATAAATAAATATTACTTTGATCAGTGAAACATTTTTGTGGATGTTGATTCTTGTGATTTGGTTTTATTATTGTTTATTATTGTATTTCATAGCTTTTTAGAGTTTGGCTTTTCTTAAGGTAGGGTGCATGTTATTGATTAAAGGTGATGTTTTCCTTGATTAGAAGGAAATATTGGCAATGCTTTGCTAAGTAGTGTTTCTCACATCTGTCTTGTTTGTTTTGAAAAATTTGGATTTAACTGTGCTGGGTATGGGGTTCTTCTGAGTTCTTGGTATTTTTGTTCTTTTTTTAGTATCTCTATACATTGATGGAATGTTGGGTGGCTCTTTCTACATGTTCTTTTGAAGGAATTGTGCAGTGTTCACAGCATTGTTTGCTTAGGATTCATTTGACTTTGCACTATTGCATACATTTCACCATGGTATTGGAAACTTGGTTTGGTACCTGTGTCTGAGCGGTGCAGGTGTCTACCCCAAGTGTCTTGAAATTAGTCAAGTAGTGGTGATATCTTTGTTCATTCATCTGATAGAAAGCCATTTCTTTGCGGAAATCAGATGTTTTGTTACCTCTGTAGTTGTAACATATACTATGGCAATTATTTATTTTCTATTTCAAATGAAAATTGTGCAGTTGCGGTGGAGTCACTGCTTAGCATTGATTTTTATAAATGTTTCTATATTTCTTGGTTAAAGTCATAATGGCATCCTCGTATGGATGTGTTTGGGTATATTTTAAGGATTGTGTTTGTCATTGCTTGCTCAAAATCTAATATTATTTTGGGGAGTAGTGGATGTTCCTTTTTGCTTGACTACTCTTAAGAGTCCTTGATGTTGCTGCTAGTTTGTTAGGGTTGTTAGGGAGTAGGATATATGTTGGGGGAACAATAACATTGTGAAACCGTCCGCAAATGATATCAATTTGTGTGGATGGTGGTGGGCATGATGTAAAAGTCCCATCTATCTTTCTGCCTAGGCTTTTGGTGTTATTAAGTTGTTAGTAGTGGCACAAATAATTGTTAGTCTTGGGGCCCTTGTACTTCATATTGCTACTCTTCTTGTGATAATTTTTTATAAGGTTAGCAGTTGCTGGTAATTGCCCTGTCACTTCCTAAACATTTGAAATGTGAGGAGCACGAAGCAGGCCATTAATGGGTGTGTGAACCATGCTGCAGGACAGGCTGCAATGGCATGGAGGCCTCTGGCAGGAACTTCTAGAATCCGTGAGGTGGAGTGCAGTGAGAAGTGGGGTTACCCATGCTTTGGTAAGTCTGCTCCCGACAGAACAGACTCAGTGGATGTAAGTGGGGCACACCCAGGCTGGGAAGATGTGAGTCATTAGTCACATCGTTTTCAAAAGAAAATCGATATGGGAGAGAAAGGCACCCTTTGATGGATTCTTGAACCTGGAGATTCCCCCATTTTGTGAATCCTCAAATAAGCCAGACTTTATCTCGGAACAATTCCAACAGGTGGAGTTGGGTGGTTCCATACACACCTTAACATTATGTCACATAATTATATGAGGTGTCACACTACGGGAAGATATATTATTTCTGTTTTTTTCAATGATCTATGACAGTTGTTAATGGTCCACAACTTGAGACACCAATCAGAAACAAAGGTTAACACAGAATCTACGTATAAAACTGCGGAGGCACAGGAGATAGTTGTTACAGCAGAATTGTAGGGAACTGACAGAATTCCAGTCCATAGGAGCAGGGAACTGTATAGGGGCCCACAACCCAAATAAGTAATTTCTAACTCTCACTTGCTGTCACTAACCATGAGGGCTCTTGAGAAGGCACTGGGACATTGAATAATTTTAAAGATGCATAGAAAGTCTTTGAGATGACACTGCAGAAGGAACTATAAGAAGTGCTGCAAATAGAAAACATCTGGATTGACACTCTCAGCATCAAGCTTGAATATAACCTTGAATGGAGTACCTGTAACAGGTGAAGAGCTGATCCCAAGCAAAGGAATAAAGGCAAAAAGCAGAGCTAAAGCAGAAACCTTCTGTCATCAATAGGGAGGAAAACTAAGCCCATGGCCATGCCTGGGGTGTGGCTTTTATAAACTCCTGCATCCTCAAATCCTGCATTGGGGTGCTCTAATCTCTGGGTTGTTGAATCCTGCTGTAGATCTTTGATCCCCGGGATCCTTGAATCCTGCAGTAGAGCCTAGAATCTCAATGTAGCCTGCGAGTAAATGAGGAACACCATCACAGCCTTTGTGGTGCCCAAATTGGCAGAATTGACTGCGGTGATGGGGGAAGAAACATCTGAGGAGCCATATGTGGCAGCCACTATCATAGGCATCATGACTCCTGTCAAGCTAGAATGGACAGTCCTGCGTGACAATGCCCAGAGGAAGAGTGGAATGTGTGGGCAATAATGCCTAGGACCATAGGTGGTTGGTAGTGAGGGCGAGCACCCTTGACAAAGCAATAATAATTAAGGAGCTGGGGATGCACCAGAGGCAAGCACCATTCGCATCAACAATTGTCTTCTTCCCCTTCTCCTGCCCACGCTTCCAAAGTTCTGCAGTTTACCTATAAAAGAGCATGAGTGTTCTATGGAGGTGTTTGTTTCTTAATCTGCACCATGGTGATGGACCATTACATCAGAATCTTGTGTCATTCAAATAGTTCAGAATTGTTAACCCTTCCTTTTCAGGTGACTCCTCTTCTCATCCTTCCCATTTATTCTGAGGTGTTTGAACAATCATGTTCACTGACTGCACAAAAACCTGTTACCCCTTTTGAGCATGAGGGAAATTTATTTGGTCCCAGAGGTGGAGCTAGGCCATGAATGTAGTTCCTGCTGCTTTTTATTCACAAGAAGGCCGGTGACCTTTGCCCTATTTTGTTTTTTAATATCATAAACTATTTTCTCCGCAAGGAGAAGTTCAAAATATTTTCCATTTCTCGAGTACAGTGGGCATTGGAATTTGAAGATTACATGTGCCACTTACCTAAAGGATGCACATTTTCATATACAGTGTATATCTGCGTTTGGTTGAGATCTTCACCCCATATGAGTTTGTACCAATTCTCTTCAGTGTCAAATTGGCCCCTCAGGACTTTACAAAGGTCAAGTAGGTGGTTGCAGCTCATCTTGGCAGATTGGGGATACATGTATTCCCATACAATTACAATTGGCTGTTGAAGATGGGCTTTCCATAACTGGTAGCAGACACTCTTCAGAGCACGGATTCCTTTCTCTTTGACTTGGAGTTTTTGATCGCCTAATCCAAGACCCACCTTCAAGTCACAGAGATCCTACTCTTCATGCAGGTGTTTCCGGATATAATTGCAAATAGGGCAGTTTCCCATGCTCAACGAGTATAGAACATTCAGGTTATACTTGAGCGGCAGAAAGGAAGCAGTGCCCACTTGCACTGTGCATGGTGTGATTCACGTTGATTGCAGTGCTGACAAGCACCTGGCACTGAAAATCACAGCGAACAGCATTTATCTAATGCACTCCGCCGCTTGTGGAGCTCTGCGTAGCGCGGAGGAGTGTTTTTTTGCACTTCGTGGAGTTCCGCATAGGAACTCCCGCGAACTCCACCCAGGCTTAGAGATTTGGTTGACAATCAAGGTATTTCTGCCCTGGGTCCATGACCAGACCGTACAGGTGTTCATGTTCCCACAGACATGACTTTACCTTGGTACGTCAGCAAACAAGGTGTGTGTGCTTTTGCTGTGCTTAGAAGCTGTGAAATTGGGGTACTGGACTGAATCTCAGGAAGTATTACTGTCCATGAGTTACCTACCCACTGTTCTACATCCCACTGTTCTATTGCAAAGGGTGCTCTGGATTCCGACCTCTATCATGTTTCAACTCATTTCCAATTTGTTCTGAGGATGCTGAGGCAGGACTGGGCATAGATGATCTGGATTGCTTCAGACTGAGCTCACAGGATATTCAGAGCTTCTCTGCCTTTTTGTTTGCCCTCTAATTACTCATTCACTCAGGCAGGACATTCACTCGCAGTGGAGAACCAAGGTTCTTCACTTGACTCTCCTGAGTCTCCACCCTCATCCTTGGAGATTGAGTGGAGCAACATAATTGCTTTCAATATGCCTTCAGAGTTTGTAGACGTCTTCCTTGCTGCCACTGTCCCTCCTCCCAAATAGTATATTTTGCCCTCTGTTCACACTTTGTGACATAGTGTGTTGAAAAGAAATGTAATCTGCTCATGGCACAATTGGCTGATGTTTTGCAAAAGGCATTTTCTTTTAGACTGCAAGTCTTTGGAAATTGTGAAAGTTTTCCATTAGCTTTGTTAGCTTTTCTTTATTTATATGATCTGGCTTTGTTCTCTGTATGATCTGTTGTGATTGAGCTTCTGAAAGGTCTGATCCATATATTCTCCCCTTCCCCAAAGGGACCTTACCTTGGTGCTCCTTTTTTTGATTACTTCACTATTTGCACCCATGATAAATTGTTTCTTGAGGCTTCTTACACTGAAGATGGTCTTCCTTATTACTGCTATCTCTGCTCACCATGTTAGTGGGCTACAGGTGCTTTCCATTTATTTTCATTGTAGCTTGTTCTTTACAGGCAAGGTAATGCTTCAGGTAAGGGCGTCGTTCCTCTCAGCATGAATGTCCTGTGGTTTGTCCTATGCATTATGTTGTGCTCTCTCCTGGCCAAATAGGAGCCCGTACAGGCATCAGAGTTCATTCCACCAGAGTGAGGACCACTTATTCTGTTTTGTCCAGGCTGCTACCATTATGGACATCTGTTGGACAATGAAGGGGTTGTTCAGCACCTTCCCCAGGCACTCAGAAGTCTGCTCAGATGGTCATTTTGCAGATCTATTCTGCAATGCTTTTTGTTGTGTTCTCATCCTCAGTATCAGCTTCTTGGATGCATTCCTTAGGTTGTGACTTGCAAGACAAAACATTTGCTTGTGGAAGGATCTACCGGAAACAAATGTTACCTGCCTTCGATAACAGTCTTTCTGATGGATTCTCTATGTGCCTCAGATTCCTCACTGGCCGACTTGCATTCTGAGCAGTGGGTTTGATGTAGCATTTTGTTTTTTCTCTTGGTAACAGTTTCCTATCAAACATAGGATAGTATATTCAGTGAAACAGTGAATTAGGGATATGAAGGTCTCCATACTAAGATTAGAGGCATCTGTCGGTAGAGAAAATGGTGTATCTTAATTTGAACTCTTCCAGAATGTAGTGTCATACAGGCTTGATTCAGGTACTGGAATGCACTGAATTTCTTTTTGTCCCATCTCACACGATTCGGTTCTTTCTTTTGTAGTAAATTAGTGAGTAACATAGCCCTTTATGAGAAAGTCAGAATGAACCCCTGGTAATAACCCAGGAACCTCAAAATGGATCTTACACCTTTCTTTGCTCCCTGAGTTTTATATTCCTTTGTGGTCCGTATCTGTGATACTTTTGGGTCTAGAGGTCAGTTGCCACATCAATATATGAGGAACTTTACAGATGTTTTGCTATTGTGATCTTTGTGATATTGGTAATCATGCCTACGTGTTTGAGAGCGACAAAGACCTGTCTTGGATGTTGAATGTATTCAGCTCAGTAACTAAAGACTACCACATCACTCAAGAGGGCTCCTGTGTGAAGTTGGTGCTGAAAGGTGAGAGGGCATCGTGCAGACCAGATGGCCTAACTTTAAATTGAAAGAGCCACTACATGGTAGCAAAAGCAGTTTTCCTTTTGTCCTCTTCCATTGGGATTTCTCAGTATACCATTGTGAGATCTAGTGTCAAGATATATCTTGATTATCCCAAGCAATCAAATAAAGCTTTCTGGGGCACGGGGTAGCTATCTATCTTGAATATACTGTCTCTTTTTAGTGTGCAGTGCAGTGCAGCTACCACCTTGTAGCATTTTGCCAGTACCATGAAGTCTGAGACAAAAAGAGAGAGCAAAATACCACACAAGAGACCAACGAAACCTAATAGAAGAGAAAAGGTTTCAGAAGTGTGAATATGTCTGACAGAGGTCCACTGACACATTGTTCCGATGGGAGGGGCCCAGAATACTGGATCTTATAAAGCTTGAGCTCAATGATGGAAGAGGGATCTGAGAAAGCAGCATGGCTCCTGAATTGAGAGATCTGTCTGAAGTGTAATGAGCGATCATAGAGGCCGCATCTTGGCACAAGTGTTCTAGAAGGCCTGTGAATAATGCACAGGGACTTAAACCTAATCCTTCATTTGATGGGCAGCCAGTGGGAAACGTACCATGCCTCAGAGATATGGTCAAACTTCCTAAGTGTAATAGCCAGCTCTATTTTCATATTTTGAAGTCTATGAAGTTTGGCGTTTTGGTGGTCATGGAGGCCTTAATACTGTTCACTATACAAAAATCAGTGCAGAGCATGTTATAGTAGCTAGATATGGGATTAATGTATTTTAGGATCACCATTTGCGCTTGGACTTTTCAAAGGGTCTTGTCTTCAACATATTCTTGATCTCCTGTGTGACCATGGCTCCTCTGGGTTGGTGTATCCAATAGGGAGGAGCATCGGAAACAGTTTGTGCCTGGGTGTTTGCTAGAAAGGAAACAGAAGAAATCCCGCCACTGGCATAAGTAAAAAAATAAATACGCCCGGAGGCCACATTACCAGGATATGAAGACCTACATCAGCTTAGAATTATATGACGTATAGCAAGCAGCAGCTGGATAAATAGCGATAAGACGAAGAGACACAGGACATGAAGTATATGTCCCACAGAGAGTCTAACAAAATCACTATCTGCAGACGAACGAGGACATGTATCGTGCAGTCCATCTATGATAAGTTAATGCCCTAGATTTACGGAGCTAGTGATTAGATAGAAGACATAGAATATTTGGAGGCCCCACTTGTGCTCGCATAACTCCGGTTAGAGTATCCTTTGAGAAACTGAGAGATTCCCCAAACCTTCGCCCATCACAAAACATATATGTAAAACAAAAGATCCTGATGAAGATGGAGACCACTGATATTGTCCATTGAAACGTACGTCGGCCAGAGAGTGTGACACCCCAGACATCAGCACAGCAATCGAGGGGGGATGTTGTCACCCCGTTTTCTAAACCATCTGTGCACGCAGTGTTGGTCTGGGGCGTGGTATGGAAGTGTACAGTATACCAGTGGTATGGTTGTGAGTCATATGTATGAGGTGTGAGTGTAGGGGAATGTTTCTCTTTCCTATTCTAATCTTATTTGGAACAGTTTTTATATTCTGAATACAGACGCAAAATTGAATCATGCTTTTGAAAAGAAATGAAATGTTGTAATGTCAATTTTCAAATTTTGATAAATGTGAAAAAAAGAGAAATATAATAAAATATGAAATAATAGTAACTAAAGTTGTTGTGTGGAGAGTAGTATTTCTGGAGCCCCAGTTCTGAGCTTGCCATCTGCAAAGAAATATCGGTTGTGTGGGAGGTTGCTTTCACATATATAGTTTGTTTCTTCCCCCTTCTCCCAGACCTTTCAAGTACATAAGTGTAGGGGTGTGCCTTTTCATATTCCTTCCAATAGGGATGGAGCCATGCAGATGCCCTAAGTGAGTTTGAATCATCTGGATTTGTACAATCTCTTCTTTTGTGTGCTGCTCAGGTTTTAACCATTGATCAGAGGCATCTTTTACTAGATTATAACAGGCCTATGGACTGTCCTCTGTCCAAAGTTTGTTTGCTTTTTCCTGCACCTGTAGTGCCTCTGGTCTTGTCCCAGGGGTTTAGGAACACATCTAGGATGTCATAATTGGGAATCACGCCTGCAGGGTGGTTTTAGCAATAGCCAGTCAAGAGAGGGACAATATATTAGGCCCAGTGATAGCATGGCCTTTCCATTTTGCAGTGCTTATTGCTCAAAAGTTAAGCTAGAGAACCCAAGATCTTGTCATTCCTGAAATTTTCGGTGGTAGTTCATGGAGGTTGCTGGCTTGATGCGGGCCAGATTGATTTCAGCAATCTTCTCCAAAGCATGGGTGTGTTGGTTGTAAGCTTCTTCCTCACATTAGGCAGCCAACAATGTGCAGACTTGTAGCAACTTCTGTTCCTCAATGAGACCATGCAACAACTGCTTCATGATGTGTATAAGTCCACCGGATCCCCCTTCTGGCCCAACATGTGAGCCTGACTTGATTCTGAAAAGCTCTGTCAGACATTGCTGAATTTTTAATCTCCTGTATTGCTATCTGTTACAATTTGATACTAGTCTCGGTTCCTGCTTCACTGGTGAGTGGTAAGGCAGCCATCTAGGAAGTATACCACTCACTAAGTCTCATGTATCAATTCAAGGGGACACCAATATCCTATATTTCCAGGAAGAAGTATCATGTATGGTGAAATTAAATGTAAAGTCCATTATACCTGGTTGTAATTGGCACCATTCATCTGCTACCCCATATAGATCTATACAGTGTAATAAATCCTTTGTCACCATGACAGGCATATGGTGAAAGCTGTAGATATATCCATTTCGAAATCAAATGGAATTAGATTTGTGTTACAATCATGTTTGATGTTCAGTGGTAGCCTCCAGCCCTGTTCCTCATTCTCACTGCATAGCTTGAAAACAACACATCTGTTAATGCAGTCCCAAGCACAGTCCTAAAATGCAAACTATGGTGCAAAAAAGAACAGTGTCATTTCACTAGGGTGAGTTGTTGCCAATCGGCTAATAGGGCCGGGAAACCATGCCTTAGTAATTTCTTTATGGAATAATTGCTTAGCTGAACAGGCCAGACAGTAAGGGGCACATTACGATGCTGGTGGGACTGCCACCGACAGGCCGTCTATGGAGGTTCCACTGACATACAGCCTTTAGGTCGACTGCCGTATTACAATGCAGGCAGTCAGACCCAAAAATCTCAGGGGACGGACCACCGCGTCCTACAGGATCTACTGATCCTGTCAGGGCAGTGGTCAGAATGATGATCCTAAATGGATGCGGTGCCTGCTCAAGCACTGCCATCAGGATCATGATGTCCCTTTCCGAATGCCTTTTCATGGCGGTCCCACTGCCATGAATAGGCAGGCGGAAAGGGACTTTGGGGATCCCAAGCAGGTCCCCCATCCCCAGTGGGCCACTGCTATGTGGCTAGGGGGGCACATGTGGTGTCCCCCACACATCCATGCACCCTGTGCCAGGCACCACACCGTGCCTGACACACGGTGCATGGATGTTTGTAAATTGCATTTTTCTACTGCTGCTTGTGCTGCACCCCTTTCCCAGGCTGAAACACACGCTGCAATAGAAAAATGCATTTTCCAACTGCCTAAATGGTGGTCTAATCAAAATATGGCAGTGGGACCACCGACTACTTGTCGGCCAGTCTCACTTCCGCGGCGATGACGGTCGGACACTATCATAATGTGCCCCTAAATTTGGTCTAAGCTCCTGCACAATCATTGTATGCCAATATTTGATGGCCATGCCATTCTTCGCAATGATTAGGATGGAAACAAAAATTCAGTAAATTAGGTATGTACAGATTAGCCAGCCCACATTTTATCTTGTTCCCATCAACCTCGTTCAGCACCCCATACTGCACTGTGGCAAAACCCCAACCCTACCTGCACCACACTGCCTGCACTATACTTGTACAAGGTCCAGCACCACCACCAAAGGCCTGGTGGCATGGCAAACAGGTGAAGCATATTGTCAGCTCACGTCATATGCCACTGACCAGAACTTCATTATGAGGGCTAGGTTTTCACCATAGAGACATCACACATTGTAGCCCTTACTTATTGCCTGACCTTTAACACTGAGCAGTGGAGAAGCAGCCAAGTCCTTTGTCTGAAGAAGTGATGGGAAGTAGGTGTCGCTGTTTCAATAGACACTATAAATGTCAGTTGAAGAGTTCTTGTCCGCAATATATGATGACAGTACCCTGTTTTCCCTAACGACAACCTGATTCAGCTATTTGGGTGCCAGGATTCGTTCTAGTGAAAATTCCTACTTAATATTTGCCATTAGTACTTCAAGTCAAACCTAAAATCAGAAGAAATAAGAGGTGAGCAGGCAATCAAGTTATTGGTAGTACCATGGATTATTGAGGAGTACTCATATTGCAGGCACCACAACGGCTAATTGAAAGCATCTTCATTTTTGGAAGTCTCTGCACTTTTTTGAATTGACATACTTACATTACTAAGGGGTCTATTCACTAATTGCATTTTGTAGTATGCTTAATAGTGCCACATTAGTCCTACTAGTGTACTACAAAATCCTATTCATGAACTTACATTCGGAGGTTCTGTTCCCCCTCTCCTGTTTTATCAATGCGGAGATCTACGCCCTGACCTGACGGCAAAGTCTCTGTGCACGTAAGTATACGTTTTAGTAGTAAATATGGAAGGGACAGAGGGGAGTGGCTTGTAAATGGGGAATACATACGAACTAAAGGAGAGGACTAGGGAGTAGTCAAGAGGGTTTTAGTGAGGGTTAGGGAGAGGTTTAATGAGGGACATGCACAGACCCACAAAATAGTGAGTGCTTTGCTATTCACAAAACAAGCTTATAAAGTTAGTACAGCCACAAAGAGACCCAAAAGAGTAGTCAACTACTTCAGCTAGAGTAAGTCCAGCACCACACATGGCCAACCACAGTTAATGCCACACCCTCCTATAGAAAATAATGGCAGCAGGGACTTAAATTAGAACCCATATAGGAAATAATGTTAAATTAAATCAAAATATTTAAAAGAGTTACAAATATAAATGAATATAATTTCATATGTAAACGAAAAAATGTAATTATATAATATTTTAACAACCTTTTTGATTTTAACAAATTAGGACCTGATTACGATGTTGGGCAGAAAGCCTCCAACCAAAAGTCGGGTTCCCCTAGACCTTGTAGGAACCGATCTGTCCTACTCGGTCAGAATCCAAACCACCTGACTGATTACGATGTTCGCGTCGGAAGGGAAACCGTTAGGACATTTCGAATCAGTTCTGACCGATCCTAGGAGAATCCGTGTCAGTCGGAGCCGAATCGTACAGCTTCACGGACAGCGTTGCCGCCTGACCGCTTACGGTGTCAGATTCCAACAGTCTTTCCGACTTGGTCTGTCTGACATGAAAAGTCTGTCAGAAACTGACTTTGGGTGATCCTAGCAGGCCCCCCTTCATCCAGAGGTCTCCGTTTGGAGGCCGTGAGGGTACCCAAGGGACCCCCTTTAAAACCATGCACTGTGTGGCAGGCACCATAGGGTGCCCGAGACAGGGTGCAAGGTGTTCCGCAGACACCCATTTTCCCCATAGGAACCAGTGTTGTCGGTCAGAATACGGGCTCCGATAGGAGTCAATGGGAGTCCGACCGAACTGTGTTCGGAGACATCGTAATCGGTCGTGCGCAACCGCCGACCGCGTGTTGGTCGGATCTCAAATCTGAGATGGTGTTGGGCTGGACGTTTCCGCCTAACATCGTAATGAGGCCCTTAGTGTAACCTTCATTTTTATTACAATTCTTTGAAATTACTTTTAATTAATGCTCTACATCAACATTAATAATTATGAATTCATAATAAAAAATATATTTGAATGTAGGATTTTTTTAAAAATGTCATAAAAATGTTTTATTTAAATTACTATACTTACATGAATAAAAAATTTACAAAATTAAGTTTATAGTGCTCTAACATTTTTATTTTGATCTACATTTAAAATAGTTATATGTTTTTTATTTACTTTATTGTTTAACATAAAATATTTTTACAAATGTATTCTTTAAGTTAAATGATCCTTTTTAACCTTTCCCTATACTTTCCTGTAGGAAGACCCTAAACTTTACTGTAGGAAGACCCTGCAGTCTAGTGAAGTATAGGGAAAATTAAACATAGTAATTAAACTTTATAAAGAATTAGTAAAATTATTTTCATTATATTAATAAAAACTAATGTTGTATATTTTTAAATATAGAAAAAAAGAAACGAAATGCTACAGCTCTATTACCTAAGGGCCCGATTATGAGTTTGTCAGGCACACTACCAGTCTGCTGCGGCTGAGAGAAAGCTGCCAAGCCAGTGGCATCCTGACCGCCGCATCACAAGTGTACTGCAGGGCTGGCGGTGTGCCAGCAGTGCAGCCACTACGGCAGTATGCCTCAGCTCTAAAAGAGAGCCTGAAGGTAATTCTGTCTGCTCTGCTGCCCCTCCAGCCAAATGGGTGCACTTTTACCATGGTACAACAAGTGTCCCCGGACACAATTCCTATGGGCTAAATCGCCCCGGGGTCCTTTTTGTGACCCTTTAAATGCCTTTCCACTGACCTTTTCATGGCGGGACCCTCACCATGAAAAGGTTGGTGGAAAGGCAGGTCATACACCGCCACAACCACAAGAGCTCCTATCATGGCAGTGGCGGCAGTCTGGAGGTGGTCATGAGGCGGTCTCTCCGCCTGCATTGAAATCCAGCAGTCGGCCTGGCAGATATGCAGGCGGTCGGACCTCCAGAATGCGATGGCAGTCTCTGGACCGCCAAAGGCAAAATCAGGCCCTTGATTTTAAATCACATCATTAATTAATTAAACTATATTAAATTAAATATTTTTGTATCTGAAGTTTAAATTAAAAAATATAGACCGACCTTATGTAAAACATTACATTTTGTTATGCATTGATAATCATTAATAGTGATTATACATTTATTTAAAAGTAATTTAATTATATTTCAATGTAAGTAATATAACATTAATTTTTATATTCAAAAGGATTATTAAATAGGTTAACATTAAATATTAAAGATATTTTATATTTAAAAAAATCTTAGCTATTTTAAATAATAACATTTATTTTAGCATTATTTCTTACGGGGTATTATTTTAAGCCACAACCTCCATTATTTCCTATGGGACCATGTTGTAGTAGCAGTGGCTGGCCTTTTGTGGTGCTGTACTGTCTTCTTTTTCGATTTGTGCAGTAGTAACTCATGTATGTAAATTTTACCCCAACCCCTTTTCAGGGGTTTAAGGTGTGTAAGTCTACACCTTTCAGTAACTTTGCACTCCGATTTTATGAATAGTGGTAAAGTTACTCAAAAGTGTAAATTACTCACAAGTATAAGTTAACTCTGTGAATAGCCCCATAGATTCAGCTATGGCAAATTAAAAGCATCCCAGTATCTGATGGCCACAATTGTTATGGAATTTTTAATTCTGATGGGAAGATCTCTTCCTAAAACTGTAATGGGAATAATATCTTCGTGTAAATGACACTAATCCATTGCTATTTCTCCTGCCAGTGCTTATAATGAGCACAATGACTCAGACAAGCACCATTTTATTATGTGGCTCAGAGATTATTTCACTGTGCATCCAGTGTTAATACCGAGTGTAAGAAATTGGGTTACTGGTTGGGGGGTAGATGAAACCCAACTCAAGCAGCAACCACGATCATTGTCACGGTAAGGCACAAGCAGACCCTATATCAACCTGTGCTCAACCCCCTGGTAACTTGGCACAGGACAGTCAGGCTTATCAGAGGCAATGTGTAAAGTATTAAGGCCACACTTCAAACACTAATAAAGAGTAAGAAAAAGTAATAAAGTAATAAACACAAGAAAACGTTACACGTCCAAGATGCGTTGCGCAGTTGAAGAGATGAATTGGTTCCGAGGAACTGTGATGTGTGGTCCTGCATCATCATCGAGGAGCCTGTCGACGAGGGTTTGTAATGGGAAGTCCGGTGTCAAGGATGGGTCAGGCAGTCAAGACAATGCGTTGGTTCCAAAGAGCTTTGAAGCTGCGATGTGAGAACCTGCATCGTTAGGGCTGCCATCGATGAGGACCTGCTTCAGTGAAGTTTTTCACAGTATCGATTCTGATGTGGGCTGCAAGGTTAATGCGGAGGGAATGTATCAGTTCTGTTCAAGATTGTGCTGCTCAGTAGAGGAGATGCTTTGGTTCTGCTGGGTCAACAGATGGGCTGGAAGAGTACCTTCAGGTCCACTCGAGGACTGGGGTGGCACAATTTGACAGGATAGGACTCACAAAAAAGTTCAGGTGCTGGCTTCAAGGGTGTTGGAGCCTTCTGCCTCTGAGGCACTAGTCAAGAGGCCAGCCAATTGTCCCTTTGAGTCAATTTGGGGTCCTGGGTCCCAGTTCTTTTCATGCAGCCAAGAGGGCAGCAGCCAGCAGTTCAGCACAGCAGGTCAGCAGTCCTTCTGAGCAGCAGGCCAGCAGAGTGGCATTCCTTTCTGCAGTATAGTAGTCCTTCTTCCTGGCAGAGTATCCACAGGTCCAGAAGTGTACTGAAGAGTTAGTGTCTGAGGTCCAATATTTATATATATTTTCCCTTTGAAGTCCCCAGGCATACTGCCTTCCCTGTCCTAGTTCCAGACTAACTACAGGGGGCATGTAGCCCTATGTGTGGAGGCAGGACACCCTATTCAAGTGTAAGTAGGGCTTTACCTAACTCCGCCCTCCCATCCTACAAGTGATGGCCCATCCAGGCACACTTAAGCTCTTTATTGTGTGTGGCTGTCTGGGAGGCATACACAAAGCCCAACTGCCAACTACACCAAGTCATGTGACCCAGAGACAGGATGCAGGTACTAAGGGGCAGATTTACAAGAAAGTGACGCATCTGTACAGATGCGTTACTTTCCGTGCGCCACCCTTAAAAACCCTTGCGCCACCATAGATGCGCCGTATTTACAATACGGCCCACTATGGCGCAAGGATTGACAGATGCGTCAGAAATTCTGACGCATCTGTTGGCGGAAAAGTCACGCATTTGCTGGAGTCGTGTCGCAAGCACGACGCAACTCCAGCAATGCGTGTTGAGGCCTATTTCCACTACACTGCGTCACTACTTACGCCTGCTTGAAGCAGGCGTAAGGTTTTGATGAAGTGGCGTCCTAAAAGTGGCACAGTGAAATCTTGTAGATTTCACTGAGTCACTTTTACGAGGCCTTCCTGTGTGGGAACGCCCACCCTGCATACATTATACCTGACGCAGGTATCCTGTGATGCAGGGCTCTACAACCTGACGCATCTCCCTAGATGCGTCACGTTGTAAATAGGCCGCATTGTTTGCGCCGCTGTTACGTCAAAAGAATGACGCAACTGCAGCGCAAAAGTCACGCAAGGGGCTTGTAAATCTGCCCCTAAATGTCTAAGGCAGAAAAATGCCAACTTTCTAAAAGTGGCATTTTCAAAATAGTAATTTAAAAGCAGACCACCACGATAGAGGATTTTTCATTACAATTCCAAAGACACCAAACACAAACTGATAACCTGCTCTCTTTTGGAAATTATCACTAATTAGATGTAGTAAAGTAACTCCAATGTTGGCCTATGGGAGAGGTAGGTCTTCCAGTAGTAAACTACTGAATGTAAGAGTTTTTCACAATCAGAACATTTAAAGTAAAAAGTGCATGTCCCACTTTTTCAATACCCTATATCTGGGCTTTCCAGGGCCTACACTATGGGTGACTTACATGTATTAAAAAGGAAGGTTTGGACCTGGCAAAAGGTTTATTTTCAAAGAAGCAAGATCACCAAGGTGTACTAGACAAAGCACGCACAGCTCATGTCCTAGGGCTTCATAGTAAACATAATTAATGACAATATGCCATGTAATAACATCATAATCATAATACGAAACAAAAATCATTAAAAAAAGAATGCGGTTATGCAAAGATTATTTAATTCGTTACTTGTAGGCTTGCCGTATTGTTGCAAATGTTAATGTCACACTTCTATGCAGTGAAAACATGACATTCTCAACTTGAGAAGATATTTATGGAAGAAACGTGACTCAATGCATTTTGGGTTAGAACACCCTTCATCAGGGGTAACTTTCGATTTAAAAAGGAAAATATTGTAATAAATATGTTGAGAAGAACATGCTCAGTTTCTCAAAACAGACAACTTTTTAGAGACACAAACAAGAATACAACCATCCACAGTCCTGAGCTGCATTAATGTGTACAAACCATACAGAAATATCTTCGTACTTCGTACTCCCAAAACAGCATGCTGAACTGAACCGATGCAAAGAGGCTGAAGTGCACCCCAGAAGAGCTGCCGGTGATAATAGAACGCTAAAGAGAGGAAATGAGACATGCCTGTGGACTACTTATACCAGCATAGAATGACAAACAGTTCCAGCACTATATAAGAACTAGCAAAAGGCGCTTGGTGTGATAGAATGGATTTATGATTGAAAACCGTCCGTGTAAGGTGGACAATGATGACGGAATGCCAGGCCCAGACAGTCAATCCCTGAATTAAACCATGGACAGCGTACGAAAAGCCCTGCGTGTTGACACCAAAGGAAAAAGCAACTGGCTCGCAACAAATGACTTCGGTGAAACGAAGGAATCCCCTGTAAACGGCAAATAAATAATGTTGTAAATAAAGTGATGCCTGGTACATATCCATTAGAAATACATGAAGATACCTTAAAGGGTAAACATAGTGTTCAGCCCTAGTTGGTAACCAGAGCGTGGTCTCAATTTGCGCGATCTGTAAACCATGATAAGTAGTTAAATCCGCGTTCGGCAATCATCAAGCAGAACGTTATAAAATTATTAGTTGAGATGTACCTGAAGAACTGGGGGAATCCTCATGCAATGACGCAACACCATAAGAAATGAGTGTGTGCTCCAAAGAATAACAGAAGTGTTTAAGACGCTGGGAAGTGGTGTAATGCTACGTCCAAGTGCGTGACACAGACTGTTTTTCAACTAAAATGGCAAACAGGTCAATGTGGTGTGAAACATATATAAAATCATGGTGATATAGAACTGAGGCACGCGTATCAAAATGTAGACATGGAAAATAAGGACTTTAACAGGAATCATCAACAGTGGGCACATTTATTCATGCAAATTACGATGAGAAACATTGAAACAAACACAATTTAGCAATTTGAACGAGTTGCCATGCCATGTGTGAATTACAAATATGCAACAACTGACATAGCGCTGTGTAACCTCATAAGACATGACTCAAGTTATGACATATGGATACATAGCAGCCCCCGTTATGCACATGAGAGCAAAATAAAGTGTAACAGTGTTTTGAAACAATATTAACTCCGATATGTAAAAAATATGAGGACATAAGAAATGATTGCAATCTAGTATTAATGTGATGATGGAGGAGAAATGGAAATGTAACTTTGAAAACAAGTTCAAAGTGGCAGACCTGAGACATGACAAGGCCTGACAATTCCTCACCGGAAGAAGCTAAAGGATCAGACTCCCACCCTTCCTCTCCAGCCCCTCAAAAATCTCCTGCGGAGTCCCATAGGGTTCATCCCTGAGCCCCACCCTCTTCAACATCCACATGGCCCTCCTCGCAGGCATCGTCTGACAACACGGCCTCAACATCGTATCCTATGCTGAAGACACCCAGCTCCTCCTCTCCCTCACCAAAGACCCCACCACTGCCAGACTCAACTTCCAGAAAGGAATGCAAGACGTCGCAGTCTGGATGACCAACAGCTGCCTGAAGCTCAACGCCGAGAAGACAGAAGTCCTCATCCTCGGTACCACCCCTTCCGCATGGCACAGCACCTGGTGGCCTGCTGCCCTCGGAAGCCCACCTACCCCCTCAGACAACGCAAAGAACCTCGGCATCGTACTCGACTCATCACTCACCATGAACCAACAGGTCAACGCTGTCACCTCCAGCTGCTTCAACACCCTCCACATCCTCCGCAAGACCTTCAAGTGGATCCCCCCTGAGTCAAGTAAGACAGTCACTCACGCACTCATCACCAGCAGACTGGACTATGGAAACGCACTCTATGCCGGCATCAACAAGTCCCTACTCCGCAAACTCCAGACAATACAGAACACCGCCGCCAGACTTGTCCTCGGCATCCCCCGACACAACACATCAGCCAACACCTACAAAGTCTCCACTGGCTCCCCGTGGAGAAAAGAGTCACTTTCAAAATCCTCACTCAGGCCTACAAATGCCTACACAACAACGGACCCAAATACCTCAATGACAGAATCAACTTCCACGTACCCAAAGAAACCTCTGATCTTCCAAACTTGCACTGGCCTAAACCCCGCGCAGCCACAGACCCAGAGCAGGCAGAAGATCCTTCTCTCACATTGTAGCCAAGACCTGGAACGAGCTACTGGCAGACATCAGATGCGCCCCCTCCCTGAACACCTTCAAGAAGACCCTCAAGACCTGGCTCTTCGGCTAAACAGATCTGCCCCCCCCCACTCAGCTCCTTGAGACCCTCATGGGGGAGTAGCGTGCGTACAAATCCCTGATTGATTGATTGATTGATTGACAAGGCCCACTATTAGCACTTAATTTACAGGCTCTGGGCACAGGTAGTGCCACTTTACTAGGGACTTATAAGTAAATTCAATATGCCAATTGGGTATCAGCCAAGGAGAAAACTGTAGCACTCATTAGCAGTGGTAAAGTGCATGGATACCTAAAGCCAGAAAAAATGGAGTCAACAAAACTGGAGAGTTATAGGCAAAAAGTTAGGGGTAAACCACGTTGAGGATGCCAGGTCTAACACTAAGCATACAATGTTGTGCTTGGCGCACCTAAATGTATTTCCTGCTATGGAAGGATAAGGCTACTGAGAAGTCCTCGAAGTGTTGGATTATTACCACACTCTCCCACTGGAAATTTCTGTCTAAAACTGACTAGCCAATAAAAACGTGCTTTAACCCCTTGCATGCCCGCCCCTTTCCCCGCCCAGTGCCGCGCCTTGCATTAGCGGGCGGAGTTCATGACGAGCTGGACTCGTCATGGGCACAGCGCCACCGCAGCCCATGACGAGTCCAGCTCGTCATGGGCACTGAAGGGGTTAAAATGCATCCTTTTGTCCCATTTTGAAAGGTTTGGCTCGCTTGTTTGCTCCCTGATTTGAGTTCTGGTTGCAGCCCTTGTGATTATGGTGAATTGAGTCTTGAAATATCATGATCACAGCAATCTACTTCTGGACTTACTAATATTTCTAATAAAAAATATAGTACCTACCAATGTGATCTACCTTAGTGCCTACCAGTTCCTCTAGTATGGCTTCCAAAGTATTGAGTGTGCTTGCAAGGGGTCAAAGCAACATTTACAAATGTGCAGAAATCGACAGAATGGTTACATCGTAGCAACCTAGATTGTGCCGCACTGAGAGAGTGGTTAGTAATCACCACTAGGACACCATCCATACATATTTGCGTACTGACTACGAATATGCAGACTCTGGATCTTTGTCTGGCGTTTTCATATTTATGAGGGGAACGCTGTTTAAAGTTGTATTTGGGCATTGGTACCCTAAAACTGCTCAAGTTCCCTTTTTTGCACAAGATAGCAATTTGGATGTGTGTTCAGGTCCAGGACAATTAAAGGATGTTATTTTGATAGCAAATGTATAGTTCTTATGCCATTATTATGGCATTGTAGTACATTCTCAATCTGGGCACCCTTTCATGTGTACCTTGTAAACTCCATTTTGTGTGTTGTCTGTTGGTGTTTGGATATGGGTGTCAGTTGAGTTTGTGTTCAGTGTTTAGGATGGAAGTGGTTAGGTATCTGCAATGTGCACCACCTGAAGGGAGCTAACAGATTATCCCTTAAATTAGTATCAGTAGAGGCTGTCAGTTATCGGGAGTGGTGGGCTGGCAAACCACTGCTTGAACATACACTATACACAAAACATACATAATAAAAAGAAAAAGAAAAAAAGACACTTACCTGACCGCGCTCCTCACTCCAAACCCCATCTTCCTCTTTCCTGCAGCACAGGATAGGCCGACTTGCTTAACCAATTATGGCACTGCTCTGCAGTGCCTGGATTGGATAGAGTGTCCTGGCTGGATGCTCCTTCAGGCCCTTTAGGCCTGTGCTTGATCTCCACCCAGCTGTCTAAGACAGCTGGATGGAGAGCTTCAAAGTGCGCATGTCACTTTGGACAGTGCAAGACAGCTGTTCAAAGTGATATGCGCACTTTGGAGCATCCAGCCTGCCACTGCCCCAGTCCTCTGCTGCTAATCAGCAGTAGAGGACACACCCTGTATGTCTCTGGGCTCAGGCAGGCTGGCTGCTACAGCGCACACCACAGTAAAAAGTAAAATGGCAATAAAATCTTTTCATTGCCATTTTATTTTCTTCTGTGCAGCTCGCAGCAGGCAGGGAGGGGGCGACGCCCCCCGCGCGCAAGTGAAAAAACCGCAGCTGATTAGTATCGTATAGAGTTTCATTGTTAGGGAAAGGCAGCACATGTCAAATAAACTAGGGCTTAAAAAATCAACCAAGGTGGTGTGCATCTTCATCTGCTGGAATCTGAATTTTCTCACAATGTTATTGCTTGCAGTACTCTCTAAAGACAGATATACACTTACACCAGGGTCAGTGGCAAAACTTGCTAATAGCCCGAAGATGGATGTCACTTACTTATTGACGTACCTTTTTCATCCTCATTGTGTATAGGGTGCCCTCCCATTCTTAATTTGCATGGACTGTCAGTAAGTGAACTCTAATGTCTGTTGTCCATTATTGACAGACCTGCCAACTAGAACAAAAATTTCACTGTGTCAGGAGAGGGTGGTATGGGAAAAAGGGGGTGGTGATGGACAGAGTTTCTGAATGATGCAGAATACTCTTACCAAGTCAAGAGATCATGGTTTTAATCCATCACCGTTTTTTAGCTCACTGCACCATCCCAGCTCAGAACCTGGCTACATGCAAATTAGTCTGTACCTGTCCCAGTGCATGATGGGAACAGGGCAAACCAAACTACCAAGCCAATTCTTATACTGGGAAGGAAACAAGCTTCCGGGGACCGTTTTCTGGCATCACAGCCTTCGTCGGCCCGGCTTGCCTGAATCCTGATGGTGCAATGAGCAAGGGACTCACGTCTGAGCATACCCTCCCACACTGAGTGTGGATAAAATCGATATGGGAAAAAGGGGGTGGTGATGGACAGAGTTTCTGAATGATGCAGAATACTCTTACCAAGTCAAGAGATCATGGTTTTAATGCATCACCGTTTTTTAGCTCACTGCACCATCCCAGCTCAGAACCTGGCTACATGCAAATTAGTCTGTACCTGTCCCAGTGCATGATGGGAACAGGGCAAACCAAACTACCAAGCCAATTCTTATACTGGGAAGGAAACAAGCTTCCGGGGAACGGTTTCTGGCATCACAGCCTTCGTCGGCCCGGCTTGCCTGAATCCTGATGGTGCAATGAGCAAGGGACTCACGTCTGAGCATACCCTCCCACACTGAGTGTGGATAAAATCGATATGGGAAAAAGGGGGTGGTGATGGACAGAGTTTCTGAATGATGCAGAATACTCTTACCAAGTCAAGAGATCATGGTTTTAATCCATCACCGTTTTTTAGCTCACTGCACCATCCCAGCTCAGAACCTGGCTACATGCAAATTAGTCTGTACCTGTCCCAGTGCATGATGGGAACAGGGCAAACCAAACTACCAAGCCAATTCTTATACTGGGAAGGAAACAAGCTTCCGGGGACCGGTTTCTGGCATCACAGCCTTCATCGGCCGGGCTTGCCTGAATCCTGATGGTGCAATGAGCAAGGGACTCACGTCTGAGCAGGAGAGGGTGGTGCCTTAGAGGGGGTGGGACCTCATATCGAGAAGTATCTAAGAGGCACTTTTGCCCCCGGCTCATCCACAAATCTCCTCTTCTTTAAAAGAAAAAGTTTGCTGAGGCTGGTGCAGATGTCCAGGGGTGTTTTCCTAACCCTTCATGGACGTCAGGATTTCAAAGCCTTCGAACACAATCTAGAAACCCACTGTTACAATAGTCTTCAGCTATTTTTCCATGCCACCATATGAACTCAACTCTTTACCAGGTGACCATGTGAAGGGAGCTGATATTGTGTGTCACACAGTGGCAGCGTATGAGTTGGCAGGTCTGTATTTATGTCTCATCGGAAGACATGTGACGTAATTTTACCCTTTCTGACACCTGTGTGCTTCTAAAGATGGACGAGCCAACAAATTAACAGGAAGCGCCAAGTCAGAGCCCAGCCGAGGATCAGCTTTACTTCTACGAGCATGTGCACGAGCCAAGCCCTGAAAATATTTTGCATAGGAATCAAGATATAAATAGCTTGTTAGAAAATGGCAAGGTGCCTTCAAGATTCAAACAAGCATTTGCAATGCAATAGGTCTCGCATTTGCAAGAGTTTGAGCTATTGGCATTATAAATGACATTGCCTTTTATTGATGTATTTTGAAAACCTGCAAGTGGAGCGTAAACACGCACTTTGTCCATTCTTACAAGAAGCAAGACTGGCAGTAAAAGAGGTGCAGTTACTGCCAGCTTTGATTCTTGTAAGCAAGGACTATAAGTACAAAGCACATGTTTATGCACCCCTAGCAGGTTTTCCAAATACATAAATAAAAGGTATTGACATTTACAATGCCAATAGCTCAAACTCTCGCAAATGCGAGACCAATTGCATTGTAAATGCTTGTTACTGTGGCCTTCAACACGGTGTAATCAATCCTTGTTTAGACATCTGTCCTAAAAGTCTATTTCCTCAATACTATATCACAAACTCCACAAATACTCAATCTCCATCTTACAAATCTGAGGCAAGTCTATTGGTAAGAGGTCTGCCCTCATGAGGGTTTATGGGCTGTAAAGTGATGGCATGAACCCAAGTCAGCCCTCCTGGACCAGGACTACCGCGAATGGGTTGTTACAACAACCTGTATAGATGAAGCAAGTCGGAGCCACTTTCAGAGCACATTAATGAACTAGAGAGCACCGCATTTTACCAACTCAAACACAGCTTTGTTTGTTGCGTTACGAAGCAGAGATTCCCCAATCTCAGAACAGGTCCACAAAGATCTATTTGTTTGGAGTTTATAATCATTGAAAATGCTTAAGACAGGATCCCCAGCTTCCTGGAATGACTCAGTGTGGGTCCCTGGATTTCACTAATAAATAATCGTGCCGCCATGGAAGTCATGTTAAGGACCTCTGCTGTAATCTACTGCAGCGGACCAAATGCCAAGCCCTGTGTAAAATAATCACGCCTTGGCAAGTGTTTTCCTTATAACTGAAAAGAATGATTTAAATCCTGCCAGTTTGTAGATTGAAACTATCTGGAAACTTAAGCCATCTAATTTATAATGCTGGAAAATAAAGAATTCCATGTACTATTTTGACATACATTTAGATATGCTCTTCCTCCAGTATTTTGAAAGGTTTCTACTTTAAAAAAAACACACGGGCAAATGCAGTAACTTGGCACTTTTCATAAAGGCAAGGCCTATTGGTTTTGGCTGTACTGTTTTTTTTTTATCAAAGTCTGACCCAATTTGAATGCAAAAAAGTTATTAAAAAATGTGAATAAGAAAGCAAGGATCGCAAGGGTGAGATAAGGAGACATGTAGTGTGTGGGGGTAGAAGAAAGAGGTATGAGTGGAATGTAGACTAGGCAGCCCTGGTATAAATCATCCCTGCCATTCGACAGCACTAGCTGGGCACCTAAACTAACATTTGAACGCATGCACTTCCAGATTAAACACTGCAATTATTCCAAAAGTCATCCAAGGAGCACCACTGCCATAGACCATGGATTCTGTAGTTTTAGGTCTGGCCTGAAAGTTGTTAAGTGTCTCACTTACATTGTGCCTTTGCTCACAACATACATCACAGGCATTACCATTGCCTCTGCTGACCTATCTGGGATGGCATTTTGCGGATCACATCTACTTCAAATGCAGGGGGGAGGGGGTCTTAATTTGCTATTTTTAGGCCTTGATTTTCTGATCAACTGACTACTATCAAGGCAACAGTAACAGGTTGGCATGGTCAGGTAAACACTTGTTGAAATCCTTAAGTAGGTGGTCAATTAAATTGTAAACTAAAGGGAAAACAATTGTAAAGTTGAACATCTGCCATGGTATGATGCTGTCTGATCCCGTTCTGGTTTTCCAGCATCAAGCACCTTGGGAGCAGTTTCATTAGGGCACTACAAATAACAGAATGCTTTGTGTTACATGAAACCCATGCCTAGATATAGTCATCAAGACATGGGGTTGGTCGATGGCTAACACACTGACATCAAAGTTGCTCTGCAGACTTGGTACTGAAGCAGGGAGGAGTGTGTTAACATGGACCCACACAACAACACACAAAAATAAGTTAGTTTTTTTAAATCACAGCAACCTCATACTGAAAGGCAGTCTGCACCCTGACAGCAATAGGTTTACAATTCTCAGCAGAAAGCCCCAGATCTACAGAGCTATGCTGCTGAAGCGCGTTCCCTGAAACCTGTCCATTTTTGTGACGGTTTTTCGTCTTTCTCGAACTCTGTCTTTCCGCTCTGTTTTCCCTCTCCTGCATCCGTTGAATGAAAATAGGAGCCGTTCTGAAAAATCGAGAGCTGATGGACCCCAGCAGCCACCGGCTCAAATTAACCACCAGGTCCCACCTGCAGCCACCGGCTCAAATAAAGTCTTGTCTAAACCAGAACGATTACTGCAAGAACCAGAAAAATACGTGTCATCCGTGCACCGCACAGCCTGTCTGATTGATGTCACCACAAATACATTTTTACACATTTACTCTCACACAGTGACAAGTCCCACTTCTGACGATCTACTAGCTGGGAGCCCATGGATTACAATTAGAGCATGTTTTAGATTAACTCACCCAGAACAACGGGCAGAGACGTATGCGCTCTGGATAAGCACCTCAGCAGGGGCTAGATGCGCTAGATGGCAATAAGAACTAGCAATTAAATGTACTCCATATTATATGGATAAACAAAGAATCACTAAAGCTGTCAGTGACGAACGCACATCTGGAAGTACCCTTAACATGTTTCAGAATAATTCTCTATATTCCTACTTACCTCACATTTAATGTAAGAGCAAAACCATATCGGATACTTTATAAAAAAAAAGGCCACAGAATTAAGTGGTAGAAAGAGAAAGAACAAAATTGTCAATTGTTTACAAAAGGGCATAATAAAACAAAGGATAGTGAAAACCCAAATATAGTAAATCAGATAAGTGAAAGATGTGTATAAGACAATGAGAATAGGAATATGAAGAAATCGGAAAAATGAGAAAAAACTAAGAAAAAAGAATTATCAAAAGTTAAAAAATGATCTACAAATCACCCGAAGAAATGGCATAGCTTATTCAATAGATCTGTCACGTCGCAAATCAATTTCACAAAAGTAGCGTCCTTACTCAGGGAGATATCTAGTGTGCAATTAAATCACAGGACAAATTCCAGGAGAGAGAGAGAGACACACATATCAGTAATCCAGTAAATCAACAAGGAAGTATCATTATCAGCATGTACAATGGTAGTCATCGTGTATGTGCAGTATTTATACCAAACATTTTCCAGAGAGGAGAAACATCACCAACCAGATATGGCTATATGGTCGTCATTAATCTAAACTAACTGCAATTAGGAAATTATGTTTTGAGAACAAATAGATCGCAATCGTATACCGTAGGGCGCCTCATGAGTAAGCAGACCAAGTACTCCATCACACTTAAATGCACTACATATTGTTAAAAATAAAATTCAAATGCGCTTACCGAAATTTTAGAAATGTGATTCTATAGTCTGAAAACAGAGTAGTGTATTGAAGGTCGGTACTATATAATGAGAACATCCAAGTACCGTGGGTAAGGCTGTGCAGTCCGCTGGACTATGAAAGGCTCACAAAGGCATAGCGTATCGGTGTTGAAGGCAGAATTAATGTGGAACCACGCGATGTGCCGGAGAACTGCGAGCGGACTGAGGTTTAGACTGGAAAATAGGCAGGAAAGGGCTGGGCAAGACAAAATCTCCTTAGAAAGATCGAAGAAAGTGGAAAGTGAAACCAAGGTGGCAAATTACCGCATTATTTACCGGTGCTCCGAGGGTCATGTGCACGTGTGAACTAATTTGGCTGAACATTACAATACAGTTAAGATTGGAAGGGACTATGTAAAACATTCCTAATTCGTACTCCGATGGTCATGTTAGCGTGTTCCCTGTTGCGGCTGAGATTTACAAAGGATAATAAAAGGTCACGTTCCGGCGGTGAATTAATGCTCAAGGTGACAAGTGAGCCGCATGCAAAACTAGTAATGGGCCGAGCAAGGTCTAATTACTTCCTTCCTTCCTTCCTTCCATCCTTCCAGTAGTCTAAGCGATGTGGTCTCTGCGGTCCCAGGAAAAACTGAGTTCCGATTCCGAGCCGGGCCGCGCTTGAATAAATGATCTCTAACCTAACGTGAGAAGCGGCTGGTATCATCCGAGTGATGACATCCAAGGGGACAAAGAAGAGTTACTATATGTTTATCAAACGGGTAGATAAGGTGATGAAAATAATTAATGATGTCATCAGTGAAAAAGAGAAATTATAAAGGCATGTAAATAGGATAAAAGCAAACCGTCAGTTCAGGCGAAGGAAAGAAGAAGGAAATGGAAGAAGCGGCAGTGAAAACGATCGCGATTGTAAAACAAACAAGCCCGCGAGTGGTGCGTGCGCGCGCACCACAGCGAGACATGTGGTTTCAATTATCTCGCCCGTGTCTGGACACGATAATTGAAACCACATGGCAGCGATGCGCGTAAAAGACAACAATGCGTCCGCCTTTGGCCAATTGCATGCTGTCTTTAATAAAAAGACGCACGCAAAGGCCAATAGCGTGGGCCAAAAGGAAAAGCACACGCACAAGCGTGTGCGATTCCTAGGTCTGTTTTCAAACCCCCTACATGAGGTCTCTCGCTGCGCGTGCGGTGCCGTGCACTGCAACGCTAGGCGCGAGACCTAAAAAGCATATAATAAACTAAGAAACATTCCTGCCCCTGCTGTGATGACACTGAGTGAACTAAGAGGCAAGTCATTTCTCAAGTGTAACCAACATGTGGCCTAGATTCTTACTATACACAGGTCAACATTATAGTTTTTTAAATAGTTTATTATTTACTAAATTACGACAAGAGATTTTTTTTTGTACTGCGTAGATCCTGAACTCATGAACTTGAAGGGGCTCTGATATATGATAATGATTAAAAAGGATGCTCTGTGACAAAGTATTTGCCTAGGACAAAACAATTGAGTCAAGCAGGGAAACTGGGTTTGATCTCTGATTTTCCAGTTTCACGTATGGCAATTCAACCAATAGATAGGTATCTCTTTCTGACATCAAAGATTAACGCTTTATACTTAGTTGTTGGAAGAGGAGATTAGCAGGTTGGTAACGGGAGGAATCCACATTTTATTTTTAGCGGTGTTAGGTCTCGCGAATCTTTTTGCACAGAAATACCAGTGTTTCACAACAGCCACAGACTACTTTTTTTATTTTTTATGAAACAATGGGGCATATCAGCAAGGGCCGGCGATAATTATCGCTCAGCGCTCTTAGCGTGAGGATAATTATCGCCAGCCAACTCTGAATTTTATCGCGGAGATAGCATGCTATTAGCAACGCTCATCTCCAAAACGATAAAATTCAGACCGCTAACAGCCAAAAGTGAGATTATCGCTGGAAATCCAGCGATAATCACACAACTTTTGGTGATAGCTTGCTGATAGGGCCTCACATACTTAGCCATGATATCCACCTTCCATAGGATATCATGGCTAAGTCAGTTTCAAAGCAGGCGTAAGGAAAGTAGCGATAACAGAGGTTATCGCTACTTTTCTTGTCGCTATGCTGCTTTGAGTGGGGCTTGATAATAGGAGAAATGTCGCTTACCGTTATTTCTCCCATTATCCTGGGGAGGAACACCCACTTTGCATCTCATTAGAGATGCAAACATGGGCATTAAGGGAAATGGCGATCAGGCAAGGTTTCACGCGACAGCGTGACCTTCCTGATAAGGCGATAAAATTATCGCCGCTTTTCGTCCGAAAACAGACGCAAAAGCGGCGATAATTTTTTATCGCCTGCTTGTTGATATGCCCCTAAGATTTGCCAGATTTACAGGATACGGAGCCCAGGACAGTTTTGGAACCTGGATGTCCATGTGGTGGGCAATTGTGGCCACTAAACCGCATGGCCTCCCATGAAAATGTGGCTTATTTTGGCTAGTGGTTCCAAGCGTGCTGCGAACTGAGCCAGAGCCAAGCATCAGATGCAAACCTGGCTCGAGCTTGGATGGCTGGCCAACCACCACTACATGCATCTGTAGGAGTCTTTTCTGGAGACTGTCCTGAGATTGAGTTTCTGTGAACGAGTTTCCGCTGTGTCCCTGTCAGTGCACTGTATTGACCTGATCAGATTGTGACAGCCTGATATCAGAGAGTGTCTAGTGCAGGCTGTTTGCTGCAGCCATAATTGTGACTATTGGTTTCAATTATGCTTGCTTTCCTTTAATGCTGTTTTCCTGCAGAAGAATGATACATGTAAATGCTGTCATTTAGGTGTTGAATAGCTTCATTAAGTCGAGAAATCCTGAAATATTAGTATATGGTGTCCTGTCTTCCCGAGCGGGAAACAGCCTTTACCACGAAGCATTTTCAACGCATTACGTTTACAACGATACACTTACCTCGTAAACGTCTTCAAAACGCGTAATGCTTCAACGACCATCTTCACCACGCAAGCAACGTCATCACAGAACAACGTCATCCTAATCCGAAAAAAAGCATCAGTCCGTTTTCAGTGTCGGCGGAGACCTGCGGAAAAAGGAAAAAAAAGAAGAAAGGGGGCTTGGGGGGGTCTCCCCCCCCAAAAAAGAAAAAGCGGAGTAAAGGTAAAATCGAGGTAACGGCAAAGCGTGGAAAACACATTCCGTTGTAACGCATGCGTGGTAAAGGCATGCGTTGCAACGGAATGCGTAGTAACGACATATATTCTTCCCTTACCTGTCTTATGTACTTATCTTTAGATATGGTTTCAGATTAACATGATCTATGTATTTTATTAACACAGTGTACCGCAGAACTGTACAAAACACACTGCCATCTGGTGTTAAATGGGATTGAGAAAAACAAATACATCTAGTCAGTGGCTTAATTACGCTCTGTGTAACTAGCAGTCCAGAGTTCAAATCCTGCCTTCTCGAATGACTAAATTGTGTGATCCATGCCAAATCACTTTACTTAACTTTTTCTAATTTACTTGAAAGCCAATTTTGAAGCACCTTCCAGTAATTCAGTTCAAGATGGATCCTATAAAAAACTTCACTTGCATATGCTTTAATAGTTGGTAGTATTGCAACACTATTTAGCAATAAAATTGGCTATGATGCAAGAGACACCTGACAATTGGTTCGCCCATGACATCCTTGTCATGCGGGAGGGTTCATACACATTTCAAAGTTCATGTTTAGAACCTTTCTCTTCAAGTAAATGTCGGTGCAATGATGTGATTTAATGTAATAAACTGAAACACTCCCATGTGTTAAAGAAACAGGTTTTACATTTTACAGTTTTTATTGTGTTCTTTCATGCGGTTTGTTGCATAAATTACATCCCAAATGTTTTGAAGATTCTGCTTGTGCATTGGCTCTTAGTCTAGACTGCTCGTTCAGCCTTGACTGGACTACAGAGCAATTTTTAAGACAAGAAACAGTCCTGCTAGTTTGGCCTTAGCTGCACTACAGAGACGTTTTAAGACATGGGCAGAGTGAGTAATTGCTCAGAGGTCAACATTCCAAGGGACCTGGCTCCTGCCCACCCTCCGCACGAGTTTTCCTGGCTGGGTACCGCTGTCGTTAACACTATCTACTCTGCCTTGTTTCTGCCCATACAATCGTTGTACAGTCAACCTAGTATCATAGGCTGTAATGATAAAAAAAGGGTAGCTTTTAACATCTATGCTTTCTCAGAGCCCTAAGACAAGAAACCATCGCTCCGATCACATGTTTGTGCTTCTTTTAAGATACATTTAGTGCACTCAAAAGCACTAGAATTAAATAGTCAAACATAAGTCAATAATCCCAGGGTGACATCTTTAGTTCCTACTTAAGGCAAGCATTCCATTTGGGATCTCCATGCAATGGTGCAGAAAGGGTGTCAGTAGCCCTGAAACAATCAGGGTCTGATTCACAAAGGGTCGCCGCACTCATGACGGAGGCCCCGCCGTCGTGGGGGAGTCTCCGCACGCAGGGCGGAATCTTCACAATGAGAATTCTCATTGTGGAGATTCCCCAGGACTGCGGGTCCCCCTCCACGAGTGAGGAGGTCCTTTGTGAGTCGGCCCCTCACTGAGTCCCTGTGCCCACATAGTTGGGTAGCGAAAGGGTCATATTGCTGGTACAGTGGTCCCGATTGCCCATGATGGGCACCGGTGCCACAGCACCTACCACACTGATAGGAGCCATGCCCCATTCTCTGAGGATTCTCTCAGATTCATGATCTGACTGATGAGATGGTACTGCTTCTACAACACTGGCAGTTTTGGTTATTTATCAGCATTTTCTTAACCCTTCAACACTAAAACGGAAAATCAAATCATGACTTCAAGGCATATAGATTAAAAGGCACATTGCAAATAGTGGGAGAAAATTGTGCACTGACATTTTGCAAACTGCATTGAATTTCAAAACTCCAATTTGCGGGGGTAGTCACAGAATGACCTCCTAAAGAATATTAAGCAGGCAGATCACTACTTGTGACCCCTTGCAGTTGTCTGTGAGCCCAGAGATGGTGGCCTGCAAGTAACAGCAGGCCACTATCCCTGCATCGGCATGCCCAATACGAAAACCATTTTTCTTTTTTTAAAGCAGTACATTTTCCATTAAAAAACATGGACCATTAAAAAAAAAAAGGATTCCTGTTTGGGAATACACCAGGGAGATCAGGCAGTGATTCCTTTGGACCACTGCCTACTTCTCCCCAGGCCTCCTGACATAATGCCCAGAGGGAAGTCTGTCCAAAGAGGAGTCCTTCCCTTTTGCAAGCGAATTACCACCTCCTGGGGTGACCCTAGCTTTTCAATGTTTTGCAACTGCAATTGTGGTCAGAAACCATTGATACATCTTTTCTGATTCAGAAAGGCCTCTCTGAATCTCAGTAGGGGTTTAGTGCATAATAATTGTGGCCACAAACCCTGTCATTTTCCCATTAAAGGGTTTACAACTGCAAAATGGTTTAGTACATCTTGTTTTCCAGTTCATATTGCAGGCAAGCATTATTAAAGGAATAAAACGTTGAAAACGCAAACCACCTGTTAAAGTCACATGCAATTAATGAAGGACAACCATGCTAATTTTGCTTAAGATCAGTTTAAGTGCCTTTTAGTCATCTATGTAACTCTTACTGTATGTACTTTAATTTAATTATGATTCCTAAAAGATCCCAGGTCGACGCAAAAGCCATCAATTTGTTTTGATTGTGTTGACCATGGGATCTACAACATATTGTTCTGTGGCTGCTTCATTAAAAGCTGAGATTGGTACTAACAATTTGCCCTTACCCTTTTGTTTTAGAAATTGGTTAATACTATCATCCGAATATACAACCTTGTGAACTTAAAAGAGGGTGTGTTAAGAAAGGGAGTCAGCGACGAACACAGGCGGAATCGAGTCCCAGCAAGAACTTTCAATGTTGAATCTCAGAACTCTAGTGAAGCAGAAAGCGATGTTACCATTGGTCTAGAACCTGGCGATGCATGTGTTTTTACGTTTGAGGATGCAGGATGCAGAGTAAGTTTCTCTTTTTCTGAATTACCATTACTGTTTTTTCAAAATTCATTCAGACCTACAACTGTGGTTAACAATTAAAACGTCAATTTAGCAAATTATTATATAAAAAGTATAAAATCATAAAAACATTCCATCTTTTTGAAAATACATCAAAATATATAACAATTCATCGTGCAATTTATTATCCAACAAGAGGATACTAGTGAAATACTCACATCAATCAATCAATCAATCAATCAATCAATCAATCAATCAGGGATTTGTAAAATACAGCAATTCCCCCATGAGTGTCGCATGGTGCTTTAGTTTCTAACTACCTCGTGGTGATCTGTTCATTCCAACAGCCAGGTCTTGAGTCCTTTCTTGAATTGCTAGAGCGATGACATGGTCTTGAGTTACAGGGGGCGGGGTGGTCTTTCCAAGCATTGGCTGCCAGGTGTGAGGAGCGACCTCAGCTGTTGCCTCGGCAGATCTGGTGAGTGTCTGCGAGAAATAAGGAGGCAGATTGTGGAGGCAGATTGTAGGTGTCTGGTCGGTTGGTGGAAGGTCATGTGTTTATTGATGTATGCTGGTCCTTCTTTGCGCAGGACTTTGTATGCATGGGTCAACATCTTAAACTGGCATCTCTTCTGGATCGGTTAGTTATGTTATGTTCTGTTATCAGGAACTTATAAGAGCGTACGGTCACCGAAAGGTTTCATGGCGCTAGACTTAAGTAATGTTGGCAGCATGAGGACTTATGCATAAGCTTGCTCAAATAACCAAGTATCCTGCAACATGGGTTTCTAAGATTTTAGCCAAGAAAGGCAGGAGAGAGATAGGGCGATAGTTCGAAATACGTAAAGGATCAGCCCCTGGCTTTTTCAACAGAGGGACCACTATAGCATTCTTAAAGGCAGTAGGAACCGAGCCTTGCGCTAGAGATTGATTCAGGAAGGGAAGCACATGATGAGAGAGGTTAGCAAGGGCAAGCCTCATAACCTGGGGGGGGGGGGGGGGGCAGCAGTCGTATGTGGAACCAGATTTGTCACAGGTCATTAGTTCCGAAAATATCAGGGGGCAGATGATCGGAAAGTGAGACAGAGTTGCAGAATTAGTAGGCCAGCTGGCCAAGGGTTCTGTATGAGTACTGTAGAGATGCTAGCTTTGATGGTGGAGATTTTATCCCGAAAATAATTATTCAGGGAATTACATAGCTCTTGAGTAGGAGACTGACTGGGAAGTGTTCTCTCAGAGTTGCAGAGGTCGTTTACTATCATAAAAATGTCTTTAGACTTATTCTGAGCGTTGAGAATTCTGGCTGAAAAATAGGCCGCCTTTGGTTCTAGTATTACTTTTTTATACTCTTTACGAACTTGTACAAACTGCTGTTTATCTTCTATAAAGTATCTAGACCTCCATTTCCTCTCTTTTTGGCGGAGCTTGAGTTTTTGTTTTTTTAACTCAGCAGAGAACCATTTGTGGGCGTCCAAATGACGGGCGAGGGAGAATTGGGTGAGGGGAGCATGGGTATTGGAGGCCAGCAATAGCCAATTCGATATGTTCTTTTCCATGATGTTGACATCGGGGTTGAAGGTGGGAGCTGCGCTGGCCAGCGTATTAACTAATTCGAATTCATTGAGTGTCCTCCACCTTCTAGTCACCCCTCCTGCAGCCGTGGGGTTTTGACCCTGGAATTTATGGAGGCTGCAAATTTCAGTAGATAGTGGTCTGACCAGATACATGGTGAGATTGAGGGCACTGATAGAATGATGTTGGAGGACCAGATTTGGCCCAGAATGTGTCCCTTTTCATGGGTAGGTGCTAGGACATGTTGGACCAGATTCCGATTTGAGAGCAACTCAGAGAGTTCTGTGGCGTGTGGTCCACCCCGGGCATCCTGAAACCAGTAGTTCAGGTCTCCTATAAGTAAAACATTAGGGTAGTTAGTGAGGAGGTTTGCCATTTGTTCGCTCAGAGATAGGGGAAAAGTAGGCATTGCCTGAGGGGGGCGATAGATGAGCACGAAGACAAGAGAACCATTACTAGTGTCGAGTTTAATACCAATGTTCTCAGCTTCCGGGAGGACGAGGGGAGTGAGGGAAATAAACTTGAGGTTTTTATGTATGATAGCAGCTACCCCACTGCCACTCTTTCCTGGGGACCGGTTGGCGTGCAAGATTTAGTAGTCAGAGGGGAGTGCTGCCAAGATGTCCCGGGGCAGAGTCCTCAGTTAGCCAGGTTTCGGTGATCAGAAAGATATCTGGTTTTTCAGATGTCAGCAGCAGGAATATGTCAAGCTGGTGCTTGACCAGAGAGCGGGTGTTAAGATAGGAAATGTGCAAGGCGGTGTAAGTAGCTGTCGAAGAACTAAGGATGGGGGGGATGGGGGGAGGGTAGCCAAACAGCTCGGTTTTTGAAAAATGTCGTTTTTCATTATGCTCTTGTGGACGCCAGGTTTGAGGGGGGCGTGTGGGTGAGCTAATAGTCTAAGTTCTGTAGAGGTATATTTAATAGTTTTGATATTGGTTGTGGCCCTTGGACCCGTCTGGGCGCGGACAGGCACAGACGGGCTTGCCTTTGGCGCGCTGCTGGCGCACCCACTGCGCCCATCCGCTGCGCTCCTGCGCTGCAGTGATCATTTTAAAGCTAAGCCACGCCTCTAACTCCTCCTCCTACGGCCGATTGGATGAGGCCAAGGGTTGGAGAGGTGCAGGGGAATGGAGCAGCGATCGAGCCAGAGTAAGTTTTTAGTGAAGTACAATTTTCTTAGCACAATATACACAACTCAGTGATTTTAGAGCAAAGTTAAGAAGTTAAAAACGCTGTCAGCAGAGGTCCACGCAGCAGCAATAAACAAATATGCCCGCTCCCGCGCTGCAGTGATCGTTTTAAAGCTAAGCCCCACCTCTAACTCCTCCTCCTACTGGCCGATTGGATGAGGCCAAGGGGTGGAGAGGTGCAGGGGAATGGAGCAGCGATCGAGCCACATAGTAAGTTTTTAGTGAAGTACAATTTTCTTAGCACAATATACACAAATCAGTGATTTTAGAGCAAAGTTAAGAAGTTAAAAACGCTGTCAGCAGAGGACCGCGCGGCAACAATAAACAAATATGCCCGCTCCCGCGCAGCAGTGATCATTTTAAAGCTAAGCCCCGCCTCTAACTCCTCCTCCTACCGGCCGATTGGATGAGGATGTCCCCTGAGGCTTGAGCCGGCTGGACTGTGAATGGAAGCGTGAGATTGGGGTATTTTAAAGCTTTTAATATATTTTAAAAAGCAGCGCTGTGATGATTTTTTAATTTAATCGCTGCTCATACTGCTTGCATATTACACTGTTTGCACTTACTCATTTAATCCTCCTCTGGGACTCGATCGTTCCAGGGTGAGACCGCCATTTTAGGAGAAGGCAGGTTGGCGCTCTAGGTGTTCGACTTCCTGCCTATTTAAAACGGATGCCAGCGCGAGCGCGCAAGGATGTCCCCTGAGGCTTGAGCCGGGTGGACTGTGAATGGAAGCGTGAGATTGGGGTATTTTAAAGCTTTTAATATATTTTAAAAAGCAGCGCTGTGATGCCTTTTTAATTTAATCGCTGCTCATACTGCTTGCACATTGCACTGTTTACACTTACTCATTTAATCCTCCTCTGGGACTCGATCGTTCCAGGGTGAGACCGCCATTTTAGGAGAAGGCAGGTTGGCGCTCTAGGCTTTCGACTTCCTGCCTATTTAAAAACGGATGCCAGCACGAGCGCGCAAGGATGTCCCCTGAGGCTTGAGCCGGTTGGACTGTGAATGGAAGCGTGAGATCGGGGTATTTTAAAGCTTTTAATATATTTTAAAAAGCAGCGCTGTGATGCCTTTTTAATTTAATCGCTGCTCATACTGCTTGCACATTGCACTGTTTGCACTTACTCATTTAATCCTCCTCTGGGACTCGATCGTTCCAGGGTGAGACCGCCATTTTAGAAGAAGGCAGGTTGGCGCTCTAGGCGTTCGAATTCCTGCCTATTTATAACGGATGCCAGCGCGAGCGTGCAGCGGACGTGCCGCTGGCGTTCCGAAGGCGCGCCTAAGGCAAGCCCGTCTACGCCTGTCCGCGCATGGGCCGCGCACAGCGCCAGCCCCCCTGCTTTTTTCACTCCGAGAAAAACCAGACGCCAGACTTATTCTAGCTCGATGTTGTACAACTTAAACACCATGGAGGATAATCCCCGGTGTAGATGTATTTTTCCTGAGATTAAACCTGCTAGTGACACAATAACTTGTTCCAATTGTGGAACAATAATACCATTGCACTGCCTAAAGCTGACTAAAACTATTCAGACCCAGAATAAAGGAAAGACAGGGTGTGGAGAAAAGAACCCTTTTAAATGCCTATTATTGAACACTAGGTCACTAGTTAAACATAGCTTTGAATGCGCTCACTTAATTGAAAATGAAGAGATTAAGATCGCTTTTATTACGGAGTCATGGACAGATGAGGCCTCAGGTCCAGATATTGTGAAAGCCACACCCTTAGGTTTTATTTGTCACACGCTTAATAGACAAAATAAGAAGGGTGGTGGACTAGCAATAATCTATCATGATTCCTTAAATGTAACCTTTAACAGCTCGTCCAATTCAGAGTGCGAAGCTCTAGATTTTTGCTTCTATCTTTCGCACCAAAATACGTTTAAAGGTACTCTGGTGTATAGGCCGCCCGGTCCTAAATCCCGGTTCATAACACATGCCAGCAGCTGGGTGGAAAATGAACTAGGTGCAAGTTCCTAGACTATATTAGGGGACTTCAATTTCCACCTAGAAGCTGAGGGCGATCCTGATACTAGTAATCTAGTAGATCTTATGAATACGATTGATCTAAAACAACTAGTCCTTGGTGCCACACATAAGGCAGGCCATACCCTAGATGGCATATTTTCTAATAATGCACAGGTTACTTTCATTGACATACTTTCTGTGATCTGGTCGGACCACAAGGCAGTGTAATTTACAGTATCATCCCCCACGCAAGGTATCAATAAAACTATGACTAAACACATGGTGTGCCGATCGTGGAAAAAAGTGAAGGTTGGTGATTTAAATAACCTGTTAGTAGACACCTTCCCTAATATTCCTTCAGATCTGGACAAAGCCGCACTGACTTACTCCAATTGGCTAGAAGCAGCAAGCAATAAATTGGCTCCTAAAAAAATCCGCCACAACTTTAGAGTTCGACCGTCCTCACCCTGGTACTCTCAAGAGCTTAGAGAGAAAAAACTCCTCTGTAAATACCTTGAAAGAACCTGGCGAAGAAGGTATGATGATTATGATAAAAAACAATACAAAGATAGTCTGAGCCAATATAAACAATTGCTTCATAAGACAAAACAAGAGTTTTTTGCCACTAAAATCAACGATGCAAAAAACTCCATTAAAGAACTTTTTAAAACAGTCACAGTTCTGGCTCATCCAGTTTCTCCACCAATAGAAGCAAGTCAAGAACTTTGTGACAAGATAGCCAAATCTCTCTTTGATAAGGTGGAAGCCATCTTTTCCACATTTTCACACTCCCCAAATGTGACATCCCTACCTGGGTTGGCAGATATAAATAGTTTAAATAGCAATAAGGCTCAGTTCCACAATTTTATACCTGTCTCAGTCTCCGAGGTTGGCAAACTCCTGGAGGAAACCCGATCAGGTTCACCAATGGATCCCTGCCCCTTCTCAGTACTGAAATTAGCTCCTGAACCAGTTTCAGCAATTTTAACTACCATCATTAATATAATGTTTGAAAAAGGCTATTTCCCTAAAGCATGGAAATTAGCATCAGTCCTTCCACTTCTGAAAAAAACACGTTTGGATCCCAACGAATCAAATAATTTCAGGCCCATATCCAGGCTCCCTTTACCTGCAAAAATTGCTGAAAAAATAATGAATACACAACTTAGTAGCTTCCTGGAAGAAGGTCAAGTGCTGGCTCCTACACAGTATGGTTTCCGAGGGGGTCATAGCACTGAATCAGCGCTTCTCAAATCAACCGAGGAAATCAGATCTATATTGGACCAAGGAGGAAAGGCAGCAATGATCATGTTAGACCTATCCGCGGCCTTTGATACGGTCCATCACGGCTTATTGATGGACCGGCTACATGAGATTGGAGTTAAAGGGACAGCATGGAAACTTATTAAGTCCTTCCTAGCTGATAGAGTACAAACTGTCACTCTGGGAGACTTCTCTGCCAAATCGTTCTCCCTTCCTTGTGGTGTCCCACAGGGATCGTCTATCAGTCTGACACTTTTTAATATCTATTTAAAACAATTGGCCCTTCTGGTAGAATCCTTTGGGTTCTACCTTACCTCATATGCGGATGATACTCAGATCCTGGTCTCTCTACTCCCTGGGGGACTTCTGAGTACAGCATCCAGATTCAAGGATTGTATGACGGCAGTAGGCAGCTGGATGGCCCAGAACAGCCTCAAACTAAACTCTAACAAAACTGAGGTGGTGCTCTTTGGAAATGATCCAAATTTCTGGACACCAGAATGGTGGCCAGATTCACTGGGACCTTTGCCAACACCATGTAGAAAAGTAAAAAATCTAGGAATCATTATTGACAATAAGCTCTCCTTTAAAGATCAAGTCAACTCGGTAGTCTCTGCCACTTCGCACACATTGCGGTCCTGTAAAAAGATATTGCCTCTGTTACCTAAAGAGTCTCAAAGGATAGTTATCTCAGCCCTGGCTTTATCAAGATTGGACTATTGTAATAGCCTATACCTAAATATTCAGGAGGGACTATTGAGAAAACTACAATTATTGCAAAACGCAGCTGCCAGATTGATCTCTGGGATTCCTAAATATGCCACAATCTCTCCTGAGATCAAAAGGCTACACTGGCTTCCAGTAAAAAAACATGTTCTGTTTAAAGCCATGTGCGTTGCGCATAGATCCCTACACAGAAGCGGACCTTCCCATTTGATAAGGCACATTCAATGGTATACACCCGGAAGAATGTTGCGGTCTTCAGAGGCAAAATTAGCTTCAGTCCCATTGGCAAAAAAAGCGAATTGGTGTGGACGAAGTTTTTTAGTGAAAGCAGCCAAGGCATGGAACACACTTCCATTATACCTTAGAAACATCACTAATCATTTGGAATTTAGGAAGGCCCTCAAGAAATGGCTATTCACGCTCTAAAGACCTTTTACACCTACCCGGTTCGGACCAAGGATGGACTTCTTTTTCAATAGCGCCAGGACACCTTCGAGTAACAGTCGCGCTCTATAAAAGACAATAACATAACATAACATGAGGCCAAGGGGTGGAGAGGTGCAGGGGAATGGAGCAGCGATCGAGCCACAGAGTACGTTTTTAGTGAAGTACAATTTTCTTAGCACAATATATACAAATCAGTGATTTTAGAGCAAAGTTAAGAAGTTAAAAACACTGTCAGCAGAGGTCCGCACGGCAACAATAAACAAATATGCCCGCTCCCGCGCTGCAGTGATCGTTTTAAAGCTAAGCCCCGCCTCTAACTCCTCCTCCTACCGGCCGATTGGATGAGGCCAAGGGGTGGAGAGGTGCAGGAGAATGGAGCAGCGATCGAGCCACAGAGTAAGTTTTTAGTGAAGTACAATTTTCTTAGCACAATATACACAAATCAGTGATTTTAGAGCAAAGTTAAGAAGTTAAAAACGCTGTCACTAGAGGTCCACGCAGCAGCAATAAACAAATATGCCCGCTCCCGCGCTGCAGTGATCGTTTTAAAGCTAAGCCCCACCTCTAACTCCTCCTCCTACCGGCCGATTGGCCGACAAATATGCCCGCTCCCGCACTTTATTAATCTAATGAAAAACATCCCATTCCACCTGGGCCTCTAGCGTTAGGTTATAGCTGTGTGGCTGGGGCCCCTCCCCCTTGGCTTTGCTGCGATAAAATACGGTTGCCAATGTGAGGCCTATTGGGGGCCCCTACTACCATGGGCCTCGCAACAGTAGACCTTGGTATTGTACTTGCACATGGATGATGCCAGTGCCAGAGGCATGATTGATTGCTCAGTGCAGGCCATGGACTAGCATGAAGTGAACTGTGAAGTCCACTCTCCAAGGCCTACCCTGAGCAATCATGCCTCCACAGTCTGCACTGTCCGTATGCAAGTGCAATGCCATGGTAGGGGTCCCCAGTTGTCCTCGCAGCCATGTTTTATGGTACCGCTGCAAGCCTAGGGGGAGAGACCACAGCCTCGCAGCCATGACCCAATGCTGCCTGGGAGACCCACTGGCCCAGGTGAGGGAAACATACAAAGGTCTACTCTACTGACTGCCAGTGCCAGGAGAAGGCTGGTCTGCTGGATGAAGGGGAGCAGTGGCCGGTGCAGCCTGCAGGGCCTTTAAAGTTAACCCCAGAGGGCCGGACTTCATCACCGAGCGGGAGCAGGAGCTAGCCTACGCCTACCATGCCCTTCATCAACGGTCGCAGACTGTGTCATGCCACCCACTAGGCTCCAGTACAAAATAAAAAAAGCAGTGTTGCTACTTACAGTTACTGCCGGTGGTGGTGGGCAGCTGGGCACTGGCCAGCCTGCCTTTATTCAGTAGGCAGCCTAGGCCTGCTGCTGCTTGCACTCGACGTCGGGCTAACCAACTGCCTGAGAACCGCTGATGAGTGATGGCGAGGACATGCGAGCGCGCGGGTGTGCCAGGGCGTGGCATTCTGAAACAAATACACGCACACGCTGCCTGCGGCACAGCACATCCCTACCCCCGCAGAACCAAATCAAGTCCCCTGCTCAATCAGTGTCCCGGGGCCGCGGCCCACCCATTGACTGCGACACTGAAGGGCCGCAGGCCATCCGCATTGGCGCCGCGCTGTGCCGCCTAAAGCAAATTTGAAATGTGTCATCATCTGCATCTTTGGAATAAGTAAAATGAGTCGGACGGACGTTCTCTGGAGTCAGTAATATGAGTAATTTACCTTATTACATATGTGATGCGCGCCGAGTCTGAGGTAAATTAATTTTATATACTGACTGACATTCACATTGCCTGCCATATGACCAATTATATGACGTGCAGAGTCAGAGTTGCAGACACGTGGTGGTGTTATGTAGACCCAGCCCTGTCAAATAAGTGCCGGTGCTAAGCACTAGAAAGCACCGACACAAATGAAGCACTGCCTGGGAGGCTTATTCTCTGGGCTCTTCTGGTGATCTATTTGAGGGCGTCTCCCTACATACAAATACAGTTACCGTTAAATTATGTGCAAACAGCTCTTAAAAGTTGAAACAGCTGAAAACAGACTATCTCTTTTTGGGGGGTGCAATATAGCAGATCTTCATGTGTTGTAATATTAAAACTTTACTATAATTGGTACTATGTAACATCTGCTCTGCACATTCGATGCTAGGTGAATATGTAAAACTTGGAACAAATCTTGAATGCCTACCCTACTTCATAGATTACAAAACGAAAACCTCATTGAATCTCTTTCTGTTTTCTGTCAGGGAGCGAAAAGGCAAATTTCCTAATCTTAAAATTAATATACATTGTTTTACAGTATGGTTCATAACAACCGAAAGATATAGTTTGATATTTCCAGTTGACAGATTTACTGCAAAATTTTTTTTATAACTTGAGCTTTTCACAATATTCCAGATCCTGTTTTACACTCAACCGAATAATATCATAAATGCCCTGGCACCCAGGTTTTGCTTGTATGACGTTTAAATGCATTCTGTTGCAACACATACCTTTACAACGCATGCGTTACATCGCAGGTGCAATTACTACGTATATCCTTCACCATGCATATGCCTCAACCATGCATACCTTTACAACACATGTTGTTGTAAAATCATGCATGTTAAGGGCATATTCGTGGTAAAGGTTTTCCCTGACACATGCTGCAAGTCCTAAAACATGTCCCAAATTTTGTCCATCCTTTGCAAACCAAAATACCCCTCTCCTGCCCTGTACCCCTGCACAAACCCCCAGCCCCAAACCCTTCTAACAAATATCTCTCCCATGCCCTGAACCCTAGAAACAGACCCTGCGTGACTACCGCCCCCTGCCCTAGCCCTTCTTCAAACTACGCCTCCTCTGAGCCCTAGAAGCGGACCCCTATCCTCCGTCTCCGGTCCTTCTAAAAACAACCCCTTCCCTGCACTGAACCCTAAAAGGGGACCCCTGTGCAACTCCTGCCTCTTTAAAAATAAATGTAAAAACATTATTTATATTTTTATTAAAATAAAATAAATGTTAACAAATTAATTGAAAATCCCCCTTACCGCTCCACAACGTTACCTCTCCAGCTGTTCTGATACGCGACACTTGTCGCAAAGAGGAAGTGGAAGGGCCCATTTCCTCTAACGACGCCGATACACCACCGTTACCACACACATACCTTTACCTTTACCATTCAACTTAATTCGTTGTAAAGGCATGCATGGTAAAGGCTGTGCGTGGTAATGGTGTATACATTGTAACGTACGCGTGGTGAAGAATATGGGGGGAAACAACCATGTTGTAATGGCTGTTTACCCCAGGTTTTCAGAAGAGCAACACTACAATTAAAACTTTCATGAGCTAATTTAAAATTCTTGGGAAAAGCCATATGTTTTTGTGGATGGTTAATTAAATCATCCCGGAGCAAAGCCTTAAATGATGATTCAGGAGAGTTGCAGAGCTTATATCCCCAACAAATAATTTCTGCCAAGAACTGAACAAAAGTTGTAGATAAACCAAATTACAACTTAACAATTTGCACTAGAATAGCTTTACTTAAGTAATTACTCCAGTGCATAATTTAAAGTTGTTGGAATTTTTATTTTATACATGTCCAGTAAGTGATTAAAAAGTCTTTTTCCAGGGATCTACAGAAATTTACAAGAGATCCGCATGAATAAGAGTCTTTCTCCCTGAATTTTTGAAGTGAGTTTTATTACCTAGGTGACATAGTTAATATCCTTCGTAGGTAAGTATCACTATTCAGCACTTCTAACTCTTCCTTTCCCAAGAACGAGGAAAAAGAAGCTAACTTTTTTCCCACTAAACGCCCAAATCTTTGTTTTGGAGCTACTGATCTTTAAAAATAGTTTTTCAGCCAAATGGTTTAATTTGACTAGAATTCTTTGGAGGCCTATTGGAGTCAAGTCGAATAACACCACCATCATCCATGTACATCAAAATATGTACTGGTTTTGAGCCGATTTTTGGAGAAAAATATTTTATGTGCATGAAATATTGTGCTTATTCCGACAAATACAAAGGAAACAAACCGTTTTGTGTCACAATAGACAAGGAGAGACTTTTAAATACCTCCAGTAGAGCTATACTCCATGTGGATGAGTAGATCAGTCTTAATTGAGGAGTTTTCCATGTGCTGTAATTTCCAACACAAGGAAGACCGATTTACTCTATCAAAAGCAGTTTAGAAGTCAATAAAAGCTGAATATAAAACTTGGGGGCATATCAGCAACGAGGCGATATAAAATTATCGCCGCTTTAGCGTCCGTTTTCGGGTGAAAAGCGGCGATAATTTTATCGCCTGATTAGCAAGGTCACGCTATCGCGTGAAACCTTGCATTAGCGCCCAGATTCTTAACGCCTAGCTTTGCATCTCTAATGAGATGCAAAGTGGGCGTTCCTGACCTGACATGACTGGAGAAATGTCGCTAAGCGACATTTCTCCTATCATCAAGCCCCACGCTATGAAGCATAGCGGCAAGAAAAGTAGCGATAACCCCTGTTATAGCTACTTTCCTTACGATTGCTTCAGGACTCACTTAGCCATGATATCCTATGGAAGGTGGATATCATGGCTAAGTATATGAGGCCCTATCATCAAGCTAACGCCAAACTTCGTGAGATTATCGCTGGGTTTCCAGCGATAATCTCACGTTTGGAAGTTAGCGCTAGGATTTTTATCGCTTTTGAGATAAGCGTTGCTAATAGCACGCGATCTCAGCGATAAAAATCCACATTAGCCGGCGATAATTATCCTAGCGCTAAGTGCGCTTAGCGATAATCATCGCCGGTCCTTGATGATATGCCCCTTGATTCTTCCAAACCACATATCTATCAGTAAAAGTCTGCATCACTGCAGTGGTATATGTTACTAATTTATTTGAACTAGACCCTGATTGCTCAAGAAGAAGATTATTCCTCGAATGTACCCACTCCTCCAGATGTCCCAAGAGACTTCGAACAAAAATGTTGCCTGTAGCTCCCTGGATTCTTTTTACACCCTTTTTTTACGGTGGGGTTATCAGAACTACCCCACCATGATCTTGGAATATTTCCTGTTATGTAACAATATGAAAACAGGGCGCTATGACTTTGGCCCATATTTCCACCTTCCCTTTGAGTACCGGTACTGGGATTTTGTCGGCCCCATTGCTGCAGACAATCTTGCTCTTTTTATGTAGTGGCTTTTTCACCCCTGCTTGGTGCCAGAATGTTAGAAGAAGGCACCGACTTGACACAGAATCCCAGATCGACGTATAAAGCTGAAAAATTTAATTCATCCAAATTTGCACTGAAACTGAATTTGCAGTTATTTTCACTTTTAAACTGCAGTAAATTGCGTATGACAGTTCAGATCTAATTGATGTTTTCTGAGTGTATTCGGAAATATTTATTGATTTTTCTTGAGAGAATTAATTACCGTCAATCTTTCTGGCCAGAGCCATTAAAACTGTAAGTGAGCGAGCTGATTTATTTCACTAGACAATCTTGTCAAATCATCCTTTAATTATACTTTAAAGTCTGCCCGAGAACTACCCTTTCCTTTCATGTGTTGTCCCAATTCTTACAATGGGACTCAAAGATACCAATTGGATAGAGGGTTAATCTGTCTAGGTGATCCTACTGTAGGAAGGAGACCAGCTCCTTAAAAAGAGCAACATTTCTTGGTTTCCAGTGTTCCCTTGCATTTTTTAATTGCACATTAGAGTGACCTTAAACAGTTTCCAAAGAACAAACAAGGGTTTTAAAAAGGGCTACTTCCAAAGTGGGGCTCAAAATGGCATGGTCAATGTATGAAGCATAAATAGGTCGAATTCGGGCACAAATGTAAGCATATTGTACTTTATAATAATATATATAATAAGAGAGCATCAGGAGGAGCCAAATCTAGTCTTATGCATCGCAGTATCTGGATTGATTTTACCGTTCAGGATCATAGGACCCATAGAATTTATCTCTTTTAGTAAATCTATACTAAGCTTACCAGCTCTAATATTGTCTGGAGCAATAATTCTGGAGTATTCCGATTTTCTAAGGGGCATATCAGCAAGGCGGCGATAGAAAATTTTCGCCGCTTTTGCGGCCGTTTTCGGCCGAAAAGCGGAGATAATTTTATCGCCTAATTAGCAAGGTCACACTAACGCGTGAAACCTTGCATTAGCGCACGAAATCTTAACGCCCAGCTTTGTATCTCTAATGAGATGCAAAGTGGGCGTTCCTGACCTAACATGACAGGAGAAATGTCGCTAAGTGACATTTCTCCTATTATCAAGCCCCACGCTATGAAGCATAGCGGCAAGAAAAGTAGTGATAACCCCTGTTATCGCTACTTTCCTTACGCCTGCTTCAGGACTGACTTAGCCATAATATCCTATGGAAGGTGGATATCATGGCTAAGTTTGTGAGGCCCTATCAACAAGCTAACGCCACATTTTGTGAGATTATCGCTGGGTTTCCTGCGATAATCTCACGTTAGGCAGTTAGCGCTAGGATTTTTATCGCTTTTGAGATAAGCGTTGCTAATAGCATGCTATCTCAGCGATAAAAATCCACGTTAGCCGGCGATAATTATCCTAGCGCTAAGTGCGCTTAGCGATAATTATCGCCGGTTGTTGCTGATATGCCCCTAAGGTCCGTGGATTCCCAAATCTCTTAGTTGCGCACTACAGAAGATTTCAGCTTTTCCAAGTTCTTAATTTCCCCTACACTAAGCCCTGCAAAATTCTAAGAACAGGGATAGATTTTCCTGCTAAACCAATCTTTGCCACACATTTTTGGTGTTCCTCATATGTAAAGCACTTGCTAACTATGACCATTAATAATCTAAACAGTGGTTCTCACTAGAGAGGATTATATCTTTAGTATTTATTTGTCTACCCTCTGCACTAATATGATGCATCACTGAATGAGCCAAGGTTTTAAGCACCAGGGGGCAGTCACCAACATTCTCCAATTCTGGTACCAATGTATTGTGACTAGATGCATATATCTGATAGAGACTTCTAGGCGCAGATTCCATACGTGTGAATGTCCAGGCATCAGGCTGGAATCGGAAGATTTTTCTTAGCAGTACCTCTGCACGCCGGTAGGTTGCTTTGGTCCATTCCATATGAAGTTGTATGGTGTTGAGTTTGTCGTCATGACGTCTGCGTTGTCTATATAGATGCCACCTTGGCGCGCTGATGTCAGTTTTTATTTTTCAGGGCCAGTCAGCACAGATCCGTTGAAGAGAGCTACCCCATATCATTTTTGAAAGACTTTTTTCAGCTTTTTGTCAAACTTATTTCAGTGTGTAGGATGTCTCCACAGTATGTTCTGGGCTGTTTCTTCTCGCGGGCACTAGTCCTACCCTCACAAGTGAGGTACCATTTTTATTGTGAGACTTGGTGGAATGCTGGGTGGGTGGAAGTGTGTGGCTCCCCATAGATTCCAGAACTTTCAGTCACAGAAATTTGAGGAAAATTAGCTTTTTGGACAAAGTTTGAGTTTGCAAGGGATTCTGGGTGGCAGAACCTAGAGAGAGCCACACAAGTCACCCCATCCTGGATTCCCCTGGGTTTCTAGTTTTCACAAATGCATAGGTTTGCTAGATTTCCCTAGGTGCTGGCTGTGCTAGGGTCCAAAATCCACAGCTAGGCACTATGCAAAAAAGGGTCAGTTTTCACTGGAAAAATGTGATTTGTGCATGTTGCATTTTGTGACGTATCCTGTCAAGGGCATTAGGCCTTCCCACACAAGTGAGTTACCATTTTTATCGGAAGACATTAGGAAATGCTGGGTGGGTGGAAGTTTGTGGATCCCCGCAGATTCCAGAACTTTCTATCACAGAAATGTGAGGAAAATTTGTTTTTTGACAAAGTTTGAAGTTTCCAAGGTATTCTGGGTAACAGAACCTGGTGGGAGCCACACAAGTTACCCTATCCTGGATTTCCCAGGCTGTCTAGTTTTCAAAAATGCACAAGTTTGCTAGGTTTTCCCAGGTGCCGGCTTAGCTAGGGTCCAAAATCTACAGCTAGGCACACCTTGCGAAAAAGGGTCCATTTCGAGTGGAAAAATGTGATGTACCCACGTTGCATTTTGGGCAGTTTCCTTTCGCGGGCACTAGGCCTAACCTCACAAGTGAGGTACCATTTTTATCGGGAGACTTAGGGGTACACAGAATTATAGAACTACTTTATTACCTATTGACTTTCTATGCATTTCTGCCTTCCAAATGTAAGACAGTATGTGAAAAAGAAGTCACTTTGAAAAATGTCCTCCAATTCACATGGTAGTATGGGTACCCACATTTTTGGAGATGTGCAAATAACTACTGCTTCTAAACTCTATATTTTTTACCATTTCAGAAATACATAAGTGTGCTTGATACCTATTTTTCACTCTTAATATTTTACCGAATGAAGTGCTATATACCCTGTACACACTGAAAACCCTTTGCAAGGCACGACTCAGTTCTTGGCTCTGGGTACCTCAGGTTCTTGGTGAACCTACAAGTCCTATATATCACCACACCGGAAGGGTCCAGCAGTCGTAATGGTATATTGCTTTAAAAAATCTGCCATAGTTAGAAGAAGTTACAGGTGAAAACATTCAACCAGATGGCTGTTTTGTTCAACCTAATTTCAATATTTTTTTATTTCAACTGTTAGTTTCTATAGGAAAACCTTGAATAATCTACACAAATTACCCCTTGTTAAATTCAGAATGTTGTCTAATGTTCTGAAATGTATAGATTTTCAGCATCCATTATTGCTTTCATAACCATTTCTACCACTAACTGAAAAGAGATTGAAAGCACAAACATTTTTTAAAAAGGACATGTCCCAGTAAAAAGCCAAAACTGTGTAGAAAACTTTGGTTTTCTGATGAAAGTCTGCCTGTCCCTGAAAGCTGGGAAGATGGTGATTTCAACACCACGAGCACTTTGCACAGAAAAAAACAGACACTTTCTTTTACAGTACTTTTCCCCCATTTTTCCACAAAAACCAAAATGTTGCTGTATTTTGGCTAATTTCTGGGTCCCCTCCAGGGTAATCCACAAACCCTGGGTACCTTTAAAATCCTCAGGATGTCGGAAGAAAAGGACGCAAACTTGGCATAGATACCTTATGTGGACAAAAAGTTACAAACGCCAAAGCTCAAACTACCCCAAATAACCAAGAAAAGTCTGAGCACTTTGGAGGCCTAGCAGCGAAAGGGTTAAATGGATTGGCTCTGGACTGGTTAGCACCTTTCAGATGATATTCGAAGTTATACCATCTTTCATACACTCCGTGTTCAGAAGCATTTTTGGCGGTCTACCGCTTGTCCTGCTACTTGTGGTGGGAATTCAGATTAAACGTTTTCTGCTCCACAATGGATGTCCCAGTTCAACCTGGAATGGAGGCAGTGCTGGCTGTGATGTGATGTCATGAGTGCATGATACACTGCTTGGGCACACCTCAGCTTTGAGAACTGAATGATGGTTCTTCTCATTCAGGCCTGTTTGGCTTCACTGAGTGCAACCTGTATTCCTCTGCCTGCTTTGCAGTCATGAATTCGTATTGGACTTATGTCTCGGATCACAATCTGTTGTGCCACTGGACATTGAAGTACTAATGGACCCTTTAAAGGCTCATGGATATTGTTGTCCCCAGCGTATTCCATTGCTGATGAATGCATTCTTCGTGCCACCCTGGAATGCTTTGGCTCCGAGTGAACTGTATAACGGCTCTGAGATATGCTTGCAGGATGCATTCACTACCTCAGCGGCTGCTGTGCAAACTGGACGGAACAACCTTTGCTCCATATACCTGCTTCGAGGTGCACCTCCGGGGACGGCGTCTGCAGTTGTCAGCAATGTTGCGTCTAACACACGGAACACTAAAACAATTGGCTTTTCCATGTGGTGGGATCTATTTGGCCCGTTTTTTAAACAAAAGGTTTCAAAACAATATTTTTCTGCTTTTCTAGGCACCATGGCTTTCTGAGTGCTTGGAGTTTTAAACAGTATCATACAGTTTAGTGTGAACCACATGACAGTCAATATGTGACAAAACTGCATGAAACTCTCTAAATAAAAGAACATCCACCTTGACTCCTCCCTGGAAACTTTTGCGCTTATCCTCTAAATCGGTGGCTAGAAAAACATGTGGAAGTCACAAAACGTTGAATTTCCATGTTAATTCCTTTTGGAGACTTTGCTCTACAATAAAAGAAAATGGCTCACCAGACTTACATCAAATTTGGCAGAAAAGTTAGAAATTTCCTCAAAAAATTAGTTTTTTGTGATTTGGAATAAATAAATCTGTCATACAGTTTTTGAGAAATTAACTTTTTAAAGAAGAGCTCAAGGTGGACATGAAGGGATGAAAGCTCAGAAAAAGTTAGGTATATCTGGAGACAGTTGGCCTCACTGAAGTCCCAAGGTACACAAAAATGAACAAAATAAGGACTTCAGATTGTCAGAGGGAGCTTCTCTTCCCGTCATCTATTTTGGTACTGCAGGACTGATGCTGGTACTGCAGTACTGAGCGATCAGATTGACTGCTTGTTGCTCTGAATAAACTATTGCAACCCCGTTATAGGAGTCTGTGTAGTCTACAAATGTTTTTGAAAAGTGTATAAGGGGCCAGGGTAGGGATGCCCTGACTTCCAGCAAATAAAGGCTATTTTTTTTTAAGTTAGCAAGTACTGCAGTACCCTTACAGGACCCAGCGCAGCCCTCCTGTGATACACTGCAGTACTCCTGAGGGAGCTACTCTGCAAGCTTCCTTCCCCACGTTACCACAGTAACGTCTAAGGTTCCCAGAGGAAACTTGCACAGTGCTTTGGTACCATGGGGTGGAAACTTGCATAGAAGGTACCACATGAGTACCGAGGTTTAGCGTCCTCCCCAGCCCAGGTACTCGTAAATGAATACGCCGCACTCGGCTTAGTATTACAGATATTTATTCCTGTGCATGTAACTGTTAACTCAATGTTCTAAAACATGAACTCTATACACCACACCAGAACACTCACAACATAGTTCTACGGAGTCCATCAGGAACCAAAAGATCCTGTCATTGCTAACTCACAAGACACTACATATTCCCCTTGTTAAATATAAAATGCAATTTTTACAGACATTCTATACATTACAACTCCTCAATAAGTTGTTGTGGCGCTGTGACCAAATGCCCAGATCGTGTTCTCTGAGGCTGGGAAGAAAGAAGAGAAGCCTCTTTGACTGGCACTGGTGATGTAGGGACAGAATTAGTCATAAGGGCTATCTACAGTCTCAAATGAACCAGTCTCATCTCTGACACCAGGTACTGGCGAATGTTGAGGCAGATGCCTGAAGTACGAAGAATCTCACGTAATGAACTTTCCAGGACGGTGAGCAGTCACCATGTGTCCTTTACTAGTCACAACTTTGAAAGGTTCAACATCAAAGGGAGCATCAAATCTGCGTTTTCTCCGTAGACGCACCAATACTCGATCACCTTTATTGAAAGTGATGGTTTTTGGCACATCTACGTATGTCAGCATATACTTTCATCTGTTGCTAACAGCACAAGTCTGTTTGATGAAACTCACCATCTGTTGTCAATCTTCTGTTGGTTTATTAAGGGAAGTTGGTCATCATGGCCCTCTGGAACATGAACTTGGCAGGACTTCCACCTGTCATTGAATGACGAGGCGGCAGTAAGCATGAAGAGCAGCACGGAGAGCGGACTTTAGATCAAGCTTCTCCAATGTAGCACGCTGGCTGATCTTTTTAATTGTGCTCATAAAGCATTCAACAACACCATTTGCTTCTGGCCAAAAAGGTGTGCTTTTCTGATGCTTCACACTGAGATGATTAGGAAAGTCTCTGAATTCTTGGCTGTTGAATTGTGGCCATTGTCAGACATTAGAATTGAAAGAACACCCCATGCGGTAAAAATGCCATCTAATCTCTTGATGACTATTTTTCAAGTGGTTGATGAGAGATGTACCAATGAAAAACAGCAGTATTTATCAATGTCCACCATTAGGGAATGTCCATTGTCAAGAGGACCAAAGAAACCAACAGGGATTCTCTCTGATACATGTTTTGGCAAACCAGACATGTTGAGTGGTTTTGGGAGATAAGCAATTGCACAAATGATAGGCCTTCAACTCTCTTTCAAATCTCTCTTCAAGATAAGGAAACCAAACTCAATCTCAGAGAGATCTTTTTGGGGCAACAATTCCACAATGTCCTTCATGGGTCACTTCAATTATTTGTTGTGGCAGATTCTCTGGTATGACAATCCTTGAACCTTATAAGACAGAACCTTCTTGAGTAACAGACCACTCATCTTTCAAGTTTTTGAACATTTTGATATTCAATGTCATGTGTGCTGTTTCCAAGATTGATGTGCAGTGATATCCTTTAGCAACAACAAGTCACTATCTTGCTCGTTGCAGCAATGATTTGTTCTAATTAATTAGCGGCAGGTGTATTGGGCTTTTCATGAAGTTAATGGAGGCTTCGGCCGCTTTGGAAGGGTTACCAGGGCACTGTATTGGGGCTTGTCAAAAGTAGTCAGCAGGGTTTTGATATTTCCCTGGTTGGTGCACAATAGTGTAGTCATATTCCTGTAGACACAAACCCCAGTGTTCAATTCTAGGAGGTTTCTTGGTTTTTGGGTTGCCAAAGATGGTAAGAAATGCTTGATGAGCTGTTTGTTACAAGAGTGAAAGGTTATTCACATGTTCACAATCCCTCACCACTGCTTAGCTTTCTTTCTTTGGCAAATAGGCGCATTCAGTTTGTGGCAAACTTCTTCTTGCATATGCCCTAATATTCCTTTGAGCATTTGGGTGCCCACTGTATTGGACAAGGATCGCATCCAACCCGACCAGGCTGGCATCAACAACAACCTCTGTATGAAGTTTTGGATCAAAGTAGGCCATTTCAATGACGTTCTCAATTGCAAGCTTGATTTTCTTAAAACTTTGTTAACATTTGTGGACCAGTAAAACAAATAATTTCTCTTTGCTAAGTCTCTTTAGGAAGCACTTAATGTGGTTATGTAGGTCTCAGAAAGAGTAACTGGCCACGCCAAGGAATAAACGTAACATGGAAATATCTTGTGGGGGATTGGTGGCTGACAAAGCTTGTACTTTAGCTGAATCCGATGTCATACCCCCATCAGAAAAGATATGGCCAAGGAATTTGAGTTTTGTTTTGTGGAACTCACATTTTTCAGAATTCAAAGTTAATTCTGCATCAGCAAGTAAACAATACTCTTGTGTAAGAGCTTTGTCATGTTACTTTTGTGTATGTTGTAAAACTAATATGTCATTACTCTAATTGAAAGCATTCATGACAGGTTGATGACACTTTGAATGGCATTTAGGAAATGTTTGGCAGCTGATGACACACCGAAACATAATCATTTATAACCAAACTAACTAATATGTGTAGAGAAGGTGGTAAAGTACATGCAGTTTCCTTCTAGTTCCAATTGATGATACCCTTTGTTCAGATCACTGTGAGAGAAGACTTTAGCAGCATTCACCTGTGTGATCATGTTGACAATGTGCAGACCGGGTTGTCGTTATCTTTCAATGGCCTTGTTGGCTTGATACCAGTGGATGCCGGCATAGGTAAAAAAAAAAAATTGTTTTACCTACCCTTTCGTCTGTCGACTCACCCCCCCCTCGCCCTGCCATCCCGCCATCAGATGCGTACAGCACCTTCACTGTCCTTCTTGGGCACTACCACTGTGGGCGAAACCCACTGAATTGGACCAGTAGATCGCTCAATTATATATTGGTTTAGCAAGCTCTCAAGCTCTTTCTCAACAGCTTCTTGTAGATGAATTGCAATTTGTCTATGTCTTTGAGCAACAGGATAAATGAACCCATTGATATGCAGTTACATTTTTATAGTCTTAAGTTTTCCCAATTCATTAAACAATGTTGGGATATGTCCTACTATTTTGTGATGTGATGTGTTGTAGTTCACAGAAATCAGTCTCACATCACTAGCAGTACTGAAACCAAATAAACAGGCATTTAACACAGCACCTTGAAGTAAATGAATAGGTCCTTACACTTTTGTCCTTTTGTGTTTCATGTTTGCTACAAATGAACCTTGACGCTTTAATGGCGTCAATGCAGTCCAGGTATACACTTTAGTCTTTGACGGTGGGAGAAGGGGCAATGGTGATGTTCATTGTATTTCTCCTCAGGCATACTGTTTATCAATGCACCACTGTCAATAATAAAAGATATGGAGCAACCGTTTCATTCAGGTGGAACTTTTGGAAAATGTTGAATTACTTTTGTGATGTTACTCATTGACTTTTCTTTGACTCGTATTTTTCTCTGCATGCGGGCCAGTCCAACATGCGCACGTTTTTCTGAGGTAAACATCGACATCGCACATCCATTTTCCTCGCCGTCACTTGACAATGAAACTGAAGAATTATTGGATGAAGATTTAGACAATGGTCGACTTTGCATAGTGTCGATTTGCCTCAGCAGATATTGCGACTTGTACTGATGGGCGTGCGAAGAACGTTGCATCTGAAACGTTTGGTCGTCCATTTTGTTTTCTCATTGTGACGCAATTAGAATTACCTTTGCTTTGCAAACCGTTATAAAATGAATGAATGAATGAAATGCATTCCTTATAGGACTACAGATACTCAGAAGAGTGTCACGGCGCTGACAGAAACGGTTAGGAGAGATCTATTATACGCTGCTAAGTTTTAAAAAGTCACGTTTTCAGGTGTTTCTTGAAGACTGAAATATTTGAAATGGATAGTTGAGCGGCCGGGAGCATGTTCCAAGCCTGTGCCCCCAAGAAACCAAACGATCTGTGTTGGAAATGGCCCTTTTTGCAGGGTTATCCCCAAACATTTTGCTTCTCCCTCCTATTTTCCCTGACCTGTGTTTGTTGGCTATGGGACTCTAGGCACTTTACCACTGCTGATCAGGGCTAAAGTGCATATGCTCTCTGTGCAAATTGTTACTGTGATTGGTTATCTATGATTGGCATATTTGATTTACTTGTAGGTCCCTAGTAAAGTGCACTGAGTGTGCCAGGGCTGGTAAATCAAATGCTACTAGTGGGCTTGCAGCACTGATTGTGCCACCCACATGAGTAGCAGTAGCTCTGAAAAGATGTCTCAGGCTTGCCACCGCGGTGTCTACGCGCAGTTTGTTAACTTCCAGGTAAACTTGGCAAGTGCACCCACTTGCCAGGCCCTAACCTTCCCTTTTCTTACATATACGACACCCCTATGGTGGGCCCAAGGTACCCTCTGGGCAGGGTGCAGTGTATGTGAAAGGTAGGACATGTACTGGTGTGTGTAACATGTCCTGATGGTGAAATACTGCCAATTTCATTTTTCACTATTGAAAGTCTATTTTTCCCCCTTAGGAGAAAATGGGGAATGCTTTGTAACATTTTACAAGCATATCTTCCCATAGGGATAAGATGGAAAAATGGAGTTTGGTATCCCTGAACTCAGGATTTAATAACACATATTTTAGTTAAGATGGTTTTTAAATAATGTGTGTGTGAAAATACCACTTTTAGAAAGTAGCTATTTTCTTGTTCAACCATCCTGTGTGCCTCTGCCTGTTTGTGGATTAACTGTCTGGCTTTGGAGTGACAGGGGGATGGGGAGATGCAGTGGCTCCAGAAGTCTGGATGAGTCAGCACCAAGCTGAATAGGCCTGATCTGCATTTGGAGTGGTGGGAGGTATGGCACCTGTACCTGAATAGGTCTTTACCTGCCTTCCACAATGCTGGCTCTGCCCCCCTGTGGTGTGTCTGGAGCCAAGGCTCACACTGACAATGGATATTGTTGTGCACATGCCAAGTGCCCCCCAGAACTGGTTTGAACTGGGCTCAGAGCCCCTTGAACAAAGAAAACAAAGACATTTTGGGGTATAAGCATTAGACCTAAAACCTATGAATTTTAGATAATTCCTGGAATTCAAGAGGAATCTTTGCCAAGGAGAAGAGCTGGAGAGACTGAGGAGAAGTACTGCCCTTGCTGTGTGTCTGGGGTTGGCCTGCAGTTTCTGTTTCTGCCAAGGAAAGGAGAAGGACTTTGCTGTGTTCTGGGTCCCCTGCTTGAAGGAGATCTCCAAGGGCCTGAAGTGAGCTGGCCTCCTGTTCTGAAGTCTCAGGGACAAAAAAGCTTCACCCCCAACTCCCCTGAACTCTGCTGCTGTGAGTTCCGACCTGCCAAGTAGTGCCTGTGCTAGTTTTGGGCCTCTGGTGGTTGCTGCTGCTGTTTGGGAGCTGGAAGAAAGAAGAAACTCAAAGGACTGCAGAAATCGATGCGTCGCTCTTTTTGCAGCTGTTTTCCCAACGCATCTCCATGACGCAAGAAGAATTTCCACACATCGCTGCGCCGCTGCAGAAACCGCTGCAGCGCCTGTCGCTGCTGCAAGAATCGACGCATCGAGGGATCGCGGCTGAAGAGGACTGATGCAGTGCTGCTCGACGCCACCACATCGATCGCCGCCGCATCCCGGATTTCCACTCATCGTACCTGTGGGGCAAGTTCTTCCGACGATTCACCCACGAAGATTCGAAGCAACCCTTCCTCTGCATGCAGCGGGACTGTCACATCGCCTCCCCAAGGTCTCAGGAGTGTCGCATCTTTTTGTTTTCCAACGCTGCGGCTGTTTGGTTTGAGAACTTTGACTCATCTACAGGTACTTTGGTGAAAAGTCACGCATTAGCCTGTCTGCTCGTGCCAAGCTACCAAGGTGGTGAGCAGGGGTTATCTAAAGTGTGTTTCCCCCTTACCTTGACTGGAAAGCAAGGATCCCTATTTGGAAAAAGGTACCTACCTCTGCCAACTAGAGAGCCCCATTTCTAATAATCTGCCACAAATCCAGCCCAAGCGTACTTTTGGTAGTACGAGCAAGGTCAGAGGAGATCGAGCAGGGATGTAGCAATTGACTCATTTGCTGAGGTATCCTGCTCCTTTTCCATGGAAGGCCTTAAAAAAGACAACACAGGTTTTGAATTGGATCCTTTCTTTCAGTCACAGCCAATGAAGGGCTTTAAGGAGGGGGGGCATATAAGACCTTGGTTTAGGTCGGAGGATCACCCTGGCTACAGCGTTTTGTTCTACTTGCAGGCACTGTACAAGGTAGCTGGGAAGGCCCAAATACAAGACATTTGCGTAGTCCAGTCTTGACATCACCAAGGCCTGGACCACTATTTTCCTGGACTCTATTGTCAAGAGTGGAAGAATTTTTTTTAACATAGGCAAAATGCTGAGGTAGGTGCCAACCAAAGTTTGGACTTGTGACCTCATGGACAGAGTGTTATCTAGAAAAACACAGGTTTCTCACAGATGACTGCTCAGTGTACGGTGGCGAGTATTCTTCAGGCCACCAGGCGTTCCAGTTCCTGACTGTGGGTTGGCCAAAGAAAACAATCTAGGATTTATCCGAGTTGCATTTGAGCTGATTAACTTAAGCCACTGAGACTCCTTTGAGGGACAGGCTCTTATATTAACACCTTCGAAATCAGTACCTTTTTTCGCAGGTGAAAATCAGTTGTGTGTCTTCCACATAGGATATGATCTTTGCACCGTTTGCCTCTGCTATGGAAGCCAGGGGGAACAAGTACAGATTAAAAAGAGTAGGGCTAAGAATAGAGCCCTCAGGAACTCCAGCCCTCATGCCAGGCATGGGGGCTGAAAAGGAGTGAAGCAATATCTCTTGGGCTCTGTCCTGCAGGAAAGAATCCAACCAGGCCAAAGCTGTCCCGGCGATTCCCAGATTCCTCAATTTGCCAATAACTTTCTTGTGCAGGACAGTACGTAGTTCGTGCAGTTTTGCTACACGGAACTCCGCGAAGTTACAAAAAACTCTGCGAAATTTCACAAGTGGCGGAGTGCAGTGCGAACTGCCATTCGCGCTGGTCTTCCTGCCGCTCGGGTAGAAATTCTACCCGAGCGGCAGCTCATGCTCGCGAAATCACAACCGGTGAAAAAACTCTGCTGCACTACACAAAGTGGAGTTTTCTGCACTCCACGAACTGCACGGACCGTGGAGTGCAGAGAACTCTGCAAACTCCACGAACGGAGCGGAGATCACCATACAGGCCTTATCAAATGCTGCCGACAGATCGAGTAAAATCAGGACAGCCCTTCCACCCTGATCCAGTTTTCCTCCACTGTACTCAGTTACTTCCAATAGGCAGTCTCAGTGCTAATATTAGTCCTAAAACCAGATTGAGAAGGCTGCAACAGATTGTGGCTTTCTGCATGATTTGAAAGTACTTTATTTACATGTTTTTCCAGAACTTTTGAGAGAGCCAGAAGGAGAGATATTGGCCAATAGTTTGCCGGATCATTATGGTCAGTGGAAGGTTTTTTTTAAAGTGGGAGGATTTTGGCCTGTTTCGAGATAAGTGGCACTTTACCAGCAGAGAGGGAAGAATTCAGCACCATATTTACTGTGACATTAATCATAGGGGCAAGAGAAGCAAGTAATTTAGCAGGCCAGGCATCACTTGGAGAGCTAGACCGAAGACCCTTATGATAGTTGAGCTAGTCGGCTAATAGTATTTTAGGGAACTCTAATAACATTGGGGTAGGCGGGAAGTCAACCCTTTGGGTTCTTTTCAGTGATTCCCGCGAAAGATTTATTGCCAAAGGGGAGGTGAAGGATTTTACTATGTTGAAAATAACTTTTCCCTTATTTTGAGCCATATCAATCTTTGCCTGTAAGTAATTCATTTTGGCCTCTTTTGCCAGAAGGTAATAGGATTTCTGGGCACTCTTATAGTTTTTCCTGTCATCCTATGAATAATGTTTGCGCCATTTCCTTTCCAGAACCCTACATGTCTTTTTACTTGCTCTTAGTGGTTCATTAAACCAAGGAGCGGACGAGTGGGTTCTCCTTGAAGTTCGTGAGGACAGGGAAGCGGCGTCTTCCAAGTTAGACCTAAGCCAGCATTCCAGTGCGGCGGCATCATGTTCAAGATCTCCGACCAGCATGGGAGCTGATGATTTCAAAGTCTCACTCAGTGAGAGAAGGGGTATTTTATGGAAGGATCTTTATTTGTGTTCAGATCCTAATAAAACTTGGTGGGAATCCAGAGTCTAGTTTAAGTATCTTAAAGTTGATGAGAAAGTGGTCGGACCAAGTGATGGTTCCTTTTTCCTACAGCCTTTGCATACTTGTCCAATGGAGGGACATTTACCTTTGTGTGGAGAAGAAAATCACATCTAAATCACAATTTCTTTTTCTTTAGAGACATCATTTTATGCCCTTCAGCTTTGTGCTTCTGCTTACTTCTCATGTTCATGACTGACTCATTCTGGGCACCTACGGCCTCCATGTCAGCAGCTTATCATTCATCAAGTTCCTCAGCTCTGCCAGCCATTATAATTCGCTCCAGACTGAGGGTTTCTCTCAGCATTTGTTGTCTGAAGGAATCTGACAGCCATCAGTCAATGACTCGGAGACGTATAGCTTCTTCATTGAATTCATTCAACTTACAGTGTTTGATGAGCATATTAAGTCTCTCAACAAATTCATTGATTGTTTGACCAGCTCTCTGTCGTTCCTGACTGAAAATAAATATTTCTTAATCGACATTCGTCATTGGATTAAACTTGAGATATAACTTCCTTGATCTGTCGATATTTGACTTTGTCCGTTTGCAGTAATTTCTTTATAATGTATTTTACTCCTTCATCAGCAAGATTTTTGAGGTGTTTGACAATCTTTTTGTTGTCATTTTATTCCAGTGCTTCGATGAACTCACCAAACATTTCTATCAAGTCAGTCCATCTGTCACCAATATTCTGCTCAGTAGCGTCGAATGGAGATGGTGCTTACAGGAAGGCAGCGGCTGTATAACCAGTTTTGGAACTTACTGACAATGAGAGTGTATGCTGCTCACCTGGACTTGCACTATTCATATGATTGACAAGTCCTTTAGATGTGCAACAGGGTTGGTATGGTCAACTGGCATGGGTAGAGTTTATTTTGGCATGGTCATCGGAGGTGTCAACTCCTGAAGTATTTTGACCTGTCTGGAATGCACCCAGCACTTTTGGTGGTATCCACTTCAGGGATCAACAGCTCCCTATTCACAACCTCGGGTATCCTACTTGGGTCACAGGGCCCACAGCGATGGTATGAGGACTCTCTTTACTCAGCTTTTGGATAAGTACCACAATAATTTCTTAACCTGGCTTTCACTTTTCTGTATTTGGCTCTTTGCACTACTAGTGCTTTCACATCCTTATCTGTTACTGCTTCTAGCGCTTCTCTGCACCTAGTTGTTTCTGCCTTTAGCGTTATCATTCCATACAACTTATAACTCACTGTTTCTTAGTGACTCAGTACCTCTTTCATGGCCTTAGTAGCAGATATCTGGTCAACAAGGAGTACATTTTCCAGTGAGGCTTTTGTTTTCATCAAATGCTTCACAGTCACTGGAGTGGTGCTTTGACTCCACATGCGTCAAACGTCAATCTTCACTTCGACTGAGGCCCATGCAGCATGCCCGAGCAGTTTGCCAGACCATGGCAAACTCTCTGGGAGAGCACTGTTGATCTTTGTGTCACATATCTTCTATCTCATTGCCAGTTGAAGCGTCCTCCCTAGCCGAGTACTCGTAAATGAATACACTACACACAGAGCTTAGTATTACACGTCTTTATTCCTGTACGTGTAACTGCGAAATCAATGTTCTAAAATAGGAACTGTGTTCACCATACTCGAACACTTACGTCATAGCTCTATGGAGTCCATTAGAAACCAAAAGAGTCCCATCATCGCTAACTCAATAGACACTACACGAGGTACCCAAACAACGGAAAACAAATCAATGCAAAATGAGGTTTGGGCTCACATGATTGAAGTGTGTGCATACCGGTGATTGGTCACACACCAGGGGTTGGGTGTAAAGGCCAAAGGGCCTACACACTGTGGGCACACCTTTGGCCAGGCATGTGCTATGCACGTCCAAAAGGCACAGGTAATGTCCATTATCACATGGTTGATGATAGAAAACTAGCCACAGTAGTGTGTCGAATTACTTCAACTCTACAAACCTTATAGGTCTGTGTCAGAATGACTGGATGATGTCATCAGTGATGTCAGCAATCATATCATTTGAGATGTGAAATTCTGTTTTTTTACATAAGCTATGATCTTATACCTAACTATAACATCACTATACTTATATGTATTAAAATCTTACTATTTTAAAAATGTCTAAATTGGGGAGCTGTTTTGCGATTAGGGGATGCTGTACTTCTGCAAACGTACTTCTCTTTAACTATTTTTAGCCCATTTAAAAATACATTATGCCTTAAATCACTAAAAATCTGTACCCTAGTTTCATACCTGCATTAACATCTCAATTCTCATTTACTTCAGTCTGCTCCTCAGGAAAGTCTTCAGATTCAACATCTCCTCTTCCAACAAAACGGCGGTCAAGGATGCCCCATTTTTGCCCGGAATACAAAATGTTAGCACTCTATTTGTTCATTAGATTTCTGTGGTGATGCTGTAGTTGATTACTAGGAGTTAAATGACAGACTACCGGTGGTGTTGGAATTATGTTTGGTTCTGCATATGTGAATGCTTTACCGAAGTGGATGGTGAAGATATTTGAGAACTCGTTAATTATGACCTTATGTTAGCTTTCTGGAGCATTAACCACAATTTTGATGACAAAATGAAACACCTTATTTTTTTTCGTTTACTGCGCTAACCACTGTAAGAAATGCTTTCAGTTTTACAGCTTTGATTGCATAAAGATGGCATTCAGGGGTGCCACACTTTTATCATAAACATAGAATGTTAGCACTCTAGTTGTCCATTAGAACTGTGAGGTACAGTTGATCACAAGGAAGTTAACTGACGAACTGCTGCTGGTGTTGAAAGTACGTTTCAGTCTGCTTGTCAGATGTTTTTTACTGAAATGATGAGGAAGATATTTGTGAACTCATAGAAAATGTAACTTGAATTTAGCTTCCTAGAGCACTAACCAGAACAGCTATTGTAAAATGAACCCCCTTGTTTTGTTCATTTCAAATTTATATGCTTTATGTTTTACAGCTTTGATTCCATCATGATGGCTGCACATGTGCCACACTTTTGTTATCGTTACAACAAACAAATGATGGACGGAATGCTGACAATGCAGACATTCTCCCCCAGTCAAGAGATCTGGGTTAAATCCATCGTTCTTTTGCCCACTACGCCACCCCAGTTCAGACATGGCCATATGCAAATCAGTCTTGACCCTGTGCCTCATGGGAACAGTCCAGCCCGAACTGCCAAGCCATGTCTTCCCTGGACCGAAATCAAGCATCCTAGGACCGGTTTCTGGCTATCAGCCGTCATCAGCCAGGATAGCTTGACTCCAGTGGCGTAGTGAGCACGGGTCCCACGTCTGGGAATACCCATCCCACTTAGGGCGAAAAGCGTTACAACAAACAAATGATGGACGGAATGCTGACAATGCAGACATTCTCCCCCAGTCAAGAGATCTGGGTTAAATCCATCGTTCTTTTGCCCACTACGCCACCCCAGTTCAGACATGGCCATATGCAAATCAGTCTTGACCCTGTGCCTCATGGGAACAGTCCAGCCCGAACTGCCAAGCCATGTCTTCCCTGGACCGGAATCAAGCATCCTAGGACCGGTTTCTGGCTATCAGCCGTCATCAGCCAGGATAGCTTGACTCCAGTGGCGTAGTGAGCACGGGTCCCACGTCTGGGAATACCCATCCCACTTAGGGCGAAAAGCATTACACAATCAAATGATGGACGGAATGCTGACAATGCAGACATTCTCCCCCAGTCAAGAGATCTGGGTTAAATCCATCGTTCTTTTGCCCACTACGCCACCCCAGTTCAGACATGGCCATATGCAAATCAGTCTTGACCCTGTGCCTCATGGGAACAGTCCAGCCCGAACTGCCAAGCCATGTCTTCCCTGGACCGGAATCAAGCATCCTAGGACCGGTTTCTGGCTATCAGCCGTCATCAGCCAGGATAGCTTGACTCCAGTGGCGTAGTGAGCACGGGTCCCACGTCTGGGAATACCCATCCCACTTAGGGCGAAAAGCGTTACAACAAACAAATGATGGACGGAATGCTGACAATGCAGACATTCTCCCCCAGTCAAGAGATCTGGGTTAAATCCATTGTTCTTTTGCCCACTACGCCACCCCAGTTCAGACATGGCCATATGCAAATCAGTCTTGACCCTGTGCCTCATGGGAACAGTCCAGCCCGAACTGCCAAGCCATGTCTTCCCTGGACCGGAATCAAGCATCCTAGGACCGGTTTCTGGCTATCAGCCGTCATCAGCCAGGATAGCTTGACTCCAGTGGCGTAGTGAGCACGGGTCCCACGTCTGGGAATACCCATCCCCCTTAGGGCGAAAAGCGTTACAACAAACAAATGATGGACGGAATGCTGACAATGCAGACATTCTCCCCCAGTCAAGAGATCTGGGTTAAATCCATCGTTCTTTTGCCCACTACGCCACCCCAGTTCAGACATGGCCATATGCAAATCAGTCTTGACCCTGTGCCTCATGGGAACAGTCCAGCCCGAACTGCCAAGCCATGTCTTCCCTGGACCGGAATAAAGCATCCTAGGAACGGTTTCTGGCTATCAGCCGTCATCAGCCAGGATAGCTTGACTCCAGTGGCGTAGTGAGCACGGGTCCCACGTCTGGGAATACCCATCCCACTTAGGGCGAAAAGCGTTAAACAAACAAATGATGGACGGAATGCTGACAATGCAGACATTCTCCCCCAGTCAAGAGATCTGGGTTAAATCCATCGTTCTTTTGCCCACTACGCCACTCCAGTTCAGACATGGCCATATGCAAATCAGTCTTGACCCTGTGCCTCATGGGAACAGTCCAGCCCGAACTGCCAAGCCATGTCTTCCCTGGACCGGAATCAAGCATCCTAGGACCGGTTTCTGGCTATCAGCCGTCATCAGCCAGGATAGCTTGACTCCAGTGGCGTAGTGAGCACGGGTCCCACGTCTGGGAATACCCATCCCACTTAGGGCGAAAAGCGTTACAACAAACAAATGATGGACGGAATGCTGACAATGCAGACATTCTCCCCCAGTCAAGAGATCTGGGTTAAATCCATCGTTCTTTTGCCCACTACGCCACCCCAGTTCAGACATGGCCATATGCAAATCAGTCTTGACCCTGTGCCTCATGGGAACAGTCCAGCCCGAACTGCCAAGCTATGTCTTCCCTGGACCGGAATCAAGCATCCTAGGACCGGTTTCTGGCTATCAGCCGTCATCAGCCAGGATAGCTTGACTCCAGTGGCGTAGTGAGCACGGGTCCCACGTCTGGGAATACCCATCCCACTTAGGGCGAAAAGCGTTACAACAAACAAATGATGGACGGAATGCTGACAATGCAGACATTCTCCCCCAGTCAAGAGATCTGGGTTAAATCCATCGTTCTTCTGCCCACTACGCCACCCCAGTTCAGACATGGCCATATGCAAATCAGTCTTGACCCTGTGCCTCATGGGAACAGTCCAGCCCGAACTGCCAAGCCATGTCTTCCCTGGACCGGAATCAAGCATCCTAGGACCGGTTTCTGGCTATCAGCCGTCATCAGCCAGGATAGCTTGACTCCAGTGGCGTAGTGAGCACGGGTCCCACGTCTGGGAATACCCATCCCACTTAGGGCGAAAAGCGTTACAACAAACAAATGATGGACGGAATGCTGACAATGCAGACATTCTCCCCCAGTCAAGAGATCTGGGTTAAATCCATCGTTCTTTTGCCCACTACGCCACCCCAGTTCAGACATGGCCATATGCAAATCAGTCTTGACCCTGTGCCTCATGGGAACAGTCCAGCCCGAACTGCCAAGCCATGTCTTCCCTGGACCGGAATCAAGCATCCTAGGACCGGTTTCTGGCTATCAGCCGTCATCAGCCAGGATAGCTTGACTCCAGTGGCGTAGTGAGCACGGGTCCCACGTCTGGGAATACCCATCCCACTTAGGGCGAAAAGCGTTACAACAAACAAATGATGGACGGAATGCTGACAATGCAGACATTCTCCCCCAGTCAAGAGATCTGGGTTAAATCCATTGTTCTTTTGCCCACTACGCCACCCCAGTTCAGACATGGCCATATGCAAATCAGTCTTGACCCTGTGCCTCATGGGAACAGTCCAGCCCGAACTGCCAAGCCATGTCTTCCCTGGACCGGAATCAAGCATCCTAGGACCGGTTTCTGGCTATCAGCCGTCATCAGCCAGGATAGCTTGACTCCAGTGGCGTAGTGAGCACGGGTCCCACGTCTGGGAATACCCATCCCACTTAGGGCGAAAAGCGTTACAACAAACAAATGATGGACGGAATGCTGACAATGCAGACATTCTCCCCCAGTCAAGAGATCTGGGTTAAATCCATCGTTCTTTTGCCCACTACGCCACCCCAGTTCAGACATGGCCATATGCAAATCAGTCTTGACCCTGTGCCTCATGGGAACAGTCCAGCCCAAACTGCCAAGCCATGTCTTCCCTGGACCGGAATCAAGCATCCTAGGACCGGTTTCTGGCTATCAGCCGTCATCAGCCAGGATAGCTTGACTCCAGTGGCGTAGTGAGCACGGGTCCCACGTCTGGGAATACCCATCCCACTTAGGGCGAAAAGCGTTACAACAAACAAATGATGGACGGAATGCTGACAATGCAGACATTCTCCCCCAGTCAAGAGATCTGGGTTAAATCCATCGTTCTTTTGCCCACTACGCCACCCCAGTTCAGACATGGCCATATGCAAATCAGTCTTGACCCTGTGCCTCATGGGAACAGTCCAGCCCGAACTGCCAAGCTATGTCTTCCCTGGACCGGAATCAAGCATCCTAGGACCGGTTTCTGGCTATCAGCCGTCATCAGCCAGGATAACTTGACTCCAGTGGCGTAGTGAGCACGGGTCCCACGTCTGGGAATACCCATCCCACTTAGGGCGAAAAGCGTTACAACAAACAAATGATGGACGGAATGCTGACAATGCAGACATTCTCCCCCAGTCAAGAGATCTGGGTTAAATCTATCGTTCTTTTGCCCACTACGCCCCCCCAGTTCAGACATGGCCATATGCAAATCAGTCTTGACCCTGTGCCTCATGGGAACAGTCCAGCCCGAACTGCCAAGCCATGTCTTCCCTGGACCTGAATCAAGCATCCTAGGACCGGTTTCAGGCAATCAGCCGTCATCAGCCAGGATAGCTTGACTCCAGTGGCGTAGTGAGCACGGGTCCCACGTCTGGGAATACCCATCCCACTTAGGGCGAAAAGCGTTACAACAAACAAATGATGGACGGAATGCTGACAATGCAGACATTCTCCCCCAGTCAAGAGATCTGGGTTAAATCCATCGTTCTTTTGCCCACTACGCCACCCCAGTTCAGACATGGCCATATGCAAATCAGTCTTGACCCTGTGCCTCATGGGAACAGTCCAGCCCGAACTGCCAAGCCAAGTCTTCCCTGGACCGGAATCAAGCATCCTAGGACCGGTTTCTGGCTATCAGCCGTCATCAGCCAGGATAGCTTGACTCCAGTGGCGTAGTGAGCACGGGTCCCACGTCTGGGAATACCCATCCCACTTAGGGCGAAAAGCGTTAAACAAACAAATGATGGACGGAATGCTGACAATGCAGACATTCTCCCCCAGTCAAGAGATCTGGGTTAAATCCATCGTTCTTTTGCCCACTACGCCACTCCAGTTCAGACATGGCCATATGCAAATCAGTCTTGACCCTGTGCCTCATGGGAACAGTCCAGCCCGAACTGCCAAGCCATGTCTTCCCTGGACCGGAATCAAGCATCCTAGGACCGGTTTCTGGCTATCAGCCGTCATCAGCCAGGATAGCTTGACTCCAGTGGCGTAGTGAGCACGGGTCCCACGTCTGGGAATACCCATCCCACTTAGGGCGAAAAGCGTTACAACAAACAAATGATGGACGGAATGTTGACAATGCAGACATTCTCCCCCAGTCAAGAGATCTGGGTTAAATCCATCGTTCTTTTGCCCACTACGCCACCCCAGTTCAGACATGGCCATATGCAAATCAGTCTTGACCCTGTGCCTCATGGGAACAGTCCAGCCCGAACTGCCAAGCTATGTCTTCCCTGGACCGGAATCAAGCATCCTAGGACCGGTTTCTGGCTATCAGCCGTCATCAGCCAGGATAGCTTGACTCCAGTGGCGTAGTGAGCACGGGTCCCACGTCTGGGAATACCCATCCCACTTAGGGCGAAAAGCGTTACAACAAACAAATGATGGACGGAATGCTGACAATGCAGACATTCTCCCCCAGTCAAGAGATCTGGGTTAAATCCATCGTTCTTTTGCCCACTACGCCACCCCAGTTCAGACATGGCCATATGCAAATCAGTCTTGACCCTGTGCCTCATGGGAACAGTCCAGCCCGAACTGCCAAGCCATGTCTTCCCTGGACCGGAATCAAGCATCCTAGGACCGGTTTCTGGCTATCAGCCGTCATCAGCCAGGATAACTTGACTCCAGTGGCGTAGTGAGCACGGGTCCCACGTCTGGGAATACCCATCCCACTTAGGGCGAAAAGCGTTACAACAAACAAATGATGGACGGAATGCTGACAATGCAGACATTCTCCCCCAGTCAAGAGATCTGGGTTAAATCCATCGTTCTTTTGCCCACTACGCCACCCCAGTTCAGTCTTTTGTTATCAACACAAAATATTAGTGCTCTAATTGTTTCTTTTTGTACTATGATAAGCTGCAGCAGAACACTGGGGAGGGAAATATTTTCAAGCTGACACTTCAAGAATTTTCAATTCTGTTAGGGAAACAGAGGCAAGGATTACGCTTCTCTTTCTTTACTACTTAAACAAAGCAGCCAATCATATTACAAAAAACATGTTGACTAAACATCTCATGAATCACTGCTCTACCATTGGTACACCATCACCAATCAGGCCCTCTTGACCCTCTATGATATGTTGAAAAATATCACGAGTTATGCATTCAGGTGCGAGGTAAAAATATTTGCCTCTCACGGACCCTACAACTGATTGAGGAACTGGAAAATTTGAGCATACAACCTCCTGTCACTTGTGTCCTGAAGGAATCAAGAATTCCAGTCAGCAATGGAATTCGTCCATCCCAGAGTATACACTGCTGTCACTGATATCCGTTGCTGGAGGCATTAATGCCAAATGTCTTTGGCAGTGTCTGCCAGGAGTTGTGACTGTGTGCCTCTCAGTCTGTTTATGTACCTCACAATGGATATTTTGTCCATTCGCAGGAGGATACAGCATTTCATTGTGTGTGAGGAGAGTGTCTTGATCACACAAGATCCCGCCAAAAGGTCCAGGCAATTGATGTAGAGTTGCAGCTTCTCTGGGAACGCTCTGCCTCCCATGGACAATGGGCCGCATTTTGCCCAGCCCTCTCTTGCTGTCCTACAACTCTGTGATCACCTCTGGAACGCCGGTATGGTCAAGCCACCATACCAACTCTGTTCTGGCTTCCTCCAACAGTTCTATCTGCTCCACGTTGGACAACCTCTTCTGAAGCTGAAGGATTTTGAGCCATTGAAGACCTTGGTAATGTTGGGGTCCTGGGAATATTGCTTAGATCGATGAGGCCAGGAGACCCACTATACTGACCAGGAGCTGCAAGTAGCTCATCTGAGAAGAATATGCTAATTTCAGTTCTTCCTTGATGGACACAACTTTCAAGATTGGAAGTTTGAGTTGGGCTAGTACAGAGTCGCCCTGAAATCCCTGGAATTCTAGACTATAAGAAGGGGTCAAGATTGATTTTGAGGCATTGATAATGGACCCCAACTGGATCATTCAAAGTGATGAAGGAGAACTCTGCCTCGATGCTGGGCCATGATGATGGGATCGTCCAGATAGATGCTCAATCTTACTCCTTTCTGTCTGGGCATCTGCACCAGTGGACTTAACATCTTGGTAAAACACCAAGAGGTTGACGAGAGGTCAAAGTATGGTGCTGCAAACTTGTACCAGTCTTTCCCCATTGAAACTGGAGAAATCTTCTGCGAGGGGGAAAAGTTGGAATTGTCAAGAAAGCCTCCTTTAGGTTGAGCCGCACCATCTAATCTCTATCCTGTAACAGATTTCTCAGAAGATGGATATCCACCCGATTGTTGAACTGCCTCAGTTTTGATAAACAATTGTAAACCCCCTCCTTTTTTCAGCACTAGAAAGATGGTGCTGTGAATCCCCTGGGGTGAGGGAGAGAGAGACGATAGTCTCTTTGCACAGAAGTTCTTGAATTTTTGTGTCTATGAATTGACTTTCTTTCTGGGTAAAATGGAGAGGAAAGGGGGCAATATCCTGTTTGGGAGATCCATAGAACTCCAACTTGCATCCCTGTACCACCTCCATTACCCATGCATTGTGCATGCTCTTTTGCCAATTGTGGATGAAATGCCTAACTCTGCCAGCCAAAATTACCTCGTAAATTGGGATAATCTTTAACTGCATAGTTGGCGTCTGTGGCCAAGTTTCCGTTGTGGTAGTTGTTCCTCTGGAAGTGGCCACAGCCCCCTCGAGTTCTGGGGGTGTAAAAGGTACCTTCTCTAGTATTAGCCCAGGCTCCTCTCCCCCTGGGCAGGCCTGGATCTGCCTAGGGATGTTGTAGCAGCCCTATGAAGAAGCATGCACTACTAGTGGGTGAGGGCACTTTTACAAAACCTTGCATTTTCCCTAGGTGGGGCGTCTATTTCAACAGACACCGACTTTGGCCTCCTTGTCCTCTTTGTGCGGGTATAAGAAAACAAAGCCTGACACTCAACCTCAGAAACAACCGTCTCTGTCAAAAAGGCCACTTCTGAAAACATTCAGGAGCAATGACTAGCTCTAAACTAATGCCCAGAATGATGCAAAATACTTGCCAAGGTCCTTTACAAATGTGTCTCCAAAAAGGAGGCAATTGGCTAGATGCCCGCTTCAGATGGTGCAAGCTCCACTAATTTACAGTTGATGCGCATCAAAAGGGTTTTGTGCCTTGTTTCCCCGGAAATAGCACAATTAGCATTGCCTTGTTGACATCCCGTTCTCTGGGTCCACCCCAAAAGGATTTCCAGATCAATAGGAGCATTTGTCCCTTGGCCTGGACTGCCATCTCGAGTATCTTGGTAATTTGGCCCGAGAGATTGAGCAGTTTGTCCTGGCATCTGTGCCATGTGCGATCAATCCCCTACTTTGGGTCTCTGGAGTATTTCCGCATGAAGACCGCCATGCTGTGGTCAAGTACTGGTGTATTCACAAATTTCACCATTAGGGAGGGTCTGGCACACACCACTGGCAGTTTTGCTCGGACCTCCCTTTCAAAGCCTTTGCGCAAGCAATTTTGGACATAGTCCACTACTTTTGGATGAGGGGAACATTTGGTACAACATGGGTAGACAATGTTCTCTGGTTCAAAGTCCAGCAGTCTGTGCTGGAATCCCCCAGGAATCCTTACCACATGATAAAACTTTCTCTTGCGCTTGGTTCCCATGGACTTTGGATTGTCTTGCGAGAGGTCACAGTTGGATGAAGGAGAGGAGGAATCATCCATGGAGGGGTCATCCCTCGGAGCAGACCCTGAAAGTCCCAGGAAATTCATCACCCCCATAGCCATGATCGAAGAGGATAGAACTGAAAACCTTCCCCAGAGCCTCTGAATTGGCCCATTTGGGGGAATAGCCCTATGTTTTCTTATGTGTGTATATTCTGCAGTCATAAAGATCCTACTCCTAAGATACATTTGTGAATAGCAAACAATCATAAACTTACACAAAAGTGTAAGCTTACCATTGTGAATTAGACCCAATATGTTTTTTGTAATGTGATTGGCTGCTGTGTTTAAGTCGTAAAGAAAGAGAAGCATAATTCAAAGTCTCTGGAACTGACATAGAATTGACTGATAGACTCCTGTTTGTGGTAAAAGTAAGTTTCAGTCTGCAAGTCAAACTTTTTTACTGACGGATTTAAAAAGATATATGAGAAATTTTAGAAAATGTGTCCTCATTTTAGCTTTCTAGAGCACTAAGCATGATTTTATCTCAAAACAAATCCTTTCATTCAGTTAATTATTAATTAAAATGCTTTATGTTTTACAGCCTTGATTCCATTATTATGGCTTTAGGTGTGGCAGAATGTTAGCTCTCTAGTTGTTCACTAAAACACTGGTGAAATTGCAGTAGAACACTGGAAAAACAACAGACAGACTTCTCTTGCTGTTGGACGCATATGTTTACCACAAAATATCAGACTTTGATCTCACAAGGCTGAGGAAGATTGTGTGAAATTACAGATAATGTGCTCTCATTTTAGCTTCTGGATCACCTTTCATAACCTCTAAGAGAAATTATTAGAGAAAATGTTTTTTTCCAAACGTAGTTCATCAAATCCCAGCAGAGAGTAAGCATTTCTTACAGGGTAAAATCGCCTTAGAACACAACACCATTCCTAAAAGTAGCATAGTACCACCAACAAATTAATTATATTATAACTTGTATGTGCTCCCCCTTTTTTTGAACCTCAAAACCTGGCATTCACTACAATGTGTTTCAATAGGGACCATGTCTCTGAGTCCTGTAACGGCTGCCACAACATGTTGTGAATGCTTTGGCTGTCCAATCAAGTTGGGCGGGGGGCTTTGGGACCACCCACATATCCCTTGGGGTCATTGAATGCTCACCTTGCCCCATATGTGTTTTTTTAATTACATTTCTGAACACATGGGCCATGCCCGAGTCCTGTAATAGCTGACACAACATGTTGTTCAGATTATGGTCAGCCACTCAAGATTTACAAGTCCTCTTTAAAGTGGCCAATCTGACAATATCTGGATACCAACAGTCCAGACACACCTATTTTTATTAACCCCCTTCATGACCATACCAACACTTCTTTAAACACAATTTTTTCTAAACAGTTGAGCAGATTCAAATTAAATAATTAAAAGCATGCTTTCTGAATAATGTTCTAATTTTATGCCAAATTTGGTGTAATTCAGTTCAGCCATTGTTTTCTGAGAGCTAACCAAAATTTCAATTGGGAATTAACATGGGAAATCAATGTTTTGGAATCACCCATTTTTTTGGTCCCCTGGATCGTCACAAAACTTTTCAGGAAGGAACTGAGGTGGATGAACTTTTTGGGTAATTTTGGAGAAGATTTGTCAAACTGCCCCAAAGTTATTATTGAAACAACAAAAACTTGTCATATGGAAAGACTAACAATCACTACACAGTGGCAAGCAGCACTGTGTAATATCAGTGATGTCATCAGTGATGCCACTTACCCTGTCATGAGTGATGTAATATGTGAGGTCATAAGCAGTGCGTTGCAGGGGGCAAGTTATAGTTAGCTCAGCTAATTCTAAGTGTTGAATTTCTCTAGTTTTGTATGACAGAAACCTGAGCCTAAGTGTAACGTCTCTGTAACCTTCGGCTTTTTCAGTGAATTTCTAAGGTTTTTTTAAAAGCTTATTCCTAACTATAATGTGCCTGTAACCTTTGTTATTTCAGTGAATTTCTATGTTTTTTTAGCTAGTAGTCACGTTTGCAGAGTGGTGGAGAAAGATGGGTTGGGCCTCCAACCAGCTCTCAGGAATCCCGCTGTGTAGGACTTATTGGAGGTACAAAGAGGGCTTTTTGGCCACCAAGGTCCCTCAGGAATAAAGAGGACTTCATCCCCTTCACCACCTTCAGCCCCCAAGGATGTTCTTGAGGGCCAACTACCCCTCCAGGTACCTCAATGAAGTCCCATACAGCAGGATTGCTGAGATCTGATAGCAGGGCACACCCCCTTTATCCACCAGTTTGCAAACATGCCTCCTGGCGCACTACTTCTGGGGGGGGGTGAAGTCCCCGTGGCAATTGAGTGTCCTTGGGGTCAACTAGCCCTCCTTTTCCCTCCAGCAAGTCCCACACAGTGGGTTTGCTGAGAGGTTTTTAGGAGCCATGCTCCCTTTCTCCACCACTCAGCAAACATGCCTCCTAGCACAATACTAGTTGGGGGATGAAGTCCCCTTGGCTCTTGAGGGTCTTTGGGGGCCAACTAGCCCTCCTGCTACTTCCAGTGAGACCCACACAGCTGGATTACTGAGAGGTGGTCGGATGCCATGTCCCCTTTCTCCACCACTCTGCAAACACGCCTCCTAGCGCATTACTGGTTAGGGAAAATAGTCCACATTAGTCCTGAGGCCCTCAGGAGTAAAGTGGAATTCATTCCCCAACCAGAAGTGCACCAGGAGGCGCATTTACAGAGTGGTAGAGAAAGGGGGCATGGCCTGCAAGTCCTCTCAGTAATCACGCTGTCTGGGACTTACTGGAGGTAACAAGAGGGCTTGTTGGCCCCCAAAGACCCTCAGCATTCAAGGGGATTTAATTCCTCAACTACCACTGTGCTAGGAGACGCATTTGCAGAGTGGTGGTAAAGGGAGTGTTGCCACCGGGCCCCCCTCCCTGGACTGATTTTTGCCCCCGGGACCTCACTCCCCGGGGCATGGCCTCTTTTTGGGGAACAAAGCAAAAACCAAAGGAAATGATGGACGGAGTGTTGAACATTGCAAGCACTCACCCCCAGTCAACTGATCTGGGTTTAATCCATCACCGTTCTTTAGCCCACTCTGCCACCCCAGTTCAGACATGGCCATATGCAAATCAGTCTGACCCTGTGCCTCATGGGAACAGTCCAGCCCGAACTGCCAAGCCATGTCTTCCCTGGACCGGAAACAAGCTTCCCATGACCGGTTTCTGGCATGTCAGCCGTCTTCAGCCAGGCTTGCTTGAATCCAGTGGCAAAGTGAGCAAGGGACTCACGTCTGAGCATACCCTGCCAACTTATGGCGAACAAAGCAAAAACCAAAGGAAATGATGGACGGAGTGTTGAACATTGCAAGCACTCACCCCCAGTCAACTCATCTGGATTTAATCCATCACCGTTCTTTAGCCCACTCTGCCACCCCAGTTCAGACATGGCCATATGCAAATCAGTCTGACCCTGTGCCTCATGGGAACAGTCCAGCCCGAACTGCCAAGCCATGTCTTCCCTGGACCGGAAACAAGCTTCCTAGGACCGGTTTCTGGCATTTCAGCCGTCTTCAGCCAGGCTTGCTTGAATCCAGTGGCAAAGTGAGCAAGGGACTCACGTCTGAGCATACCCTGCCAACTTATGGCGATCAAAGCAAAAACCAAAGGAAATGATGGACGGAGTGTTGAACATTGCAAGCACTCACCCCCAGTCAACTCATCTGGGTTTAATCCATCACCGTTCTTTAGCCCACTCTGCCACCCCAGTTCAGACATGGCCATATGCAAATCAGTCTGACCCTGTGCCTCATGGGAACAGTCCAGCCCGAACTGCCAAGCCATGTCTTCCCTGGACCGGAAACAAGCTTCCTAGGACCGGTTTCTGGCATTTCAGCCGTCTTCAGCCAGGCTTGCTTGAATCCAGTGGCAAAGTGAGCAAGGGACTCACGTCTGAGCATACCCTGCCAACTTATGGCGAACAAAGCAAAAACCAAAGGAAATGATGGACGGAGTGTTGAACATTGCAAGCACTCACCCCCAGTCAACTGATCAACTGATTCAAGCAAGCCTGGCTGAACACGGCTGAAATGCCAGAAACCGGTCCTAGGAAGCTTGTTTCCGGTCCAGGAAAGACATGGCTAGGCAGTTCGGGCTGGACTGTTCCCATGAGGCACAGGGTCAGACTGATTTGCATATGGCCATGTCTGAACTGGGGTGGCAGAGTGGGCTAAAGAACGGTGATGGATTAAACCCAGATCAGTTGACTGGGGGTGAGTGCTTGCAATGTTCAACACTCCGTCCATCATTTCCTTTGGCTTTTGCTCTTTTTGGGGACCCTCAAGGTCCCCGCTGTCCCTGCCGGCTTCCCGCCTCCTGCGGTATCCGGCATTGTTTTTGGACAGAGGGAGCTGCAAACATGAAGCTCCGTTTGTCCATAAGCAATTCAGCTCTGCTTCATTGAAGCGAGAGCATTTTTTCATGCTCTCGCTTCCATGAAGTGGACCAGAGTTGCTATGGCTTGGCGAAAGCAATGCTCCCACCAAGCCATAGCAAAATGCAATGTCCCGGGAGTGGGCTTCCCGGGACATTGCAGTGGCAGTTCCCAGGACCATGGAGGGCTCCCCTCCCATCATCTGTAGAGCCCAAGGGAGGTGGCAGTCCCCTGGGCTGTGTGGGGGGGGCTGGATCCCCATGCATTATTTTAAATATTGCCCCGAGGAGGTGGCGGTCCCTAGGGCTACTTGTTTTAATCTACTATAGCCCTGGGGTGGTGGCGGTGCTCAAGGCTAAGGGGGGGGGCTACATTTCAATAAATTACCCCAGAGAGGTGGCAGTCCCCTGCATTAATCTTTCTAATTGCCCCAGGTCCTGGCCCACTTAATTAAATGAAGCTTTTTGAGCTCTGGGTGGTTCCTGTGCCCCCCAAAGTGGCCCAGGGGGTCAGGGTGTTTCTACTCTGCCCCTTATCTTTTTGTTAAATGTTTTTTCTTGTAACACAAGATGGCTGCCAACAGATCTCAGGCACGAGATCGGAAGGGGTCGCAGATCCACCGCGGCCACAGTTGTATATCTTGAAAATCTTTAAATTGCTCAGGAACTACTGAACCGATTTACGCCATTTCACAAAAAGAGAGCTCTCTGAACCAAGAGCTACCTTTTTGCCTAATTTGGTGTAAATCTGTTCAGCAGTTTGGGCTGTTTTGAGTTTACTATGGAAATTAACATGGAGAAAAAGCATTTGGGGACCACCCTTTTTTCTCAGCCCCCGATTGACGGAGCAACCTGAACTTTTCAAGACAGGAGCTGAAGTGAGCGTCAAGTTAATTTGGAAAATGTCACGAAGATTCGTCAAACGACGCTAAAGTTATCGGCGAATCAAAAACAGATTTTATAATAGAAATCAGGTCCTAACTATAACTACCTACTGGCGACTGCCAGTAGGTTATATATATACATGCAAAGATTAGACTCCAGTGACATCTAGGCCCTTCTTCCGCACCAGCACTAAGCTTATATAACTTGACCGCATAAGTTGCGCGCCGACTGGTACATAGACTTTGGCATTGGCTTTCACACGCTTACAATGACATGAATGCGCTACATTCAATGTTCCCCTTTCAGTTACGATGGTACGTCGGATTCCTCCCATATTAAATTGGGCCACATGGCATTCATGGTTTATAGGTTGGACAAACACATCCACGATTCATGTGGGATACTGTTTAACTCTGTTTTCCATCAGACTATTTTTGGGAGACTTAAAACCCAATGCATACATTCTTTTATTGTTTACCATGCCTCTGGCACCGCCAACACCAGCTTACCTTCTGATCTGCCGCGCACAACTGATGTTACAGAACACATGGCCATTTACACCTACATATAGAGTGGTAGTCTTTTTTCTATGCCTGCTACTAAAAGTGCTTGTCATTGCTGCGCCTAGTCATCAATGGATGACAAGATGTTTTATTACTTGCTGCAAAATTGTTACGTTATTTGCCTTGTCACTATGAATATAGTAAAGTCACTTATGTCACTATAAATTGAATGCCTTTCACCTTAGCGCACTATGTGATCAAAACCACAGGCTTGTGGTCGAAGCGCGTCATCCTGACATGCTAAGACAATAAATATTCTTTATTGCATCTTTAACTGGAGTCTGTGGCCAACACCGTGGTCGTTCGTTGGGATCCTGGTTATATATATATATATATATATATATATGCCAGCCACAGTTTAAAGATTGCTGCACACTTCAACCAGTATTCAAATTGTTTAAATTTTATTCGTTGCAAACACGATCAATAAAGTTACTGACAAACGCGTTTCAGCCTCCTGGCCTTCGTCAATGTCAGTGATTCCCTGCTCACACCTCCTATATAAACAAGTCATTTCATTGGTTAACAGGGATTCCAATCAAAGAAAAAGAATGTGCAGTGATAAAAAAAGAAGAAAACGGTCTTGCAGAGACCAGATACTGCTTTGGGGAATTGTCAGCCATTTTAACACTATGTTCTCTACTATTAGACAGAATGACAATGTCACATTATACTCCACGTTTTCACAAGATAATCAATGAAACGCATTAGATCAATTCATCAAATGGAATTTATCACAATGTAGCACTGGCCTATCTCAATTCGCTCCTTGCTGATCATTTGATTAGTACAAGTGTGCCCCAATATGTTTATCTAATGATGTGCACCCCTAAATAGAGTGGGCATGTAGGCAACGTGGTTGGATTGTCATAATCCAATCAAATCAAAATAAAGCTCTGAATGAGCAAACTCAAATTGCTGCTGTCTGTTCTGTTTTAGGTAGTTATTCATGGTTCTTGCTCTACAGCAAGAGTATACTGGCCTTCCATGATCTCCTGGAAGAATGGAACAGCAAGGGTATTCTAGAGATCAATGAATTTCAATACTTGAGGGTAGAATGCCCTGTTCTGCCCACATTTTACCACCTTTCAAAGGTCCACAAGGACATCAAAGTACCTCCAGGACGCCCAATAGTGTCTTCGCTGGGAAGTCTCCTAGAGAAAGCTTCCATTTATGTAGACTCTTTCCTATTTCCAATGGTAAAGGACCTCAGTTCATTCATTTTGGACTCAACCGACTTCATTCGCCAGATTCAGAACATCATTTGGGACAATGAATTATTGCTAATCACATTAGACATAACCAGTCTATATACCAGCATCAGACACTCGCAAGGATTAGCAGCTCTTGAGTTTTTTCTAAAGACCCGATCCCTGAAGTTTCAGGAACACAACAAGATGTTATTAGAAATAGCATCATTTTGTCTACACAACAACATTTTTTTATTTGCAGGGGAGCTATACCTACAGATACAAGGTACCGCGATGGGTACGTGCTTCGCCCCCAGCTATGCGAATTTATTCGTAGGCTGGTGGGAGAAGCACGTGGCCTGGGCGGGCAGAAATGAAATCTGGCTAGACAAGATAGCCCTATGGACAAGGTACATCGATGACCTCTTCATAGTATGGAGAGGTACACGCACAGAGGCAGAAGATTATGTAAGATCTCTGAACGATAACGAGTTCAATTTACAATTCACGAGTAACATCAGTGAAAAGGAGGTAGCATTTTTAGATCTCCTAGTCTTTGTGGCAGACAATAAGTTGTGTACTAAACTATACCGCAAACCCACAGCAGGGAACACTGTTTTGCACTCTTGGAGCCAACATCCCCGTAATCTAATCAACAGTATACCATACGGGGAGCTTCTGAGACTTAAGAGAAACTGCTCCCGACCAGACGACTTCCAAGAAGCCGCCAATGAATCCCTAGATAGATTCAGGGATAGGGGCTATACTAATAAAGTTTTACAGGAAGCGACAGTTAAGGCAAGCAGCAGAAGCAGGCTAGAATTACTAGCTCAAAAGCAAACAGATAAGAAAGAAACAGAAGAAGAGCAAGGTAAAGTTAGGTTAATTATGACCTACTCATTTGAAGCACAAAAATTAAGGGGTCTCATCCAGAAAAATTGGAATATCCTACAAACTGATGGGGTCCTTGGGAAATTGATCCCGTCTGGTCCTGATGTCACCTATAGGAAGAGTGCTTCCTTGAAAGATATCCTGGTACGCAGCCACTTTGAGGACAAACCCCGGATCAAACCATTGACTACGGGCTTTTTTCCATGCATGAATTGCAAGGCCTGCAAGAATTGCAAAAAGGTTAAAGACTAATCGATACCTGGGAAGAAAGATAGAAGGCCCATTGATAAACTACTGAACTGTAACTCCAGCTTTGTGGTATACTGTCTAACCTGCCCTTGCGGGTTGCAGTATATCGGGAGCACAATACACCCAGCAAAGAAACGTGTATTAGAGCATAAACGAGCCATAACCAACAGGGACAGAACATACCCAGTGGCGAGGCACTTTGCCAACATGCACGAGGCTAGGAGTGACAAGCTAACATACTTTTGCCTAGACCAGATTCAACCGGCAGAAAGAGGGGGAGATAGAGTCAAAACACTTAGGCAATTGGAGGCCAAACTCATAGTGGAACTGCGTACCAGGATCCCGGGAGGGTTGAACCAGGAGGAGGAACTGTGGTCATTTATCGGATAAGTAGAATAATAGCAGGAACAATGCGCTGTACCTTTAGAGCTTGAACTAATGGGGAAAAGCAAGAACCATGAATAACTACCTAAAACAGAACAGACAGCAGCAATTTGAGTTTGCTCATTCAGAGCTTTATTTTGATTTGATTGGATTATGACAATCCAACCACGTTGCCTACATGCCCACTCTATTTAGGGGTGCACATCATTAGATAAACATATTGGGGCACACTTGTACTAATCAAATGATCAGCAAGGAGCGAATTGAGATAGGCCAATGCTACATTGTGATAAATTCCATTTGATGAATTGATCTAATGCCTTTCATTGATTATCTTGTGAAAACGTGGAGTATAATGTGACATTGTCATTCTGTCTAATAGTAGAGAACATAGTGTTAAAATGGCTGACAATTCCCCAAAGCAGTATCTGGTCTCTGCAAGACCGTTTTCTTCTTTTTTTATCACTGCACATTCTTTTTCTTTGATTGGAATCCCTGTTAACCAATGAAATGACTTGTTTATATAGGAGGTGTGAGCAGGGAATCACTGACATTGACGAAGGCCAGGAGGCTGAAACGCGTTTGTCAGTAACTTTATTGATCGTGTTTGCAACGAATAAAATTTAAACAATTTGAATACTGGTTGGAGTGCGCAGCAATCTTTGAACTGTGGCTGGCGTGAATTCGCGAGTTTTCGTCCTCGCGGCTGGGGCACCCGCTGTGTTGAGAGCAGGGAGCTGACGGGGAAACGTGGTGAAAAAAAAAAAAAATATATATATATATATATATATATATATATATATATTCCACACACAGAAGGTTACCCTTGTAGAGACGCCACACAATGGTAAGAAACTCCGTAGCTTTATTTCTGGTTGCAGGCATATTGCTCATTTTCCCCTAGCGCTGCCATATGCATTTCGGGCTTCCTGCCCTTGATCACTGGCGTTTCTCACAATGTTCACAGCAGCTGCGTGGACTATGTACCATTAACCCCACCCCTCTGGGATTTCATGTCACTCAATGGTTTCTGGGTATGGAAGTCCGTATTTTCATCAAAGTGATTGCTGCTCGATATGAGTGAAAAATTAAAAACTGTACTCCCCAAGTGGGTTACGGGGCGAAATGTCACAAATACTTGCTGTTTTTCACCAGAAATGTCGGATTTACCACTCCCTTTGCATGCACCCAGGAGTCCGAGTGCCGAGGTCCGCTTCACTCCAGCAGTGGGGCAATATATATATATATATATATATTCACTGAAAAAACCATAGGTTTCACACATGTTATAGTTAGCGGAAATTTTACTGATAAAAAACCAATGAAATTCCCCCGTTATAGTTAGTGCAGGCAACTATAACTCACGCGACTGCAATCCTCTGCTGATGCTAATACTGTATTTAGACACTTATTTGCCCATGTCTTCTTCCATACATTTTTAGCTATACATATATTACAAATATTTTTTTTTCATAAAGACACATATGTCATCAGCAGAAGATTGCGGTCGCGTGAGTTATAGTTGCCTGCACTAACTATAACGGGGGAATTTCATTGGTTTTTTATCAGTAAAATTTCCGCTAACTATAACATGTGTGAAACCTATGGTTTTTTCAGTGAATTTGCAAGGTTTTTTAAATGCTAATTCCTAACTATAACGTGTGTGAAACCTATGGTTTTTTCAGTGAATTTGTACGGTTTTTTAAATGCTAAGTTACTTTACGCCATTCGTGGCGTGCGCGCCCACTTAACGCAGTTCGTTCCGTGCGCGCACGGTGCGCTTCGCGCACCGTGCGCGCACAGTAAGCACGCGGTGCACTTCGCGCACCGCGCGCCCACTTTACGCAGTTAGTGCCGTGCACGCACGGTGGGCACGCGGTGCGCTACGCGCACCGCGTGCCCACGTTACGCTAGATGGGCCATGTACGCACGATGCGCTTCGCGCACCGTGCGCACATGGAGGACATATGATGCACTTCGTTTTGAAAGGTAATATTTTAATTTTTCGTATATTTTTATAAGCCATGCACAAATGGTGCCCTTCGGGCACCATTTGCACACGGGGTGGACAGAGTGTGGATAATTTATTTATTTATTTATTTTTTTAAATATTATAGTTTATCTCATCTGTTATAAGCCATGCACAATTGGTGGCCTTCGGCCACTATTGGAAACTGGGTGGGGAGAGTGTGGATAATTTATTTTTTTAATATAATTTTTTACCGTACGCGTACGGTAAGCGTAATCGGCGAAATTAGCGAAAAAAAAAAAATTCCGTTTTTGGCCTTGGGGGATCTTTGGGGACTCCCTCAACATGGCTATGTGTGTGGGATCTGTCTAAACAGCCCCTTTACATGTTTTTGTGCATTGTATATTCATCATCACTCTCAGTGCGAGAGAGAAAATGGCGGCCTCCGCTTCCTGGTTTCGGCCGATTCGAATGTTTACTAAGATCTAAGAGCCAATCAGAATCGCGCTCGCGCACGCCACCGTACGCGTACGGTAAGCGTACCGTAAGCGCACCGTAAGCTGGCTCAGATATATATATTGATTTAAAGGCTATTTTCTCAGAATCTACTGAACAGATTTACACCAAACCTACAAAAGGCACTTCCTTGACCTGAGGACTACCTCTCTGCCAAATTTCAAGTAATTCTGTTCAGCCGTTCGGGCTGTAGCCCTGTCTAAAGGTCCTATGGAAAAATGCATGGGAAAAACGCGTTTTGGGACCCCCCTTTTATCTCAGCCCCCGCTTTTTATACTGTGCCTGGGGCGGTAAAAGGCTTTTGACATTTTACAACTCAGTATTGATGGAACTATGTTAATTCTATGCTTAAAGACTTTGCTGTAGAAATGGCAAAATACTCTGTCCCTGTATAACTGGGCATGGATGGCACTTTGCTAATCCTATGCTTAAAAACTTTGCTAGAAAAACAGACCTTGAAGGTGAGCAGATTCAGAGTGTCACGGATGTTGTAGGGTACTCTATACAGGAGCTGCTCTCCACCTAAACTTGGGAACTACCCAGATTTCTCTGCTTCTTTTTTGCATAATTTATGCATCACTCTAAGCCTGAGAGGGCATTGTTTTGATATATTTATATATGTGTATATGGGTATATATATATATATATATATATATATATATATATATATATATATATATATAGAGAGAGAGAGAGAGAGAGAGAGAGAGCATGTTCTTGCTTGGAAACAGAACCTTTAACATCTTTTTGTGTGATACATGTTTTTTTCTCTTTAATTTGGTTACCTTTTTGACTGTGGTATTTCCATCTGTTCCAGAATTATTTTCGAAACAGAGAAGCTGAACACGTGGTTCCTTTTTATGAGGGAGAGGATGTTAGAGCAGTGCCTTCGATCCGATATTTGCAAAGCGAGGACCCAGCTTTTAGAGTAAGTTTCCCTTTATTCCAAATATGTAAGTCGATTGGGTATTCTTCATTCCATTGTGTCAAAATTGTGAATTTCCACACTTACAAGTTGAGTTGGAATAGTAAATCATACTATTCCTAAGTTCAGCGCGCTATATAGCGCAAGTCGTTGTAACGACTTGCGTTGTAAAGGTAGTGCGTTGTGACAACGCGGTCGTTGTAACAACTGCATTGTGCTTGCATCGCGGAGTAAAATCCGCGATGTAAAGAGATATATTCCTCAGGAATACATTGTTTACACGGTAATTCATTATCTGTTATTTTCATTGGTGGACCACTGGTGCTTGGTAAAAACTGCATTCATTCAGTCCTTTCTTTAAACAACTTGGTGACCTATATAATGTGCGGTTATCTAAGTTGTAACCTGTTTCAAAGCACAGGTTATGGTGATCGCTCACATGGAAGCAACTGTTGGTGTAAAAGTAAAGCCGTGAACTTGGGCTGGTAAAAGATTTAAAAGAACTTCTGAAGCGGTTGTAAAGGGCAGTGATATTTAACTTGTGTGAAAGCAGTAACACTAAATCTTATGAACATAGTTTTTTTAAGAGTAAAAGAACTGCATTTATGTGTTTTATGATATTGCTTTTCGAAGTCTCGTGAAATGTCATGACCTCTTGGGGAGAATGTATGACATTGTTCTGCATTCTGTCCATCAACTGTTGTTTTTGCATTTGTCACCCCAAGTGGGACCGGTATGCCCAGACGTGGGTCCCGTGCTCTCCATGCCACTGGAATCAAGCTATCCTGGCTGAAGAGGGGTGAAACCCCGAAACCGGTCCTAGGATGCTTGTTTCCAGTCCAGGGAGGACCTGGCTTGGCAGTTCGGGCAGGACTGTTCCCATGAGGCACAGGGTCAAGACTGATTTGCATATGACTGGGTCCAAACTGGAATGGCATGGTGAGCAAAAAAACGATGGATTTAGGCCCAGATCTCTGTACTAGGGAGAATGTATGACGTTGTTCTGCATTCTGTCCATCAACTGTTGTTTTTGCATTTGTCACGATCTCTTGAGGCAGATTTACTAATTTCTAATGCAATGCAGCGCAGCAACCCAGTTTGATAGAGGTGAGTGAGCGCTCTCTAGCACAGAATTTGTACTGGAAGCATGACCTTTCAGTAAAAGGTCCAACGTCTAGTCACACACTGAAGGATCAAATACACTGGGTGTATGCTATGAACGTCAGCACACATGCAAAGTGAGGGTTTCTTTGAGAAAAGAAAACATTTCTCCTTGTCAGCCTTGTTATTTCTGTAACTATGGGAGTTAAGAGTATGATACCTCAGAAATACCCTTTGATGCAAAGGAAAGCAAAGTTGTGAAAAGCATTTTTTGTGCTGAAAACAGGACACGTTTACAGTGTGAAATACCTCTTACGCTGTAAAGTAAATGCCAATGTATTGATTTGCACCGCTTTGTGCGAATTTGAATGACTCTGCAGCAGTGCTTAATTTGAGCCGGTGCTTTCCGGTGCTGAGCACCGGCACTTAATTGGTTTCCAGTGCTCGGCACCAGCACCTAATTGTCAACACTACACTTAGGGTAGTCTGCCACAAGGTGGCGCTGCTCATGTAATTTAGAGATGAGCAGTATAACAGTTGTTTAGGAAAACAATATACATTAAAGATTTGCTCATACCTGCCTCCCCAGCCATTCCTTTAGTTTTGGGGACCTGGGATAATCTGAACTGTCGCATTTACATGAGAGAGAGATGGGTAGTAGTTGTTATGGCAGCAATAACAAGGGCGATGGGTGGTGCAGCTGCAGTGGCCTACTGGTCAGAGCCCTGGCACTTGATATTTTACAAATAAAGCACTGCTCTGCAGTGGTGCAAAGTGTTAGTAAATATGATTAGTTCGGCTGTATTACATAAAGTGAGCATTGGGAGCACTAAGTTACGACAGAGTCTCTTTCACAATTTAGGGCTGACCGGTGTCCTAAGTAGTTGAAGCGCTGGAGTAGCGCTAGTTTACCACCATAGATAGTGGTAAATGGTTGCTTGTGACTGGCTCCTTCGTGGATAGTGCTGATTTTGACTGAAAATACAGCATCATTTGTTCACGTATTTAAAGTAAAGAAATGAACATAAACGCAGTAAGATACACAAAGCAACATAATAACACAACTGAAACATAACAAGGCACATTACAACAAAACAGTCAAAATAAAACACATCAGTTGCAGTACAGCACAAAAGTATCACAGTGCAATAAGAGAGAAAGAACACAGCTGCACAGAAAAACAACACACCACCACTGCAACATAATGCCACATACCAATCTGCCACTTGTAAAATGCTGCTTTCATAATACATAGTAAACGGTGTTTGAAGCAAGCACAACGACCAAGAACATGAAATAGCACCAGTCAAAAACGTTTTGAGAGCTGGCCAATGTAATTTGAAGTCAGGAATATAAAAATAAGGACATTCTTAGCTAGTTTGGTCCATTTATGTAGGGCACTACAGTCTTGCTTCTAGGCTTTCAATCAATAAATCAGTATTGGGATTTGTAGTCTTAAGTTGATTCATTTAACCAATATGCTTGATAATGATTTGCAAAGGGAATATCCAGTGCTGGATACAAAGTGCCTGTCTCACAAAGCTTGAGTGTGCAAGTTTGGCTAATTCATGGAAATAGGCTTTCTTACACAGTCCAAAGCACTTTCAATTCAGACAAAATGGTTTTGTACTTTTAAATTGATTTACTAACATGGTGGTTTCTGTGTGAGTAAATCTCCTGTGGGCCTGGAATTGATATTTCATGAGAGGAATGCCTTGAAAGTTCTTGAATGCCCACGAATGTACACATTTTAGGTGTTTACAAACCAGTTTTTAACCCTTCCACCCTAGCAAAGGTCAGAGATTTGCTCATATCAGGGTCAGGAGTATCTAATTTTCCAGGGTGGAAAGAAGGAAACTCCCACAAAATTATAAGGAAATTGATTTCTCCATAATAAAAGGTATTTTCCCTGTGGAGAAAAATAAAATAAAACAATAAATGCATTTGTCTGATTATGTAGATATTCTCATGTTAAAATATACACATATAAATAGTTAGATATTGTCACATTAGGAGAGCTTGGCTTGAGCGCCAAACTTGGCTGCCATGGCTTAAAACACCTCTGCCCGGTCACTACAAACCCTTTCAGATCCTTTGCTGCATCGGTGCCCGGTGGTCTCCTCTTACCGCATTAGGTGCCCGCTGCGTTGCTGGGGCAGCTTCCTCAGGCGTCTGAGGCCTTTACACCCGCGAGCTAAGGGCAGAAGAGTCACTGCTGCTAGAGAAGTGTGGCCGGACAGAGGGGCCTGCGCTGGTGCCTCGCCCTGCTTTGTCTGGGACTCTTCTTTTCCTACTGCGTAATCGTGGGGGCAGTCAGAGAGTGAGTTGCTCCCCAGGGTCGAGGTGGTGTCCTGGGTCCTCATACACAGGGGCAGTTTTGTTGGACCTGACCCCCTGGTGCGACCAAATCATCTGAAGAAGTGTTTACAGGCCTGGGTGGGCACCAGAGGTAGCGAGTTCTGCCTCCTGCCCACATCTGTTCCCCCCGCAAAGGACGGGTGCAGGAGCAGGGCTGTGCAACACATACCGTCGCACAGAGTCAGCAGGCCCCAGGGAGGATTGGAGGAGAGCGATGCTGGCCAGGGGAGCCGGCATCGGAGCTTGGAGTATAGTGGGTGCTCAGCTTCTCTCCTCTCTGCACCTGTTCCTTGTACTCATGGCAGGCCTCAACGCAGCTCTGGCATGAGACCGAGGTAGGGGGCCCACGCTAGGGTAGGACATGCATGTGGTAGGGGCAGCCAAGCTATGACTCGGTGCGGCCCTGCACCTCCCTAGACTCATCTTCGGCTCTTCTACTCTCCGGCCTTCCTCCACTTCTCTACGACTCACACACCAAGTTCTGCAATTCCGCAAATCAACAGAGCGGCTGGTGGAGCTGTCTGCTGCTGGTGTACCCCTTGGGGTGAGGGGCATTGGGAAGTGCTGCCTCTTAGGGTGGACTGCCCTTCTGAGGCCCCTGTGAGATACCCTTACCTTAGATGAGGTTGGGATCCCCCCCTTTTTGCATCTTTCTATATATGCTTGCAGATGGTCCTGGGAGCCCATCATATTGCATTTTCCTTCTTTCCCCTTGTGCCATTGGGAGTGGCCACATGACCCTACTGCTGGGAAGGTCTCGAGACCTGACTGCTCATGCTGCCCAATGCACTAGACTGCAGTGGGGGCAGGTGGGTCAGAGGTGGAGGCACATTCTGGAACGGCTCGTCTTCTATGACCACTGCTGCAGCCAAAGCCATGGCTAAGGATAAAGATCCCCCGCCGGTAAACAGAACACCCTGGATACGTTTGCGCACTTCAGGGTGCCACTCAAACCACCTGGATGGATGGGCAGTGTGATCCGCTCCAGATAATGCCACACTTCTGGTGGCTATCATTCAATCGAGAGACAATCTGGATGCCTAGATTGCCACGCTGAGAACTCAAAGGACCGGAGGAAGGCTGTTGAGCTGATCACGGCAGAAACCAGAAAATCCGGGGTGGAGGACTCTGTCCACATACTGCAACAGTCAGTGACCAGACTCATGGCTGGGACCATGGAACTGGTGGAGAGGTTTGAGAAAAAAGAGGGCAGCACCTGCCACAGCAATCTGCAATTTTTGGGCTTTCTAGAGGGGTGAGAGGGCACGTCTCTGGAGCAATATTTGGGACAATGTTTCAGATTCCTTATGCCCCCCCAAGCTCTGTCCTCTTGCTTTGTTGTCGAGCCCACTCACAGGGCTCTGGTGCAATGTCCTCCACTTGGAGCTCAGCCTCATCCCGTTAACGTGAAGCCTTTGAATTTCGTGGATTGAGATGCAGTTCTCAAACATGCCTGGCTCCAGGTTAAAGTCATGTTTCAGTCCCAAACCATTATGATTTTTCCTGACTATACTAGGATGGTGCAGCAACAAAGGCAATCCTTTTTGGCAGTTAAAAACAGCTTTCTGGTCTCAATATTCAGTACATGCTGATGCATCTGGCTAAACTGACGGTGATCTATTGCTCCCAAACCCTCTTCTTCGAGACGCCAGAAGAGGTTTTCCAACGGACTGATGAGAGACTTCACCTTAAACCGCATACTCCTCCATGAATGGAGTAGGCCTGGGCGGTAAATTCCGTTCCGTTCGCGGACTTTGCGGAATTTGGGTAATTTCGCGTTCTGCGGAGAACGCGAAATTGCCCAAAATTCCGCTTTCCGCGACTTCGCGAAATTTTTGCTTGTTCGCGTTCTCAAAATGCGTGTTCGCGAGATATTTCTCCCCGAGCACGCAAACAGCGATTGTGAACAGGAAAAAAGCATCGCGAACAAGCAATTCCGCGTGTTCGCGGAATTTCTGCGTGTTCGCGGAGATTTTTTACCGTTTTGCAGAGATTTGCGTAACGCGATTACGCAAATTACGCCCACCCCTAGAATGGAGTCAGACTCATCTCAAAGGGAGAGATACAACCGACCCTCTGATACCCCAGCGAAAAGATTCAACAGGTCTTGCTCCTCATGGAGGAACTCTTAGCACAATAGAGTGGTTCCGGCCATGCAGGAGGACTCCTTCATACCTCCGATGCCTGCTGCCATGCCTACAACCTGACGCTGTGAAAGATAGACGGCTCTGGATATTGCCTCCTTCAAGCCCCGATGTGGAGCAAGGCTTTAATGACCATGGGACAATGAGAGCGATATACTTAGCCTCTCTTATTGTGTACCCTCCTGTTGAGGGGACATTGGACTACCTTTTGTGGGTATGGGAAACATTAGGATGAGTCTAGCGGGGTTGTTGGAACCCGGCGGTGGTCTGCCCCACGACGGATACTTCTTGTTTTTGAACTATGGGGTGGGGTGTTGAGGAGCTGTTCATGTTCTTGTTTATGTTTTGCAGATCCACTGTACGTCCTTTCTGTCCTTGTGGCTGACCACTCGCCTTACGTATTTTTTCACCCTAGTGTACCATGAGTGAGCATTTGGTCAGAGACACAGCTGATCAACCCTATGTGGTATCTTGGAAGAGGTTTTGATTTAGTCATTAGGAAGGAAACCAAGGTCCTCAAACTACCACTGCCTGTGGTGGCTATCTTATAGACTTCAAAAACAGTATTATCCCCGTGCACTCAAGTTATATTTACAAAATTCAAGAGTTCCTGTTGGCGCCAACTGTGTTACACGGAGTCCAACCGTGTCTTTGAATATGAAAAATATTATGGAGAGTATCACCTACCCACCGAACAAGTGCGCACTGTACTCAATGAAACACTGGGGTTTCTTCACATATTTCGATTTATTATGTTTTTGAAAATAATTTCTCCATCGATTAAACTTCAAGTATTATTAAATCAATTGCATGTTGCATACACACTCATCTTCTGATGAAATGATTCATGCTTAAATTTTCAACTTTATACATCCACCCAATGCATTTCGGGTCAATAAACTCTGACCCTTCTTCAGGGGTATATAAGAAATGAAATGAAACAGGACCATTAGGTTCACTATACAGTTCGATAAACATAATATGCAATCTACAAAAACATATTATGCAGCCAAAACTCAAAACGAAACGCAAATTAAAAAATACAGCCAAATGAATTGGCAAAGTTAATCCATATCATAGAAAATCAACATCAAGTTAACTTGAGAGTTTTTTCATGATAAACGCACTATGACATGCACGGAAGTGAACATGTTGACATTTCAACGACCTAGATGTTATAAATGTAAAGCCTTACAAACATTCATGGTGCGCATCTGTGTGTAAAAAACATTGAGCGTGCAACCTCGATTGAATTCTGTTGCGAGCATTTGTAAAACGAACATATGAAAGACGTATTAAGTCGAAATGACTTACGTGGGACCAGTGGGTCTCAGTTACCGTTGGTTCACCCTCTACTGGCGGAATTCTGTTTACGCGCCCATTCAGTGACGGTTTAAAAAACAAACAGTCTTAAACCACTAATATGTCGTGGCTCTTACCACGTGATGAAGATAAACTGCGTACGGTGACGTTTTCGCAGGATAGCCAATCCTACTCTTCACTCAACAACGTCTGTCCCACGTGATCGGGGAGACGACGGCTACAACTACGGGTGCACAATGTAGTAAACTTTGCTAAGTTAATAAAGTTAAATTATGTGTTGTTGAAAAAACTCCCCAGGATATACACAAGACTGATGTTAGCTCATAAAATGCGTATGACTCGAGATGTTAAGTGTTGACAAATATGCACAATTCGCGGAACTGATATTAGCTCATAAAATACGCATGACTCAAGATATTAAGTGTTCACATATATGCACAATTCAATACTAGTCAACAAAAATAAAAATGAATAAAATCAAAATAAATGTTAATCTAAAAACGGATTAAATTGATATTGAAGTGATCTGGAAGAAACTCAAAAATTGTTCATTTTGGAGCTGATGCAATTCACTTTATACTACAGCTACTTTGAATGGCAAGGTAAATTTTACAACCAAGCAAGTGGAACATCTATGGGCTTCGGGGGGGCTCCCTCGTACGCCAATATTTTTATGAGCAAATTCGAGACTGACTATATTCTTGAGAATCCAATATGGACTGAAGGAATAGTTATGTACAAAAGATACATTGACGATCTATTTTTAATCTGGAAAGGATCTCGTCAAGAACTTTAAAACAATATTTCCATTTTAAATACTCATAATGATCGAATAAAATTCACACATTCCATCGATGAGAAATCCATTGCATTTTTGGATGTAAAAGTAAAATTGGATCAGAACCAAATCAGTACTCAAGTTCACACTAAAAAGACAGACAAAAACTCTAGTCTATTATTTCAGAGTTTTCACCCAGAGCCGCTTAAAAAACATTTACCCACTTCTCAGTACATCAGAATAAAACGCATCACATCCAACAGTAAAGATTTGCAAGTAACCAAAAAAGAGCAAACTGCTAAATATCTTCAAAGAGGTTATCCTGAAAGTGTTCTAAAGACATCTTTGGAAAAAGTGATAATGCAATCACGAGATGATTTACTCCAAGAACGAACACCAATTCATAAGAAAAAGACTATATGCATCCTTAAATATTCTACAGAGTCGTCAAAGATCAAAAGAGCCATAAACAAAAATTGGAGAATCATACAAATGGAACCAGAGTTGAAAGATTTATACGACGAAAAGATAACATTTGCATTTCAACGTTCTAAAAACTTGAAAGAAATATTGAACACTCCTAAGAGAATCATCATGAAATGGCGTGGAATGCTTCAATGTCAAAACTGCACACATTGCAGTAATGTTATTGTTGGGAACAAATTCACTCACCCTACAAAAGGTTATCAAATAGACTTAAACCACACCAGTACATGTGATACGGCCAATTGTATTTACGCTATCAAATGCCCTTGTGGCAAAATATATGTGGGACAAACTGAGCGGAAAGTGAAAATCCGCATCACAGAACATAAAAGTAACATCAGATTGAAGAATCTTAAATCTACTGTGGCATGCCATTGGATTGAAGCTCGACATCAAATATCTCAATTACGCTTCACGATATTAGAGTCGATCACACAACGCCGAGACCAGGATCCCATGAAACAGAGGTTAAGAACAGAATATTTCTGGATCAAAAAATTGAACTGTTCCCATCCCATTGGGCTAAATGACCGCATTGAATATTCATGCTTTTTATAACATGTTTCAGACTACTGCATTGGCTGATGGTATCCTCTGAACCCAATATTAGCAATATCAATTTAATCCTTTTTTAGATTAACATTTATTTTGATTTTATTCATTTTTATTTTTGTTGACTAGTATTGAATTGTGCATATATGTGAACACTTAATATCTTGAGTCATGCGTATTTTATGAGCTAATATCAGTTCCGCGAATTGTGCATATTTGTCAACACTTAACATCTCGAGTCATACGCATTTTATGAGCTAACATCAGTCTTGTGTATATCCTGGGGAGTTTTTTCAACAACACATAATTTAACTTTATTAACTTAGCAAAGTTTACTACATTGTGCACCCGTAGTCGTAGCCGTCGTCTCCCCGATCACGTGGGACAGACGTTGTTGAGTGAAGAGTAGGATTGGCTATCCTGCGAAAACGTCACCGTACGCAGTTATCTTCATCACGTGGTAAGAGCCACGACATATTAGTGGTTTAAGACTGTTTGTTTTTTAAACCGTCACTGAATGGGCGCGTAAACAGAATTCCGCCAGTAGAGGGTGAACCAACGGTAACTGAGACCCACTGGTCCCACGTAAGTCATTTCGACTCAATACGTCTTTCATATGTTCGTTTTACAAATGCTCGCAACAGAATTCAATCGAGGTTGCACGCTCAATGTTTTTTGCACTCAGATGCGCACCATGAATGTTCGTAAGGCTTTACATTTATAACATCTAGGTCGTTGAAATGTCAACATGTTCACTTCCGTGCACGTCATAGTGTGTTTATCATGAAAAAACTCTCAAGTTAACTTGATGTTGATTTTCTATGATATGGATTAACTTTGCCAATTCATTTGGCTGTATTTTTTAATTTGCGTTTCGTTTTGAGTTTTGGCTGCATATTATGTTTTTGTAGATTGCATATTATGTTTATCGAACTGTATAGTGAACCTAATGGTCCTGTTTCATTTCATTTCTTATAGACCCCTGAAGAAGGGTCAGAGTTTATTGCCCCGAAATGCATTGGGTGGATGTATAAAGTTGAAAATGTAAGCATGAATCATTTCATCAGAAGATGAGTGTGTATGCAACATGCAATTGATTTAATAATACTTGAAGTTTAATCGATGGAGAAATTATTTTCAAAAAAATAATAAATCGAAATATGTGAAGAAACCCCAGTGTTTCATTGAGTACAGTGCGCACTTGTTCGGTGGGTAGGTGATACTCTCCATAATATTTGTTATCTTATAGATTTCCTCATGGGTATCCTACATGTGGCGCCCTTCACTTTAGAACCTTTGCTTTCAGTCATTGAAGCTCATGGTGACTCCTTGAAGAGCCCTGGGTAAAGCCATGCTCCTCATGCCTGAGGGTTAGTAGGGACACACTTGCCTCTACAGGCCAGCACCAGGGGAACAAGCATTCCTAACCGTTCACCTCAACCATAAAGCTTGGTGGAGCAGAGCTCCTCCACATACAGATTCAAACCTAGAGCATTCTTTGCGCACCCTTCTGATTGGGAGTTCAAGCACCTGGAAGCCATAGGAAAAAAGGCTTTTTCAGCTGGCAACTTAGCCCTTTGCTCCCTTTTCACTACCTTCCTCTTGGGTATATAAGCACATCCTCTCTGGGTCATGGCAGCCATGGTGCTTTCAAAGCTACAGGACCATCTGAAGTATCACTTCTCAGAAGTTGTACGAGACGGTCAGGGTTCCTCTAGGTATATAGTGCATGCTGGCCCAGACACTGCAGACAGCATGGCAAGATCAATGGGCACTTCTGTTTCTTTAGAAAGCCTTGCATGGCTACGGTTCACAGGATTGTCCTCCAATGTCCAGAACACACTGTTAAACATGGCATTTGACAAAAAGAGGCTATTTGGGTGAAAGGCAGATGTAGCATGGGAAGGTTTTAAAGAGGGAGGAGCAACAGCACCTTTTCTGGTACTGCAGTCTATTTCCAGATCCTTTCATACCTTTAAGAAACAACCCTCCTTCTCTATGGGTTTCCAAATTAAATCATAGCCTTTTATGCTAGGTAGCAGTGGAGGAGCCCCCTTGCACGCCACATAGAGGGAAGAGTAAAGTCCATGCCCGACATCTCCCTCCTCCCCTTCTTCCTCCTTCTCCTCTTCCCCAGCCCCACCAAGGAAGCAGCAGTAATTTGCCTGGGAAGGAGCACGTGTATCCCTTTGTCTTCAGGCCTAGAAGATCATCACTTTCGACTACTAGGTCCTGCAAATTGTAGGAACGGTGTATTCTCTACACTTTTGCCAGCTTCCCCCAACTGACCTTCCTTTCAGGTTCCGAAAGTACTAGCTACGGATCCTACAGCAGGTAGTAGAGAGGCTGCTGCAGTAAGGGGCAGTAGAACTGGTGTCCGATAGAGAACTGGGATGGGCGGGCCTCTGTCTGTATTATCTAATTTCCCTGAAGGATGGCACTCTATGGCCGATCATCAATCTCAGGGTTCTGAATTGGTTCCACTGAAAGGAAATGTTCTTGATGCTGTCCCTGATTCAAGTTGTATTGGCTTTAGAGCAGGAAAACTGTATGGTGTCTTTAGATTTGCAGGTTAAGCACATTTACATTCTGATCCTGCAGTCCCACAGAAAGTACTTGCGTTTTTGGTGGGTACTACCCATTGCCAATTCACAGTGCTTCCTTTTGGATTGACATCAGCACCTCAAGTCTTCACAAAGGTGATGGCAATGTTGGCAGCCCAATTTAGGATGCTGGAGATTACTGTATTCCCTACCAGGTAGCCCGAGCTGCTGTTCCATTATTTGCAGTCAACAGCTTCCCTGTTGTTCAACCTGGGGTTTTCAATCACCCAGACCTCATCTAGAGCGCTCGCAGTGCCTTCTCTTCATTAGGTAGTACTGGATACCATATACCATATCTTGTTTAGAGATTTCCCTCCTCGGCAGAGGAGACAGACATTCAGGATATAATTCAGGTGTTTCGGATGGGTGCTCTGATCCAAGCCCTGATGTTATTTGGTTTGCTTGGTCTGTTGACTTCCTACATCCTCCTGGTCACTCATGCATCCTGGCACACGAGGGCCCTGTTTGTCGCCTACACAGACAGTGGTTTCAAAATCAATTGGATCTGGAAGAATCTATTGTTATCTCCAAAGATGCTGGAGTGGAGTTGAGCTGATGAGGAAGAGAAGAGAGATTTTGCAAGGAAGACCTTTCTATCCCCTTCAGCAGTGGGCATCATTCTAACAGATGCTTCTTCCCTAGGGTGGGGGTGGCCTTTGGAGGACATTGAGATCAAAGGCCTCTGGTTCCAGAAGAGCAGAGTTGTCACATCAACCTGCTGGAACAGCGGGCGATTTGGTTGGTGCTCCAGAGTTTCCTCCCGGAACATCATGGTCCAGATCTTGACTGTCAATATAAACCCCACAATGTGGTGCCTGACAAGCAAGGAGGAGTAGGGTCTCAAACTCTAGGCGATGATTCACAATGGTAAGCTTACACTTTTGTTTAAGTTTACTGTTTTTTTGTATTCACAAACTACAAGTTTAAATTTACAAATAGTAACGACTGTGGAGACTCTGCAGTCGGGACAGAGAACACTGCACATAAAAAGGTAAAACATGCCTACCTATTTATGTGTGTACTACGTATTCACCATGTTCCATCCACTGTCCCATCTCACCCACTTTTACTACCAAAACACATACCTACATTTGTGGAGCTCTCTAACACTGTGGCAGGGATCACTATACAGAAAAGATAAGAGACGGAATTCTCCACCAATAGGTTTGTGAATTGCATTTTGTAGGAAGTTAGATGTACTACTGTAGTGCTACTTTATGTACTACAAAATGCAGTTTGTGACTAAGCCCCTTGTCAGAGAACTGATCTATTAAACTCTGAAGGCATTGACTATTGACCTGTCTAAATTCCACACATGTTTGTGCTTTTCTATCAGAAATGTTGATATCCGCCAAAGCTGTGCTGCCCAGTACTATCATTTTAAAACAGAGAAATCCCCCAAGCCATTAACTATGGACCCGCAAAGTTTTTTTTCCATTCATTCAAAGAGCTTTATAGTTCTAAAACAATTTAGATATCTGCATTTGTATTTTTGTAAATAAGGAGGGTTCAATATACAAAGGGATTGAATGAAAAAAGAAATTCCATAAGACTTTCATCTTAACAACAATTATTAATCCTATTAAGTTTAAATGTAGCATGCCTCACTTTCAAAGTTGGGTTTAGTTTCTCAAAATACTGAAAGACACACACACACAGACACACACACCCCTACACACACTCAGACACATACATATACACACACACATACATCCCCCCACACACACACTTCAAAAGTAGAAGCTCTTGGAGTTTAAATGGTGTAGCTTCCAACAATGATTTACCAGAATATATATTCTGATGGATACTTTTAACCGCACATTCCGCACTTTGTGATTTTTTTTCCACTCCCAGCGCCATACTGGATTTGGAAACATCTCTGCAATTGATCCTACATGCTGTTAGGTTGTGCCATTGGCCTCAAGTCATCATGACCCCATCTAGCTACAAATGAGACGAGGCAGCCCTGCACGTTGACATCACGTGCCATTTTACCATGCCTTATGACATGGATCCAGAGTCCAGCTTGTATGGTTCCTGTCATTGTTTTGCCAAAGTAGTCTATACATTTCTTTTACAGGCAGAAGTTGTGGATTTGTTACTGGCTTAAGCTTGAGCTCTCCCTACGAAGCGCTGCTCTATAACCAAGCTGCAACCCCAGTATAAGAATGATTATCCTTCTTTTCCCAAGCATTAAAGGCAGTAATAGAAAAGGATGGAGGCACTCTTAGACTCAGACTCAGATACTGTTCAAGGTCTAGAAAAGGATTCCCACAACAAAGATGATAATGAAGAAGCAGGCCATTTGCTCCCTCCTCGGTACGCTGATGCTTACCTATATCTGGATTTGCATGCCACTGCCTTAGACATTTCACCTGAAACAGAGTTGACTTTTCACTTTAGAGCACCCTGGAGGAAAGTGCTACCTTTGTGGTAGTAGTACATGGAGCGCAGAAAACACAGAATATCAACTACAATAACATCATTAAAATTAATGAAAACATATTTGTAATAATAAGCTCCTTTTTTATAGAGGGATTAGTTATAAGCATATAAATAAATTAACAAACTGCACAAAAAATATTAATACATACAATACAAGGAATATAAGATTGTTCATGTAAAAAAACATATATATAAAATTGAACATATTATAAAAAAAAAATTCCACAAGAAAATAAATATTAGAAAACAAATTAAAATAAATACATTTAAAATAGTTATAATAAAATACAACAAATACACACATTTTAAAGTAAAACAGAAATGTTAATTAGGGGCCGATTACGATGCCGTAGTAAACGGCCCAAACCCTTGGTCAGAGCCGTTCCTACGGCATCGTAATAAGCTGCTCGGATTAATTTCCGACCGACCCTTTTGGATGGAGTCGATCGGAAAGGAATCTGAACTGGATTTCTGAATTGCTTCTGGCGGGCTCGGAGAGCCTGTCTGCCATTCGGAAACCCTCAAGTAATCCCAAGGGGATTACAATGTCGGATTCCGACAGCCTTTCTGTGCTGCCCTTTCCGACACAGGAAGGCTGAGGGAAGTCGACTTTGGGGGGCCCCCCATGGGTGCACGGCCTCCGGTTGGAGGCCGTGCCCCCTGTTGATCCCTGCCACGGGGTGCAGGGATGAGCTAGACCACTTTCTTTACAATGAGAGCCTGCATTTTGGTTGAAATGCATCCTCCCATTGTAAAGAATAGGAGTGCGACCGAACAGTGTTCAGTCTCATCCTATTTGCTGGGTTGGGACCGCTGACAGGAGGTCAGTCGGTCCCAGTACGGAATTGATGAGTCCGTCCGACATCGAAATCGGGCCCTTAGTGTCCACCCAAAAAGGTAATAACTGAAAAAAATAGACCCAAAGTAGCCAATACAATTTACCATAAAACAAAGTAACCAATAAAATTATAAACTAAATTAATGGGATATTATAAAAAAAAGAGCACAAAACCTCAATATTTGTCACAGGACACATTTAACAACTACAAAAAAATGACACTTTTCCAGGTTCTGCAAAGAACAGCCAGAAGGACGGTGTAAAAAAAATAACATGGTACCTTCACAAGTAAGTTTAAAAAAAAAATAGCTACAAAGCTGACAACATTTTAAATTGCAAATCTGTAAAGAAATGACTAAACTCTTTACGCACATGGGCCCTCTGAGGCCCGCATCGCACTGCTGTTCTCTTCCTTATCTTCATGGAGGCTCTGCTGGGGCGGGACTTAATCCCTCAGCATTCACCCTGCCAAAACAGAAGGGGTTTGACTGCCGATGCTTGAAAAGCATCCACCGACTCCCACAGCGCAGGATACTCACACGGGCCATCTGAGGCCCGCAATGCACTACCATTCTCATTCACATCTTCACGAAGGCCCAGCTGGGGTGGGACTCTGTTCCCTAGTATTAACTGGCAGTATTCACCCTGCCAAAACAGGAGGGGCTTGACTGCCTATACTTGAAAAGCATCCACCGACCCCCGCAGCACGGGACACTTCTAGTCATGGCAGGGACAAAGAATGGGCCATGGGCGACCCCGGCTGTGCCTGTCCGTGGCCGATCGTGACTGGGCTGGGCCACCTCACTTGGCCCCTCATATAAACACTCCATAAGCGTGCCTTGATGATTATGGCACCACATCCGTGAGTAATCATTTATTTTTAATGCAAAGCAATGAGGAAAAGGAAAGCTGTGGAGCCTTGTAATATCCCTGGGAAAAAATCTAAATCAACTAAAAGGCATGCCATTGAGAACTCCACCTTGACAGAAATTGATAATTTAATAGAAGTTGAGGTGATGCTAACCCAGGGCAAAACACGTTTGGAAAGCAAAGACTCCAAATTCAGGATAACTGATATTTTTTTTAAAAGTCACCCATAAGTCTGATTAAGCTATCTCAGTGGCTACCCCAACTGTTCTAGTTTGTGACATCTCATTCTGTAATCCAACCCAACGCCATTATGAGTCCATCATCTGGGGCTGAGCTTTTGACTAATGAACCAGCACCCACAATTAACATCACATGTTCTAATTTTTTTTCCCCATTGTCTGACCCGCCTCTGGAACCTGCCATTCAAATTTTACGTACATTATCTCTGATAGATAAGACTACATCAACAGCCTTCTCGAAAGGGAAATGGAAAGACATTGTCTCTCTGATTCGCTTGTTAATGGATAGGATGACGTATCTGATTTTAAGACTACCTTACTGACAACAACTCAAAGGGTTCAAGAGTTGATTGTTCTGAATGCCACCCTCATAGAATCACTCAAGAGAAATAATATCGACCCTGATGTATCACACCAATGCTGCTATTTAGGAGGGAAGAGATCAACTCTATCAGGGCCAGACCAAGGACACAACCTCCTTGAAGTTATCGTCTTGCAGGGCTAAATGGGGCATGCGTATACTGGGATTCAGCCGCCTACCACTCCAACCAGTGATCAGGCCCACAGTACCCAGATTAATTCTAGGAACATGGAGGCTGGATCCAACTCTGGAATGCCTAGAGGCTACGGGCCCGATTCACAGAATTAACTTAAGACAAAATCCTAAACTTACTACTTTTGGTATTCACAGAATGCACATACTACTTTTGGTATTCACAGAATGCACTTACTACTTTTGGTATTCACAGAATGGATTTACGACTACTAACTTTACGTCCGCACTCGGGCCGGAAATTCCGGCCTGGAGGCGGAGCTTCCGGCCCGGAGGCGGAGCTTCCGGCCCGGAGGTGGAGATTTTGGCCATGGCTAAATCTCCGCCACAGGCCGGAATCCCCACCTCCGTGCCGGAAGCTCCGCCTCCGGCCTGGAAGCCCCGCCTCCGGGCCGGAAGCTCCGCCTCTGGCCCAGAAGCCCCACCTCCGGGCCGGAAGCTCCGCCTCCGGGACGGAATTTCCGGCCCAGAGTGCGGACGTAAAGTTAGTAGTCGTAAATCCATTCTGTGAATACCAAAAGTAGTAAGTGCATTCTGTGAATACCAAAAGTAGTAAGTGCATTCTGTGAATACCAAAAGTAGTAAGTTTAGGATTTTGTCTTAAGTTAGTTCTGTGAATCGGGCCCTACTTATCTAACCAAAGAGTATATTGTCTAAAGCTCCCAGCCAGCAAACCCTTGAACAATATGGCCTCGACTACAAAACAAACAGGCCACCCAACACAGTGCTCTCCCAGGCACCAGCAATCAGTCAATAAATACTCCCATTCCTGATATAAGTCCACAAATGTGCCATACCTCAGGTTATATGTCAAATGTCCCCAAACTCAAACCCTGTGCTATGGAGTCTGCTGACTCCCTGCTGAAAAAAGTATCACATTGAATTAGACTCAGAAGGAAGTGCTTCTCAATAATTCAGTCTGATATTATTTTTGTACAGCGGGAAATAAATCACTGTGAGTGTGAGAAAATCACTGGGTCTTTGGCTGTAACCAATTAGTATGCCACTAGGAAATAGATGTACTTAGGGTTAACCTGGGTAATGCACTACAGGGCTTATGATTTGTCTAATTTATATAACCCAGAGTCGAGTTGATGTTCTATTGTTGTTGAAGTAAGATCATTTTTAAAATTATTATTATGAATTATGCTCTTCCAACATGATAGAATAACTCAATATATTTTTTATAATTAAACTTATGGCCTACCAGATTTATTTTGTTATTTTTATGAATCAAATGATATGACTTGTTTCATTGTATCGTCTTGCCTACCTGGTCCAAATATTACCTATATTGGCATGTTCCCCTCAGCTGTGTCTATATTTGTATCATTGTGCCTCAAGGATTTTTTTTTAGGATTTAACTGCTGCTTTGCTCACTATGCACTTTGTCTATGAATTCTATTTTCAACGTATTTTACGTAAATGCTTTTTTCTTTTATTGTGTGTTTTATGGGCTTCTTCCTGAAATAAACATTTTTGATGATGATGACTAAACTCTTTATTCTATTATGTACATTACTCCTTAGCTGCTAAAGAACCACTTCAGCAAATCAAACTACTGCACCACCAAAAATCCAATACCACATTCGTACACCTGGATAAAGGAACTTTCGAAGTAAGTACCCACTATACTTTAAACTTAAAGCTAAGCCCCTACCAACCCCCAAACTACCCAAACGAGTATTTTCAACAAATAACTAAATCAAACATTTTCTCACCAACATAAAAGAAAAGCCCACTTGACCAAATCTCATTGACATCAATGACAAACAAAAGAAAATCAAGTGCAACTTAGAGTAATATCATGAGTTAAAATGTGAAATGTTTAAAAGCATGTTTAAATTATATTAGCAAATAAAATAAACATTTTCAGCATAATTAATTTTAAGATTATGCTACTTTCAGACAGTGTGCAAGAGAGGGCCATATAAATCACATCACAGAAAAGTACACAATTGCTTTTGCAGATCAGATACACATACAAAAAGAACTATTGATGGACAGAATGCAGAACAATGTCATACATTCACCCAGTACAGAGATCTGGGCCTAAATCCATCTTTTTTTGCTCACCCTGCCATTCCAGTTTGGACCCAGCCATATGCAAATCAGTCTTGACCCTGTGCCCAATGGGAACAGTCCAGCCCGAACTGCCAGGCCAGGTCCTCCCTGGACTGGAAACAAGCATCCTAGGACCGGTTTTGGGGTTTCACCCCTCCTCAGCCAGGATAGCTTGATTCCAGTGGCATGGAGAGCACAGGACTCACGTCTGAGTATACCCGTAACACTCGGGGTGACAAATGCAAAAAGAACTATTGATGGACAGAATGCAGAACACTATCATACATTCACCCCAGTACAGAGATCTGGGTCTAAATCCATTGTTTTTTTGCTCTCCATGCCATTCCAGTTTGGACCCAGCCATATGCAAATCAGTCTTGACCCTGTGTCCAATGGGAACAGTCCGGCTCGAACTGCCATGCCAGGTCCTCCCTGGATTGGAAACAAGCATCCTAGGACCGGTTTCAGGGTTTCACCCCTCCTCAGACAGGATAGCTTGATTCCAGTGGTATGGAGAGCACAGGACTCACGTCTGAGCATACCCGTCCCACTCGGGGTGGCAAATGCAAAAAGAACTATTGATGGACAGAATGCAGAACAATGTCATACATTCACCCCAGTACAGAGATCTGGGCCTAAATCCATTGTTTTTTTGCTCACCATGCCATTCCAGTTTGGACCCAGCCATATGCAAATCAGTCTTGACCCTGTGCCCAATGGGATCAGTCCAGCCCGAACTGCCAGGCCAGGTCCTCCCTGGACTGGAAACAAGCATCCTAGGACCGGTTTCGGGGTTTCACCCCTCCTCAGCCGGGATAGCTTGATTCCAGTGGTATGGAGAGCACGGGACTCACGTCTGAGCATACCCGTCCCACTCTGGGTGACAAATGCAAAAAGAACTATTGATGGACAGAATGCAGAACAATGTCATACATTGACCCCAGGACAGATATCTGTGCCTAAATCCATCGTTTTTTTGCTCACCATGCCATTCCATTTTGGACCCATTCATATGCAAATCAGTCTTGACCCTGTGCCCAATAGGACCAGTCCAGCCCAAACTGCCAGGCCAGGTCCTCTCTGGGCTGGAAACAAGCATCCTAGGAATGGTTTTGGGGTTTCCTTGCTCACTTTGCCACTGGATTCAAGATAGCCTGGCTGATGAGGGTTATGAACCCGAAACCGGTCCCATGGCTTGGCAGTTCGGGCTGGACTGTTCCCATGAGGCACAGGGTGAGACTTATTTTCACATTGCCATGTCTGAACTGGGGTGGTGGAGTGAGCTAAAGAATGATGATGGATTCAACCCAGATCAGTTGACTGGGGGTGAGTGTTTGATTTGCTCAAACGCTCCGTCCATCATCCCCTTTGGTATCGCTTTGTTCTACCTAAGTTAGCAGGATATGCCCAGACATGGGTCCCTTGCTCACTTTGCCACTGGATTCAAGATAGCCTGGCTGATGAGGGTTATGAACCCGAAACCAGTCACAGGATGCTTGTTTCCTGTCCAGGGAAGACATGGCTTGGCAGTTCGGGCTGGACTGTTCCCACGAGGCACAGGGTCAGACTGATTTGCATATGGCCATATCTGAACTGGGGTGGTGGAGTTAGCTAAAGAATAATGATGGATTAAACCCAGATCAGATGACTGGGGGTGAGTGTTTGATTTGCTCAAACGCTCAGTCCATCATCCCCTTTGGTATCGCTTTGTTTGCCCTAAGTTGGCAGGGTATGCCCGGACGTGGGTCCCTTGCACACTTTGCCACTGGATTCAAGATAGCCTGTCTGATGAGGGTTATGAACCCGAAACCGGTTCCAGGATGCTTGTTTCCGGTCCAGGGAAGACATGGCTTGGCAGTTCGGGCTGGACTGTTCCCAAGAGGCACAAGGTCAGACTGATTTGCATATGGCCATGTCTGAACTGGGGTGGTGGAGTGAGCTAAAGAATGATGATGGATTAAACCCAGATCAGTTGACTGGGGGTGAGTGTTTGATTTGCTCAAACGCTCCATCCATCATCCCCTTTGGTATCGCTTTGCTCGAACTAAGTTTGCAGGGTATGCCCAGACGTGGGTCCCTTGCTCACTTTGCCACTGGATTCAAGATAGCCTGGCTGATGAGGGTTATGAACCCGAAACCGGTCCCAGGATGCTTGTTTCCTGTCCAGGGAAGACATGGCTTGGCAGTTCGGGCTGGACTGTTCCCATGAGACACAGTGTCAGACTGATTTGCATATGGCCATGTCTGAACTGGGGTGATGGAGTGAGCTAAAGAATGATGATGGATTCAACCCAGATCAGTTGACTGGGGGTGAGTGTTTGATTTGCTCAAACGCTCCGTCCATCATCCCCTTTGGTATCGCTTTGTTCGCCCTAAGTTGGCAGGGAATGCCCAGACGTGGGTCCCTTGCTCACTTTGCCACTGGATTCAAGATAGCCTGGCTGATGAGGGTTATGAACCTGAAACCGGTCCCAGGACGCTTGTTTCCGCTCCAGGGAAGACATGGATTGGCAGTTCGGGCTGGACTGTTCCCATGAGGCACAGGGTCAGACTGATTTGCATATGGCCATGTCTGAACTGGAGTGGTGGAGTGAGGTAAAGAATGATGATGGATTAAACCCAGATCAGTTGACTGGGGGGAGTGTTTGATTTGCTCAAACGCTCCGTCCATCATCCCCTTTGGTATCGCTTTGTTCGCCCTAAGTTGGCAGGGTATGCCCAGACGTGGGTCCCTTGCTCACTTTGCCACTGGATTCAAGATAGCCTGGCTGATGAGGGTTATGAACCCGAAACCGGTCCCAAGATGCTTGTTTCCGGTCCAGGGAAGACATGGCTTGACAGTTTCGGCTGGACTGTTCCCATGAGGCACAGGGTCAGACTGATTTGCACATGGCCATGTCTGAACTGGGGTGGTGGAGTGAGCTAAAGAATGATGATGGATTAAACCCAGATCAGTTGACTGGGGGTGAGTGTTTGATTTTCTCAAACGCTCCGTCCATCATCCCCTTTGGTATCGCTTTGCTCGCCCTAAGTTGGCAGGGTATGTCCAGACATGGGTCCCTTGCTCACTTTGCCACTGGATTCAAGATAGCCTGGCTGATGAGGGTTATGAACCCAAAACCGGTCCCAGGATGCTTGTTTCCAGTCCATGGAAGACATGGCTTGGCAGTTCGGACTGGACTGTTCCCACGAGGCACAGGGTCAGACTGATTTGCATATGGTCATATCTGAACTGGGGTGGTGGAGTGAGCTAAAGAATAATGATGGATTCAACCCAGATCAGTTGACTGGGGGTGAGTGTTTGATTTGCTCAAACGCTCCGTCCATCATCCCCTTTGGTATCGCTTTGTTCGCCCTAAGTTGGCAGGGTATGCCCAGACGTGGGTCCCTTGCTCACTTTGCCACTGGATTCAAGATAGCCTGGCTGATGAGGTTTATGAACCCGAAACTGGTCCCAGGATGCTTGTTTCCGGTCCAGGGAAGACATGGCTTGGCAGTTCGGGCTGGACTGTTCCCATGAGGCACAGGGTCAGATTGATTTGCATATGGCCATGTCTGAACTGGAGTGGTGGAGTGAGCTAAAGAATGATGATGGATTAAACTCAGATCAGTTGACTGGGGGTGAGTGTTTGATTTGCTCAAACGCTGCGTCCATCATCCCCTTTGGTACAGATACACATACAGCCAGCAAAGCACAAGCACCAAGAGTTTGAATTGGAAGTTTACTAAATATTATGCAAATGCATGGTATGGGAGGGCGACACCAAAACAATCTTGTAATTAATGTCAGAGAACACAACCACCGCCCAATTGTAACAGAGATAGGAAGGCACTTACTTCAAGATTTAAAAGCGGCAAGCACCATTTCACAAGAGCCCACTACTAACATTTTAAAAGACACTCCCTAAAGTACCCAAACACATTGCAGGTCAGCTTCCAGTAATTTCCACTTTAAATCGACTAATGCAGCATACTCAAAAAAGCCACTAGTCAAACAACTGCTTCACCTAGAAGATATCAAGACATACAGATTCAAGAACACATAACCACTACACATAATGAAGAACCTTTCCTCCTACATGACAACCACAGTCACGAGAGAAGAATTATCATATTTGCAACTGAAAATACCCTCCTAACACTAAGCCAAACGTGAAATGCAGATGATGTGGCGAATTTTCAAAATGTGCCTTCCACCATTCACACAGATATACACCATAAATGGTGAATATCATAACACTAAAATGCCCTTATTTTTGTCCCTCTGCCTAACAAAGTGCAACTTCCTATGATCTTTTAATCCACATGAAACTAAAAACTAACAACTACTCTCTACGGAAAATGATAATAGTCTTCGAACAGGCAATGACACAACAATGCTTAAACTATTCCTACACACCGCCATACAAGATCATTATTACCACTTCAACCAAAGTATTTGGGAAACATGTCCAAAAATCTACACTAGGGGGCCTGATTATGAGTATAGCGGTCCCAAGACTGCCGTACCAGTGGTGGGAGGCTGACCGCCACAACCTCGGCGTGTGACTGCCTGATTACGAGTTTGGTGGTCGGACCGCCACCAGCCTCACACAAGACTGCCACCACCTCCAGGATCCAGGATCCCAATGGAGCGGCAGTGAAGAAGGTCTGGCTCCAACAGTAGTTCCCTGTCAGCCTTTCCATGAGGTGCCTGCCTCATGGTGCAGGGATGTGTAAAAACTTGCAGTGGTGTCGGTCAGATGCATTTGAAATGAAAAAGGTAACAGCTCTGACATATGTACCTGTAGCAGATGTAGCTAACCATTACAATATGCTAATAAAATCCTCATTTTACCAAAAAACAAACAAAAGCTAGGTCCACTAATGGACCACTTCAAAGGCACTTGGGTTAACAGAATGCACAACTCTGGACACACACACTATCCTAAATTCAAAATACCATTGTAGAATGTCTACAACAGTACCATGGCTCAACATGCCAAAACCAATAACACTGTGAAAGGATGGCACAAGGTCTTCCAAGCCACACTAGTAAGAACCCAACTAACACTCTGCAAATTGATATATGTCCTCAGAGATTAACAAAGCTACCAACAACCCAGGATGATACAGTCTAGAAACCAAATCAAATATAAAATAACTAAACAAATCAGAGAAATGTAGAAAATGCTACAATTCAAAGTCAGACTTTTTGTAAATAATCTAGGGGTACACTACCTGGAAATGATAGTTGAATCACTATTATAAACCAACTACCTACGAAGGTACTCACAAGAAAAAATGAACAAAAACTAACACCACTATAGCATAAATATTTTAAAATAAATATTAGAGTAATTATTTTTATAAATCCTTATGCAAGAAATATATTAATAAACTACAGAACAAGACTGATAAATAGAAATAATTTATTGTAATACTTTAATTTAAAATAGTCATAGGAGAACCAAAAATACACAATTATAAAAATATGCTAAACAGCCCAGCAATTAAAACACACACATACAAAATAAAATGTTTCCATTGCGGTAAAAAGTAAAGTGCATGTATATATAAGATATAACATTTCCCATCTATAAATTAAAAAAATCACACTTACAGTTGTGTAACCTTCATCTATCTGAAATGTAATTCGCAAATAAGTCAAAAATAAATAAAATATTAAATGTAAAATATATGTGTTAAAAGTGTGTTAAAAATTAACTACATGTGATACTATATTAAAAAGACATATAAAATGTTGTACCACTGTAACATGTAAAAATAGTGTCTTTTTTTGGCAAAAACAGTATGTATTAAAAATAAAACATACAAATGTACATAAGATGTAACAAATAAAATACAAAAATAATAAATATTTAAACACCTCAACATGTATAGATTATTATTGTAAACAAACTACACACTATACAAAAGGACAATCTACGAACCATTTTGGAGAATGCGTTGGACTCTAAAGGGTTCAAATTTACTATTCGCATTCCAATCAAAACCATGTTGAGGAAGGTGTTGCACCCTCAAGGGGTTACATTTACTATCACCATTACAATGTAAACCATTTTGGGGAGGGTGATGGACACTAAAAGGGCCAGATTTGCCATTACGTTCCAGTGTAAACAATTTTGGAGAAGGTGTTGGACACTAAAGGGGTTACATTTTCACTCCAACATAAACCATTTTGTGGAACACTAAAATGGCAAGATTTATTATTCTCACTCCAAGCTAAACCATTTTGGGGAAGATGTTGGACAGTGAAGGATTTTAATTTATTACTTTCACTCCAGTCTAAACCCTTTAGGGAAATAAAGGGTTTAGATTTACTATTCCCACTCCAAAGTAAACCATTTTAGGGGAGGTATTGGACACTAAAGGGCTTAGGTTTACTATTCCTACACCAATCTAAAGGTGTTGGACACTAAATTGGTACCATTATATTTTCTTTTCTGAGTGGTTCTCTAGGATGTGGAGAGGGGAGTGGGCCCAGAAATCCAGATGTATTTCTTGAAAACTCAGGAAGTAGGCACTACAAGGCCCATGGAATAGAACGTACACTAATAACTGTTAGACATGTCACTATATGAATGACACATCTGACAGAGCTATCCCTAAGAGAACTAATCTTAGTGTACTGGGGTTGAACTCCCCCCAAAAGAGATTGGACATACTGAACTTTTTACAGTTGACAATGGCTGAAATTTGTTTGCTGCAGGAAACCCACCTTCTGAAGAAAAATCAACAGAGATTGAAAACTAGAGTCCTTCCACACCACTTCTTTGCCTTATCAGGATCAAAGACAGCGAGGGTGGAAATCCTCTATAGTAACACTTTTCAGGGGAAAAATGTTAACACATTTGCTGACAAATCAGGACAATGAGTAGAAACCATGATACAGCTAGGAGGACAAAGATGTACCATTGCCTCCCTTTATGCTCCTAGTATTAAGCAAAATTCTTCCTTTGAAAACAGACCACTGACCTGTTTGAAATGGCAGAAAGTGAACTGATAGTAGTAGGAGACTTTTTTTGGAGTATATTTTATAGATTTGTTACATCCACGAAAAAGAACACAAATAAAATACAATTGAAACACATCAATATCAGGATATGTGTGTCTGTACTTCCATCTTAGCTCAAACTGTCTTACCTCCCACCTTAATATCGACACCCTTGACATGTCACGTTCACCTTGTACCTTGCCAATCCTCCCTGCTCACAGAGTGTGTTACGACAAAGCATAATGTACAGCAGGAATCTTCAAAGCAAGCTTTCCAGTTCTGGGCGGTCTGTTGTTCGGGGAAATCAATAAATTTAGTAAGCATTATAGCCCATTCTTTCAGATCCTCTGTAAAACGATTATCCCTATTTGTAGTCCTCAGATGCCCTTCTTCTGTCACTGCCCATTGAAGTGAATTCTTTTTCTAAGCTTCATGTACGGGGCCCTAGCAGAAGCCCAATGAATGCCTATCCTGTGCATGGTCAACATAGTACCAAGAGCAGCAATGTTGCCCATATGTTTAAGGAGCAAGTGGCAGGAAAGACCTTCCTGCATCAACTTTGCCTCAAGGATGTTAGACAGTGCCAATCACTCCTACCAGCTGTGTTTATAGATGTGGCCAAAAATCCAGGCAATTGCACTACTGGCTGGCTGCCATGGATGTAGTATTCCGGAATGAAGGGACTCGTCTGGGAACCACATTAATGTCACATTGGAGATTGCCTCTACCTTTGCTTCTTACTATAAAGACATCAACACCCAGTGGATCCACCATCCACCATTCAGTCACTCTTATTGAAGATCTCCAGTAGAAATTACAAAAGTAAAAAATACTACACCAGACACATAAAATTTACAATAAAATGGGTTAAGAAGTGTACATGTTGACTCCATATCCCGTTCTCCCCTGACTCTGGTAATTAATCACATGTTGCTCTAAGCCTTACCACCGCCTTTAAAAAGCTAAGAACATGCCATTCAGTGCTCCCTGAGAGCATTAATAAAAAGGTAAAAGCGGGTTGCACTTGTTTGAAATTGTCTTGTTTTGAAATAGGGATTAAAAATGACCTCCAAGGCATCTCATAATTATTACAGAACATTAAAAAATGGAGCATGTCATGTGGAGACGTATCGTCGCAGCCACAGGGCAGCAAGATCTCGCCTTTCTTGCTCCCTCTAGGGTGAGCAAGGAGAAGATGGAATACATCAAGGTGAAATCTGGTCAATAAAAATCGGTCATATGAGCTATGGAGCCTTAAAAGGTAAGGTTCCGTGAATGGGACTCTTTTCAGAAGATTGTGCCTTCGCACGCTAGGCTTCCTCAGCTCACATTCTTCCCTTTCCATCACCTTCAATCTAAAAAAGTATTCCTTTGTCCAGTGCAGGTTTTTCCTACTAATTATATCAGGAGTACAGAAGAGATCTGGGCTACCTAATTTCCTGAATCCATCCCATATATCATTGAACCAGGGTATATGGTGAGCACCATCTTGACCCAGACAATCCCTTAATATCACCTTGTTAAGTGTACTCCCTGCACTTAACCAGACGTTTAGCCAGTAAAATAAGGGACGGAAAGAAAGCAAGTCTGTCAGATAGGGCACACCTAATTCATTATGAACAATATAAGTAGCAGTACCCTGTGGGACACATAACAGTCGTCTCAGAAACTTATTTTCCACTGTTTGAAGCTCCTCATGGGCAGTGTATCCCCAGATTTCACCACCATATATAACCTGAGATACACACCTGGATCTATAAATCTGTAATAGGGCGCCTATGGGTTTTTTACCCAGACGGGAAGCAAAATTAAAAATAGCTGCATTGGCACGAAGGAGACCCCCCTGTTTACTTTTTTTCAGAGAGCACCAGTTTAACTTAGCATCCACTATAACTCCAAAATAGGAGAAAACATTTGTCCTGGGGACAGGGACTTTCCCTACCGTAAAATTGAAGGATTTGGTTTGCTGGTGACCTATCTGCATCACATATGACTTGGAATTAACTAGCAGGTCCCGGTCTTCCATAAAGGACTCAAAGGAGTTAAGTAATGTTGGAAATCCCCTCGCAGTCCGAGCTATAAGAACCACATCGTCCACGTACAATAATACAGGAAGACCACGCCGGCCCACCCGGGGGACATCTGCGTGTGTGTCTATCAAATCCTTCTCTAATTTGTTAATATATGAGTTAAATAAAAAAGGTGTCAATATACATCCCTGTCAAACCCCTCTCTGTATTGGGAATTGACTGGATATTTTGCCATTGTTAGTATAGCGAACCACTGCTTTAGTATCCCTGTGGAACTCCTGTAAGAAGAAGACAATGTTAATGTCTACTCCCATGCATCGAACTGTCTCCCGAAGTTTACTTCTATTCACCCAGTCGAATGCTGACAACAAGTCCATGAAGGCCAGATAAATCGTGCCTGAACGTGCAACAGTGTATTTATTTAAAATCATATACAGGTTAACCCCTTCCATGCTGCGCGAATTCCGCCGCTGTGCTGACGGTTTCTTGCGCGGGCGTGGTCATGACGGAACGGTTCCGTCATGAGCACAGCTCAACCGTGGCTCATGACGGAACCGTTCCGTCATGAGCACCGAAGGGGTTAAGGCATTGGTCCACTGTTGACATCCTAGGATGAAAGCCATATTGGATGGCTGCTAGTATATTATTATCATCCGCCCATATGGTTAACCTCTCCAATAAAATGCGACCCACACCTTTACTGTTGAGTCCAGCAGAGATATGGGCCTATAACAAGAGGTGCTATCCCTGTTTCCTTTCTTAAAAATTGGGATGATGGTAGAAATCTCCCAAGAGGTAGGAGGAGCCTCTCTGATAGTAGCATTATTCGTAGAGGTAAGTATAGGCACCCACAGTTAATGTTTAGATAAAAAAAAGAGCAGGGGGTATGCCATCAGGACCAGCGGCCTTGTTTCTGGACAGTCCCTCAACTCCTTTTTTAACCTCTTCGCCATCAATGACAAGGGCCGACTTTCCTGTCTCCCAACCTTCCTCTGGCCTCGGTTCAATTTGAGTAGAAAACATTTCCTGAAAATGTCCAACCTATTCCTCCTCAGATATATATGCATCCAGGGCCTGTCCAGCATCTCCTACCAAAAAAGGGCTCTTAACTAATTTCCAAAACTCTTTGCTGTTCTTTAGGGTACTGGCCTCCGCAAGCTTAGTCCAAGCCTCGTCCCTGAGTTTGGCCTTACACCTCACTTGTTCTACCTTATAATGGCCTTGACAACCTTTTACTATGACTGGGTCCCTGGGTTTGGTGCTTAATGCTCCCCTCAGTTCCCTTGCTGCCCTTGAACAGTGGCGGCCAAACCATCTAGGGGTATGTTCATTTGAGTGCCTGGGTGGCGCCTTGAAGAGATCTCAGAGAACACAAGAAATAGACGTTAATGTCTCAAGGATGGTCCCCGGTGCATCCTGCCCTTTACGGCAAATATCTAATTCCTCTTTACACATAGCTGCGAGGGACTCATAGAATGGTTCTGGTATGATCTGGGCCCACCTTAGCCTTCTGCCCTGATCTGTAACCTTGAGAGACCCCCCTTTCTCTTTTCGACCTGTCTTTCCCTAACTCGAACCAACTCACTGTAGCACATAAGGGATTATGATCGCTATAAATACTCTCCTTAATAGAAAACCCCATCAGAAAAGGGAGGAAGAAAGTATACACATAAATAAAATCAATATAATATGCACACCCCCTCCCTGACAAGGTGGGTACAAGAGTCCTCCCATTACTATCCTCCCGGCACATTGCCATAGTCAGATCCAGGTCTTCCTCTAATAGATTAAATAATTCTCCCTGCTTCGTATGCTCTACATGTCTTCCTGCCTCATGTGAACATCCTGTATTAAGGGGATATGACACAGCTGGATCCCCATGTAAATGTAGATTGAAATCCCCAGCCATCATAAGAAAACCATTATGATTAAAGTTCAATATCATGCTATTTATAAACACACCTAGCCTGGAAATATTACAAACATCTAGGGAAGTAATAGCATTATAAAAGTTCAATAAACGCAGCTTGTCAGACCCCTTTGAAAATAATAACGCCTGCACACAAGGATTGTCCTTGGCAGCACCTTCATACAATAGTTTACGTCCAAGGAAACAAAAGTAATCAGACCGCCCTTATGTCTTCCCGCTTTTGAAGGAATTGTGAGCACAGAAAAGGTCTTGCATCCCTCAAGAAAAATGCTATTAGTGCTGACCCATGTCTCCTGATGACATATCACATCAAAACCTTTTATAAAAGCACACCAAATATGGTCACTCATCTTACTTATTATCCCAGCAATGTTCCATGACACAAGTTTACAAGCCCTTCCTTTTCTTGTGCCAATTGGGGCTGGCATAATCACGGGGTTGACAGATGATGATAACTGTGCCCGATTCTTATCACTAAGTCAGTCACAAGAGTCCAGGGTATCCAGGGGAACAAATTGGTTGAAGAGTAGGGTATCTTGAGTTGTTGGCTGTCTACAGGGCCGTCGTTGCAGAGGAAGAGCCGGGTAAATCCAGTAATTCCCTTCCTCAGGTGATTTTATTCTATTCTGAGAACTATAGAAGTGACCCAAGGGGAAGGCTACTATAGATGATACAGGGCCGCAGGAATTATTCTGCCTACCTGCATGCAGAACGCTGTCCACCAGATGAGGCCTATTAAAATTGATTACAACGCAGTATCCTTCCATATATTTGCTGGATTTTCCAACCCACGAGACTCTACGCACCATATTGATAAAACCCTCATTCTTAGACCCAAAGACGTGTTACGAGATAGCCAGTGTAGAACCTTATTCTTTAGTTGATCGAAGGCTTCTGTGCCAGCCTGCGGTAGAACTGGAACATTTCCAAGTACCTCTACGTATGGGGTTGACTCCGGGGGTAGGTCTAAAACCGATAGCCTCAGGATACACTGATGCCCATGACTCCTGACAAGCCCCTTCCCCCCTTGCCTGTTCTTCCCGTAAGGTATTTGTTAACCCAGAACAAGTTTCGATTTTATTTTGGGAGTTTTCTGATTCCACTAATGCTGCCTCAGAATCACCTTTTGAGGGATTCAAGTCCATTCGCAACCGGGAAGGACTGGATTCTCTACCGTTCGAGACACTAAAGGAAACTAGCGGTGGTAAAGTCCCCTGCCCATTGGATCCATGTTGGAAAACACTGGCACCGACTGGTCAAGAGTCCAACGCTCTCCCGGGCCTACTTGGAACAGCTCGATCCTCTGCTGGCCTATCCTGGCGTGACTTAAGAAGCTCCAGTTCAATGGCTGCTAAACATTGCACAATAGGGTTTACTTTCAGATCCATACTTGCCAGTAATGATGCCATCCATCCCTCCATCAATATCTCCAAACCTCCTTTGGTTACACTTGGCATTGAATTAGCTGTTTGCACCATCCCCTCTGCTCTGCTTTTTTTTGCTATACTCGTGGGCAAAGGGCCTTTCCTTTTAACTCCCTTAGCTAGCCCAGTTCCAGGCCCTCTTCCCACTCCAGTATTCCTTGGCTTAGGGTTAATCTCCACACCATGCCCCCAGTGATCCCGGCAGACGGGCAAGAAACTTCCAACCCTCTACATGAGAACGCCTCTCCACCCAGTCCAGATCCTGCTTCTACCCCCGGTCTGATGGTACTAGAACAGGGAAATAGGGGGCCTAAGCCTGGTTCTACCTGTACCTCAGGCTGATCAGTACTGACCCTTGAGGTGCTGGGTAGGTTGGAATGATAACCAGCAACTGGGGAGCAGGACAACCGCTGGGCGACAAGCTCGATCTCCTTGTCAATAATCCCGCAGGTCTTACCAGGAAAGCGTCCATGGTAGTAGCTTGTGGCACTGAAGCGCCTGCTGCCATCCTATTCTGTTTTCTTATAGTCCTTAGGTGGAGGGAAATAGCAACAAGAGTTCAGACCCTAGATTCCTGCAAGTACTCCCGTGGGTTACTATAACTATTGCCAAGTCATACACGATCATACAAAACTAGCCCCCTCCCGTCTTAGGCCCGACTGACGCAACTTCTCCTCCTACCTTCTCAGATAGCGATAAGAGGATCCACAGGGCTGATGGACAACGCACGCTTGCTTAGCGACAGATCCCAGATGAAGGCAGCTTCACCTTGGCACTCCCACAGGCTGGATCCCTCCACAGATCACGGCTCTGCCAACCAATGGGGGGGCCCACTCCAGCCTCTTCCGTCCTCTGACGGGCATGGACGGGCCCTCCCTTGGCCCTAGCTTTGCCCAGGCGTGTCCCACGTGCGTCCCTCACTGCATGAGGCCTCGCGGGCACAGAAAGGCGTGAGGCCCGTCCTCCTAGGCACGGCCTTCTGGGGCTTGAAGTCCCTCTTACTGCAGCACTCCAAAACACATCTAGCGGCAACCTTATAGTGCGTCCCGCACCACGGGAGTCCTCGCGGGCACAGAAAAGCATGAGGCCCCACCTTCTGGGCACGGCCTACTGGGGCTTGAAGTCCCTCTTACTGCAGCATTCCAAAACACGCTAGCGACAATCCAACAGCACTTCCAGCACTGCAGTAGTCCTCGCGGTCACAGACAGGTGTGAGTCCCATCCTCCAGGGCACAGCCTTCTGGGGCTTCAAGTCCCTCTTACTGCACCACTCCAAAACACGTCTAGATGCAATCCAGCAGTGCATCCAGCATGGCGGGAGTCCTCATGGGCACAGAAAGGCGTGAGGCCCCTCCTCCTGGACACGGCCTTCTGGGGCTTGAAGTCCCTTTTACTGCAACACTCCAAAACACGTCTACCGGCAATCGGACAGCGCGTCTCTCATTGGCCTCCCTAAACAGTTTGGACAAGGTGATGCTAGACCAGCCTAATAAGCTTGAGGAGATTTAAACAACCAGACTTGGAAAAGTGTAAAATGCCCAGCCCAGCCATAAGTGTAAACTGCACCCTACCTCCTCCTTTTCTGAATGCTAGGGGTACCAGGCAGGGATGCTTCTTCTTTTTTTGCCCTAGCTATAGATCCCTGGTGACATAGGTGCACTTTGATGCCCTGGTGTGGGGCTTCCCCTGAAATGATGATCCTCAAGACCAGATCGCACTCTATGCTGACAATATAGACCTCTTTCTGTGCTGCCCCCATGGCACTGGTCTCCGACTTTTCTAAATTCTAAAAGTCTATGGTGTGGCATTCAACCTAAAGGTCAGTTGGTTCAAGTCACTACTCGTTCCTCTTAAAGGTAACATGGAGACAGTGACCTGAGATTTGGGAGAGCAAAAAGCAGTGTTGGATTGGCCTTGTGTTCTGAAGTCAAGCATGTTCAAAGATTATCATTTGTTTGCCGTCTATAGACATTTTATTAAAAACTTTTATCAGCTCATGTAACAAGTAACTTAGCTAACTAAATAAGGACTTCCATTTCATTGGAAAACTAACAAGAGGAAGCATGTAAGGTCTCGAAAAGCCTTTATAGTGGTTCCCATATTGAGACATCCTGATTGCGAGAGATCTTTCATTGAAGAAACATGCGATACGTCCCTGTGGCCTTTTTGTTACAAGTATATATTACACCTGAGAATAGTCATTTTAAGGCATAGTTTTCTAGAACGCTCACAGTGCATAACTATACCAATTACGAGAGATAATTGTTTGCCTTTAAAGAGTCGGTTAGCGACTCAAGCGTTAATTAGTAGGGGCTTGACACATGGTTTGGACTGATGATACAAATCTTCAATTTGAAATATCAATAAAATATGCCCATGCCTGTCCTGAAACATCGAGACTGTTTTTCTCTATTTTTATTAAATCACTTGGGGGCATATTATTAAGCATGGAGTTAAAATTATCTCCGCTTTAGCGACAGAAAACTGCCGCTAAAGCGGCGATAATGGGTTTGATAATATGCACTTGAGAATTCCAATAGAAGCCCATATTGTCACCAAAACATGGGCTTCTATGGGAATTCTCAAGGGCATATTATCAAGCCCATTATCGCCGCTTTAGCGGCAGTTTTCTGCCGCTAAAGCGGCGATAATTTTAACTCTGTTTCTTGATAATATGCCCCTTACTGTCCTGGAAAAGGCCATGGCAAGACCAATCCTCCCCCACGTTACGACACAGACGAAGAGGAAACAATTAATTCACTGCCCTTGATTTTGGCAATTCAAGCAACTGGGACCATCTAAGAAGCCCTATTTTTTTAGGAAGTAAAGGAAAAATAAAGGGAAATTAATGTCTAACATCCTGTAAGAACACAAACTGCAAGAATCATGAAAAAGATTTTCTATATCATGACTTTAAGCTTTTTAGTCCTAAATCAATTCTTCAACAAAAGATTATCAAATTGTGCCATGATGCTCTGGCTTCGAATAGCCTGTTTTCCCAAAAACCCTATATCTTATTCAGCGTTGTTTCACGGAGGGTCAGATTAAACAGTTGCACAAACTAATCTGTATCGCTAGCCCGAGACTAGTAATAAGAAGCCCTCAAATGTATTACAACCTTTTTCTCAGTCTGCTGCTTTCAAAGCTTGCAATAGATTTTTGGTGAAACTTCCAAGGTCACGTTATTGCACTGCACTTGTTGTAATTGATTATGTCACCAAATGTCCCATGTTCTTTCCCTGCAGAAAAAGAGTTTGTAATCTGCACAGACAGCTCTCTCAAAGAGATTTTCCATTTACAAAGTGATAATATAAGAAGGAGGTGCACAGTCTGATGCTAAGTTCTGGAACTCTAGAATGTCTGAGTATGATAAACTATATTGTCTAGTTATCATCCTCAAATTGATGGACCAACTGAGTGTCTTGGTCAAGCCTTCGAACAATATATTTGGTGCTTCAATATGGGGTATCAAGATGGTTGGGTTTCCTGTATTCCTAGTCTGTATACAACAGTTCACGGTATGCTTCACTGAGGTATTTCACCATTTTACTCTATTTATGGGATCCTTCAGAGGGTATTGCTATCCATTTCGGCAACTATCGACAAATCGCCCTTTTAGACGCTACCGGAAAGATGTTTTCAACCAGTGTTTTGGACCACTTAAAAGACTGGGCATTTTTGAATGGAGTGATACCTATGACACAGGCTGGCTTCCACCCAAAACATTCAGTAACGGACAATATTGCTATCCTTCAGACTGTCCTTGACAAGTATGTAGTGCTAAAATCACAAATAGTTTACTGCGCTTTTATTGACTTTTTGATAGCTTGGTTAGGCCAACATTATGGAAAAAGTTGGCGAGTTTAGGGATTCTACAGGATTTTTTTCACAATAATCATTTCTTTGCATACAGCTACATTGTGTAGAGTCTAAATGGGGGTGAAAACGGCTTAACCAGACCTATTCCCACAATGAATGGTTCGAAACAAGGTTGCCTCCTCACATCCAAGTTATTTTCCTTATACATAAGTGACCTACCGGGGTACTTTCTCCAAATTAACAACTTTCTACCAAAATTCGCACAAACGGACATCCATAGCCTAATGTACGCTGATGATATCGTTATACTTGATAGTACCCCAATTGGCCTTCAAACAAATTTAAACAAATTAAATTGTTACGCAAAAGAAAACTGCTTGGTACCTAATATTTCAAAAACTAAAATTTCACCCTTTAGAGGGAGAAGGAAATCTCTTCCTTTTACTTGATCCATGGGAAGTAAACCAATCGAGATCATGAAAGAATACGCTTACCTTGGTCGTATCTTCACCTACAATTTACAAAATCCTCCCCATTTCCAACATATTGGACAAAAGGCAGATGCCCATGTCAGGGCAATGCAGAGATTTTACTCCTCTACGGGGAATAGACATTTCCAACCACTGCTGGAGGTCTACCGTATGAAAATCCCATCTATCCTATCTTACACCTTGGAATATATATAGAATAAAACCTGGTATCCAGTAAAAGTAAAATAAGGGATCTTACTAAGGAAACTGTTGATAGTTACCCAATCAGTCCTGGCACAAGCACTACGTTTCGAGTTTTCTTTAGCGAGTACATATACCAGAGCCATCTCTAACATAATAAGGTGGGCCTACAACCTCTTACACTCTGTCCCTGGGTCCTTAAGACATATAATAAAATTGGAGACTTTTAGAGTTGAGTCGGCGCAGCATACTTTTAATAGGAACCTCAAAATAGCTCTTCATGCATCACAATGTACTGTAGCTCTTCTACAGGCTTGGACTCTAGTGCATCTGAAGCTCTTCTTAAAAAATCTGATGCCGGGAATAAATTTGGAATTAGATATGGAACACTGTAATCAATTTAAGCACTATAAACAATTTGCGAAAAGTATAGTATATAAAACCCCCGAGCTCTATCTTCATTTTCAGCCAGAGCACAAAGTAGTGCGCTGTATCCTTCTTTTGCAATTGGGAATTCTTCCATTAAAAGTATATACTTCTAGATGGAATACCCTTGAAAATCGCTCAGGTAATTGTGACTTGTGTAATGGTGGAGCACAAGACCTTTCTCATATATTGCTAACCTGCCCAAACTCAACCCTCGTAGAGGCTCGGCGACAGTTCATAAAGCCCATCCATTTTAGATACAATGCCTTACTAATTCAAGATTTAATTATGCTGTGCAAGTCTCCCTCAAATAAATTTGTATGCCACAACCTGTTTCAGTTTTTAAGGAGTTTTTTTTTTATTGTTTTACATTTTTACGGTGTACAAATATAACTGTTTTATACTGATGTCTGAATCATATAAAAATTGATTGATTGATTGATTGATTGGTTAATGAAAGCCTTGGTTAATCAAAGTCTAGCTATCATCCTCAAATGGATGGACCAACTGAGTGCCTCGGTCATGCCTTTGAACAAAATTTTTGGTTCTTTAATATGGGGTATCAAGGTTGGGTTTCCTGTATTCCTGGGACTGGAAGTCTGTATACAGCAGTTCACGGTATGCTTCACTGAGGTATTTCACCATTTTACTCTACGCATGGGATCCTTCAGAGGGTATTGCAATCCATTTTGCCCCTCCCACAGTTCCGTTGGTACACCACTTTCTGCATGTGTTAGGATTAAAAAACAAATCAGCAGTTTCATAATTTACCCCGGCCAAAGATTATCAATACGAAGTATGCTGACTGACATTGTAGGAGGGCCCTTATTATAGGGTGAGAGGCATATTATGATTGTCCATGGCAGAGTTCACTATTCTTGGCTCCAATCCCAAATTTGTTCCCCGATGTATTTCACTATTCTTGGCTCCAATCCCAAATGTGTTCCCCGATTTATAGGGCCTTACTCAATTAAGCATCTGGTGGCTTCTGTGACAGTGGTATTACTGTTACCTCCAAGTGGAGTCTTCACCCCGTTTTTAACGTTTCGGTGGTGAAAATAGCACAATTAGCCTCCTCTCAGCCTCACTCTGAGGTTTTGGATCCCCCTGAATTTGAGGTAGAAGCTATCTTACATTCTAGGGTCAGAAAAGGCCGTTTTCAGTATCTAATTGCATAGAAGGGATATTATGCCTTTAAATGGTTAAGGGAAATTGACACATTTTTGCCTGTACCCTGTTTACTACATTCTTTCCAGTGCACAGCCACAAATGTAGGGTATCTCTGAGGGGAAGTTGCTAGTGTGGGGGTACAGTGAGGACTTCCTGAAAGGCACACTTACATCAATAAGCAGGCATTAGTCAGGGAGAAGTGGCAGTAATATGGCAGTATTCGGAGGCCCTGGAAACTGGGATTTTGGAGGCTGGGAACAGTGGCCATGGCTTTTAACAAATTTCACGATAGCACAGACAAATACCTGAGCACTTTCAGAGCACCATAGTTACCGGGTTCTATATTGCGTAATATAGGGATTTCCGATTTGTTTCAGTTCATACCTAGTCACCCCTGTGTTATTTTCTCCCTTCTTCTGCTCCAATCTCTAAGCTCAATTCCCTTCTGAGTAGTATCTCATGCTAGTACTGCAGGATTCTGCTCATTTTGTGTGAGAAATTCTATTGACAAGGCAAAAGTAAAAGAAAATTCAGTACGTACATATAAGTGGGTATGTTGTGTGTATTCAGGAGGGAGTAGAACGAGAGTGCAGAAAAGGAAAGAGATGAGGTCTAAGATAGGCAGAACGAGGACATGTGGAGACAAAAAGGGCATACATGTCTAACATAGAGTGAACATAACAGCAGTGATTGAGACACTCTGAAGACCACACTACCTCTTGCACAGGCCTCAGTAATGTTTAATTTCCAGTCACAATTTCCGAATTGAAACATTTTCAATATTAATTATTCACAACAAAATCATTTATTTCCTGACCGCGCTCTCCCAAACAGCGGCCACATGCTGTATAATGTAGGGATAGAATGTGGGGACTCCTGCGCCGAGTATCAGAAGTTCTGGTAGGGAACAAGCCAGGCGTGCCTGCCAGGAGTCGTTTTTAACAATTGTCGTGCTCATCCAGCCAATGGATTGCGTGCTGGTGCTGGGAGGCCTTGTCATAAAGCTCCAGGATAGGTACCTCAAGCCCTCCACCTCCCCATGTTCTCTGTAACATTGTTAGTCATACACGTTTGCGCTTGGAGCCCCACAGGAGATACACCAACAACCCATCCAGTGTTCGGAAGTAATGTCTGGGGAATCTGTACAGTGAGTGCTGTAGTGCTTATAGACATCTGGGCAGAATATTCATTTTTACAATTGCTATTCGACCCATAAGGGACAGAGGTAGATCTCTACAGGATAGTATCGATCCATGTATATCCTCCACTACTATCCCCAAGTTAAGTTGCAGATAAGAGGGAACCGTAGTTGCTAGTCAGATCCCCAGTCGGATCCCCAGGTATTTAATCCCATTCATCACCCAGGGGAGCCGCAACATAGGCATTGCGTCCCCCGGCCCCACCGCCAACCTCCTTAGCAGAATCAGCTTGGATTTCCCTGGATTTATGTGCCCCAAACCTCTGCAACACAGTGAGGAGAACAGGCACTGATTGTGCCGGCTGCCGAATATATATTCCAGGGTATCGTCTGCATATAGGGAAACAACTTGTTTAGTGTCCCCAAGAGATATTCCCCAGGCATCTATCTGTCCCCTCAGGGCTGCCACCTAAGGTTCCATAGCTGCCGCAAAAATGGGCGATGATAAAGGGCAACCCTGCCGGGTGCCCCGGACTAGTGCAAACGGTTTCGACACCATACCCCTAGCCGGTATTCGAACAACGGGAACCGTATAGAGCATGTGAACCCATTTGAGGAAGACCGGATCTACTCAGAGCCTCTGCAGGACCAACCAGACATATGACTACTCTACAGTATAGAAGGCCTGCTCTATATCAAGTCGTGCAAAGGCATAATCCTCTTCCATGAGGCACAGAGCAAGCCAGATATGTGCCAGGAGTCGCAGATTATGAGTGCTGCTACGCTGCCTTATGAACACAGCCTGGTCAGTGTGGATCAGGTGGGGCATATGCTAGAGGAGCCGGGCTGCCAATATCCTGCTCAGGATTTTCACATCTAGATTTAATCGTGAGATCCGTTTATAAGAACTAGGGAACGGTAAAGACTGAACCTCCAATGCCTCATTATAGACCTCTAGAAGGTGATCTGCCCACAGAGGAACAAACTGTTGATAAAACTCTGTCGGGAGACCATCACTCCCCGGGCTCTTAGCCAGTTTGAGACGCAGAATGGCTGCCACCAATTCCTCCTTAGTGATTGGGGGCCCCGAGCGCAGCCACGGCTTCCTGGTCTAGCCATGGCAGTGCCAGAAAACCTCCTGTGGCAGGGAGAACTGTTTCTTATATACACTGGCCAAATGCATAGCTAGTACTTCGAGGATCTCCTGCTGAGTACATAGTAGTTCCCCATTGCCACCCTGACTCTGCAGTATAGGCGTCGCAGGTGCTTCCTGTTTTACAAGTCGGGCGAGCAAGGCCCCCATTTGTCTCGCTCCATGTGCAAGTGTTTGCGATATGCAGTATAACTAAGCTTCTAATCTGCACCAAGTCTCCTGCAACACATCTCGGGCAGCGCACCACTCCCCCATGACCTTGGGAGCTGTAGGAAGTTCTGTATCTAACTTGCCCAACTTCCATTCCTGGGTCCGTATATCCTGTTCCAACTGATGTCTCACCCCATAAGTCGTTGTTATACAGACACCTCAAAGGACAACCTTCCTGGCCTCCCATTCAAGTGCCCTACTAGAAGCTGAACCCCAATTCTCCTCGAAGTAATGAGACAAGGTGTCCGAGACCGTAGCTGCAAAAGGGGGATCAGACAACGCTTCCGCCACACGGGTATTGCTGGGCGTTCCCGAGCTCCCCCACAACTGAAACTGAAAGAAAACAGTAGTCCAGTCGGCTGCAGGATTGGTCGCCAAGGTGTGACAGGAGAACAATATCTGTGTGGGATAGCGATCCCTCCACACATCACACAACTGCATGCCATGCAAGAAGTCCCTTAAAGTCCCTGTCATTCGAGGCTTGGTATTTGCCCTGGGGGGTCACAGTTCAATGTCCCATCGAGGACGCAGTTAACGTCTCCCGCCATAATTATCGCTGCACCGAGTAAGGGATTGCTGCCACGGTGACGGCAGGAAAGAAGGTGGGCGGTCAGTATTAGGGGCGTATACATTGAGTAGACATTTTCCCTTGCTTCTAATTTACCATGTTATATAACATACCTCTTCTCGGGATCTGCCACATGGTCCACCCAAACGAGAGCCCCTGCGCAAATTCCGAATTAGCATAAAGTTGCCCTCTCCATCTCCACCGTATACATGGCAGTGAGTCTCCCTACACATGTTTCTCCTACAGGCATGCAATCGCGACCCTATATCGCTTTCGATAAGCAAATACCCGAACACAACAAAATCATTGATGTTACTAATTTATCTTAAACAACTGCCACTCAGTAACAATGCCAATTGTCCTGGCTGTTTTAAGGTGATTGTCAGTTGTTGTGTTATATATCTGGATGCAATAACAGAAAGCTCAGAGAGGCACCAAAATACTAGTTGAGTGACACACTATGGGAATCACAAAAATGTAGTTTACCAGTTTACGCCACACCTTTAATTACATAGGCCACATTCCCTTAAGGAATGCCTCACTTGTTTTCATCCCTCTTAAAGCCCTGCACCTATCTAACCAATCTGATTGTGCCACAATTGAGACCATACACCTGGAGTCTGCCAACTTGGAAGGTTTTCCTTCCACTCTGGCAGGAAAATCCTATGCCTTCTTGCTTCCTCTACTGTGCACACGCTAAAGCAAACCACCTAAGATGCAGGAAGCATATCTAGCTTTAAACTACATCTCAGCAGTGATATTTCTAGGCCTGGGCTAAAATTCCGTTCCGCTCGCGGAAATTGCGATAATTTGACATTTTCGCGTTCCGCGGAGAGCGCGAAAATGTCAAAATTTCCGCACTCCGTATGTTACTGGACATTTTTTGCTTGCTCGCGCTGTAAAATAATACATTCTCGCGTGCGCGCGATCGCCTTACCTGAATCCCCGCGTTCGCCGACAAGTTTTCCCGATCCGGTCGCGTTCTCCACGAGATGTTGGATTGTTGGTAGCCATTTGCGCTATCTCGCGACAGTTCGCGCCCGCAGTAACGTCATTCGTCGCACGATTGTAATTGTAATTGTAATTGTAAAATCACTTATATAGCGCATGGCTACCCGTAGGCATCCCAGCGCTCTTGACAACGGTGACCCTGGGCTAGTCCGATCTACATTCCTACTGCAAGCTAATTTCTGGGGAATAGGAAGGTTTTGAGTTTCTTCCTAAACTGAAGGAAGGTCTGTTCCTGCCTCAAGTTGCATGGGAGGGCATTCCATTCTCTTGCTGCTTGCAGAGAAAAGAGCCGGCCGCCCAAGCGGGCTCGCTTTATCCTGGGAATGATTAACAGGTTGTGGTCACTCGAGCGGAGATTAAGTTGGAGCTTATAGGGACTTATCATATTTTCCAATATGGAAGGGCCTTCTCCATGCATGATCTTGTATGTGATGCATAGGGATTTAAATCGCACCTGTTCCTTCACAGGGAGCCAATGGAGTGATCTTAGAGCTGGCTTCGCCGACATATATCGACTAGTTCCAGTCAAAATCCTGGCGGCATAGTTCTGAGCCACTTGTAAGGTTTTAAAAGTGGATGCCGGTGCCCCAAGGTATATAGCATTCCCGTAGTCAATTTGTGATAAAACCAAGGATTGAACTACGGTCTTCTTTGCTTTTTCAGGGAGTTGGGCAGGATTTTGCGCAGGGATTTGAGTATCCCATGACAAACTGCAGAGGTCTTTCTGGCTTGTGTTTCGAAGGACAACGCGTTGTCGAGCCAGAAGCCTAAACTTTTTATTTCTGGTTTGGGTGGTGGTATGGCACCCATACAAGTGGGCAAGCTAGACAGTCGGGGATATCCTGCTTTCCTAAGAGCATCAGCTCGGTTTTTCCTCCGTTAAGTCTGAGCTGAGATGAATTCATCCAGTTTACTACCACCTCCAAACAATTAGCCAGATTGTTCGGGGGAGCATCTGTTTGTTGCAAGGAAAACACCAGCTGGGTGTCATCCGCGTAGCTTATTAACTGGATGCCAAACGGAGCAACTAGTTCTGCCAACGGGGCCATGTAGACATTAAACAGTGTGGGGCTAAGGGACGACCCCTGTGGTACCCCACACTGTAACGCTAACAGGCGAGAGCAGTTGTTACCCTCAAACACCTGAAAATATCTTTCCTCGAGAAAAGATCTCAACCACTCCATGGCTTTCCCGGTTACCCCGATGTTCCGGAGTCGAGACAGCAGCAGATGATGACTTACCGTGTCGAAGGCGGCGCTGAGGTCCAGAAGGATAATGGCCGCGCTGCCACCTGCATCCAAAATCCTTCTGGCCTCTTCTACCACCCTCAACAGTGCTGTCTCGGTGCCTTGTCCATTCCTGAACCCCGTCTGGGATGGATGGAGAAGATTGTACTTCTCCAGGAATGCCGCCAATTGGATGTTTACCAATTTTTCGGTCAATTTCCCCATCCCAGGTAACAAGGATACCGGTCGATAGTTAGCCGGGTCTCCTGGGTCGAGGTTCGGCTTTTTAATCAGGGATCTGACAATGGCCACTTTCCATGCCTTTGGGACCGTAGCCGATTCCAGGGAGGTGTTAACCATCTTAATTACGGGTTCACTGATGGTTGGAAGTGCCTGGTTAAGTATTTTCATGGGGACTGGGTCTCGTGGTGATCCACTTTTTATACTCCTCAACAGAGAGGGGAGAAGCTCTTCCGTGAGGGGGGCAAACTCGGAGAGTGTTGGATATTCACTTCTTTCCTCCGGGGAGGTACACTATGATGTGAGGCCGGGTCCGATACCGGGATCGTCTCAAGAATTTTATGTATTTTGGTCTGGAAGTAGTTCGCCATGTCATCACATCTTGTGTCCTGCTCATCTGCTTTTACGGGGGGATCTGGGATTTTTGTCAAGAGCTTTACAATCTTGAGCATTTCCCTGGGGGCATTGGCGGCGGATTCGATTTTGTTCGCAAAGAATGCAGTTTTAGTGGTAATAAGAGTGGTTTTGTATTTCTTCAGTGTGGCTTTGTAACTGGTCTTCCTTTCCACACTAAAATCCTTCCGCCAGTGTCGTTCTGCCCTTTTACATTCTTGTTTTAGTAACCTTAAGTCTAAGGTAAACCATGGATGTTTCAGCTCTCCCTTCCTAATTGTTGAGGGTTTTTTCGGTATAAGCGTATCTAGGGATTGGGTGATCCACTGATTAAAATTATTGACAGCCCCTTCCACATTAGGATTATCCGGTGGCTTACTGCTTTCTAACAGTCCCTTCCATTCGTCCACGTCAAGTTTTGTCCAAGGTCTTATTAGTCCTCTGTCTGAGGAAGTAGTAGTACTCGTCCTGGAAATTCTCCAGTGAAAAGGAATCACCGAGTGATCCGACCAGGGGACAGGGTAAGACTCCAGGACTGTTATAGTCGCAATGTTAGTAAAAATGGGGTCAAGAGTATTTCCTGACTTGTGCGTGGGGAGCCGAACCTTAAGGTTAAGGTTATAGCTCTCTACGGTCATTTTCTAAGTCTTTAGCTGCCCTATCTCCTAGCTTGTTAAAATGGAGGTTGAAATCTCCTAATAGCAGGAAGTTCGTGACCATACATACCCCTCCTATCACCGCCTCCAGCAAGCTTTCGTGAAATGTGCCAAGGGGGCCTGGTGGTCGATAGATCAACATCCCTGCTATCGAGCTCTCACATGAGGGATGGAGGGTGAAATGTGTACTTTCACATCCCTGAATCCTAGTATCCTGCAGTCGGCAGCTTATATTCTCCCTATGGATAATTGCAATCCCTCCTCCTACCCTCCCTGGACGGTCTTTATGCTGTGCTATATATCCTGGGGGTAGTGCCTCGACCAGATCTGGGCCAGAATGTGCCCCCAGCCAAGTCTCCACAAGAAACAGGGCGTCGAGATCTCCGAGGGTGATTAAGAGTGAAATTTCCTCCTTATGTCCAGGCAGGGATCGACAGTTAAGTAAGGCCATCTTCAGGGTTGTAGTCTGTTTAGCTTCGTCAAAAGCCTGTTCCGTTACTTGAAAAGGGCAATGATTGCATGCTTGATGGCCTTTCGTCAGGTCTAGCGTATGTAAGCACCGGGAAATGATTGTTCCCTTGCAAGCTAGAAGGTCATCACGAGTATAGACTCTTACCTGAGCAGAGTGTCTGAGCCTGAGGCCCGATCGTGCGCGAACGGGCGCAAACGGGCTTTCCTCTGGCGCTCCTCCGGCGCTCATCAGGCGCTCCCGCTGCGCGTTACCGCTGCGCGTCCTCATGACCCGTTTATGTAGGCTCTCCTCCCAAGCGCGTGTGCGCTAGAGCGCTACTGAAGAAGATGGCACCGGAAAACGGCGCTTCCTCAACTAATATGGCGTCCTAGTTGATCCGGGGCCCGCTCTAGAAGCGGTGAGTTGTTCGCCAATGAGATTTTTTAAAGTGCAAGTGGGGGGCGGCGTGCGCGATCACAGCGCAATTAAAATCAATGTAAAATAAACTATATGAAACCCAAATACCAGCATTAGGAATTATTATTTTAAAATATGTACTTCGCTAGCGCAACGCGCTACTATCCTGCGGCAGTACTATGCAGCGCGGCAACACCCTAGGGGGCACCTTGTTCCAGGCTGAACCCACCTGGGTCTGCGGCTTATGTAGGCTCTCCTCCAAAGCGCGTGAGCGCTAGAGCGCTACTGAAGAAGATGGCGCCCTGAAAACGGCGCTTCCTCAACTAATATGGCGTCCTAGTTGATCCGGGGCCCGCTCTAGAAGCGGTGAGATGTTCGCCAATGCGATTTTTTAAAGTGCAAGTGGGGGGCGGCGTGCGCGATCACAGCGCAATTAAAATCAAGGTAAAATAAACTATATGAAACCCAAATACCAGCATTAGGAATTATTGTTTTAAAATATGTACTTCGCTAGTGCAACGCGCTACTATCCTGCGGCAGTACTATGCAGCGCGGCAACACCCTAGGGGGCACCTTGTTCCAGCGATCACGTCTTTCTTCTCACGATCATGCACCGCGAGACAAGTGAAAACAAGATGGCCGTGCCCACGAGCAACCGCATGGGTAAGTTGGCGAGCCGCGACCACGCAGAAAATACCGCGAACGGGCAGGAAAAAAACTTCCGCATCTTCGCGATATTTCCGCGGGTTTGCGGAGATTTTTAACATTTTCGCAATCATTTGCGAAAGTGGATTTCGCAAATTCCGCCCACCCCTAGATATTTCTCTAGAACTTGCAAACTGCTCACTATTCCACCTCGAGCCCCCCGGGCCCAGTCCCTCACCATAACGAAGCTAGTTGAAGGGGGTACCGAGCATTCTAAGCAAAATCTGAAAACAATAAAATGCATAAAATATATTTTAAACAGTATTGTTAAACATTTTTGTCAGTTCCCGGCATTGTGTTTGATAGAAAAAGGTGCTTTCAGATCTGACAAAACATTTTTTTTCAGAGCTGGAATTGGATTTATTAGACCTATTTTCCCTCCTCTCCCTCGGTACACGCCACTTTTCTAAATCCGAATCCTATGTTTAAATCTCGATTAAAATTCTAGTGAACTTTGTTGTATCTGGATTGCACATTTTATGTTATCGTATAAAAATGCTGATCTATAAAGGATACATTAAATTACACAGAGTGACACCGATATGACCAGCCATGTAGGGTAACAAACGTCCTTTGTGAAATGCAGGCACATAAGGGCAGTATCGTGATGAACTGAGACAGCACCGCTCAGAAGCAGAAAGAGGTAAATCTTGTTGACTGTTTCCGAGCTGCACTATTGGTAAATAAAGTGCTAACTAAGGGAAATGTGGGGTTAAGTGAAATATCTTTACGTTCTGCAAGCTCATAAAGGGACTGGGCTCTGCGCTGCGCCAAGAAACCCCATCAAGATACGGTCCCAGCTATAAGCGCGAATGTGTAAGCAACGCAGCTAGCGCCTTCTTGTATGTGAGTGAGCAGTCCCAGGGCCGGCGGAATCCGTGCACTTTGACCAACCATGATGAATCTTTTTGCTGCCGTGTCAAGTGAAAGATAGTTAATTGGGTGAAGCTGTACAGCAAGCTATGGGCATGGTATAGGGTTACCGCCTGACAGCTGAGTGTCAGCGGAAGTCAGCCAAGTGTGGCTGAGAGACAGAGGGCTGCCACAAAGTGCACGCGGACAAAGGCGCCGTTGCCGGGGAAGAGATGAAGCGTCGTTTTCATCTCACGCTCTTTCTAATGGCCCCCGGCGCTTTAAGATTCTCCATGTTGTTTTCTGTTAACGCTTTTTATTCAAATTATTGCGAGAAAGATGCAAATGGTCGTAACGTTGAATATTAATGTACTTTGTTTACATCAGCCATTTGGGCTTTAGACCTAAGCAGGGAATACGTTGTATCAAACTTTCGTACCTTGGATTTTTTTTACGTTGGACGCACCGACGCGGTCTCTATTCTAAATGGCTGTTGTCACATCCAGGGTGGAGCACGAAGGCGGCACGTTTACTGAATGCAACAATCACTTACACTTCGGAAAGTAGTTTGCATTTATCTTTTTAGGAGGTGTAGAACGTTGCAATAAGGCACAAATGTTTATGTTTACATTTTTTATAAAGCGCCTGGCTGCCCGAAGGCTTCCCCGAGCTGGTGAGCGCTGTGCTGAGAGCTAAGACCATATGTAAATGAACGGGGAAATCAGGTCTTTAGGTTTTTCCTGGAGGGGATTCTTTGGGCAGTGGTCTGAGGTTGAGTGGGAGGGCATTCCACAGTCTCGGTGCCATATGCGGCTGCCCGCGGCCCCCGCAGGGGGCCACCCTAAACGGGCGGCCACCCTTAGTCACATTTGGGCACTTCCCCAACCCCACTAGTACGGGGGACTATAGGAGGAGTCCCCTGGCCAGACACGTCACTTCCGGCACGAAGAGGAGGGGGAGGTATTTATGCCTCCCCCGGCCATCTTGGCGTCCTCTTTGCGCCGGACACGCCGTCTCCCACCCTACCGCTTACCCGGCGTGGGGTTGGCAGGCGAAGTACATAGGATGTTGTAATGTTTTTCTTTGTAGTTGCAGGCGGAGTTACAGGGCGATCTGGAAGCATATGGGTAGAGAATGGTTACCTCTGCAAGAGCACAATAGGGGTGCCAGAGCCAAATCACAGGAACCTCGTGTGGAGGGTCCTGGAACAACTACGTCGGCGCCCCGTTAGTCCTTCGGGCGCTTGTGGGCCTGAACAACCGGGGGTTTGCCTTGCTACGCTCCGCCCTGAAAGGGGCGTGAGTAATAAGGGACCAATGTGTCACAATATTCCAGTAAGGGGATCACCCGTGATCCAGTAAGGGGATCACCCCCCATAAGGGTAGCACTGATGGGTTTCTCCACAGGTTTATACAGCTGCCTGCCCTTGGATCGCCCGTAAGATAACGTAGGCCGGTTACAGGCCTAGGGGCACGGGGGCAGTAAGGTACGTAGGGCACCGGAGACCTAGAACAAACGGACACCACACCAGCTGAAGACCCCGCCCCGAGCGAGCGGCATCATTTATTTGGCCCCGCAGGCCACGCCTGGCCTGCAGATGAAGTGGGGTGGTCATAGCCTAACAGCTAGACCGTCAGACATTACATCCCTATCCAACTTGGTCTAAAAAAACCCTACCGCATAAAACAAACACAATTACAATCAGTCTGTAGGAGAGAACACCACACATGTAGAGTTACTTGCGTGCCCTTCGTCCGCCGCCTCGGGATGTTCTTAGCAGGCAAAGTCCTTCAGTCTTTGGCTGGGACAAGGATTGGGCCTCAGGTTGTATCTTCTCGGCGAGCTCCGCAGCTGCGGACTGGTGGGAGGTCCGCCTTCTGGGGCAGAGCTGGCCGTCGGTGCCGGGATATTCCCCGTGGCCCTTGATGGAGATGTATGCGGGCTCTCTGTTGGCCCTCCCGTGGGATTCACGGGGTGTTCTTGGGGTACTTCCTTGAACCACGAGACGTTGCGTGACACCTCTTCTCCTCCCTTTTGGGCGGTGACCATAGTCCCATGATTCGCAGTGACTGTCCAAGGTCCCGGTTCATAGTTGGTCCTGAATTTTCCTCCGGGGCGGCGGTCTCTTATGAGAACGGTGGCCCCTGTCCTTTCTGTCGCCCGCCGGCGTTGGCTTGCACGTTCATTTTGGCGGGTCCTTCGGTCTTGCGTTTCCTCCCCCATCAGCGGGGGCGGCGCCCAGCCTGGGCAGGTTGGAAGTAAGTCTCTTCGTGGGCCGTGGAGCATCAGGGCCCACGGACTCCTCTGGGTGGTGCAGTGTGGAGAGCTTCGGTATTCCCGCAGGAATTCATGGAGTCGCTTCTCCGGATCGGCATGTTCGGCGCCCGCGATACGGAACACCTTGTTTAACGTGCGCATAAAGCGTTCTACGTCTCCGTTGGCCTGCGGCCACTGGGGGGTGATCCGTCGGTGACGTATTCCTCTTTGCTGTATGAAAGTGGCAAACTCCACTCCTTGGAAAGGTGGTCCGTTGTCGCTACGGATTTCCTCCGGATGCCCGAACATGGCAAATGTCTTCTCCAGTACCGGAGCCACATGGACGAAAGACGTGGATGCTACTAGCTCGACTATGGGGTACTTCGAGAAGGCATCCACCAGCACGAGGGAGTGCTTCCCTCCGGGGAAACTCCCGAAGTCCATGCTTACCCGTGACCACGGGACCGTGCATGGGTCCTCTGTGATCACTGGCGTGGGTCGTTCCATGCCGCCAGTCAATTGGCACAGGGGGCACCGTCTCACGTATTCCTCCACCATGCTCTCCAGCTCAGGGAACCAGACCTTCTCCCTCATCCTGGCTTTCATTCTGGTGACTCCTTGATGCCCTCCATGGGCCAACTGTGTTGCCTTCTGTCGTAATGCCTGAGGTATAACGAGGCGCGGCCCTCGGAGGAGGATTCCGTCAGGGGTGGCACTGAGTTCATGTCTGATCTGCCACATTTTTGCCGTCTGTTCTCATTCTTCAGGGCCCCATGAGTTGGCTTGCCGCAGATAGTGCGTCCATGACCCCTCTTGTACCGCTTTCAGCATTCTGGTGTACACTCCGTCTGTGACGGCTGCTTCCTTCCAGGGTCATATTCAGTGGGCATGCCGCTGTAGATACCAGGTGCACATACTGTTCAGTTTCGTCGGCGTCCCCTTGGGTGACCATCTTGTCCGGATGTCTTGACAGAAAATCAGCCGGGTTCTTGGCTCCGGGGCGATACACCACTTCCATTTCATAAGGTTGTAGCTGGACTGCCCACCTCTCGATGCGCGGCGGGGGATTGGGCGCGGTTCCTTTGAAGAGCGGCATGAGAGGCTGGTGATCAGTCACCATCGTGAATGGTTGACCTTTGAGGTAGAGGTGGAAGTGGTGGCAGGCCCACTTGATGGCCAGCGCTTCTCGCTCTATTTGGGCACACTGCGATTCGGTGGGCGTGAGGGACTTGCTGGCGAACGACAGGGCGGCCCACCGGCCCGGCTCTCGTTCCTGTGCCAACATGGCACCAAGCCCTACAGGGCTGGCATCGACCAAGACTTCCGTCCGCTTCGTGGGGTCGAAGTATGCGAGCGTGGCTTCTCCGAGGAGGGCATCTTTTATGCCTTGGAACGCTTCTTCCTCCTTCTGTCCCCACTGCCACTTTGCGTCCGACTTGGTGAGCGCCCGGAGCGGTTCCGCCCACGTGGCCAGTCCGGGGATAAACCTCCCGCAGTACGTTGCCATTCCTAGAAAGCTGTGCACCTCTGTTGGCGTGGTGGGCACGGGTGCATCTCGGATCGTCTGAGACTTCCGGGGGTCTACCTGGATGCCTTCCTGATTGAATACATAACCAAAAACTCCAAGGACGGTTGGAAGAACTGGCACTTGTCTTTATGTAGGGTGGCCCCGTGTTCTTGGAGGCATGCCAGGGTGTTGCGGAGGTGTCTGTAGTGGTCTGCCGCTGTTGCTGAGTGGATAAGAATATCATCACTTACGTTTAGCACGCCAGGTAGTCCCGACAGCATCTCTCGTATGGTATTCTGGAAGACTTCTGCCGCGGAGGATATTCCAAAGTTAAGTCTCTTGTACCTCTGGAGCCCCAGATGAGTGCTGAATGTTGTAATGTAGCGGCTCTCTTTGGCCAGCGGGAGTTGGTGATACCCCGCGTTGAGGTCGATCTTCGAGAACCATTTTGACGCATTTACGTCTGCGATGATGTCATCCATTGTCGGCCTAATATGCCGCTCCCTTCTTATGGCCTTATTGGGTAGCCTCATGTCGATACAGAGTCGTATCGCTCCTGGTTGCTTCGGCTTCTCTGTGATGACCATTGGGGACACCCAGGGTGTTGGTCCGGATACTTTTTCGATAACACCCAGTTTCTCTAGGTTGTCTAGCTCTTTCTCCACCAACGGTCGCAGATGAAAAGGGATTCTTCTGTGCCTCAGCGCGACGGGCGTAACCGCCTTGTCAATGTGCAACTTGACTGGGTCACACTTGATGCGCCCGAGGCCTCGAAACAACTCAGGGAACTGGTTGAGCAGCTCTTCTACTTGGTGGGTCTGTACCCTTCTGGTGAAAGAGATGAGCCCCAGGTCCTCTGCAGTGTGGCTGCTTCTGAGGGTATCTGCTTCTCTGTCAATGACATGGATCATTGTCAGTACCTCCAGGTCGTCGGCTTTGACGGGGACCGTAATTTTCCCTTTTAGAGGCAGGGGCATGTCGGCTCCATAGGCGTATATTCTTGTCTTGGACGGCTATACCGGTGGGCAAGGCTTGAGGCGTAGGTACTGTTGAAGGCCCATCACGTTTACGGTGGCCCCCGTATCGATAACAGCTTGCACTTCCGTCCCTGCCACCTGTACCACGCATGTCGGCTGGGGCCGGCGGCGTAACTTGAGTTCCCGCGCAAAGGAGATCAGGTGTACTTCCTCTTCGTCATCGCTCGATGACTCTTCACTTATTTCTTGATACCTCCTCCCTCTTCTCTTTAGATCATGCTGGGGTCTTCCTTCTGTCACGGACAGTTGTCGAATCGCCTTTGTCGGCGGTCTTCGGCTCCGAAACTCTCGGCCTCTGGTGCGCCTCCGGCACACGGATGCGAAATGGTTGGGAATTCCGCAGTTGGTGCACGTCTTTCCTTGCGCGGGGCAGTCCTTCACCGCATGTGGCTCGTGGCCGCAGTACCCACACTTTTGTTTCGACCCTTCTGGTGGCGCACTCCTCGATGAATCTGCTCGTGGTTTGGCGCGGACGGCGTCCGCCCGTTCCGTCTTGATGGGCTCGGTTCGCCCTGGGGGCTTGACGAGAGCCTGCTCCATCTCGTTGGCTCTGGCTGCGGACAGGTCATGTGACCTTGCCAGTACCATCATGTCCTCCAGCGCGATGTTCGGTTGGCGAAGGATCGGCCCCCGTAGTGTCTTGTCCCGACACCCTTGTATTAACTGTGCGCGTATTTCTTTTGGCTGGTCGTCCTCTGTGCATGTACTAGCAAGCGCACGCAGCCGGGCATAGAATACGTCCATTGACTCACCCTCTCGTTGTCGGGCCTGGCGCAATTTAAACCGCTCGAAATCTAGGTTGAGCTGTGGGTCGAAATGTGCATCGAGGGCGGCAACCGCCGCATTGTAGTCAGCGGCTGCTCCCGTGTTGGGGAGGTGTTTGAACAACTTGAATACCTCATCTCCTGCATAGTGTAGGAGCAGGGATCTTTTTATGGCGTCGTCCGTCTCCATGGTCACGATGAAGTAGTTATTTAGGCGCTCTATCCATATCTTCCAGCGGGGCGACGCTGTTGCTGGGTCTTCTAGTTCGCTGAATGGGGGTAGGACCCCCGATGCCGCGTGTTGGAACGGGACGTGGGCTGGCGCCACCGCTGGGCCTGGCGCAGCTCCCTGGCCTGGTGCGACCGCTTGGTTATTGTTGCTCATCGTGCGCGCCGCTGGTAACTGCCTTGGCTTTTGGGGCAGGTAGCGTGGGGCTGGTAGCGTGCTTCCTCTCCCTGTTTCTCCGGGCCTTGAGTGCTTGTGCTCGGGTAGCAATGGGGCCTCTCCTATGGGTGTGTCAGGGGCCCGTGTGCCTGCTCCCTCTGCTCCCCTCACGAATGTCTCGGCCTGATTCCCCCTGTAGGTTTCGTTTTCTTTTCCTTTTCCCTCTTGTTGTTAATTCTATTGCATTTCTCCTCAATTGTATTGCCAAAGGCTTGTTTGAAGTCCTTATCCTGCTCGTGGGGTGAAGGAAGGCACTCAACACTCCTCAGCACTCACGTGGTCGGCCGGTCCGCGTGGTCACAGGCCGCTACCTCGTCCCAGCGCACGTGCGCATGGGATGCCTGCCGGTACAGAAGCCTGCAGATGCAGCGGAGCTCAGCTGCCGGTGCGCGCGATGGCGTCCGCCCCCACCCTCGTCGCCAGTGTAACGTAGGCCGGTTACAGGCCTAGGGGCACGGGGGCAGTAAGGCGCGTAGGGCGGCGGAGACCTAGAACAAACGGACACCACACCAGTACTCCGGCTGAAGACCCCGCCCCCGAGCGAGCGGCCTCATTTATTTGGCCTCGCAGGCCACGCCTGGCCTGCGGATGATGTGGGGTGGTCATAGCCTAACAGCTAGACCATCAGACATTACACTCATCTTGCCTGATTGTCCTCAGGAGCCGGAGGTGGGAGGCTCTTAGGTGTCTGATGGGAGTGTACATTGAGATCATTTGTCTGAGCTTTAGTGGACCTCTTTTATTAATGGCCCTATGACCAATACAGAGGGATTTGAACTTAATTCTGGCTTCGATCGGAAGCCAGTGGAGCTGTTTGAGGGAATCTTTTATTTATACGTGTCGTGGGACTTTTTATAAGAGCCTTGCTGCCGTATTTTGCATCACCTAGAGTCTCTTTATTCTATATATTGGTGTAAGGGAGTTTATTTATTTTTATTTTTATTTTAAAAGTTTTATATAGCGCTAGCTTGACCCGTAGGTATCAGAGCGCTTTACATACATACTGTACAGAAAAAAAAATGGAAAGATGGATTTTCAGGTCCCTTTTGAAACAGGAGAAGGAGGGGTTGCATCTGAGGACTCTAGGGAGAGCGTTCCACAACCTGGGAGCGTTGCCAGAGAACGATCGGTATTGTGTGGTTTTCTTTCTCAGTTTCGGAGGAATAAGAAGGAGTGAGTTGGAGCTTCTCAGCGTTCTGGATTGACCTGCTCTTACCAGTTTGTTGTTCAGGTAGTTAGGGGCCAGAGAGTGAAGGGTTTTGTGTGTGATGCAGGCCAGTTTGTAGATACACCTCCCTTCGATGGGAAGCCAGTTGAGGGAGTTGAGAGCTGGAGTGATGTGTTCAAATCTTTTTACTCCAGATATAAGTCGAGCGGCCATGTTCAACACTGCCTTGAGAGGGGCTAGGTGAGCTTTTGGAGTCCCTGTTAGGATGGCGTTCCCGTAGTTGATTTTAGAGAGAACTAGGGATTGGACTACTGTCTTGAGGTCATCATGGGGAAGAAAAGGTTTCAATTTCTTGAGGTGTTTTAGAGAGAAAAGAGCACTTTTTGCAGAGTTTTTGATGTGGGTCTCCATAGATAAGTTCTTGTCAAGGGTGATGCCTAGAGACTTAACTGAGTCGGATAGGACGATGGGGCAGTTTAGGGCGAGCAGATTCTTGAGCCACTCTTGGATTGGACGATGGTTGCTTTTTGGAGAGAATAGGATTAGTTCTGTTTTCTCTGGGTTGAGTTTTAAGTGGTTAGCGTTGAACCAAGTTTGGATCTCGGTTAGAGTGGCATTGAGGTGTTGGATGTCGCTGGGAGACTTGATTTTGAAATAGATTTGGGTGTCGTCAGCGTAAAGGTGGTAATTCACTTCGGCTTTTTTCAAGATGATTGTGAGGGGCTCCATGAAAAGATTGAAGAGGGCCGGGGAGAGGATCGAGCCTTGCGGGACCCCAAGTGTGACATTTTGGTTGGCTTCGAGAGACAGGAGTTGATTTTAATTTGTTGCGAGTGGTGTTGAAGGAAGGAGGTGAACCATTTTAGTACTGTGCCATTGATGCCGGAGCGCTTCAACAGGGTCTCCAGAAGCGCTGGATGATTTACTGTGTCGAATGCCGCAGATAGGTCGATAAGGATGAGTAGGCAGGCATCACCTTGATCTAAAGCCTTGTGAAGATCGTCAGAGACGTTGAGCATAGCTGTTTCCGTGCTACAGCCTTTCCTGAATCCAGATTGAAAGGTGTCAAGGAGGTTGAACTCATCAATGTGTTTGTTGAGTTGGTGGAGAACGCATTTCTCCAATGTTTTTGCAAGGAATGGGAGGTTGGAGATAGGTCTGAGGTTGTTGAGATCATTAGGGTCGGCCCCTGGTTTTTTGAGAATGGGTGTGATTTGTCCAAGTTGAAGGGAGTTTTGGACACAGCCTGAGGTGAGAGAGGCGTTGATGATTCTTGTCCAGAAAGGGGAAATGGTGTGGTTGAGTTATTTTATGAATGTGGATGGGATGGGGTCCATAGTGTGGGAGGAAGGTTTTAGGTTAGAAATTATACTGAAGACCTCATTTTCCGACATTAGCTCAAAGTCGGACCAATGCGCATTGTTTTTTAGCTGGGGGCAGGCCTGGTAGTTCTTGTTGAGAACTCTTTCTGAATGGTCAAGGGTGGTTAAAGGGGGGCAGGTTAAGAGGGAAGGAGGGTTAGAGGTTTGGATGAAGGATTGATCCATTTTTGAGACTTTATTAGTGAAGAAGGTGGCAATTTCTTCACAACGCTCATTGGTGGCTTTGATTTCTTGAGAGGGAGTGCAGTTTGTTTGGCTTTTGACAATGTTGAAGAGTTCTCTCGGTCTGTTTTTCGCCAGATCTAGTTGGCTGCGGAAGAAAGACGCCTTTTCACTGAAAATGAGTTTTTTGTATGCTTGCCGAGCAGATCTAAGTTGCGCGAGGTGTAAGGTCGAGGGGTTTAGTCTCCAAGACCTCTCCGTTTGTCTGAGTTGACGCCTTTCCTCATTCAGATTTACGTTAAACCAGGGTTTAGATTTGGTTTGCCTCAATTGTTTGAGTTTGAGAGGAGCTACTTGGTCTAGAACCTCTGTCATTTTTGAGTTAAAGTGTGTAGTGAGGTCATCGGCCGTCAATGATGAGGGTTGGAGTTGAAGATGGGCTTGAATCCTGGATTCAAGTTCAGATAAAGGGACTTCTTTGATATTCCTGGTCCGGTGTTTAGGTTTGTCATCACGAATAGGTTGGTGGAAGACAAGTGCATCAATCTTGAACAGAATGAGGTGGTGATCGGACCAGTCAATGGGAGAAATCGCTCTCAGAGAGACTAGATCAATGTTGGTAATGATCGCATCCAGTGTTGCACCTTTGATGTGAGTTGGTTTATTGCAGAGTTGTATGAGGTTATATATTTCAAGTAGGTTGGATAGGTTCTGGGCAGTGGAGTCTTCTGGGTCGTTCCAGTGGATATTGAGGTCACCCAGGAACGCGTCTTTAGTGTCTGTCATGGAGAACCGTGATATAGGGTCTGTTAGTTCTTCTGGGAAAAGGGTACGCTCTCCAGGAGGATGGTAGATGGTGTGGAATTTGATGGGTGAGGTGCGCTTGGCAGTGAGTTCAACACCCAGGTATTCAAACGATAGGTATTCTGCAGGTTTAAGTTTGGTAATCTGAATTCCTGCCTTGTGAATGATGGCTAGTCCTCCCCCAGTTTTGATCGGTCTGTCTTGTCTGATGATGGTGTACCCTGGGGGGGTGAGAATGTCAAGAATGGGGATGGAGTGGACATTGAGCCAGGATTCAGTGAGGAAAGCGATGTCAATATCTTCAGCGAGTAGAGCTTCAGCAATGTCTGTGGCGTGTTGTGCTGCTGATCTGCAGTTGAGGAGCATGCAAGAGAGAGGAAGGAGAGCCTCGGTGATGGGGGGAGTAAGGTGGATAGAGGAGTACTGAGCAGGAGGTTTCGGAGAGTGAATATTTTTAGGGATTCTGTTAGTGCCGATAATAACAGGGATGGGGAAAGGGGTTGGCTTCTGGCTTAAAGCGAGGTAAGAGTCGTTGATCTCATCATGCTTCGGTATCGAAAAGGGTTGGCGATCCCGATTGGGTCGAAGTGCCTGACTCGCTGATGGGCTGGAGGGACGAGGGGTGCACTGTGGTTGCAAGGGAGCGGTATTGGGTGGGGTGGGGGGAAATCTACCCGGTGCGAGGGAGCACGGCAGCTTGGTCCTGTTGAGGAGATCTTGTTGTAAGTACAGGAAATCAGCAGCAAGGGAGTTAATTTTCAGCTCCATTCTGTTCAGTTGCTGTGCTATTGAGCTGAAAAAGTTTAAGGTTTTAGGCAGGGGCCGAGAATGGTTTGGGTCTTTGGAGGGAGAGTGAACAGGGGTCGGGGATAGGACAAAATCTGTGGGATTAGGAGAGGTTGGACGTGGGGAGCCGGATTAGTAATGCTCCCATTCAAGGAGTTCAAAGGAGGAGTAGAGGGTCTACTGTCCAAGTGAGGAGGGAGAGAAATTCTAGGTAAGAAGTCAGAGTGCTGGGGAATGTCAATGAGATTAGCGGTGGAGGCAGGTTGTGTAAGTGGGTGTGCGATGGCGCAGGGGGAGCGTGTAGTGATAATCAGGGGTTACGTGTTTGTTGGTTTGGTGACGACGTTGGGCATTGGGATGTCACGGGGGTTGTCAGTGAGGTAAGCGGTGGGGACCGGTTGTGTCTGTGGATGTGGGACATCGGAGGGGGGGGTGCAGTGGTAGAAGGGGGGAGAGTGACCACTGGATTGGAGATGACATTGGACATGGGGGAAGTAAGGTTCGGGGGATAAGGGTCTGTGTTGGAGGAAGAGGTAGTTTGTGAGGAAGGGTTCAGATTATCAGGGGTCGAGCGGAGAGTGCCTGTGGGGATTTCGGTTGCGGGAGGGCAGAGGTTAGAGTCTGAGCTGTCAAGATCTAGATCGGTCTTGTGGTGTTTGTTAATTGTGAGTTTGTTGTTCCTGGTGTGCTCAGTAGATGTAATAGTTGTGGGTGTTTGGCGGCGGAGAGTAATGATAGGGGTAGTGTGATTATAGTGAGTGATGGTGGATGTCCATGAGTTGAAGAGAGGATCTTCAGGGCAGGGAGATTGGATCAGTTCCACGTTATTAGTAAGGGTGATGGTGGGTTGGGGAGATATGGTTTGATGGCTCAGTTGAGTTAACGAGGAAAGAAGTGTGGGAAAGTGGCGGTCAAAAGTGGTGAGGTGCGGGTCGGTGGCCTGTATGAGAATGGTTCCAGTTCTTTAGATTCCAGTTCTGTAGTTACCATAGAGTTACCATAGTCCAGGCGAGACGCTATAAGAGATTGGATGACAGTTTTTCTTAAGTGATCCGGGATCCGTTCGATAATCTTCCTAATCATTCTGAGTAATGTAAAACATGTTCTGGACAATTTTTTGATTTGATTGTCCATTGTGAGCGTACCCTCCAGCCAGATACCTAGATTTATTATAATAGGTTTGGGATCAGGAGGGCTGCCCATGTCATTTGGCCAGTGAATCAGGTATCTGTGTACAGTAGGGTTCCCAGTATCATGAGCTCCATCTTTTCTCCGTTTATTTTCAAGTGATTATTTGACATCCAATTGGCCACCTTCTCCAAACAGGGACTCAGCTGTTGGTTTCCTGAATTAGGGCCCTTAGTCAGAGACATGGCCAATGGTTGTTATCTCCGTACAGCTGATATATTGAACTCCTGCACTATATTGGCGAGCTGTTGTACATAAATATTAAATAGGGTAGGGCTGGGTGACAAACCCTGTGGAACACCTCAAATAGTTGGCAAGCAGTCTGAGAAGCAATCCTGTTCCACCACTTGATAGGATCTATCTTCCAAGAATAGGTTAGCCAATCCATGGCTTTGTTCTGGAATCCTACTTCCCTTAGCCTGTCCTTTAGGATGGCATGATAGACGGTGTCAAAAGCTGCGCTTACATCTAGTAGAAGAATGGCGGCTGACCCTCCATTGTCTAATAGAGCCTTAAGCTTCTCTGTGACCACCAGTAATGCAGCCTCTGTGCTATAAGACGCACAAAAGCCCATCTGGAATGAGTGAAGGATGTCATTAGCTTAAAAAAAATTGGTTAATGTTTTATTTACGTGTTTCTCCAGGAGTTTGCAGAGGAACTGCAATAATGAAATAGGCTGCAGATTGGTGAATATTGCTGAGTCAAGATTGGCTTTTTTTTAACAAGGGTCTGATAAATGCATGCTTTCAAAGTTTTGGAACCAGCATAATGTGTAATGAGTGGTTAAGTAATCCCTTTATAGATGCCAAAATTATGTCCATTGCTTTATCTAGGACATGCAGAGGAGCTGGGTCCAGGGGGGATCCAGATTTAGTAGTTTTAATTAGATTGAGAATATTCTCTTCCTTAGGCCTGGGGAATTGAGCTAACATTGGAGATGAGGGTAACTCTCTAACCTTAAATTCCTTATCTGGAGCTGATTCAATGTCGATCGGGAACTGGTCATTTATATTGGTCACCTTTTTATGGAAGAAAGATGCTATGTCATTGCATCTTTCTTTTGTGGCAAGAGAAGTAATGTTGCTTTCGTGAGGGTTGGTCAACGTTTTGACCACTCTGAATAATCCCTTTGGGGAGTTTGAAGCCTAGTTAATTTTATCTCCACAGTATTTAGCTCTCGCTATCTTCATTTCATTGTGATATGACCTAATTGTGGATTTATATTGAGTTTTGAAGGCAGGGTCATACTTCTTCCTCCACAGTCTTTCTAGTTTTTTACATTATTTTTTCGGTAAAATGAGATGGTCATTGTACCACGGGGCGTTTTTAATATGTGTTTTGCTATTGGTGATTTTCATAAGGATGCATACATCTAACGGCTGGGTAGACCAGCTCTCCCATTGCTGATAATCCTCTTCTAGGTTTCCAGCAAAATTGGGGATATTATCCCTCAAAACTGCTCTCCAAGTTTGGGGACTAGCTTGGGCCAGCTTCTCGTAGCGATTGTCTGGACCCTAACCTTGGTTTGCTGGACGGGTTTAGGTAGCTTGAAGGGAATAAGAAAATGGTCAGACCCGGGCACTGGGATTGTTTTGGATAATGTGGTCTTGGGGTCATTAGAGAAAATAGGATCCAATATGTGCCATTTTACTTGTGTAGGTGTAAACACATGTTGGGTTAATTGTAGTGCCTCAAGGTCACCCTACAGCCTTCTAATGGTGGAGGTGTCTTGTGCATCGAAGTGCAGGTTGAAGTCCCCTAGTATTGTCATGTGGGTTTTTTCTAATGCAAGACAGGTTAATGAGTCTGGTATTGCCACCGGGAATCTGGCGCTAGCACCTGGAGGCCTATAGATATGTATCCCTGAGAAAGTGCGAGTGGTGGTGAGTGTGATGTGAAACTGAAAGCTTTCCCACTCCGGGAGAGTAAACAGGGAGAAATACATTTGAACTAATCTTTTAGAATAATACAGTGGCGGCTCCCCTATTGGGGAGTGGGGGGTGTCGACGCACTGCTTTCTCGCAATGTGAGAAGGCAGAAAAATAAATGGTCAAAAAACAACCATTTTATCTTTCTGCTTCTCGCACTGCGAGAGGCAGAAGTGCCTCGTTGGGGTCGGGCATGTGGGTGGTCTTGCTCGAGGGCAGTGGGGAGTGACTTTGCCCACTGTTGCGGGTACTGACTGTTTGGTTGGCCCCCCTGGGCCGACCAACCCAGTCATGCGCACTCTCCCTTTTTCTCTATGTAGGGTGCTGCATGCAGCCTACAGAGTCAAAATGGCCCGGCTGGGGCGCTCTCTGCTGCGCATCACCAATCACAATGCTACCATTGTAGCGTTGTGATTGGCTGAGGGCCGGGGAAGGAGGCTGCCTGCTGGCTGCTTCCTATTCCTGCAGAAAAGCAGCGGGAACACGGCGGGACCCGGCTGCACCATCGCCACACTGGCCAGGAGCAGAGGCGGCGCCGGCGGTAAGGTAGGTTAGTTAAGGTTTTTTAAAATTATTGTTATTATTCAACACCTGCGTGGCCGCGCCACCCCTCCCTCCCACGAGCATGCCGGCCGTGGTTGACCAACTCCCACACAGGGCTAGCAAGAGTGAGCATCTACGGAAAATACCAACACATACGAAGATAACCAGAGTGATAATCTACGCAACATAGAATCTCACTGTAGGAGAGTAGGATCTGCTTCACATGTTTACCCCCACTTTTTGCTGGTGTTTCACTGTTTTTCGACTTTAGTCTGGATGGGACCCTGCTAATCAGGGCTCCAGCCTAGCTGCTTCCTCTGTAATATGATTCCATGTACTTTAGGTACAGTTCAGATTGGATCTCAGGTGCCCTTATAAGTCCCTAGCATATGGTATACTATGTACCCAGGGCATAGGTACCCCAGATGCCTACTGTTAAACGGTAGCGGCAGTTTCAGTCGATAACCCTTCAAGTATTGCCCGGCGGTAATCGCCTCTCATACCATTCGATAATTTACCAATGAAAGAGGCAGGCGCCGGAGACTGGAAGGCAGGCAACAAAGTTTTTATTCCGTCGGAGCAGAACACATCAGATCAGACAGCAAGGTATCGTCACGAGGTGCTCTAACTGCATCTCTGAGGCCTGGCCTCTTATACACAGGTTTATGACTTTATTGCAGAGTTATCATACATGGCACATTCTTGAGATTGTCTTGGAACATGAAAGAACATCCTCGGAATCCCCACTTCGAGCTCGTTCCCACACATATCTACAGTGGAAGTCCCCACCCCATCCACAGTAGGAGATGGCTATCACACAGCTGGACATTCCGCCAATTCCCGGGGGTGTGTGCGACCGGCCGGGTCTCAGGGGGTAGGGGCTTTTGATCTACTGTAATCCCTTTGATGTGGGGTGTTTCCCTTACAGTAGGGGCAATAAACTGCATCCGCAGGGCTAGGTGATGGCCTGGGATCGATTCGGACAATGGGGCGCAGAGGAAGGGGGTTATCAAAAGAGATGCATGACCATGTATGGGATGTCGGTCAGGCGTAGGATGTGGTTCCATGGCAGGGTCGCGCAGAAGGAGAGGGTTTATGGCCCGTGTATGAGAGAGCGGGGGTGGCCGGCGCGCGGGGGATGCTTGCAGCGCCAGGGGAACGCGCTGGCGATCGACAATGAGCGGGGGAGAGAGTGGGGTGCCTAAAATGGCGGCCGTGCGTTCGCTGTGTGTGGCGCTGGGGAGAGGCAAGATGGCGCAGATAATGTTCAGTTATAAGCTAAATTTCCACAGTCCTCCCTTTTAACATATCTCGCCAGCTTGCCTGGCCGACATTCACCTTCGTTAACCCTTCAGCTATAATATCGTTAATGTTTTTCATACATTTCTTAAAGATACAGAGTTTTTAGGGCAGGCAGGAGTAATCTGACACATTTGTACATAGTTACATACAGTTGATAAAGTAGGCGAGGAGGTAGTACATACAAAATTACATCAGCTGTGCCGCATGTCAGGCCCAGGGATAGGAGGAGGGGAGCTTGTTTGAGCACAAATAGGATACTGTAAAGCAAAAAAAATGTTTCTGGCAAAACAAGGGATATTTCGTACATTACTTAAGGCCCAGACTTCGTGTAGATCAAAAATAGTCAATATAGTCGTGTGCATGGCTGGTGTTGTATGAATGTCATTATACAAAGTTAGATTTTCTTAACTTCTCAGTGTACAGTCGGAAGTGATTGATGCAACATCATGAAAACTCAATAGGAAGATAGTTAATATAAAAAGGTGGTTGGGAGAGGATTTTCAACTTAACATGGGTTCTTCTTTCCAGTGTCCTATTATAAAGAGCCATCACTGGTAAGCTCTTATTGTTGTTCTTCTTTCGTTGGCACTGTTGAGCACCGGCGGTGGAGCTAAGGTCCAGCTCAAATCCAATTTCTCACGTGGCGGGGTGTGACCATTCGCTGTTCTCCGATCACAGTCCTGTTCCCTAACACAGTTCATCATAGGTACTTTGAGACAGGGTACCCGCTTTTTGTTCTTCTGTAGTTAGGTCAAATTCATAATCCATATAAAAGAGGGAGAGAGAGAGAAGGGTGTGACGTGCTTCGGGATGCCGAGGGAAGAGGGGGTGGAGTGGGATCGGATCAAAAATGCGGACCAAGGAGAGCAGAATCTTCCAGCACTGGGCCCATCAATCGGGCCCGACGGGTTGGGACTTCAGGCACGCTGGTCAGTGAGCAGGGGGCCTCGATGTAGCCCTTCGTTCTATCGCTTATCATCCTGATAATGGTGCCTCGTCTCACGCCCTTTTTGCTTCGTTGCTTCCCCCTTGGTCGATGCCATAGATGTTCCATGGTCTGCAGCCAGGCTGTGCGTCACGTCCGACCCCTCTCTTCCGATGGCAGCACGTTATCTTTAAATGAGTACAAGAAACAAAATCTTAGAGAGTTGGCAGGGAAGATATTTACATACTTCATCCTCTCTCCCAACCACCGAGTAGTTGCGGACATGCTTTTATCGGTTGCTGTATGATTGATGTCTATTAACTCTGATGTTAGTGTGCGTGTTACTAATCTATTAATCATTGCTGTGGTGCAAGTTTCTGTGGGTGTCCCTGTCCATCGTCTGGTCTTCTAGGTGTCGATTCCTGCGCCCTATAATCGTTGCAGGAAGCCTGACATCTGTCAACCTTCTGGTCTATTAAAAATTCGAACCGGCTTCTCCGGTAGAGACTCGTTCATCTCAACACAAGTTTTGTTTAACCCCTTCAGTGCCCGCCCCTTTCCCCGCCCTGTGCCGGCCGTTGTATTAGCGGGCGGGGTCTATGACGAGCTGGACTCGTCATGGGCACAGCGCCACCGCGGCCCATGACGAGTCCAGCTCGTCATGGGCACTGAAGGGGTTAATACACATTTTCCTCCGAGGACTGCTAAGTTTATGAAAAAGTGCGAGGTGCTACTGTCATGCGTTCACGAGTATCCATTTCGGGGAGGAACATAAGCTAAACATTATTCTTGCTGGAGACAATAGGTAACCCTTATCAGTTTAGGCGATGTATTTTTTTTTTTAGAGAATAAGGTCATCAGTTGTTTTGTTCGAAATACTCTGAGACGGCTAGTATAGGGCTGGGGTTATTTTGGGAGAACGGGATGCTTTAGACATTCTATTTCGGGGTAATTGGGCGGGGGCAATTCTGGGCGGTGGAGATGGTGTTGTTAAAGCTCTAAAAACGAAAACCACTGACATATAGTCCCCGTGATGAGGGCCAGATTGGGAGACATCAGTCGTCTTACCTGTCCTTTCTTTCTCAGCCAATTAAGCTCAACATTTGCAGAAAGGAGAGGTAGTAACGTGATAAAGTATGGCGTTTTGTTTCTGTCAATTTGTTCGAACACCACCGTGTTTCAGGCCAATTATACACTTACCGAAGAGGTATGTGTCGTTAATTTATTTAAAAAAGAAAGAGGGTAAGAAAGCCTTTAGAGAGGGAGGGAGAGAGAGAGAGAGTGAGAGAGAGAGAGAGAGAGAGAGAGAGAGAGAGAGAGAGAGAGAGAGAGAGAGGGAGAGAGAGTGAGAGTGAGACGTGTGCATCAAGTAGGCTATTTGGCATATGTACGACACAAAACGAGAGAGAGAGAGAGAGACATGGGTACGATAATAGGCCACTTGGTGCACACACAACATGGAGTAGCATGGGTCTGTTCTATGTAAGAAAACACAAGCGGGGAAAAGACATAAATTCGGTGATCACGTACACACAAATACCGGATAGGGTGTGACAGTACATGCATGAAGCGTAGAAACTTAAGACGGAGACTCAGGGCTACGTTGAGTATGGGGACCTCTCCTTTCCTGTCCTCTTTCCTATGCATGCTGCGTATTTTCAGTATTTTGTAGTTTATCTTGGGGGGGTGTCGGACCTTTTACTCTCCTCCCTTTGATCGATGGACGAGCACTTCAATCATACGGTGATGCTCTCTTCAAGTGACCCAAGCATGAAATGCATACACATTCATACCGTATAATCGTAGCACACACGCACAATCATACCATACAGTTTCTCATGTTCCCAATGGTGGTCTGCACTTTACGCACTATCCCACAACGTTTGTCTAAGTTTTTCCTGATATTGAACACGGTGCGGTCCATGTCCACTCCATTCTTCAGTCGGAACTTCGTCGTGACCTATAGAGGGGAAAAAGAGGGGAGGGGATGTGCAGTATTCAAAGTACCTTAGCGCGCGTAGACACGAAAAAGTTCTACTTACCACGTACCAGGCTAGCCGCAGGAGTGGGTAATACCACAGACCTATTATTCTTTTTGTCCGAGACAAAGATGCTCTATTTCATTCATCTCCTAAATTCGGGTTCCCTGGTCGTACATGCATTTCTCAATCGGTCGTGTATTATGGTGCAAGATACCATACCCTGCGTTCGGCATATACCTTAAGCTATAGTTGACCATCGATTTGACAACTCTTGGAAAAGGACAGGTGTGATGGGTACAAATTCCGTTAATCAAAAAGATTCAGGCGAATGGGGTCTGCATTATCTGTCTTCTTTTGCTTGGGAGTAACAATCATTTATTCAAAAGAAAAACCTTTACCAACCTAGATGATTTGTCATGACACTGATTCCGTAATTCCTTTTAAGAAGCCCTTTATTTAAAACAATGTCAGTATACAAAATACGGGCCTACAACCGCTATAGGCCGGCCACGGCGTGAGAGGCGTCGAGTATCACGAGCAACACTACTTTAGCAAAAATCGGTTCCCTCCCCGCCCCCCCCCGACCATCATGTGTGGAAGCATCGCATACATATCTCTTTTTAACACAAATGCCACGTGACTGGAACGCCACAAGGAGTTGTAGGCCTCTCCTACATCGGTGCCATTTTGGGGCGAGGTCGGGCCAGTGTACAGTCTAAGTCTTTCCATGAATTAGCTGTTGGACCAGAATTCCTTTCGGTAGTTCGAGAACTTTCGTTAGCGTCAGCTTGCGTCAGCATGGCGTCACCGCGATCTTGTAGCAATGCCGTGGTCCGTTCTTGGGGCGGGGCAGCAGGCGGGTTCTTCCGCCGACGTCTTGAATCAGTCTTTCTCACTGCACCAAGCGGAGGCAAGGTGGCTGCCGCCCGGGGCAAAGAACAATGGCGGCGGTTTGTCCTTACCGGAAGTCCGCGGGAGTCGAGTGCCAATGACTCCCGCAGAATCTGCAAAGCTGAGGGGGCGTTTTGTCAAGGGTGGGGCCCACGCCCAAGCAGACAAGCTTTCGAGTCCAGAACCGTCTCACAGTGGGCTAGGCCTGGATCCGAAGAACCGACCGCCGGAGTCCAAAGGCAGCAGCAGCAGCAGCTCTTCGGTACAGCCACCGGGGTGGGTCCAGTAGCAGCGACAGCAGCAGTTCGGATGGTATCGCCGCCGGGGCGGGTCCAGTAGTAGCAACAGCAGCAGTTCGGATGGTATCGCCACCGGGGCGGGTCCCCGATTACTTGGCTGCGGGGGCCCACTCCTCGCGTCGGGCGCTAGTGGCAATCCTGGTGAACCCGTGCTTGGGTGGTTGTCCGGCGGTCGAGTGCAGGGGCGCCAACTCAGCCGAACGGCGAATGAAGTGGCAGGGCGCAACTCGGCTGGCCGGCGAAAGAGACGGTTGGGGTGACCTCATCTGCTGGCGAGCCTCCACCTGGGGAGGTGGGGGAGGCCCGTCCGCGTCGCTTCCCCCCGCCAGGGCACCCTCCGTTATTGAAGGAAGAAGAGAATGGGAAGATCCGCACAGCGTGGGAGACTCCGCCTTGGCGCTGCCAGAGCTTCGGCGCTTCGTGCAGCCTCCGGCCTATTCGCACAGTCGTCCGCCACTGATGTCAATGGATTTTTGCATGGCTTTTATAGCCCAAAACCGACTAAAAGGACCGCCCAAAACAGGCCAATGTTGCAACTTCGAGGAAGGAGAGGCGAGGACGGTGTCACGTGGACGTAAATGCTTTGGGATGCAGGTCGCAGCAGACTGTCATGTAAATAGTTGTTTAAAACGTGTTTTAACCTGTTCATCTTGTCGGAATGTTGGTATACCTATAAGTTATTAAAAATGTTTAACCATACTACTTTGTTGGAGTGTTGTACATATTTGCAATCTAGTTAGTGTAATCGGAAAATGGCATTGTCCAATTGCGCGTGATCCTAGTCAAGTTCGGTGACGTTGATGGTGGGTATCAACAGACTTCCGGTTGTGTCTACTGGGCGGGGTGGGTGGTAGGGCAGACATGTTTAGGCAGCGAGAGCGATGGAGCCGGGCTACCTCGTGGCCGTCTTGACCGTGAGCTTGGTTCCTTCCCCTAGTACCATATATCCCACAAAGGGCTATTTCCTAGCGTTTCTTTAGTTTTGTAGGGTCAAAAAGGATCCCACCAGTGGCCACTGACTCTCGGGGTCCCCCTTTGTATATTTTATGCCATAGCTTGCTATAAACTACGGCGATTAGTTCATATTTAGTGAACATGTCCTTATTAGGGGTGCCTTCCAGTGGAGCCGGATGGTTCACCTCTAATAAGCGGTCCGGGCAGAACCAACTACCAATCAGTGGGGAGAAGATAGGCATGACGGGTTTCAACGGGGACAAGAGTCAGCACTACCTATCTTTTCACTGCTTGCAAAGAATAGACAGAATATCTCTATTCCTCGTTATTTGTAAGCAGAGAATACCTCCAAAGAACCAATATCGAACAACTAGTGTTCGGACAATCAATCAATCAATCAATCAATGGGGAGATAAAGATAGGCACGACGGGTTACAACGGGGACAAAAGTCTGCGTTACCTACCCTTCACTATTTGCAAAGACTAGACAGAATATTTCTATTCTACGTTATTTGCAAACAGAGAATATCTCAAAGAGCACTATTCTTCAAAACAATCAATGTTCGGACAATCAATCAGTGGGGAGATAAAGATAGGCACGACGGGTTACAACGGGGACAAAAGTCTGCGTTACCTACCCTTCACTATCTGCAAAGGGAGAGAGAGAGAGTATTTCTACTCCTCCCCGTTTGTAGACAGTGAATATCTCAAAGAGAACAATCAATGAGCAATACTAGTATTTCAAATAATCAATCAATTATTTCGCAATTTGTCGTGTTTCACGACCTTACCCGGACCACGTGGACAGTTTCTCGTCTTCCGCCTCCAGCGCCCGATCGTCCTCTACTTTCCGTATTTGCCGCGGCACTCCTGATGGTTCCCAGTCAGGACCGTAGATCACTCGAGAGAGGTCTGCTCGGAACCAGTGAAGTTCGGATGATCGGCTGCCAGACGAGGGTCTATCGGGCAGGAGCTCTCCCGATCGTTGCAGTTGTTCACTCTGTCGTCAGGACCTCTCCCACTGGATCCACGTGTCGCTGATGGGCCCCACGCTTGGGACGCCAATTGTTAAACGGTAGCGGCAGTTTCAGTCGATAACCCTTCAAGTATTGCCCGGCGGTAATCGCCTCTCATACCATTCGATAATTTACCAATGAAAGAGGCAGGCGCCGGAGACTGGAAGGCAGGAAACAAAGTTTTTATTCCGTCGGAGCAGAACACATCAGATCAGACAGCAAGGTATCGTCACGAGGTGCTCTAACTGCATCTCTGAGGCCTGGCCTCTTATACACAGGTTTATGACTTTATTGCAGAGTTATCATACATGGCACATTCTTGAGATTGTCTTGGAACATGAAAGAACATCCTCGGAATCCCCACTTCGAGCTCGTTCCCACACATATCTACAGTGGAAGTCCCCACCCCATCCACAGTAGGAGATGGCTATCACACAGCTGGACATTCCGCCAATTCCCGGGGGTGTGTGCGACCGGCCGGGTCTCAGGGGGTAGGGGCTTTTGATCTACTGTAATCCCTTTGATGTGGGGTGTTTCCCTTACAGTAGGGGCAATAAACTGCATCCGCAGGGCTAGGTGATGGCCTGGGATCGATTCGGACAATGGGGCGCAGAGGAAGGGGGTTATCAAAAGAGATGCATGACCATGTATGGGATGTCGGTCAGGCGTAGGATGTGGTTCCATGGCAGGGTCGCGCAGAAGGAGAGGGTTTATGGCCCGTGTATGAGAGAGCGGGGGTGGCCGGCGCGCGGGGGATGCTTGCAGCGCCAGGGGAACGCGCTGGCGATCGACAATGAGCGGGGGAGAGAGTGGGGTGCCTAAAATGGCGGCCGTGCGTTCGCTGTGCGTGGCGCTGGGGAGAGGCAAGATGGCGCAGATAATGTTCAGTTATAAGCTAAATTTCCACACTACCAGGGGCTGAAGCATGTATTATGCCACCGCTGGAAAGCCACCCAAAAAGACACCACAGGTCTGCTACTGCACCCTGGGTAAGGTGGTGCATGCACCCCTTACTGAGATATAGGTTCACTATATCTCACCCTATATACACACATATAAACCTATAAGTCATTCTTATGGCAGGCCTTATCAATCCTGAAGGCAGAGTGCTTGGTTTATATGTGAGAGGGTGCCTCTGCATGAGCAGAGCCCCTCTGCAGCATTTGGAGACCATCTCTGATGCTGTTTGTAGTGCAGCCTGACCATATACTCTTAATTGCATTATAACAAAACGGTAAATGCTAACTTTGGACTGGCAGCACTGAAACATGTTGTGTTTGGTGTCAAACACCTTGGAATCATACCCCCACACCAGTAACTGGTGTGGAAGTATGATCCCACCCTTCTAGAGGGAGAGACATGACAGCACTGGTATACCCGGTAGAAACTTAATAGAGCCCTGGCATCACAAAATTGATGCTGCAGCCACAGACACGGGTCTGGCCTCCTGCTGCTGACCGAAACTCCGGCAGGGGAGGCCTGGACAATAGGTTTCCTGTCACAGGGAGGTGTAACCACCTCCCAGACAGGCTTATGTGTATTGGGGCTGGGTGGGAGCACTCTCTGAGTGCTTTGAAGTCCTGCACTGGGGGCACATTTGGTGTCCCTGTGCATAGTCCAACTCAAACCAGTTCAGGGGCTTCCAGCCCCTGCTCTGGCGTGAAACTGGACAGAGGAAATGGGTATAGCCACCCCTCTATCCAAACCCTCCCATAGGTGGGTCCCCAGAGTATGTCCAACCCTCTACCTTAGTATAAGTATGTGACCCCTGTCCTTAGAACTTTAGATTACCCTGGATGAAACTCTGAAGCTGAATCCTGGACCTTCGATGCTTTGCTCAAGACCAGAGGACTGAAGAAATCTCCCTTGGGGTCAAGGAGTGACTCCCCTGCTTGACAGGCACCAACAAAGCAATTTTCCGGTCTGCATTTCCGAAGCTCCCACCGGACTCTGAAGTATTTGCAGCCCAGGAAGAGGATTTCCAGACTTCTCAGAGGCCGACCCAAGTCCCCAGAAAAGCTGAGACCCGCAGCCCTCGTGAGTAGCGTGGAACCGGAACTACTGGTCACCGTGCATTTTTGCAAGTGCATTGACTTCTCGACGTTTCTTTAAGTCATACTTGGGTTGACTTGTAGCCCCCACCTCAAGCACTGAAGCCTCTGAAGATTGTTGACCTGGTCATTCTGAGTGACCCGTGGGTCACCATTTTGTGTTTCGTCTTGAGGTCCCTTCATGAGCCCTGGTCCGTTGACTGGTGGGTCCCTGAGGGGGTAACTTTGCATTTCCTTGGGCTTTCCTGGTTGCTCCCGATGTGCCCTGACTCCCACCCGAGTGGTGAGGCCCACAGACCTTGCTGGTCTGCACCGAAGCATCCTTCTCGATTCTGCATGGTTTGCTGTTGCCAAGGCTTGTTGTGTCTAATCCGGGTACCGACGCTACAGCACTCGACATCCTTAGTGGGACAGCTCGAATTCAGCTCCTAGTTGTCCTTGACGCCTCCGGGTCCTCGTGGCTGAAGAGTCAAGCTTCACCTCTTTCACCTGAAATCACCCGACATCGGTGGGCATCTGCTCATCGCCTTCCTGGTCACTGGCAAGTGACCCAGACTCTGTCCCCTCTGCTTTCAGGTTCTTCTCATCTTCGATCCAGGCTTGGATCTCTTCGGACACTTCGCATCTTCACGGCAGCAGCACTTCTTCGCCAGCTCCCATTGAAATCGACGACGCGACGCGACCCGACACCAAAAGACACCTATGCACCCTGCTTCCCTGGGTGAGGTAACACGAGTACTCCGGTGTTCCCGTGGGTGATAGCCCTCAAACTTCCGAAGTCCAAAAGGGTTTGGTCCTGACTCATTTCTAAGTGTCCCTAATATTTAAAAATCCAACCGCGACTTTCCCCATAGAAGCTAACGGGAACTCGCGGCTGTGTTCACACACTGCACACGGCCCCCGTGGGTCCCCTATGTCACTACCTTGGGTGGTTCCTTGGGGTCCCAGCGATTCTACAGGCTCCAGGCCTTGTGTCTAGTTAAGTTGTGGTTCTTATACCACTATTTTAGTATATGGTTTGGCTCGCCCCTATGGCCTGACGTGTATTTGTGCTATTTTACAGTGATTATTGAAGTGTAACTTATGTGTTTTGACCTCTAGTCTCATAAAGAGACTAGGAGGGTGTGTTTAGTAATAAATACATATATTTTATATATATACCTGGTGTGGATATCTTTCATTTAGTGACTCAAGAGATTATAGACTGGTAAAACAAGCTGCTTTACATTCCTTCAAGACTTAGCCTGAAGGCTGCTCTCCATAGCTACCACTAGGATAGCTTTCAATAAAGGTTGTCTTTAGACTGATACAAGGTGCCCGCCATAACTAGTGGACAGCATATATCAGGCCAACTTCTCACATTGGTGGCAGCGGTGGGATATAGACCTGGAAGAAACCATGCCAATGCAGATGGACTCTCCAGATATTTCCACTTAGAACATGAAGACTCACCTGGTCAAGGTTAGTTTAATGTCCCTGCGTTGGGGGAGGGGGTTGTGTAGGAGAGTAGGACCTGCTTCACATGTTTACCCCCACTTTTTGCTGGTGTTTCACTGTTTTTCGACTTTAATCTGGCTGGGACCCTGGGAATCAGGGCCCCAGCCTACCTGCTTCCTCCCTAAAATGATTCCATGTACTTTAGTTACAGTTCAGATTGGATCTGAGGTGCACTTATAAGTCCCTAGTATATGGTATACTATGTACCCAGGGCATAGGTACCCCAGAGGCTTACCAGGGGCTGAAGCATGTATTATACGACCCCTGGAAAGCCACCCAAAATGACACCACAGGTCTGCTACTACAGCCTGGGTAAGGTGGTGCATGCACCCCTTACTGAGATATAGGTTCACTGTATCTCACCCTATATACACACATATAAATCTATAAGTCACTCCTTATGGCAGGCCTTATCAATCCTGAAGGCAGAATGCTTGGTTCTTACGTGAGAGGGTGCCCCTGCATGAGCAGAGCCCCTCTGCAGAGTTCAGAGACCCTTCTCTGATGCTGTTTGTAGTGCAGCCTGACCATATACTCTTAAGTGCATTATAACCAAACGGTAAATGCTAACTTTGGACTCGCTGCACGGAAACATGTCGTGTTTGGTGTCAAACACCTTGGAATCATACCCCCACACCAGTAACTGGTGTGGGAGTATGATCCCTCCCTTCTAGAGGGAGAGACATGACAGCACTGGTATACCCGGTAGAGACTTAATAGAGCCCTGGCATCACAAAATGGATGCTGCAGCCACAGACACGGGTCTGGCCTCCTGCTGCTGACCGAAACTCCGGCAGGGGAGGCCTGGACAATAGGTTTCCTGTCACAGGGAGGTGTAACCACCTCCCGGACAGGCTTAGGTGTATTGGGGCTGGGTGGGAGCACTCTCTGAGTGCTTTGAAGTCCTGCACTGGGGGCACATTTGGTGTCCCTGTGCATAGTCCAGCTCAAACCGGTTCTGGGACTTCCAGCCCCTGCTCTGGCGTGAAACTGGACAAAGGAAATGGGTGTAGCCACCCCTCTTTCCAAACCCTCCCATAGGTGGGTTCCCAGAGTATGTCCAACCCCCTACTTTAGTATAAGTATGGGACCCCTGTCCTTAGGACTTTAGATTACCCTGGACAAAACTCTGAAGCTGAATCCTGGACCTTTGACGCTCTGCTCAAGACCAGAGGACTGAAGAAATCTCCCTTGGGGTCAAGGAATGACTCCCCTGCTTGGCAGGCACCAACAAAGCAATTTGCCGGTCCGCATTTCTGAAGCTGCCGACGGACTCCGAAGTATTTGCAGCCCAGGAAGAGGATTTCCAGTTATCTCACAGGCTGATCCGAGTCCCCAGCAAAGTTGAGACCAACAGTCCTCTTGAGTAGCGTGGAACTGGAACTCCTGGTCACCGTGCACTTTTGCAAGTGCACTGACTTCTCGACGTCTCTTGGAGTAGTGCTTAGGCTGCCTTGTAACCCCCACCTCGAACACTGAATCTACCAACGATGTTGGCCTGGTCAATCCGAGTGACCTGTGGGTCACCATTTTGTGTTTCGTCTTAAGGTCCCTTCGCGATCCGTGGTCCATTAACTGGTAGGTCCCTGAGGGGGTAACTTTGCATTTCCTTGGGCTTTCATGGTTGCTCCATATGTGCCCTGACTCCCACCAAAGTGGTGAGTCCCACAGACCTTGCTGGTCTGCACCGAAGCATCTTTCTTGATTCTGCATGGGTTGCTGTTGCCAAGGCTTGTTGTGTCCAATCTGGGCACCGATGCTGCAGCACTTGACATCCTTTGTGGGACAGCTCGAATCCAGCTCCTGGTTGTCCTCAACGCCTCCTGGTCCTCATGGCTGAAGAGTCAAGCTTCACCTCATTCACCTGAAATCACCCGACATCGGTGGGCATCTGCTCATCGCCGTCTTGGTCACTGGCAAGTGACCCAGACTCTGTCCCCTCTGCTTTCAGGTTCTTCTCATCTTCGATCCAGGCTTGGATCTCTTCGGACACTTCGCATCTTCACGGCAGCAGCACTTCTTTCGCCAGCACCCATTGAAATCGATGACGCGACCCGACACCAAAAGACACCTATGCACCCGGCTTCCCTGGGTGAGGTAACACGAGTACTCCGGTGCTCCCATTGGTGCTAGCCCTCGAACTTCCGAAGTTCAAAAGGGTTTGGTCCTGACTCATTTCTAAGTGTCCCTAATCTTTAAAAATCCAACCGTGACTTTCCCCATAGAAGCTAAAGGGAGCTCGCGGCTATGTTCACACACTGCACACGGCCCCCGTGGGTCCCCTGTGTCACTACCTTGGGTGGTTCCTTGGGGTCCCAGCGATTCTACAGGCTCTAGGTCTTGTGTCTAGTTAAGTCAGGGTTCTTATACCACTATTTTAGTATTTGGTTTGGCTCGTCCCTAGGGCCTGATGTGTATTTGTGCTATTTTTCTGTGATTATTGAAGTGTAACTTATGTGTTTTGACCTCTAGTCTCATAAAGAGACTAGGAGGGTGTGTTTATGTAGGAGAGTAGGATCTGCACTTATGTTGCCCCCACTTTTTTTCTGATGTTAACACTGGTTTCTGGCTATAGTCTGGCTGGGTCCCTGCTAATCAGGGCCCCAGTCTCTCTGTTCTCTCTAAACAACTTGGAGTGCATATTAGATGCACTAGTGATTGGATACTGTGTTACCTTATGAGCCCCTAGTATATGGTACCCTAGGTACCAAGGGCATAGGTACTTCACAGGCCTACCAGGGGCTGAAGTATGTATTATGCCACCCCTGGGAAGCAGACTAAATCTGACACCACAGGCCTGCTACTGCAGCCTGGGTGAGGTAGTGTTAGCACTCCTCACTGAGGTATAGATACCCTATATCTCACCATACACACACATATAAAACTATCAGTCACCTCTAAGACAGGCCCTATCAATCCTGAGGGCAGGGTGCTTGGTTTACAATTTGAGGGGGTGCCTCTGCATGAGCAGGGCCCCTCTGCAGCTGGCAGAGTCTATTCTCTGTGGCTGTTTGTGGATGTGGTTAAACCATATACTCTTAAGTGCATTATAACCTACCAGTAAATGCTAACTTTGGAATGACTGCATCAAAAAATGTTGTGTTTGGTGTCAAACAACTTGGAATCATACCCCCACACCAGTAACTGGTGTGGGTGTATGATCCCACCCTTCTAGAGGGGATGACATGTACCCACTGTGGAAACACGGTAGACATCTGAAAGAGCCCTGGCATCACAAAATGGATGCCACCAGCACAGACACTGGGCTGCCCTTCTGCTGCTGACTGAAACTCGCAGTGGAGGAGACCCAACAATAGGCATCCTGTCACAGGGAGGTGTCACCACCTTCCAGACAGGATTTAGTGTATTGGGACTGGGTGGGTGCACTCCTAGAGTGCTTTGAAGTCCTGCACTGGGTGAGCAGTAGGCTCCTCTGTGCATATGCCAGCTCAAACCGGTTCAGGGGCTACCTGTCCCTGCTCTGGCGCGAAACTGGACAAAGGGAAGTGGGTGTAACCACCCCCTACCCTGACCCTCGCAGAGGAGTGGTCATAAAGCTAGTCCCTCCCTTTCTTTTAGTATAAGATAGGGAACCCTTGCCATTGCAAACTAGATATCCCTGGAAGACGCTTTACAAGAAGAATCCTGGCCCTTCGACGTTCCACTACCTTTGGAAGACAGAAGAATATCCCTTGGAGTCAAGGAGTGACTCCCCTGCTTGGCAGGCACCAAAAACTCTAATCAACGGTCGCAATCTTTCCCGCTCCCGCCGGAGTCCAAAGTCCCTGCAGCCCCGGAAGTAGATTTTCTGACTTTTCGACGGCTATTGTGAGTCCCCAGCAAAGCTGAGGCGAGTGGACCCCACAAGTGACGAGGAACAGCAATACCCGGGTGCCGTGCACTATTGTCGAGTGCAACCCCTTCATGACGCTTCACGAACTTGTGCATTGGGCCACGTGTGGTTCAAGCCTCCAGCAGGATTTCCCTAAAAAATCAGAGGCCTACCTCGTCCCGAGTGACCGTGGGCTCCTGTGAAGTGAATCCTCACGAGGCGTCTTTGCGATCCCATGCCCATTGGCTTGTGGATCCCCTGAATACTTTCTTATCAAACCAAAGGGCTCCCCTGGTTGCTCCAGGCCTGCCCTCACTTACCCTCGCTGGGTGAGTCCCTCAGACCTTGCTGGTCTGAACCGCTGACTTTCTTCATTTTCCACGACACTTGCTCTGGCCAAGGCTTGTTGGCCCCAATCTGGTTGCTGACACCTCAGTAAGCTGCAGACTTTGTGGGACACTTGGAATTCAGCTCCTGGCTGTCCTCAACACCTCCTGGACCTCGTGGCTGAAGAGTCAAAACACCCTTGATCACCTGAAATCACCCGAATTCGGTGGGCATCCATCTTCCTGGCCCCGGGTCACTGGCAAGTGACTATGAACACTGTCCCTTCTGCTTTCAGGTTTTCTTCATCTTGAATCCAGCCTTGGATTCCACCGGACACTTCTTCAGTCTTCACAAGCAGCAAAACTTCTTCGGCTTCCATTGAAAACGACGATGCGACCCGACACCAAAAGACACCTATGCACCCGGCTTCCCTGGGTGAGGTAACTCGTGCACTCCGGTGCTCCTGTGGGTGTTGGCCCTCGAACTACTTACCTTGTAAGTGACTTGCTTGTAGACTTCCTAGAAGTACCCTTAAACTTTAAAAATCCAACCACGACTTGCTCCATTGAAATCAATAGGGAAACCGCGGCTGTGTTCTCACACTGCACGCGTCTCCCGTGGGTCTTTTACTTACCTGTCTTGGGTGGATTATTGAAGCCCCAGCGATTCTAAATGCCCTAGGCCTTGTCCCCTTGCAAGTCAACATTCCTAAACCTCTTTTTTAGTATATGGTCTGGTACGCCCCTAGGGCCCCAGCCATATTTGTGCTTAACTTATTGTGAAACGTTGATATTTGTATATGTTCCTGACTTCTAATCTCATAAAGAGATTAGTAGAGTGTGTCTAGTAATAAATACATATATATTTGATATATATACCTGTGTGGTGTCCTTTCATTTGGTAATTCAAGAGATTATAAGGTAAAACAAGCTACCACTAGGATAGCTTTCTTTCAAAGGTTGTCTGAAACCTATCTACCATAAGAGTCGAATTGGACTGGTGCAAGGTGGCCACTATAACTAGTGACCAGCATATGCCAGGCCAACTTCTCACATTGGTGGGCAGCGTGTGGGATTCCAGCATGCCATTGTTTTACCAGAAAATTCTATTTGAATTACTAACTGAAAACCACTAAAGGTACTCAAGGTACATATAAAAGTCAAGCTTAGTATCAATAAGTTATACTGAACTTAGAGCTGTTTGTGAAGGGATTGCACACCCGTGCTACAGCTCATGCTAGGATCAGTAGGCCACAAACTAGTGTAGGTAGTACAACACTGCACAACACTAGAATGTCCTCAAAGGTTGGAGCCAGTGGGTCCACTCAGCCTCAGTAGAAGGACATGACCTTCTTTGACCTGAAGGGCATGTGTGTTGCAAGACACCTGAAGCTAGGACAGAGTCCCTCCACACTAGGCCTGATAGATCTGCCAACAACAGATGATCTGAGGTTGGCTCTAGGAGCTAACAGATCTGAATCAGGGAGTGGGTCAATTACAGTGTCTGAGTCAGATGATGAAAATCATGATGACCAGGACTCTGTGATTGAAGGGCCAGATCCAGAAGGATCTGAACAGAACAGAGGAATTCTCCCTAAGAGAACTGACAGAGTAGAAGAGAGGGTTAGGTCCCCTTCAAGGGAATCTGACCACTCATGTCACTCTGGAAGACAATCTGTTCATCAGAGGAGCTCATACTTTAATAGAAGAGAGACCTCCACTAAAAGAATGCACAAACTGCTACAGTATGAGGAAGCAAGATTTGCCCTTAAGGCCAAGCAGTTGGCATTAGCTAACGAAGGCTTCGAGCTCCAGAGAGCTTTTAGAAAAGAGGGGTTAGAACCCCCTGGTGGCAGCAACAGTGTCCCTAGAATCAGAGATTATATCCCAGACCATAGGAACCTGTCCAAGGTTGTTCCTCCCTACCAGAGTGGAGATGATATCCACAAATGGATAACTGCTATGGAGAGGGCCTGTAAAGTACAACAGGTCCCCCAGAAACAGTGGGCAGCAATCTTGTGGCTCTCCTTTTCAGATAAAGGTAGAGACAAGCTCCTCACTGTTAGAGAAGAGGATGCTGATGACTATGAAGTCCTGAAAAGTGCATTAATAGATGGGTTTGGCTTAACCACTGAGCAGTACAGGTTGAAGTTCAGAGATACCCAGAAAGCACAGAATCAGGACTGGGAAGACCTTGTAGATTTTGCAACCAAGGCTCTGGAGGGTTGGCTGGTTGGTAGTAGAGTTACTGATTTTAAGGGATTGTATAATCTTATGATGAGAGAACAGATCCTTAATAATTGCCAAAACCAGTTGTTGCATCAATACCTGGTGGACTCTGATCTGACCTCTCCCCAAGAATTGGGAAAGAAGGCAGAGAAATGGGTCATAACCAGGGTGAGGCAGAAAACCCAGAACCAAGGGGGTGACACTAAGAAGCAGGATCCTAAAGGCTCTGAGAAAAGTGGGGATAAGTCAAAAGACCAAGAGTCTTCACAAGGGCCCCAAAAATCTGCATCTGGTGGTGATTCACAGTCTACAAAGGGAAAAGGCCAAAAGAAGCCCTGGTGCAAATTCTGTAAACAGAAAGGGCACTGGACTTCTGATTGTACCAAGTCCAAAGACCAAACCACCACCACTCCTCCCCCTAGTGCAGCTACTGGTGGAGGTGGTAATCAGAATAAGGGTGTAGTAGGGTTGACCCTAGGTTCTGAAGTGGACTCTGGCCTAGTCAGAGTACCCACTCAGGCATTGCTGGTTTGTGAGGGAGACATTGATATGTCCTTCCTAGTGAGCCCCAGTAATCTGGGCAAATACAAACAGCAGCCTGTAATAAATGGCAAACAGGCTTTGGCATTCAGGGACACAGGTGCTAGTGTCACCATGGTGGCAGAGGATCTGGTGGACCCTGAGCAGATCATCCTGGGTGAAATGTACCAGGTTACCAATGCAAGCAATGTCAGGACCAACCATAGTCTGGCAGTTGTGAATTTCACCTGGGGAGGGGTAACTGGCCTCAAGAAGGTAGTAGTCAATGCAGACCTCCCTGTTGAATGTCTATTGGGCAATGATCTAGAGACTTCAGCCTGGTCTGAAGTAGTGTTATGGACTCATGCTGAGATGTTGGGCATACCTGCAGAGGTACTTGCTGTGACCAGGTCACAGCCCAAAATGCATAAAGCTGAACCAGCTCTGGATCCTTAAACTATGGACCAGATGCTACCCAAGAGGAGGAGCAGTAGGGTTAAGGCTAGGGGTGGGCGGAATTTGCGTAATCGCGTTACGCAAATCTCCGCGAAACGGTAAAAAATCTCCGCGAACACGCAGAAATTCCGCGAACACGCGGAATTGCTTGTTCGCGATACTTTTTACCTGTTCGCGATCGCTGTTTGCGTGCTCGGGGTGAAATATCTCGCGAACACGCCTATTGAGAACGCAAACAAGCAAAAAATTTCGCGAAGTCACGGAACGCAGCTTTTGGGTAATTTCGCGTTCTCCGCGGAACGCGAAATTACCCAAATTTCGCAAATTCCGCGAACGGAACGGAATTTACCGCCCAGGCCTAGTTAAGGCAGTGCCTTCCCCTCTGTCTCAGATCTCAGATTCCCCTCCTGAGGGAGGAGAAGCAGATCCTGAAGAAGGAACTGCCCCAGAGGGACTTGAGCCTGATCAGGTTGAGTTCTTGGGAGCAGGGGGACCTTCCAGGGAAGATCTGAGTAAGGAGCAACAGTGCTGCCCCTCTCTTGAATCCCTCAGACAGCAGGCTGCTGCTGAGGCTGCTGGGAGTGCTAGTGGGTCCCATAAAGTTTATTGGGATGAAGGACTCCTATATTCTGAGGCTAGAGATCCTACCCTTGGAGCCACCAGGAGGTTGGTAATACCTCAGAAGTTTAGGGGGTTCCTCTTGACCCTAGCCCATGATATCCCATTGGCAGGACACTTGGGCCAAAACAAGGCCTGGGATAGGCTTGTTCCACATTTTCATTGGCCACACATGTCAGAGGACACAAAGGAGATATGTCGCTCCTGTGTCACTTGCCAAGCCAGTGGCAAGTCAGGTGACACAACTAAGGCCCCCCATATACCACTACCTGTGGTGGGTGTTCCCTTTGAAAGGGTAGGGATTTACATTGTTGGTCCCATTGACCCTCCAACAGCATCTGGGCACAGGTTTATCCTGGTGGTAGTGGATCATGCCACCAGGTACCCAGAAGCAATTCCCCTCAGGACCACCACAGCCCCTGTGGTGGCAAGAGCCCTCATTGGAGTTTTCTCCAGAGTGGGATTCCCTAAGGAGATTATGTCTGACAGAGGTACCAACTTCATGTCAGTGTATCTAACAGCAATGTGGAAGGAGTGTGGTGTAAACTACAAGTTCACTACTCCCTATCACCCACAATGCAATGGGTTAGTTGAAAGGTTCAACAAAACCCTAAAGGGAATGATAAAGGCCTCCCAGAAAAGCTTAGGCGAAAATGGGACCTTTTACTTCCCTGCCTTCTGTTTGCATACAGGGAGGTCCCACCGAAGGGGGTTGGCTACAGCCCTTTTGAACTTCTGTTTGGGCACCCTGTAAGAGGTCCATTATGTTTGGTGAAGGAGGGCTGGGAGTTACCTCTCAAACCTCCCAAACAGGATGTGATGTACGATGTACTTGGTCTCCGCTCCCGGATGGCTGAATACATGAAGAAGGCAACCAAAAACCTGGAGGCTAGCCAAGAACTACAAAAAGCTTGGCATGACCAAAAGGCTGTACTGACTGTCTATCAGCCAGGACAGAAGGTGTGGGTGTTGGAGCTTGTGGCCCCAGCAGCTCTCCAAGACAAGTGGAGTGGCCCCCATACATTTGTTGAGAAAAAGGGAGAAGTCACCTACTTGGTGGATCTTGGAACTCCCAGGAGCCCCCTTAGGGTGCTCCATGTCAACAGATTAAAGCCATATGTTGACAGGTCTGACATGGGCTTGCTCATGGCAACTGATGAGGAACAGGAGGAGGAGAGTGATCCTCTCCCTGACCTGCTCTCACAGAACCCTGATGATGGGTCAGTAGATGGTGTTGCTTTGGCAAGCAGCCTCACTGACCATCAGCAAACTGAGTGCAGACAAGTTCTGCAGCAGTTCAGACATATGTTTAGCCTGACCCCTAGTCACACTTCCTGGTGCACCCATGAGGCGGACACTGGAGACAGTCTGCCTGTCAAGAGTAAAATCTACAGGCAACCTGACCATGTCAGGGACTGTATCAGGACTGAAGTCCAGAAAATGTTGGAACTAGGTGTGATTGAGCCTTCAGATAGCCCTTGGGCTAGTCCAGTAGTCCTTGTGCCTAAACCTCATACCCAGGGTGGTAAGAAATAAATGAGGTTTTGTGTAGACTACAGAGACCTCAATGCAGTCACCAGGACTGATGCCTATCCAAATGCCAGGGCAGATGAGCTAATTGATAATTTGGCCTCAGCCAAATATCTGAGTACATTTGACCTAACAGCTGGCTACTGGCAAATCAAGTTAGCTGATGATGCCAAGGCCAAAACAGCATTTTCACCTGCCACTTTTCAGAGGTTGGTGAACAAAGTTCTGACAGGTATGGAAACTTATTGCTCAGCTTATCTAGATGATATTGCTGTCTTTAGTTCCACCTGGCAGGATCAACTGGTCCACCTCAGAGATGTTTTGGAGGCCCTGCAAAAAGCAGGCCTCACTATCAAGGCCACTAAGTGCCAGATAGGACAGAGTCAGGTTGTGTACCTGGGCCACCTTGTAGGTGGAGGCCATGTTCAACCATTGCAGAGCAAAATCCAAACCATAATGGAATGGGTAGCTCCAACCACCCTGACACAGTGAGAGCCTTTTTAAGCCTGACTGGGTACTATAGGAGGTTTGTTAAGGGATATGGATCTATAGTGACCCCCCTTAAATGCCAAAAAAGGTTCAGTGGACAGCTAGCTGTCAAAAGGCATTTGATGACCTAAGGCAGGCCATGTGCACTGCCCCCATCTTACAGAGTCCAGATTACACAAAAAAGTTCATTGTCCAAACATATGCTTCTGAGCTGGGTGTGGGAGTTGTACTGTCTCAACTGAATGATGAAGGTCAATACCAGCCAATAGCTTTTATAAGCAGAAGGCTGACCCCTAGAGAGAAACGTTGGTCAGCTATAGAGAGGGAGGCCTTTGCTGTGGTGTGGGCCCTGAAGAAGCTGAGGCCATACTTGTTTGGCACTCACTTCATAGTTCAGACTGACCACAAGCCCCTCCTATGGCTCAAACAGATGAAAGGTGAAAATCCTAAACTGCTAAGGTGGTCCATTTCCCTACAGGGGATGGACTATACAGTGGAACATAGACCTGGGACCCAACATGCCAATGCAGATGGACTCTCAAGGTATTTCCGCTGAGAACACGAAGACTCAACTGGTCAAGGTTAGTTTAGTGTCCCTGCGTTTGGGGGGGGGGTTGTGTAGGAGAATAGGATCTGCACTTATGTTGCCCCCACTTTTTTTCTGATGTTAACACTGGTTTCTGGCTATAATCTGGCTGGGTCCCTGCTAATCAGGGCCCAAGTCTCTCAGTTCTCTCTAAACAACTTGGAGTGCACATTAGATGCACTAGTGATTGGATACTGTGGTATCTTATGAGCCCCTAGTATATGGTACCCTAGGTACCAAGGGCATAGGTACTTCACAGGCCTACCAGGGGCTGAAGCATGTATTATGCCACCCCAGGGAAGCAGACTAAATCTGACACCACAGGCCTGCTTCTGCAGCCTGGGTGAGGTAGTGTTAGCACTCCTCACTGAGGTATAGGTTCCCTATATCTCACCATACACACACATATAAACCTATCAGTCACCCCTAAGGCAGGCCCTATCAATCCTGAGGGCAGCGGGCTTGGTTTAGAATGTTAGGGGATGCCTCTGCATGAGCAGGGCCCCTCTGCAGCTGGGAGAGTCTATTCTCTGTGGCTGTTTGTGGATGCGGTTAAACCATATACTGTTAAGTGCATTATAACCTACCGGTAAATGCTAACTTTGGAATGACTGCATAAAAACATGTCGTGTTTGGTGTCAAACAACTTGGAATCATACCCTCACACCAGTAACTGGTGTGGGAGTATGATCCCACCCTTCTAGAGGGGACGACATGTACCCACTGTGGAAACATGGTAGAAATCTGAAAGAGCCCTGGCATCACAAAATGGATGCCGCCAGCACAGACACTGGGCTGCCCTCCTGCTGCTGACTGAAACTCGCAGTGGAGGAGGCCCAACAATAGGCATCCTGTCACAGGGAGGTGTCACCACCTTCCAGACAGGATTTAGTGTATTGGGGCTGGGTGGGTGCACTACTAGAGTGCTTTGAAGTCCTGCACTGGGGGAGCAGTAGGATCCTCTGTGCATATGCCAGCTCAAACCGGTTCAGGGGCTACCTGTCCTTGCTCTGGCACGAAACTGGACAAAGGGAAGTGGGTGTAACCACCCCCTACCCTGACCCTCCCAGAGGAGTGGTCATAAAGCTAGTCCCTCCCTTTCTTTTAGTATAAGATAGGGAACCCTTGCCATTGCAAACTAGATATCCCTGGACGAAGCTTTACAAGAAGAATCCTGGCCCTTCAACGTTCCACTACCTTTGGAAGACAGAAGAATCTCCCTTGAAGTCAAGGAGTGACACCCCTGCTTGGCAGGCACCAAAAACTCTAATCAATGGTCGCAAACTTTCCCGCTCCTGCCGGAGTCTGAAGTCCCTGCAGCCCCGGAAGTAGATTTCCTGACTTCTCGATGGCCATTGTGAGTCCCCAGCAGAGCTGAGGCGAGTGGACCCCACGAGTCATGAGGACCAGCAATACTTGGGTGCCATGCACTATTGTCGAGTGCAACCCCTTCACGATGTTCTACGAACTTGTGCATTGGACCACGTGTGGTCCAAGCCTCCAGCAGGATTTCCCTTGAAAATCAGAGGCCTACCTCGTCCTGAGTGACCGTGGGCTTCTGTGAAGTGAATCCTTATGAGGCGTCTTTGCGATCCCTTGCCCGTTGGCTTGTGGGTCCCCTGGAGACTTTCTCATCAAACCAAAAGGCTCCGCTGGTTGCTCCAGGCCTGCCCTCACTTACCCTTGCTGGGTGAGTCCCTCAGACCTTGCTTTCTTCATTTTCCACGAGACTTGCTGTTGCCAAGGCTTGTTGGCCGCAATCCGGTTGCCAACACCTCAGTAAGCTGCAGACTTTGTGGGACACTCCAAATCCAGCTCCTGGTTGTCCTCGACACCTCCTGGACCTCGTGGCTGAAGAGTCAAAACACCCTTGATCACCTGAAATCACCCAACTTCCGTGGGCATCCATCTTCCTGGCCCCGGGTCACTGGCAAGTGACTGTGAACACTGTCCCTTCTGCTTTCAGGTCTTTTTCATCTTGAATCCAGCCTTGGATTCCACCGGACACTTCTTCAGTCTTCACAAGCAGCAAAACTTCTTCGGCTTCCATTGAAAATGACGACGCAACCCGACACCAAAAGACACCTATGCACCCGGCTTCCCTGGGTGAGGTAACTCGTGCACTCCAGTGCTCCTGTGGGTGTTGGCCCTCGAACTACTTACCTTGTAAGTGGCTTGCTTGTAGACTCTCTAGAAGTACCCTTAAACTTTAAAAATCCAACCACGACTTGCTCCATTGAAATCAATAGGGAACCTGCGGCTGTGTTCTCACACTGCACGCGTCTCCCGTGGGTCTTTTACTTACCTGTCTTGGGTGGATTAGTGAAGCCCCAGCGATTCTAAAGGCCCTAGGCCATGTCCCCTTGCAAGTCAACATTCCTAAATCTCTTTTTTAGTATATGGTCTGGTACGCCCCTAGGGCCCCAGCCATATTTGTGCTTAACTTATTGTGAAACGTTGATATTTTCATATGTTCCTGACTTCTATTCTCATAAAGAGATTAGTAGAGTGTGTCTAGTAATAAATACATATATATTTGATATATATACCTGTGTGGTGTCCTTTCAATTGGTAATTCAAGAGATTCTAAGGTAAAACAAGCTGCTTTCCATTCCTCTGAGACTTAGCCTGAAGGCTGCTCTCCACAGCTACCACTAGGATAGCTTTCTTTAAAAGGTTGTCTTAAACCTATCTACCACAAGAGTCGAATTGGACTGGTGCAAGGTGGCCACTATAACTAGTGACCAGCATATGCCAGGCCAACTTCTCACAGTTTAGTAATAAATACATATATTTTATGTTTTTACCAGGTGTGGATATCTTTCATTTAGTGACTCAAGAGATTATGGACTGGTAAAACAAGCTGCTTTACATTCCCTCAAGACTTAGCCTGAAGTCTGCTCTCCATATCTACCACTAGGATAGCTTTCAATAAAGGTTGTCTTTAACCTTTAACCACTAAGGGGTTGTTTGGACTTATACAAGGTGCCCACCATAACTAGTGGACAGCATATATCAGGCCAACTTCTCACACTCACACACTGAAGTAACAAGAGCAATCATTCAGGAGAATTAACAATATAAGCACACAGGAGAACGTTAGGAACAAATGGCTGTATCGTCAACACATCGGACAATATATCAGGTAGTGAACAAGAGTATGACAGCCAACCACCGACTAAGCGTGCCAGAATACCTGATATTCCCCCCCCTATTATAGGGGAAATGGGTCTAACAACTAGGGGGACCCCCTTTAAAGTATGTAACAAGGTTGAAAAAAAGGATAAGTCATTGACGACACATAAATTAAACAATGGGGAAAAATCAAAAGCCAGCGCTAATATGCATGATAAAGATGAAAGCTAAGCTGGAACCCTTAGACACGTTTCTTAGGGGAAGCTTAAGTAGCCTAACACATATAATTGCCACAATGGAAGAAGTATTATCCAAATGCTTGGATAAACTTCAGCCTCTTGGACAGGAGTTAATAACTGTCCAAGTGAGAGATCAGGATCATCGAACCAACAGCGTGAGGCGCCATATTACTCACCCTGCTCCTGTCCCCACCTATCATGAGGAAATAATACATGCCCCACACAATATAATCCAACAAGTCCAACAAACCCCCTTTGTTAACTCTGAGGCCCATTCCCCTACTATTCCCTCAGTTTCGACCATGCCTATGCATACCTTAGCCACCAACAGTTCTAACACCCTTAGCTACCGGCACAAAAATGAGGCAGGAAGGCATACCACATATTTGGATTTACCACCAGCCGCTACACCATATATAGTGGTATTAGCCAATGGCCCAATATTGCAAAATGGGATGGCCGAATTGTGGGTGATATTAAGGAATAAGTCACTACATTGGCTTGGTGCTAGGACGGGCTTAACTGAGAGGTTGTTTGACAAATTCAAGATGGCTAGGAGAGTGAGTTGGGTAGGCAGAGGGCGAAAGAACTTGCCTGGGGTGTTGACTTTCAAAACCCCTCCCCTAGTACAACTGATCTTGAGCAGAGCTGGAAACCACTCTATTTTAGGGCATGGTATAAACTTAGTTCCATTAGGCTATTTCTATCAGCCTACATATAATACTGCCCTGAAAAATAGGAAACCCCAAACCCCTACCTATAGGCATTGGCTTAATCTTCCAACCTATAACCGTTTTGATGCACTCACTAATCTAGAATCAGTTGACTGACAACAAATTGCTGTCCCCACCCAGATTGTAGCACCTAGTATAATGAGGGCTTTTCCTAATGAGAGATCGATGGTAATGCAAGCTAGCAATGTAAAGACTCGCACATATGTGGATGTTATGACAGTAAATGTAGAGCCCGCTAATGAAATAGTCCCAGATATTCCAGCTGTCCCTACGTTATCCCCTATCCCACAAGTCGGTTACATATCAACGGACTCGGATGGAGGACGGGGGGTGGGGGGGGGGGGAATTGTGGCACAGAAAGGAAAGACATATGTTGGCTTCTGTTTTGGAATGTGGCGGGTCTGAAATCCAAGGCGACTAACAAAGTGTGGATTGATTTTGTGAGTAATTTTGATATCTTCAGTCTGCAAGAAACTTGGGTGAAGGATCCTATACACATCAGTGGGTTTAAAACCCTCCATACCCTAGCGGTCACATCACTCCATGGTAGAGCAAAAGGGGACCTCTGTACATATATCTCAAATTATCTGAATACCGGAAAAATTGCACTAAATGTCACAGACCAGTACTATGAAATTATTAGTTTTTATGCAGATCAAGTATTTTGTATAGTTTTACTGAACTTTTATAATAATGCTCCATCAGAGATGATTAAGGGATTATTGAAACGTCTGAGTGGCGAAGTACATAATTTACAGACTATTTCATCCAAAGAAGGCTTCGTTATATGGGGCGGGGATTTTAATTCTGCCTTATGTCAGCACGCTGATAAAGGGGTTTGTGGCATAACGAATGAAAAAGGCTGCAGTTTTCCCCATTTTCCTCATACATTGTACGGCGATCTTTTAAATGATATCATGTTTACATTCGATATAGGCTTTGCAAATAATGTATGTTCTCCTATGGTTAATTCTGCCCTACTTTTAATGGGCGAGGCACTTTTTCCATGATAGACTTTGTACTAACATCAAGCAGATATTCCTCTCGTATTAAGGATTTTACTACCATGAGATCGCTTTAAGCGACCATTTTCCTATAAGTATTGATGTTTTGGTGTACAATCAGAGCATTAACATGAGAGGCATTTTTACCCAATTCGCAGATAATATCACTTTGAATAGACAAAATGGCTATGCACTTAGATGGGCACATTTGGATTCTGATTAATTTACTAGTAAAGTTGTGTTGAATTGAAAAAATATGTTTCTATCCTGTTTGTATGAGAGGCCAACCCATCAGGAAATTCAAAAAAATGTTTCTGTTATTTCCAACAACATCAAAGAAACACTTTTTGTGAAAGCAAGAAAGAAAGACTCAAAAACAAGGGTAGTTTGACACTAACTACACAAAGGCCTATTCTAAACTTAAATATTCTCTACATGCCATAGAGAAAAATCAGAAAAATATTAGTGAGACCAGAAGAGAACATAACAGGGCTCTAAAAGAAAGGAAGACGGCATTAAAATAGGAAGCCTGGCACGCTTTGCGTGACCCTTCACCTATTTGTTATTCCTCCGCCTTGTGGAAGGCGGTCAATGCGCCCTTTCTGGCTGAGAGTGACAAAGCAACTGTTGAGATTGGTATCACCGAATCAGAGTGGATATCACACTATTCAAAGCTGTACAATAATCAATTGTCAGATGAACAGGAAATTTCGGCAATTGTGGCTGACTCCGAGCCCTCATCTCTACCACAAAATTTACCATTACATTTTACCCTTAGCGAGGTTAACACGGCCATAAATTTAAGTTTGGGTGGAGAGGCCCCTGGGCCTGACGGCATCCCAGGGGACCTTTTTTTATCTAATTTAGCACAATGGGATCCACTATTAATTCAGGTTTTTAATGCATGCTGTTCACAAGGTTTTTTATTAACTTGGTACGACTCAATAATTGTGCCTATATTTAAAAAAGGAGATAGGGCGAATCCAGCCTGTTACCGCCCAATTTCGCTGTTGGACTCCACAGTGAAGGTTATTGGTCAAGTTCTGTTAGATAAACTGCAGCTTTTGGCTGAGGAACAGGCTGTAATAAGCGACTTACAATATGGTTTCCGCAAGGGCTTGGGCACAATTGAACAGAGTCTCAATTTACATATTTTACTCAATAAATATACCAAGGCAAAAAGGGGAAGATTATATTTGACTTTTGTCGATTTAACGAAGGCATTCGATTGTGTCATCCACGCAAATTTGTGGCTGATTTTAGATGTTTTAATAATCTCTTTTTTAAGGCAGCTTTACTCCGGGGCAAAGGCGAGGGTCCGCTACAGGATGGGCGGTGAATGCACCAAGCACTTAAGAGTGCTGAGAGGCGTAAGACAAGGCTGCGTCCTTGCCCCGTTCCTCTTTACACTGTATATAAATGACTTAGAAACTATTCTGGTTCATGAGTGCAAGGACTTGCCAACAGCAGGGACTCGCCCTATTCCCGCACTCCTGTACTCGGACGACGCGGTTCTTATGGCCCGTCCATCGCTTGGTCTCCAAAGGATCGTTAATACTTTTGTTAATTTCATGTCAAAGTTGGGTCTTACCATTAATTGTTAAAAAACATTTACAATGAACTGCGGAGCAGGTTCTAACAAAAAGACTAATACTCTTTTTATTAACTCAAAGGCAATAGAGTGCACAAAAACTTTTTCCTACTTAGGGATTTTATTTGACCAATCAGGAACTTGGACCCAGGCTGTCAAAGCCAGAAGGCTGCTGTTCATCAAATCATTGGCAGCACTATCAAATTTTAGCAGAATATTAGGAAGACGTTACCCGATGGAATTGCTGCAGATTTATAGGGCTAAGTGTGTAGCAATTGCCACCTACGGAGCTGGAATTTGGGGTTTACGCCAATATAAACTCACTACAGGTTGCAGAAAATATGTTCTTTAGGTTCCTTCTGGCAGTACCGGATAGCACTTCAACTTATATTTGCCATTCAGAATTAGGCATGCCATATTTAGAGGACACAATTAAGATCCAGCCCGTTCTCTTGTGGCATAGAGTCTGGACTGCTGATGAGATTGTTTTTAATCGCCACATACTGAAAGATGTCCTGGGGATTGATGGGGTCAAGCAAATAAAATGGCTAGAATATGTCAAAATGTTTCTATCTAAACTAGGTCACTTAGAATATTATAACGACCCGTAAACTATGTGCAATGTGTCCAGGAAAGAACTTAAGGCTATTAGTATGCGTCTTTTGAGTGAAATTAGAACCATAACCGAAATTAAAAAATCATCGGTCCAAGCACATCACGTTATTTTGGCGACCCCAACTATACAACCATATATTTTGCTAATTACTGGTGATTATGACAGATTTCTGCTAACACGCTTCAGACTGGATAGTTCACATAGATCCTTAAGTTTCCCTGAACAAAATGATTGGTCGAGAGTTTTAAGTAAATGTCCGTGCGATGATGTCTCTGTATAGTCGACTATACACATATTGTTTTTTTGTAAGTTTTATTGCATCGCAAGAAGGAGATGGATTATTCCTCTATTAAACAAACTTGGACTGAGACAATGTCGCCCGCACTCCTGGTTCTGCAACTCTTAGAAAATGAATTCACCATTGCCTCTGTTACTGCTTTTAAAAACATTTTTTTAAATGGCGTAAGATTCTTCGTCAGCAATACCCCTTGCGCGTCGCTAGGCGTCGTCTGCGGCTCCGCGTCCGTCGTCGGCGTCGTGCGCCGGAATGACGTCATCAGAGTACTTAGACGCCGCCCTCGCGCGCTGACGTCAGTTCTTCTTTTTTCCGCGCCAGTAAGCACCGATCCGGGAGAGCTACCCCTTTAGTCAATTTTTGACTAACTTTTTCGACTCTTTTTGGTCACTTCTCGACTCTGGTGCCGGTAGGATGCCTGGTTTCAAGGCCTGCGACGACTGTCACCGATCATCACCGCCGGTGCCTGTACTGCTTGGGCCTCGACCACTACGCGGAGTCGTGCTCCGATTGTATGGCCCTGACCTCGAAAGCTAGGCGGGAGCGGTCCCGCAAGCTTCTCGAGCTTCGCCACTCTGCTCCGCGCCCCTCTCGATTCCGGTCCAGGAGGAGGTCCAAGGATCGGTCACGGAGCCGCACTCGACATCGTCGCTCGTCTGGCTCGAAGTCTTCGGGTAAGTCGAAGCACTCCAAGAAGTCCAAGAGGCGACACCGCTCTTCGGACTCCCCTCGCCGGTTGCGCGACTCGGCCGAGGGTCCGGGTGGTTCCACCCCCGCGGCTCTGCGGGAGCCGCAGGCGCCGCGCAAATCCCCATACCCGCCGGTCCCTGGGACTGACGCGATGCCGGCGGAGGTCAGTGCCTTCCTCTCGGCCATGAGGAGCCTGGCCCTGCCGTCGACGCCCGCTGGCGCGCCTTCGGGCCCCGCGGACTCGTCTGGGCGACCTCGCGTGCCGGCGGCTCCGGCCCCGGCGCCATTGGAGGCTCCGGCCCCGACACCGCAGGTCCCCGAGGGGCCCGAGCCTGGGCCCCCGTCGACGCTGGTCGACCTTGCTACGCCTCCTCCGCCGGCGCCGACACCGGTACCACCCCCGACGCCGACTCCGGTCGACGTCGATCCCCGGTTCAGCCCCTGTCCGGTCCCGACGCCGATGTGGCGCCGCCCGACGCCGCATCCGACGCCGCTAGAGACACATATTGTCTATCGACCGGCTCCGATCATTCCTCCTGTTTACCAGGAATCGGATGACGGGGGCGAATGGGAGGGGTCTGAGGACCCTATGGCCCTTCAGGGGCAACTTTCTGGGCAGATGAACTGGGGGAGGCCAGTGGATTGGATACCTCACCGGACACTGGATTCATCTCTCCTCCGATTGTGGCTTCAGAGGAGGGTGCAGCTTTTTCTGTGGTGCTGTGCAAGGCGGCCGCAGCCCTTGGGCTTGAGCTGCCTGCCGTGGCTGTGAGGACTAACATCCTCACTGAGGTGCTTCAGTCTGCCGCATGCTCCACTGAGCCTCTGCTGCAATTCAATGAGGCCCTCACTGACGTTCTGCAGGGCACCTGGTCCTAGCCCTCCACAGTCCCTCCTGTGGATAGGAACGTTGCCAGGCGCCACCGGCCTGGTCCGGGCGACCCCAGTTTTCTGTCCCAACACCCCACCCCCGAGAGTCTGGTTATCCAGGCCTCTACCTTCCAATCCTCCTTCCCGTCCGCTCCTCCGGACCGGGATTCCAAGAGACTGGAACAGTTCGGTAAGAAGCTGTTCTCCTCGCTCAGTTTGGGCCTGCGGTCTTTGAACACCGCCTGTCTCTTGGACCGTTATTCCCACTCTCTGTGGGATACGGTGGAGGACGTGCTGCCACTGTGCCCGGAGGAGGCCCGGGCGCGGCTTTCCTCGGCTCTGGCCGATGGGAGAGATGCAGCGCGCCATGCAATCCGATGTGGACTCGACACTACGGACTCGTTGGGTAGGGCGATTTCTACCACGGTGGCGCTTCGACGTCACGCCTGGCTGCGGTCCACGTCCTTTTCAGGGGATGTCCAGAGCACACTCATGGACATGCCTTTTGATGGCGCTCGCCTTTTTGGTGAAAAAGCGGACAGTGCGCTGGCTCGCTTCAAGAAATCCCGGGCTACGGCCACGTCCTTGGGCCTCTCGGCCCCGCGGCCACAAACTTCCGCTTTTCGCTCCTTTCGTGGCCAAGGAAGGGGCACCTCCTCACGTCCGCCTAGCCACCGGCCGCAGAACCAACCTGCACGCGGTCGTGGACGTGGTTTCCGCCGAGGCGGTACTGGAGGACGACGCGGTCAGTCCACATCCACCCCGGCAGCATTCGCCTCAAAGCATTCCTAGTCCGAGTTTCAGGCCCATTCCACGCCAGTGGGAGGCCGGGTTCGCCATCACCTGCTCCACTGGCATACCATTACTTCGGACAGGTGGGTGCTGCAAATCGTCCGAAGGGGCTACTCCCTCCCCTTCGAAACGACCCCTCCAGCCATGCCACCGCAGCACCACCGTATCTCGGGGGATCATTTTAATCTTCTACAAGAGAAAGTTTCGGCCCTCTTGGCCAAGGAGGCCGTCGAGCGCGTTCCGAGCCCAGAAGTAGGTCGTGGTTGTTATTCCCACTACTTTCTGGTTCCCAAGAAGGGCAAAGGAGGCCTAAGCCCTATCTTGGACCTCAGGAACGTCAATGTCTTCCTCAGGAAGGAACGGTTCAAAATGTTGACTTTGGCTCAGGTTCTAGCTGCCCTAGACCCTGGAGACTGGATGGTAGCGTTGGACTTGCAGGACGCATATTTCCATATCCCCGTCCTGCCAGCCCACCGGCGTTACCTGCGGTTCACGGTGGGTCAGGAGTACTTTCAGTTCACCGTGCTCCCCTTCGGCCTTACCAGTGCCCCTCGGGTGTTCACGAAAGTGATGGCGGTGGTCGCAGCTCATCTGCGCAGATCAGGGGTTCCAGTCTTCCCCTATCTCGACGACTGGTTGTTGAAGGCGGGCTCGCCCCAGACAGTCGTCTCCCACCTCCAGACTACGGTGGATCTCCTCCATTGGCTAGGGTTTTCCATCAACATGCCGAAGTCACACCTGAGCCCCTCTCAGAAGCTCCTCTTCATCGGAGCGGTTCTCGATTCGGCGCAGTTCCGGGTTCATCCACCGGAACAGCGGGTCTGGCATATATAGGCCCTGATACCCATCTTTCGGCCTCTATCCTGGGTTTCGGTCAGGCTAGTGTTGCGGCTTCTGGGGCTGATGGCCTCCTGCATCCTACTAGTGCATCACGCCAGGCAGCGCATGCGGGCTCTGCAGTGGGACCTGAAGTTTCAGTGGGCCCAGCATCACGGCAACCTGTCCGACCATGTCTTGATCTCGGAGGGCGCTGCACAGCAGCTGCAGTGGTGGCTCACAGACCGCGATTGGGTCACGGGCAAGAGCCTCTCCCTACCCCTACCGGAGCATGTCGTTGTGACGGATGCGTCCCTCCTGGGATGGGGTGGCCATATGGGAGAGGCAGAGATCAGAGGCCTCTGGTCTCCGGCGGAGTCTCGCCTCCACATCAACTTGTTGGAGCTGAGAGCGATCCGACTTGCACTGAAAGCCTTCCTTCCCTCTGTCCGGGGAAGTGTCGTGCAGGTGTTCACGGACAACACCACCGCCATGTGGTATTGCAACAAACAGGGCGGGGTGGGGTCATGGACCCTTTGTCAGGAGGCTCTGCGCCTCTGGACATGGCTGGAACACCAGGGCATCACCCTGGTGGTTCAACATCTGGCGGGCTCTCTGAACGCCAGAGCAGACGAACTCAGCCGCCGGTGCATGATTGATCACGAATGGCGCCTGAACTCCGAGGTGGCGCAAGGTCTCTTTCAGCAGTGGGGAGAGCCTTGGTTAGATCTATTCGCCACCGACGAGAACGCGCAATGTCAGCAGTTCTGCACGTTGGAATTTCCAAGGCGGCACTCGCTCGGTGACGCTTTTCTGTCGCGAGTGGAGTTGCGGTCTGTTGTACGCCTTTCCGCCTATACCACTTCTGCCCAGAGTGCTGAAGAAGATCAGGCGCGACCGGGCCCAAGTCATCTTGATGGCTCCGGATTGGGCACGAAGGTACTGGTATCCCGAGCTACTCAGTATGTTGACTGATCCTCCGATACGTCTGCCCTTTCGGGAGGATCTTCTGTCACAGCAGCAGGGGACGGTCCTCCACCCGAACCTGTCTAGCCTCCACCTCCATGCGTGGAGATTGAGCGGCGGCAGTTGATGCCATTTGACTTGCCTCCTGAAGTCTGTGATGTCATTCTGGCAGCCAGGCGTCCCTCCACAAAGACGGTATACGCCTGCCGGTGGAACAAATTTGTGGCATGGTGCACAGCAAAGGCTGTGGATCCCCTTTCCGTCCCTCTTTCTGAGGTTCTCCTCTTTCTTCTTTCTTTGGCCCGGCAGGGCTCTGCTCTGGGCATCTTGAAAGGTTATCTTGCTGCCCTCTCTGCCTTCTTACGGCTTCCTGATCAGCCCTCTCTTTTCAAGTCCCCTGTAGTGTCACGCTTTCTTAAAGGCATTACTCACACGTTCCCTTCTGTCCCTTTCGTAATGCCTCAGTTGGACTTGAATCTTGTCTTAACATTCCTGATGTGCGCTCCCTTTGAGCCTCTTCACAATTATCCTTTTCGTCTTCTAACTCTTAAGACTGCTTTCCTGGTAGCCATCACCTCGGCTAGACGGGTGAGTGAGCTCCAGGCTCTATCGTCCAAGCCTCCTTTTCTATCTGTTCATCCAGACAAGGTTGTCCTTCGGCCTCGTCCTTCCTTTCTACCGAAAGTGGTGACCCCCCTTTCATCTTGGGCAATCTGTCACCTTGCCCACCTTCTTTCCGCCTCCGCATCCTTCCAAAGAGGAAGAGCGGCTCCACCGTCTGGACCCAAAACGTGCGCTCTCCTTTTATTTGGACCGCACAAAACAGTTCCGAGTGGACGACGTTGGATACGTGGGTGCAAATAAGGGAAAAGCTGTGTACAAACGGACCATCTCCCGGTGGGTCGTTTTGTGTATAAAAATGTGTTATTCCTTGGCAAAAAAGGACCCTCCTGTTGGGCTGCGAGCCCATTCTACTCGGGCCATGGCGCTACTACTGCTTTGGGACGGGGAGTCCCTTTGCAGGACATCTGTCAGGCGGCGACGTGGGCTTCGCTGCACACGTTTGCCAGGCATTATTGCCTAGACAGCCAAGTCCGGAGGGATGGCTTCTTTGGCCGTTCTGTCCTCCAGGACTTTCTGGTGTGATCTTGGTTCGCAGACCCACCACCGGGGTTGGTATTGCTTGGGTATCTATTCTAAGGTGAGGAATCTAACTAACGTGTTTCTTTCAGATCAACAAGTTACTTACCTTCGGTAACAATGTATCTGTAAGAAACATTAGTTAGTTAGATTCCTCACCGACCCACCCATCCTCCCCGTTCTGCGAACTGACATCTAGGGTTAAGGCTATCCCTTTCAGGGCCCTAGATTTTTTGGCACCAGTGTCGGTCTCTTGCATGGTTCTGCGTTCCTGGCGCGGAAAGCTATGTACAAGAACTGACGTCAGCGCGCGAGGGCGGCGTCTAAGTACTCCAACGACGTCATTCCGGCGCACTACGCCGACGACGGACGCGGAGCCGCAGACGACGCCTAGCGACGCGCAAGGGGTATTGCTGACGAAAAATCTTCCGGATCCAGTCTGACGCCTGGGGATATTCTAAGGTGAGGAATCTAACTAACTAATGTTTCTTACAGATACATCGTTACCGAAGTTAAGTAACTTGTTCATCGATACTACAGGAGGGCCAAAGTAACACCAGAGAACGTCTATAATAAAACCTACCAGCGCACACTGCGAAACACCAGCGAGATTCTATCCGCTGGCGCAAAATAGTGCAAATCTGTGAGAACTGCCACACAACAAACTCAGGTTCACACACTTAGGCAGCCTGAATGGGCATCTGAGATAAATATCACACAAAATCCAGCGCGGGCACACTTACTCACAAATACGTGCATTGGTGTACACTGAGGTAGTAAATTTCAAAATCTACCACAAACCCCACAGTATTATGGTGGAAACAGCGAGCATATTACAAAATGCAAACTCGCACTCTTATATAACAACAGTGAGCAGATAGGCGTCCAAGCTGGAAACAAGGGGGTAAACAAGGCTATAGTTGGTTCTCTTTTAAAACTACTTTTTATGAATTGTGCAAATGCGCATATAAGTGTCGTTGACTTTAATTTACCCCAATAATTTAATTTCTGGCTGCTATGCATAAGAATTGGACCACATACGAGGTAATATAATGGCGCACTATTGTGCACGGTGCTTTCAACAGTGCTAAAGCTTTCCGCTTGTGGTTTCCAGCAAGTAGTGCAAATGATACGTTATGAACTCTTCTGTTCCTAATAGTGCATTATTTGTAAAGCTTAGTCCCGCATTATGGGGTTGACAACAAACACAAGATTTTTGTAATCTTTGCATTTTGCTCTTCTAAGGGTGTCACTGTGTCTGTCAAACATTGTTACACCGGGGCAATGGATGTGCCGAAGCCAACGGTGTGAATGACCCTTGCACATTCTATACGGGGTAGGCTTCCCACTAGTGTGACTATACATTTCGTCCCCTCCAACACTGCATTTTCTGTCTCCTCTACAAGGTGCTCACGCATTTCTGCATGTTTATCAGTGTGTTTATCTGGTGGCTTTGCCAGTTGCCTTCTAATTGGCCAAATGTCTGTTATGTGGCAAAGCTCGGGTATCAGCATGAATTGGGGTACACAGGTCAGCAGCCAATAATGGGATATTGGTGAACGTCATCACCCAGGGTTCTTTTGTTGCAGCATCATTGTCTTTACAGAAGAATTTATAGCCTCAAGACAGACAACCTACTGAGCCTTCCACTAAGAAAGACTTATTGGTTTCCTTTTACTGTGACACTTTAACCTATGACCCGCGGGCCTTCCGGTTGTAATGTGGCATGTGGGTTTTAGGATAATATGAGTTGGGAAGGTCAGACTCCTGAAACTGCTGGGAAGGGCCCTTAGTAGTTTGTTGTGAATGAGCTGTACCTTGAAACGATATTGACGGTGATTTGTGAATGACATAGAAATTTGCTCCTAAGAAGAGTCTTCCCTGGCTCCCTGGATCTTTTTATGAGTAGTAAAGAAAATGGGATGGCACAGTGGCACAATGAGGTCATACAGTAGACAGCAGATGGCATCATCTCTCCTCTGCCCCTGTGACTAATTGAACTTAGCTGTGTATGGCATGTCTTGCGTGTTTTGCACATGAACAATACAAAGCTCCATACTTCTGCAGGATAAGCACAACGCTACTTACTGGTGGGAAGATGCAAAGGATGGGACTAACTTATTTCTAAAGCATCACCTAAGCCATTGGGAGAATGCAGGGTGATTTATTTCCTTGTTTGAACATTGGTAGTGAGTTCCTAGCATATGCATTGTTTTCTTTCGGGGGTAGGAGGGACTCAATCTGGATCTGCTTCTGCACATTTTGTTCATCAGTACATTTTCTGTTGCTATTACTTTTTGCTATTGCCTCATGTGCAGGTACAGTAGCTAGTGAAAGCCTCCTGCAATATGGTGTATGTCTGCCGGATCTTGAGGGAGGCACATGTGGAAATGTGCACACGGTGAAGGTGCACCAGTTGGATGTTTCAATTTCTATGCAGAAGAGAAGGTGCATTGCTTGGGTAACTAGTGCCGCTCATGCAGTCTCTAAGTGGCATTTGTACTATGTGTTATGCATGTCTATGTTGCTTGTCTGATTCTAAGGGGTGGCTAGAGTGAAAGGTCATACAAGCAGTCTGCATGTTGTCATTTAAGTGTCCACTTTGAGCTATTGAAGAAGCACCAACATCGTGTTGTATTCCATTGACATTTCATCACAAAGGCATGGCTTAGTAACCATATGCAACACATTGAAAGGATCCACACGACCATTGCACTCAATTTTCTTATAAACAACTGCTTGATTTGCTTCTACAGGGAACTATTGCTTGTGAGTCCTCTGCCAGATTATGAATTATTAGAGCATTTCAGGCTCTTCTCAATACCGAAATCTAGAGTTTCTGAAGGTGTATTTAACATCGCCCCACCATTTTGTCCAGTGCGTTTCATTAAGTTCTGTCCCCGGGCATTGTTCCCGTCATTCATTTAAGGTCCTCACCTTCTGCTCTGTTGTGTGCGCCAATGCTGAGCACAGGCAGGGAACTGCCTTCCGCGGTGCCCCATGCGTCAGCACAACTTGTAGCAGCTGTGAGGCAATGGATCCCCCCACCAGTGTTCCAGTTGTTGTACCAATGCTCCATAAAACATAAATTCACCACCCAATAAACTTTACACATTTTCTTAAAGGACTGCAGTGTTTTCTCCCCATACATGTCGTCCCTGTTCTGTATTTCCGCTCTGGCCACAGACGCCCATCATGTCATAGTCAATGTGGCACAGTCTGGGAGAGACTACAATGGTAGGTCTTGAGTGTAATGCAGTCTGCTATACTCTTTGGTTATGGTGCCCCTTGGTGCATGAGGTGAGGACATTGCGGTCAAAACTAACTGGTGACCAAAGTGCAATACAAAAGCTCCGTAGCATGATTTAACACTTTACGGCATTTAGAAAATTGCACCATTTGTCCACTCTTTTTTCTAAATTTTCTCGGGGGGAGAACCCCCACTTACCCCCATAGGTTGTTCAGGCTCGCCCGCTACGCTCGATCACCAAAGTGCAGTATGACAATAATTTTATGCCTCACCACTTTCAAATGTTACCAGCCGCCCCTGGAATAATAGCAATTCCGTCCCCAATTTTGTCTACCCGATCTAATCTATATATCTGGTAGCCTAAGGGGAGAGCGAGATGAATATCAGGGCCTGAGCTGTCACTAAGCCATGTTTCCATTACAAACAGTATATCCATGGGGTCTTCCTCTAGCATAGCTCTTAAAGCTGAGGAATACCTAGGGATTGAACATGCATTAATCAGTCCCAAATTACATGAAGCTGCTTGCTGGTCAGTCGTGGTTAGATGTGTGTTCTTGTTTGTTTGTGGTTCGCATCCACAATGTCTACAGGCTCCTTTAGGAAAGGATGGAATATTAGCTCCTGACAAGGGCACCCATGGTGAGTGTAATGGGGTCTAAGAAATAAAAGCTGATTTCTAGTGTATTTATATGCAGCTGTGTTTTGGGGACCAGGGTTTCTGGCCCCTGGACCTGTTCCCGCATGGACAGGTGCAGACGGGCTTGCCTTTGGCCCGCCTGTGGCGCGCCCGCTGCCTGCGTCTGCAGAGCGCCAGGCCGCAAGTTGTCATTTGAAGGAAGAAGTGGCGTTGGCTACTAGACCGCCAACCTCCCGCCTCTTCGCATCCCTCTATCGTTTAGTGAGGCCAAGAGCCTCTCTACGATTCCTTTGCTTGCGGTAAAAGGAGATCATTTTTATACAAACAGTATTCCGTCCACATTTTTGCACAACAAATTCAAATTCAGATAAAATTGTACTTTAGAGCATAAAACACAGCAGTTAAAAAATGGTAGTTAAAATTCACAAATTGCAGCTGTTACATAAGGTACAACTCAAAGGCCAGCGCTCTCACCCTTGCGCCCGGCCCGCGGTTGTCATTTTAAGGAAGGAGTGGAGTTGGCTACTGGACGCCAACCTCCCGCCTCTTCCCACCTGATAGACCTGGCTCTTACAGCGGTTTTATCCCCAGATTTCATGCTTTGTGGCCTTCTGTTTCTGACCTATTTTTGTTGGTTTTATGACTCTGGGCACATTACCACCGCTGATCAGTAAAGTGCATATGCTCTCCCTGTAAATGGTATGTATGGATTGGTGTTTCCATATTTGGCGGATTTGATTTACTAGTCAGTCACTAGTACAGTGCACTGTGTCTGCCCAGGGCCTGTAAATCAAATGCTGCTAGTGGGACTGCAGCACTGATTGTGCCACCCACATAAGAAGCCTGTAAATGTAACTCAGGCCTGCCATTGCATAGCCTGTGTGCAGTCTGGTACTGCCATGTTGTCTTGGCAAGTGCACACACTTGCCAGTCCCTAACCTTCCCTTTTTTTACATGTTAGTCACCCCTAAGGTAGGCTCAAGGTATCCCTATGGGCAGAGTGCAGTGTATGTGAAAGGTAGGACATAACCTGGTGTGTGTAGCATGTCCTGCTAGTGAAATACTGCCAATTTCATTTTTCACTATTGCAAGGCTACCTATTTCCATAGGATAGAATGGGAAGTTTGCTTATAACATCTTATAAACATACTTACCCCTGGGAACAAGGTAGGAAAATAAAGTTTAGTATGCCTGAACTCAGAATGTTAAAATGCATCTTTTAGTGAGGGTGATTATTACATTCTTTGTTTAAAAATACCACTTTTAGAAAGTAGGTATTTTCTTGCTTAGCAATCCAGCATGCCTCTGTTAGGATGTGTATTGACTGTCTGGCTTTGAAGTGACAGGGGCTGGGGATATGCATTGGCTCCAGAGAGTCTAGATGAGTCAGCTCTAGGTTGAATAGGCCTGGTCTGCATTTGGAGTGGTGGAAGGAGTAGCAGCTGTACCTGAATAGGGCTGTGGCTGCCTTCCACAATGATGGCTCTGCCCCCCCTGTGGTGTGTCTGGAGCCAGGACTTACACTGACAATGGGGGTTGTTGTGCACTTGCAAAGTGCCCCCCCCAGAACTGGATTGGACTGGGCTCAGAGCCCTGGGACAGGAGAGAACATATAGATTTACTGTATAAAAAGAGGGGCCCAGACCCAGACTTTTAGATCACTGATGAACTAAGGAACCTGCCAGGAAGAAGGACAGGGAAAGCTGGAGGAGGAGTACTGCCCCTGTGCTGTGTGCTGTTAGGGTTGGCCTGCAGTGGATGCTTCTGTCTTGGGTAGGACAAGGACTGGACTGTGCTTTCATCATCCTGCTGTTAGAGTTTTCTCCAAGGGCTTGAAGTAGAGCTTGCCTCCTGTTAGAAGTCTTAGGGATAGATAAGACTTCAAAGATCACTTCTGGGAAATCAAGAGGAACCTTTGCCAAGGAGACGAGCTTGAGAAACTGAGGCGGAATACTGCCCCTGTGCCGTTTGCTGTCTGGGGTTGGCCTGCAGTGGGTACTTTCTGCCAAGGAAAGTGAAAATGACTTTGCTGTTTGCTGTGTCCTCTGCTTGAGGAAGATGTCCAAGGGCTTGAAGAAGAGTTTGCCTCCTGTTCTGAAGTCTCAGGGGCACAATGACTTTACCCCCAGCTCCCCTGAACTTTCTTGCTGGGAGTTCTGACCTGCCAAGAGGTGCCTGTAGCTGTTCTGGGCCTCTTGAGGTTGTTCTGGTTGTTGGGAGCTGGAAAAGCAATGCAACAATGAGAAGCCTGACGTGTCCGCACCTGTTACTAATGAATCGCCGAAGAAACCATCGCAGCACCTGCCCGTGGCTTGAGAAATTGTCGCACGTCGAATTGAGTGCACCGATCTCCGAAGTCTGAGATCACCGCACCGATTCCGACGCAAGCCCAGCTGTGCTGCTGCACGAACCCATGCATCATCCCCGATTGTCGCCTCGCATCGAGGTGCCAAGTCTGTTGCATCGTTGCGAGACGCAGGAAGAAACCGATGCATCACCTCCACACGCAGTAAGAAACCGACGCATCACCTCCTCTCCAGTAAGGGACCGATGCATCACCTCCCCTGTGCAGCAGTAAGGAACCGACGCATCACCTCCCCCGGAGCAAGGAACCGACGCATCACCTTCCTGTGTGTAAGGAACCGACGCATCACCTTCCCTACAATCCTTTTTGTTTGTGTGGGCGACGCATCAAAGGTACTTTATGTGAAAAGTGCCACATCTGCAATTTGCTTTGAACTGAACTATTTCCATCATTTGGAAGTCATATTTTTATTACTGTATTGGGGATTTTCGTTGTTTGGTCTTGTTTTGGTTTAGATAAAGATTACTTATTTTTCTGAACTGGTGTGGTGTCCATTTGTAGTGTTTTCACTGTATTACTGTATGTGTTCACAAATGCTTTACACACTGCCTCTGAGATATTCCTGTCTGCTCGTGCCAAGCTACCAAGGGGGTGAGCAGGGGTTATTTTAGAAGTGTATCCCCTTAACCCTGACTAGAAGCAAGGGTCCCTATTTGCACAAAGGTACCTACCTCTGCCAACTAGGGACCCCCATTTCTAACAGCACCCCTCTATGGTTTATTGAGGCCAAGAGCCTCTCCGTGATTCCTTCGCTCACTGTAAAAGAAGATCACTTAGATACAAACAGTATTCCCTCCAAATTTTTCCACTTCAAATTCAGATACAGAATTGTCTTTTAGGGCATAAAACATGGCAGTTCAAAAATGTTAGTCAAAAAGCACAAATTGCAGTTGTTACATAAGGTAGAGCTCAAGAGGCAGCGCTCTCACCTTTGCGCCCGGCCTGCAGTCATCATTTTAAGGAAGAAGTGGATTTGGCTACTCGACCGCCAACCTCCCGCCTCTTCGCACCCCTCTATGGTTTAGTGAGGCCAAGACTCTATGATTCCTTCGCTCATGGTAAAAGAAGATCACTTTTATACAAACAGTATTCCCTCCAAACTTTAGCACAACAAATTCAAATTCAGTTACAAAATAGTATTTTAGAGCATAAAACACGGCAGGTAAAACATGTTAGTTAAAATGCACAAATTGCAGCTGTTACCTAAGGTAGAGCTCAAAAGGCAGCACTCTCCAAATGCCAAGTAGAATCCCCTATGTAGGTTTCTAAATGACAAAGTACGTGTTTCTACTACTAATGCACATGATTTAAAACTGAATGGTGCTACAAATGCTCTCCTGTAAATTTCTGTACCATGTCAGCTGTTTCTGTTACAAGGTCTTCAGATGTGGACGTATAGTCTTACCCAAGAAACAGGAATGCTGGTTATATCTAAATAAATACCCCCTATACACAAAATAATTACTTCATCCTTGCAGCAAAACTGCAATCAAAATACTCATTGCTCAGGCTGCGATATGCGCCTTGGAGTGTAATATGCACAGGGCAGTGTTGTGTAACATAACTAGTCTCTAAAGTTGTAATATAAAATATGTGCTGGGGAGTGTAACGTTGCATATGCACTGTAACAAAGATATGGATACCAGATTGTAATATGTATGGCATAGCACTGTGCGTTATAACATAGGCATCGAGGAAGGCACGTTAGATGGGGCAATATAACCCGTGTGAAGACAAGTGTGGCATGACATATTCACGGGGTGGTGTTACAGTGCACATGGGCTAGAGAGTGTCATAGCATATGCACTAGCTGGTGGAATACAACACAGAGGTGTGTGGCACTCGGCAGGCAATGGTGGGTGTAACACAGCATTGGGCTCTGCCAGGAGCGCGCTGTGACTCTCAAGTGATGTTCGTCCCCTTTCCAGAGAGTAAAATAAAAAGTATTACACATCCGGCAGTGGATGTGTGTTTTATTAACCGTGAGGGGGGTTTCTTGCATAGTTTTGGTCGAATTTTTGTCGAATCCCCTTTGAATGGCTTGGTGTGCATGTGTATTAAATGTGCCCGTCAATAGCTACCCATGTTTGTATAAATAAACGACAAGGGTGTCTACCGGGATTAGGCACGGTAGGGCATCAGATATGTCAGAGCTTCACTAGTGGTGTAAACACATTCCATGTGGATTCATTGTATGCATAGTCGCCTTTTAATGAATATCACGCAAATCGTCATGGTGATAGGTAAGTACGGTTTGTCCAGCATGTCCTAGGTGTGTCTATAAATATATATTTTTTTAAAATAATAAAAAACAGTGGCCCTGGGGATTGGGGTCAAAAAAATTTAATTAGGAGACAGGCCCTGGGGGATGGGGTCATCAGGGCCAATAAATTAGAATAAGAAGGGGAACCACACAGCCCCCCTTCTTAAAAAATTAAAATAAATAAAAGACTGGCATCGTGCCTGAGGCCACGCCCCCTCCTTGCAGCACTCTGCAAACGCGCCCCCTGGCGAGTTGTAAGTTGGGGAATTAATTCCTCTTCAATACTGAGGGTCCCTGAGGGCCAATTAGCCCAACAGGCATCTCCAGTATGCGCCAGGGAGCAGCGCTGCAGACAGGTGTTCTGAGGCCACGCCCCTTTTTACACCTCCATGCAACGCAGCTCTGTGGCGCTTACTGGAGGTACCTAGTGGGCTAGTTTGACCCTAGGGACCCTTAGGATTCAAGGGGACTTAATCTCTCAACTCAGAACGCCCACAGGCCTTGTGGCGCATTTTTAAGTTGGGGAAATAATTCCCTTTCAATCCTGAGGGACCCTGGGGTCCAACTAGCCCACCAGGTGCTTCCAGTAAGCACCACTGCTCTGCGTTGCAGAGAGGTGGTGCAGGCCGTGCCACTTTTTACACCTCTCTGCAACGCAGCTCTGTGGCGCTTACTGAAGGTTCCTAGTGGTCTAGTTGGACCCTAGGGACCCTCAGGATTCAAGCTCTTCTGTTTGTTCTTTCTGCACGTTATACTTCTTCCTGCACTTTTCTTCGTCTTTGAGGACTTCTGTTGCTTCTTTCTGCATTTCTTTTTTTTCTTTCTGTTCGTTTTTCCTTCTTTCTTCACATGTCCTATCTCTGTATGCATAGCTAGAAATTAGCATTTAAAAAACCTTTGAAATTCACTGAAAAAAACATAGGTTTCAGGCACGTTATAGCTAGGAATTAGCATTTTAAAAACCTTAGAAATTCACTGAAAAAACCATAGGTTTCAGGGGCGTTATAGTTAGCTGGACTTTTCACTCGTACAAAACCATAGAAATTGCCCCATTAGAGTTAGTTCAGCTAACTATAACTCGCGCGCCCGCAATGCACTGCTGATGACGTCACATATTACATCACTCATGACATGGTCAGTGACATCACTCATGACATCACTGATGATATCATCCTTGTGATAGAGTGGCAGACCTCCTCTCCCCCTAATATAACCTTTGATACACACATTCAAAAATAGAAATTAAAATTTTCAAAACAATGGACATACCAATACCAGTTACAACAACCTATTCAGTAATTGTAAGATCCACATCCACATCCACTCATTCACCAACAGTCCTATACAGTCACTCATACATGTACTCACTCATCATATGTACTCATACACCTATACATCCTGTTACACAACGCCACTCATCCATAAAGTTACTCACACACATAGTCACTCATGCTAATAAAGAATCAAACATCCATTTACTTGCATATACAGTTATACACACACCACCACACTTAATTCTACAGAAACTTACACATACTTAGTCTTTTTAACAATCACTTATAGAAACACATACTTATTCATACAGGAACTCTTTCAATCTCTCACTCTCACATATACTCACTTATATACACCAATAGTCACATATACTAGTTTAAAACATATGTAGTTACTCATAGAGACACTATTGAGACAGTCATTCACTCACTAACACACCCATGCACACACTCATCCACCCATACAGTCCTGCACACATGCTGTCTTCAACACATACAAACAGTGAGTCACTCATTCATGCACCTATGCACTACGTAATACCCCCACCGAACCATACAGACATCAGACACATATACTGATACTCAGAAAACCAACTAATAACCTATATAGACACTCATGTAGTTACTCACCAACCCATGCAGCCACTTATAAACAAAGTGAGAGACTGATACAGATATTTACATATTTAAACATTACTCACTAAGCTATGTATTCACTAAGATACACTTAATCAGTCCGTTATACAATCAATTTTTCAAAAACAAATCATCCATTTAGACACTTATATACCCATTTATTCTTCCATCGACCTTGAGATATACATATATAAAACATATGTAATTTTCAGAAAAACACACATTCACTGGATGATGTCATCAGTGATGTCATCAGTGATGTCATTTGAGATGTCATCAGTGATGTCATGAGTGATGTCACTGACCATGTCATGAGTGATGTAATATGTGACGTCATCAGCAGTGCATTGCGGGCGCGCGAGTTATAGTTAGCTGAACTAACTATAACGGTGGAATTTCTATGGTTTTGTACGAGTGAAAAGTCCAGCTAACTATAACGCCCCTGAAACCTATGTTTTTTTCAGTGAATATATATATATATATATATATATATATATATATATATATATATATATATATATATTTCAAAGAGCTCGTCCGACGTTTCGTTTGTGTGAACGGACCAGAGCAGTCCGAATTATCGTGCCGATTATCTTTTATTCAGCAATCACCATGTCGCCATGACATGACACGTTTCGGCCGATCAACGGCCTTAATCACATGTCGTGGAGAGGAGCTCCACTTCTATAACTTTGGAAGGCTATGGGATGGAACGATTCCGAACCCGTACAGCACGGCACTTTACTGCTAAAGAGCTTGTTTTTCATAATTCCCTTTCCTACTAAAGGTATCATAATGGACTGTAAATATGGCAAAATTACACTGAACCTACCAGAGGATATTAATTTTAATCGCACCTCCAAGGGACTACATCTACCAAGACACTGTTGTGCTAATGGACTGTGCCATGCCCACTGAGGGATTTGTACTAAATAAAAGTTGGCCAAAATGGAGGGGGCTGATCAGTGTTCTGTTGTTAGCCCATGATGAAGAGGCGTATTGGCCTCGAAACGCGTCGGCAGAGGCAGACTGTGAATTTTGGGAATTGAAAAGCGAGCTGCAGCGAGGCTTCAAAATCTGATGGTGAAAGCACCATGGTGTGCTCTCTTACTGCTTTTGGGCAATTTGTTTTACATGTAATGTCACAGCTTCTCATGCCATGGAGAGGAGCTCCACTTCGATAACTTGGAAGGCTGTGGGATGGAACGATTCCGAACCCGTACAGCATGGTGCTTTACTGCTAAAGAGCTTGTTTTTCTAAATTCCCTTTCCTACTAAAGGTATCATAATGGACTGTAAATATGGCAAAATTACACTGAACCTACCAGAGGATATTAATTTTAATCGCACCTCCAAGGGACTACATCTACCAATACACTGTTGTGCTAATGAACTGTGCCACGCCCACTGAGCGATTTGTACTAAATAAAGGTTGGCCAAAATGGAGGGGGCTGATCAGTGTTCTGTTGCTAGTCCATGATGAAGAGGCGTATTGGCCTCAAAACGCGCAGGCAGAGGAAGACTGTGAATTTTGGGAATTGAAAAGCGAGCTGCAGCGAGGCTTCAAAACCTGATGGTGAAAGCACCGTGATGTGCCCTCTCGCTGCTTTTGGGCAAATTGTTATATATATATATATATATATATATATATATATATATATATATATATATATATATATATATATATATATATATATATATATATACATATATATATATATGAGTAAATTATCACTATATAGTGAAAATAAAGAACGCACTCTCTCGATTGTAAAGTAGATAGCGGTTTATTTGATAATTGGCATGCCCCAACGCGTTTAGGTCCTGTCACTTGGACCTTGTTCACAGGATGATTTTACACGGGGGACTGGGCATCATTTATTTAAATTACCACATAGTTACTTCCTGTTTTTCTGCAGTGCATTGTGGTTAACGTAGTTTACATAATAAAAAGTGCTTAGTGCAAAAAGGAAAAAATACATTCTTTTGTGCCCAGTGCTCAGTGTTAAACTAATTTATGATAACACCTTTGTCTAAGTGTGTTATATTTTTATAGTGATAATTTACTCACATTTACCGGTGTGGCTCTGCCGGTTAAGAAACGCACCACCCCGAGATTGTGAGCGCCGGCGTCTACCTGTGGGCTAATCTGGATATATATATATATATATATATATATATTATCTACTGGCGGTCGCCAGTAGATAGTTATAGTTAGGACCGAGTTCCCATAGGAAATCTGAAAATTCTATTTTGAATAACTTTGGCGCCGGTTGACGAATCCTCGTGAAATTTTCAAAACTAATGGGGTGCTCCGCTCAGCTCCTACCCTGAAAGTCTCGGGGTGATTCGTCAAGCGGGGGCTAAGAAAAAAGGGGGGTCGCAAAATGCGTTTTCCCTATGCATTTTCCCATAGGACCTTTAGTCGAAGGTACAGCCCGAACGGCTGAACAGAATTACTTGAAATTTGGCAAAGAGGTAGTCCTCAGGTCAGGCATGTGCCTCTTGCATATATGTTGTCAATCTGTTCAGTAGTTCCTGAGAAAATTGCAGTTAAAAGTACATAAATATCTATAAGCTCGCACGGTGCGCGCACCATAACGTGCGCAAGCGTAATTCTGATTGGTGGTTACATGTCAGTCAACATTCAAATCGGTCGAAATCAGGAAGTGTCGTCCGCCATTTTGTGTGTGACAGTGAAAAAGAAAGGTGGAGAACGTGAAAAGAGGGCAGGGTAGAGAGTTCCTGACCCCCTAGCCTTTGTCAGGGGTCCCTGAAGGATCCCGAAGGGTGAAAAAATCATTTTTTTTTTCAAAAAATCGCGAGGTGCGCGCACAGCAGAAAAAAATTCAGAAAAAAATAGAATTAAAAATCAAGTTTAAGTGTTTGGATGTTGGTTGGCTCTGAAAAGAGCTGTTGTGTTAATTGAGGAACAGAGGAACAAAAAAAAAAAAAGGCAAAAATTATGGGGTGGAGCATGTGTGCTGCTGTATCTTGTTCTCTATTAGGTTAATGCTGCTCTCACCATAACAGAGAACAGCATTGCACACATTGCACCGTATATGCACCTTCTCGAACAGAGGGTGCATATCCAGAGGTCAGAAGCAGGTGAAGCTGCGGCCGCAGATGATGTGCTCGGCTGAGCTGCTGGAGGGTTGTCTCTTGCAGCTTGACTAGACTCCCAAGCATGAGCCAATGGATGCACTTTTTGGAAGTGCCTTAACATGGAGTAAATACTAAAGGAGTATTTTTTTTTAGGGTCTCCTCTCGATAAGACCACTCCACAAACAGTGCAGGTGACTTCAGGAGCATTCACCTTCTTCTGGCCCTCTGGATAAGTAAAACATTTCCAAATAAATGAGTCCTTCTGTTTCCTCTGCGTCGGTGGCACAAAGGTCTCCTCCTCACTCCCTGAAGATGACTGCTGCTCTGTCATTTTCAAGTACTGGAGTACTTGAAAAGCTGTTCAGCTCCTTCTCCCAGGAAATAAGAAGAAATAGTGAGGGAATGGGTGTGGTGTTCGAAGATTCTGAAACAGAAACTACTATTAACAAATGAAAAGTGTTGTTTCATAATCACATGAATTGCCGTGCGCGCACCGTGCGCGCACGGAGCACGCGCGCACGAAGCACGCACGACGCACGCATGCGCACACGGAGCACGTACGCATGCGCACACAGAGCACGTACGCATGCGCACACCATGCGCGCACAGGGTGCGCACACCGTCAAAAACCCTAAAAGAAATTCAAAAAATTTCAACTGTTTATAAGTTTATAGACAGTTTAAATTTGTCTTTTTTTTATTTTAAGTTTATAGAAGATATTAACTATGCTGTTCAACGTTATCCAAATTCATAAAAAAAAAAAAAGAGCTGAGCCATTCCATATTACAGGATACAGTCAATCTATAACTATATACATAGGTAGCTTATTGTAAAATAAATATATAAAAAATATAATAATAGATTCATAAATTATCATTTAAAAAACCTTTGAAATTCACTGAAAAAACTATAGGTTTCACACACGTTATAGTTAGGAATTAGCATTCAAAAAACCTTGCAAATTCACTGAAAAAACCATAGGTTTCACACATGTTATAATTAGCTGGACATTTCACTAGTAAAAAACCATTGAAATTCCCCCGTTATAGTTAGTTCAGGTAACTATAACTCGCGCGACCGCAATCCACTGCTGATGACGTCACATATTACATCACTGATGACATCATCCAGTGAATACGTGTCTTTCTGTAAAATAAATATTTTTTATATATGTTTATCTAAAGGTTTATGGAAGAATAAACGGGTAAATAAATGTCTAAATGGATGGTTTTTTTGTAAAATTAATTGTATAACTGACTTATTAACAGTATCTTAGTGAATACACTGATGTAATATGTGACGTCATCAGCAGTGGATTGCGGTCGCGTGAGTTATAGTTACCTGAACTAACTATAACGGGGGAATTTCAATGGTTTTTTACGAGTGAAATGTCCAGCTAACTATAAAATGTGTGAAACCTATGGTTTTTTCAGTGAATTTGCAAGGTTTTTTAAATGCTAATTCCTAACTATAACGTATGTGAAACCTATGGTTTTTTCAGTGAATATATATATATATATAAAACAAATTGCCCAAAAGCAGCGAGAGGGCACACCACGGTGCTTTCACCATCAGGTTTTGATATATATCTATATAGATATATATATATATATATATCTATTAAAAAAAATCAAAGGTTACAGGGATGTTATAGTTAGGAAATAGAATAAAAAAACTCAGAAATGTACTGAAAAAACAAACAAAGGTTACAGGAACGTTAAAGTTAGATTTCACTTGTACAGAAGGCGCGGTGAGGAGCGGAGCTCCACAGAGTTTTTGCCCTACTCCGTGGAGCTCCTCCACATAGTGCAACTACGCCAGCTCCGCACAGGCTTACTAAAATCTATATGGGAATTCACACAGGAAACACACTTTTTTTGACCCATCCCTTTTCTCAGCCCCCGCTTGACGGATCACCCTGAAACTTTCCATGCACACCTAGAATCAGCGGGAAGACTTTTTTTGGGTAAATTTCGTGAAGATTATTCAAACAGCACCAAAGTTATAGACAAGTCAAAAACCTTAGGTCCTAGCTATAACTACCTATTAGTGACCACCAGTGGGCAATATATGTGTGTGTGTTTGTGTGTGAGCGTGTCTCAATGTTTGTTCTAACTCCAGTTGCTAACTTTGGGAATGTGTATTTATTTAGTGAGGGGTTCAGATTTACTCCGGTGCCACAAACATTGATCAAAATGTAAATATGTGCAGGTAGGGTGGTTTAATTTGCTTTTCTAACTTCAGTCCTACTAATAGTGAGGGAAATGCATATATGTGGGTTGGGGTGTCATATTTACTATTTAAACTTCAGTTTCACAAACATTGGGGAATGTGCATATATAACTGTGGTTCTGATTAATTTTTCTAAATCTTGTTTACTAATCTTGGGTATGTCAAATATTAGTGTGGGGGGATCTGATTCACTGTCATAACTCAAAATAAGGAACATTAAAAAAAATGATGTACTGTCAACACATTCAATTAAATCCACTAGCAAAAGTCCCAACATTCTTATTAATATTTGTAATAAATTAAAATAATTCAAATAAATTGATTTACTATTACATTTTTAATTCATGTATTCTTTCAAATGTTATTATGTAATTTAAAACAAATATGTATAAAATATTAAATAATGTAATAAATTAAACTTAAAAATGTTAAAAAGAAATTAAAATGTCAACCCATTTTTTATTCAATATTTTTAATAAACACAATTATACATTAACTTAAACAGTGAATGCCAAAATATGTTCCTTAAATAAAATGTTTCACTTTTATGCCACTAGTGTACAAATAAAGTATTATCAGTTAAAGCCAGTATGTACTTATGTATATTAATCTTGCTAATAATTAACCATTCCACGAAAACGAAATCTATTTTCTTATTTATTTTACATTTTATAAAATATAAATGAATGAACTCCATATGTATTTAATGAATGTGTACTGTATTTTAAAGTCATGAGTACGATGAGAAACATTACAATAGCATTACAATTAATGAAATTATATAATTAGTATTAATTTGATATTAATTATTATAGCATCAAAATAAAACACTATCCACCCAATTGCCAATAAAACTCCCTGCATTTAAAATAAATACATACAATTAATTTACATTAACATTGAACATTTTTAGTTGAATTTTGTGATGCCACAGTTGGGGTGGAGATCTCCTTATGGTAAAGTATAGGAAACATTGAAAAGGTTTATTAAACTTTTCAGCTAACTAGATAACATATTTGTATGTTATATTTTAAATGGAGAAGAAAGGAAAGGAAAAAATGCTACAGAACTACTAACTTAATATTGAAATATATCTTGAATTCAGATATATTACATTAGCATTAGTATTCTGAGGTTTACATTAAACAATAAATTCCCCACATGAAGTAAAATAATACAGTTTTTATTATGCATTCCTAATTATTAAAAGTGATGCAAAAATGATTTGAAAGTAGTTTAATTATGTTTCAATTAAAATTAGTGATAAATTAACATACATTCAAAAAATGTTGTTACAATATTTTATAATTTACTAATAAACTTTAAAAATATATATATATATTAAAATGCATTTATTTATATGTTGAGCTTTCTTAAATAATTTAATTTAACATTGTTTCCTATGCAGTTTCATTAGATGATCCTGTCTCCATTGTTTTCAATGGGAGGGATTTATAGTATCAGTGGTTGGTACTGTGTCTTTGCGGTATTTACTTTCACTTGTAAATTTGACTCCACCCCCTTTTCAGGGGATGAATACATGCATGTCTACAATTCTGAGTAATTTTACTCTGTATTTTTTCAAATAGCCAAAAGTAGTAAAATCTCTGAAAAGATTAGGAGTAAATTACACATGTAATTTGCTCACAAGTGAAATGCCCCGTAAATGTTTAAATGCATTTAAATAAGCCAAGTTACAGGACTGAACACCATTTAATAAAGGTGTTTCCAAAATAGCTGCTTCAGTCTGCTGACAGCTTTAAGTTAGATTGCCAAGACCTACATGAACTTTTCTGCAATCATAAACTTTTATAGAATGCAGTTGGTGCTCTGTCTGGAAATCAAAGGAGCCTACATCAAAGAAAAGTGCTGAGGTAGTTGTGAGACCCAACCATTGATTTATTTTTCAGAAGTAAAAAAATGTGAAATATACTGCAGTGAAATTCCAAATGCTGCCTACAAGAAGGTATCACAATTTCCATCCTCCAATTAGCATTCATGGGCTTGCGCTTTCATTGTACGGTGGGCAAGCATATTAAGCCTGCTCAGATGGCCTCTGTAAAACGATCTGTTAATGATGGATGGAAAATAGTCCGTTTTACTTTCATTTTTTGTACTTTCCAAATTGACTTAATGTTTGTACATGAAGCATTGTTCCATAGGGACAATGCTTGATTCAGAGGCGCTGGTTGCTGGGCAATCCCAGTATTAATCATTAGTTGGGCTGAGGTTTGCTTCTAGAGGAAGGTTCAGTGAGTCACTGAAGAGTGTGCTTCGATTTCATCAGAAAAGTACACAATATTTAGGCATGACAAGCTAAAAAGCATGTTCATGATTACAAACAAAATGCCTTTTAAATCATGCAGGTCTATGTGGAAAGATGTAAAAGAAATATTATTTTTTGTCTATCAAATATATTTATGTGTGCATTTGTAACATATTTGTGCACTTAGGGTAATGGGTCTTGATATGCAACTTGCTATCGGCTGTATTTTTATTGCTGTAGAACAAGTGCAGATATGTGAGGCTTTGGACTGTCCTCTAGGCTTAACCATTACAGCCAACTAGAGACAGAGTTACTGTTGTGTTTCTGACTTTTCCTTAATTGTACTTGCATGAAATTTTCCCGCGGGCTTGTAAGTGACTGCTTAGTGCACTGTGCAAGATGCTGTTCGCACTGATTGCACAGTGCCGGATGCTTGTCCGCACTGTGCAATAGGTGCAAACTGCATCTTGCACAGTGCAAGCGCTCGTTTTCTGCCGCTCGAGTAGATTTCTACTGAAGCGGCAGCTTTCTCAACGCGGGCTGGTAGTTTCTCATCGCGAGCGGTCGCAAGCATACGCGACCACTCGCAATGAGAAACCTGACCTCCCCGCGTTGAGAAGCTCGTCGGGAGGTTTATTCTCCATGCTCGCGATCGGCAACTTGATGTTGCTGATCACGAACAAGGAAAAAGTCTCGCCGGGATGTCCTTTTGCTTGCTCACAGTCGCCAACTTGACGTTGAGGATCGCGAGCAAGCAAAAAATGACTGCTGCACTATGCTACACATGTTTGCACTGTGCTACGTGCAATTCGCCTAGTGCGAAGTAGCGCAAACTTCGCAAACTACACGAGCGTAGTGTAGTGCTTTGCCCAGGCTTACTTAATGTGCTATTGAAAGGCATCCCTCAATGTGTCCAGACACCCTAGGTAGCTTTCAATCTAATAGAGACTTCTAGCCGCAGATTTCTTACCTTAGAATAATGACCCAGACATCAGACTGGATCCAGAAATATTTAGTGAGCAGTACCCCTGAACGTCAGCAGGTGGTGTTGTTCAGCTCTGCGTGCTGTCGTCAGCATCACCCGTGCCTGAAGTGATGTGCGTGGTGCCTGTATAAGCGCCACTCCAGTGCACTGACGTCAGTTCTTTTCTTTCCACACCATTCAGCGCAGCTCTGGGAAGAGCTACCCCGATCTTTTTGGCTGACCCATTTTCGACTTTCTGACTGATTTTCTTGAGACCTTGCCCCTGGTGTGTCAGGATGTCCGCTAGTTAAGCTGGGTTTAAACCATGTGGCACATGTCATCAACAGATGTCAGTGATAGACCAACATTTATGTGCCTCTGGTGCTTGGAGCATGACCATGACACCAAGATTTGCATTGACTGCTGCTCCATGCACTCCAATGCCTTGCGGGAGCGGTCCCTCAAGATCCTTGTCGCTCAACACACGATGCCATGACACTCAAGATCTTGGTCAAGAGGAAGGTTCTGAGAAGTGCTTCATTTGTAAAATATTAAGTGCAAGTGCTGTGGCACCCATCGCCCTTGTCATCGCGGCCAAAACAACTACTAACCATCTCTCTTGCATGTAAATGCGACAGTTCAGAATATTCCAGTTCCCCAAAGCTAAAGGAATGGCTGGGGGGTCAGGTATGAGCTATTTTAATGTATATTGTATTCCTAAACAACCGTTGTTCTGCTCATCTCTAAATTAGATGAGCAGCGCCATCATGTGGTAGACTGTTCTAAGTATGGTGTTGACAATTAGGTGCCAGTGCTGAGCATCGGAAAGCATTGGCTCAAATTAAGCACTCGTTCTGAGATTATTGCTGAGCCACTCCAGTCTCTCGTCATTGAAGTCATCTGGGAAATTGGGCATGTCTCACAAGCACAAGAAGAGCAAGAAGTCGAAGAGGTCTTCGACTTCACCATGTCTATTAAAGGAATCTAATGAGATGAGGGAGCATCGATATTCGTGGCCTAGCTCTGTGGTGAAGCCTACGCCTGGGCTGTCTCTGCCCCTCCCAGAGTTTCTAGGAGTTGGAGCAACCCTGCACAGTTACGGGAATTCTATGAAGTCATGCACCTCATATTTGGGCAGCCCGTCCCCACTGGAGCGCTTTCGGACCCTGCGGGCTCAGGAGGAGCCTCTACTGGTCTTCTGCAGGCAGGTTCACCCCCGGCACCAGTCCAACTCCTTGGATCCATTGATGTATCTGAAGTGGCACCGGTTCAGTCACCTTGACCTTCCCTGCCGCCTGCTCCAGTGTTGATGGCCACAGTACCGCCAACACCCCACCGTGGCAACATCCCCATTGTCCTCCCTGACTCGGGCATAGAGCCGGATGGGCGTTGCCTGACGCTGACTTAAGTGCTGATGGTGGGCAGACCCCTCATGCCAGAGCCAGTGTCTTACTCTTTCTAAAGGCCTGAATTAGCTGATGATTGGGAGAGGTCTGCGGATCCTGATAGATACCAATTAGAAAATCCTGAGGACAACTGGTATGAGGATCTGGTGGATTCCGGTTGAATGGCCACCTTCCCAGACACTGGTCTGGACTGTCTCCCTACCGTGGCTATAAAGAGGGTGCCTTATTTGCAATAGTGGTGCAAAGGGTGGCTGAGATTTTAGACTTTACACTACCCTCAGTGGCAGTCAAGGCAAATGTCTTGACGGAGGTGCTTCAGTCAGGATTTGCCCCCACCGAACCATTACTTCCATCCAATGAGGCCCTTACTGACATTCTACACGGGGCTTGGACAAAGCTCATCAAAGGGGCTCCTGCACATAGGACAATTGCCCCCTGCCACTGCTCCACCTCAGAGGACCCCAGATTCCTCACCCATTACCCCACCCGAAGAGCTTTGTGGTCAGTCCTCTACCTCTAAGTTTAACCCCAGTGCATTCCCTACCACTCAACTATATAAGGAATCTAAATAGCTGGATACCTTTGGGAAGAGGATGTTCTCCTCTCCCAGCCTGGTACTGTTGTCAGTAAACACAATGTACCTCTTGGGTCAATGCTCCCATACCATCCGGGACTCGGTTGCATAAGTGGTGCCCATGGTCTCGGAGGAGGTTGGAGACATACTCTCACAAGCAGTTGCTGTTTGGAGGGATGCAGCCAACTTCACAATATAATGTGAGCTGGACATGACCGACTCACTGGGCAGAGCGATTTTATCATCTGTAGCCCTTAGATGCCATGCCTGGCTGAGAGCCACTGACTTCTCTGGGGATATCGAAATTTCACTAATGGACATACCCTTTGGTGGCTCTCGGTTGTTTGAAGAGAAGGCAGTCTCAGTGCTAGAGCGCTTTAAGGACAGCAGAGGTATTTGAGTCTTTCCATGGCCCCTTGCCAACCCCAGACCACTTTCACCCCTTTTGTGGTCATGGAAGGGGCTTCCATCCGCGTCTTTATATGCCCAGCCACCCAGACCAGCAAAGCAGAAAGGGGGCGATTACGATGTCGGGCAGAGAGCCTCCTCCCGACAATCGGATTCTTCTCGACCATGTCGAAGTCCTTCTGACCGACTCAGTTGATTTACAATCTTCCCGACTGCTTACGATGTTCGCGGTTGGAAGGTAAACCGCACGGTCATTCGGAATCGGTTACGACCGGCTCTCGGAGGATTTGTGTCTGTCGGAACCGCATTATACACCCCTATGGACAGTGTTTCCGACCTCGGGATTACAATGACAATTTCCAACAGCCTTTCCATGCCGGCCTGTCCGACACTATCAGAAAGTAACTTTGGAGGCCCGTGGCAGTGCCCCCTTCATCCTGTGGCCTCTGGTTGGGGGCCGAGGGGGTACCTAAGGGACCCCCTGTAAAACCCTGCACTGTGTGGCAAGTACCGTGGGGTGTCCGCAGCAGGGTGCAGGATTTCCCACACACACCCCATTTCCTCATAGGAGCCTGTGTTACGGCTGGTTGTCGGGCGGAACACAAGCTCCCATAGGAAACAATGGGAATCCGACTGAACAGTGTTCGGTCCCATCGTAATTGGGTGGGCGGAACCACCAACTACAAGTCAGTCAGTCCCGATTCCAAGTCGGTGTCGGACAGACACTTTCCGCCTGACATTCTAATCGGCCCCATAATCTTTTCATGGCTTAGGATGCGGTTCCCACAGCCACAGGTTGAGCTAGTCCACCACGCTCATGGCAGCAATAGCCTCCAGAACCCTTTTTATGCCCTCAGACCATCATGGGCATCCATTCGGGGGCAAGGTACGCCATCACATGCATCACTGGAGGTTCATACCATGAGACCGTTGGGTTTTGAAGCTTGCCCAAAGGGCTACTCCCTGGCCTTTATGACAACCCCCATGCCACCTACTTATGGCAAGCTGGCAGAGAACCGTCGCTCCTTGCTCTGTTAGGAGATGTTAACTCTCTTGGCCATGCAGCTATCGAGAAGGTGCCGGCATCAGAAGTAGGTTGGGGTTGCTATTCCTGCTACTTTCTGGTGCCCAAGAAGAAAGAGGCCTTTGTCCTATTGTAGTCCTGTGCCTTCTCAATCTGTTCCTGAAAAAGGAGAAAGTCATGATGCTCACACTCGCTCAAGCCTTGTCTGCCATGGACCCAAGAGTTTTATGGTATTGCTGTACTTACAGGATGCTTAATTTCACATCCTTACTTGCCCACTGGCATTACCTGTGGTCGACAGTCAACCAAGAGCACTTTCAGTTTGCTGTGCTCCCATTCGGCCTTACCGGTGCCTCTTGGGTGTTCATGAAAGGGATTGTCACAGCTCATCTTAATTCCAGTCTTTTCCTACCTCAATGATTGGCTGTTGAAGGCAGGCGCGCCCCAGGCAGTCATCTCCCATTATCAGACTGCAGTGGACCTTCTACACTCACTGCAGTTCACTATCAATGTGCAGAAGTCACACTTGGCTCAATCTCACACGCTCCCTGTCATCGGAGCTGTTCTGGACACAGACACAGTACAGTTTCTGACCTATCCTCCCGAGCAGCGAGTCCAGGACATTCAGGCTGTGATACCCATTTTTTAGCCTCTATCTTGAATTTCGATGAGACTGACTCTGAGGTTGTTGGGCCTCATCGCCTTCTGCATCCTCCTTTTGAGACATGCCCATTGGCATATGAGGGCTCTACGGTGGAACCTGAAGTTCCCGTGGTCACAGCATCAATGGAATCTGTCCGACTTGGTCCAGGATCTCAGTGGGAACTGCAAAAGACCTGCAGTGGTGGTTAAGGAACCACGATTTGGTCAGTGTTAGACCCCTCTCCCTTCCCCAACCAGAGCTGACTGTGATGACAGATGCATCACTTCTTGGCTGGGGTGGCCATCTGGGAGAGGTGGAGATCAGATGACTCTGGTCTCCTGCGTAAACCGGGCTCCACTTTCACCTGATGGAGTTCCCAGCGATCCATTTGGCATTCTTCCTTCAATCAGGGGAACGCTGTTATAGGTGTTCATGGACAACCCCACTGCCATTTGGTATTGCAACAAACAGGGTGGGTTGTGGTCATGGTCCCTTTGTCAATTGCTGTAACATCAGGGCATATCAATGGTGCTTCAACGCCTCGCAGGCTCTCTGAATGCCAGGACAGACAAACTCAGTCGTCGATGCTTAGTGTATCACAAATGGAATCTCCATTCAGACGTGGCGCAAGGTCTCTTCCAAGAACGGGGAAAGCCTTGGTTGGATCTGTCCGCTTTAGTTGAGTTTGCGGAATGTCAGAAGTTTTGTGTGCTCGAGTTTCCAAGGCTGCTCTTGCTCAGAGATGCTTTTCATCTCGAGTGGAGCTCAAGCCTCCTGTGCGCCTTTGCACCAATACCTCTCCTGCCCAGAGTTCTCAAGAAGACCAAGAACGACCAGGCCCAAGTCGGTCTTGTGGCTCCGGATTGGGCATAGAGAGTCTGGTATCCTAAGCTGTTGAGGATGAGCAAAGGTCCTCCGATCAGTTTGGCTTTTCGGTAGGATCTTGTGTCACAGCAACAGGGCAGGGTCCTGCACCCGAACCTGAAAATGCTTCACATTCATGTGTGGAGATTTAGCGGCGACAGTTGATAGCTTATGAACTCCCATCAAAAGTCTGCACTGTTATCTTGGCAGCCAAGCACCCCTCCACCAAGACAGTATACACCTGCCTTTGTAGCAAGTTTCTGGTATGGTGTACAGGTAAACAAGTTGACGCCTATTTTTCATTTTTTTTATTTTACAGAGTTTCATATAGCGCGAACTTGACCCGAATCAGGTATCAGATCGCTTTACATAGCACCAGTTGCATTACATGAGGACACATTCATTTTTTTGTTAGGCATGGGGAGATTAAGTGATTTGCCCAGAATCACAGGATGTTCAGCATCATTGCCGAGACTCGAGGTTGACCGTCCTAGCTGTTAGGCCAACTCCTCTCCCTGCACCCTTTTCTCAGGTTCTTTTGTTTTATCTTTCCCTAGCCCAGCAGGGCTCTGCTTTAGGGACATTGAAGACTATTTGTCTGCCATATAGGCATTTTTGCCATTGCCTGATAAGCCATCCCTTTTCAAATCCTCTATTGTAAATAGGTTTCTCAAAAGTTCCTCAACACATGTTTCCACCAGCTGCTTTTGTTATGCCACAGTGGGACCTCAAAGTAGTTCTCACATTCTTGATGTGTGCTTCCTTCAAGCCACTACACAACTGCCCTCTCAGGCTCCTTGCCATAAAAATATCCTTCCTAGTGGCAATAACAACTGCCCAGGGGATCAGTGAGCTACAGGCACAGTCACCACAGCCTATGTAGCTCACCATCTACCCAGACAAGCAGGCTCTTCGAATTAGATCATCCTTCCTACCGAAAATGGTAACTCCCTTTTATGTAATTCAGTTTATCACTTTGCCTACCATATACGTTCTGCATCACTTCTCTGAAGAAGAAGAAAGACTCCATGGGCTGGACCCAAAAAGATTGTTGTTGTTCTATCTTGACCACCCATCAAAGAGCTCCAGGTGGATGATCAACTCTTGTGGGGTACGTTGTAGCCAAAAAAGGAAGGGTGATGAAGAAATGAACTATCTCACAATGGATAGTGCTCTGCATAAAAATCTGCTATGCATTGGCCAAAAAAAGCAACCTTCTGAATGTGTGCAAGCTCATTCTACTTGAGCCAAGTCTGTGAGCACTGTGTTAGCTCGCTGAGTACATGTCCTGATATATGTCTGGCAGCAGCAAGGGCTTCCCTGCACACATTGAGGAAGCCTGGAAGGTCAGGTCCGGAGAGACGGGCATTTTGCCTGTTTGGTCCTAGAGGATTTTCTTGTACAATCCATGTCACATCCCCAGCTCCAGGGAGGTATTACCTGGGTATCTTTTCTAAGGTAAGGAGTCTGCGGCAAGAAGTTTCGATCAGGTGAACAATTCACTTACCTTTGGTAACCCCTTATCTGGTAGAGACTCCATCTAGCCACAGATTCCTTACTGACCCACCCATCCTCCCTGCTCCTCGAACGGATTTCAGAGTAAAGGATTGCTTCCCTTTAAAAAGCCCTAGTTCTAACGCACCAGTGGTCAGTGCTCTTCAAGGCTTGTGCTTCTGACATTTAAAGTTGCCAAAAGAAACTGACGTCAGTATGCTGAGGTGGCTTCTATATAGGCACGGCGCAAAACACTTCCCGCGCAGACGATGTCGATGATGCCACGCGGAGCTGAATGAAGCACCTATTAGCGTGGAGGGGTACTGCTCACTAAAAATATCCAGAAACAGTCTGACGCATCTGGATTACTCTAAGGTATGGAACCTGCGGCTAGATGGAGTCTCTACCAGATTAGTCATTACCAAAATTATGTAATTTTTTGTCTGGTATTGACATTGCTGTAACATCCCAAGGGAGTGAAAAGTGGAATTGGCCAATGTTGAAATGTCTAAAAATGCACACAGTAATCATTTTTTAGCTATCAAGAATTTGATTGTAACATTTCCAAGAGCATGACTATTACACTACTGTTTATTGGACTTTACTGAATGTAAAATAGCTTCAAATAAACTGTAGCCAGCACCAAGGGGTAATCATCTCCTGGATGCAGGTCTGAGTGCTGATATAAACAAGCAATTGAAGCCCCAATAGGTCTCTCCTTGTTGAGTTATTGTCTTTGCTAATGTTTTTTGCCAATTAAGACAGAAGAAAGGAAACACACAATTGGCTGTATTATTCTGTAGCCGCATGCACGCATATCCATGCATGCACATGCCTACTGAATGAAGAGGGCACCATATATTTTGTATTTACTGTTAGAATTCCTTTTACAGGGCCATTGGGCAAGCAGGAGCTACTGGGCCCAACCATAGAGGTTGAGACCTTTCATTCTTAATGTCCCGGGGCCCAACTTATTATGGATCCTGAGCAACTGGTCCAAGTACTACCCCTTCAGCACTTGACTCTCAGTGATAGCTTGGGTCAAGCAGTCAAAGGCTTCTGTGGAGAAAGGTAGGTGCAAGGTTTACACAGGTACAAGACACAAAATAAATCCAGCAATCCCAATAAATTAATGTTCAGACAGGTATTTGTTTTTATGACAAAGGTAGTATTTATATACAAATGCAAAGTGAATTATGGCACACACAAACAATATATGCAGTCCTCCTAAGGACGGCACTCTAGCGTTGTTCAAGTAAGATACTGAGTCCTACTTCCCTGTCTACTGGCAGTAGTTATTCTTCATTTAAATGAGGCAACATTCTGGTTAGGTGCCGATAGTGAGAACAAGTCTTAAAAGTTCCACAATGGCTATTTCAAAGTCAAATGTGTCCCAGCACTGTAATGCTGTTAGTCAGAACATGTTTCCTCACTGCTCTGCAGCCCTGCGGCCAGTCTTGCCCACTCCCGCTGCTGTTGCAATATAGCAAGCCTGGGAGCATTCAGCAGTCTGGTGTCATGGTTGACTGGAGAGGATGCCGATGATGAACAGTAGTCTCATCTCTGCAAGCAAGGCGGTTGGGACTCTGCAGTGCTCCTTTGGTGATGCGGTGAGTTCTTCTGATTCCAACAGCCAGCCTTGTGTGGTTACTTGGATTCAGATGTTCAAGTAGATGCTCTGGCTGCATGGGTCAAAAACCGCTATGCTTTACAGTTGCACACAGTACTAGGGTGACAGCTCTCCTTCTTCTCTGCAGCCCCCATCTGACATGAGCATCAACAGAAAGGTCAGCGGCCCTATTCCAGTCACTGCTCTGCACTAGGGTGAAGGCCCTCACTCTTTGCAGCAGTGCATCATCTTGACAGTCCTTACTCTTCATGGCTGCTCCCTCTGGTATACGGTGTCACCAACTTTGGTAGCATGCAGACCAACGGACCGATCGGTCTGGCAGTACTTATCTTCACATCCTCCCTCTTTCATACATGGTCGCCAACTTTGGGGGTGTTAGAAATGGGATTTCTGGTTGGCTAGGGCAAGCACCTAAGCCAGGCAGAAACCACCACTCTAGTCAGGGCAAGGGATTTACACACTGAAGATAACCCCTGCTCACCCCCTTGGTAGCTTGGCACAAGCAGTCAGGCTTAGCCCGGAGGAAATGTGTAAAGTGTTTGCGCAACACACACACACAGCAGCGACACGCTAGGTACACCACAAAAGAAACTCCACACAAGGTTATATCAAAAATAGCCTTTGTTTTATTCATAAAACACATTAGAATGCAATCACATACATACACTGTGCCACCCGGCACTAAGTATGACTTTACAGGGGATTATATACATTACAGGGCCAATCAGGCCACTGTCATAAACATTTAGCATCACCAGTAAATACTGGCAGGATTGCACTGAGCACTTTATACAAGACATCATTTTCAGTGCACCATAGTAAACACTTATCAGAGTGCACCCATCAGTATAATCACCATAGTGATGCGTAGGGTACCAACCTTGGCATTGTAACCCCAAAGCCTAATCACATCAGGGCATAACATAAGTCATAAATCCCTAGGCCAATCGGGCCATTAGCACATAAGTAGTAAAACAACCAGTTCCTACTGGTAACCCCTGTACTTAGCATAAATGCACTGGGCACACATTACCACCAAAGCCTAAACCATTTTGCAGACATCATAGTATTACTGCGCATAGGATGCAAAATATAATCAGCAGAAAGGTGGTACATCATAACACATTCGGCCCACCTTAGGCCTAAACCTCATCAGCAGCAGTGTACTATATCATTATCACTGCCCACATGGGTACTCCGCATTCCTCATTATACCTTAGCATCAGGAACCGTGCACCACAGTAAAACATTGGCAAAGTGCACACGTTTTAAATTCACCAACCTGTGATGAGGAATTCATCTAGCGACATGCAAACACCTTAGGCCAGCATCCGCCTCAGGACACTACTGTAAACAGTTTACTGATGTCAGGCTGCCCAACATTACCACATGTGTTGCCACTAGAGTCAGTATCCCTAGTCTAATTGCAGGGGGCACCGAGGTGCACTAGGGGCACTAGCAAGGCAAAACTGGGCGAGCACACCTTACTTGCACAAACTATTGTGTTGGGTCCGCTGGCCCGCATTCTTCCTTACCACCCGGCCGGCCGGCCGGAGAGAGAGCGCCCCATGACCCTGGTGCCGCTCGGTAGTAGGGCACGGAACTCTCCACGTTTTGCAGCAGGTGGCCTGGAGCAGCGGGGGATCCTGCTTTCGCTAGCAACACCCGCTCCTGGACCAGATATGCAGTGAGGGGCCTGCGTCGGCCCGGTGTGGAGCCAGAGGCTTCCTCCTCCTGTTCTCAGTCTCCTTTGAGACTCCCCACCAACAGCGCTCCTTAACTGGTGGCGGTCTTTCAAGGCAGTCGCCTCTTCGCTGACTACACACGGAGCCAGAGAGGCTCTGGCTTGATTGGATCGCCGGCTCCAACCACAAACAGGCACAGAGTCTGCCTGACATCCGGCGGCCTCTTGTGGTGAGTTCCTGTTGGCTCACTGTGCACGGCAATGGTCCCGCCCACCACCAGGCAATGGGCACCTGACTTCCTGTTCTCGGCCCAACTGCTCTCGCCGGGTGCTTCGTGGGAGCCCACTTCTCAGGCATGGAAGGTTAAATTAGAAGCGCCCTCCCCGCGCTGTACCAAGCAGGGGCACACACCATAGGTTTCTCTGCGCTTTCCCAGCACTCTATGACACGGGCCACTAATGGCACACAAGCCCATGTCAGGGCTCACCTATCCTGGCCACAGAACCCCTAGGTCGCTCCACGCGCTGCTCTGGGCATTTCAGGGCACCAGAAGAATCTAAAGTGGTCAGCCTGCCTCCCACTTGAAGGCATGAAACAGGGAGCAGGCAGCACTTCTCTTTCAGGTATCCACAAGGCAGTGCTTGGCACAGGCAGGCCAGCACACAGGGCCTCTGAGCAGGTAGTAGCCCCACGGTGGTTCCTCCTGGCAGAGTGTTCCTCAGGTTCCAAGTAAGCACACAGCAGCCCTTTCATAGGGTCTCAGCCCCAATACTTATTCCCCTTAGTGTCTTTGTCCTCCCCCTGCCACAGGGCTCTGCGCCCAGTCCAAACCAGTTCTGGGGACACTCACACCTTTCTCTAAAGGTGCACCACCACCCCCTTGGTCAGTGTAGGCTCTAGCCCCAGACACACCACAGGAGGGTGGAGCCAGCATTGTGGAAGGCAGGCACCCTTCCATTCAGTCCCAGGAGCTACTCCTCCCACCACACCAATGCAGATTGGCCTATTCAGCCTAGTGCTGACTCACCCAGCACCTGTCACTCCAGAGCCAGACATGCAATACACATCAGGCAGACACAAAGACACATAGCACACAAAAGGCCCGCTTCTAAAAGTGGCATTTCTAAAATAGTGATAATAAATCTGCGAACACCATTGCGGAGCATTCATTATCACTATTCCAAGCATACCAAACTTGACCACTCTACTCCTCTCAGTTCAGGAATTACCTCTGAAGTATTTATCAGGGAATCCCCAATGCATTTCTATGAGAAGGCAGCCTCATAGTAGTGAAAAACAAAATGGCTGTTTGTCACTACCAGGACGTGCCACACAGTTAAGGCACATGTCCTACCTTTTACCTACAATGCACCCTGTCCATAGGGCTAGCTAGGGCCTACCTTAGGGGTGACTGATATGTAGTAAAAGGGGAGTCACAGACGTTGCACCCACTTTATGTGCCACGTCACAGCGACAGTAAACTGCGTGCGCAGGCCCTGCAATGGCAGAGGCCTGAGACAGGTTTGAAAGGCTACTTTGGTGAGTGGCGCCATCAGCTTTGCAAGCCCACCAGTAGCATTTAATTTACTGGCCCCTATGAGATGCCACATTACTGGGGACTGATAGGTAAATTAAATTAGCCAAACAGGTGTAGACCAATCTTACCATGCTTTACCACAGAGAGCACATGCACTTGACACTGGCCAGCAGTGATAAAGTGCCCAGCGTCCTAAAACCACCAACACCAGGTCAGAAAAAATACTAGGAGGAAGGCAAAAAGTTCAGGGTTGACCCTGCTAAAAGGGCCAAGCCCAACAGGGCGGCACACCAGCAAATGACCCAATCGGTGTGGCGGTCCTAGCTGCACCGTAAACCTCACACTTCGCTTCAGGCTTTCCCTCAACAGGATCTCTCCTAGACCACGCTCCCTCCAGATCCTCTCCTCCTCCTCAGAGGGTCCTCTGGTCTCAGCAGGCAGGCAGATGTTGGTGCTCCAGGCTCCGTGGCAAGTCATCTTGATTCTCCTGGGTGATGTCCCTTCACCCAGCTGAGAAACTAGCAGTCCTTGGTCACCAGTCCTGGTCACAACAATCAAAAGTCTTGCTGAGCTTCTCTACAGTGATGTACAGCCATGATTTGACTGCTTGATGGTTCACCATTTTGGGAAACTCAAGCTCCCCTTTTTATAATCCATTTCCAGACACAGAAGTGATTTAGTGTCTTTGAAGTCCACAAATCGGTTCTGTCCTTTATCCAGAAAGCAGTCTGTCACAGCAGAGGCGACTCCAAGTTTGACAGCCCCACAACACAGACCATGGGAGTGACTTGAGGATTACATCTGGAAGTCAGCCTCACTTATATATGTCTATCAAACGGTTACAAAGGACCCAGCCCTGCTCTTTATGTTTCTCTGTTTCTTCAGTGTTTCCCTCCTTCGCCTCCACACGCCTGTTCAAGGCTTGGGTTTCCAAGATGGAACTACCAGGTCTCCATGTATGGTAATTACTCACAGGCACACATACAGCACATCACACACATGCAAACCTACATGCACTGTACAGTGTTGCTTGCCAACATCATGTAGGGCAAGCCCAAAGCAGTGGAACTTTACACGAGTTGCCCGGTGGGCCACACTTTAATGATAAGGGTAAAAAAGGCCTACTGATCATTATTACGAAAGCACAGTATGCTGCCACTAACATGCTCATGCTATTTAAGTCTTGATAACACAGTAGCACTATGAGGGTAGTGCTTTGGCCACCTCTCCCAGTCTAAAAAACTGCAATCCATAAGACATGATCCGTGTTTACGGTGACCAAACGTCGGACACAATGATCCAGGTATCGTTGCAACTTGAGCACTCAGGACAGGGGTGCATGTTCGTCATCTTGCAGGGGACTTTTTCCTCCCAAAATTTACCAATCAAAGATTGTAGCTGCTAATTGGATAGGTAAATAATTAAATAAACAAATAAATATCTGCACATAGGTGCTTTTCACAATGAGAAACAGCCAAGCAAGAATGGCAATTGCTGAAACTTCAAAATAAAATCAAGATAATGACAATTTTTTATGGACTGCAAAGGGTGTGGGAGCTGCATGTGGGAGGCTGGTACTGGAAAGCAATAGGGCATGGGCGGGGGCGAGAGATCAACCCGGCAGACAAAAGTGCTCTGTGCAGTGTGGTCCAGAAGCTAATGGCTGCAGATGGGCCCTAGAATAAATGATAGAATCAAACCATTTTTTAAGAATCATGAGTGGCAGAGGAGCAATGAAGAAGCTGCAGAGGGGGAGAGAATGAGAGAGAGAGAGAGAGAGAGAGAGAGAGAGAACATGTGCTCATAGAGTGCCTAATGACAAACGTATCTCCCTAAATAAGAACATTGGACAAAAGAAGATGAATTTAGGCCATCCAGTGACAAGCAAGCAAATGGAAGAGTGACAATAATGCCAACAATATGTAATCAAAGGAGAGACACTGAACTCATCTTAAGGTTTTGGTATGGTCCAGAAGAGGTTTTCACTTATATATAGACAGCTAAAAGCTGTTTGGCATGCGAGACCTAAATATACTTTGGCTTACATCTATGGTTAGCATCTGCATCAATGAGAGACAAAGTTATTGTACTGTGTCTCGCCCCCCATGCCTTTTCTGTTAATTAAACTTGATTGAAATGTTGGGGAGTGCTTGAAAGAGACTGACATGTTTTTTCCCTCCTTCCTGTCTGTTTATGGACTGTTACTGTTGATATAACGAGGAACGCAAAGGTGGAGGCAAATGTCATACTTGCATTGTCATAGAGGAGAACACTACCTACATTACTGTATTAAGACTTTACACACATGGCTAAAAAAGCTGATGCTGCTTTGATTAGGGACTTGCCAGTGCCCTTGTACACTAAGGAAATCAAAGGTGAAAATGCTTCATGTTGAAATTGCTGGAAATGCATGCAGTGCTAATTTCAAGCATTGAAACGTTATGTATGCGTTTTCAATTCTGGCTTGCTAGATATACACTGTAGAGTAACCTTTTTCATTTATTAATTACATGGTGACCATCATATAAAACGGGAGCAGATAAACCAGGGATTTAATTTAGGGGCAGTCAGTGTTAGCAACTGGAACCTCTTCTCTTCATCTTGCTTCTCGCGTATTTGTGTTCTTTGTGACTACTTTGCAGGAAGCTCAACACACACTGCTACATTTTGAAAGTGTTTTACTTGTGCTGGATGATAAAATGCATTCACCCAGATCCTCAAAACTGGTAAAATCAATACAAGAAACCTGCACCTTCTGAGGAAAGCTACGAAAACCTAAAATGTTTTCAAGAAGATATAAATGATCAAAAACTTTACTCATAACTACTGATACTTCATCAAACATGTTCAGATTGTGCACCATTATAAAGTCCAAGTTTTTCACCGTAAGGAAAGGGGCTGGGCAGCTTCCTAGCACGTCTAGACACATTTCCTTAGGCCAAGAAGTCAGGAGGGTGGCAACCACCATAATGTCCGTTTTACTGGGGGTTAGTTTTAGGTGGCTACAGGACTTCCACCTATCTATTTCCAGAAAGTGAGAAACAACCAACCCTGTTTGTTCATCTCTCGAAGGAGTGATTTGACCAATAAGCTGGATGCTGTAAACAAAGCTGTTCAACAGTAAGTTCCATGATTTATTTGGTGTTATCAGGGGTTGACGGTAGATAGATAAGGCAGCTCCATGGTCAAAACCATAGACAAGTCTAGTCCACTTGGAGGTGAAGGCAGTACAAAAATGGAGAATATTCATGTCAAGAACTCAAACCTGCTTTACCCTAGTCAAAATCAATGCTTATTTGGAACAAACATCTGTGTGTCCCAAAGCTTTTCTTAAGAGCCCGACTAACACTTTATTATTGTGTGATTGCCAAATAAAGACTCCCTAGTCTCATTCATCCACCACACTCCACTTCCTCACTCTTGAATGTTCTTTTTCATCCATGCTGTCTTATTCTGTCAGTGTAGTCCTGTCTTCCTCTTTCTTTCTCCCTTTTTGCCCGTGTCAAAGTGTAATGAAAAAACAGAATAAGTCTGGGTTCTCAAAAATGACTGCTGGTACCCGCCAACTACAACCCTTGGCTTTATTAACAACTGGCGCAAACCCTAACCCTAAACACAGCCCTATACTCAACCCTCCCACTAACCAGAATGCTAATGATAGACTTCAACATTGCCAAATCTTAACTCTTAGGGGCATATTTACAATAAAGTGGTGAAGCATGTCCTTTAGCTTTGTCACTTTAGAAACATATGGCTGCAGCATATTTACTAGAATATGGTGGTGCCCTGTGTTTCCCCTACGCTGGCGATAACTTTATCTGCCTAGCGCCAACGCAGGCACCCTTGCACCAAAGTGTAATGGTACTTGTGTTGATGGGAAGATTGTTTATGTGCAGGAGGTCCCCCTTCCTGCACATAAACAATCTTGAAATGCTGTTTTGTAACTGTTATGTGTGCTGCCTAATGCAGAACACATAGATGTTGCAAAACTGCATTTTTAAAAATTATTGTTTATGTACAGGAAGGGGGACCTTCCTGCACATAAGCAATCATTGCAATTTGCTGTTTCCAAGTTTGCTGCACAAGGCGGCAACCATGGAAACAGCAAAAACGAGGAGAAATAAAGCATTTCTCCTCATTTCTCCTGTTTAAGACCAGGTTTTCCCTGGTCTTAATTTCAGCGCTGCTTCCTATTTACGCTGCCCTCGTAAATAGGAGGCAGCATCAAAATCAGTGGTTGTTGTGATGGAACGCCCATGGCAAAACCCATTGCCCTCCCCTTTCACGCTAAATACAGCGTGAAAGGGTGCCTTATTTACAAGGCAGCGTTAAGCCACGTTAAGTAGCTTAACCTTGCCTTGTAAATAAGGCGAGGACCCTATCGCCATCACAACGTCACTGAAAGTGACTTTGTGGTGGCGATAGGGGCTTGTAAATATGCCCCTCAGTGTAGACCTAGGTCTGGAGTTTAAAATAACTCTAGCCTATATGCTTGAATTAACTTTTACCCTAACTCTAACCACAGACATAAACCTAGCCCTCTCCATAACAGTAATGCTAACCTCATCCATGACCATAATTAATAACAACATTTGTGTTTCAAATGTCATATTCATTTTCATTTCTTAGAATAAAACTAGTTTCACTTTTCTTAAATATATTTTCTTTATTAAAAGTTTCTTTAAATACACACGCATTTCTACATATAGAAATGTAATAGGTGTATGTTTCCGCAAGTAGAGTTATTATACACAAAATTGATTTTGTGCCTTTTATTTACTCATTTACCCAAGGGACAATTATGTTCACTCATCGAGCAGCTACTGTCTGTTCATCCCTGCCACATTCCCCTACTAAATATGGAAGAATTCCCCCTCAATTTTCACGCTGAAAAATGTATTTATGCATATCTACACTAGGAATAAATTAACATATATTTAGTTGTGGGAACCTACCAGCACATTCTTAGTGAATTCACACGATCTTTACAAGATTGCAGGGATTCTCCAGCATGTACAGATAATGCCACCAGGAGTAGTCAAGACTCTCCCCCTAGAACCCATAGGAAAATATCCCCATAGAGGAGAATTTCAATGAGGACAAATTGCGTTTGCAGGAGTAAACTTCCACCCTTACTCATTCTGAATTGTCTCTGGCAAACTTCTTTCTTGTGCTCTAAGCTGTACTGAGATCTACAAAAACCTCAATGTGTAGGGGGCAGGGATAGAAATACAGCTGGCTTACAATTTTGTAGTTGGAACCTTATTTAGGATAGTAATTCAGTGAATTATTTCAGAAAGTTTGTTTTTCACCATAAACCTTTCTATAACATTGTTTACCAGTGCCCCCTCCACTTCCAGTCCTAATGTAAAATATGTCCTATCAAAGCCCCCTAATTTTTAGCCAAGGTTATGACAGAGCGGCTGTTTAATAAATCATGCTCCGGATATAAAATGCAAAAAAGTTACTACCTAGGTAATATATACTTCCTGTTGGCTTGCTCTGCCATTTTAAAGTTCCACACAGTTTTGATTTTAAAACTGTTATTTTTTATCTTTTACAGGAGGCGGAACCATCAGCATGTGATTACTTGGAGTTGTCAAATTGCAACTATGCAAACCCAGGCTATGATCGTGAAGTGTTCTATGACACTGAAGACAGCGATATGACAGTTCGAGCACAGCCTTTAATTGAAGATCCGAACTGTGTGTGTGAGCCAGGCAGTCTATTGGCTTCAAACACCACAAGTATGGGGTCCTTGAGGTCCTACAATGAGTCAAACGCACCGAGTATTGAGACTGCAGCTTCTTCCCGCGACCTGTCATCTGAACAAAAAGATTGCTAAGCATAGTGAGCGCCGTGCATTATTAAAAACAACACATCTGCTGGAATTAATACCTCTGTTGACGTTTTTTGTTACTCGTGCAAGGCTTATGGCACACGTATTTTGGGGCATATCAACAACAACCGGCGATAATTATCGCTCAGCGCTCTTAGCGTGAGGATAATTATCGCCGGCTAGCGTGAATTTTTATCGCTGAGATAGCGTGCTATTAGCAACGCTTATCTCAATAGCGATAAAAATCTACACGCTAACAGGCTAACGTGAGATTATCGCTGGAAACCCAGCGATAATCACACGTTACCTTGTTGATAGGGACAGGCAAACTTAGCCATGATATCCTCCTTCCATAGGATATCATGGCTAAGTCTGAACATTAGCAGACGTAAAAAAGCAGTGTTAACCGCGGTTAGCGCTGCTTTTTTTGTCTCTAACAGGGTTAGCGACATTCTTGTTAATAGGAGAAATGTCGCTTAGCGACATTTCTCCTATTATTTTACTCTGGAACGCCCCCTTTGCATCTCATTAGAGATGCAAGGGGAAGAGTAGAGTAAAAGGGTGCTAACATGCAAATTTGCGTGTTAGCACCCTGTTGTTGATAGGGCGCTAGTTTTATCTCTGCTTTTTTGGCTTTTAAAGCCAAAAAAGCAGAGATAAAGCCTTTGTTGATATGCCCCTTTGTACTTATACACATGCTTTCATTGGGAGTGTTTCAGCGAGAATGCTTGTGTTGTCTACTCACGAAATAACTTTTTAAAGGTGACTTTAAAAAAAAGATATATATCTATATCTATATATCTATATATATCTATATATCTATATATATCTATATCTATATATATATATGTAAACACCAGACGCACTCTCCCACTTTGCGAAGAAGAAAGCACACGGACACCAGCTTGTGCTTCAAGGGAATTTAATGGAAGCCAGCACCAACACAGCACGCCATTACGCGTTTCGGCCACAAGGTGGCCTTGATCAAATAAGGTAACCGCCATTATTGTTGCCCGTATATACTTAGCACTCTATAATCATGTGATGCTTGTGATGAAAGACATAGAAGAAATCTATGATAAGTAGTATTTATACAAAATATACAAATATGCTTGTAATTACTACACCGTGAGTTTTACAACAAAAATCCCGAATATGGGCTGCAAATTATATCTTTCTCTTGCCATCCTAATTTCATGGGAAAGTGCAAAATGACATGAACAAACTTGTAGTAAAGTGCAAATGCTGATTGTGCAAATAACTTTTTAAAGGTGACTTTAAAAAAAATATATATATCTATATATATATCTATATATATATATATATATATATATATATATATATATATATATATATATATATATATATATATATATATATATATATATATTTTACTAGCAGCCTCGCAGATTGTATGCCTCATATGCTTATATGGAGAAGAATTGCACATTTTGTTTAATTTTCCACAAGCATAAAAAAATCAATAAGTCATTTTGGTCTCTATCTATCAAAGTTCGTTTCATACTTGTCTCCTTTACAGCCGTGCTGCAATACTTTAATGGGCTTGAAAGAGCTATTTGAAATGTATGCCAATGATTCCTGTCATTTCATGGCAGTCCTGCCATGGTTCACTGAGCCCCCCTCTTCCATCTTGTCAGTTGAACTGAAGACAAGCGTTTCGTTGCAAACTTTAAGCAGGTTGTGCAAAGCAGACATGATGTGACTGTTTCTGCTCCGCACTTTAATGTCACTCCTGGTCAATGTGAGAAGGTCAGGCTACGGCGTGTACAGCTACATGATACCTTTTGCCCATTTCAGCAAGGGATGTTAACCGCTGAATGAGGTCCCTGCAGGCGTGAGAAAACTCAAACCCTTCCCATGCAGCATTTAATAGAAATAGTAGAGAGCTGGTTCACAAAGGAGCTCTGATAATGTGTTTATGTACTGTACAAAGGACAGCTCCCAGCGCAGCCTTGCATGCAGTTTGATCCTAGCATATAAGCTCATATATATTAAATAATAAGAGTTTTGCCCTTCACAATAGCATTCTTGCCTTTTTGTTTCTTTCCCCAGCTGGTTGGCAGGACCCCAGAGTGACGCCCATCTTGGATGCTGACAGAATCTTAAAGAAGGCCATTGACCTGTTTTTTTCTGCCTTGTAGCACACGCGAGTGAAATTGTACGTCAGGCCGAGATGTCGGGGAGCTGACAAGCCGCCCCAGTGACATTTCAGCTGCAAAGAGCAAGTGTCTTGCAGCCAAGTGGTCAAATATCAGATAATAGGTCAAGCAGCAAAGAGATGAGCTCTAACCACACAGAGGTTTCTGGCAACTTCCCTGACAAGCATGTGGGTGTTTTGTGACTTGACAAAGTGTTCTGCTAGGTATGACTTGAGAGACTAGTCTATGCTGCCCCCAGAAAATCACCCTTTTGACATTGATTAAACTCTTTAACCCTTAAAGGTTAAATCCTTCCTTTTGCAACAATCGAATTAAAAACAAATGAAAGACAAAGCATATTTCCAATCGATTGAAATGATTTAACGCCGACATACTTTCAAAGGTACAACATTCTATACATTCCCGCGTTTTTCTAATTTTTAGATGTCAAATTTTACGTTCATAGCGAAACTTTCCATAATCTTTGGAATATGCTCTCCTGTTTCTGGGAAAATATTCTTAGGTTTCCAAAGCACTGATGCGAATTGATTTGATATGTTCGCTTCGATTAAAAAACACTGCAATTGGTATTTCAGGGGGCATATTTACAAGCCTCTTGCGCCGCCCGTGTGTCACTTTTAATATGGGAGGAAGTGACGCAGAGGCGTCGCAAAGAGATTGTAAGTAAGTCCCTCTGTTTCTAATGATAGACCTGTGAGCGCTACACTTCTTTACTTCGTGACCCTGAAAGAAATTACTGCACAACGATTCTTCCTGTACTTGTTTGGCAGACACATCTTTGTTCTGTATATTTGCATCACTTCGACCAATAGACTATGGGCCTCATTTATGCGTACGTTCACTTTGCTGCGCTGAAGTGTGCGACAAGGGAAAGGCGCAGCAAAGTGCCATATTTAAGGCAGTACAGCGCATTTCTGTCTTTTCCCTTAGTGCAGGAAGGTACACCTTCCCGCACAAAGGGGCCTATTTATGAGGCAGTTTGCATCACTCTTGCACCATGCAACATGGTGCAAGAGCGACAGACCATAAGACACATTTTTGAAGCCACGCAGATCACTGCATTGAGTTACTCTGCCCTGGGAAGGCATTCCATGGGCGATGCGTGGGTGTTCCCATCCAACTTCCATGGATTTCAACGCATCCCCAAATTTACAAGAAATTGTAAACCTGGGGATACGCCAACATCTTACACCTTCCCAGGGAGGCGGAACAAGGAGAAATATCTCTATTTCTCCTCTTTTCTTCCTCTTTCTATGTGTGCTGCATTCAGCATCACAAATAGAAAGAGGACTATGCCTCCCAGGTTAGTTTTTTGCAGGATATCCTGCAAGCAATGCAGGCACCCTTGCATCATGGTGCAAGGGTGCCTGCATTGGCGCTAGGCTGCCAAAAGGGCTCGAGCGCAAGGGAAAGGACAGAAATGCACGTATTGACTTGAATACAGTGCATTCCTGCCTTTTCCCTGTCACACAGCACAGCAAGGTGACTTGCACTGTGTGACCTCCTCATAAATTAGGCGCTATGTCTTTTTTGCTTGCATTTGAAAGCATCCTTGCATGAGTGACTGAACCGTCTATTGTAATTTTTGCTTTTATTTTGTCTTTCCGAAAAAAAGAGTATGTAAATACAAATTACAAAAAGTAATTAAGTCTCCGCATTTTCCTAAGCCAAACCAATATGCCACAATTTTACACAGGTACTAAAAAATGTAATGAAGCCTGATTATGAAAGATGCATATTTGTATTTGAATTTGTATGTGCCAGTGAGACTAATGTTTTACCACTATCAAACAGAAAGAAGAAGAAGAAAGAAGAAGAAAGAAAAGAGATTTGTAAAGCGCATGGCTGCCCTTGAGCGTCCCAGCGCTGAAACAAAACACAGGACCACCACCCAAACACAACTGAAGCAAAGCCTAACGGGGGAAGAGATAAGTTTTCAGTGCCTTGCGGAAACGCACTAGATTGGGTTCTTTCCGCAGGGCCGTCGGCAGAGCATTCCATAGTTGGCCTGCATTAATAGAGAACCGGCGACCGCCGGACTTCACCTTTTTGGCTCTGGGTATCACCACAAAATTACCATCATCCGAGCGAAGGGCTCGCGTAGGTTTGTAAGGGCGCACCAGGTCTCTAAGGATTGGAGGGCCTGATCCTTGCAAAGCTTTGAACACGATGCAAAGGGATTTAAATTTTATGCGAGCTCGGATTGGAAGCCAATGCAAGGCCTTGGGAGCAGGCTTAGCTGATGATCTTTTGGCAGTACCAGTGAGCATTCTTGCAGCCGCATTCTGAGCTCTTTGGAGCACATTCAGGGTGGATTCTGGTGAGCCAAGGAATAAGGCATTGCTATAATCCAGCCTTGACATGACTAATCCTTGAACCAGAAGTTTCCGGGAGTTTTCCGGGAGTAGCGGGAGGATCTTCCGTACTGACCTGAGCAGTCCATAGCAGGTCCCTGCCACTCGTTTAGCTTGAGTGGTCATTGACAGTTCAGGTTCAAGCCAAACCCCCAAACTTTTTATTGCTTCTTTGGGAACTGGGGGGGCACCTAGACTGTCCGGCCACATGGATTTGGGGAGAGTTGAACATAGATTGCCAAGAAGCATCAGCTCCGTTTTCGTCCCATTTAGTTTGAGCCGGGACTCCGACATCCATGACATGATGTTAACAAGACATGATGCGAACTTTTCCCCCTGGCTTTCCGAGAGGGACAGCGAGACGATCAATTGAGTGTCGTCTGCGTAGGTTGCGATTTTCACCCCGAAGGGTGAAACCACCTCCTCCAGTGGGGCCATGTAGATGTTAAAAAGCGTAGGGCTCAGTGAGGAGCCCTGCGGTACTCCACACTGAAGGGGGGTAGGCAGAGATCGAAGATTGCCTTCGCAGACCTGATAAGTCCGGCCACTCAAGTACGACGCGAGCCATTTGAGGGCCGACCCTCTCACTCCAATCTTCCCCAAACGGTTGATCAGGATATTATGATCAACCGTGTCAAATGCAGCGCTTAGATCCAGGAGGACCACCGCAGCGGATCCTCCCGAATCCAAGATGCATCTGCCTTCCTCCACCATTGAAATCAAGGCCGAATCGGTTCCCTGGCCAGGCCGAAAGCCCGTCTGAGTACGACCCAGTAGATCATTAGATTCCAGGAAATGCGAAAGGTGGCGGTTGGCAAACTTCTCGGCAATCTTATTCAGCCCGGGCAGAAGCGAGATGGGACGGTAATTCGCCAAATCGGCCGGATCAAGGCCTGGCTTTTTCAGAAGGGCCTTGACAATGGCTTGCTTCCAGCTAGGTGGGACAATGCCGTGGGTGAATGAGGCATTCAGCAGGTCAATAGCTGGGCCTGCAATGATGTTCGTAAATTGCTTGAGGATCCGAATGGGCATGGGGTCCGAAGGGGAGCCGCTCTTCAGGGCGGAAAGCTCCTCACAAAAAACCTCCTTTGAGATGGAGGGGAAGCTATCAAACACCTTTTCAGCCTCTGGAACTGCTTTGTCTACCCTACCTGTACTCAGAGGAAGGCTGGCTAAGATGTTCTGTATTTTGACATCAAAAAACTGGGCCAGTTGATTGCATTTATCAGAATTTACCTCATGGGTTACCGGGGGAGTAGGGACAGTGAGAAGCTCTTTAAGGATCTGATAAGTTTCTCTAGAAGAGTTACCTGCCATTCTGATTCTTTCCTCAAAATGGGCGGCTTTGGTCAGATTGCAAGCCACCTTGTATGCTCTCATGGCTTCACGATAGTTATCTTTTTTGGTGGTCGCCCAGTTCTTCCGCCATTCTCGCTCCAGCTTTTTACATTTCTTTCTCATACATCCCAGTTCAGGGGTGTACCAGGAGGACTTGGGGCGGCTCCTTTTATTGGAGATGGCTTTGAGAGGTAGTTCAATATCTAATGCTTGGCGGAGCCAGTCATGGAAAGCAACATCGGCTACCAGGGGATCGCATCCAGATGGGGGGACTGATTGGTCAAGAATAAGGGAGAGATTCTCAGTTGATAGTCGTGACCAAATTCTCTTAAAAGTACGGGGTGCCCTAGGACCGGGGGGAGGAGGAGGGTCCCTCATAAAGTTCAATTCAAACGGCACCAGGAAGTGATCCGACCAGGGCATAGGGAGAGGAGGGCTCGTCTGAAGATGTGAGATATTGGAGAACACACAATCTAACAAGTGTCCCTTCACATGTGTAGGTTCTCGATTGTGGAGCCTGAGGTTAGCTGTCATAAGTTCCGATCTCAGGTCAGATGCTATTTTATCCTCCTGTAGGTCAAAATGAAGATTCAGATCCCCCAGTAGAATGAAATTGGGAGAGGATGCGGCTAAGACGGGAACGTGGTCCAGAATGGAGGAGGAAAACTGTTTTATTGTCCCCGGGGGGCGATAAACCAAAATGCCCGAAAGGGAATGATTCGGCGATGACTGGATCCGAAAATAACAGCTTTCTGCATCTTGGATGGGCCCTTTATCCATTCTGCAAGACAGCTTCTCCCTGTGAATTATAGCTAAGCCACCTCCCTTTCCCAATGGTCTATGGAGGGACTGAATGAGATAGCCAGATGGAAGGACACTGACTAAATCAGAATCAGAGTCAGCTGACGTCCATGTTTCAGTAAGAAACAGGATGTCTAAGTTAGTGTCTTCAATCAAATGTAGGATTTGTAGTGCGTGTTTAGGCAGGGACCTACAGTTCAGAAGGCCTAACCTAAGGGGGTCTTTAGTAGGAGCTTTGTTTCCCCCAGCCTGGTCCTTAAATGGACAATAGACACATGGCATGAAAAGGGCATCAGCTCCTAATCCATGATGACAATAACGCGAGTTTGATGGCTTTAAAAGGACTAATTCCTCTTTCGTGTATATGATGGGAGTGGCTTCAGACACGGGCAGAGTCTCTGGCCCTAGGTCCGTCCTGGCCCGGACGGGCACAGACGGGCACAGACGGGCACAGACGGGCACAGACGGGCACAGACGGGCTTGCCTCTGGCGCGCCTCCGGCGCGCCATCGGCGCGCCCGCTGCGCCCGCCCGCTGCGCGGGCGACGAATGGTCGCCATTTATGAAGCGCGAGGTGCAGGAGACGCCCTCGCACTAGACCGCTACCCGTCTGAAAGCCTACCCAAGATGGCGGCCGCAGTCGGCAAAGCCAGTGGTCAGCCCGACGTGACAACAGAGGCCCAAAGAACCGCTCTGAGATGCCCCCAAGCCCCCACAAGTAAGAGCAGAGAACAAATTACCAAAATTAAAATTCTAGTAAGAACACAGTTAAGGTTGTGGAAAATAAAAACGAAGCTTTTTTTAAAAACAATTAGAAGCTCACAAGAGCAGAGGAGTGTATGGCCAGACTCCCTGTGTGTGAGGGGAGCAGCCTGTGTAGGTAACGCGGGCAGACTAATGAGCCCGATTTATAGCGCGAGGTGCAGGAGACGCCCTCGCACTAGACCGCTACCCGTCTGAAAGCCTACCCAAGATGGCGGCCGCAGTCGGCAAAGCCAGTGGTCAGCCCGACGTGACAACAGAGGCCCAAAGAACCGCTCTGAGATGCCCCCAAGCCCCCACAAGTAAGAGCAGAGAACAAATTACCAAAATTAAAATTCTAGTAAGAACACAGTTAAGGTTGTGGAAAATAAAAACGAAGCTTTTTAAAAAACAATTAGAAGCTCACAAGAGCAGAGGAGTGTATGGCCAGACTCCCTGTGTGTGAGGGGAGCAGCCTGTGTAGGTTGTCAATGTTGGTTCTTTCCTGTTCTGATTCTCAACATGTAAAGTGAGTTGTACTGCTGAATATCAACACCAACAATATCTAAATACAAGAATATTGAGGACACAATATTAAGGGACAAAATATTGAAAGGTAAGTGCATATAGGAAAGCATAGATTTACGATTCCTGATTCCAGTTCTACGTACCTTAAAGATAAATGTACTGTGTAGTTCCATGTATGTGGAATTATGCATTGAAAATCTAGACTCACTTAGCTGTCAATATTTTTTAAATATTTTTTCCTCTATATCCTGTCCCACTGATATTGCGGGTTTGATTTTCAGGGTGCTCATCTATAAAGTGATATTCCTCTCCAAATAGCCATCCTCCAGGGAGTTGTGGTTCCCAATCTGTACTATAAAAGTTTGCTTGTTTAGACATCTCAGATGCCATCTGAAGGCACCGATCCTTTAATCAGTTAGAACCTTAATGACTGCATTACACACAACTTCATACCATGGATTAGTGTCGAATGACAAATACCAATTGAGAAATAGATTTCTTTTAGACAGCGTAAATAATGTTTGATTGTAAATACCATACTTGCTGTACAACTATGTGAAATGGTCTTTAGCATCCTTGTAATGGGCCAACACAGACCAAAATAAATACTGAGTTTGTCAGGAAATTGGGACTTTTCTGTCTGTCTTCAAAATGGCCTTACCTGTTTTGGAAACCTTTGTTAAAACAAACTAGTTGGTTCTCAGTGTTCAAACTCTGGCTTGTCGTTAGAACCTACTGGTGAAGGAGGGGCGTTGCTTGGGCAATGAGGCTATGGCAGAGCAATTCTGTAGCTCACGCCGGCGCAGACCTTTGATAAGGGTGTATGTTCTTATTTTCGTATGTACCTAGTGACCAACAACAACTACAGTGCTCGGAAGCTGCGGGGTATACAGTAATGCAGAGAACTCCCGGCAACTAAGTTCTTGGACCTGTAATCCATTGAGAACTCTGGTGCATCCCAGGGCTAGGGATACAAGCTGTAAAATGGCCGCTGCCACCAATCCCCCAGTGGAATTGCATCTGTTACCACGCATCCCAAAACAATGTGTGTCTTAACATCGCAGTCACTACTACAACTGTGTCGTTACCACGAGTTTCACTACAAAGCAAGTCATTAAAACAAATTGTTTTAGGGAAGCGCTGGACTTTGGAATAGTTTAAATTACACCAACTCCAGTCTGTGTATCAGTAGGGAAGGTGTTGGACTTAAACTCCAACACCAGTCCAACACCACATTCCCTAAAGCAAGTAGTTGTAAAGACTTGCGTTGTAATGAAACTCGTGGTAACGTTGCAGTAGTGGTATTGACAGCATTGTAAAGGCACTACGTTGTAATGCCTGTGTTGTAATATATGTCCCACCCGCAGTGTGTACTGTGAAACCTTCGCCACTAAATGAAGGTAGCTTCTGCTTGTCTCCTTACCTCAGCGCGAGCACACCGATTTTGCCTGACCCTAGGATTGCACTGCAAAGCCCATCAAGTGCAAGGTTATAACTTGCCTCAAGCCCTTATTTGCTCTCCATAGCTTTTTCCCATGACTGGAAACACTGTTTGCAAGTGCGTTTGATTTGAGTTGTGCTGATTTGTTCTGCTTTGAACTGAACTTTCTTAAGATGTTTCTACATTATGTTCCACATTATGCATGGCAAGGTAGGGAGTGTTTGAGGCTCACCACAGGTGCCCTGATTTAGGTCTACTTATGCACTGTCAAAACACTGCAGATCCCTTAGTCATCTTTTAACCTGGCATCCACATGCGGCTCTAAAATTGTGGTTTGCTCTTCCTATTGCTAGCTGCTTGTTCTAGGACACACTGTTCTGGGGTATAATAGTGTATACCAGCGCAACGTAAATGCTTGCCAATAACATTTGCGCTGCTGGCTGTATTATCCCCATCTAGGCTACACAACAAGACCTGAGTGCTATCAGGTGCTCTTTCTTGGGCGCTCTTTCTGACCTTTTTGCGCCACTTCCTGCACCATCCGCCAGCTACAGACTTCCAGCTAGTAACTACCACCTACAATATCAGTTTTTTGTGTCTAGAAGCCTCCAAACCACAAGCTCCAATCTTCAAGTACCTCAAACACCTCCAAAACAATACCAAGCAGCTGCACTATGGCGGACAAAGACTCCAAGTTGTCTCTGAAGTGATCCAAAGCTGACCATCCGGCTCCAGAGTAACTGATAAAAGGTAAAAAGGACATCAACGCAACCATGGAAATTATTCTTAAGAAGCCAGCTGGTATTTGTGAGATGGCCAAATCTAATAAAACTAACACTGACGCCATGCAATTGAAACTAAGCAGTAAAAGGGCGAATATAAGCAATATAACTGACAAGCTTTCAGATGCCGAACAACGAATCAGCCTTGTGGAAGGTGCCTCCACCGAAACAGAAAAGAAACTGAAATTACTCCGGTCGTCCACAAAAATGCTCCATAAGGAGATCATGGAGCTGAAAGACAGGCACAATAGAGACAACCTTTTTTATCTTTGGCATACTGGAGGTCTCAAAGGACTCTGAACCCTCCTGTCTTGTCTTCCTGGAGAAATGGCTTCCATAAATTACTGGAATAAAGTTTACCAGGTATTTTGAGCTTCAGCGTGCACACTGAGTTCCTTCTTTCAAACCAGTTCACAAATCCACAGCTCATCAGAAAGGTCTGCAAGCTGCCCCGTTTCGAGCCCACAAAGCTGATCCTCAGCTACATGTGTGAACCATAATCACATTGCCTGAAACAGCCACAAAATATACATTTCCCAAGATTACGCCAAAGCAACCGCCGAGATACAAAAAGATTTCCTGGTCCTGCGACCTCACCTAAAAAAATGGAAACTCCAAATTTCCTTTGCTGGACCAGCAAGAATTAAAGTTCTGGTTGACGGTAGCCAACACATCTTCACAGATGCAAAAGACCTCTCTACTTTCTTGGCAGAACGAGAAGGCCATTCCATGGAAGCACAAAACTCAAGTTCCAATAAACACAAAATATGACATTACAGTATTGGTATACGCTAATGACTCTTGCTCACCCTAGCATCACTTCCTCACAGATAAGCTCCTGTACCTTTTGTCTTCCTTGGTTCAATTCAACAATGATGCTAATTATTAATTATCGATTGTTTATTACCCGTTTATGACCTGACTACACTTGTTGAGCTACACGTTGATTGCTCAATTACAGTTTGTACGCACTTCACTGTTTCTTACTGAGCATGCTCTCCTCTACTTAATTGCTTAGAAGCCTGGTCTTACTATGCTGTGAATCAAGAACAGAAGTAGATGGTGTGGATAGTTTATCACTCAACGGTGTGGAGATAAGCATTAAGTTTACGGAAAGTCGACAGCTATGTCTGTTACATACGTGCGGAAGGTGCAACTGTGACTGTGTATTTACCACTGCTGTATAGTGAAGTGTCAGGCAAGGCTCATCATCGCTCATCTGATGGCATACAGCAGACAAAAATAGGAGTGACAAAAGTATTGCCAAAAACATATCTAAGAACCAAATATTGACTTTGTATGTAAAGTAAAAAATATCAATAACAAATATTTAGAAGACCGCAATATATTCAAAAAATGGGTACATAGATTGAATTGTATTTATTATACACAATATGAACTTTAAAACATATATTAACTTTAAAAATAATATTCCATTTTAAACATATTAAACACAAATTATAACACATTTTAAATAAAAATATATACTTTAAAATAATTGCAAAACAATAATAAACATACTATTATAGTGAGCAAAATGATTTAAGCATACATAATAACTGCTAATAAAATGAATGATAATAATAAGCATTCATATTAAAAAAATGAAAATGTACACTATAACAACATAAATAAAAAAATAATAATATTGAAATCACATTTAACTAACTTTTAAAATTAAAACAAAAAATATATAATAAGACAAATCAAAAAATAGACTAGGAGGGATAAAATTCACTACTAACACTCCAACCCGAACAACAATGGGAAAAGTGTTGGACTTTGAAGGGGTCTGATTTACTAGTCCCGGCCCAAACGTAAGCAACAATAGAGAAACGGCCTTACTTTGGAGAACTTAGATTTACTCTTCCCACTCAAACATAAGCTATGGTAAGGAAAGTGTTGGGCACTGGAGGGATCATAATTACTATTCTCACTCCAACTGGAGAAAAGTTAGGGAAATAAAATGGAAAAGTGGATTTTGGAGGGGTCAGATTTACTATTGCGACTTTTATAATACTTCCCATCCCATTCCCGTACAAACGCAACAACCTTCCAAAAAAATGAATTGACATAAAATAAAAACAACCCTTCAGCCCTTCAGAGTTATTAACAAATACAAGAAAAACACATGTTTTTAAACACACTTAACATTAACATAATAACAACTTGCAACACAAAATTAATAAGACTTACTAAATAATTAACAAACAATATTATGTACAACTATATTTAAAAAATAATAATAAAAGACCTAAAAAACAATATCCTTACCGTCCGTATTGTGTTGCTAGGATATTCTTGACATCCTTATATTTTTGACATGATATTTGTGCCTCACATTTTTTTGCCCCCCCAAGAAAGATCTACAGTTATTCCTATCTAAATGACAGGGCAATAAACACTCACACCACAGTGAAGTTGTTGCAGGACTTCAACACCTCTACTGGGCTACCACATAAGCTGACTTTAACATCAACCACCAGAAATCAATGTCAACCCCTGTACAAATGTTTAACTCCTTAGGTGCCACGTTAAACACAGTGTATCCTTTGGAGGAGATGATCTCTCTCATTTTTCAAAAATGCCATCACCCCAGAGAACTAGACTTCCTACACTTTGTCAGAATTTGTCCCTTCTGGAGTTGGTGCCATCCTGCATCCTCCTTGTTCTCAATATATGACTTCCCTTGAGACCCCTGCAATAATACTTAGAAGATCAGTGGTCTCTGAGGTAGAACATGTTTAGATAATTTCTCACAGTGAAACAATTTATCAAGTGGTGGTGTGGTGCAAGGTGGCAACTTTCTAAAGGGATTTCCCTTTCAATAAGGCCTTTCATTACAAACTTTCAGAATAGATGCATCTCTGATGATTTGGAGAGCCGATCTGCAGTAGCCGATGGTAAAGGACTGTGGATGGAAAACCAAAAAACTTATCACATCAGTGTTCTGAGCTCCCAAGGCCTTACTACCATGCTTAATATTGAACGGAGCCCTAATCCAAACAAACAATACAGCCACAATTCATCATTACCTCAACAAACAGGGCAGCACCAGATGCAGAAATCTTACCCTCGAGCCCTGAGCATTTCACACTGGATTGTGACAAGGAATCTCTCCATCCAGGCTGTGCATCTCCAGGCCAGGCCTTAAGACTGTTAGGAAGGCCTACTGAGTATATTCCTCATAGAACACCACAAATGGGCATTCGATGATGATGATGCCTTGCAAAACGTCTTCCAAGATTCGGGTTCCCTGAATAGTTCTTTGCATTGTTTTATGCAAGGACACATTTTGCACTTAAAATATAGTGCAAAGAAGCAAAAGTACTACAAACAAGAGCTGCTCATAACCTGTTGTTACCGTGCATTTGAAACACATTCGCCGGAAATGGCAAATGGGGTCACATGAAGTGGCATAATGGCATAATTACAGGAATTTTGCATACAAGTGTAACATTACATTTCTTAAATTACACCAACGTAATTTAATTGTCCCCAGGCCTAGAAATAACCTCGACTACAGCTGCAAAATAAGTGTGAGAACAGTACTGGTTCCTGAATCATGTTAGGATTATGTTAAAATTCTTATAGTACAATTATCTCATAGATCAGGGGCATTCAACATAGTTCTATGAGGGCTGGTTTTTGGTGTTCTATAAGTTTTATTGGTCTTAATAAGAAAACACATACAACCGACCAATATTACAGAGGCTCTGTGATACAAACAGAGGCAGAACAACCCAATAGACCACGCAATGTAGGTTTGGAGCAATACATATATGAGTAGGCTTGGTAGGAAACACCCAGCTTCCAATCAAGATGTCGAAATGCACAAATGGAAATAATTGCAAACATTGGAAGCATGATGAAGTAGAACATTATAAGGTTAAAGGGGTTGATGGAGAGTGAAAGCTGTGTCATGTAAACATTACGAGTTTGAGAAGTTATTGGGTAAGAGTATCCCAGAGCCACAAAGATTATAAGGGACAACAGAAGAAGAAAGGAGGGATACTGGAGGGGGAAGGGGGGGGGGGGTAAGTGGGAACGCAGAATGAGAACATTTCTGGATTATGAAAATTGATATTGGAGGATGTGTAGGTTTGGTCTTTTCCTACTCCACAAATTTGTCAAGGGATTTTCAGACTCTACTAGTGATTTGGTAGGACTGATGAGTAGAATGAGAGCAATGGGCTCCTCTCAAAAAATAACCCAGGCCCACCATGTGTGGATGGTAAGATGGTTAACCGATTTCCATTTAGACAGAATTACTTTCACGGCAATTGCCAATAGAAGGTCAAGCTGGGCCATGTCCATGGCGTTAAGGTTTAAGTAAGTCATTGAGGCCCAGGGACCCACCGCCACCGTGGGAAAATCTAAAATACTGCGAGTATTGAAAATAGCTGAGAGATAAGTTTGTATTGTAGCCTAATAGTTAGTGGTACCATTTATCAGTAAAGGCAAATTTTGGAAGGCACCAACATCCATGGGTGGATGCTTGGGAGCATCCATGCTCCAACAATAGAATGCCTTCCCAGGGCAGAGTAATGCATTTCAGTGATTTGCACTGTGTTGCATTACTATAGATTTATCAAGCCAAAGAGTTGTGTCACTCTTGCACCACATTGCATGTTGTGAGGGCGACGCAACTCCTTGATAAATATGTCCCTCAGTAAGTACCACCTGTCACAAGTTGTACTTGTTAGAGACAAGCATTACACATGGAAGCAATGTTTATTGCACTGATTACTTCATGTTTTGCTATTTTTCAGTCATGGTCCGCCTGTATATTTCGCCATGTTTATGTTTCGAAACATGTTTGGGGGTAAATTGAAAAAGGGAGTAGTTACTGAACAACTTGAAATCCTGATCTGTGTGCAATGCACGCCCTCCTTTATGCACAGGTCAGGATTTTTTTCATTACTCTAAGGCCCTTAGAGGTACATTTATCAGCAAATCACACAGTGTAGATCAATTGCATAATATGGACAAGGCAGGAATGTGCCATACTTAACTTTATATGGTGCGTTCATGTCTTTTCCTTGTGTCACCGCACAACGTGCTGCCTAGCACCAATGCAAGCACCCTTGTACCATGGTGCGAGAGTGCCTGGGTTGTAAGCAGGATTGTTTTTGTGCAGGAAGGGACCCCCTCCAGCATAAAAATAATCCTCTGAGTCATTGTCCTCTTTCTATGTGTGCTGCAGAATGCAGCACACATAGAAAGAGGAAAAAATGAGAAATACAGATATTTCTTATCACTACACCTCACTTGGGGAGGTGTGGCACTTTGATGCATTTCCAAGTTTACCAGTGTTGGTAAATCTGGGATAATGCTAAATCCAAAAGTGCATGCGTGGGAACACCCACGCTTCACCCATGGAATGCCTGGGGCACAGTAACACAATGTTGGGATTTGTGCTGCATTGTGTTACTCTGGATTTAGCAAGCCATGCAGGGCTAGTTGGTTTCACTAGCACCCCATTGCGTGGTGTAAGGGCGACACAACTATTCCATAATTATGCCCCTTATTTTCTTTGTATCTAAATTTAGCTTATGTATCTTGAAAATCTGGCATGGATCCGCCTTCTTGGACTTATATTGGACAGCCCGTTCATACATAGCTATCATGATAGCCCTAAATGGCAAGCATATGATCACTACCCTCTATCCCTGGCAAACAGGTAAGAAAACTCTCTAAATTACATAGACTCAATGACTGGTACAAGCTAAACACTAAAACATTTGCTCATTTATAGAAGTTCACATGTAAGCATATGTTCACACACCCACATATGGTCATTACTCTGCTCACTTACCTGATTGGCATTGCTGATGGAAGTCCCTAGAGTACTTACCTGTTCCACGTTAGCAGATCCAGGGAGGGACGATTGAGTGTGCATAGAGAGCTGAGGGTATGCCACAAAGGATGCTCAATGATGGTGTCAATAAGAGCTTATGTACATCATAACTTTTTCAGGTGACTGGGGAAAAATCAACATGTAGCCCTTAGCCAGATTCTCCTCAAAGAAGGTTGGATGAAATTGGTGGTAAATAATGTATGTTAAAACAAATTGGGTCACTGACATTTTACTCCCATAATTTGTATGTTTTGTGCTGGCCACAATAACATTTGGTGGAGAAACACATATTGCAGAGTTTACACACTGTTATTGGTGGCGATGACAATATGTCCGTGATCCAGAAAAATATTGAAATAACCCTCTATGAGGCAGAGTTTCCCTGAAAACTGTTTACTTACCCAGCAGTGGCAGTCGACGTGTTCTTGTTTACCATGACTTCAGCAGACTCTACTGCAAAGCATGCGATTTGTTGTTAGCTGCCATTTTAAGTATAGCATCTTAAGATATTCCTGACCTTTTAGCCAGTTACCACTATGCAGAGGGGGTCTTGTTTGTGATTTATTTTCCATGGTTACAAATAGCAGCACAACTGTGTTTCTAGACAAAAGAAACCATGGCTGTCGAAGTTGTAAACCTGAACAAGAAATCTACTCACAGATATTCCATTCTTTCTATCACACCACAGACTGGACTGTACCACAAAACATAAATAGCTTTATGAAACATAGTGGATGAGAACTTTGAGATGATATGCTGCCCAAGACTGGAAGAACCATACATGTGGAGCAGTAGTTTCTTCTACTTTACCGTGCTTGGTAAATGCTCTTTGCTTCCCAGACTTGAGACCTTGAGGAGGTACCTGACTGAGTCTTGTGTGAATGACAACTACCAGAAAGTGCTAGGGAGACATGAGAAGTGTTTTTACAACATCTGAGCTACTATGGCATCAAGGTTGTGCCAGAGATACAGAGGATTGTACTGATAAGTGTGCCAGGCTGCCCCTCTTTAGGTTTTGCTACAGACCAGGAGACCTCATCGTACTAACACTTTACATGTATACTTATTATAAGTGGTACAGAAAGACTGGGCTTTTGGCAGTAGCGGTCCATGGAGGGAGTTCCGTGGAGCGGTGAGGCGGGGCGGGGGAGGGGCAAAATGCGATGCAGCGCGCGCAACGAAATTCGTTTTATTAATTTAAATGTATACTTACCTCCGTTCATCCATATTCCGGTGTTTACATTTCCCCACCCTGCCCCTCCCCCGCCCCGCCTCACCGCCCCATGGAACTCCCTCCACGGACCGCTACTGGCTTTTGGTCAGCTTCCTTCAACCAGTGGCTTCGTGTTTTTTTAATGATTTGCCATTCTTTGGAAGGGATATTCATGAAGCCCCTGTTAGAATAGTTGGCCTTATGGTGGCCTTTAGCCAAACGTTTTGCCTACTCCTCTCCTCTTTTTGCTGAAACCGTTTTTGTCAGCCTTAGGACTCGGTGCACTTTACCACTGCTAACCAGTGCTAAAGTGCCTGAGCTCACTCCCTACAACATGGTAATATTGGCTTACGCCTGATTGGCATATTTAGCTTACTTAAGTCCCTAGTAAAGTGGTGTACCATACACACAGGCTTGTAATCTAAATGCTACCAGTAGGCCTGCAGCACTAATTGTGCCACCCACTTAAGTAGCTCCTTAAAACATGTCTCAGGCCTGCCACTGCAACCTGCCTGCAGTTTTAAATTGTCAGTTTAACTTGGTAAAATAATCCCTTAGAAAGTCTAAAACTCCCTTTTTGTTGCATATAAGTCACCCCTAAGGTAGGCCCTAGACAGCCCATAGGGCAGGGTGGATGGTTAATAAAAAGTCCAACATGTAGATGAAAGTTCTACATGTACTGGTAGTGAAAGACTCACAAATTCATTTTCACTACTGTGAGGCCTACCTCTGCCGTGGGATGTCATTAGGTTACCTTATTACATGATAACTTTTGTTTGGGATCAGGTAGAAATACAATGTTTAGTGTCTATGGAATTGTAATTTAGAATCCACTTTAATGATAAAGTCGGATTGTAAGTCACAATCCTGAAAATTCCACTTTTAGAAAGTTGTAATTCTCCTGTCCTATCCATTTGGTGCCTGCAGAATGTTTCCTGGGTCACGTAACTAGGTGTAGTTTACAGTTGACCTTTATGTATTCCTTTAAGGCAGCCACTCCATAGAGGGTCTGGATGTTAGCAGGGTGGGCCATCCAAGGTAGGATGGCGTGGCGGAGCTGTGCAAAGCCCTACTTGCACTTCAAAGATACTGCCTCAGTTCACACACAAAGAACTTCACACTAGCTTATGTTGACTGCAGAAAGACTGGGACCATGGCAGGGAGACAGGAAATTCCAGACACTTATGTGGGGAGAAAACTCCAGAAGTTTCTTCTTCTTCAAAGCTTGCATCAGGTATAAAAATAAGACCCTCAGACCCACTCTTCAGTTCACTTCTGGTCTTGCAGAAGGACTCTCAGAGGATTTCCCCGCTGCCTGTGGCCCGCTGTGTACCTTAGAGGACTGCCCTGCTGCACCAAGAGGACAGCTCTGCTTCCTGAAGCCTGCTCTGTGTCCTTAGAAGACTGAACTGCTGTTTGAGACCAGCTTTCCTGCTTGAACCCAAGAGTTCAGATTAACTCCAAGGGCTCTTTGGCTGGCCTCCTGGTCCGAGCCTCAGGGACAGAAAAGGCTCCAACCATCTTGAACCCCTTACCTGGACTTGGCCTGAGGAACCCTTGATCTTTCATGTGGTGCCCCTTCAGTCCTGGATCCTTGGAAGTGGTAGTGAATGTGCACCGATAGCTCAAATCCAAAACTTGTGACTTAGAAAATTTTCTGCCAAAAAGTGCTCCAAGAACCGAGAGGAGACCAGTACATACCTGCTCACTGATTAGCCCAAGGTACATCATCACCTGGCCTGACTTTACTGCAGCTCCCACTATGTTCTCCACAGCATCAAATTCTGTTTGGAGGTTCCTTGCGGAAGCTGGATCTGGCTTGTAGAGCACTTGTCAGCTATAGCCTGCAGCTTCTTCCTTTTGGATATTTTCAACTTCCATAAAAAAGACAAAATCCGAACGAGTAAATCTGTACCACAACTGTGACCAGCAACTCTCCAATGACAACGCGTCCTCTTCAGACATCGCCGGCTGCCTTACCTTGCTGAACTTCACCTTCACAGACATTTTTCTTTAAAAATTCTTCTATATCCAAAGGTAATGGGAAACTAGGCCCAATCTACCTCGTGTATCTGAACAGTGCTCCATGGAGGCAAGCCATTGCTTACGATTTTGACGTGGTCTTGCACAACTAGATGTCTGGTTGTCACTTTGACATTTTAAGCGCTATTTTTCACTTTACAATAATAACTTGGTTGTAATGACTGTTTTTTTTGCTTTTGGTGGCAAATAATGTATTAAAATGTACTCTATTTTTCTAAATTTGTGTGGGATTTTTCTTGTGTTGTGTTTTCACTGAATTACTGTTATGTGCTACATTAATACTTTACAGATTGCCTCTAAGTTAAGTTGATTTCTTTTTTGCCAAACTACCAGAGGGTTGAGCAAAGGTTAATTTCGTGACTTTTTGTGGTTTACCCTATGAAGGTTTGTGACTGTGGCTTGAGTAGGGTTTCACCCTACACTCAATCAACCACCCAATATCTCACAACTGTGTCATGTCACAGAAGTTTACATTGCCCCATTACTGTTGCCATTAGGCTTAGGCGACTGGCTTTACGGAAGTAATCCTACACATCCCTCGGTGTCTGCTCTGTCTTGCTTTCCCCAATTATATTGACTTTGGCAATGGTTATTTTAAATAACAAAATCTATTGGCTTTGCAAGGAATCGTAATTTCTGGGAACCTGTTTCCTGATACTAAGAAGAACTGCAGAGTTGTTACCTTTTTAACCCAAGGGCCCTGGGGTATTATTCATTTTTGATGGGTGATATCCCTGAACTCCGACCAGTTGCAACCAGCCTCCTAGGGCATGCAGTTCTTCAGCTATCATGGATGGAAAGTCTGGTTGCATTTTAACGCTATACGATGAGGCTGCATTTGCATCTTTGTGTGCCATTCAGTGCAGTGCATATCCCCTGAACTATGAGTGCCTAGACAAATTAAAATCCTGACTACGTCCAATCATATTTGATATGTAGGTCTCTGACGTTTGTGACATTCAACACCTGTTGGGTACCAACCACAACGTATCCATCAATCGCCTGCTCCAGCTGGCCTACTGCATATTGTGTGGGACCAGTTCTGTGTGACTGCTGGTCCCCGAACCATATCTAGTAACCTCAATAGCATGCACTGGAGCTTGAAGACCCAGGCTCACAAGACAGCCCATTGACTTTGAGGCAATTCCTTCCTCACATGTAAACAAACATCAGCTCCTTTTGTGAATACAAGCTCTGACTGGACAGTGTTTTAATTTTATTTGTGATTATTATGTCAAGCTGTTTCCTAAGTTACTACAGCCTTGTAGAGTAAACCTTGACTTGGAGACTCAGAGTTCTAAGTGAGTACAGTAGTATTGAGTGTCCCAGGGTACTAGTTGTGATTAACAGTACTAACTTAAGATACTGCTTACTATGATGTATTGAGTAAGTAAATGTGTCCAAATGTAGAGTGCCATACAGACTACTAAAAGGGTTCTCACCCCTTCGAATCAGTGTATTTTATAAACTGCTACTGTATGCTTTAAGTTACTTTAGAACTCTAAGAAATGCTCATGACAAATAAAGTTCAATCAGGAGTTTAGGGCAAGTTAGAATCTATCGAAAAGTAGAAAGGTAAGTAACTTGCTCCTCTCTGACACAACGTTTACCAATCCATCATATTAATTGACGTTTCTAGCAGTTGTTATGATTTATTGTCTTGCCATAAGTGTATGTGTATGTTATCTGTGTGCATTTTAAAATAACTGTTTGAGTAACTGTACCAATATTTGAGCATACATACTGAACTGTATAATATGGCATAGCCAGACGTGTATTTGCATGTTGTTTGCGTACAGTTAGAAGTTTACATGAAAATGTTCGCGCAACTGTGCAAAGAGCTTTGCACAAATGTTAATCAGCAGACACCGGAAGCTTGGTTCTTGGAACACGCCCCAAAGCACAAGGCGCGTTCATAACTTGACCGACCGTCTATGATCTTTTGGCTACAATTGCTAAGAAACGATTGCCTCCGTGTGTGTATCTAGGTGTTCAAGCCCATTTTTCCAAGATTGTTAACAGTATTGTGTGGTAGACAGCGCCACAAGCTAGGGTGACCAGATTCTCAAAACAAAAAACGGGGACAACTCATAGACATAGAAGTAGGACTAAGGTTTGCAGTAACCATCGACATAAAAGTAGGACTATTTGACAGCTGTCATAGACATAGAAAAAGGACTACAAGGACAGCTCCCTCCATAAGACCGAGAAGAAGCATTACAGACGACAAATCAGAGGTCTTTTACCGGCAGTAACCATTAATTCCATTGAAACAGACTTTGCCTCAACATTTGCTATAGTTGGTGACCACCCTGTATTACAATATATCTTTCACCCAGGTCTCCTCTAGCGGAGCTAGTCAGACTTTATTACGATCACTTTCTCAAAGGTGCGTGCAGGATGTTTTCGGGTCCACAACAAACATGTAAAGTTCTACAGCAGTAATACTTGTCTAGAGACAGTCTAACCGAAGAGCAATGCACCCCTGGCCAGTCGTCATTCTGGCACCAGCCTAACTCTTGTCCAACACCATTACATAAATATGAGGCATGCAGTAAGTGTGTGAGAGGGGATATATTGCCTTTAATGACTTAATAAACTCTAATTGACAAATAATACTTTACACTAATAAAACAGTTTCAGACGTCTAAAATGGTAGAATGAATAATATTAAACTGTAATAATAAAGCACATGTGTATGAAAAGTTGCAAGGATTCTTTAGGTTAAGAGATGGTGAAGAGACAATTTTTAAGGTACATCAGACACTTGACATTCAAAAATTATGTGGAAAAGATTATCTAGGAGAGCTTTACACCTTTAGCAAGAGGAATTCTCTTTACAAGTCTATTTTAGTAACTTTAGGAGAGTTCAATATTATTTCAAAACAATTCTTTGTTGAATTTAAATTGTTTCAAGATTCATATTAGTTTTTGTCATACCTCATGTGGGCTACATAATGACAGAGATTGTCATCAGACTTGCAATTATACATCTTGGAAGATCATGAGGGGCCTAATTCAGAGTCCTGCGGTTAGGGTACTTCATCAGAAACTTGACTGACTACCTTGTCTGCAAAACCCTCTGCTTGCCCACTCTATTTTGATTAGGGCAGGCTGCCTGCGCTCCAACGGCATTGACCCTTCAGGCTCTGCTCACGGAAATTTCACTTCGACCGCCCAGCAGAGTATGGGTAGTTAGAGTAAAGGCATCAGACGGTCTCAATTATTTCGAGTGAACAATATGATGTGCCCTTCTTTCCGTCCATCACTGCCCAATAGAATCTGGTGGTCACAAACAGAAAAACAAATAATCATACCCAACACCAAGATATAAAACACTCAGGGTGTGGGGGCATTTTTGTATTGTTTAGAATAATCTTCCACTTTAGAAGTTTGTTTCGAATAAACAAATATGTTTGGAGCGCGGTCATCAGAAACATGGCGGGCATGCACCAAACTTTTTGAGCAACAAAGATCACTGCAGGGCTGAAGGTGTTCTCTTGATAAGGTGTCAGGCCAGACTGATGGAGGCAATGACCGATGGCTGCCACGTCATGATGACGTAGGTTGCTCTGCGTGAACAAAGGGAAGGGAAATCGAGAGAGAAAATTTCTCTCTTCAAAGGATTTCCCTTCCTGCTACAGCGCTCACCAGGTGCGCATCACCCATTGAACTCAAAGGGCTTCAGCCCTCCCCCCCCCCCCCCTCCCCGTGTGTGGCAGCCCGGGATGAGACCGCTTCCCTTCCCGGGCAGACACAAAGCCGTGCCAGAGCACTTCACAGCCATTTGCATGTTAATGAGGCCTCGCTGTTGTTTCACCCCTCCTAAGAGCCCCTGCAGCTCCACTCTGCCTAGATTCAGCCCCCCACCCCCGAAGTCAGCGCCACTCTGCCTACTGTTTGATGATTCAGCCCCCCCCTCTAAATTTTTGCTTAGTCCCCGAAGTCACACGCAGTGAAAACGGAACAGTAAAAAACCAGGACATTTCTGTGTTTAACCCGGACACTGTTCTAAAACGGGGACATTTGACTCACTTTGAGAGAAGTGTCGGGACACGGGGACACTTCTTCAAAAACGGGGACCGTCCGGGGAAAACCGGGACGTCTGGTCACCCTACCACAAGCTGAAGATTGATCTAGGAGCATCAAGTCTGTGATATTTTCCTTGTCCATGGAGAGGCGGAGGGCTCCACCCCAATCCTGGGTTGGACAGGTTTGGTGCACCTTAGGTGTGAGTCCCAGCTGAACCTTAGGTGTGACTCCCAGCTGAGGACTTTGGTCTCAAAGGGGAGGAATGCCGCTGCCCGCGTCCCACGCAGGGGGACTTCAGCAGGGCAGCTCTCTAGTGGCCACCCGTCGGAGACTCCACCCCGTTCCATCTCTCTCGAGAGGCCGGCCTTGGGGAGGGGAGGCCCCAATGGGCATTGCTGGGGGAGGCGGGCTACTGGGCTGGGCGGGGCCAGGCCCTATTTATTCCGCCCGCCCCCGGGGAGGGAAGAGATAGGCCCGTAGTTCACCTCTGTTGTTATATCTGTGGGAGCTTTGTCAAGAGGGGGTGTGACAGTGGCCTCTTTCAGGGGGCCTGGAATGAATCGAGTTACGGGGGTATGAATTTATCATGGATGTTGTGTTCGTCACAGACAGGAAACGTTGTTTGAAACATGAGGCTCAGCAGTGGTATGTGGATGAGTTTATCTTGTTTGCAAGCTGAGCAGCTCGGCGGGTCCCCAAAGGTTTTAGTGAAGTCAAAACAGATATTGGCTGTGGTGGTGAAATCAAGGCAACTGTTCCTGAGAATCTGAGATTATGGCACAGATTTTGGTAATTTTGGACTCGGCTAAGGAGGAATTCAGAAATGTTGAGGAGTCTGATTTGGATACTCATGAATATCTTTAGCGTTGTAGGCATTTTTGCTGTTTTAATCCGTTGATTTTGATCATTTCCTGTTTCTTCGTATGGGTGTTGTTTCCAGTCTCTGACTTGTGCCATGGCCAATTCAGACTGCAGTTTTACGCATTTCTGTTCAGATGGTTTTCATATGGGTTCCTTCCAATCACACCAACACCATGCATGACTTTAACACACTTGTACAACAACCCTACACATTTGAACATCAAATCAATGATATTTTTTTTATTCATTATTAGTTTATTTATTGTTAATTTTTAGGCAGCGACATTCGCCCGAAGGTATCTTACTTCAGACTCAAACTGGTACCAGGTCTCCAGACCTTCCCTGAATTTTGCCAGGAAAGGAGTTTCTCCATTACACTAATGGCAGACCACTGCACAGTTGAGACACAGCTACAGAGAATGCTCTTCCACTCTGGGCAGATGCACTTTTTGTGATGATCTAAGTGAAAGACTTGGGGGCATATTATCAAGAAACGGCGTTAAAATTATCGCCGCTTTAGCGACAGAAAACGGCCGCTAAAGTGGCGATAATGGGCTTGATAATATGCCCTTGAGAATTCCCATAGAAGCCCACATTCTGGTGTGAACATGGGCTTCTACGGGAATTCTCAAGGGCATATTATCAAGCCCATTATCGCCACTTTAGAGGCAGTTTTCTGCCGCTAAAGCGGTGATAATTTTAACGCAGTGCTTGATAATATGCCCCGTGGTTTGTATATAATAAACTTCTGACATAGAGAACTTTGCCACCACCTTAAAAAGCGTTATGAACTAGATATAGAAATGTAAAAATATTTAAAATTAATTCTCTGTTCGACTTGATAGCCAAGGCAGTTTAGGCATGAGACAGAAACATAGGCAAAGATTTTTAAGTTAACGATAAGCCGTGCTGCTGAGTTTTGCACAAGCTGCAGTGTTTTAATATTTTGGCAGACAAAGCCAAATACACGCAATACGGTAGTATTGCATGATTTTATTAAATGCATTTACCGTCTGCACAATGCTTTTTAATATACAAACTTTGGGCCTCATTTATGAGAAGTGACGCATCGCTGCATGAAAGCTGCGATGCGTCACTTCTCAGTACCCCCTCCTTGCGACATGATGGATGCGTCATATTTACTGTATGATGCATCATGTCGCAAGAAGTTACAGATGCGTGAGTATTTCTAACGTAGCTCTAGGCGCAAAAGTGACGCAGTGCTGGAGTGTGTCACAAAAGTGACGCAACTCCAGCAATGTGTCCTTTCACATGGGGCAAGATATTGACGCATTTGCACCCGAGAAGTGGTGCAGTGAAATCTCGTAGATTTCACTGCATCACTTCTACGAAGCTTACTTACGTGGGAATGCCCACCCTGCATACATTATACCTGCCGCAGGTATAATGTAGCGCAGGGGTTTGCAAAGTAATGCATCTGCTTAGATGCGTCACTTTGTAAATAGGGCGCAACAGGAGGCATGTTTTACGCCATCGATGCTTCACAAAAAGTGACGAAACGGAAGCGCAAAACTGCCACAATGCCTCATAAATAAGGCCCTTTGTTTCTATACCTTTTTATTAGAGTTCACTTGATCTAACATTGTGAGCTGTTTACCAAACTTGACTCCCCATTTTTTCAGTCAACATGTTTATTTCCTAAAGATTTTGGCAACAAACAGCGGTTTCTTACCAAAGATTCTCGAAAAGGGGCTAGGATCTCCGTTTTACCTACAGTGAATTTCAGTTGATTCCTAGACTTCCATTGTTAAACTCGCTGGAGGCAGTTACAGAGATTGTCCAATCTCTCTCTAAAATAACCATCTATCTTGAAGACAATTCGGATATCGTCAGCATACATCAATATTGGTAATCCCCATCTTGTCATATGAATCACCAGGGATGCTGTTAGAAATGGGATTTCTGGTTGGCTAGGGCTTGCGCCAAAGCCAGGCAGAAACCACCACTCTAGTCAGGGCTGGGGAGTTACACGCCAAAGATAACCCCTGCTCCCCCCCTTGGTAGCTTGGCACGAGCAGTCAGGCTTATCCCGGAGGCGATGTGTAAAGCGTTTGCGCACGCACCCAGCAACAACACCCAAGGCCCACCACCAAGGAAACTCCACACAAGGTATTATATAAAAATAGCCTTTGTATTTTACCAAACACATTAGATAAAAACACACACTTTACAATGTGCCCACAGGCACGGGCAGAATTTACAAGGGATTATATGTACAGGGGACAGGGCCACATGGACCACTGTCAGGAATTAGCACTTTGTAGAAATTAGCACTTAGAACATAGGAATAAAATTACTGTAGCACAAAATAACATATATAGCACACAACCAGTAACTACTGGTATCAGGTAAGTACCACCTACGCAACCCTAACCACCTTAGGAGAATGTCACGCAGGGAACTAGGACCTCACTAGCACCACCTGTACTAGGAGAAAATAAACAACCACCTAAGTATCACAATACCTGTAGGGGTAAACGCACATTACACATGATGCATCACATTCAGAGGTGTAGGGAAGGAAAACACATGATGCATAAAATACATTCAGCGGTGTTAAACAAGACACATGACGCATAAAAACACATTCAGAGGTGCAGGTTAGGAACAATAGCGCAAAAACTCACATAAGCCACCACCTGTGGCAGTCCCAAGGCCAACTGGCCTTGTCAGGGCTAGGACGCCCTATGTCCAGCAATTCTGCGCCAGCTGCGCAAGCCAAAAAGCGCAAAGGCCACAACCTAAACGTTGCAGCTGCCCACTAAGTGCTGGGCAGCTGGAGAAATGCTGGGGCACCACTGTGCCTTCTAAAAGCCAGTATCGCAGTCACGTGGGGCCTCTCGGGGCTCTCTAATACAAACAGTGCGCCTTTTTGGAGCCTTCTAGGCTCTTTCGACACTGTGCCCCTCCGTTGGAGCCTCGGGGCCCTAAACAACAACAAAAGCCCCCTAGAGCCTCTGTGGCTCTGTAAACTAATGTGAGGCAAGGTGGGAGTGGCCCGCTGCCATCTGGGGCCACTCAAACATGGAAATAATGCCCCCGACGTTGGAGCATCTAGTGCTCTAGATACTCATGCCCCCTTACGGTGGAGCGGCCCGCTGCCTTCCGGGGCCGCTCTGATTGCCACCAGGGAAGAATGCCCCTCTGTGGTGGAGCCTCACGGGGCTCTGTGCTGGAGCCTCACGGGGCTCTGAAACAATATGCCCCCGTATGTTGGAGCGCACTCGCTCCGAGCACCACAATGCTGTCCCCACTGGAGCGCACTCGCTCCGAGCACCACAATGCTGTCCCCACTGGAGCGCACTCGCTCCGAGCACCACAATGCTGTCCCCACTCACCGGGACTCTGGCGGCGCTCCTGGTCTTGGCGAGGGGCTCTCTTCCTCACCGGTAGGCGGGGTGGGCTCCCGCCGAACCTCCGGCTCCGCTTCTCTTCCGGCCAGTGCAGGAGCGCGGGGTAGGTTCCCGTCGCTTCCTGCTTCTAAGTCCCGCCCACGTCACAACACGCGTTGCCTGACTTCCTGGCTTCCCCGGGCCCGCGGCAGTGACTTTTACTACGGCGGCAACGAGGGGTAGGCTCCCTCTTGATAGTGGATATACGGCGGGGTGGGCACCCGCCGTAAAATAAACAAATTAGCGGGGTGGGCACCCGCGAGCACAGCAATGCGGGGTGGGCACCCGCTTCAATCTCGGCAACCAGAGGGGGAATCCCTACGCCGGGGATTCCCTCTTTCAGGAGGAGCAGTTCGGCGCCGCTGCAGAGGCGACACGGAGCGCTCTAGAAGCACTGGGGCACCAAATAAAGCGCTCCTAGCGCTATATGTAAAATACAAGCGCTTCCAGGCGCTTTAGGGTAGAAGGCAAGTCCAGCAGTCCTCTTGGCCAGAAACACAGCGCTCCTCAGCACCAAAATCAAGTGCTCCTTCAGAATGAGAAATAAGGCGCTCCCAGGCGCTGCATGCAAAAGTCCAGGAAAAGTCTTTCAGATGCAGGGGGGGGCAAGGACTGGGCCCAGGGGCCAGCTCACAGGGCCCTCCAGCAGGCAGGCAGTCCCCAGTGGCGGTCTCTCCTGGCGCCCAGCAGCAGCAGGCCCCCCTCAAGTTAGGATCAGCAAGAGAACAAATTGTAAGGGGACACAGCCCCTTCTTATACTGTAAAACCCTTTGTCTCAAGGTGCAGGGAAGGGGCGAACCAGTTACAACTGGTTCCTGAGCACTTTGTTTTGCTCAGCCCCTCTCCCTATTCACTGGCAGGGTTAGGGTTATCAGTCGCACCACAGGGGGCGGAGCCAGCATTGTGTAGGGAAAACCCAGCCCTATTCAGGACCCAGGTGTACTCCTCCCACCCATCTAGCTGCTGATCTCCCCATTCACCACTGGGTGACTCATCCTGACTCTGGGGATTCCCTAACCCGTCACATGACCTCAACCAGCCAATCGCCAGACAAGGTACACATTTCATACTGCACAGAGAAGTGCCCACTTCTAGAAGTGGCACTTCCACACTAGGTACATGCACGCTGCACACATCATTGTGCAGCATTCAATCACACGAGTCCGCACATACCAAACTCGAGCCTGCACACCCCACACATCAGGAACTACCAGGGACACATACATTCCCCATGCATTCCTATGGGAGGGCAGGCCTATCTCACCACATGCACTCAGAATGCGCACGCACTTTACTCTGGGACACAGGGAAAGTGCGCAGAAACCAAAAATCACTAACACAAGTCACCAGTAAAAGCAAAAAAAGTTTCAGGGGTGAACCTGCCAGAAGGGCCAAGTCCAACAGATGCAATATACAAATTAAAGAGTAGCTGGCATGAAACAGAGCCCTGTGGGACATGACATATTCGTTTTTTAGTCTCTGTTACTCAAGAGTCAAAATTCACCTGGGCGGTCCTATTTCCATTAAAATTTTGAAACAAACTTGTTTGTCTCTGTAATGCCATTTTCATGTAAAAGATTTAGCAAGATTTGATAGTCAAAGCTTTCGACAGATTCAAGAGGATTGGCCAGCGGGAATGTCTTAATCAACATATTGCTTAAGCCGTGGCAGCTCCTCTGCTAATGCGGAGGAGCGTCGCCCCACTGCTCGTTGAGAAGTGCAAATAAAATAAAATGATAATAACAAGAAGTTATCGATTTTCTTTTTCTTTGCGGGTCTCCAGCCAGGTCAGGTGGGGCTGGGCTCGCAGCCGTCAGAGGGAGCAGGAGTGGTTTGCACTCCTTCCCTAAGTGTGCATGACAGCCCTCTGGAGCCAGCCAAACAGGCATGCCCACTTGACATGTTCTCCACTGGGCTATTGAGAACATGCCCAGCCTCCCAGTTACTGCTTGAGTGGCCAAACAGGCCGCTCAGACCAATCACGATTCTGCTCCTGCAGCATCATGATTGACTGGGAGAGTCCGGGAGCCTGGGTGCCTCCGGTGGCAGAGAGCAAGGACGGAGGAGAGACGTGTGGCGGTTAAAGAAGTACGGTTTTTTTTTCATGCCCCCACCCACCACCCCCGTACAGAGGCAGCTGCCACTTTGCTTAAGCTCTTCTAAGGCAGCAGTCACTCTCAGGGTTGTGCTGCAGGCTACCCAGAATCGTGCTTCTGCCATATGCAGAAGATTTTTTAATTCAACAAATCGAGAACTTTTTTTAATATTGCACACTTGAGCAGTTTTATCATATAAGGTGACTGGAACACTGGGCAATGAGTTGTTTAATTTCAGAGAGAGAGTATCAGCCAATGCTTTAAATGGGAAAAAATAAGTGCAGGTACTCATTAAAATGAGCTAGAGGTGTAGTGAGTGGGCGAGATTAGGGGCGGGGCTAAGGGCAAGATATGATGATACTTAACGACTTCTATAATAGTTGCCGCACACACCAAAACACATGATAAATGTGTTTATATAAACAAAGCAGGTTAACTCATTACACAAAATGAAAGAGAAATGGGATAGTATGTTAACATTTTCTTTTTTTGCAATAGTTGCACCTTCTTAATGCCATACTGTTAATTGCATTTGTTTGGCACAATACTATATATTTTTGAACACGTGAGTAGGAAGAAACTGTAAATACCCCCACTTTGAACCAAATCTCTTATGGCACCAAGCAAATGAAGCAAATCATCATGACCCTCCCAAGAAGATATCTCTTGTCTCTTCCATCGATCTATCCATTCATCCTACCATTTCCCTGCTGATGTCCATCATTTACCATTTACATTCTGTCATCTATTCAGTTTTTCATCCATCACTCAGTTTTTCACCATTCCATCTGTCCACCCTTCATATCAAAACCTATCCATCCATCTTTAAACCTATCCATTCATCCTTTCACTCATCCATCTCTTTATCCACCCTTTCACTCATCCATGAATCCTTTCGCTCATCTATCCATCAACCCTTTCACTCCTTTATACCATCCACCCTTTCATTCCATCCACCCTTTCACTCAATCCCTCCTTTCACTCATCCATCATCCACTTTTTCATCCATTCTCCCTCTCTTTCATTCATCCATCCAATCTTTCACTTATCCACCCATAATCCACGCTTTTATCCAATCATCCACCCTCTTTCACCCAGCCATCCATTCACTCATCCATCCATCCACTCGTCCATCCACACATTCATCCATCTATACATCCACCCTTGCTCACTCATCTATCCACTCACTCACTCACCCACCAACCCTCCCTACTACGTTATTTATGAACCTTTGTCACCGAGCATACATGTACACAAGTGCCACCCATTTTCTTTAAAATACCTCCTGAGAGTGTCTTGATTCGCTCTCTCGCTTTTTTCTTACAAAAACGGGCATACAAATGCAGGCAAACACACAAACATAAGCAGACACACAAAAGACTCCAGTATGTTAAAAGCCATGTTATACTTTTCACCATGGCTTTTTTAATTGCCACTGCAAGGTGACTGCCATGATTATTGTGTTTGAGCAAATGCAGAGGATAGTGTGAATGTGGTTGACAGCACAGGGCCTGAACGGACCCTGCTCTGTCAAGCACAGCATGATGGTGAGTACCCGGACATTATTCAAATGAGTCCTGCTGAATAGCTCAGCTGGTGCTCAGGCCGGGGCTGCAGAAGCGGCGCCTTGGATGCCAGACACGTTCCACTCCTGCTCATTAGCAGTCTCAGCCAATGAGTCTACCTTTCCATGAGTACCGGTACTCTCCTCGACAGTAGAGATGTGTCGGTACTCAGAGTGATAAATTTAGGAAGTGCCGGTACTCAGTACCAGTGAGTAGAGATCCATTTAAAGCACTGGTATCAACACTTCTCAACAGGGTCAGTACTTTTAGTGGGTGAGTACTAGCATTTCTCTGAAGCAGCCAGTGCTCTGGGATAGGGAACCACCACTTTTGTTTCTCCTTTCAAGCACTTCTTTCTAGGTATTGCGAATTTGCGTAAGTTTAGGTCTACATGCTGCATGTCAAAATGGAAAACCAAAGGTGAGAGGACTCTTGTGCCACTCTGCATGATACTCTGTGCTCCGACGAGCCAATGAGAATTTTGCAAAAGCAGTTGAGGAAGAATTGTAGCGACTCCATGATTAATTCTTACATCTCCGTCCATCCAAACTTCAAGCTACTTCAGCTGAATGACATTGTTGAGGGCATGGCAGTACCACTTCCAAATTAAAGAAAAGAGCTAGTCCCTCAAGGACAGGAACTGTGTCCTTCATCTCAAGGTAGGACTTTAAAGGAATATACTTGTGTAAGTATTATTTATCTAAACCGATTTATTAGTGATAGCAGAAGAGCACGCTCGCCAAATTATGCAGGAATTCTGACGCATCTGGTGGCCCAAAAGTGACGCATTGTTGGAGTTGTGTTGCAAGCATGACGCAACTCCAGCAATGTATTTCGAGCCCTATACTTACTGTACTGCGTCACTCCTTACGCCTGCTTCAAGCAGGCGTAAGGTTTTGACACAGTGGTGTCCTAAAAGTGGCACAGTGAAATCTTGTAGATTTCACTGCGTCACTTTTACTAGACCTTCCTGCGTGGGAACACCCACCCTGCATACATTATACCTGGCGCAGGTATAATGTGACGCAGGGCTTTACAATGTGACGCATCTCCCTAGATGCTTCACGTTGTAAATAGGTCGCATTGTTTGTGCCGCAAGAAGGCGCAAGGGGCTTTTAAATCTGCCCCATGATTCCTAGTTCCATGTTGACATTTGAACATATTTAGAATTCGACTGTGCTAATATGTGTTAACAAGATAACCATGGTGCCTTCCTGGCATATAAAGCCACTTTTAGGCAGACTAAGTCCTAGACACCACCTAATAATAATAAAGGTCTGTCTGTGGTCAAACACACCTATAATATTTCGATTCAACTTTTATGTTTTTCTCCAATAACACCTGTACTTTAATTCTCAGGAGAGCTTGGGGCACATGGCAGATGTGACTATACAAGTCCTTTAATTCTACAACAAATTGTAGAAGGGCACCAACTACAAATATTTAGGCAGAGCTTCTACAAATACTACTGCAAAAGGGTTATCTTGAAAAATAATTAGATCTTTTTCTCCCAATAGGTTTCCTATTCACTTTGTGAAAATAAGGGAACACCTGCCTGCTTGAAATGTCATCGACAGGCCTTTTTTTCAGAGGGAATGCCAAGGGATTTTCTGTTAATAAAGGAGAGAAGAGATTAAATCAGAAAGGCTGGAGCCCTTGAACGAATTCTCTGGGGTTAAGATATCAGTGGCTAAACACCTGATCTTGTCATGACAGAGCAAAGGTCTTGCCTCATTTTCACCTTTTACCTGCAACTAATAGGAAGCAAAGTATACTGCCTCTTGGAGCTCCTGCGCACCCAGAGGGTTTGATCTGGAGCCTGACATAGAAATCTGGACAGCTCCGCCATTTAAAACATGTTAGGGCAGGAATTTAAGAGCAGTACAATAGAGCGTATTGCTAAATGTCTCCATCAATTCTTTTTAAACGTGACTCCTCACTTTGAATTGCTCACACCCGAAGAGAGGCCAGTTGTGATCTCAAAAGCTCATGTCCTTTAAAACCTGCTGTGTGGGAAGGATTGCTGGTAGCAGGAGGGCTTATTGGGCCCTAAGGACCCTCAGCATCCAAAGGAATTTCATCCCTCAACAAGTAAGGAGTCAGGAAGCTCCTTTGAGGAGTGGTGGAGAATGGGGGCTGAGCTTCCGGTGATCTCTCAGCATTCCCACTGTGTGAGACTTCCTGAAGGTAACAGGAGGGGTTCTTGCCCCCCCAAGGACCCTCAGCATCCAAGGGGACTTCATCCAACAACCAGTACTGTCTCAGGAGTTGCGTTTGCAGAGTAGTGAAGAAAGGGGTGGGGCCTCTGACGATCTCTCAGCAGTCCTGCTGTGTGGGATATACTGGAGGTAACAGGAGGGGCTGTTGGCCCCCAAGAACCCTCAGCATCTACGGGGACTTCATCCTCAAACAGTAGTGCACCAGGGGGCATGTTTCTACAGTGGTGGATAAAGGGCTGGGCTTTGAATCACCTCTCAGCAGTCTGGCTGTGTGGAACTTACTGGAGGTATCAGGGGTTGGTGCCCCTAAAGGCCCTCATCTGTCAAGGGGACTTCATCCCCCAACAAGTTCTACACGAGGAGGCCCCTTTACAGAGTGGTTGAGAAAGGGGGTGGGGCCTTTGGCGACAACCCTGAGGATCCAACGTTAAAAAAACAATTCAATTAGGGGAGAGAGGCCAAGCGGCCCCCTTCCTTTGGCCGATTTCAGTGCCAGGGACCCTTTCCCCCTGGGCCTGGCCTATTTGTAATGGGGTCCACGCGGGCCCTCTCCCCGACAGATTTCAGCCCTGGGGACCCCATACCCCTGGTCCCGGACTTTTTCAAAAAGAGGAGAGGGGCCATGTGGCCCTTCTCCATGGGCTGACTTTGGCCCCGTGACCCCATCCCCCGATATCGGGCCATGTCTTCTGGGTGCCCCCAGGGCAACCAGTGTGCTACAGGACTGCGGGGGAGCCTTAATGGCCCGTGGTCCCTGCCTGCTCCTGCGGGAGCTGGCATTTCTTTCAGACACAGGGCGCTGCTAAACATGCAGCTCTCTGTATCTAAAAGTAATTTCTGTTTCCCTGGTCGCTTGATAGAGGGCAGGGATACAGATGAATGCTCCACTTCCAGCAAGCAAGAATATTTCTCCACTCTCGCTTGCTGGAACTGAAGCAGAGTGTTTGCTGTGGCTTGGATGGAGCGGTTAAAGCTCCCACCAACCCACAGAAAACAGCTATGTTCCGGGGGTGGGCAACCCAGGACATAGCAGAAGCTGGCCCTGGGGGTGGTGGCCTCCACTGCCCTATAAGGCTCCTCAAGGGGGCCTCACAGCCTCCTCCATTGTAAAAGGAGGAGACATACCTCGGGCCGGGGGTGCAGGATGGACCCCCTTCATTTATTCATTTTCAGCCTTGGGGCGATGGTGGTCCTAGGGGCTGCAATGGGGCTGCACGGCCCTCGCTTAAATGCAATAAATTGCCCCAGGGAGGTGGCAGTCCCCGGGGCTGTGGAGAGGGCCGCCCTGCATTAATTTAATTTGTTTTCTCCCAAGGAAGTGTCAGTATCTGTATCTGCAGAGTGCCTGTGTGGGCCCCCACAATTTTTTGACTTGCCCTGGGAAGGTGGCGGTCCACAGGGTGAGGGTGGGGCCATTGGGCCCACCCACATATATATATTTTCATAGTGCCCTGGGAGGTGATGGTCCACAGGGCTGCGCGAGGTGTGCATGGGCCCCCACATTTATTTAAATGCTTACCCTGGGGAGGGGGTGGTCCCCAGGGCACAGGGAGTGCCGCACCAGCACCTCCCACTATTTATATGTGTGAATGCCTCCAGGGCCTGGCCCATCTGTGGGTTAAAGATTAGAGAAGAGAGGGAGCCTGTGCTTCTTTTTAAGAAAAATTAGCGGAAGCCAAGGATACAGCACGGCTGGTGCCAACAATTTTAAATCAACAAATGCTTTATTTGCCCTGCAGGGTCCCTGTGGGACTCCCCCCCCCCCCCCTTAGAAGGCCTAGGGGGTCAGGGTATTTCTACCCTACCCCCTTCTCTTTTTTAATTTTTTTTGTAGGACTCAGTTCAAGCCGTTGTCCCAAGTTGCTGCCAGCACTTCCTGGTTTAAAGTGTTAGCAGCCAATTTGATTGTAGGATGAGGACTATCGGATCTTCAGAGGATCCACGTCCCTAAATATACAATTAGGTTTTTCTCTTAATATCGCAAAAACTACTGAACAGATTCATGGCTGTTTACAAAATGGTCGCTTTCTAGGCCAACAGTCACCTTTCTGCCAAATTTGGTGTAATTCCGCTCAGCAGTTCGGGCTGTAGTTGTGTCTAAAATCTCTTTTGGGACTTCCCTATTTTTCTCAGGCCCCGCTTGACAGATCACCACAAACCTTTCAAGACAGCAGCTGGAGTGATAAATATATAGGAAATAAACTGAGTCTTTAATTCTTTAATCACAGGGGAAAGCTAACTTGGAAGGAAGAGGACAAATAATAAAGGCATGTCAGAAAACATTAACTGAACCACTCTATATATGAATGGGAAAAGATAAAGTCAATGGTCCATAAAGAGTCCAAAAACAAGTCCACTGTCCTAAATTATATTAAGTCATACTCCCATGCCAGAGAGTGTGTCTAAAACACAGTCTTGGCTTGGGAGCAAATATACCTGATCATTCTTGCTCTTCGGATTCACAACAATGTTCAAACCCTCATCAGACAAAGGCATCAAATGGCAAACTGCGGCAGGACCAGACACCCCACTAGAAAAATGTAATAAAGCGATATCAGTGAAAATGTAGATTGCAGACAAACAGGGAGACAGGACAACAGGAGGTAGGGCAGGTTAGGGAGGCAGACTAGACTTAAGACCTGCTATTAAGGAGGTCATTAAGCCACTAAAGGTTCAGAGCTGTCTCCGCCGCTCAGTGACTGTCTCAGTGAGTATCTGAACCTCACCAATGAGTCCCAGATATCCAGAGAGATCACTTCCTGTACCTCTCCGATTAGCCTCAGTGCCTCTTTGAGAGCACTTAAGGACATATTTTCTAGTGGCGGCCATTGAGATGCACAAGAGGGGTGTGGGGCAGAGATCAACCTCAAATCTTGTTCTGCTAGGCAGATTCTAGGAGGAGGAAGAGATGCTTCAGCAGAGGGTGCAGATGGAGACCTGATGGAACAGGGGCCTCACGAGTTTAGTATGGGCTGGGTACAGACAGGGATTGTGTGAAGGCCAGGTCTTAGGATAATACAGGTTGGTCTTGTTCAAGATCAGGAGGAGACCCAAGATCTTCCTTCTTCTGCCTGTAGCCTCCTGATGAACAATTTGTTAGCCTCTGGATGGGTGTACTCCCTCTGCTGGGTGTGGGAGTTTTCTCCTCGCTGGTGGTGTCAAGTGGCCATTGAGCCTGGGCGGAGGTCACAGTGTTTCAGGTAGCGGAACTCTGCAAAGTAACAAAAAAACTCTGCCAAGCTACGTGGAGTTCCGCGAGCAGCGGAGTGGGTTTACTCATGCCATTTGCACTGATTTTTAGTGCCTGGTGTTTGTCCCGCACTGTAAGATCAGCGCGAACAGCATACTGCACAGTGCAAGAGGGCACTGCTTCTTTCTGCCATTCGAGTAGAAGCTCTACTCATATGGCAGGTTCCTCAATGCAAACGGGAGGTTTCTCAACGTGAGCAGTAGCGACCATCCGCGACTGCCCGCGTTGAGAAATCTGACTGGGAAGTGGTCTACAGTTGGATTTTACTCGCATGCGCCCGCCAACGTACCATTGGTGAGCGCGAGCGAGGAAAGAACACCGCTACGCGGAGTGAAGATTTTCAGACCTCCGCAAGCCCTAAGTAGCGCGTAGTACAAAAAACACCACAAACTCTACAAACAGAGCAGAGTTCACCACCCAGGCCTGGTGTTCATGCCCTCCTCCAAGCTAAGGATGTACATTCTTGTCCCTGGTCCTGATGTGATATTACTTTGCTTGTCAGGTTCATTGAAAAGGAATGCAAAATATAGAGAGACTTTTTTAATTCATTGAGTCTTTAGTGGGCCTGAGCGAACTTTTAATTACATAATCAGAATAATTTCAGTAATTTCGAGTTACTCTTTTAATGCAAAATTACCAAAAATTACTTGATTATTCCTGTTTGTATAATTGAGTAATTTGGCACAGCCAGAGCACAGGATCAATTAATTTAACAGGTGGGAGCAGCTGCTAGCTGCTGCTGTGTATGTTCTGCTGCATTTAGTGCTATTTTCTTAGCGCAAAATGCATCCTCTAGTCCATTTTGTATGCAAGGGAGCATTTTAAAGTAAGATGGTAACGCTAAATATTTGGTTACGCTCCTTGTGTAATCCTGTATAGTCTTGTATAATTTTGCTGTAATTTCTGTAATAACGCTGCTACAAATTATGAGAGTTATGCCCACCCCATAGCCCAGTTTTATCATGGCTTTGAGTCGCCCTCGTGTCAGGCAAGGGGACACAGGGTGACACAAACCTAGAATGAGAATTACCAAGCCATACAAGGCCACTTTCATGGCCTAGCATGGCTTGGTAAATCTGGAGTAATGCAAGGCTGCATAAGTCTTGGCCTTGCATTTGTCTGTCTTGGCAAAGTCTTCCCAGGGTGGAGTGTGGGTATAACAATGACTCCACCCATGGATTTTGGCACCTTTCCAGATTTCTTTGTCACAAACGGGCAACTAGGGGGAAGGAAGGGGGAAGGGTCAGAGTCCAATAAAGACACTACTTTGCAGTCCGACCGAGGTATCCAAAGATATTGGAGTTGACGTCTCACTCACTTAATCATGACATGCTTCATGATTGGTACCTTTTCACACCCTGGTAAGATGGTACCACTAGGGTGGACTCAACCCAAAAAATTGGAGTTCTTAGATAATGTCCTACTGGATAATGCAGGGATCTAGATGAAAGGGGGACAGTTAAAAATACCTCACAGTATACCCAAAAGGATTCTTTCTTTGTAGGGTACTGGGTGTATGAGTGAAATATGTTACAGGGTTTGGATTGAGCTTTTATATCTTGACTACCCCTGATTATTCAATGGCAACATGTTTCGGCCCACACTAAGAGCCTGACCAGGTCTGGGGCCTTTGTCAGGGCTGAGTGCATATCCCTGCTTAACTGCGCATGCATTCCATGCACATATGTGATGCCTAATGCTCTCACCTGAGCCAGAACATCCACAGTAGAGGGTACCCTGTCTTTCGGTTGTTCAAGGGTCATGCATGTTTGGCGCCCGGTGCCATCCTATAGTCACCCTCGAGGCAAGGTACTGGCACTACCATTGCACCTATGCTCAGACCGCTGTTGAACCAAGACTGGTAAACCTGAGAAGGCATCAAAATGCTAAGCTAGCCCAGGGGATGCGCAACAAGAAGACCCATCTTTATTTCTCCTCGTCATTTCCTCTTTGTAAGTGTGCAGCATTCTGCTCCAGTTAGAAAGCAAAAAATGCATCTACGGGTTGTTTTGTGCCGTACCTTCTCCCTTCTTGCACAAAAAGAACACTACCTGCAAAGCAGGCACCCTTGCACCACGGCCCAAGAGTGCCTGCATTGACGCAAGGCTGCGCTGATTTGAACTGCTCTACATTTTTAACATCAAATGTTCCACAAATTATTAATTATTTGTATGAACTTTAAAAATAAAAGGTAACAATTATATGGCGGATAGGAAATAAGGTAAACACCCACAATATCAGCATCCCAGAAACTAAAATTGACAAAAATAAATATTACTAATTTAAAATCTATAATGTGCACTTTAAATGTACTCTGACATAATTTCTGAATATGATAAAATCTTTTACATAATGTCATAATCAGATTATTAGTCAATCCAATCTAATATGCATGTTAAGTAGGTTTCATTTTCAAACCTTTCATACTACAAATAAAATGTTAAATGTAACATGTACGGTTATAACAAATTTCACCGTGAACACGTTACAGGACATCACTCTCAAAATGAACGTGCACTTAATTGGTTATTACTAACATACACTTTTCATCTCCCTGCTGCTCAAACTCATCTATCTGAGCATGGAGGGTCATCCAGGCAGCTCATAAGACCCTCCAGTACATCGTTGTCATGCTGGGATGCAGGGAATGCGGCTGGGAGGTCAAGGCCCTCATTTCTAGGCCTTCATTGGGGCCCAGAGATGAATGGCCTCCCAGAGCTAACAGCATAGCTTCCCCCGCTGATTGTGGACACCAACTGCACTGCAGTGCAATGCGGTGTTTTTCTAGATTTGTGTCTGTACTGCATTGCTAAGCCGGGTTTCTGGCCCCCCATAAAGTTGAGTGTAATGAAGTTCAATTCGCTCTCAGAGAATGAGGGAGCCTTCTTAAGTCCTTCAGTCATGTTGGGGGGGTAAGCATATTGCATGGAGCAGCAGAATGGAGGAGGATGGTGTTGTTAAGAAAGGATGCCTCAGAATAACAATGAAATGACTGACTTCCTCTTCCTGTATGGCATTTTCCACTCCGAGCACAGAAGGGAAATTTCACACACAGGGTGGAGGCTCAGCATGTTTGAGGGAACCCCCTGATGTGCCTGAAGTAAGAAAAAAGACATATGGTTGCAAAAATGTGAAATAACTATTTGAGTACTGAATACATGTGTTGTAGGTCAGTGTTTTAGTATTTTTGCTGAAAAACATGAGTGTAGTATGACAGACTGTATCATTTTGTATCGTGAACGATGTGTGTTAGAATGTTTGAGAAATGAAGTTTCAATGAATTTTTAACTTATGTATAGCAAGTTAGTTGATGACATTATGTGAAGTAAACAGAATTGTCTCAGGATGGCATATATGTACAGGGTGCTAGTCATCAACCATTCATCGTTGATCAGACAACCACATGAATGCAGCAACCAAGCTAGCAGCTCAAGAGAAAAAATTAGTTAACTAGCAAACCTTGCACCTGCATAGCCTGTCCTCTTTTCTGTACCCTACCCTGGGTACCTAGATGTGGGCATATATCAGGGTCAAGATCTATATATAAGCCCCGTCCCCTGGCAATGTTGTGCAACGCGCAGTAGGCTACAACAATCTTGCATTCAAGTTCTGTAGAGTACACTGGCACAGACCATGTGCCGTCAAGACATCTAAATAGTGATTTGTAAACCCCCTAATGTCCATTTATTAATGAGTCATGTACATATGTGTGTGCTCTATTGTATCTCTGTTCAGATGTTTTGGTTCAACATTTGTAGGGTGTGAGTAGATGAGGAGAGAGAGCAAACCCAGCATCACTTGCAACAGAAAGGTGCTTCTATTCTAAATGTAAAACATCATGTTTGCATACATGCAGTGTGTGTCAGGGTAATGAGAGTGACTGTCTGAAAATGTAGTTGTTGTCTGTGTTCCACAAAAGGCAGGGTACACATCATTGAAGAGCACCTGCCATAGCAGATGCTAGAGCGAAATCTCAAGGTAAACTCTCTTTGGAAAATTTTGTAAATGTGGCACAATTACCTTTAATGACTATTATCCTTTCTCAGCGCAAATATCTATTCTCAAGGAGATGAATCGTGAACACCACATTTTGACCAAAGAGCTCCTTCATAAACACAGGCAAGTAATCAAATGCAATTAAATATTTTAGCCAATAATGAGAGTTTGAGAGTCATTTTAAAGGGTTTTATTTTCTAATTAAAGTTTAAGATTCTTTGATTCTTCATTCATTGGTCATATATCAATCAGGTTACAGATTTGATAATGGAAAAATAAAGTTATTGCAGAGCATATCATAATGCACATGCAGCTCATTCCATAAAGGAAAGAATCTCTAGTCTAAGAAATAAGGCACAAATGATGTGAGTCAGAACCCATGAACAGTTCAAAAATAAAGGCAAGAGTGAGATTAGCATGAAGCTAAATCAATAATTAATAATTGCAGAATCTCCCGTAAAGAGAAATAAAGCATAGCGCAAATAATCCTTGGCAAAGCCAGTTAGTCAAAGCATAAAGCCAGGGGTTTTTAATAAAGGTCAAAATGGAACAAATCTGGCCCTTGTCTGAATCTGTTCTGCTCTCCAGCAAAGTCTGCCCTCTCCCTCTCCTTCTCACCCTCTGCATCTGCCCTCTGCGAATCACCTCTGCTCTGCTTCCTTCAGTTCTGCATCTACGTCTGAAACTCCTAAACTAGGAACGCGTTTATAAATCTATAAAAATGTTGTTAAAAGTATGTTGCCTGTTCTGCGATTCCGCCAATGAAATCCAGCATTCTCCAGAAGCACATCTCCACCTCCTCCTGCTGTCTACATGTCATCCATCGGGTGCTGTTCTCCCAGCACATTTAAATCGTATTTAAAATGACTTTATCTTCTAACCTTCTGTTAATTAAACATTTTATTTTAGCTAACCACATAACAATTATCTGCAAAATAACTTACTATTTAAGCAGGCATCATTAAAACATAACATGGTATTACATTTTGAAATGTGTGTGTTTTCCTGTTCTCTGAGGCAAAAGAATAAATGGGGATTGGTTTTGAAACCATTTACCAGAAACAAAATACGATAAGGCTCTGAGGTTACATGCTGTAAATTATGCCATACAACAAACAAATGATGGACGGAATGCTGACAATGCAGACATTTTCCCCCAGTCAAGAGATCTGGGTTAAATCCATCGCTCTTTTGCCCACTACACCACCCCAGTTTAGACATGGCCATATGCAAATCAGTCTTGACCCTGTGCCTCATGGGAACAGTCCAACCCGAACTGCCAAGCCATGTCTTCCCTGGACCGGAATCAAGCATCCTAGGACCGGTTTCTGGCTATCAGCCGTCATCAGCCAGGATAGCTTGACTCCAGTGGCGTAGTGAGCACGGGTCCCACGTCTGGGAATACCCATCCCACTTTGGGCGAAAAGCGTTACAACAAACAAATGATGGACGGAATGCTGACAATGCAGACATTCTCCCCCGGTCAAGAGATCTGGGTTAAATCCATCGTTCTTTTGCCCACTACACCACCCCAGTTTAGACATGGCCATATGCAAATCAGTCTTGACCCTGTGCTTCATGGGAACAGTCCAACCCGAACTGCCAAGCCATGTCTTCCCTGGACCGGAATCAAGCATCCTAGGACCGGTTTCTGGCTATCAGCCGTCATCAGCCAGGATAGCTTGACTCCAGTGGCGTAGTGAGCACGGGTCTCACGTCTGGGAATACCCATCCCACTTAGAGCGAAAAGCGTTACAACAAACAAATGATGGACGGAATGCTGACAATGCAGACATTCTCCCCCAGTCAAGAGATCTGGGTTAAATCCATCGTTCTTTTGCCCACTACACCACCCCAGTTTAGACATGGCCATATGCAAATCAGTCTTGACCCTGTGCCTCATGGGAACAGTCCAACCCGAACTGCCAAGCCATGTCTTCCCTGGACCGGAATCAAGCATCCTAGGACCGGTTTCTGGCTATCAGCCGTCATCAGCCAGGATAGTTTTGCAAAAAGCGTTACAACAAACAAATGATGGACGGAATGCTGACAATGCAGACATTCTCCCCCAGTCAAGAGATCTGGGCTAAATCCATCGTTCTTTTGCCCACTACACCACTCCAGTTTAGACATGGCCATATGCAAATCAGTCTTGACCCTGTGCCTCATGGGAACAGTCCAACCCGAACTGTCTGAACTGGGGTGGCAGAGTGGGCTAAAGAACGGTGATGGGTCAAACCTGGATCGGTTGACTGGGTGTGAGTGTTTGATTGGTTCTAATGCTCCGTCCATCACCACCCCCTTTTGTACCGCTTTGTTCGCCATAGGTTGGCAGGGTATGCTCAGACGTGAGTCCCTTGCTCACTTTGCCACTGGATTCAAGCAAGCCCGGATGAAGACGGCTGAAATGCCAGAAACCGGTCCTAGGAAGCTTTTTTCCGGTCCAAGGAAGGCATGGCTTGGCAGTTCGGGCTGGACTGTTCCCATGAGGCACAGGGTCAGACTGATTTGCATATGGCCATGTCTGAACTGGTGTGGCAGCGTGGGCTAAAGAACGGTGATGGGTCAAACTTGGATCGGTTGACTGGGTGTGAGTGTTTGATTGGTTCTGATGCTCCGTCTATCACCACCCCCTTTTGTACCGTAAATTATGCCAGGCATCTCTATGTCACACGAGAAACACATTTCTCCTTTATCTGGAAGGGCAAGTTGGAGATCTCAGAGCAAGCTAAACCATTAGCTGTTTTCTGTTTTCTACACTTTAAAATGTCATGTTAATTCAATACAAACTATATGCTACTTCTGCACACACGTTTAAACATTTTTGTGAGTTAAAACCACATTCTATTGTGAGGACAAAATCTAAACTAGTCATATTAAGGTCAAACTATAAACTAATTGTGCAAAGTGAAAGTTTCTGGTTTAAAACCTGTGAATATCAAAGCCCCATGTTTTTATTTACAGCATCAAATGTCTGTGTGTCATGTTCCGAAATGCATTCTAGGTTTGAAGCCCAAGGCAGATTTATCATGAGCAGTGCTTAATTCTATAGGAAATTTTCACGCCTTCTCAGTCCTCCCTCTGATGATTTCTAAAATCATCGCCCCTCTGAGGATTTGTAAATCATCACACCAAGTTTATTTCACATGTGAAATCATTTTAAGAGCACTCTTACCTTTAGTTGAATCAAATATAGATGTTTCTCTACCTAAAATATTACTCCTCATCTGTGCTGTGTGTAGACGTGGTAATATCATTAGCAGACCTAAATTCTATCAGGTGTGTAAAAGAACCCTACTAAAACTAGTATGTTCAGTATCAGTGCTATTACAAAAATTTCGCACATAATATTTTTACATCTATTTGTAAGGCAACACAAGTTTTGCCTGCAATCAGATCATAAATAGCCAAGCTCAAAGGTTCAGTGCAGAGTTCTGTAAATAGCTTCTTAGAACGGTCAGTTTTCAGCAGTTCAGATTTCTAAATAGACAATTCTTAAACCTACTCTGTGTTCTTCTAAAAATGTTAATCCTAACTCTTCTTGTAGCTTTTTCTCAGGCCTAGGTTGATCTTCTATAAAATGAGTAACTAAAATAATAAAGCCCTAACAGGACACTTCTTTTTCATTGATCAAGTATTGTTTTCTTTTCAGCTTTTGACAGTTCTCAGTCAGGGTTTCAGGTTTTCTCAGTTCTTTTTGACTCAAGCTTGAAATCAGAATGGCTCATACAGTTCAAATACCACATCATACAGTCCATCCAATATGACATTCAGTACTTTGTCCATACAATATGACCACTCAGGTACTGAATACCACCGACAGGGCACCCTCGATCTTTTGGACTTTCTCAAGCCATGCCTTTCGCCCTGGCTCATTCACCACTTCGACACCAGTTCCATCCAAGCCAGTTTCTACTTCTTGATTTTCTGGTCCCACCTTTTTTTGCTCTAGTGCTTCTTCAGACTCAGTGTGTTCCCTTAGAGCTTGACTGACCCTGTCCTGTGGTCTCTCAACCACTGCTGGCATCTCTTCTGGAAGAGGATCTGTTTAATTAAGGGGACACGGGGCTCTATGGGTATGGGAGGCATGCACCCAGTTTGGAAGGCCATCACACTTCACAACAGTTGTCTTGTCTAGAATCTCCTGGAATGGGCCTTTGCATCTTGGTTTCAACCAAGTCTTCAGAACATGATTCTCAATCCCAACAGCATCTCTCAGATCAAGGGTGTGGCACCGTTCACTATGCAGATCTTGTGTAGTAGCTGCAACCTGGTGAGAAATTGTATGCACCACATCAGGCAATCCTTCGTAGCAATTGCTTATCTTCTCATCTGTGATCTTTACAAGTGCATTTGCATGTATAGCATCAAGCCACTTCAGTGATGTTGAGATACAGGCTTTTGCAAAGTGAGACTCTATGGTATATTTGTGTTGCTCGATTATACTTGAAACTTCAGGTCGATAGCTACAGTGCAATCCTTCTTCAATCTGTAGTTCTGTACACATCATCTTCAGGACCTCATTGATAGAATGGGTCTGTTGATCTGATTTCAGAGAAACTGGTAATCCATACCTGGGGATCGACTTTTGCAATTTCGAAATGCATTTTATGTTTGATGCCGAAGGCAGATTTGTCATTAGTAGTGCCTTATTCTATAGGAGTTTTTCATGCCTTCTCACTGACAGACTGCACATTCTCAGAGTGCCAGCAATGTCTGTTACAAAAAATGTGTGCTGTGTGGGGAGGTAGCTGAAGTTCCATGTGGGTGAAGTCAATGGCACCTAGCACAAGAGGGATGTGGGCAAAGGCGTAAAATTCCCTTGCCACACTTTATCTTTCCATCAGTGAGTGTGGCATGGTTATAAATTGGAGCAATCTTCTGTTAAAGCATCTCAGAACCTGGCGCAAGCATCAACATATGCTTGCTGTGGGATGCAAATGTTGTCAGACCCTCTGGAAAGATTTAGTGACCATAAAATGGAGTAGAGTCAGTATTTTGACAGAGGCAGAGATAGCCTGGCAGCAGTTTCTTGATAAATAAAGCTCCTCTATCAATGACAGATTTCCTGGACATTACAAAGATGTTTATCCTTTGCTTGTAAACACTCTATCTTCTACACCCCAATAATTCATCCTAAAAAGTTGGGACAAATGTACAAAGAAATTCACCGACACAGTGAATGCAACAAATGTTGCTTTGTGTGTGAGTTAATTCCTTATGTGGTCAGCCGCACAGTGATTGGTTGTTTTTCAGCTGGAGATGGGTGGTGTAGCTGAGAAAAATCACGTCTTTAATTACCGGTTGTGTTGTAATTCTTGTTATGTAAATCTCCAGCATTTACTACTAAGTGAAAATATTATTTTTTAAAACAAAACATTACCCTGGTTCAAACATTAATCAGCATTTTATTTTACCTTGCAAAAATACACTGTACATAAAATTATGCAAGGATTTTACAATATAAATTACTATGATATAGGATGTTATAGCGTTGGACCGGGCCCTTTCTGCAAGATCACCCTCGAACATTTTGCCTTTTACCCTACACTTTTTGCTGAATTCGTTTTTGTTGACCTTAGAACTAGAATTTTACCACTACTAACCAGTGTGAAAGTGCTTGTGCTCTCTCCCTAAACATTGTCCAATTGACTTATACCCCATTAGCATATTTAATTTACTTGTAAGGTTCTTGTATAGTGATATACCATATTTTCAGGGCCTGTAAATGAAATGCTAGCAGTGGGCCTGCAGCACTTATTGTGCCATCTACTTACGTAGCACTTTAAAACATGTCCCAGACTTGCCACTGCAGCTTGAGTGCAGTTTTAAACTGTCATTTTGACTTGGAATTCGACTTGGTACCTTGCCAAACTTTAAATTACGCTTTAACCCTTTCACCGTGGCGGGAATTCCGCCGCGGTGCTGGGGGGTGCGGGGGGGCAGCGCGGTGGCGCTGTGCTCATGACGGAGCCGCTCCGTCATGAGCCACGGTTGGGCTGTGCTCATGACGGAACGGTTCCGTCATGACTCCGCCCATTTGCGTTGTCCCCCCGCACAGGCGGGGAAACAGCGCCGCGCAGGCGGAGCGGCCGCCAACGGGCGTGTCATGACGGAACCGTTCCGTCATGAGCACACGGCAACCGTGGCTCATGACGGAACGGTTCCGTCATGAGCAGGGAAGGGGTTAAATGCATATAGATCACCCCTAAACTGGGCCCTAGGAAGCCCATAGGGTAGGGCACTGTGTAATTATAAGGTTGTTCATGTACTTTTAGGTTACACAAGTCCTGGTAGTTAAAAAACCCTAAATTAGTTGTACACTACTGTGAGGCCTACCTCTCCCGCAGGATAACTCATTTGAGATTCGTTACTACATTTAACAAGCTGTGACTACCAAATGGGAGCAGGTGGCTATGTCATGTTTGCCGTCCATGGAATTGTAATGATAAGCCCTTTTTAATGGTAAAGACAGATTTACAATTAGAATTTTGAAAATGTCACTTTTAGAAAGTTGGCAGTTTCCTGACCTGAGCCCTTTCTGCCTGCAAGCTGTCTTGGACTACATGACTAGGTGTAGCTGATGGTTAGACTTTGTGAATTCCTTCTATACAGTCGCACAATAGAAGGATTAGATGTGCCATACTGGGCCATCTGCTGGCAGAATGTGGGGGTGGTGCTGAGCCCAGCCCCATTTACACCTTTATAGCCCGTGCTCTGCCTCCACACAAAGGGCCTAATTACACTGCATTGTTACTGCAGCCATCTTGGAGCCAGGGCAGGAGAGTCAGGAAATTCCATATATTTCAAAGAACCTTTCCAGAAGCTTATCCCACATTCCACAATAATGGCACCAGGGTATAAAAATAGGACCTTCAGGCTCACTTTTCAGGTCACTACTGGACCTGTGGAAGGGCTCTCAGAGGACTGCCTGCTGCTGTGACTTGCTGCTCATTTTGTCAGACTGATGCTGTGCTTGGAAGGACAGCTTTGCTGCCAGGATCCTGCCTTGAATCCTCAGAGGATAGCTCTGCTGTTGATCCCTGCATCTTCATCTGCACCAAGAACTGCCAGAAATGACTCCAAGGGCTAATTTGCTGGCCTCCTGCTTAGAGCCACAGGGACATAAAAGGCTCCCACCATCTTGAATCTGCACCTGGACCCAGCATGAGTGAGTCCTAAACCCCCAAGAGGTGTCCTACCAGTCCTAGACCCTTGGTTGTCGGGCTAAAGGTGCCCAGATGACCAATTTCCAAAACAGAGGACCAAGGGGCATATCAACAAGGGCTTTATCTCTGCTTTTTTGGCTTTAAAAGCCAAAAAAGCAGAGATAAAACTAGCGCCCTATCAACAACAGGGTGCTAACACGCAAATTTGCATGTTAGCACCCTTTTACTCTACGCTTCCCCTTGCATCTCTAATGAGATGCAAAGGGGGCGTTCCAGAGTAAAATAATAGGAGAAATGTCGCTAAGCGACATTTCTCCTATTATCAAGAATGTCGCTAACCCTGTTAGAGACAAAAAAAGCAGCGCTAACCGCGGTTAACGCTGCTTTTTTACGTCTGCTAATTTTCAGACTTAGCCATGATATCCTATGGAAGGAGGATATCATGGCTAAGTTTGTCTGTCCCTATCAACAAGGTAACGTGTGATTATCGCTGGGTTTCCAGCGATAATCTCACGTTAGCCTGTTAGCGTGTAGATTTTTATCGCTATTGAGATAAGCGTTGCTAATAGCACGCTATCTCAGCGATAAAAATTCACGCTAGCCGGCGATAATTATCCTCACGCTAAGAGCGCTGAGCGATAATTATCGCCGGTTGTTGTTGATCTGCCCCTTAATTTGTTCTGAGGACCAGGAGAAGACCAGGACCAACCTGCTTTCCTATCCGCCCAAGGCACATCATCGGTTGATTTTGCGGCTTCTCCCACTACGTTCTTCTCCACAGCAACAAATCCATTCCGTGGTCCTTCTCCAAAGGGTTATCTGAACTTCTGGAGCTGTCTTTGGACCTCTGCTTCATCCTGCTGGAGTTTTTCTACTTCCATTTTGAAGACTACATTCGAACATAGGCCCAAGGCCATCCGAAAATGAACATCCCTCCTTGGACACCTTCTGCAGCCTTGCCCTGCTGAACTTTACCTTCTCAAACATTTATTTTCAAGAGTCCCAAGATAAGTGTTATGCTGGCCCATCAACTTCTCGCATCTGAACCATGCTCCATCGCGGTCGGCCTTAACCCTCGACTTTGACCCAGTCTAGTGTGACTAGAAGTCCGCGGTTGGTGCTTTGATATTTAGGTGCTAGATTTCACTTAAAACTTTAAAAATTCATACCTCCTTTTCTACTAATTGGATTTTGTCGTTTTGGTGTCAAATAATTTATTAACATTTACTCAATTTTTCTAAATTGGTTTGGGATATTTCTTGTGTTGTGTTTTTACTTTGTTGATGTTTGTGTGATGCATAAATACTTTACACATTGCCTCTAAGTTAAGCCTGACTGTTTTGTCTGCCAAGGTACCCAGGGTGAAGCACAGGTTAATTTTGTGACTTGTTGTGGTTCATCCTGCAAGGGATTGTGGATGTTGTTTGACGAGGCTCCCACGCCAGTCAACTAACAACCCCCTTTCTGACATATAGGATGACAAAAATACAACAACAATATGTCCCTCATTGGGCGCTGTAGAGGGAGGCATCTAGCCCTTGCTAACTCCTCAGTCAGCAACAGAAGAGAACCCTATCCCGTAGCACTCCTGGGTGCTGGCAGGAGTCAACTCCATTGCTTTGCTCTCTCCTCGCCTAGAGCAGCTTTTGTCTCTTCGCTGCCCGGCGGGAGCATAGCTGTGTTCCCTACCCGGGAAAATGCAGGCAGGGAGTTACATTTGTATACCCTGCCTGCACTCTCAAAGACAGGGAACTGCAGTATCCCATGGATGAGGTCCCCGCAATGCTCCTCTCTTGGAGCCCTGGGAAATGTGGTCCCCTGGCCATTGTATGGCTTGGGAAGGGGGGAGCCGATGCCCCACTCTCCATAAAAGCACCAGTCCCTAGAGGATGGGCTACTTGGGACCTCCTTGAGGCTCAGAGAGGGGGGCTGCATGCCCTTCCCCCAAAATAATTTAATGGCCCAGTGGAATGGATAAGGCTCAGGGAGGGGGGCCAGACTGTCCCCTTCTCTAAAAGTATTTTTGCGCCCACCCCCTGGATTCTGGTCCACCCGAGGGCCTTATAATGAAAAAGATACCTCAGATGCTTCACTGATCTGTCATATTATAATAAAAATAAAAACTTTGTGGCCAAGTCTAGTTAGTCAGTGTATTCCCACCTTGCCCCCCATATGTTTTTTTACTTTTTTACAGGACAGCGGACTGAGCCCCTGAGTCCTAAAATGTCTGACGCTACATCTTTGTTGACGTGGTGGCAGGAAAGCAGACCTATCTTGAGATTTATGGGATCCACAGGTCCTACGTGTCATGGAATATCATACCTTTTTAACATTTCTCAAAAACACCAAATCACAAAAAAAGATGCTTTCTGGTTGGAGATCTAGTTTTTTGACAAATTTAGTATAGTTACGTTTAGCCATTTTGGCTGTTGCTCTGTGGAATTTACCTATTGCATGGAGAAAAGGCGTTTTGGGACCCTCTTTTTTCTTGGGCCCCACTTGACAGATTACCCAGAAACTTTCTAGAAAGGAGCTGAGATGGAGGAGACTTTTTTTTAACAGTTTTTTTAAGATCTGTTAAACGTCGCCAAAGTTAGTAGCAAACCAAAAAGTCTGTTTCCCCGCCTGAGGTCAGAAGCTTTTTTGTAAACTTTTGCCACTAATTTGCTGAGGATCTTTTACTCTACAGCAAAATTAATAAGCATGCACACCGAAGCTACTAATGAACCCACTCCAGGATGGGCCAGTACCCTGGGGCAGTTTGAAGCATTCTTTTTGAGAAGGGGGATGTGGCCCCCCTCCGGATCCCCCAGGAGGTCCCAGAGACCCCATCCAGAGACTATCATGTAGGGGAAGGAGAGCGTGTGGCCCCATCCCCAGCATGCCTTAAAAGGTCCTGGGTACTCCATTCCCGGGGCCAAATTCCAATATTAAGGGGAGGGAGGCAGGCTGCCTCCCTACCCGAACCTTAATAAGCCCATGGGACCCCATTACCTGGGGATGAAATCCAAAGAAAAGGGGAGGGGCCATGTGGCCTTCCTCCCCAAACCTTAATAGGCACCTAGGCCCCATACCCCAAGGGTAAACTTAACTTTAAATGTCGTCGGTGCACAACCCTTCTCCCTGAGCCTGTATAGAACCTGAGTACTCCATCCACTGAGGCCGGGTCAATTACTGAACTCCTGGGAACCCACTCTTGGCCCCAGTAGATTCAGTGTCCACAGTAGCATGGACAGGGAAACATATGTCTGCTCCCACCTTGCAGGAGCATTTTTAAAGCAACTGCTGGGTGGGAAAAGACATACCTTCCCCATTCACAAGAAAAATGCTCCCGCTGAGAGCAAACATCAACAGCTGCTCTCGCCTATTGGGAACAAAAGCAGCTCCTGCAGCACCTAGGATGGGTGCAAGCGGGGAAGCGGCTGGGCCTACAGAGGCCCTGGGGCTCCCCCGCAGCCCCTAACTTACTGTCTGGTGAGAGCCCCGGGGGGGGGCACTGGGACACCCATCCAAGTGGGCCACAGGCCTTGGAAGATGAGGTCCATGGGTTCTTATACTGCTCAGAGAGGGGGTCCGCACGTCCCCCTACCCTTTTGAATGTCATTCGGCCCCAAGGGATAAGGTCCCTGGAGCCTATTAAGGCTGAGGGGTGGGATACATTCACTCCCTCCCTTTAAAATATATGTTTTAACCTTGGGGGGTGGGGTCCCAGGGGACCGAAGTGGCTTCAGGAGGGGGGCTATCAAAATAGGTTGTGCCCTAAGGAAACTATAACTCACGACTTCAATATACACTGCTAAATACCCCACATATTACATCACTCATGACATCTTCTATGACATAATTGACTTAATTGATGATAACACTGCAACATTTGCAATGAAATTATTGATGACAGTGCATGCCAGGGGCAAGTTATAGTTACTTGAGATAACTATAACTGGTGAATTTCACATTTATGAAAAATAAATTTACAATACATTTCATAGTAAGTTTAATTCATTTCACATTAATTCCTACATCATGTTAAGTTTACCTCCCTGCCTTTGCTGTTTTCTAAGGGAGTGCATTACAATACCAGTATTTAGCAATGTGTGGCATTTGACTTACTCCAAGGCCACACTGGAGTACAATTAAGCAAGTTTTGAAACTATTAGAGCTGTACAAAATTTAGAAGTGCAATTTGTCACTTGCAACAGTCTTATTCTTGTGTGTGTGGTTTGTATTAGTGTGTGCTTCTCTAAACCCTCCTTAGATTTCCTTTAACCCCATTTTAGTTTTTTTAATTATTCCCCATTTTCCTATTATTCCCCTGGTCCCTCCCATATTTTCTACGAAAATTTACACCCATGTGTAGAGATCTCTGCCACAGTGGTGGAGGTCTTGGTACAGAAAAAACAAGAGAGGCAGAGGGTATCTCCACCCATAGGTTGAGAGGAGGGAGTGGCATCTTGACCCACTCGAGGCTTCACCTCTCATCAGTCACGGGTCCTCACTAGCATCAACAATGGTAATAAATTTCATATTAAACTCTGTCCATCAACACATGATTGTTTTACTAAATATTTAGGTGCATTTATTGCACAAAGTGCAGTGGTAAAAAGGGCATATTTCACAAAAAAACATGAAATACAGAAGAAATTTTACAGGTCCCTGTGAATTATGGATTTAATCATCATGATGTTCCCCAAACCACTCTGCATTACTATTGTCAGAGCTACTTGAATTATGTGGCATGTAGGACCAAATTATGTGTCGAGGTTATCAAATTTATGTGGCTAAACTCACAATGTGACACATTTTCTGGCAGTGATATTTTCAGAAACCTCAGCAAAGTATGCAACTAATTTGGCAAATAATGTGGCAAATGGATTAAATCCATAATGATGTGATAATGCTGGAGCCACAGAATCTCATACATTCACTGATACTCACCATTGCCCATTATTTTAGCAGCAATCTATTCATAACACGTAAACAAAACCTAAGCTTTCTAATTCTAAGCAATCTTTTCAATTGATTTAATGTTTTTTTGCCTTATGTCTTTTCACATCGACAAACAGATGACATGGATATGTTAATTTGTATGTCCCTCCAGCTACATTTTGGTTCCATTCTGAACACCAATTTAGATTTTAATTCATTATGTTAAAATGACAGATGGTCAGAACTGTCTTAAAAATATTGCCCTGAATAAGTTCCAAAAGATGGGACCGAAACACATTAGCTAATTTGTTTTGCATGTGGTTAATATTATGTACCACAGCAAGGTGATTGAATAAAGTCTCTTCTATGAAGCATAGTCAAAATTGTCCTTTAGAATTTGCTGTTTTGATTCAGAATGTGAGTTTCCCTTTTTCAAATTCAGCTCCAAGACAAGAGATGGGAGTGCCTCTTTCAATTAAAAATGAAATATTGGCGTGTTCCTGATTTGCAGAATACGTATAAAAGTATACTTGCATCAGATTCGGGGGGGCGGACAAATATTAATTTTGGACTACTAAGGGGATGTAACAACTGCTGCTGTCACTGTAAATTGGTATAATTCAAATAAGTTCCCATTGGTAATTGCATTTTGAGGAAAACTGTTTTTTGAAACCTAATTACCTCAAAATAAAAATGCAATATTAAAAAATACATAAGGGGTAACATATGTAACATGGTTCAATGTTGCTATCTGGGGCTACAATGCCATTTTCAAATCATTCTGTATTCAGCCTCATGGATTATGATGTCTCAAGAACCCCTCAATGGCAATCTCGGACTATATTACACAATTAACTGCTTTGTATCTCCTCTATATAATTCCTATACATTCTTGTAAAATCACAGTTAAATACAGAATTAAAATTGTGGCTCACACGTACAAAACTGCAGAAATCCACCAGTTATGGTTAGCAGTGCATCCACCACATGCATAACTCATGCTCCCACCAGTACTTCTCTAGATAGTCTGCATTTTGTTACTATGCTGTTGGCAAAGTGATGTATTCAGTATGGTGCTAGTGGGAGTTATGGCGTACTTTGTGTTCATTGATTATTGTGTGCATTTATTACCATAACTGCCGAATTTCAGGTGTTTTTGACTTTTCAGCTCCAACATTGGGCACGGTTCACAAAAGTAAACTTAGACCAGGAGTCTAGGTTTAGACCTGAAGGGCCTAATTCACAAAGGTAAACTAACTTACACTTCAGTGTAAGTTTACGATTTTTTGCAATTCACAAAGCAATATTACAAGTAGTATCTTTACGACTGCCTACTTTTTTTGTACGGAGTCTGCCACAGATGCAGAGATGCCGCAGTAATAAAGATACTACTCGTAAAATTGCTCAGAACATTTTTTAAAATGGTAAACTTACATTAAAGTATAAGTTTACCTTTATGAATCAGGCCCGAAGTCTAAGTTTAGATCTGATGTCTAATGGCCCAATTCACAAACGTATACTTAGATTTCAGGTCCAAGTTTACTTTTGTGATTCTTGCCCTTAGACTTCAGGTCTAATTTAGACTTCAGGTCTAAGTTTACCTCTGTGAATCAGGCCCTCTGTGTTTGACTGTGTCTTTTTTGAGTGAATTGCTAGATTTTCTTTAAAGTTACTTTATTGTCAACCCCTGCTGTGAATGCCTTCATCACATGGCTCACATATGACCTCTGTATTCTTACTCTTTGATGACCCCTGTGGGACATTTCCAGCTGCTTCCCGCTTACAGGTTCCTTTTCCTCACCCACTGTGGCAGCCCATGTTCCCGGCCAATCCCAAGAGCCCGATTCACAAAGGTAAAATGAGACAAAAGTTTAACTTTACGAATTTCGGTATTCACAAAGGGCATTTACTACATTGAAATGCCCTTTGTAAATACCAAAAGTCATAAAGTTCAACTTTTGCTATTCACCAAGGGTATTTACGAGTAGTAAATGCCCTTTGTGAATACCGAAAGTGGTAAAGTTAGACTTTCATCTCATTTTACCTTTGTTGATCAGGCCTCAAGTCTTTTTAACTTTAGTGGATAAAGGATATTCTCTCCATCCAGTACCATAATCGTGACTTGAAATAAGTCCTCATACAAGCAACTTCTTTTTGACTTCAAGGAAAGAGCTACATTTGTACAGAACAACCAGCAGTATGTAGTAAGGAAAGATGAGGACCCTGCTTTTGTCAATAGTCAAGTGAAAGCCTGTTCAGGTATTTTGTAGAATGAGATCCTGATATCTGTATTTGGGCACTTTGGGGGATGACAGCACATGAAGGAACTCCCATTCTGAGCTGGGCTGTCTGGGACATCTGAATCCTCTCGACAGTGAGGCAATTTAACAACCCTTTTAGTGCAACTCCTATGCAGAGCTAGTCCTCCGGGATGAAATCCATGCTCGACCCTTTGCCCTTTCTAGCAGCCACACTATACAAATGATGTACTTCCTGAACCACCCCTCAGTGTCTTCACTCTATTTTCCCAAAAATGTATTCTGTCCATGAGGTCCTGAATGCAGATCATTGACTTTGGGCAGCATTGCCTACTTTACAGCTTCCATGTGATTTGCACTGCCCATCCTATCCACTGTCAGTCTGCCCACATCTAGTGTCACTGTTGTGATTATCCTTTCCAGTACTGTTCGCATCTGTGGGCTCTTCAGGAGAAGGAAATGAGCTTACAGGAGAAACTGTAGTCGCATTCCGATCTGGGTCCAGTTTGACAGTGGCGCTCTCTTCGGCCATATTTTCCTTGGATTCACCAGAGTCTTGATGCGGTAGGCATTGCTTCACTGGTTTTGGTTTCATTTTGTGACCAGATGATCATGCATTGTCAATTTGCCCTCCATTAAATGCCACAGTTGGTTTAGTTGTGCGCTTTCTGGGTATCTCGATTCTACTGACTAGTCCTCACTTCAGTATCATGCTCAGGTCTCTTTGCTGGCCAACATTTTTAGGTCTCGGCCTGGCGAAAGCAGCGCATGCGCTGCCCTCGCCATGCTGAGGGCCTTTTGGAATCAATACGATTCCGATGTGCATGCGGTTGGACAGAAGGGACAGAAGGTGTGCACGTGCAGACTGGAGGCTTCATGGCGGCGTGACACTAGGCACATTTTTGGGGACTTTTTTGGCGGAGAAAGCACGGCATTTCTTGCTTTCAATGCATCGAACATTTAGGAATTGTCGTCAAGCAGTCATTCTGGCTTTTGGGAGGCGCCAAAACATTCACCTGCAAACATTTGAGGCGTAGCACCACCCCAGTGTCCAGCTAGAAACCCGAGGTCTTCTACTTGTTGCATTTATTCATCCCTTGTATTCACGAGAACACAACAGGCGAGTGATCTTGCTCGTAACCCCCCGGGCATGGACCTCTCTTTCCTTTCACACTGGGCTCACACAAAATCATCTCAGTTTCTGGCAGGCACTCCAGGACTTTTTGATTCATTCCTGTGCATGGATCCAGTATCCTGCTTTTTGGGTAATCGCTTTAAGGTTTAATACTTCTACGACGCCCCTAACAGGAATAGCAGCGGTGCTTAGAAATAAAAACTAGGTATATGACCTAAATAATGTTTTCCTGCGGTGCTGTCATCGTGCTATCAGATTGGCAGTCATACCTGATAGCATGGAGAATCCCTGAAACCGACCTCCTATCTATATGTTGCGCTTTAAAAAATACGTTCTCGCAATTACAGGTTTTGTTTTCAATCGGTATTCATATGAAAAATCTGTAAGAATCTGTCAACTTATAGCCAAAGTTACAATTGCCTCAGTAGCGGTCTCTTCAAGCTGGGGCAGGAGGGTTTGCCAACAAGGGACGATGAAGCTTGGAGAGTAAAAATTACGATGGGGGGAGGGGGACACGGGTCGTTCAGTCAGTCAGAGAGGCGGCACGTGCCATTTCACCACGTTTACAGCGTGCGCCCCGCTCCCTCGGTCTGTTCCTGGTTAGCTCGTTATGACACGTCTGCTTTGAAGTCTGGGGACCCTCTTCCCTCAACAACAGGTCTGCTCTGATCTCCCTCCCCTCAGAGTGTCATATTCCCTCGGTCCTGAGCACCGTGTGGGTACCAGGGGCACTGAGAGGGCGGGAGAGGGCTTGAGTCACCAGAGGCCGCCAGTCTGTCATGGGGCTACCGAGGGGGGAGAAGGTAGTCTGAGAGGACCGGAGGTGGCCGGAAGTTGTTCCAGGCCCCCTGGGGAAGTGATTCACCGAGGGGGTCAGAGGGCGGGCGGTGAAGGTGTGACGGAGGGCGCATTGGAAGTGTGTACTGAGCTGCAGGAGTCTGTGCTGATGGCCTACCAAGATAAAAAGAAATTGTGCTCGGGGTTTAAAATAGACTTTGTTTTCCCTTTGAAGTTAAATTTAGTTTTTCCTTGAACAACAGTGTAACTTTTCATGCTGACGTCTCTGTTGCCAGATTTGGTGTGGGTAGAGAGGATCATAAAGCCGGTAACGTAGCTCAGTGCACTAAGGCTCCCATGGTTGAGATCTTTGTATGAACTGTGAACACCGAGGTTCCAGTCACGACGCGGTTCACTCAGCTGCTCATTCTTCCGTGGTTGATAAACTGAGTCCCATCATCTTGGGTAATAAGTAGCACTTAAGAAGAAGACAGTGCGTAAACTCTTACAAAAGAGTACTAATTGTTGATGATATTGTTATAATTACTGTAATCAAGATGTCTAAGCACCTAAGTTGTGTGCACTTACAAGCTTAAACATTAACGTGTTTGGCTATATTTATTGTGGTACTTTGACCTGGTTGGTGCAGTTGGATGCCACCTACCTGGCATTGTTGGTGTAGTGAGAGTCTGGGTTTGGTACATTCAGAAGCTCTGCTGTATCTAGACCTTAACCCTTGTCACTAGATTTGATGTGGGGAGACGCTCTGCTAGTGCCGCCTTTTTTTATACCCTGGTCTCTATGCCTCAATACGGTGCAGTGAAAGGCTCGGACCTGGACCTAGTAATAGAGTTTGTGCACTCAAGGGCATGGACCTTGGCCTGTGTGGCTGGAGTTAATGCAGTGAAAAGTTCAGGCACTGGTGCACGGGTTTTTGCATTGTGAGTCTTGGACACTGGTATGTGGATTTTGTGCAGTGATAGGTTCAAACATCTAACTCTGTTTTTGAATTTGGTCCAGTGAAAGGTTCAAGCCGAGGCTCTCTTGCTGGATTTTGTTTCCCTACTAGAGACAGGGAGTTGCAAAGGATTGAGGCTGTGGGAAATAAGGTCTTCTCTTCGAAGAGCCTTTCCCTCTGTACCACAATCACAACCTGTATTTTGATCTCTTGTTCCCATGCATTGTGGGAACTGGTGCAAAGGCTTACTTTAAACCTCTCCATCCACTTTTGTGACTATTATGCAGTTGTGCGTGATGGACAAGACGCGGCCAAACATACCCCCCACTATGTCTGGATACAGAGGATTGTGTGGCGTGATCCATGGGCTCTTCTGCCACCAACCACTGCCATACATAGATACATTCCACTGGCTTTTGGGGTTATCTCCAGGCCAACCCCATGGACATGACTTTTGATAGAGTTTGCCTCTTTGGCGTTAAGGCTAACTCAGCAACGGACAGCTACAAGCAAGGTTTGTCTTTGGCTCAGTCTTAGGGACTGTTTTTTTCTGCTGGCCAGTTTCACCAGTAGTACAGAAGGTAAAGAGGATATTCCATGGGTCTGTCTTATGTGCGGCGCATGCCATAGCATCATGTGTAGCTGCCCAAATAATTTCACAGCTAACGAGGGGTGTGGCACAGCCAAGGGCCATTAAGAGCTTCACTACAGTCCCCTTCCTCCTCTTCCCTGGCTCCTTCTGCAAAACCACTTTAATTTGCACTGGAAGGAGCATGTGCGGTCTCTCGGGCGGTAGGGTGTCCTTTCATTTAACTCGCTGTCAGTCCATCACCAAGGACTGTTGTGTTTGTCAGATAGTTAAACAATGTTATACCCTTCCCTTTCAGGGCTTACCTCCTCCCATTTCTCCTGTTTCTCCAGAAGATCAAGCCCACGTTATGCAGCAGGAGGTTATCGATCTGTTGAGGAAAAGGGACAGTGGATTTGGTTCCAGAGTACATGAACATGACTCAAGTGTACAAGTTCCTCTGCATTAAGACCACGGCTCTGCTCACCAATGGGCCTCCCTGCAGTTAGCAGAAAAGCTGTCAGGAGATAGAGAGGCAAAGAATTCTGGGTAGTGTAGGCACCTTACTCTGCCTGCCCCAGGTCAATTAATGTGTGTCTCTGACAGCAGAGATAAGGCCTGGTGAAAGAAACGGAGCTTAGTGGATGTTTGCTTTAGTACTCATTAGGAGGAATTTAAGCAGCTCTAAAGTTAACTGCACAAATTTGGAAAGCGTGATGGCTAGCAATATCGTCATTTCTTTTGAAAACCGAGCCCGCATCGCTAAGTGCAAGGCTAAACAAGCATTGAAAATGCAATAGGTCTCGCCTTTGATTAAGTTAAAGCCATTTGCTTTGCTAATGGTATTGTATAGCTAAACAAATGGCTTTAACTTAATAAAAGGCGAGCCCTATTGCATTTTTAATGCTTGTTTTTTTTTATGAGTGGTATTTATCTTCAGGTGAAAGGTCCCAGATGACGTGTGCAGCCCCACATAAGCGCCAGGATACCCGTTGGGTGACAGTTGCGCTATACAAAAGCAATATACAATACAATACAATACAATACATAAAAGGCAAGTTTCACAATATCCAATGACTTGTACATCTTATTCACTATGGTGCTATGTAGGATTTCCTGTGTGTCTGGGTCTACTCTCAAGTTGCGTGGACATCTGGGGCCGTATTACATACAGTGCCCCAGGGGCGCAACAGGCGTTTGTGCCCGCATTGTGCGCCCTGGGGAACTTTGGTATTACAGAAAGGGCTGCAGACGCTTGTGCGGCCCAGTCTGTAATACCAAAAGCACTCGTGCACATAAAGTACCAGTGCTATCTTCAAGGGGTCTTTCCCTCATTTGCATGGGGGTGTGCCCCATGCAAATGAGGGAATCCATTTGCCTCTGCATCTGCGCCTTATTACCGAAGCGGGCGAAGAGGCAAAGAAGCCCTCAGAAGGCACACTGTCAGTGCATCCCCTGAGAGCAGCCCTCTGGAGGGGAGATAGGGAGTCCCATAGACCCCCAGACAGTCCCTTGCATGCAGCTGTAGTCCTCTCTGCACCCACCTGCAAGGGGATCTCTAGTCACCTATAAAAGTGCAGGCAGATTGCCGCCTACTCAGTGAAACACAGAGCGGCTTTAAAGCAGCCGCTCTGTATTTCACATGAATGCGCTGCCCTGAGGGCAGCGCATTCCCCATAATGCAGCACATTTTCCTTCATTGCTCCTGGCACACCTGTTTTAAGGTGCACCCGGCACAATGAAGGAAAATGCGCTGCATGTGTAATGCGACCCCTGGTTGTTACTTAATGCTTAGGGTTAGAGAGGTGGTATTTAGCATGTTTGCCATAGGAGGGGGTACTGACGTTTTACATTGCCTACTGTTTGCAGGTGTTTGTGCCACACTACTGCCACATGAAATAGGCCCTATTTGTATAAGGATATGGTTCATTTCTATTTGTAGAGAAAGGCATTAAGAAGGGTGTGCAGACTGGTTGTGTTAGAGAGCTACAGCGCAACCGCATTGTTCTGGAACTTTTTTCTTAAAAGCGGAATGTGAATGTCAACTGAGGTGTGCTCAATGGACAAGGTAAGCGCCTTGACATGATGAACACATGACCTGTTTCTATTTTCTCATCATCATCGTAAAACTTTTTTTTGATCAAGCAAGCTTCATAAATGTACAAATACAAGAGTATATTAAAACCATTCAAACAATATCCATGAGTGCCATACAAATCAAAATCTCAAAGTATAAACCTTATAATCTTAGGTCCATGATATTTCATACAAAGTATCATGCGAGTTCCATTTTCTCTGTTTCTGATTCCTCTTATACAAGATGACTCTGTAAGAGATATGTGAAAAAATGATAAAAATGTCAAGATACATACGAAGCAGAATAACAGGCAGGCTCACGCAGTGTGCTAACAGTGCCTGGAGCTAGACCACTGACCTGGTCAGCTCTCCCCTGCGCAGCCCCACCAGTAAGTGCTGCCCTGTGAGCCCTGGCCTCTCCGTCTGGACGTAGGTTTGAGGCCCTCTTCCACCTGCAGGCTCCTGCCTGTGCCTCATCCCGGATGGGCCAGAGGGAGAACACTCTGCTCTTCTGCTGTTTCACCTCTCTTTGCTTTCTCTCTGCCCTCTTTTTCTCTCCTTTTCTTTGTTTGCTCTCTCTTTTCTCTTCTCTTTTTGCTCCCTTTTTCTTTGTTTGATCTTTCTTTCTAGTTTGCTTTTTAGTGCTCCCTGCAGATGCAGCCCCCGCGGCCCCTCCCCCTCCACGGTGTCCTTCCCACTTCCGCCCTTCCCCTACCCTTAATTAATGGCGGCCACTGTGCCGCTGGCGTGCTTCTGGTGTGCCAAAGGCAAGCCCGTCTGCGACCCGACCGCGTCCAGCGCCAGGGACCAGGGTCCCCAGACCCGCCTCCGCTACGACTCCAGCCCCTTCTATGCTCTCAACCCCAGATGCAGCAACAACTGCCAGCTTTCGACACAGAGCGACACCCAAGCCCCGATCTCCTGCCAACACTGCCACTGCACCTTCACCCACCTCCGGACCCCAGCAGCAGCACCCAGCGCACCAGACATCATTGCACAAAAACCACTGAACTGCATCCTCCACAACGTGTGCTCACCACACAGGCATGCCATAGAAATCTGGGACCTCCTCAACACCCACACGCCCGACGTGGCCTTCCTCAAAGAAACCTGGACCAATGCCAAGTCTGGGCCTGACATCTCAATCGCCATTCCTGACGGATATAAGATCCTGAGAAAAGACCGCCCCACCCACCCAGAAGGAGGCATTGCCATCATCCACAAAAGCTCCTTCCGCATGAAAACCACTGACCCAGACGAAGGTACAACCCCCATGGAATATCTCCACTTCTAGATCCAGACCAACCACAAAACAACTCTCCGCGGAACCCTCGTCTACAGGCCGTGTGACCCCCACACTCTCTTCACCGACAACATCGTCGACCTCATCACACCCCACACCCTCGCCTCAACAAACTACCTACCACTCAGAGACCTAAACTTCCACCTGGACAACAACGATGACCTCAACACCACCTCCCTCCTAGAGAACCTCACCAACATGGGCTGAAACAGCTTGTCTCTGCCCCCATGCACACAGCGAGGCACACACTTGACCCTGTTTTCACAGGAGGAAATAGCATCTCCTATAGCCACACCATGGAACTGCTGTGGACAGACCACCACTGCATCCATTTCTCCTTTAGAAAACCCACCATACACAAGCACACACACCCCCCCACAAAAGCTGAAACAAAGTCAATGAAGAAAAGCTCACTGCCGCCCTCACAAGCACCGCACCTCTAATGACGCCAGATGCATACACCATAGCACGCAACATCCACCACTGGGTCACCAACTGCACAGACACACTCGCTTTCCTCAAGAAAGCCACAGGGCAAAACATCAAGAAAACATACTGGTTTACCCCTGCACTCCAAGAATCCAAGCGATCCTGCTGACGACTTGAAAAAACAGAGGATCAGCAAAACCCCAGAAACACGCACCGCCTACAGAACAGCCACCACAGCACACCACCAACTCATCAAATCCACAAAGGAGAATTTCCTCCAAGACAGAATCCTCACCAATGCCCACAACTCCAAAGAACTTTTCCCCATCATCCAGGAATTTGCCAAACCCAGCAGCAAAACTACAGATATCCCTCCCTCCCAAGACCTCAAAAAAAAACTCAGTACCTTTTGCCATCTCAAGATGAAGACGCTCTACAACAACTTCGACAAGCAGGACCTCTGCATCACCTCAGCCCCCACCCCCAGCGATGCCACCCAACAGACCCTACTCATGTGGACCTCACTCATGACAGAAGTCACCTTAAAGATCATGAAGAGCATCCAATCCGGAGCACCCTCAGACCCCTGGACCCCCCTCTTCCACAGAGCTGCCATGGCCATCTCACCTGAACTACACCATTATTATCAACTGCTCCCTTGAGACCGCAACATTCCCCAACAACTGAAAACATGCCAAAGTCAACCTTCTCCTGAAAAAACCCTCCGCAGACACGACGGACCTCAAGAAAATCAGGCCCATCTCACTGCTTCCATTTGCAGCCAAAGTCATCAAAAAGGCCATCAACACCCAGCTAGCAACCTTGATCAAAACCAACAACGTCCTGGACATATGCTAATCTGGATTCCGCAGCAACAACAGCACCAAGACCGCCCTACTCGCCGCCACCGACAACATCCGCCCCCTCCTCGAACGGGGGCCAAATGGCAGCCCTCAGCTTCCTGGACATCTCAGCTGCCTTCGACACCGTCTCCCACCGCACACTAGCCACCAGAATCCATGACGCCGGCATCCAGGGAAAAGCCCTAGACTGGATGCGCTCATTTCTCACAGGCAGAACTCAGCGAGTCAGACTCTCGCCTACCTCTCAGAACCAACAAAAACCAGATGTGGAGTACCCTGGGGATCCTCCTTCAGCTCCACCCTCTTCAAAATCTACATGACCCCCCTCGCTACCATCGTCAGAAACCATGGGCTCAACATCATCTCCTACGTTGACGACACCCAGCTCATCCTCTCCCTCACAAAGGAACCCAACATCACCAGGAACAACTTCCAAGAAGGAATGCATTTACCACAATGTTAAGGGGCGAACTGTGCTGGGAGGTGAGGCAGTGTGCTCCCATCCCCCATTTGTTTGAAAAGGCTCCCTTGAGCCACTGAGCTGACGAGCTCTTGGCGATGCACCTGTGCGCCAGAGAGAGGTACTGAGACCTGAGAGACTATGGCAGCCTTTCCAGCAACCCCAGAAGGAATTTTCCTTTTTTATCTCTACTAAAGACGGATAATATCCAGAAACACATGTGTCTAGAGATTCACAGCACTAACCTGCACCAACTTTGGTGAACCACTACAGCTAAAATTCAAGTAAGAAATCACTGTGAACTGCATTTACCACAATGCTAAGGGGCGAACTGTGCTGGGAGGTGAGGCAGTGTGCTCCCATCCCCCATTTGTTTGAAAAGGCTCCCTTGAGCCACTGAGCTGACAAGCTCTTGGCGATGCACCTGTGCGCCAGAGAGAGGTACTGAGACCTGAGAGACTATGGCAGCCTTTCCAGCAACCCCAGAAGGAATTTTCCTTTTTTATCTCTACTGAAGACGGATAATATCCAGAAACACGTGTCTAGAGATTCACAGCACTAACCTGCACCAACTTTGGTGAACCACTACAGCTAAAATTCAAGTAAGAAATCACTGTGAACTGTATTTACCACAATGCTAAGGGGCGAACTGTGCTGGGAGGTGAGGCAGTGTGCTCCCATCCCCCATTTGAAGGAATGAAAGCCGTTGCCACCTGGATGAAGGACAGCTGCCTGAAAATCAACTCAGAGAAAACAGAAGTCCTCATCCTTGGCTCCACCCTTTCAGCATGGGACACCAGTTAGACCCCTGCCCTCGGAAACGCCCCCGCCCCCAACAGACCATGCACGAAACCTCTGCATCATACTGAACTCATCACTCACCATGAACCGACAGATCAAGACCGTATAGTCGGCCTGCTTCAACACCTTCCGCATATACCGGAAAACGTTCAGATGGATCCACTCTGAATCCAGAAAAAAGGTCACACACCCCCTCATCACTAGCAGACTGGACTACGGCAATGTCCTCTACACCGGAATCAACAAAAACTCCTTTGAAAGCTCCAGACCATCCAGAACGATGCAGCCAGACTAATCCTGGACATCCCCCTCCTCAACCACATCACCCAACACCTCCAAGACCTCCACTGGCTCCCCATCGAAAGAAGAATAACCTTCAAGCTCCTAATGCATGCATACGAGGCCCTCCACAACATCGGACTAGCATACCTAAACAACTGCCTCTCCTTCTATGTAGCCAAGCGATACCTCCGATCAGCCAACCTCTCTTTGGCCATCATGCCAAGCATCTACAATACCAGAACGGGGGGAATGTCCTTCTCCTACCTTGCAGCCAAGACCTAGAACTACCTCCACCTCCCTCCGAGAAAGCCCTACACTTCTCCAGTTCAGGAGAGACCTCAAGACCTGGCTCTTCAGATGACCACAGCACCCTTTGGAGCCCCCCCCCCCCCCAGCACCTTGAGACCCTTGTGGGTGAATAGTTGCGCTATACAAACCTCTGATTGATTGATTGATTGAAGCTTCATGACTGTGGTGTTCTTCTTTACACAGTGGAGACAGTGTTGTGACTCAGTGGTATGGCTAGCTGAAGGACGTGGTTGTAAATGACTGTTGCTCCATGCCGTAATGGAGGGGCTGGTTCAACATCTGTCTCTCCTAGTTAACACGTACAAAAATGTGAGACTTCACAAATTAATACAGCCATAACAACAAGTTAGATTATCTTAATCCATCAAGCACTGTGTGAGGCGATAGACCTCAGACAGGCGGTATCACAGCTAGACCTATTGGGTCGATGGTGGACGGTGAATGACTTACTCAACCAAAAGTTAATACAATTTTATGTTTTGGCTCTCTCACACTGCGAGAAAGCATTGGGGAGACGCTCCTCCACCCTAGTACAGGAGCCGAGCCGCCCCTGTTTAGCTGTACGGGTGTGGCCTTGAGTGGTCCACCACCCATTTATTTATACCCTTGTGCCGGGCCCAGCCTAAGGGTTGCGTGTGACATCCACACAACGCAGGGGCTGGGTGGCACTCTTCACACTGCATGCAGATTTTACCAAACGTGCATGTGCCCACACATGCAGATTGCAGGGGGCTCCCTTTATTACTGCATTGTCCTTTGCTGCAACTACTAAAACTAAGCTGCCAGGCTCTGGCCTTACTGCATTTCTTCTGGCGCTGTGTCTCTTCTGCGCGTGCTGATGTATAATTCACCTGAAACAGTTAGCTTCCGTTGCTCTGTTATGCACAAGGCGGCTTTAGCTGTAGTGCTTAGGGACGCGAGAAGGACGCTCGGTTCCTTCCACAGAGCGCGAATCAATAGCTTGCCCGGCGTTATGCCGTTTGAAAAGATCACATGTGTGAATAGAAGCTGTCCAGAGAAATTTAATAAGGCATGGGGACCGTGGTTTGACTTTTTACTTGGAAAATGAGTAATTCCTTTTCTTCTGCTTTCTTTAATCAGCTGTTTTTTTTCCTGTAGACAGGTGCTGTATCCCCCCAGGCAACGGCCATGTTTTGCGAGCTGTCCCAGTGATGTTGGTTATTGACTTCCTCATCACAATTCATTCTGTAATCTGTCGGCTCCCTGGCTTCCCCTGCTCCCCTTACCTCTTCTCCACTCTTCCTTAGATCCATTTGATAAGCAGGTGTGATCAAGCGCCTGTATCTCGTGTATTTTCTAATTTACTTATTTTAATTTCAGAAATAAGTGTAGCCGCTGCTGTCTGCTGTGTGCCTTACATTAATTGCTGTGTGCTTCGGGTATTTTAGAATTAGTGGTTTCAAATGAATAAACAGATTGTACATTGTTAAACAGAGTTCTCTTTTTACTGGGGCCGCTTATAGGATGTTCTTCAATACAAAGCTGCTCCTTAAAAGACCTCTAAATATAAATCTCCAGAATGGCTTCTAATTTAGAGGGAACTTAGGGGCATATTTATGACATTGTCACACAATGCCACCTAGCTGCGCTGCATGACAGGGAAAGGGCAGGAATGTGCTGTATTTAAAAGAATAGGCAGATTCTTGCCTCCCCCCCTGCGCTGTCACTGTTTTGGCGGCCTAGTGCCATTGCAGGCGCCTTTGCACCACAGCGCATATTCAGAAATATCGTGGAGCGGAGCAGCGCAGTAAGTCACCTTGCTGTGCTGCATCACAAGAAAAGGGCAGAAATCTTCAATTTTTAAGGCATATGGCGCATTCCTGTCCTGCCTCCCTGCGCTGGCACCCTTTGGCAGCCTATCGCCAACGCAGGCACCGTTGCACCATAGAGCAAGAGTGCCTGTACCCTTGCAGGCACTCTTGCACCATGGTGCAAGGGTGCATGTGTTGCACGCGGGATTGCTTTTGTGCAGGAATGATCACCTTCCTGCACAAAAACAATCCTGAGAGGCATATTCTTTTATCTATGTGTGCTGCAGAATGCAGCACACATAGAAAGAGGAAGTAACGAGGGGAAATAAAGATAGTCCTCCTCAGTACGCCTCTCCTGGGAAGGTGTATCTTTTTGGCGTAGTCCCAGGTTTACCGGTTCTGGTAAATCTGAGAATGGGTCAAAAACCATGGGAGTTGCATAGGAACACCCACGCAAAACCCATAAATATCTCCCTAGCTTAGCGTAATGCAAAGCATAAATTTTCGCTCTTTTGCTTTACTTGTGATTAATGAAGCCACTCAAGGCCACGCAAAGTGACCTCGCATGGAATCATATATCTATTTTTTCAGTTGCCCCTAGCGCTGGCACTAAAAAAGCTGCCTAGCGCCAGAGCAAGCACCCTTGCAAGGGTGCCTGCACTGCATGGGCGATTGTTTATGTGGAGGAAGGGACACCTTCCTGCACATAAACAATCCTTAAAGGTGATTTACTGTCTCTAAATGTGCTGCAGGATGTAGCACAAATAGAAAGAGCAAAATATGAGGCAAAATTAATAATTTCTCCTCATATCACCATCCTAAAACCAGGTTTTTATCTAGTCTTAGTTTTTGGCCCTGCTCCATCCTTGTGAATATGTGGCAGCGTTAAAAGTGAAGCCAGAAAAGGGGCCTTATTTACATGGCGGCGTTAAGCCAAGTTAAGTGGCTTAACGCTGCCTTGTAAATAAGGAGAAGGGAATATCACCCCCAGGAAGTCACTTAAAGTGACATTCTGGTGGCGATATTCCCGTGTAAATGTGCCCCTTGGTCTGAAAGTGTGTCCCAGCTGATGGCTGCTTGCTTGGAAAACGTTAGCCACAATCACTGTCCCTCAGTATGTTGTTAGTTTTCTAGTACACTTTTCCACTACTCTGCAGCATTCTGGCTGGGCTGTAAATCTGTAGTTTTTTTTCTCCAAATATTCTGAGGAGGTATCATCGAGTGGTTTATGCACCAAAGTAAGGACCTTAATTATACACTATTCTGCACAGGCCCCAAGTGCATGTTTCTCCTGACAGGGGTGTTGGTTACTGCACTGACCGCAGAATTTTGTTCCATCTTGAACATTCTAATGTTACATTTTGAGAAGTCAGATGAGGATAAGTAGAATTTTGTGAATAGTATTAAGAAAGTTACTAGGTATTGAGGCTTGCACTTGTATAAAGTGGGTTATGGCAGCAGACTTTGGGTGCCACCCTGTGGCCATGCAAATGCCTCTCTGGAGCAACCACATTAACTTGGACCGTTCTTTCGGAGCACACGAGAAGTAAGATATGCCTCCGCGATTTCGCAAAAATCAGAAAACCATCATTTTCAAATGCTAACTGGACTTGGAAAACTCCAAATACTAGTTCATATTTTAGATTGCTTTTTGCTACACCCCAGACCTTTCCCCTCCTCTTACTTCCTTGATTCGCCACTCATATCCCCTACTTTCCATTCCACTCATTTTATTCATCTGAAAACCACAATACCTTACACTCTAGTGCACTCCTGTACTCAAACTCTTTCCCTTCCCCTCCTTGGTTTCCTCTCCCTTTCTACCTTTCCTCTCCCAAAACTTAATAACTTCTCTACAGTTGTGATGCTAGTTATTCAGCCCTTTGAATGCAATGGGCCTCTACGTGTTTTTAGAATGTTTATTTTCAGGTCCTTAGACTTTGCTTATTTGTTATTATAAGCCACTTGAAAGATTGTTGCATGTAACCTGAGACCTTCGCCCTTAAAAATCTTAGGACTGCAAATAAAACACGTTTTAGGCTACCCGATATGATTGCTGTATAGAAAAATGTTAATAATACATAAAATAAATTAACGAGTTGGTCTATTCAGCCATTGAGAATACTTCAGTCAGCTATGAACAAATACTATATTTAAACAGAGTCACGACCACAAAGCTTTTCTGGGAAAGAAACAAGCAAATTACCCTACATAGATTTTAAGGTAGTTGAGAGTATTGAAAATCACAGAGCAGATGGATTGGAGGCCACGGATCACCTCCCAAACCTTGCCCGTGCTTTCCGATGCAAAAGTCAGACTTCCGCACAAATGCCAAGAAACTTTGGTTTAAGTGTTTTATTGCTGGTGTTTTTCACCTGGTGGTACGTTCACGTTAAAGAGGCGACCTTGTAAGGAAGACTTTGGAGGATATTCACAAGGAGCTATCGCCAAGTTAACGGCACTTTATCGCAGCCAAAGTTGCGATAAACTTATCGCCCCAATCACAAGCTGGTGTTAACAGCCCACAGCACCAGTATACCCGCGATAGCAGCCGCAAAAAACATCGCCACAGATAACCCCCGCAACTATCGCTAATGAGATGCAGAGTAGGCGTTTCCGTGCCAAAAGCCGTGACAACACCACTCCACAACATTCACAATGACCAGCCAGAACTGCGATAAGAACACAAAACATGCGATAAGGCGCGTTATCAGCAGGAAAATAACACCTGCTCTGACCTGGTGCAAAGTCGGACCGCAGCCTGCACCACAAAAAGGAGCACAGCCCAGAGCCACACCTGAAGAACAACAGATGCACACAGGCAACTGAACATGCAGCCCGGAGGGCCGAAAGGGCAACAAGACCCGCCGCCACCACCCCAGGACCCCCCCTCCCGGGCACCCCTGACCAAAGACATGCCACATCAGTTTCACCTAAACATGTACAAAATAATTCGCATGATGTCGCACAATCACAACTGGTGACATGCATGTGTCGTCACAAATATGAGCATCACACATTCACTTTTGAAGCAACAAATGAAACTTTATTAAAATGAACACTGAAATGAAATGAAGACACATGGCGGCTCCCCTCGGGAGAATCCGTAGGTCACAGCCTGCAAGACAGAAATCATGATGAGAAGGTGTGTCCTGTGCACATCAAAGGACAGAGAGAGAGCGACGGAGAGAGAGGGAGGAAGAGAGGGAGAGAGAAGAAGAGAGGGAGAGAGAGAGAGCGAGAGAAGATGAGAGCGGGGAGAGAGAGAGAGAAGAAGAGAGAGGGAGAGAGAGAGGGAAGAAGAGAGGGAGAGAGAGAGAGAGAGTGCCGCACCTGCGCACCCAGGACACACTGCTCACCTGCTACCACCGGTGTGTCTCAAACTACTTGCCGGTATGTATTGCAGTAAACCAGGTCACACATCTGAGACAGAACTGTCATCTGAAACAGAGTCCAGATACATGATTGGCACAGTACACACAATTGCACAAGACAACATCGCCTGCCCGCTCATGCACACCCAGGCAGAGGCACCCCAGCCCCTCCCACCGCCCATCAGAGCATGCCCGCCCATGCACACCCAGACCTCACTGCTCACCTCCCGCCACCGGCCTGCAGACAGGAGGTCTCACCACGTGCCGATACAAGCCACAAGCCCAGGGCCCGCGGACATGGCACCCTCCACACCATGCAGCCCCGCTCCGCAGGCCACCAGGTCTCATGTTTGGTGCTGGGTCTTGATTACTCCATGGCATAGGACATACCAGTGCACCCGGCATCATCGCAGGCTGTACACCCGCTCAGCCCAATGGGTGCCACTAACTCTGGGATCCCGGAGGCGACGCCACGTGGCGGTAGCCCAACGTTGCCCGCTGGCCTACACTGCGGTCCAGCAGGGCACACAAAACCTGAGCTGTCCGGACCGCCGGGACGGGGCATCATTGCAGGCTGCACACCCGCTCAGCAGCTTAAGATGTCACTAACTCAGTGCACCCAAAGTCACCGCGCTATGACAGGGTGCCTGTGCCGGCCGCAATGCTCTGGGTGCCACTAACCCTCTGCAACCCTCTGCAACCCCAGTCAGCGCTACGTGGTGGTAGGCCCGTGATGGCCGCAAGGCGTCAGGTGCCACTAACCCTGTGCGCAACAACTCATGGGCCCTTTATGATTGAGAACCGTGGAGCGTCCGCCATCCAGTCACCACCGGCAGAGGGGAATGTGACATCGTCAGCCCCTTATGTTGGCTGAGTCACATGGCCTGTGACGGCTGTGCCGGATGGGTGTGGTGTGCATGCAAACCTGCCCTCAGGGAGTGGCTGTGACATGCTGACAACTAGACCAGTGACCTGCACACCACCAGCGAGTACGCCTGCGACAGGTAGCTATGTGGGCCCCCCTCGGAGCATAAGCGGAGTGGTCTCACCTGGCGTACGCCAGACCAGCGCAGGGCTTGCAAAAATGGCTTGTGGGCTCTGGGTGTGGTTCAGTTCATGCCCGGACATGGAAGTGACTGATGTGTGTTTCCCTGTTTTAGTGTCCACGGCACCCGGTACACAATATGCAATGTAGCACCCCCTGACTGGCATCCCACATGATGAACATCATTGACACAAGGGAAATCACTGTCCTTACATTCATCCACATATTCATACATGAATGATGTAAGACATAACACAGCAGTTCATCACTGGATATTTATTGCACATCTGGTGCAGTTCTGCAGCTGGAGTGGTACAGGGCAATGCCGACTACACTACACAATATGGGCCCGTGGAGGGCCAGCCACAGTCCATCCGGGGATGACAAGTACTGCAGAAGAGGAAGGGTGCAGTCCGCAATCTGGTCGCCGTGTCATTGGTCATCAAACAGGATATGGCAGTCCATGTCGCTGTCCAAGGTGAGTGCACCGGAGTGTATCAGGGTCAGTGGAAGGTAATGGGGCCATGTGCGGCACCAAGCAGAAACAGGCCAGGTGGCGGAAATGAATGCTAGTGCCTCCTGATCACAAACCCATCCACGTCCTCGTCCCCGAATGTGTGCTCTGCCCCATTTGTGGGTGTTGCAGTACCAGCTGAGGCACTGTGTGCCACTGACACATCAGGTGCCGGAGTGGATACGTCTGCTGCACTGTGAGGCAATGGCACACCAGGGGGTGGAGATGTGGATGGTGTGGGTACAGCAGCATTCATCTGCACCACGCCTTGTGGCAGCAATGCCATGATGAGGATCTGCAGGGCGTGGTAGATCCCAGCTACATTTCGCTGGTGTGGGGCTGCCATCCTTTCCGCTTCCATCTGCACCATGTCCTCTATGAGCCTCCGCATGTGTGCCAGCTCACGACTGGTATCGCTGGAGCCCCTCTGAGCAGACAAGTGTTCTTCTCTCCATTTCAGGACTCCAGCGATGTCAGTCAGGGCTCGTTGGAGACCATGGAGCGGGCCTAGACACCCATGGATAGCGTCCAGTTTGGTAGCCGTGAGGTCGAACCCCACCCGCACCTACTCAGCTGTCTCCCTCTGGGCCTCGAGCACATGGCGTTGGAAGGCTGTGTGCTGTTCCTGGGGGTCTTGGGAGACTGCCGGGCCATGGGTGCCTCCTGCTGGGTGGTTTCCGTGGTGGGTGGGATCTCCTCGATGCAGCTGGCCAGCCCTGATCCTGGAGGTGAGTCGCGGATGATGTCAATGATGTCTAGGAGGGCTTGCGCATTGATGCTGGGGTTGTCCTCGTCATCAGTGAAGAGTGGCTGGGACCGCTCTGCAGGGGGTGTTGACGGTGGCCCTGCAATGTGAAGGGGAGATGGTGAATTGCAATGTGTCCACATGTATGTAGCCGCATGGTACATGTTGACATTCAGACAGTATGGCATTGTACATTGTGACAGTCTATAGATCTGGGCGATGACCCAGAGCCATTGAAGGTGTGCACTGTGCTCTGCTTGATTGTGAATGTGTGCCATCGTGGCCATCTCCACCCATCCCCCCAGTACCTGGTGGTCACTGACCCTGTTGCGGTTGTGTTGTGTCCTATCGAGCAGTGTCTGGTTCCCCGACTCCGGCCACAGTATCCACACTGATGACTGTCGACACCAGCTCCTCCATGTCATCCAGCACGAGCTGTGGCGCTGGGCCCCCACCTCCAGTCTGCATTGCTGCCTTCTGGTTGGCTGCGAGTTTCTCCTTGGTCTTTCGTTTTTTGTCATTCCATCGCCTCTTGACCTTGTCCATTGTCCTCTTTTGCTCTCCGACGGCATTCACCTTGTCCACGATGACCCGCCATATTCCAGTTTTGGTGCCCAATCACACGTTGGAGGTGACGAACAGTTGTTTTTTTTTTTTTTTTTTTTTTTAAAGAAACCTTTATTGGACTTCAAGGAGTTACAAACATGGGCCTACAACCCTTTGGGCCGGCCGCTAAGTAGCATGAGACGTATCATTCACCGTTATACAGATTGGTCAATCCGGGAGCCCGTCAGTCCATCATCGCACCCAATGAAGGCAGAAGCAACAGTTGAGTGACAATATTAGATACAGTTTCAGTTTTCAATTTAAAATTAAGAAACATTACACACAAACAAGGCAATAGACATTGTAAATAGCAGGACGCGCTCCCCGGGGTAGGGAACCAATGATCAGCGGCAGAGAAGGGAGGGGGGCACGGGAGCAGAGGAAAAAGCAAACTGTAACACACTCGTAACTTAACAGACGAGGAATGCTCGGCTAGGGGGACGAAGAGGCATCCAGTACAACAGCCAGTGGAGGGGCACAGATGTCTCCGCGATAAGCGTTCCACGGACCCCACACCCCAGTCCATTTCCGCGGCTTGCCTCTCGCTACATACACCGTCTTTTCTCTAAACATGCACCAATCCATATTCTCCTTCCACACCGAGACCGTGGGCGGCCTCTGGGAACCCCATAACTGGGCAATGTTACGTTTGGCCACCATATTTCCCAAAGTCGCCCACCGAGTCTGTGCCACATTATAATCGTTTGGCTCCCACACGTTCAGCAGGCATCTCCTAGCTTCTGGAAGCAGCGCAACGTGAGTGACTTCCTCCATTACCGCATGCACCCGACGCCAAAAGAGCGCCACCTCAGGGCATTCCCATATAACGTGAAGGAAAGTACCCAGCGAACCACAGCCACGCTTACACATCCCATCCACGGAGAAACCCATGCGCATCAGGCGGGGACCAGTGACGTACACTCTATGGAGTATCTTTAGTTGTACGAACCGAAGGCGGGCCGGAAATGCCACCTCCCGCGGGGAGGCTATTGCCGAGACCCAGTCCTCATCATCTAATTCCAAACCGTCAGCCACCCAGATCTCCCTCAAGCGGGTCAACAGATCCGCCCGATCGTTGATAAGCTTTTTATAGATCAAGGAGATTGTGCTGTCAGGCACGTAGCCATCGAGCACCCTATCCTCCAGCGGGGAATTTTCCGGGATAGCGGTGGCATCAGGGAAAACCGAGCACAACGCATGCCGGACCTGGGCATATCGGAAATACTCCCTATCGTTTAGCTTATATTCCGCTTTCAGCATTTCAAACGTTTTAAACTCCCCTTTCACCCAGAGGTCCCTCACCTTACATATGCCAATCATATCCCATTTCTCAAACCCTTTGGTTTTCCACAAACAGCCCAGCCTTTCCGTAGCATACAGTGGAGTCGCTCGAGTCAGGCGGTCCTTCCAACCCATCGCAGCATTAGCAGCATGCCACACCCGTACCGCTATCTTTGTTGGGCCTGTCAACTGCACACCAGGAGACTTCGAATAGAGTGCTCCATTATAGTCCCCCCCAGGCAATAGCATTTTATCCATCTCGAACGCCGGGTTCAGGGCCGGCCCGTACATCCCGTGGTTCACCGCCGCCAATTGGGACGCCCAATAATAACGCTTGATATCGGGGAGTGCAATACCTCCATCATACCAAGGGAGTGTCAATTTTGTGAGAGCGATTCGGGGTCGCCCGTCCCAGAACAACCGCCTCTGCAGGCTCTCCACCTCACGGAAATAGCGGGCCGGTATGACGTCGAGTGTATTTTGCAGTGCATACAGGAATCGTGGCAGCGACATCATTTTAAACAACGCCGCGCGCCCGAGCGGCGAAAGCGGAAGCCGTCGCCACCTCGAGACGTCGGCCCTCAGTCGTTGGAGTGGGGGGAGTAGGTTCCGCTCATAACGTGCAACAGGGTCCATAGTTATGAACACTCCCAGGTATTTAAACCCTGACAGCGCAATCTGGATAGGGCAGCCACGCGGAAGGAGAGGAGCGTCCCCAGAGAGAACATAGACGCATGACTTGGCCCAGTTAATGACCAAGCCGGAGTTGCGACCAAATGAGTTCAGAACATCGACCAGTACTATCAAAGACTGCCGGGGAGATGTGAGGTACAGGAGAATGTCGTCCGCATAAAGAGAAATGCGGTCCTCAAATTCAGGCGTTCACCTAATGCCGCGCAATGAGGGCTCCCATCGTAACCAGGCAGCCAGAGGTTCCAAGGCAAGCACAAAAAGGAGGGGTGACAGCGGGCAACCCTGCCGCGTGCCTCTTCCCAACCCGAAGGGCGCCGACACTCTGCCATTCACAACTACCTGAGCCAACGGTTCCTCATACAGCAACCTCACCCAACCGATAAACCCGGGGCCAAAACCAAATTTCGCAAGCGCCGCCCAAAGATATGGCCATTCTAGGGTATGGAACGCCATAGTGGCATCCAAGGACGCCAAAACGGCCGGTTCACGTATGTACTCCACTCTGGCGAGCACTCCATGAAGACGCCTCAGGTTCAGGGCCGTATTACGGTGAGGTATGCAACCGGACTGGTCCGGATGGATCAAGTCGCCGACGACCCCAACCAGACGGTTAGCTAAAACCTTAGCAAGAATTTTAGGCTCACCATTTAATAAGGAGATGGGCCTGTAAGAAATACACCGATCCCGCGGCTTCCTCTCCTTGTGAATCACGACTATGGTAGCGAGACGCTGATCATAGGGGAGGGAGCCCACATCACGTGCCTCAAGAAACATGTCGCGGAGATGAGGCACCATCTGGTCCGGGCGCAGTTTATACAGTTCAATGGGAAGGCCATTGGGACCCATGGCCTTGCCAGAAGCGATCGAGCGAATGGCCAAAGCAATCTCGTCAGGCGACAACGTCGCATCCATCAGTGCCCTATCCGCCTCTGACAAAGACGGCAACACTATATCTCTCAGCAACAGATGAGAGTCATCCTCAAGACCATTCGAGACTGGAGAATATACGTCACGGAAATAAGTCGCGAAACATTCAACAATTTCCACAGGGTCAGTCACACGCACGCCATCCGCTCTCTCAATAACCGGCACCACTCGACTCGCTCTCTCCTTCATGTCCAACCATGCAATCAATTTACCAGCCTTGTCCCCCACATTGTATAAGCGCCCCTGTTGCTCTCTACTCATCACTTTGGCTGCGTCAGTAACCAACGCTCTATAGTCAAGCTGCTTAAGACTGAGAACATGCAACGTATCTTTCGTAACACCCAGTTCCAGGTCCCCCTCCAACTTGGCTATGTCGTTTTCAAGGCGAACCATCTCTTCAGTCTTGCTTTTCTTGGAGTGGGAAATGAGAGAAAGAGCCTGCCCACGGAGCACTGTTTTGAAGGCTTCCCATAACGAGACAGCAGAGGACACTGACCCCACGTTTTCAGTGAAATAGCGCTCAATAGACTTGACCAGGTTTGCCCGGATTTTAGGATCACGCAGGTACCAGGGGTTTATCGGTGCCACCCTCCCCTCAGCCCCGTGGGTGACCTCAATGTGCAACAGTAGTGGAAAGTGATCGGAAATACCCCGGGCCAGATGTCTTACTTCTCTAATCATCACAGCTTGGGCCGCCGGCATAAGGACATAATCAAGTCTCGACAAACTCCCATGGGCTCCTGAGTGAAAAGTGTATTGCGCCTGCCCCGGGTGCATTAGTCTCCAGCAGTCTATCAGTCCGAGGGTATCTATAAACTCACTCAGCCAGGCCTGTGCCCCCGGGAGATCCCTGGGAGGGTGACGATCCGCCCCGCCAGATACGACAGAGTTAAAATCGCCCCCCCACCACCAGAAACCCCCCCGGGAGTCCCAGGCCATTCGCCCCAAATCAGCGAAAGTTACGGTCTGTAATCCTGGTGGGACATAAACAGAAACGAGCGAGATGGTTCTGCCCTCCCATCGGCCTACAAGTGCAGCATACCGCCCTCTATCATCATGGATCACTTCGTCCACCTCCAACGGGAGAGAGGCTCTAATCAGGATGCCCACCCCGCGTGAGCCAGAAGTGAAACCAGAGTGCGCAACGAGACGATATCCCCTCCTATTCATAGCATGGCAACAATTCCCAATTAGATGCGTTTCCTGCAGAAAGACAATATCTGGCGACAGCCGTTTCAAAAACTGCAGCACTACTCTGCGTTTAATCCTATCCCCCAAGCCATTCACATTCCACGAGAGTACTCTCAATCCCCTACCCCCCATCCCATCCCAGCGCACAACCCCCCCCCCAGAGAACACGATCCCGACCACCAATCGTATGGCGTGACGTTGCCTTGTAGAACATTCAAACATTCCCCAACTCCCCCCCTCCCCCCCAACCTTCCCGTTACAACTCCCCCCACCCTGCACCCCTGCGTGAGCCCATGTAGCCCCCCCAACTTGCAGTGTGCCTGTCGCCCTAACATTAACTACGCTACAAAAAGAGACCCCAGAGGAGGAAAGAGTCTCACTGAGCACCCCACAACCCCCGGGCATTGAATAGAAACACCAAACCAAAATATGGAAGTGTCATCACAGTAGTCAGTCACCGGGAACCAAAAGCCTATTCCTGTCCATCCAAGTCCACTCCGTTCCCTTCGGTCTGTCCCTCTCGACGTCGTTGCTGAGGCAGGGTATCAAGCCAATCTCCAACCTCCTCCGGCCAATCAAAGAAGTGCGTCCGATCCTCAAACTCAACACGCAACCTGGCCGGAAAGAGCATCGCATATTTCAGGTCCATGTCTCTCAGCCGCCGTTTGACACCCATGAACTCCTGTCGCTGCTTTTGGACCAATTGTGTGAAGTCCGGGTAGAAACTGATATGAGTGTTCTCGAACTTCGTCGGCCCACTCACCCTCGAGGCCTGCAGTATAGAATCCCTGTCCCTGAAATGAAAAATTCTGGCGATGATGGGCCGTGGGGGAGCGCCCGGTTTGGGCTTACCACCCGGAACTCTATGGGCCCGCTCAACCGCAAAGAATTTACTCAAGCCTTTGGGTGCGAGATGGTTGATCACAAGGGTTTTGAAGGGCCATTTAAGGTAAGGCACACAGATACTTGAGTGAGCGTGTACGTTCAGTGAGCCAATGAATAGACTCGTCAACCAACACGGAGTCTGTAGGATTCATTAGTCAAATTGTTGTTTTACTCTTAACAGGCTGTTTGACACGTCCCACGGAGGTTGTGCTTCTCGGGGTTACCATTCCAACATCGATCACCTTGTTGTCCTCAACAAAACACTTAGGTAAAGATTGTGATTTCCTTTTATAGGAGGATGTTATTTGGCGGAGTAATTTAGGACACAGCTAGTCAATTACACCACATTGTCATTTCTATATACAGGCACTTGAACAGTTCAGAAATAGCTATCAGCATTGCTACGCATTTTCTCTCCTTTTCCTCCGTTTGGGAGAACATTGAGGCTATTCATGCTGAATGGAAACATGACAGCTTCCACGTAAGGATTTTTTCCTTATATGTTGTCTTTTTTTTGGCTTCAGGAGATTTTTACGATTCACGTGATCACAATTAATTGATGGTGGTGCACAGTGGTTTATCATTGGGTTTAAGGATGTTTCTTCTATCTGGCTCTTTATGCTAACACAACTACGCACAGGACTATCTTTCGGTTTCAATCTCATTTCTATGTATGTGCAGGACAAGTACAGGCACGGTCAGGCCTTTCTGGGCAGTTAGACGATGTAACAGTTTTTCCAAAAATGAAACTTAGATTGACATTGTAATATTCAGTTATATGTTGCAATATTTCTTTCTGTTTTTCTTTTATATACAGGCCCCTGAAGAAGGGATTGCTGTAAATCCCGAAATGCATTGGGCTACCAACAATACCTACTGTCATGCTGTACAATAATATTTTGTAATTTTGTATTCACATTGTTTAATGTGCATTTATAAGGAATTCAAAACAATTGTTCACTCACACAATTGTATATTTATTAGATCGTTCATGCAAACAGTTTGTTTCCTTTGTGGGTTCGAAAGCTCATGAATTAAATGAGTTGAATTCAGTACAACAATTGTTTATACCACCGTTTACTTTATTTATTAACAACAATTACAGGTTCAGTGGATTACATACAGAGGCACATTTAGCTGTGCAATCGGTATACAGTTGCTTCAGCACCTGTTTTTTCATGTTGCATGAGGGTGGCCACCTTTTTCCGATTAGCACGCAGTTCATGTTTTAGTACGATTCATTAGCGGTGATTAATTACAGTCTTTGAAAACTCAGTGGTGCCCTGACATCCACAGATTGCATGATCACAAGGTCTTCCACGAAGAGGTCAGCCGCAGGGACCTCTGATTTCTCCGGCACCCCGATTATTTGTTTATGTGATTGTAATAGATAAGATAATTTTCCCACTGCCCACCTTCAGTAAAGCTAAGTCGAGCAGCTGCCAGGGTACACATATTTTGCTTTGCGGCATGCTGTAAAAATACAAAAAACTACGGCTATATCAATTGTAGAGAGATTTCCTTGTTTGCCAGTGACTATTTAAACTACACCCTGTTCTAGGATAAGGATTTTGTCACTATCGTGATTTGGTGAACTCTGTTTCAGAATAATTTGCACTGTCATAGGTGTCCTCAAGCAGAGAGGGAATTAATGACAGCACATCAGCAAATGAGACACATTTCTTCACCAGATGTAAAGTTGGGTCCATAAATTTTTTTTTCGTAAAGAAAAGAACAAAAAAAGGGGAAATTCACAATGTACTGAACTTTTTGAGATGTTTTGCATCTACCTAGAAGTAGTACAAACATTTTGGATACTATTGACCATGAGGCAGTACACAAGAAAATATTACTTTGAGGTGTATTTCTATGCAAAAAACTGAAAAACTAGAGATAACAGTCTCCCTGTGCACTCAGTCAGATAAAACACCTTAGCAAATTTCAAATAATGATATGGGCATGCATATTCATTCCAATGAACACAAACACACTGGGAAAATCATCCTTCACAACACATTTAAAGGAACAAGCAGTGGAAATGCCAATAGGTCTGGATTATAACTGAAAGTGCCTCTCTTGTCACTCAAGCATTTAGGTCCTCAATAAGACATTGTATGTGCACTCCCTCACTCATCCATGCACCCTTACATCTATTCATCCACTTTTTACACTTTCTTGCATTCACCTACTGACCTACCCACAATAAAACAGACATCCAAACTCAATTGGCATATGCAAGATCAAGTAATAGAATAAAAGAAGGAAAAACAAAACATGCTAACGCCTAACTTGGCATGCACATACTTGCTGTACAAAAGTAAAACTAAACAAAGCAGCAGCCAGCTGTCTTGCAATGGTATTGCATGTAGAGTATAATTGTTTTAAAGTTTCAACATAGCTTCCATGTTTAGAAGTAAAGAGTTGGTTGTTTTGGAGCAGTAAAACAATGGTAAGCTATCGACAATACCTTTCCAAGGTGACTGTTCAGAAAACATTGCACTGGGTGGCCATCTTAGAATGATGACGTGTATACTGTATCGTTGTACTGATTGAAGGTGACCATTGTAATAGTTCTAAACACTAAGGCCATTTTGGAACGGTAAAACAATAATGCTCTTGGGCAATACCATTCCAAGATGGCTGCCCAGTTTAGAATTAATCACTGCAAAGGATGCGGTACCCTGCAGATGAAATGATCAGCAATCAAGCAGCAAAGTAGGACTGTCTGAGAAATGAAAGGGGATCTACAAAGGAAAAAACAATGGAAAGTTAAAGGACTGGCTTACCTGTCCACGCACTGAAATGCACTCATTTTCAGGTAGATATGGCCATTTGATCAAACAAGATGGTAATATTCACAGGGCAATGGAGCCAAAATGGGCTAACCCACTAAACCATACAGTATGCTGTCAAAGGGAGTAGCAAAATGTGAATGACACTCGAACAGACAGAAGAGGGCTAAACCAATGACTCTCTATGTATGTATATATATGTATATAATATTTTTATATCTTTCTCAATTACAACTGCACCTGCCAGGCCCTTATAAGGAGCGGTAGCACGGATTATTACAGTGCACATCTTCGAACGCCCCGGGTTTGTTAAAGGAAGCAACCAACATCAAAGCCTTTACCCATTACAGTAATAAGTATATGTCTACAGCCTTTCATACAGTGTAGTGACAATCCACCCTTAAAGACCTACTAGCTTTCATGAACAATTTTCACGAGAAAGTGGTCACATGTACTGCTTTTGTTGTAATATTTCCATAATATATAGTTCAGACTTAGGAGCCGATTCCAATGTCGTTCAGAAACTGTTCCAAACAAATCGGTCTCAGAATTGATTCTGAACAAATTGGGTCCTGCGAGTCCGAATGACCGATTACGATGCTTCACAACATCATTCGGTCGGATCACATTGACTTCAATGGGAGCCTGTGTTCCAAACGAGAACACAGGCTCCCATTGAAAAAAGGGGTGGTTGGGGAAAAGCCTGCACACTGTGGCAGGCACCCCATGGTGCCTGCCACATTGTGCATGGTTGGGAAGAGGGGTCCCATGGGTACCCCCACAGGCCCCAATTGGACGGCTCTGGGTGATGGGGGGCTCGCAACCGGCCCTTAAAGACAAATGCGGACAGCCGTTTCATGTTGGACAGACCGAATTGGAACGGCTGTCTGAATCGGTCATTCAGAACCCATGTCTATGGAGCTGTACGATTTGGCTCCGAAAGACTTGGGCTGTCCGAATGCCTTTCGGAACTGATTAGGACTGCCCGAATGGTTTCTGGGAATCATATAATTGGTTATTGGGAATTGTGCACGATTCATTCGGAAACAAGAGTTCCGAACCGGGTTCTGCAATAAAGAATCCCATGCAGAGCTTTTCCGAATAACATCGGAATCGGCCCCTTGGAGTGTCTGATATAACTTTTACCTAAAGAACCAATCAGTCCAATTGCCTTCATCGATGGCTCCTAGCGTAACCCAACTCAGGCCTACTGAATTCGTCATGAGCCTTGCCAAAAGGTGGAACTCAGGTATCCACTTAGAAAATGATAAATAGACACATAACTACACTTGGAAAATCAAACTCATACTAAGAGAGTTATCACTGATTATCAATGTGAATATATTTTACCTGATCAGTTTGTCAGAGTCGAACTAGAGATGAAAACCAACACCCTAGCCTTTTACTGTAATTTGTGAGCATCCATAGAATGCAGTACATGCCTATGGGATTTTAACATAATACAAATCCACCCTTAAAGGCTTATTGACTTTAACATATGATGTTCACAATGACCAATTCAGGGACACTGTGTTTGTAGTACATTTTAGAATCTTTTCTGCTCGGTTTCGTGTAGGTGATCTTTCTGCTAGACCTGTGCCTCCTCGGAGGTAGCTGTGCACTTCACAAATGCATTGTGTTGTGTTTTCATAATAGGATTAAACTTTTGGTCGGCAACATATTTTTTCCAATTAACTGCCAAACCTATAGCCTTTATCACTAGATTAATACCATAACTAACTCAAGCCAACTGTATAGAGTATAAGCTTTCCAACAAGGCAGCTAGCCATATACATTTACAAAATTACAAACACATACAAAATTACAGTTCTAGTTGACAAAACAATAGACAACACTTTCTAAAATGACATAACAAGGATTCTCACAGGGTAAATCTTCTACCCCAAGTGTTTGTCACAGTTGTTAACCAACACCAAAAATCTTGCCTACTATGGTAATATGGGAGATTCCATGTAACAAAATATCTGCTTTAAGCCTTTAACTCAGTGTAATAACAATTAGCCCTTAAAGTCCTAATGACTTTGACATGTGCTCTTCACAATAAATAAGTCAGGCCTTCTGCCTTTATCATAACTTTTCAGAATAACTAGATCGTGCATATAGCCATGGTCATTGGGGTTTCACTGTAACCAACTAAGGGGCTGATTACGATGTCAGCCGTAAAGCCTCCGACCTTAGGTCGGAAGCTTTATGACCGACATCGTCGGTTTCAATTCAGACCAACTGATTATGAAACAGCCGGTTGGAATTGAAACTGGCCTGTCATTCTGGCTTGCTTCCGACGGGCACAAGGAGGACTTCGGCCAGTTTCACTGCAACTCTTCTACAGCCCTACTGCGTCAAATCCTTACGCCGTCTTGAAGCAGGCATAAGGTGTGACGCAGGCCTTTTTCACATGGGGCTTGCTTGCCCGAAGTGAAATTACACATTTCTGGAGATGCGCCTATTTCCAGACACACTCCAGCAGTGCGCCATTTTTGCGCCGACAGATAAGTCAGGATTCCTGATGTATCTGTCAGTCCTTGCGATATGAAGAGCTGTACAGTGAATATGGCGCATCCATGGTGTAGCAAGGAGGGCGCACTGAAAAGTGTTGCACCGCTATTTTACCACAGCAATGCCACACTTTTCATAAATGAGGTCCCGAATGCCTAAGGTCTCAAAGATGGGACAATACAAAAACCATTAAGTTAGCCAAAAGCCACTCCCACCAAAGAGAAGCCAAAAATGGTTAGTAGTCTGAGTTTTTCTGAGAGGGAAGAATATTTTTCTTCTCTCACAAGCTTACGAATGTAACGGAACATAAGGCTTCTTATATATAAGTTGTAAACTATGCTGTATAACAACTTGTATTTATCTCTGTAAATATTTATTATTTCTTTCTGTAACCTGCTAAACATGTTACCTGTAATATGTATTCTTGTAAATATGTAACTCTCACCCTGAGTAACTGTTGTAGCCATAAGTTTGGCCTCCTACACCTTGTTACTCTAAACCTTCTCATGTAACACTCCTTGATCCAATGCAAAGAGCTCTGACACCTGTGGTAATGTACGCGCTACATAAAATAGCACAAATAAATAAAATGAATAAATACGAGCGTCCACGCTGGAGCGCTTTTCATTCAATGTAGAGTAATTATTTTACATATTTATAGAGAACAGACAGTAGAAGTTGGTCAAAAGTTTAGGATAGCCAGAACTGTAATTAATCCAAGTGCAATTCTCAGCAATTACAAAAGCTGCATTGCAAAACAAAATTCATATTTTTTGGTCCAGTCTAAAGACAGCTCCGCCTGTCTCATTAGCTTCATTTAATCAAAACGTTGATAAATAAAAATGTATAGAGCTATAGAAGGGCTTTGTATCAGTCCTCTGCATCAATCGATCTGTGCAACCGCCATTCACATTTTGCTTCCGCCCATCAGAGCATGGGGCAGAAGGCCAGCTCACTTCACACACTGACTCTCATTCACTGTGAGTGACAACATTTCTCCTCACCATATCTGCACATCATCCTAAAAAGAAGTGCACTTCCGTGACATTGTTGGTCGTTCAATACTTTACTGTGCAATGTTTTCTTCTTTATATTCTTTATAACTTTTGTATGTTTTTTTACTCATTTTTGTGTCTATAAACTAGGGGGCTTATTTATGAATACTGTGATGCAGGGCAGCGCACCAGGTCCCCTCGCTGAGTTGCCCTGGTTGACAGAGAAAGGGCAGGAATGCGCTGCATTTAAGTTATACAGTAGATTTCAGTCTTTTCCCCCTCTGCTGGCACCCTTTGGCAGCCTATCACCAACGCAGGCACCCTGCATCATAGTGCAAGGGTGCCTGCATTGCTAAATTTCAATAGAGATTCGAAATAACTTGATCAATTTGTCACATGATTCATGTATTCAACATACATTTTTTTCAATTTATGAACGAACACCGTGTTGATAAACAAACAGTCAAGTAATAAATAGTTTGTGACGAAATCTTCATCTGTGCTTTCCAATTTTCAAAATTTCCATTGCCCAATGCATTTCAGGACAGGACATCCCCTCTTCAGGGGCCACTGTATAAATCAAACATAACAGGATTTTCTTTCAATACACTTAACTTTATAAAAATAAAAAAAATGCTATCAAAAATTACATATAAATGAATAATCCTAAATTGTGTCCAACAACCTCAGACACCTTATTTACCCCAAGAAATTGGTGAATGAAAAAGCTGTTGTGAGCTAGGAAGTTCTACTACAATTATGTAGAGTGATTTTTTTCCCCTAATTTGAAACTTCTATTGCAAGTATTTGGCCATCACAATGACACATCAACATTTTTTTTTCTTCTTTTTATCTTTGTGGCATATGCTTCCAGCGGCGGCGCCTCCGCTAAGGTGGAGAAGCGTCGCCTGCTCTCTGAGCAGTGCAAAGGAAAATTAAAATGATAATAACAGAAAGTTATTATCATTTTATTTTTAGTATGGATCCAGGTTAGGGCGGGGCAGGGCTGGACTTGCGTCAGAGGGTGCACCATTAGTGCGCATGACGGTTTGGCCAGCCATCTTGGAACGGCCAAACCGTCATGAGAACTTAGGCCCTTATTGCGATGTCAGGTTGACTTGCATCAGCCTGACACCGTTGCAGGAAAGGAACTAGCCAACCATGGGTTGGCGGTTCCTCAATCCCAATTAGGAAGTGACCCCACATAGTGCGTTCAGAACCTTCCATTTTTCAATTGTAGCTTGTGCTGTGGGCTGAAAACACCTGCAGCACAAGCTCCCATTGAAAGATGGAAGTTTGTAAACATCCCTGCACCGTGTGGCACGCACTTCACTGTGCCTGCCACACGGTGCAGGGATGTTGAGAGGGGCACCATAGTTGCCCCCCAGAGTAGTATGCAGACGGCCATGGGGGAAGGGTGCCCTGCTAGGGGCCCCCAATGTTATTTTCCGACAGCCTTTCCATGTCGGAAAGGCCAACATGAACTGGCTGTCGGAAACAGACATCATAATCCCGACGGCAGAAACGCCGTCGTTAAGGGATTATGCTGCCTTTCCGAATGGACCTCAGGAACGCGTTGGATCCCCCCCGCAGGTTTAAACTTTGACCGCCATCATCCTAATATGGCAGTCTGACGTTAAACCTACCATGTCGGCTGGAAAGCCTCTGACCAGCGGTCGGAGGCTTTCCGCCCACCGTAGTAATCGGGACCATAGCATGTTCTCCACTCTGCTGTATTGCACAGCCTGGGTGGAAAGCATGTGGAGGCTCCCATTCCCTGTCTGAGCGCTGAGCCAGGCCGCTCAGACCAATCATGACGCTGCTGCCATGCTGCTGACAGCATCGTTGTGATTTGCAAGGGGAGTCTGGGAGCCAGGAAAACAGGGAGAAAGGAGGAGAGGTGGCAGTTGGTGAGCAATGACTGGCGACCAGCAAGTAAGTTTTCTTTTTTTCTTCTTTTCTTCTTTTTTCTAACCCCCATCCCTGCCTCCACACCACCATTCCCTACCAGCTGCCACTGTATGCTTTACAAAAAGAACACAAAATGTAACAGTTGCACCAGCTTGCCAAGGTCAGACCTTTTGGCTTTGTCAATGCTGGTTAAAACTGTGGTGAGAGAATTGAACCTACTGTGGAAGTAAACATATTTTTGCGCAATGTCAACAAACAAAAGTTATCTCTCAACTAAAATGTGAATAATATTCAGTGCTAAATCTTAGGTTTAAATAAAAAGGGAAGGAGGGAGATGTTCTATATATTTTAGACAAGGGTACAAAATATTATGATACAGTGGTCCAACAAGAGTCTTGCAGCACCTTATACGGCATGGATTTTACAGCGGTTGCATGAGGAGGTGGGCAGGAGAGATTATTATAAAAATGCCCTCAGTTAAAAGGACAGCTTTATAGGAGACAAGGAAGTGAATGTTAGAGAAAGAGCGGACAGCTGAATAAGTTGGTGGAGATAAAAACATAAGAGAACATCACACACAATATTAGCATGGCATAACATAACAGAAAAAGATGAATTGTGAAACCAATGAATGGTTTGAAGGATAAAAGAAGCAAATTAAATATAGTTGTCAAAAATATCGATTTTAAGGTAAGTAATATCAATTCTTAAAATATCAGAGTCATTCATATTGTTTTCAAAAATATAGTTGTTTATAATATTGTTTTTTTAATTATGGTATGTATTTTGGTATATATTTTAAATGTATATGATGTGAATTTTTTGTTTAATTACTTTTTATGTTTTTCACATAATTTTTAGAAGTTATGAAATTCAATGTAACTATTTTTTGTGATTACAGTACTGTGGCGGGTTGTGGGTTTAATGGGGTATAGGGTGGGAGGTAATTTATTTATTATAAATTAAAAATTCGTTTTTAAATAATATAATTTATTTAATTGGTGCTTAGTTTTGTTAATTGTCCAGTTAATTGTTTTTTATTTTTATTTATTTTAGGTGCCGTTGTGGGGTTAGTACAGGTATAGGGTGGGAAGTCTTTGGAATTTAATTAATTTAATAATTATTTGTTAATTAAAATTATTTATCTAATTGATAATTAACTATGTTAATTGTGTTCATCAATTTTTTTTAATTTTAAGTGTGGACTGTGTGGTTTAACGGGATACAGGGTGGGTAGTAACTTAAGAGGTGAATATGATGGCGGAGGGTCCGCCACCACCAGCCGTGCGGTGGCGGGCCCTCCGCCATTGGACAGCAATTTTCCCCCTGCCAAATTACAATGGCGGTGGGAATCGTTACAGGTCCGCGGCAGGCGCAAAGACCGCCCGCCATGCTCCCGCCACAGGCAATTGTACCGATAGTCTGGCAGAGCAGTCAGCATCTGTAAAATGGTGGCAGTGCCTAGCAGGCACTGTCCGCCAAATTACAATGCTGGCTGTAGCCAGCCTTTCCATGGCAGTTACACCGCCATGGAAAGGCTGGTGGGGATTGGTTTGGGGTGCCCGTTGCGGGCACCCCTTATGTTGGGGGGAGGTGGTGGTGCATAAATACCTATGGTACCCCTCTACATTTCCCTACACTAAGTGGCAGGCACCGTGTGGTGCCTGCCACGTAGTGCAGGGAAATGCACAACATGCTGTTTTAGCATTGCGGTGGGTGCTGCAACACCCACTGCAATGTTAACCTAGCATGATGCGACTGCCATGGTGGCAGTCGTATCATAATACATGGTGCGGGACCGCCGCCTTACAGGTGGGCGGTCGCAGGCACTGCTACGATCGCCATCGTAATCACCCCCTTAGTTTTAAATAAATAATAAATATTTGTTGGTAATATTAATTATTTAATTGATAATTATGTTAATAGTGTAATTACTTTTTTTTGAATTTACATTTGAGGTGTTGGTTGTGGGGTTTATAGGGTTACAGGGTGGGAAATAAATTAATCATGAGTATTTAGATTTTAATTAATTATTATTATTTAATTGCTCATTAATTAGGTTAATTGACCAATTACTTTTTTATCTTAAATTTTGGGGGAGGGATGTGGACTTTGTAGGGCTATGGGCTAAGTAAATTAATTTGATTTAAGTTATAATTACTTTTTTAATGATATTTATGATTAAATTGATTAATTAATTTTGTAATAGATGTTTTGTTAAGTTAACTTTTCAGAGTGTGTTGTGTGTTTTGTGGGGTTATATTGTGAGAAGTAAATTAATTATAATTAAGTCAAGATTGATTTTTAATTAAGGATAATTAGTTTACTGATCAATACTTATGATAAAAGTGTAAATAACTTGCCTTTTAAAGTTAAGTTTAAGGTGCAGGTTGTGAATTTTGTAGGGGTATTTGTGGGAAGTGACTGAAATAAAATTATTTAATAAATATCTTTTGTTAATAAATGATTTTTAAATACAAATATTTATTTAAATGATTTTTTACTTTTAATTATAATAATATTTGTGGTTATTTATATGTATTTAACATGGTCTTTATTTTTTTTTTATGGAGCAGAGCAACAGGGGTAAAAATCAAGTAAGCAAAGACATATTAATTACAATAGAACTGTGCCTGACCATCTCATTAAATACATGGGGCCATATGTATCAAGCAAAATTGTGATCGCAAACGCCGAAATTCGCCGAATTTCGGCGTTTGCGATCGCAATTTTGCTAAGTGGTATGTATGAAGGCAAATCAGCGTGCAAAATAAGGAATCGCACCCCCTGGAGTTAGAATAGTAATTTTTACCCCTATACTATCCAACACTTACCCTACTGTTGCACCCCCTGGAGTTAGAATAGTAATTTTTACCCCTATACTATCCAACACTTACCCTACTGTTGCACCCCCTGGAGTTAGGATAGCAATTTTTACCCCTATACTATCCAACACTTACCCTACTGTTGCACCCCCTGGAGTTAGAATAGCAATTTTTACCCCTATACTATCCAACACTTACCCTACTGTTGCACCCCCTGGAGTTAGAATAGTAATTCTTACCCCTATACTATCCAACACTTACCCTACTGTTGCACCCCCTGGAGTTAGAATAGTAATTTTTACCCCTATACTATCCAACACTTACCCTACTGTTGCACCCCCTGGAGTTAGAATAGTAATTTTTACCCCAATACTATCCAACACTTACCCTACTGTTGCACCCCCTGGAGTTAGAATAGTAATTTTTACCCCTATACTATCCAACACTTACCCTACTGTTGCACCCCCTGGAGTTAGAAAAGTAATTTTTACCCCTATACTATCTAATACTTACCTTAAATGCAATTAAATATTATGCGTTGTAATGGTATGCGTTGTAATGGTAGTTTTTAAAAATGCGTTGTAGTGTCATGCGTTGTAAGTGTAGTGCGTTGTAATGGATTATGCGTTGTAAAAAATGCGTTGTAAGTGCATGCGTTGTAAAAGTGTGCGTTGTAACGTCATACATCCTGTAAGAAGCACCTAAAAAGTGCAATTTGGCATTAAGGAATCACAAATTACCACCAACTACAGGTTGGTGGTAATTTGCGATTTCTTTCTAAAATGCATATTTTTGCATATTTCAAAGTGGCATGTGGCGCACACACATGCCCTTAGGGCATGTATGTGCGCCACATGTGCACCCTTGCTCATTTCAGGGGTGCAACAGGGTGTCCTTTTGACACCCTGGCACACTTGAAATTGCATTCTCAATTTGCGATTCTCTAATTGAGAATCGCAAATTGAGAATGTCTTCTCATTCATTCCTATGGGCCTCTAGGCCCATAGGAATGAATGGGGAGGTATTCCTTAATTGCGAATTGCAATTTGCAATTCACAATTAAGGAATATGTAGGATTCGCAAAATTATTTGCAAATCCTACATACATAGCATTTTGCGATTCTCAAATAGCGATTCTCTAAAAATCGCTATTTGAAAATCGCAAAACCAAAGTTTCATACATATGGCCCATGGTAACCAAACTTAAATAGACATGGGCGAATTTTTCAATTAAATTAATGTAATCCAACTGTAAAAAGATCTGCAAACAAGTTAACAACAAATTCTTGTCATAAGCAGTGCTCTCCCCATATAGCTTTACATTCAATTTAGAATTTCCGTTCTCTCCCCATCTTATGAGTGACTATCTAGAATAAAATCTTCTGGGTTTCTAAAGTACTAAAGTGCTAAAGTGCAAAAGACGACCTGGCTTAAGTTTCAATAGCAGCTAAGTATTTCCAAGTCACAGTAAACTTTTTAGTTGCCCCTACGTGCATTGCATAAGCTTCTTCAAAGGTCCTGGTATGCTTCATCTTGTTTAACCATTTCTCACATGAAGGCGCTTCTGTCAATCTCCAATCTTGTAGAACTATGGAGCGAGCGACAAGAGTCGAGATAGCTAAAAAATGTCCCCTCTGATTTTGACAAATTAGCCTCCCAGCTCGTTATACCAAAGAGGGCTGCCTCCGCTGTTGGGTCAAGTGATTTCTGGAATGCCTGACTTATGGCCACAAAAATCCTATGCCAAAACACCCCTCGTTTTGAACAGGTGAAAAATGTATCTCTCCATCCTCCTTCACCTTCAGCCAAACAGCGAAAACACCTATTCTCCACCTCAGGACAGATTTTATTCAACACCTTGGGGGTAAAGTAAGCCAACCAACGGGACAAAAACGCCATTCTTTTAAAATTGGCAGCTCTTAAGGCCCTACTACCTGTTAGGGATAAGGCCTGCCACTCCAAACTAGAGAAGGAACATTGGGTCTCCTGGGGTAATTTCTCAAAAAACCTCTCGACCAATGGCGATTCGCTTTGGGAGCGCAGCAGCAGATACCAGTTGCCCACCCCTCTAACGTTGACAATAAATAACGCAGTCGTCAATTTAGTTGGAACACCACAAGATAGAAGACTAGTTTTGTTCATAAAATTTACAATTTGTAAATATTCAAAAAAGACAGGCTTAATGCGATCACGACATCTGATTACTTCCTGCCAAGTAATCACTCTTTCCTGAAGAATAAAATGCCCCAATACTTCCAAACCACAATCCGTCCAAATTTTAAGATGACTGGAGTGGATATGCAGGCCCAAACTTTTACATTCGCTTAACTTTAATGCGTGAAGCCCAGAAAAGCCACTTTGTTTAACAAATAACTGTATTCTGCTAGAAAATTCCAGGAGAGTTTTATATCAAGTTTTTTGGGGGCGTTTTGGAATTTTAAGGAATGTTGGGATATGTGAGCCAGCTTCTTGTATCATCCTGTCCAAAAAGAAATTACCAAATCGCCCTGTGCAGGACAATAAACATGCTGTTAAATCCAAAATCGCTGACTCGTACTATGTTCTAATGAGCGGTAAAGCCAGCCCTCCTAGATTTGTATTGAGTTGTAACACTGGAAGTTTGACTCTGGAAGCCTTCTTACTCCATACAAATGACCTAATTGTGGATTCAAGCCCTCTAAAGTAGCTGGTATTAATCTTAATAGGTATGTTAAAGAATAGAAAAATTAAAAGAGGAAGTATAGACATTTTAATAAGTGCGACACGTCCAATCAAGGTTAGTGGAAGGCGTGACTAATTTTCCAATAGTTTCACAATTTTTCTACTTGTTGCCTCGTAGTTCAATTTAAATAGCTGCCCATGTTGACCCGTAACAAAGATCCCCAGATACCGTATTGGATCTGATCTAAGGGCCTGCTGTTTTAAATTTGCTGGTAGAAAAATCATACCTGTATTCAGCGTGAAAATCTCGGTTTTGTGTTGGTTGATTTTATAGCCCCCAATAAGTTCAAATTGGCTAAATTCGGCTAAGGTCCGGTTTAAATTCTGCCTTTCGGGGCTGAGATATAAAATCGCATCATCAGCAAACAGTTTTAGTTTTGCCATACCCTGAATTGGGGCTTGGATATCCCGTATTAGGTCTGATTTTAATAGCCAGAGGTTCTATAAAGAACGTGAATAATAGGGGTGAAAGCGGACACCCTTGTCTGGTCCCTCGATTGATGTCTACTGACCCTACTTGGGTTGCATTAATTACCAGCTGAGCCTGGGCCTCCTGATAGATGGTCCGAAGCATACTAATAACTTGAGACGGAATGCCAAACCTGACTAGACCAAAGAATAGGGCGTCCCAGTTAACCAAATCAAACACTTTTTCAGCGTCAACTATCATAATACAAGCCGGCGTCTTGTTGATATTAAAATAATCAAGCTCTTGAATCAAAAACCCTGTATAGGATGACATAGTCCTTCCAGCTACAAACCCCGACTGGTCATCATGAATCACTTCCTGGGCTAGTGGAGTGAAACACTCTGCCCATACCTTCATCAAAATCTAGTAATCAGCGTTCAACAGACTGATTGGTCTATATGAATTAACATTATTGGGGTTCTTGTCCTTTTCCACAAAACTCACCATATTCGCCCTCTTGAACTGGGGGGTGACTATACCTTCAAGCTTTACATAATTAAACCGTTTCAACAAAAAAGGGATCAGCTCATTAGCAAATACTTTATAAAATTCAATAGGCAGTCCGTCTTCGCCACAAGCTTTCGCTCCAGCAATAGATTTTAAGACTGCCAAAATCTCTGCCGGAAGTATATCCCGTTGCACTTGTTCAACTAAGCTGTTGGATAGCTTTAGAAATTCCACCCCTGCAAAATATTCATCTAACACTTCCTGGCTAATCATGTATTTAGTGGTATAGAGCAGTTGATAGTGTTCAACAAAGACACGAGCGGTCCCTTCCCTAACATTCACTGGAAAACTTGTCTTACCTCCATGATAAGGGCTGATTCTTGTCGTGTCTTAGTGGACCACGCAAGAAGTTTTCCCACCATCTGACTTTCCTCATAGACCCGTTGTTGATAGGACCATGAGCTATTAATTTCCTCTACAATAAAATAATCCCTCAATGCCCTATTTGCTTTTTCCCACTAAAGGGGAGTTTCGCAGACTTGAGGTATTCTCCAGGGCTAGCTGTAATTCTGCAATTTTCATGCATCGACTTTTCGCCTGTGCTGCTGAAACGGCAATCATTTGTCCACGAACTGCCGCCTTGAATCCACCCCATACTGAGAAAAGTTCAGCTGACCCCTCATTCTTTTAAAGAAATCAAGTATCCACTCTTTGAATCCTTCTACCCATTGAAGATCTTGAGGAAGGAGGCGGTCCATCTGTCACCTGGACCTCCTCCTCCCAAATCCTCGATTTCTAGTTTCACTCTGACATAAGAGTGGTCCAAGAAAGCATTCACACCAATTTCTGCTTCTGCGAGAGCTAGAGAGCGAGATGTTAAAAAAGAATCTATTTGTGAAGCTGTCTGAAAATGGCGAGGAAAGCAGCTTAACTCGTGAATACCCTGATGAACTTTTCTCCATGAGTCATTTAGCTGAAGATCTTGTATTAAAGCCTCAAAGACTTTTTTAAGTCTTTGGCTTCAGCTGTTTTTATTTTTGTTTGAGGTGTCTTCTCTTAGATCTTGAATGTAGTTAAAATCCCCACCCAGGAAAATCTGAGCAGGGGCCCCAATAAGAAGATCATGAAGCGTTAATAAAACAGAGGGATCGGCCATAACTGGACCATAGTAATTAATTAAATTCATTGTGCTCCCATTACTCCTTGCCATGACCCATATCCATCTTCCCTGGGGGTCTCTCTTTACTTGGACAAATTCCCAGGCCAGATCTTTACTAAAATAGATAGCTACCCCTCTCATCGCCACCCCAGCTGAGGCAAAAAAGGCTCTAGAAAACACCCCGGGATGAAAAGCCTAGATAGATTTGTTTTTAGGTGGGTTTCTTGAATGAAGAGGACTTGAGGCTTTAACATGGCGAGTCATCTTATAAGCCCCCAATATTTTTGCCTATTCAACATACCATTAGCATTTAACGATAAAATGCAACACCTTCTAGCTGAATTCATATTTCCGATATCTCAGAAAATATCTTTGGATCAGACTACTGTACCAAACATCTAAATCCTGTTTGCGTCTGCACTTTTTCCTTTCGCCTACGCGCTGCAGTAGCTGACATGTCAGAAAATATGTGATATTTAATAGACTCATTTATAGAGAATTGTCTTTGCTGTATTGCCTTTGCCAAAATTCTCTCTTAAACACAAAAGTTTAACAAAATTGTTTGTGGTATCTTTGAATTTGTCAGAAAGTGAGCGAGAACTCTGTGTGCCCTTGTAATTGTTAAATCTCCATTAAATTCTGAGAGAACCTTTTGTTTAATGAACGTATCGGCCCATTGGACAGTTTGAACCCCCTCGATCCCTTCAGGGACCCCCACTATTCGAAGATTCAATCTTCCGGAGTGATTCTCGAGTTCCTCGAGATTATTCTCAAGAAAAATTGTACTTTTCACCGCTTCATTCATCTTCAAACACATGTCGCTCATCTGGTCTTCTAGCAGCGCGATTCTTGTTTCCGCTTCCTGCAACCTGGCTGGGAAACAGGCCACTGCTTCTTCAATTTTACCAAGACGCTGGTGAAGGGAGGCAATCTTGAATTCTTTTGAGTTTTTTAATCTCCCTAATCTCTTCCAGGATAAGATTCAACATATCCTTTATCTCCATCTGTTGCGTAATGTTCCATTCTGTCGAGGGATTCCAACTGTCCTTTTGCATTAGGCTTTTGATTTCCGGTTGGTAAACCCTCCATCTCCTGACAAGTTTCACCCGACAGCTCCCCCTGTGTTTGAGGCTGGAGTAGAGTCTGTGGCTGCAGCTGATTTTGAGCCTCTACTGATGACATTCTTGTACCTTTGGGCAATACCAACGCTAACTGGGTCTGATTCTGCGCCGTACATGCTGTTAAAGCTAGCGATGCTGCTTGATCGTTAAAAAAAATTGCCCTGGTTTTGCGCTGCTGTGCGACCCTTTGAGGGAGAAGATGGAGCTTGTCCAAACATTTGAGCTCGTGGTGGGGATGACAGGGCCAGTGATGCAACCTTTAGCAATTCTCCTGAGGAAAGTCCTTAGCGCCTTTCAGTTCCTTCTTGTGACTCCCACTTATTGGGACATCTTGTTGTTCCCTTACTGACAAAGGTGTTATCTCTGTGGATTTTTCCACCTCAACTGTTTCTCTATCTAGCTGTACCGGAGACAAGTGCTGTTCTTCTTCTGAGCTTTCAAAGCTAGAGTTTAAGCTGGGGAGATTTGTGCTGTGTTCAGTTCTAGCTACTAATGCAGTGGCTTTTGCCTGAGCTAAGCAAGTTTTAGCTTTCAGACCGGCCGCAGAATCGATCTTAGCTGCATCATTTGACTGCTTCAGATGCCTTCCCGTCCTCCCCTCTACTTTCCAGGCGCGGTACACTAATATTCTTAAGTGCCTCCCTAACTGCACCAGACAATTCCCAGGTCTCAAAAGTCCTGTACACCACTTAGGATGTTCTCATCTTTTAAATACAACTTAGTCCATTCATCCTACCTCCTGGCTCCAGCCTCAGGCTCTGCACCCCCTTCACCTTTTCGCCTCTCCGACCTCCTTAGCCTGCAGCCTGCAGCCTGGATCCGTGCTGCAGGCTGGAAATTCGTGAAAGCTCCAGGCGTTTTCCCTGTTGCTTGACTCTCGGTACCATCTGCGCTTCATCCGCCAGCACCTCCTGCTGATTCAATGCCGGTCCGACAAAAAAGCAAACAGCTGCGGCAAAGTTCAAACGCCGCGCCTTTTCACCTGCCTCTGCCTGCAGCCTGCACCTCTACGACATCTTCAGGCGTGGTTCTCCGCAGCCATCCCCATATGTATTTAACATTGTCATAGGTATTTCTGTTACTTAGTTTTTAAAATCTAATATTTTCGGATTTTCTATTTACATATTTATCTTTTTATTTGTTTAAAACCCACAGCATCACCCATGGAATGCCCCTTTCCCTCAGTGACCTGCGTGAAAGTGGTACATATTTACAAGGCCATGAAAAGCCATGCAGAGTGGCTTTGCGTGGCCTTGTACATATGCTGTGGCACATTGCACCATTGGAGCGTCAAAAAAGTGGCACTCCAGCCACTTAAAAGTGCCACTAGAGGCCTCGTCAATGAGGCCCTCACTATATAGTCCTTTGAATTGAACTAGCTCCCAATATCTAAAATACTCTGTATGATATACCTTTTAGAGCTACATGCACTTGTATACATAAATGGTTTGTCTGCACAGTATATCAAATGTTACTCTAAAGTTTAATTAATCTATGGTTTGATGATATATGCATGTAGAACTTAAACCCTCACCTACCTTGAATAATATGAAATGCAGTTTACAATACTCTCACATAATCAAATCAAATACCTGGTACAAAGTCTCTAGAAGGAATGGAAAATTGTACTCCACAGATGAAAACCTAACATTAATTCAGTTGATTTAGACATGACACAATACTGCTTTTAAAGAAATGTCAAAAGCCATACAGACAGAGATTGTGGCACTCCAAAAAATAACAGCTCCACTGAAGAAATGTAGATGATACCACTAAAAGGATTAACCAGAGATGGTCATAGTACAATTTAGTCGTAAAACTGAGTAAGATGTAAGCAGATGAAAACCGACCATCGCAAGCAATATTCTTCAAGGTAAGTGCCTTTTTGATGACAATTTGTATCTCATGTTCAGCATACTTACACCCTGCTCATCTTTATTTGCTAAACCGCCATTTTCTGTAGAATTGGAAATGGAAAATCATTAATTTTGCTTTTTCTTGTGGCTATTGGCTTCATTCTTCTAATGCATAGCAATCTACAAACTCACGCAGGGCATAACAAATGTTGGCCTCACATCTGTTACCGAGCTCTTGACAGGACCTAGACACATGAATCAGCCTTTGATCTAGAGCACAAGATCACACTGTGATTCAACTGCTCGATCTCACACCTGGATAGCTTAGGCTCAGAGTTTTGTCTTGCTGCAGCAGTGTATGGCATTTATATTAGCGTGCTAATGCTTGCCGAAGCTGCTCTAGCAATCCATAACATGATGGGCAGCATAGGACTGTGCTTCGGGGCCAGCGTAGTAGTATGACGTGCTACACAAATTTTACCATAAAATACAGAGCAAAACGTTAGACCCCCACCACCCTCTTTCAAGAGGTGAAATAGCTGAAAATTAGAAACATACAAAGGTTTGCAGATTAAGGGCCTTATTTATGAGGCCCTTACGCCGCAGTTGCGTAACTTTTTGTGATGTTGCGGCAGTGTAAATAATGCGCCAAACTGCACCATATTTACAAAGTGACGCATCTAGGCAGATGCGTCACTTTGCAAACCCCTGTGCTACATTATACCTGCATCAGGTATAATGTATGCAGAGTGGGTGCTCCAGCGTAGAAAAGGCTCGTAGAAGTGCTGCAAATCCTTACGGCTTCTTGAAGTAGGCGTAAGTTGTGATGAAGGTTTTTTCACATGGGGCTTGCCCCATGTGAAATGACACATTGCTGGATATGCGCCTATTTCCAGACACACTCCAGCAGTGCGCCATTTTTGCGCCGACAGATAAGTCAGGATTCCTGATGTATCTGTCAGTCCTTGCGATATGAAGAGCTGTACAGTGAATATGGCGCATCCATGGTGTAGCAAGGAGGGCGCACTGAAAAGTGTTGCACCGCTATTTTACCTCAGCAATGCCACACTTTTCATAAATGAGGCCCCAAATGTCTAAGGTCTCAAAGATGGGACAATTCATTAACCATTAAGTTAGCCAAAAGCCACTCCCACCAAAGAGAAGCCAAAAATGGTTAGTATTCAGAGTTTTTCTCAGAGGGAAGAATGTTTTTCTTCTCTCACAAGCTTACGAATGTAACGGAACATAAGGCTTCTTATATATAAGTTGTAAACTATGCTGTATAACAACTTTTATTTATCTCTGAAAATATTTATTATTTCTTTCTGTAACCTGCTAAACATGTTACCTGTAATATGTAATCTTGTAAATACGTAACTCTCACTCTGAGTAACTGTAGTAGCCATAAGTTTGGCCTCCTACACCTTGTTACTCTAAACCTTCTCATGTAACACTCCTTGAGCCAATGCAAAGAGATCTGACACCTCTGGTAATGTATGCGCTACATGAAATAGCAGAAATTAATAAAATGAATATATACGAACGTCCACGCTGAAGTGCTTTTCGTTCCATGTAGGGTAATTAATTTACATATTTATCGAGAACAGACAGTAGAAGTTGGTCAAAAGAAAAGTATAGGATAGCCAGAACTGTAATTAATCCAAGTGCAATTCTCAGCAATTACAAATGCTGCATTGCAAAACAAAATTCATATTTTTGGGTTCGGTCTAAAGACTGCTCCGCCTGTCTCATTAGCTTCATTTAATCAAAACGTTGATAAATAAAAATGTATACATTAATAGAAGGGCTTTGTGTCAGTCCTCTGCATCTATTGATCTGTGCAACCATCATTCACATTTTGCTTCCACCGATCAGAGCATGTGGCAGAAGGCCAGCTCACATCAGCCATTGGCTCTCCTTCCCTGTGAGCGACAACATTGCTCCTTACCACATCTGCACGTCTTCCTAAAAAGAAATGCACTTCCGTGACATTGTTGATGGTTCAATACTTAACTGTCAATGTTTTTTTCTTTACATTCTGTATCACTTTTGTATGTTTTTTTTACTCATTTTTGCGTCTATAAACTGGGGGCATATTTATGAATACTGTGACGCAGGGCAGGGCAGCTCAGCAGGTCTCCTTGCTGCGCTGCCCTGGTTCACAGAGAAAGGGCAGGAATGTGCTGCTTTTAAGTTATACGGCAGATTCCTGTCCTTTCCCCCTCTGCTAGTAGCCTATCACCAACACAGGCACCCTGCACCATAGTGCAAGGGTGCCTGCAATTGCAAACAGGGTTGTTTTTTTTGCGGGAAGGGCCACCTTCCTATGCAAAAAAAATCCTTGGAGGCATATTCCTTTATCTATGTGTGCTGCATAAAGATATTACTCCTCGTTATGCCTCTCCTGGGAAGGCATATCCTTTCGGTGCATTCCCAGGTTTAATCAAACAAATATGATTCAAGTAGGGCTCACCTATGCGCAATTTAACCTATTATTTGGCAGATTTGTGCGAGATTGCATGCATCACAGAGTATGGAAGCTGCCGAACCTTCCCTGCAACACCAACTATATTTAGGACCACATTGTACCTGAAAATCTGTGATCACTGCCCATTGTATTTAACATACAAGATCAACAATTTCAACTGGATGTACAATCTATTTGCCCTCATTTTTAAGTGTCAAATTTCAATAAACATTCGAAACTACTTGATCAATTTGTCACATGATTCATGTATTCAACATATATTTTTTCAATTTATAAACGAACACCGTAATTAAATCTTAGTCAATCCTCAAATGATCTTTGGAGATAAACAAACAGTAAAGTAATTAAAAAATCTGTGACAAAATATTCATCTGTGTGTTCCAATTTTCAAAATTTCCATTGCCCAATGCATTTCGGGACAGGACGTCCCTTCTTCAGGGGCCACTGTATAAATCAAACATAACATGATCTGCTTTCAATACACATAACTTTACTAAAAAAACAACAAATGTTATCAAACATTACATATCACAACATAAAGCGAGGGGTCCTTCTCTACCAAAGGGACAGGACACCAGAAATAGACACTATTCCAAAAAGCAACCTCCCTTTGGGTTTCTTTAAAGCCTACACACCCACACTCCTTTCATGCCTGTTCAGTCAAATCACCAAAAGTTGAATAGAGACCAAAAGATTACCATACAATATGTTTCTATTTGATCAAATCCTTTAAAAAAAAACCTTGTATACACCAAAGATTATTCTTTAAAAACATATCTATCTTCATATATTACAAATCTTAAAACACAATTCATATAGAGAACATGGGAGAATCTCACAAACAATAAAATATCCTAGACCAAATGGGTCTGAAATCGCCCAACAAGTGAAAGGACAAATATTATAATCACTAATTCAACCCTTTGACAATTCTTTCACTCCTGGTAGAATCGGTGTAACTTGGATAACTTCAAAACACAAAGCGACGTGTTTCGGTGGTATAATCTGGTAAACCACCTTCTTCAGGCTTACAAATCTATTATGGTATCTCCCAACACAGTCATCTATGAAAACATAGCATAAAAACAGTTTTAGACTCTTTTCTTCATTTTTCATATACATATCTATATATCTATATATATATTCACTGAAAAAACCATAGGTTTCAGACATGTTATAGTTAGCGGAAATTTTACTGATAAAAAACCAATGAAATTCCCCCGTTATAGTTAGTGCAGGCAACTATAACTCACGCGACCGCAATCCTCTGCTGATGCTAATACTGTATTTAGACACTTATTTGCCCATGTCTTCTTCCATAAATTTTTAGCTATACATATATTACAAATATTTTTTTTTCATAAAGACACATATGTCATCAGCAGAAGATTGCGGTCGCGTGAGTTATAGTTGCCTGCACTAACTATAACGGGGGAATTTCATTGGTTTTTTATCAGTAAAATTTCCGCTAACTATAACATGTCTGAAACCTATGGTTTTTTCAGTGAATTTGCAAGGTTTTTTAAATGCTAATTCCTAACTATAACGTGTGTGAAACCTATGGTTTTTTCAGTGAATTTGTACGGTTTTTTAAATGCTAAGTTACTTTACGCCATTCGTGGCGTGCACGCCCACTTAACGCAGTTCGTTCCGTGCACGGTTTTTATCAACTATAATAAGCCCTGTACATTTGGTGGCCGTCGGCCACCAAAAGCACAGGGGGTGGGGTCAATGTGGATAGTGTTTTTTTTATTTCGATTTTATAATTTAATTATAATTTAATGCAAATTTTTTTTATGTCATTTTTTGTAAGCCTTTTTTTAATAATTTATGTACTATATCCTGCATTATGGAAAGGTTTTTTTTTTATGCATTTTTTTCCGTGCGCGTACGGTAAGCTGACGCTACGCGCTTGGAGAATACGCGTACGGTAAGCTGACGCTACGCGCTCTGGACGTAATTAGTGCAGCGCGCCTACGTGATACGTGCGTGCCGTACGCGTATACCCGGAAGCAACGTCGCGGTTACGCAGGGGCGTGTAATGCACATGCGCGATACGTGATACGTGCGTGCCGTACGCGTACACCCGGAAGCAACGTCGCGGTTACGCAGGGGCGTGTAATGCGCATGCGCGAAAGTGACGTAAGCGCTGCGTAAGCGCACCGTAAGCGTCACGTGCGCGCACGGTAGGTCATGTGACTTACAAAGAACACTTTTTATTGGTTGAAATTACTTTCACTTCCAGAAACTTCCCACACCACACCCATTCCCCTCATTACTGCTTGAAAGAACACTTTTCATTGGTTGAAACTACTTTCAGTTCCAGATTCTTCCCACACCACACCCATTCCCCTCATTTCTGCTTGTGATTCTCTAGGAGCAGGAGCTGGATTGACATTGGGATACAATGGCAGAACCGCAGGGCTCTTCTGAGAGTGAGGCCAGCAGCACCACCATGATCCAGAGAAGGAGGAAACAAAAGACTTCTTTTGTATGGGAGTATTTCACTTTTCCAGAGGGGGAGAAAAAGGTGAATGCTCAATTGGTCACTTGCATACTTTGTGATCGTGTTTTATCAAGAGGAAATCCAAGGAAGAAATATTCCTTTGGAAATCACTCTATGACGAGACACCTTCAGGACAAACACCCAAGGACCTTTGCTCGACATACTGGAGAAAACTCTTCAGTAAGTCACCAGAGCCCAGCCTCAGATGCTCAGCCGAGTACATCATCGGCAGCTCAGCTGAGCCCTTCCTCTGTTGTTGGAGCATCACCTTCTTCTTTTCCTTTGGACATCAACCCTCGATTTGCGAGTGTTGAAATGAGGTGTACAAAATGTGGTGGTCTTATTGTTTTTGGGGAGGTCAGTCTTCCCCTTATTAACAATAAGATAGACCAGCATGTTTGTAGACGCTTATAATACTCCCATTCTTTCTTTCCTCCATCCCTGTATGAACCCAACGGCTCTTATAAGAGCCAACCTTACCTCACAAATTTTTTTATTTTTTTTTAAGCTTTCCTTTTTGCAAATTTTATTTTGCCGTGCGCGCACGGTACGCGTAATTCCGCGAATTTCGCGGAATTCCGCAGGTCACCGTGCACGTACGCTACGCGCATACGGCGATTTATCGAAATTTTTTTATTTTTTATTTTTGCCCTTGAGGGTCCTTCTGGGACCCCCTGACCAAGGCTAGGGGGTCAGGAACTGTCGAGCCTGCCCCCTTTTCACATTATCCACCTTTTTTATTCACCCCCCTGACAGTTCGAGAGAGAAAATGGCGGCCGCCGCTTCCTGGTTTTGACCGATTCGAATGTTTACTATGATCTAACAGCCAATCAGAATCGCGCTCGCGCACGGCACCGTACGCGTACCGTAAGCTTACCGTAAGCTTACCGTAAGCGCACGGTAAGCGCACCGTAAGCTGCCACAGATATATATATTGATTTAAAGGCTATTTTCTCAGGATCTACTGAACAGATTTACACCAAACCTACAAAAGGCACTTCCTTGACCTGAGGACTACCTCTCTGCCAAATTTCTAGTAATTCTGTTCAGCTGTTCGGGCTGTAGCCCTGTCTAAAGGTCCTATGGAAAAATGCATGGGAAAAACGCGTTTTGGGACCCCCCTTTTATCTCAGCCCCCGCTTGACGAATCCCCCCGAGACTTTCAGGGTAGGAGCGGAGCGTAGCGCCCCACCTATTTTGAGAAATTCGCGAGGATTCGTCAACCGGCGCCAAAGTTATTCAAAATAGAATGTTGAGGTTTTCCTATGGAAAAGGGGTCCTAACTATAACTACCTACTGGCGACCGCCAGTAGGTAATATAAATATATATATATGTATATATATATATATATATATATATATATATATATATATATATATATATATATATATATATATATATATATATATATATAACTTTTAATATATCATATTAACATTTAGCAGTACACAAAAAAACTTTGTAAAATAAATATAAAAACATTTACATTTAAATCAGTGGCTCTATCCACGGTGATTCACATTCAAATACAAACAACCTATTCAAACTGCATCACATTACGAACATAGTCTTCATAATTCTTGCACAATGGCCTTACCCACTATAATAAATGAGATGTCGGGGGAATCTACGTTCTCCCCAATGGGGTCTTCTCTCACATAAACCTCCAAATGTCAATAAGGATTATCTCCGACTATCTATAGGTGAGTAATGACACAAAGAGGTAAACACACTGATATTTATTATTAAACCTCTATCGGGTGGTAGTACTCTTAGCACATATTAAAGTTAATTTCTACCTTTTACACGTGTTCTTCTGTGCATTGTAAGCTGATTCAAAAAGTCTATTTCTAGGGATGGGCACCAATCTTCCCTACAATCCTGTGAACGGAGGAGTAATATAAAAAATACCAATAAAAGCAACAATTCATCCAATGTTAGGCGGTTTACTATCTCACTACCTCGATTATTAAAAACAAGGGTTTTCTACCTTTTATTAAAAGTTCTTTTTCATATGTCCCACTGGAGCTGTGGTCCAAACACAGTTGATTTCCTGTCTCCAAAAGGCTCCCCAATCACTGGTCCCTCATTAGTTGATGGGAGTCAAGAGCTAATCAGAACCGCCAATATCTGCATAAGAAAACGTAAAATATAAAGCACTAACCTTTCACTGGTCGAATTCACACCACAGTGGGTTACAAAAATTTTTATCACCGTGCTGTAGTTCAGGGACAACTTCGTTATCAACTATAGCCTTTAGTCCCCATTAACATTGCGTAAACTTCTTAGGATATATTTAATAAATAGAATCTTAGTACGAATGCCTAAATGTATTGGCAGACCACCAGTGCAAGTTTAAACGTGAGTCAACTTTTAAATACCTTCTCAATGTACACATGTTTTTGTTTTAGAAAAAGTGAAATATTATAAATATAGACTGGCACTAAATATGAACATATTAGGAACTGCCACTATATTGTCTTAGTAAGAGTGGCCTAAATACAAAATATATTTCCGATTAAAAAATGCAGGACCAAATTCGAATAATGTAAGGTTCCTTATGAACCCCTTTGAATGGCAATTACCTATGAAAAAACGAGGTGTTTGAAAAACCTTATTTGGCTGCTTGCCGAACGGAAAAAAGCCCCTCATTAAACAAAAGCTGATTCCGCCAAAAGAAAGGGACTAGAATGGGCGCAACCTGTGCTCCAAGTCTAGCGTGTTTGTATGTTGGAAAATTTGAGGAACATCACATTTACAGTGAGCTAGCACCCTTTTATGAAAATATCTGCGAATGGCATCGCTTTATCGATGACGTATTTTTTATATGGAATGGCCCAATGGAATTATTGGATGAATTCCTCAGTTGGTTAAACCTGGGGGACAATAATCTCAGATTTACTGCACATTGGAGCAAAGACAGTGTGGACTATTTGGATATTACCATTGGGGCAAAGGGTAAAAAACTGGCAGTTGAATTGTACACCAAACCTATGGATAAAAACATTTTACTCCACTACTCCAGTTTCCACCCTAAGTCCCAGAAGGATAATATACAATTTAGCCAATTTCTCCATCTTCGGAGAAATTGCACGGAAATGGATGATTTCTACAAACATTCTGAAGTTTTGAAAATAAACTGAACGAGAGAGGATACCCCAAAAGGCTTATATTCCACTCATTCAAAAGGGCCAGATTCTTTAATTGGGAAGCGATGTTTGAGGGCCCCAGAAATACCCAAAAGATGACCAAAATAGTATTTGTTAGCCAGTTCCATGATGTCCTCAATAAAATAAAAAATGCCATCAATAGACACTGGAACATACTAAATGAGGATGAAAATGTAAAATTAGAGAAACCACTGTTTGCATACAAAGAAATACTAATCTGAGGAACCAACTTGTTCATAGATACAGGGAGGAACCAGTTAATAAACAGAGAACGATTGACAATTCATTAGTGAGAGGTAACACCAGATGTGGCAATTGCTTTCTGTGTTCACAATGTATAGTGGCAAAAGAACTGAAGCGCAATGGCAGAACCATAGTGGTGCATACTTTAAACAACTGCCGTAGCAAAAATGTTATCTATCTACTTAGATGCCCCTGTGGTTTCGCCTACGTGGGGGAAACTGGTCAAGAATTGAGGATACGTTTATTAGAACACAGATCTGCCATGAAAACTAAGAAATTGAACGCGCCTCTGTTGGGACACTTTCTAGAAAAGGGACACAAGGAAACAAATTTTGAGTGGTTCATTTTAGACAAGGTTACCATGAACAAAAGAGGGGGCAACATGGAAGATAAAAGGAAAGCAAGAGAGCAGTGGTATATCTCAATTTTAAACACCATTAGACAAGGACTTAATTCGCGCGAGGAATGGGAAAAATGAATAAGATAAAATGATTCCTCTTAACAAAAAGGTATATGGATCTTCATTTCCTTGCGTTTTTCTTTATACATGAAGCATCAATATTAATTAGAGTATTCATGAACAAAAAGCAATGAGTAGTCGTATTGGGCCATTACTAATATTTTTAGTTTATTAACTTTTTGTCCAAACTATTAGGCCATAGGGTTTTTTTATAGGCAATATATAATAATTTGCTACTTAGATCCTAAGTATTAGGACCATAATGAATCGTTTCGGCATCTTAATCCTGTTATAAGATCTATAACGGGTCAAATAGAATACAATGTATCTAAACGAGACTGTAACGTTGATACCCAGTTCATTTATAGTGGGGTAATAGTGGCTTGTAGTGTACATGCTTTTATTTTTTGAACCGCGTTGATTAAAACTATTCCACATATATTATTAACATAAGGGTATTTGATTGTAGTTCTTTGAAATATAGATTGATATATACAATCCTAAGAGATGTGAGGTTAGAATCCTCTTCCAAAGTGGATGCGGAAAAAAAATGTGTTTAACATATATAGTCCGTTTTCTATTATTAAGTCCTCCCACTTTGCAAGAGACAGGAAAGAGGGAAAACGTCTGTGAGACCCGTTTAATATGGCGGTGGCCGGGGATGGGTTTAGTCCTCTTTCTACAGCTATGTGCTATTCATTTAGCGGGAAGCCAGCTATACTTAAAGGCTGCCCGGTAGGTGTGGCAGTAACGATTGTACACTACGAGCGATTTTGGAGCCCGCTAGGAGACTCTTCAGTCCCAGTAAGAGACTGTTAATATGGAGAAATTGAGTTTTAGATGTAGCGTATCCTTACAATTAAACTGACACATTTGTTTAATGAGGGTTTTTTTTCCGTTCGGCAAACAGCTGAATGAGGTTTTTCCAACACCTCGTTTTTTCATAGATAATTGCCATTCAAAAGGGTTCATAACATAAGGAACCTTACATTTTTCGGATTTGGTCCTGCAAGTTTTTAATCGGAAATATATTTTGTATCTATGCCACCCGTACTAAGACAATATAGTGGCGGTTCCTAATAGGTTCATATTTAGTGCCAGTCTATATGTATAATATTTCACTTTTAAAAAAAAAAGAACATGTGTGCATTGAGAAGGTATCTAAAAGTTGACTCACGTTTAAACTTGCACTGGTGGTCTGCCAATACATTTAGGCATTCATTCATATTAAGATTCTATTTATTAAATATTTCCTAAGAGGTTTATGCAATGTTAATGGGGACTAAAGGGTATAGTTGATAACGTACTTGTCCCTGAACTACAGCACAGTGATAACATTTTTTGTAACCCACTGTGGTGTGAATTCGACCAGTGCGAGGTTAGCACTTTATATTTTACTTTTTCTTATGTAGATATTGGCAGTTCTGATTAGTCCTTGACTCCCATCAACTAATGAGGGATCAGTGATTGGGGAGCCTTTTCGAGACAAGAAATCAACGGTGTTTGGACCACAGCTCCATTGACAATATTAAAAAGAATTTTTAATAAAAGGTAGAAAACCCTTGTTTTTAATGATCGAGGTAGTGAGATAGTAAACCACCTAACATTGCACGAATTGTTGCATTTATTGGTATTTTTTATATTACTCCTCCGTTCACAGGATTGTAGGGAAGTGTAGTGGAGACTGGGTTTTATGTGCACACATTGCTATGTTAGAATAAGCGCTTTAGAAGTTAAACGCCATCTTGCCAGCTTTTTGCACACGACACTACAGGTAGCTGTTATTACAAGTAAAACTGCTTGCTTGCTTTTTCTTCACATGAGAACGGTCTGTTGTTCACATCCCTAGACGTGCACAGCGACCTTAGTCTGAACACTGTGTGCAGAAGCCGACAAGGTCAAATACCAATGTATGCTGTTGAATTCAGGTTGATCGGCCCACACTCTAGACACAACAAGCACACAGCTGCAAATATCTGAAACTCGGGTGCCGTTAATATTGCACTTGCATGCATGATTCAAGCACTTGGAGAAAACCTTTCCAGACACAGAGAGCAGAGCTGATCCTGTGATGTGATTCACCTAAGCTGATCTTTGAGGTATGGGGTTCCCCATTCAAACCTAGAGACATTCTATTAGTTTATAAAACTAGTTTACTAGCCAAGGCAGGGTGGTTCACAAGGTATTATAGGATCTGTTTTCCATTATCATTTTTAATATGATTTCTCCCTTCATTTTCTATGGAATTGTAGCAATGCTGATGGTTTTATTTCTAATCATTTGTCAACTTATGTTAGCCAAAGTACTGCACCTTAGAGAACGTAGTTAAAAATAAACATTTTAAACTTTTCCGTGTCTCTGATTACTCTTGTTGTGGACTGATATGAGAATAATAACAAACAGGTGTTTCTGATTCCCACCATTCCTGAGAGTACTCTAAGTCGCTTGTTCTAGGTTGTCTAATCATTGGTAGCTTCGAGATGATACGGAGAACGAATGAGACACTGATGCTAGTCGGATAGGGGTTCTGGGTACTGAGGGGAGTTTTTTGGTACACCACAATTCACTGAGGTCCTTGTTTCCTGCGCATAGTTCTGTGCATGAGCAGAATCCCGGCAACAGAAGATTGGTGCCCATCCCTACAGATATCGTTTTTAATCAGCTTACAATGTACAGAAGAACACATGTAAAAGGTAGAAATTAACTTTAATACGTGCTAAGAGTACTACCACCCGATAGAGGTTTAATAATAAATATCAGTGTGTCCTCCTCTTTGTGTCAATACTCACCTATACGTAGTCGGAGATAATCCTTATTGACATTTGGAGGTTTACGTGAGAGAAGACCCCATTGGGGAGAATGTAGATTCCCCCGACATCCCATTTATTATAGTGGGTAAGGCCATTATGCAAGAATTCTGAAGAGTATGTTCGTAGTGTGATGCAGTTTGAATAGGTTGCTTGTATTTGAATGTGAATCACCATTAATAGAGCCAATGATTTAAATATAAATGTTTTTATATTTATTTTACAAAGTTTTTTTTGTGTACTGCTAAATGTTAATATGATATATTAAATGCTATATATATATATATATATATATATATATATATATATTCAAAAACAATGGTGTCCCGTTTGAAGAAGCACTCGGACAAGTGAGAAAGGTTACCAGCCTTTAATCAGAAGTACGGACCATTTGTAATCCGCTGGTGCATGAAACAGCCTGCCGTCGTAGCCGACGCGTTTCGAGTATTCTCTTCTTCTAGGGCTTTTCACGGAAGGTGTGTGCATAGCGCTCCTCTTCCGATATTCAAATGTTCACCCTGAGTAGGGTTGCTTAGGCAATTATCAGCATTCTGGGAGTGGGAGCGCCCAACGGCACCCTGGGAATTTGAGTGCTTCATTTTAAAAGGAGAAATCTCATGCACAATTACTGTTGAGATAAAGCCTGACATGGCCCCCAGTGGAAAGAAAAGTCCTTAATCTTGCCTCACTTTCCCGCATTGTGGTTAGTACATCTTGTCCACGCGGCCCCCTCTGTATAATGGGGTGGTGCCTCTTCGCGACTGGGCAGCCGCCTATAGCTTCAAAAACAATGGTGTCCCGTTTGAAGAAGCACTCGGACAAGTGAGAAAGGTTACCAGCCTTTAATCAGAAGTACGGACCATTTGTAATCCGCTGGTGCATGAAACAGCCTGCCGTCGTAGCCGACGCGTTTCGAGTATTCTCTTCTTCTAGGGCTTTTCACGGAAGGTGTGTGCATAGCGCTCCTCTTCCGATATTCAAATGTTCACCCTGAGTAGGGTTGCTTAGGCAATTATCAGCATTCTGGGAGTGGGAGCGCCCAACGGCACCCTGGGAATTTGAGTGCTTCATTTTAAAAGGAGAAATCTCATGCACAATTACTGTTGAGATAAAGCCTGACATGGCCCCCAGTGGAAAGAAAAGTCCTTAATCTTGCCTCACTTTCCCGCATTGTGGTTAGTACATCTTGTCCACGCGGCCCCCTCTGTATAATGGGGTGGTGCCTCTTCGCGACTGGGCAGCCGCCTATAGCTTCAAAAACAATGGTGTCCCGTTTGAAGAAGCACTCGGACAAGTGAGAAAGGTTACCAGCCTTTAATCAGAAGTACGGACCATTTGTAATCCGCTGGTGCATGAAACAGCCTGCCGTCGTAGCCGACGCGTTTCGAGTATTCTCTTCTTCTAGGGCTTTTCACGGAAGGTGTGTGCATAGCGCTCCTCTTCCGATATTCAAATGTTCACCCTGAGTAGGGTTGCTTAGGCAATTATCAGCATTCTGGGAGTGGGAGCGCCCAACGGCACCCTGGGAATTTGAGTGCTTCATTTTAAAAGGAGAAATCTCATGCACAATTACTGTTGAGATAAAGCCTGACATGGCCCCCAGTGGAAAGAAAAGTCCTTAATCTTGCCTCACTTTCCCGCATTGTGGTTAGTACATCTTGTCCACGCGGCCCCCTCTGTATAATGGGGTGGTGCCTCTTCGCGACTGGGCAGCCGCCTATAGCTTCAAAAACAATGGTGTCCCGTTTGAAGAAGCACTCGGACAAGTGAGAAAGGTTACCAGCCTTTAATCAGAAGTACGGACCATTTGTAATCCGCTGGTGCATGAAACAGCCTGCCGTCGTAGCCGACGCGTTTCGAGTATTCTCTTCTTCTAGGGCTTTTCACGGAAGGTGTGTGCATAGCGCTCCTCTTCCGATATTCAAATGTTCACCCTGAGTAGGGTTGCTTAGGCAATTATCAGCATTCTGGGAGTGGGAGCGCCCAACGGCACCCTGGGAATTTGAGTGCTTCATTTTAAAAGGAGAAATCTCATGCACAATTACTGTTGAGATAAAGCCTGACATGGCCCCCAGTGGAAAGAAAAGTCCTTAATCTTGCCTCACTTTCCCGCATTGTGGTTAGTACATCTTGTCCACGCGGCCCCCTCTGTATAATGGGGTGGTGCCTCTTCGCGACTGGGCAGCCGCCTATAGCTTCAAAAACAATGGTGTCCCGTTTGAAGAAGCACTCGGACAAGTGAGAAAGGTTACCAGCCTTTAATCAGAAGTACGGACCATTTGTAATCCGCTGGTGCATGAAACAGCCTGCCGTCGTAGCCGACGCGTTTCGAGTATTCTCTTCTTCTAGGGCTTTTCACGGAAGGTGTGTGCATAGCGCTCCTCTTCCGATATTCAAATGTTCACCCTGAGTAGGGTTGCTTAGGCAATTATCAGCATTCTGGGAGTGGGAGCGCCCAACGGCACCCTGGGAATTTGAGTGCTTCATTTTAAAAGGAGAAATCTCATGCACAATTACTGTTGAGATAAAGCCTGACATGGCCCCCAGTGGAAAGAAAAGTCCTTAATCTTCCCTCACTTTCCCGCATTGTGGTTAGTACATCTTGTCCACGCGGCCCCCTCTGTATAATGGGGTGGTGCCTCTTCGCGACTGGGCAGCCGCCTATAGCTTCAAAAACAATGGTGTCCCGTTTGAAGAAGCACTCGGACAAGTGAGAAAGGTTACCAGCCTTTAATCAGAAGTACGGACCATTTGTAATCCGCTGGTGCATGAAACAGCCTGCCGTCGTAGCCGACGCGTTTCGAGTATTCTCTTCTTCTAGGGCTTTTCACGGAAGGTGTGTGCATAGCGCTCCTCTTCCGATATTCAAATGTTCACCCTGAGTAGGGTTGCTTAGGCAATTATCAGCATTCTGGGAGTGGGAGCGCCCAACGGCACCCTGGGAATTTGAGTGCTTCATTTTAAAAGGAGAAATCTCATGCACAATTACTGTTGAGATAAAGCCTGACATGGCCCCCAGTGGAAAGAAAAGTCCTTAATCTTGCCTCACTTTCCCGCATTGTGGTTAGTACATCTTGTCCACGCGGCCCCCTCTGTATAATGGGGTGGTGCCTCTTCGCGACTGGGCAGCCGCCTATAGCTTCAAAAACAATGGTGTCCCGTTTGAAGAAGCACTCGGACAAGTGAGAAAGGTTACCAGCCTTTAATCAGAAGTACGGACCATTTGTAATCCGCTGGTGCATGAAACAGCCTGCCGTCGTAGCCGACGCGTTTCGAGTATTCTCTTCTTCTAGGGCTTTTCACGGAAGGTGTGTGCATAGCGCTCCTCTTCCGATATTCAAATGTTCACCCTGAGTAGGGTTGCTTAGGCAATTATCAGCATTCTGGGAGTGGGAGCGCCCAACGGCACCCTGGGAATTTGAGTGCTTCATTTTAAAAGGAGAAATCTCATGCACAATTACTGTTGAGATAAAGCCTGACATGGCCCCCAGTGGAAAGAAAAGTCCTTAATCTTGCCTCACTTTCCCGCATTGTGGTTAGTACATCTTGTCCACGCGGCCCCCTCTGTATAATGGGGTGGTGCCTCTTCGCGACTGGGCAGCCGCCTATAGCTTCAAAAACAATGGTGTCCCGTTTGAAGAAGCACTCGGACAAGTGAGAAAGGTTACCAGCCTTTAATCAGAAGTACGGACCATTTGTAATCCGCTGGTGCATGAAACAGCCTGCCGTCGTAGCCGACGCGTTTCGAGTATTCTCTTCTTCTAGGGCTTTTCACGGAAGGTGTGTGCATAGCGCTCCTCTTCCGATATTCAAATGTTCACCCTGAGTAGGGTTGCTTAGGCAATTATCAGCATTCTGGGAGTGGGAGCGCCCAACGGCACCCTGGGAATTTGAGTGCTTCATTTTAAAAGGAGAAATCTCATGCACAATTACTGTTGAGATAAAGCCTGACATGGCCCCCAGTGGAAAGAAAAGTCCTTAATCTTGCCTCACTTTCCCGCATTGTGGTTAGTACATCTTGTCCACGCGGCCCCCTCTGTATAATGGGGTGGTGCCTCTTCGCGACTGGGCAGCCGCCTATAGCTTCAAAAACAATGGTGTCCCGTTTGAAGAAGCACTCGGACAAGTGAGAAAGGTTACCAGCCTTTAATCAGAAGTACGGACCATTTGTAATCCGCTGGTGCATGAAACAGCCTGCCGTCGTAGCCGACGCGTTTCGAGTATTCTCTTCTTCTAGGGCTTTTCACGGAAGGTGTGTGCATAGCGCTCCTCTTCCGATATTCAAATGTTCACCCTGAGTAGGGTTGCTTAGGCAATTATCAGCATTCTGGGAGTGGGAGCGCCCAACGGCACCCTGGGAATTTGAGTGCTTCATTTTAAAAGGAGAAATCTCATGCACAATTACTGTTGAGATAAAGCCTGACATGGCCCCCAGTGGAAAGAAAAGTCCTTAATCTTGCCTCACTTTCCCGCATTGTGGTTAGTACATCTTGTCCACGCGGCCCCCTCTGTATAATGGGGTGGTGCCTCTTCGCGACTGGGCAGCCGCCTATAGCTTCAAAAACAATGGTGTCCCGTTTGAAGAAGCACTCGGACAAGTGAGAAAGGTTACCAGCCTTTAATCAGAAGTACGGACCATTTGTAATCCGCTGGTGCATGAAACAGCCTGCCGTCGTAGCCGACGCGTTTCGAGTATTCTCTTCTTCTAGGGCTTTTCACGGAAGGTGTGTGCATAGCGCTCCTCTTCCGATATTCAAATGTTCACCCTGAGTAGGGTTGCTTAGGCAATTATCAGCATTCTATATATATCACCTACTAGCGGTCGCCAGTAGGTAGTTATAGTTAGGACCTATTTTCCATAGGAAATCTGCAACATTCTATTCCCAATAAGTCTGGCGCCGGTTGACAAATCCTTGCGAAATTTTCCAAACTTTTGGCCAGCTCCGCTCCGCTCCTACCCTGAAAGTTTTGTGGTGATTCGTCAAGCGGGGACCAAGAAAAAAGGGGGTCCCAAAACGCGTTTTCCCCATGCAATTTCCCATAGGATCTGTTGTCGCAGCTACAGCCCGAACCGCTGAACGGAATGACACCAAATTTGGCAAAGAGGTAGTCCTCAGTGCAGACTCATGCATAAATGGTGTGAATCCGTTCAGTAGTTCCTGAGAAAATGAGAGTTAAAAGTACATAAATATCTATGGCCGGGGAGGATCCGCGAACCCTACCCGCACTGTAAGCGCACCCTCCCAGATCCGAGCACGCACCCTCCCGATCGCGCGCTGAATGCTAATTGGCTGTCGAGTGTCTGTCTACATTCGAAACCAGGAACTGTTGGCGGGCATTTTCTGCCTCGGTAGAAGCGAGGCTGAAGAAGCATGGGGAATAAGTGTGTAAAACATATAAAGGGGGCAGAGTGGAAATACTCTGACCCTCTAGAGGTGCTTAGGGGGTCCCAGAAGGACCCCCTGGGCCCCCCTTTTTAAAAACAAAAACGGTGAAATGCGCGCTCGGTGTGCGCATCCTATCGCGTTGGATGAACGGATTCTCTCACGGTGGGTTCGCGGATACAAGGGAAAAAAAATGAAATTTTGGGAGATAAAGATTAAGGTTAAGTGTTTTGTTCTTGAGTGGCTCTAAAAAGAGCCGTTGTGTTCATTCAGAGTTTTTGGTACTTATAAGTTAGTACCTATACAGAGTCTAAAGTTGTTGAGGAAGACTCTGTTTCCTTCATCAGTAAAGTGTACTCCATCTCTCCTATACATCTCTTGCATATGAAAGCGCAGATTGTTATTGTAAATGGACCCCATTCTGTAGTCTCGGAGAAAAGTAGAAACAGATTTATTCACATGTTTCCTAGCTTTCTCAATCTGTGGACAAAAATGATCGGACCAGTTCCATTTCTGCCTTTGGCATATGTTAGAATACACAAAGGCAGTTTTAGGGAAAAGTGAAATCAGTTCTGCAAAGGTGTCCTTCATAAGCATTTCCAGACCTACCCCAGTCAAAGTGCCTAGGTCATTGCCACCACAGTGCACTATTATGAGGTCAGGGTGTTGGATTTGCATGAAGGATTTCACCAATGGCATCAATTGGTGCCACTTTAACCCTCTCTGTCCAATCCATTTAATGTCTACATTTGGCAAACCTAGGTCTTTGTGAATGCCTTTGTTTTCTGCATACCTTTGGCTCCAGAAAATGTAGCTGTGTCCCACAATCCACACTCTAAGCATCTTGTAAGGAGGTCTGGATGCACTCAGATGGTCTCTGTAAATTAAATGGCAGTTTGGAAAGTAAGATGTTTCTAAAATGGTGGCTAAGATGCAGTTTTGAAAAAAGAAAAGAAATGATTGGTTGTTTGACAACCTTCTACACTGAAAGGTAGGGTGTATATTTCTGTTTTTTAAACGCATGAGTCTTATTGGTTAACAAAAACTGATTGTAAGGAACATTATATATGATAAGCTGATATGTTGAGAAGTCAAGCACACTTGCTGTCTTGATTAGCAACATTGTGTGTGCTGAACTTGTGACCTGTGTGCTCAGTACAGTGTTCCATGACCTGTTTCTATGGTAACGGGCGGAAGGATTGGGGGAAGGGTTGAAGTTTATGTCATTTGGAAAGGGTTAAAATGTGTAACCAATAGAAATGTGTGTTTGCTTTTGAATTTATGTGGGAAGGAATGTGATTTGATGTTTACATGTATATGTGTGGAAAATGAGAGGGAAACTTTGCCATTCTTTGGTTCTGCTGACAGGTGCACAGTGCAGAGATTCTGTATAAGAAAATCTGGTGTGTGACTGATATCTGGTGTGTGACTGATATACTTCTTAATCTACAAAACATCTTGAAAGGTGAGTTATTTAATTGTGAGGGGATGTATGTAGACTATTTTTATTGTAATCAGACTAATGTATTTCTTCTGCTAAAGTGTAGGGAGTACTTTTTTTTCTCTACAGTCTTATTGACAGTGTGTGTGCATGTAGAAACCATTCTGTGATAAGCATTTGTTTTTTTCATGTGTTTGTAGACAGATAACTATGCAGTTTTTATATTTTGGTAGAATTAGAAACCAGTCATTGTTTATGAATTTGTGAAATGAGTTATGTTTCTCCACTAAAATGTAGTACTCCTTGTAGATGAAGAAATGTGTTTTGGTATAGTGCAAGGGATAGTGTTGTTTGTCTAGAATCACACAGTGAGTCTGTGTGCATTTGGGAACCACTGTGAGAGAAGCATTTGGTAACATCGTGTATTTTCTGACAGATAACTCTTTACTTATGCGTTGATTAAATGAGTGAGGCTTTGACACAAAAGTGCAGTCCTGAAATATGTAGATTGTGTGCAGTTCTCTTACCACTTCTACTGTAGTGAATGAATTTTGGTAAACTCCTAGGGATAGTGGTGCTTGTCTAGAATCACACTGTGAGTCTGTGTGCATTTTGAAACCACTGTGAGAGAAGCATTTGGTAACATTGTGTATTTTCTGACAGATAACTCTTTTAAAACGTGTCATGTTGTCAAGTTTTAGTAGTATTAGAATCCAGCCCTTGCTTATGCGTTGATTAAATGAGTCAGGCTTTGACACAAAAGTGCACTCTTGAAATATGCACATTGTGTGCAGTTCCCTTACCACTTCCATAGTAGTAAATACGTTTTGGTAAACTCCTAGGGATAGTGGTTGTTGTCTAGAATCACACTGTGAGTCTGTGTGCATTTGGGAACCACTGTGAGAGAAGCATTTGGTAACATTGTGTATTTGCTGACAGATAACTGTTTTAAAACCTGTCATGTTGTGAAGTTGTAGTAGCATTAGAATCCAGTCTTTACTTATGCGTTGATTAAATGAGTGAGGCTTTGACACAAAAGTGCAGTCCTGAAATATGTAGATTGTGTGCAGTTCCCTTACCACTTCTACTGTAGTGAATGAGTTTTGGTAAACTGCTAGGGATAGTGGTGCTTGTCTAGAATCACACTGTGAGTCTGTGTGCATTTTGAAACCACTGTGAGAGAAGCATTTGGTAGCATTGTGTATTTTCTGACAGATAACTCTTTTAAAATGTGTCATGTTGTCAAGTTTTAGTAGTATTAGAATCCAGTATTTGCTTATGCGTTGATTAAATGAGTCAGGCTTTGACACAAAAGTGCAGTCTTGAAATATGTTCATTGTGTGCAGTTCCCTTACCACTTCCATAGTAGTGAATGTGTTTTGGTAAACTCCTAGGGATAGTGTTGTTTGTCCAGAACCACACTGTGAGTCTGTGTGCATTTGGGAACCACTGTGAGAGAAGTGTTTGGTAACATCGTGTATTTGCTGACAGATAACTATTTTAAAACCTGTCATGTTGTCAAGTTTTAGTAGCATTAGAAGCCAGTCTTTGCTTATGCATTGATTAAATGAGTCAGGCATTCATACTAAAGTGTAGTCGTGAAATATGTAGATTGCGTGCAGTTCCCTTACCACTTCCACTGTAGTGAATGAGTTTTGGTAAACTCCTAGGGATGGTAGTGCTTGTCTAGAATCACACTGTGAGTCTGTGTGCATTTGGGAACCACTGTGAGAGAAGTGTTTGGTAACATCGTGTATTTGCTGACAGATAACTGTTTTAAAACCTGTCATGTTGTCAAGTTTTAGTAGCATTAGAAGGTAGTCTTTGCTTATGCTTTGATTAAGTGAGTCAGGCATTGACACAAAAGTGCAGTCTTGAAATATGTACATTGTGTGCAGTTTCGTTAACACTTCCATAGTAGTGAATCAGTTTTGGTAAACTCCTAGGGATAGTGGTTGTTGTCTAGAATCACACTGTGAGTCTGTGTGCATTTGGGAACCACTGTGAGAGAAGCATTTGGTAACATTGTGTATTTGGTGGCAGATAACTGTTTTAAAACCTGTCATGTTGTCAAGTTTTAGTAGCATTAGCAGCCAGTCTTTGCTTATGCTTTGATTAAATGAGTCAGTCTTTGACAGAAAAGTGCAGTCCTGAAATATATAGATTGTGTGCAGTTCCCTTACCACTTCCACAGTAGTGAATGAGTTTTGGTAAACTTCTAGGGATAGTGGTTGTTGTCTAGAATCACACAGTGATTATGTGTGCATTTGGGAACCACTGTGAGAGAAGCATTTGGTAACATCGTGTATTTGGTGGCAGATAACTGTTTTAAAACCTGTCATGTTGTCAAGTTTTAGTAGCATTGGAAGGCAGTCTTTGCTTATGCTTTGATTAAGTGAGTCAGGCTTTGACACAAAAGTACAGTCCTGAAATATGTAGATTGTGTGCAGTTCCTTTGCCACTTCCACAGTAGTAAATGAGTTTTGGTAAACTTCTAGGGATAGTGGTTGTTGTCTAGAATTACACAGTGAGTCTGTGTGCATTAGGGAACCACTGTGAGAGAAGCATTTGGTAAGATCATGTATTTGGTGGCAGATAACTGTTTTAAAACCTGTCAAGTTGTCAAGTTTTAGTAGCATTAGAAGGCAGTCTTTGCTTATGCTTTGATTAAATGAGTCAGGCTGTCACTCCCTTTGCACTCTTCTAGTGACCCATTCAGTACCAAGTACTAATCCATTCCCTGCGCCAAAAGCCTACCACTTATAAATTCACCCAGGCAGTCTTTTTGCTGTACTCTAATCATTCAGTCAGTACTCAAGTACTCATGCAGTGAGCCAGGCCTTATCACATAGACTGTTTCAAACCCCTATCCACTATGCATGCACTCTTCTAACCACCTAAACATTTGTCTTTCAGACTTTCATTTCCCTAGACATTATCCATACCGTCCAGCAAACATCCTGTGACTCCCTTTGCACTCCTCTCGTGACCCATTCAGTACCAAGTACTAATCCATTCCCTGCGCCAAAAGCCTACCACTTATAAATTCACCCAGGCACTCTCCTTGCTGTAGTCTAATCATTCAGTCAGTACCCAAGTACTCATGCAGTGAGCCAGGCCTTAGCACATGGACTGCTTTAAATGCCTATCCAGTATGCATTCAGTCCTCTAATCAGCTACACAGTTGTCTTTCACACCTTCAATTCCCCAGTTAGTATTCATACACTTCTAGCAAACACCCTCTTACTCACCCAGTGTGTCTCCTTATAGTACTGTAATCATTCAGTCAGTTAGCATGTAGTCTTTTAGTGAGGTAGGCTTTAGGGCATGAACTGCTTCAAAGTAGTATGCACTATGCATGTAGTGTTTTAACCATCGTCACACTTGTGGTTCAGGGCTATAGTTTCTTAGTCAGTTTTTATATAAAATGTGTTTGTACAGTAATGGAATAGTGTAACTTTGAAAGTTATTAATATACATTTATTTGTGATTCTTTTTTACAGATACTGTTTTTCAACGTTAAAATAGAGAAATTATGCCAGAAAAAAAAAGAAAAAGAACAGAGACAGGAGGATTATTTGAAGAAACATCAACCACAAGTATTGAATGAACAAGAAAATGTGGCTAAAAGGAAAAAATCTTCTGGTAAGATCACGAAGCAATTTATTAAAAATTTTTGTAGGAGCAAACAGAATGTAGATAATGCTGGAACTTCTGAGAATTTTTCAAGTAAGAAAAAAATTCAAAATAAGAGGAAAAGTAAAAAAGCAAATGTTCAGTCAAAGGAGATAAAGTATGGTAAAAGAAGGCAAAATCAGTATAGGGAAATACGCAAAAAAATATTTTACAAGAGAGTAGTGCATAATTTGCAGAAAGATGTAAAGAAATATAAAAAGAGAGCTTTATTTTATAAAAAGAAGAAGCATATTGAAAGCATTGTGGAAAAGGCTTTTGAAGTAAAAAGGAAACTGTTTATTTTAGTGTTAAACAGAATTCGATCACTAGATAAACCAATATATGTAATGAAGGCCAAAAGTAGGAGGGAAAGAGTTATTAATAAAAAATCAAATTGTGTTTTTTTTTGGGAGAATGGAAACACAGTTCTAGTTCAGAGCCTTTTTTTAATGAAGAGATTTATTCACTGAGCGAAAAATTATTGTATGCAGTTGACACCAGTGGTAGAGGTTATGAGGTTAGTGACGGTTGTCCAATGGAGAAAGAGAAAATGGTTGAAAGAAATGCAGAAGAAGTGATAGCTGATGAAGTTTTAGGGAGACGTGCTAAAAACCCTGTGTACATTTGGGATTGCAGTAGTGTTTGCAGTGTACGACAGGAATCTATTGAAAAATTATGTAGTTTTTTACGAGCCTATACTAAAAAAAGTGTAAAACAAAAGATGAAGCTGTTGCAAGGACTAGACACTTGCAGAGTGAGAAAACATAGTGGTTTGCAAGGTCATTCTCTGGCTTGTCTTTCTAGGAAAGTTTGTCAAAGTGTTTTTTCACCATTTCAGAATGCTGCAGTACATCATACTCAAATGCGGAAGTTAGTGAGAAGGTTGTATTATGCAAAAAGTCCAGCACTAAAGTTAAGTGAGTTGAACAGTGCTCTTTTGCGTGGGTCAGTATCAGATGTGAAGCAGGTCTGTGAGGATATTGAGTTTTGTTACTTTGGGCCTCAGCAAGAGAGTGAAGAAACTGACACATTAGTAGAACAAAATGTTGAAGACAATGTATAACCCGTAATTACAGAAAAATTTGAGGATGAAATCACAAAGGTTAAGGTAATTTCAGGTGAAAGACCAAATGTTTCTTGTATTTGTTGTCGGCGAAGTCACTATAAAAATCAGACTAGGGGTGTTAATCTGTATTTTAAAAGTGAAATAGAAGATAATGATAAGTGGATGGAATTTGCAACTTATTTGTTGGTAGAGGATTGTTTTGATTTGGGATGTGAGCAGCGTATTTGCAAATATTGTTATAACAAATTAGATATGAATAAAATGCCTGCTAGAGCTGTTCATAATAATCTAGAGTTGGTTGCAATTCCTCCAGAGCTGATAGATTTAAATACGTATGAGTCTATTCTCATACAATGTGTTCACCCGTTTCAGGCTATTGTTCCTATGGAGCCCAAAACAAGTAAATTACCTCCATCAGAGTTGCAAAGAGGATTGAAAGGAAGAGTTGTGTATTTACCATTAGATTTAAGGAAAAATATTGAAACTATTGGTGTAGATCATGTAGAAAATGAGCCACTAGTCATTCTAGTTAATGGTGTTCCTGCTAAGAATAAGAAAATCTGGCAAGAGTTAGTGGATGTTAGAAAAGTGTAAAAGGCATCATTGTATCTGTTAAAAAATAATGAGTACTATAGAAATGTGTTTGTTGGAGAAGAAGAAATAGATTTAGCAGAAGATACTGAATCATTAAGTGGACAAATTGAAAAAGTGGACATGTCCAGATGTGAAGAGATCTATGAACATTACAGTGTACATCCACTTCATTCCAAAGAGGTGATGGGGAATACGATTGAGTTGTTTCAAATGAAAAAAGCAACAGGAAGTCCCATGAGTGTATGGGAAGAGAGCTTGGAAGCTCGTTGTTTCCCGCAGTTGTTTCCAACAGGAAAAGGTGGACGATATGATGAACGTCCTGTGCAGATTCCTGCATCTGAATATCGGACAACAAGATTATATGCAGAAGATCCAAGATTTCGTCAATGTATCCCTTATATGTTTCATCTTTTGTTTGAAAGTGACTTGTCTGGACTTTTATATGCAGTAAATCACATTTTAAAAACTGGACGGCATCTTCAAAATGTAACTGCAAAGGATTTTATGGATAAAGTGCATCAGAGAGATGATCATTTAGAATCTGAGTTGATTAATCTGATGGCATGTCAGCGTGGGACTAATGAATATTGCCACCGTTGACATGGAGAACTGAAATGTATGCTACGGAACTTGGGAACTCCTACATGGTCGTTACACTAAGCTGTGCTGAGTATGCTTGGGATGATTTACTTGAATTTCTTCGAGAGGCAAATTCCAATATAAAATATATTGAATACAAGACACCTGGAGAATTGTGCTTTTTGGATCCTGTCAATGTATGCAGATATTTCAATCATAGATTTGAAGCTATGATGTCTTTCATCTGCAATAAAAATAATCCTCCTCTTGGAGAAGTTGTGGATTTCTTTTGGAGAAAGGAGTATCAAGCAAGAGGTGCTCCTCACATACATATGTTGTTATGGGTCAAGGACGCCCCCAAATTTGGAACAGATTCAGATGAAACTGTTTTGTCTTTCATTGAAGATTATGCTACATGTGCTCTTCCCAATAGCAGAGAAGACAAAAACTTAAAACAACAAGTTTCATGATTTCAAAGCCACAGGTGTGGAAAATATTGTCCACGAAAGTACAAGTTAAAGGATAAGTTCTATACCAAATGTCGTTTTGGATTTCCACGTCCTGTATTATCCAAAGGAAGAGTGAACAGTTTTATGTCAGCTGTACGACATACCATCACAATAAAGTCTCAGAAAAACACCTACAACTGAAGAAGAAGCGAAGAATCAAAATACATAAATGACTACAATCCAGTTATTTTATCCATGTGGAATGCTAACATGGATATTCAGTATGTTGCGGACAATTCCATTGCTGTTGCTCGATATATAACGTCTTACATTACTAAATCAGAAAAGACTGAATTGAAAGAAATGTGGGAAGAGATTTCTCACGAGAAGACTCTAAGTAAGAAATTATACAGTTTCAGTTTGAAGATGTTATCGCATCATGAAATTGGAGCATATGAATGTTCAGATCGGTTATCATCTGCAAGTCTATATTCCAAAAGTAGAAGAATCATTTGGGTGAGTCTAGGTCTTGCAGGAATGCGAAATCGGGTACTGAGATCTGTTCAAGAAATTGAATATTTAGCAGAAAATGACCCTGAAAGTACAGCTATTTTGAAAACCAATATGTTGGACACATACTATCCAAATAGAAGTCATCATCTTGAGAACATGTGTCTCTATGAAGTGCTGAAAAACTACACTTTTAAACGGAATACTACAGAGAACATCAACGATGGAAAATATGCAGTGATTGGTTCTGAAGGATGTCTGGTGAAACAAAGGAAAGGAAATGTAATTAATCACAGTAAACTGAGTTACGACACTGCTGACAAAAGGGAATTTTACTATTTAGCCCTTTTGCAAATGTTCAAACCATGGCGTTCAGAACTGGAATTACTTGGAGATTTTCCCAGCTATGAAGATTCATTTAATGCTTCTAAAGATAGCATACAATGTAGTGCTTTCGCAAATTATGTCAAAATGTTGAATGATGAAATTGATCAAGAAGCTAGAATTGCAGCTGAGATTGCTAGAGACAGTTCTCAAGACAGTCAAAGTTCTGCTGCACTGAGTCAAGATCCACTAGGACAACCAATTGTTGAAAATGAAGCAGCGATTGCAATGAATGAGGTGGAAACAGCAATGTATCAAGCACAAGAAGATGCAATACAGTTAGGAAACTTGGAAGAGCAACTAAATGTTGAACAGAAACAAATATATCAGCAAGTAAAAGAGCAGATTGACCATGGATTACTTCATGAAAAGAGAGGGTGCTCATGTACATCATTTCAACCTATCCGAATGTATGTGAGTGGTCAAGCTGGAACAGGAAAACGTTTCTTAATTAAAGTAATTACAAGTTATCTGCAAAAAACAACTGAGCCGCATTTGTCTTATGTTGTCACTGCTCCAACTGGGTGGGCAGCACATAACATTAAAGGAATTACTCTACATCGTTTACTAATGCTACCAGTAGAGCATGAGAACAAATTGGAATACCACAAGCCATCTGGAGAAGCTTGTTGTGGTTTCAAGAGTCCTGAAGAAAATGAAACTTCTCATTATTGATGAGGTGAGCATGGTTTCAAACTTGATGCTTGCCTTTGTGCATTTAAGAATGCAGCAAATTCTTAAAACAGAGTATGACGTGTTATTTGGAGAAAAACACGTCATAGTTTTTGGAGATCTACTGCAACTGACTCCGGTAAAAGGACAACCGGTATTTAAAACACTTGCTCATGAAGATACCAGAAAGTCTCTTGGCAGTACCTCCGCCCGCGAGTGCATTTCACAACTTTAAGGGGGTCACTTTGTTGGGGGTAGGGAGGCGGGTGGTGTAGGGTGTCCCTATATGGGAAACTGCAAGGCCAAGTTGGGGTGGGTCTGCTATGGGTGGAGGGTGGGGGGAGTTTCCTTCTGCAAAGTTTTGAGGTTTGACTGTCGGTATGCATTTAACTGTACACTTTGGGGCACCTGCTTCTTGCGGCATTGAGCTGCAGGTGATTTGCGTTACAGGAAGAATGGTAACCTCTAATAGCACGGGCAGGCCCGGACGCCTTTGCACTCTCAGAGTTCTGACTTGGAACGTCAGGGGCCTGAATGATCACCAGAAGCTCCGTAAAGTTATGCACTACCTTAAAAGGCACGAAATAGACATAGCTTTCCTACAGGAAACGCATCTTCCTAACCATAGTCCTATGCTACGAACTAGGGGGCTCTGCGAGAATGCGCATGCTGCGGGCTTCACGACTCACTCTAGAGGAGTACTAACCTGGGTCAACCCTAGGGCAGACTATAGAATGCAATCACTAGCTACGGACAGCGCAGGCAGGTTTGTGATAACGCGTTTCCAGGGCAGTGGTTTGGATTTATTGCTCGTCAATTGCTATGGGCCGAACTATGATTGCCCAGAATTTCTACACTGCGCTGGCAGGCACGGTTGGGGACCAGGGGGCGCAGCACGGGTTGTGGGGAGGAGACTTCAATGTGGTTTTGAATCCAGGGAAGGACAGATCTGGTGGTCCGGCGAGGGCGCAGTCGGCAGCAGCTAAGGCGATATTGCGGGAAATGCTTTGCTTAGGTCTTGAGGATGTGTGGAGAACGCTTAATCCGGAACAAGGGGGCTTCACACACTATTCGGCTTACCACAGCTTGCACACACATATAGATTATTGGTTGGCGTCATTGAATCTCCTGCCGCTGGTGCGAGCATGTCAGGTGCTGCAGCGCACGCTCTCTGATCACTCTCCAGTGCTGCTGCAGTTGGTCGCGCCCAGAAAGAATGTTCTGTGGCGATTCCCCCCATACTCGCTGCTGGACCCCCTTTTTAAGGAAGAACTAGCGGAGGCTATTGAGCCGTTCTTTGATACCAATCTCGGTTCCGGAGATAGCTTTCAGACGATCTGGGAGACTTTCAAGGTCTATATCAGAGGAGTGGCAATGGCCAAGCCCTCGGGGGTGTTGCGCTATATCCGGCAGAGACTGTCGACACTGGAGCGTAAGCTGGAGGACTTGAAGGCTAAACAGCGCGTAGTAGAGTCGGTGGGTGTAACTGAGGAGATGAAGGTTCTCCTGGCGGAATTCCATGAGACTGCGGATGCAGAGGTACTGCACTTAGGGAAGTACGCTACAGCCAGGGTATATGGGGAGGGCGACAGACCCGGATCGATACTAGCTAATATACTAAAAGCCCGTAGGCGTAGAACTGCTATCACACAGATTAGGTCGGAGGAAGGCTCGCTCTTACGGAAGAGGAGGACATAGTGGCGCGCTTTCAGTCGTACTACACTCAATTGTATGCTTCCCAACAGACTGGTATGGAAGATAGCATTGGGGATTACCTGGATTGTATTAAGCTGCCCTTTCTTACGAACGAACACAGGGAATTTCTGGCCCTTCCTATTGAGAAGGACGAGGCACTTGCAGGCATGAAAGCGAATAGTGCCCCGGGAGCAGACGGCCTCACTGTTGCTTTCTACCGAGTCTTCATTGATCAGCTCCTCCCACACATATCGACATTGTTCGATGATATGTGCGTTAAAGACCACATGCCGCAATCCATGCGGGAAGCTCTTTTGGTTGCGATTCCCAAACCGGGTAAGTCGCCGGAGGAATGTAGTTCTTATAGGCCGTTATCGCTGTTAAATGTTGACACTAAACTATACGCGAAAGTTTTGGCTACACGCTTGGCCCTACTCACCGCGGAACTCGTGGCCCCGGAACAGGCGGGGTTCGTGCCAGGCAGGCACCTCACGTATAATTTGAGGACGGTGTTTGGAACCATGCAACATGTACGCCGAGACGCGCGTGCGCTGGCAGTCTTTCTTGATATGGAGAAGGCTTTTGACTCGGTAGAATGGCCGTTTATGAGACAGGTCCTGACACGGATGGGGCTGGGGCCGGTCTTCTTGCAGCTGATCGGGGTGTTATATAGTGGACCCACTGCGCGAATACGGCTGGGAAACCGGGTTACGGATGTGATACCTATTACGAGAGGGACGCGACAGGGCTGCCCCCTGTCGCCTATCTTATATGCACTGGTGGCGGAGTCTCTGGCGTGCGCCATACGAGAATATCACAGCCTGAGGGGAATTAACTTCCCTACTTATAGGATAGTGGTCTCCACATACGCGGATGATACCCTGCTATACGTCAGGGACCCGGAGAATAACTTGGCCCCTGTGCTGCGCAAGGTGGTTCATTTTGGAGCACTCTCTGGTCTGAAAGTGAACTGGACCAAATCCATCACTTTCCCGCTGACCCTGGTCACTGCCCCCTTCGAGATGGAGTATCCGCTGCAGTGGTCGGACGACGCGGTCCGATACCTGGGGATTCAACTGCACATGGATTCGGAGTTAGTGCTTTCTGAGAACTATGGCAGGGCTATCAGCAAACTTGAAGATGATGTTGAGACTTGGATTAAGCTGCCCCTCTCGCTGCTGGGACGAATATCCATCATGAAGATGGTGGTGCTCCCTAGGTTTCTATTCTTGTTCGTTAATATCCCCATGGTGCTGTCGCGCGCCTTCTTTGCTAGACTGACGGGGTCCTTGTTGCGGCTGTTGTGGGCTGGTAGGCAGGCTCGAGTCAGCTGGCGAGTCTTGATGTTGCCCTATCACCTGGGCAGCCTTGGAGCGCCGGATCTGGAACTGTATTATAGGGTGGCACAGGGGGCTCAGGCGCATAGCTGGATACATGGGGACGGGGCTGTCCTATACCTCAAATTGGAGACTTTGTTTGCGGCCCCGCTCCCGGCTGTTATGTTTGAGCCGCCAGACCGCCGAACGGGGTTTCTAGACTCTTTGAACTCAACTCGACATGCTTGGAATAATATCTTACAGCAAACATTGGGGGCACTGCTATATTCACCGGCGATGCCACTTGAATGGGCGGTTTGGCTGTCCCCCTGCAGGGAAGGGGGTGATGCAGTCCCTCCGTGCGCTGGGTATACACACCATGGGGGACATGTTTGCAGACGGCGTAGTTAAGACGTGGGAAGAGGTTGCTGCCTCGGCAGACGGCGTTACGCATTTGCAGCGCTTCCAATTCCACAGAGTTAGACAGGCTTGGCGGCAGCAGCTGGGGGACGACATGGCTGAACCGTCGGAGGTACCGGAGTTGTCCTTTATCATTAAGAACAAAAGTCCCCATAAGTTAATCTCTAAGTTATATCGCACGGCGCTGTCGCAAAGATCGCAGGAGTACACTAAGGCCCGACTGGCCTGGCAGACGGACCTCGAAATACCAATTGACGACACAATGTGGGCATACTGCTGCACAGGGATTCGACGCATTTCCTTGCACGGCAGACGCAGGCTGGTCCATTTCAAGTTTATAAACAGGGTTTATTATACACCGGAGCGGCTGCATCGGTATGGCCTGCGTGATGGGTGGGCATGTGAAAGATGCAAGCACCCAATGGCAGACTTTATACACCTTGCGTGGCACTGCCCAGGTATACGTAGCTTTTGGGAAGTGATCTATCAGCAGATAGCTAAAGTGGCAGAAGTGGAGCTGGCTCCGGATCCGGCGGTGGCCCTGTTGGGGCACTCCAGGGTGGTGCCCCGGGCGGCGCGACGGTTGGTAGATATGGGTATGCTCATTGCGAAACGAAGAGTTGCACTGTGCTGGATGCGGGGCCCCTTGCCCACAGTGGCACAGTGGAAACGAGATGTACTTTACTGTTGTACACAGACGGAGAGGTTTAGTGAGCTGCTCCCGCCACGCAGTCGGCCCAAAAACTTTTGGGGGCTATATGTCGATTATATTGGCAGGGGAAGCAAGGAGGCGGCGAATGATACGGGGAGGACCAGTCTGGAGTACAATGAGAGAGGGGATCCTGGATAGAGCGTTGGTGGGATAGATGTATAAATTCCGTACAGAAGCGCCTTGGTCAGAGGCAATGAAGAACATCTGTGACGCTTCATGATTTCGGGACGCGGGTGGGCACTGAGCGCAATACTAATTACAAGGTGGCAACTGGCAGGTAACCTCAACTGTTCGGAGTAGGTGGGGGGGTGGGGGATCTGTTTCTGTTTGGGAGTTGGGTTTTTTGGGTACCATAGTTTATTGCCAAGGATGCGGAAAAGAAGGGAATAATAGGTGGGGGGAAGATACTCAAAAATGATGCCCCTGTGAGGGGGTAACTCTAAGGACAATGACATACTGGGCCAGAGCATTGGAAGGCAACAGGAGCTGTAACGGCTGCACACGGTGATGCCCAGCCTCCGGGATGTGGGATAACCTGTGCTGTTGGGTACTATTTGCAACATGGTGCCGGCCTCCGGGTTGTAGGCGCAGAGCTATGTATGTCGACATGCTTTTTTCTTTTAATAAACATATATATATAAAAAAAAGTCTCTTGGCAGAGTTGGTAATGTGAACATTTGGAGTAATTTTTAATACAAAGAACTGACAACAAATATGCGACAGGCAAATGATGCTGAATATGGAAGTATTCTTCAAGATATAAGAATTGGAATTCTTTCAAAAAAAGGGAAAGAAGCTTTGGAGAGTTGATTACTTTGCAATGTCTTTCCAAATGAAAATGCAGTTCCTGCAAAAGTGTACGTGGAAATTGCTAAAAATAAGTCAGTGATTTGCTTAATGCCAACACTGCATGAGTGTTCAATATTCAACGAAGAATTATTAAAAGTGGAAAATGAAGAAATTGTAAAAATGGAAGCCATTGATAAAATACTGCATGAAGGAATCACTATTGTTTTGATGGGTAAGTTGAGATAAAACTGGATTGTTTAGAAAAAAATATCTAAAGCTGCTCGTTTAGAAAAGACACTATATGCGTGTGTAAACTGTCGGGTAATTTTAAGGCGTAATTTGGATGTAGAGAAAGGTTTAGTTAATGGTGCAATGGGCAAAGTGGTGGATTTTGTGAATTATCAGAAAAAGAAGGAATTGAATCTTTAAAAAATAAATTTGATCAGATTGAAGAAGTTAAAGAAATTGGTCGTTGTTCAGTTGTTTTTTGCTTGTTAAAGCGTCATATGTCTGTAGGAAACAATTTCCATTTTCTCTGGCATATGCAGTGACTATTCATAAATCTCAAGGATTAAGTGTAGACAGTGCATTGGTGAACATTGGATCTACCGTATTTAAAGAGGGTATGGCATATGTTGCTTTGTCGCGAGTCAGAACATTATCTTGTTTGTTTTTGATTGATTTTGATGAGACAAAGGTTACTGCAGATGCAAACTGTGTAAAAGAGTATAATAGGTTAAGAAGGGTGTATACTCCAAATTTAGGTCAATATCCTGTATTTGAAAAGCGTGTGGTTGGTCGAAAAAGAAGGTTAGAGAATATCTGTTCTGAAGGTGTCAAGAAAAGAAAAGAACAAGATAATGTTGTTATTGCAGGTAAAAAGAAATTGGACACTGTTGAAGAGATTGTTGGTTATCAGTTTGAAAATAGTTCTGGTGTCAACTGCTATGCTAATGTAGTGGTCAATGTTGTTTTTTATCTTGAAGGTTTGCAAGAACAAATTATGGAGAATCGGGAAAAAAGATTTTGTTCTCTGTTGCATTCTGTTTATGAAAAATTGACAACAGATAGAAGTAAAATACAATCTGTTTCAGATGTTCGTAGTCTTTTGGATGTGTGTTCTGGTTCTACACAATTTACACAAAATATCCAACAAGATGCTCAGGAATTTTTAATGTATATGCTTACCATTTTTGAAAATGAAGGTGTAGAAATCGAAAATATTTTTGGCCTTTCTTACAAATGGGAAAATTATTGAGAAAATTGCATGTATACATGTAACACCAAAGTAGACACTGAGAGATTTCTGTATTTAACATTACCAGACTGTAAATCAGTGTCTTTAAATAAATTAGTGAAAGGTGCAATTCAAAACATGGAGTGTAGCCAATGTAAATCAGAAATGTTATCCACATTATTCTTAACAAAATATGGAAAATACATAATTTTAATGATGCAACGTTGTACAGCTGACGGAAGAAAATTGTAGCAGCACAACTATCAATATCAGGAAGGACTTTTGTAGCAATTGCAATAATTTTCCATGATGGTCCTTCCACCACATCTGGACATTACACTGCCTATCTAAAATGTGACAAAGGCTGGACACTTTGTAATGATGCTCAGTTGGTTTTCAAACAATGTTTGCCTAGTGAATTACCAAATTCCTACCTAATATTTTTAAAGCCAAAGTTTTAGGAAGATAATTCACTCTCTGAGGAATTTATTATTATAATTTAATAGGACTACCATTGGACAATTTACAGAAAGAAGAAGTGCAAAAATACCATTTGGCCTCAAGGAAAGGTATATTTTCGAATTATGGACTTTTTGGTGGTCATTCATTCGGTGATTATTTTAATGCGGAAACATTTACAGTTTTTATAATTTAAAGTTATAAAATGTTGTCATCTGTAAGCATTTCATATATGTGTGATTTGTATTTTCTGGTATTTTACTGAGAATAGTATATTGTTTTTTTTTTAACAATCTTTCTCATTGTTTTTTTTTTCCCGCTGTTAAGTGATGAGTACGATTGAAATCACTATTTTTAGTGAAATTCAATATATTCTGAGAACAGCGAAAAAGGCAAATAAATTACTTTGTGGAAATTATGTTGTGTTATAAAAAATGTATTATTACATGTTATAATTTTTTTTTCTTTTCTTTCACAGATCCAAATTTTTAAACAAGCAATTTATATGAATGTAGATTGCAATGAATATATGAAAAAAATGTATACCATTTTTTATTCCTATTATTGTGAAGGTAAGTCTAAATAAGTCTCAGTATGCAGAATGACGAGGTCTGCAAGAAGCTACAAAGTTGAAACATGTTTCTAAAAACACTCTGTTTATACGTATGTAGTTTTCAAATCTGACCATAATCAGATATCATGTGAACTGCAAAAAAAGAGATTTGAGGTGTTCATAATATTTCCCATTGTACCTATTGAAGGACCGCAATCATTTCAATCATTCTTCTTTGAACATCTTTGGAGACAAAACTCTGTGCTTACCTTCTATCATTCGCAAGGAATTTTGAAACTGGAAATATGTCACTTTTTGTAACATAGTTATTGCACAAGACACTCTTTCATATTTACAAAGAGAGGAAAAGGCACTCTGTGCACTTTTTATACTCCATGTAAATACAACCTCATCATACACACCACTTTGCGTTGAAAGGGTGTTCTATAAGTGTTGTTGTGCATGATTGCACTGAATACTCATAGAACAAGACACATGTCTAGATTTATCAGAAATCATGAATCTCAATATGTGTGTGAATGGTGCACCATTCTAAAATTGGTGTAGGAAAGCACAGCAAAGAGAATTGTTTTAATTTCTCCACATTTTTATATCTTCAATGCATGCTAAAATGGTCAGCATACATTGAAGGAGAAAAATGCGTTTTCTGATTGTTTTTGTGCAGGAAGGTGTGTCTTCCTGCACAAAAACAAACAGCACATGACACAGATATCCTTGCACTATGGTGCAAGGGTGCCTGTGTCACCACATGGCTGCAGTTTAAGCCGCCGTGCAGAGAAAAGCATAGATTTGCAACATATTTATGTACATATGTTGCAACCCTGTGCTTCGGAAGTACTACAGCACACTGCAGTTAAAGAGGTGTGATGCTGCAGCACTTCCTCATAGTTCTGCACTTATACATTCACCATACGCTACTAATGCATTAATTCAGTCAATTATGTACTACACATACATTCATCTAAACTTTCACACACTAACAAAGAAATTTAGCTCTTTTTTTAAACCAGGAAAGTTAGTTCTTACAAGAACTTTTTTTTTCTTCTTTCTTCTTTTATAATTTTTTTTGTTTTCTGAACAATTTTTAAATTTTGGGGGTTTTTCTGCAAAAAAAACCCCAAAAAACAAAACAGGAGAAACCAAACAATGAACTTCAGGGAACAATAAAAAAACCGACAAAAAAAAACCAAGCAAATGTGACTTTCTTGCCGGCGGCAGATCAGATCGATCGACTGCTCTCCATAGCACAAAGTCGCATTGCACTTAGTGCAGAGCACTTTAAAAATTGAAATTGAGGATGGATGTCCAAGGTTTGGGCTGATGGATGCACTCTTGATGTTCTCGGCTGCGATGAGGTGGATGGCGCGGGAGCAGGAGTGTTTCTCATCCGTCGGCACTCTTCTCGTGCAAGATTGTTTGGATGAAGGGTCCTCATGTGCTTCATCATACTTGCCGTGCCGCACGAGTATTTCTTGTCAGGATTCCCTCGCGACAGGACTCTTTTGAAAATCTTGCACGTGACCAAGGTGGCATTGGTCTTATTCTGCCCCTCGGGAAAAGTAAAAAATTTCCACACCACTGAAGAAAAATGTTCTTTGGATGGTGCCTCCGCCAAAAATTCATCCTCAAAAGTATGAGGTGATGCAGGTGATGCCTACTGCCCTGAAGCCATTTTTGGTTGAAAAAAGTTAGAGCTAAGTGTCTAAAAAATCTTCTTCTCTCCAAAGAGATGGTGCTCTAAAGAAGGTCAAAGAAGAATGATTGAAATGGGTGGGGTCTTTCAATAGTTAGAAGAGGAAGTGTAATGAACCAATCAAATCTGTTTTTTTGCAGGTCACATGGGATCCGCGCACCCTGCGCTTACGCAGCACGCACCCAGCGCGCATCCGCGAAATTGAATAAAAAAAAAATTATAGGATTAGATGTAAAAATATATTAGTTTTAAGACTAGTTTAGAGTTTGTCTTGAATTAATATTCACATAAAATACATATATGTATGTTTTTTTAAATGTTAAATATTTCGCGGGATCCGCGCACCTACCGCGTCATAGACGCAGATGACGCATCGCGGAAGCGCGTAAACGTCGCGTTACGTACATTGAACGTGTCGCGTATAGGCTGGGAGTCGCGTACCGGTCGCATTGCAATCGCGCACTAAACACGTACTCAACGCATACCATGCGCAGATGCTATCGCGTAGGGATCGAGAACGGTGCGCGTAGGGTGCGCGGATCCAAAAACATTGAAAAAATATATATAAAATAAAGTTTTGAACATATAGTTAAAAAAATATGTTTGAAAAACCCATTAAGTTTAAATAATATTTTTTAATTTTTAAAAGAATTAATTGAAAAAATAAGTTTAAAAAATGGTGATAAAAAAGTATTTTTAAAAACACGTAATTAATGAAATTGACACACTGATTTTTTTAAATATACAAATTCAATCAAAATCATTAAACATGACATCTTCAGAGGTAAGTTATAGATAGGAATTTGCATTTAAAAAACCTTTGAAATTCACTGAAAAAACCATAGGTTTCATGCACGTTATAGTTAGGAATTGGCATTTAAAAACCTTTGAAATTCACTGAAAAAACCAAAGGTTTCAGGGGCCTTATAGTTAGGAATTGGCATTTAAAAAACCTTAGAAATTCACGGAAAAAAACATAGGTTTCAGGGGTGTTATAGTTAGCTGGACATTTCCCTCGTACAAAACCCTAGAAATTCCCCTGTTATAGATAGTTCAGCTAACTATAACTCGCGTCCCCGCAATGCACTGCTTATGTCGTCACATATTACATCACTCATGACATGGTCAGTGACATCACTGATGACATCACTGATAACATCTGAAATGACATCACTGATGACATCACTGATGATGTCATCCAGTGAATGTGTGTTTTTCTGAAAAGTGGCTTTGTATGGCATCATAAATCTGACTTAGAGGTTTGTGTCACGCATGTACCATGTTGCGTGGTGCAAGTATGATGCAAACCTTTGATAGCTTAAAGTAATTCAAAGCAAAGGTATCTTCACTCCAGTAAGGATGATAATTTACTGTGAGAAGCAGTAAAACATAAAAGGATTTTCCTACCGTCTCAGTACTCTTCTGAGCTACGAAGTTCTACTAAAATTATGTAAAATGATTTTTGTCCCTAATTTGAAACTCTATTGCAAGTATTTGGCCATCACAATGACACATCAAAATAGTTTTTTCTTCTTTTTATCTTTGTGGCATATGCTTCCAGCGGCGGCTCCTCCGCTATGGTGGAGAAGCGTTGTTTGCTCTCTGAGCAGTGCGAAGGAAAAATAAAATGATAACAGAACGTTATTATCATTTTATTTTTAGTATGGAGCCAGGTTAAGGCGGGGCAGGGCTGGGCTTGCATCAGAGGGTGCACCATTAATGCGCATGACAGTTTGGCCAGCCATCTTGGAACGGCCAAACCGTCATGCGCACTGTTAGAACTGGGGGTCTCTAGTTGGCAGAGGTAGGTACCTTTGACCAAATAGGGACCCTTGTTTCTAGTCAGGGTAAGGTGATACACTCCTAAAATAATCCCTGCTCACCCCCTTAGTAGCTTGGCACAAGCAGACAGGCTTATCTCAGAGGCAGTGTGTAAAGCATTTGAGAACACATATAGTAACCCAGTGACAACACTACAGATGGACACCACACAAGTTGTACTATAAAATAAATATTTTTTATATAGACTTAACACAAGACCACAAACAACAAAAATCCACAATACTGCACTTTTAAAAATGGTAGAAATAGCTTAGTTCTCTTAAGATGTAAAATGAGACACTTTGAGTTCAATGTACCTTAGGATACGTAACGCTATACAACGAAAGTGTTGCAGGGAAGGTGATTCGTCGGTTCCTTACACCAAAGAACGGTGATGCGTTGGGTCCCTACTGCTGAGTAGGGGATGCGTCAGTTTTTCTCTGCGAGGGGAGGTGATGCGTTGGTTTCTTACTGCGCTTTTGTAGCGATGCGACCCGCAATGCCATAATGCGATGAAGATCCGGTGCGATGAAACAAAGATGGCGTCTTCTTCTTGATGCAACTCAATGCGTGCCTACCCGATGGCCGTGCAGCGACTCAACGATTCTTCTGAGCCGCGATAGGCCCTGCGACGTGCTTCCCGGTGATGCGGCGGCATCTGATGCGACGTCGATCCTCTTCTCCGGCGATGCGAGGCGCTTCGGCAATGATGCGACAACTACAGCGGCGACACGCTTTCCTACCGATGCGACGGCTGCGGCTGCAACATGCTTCTCCGATGATGCGGTGGCATGTGATGTGACGTCAATCCTCTTCTCCGGTGATGCAAGTTCGACGACACGCTTCATCTTAGTGTGTCTCGCTTCCAGCTCCTTGCAACACGCAGTCCCTCAACACAACTGCAGGCACTTCCAAAGAACTCTTGGGGAGCTGGTGGGTGAAGTCAGTTGTCCCTGAGACTTCAGCAGGAGACAAGCTCTATCTCAAGCCCTTGGAGATCCTTCACAAGTTGATTAAAGTACACACAAAGTTCCTCTCTCCTTTCTTTGGCAGTCAGGCAACCACTGCAGGCCAATCCCCCAAACAGCACTTAGGTTAGGGATAGTCTCCTCCTCAGTTTCTCTGTTTCCTCTCCTCAGCAAAGGTTCTTCTTGTTTCCCAAAGTGATCTAAAGTTCTGGGGTCTACACCGTTTCCCTTTGTTCTCTGAAGGCAGAGAGGTCTTTGCCTAGTCCAAACCAGTTCTGGTCAGTCCTGGAGCACTCTGTTTACATGATTCCTTCTTTCCTTTCACAGTTCAAGGCTGGGACATCAGACGCACCACAGGAGGTGGATCCAGCATTGTGGCGGGAAGGCACAGCCCTATTCAGATCCCAGGTGCAACCCTTCCCATCCATCTGCATGCAGATTTCCGTATTCAGCCCTGTGCAGACTCACCCTGTCTCCTGGAATCCCCCAGCCCCTGTCACTCAAACTCCAGACAAGGAATACACAACCTAGCAGAGGCAGGCTTGGATGGTTAGACAAGAAAATACCCACTTTCTAAAAGTGGTATTTTCAAACACAGAGGTGCCGATCACGATCCGGCAAAAACCGGGTACGAACCGTCGGACGGAGCATATTCTCCGTCCGACGCGTACCCGGTCGTCAAAATATACAAACATGGAATTACGATTCGCACGGGTACACCATTACCGTACGAATCGTAAAAAAGACCGACCGAACAAAAAACACCTACCAATGCGATCCGGGAAAGCGCCGACCTGACGTCGGGACGCACGCAGCCAGCCATTCACGACCCAGGAATCACGATTCGCACCGACGTCACCCCGCACGGTGAATATTTTGCGGCAGCCAAAAACTGCCGGGAAATCAGGACGACGCGAACAAGGACCACCAGTACGCGACGGACAGACGGCGACGCGAACAAGGAGGACCAGTACGTGACGGACACACAGGACGACGCCACCAAGGAGGACCCGTACGCGACAGGACGACGCGATCAAGGAGGACCCGTACGCGACAGGACGACGCGAGCAAGGAGTACCAGTACGCGACGGACAGACATGGACCCGAACCTACGAGTCATCCCTGCCCTCATAGCAGTACACCTCCTCTACAGGTTACGACGCAGACGCCGCAGAAGGTCAGAATAACTAAGGGAGGGGGGAAAGTGGGGTGGGGTGGGGGTGGCACGACCAGGGCAGGCCACAAAACAACCACATGAGTGACACACTACACATGGCCTGGACATACCTGACTCCCATGCCCTGGTCACCACGAGGGGGTGGGGGCGTGTCCTGATAAGCCAGCGACCGCCACAACGGAAGTCCGTCACCACGCGAACCGGCAACACAACCAGACAGGTACGTCCCGTACCCACGCCTGAAGAGCGTGGGTACGAGTCGGACCACGCCCACACACGTCACCCCAACAATGGCGGGACGGATCGCACCCACGTGGCAAAGGCCTGGGTACGGGCCGCACAAACATCACATAGCATGGGGACGGATATGTACGGACCCTACCCCCACCCCGTATGCAAGGAGCGTACCCCCCAGCCCAACAGTGCAAGTACGACCCGTACCCCCACCCGCGGACGTACGGAGCGTACCCCCAGCCCAACAGTGTAAGTACGACCCGTACCCCCACCCGCGGACGCACGGAGCGTACCCCCAGCCCAACAGTGTAAGTACGACCCGTACCCCCACCCGCGGACGTACGGAGCGTACCCCCAGCCCAACAGTGTAAGTACGACCCGTACCCCCACCCGCGGACGCACGGAGCGTACCCCCAGCCCAACAGTGTAAGTACGACCCGTACCCCCACCCGCGGACGTACGGAGCGTACCCCCAGCCCAACAGTGTAAGTACGACCCGTACCCCCACCCGCGGACGCACGGAGCGTACCCCCAGCCCAACAGTGTAAGTACGACCCGTACCCCCACCCGCGGACGCACGGAGCGTACCCCCAGCCCAACAGTGTAAGTACGACCCGTACCCCCACCCGCGGACGTACGGAGCGTACCCCCAGCCCAACAGTGTAAGTACGACCCATACCCCCACCCGCGGACGTACGGAGCGTACCCCCAGCCCAACAGTGTAAGTACGACCCGTACCCCCACCCGCGGACGTACGGAGCGTACCCCCAGCCCAACAGTGTAAGTACGACCCGTACCCCCACCCGCGGACGTACGGAGCGTACCCCCAGCCCAACAGTGTAAGTACGACCCGTACCCCCACCCGCGGACGCACGGAGCGTACCCCCAGCCCAACAGTGTAAGTACGACCCGTACCCCCACCCGCGGACGCACGGAGCGTACCCCCAGCCCAACAGTGTAAGTACGACCCGTACCCCCACCCGCGGACGCACGGAGCGTACCCCCAGCCCAACAGTGTAAGTACGACCCGTACCCCCACCCGCGGACGTACGGAGCGTACCCCCAGCCCAACAGTGTAAGTACGACCCGTACCCCCACCCGCGGACGCACGGAGCGTACCCCCAGCCCAACAGTGTAAGTACGACCCGTACCCCCACCCGCGGACGCACGGAGCGTACCCCCAGCCCAACAGTGTAAGTACGACCCGTACCCCCACCCGCGGACGCACGGAGCGTACCCCCAGCCCAACAGTGTAAGTACGACCCGTACCCCCACCCGCGGACGTACGGAGCGTACCCCCAGCCCAACAGTGTAAGTACGACCCGTACCCCCACCCGCGGACGTACGGAGCGTACCCCCAGCCCAACAGTGTAAGTACGACCCGTACCCCCACCCGCGGACGTACGGAGCGTACCCCCAGCCCAACAGTGTAAGTACGACCCGTACCCCCACCCGCGGACGCACGGAGCGTACCCCCAGCCCAACAGTGTAAGTACGACCCGTACCCCCACCCGCGGACGCACGGAGCGTACCCCCAGCCCAACAGTGTAAGTACGACCCGTACCCCCACCCGCGGACGTACGGAGCGTACCCCCAGCCCAACAGTGTAAGTACGACCCGTACCCCCACCCGCGGACGTACGGAGCGTACCCCCAGCCCAACAGTGTAAGTACGACCCGTACCCCCACCCGCGGACGTACGGAGCGTACCCCCAGCCCAACAGTGTAAGTACGACCCGTACCCCCACCCGCGGACGCACGGAGCGTACCCCCAGCCCAACAGTGTAAGTACGACCCGTACCCCCACCCGCGGACGCACGGAGCGTACCCCCAGCCCAACAGTGTAAGTACGACCCGTACCCCCACCCGCGGACGCACGGAGCGTACCCCCAGCCCAACAGTGTAAGTACGACCCGTACCCCCACCCGCGGACGTACGGAGCGTACCCCCACCACACCAGTGTCAGTAGACTCGTACCCTCACCTCTAATGCAGTGTGCGTAACCCCACCGTGTATGTGCCAAGCGCACATATCCAGAAATCGGAGGTGTGTGTGCAGACTCCACCCAGCAGTGCCCTGAGACAGGAGGGGTGGGTGCCCATCACTCCCAGCAGTGCCCAGAGACAGGAGGGGTGGGTGCCCATCACTCCCAGCAGTGCCCAGAGACAGGAGGGGTGTGTGCAGAGTCCTCCCAGCAGTGCCCTGAGACAGGAGGGGTGGGTGTGGAGTCCTCCCAGCAGTGCCCTGAGACAGGAGGGGTGGGTGCTGAGTCCTCCCAGCAGTGCCCTGACACAGGAGGGGTGGGTGCAGAGACCTCCCAGCAGTGCCCTGAGACAGGAGGGGTGGGTGGTGAGTCCTCCCAGCAGTGCCCAGAGACAGGAGGGGTGGGTGCAGAGTCCTCCCAGCAGTGCCCTGACACAGGAGGGGTGGGTGCCTAACACTCCCAGCAGTGCCCTGAGACAGGAGGGGTGTGTGCCTAACACTCCCAGCAGTGCCCTGAGACAGGAGGGGTGGGTGCAGAGTCCTCCCAGCAGTGCCCTGAGACAGGAGGGGTGTGTGCAGAGTCCTCCCAGCAGTGCCCTGAGACAGGAGGGGTGTGTGCAGAGTCCTCCCAGCAGTGGCCAGACACAGGAGGGGTGTGTGCAGAGTCCTCCCAGCAGTGTCCACACCCAGGAGGGGTGTAACACATGTGTGTGATGCCACAATTACCCACATCCATACTGCCTACAAGGGAACATGTCCCCATGAACTCATGTCAACTGACTCCACACACAAGTACAGTGATCACCAAGGATGCCACGATTGTTGCAGGTGGAGACATGGCCATGCATGCATGGCCAAAGTAGAAGGGCTCCGTCACACACACAGCTCATGTAGACACAGCTCTGCGCTAAACATTGGGAACACCCTGCAGGGAAGAAACTGGGTACACAGAGGAAGGAATACACCCTGGGACAATTGAACCATGCAGTAACTGCTGACATGACCTAAGGAAGTTAGCCAACACCTTGTGATGGCACACAGATCCTAGGGTGGCCCCAAAGAGCAGAACACTACTACAAATCCCACACACCCAAAGCCTTAAACACCACCCAAAACAATGTAGCAGCCCCACCAACACCAATACCACCATAGCAGGAGTGTGATAATGAAAAAAAAAATAAAGCTTTAATCAGCATGAGCACAATGTCCGTGGATCAACGGCAGTTCAAAGTCAACAAAGGCCATAGGGCAGTCAATTATTCCCAGCTGCATGGGGGACACAGTGGGATGTGTGTCCCCTACCTTGCCTGCACAGTCAAATGCCATCGTCTTCCATACTGGTGAGGGCATCAGGGGGGGGGGAAGCAACAGGCACCGCAGGGACATCAGGGCAAAGGGGCGGCGTTGTGGGTGCAGGGATGGAGGACTCAACCACAGGGGGTGTGTCATGGCCAAAGGCGGAGGCCAGGATGGCACTACACACCTTAGCAAGGTCCTCCAGGGAGTCCCCTGCACCCGAAGTGACCTCAGGCCCCAAGGAGGGGGGGGGTTCAGAGGGATGGGTTGCAGCGCCACCGGGGGAGGGTGGAGACAGGGGGGGAGACTCAACCACCCTGACCGAGGACTTCCTTGACCGCTTGCGTGGTGGCGTAACTGTGGGGCTCAGGGACAGAGCGGCCATGAAGGAGTCCTTGGGGGAGATGTGGCCAGGAGAGCTGAGGGGAGGGGATTTGGAGGGAGTGGATTGTGTGGAATGCGGACTCCCACTCTGGCTGCGTGTCACACGTTTGCCCCCCGACCCAGTGGGTGTGCCTATCTCACCCTGTGTGTGCGTGTCAGGAGGAGTGCGGTGGACCTTCCCTGCTGGTGTGGTGCCTGTGTCTGTTGTGGTGGGTGCATGCCGACGTCTGGGTGTACGTGGGACAGGCATGGAAGTGGGAAGTGTGGATGGGGCAGGGGTAGGTGGGGGGAGGTCGCGCTGCAGGAGACCCACTGCTGCAGTCAGTGTGGAGTCTAGGGACCTCAGCAAGTTGCGTTGGTCAGCCTGCAAAGAATGAATGCCCTCCAAGAATGCCTCGATGTTGCTGAGGGTTTTCCCGTGGGAATGGAGGACATTCAGGATCGCAGCCTGACCAACCTGCATTTGCCGCTGGATGTCCATAGACTCAGCATTGGCGGCAGCAGTGGAGACAGGGGCAGGGGGTGCGGTGCCTGGCAGGAAGGAGACATGCGGTGACCGGGCACGCTGGGAAGGGACACGAGCAAGTGGGAGGCGGTTGGTGGGAACTGAGGGGGCGGTGGCAGGTGTTGTTCCACTGTCAGCTGCTGGTGCAGCCTCCGCCAACCCTGAGACATCCTCCTCGGACCTGTCAGCTTCGTAGTCTGATGTGCCAGTCGACAGGTCCTCGGCCACACTATCCTCCGCCTCTGTCCCACTCGATGTGCCAGCCCCGATGTCACGGCTGCCACTGGTGCTCGGTCCCTCCGCCTGGTCCGTGTCCATGTCTCCCTCTGTGTCCCCCGACGATGCTGTGGGCAGGGTGGAGAGACAGAAATTAATCAGACACCTGTACACATCTGTCACATGAGTCCAATCTACATAGTCAACATTGCATAGCCTGAAGAGGCAGATCCCTAACATCTGCAAAACAAGGTACCGATGTAGGGCATGATACACACTTGTTTGAGCCACCATGCCACTGAAATACCATGGAGAGCATGAGACAATAGCTGATGACAGGAAACGGAGTCTGACATAGCACCCAGGCCCTGGGGACAATCCTGCACTGCCTCTGCACCACACAGCGTTTGTGAAAATACCTATGACCAGGGACAATATCCATGAACTTGAGACACATGCTGCATAGGTAATGCTGCTAACATGCCCAACATAACTCGGTCACTGCACCTTGCGTGTGTGTCCAGTAACATCACACACTGTCCAGACCCAGCAATTAGGAATCAGGATTTGACACATAGGCATTGCCCGCCCCAAGTAACCCCCACACGATGCTAATTGCTGAGACACAGGTGGCACCAACATCTCATAGTCTGGGTGATAAACACAGTGGCAGGCAAAAGGCAAGATTGGACGCAAATTAGCAAAGGTGCGCCTGTACAAATAATGAGGTACCAGTGCCCATCCTCAGATGAGTATAACAAGACACACAGGCACTGGCAACTGTGAGTATGAAGAGGGACAATCAGGTCAGGCTGCACAGTGGACACCTGTACATAATAGCACGTCTATATACATGGTGACAGGGGACAATGGCACAGAGCACAACCTACGCTGTAGACAGTGAGAGTGTCCACGTTGATGATGACACAAACAACACTGAGGATAAGGTGCCCCAGGGGACAGTATTGGGCACGCAACTACATGCTACTGAATGGCTGAATGGGAATGACTGCTACACACGTCACCATCCCTGCACTATGCGTAGCGCACACTCATGCACATCATGTCACAGGCCACTACATAGGACATGCGCGCTGTAAGGCATGACACATGAGAGACCAACTCCCATGTCTGGAGCCAGCATCAGTGCCAACTGACATGGAACCCACATGCAGTGAACTTGACAGTTCACAGGCAAGGTCCCACAACCTGTTACCCACCACTACCACCCATGATGCTACAGTCATTGTTCTCGTGGACAAAGCGCCAGCCTACATTACCTTGTGAAGGAGTGACTACACACAGACCAGGGAACACATTGCAAGGAGGGGAAGGGTGGCAGGGGCGCAGCGCCACACTTGGGCAAACTGGATGGGCACAGCACCTTTAAACCCTGCCAGTGAATTAATGCCACTGTGCCCTTACAAATGCCGGTGACACACAACAAACGCACATGTACCTACCCCCTTCCGCCTGCTGCATCGCCTGTAAGCGCCTCTCCAGGTCTGGAAAGACCACCGGCAGCACACGCCTGTGGAGGTGGGTCAGACGGCGGCGGCCGCGGTTCTTGTGGCTCTCAGGTGAGTCCCCCAGCAGGAGCCGTGCAATCCTCCGCGTCCAGCACCGGATATCCTGCCAGCGTTTCCTCACCTGGGACAGGCTCCGCCTCCGACCATCCACACGCCTCACGGCACTGACGGCGGTCAGCCAGATCTGCTCCTTGGCAGAGGCGCCTACCTGTGAGGAAGTACAAGTGACACCACATCAATACACCAGCCACATGTCACAGAGAGACATATGTGAACATAATAGCTGGTTACTACATGGCATGTAATGCAGCCAACGCATTGCACCTCTGTCATAGGGACATCATCCTCTGGTGAGGGAAAAGGCAGTACGTGCCATAGTGGGTACTCAGGTGGAATGATGGCAATGTCACAATCAATGATCAAGGCTCACACTGTGCATCACACCCACCCCTCCTGTCTCAGGGCACTGCTGGGAGGACTCCACACCCACCCCTCCTGTCTCAGGGCACTGCTGTTAGTGATAGGTCCCCACCCCTCCTGTCTCAGGGCACTGCTGGGAGGACTCCACACCCACCCCTCCTGTCTCAGGGCACTGCTGTTAGTGATAGGTCCCCACCCCTCCTGTCTCAGGGCACTGCTGGGAGGACTCCACAGCCACCCCTCCTGTCTCAGGGCACTGCTGTTAGTGATAGGTCCCCACCCCTCCTGTCTCAGGGCACTGCTGGGTGGACTCTGCACACACACCTCCTGTCTCAGGGCACTGCTGGGAGGACTCTGCACACACCCCTCCTGTCTCAGGGCACTGCTGGGAGACATCAGGCACCCCCCCCCTGGTACCCCCCCGACAGTACATGGCATGTGTGTCACACCGGGTCACAATGCCTGAAGACACAGTCACAACATAGGGACAGTCTGTGGCAGTGGCCTATGCACTCACCTGATACCCTGGTCGCCCATACAGCATGGGGTACTGTGGGAGGATCACATCCAGCAGAGCCATGTTCTCCTCCAGGGTGAATGGCTGTGTCCTCTCCACAGCCCTTGACATGTTTCCAGGGAATCAGTAGCAGCAGCTTGGTCGACAAATGCAAAGATGTGCAGGCAAGTAATCCCTCATGGGACCTGGCTGCCTTATATGTGGCCTTCTGCCCAGTCTCATGCACAGGAGTACAGAGTGATTGGTCACTCACATTTGCATCCTATGTTTCCACCAATCCCTTCAAACCTAGCAGTCTGTGGGTTCTCTATCGGTTTCATTCTCCTGCATGATGTCAGCCCCACAAACACATTGCAACAAAGTAGAAGAATTCCAACTGACTTCTGCTGTGCACCTTCCAGAACAAAATCGAAATTTGAACCTGGTCGCCATGACAACCAGCATGCATGTAGGCCTTAATACTTGTCCCCTATGTAATTAGGAGAATCACACACAGGTACGGTGCGTTTCCGGGCCCTAGGGCACCCCAAAAGCATGGCAACGGCCCGTACATGCATGCCTACGTTCAAAATCACTATGGGTCTGCACGCGTATGCGTACACGTAGTGGTACGGACCGTACACACGCATGTACGCTCACTATCACTATGGGTCTGCACGCGTATGCGTACACGTAGTGGTACGGACCGTACACACGCATGTACGCTCACTATCACTATGGGTCTGCACGCGTATGCGTACACGTAGTGGTACGGACCGTACAAATGCCTGTACGCTCACTATCACTATGGGTCTGTGTACCCGTAGTGATAGTGAGCGTACATGCGAGTGTACGGTCCGTACCACTACGTGTACGCATACGCGTGCAGAACCATAGTGATAGTGAGCGTACAGGCATTTGTACGGTCCGTACCACTACGTGTACGCATACGCGTGCAGAACCATAGTGATAGTGAGCGTACAGGCATTTGTACGGTCCGTACCACAACGAGTACGCATACGCGTGCAGAACCATAGTGATAGTGAGCGTACAGGCATTTGTACGGTCCGTACCACAACGAGTACGCATACGCGTGCAGAACCATAGTGATAGTGAGCGTACAGGCATTTGTACGGTCCGTACCACAACGAGTACGCATACGCGTGCAGAACCATAGTGATAGTGAGCGTACAGGCATTTGTACGGTCCGTACCACAACGAGTACGCATACGCGTGCAGACCCATAGTGAGAGGGCCGTACACTCGCATGTACGCTCACTATCACTATGGGTCTGCACGCGTATGCGTACTCGTTGTGGTACGGACCGTACAAATGCCTGTACACTCGCCATCACGATGGGTACACATACGGCAGCACTCCCACAGTGATTGGGGAACATACACAGGCCCTCTTAGCAGCAGTACGCCGGTTTGTACACATCACTGTGGTGATAGTCGACACACAGGTAGGAATAGGGCGGACATACTTGTCCATGGATGGACATACTTGTCCAGGAATGGACATCTAGGCATCGTCTGTGCATTACTACATGTGTGGGGCACAGGTGTGACAGGCTGTGATGTGGAACATGCCTCCTGAGTGGAGAAGGCACCAGATGTATGATGAGATGTGTACAGGTGTACTGTGTGAGGGTGCAATGTGTGCCAGGCATGCCCTTGACTCCTTTGACATGTGTGCATGTCGTACTGCGCACTTGGGGTGAGCGTCACTGGCATGGCACGGACACCAACACACGGAAGTGTCCCATGATGGCCGGTACAGGGGTCATGAAACCTGACTTGTCACTACCCACAGTGCACAATGTGACTATGTCATTTATGTGTCCGGGATTTACATCAGGTTGATGTTGTAGCACCCTCAAAAGCTGCAGCCGTTGCAGCAACCAACATGTGTCTGTGTGTAGATTATCATTGCACACTGTTCCGCACACCATGCCACATGTGGTATCTGATGTGAGGTGCACATGTATGCATGGGACACGGAGTAGCGTGACAAGGCCATGTCAGCAAACTCACAAGGAATGTGTGGTGAGTCATGACATGTGCACCTTCATGGCAAGGTGTGTGGGCTGGACTAGTGTAATGTCATGTGACCTGTGGCTCCAGTGTTCCGCTACCAGTCTCTGCAATCGGCATCCTACTTCTGCTGATGTGTGGGTGTATGTCACTTCTGTCTTGCGTCGGGCTGTTCACTTGCACTGGGACACAGCTATTCCCATGGCGTGGCATGGGGAGGTTCTCAATCACCGTGTGTGGCTGGGTCTTGGAAGGAGTGTCACCTTGCATCCATACGTGTCCTGGGCATGTAGCACATGCCTGACTCCCTATGTGGCATGTGTGTATTGGCAGATTTACATGTGCTCAGTAGACATGAGTTGTTCTCGTAGTGCACTCACTCTTCCTTGTCACTTCCAAATTACTGCAGAGCGCCTCCTGTTGCCCGAAGAATTCCAGACTTGGCCACCATGCAGGAGAATGACAGCATCCGGCTCTACCGCTTCACCCAACCGTTGATTCTGGAGCTGACGGCGAGACTGGCACCACACCTGCAACCGCAGCACAGGTATCCTACGGCACTGACACCCCAGCTGAAGGTAATGGCTGCCCTACATTTCCTTGCCACGGGTACCTTCCAATATACCATAGCTCATGTTGGTGGCATGTCCCAGAGCATGTTCAGCGGTGTGCTGCATGATTTCTTGGAGGCCATGTTGATTCACCTGGATGACTTCATCAAGTTCCCAACCCCTGAACAGATGACTGAGGTCAAGCGTGGATTCTATGCCCTGGGAGGGATGCCCCATGTCATTGGGTCCATAGATGGGACACATGTAGGTTTGGTACCACCACACGCACGGGAGGTGGCGTACCGCAATCGGAAGCACTACCACTCCATCAATGCCCTTGTGGTGTGTCTGTCCAACATGGTGATTTCACATGTCTGTGCTCGTTTTCCAGGATCAGCACACGATGCCTACATCATGAGGCGTAGCGGGATGCCTGATATGATGATGCAGCTGCGCAACGAACGTGCATGTGTTGTTGGTGGGTACAGTCTGTCTGTCCTGTATTCTGTTTGGCCGAGCAGCACTACCGCTTCGCCTGTTCTAACGATATCCATGTGCTTTCCATTTAGGGGACGCTGGCTATCCCAACATGCCTTGGCTGCTGACACCTCTCCGCAACCCCATCACGCCGGCCCAGCTCCGCTACAACACCGCCCATGGCCGGACAAGGCGAGTGATAGAGAGGACGTTTGGCATGCTGAAGAGCCGATTCCGGTGCCTCCACAAGACCGGCGGCGCACTCCCATATGCCCCGGCGAAGGTCTGCAAGATCTTCATGGTCTGCTGCATGCTGCACAACATGGCAGTTGAAAGAGCTGTGCCCCTCATCCTGGATCAAGATGACGAGGACCATCCACCCGTGGAGGACGAAGGGCTTGGCAATGGGGCTAGTGATGTGGAGGATGTGGAGCCGCAAGAGGACATCCGGACTCGGCTCATACGCGACTTCTTTGCTTAGTGGTGAGTACCAGGGTCTGAGTGTGCACGCATTGGTCCCCGTGTGGCATGCGTTGTGATGTGTGTCTCCACCTGCATGTATGGCACGTGGGTCAGAGGTGTGTGTGGGTGTGTCACTGGAGTGATGGTGCCAGTGATGGTAGTATTTCCCCAGACATAATTGTGACATAGCATGTTGTCATACATACATGTGTCGAGTACATGCACATGCAAGTGGCTGTGCTTCTTGTGGCTGAGTTCTTGTGTGTCTCTCTTCCCCAGGTACCTGCGCATGCCGTTTGCTGGTTGCATTGTTGTGGCACTGCTATTCCTCATGGACATGGCATCGTGGGCTGACTCAGCGTTACAGGCACGGACACGTTTGGAAGTCTCCATGGGGTAAGGGATGCATCTGGGGTGTATTGGGTGTGGCAGTTGTTCACGATGTGTGCACACTGCCCCGGTCGGGGTTTGGGTCCTCTGCAGACATGTGGCATCCCCATGGGACACGACATGCAGCTGGGTACACCTGAATAGATGGGCTGCCTGGTTGTCAGTCATCAGTGATGGGATGGTGGATTGTGATGAAGGCATCAATGTGTGTGACACTGCCCTCGGACACATCCGGTTAACATTGTCTTGACATGGCGTGGGACTTCCACATCAGCGGATGTATGGTGTATGGCAGGCTCTCCGTGAGCAGCTGTGGGTATTTAGCTATTATCCGACACTTGTGTGCCAGTTCCATGGCTATCACGCATTTGTGCTGCAGAAGGGGGGTGCCAGTGTTGGAGCCACATGGTACTCCACATGATGTGTTCATGTGTACTTCAAGTTGCCTCTGCAATCCCAAACACATGACTATTAAAGGTGTCCCTATGCCTCCAAGGTGCCTCTTCTCAGTCAATGCTGGTGTGTTGGCACGGTGCATCCTGCATGTCTGGCATGGTATTCCCTGATTGTGGCTATGTGTCAATGTGTCGAGTGGCAAGATGCAAGCTGTGTGTGTGTGCTGAGACTGTGTAATGGGCATGATGTCCATGACTGTGTGGGTATTGTGACATGTGCCATCCCCATGCATCCAACGTTATCCATGACCCCATTCTCTGCATCCACCGGACTGAAGCTTGCAGGACATGGTTCTGCCACCTGTCTACACGTACCTGGGTGCCCCCCAGGACACGGGCCAGGATCCCTGACCTCTGCGCATGACTGTTGCTGTACTCAATGTGTCTGTCAGCACGGTTGTTCGGCCACCCCCTCAGCTGGTTCTGACCATCACGGGTGTGTATGGTGCTCCATGTCTGTCTTGCCTAGAAAACTGTGACCCATGTGTCCTGTGCCAGACTCAGGCCCCAGGGTGTGGATGGTTGAAGTGAACAGATGACTCAGGCATGTTTAGACTGTACAAGACACATGTTAGGTAATAATGCTACCAGCAGGCATCTACTCTTAATAGTGTGATTTATTATTGGGGGGGGGGGGCCAAGTGAGGGCCTTTCCGGGATTAGGGAATCCAAAGTTCAGTAGGGGAGTTGGTGTCCTTGCCATTGGAAATCCTCAGAGTCCATGCCACAGTCTTTGTCAACATTGGTCAGCCAGTGACCAGCAGGGCCATGTGGCAGAGAATGTCTCTTGATGCTGTGATGCTGTTGCTCCAGTGGGCCAGGTGCCAGGCCAGGTGTCCTGGGAGATGGTGATGTAGCAGCCACCCTCACGGTCCTTTCCGTGGACGACCCGGCTTCCTGCGGGGAACCTCAGCAGCAGGCCGTGACGACGTCTGGGATGCTCCGTCGGATGTTTCCTCCTCCTCCTCATGATCCCTCCCTGTGGGTGGTGATGTTCTCCGCCTTCTGGCACAGGGAGGGTCGGCCATGGTGTCGGCCATCCGACGGAGTTCAGCGTGAATCCCCTGGGACGCCGTCACTTGCTCAGCCTGTCTGTCCTCCATCCTCCGTTGGTGTAGCTGTAGACAGGCTATTAGCTCCGCATGTTGCTGGGCCTGCTGGACCTTGATCCCCTCGAGGACGGACACAACCTGGGCCATGCCCGTGGTGTCCTGCCGGTATGAGTCCAGGATGTTACGGACATGGGAAAATACCGGATCCCCAGCCAACTGGTCAGGCTCGCGCCTCCGCCGCTCTCCACTCCCACCACCCCTGCCCACTTGCGTCTGGCCTGCACTTGTGGGCACATGGGGTCTCCGGGACCCCTGAGGGGTGGCATTGGCGTTGTCGCCTGCCTCCTCCTGGGTGCCCGGGACACCGTGTCCCTCCTGGCGAGCCTGGCTGCATTGTGGTGTTGGGGCAGGGATCCTGGGTGTCTCCTGGGATGTGGCAGGAGTGGGGGTGGTGGTTGGCACGGTTGTACCTGACGCAGGTGCTGCAGGTGGTTGGACACCAGAGGGGCCAGGTCGGTCGGGGTCGTCCGCAGAGTGGTGAGAGTGGTCGCTGCCGGTGGGATCGGTCTCCTGCAGATCCGGGTCCTGTGAGTGTTCCCCCCCAGTGTTGGGGGGTGCAGCACGACGTTGACCTGTGTGTGAGAGAGACAATGTTACTTTTGATCCATGCAACATCCATGTTGCATCCGTTACAAAGTTGGCACATTTCCTCTTGGAATTAGGATCTGTCTTGCATTCCACTCACAGTGCACTTGTGCATGTGTGTGTCCCTTGGGCACCAATTTGGCCCCTTTAACTATGTGTGGCACAGTCTTACTTGCTGCGTCAAGTGTGACTGCAGTCAGCAGTGGAGTGTGCATGTGTGGCGAGCCATGCACTTGCGCCTTCCTTGTAGCACTGTACATGTGCACATGGAGTGGATCCACACACTCATATGATGCAGGTGGCTGTCCTTGTGCTCGTGTACAGGTTGTAACATGGCCCTGCGTTTTGCCATGATGAAGAGGGGGGGTTCTGGCACTGGGCACCCTTGTCTACATGCACGCAGTCCACCTGCTGACGAGCAGACATTCCCACACACCAAAGGACTGATTTGCTCTCCCTGTGTCTCCCTCCTTCTCTGTCCCCCTCTCCCTCCCTCTCTGTCCCCCTCTCCCTCCCTCTGTGTCCCCCTCTCCCTCCCTCTGTGTCCCCCTCTCCCTCCCTCTGTGTCCCCCTCTCCCTCCCTCTGTGTGTCAGCCTCCTCCCTCTGTCCATCTTCCTGTGTCTCCCTCCCTCTCTGTCCCCCTCTCCCTCCCTCTGTGTGTCAGCCTCCTCCCTCTGTCCATCTTCCTGTGTCTCCCTCCCTCTGTGTCCCCCTCTCCCTCCCTCTGTGTGTCAGCCTCCTCCCTCTGTCCATCTTCCTGTGTCTCCCTCCCTCTCTGTCCCCCTCTCCCTCCCTCTCTGTCCCCCTCTCCCTCCCTCTCTGTCCCCCTCTCCCTCCCTCTGTGTCCCCCTCTCCCTCCCTCTGTGTGTCAGCCTCCTCCCTCTGTCCATCTTCCTGTGTCTCCCTCCCTCTGTGTCCCCCTCTCCCTCCCTCTGTGTGTCAGCCTCCTCCCTCTGTCCATCTTCCTGTGTCTCCCTCCCTCTCAGTCCCCCTCTCCCTCCCTCTGTGTCCCCCTCTCCCTCCCTCCGTGTGTCACCCTCTGTCACCTTGGCCCAGCTTCCTGGGCACACACTGTTAGCAGATCTTTGAGTGGCCCTTGGCCTGTTGATGTGAGTTTGTTTCTGATCTCCAGGCACCCATTTTGTCTGCTGTGTGTCTGTGCGCTGCTGCTGTGGTGGTGTGTGCTGCCACTCTTTCACACTGTTGGCTGTTCATTAGCTGCTGGCATGTGCAAAACAGTGCCTTCACCCCCATGTGTTGATGCAAGGCATCCGCCATTTGCTGGCAAGTCATTCCTGTGTTGGGACACAGTGTTTGTCTGGCTGTGACCTAGGCCATATGGGCAGAGGGCATTGTTGTCTGCTTTGGAGTCGCACTATGTGATTCTTGGTGCCCACACTCCCGCCATCCGGGTTACCGTGTCATGTGTTGTTGTCTTCTGTGGCCTGTGACTTGACATTGTCCAGCTGGGTGCATGGGGCATGGTGGCAGCAGTGGCATGTGCCTGCTCATGGAGTGTGGTTGAGTAATGCGATGGCTTGTGGTGGTTGCGTGCCTGTTAGTAATTTTGTTTGTGGTTGCAGTTCCCCCCATGTGAGGTGCGTTGTTTGTGTACTCACCCGGGTCTCGGAGTCCTTCTACTCCTTCAACTGCCTCCACCGGCAGTATGGCCATCACCCTCTCCTCCCAGGGATGGTACTGTACGGGTCTGCGGGAGGGCCCTCCTCCGGTGGCGTTGGCCTGGTCGTGTTCCTCCTGTCTCTTGGCTCTGACCCTCCTCCGCAGATCGTACCACCTGTTCTGGCAATCCTGCTTGGTCCTCCTGGTGTCCGCAACAGCATTCACAGCATCGACGATGGTCTGCCACATGGCTGTTTTGGCTGCCTGGCTGGTGCTTCTGACCAATGTTCCAAAGATCTGTGGCTCGACTCTGAGGATTTGATCAACAAGGACCTCCAACTCTCGGTGACTGAACTTTGGATTCTTGGTAGTGGGCATGGTGAGGGGTGTGGGTGGGGATGGTGTGGGTGTGGGGGTGTGTGGATGTTGGGGGGGGGTGTGGATGGTTGTGTGTGTGTGTGAATGTGATGAGAGGGTGTTTGTGAGGGTGGTCGTGTGAAGGTGTGCAAGTGTAAGATGTGGTGTCGCTTGTAGTCTGGTTCTGTGGTGTCTGGCAGCAGTGGGTCTGTTGCAAAGGCTCATGGTTTGTGTGTGTGGGCCCTTTTTATTGGTCCATGGGTGGGTGTGGCAGTGTTTGAATTTTGGGTGGGTGTGTTATAAGGAGTGGTGGTGTATTGGGCCTCTGTTTGTTTTTGACAGTTGCAGGTCAGTGATTGTGTTATTTTAGTGGTTGTTGGCCATGTTTAGTGGCTGTGTGCCTTTCGAATGGTGTATTGTTGAGTTTTTTTGTTTTGTCCTTGTTGTGTACGTGCGTTTTGAGCGTGTGTACGGTGTGTACATGGGCCATTTGGTTGTACGATTTGGTCCTTGTGTGTGGCTTTGCACGACTCGTACATGCGGTTGTGATGTTGGGGCATGGGGTGCGCTCCGTACTTAGGAGGTTGTGTTGGGGGTGCGCCAGGAACGTACTGGGGTGGGGGTACGACTGGAACGTACTGGGGTGTACATGGACGGTGGTACGACACGTACAGGGGTGGGGGGGTGTACATTGACGGTGGTACGACACGTACTGGGGTGGGGGTACGACTGGAACGTACTGGGGTGTACATGGACGGTGGTACGACACGTACAGGGGTGGGGGGGTGTACATTGACGGTGGTACGACACGTACTGGGGTGGGGGTACGACTGGAACGTACTGGGGTGTACATGGACGGTGGTACGACACGTACAGGGGTGGGGGGGTGTACATTGACGGTGGTACGACACGTACTGGGGTGGGGGTACGACTGGAACGTACTGGGGTGTACATGGACGGTGGTACGACACGTACAGGGGTGGGGGGGTGTACATTGACGGTGGTACGACACGTACAGGGGTGGGGGGGTGTACATTGACGGTGGTACGACACGTACAGGGGTGGGGGGGTGTACATTGACGGTGGTACGACACGTACTGGGGTGGGGGTACGACTGGAACGTACTGGGGTGTACATGGACGGTGGTACGACACGTACAGGGGTGGGGGGGTGTACATTGACGGTGGTACGACACGTACTGGGGTGGGGGTACGACTGGAACGTACTGGGGTGTACATGGACGGTGGTACGACACGTACAGGGGTGGGGGGGTGTACATTGACGGTGGTACGACACGTACTGGGGTGGGGGTACGACTGGAACGTACTGGGGTGTACATGGACGGTGGTACGACACGTACAGGGGTGGGGGGGTGTAAATTGACGGTGGTACGACACGTACAGGGGTGGGGGGGTGTACATTGACGGTGGTACGACACGTACAGGGGTGGGGGGGTGTACATTGACGGTGGTACGACACGTACTGGGGTGGGGGTACGACTGGAACGTACTGGGGTGTACATGGACGGTGGTACGACACGTACAGGGGTGGGGGGGTGTACATTGACGGTGGTACGACACGTACTGGGGTGGGGGTACGACTGGAACGTACTGGGGTGTACATGGACGGTGGTACGACACGTACAGGGGTGGGGGGGTGTACATTGACGGTGGTACGACACGTACTGGGGTGGGGGTAGGACTGGAACGTACTGGGGTGTACATGGACGGTGGTACGACACGTACAGGGGTGGGGGGGTGTACATTGACGGTGGTACGACACGTACTGGGGTGGGGGTACGACTGGAACGTACTGGGGTGTACATGGACGGTGGTACGACACGTACAGGGGTGGGGGGGTGTACATTGACGGTGGTACGACACGTACAGGGGTGGGGGGGTTTACATTGACGGTGGTACGACACGTACAGGGGTGGGGGGGTGTACATTGACGGTGGTACGACACGTACAGGGGTGGGGGGGTGTACATTGACGGTGGTACGACACGTACTGGGGTGGGGGGGTGTACATTGACGGTGGTACGACACGTACTGGGGTGGGGGTACGACTGGAACGTACTGGGGTGTACATGGACGGTGGTACGACACGTACAGGGGTGGGGGGGTGTACATTGACGGTGGTACGACACGTACAGGGGTGGGGGGGTGTACATAGACGGTGGTACGACACGTACAGGGGTGGGGGGGTGTACATTGACGGTGGTACGACACGTACAGGGGTGGGGGGGTGTACATTGATGGTGGTACGACACGTACTGGGGTGGGGGTACGACTGGAACGTACTGGGGTGTAGGTAGACGGGGCTGTGACACGTACTGGGGTGGGGGTGTGGCTCGAACGTACTGGGGTGTAGGTACACGGGGGGTACGACACGTACTGGGGTGGGGGTGCAACTGGAACGTACTGGGGTGTACATAGACGGTGGTACGACACGTACAGGGGTGGGGGGGTTTACATTGACGGTGGTACGACACGTACTGGGGTGGGGGTACGACTGGAACGTACTGGGGTGTACATAGACGGGTGGGGGTATACATATACGGGGGGTACGTGTCGGACGTACGGGGGCTGGGGGGAGTGTTGGGCGCGTATGCGGGCACATGTCTCCATGGTTGCTATTGGTGTTCGGTGCGGACAGTGTTTTTTCCATACGGTTGTAGGCTCGGACGCACGGGATGGATCGTGATTCCTCGGTCGGACTTGGATTTTTACGTTTGTAAGGTAAATCGTCCGAGGACGTGTCGGACACGTTTTCCGACCCGAGGACGTGTGGGGAATGATTCCCGGTGCGGGTCGTATGGACTTTTTACCATGCGAATCGTGATTGCCAGTTCGTACGGCATTTGTACGATTCGTACGGTAAAAAGACCCGATACGAGTCGCACGGGGGAATTTTTTGCCGGATCGTGATCGGCACCAGAATGTTAAAACCAACTTCACTAAAAGATGCATTTTATCATTCTGAGTTCAGTCATACTAAACTCGAATTTCTACCTAGTTCCCTGAGTCAGTTAGGATTCTAAGAAATGATAATCAAACTGCCCATTCTGGCCAATGGGGAACAGGTAGCCTTGCAATAGTGAAAAACGAAAATGGCTTAAATGCACTATTAGGACGTGCCACATACATCGGGGTTTGTCCTACCTTTTACCTACAATGCACCCTTCCCTTGGGCCTACCATAGGGGTGACTAATATGCAGAAAAGAGAAGGTTTAGGAACTGGCAAGTGGGTGCACTTGTCCAGTCAACATGGCAGTACCAGACTGCACACAGGCTCTGCAATGGCAGACCTGAGACTCACTTTACAAGGCTGCTTCTGTGAGTGGCACAACCAGTGCTGCAAGCCCACCAGCAGCATTTGGATTTACAAGCCCTGGGCACACTCAGTGCACTGTACTAGGGTCTGACAAGAAAACCAAATCAGCCAACCATGGAGTCACTAATCCATACATCAATTTACAATAGGAAGAGCATATGCACTTTAGCACTGAGCAGCAGTGGTAAAGTGCCCAGAGTCATAAAACCAATAAAAACAGGTAGAAGAAAATGCAGGAGGAAGGCAAAAAGTTTAGGGATGACCCTGCAAATTGGGCCAAATCCAACACACACTTAATCTCTTATTTTGATGTCAGGTTCACTTGCGTCAGCCTGACACCATTGCGGGAAAGGAACTACCCGGCCATGGGCCAGCGGTTCCTCAATCCCAATTAGGATGTGACTTCACATAGTGCGTTCAGAAACTTCAATTTTTCAATTGTAGCTTGTGTGGTGGGCTGAAAAATGGAAGTTTGTAAACATTCATGCACCGTGTGGCATGCACCGTGGCACGGTGCCTGCCACACGGTGCCGGTATGTTGAGAGGGGTACCATAGTTGCCCCCCAGAGTGTATGCAGAGGGCCATGGGGGAAGGTGGCCCTGCTAGGGGCCCCCAATGTTACTTTCCGACAGCCTTTCCATGTCGGAAAGGCCAACATGTGCTGGATGTCAGAAACCAACATCATAATCTCGAAGGCGGAAACGCCGTCCTTAAGGGATTATGCTGCCTTTCCAACTGGCCGTCGAGACCATGTCGGATCCCCCCCACAGGCTTAAACTTTGACCGCCATCATCCTTATATGGCAGTCAGACTTTAAACCTACCATGTTGGGTGGAAGCCTCTGACCAGCGGTCGGAGGCTTTCCGCCTGACATCGTAATCGGGACAATAGCATGTTCTCCACTCTGCTGTAATGCACAGCCTGGGCAGAGAGCATATGCAGGCTCCCACTCCCTGTCTGAGTACTGAACCAGGCCGCTCAGGCCAATCATGATGCTGCTGCCATGTTGCTGACAGCAGCATTGTGATTTGCTAGGGGAGTCTGGGAGCCTGGGTGCTGCTGGGAGCCAGGAAAACAGGGAGGAAGGAGAGGTGGCAGCTGGTCAGTGGTGACTTGCGACCAGCAAGCAAGTCTTCTTTTTTTCTTCTTTTTTCTAACCCCGTCCCTGCCTCCACACCACAATTCCCTACCAGCAGCCACTGTATGCTTTCCAAAAAAACTGAAAATTTAACAGTTGCACCAATTTGCCAAGGTCAGACCTTTTGGCTTTGCAAATGCTGGTTAAAACTGTGGTGGGAGAATTGAACATACTGTGGAAGTAAAAATCTATTTTTGCACAATGTCAACAAACAAAAGTTATCTCTCAACTGAGATGTGAAAAATATTCAGTGCTAAATGTTAGGTGCAAATAAAAAGGGAAGGAGGGAGCTGTTCTATATATTTTAGACAAGGGTACAAAATATTATGATACAGTGGTCCAACAAGAGTCTTGCAACACCTTATACTGCATGGATTTTACAGCGGTTGCACGTGGAGGTGGGGAGGAGAGATTATTATAAAAAGGCCCTCAGTTAAGAGGACAGGTTTGTAGAAGACAAGGAAGTGAATGTTAGCGAAAGATAGAGAAAGAGCAGACAGCTGAATAAGTTGGTGGAGATAAAGACGAAAGAAAAGAGAAAAACATAAGAGTTCATCACACACAAATTTAGCATGGCATAACATAACAGAAAAAAGATGAATTCTGAAACCAATGAATGGTTTAAATGATAAATATGATTCCTCGTAAATCTAGGAATGCTTCAGATGCCATGGGTATTGCGTGAGAACACCGACAGCAACACCCATGGAATGCCCCTTTCACTCAATGACCTGCGTGAAAGGGGCCATGAAAAGCCACACAAAGTGGTTTTGAGTGGCCTTGTAAATATGCTGTGGCACATTGCTCCATTGCAGCGTCCAAAAAGTGGCACTCCGGGCACGTAAAAGTGCTGCTAGAGGCCTCGTTAATGAGGCCCTTTCTACATAGTCTTCTGAATTGAACTAGCTCCCAATATCTAAAATACTCTGTATGATATACCTTTTAGAGCTACATGCACTTGCATACATAAATGATTTGTCTGTAAAATACATCAAATCTTAGTCTAAAGCTTAAAAAATTTCAAATTCATAATCTTTATCTAATCTCTTTTTGAAACAGATCATAAAAGCATCAATTCATCAAATAAGCCATGGCTCAATATTATAAAACCCAATAAAAACAAATAAAACAATTAAGATCTATAAAAAATTGTTGGCAATTTCAACAAATTGGCCCTGAACAAGAAAAATAGTATTTAAAAACCATAAGTGGGAACAATCATAGTTTTTGTGCAACTTATTATTATTATTATTATTATTATTATTTTTTGCTTCTTAGGTCCCCCTCACTTAAATAAAAGCAGTTATTCCCATTAGTGCAGCAGGTTATGTCAACAAAACCCGATTTCTCCTTTTTCTCACACATGCCCACAAAAAACATGCTATAGAAAAGCAGACAAAGGGGTCGGAGAGTGCCTTTAAAAAATACAATGCCACCCTGCACTGTGTAAAATTATATTGCCTTACAACCGGAAGGAGAAAAGCTTTCCTTTCAGTATGGTAAAACTTGCAGACTAATACTACATGTAGATCTGTTTGGGGCGAGTAGTTGTCGCAAGGTCTGGGGGGCAAATCAGAATGTTTAAACTTACTCACTGGGAGAGCTAGTCTCAGAGGGATGTAATTCAGGCGATCCTGTTGTAGTGGTCCAGCTTCATGCAGCTGTCAATTATGCGTTGCGTTAAATTGACAGTGGACCTCCGCCAAATCGAAAGCCACAACAGGATTGGGGCCAGTCTGATAGTGAAGCTGGACCACTACAACAGGATCAGCTGGCTTAGATATGTAGAGGCCAAACTGACTGCAATCGGGCAGGGAGACTTATTCAGGGACCCCTCACTGTGTAGGAAGGTATCGAAGCAGCAAATCACTGAGTTGGATCTCCAGAGGGCTAACTTCCTTTGGAGGGAAAAGAACCGGCAACAGAAGGCAGCAATTGCATATGGTCTTATTCCGCCAAGACTAGGGGTAGGTTTTTTGTACCTTTCGTGCATTAGCTTTGCACACCACAGATTCATTCTATTGCGTTTTCGCCTGAATTACATCCCTCTGAGACTAGCTCTCTCAGTGAGTAAGTTTAAACATTCTGCTTTGCCCCCCTGACCTTGCGACAACTACTCGCCCCAAACAGATCTACATGTAGTATTAGTCTGCAAGTTTTACCATACTGAAAGGAAAGCTTTTATCCTTCCGGTTGTAAGGCAATATAATTTTACACAGTGCAGGGTGGCATTGTATTTTTTAAAGGCACTCTCCGACCCCTTTGTCTGCTTTTCTATAGCATGTTTTTTGAGGCCCACAAACTCACGCTATGCGCAGGATGATAGACAAGTGCAACCTTACTGGGGTCTCATCCCCTCAATAATGGTATTCGTTTTACAAAAGGGAAACCCAAATCAAAGAATGACCATCCTCTTTAGCATAGATGCGGGCACTAGACTACCCCTCCATTCTTTAGCTACATACCACCACTCGATCCATTCTTATCCCTTACGAGGTTATACCTCGAGGCTCTCCGCGGAGTGCAGGCGTAAATGCGGTAAGGGTATGGATGACACCGTGAGGGGCCGTGAGAGAGCCTCCACCTCTGGCTCTGAAGAAATTTTAATATGTCCTAAACAGTCAGGTCTATTTTGTTTGTTGTCCCTTCTAAGCAGGCCCAGGGCCAGTTCTCTGTCTGAAAAGGTATGGTAATTGGTATATTTCTAACTGGCCAAGACAACCTACCTGTAAGTCCCTTGTATATTGTTATGCATGTAGGTTTAGGGACCCCAGTTAACTTAATTCACTTAAGTGTGCAATGCTGTGGTGTCTGGTGTCATTTTAAAGTCAGACTTGCCGTGCAGGCTGGTTTTAAAATAAATCTATGTCTAAATTCGACTTTGGAATTAAAAGCAATTCCAAACTTCAAAACTACTTTTTTATTACATATATGTCACCCCTAAGATCTGCCCTCAGTTCCCCAACATTATAGTGTATTGTTTTAAAAAGCTGGGACAAAATAAAAGATTTTTTATATGCTCTTTTAGGGAAAACAGCCAAAGTTGTTTTTCTCCATTGCAGTGCTGCTGACCCCATAGGGTAGCATGGAAAGGTTTTAGTAAACTTTAATATAGTCGAACTTTGGATGGGAACTAGCTAGCAATATGATTCAAAGTATCAAAATAATGGTTACAATGAATCCAACAACTTGCCATGGTTGGATTGTTATAACTATTACAGGAAAGTCATTTAAGGACTTACTATCCTCTTTTTTGGGGGGTTCCCCATTGCAGTATTAGGGGATTTTTGTGAGTCCCCTTGATTCTTCCTTGAGGTCGCAACCTCTGCCACAGCCCCGGATGTGTTTACGCATTTATTTTTATTTTTAATTTTAGCACTTGTCTCAGATTGTCCAGAAGCATTGGCTTGGGTACTCTTAAGCCCGCCGGCCTCGGGGCTAAAGACATCGCAGCTTTGGGAGATACTGCCGGGGCTCTCTCCATTAATCTCCCCATTAATATCCAATCTGCGCTCGTTAATGCCCCCGGCCCTCACAGCAGACATTTCCACAATGTCATCCTCTTGAACGACCAAAGACTCTCTCAAGTCCATGTCCCCCCTTGATCGAGCCCTACAGGCAGCTCAACGCCAGCTTCGGGCTCTTCTTCCAAGCTCTCTGCGTAGTTCTCAGGTGATAGCGATAGCTTACTCTCAACATCGATCTCCAGAGCTTCTTTGGATGTCGCGCTACAAAGTAGCGATGCAATTGCAATTGCATCTGCCGTCTGAACTCGGAGTTTCCTCCCTGAGATCAGCTTGGCCGCTTTACCTGCCTCTAGAAGCCGCAATGCAGGTCTGCCGGCTCTTGTCGGGGGAGCTTTTACTCCGCTCCTCAGGTTGTCCAACTCCTGCAGGGGGGCTTGCAAGCCCGCTACCCGGGTAGCCCGGGCTGTATTTGCTATGTTTTTCGGTGATGCCATATCCCTCCTTAGCAGAGACTCTCGTACGGGAAGGCGCGGCCAGTAGAGCCCCGATCCGGTCAACCAGCAAACTCGCCAGCCGACCCTTCTCGAGGTCTGCCAGTGCCGCCAGAGACTGCAGCCAGGTCTGAGCATCTACCGCAGAATCCGGGCCAGCAGAGGAGAAGCTACACACCGCCTTAGCCCTTGCCGGTAGTTTAAGTAAGTATAAGTGAGTATTCCCCCTGCTCGTCCTGTGCCTCACATCGCCTCACATTGCCGTGTTCGAATAGCCAGCTGGAGCCCTTGCGGTACTACGAGACGCGGTGGCGTTAGTCTGCCATCTTCCTTCCCCCGATCCGACCGGCCTCAGTCGATTCCCTGAATAACAACAGAAAATATCTTAGAATTACTAAGCTACGCAAGATCTATTGCCCCTCAAGGGGCTAGTTGGTATAATAGCTCTGGAGCTCGTCGAGGGAGGATGGAGAACAGCCCACTCAGGAAATGGGTTCAGGCAAAAGGAGAGGTTAAGGAATTGATTTCTCGCCTGTCTGGCTCTGTTTCGGTAAGGGGGAAATGTACAGGAAGCACAACAAGTAATGAAACTAATTAGGCTATCGGGGAGAAAGTGATATCTCCGACTTATCCCCTAATTAACTCTGCTGGATACCTCAATCAGAATAGCTTAGAAAGTCTGCCCGGACCCAGTGAAGAATTAGTCAATAAAACTCAGACAGTTTCACTGGATGCTGAACTTGAGATTGAAGAACAGCTTACTGCTAAGGAGCCATCATTGGCAGTAATATTACACGCTTTGCAAGAACAAGGGCGAGAAGCCCAGGATCATCATGCTCAGATTAGAGCAGACTATCTCAGCATTAAGCTATCATTGGATGAGGTGATGGGTACGATAGCTGGTATCACGAAGGATATGACTGAGTGACAAAGCAGAGTAGCAGAGACAGAGGAGTCAGTTACTGCTATTGTGCAAACCATTCAGTCACATGATCTACAGCTCCAGGCTTGTCAAACCAAAATTGAAGACCTGGAAAACAGACAAAGGCGAAATAATCTAACACTATATGGACCGGAGGGTAAGGAGGATGCTGATCCCTGAGCATTTGTGGTCCAACAACTCCAAAAGGCATTCCCGGATCTGTCAGACTGGGACTGGGACTGTCAAGTCCAAAGAGCACACCGGCTTCCTATAATTACACAGAGGCTTAATGCCCGGTATCCTCGGTCTATTTTGATTTTTTGGGGGAATTTTTTGCTGAGACAAGCACTGTCTTTTAAGGCTCGCCCTAACACACCAGTAGCAGTTGATTCTTTATCAATATTTTTTAGATCTGATTTAAGCCGAGCCACTATGGAAAAAAGATGGAAAATGAGACAACTCATTGACCCTCTTAAGCGACGGGGGTTCAAGTGTTTTTGCAGGAACCCGCCAGATTGAAGGTTATTAAAGATGGGCAGCCACTGTTTTTTGTCTCGGATCTGGAGGCTAAGCTGGCACTAAGTAAATGGCAGACGGCATGAACACTTGGTGGGACTGCTTGGTTATGATGAAACTTATAACACTGTACTTTTGAATCTTGTTATCTGGTTTTTTTTTCTTGCATCCCGGTAAAAATGGTTGTGGATGGGTAGATTAGGATTATTTTTGTGCCCTGGTAAAAATGGCTGGGGAAGGGTAGATTAGAATTATATAGAGACTGGGCCTGGGTGGCTTTGGGGGTAGTAAGGGCTTAAGTTGGCTCACATCCCTTTTTTTTTTCCCCTGGTCATGAGGGGCCAGATAGGGCCTGGCTTGGTGGTACGCTGAGACGCAAGCTGCCATATTCAGCGGCAGCTGTTTGGGGAGGGTGGTTCCTTTTTAGGAAATGGGGAGGGGATGGGTAGGTTACTTTTTAGGGGGGAGAAGGGTATTCTGCGAAGGGAGTGGGGTATAAGAAGGGAAAAAAGTAAAAAAAAAGGTTCGCAGTTTTTCGTTAGGTGGTGAGAAATCAGCAGTTATTACTATTTTGTTTTGACGTTTGACAATTTAATTAAATGGGCATGGCTCTGATTAGATGTCTATTCTGGAATGTGTCTGGTCTGAATAGGGGGTTAAAAAGACAATTAGTGCGGGAGGAACTCAGGGCATATAAACCTCACTTAGTACTTTTAACAGAAACACATTTAGCATATAAAGACCGGGGTTTTCTTAACCAATTGGGATTCCAGAATGTAATATGCACCTCTCAAAATGTGTCAATTAGAGGGGCTGCCATCTTGGTGTCTAAAACATTAGACTGTCAAGTCCACAAGGTGTTAGCAGATCAAAGAGGGAGGTGGGCTCAAATTGAGATTAATACTTTGAGATATGTTTTCTGTGTTTGATATGGTCCCGATGTTGATGATCCGACAATATTTGATGATATCTGTTTAGAATTAGTGGCATGGCAGGGGGTTATGGTTTTGATGGGGGATTTTAATTGTGTTATTAACTATGGTATGGAATCCACTAGCCGGCCACTTGCCCTAAGAATGACAAAGGTGAGAGCTTCTATTTTAGAGCTAGGGCGATTACATTCACTGCAGGACACATGGCGCTATTTGTACCCAACTACACCGGGGTATACATACTACTCTGCGCCACATCGGCAGTACTCTAGGATTGACATGGCTTGGGTATTAGAGACTATCTTGACGGGGGCAGACATGGAGATCTGTCCAAGGATTACATCCGACCACAACCCCATAATTTTTTCTTTCCAGGCAAACTCCAATCCTAAAGTAGCTCGCCTTTTTTCCCTTCCACGGTATCTGGTTACGGATGTTGAGTATTCAGCTTTTATTCTTAGTAAAATTCCGGATTATTTTACAGATAATATAGGGTCTGCCCCGCTTTGGTCGTATGGGATGCTATGAAAGCATTTGTTAGGGGAGTCACTCAGTTCGTCCGGCAACAGAATAGAGAACGGGAGAGACAAACTAAGGATGCTTTGCTGATCAAAAGCTTATCACTTGTGAGATTCAGCATGCTGAGGCTGTTCGACTGCAAAAGTGCAAAAGTTAGATCAAAATTCTCTGTATGCTTCCCTTCTGGAGCAGAGGGCCGTGATTAATAGGACACTTTAAAAGAGAAGGTAGCGGCTTGCTTTACTTAGCATAAGACACTACAATATTAATATGGGGACAGGATAGAGAAAGTTTTAGCTCATCATCTTATGGATAGTAGTCTTAAAACTAAGATTAATACTATTAAAGGTGAGGGTGGCACTATTACAGAGGCCCCAGGAGATAGCTGATCAGTTTTCTACTTTTTATCAGTAATTGTATTCCCCAAATCTAGCACAAGACTTGACTGATATGCAGAGCTATCTACGAGGGAGAAATCTGCCAACTTTGACAGAAGTAGATTCTCTGTTACTAGAGCAGGAGATTACACTGGAGGAATTTGTGGAAGCGATTGGGGGGCTATCGTCAGGAAAAGCATCTGGGGATTATGCCCTCCCAGCAGTTTTACAAATGCTGCAAAAGTCTCCTGGCCCGGTGCTACGAGATGTAATCTCTCAAGTTGGGAACACAGGACAAGTTCCAGATTCATGGAACAGGGCTAACATCATTTGTTTTCTAAAAAAAGATAAAGCTCCAAAGGAACCGGCATCATATCACCCAATTTCTTTAATAAACGCAGATGGAAAGGTGTTTGCTAAGATACTGGCCACCTGGTTAGCTCCAATGATGGCCAGCCTGGTTTCTCCCCAGCAGCATGGGTTCATTTTTGGGAGAGACATTACTTCCAATGTTAATACGGCAATAGCGGCCTTTGATGCTACGGGGAAGCTTAAAACTGAACTGTGTATGGTCTTATTGGATGCAGAAAAGGCATTTGACCTGGTGGCCTGGGTATATCTCTGGCAACACTTATCACATTTGGGATTAAGGAAAGTTTTCGGAAGCTGTTTGCGGCTATGTATCATAATCCAATGGCCAGATTACTGTATTCAAATGTCCAAACTATTCCCTTTCCCATTTGCTGCGGTACGAGGCAGGGTTGCCCCCTTACCCCTCTATTATTTGCTCTTTATATAGAACCTTTTATTCAGGCATTATTGGTTAATAATTTGATCTGTCCATTGAACATTAATAGGGAGACAAAGAGCTTTGGATGCTTTTCCGGTTATAAGCTGAATAGCAACAAAACTCAAGTTCTTCTTAATTTCCAGCCGGAATTCCCGGTTGAAGGGGTTTGCTCGAAAGTTACATATTTAGGGGTGCAAATCTCGGCTAAAATTGGGCTCATACACTCATTAAATTATAATTCTCTACTAATCACTGCTACCAAACAATTGAAGCTGTGGCACACGCTTTCATTAAGTATTCTAGGCAGATGCAACGTTATAAAAATGAAGATTGCTTCCCAAGTTCCTTTATTTTTTTAGGTCAATCCCGTTACGAATCCCTAATGTGTTTTTTAAGAAGCTGGATGGGGTCTTTAGCAGCTTCATTTGGGGTCATAAGAATTCAAGACGTGCTATTGGATTGATGAAACTTCCATATAACCAGGGTGGGTTAGACCTCCCTGATTTTAAACTATATTTTTTAGCCACTTTTGTTGGCCAACTATGCAGCCTCTTGAACCCCGAGTAAACAGGTTTTTGGCATTGGTTGGTCCTTGGGGGAGAGAGCCAGATGTTTTTATATTGAATTAATGACCCTAACTATTTTAAACGTGTACGGTTCAAGACCATAAGAGATTGTGTACATATTTGGCAGGGCATCAAAACTAGATTTTCTTTATCTCTGGTACATAGTAAACTTTCTCTTTGGGGTAATCCAATGCTGCCCAGAATATTTCTGGATGGTTTGGCTCATCAGTGGACTAGGTATGGGGTGTACTCTCTCGGGCAATTGTATGATTGCAATGGTTTCAAGACATTCGAGAATCTGCAGTTGATGTTTGATATTCCTCAACAAATGTTTTTTAAATATATACAGTTTAGGGACTATTTCGTCAGAAACTTAGCAGTTCGGAGTGTCACTGGGTCAGATATGTGGGAGTGTATGTACGTCCAGACCCGGCTCCCCACCATTAGCAAGGCGTATCAAATTCTTTGCCAATGTAGGGCAGAGGGCTGTGAGAAATTGGCCTCCAGGTGGAGCGAGATTCTGGAGAAAAATATTGCCATAGAAAACATGAGGAGAGCTTAGGATATCATTGCCCGTTCTGTACACTCTGTGAACCTACGGCTCCAGCAATTTCGGACACTTTGTTTACTTTATTATACCCCAGAAAGGATTGCTAGATGGGCTCAAGGCAGGGTTGGGTGGGGAGAGATTTATGGAGGGACACGTCAGACCTGTCCTAAATGCGGGCTATATGCGGCTGGCATTGTTCATATGTTTGTTATGTGTCCTGGCTTAAGGTTGTTCTGGGATAAATTACTAGAAGCAATTAAATGTAAAGTTGGCAGTGACCTCATGCTTTCAACAACTGAAAAGATGCTAGGGTACAAGGAAGACTGTGGGCAGAACAGGTCTTTATTGACAATTATGCTGGTCGCTGCCCGGTTGGTGATAGCTAGAGCCTGGATCTCTCCCAAACCTCCTACTGAGATGGTATGGTGGCTAATCCTCAAGGAAACTGGGGAAAAGGAAAAAAGCGCTGGCTAAAGCAAGGGGTATTCAGGCCCTGCAAAAGTGTAGGGCCATTTGGGGCTGTTTAGAAGAGCCATAGAACATATGTTAAAAGGTTTTGGGCTGCCATAGTAATGTATGGTTGTTCAATTGCTTAGGAATGTTCCCATCATTTTGTTTACTTGGTGTTTTTGCTTTTTTGTCTCTGCTTTCGTTATTATGCTTTTCTTTGTTTGTATGACTGTACTTCTTCTTGACAATAAATGTTTTTTTTTAAAAAGGACTTACTATCCTGTAGTTACCTAAAGCGGCCCTGTAGCAGCCTCTTCTGATTGGTCAGATTTTCTCAGCCTGAGTCAGGCTGCCATCTGAGTAGGTGTGAAGAGGCCTGGGGCTGCAACAATACAGGCATTTGGTGGGAGGAGATCTGCTTCCTGGAGAAGCCAGGGAGAGGAAGGGGTCTGGGAATAAGCTGGACTTCAAGGGAAGGAGAACAGATGTAGAAGAGCCCCGACCATCCCCCACTTCCTTGATCCTTAACTAGATGGGGCCCCCTTGATTAGATTAGGAGAGGAGCTTGAAGGGGAGCTGTGAGAAAGTGCCTTTTTGGGCCTGGTTAGCCCCCACTTTTTGCCTGGAAAATGATGTAATTTAGTCTGGAAGTGCACAGGGTCCCTTCCATCCAGGTCCCCAGTGCTAGAGCCCCTTCCCAAAACTGTACCTTTTGTTCCCCAATTGTCGTCACTTCACTACCCCTTGTAAGTCTTTAGTAAATGGAACTCCTGGTACCTAGGGCATTGACACTGAAGAGGGACTCCAAGGGTAGCAGCACGAATTGTGCCACCTTAGGATCCCTTCACCAAGACCCTGCAATCTGCCATTACAGACTACATGCTTTGGTGCAGACAACACTGAAGAGTCGACATGGCACACATCCCTGGGTGCCATGCCCACAGACACTGCATGGGATATAGATAAGACACCCCTCTAGCAGGCCTTAGCCCTAAGGCAGGGTGCACTTGTCTCCTGTGAGGTCATATCTGCATGAGCAGATATACACCTGCAATATCCACGTCGATTCCAGGATATTGTTAGTGACCAGGGAAGCAATAGTAAGTACATGGGCTGGACACTTGTCATTACGAGTTCCCCAGCTCCATGATGGTTTCACTGAAGTATGGGATGTTTGGTACCAAACATCTCGTCATAATAAACCTGCACTGATTCCAGCGTCAGATTTATTCCAAATTGCACACAAAGGACCCCTTAGAGGGGTCCTCAGAAACCTACGCCAGCCTAAGCCAGCCAGCTATCACCAGGCAGTGTTCTAACCTAATGGGGTGAGCTCCCTCACTCTCAGAGATAGAGAACAATGCCTGTCCTGGGTGGAGGTGTTCACACCTCCACACTGGTCAGGAAGAGCCATCTGTAGCAGGGAGCTTCAAAGGCCTTACTGCCTTTGTAACTCAACCTCAGCCTGTCCTGTTAGGAGGAGCAGGCTCCCTTCCAGTCCTCACCCCCCTTTTGGCGGGAAGACAGGCGGGATAACTTAGAAAGAATAGGAGGTGTACCCCCCTTTGCCAATCTACCCCACAGGTGCTAGAGGTGTGGTGAAGTACACTTTTCAGTGCCCATCCTCTTGAAGATGGTGGGACTTATCCAATCAGGGCTAGGGCTATGTTCACCTCCCACAGGAGGTTGGCATAATTGAGGCTGTAGACACCCCAGATCATGGCGGCTATTGGCCACTACCTGTCACTCCCTTGTAACACACCTAAATCTAGCATTTAGGTGGCATCCTCAGATTCTGAATTTCAGTTCCTGATGACCTAAGAAGAGCCGTACACCACAGATTCACACCAGCAGAGAAGACTGTAGATAACTACTTACCAGAGTCTAAGTGGCTCACTGGTTCAAGCAAGGTTCCCCAGCACCCAAGAGCCTGATTCCACAATGAGCTGACCTCTTCCGGACGTCTCCACATCAATTGCAGCCTCTGCATGGAGACCCCCTCAAATGCGACCTGCTCTGGTAAGCTGTTTTCGACACCAAAAGGCACCCCTGCACCCAACCGCCCTGGGCCTTGGTGAAGAGAACCAAAGGTGTCCCTACATCCTTGAGTATTTCAACTTACCTCTCCAGCTGTTGGTCTCCTTCGACCAGCCACCTGGCCTGAGCCTGCAGCACTTTTCTAATGCGGCCTTTCTCCATTGCTTAACATTGGGCACCCGACGATTTGTTGGCACCCTGCACCTGGCTGCCCCTGTGCTCCCGCTGGTGTAGTGTTGGTGCTGTCTTGGACCCTGCCCACTACTTGCTTCAACCCCCAGAAACTGGTCCCCCAAGCCGCTGTTACTTGCCTGTAAGCAGCTTCTGTCCAATTGCCCCCTACTTCATTGAGCTTTATTGGGTGCCCAACACCATATTTGCACCCTACACCTGGCTGCCCCTGTGCTGCTAGTGGTGTACTGTTGGTGCTGAATTGAACGTTGCCCAATATTGATCTTAACTCCCGAAGATTGGTTTTGTAAGTCGATGTTACCTATCTGTATGCTCTATGTTTTCTTCCTCTCAAAGGGTAACATTGCAAAGTCTGGAAATTGCAGTGTCCAATTTTGATATTGAAAAGTATTTCTATTGCAAAATGTTTTTACCTAAGACAAAGTTCTGTGGATCTAGAAAATAAATATAATCAAGTATTATTTTTATAAATTGGTCTCGGGTTTATTCATTGACTGTGTGCCTCATTTATTGCCACTGTATGTACAAAAAATGCTTTTCACTGCCCTCTGATAAGCCTAACTGCTTGTCTACACTACAACAAAAAAGACAATTAGAATTATCTACTTTAGCCTCTGTAAAGCCTCTGGGGACCCAATGGACTCTCTGCACACTATACCTCTTTTTGGTATAGCATATAGAGAGCTAGCTTCCTACAGGTGCATCGTCCAATGTTAGCCAAACCTCTGGATTGGGTTACACTGACATATACTCCAAGGAGAGAATTTCACAATTTAGATTTTTGTTACAGTGGTGCATTTTTGGTCAAAACTAAGCCACACTTAGCAGGAAGTATTCATAGGAGAGGGTGGCAACTTTACAGCTATTGGGTGGGTTCCCTCTCTCTTGCCAGCCCAGAATGGGTGGGTTCCCTCCCTCTTGGCAGCCCAGAATAACGAAAAAATATGGATGATCTTCAGGAGCCCCTCAGATCCCTGCCTAACATCTGGAGATTAAGGACTTCCCTGCTGGATTTTGGACTGTACCACAGAAGGCTTGCACCCAGAAGGTTTGCACCTGCTGCACTCTATAGGCTCCCCCAAGAAAGGTTGTGCCTGATTAAAATAAAATAAATGGACTACCTGAGCAGCAACAGGTAGAAAGGTGCTGGAAGAAGCCACCCTGCAACATCCAAAGAGATAACTACTCCAGCTGACCAGCTACAACTGGATTTTCCTGGACTGACCAGGTGCATTGTGGGAGATTAAGTCCCAGAACCCAAAAGGCAATCCAGAGATTCAGAACCCTTGGCTGGTGCTGCTGGACATCTTTTAACACAAAGGAAACTACTCAGAAGAAGTTGTGAAAGTTTGGGAACTTTTTACAAAGTTTTGGTGAAAAGCTCACGATAAAGATCTGCTAGACGTCGAGAGTCAAGCCACCGTAGTCAACTCGAGAATCAGCCTGACCGTGCTGGTTTGTCCCTTTGAAAGCTCTGGAGCTCCTTGCAATCGACTGCAATGACAAAGACTTCAAGAGGCTCTCTGAGGCAACGCACTGTAGTGGGCTGCCGTTGTTGAAGCAAACTCTGTATCAGAGGAATCCAAGGGATCGTCGTCAAGAGAAAAAGCTCCTTAACCCCTTCGGTGCTCATGACGGAACGGTTCCGTCATGAGCCACGGTTGAGCTGTGCTCATGACGGAACCGTTCCGTCATGACCACGCCCGCGCAAGATTCCGTCAGCACAGCGGCGGAATCTGCGCAGCATGGAAGGGGTTAAAAAGTGACTAGTTGAGAAGGTAAAATCTCGACCAGGACCTAGAGCTTAACCTATCTGACCCGCGCTCCATCACAGTTGGCCTAAAACATTGACTTTGTTTCGGTGTAGCTCAACCTGATAGCTGCGAGTGAGGTTTTTAGCTGTTTGGCACTGGACTGAACATTTTTTTTTTGTTTAAACTAAAAATTCATATCTCTGGTTCCATACATAAGATTTTTGTCATTCCGATGTGATTTTAAAAATGAAAATATTTTCTGTTTTTATAAGTTGGTGTTGGATTTTTATAGTGTTGTGTCTTAAACGTATTTACTCTTTTGGTGATATTAAATGCTTTACACACCTGTCTCCTAAGTTAAGCCTGGCTGCTTGTCTGCCAGCTACCAAGGGTTGAGCAAGGATTCATTTATTGAGACCTGTCTGGACGGATGTATGTCGTTACAACGCACACTTTTACAACGCATGCACTTACAACGCATTTTTTACAACGCAACATCCATTACAACGCATTCCATTACATAGCATGACACTACAACGCATTTTTAAAAACTACCTTTACAACGCCTTCCATTACAACGCATACTACCTTTACAACGCATACCATTACAACGCATAATATTAAATTGCATTTAAGGTAAGTATTAGATAGTATGGGGTAAAAATTACTTTTCTAACTCCAGGGGGTGCAACAGTAGGGTAAGTGTTGGATAGTATAGGGGTAAAAATTACTATTCTAACTCCAGGGGGTGCAACAGTAGGGAAAGTGTTGGATAGTATAGGGGTACAAATTAATTTTCTAACTCCAGGGGGTGCAACAGTAGGGTAAGTGTTGGATAGTATAGGGGTAAAAATTACTATTCTAACTCCAGGGGGTGCAACAGTAGGGTAAGTGTTGGATAGTATAGGGGTAAAAATTGCTATTCTAACTCCAGGGGGTGCAACAGTAGGGAAAGTGTTGGATAGTATAGGGGTAAACATTACTATTCTAACTCCAGGGGGTGCAACAGTAGGGTAAGTGTTGGATAGTGTAGTGTAATATTATGCGTTGTAATGGTATGCGTTGTAAAGGTAGTATGCGATGTAATGGAATGCGTTGTAAAGGTAGTTTTTAAAAATGCGTTGTAGTGTCATGCTATGTAATGGAATGCGTTGTAATGAATGTTGCATTGTAAAAAATGCGTTGTAAGTGTAGTGCGTTGTAAAAGTTGCGTTGTAAATGTTGTTCCCCGTCTGGACCATGTTAGGGATTGTGGTATTATTACTAGCTGAAGGTACCTACCTCCACCTACTGATAGCTCACTTTCCTACTAACATTAATTGAAAAATATAAAGTGAAAATATTATCTGGATCTTTACTTTCCTACAAATGCTTTCATATATATTTTTTTAAGTGTTATATTTTCATCTCTCATGGGACAGATTAACAAACCATTTTGGTCTAATTGGACACTTGGGACAAAGTGCTAGTTAGTTTTCTTAATTGATCAATGGTAAGGCGAGTGTGAGGGTTACTAAAACCTTCTTGACTTCAGGCAAGGCTTGGGTGGTGTTCAAGGGACCATGTGGATAGCTTTACCTGTGACTTAGCCCAACCCTAGCTAATTAGCAAGGCTGTGGACAAATATTTTCACACTCTTCCTGTTTCTAACCAAGCTAGGGAGTGATGGTTCTTTTGCATTCTGAATATCTCTGTAGCCTTTAACAAAAACCCTTGGAGCGATCGGCATAGGTGTGTGGACCAAGCTTCGACATCTGCAGATCCGTGGTTCTTACTCCACATTTAGATGGGGTAACCACTGTTTGTGGGCTGGTGGAGCCTTTGCTAGCTGTGCTGGTGCCCAATCATTGGTGAGTGCAAAATGCTAGAAGGTTCCTACTTTTACTACTTCAGCAGCCCACCCTCGGAGTTGGGTTGATCATATGAAGCATCATGGGCATGGACAGGGAAAATCTACAATGACCCCAGAGAGCAGGGAGAACGCTCTTTTTTTCTGTTTCAGAAACAAGCCTATATATTTGGGTTTATTCTGAAATCGGAAATATGACGTGACCTTTTGAAGTGAGGTAAAAATATACCTTAGTGCGTTCCATCGGAAATGGGGAATAACGGCCTAAAAAGAGCAGCAGGTTTCTCTACCTGCTTTTGTGCCACAAAGCAGCCTCGTTGTAGGGTAGGAGGAGAGTTTCACCACTGCTTTTTAAGAGTGCAAAAAAGGATAAATAAAATCTTAAACAATGTTACTATCATTTTATTTTTCAATGCGAGCCAGGTTAAGGTGGGGCGGGTCTCGGCTGCCACAGCAGGGAGAGAAGAAATATGGACACTTTAGTGTGCATGACGGCTTGACCAGCCGTCTCCGGCCAGCCAAACAGTCATGCGCACTTAGTATGTTCTCAACCTGGCTCTATTACACAGGTTCCTAATACCTGTATGAGCCCTGAACGTGGCCGCTAATACTAATCATGACGCTGCTGTCATGCTAGTGACAGCAGCGTCCTGATTGACTTGGGGAACCTGTTTGCTTCCTGCTTCCGGTAGTGAGGAAGAGAAGCGGAGGAGTGATGACGGAGGAGAGACGGCGGCCTTGCAGAGGTAAGTGTTATATTTTTTTTCACCCTCCCGCCCCGCCACCCCTGTTCCGTACCAGCTGCCTCTGTAGTAGAGTCATAATGATGCAAAGGGTTCGCATTTTGAAAGCAACACTTGTGGGGAGCAAGCAGCTTCTGGTGGTTGACTGCTGCCCCTAAAGTTGACAGCTGTTTTAGGTACCTTCAACCTTGTTAGACATGTTCAGTGGCTTCAACAGTTTGTGCACATTGAGTCGCAAAGGGTGGGGGGAGTTCCCTTTATCACCCATTACCTTGCTTCTCGCGAGGAAACGACATGAAAATTAAAATGGTGATACCAATTACGAATCATGCCACCATTACCCATCTTGACTGGGGACTTTGCATTCATAAAGCTATGGAGTTTTCTCAGTTCTGGCTTTGTGAATGCTAGCTTCTTTTGTGAATCTGCAGTTTGTTAGCGCTGTCTTTCCCATCCTGACTCACTATTGTTCATTTAAATTTGAATGTAATATTTTGCTCTCATAGGACATACTTTGGATAGAAGGGATATTCCAACAAGATAAATTAAATCAAATGCAATTAAATACATGGGTCTAGCAGACCAAAAAAAGAATACGAGGATGTTGCTTCATGTTTGCCAATAACTAAATGTAGAGCTGTTCAAACAAATTCTGTCACAAATTTAGATCCAACTTTTACATTAAAAAAATGTGAAAATCAATTGTTCAATACTGAACTCGTACAGAACTAAATCAAAGGAATCCCAAAAGGGGCGCTTTGCTGTTCTTGTTAGATAATTCTTCCTTTGAAACTATTTCACTAGAAAAAAGAGACTCTTGTATCAAATTCTGATATCCAGGAAACAAGAGTAATTTATTTTCTATTGTAATGCGTTTTACATAAAATGAAATACCAAGGCCTTTGCCAAGTATAAGAGCTTCTCACTTACCGGACTAGGGTGCTGCAGTGACAGATAGCTCATTTCACTGATAGCCCGTCAAATGTAACAATCAGTGGCAGAACACTGAAACGAAATTCAGAGCAGGGGTGCTGATCATTAGCGACACCTCACTAAACCAGGGGTTTTAAGAAACAGCTGTTACTGGACGAGGGAATGTAACAAATACTACTCCATCTGCCATGGTTAAGATAACCCGAAGGAACCTTTTAAAGCGATTGTTCCTCTGGGGCTTTTTGATACACACCCTCAATATATGGGTTAAATGGAGTGCCCATGCAATACAGATGTGCCTTGTCATTTGCTGTAGGCACGTTGCTCATCGAAAAGAGCCCTGGGAGCAAACAAATGTCAGGCAATAACTGCTGGACAACCAAGTTATATAAATATAGTAAACAGGCCATTACCACCTATTATTGGACCACAGAATGTGTCCTCGTGCTGTTGTTTGGTTGAAGATAATCCCCATCAGAGCCATGTGCTGCATTAGAACCCTTTCTATGACTGCAAGCTAACGACTGCAACAATCCTTGCCTTCAACGGCCTTTATAGCCACACCAAAGGCTGAAATATTACAATTGTCAAATTCCTAAAATTAGGAAGTAAATTATAACATGCTGTGCTCTGAAAAGAATGCGGACTTTTGAGGATGGAAAAACGTAAAATGTGCATGTCTGCATGAAGATAATGGAAAATGCACTGGATCTGCCCATGATCTGAGACATCTGAAGGATTTTAGGGCCCTGGGCCCAAATTATTTTAGAGCCCCTGTTCGGAATAGATTTGAATTTATGATCCAGTTTCAGATCTTTCATGCCCTCTTTGGCCAGGTCACTGACAGCGCACAGGCACAATGGTCCAAATTCTAAATGTGTTTACATCTATTATTCAGAGACAGTGATGTGCGTTTTCAATATTATAACACAGCAGCAGTTCACTAATATTACAAATAATCTCTCTTACCCTCTCCCATGTATCAAATGTGAGGTCCTGTTTTGCTCTAAAAAAAAATAATTCTATGAATGTTGCATGAAATATCATCACATTTCTCTGCAAAATGTCTGACCCCCACACATCACCCACTTTGAAAATAAATTAAAGGTAAACAATTTGTTGAAGAACTATTCAAGGTCATCGGAGGAAGACTATCTACAGAACAGAGCTGGCTCTATCAGGGGGACCCCCTGAAAGGCTGGGGCCCTGGGCCAAATCCCACTTTGCCCAAGCATTAAAACGTCTCTGCCCATGATGTCATGTCAAATGTCATGTCAAACGTCGTTTTGCCGATCTGCACAGGTATCAGTTGCACCTCAGTATGAATGGGAGCGCCTCAGTCGCACTCCTGCATTGAATGGCACTGTCGCATGTGTACTATTGTTACTGGCAAAAATCTTACAAATATTGCTAGACTATGGAAATGAAGCTTGTATATTTTTTACCCTCTTTTGGGGTTCACAAACCCTTCACACAGCCTACTTTATTTCACTTTCTCCTTGACCCCTGCATGAGTCATTAAATGTCATGATGTTTTTAAATCACTACATAATTTAATACAAGGCCACAGAAATATCTTAACACTTTCATTTGAAATACTTTCTGTAATACTGAATATCTTAATGAACATGAACCAAAATACACAAAGCTTTCAGGCAGAAATTATAAACACAAATCTTCATACTGGAATCAAAAGTAGTTTGTTAAAAGAGTTGCTGCCTGGCTTTATTAAATCCAACCTGTGACTGTCTTTAAAAGTATGCCAAAGACTGCAACACAATACAGGGTTTGTTTCTTGCCAAGCTCACTGCAGTGTTCCTAGGGGTGCTGTAGCACCTGCCACGCCCCTTCCTCCAGTGCTATTATTTAATAATACTGAAAAGAAACTTGCAAACCAGTCAGCACAGAGAATATCCAAACCTATAGCTCTATTTGAAAGCAGACTCTCCTGTGATCCAAGGTCATGGGTACCGTTTGTATTCTCAATTCGAGCAGGTAGGTTAAATATAAGTATGGCAAAAACAACAGTTGATGAATGCAGAACAATGTCATACATTCACCCCAGTACAGAGATCTGGGCCTAAATCCATCGTTTTCTTGCTCACCATGCCGTTCCAGTTTGAACCCAGCCATATGCAAATCAGTCTTGACCCTGTGCCTCATGGGCACAGTCCAGCCCGAACTGCCAAGCCCAGGCCCCAGATTATAAAAACACCCACATGTGATAAATCAATGCACTAATATGAAAACATGCAACATTTAGTATCAGCCTTGTGCATATCAACTGCTGTTGAAGACCCTGCTCCTAATATTCCTTTCTTTTTATGACCCCCTTACCTGTCAATCTACACAGCTGTTGGCCTGGCCGTCATGACTGACAGCATTTACAATCACTCAGAAAACAACTTAGTTCCGCATTTATCCACATTTAAAAATAAATACAGACAGGAAAATACATTATTTTCGGCCCGTATTTGTCTGTAGAAATCAGTAAAATTGGAAAACAAGGAGCCTTAAATATAAAGGCCATGTTGAAGTGCATAATAAACACGTCCTTTCTGTGTTTCCACTCTGAAATCAAACCTTATTTGGGCCTTCATTATGAATGCCCTGTTTTTGGATCCCATAAATTTCACACCCAATATAATGCGACAGCAAGGTTTTTGGAATTTATCAGGTGTCATAAGTATTGCCTGTTCCGAGTTTTGCCCGAAAATGGGACATAACATGCAAATTCTGGTTTTTGCTCCAATAAAGTCTGCTTGTATAGGTATTTATCTGGAACTTTTCCCTCAATTTAACCTGCTGAAATTTACCTGACGAAAATTGCAATAGTGCGGTGTATGCCACAAAACTCATAATTCAGATTGGCTCAATACCAGGAATTATTGAACCTATCAGAAGTAACGGAGGTAGTTGTAATCAATGGGTAAACATTACGCCCAAGCAAGAAGCACTTTCTGTTTGTGTGCATGACAGAAAGATTGCTCTTGGAACATTATAACTATTATAACTACTAGTTGCGTCATCTGGAATTTCATCTGGTATCATAGACTCAAGTCTTAGATTAAAGTACCTGGCCATTGTTAATTTAGCGTCCTGGTATAACATCCTTATAAAGTATAGTCTTCTTATAGGAAGTCAGCTGATTTTGCCAGCCTCCTTCTTGAGGAAGTCTTTAACTTAGTTTGTTGAGAGACGATTGCTATGCTGCTGCCCATGGTCTGTCTGTGAGGAGATCTTGCACTGTTGACTCTGCTGTTCTTGCTATGTTCAAGGCAGGCAAGCTGCCTGTCCTTTTCTAATTCTGTATGAAAAGAAAATTACACTGCTACTGTCTCTGTTGTACTAGTATTGGGTGCTGTACTTATTGGAATATGTGAGTGACTATTACACTACAGATCCGCATGATGTGCTTGGTTTGTGTGTGTGCAGGAACTTTACACTGTTTTTTGCTCTCTAAAGGACATTTCACAGACAGAGTTGAAGGGTGCAACTGCAAGTGTGATGAGGAAGCTAAACACATTCTTTTTTTAAAAGAGAGAAGAGGCACTACAATCAATTGAAAATGTGATCAGTGTAGTTGTATTTAGGGCATGTCACAGGGATCACAGAGACTCTCCATGTAAGTCAAATGCAATGGGGTTCAGGTACGGACTGATGTAATATATGAAGTCATAAGCAGTGCAAGTTGGGGTGCAAGTTGTAATAACTGGTGAACACGACTGCATAAATTGTAACTGGTGAACACGACTACAGCTCGAACCGCTGAATGGAATGACACCAAATGTGGCAGAAATTAGCTCTTGGTCCAGAAAGCATGCTTTTTGTAATTTGGAGTAAATCCATTTAGTAGTTTGAGATATTAACGGAAAATTAATTCACAGAAAAGTTGTGCCCGCATTTAAATATCTCGGGAAATGGTCTCCGGGGCTGAAAAGTTTTTTGCATATCAATTGCAGGGGTCAACTGAGACCCTTACTGATCCCTTGTGTAAGTTATAAATGAGGTGAAAGCTTGTTTAATGGGCAGTAAAGTGCAAGAAAATATTTTTTGGGTCACTCGCAAAATCCTTGGAGTTGTAGCAGGCCCCAGCGCAGCCCCTGTGTAAATCGGCAAATCTCACCGCAAAGTTACATGAGGGCCATTTTGAAGTGGTATACCAAAAAAGAAAGATGAAAGGAAGCCTGTGATTTGTTAACTAGAGCAGCATAAGTAAGAGCACATGGTGAGGGATAGATATTTTACCTATTTGTATACTGAGAGACTAGGTGGTTTGCAGGAGTTCTTACTGGAGATTTCAAATAAGAGCAGATGTTACCACACATAGAAATAAAACTGAGACAACAGCAAAAGGCTTTTACAGGTATGTTAATCAGGTTGTAGTACATAAAAGTATGTTTAGAAAAAAAATAGTGAGTGTAGAGAAGGTGAAAACTGTGTAGCTTCCAGACAGTATACTAGTCGGGAAAATTGAAGGCTTCTTAGATGAGAATATTAACTAAAAATACAGTGAGCCGGGAAGGGGAAAGAGGAATTGCTATACTGAATGTATATTCATTTTATTGTGCAAGTATGAATGAATGCATTTGAAATTAGAGGTTGGTGTTTGCTTATATTATGTCATTTAATAGTATGTAATTTGCTCACACAGTCAGGGAGACACTTACAGACCCAGTTACACTCTCACAAAGCAGTTATGTACCCATCACTCATATAGTCTGACTGCCACACTCACACAGCCAAAATACCATTCACACACCCATTTACTCGTGTGTACGTTCAAGTCTGAGTACTAGTTCACCTTCAGAACCTGAGAGGACATGTACAGAATGCAATCTGCACCACATGAAGAGTTTGAAGAGGGTTACTTCAGCACTAAGCACTATTTGAATGGGAGAATCATGATTGTAGTTGATCCCAAAATCATGACCCCAGAGGCTAATGGTTTTCAAAAGGAGGGAGAGGAGTGGAGAAATGATTGGGTAAAGTTTCCAGAGGAGAGTGGGTATCCCCCAGAGAGAGACTTGTCTATTGGATACAATGAAGGAAGTACTGTGTCCTCCCAAACCCAGTCCCCTGAGGACCTCAAGGACAGATAGGCTGACTGAGACCTGAAGCTGCAGCTGGCCTAGCAGGGTGCAGAAGAAAGAAAAGGTGAGGCTAAGAGAGCCTTTAAGAAGAAAGGGGTCTTGCTGGCTGGAGTGTCAAGGAGGTGCACTTGAAGGCCACATAGCTGTTAGAGTCTACCAAAAATAGTGGGAGCACCATGACTGTGTCCAGTGCAGGAGAAAGAGTTCATATATTCAGAGACTTGGTGCCTGCCTTTAAGGAGAAGATATAGACAGGTTATTTCTGATAAAAGAAGTAGCTGTATAGGAACAGAAGATCTCTGAGGAGGATTGTAGAGGTGCCTTTGGAGCCATATTCGTGGTGATGGGAGGGACAACATACTGACTCTAGAGAAGGGGAAGAGGTTGAGGTGTCATTTTATAAAGGATGTCCTTGTTAGCAATTTTGAATTGACCACAAAGGTGTGTAGGTCAAAACTCAGGGTTAGTCAGAAACTATGTCACTACTGCTGGGAGGATTTTGTGGAGTACTTTTGAAATGTTTATCTAAAGTACTTTTGGTTTTTTTTAAAGGTGTTTCTAAAAGCATTACACTTTTTCTTTTTTTCTCAAAGAGTACTGAGAAGAAGCAACTTGAAGAGACTGTTCTCCAGACACTCATTGGAGTTCTTCTAGCTTGTATAATCTAATACAGGTCAATGGCATCCCCCATAACCTCTTTTGAATGTAGTGGATGAATACTGTAATGCTCATACATTTCATCAGATCTACTTCTATCCACTTTTTCAAACTGTCCACTTGAAGGAAACATTTCTTCCTCCAAGCAACTTCCATGTTAGACAACATCTACATCTCTATAGCTCTATAGCACACATTATTGTCTTTAAGATATAATGTAGCTCTCTTTGCCTTATTTACATCCACTAGTTCCTGCCAGGTTTTTTTTGTTTTTTGTGGGCATGCCATTCACTAGAATAACAAGCGGTTCTTCCAAATATCTCTCTATACCCACAGTTCCAATATTGTGTTTGACATCTAGAAGAAAAAATACACAACTGTACCTTTAAGCCCAATCTGAGGCTCAGTGGATAATACCTTTATTGTTACAGTGTGCGTCTCTCAGAAAGTAATGTAAGTGATCCCATGATTATTCTGCACAATTCAGGGTTAGAAACCGAGTTAATGTTCCTAAATTTGACAACATGCACTTAAGCTCAGCATGACAACCATACCAGTACTCATTCATCCCAATATTTGTAGAGGTAAAGTAGATAGACAGCATCACTGCAAGTAGAAGGATGGGGCCGTACTGTATTCATTCACTCCTGGCAAACAATATAAAAATTACTTCACTCCCATTTATACACAGGAACATGTGTATGCCTTCCTTTTACCTCTTCATCTATCGCTTTCTCTACATTTCTACGAATCATATCTTCTTTTGCAGTTGCACTACTGCCTTTTACTTCATAACATCGGCCAGTTGTTTCAATACACCTTTCAAACTTTTGCAGAAGTTACTTTTTAGTTTTTTTTCTTTATAGACAACACTGCTTTATCCAGTGTTTTCATTCTGTTTATCATCAAAATAAATAACTTGCGCTTCATGGCAAACACTCCGCTTCTCTTCTTAGCGTCCCTAAATTTTTATACCAAATTCTGTATTACTCTATTTCTATATATTCCAATTCATATTTTGTTGAATCTTTCCACCTCTTTAAAAAATGTTGTGTTTTTTAATAGCCTTTTTTGCTTTTAATCTGACTTACTCCCGCTCCGTTACAAATTTGGAGAGGTAAATTAAATGGAAAGCAGCAGTGTAAGTAAATGGGTGAGTTCCTACAGTTGTGAATCAAAAGTTCAAGTTTCAGTGTGTTTGTGTGTATTTATAAATAGTTCAAAAGCTATGTTTTCTTTGTTTGCTAATTGTTTGATTTACATTGTATTCTAATATGTTAATAAAATGTACATGTAAAGTTATAAAGATATTTATTATTGATTTAAGGGTCACAAACACACCCATGCAAGTACTCATAAATGTACTCACACACTGATACAGTCATTTACACCGGTACTGACACATACACACTGTCACACACCCACTCATATGGTCAAACATGTGACATTTTGCACAGTGGGTAACCATCTCACTGGCGGCTGGTATTATGATGACTGCAGCTGTTGAATGTTCTTCCAATAGTGCTGTAGAGTTGGAATATTCTTCTGCACCTAGTATTTGCTGCATCATTCAGTTGTACACTCTCTCATTAATTCTTTTTGAGTGGTTTCATTTGGAACTTGTTCCCTGTGACTACTTCTTGGCACTGCTGCTGGATAACTGTATGCTGCAAATATTTAGCTGTGACCTTCTTTCCACTGAAGGTATTGTAAAATGGTTTCAGACATCACTTTATTTGTGCTTGCTGGTGTAAAGATATAGCTGCATGTATTTAAAGTGTTTATATACAAAACTCGAATAGTTATATAAGTTGTGTCATGTTTATTTGTAGTGAGTGCAATGCTCAGTGTTCCTTAATTGCAATGAGATAGTGTACATTTTTTTCTACAATCTTCAAGTTTGTTTCTTCTCCACTGTTCAACGATGACTGCTTAAAAAGTACATTGTTTACTGTGTATGAGAAAAGAAGCTGAGAACAGTTATAAAGGGAAGTTAAAAGCTTATTTATATTAATACATACCTTTACAGTATGAGGAATGTCTAGTTATGTCCTAGAATTAAGTCTTTATGCATTGTTGAAATTGCAAGTTACCTTTCTAATTCTATTAATTGTAAAGCTAATACATATTTTAGTTTTTTTTTTCTTTTTATGCAGATCAATGGCACCATCCATTGGGTTAATGTACTTTACTAATTAGTTCTTGTGGTGTTGCACCCTAAGTTAAGGTTTGGAGGATGCACACCCAAGGACAGATTGCTACAGTTACTAACACACCTAGGAACACATCAGAACAGCAGCTCACACACCTAGCTGTGCACAGATAGCGGTACACACATAAGCAGGCCCACACTGATGCAGCCACTCACATACCTAGATACACATGGTTACAGTCACTGGCACACTCAACAACACACCGATAAAGTCACTAACACATCCAGCCAAACACTAATGCATCCAATGACACACCCAGGCACACAGTGACTCACCCAGGGACTTACCAATGCAGACACTCACACACCCAGGCATACAGCAATGCAGACACTGATACAGACAGTCAAACACTAATGCATCCAATAACACACCCTGGTACATACTGATGGACACACTGACACACCCAGTCTTACATTGATGCATAGTGCATGTGACATTTTGCACAGTGAATAACCATGTCACTCAATTCCTCACAGGCAGCTGATATTGTAATGACTGCAGCTGAGGGTGGTTGAACCAAGGCTCTTGTAGAGGTCAACTGTCCTGATGCACCTGCATTCTCTCGCATCATCTGGTTGTAGACCCTTTCATGAACTGCTTTAAGTGCTTCCACCTGGAACTTGTCCTATGTGAATACTTATTTGCAGTGCCTTTGGATAACTTCTTGCCACAAATATTGCACTGCACAAATTTTGCTTTGGCTTACTTTTCCTCAGAAGGTATAGTAAAGTGCTTCCACACATTACTTTATTTTGTGCGAGGTGGTATAGTAAAGTGCTTCCACACATTACTGTCTTTTGTGCGAGGTGGTGTGTCTTCCATCCTCAACAGGTTGTGGATGCTCATCTTGGATGAATGATGTAGCTTCAGCCATTGTGTAAAAGCAGAGCAGCACTTTTTTATCAATCCTCCTTCTAGAGACTTTATTGTAGAGGTAATTGCTTTTGGGTGTGGTTTTCCATGTGGAAGAGTGGGTTCTTTATTTATTTATTTATTTATATAGCGCCCGAATCGACCCCCAAAGGGGTATCACTGCGCTGCGGACAGGGCTGCAGGAATAGCTGGGGTGCGGGATCAAAATAGGATGGTGTTAAGGAGCTTTCTGAATTGGAGGTAATCCGGACATAGTCTCAAATGAATGGGAAGCTGATTCCAATAGAGAGGGGCCAGGTGGGAGAATGCTTTCCCGCTCAACCTGGCTTTCCTGATTCGGGGCCCACAAGAAGAGATTTAGTTCCTGAGCGGAGGGTCCTGGAGGGCACATATTGAGTGAATTTCTCAGCAAGATAAGATGGACCAGTGTTGTGTAAGGCTTTATGAACAGTGCAGTAGATTTTAAACTTAACCCGCTTGCGCACTGGAAGCCAATGGGAGGGAAGTGGTTTTGGGTGGGGCATTCAGGACCAGGCATGCCGCGGTGTTCTGAACCACCTGCAATCTACATAACGAGGACTCATTTGCTGAGACCAGGAGGGCAGTGTGCTGCAGTTCGGGTTCTTCAATTTCCCCCTATTACCACGGACAGAGTGATTTCTCAGTCACACACACACACACACACATCATACGCTGGTGGGGCCCATAACACCAACATTCATTCTATCAATCTATCCGCACCTACTCAGAAGGGGAAAACATCGATTCCGAACCACACTGCTTTTCTTGATGGGAACTCTATCACCTTCCCTCTAGTATCAAACCCTCGCTTCTCTTCCCATCAAGAAAATATATAGGTCAATGAATCATTTAGTTGGGATTAGCTTAATGACTCCTTAATTCTCTAACATTATTCAATAATACATTTCAATAAAAGAACAACCCGACACATGAATTCAATTAACATTTCTTTATCTAAATCAAATGCAGGTTAAATCCTAGTTAATAAATTTCATCTTTTGTCATATTTACCTATTCTGGCTATTTGTCGTTTTCTAAGTCAGAATCTGGTCCTCAGTCCAATCGTCAAAGTTCTTGTTCTATCATGCAGAGTCACCGTCCTCTCCGTCAGCATAACATCAGGATACTGGAAATGACGTTCAAGAAGTGGCGCTAATACCTCTCTAGTCTACCAATATTTATACTAAATTTTACATTCCAAATGTTGCAATTGACATTTTCAGAGATGCTCATTGGTTGATTGAAATACATTCGAATGCATCAGGAAACATTCGATGTCGTTCCCACATATTAAAAGTTCCAAAACGAATGTATGGGAATATTAGCAATCCATAGTTCAGGTTGCAACTATTTCTGTTGAAGAGTTGGCCTTTCGCCCAGAGCAGCCTTGATGGGCACAGCGATGACAGTTCACCGGCAGGTCGCAACTGCTGAAGTTTTGCGCAGGCGCATTTCTCCTTTCCCTTCATTGATATTACTTCGTAAATGTCTGATTCAGTCGGCGGCCATTTTATAGCAGGCCCAAATGGTCAACTTAAGCAAAGAAACACAAAACGTAATTAATACATTGAAATGATTAAACAGTGTTATTTCCCTTGCTAATACCCATATGCGTGTGCATTTATCTAGCCATATGCAACATTCAAAGCCATTAATACTCTTTTATTTAAGCATAATTCACGCTAACATCACATAAGCAACGTTTATACTATTAATATGCATACAAACTTAGTTTACATATTATTTTAGCCATGCAAAGCAATCCCACGTGTATTCTCTCGGTTAATAAGGTTGATTAGTTTCCATACAACAAACTGTTAATTATTATGATTAATTATTAATCGTTTTAATACAAACATACATAAATGGATTGGGTATATAAAAGGAAAACATTTCATCCGCTCCATCAATCCCCCCTTTGGTGATTTTATGAGCATGAACAAAACCCACAAAATTAATTTATTTTCCCCTTTTACGGAAATTCAAATGTTTTCTTGCTCAATTTATAATTCTGTTTCCCCTTCATCTTCTCTTTTTGTTTTGTCATACATACTCTCCTTCCATTCTTCCAATTCTATTTCTTCAAAATCTCTTTCTTGTTTCTTTTCCTTCTTTTTGATAATTTCTCGTCTAATTTTCTTTTTATTTCTTTTATGTCTACAACACATACATCCTAGTCTAAGTATTAATAATATGAAAATTACACACGTTAATGGAAATAATATTTTCCCTAATATAGTACTACCTAATTTTCCTAAGAAAGTCTTAATAGCAGCCATCTTATTACTAATTTTAGTCCACATACTTTCAACCTCCAGTGGTACTATTTCATCATGCAATGCTGTAATATTTTTGATATAAACCTTTAGATCTTTGCTTTCATCAGGAATGTAAGTACAACAATGTTGAACTTTCAGCATTCCACAGACTCCACCCTCTTTTATCAATAAGATATCAAGGGCAAGTCGATTTTGCATTATCATAGCACGCATAGCAACCATTTCGGTGTTTACCAAAAGAAATCCTCCAGCGGTGCTTGTAGACAAGCGATCCACTATGGTTGACAATTTCCGAATATTATTTGCATTCAAAGATATTCCCACTGCTGGTATCAAGGCTCCAAAAATGTCACCTACAATTTCTAACCAAGTTTCTCTTCTACTGCGCATTAATAGGTTATTTTGTCCATTATTTTCTACTCTATCCATGTGAAAGAACTTTGGAAAGACCAGGCCAACATAACATGTGCCATACCAATGGTCAGGCAGCCTGTAATAAGCCTTGTTCCCACAAATGTAATATAAACCAGGAAAGACTGGATCCTCTCCGCCTCTAAATCCCCATCCGGATGCAATAAAATATGTATCATGGCACTCACTAGTCCCTATATAATAATAATCATATTGGGATCTTTCCCTCATAATACATAATTTGCCTTTCTGTGGTGTATCTATAGCTATTGTGGGACTATCTCCATTTTTCAGCTCCCCTTTTCTGTCCATGTCCCAAACATTTTTCCTTAATTCATGTCCTTCTGCCTTTTTATGCATTCTCGATCTCCTTTCTTCAACCATATTTAAAAATGTTTTCTCTTCTTTCTTCAAACTGCAAGTTAAATTGTTTCTAAAGATATATTCTAAGGTTAGTTCTTTAGTTTCTATAAAAATCTCACCTAATACATTAGCAGTTTTAGCAGGATTCAATTCGTTATTCATGGGCAATTGTCCAAGAATGTTATCTATATTTGACAGATTATATTCTAATTTTCCTACTTGATGAAATATACTTGTTAAAACGCTACATGTTATTCCATAAGTTGCTGGGAGGTGATGATAAGTCACTCCTTCTGAAACAGAGGCAGGCAACTGCATACATACGTAGCAATCCCTTACGTCCATTGTTTTTACATATTCATACAATAATTTTGAAAACGCATTGCTAGAAAAATCAGTTATAGACCTATCCTTGTGTATATGTTCAGTACTTGTTTTAAATGGAACTACCTTTTGTGAACTCTTTACTATGTTAGTCATATTCTCTGTATGCCCTTCTAGTGTATCTAAAGTTACCTTGAAAGAGATCAATAGAGCGAGTACGCTCCAAAGAAGCATTAATAATCCTGTACAACAACAACACATTTTACACTATCTTCTCATAAAGGTGCATCTACTCTTGTTATCATCTATGTTAGCCATCTTGTTAAATTGACCGTGTCTTTTGACTTAGCCTCTTCTCCTCCTTTTATTCTTTCACCTGAAAGAGCTAAACACTTATCAGGTTATCCCAGTCCTTCGGTTTCTTATTCAATCCTTTATATTTTCTACAACGATCTTCTTGAAATTACTCAGTTTGGCATCTTATCGTTTTTCACTTCCTTCTCATCATCCACATACAGAAATTCCTGAATTTCCGCTTCTTCTCCAATATCGGATAGGATAACTCTCAGGATTTCCGCTGTCTCTTCTTCCTCCACCACTTTCAGCAAAGTCTCCTCTGGATTTCCTTGACTATCTACCTCTTCTCCTTGTTCAGGCAGTGCCACATACGTCCATTCAGGTGACTTATACTTCTGGTTTGGTTTTCTTGATCGTTTGTTTTCTTCAGACACCTTTGTCTCTCCCTCTTTTTCTTTGAGCTGACTTGTCACTTCGTTCACTTGTTCAGCTTTTGAGGGTTTAACTCGTGTCAATCGATATCTCAGTCTCTTTATTTTGTTTGGCCAAAGGTCTCCTTTAGCATTTCTTCTTGGTTTGCTTTCTTTGCTGTTTCTTTCCTCGATCCAAGTTCTCTTTCTCAGAACTCGACCCTCTGGTATTTCGTTTTCACTGTCTTCAGATTCGGTCTTGTTTGATTTTTCTTTTCCAACAGTTTCTTTTTCCACCTCTTGTGTTTGCCCTACTTCTGTCCCTCCTCGGGTCACCGACACGCAATCCTTCTGCTTGCTGCTTGTCCCTTCACCTAACAGTGTTGGATGTGCCTACACCTCCTCTGGGTTTTTCCGCAGAAATTTGTCCCTCTCTCTCTATTTCTGTCCCTTTTTCTTCTTCAAGAATTTTCTCAGGTGGAACTTCTCTTACTCTTTCATCTGGTGTAAATGTTACTTCTGCTGAAATGTTCTTTTCTTTTCTCTTCTTCTTTTTGTGTTCGCCACTGGCGTTTTGCTCGTCTCCAGAATCTGAACTTGTATCTGAAATCTGCAATCTTTTCTTCAAAATTTCTTCTCTTGGAGTTGGAGCTAGTCTTGGCTCCTTCTCCCCCCTTTCGGGATTTTCTTTTGTCTTTGAATTCTCGTTGTCTGAATCAGCACTCGATTCTGAATCATCATAATATTCTTTTCTAATGCTGTCTGCTGGATTTGGAACTCTCAAAGTGTGACTTGCATGTATCCAATTTTTCAGTCCAGCACACTTCACAGCAGTTGTTGTGGTCAGGACAACTTTCCTTGGCCTTCCCCACCTTGGAACCAAGCAATTCCTTCTTCTGTGGACTTTTATTCTCACCCAGTCCCCTGGGCTCAGGTCATGGGCTGGTTTTCTTTCAAGGGTAGTGGCATCCGCTCCAACCTGGTGAAACACAGAATGGACTGCGTCAGCCAGGCCTTTACAGTAATCCAAAACCATGTCATCAGTTATTGTCATCAATTTGTTGACTGGAACAAACACGTGTCTCATGGCCCGTCCCATGATAATTTCGTGGGGACTCAAACCTGTAGTTCTGTCTGGAGTAGATCTGATTGTCATCAAGACCAGAGGCAAGACATCAGGCCATTTCATTCCTGTGGCTAAACACATTTTCCCTATTCTGTTTTTGATCATACCATTCATTTGTTCAACCACACCAGAAGCCTCTGGTTGATAGGCACAATGTAGTTTTTGTTGTACACTCAATGCTTCACAAATCAATCTCATGATCTCATTGTAAAAATGTCCTCCTCTGTCTGATTCAATGGTCACTGGGAACCCGAACCTTGGGATGAATTCTCTTAACAATAGCTTGGCCACTGTTATTCCATCATTTCTTCTTGTTGGGAATGCCTCCACCCACCTGGAAAACAGACAGACTATCACCAGAACATACCTTAACCTGTTACAAGGGGGCATTTCAATGAAATCTATTTGCATTCTGATGAAAGGTCCTCCCTCTCGGCCTATTGTGCCTAGGCTCACCACTGTTTTCCTTCCAGGATTGTACTGCTGACATATCAGGCATCTTTGACAGAGACTCTTTGCTATCAACCTGAATTTTGCATTGTACCAGGTCTGCTTAAAGGCATCTCTCCCTAGATGTCCTTGGCCATGATACATCCGTGCCATGGTTGACATCATGCTGTCAGGCATTACTGGTCTTCCATCCCGTTAGACCCACACAGGATCTTTCTCCCTTGGTGCACAACCTGCTTTTACCCACTGCTTCATTTCTTCATCTCCTGCTTCATCCTGTAACTGCCTCACTTCCTCCCATGTTCCCACAACGTTAGTAAACATTAAGGAGCAAGAGAACATTTCCTTTTCCTTGGCCCGCTTGATTGAATACTGGTTTCGGGCACAATACTGAGCCATGTCATTTGCATATCGGTTCCCAGTAGTGATGTAATCACTACCTTGACTATGAGCAGCACATTTTACAACCGCCAGTTCTTTGGGCAACTGTATTGCTTCAAGCAATTTTCCAACCACTTCTGCATTCTTTATAGGAGTTCCACTTGAGGTCAGAAAACCTCTCTATAGCCAAAGTTGGCCAAAGTCATGGACAACTCCAAAGTCATACTGGCTGTCAGTTATCACAGTCACTCTCACATTCTTCCCAATTTTGCATGCCTTTGTCAATGCCACTAGTTCTGCTACATGAGCGGATTTAACTCCTTTCAAGTGTGATGTTTCCACGACTTCTGCAACTGCGCATATTGCATATGCTGCGCTCAACAATCCTTCATCCGTTCTCAAACAAGACCCATCCACAAACATCACATAATCACTTTCTGGCAATGGTAAATCTTTTATGTCTGGTCTGGGTTTCGTGCAAAAATCAAGCACATCCAAGCAATCGTGATCAACATTATCTCTTACCTCCACTCTCTCTGCATCTGGCAATAGTGTAGCTGGATTCACATTCACACATCTTTCCAGACTCACATTGGTTGCACCTAGAATGACCTTCTCATACTTAGTCAGCCGACTATGTGACATGAACTGTGTTCGGCTCCTTGTTAAAAGGATCGCCACATCATGAGGTACAAACACTCTTACTGGATATCCCATCACAATTCCTTCACTTTGCTCTAGACTTCGGCATGTAGCAGCTACTGCTTTTAGACATCCTGGCAAACCTACAGCCACTGGATCTAGCATTGACGAGAAATATGCAACTGGTCTCCTCAATCTTCCATGTTTCTGTATTAAGACTGAGAGTGCACATCCGTTTCTCTCACTGCAGTACAACTCACACTCTTTCTCATAGTCTGGCATACCCAGAGCTGGGGCTTCACAAAGCTGGCCTTTAATTGTCTACATGCTGCCAATTCTTCTTTGTTCAATTCAAGGGGGTCTTTAACCTAACTTTTTGTCAACTTTACCAAGGGTTTGGCAATCAGGGAAAAGTTACTTATCCACTGACGACAGTAGCCAACCATCCCTAGGAACATTCTCACCTCTCTTTGTGTCATTGGGGCTCTCATTCCTCTGATAATTCTGATTCTGTCTATTGTTACTTTTCTCAGCCCTTTTTCAATGTTATGTCCTAGGTATTGTACTTCCTTTTTGCAGAATTGCAATTTTGTCGGAGATACTTTTAGTCCTCCATCTGCCAAATGATTCAGAAAAGCTATTGTGTCTGTTTCACAAGCTTCACGTGTTTTCGATGCCACCAGTAGGTCATTGATGTACTGGACCAAAACTGAACTTTCAGGCATTGTTAGACTTTCCAGAGATTTCTTCAGCAACTGATTGAATATTGAGGGGCTCTCTGTGTACCCCTGTGGGATTCGGCACCAGGCCAAAATTGGGTGTGGGGCAGGCGGGTGACGCGCTCTAGCAGAGCTTTAAAAAGAACGGCTATGGCTCCGCGCAGCGGACGCGTAAAGCGGACGCGCCGGACCTGCGCCGGAGTCGTGCCAGAGTCCTGCCCGTCTGCGCCCGTCCGCGACAGGACGGGACCAGGGGCTTCGGACCAGATACCCACGCCCATTGCTCTTGGCAAGGCCTCCCACATCAGGCATACGGCACAAACACTACTCCACCTCAGACCACTTCCTTTCTCAGAATGTTCCATACATTCCTGGCCGTATCTTGAGGGCCCCTTCTTGTGCTCACATTGCAAATATCAAACTTATTTCTTAAATTCGTGCATCAAGAAGTTAAACAAAAGTGACCACACTCTATCTACAGGGACTAAGGGGACAAAGTGCATTCTTCTAAATACCCGCTCCCTACCTTGCCACCAACTTCAGGTATGGGATCTAATACACACCACGTTACCAGATCTTTGCTTTCTAACAGAAACGTGGTTGAAACCTCACACTGTCCCAGCCATTGCTGTTGCGGTTCCCGTTAGCTATAAATTGGTCCATTTGGATCGGCCAGAGAAAATGGGTGGTGGCTTAGCCATCATACATAAAGAACACCTTAAGATCATCATACTGGAACAGAAGATTAACCCACTCTTTGAGATAATAATTTTCAAAATGCAATATGCCACAAATAGATTTTGGAAAGGAGCCTTAGTTTATCGTCCTCCAGGGTCCTCTACAGGCTTCTCCCTTGCTTTATTAGAATTTTTGGCCCCTCATCTTAAAGCAAAAGAAGATTTCCTCCTTCTTGGCGACTTCAATGTCCATGTTAACAATTCTACACTTCCTGACACAATATCCCTGATTTCAGATCTATCCTCTCTTGGTTTGACTTTGCAAAATCATGAGCCTACACACATAGGTGGACACCTTCTCGATTTGGTATTCACCAATTTTCCCAAAATACAATGTTCTCCTCGGGTTCAAATAATGTGGTCCGATCACTTCATAGTGGAATTTTCACTATCCAAGATGGAGAAGCCCTCCAATAAAAATTCTCTTCCACCAATTTGGCGCCGACAATGGCATAAAGTCACCATTGAGGATCTGCAAAAGGAATGGAAGCAGCCAACACTGACTGAGAAAGACAACATTGAGACCATTTTAACTAAATTCAATACTTCTCTTAAAGAAGCGATTGATAAAATTGCACCTTTAAAATTACACAAACAATTCCCTATTACCAAACAGGAAATATGGTATACCGAAGAGATCAGGGCAGAAAAACAAAAATGCAGAAGGCTGGAAAAAAAATGGAGGAAAACACGAACCGAGGAAAATAAGAAAGCTCATCATGAGGCTCAGACCAAGTACTATAAAAACATCAAACCTGCCCGTAGGAATAACATCTCTCAACAACTTGCAGAAGCGGGAAATCGATCCAAAGAATTATTCAAAATTCTTCAGGAGTTTGTAAAACCCACTGCATGCAAAAGCCCTGATGACTTTTCTCAACAACTGTGTGATGATATCTCCTCGTTTTTTTAAAGTAAAATCAGTCTGATCTATGATAAAATTCTATTGGTCGCTAATCAAAATCAAAATAGCGACAGCTCCTCTCCCCCCTTTACTTTGCCCACACCTAATAACACCACACTTACGAAATTCCCGGCAGTTAATGACTCCGATCTAATCTCTCTTATGAGCCATATAAAAACTGGATCCCCAGAAGACTTCTTATCAGCTAAAATAACTGCCTCTCTGCAATCCTTGCTCGGGCCCTTCATTCTAACACTGATTAACCATTCTCTTAGAGAAGGGTCTGTACCCATTGTTTGGAAAAAAGCAGTGGTGAACCCTATACGAAAGAACGTAGCAATTCCATGGACCGACCTCTCTAATCTCCGACCCATCTCCCTCTTACCCTTTCTCAGTAAGATGACCGAGAGACACGTAAACATTCATCTGTCAAAATACATCGAGGCAACGGAGGGCCTAGATTTTTCTCAATCTGGATTCAGGCCCAATCACAGCACAGAATCTGCCCTCCTTTCAGTGACTGATAACATCAAGATGTCACTGGATGGAGGAAACTCAATGATTCTAGTGCTGTTAGATGTATCCGCTGCCTTCGACACTGTGTCTCATGAGATACTTCTTGGCCGTCTAAGGGAGAGGGGAATAGATGGGGTGGCTCTTGCTTGGTTGGAAAGCTTTCTTTCGGACCGCCAACAAGAAGTGAGACTGGGCCCCCATCGTTCAATCTCCAGGGAGCTCACTAAGGGAGTGCCACAAGGCTCATGCCTAAGTCCCACTCTATTTAACATATATGTAGCCCCCCTGGCGGACATTGTAAGATCTTATGGTTTCACCCCAGTGTCGTACGCTGACGACACCCAGCTTCTATTCCCTTTTAAAACCTTGACGCCCGCAATACAAAAATCCTTTGCGGACGGAATGAGAGCAGTATCCCACTGGATGGCCAACAATCGCCTCCAGTGAATTTAGGCAAGACTGAGGTAATGCTGTTTGGAGGGGCTACACTTCTGTGGTCCCCGGAATGGTGGCCATCGGATTTAGGACCAACCCCTATCCCCAAACATACTGTCAAAAACCTCGGTGTGCGCCTGGATAAATCTCTTCTGTTTAAAGAGCACACTAATAAAGTAGCAGGCTCCTGCTTTCAGATCATTGGGCTGCTTCGACGAGTCTTCCCATTTCTGTCAGACTGCTATAGGAAGACCCTTGTCCAGGCGTTGGTTACTAGTAGATTGGACTACTGTAATGGCCTGCTGGTCTCGGCAAATGAAGAACAACTACAGAGACTACAGGTAGTCCAAAACACAGCTGCAAGACTAGTTCTCAACGCTCAGCCAAGGTCTCCATCACTTCCTCTCCTGACAAAACTTCACTGGTTGCCAATAAGACAGCGTGTAAAGTTCAAAATCTGCTGCACCATACACAACTGTTTGTTTGGCAATGGACCTAAATACTTAAAAAAATTATTCAAATTCCACATACCCAGTCGTGTTCTACGCTCCAGCAGTCAGCAACAACTCCAGATCCCTAGGATAAAAAGAGCCAGGCAGGGAGGGCGAGCCCTGTCCTATAAAGGCCCGGTCCTTTGGAATTCTCTGCCCCTAGCTCTCAAAAGCATGACTAATCTTCAATCCTTTAGGAAGTCCCTGAAAACGTTTTTATTTGTCGTTTGCTAGGTTTTTTTTTCTTTTTCTTTCTCTCTTTTATCCTGTTCAATGTGAGGCTCCTTGGTAAAAACATAAGCGCGGAGATACCCTTTCGGGGGTTGACTTCCTGCGCTATACAAGCATATAAATAAAAAAAAAAATAAAAAAAAAAATACGCTCTCCAAACCGAAATGCAAAAATCGGCTGGCTGTCATGATGCAATGGAATGGAAAAGAAAGCATGACACAAATCAATTACTGTGTACCGTTCTGCATCATGGGGAATCTGATACAAAATCACTGATGGATTTGGAACAATGGGACAACATGACACAACAATTTTGTTAATCTTTCTCAAATCCTGCACAATTCTGAACTTTCCATTAGGCTTCTTCAGTCCCATTATAGGTGAGTTACATGGACTGCTCATTATTTCCCTTAAAACTCCTTGTTGAATCATTTTCTCAATTAAAGGTGTCACTCCTTCAATTATTTCAGGTGTCAGTCTGTACTGTGGAATGTTTGGATAAACTACTCCTTCTTTTAATGTAATTTTCACTGGATCTATATTTCTCATAAGGCCTACATCTTCTCCAGTAAAATCCCAGACTCCTGCTTTCACAGACTGCTTCAGTTCTTTGGGTAATTCATCAGGGTTAAATACTGCATAAGTTCCTGTAATTCCATTCTCTTGATTAGCTATTGTCATTTTACACAGTACATCCTCGTCTGGTGTCTCAAATGCTATTCCATCTGGGGTACAGAATATAGTGCAATTCATCTTGCACAAAAGATCCCTTCCTAGCAAATTCACAGGACTGGTGTCGCACACCACAAACTACTACAGAATTATGACAAACGTTAACAAAGCAGCGCTTACCTCTACTTTCTCCTTCTAACAAGCTCAGAGAACACCTGCTACCTTTTCAGTGATAAGCGTTATCGGTATGCCAATTGGTTTCCTGGTACTTAAAGACCAAAATTTCACAGGTACCCTTCGCTATCATACACACTTCTCTCACACAGAAAATGTCTCTAATGGCAACACACGACGATGTCACCGAATCAAACCCAAACAATGTGACACGCAACTTCAATTGTTACACGTTTTTCCCTGTGTACCTACAGGGCCAACAATTCCGTCTTTCCCGAGAGCAGCGTTTTCTTTTCTCTGCCCTACTCTGGAACTGTTACCGACTTCCTACATCCCAGAAGCCGTACAAACTACATAAAACTCAATACGACTTCAACATATAGTATTAGTACATATATCAATACAAATCAATAATCAATAAGCTATATACATGCCGATAAAATCATTAAACCAAAACAATAAAAACCATCTCTAGCTACCAGAAAAACTGCTGCAGTTCGGGTTCTTCAATTTCCCCCTATTACCATGGACAGAGGGATTTCTCAGTCACACACACACACACACATCATACGCTGGTGGGGCCCATAACACCAACATTCATTCTATCAATCTATCCGCACCTACTCAGAAGAGGAAAACATCGATTCCGAACCACACTGCTTTCCTTGATGGGAACTCTATTACCTTCCCTCTAGTATCAAACCCTCGCTTCTCTTCCCATCAAGAAAATATATAGGTCAATGAATCATTTAGTTGGGATTAGCTTAATGACTCCTTAATTCTCTAACATTATTCAATAATACATGTCAATAAAAGAACAACCCGACACATGAATTCAATTAATATTTCTTTATCTAAATCAAATGTAAGTTAAACCCTAGTTAATAAATTTCATCTTTTGTCATATTTACCTATTCTGGCTATTTGTCGTTTTCTAAGTCAGAATCTGGTCCTCAGTCAAATCGTCAAAGTTCTTGTTCTATCATGCAGAGTCACCGTCCTCTCCGTCAGCATAACATCAGGATACTGGAAATGACGTTCAAGAAGTGGCGCTAATACCTCTCTACCAATATTTATACAAAATTTTACATTCCAAATGTTGCAATTGACATTTTCAGAGATGCTCATTGGTTGATTGAAATACATTCTAATGCATCAGGAAACATTCGATGTCGTTCCCACATATTAAAAGTTCGCCCTGAGCAGCCTTGATGGGCACAGCGATGACAGTTCACCGGCAGGTCGCAGCTGCTGAAGTTTTGTGCAGGCGCATTTCTCCTTTCCCTTCATTGATATTACTTCGTAAATGTCTGATTCAGTCGGCGGCCATTTTATAGCAGGCCCAAATGGTCAACTTAAGCAAAGAAACACAAAACGTAATTAATACATTGAAATGATTAAACAGTGTTATTTCCCTTGCTAATACCCATATGTGTGTGCATTTATCTAGCCATATGCAACGTTCAAAGCCATTAATACTCGTTTATTTAAGCATAATTCACGCTAACATCACATAAGCAACGTTTATCCTATTAATATGCATACAAACTTAGTTTACATATTATTTTAGCCATGCAAAGCAATCCCACGTGTATTCTCTCGGTTAATAAGGTCGATTAGTTTCCATACAACAAACTGTTAATTATTATGATTAATTATTAATCGTTTTAATACAAACATACATAAATGGATTGGGTATATAAAAGGAAAACATTTTACCCGCTCAATCAAGTGCAGTAGTCCAGACGACTCAGTATGAGGAAAAACTCAGCGTCGAAGACCCAGCATATGAAAACAAGAGCCTGCGGTCTGAGCAGCGTGCTCCTTCAAGGTGAGAGCCTGGTCCAAGCGGATGCCCAGGTTCTTAACTAAGGACTTGGGGACGGAAGGGGCGCCAAGGCCCACCTGCCACCAATCAGGAGTCCACAGCAAAGGGGCCTCTCCAAAAAGCATGATCTCAGTCTTCCCAATGTTAAATTGGAGAAAATTACATCTCATCCAATTAGAAATGGCCCTCATACCAGAAGAGAACGCCGACTGAACAGAGGAAGTGAATTTGCTAAAAGGAAATAAGAGCTGCATATCGTCAGTATATGAAATGGGAATAAAGCCACAAGTTCTAAGGAGATTGGCCAAGGGAGCAACATAGATGTTAAACAAGGTGGGGCTCAAACAAGAGACCTGTGGTACTCCATTGGTTAATTCCATAGTCGCCGACCAGTACGGGCCTAAGTTGATGGTCTGGGAACGGGAGGAGAGAAAGCTCGTCATCCACTGAAGGGCAGTAGCTCTAAGTCCAATCTCCTCCGGTGTCCTGAGCAAGATCTGATGAGAGACCGTGTCGAACCCGGCAGAGAGATCCAACAGCACCAGAATCGTAGATTGGCCCCTGTCTAAGGTCATCCTGATGTTGTCTGTGACTGCCAGCAGGGCAAATTCTGTGTGTAGTTGGGCCTGAAACCTGATTGGGAGGGATCCAGGCAGCCAGTGTGTTCGACATGGTCGGACAGATGTTTATTAATATGTTTTTCAAGTAGCTTGCTCAGGAGAGGGAGAAGCAAAATGGGACGGAGTTTGGACAAATCTGCCAAGGGGGCTTTGGTATTTTTCATTACAGGCATAACCTGTGCCGACTTCCATTCCAGCAGAAGATGGCCCTCTCTCAAAGAAAGATTGAGAAGAGACCCTATGGATGAAGACAATTGATGAAACAGAGAGGCAACAATTTTAGCCGGGATGATGACAAGAGGGGAGCCGGATTTTACTGCATGTAGAAGAGCTTCCACGTCTTCTGAAGTCAGAGGGGGAAATCTCTCCATCAGCTGTGTGTTAACACATGCTGGCGAATTGTATGACGTAGCGACCGGGGGCTGGCTCCCTGATGAAATAATCTTGTCAAAAAATGCTGTGCAATATTATTGCAGAGAGTTTGAGAGGGGGCCTCTAGATTATCGCAGGCCTTGGGATTAGTAAAGGATTTAAGGATTCGGTAAAGGGATTTTGGAGCATTCCCAGCCTGGGCTAGCTGAGATGTGATAAAGGCTTTCCGTGCTGCCTTTATGTTTTTGTGATAATGGGAAAGAGTTACCTTCAATCTGTCCTTGTCCCTCTCCTCATTGATGCTGCGCCACCGTCTTTCCAGTTTTTTACACTGCAGTTTTTCGGCCCGGAGCTCAGGAGAAAACCAGGCTGACTGGGGGTGCTTGGTCGGGTTGGAGAATGATTTCAACGGTGGAAGCTGATCAATGGCTCAGGAGACCACAGAATTATACTTAGTAAGTCCCTCTTCTATATTGTCTGGTTCTACGTTCCATGGTGCCGAAAATAAAGACTGGAAATGCTCCGGAGAGATTTTTTCCATTGTCTACGGGTGCATTGAGTGGCGGGATAAAGTGCGTCAGCCGCCCCAGGGCCCTGAATACGAAATTCGATGGATGCATGATCTGACTAAGTCAGCGGCTGGGGAGGTTCACACAGAACACTAGATAAATTGGTGAAAATGATATCTAGTGTATGATCGGCTGTGTGCGTTGGACCCTCATTAAGCTTATCAAGACCTAAAAGAGCAAGGTCTGCTCAAAGCGTCGACACCTCAGAGTTGGTGGTACATTCACTACGTACATTAAAATCTCCCAAGAGTAGGAAATTATTGGTCGAAATTACATGGGGGGGGCTATTAATTCAGTAAGTTGGAGTGAAACATCTGCCAGAGGGCCGGGGGCCGGTAGACTAAGGCCCCCTTCCAACTGAATTGGAAAAGGAGGTCAATCCGGAAGACCAAAATTTTGATGTAGGCATTACATCCATGTTCAAGTGTGGTGACTTTGACATAGTCCTTATGAATTATAGCTATACTGCCCCCCGCTCTAGGCTGTCTGTCCATTCTTATGATCCTATAGCCATCAGGCAGAGCCAAAGTTATGGCAGGAGTAGAGTGAGGCTTGAGCCACGTTTCTGTCAAGAAACCTAAGTCTGGGTTATCCTCAGAGAGGAGGTCCCATACCTCGATTGCATGTTTTGGTAGGGATCTGACATTGCATAAGACCCCTTTCCATCCCGATTTGGAATTGTTGGGTGGCTTCACTGTATCCATAATGGGAAAGGTGGTGTGCTTAGGGAAGGGGGTACGTGTGCTATAGGAAGAGCACTGAGGGTCCCTGTTAGTGAAAGCAGCCTCTATAGAAGGGCCTTGATACCGGCAAGCAAGGCAGGCAAAAGGGCCCTCGATGATTGGTCAGGTCCCAGACCAACAGTAGGACGTCGAGATAATAGCTGGAATATGACAATAAATAAGTCAGGCCCTGCTCAGACACAAAACGAGCAGGGTTCCTGGCTCCTGGCGATGTCAGGACTGGACGGCCGCAGATGGGCTTGCCTTTGGTGCACTGCCGGCACGCCTGCTGTGCGCATCCGCTGCGCGTCTGGCCAGGCTTCCGGTTTTATAGAGGGGGCTGGGGCCGTTAAAACGCCAACCTCCCTCGCAAACCGGAAGTTACCCAAATCTCCCTCCACACAAATGAGTAAAACTCACGGTGAACGGGGAGACGTAACCTGAAGGTAGGAGCAATGACTTAATTACCAAGAGTTAGAGTTGTATGTTCCAATAAAAAGTTGCGAATTTTAAAATGCCCAGAAATTTTAAAGTTAATGTGCAAAATATGCAGTACAGCCACGATCATCCTTTTTTTAAAAGAGCTCCAGCATTAATGTATCCAATCAGAGGGCAAGGTTTGGGTGTGTTTACGAGTGGAATCGCAAATCCGACATGTAAATTTGCGAATTCACAAAACTTGTATAATGTGGTTTAAATATTCTTGTAAATATGTTCACACTGATATAATTAATGACACTGGAGAGGTGTACATATGCATAGTAATGTATAAATATGTCAGCGAATCCATGAATTCAGAGTCGCAGATTCATTCCGATCACTTGATCAAGAGTAAAAACCATTGAGCAGTAGTCTTTCTGTGGTTGGGGACCTGCAAAAGTATCACAAAACTATATATATATTTTTAATTGTTTCATTATATTAAAAGATCTTCATTTACTTTGCATTAACTACATATGTGATTTTTATGTTTCTAAATGTATAAAAAGTATATTTTAAAAAAAAGAGTGTCTACAGTACAAAATAACTAATTAAAACATAAGTAGTGATACACTTAGTATAACAAATAAACCCCACAAATTAACTAAACAAATTAAACATTGGATGAACATAAAAATGTAGAAATGTAATTTGAAAAGCGGTAGAAATTCACTGAAAAAAACAAAGATTACAGGGTTATTATCATTAGGAAATAATATTTTTAAAAACCTTTGAAATTCACTGAAAAAACAAAGGTTACAGGGACATTATAGTAAAGACATAATTATTTTTTAAACAGTTAGAAATTCACTGAAAAAACAATGGTTACAGGGACGTTATAGTTAGGTTCACACTTCAACCATTGAACTTCAACAGTTATATATATATATATATTTTTTTTTTTTAGTGAGGTTGTTAGTTGTTGGAAAAAGGTAAAACCTAAAGTTTCAAAACCAAAAACCCTCTGAAGTTCACCAGTTATATTTTATCGAGCTAACTATAAATTGAACCCCGCCATGCACCTCTTATGACTTCACATATTACAGCACTCATGATATGTTAATGATGTACAGTCCCCATCCACCAGTGTAAAACATGGGCATGAAATATATACCAGTAAGCACTTTTTATGTTTTAACATCTTTTTTTATGCGTGGGGCCAACTATGTCAATCCTTTTATGGGCTGGTGGGAGAAGCAGGTGAGAGGAGCCAGAATCCTGCTAATTATACAAATAGGTGATGATCTGTTTACGATACACTGATGTATTCATAATTTGCAATCACTCGGAGGAGCTAACTGTGGAGTTCATCAGTGTTCTAAATAAGAATGACTTGAACATAAGATTAACAAGCAAAGTAAGTTAAATATAGATTTAATATATAGATTTGAAAATATATGCTGTGGGAAATTAGATGCATACATATCTGTTTCTCAAAGAAACCACAAGCAACAGTATTTTGTATTATAATAGTTCTCATCCTTTACCTTTGAAAAACAGTATACCTTGTTTCATTCCTAGAGAAATTTTAGTAACCCAGAAACATTTGAAAGAGAGCAGGAAATGAAGATGAAAAGATTTAAAATAGGGGCTACACAGAAAAGGTAGCAGATTGTGCGAAGAGTAAGGTTTCTTTGAAGTATCAGAATTAACTCCTGCTTGGTGCTAAACGGGCTACAACTGACTGACGAAACAGTTGGATGCTTTATCAAAACTTACAATAGGGAACTTAAAGAAGTTTGCAGGATATTTATGAGAAATTGGAGGCTACTTAAGCAGTGCCCAGAAATAGGCAACAAAATCAGTAATAGGCCCAGCTCTACTTTTTGGAGTGCAAGCTTTCCAAGAGGTAAGTTAACATCTATCCCTTTTTCTAGTGGGGGAGACACCACAGATTAATTGGTCCATCTGAGTGTACTATTTAAAATCTTTGCAGCCATTTTGACCAAACATCACCCACAATACACCTGATTACTGCATAGCTCAAGAGATCTCAGGGGTGCATTGATTCCACATTTCAACTGGAATCTTCATGCATGATACTTTTGGAAAATCCAGCAGTGTCAGCTGTTCACCCACTGAGCAAATAATCTTGTACTACCTGAGGAATGCGGAAGCCAAAATGTTGTTGTGGAAATATATTTTTCTTCTTTGCTGAGCTCTCCGGGACCTCTCACAGGGCCCAGGGAAGCAGTGTTACCTTTCCCCTGTTCACTTATATCTTATTTTGTTTTTTAAATGTTCAGGACACGGGGATCGAGTACTCTTATCCTGAAATGGAAGCTGCAAAATTTCTTCTCATTTGTGGCCAGCCAATAAGAGCACGAGCTCATGCTGGACTCGCGGGAGCGTGACAGACAGGAAAAAAGCCGCCTTGGCTAATCAGATCACTCTATTATTTGAAGTTGCATGCCTGCAGGACTCTTTATGATTGTTCCATGAACACAACCGTCAAGATACACAAATATTTTTAACGTTAATTTCTCAAAAACTATTGAACAAATTGACACCAAATCACAAAAAGCACTCTTTCTGGCTAAAGATTTAGCTTTCTGCTAAATTAGGTGTAATCCCTTTCAGCCATTTGGCTGTAGTGATGTTCGAAAATCTTTATGGATATTGCATGGTGAAAATAAGTTTTGGGCACCCCCCTTTTTTCTTTGACCCTAGTTAAGGAATCACCCCAATACATTCAAGGAAGGAGCTGAGGTGGATTATTATATTGTGAAAATTTCACTAAGATTTGTCAAAGGGCGTCAAAGTTATTAGCAGCCCAAAAAATCAGTTTCCTATGGTGACTAGATCCAAAGTATAACTACACTGTGGTGACCACAGTTTGTGGGTGTTCACAGCACTTTACTTGCCAGCATTCCATTTATGTCCTTTTTTCTGCGCATTTAACTCTAAACTTCCAACATCGAAAAAGTCACCACAATGGCTGATTTTCCAACATCAAAATTCCAAAAAGCATCATTTTGTCACTCAGGATGTTCAATTGCGGATGGCAAAAACCTTCTTTTCACAAACACCTTTGAGACGTACAACTCTAGGACAGATCCATTTCAGCTCATGAGGTCAGTAAACAGCCTGCCACCATTTGTCCCTACACTCTTGGCCCATTGCACAACTAACGTTTTGCAAGTTATCTTGGAATATTAGTACATTTGCTGAAGATGCAGTAGGTTGTGCCATAGGGACAGGCATGTCTTGATCAATATGACTCCAACAGGCGCCTGAACCTCTCTCGCTCTTCCTCGCTTCTCAACTGTTTTGGGACTGCTTGTTGCCAGAAGAATTATCGGAAGACAGTCTGCAGGAACCCTGCAGCAAATTGGAAAAAAAGACATCAGTTATAGAGGCTGTTTTATTTACGCGGCAAAACTAGCACTTTCTGCCCCTAAATGTTCTGTAAACAGATCTATACATTTAAGTATAAGTGACAATCTAATATCTGATCAGTTCTGGTGTCAGGGTGCGCTCCTTTGGCTAATTTATCTGGAAACTTGGTAAATCTAACAGCTCGTCCTAATGGTCATTGATCTGGGTCCCTTTCCCAGGGCGGCGATCAACCAATCCTTCGTGCAGAAGCACATACATCCCCAGACCACATAATTAAATACCCTGCAAGCAATTGATAAACATTTAGCCGAAGTGTCGGTCTAGTTGAATAATTCACTCTGTGCAAACAACACCCCGGAAGGGCCTTGCAAAAATCACTGTTTCCTACCTGCAGAAACTTTTTGGGCTTCTGTGATTTTTAGCTCCTGCCTTTATTTCCAGATGGAATTAAAAGCAGTTCTTTGACCAGAACCAGGCCCTGATCCGCACACATTTTTAACCATCAGCTCCAGTATTTCGTATTCTGAATAAGAGGCAGAAAATAGTCCTTTTATGTTCTGTGAGCAGGTATTTTCAAACTAATAAACTGGGGCATAGCTATTAATAGTGAAGCAGGTGCAGTAGCATTGGAGTCCAGAGGCGTGAGGGGTCCACTTGACCCCTATTAGTGGTTGTTTTTTTACTGCCAAACCAGGGGATGGGGCCTACTTTACGTGTGTGCCTTGGGCCCTAGTCATTTCCTACGATATTTATTAAAGAGGAAGGCCTGTTGGCAAGCACTACATAATAAAATCCATTATTGCCAGGCATAGCAGCTCACTTTGTTCTGCCAATGTCACTCATATCTGACGTGGAGGTACTACTGCAGTAGGGAAATGGTAACGCATACTACAAACACATTTTATCATTTTTCACACATTCAATTTGCTGCACTGCAATGCACAAGACGGAAAACGCAGTGCAGAGTGATAGCTGCACAGATTGGCCTTCTGCAGCTGTCTTTCCCTACACTAGTGCCCTTAAAGGCCACCTTGTACGATGCACAGCCTTGCAGTGGTCAGGGTGCCTGTCTGGCATAGGATGTGCACTGGAAGCCTACCCTTGCAATGCAAATTGAAATGTCAATAGAAACAGAGAAATATATGTTGCACTGGATGTGTGCTGTGCACTTCACCACACATGCAATGCATGTTATTTTATTAATAAAAGCACTTCTCCTTGTTAGCGCCTACTATAAGCAGGTGGTAGTTTTTTTATGCAAAACTAGTCTGGCTCTCTTAGTAGATAGAGCGTAGCATCAAGAGCAGTTATAGAATGCTAAAATGTACCTGGGAAACATAGGGGAAAACTCCAATACATGTATAAATAGGTGCAATGAGCACCTAACATCATTCCCCATTTTCCTAGTGTCATCTCAGAATTTGAGGTGTCTGCCATACCTTGTCAATAACACATCCCTGTTGTGTTGGTTTTTATCAGATGCACTAAATACTTCACCCTATTTAGACCCACTCATGATCAAGGCCCTATGGCAGTGCAGGAAATCGGTGTTCCTGTACTTAAGTCTGTCATACCAATGTGCCCCAAACTCAGGCCCCCAAGTGTTAAGCGTCTTTGGGTCCCATTACCATGATTTCATCCTTATATATCATGCTGCCAATTAAGCATGGCATATAAATAATCACAACTGATGCAGCAGAAAAAGGTTTGATTATGTATCTAATTCTTATTGCCAGAAGGGAGATCTGTAAATTATGGAAGGATCCATCACCCCCCCTTTACGAGAAATGGTTGAGTGCTACATTTAGGGCGGCCCGATTAGATCTTGGACATTTGGATGGTACGGAAATTAGCATTTGGTCACCACTCGTAATTTGGGGTAGAGACTTGAGACTGATTTAGTACCCCCAGGTCCTATGATTACACCTAGCTTCACAAAGAAGTTGGCCTGGGTAGGCCTATAGCTATGGCAAAATGCAGAGGCCTGGGGGAGTTCAGATCCAAAGGACGGCTTACTGCTATTTATTGCAAGTGCTATATGGTGAGATGAGGACAAAAAAAAAAAAACTGCAGCCTTTTTCTAAACCACACCTCCCCCTTGACAGCAGACAGAAATCCACAGTGTTCACTTACCAGCTGGAGGCATAGAAGCATACTTCGGCAAGCAAACAACATTAACAGATTTAACAGTGTTAACAAATTATAGATTTTTTTTTTAAGACACAGTAGCAGTTATTAATCTTATTACCTTTAAGTAAGCCAGCTGCCAAGAAGTTAACACGGAAAACACTTCTCATGAGACCCCAATATTGAAGAATGAACCAATCAACGGCTGAATAATGTAAAACTATTTAAGTACTTGCTGACACTGTTCCGTTAGGGAAATTCATATTTTGTAACAAGACCAAAAACTCAATATGTTTATTTAAAGCATGTCCATTGCAGAAGTGGAAGAGTGTGAAAACAGCCCCATTCTCCACGCTCGCAGGGAATTGTGCAAAAAGGGAGAAAGAGAAACTCAGGCTTCCAGCAATACCGCTCTTACCCTGCAAAGAACCAGGCAATCAGAGTGGATGAAATTGCCTTCCTCTTCCTCTATTCAAGAGGAAGGTTCTAAAAAAAACAAAGGGGTGGGGATAGGCCACGATGACATAGGCCTCGACCCCACCACAAAAGGGGAATTACAGAGTTTCTGACCCGCTCAGGGCAGATTGAAGGGTTTGCCCCCCATTTCCTCCCCAGGGGCAGATATAAAGCCCTTCAGACACCAGAGACATATTTGCCCAAAAAACAAAGGAGTGGGGGCAATTCACCCTGGCATAGGGTCATGCTTTCACCCCAAAAAGGGGACAATACAGTCTTTCTGTTCCCACAGGGAGACAGATTGAGGGATTGTGCAAAAACCCATCAGACACCAGGTAAGCCGTAATAAAACAAACGTGTGGGGTAGGAATCCCACCAGATGCCAGGTTTTGTTCTTATTAAAAACAAAAACAAAGGGGTTGGGCAGCCCACCTTAGTATATGGCCATGACCTCAGCCCAAAAGGGGACAATATAGTCTTTCTGACCCCTTTTGAGAGGCATATTGTGGGGTTTGCTACAATCTGCTTTCCTGAGGAGGAGAAAGCACAGTAGACACCAGGGAATCCATAAAAAAGGGCCAGGAGACCCCCTGCCCCCGTCGGCATCGGGCTATGCCCCTACCCCAGATGGGGGCAATACAGCTTTTCTGCCTGTCTTGGAAGGCAAATTGGGGTACGCTGCCAACATTCATTCCTGGGGGTATTGAGCCCACTAGACGCCAGGGATTTATTTACAAAACAGTGATGGCAGATCACCATGGTACAGGGACATGTACCCACCAAAAAGGGGGCAATACAGTCTTTGTGCCCCTCCCACTCAGGCAGTAGATCAGGGGTTGGCCCCAATCTGCCCCATCGGAAGGAAGAAAGGCCACTAGACACCAGGGAAACAATTACAAAAACAGAGGAGTGGGGTCGGCCCGACTGGGCATAGGGACCAGCTCCAACCCAACAGGAGTCAATACAGTCTTTCTGCCTCCCCAGGGGGCAAATTGATGTGGCTTGGTATAGAATTTAACCACAGGAGGGTAGAAAGCCAAGTAGATGCAAGGGAATTAATTACCCAAAAACAACTAAAGGGTTGGGGGCAGTCCCCTCTGGCATGGGACCATGCCCCCACCCCAAGGGAGAAGTGCAGTTTTTCTGCCCCTCCTAGGAGGCAGACTGGGGGTTACCTGGGTGGCATAAAGCCCTGTAGAAACCAGGGATACAATACAAAATAATAAAGGGGTAGAAGCGGCCCACTCTGGCATAGGGTTATAAACCCAAAATGGCAACACAGTCTGTTTGTCTCCCGGGGTGTGGGGGTGGGGGGATGGATGAATGGTTTACCTCTAGGAGCAGAAAGCCAACTAGTCACCAGGGATTTCAAATTGTGCCAAAAGAAAAAATAAGGATGACAGCTACCAACCCTGGCATTGTGCCAGATCCGCAAGGGGCACTAGAGTCTTTCTGCCCCTTGGGGACAGACAGGAGGTTTACCCCATTTGGAGACCTAGCCCCTAATCTGCCCTTTGCCTTTGGGTGGATAGAAAGCCCTCCAGAAACCAGAGAGTTTGCATTTGAGGCAAAACAATATAGTGAGTGCATCTCAACCTGGCACCAGAAGTAGATAAAGGTTTGCCCACAATTTGCCACGGGGAGGGGATAAAAAGACAACTAGACCCCAAAGATTTTAAAATGGTGCCAACATAAACAAAACTAATGGAGCAGCCCACCATGACATTGGGCCATACACCCACTCCAAAGGGGAACTAGTGTCTTTCTGCAATATACAGCACAAATGTGATTGGGGTTCAACGATGCCTGCGCTAAAGTCTCCATTTTAAACCACACGTTTAAACTTGACATCTTTTTCTGATGACGGATTTCTACATGCTTTGAACATATATGATATATTTAGAAATTATTCTGCATCAACTACATTTCCTAAGTAAGTTATCAGGCTTACCTGTACACTCTGTCCACAACTAGGAACATGAAATGCAGTGCCCTTGCATTGGTTGTCCAGTTGGAGACTGCTCTAACTCTCAAGACAAAAAATCACATCGGCTCTGCACCTTTGAAATAGAGCTATTGGAACATCAATTATATTATATAAACTGCCTCTGTTCAACATTTCGGTAGAGGAGCGCTTCTTCTGCTGAGATTCTCATAGAACGTTGTGCACTGTGACTGCGACACAGCCCTGCTGACTCTAACCTTCATTCTGCAAAGACGGTAGCTTGCTCTACACCAAATCAGCCTCCAAATACATCATATATATGTATGGAGGTTGGGTTGTCCCAAGAGATCTAACAGAGGGTACTCCCACTATGCTCTCGCTAGTGTAGGTAGAATTAGTTAGGAGTATAAGTATGAATATAGCTTCATAATCATATAATCACACAATAATGTCATAATGGTTGAATTGTTTATCTTTCCCACCATTCTTGTAATGCTAGTTGCAATGCTTTGTTTAGTCCTTCTAATAATTGCCGCTCACACTTTTTCTAGAAGAATACAATTGTTTCAATAACTGTTTTGAAAAGCCAATTTGTATATTTCTTTTGTCTCCCTTGGGTAACAATGAAAAGTTGATCTGTTTCCACGACTTCCTAGTGGACTTAGAGTGGTCATGTTCTGAGGTTGCAGATACCATCTAGTACCATGGTATGGTTAGAGGTTCAGATGGGGCACTGTGAGCTAGCTAGGAATTGGGCCAACATATTGCGATGGTGTGTGTGGACTCAGTCCCCATATTTTGATGATTATGCTGTCCAGATTCAAAGTCCTACTCAATTCCTAGGAACTGTATGACATGGAGACTCCAATGTTTTAGGTCCAGTACTTATTTAATAGATCTCCTGAGAAGTTTTTTCCTGTGCTCAAGGTCCCTATGCACCTTATATGGAGACATCTGTGGTGTTAGGGATTATTCCTTCTCTGCTAAATAGGAAACATCTATTTCTGTCTGAAGGTTGTTCAAACTTGAGCCTTATAGAAGAATCACCCCACTATAGTATTTTCCATTCTCTAAATTTCATTCATTAAATATGGCAGTAGCAGCAATTTATCCTATTAATTTCAGACATGATTTAACAACAATGTTACAACAACAAGGGCTGGCTCTTACAAGGGGAGATAACACCTTTGGGTTAGAGGTCCACAAACTGTATTAAAAAAGGTTTCTATTCTTGGGTCACTTTTTTTGCAGCAGATGACAATACATAAACATACCATACATACACTACAGCAGCATTGCAAGCACAATACATGGCATATGAAGATTTAGAAATACCACTAATATTTCAGGAACATCAAAATTAAACAAAATAGGATCGGGTCCCCTCAGAAATGAGGGAGAACCTGGCCAGTGTTAGCTGGTTTTGCATCATATACAAACTGAGCAACATTACATTTTGTAGACCTCCAATCTCCTTACATAGTTCTAGTTAGACTTTATAGATGTTTAATACAGTTCCTTATGCAAACAGTCTCACCAAGCCCATCAAGGGCTGTTCAAGCTGCGCAGCCACATATAACCATGCCTGTAATTGGTATTGTAACTATCAATGCAAATATGGGCTACCTTTCCCACCAGATGGGAAGAAATTCCATTCTGGGTTGCACAAAAAACAAATCAGCTTTAAGCAGTATTTCCCTACACTGGACCACAAGACAAATATAGGATTCTCACAATATGCCTATTACTAAGGTAGTGTTCCCCCTGTGGAAAAATGTGCCACTGAGGCACAGTGTTTTCTGCAATATATGCATAACATAACATCTATCGCTGTTTTGCCTGATGTACTAAAACAGATTCAAAATGAATTAGGGTCTGCCCTGGCCCTCGATTTGGGGATGAAATTAATTGCAAGATGCTGTTCTTTCCACATGGAAGACTGGGGGGAATAAGAGAGTAACTTTAAAAGGGTATGCATTTGCACTCTCACTTCTGAATAATAAATATACAAAAAGCAAAAGTGCCCCTTTCTTTAAGCCCTCATGTGTGAGAGCCCCTCATCCTATTGAAGGGTAGTTACCCAGTTCAAGATGGTTTCCAAATCCCAATTTTATCATGGGCCCTAGGAGATATTTATTAAAATATATGGGATGGCTTCCCACACCCCCTGGGTGTCATGCTTCATCATTTACCATCCTATGCTCGCCAGAGAATCCTCTTGTGACAGGCGGGCCCTCGTTGTATACCCTTGGAATGTGCAAGGATGATTCAAGGGATGGGGGAAGAGATCCAGATTCAGTGTAAAAATCCCTGTCACCTACCCAAGATAGATTTACACTTTGGGTTCACTGACATAATATAGAAACCATAACTATTGTACTACAGAAATGATTTGTCAAAAATATTGATCACACAAATATTGTTTCCCTATGCATATAATGGGAAGTATGAAAATATTGAAAAAAATATATTGTTTTACACTAATGTAAAAAAAAGATACACAAAATTATAGTATATTACCTACTGGCGGTCACCAGTAGGTAGTTATAGTTAGGACCAAGTTTCCATAGGAAGAGCATTTTTTGTTTTTCTAATAACTTTAGCGTCATTTGATGAATCTTCATGAAAGTTTCCAAACTAATTCTTTGTTCATATCAGCTCCTATGTGGGAAGTTTGGGGGTGACTCATCAAGGGGGGGCCGAAAATAAAGGGGGGTCCCAAACCGTTTTTTCTCCATATTAATATCCATAGGAAACTTTGGACAAGGCTACAGATTGAACGGGTGAACGGAATTGCCCCAAATTTGGCAGGGAGAAGGGTCTTGGTATAGAAAGCACACGTTTGTTTATTTGGTGTAAATCCGTTCAGTAGTTTTTGAGAAATTATATATATATATATATATATATAAATATATATATATATATTCACACACCAAAGTTGCCTTTGTGAAGACGCCAAACACACTTGGAAGTTCAAACCTTCTTTAATGCAGACAGCAATACAATTATGCTTGCATCATCAGCAAGGTGCCATACGCATTTCGGGCGTGCTGCCTTTGATCACTGGCTCTGCAAATAAAGTCCCAGCAGCCTTTACAGAACATAAAACATCCTGTGGGCCTGCCCAAATGGGCTGTGTGCCCCAATGCCTTTTGGTCTTGGAAGTTCTGATAGTATTTCCACAGTGGGTGCTGTCAGGATTCATTTGCATAATATAAAATCCATAGTGGATTTGCCTCCGGGGAAACAGTTTATTGCACTGCCAATATTATTCCGCAAAATTCGGCCTCCCAAGTCCTTCAAGTGCCCAACAATGAAGGCACTGCGGGCCGCATTTACGGCGGGGCATCTTCGCGACGAGGCACGCCGCATTTAAATCTTCACACACCAAAATTGCCTTTGTGAAGACGCCAAACACACTTGGAAGTTCAAACCTTCTTTAATGCAGACAGCAATACAATTATGCTCGCACCATCAGCAAGGCGCCATATGCGTTTCGGGCGTGCTGCCCTTGATCACTGGCTCTGCAAATAAAGTCCCAGCAGCCTTTACAGAACATAAAACATCCTGTGGGCCCGCCCAAATGAGCTGTGTGCCCCAATGCCTTGTGGTCTTGGAAGTTCTGATAGTATTTCCACAGTGGGTGCTGTCAGGATTCATTTGCATAATATAAAATCCATAGTGGGTTTGCCTCCGGGGAAACAGTTTGTTGCACTGCCAATATTATTCCGCAAAATTCGGCCTCCCAAGTCCTTCAAGTGCCCAACAATGAAGGCACTGCGGGGCCGCATTTGCGGCGGGGCATCTTGGCGAGGAGGCACGCCGCATTTAAATCTTCACACACCAAAGTTGCCTTTGTGAAGACGCCAAACACACTTGGAAGTTCAATCCTTCTTTAATGCAGACAGCAATAAAATTATGCTCGCACCATCAGCAATATATATATTACCTACTGGCGGTCGCCAGTAGGTAGTTATAGTTAGGACCTATTTTCTATAGGAAATCCGCAACATTCTATTTGGAATAACTTTGGCACCCGTTGATGAATCTTCGTGAAATTTTCAAAACTTTTGGCCAGCTCCAGTCCGCTCCTATCCTGAAAGTCTCGGGATGATTCGTGTAGCAGGGCTGAGAAAAAAGGGGGGTCCCAAAACGTGTTTACCCTATGCAATTTCCCATAGGACGTTTAGCCGCAGCTACAGCCCGAACTGCTGAACGGAATTACACCAAATTTGGCAGAAAGGTAGACCTTGGTTCAGAGTCGTGCCTTTTGCTTAAATGGTGTAAATCCGTTCAGTAGTTCCTGAGAAAATCAAAATCAAAATCACATATATATCTGGGCGGAGCCTAACCACACATCTCATCGTGAGATCTGATTGGCTGTCAGTACTCCATCCAAGAAGTGTTGGCAGCCATCTTGGGACCAATATACATGATAGCACCTCATTAAAAAGCATTGCAGTTAATAGAAGGTTTTAAGACTTTAGTTACATTATAAATCATTTGTTGATGGTACCATACTCATTTTAGGAATTGTGGTGTGTTCTAAGGTGATTTTACCATGTGAAAAGGCCTTCTGCTGTGATATCATGAATCATGTTTGAGAGAAAACTATTTTCTCATGCTTTTCCCACAGAGGTTTGGAAGGTGATCTATAAGCTAAACTGAGAGCATATTTTCTGTAAATTCACATTATCTTTCTCAGTCATGTGAGAATGAAGTCTGACATTCTCAGTAAAACATGTACATCCAACAAGGGCAGAGCCTGTCAGTTGATTCCTTTGTGTTCTACTGCAGCTTCCCAGAGTGTTCTAAAGAACAACTAGAGCGCTAACAGTCCTACTTATGACAAACGTATTGCACACCTGAAGCCATCTTGATTGGAATAAAGTGGTAACTCTTAAAACATTTAATTTAAAATGAACAAAATGAGGGGGTTCATTTTGCCATAGAAAGTATTATTAGTGCTGCAGAAAGAAAAATTAGGGCACATTTTGAGTGATTTCGCAAATCCTCTTCTGTTTCATTAAAACATTCTGACATGCAGACTGAAACATGCACTTTCAATACCAGCAGCAGACTTCCCTGGTGAGCAGTAGCTTTACTACAGTGATCTAATGAGCAACTAGAATGCTAACATTCTGAATTGATGGCAAATGTGTGACACATCTGAATGCCTTCTTGATGGAATCAAAGTAAAAAACTGAAAGTATTTCCTACTGAGGAGACTGTTGTAAATGAGGAAATTAGGAAACTTCATAACAAATAAGTCTCCCAAGATGGCCACAGAGACAAAAGAGCCCAAATATAGCACAAATATCACCCAGATGTAGCTCAAGTATAGCCCAATGACAGAATGTCCCAGAGTGTTCTAACGAACAACTAGAGCACTAACAGTCTTACTTATGACAAAAGTATGGCACACCTGAAGCCATCTTGATTGGAATAAAGTGGTAACACTTAAAACATTTAATTTGCAAAGGAACAAAATGAGGGGGTTCATTTTGCCATATAAAGTATGATTTGTGCTGTAGAAAGAAAAATTAGGGCACATTTTGACTTCTCAAATCCTCTTCTATTTCATAAAAAAATTCTGACATGCAGACTGAAACATGCAATTTGAATACTAGCAGCAGACTTCCCTGGTGAGCAGTAGCTTTACTACAGTGATCTAATGAGCAACTAAGTATTTCCTACTGAGGAGACTGCAGTAAATGAGGAAATTAGGAAACTTCATAACAAATAAGTCTCCCAAGATGGCCACCAGAGACAAAGGAGCCCAAATGTAGCCCAAATATCACCCAGATGTAGCCCAAGTATAGCCCAATGACCGAATGTCCCAGAGTGTTCATAAGAACAACTAGAGCGCTTACTGTCTTACTTATGACAAAAGTATGGCACACCTGAAGCCATCTTAATTGGAATAAACTAGTAACACTTAAAACATTTAATTTAAAAAGGAACACAATGAGGGGGTTCATTTTGCCATAGAAATTATGATTAGTACAAAGACCCCATTGGTGTACGAGGGAAGCAAGATGGCGGAAGGCTGAGGCAGCGCTGAGGCACCGTCTACAAGGCTAATTCCCCCGATCTTAACACACCGCTGCAAGCTGTATGAAAAATGCGTTTCAGTTGAATACAATGCTAAAATGCTAAAATGCTAAAAGAAATCGCTGAAGTGATATTGGATTTGCTACAAATCAGCTCTTGTCAGTGTACTCCCCCTTGCTCCGTGATACTAAACCAGCAAGTAAGGGAGCTGAGACGTACCTGTGGAGTGCAGCAGCAGCTGGGAACTCGCCGGAGCTGTTGCTTTGGAGATATCCAGCCTGACATGAAACCGAAGGGTCCCGTAACAGCGGCTCCGGTGGTCTTGACACGAGGAAAGGCAGCAGCGGCTGCTCAAAGCCCGTCAACGGAGACGTTAACGCTGGAAGGGGTAACGCCGGGAGCTCTGCGGCAACAGGGACACCACGGACCGACAGCAAGCCGGAAAGACCCCGGGGACGAGAAAAGGCGAAAGAGAAAACTCGAAACGGACTGTCAACCCTGGACCGGCCCGACGATTGTAGAATTGTTATCGGGCAGGAAGAAGGTGACTGGCGCCACTGATGTTGTGGGTCAGGGCCAACAAGAAGGTGAAGGTGGAGGACCGGAGCCTGAAGGGGACCTCGCTATGGCTCTCGCTGTGGATGCGGCTCCCCAGGTGCTGATCAGCCCGGCATCAATGTCAATCCAGACAGAGCAAACTCGACAAATTGAACAAACAGAACAGGTTAGGGGTGTGCTGGAGGGGGGGCTCCTATCGGGTTCCTTAAATAAAATGTCGATTTTGGAGTCTGTGGATGTCATAATGATAGATGGTACTGGGGAGGGAGCTGGACAAGTACAAGTAGGCGAGCCAGAACCAGATCAGCTGAGTAACATCTCACCAGCACAAGTGAACAATATCATCAGTAATGATACTGCCGGGAATAAAGATCAGGAAGATGTTGTACAGACCGACCCCGAAATAACGACACTACGAAATGAATGTTCTGGCATTGATGCAAGGCAGAAGGAACAACGAAAGGATATAAATAGTAGCCAGATAACATAAAAAAAACGAAAGAAGGGGGAAAAAACTCAGAAATAAGTCTAATTTTAAAAAGCGGAACAAGAAATCACCTGGAAGCTCTAAGCAATAAAGGCAAGGACAAGGACCTGAGATAAATAAATCAGATGAGGGTCAGCTAACAACTAACAAGAAGCAACATATGACGGATATTGAGAAGGAAATGTCAGAGCCCTTCTTTTCTCTTTCAGACGGAACAGCATCAATTGAGGAATCATTTTTGATATCTAGTTCAACTGAGGAAGAGGAAGAAGAAGAGAGCGATCTGGGAGGTAATGCAGAGGCTATTAGACAGGACTGTGCTACAATCAGAAGGAAAGGCAGCCAGACACCGATTCTTCCTGACCAGGAAAGAATCCAGGAATTGCAATGGGACTATACACCCACTACCCAGCTTACAGGGGACCAGCTGTCAGGGCTGGGAAACAACTTAAACTCAACGTTGAATACTAACCTGCAATCTGTACTGGCCCATCGGGAGGAAAGTAAACAGGAAAACAAACAGACGCAAACAGCCATACGTAAGATGCAAGGTTCAGTCCGTACAATCGCTAAAGTCTGTGGAGACATTTCAGATAGACTTACAATGCTGGGGACGAGAACAGAAAATTTGGAAACAGATGTTATGGCAGCCAAAAGCAAGTCGAGTCACAAGAGGCGAGACTGGTGGATATTCAGTGGAAAATTGAAGATCAAGAAAATCGCCAGCGCAGGAACAATTTAAGATTTTTGGGCATTCCAAGGATAAGGGGGGGACAGATCTACGTCTCTTCATGATTGATATACTGGCTAAAGCTTATCCTGAGCTCATAGGTTGGAATTGGTCACAAGAAATTCAGAGAGCTCACTGAATTCCGTTAAATGTGAAGCAGCTCACTAGAAAGGATGAAAGGCCTAGGGCAATATTGGTATATTTTGGGAATTATCTTCCTAGACAGGCCATATTTGAAAAGGCTTGACCGGAAAACAAATGTCAGATTGAGGGGCTAGAGTTTTTTACGCGCCCTGACTTTTGTCACACTACAGTAGAGAGACGTTGGTGCCTTAGACAAATGATAAACATATTTCAAGAGAATGGTGCCCAGGCCTATCTTATGAACCCTGCAAAACTAAAGGTTGTGATAGGCGATAGAGCTAGATTTTTCACTTCGGAAATTAAGGCTAAAGAATATTTAGATGAATAAAAGAAATGAACGAGGAAGGGGGAATACACGGGGGAGAAAAATAAAAAAGTAAAAAGTTTAGGGGAAAGGGTAAGATATTTTGCATCGGAAGAAGAAGAGGCGGTGCGGATTGGGGGATATGGCCTTGTATCCATCTGAAGCCAGACAAAGGTCTGGAAACTTCCATGGGGAAGGGAGGGGAGGGGTTAAGGGCTAGACAGGAGTGGAGGGAGGGAGGGGCTGAGAAGGTGGGGAAAAAAGGAGAAAAACATAAGCAGGGCAGAGCAGATGAAGATAAGGGAAGTAAAACTAATATGTTTAAAGAGATGGCAAATTATATGAAAGAAACATTAAGGCTAAACACTATGGGTATAGCTAGGATATGCTCAGTAAATGTGGGAGGACTGATTAATAGGAAGAAAAGAGAAAGGGTTTTTGAAATGTTATGCTTTTGGTATTCAGAATTTATATGTCTACAGGAAACGCATATCTCATGGGCCAATAAAAAATGACTGCAGATAAGAGGATATGAAATGGTAATATGCTCAACGCAGACGACAACAATTAGAGGATTGGCGATATATTTGCAGTATAATATAGGATCGGTAAAACGTACTTTGGCGGATACGGGAGGCAGATGGGCCATTGCTACATTAGAAACAGGGATAACAATTGTTACGGTGTATGGCTCTAACCAAGACTACCCAAAAATTTGGATAGATTTAGAGATAGAGTTAGCAACCTGGTCGACTCCAGTAATAATCTGTGGAGATTTTAATATACATAATGATAATGTGCGACCAACCTTTACTCATTCTCAATATCAAGGAAGAAAGCCACGAGTTTACCGAGCAAGAAAAGAATGTCGAGATTCATATGGATTAACTGATGCTTGGGGAAATCAGTGTCTCAATGATCCAGGATATACATATTATTCACATCCGCACAACAAATATGTACGTCTAGATTATTTTATGGTTTCCATTTCATTATTAGAAAATATGGAAATTAAGAAACTGCCACAAATTTTCTCTGACCACAATCCATTGATCCTAAAAATAGATTGGCAGCAGTTTAAACATCATGAAAGACAGCAGTGGACATTTGATCGTAAATTATTAGTAGATGAAACATATAAAGGGTATATTAAAAGTTGGACTAAAGAATACTTTGAAATGAATAGATATAGTGCTTCAAGGACTGTGGTATGGGATGCATTAAAGCAGGATTACGTGGGGAACCGATAAAATATGCCGGACATCAGAAAAAGCAGAGGCAAAAGATGATTGATGAATTAATGATAGAACTTGCACAGTTAGAGACAGATCACACTAAATACATCACACAAGGTGAACTCGAGATACTGAATGAAGTATGGACTAAAATTGCCATTGTCTAAGGGGAAATAAATAAATACTTCCAGGTGCAAGTAGCCCAAACTTATCAAATATATCAAAAGGACATGTATGAGTATGGTGAGAAGGCAGGGAAGCTATTGGCTCTTCGTACTTGGCAGAGAACGATTAGAAACGATATAGTACAAATATGGAATACAGAGGGTTTATTGGAGACAAATACGAATGGAATTATAGAGGTTTTTAAGCAATTTTATCAAGAGTTATACCAAGAAGACCAGATACTGACAACCATACAGAGTAGTGAGGTAAGAGATACAGAGATGAGGAAGATTGACGAAGACACCAAATAAAAACTTGAAGAGGAGTTTAAAATGGAGGAAATATTGATAGCAATAACTTCGCTATCTAATGGGAAAGCTTGTGGTCCGGATAAAGTCCCAATTGAGATATATAAACTTCTTCAGTTAGAACTGGCTCCATTAATAATAGATCTATTTTTAGATGTACAATATCGAGGTATTCCACCCAGTTCATGGCAAGAGACGGATATTGTTGTTTTTCCAAAAAAAGACAAATCACCAGAGCTACCGGGTTCATATAGACCGATTGCATTAATAAATTCGGATGCAAAGCTCTATTCTAAAGTCCTTGCAAATCGGCTGCAGAAAGTGATTGCTCAAATAGTCTTGCCATGGCAACATGGTTTTATTTCCGGCTGTGGAACTACAGATCATATCAGAAGGGTAATATCGCTTTTGGATATTGCTGAGGCCAACAATGAAAAAAATAGCTATGATTTTTTTAGACGCCGAAAAGGCTTTCGATCGTGTGGCCTGGCAATATCTATGGGATGTTCTATTGGCAAGAGGGTTTGGACCATGACTTTTAACAGCTATTCGAGCAATGTATTTCAACCCAATAGCCAAACTACAGATTATGGGTAATACTTCAACAATCATAAAAATAGCTAGAGGAACAAGGCAAGGATGCCCATGCTCTCCGATTCTCTTTGCCCTCTATCTAAATCCCTTTATTGAACAACTACTCAGAAACGTCAATATAATGCCTATGAAAACTAGTGGGTATGAAACAAAAGTACTGGCATATGCAGACGATATAGCAATCACGACGTCTGATCCAGAGACAGCAATAAGAGAAATTGAAAGGATGGCGGAGGAGTATGGAAATAGATCTGGATATCTACTTAATAGAACTAAGACACAAATTATTTGCTCAAATAAATGTAATATTTCTGATCAACGACAAACTCAACATGCAACGTATCTGGGGATAAAGATAGGTATGAATGTAGATAAAATATGGACAAACAATCTTGAACAAATACTCAATGAAATTGGGAAAGACTTAAGGCGGATAGATAAAATTCAGTTAACTATTGTGGGGAGGATCAATGTTTTAAAAATAAGGGCTTTCCCGAAAATCTTATATTTATTTCGCTCAATACCATTGGAAATGCCAGGGCTTATTAGCCGGAAAATGGAGGCAATGTTCTCTAACTTTGTATGGCAATTCCAGAAAATAAGACGATCATTTAAGCATTTAACACTTCCCCAAGACAGAGGTGGGTGGGCAGCACCAAATCTAAAAATTTATTATTGGGCAGTTTTTTTTACAACAAATTGCCCCGTTACTAAATGATAAGAATGTCAATGAGAATGATTTGCCATCAATTTATCACTTAGCTATTGGGAAGGAGGCTTCAGGTATGTTTTTAAGGAAAATTGAACCTAGCTACTACAAAAAAACCAGATTTAAGTGTTTAAAATCTGCCTGGGGGGTATGGAGGAAAGTCACGAGGGTATTCAAAATTACAAAATATAATAGATATACTCATTATAGGGTTCATCAATGTTTCCAGATGGGATGGATGATCCAATGGCAAGAGGTTGGGCGAGGGGTGGGATTGACAGAATTAGCCATTTGTATAATGATAAACTCGAGATTATAACATTTTCGGAGTTGGTTAGACTTAAAGAAATAGATGTTATGTTATGTTATGTTATGTTATTGGTTTTTATATAGCGCGACAATTACCCGGAGGCGTCCTGGCGCTGTCTAGAAAGATCCTGAGGAAGCTGAGTCGAGGCAAATGGTGGAGGAGAACGGGATTATTCATTACGGAACAGCCAAGTCTTGAGTTCCCTTCTAAAAGACAGCAAGTCCGTTGCCGACCTGAGGTACAAAGGAAGTTCGTTCCAGGCCTTGGCAGCCCCGTAAATAAAACTTCTGCCTCCCCAGCGAGCTTTCCTAATGCGCGGGACCTGCGCCAGATTGGCTTCTTTAGAACGTAGGTTTCTGCCTGGCACGTACCAGTGTAATCTATTCTTTAGGAAATCTGGGCCTAGGCCATGCAGAGCCTTAAAGGTCAGGGTCAGGGCCTTGAACTGAATGCGGCTATTAACCGGTAACCAGTGCAAGGTTTTTCTTCCTACGGACGCAGAGGCAAATCTTGAAGCGCCCGTGAGGAGACGGACAGCAGCATTCTGTAGGATCTGAAGTTTGCTTAATGCTCTGCTTTGCGCATTTAAATACAGACCGTTACAGTAATCCAATCTGGCAAGTACCAGCCCCCTGACCACTGTTTGTCTACTGTCCAGGGGAAGCAGAGGAAGCACTTTCCTCAGCATCCTAATGGTGTACATGGTCTTGGATGTCACCTCTTTAATGTGAGAGTCCAAGGTCAATCTATCATCCAGGATTATGCCGAGGTTTTTTGCTTTAACGACCGGGACTGGAAGCGTGCCAAGAGAGTCCGGCCAACAAGCGGGGGTCCAGAAATTAGTAATATTTCCGAACAGAATAACCTCTGTTTTATCGGAATTTAGTTTGAGGCAATTCATTGCCATCCAACTCCCCACTGCTAGCATGCAGTCCTGCAGGCGCTTTTCCGTGTCAAGCTCACCCCCTGGGGTCAAAGAGACCACGATTTGGGTATCATCTGCGTAAGAAGTGATCCCAAATCCATAAGCGCTGATCACAGGGGCTAAGGCGCTCACATAAATATTGAATAGCGTGGGGCTAAGTGACGACCCCTGAGGGACGCCACAGGGTGTAGAAAAAGGTTTAGAATGGAATTCCCCCAAGGTGACCACTTGTTTCCTGTCTGTGAGAAAGGATCTAATAAGGTCCCATGCTTTTCCACCAATTCCACACATTTTTAGACGATTCAGAAGAATAGAGTGGTGGACGGTGTCGAAAGCTGCCGATAAGTCAAGCAGGATCAGAGCTGCTTTCCCTCCCTGGTCCACCGCCACTCTGATTTCTTCCGTAGCTTTGATCAAGGCGGATTCTGTACTATGACCTGGCCTAAAACCATATTGTGTGGGGTCGAGTGCTTGAGTTTCGGCTAGGATGCACAATCTCAATTTAAATATATTCAAATTTGTAGCTGGTTGAAAACACTTTCGCAAGAAATCTTTAATCTGGATGTTATACCAGCTTTAGAATTAGCTTTTCGAGAAAAAACTCGTATTGGGGAATATTATAATATTTTGCTGAGAAATCTGCCAGATGATATTGAAAAAACTGAGGATAAATGGGTAGAGAAATTAGAAGATGAGGAAATTGATATAGATCGGACATTGGAGTTAGCAAAAAGGAATTTTCTCTCTGTTAACCTTAAATCACAACACTATAAAACCATATTTAATCTGTACTATACTCCAGAGAAGTTATACAAATGGGGGAAACGGGAAAATGATACGTGTCCCCGTTGTCAAGATGGTCCCGCCGACTTAATTAATATGTTTTCCACATGCAGTAAACTGATATCCCTTAAAAAGGGTATAGAAGAATTTTGGGTAAGAACTATTAATAAAAAGCTTAGACTAACCTCGGCATTAATGCTATTCAGATTTGACTATAAACTTGGTCTATCTTCAGCGCAGACAGACTTTGTATTTATGACAGTGGCAGTAGCTAGGCTACTGATTGCAACGGCGTGGAAGGACGAAGAAGCACCTAGCTATTTAACATGGTTTTATCGATTTCTTCATATATATACCCAAGAAATGGCACTATATGAGATTAAGGGATATCGAGCAAGGAAAAAAGGCTATGAAATTTGGGCACCCATGATTAACTGGCTGAAAGAAAGGAGATAAATGGGATAGGAAGGCATGGGTAATCTAAGGCCATAATGCTGAAAATGTAAATAAGAGTAAGAATGAGTATTTACTCGAATAGAGCATTAGTATATAAGATCTGTATAACTCTTTCTATGTCGGTAACTAATAGACTTTTCATAGGATCTATATGAAAATGTAAATAATGGATAAATATATGAGTGGATGTATTATTACAAAACAGTATCTTTATTTGTATCTTTTATTTTCTTCTTTTTATGTCTCTGCCCTGCTAATAAAAAATTAAATTAAAAAAGAAATTATGATTAGTGCTGAAGAAAGAAAAATTAGGGCACATTTTGATTGACTTCTCAATCCTCTTCTATTTCATTAAAAAATTCTGACATTCAGACTGAAACATGCAATTTTAATACCTTTTATCAGACTTCCATGGTGAGCAGTAGCTTTACTACAGTGATCTAATGAGTACTAGAGTGCTAACATTCAGAATTTATGGCAAATGTGTGACACATCTGAATGCCTTCTTGATGGAATCAAAGTAAAAAACTGAAAGCATTTCCTACTGAGGAGACTGCAGTAAATGAGGAAATTAGGAAACTTCATAACAAATAAATCTCCCAAGATAGCCACCAGAGACAAAAGAGCACAAATGCAGCACAAATATCACCCAGATGTAGCCCAGATGTAGTCCAATGACAGAAGTGTGCAAAATACTTATCTTTTCTGTTTTTGCAGTTTTATATAGTGCAGACTTGTCAGGTATTGGAGTGCTTTACATGAGGATTGGTTACATCACACAAGATCACATTCTTTTTGGTTGTAGACATGGGGAGATTAAGTGATTTGACCAGAATCACAGAATGTTGAGCTGAAGCAGAAACTCCAACCTGGTTCCCCAGTTGCAAAGTCTGCAGCTCTGGAAGTAACACCACATCATCTCCCCTAAGTGCAACATTTAATCAAGTTGTCAACTGGATAAAAAAACATAAAGATAACAAATAATTTAAAATTGCTTTGTCGCTATTTGAAAACTCAGAAAATATGTTTTCATTTTAGTTTTTTAGAGCACTAACCATAATTTTGATGCAAATAAGACCCTCTCATATATGTAATTTCTAAAGGAAATGATGTAGGTATTACAGTTTTGATTACATCAAGATGACGTAAGGCGTTCCACACTTTTGTAATAAATATAGAATGTTAGCAATCTAGTTGTTCATTAGGATACTGTTGAGAGGCAGAGGCCAGGGGCACGGACTCTGAAAATTGAAGGCAGGTAGGAGGGTGCAGAGGCAACAATTTGACCACACTGGGCAGGCAGGAAGGGCAGAGGCAGCACAACAGACTATGGAGGGCAGTGGAAAGGGGAGCAGGGGCAACCAACCAACAATACAGGACTGGCAAGAGAGGCTGTGGCAATATAGTAGACCATTGTGGGCAGAAGGAAGAGGCAGTGGTAGTACAACCATACATACCAACAGACCCGATTCAGCCAGGAAACGTCCAATGTTTTTAAGCTCAAATGGGCTTTATTTGATCTGTCTCCTATCTACAAGCTTCTCTTTTTCAATGTAACTCAAAGGGGAAAATCAATACCCCAGTTTATTTTCAAATTCTCCCTCTTACCAAGTTCAAAATGTTCGCAAGTATGGTACATTGGATCATGGAAGGCAGGAGGAATTGGGTAGGGACATGGACTCGGATAACAGAGGACAGGAGGGATATGGAGAGGTGCACCAAACTGACCCTACAGGGCAGACATCAGGGTTTGCTGCAGCACAATACACCACACAGGGCATGCGGGACGGGAGTGCAGCACAACAATCCATAGAAAGCAATAGAGAGGGGACAGGACACAGGACCATGCACATGGACAACAGAGAACAGAGGGGAAAGAGGCAATGGTAGCTAGCTGACCATAATGGACAGACAGGAGAGAAAGCTGCAACATAACAGACCATAAAGGGCAGGAGGGACGGATCAGGGGCATTACAATGTAACAGACAAGCCAGGAGGGAGGGAATAGGGGTCTGCACATGGAAACAGAGGACTGGGGGCAAGGGGGCAGGGCAGGGGCAGCAAGATGACCATGGAGCTCAGGCAGGATGGGCACTAGAAACAAGACACACCATGGAGAGCAACAGTGAGACTATGAAGGCATCCACGCAGATCATTGAGGGAGGGTGGGAGGGTGTCAGGGGCAGCTAGCTGACTACACAGGGAAGGTGGGAGGGGCCGTGGCAGCACAGAAGACCATGCATGGCAAGCAGGAGGGTTAGTGGCAGCACAATGGCTATGATGGGCAAGAAGGAGGGTGCAGGGCATGCACAAAGGACCATGGAGGATAGAATGGAGGGTTAGGACCTGGGCACAGACAAGAGAGTTCAGGGGAAGGGGCCTCACAACAGACCGTGCGGGGCAGGCAGGAGGAGAAGTTGCAGCACAACAGACCAGGGAGGGCAGAAGGGTGTGGCAGTAAAATGGATCATGGAGGACAGGAGGAAGGGGATAGGGGCATGGCATGTGGACAGGCAGGGTGGAGGTGGCAGGGACAGGTTACAGTCATCAGACAATGCAAGGCAGGTGGGAGGGTAGTGGCAGCTCAACAGAACACTCAGAGTAGATAGGAGTGGCAGGTCCATGGAACATGGTGGGCAAAAAGGATGGAGCAGGGGCATGCACAAAGACATCGGAGGGCAGGGGGAAGGAGAATTGGGGCAGCAAGCTAAGCACAGAGGCCATACAGGAGGTCAATGATGGGGCATAGAATTGGGCAATGGAGGGTAGGAGGAGTGGACTGGTACATCATGCTAAATGGAGGGCAGTGGCAGCACATCAGACCATGCATGGCAGGAGGGAGGAGGCTAGTCCATGTATTCAGACAACAGAGGATAGGGAGGAGATGGATGGGTCAGCAAGCTAACTGTTCAGAGAAGGTGGGTATTAGGAACTTTATTGTTTTTAAATTGTGTGTCTGTGTATGAACGGTGGAATTTCAATGGTTTTGTACGGGTGAAAAGTCCAGCTAACTATAACGCCCCTGAAACCTATGGTTTTTTCAGTGAATATATATATATATATACATACATATATATATATATATATATACATATAGATATATATATTTTCACTAAAGTACCATAGTTTTCAAGTTTCAGGTACGTTATAGTTAGAAATTAGCATTTAAAAAACATTAGAAATTCACTGAAAAAAACATAGGTTTCAGGGACGTTATAGTGAGCTAGAAATTTCACTCTTACAAAACCATAGAAATTCCACCGTTATAGTTAGTTCAGCTAACTATAACATGCGCCCCGAAATGCACTGCTGATGACGTCACATATTACATCTTTCATGACATGGTCAGTGACATCATTGATGACATCACCGATGACATCTCAAATGACATCACTGATGACATCATCCAGTGACTGTGTTTCTGTAAAGTTTAAATATGTAAAGTTTAAAATATGTTTTATATTTATATATATTCACAGAAAAAACCATAGGTTTCAGGCACGATATAGTTAGGAATTAGCATTTAAAAAACCTCAGAAATTCACTGAAAAAACCATAGGTTTCAGGGGTGTCATAGTTAGCTGGACTTTTCACTTGTACAAAACCATTGAAATTCCCCCGTTATAGTTAGTTCAGCTAACTATAACTCGCGCGCCTGCAATGCACTGCTGATGACGTCACATATTACATCACTCATGACATGGTCAGTGACATCACTCATGACATCACTGATGACATCTCAAATGACATCACTGATGACATCACTGATGACATCATCCAGTGAATGTCTGTTTTTCTGAAAATTAAATATGTTTTATATATGTATATCTCAAGGTCGATGGAAGAATAAATGAGTATATAAGTGATGAATATCGGCCCCAGCTAGGCCAGCAGGACACAAGGGTTCGCTCTCCTGCAAATTGAATCTACAAGGAAGTTGGCACGGAAACTGCAAAGTACAAAGACAAAGTTTATTAACCCTTAAGGGTGGTCCTACAACCCATACAACACTCTTCAGTATTGCATAGGGTAGCACAAAGAACTTGCGTACACGGTCCCCTTTTATACACAACAGAGGGGCTCATAAGTGGGTGGATACAACATGAAGCAAGGAATGTTGCCTTTTATGGACATTTTCAATACAGAATCAATATGTGGGCGGAGTAACTAATTTCCTGAGCCCGCGAAAACATGGTCAAGCAAGGAATAACTGATAACAGATGTGGTCAAGTCTGGGCATGCGCCAGACGGACAAAGGGACTATTTATAGACTGTTGCTAGGCAGATTACAAGAACAACTAACACGAAGATAGGACTCTTCTCGTGCCACGCACGTGGAGGCATGACAATACAAAATGGAGTCCATACTTTGGTCAACATGACGAGAGAAACTCGGTCATATAAGGGGAATTCATGTCTTTAGTGAATGCTTACTCACACCGCTATTTCAATTTTCAACAGACGACCCTTTCAGCATTTACTGAAGACATCCGGTTTGTTAGGATAATCATCGTATATATCAATCTTCATCATTTCTTCTATTTCTTTAGTCAGATGTTTCTGGTAAGTGACATTGGCAATAGCTTTCTTATCAGGAATGCAGAGTGACACACATAGGGAACAGAGTAAAGGACCACATTGAATACAAATGCAACAAGAAAACAAAACTGCCACAATGATACAGAGACCAGTTAGGACCTTCCACCCCCATGTGGTGATCAACGCCCAAAACCATCCAGAAAAGGTCCAAGTACCATTTTCTGTATGGATTTCAGCTGCAATTTTATGCAGTTTATTAATAGCATTATAAACTGATGGCGTGTGGTCAGGAATAAACACGCAACAACTACTTCCGATAATTTTACAAGCTCCACCTCGGTCAGCTAACATAACATCTAACACCATGCGATTCTGCAATGCAACAATTCTAGTAATTTGTAATTCTTCCGTAAGATTCCCAAGAGCAGCAGCAGTTTGATTTGTCACAGCCTCTACCACTCTTGTTAACCTTCGAACTTTCCTACTATTCAGGGCAGCTCCAACAAAGAAAAACAATCCTAAATTAAAATCAATATACTGCTGCAGACTGGTGTCAGTCTGGTCCACGTCATCAATCGATAGAGTACGTTTATACCTATTTACAGTCACATTATTCAACAACTTCAAATCTTTATGATAAGATGCAGGCGCCAAGAATACAGGGGGTAATAGGAATGCTACATAACATACTCCAGACCAACCGGCTGGCAAACGGTAATAACCCTTATTTCCACATACGAAGTATGTATTATGGGATGCTAAGAAGGTACTGTTATTCAATCCGTCGATGTTTAAAATAGTGATGCAATCACTAACACCAACAGGAATATAACCCACACTCTGGACACACAGGTCCGCTTGAGCTTGTGCCACTTGAATCACAAATCGGTCTTTCCCCACAGTGTCTCTGGTGTTCGTGAAAATATAGGGAATCAATTCATTATCTGGTCGATACTCTTCCCATTCCCAAATTGTCCCATTCGCTTGCGGGTATCCATCTTTATCCTGATGACATTCCCTATTAAGTCTGAAAAGTAATCGTCCCACTGTAGGTTTCCGGGTGGCAAAAAGCAGGGTGTACCATGCTCTACAGGAGCCGTTATGAGAGAAAGGAAGGGGTATGAACGGAGTTCCTCCTTTCTTCTGGTGAGCTGGCATCATACCACATATCCAACAGTTCGTAGCATTGGTGGCAACATGGGTGTGATGCAACATCTGGATGAAAGTGTTATTCAAATAAGACTGACGACGCTTCAACTCTTGATACGGCAGTGTATAAAAGTAGTGCTCCTCAGGCACTGGAGTAGTCAAGACAAGTAACTTTCGAGCAGGAGTCACATCCTCCACAAACCATGTGGTTATCCCAACAATAGCTACTGTAAACATAAAACCTGTTGCACAAAGGATTTTCTTTTTCTCCATGTCAGAATAAAAAAAAAAGTCAATATCTTCCTGAAACTAAAAGGTTGTCAGAACTCTTCCCCTTAGGCAGCGGTTGATTTTTTCACCAACGGGCCAAGACGGGTGTCGCTACACTAATGCAGGGCTGATCCCCCCCCCTTGCCTCATTGGCTCTCCGTTTCACTAACCCAAGGGCCGTTCTGACAACGTGTCCTGAAACTGAAGAATTCACTTCCTCGGTCTGAGATGATATCGCCTTCCTCCAGGAGTCACGTGGTCCGGAAAGAGCTCCTTAGTGTCGCTCGGTTCCACAGCACGGCCTTTCTCTGCAGTCAGAATTTCTCGATGGTCGGTCAATACAGCAGGCTCCACCAATCCGGGCGGCACTTTGCGACAGTGCAGGGAATGAATCCAATTCTTTCGGTTGGAAACCCGCACAGCCGTCCTCGTTGCAAGTAGGACTTGCTCAGGACCAACCCATCTCGGCTCCAAGCTGTTCGTCCTTTCAAAAATCTTCACCATGACATAGTCTCCAGGTCGGAGACTGTGACCTTCGCCGGTGGACCGATCAGGGAGCGCCTCCCGGACCTGTTGATGAATAGAAACCAAGTTATCCGTTAACTGTGCCAGATAATCATTCATCATTACACAAGGTACATCATACACAGCCTTAGGTCGTGGTGGACCCCAAATATTCATTGGGCATCCAAAAACAATCTCGTACGGTGTAAGACCAGTTCGAGAGTGCGGTATCGATCTAATTGACAATAATGCCAGCGGTAAGGCATCTGGCCAAGTCAAGGAAGTCGAAGCTTGGATCTTAGCGATCTTGAGCTTCAGTGTACCATTGTACTTCTCGACCAGTCCTGCAGACTGAGGGTGAAACACTGCGTGGAACTTCTGAGTAATGCCCAGACCCTTCAAAACATACTTTATAACATCCGCTATAAAGTGGGGTCCGTTATCACTCCACAGCAGTCTACAAACACCATATCGGGGGAAGAACTCCTTCAATAGCATCTTGGCGGTAGTCATTGCAGTATTATCTTTCGTAGGGTATGCCTCGACCCATTTACTAAAGGCACATACCACTACTAGAACATACTTCAAATTGTTACAGCGCTCAAGCTGGATATAATCCATCTGCAAAACCTCAAAGGGTGCAGTAGGTGTCGCAAATCCTCCTGCTGGAGTTCGAGTACCCTTTCCTGGGTTGTACCTCAGGCAAATCATACAGGTCTGCACCACCCTCTTTGCCGTGCTAGCAATCTCTGGATGCTCCCAGACTTGGGTAAGCAATTTTACAATTGCGGAAGCTCCAACATGTGCTAGCCCATGTGCCATCTGAACCATAGGTTGTACAAAAGCTGTGGGTAGCTTCCATCTATCCATCTGCTTATTTCTCCAACAACCCTCATCATCCAATCCTCCATCATTGGACCATTGCTCCCGTTCTTTGTCAGAAGCGGTCCTCTGTATTTCCAGCACCTCTCTTTTCGCATCGTACCATCTTTCTACCTGTGACTTTACTACATACATGGCAGTAGCACCGGGCTGCATCGCAGTCTCCCGTGCCACCCGGTCTGCCAAAGCATTTCCTTCTCCGACTTTATCAACCACTTTCTTATGGGCACTACATTTAATGATAGCAATTTTCCTCGGATATGTCAATGCAGTCAAAAGGTTGTGAACTAACTCTCCATGCATTATTTGTACTCCATGCGACGTTAGAAACCCTCTCTCCTTCCAGAGTAGCCGGGTTTAACGTTACACACCTCTTTAACGTAATATGAGGAGCCAAAAGCGTCAGCTCATACCCCGTTAAACGGGCACTGGTCAAATGCTGCGTCTTTGTCTGATTAAGCAAGGCATCAAGAGCATGGGGGACTAATACCAACAGCTTATGAGATAACACAATTCCCTCGCTTTGGCGTATTGACACAGCTGTCGCCGCCACCGAGCGAAAACAACCAGGCAATGCTCGGGCAACAGGATCAAGTACAGCTGAAAAATACGCACAAGGGCGCTGCTTGTCGCCATGCATCTGCACTAAAACTGATAATGCACATCCATCTTTCTCATGCACATACAGCGAAAAGGGTTTTGTATAATCAGGAGTCCCTAACACTGGTGCTGAACAAAGGGCCTGTCGCAATTTCTGGAAGGCAGTGTCACACTCATTTGACCAAGGAAGCGGAATAGGTGTGTCTTTTGTCAAAAGGGCTAACAATGGCTTGGCTATGTGTGAAAACCCTAGTATCCATTGCCTACAAAAAGAAACAAGACCCAAAAATGCACGCACGTCCTTCTGCGTGGAAGGCACTGGCGTGTCCAAAATTACTTGAATACGATCTGGTGTGAGTGCACGCCCCTCCTTAGACAAAAGGTGACCCAGATAAGTCACCTTTGGTCTACAGAACTGCAATTTTTTCCTCGACACTTTGTGATTGTGAGATGCCAGAAAGGAAAGCAAGGATAACGTGCTTTTCTCACACAGCTCCGGAGTGTCAGCTGCCAACAAGATGTCATCGACATATTGAATGAGGGCGACACCCTCGGGCAGAACAAAGGAGTCCAATTGTCTTTTCAAAGCTTGACTGTAAATGCTAGGGCTTTCTGTGTAGCCCTGAGGAACTCTACAAAATCGATAAGACCTATTATTCAGAGTGAAACCAAAAAGGTATCGACTATCGGGATGAATAGGAATCGAAAAGAAAGCATTTTTCAAATCAATGACTGAAAACGTAGTCGCCGTAGGTGGGACCAAAGTAAGCAACGTCGTGATATCAGAAACCACTGGATACTGAGGTATCACGATCTTGTTTACTTCCCTCAAATCAATTATAAACCGATAAACTTTGGCATCCGTATCCTTTTTCAAAATGGGTAGAATCGGACTATTACAGACGTTGTAGGGAACCTCCTCCACTACTCCCACCTTAATCAAATCCTGCACAATCTGTATAAGGGCCTCCTCCCCCTCCTGGGAAATACGATACTGCGGGAGGCGTGGTAACACCGCCCCCTCCTTGACACTAATATGGACAGGCGGAATCACCATCTGTCCTACATCGGTATCCGAAATGGCCCACAAAGTACGGGGAAGAGTTGCTAACACGGTATCCTCTGCAACCACACACATCCGTTCAGACAGAGGGTGATTATCATTTAATATCACACGCACACCAGCGGGGGAGCAGCGGATCGTAGCTCTGAAGTGCTTGAGCATATCAAGACCCATAATGTTGTCCGGCGTGTTCGGGACAAGCAAAAACGGACAGGGTGCAGAAAAAGAATCAACCTGAAATGTGAGGGGTCGAGAAAGAGGGCTTCGGGAGAGCGTACCGTCAAACCCTACCGATGTAACCATTAAGCCAGATGGGGGAGCCCTCGGAACCAATTGTTTAGACAGCGCACTACGAGTCGCTCCTGTATCTACTAGGAACTGATCAGTAGAACCCAAAACCTCCGCTGATACACAGGGACCCTTCTGATCAACCGGCACCTCAACTAATTCCAACCCCCATCCAACGCATTCCTATGCATGCTGTGAATCATGGTACCCAGAGCGGTCGGTCCCTGACACTTGGTACTGGTTCTGTCGATCAAAGACATTAGGTCTATTTCGTTGCTGCCCGGTAGGTTCAAAGCGAGCGTGATCATTAGAATTCCCTCGAAAATTCGAAAAACCCCCTCTACCTCTCGGTCCACCCTGATTATGCCCCTGACGCGATGCATACAACGCCGGGCAATCTCTGGCCCAGTGTCCAGATTGTTTACAATACGCACATTGATTCGTATTCAAATCAGATCGGCCCAAAGGAGGACCATAAGATCCTCCCCTACCTCTATTGATACCCCGACGAGGCGGACCATACACTTGCGCTAACATCACCTTTGTTTTTAAATCTTTCGACTTCTTCTCCTCCTGCCCCTTCGCTTCCTGCTCCTGACGCTCATAATACTGAGCTATAGTCAGGAGGGCTGTCGGAGACGCGGTGGACCAAGAACTTTCACTCGCTTTTAGGCGGGCTGCTATTGCCGGTAGTAAATTCGCCACATATTTATCAGCAAAGAGGTGTCGACCCGTATCATCCGTAAGTGACTGACCACTAAAATCATGAAATGTCTCCTCAAAGCGCGTAAAGAAATCTGCAACTGATTCATCAACTTTCTGTTTACACGAAGCTAACATATTCCAGTCAATCTTTTTAGGGGGGAATGATTGTTTTTAACTTGGTCAAAATAGCAGCGGGGAGATCTAGGATAATCTGAGGTGGTTTCTGCGCGGGCTTCCTCTCCCTATCCTCATCCTCAAGTTCAGACCACCGAGCCTTAAAAACGGCAACATCATCCACCTTCCGTACGGATCGCCACATATCCGGTGGTAAAATAAGCCCAAAGAACAGATCTATATCTGCTAAGGTCATAGTACAAGAATTCAAGGCCCCCTCGACTTCTTCGTAAAAGGCCGCTGGATTCTTGCGGGGATCAGGCAACACATTCTTTAATGCCATAACGTCAGCCCTATGCCAGGGAGTATAAACCCAATTGTACACAAAATATCCTTTAGCATCAGCGGAGGTAATATCCGCACTAGTTCCCGCTCCTTTAGGAGGAACATACAAAGGTGCCGCCTCTCGCATTGGTTTAGCATGCACTAGGTCGCTCTTATCTGAGTGGGAGGTAGATTATTGGTCATCACCGACACGTGAATCTGACTGCTTTTCCTCCTCTGCTTTTAGGCGCGCTCTCTCTTTAAGGTCACTCGCTGTGTCCCGCAATGCAAACAGCCGTCGAGCCGCATCAGGCGCCTTAGAGGGAGAAAAAACACCGTTACGCAATGCTTTAGCATCTAATATTACATCATCAGACTCAAAAACTGCCGAATATTTCCGAAAGACAGTAATCACTTCATCAGAAAAGTGGCCCAAAAAATACAACTTCTCTCTATCCTGCCACTTCTCCCAAGAATTCAACAACTCGGCAAGGGATAACTTGCCCTTGAGTGCACGAAAAGAAACTTGCCGAAGCTCACCCATTCGGTCAACCGATAACATGGACCGCGTGTCTACCTTATCCGAAACCGATCCAGAATCCTGTGACCTCGGGGCAGACGCACCAACATAAGGGGGCGGAGAGCGATCTAATAAATAAAAATCATCGTCAGGATTATTAAGGACAGGATAAAGTGACTGACGGACAGCATATTGACCCGAGACTTGCAACCTACGCTCTTTCTCTTGTCTCTCCGTCTGTTCTCTTTCCTCCCGACGCTTCGCTTCCTGTGCTCGCACATGATCATTCTTCCGTTGCTCTTTATCAAACAGTGCTTTCTCACGTTTCTCTCGCTCACGCACTTCCTTCACCCATAATCGCACACATTCAAACATGTCTTGCCGAGCACGCCGTTTACACATACACTGTTCCACATACTCAATCTTACGCATATCAAATGATCCATACAAAGGCCATCGTAACTCAGGATCCTTCTTGGTGTATTTCCTCCATACTGTGCTGTACATTATAGAGGAAAGACCATGCTTCACATACATATCCCTATTAGGAGTCCCCTCTGGGGGAGCTGGAGCAGATTCCTCGAGGTTTAACCAGTTTCCAAAGCAGCAGCACCACGTACGGAGTGCGCTAAAAGCAGGCATGCTCAAGAATAATGCAAAATATGCAGTATTATCAAAAATGGCACTTAAACGTTGTGCCGTTCAAAGTTACACAGCTCCGGAGAAATATCTCCACATTACCTGCCTATATGTTTTGCAACGCATATATTCTCACAATAATCAATACAAGATATGACCGGTCATCACAAATCAAACTCAAATAGCCAAACCCGGCTTCAAAAACTCGGAGCAAGTACCGTACAGCGGTTCTTACCAATCAAGAGTGTCCAGGTTCCAACTGCCAAGCTCCAAAATTCGCCCAAACGGCTGTCACGGCAGGACCGACAGAAGAGGTCTCAGTCGAGGACCGGCGCTACCCAGATGGTCAGCTCGGAAGGGGAGGAAGAAAACCTCGGGATGCCAGGACTAAAGTGCCTCTGGCAGTGATCACATCCCCGGTCAAATTCCTCACCTTCGTCACGACCAATCCTTCGAGCATCCGAGTCGCGGATGAGCCCCACGTGACGGGCGCCAATTGATGAATATCGGCCCCAGCTAGGCCAGCAGGACACAAGGGTTCGCTCTCCTGCAAATGGAATCTACAAGGAAGTTGGCACGGAAACTGCAAAGTACAAAGACAAAGTTTATTAACCCTTAAGGGTGGTCCTACAACCCATACAACACTCTTCAGTATTGCATAGGGTAGCACAAAGAACTTGCGTACACGGTCCCCTTTTATACACAACAGAGGGGCTCATAAGTGGGTGGATACAACATGAAGCAAGGAATGTTGCCTTTTATGGACATTTTCAATACAGAATCAATATGTGGGCGGAGTAACTAATTTCCTGAGCCCACGAAAACATGGTCAAGCAAGGAATAACTGATAACAGATGTGGTCAAGTCTGGGCATGCGCCAGACGGACAAAGGGACTATTTATAGACTGTTGCTAGGCAGATTACAAGAACAACTAACACGAAGGTAGGACTCTTCTCGTGCCACGCACGTGGAGGCATGACAATACAAAATGGAGTCCATACTTTGGTCAACATGACGAGAGAAACTCGGTCATATAAGGGGAATTCATGTCTTTAGTGAATGCTTACTCACACCGCTATTTCAATTTTCAACATAAGTGTCTAAATGGATGATTTGTTTTTGAAAAATTGATTGTGTAACTGACTGATTAAGTGTATCATAGTGAATACATGGCTTAGTGAGTAATGTTTAAATATGTAAATATCTGTATCAGTCTCTCACTTTGTGTATAAGTGGCTGCATGGGTTGGTGAGTAGCTACATGGGTGTCTATATAGGTTATTAGTTGGTTTTTTGAGTATCAGTCTGAGTGTCTGCATGGTTCGGTGGGGGTATTACGTAGTGCATAGGTGCATGAATGAGTGACTCACTGTTTGTATGTGTTGAAGACAGCATGTGTGCAGGACTGTATGGGTGGATGAGTGTGTGTATGGGTGTGTTAGTGAGTGAATGAATGTCTCAATAGTGTCTTTATGAGTAACTACATATGTTTTAAACTAGTATATGTGACTATTGGTGTATATAAGTGAGTATATGTGAGAGTGAGAGATTAAAAGAGTTCCTGTATGAATAAGTATGTGTTTCTATAAGTGATTGTTTAAAAGACTAAGTATGTGTAAGTTTCCGTAGAAGTAAGTGTGGTTGTGTGTGTATAACTGTATATGCAAGTAAATGTATGTTTGATTCTTTATTAGCATGAGGGACTATGTGTGTGAGTAACTCTATGGATGAGTGGCATTGTGTAACAGGATGTATAGGTGTATGAGTACATATGATGAGTGAGTACATGTATGAGTGACTGTATAGGACTGTTGGTGAATGAGTGGATGTGAATGTGGATCTTAGAATTACTGAAGAGGTTGTTGTAACTGGTATTGGTATGTCCATTGTTTTGAAAATTTTAGTCTCTATTTTTGAATGTGTGTATCAAAGGTTATATTAGGGTGAGAGGAGGTCTGCCACTCTATCACAAGGATGATGTCATCAGTGATGTCATCAGTGATGTCATTTGAGATGTCATCAGTGATGTCATGAGTGATGTCACTGACCATGTCATGAGTGATGTAATATGTGACGTCATCAGCAGTGCATTGCGGGCGCGCGAGTTATAGTTAGCTGAACTAACTATAACGGGGGAATTTCAATGGTTTTGTACAAGTGAAAAGTCCAGCTAACTATGACACCCCTGAAACCTATGGTTTTTTCAGTGAATTTCTGAGGTTTTTTAAATGCTAATTCCTAACTATAACGTGCCTGAAACCTATGGTTTTTTCTGTGAATTTCAAAGGTTTTTTAAATGCTAATTTCTAACTATGCCTACAGAGATAGGACATGTGAAGAAAGAAGAAAAAATGCACAGAAAGAAAAAAAAGAAGTGCAGAAAGAAGCAACAGAAGTCCTCAAAGACGATTGAAAGTGCAGGAAGAAGGATAACGTGCAGAAAGAACAAAAAGAAGAGCAGAAAGAATCCTTGTTGCAAAATCATCTTGTACCCTCAACTTTTTCAGACGGATACTGGTGGTAACTGAGTCTGACTAACCAGTCCTAGAGCCAGTGCTATGTTAAAAGACACTTAGAATACAGTGGAAACACCTACATACACTAGGGAACATTATGCGTTGGGGTCCCCCTGTGATTAGCATGCCCTCCTCTGTAAGCCCCTAGTATATAATAGGGCAGGGGGATTAAAACTACCTCTTAAATCAGGCCACAGGGCATTTTTGCACACGTTAACTCAGGCCCCGTCCCCTCCCTTCACCTCTGTGTAAACACGCCCTGTGTCCGTTTTTAGTTGGGAGATTAAGTTCATTTGAATCCTGAGGGTCCCTAGGGTCCAACTAGCCCACTAGGTACCTCCAGTAAGTGCCACAGAGCTGCGTTGCAGAGAGGTGTAAAAGGTGGCACGGCCTGCACCACCTCTCTGCAATGCAGCTCAGTGGCGCTTACTGGAAGCACTTGGTGGGCTAGTTAGCCCCCAGGGGCCCTCAGTATTGAAGGGAAATGATATCCCCAATTTAAAACGTGCCATAGTGCGTGTTTGCACACGTCACCTCAGGCCCCGTCCCCTCCCTTCACCACTGTGTAAACGCGCCCTGTGGCTGTTCTAAGTTGAGAGATTAAGTCCCCTTGAATCCTAAGGGTCCCTAGGGTCAAACTAGACCACTAGGTACCCCCAGTAAACGCCACAGAGCTGCGTTGCAGAGAGGTGTAAAAAGGGGCTTGGCCTCAGAACACCTGTCTGCAGCGCAGCTCCCTGGCGCATACTGGAGATGCCTGTTGGGCTACTTGGCCCTCAGGGACCCTCAGTATTGAAGAGGAATTAATTCCCCAACTTACAACTCGCCAGGGGGCGCGTTTGCAGAGTGCTGCAAGGAGGGGGCGTGGCCTCCGGCACGATGCCAGTCTTTTATTTATTTTAATTTTTTAAGAAGGGGGGCTGTGTGGTTCCCCTTCTTATTCTAATTTATTGGCCCTGATGACCCCATCCCCCAGGGCCTGTCTCCTAATTATATTTTTTTGACCCCCATTCCCAGGGGCGGCCACTGTTTTTTATTATTTTTAAAAAATATATATTTATAGACACACCTAGGACATGCTGGACAAACCGTACGTACCTATCACCATGACGATTTGCATGATATTCATTAAAAGGCGACTATGCATACAATGAATCCACGTGGAATGTATTTACACCACTAGTGAAGCTCTGACATGTCTGATGCCCTACCGTGCCTAATCCCGGTAGACACCCTAGTCGTTTATTTATACAAACATGGGTAGCTATTGACGGGCACATTTAATACACATGCACACCAAGCAATTCAAAGGGGATTCGACAAAAATTCGACCAAAACTATGCAAGAAACCCCCCTCACGGTTAATAAAACACACATCCACTGCCGGATGTGTAATACTTTTTATTTTACTCTCTGGAAAGGGGACGAACATCACTTGAGAGTCACAGCGCGCTCCTGGCAGAGCCCAATACTGTGTTACACCCACCATTGCCTGCCGAGTGCCACACACCTCTGTGTTGTATTCCACCAGCTAGTGCATATGCTATGCCACTCTCTAGCCCATGTGCACTGTAACACCACCCCGTGAATATGTCATGCCACACTTGTCTTCGCACGGGTTATATTGCCCCATCTAACGTGCCTTCCTCGATGCCTATGTTATAATGCACAGTGCTATGCCATACATATTACAATCTGGGATCCATATCTTTGTCACAGTGCATATGCAACGTTACACTCCCCAGCACATATTTTATATTACAACTTTAGAGACTAGTTAGGTTACACAACACTGCCCTGTGCATATTACACTCCAAGGCGCATATCGCATAGCACGCGCTAGTGCCTGTGCTATCTCGCGCTCTCCAATGAATCTGTCATTGCGCACAATGTATTGCATATTATATTTCACGCCCGGTTCATCTTATATCACACTTTTTGGTGCATAGTTTATACCACACACTATATCTAGTTTTCATTTTCAATCGTGCTCTCAGGACTATGTTCTATATAACACTGTGTTCACCAATCCTTTTCACGGGCATTACATTTTGCGATAGGGGGTGGAGGGTCAGGGGGTGTTTCAAGTGAGCCCGGAGTCACAGTCACAAACGTCCTCTTCTTCCTGAATAAAAGTGAGATTATGCTGCATACTTGTTCATATTTTAAGTAGTTTGCACAGACACACATTTTAAAAACAATAAAGTTCCTAATGCCCGCCTTCTCTGAACAGTTAGCTTGCTGCCCCATCCCCCTCCTCCCTATCCTCTGTTGTGTGAATCCATGGACTAGCCTCCTCCCTCCTGCCATGCATGGTCTGATGTGCTGCCACTGCCCTCAATTTAGTATGATGTACCAGTCCACTCCTCCTGCCCTCCATTGCCCAATTCTATGCCCCATCATTGACCTCCTGCTTAAACTCTGTGCTTAGCTTGCTGCCCCTATTCTCCTTCCCCCTGCCCTCCGATGTCTTTGTGCATGCCCCTGCTCCATCCTTTTTGCCCACCATGTTCCATGGACCTGCCACTCCTATCTACTCTGAGTGTTCTGTTGAGCTGCCACTCCCCTCCCACCTGCCTAGCATTGTCAGATGACTGTAACCTGCCCTGCCACCTCCACCCTGCCTGTCCACATGCCATGCCCCTATCCTCTTCCTCCTGTCCTACATGGTCCATTGTACTGCCACACCCTTCTGCCCTCCCTGGTCTGTTGTGCTGTAACTGCTCCTCCTGCCTGCCCCATGCGGTCTGTTGTGAGGCCCCTTCCCCTGAACTTTCTTGTCTGTGCACAGGTCCTGACCCTCCCTTCTATCCTCCATCGTCCTTTGTCCATGCCCCTGCACCATCCTTCTTGCCCATCATAGCCATTGTGCTGCCACTAACCCTCCCACTTGCCATGCATGGTCTTCTGTAATGTCATGGCCCCTCCCACCTTCCCTGTGTGGTCAGTTAGCTGCCCCTGACCCCCTCCCACCTTCCCTCCATGGTCTGTGTGTATGCCATCACAGTCTCACTGTTGCTCTTCATGGTGTGTCTTGCTTCTAGTGCCCATCCTGCCTGACCTCCATGGCTATCTTGCTGCTCCTGCCCTGCCCTGCCCCCTTGCCCCCAGCCCTCTGTTTACATGTGCAGACCCCTACTCCCTCCCTCCTGGCTTGTCTGTTCCATTGTAATGCCCCTGATCCGTCCCTCCTGCCCTTTATGGTCTGTTATGCTGCAGCTTTCTCTCCTGTCTGTCCATTATGGTCAGCTAGCTACCATTGCCTCTTGCCCCTCTGTTCTCTGTTGTCCATGTGCAGGGTCCTGTCCCCTCCCTCTTGCTTTCTATGGATTGTTGTGCTGCACTCCCGTCCCGCATGCCCTGTGTGGTGTATTGTGCTGCTGCAAACCCTGATGCCTTCCCTGCAGGGTCAGTTTGGTGCACCTCTCCATGTCCCTCCTGTCCTCTGTTATCCAAGTCCATGTCCCTACCCCATTTACTTCCATGAACCAATGTACCATACTTGCAAACATTTTGAACTTGGTAAGAGGGAGATTTTGAAAAAAAACTGGGGTATTGATTTTCCCCTTTGAGTTACATTGAAAAAGAGGAGATTGTAGACTGGAGACAGATCAAATAAAGCCCATTTGAGCTTAAAAACATTGGACGTTTCCTGGCTGAATCGGGTCTGTTGGCATGTATGGTTGTACTACCATTGCCTCTTCCTTCTGCCCACAATGGTCTATTACATTGCCACAGCCTCTCTTGCAAGTCCTGTATTGTTGGTTTGTTGCCCCTGCCCCCCTTTCCACTGCCCTCCATAGTCTGTTGTGCTGCCACGGCCCTTCCTGCCTGCTCAGTGTGGTTAAATTGTTGCCTTTGCACCCTCCTACCTGCCTTCAATTTTCAGAGTCCGTGCCCCTGGCCTCTGCCTCTCAACAGTATCCTAATGAACAACTAGATTGCTAACATTCTATATTTATTACAAAAGTGTGGAACGCCTGACGTCATCTTGATGTAATCAAAACTGTAATACCTAGAGCATTTCCTTTAGAAATTACATATATGAGAGGGTCTTATTGGCATCAAAATTATGGTTAGTGTTCTAAAAGACTAAAATAAGGACATATTTTCTGAGTTTTCAAATAGCAACAAAGCACTTTTAAATTATTTGTTATCTTTATGTTTTTTTATCCAGTTGACCACTTGATTAAATGTTGCACTTAGGGGAGAGGATGTGGTGTTACTTCCAGAACTGCAGACTTTGCAACTGGGGAACCAGGTTGGAGTTTCTGCTTCAGCTCGACATTCTGTGATTCTGGTCAAATCACTTAGTCTCCCCATGTCTACAACCAAAATGAATTTGTTCTTGTGTGATGTAACCAATGCTCATGTAAAGCACTCCAATACCTGACAAGTCTGCACTATATAACACTGCAAAAACACAAAATAATAAGTGTTTTGCACACTTCTGTCATTGGGCTATATTTGGGCTACATCTGGGTGATTTTGGGCTACATTTGGGCTCTTTTGTCTCCGGTGGCCATCTTGGGAGATTTATTTGAAGTTTCCTAATTTCCTCATGTACTGCAGTCTCCTCAGTAGGGAATGCTTTCAGTTTTTTACTTTGATTCCATCATGAAGGTATTCAGATATGTCACACATTTGCCATAAATTCTGAAAGTTAGCACTCTAGTTGCTCATTAGATCACTGTAGTAAAACTACTGTTCACCATGGAAGTCTGCTCCTGGTATTAAAAGTGCATGTTTTTAGTCTGCATGTCAGAATGTTTTAATGAAATAGAAGAGGATTTGAGAAGTCACTCAAAATGTGCCCTCATTTTCTTTCTTCAGCATTAATCATCATTTCTATGGCAAAATGAACCCCCTCATTGTGTTCCTTTTTAAATTAAATGTTTTAAGTGTTACCAGTTTATTCCAATCAAGATGGCTTCAGGTGTGCCATACTTTTGTCATAATGAAGACAATAAGCGCTCTAGTTGTTTTTAAGAACACTCTGGGACATTCTGTCATTGGGCTATACTTGGGCTACATCTGGGTGATATTTGGGCTACATTTGGGCTCTTTTGTCTCTGGTGGCCATCTTGGGAGACTTATTTGTTATGAAGTTTCCTAATTTCCTCATTTACTGCAGTCTCCTCAGTAGGAAATACTTTCAGTTTTTTACTTTGATTCCATCAAGAAGGCATTCGGATGTGTCACACATTTGCCATAAATTTTGAATGTTAGCACTCTTTTTGCTCATTAGATCACTGTAGTAAAGCTACTGCCCACCAGGGAAAACTGCTGCTGGTATTGAACTTGCATGTTTCAGTCTGCATGTCAGAATTTTTTAATGAAATGGAAGAGGATTTGAGAAGTCACTCAAAATGTGCCCTAATTTTTCTTTCTGCAGCACTAATCATACTTTTTATGGAAAAATGAACCCCCTCATTTTGTTCCTTTTTAAATTAAATGTTTTAAGAGTTACCACTTTAATCCAAGCAAGATGGCTTCATGTGTGCCATACGTTTATCATAAGTAGGACTGTTAGCGCTCTAGTTGTTCTTTGGAACACTCTGGGAAGCTGCAGTAGAACACAAAGGAATCAACTGACAGTCTGTGCCCTTGTTGGATGTACATGTTTTACTGAGAATGTCAGACTTCATTCTCACATGACTGAGAAAGATAATGTGAATTTACAGAAAATAAGCTCTCAGTTTAGCTTATAGATCACCTTCCAAACCTCTGTGGGAAAAGCATGAGAAAATATTTTTCTCTCAATCATGATATCCCAGCAGAAGGCTTTTTCACATGGTGAAATCACCTTAGAACATACCACAATTCCTAAAATGAGTATGGTACCATCAACAAATGATTTATAATGTAACTAAAGTCTTAAAACCTTCTATTAACTGCAATGCTTTTTAATGAGGTGCTATCATGTATATTGGTCCCAAGATGGCTGCCAACACTTCTTGGATGAAGTGCTGACAGCCAATCAGATCTCAGGATGAGATGTGTGGTTAGGCTCCGCCAACATATATATATGATTTTACTTTTGATTTTCTCAGGAACTACTGAACAGATTGACACCAGACCTGCAAAAGGCACTTCCCTGAGCTGAGGACTACCTCTCTGCCAAATTTCAAGTAATTCTGTTCAGCCGTTTGAGCTGTACCTTGGACTAAATGTCCCTATGGAAAATTGCATGGGGAAAACGCGTTTTGGGACCCCCCTTTTTTCTCAGCCCCCGCTTGACGAATCCCCCCGAGACTTTCAGGGTAGGAGCGGAGCTGAGCGCCCCACCTATTTGAAAAATTTCGCGAGGATTCGTCAACCAGCGCCAAAGTTATTCCAAATAGAATGTTGCGGATTTCCTATGGAAATACAGTCCTAACAATAACTATCTACTGGCGACCGCCAGTAGATAATGCCAAGGTGTATTGAAGTATGAGAATGAGTGGGTGTATAAGTGTTTGAATGGATGATTTATTAAGTGCATGACTGTCAGTATAAGTGAGTAATTAAACGTGTCTTAGTGAATGAATGAGTTAGTCACTAAACTATGTAAATGCCTGTATCAGTCTGTCAGTTGGTTTGTAAGCAGTTGCATTGGTTGGCGAGTAGCTAAATGAGTGTCCATATGGGTTATTGATTGGTTGTTTGAAAATCTGTATGGGTGCCAGAGTGTCTATGTGGGTGGGTGGGGGGTGTGTGACTCCATGCATGGATATGTAAATGGGTGATTCAGTGGGTATATGGGTTGAAGTGTACATCTGTGAAGATCAGTATGGATGGGTGAGTGTGTGTGTGGTTGTGTTTGTGAGTGAATGGCTGTCTCACTGGTACATGTGTGAGTAACTACATATCTGAAAAGCAGTATATGTGAGTGACGGAGTATATAAATGAACTATATGTGAGAGTGAGTGATTGTGAGAGTGGCTCTATGGATGAGTGTGTGATTGTATCAGTGATTGTATACGAGAGTAAGTATGTGTTTGTCTGTAAGTGAGCTTGTTTTTGGATAACCTTATAGGTGTGTGAATGGAAGTGTGATTGATCTTTTGCATGACTGACTAGGTGTGTGAGTAATGCAATGGATGAGTGACGGTGTGTGAGTGTCTGTATAGGTGTATGAGTACATGTGATATTGCTGTGCTAATGAGTGACTGCATGTATGAGTGACTGTATGGGTGAATGAGTGGATGTGTGTGAAGACCTAGGAATCAGCGAGTGGGCATGTAGTAACTGGTATTGGTGTGTCTATGGTTTCGAAAATAGTAGTCTGTATTGTAGAGTAGGTGTATGAAAGGTTATATTAGGGTGTGAGGAGGTGCTTCAGATTATCACGTGGAAGATGTCATCAGTGATGTCATCAGTGATGTCATTTGAGGTGTCATCAGTGATTTCAGCAGTGATGTCACTGACCATGTCATGAATGATGTAATATGTGACATCATCAGCAGTGCATTGCGGGGGGCGCGAGTTATAGTTAGCTGAACTAACTATAACGGTGGAATTTATATGGTTTTGTAAGAGTGAAATGTCCAGCTAACAATAACGTCCCTGAAACCTATGGTTTTTTCAGTGAATTTCTAAGGTTTTTTAAATGGTAATTTCTAACTATGACATCCCTAATAAGTCCCCTTGAATCCTGCAGGTCCCTGGTGGCCAAGTAGCCCACCAGGTACATTCAGTAAGTGCCACAGACCTGCGTTTCAGAGAGGTGTTCTGAGGCCACGCCCCTTTTTACACCACGCTGCAAACGTGGCTTCTGGCACACTGCTGCTCAGAGGATGAAGTCCACTTGTGTCTTGAGGTCCTCAGGACACAAGAAGACCTCATCGCCCCACCAGCAGTGCACCAGAAGCCTCCTTTGCAGAGTGGTGTAAAAAGGGGCGTGGCCTCGGTGCACCTCTCCGCAGCGCACCCCTGTGGCATTTACAAGAGGTACCTGGTGGACTAGTTTACCCCCAGGGACCCTCAGGACTGAAGGGGAATTAATCCCCCAACTTAAAATGTGCCACAAGGTGCGCTTGCACTGTGGTGCAGGGAGGGGAGCAGGGCCTGATGTGAAAAGTGTGCAAACGCGCCCTGTGACGCGTTTTAAGTTGGGTGATTAAGTCTCCTTGAATCCTGCAGGTCCCTGAGGGCCAACTAGCCCACCAGCTACCTCCAGTAAGCGCCACAGAGCTGCGTTGCAGAGTGGTGTAAAAAGGGGGTGTGGCCTTGGACCACCACTCTGCAACACAGCTCCCTGGCGCTTACTGGAGGTACCTGGATTGAAAGGGCTTAATCCTCCAACTAAAAACGTGCCACAGGGCGCGTTTGCACACTTGTCAAATCAGGCCACGCCCCCTCCCAGCACCACTGTGCAAACGCGCCCCCTGGCACGTTTTAAGTTGGGTGATTAAGTCTCCTTGAATCCTGAGGGTCCCTGAGTGCCAACTAGCCCACCAGGTATCTCCAGTAAGGGTCACAGATCTGCGTTACAGAGAGGTGTAAAAAGGGGCGTGGCCTCGGACCACCTCTCTGCAAGGCAGCCCTGCGGCACAATCTGGAGGTACCTGGTGGGCTAGTTGGCCCCCAGGGACCCCCAGTATTGAAGGGGAATTAATTATCCAACTTAAAACATGCCACAGGGTGTTGCTGGGAGGGGGTGGGGCCTCCGGCACGATACAGGTCTTTAATTAATTTCTGTTTTTTAGAAGGGTGCCCCCCTTCTTTTTGCTTTTTTTGGGCTCTGGGGACCCCATCCTCCAGGGCCTGACCCCTTTTAAAAAAAATAAAAACAAATCTGAACGGTTAGGGGACTGCGTGGGCCCCCATCCCATAGCCAATTCCGACCCCGGGGACCCCATCCCCTGGGACATGGCCACATTTCTTTTTTTATGGAGGGGCTGCGTGGCCCCCCTCCTGCAGCCCCGGGGAGGTGGTGGTCCCCGGGACAAGTGGGGGTCACCCCACACAGGTTTATTTTATGTTTTATAAAGCCAAGGGCAGCGGGGGGCCATGTGCCCCCCGCAAATACTTAATAAAAGCCCCGGTGCTTGGGGGCCTTGGAGGCCCCCCACACATTTAAAAGGAAACCCAGGGGTGGCAGTCCCCGGGGCTGCGGGAGGACCGAGTGCCCTCCCGCACATAATTTTAAGCAAGCCCCGGGGGTGGCGGTCCCCGTGGGCCCCCGGATATATTTCTTGGCAATGCCCCTGGGACCTGGCCCACCCAGGGTCCTCAAATTAAATGAAGCACGGGAGCCCGTGCTTCATTTTTTATTTTTCAAAATCTGCGGGATTTGTGAGCCCAGCGCGAATTTTGAATTTTTCTTTTTTTTTAAAAGCTATTTTGGCCCTGGGGGTCCTTGTGGGACCCCCTGAGCAGGCCTAGGGGTTCAGGATGATTCTACCCTGCCCCCTTTTCTTGTTTTTAAACATGTTTTTCACTGTTTTCTTGTGACTCGGTTCTACCGAGTCACAAGATGGCTGCCAACACTTCCTGGTTTGGAGTGTTGACAGCCAATTAGAATAAAGCTCGTGGTTGGGAGGGTTCGCGAATCCACTGTGCCATAGATATCAAAACTTTTATTTTTTGAATTTCTCAGCATCTTCTGAATGGATTTACACCATTTAAAAAAGGTCGCTTTTTGAATCAAGCACTACCTTTTTGCCAGATTTGGGGTAATTCCGTTCAGCAGTTCGGGCTGTAGCTTGTCTCAAAATTTCCTATGGTAATTAACTCAAGAAATACGCGTTGTGGGACCCCCCTTTTTTCTCAGCCCCCCGCTTGACAAATCACCCCCAAACTTTCAGGATTGGAGCTGACCTGGATAGACTTTTTTGGGGGAGAATTTCATGAAGATTCATCAAACGACAGCAAAGTTATTAGCAAATCAAAAAAACGCTTTTCCTATGGAAACTAGGTTCTAACTATAACTACCTACTGGCGACCACCAGTAGGTGATATATATATATATATATATATATATATATATATATATATACATATATATATATATATATATATATATATATATATATATATATATATATATATATATATATATATATATATATATATATATATATATTACCTACTGGCGGTCGCAGTAGGTAGTTATAGTTAGGACCACGTTTCCATAGGAAATCCGCAACATTCTATTTTGAATAACTTTGGCGCCGGTCGACGAATCCTCGCGAATTTTTCAAAATAGGTGGGGCGCTCCGCTCCGCTCCTTCCCTGAAAGTCTCGGGGGGATTCGTCAAGCGGGGGCTGAGATAAAAGGGGGGTCCCAAAACGCGTTTTTCCCATGCATTTTTCCATAGGACCTTTAGACAGGGCTACAGCCCGAACGGCTGAACAGAATTACTAGAAATTTGGCAGAGAGGTAGTCCTCAGGTCAAGGAAGTGCCTTTTGTAGGTTTGGTGTAAATCTGTTCAGTAGATTCTGAGAAAATAGCCTTTAAATCAATATATATATCTGAGCCAGCTTACGGTGCGCTTACGGTACGCTTACCGTACGCGTACGGTGGCGTGCGCGAGCGCGATTCTGATTGGCTCTTAGATCTTAGTAAACATTCGAATCGGTCGAAACCAGGAAGCGGCGGCCGCCATTTCGTGTGTTTCACTCAGAAAAAAAAGAGTGATATCTTGAAAAGGGGGCAAGGAGGAGAGTTACAGACCCCATAACATTTGTAAGGGGGTCAAAGAAGGACAGAAAAGTACAAAGAAAACATTTATTGATTTTAAAAAAAATCGCGGGGTACGCGTACGGTAAGCGTACAGTAAAAAAAAAAAAAAAAAAAGAAATGAAAATCAGATTTAAGTGTTTAGATATTAGGGGACTCTAAAAAGAGCCGTTGTGTTTATGAAGTGATTTTTTAGTGGTACCTACAAGTAAGTACCGATGCAGAGTCTAAGGTTCAAGAGGAAGACTCTGTTCCCTTCATCATTGAAGTGCACACCATCTCCTCTATAAATGTCTTGCATGTCGTAACGCAAGTTGTTGTGGTAAATGGAACCCATACCATAGTCACGGAGGAAAGCAGAAACAGATTTGTTGACGTGTTTTCTTGCTTTGTCAATCTGCGGACAGAAATGATTGGAACAGTTCAATTTTTGCCTTTGGCATATGTTAGAAAACACAAAGGCAGTTTTAGGGAAAAGTGAAAACAGTTGTGCAAAGGTGTCCTTCATAAGCATTTCCAGACCTACCCCAGTCAAAGTGCCTAGGTCATTGCCACCACAGTGCACTATTATGAGGTCAGGGTGTTGGATGTGCATGAAGGATTTCACCAATGGCATCAATTGGTGCCACTTTAACCCTCTCTGACCAATCCATTTAATGTCTACATTTGGCAAAGCAAGGTCTCTCACCATATCTGTTTTCTCTGCATACTTTTCACTCCAGAAGACATAGCTGTGCCCTACAATCCACACTGTGAACATCTTCAAAGGAGAACTGGATGCACTCAGGAGGTGTCTTTCAGTAGAATGGCAATATGAAAAGAAAGACAGTTTGGAAATGGAGGCATACATATTTTTTTTTAAAAAAAAGAACTGATTGGCTGTTTCATACCATTCCAGAATAAAAACTAGGCTGTATGTGTAAATTAATAGAAGCATAGAAGTGTTTATCACTTGCCAAAAAAAAGAGCAGTAAGTGTGTTTTTAAATTGGCAAAGAAATTTCGTTTTGTGACCAATGTGAAAACATGACTCTGTGTGCAAAGAGGAATTACAGGCAGAGATTTATTGCGTATTGCTCTGGTGATTTCACAGTTGCTTTAGATGGAAAGGGGGAGCCATTTTTTGGTGCAGAAGCAGACTCTTAGCACACACCCAGCTGCTTACCATGTGGAATCATGGACAGTATTCACAAGCGAGTGGGGTTTGAGGTTTCAGTCAGTAATGCAAATACATTCAGCATCACTAAGGCTGTTTGTCCTTGCTGGAGTGTAGGCAGTCACCCAGGTTACAAATGGTGCTGGTCTGAAAAAGCAGTTTGGACATGTGCTTTTTAAAAAATCTGAAAAGTGGATTTATAATGTGTCAGTCTGTAAAAGTGTTTATCACTTGCCAAAAAAAAGAGCAGTAAGTGTGCTTTTAAATTGGCAAAGAAATTTCGTTTAAGGGCCTAATGTGAAAACATGACTCTGTGTGCAAATAGGAATTACAGACAGAGATTTATTGCGTATTGCTCTGGTGATTTCACAGTTGCATTAGATGGAAAGGGGGAGCCATTTTTTGGTGCAGAAGCAGACTCTTAGCACACACCCAGCTGCTTACCATGTGGAATCATGGACAGTATTCACAAGCGAGTGGGGTTTGAGGTTTCAGTCAGTAATGCAAATACATTCAGCATCACTAAGGCTGTTTGCCCTTGCTGGAGTGTAGGCAGTCACCCAGGTTACAAATGGTGCTGGTCTGAAAAAGCAGTTTGGACATGTGCTTTTTAAAAAATCTGAAAAGTGGATTCATAATGTGTCAGTCTGTAAAAGTGTTTATCACTTGCCAAAAAAAAGAGCAGTAAGTGTGCTTTTAAATTGGCAAAGAAATTTCGTTTAAGGGCCTAATGTGAAAACATGACTCTGTGTGCAAATAGGAATTACAGGCAGAGATTTATTGCGTATTGCTCTGGTGATTTCACAGTTGCATTAGATGGAAAGGGGGAGCCATTTTTTGGTGCAGAAGCAGACTCTTAACACACAGCCAGCTGCTTACCATGTGGAATCATGCACAGTATTCACAAGCGAGTGGGGTTTGAGGTTTCAGTCAGTAATGCAAATACATTCAGCATCACTAAGGCTGTTTGCCCTTGCTGGAGTGTAGGCAGTCACCCAGGTTACAAATGGTGCTGGTCTGAAAAAGCAGTTTGGACATGTGCTTTTTAAAAAATCTGAAAAGTGGATTCATAATGTGTCAGTCTGTAAAAGTGTTTATCACTTGCCAAAAAAAAGAGCAGTAAGTGTGCTTTCAAATTTGCAAAGAAATTTCGTTTAAGGGCCTAATGTGAAAACATGACTCTGTGTGCAAATAGGAATTACAGACAGAGATTTATTGCGTATTGCTCTGGTGATTTCACAGTTGCATTAGATGGAAAGGGGGAGCCATTTTTTTGTGCCTAAGCAGACTCTTAGCACACACCCAGCTGCTTACCATGTGGAATCATGAACAGTATTCACAAGCGAGTGGGGTTTGAGGTTTCAGTCAGTAATGCAAATACATTCAGCATCACTAAGGCTGTTTGCCCTTGCTGGAGTGTAGGCAGTCACCCAGGTTACAAATGGTGCTGGTCTGAAAAAGCAGTTTGGACATGTGCTTTTTAAAAAATCTGAAAAGTGGATTCATAATGTGTCAGTCTGTAAAAGTGTTTATCACTTGCCAAAAAAAAGAGCAGTAAGTGTGCTTTCAAATTAGTAAAGAAATTTCGTTTTGTGACTAATGTGAAAACAAATGTAGTAATATATTTAATTAAAATAAAGGAATTTTTTTTTAGTTTTTTTCAGGTATTGCTGAAGAGCAGTGAACAACATTTAAGATGCCTACAAAATCCAGAGTAAAAAAAGACCACAAAAAAAACCTATATTTGAAGACAACTGGAGGACCTAAGTTAGTTGAAGATGCTCATGTTGGGAAGAAGAAAAAATCTTCTGGTAAGCAGACAAAATTTTTTCTAAAGAACATATTCAAAAAAAGGAAAAATGTACAAAATGTCTGTACTGGAAAGAATGATTTCAATCGAAAAGCACAGGAAAAAATTGAGAATTTAGTTAATGCAAATATACCTTCTGCAACTAAAAAGATAAACTTAAACAGAAAAACAGCGTTTAAAGAGATACGTAGAAAAATGTTTCAGAGAAGAGTCATGTCCAATTTGATAAAGGATGTGAAGAAATATAAGCAAAAGGCTAAGTTTTATAAGAGAAAAAAAGAAATTGAAGCCATTGCAGCAAAGGCATTAGAATTAAAAAGGAAACTATTCATTTTAATTTTGAATAGGATGCGTACATTAGACAAAATGGTTAATGTACTGAAATCACATAGCAAAAGGAAAAGAGTAGTGAACAGAACAAACTTTTGTAAAGTGTTTTTAGGAAAATGGATGCATAGTTCAAGTAGTGAACCTTTTTTTAATGAAGAGAGTTATTTTCAAAGTAATAGTTTGCTGCATGCAGTTGACACCAGAGGTCGTGCTTATGAAGTGAAAAATGGTTGCATAATGGAGAAGGAGATAATGGTTCCAAGAGATGAGGTACAAGTGATGGCGGATGAGGCTATGGGGAGACGTCCTAAAGCCCCAGTGTACACTTGGAATTGTAGTAGTATTTGCACTGTGCGTCAGGAATCTATTGATAAATATCGTGAGTTTCTAAGAGAATATAGCAAAAAAAGTGTAAAACAGAAGATTAAGGTGCTTCAAAGTTTGGATCCATGTGAGAGAGAATACTGGTTTGCAGGGTCATTCTCTGGCTTGTCTATCTAGAAAAGTGTGTAATAGTGTTTTCCATCATTTTAGGATGCTGGCTGTTCATCATACTGAAATGAGAAAGTTTGTGAGACGGTTGTATTTTGCTAAAAGTCCAGCAATAAAGTTAGATGAATTGAATAGGGCTCTGTTCCGTGGAACGGTATCAGATGTAGAGAAGGTTGTTGATGAAATTCAGTTTTGTTACTTTGGTCCTGAACAAAACAGTGCAGAGAAGGACACAGTAAATGAGGAAGAAGTGGAAGAGAATGTAGAACCCTCTGTAAGTAAGAGATTTAATGATCACATAACAAAATTTGCAATAATCTCTAATGAAAGACCAAATGTTACTTGTATTTGTTGCCGCAGAACTCATTATAGAAAACAAACCAGGTATGTTGATCTCTACAGAAAGAGTGAAAATGAAGATAATTATAAGTGGAAGGATTTTGCCACATATATATTTCTTGAAAATTGTTTTGAATTGGGTGAAGTTCAGCGTATTTGTAAATACTGTTACAACAAGTTAGAGGAAAATAGAATGCCGACCAGAGCTGTTCATAATAATTTAGAATTGGATGCTATTCCTGCTGAACTTTCTGAATTAAATACATATGAGTCTATACTCATTCAATGTGTTCATCCGTTCCAGACCATAGTACGTATGGAGCCCAAAACTGGTAAATTACCTCCTTCAGATTTACTGAGAGGTTTAAAAGGTAGAGTGGTGTATTTGCCCTTGGATTTGAAAAAAAATATGGAAACTATTGATGCGGATACTTTGGAAACTGAACCATTAATTATTCTGGTTAATGGTGTACCTACAAAGAATAAGAAGATTTGGCAGGAGCTGGTAGATGTACGGAAAGTACAAAGAGCAAATTTGTATTTGAAAAGGAATAACAAATGGTATGAATCAATTTATATAGAAGAAGAAGAAGAAGAAGATTTACAAGAAGACACAGAAACACCAACTGGACAAATTGAAAAAGTGGACAAGTCAAAGGAAGAAGAAATTTATGAACATTTTAGCATACATCCTCTTCATTCAAAAGAAGTTATGGGAGACAATATTGATCTATTTCAGATGAAGAAAGCAAAAGGAACTCCCGTGAGTGTATGGGAGGAGAGCTTGGAAGCTCGATGTTTTCCCCAGCTGTTTCCTAAAGGAAAAGGAGGACGATACGATGAACGTCCGGAACAGATTCCAGCTTCTGAGTATCGGACTACAAGACTATATGCTGAAGATCCCAGATTTCGACAAAGTATTCCTTATTTGTTCCATCTTTTATTTGAAAGCGACTTGTCTGCACTGTCTTATGCAGTAAATCACATTTTAAAAAGTGGAGTACATTTACAAAATGTGTCTGCTAAGGATTTTATGGAGAAAGTGCAGCACCGAGATGATCATTTGGAAACACAACTGATCAATCTGATGGCTTGTCAGCGTGGGACAAATGAATATTGGTACCGACGCCATGGTGAATTAAAATGCATGTTACGGAATTTAGGAACACCAACATGGTTCCTTATCCTAAGCTGTGCGGAGTACGCTTGGGATGATTTACTGGATTTTCTACGAGAGGCAAATTCAAACATTAAAAACATCGAATACAAGACAGCAGGAGAACTGTGCTCATTGGATCCGGTTAATGTTTGCAGATATTTCAATCATAGATTTGAGGCTATGATGTACTTCATCTGCAATAAAAAAAATCCACCTCTAGGAGAAGTAGTGGATTTCTTTTGGAGAAAAGAGTACCAGGCAAGAGGTGCTCCTCATATTCATATGCTGTTGTGGATTAAGGATGCCCCAAAGTTTGGAACAGATACTGATGAAGCAGTGTTATCTTACATTGAAGAATATGCAACATGTGCTATACCAAAAAGCACAGAAGAGAAAAAGTTAAAGGAGCAAGTTTTACGTTTCCAAAGTCATCGGTGTGGAAAATACTGTCGACGGAAATACAAGAGCAAAGATAAATACTACACTAAATGTCGATTTGGATTTCCTAGACCTGTTCTTTCAAATGGAAGAGTTAACAGTTTTATGTCATCTGTGAGACATACTATCACAAGAAAATCACCTAAGAATACCTACAACCTTAAAAGAAAAGAAGAATCAAAAAATATAAATGACTACAACCCAGTGATTTTATCCATGTGGAACGCTAACATGGATATACAGTATGTAGCTGACAATTCCATTGCTGTTGCTCGATATGTAACGTCTTACATTACAAAATCAGAAAAAACAGAATTGAAGGAAATGTGGGAAGAGATTTCTCACGAGAAAACTGTCAGTAAGAAGCTGTACAGTTTCAGTTTGAAGATGTTATCGCATCGAGAAATTGGATCCTACGAATGTTCAGATAGGTTATCTTCTGCAAGTCTCTACTCGAAATCAAGAAGAATAATTTGGGCAAGTTTAGGCCTTGCAGCAATGAGAAATCGGGTACTGAAATCTGTTGGAGAAATTGAATATTTGGCCGAGAATGACCCAGAAAGTACAGATATTTTGAAATCAAACATGTTGGACACATATTATCCCAAGAGAAGTCATCATCTGGAGAACATGTGTCTCTATGAAGTGCTGCAGAACTACATTTATTCACGGAAAGCCGCAGAAGACATCAACAATGGAAAATATAAAGTCATTGGTGAGGAAGGATGTTTGGTGAAGCAAACAAAAGGAAGTTTGATAAATCACCGGAAGCTGAGTTGCGACACTACTGACAAAAAGGAATTTTACTACTTGGCTCTTTTACAGCTGTTTAAACCATGGCGTACAGAGGATGAACTACTGGGAGAATTTCAAAGCTATGAAGATTCTTTTAATGCTTGCAAAGACAGCATACAATGCAATACATTCACAACTTATCTGCAAATGTTAAATGAAGAAATTGAACAGGAAACTACAATTGCAGCAGAAATAGCTAGAGACAGTTCTCAGGACAGCCAAAGTTCAGGAACACTCAGTCAAGATCCCCTAGGACAACCAATCATTGAAAATGAAGCATCAATAGCCATGAATGAAGTGGAAACGGCTATGAATCAAGCTCAAGGAGTATTTATAGACTTACAAAATTTGGAAAGACAACTGAACGAAGAGCAGCAACAAATTTATGAAGAGATCAGAAAAAAAATTGATCACGGATTTCTACATGAAAAAAAAGAGTGCTCATGCACATCATTTCATCCAATCAGGATGTATGTAAGCGGACAAGCTGGAACTGGAAAAAGTTTCCTAATAAAAGTCATCAGAAGCTACCTACAGCAAAAAACGGATTCTACTTTGTCTTGTGTGGTTACTGCTCCAACTGGGTTAGCAGCATATAACATAAAAGGAATCACTTTACATCGTTTGCTAATGTTACCAGTGGAGCATGAGAACAAAATACAATACAACAAGCTAACTGGAGAAGCATGCTTGGAAGTTTCAAGAGTATTGAAGAAGATGCAAGTTCTCATTATTGATGAGGTGAGCATGGTATCAAACTTAATGCTTGCCTTTGTGCATTTAAGAATGCAGCAAATTCTGAAGACAGACTATGACGTGTTATTTGGAGAAAAACACGTCATAGTTTTTGGAGATCTTTTGCAACTTACTCCAGTTAAAGGACAACCAGTGTTTAATACTGTGACACATGAAGACACGAAGAAGTCATTGGGAAGCATCGGTAATACAAATATTTGGTCCTTCTTTGAGTACAAGGAACTTACAACTAATATGAGGCAAGCAAACGATGAAGAATATGGAAGTATTCTGAAAGATATCAGGATTGGACTACTCACAGAAGCTGGCAAAAAAGCATTACAGAGTCGGCTGCTACATAATTTATTTCCAAAGGAAGAAATAGTTGCAGAGAAGATATACAAGAACATTGCAGAAAACAAAAGTGTCATCTGCTTAATGCCAACTCTACGTGAATGCTCAATATTCAATGAGGAGCTTTTGAAATTGGAAAAGGAAGATATCAGGAAATTGGAAGCAGTGGACAAAATTGAGGATGGAAGAATTACTGTCACATTAACAGGCACACTGAAAAATAAATTGGATTCACTAGAGAAGAACATTTCCAAAACAGCTGGATTAGAAAAAAATCTATATGTTTGCATGAACTGTAGAGTATTTTTAAGGAGAAATTTGGATGTTGAAAAAGGTTTAGTTAATGGAGCTATGGGAAGAGTTGTGGGTTTTATTAATTATCAGAAAAAAGATGGAATTGAATGTTTAAAAATAAAATTTGATCAGATAGAAGAAGTTAAAGACATTTGTCGTTGTTCAGTTTGTTTCATGCTTGTGAAAGACTTATATGTACGTAGGAAGCAGTTTCCGTTTTCGCTAGCATATGCTGTAACTATTCACAAGTCTCAAGGATTGACTGTAGATTGTGCATTTGTGAATATTGGTTCAACTGTGTTCAAAGAAGGTATGGCATATGTTGCTTTGTCACGAGTGAAAACATTATCAGGTTTATTCATGATAGACTTTGATGATTCAAAAGTTAGTGCTGATACAAATTGTGTAAAGGAGTATAATAGATTAAGAAGAAGCTATGCTCCTCATTTAGGTCAGTATCCTGTGTTGGAGAAACGTGCAGTTTCTCGTAAAAGGAGAAATGAGAATATCTGTAATGAAGATGTAGAGAGGAGGAAAAAAAAGAGGAGTGATGTAATTGCAAGCAAAAAGAATAAGGAAAATGAAGAACAGGTTGTAGGATGTTATTTTGAAAATAGCTCTGGTGTCAACTGCTACGCTAATGTAGTGCTGAATGTTGCATTTTATCTGGAAAGTTTGCAAGAGCAGATAATAGTAAATCAGGGAAAAAGATTCTGTTCTGTGCTGAGTCTCCTTTTTGAAAAGCTGAGTAATGATAAAACTCAAATAGAAAGTGCTACTGAAATTAGAAAAGTTTTAGATGTATGTTCAGGACGAACACAGTTTTCTCAAAATGTACAGCAAGACGCACAGGAATTCTTGATTTATTTTCTTCAGGTACTGGAAGAAGAAGGGGTTCCCATTGAAAATATGTTTGGTCTCTCTTATAAATGGGAACATAGTTGTGAAAACTGTTATAATATATGTGGCTCTAATGTTGATTCTGAAAGGTTTATTTATTTAACATTGCCAGAGAGTAAAACAGTCACTTTTGCTAAATTAGTTAAAGATGCTAATCATAGCATGCAATGCGGTGAGTGTAAATCTGACATGTTTTCAACATTAATTTTAAAGGAATACAGACAGTATGTAATTTTAATGATGCAACGATGTAGAGCTGATGGTTCAAAATTGGATACTTTAATAAAGAAGTTTACAGGACAGCAATTATCAATTTCAGGAAAAACTTTTGTAACAGTTGCAATAATTTTCCATGATGGACCTACTGTAACTTCTGGTCATTACACAGTTTATCTTAAATGTGAAAAAGGCTGGACACTGTGTAATGATTCCCAATTGATTTTTAAGCAACGTTTGCCTTTTGATTTAGCAAATTCCTATCTAATCTTCCTGAAACCTAAATTTTAGAGAGATTTGGCAACATCTGGACAAAACAATTTTACCATTTTATTGGATTACCATTTGGAATTTACAAATAAAAAGATTTAACAAATTATCATTTGGCCTAATGGAAAGGTAACCAATTGTAATGTGGAATTTTTCCATTTTTTAAGGAAACTTTGGAAAACCAAAAATTTAGAAAAAATCGGTAACATCTGCACAATTTAAATTTTGGAATGTTATTGGATTGCCATTGGAAATTTTTTCAAAAAAGATTTTTAAAATTACTATTTGGCCATGAGGAAAAGTAAACAATTCTATTGTGGACTTATTTAATTATTAATTAATCTTTCGGAAACCAAAATGTTACAGAGAATCGGTGACATCTGTACAATTTAAACTTTAGATTTTTATTGGATTACCATTGGAAATTAAACAAAAAAAGAATTTTAAAATTACTATTTGGTCTAAAGGAAATGGAACCAGATGTATTGTGGAGTTATTTGAGATATATTATTGTGATTATACTTCTGAAACAAAAATATCAGACGGTATTTTAAAGAAATAAGTATTGATATTAGATGATATTTTTTAAGAATATTATGCATTTCTATAAAGTTATGTTTATGCAAAAAGAGATTGTGGGCTTTTTTAAAACAATCTTTGAGATTGTTAATTTTTTTTTGCCTGCTGTTAAATGATGAATGCAATTGCTTTCACAATTTATAGTGAAATGCAATATTTTCTGAAAACAGCAAAAAAAAGGCAAATATATTTTTGGAAAAATATGTAAATATGTGTACTGTATTATAAAATGTTTTATTAAATATTAATACTTTTTTCTTTTTTTTCAGATTGAGATAGAAAATTTTCGAAAACTAGAACCATTTTTAAAGCAATTAAAAAAAAAATTAAATGAATAAATCTTTTTTTGAGTGGGTATGGTAAGTCAATAATGTCATGGTCCCTTTTTTCCACTTCTCTACAATCACATTTTCAGTTTTTAATTGTAGTCTCTCAAGGACCTTGTAAAATGATAATTGATTTTTAGTGTTTTTAAAAAAAAAAAAAAAAAATACGCGTACCGTACGCGTACGGTAAAAAAAAAAAAGTTTTTAAAAAAATATATAAAAAATAGATGAAAGGTAAGGTTGGCTCTTAAAAGAGCCGTTGTGTTCATGCAGGGACAGAGGAAAGAAAGATTGGGAATATTAGACGGTACGACAAGTGTGCTGATCTATTTTAATGTTCACTAGGGAAATACTGGTCTCCCTATAAGTAATTAGATCGTGACAATTGGCGCACCGTACTTCAACCCTCGCAAACCGAGGGTTAATTTCCAGAGGACCAGAAAAAGGAGATGCTCCCCCCACAGATGAAGGGCTCACCTGACCTGCAGAAGAAGGACTCGGCTCTGCAGATGATGGTCCAGGCTGAGCTGCTGTGGATGTGCTTGGTTGATTTACTGAAGGGTTACCTTCAGTAAGTCGAGCATGTGTCCTTCTGTGTACATCCTTAAGGTGTCTCATCATGGTGTGATTCCCAAAGGAATACTTCCTGTCAGGATTACCTCTTGAAAGTACACGCTTACACAGCTTGCAAGTCACTAAGGGTGCATTTACCTTTTGCTGGCCTTCTGGAAAAGTAAAATACTCCCATACGTAAGAGGTCTTTTGTTTCCTCGCTCTCTGCCTCAAGGTAGTGCTGCTAGCCTCACTCTCAGAAGAGCTCTGCTGTTCTGCCATCGTATCACAAAGACAACCCAGCTCCTTCTCCTAAGGGATCACAAGCAGAAATGAGGGGAATGGGTGTGGTGTAGGAGAGTTCTAGAACTGAAAGTAGTTTCAACCAATCAAAAGTTGTGTTTCATGATCACATGACCTACCGTACGCTTACGGTACGCTTACGGCAAAAGTACGCATGCGCGTAAAAAAGACACGCGCTCGCGCGCATGCGCATAACAGTCACTCCCCGACACTTCCGCGTAACGTGCGCGTGTAGCGTACACGCGTACGCGCCCCACGCGGAGTACGCGCGGCTATGCAAATTGCGTAACTATACGCAAACAGCGTAGATAAATTACGGACATTGCGTAAACCGTACGCTTACCGTAAGCTTACCGTACGCGCACTAAAAAAAAATTTAAAAAAAGGAAAAAATGTATTGCTAATAAATTTTACCTGTTTATTTTATAAAAAATGTAAAAAAAAACATTTTGTAGAATTTTAAAAATTTAACCATAGTCTTTAAAAAAGGATAGAAAATTAAAATAAAAATATGTAAAAAAAAAAAAGAAGAAAAAAAAAAAAATAGCATTTAAAAAACCTTGCAAATTCACTGAAAAAACCATGGGTTTCACACACGTTATAGTTAGGAATTAGCATTTAAAAAACCTTAGAAATTCAATGAAAAAACCAAAGGTTTCACACATGTTATAGTTAGCTGGACATTTCACTCGTAAAAAACCAATGAAATTCCCCCGTTATAGTTAGTTCAGCTAACTATAACTCGCGCGCCCGCAATGCACTACTGATGACGTCACATATTACATCACTCATGACATGGTCAGTGACATCACTCATGACATCACTGATGACATCTCAAATGACATCACTGATGACATTATCCTTGTGACAGAGTGGTAGACCTCCTCTCACCCTAATATAACCTTTGATACAAACATTCAAAAATAGAGACTAAAATTTTCAAAAAAATGGACATACCAATAACAGTTACAACAACCTATTCAGTAATTCTAAGATCCACATACACATCCACTCATCCACCAACAATCCTATACAGTCACTCATACATGTACTCACACATCATATCTACTCATACACCTATACATCCTGTTACACAATGCCACTCATCCATAGAGTTACTCACACATAGTCACTCATGCTAATAAAGAATCAAACATCCATTTACTTGCATATACAGTTATACACACACCACCACACTTACTTTTACAGAAACTTACACATACTTAGTCTTTTAAACAATCACTTATAGAAACACATACTTATTCATACAGGAAGTCTACCAATCTCTCACTCTCACATATACTCACTTATAAACACCAATACTCACATATACTAGTTTAAAACATATGTAGTTACTTATGAAGACACTATTGAGACAGTCATTCACTCACTAACACACCCATGCACACACTCATCCACCCATACAGTCCTGCACACATGCTGTCTTCAACACATACAAACAGTGAGTCACTCATTCATGCATCTATGCACTACGTAATACCCCCCACCGCACCATGAAGACACTCAGACACTCATACTGATACTCAAAAAACCAACTATTAACCTATATAGACACTCATGTAGCTACTCACCAACCCATGCAGCCACTTATATACAAAGTGAGAGACTGATACAGGTATTTACACATTTAAACATTACTCACTAAGCCATGTATTCAAAAAGATACACTTAATCAGTCAGTTATACAATCAATTTTTCAGAAACAAATCATCAATTTAGACACTTATATACTCATTTATTCTTCCATCGACCTTGGGATATACATATATAAAACATATTTAATTTTCAGAAAAACACACATTCACTGGATGATGTCATCAGTGATGTCATTTGAGATGTCATCAGTGATGTCATGAGTGATGTCACTGACCATGTCATGAGTGATGTAATATGTGACGTCATCAGTAGTGCATTGCGGGCGCGCGAGTTATAGTTAGCTGAACTAACTATAACGGGGGAATTTCATTGGTTTTTTACGAGTGAAATGTCCAGCTAACTATAACATGTGTGAAACCTTTGGTTTTTTCATTGAATTTCTAAGGTTTTTTAAATGCTAATTCCTAACTATAACGTGTGTGAAACCCATGGTTTTTTCAGTGAATATATATATATATATATATATATTAACTACTGGCGGTCGCCAGTAGGTAGTTATAGTTACGACCTATTTTCCATAGGAAATCCGCAACATTCTATTCCCAATAAGTCTGGTGCCGGTTGGTGAATCCTCGCGAAATTTTCCAAACTTTTGGCCAGCTCCGCTCCGCTCCTACCCCTGAAAGTTTCGTGGTGATTCATCAAGCGGGGGCTGAGAAAAAAGGGGGGTCCCAAAACACGTTTTCTCCATGCAATTTCCCATAGGATCTCTTGTCGCAGCTACAGCCCGAACCGCTGAACGGAATGACACCAAATTTGGCAAAGAGGTAGTCCTCAGTTCGGACTCGTGCCTTTTGCATATATGGTATGAATCTGTTCAGTAGTCCCTGAGAAAATTAGAGTTAAAAGTACATGAATATATATGGCCGCGGAGGATCTGCGCACCCTACACGCACCGTAAGCGCACCCTCCCCGAACCAAGCGCGCACCCTCCCGATCGTGCGCTGAATGCTAATTGGCTGTCGAGTGTCTCTCTACATTCGAAACCAGGAACTGTTGGCGGCCATTTTCTGCCTCGGTAGAAGCTAGGCTGAAGAAGCAAGGGGAATAAGTGTGTAAAACATATAAAGGGGGCAGAGTGGAAATACTCTGACCCTCTAGAGGTGCTTAGGGGGTCCCGGAAGGACCCCCTGGGGCCCCATTAAAAAAAAAAAAAAAACAGCGAAATGCGCGCACGGTGCGCGCATCCTATCGCGTTGGGTGCACGGATTCTCACGCGTTGGGTGCGCGGATCCACGGCAATGTTTTTTGAAAAAAGACAAGAAATCATTGGTTGTATGACTACTTTCTACACTGAAAGGTAGGGTGTATATTTCTGTTTTTTAAAGGTATGATTCTTATTGGTTAACAAAAACAGATTGTAAGGAACATTATATATGATAAGCTCATATGTTGAAAAGTCAAGCACACCTCCTGCCTTGTTTAGTAACATTGTGTGCTGAACTTGTGACCTGTGCCCCCAGTGCAGTGTTCCATGAGCTGTTTCTATGGTACCAGGCAGAAGGCAGATTGGGGGAAGGGTTGAAATGTATTTCAGTTGGAAATGGTTGAAATGTTTAACCAATAGAAATGTGTGTTTGCTTTTGAGTTTATGTGTGAAGGATTATGATTTGATGTTTACATGTATATGTGTGGAAAATGAAAGGGAAACTTTTCCATTCTTTGTTTTTGCTGAGAGGTGCACAGTGCAGAGATTCTGTAAAAGAAAATATGGTGAGTGACTGATGTACTTCTTAATCTACAAAAGAACTTGAAAGATGAGTTATTTAATTGTGAGGGGATGTATGTAGACTATTTTGATTTTAATCAGACTAATGTATTTCTCCTGCTAAAGTGTAGGGAGTACTTTTTTTCTCTACAATCTTATTGACAGTGTGTGTGCATGTAGAAACCATTTTGTAATAAGCATTTGTGTTTTTGATGTGTTTGCAGACAGATAACTGTGTTGTTTTTATATTTTGGCAGAATTAGAAACCAGTCATTGTTTATGAATTTGTGAAATGAGTTCTGTTATGTTTCTATACTAAAATGTAGTACTACTTCTAGATGAAGAAATGTGTTTTGGTATAGTGCAAGGGATAGTGTTGTTTGTCTAGAATCACACAGTGAGTCTGTGTGCATTTGGGAACCACTGTGAGAGAAGCATTTGGTAACATTGTGTATTTACTGAGAGATAACTATTTTAAAACCTGTCATGTTGTCAAGTTTTAGTAGCATTAGAAGCCAGTCATTGCTTATGCGTTGATTAAATGAGTCAGGCATTGACACAAAAGTGCAGTCCTGAAATATGAAGATTGTGTGCAGTTCCCTTACCATTTCCACAGTAGTGAATGATTTTTGGTACACTCCTAGGGATAGTGGTGCTTGTCTAGAATCACACTGTGAGTCTGTGTGCATTTGGGAACCACTGTGAGAGAAGCGTTTGGTAACATCGTGTATTTGCTGACAGATAACTGTTTTAAAACATGTCATGTTGTCAAGTTTTAGTAGCATTAGAAGACAGTTATGGCTTATGCTTTCATTAAATGAGTCAGGCATTGACAGTAAATTGCAGTCGTGAAATATGTAGATTGTGTGCCGTTCCCTTACCACTTGCACTGTAGTGAATTAGTTTTGGTAAACTCCTAGGGATAGTGGCGCTTGTCTAGAATCACACTGTGAGTCTGTGTGCATTTGGGAACGACTGTGAGAGAAGTGTTTGGAAAATCTTGTATTTGCTGACAGATAACTGTTTTAAAACATGTCATGTTGTCAAGTTTTAGTAGCATTAGAAGCCAGTCATTGCTTATGCGTTGATTAAATGAGTCAGGCATTGACACTAAAGTGCAGTTGTGAAATATGTAGATTGTGTGCAGTTCCCTTACCACTTCCACTGTAGTGAATGAGTTTTGGTAAGCTGCTAGGGATAGTGTTGTTTGTCTAGAATCACACTGTGAGTCTGTGTACATTTGGGAACGACTGTGAGAGAAGTGTTTGGAAAATCTTGTATTTGCTGACAGATAACTGGTTTAAAACATGTCATGTTGTCAAGTTTTAGTAGCATTAGAAGACAGTTGTGGCTTATGCTTTCAATAAATGAGTCAGGAATTGACAGTAAATTGCAGTCGTGAAATATGTAGATTGTGTGCAGTACCATTAACTCTTCCAGACTGGTGAATGAGTTTTGGTAAACTCCTAGGATAGTGTTGCTTGTCTAAAATCACATTGTGAGTCTGTGTGCATTTGGGTAAGGATTGTGAGAGAAGCATTTGGTAACATCGTGTATTTGCTGACAGATAACTGTTTTAAAACCGGTCATTTTGTCAAGTTTTAGTAGCATTAGAAGCCAGTCTTTGCTTATGCTTTGATTAAATGAGTCAGGCTTTGACATAAAAGTGCAGTCCTGAAATATGAAGATTGTGTGCAGTTCCCTTACCACTTCCACAGTAGTGAATGATTTTTGGTAAACTCCTAGGTATAGTGGTTGTTGTCTAGAATCACACTGTGAGGCTGTGTGCATTTGGGAAGCACTGTGAGAGAAGCATTTGGTAACATTGTGTTTTTTTTAGCAGATAACTCTTTTAAAACCTGCCATGTTGTCAAGTTTTAGTAGCATTAGAAGGTAGTCTTTGCTTATGCATTGATAAAATGAGTCAGGGTTTGACACTAAGGTGCAGTACCATGTACTATTCTGTTCACTGTGGCAGAACTGAAAATTTAAAAGTTTTACCTAAGCACTGTCCTAGAAGTAGTGTGATTATTTAGTCAGTTTCTAAGTACCAAATAGATTGCTTCAAATGTCTATGCAGTATGCATGTAGTGTTCTAACATACTATATACTTGTCTTGTACACCTTCAATTCCCTAGTCAGTATCCATACACTTCCAGGAAACAACCTGTCACTTCCTTTGCAGTCCTCTAGAGACCCATTCAACAGCATGTACTTATCCATTCACTGTGCCAAAACCCAAACACTTATAAATTCACCCAGACACTCTCTTTCCAGTACTCTAATGATTCAGTCACTGCCTAAGTATTCATACACTGAGCCAGGTCTTAGCACATGGACTTCTTCAAACCCCTATCCACTATGCATGCAGTCCTCTAACCACCTACACACTTGTCTTTCACACCTTCAATTCCCCAGTCAGTATCCATTCACTTCCAGCAAACATCCTGTCACTCCAGTTGCACTCCTCTAGTGACCCATTCAGCATCATGTACTAATCCATTCAGTGCGCCAAAACCCAACCACTTAAAAATTCACCCAGGCACACTCCTTGCAGTACTCTAATCATTCAGTCAGTACCCAAGTACTGATCCAGTGACCCAGGCCTTAGTATATGGACTGCTTCAAACCCCTATCCACTATGCATGCAGTCGTCTAACCACCTACACACTTGCCTTTCACACCTTCAATTCCCCAGTCAGTATCCATACACTTCCAGGAAACACCCTGTCACTCCCTTTGCATCCTCTAGTGACCCATTCAGCACCATGTACTTATCCATTCACTGTGCTAAAACCCAAACACTTATAAATTCACCAAGATACTATCTTTGCAGTACTCTAATCATTCACTCAGTGCCTAAGTATTCATGCACTAAGCCAGGCCTTAGCACATGGACTGCTTCAAACCCCTATGCACTATGCATGCAGTCTTCTAACCACCTAGACACTTGTCTTTCACACTTTTAATTTCCTAGTCAGAATCCATACAGTCCACCACTTGTCATTGCCTTTGCACTCCTCTAGTGACCCATTCAGTACCAAGTACTAATCCCTTCCCTGTACGAAAAGCCTAGCACTTATAAAATCCCCTAGGCACTCTTCTTGCTGTACTCTAATCATTCAGTCAGTACCCAAGTAGTCATGCAGTGAGCCAGGCCTTAGCACATGGACTGCTTTAAATGCCTATGCAGTGTGGATGCAGTCGTCTAATCACCTACACAGTTGTGTTTCACACCTTCAATTCCCTAGTTAGTATTCATACTCTTCTAGCAAACACCCTGTCACTCACCCAGTGTGTCTCCTTATAGTACTGTAATCATTTAGTCAGTTAGCATGTAGAGTTTTAGTGAGGTAGGCTTTAGGGCATGAACTGCTTCAAAGTAGTATGCACTATGCATGTAGTGTTTTAACCATCGTCACACTTGTGGTTCAGGGACATAGTTTCTTAGTCAGTATTTATATAAAATGTGTTTGTACAGTAATGGAATAGTATAATTCTGAAAGTTATTAATATACAGTTATTTGTTATTCTTTTTTACAGATACAGAATAGGAGTGTTTCTCATCTGTTTGCACTCTTCTCGTGCAAGATTGTTCGGATGAAGGGTCCTTAGGTGTTTCATCATACTTGGCGTGCCGCATGAGTATTTTTTGTTAGGATCCCCTCGTAACAGAACTCTTTTGAAAATCTTGTGCATGATCAAGGTGGCATTGGTCTTTGTTTGCCCCTTGGGAAAAGTAAAAAATGTCCTCACCACTGAAGAAAAACGTTGTGGGCGTGGTGCCTTCTGCAAAAAAAATTCCTCAGATTCGGTTAATATTTTAAAGCGGCAACATTTACAGTTTTTGTAAGTTAAACTTATAAAATTTTGTTATCTGTATGCATTTTATATATCTGTGATTTGTTTCTTTTGGTATTTTGTTGAGAATACCATGTTCGTTTTTTTTTAACAATCTTTCTGATTTTCCAGGTCTGTCGTCGACATCCATGGTGTCCACAGGAGTGTTCCGCCTTGTTGTTTTGTATTATTGTTGTTACATTTTGTTTATTAGTTTATCGTTCATATATATGTTAATAAAAAAATAAAGTTTGAAAATAGTTTATTGTTTACTTATTTATGATTATAAAAAATTAAGTTTGAAAAAAAAATTAATAACGTTTTTGGTTGTTCTCTTAACTGCTGTGTGACTCTTTCTTGTTCTTATTACTGTTATTTGATGGAGTCCACCATGGTGTTAAATTTTGGGGCACTTATCACTGGAATACTGGTGATATCTGCAGTTCGCACCAACTTCTGAATAGTGTGTTAGATTTATCTCAACTTTACTTCCGTTAAAGTGCTGATAATGAAATGGAGACTAGCTGTTCTCGTGCAAAAAGACACGAGGTGCACCTTTCCAATTTATTCTAAATAGTAAAATCCTGTATTGAATTGCACTGAGGTATTGGCTGCACTTATAGTGTACACACAAACTCTATTAAGAAATCTCATTGTATTTATATTGATTGGGAATAGTACACCCACTTATTTTTCAACAGGCCTTTCCCTATATATATTAAACATATTAAAACTGTTCAGAAACACATACTCAATGGATGATGTCATCAGTGATGTCATCAGTGATGTCATTTGAGATGTCATCAGTGATGCACTGCTGATGACGTCACATATTACATAACTCATGACATGGTCAGTGACATCACTGATGACATCACTGATGACATCTCAAATGACATCACTGATGACATCATCCAGTGAATGTGGTTTAGTTTGAAATTTAAATATGTATTATATATATATACATATCTGTATTGAAGATTGAGTGGATATATAACTGTCTGGATGGAGGATTTAGTAGCTGTCTGACTGTCTGTTTAAGTGAGTAATTAAAAGTGTCTCACTTAATACATGGATTAGTAACTAAACTATGTAAATGTGAACATCACTGTCTCTGTTGTTGTAACATGCTGCATCAGTTGGTCACTGAGGAAAGAGAGATGGGTCGGACAAGTAGTCTCCTCAGACCTGATATGCTGTACTAAAGAGTGGTAATGGCGGTGAGGTGCCATTCAGGAGTGGAGTTGTTAGATAGCATGGCAGACAATAAAAGGAGATGGGTGATAGTGAAGATTGAGGCAGAGTTAAAAACCATGGTGTGTGCTGGTTTTTATGGCCCAAACGTAGATGAACCACATTTGTTGAGGGAGGTAGTTTCAGATTTATTGGATTTTAACTCTCCAATAGTTATAGGGGGGATTTTGATATTGTGCTACACAGCAGCCTAGATGGGTTAATGGTTCGTGCTCAACTGAATTCACCAAAATAACATGCATTTTTGTCTTTCACGATGCAATTTATGGAGACTAAGAGCAGGTAGCTCTAGAGGAAATACAAATCCTGCTAAGACATATGGGCATTTCTCCTGTCTAGACTTCTTTTGCTAGACAGGAGAGAGATTAGGGAAATTGACATGATGAAGTGCTTAGAACATCGACCCATACACAGATTAGATCATTCAGTTGTATATTTGAACTTCTAGTTGCCGGACAGAGCGTAAAAAGGAAATGGACCATGGATAGGAGAGGGCATAGTGTGGACGAAGGAATCCATGACCTGAAGAATAGTTCTATGACCTATTTTGAGGCAAATGTAGGCTCAGCGAGTATCTATGTGGTATAGGATGCATATAAACATTTCTGAGAGGGCAAATTATAAACTTAAATAACCATTAGAAAAAGATGGGGAGGGTAGAGGACAGTAGTATGGAAGCGAGGACTGGTGAACTACAGGGGGTACTGTAGAATAGTAATGTGGAGATCGAAAGGGACAAGAAGTAGAAGCCATGTTCCAGGCCTCACAGTAGGAACGTAATTTGTTTTTGAAAGACAGTGCACACAGAAGTGGTAAGCGAGTAAACATTATCACTTTGAATATGGAGAAAAGTGTAGGAAAATGTTAGCGTGGAAGATGAATACTGACCAGAATAGGAACTATATAAATGAAATCTAGGTTGATACCTCAAATACATCCTGGTGTATGGCTGAAGATATTGTTAAAGTCTTTTTCAAATTCTTTGGTAATTAATATCAGGAAAAAGGATCCCAGATAATGTTCCACTAAGGCAATGGCAAAAGGAAAGGAATCTTAAGAAAATGACCCAGCAGTGGACTTTGACCGGGGAAATAAGTGAAGATGAAATTGGTAAAACATTAAGATCTATCAAGAAAGCGAAGGCCCCAGGACTAGAAGAGATACTGATTGAAATCTATATGAGCTTGAAAGAAGTAGTAGTTCCAGTATGGAAATTATGTTCAATAAAATTTTGTGTGGTAATGCACAGCTACCAGCAACATCGAATGAGGCTTCTATCAGTTTAATTTTGAAACTTAACAAACCTGCAAATAAATGTGAATTGTAGAGACTGATCTCTCTCTCTCTTTAAATTGCAATTATATAATTTTTGCTCATGTTATGGCAAACAGATTGGTCCAACAAGTAAATGAGATGATAAATGAAGATCAAAAGGAGTTTATGAGATATCTATGTGAATTAAACCATACACTGTTGGGGACGGGAGATGTGGCTGTGGCTAATACATTAACCCTGGCAGTGAACATCTGATGCTGCCAAAGCCTATGATCAGGTCAATTAGAGCTATTTGGCTGAAATACTAACATATATGGCTTTGAGCGACAAGTTTTGAAAAGTCATTCAGCTAATTTATAATACACCTAAAGCTAGGATTTTGGTCAATGGTGGACTAGAAGGGCAAGTGAATATTATGAGGGAGCCCAGGCAGGGTGGCCTCTTATCTCAACTCTTGTTTAATTTGTACATGGAGCTGAGTGAGTGTTAGACCTGGCACCATTGGTGTGGATCCCCCTTCCATTTTTTGCTGTTGTCTCCTCTGTTTTTGCTGGTGATCGATGCTCTGGGCGCTGTGCCACTGCCATTGAGTGCCACAGTGCGATTGCTCCCTGTGTAAAGATGACATGTGAATTGGTATATCCATGATTGGCTTATTTGGTTTACCTGTTAGTCCCTAGTAGCGTGGACTGTGTGTGCCCAGGGCTGGTAAACCAAATGCTGCTGGTGGGCCTGCTGCGCTGGTTTGCGCCACCCACAGAAGCAGCTTGTAAAGTGTGTCTCAGACCTGCCACTGCAGTGTCTGTGTGCAGTCTAGAACTGCCATCTTGGCTGTGAAGTGCACCCACTTCCCAGCCCCTGAACCATCCCTTGGCATCATGTAATCCACCCCTCTGGTAGGGTGCATTGTATGTGTAAGGTAGGACATGCTCTGATGTGTGTAGCATGTCCTGGTAGTGAATTACACCCAATTTCGTTTTTCACTACTGTAAGGCTACCTGTTCTCCATAGGCCAGAATGGGAGGTTTGGCTACTACATTCTATAGTCCTAACTGACCCACAGAATATGGTAGAAAAACGAATTTAGTATGCCTGAGCTCAGAATATTAAAATACATCTTTAAGTGAAGTTTATTTTCATAATTTGTGTTTGAAAATACCACTTTTGGAAAGTAGGTATTTTCTTGCCTAAGCCTTCCAGTGTGCTCTGCTGTTAGGTGTATTGGCTGTCCGGTTTTGGAGGGACAGGGCGGGCTGAGTCAGACCTGGGTTGAATAGAGAAATCTGCATCGGAGTATGGGGAGGGGTAGCTCCTGGACCTGAATAGGGCTGTGCCTGGCAAGGTGAATGCTGGCTCCACCTCCCACTGTGCGTCTGATGGCAGACCCCTTCTTTCTGAAAGGAAGGATGCAGCCTGGTAAACAAAGTGCTCCAGGGCTGGGCAGAACTGGTTCTGGCTGGGTTCAGTGACTTGTAGCTTCTGAGAACAAAGACTTTGGGGGTATAAATATCTGTGCCCAAACCCCTACAATTTGTATTGCTCCTGGACAACAAGAAGAACCTCTGTCCGTGTAACTGAAGGAATCTCCTGGAGAAGGACTGTCCTTGTGCTTGTGTGCTGTTTCTTGGACTGGCCTGCAGTGGTTACTACTGGACTTGGAAGAAGAGGAAAAGGACTTTGAAGGAACTTTTATTTTTGCTACAGCAATCACCCAAGGGCTAGAAGAGAGCTAGCCTCCTGCAGGAGTCTCAGGCACACCAGACTCCACCACCAGCCTCCTGTTTCCTCCCAGCGAGGATTTCTATCTGCAGGTGAGGCTCCTGTGAGTTCCAGGGCCTCTAGTTCTACTGTGGAGAAGAGAGTGCAGAAAATCGACGCTAACGCCCGTTTGCTAGTCGCCGCAGCTGAAGAGTGTAAGGAAAATCATCGAGCTGCTGCCGCTGAGTGCTCGCTACTGGAGATCATCGCATCACCTGTCTGCGGGCTGCCAAATGCTCACTAACCCGTAGATTATCACATTGCATGTTTGCGGGCCTGAAAGCTCTCGCTAACCAAAGATCATCGCATCGAGTTCATCGCTTCACGACATCGCAGAGCGGACGCCGAGCGTTCGCCATTTTCATCGCATAGCATCAGGATAGTCGCTCCCTTGCGGAGCGCCATTTTCTTTCATCGCAACAAGATTGCACACGCAACAGTCTCGGCGCATCATCCTCCCTTTGCGGCAAAGATTTCATCGCATCACTGGCTTAGCGTGCAGAAGTTTGTCGCTTTGTCCTGCACACAAATCAGCGCATCATCCTCCCTTGCGGCAAGGATTCAATGCATCGCTGGTTAGTGTGAGCAAAATCTTCGCTACAACTCCTTAGCGACATTTTTGTTGCTTTGCTACAGAATCCAGGTATCTTGTGAGTAAAAGGGTCGCAGAGACCACTGCCTTGAACTGAACTCCTCTTTGCACACCTTGAACTATTTCTGCAGCATTTTAAGAGTAACCCTATTTTTCTAGTATTGTGGATTTTTACTGTTATTGGTCTTATGTTAGGTCTATATATAAAGATACTTATTTTTATAACTACTTGAGTGGTGTCCCTTTGTAGTGTTCTTCCCTGTGTTACTGTGTATGGTCATAAATGCTTCACACACTGCCTCTGAGATAAGCCTAGCTGCTCGTGCTACGTTACCACAGGGTTGAGCAGGGGTTATCAAAGGGTGTAGTCTGCTTACTCTGACTTAGGAAGAAGGGTCCCTTCTTGGACAGTGGCCAGCCATTGCCAACTAGAGACCCCCATTTCTAACAGTGAGCAAAGCCTGGGGCCTAATAAATAAATGTCTCCTTCTCCTACAATTGATTTCAAAAGAAAGTGGCCTTATATGCTGATGATCATATTATCCATACTACAAAGATTGAGCACACAATTTTACAGATTAAGAAGGAAGTGGCAACTTTTGGTTAATTCTCAGGGTATCAGGTGAACGAAGAAAAAACTGAAGTAATGGCTTGAAGCTGTAATTGGGAAAGGGGAGAGAGGAGAGAAGTGATAAGATATCGGCTGGTACAGGTGACTAATGATTTAGGGGGAAAAAATGGGGGATAACATGATTAAAGTCATTAAAGAAATGAATGCCTTGATGAAAAAGAGGAGCAATCTTTCATCATCCCTGTACAGTCGAGTGAATTTAGTAAAAATTATGATCCTTCCAAAGTTTGAATTTCTATTTGATAATATAACTTTCAATGAAAAAACCGTATCAAAAGTACAAGGAAATATAGCTAGTTTTATTTGGGGCAGTAAGGGTGCAAGAATTGGCTAGAAAAACTAACAAAAAATGAAACTTAAGGGGGCTTAGTACTCCAGGACTTATAGATTTATTTTTGGGAATTCAAGCTTAAATCTATCTCACAAAAAGAATAGACAAGGGAATGAGCCTTCTCAGACTCCCTTACCAAAACTGCAAACTCACTCAGGAGAGAAGGACTGAAAATAACAAAGTGGTACCCATCAAGGAAGGGGGAGGAAATCCGTCCGTTGTTAAACCTTCCAATAGGATAACTACAAAATTAAATATAAGAGGCAAAAGGGGAAGGAAAAGACATGGCTTTTCTTAATACTGCCCTCACACACTTTGCAGTGTCATGCTTCATCATAGGGCCGCATCAAACATCCAGGCGCAGACCAACACACTGGATGGAGCATGATTTTTTTATGAAGGAGAGTGGTGAGGGAAGTAAGGGAGAAAGGAGAAAGGAAACAAAAAAGGGGAAAAAGTATTCCCTCAAGAAGGGACCAAAAGGTGCAGATGCGTATGGTTAAAACTACCGAAGGGGATAGCCACAATTTGCCTTTATTCATGTGTTCCCTTGATAGGATTAAAACATTAGAATTGGGATATTCAGGGGAGGTAAATGCCCCTATATCCCCACTGCAGGAACCAACATATTTCGGCCAGTACTACATGCCCATCCAGGTCACAATGGCCTTCATCAGGGTATGGATCCCTGATCTTTCTGGTCTTCACCAAATTCACTCGACTGTACAGGGACTATGAAAGATTGCTCCTCTTTTTCATCGAGGCATTACTTTCTTTAATGACTTTAATCATATTAGCCCCCATTTTTTTCCCTAAGTCATTAGTCACCTGTACCCGCAGATATCTCATCACTTCTCTCCTCAATATTTGTAGTATAAATAATATGATAATCAGCATATAAGGCCACTTTCTTCTGAGATCAATTGTAGGAGAAGGAGCCATTTATTTATTAGGCCTGAGGCTTTGCTTAAGCGGCTCCATATACAAATTAAACAAGAGTTGAGATAAGGGGCAGCCCTGCCGGGGCCCCCTCATAATATTCACTTGCCCTTTTAGTTCACCATTGACCAAAATCCTAGCTTTAGGTGTATTATAAATTAGCTGAATGACTTTTCAAAACTTGTCGCTCAAAGCCATATATGTTAGTATTTCAGCCAAATAGCTTTAATTCACCTGATCATAGGCTTTGGCAGCATCAAGTGTTGTCACAGCCAGGGGTAATGTATTAGCCACAGCCACATCTCTCGTCCCCAATAGCGTGTGGGTTAATTCACATAGATACTTCCCTCACCACTCTTCTTCATAAAAAATTGAGCTCCATCCAGTGTGTTGGTCTGCGCCTAAAGCATGACACTGCAAAGTGTGTGAGGGCAGTATTAGGAAAAGCCATGTCTTTTCCTTCCCCTTTTGCCTCTTATATTTAATTTTGTAGTTATCCTATTGGAAGGTTTAACACCGGACGGATTTCCTCCCCCTTCCTCGGTGGGTACCACTTTGTTATTTTCAGTCCTTCTCTCCTGAGTGAGTTTGCAATTCAAGCTTAAAAACAGCAGTGTATTGATGGGAAGGCCAGAGGAAGACGTAATAGGTAACATGTTGAAGAGTATGATAAAAGGTTATGCTGAAACAGGGCTTCCGTACAAAATTGGAACTCCTAGATTTTTCGAGAAAGTGAGATTGACGATCCCACAGGCTGCAGGCAGGTTGTGGTCTGATCTAATATCAGTATTAGGGATCTGTTATTATATTAAGTATCCTACAATCTGGGTTTCATCCGGGCAGCCAGAGTGTCTGAAAGAAAAGCGGAATGTCTCAATTAGGTTGAAATCTTTTTATTGGTTTAACAACAAACGAGATGCAGAAAGAAATGAAGCACAGGTCACGGGCCAGCAACCATCGTATTGCTACGCAGAGCATCAGAATAAAACTAAATGAACCCTCCTGCCTCCCTCCCTCCCACCAACCACCTTCTCCCCCCTCCCATCTCCCCCCCATTTGTGCTGCTTTGATAGAAAAGTTGGATCGGGCCTGGCGCGCCATCAATCAGTGCGGTGCTGGTTGGGTCATGTCTTGGATCAGCGCGGGGGTGGCTGCAGTAGCTGCAGGTATCTGGGGCAGGATAGCTTGCAGAATTCAGAGCCTAACAAGGCAATAAATGGGCGCCACGTTTCAGCGAAGGAAGCCCCATCTCCTTGAAGTAAAAAAGAGATGCGCTCCATGCCAAGCACGTACCATAGTCGGTGGAGCCATCCTTGCCACGTAGGTGTTCTGTCTGTGCCCCAGTGTGATGATATATTCTGTAATGCCACCCCTAGAGCTATAACTATTTGTTTGCCTTTAAAGGACTTGAGGGGAAATGTAAGCCTGTCAGACACTCCCAAAACAACATATTCGGGGAAGCGTAGTAGTGTGGTATCAAAGTGACAGTCAATCTCGTCCAGTACTTGCGTCCAATAGGTTGTGAGGGTAGGGCATTTTCATAACAAATGTAGTAGTGTGTCATCTGCATCGGAACCCCTCCATCAATTGGGGAAACAGTTGGGCGCTTTTATGTAGTCGGTAGGTGTGAGGTACCAGTACAGCATTATCTTAGTGGCTGTCTCCGCCCTAGAAATGTTACGTGCTGAGTGTCTAGTTCTGTGGTGGATAATTGCCCATTCCTTGGGAGTCAGTGTCCATCCGAGCTCAGTCTCACACCGTCTGTGGCCCGCTGACTTAACCACCTGTTCTGGGGGGCGTAAGATATGGTAAGATATGGACAAACATGGGGCTGCATAAACCAATGCCGTATTTGCAAGTAATGGTACTTCTCGGTTTCAGGTATGACAAAGTCAGATTTAAAATCCTCGAAGGACCAAGGGCCCTCTGTGTCAAAGAAATGCTCTATAGACCTGTGCCCTGCCCTGTCCCAATTTCTAAATGCCTCCCAGTCAAGGCCCGGTGAGAAATTCAGGTTTTCAGTAATAGGAGTGAGGGGTGATGAAAAAGTTGTCAATCTATTGTGTGTGGTTGTGGCATCCCAAGCTTTCAATGTGGCACGCACCACAGGTGAGCCGTATAATCCAGGGGGTCTGGAGGCTTTGCAGAGGAAATGGTTCTTCCAAAGAGGCTGTCCTGCTAGTGCTCGCTCAATGAAGAGCCAGTTCTTCTCAGATTCTGGCTGGACCCATTCCAGTAGAGCTCATAGCTGCATCGCTTTATAATAGCGGTCAAGGTCGGGGATCCCCAGGCCTCCCTCCTCATGGGGCCTAAAGCTCAGGTCCTTATTGAATTACGGTCACTTGTCTGCCTAGACAAAGGTAATAAATTCAGACTGAAGCTGTTTCAATACACCCGGGGGCGGCTCCACCGGTAGGTATAATACCTTGGGGAGTATGCTCATCTTAAGAGCTGCCACCCGGCCCAGCCACGAAAGACCAAACAGCCACCATCTTACCAGCTCCTGCCGGGTCTGTCACAGTAATTGGGTATAGTTCAAGGATACGGTCTCGGCTGTAGACAATGGCAATGTGATGCCCAAGTACGGGGTGGTTTTCTGGTCCCAACGAATGGGACACACCTGAGTCAAGCTAGCGGCAGTTGTCTGTTGTAAGGAGAAGCCCAATGCTTGTGACTTGGCCACGTTGACCTTAAATCCAGAGGCTGCTGGGAATTCCTCCAGCTCTACCAAAAAGGCTGGAACCGAAGTCGAGGGGGACTACAGCGTGGCGATAACATTGTCCGCGTAGAGGCTAATGGTGTGCCGCTCTACCCCAAAGAGAAACCCCCTGATCTGCTGATTTTCCCGAACTCTCTGTGCTAGCGGCTCCATATAGACAGCAAACAGAGGGGGGAGAGCAGACAGCCCTAGCGTTTGCATCTAGTGACAGGGAAGGGGTCAGAGGTGAAGCCTTTCACCCGAACTGTGGCTGAGGGGCGGCTGTAGCCACTGAATACCCATTGGTGAAATCGACACCCAACCCCAAACCTCTCCAAGACAGTCTCCAGAAAGGGCCAATGAACCCTGTTGAACGCCTTTTCGGCGTCAACCTATAGTAATATGCGCTCTTCTGTCTGACTATGTGCCTTAACCAGAAGATGCAACAGCCTTCTGGTATTATCGCTACACTGTCTGGTCGCGATAAATCCGGCTTGGTCCGGTTCTATCAACCCCGGCATCATAAGGCCCAGCCTAGACGCTAGGGGGCAGATTTATGTTGCACTTGCGCCACTTTTGCGCCGCCGTTGCGTCACTTTTGTGACGCAGCAGCGGCGCAAATCCTGCGCCATGGTGCGGGGTATTTACAACGTGACGCATCTGGGAGATGCGTCACGTTGTAAAGCCCTGCGCCACATATAGGCGTTCCAGGGCAGGTGGGGGCGTTCCGGCGCAGGAACGCCTCCAAAAAGTGGCTGAGTGAAATCTACAAGATTTCACTCAGTCACTTTTAGGCCCATGCTGCGTCAAAACCCTGCGCCTGCTTGAAGCAGGCGTAAGGATTGACGCAGCATTGTACAGATAGGGCCCCCCAGAACATTGCTGGAGCTGCGTCGCGCTTGCGACGCAACTCCAGCAATGCGCCACTTTTACGGCACAGATGCGTCACGCATCTGTGCCGTTTTTGCCCCATGGTGCGCCGCATTATAAATGCGGCCCATCCATGGTGGCGCAGCTGTGGCGCATAATAATTGGCGCATCCCTGCTGATATGCAGGGATGCGCCAGTTAACATAAATCTGCCCCCTTGTTCCCAGTGAAGATCTTAAAGTCAATGATCAGCAAGGATATCGGCCTATAGGAGGCACAATATCTGTTGTCCTTACCAGGTTTGGGCAAGACTGCTACCGACGCCAAGAGCATTGTGGGTGCCAGCTCCGTAGTGCCATCGACAGCGTTAAAAAGTCGAGTCAATATTGGGGCCAGAATTGAGCAAAGGGTTTTATAAAAAATGGCGGTAAACCCATCAGTGCCAGGGGATTTGAGAAGTTATAGTCGGGCTATGGCCGAGATGATCTCTTCGACCCTAATGGGGCTATCTAGAGTCGCAGCCTGGTCGGGCGTCAAACGTGAGTGCATTATGCCATGACAGTACTTAAAGGGGTTCTGGTCAGGCAGAGGCTGAGCAGCATATAAGTTTGCGTAAAAATCACAGAATGCGTTAGCTGTATCGTCCTCCCGTGTGAGCTCCGCACCCCCTTTGGTCAGGAGAAGCAGGACTGTTGCTGCCAGCTGCTGAGTGCACAGTTTGTGAGCCAACAAGCGGCTGCATTTGTCCCCCCTGTATAGAATGTATACTTCAAGCAAAGGGTGGCGTGTTCCACTCTATCTAGGTCCAGGCTGGCTAGTTGAGCCCTTGCAGCTTTTAATTTATTCCAGATTCGAGGGGCCCCTGTCGTCTTGTGGATCCCTTCCAACTCCAATACTTGCTTAGAAAGCTCCTCCCTCTTCTCCCTGCGTACCCTGTTGTCAGCAGCTGATGTGGCTCTAAAGTCGCCCTGGGCAACTAATTTAAGAGTTTCCCAATGGGAGAGGATTGAGGTTTCCTGAGTGTCATTGGTAGCTAAAAAGTCTTCTAGTGTTTTAGTAAGGCGCTTCACAACTTCAGGGCGGTGAAGGAGCGTGTCCCTAAGCCTTCAGGAGTATGATGGCTGAGGGGTGGGGGGAAACAGCAATTTTGAGGTTAAGGCTGCATGGTCTGAGAGTGCTTGAGATTCGATGACTGAGCCCTGTGCAATCGGGAGAAGAGACCGGGTTGCTTAGAAATAATCTAGTCTTGCATATGTACCCCGAGCATGGGAGTAGAAAGTGTAATCGACTGTGTGGGGATGAAAGTGACGCCACATGCCCACCAACCCTAAGTCATGTTACCAGTGTTGGTTGGTGTCAGAGAGAGCCCCGGTTCGTCCCTGCCTCTGAGCGGTCAAGTCGGCCATCGAACACAAGGTCGCCCCCTATGAGAATTTGCCGATCAGGCGTGGATGATAAGTCCCCTACTGCCTTGAATGTCTCAATTAGGAAGGACAAGATCATGTGCTGGAGAGATTTAGTGCTGGAAGGTAAACTTCTGTCTTGCGAATGGCTGGCTGAGGAGTCTGAAGGAACTTATTCCAGATTTAAGTATGTGCAACTGTCCTCATGGATAATGAGCTAAGAGTGGACTGAGTCTGACACATGCCAGATGGAACTAGACTTACAACATATCAAACCACGGAAAAAGGAACTATCAGTGTGAAACTAGCAGCTGGTCATGCCACAGAGGAAAAGATAAAACCACCTTATGAAAGCTGGAAGAAGGACTTGTCGTATGTGGAAAAATACATGCCAACTATCCTTGAGTTTGCTCTATGATTTGTCAAACCTGCTGCATTAAGAAAGAATATTTTTTTTACCTTGTACAGATGCTACTGGACCCCGGCAAAGATGTCAAAGTTTAAGGGCAATGTGGAGGCAAAGTGTAGGAGATGCGGGGTGATAGTGGTTGGAGCAGCTTAACTTTGGTCCACCCTTTGATGATCGATTAGGCCTCATATATGTTTACTTATGGCCTTATGTATTCTTGTGATTTAAAATGATTAATGAAGTGAAGCACAATATAGAAAGTGCATTTACCGTGTAACCTCAACATTTATATGTGTGTGCATATTAATGCTTCCATTACAAGTAATAATGAAATGTAGTTTTCATACGTGTTTGGTTTGAATAATATGGTTATTCCTCATGTATTCACATAATCATTTAAAAAACATTTTATATCAATTATATAATGGGAAATGTACTTATTTGGATAGCCTTTTGCATTTACAAAGTAACTTTCTATGTATCTGTAATAACGTGGTTACAACGTGTATTTAAATGCTTGATTTACTAAAATTAGCCAAAGGCCTTAAGCATTTTGATTTCCCTTCAACATGAATATTTGCTTTGGATGCAATTTTTTTTCCCTCTGCAGTTGCAGATGCATGAACTTGAACAAAGAAGTTTGGTACAATAAGGGGGGTGGGCCCAGTGGAAACACAACAAGTGTATCAATATCAACATCACCTGATAAATTAATTACATACTATATTTATGCATATTCAGAGTATTTAATAGTACTGAACATATAATGCATCATGTTCTAAGCATAGTACATTAGTCAAAACAATTTAGTGTGTAGGTGCCCCAGAAAATGGGGTGGAAGGGGGTGGAAAGGGTTTGGTGCATCAAGGTGCAGAAGTGAAACTGAGTGATGGAAGGAGGATAGTGCATGCATCCAACAACATAAAAAGGCCTATCCAGCCTTAACCAAGGCTAAATTATTTACAAAGGCCAAATGACAAACGAGGGAGACACGGTGAAACCATGACAGTTGTCCACATTTAGTGCAAAACATAAAAGATTGTCGACATTTTGACCCAAGATTGGTGTAGGAAAATTCTGCCCTTTAGCAGATCCGAATGGACTGCCACAGAAATACAAAACTAATTTACCAGACGGATGGAACTCATGATTAATTCACACCGTCCCAACATTTAAAACTTTGGAATAAGCCGAGTTATACACACTCTTTATAATCAAGAATCTGTCCCTCTCTGAGACTGGGCCTGTCCTCTCCACCACAACTCTAGGTGGCTTTAGAGTGCCCCCCCTGGTCTTGATGAAGACCCACCTGTAAGGAGCAGAATTTTCCTAAACTTTCACTTCTGCACCTTGATGTACCAAACCCTTTCTGCCTCAGGATCCACACAATTCATGACATCATGAACTCCCCGGAATGTCTAGTTTTCAGAAATGTCAGATTTTGGTAGGTTTCTATGGGTGCTGACTGACCAGACCAGGGGGCTCAAGTTGCACAGCTACCCACCTTCGAAAACAGCATTGATTTTGCTGGGTAAAATGTTAAATCTCCAGGGCATGTTTTTTGGGTAAGCCCTGTCTAGCCCACTAGGCTCAGACACATAAGTGGGGCATTGTTTTTACTGAGATACATGTGGGAACACAGAATAGTAGAACAATTGCTATTATCAATTGGATTTCTATGCATTCTTGGCTTCCAAATGTAAGTCAGTGAGCAAGAAAGAAGATCTTTTGCAAAATGCAGTCTGAATCACATGATACTATGGGTAACCCTAAACTCAGGGCTGTGCAAATAACTACTGTTCCTATACTCAGTATCTTATGTACATTTCAGAAATATATAGGTTTCCTTCATACCCATTTTTCATTCATTACATTTTTCCTGTATGAATTGCTGCATGGTCGGTACACAATCAAAAATCATTCAAAGCTTCAGCTCAGTTGTTGGCTCTGGGTATCACTTGTTTTCTGAGAACCTAAAAACCCTATATGTCACTGCAATCGGAAGGCTCAATCAGACGTAAAGGCATATTATTTTTATAAAGCAGTCATCAAAGCCAAAACATTCAGTAAAGAAATGGCTACTAATTTTAAATATGTGTTTATTTCAATGACTAGGTTCTTCGTGAAAACATAGAGGGATCTACACAAATGTCCCCTTGCTGAATTCAGAATTGTGCCTACTTTTTTAGAAAGTATAGCTTTTAGGGATCACCCATGTGTTTCACATCAGTTTCCACCACAAACTGTAGGTAGGTTGAAACCACAAAATTAGAAAAAATTGACTACCTCTTAGAAAATTGAGGTAAACGGTTTTTGATACAACTTTGTTTGTTCCTGAAATCTGGGAAGATAGTGATCCTAGCACAGCAAACCTTTCATTGATGCAATTTGTAGAAAAAATATACTTTTTTGTGCAGCACATTGTCACATTTATCACCAAAAAGCCAAAATGTAGCTATATTTTGACTATTTTCTTGCTTTTCTTGCTTCCCTCCAGTGGAATACACAAACCCTGTACATCTTTAGAATACCCAGGATGTTGGAAAAAAATTAATGCAAATTTGGCATGGAAACGTTATGAAGATTTAAAGGTGAAATACCGTAAACATCCAAAAAAGGGCTTAGCACCAGGTGGATGAAAGGCCTAGCAGCGAAGAGGTTAAAAAATATATTTCATGTTTGTAGTTTTTGCATTTATTCTTTGAGAGGTACTGAGAGTCCAAGTGCATGCATGGCTTAATGTGTATAAAATGTAGCCAAGAACAGGGGATATGATAATTAGGTCCACTGTGAGTGTGGTGAGTATATGTACATTTGTCAAAAAGCATTTCTTAGTTTTAACCTTACTGATCGTGTAAGAAAACATGACTATTGAAAGTCTTCTAATTTATGGAGAAAGTACAATATCTAATTGTGAATTTCCCCCACACCTTCCTTGGAGTGCAGGAAATTGCATATGTGTATTCGCCTGCACATTTGCCCTATACCATTGAGGATTTGTTTATTACTGGCTGTAGGAAATAGGGTTTTTGACTGACTGAGGGTAAAGGCCCTTCTCATGCAACAACCCCAATCTCTGCAGGGTGAAGCACAAAAGTTACTTAATTAGCCTGTGCGTAACCCTCTGGTAGCTTGCCACAAAAAAGTTAGGCTTAACTTAGAGGCATTGTGTTAAGTACTCATGTAGCACACAAACAGTAATAGAGTGAAAACACACCACTAGAAAAGTAGGGTAAAATGTAATAAATAAAATGATACCAAAACAATTTGGGCCCGATTCACAGAACTAACTTAAGACAAAATCCTAAACTTACTACCATTTTGGTATTCACAGAAGGCACTTACTCATTTTGGTATTCACAGAAGGCACTTACTCATTTCGGTATTCACAGAAGTTAGGAGTCCTAACTTTAGGACTCCTAAATGCCTTCTGTGAATACCGAAAGTATTAAAATTAGGATTTTTCGCAGTTTAGTAGTAGTATAGTTAGGGCTCCTAACTTTAGGACTCCTAAATGCCTTCTGTGAATACCGAAAGTCTTAAAATTAGGATTTTTCTCAATTTAGTAGTCCTAAGTTTAGACTTAGGACTGCTAAATTGAGAAAAATCCTAATTTTAAGACTTTCGGTATTCACAGAAGGCATTTAGGAGTCCTAAAGTTAGGAGTCCTAACTATACTACTACTAAACTGAGAAAAATCCTAATTTTAAGGCTTTCGGTAGTCACAGAAGGCATTTAGGAGTCCTAAAGTTAGGAGTCCTAAACTTAGGACTACTAAATTGAGAAAAATCCTAATTTTAAGACTTTCGGTATTCACAGAAGGCATTTAGGAGTCCTAAAGTTAGGAGTCCTAACTATACTACTACTAAACTGAGAAAAATCCTAATTTTAAGGCTTTCGGTAGTCACAGAAGGCATTTAGGAGTCCTAAAGTTAGGAGTCCTAAACTTAGGACTACTAAATTGAGAAAAATCCTAATTTTAAGACTTTCGGTATTCACAGAAGGCATTTAGGAGTCCTAAAGTTAGGAGTCCTAACTATACTACTACTAAACTGCGAAAAATCCTAATTTTAATACTTTCGTTATTCACAGAAGGCATTTAGGAGTCCTAAAGTTAGGACTCCTAACTTCTGTGAATACCGAAATGAGTAAGTGCCTTCTGTGAATACCAAAATGAGTAAGTGCCTTCTGTGAATACCAAAATGGTAGTAAGTTTAAGATTTTGTCTTAAGTTAGTTCTGTGAATCGGGCCCTTTAAGTCCAGTCAGTAGAACCGTACTTATGATTTGTTTTACAATTTTAAGTGAAAAATAGCACCTAAAAGAACAAAGTGCCAACTGCAGGTATCTGGTCTCAGCTTACCTTCAGAGATTTTTAAGAAAAGTTTCTGAGAAATTTTAGCAGGGCAATGCAGCCAGCTGTGTCTAAGGGGGACGTGTTTTCGTTGGGGAGCCGCTGGATAAAGTCGCAGTGAAGATTTCTATGTCAGGACTTTGACACTTTTTTGGAAACCAAAAATCTCCACCGGTACAAGGCTGTTGTATACTGTTGCTTGGAGATCGCGCTCAACAGGATTTGTTGCTGTGGAGAAGAACGTAGAGGACGGATCGGCGAGCAGGTAAGTCCTGGTCTCCTGTCTTTTCTCAGGCCACTTTTTGGTGAGAATTTTTCTAAGCCCCCTAGTTTCAGGTTTTGGCTGGAGAAGTACCTTTAGCACAACTTGCAAGGGTCCTGGTCTGATTGGGCACCACTTTGGGGATCAGGACTAACTCCAGAGAGAGCCTAGGTTCAGGACTCAATTACTCTGGAGCTTGTTATGTCCCTGTAATCACACAGAAGCCCAGCAAAGTAGCCCTTGGAGTCACTCTGGGAATTCTGGGATAAACCAGCAAGGCAGGCCTCAAGCAGCAGGGGAGTTCTCTGGTAGCAGCAGGACAATCCTCTGAAATTCAAGATAGTCCTTCTCATTCTATGGGGTCCTATGCAGGTGCAGGAGTGTATGAAAGAGTTGGTCTGAAGGCACAATATTTATACCTGGTGCCAGCCTTTGAAGTGGGGGAAACTTCTAAGGTGCCGCCACATCTGGTTCGATAAATTTCCTTCCTTCTTCCGCCCAGGCTATGGGTGTTCTAGGAGAATAGTCTGGTGTCAAGTTTCCTTGTGAGTGTGCTGGAGGCAGCTCTTTGAAATGTAAGTGAGACAGGAAACAGCTCCGCCTCACCCATCCTGGCAGGATGGCCCATCCTGCCAGCAGCTAGCCCCCCTTTGTCTTACTGTCCGAGAGGAATACACAACGGCCAACTATTCACTGTCATGTGACCCAGGACACAGATTGGTGGCACCAACTGGTTAGAACAAGAAACTGACAACTTTCTAAAAGTGGCATTTTCACAATAGTAACTGAAAATTCAACTTTACCATTAAAGAACATTTTAAATTATAATTCTTTTGAGACCAAACATGACATTTGTATGTGTTCCCAATCAAATGTTAGCACTTATTAAATGTAATAAGGTAACCCAATGTTATCATATAGGGGCGATAGGCCTCACAGTAGTTAAAAAATGATTTAGGAGCTTTTTACTACCAGGACATGTCAAACTTAAAAACATGCCCTAACTTTTAAATACAATGTACCACCCAAGGCCTACCCTAGGGGTGACTTATATGTATTAAAAAGGACTGCTTGGGACTGGCAAAAGGTTTATTTTGGCAGGTCGCATTGGTAGTTTAAAACTGCACTCAGGCTGAAATTGCAGGCCTTAGAGCTGTTTTAAAGGGCTACTTTAGTGGGTGGCACAATAAGTGCTACAGACTCCTTATGAGCATGAGGGGGTCTATTTATCATAGGGTTATCTCACATTTGCACCATGCTATGGAGTGCAAAAACGATGCAACCCTTAAGTGTGATTTATCAAGCCATGCAAGACCACCTTGCATGGCCCTGAGTGGCCTGATAAATCTGGAGTAATTCAACACAGAGCGCACAATGGGTGGTGCGTGGGTGTTGCCACGCAACACCCATGGATTTTGGTGCATTTTCCGATTTATCTTTATTTCTCCTTGCTTTTTCCTCAGCACACATAGAGAGTGGAAAATGCCTCAGGCGGTTATTTTGTGCAGGAAGGTGGCCTTCCTGCACAAAAACAATACTGCTAACAATGCAGGCTCCACTGCACCAGGACGCAAGAATGCCTGTGTTGGCACTAGGCAGCACATTGTGCACCTGCGCTGGGAAAGACTGGAATGCACCGTATAATGTTAAATGCGTACATTCCTGCCCTTTCCCTTTAACTTAATGATAAATATGTCCTTTAATTTATAGGCCCTAGGCACATGTAGAACCATGTTTCTGGGCATTTATAAGTAAACTAAATATATGAATTGGGTGTAATCCATTTTTACCATGTTTAAAAGAGAAAGTAGAAATACTTTGCACTGATTAGCACTGGTAAAGTGCACAGAGTCCCATGGCCAACAAAATCGAAATTCAGAAAGCAGGATGGGTGAAGGCAAAAAGTTTGGGAGTGAGGACAATTCCAACTCTAGCCAACTCTAAACCAGATCCCTGGCTGTAAGAAACAACCAAAATTCCATGAGGGGTGTCATGAACAGGTGTGCTGGCTTAGACCAGAAATGAGCACGTTTTGTGCGACTGCACTATGCAAAGCTCATAAATGTAACACATCATTTTTCAGAGTTAGAGCATAAACTGCAGACAGAACACTTCGGAAATAAATAAAAACAGTAACCACTGAGCGTTGTACACGTCCACACATTAAAGTGGGCTCCAGCCATAAATCCGTTTTATGTTATTATCTGTGACGAATGCACGTGCTGGAACGTCTGTCCGCGCGCGTTTTAGTCATTGCCAGCTCTTGGCAGAGCTGTCACTTGTGAGTCAAAATAGCACTCGCTCAACCGAAGCGTGGGCAGCCCTCATAGTCAGCACAGGTCAATTGTTCCACCAGAGATTTGGAGAGCGGCAGCATCGGGGTCATTACGTCTTTTTACAAAACATTATTTTCGTGACACCGCTCGCCTTGCGAATCATACATTTGTGTCGACTTGTTCCTTGCTGGGTCTATCTCTGCATTCATTATTATAGCAGTATTTCCATTCCTTGCCCACGTCGTTTTGGGGACGGAGGGTTTGTGTATGTTAAACAGTACACAAGTCGCATTGTTGTTCGTGATAAAATACCGATGGATTGCTTTGTCTCTTGGTCATAATCCCGTCCAAATGTGTCACGCTTCAGTAACCCTTCTCACCTTTCTGTCGTTATAAACATGTTTTGTCATTTCGTTTCTAAATGATGGGAAAGTAGAAGATACCAAAGATTCCGTGTTACCACCACAGATCCCTGAATTCCTCTTTAAGACATGAGAAACGCTTTAATGTGCACACCCTCAGAGCCACTCGTTAAATATATATTCATTTGTATTTATTTGCCTAGGCGATATGCAACATATCATGTTGAGCAACAGACACATTTGAATCGTATTTAGGCATCGGAGGAATTCGAGTGTCCCTTGCTTTATTTACAACCACATACTGGCCTTTTGCACGGTCTTTGCTCCCCCCATAAAATGAACATTCCAACTTGACCTTCTCAGGCATGCCTCATCTAAAGACCTCATTTAGGAAAAGTGTTGAATCGCTGGGGAAAAATGAGCGATGCTACGTTTTTCAGAGCGCCATCCTTACGACACCATGGATGCGCTGTATTTCCACTACGGCACACAATGTCGCTAGGATCGCACACTTACATCAGGAATCCTGACGTATCTGGTGGTGCAGTAATGACTCATTGCTGGAGTGTGTTAGTAAACTGACGCAACTCTAGCAATGTGTCATTACATATGGGGCGAGTCCCATGTAAAAAGGCTTGAAGCAGGCGTAAGGATTGTGACAGAGTCAAGTCATAGGAGTGGCTCACCTCGCCACCTCTATAAATCATTTTATGGGGGGAAGTCCACCCTGCAACCATTATACCTGAGGCAGATATAATGTAGCGCAGGGCTTTACAAAGTGATGCATCTACCTAGATGCGTCACTAGGGCGCAGTGTGATGCATTGTTTACGCTGCTGCAGCATCACAAAAAAGTGACGCAATGGTGGCGCACACCCTCATAAATAAGGCCCTCAATGTCGATACACACAAGCCCACAACTGTTTCAGCACTATTGGGCCTCATCAGCAACACACCTTGATTCAGCATGAATGAAAGAGCTCAGGACCCTTGTCTAGGAATACATACAACATTTAGTGTGCCTCACTAATAGTAATAAAATAGTGAAAAGAAATGCTTCAGTCCTTCTCAGCAACTTGTAGTTACTCTGGTTACGTTCCTTCTAATTGTGTATTTTTACTACATCTGTGGCATTTCAGTCAGGGGACAACCATATGCAAATAAAAATCAGTTCTGCCCAAAATCCGGTCCTTTCAGAACTTCAAGACCCCCTTCCCCTCTGAACGAGAATAGATGTAACCTCAAACTTGTTTTGTCTGTGAGGCCGCTCATGGTATATCAGAACCATACTTACATCTCGGTATCTTTTCCGCACTAGTGAAGAAGATTCTCCAAATGTACGGAGCTGTATACATGTGTTTGTTTCGATGTTATCAGCCAGTGGAGTCGGTCTGGTCATACATGGCAAAGGGAAATCTCTGGTCATCGCCTCTCGGCCTTTTGGCTCCGATCAAGTGTAGTTCACTTGGTGGTCCCTAGAGTGAGAACGGTCAGCTGGGATGTAATCATTGCACTTTGCGTGGCAATGAAACTCTCGAGCACGATGAAGGAAAGGTGACGGTAACGTCAACGTTTTTAGTAGCTGGATGGCTGGACTGCTGGGTGGCTCACTGTGAAGTGGGCTGACTGGGAGACTGGCTGGATTGTGATTTTTTACGTAGGTCGGCTGGCTTGGCTGGACTGCTGTGCAGGTCAGCCAGGATTCACGGCCAGGCTGACGACCTCGGTGGAACGGCGGGCCTGAACGGTATGGCTGAAAGGCTAAGTCGACCCCCTGTCTGGCAAACCCCTCCTAGGTCCGACCAGCGCAAGGCTGACCGGCTAATGGCTGACTGCGGATTGGTTCTTCACAGTTCGGCTGGGCTGGTTGGCTGCTGGAGGGAGAGCAGAGCTGGACAGACCGGGGAGGCTGAAAAGATAAGCCATGCCTAGTACCCCCTGGGCTAGTACGCTGAGTGAGTTGGCCGGGATGGGAGGCTAGGCTGGCCGGTGTGGCAGACTGGCTCGACCGGCAGACTGAGGGCTAGACGGGTAGATCCGAGAAAAAAAAAAAAAAAAAGGATATCTCTGGTGTTCTGGGAGGGGCAATTAATTACTTTCAGGATATGATGGACTGAAGCATTTTAAAACCATTGGCCCCTCAAAGCAGTGCTCAGACAGAGGAACATATTTATAAATAGGTACTCATCTGAGTTGCTGATGCAGCGGTAACATGTGCGTGGGCAAAGAGAAGTTTGGAATTCATGCAATGAAGTGGTGACTTTAAAAAATATATGGAGGGCTGACTTTAACACCTGTTCAACCATAGTAGGTAGCACAAAAAGGACAGCACCAACTTAAGTTTCACCTCCTGCAATTACAGCATCTAGAATTTCACCGTCCATTATTTTTATGGTGTCGTGTTATCGAACATTGCGAAATTATTAGCTTTTTGGTCACATACCGGGTGCGAGATAAAACTCATACCCCAGATAAATTTTAATGTAAAAACAATAAATTTTGGCAGGTGACAAAATTATTTGAGAAAAATGCCAGTAAATACTGGAACATGGAGATTTGGATGCAGTAAGCACCAAAACTGCATTTTATGCCTAATATTAGGGCAAAACTCGTAATGGGTGATAAATATTGCCCGCAATAAATTTGGTACACATTGTGGTCGTTTTTTTACGTGTGTAAATGGTGCACATCAAATTGGGGCAATCACACTGAGAGCCTTAGTGTAAAAACATTTCGTACATCAAGAAATGAAAGAGAATACCAATTTGGGAGAAAAGGGCCTATTATTCACATCCGAAAGTTTCATATGGTGGCAGTCTAAATGAAATTAAAAATAAAAGTATAGTTCGCTCAATAGAAAGTTGCTTCAAAGAAAGTCCTTCATTATCAGGACACAGCACGGTGTAATTCAGATCTACCTGTACAATCCCAGAGAATGGAACATTTGACCCTATGAACAATCCTAATATGTATAGAGCGTAAAGCCCTTCTCACCAGGAAATAATTGTCCACATGCTCCATTTAGCCAAACCATGTCCAGCTGAAATGGCAAATTTGAATGTCCTATAAATCTTACCTTTAGAAAAAAAGAGAAACCAAAAACTAACTACATCTACAATTGGTGGGGCCGAAACAGCTCCTGCCTACACCAAGCTTTATCTTCAAAGCTACTGGCAAGCACATTTAAGACATTTATATTGCAATTATGTTCTTTTTGAGACCATGTGCCTCCAATAACTAATTATCTGCACCTTGTTAATCACCCCTGATTCTTGCATCCTCCTCTAATGTCATTACGAGATCTGGCAAAAACTAGATTTTCCATTCCAAACCTTCCTCAGGAACAGTCAGAAATCCAAACCTTTGTTTGGGGCTGGAGACAAGGAGAATACGGGTAAGAAAGAGGGCTTCAGCATCTAGAGAGCCCTGTAATACAATGATGCCGGAAATGTAGCTTATATGCATGCTAGTAAAGTCCTGAAATTCTAGACAACGGTGGCAGGAACAATTTGTCCAACTCAACACTGTTAGAAATGGGATTTCTGGTTGGCTAAGGCTTGCGCCAAAGCCAGGCAGAACCACCACTCTAGTCAGGGCAAGGTAGTTACATGCTGAAGATAACCCCTGCTCACCCCCTTGGTAGCTTGGCACGAGCAGTCAGGCTTATCCCAGAAGCAATGTGTAAAGCGTTGGCGCAACACACACACATATCAGCAACACACTAGGCACACCACAACATAAACTCCACACAAGGTTATATAAAAAAATAGCCTTTGTATTATCATAAACACATTAGAAACATAATCACACGTTTACACTGTGCTAACTGGCACTAGGCAATATGCAAAGGGGATTATATACAGGACCGGGCCAATCGGGCCACGGTCAAAACCATCAAAATGCAGGTAAGTAAAGGCAAAATACAACCAGTAACTACTGATACCATAATGACCTCAGCATTATCACATTAGGCATAAAACACATTAGGCTCAAACCTTATTAGCCTAAACACATTACGCACCAGGCCCTCAGCAGGCCAAACACATTAGGCAATAATCATGGTGCATAAATCAAATTTGTCCTAGGCATCACATAAATGACATGGGGCAATAAATCACCAACATAGCCACATTACGCAATAGTCATCATAAGCCTAAACAGGGCACCACAGTAACACAGCACCTTAGGCATAGCCCACATTATGCATTGCATCACAGTAGGGCCCACCTAAGAAACTGACACCAGGCCAACCGGCCATTTCTAGGGCTCCAATGCTCTATGTCCAGCAAAGTCAGGGCTCAGCTGCCAATGCAGCGAAAACACACCATGCGCACATGTGCTGGGGCATGGGGTACACTCACCCCCTTTCTCACCTAGAAGAAATGGCCCCCAACAGAAAATGGCACTGGCACTACTGTGCCTGGTGAGCCCCACTCTGGGGCTCTGTAAATAACTTTGCCCCACATTGCAGCTGCCCGCTACGGCGGCGCAGCTGAGGAAGCCAAACACCAAACAAGCGCTGGAACTACAGGGCACCCAGGGAGCACTGACGCGGCTCTAGGCACCGACAATGTGCCTCGGTGGAGCCCAAATTGCCCCCAATTTTGCAGCTGCCCGCACTCTCGCGGTGCAGCTGAAAAAATGGGTAATGGCACCCCTGTGCCCCTGGAGCCCAACGGGGACTCCTAGACAATATGCCCCTCTCGTGGCAGCTGCCCGTAATCAGGGAGGTGCAGCTGTAGCAAATCACTGGCACTCACTGGGCCACAGAAGCCCCACTCTGGGACTTCTCAATCAGCAGGGGCCCCTTGCGTCAGCTACCTGCTCTCTGGGGACAGCTGTGGGGCTGGACCCGGCACGGGCACTACCTGCCTCTGGAGCATCAATTCTGCTCAGCTTAGACCCCACTCGCCAGGGCAGTGGCTGCGCAGGCTCCATTTGGACCAAGGCGGCAGGAAGGCAACGATAATGTGCCTCGGCGGGTTCCTGCTCCCGGGGCCTCTCCTCACTTCCTCCTTCCGGCTTCCGGGTCTCGACTGTTGGAGGGCCTGCCCCAACCAGGCAAATTGCATGACTTCCGGGGCCGCGGCAGTGACTTTGTTCAGTGAAACGCGGGATGGGCTCCTGCTTCAGATTATGGCAATTGCGGGGTGGGCACCCGCTATGTGTATTTAAAAAAAAGGCAAAGATGCGGGGTGGGCACCTGCTCGGTGCACACAAATGTGGGGTGGGCACCCGCTCCGTTGAGCAGAAACCATGCTGCCAAGCCCCAGTCCTCTCCTCTTGGGCAAATTAAAATATAAGCGCTCACGGGGTGCTAGCAAGCAGGCAGGCTAAAGAGTCGTTGGTGCTGGGGAAACCACAGCACAGCGCAGCCCGGCAGGCCAGCACGCAGGGACCCCCAGGAGACAGTCGCTGGGTCACATGGTAGTTCCTCCTGGCAGGGGGTCCCCTCCAAGTAAGCACAAGCACAGAACATTTTCATGGAGTCACAGCCCCTACATTTATACCACATTCTCCTTTGTCTGTAGTACAGGGCATGGGGGTACCAGATGCAAATGGTTCAGGGGGATTTAGAGCACTTTGTTTTCCAAGCTCCTCTTCCCTTTTGTCAGGTGGGGGCTAGGTGATCAGACTCACCACAGGGGGCGGAGCCAGCATTGTACAGGCTGGGCACAGTCCTATACAGAGTCAGGGGATTACTCCTCCCACTACTCCCAACGCAGATGTCCCATTCAGCCCAGTGCGGACTCACCCTGCCCCATCCTGGAGCCACACACACCTTCCGGCCCCTGTCACTCACAAGCCAGACATGCAATTCACATCAGACAGGCAGACACATAGCACACAGAAATGTCAACTTCTAAAAGTGGCATTTCTAAAATAGTCCCAATAAATCTGCGCACACCATTGCATAGGATTTATTATCACTATTCCAAACATACCAAACTTGTCCACGCTGCGCTTCCCATATCAGGAATTACCACTGAAACACTTATCAGGGAATTCCCAATGCATTCTTATGAGAGGGCAGCCCCACAGTAGTGAGAAACCAAAATGGCTGTTTGTCACTACCAGGACCTATTGTTGTCCTATCTTTTACCTACAATGCACCCTGCCCATAGGGCTAGCTTGGGCCTACCTTAGGGTTGACTAACATGTAGTAAAAGGGGGGTCACGGACATGGCACACACTTTAGGTGCCATGTCACAGTGGCAGTGACACTGCACGCACAGGCTCTGCAATGGCAGAGGCCTGAGATAGGTTTGAAAGGCTACTTTGGTGGGTGGCGCAATCAGGGCTGAAAAGCCCACCAGTAGCATTTAATTTACCAGCCCTGGGTATCTGAGATACCACTTTACAAGGGACTGACAGGTAAATTACATAGGCCAAACAGGTGTAGACCAATCTTACCATATTTAACACAGAGAGCGCACACACTTTACACTGGACAGCAGTGCTAAAGTGCCCAGAGTCCTAAAACCACCAACACCATGTCAGAAAAAAGACTAGGAGAAAGGCAAAAAGTTTTAGGGATGACCCTGCAAAAAAGGGCCAAGTCCAACAAACACTGACCACATTTTTTTGATAAGCTTGATCTTCAAGAGTGGCTTAAATAGATATGCTGTTACAGAAACTATCTGGAAACCCAGAAACTGAATTGTCTGCACAGGACGGGACACTAGCTTTTTGAAGTTGACAACAAAATACAGTTGCAGAAACATTGCAATTACCAACTCAGCCTTATTCACCTAATCTTCTGTGCTTTGGCAAACACGCAACATGATTTTCAGATGAAATATCATTGCTGATCTTGATCTCAATAAAACTGTCACAAGTTTGTGAAGCTTTGTAATTTACGAGGGGGCTGCGTAGAGGTTGACAGGAAGAGAATGCAACTGAAATGGCACGTGTTATCAGCAAAATGCAGAAATTTCCTGTGTAGAGGCCAAAAAATAAACATCCTTTCACACCAACTTGATCTTCTGGCCGCTTACTAGAAGCAAATCCTTTATTCAATGAGTATCCTCCATATTGAAACTTTTGTAGAGCACAAATCACTTCAACAACCAAAGATTTATTACTGCCAATACTATTTATTCAATTTTGTCACCAAAAAAAGATCCCCAAGAGAACCAGAACCCAGATGTGGAACCGATCTCCTCATTGAACAAATCCTTCTCCTACTTTGTGGAAATCATGGAACCAAGGAAGGCTTGCTGAACCAGGTGATAGTCATATTCTGACTTATTTACAGTGAACCAGCTAGAAAAACCAAAAGTCAATTTTTTCCCAAACAATTTTATTGGCATATTAAATACACAGTAAATCAACAAGAGCAGAGTAAAATATCTTAGGAGCACATACACAATAACAATCCAGCTTGTCACAGAAATATAAAAATCTGGACATCTTGGAACTTTATCATTTCATGGTAGCAATAATGACGTTTATCCAATATTTTGTTATCTTACAGGGATATTACACAAGGCAAGTAGGTTACATCACACAATAATAAGATTTCCAGTGCTCCCAAATTTGATTGTGTTTAGCTGGGCGACCGCTAGCTTTTAACATAGGACCTTTCAAGATCCCACATTTGTCCATCCTGTGTATCCAGTCTGTAACATTTGGAATTTTGCTACATCTCCAATGTTGTGCAATATGCCTTTTTGCATCTGGAAATCTTAGATATAGAAATGGTTCATCTATATGAAACCATTCATGTTAGCTAATAAACTCAGGAATGGGGAGTGAGATTAAATTGCCAGTCCAGTATTTCCACCACTTTTTTGCAACTTCCATCCAATATTTGTGGGTAGCAGGACAGTATGGTACCAGAATGCCATTTACCATAAATATTATACCCTACATATAATTTACACAAAATTGTCACATTAAAGTTTATAACAGAAAATTAACTCTCAATGAGATGATATATTTCCAAATATTATTTATGACACAATATGTACGGCAGATTATTTCTGTAGACAACAGACTGACAACCAATCTAAGAGAACATACCCAAATTATTTAAAACAGGTCACCCTCTGCCTTCAATATATCTCCTCCCATGGGCCAAAGGTGCTCACTAGTGCAATTCATTCTATGTGAGCACTTACATTATGTCACCAGAAATCGTGCTAAAATCACAAATTCCAGAGTGTCCATCAGGGACTTCTGCCAATCTTCATCATCCAGCTGCTCCATGCTAGTCTCCTAAGCTTTGTTCAGTTTCTGAATGGAATCGGGCATTTTTACAATGAGTGAGTGATGGACCTGTGAATCTCTACTAGATTCAAGGTCTACTTTGGTGAGTTTGGTTTTAGGCAGGATAAATTATGGCTATTGTGCACTGGAGTGCACCAGACTGCTTAAAGTAGGTGGTAGCAGCCTTGCGTGATTTCCTGTCTTTGAGGAGGATGCTGTCAGGGGCACAAAAACGTCTGGAGGAGCTGGAGAGATGAAGAGGTGCCAAATTAGAGCAGCATGATGTTGCTTGATTGGGGCCACAGAGAAACATGGTGGAGTCTCTGGGGGGAGGACAACATATTCAGGACAATGGATGGGGTGCATTAAACCCCTGAAGGGTCTACAAGACTTCTAACTTTATGTTACATGCAAGGAGGCATGCTTTGGCCAGGTGGTGAACCTAAGCCCTAATTTTGGCATCCCTGGAGTCTGAGGCATGGCTGTGCAGGGCGAGTGGGCCACTTGCCTACATACAGTAGCAGCTGAGGTGCGGTGATGTTCTGTGCATGGTATCTCAATATAACAATGTTTGACCTGGCATCTTTGGTGTGTTTTCCCCTGTATTTTTGCTTCTGACCTCCTCTTTTTGACTGTGTGCTGCATTTTGTTTTTGCTGATTTTAAAACTTTGAGCACTTTACCACTGCTGATCAGTGCTAAAGTGCACGTGCTCCCTGTGTAAATTATGACTGTGATTGGTTATCTGTGATTGGCATATTTGATTTACTGGTAAGTCTCTAGTAAAGTGCACTGTGTGTGCCCGGGGACTGTAAATCAAATGCTACTAGAAGGCCTGCAGCACTAATTGAGCCACCCACATGAGGAGCCCTGCAACCATATCTCAGGTCTGCCACTTCAGTGTATTTGAGCGCAGTTTTAAACTGCAATGTCGACCTGGCAAGTGCACCCACATACCAGGCTCAATACTTCCCTTTTACTACATGTAGGCCGCCCCTATGGTAGGCCCACGGTAGCCCCATAGGCAAGGTGCAGTGTACGTGAAAGGTAGGACATGTTCTAATTTAGTTTTCCACTACTGCAAGGACTATTTATCCCATAGGTTATCATTGGGACTGCCTTGTAACCTCTTACAAGTGTAATGTCCAATTGGGAAGTGATAGAGATGTGGAATTTGGGGTCCCTGAACTCACAACTTAAAAATCCACCTGTTAGTGAAGTTGTTTCTTAAATTGTGTGTTTGAAAATCCCACTTTTAGAAAGAGGACATTTTCTTGCTTTAGCATTCTGTGACTCTGCCTGCCTGTGGAATCCCCGTCTGAGGGAGGATGATAGTTGGATTGTTTGTGCATTCACTATAGACAGTCAGCCAAAGGAAGCTGAGGTGTGTCCTGCATATTCTGATGGCCCATCACCAAGCAGATGGGACTTCCTAAGCTAGAGTGGTGGGAGGAGTTGTCACTGACACCTGAATAGGGCTGTGCCCATCCTCACACAAAGCTGTCTCCACTCCCCTGTAGTATGTCTGGAGGCTAGTCAGGGAAAGGCAGGGCCATGTGCACTACAAAGACTGTTCTTTGAAGTTTGCCTACGTCAAAGACAGAGACTGGTATAAGTCCTGGACCTGTGACACCATAGCTTCAGAACACTTCTGGAGTAAGAGGAAATTCTGCCAATAAGAAGAGCTGGAGAAGCTGTAGGGGTTGAATTGCCACTCTGCTTGTTACCATGTTGTCCTGGCCTACTGCTTGCTGCTTCTGCCATAGGCGGTGAAATGACTGGACTTTGCTTTCTGTATCCTGCTTCCAAGGTTCTCCAAGGTCTCAGGGCCATCAAAGACTTCTCATGCAGTACCAGAACTCCTCTGCTATGAGTTCTGACCCGATTAGTGGTGTAAATACCAGTTCTGGGCCCTTGGAGGTGGTTTTGCTGCTAAGAGAGAAGAAAATCCATGCACCAACCTTCAGCTCTGTTTTGTTTCTGGTGCAGTACTGCTTTGTGGATGAAAAACCAAAGCATTGCTGCAGTGCGGCCAGAGAATGATCTTCGCAGTGCCTGACGTGTAGCTGAAAGCTTGCCATGGCCCGAGTCCTGAGCCGCTTGTCTCCGACATCTGAGGCACCTGTTCTGACTCCAATGCAAGCCCTGATGCGTGACCGAAGAAATCGACGCATCACCTGCCACGTGGCTGGAAATTTGACGCAGTCCCTGTTTCACCGCCCCTGCATTGACCCAGTGCATCCGGATTTTTGATGTATCGCACCTGACCACCAAGCTCTTCATCGACATAGCATTGCAGTACGGACCCAAGGCCTGGTGTCCGGAAATCAAAGCTTCATCTCCCTTCGCAGTAAGGAATCTCTGCAACATTTCCACTGCCCTGCAGTGGGAACTGACACCTCCGTTTCCCTGGGACGAAGGAATTCACTTATCGCTTTTGGTTTCCGGCACCACTCCTCCCCAGCACCTTTTTTCTTCTCTGATTTTGACACATGAAAGGAACTTGGATTTTTGTCTTGCTTTACTTAGATAAAGATTGGTTCGTTTTCTAAACTGGTGGGGTGTTCAGTTGTAGTATTTCCACTGGTGTGGTGAGAGTGTGAAACAGGACCTGAAGGCAACAGCGAGGAGACTGTCTGTGGCGATACATGGATGGCACAGATTGGCCCTGTGTTTCTTAAACTTTTTACCTTCAAGACTTGTGTAGTGAACAACATTCTCAAGCTAGATGATCACATTTGAACTCGTGGACAACCTAAGGGAGGGGGGCTGCACTGTGTGACCTGGGGACCTGGATGATCCAAAAAAAAACTCTGCCAGAACATTTGGCGCTCCAAGAAGAACCAACACAACCACTGGTGAAACATGTCTATCACTTCATTTCAAGGCACCAATGAAGTGTAGATGCAGTGAGTGAAAAACAAGGAAGAGGGATGGTGGTCCTTCTGCTGACTGGAGAGGAAAGAGTACCCCATAAGGTGATTTGCAAAACAGATTGTAATGCTTGATGGACAAAGACTGCCATTCTTTCCTGCTCTGAATCCTGACACACTGTAGAGGGAAAGGATTAGCAGTGAGAGGCGAGTAGGCACCGAGATCCATAGTTGCATCTGTAGGCTTCCTGGCCAAGCTCATGAAAGAGGATGGGTGCAGACTGCAAGTTTTTTCACAAGTGGAGGCAGAAAGTGCCCTTCTGTAAGGTTTGTCCTCTGAGTGATTGGTGTTCTGATCATAAAATAGTGTTTTTGGCTTGGTTTTTGGCTTATAGCAAGAAAGGGCTGAGAGTGTCAGTGATTTTCTTCTGTTAGAAGGAGGACCAAGGCTTATCAATGGTTGGGTGGATATATGTTGATTCTATTTTCATACTGTTGTCTCTCTGCTTCATCCTTTATCACCCTTTCAGTCACTGTGATTTTTATTCCTGTACATTGATATGATTGTGATGGGTTTATGAAATACATAAGGTGGTTTTCTTCTTGAGGGTTCTTAATAAATGGGGTTTTGTCTAGTGGTAAAGCCACGGGGTGGGGTTGTTAACTTACATTGTACTCCATCTGTTTTTTGTTGAATGAATTGATTTAAACATACATCCTGCCAACTCGGGGCTACTGCTATTTGCAACAGTCTAGTAAGTCCTTTACAAGTAAAAGGGGGTTGACATATGGTTTTTACCATGATGCTCTAGCGGTCCTGGTAGGACAGCAGCTGCAGCATGTGCTACACCTGTTCAAAACAGGGCGCATCACAGCGGCTTTGCAGGCAATCCACCTAAATCACACCAACCCAGTGGCGGCTCCTCAAGGGAGTGCTGCGGGACGGTGGGGCGGGGGAGGGGCAGGGAGGGGGTAGTAAACTCCGGCATACGGCCGAACCGAGATAAATACATAAATAAATCAAAGGAATTGCATTGCGAGTGCTGCATCACCGATTGGGTTGCAGTGCGCGCAATGTAATTCGCTTTATTTATTTATGAATGTACTTAACTCGGTTCAGCCGTATGCCGGAGTTTACTACCCCCCGCCCTGCCCCTCCCCACCCCACCGACCCGCAGCACTCCCTCGAGGAGCTGCCACTGCACCAACCTCTAGGCTGGGGATGGGTTCTGGTAGGGGTGGTGCAAGCACACTGTTTTTACTTTCTCAGTGTTTCATCAGACACGTTCAGCCGCTTCTGCTCACATTGCTAGGATAGATAACTTCTTTTTAGCTCGTTGACAGTGGGATGCTAACATTTACTTGAAAGACTGTCTCTGCCCTCTAGCCCACTGAGCTGTTCAATGTCTACAGGTAAAAACTAGGTTGAAAGTCAGAAACATACATTTTATTTTGCATTTCACAAGAATGCCAAGAATCACTATGACACATGACACCTTTAGCCAATCCTGGCTTTTCAGCCAAGAGCATTTTGCATCATGGGGCTTATAATTTTGCTTCTAATCCTTTCTTTAGGGGTTCAAAACATCTCCATACAAATTTCTGCCTGTTAAAATGCCAGAACTGGGAAAAGCTGTCATACTTGACACTGAGTCCCTTGTCAGCCATCTTTCAAAAATTCTCAAAAGTTATCTAGTCCATTTTAAAACCTGCTTGTTTCATATAGAAAACCACAGGAAGCTGCTCACATATTTAATAAGGGTTTACTTTTTGATTTACATCATGCATTAAAAAAAAATTGGCAATAGAAATTGAATTGCCTTTTGTGTAGTGGAAAGCTATTTACAGATCTTACCAACACAGCAAAGGTACAACAGGAGCAGCAACTGTGTAAATTTCCTCAAAACAAAAAATAGGTAAATGACAGATGGCAGTAGCTGAAGGAAAATCACAAGACTCACACATAGAACAGGTACAACAGCGGTAGCTAACACACTAAAGAGGGAGTGAGAGGAGTTAAAGGACTGTTATACGCTTCACTGTTAACAGCCATAACAATGCTAGAAGTACAAAACTCCTGGAAGAACCAGCTAAACCTCTTGTGGAATACATTTATGAACTTGTAAAGGATAATGAACCTCTCACCCATGTAGGGAGATATATTTCATCAGTGGGTTCCACATCTAGTACGGAGAAGCATCTGTGAGTACTACTGTTCATTGTTTTTACAGTTTCCTAGTCATGAGTTTCTTGGTTTGGGTGAGGTATGTTCCTTATGTTGCCATTTATGATCTCTATTTCTTAATCTGTTAGAGTTAGTCCCAGGGGGTGCAGAGGTGGGGCCACACCACCGCGGCTACCCTGCTGGGACAATGACTGACTCACCCTAACTGTTGGTTGTGAAAATAGGCCATATTCATTGACAAAATACAAAGAAAATGATCATAAAAACTGGAATGTAGACATATTATTAACCATAAGAAATTATTGATGAACCACCTTGTCTAATGTGCAAAGTGATCAACATTATTTATACAGATTAAATTTGCCAGTCTGTCTCCGCACTCCTGCTCCATTTAACTAACTTGAGGACGAGAACCACCCAAGGCTATGAGAACTGATACGAGGAAAACACTTGCACCAGAGTGCCTGCAATAATGTCCCGATCGCCCTCCACAAATTGAAGAATCATGGGGTCTTACTTAGGAAGCAATAGGAGACTCCAAAGCTTGGTACTGTGCACTACCACACCCCGTACCACATTAGCCACACATGAGTTGGACGCGGAGCAAGAATGTGCAGAGACAATGAAATCTCCTCTAAAACTAGATACCTTTGGATGAAACCACTTAAAAACATTTGGCAGTTATTACTTTTTCCTCAACGCTTGGCAAACAATACTAGCCCCCAAGGCAACCCAGTCTCCACCACCATAAGGCAGGTGGGGATCCAAGAGTAGAAGTTCTGTGCGCTACAGCGATGTGGGGGGGGAACATTCGGCCACCATTTAAATATCCTAGAACTTCTGCAACTGCTGGAGGACCCGATGTTACTGCCACAGGTCTTCCCTGGTGTGATGCGTCTCCCTTTTGGGTTGGTGTCAGAAGTGCAACCTTACACTGAAAGGGGTACAGGCACAACTCCTCCATTTGCCAGGTCAGAATGTCGACCAAGTGGAGCATGTCACAGGCCCTGGGTACCCTAGGCCTAACTTCTCATCCCCTCCATGGTGGGGGTGAAGCTTGCTCAATGAGTGAGTCAAAAATTATTTTAACTGCCATTTTACTAGCACAAAATTGAAAACAGTAGGGTCAAGGAATTCACCCTGCTTCTCTTTTCTGTCAACATGTTTTGGCACTCAAATATTACTCCTACGGTGTATGGTGCCTTCCTTAGGAATATATATATCTCACTTCAAATGCAGCAGTTCCTGCTTCATATGGCATGTTATGTAAAGTATATTAAATACATTCTTAATTTTCTTTTATAAAATTGAGCAACAGCAGTGGCAACTTCCTTCTTCATAGAATAGCCACACCTTGGGTAGAAACGGTCTTAGATTCCCTGCTTCAGAGGACAGGTACAGCAAGGGCAGCAGCACAAATGTTCGCCATCTTAGGACTGGTCCATATTGGACAGCAGCAGTGCAATCTTTGCTTGCCGCACAGAACAGGCACATCATGGCAGTAGCCAAGCTAGCTTCCTTCTCTCACTGAACTGCAATATTCTATTCCCCATAGATCAGGTCTAGCTGGGCAAACTAGTACTAGCTTTCATTGCTCCCAGAACATGTATAGTTAAGGCATGAGGGACATGTAGGTGTTAGAACCGGCGGTCTCTAGTTGGCAGAGGTATACACTTCTGACAAATAGGGACCAACCAACTCTAGTCAGGGAAAGGGGATTACACACTCAGATAACCCCTGCTACCCCCTTGGTAGCTTGGCAGAGCAGACAGGCTTATCTCAGAGGCAGTGTGTTAAGCATTTATGACCACATACAGTAATAAAGTGAATACACTACAGATGGACACGACACAGAAGTTATTATAAAAATAGTATTTTTATATAAGGCTTAGCACAAGACCAAATAACGACAAAAATATACCACAGTCTTAATAAATACTCTTTGGAAGGAAAAATAATAGTTCAAGTAAGGTTTCTTCTTGGCAAATAGTTCTTTAGCAAAGTATTCTTCTGAGCACAGTTCTTTGGCAACAATGTAACCCCCACAGGAGTCACACGACGTTGAGTCTACAAGATTCCCAAGGTTCGGCGTCGACCGCGAGGAGCGCTACGTCGAGCCTGGAGTTGCAACAGACCCCACAAGTACAGTACCTTGAGAAACGAAGAAAACGATGATCCACGGCGTCGAGATGTCGGCGTCGGGGTCGGCGTCGATCGTGCCTCGGAGTCGGGTCAATCCGCAGCGGCGTCGAGGGATGTCGGGCCAGAGCAGCGCTCACGGCGTCGAGAAGGGCGTCGAGTCGATGCGATCAGCAGCGGCGTCAGGACGGGGTCGCTTGGAGGTAGAGCCGATACTCACTCCTCACTGGCGTCGATACCGGCGTCGAGACGGGGTCACTTGGAGCCGGGGCCGATACCCACTGCTCACTGGCGTTGCTGCTGGCGTCGAGACTGCAGATTTTCCCTCGTGTACTGGAAACAACACTTTCCAGCAATTCAGCAATTCAGTAGATGGTGAAGTCCTTTGGCCCTGTGACTTCAGCAGGAGACTGGCACTCTTCCAGCCCTTGGAGATTTCATAGCAAGTGTTCAGAGAGTACACACCAAGTTCCTCTCTCCTTGTTCCTTGGCAAAAATAAAGAAGCAGCTTTCAGGTTCCTCCACAGCAAAACAGCACTCTGGCAGAAAGGGGAGGCAAGTCCTTAGATCAGCAGGCTTCTTGTCCTTGGTACAGGTTTCCTTGTCAGAAGTGATCTGAGTTCTTGGTTCAGGGGTCCTTCTCTTATACCCCTTTTTCCCTTTGTTCCCTTTGTCCAAGCAGGGAGATTCCCACCATCTCAGGTTTTGTTGTGGGTGTTGCCAGGCAGAGGCACCTGGCCCATTCACTGAGCAGGGCAGAGTCCTCAGCCGCCCAGCAGGAGGCGGAGCCAGTATTGTCACTGGCAGGAGCAGGGCTATCAGTCGCCCAGCAGGAGGCGGAGCCAGTATTGTGTCAGGCAGGGCAGGCGACTCTTCCCTCACTCTATGTGTAAACGCCCCATTCACCCCACACTGACTCATTCAGACCTCTGGAGCCACCCAGCCCCTGACACACACACCAAACCAGCAGAGACCGGTAGATAGTTGGACAAGAAAATAGCCACTTTCTAAAAGTGCTATTTTCAAACATAGAATTTAAAAACCATCCATCCTAAAGGGTGTGTTATTAAATTCTGAGTTCAGGGATACTAAACTCGACTTGCTACCATGCTCCCTGAGTCAGATAGATTATAATGGAGTTAATAATCCGTCTGCCCAGTCTGGCCTATTGGAGGCAGGTAGCCCTTCAATAGTGAAAAACGAAAATGGTTGTAATTCACTATTAGGTCATGCCACACACATCAGGGCATGACCTACCTTTTACCAACAATGCACCCTGCCCTAGGGCCTACCATAGAGGTGTCTGAAATGTGGCAAAGTGAAGGTTTAGAGACTGGCAAGTAGGTTTCCTTGCCAAGTCGACATGGCAGTCAGGGACTGCACGCAGGCGCTGCGGTGGCAGGCCTGAGACACATTTTACACGCTGCTTCTGTGGGTGGCACAACCAGTGCTGCGAGCCCACCAGCAGCAGTTAACTTACACGCCCTTGGCACACGCAGTGCACTAGACTAGGGTCTGAACAGTAAGTCAACCAAGCCAATCATGGTAACACCAATCAATGTAACAATTTAACATAGGGAGCACTTGCACTGTGGCACTGATCAGCAGTGGCACAGTGCCCAAAGCAATAATCCAGCAAAAACATCGTAAACAGAGGAGGCAAACAGAAAAAAATGGAGGAGAGACTCATGCCAATGATGCCAGGTCTAACACGTGTCCCCTCCAGCTGAAATGTGGGGAGAACTACCCATCACCCAGGGAGTCCTCATCACTAAGGCGGAAAAATCTGGACAGACCATCAGCATTGGCGTGATCTGTATCAGGGCGGTGTTCCACCGTAAAGTCCATCCCCTGTAGGGAAATGGACCACCTCAACAGTTTTGGGTTCTCACCCCTCATCTGCATTAACCATCTGAGGGGCCTGTGGTCTGTCTGAACCCGGAAGTGAGTCCCAAACAGGTAGGGTCTTAGCTTCTTCAGCGCCCAGACCACAGCAAATGCCTCACGCTCTATCGCACTCCACCTTTGTTCCCTGGGAAGTAACCTCCGGCTGATGAAGGCTACAGGTAAGTCTCGGCCCTCCTCATTCATCTGTGCTAGAACAGCCCCCACACCATGCTCTGAAGCGTCTGTCTGGACAATGAATTCTTTTGAAAAGTCGGGTGCCTGGAGGACCGGTGCTGTACACATTGCGGTTTTCAGGGTGTCAAAGGCGTTCTGACAGGCGTCAGTCCAGATCACAAGTCTCGGCTGCTTCCTGGAAGTCAGCGAGGTCAAGGGGTGCACAATGTTGCCATACCCCTTGACAAACCTCCTGTAGTAACCCGTGAGACCCAAGAAGGCTCTCACCTGAGTCTGGGTTTGGGCGGTTCCCAAGCCAGGATGGTATCTATCTTGGGTTGCAGGGGGGCCACCTTGCCGCTCCCTACTTGGTGCCCCAAGTACACCACTGAACCCTGCCCAATCTGGCACTTACTAGCCTTGATTGTGAGGCCTGCTCTGCGCAGGGCCAACAACACTTCCTGGAGGTGGCGCAAGTGTTCCTCCCAGCTGGCGCTGAACACTGCTATATCGTCTAGGTAGGCGGCGCTGAAATCTTCCAGCCCGGCCAATACCTGGTTAACCAACCTCTGGAATGTGGCAGGGGCATTCTTCATCCCAAAGGGCATCACACGGAACTGGTAGTGCCCATCTGGTGTGGAGAATGCAGACCTCTCTTTTGCCCCATCAGTCAAGGCGATCTGCCAGTACCCAGACGTTAGATCAAACGTACTAAGGTACCGGGCAGCCCCCAACCGATCGATGAGCTCATCAGCTCTGGGGATGGGGTGCGCGTCAGTCTTGGTGACCGAATTGAGTCCTCGGTAATCCACACAGAACCGAAGTTCTGGTGAAGCACCAGGCGCTGCAGCCTTTGGGACCAAGACCACTGGGCTGGCCCAAGGACTGCTAGAGGACTCAACCACCCCTAAGGCAAACATCTTGGAGACCTCCTCCTTGATGTATGCTCTGACCTTGTCAGTCACCCTGTAGGCCTTGTGCTTCACAGGAGTGCTGTCCCCGGTGTCCACATCATGGACACACCACTGAGTGACACCAGGGATTAAGGAGAACAGATCAGGGAATTGTACCAACAGGTGGCGACAATCTTGCTGCTGCTCAGGGGTCAGTGTGTCAGAGAGGACAACACCATCCACTGACCCATCTTTTTCTTTTGCACACAGGAGGTCAGGAAGAGGCTCACTCTCCTCCTCCATCCCAGCATCTGTGGCCAGGAGCATGCCCACTTCGGACCTTTCTAAGTGGGGCTTTAACCGGTTGACATGCAGGACCCTTAAGGGGTTCCTGGGAGATTTCAAGTCCACCAAGTAGGTGACATCGCTCTTCTTCTCCACAACCTCAAATGGTCCAGTCCACCTGTCCTTGAGCGCACAAGGTTCCACAGGGGCCATGACCCAAACTTTCTGACCAGGTTGAAGCTCAACCAGAGTGGCATTCTGATCGTACCACCGCTTCATCTCTTCCTGGCTGGCCTCCAGATTTGCCTGAGCAAGATCTCTGAAGCGCCGAGTCTGGTTCCTAAAGGCCAGCATGTAACTATATACATCCTGGGGAGGTTTCCTGGGAGATTGCTCCCAGCCTTCTTTGACCAGACTCAAAGGTCCTCTTACCGGGTGACCATACAAAAGCTCAAAGGGGCTGAACCCTAGAGACTTCTGTGGCACCTCACGGTAAGCAAACAGCAGGCATGGCAAGAGGACGTCCCATTTACGCCTCATTGGTTCTTCAAGACCCATGATCATGCCTTTTAGGGTCCGGTTGAATCTCTCAACCAGCCCATTACCTTGAGGGTGGTAAGGAGTGGTAATCTTGTAGGTTACCCCACACTCCTTCCACAGAGACTTCATATAATTCGAAATGAAGTTGGTGCCCCGGTCTGACACCACCTCTCTGGGGAACCCCATGCGGGAGAAAACACCCATCAGTGCTCGTCCCACCACGGGGGCCGTCACTGTTCGGAGAGGGATGGCTTCCGGGTACCGGGTGGCATGGTCCACCAAGACCAGGATAAACCTGTTGCCCATGGCTGTCTTGGGGTCCAGTGGCCCCACAATGTCAATTCCCACTCGCTCAAAGGGGGTACTGACGACGGGAAAAGGTTGGAGGGGAGCCTTCTGCTTCCGCCCACTTTTCCCACTTGCCTGGCAAGTCTGACAGGTCCTACAATGGATATCTGAATCCCTTCTCATCTGAGGCCAATAAAAATGGGTGACAAGCCTGTCATAGGTCTTGTCCTGCCCCAGATGTCCAGCTAACGGAACGTCATGAGCCAATCCCAGTAGTAAGGCTCTGAAGCGCTGGGGTACCACCAGCACACGGGCTGACCCAGGTTCAGCAGCCTTAGGCTCGCTATACAGGAGGTCGTTCTCCCAGTAGACCCAATGTGATCCTGACTGATCACCTGTCGTTTGGGCTGAGGCCTGCTGCCTCATACCCACAAGAGAAGGGCACACTTTCTGCTCAGCACAAAATTCCTCCCTGGAGGGACCACCATCCTGCTGCCAATGGGTCAGCTCGGGCAGGTCTCCCAGTTCGGCCACTTGTTCTCCTGTCGGTTCCAGGGCATCCCCCTCAGGGTCTGCTCCCTCCTGGACCGCGGGAACGATGGGGGACGGTTTCCCGCGCCCCCTGCCTCTTCTCTTCACGGTTGGGACCTGGGCCATACTTTCAGGCTCCGGGCCCCCATCAACACCCTTACTAACTGACATGGACCGGGTGGTCGCACACACCCACTCAGGCAGACCCAACATTTCCAGATGCGCTTTTCTCTCCACCTTAGCCCAAGGGGAGTCCTCCAAATCATTGCCCAAGAGACAATCAACAGGCATGGCGGGCCTCACAGCAACCTGAAGAGTACCTGAGACCCCCCCACCACTCAAAAGGAACTTGAGCTACCTCACACTGACTCTGTGAGTTGTCAGCAGCTACAACGGGGTAGAATGCATGCGGGACCACCTGCTCTCTGGACACCAAGTGACACTTGACAGCTGTCACACTCGCTCCGGTGTCTCTGAGAGCTTCCACCCTATGGCCATTAATGGTCACCCACTGCCTATATTTCTTAGTGTTACTAGGCAGAGGGGTTGGAGGGACCATTTCCACGTCTCCTAAAGAGACCAGGGACATTTCTGCGGGACCCCACCCACCGGGGGCACCCATCTCATCCCCTCCCAGGGCTACACTCGCTACCTGACGAGGGGGTGCACGCGGCGGTGCATTCGAATCCTTCATGGGACACTGGGGATCATAATAACGGTGTCCCACCTGCTTACAGGCATAGCAGGTCATGGGGCCCCTGTGAACAGGTTTACCTGTCGGGGCCTCTGGCTTCTTTACAGGGGGAGGCTGGGAACCCTTCCCTTGGTTCCCTTGGGGACTACTTTGGGGCCCTTTCTGAAACTCCCTCTGTTTACCCCTGTCCCCCCCACTCTTCTGCTGGGGACCCTGCCCACCTTTGGCTGAGTCTCCCACTGGACCCTTGTGGACCCTGGTACTGACCCAGCGGTCCGCCTCCTCAGCAAGTTTTCTAGGGTTAGATATCTTGCTATCAACAAGGTGCTGGCGTAGCTCTGGAAAACAGTTATTAGACAAGTGCTCCCAAGCAAACAAATCATAAAGAGCATCATAACTATCAACCTTGCTACCCTTTATCCAACCATCCATGGTTCTGCAGAAAAAAGACACATATTCAACCCACGTAGTACCAGGCAACTTCTTACATTCTCTAAAGGTTTGTCTGTACTTTTCTGGAGTTAAGCCATATCTCAGCATTAAAGCATCTTTCATATGAGTATAAGACATCCTATCCTCAGCAGGAAGGCTCAACAAGGTATCTCTCCCCTCGTTTGTAAAGCGGCTCCACAACCCCGTTCCCCAATCCTTCTCAGGGACCCGGTGGGCCAATAATGCTAACTCATATGCTTTAAACCATTGGCTAATATCTTCATTCTTACTGTAATCCTTGATCACATCTTTAGGAAAATAAAACCTACTTTCTGCAGGCACGGATGGAGTGCTGCCACCAGAGGGATTCAACTCTAAACTCTTAGTTTTAAGCTCCATCTCCCTCACCATCTTCTCACGTTCAAACGCTAATTTCTCTCTCTCAAAATCTAATCTTTTGCTCTCCATTTCAGCTTCTCTCTTGCTTCTTGCATTCTCTAATTCCAACTGCCCTCCTAATTTAAGTTTTGCCATTTCCAACTTGTACCCCCTCTCCTTCTCCCTGTCTTCTAATTCTTCGGGGGAAAGGCTCCTAGAGGACGCACTACTGCCTGGAGATGACACTGGCCCACCTGTGGGCTCTTCCTCTTCCTCTTCTTCTTCCTCTTCCGGTACCACCACCGGATCAGAGGGATTTCTGGCCTCTAACCAGGCCTTCAGCGCTTTGAGGAAGCCCTCTTTCTTTGAGACACCTGTGGTAGGAACTTTAAACTGCTTGCAAAATCCTTTTAGATCTTTTAGCGTGTAGGAATCTATCTTCTCCTTATCGAATTCCCCCACAACATTCTCCACAGGTGTAGCAGCTCCGGCATTCTCCATGGTCAAAACTGGCAGTGTTTAAAAAAATAAGCTCCAGGAAAGCAGAGAACAAAAATAGAATATCCTACCAAAAACAGATTGTGGCTGCGTTATGGTCTGCTTTCACTATGTAGCGTACACTAATCACTGCACATGAGTCATAAATGCAAAGTTCAAATCCTCACCGCTGACCACCAATGTTAGAACCGGCGGTCTCTAGTTGGCAGAGGTATACACTTCTGACAAATAGGGACCAACCAACTCTAGTCAGGGAAAGGGGATTACACACTCAGATAACCCCTGCTACCCCCTTGGTAGCTTGGCAGAGCAGACAGGCTTATCTCAGAGGCAGTGTGTTAAGCATTTATGACCACATACAGTAATAAAGTGAATACACTACAGATGGACACGACACAGAAGTTATTATAAAAATAGTATTTTTATATAAGGCTTAGCACAAGACCAAATAACGACAAAAATATACCACAGTCTTAATAAATACTCTTTGGAAGGAAAAATAATAGTTCAAGTAAGGTTTCTTCTTGGCAAATAGTTATTTAGCAAAGTATTCTTCTGAGCACAGTTCTTTGGCAACAATGTAACCCCCACAGGAGTCACACGACGTTGAGTCTACAAGATTCCCAAGGTTCGGCGTCGACCGCGAGGAGCGCTACGTCGAGCCTGGAGTTGCAACAGACCCCACAAGTACAGTACCTTGAGAAACGAAGAAAACGATGATCCACGGCGTCGAGATGTCGGCGTCGGGGTCGGCGTCGATCGTGCCTCGGAGTCGGGTCAATCCGCAGCGGCGTCGAGGGATGTCGGGCCGGAGCAGCGCTCACGGCGTCGAGAAGGGCGTCGAGTCGATGCGATCTGCAGCGGCGTCAGGACGGGGTCGCTTGGAGGTAGAGCCGATACTCACTCCTCACTGGCGTCGATACCGGCGTCGAGACGGGGTCACTTGGAGCCGGGGCCGATACCCACTGCTCACTGGCGTTGCTGCTGGCGTCGAGACTGCAGATTTTCCCTCGTGTACTGGAAACAACACTTTCCAGCAATTCAGCAATTCAGTAGATGGTGAAGTCCTTTGGCCCTGTGACTTCAGCAGGAGACTGGCACTCTTCCAGCCCTTGGAAATTTCCTAGCAAGTGTTCAGAGAGTACACACCAAGTTCCTCTCTCCTTGTTCCTTGGCAAAAATAAAGAAGCAGCTTTCAGGTTCCTCCACAGCAAAACAGCACTCTGGCAGAAAGGGGAGGCAAGTCCTTAGATCAGCAGGCTTCTTGTCCTTGGTACAGGTTTCCTTGTCAGAAGTGATCTGAGTTCTTGGTTCAGGGGTCCTTCTCTTATACCCCTTTTTCCCTTTGTTCCCTTTGTCCAAGCAGGGAGATTCCCACCATCTCAGGTTTTGTTGTGGGTGTTGCCAGGCAGAGGCACCTGGCCCATTCACTGAGCAGGGCAGAGTCCTCAGCCGCCCAGCAGGAGGCGGAGCCAGTATTGTCACTGGCAGGAGCAGGGCTATCAGTCGCCCAGCAGGAGGCGGAGCCAGTATTGTGTCAGGCAGGGCAGGCGACTCTTCCCTCACTCTATGTGTAAACGCCCCATTCACCCCACACTGACTCATTCAGACCTCTGGAGCCACCCAGCCCCTGACACACACACCAAACCAGCAGAGACCGGTAGATAGTTGGACAAGAAAATAGCCACTTTCTAAAAGTGCTATTTTCAAACATAGAATTTAAAAACCATCCATCCTAAAGGGTGTGTTATTAAATTCTGAGTTCAGGGATACTAAACTCGACTTGCTACCATGCTCCCTGAGTCAGATAGATTATAATGGAGTTAATAATCCGTCTGCCCAGTCTGGCCTATTGGAGGCAGGTAGCCCTTCAATAGTGAAAAACGAAAATGGTTGTAATTCACTATTAGGTCATGCCACACACATCAGGGCATGACCTACCTTTTACCAACAATGCACCCTGCCCTAGGGCCTACCATAGAGGTGTCTGAAATGTGGCAAAGTGAAGGTTTAGAGACTGGCAAGTAGGTTTCCTTGCCAAGTCGACATGGCAGTCAGGGACTGCACGCAGGCGCTGCGGTGGCAGGCCTGAGACACATTTTACACGCTGCTTCTGTGGGTGGCACAACCAGTGCTGCGAGCCCACCAGCAGCAGTTAACTTACACGCCCTTGGCACAAGCAGTGCACTAGACTAGGGTCTGAACAGTAAGTCAACCAAGCCAATCATGGTAACACCAATCAATGTAACAATTTAACATAGGGAGCACTTGCACTGTGGCACTGATCAGCAGTGGCACAGTGCCCAAAGCAATAATCCAGCAAAAACATCGTAAACAGAGGAGGCAAACCGAAAAAAATGGAGGAGAGACTCATGCCAATGATGCCAGGTCTAACAGTAGGTTACAGACATATAACTGCAGAGGGATTGGCAGTGACTGTGAGGAATGGATAGTGGATGAGTGAGTGAATATGGGAGTTATTACATCATTCTCACTTAGGTGATATTCCACGTCAGCAGGGTTTCATTTGTACAACAATAAGTGGCAGGCCTGAAGTTTTGCTCAGAAGCCTGCAGCTGACGCTATAAAGATGAGTGTTGATTACCAAATGTGTGCAATCTTGAATCCCCCAACATTTTTTAAACTCAACATTTAATGCATTTTCTGAAAAATCATGCGAACTTCACATATACAATAGGTGTTGATACAATATGTATAACCTTCATCAGAGATTATTACTGCATGAATAATGAGCAAGGAACAGGCTACTCTCCCTCACCCCCAATTTGATTCCAAAGTAGAGGATACATGTTAGCTAAAGTCACAGTCAGAAAACAATGAGAGGAAAAACAATTGGCGAACAAAAACCATCAGTTCCATTGACAATGGACCGGGTGATATTAAAGTGGTTATATGCAACTGAACAAGTAGGACATCAGAGAAGTGTCTAAAGGCCTGTTCCAGCCAGTGAGGTGGGGAACAAAGCAGAGAGAAAAAGAGAGAAGGCAGGGATGAGGAGGAGGGGTTCAGGCCTGTGTTGCGGAACAGATTATGGTTGAGTATTAGTAGAGTGTTTGAGTAGCACTCTGCATACCTTCAGAGGAGAGCTACACACAAAGAGCCTAATTACCAGTCTGGCAGTCCGATGACCACCAGACTTGCTGGGGTGTGGAAGTGGCAGTCCAGCCAGTGCCACACCGGCAATCCGGCCGCCCCATTACAAGTTGGGTGATTGGAGCGCCATTGCACCACCGCAGCAGCCAGGGTACTGCTGTTCCCTGATGGTGATGCAGTAGTTAGGGGATAGGTAACATGCTGGTGGTGCCGCTGCTGCACCGCCATGCATATTACGAGTTTCAGGACCGCCAGCGGTGTTATGGAGGTCTTTCCTCCATGAAAAAGTTGAGGTCCTGAAACAAAGGGGGCTCTACAAGGCCCCCTGTTGCCCATGTGCATGAGGATGCATGCAGGGGGGCACCACATGTGCTCCCCTTTGTGCATGCACCCCAGTTTCTGCATGGCATGGACTTTACAGTCCATGCCATTGAGGAACTGTATTTGGTGTTCCCATTGCTGTGCCCATTTTCAAAGGCACCACTGCGGGACTGCTAAAAACGGCCTGCCTGACACAAGGAAACTTGTAATCGGACAGGCAGTGGAACCAAGGGTTTGGCGGTGCGGGAGCGGGCTGACAGCGTGGCGGTCCACTCTCGCACCACGAAACTCGTAATCGGGCCCCAAGACAATTCTGAGAGCTTGAGAAGGCCAGGGGTTTGCATCAACTGCTTGGGAAGGTTACTGGAGCAGCATGTCATCCCTAGGTCTCTCCTTCTGGGTCAGTACCAAATCAGCCCATTCTCCTGCATTTGAGTGCTTTGGCAGCCCTCTGATCTCTTCCTTGTGCAGTGATTAACTCTCTGTCTCAGCCCACATGAGGGTGGCCTGATGCCAGACGTCGATTGTCGGAGGTGCTATAACCTTCCATCTCACAGAGATGTTGCCCTTGGTGATGAGTAATGCTAGATCAAGAAAATGGGCAGCAAGTGTGTCCTTTCTGGACTGTTTATAAAGCTTGAGGGCAAACACCTCCCAGCTGTTCAGGTTAGCATTGCCATTTATGGCTGTCAACTTGACCAGACCACGGAGCAGTAGACCACTAAAGATGGGCAAATCCACATCATGTGCGGGAACAGGAGGTTGTGGCAGAGGCGGAGAGTTTATTAATTTTATCAGGAGTTAAGTAGACCCTGTGTAAAATGTTAAACTGTGTGTATTTAAACTTTGTGTTTCACAAGGTGGCATGTGGGTATATTTTCACCTTCTCCCATTCTATGACGTTTTGGGCTCTGCCTATTCAAATTCCCAAATCTCTTGCCAAGACTAGAGTGATATTTGCCTATGTAGCGGAAGGGGTCCTTATAAACAGCTAATTCTTTCTACCATTCTCATTACGTGTAGTGTTTGCACCAATGAGTGTGTCTCAGGCTCTGTGTCCGTAATGTGCCATTTAGCTCTAAGGAACTTAAACAAGGACTTCTTGATTCCACCTCATGCCTCTTTCATCCACCATCTGACACTCTAATCCAATTTCTAACATTTATTGCAAACAACTAGCGATGTCACTATTAGCCTGTGATAGGGAAATTAGAGACAGGTTTTTACACTTGCATTGTACGCTTGCCTGCATTACAATATAATCAGTGACTCGAGATAACAGAAATAGGAGTTAAAGATAAATATTATTCCATCCAAAACATGACAGATATCCCGTCTGCCTTAATATAAGTGCATTTTGTGCTATGGCATTTATAGCAAAGCGAATGGAACAAATGCCATGTTTGTGATGGAGTACCCGTCCACCAAACTCTAAATCATGCCTTATGCTTGCATTTGTGTTGTGATCTTAATACATCCAACCTCATGGTCAAGAATGCAGTGTAAACCCAAGTACATTAGTTCTCCACAGAATTATTCTCCTACTGGGCAAATACCCTCACGAAATGTACTACGTGGTCTCTGGGTCAAGCTACCAGTTTTATGAGCACAGAAAGCTAAGACATAGATGTGGTTGTCAGCTACACGTTTCTTTTGGAATGCATGATTATATAGCTAGCCCAGAACTGACTACATGACAATCTCAGAAACTGGCTATCACTCTGTATTACAGTCTATTAGCTCCCTGTGCCATCGAACTCAAGTTGCACAGCACTGATGAATCCAAGCAAGGCAGAAACTGGTCTAGGGTGACATGGCCTAGCAGATTAGGCTGCACTGCTTCCATTGGAGCAGGCCCTTAGCTGGTTTCCTTAAGGCTCGATCCTGTCTGTATTTTCGCTCTGAGCAAAAAACGATGGATTGGAATGTGACCCAGAATATTTACCAGAGGCTGAGATTAATTCAAGCATTCGCCTTTGTTTGTGTTTTTTAATGTGTGGTGATTGTCTATGGCACAACTTATTTTATAGAGCAAGTACCCTGTTCGTCCTTGAAACTGTACTCTGAGATTGGTCCTTGGGTGCTTTTAAAATAATGTAGATTCTCGCAAGTGCCACCTGATGTGCTATTGATTACAGAGGTGATCATCTGTGAACTGCTTCGAGTCATTTCCCACGCAAAGCTCCAAACATATATACCCAGCACGTTTGCTTTTTTAATTTCACCTTTGTTCAAAAGGGTCAGGGAAATACTTAAGGCCCAGTCCTCTCTTCTCTACCCCGTGCTCGGCTGCTGCACACTTCAGTGCTCTGGGCCCGCGAGAGTTGGAAAGGTACCACCCTAATTCACGGTTTTTGGTTTTATAATCCTAAAATGGCTTTAAATTCCCTGTAGTTGTTTGAGTTGCGAAGAAGTGATTTAGCGCCGCCGTGGAATACAATTGATGAAAACTGCTGATGTAAGGAGCTGAAAGGCCTGATAATAGCAATTAATGATCGGGAAATCTGCGACTCTCTTATGAGTCTTTAAAGCCCTGCCGAAGAAGGGAAGAGGATTAAAATGCCTATTGATTGGCTCGTGGATAAAAGGTAAGCTTTAAAAGCAAAGCATGCACCAATATATATGACATTAATTAAATTATTCTCCATGGTCTGAATGCAGAATCACTGAAAAAAGCTACTGGCTTGTGCTCCTGCCCTGGTCCCAGGCTGGAGGCCTGTTACTGCTCGTCTAATAAGGCCTGTTCTTGGGATTGCTATGGGCAGTAATTAGAAGTCCTATCATGCTGCTTGCAAACCCACTCAACTGCTTTGGCACTTAATCAGTCTGACTGCTGAATGGTTTAAAGTAAGCCTGTCTCAGTGTACGTGCCGTTTGTCAACATCTGATATTGTACAGGCTGAGGTTTCGAATAAAGGTTCTATAAAAATGTAAACTTGTATCATCACAAGCTTCAAAGGTGATGTCACTTCTTGTGATCTCATTTGTGTAAAAGTGAGTTTTTTGTGTTCCTTGTGATGTAATTGCTTCAAACCGTGCTTTATACATCTCTGGAGCTGCATGAACTTATTACGTTTCTTCAGCAAAGCCTTGTATTTATTCAGTCATGTTATTCCACAATTGTGCACATCACCCCAGAGAAAGAACTTAGGGCCTGATTACGACTTTGGCGCAGTTGCGCCGGCTCTCCGCCGGCACGGCTGCGCCAAAGCCGCGCAACAACCGCCAACCTGATTACGAGTTCCACTCGTGCAGGCAGACAATCCTTTTGCCTTTCCCATGGTGGTGCCAGAAAAATAGGCACGGCAATGGGAACGGCAAAAATGTTACAGCCCAGCATGACCAGTGATCTCCATGCCGTGCTGGAGCTGGGGGTGCACTCAGACAGGGGGACCCATGATGTGACCCCCTGAATGCATCCCCATGGCGGCGCGGGGGCATGGGGGCCCTATAAGGCCCCCTTTCTTCCTCCACCACCAGCCTTTCCATGGCGAGGATCCCGCCATGAAATCGCTGGCAGTGGAGGAACTCGAAATACGCTCAGCGGGTGCAGCGCCCCTCAGCACATGACACTGGGCCTCGCTGCGCCAGCGCAAGGGAACGGCGGTTACCTGGCGCAGGCGGCGGTCCACCACTGGTACGGTTTTGAAAGTCGTAATCTGGCAGATGGTGGACTGCCACTGCTGCGTCACAGCGAGTGCAGCGAAGACCGCCGCACTCTTAATCAGCCCCTTAGCTTTTCCCGTTTTTTGCCTTGCATTAAGTAGGGGTGTCTGAAATTTGCATACTTTGATTTCATGTAATAATGCAAAATTTAGGAAAATTATGTGAATTTGCACGTTTACCAGAAATGCATGTCCATATTTTAGTATGTAATGCATCCTCAAATCAAATTTTGATACAAGGAGACCTACTTCCTGCTTAAAAGAAAAATGACAAACACAACTGTCGCAAAAAATAGCCTTTTCCTTTCTAGTTGTTTGCATTGTTCTCTTGCTATATTTTGCAGCGAACAGCGGTATAATTATGCAACGTTGTGTAATGGTCTAATTTCAGGAATTTTGCGCAGCAAATGTAATTCGAAATTACACCAACTACGTTGGTGTAATTTTCATTTCCCTCAGGCCTAGAATCAAGCCTTTATTCACGTACTTAATTATGGATATCTCTAGTGCTTAATTTGTGCAAGTGGTTGCAGATAATGGACACCAACATTTATTTTTGGGAACCAAATCGTATTTTCATCACCAGACTTCGCCCCAGGGCGATAGAGCAGGGTCCTAGCTACGGAAGGTGGTGTGGGGGGGGGGGGGGGGCTGTGGTGGATCAGCTAGCCCATGTTGAGGTTTGCCCCTCCGCACCCAGATGACCCTGAAAGCCAGCTTTCGATGTTATGTGTAAGTGACGTGGCACAGTCTCGTTTATCTGAAGGTAGTGGTAGTTTCAGAAAGCATTTGAGAGTTGGGACACTAGAAAGAGGCCGATGTTAGGCATTATACACATAACAGAACATGTTTTACATCACTTGATGGCAGTGTCAGATAGTGTGGTTGATATGGTAGTGGTGTTTCCACTGCCACACCTTTTACCTTTCTGAACAGGGATAAAGAACACTGGTGAGCAGGGGGGAAGTTAATAAAACGTCTCAACAGGGCTGCTATAATAGTTGAAGAGACATTATGGTATTAGAGCTTCCAATGTGTCCTGTTATAATTTTAATGGGGCAAACTTGGGCATCTAAACATGTTTGCTATATTTCTAGTACAAGTAGCTGCACAGAGTCAGTAAAAAAAAAATCAGCACACCTCTTTCTTTTATGTCTGCAATACCTTTATTAGCACTTTTCAAAATAATCGCTATACTTGTAATAACACAGTACCAGCATTACTTGGCCATCACAGCTAAGAGGCCATATTTGAAGGGGCTTCCTTCTTGTCATCAAGATCCGGTCAGGTATTGCCAGCTTTATTTTGCATTGCCAAAATATTGTACTGCACTGTAGAATATCTACTCATTGTGCTCCCAAACCAGCAACTTTAATGATATATCTTCACAATATCTAATGACAAATTGACTGCCCCGGTCCAAACCCTACCAGCCTTACTGGGGTAATGTCCTCGCCAAAAATGTCCATATTTCAGTACCGGATTGTTCTTGTATTAGCCAACAGGGCAAACCGAAGATCATGTCTCGTACACTTTACATTTTGTTCACAGTCTCTCAGTTCTAGTGCATTGCAAAGAGCAATGGCTTGTTGTGAAATGTAGCTTAATGAGGTAACAGGCCTGCTGCAGGCATCTTCATTTAGTTATCATAACCCAGGTTGCTCTTTTGGTGGTGAGATAGTTGGGCAGGTTAAAGTGTCTTCTGCGGAGACACACAAGTGGCCGGACCGTAAGTCGTTTGATACTCACATGAAGCGACATGACAGAACCTGCCTACAAGAACATGCTGATGTTTCTGCTTTTGGAGCAGAATTTTGTGGGACCCTTCATCAAGGTAACTAAATGTCTAAAATGTGATCAACATTTGTATACACTTCTAAGATAGATGCAAGATACATGATTCACAATTTACCTATATTATGCACACATGGACATTTCTCTTAATGTTCCTGCTTGCATGTTGATTTCTTGTGTCCCTTCCAATGAAGCTTAAAGATGTAGGTATACTCTTGCACTATTTTGCATTCAAGATATACTCTCATTCATTGTTGGAGAGCTAATATCCCACCATGCTCTCCGTGCACTGTCCTACTCTACATAGCACCTTGTTCCTTCTCCCATCTGTATTAGATGGATTCACCTAGATGCAGTGAGTAGATTAGGAGATCTTTATTTGATGTGCAGAGGGAGACGAGAGCGGACTATTCCAAGCAGGAGTCAAGAGAGTAACTGCTTTGGAACAGAACACTTATCCAAGTAGAAACGCAGGTACATTCTTATGGAGACTGTACATTCTGAGAAATACTAGACTGAGAACATGTACTACACCATCCTTCCCCTGTTAAGAGCAGAAAGAGGTGTCAAACATCAGAACTGCAGGTTTCCAGGGTCTAGATACCTTTGTCTCTAATAATTCACTATATAACAACTCACTTCTTCACAGAGAGAAGCTCCTCTCCCATTTCCTAAAGATAATACCATGTTTTGGGAATCTCCAAATGAGCCAGCCCGACCTTACCCCTGCTGTGGTATGAAGGCTGTGTAGAGACAGATATTTGTTTAAGTTTGGCGATGAAGGTCTTTCCGTCTATGCATCTTTTTATTTGAATTCCTTTTCTGTTGGGGCTAATTTCCTTTCACTTACAGATGTTCCAGATATTCTGATGTGCATGTCTTTCCATATTTTTAGGATGAGACAGGACTGAAACTCTGTTTCATTAGCATAGAGTTTTTGCCGTTCTTTTCAACATGTGTAGATGTCTACCCGCGCTGATCATGATTGAAGTGTTATCAACTGAAATCTTTTGTGAACTATGAGAACCAATGGTTTGCTTAGCCATTTCAAACCTAGCCTCAATTGATGGTTAAGAAAGCAATCTCCCTGAATCTATTTATTCTCCATGGCTGATCATGATCTATGTCTTTTGACTGCTTGCTCTTCCCTCCACGCCATTTTTGGCAGGTCTGTGGAGTGTCACTTACCATGTTCTGTTTTCCTATTTTCTTTTATACTACTTTGCTCAGAGTGAGAGACAGTTATCATGAGTTCACCCCTTACATGCATATAGGCTACAGTTTGAATACTGTTATGCTTATTGGCTTCAGTGCTTGGGTGTGTTGCTTGGGTTTGAATTCCTTAGTGTAAATAGAAGACTAGAGGCGTTCGGCAGAGCAGGAACAGTTTTGTTTAGTTAAACAATTCAGCTGGGAGAACAGTTACAGGCATGTGGTCTGAGGACTGTCTCAATTTACATTGGTTTCGCGTTAGTCATTTATACATTTTTTATGTCAAGCCATAAACGCATCTGGAATCCCAAATATGGTTAGGAATGTTGGTTGCTGCCTTAGAGTCATAAATTAATGGCCAAACTTTACTACAGGTATGTCTCTACCTTGCAAGCACAGTGTGGCCAGTTGTGAATGTGTCCAGATGTCCAGCTTGGGGAGCACATGATCACTACTTGAGTTAGGTTCTGATTGGCTATGTGCTTCTAACTCATGTGGCATCTGACTTCATGTTTTTTTTAAGCGTGCGTCCCCCTCGGGACATGTGTGTTTTGTTGGGGGCAATCTCCCCTGACCATTGTGATGGTACCTCACCTATCTGTGGGATTGATCAAGAGTTTCCTGCCAGCATGTTTGCCTGCTAGCTATGCACCCTCCCACCTGTGACCCATCAATCACTGATCCTGGGCCTAGGTTGCAGGGCCTTCCTCACTACATACTTGTGTGTCGAGGTAGATGTCGAGTTTGGGACGGGGGATTTTATTAACCCCTTCCCCGCTCATGACGGAACCACTCCATCATGAGCCACGGGTGCCGTGTGCTCATGACGGAGCGGTTCCGTCATGCTGCGGCCGTTGGCCGCCGCTCTGCCCACGCGGCGCTAATTCCCCGCCTGTGCGGGCGATTAGCGCAGTGGGCGGAGTCGTGACGGAACCACTCCGTCATGAGCACAGCTCAACCGTGACTCATGACGGAGTGGCTCCGTCATGAGCACAGCGCCACCGCGCTGCCCCCAAACCCCCCCCAGCGCTGCGGCGGAATTCCTGCCGCAGCCAAGGGGTTAATAAGGATGATAGTTCGTTTTTGTTGACAAATGCAGCAATATCCATATTCACAGGTGTTTTTTATTTTCACATACTTGGCGAGGTTCTCCTCTGGATAAAGAGGTGGTGTATAACTGGATCAGGTTCACTACCTTTTCACTTTCCCTTTCTAGATCAGTAGATGATTTAGATAATCTACTGAGCACCTCTTCTGGATATTGCCCATAGTCACTGCAAGCTGATGCTGTAATTAGTGCTTTTTGAGAACAAACAATGACACTTAGTTGTATCTGCCCCTGTCATCCGCTAATACATTAAAAACCCATGTGGTTATGCGAAAAAGCTGCATTTGTCCATACCAGCAACGTTTTTGCAGTTTCATAAACAGATAAAGTATTAGGAATGCATGGTTCTCCCACCTCACTGGATGAATCATATATTAGGCTATTTTCTTTTAGGTATCGCAAAAGCCAAATATTTCAATAATTTATGAGCTTTTTGTCTCATCAAAATATGAAATTCCCATAACACCCCTCACACTGCATACTGGTGAGCAGAATGTTTTATTAGAAGGGCACGGGTTGAGCTTCTAAGGAGTGTTCTGCTGCAACACAGTTTCATAGTGGTTACTACATGCCATGCCCTTTCAAAATATTTCCCTTGTGTTTTATTTAATATGACATCAAAACACAGAAACCCTGGCCATTTACCAAGGTAGGGAACAAGAGGCGATGGGGTCTCTAGGGTGAGGGGGCCTCCAACCATACGCCATGCTCTATAAAGTCACCAGAGTAAACGTTTATTTATTCTTCTAATAGTAATTGTCTCTCTCAAACCTATCTATTAATACACAAAAAATTGTAACAGGATGTCCTCACACACCACCAGGTGTCATGCTTCATCATAGGAATCCACTCGCTCGTTAAAAACTCGGTTTGATGAAGAGTGTGCCTGCACTTTAAAGTAATGGAGGAGCTTCTCACTATTGAACCCTTGATACAAATATATAAAAACCAATATGATACATCAAAACAACCTTTTAATTTGAGAGCAATATCAATTAGTAGTAAAACGAGTGTGGAGACTAGGGGAGCCAGTACATACTGGTTCACTTAGGGGGGTGTCCTGTGCCCTCTATTGGCAGAGAAATAAAGTACAGTCAAGAATCAGCCAAGCCTGAATAGGGTGGTAGATCTGGGTGTAGCCTCAACTTGAACCTGGGCTTCTATTGAAATTCTCAAGGGCATATTATCAAGCCCATTATCGTCGCTTTAGCAGCAGTTTCCCGCCGCTAAAGCGGCGATAATGTTATCGCCTTCCTTGATAATATGGCCCTTGGTTTTGTAACTAAAGATCCAAAAAACAAGAGATATGAAATTACTATCTCCTAGTCAACTAAATGTAAGGGATATAGTACCACTCTACCTTTTCTGCAGGACAGTCACCCACAACAAGAACCTTCTGTTGCAAGGGTGAGTACTGGGGAGGTGATGGGGTGGAGATCCTCATTATATTAATTTTTTTAAAGACAACGTGAAGGAGAGATGCTGGAACTCCATGGAATTAGTCTTGAAAAGGGAGTCAATCCAAGAAAGCAAAGGACTCCTTCATTTCCAGGTTCAAGACCGCTCCCAAACACCAGCTGGTGCTACTGTTTGTTCTTCCTTGAAGGAATAAAATGGTTCAAGGGACGGAAGACCAGAAAAAAAACAAAAAAAGTATGTCAGTGGTCCTTCCCATTTATAAAAACACCATGAGCGTGGACTTCATTCGAGGACGTTACTGGCGGCTGGTAGAGCATTTTTCATAAATAAAAATTCATTTGTAGAAATAACGTGTAGCCCTCAAAATGAAAAGTCACCCATAAAAGGCAGGTGAGTGCACAAGGCTTTTATTGCTGCATACATTAAGTTAGAAAGACTTCTGAATGCATTTCCTTTTTTTCCGTTTTCTCTGACCTAGGTTTAGTAATGTCAGTCAGGAAAGATGCAAGACTTTCAGTGATACAAAAATGCTGATCTGAACAGGGACTAAAAGAGAATGTTAGATTTCTACCTTCCCATAGGCATAGTTTCATAGAATATAATAATGTATTAAATTATGTAGTTTAATTTCTGTAAAATGTTTCTTCATAAATAAATATTCGCAAGTTGGAATGTGTGAGAATTGTATGATTTCATCTGTGTGACGTAGAGGCCTAACCAATAACTGTTTTGTCTTGTTGTAGAAATGAAAAATGGGAACATAACCTGGACTTGCTCAATGTTAATATATTTTCGTTTTAGCACTGAATATTTGTAAACCTTTTGTTCTGAGCTGCTTAAACTACAGAAGCTATCCTGTTCGCATGATGACAACGCACATTGATCAGCTGATAAGACTGAAGAATGCAACATTTTACCTTAGTGGTCGATATCAAAATGACGCATATGCATTGTCACTGTCTGGTCATTGGCACTCCTGGCCTGTGTTTCAAGAGGACCTACTTTCTCTACTTGGGTGCAGCCTTAGCCCCTCCCAAGCAGCATAAAGTTGGAATGGGCATGCTAAACACCACCTTGCATTTATCTTGAGTCTCTTTGTCTGTGCACATGCTCTGAAAATGTTGGTATGTGCACTGGCTGAATAGAGTGGCACACAGTGCTTAATTTGAGCCGGTGGTTTCCAGTGCTCAGCACAAGCACTTAATTATCAACGCCAACAATTATGATCGTCTGGCACATGGTGGCGCTGTCTGTCTAATTTAGAGCTGAGCCGAACAACATTTGTTTTTTTAATTCTATATACATTAAAATGACATATCTGCCATCCAAGCCATCCTTATAGCTTTGGGGGGCCTTAATTAGTATGACTTGTCACACGTGTAAACACTATGATGGTCAGCGGTTGTCATTTGCAGAGCTGGCACGAGCATAGGCTGATGTAAGCTGCAGTGCAATTCCGGAGGAAGGCCCTGGCACTTTAAAAATAAAAAAAAGGTTTTTAATACAAATTAAGCAATGCAATGGCACCCCTATGCAAACCAGCAGATGCCACATTTGAATGCTTATTCCCTGGAAGGGCCATTCCTGCCCTGCCAATGTATATATTTTATTGCTCAAAGTGCTTTGGAGCTGCCATATATCTTCGCATTGTCACTACTATATGATGTAGATTACACAAAAACATTATACATTAATTTGAAGTGGCAGGTGCATTTTCTGGGTCCAGAAACTCATTTGTTCAGAGTGTTTCTGGTACTAAGTGCATAGCTAGAGACATCACTGAACTAACAGTGATATTTTACTTAAACAGACAGGGAGGACGATATTGATGTACAGTGAAAACACTGGCACCATTTGACCTTCGAGCACCAAATCTCAGAAGACAAGCCTGGCCATCAGAATCAAGAGCCCGAGTGAGCGGAACTTGCAGGCAGTGATATCTGTTTAAAAGCCTGCCTGGTACCGGGGTTGGATATTTTGCAGCCAAGCAAGCACAAAGCATAAGAGGCACTCAGTCCGCATCTTTGAATGAGAGAAGAGGTTCCCTAGGTGAAGTGTGTATTTATTTAAAAGGTTTCAAGTGCTTTTGTCTCCTGCCCAAGGGGACTCGAAACACTACACAATAAAAAATAGCACAGATAACAATATAAATAAAATATTAGGTTCCAGTACAATGTAAGAGCAACAGTTCGGATCAAAACAAACAACATGGAATAGCAATGTCTTACAACGGACACTGCAAGCACGCTGAACTCGGTAAACGCTAGGCATTCTGGTTGTTTGACGTGAGTGACAATCACGTTGGGTTAGAGTGGAAACAGAACCCTAGTCCCCCATCATAGCTGACAGCCTTGGGCTACACTACTTGTCATGTTTCCACTGGTTTGAGGAATGTGCATTACACAGTACGGCATTGCATAATGACATTAAGAATCACCCTATAAGGCAACAAACACAGTACTGCACATTAGGGGCCCCTACACCAATTTCTTGTAACCACTGGGGTGACAAAGGCCTCCAAGATGACAATATGTTGCTCTCCAGCATGAAAAGTGCACTTTAATGACATACCGGTGAAGATAAACCCAAATAACCAGGTAACTCTGAAACACAGCAGGTTTGGATCTATACATAACACCCAAATATACCATAATCGGGTTCAAGCACATGCTAAATCCACCCCATGGGAGAAGACACGGAACAATCAACCCAAACTGCTACAATGCCAGATCAATGGCAGATGCTTGACATACGAGAATCAGATCATTTAACATAACGTAAAATAACATAACATAACCTAACATAGGTGATTACGGAAGGTCACATACGTGTCCCTTACGTTTACAGACAAGATTGGAGAAGGTATCACTTTTTCTAAGACCACAAGCTGAGTGAAACTTTATTGGATGAATATGGTCACAATCAATCACCAATGGACCATTGTTTTTGAACTATATGATACATATCATGTGACAGTGGATAATGGCCAACCAACATATATTTAGGTGTCTATTTTCTGACATCTTTAACACTAAGTTTTTTTTTTTTGTATTTACTAATTTTATTGTGAGATGCAGTGTGCTGCCTTGCAATAAGTTTAAGCACAATCAACATTACCTAAAAATATTTCTCATCTCAAAAAAGCCGTGAGGAAGCAGAATGACAGTACATATTCAGATTAGGATAAGACCAAACAAATATAAAAGGGGGATATGAGCAACATCAACCATCCAACCCAGGCCTGGGTAGTCCAGACCTGAAAAGGCAGAGCAAGGAAGCGAATTTCCGGTACTTACAAAAGCAAATAAGGCCAGAGACTGGCCAAATTTTCACAGGCAGAGATTCCCAAAGTCTGGGTGCAGTAGTAGAGAAGGCGCAATGGGGTATGTGTAGTGTCCTGTACCTGGGCACCGTCAAAAACAGCGGTAAGTTGCTACCGATGCTTCCTACTCCACCAGACAACCAGAGGTTTGAGGTCATATAGGCAGGTTTTCCACATCTGAGTGAGCCTAGCCAGTAATGCCCGCCAATCTAACATATACAAAAATGTAACAAATGGAACTGTAAAAAAATAATGATGATGTGATCAAAGTACCCAACACCAACCCTGCAGCAGCATGATAGGTCTAAATAGTGAAAGATTATCAGCAGGAAGACTATAATGTCTCAGTGATCAGACAAAGACAGAGAAATTACACAAAGGTAGGTTCTTTATTTCGACTTTCGTTCTCCACACAGCGACCAAAGGGCCTGTCTGCTGACTCCCTCCAACCCTCGACTCAGGCTCCTGTGGACAGTCACATAAAGGTACATTGTCACATTTCAAAGCAGCTCCAGAATACCAAGCAACTCTACGCAGATCCACAAAGAGTGCATGTGTGTGAAGTGGTGTAACATTGGCCCCTTCAGCCCCCGCGGTGCGGGCAGATCCAGGGGGCCCCCTCCAGCACTGTGTGTGGGCAGAGGCCCCTGGTTGACAGCTCCTGACTGGGTCGGGGGGGCCTCCATGTACTTTGTAGCGGGGGCCTTCAAGTTTAATTACGCCACTGTACATGTGATCTAATCTAGAAATAAGCACAACTTGGACAGTTGAGTGAATGTCTGGGGTAGAAATTAAAGCCAATCCCCAAGCCGATCCCCAGGTCAATCACCAGGTCAGGCGTAGCAAGAAGAAATATCCTTATTTCTCCTCATTTTTTCCTCTTTCTATGTGTGCTGCATTCTGCAGCACATGTAGGAAAAGAAGGTGTCCCTTTATGCACCCAACAATCTTGCCTACAATGCAGGCACCCTTGCTGCATTATGCAAGGGTGCCTGCATTGTCGCTAGGCAGCTAAAAGAGCACTAGCACTAGGAAAGGACAAGAATGCGAGCCCAGCGACCTCAAAAATCATCATCCGATCTCCCTGCTCCCCTACCCTGCCAAAGTATTCTAGAAAGCCATCAACTAGCAGCTCATAAAATTCACCGAAAAAATCAACTAACTGGACACCTCACAATCAGGATTCTGTGCCAACCACAGCACCGTGACTGCACTGATTGCCACCAGAGACGACATCAGAACACTCCTTGACTGTGGAGAAACTGTTGAACTGATCCTCTTCAAACTCTCCTACAACACCCTCAGACTCTACAAAATAGGCATAAAGCAAGATGCCCTCAAGTGGATCACCTCCTTCCTTATAGGACTCACACAGAGCATCCGACTGTCTCCCTTCACCTCCGCACCCAAAGACATAATATGCGGTGTACCACAAGGATCATCCCTCAGCCCCACCCTGCTCAACTTCTGCATGACCCCCCTTGCAGACGTCATCAGATCCCATAGACTCAACATAATCTCCTATGCAGACGATACTCATCTGATTCACTCGCTCACCGAGGACCCCTCCAAAGCCCAAACCAACTTTCGCAACGCCAAGTCCAAGTCCAACATAGCCAAATGGGGAGAGACAACTGCCTCTAACTAAATTCTGACAAATTCACATCACTCACACTTTTGAGTAATTAACCCTTGGGCGTAAGTTTACTACTTTTTCGCCATTCACATAATAAGAGTGTAAATGTACTCCAAAAGTTTAACTTACACTTGGATTTCGTGCAGAACCAAAAAGTAGTAAACTTACTCAAAAGTGTAAATTGCTTAAAAAGTGGAAGTTACCTTTGGGAATCACGCACTATATGTCTGGATGCCTGCATCCTAAACATTTGGCATCCTATCTTTGTCCGAGGCATAGCACAAACAGCCTATCTAGAATAATTCTATCCTCCAACTTGAAACCAGGCCTCAGCAAACATAATGTAATGAACCAAAAGTGCTATTGTAAGCATTTGTTTTATTTTATGGAGTTTTATATAGCGTGAACTTGACCCAAAGGTATCGGGTATCAGAGCGCTTTACATAGCACCAGTTGAGTTACATGAGGACATATTCAGTTTTTTGTTAGGCACGGGGAGATTAAGTGATTTGCCCAGAATCACAGGATGTTCAGCGTCATTGCCGAAACTCGAACCCAGGGGCATATTAGCAAGGGCTTCATCGCCGCTTTAGCAGCACTTTTTGCCGCTAAAGATTTTTTTATCGCCCTATCAGTAAGTGCTAGCGACAGCTTTCAGGCGATAGCGACCAGTTTGGGGCCCGCTTTTCATGTCAGCGATATTTATCGCTAATGACATGCAAAGTGGGCGTATCCAAACTGTTAGCGACTGAAAGCAGTCGCTAACACAGCTATCGCTTATTACCAACGCAGCTGAGCGCGATTATCGCTGGTATTTAACACCTGCTGGAAACCTGACTTACCTGTATTCCTCAATGGGAGGTGGATCTTCAGGCTAAGTCCACCATGGTGTTAATGCATGAATATCGCTGGATTTCCAGCCATATTCAGGCATTTCGCCGCTATCGCTGGATATTTTAGCACAGTGGAGATAAACATTGCTAATAGCATGTTTTCTCTGCTAAAATATCCAGCGATAGGCAGCGATAATAAATATCGCATGTTCTTGCTAATATGCCCCCCAGTTCGCCAGATTCGAGGTCGACCGCCCTAGTCTTTAGGCCAACTCCTCTCCCCAAGCGCTCCATCACCCTAAAGTGTCTAATATGCTCTAAATAAAACTGCAGATTAATAAATAAAATTAATTCCCAACAGGAGACCAGGGCAAGTCACTGCGGTTCCTGTGTATTGGGACATTCAAGATCGAGTGCAGGTAAGGACACACCGTTCAAGGGACAAGTGGGGGTTCTAAACTAGCACCACACATATTAGGTGCAGCCTGGTAATAGAAGACAGGTAGCCACATCATGGTTGTCTGTGATTTGGTGTTATAAACTTCAGAGGTCCGCATCTTGCTAGCATCTAATCTGGAATAACAGGTTGCCAGTGAAGGCAGCCTCTATGGGGCCAGAACACCCAGTGGACTGGTTTATACAAAGCAGGACAAAGGAGCCATTTAAGGTACTATTATGGTTTCTTCGGAACTGGCGTATAGTGTTGTTGTGAATGGACACCCTGCTGAAGCTACCGGAAGATACAGCAGAGGTCGAAGAAGGAAGGCCCTGAATTTCCAGGGGCAGGCAGCACACTATCGGGCAGTACAGTGAGAGGTCACGGGACAGGCTGGGAGCAGTGCTGACTGACCTTTATTGTTTCCAGCATTTAATAAAACCCCTGGAGGTGCTCATGCCTCAGAGATGCTTTGTGTTCAGTTTAGGCTAACTGAGCCGCAGCCCGCAGATCCGATGGCTCCTGTACAGGCTGTCTGTCTCCAGAGTTTGTTTGATTTGTTTTACATAGTTTTAGAGCATGCACATGTCCATACAAGTCCCAGTCAGCAGGCATCGACTCCAGGGAACGCTCTTCTCCACTGTGCACTGTACAGCACCCTTTCCTACATGGAGGGAACAGCCACAGGATCTATTCCTATGGCTCGGTGTCTCCAAGCCTCAAAGGGGGCGTGAAGGTCTGGTTCTAGTATAATGCCTTCTCTCAGGTTATGCTGCAATGCTTCTCCTCGTGCCAAGATGAACAGAAAGCAAGGTTCCCCCTTCACAATCTATAACCCCATCCATAGCTAGCAGGGTGCAGCTTGGTTGTCACTCTCAGTGGCTTTCTTCACTGAGGGGAGTGGGTAGCATCATCTGATCAGCACCATTTGTACTTGGAGATCACAAACATCCCAAGTGTGGTTGAAATGTATCTGAACAGGTGCGGAAAAGGGCGACTTAGGCAGCCAAGTTGGTTTTCTACAGTGCATTGCTTCAGGGCGGTCTTCTGGCAGAAAGTGAATTGCAGCACAGTGGCAAAGCAATAAAAACACCAATGTAGGCCCCTGGAACTGCTCCAATGCTAGGGCAGTTGTTGCTGTAAGGGGGACTCCAACTATCAGCAGAGTTACTTGGAGATTGTTTGTCTGTTTGCCTAATTTCCCAATCTGTTGGCAAGCCTGTGCAATATGGAAAATCTTCTCTGTAACAGTGCCCATTCAAAAGCAATTGAATAGAAGATATTACTGTTCCTTTGTTTTCTTGACCCTCAAGTACGTTGTAGGCTAACTCCACCAGAAACACACCAGCTTTGCTTCCACCAGAGTACTGGTACAGGTTATATATCTTCAGGAGCTGAATTGATGTCAGGCATTGGGCAAATGTACTTAATATTAGGCCTGGGCGAAAATTCCGTTCTGCTCTCGGAAATTGCGATAATTTGACATTTTCGCGTTCCGCAGAGAGCGCGAAAATGTAAAAATTTCCGCAATCCGCATCTTACTGGAAATTTTTTTCTTGCTCGCGCTGTAAAAAACACATTCTCGCGTGCGCGTGATCATCTTACCTGAATCCCCGCGTTCACCGACAAGTTTTCCCGATCCGGTCGCGTTCGCCCCGAGATGTTGGATTGTTGGTAGCCATTTGCACTATCTCGCGACAGTTCGCGCCCGCATTAACGTCATTTGTCGCGCGATCACGTCTTTCTTCTCGTGATCATGCACCGCGAGAGTATGAGATGCTTGAGATCTCGAACACGTCATTCTCCACCGCGAGCGAGAGCGTGAGGACGCGGGCACGTCATATCGAGCGGGCGGGACAAGTGAAAACAAGATGGCCGCACCCGTGAGCAACCGCATGGGTAAGTTGGTGAGCCGCGATCACGCAGAAAATACCGCGAACGGGCGGGAAAAAAACTTCTGCGTCTTCGCGATATTGCAGCGTTTTTGTGGAGATTTTTAACATTTTCGCGATAGTTTGCGAAAGTGAATTTTGCAAATTCCACCCACCCCTACTTAATATAGCTCTTCTTTTCCATTTAAAGCATCCACCCATGGACTAGGTCTGCATAACCAAGGGTGTAGCTTCAGGGGGGTGTTTGGGGTGTTACGCCCCCCTAATAAATGTATATTCTGATAAATAGTTGGGTGCAGGTGCTTTCAGTCAGATATCGTGAGGTGTCTGTCAGATTTCACCAGGTATTTTTAAATAGACACAGGCAAAAAAGCACACACTGTCTCTCTCTCCCTCTATTTTAAAATTCCTCAAAAATGTTGGTTACTTGACAAAATATTGTATTTTTTCTCACTTAATGTCCCTACCGACCAGCATTCCTCTCCCTTTCCACTGCCCCTTATGCCCCTCTTATGCATCCTGCTTATGTATAATATATTTTAACATTGTGTGCCAGCGTGAGTGTTTGAAAATCTGAAGCTATCACCCCAATCTTACTGACCAGTCTACGCCCCTGTGCACTACTTTAGAGGTTTTACATTTTTGGTATCAATGAAGGACCACATTCTCCTGGAAGTATCCTTTGTGGGGGGATTAGAAAATACATTGGCCATTAGGAAAATATTTGTGGCCATTCTTTGGGGCACTCATCTTCACAACATACTTCTTTTATACCCTCATTCCTACCTAATGGTCATCTTTGACTGCCAGTTGCTTTGGGGCCATAATCTGCAAAAACGTCTTCACAAGTTGCTCTACTAAAAAGGTCTCTTGGATCTTCTTAACCTCTTACTTTCTTTCCAATCACTAACCATTTCAGCTCCCTCTACTCAACATGCATGAATTCCTCTCCAATTGTACCACAAGCTCTCTGGGTCTTAGGCGGTGCTTAATTTGTACCAGATTGTGTGCTGGTGCAAAAAACTCTGTTCAGTAGCCTGCAGACAGTGCCAATAATCGTTTCCATGCCGAATACCACGATTGGGAATTCTTAAATCCACCTCATGTCTTCATGCCTTTAAATTCTCTGCCAGGCAATCCCTGTCCCTTTATCTTGCACCTTCTTGCTTTCTCCCTTTGTGACGGTTTTTCCATCTTTCTCTTCCATTGTCTTACTACTTTGTGTGTTTTTCCCTGTCTTACTCTCCTAAACGTCTAATGCAGAACAAGCATTTGCAATGCAATAGGTCTCGCATTTGCGAGAGTATGAGCTATTGGCATTGTAAATGACAATGCCTTTTATTTTTGTGTTTGTTATTAAAATATAAATAAAAGGCATTGTCATTTACAATGCCAATAGCTTAAACTCGCATAAATGCGAGACCTGTTGCTTTGCAAATGCGTGTTTAATATTGTTTGAAAACAATTTAAAGTCCTGATTGAGAAGTGCTGCCAATCGTTAACTTTGCCTGCGAGCACTGAAAGATGACATGCCATGCGTACGCTGAGGCAGAGTTCATTCACTGGGCATTTCACACGATCAAAGATGTAGTAAGAAGCACAAGCAAGCCTTCAGAGCTGGCTGCACGCATCTGAATGAAAACGTGAAGCCGCTGCGAGAGCGCCTCGGTCACGAGGACGTACAGACCTGTCTCTGAACGGTGCGGGCACATGAATGCGCTGGACGGCCTGCTAAAGCTTCATGTTACAACAGGACCGTGATCTCAACTGAATGAGGGGGGTTGAGTCCACCATACTGACTGCGAATCGAAAGGACAAATCACTCCAGCGCGTCCGAGTTGTACTACATAAAGGCGTAAATAACTCTGCTGGAATTAAAGCGTTTCGTTAAGAAGGCGCGTAAGTAGTTCCACGAGTTGAAACTCAAACTGCTCGGTGCAGTTATTCCATGCAGAATGTGACCTGTATATAGAGCGCAACTAGCGTCAAATTAACAGAACATTCATTGTCTGTAAAAATACCAAATATGCATTAGAAATGGCAAGGCTGACCAATAATCCCCTGGGCAACGGGTTTGTTTGCAGAGTACACATGGCGCAACCCTTTGTGTTTCCTGGTTGTTCTGTGACCTTGAATAGGGAATTCACTAGCCCAGAGTGCCTGTCTGTCACTGAGAAATTCCGATACCCTCCCATTAAAAGTATTGCCCCTGTGTTGGTACTCTCCAATAAAAAAGACTGCACCCCTGCTGAAAAGTGCTGGTACACTCTAATTAAAAATATTGCATCTCTGCTGAGAAGTGCTGGTACACTCTAATTAAAAATATTGCATCTCTGCTGAGAAGTGCTGGTACACTCTAATTAAAAATATTGCATCTCTGCTGAGAAGTGCTGGTACAGTCTAATTAAAAATATTGCATCTCTGCTTAGAAGTGCTGGTACTCTTCAATTAAAAAATATTGCATCTCTGCTGAGAAGTGTCTGTAGTCTCGCATTAAACGTATTGCGCCCCTGCTGAGAAGTGTCTGTAGTCTGCATTAAACGTATTGCGCCCCTGCTGAGAAGTGCCTGTAGTCTCGCATTAAAAGTATGTGCCCCTGCTGAGAATTGCTGGGACTCCCACGAAGAGCGACCTGAACAAGCACTGCAGCGAGAGTTTGCAGCTCTGAAGCACGGAGGACAGTCGTAGAAGGAACCAGGGCAGATGCAATGGGAAGAGTAGGGGCGGGATAGGAGGGCTGCTAGAAGTCTCTCGTTCCTCACCACGGCCATCTCTGTCTTAAACAAGCATCTACTTTATGTCACCAGCCACTGATGTTCTTGAATCTGATGCCAGTGTTCACCATTTGAGAGGCATGATAACCCCGCCGCCTGAGGGGAGAATCACTGTGCACAAGCACGGGACGTGATGTAGCTGTCTTTGAAGTCAATTGCGTTCATGCGGGTTACTTAAATACATGCAAGTCAGAGCCAAAGTAAACAAGAGAAGCCCGGCGGAGCGTGGCGCGCGCGCTTGCCGGGGGCGGGGGAGCGGACCCTTTGAAGTGCTCCCAAAAAGCGGAGCGTGGCGAGCACGCTTGGCGGGGGCGGGGGAGCGGACCCTTTGAAGTGCTCCCAAAAAGAGGATTGCATGGCGGCACGATGTGCGTGATTGTGCGTGTGCTAGCAATGCAATCCGCTTTTTGGGAGCACTTTTCAAACCCGCTTTCAATAGTCTCGCTTTGCGATCGCTTACGCGATAGCAAGGCGAGACCTAAAAATACGTGCTTGTCCCTAAAAATTTGTGCCAGTGGCTCCAACTGGCTAACACCTGCTAAGATTACCCACTGGTGTTAGGTTAGCTCAAACCACCAAATGACGGCATCTTTTATGCATGTATACCTATAATCTGTGCTACTAGTGCCCATGTTACTGAGGCAGATGACAAGGGGGGTTTATGCTTTCTCTTCCTCAATCAACCATTGGATTTCACATGTAAGGTCAAACGCACTTATCCATTTAAGCATATCTGCACCAATGATGCTTTTCAGCACAAGCTTCATGGAGATGTTGGGACAAAGGCGAGTGAATAGCAGGATCCAGAATTTCATTGGGGGCTGAGATTACCTTCACTGTCTTCAGTTTAAACTCATTTAGCTTCAGGACATCTGCACGATTTGTTTTCACCAGAAGTCTATCTTCATTGCTCTCTCGTGTTCCCTTTCTGCCATTCTTCTTTTTCTGAGGGGTAACCCTACGCATTTACCGCTTAATTTCTCAGCCTCAACCTCTACCCAGGTGCACTCTCTAGGCATCCTTAGCCCAAGATGTTCCATTTTCAACAACTTATAGGTATCTGTGATAGGAATACTGAGAGCATGGCTATGGGAGGAGGTATGGTAGGAACATACCACATTGAGGGAACCTGACTACTATCAGCCCAAGCCTCTAAGAATGCCTGATCTGCTTGTCAGGATATCACTGCTGCTAGGGGGATGCCTATCTGATGCCAGCTCTGCATGCTCCCGCTTCTCTCTAAACAAGTTCAATCTTAGGAAATGCTTCCACTGTTCCATCAAATGTCCAGCTAATAGCTGTCATTTGCCCACCAACTGGCACTTCCCATTGTAGCTCCTGTGATGCAGATATGTAATACTCCCTGCACAGGGTCCAATTTTATTAATTTACTGCAAGTCTTTCAATTCTCTTTACATCCTCTTCACTGGGCTTCTCCTGTCCAGCAGTATACACTGACTCCACTTGCTGGTGGATTTGAGGCTAGACTGCCTCAACTATGTCCTCCTGGTCTTGTGGTCTTCCTCTATCTCACTGCAAAGCTCATCCTCTCTCAGGAAACTCCCTGAGAACAATTCTGCATTGCCACATGGGGTCGTTTAAAACCTCGCAGTCCATATGTTAAATCTTGAGCAAAGTGTTTCAAATTTTGAACAAGGAGTTTCAACAATGAAACAAGAACAGTCAGGTAAACAAGGGTATCTTCCCTATTTACATATGACGTTCATATTTATGACTTTAGTGGCGCAGGACAGCGCAGCAAGTTACCTTGCTGTGCTCGTCACAGGGAAAGGGCAGGAATACTCTGTATTTATCCAATACAGAGCTTTACTGTCCTTTTCCCTTGCAATGGTGACGTTTTGGCAGCTTAGCACCAATGCAGGCACCCTTGGATCACGGTGCCTGCATCATGGTGCAAGGGTGCCTGAGTTGTTGGCAGGATTGCTTTTGTGCAGGAACGATCACCTTCCTGCACAAAAACAATCCTGAGAGGCGTTTTCCTCGTTCTATGTGTGCCGGAGAATGCCGCATACATAGAAGGAGGTAAAACGAGGAGAAATAAACATATTTCTTGTTGTTACACCTTCCCATTATTCACTCTCAGAGGCAAGCTCAGACAGACAGGAAATGCAGAAACACAGAATACTATAATCCCAAAATCTGGTCTCTGATGCTTTGGCACGACTTTTGACACCTCCCCTCTTTATCGCTGAATAGCCAAGAGTGACTCAGTGAGCCGGCCTGCCTCTGACACCTCTAGAAAGTCAGGGAAGAGATTAGCAGATTAGGGCTGCTTTTACCCACAGCAGTGAAAATCAACCGGCACCAGTGGTGTAACATTAGCCCCCACAGCCCCTGCAGCGCGAGGGGGCACGAGCTTCATGGGGCCCCATTCATCACTATGTTCAGATGGCAGGTTTCAGTGCGCTGACATATAATTGCACCGGCCGCGGGTTTCAGAGCAGCAGCCTTGGTGTGTACAGATACATTTACAGTGTCCAATATAGCCAGCCGCTCACGTCTTTTAATTGACAACACTTTAATTTTCACTAACTTTGATACATTTTTGTACAGCAACTGCCATTTCTTTAAGCTTGCTGCAAGTTTCTTTAATAAATAAACAGTTTGCAGTTATTTCATAGATATAGAAGTACGGAAAAGTAATGTTCCTAGTTATTTAAATGAATCTACCAGATGGCAATGACCACTATTCATATTTTAGTTTTTTTGTTTTATACCTGACAATATTAAATCCTGGCAACATTACTACTCTATTTTAATTCGTGTTTTCACTGATTAAGGTGTATAGTATCCATAATTTAGAAACAACATTCTGTTTTAGCTGAACAAATACACTTTATAAAACATGCCACTAATGTCCCCACCAGAGCCTTTCCTGATATTTCAAGGAAAACAACAGTCTTCATGTCCATAGTGGTTGACACATTTAAAGTGTTTATGTTTACTTCTGATGGTGAATGAATATATGCATATAACAAGCAAGTTACATTGCTATATACTCCCTACTGCCCATTCACTTCCCGCCGTATTACTCTGATTTTGTATCATTTTCTTTAGCTTTTTCCTGATTCCTTTATTTTTTGTATCTGCTGTTATTTGTTGTCTTTACCGCTGTTTTTTCCTCCCCTTCGCCTGCTCTCTTACTGCCGTATAGCTCTGACTTTGTGTGCTTTTACTTGATTACTGTATTTGTTGTATTTGTTGCTATTAGTTGTTTTTGCTGTTTCTCCCCCCTCTCTTCCGGCCATTTTTTTTAACCTATTCAATCCAGTTAACAGACTCACATGTCCACTACTCAAAACTAACTCTAATCTCCCTATACTAATCGATCACTAATCCTCTTTGGGTTGCAGAGTAGCAAGCTACTCACTGAAAAGCGCTTTGATGCCTCGTCATGGGTAGTAAGCGCTACATAAATACAATTACAATACAATAACAATGTCATTTACAATGCCAATAGCTCTAACTCTGACAAAATTCGAGACCTATTGCATTGCAAATGCTTGTTTTAATTGGGCTTATTTTCTCTGTCTTTTGTATTCTAACGCTTCTTCTAATTTATTTTGCCTTTCAACATTCAAGAAGGAGTATTGTAACTTTTGAAGCAATATCAAGAAACCATTCTTTCACTTATACATGGTTCTGTACTTGTCTTTTTGTCTTTCTTTCTGTACATTCATCCATCTATTCAAATGGTTTGGTCTTCTGGTCTGGTCAGCTCATCCAGGAGCATTAAGATATTTTCAGTTTTTTATCAATAAAATAGTAATAGAACAACTTCACAGAAACGTTAAAACAAAACAATGCTTCAAGTCATTGTTAGAACTGTCAGCCTCAGGGTTGTCTATCCCCAAACCTTTTGCCTACTGATTTCTTTTTTTTTTAGTTCAAAATGTTTTATTAAATTTTCCATAAGAATGAACAAATACAGACAATACAGAAAAAATTTATCACAAGCGAAAATACCTATATAAAATAAAACATTTCTAAAAGCAATTCTAAATACAATAGTTAAAGATGTATATATAATCAATTAGAAGGAGGGAAGATAAACTAAAAAGAAGGGCAGGGAGGGAGCCATGAAGAGTTGCAATGTCAACTTATTAGAAAAAGGAGCTACATTCATCATATAAGGCTTTAAATAGAATGACTGTAAAACGGTGAATCAAGTATAAATATACAATTATAAAGATAAGTATACATCTATGGGTAACCAAAAAGAGTGAAACAAATTAGAATTGTGATTGATCCCTTTCAGGGATAATTGAGCACCTCTTCTTGTAAAAATGACCCATGACCACCAAGCATGAACCGATAAAGACGAAATATCCTTCCAGCAAAATGTAATGGACTTTAAAGCAGCTGATATTAGGAAGTTAAACAGTTTACCTTCTAATTCAGTTAAGTTATGCGTAAGATCAACAGCTTTACATATTAATATTTTGTAAGAAATAACATCATGAATATGAAATATTTGTTGAATAATATCCCAAACATCAGACCAAAATTTAAAAATTAATGGACATTCAAAAAGCATATGTCATAGTGATCCAGGGAGTAATTTACAATGCCAACAAATGTCGTCTTGCATCAGCTTAGCACGAAATAAACGCACTGGGGTCCATAAACAATTAAATAAAATATAAGAATTGGTTTGGTAAAGTGAAACAGGCAGCCATCCTGAAATACTATTAAGCCAAACAGTCATCCATGTATCGTTGGACAAAGAAATGGAAAGCTCATCATTCCAAAATGTTGAAATAATATTTAAATTGTTTCCTATAGAATTAGATAATTTTTTATATAAAATAGAGACAGTATGTGATGACGTAGAGATAGTTCGAATATATAGTGCTAAATCTGCTTTAACATTAAATGGAATACCATGAGGGAAGGAGTCTAAAATTGAATTACATAACGATTCATATTTAATAAAATCAGATTGAGGTAAACTAAATTTCATTTGTAAAGCTTCAAAAGAAATAAAAACATTGTCAAAATAGATATCTTTAAGATAAAAGATACCAGCTTTAATCCAAGCATTCCAAAAAGTAACATTTCTATTCAATTTAATCACATTACTATGCCACAATGACATATCTTCAGTATGAGTCATAGGGATCAAAAAGATTGAATCCAGGTCATTAAAAATGAGTTTAGTGGATTTAATAATAACCGATTTATGCACATATATTGACCTATTGGACATTGTTAGCAAGGTGGTCAATGGAAAAGGATCCACAAGAGACTGTTCTATATGAAACCATGTAGGTTGGTTCTTTAAAGAGGAAGGAGGAAACCATATGGAACTTTGTTTCAGTATAAATGCTTTGTGATATAGAAAAAAGTCAGGCAAGCCAAATCCAGCATTGCATTTAGGTACTTTTAATTTTTTATAACCAATACGAGTTGATTTATTATTCCAGAGAAATTTGGAGAGAAGTCTATCAATGTTTTTATAGAATTGTAAAGGAAATTGAATAGGAATCATAGCAAGTGTATAAAAATTTTTAGGAGCAATAGTCATTTTAATGGAGTCCATTCTACCCCACCAAGAGAGGTGAAGTGAAGACCATTTAGACGTTTTATCTTTGATATAATTCAGAATAAAATTACTATTTAATGTTAATGTTGCTTTTACGGAGGACGCAAATAGAATCCCAAGATATTTTAATTTATCTTTTTGCAACACAATATCAGCCATGGGTAACATATCAGGAGTACAAAAAATGTTTAAAGGGAAGAATTCAGTTTTATTAATATTAAGTTTATAACCAGAAACCATGGAATATTTTGTAATAATTTCTAATAGGGCAGGCATTGAGGATAAAGGTTCACTAATAAATAACAGCACATCATCAGCATAGGCTAAAGTTTTGATATTAATCTCCTTAATCTGAATACCTTTGATATTAACACAATTTCTTATATGAGTAAGGAAAGGTTCAATTCCAATGAGAAATAAAAGTGGAGAGAGGGGACAACCTTGTCTTGTGCCTCTAAAAAGAGAAAACTGACTAGATACTTGACCATTAATAAATAGACGAGCAGTAGGGGCATAATACAGAGCAGAAATCATGCGTATAAACGAAGTACCAAAATTAAATGATAATAAGGTTTGAAATAAAAATTGCCAATGGATTTTGTCGAAAGCTTTCTCTGCATCTAAAGCCAAAATTCCTGCGGGGGAACTTAAAGTGGAACTCTGTTCAATAATGTGTAATAAGGTTCTTGTGTTATTTGTAGAATATCTATTCTTCATAAAACCGGATTGATCAAGATGTATAATAGAATCCAATATAGGGGCCAGTCTAGAAGCAAGTATTTTAGCATACAATTTACAATCTTGATTAATTAAAGAAATAGGGCGATAATTTGAAACAAGAGTGGGGTCTTTATCTGAAGTACAATAATTAAAGCATCAGTAAAGGAACCTGAGATCGTTCCTGAAGAACCAAAAAAAGTAAAAAGTTGAAATAAATAAGGCAAAAGTTGGGACTGGAACTCTTTATAAAACTCAGCTGGGATACCATCTGGGCCAGGGGATTTTTTTTTTTTTATGGATTTAATAGCAGCTAAAATTTCCTCAGTAGTAATGGGTAAATCTATCCCAAGCCTGTCCGAGTGTGAGATTTTGGGCAAATCACATGTATCTAAAAAAGAGTCCAGTATGGAGGGATCATGAGGATCAGGCTTATTATATAAAGTAGAGTAAAAATCCAAAAATTCCTTAACAATATCATTATGAGATATTGCAATGTTACCGTTAGGGCCATGAATTGAGGTAATTTGCGTTCTATCTTTTTTTATACGTAAATAATTAGCTAAAAGCTTCCCAGATCTGTTGGCATTAAAACGGAACTTAGCCTTAGAATTAGAAATTTGGATGCCAGCTCTAGTACTAAGGATTGAGTTAAATTCATATCGAAGCTTTTGTAGCTTGACTTTAAATTGAGGATCATTTGATGAAATAAAAAGCCTTTCAAATTTCGCAATTTGTTTTTCCAAACACCTGATACGTGCGTTGAATGTTTTATTTTCATAGGCCATAATTGAAATAGTTACACCCCTAATGTAAGCTTTAAAGGCGTCCCATCTATTGACCATGGAAGTGGAACCTTCAGGATTGAGTAAAAAATAGTCTTGAATAGCATTTAAGATTTTAGGCTTATTATGTTCATTAAGAACAATTCCAGTATTCATACGCCATCTAGTTTGGTTTGCAAAAGTTGAAGTTAAATTCAGAACAAAAGAAATCAAGGCATGATCTGAGATATCAATATTACCAATCTTAGGAGTCTTAACAGATTGGACTAATTGTGTGGAGACTAAAAAATAATCAATTCTAGAATGCGAATTATGTGGATTAGAGAAAAATGTAAAACATTTTTCTGTGGGAAAGTGCAAACGTCAAATGTCAACTAACTTGGTGGTATGAATAAATGACTTAAAAGCATGAAAAACCTTAGGAGGGCGAAATTTAGTACTAGATATTCTATCCAATAATGGGTCAGCAATAACATTAAAGTCACCTCCAACAATTAAAGGAACTTTACCCAACTTTAGAACCTCGGTGGTAATATTAGACCAAAAAAGAGGGTCATCCGCAGTAGGTCCATAAACATTGAGCAAAAATATGACTGAATCATGAATTTTAATTTTAGCTATAATATATCTTCCATCTGCATCCGAAATTTTGCTTAAGACTTGGCAATGCAATTTTTTCGCAACAAAAATAGCCACCCCATTTTTTTTACCAATAGCAGGTGATGAAACAATAGTATCTACCCATTTCTTTTTCATATAATTTAAGATGTTGTCATCTATATGAGTCTCTTGAAGAAAACAAATATCTGCCTTACAACTACCTAAATAATCTAAGATTTTTGTACGCTTAACTGGATGACGTAAACCTTTAACATTTAGTGAAACAACTTTAATATTGTGGATATTGGCCATAATGAAGAGAGAAAGAAAAAAAAATCAAGAAGAGGAGAAAAAGAAAAGAAGGAGAACAATAATGAGAGAAAATAGTAGCTCCAGAACAAGTAAAAGGAGGTGAAAAAATTTAAAAAAGGAGAAAACGACAAACAGGGTACAAAAATATCAAAGATGAGACGCACATACGCTCAACAAGCATGACCTAACCGTTGGAGCCCAATGTAGTAATGGCTCATTAACCTGTCAGAAAAAAAAGGAAATTAGCTATAATCAGGTATTAGAGTCATGAGTATCCATGGATTGCTGTGAACGTTGATCCAAAAACTGACGCAAGTCCTCAGGACGTTGAAAAGATTTTGACAGATTGTCTTTCCAGATACGCATTGTTGAAGGGTCAAAAAGACCATATTTGAACCCAAGACTTCGCAGTTGAGGCCGAAGAGTAGAAAATTCCTTGCGGATTGAGACTGTTTCCTTGGCAAAGTCTTGATGAATAAAAATTTTATTCCCATTGACCATTAAGGAAGGAATCTCTCGTGCTGCCTTTCGAATCAAAACCAAATGATGATGTCTGAGGACTTTGAAAATCATTTGACGAGGTTTGGTATGTTGAGGATTGCGATGTGAAGGGATTCTATGGGCCTTGTCAATCTCAAATTTTTCTGGAAATTTAATTTGTAGAAGCCCAGGAATCAAATTTTCCAAATACAACCTACAGTTTCCACTCTCCACATCCTCTGGTAAATTAAAAAAGCGTAAATTGTATTGTCTGTTACGATTTTCCATCTCTAGGAGTCGGGTAGACAAAGGAGATATTTTAGCTACAAGAGGAGTGAAAGTCTCAAGCTTAGCCTTATTATCGTGTATTTTAATTGCATTATCAGAGATTTTCATTGACATACTCGCCATTTCCTTTCGAACATTTTTAATCTCTGAGGCAATAGAATCTGTGTTAACACGAAGCGCTTGAATTTCCTCCAAAATTAAGGATAATGAAGGTTCTGTTGACTCTACCGCCTTTGATTTAATTGGCGGAGGTGAAACCTGCTGCTTTCTTTTAGGATGAATATTTTTATTATCCATGTTGATTTGGTAGCAAAAGTAGGATAATAATAATAAAAATAAAATAAAATATCAAAATTGCAAAAATAACAGCAACAACGCAAAAAAAAAATGAAGGAAAAAAAATACTGCAGCAGTAAGAATATCCTTATTAAAGCTGGTGCAGCAGCTATAACAGGCTATGGGAGTGGCTAGGCCCAAGCCAGGCCCTTTCCTGAATGCTTGCTCCACCCCCTGACAGACAAAGCTGGGAATACCTGAAGGGAGAGCTGGAAGCAGAGGCTGGACACTGGAAAACGCCTCAAACAGCGTCCAAATTCAAAGAAAATCTCAGCAATCGACAGGTAAGATGCTCAGCATTCAAGCGACCTCATTTGCGGTATAAAACTGACAGGAATCGTCGTTTTTAACGAAAAACGGGCGAAAAAACGCCGGAGCTCACTACACGGCGGCCATCTTGTTTCGCGCGCTCGCGCGTCTCCTTGCCTACTGATTTCTAATTTTTGCTTGATTTTGTTTTTGTTGGCCATGGGATTCTGTGCACTTTGCCACTGCTAACCAGTGCTAAAGTGATTGTGTTCACTCCCCTAAACATAGTTTGATTGGCATATACCTAATTTACATATTTAATTTACTTATAAGTCACTTGTATACCATATTCCCAGGGCCTGTAAATTAAATTCTACCAGTGGACTTGCAGTACCTATTGTGTCACCCACCTAAGTAGCGCTGTAAAACCTGTCCCAGGCCTTGCAGCCTCAATACCACTGCCATGTCGACTTGGCATTTCAATCTTCTTACCAATCCTTAAACTCCCCTTTTATTACATATACTTCACTGCTATGGTAGGCCTTGGGTGGCTCATAGGGCATGGTGATGTTTAATTAAAAGGTTGGACATGTACTTTTAGGTTTTACATGCCCTGGTAGTAAAAACACCTAAATTCATTTTTCACTACTGTGAGGCCTACTACTCCCATAAGGTAACATTTGGGATTCCTTATTACATTGATTAAGCTGTAGCTCCTAATTAGGAGCAGTAAACATGTCATATTTGGTACCTATAAAATTGTAATGATAAACCTTATGTAACGGTAAAGCCGGATATTTCATTACAATTTTGAAAATGCCACTTTTAGAAAGTTGGCATATTCCCGCCCTTAGCCCTTTTCTGCTAGTAGCCTGGCCTGCATCACACGACTGGGTGTAACTGACAGTCTTTGTGAATTCCTCCCAGACAATCACACAATAGAGAGACTAGATGTGCCTGAAGGTGCCACCTGCTGGCAGGATGGGGGGAGGAGCTGAGCACAGCCGTACTTACATCTGAATAGCCTGTGCTCTGTTTTCACACAAAGAGCTTGACAATAATGACCCTATATTGTCACTGCAGCCATCTTGGAGCCAGAGGTGGCGAGTCAAGAAATCCCATGCACTTCAAAGAACCGTTTCAGAAGCTATTCACACTTTTCAGAAGAAGGGCACCTGGGTATAAAATTAGAACTTTCAGACCCACTCTTCTGTTCACTACTGGACCTGCAGAAGGACTCTCAGGCTGATGTGCACTCTGCCAGACTGCTGCTGTACCTGGAAGGATTGCTCTGCCGCCTGAAGCCTGTTCTGAACCCTCAAAGGTCAGCCCAGCTGCTGAGCCCTGCATCTTCACCTGCACCCAGGACTACCAGAAGTGACACCAAAGGCTAGTTTGCTGGCCTCCATTTCAGAGCCACAGGGACATAAAAAGCACCCACTAACTTGAACCGCACCTGGACCCAGGCTGAGTGAGTCATCAACCCTCAAGTTATGTCCCAACTGTCCTCGACCCTTGGTTGTGCTGCTAAAGGTGCCCAGATGGGCAATTTCCAAAACAGACGACTTAGACAGAATTTAGACAAAAAGTGCTCTGAGAACCAGGAGACCGGGATCAACCTGCTTGTCTATCCGCCCAAGTTGTATCGCTGGTTAAATTGACTTCGCGGTTCTCCTGCTATGTTCTTCCCTGCAGAAGTAAATCCATTTCAGCGGTCCATCTCCAAAGGGTATTTGACCTTCTGAAACTTTCTTCGGCTTTGGCTCTTTGCTGCGTGAAACTGGAATTTTTCGACTTCCATTTCGGCTACTAAGTCCAAACGCAAAAATATTTACTGCGGCTTTGACCCAAGACAATCCGATGGCAAAGCTTTCTCCTCTGACACCTCCTGCAGCCTTGCCCTGCTGAACTTTACCTTCTCTGACATTTTTCTTCAAGGTTCTTTCTAAGTCCCAAATGTAAGCACTGACCGGGCCCAATCCACGTCTTACATTCTAATCGTGCTCCATGACGGTCAGCCTTAACTTTTGAATTTGATCTGGTCTCGCACGACTAGGTGTTCACAGATGGCGCTTTTTAGTCGCTATTTTGAACCATAAACTTTAAAATTTCATGACTCCGGTTTTACTAATTGGGTTTTTGTTGTTTTGGTGTCAAATAATAAATTAAATGTACTATCTCTCTATTTTTCTAATTTGGTTTGGAATTTTCTTGTGTTGTGTTTTCACTTTATTACTGTTTGTGTGCTGCATAAATATTTTACACACTGTCTCTAAGCTAAGCCTGGCTACTTTTTCTGCCAGGGCACCCAGGGCTAAGCACAGGTTAATGTAGTGACTTTTTGTGGTTCACCCTCCAAGGGATTGTGGCTGTTGCTTGACCAGTGCTTGAGGAGGAGAAAGTACCAGTTATTGGGGGGGATCAGTGAGGAGTGAGGTTACACTAGTGTCCCTGGATGACAAGGAGATGATGCCCAAAGCCCACATGCCTTCCAATACTTCCAAGTATAGGCAGTGGGTTGCCATCAATGGGCAAAGGGTGGAGGCTCTGACGGACACAGGAGCCAATATGAGTACTGTAAGGTATCATCTGGTGTACTCAGAGCAGTTGATTCCCCATAAATTCCTCCAGGTTGTAGTAGCAGAGAACCCAGAGAGCCACTACCCTGTGGCTCTAGTTCTCTTTGAATGTGGGAAGGGTCTCAAGTCTCCTAAAGGTTGCTGTACGCCTTGTCATGCCTGTGGACTGTCCGTTAGGGAGTGATCTTGAGCACACTGTCTGGAAGGAAGTGGCGGTTAGGTCACGCCTGGAAATGTTGGAGTTGCCTGAGTTTGTTTGTGTGACCACCAGGTCAATGGCTGCCAAGAAGGGTTGTCTATGAGGTCTAGAGCCTGAAAAATGGCCCATACAGCTGCCAATTAAGGGACAGGCAAGGGGCATGAGAAACCAGCCCCTGAATGTTCCACAGGGGAGGTGGATGGGGATGGGGCACCAGAGGAGGGCTCCCCAGAGCTTACTGGGGAGGCCATTGCCTCCCTTGGTGACCTGCCTGTGCTTGCTGGATGGCAAGAGGAAGGAGGACCCACCAGGGAGGATTTTTGTAAGGCACAGAGGGAGTGCCCAACCCTGGAGGACATGAGGCAGCAAGCTGAAGCCCAGGCAGCTGGGGTTACCTCTGGAGATCACAGCATATATTGGGAGAATTACCTCCTGTATCATGAGACTAAGGCACCTGTCCATGGGACATCACATGCCTTGTTGGTTCCCCAATGCTACAGGGACTTGCTCCTGAGATACCCCTGGCAGGACATCTGGGGAAGGACAATACCTTTGTCAGGCTTGACCCCCACTTTTACTGGCCCCGGATGAAGATTTCCTCAGATGCATTCTGTAGGACTTGCTTAACCTACCAGGCCAGTGGGAAGGCAAGGAGACAGCTGAAAGCTCCCATGAATCCCTAACCTGATGTGCCCCCACTTTGAAAGGGTGGGCATCAACATTGTAGGGCCTTGAACCCCAAAACAGCCTCAGGCAACAGGTTTATCCTGGTCTTGGTGGACCATTATACTAGATACCTAGAGGCCTTGCCCGCTGAGGACTGCTACTGCACCTGCAATGGCTGGGGCCCTGATAGGGATTTTCACCAGAGTGGCTTTCCACAAAGATGTGATGTCTGCGCACATAGGTCAATGCGGAAGGAGTGTGGAGTTGCTTACAAGTTTTCCACACCCTACCATCCAACAACAAATGGACTTGTTGAGAAATTCAACAAGACCCAAAGGGCTATAATTATGGGCCTACCTGAGCTCACAATGCAGAAGTGGTTCATCTTCTTACCATGCCTGCTCTTTGCCTACAGGGAGGTACCACAGAAGGGGGTTGGCTTCAGCCCCTTTGAACTTCTTTATGGTCACCCTGTTAGGGGACATCTCATTCTGGTTAAGAAGGGGTGACACCATGCTCCCAAGAAGCCCTCCCTCCCCCCGCAAGATGTGGTCAGCTACATGTAAGCCCTAAGAAAGCACATGGCCAAGTTCTGAAAGGAGGCATCTGAAAACTTAGAGCCTAGCCAGGAAGTTATGAAGCGGATGTATGACATGACAGTTACCCCTGTGGAATTTCAGCCTGGGCAGAAAGTGTGCGTTATGAAGCCTGTAGAGCCCAAGGCCCTCCAAGACAGTTGAACTGCATCTTATGAGATAGTTGAGATGAAGGGGGGGCATCTACCTAATGGACTTCAAGACCCCAGACACCCCTATAGGGTCCTCCATATCAACCGTCTCAGGCCACACTAATAGAAGTATGAAGCCACCATGCTGCTGGTGACAGACGATGGGGAGGAGGACAGTGTAAAGTTCCCTTGACCTCCTGTCATTAAAAGAGCAAGATGGGTCAGTGGAGGGTGTCAATCTTGCCCCCACTCTGACCCCAGAACAGCAGAGGGACCGTTGCAGTTACTGGGACAGTTTGCCTCTCTATTTTCCTTCACTTCTGGGCTTACATATCAGTGTACCCATGAATGTGAACAAAGATTCATCAGAACCAGCTGACAACCTGTATTTTTCATCAATGAGCGATAGGGCTCTAAAACTGACACTATATGCTACATGTGAGCTACCAGAACGCTACCACATCTATAACCCCCCTAAAGTAATATATGTCAACAAATGAGTTCCACATTAATCTTGTGTTGTTAATGAAATCCACATGCCCCATGTGAACCAATTACGACTGCAAAGCAAACTCATTGCCACCAAGATGAACCATAAACATGTCTTAATTGTGCCACGTGTAAAACCAAACGCTGCCAAATAAAATTAGTGCAACCCCTCCACATACAAAAGCTCACATCCCAAAGTGATTAAATAGTCATGACACGCAAAACTATACGTAAATACCAACCTGTGCAACTACAGTGATACAGATCAACTGCCCAGACTAAACAGCCCATTCACAACTTTCCATAAATGAAATCAGGTGCAGACCAACCCCTTTGAAAAACGTTCTGATTAAACTTTTCTTCACATTATAGGTACCCCTGAAGAAGGTCTTTTGGCTGAAATCCATTGGGTAAAACGTCAGCGTTATTTGACAAATTGTGTATTTCGACAATCAGTAAAAAGAAGCTTGGATCAGGATTTTAATTGCCTTTCAGTAGTGAAATCATGATGTTTGGCTATAAATTTGGGAGAAGCTATTGAGGAAACTAGATAAATAATGGATGAAATGGATTAAAAACTTACATCAGCCTAATGATTGTTGCAGTTTGGAACTATTGGTTGTCCCATCTTGGATCTGGGGCACATTCTTGCACCAGTTATGGAAGGCTGCATAAACACTTTAAACATTGCCTCTAAGTTACGCCTGACTCCTTTTTGTGTCAAGCTACCCAGGGTTAAGCACAAGTAAATTTAGTGACTCTTTGTGGTTCACCCTGCAAGGGATTGTGGCTATTGCTTGACCAGGGCTCACACTCCTGTCAACCAACAACCCAATTTCTCACACTCATGGTGAGGGCAGTGGTGGCCTTAGGGGTGAGGAACCAGGTCATTGGAAGCCACGATCAAGCGAGACAAAAAGAATTACCCATATTTTCCAGCAGCTCAAAAACATCCTAGTATTAATGCAAAATGTTCATCAACTTTGCTGGGCAGCCTTTAAGTGGAGCAATGGCTCGCGGAACCGCGTTACGGTATTCGGCCATTGTACTTTAGCCAATTGTAACCCCCCACCACGTCCCTTGGCAATAGCTGTAATGGTCCTGTTCGATTGATTATAAACAATGTGCACGAACACTGCGTCATAAAGTGATGCGGTTGTTCCATCTCAGCATCACTGAGGCAAGCATAATGCACTTTGGATTTGTTTACTGGTGTGTTCTTTCTACCGCAAAATCCACAACTGGAAATGTTCTCCAAGCTTGGTCAAGTAAAATATCGGGACCTCATGACTGTCTGGTGAAGCAGGTTTTCTGCTATTCTAATTGTCGGAATACAAACAACAAAGGGCTTGACAGAAACTTGTAAACGGAAGTCCAACGATCTCATGAAACTTGTCCTCTTTGCATGTCTGTCCTTCCGTCCATCCGCCACTTCAAGAATCCATCTATCCGTACGTCTATTCAGATGCTTTTTAACTTCCAGTCAGCTCCCCCGCGAGGATAAAGAGACATTGAGACTTACATCGAAATTAAACGTGGGAAAGCTGAAAACTTTAACTGGAGGCCAGAGTCGAGCCATGGTAATTGCTTGGTTCTAAGAGTCAAAACAAGAGCACAGACAACAAGAAAATGTCATCCTGTGATAGGCCAGCTGGGAGTGCTGGGATGGGAGGGGTATACAGGTGCGAGAGGGAGTGGGCAGACTGGTCCATAGTTGGATAAGGGCATGCTGTGACAGGCTGCTGTTCCGATAGTGCAGGCAGTCACAGTCAGACATATGCCATACTACTGAATCTTTCCCAGACCTACCGGTCTTTCACACCAACCAGTCACATTCTCGACCCTCTTGCATTTTTTTTCTCCCGTGCTTTCTCTTCACTTCTCTTCTCTTCTCTCCCACTCTTCACTGCTCCTCAGGTCATACTCCTCTTTCCCTTTTCCCCTCACACGTCCCTCAGCTGTTGTCCCCTCTGTCCCTCTATTCTCTGTCTCTTCTTAACCGTTATCCACCTGTCTCTTACCTGTCTCTCTTCCTCTCCTCTGTCCTTCCCCCTGCAATTGTATTCTCCTTGCTTTCTCAAGCTTAGCAAAGCCTTAGGTAAGCGCTTGGAAAAGGAGTGCCTGGAAGCAGCAAGAACACCAATGGCGCATAGTTAGAACGGTTGCACTTGCAATTAGGCTCGGCTTTTTTTGAGCTCAAGACTCTTACAGGACGTCCGAATAAACCCGGAATGTTTCTCAGGCTTGAGCCAGTCTAAAGCTACAACGGCACCCCCACCTTTAATCGGAATATAATCAAACGGTTGCTTTTTGCTCTCACTGTGGTTAGTAGAGTGCTAATTTCCAATCTCTGTGTACAGCCCTCTATACACAGGGGACAGAATTATAAATTGTGTACAAATAACCTCATTCCTCTTAACTTTAGCCAGGTACATTTAGGAAGGCCAAACTTCCCAAATATTACTGGAGAAAACATGCCCTGTGAATTCCAGTAAATGCAGGAGGACCCAAATCCCATAATTGGAGCTATTTTCAAAATTTGTTAAAAAGTCACACTCCATAGAGTTGATATTTACTGGGTGCGGTAAATACGTGATTCCCATCAGGGGCACTGGTAATTAGGACCTGAGCAGGCAAGCATAACACGTTTGTGGAAACATTGTTACCATATTAAAAGGTATGTAGGTGCACACCTAACCCTATTTATATCAATTCTCAAATGTGATTTAGTGCGGCGTGTGTAATTTCCACCTTGCACACAGGTGTAGCCGCCATCCCTCAGTATAAACAAGAGTAAGACCTGGGCAGACTAGGTTTCAGAGCGGGGCACCAAGAGAAGGGGTCAGCAGGTGGTGTCGACAGTGTGCATGGACCATACTTCATGGGTGACAGTATGGAGCAGCCTGGTTAATGGAGTCCATTTGTGGGAGCTAAAAGACAGGGGGCCTCATCCGATGAGACTCCGAAAGCCTCCGACCATAGGTCGAAGGCTTTCCAAGTTTCATCACAGGTTTCACTTTCGACCGCCACATTACGATGCAGGCAGTCAAAAGTGAAACTGGCAGGTCATTCTGGCTGGATTCTGATGGGCTCAAGGAGACCGTTGGCCTATGGAGGCCTGACCGTAATGCCTATGAACAGCGTTTCCGCCGTAGGAATTACGATGTTGGTTTCCGACATGCTTTCCATGTCGGGCTTTCATACATGGAAAGCCTGTCAGAAAGTGACTTTGGGGGCCCCTAGCAGGGCCCCCTTCACCCTGCGGCCTATGGTTGGGGGCCGAGGGGGCACCTATGTTGCCCCCCTGTTAATCCCTGCACCGTGTGGCAGGGCCCTTGAGGGGCCTGCCACGCAGTGCGGGGATGAACAGATTCTCTAATTTCTCTATGGGAGCTTGTGCTACAGCCGGTTTACGGCTGCAGCACAAAATCCCATAGAGAAATGGGAGTATGTGCGGTGGCATTGTAATGCTGTGATTGGGACCGGCAACCGGAGGTCGGTCTGTCGGTCTCGATTCCGCAACAGTGTCGGGCCGATGTGAGTCCGCCCAACATCGTAATAAGGCCCAATGTGTTCAAATGCAGATAAGAGCCCGATGGCAAGTGCAAAGCTTTTTTTTATGTCTGGCAGTCCTCGATACAGGATCTGTAGTGGTGCCAAAGCACCTTGGTGGAAGGGTGTGAAACGGCCATGCCAGAAGATACCCAGTCTGTGATTGGGACAGGCAGGACACAGGAATGCAATATTTGATTTTAATGATTTAATTGTACTATTTTGGAGCATGGCCAAGCTGCCAGCCACAATGGCTGCCTAACAGTGAAGCTCCGTGCCTGACCTTATCCTGCAGATATGTGTCTTGTGGTCCAGAAATATGGTATCAGTGCCACTCCATAGCTCTAGAAGGTGAGGTGCGAAATGCTCACAGGGCATAGCAGTGTGCTGACATTGGAGGTGCACAATCTCAGATGCCTGAAGGCAAAAGGGGCTGCCAGTGAGTCTGAGCCCCACCCACTGAAGAACTCAATGGGCCAGGTGCTCTTTATCTGGTAAATGTTCGACTTCCATGTTGACGGCCCTTGATGTAGCTACACAGCTATGACCGGTGGAGTCTGGCCCTGCTGAAAAGTTGTTTTCTGTGCCTTCAACTCTACACCTGAATTACTGGAAAGGTACGTAATGGTTAATGTCCCATGTATCGGAGCCAGGAGATTGTTGATGTCTTGTGGGCTGGTGTGGACAGATATGTCTCATTTCATGCAGCACATAGAGCACTCATGGGTCTTGTTTTGTGGATTGCTACAAAGTCTTGCTGTTTGGGCTGGTGTCAGGTCAGGCTGTTAAAATGGTGTTCAAAGAGTACAAGACCCCTAGGCACACACCACCTGGCAATGAAGTGGAGGCCACTGGCACAGTGCTAAGAGTCCACCTGATATAGGAGTGGTCACTTAGACTACCCTGATGTATCTGAAAGCAAGGCTCAAATCAATTAATGGAAATATATAAATAGTCACTCCCAGATTGGATCACCTGAGAGAAATTATAGAAAGGCAAAATGTCAGGAAAGATGGCACAGAAATTAGACTACCAACATGGGAAGGAATAAAATGCGCACCGAGAGCATGCTGGCAGAACGGTTGATTGGTCAAGCTTCAGAGTCCTGCTCTAGGTGGAAAGGGCACATCGCTCCCTGTTGGTGAGACCCCTGTCGGGGGCACTCATGCAGTCTATAATTGCTCTTTTACTTAACTACCACATAAAGGAAAGTTTTCTGAGACTGGATACAGAAAAAGAACCCGTGCAATTTCAACTCTTCACCATTACCATATACCCTGACTTTGCTATAGTAGTGCAGGAGACCTGGTGAAAGTTCGCAGATGTGAAGAAACAACTTGGAGCCCATGAGACATTGTATGCTTTTTTATCTGGCCAAGTTTGGAGTTGAGCTGTGGAGGAAGTCATACTTTTCAGATGCCAAAGAAGCTTGCAGTTTCATTAAGAAACTAAATGGAATGGACAAGATTGCTGATCCTGGCAGAACTCAGAAGGAGACTGTAGACTAGATGGGGGCAATGGCAGGTGCAAGCTTTGTAGAATGAACTGACAAGAATAGCCTTCAACCACTTGAAGACAGACCGAGGATAGTGTTAGAGCTCAATGTGGTTGGGACACACCGTGCTTTGCGATGGGATCCAGAGAAGGCTGAGACTTGAGCTAATCTAACTAAACCCAACAATGCATGGTGATGGGCACCTTGACTACTTCATGCATGCCTTTCCTGATGCAGAATTTTGATGAACAGAGGTTATAGACAAGCTGGGGATTCCACATCCAAATATGTGTATCACACTTATTACACTCATGGTTTGGGCTATTGGTTTATTGGGTGATGCTAATTCACTGATTCTTTTAGAGCAGAGGTCTTCAAACTGTGGGGCGTGCCCCCCAGGAGGGGCGTGGAAACATCTCAGGGGGGGCGCGAGCTTCACAGAAAGATTTCCCCTATACATCATTCATTCCGACTTGTGAAGAACGTTTACTGCTGTTTATTCTCGAGAATCATGGCCATCGCAAACAGGACTCTCTCTGATTGGAGGCAGCAGTCAGCGCAAATAATAAATATGCGGAGATTTCAACTTTGACATTCCTTTAATCCGAGACACAGCAGCATAAAGGCAGGAAATGGCAGCAAATTTCACTCTCACACAAAATGAAACTTAAAAACATATGCTGCTGTGCAGGCAGAGTGGTTCTTCTTCCCTGGCCTTAGCTTTTCTTGCTGGTGCCTTTTGGCATCCTTACTGCTGCTTTTTACATTGGTTCATTGCACAGCTGTCTAGACATTTGAAGCTACTCGTAGGTCAAGTTTAAACATTTTACTGCAGTATAATTTCCTTATTCCCCCATCCTTGCTCTACTTCTGTTTTTTTACCACTGCCAAACATAAATTGAGTTTTGCCTCACAGCACTTGTACAAACATTGTCACTCAACAGGGTTCACACTATCAGACAAGCTGATATTCTTTCACACATAAATACACAGACACTTAGGGCATGCAACTGTTCCATGGACTGTACACGTACTTAAAACAGGGAAAGGTTCACGAAACGTGGGTGGGTTTAAACACAAACAGAAGGGAAAGGAATATTAATGACTCAGAATGTAATAGCCAGAAACTTTACCACGCGCTGGCTTTCAGATTGCAGCCTCCGAGTCACTCCAATTCTACAAATTATGGGTCACACCAAAAGGTGCAATTCTGGAGTCACTTCTGTTGACCTTCTCAAGGTCCGGGTGATGCTTTCTTTGCTGAGAATCTTTCTAAAAGGCGGAGGAACACCCTGATAGCCAGATAAAAAGGAAACATTAAATAAAAATAAACTGAAAAAATAGAACGCTTTGAGGTCTTCCACAGGGCATAACTGCGCTGTGCAAATGCTGATGACCTAGCGGCCTTGTACTTTGTTGCCCAGTGGTCTCAGTCGAGAGTCTTATCTCTGTGAGTCCTGGCATTTTAGCTAACAGCAGTTTGGCATCTGCAAATCTGCTGTGATGCAGGCATTTTCAGAGCTTGAGGCAAAATTACATTTGATCATTTGCCATAGAATTTTCCATAATACAGCATTTTCAGGCCATTTGTTGCAGTTTTGCACCCATTCCTGTTCATTTGTGATAGTGCTGTCAAGAAGCTTCCTGCACAGCCTTAATGTGGATTCGGCCCATTAAACCCTGACAGTTGCTGAGCATTCCTATCCCAGCTCTAGTCAAGGAGGCCATTTTCGCTGCCTGCACCAGGGCCCATGGCATCTATACTGCTTTCACATGATAATACAAACTAAACATATATGGCAGTGAGAATTTCAATTGATTGAGGTGTATTTTCAGATCAAAGACCTTGCCCCGAAAATGATGTGGTTGCCAGGTCTGCCATCATTCGTCTTGTTCGCTAGATCAGGCTGCATTGTATTATATGTGGTCCTGAAAGGTGGGGGTGCATGCACTGGCCTTGTGGTGGTTTACCCCAAAAGAAAGTTTCCCATCAAAGGGCATTGAATGAGTTCAGTGAATGTTGGCCAGATTTACAACTCACAAATCTTAACTTTACAAAACCCTGCTAATGTTGTTTTGCTGTTGTGAAAATTAGTTGTCAGCTGACACCTCAGGGATAACTCGGTTGTCAAAGATGCTAAGTCCCAACTTCCAGACATTTTAGTGATGGGGGGGCCCGGATCCTAAAAAATATTGCCGGGGGGGGGGCTGGGCCTAAAAAAGTTTGAAGACCTCTGTTTTAGGGCGTCAGTGTGGATGGGGAAGGGCTGACATTGCGTTTCTCGTTCTTATGGGGTTGGGAGCTCCAAGGTCCCTCTCGTGTATGTAGCTGGTTATGCAATATAACTGACAGATATGGATGCCCCATAGGAAACACATGGGTGCTGAAATTGCAAATAAGATAGTTACCTTATTTTGATGGAACCTGAGAGTACTAAATACCCAGCAAAAGACTATGTGAGTACTGGCGTACTTGGACAGGTATGGTGTTGACCTAAGCATGTGGCAAGAAACTTATTTAGGCACTCATCTTGAGGCACATTTTTGCAAGAAGTTGAGGGCAGAATAGGTTCTTTACTTCGTTCAGCTCATACTCTAGGGGGTCTTAGTTCTAGTTCGCAAGTTGCTTGACCTTGAACTTAAAGAAAAGTCTGAAGACCTAGAAGGCATGTATTTGACAGGCCAATTACACTCATCAGTGGATACACTGCCAATCTCGACTCTTCTGAGTTCTTTGATGGAGTATTGGAAATGCGCAGATAGGTTGAGGCGGGAACCATAATATTGGAGAGGATGTGAGTTTAGACTTGAACCTACTGAAGGATACATCTAGGCCGAGGATTGGGCACACGAGACAGGTAATGAAAGCCCTTGTACAAGTAATGAATATGTTAGATATAGTAGACATATTAAGGTTCAGCCATGATACTGAGCATGGTTCTACTCTTCTGTCCATGATTCTGTGTCATGCGTAGACTAATAGCTGGTCTCACAAAAGGCATCAACTGATCTGAGTGTGTAGCTCCTACGTACACTCTCAGATTACTTTTCAGTACAGCTCATGTTTAGCATGCCTTTACCAGGCTGGTGGGTTAGCAAGTGGAGATTTCCGGAAGAGGCCTTGATGGGATGGAACCAATGTTTTGTAGAGAAATACCCTCAGCCATCACTTTGTTCCTTGAGGTGAATACAGATTTGATTCTTAACTCTGCCACAATGAGGTAGTTAAATTATTCAAGGTCTATATTTGGGAAATAGCTATTGCTAAATAGGTGGTAATTCTGAAAGACAGATGCATTCAGTTAGAGTGCATTGAGGCAGATACATGCTTTTCTTGACAAAGTATGTGGCATGATTGATTGAAAAGTGGAATTTCGGGCAAGCACTCACTGGCCAGGCAATATGGGAATCTTTAGTGGCCTGGACATCATTGACTTGGTTACTGAAGCGAGATAGGAGCCAGGCATCTGTCAGACAAGAGAAGAGGGCAGAGTGAGGCATGGTCCCAGACAGTTTTAGCCTTGGCATGCTAGTTGAATTCACTGCTTTCTATGCACAGCTATATACCCACACGTTAGTGTATCGGTATAGCGTGGATCCTATGGCACAATGATTACCGAACCCACGTCTGGGCATACCCTTGGCCTTGTAGGGCATTACATTAGACACACAAAATATGATAGGGGAATGGTAGCAAATACTCTAAAACACTGCCAAGCACTCGGGTAGCATTCCAACCTATTAATTATCACCCATTGTGCAACTCCAGACAGCGGCCTGTCTTATGCAATTTATCATCACTCACCTTGCTCCTGATGGGAACAGTCCATCTCAAAGTGACAGATGAGGTTTCCACCGGAAAATAATACACAAGCAACCCCGAAGCCGTTGCAGCCTTGTTAGGTCTGTTTAGTGAGGTATGGCTTAAACCATATCTCATGGCGGGCAAGGTACCTGTATCTGGGGATAGCCTCAACCAAACAGGCTGTTACATCAGACACACAAAAGGCAATCAGATTAGTACTTGCAAACAGACTAAGCCCATAATTATTTGCACATTGTGTCTCTCTAGAAAGAGGCCCTCCTTATGCAAATCAGTACTAATCCTGCTCTTCATGGAACAGTCCATCCCTAACTGGCAGGAGAGGTCCCTTCGAGAAGAGATGAGAACACCAGCAGTGGGTGCTACATTGGGTAAAAAAATATGGATTGGTAGACTACCCAGAACAATTTCCAGAGTTTTAGGCCAGCGGTTCTTCTGTCAACTGAATCGCTACTGGAAGCCGGAGACCCTGGCATAAGCAACTTCTAATATTTGACCAAGAAAACAATAGACACAAATTTAGTGTCAAGTATAAATCATTTAATTAAACAAAAAATGCAAAATGTTAATTTAATTTTAATGGAAAGGTTGGAGCTTTGATAATGTGGATTTATTTCTAAAAAATGAAGCAATATGATAGATTCTAGCAAATCACATTGTCATTTTTCCTTCTAATACATGCTCTCTTTTTGTAAGCACACACCAGTGCTTTAATTATGAACACTAATTAATTGTTCATACTAGATTATGTTGTACTTGTGCTACTCCCATGAATCTAGCTCAGGGAAGAAATTTTGTTTTTAACATTCAATTCAACATCCCTTCAAATTGGAGCAGCGTAATTTTGATTCCATCCTCAGATACTGTAGGAGTGCATTTTAATCATGTATAGTCAGCACTCAAATATATTCTGTGTGATTAACATTACTAATAGAAGATGGGGTATTGTATATATAAAGTACTCCATGTGAAAACTCATGTAAAAAATAAACTGTATGCTTAGAAATGTGGGGCCACATTCACAAAAGTAATCGGAGACAAAATCCTAACTTTACGACTTTTGGTATTCTCAAAGGGCATTTAGCAGTAGTAACGTTAGGAATCCTAACTTTAATACTCATAAATGCCCTTTGTGAATACCGAAAGTCATAAAGGTAGGATTTTAAAACCAAAACTTAAGTTTAACTGAGACAAAATCCTAACTTTATGACTTTTTGTATTCACAAAGGGCATTTAAGAGTAGTAAAGTTACTCCTAAATGCCATTTGTGAATACCGAAAGTCGTAAAGTTAGGATTTTGCCTCAGAATACTTTTGTGACTCAGGCCCGTGATTACTAGAGTTTCCAGCAATACGTATATATTCATATCTTGAGAGAAAACTGAGCTAATAATGTGTCTTATTGTGAAGCTAATAGTATAAAATATATGTGCAGACTAATGCTTAGACATTTATGCATGGAACCAGAAATGATATTCATGTTGGTGTATTTTGAAATGACTTCTTTCCATAATATTTTGCATTTCATTAACAAACTGCATTTGCCAAATGTTTAGAAATGTACAGGTAGTTGTAACCCTGTGCACTCTTAAGTCTATAATTTAGTAAAGAAGGGTTTTTGTTTTAGTTAGATAGAAAGGTATGAGAAGATGGATCTTGGCAAGGAGAAACGGGGCAGCAAGCACGGAGATGAGTTCCCATGGAGGAGGAGAAGAATTGCCAAAGACAAATGGTGTAGCAACTTATTGATGTGGGAAAATTGTGCCAGTATCCAATTTGTGCTGGAATCGTCAAAAGTTACTGGAGCTAATCACATTGTTTACCTTTATTGAAACTAATGTCTTATGCTGAACCGTAATGTGGGTCAGAGAGACATCTTAGGACTTTATGAGGTGCAGACCTCTACTTTTGTCCGTGTGGCATTATGCTACTTAACCCTTGGTTGGAGTATCTTCTACTGAAAGACTCTGACAACTGACACCTTTCAATTTGCATTGTACCTAATGCTTCTTAGATTATGGTTGTCCCTTTTCAAAGCAGTGTAGGGAGAGATAGCATGCTCATGCTTACCTTTGAAAATCATTTGATGCAATTTAATATTCCATTTTTTTTCCTTATTACTTGCATCGTCATAACCAAACTAGTTGAATGATTTTTGTTATATAGGGAAAATCTCTTTAAGCGATTTGGACTCATTCTTTTTGTTTTGTATTTCTATACTGTGATATTGAGATTGATTATATTAGTCTATTTTTAAATGTATAATTAAACTTTACCAATCTCAGATTTAGTAGTCACGTGGGTTATCGTGTAACTAAATTGGTTACATTGTATTGAAATTTAAACTGTGATTGTTTGCTCCGTCTTACCTCTCAAGCAGCTAAAAAGACCATCTGACTGAGTGGGGATGTTTGAGTGGGCCCGAGCTCCCTCAACATTTGCAGGACAGTTTACAAATATCTATCTATCTATCTATCTATCTATCTATCTATCTATCTATCTATCTATCTATCTATCTATCTATCTATCTATCTATCTATCTATCTATCTATCTATCTATCTATCTATCTATCTATCTATCTATCTATCTATCTATCTATCTATCTATCTATCTATCTATCTATCTATCTATCTATCTATCTATCTCTATCTATCTATCTATCTATCTATCTATCTATCTTCTGCTACTATTATTTAATTTCCTAAACAATCATGGACCCCACGCGTAGGATTTACGGACTCCATGTTACGAACCACTAGTTTACACTATTTGTAAGCATTCCTCCCATTAGCTTGTGTGTGGTTGGCATGCTTTCTGCCATTCAGAGGCATGTGGCATTGGTAATCACATATTTTGGTATCAGTTTCCTATTGTATAGCTAACAAGAGGTCCCTTTCAGACCACAAAGTCTTAGAACATAAGTTGAGGTGATAAGGACCCCAATTATGTACAATGCTGACTGCACGCTTGACTTTATTTTAGGTGTAGCCAGAGCTCCTGAGTTATGTAATTGAAGTGGGGCATTACATTTCATGCTTATTATATAGTCTTACACATTGGGGGTCAGCTGGAGTTGTTCCTCTCTCCCTGCACCTTGTCACACTCACTTGCACTTCAGAGCTCAGGTAGTAGCCACTTGTCTCCTGTACAGGTTGCTGCCAATCCGTTTCTTGAAGTATTTGCTAATCCAAATCTCTGTTTATGGTGTCCATGTGCAAGAGAGATGTGCACCTGTTTTCCTAAACCTTCATTTACATTTTGCATGCCCAGTGTTTAAAAATGTCTACAGTGTTCAAAATTATTTAATCCTATACAGTTTTCCTTAAAGTGATAATTTGTTCACTTTCATATGCAGTTCTTGACTATAATACAATAGTCAGCATGCCATTCTCATCACTTCTGATGATAGGTCCTTCCGAGTGTCGGTCCCAACTCAGCAAGCAGAAGTCGCACTCCTTTTGTTTACAATGGGAGTATGAATTCCGACCGGAATGCAAGCTCTCAGTGTTATTTTTTTATTTGTTAAGCGCAAACAGCTGCCCCAGCAACGGAGCGTCCCGGCGCTGACCTAACCAATACCAGAGGGGAGGGGGGAACCAGCAGAGGAATTAGATGACAGAGAAGAGATGGGTCTTAAGTGCTTTCCGGAAAGCGATCAGATTGGTTTGGGCACGGATGTGTGGCGGCAGTGAGTTCCATAGCTTAGCTCCTAGGACTTTGAAGGAACGTCCACCCTGTCTGCAGAGCTTAGTTCGGGGGACCATCACGAGGTGTTGTCCCAGAGAACGCAAGTTGCGCTGGGGCGTGTATGGTGTCAAAAGTGGGCGTAGGAGTTCAGGGCATTCGGATTTGAGAATCTTAAAAGCCGTGGTCAGGGTTTTAAATTGGATCCGAGATTCCACAGGCAGCCAGTGCAAATTGCGAATGGTGGTTCTGGCAGAGCACCTGCGTGGGAGACCAACCACAGCTCTGGCGGCCGAGTTCTGGATACGCTGCAGTCTTGCAAGTTCAGCTTTGTTTGCTCCTAAGAGCAGGACATTGGCATAATCTAGCCGGGCAAGAATCATGGCTTGCATGATGAGTTGACGGGTTTTGGAGTTAAAGAATCCAAGTATGGGGTAGAGGCTCCTCATGAGACCCACACACGTGGCTGCCACTTTCTTTGTGTGGGACTGAAAGTTAAGTGAAGGGTCGAGCCAGACTCCTAGATTTTTGACGACTTCTTTTGGCACGGGAGTGGGGCCAAGCACAGCGGGCCACCAATGATTGTTCCAAAGGGCGGGGTTTTTTCCCAGGAGGAGGACCTCCGTTTTCCCGGCGTTTAGCTGCAGGCAGTTGAGTGTCATCCACTGTGCGACTGCCGCGAGGCCGTCTCTGAATTTGGTTGCCGAAGATGAGGGACCTTCAGAGAGTGTAATAACCAGCTGTGTGTCGTCAGCGTACGACACCAGCGTAAGGTCCCACTCTTTTGCCACCACTGCGAGAGGCTGAACGTATAGGTTGAATAAGGATGGGCTAAGTGCCGACCCCTGGGGGACTCCTTGCCCGATGGAGTGGGGATGAGAGATGTAGGGGGGGGCTGAGACTTGGAAGGATCTGTCCTTTAAGAAGGACTGGAACCAATCAAGGGCTAAATCGCCAATCCCAATGGCCTCAAGTCGTTTCAGCAAGATGTTGTGTGAGACCGTGTCAAAGGCCGCGCAAAGATCCAGCAGGATCAGCGCGGCACTTTGACCGGCGTCTAGGATTCCTCGAAGGTGCTCCGTGGTGGTTAGCAGAGCCGACTCAGTACTATGACCTGGTCTGAAGCCGTTTTGGGAAGGGTCCAGGATATGGTTTTGCTGCATGTGGTGGGATAGTATTTTGTTGACGTGTGCTTCAGCTAGTTTTGACGTCCAGGGGAGCAGGGAAATAGGTCGGAAGTTTTCTGGTTTATTGGGATCCAGTGCGGGTTTTTTAATGATGGGTGAAACCCAAGCAGATTTCCAACAAGTGGGAACCACCGCTGAGGAAAAGGAAAGGTTGAGTATTTTGGCAAGCGGGGGGAGAAAGAAGTCAAGCGATTCCAAGAATTTGGACGGTCGCATGGGGTCTGCTGGGGAACCAGACTTGACCTGTCTACATAGTTTAGCGAGGTCGTCTAGGGATATATCGGGTATTCTTAGCAGTTTAGATGTCTCTGCCGTTGAATGGGGAATGCTATGGTGCGTAGCATCGTCCTGTGGAAAGGATTCGTAGATCTTCCTCACTTTTTCAGTGAAAAAGGTGGCAAGGTCCTCGCATTGTTTCAGGGAGGTGATGCAGGAGCCTGGATTGGGGATGTTCTGCAGGTTTTGGACTAGGTTGAAGATGGTTTTGGTGGGGTTCGAACTGCATTCGATTTCCTTTGCGTAAAAAGAGGCTCGAGTAGTGCGAATCGCCTTGTGGTAGATGCGAAGTTTAGATAGATAGAGGGTTTTGTTAGTATCTAAGTATTCTTTCCTCCACTCGCGTTCGGCTTTTTTGCACTCTTTCCGTAACATTTTAAGTGAATCGTTGTACCATGGGTTAGAGGGGGAGCTGCGGGTTTTGGTCAATTTGGGCGGAATTAAGGCATCGAGCCCTGTGACTATCCATTCGTGGAAGGCGGCGTAAACTGTATTAATATCCCTATTCTCCTCGGGGGGGTGGAATTCACCTAGATGGCTGATGAGGTCTCCGGAGATGAGTTTATGCCAAGGTCGTTTGTGGCAGGAGTTGGCCGTGCTTTTGGGGGGTGGTTTTTTTGCCATAATAGTAAGTTTGACAAGAAAGTGGTCAGTCCAGCCTATGGGTTCAGGGGGATCAGCCGTGACTTCCGATAGGTTCGAGAAAACGGGATCCAGTAAGTGCCCAGCGGTGTGGGTGGGGGAGTGAACCAAGGGGTTTAGCTGCAATGCCGTGATGTCGGCTAGCAGGTTTTTGATGGTGGGGTCAGTGGTGGAGTCGAAGTGAAGATTGAGGTCACCCAGGATGGTAAAGTTGGGGGAGGAGATTGCCAAGGTATGAGCAAGTTCCAAGAGTTCCTCAATAAACCTGGCAGAGGGGCCAGGAGGCCGATAAACGTAAAGGCCAGAGAAAGTGAATTGCGGGCAGGTGGCAATCTTGAAGCGTGCGCATTCGCAGCCCCAGATATCTTCTTTGATGAAGGAGCAGTTGTATATGGTTTTGTACACAACGGCTATTCCTCCGCCTCTAGAGTCTCTATTAACCAGTTTCATGGAGAAACCGTTAGGCAGCGTGAGATTTAAAATGCTGGTTTGATCGTTATGGAGCCAGGTTTCACATATGAACAGAATATCAGGATTTTCGTCCATAATGAGAGTGTTGACTTCTGCATGGTGTTTTACAAGAGATCTAACATTCAGTTGCAGAACCCGGAGGGAGGGTAGTTTGGGTGTCGCTGCTGTACCACTTACCAGGCTGGGCAGAGGCGTTGCAAAGTTACAGGATTCACACTGGAGTGTAGTTAGTCCGAGGTGGCCTTCGAGCTTGTTGCATATAGTTTTGGCGTTTAGTGCGTGGAGATGATTTCTGTCATAGCTGACTCGAAGTGAGGGATTTTGTGCAGGGGGACTGGCGAGAGGCGATGTCTTGGCGATGACGGGCGCAGACGGGCTTGCCTTAGGCGCGCCTTCGGCGCGCAACCGGCGCTCCCGCTGCGCTCGTCCGCTGCGCTTCCTATACAGGCACATATCAAGGAAAGGGGGAGGCGTGGCCTAAGGTGGGCGTGTCCTCGTGACCTCGCCGTCAATGGCGGCAGGCAAGTGATTCTGCCAGGAATATGTTGCAGCGAGAAGCGCTGTTTAGGGGGTTTCTGATGCTCGTTTCTGGACAAGCCAGGTGAGTGAGTGAGGCTTAAAAGCAATACATTCGGCGAACAAGGTGACACAGAAAATACAAAGTTTTAAAAATGGTGGACTCCCGGCTTCCGCCTCAGGAGTAGTCAGGTTCTGTTTTCGTGGCGCTGCGAGCGGAGTCTTATACTCGGCAGAGCGGTGGGCGTGGCCTAAGGTGGGCGTGTCCTCGTGACCTCGCCGTCAATGGCGGCAGGCAAGTGATTCTGCCAGGAATATGTTGCAGCGAGAAGCGCTGTTTAGGGGGTTTCTGATGCTCGTTTCTGGACAAGCCAGGTGAGTGAGTGAGGCTTAAAAGCAATACATTCGGCGAACAAGGTGACACAGAAAATACAAAGTTTTAAAAATGGTGGACTCCCGGCTTCCGCCTCAGGAGTAGTCAGGTTCTGTTTTCGTGGCGCTGCGAGCGGAGTCTTATACTCGGCAGAGCGGTGGGCGTGGCCTAAGGTGGGCGTGTCCTCGTGACCTCGCCGTCAATGGCGGCAGGCAAGTGATTCTGCCAGGAATATGTTGCAGCGAGAAGCGCTGTTTAGGGGGTTTCTGATGCTCGTTTCTGGACAAGCCAGGTGAGTGAGTGAGGCTTAAAAGCAATACATTCGGCGAACAAGGTGACACAGAAAATACAAAGTTTTAAAAATGGTGGACTCCCGGCTTCCGCCTCAGGAGAAGTCAGGTTCTGTTTTCGTGGCGCTGCGAGCGGAGTCTTATACTCGGCAGAGCGGTGGGCGTGGCCTAAGGTGGGCGTGTCCTCGTGACCTCGCCGTCAATGGCGGCAGGCAAGTGATTCTGCCAGGAATATGTTGCAGCGAGAAGCGCTGTTTAGGGGGTTTCTGATGCTCCTTTCTGGACAAGCCAGGTGAGTGAGTGAGGCTTAAAAGCAATACATTCGGCGAACAAGGTGACACAGAAAATACAAAGTTTTAAAAATGGTGGACTCCCGGCTTCCACCTCAGGAGTAGTCAGGTTCTGTTTTCGTGGCGCTGCGAGCGGAGTCTTATACTCGGCAGAGCGGTGGGCGTGGCCTAAGGTGGGCGTGTCCTCGTGACCTCGCCGTCAATGGCGGCAGGCAAGTGATTCTGCCAGGAATATGTTGCAGCGAGAAGCGCTGTTTAGGGGGTTTCTGATGCTCGTTTCTGGACAAGCCAGGTGAGTGAGTGAGGCTTAAAAGCAATACATTCGGCGAACAAGGTGACACAGAAAATACAAAGTTTTAAAAATGGTGGACTCCCGGCTTCCGCCTCAGGAGTAGTCAGGTTCTGTTTTCGTGGCGCTGCGAGCGGAGTCTTATACTCGGCAGAGCGGTGGGCGTGGCCTAAGGTGGGCGTGTCCTCGTGACCTCGCCGTCAATGGCGGCAGGCAAGTGATTCTGCCAGGAATATGTTGCAGCGAGAAGCGCTGTTTAGGGGGTTTCTGATGCTCGTTTCTGGACAAGCCAGGTGAGTGAGTGAGGCTTAAAAGCAATACATTCGGCGAACAAGGTGACACAGAAAATACAAAGTTTTAAAAATGGTGGACTCCCGGCTTCCGCCTCAGGAGTAGTCAGGAGTAGTGTGAAGAGAAGAGGTGCAGTTCATCCCTGCACCCCGTAGCATGCACCTCAAGGTGCCTGCCACCGTGTTCAGGGATCAACAGGGGGGCACCATAGGTGCCCTCTAGGCCACAACCCAGAGGCTTTGCACCCATGGTAGCCCTGCTGGGGGGCCCCAAAGTCGGATTCCCGCAGCCTTTCTATGTCGGAAAGGCCAGCACAGAAAGGCTGTGGGAATCTGCCATCGTAATCCCTTGGGAAAAAGAGTAGCCTTTGGGATACAGGCCCCTTTCCGAATGGCAGACTGGTTTTCCGAGCCCGTCGTAAACCATTCGGAAATCCTGTTTGGGTTAATTTCCGACTGACTTCATCCAAATGGGTCTGTCGGAAATTAATCCAAACAGGTGATTACGATGCCGCAGGAACAGCTGTGACCGAGGGTCGGAGCCGTTTCCTACGGCAACGAAATCGGGCCCTTCAGTGTGTGTATATCAAATATGCATTGATTGTTCTTGACTGCCCATCAGCCATTGCAGTGACTGTTTACATCCATCCATATTATCTCTGTGTAATATGCATAATGCACATGTAGAACAACTTACCATGCAATACCACTATGTACCACAGTCATGTGTTTATTGCTTAGTATACAAGCAGAAATCCAAATGCTTCAGTGGGGAAGCTCTATAGGCTGTGAGGAAGAGATGTTTAGCTCATTTAACGTTTCTGCATAGTCACCCCCAATTTTGTGCCTTTTTCTGGACTCCATTTTTGCTGGCATTCTACCTTGTGCCATGTGACCCTGTTATTCACTGCCACAGTGCATTTGCATTGGCCCTAAATTTGTAGAGGTAAAATTGTATTCAACCAATTAATCTATTTAACATTCCTGTAAGGCCATGATAAATGGTATAGAAATTACACCAATGGCATGGAGGTTAATTGTTATATGTCGGCTGCAGTGGGCATATACACCAACCACATGCATGTCAAAAATATATGTCTGCCAGGAGCAAGACTGTGCTCTGGCAAGGATGCAGTTTAAAGGCAATGCAATAAAACATGGCAATGAACATTGCATTGAGCATGTAGAAAATAATATTTTATACACTAATAAGTCATCTGTAAAGTGTGCCTTGTAAATTTAGAAGGAAGGTACCTAATATATTAAAACGTGGCACATTATGTATTTAATGTGGGTGCCCTCAGAGTGACTGAAGGCCTAAAGGCTATTTACATGTGTATGTTCAGCTACATATTCCATAGAACAGACATGGGTATAATTAAAATATTTATTTTCCTTCTTTGCCTATGAAAATACTAGAAAAGTAATTCAAAGATATTTTCCACTTTATTTACATAGTCTGGTTTAGTGGTGAAATCATGGTTTCAATAACTTTAGTGTGGCAAAGCAACTGTAGTAAAGTGCACTTTCATCTACCGAAACCAGAGCTGACTTAAACCCAGTTCTGCCACTCATGAAGCCTACAGTGCTGGAATGCTTATCCTTGGCTGGGAAAGTTAATAACTGGAACGGCATGGTGAGCAAAAAGTGATGGATTTAGGCCCAGATCTCTGTACTGGGGTGAATGTATGACATTGTTCTGCATTCTGTCCATCAACTGTTGTTTTTGCATTTGTCACCCCGAGTGGGAAGGGTATGCCCAGACGTGGGGCCCGTGCTCTCCATGTGTCAAGGTACTACGTCGTCTCTTACCTTAAAATTCTTATGACGCAGTGGATTTTTCGCAGGGACGCAATGGACCAACTTCCCAAAACTCTAACTTAAAACTTGTGGTTGTAAACTACAACAAGATACAACTTAGAATTAAGGGAGGAGGGCCGGATACTGTACGTGGTGGAAAACTTGCTGTCGACCTGCGAAACAACAAGCAAGGATGTGTCAGATTTTAAATTACCTTTTACCCTTTCACCTTTACAACGTCCTGTATTATCTAACGTTTTAATAAGATTTTGTCTCTGGGCCTACCTGCGATCAGAGTGTGGATGGCCTACGTCCAGCATGTCTTGTCTTGGTTGCTGGAGGGAAAGGTAGTCAGGCGATCTCTTGAAAATGTTCTATAGATGATAGGATCGTTACACTGTAAAGTAAAACAACAAATTACCCTTCTACTACTCACAATTCTAAATATATGTCTGGTTTACAAATTGCTTTCAACTCACGTGTTATTCTTTTAAGCTGGTCTTGCTTTTCTATGCTTTTCAATAAAAGTAGCCCGACTGATTACCAAGAGAAGAAAAACAGAAAACATGCCACAAAAATTCTACATATTCCTTTCTAGGAACTAAACATAATTCACAAACTATTTCACTTCACATTATATTCAGGCTTTGTTTCTTTCCTTCAATGTAAAATGTTCTTATGTATTAAGTTCTTCTTTTCTTTTGTAAATTACTGAAAACAGAGTTTGTCTTCTTTTAAAAGCGGAAGTTCCAAAAATTAGTTTAAGCACAAATAACTGTCTTGCGACGGGCGCCTTATTTCAGAAGGTACTTAACTCCTTCTCTTGTCTTTTCTCTTCGCATGGTCCTGTTGCGTAGGATGAAGCATCTGAAGATCAGAAGAAACCGGAGGTTACAGAAATATCAGGTAAGACGCGAGGAGCACAACAGTGCTGCTATTCGGGAAACAAGCGGAAGGCAAAGCGCCTTCCAGAACACCGGGTGTGGCTTTTATAGTCAGCCACTCCCAGTGTTAGCGCACACCGTCACAACGTACGGAGGTGCGCGTTGAAGCATCTTTGTTCCTCGTAGGTTGAGTCTGCATTGCATGTTTTCCGCCGAGTGCGGAAAAGCGGAAAAGTTACCAAAGGTTTACAAAGTCTCCCAATGAGACAACATGAGTCATCATATAGGACGATAATTCACAAAGCATATTTAGCCTCGAAAGAGCACAGCAAATCATAAATCATCAACAGAGTGAATCAAACCATACTGTAAGCAACATAATATTTCAGAGTAATTGATAATACATTTACCCAATATGTACAACATACAGACATAGGCAGTGCCGGAGCACGGGAAAGGGGTGGGTTTTTCTTCTACCCAACTTTACACTTGCTCACGAGCCAAGTGTTTTAGAATAAGTACGCATCATTACGTCACATGATTATGCAGAATCATGACAGTACTCCCCCCTAAGACCTTTGGAATTGGTTTAGGCTTCGTTGGATATCGTGTATGGAAGGCTTTTAGTAGTTTGGGTGCATGTGTTAGATGAGCTAAGGGTTCCCAAGTTCATTCTTCAGGACCGTACCCTTTCCAATCAATTAAATAGTAAAGCTTTCCACGCATTATTTTGGAATCTAGAATTGCTTTTATTTCAATCTCTGGATGGCCATCTATCTCAGTTGGAGAAGGAGGTTTGATAATACATGTCTGTGGATGATAAGGTATTAGTAATGAGACATGAAATACTGGACGAAACTGATACTGTGGAGGTAAAGTCAATTTTACACAAACTGGGTTTATGACCCTTTCAATAGGAAAGGGTCCAATAAAACAAGGGTTAAATTTCCTATTTCCTTTTATGTGTAAATTCTTAGTACTTAACCAAACCTTATCATTGACTGAATACAAGGGTTGAACTGTTCTATGCTTATCTGCTGTTTCTTTTTGATTTTTTTTTGTTTTAGCCAATTTGAATTTAGCTTCAGAATGAACGGTACTTAGCTTAGAGATGTAATCCAGTATAGAAGGCAACTTAAAGGTTGGATTTACATGGTCAAGAATATTCTTTGGGTGAAAGCCATAATTACAGAAAAACTGAGACATTTTAGTAGACAAATGTTCTGCGTTGTTATATGCAAATTCTAAGGCACTTAAAATATCAGCCCAATCATCATCATCTTTTAAATGGGTTACCATACATCGAAGAAATTGTTCAATAGTTTGATTGGTGCGCTGGGTTAAACCATCAGTCTGTGGGCGGTAACTAGATGATAAACGCATTCCATGTTTAACAACTTAGTCACATTTCGCCATACATGGGACACGAACTGAAAATCCCTATCAGAAATAACTATTGATGGGATTCCATGTAGACGTATTATATTGTTCATTAGGATGTGTGCTAATTCCATGGCAGATGGAATTTTCTTTAAAGGTATAAAGTGTGCCATACGTGAAAATTGATCTACTACCGTTAACATTGTAGAGAAACCCATCTTAGTTGATGGTAGCTCAACTATAAAGTCCAAAGAAATGGTATGCCATGGTTGAGGTGGAATTGGTAGTGGCTTTAAAAGACCACTTGGAGCTTGATGCGATGTTTTATTTTGAATACAGATACTGCAAGTCTCAACAAAGTCTTGTATATCCTTAAATATGGAAGTCCACCAAAATTTCCTTTTAATGAGTTCATAAGTTTTAGCAACTCCCGGATAAGCAGATAGAGGTGTATCATGATGTAATTGCATTACCGATTGTCGGGTCTCAGATGTTGGTACCATAAATTGATCGTATAGAAACAGAAGCTTATCCTTTTCTTGTAGGAATGGGTATTCTTTCTTCCATTCCTCCAAACCTCTGAATTCAAACTCTTTTTTTACATTTGTGATTACATCATAGACAGATAGAGTGGCCTGAAAACAAGTTATAGGTAGTACAGGTTTTGCAATTACATTATTCTCAAATTCCTTTTCCCCAATTCGTGACAGAGCATCTGCCTTTAGATTTTCTTTCCCTGGCCTAAAGGTGATTACAAAATTATAATCGTTGAAAAATAAAGACCATCGCAATTGTCTGGCAGATAAAGCTTTAACAGACCTCAGGGATTGTAAGTTTCTATGATCTGTGTATATAGTTACAGGGTGACGAGCCCCTAACAAGTAATGGCGCCATTCCTCGAAAACTGCTTTAATAGCCAATAACTCTTTGTCTGCAATTGCGTAGTTTTGTTCTGCGGTTGACAATTTTTGGGAATAATAAGCAATAGGATGTATCTGTCCAGAATCCTTATTTCGCTGTGATAAGATCCCACCTAAAGCGAACTGAGAAGCATCCGCTTCTTTTACAAAAGGCTGTGTAGGATCAGGGTGACTCAAAATAGGTGCTGTGGTAAATTTTCTTTTTATGTCTTGAAAGGCTTTTTCAGCTAACTCAGACCATTCAAACTTAACTCCTTTCCGAAGAAGTCTGGTAATGGGAGTTATTGTTTGGGAAAAGTTCTGAATAAACCTACGATAAACATTAGCAAAGCCTAGAAAACTCTGCACCTGTTTTACAGAAGTGGGACTTGGCCAAGAACTCACTGCTTTGATCTTTTTAGGATCCATTTCAATCCCAGAAGGACTAATCACATATCCTAAGAAATCTACCTTTGAAACGTGGAACAAACTTTTTTCCAATTTGACATATAGAGAATTGGTAAGCAATTTTTGGAGAATGGCACAAACTTGTTTTACATGGTCTTCCCTTGAATTGGAATAGATGAGTATGTCATCAATGTAAACGACACAACAAACATCAATAAATGCGTGTAAAACCTAATTTATAAAAAATTGGAATGCAGCAGGGACATTAAAGAGTCCGAAGGGCATTACTTGATATTCAAAAAAGGCCGAATTTAGTGTGAAACGTAGTCTTCCACACATCGCCCTCACAAACTCTTACAAGATGGTATGCTCCGTGCAGGTCCAATTTTGTAGAAATGGTAGCCTGTTTTGCCTGATCCAATAAGGTTGGAATAACAGGCAAAGGGTATCTGTTTTTTATAGTGAGATTGTTTAAGGCTCTATAGTCAATACACAAGCGTAATTCCCCCCCTTTCTTTCGGTATAAAAAAAAGAGAAGATGAGACTGGTGATCTGGAATGTCGGATAAAACCATTCGCAAGATATTCATCCAGGTAGTTTCGTAGATGTTCATTCTCTTTTTCCGTAAGTGCGTATATCCTACTACACGGTAATGAGGCTCCTGGCACTAAATCTATCCTGCAATCAAAATCCCTATGAGGCGGAAGGGTATTAGCACTTTTTTTGTCAAAAACAGCTGTTAAATCTGAATAGTCTGAAGGAACTCCATCAAGTACTAAGATACTTTGTAACTCATTTGAAAAGTCAAATCCTTGCACAATATTGTCCTTGTTGTGTTCTAGAAACCAATGACTCTGACAATGAAGAGAACGAAAAGTAACTGTTTTAGTGATCCAATCTATAACAGGATTGTGTAGTTTTAACCACGGAATCCCTAAAATCAGTCTGAACTGAGGTGCATCTATGATATCGAATCTTATCTGTTCTCTATGAACTGAGGAACTGTCCATTTCCAAAATTTCTGTCTGCCGAGATATCGGTCCTGACGTGAGTTCTTTTCCGTCAACAGCCCGAACAATTTCTGGGTGCTTTTTGGTCTCTGTCTTAAACTCTAAAGTTCCTAACAATCTTGTGTCGATAAAATTCCCTGTGGCTCCAGAATCTATAAGGGCATCGATCTCCCAGGTACGTATTGGGTTTGTTAAGGTTCTAAATTTTACCTTTATACACAGATGACGACAACCTTGAGGGAGCACAGTGGAGGCCAAGCTAGAATATGCACTCGACAAACTGACCTCGTCTTTTATCGAGCGTTCTAGTTTTCCGGTTGAAGCTCTGTCACAGCTACTTCAGCAGATTTTAGTTTTGATGTATTCGGACGCGTAGGACATTCTTTAACAAAATGCCCTGTCATACCGCAATAGAGGGACTGATTTAACTTTCGCCTCTTTTCTCTCTGACAGTCTGTGATTTAACTTAACGACTAGATCTATCAATTCGTTGATATCATCTGGAGGATCTAAAATCTGCATTACCATATCTTTTAAATCCTCCTTTAAGCCTCTATAAAAAAGGGAAACTCTCTTATCATAAGGCCAATTAGCTTCTAACACTAGACGGTTAAAAACAGAATGTAATGCAGTAAATCTGAAGATCCTTGTTTCAAATTGAGCAATTCATTATCCGCCGATTGCACGAATACATGTTTTGCAAAAATCTTCTTCATGGCTCGTTCAAAATTTTTGAAATTGTACAGAATGGGGTAATCGTTTTCAACCAGAGGGACTGACCAAAGGGCAGCGTCGCCTCCTAAGTATGACAAAATAAAGGCCACTTTAGATGAATCGTCTTGGAGGGGCTGAGGTTTTGGCCAAAAAGTGCAAATGACATTGATTCATAAAAATTGTGAATTTATTACAATCACCATAAAATCTCTCTGGTTGTGCGAGAGGGACTGGCACTGGAGTAATAACCTGAATTTGTGTTGGAGGGCTCGAAGAAGAAGAGGAGGCAGGGTTAGAAAATCTGCTGTGGAAAGTGGCTGGTTTAAGAACTGGCTTTTGTTGTACTGCGCCTTGAAGAGCTGATAAATCTCTTCGTAAGGCTGCATTCTAATTTTTTATATCATTTAACATACCAGCTATGTCCTGTAAAGAGATTGGTGCAGTTGGATCCATTGCGTGCAGGCAAAAAGTTCTTCTTGGGCTTTGCCTTCTGTCAAGGTACTTCGTCGTCTCTTACCTTAAAATTCTTATGACGACGCAGTGGATTTTTCGCAGGGACGCAATGGACCAACTTCCCAAAACTCTAACTTAAAACTTGTGGTTGTAAACTACAACAAGATACAACTTAGAATTAAGGGAGGGGGGCCGGATACTAGACATGGTGGAAAACTTGCTGTCGACCTGCGAAACAACAAGCAAGGATGTGTCAGACTTTAAATGACCTTTTACCCTTTCACCTTTACAACGTCCTGTACTATCTAAGGTTATAATAAGATTTTGTCTCTGGGCCTACCTGCGATCAGAGTGTGGATGGCCTACGTCCAGTATGTCTTGTCTTGGTTGTTGGAGGAAAAGGTAGTCAGGCGATCTCTTGAAAAGGTTCTATAGATGATAGGATCGTTACACTGTAAAGTAAAACAACAAATTACCCTTCTATTACTCACAATTCTAAATATATGTCTGGTTTACAAATTGCTTTCAACTCACGTGTTATTCTTTTAAGCTGGTCTTGCTTTTCTATGCTTTTCAATAAAAGTAGCCCGACTGATTACCAAGAGAAGAAAAACAGAAAACATGCCACAAAAATTCTACTTATTCCTTTCTAGAAACTAAACATAATTCACAAACTATTTCACTTCACATTATATTCAGGCTTTGTTTCTTTCCTTCAATGTAAAATGTTCTTATGTATTAAGTTCTTCTTTTCTTTTGTAAATTACTGAAAACAGAGTTCGTCTTCTTTTAAAAGCAGAAGTTCCAAAAATTAGTTTAAGCACAAATAACTGTCTTGCGACGGGCGCCTTATTTCAGAAAGTACTTAACTCCATCTCTTGTCTTTTCTCTACGCAGGGTCCTGTTGCGTAGGATGAAGCATCCGAAGATCAGAAGAAACCGGAGGTTCCAGAAATATCAGGTAAGACGCGAGGAGCACAACAGTGCTGCTATTCAGGAAACAAGCGGAAGGCAAAGCGCCTTCCAGATCACCGGGTGTGGCTTTTATAGTCAGCCACTCCCAGTGTTAGCGCGCACCGTCACAACGTACGGAGGTGCGCGTTGAAGCATCTTTGTTCCTCGTAGGTTGAATCTGCATTGCATGTTTTCCGCCGAGTGCGGAAAAGCGGAAAAGTTACCAAAGGTTTACAAAGTCTCCCAATGAGTCATTATATAAGACGATAATTCACAAAGCATATTTAGCCTCGAAAGAGCAAAGCAAATCATAAATCATCAACAGAGTGAATCAAACCATTCTGTAAGCAACATAATATTTTAGAGTAATTGACAATACATTTACCCAATATGGACAACATACAGACATAGGCAGTGCCGGAGCACGGGAAAGGGGTGGGTTTTTCTTCTACCCAACTTTACACTTGCTCACGAGCCAAGTGTTTTAGAATAAGTATGCATGATTACGCCACATGATTACGCAGAATCATGACACCATGCCACTGGAATCAAGCTATCCTTGCTGAAGAGGGGTGAAACCCCGAAACCGGTACTAGGATGCTTGTTTCCAGTCCAGGGAGGACCTGGCTTGGCAGTTCGAGCTGGACTGTTCCCATGAGGCACAGGGTCAAGACTGATTTGCATATGGCTGGGTTCAAACTGGAACGGCATGGTGAGCAAAAAAACGATGGATTTAGGCCCAGATCTCTGTACTGGGGTGAATGTATGACATTGTTCTGCATTCTGTCCATCAACTGTTGTTTTTGCATTTGTCATCCCGAGTGGGAAGGGTATGCCCAGACGTGGGTCCCGTGCTCTCCATGCCACTGGAATCAAGCTATCCTGGCTGAAGAGGGGTGAAACCCCGAAACCGGTCCTAGGATGCTTGTTTCCAGTCCAGGGAGGACCTGGCTTGGCAGTTCGGGCTGGACTGTTCCCATGAGGCAAAGGGTCAAGATTGATTTGCATATGGCTGGGTTCAAACTGGAACGGCATGGTGAGCAAAAAATCTATCGATTTAGGCCCATATCTCTGTACTGGGGTGAATGTATGACATTGTTCTCTATTCTGTCCATCAAATGTTGTTTTTGCATTTGTCACCCCGAGTGGGAAGGGTATGCCCAGACGTGGGTCCCGTGCTCTCCATGCCACTGAAATCAAGCTATCCTGGCTGAAGAGGGGTGAAGCCCCGAAACCGGTCCTAGGATGCTTATTTCCAGTCCAGGGAGGACCTGGCTTGGCAGTTCGGGCTGGACTGTTCCCATGAGGCACAGGGTCAAGACTGATTTGCATATGGCTGGGTTCAAACTGGAACGGCATGGTGAGCAAAAAAACGATGCATTTAGGCCCAGATCTCTGTACTGGGGTGAATGTATGACATTGTTCTGCATTCTGTCCATCAACTGTTGTTTTTGCATTTGTCACCCCGAGTGGGAAGGGTATGCCCAGACGTGGATCCCGTGCTCTCCATGCCACTGGAATCAAGCTATCCTGGCTGAAGAGGGGTGAAACCCCGAAACCGGTCCAAGGATGCTTGTTTCCAGTCCATGGAGGACCTGGCTTGGCAGTTTGGGCTGGACTGTTCCCATGAGGCACAGGGTCAAGACTGATTTGCATATGGCTGGGTTCAAACTGGAACGGCATGGTGAGCAAAAAAAAATATGGATTTAGGCCCATATCTCTGTACTGGTGTGAATGTATGACATTGTTCTGCATTCTGTCCATCAACTGTTGTTTGTGCATTAGTCACCCCGAGTGGAAAGGGTATGCCCAGACGTGGGTCCCGTGCTCTCCATGCCACTGGAATCAAGCTATCCTGGCTGAAGAGGGGTGAAACCCCGAAACCGGTCCTAGGATGCTTGTTTCCAGTCCAGGGAGGGCCTGGCTTGGCAGTTCGGGCTGGACTGTTCCCATGAGGAAAAGGGTCAAGACTGATTTGCATATGGTTGTGTTCAAACTGGAACGGCATGGTGAGCAAAAAAACGATGGATTTAGGCTCAGATCTCTGTACTGGGGTGAATGTATGACATTGTTCTGCATTCTGTCCATCAACTGTTGTTTTGGCGAAAGTTAATAACTCCAGCTTTGAAGACAATAGCCTACCTCTGAGCCTCTCAAGAAAAGGGTGGTGTTAACTACTGACCACTTAATAGAGATCAGTTATGTGGCAGTGGATCAAAACACCTGGCATAAACAATGACAACTTTGACAATTGTTCATTTCAGTTGGCAATGGCAAATAGGTCTTCTTCTATCTATCCTGAGAACCCTCCTAGACAGCCAAGGTCCAGTCACAGTCTGATAGAGAAACAGTTTGGACCTTGTCAAGTGGGAGGAGAGCTCATCTAAATATGGGAGTGCTAGGGAGCTAAAGAGAGGCCTGTCTGGTGGCATAACTGTTCTGCTATATTAACATAGGGGCTCCTGTGTGAAAAAAAAAGGCTCCAAAAGGGTGTGGGTACCAGAAAGTCGTGAGAACATTGTAAGGAAAATTCTCTAATCACTGGCCATTGCACAGGATAAGAACACTGCCTCACCACAACCTCCTCAGGACATTCCTGGAGCTGGAAAGAGTATGCCTCATGGAGAAGACCAAGCTGGAAGAAAGATGACTCATTACTTATGACTCCTCCTGGAAGAAGACTCAACCAAGGATTCAAGAACTACTAATTCTTTCTGGCACCCAGCGATTGGATCTGCTCTCTAAGGGTCAAGTGGTTGGCCTCCTGATTGCCTACTTCAGGGACACAAAAGGCATGAAGCGCTCGCGACTCCAAGAAAGCTCAGCTGACCCCAATAGACTGAATTGGGCAAAATAATTTGATCAAGAGAGATCTGGTGCCTAGACCCCTTCTCTGGGGATCTATGAGCTGAAAGACAGTCTAGAAGGAACTTTCCCAGCAGTTGGAGAAAAGTGATGTTTAGTTATTTTTTCCACCCCCGGACGACTGGGACAAAGTTCTGAGGCTTGTACTGGATGTGTGGGATGATATCCAAGAGTAATGCAACGCTGTGCTATGCACTGCTTTGCGTTACTTTGCTTCAAGCGGGCATTCCATGAGTGGTGAATGGCTGTTCTGATACAACCATCCAGGGGTTTCGACATAAAACCCTGTATACTAACAATATTATACAGGGATTTGTTCCTAAACCCTATACTTCCTTGAGGCAGGCACAATGGGGAGGAATCTTTTAATTTCTCTTCATTTTTCCAACTTTGCAAATATGCTACATTGTATGGCACACATACAAAGTGGGAAAAGCCTTAAAGCATAGTTTGTGTTCCTTCCAGTGTAAAACCTATGCTTTAGAGAACGCAAACACCATTCCGCTAAGGCTCAAGCATGCATGCATTGGTACATAGCTGCCAAAAGTACACCTGCGCAAGGAGAGAGGAAGTCACCACAACTTAGTAGGTATTGTAGAGTTGTGCTCATTCTATTTTATACAACGCAGCGTAGTGCAGCAAGTTTTGTTGCTGTGCTGTTTTGCTTTATTTTTTTAATCTGCCCCCAGATTTTCCCCTCTATGAACTGATTGCAGTGCTGAAAATGGGTTCAGCTGCATGTTGCAGTAAATATATCGTCCTTGTTGATCCCTGGCCAACTACAATTCCCAGCCTTGTTCCACTGCAGGATTTTGAAAACCAAAAAAGTGACTAACCACCTGATTTCAAGTATGGCAGGCAAGTACTATGTCACAAGCAGGATGCGTATCCTGTCGGCCATATTGCATGTGTATTATATCATAATAATCTTGTTATGAGGGGGGCGGGATATCTGTCACCTTGTGAAGGAGTACTCATCCTTCAAACTGTAAATCATGCCCTAAATTCTAAGGTAAAACCTTGTAAGATAAAACCTTGGACTGGGGTGAGGCAGTTAATCTATCTGATGCAAAGCAATCTCATTGTCTACGAAATCCATCTTTGTCTCACTTTGAGCCTTTGGCAGCTTCAGGTGGAGGCCATTAGACAATGTGGAACCCTTCTCACCCTCAGACTTAGAAATTGCCCCAATTAAGAATTTTAAATTATATTTCTGAGACTAAGTCAAATGTAAAAGTTTTGACCATGATGATCCACTTTTTGTATCTGACCTATGCACCATTGCAGTTGGCCTGAAATAGTGTAGGTCGTACGCAATCATAAACTCTTGTTTGTCAATGTGGTTTTACTTTTTCTTGGTGGTTTTTCCTTTAAAACTTAAAAAATTGACATTTCGGGTTTCTGTTGTCCAGTTTTGATGATCTTGGTGCCTTTGCATCTACTCATTTTTTCTAAGTTAGTTAGGAATTTTATTGTGTTGTTTTCATGCCTTTAAAATTGCTGTTGATGCTTGAACATAGCACTCAATTCTCTAGGGGGGCAGAAATGTCTGCTGCTCATGCCAAAGCTATTTGAGTTGAAGCAGAGAAGCCTTAAGAAGTATGTTTTGACCGTATCAGATTGTGAGTTAGTGTCACCCAAATTAATAACCCTCTTTCTGACAATGATGAATAAGAATTGAGAAAAAAAGGCTGATTTATGGTTCATGTTCACAGAGCATGGCCACACATTTGCCTAGAGCAAAATGCCTTTTAGCTCACAAGTTGCTATTCACAATTTGGACACTTGGTTAGGGAGAGGAGTTGTATATGTGCATTTATCACAATTCTTCTTGTGTTTTTGTAGGCGTCTTGTGGCCCACCTACTTTATAGCATATAATTCCTGCTGGTAGACCCAGCCCTAACTCTCACTGTGTGGCCAACACACATTGCACACTGTCATGACTTGTCACAAATGCTTGGCCCCACTCCCATTCACCTCTCATCCTGGGAAGTATAGGCCGCTCCTTCAACACCATGCGCGGAGGATTGCCACTCAGGATTACCAACTGCTCTGTGTGAGTGGAATCATGCCATCCAGGATTGTGGCTGTCACATATGTGCTGCATCACCAGCACAATCAATCCCGTCCCACATGGGAACACCAAAAGGCCTTGACTGTATCCTCCATCTGAGTGACAGGCTATAGAGGAATATGAGGATCTACTGCAGTTTTTGGTGATTCCGGGACTTGAGGATCTATTACAAGTTTCAAGGATCCGGTATTCAGAGATTTACTGCAGGATTTGAGCATCCCACAGTTCACAGAAGCCACACTCAGGGCATGACCAGTTGCGCTTGACTTTCTTCCTTTTTGATAAGAGGAAGCATCTGCTTGGGTTGTGCTCTTCACCTGTGTTCTTGTGCTTTTGCTCAGTTCTTCACTCATGTTCCTGGCTCATAAGTTTAAATTATCTTCAAGTAAGACATTGAGAACACCTTCCCAGACACTTTCTGTTTGCAGAGCATCTTGAGATTTTACATCATCAACTCAGTGACTTTCCTTGCATCCTTGAAGCTATTTGACCTTCCCCAGTGTTGCCTTCAGTGGCCAGAGGTTAGTTATAGCTAGAAAGAGTTAGAAATGGCTTATATGTTTTGTGGAACTCTTGTTGGTCCCCACTACTGTTCCCTGCACCTACATACTGAGATACTGTTATATCCTCAACGGTGTTCTTCTGCCTCTTGGACCTCCTTAGTATTATATAAAGATCCTGTGTTTCTTATCACTGAAATCCTGTAAATTATTACCATTGAAGCAAAATCCATGTAAATGAAAACATTCTGTATATTTCAAGTTGATCGATGTAAGAGCAGAGAGTAACAGAAGACTTGAACTCTGCTTAGTAAAAGGGACTGCAGAAAATCTGAGAGTACCTTAATCTGATGAGCTGTGTAGTGACATGACAACCCGAGGACATCTTCTGTGCCATCTCTCGAGCTGTGCTACTACAAACCAATGACATCACCTGTGTACCTTTTCTCATATCCCTATTCCCCCTGCCCCTCTGCACCATGAATGTCATGGACATATTCATCACTGTTGACAGAAACACATGTGGGCTCCACATTGTCCCAGCAATAACATTAATATCTAGTGGTCAGTGATGACTTGTGTCTAATAAACATGGCCTCCAGCCATTCGCATCAGGAATTGGGAGCAGGGCCTGGTCCATGGCCAAACCCTGTGCCCAACCCATGCTGGGTGGCTTAAATTATTCACTGAAAAAAACAAAGGTTATAGTGAGGTTATAATTAACTGACAATGTCAGTTGCAACATAATTTTTTTAACTAAACTAAAAAAACACTGGAATACTCAAATTATTGTTAACTGAAGTAACGATAACTCGAGCTCTGACGTAGCAATAACTCACAACCGCCAAGCACAGTGTTCTCATAAATTATGTCGTTTCACATGTTATCAGTGATGTTATTAATGCTGTCATGGACTATGTCATTAATGATGTAATATGTGAGGGTATAGGCAGTGTATGGCGATGGCGCGAACTTTAGTTACTTGAGAGCTTGAGTTAAAGTTATTTCAGTTGAATATTACTGGTGACACTTACTTTCATCGAACACTTTGGCACAGGCGTATTCGCCGTCGCTACTACATGGACCACAGTTCCTTGGGGTAACACGCTGGTAGGATGAGCAGAGTGCGGCCAATCGGATTTTTTGTATTAAGGCTCCATTGAGCTGTTTGGGATGACGAGCCCTGGACCAGCACCTGCGCGCCATGAGTGGTACTTTACCTGATAATACTTTTTTGGCAGTCTACGCGGCAACCCCACACACTCTCCTACTCCCTGCTGACAAGAGGCAACTACCTCGAAACACGTGTCCAGGGATGGCTAACGTGACACTTACTTTCATCGAACACTTTGGCACAGGCGTATTCGCCGTCGCCACTACATGGACCACAGTTCCTTGGGGTAACACGCTGGTAGGATGAGCAGAGTGTGGCCAATCGGATTTTTTGAATATTACTGGTGATCTGAAGTACCAGAACATTTGAGAAATATTAGGTCTGAGTGTGTCTAAGGGAAATATCGCCAAAGCATGGGGTGCAGGTATTCCGTCAGATGTTGACATTTGAAAAACAGATATGGATTTGTGTATCCTATCACAGTGGTTTACAAAAGTAGGAATTGCCCGAAGAAATGGGAGCAAATCTGGCACAAATGGGGCCCACTCCATAATGCTGCAGTGGAATGCAACAAATCACCAGATGTCACCAAAGTCCATGTCCGTGCAATGGAAATGAACTAACGAGGAGGAAGAGCACAACAGGGAGGATGAGAGCCAGTGGGACAGATGCATCCAAGTACTGAAAATGCATTTGTTGTGTGAAGCAGTGAACAGTTGTCTTTATTTATTGTTGCTTTGTCTTTAATAAAAAGATCCAAAACAAAACTATAACAGGTGAATTTGAGTGTTGTGCATAGTTTAAAATGTTATGTTGCAACAGACATTGTCACCTAACTACAACCTCACTTTAACCTTTGTTTTTTTTCAGTGACATTCTAAGGTCATTTTGAATACCTAACTATGACCGTCACTTTAACCTTTATTTTTCTTCTCGAATTTCTAGTTTTTTTTTTTAAATGCAGGTCACTGTTATATATTAAAGGCAGCCCTATTGATTTTGTCAAAGAATCACCCCAATGTCTCTCAATAAACATAATTAAGCATTTGTAGTAAAAAAAAAAACATAGCAGGTGTTAGAGTCTTTCTTTTATACTCCTCAAGGCAGATAATTCACTTATAAGATCAGCCTCAATTGGTCCCTGCATTTCCAAGAGCAAAAGCTCCACCTTTGGGAATGCTCAAAATATCATCAGATTTTCCTGAGGTCATGTTCAATAGACTCCAGGAAACATATGGTTAATTATTTAAGTCTTTCTGGGGGTCTCCTGCACGCCCTGCAGCACCCCACTATACTTCTGTAACATCACAGTGTTCTCCTGCCAGATTGGGGCAAAAGAAAGGAGCAAACAAATTATGTAAATTTGCCCTCAAAAGGCATTTTGGGGTGCTCCCGTCCATGAGCAGTGAATACTAAATGAGCGTCTATAGCTGCCCATTTATCATTCTTTATTTTGCATTTTTTATTATTAGTGGGTGCCCCAGCCCTATCTGGGGCGCCCACAACTTTGTTTTGTTGTTGGCCATGGGGGAGCCCCAATACCCCCATGGCACCTAAAGTCTGCCTCGCTGGCACCCATTGTGAGTGCCAGCAGGAGCTGGGCACTTTTTTTTTGGTAGGAGACCCTGTCCCACAGGGGGCAACCCCATCCGTGAAATACATTGGGGGCTGTCGGGAAGCCCCAGTGGCCCCATGGCTCCCGCCCTCTCCCTGGCCAGCACCCATCCTGGTAAGCAGATTTTAACTCTTCCCTGCATGTGTTCACAGGCAATGAGGAAAGGAAATGTTGGGCATGCCCGTCAGGAGATTTACTGCTTCTCTTGGGGTGGGAGACATGGATTGAGCCCCTAGGGATGGGGTCTCTGGAGCCGTACTATAACTCAGGATGGGGCCCCACACTACCTCCCCTCAAAAAAAGAAAATCTGCCCTGGGGGGCTGAAGTCCCTGGGACCCTACTATGGCTTGGGAAGGGGAGCCCCATGCCCCCTTTCAAAAAAGTAAAATCTGCCCTGGGGATGGGGTTTCCAGCACTTTCAGAAGGCTCAAGGTGGGTAGCTGCAGGAATCAAAGTATTTTGTTATTTTTGTATGTGAGAGAATGAAGAAAAGTGGATGGCTAACCCCTGCTGTGCAGAGCCTCACACAGTGTGCAGTTGAGGCAAGCCTGCCTCTAGCTAGGCTCTACAATCAACATGCTTTGAGTGGTCATCCCCATTAAGCAGAGTCTTTGGTCATACACTATGAAGGTTAGCCACATGGCCTGGACTCTTCATAGCTGCTAATGAGCAAAGCCTTCAATTATGCACAGCGGGTGGTGTGTGTGTGCATGCCTAGGCTGGTAACAGTGATAGATGGTGGACTTGGGTGGAAGTTTTTATTCCACTGTTGGAATTGGAGGAATTTGGTGATTCTGCGTAACTCTTGTAATGCGAAATTACTGATAAATTCTGCTGCTCCGCCAGTGAAATTAATCTGCAGTGGCTAGTTTGTAAAGAGGGTTGGAATATGGAGCAGTCAGTCTATGTGTAAAAAACTCTGCTGATTAAAGTTTAATTTCCAGTAGTTTATAAACATAGAAGGATTGCTCTCTCATACTGTAGAGTATGTAAAGGCGCGAGGGGTACACACTGCTGTGATTTCTAACTGGGGTAGGAATAGGGATCAGTCCCTCTATGTTTAAAAACCACTGCAGGTTAACTTTAATCTTCAGTGATTTTTAAACATAGAGTGACTGCTCCCTCATCTGGCCCTGTTTAGAAACCATTGCACAGCTGTGCCAAGTACCCCTTGGTGCCCTAACATACTCTGCAGTAATCACTGCAGAGTATGTAAGGGCCCTGAGGGGTATGCATTTCTGTGCATTTGATATTTGGCTGCATTATTTCTTAGTCCAAAATGGATCCTCGCATCCATTTTCAGACACGAGGGTGCATCTTGTACTAAGAAAACAGTTCCAAATGCCCACTCCGCTCCGTCGTGGAATTCCACAGAATCTTGTGGTATTTTAATGTAATTCTGCAGAATTTTGCAGAATGAAACTCCGTCAATTCACCCCACTTAATAGATGGCCTGACCTGCACCCATTAACTGCAGGCAGCCAACATCTGTTATGCAGGGCCTTCAAATGTATGCAGCAGGGTCTGGCTGAAGGCTCTGGCACCAGGTATGGCCCGTCACCAAACCCTTCATGGGCATTTAATACACTTCAGGAAATTGAAACCTTTATGAGCTACCAACCTTGCGTGGGTGATCAAACCCTACACCAAATACCACATGCCGCACACCCACGAAAAATGTAATTTGGTTCAGAGTTTATGGTTTCCATTCCTGGTTTGTGAAAGAGGCTGCATACGCCTCTCCCCAAAACATTATATAGGGCCCTGGGGGGTGGGATCACCAGTGCCTAATTAAGGCTTGGGGAGTGGGGCAGCTCACAGTCTCTCCTTTTTATGGAAATCAGCACCAACAGAAATATGTGGCTCCATCAGGGGCCCTGGCCCATCCTGAGGGGTTATTTGCTCTGTAATAAAAAAAACACTTAGTTAGAATTTTACTCAAGAATGCTTCTGTTGGTCTGTTGGTTTGCTGTAAATCCATTCAGTAGTTTTTGAGGAATAAGCATTTAAACAAGAGGTTAAGTTGTATTTTTGATTTGCCAATAACTGTTTGACGAATTTGCATGAAATTTGTCAGGTGCTTAGCATATTTAGCTTGCGTTTTGTATGTTGTTAAATTTGTGCAGATTCATTGGGGGCAGATTTAAAAGTGCAGGGTCAAAATATGTTCATTTGCTAATAACTGTGCAATCATTTGACAAATTCATGTGAAGCTTGGTAGATATTTAGCATGTTTACTCTGCTGTGGTATTGGAAAGTTTCATGCAAATCCATCAGGTGCAAAATGTAATCCATCAGTCATTTTGGTAGTGTGAATCCAGTGAGGAACTGGAGTCAAATGTGAAATTTCAAACTAAAAATAACATTGAAATGACCAGTTATAGTTTACTGAGGTAACTAAAACGTGTGCCCTCACCATGCCAAGTGTTGTCATCAATGATGTCATTTGAGATGTTATTTCATCAATGTAGTCACTGAACAAATCGTGAATGATGTAGTATGTGAGATCATAAGCAGTGCATGACAGAGGCTCAAGTTATAATTAGCTCTGCTAGCTTTACCTGGTGAATTTCTGTGTTTTTTTTAGTTCAAAACGTTATGATGGCACTGACCTATGCACCTAACTATAAAGTCAATTTAGCCTTTGGTTTTTGCATAGAATTCTAAGGTTTTAAAAAAATGTAAATTAAAATATAACAACAATTCCTAAATATAAAATCACTTTAAACTTTGTGTTTTCTCAGTGAATATCGATATATACAACACCTACAACGCTCTAAAACGGTTCACCTCAAATGTTTGTTTTTGGCAAAGTATTTTTAAGCAATTGAGGTGACTTTTGAGGTTAAAGTTATATTATCATTAGGTTTGATAATAAGATCATGAGATACATTTAAAAAACAGAAACCCAATGAGAAAAACAAAGGTTTAAGTGTCATAAGTCTTCAAAGATGTCATCAATGATGTCATTTGAGATGTCATCAGTGATGACATCAATTATGTCATTTGACATCAGCTGCCTATGGGTAGTTAAAATTAGGTTCGAGTTTAAATAGAAGGGTAATTTTTGTTTTGCTAGAATCTTTGGTGCTGTTTAGCAAATCTGCACAAAATCTTACCCAAAAAAAGTTCATCCACCTCAACTCCTTTCTGGAAAGTTCCAAAGTGATCTGTCAAGGAGGAGCCAATAAAATGGGGACGGTCCCAAAACATTGATTTCCCATGTTACTTCCCATAGGAAACTTCAGTCACAGGTACAGAAAACGAGAACGGATTTACACCAAACTTGGAAAAAAATTAATACTTTACTCTGAAAGTAGGCTTTTTCCCATTTTGGTGTGAATCTGTTCCACCATTTTCAAGCAATTTGTGCTTAAAGAGGTACTCAGTGTGGTCATAAAGAGATTAAAAAACAGGTATATCTAGATTGTGGGTGTCCATATATCCCTTGATTGGCCAATTTAAAAAGGATTAGCCAGTCTTGTTTAGACGGCCATAGCATGAACAATTTGTTATGTCAGCTGTTACAGGACTCAGGGAGCAGGTCCCAGCATTATGAAAATGAATATATATTCGTTCTTTCTCTGAGAAATTGTGGACGAAGTGCTGGGATATACATATATATATCTCCTCCACTCGCCTTCACTCTTCCCTAGGTTGGAAAACAAACGAGCGCAGACCCAGTCTTTTTCGTGCAGTTATTTATTAGCCATTCTCCGCCATTACGCGTTTCGGGCGATCCCGCCCTTGATCACATGACGATATATATATATATATCATTGCTCCGTCTGCACCTCCAAACCAGTGCACTCAATAGACAGGTGCTTTGAAACGCGAAGGTGCACTCGCGTTTAAAATGCGCGCTCACTCCCAGCCACTTTCAGGAACTTGGAAAAGCACTCAACGGGACACTCCTGCAATTATTTAGTTATTTAATGCATTTGCGAGCATGAGAAAACATGACGCGTTTCGGCGATGCCTTAATCAAACATTTGATTAAGGCATCGCCGAAACGTGTCATGTTTTCTCATGCTCGCAAATGCATTAAATAACTAAATAATTGCAGGAGTGTCCCGTTGAGTGCTTTTCCAAGTTCCTGAAAGTGGCTGGGAGTGAGCGCGCATATATATATATATATATATATATATATATATATATATATATATATATATATATGTATGTATGTATGTATGTATGTATGTATGTATGTATATATGTTCACTGAAAAAACCTAAGGTTAAAGGGACAATATAGTTAGGTGAAAATGTCAATTGAAACATGTCATTTTAAACAAGCACAACTGCTGAAATTCGCCAGTTGTAGATATCTCAAGGAAGGGGTTAAGTTAAGTGTGGTCCCAGGGGATGGGATCCCTGGAGCCTAATAATGCTTGGGGATGGGGGCCATGAAGGCCCCTACCCTTTAAATGACATGTGGCTTGGGGGATAGGGCCCCATGGGCCATTAAGGCTAGGGGAAGGGTGACCTGTGTCCTCTTCCCAATGAAAATATTTTGTGTCACACCCTAGGCCCCGGACACTCTGGGGGGAGGGTCTTTCTAAAGTAGCGTGGGAGCCTTCACTTTTTTTCAAAATGTTGCCACGGATTTGCGAATCCACAAAATTAAAATAAATAATACATTTTTGGCCCAATACGGTGTACCTCCTGGACCCCACCACTCGGTCAAGAGGGTGAGAGTATCCCTACCCTGTCCCTTTATATCTTTTTTCACTGTTGTTTTAGAAGTCAGGACTGAGTCCTGAGTCCTAAGAAGGCTACTGCCACATCCTGGTTGGTGTGGTGGCAGCCAGTCAGATCTCTCCATGAGATCTTTCGGCCACACAGAACCTCCGCTGCATGATATATACAAAGTGTTTGAGCATTATTTGCTCAAAAAATGCTGAACGGATTTGCACCAAGTCACAAAAATCCCTCTTTCTGTACAAAGATCTAGCTCGTTTAGTCTGTAGCTGTGTCTAAATTTCCTATGGAAAACAAAATGTGGAAAAAGCTTTTTAGGACCCCGCCTTTTTCATCGGCCCCCACTTGATGGATCCCCTCAAAACTTTCCAGTTAGGAGCTGAGGTGAAATGTAGTTTTTTAATAAAATTCATCAAATGGTGCCAAATATATAAGCAAACCCAAAAATGCATTTACTATGGAAACATGATGCTAACTATAACTACCCAGTGGCATGGGTAATATATGTTTTTCATGCCCTAAGGTAACTATAACTTGCGGCCCCGTCATGCACAGTTTACTTATCAATACATTTTTTACAAATACTGTGGTGATATTATCAGTGATGTCATAGAAGATGTCATAAGTGATGTAATATGTGAGTTAATTAGCAGTGCATGACGAAGGCATGAGTTATAGTTCCCTTAGGTCACAAGTTATAGTTACTTAAAATAACTATAACTGATGAATTTCTGTGTTTTTTTGTTTAAAATGTTACTTTGTTAGTCAACATTTCATCTAACTATAAAGTTACGTTAACCTTTATTTTGTTCAGTGAATCTCTAGGTTTTTGTTTTATGTAAAGTAAGATTTTGTTACCATATGTAAATCCAACTCCATGCCATGCTTTCAACCCCGCTAGCAGTAAACACCACAATGTGAGGTTGGACGCAAAACCCGGCCTGTGGCCAGGCCCTGTCAGCAACCCTTCCCAGAAGGCTGCCAACACCACGCTGCTCATGGCCTTCTGCCGTGCAAGGTGAGATGTTGGCCGCAGTGCATGGCCTGAGGCCAACCCCCCTTCAGGCAGCCAACCCCACACTGCATATAACATTTGGCTGTGAGTGGCAAGAGTCTGGTCACAGGGCCTGGCCTTTGGCTGAGCCCTGCAACCAACCCCCCGCACGCAGTCAACACCATGTTGCATACGGCCTTTGGCCATGTGGAGCTGGGCGTAGAGAACAGGGCCTGGGCTGTGGCCAACCCACCCAAAGGCAGTCAACCCCTCTCCCCCCCACAGGCTGCCAAACCAATGCAGCACATGACATTTGGTGTGCATGGCATAGTGTTGGTCTTCTGGCCCCCAGATCCCATACCCAGAGCCAAAACACATACATTAACGGAAGGGGTGTGTATAGGGCAGAGGACCACAATCACCAGGGCTGAATCCCGTTCAAGAGGAGGATACCACAAGACCCCCTTTCCCGGGCCAATTTGTGTCTAAATTATAGGTGGGGGCCTGATACCCACTCAGGGAGGGGGCTTCTGGGGCCTCCCTCCCGACCGTTCTCGGATTCCAGGATTCCATGCCTGGGACCTCTCTTTATTATAGGTGGGTTCCCTGTTGACCACCTGGGACACCCATCAAGGAACACGTTGGGGTCTGCAGACGGGAAGCCCAGGCCCCCTGCGGCCCCAGCAAGCTCCCCTCATAGTGTGCAAGCCTGCATTGCTTCCACCCAGAGGGAGCAGCGGAATGCGGGCAGGGAAACACAACAAAAGTCTGCTCCCATCCATAGGTTCTATTTTAAAAATATTTGCCCCTGCCTTATGGGAGATTTGACAATCTCCTGCCAGGCGAGAGCAAACAAATGTTTCCCCGTCTACATCAGTGTGGCTAGGGAAAAACGATACTCCGAGGTGGATGATCTCCCTTGGACACAGTCACTGAGCCGACCCCGGGAGATGGGATCCCTGGGGCCTTGAAAGGCTCTGGGAGGGGTGATGTGCAGCCCCCCTTTCCTTTAATGTACATTTTGGGCCTGTAAATGGGGTTCCAAGAGCCTAATTAGGCTCTGGGACGGGGCCGTGCCCAGCACCAATGCAGGTACGGAAAGGCGTATGTTTCTGTCTGGTGGGAGCATTTTTAAATCTCTTGCCAAACAGGAGCAAACAAGCTCCCACTGGCTGGGAGCAGACTTTTGTTTCCCTGCCCGTGCTCCAGCGGCAGGGTAAGAGAACAGATATTGCTCCCACCCGGCGGGAGCAAGCATAAATATCTGCTGTCTCCAGACAGGAACAATGCTGGTTCCGGTACCATGCAAGGATCTGGTTGGAGCCGCGGGGGTCCTAGGGCTCCACTGCGGCCCCCAACGTGGTTGTTGGTGGTTGCCCCAGGTAGGCACCAGGGCACCCACCTTTATTTTATACATGACCCCGGGGATGAGGTTCCAGGGGACAAAATAGGCTCAAGGAGGGGGGGCTGTGCAGCCTTAAGGCTTAGAGGGGAGGCCCCATGCCCCCCTCCCCTTAGAGTTTAGCCCTGGGGTATGGGGCCACCGGTGCCCCTTAATAAATATATTTTTGGTCCCAGAGAATGGCATCTCTGGGGCCTGAAGGGCAGCACTATGCCATGCACATCAAAGGCTGTTTGCGGTGTGGAGTTTGCAGCCTGCTGGGGGGTTGGCCACAGGGCTTGGCGAGGCCCCCATACCTGAGCCTCTAAGAAGTCACGAAACCCCATCCATCGGGCTGTCATTTTAATTCAGGGGAGGGAAGCAGGTGGCCCCCGCTTCCCAAGTGTGGAAAGGCACCGGGGCACAGCCACCCTTTCAGAGCCATTTATTGGCCTCAAGGACCAGCCCAGGAATGGTGCCCCCCCATTCCCCAACCCGCAGGGCACGATCAATTTCCCTGCCCAAGAGCACAGGCAGGGAAAGTGGAATTTGCTCCCATGAGGCGGGAGCACAAAGCAGCCCCTGTTGGGTGGTAGCACAAAACGTGTTGTCTGTCCAGGCTATCTGGCAGGAAAATACATTGAATTGCTCATGCGCTGGTGGGAACAAAAGAAAACTTCTCCAACGGGGCAGGAGCAATGCTGGCTCCCACTACACCCATATGGGTGCAGGCAGGGGGGCAGGGGTTGGGTGGGAAATTGGGGGCCCAAGCCTCCACCCACAGCCATTAATGAGGGTCCTGCTGTGGGTCTCCCAGGGGGACACCGGGGAACCCCACTTAAAATTTAAAAATGTAACATGCCAACTCCTGCAGGGAGTCAGTAGGGCAGCGGGGCCCTGGGGCTCCCACCATGGCCCCCAACAAAAATAATGGTGTGGAAGGCCTCAGGTGGGCACTGGGGATCTCCTTAATATAAAAAGAATTACCGACTCTTGTGTGGTCCCATGAAATGGGATGTTACCCTAAGGTAACTATAACTTGCTTCATTGCCATGCACTGCTTGTTACCCCACATATTACATCACACATGATTTGTTCTATAATAGAACTGATATCACGGGTACATTTCCAGTGACATCATTTTCTTTTTTTTAATCTTTTTATTGGAAAAAAAATTATCAAAAACAAAACAGCAGAAACCAAAAAGCAGTACATTACATTAATCTAACATTCCAAAAAGCTCAACCGAAGGTACAAATATATATATAAAGGCGTTGGGAAACGTTAAGAAAGACATGCATCATCGTTCCATATTAGTGCCTTTAAATATCTTCATCGTCCACCACTAGGGCCAGTGACATCATTGATAACAAAACTGTGCATGGTGGGGACGTGAGTTATCGTTAACTTAGGGCACGAGTTATTGCTACTTGGGGTAACTATAATTGGTGAATTTTAGTGGCTTTGTATGTTTAAAATGATTATATATATATATATGGAATCTAAAATGATTGTAGAACTAGATAGTAAGACCCCCAATGGTTTAAATAATACAGATGAGATGTATCACTTTCTGTAAAAAAATGTATAAACATACATTTGGTCTTACAATCACTTTACAAGATCTTTTGGAGTAATTTTTTCAATTTTTTGAATTTTCTGCAGTTTTTTGTTCTTTTAGTAGAGGTGAATGTGGTTCCTCTTATTCTTCTCATATATATAACAAGCATTTGCAATGCAATAGGTCTCGCATTTATAAGAGTTTGAGCTATTGGCATTGTAAAATTAAAATGCCTTTTATTTATGTTTTGGTTTTAAAACAAAAAAAGCCATTGTCATTTACAATGTCAGTAGCATAAACTTGCATAAAAGCAGTGTGTGGAGTGCAGCAGTGTGCGGCATGCAGCAGTGTGCGGTGTGCAGCAGTGTGCGGCGTGCAGCAGTGTGCGGCGTGCAGCAGTGTGAGGCATGCAGCAGTGTGTGGCGTGCAGCAGTGTGCGGCGTGCAGCAGTGTGTGGCGTGCAGCAGTGTTTCGTGTAGCAGTGTGAGGCATGCAGCACTGTGTGGCGTGTAGCGGCGTGCAGCAGTGTGCAGCGTGCAGCAGTGTGTGGCGTGCAGCAGTGTCGTGCAGCATGCAGCAGTGTGCAGCAGTGTGTGGCATGCAGCAGTGTGCGGTGTGCAGCAGTGTGTGGCGTGCAGCAGTGTGTGGCGTGCAGCAGTGTTTCGTGTAGCATTGTGCGGCGTGCAGCAGTGTGTGGCGTGCAGCAGTGTGTGGCGTGCAGCAGTGTGTGGCGTGCAGCAGTGTGGCATGCAGCAGTGTTTCATGTCGCAGTGTGCGGCGTGCAGCAGTGTGCGGCGTGCAGCAGTGAGCGGAGTGCAGCAGTGAGCGGAGTGCAGCAGTGAGCGGAGTGCAGCAGTGTGTGGCGTGCAGCAGTGTGTGGCGTGCAGCAGTATGGCGTGCAGCAGTGTGTGGCGTGCAGCAGTGTGTGGCGAGCAGCAGTGTGTGGTATGCAGCAGTGTGTGGCGTGCAGCAGTGTGTGGCGTGCAGCAGTGTGTGGCGTGCAGCAGTGTGAGGCATGCAGCGCTGTGTGGCGTGCAGCGGCGTGCAGCAGTGTGCGGCATGCAGCAGTGTGCTGCGTGCAGCAGTGTGCTGTGTGCAGCAGGGTCGTGCAGTATGCAGCAGTGAGTAATGCAGCAGTGTGCAGCAGTGTGTGGCGTGCAGCAGTGTGCGGCGTGCAGCAGTGTGTGGCGTGCAGCAGTGTGTGGCGTGCAGCAGTGTTTCGTGTAGCATTGTGCGGCGTGCAGCAGTGTGCGGTGTGCAGCAGTGTGTGGCGTGCAGCAGTGTGTGGCGTGCAGCAGTGTGTGGCATGCAGCAGTGTGCGGCGTGCAGCAGTGTGTGGCGTACAGCAGTGTGTGGCATGCAGCGGCATGCAGCAGTGTGTGCGTGCAGCAGTGTGTGGCATGCAGCAGTGTGTAGCAGTGTGCAGCGTGCAGCAGTGTGTGGCGTGCAGCAGTGTTTCGTGTAGCAGTGTGAGGCATGCAGAACTGTGTGGCGTGCAGCGGCGTGCAGCAGTGTGCAGCGTGCAGCAGCGTGCAGCAGTGTGTGGCGGGCAGCAGTGTCGTGCAGCATGCAGCAGTGTGTGGCGTGCAGCAGTGTCGTGCAGCATGCAGCAGTGTGTAATGCAGCAGTGTGCAGCAGTGTGTGGCGTGCAGCAGTGTGCGGCGTGCAGCAGTGTGTGGCGGGCAGCAGTGTTTTGTGTAGCATTGTGCGGCGTGCAGCAGTGTGTGGCATGCAGCAGTGTGGCGTGCAGCAGTGTTTCGTGTAGCAGTGTGCGGCGTGCAGCAGTGTGCGGAGTGCAGCAGTGTGCGGCGTGCAGCAGTGTGTGGCGTGCAGCAGTGTGTGGCATGCAGCAGTGTGTGGCGTGCAGCAGTATGGCGTGCAGCAGTGTGTGGCGTGCAGCAGTGTGTGGCGTGCAGCAGTGTGTGGCGTGCAGCAGTGTGTGGCGTGCAGCAGTGTGTGGAGTGCAGCAGTGTTTCGTGTAGCAGTGTGAGGCATGCAGCACTGTGTGGCGAGCAGCGGTATGCAGCAGTGTGCGGCATGCAGCAGTGTGCTGTGTGCAGCAGTGTCGTGCAGCATGCAGCAGTGAGTAATGCAGCAGTGCGCAGCAGTGTGTGGCGTGTAGCAGTGTGCGGCGTGCAGCAGTGTGTGCCGTGCAGCAGTGTGTGGCGTGCAGCAGTGTTTCGTGTAGCAGTGTGCGGCATGCAGCAGTGTGCGGCGTGCAGCAGTGTGTGCCGTGCAGCAGTGTGTGGCGTACAGCAGTGTTTCGTGTAGCAGTGTGCGGCATGCAGCAGTGTGCGGCGTGCAGCAGTGTGCGGTGTGCAGCAGTGTGTGGCGTGCAGCAGTGTGTGGCGTGCAGCGGCATGCAGCAGTGTGTGGCGTGCAGCAGTGTGTGGCATGCAGCAGTGTGTGGCGTGTAGCAGTGTGCAGCGTGCAGCAGTGTGCAGCGTGCAGCAGCGTGCAGCAGTGTGCGGCGTGCAGCAGTGTGCGGCATGCAGCAGTGCGGCGTGCAGCAGTGTGCGGCGTGCAGCAGGTTGCCTTTGTTAAAGATTAAAAAGCGTGTGCATGCATGGGGTAATAATGGTCCTGGAGTTCTACAAATGGTTAAGTGCTAAACCCTTGTGCTTGTTACCCATTTAGTTTTATTTCGTAAAATTTTTTGAGCTTAAAATAAAAAAAAACAGGATGTTAAAATGCCTACACTGCATAGCGAGAGTGGAGTGTCTGACAAGTTTGGTAAATCGATAATTATGCAGGCAGTGACTCATTGTCTATGTGGTCCTGGGTATTACCATACTAGATGCAGAGACTTGAATTCGGGTGGGAGCGGGAAGCCACCTGTGTCTCTCTTGAGCGCCCTGCGGGAGACAGGCAGGGATGGGCCAGACCAGTGATGACGATGTCACTTGTACTCCAGCTGAGACATGTCGCTGTTTCCTCTGGAGAAAGTGCTTTACTCAGGTCACCACGTGGCCCGGGGCAGAGGCACGCCTGGGCCCTGTGACCTCCCCGGAAGAGCACCGGATGCCATTCCTGGATTCTCCCCTCTTTGATGATGAGGTGACATTTGCATCTGAATGGGGCTGGCGCTGCGGGGCCGGTGTTTGATGTCCCAGAGAGAGGGGGGGGGTCGCAAGGGACCCTGGCGGACCAGCTAGATAGCAAGGTGTCAGCGCGCACGCTCCTGCGCCCCCAGGAGGGCGGCTCCGGACTCCTCATTATCAGATGGCCCAAGGGGGGGTCCCTTTATCCGAAGGCCGCTTTGATCTCCCCAGGAGGACTGCTGGGTTTACAAAGTGAACAATTAAGGAGACCTACTATCATCACAGAAGCCTCTGGTTTGTAAAACAAACCTCCTTGCCCCCCGTGAGGTGAAATGTCCGGATGAAGAAAGCACAGGTCGGCCTGGAAGGAAATTGGAGGGGGCGTCGCTTTTATTGTCTTAGCTGCTTACGTCCTGAACATTTACTCAAGGCCCCTACAAACACTGCAGGGAAAGGAAACTTGTCGAAACAAGCATAATAATGTAAGTTATTCCCTGGAGATATCCTGTGCCAGTTAAGGGCCTTCCCTGATAGTCAATCATGCGAGAAGCAGTGTAGGCTTAACTGTGAAGCGGTTCTTCCTGGCAGGTTTCGAGGCGTTGTTTGTCTGCTGGCATCCTTGGAATGCAGGTGGGGGTTTCCAGCAGCGTTCCCTCACGTTCATATAGGGAAGTTTCAGTCCGCTGCCGGTGCACAAATGTGATATATTACAGCTGACTTTCCCAGTGGTGCCACAGAAAATGTGCAGAAAGCAAATACGACACAGGACTCTAAAACTTAAAATGTAGTGACTGTGACTTTCTTTGCACTGGACAAATGTTTTATCAAACCCAAATTACGAAACGTTAATGGTAAATTACTAATGCACACGTGTAAGTGTGTTCGGTGACGAGCTTGGTTTTTGTTCATATTAAGAACCAAGTGGCGCACATCTTAATGAAAAAATAAAAACCAGGCAAGCATAGTGTCAGGGAGCAGAGGCTGCTAAAAGAGAAGACAAGCACGCACTGAAGTTGACGAGGAGGGAGTGGGAGGGGGGAGTGGAGGCGGGCACAGTGGTGCGGCCGCAGTTGTAAAAGGCAGGGAGAGGGTGAGGTTGAGAAAGGGAAAGATAGGGATCAAAGGAAACAATAACAAGCAGGAAGGGGGTGGCAAATGGTGTGCAATTTGATGTCCTCAGTGGTCGCATGGCTCACTGAGGACATCAAAGGGGCCGCAAAGTGATCAGGCAGTGCTTTTCAGGCTGCCAAATGGTGCGCGCGCCCAGCACACATGCACTGTATTTGGAGGCCTGAAAAGCACTGTTTGCACTTCCAGATCCCCCTTTTACTAAAGCTCTCGCGAGGCAGCGCTAAAGCGCTGTCTCAGGCGAGACCTAAAAAACATCAGATGGTTTTAGTTAGGTTTTAGCCCGGATTTTAACTTTGTTGAATAAGGGTTTTTTCCTTCCTTTACCTTTATGTTTTTAATTGCTTATATGTGTATTTATTAAATTTTATTGCACCAGCACTTTACGGGGATACATGTAAGGATCAAATAGTTAGCACTTTGATTCGGGTGTGAATCACTGCATAGATTTGTCTGTTTTTACTTGTAAATGCCTGGGAAGAACAGTACAGCATTTAAGCTGGTATTGGATACAATTTAGACATGTGTATGAACATAAGAGTAATATCTCTCTGACCAAATAATTGTTGCATTGATTTTAATATGAATTTATGCTTAGCTAATTTGCACACAAAAAAACTGTTTTTATAAAAAAAATTCTATTTATTAGTATATTTATATACTTTTAGAATAGTTTTTGATTATTGGCTTTATTTGGTCGTAGCATGTAACGAATTTGTCAATTTACAGGCATTTAAGCAGTAATCAGTAATCATATGTTGATAAAACAGACTTACCGTGACATTAACGCTTTGAAGTGTTTTTTCTATGTTTATGCACCACGTGGTGGCAACACCCCATTCACTGTAAAGCATTTAAAAATGATGACGAATGTGTTTCAAGCTGACTTGTGAGCAAGGGCTTCTGAAGCCCGAAACGCGTCAGGTTCGAGGTTCAGAAGAATAAAAACTCTATTCGACCTCATTTCGTTGGGTTCGCGTCTCTGTTCGCCATTGCTGTGGAGGTGCAGAGAAATCATCGTCTTTCTATATATATATATATATATTTTAAAGCTCCAGGTACCCAACGTACAAGGAGCACTCGAATGGCAACATGCTCATAAAGAGCCTTTCTGGTATACAGTTTGTCAGCACAACGATGACTTTAAGCAGTTCAATGTACCATGGATGCCTGACGCATTTCAAAGTGTCCCCACTTCTCTTCAGAGGTTTTGGCAATCGAAGGTGCATAGGACACCGCCCCCACATTTAAATGCTCCAATTGCTGCCCTGGATGGGACGCTCTGCCATGGCAAGCAGAGCATTATGAGCCTTGTAGTGTGCTTTGTCTCCAGATGGAACGCGCAATGTTGCTGCTATTTAATTTATAGACCCCAGGTGGGCCTCGGTGTGCCGATGGATCTGCTAAATCCGTTGCTACCCCACAAGATCAGCCTGCCCAATAGCAGACTGCGTGGCCCACACATCCTGAGGTGGTGCTCCTTCGTGGCAGGGTATGCCGCGTAATTATCAAAGCTCCAGGTACCCAACGTACAAGAAGCTCTCGAACGGCAACATGCTCATAAAGAGCCTTTCTGGTATACAGTTTGTCAGCACAACGATGACTTTAAGCGGGTCTATGTGCCATGGATGCCTGACACGTTTTGAAGTGTCCCCACTTCTCTTCAGAGGCTTTGGCAATCGAAGTCGCATAGGACACTGCCCTCACATTTAAATGCTCCAATGCAAACCCTGGATGGGACGCTCTGCCGCGACAAGCAGAGCATTATGTGCCTTGTAGTGTTCTTTGTCTCCAGATGGAGTGCGCAATGTTGCTGTTATAAAATTAATAGCCCCCAGGTGGGCCTCAGTGTGCCGATGGATCTGCTAAATCCGTTGCTGCCCAACGAGATCGGCCAGCCCAATAGCAGATCACGTGGCCCCCACATCCTGGGGTTGTGCTCCTTCGTGGCAGGGTATGCCGCGTATTTATCAAAGTTCCAGGTACCCAACATACAAGGAGCACTCGAATGGCAACATGCTCATAAAGAGCCTTTCTGGTATACAGTTCGTCAGCACAAAGATGACTTTAAGCAGTTCAATGTGCCATGGATACCTGACTCGTTTCACAGTGTCCCCACTTCTCTTCAGAGGCTTTGACAATCGAAGCACATAAGATACCGCCCTCACATTTAAATGCTCCGATGCATGCCCTGGATGGGACGCTCTGCCGTGACAAGCAGAGCATTATGGGCCTTGTCGTGTCCTTTGTCTCCAGATGGAGCGCACAATGTTGCTGCTATAAAATTAATAGCCCCCAGTTGGGCCTCGGTGTGCCGATGGATCTGCTAAATCTGAGCACCGAATCTGGACTGTTTAAGACAAAAAAAAAATACAAATATATATATATATATGTTTCCAAAAGCGGCCCGCTTTCAGGTTCCTGGGCGCTCGTTAGGCGGTGCGTTCAAGGTACGACAGAGCCAAGTCGTTACGTATTCCTCCTTTGTCCCCACCGGGATTCCTCGCGCACTCACGAGACCAGAGGCAGGTGTGCAGTGAATCAGTTATATTTTTATTGCATATTCAGCAAGCCAGTACTCAGAAAAACTCTACGCGTTTCGGTTTCCCCTGAAACCTTGCTCACGAGTTCTAACAGTTTTCAAACAGCATTTTTTTCTCTTTATAAAAAAAACAAAAAACACACCCATGTGATACATTGTGTCGCTTCCTGTGCTACACAGCTAAGCATTGTGGTACATATTGTTCGTTTTCATTCTCCATTAAAAAGGTCACATTGTAATCTCGTGTTGCCAATCTGAATTCATCTAATAGATTAATCCATGATGATATTTCCATTACAATCATTAATACAATTGCAAGAGGAAAACGACATTATCCTACCAATATTGTTCAGGCTACGCCTGATTATTGCCAGATAACGCCCTCCAGTGGGCACACATTTCTGTCTGTATTGATATTACATTTTAGCCTGCTATGGTACGTTGAAACCCTCTAGTGGGTCTACCAGTCATAAAGGGAGGTATATGTCGATTGTAACCAATATATGAACACACTTCCTCATAATCACCTCATATAGCGTTCAAGCCCTCTAGTGGGCCTTCACCTCATCTGGGAAAAAAAAATTGACAAAATTTACTGTTTCGTTTTTCTCGTGACTACCTATTGTCACTCATCTTACCATCGTATCTTACAGGAAGGTTTATTGCAAAGAAATTTCATTTAAAACGGTGTTTTTTAAGACATGAAGGGGTGTGAAACGTGAATATAGTGACAACTGTGCTAAAGGGAGACAAATTATAGCAGCTCTGCTGGGCATTTTACATTAGTCTCATCATGGAGCATATTACAAACAGTTCATAAATGATAATGGAGTTCCTCATCCTGGTTTAAGCCATCCGGCATAAGTGTTCGAAAATTTAGAATGTGGCGTGATTCCTTCTGTCTTAGGATCCTTTCACGATCCCCACCTCTTGGGTGTATTCCTACTGTCTCCAACGCATAAAATTTTAACTTTTTCCAGTCTCCACCATGCTCCTTCTCCATATGCTTGGCTACAGCATTGCTTCTATCTGAGTTGATGGTAGCTCGCACATGCTCTAAAATGCGTTTTTTCAATTCGCATTTTGTGCTGCCGATGTATTTTAAAGCACAGGGACATTCCATTACATATATTGCGAATTGACTTTTACAGTTGATTAGTTGGTCAATCCTCCACATCCGTTTGTTTGCCATCATCACCTCCTTCTTATTTTGTGCAATTAAACAGACCTTACAGCTAGTGCATTTAAAAAATCCTTTCGGCTTGAGCCATATGTCCGATTTCTTTTGGTGTTGGAAGTGACTATGCATTAATTGATCTCGCAAATTTTTAGCTCGTCTGTAGGTGATGTTCGGATGATCTCCCACTATTTCAGATACTGTGGGGTCCATATGTAATACATGCCAATTCTTGCGCAGTATTCTCATCAGTTGTAGGTTTTCAGTGCTGTATGTTGTTATGAGCCTGATTTTGTTATTTTCCTCGTCTGAACTTTGTTTTTCTTTGATCAGATCAGTTCTTCTCACTTTACTGGTGCGTTGCAGTGCATCTTGAATAGTTTTCAAATTGTATTTTCTCTTTCTGAATCTCAGTGTAGCCTTGCCCTGATGTTGTATCCATTCTTCTTCTTGGGAGCATATTCTTTTAATTCTGAGGAATTCCCCGTATGGGATGTTCTTAATCAAACTTGTTTGATGAAAACTTTCTGCATGTAATACAGCGTTTGTCGCTGTATTTTTGCGATGAAGAGTGGTATGGACTGTCTCATTTGCAATGTAGATCTCTGTGTCAAGAAACACCACCCGTTCACTGCTGATGTTATATGTGAACTTGAGGTTGAAGTCAGAGTTGTTCAAAATTTCAAAATATTCATCGAATTCATTCTTAGTCCCATCCCATATTAGGAGCAAATCGTCGATGTATCTGAAAAATCCACACGCACTCCCTGGTATGGTGCTATTCCAATTTAGTTTAATAATATCCAAAATATGGCAAGCAGGTTACAAACCATATTTGTAACCATATTTTGGATATTATTAATCTAAATTGGAATAGCACCATACCAGGGAGTGCGTGTGGATTTTTCCTGGAAAGGAGTTTTGTTCGATATATATATATATATATATATATATATATATATATATATATATATATATATATATATATTGTATTTTTTTTTGAGATGTCATCAGTGATGTCACTGACCATGTCATGAGGGATATATGTGAGGTCATAAACAGTGCATTACTGGGGTGTAAGTTATAGTTAGCTCAGGTAACTGTAACTGCTGAATTTCACTGCTGTTGTATGAGTGAAATCTGAGCCTAACTATAACATCCCAGGAACATTTGTTTTTTTAGTGAATTTCGAAGGTTCTTTTAATTCTATTTCCTAACTATAATGTCCCTGTAACCTTTGGTTCTTTCAGTGAGTAGTGGTGCTCTGTACACTGTCATGAGCCCAGGGACTTAATTTAGGGTTGTTTATAATCTGGGAGGATATCACTGAGTGGTGATTTCTATTATTAACAGGTGTAGTATTGTTTAAAGAAGTGAGTTTTCAGATTTTTTCTGATTTACAGGATGATTGGGGCAGTTCTGATTTGACAGGTAAGTAAGGGTCTGTTTCTAGAGAACTTCTGTATGAATCAGCTGTCTTGGAGATGATGTGGGCTTAGAGGGGAAACCAATGTGGCTCCTTCACCGTTGGAGAGATATGCTCAAATGTATTCAGGCCTTTGAGGGGAAGTGCTGCAGCAGACAAGACGCCTTTCAGTGAAGTCAGTCTAATGTCTTGTAGACCATGGGACAATCAAAATGGTGTAATCTCTATTCCGTAATTATGTGAAATACAAATAATTATGCAAAATAGCCATAAGTTATGCAAACAGCTCTTTGTGCTATCTTGAGTCAAAATATAATTGAAGCGCATGCCTCATGTACAAAAGCCACTTGAGATAGCAGCAAGGGGACTGGTTTAAGGAGAAAAATTCTCTTGAAACACACCTTGTCCTCTTGAACTTTACATTTTCTACTTGAATCAGTCTCCCACAAGACATTTTTTCCTTGAACCGGTTCCCTGCCTCAAAAATCTGTGCAAAATTTCACGCTCGCGTAATTTGTATCATTGCCCACAAATTTGTGTAAAGTGAAATTGTGTGAATTATACAAAATTACAAGAGGTATGAAAATTTTGCACGGATCTACCATGGAGCAGGGAGTCGCCTCACTATGGTTTGACAGGACTAGGTCTAGTGCTAGGTGACATGTAGGATTAAAACACCCCTCACTTTTGAGCTTTGTCTTAGAAAAATAAAAAATGATAAACAATCTGCCAGGCCGCTGTGGAATCCGGGGTTGGCCTGCATTTTGTAATTTTGCTGAAAAATGCTGATGGTGTTAGCAGAATACCTTTCGCTGGAAACTCTCAAACGAACAGGCAGGTTTCTCTAATTTGAGAGGCCTGCCAGTCCAACAGCAACGAAGGACCAATGTGTTTAGACTGCTACCATTCTAATTTATTGACATATTTGTTAAGTCTTCCCTGTGCATTAATGTAGCAGACACAATTCTGCAACATCAATTGCTATCGGATCACATTGCATCAATCTGCTCGTCAAGAATGTTTGCAAGGACGTGATACAATGTGTGAGCTCATACACTGGGATATCTTCAGACTTTTGGGGGCCCTGGACCAAGTATATTTTAGGGGCTCCTTCCAAAACCTTTGAATTTATAATCCAACTTCAACTTTCATGCCCTCTTTGCCCAGGTCACTAACATTGGTCCAAATTTTAAATGTGTTTACATCTAATATTTAGGGATACTGATGTGTGTTTAAATATTGTAGCACAGCAGGGGCTCACTAAAATTATTGCAAATAATCTTTGTGAGCACTCCCGTTTCTAAAAAGTGAGGTCCTGTTTTGAATGATCCAAAAGAAACCTTTTTATGGATGTTGCATGAAACTAGCAGAGCATTTCTCGCGCAAATGTCTGTGATGGACACACATCATCTATGTTAACAATAAATTGAAAGGAAAACAGTATTTAAAACAATCTAAGAATCATTAAAGGTCATCAGGGCATCAATCTCCGCAGAGCTGTCTCTCCCCCCCCCCCCCCCCCCCAAAACAAAAAAGGATAAGGCACTGGGCCAGAGCCCACTTTGCCCATGCATTAAAACTTCTCTGCTCATACATTGCCCTAAAGAGGGTACCAAAAAGACCTGCATTATAGAATAGAAGTCTAGGGGGTTGGCTTATAGCCATTCGGGTTTACTAATAAGCTATTCATGCTCAATGCTTTGAGACACTGCACAGTTTAAATAAAATACAAAGAAGTGGCTATGCCGATAAAAGAGCCTTTGATCTGACATAAGAACATGAAAGGTCACGTTCTAAGCTGTGCATTGTGTTTCAACTGCACAGTGACTGAAAGTGTTAAACTCAGATATTCCATGCAGCACAGGTGCCAAGTTGCCCCGCAAGTCATAGATTAGTGACATAGACAGACAGCTAAGGGCTTTTACTTTCTACAAAGCCACTTTTATCACTGGAGTCTCCCTCTATAACATCCGATGATTCTCAGCAGGTGGGGATGCCCTCCGTTGATGCTTTCTGGAAAATGTCCACACATGAAAGCAGGCACCATTTCTGTCTCACGACGATGTAGCCATGTTTACGAGAAATGGGGTAAGTAGTGAAAAATACAACCTTTCTCTTACCTTCCATCAGAGACGCATTGGCTGGCCAATTAGGGCACCTTAATCCAGTTGAACAAGCACAACATGTTGAGGCCCCATGTAAAATATGTTCATGCATTCCCCTCTCCTAGTTTCCTGTTCTGATTTGCTCCTGGTGTCTGTTTATTCCCCAGTTTTAATAAAAGTGATGTATGTAACCACCTGCTAGAGTGGCTTGCCTAGGCAGGGACTGCTCAGGGAAGGGAGTGGGGGCTCTCTGTGGTGTATACTACTTCCCCATCGCAATAGTCAATATGAAACTCTATCGAACACTGTGGTAAACCCTCTAGTTTCCACCATTCTAAATGAGGCAGGGGAACCACAAGTTTGGTGGGGTGAGATGGGAGATGCACCAATTAATGAAAGAGACCCATCTTCAACAAATTGTAAATGATATTTCAGCCTTTGGAAGTGACACAAACCAAAAATGAAGCAATTATGTGTTGTAGATTTGTGCAGTGCAAAAGTTAAATAAAGCTGAGGTGAAAAGTCTCATGACTTGTAGCTTACACAAAGCACTGGTCATTTCATTGATACTTTGGGTGCATAAGTCCACCTAATGATTGCTTCCATTGCAATGCAGGGATGGTGATGATTCTATGCACTGCAATGGAGATGAGTTGTTCTCTTTTAAGTAAATGACCAATCTTCCCATGCCACCCTTACTTAGCTTGTGCTATCATCCCTTGGGAAGAAAGACCACTGCTGCTAACTGGTTGAATGTGGTACTAGCACCACCAGCCATACACTTGACCCGAGTCCCTCTCCCCTTCAAGGCCAGCCAGGTAGAAGTAGCGAATGTCTATCCTCCTGCTTGACTGACATGTTTTTGAGGATCAAACTAATTAGACGGTGTATTCAGTACCTTGTTAGTGCATGTATCCTGCATTCGGTATTTCTTAAATATGAACATGTCAACAAGTGTTATACCTTTTTTGCATGATTATCTGGGTCGAATAATGTGTTTAAGGATTGTTGTTAGAGTTGTTTCTCAGAGGTGTTGAACTGTGAAAGACAGAGTCCCATTAGGTAACAATTTTTTAGTTGTTGGACTTAGTGGGTTATGGGTATAGCATGTAAAAGTGGTGTAAAATCTCATGTTACTGTGCCAAAAAATAAAAAAAAAATCCTTTTGCAAAATGGAAACTTTGGAGTACTATTCTAAAGAAAAGTCAAAAGTATAAGGTTATAGACCTGACATGAGTGCAGTCTAATGTGCCTTGGCACTCTCATTGTTGACACTAAAGTTCATGGCCCAATGATCATTCTATACCTGCTTCATAGACATCAGTTCAACCTTTGATATGGTGAATGATACTTTGCTGCAGTAGAATCTCATGGGGTATTTCCATGGTCTTCTTTATATAACAAAACAGATATTATTCGAATTTGGCACAAGTCCGGTTTGCCTCTGTGACGATGTGGACGATTTACTCTGGTCCTCTCCTTATTACCTAGATGGATTTGTCCCTTTCTCGCAGGCTAATCTGAACTCCTGTCCCTTTCAGTTTTATTGCTCAGAGCAGAGGGGGCCGGAGTTGCTCCACTACCTTGGAGAACAGACCACCCCATGAGGGAAAAAAAGCGGGAAGGCACCCCAGAGCTAGAGAGAGAATGTCGTCAAGATACGCCTTTCAGGAGATCCACAGAGGACGTCAAACCAGCTCCACGCAGAGGAGGAATCCCTGTGATATCCACCAAAGACACTGAACCAGCTCCACATGGAGAAGGAAGTCACACACTGCCCGCGAGGAAAGAAGGCACCTTCCAACCCAGGAAGTGGTCACTTGTACCATAGAAGGAGCAACCTGACGGTGTGCCGGTCACCCCAGTGATGCTCCTGGAGGAGCTTGGCTAACACAGGTGCATGTGTGGATTTGAGGTTGGGTGAGACAGGGAAAGTCTCACAAGGGACCAGTCTGAGTGTTGGGAAAAGCATCACTATGAAAAGTGATCCCCGCGTCATACATTTCCTGCATATGGTGGTGGGGATGGGTGACACTTCCAAATATGGACCCTTTTATTTACATTATTGCATATTGTTTTCTTTTGTGATTCTCTTCTATGCCTGGTTCAAAGGAATAACATGAAAAAATTCTTGCTAAAAGAAACACTATCCTACTCGCTCCTGGGATTATCGCCTCATCAGGAGGATGAGATACAAGGGCATCTCTTATGCAGGAAAGATAAATAAGATAGGATAGTTCACTTACCTGCATCCTCCCCTTTTCCAGAGGAATACCGGTGGGTAGGACTCCTGGATGAAGAAGCAGTATTAGAGGAAGAAGAAAAGAGAAGACCCAGGTATTTCTTTGGATAATTTCACGTACCCCAGCTATCCCAGTAGGAACATACATGACAGCCTCACAAGAAACCTATCAATTACTCAATTAACTCAAACAAGGATGCATTTTGATACCTCTTTTAATTTCTTTATATTCAAATTCTCACCCAGAGGCTGCCCTAGGGAAAAGCGGGAACACCCCATGAACATTTGCACTGCCTGCCTCTGAAGTCAAGCATCCTCTTGCTGGTGAGAGAGACATGATGGGTGAAAGTGGAGCAGCTGCAATGGCTTCTGGACACTATAGCACTCTTTAGTGTAAATATGTGACTCAGGAAGTTTCCAGTCAGTCAGGGTCATCTCTTTTTCCTCTCCAGTCGCATTTCAAACATTCCAAGGTAAGTAGATGGTAAGTGTTCCTTTCATCTACATGTCAGTGGCCCTAGCCCTATCGTCCACTCTTGGGAAGCGCTTTTAGCACCCCAGTAAGATGCTAACTACTGCCGCTAGAGGGAAGGGAGTTCTTGGCATAAATCAATTAAGGTCCAAACTTCTCAGGCAGATATACATCAGTTTTTTTTAAACTTGTCCTTCTGATATATTTCACAAAAATCTGTGTTAACTATAAATTAGATATATTATAAATATAATGACATTTCTGGTTGATCTCTGTGGCATTTTCCCAGCATTACATACAATAAAATGATTATAACAAAAATATTTTCATTTGTGAGCAGAATTGCTGATGGCAAGCATGCCTGCCAAGTATGAGCTCAGACGAGCAGATATGTCTTGAAGGTTTGTGAAAGTAGATGCAATTGTACTGAGGTATGCTGGGCCGACATTGTGTAATGCCTTTATACTGTGGGTGAGGAGTTTGAATCGTGCTCATTTGTGTATGGGGACCCAGTGAACTTACTTACCATTTCATCCAATCATCCACTCCACCACTCCGTCAGCCATACATCCATGCACCCCTCCACCTGTCCACTCCATCATTCACTCATCCATTCATTCTTCTAAGCATTGACTCATTCTCACATATATTACTTACTCATCCACACTACCAAAGTACAAACTCATCAGTCACTGAAAAACACCTGACGCTGTGTTTGCACCCACTTTGCGCACCCGGGGGTACTTTGGTATTAAAGAAGGGGTCGTAGACACTTGTGCAGCCCCTTCTGTAATACTGATAGTGGTGGTGTGCATAAAGCGCCAGGGCTAAGGGGGTGTTTCCACAAAAGAGAAAATTCCCTTGCCTCTGCGCCTGCGTCGTGTTATAGACAGGGAGCTGAGGAATAGAAGCTCTCAGAGGGTGGCACACTGTGAGTGTGGCCCCTGAGGGCAGTCCTCTGGAGGGGGAAGGGGGTCCTATGGACCCCCCAGACATCCCCTTGTAGGTGGGTGCAGTCACTGACTGCACCCACCTGCAAGGGGATCGCTAATCCTCTTCAAAGAACAGGCAGCTTGCCACCTGCTCTGTCAAAACATGGAGCGGCTCCAAAGCAGCCGCTCCGTTTTTCATTGAATGTGCTAGCCCAATGGCAGTGCGAGTTCGCGGCTGCCCCTACGGCAGCGGAATCATCATAATAGGGAGCATTTTCATTGTTTGCATCAGGCGCACCTTTTTAAAGGTGCGCTCGGCACAAACAATGAAAATGCTCCTTGTCTGCAATGCGGCCCCTGAAGTTATATCAAAAAATGTCAGACCTTTTGGCTTTGCAATGCTTGTTTGTCATTTCCAATACTGCCTTTTATGTATGAAAAAAAAGGGTAGAAGTGGGTTTCACTCTGTACCTCAGCAGGCTGATCCTAGTAGTCCAGATGTGTACTTAAATGAAAAAAGGCAAGTGTGTCAGAGCAGTATCTTCATTAAACTATCTGCTCCGCATGTTGCCTATACTTCTTTGGACATGACCATTCAACATCCATGCACACCTCACTGGAAACAGTGTCTGGCTATATTCATAATTCTTTCCAGTTATATCAGATTGTGCACTAGGTGTCTTTCATTGGAACCTAACTTGTGTCCGTGTGTGGCAGCAGCGGTGGGGAGGCAAAGGCGGAGGCCCAGATTTACTAAGACTTTCTGTATCGCAGGGCAGCCAGCAAAAGTTGCAGCCTTGCATTGAGTGGAACTTGAGGGAGCAGAACTAGGCCATATCTACAAGGAAATGGGGCAGTTCTGGTCTCTCCATGTGCTCAGGCAGTTTGTGCAGCCAAGCACTAATGCAGGCTCCCTTGTGCAATAGTGCCAGTGTGTTTATGTTGTGGTCTGAATAGTCTTTGTACAGAAAGGGGCCCTTTCCTGTGCTTTAAGCCTATTTCCTTTAAGTATGTGTGCTGCAGAATGCAAAGAGGAAAATAGCCAGGGGCAATAAAGATATTTCTCCTTGTTGCGCCAGCCTCAGGTAGGCGCACAATTTTTTCATAAATCCATATGTGCAAGTTTCTGTGGGTATGGATTTGTGTCAAAATCCATGGGTGAATGTGTGGGAACGTTCAAGCACCACCGATGGAACGTCTCTCTGATGCAATGTAATGCAAGGCAGTTCATTGAGCTGTGTTGTGTTACTTTTTGTTACAAAGCAATACAAATCACCCCTTGCGTTAGTTTGTAAATCACTAACTGGATTTTGCGTCTGGTCCAGCGTTAACCCTTGTACTGTGGCGAAAATTCCGCCGCGGTGCAGCACCTTTGATGAGTGGGCGGGGTCGCGCCAACCAACGGATGTGCGCAGCACTACGGAGGTGGTGCGCACGACGGCCGTTGGCCGACAGAAGCACGCAATGGGTTAAAAAAAACAGTCACGTAAACCTGATGCAAAACCTTTGTAGTATCTGAGCCAGAGATTATCCGACTTTTACCTTTACAGAGGCCATTCCTATGTGTGTCAGGTCCTCCGGTCCTCATAACCCAAGCAACTCCCTGAAATCTCCCTGCGGTTGTGGGTTACTTGATACGCCATTATTCCTTGATTTATGTCTTTAGCAGAGGAGCAGAGCTCCTGTCAGCTGTAATGGACACCGTGCCACTGCGAAAATTGTCTGTAACTTATTTATCAATTGTTTTCTGCATACCACAGAAGAGGCCATCTCCTCGACGGCTGGCTCTGAGGCATCTGAGAGCCCCCGAAGTTCATAGTTTTCCGGTATTGTAAGTTCTGCTTATGGCTTTTCCTGTATATGACACACAACACCACCCCTGTGGTCTTGAAGGCCGCTTCTTCTTTACTTTCCACAGTCACAAATCATCCCGAGGCATCCCTTAAGTGCATTTGTATTGTTAAGTGCACCGGCCTGATTTGGTGTTAATTCAATGTGAGTGCCCTTAATATCTTGCGGGGGTGAGGCAAATGCATGCAGCCGGTACCTTGTGAGCGCAGGTTCCAGGTCTGCCTGGGAGCGGAGCACCTTCCTCGCGGCCATTTACCAACGCTGCTGATAAAAGTTTCATAAGGGAAGCCTTTTTAGTCTGACCTATTGTGTTATCCTGCCATTAAGGATCTGAAACTGAGACCTGCCTTCCTGGGGACAGTTTTTCGCTCTCTCCATTACCGCTGCCTAGGTGTAGCCCTCGCGGAGGGGTCACAGCCTAACCTACTCGCGCGTGACCCCCTTTATTAGCGAGGAGGAACATTTTCAAGTAGTCACCGGAAACCAGGCGTAGCGCGTGGAGACATTTTCCGTCTTCGCTGCTTTTTGTCTGCGTAGCTGAGCTGCGGTTCTACCAGCCAATCACCTCACGCCTTTGAGTGATGTGGTACTATGGGACATTTAAGTGCACTGGGCTTTTGGGACGCGCAAGAGAAGGTAAAGAGAAATCAAAATAGAACACGAGTTAGACCCTCACAAGCTTTAGTCAAAGGTGTACGTATAAGGCAGGTGAGGCCTTTGCCTGTTCCATAGTTTGGAAATGTACTGCTGACGCATGAAAATAGTATGTACCACTGTATTTTATCCCACAGTCCAGTTTATTTGCAACTTATATCAGCCATATCCGATTTTTAATTCTTGTATCAGGAGATAATTATATACCTTAGGTTGGTATTCTGCTGAAGAGATGCGACTACAAGGGTGGCGATTGATGCATGTTTATATTCTCTATAACAGGAAACTAATACCTTTACTGAAACTTTGTGTGGGCCCGCGCACCTCAAGCGGAGCTATGCATTATTCAAATTGAGTCCCATTCTCACTTTGAACGTCTATGCCTTGAGCAAGTGCTCATATTTTTCCTGGACCTTATTTCCTGTACCTTATTTGAAGGTACTCTGATTAATTCATTCTTTTCAAAGAGCCATATTCACACAGGTACATTTTGCAACCAAGTTTACCTTTCTTATGCCTTTCAGGAATCCACAAGGAGATTCCTGGCACTGGCAGGTGTAAGCTAATTGACAAGGTCCGAGGTTTACCAGAGATCTGTCGACTCCTAAGTTCCACTAAAGGGGTGGGAAGTGGGAACCACAATCAGTTGCGGCCGCCATAAATTAAGGGTGGTAGAGCGGGGGGGGGGTAGCAAGGGGCGAAGGGGGGAATTGAAAAGAAATAAAATAGTACCTTTTGCCGCCCGCCGCTCCAGCGTCGCATCTCCTCGCACTGCATCTCCTCTTCCTGCCTGCTGATCCTAGCAGCCCCTGGGACAGGCAGTGGGCGATTCTCCTCCGCCATTGTGGAGGAGCCGCCACTGGACTTACAATTGTGTATGCTTGTGGGCATCCCTTAACTCCTCTCTAACTCCTTTCCAGTGGTGGCTCCTCCGCACTGGCGGAGGAGCATCGACCCACTGCCTGGTTCAGAACCAGCAAATGTAAATTAAAACGATGTTCTTGCATCATTTTAATTTACATTTGCCGGCTAGAAGCCAGTGCTGTTGGGAGGGGCGGGGCCGAGGATTGGGAGGTGGGAGGAGGAGTGCTAGTGCACTCCACTCCCTAAGTGCGCATATGTGTTTTGGCTGGCCGTCTCAGGCCAACCAAAAAACACATGGGCACTTAGGTTTTCTCCAGCCCAGCTGCATTGAGCAGCCGAGCTGGAGACGCCCCACAGACTCCTTGGTCTGAGCAGGGCGTCTTTTCTGCCTGCTCAGACCCATCCCTGCTCTGATTGGACAGGGACTCTGTCCCAGGGGCTGCTGGGACCAGCAGGCAGAAAGAGGATGCCTGCTGGACGTGACGCTGGAGCAGCCGGTGGCAAAAGGTATTTTTTTTAATAATCAGTTCCCTGTGCGCCCCCCCCGCGTGATCCCCACACCCCACCAACCTTCATCTGTGGCAGTCGTCGCTGCTCCTTTCTACCCTGGAAATACCTGGAGTAAATCCCCTTTGAAGGTGAGAAGTAGAACGGATGACTCACAGATTTTCTCAGGTTGGAAGGCAATGGGGTTCTCCAAGATGAAATATATTTTAAACACAGTGAGAAAAAATACAATTCACTCTGAGCGGACTTCTCCACTATGGAGAGCTTGATATCGCGGGAACAGGAGCCAGTGGAAAAGGCGACCTGACCTTCGCCGAAGTACACGTAGAAACCTGCACCTAGTGCAGCTTTCCAGTCATGCTTCTAAGGGCATCAGTGAATTGGGAAAAGTCGTGAAAGTGTGTGAAGGCGGAGACACATTAAATTTTTCTAGCCAGAAGCACTGTATGCTTACGATGATAGTGCTGTGCTATGTACTTATGATAGACTGGTCGCCTTATTGCAACAATGTAGCCCTTGGAAATAATTCATAATCTTTAAAATTGCCCCTTCAGTCAAAACCACATATCTAAGTCAAGAATTGCTGTGTGGGCCACAGGAAGGCATTAGTGTTTTAAATTGGTCTATTCTGGTGCACCCTTCCAACTCTGCCAATTTTATTTTGCATAGAAGATAGTGATAATTTGAAAGGGGGCATTCATTGAGATATCACTGTGAGACAACTGGCTCCATTCAAGTGAATCAAGACCACTGCTCCCAGAAGACACTGATTTATGAAATCATCACCCAGTGACAAGGCCACACAAGAAGTGCAGCGTTTATTTCAGAACTCCATATTAGAAATCAGAGATGTGGCCACCTCCTCTGTAAAGCAGACAGACTTATAAAAAAGAGTGTGATTCAATTGCCTCCTGTATTTACTGAACTTGATTACAAATGAGCTAATGTAGCTTGGCGAAAACCCATATCCACAGAAGACTGGAAGAAAATAATTCTCACAATAGACCAACACTAACCAACAACAAACAAAAAATACTTCACACTTCCAGAGACGAATCACAATCACTCTGCACTGTACTGCCTCTAAATTTGATTGACTCCACCTCCCATTTTTGATTAATCTTTCTGCCCATACTCCAGAGCCAAAAACCCACCGATCGTTGAGTAGAGTTTTCCATTGCTTTAATCACATGCTCAGGCTTGTGCATTGCCTTATCACTTTCATACACAGAGAAGACAAACTGAGTAATTCAAATGAGGGAATGCCCCCTTGACATTACGTAAGCAGAAAATGTATATGCACACAATGGGTGTTACAGAATGCCCAGCATAAGCATGTACAGCCCTTTCAGTCATACGGATGTGCTTTGAAACACATCTGTAATCCTGTACCTGACCTCATGAGGACCCACAAAAGATACAGTTGCTTATTTATAAGCCCTTTTTGCAGTTGGTGAGTCACTTTATCCCATATTACAAGTGATGCACCGGTAGCGCAAAGCACTTGTAAATAAGCCCCAAACTTTACAGTAAAAAACAAAACATTGCAGAAAGAACTATACTTAAAAAAAAGTCAGCGGAGGAGGAGCCTAGCGCGCACCCAAGATGGCCGCGTAGGTGCGAGGCTCCCGAGGACCTCCGCGACCTCCTGCATAAATCCTGACCGAATCCTGTCCTAGATGAGGGGACTGTGTTTCTGAACTCGAGCGGAGGTGACGCCCGTTTTCCGTTTTCAATTCGGACCTCGGACACCGGCGGGAGCACCGATTAAGGTTTGCGGCCTTCGCCACGCCGGCCCCCCGTACTGGAGTTGTGGGGCGATCCGGCGACAAAGTGAATAACAGCGGCGGGCAAGGCTGGGCGACTCGCACACCCCGCACTTTCACTTTCGCTTTTGCGCCCTCCTTGCTGCCAGGCGAGGTAGGGTCGCGAGGCGGTGTGCGGTGGTGTGGCCTGGTTGGGGTGCCCTGCCGGCCCGCCGGCTGCGGTCCGTCCTGTGGAGCGGTGGTCGCCCCCCCCGGAGCCCTTGAACGGGATTGTCTACCCCCTTCTTGAGGAGCTAGGCTCGATTTGGGACCGCGACCATGGCCACAAAACAAGATGGCGACCGGGCTAAGGTGAAGTCGACCCGTCGTGGCGCGGCCCATCAATCCAACAATATGGACCGCTACACCCTCCAGAAGGGATCTCCAGAGGCGCTGCGTAGATCCCCTACGGGCCCGACTGACGCTCCTGCTCTACCCGCGGACCTGACCCTCCGAGATGTCATGGGCGCCATCGCCGAGATGAAGGCCTCGGTGGACCAGCGCTTTGACACTCTGGCGCAGAAGATCGACTCGGTCCTCGTGGACGTGGGCCTCGTGAGAGCCGATCTCTCCAAAACAAATGACCGGGTCGATTCTTTGGCCCACTCTACTTCGGGCCTCACATCCGACGTGGCGGCCCTCCAACAGGAGGTGCGCAGGCTTGGCCAGGCGAGCGCCATGATGCATCGTAGACTGGAGGATTCTGAGGGTCGGGCCCGGAGGAATAATGTCCGCATTATCGGGGTGCCGGAGGGGCGCGAGGCGGAGGCGGCGGATCTGTTCGTGGAGGAATTGGTCCTCACCCATCTCCAGCCTCGGGGGCTGAGTAAATTTTTTGCAGTGGAACGTGCCCACAGGGTCCCCGGGGGTAGGCCTAAGGTCGGAGCCCCTCCGAGGCCTCTCATCGCCCGGATTTTCAATTTTCGGGACAGGGACGCTATCCTGCAGACCTCCAGGCTACAAGGGCCGGTCAGACTGGACAATATGGATATCAATTTCTATCCTGACTTTACTCCGGCGGTCCAAAAGCAGCGACTGAGTTTTCTCGGCGTCAAACGTCGCTTACGGGACCTGAATATCAAATATGCGATGCTTTTTCCGGCTAAGCTGAGGGTGGAGGTGGATGGCCGCACGCACTTTTTTGATCGTCCCGAGGCGGCCGGGGACTGGCTGGACACTCTGCCCGGAGATCGGGGCCGGGGAGGTGGGGGGGAGCGGTTGGTGGGGAGGGCCCGCCGGATCAGGACTGAGGGACTAATGGTAGGCCTTGCTCTGGACTGTGTTATTGTCACCATTGACTGTTAGGGTAAGTTCCCCTCCTGCGGAGGTCGTGTGGAGTCTCTTGGGGGATCTCCCTCCTCCTCTGGGGGACTAGTTAGTTTTCTTTCCATGGGGCGACAGGCACACTGCACTTTGGGGGGGCTGTTTGGGCTCATGCAGGGGTGCAGGGTGGGGGGAGTTCTGTTGGGATGGGTGGGTTGGGGTGGGGTGTGGTTCGTTTCTACCGCAAGGCAAACCCTTTATTGTATTGGGTTTTTTTTTTAGATGCTCTCGGGGGGACTAATGATGGCTTCTGTACGTGATGGGGGTAGGGACCTGACTTTGCTGTCCTGGAACGTTAACGGACTGGGTGATAGGATTAAGCGGGGTGTGGTCCTGCAATATCTGAAACGGATTTCGCCTGATGTGGTCTTTTTGCAGGAGACACACCTCATTGGTAACTCCTATTGTGCCATGAATAGACGTGGTTATCGTTTGGTGGCCCATTCGGGCTTCACATCGGGCTCGCGAGGGGTGGGCATTATGGTCAAGACCTCGCTCCCGCTAGAAATAGACGAGGTGCGCCATGATGAGAGGGGACGCTACACTGTCTTGGTGGGGAGAATGGAGGGCAGGGTAGTCGTCTTTGTCTCAGTGTACGTCCCACCGGGGTTACAGTCCACCACCTTTGCGGACCTGGGACGCCTCCTGCTTGACCTTCCGGGGGGGCTTCTGGTGGTTGGGGGGGACTTCAATGCGGTGGCTTCTGGGACTCTGGATCGTTATCCCCCTAGGGACCTGTTCTGCTTGGGTTCTCAGATCAGGTGGAACCTGCTCAACAGAGCCCTTCTAACCCAACCCAGAACGTTACCCCCTCCCTAGGGCCTTTTTACACCTAAATAACCACATATATATGTACCACCTAAGGACAGGGAATTCCTATTATATGTATATATCAAGACCTCACAGCCTCGCGGTCTCAGGCAGACCCAGAACTCCTACCCAGACGGCAGCCACACACAGTCTCGCGGTCTCAGGTAGACCCAGAATCTCCTACCCAGACGGCAGCAACACACAGTCTCGCGGTCTCAGGCAGACCCAGAATCTCCTACCCAGACGGCAGCAACACAGTCTCGCGGTCTCAGGCAGACCCAGAATCTCCTACCCAGACGGCAGCAACACACAGTCTCGCGGTCTCAGGCAGACCCAGAATCTCCTACCCAGACGGCAGCAACACACAGTCTCGCGGTCTCAGGCAGACCCAGAATCTCCTACCCAGACGGCAGCAACACACAGTCTCGCGGTCTCAGGCAGACCCAGAATCTCCTACCAGACGGCAGCAACACACAGTCTCGCGGTCTTAGGCAGACCCAGAATCTCCTACCAGACGGCAGCAACACACAGTCTCGCGGTCTCAGGCAGACCCAGAATCTCCTACCCAGACGGCAGCAACACACAGTCTCGCGGTCTCAGGCAGACCCAGAATCTCCTACCCAGACGGCAGCCTTAGCACGAGCTCATCCTATTATTACCGTAGTACCCGACAGGGGAATCGGGATTACTATATATTCAGATCACACAAAGACTATTAGTTGAGCACAACCTGTTCTTTAGTTCGAGGGGCTTCTCTCTCCCTCATTCAGTTATCACTTACCTGATCAGGATTAACATCTGTTCATGTCAAGCTATATCTGACTAGAAGAATAGGCTATCCTCCTATACAAGGATACACAACACATGCTAACTCACGACAAGCTAAATACTTTATTTAAATGCCACATGCACATTCACAGAATACATTATATATACAACCTGCAAGGAAAGTAGAAGGTTAGATTACACACTTCAATAGAAAGGGGTCGACATCACCTTAGTCGTATGTAGCCTGTGCTCAATGGTCATCTAGGTTCCCTTCTCGTCTGTGCCTCGGCTTCGCCTGGAAGTCACACCTCCGCAGTCGCGGATCTACTCCCTTCTCCCTCTCCGAGTCACTGGAACCTCTTCCTCATCGGCTACTCTCTCCTCCTCCTTAAATTCAAGTTCGTCATCTGTCTTTCCTGGAATAAGTAGTAGCTTTTCTGCTAACGGCCAGATGCCGCCTATGGTCTAGAAGCAAGTGCCCATATCTAACTCAGACTTTCACTAATATAGAGGTGCATTCTCTCATGGAAATTTCCAGCTCGAAACCTGCCGCCCACCAAATTCCTGTACCTCCCCGTGCCAAGGACACGTTCCCAGCCGGCCGGCTTGATGTAGTGTCTTCGGCAGGGGAAAAAATACACTCCTTCGATAAGGGCCGGCCTGAACCGGTTCTCTCCGAGCGAATAACACCTCATAACTAAAATATCACCCTTCGCCTAGAAATGTCCCAAGCTGCCGGAGCAGAAAGAAAGATGGAATCTCTCCTGTCTGAGGCCTACCAGGCCTGGATTCAGCACGACTCCATGAAATACCCTCACTATAGGGCAGATTATCCTTAATGCTAACGAATCTATCCCCTAGGCTATGTATGTAGGCCCTGATCTATGGGTAGGAGCACGGGATCGTGTCAAAGTGTGTAATAAATAGGCCCTATTCACTACTCTAGTCCTTAGACTCGGATGGAAAGAGACTGAAGTCATATTGATTGCTCTACAACACCAGAAGGCCGGGAAAATCAAGCAGTACATTTCACCCTTGACTTCAGTCTATTATACATCCATTAAACAGAACTAACATCGGTGGAAGAATAATATGAAACAAAATTAACTGATCTATGTCTAATGCCAGGTGTGCAGAATTGAAGCAGTGAGGGGATACACTGAATAAAGCAACAAATAGAAATCAAAACAGCGATAGCAATCAAAATGCCACCTAATGTGTGGCGTAACATATGCACGTCCGGTAACCAATTAAAGAGCCAGTCAAACCAGCCCTGATCAATGTGTTTTCTAACTTCATCAGTTAAGTCATGCAACTTATCTATGTGTGCACGAATGGATTGTGTATGATCAGATAAGTTAAAACAGCAGAGGCCTTCAAAATCCGAGCAACCATGTCCATGTTTAAGCAAAAGATAATCAATGGCTGATCTATTTTGCAAAATGGCCCTACGTTCACCCTGGGCGTCTAATAGCAAGTCAGACAAGACTGTAGAAGTATAGTTAATAGATTTCACCATCCAGCAAGCCATTTTCCCAATGGATTTGGCATTATAAATCGCCAAAGCAGGAACACCAATAATTGAAACAGCTAGGCTAAGATATTCAGACTTGGAATATAAATGCAAAGATGAGTCACAATCCTCTTGTAACATCATAGTATCTCGAAGCACACGAGAGTTGGCATTTGGATGGGAGGAAAACATGAGTAAACTCAGTCTAGTGATGGCACACGGGCCTCCGGAAATGTTTGCAGGGACATATGGCCAGGAAGTATTACCACATGAGAAAAGCCATCCGGCAGGTAGCAACATCGCACGATAGTGACTGGGAGTAACTACCAAACTATTGCAAGTCATATTGTTCTGAACTGAGACACATGTGGTCGGTGTCCTCTGAAAACACAAAGTCCGTTCATGAGGTGTGAATGAAGTGGCGCCTCTTAACTTGAGAAGTAGGCATTCAGAAATTGCATTAGGATTACATGTAAGAAAGAAGCATAGGTCACCTTGTGTGATATTATACGTAATTATTTGGGACTGGATGGGGAGTTGGTCATTCGGTAGTTCAATACACAAAGGACAATATACATGGGTAGCAAAATCACCCAGGATAATATTTGGACGAGCCTTCGAAATGTTAAAGATACTGATTAAAGTCTCCAGTGAGGCGGGGACAGCAACTAGGCAAGTCGCAAGAATATCATGCACAGATCTCATCGGTGTCAAGCAGAAGTGAGGGGCATCAGTCACTCTCTTGGCCAGTAATGTCCAAAAGTTCGATGACGAATCCCACGCATTGAAGGAGCGCAACACTTGGGTTCTCGGTTCATCCCGGGTTGACAGGATCCCTTCTCTCTCGCCAAACCAGTCCGAAAGGAGTCCAATTCCGACACATCCTGCAGCAACAATCCAAAGAATGATCTGAAAAAGAACCAAATACAGGCATTAATCATTCTCGTAAATAACATTTATCAGCTGGGACAGCTTCCCAGCTATCTTTCCCTGGCCTCATAACCAAAATGGTATTGTCCCGACCGGTGGCAATAACCTCTGCTTGTTCAGGGGGATTCTTAGGCGATTGCACCCAAACCCTGGCCCCAGGGTTATCCGTAGAGCCAAAGCCTTTCTGGCCACGTACAGTTAGCAAAGTTGGGGCAGTGCCTTTCATTATTTCACCACTGAAAACAGGCAGAATGAGTAATTGAGCCACTCGGTCAGTGCGGTGTATCAGTAAGTCAACCTCGCTGCTATTTAGCAGGAGTACCTTAATCTCTCCCTGATAGTCACTGTCAATAACCCCTCCAAGTACCTGGATGCCTTTTACAGCCAGCCCCGATCTAGGGGCGATCAATCCAAAATTCCCAGGTGGTATATGAATACCAACACCAGTAGCAATGATGACCCGATTCTTACTTTCTAGAACGGTGTCATCCATGGCGTGCAAGTCTAAACCTGCCGACCCTGGGGTCGCTCTGCATGGAGCCAGAGCTCCGGGGGTAATTTCCCAATACATTACAGTTTCACTGATTACATTAGGCATAGTCTCAACATTTGGGGGAAACAAACGCATAAGTGGAGATTCAGCATTTAAAAAAGGACGATTATTCAGAATCAATAGTGCTTGGGGTAAAAAGTCTCGCCAATTTTTATACTTGTCACCTGTTAACTTACGCAGCTGATCCTTTAGCAGGCCATTCAATCTCTCCACAAGGCCCGAGGCCTGTGGATAGTAGGGTATATGGAATATCCATTCAATATTGTTTTCCACACAGAATTCCTGTACCAATCTTCCACGAAAATGGGATGCATTATCAGATTGAATTTGGAATGGCACACCATAATACATCATAATCAATTCTAATGTTTTTATGGTATTCAATTGGGTGGCTTGCTTACATGGAAGAGCTACCAGCAAGCCACTATATGTATCGACAATTGTACAAACATATTGACAATTCCTACTCATGGGAAGGGGTCCGATGTAATCAATCTGCCAAATTTGAGCGGGCAGTTTCCCGCGATGTAAATGGCCTCTAACAATTTGGGGTACCTTACGCTGTCTGATATGTTGACAGACGGGACAATGTAAAATAACATTTTTGATTAGATCCAGGGGAATATAAATTCCTCTATCAGCAGCCCACCTGCTAGTGGCCTTCTCTCCAAAGTGTCCTGCCTTCTGGTGTGCCCATTTCGCCAATCCCGCAATATCAGGATCTTGTCTGTCCACCACTGCCTCAGCAATTTTAGATTTTTCATCTGCAATGTTATGAAAAAATTTGTCAAGGGAGTCTATTGGGGTGTGAGCATCCACATGGAAGATTGTAACAGTACTCTGTGGGAGCATCTCCCAAATCTCTTGCCATAACTCTTTTCCCCACAATTCTTTGGCATGTAACTTCCAATTATGGGAATGCCAAGTCGGCAACCAAACAGCCAGTCCATTGGCAGTTGACCAGGAATCGGTGAAAATATGACATGTACCAGGTAGTTCTTGTTTCAAAACTTGGTAAACAGCGTAAAGCTCGGCAAATTGGCTACTCTTCCCTTCACCAGTTGTGCTCAACAGTTTCTGTGTGACCGGATTATAAGACACCGCCTTCCAGTGCCGTGTCGTCCCAATAAACTTCGCTGACCCATCTGTGAACCAAACATGGTTTCTGTCCTCAGCGGACAAATCATCAAAAGGTCTACCCCACTTGACAGGAGACTCCTGTTCTAAAGGTACGGAACACTCACTCTCAGTCTCAGTCGACGGTGCTTGCGCCACTTGCTCATGTAAAAACGCAACTCCTTTCGGTCCCACACGTGCCCTGTCTTGTATATACCATTTCCATTTAATCACACTCGCCTCCTGAGCATGCCCAATTCGATGAGTTTTCGGTGAACTCAAAACCCACTGCATAATAGGAATTTCAGGACGCAAGAATATATCATGTCCCAAAGTCAATTGCTCGGTATCCACCAAAGCCCAATAACAAGCAAGTAGCTGTTTCTCAAAGGGTGTATAACGCTCACCAGCATCAGGTAGCTTTTTGGTCCAAAACCCTAACGGTACCTTACTCCTGCCTTGTTTCTGCCATAGACTCCAATTTGCATAAGGGCCTTGCACAGACACATTCAAATCCACATCACCATCACGTACAGGCCATAGATCCATAGCATGTTGAATTGCCTCTTTCGCCAGACTAAATGCATCTTGCTGTTGCTTATCCCATTCAAATGCATTCTTTTTACGTGTAATTCGGTACAAAGGGGCCAATATTTGACTCAAATGAGGAATATGCTGGCGCCAAAAACCAAATAAACCAATGAAGCTCTGGGCTTCCTTCCTATTCCTCGGAACCGAAAAATCAAGAATCTTCTGTTTAACTTGAGGGATCACCTCGCGGTGTCCCTCATGCCAATTAATACCTAAAAATTTTACAGCTTGGGACGGACCTTGTAATTTATCCGGATTGATCTCCCAACCTTTCTCACGCAGACACTCAATGACTCTGTCTAATTGTGTCTGAACATCCTCTTGTGTTTCGCCTTGGATCAAAACGTCATCAATATAATGACATATCTGGATTTTGGGAGGAACTGGTACCTCAGCCAAGTGTTCTGCCACCAGCCGGTGACAAATCGTAGGACTATGCACATAGCCCTGAGGAAGACTTCTGAACGTCATCTGACGCCCGTTCCACGAAAAACTGAACTGTTCCTGACACTCAGGGGCAATTGGAATAGAAAAGAAAGCATTAGCAATATCGATGGACGCATACCATGTACCTGGATGTGTTTGGATTCTTTCAATCAGGGTGATAACATCCGGTACTGCAACAGTCAAAGAGGGCGTGTGTTTGTTCAATTCTCAATAATCAACAGTCATGCGCCAAGAATTATCACTCTTACGCACCGGCCAAACAGGATTATTCCAAGCAGAAGTAACTGGAGTTATAACGCCTGCATCAACCAACTCTTGAATGGTGGTACTAATCTCTTCATGACCACCCGGAATACGATACTGCTTCTGACAAACCACTTTGGTCGCCTGGGGAACTTGTATGGGGGGCATCTTTAAACGACCAACCCGTATAGGTCTGGACGAGATATAATGCGTCGTTCCAAATTGGTAACACCCATCATCAAGATGCAACGTCATTCCCTTCAAAATATCAATTCCAATTATGAATTCTAAGAGTGGCACCACTAATACAGAATATTCCTTTCTAGGGATTCTACCTATTCTCATTTCAAGCAAAGTTTGAACTGCAGGGGTTTCTTTTCCTCCTAATCCGGTAATAGTAAAAGGCTGCCCTGTAAACTTCTTTGATTTTCCATGAATAAGAGTGGCCTCCGCTCCTGTATCAACTAATGCTCGGGCCCTTTGGATATTACGATGTCTCCAATAAATATCAATATCTACATAGGGTCTATTATCTCTATGAGCCCATCTGTGTACCGGAGCTTGACCTATTTCCTAGTCATTCTTACTGCATTCTGTGTACCAAGACAAATCAGGATAAAGACTCTCACGTTTCTTAGGTATCGGTACCTCCTGTTCATATCCATTCCCCGTACGAAACGGATTCAAGTCTTCAGTATTATACCGTGGGTTACGATCAACCAAGCTGTGACGATTCTCTCTCCTCCTCAACTCAGGAGATTGATCCCTATCATCTCTACGCCTGCTGTAAGCATGATCATTTCTCCCCCTTTCCTGTTCCCCCTCTCTCTCCCTGTCCCGCTCTCGACGGGGGGACAGATCACGTACAGGACGCCGATCATCACGACGATCAGAGCGCCCACGGCGATCGTCATCACCGCTACCATCAGAACAACCACGATCACACTCAGTCGTTCGAACACGCCGGGCACCCTCCTTCCGATCCAAGCCCCGTTTGCGAAACAACTCCCACAAACGAGCAGTAGTCTCACCATCAATGTCCTCCCGACGTACACCATCAGCCAAAAGACCAGTAAAGATATCACGTCTAGTAAATTTATATTCACCAGGAGTACGAGTGTCAGACCGGGACTGACGTTCAGGTTTAAACCACTCACCCAACTCACCGAGTTGGCGCACCGACTCCAACACCGTAGATAGCACATTACCAGTCTGGTTAATCAACAAAGTCATCATGACCTGCTTGTAGGCAACAGGAGAAGAGCGAATGATACGATTCCGCACAGAAGAAGTCAACATCCCATCAAGCAATCTGTCAGCAGTGCCCAGAAAAATAGCCGTTTTCATCACTTCCTCCTTAAGACGTTGCGCAGCATCACGCAAGGTATACCACGGCTTGTCATTGACAGGCCAGTCAGATTCAGTAGGATATTTCAGATTACAACCCTCAGTCGCCAATTGGAGCAAAGAGATTTGACCACCACCATTATAGTTACGAAAATGATCTTGCACAGTAGAATCCAAACTCAAAGAACAAAATTTCAAACAGTCGCCAGTATCCAGCATAATACCAGCAGCGCCTAGTTCATAAAGGCGCACCATCCATGCGAGCAAGGCCTCACCAGTCCGCTGCCGAAAGCGCTGCAAAATATCACTAATTTCTTGTTGAGTAAAATCTTCTAAACAGTCCAAAGAAACACCCTGCGGAGCATTAGGAGATTGCTGCAACTTCCGACGAAAAACCGGATGCGCAGAGACCACGGGACGAGCATCACAAGGAGCCCGAGCAGTACTAGTAGAGGGACAATCAGTGTAAGAAGCGTCGATCCCGCCCGAGGAACGAGCATAACCACGGGGTGCACCATCAGAGGTGCGAGAAGCAGACTTACAGTCATGACGGGAACGAGAAAACTCGTGCGAACCAGACTCCTCACCCGAGGAACAAGATGTACTCGAGTCCCAGATATTACCATCCCATTCATCAGGGTTCCAATCTAGTCCAGCTTTCGCCACGACCAGACGCACCTTACGCGTCGAAACTCGACCACGCCTGTTCTTGTACTTATAACGAGCAATCCGCACAGCCGCCCTTTCGGCAACCGTTTGGTAAGTGTCAAGTTTGTCAGAAAGCAATTTATTTTGACACCGCAATAAAGTATTAGAATTCTGAACCTCAACAAAGTGTGCCTCCACATCCTTAAGAGAGATCTGTAATTTCAACAATCTCTCATGCAGAATTCGATACGCAGACAGAATAACCCAACCCCTGCGCCCCAAAGCGGGAACCTCCTCACCCTTCAATACGGGTGCCGTCTGCAAACAAGTAATCACGTCAGCCGGTTCCGCCGACTCCAAAGAAGAGTTCCAATTTTCACTCAGACCAGTAGAGTCAGCCCACTCACGGGCTAAAGCTCCATAAGGCGTTGAATCCCATCCGGGAATATCAACGGACAATTTAAGAGTAGATTTAGATTTCTTAGAAAACATCGCGAAAAAGAAAGAAAAAGAAACGCAGAGAAAAGAAAGGAAGAGAAAGAGAGAGAGAGAGAAAAAACTATACACGCAAATATATAAAAAAGGATGCAAAGAAAACCACGCACACACCGAAAGCAAACATAAGACAAACAAAATGCACACAGGTTTCGTATCCTGTTCGTGACGCCAAATGTTCTGCTTGGGTTCTCAGATCAGGTGGAACCTGCTCAACAGAGCCCTTCTAACCCAACCCAGAACGTTACCCCCTCCCTAGGGCCTTTTTACACCTAAATAACCACATATATATGTACCACCTAAGGACAGGGAATTCCTATTATATGTATATATCAAGACCTCACAGCCTCGCGGTCTCAGGCAGACCCAGAACTCCTACCCAGACGGCAGCCACACACAGTCTCGCGGTCTCAGGTAGACCCAGAATCTCCTACCCAGACGGCAGCAACACACAGTCTCGCGGTCTCAGGCAGACCCAGAATCTCCTACCCAGACGGCAGCAACACAGTCTCGCGGTCTCAGGCAGACCCAGAATCTCCTACCCAGACGGCAGCAACACACAGTCTCGCGGTCTCAGGCAGACCCAGAATCTCCTACCCAGACGGCAGCAACACACAGTCTCGCGGTCTCAGGCAGACCCAGAATCTCCTACCCAGACGGCAGCAACACACAGTCTCGCGGTCTCAGGCAGACCCAGAATCTCCTACCAGACGGCAGCAACACACAGTCTCGCGGTCTTAGGCAGACCCAGAATCTCCTACCAGACGGCAGCAACACACAGTCTCGCGGTCTCAGGCAGACCCAGAATCTCCTACCCAGACGGCAGCAACACACAGTCTCGCGGTCTCAGGCAGACCCAGAATCTCCTACCCAGACGGCAGCCTTAGCACGAGCTCATCCTATTATTACCGTAGTACCCGACAGGGGAATCGGGATTACTATATATTCAGATCACACAAAGACTATTAGTTGAGCACAACCTGTTCTTTAGTTCGAGGGGCTTCTCTCTCCCTCATTCAGTTATCACTTACCTGATCAGGATTAACATCTGTTCATGTCAAGCTATATCTGACTAGAAGAATAGGCTATCCTCCTATACAAGGATACACAACACATGCTAACTCACGACAAGCTAAATACTTTATTTAAATGCCACATGCACATTCACAGAATACATTATATATACAACCTGCAAGGAAAGTAGAAGGTTAGATTACACACTTCAATAGAAAGGGGTCGACATCACCTTAGTCGTATGTAGCCTGTGCTCAATGGTCATCTAGGTTCCCTTCTCGTCTGTGCCTCGGCTTCGCCTGGAAGTCACACCTCCGCAGTCGCGGATCTACTCCCTTCTCCCTCTCCGAGTCACTGGAACCTCTTCCTCATCGGCTACTCTCTCCTCCTCCTTAAATTCAAGTTCGTCATCTGTCTTCCCTGGAATAAGTAGTAGCTTTTCTGCTAACGGCCAGATGCCGCCTATGGTCTAGAAGCAAGTGCCCATATCTAACTCAGACTTTCACTAATATAGAGGTGCATTCTCTCATGGAAATTTCCAGCTCGAAACCTGCCGCCCACCAAATTCCTGTACCTCCCCGTGCCAAGGACACGTTCCCAGCCGGCCGGCCTGATGTAGTGTCTTCGGCAGGGGAAAAAATACACTCCTTCGATAAGGGCCGGCCTGAACCGGTTCTCTCCGAGCGAATAACACCTCATAACTAAAATATCACCCTTCGCCTAGAAATGTCCCAAGCTGCCGGAGCAGAAAGAAAGATGGAATCTCTCCTGTCTGAGGCCTACCAGGCCTGGATTCAGCACGACTCCATGAAATACCCTCACTATAGGGCAGATTATCCTTAATGCTAACGAATCTATCCCCTAGGCTATGTATGTAGGCCCTGATCTATGGGTAGGAGCACGGGATCGTGTCAAAGTGTCTAATAAATAGGCCCTATTCACTACTCTAGTCCTTAGACTCGGATGGAAAGAGACTGAAGTCATATTGATTGCTCTACAACACCAGAAGGCCGGGAAAATCAAGCAGTACAGGACCTCCCCCGGGCACAAGCGTGGCTGTCTGGCCTTTTGGACACGCTGGGATTGGTGGACTGCTGGCGTCTAAAGCACCCCGCTCAGCTGCAGTACACCTTCCATTCGGGGGCCCATGGTAGCCTTTCGCGGCTTGATTATGTCCTTGTTCCTGCGGCATATGCCGGGAGAGTGGGGGAGGTGCGCCACCTGGCGCGGGGTATTTCAGATCATTCCCCACTCCTGTTGCACTTTGATGTCTTCCCGAGGGGGGAGGGCAGGGTAGCTCCAATCAATGCCTGGTACCTGCGCGATCCCACTATTCGTGCTGATTTGATTAAATCCTTACAACGGTACTTTGAGGAGAATGTGGGGTCTGTCCCGTCTGCCATTTCCCTGTGGGAGGCTTTCAAGACTGTGCTTAGAGGGGAGGCCCTCTCCCTTATTTCCCATGCCCGGAGGCGCGCATAGGAGGAGGTGACCCGAGTGGAGGCCGAAATCACTGAACTGGAGGGTGGTCTGGGGAGTGGGGTGACTGACGCTGCGCTGCACGTTTTACACCTTAAGCAGGCGGCCTATAGGTCCCTCGTCACGGAGGCGGCCAGGGGCCTCAGCAGAGAGCAACAGGGGCGATTGTATGATGTGGGTGATAAGGCTGGTAAGTTGATTGCGTGGTTGGATAAGAGGGAGAGAGCGAGTCGTGTGGTCCCGCTGATTGAAAGAATGGATGGTGTACGTGTCACTGAACCGGAAGGCATTGTCTCCTGCTTCGCGGATTATTTCCGCGAGGTATATTCCCCGGTTTCTCCCTGCCCGGAGGAGGATTCTCATGCCCTGCTGCGTGACATCGCGCTGCCCTCCCTCTCAATGGAGGACAGGGAATTGATGGATGCCGCCCCCACCTCGGACGAAATTGCCCTTGCCATCCGCTCGGTCGCTTCTGGCAAGGCCATGGGCCCGAACGGCATTCCTATCGAGCTGTATAAATTGCGACCGGACGTACTGGCACCTCACCTCCGCGCTATGTTCCTTGCGGCTCACTCGCGGGGCTCCCTCCCGCCGGACCAGCGTCTGGCTACCATCGTGGTTCTCCACAAGGAGGGTAGACCGCGGGACCGGGTTACATCCTACCGGCCTATCTCGCTTTTAAACGCGGAGCCTAAAATCCTCGCCAAGGTGCTCGCTAACCGGCTGGTCGGCGTGGTGGGAGATTTGGTCCACCAAGACCAGTCCGGCTTCATTCCCCATCGCAATACGGCCCTTAATCTGCGGCGCTTGCACGGGGTGCTCGCGCGTGTTCCGTTCGTGCGGGAGCCGGCCATCTTGGCATCCCTGGACGCCACCATGGCGTTCGACACGCTCGAGTGGCCCTACATCTGGGCGATGTTGGCGAAATTCGGATTTGGCCCAGGATTCATCAGTTGGGTCAAATTGTTGTACTCGGACCCACTGGCACAGGTGGTGGTGAATGGTCGAGTCTCGGCCCCGTTCGTGCTGGGACGGGGCACACGACAGGGTTGTCCCCTGTCGCCGCTCCTTTTTGCATTGGCCCTGGAACCCCTGGCGGAGTGGCTGCGGTGGCACCCTTCTATCCGAGGTCTCCGTTGGACCCCTGAGTATGAGGACCGCGTGTCCCTCTACGCTGACGATATCCTTTTGTACCTAGCCTCCCCGCGCAAATCACTGATTGTCCTGGTCGATGTTCTGCGCTCCTTTGGCCGAAATTCTGGCCTTGTCATCAACTGGGCTAAATCCTGTGTCTATGTGCTTTCCGGGGAGGCTCCTGTCCTCCCTCGGGGCTGTCCGATCCAGATTGCCTCGCAGGGATTTCGATACCTGGGGGTCTATATCACGCTGGACCCGGTGGCCCGCTACGAGCGAAACTTGCTTCCCCCCCTCCAGCACTTGAAGGAGGACGTCGCGCGCTGGCGGCGCTTGCCGCTTTCGCCGCTCGGCCGGGCGGCATTGTTCAAGATGATGTCATTGCCGCGCTTTTTGTACGCTCTCCAGAACACTATGGACTTGGTCCCGGCGCGCTACTTCCGTGAGGTGGAAAGCTTACAGCGCCGTCTGTTTTGGGACGGGAGGCCGCGTATAGCCCTGGCAAAATTGACGCTCCCGTGGTACGACGGAGGGATTGCCCTCCCGGATATTAAGCGGTATTACTGGGCCTCCCAGTTAGCTGCAATTAATCACGGCTTCTATGGGCCCGCCCTAAACCCGGCATTTGAAATGGACAAAATGCTCCTGCCCGGTGGCGACTACAATCGAGCGCTCTACACTAGCGTGCCCGATTCCCGCTTGACGGGACCCACGCGTGTCATGGTGCGAGTATGGCACGCGGCTAATGCAGCTATGGGATGGAAGGACCGTTTGACCCGGGCGTCACCGTTGTATGCGTCGGAGAGGCTTGGCTCTTTGTGGACCTCGAAGGGCTTCGAGAGGTGGGACATGATAGGCATCAGTACAGTGGGAGATCTCTGGACGAGGGGAGGATTCAAGACATTCGAGACGCTGCAGGCAGAGTTTCAGCTGCCGGGCAGTGAATACTTTCGCTACCTGCAGGTCCGTCACGCACTGGGTTCCGTCTTCCCAGACGTGGCCTCCATCCCGGAGTCCTCCCCCCTGGAGGATAGAGTGCTAGATGGCCACGTTCCGGACAGCACGATCTCCCTCATTTATAAGAAATTGATAAATGACCGCTCGGGCTTACTGACTGGCCTCCGCGAGGCTTGGGTTGCCGATGGGCTGGAGTTGGACGACGAGGACTGGATTTCCGCGGTGGCCTCTCCGAAGGAGGTGGCCATCCCGGCTCGCCTTCGCTTCGTCCAGCTTAAGATACTCCACCGGGTGTATATGACGGGGCCAAGGCTTCAGCGTATGGGCTATGCCGAGGATGGATTGTGTAAGCGTGGGTGTGGTGCTTTGGCGACTTTTTTACATATTCTGTGGGAGTGTCCGAGGGTGGAGCGCTTCTGGCGTGGTGTGCATGAGGTCCTGCGAGCGGTTACACATGTCGCGCTGTTGCCTGAAGCGAGGAGATGCCTGCTGAATGTGTGGGAACCGACTGATTACTCGGTTCCGCAGACGCGATGGGTGACTCTGGGATATATGATAGCTAAACGTGACATTGCTCAGCTGTGGGGATCTCAGAGGCCCCCGGCGGTGTCGGCTTGGAAAGAACATATGGATTGGTGCATGTTCCGAGAAAAGGTGGTATATGTGGCGCGGGGTAAGCCTGGGGCATGGGTGAAGATATGGGGCCCCTGGAACGCTTACCGCGGGGGTATTTGCGAGCCGCCGTTGTTGCCTCCTGCGTCACCAGCTCCATCCCCATAGTTGACCCCCTCCCTCAGCCCTGGGCACATTGTTCTCCCAGTCCTGGATCAGTTTCCCTCCCCCCCTCTGGCTTTCTTTTGATGGTTGGGGTTCCCCATTTGAGGAGCACATGTCGTCATTTTTGATCGGGGGTTGCCTTGCGGGTGTGGTTTTATGTTGTTGTGTTGTAGAAAACGAAACCGTATTGTGGGTTCAGAGTTATGTGGCCCACGTTGTTGATACCTCCTGCTTTATCGTCTATGCAAAGCCAAGTGCCTTATTAGTATGTATGTCATGTGCTTCTGTCACCTTAGCGGCCGGCCGGAAGGTTGTAGGCCCATACTTGTATATATTTGAGATTGCAATAAACGGTTTCAAAAAAAAAAAAAAAAAAAAAAAAGTCAGCTATATTTACAACTGGATATTGCCACCAGAACGTCACTTTTAGCAATGTTCTGGTGGAGATATCCCCTACTCCTCATTTACAAAGAGGCGTTAAGCCCCTGTTCACGGCTTAACGCCACCTTGTAAATAAGGCTCCTTTACACACATCACTTAGCATGGAAGGGGCATACAATGGATGTTGCTGTGGGCGTTCCACTGCAACACCCATTGCCTTTCACACTGCCCCAGGTTTACAAAGAGGTGTAAATCTGAGGCAGGGGCAAAAACTAAGGCCTGCACAGGCAAACAAGGAGACATACTTTTATATCTCCTCATTTTTGCTTTTACTATGTGTGCTGCTTTCTGCACCACACATAGAAAGAGTAAAATGCCATTAATGATTGTTTATGTGCAGCAAGGTGTTCCTTCCTGCACATGAGCAATCATTAAATAGTGACAAATTGCTACTTATATATGCAGAATGCAGCACACATAGAAGTAACATATCACCATTAGTGATTGTTTATGTGCAGGAAGGGACACCTTCCTGCACATAAGCAATCATTCCCTGTAACACAGGCATCTTGCACTAATGTGAAGGAGTGCCTACGTTGGCACTAGGCAGCAAAATTTAGTGCCAGCGCTAGGGAAAGCACAAGGGTGTGCCGTATTCCTGTAAATACAGCGCATCGGTGCGTTTTGAAAATGTCAGAGCGCGGCACTGGCAAATTTGGCTCAGCTCCACAATCCAACAATTTCTCTTAGATATGCCCATTGTATCAAAAATGTCTACTTAAAACATAGATTGAAATAAATTGTGGCTACGTAAAAATAGGGAAGGCTAGCGTTAAGGGGTAATTAGGAGTTTTTAGATTTCAGGGAAGGGTAGTGTCAATGGGTGGTAAGTATTTATTAGGGTACAGTTATGACAATTAAACATATGTTATAAATACAAACTGGTAAATTTGGCAAGTTTGGAGTTGACACAGGAAATAAGGAAGGACAGAACATCATTACCACAACAACTTCAACTAGACTTAAATATAGCCAACATTTGAAAAGTCGACTTTATTACATACTTTCAACATACAACAACTTACAGAGGGAGGGGAAGAGGTGTGGCACCGCGGCCAGGGCAACTGACTCTGGTATCTGGGGACCACGGATCAATTCCCGGAGCCGGCAGCAGATTAGCCCGGCACCATGTGACTCTGGGCAATAGCTTGCTTATTCTTCCCGACAGCCCCCAGTGCCTAGAGACCCTTACGGGTGATTGTTCACACTTTACAAATGTGGATTATTATTTATTATTATAGTGCGTTCTCTTTACTGAGACATGCTAAATAAAACTTCCAAATTGAGAAGGTACCTGCGTATTGTGTCGTTAGCTCACAAAACACCTGCAAGATGGTAAGGGCTGTTTTTGCATTGAGCATGGCCAACTCAAAATGCTGATGTAGAGTGGAACAGGGCAGTTTTTAAAATGCTATTTCGACAAAACTAATAATACAAACGAGTGATTATTAATGTGCCCCAGTAACACCAAACCCAAATATAAATCCTTCATTTTTAAATTCTATATTCTTTGTAAATGTCCCTGGTCTTATTTTGTAACTAAGCAATGTTTTCAAGAACTAAAAATAGAATTAAATATTAGGATGGAGTTTAAAGTTTGGGGAAATACATGTGCTGTTACAAAGATGCAAGGGCCTCAGTGCAACAGCAGAGGAATAAATGAGCATATTAAACGAATCAAAGCAGATAAGTACAGTTGAAGGAGAAGTTGGGCTTTTTGTTTTACTACATTTATGTCTTTCAAGAAACAACGGGGCATATTTACAATACCCCTGCAGCACTTTCACACCACCAGAGCGTCACTTTTGTGATGCTCTGGAGGCGCAGTGTGCCGTCCCATATTTGCAAGCCTAAGTAAAACCACCTAGCATGACTTTTCTAGCCCTTGTATATGTGGCCCCCTTTCACACTGAGGAATGCGTGAAAGGGGAGGTCCATGGGTGTTGCTGGGGGCGGTCCAACGCAACACCCATGGAATCTGATGCATTACCTGATTTACAAGGTCTCGTAAACATGGGAATGGGTCAGATTCTAACACCTCACAGTGGCACAAGGAGGAGAAGTACCTTTATTTCTCCTTGTTTTTTGCTCCTTCTATGTGTGCTACACACAGAGAAGGAGGAAAACACCATCAATGATTGTTTTTGTGGAGGAAGGTATACCTTCCTGCATAAAAACAATCATCCCTGCATTGGTGATAGGCAGCAAATTGTGCACCAGAACTGTTGAAAGCACAGGGATGCATTGTATTGCTGTAAATATGAACTATCCTGCACTTTCCTAATGACGCAGTTAATGCAGATGGCTTGCAGCGCTGCGCTTCATCGTTTTCTATTAAATATGCCCCTAGGGGGCATATTTACAAGCTCCTTGCGCTACAGAATCGTCACTTTTTTTTTTTTAAACAATTTTTATTATTTTGATTTACAACAGTACAAAGCATTAGTATTCGCGTACACATGAATGCCACAGCAGAAAACCTTTGCGCAATGGTCACTATATCCCACCCCTCGGCAGGACTAATACGCATTGTTCTTGTTTTGACAGCCCCACCCCAAGAGTATGTCTCAAAGTCTCTCGCTTCAGTCAGAGTCCGAGGCCTCGTCCTCTTGCAGTGGTGGTGGTTCGCATATGTCCCCTCTATATTTATTCCAGGGCCCCCACACTTTATCCCATTTTCGGGGGCACCCCCGCCTGATGAACACTGATCGCTCAGCCAGCATAGCTCTGTCCATGTCCCCACTCCAGACAGACAGCAAAGGCACCTCCCCCGTACCCCATTTTTGGGCTATGTTCCGCTTGGCTAGCACAATCCCCAGCGTAGCCCAGCTCTGAGCCTGGCGGCTAAGGTCATTGGGTTCCCACACATTTAGCAGGCATCGCCTAGGCTCTGGTACCAGTGAGACTCCCCCCGACTGGGACAGTGTCCTCATCACCCGCCTCCAGTATTCTTGGATCTTGGGGCACTCCCATATGGTGTGAAAGAAGGTACCCTCCTCCCCGCAGCCACGTAGGCAGAATGGGTGTGGTGCCCTACCTATTCTGTGCAGGGTGTGTCTGGTGTAATATTAGCGGTGGAGAATCCGTAGCTGCACCAACCTAAGCCTGGAGGGGATCCCCGCCTCCCGTGGCGATGCCAATGCATCCCGCCAGTCCGGATCGTCAAATTCCCCTACATCGCTGGACCATTTCTCACGCAAGGGTCCCATAGGGTCCGGCAGATTATTTATGAGCTTACGGTACGTGAGGGATGTGGCCTTTTTGTACATGTAATCTGTTAGCAATCTGTCCTCCATGGGCGACGCTTCCGGAACAGCAGCGCCGGGTTCTATTGTTGATAGTAAGGCATGTTTAATTTGCGTGTAACGGAACCATTCCGCGGGCGCCAGCTGATATTGTTGTTGCAGGCGCGTGAAGGGAACCACTGCACCCCCCTGCCACATGTCGCCCACCGTGGATATTCCTATGTCGTCCCATTTATCGAAGCCCTTGCAGCCCCTAAGCCTCCCAAGCCGCTTCGTGTCCCACAAGGGCGTGAGCCGAGTCAAGACTCCTCTAAACCCCAGCCTAGCCTGGGCCGCATGCCATATGGCCACAGTCTGCCTCAGGGGGCCGAAACAATTCTGGGGTCAACCTCCCGTCGTACAAGGGCGCTAACATACCCCGCGTTCCTAGTATATCCCTGTCCGCCTTGAAGGCGGGGTCGGAGTGTGGGACATGGAGCCATTGGTTGACAACCTTCAACTGCGCTGCCCAGTAATAAAGCTGGATGTCGGGAAGCGCTATCCCGCCGTCATACCAACCGCGGGTCAGTTTGGACTGTACAATACGTGCCGGCCCGTTATTCCACAGGAGACAAGTCACCTGTGCCGCGACTGAGCGAAAGTACGCCAGCGGTATTAGGTACGGCGTGTTTTCCAGCACGTATACGAAACGGGGCAAGGCCATCATTTTAAAGAGCGCCGCCTTCCCCAACAGGGTCAGCGGTAGCGCTCCCCAGTGACGGGCATCTCGCTTAAGGCGGTCCAATGGGGGCCGAAGATTTTTTTGGAGAAAGTCCGCCGGATCTACTGTGACATGTATACCCAAGTATTTAAATGACCCCTCCGCCAATCTAAGCGGGCAATCTGCCGGCAGCAGTGGTGGAGGGCCGCGCAACACATACATGACCGACTTGGTCCAATTTATGGTATATCCGGATGCTTTACCGAAGACGGCACAGATGTTAAGCAGCGTTAATATGGAGCGGCGCGGGGAGGCCAGATACAGCAATACATCGTCCGCGTAGAGAGAAACTCGATCTTCCCAATCGGTCGCCCATTGGAGTCCCCGTATCATGGGTTCCCAGCATATCCATGCCGCCAGCGGCTCAAGTACCAGGGCAAATAACAACGGCGATAGGGGACAGCCCTGGCGCGTACCCCGCATCAGGGGGAAATCCTCTGACATATGCCCGTTGGCAATGACAGGAGCCACCGGCTTGGTGTACAGAAGCCGGATCCAGGCACAGAACTTGGGCCCAAATCCCAAGTGCTGCAGCACTGCGAAGAGAAAGGGCCATTCGACCATGTCGAACGCCATGTGAGCATCCAGCGATAGAAGCACCGCTGGTTCCTCCACTCGATCTGCCCTCGCCAGCACACTGTGCAACCGCCTCAGGTTATGGGACATACTTCTGCCAGGCATGAAACCAGACTGATCTGGATGTACGACATCTGACAGGTACGGTGTGAGCCGAGTCGCCAGTAGTTTGGCTAGGATCTTCGCCTCCGCATTGAGCAGGGAGATGGGGCGGTAGGACGTACACTGATCCGCCGGCTTGCCCGGTTTTGGTATCACCACTATGGTGGCTGTACGCTGATCGGGCGGGAGTTCGCCTCTCTGCAGGCTGTCTACAAACATGTTGAGCAGGTGGGGTGTGAGCGTCTCCACCTTCCGTTTGTACAGCTCGATCGGTATCCCATTGGGGCCTGATGCCTTGCCCGACTGCAGCGCCACCACCGCAGTCTGTATTTCATCCGCAGTAAGATCGGTCTCCAAAGCCGTCACCGCCTCAGGGGCGAGTCGGGGCATATCCAGATCAGTAATATATGCCAGCACCTCCTCCACCGTCATGGAGGAAGCAGAAGAGTAGACTGCTCGAAAATGACCTGCAAGGATGTGCACTATTTCGCGCAGGTCCGTTGCTACCTGTCCTCCGTCGGAGCTAAGCTGCACTATCCACCTATTGCCTCCGCCCCGTCTATTCAGCCATGCCAACAGCTTCCCTGTCTTGTCCCCGACATCGTAGATTTTATACCTAGTGGCTGCCAACTGCTGTCTGGTACGTTCCGCTAGGTGCTCCTTATACCGTGCCTGCGCCACATGAAGGCTGCGGGAGGCCTCGGGAGCCGGATTCGCTGCCTGGTGCGACTCTGCCGCACTGAGGTCCGCCTCCAATGCCTGCAGTTCAAGGTGTTTTTCGCGTTTGTGCGCCGTAATGGATGCTATAGCCTGCCCTCTCAGGACTGTTTTGTATGCCTCCCAAAGGGTAGTCGGGGAGTCGACAGAGGAGGCGTTTTCCTGGAAGTACAGGTTCATCGACTTCCCAAGTGCTTTATTAATGGCGGGGATCTAAAGATATCCCGGGTGGATTGAGTAAATACGGCGTCTAGCCAGGTGGTAGTGTGTATACTGCAGGAGTATAGGGGAGTGATCCGATATTCCTCTAGGCCTGATTTCCACATTGTCTATATTTTGGAGACCGCCAGCCGAACCTAGGAAGTAGTCTATCCTAGTTAGGCTATTATGCACCCCAGAGTGGTACGTGTACTGACGCAGTGTAGGGTGATGTAGCCTCCAGATATCCGTCAGCCCGAGTGCTTCGAAGAAGCTCCCGAGTCGGGATGGCCCCGTACCCCCAGACCGCGCTGGGTAGCGATTGAGCAGGTCATCTATAACCGCATTAAAGTCACCTCCCATGAGGAGCTCCCCATCCAGCAGATCGAGCAGAAAGCCACTCAACGCAGGGAGCGCCGTGGCGTGCAGTGCAGGGGGAATGTAGACTGAGACAATATTGAGGGGCCGTCCCTCCCACTGGGCGATGATCGCTGCGAATCACCCCGAGCCGTCAGTCCTAACCCTGTGTATGATAAGCGGGGATTGTTTTTTAACCAGTATGCCCACCCCTCGGGAACCAGAGGAGAATTCAGAGTGCGCTACCATCTTATATCCCCACCTGTCCATGGCCTTGCTCGCATTGCCCGTAAGGTGGGTCTCCTGCAGCAAAACCACCGCTGGGGAGCACCTCTTAAGACTCTGAAGGACCAAGCCCCGCTTGATTTTGTCACCTAAACCGCGCACGTTCCACGTGAGCAGGGAGAGAGGCTGCATCGGAGTTAGGGGGATCTTATCAGACTGTCCGTGCGCTGTATCAGCCATCGCAGCAGCCGGGGTAGTGGAGAATTGACAGTAAGGATATATCGGTGAAGGTCGTGCGTGCTGTGTGTGGTACGTGTACTGTTCGTTGGAATACCCAATGCGTCATTAACGTAAACTGACATAGAAAACCTTTAAACAACCCCCTACCCCCCACCCCCTCCCTGCCTCCCTGCCATACGGACTCTGAACTGCCCGCCACCCCAACTCAGCAGAGTGCTCAAAGTCCAAACCCTCGAACAGTACTTGCGTGTAACGGTGCGGGAGGTCCGAGGAAGCCCAGGAACTCCCAAAGTCCCACTGTCCAAATGTCCGACTGGTAAAGCATTTCTGAGTAGGCACCGCCTGCCCCAGTAGACCTCCAAGTGCTACACATCACAGTAAACCATGAAGGGCACAAAAGGTATTACAATACTGCATTCTACAGCCGATCCGGGTCCTCCTCTCCTCGTCCATGGTCGTCGACATCCTCCGCCCCCCCCGGGCGCCGCCTCCACCTGTCGGAGCGTCCATGGCCGCCCACCCGTTGCCAGCCCTCGAGCCAGTCATGCGCTTCCTCCGGTGTCTCAAAGAACAACGTCTTTCCTTCCGCCACAACCCTCAGTCGCACCGGGAAAATCATGGAGTATGGTAATTCCCGGGCTCTTAATTGCTTCCTGATCTCCAAATAACTCCTCAGTCGCGCCGACACCGCCGCCGTGAAGTCCGGGAAAAAGGACACTGTCGAGTTCAGAATGCGCAGGGGCGGCGCCATCCGGGCCGTTTGAAGAATGGCATCCCTGTCACGGAAGTTAAATATACGAGCCAGCACAGGCCTGGGGGTCGCCCCAACCTTAGGCCTACCTCCGGGCACCCTATGAGCGCGCTCCACAGAGAAGAAGGATGACAGGCCCCGTGGCTGCAACTTGGTTTTGATCAAGTCCTCCACGTACAAGTCCATGGCGGGATTCCCCTCACTTTCGGGAATTCCCGTGATTCGCACGTTATTGCGCCGGGAGCGCCCCTCCTGATCGTTCATCTTTGCAGCCATACGCTTGTTTTCTGCCTCTAAGTGGGACACCTTTTGGAGCAGGGAGGCAGTGTCTTTCGTTAGGGCGGCTGTCACTTGCTCCACTTCAGTGACCCTGGTCGTCATTTTCTGAAGGTCCGCTCGGAGGAGGGACACATCCGTGGAGATGGGCCCCATTGTTGTCTGCACATTCGTAAGGGCCGCCATGATGTCCTCCAGCGTCACTTTAGGCGCCCCGGCCTCGTCTCCGGCCTTATCCACTTGCCCAGTCCTCTCCGACATGGTGGGGGCGTCTTTGGCAAAAGCAAATTTGTCCAGTTTACTCTGCTGGTGCGTTCGAGTCCCTCGCCCACTCATGGCTAAGCAGGTGGATGCCATACCAAAGGGGGGGCTCTCCCCTCACCGGCAACTTGGGGGAGCGGGGGCCCCGGGCAGACACCCCCGCACTCCAGGCAGCTGAATTCGCAATGACGTCGCAGCCCCCAACCGGCAGCACTCCTCCCACGCCAGTAATCCAGCCGCAGGCTCACCTCCGGGTCAGTCGGGGTCCCGGACTCCGGTTCGCACCCTCTCCACTCCTCCAACCGTGATGCGCAATCCACGTGGCCCCCAGGGCGAAGGAGCTCCGCAGCCGGCGGTAGAACGGAGCGAGCGTCAGCCTCGTGCCTCTCAGATCGCGGCTCCGGTGCAGGGGAGGGTACCGCCTCACCGGGCCGCATCAGCGCCAGCCCCCCTCAGGGCCGCCTCCAGACGCCCACGGCGCGGACACACAGGGTCCCTCGTTGGGCTCGCGCCACCGCCGCGGGATGATTCCAGGTCAGGGCAGGTCAGCACCACTGTCTCCGCACCTCTCGCAGGCAGATCAGACGCCCTCCGCTTTTCCCTCGGGCTCACAACCAAATCGAGGCCCCGGCTTCAGCCGGCGGCGCAGGCCGCAAAGTTCAAGACGGCGCCGTCCGAGTTTCGTAGCACGGAGGAGCCCCCAGGGCACTGCAGGCGGCGTCGCTACCCTCAGGCTCACAGCACACGTTGTTTAGGGACAGTTATAGTTGCAGATGACTGTTCGGATGAAAGGGGAGACGAACTCACCCTCGGAGCTCCTTCAGGCTGCGGCCATCTTGCCCGGCAGCTAGCCACGCCCCCCAATCGTCACTTTTTTTAACACTCTGGTGACGCAATGTGCTGGCCCATATTTACAAGGCCATGCAAAGCCACCCTGTGTGGCCTTTCATGGCCTTGTAAATATGACCTGCTCTGCATGAAAGGGGCGTTCCATGGGTGTTGCTCTGGGTGTTCTCATGCAACACCCATGACATCAGACGCATTCCCAGATTTTCGAGGTTCCGTAAACCTGGGAATGTGTCAGATTCTAATGCATCCACAGGGGATGTGTAAAATTGGCACAACGAGGAGAAATACCTTTATTTCTCCTCGTCCCAGATTTACAATCAAGGCACGGACCACAGCACAGCAGCCAAAAATGCTGAGCTGCGTTGAGTGACAGGAAGGGAGCAGAAGTGCGCCATATCTACAGAGATATGTCTCTCTCCTCCCCTCTCCCTAGCGCTGAAGCTGATTTCAGCTGCCATGTGCCAAGCACATACCTTAGCCTCTTCCATGCGCATGACGGCCGGGAGCCATCACGTGTCACGGTGGGCGTGTGCGCATGACGGCTCCCGGCCGTCCGAATCCCCGCCCACTAATAGAAACGCCCGCACAGCGCGGGAATTCCACACGCATGGAAGGGGTTAGAGCCATAGCCATAGCATGCTTGAGTCTAACATAGGTTTTGTACAGGAAGGGTACCCTTTCTGTACAAAATACTATGCTTAGGCACACTTAAGAACATTTCCTTCTTTGTATGTATGCTGCACAGTGCAGCATGCATGCAAAGTTGGAAAAGAAAAGAGAAATACAAAAATTTCTCCTCTTAACCCCTCCTTTTAAATAGCGTTAACTTTTGGCGCTAAACCCTGTCTACTATTTAGCATGGGAGGGCCCAAGTATCACCTGTGAATGACCTCCTTGGCGCTCAGTAATGCAGAGCAGTGCATCGCGCTGCTTTGCATTTTTTTCAGGGTACTTTCCAGCACAAAACAAGTTAAGGACTGGAAAGTAAATTAGGAAAAACATTTTATGCTGGTTAGCATTGTGATGCTCACCCAGGGCAAAATGTTAGTAAATCTCCACCCTCGTTATTTCGTCTCTGTGTACTGCATTTTGCAACACACATGGAAGGAGGAAAACACCATTAATGGCTTGTTTCTGTGCAAGTTTGTGTAACATCCTACACAAAAACAATCCATGCAACACAGGCACACTTGCAGCATGCCTGCGTTGGCGCTAGGCAGCCTATTGTGCGCCAGCACAAAGGAAAGCACAGGGATGCGCCCCATTGTTGTAAATACAAACGCATCCCTGAACTTTCGTTATGACACAGGCAGCTCAGCGCAGGAAGATGGCTTGCAGCGCGCTCTGCGTCATTATCTTGTAAATATGCCCCTACATTTCTTCTGTCAGCCTTTATCTAGACATCCAACCAAAATACATGTAAAAGTTTCCTTAATTGAAGTTAATTAAAATCTCATTTTAACGCAGTGTCTTAGAATGCAAGAACGAAAGCCCCGTTTGCAATTATCGGTGCTACACAGTCATGTATGCAGGCCGCGTATCTCACGCGCTCTGTACTCTGGAAATACGCAGCATAAATTCTACATCTCTCCCTTCCCGCTCACTCTTAAAGATCAAGAGCTCGTGGTTTAATCTATTATATATTCCAAAGTAACCGAGTCCTTTGACCAGGGCCCGGCCCCCCTCTTTTTGCCTCAAGCTTTTACCAATATTTCATCAAATAATCAACGCACGCGCTTTTTTCCTCCCCCAGAGGGCGCTGACCTCTTCCTTTGACTTGAAACCTTTCGTGGCACTGCTGGGGTAGGAATTATCATTTCTCCACTGAGAGGACCTTTGCTGCCTGGAGTTCAAAACAAGTGGAACTGGTATGAAGAAAGAGCTCAAATCCCTGTTACGAAGAATTTGACCCACGCCTCTCTCTCTTTTTTGTTCTTATTAGCATTATTTGATCCTTTCTTGTTAGTTGAGCCAGTTGTAGTTTGTGTGACATCCTATTCTACGCTACGGGGGTGACAAAATAATACACCGCAGGAGGAATGCTATATTTTGCTCGCAAATATCAATAACACTGTACGTGCTATATTAGAAGCAAAACGCAATTGGCCCTGATTATTAGTAGGTGGATGTTATCTTAGGAATTATTAGTTGTGTGGTATTTACAGCAACACGGAACTACCAGGTGCAATTAGAAATCTCACCCTATGTTTAATTTCAACAACTCAAACCTGATGGAATTTAACTGCGGAAAAGTGTACCACATTTACTGTGCCATGCGGATTTTGATGCGGTAAACACCAAAATCTGCATGTTATTCCCCAGGTACTCGTAATATGTACTATTAATCACAGGCAATTTATAACATACTCCAGGGTATTGTTTTTATCTAGTGTTATAAAAAGTACCTGGATGCCAACAAACTAGGAGTGCTGATGAGGAGACCAGAGAAAAGGTTTATCACTTTTATTGAAAAAATTGAAAGCAATATAACTGTAGTAGTTTAGGAGATATTACTTGGGACCAACTTGAAAAGAATTCCTATATTTTTTCAATCTTTTTATATTATACTCCTGTAAGATTAAATAAAAAGCTCTAAATGAAATGCATACATCTTCTGTTAGATCCTATGTTCTGTTACAAACCACTTTTACCCTAGAGACTTATTTAACCCCTTTGCTGCTAGGCCTTTTCCCCCCTGTGCTAAGCCTTTTATGGCTATTTGGGGTAAGCGCGCTTAGGTTCCTGTAACTTTAGCATCATGGGGATTCTAAAGGTACCCAGGGTTTGTGGATTCCCTTGGAGGGGACCCAGAAATTAGCCAAAATACAGGTAATTGTTTTTTTTAAAAAAAAAATAGGAAAAAAGGGCTACAGATGAAAGCGTCTGTTTTTTCTGGGACATAGCCTATTTTTGCTTTTTTGTGTGCTTTCAACCTCTTTCCAGTTAATGGTAGAAATGGGTATGAAAGCAATAATAGATCCTTGAAAGCTATACATTTTAGAAAAGTAGACAAAGTTCTGAATATAGCAAGGAGTCATTTGTGTAGATCCTTCAAGGTTTCGTTATAGAAACTAACCGTTGAATATAGGAAAAATTGAAAATTAGTTGAGAAAAACAGCTATTTGTGTCAACGTTTTCACCTGTATCTTCTTCTAATTATGACAGCTGTTTAACAGCAATATACCTTTACATCCGATGGACTTCTCTGGTTGTGGGGATATATAGGACTTGTAGGTTCACCAAGAACCCGACGAACCCAGAGCCAATAACTACGCAGCGTCTTGCAATGGTTTTTTATTATGTACCGGGTATATAGCAATTAATTTGGGAAAATATATACATGGAAAAATTGGTATGAAAGACACCTATGTATTTCTGAAATTGTAACAAAATTTAGAGTTTAGAAACAGTAGATATTTGCAGATTTCCGAAATTGTGAGTACCCATACTAGCATGAGAATTATAGGTCATTTTTCAAAATGACTTCTTTTTTATACATAGTTTTTCATTTAAAAGCAGTGGCGTAACAAAACTTGAGGGGGCCCCCCTGTTAAGTACATAGAGGGCCCCCCCTGTGGCCCGGCCCACCACCTACCACTTAGCACCACAGCCCAAAAATCTGATCTGTTTTGATTTGAAAGCTCCAACATTTAATGAAATGCTTCTATATTGTCTTGATCAAAGTTCTAATAAGAAAGTGGGAAACACTCTTAACATATAAAATACCCCATTTGTAACATTGCCAAGAGTAGATTATTTAACTAAGACAGCAATCAGAGCAATGCCGAGGAGCGATCCTATTGTCTCAGGAACTGCCTATTGCTAAAGAACAAAGAACAACCATGAAAGGTCTGAGTTAGAATTTATATTGATGGACAAAACTTGAAACTTTGAAAGTCTAACCAAAACCTGCAATTTCACAGACTCGACTGACAATATACATGAGTACACAAGCTATAAAACAGTATCCTGCCACTTGTGACTGTCAAGCGTTTGTGCATGATAATAACGTCAACTGAGGAAGCAATTTAAATTCCTACCACCATTTCTTTATAAGTAAGCAGGACAAAAACAGGCAAGCAAGAGGCTGAGGATAAAAATTGCTTGGATGTTTCAGAACATTCATGCAAGTGTTTCTCAGTTTGAAGTTATTATTTCTATTGTAAGCAAGGCTAATTACAAGATTTAAGGCCAACGTATTACAAGCAATTGCAATCAACACCATACAAAGCACAGACTGTAGAATAAAAACAAACCATATCACCAAGTATCTAATTACAGAATCTATACAAAATGTATTTGGTAAAGCAAAGGAAAAAGTGCAATTACTTCAAAGTGCATAATAAAGCAATCACAGTCCAGCAATATACCAAAAAAATCAAGCATGTTTTGTAAAACAATCCCCTTTTCTTCTTGCATCAAGGTGACCCAGGGTCTTCCCTTGTCTGTATCTCCATGTTTGTGTCAATCCATGAATCCTAGTGCAGGTGTCTCCCAGTGTCCGTTTATGTCTTCCAGTGTCTTCCCTTGTCTGTATCTCCTATTCTTTGTGTCTCCCAGTGTCCCTTCGAGTCTCCCAGTGTCTGTGTCTTCCAGTGCTTGTGTCTCCCAGTGTTTTCACAGGTTTGTGTCTATCCAGGAATCCCAGTGTAGGTGTCTCCCAGCGACTGTGTATTGCAGTAATCATGTCTCTAAGGTTCTTCCTCTTTCTATGTCTTCCAGTGTTTGTGTCTTCCAGTGTCTTCCATTATCTGTGTCTCTCAGTGTTCGTGTCTCCCAGTGTCTTCCTCTCTCTGTAAATCCCAGTCTTCTTGTCTCCCAGTGTCTCTCAGTATATGTGTCTTCCAGTGTTTGTGTCTCCCAGGGTCTTCCCTTCTCTGTGTCTCCCAGTGTTTTCCCATGTTTGTGTCTATCCATGAATCCTAGTATAAGTATCTCCCTGTGTCTTTCAGTATTCATGTCTCTTTCTCTTAGTGTCTTACCATGTCTGTGTCTCCTAGTGCCTGTGTCTCCCAGTCCCTCAGTGTTCATGTCTCCCAGTGTCTTCCTTTGTCTGTGTAGTATTTGTGTTTCCCAGTGTCTGTATGTGTTTACCAGTGTCTGTGTCTCTCAGTGTTCGTGTCTCCCAGGGTCTCCCCTTCTCTGTGTCTCCCAGTGTTTGTGTCTCCCAGTGTCTTCCCTTATCTGTGTCTCTCAGTGTTCATGTCTCCCAGTGTCTTCCCTTGTCTGTGTCTCTCAGTGTTCGTGCCTCTCAGGGTCTTCCCTTGTCTGTGTCTCCCAGTGTTTTCCCATGTTTGTGTCTATCCATGAATCCTAGTATAAGTATCTCCCTGTGTCTTTCAGTATTCATGTCTCTTTCTCTTAGTGTCTTACCATGTCTGTGTCTCCTAGTGCCGCCTGTGTCTCCCAGTCCCTCAGTGTTCATGTCTCCCAGTGTCTTCCTTTGTCTGTGTCTCTCATTGTTCATGTCTCCCAGTGTCTGTTTGTGACTCTCAGTCTCTGTGTCGCTCAGTGTTAATGCCTCCCAGGGTCACTTGTCTGTGTCACCCAGTGTTTTCCCATGTTTGCGTCTATCCATGAATCCTAATGTAGGTGTCTTCCAGTGTCTGTTTGTGTGTCACAGTGTCTCTGTCTTCCAGTGTTTGTGTCTCCCAATGTCTTCCAGTGTTTGTTTCTCCCAGTGTCTTCCTTTCTTCGTGTCTCCCAGTGTCTGTGTCTCTCAATTTTCGTGTCTCCCAGGGTCTTCCCTTGTCTGTAGCTCCCAGTGTTTTCCCATGTTTGTGTCTCTCAGTGTTCGTGTATCCCAGTGTCTTCCGTTGTCTGTGTTTTCCAGTGTTTGTGTCTCTCAGTGTCCGTGACTCCCAGTGTTTTCTTGTGTTTGTGTCTTTTAGTATTTGTGTTTCCCAGTGTCTGTATGTGTTTACCAGTGTCTGTGTCTCTCAGTGTTCGTGTCTCCCAGGGTCTCCCCTTCTCTGTGTCTCCCAGTGTTTGTGTCTCCCAGTGTCTTCCCTTATCTGTGTCTCTCAGTGTTCATGTCTCCCAGTGTCTTCCCTTGTCTGTGTCTCTCAGTGTTCGTGCCTCTCAGGGTCTTCCCTTGTCTGTGTCTCCCAGTGTTTTCCCATGTTTGTGTCTATCCATGAATCCTAGGGTAGGTGTCTCCCAGTGTCTGTTTGTGTCTCCCAGTGTTTTCTCATGTTTTTGTCTATCCATGAATCCTATTGCAGGTGTCTCTCAGTGTTCGTGTCTCCCAGTGTCTCTCAGTGTATGGGTCTACCAGTGGTTGTGTCGACATAGGTCTTCCCCTGTCTGTGTCTCCCATTTTTTCCCATGTTTGTGTCTATCCATGAATCCTAGTACAGGTGTCTCACAGTATCTGTGTCTCTCAGGGTCTTCCTTTCTCTGTGACTCCCAGTGTCTGTTTGTGTCTTCCAGTGGCTGTGTATTCCAGTGTCTGTGTCTACCTCTATGTCTTCCAGTGGTTGTGTCTCCCTAGGTCTTTCCTTGTCTGTGCCTCCCAGTATTCCCCTGTGTTTGTGTCTATCCAGGAATCCTAGTGCAGGTGTCTCACAGTGTCTGTTTGTGACTTCCAGGGTCTTCCCTTCTCTGTGTCTCCCAGTGTCTGTTTGTGTCTCCCAGAGTCTTCCCTTATCCATGTCTCTCAATGTTCGTGTCTCCCGGAGTCTTCCCTTGTCTGTGTCTATCCATGAATCCTAGGGTAGGTGTTTCCCAGTGTCTGTTAGTGTCTTTCAGGTTCTTCCCTTGTCTGTCTCCCAGTGTTTGTGTCTCCCAGTGTTTTCTCATGTTAGTGTCTATCCATGAATCCTAGTATAGGTGTCTCCCAGTATCTTCCCCCAAACAGAATTTACAAACATTCACTGGGAGTGCAGGGGCATAGCTTTCATTGGGCACAGTGACACCGGGGCCCAAAGGTCTGAAGGGCCCACTGAACCTGGAATATTGCTGTATTTCACAATTAAACAGTGGCCAGGGGACCCATTTCTTCATTGTACCGGGTCCTTGACACACTGACTACAGCAGTACTTGAGTGCATGGTGAAGCTGTTCCGCAGTCTCCAGATCTGCATAAATGCACATCTCTGTGACTGTGCTGTGTGATGTGTTATGTATTGTTGAGATGCTCACAGGCATTGCCTGATTGTCTACAACGAAGGGTGGAGGTCATGACCTCTAGGGGATATGAGCACTTCTCTTGATAGTTACAGGAAGGTATTTTTTTGAGTATTTGGATCAGAAGTCCCTCTCCTCTCTCACTATTGCCTGATTTTCAACAAGGGTATTCTGAAAAGATGTGTGACGCTGTAGCTAGTTCAATCCAATTAGCAAACAGCGCGGGTAGTTGTGTTTCCTGTCACACACCTGGGAATACCTCTCCCTACATGCAAAGTGTTGTCTTGCACTAATTGACCGTGTCTCAGATGGAGCGGGGCCGCTTGGCAGTCATGACATTATATTTCTAAGAGGTGTCTGTCCCTATGTGAAGCCATGCCAAGTGTTTCCCATGTTATCTAGAGAGGTACTGGAGCGAGGACAGACAGTTACGAGCATTCACCCATCGTCACACCAGAGTCCAAGGGACCTCTGAACTTTGTGTCTGCAGCTGCTCCCGCCCCCGCCCCCCACCATGGGATCAAAATCAAGCAATGACTACTAGAGAAACTCATCAATATAAAAAATTACACCCCATGAGCAACAGTAAACTCGAAGAAGATCTTAAAACTGGTGCAAAGTGCCAGAAATGGAATGGCACTTAAGTGTGAATGTGCGAGGCGCTCTACTTCTAAGCGCCTCGGATCACACTGCCCCATAGGACCTTCAGCCATCCAGGGGTTCTGGGCACTCTGTCTGCCCAATTATGACTCTCACCATAGCTGCCAAGTTTTCAGTTTGCTTATGTGAGGCCTTTTCATGTTTCGGTGTACTTAGGAGTGACTTTCTACAGCCAAATCATTGACACTTTGAGTGACCCTTATCTACTACTGTGCACATTACAATCAATGACTTTCATAATTAAAGTTCTTTCTCAGTTGCAGAAGCAGGGGATGTCATAGCACTATAAATAGACAAGTCACTATGCCCTGCTGCGCCAACCAGGATTTAATTGTTTCTCTCTCCTTAAACACAGACAAACATCTGCAGGAAGACTAACCAAGTGAGGTTTCACAATGTAAGAGTTATTTCTCACTGATTACTTGAACTTGCATTCATCTTTCATTTAAGGAGCATGCTTTAGATTTAAAGGTGAAAGACCAATGAGAATTCATACAGAATAATGTTGTCTTTTTTACCCACGTCTTTGCCCCATGCCCTGACACTGCCCCCATCGCTGCTTGACTCACCTGTGCCAACCAGAAATGACTGACAGGGAAGACTGAGGCTGGGCCAGTAGATAATCACGTGCTGCAGTGCACCGAGATGCATAGTTTCTGTGTGCTGCCCTTGAGTGAGAAATTACACCTATCTGAGCAACGAGAAACTCCAAGAACATTTTTGAACTGCAGAAAAGCGCCAGAAATGCAGAGGCACTGTGGGACCCAACTGTACCAAACAAGATGTGAGAGGCCATACTGCCTGCAAATGGCCTCATCTTCTATAACGCCCCCCCACAAAAACAGGGTAGATCTCCCGTGGGTGGACTTAAGCAGAACCAGGTGCCTCATCTTCTCTCTGCAGGAACTGATCAAGCTATGCTGAGAAGCCCCAGCACGAACTGTCACAAACTATGTACCCCCCCACCCGTAGCATGTTACACTCAAACGCCACCTTCTAGCACAAATGTCACCTCATTAGGCGGGTTTTGTGTACTGTGTATTTGTTAGTACAGAAGAGACAGCCTGGCCTTTCCTGTACCTCTGCAGAGGTACCCCTACAGAGAAAACAGAGTGCAGTCGTAAGGATGCAAAGACAGATACAGCTGTTGAAAATTATGTTTCGAAAACATTAGGACCGAAAGCTATTACTTTGAAAGAAATGCTTTTAAATATTTATTTTTACCGAAAATATCACTTTTTTTTAAACAAATAGTTCAAAACAACGATTATTCTAAATATGTTTTGTCGTATGGTCCGTTGCATTTACTTGGTTTATCCTGGAAACGTGTCATTTTCTTTTTATTCTCATTCAGTTACAAATTGTAATAGTTTTGTTGTTTACAGGAAAGTTGAGAACAGAGAAAGCGAAATAAAGAGTTATCTTTTTAATGGGGTTAAGCATAAATGCGTGTGTGTAGCTGTAAAGCATTAACGGGAAAACATTCAGAAAAAACAACATATGGAAGGTCACAAGATCCTTTCTGGATTGGAGTCGCATTTGCTAATTACATAAAGCATGTAAAACATGAAAAGAGACCCAGTCCAGACACCTACCTGCAGACAACTGATCGCGCTGCCACTAAAAAACGAATTTTTCGATTTGGACTCGCCTGACTCCAAGTGACACTTTCACTTACTTGAGAGGCTTGCACTGCAGTTTAGTTTGTGGGCCAGCCGCCCGCCTTTCTCCTCAGACTCTTTGCCGCTGTAACACTAGTCTCTCCCACGGCAAATGTGCATGGTGCGTCATCCCCGGCATCAGACTCACTCAGTGCCCCTGGCCCGCCGGACCTGCAGTTTACACTGCGCATGATCATTCCAGAGTGCTCTGCCCTACCCTGAGGCTGAAGACTAGGAAGCTGCACGCTGTGCAGCATTTGATTTATTTGATTGGACTGAGCGGGCGGCATAACATTTAAACTATGTCAACATCCAATGATTACTGGTGGTACAATCTAAACGCTGTTGTTTTATTTAACAAATGCTGTTTGAGTGCTGCTGTCAAACCAATGCAGCGACTACTGTGTGCTGAGGGGGCCCCTCGAGTTTGGGGGCCCCCCCTGCAACACGGGGGCTGTGGGAGCCTTTGTTACCCCCCTGTTTAGAGGTACAAATGCATCGAAAGTCAATAGGTAATAACAGTTGCTCTACAATTTTGTGTTACCCTAAGTCTCCCTATAAAAATGGCACCTCACTTGTGTGGGTAGGCCTCGTGCCTGCGACAGGAAACGGCTCAGAAAAACGCAACGTGGACACATTTTATTTATACAGTGAAAACTGACCCTTGTTTTTTAAAATGCCTAGCTGTAGATTTTGAACCCTAGCTCTACCGGCACCTAGGGAAACCTAGCAAACCTATACATTTCTGAAAACTAGACACCCAGGGGAATCCAGGATGGGGTGACTTGACTGGCTCTCACCAGGTTCTATTACCCAGACTCCCTTGCAAACCTAAACATTTGTAAAAAAAACACATTTTCCTCACATTTCTGTGGTGGAAAGTTCTGGAATCTGTGTGGATCCACAGAATTCTCCCCACCCCGCGTTCCTCAAAGTCTTCCGAGAAAAATGGTACCTCACTTGTGTGGGTTGGCCCATTGCCCGCGACAGGAAACAGCCCAAAACGGAACATGGACACACCACATTTTCACAGTGAAAACGGACCCTTTTTTTGCAAAGTGCCTAGCTGTAGATTTTGAACCCTAGCTCTGCCAGCACCTAGGGAAACCTAGCAAACCTATATCTTTTTGAAAACTAGACACCAATGGGAATCCAGGATGGGGTGACGTGACTGGGTCTCATAAGGTTCTATTACCCAGAATCCCTTGCAAACCTAAACATTTGTAAAAAAACAAATTTTCCTCACATTTCTGTGGTGGAAAGTTCTGGAATCTGCGTGGATCCACAGAATTCTCCCCACCCCGCGTTCCTCAAAGTCTTCTGAGAAAAATGGTACCTCCCTTGTGTGGGTTGGCCCTGTGCCCGCGACAGGAAACGGCACAAAACTCAACGTGGACACACCTCATTTTCAAAGTGAAAACGGACCCTTTTTTTGCAAAGTGCCTAGCTGTAGATTTTGAACCCTATCTCTGCCTGCACCTAGGGAAACCTAGCAAACCTATACATTTTTGAAAACTAGACACCCAGGGAAATCTAGGATGGGGTGACTTGACTGGCTCTCACCAGGTTCTGTTACCCAGAATCCCTTGCAAACCTAAACATTTGTTAAAAAAACACATTATCCTCACATTTCTGTGGTGGAAAGTTCTGGAATCTGCGTAGATCCACAAAATTCCACCACTCGACATTCCACAATGTCTTTCGAGAAAAATGGTACCTCACTTGTGTGGGTAGGCCTAGTGCCCGCGACAGGAAACGGCCCAAAACGCAACATGCACACACCACATGTTCACAGTGAAAAGAGACCCTTTTTCTGCAAAGTGCCTAGCTGCAGGTTTTGAACCCTAGCTCTGCAGGCACCTAGGGAAACCTAGCAAACCTATAATTTTTTGAAAATTAGACACCCAGGGGAATCTAGAATGGGGTGACATGACTGGCTCTCACCTGGTTCTGTTACCCAGAATCCCTTGCAAACCTAAAAATGTGTCCAAAACAATACATTTTCCTCTCAGTTCTGTGGTGGAAAGTTCTGTAATCTCCGTGGCTCCACAAAGTTCCACCCACTCTGTATTCCCCAAAGTCTTCCAAGAAAAATGATACCTCACTTGTGTGGGTAGGCCTAGTGCCCGTGACATGAAACGTCCCAAAATGCAACGTGGACACACCACATTTTCACAGTGAAAACGAACCCTTTTTTTGCAAAGTGCCTAGCTGTAGATTTTGAACCCTAGTTCTGCCAACACCTAGGGAAACCTAGCAAACCTATATATTTTTGAAAACTAGACACCCAGGGGAATCCAGGATGGGGTGACTTGACTGGATCTCACCAGGTTCTTCTGTTACCCAGAATCCCTTGCAAACCTAAAAATGTGTCCAAAAAAATACATTTTCCTCACAATTCTGTTTTGGAAAGTTCTGGAATCTCCGTGGCTCCACAAAATTCCACCCACAACCGCGTTCCCCAAAGTCTTCCAAGAAAAATGGTACCTTACTTGTGTTGGTAGGCCTACTGCCCGCGACAGGAAACGTCCCAAAACGCAACGTGGACACACCACATTTTCACAGTGAAAACTGACCCTTTTTTTGCAAAGTGCCTAGCTGTATATTTCGAACCCTAGCTCTGCCAGCACCTAGGGAAACCTAGCAAACCTATATATATTTGAAAACAAGACACCAAGGGAAATCCAGGATGGGGTGACTTGACTGGCTCTCAAAAGGTTCTATTACCCAGAATCCCTTGCAAACCTAAACATTTGTAAAAAAAAAACACATTCTCCCCACATTTCTGTGGTGGAAAGTTTTGGAATCTGCGTGGATCCATAAAATTCCACCCACCCTGCGTTACCCAAAGTCTTCTGAGAAAAATGTTACCTCACTTGTGTGGGTTGGCTCAGTGCCCGCGACAGGAAACGGCCCAAAACGCAACATAGACACACCACATTTTGACAGTGAAAACTGACCCTTTTTTTGCAAAGAGCCTAGCTGTAGATTTTGAACCCTAGCTCTGCCGGCACCTAGAGAAACTTAGGAAACCTATACATTTTTGAAAACTAAACACCCAGGGGAATCCAGGATGGGGTGACCTGACTGGCTCTCACCAGGTTCTGTTACCCAGAATCCCTTGCAAACCTCAACATTTCTCAAAAAAACACATTTTAGTCACATTTCTGTGGTGGAAAGTTCTGTAATCTATGTGGATCCATAAAATTCCACCCCCCCATGTTCCCCAAAGTCTTCCAAGAAAAATGGTACCTCACTTGTGTGGGTAGGCCTAGTGCCCGTGACAGGAAACGGCCCAAAACGCAACATGCACATACGACATTTTCACAGTGAAAAGGGACCCTTTTTCTGCAAAGTGCCTAGCTGCAGGTTTTGAACCCTAGCTCTGCTGGCACCTAGGGAAACCTAGCAAACCTATACATTTTTGAAAACTAGACACACAGAGGAATCCAGGATGGGTTAACTTGACTGGCTCTCACCAGGTTCTGTTACCCAGAATCCCTTGCAAACCTAAAAATGTGTCCAAAAAAATACATTTTCCTCAAATTTCGGTGGTGGAAAGTTCTGGAATCTGCATGCATCCACAAAATTCCACCCACCCCGCGTTCCACAATGTCTTCCAAGAAAAAGGTACCTCACTTGTGTGGGTAGGCCTAGTGCCCGTGACAGGAAACGGCCCAAAACGTAACATGGGCACAACACATGTTCGCGATGAAAACTGACCCTTTTTTTGCAAAGTGCCTAGCTGTAGATTTTGAACCCTAGCTCTGCCGGCACCTAGGGAAATCTAGCAAACCTATACATTTTTGAAAACTAGGCACCCAGAGAAATCCAGGATGGGGTGACTTATCTGGCTCTCACCAGGTTCTGTTACTCAGAATCCCTTGCAAACCTCAAAATGTGTAAGAAAAAAAACACACTTTCCTCACATTTCTGTGGTGGAAAGTTCTGGAATCTGTGTGGATTCACAAAAATTCCACCCAGCCCACTTTCCACAAAGTCTTCCGAGAAAAATGGTACCTCACTTGAATGGGTGGGTCAAGTACCCGCGACAGGCAAGGGCCCAAAACCTATTGAGGCGACTTCAAAATTACCTATCACAAAACAACGTTTTCCAATGGGGGGTCCCATGAGTTTTTGGCCCTGGGCTCGGCGGCCATCTAGGAAAACCTACCAAACCCAGACATTTCTAAAAACTAGGCACCCTTGGGAGTACAGCAAAGTATGGCTTGCGTGGGTCCCCCAACACTTCTCTACTGAGAATCCCCTGCAAACCTCAAATTTAGCTTAAAAAATCACTTTTTTCTCAAATTTCTGTGTGGAAAAGTTCTGGAATCTGCGTGGATCCACAAATTTCCTTCTACACAGCATTCCCCCAGGTCTCCCGATAAATATGGTACCTCACTCGCGTGAATGGGTCAAGTACCCGCGAAAGGCAAGGGCCCAAAACCGATTGAGACGACATCAGAATAACCTAACACAAAACAACATGGTTTTGCAAGGGGGGTCCCATGAGTTTTTGGCCCCGGGCTCGGCGGCCACCTAGGAAAACCTACCAACCCGACACATTTTTGAAAACTATACACGCGGGGAAGACCAGCAAGGTATGGCTCGCATGGGTCCCCCAACAATTCCCCACCCAGAATCCCCTGCAAACCTAAAATTTTGTTGACAAAAATCTATTTTTTCTCACATTTTGTGGGTGGGAATGTTGTAGGCTCACCGGGATGACACAAATTTCCTACCTAATAACAACAAAAGAGCGAGAAAAAAGAGAAATTGCTGGGGCAGCACAAGGAGAAACCTCTTTATTTAAAAGAACCCTCACTCACCAACCTAGTTGGTGACATGCTTCATCATTGGGTTCCCACCAGAGGGACCGAGTGTCCCCCTGGTGTGCTACGACGGCTGAATTACAGCGGAGCGGGTTTTATGGGGGGAATAGGGTAAGTGTAGGGGTAGTGCAGGTTAAAAGATTGCTGGTTATTTCCCAAAATAATTTTAATGGTGGAGAACCTGTGATCGTTTAAAACAAGTGAGACGGACGTGAGCTGGCTGGTTAGGTATACCAGGAGAGTCTGATTTAAACAATAAAGTGAAAGTTGGTCAACATGTTTCTGCTTATGGATGCATTTTTAGCTAAACATTCTTCAGGACCAGAACCCCATGGCGGTATACGCACGCTAAGGCATATCCTAATCTATGGGGAGTGAGTGCAAGGCAAAACTCACAGTTTCACCAATGCGGCCTTGTGGGATTTCCAAAGAGCCGCTGTACTCTGAAAAAGAGAGAACAAACATGAAAAACACACAACCACTGCATGAACACTGTGATGGTCCTCAACAGGTGCGACAGAAGATTACAGTGCTATATCACCTCATGCTTAAAGAAGTCTGGGTTCATTGCGCAACCCAAAACAAGTCTGGCCCAAAATCAGGCAAACGTGCCACACAAACATCCACTCCGATGGGTCAAGACACACGTGACTTTCACTCATGTAAGCGTGTAACACAGGCTACCACTCTGTGAAATTGTATGGACTGAGGGGTCCTGAGTCCGGGTCAATACCCGTACAACTTCGACTGCAATATAGCTAAAGTTATCGCTTAATTAAAAGTAAATTGCTCAGTGATAGTGCCCTGTCACAGCGCTTAGCGTACGCGTTGTGAAATGGTGGATTAAACGAATTGTAAAAGCATGAAGAACACGGCGCTTAGGTGAAGGCGTTAAAGGCTTCACTTCATGGGTTCCCGGAGGGGTTAAAGCTACCTGTAAAACTATATAGAGGTAAAATAAGAGTCAGAATTTCATGTGTACCTTCTGGTAGAGGTAGCTACCCACCCTGGCAACCCGTATCACTTACTTATTGCATGGTGCTCTCCCTCTTAAGACCTGCCTGTTGCCTGCCGCGGACCCGAATATTACCGCTACACCGCAGTAACGGTCCAGAAATAGCAGAGCCCTGTCATGTGGGTTGATTAGCGTAGCGTGCTCCGGTCACGTGATAGGGAGCACTAGACCGCTAACCTATGCCCTCATCCGAATTAAAGCTTTATTGAACACTCGACAAACTTTTGTGTATATATTACTCCCTCAAATTAGAGCAAACTTTGGAGTGCCAGATTGGCAAATCGGGATGGAAAGTAGAAGATCAAAATTATCATTTAAAAATTAAACCCAACTGTAACTCCGCTTTTGTAGTGTACACTTAACGTACTGAGTCAGCACATGAGTGCTAACCTGTGATGACGAAATGCCCTGTGAGGACCCTCGCTACCCTCTGGGGCGGATCTGTGTCTTAGGGAGGTGGTGCCTGAACGCCTAAAAAGTCTATGGGTCTGATAGGGGGAGGTGCAACTTACGGCAGCTTGTAACAGTGCTTAGCCAAAAGGCGATTGAAGTCGCTATATTGAGGGGTAAGGAATAACTAGCTGTCTCATAAATGTACATGATCAAGGACCCTTAATTACATCTGGCTCTGATTGGTGCATGCACTGTGTATAGAGAACCAGTAGTCAGTAGAGCTAGGCACAGGACGTTGGAATGCATAGGGATTGACCCATGTAAAGTGGTCAGAGGTCATCAAAAGGTGGAGCAAGGTGTTCAAATGTCAACGTTTCATCACTGTACCCCATGGAATGTTGTCATTGGCAAATCGGGGGGAAAGTAGAAGATCAAAATCATAATTTAAAAATTAAAATTCCAATTTAACCCAACTGTAACTCCGCTTTCGTAGTGTACACTTAATGTACTGAGTCAGCACATGAGTGCTACCCTGTGATGACGAAATGCCCTGTGAGGACCCTCGCTACCCTCTGAGGTGGATCTGTGCCCTTGATCCAAGCTACCAGCACTTACCTTAAGGATACCAAGAGTCTCCTGGCCTTATTGCACGAAATGGAACTCCCAGGAGAACCTACTTTCCTGGTCTCGCTAGATATAGAGAGCCTTTACACCTGTATTCCGCAAGACGACACCGTCAAGGTCATCAAGGATACGTTGGAGAGAGCACAATGGGATTTCATCACACCACAAGAGTTTGTGGTAGAGTGTGCCACCATCGCTCTGAAGAGAAACTTTTTCTAATACAAAGGAGAACTCTTCCTACAATCCACCGGTACTTCGATGGGCAGCACTTTTTACCCCAAGCGTTGCCAGGTTGTGTGTGTACGATTTTGAGTGTAAATATATACTCTCATCACAAAACCCCTATGCGCCCTATGTATCCTTTTGGAAAAGGTACATAAACGATATCTTCATCGTGTGGCAAGGTACTGAGGAAACACTCCTACCATTCTGCGATTGGATCAACATGTGTGACCATAACCTGCGGTTCACCTATACGTACAGCAAGGACGAGATAGTATTTCTTGACGTGGTTATCAAGAAGGTTGGAAGCCACCTCCAGACACTAACGCACCACAAACCCACAGCAAAGAACAAGCAGCTACACTTCTCAAGCTTCCACCCGCGCCCACTACAGGAGAATCTCCCTTTCGGCCAATATTTACGCCTCAGACGGAATTGCAGTGAATCACAGGACTACCGAACACAGGCCAAGGATCTGACAAACAAACTCCAGAAGCGGGGTTACCCAGGAAAAATACTCAAAAAAAGCTGTAAGAGGGCCAGGAACCAACATATAGAAGCCCTCCTTGAAGACACCCCTAAACTTACAGAGGAGATACCTCTGAAGTGCGTAACAACGTACAATGTAGCTTCCTACGCTGTCAGCAAATCCATTAGAAAACACTGGAGAATCCTTGAGAGTAACAACCATAATTGGGAGAAATCCCTTTTTTCCTTTCAATGAGCTAGGAGTATTAAGGATTCCGTTGTTGACACTCGCCCCAAGAACACGAGTAGGAACGGTAATCAGTTGGTCCTAAATGCCTTGGGCCTCCCACCAGTAACGGGCCATTTCCCGCATGGAGCCTGCAGCGTCTGCCATCTGACAACCCCTACAAAGCAACTAACACTGGAGACGGGGAAATTATGGACGCAAAGGATACACACCAATTGTAATTCTACCAACGTGGTGTACCTGATCACCTGCCCGTGTGGGCTCGGGTACGTCGGTATGACTTCACGCAAAGTAAAGCAGCAAATTTGTAAACATTGCAGCAATATCTGATGTAAGAAGAACATGACGAAGCTTACGGATCATTTCTTGCAGACAGGGCATACTACTAATGATCTGAGCTGGACTATCATTGAACAATTAAAATTGGGTTCAAACACACAACAATTATTGCTTGAAAAAGAGCAGCGTTGATCTACTGTTTGTCCACCCACAAGCAAGGACTTAATGACAACATTCTGTGGGGTACAGTGATAAAATGTTGACATTTGAACACCTTGCTCCACCTTTTGATGACCTCTGACCACTTTACATGGGTCAGTCCCTATGCATTTCAACGTCCTGTGCCTAGTTCTACTGACTACTGGTACTCTATACACAATGCATGCACCAATCCGAGCCAGATGGAATTAAGGGTCCTTGATTATGTACATTTATGGGATACAGCTAGTTATTCCTTACCCCTCAATATAGCGCCTTCAATCGCCTTTTGTTTAAGCACTTTTGCAAACTGCCGTAAGTTGCACCTCCCCCTATCTGACCCATAGACATTTTAGGGGTTCAGGCACCACCTCCCTAAGACACAGATCCGCCCCAGAGGGTAGCAAGGTTCCTCACAGGGAATTTCGTCATCACAGGGTAGCACTCATGTGCTGACTCAGTACGTTAAGTGTACACTACGAAAGCGGAGTTACAGTTGGGTTTAATTGGAATTTGCCAATCTAGCACGCCAAAGTTTGCTCTACTTTGAGGGAGTAATATATACACCTAAGTTTGTTGACTGTTCAATAAAGCTTTAATTCGGATGAGGGCATAGGTTAGCGGTCTAGTGCTCCCTATCATGTGACCGGAGAACGCTACGCTAATCAACCCACTTCCGGGTCACATGACAGGGCTCTGCTATTTCTAAACCGTTACCGCGGTGTAGCGGACCTGTAATATTCGGGTCCATGGCAGGCAACAGGCAGGTCTTAAGAGGGAGAGCACCATACAATAAGTAAGTGATACGGGATGCCAGGGTGGGTAGCTACCTCTACCAGAAGTTACATGTGAAATTCTGACTCTTATTCTACCCCTGTAAGGTTTTACAGGTATTTTTACCCCTTCCCGGAACCCATGAAGTGGAGCCATTAACACCTTTACGTAAGCACCGAGTTCTCCATGCTTTTACGATTTGTTTAATCCACCTTTTCACAACGCGTATGCTAAGCGCTGTGACAGGGCACTATCACTGAGCAATTTACTTTTAATTATGCAATAACTTTAACTACATTGCAGTCGAAGTTGTACGGGTATTGACCCGGACTCAGGACCCCTCCGTCCATACAATTACACGGAGTGGTAGCCTGTGTGACATGTTTGCATGAGTGAAAGTCACAAGTGTCTTGACCCCTCCGTCAACGCAATCACACGGAGTGTATGTTTGTGTGGCACGTTTGCCTGATTTTGGGCCAGACGTGTTTTGGTTTGTGCAATGAACCCAGACTTCTTTAAGCATGAGGTGATATAGCACTGTAATCCTCTGTCACACCTGTTGAGGAACATCAGTGTTCACGCAGTGGTTGTGTGTTTTTCATGTTTATTCTCTCTTTTTCAGAGTACAGAGGCTCTTTGAAAATCCCACAAAGCCGCATTGGTGAAACCATGAGTTTTGCCTTGCACACATCCCCCATAGGTTAGGATACGCCTTAGCGTGCGTATACCGCCATGGGGTTTTTGGTCCTGAAGAATGATTAGCTAAAAATGTATCCATAAGCAGAAACATGTTGACCAACTTTCACGTTATTGTTTAAATCGGACTCTCCTGGTATACCTAACCAGCCAGCTCACGTCCGTCTCACTTGTTTTAAACGATCACAGGTTCTCCACCATTAAAATTATTTTGGGAAATAACCAGCAATCTTTTAACCTGCACTACCCCTACAATTACACTATCCCCCAAAAAACCCGCTCCGCTGTAATTCAGGCGTTGTTGCACACCAGGGGGACACTCGGTCCCTCTGGTGGGAACCCAATGATGAAAGATGTCACCAACTAGGTTGGTGAGTGAGGGTTCTTTTAAATAAAGATGTTTCTCCTCATGCTGCCCCAGCAATTTCCCTCTTCTCTCGCTCTTTTGTTATTGAGTATATTTGTCAGGGGGACGAAGAGTGACAATTCCCTCACTCTCTAGTTGTTAATATGCAAATTTCCTACCACCCAGGGTTCCCCCAAGTCTCCCGAAAAAAATTGTACTTCACTTGTGTGGGTAGGCATAGTGGCTGCAACAGGAAATGGCCCAAATCTTACTGTGGAGACTTCAAAATTATTTATAACAAAACTACCTTGTTTTGGGGGCACCTGGGGTTTTGGCCCCGGCTCGCTGCCATCTATGGAAACCTACCAAACCCACACATTTCTGAAAACTAGACACCCTGGGGAGTCCAATGAGGTATGGCTTGCGTGAATCCCCCAATGTTTCCCTGCCCAGAATCCCCTGCAAACCTCAAATTTAGCTGAAAAAACAAAATTTCCACATATGTTGGTGTGTAATCACCGTGGCGGCACAAATGTCCTACCCCACAGCGTTCTGCTTAGTGTCCCGAGCAAAATGATATCTGTCTTGTGTGGGTGTCCAATGCAAAAATGGCTAAAAACGTATTTTTTTAAAAAATGTAGCGCTTAGAATTTTTGGTGCTATACCCTTATTCCCTCTGTTTTGGGCTCTTCCCAGTCACAGGCCCTTGCACCACCCACACAAGTGAGGTGTCATTTTACTTGGGAGACTGTGGGGAATGCTGTGACATTAGTGCAAGCACGGTGATTCCACGCAAAAATATGCGGAAAATGTGTTTTTTTCAGCAAAATTTGAGGTTTGCAGAGTATTCCAGGTAGGAAACCATTGGTGGATCCATGCAAGCCATACCTTGCTGGACTCCCCAGGGTGTCTAGTTTTCAGAAATGTGTGGGTTTGGTAGGTTTCCCTAGGTGGCCACCGAGCCCTGAGCCAAAAACCCATGGGACCCCCCTTGTAAAACCAGGTTGTTTTGTGATAGGTGATTTTATGTCGCCTCAATAGGTTTTGGGCCCTTGCCTGTCATGGGTACTTGACCCACCCACGCGAGTAAGGTACCATTTGTATTTTTGTCATGTGGGGTAATGCTGTGTAGAAGGAAATTTGTGGATCTATGCAGATTCCAGCACTTTCCCACACAGAAATTTTTAAAAAAGGAATTTTTCAGTTAAACTTGAGGTGTGCAGTGAATTCTCGGTAGGGAAATGTTGGGTTACCCATGCAAGCCATACCTTGCTGGACTCCCCAGGGTGTCTAGTTTTCAAAAAAGTGTGGGTTTGGTAGGTTTCCCCAGATGGCCGCCGAGCCTGGGGCCAAAAACTCATTGGATTGGAGAACCAGGTTGTTTTGTGATAGGTAATTTTGAAGTCGCCTCAATAGGTTTTGGGCCCTTGCCTGTCGCGGGTATTTGACCCACCCACACAAGTGAGGTACCATTTTCTCGGAAGATTTTGGAGAATGCGGGCCGGGTAGAATTTTGTGGATCCACACAGATTACAGAACTCTCCACTACAGAAATGTGCAGAAAATTTGTTTTTTGGACAAATTGTGAGGTTTGCAAGGGATTCTGGGTAATAGAACCTGGTGAGAGACAGAGAAGTCACCCCATCCTGGATTCCCCAGGTTGTCTAGTTTTAAAAAATGTATAGGTTTGCTAGGTTTCCCTAGGTGCCAGCAGAGCTAGGGTTCAAAATCTACAGCTAGGCACTTTGCAAAAAAAAGGGTCCGTTTTCACTGTGAAAATCTGTTGTGTCCACGTTGAGTTTTAGGCCGTTTCCTGTCCCGGGGACTAGGCCTACCCACACAAGTGAGGTACTATTTTTCTCGGAAGATTTTGGGGAATGCGGGGTGGGTGGAATTTTGTGGAACCACACAGATTCCAGACCTTTCCAGCACAGATATTTGAGGAAAATGTGGGGTTTGTTTTACAAAGTTTGAGGTTTGCAAAGGATTCTGGGTAACAGAACCTGGTGAGAGACAGAGAGTCACCCCATCCTGGATTCCCCTGGTTGTCTAGTTTTCAAAAATGTATAGGTTTGCTAGGTTTTCCTAGGTGCCGGCAGAGCTAGGGCTCAAAATCTACAGCTAGGCACTTTGCAAAAAAAGGGTCAGTTTTCACTGTGAAAATGTGTTGGGACCATGTTGCGTTTTGGGCCGTCTCCTGTCGCGGGGACTAGGCCTACCCACACAAGTGAGGTACCACTTTTCTTGGAAGACTTTGGGGAATGCGGGGTGGGTGGAATTTTGTGTATCCACGCAGATTCCAAAACTTTCCACCACTAAAATTTGAGGAAAATATTTTCTTTTAACTAAGTTTGAGGTTTGCAAGGGATTCTGGGTAACAGAACCTGGTGAGAGCCAGACAAGTCACCCCATCCTGGATTTTCCTGGTTGTCTAGTTTTCAAAAATGTATAGGTTTGCTAGATTTCCCTAGGTGCCAGCAGAGCTAGGGTTCAAAATCTACAGCTAGGCACTTTGCAAAAAAAGGGTCCGTTTTCACGGTGAAAATCTGTTGTGTCCACGTTGAGTTTTGGGCTGTTTCCTGTCCCGGGGACTAGGCCTACCCACACAAGTGAGGTACTATTTTTCTCTGAAGATTTTTGGGAATGCGGGGTGGGTGGAATTTTGTGGAACTACACAGATTCCAGAACTTTCCACCACAGAAATGTGAGGAAAATGTTGGGATTTGTTTTACAAAGTTTGAGGTTTGCAAGGGATTCTGGGTAACAGAACCTGGTGAGAGCCAGACAAGTCACCCCATCCTGGATTTCCCTGAGTGTCTAGTTTTCAAAAAAGTGTGGGTTTGGTAGGTTTCCCCAGATGGCCGCCGAGCCTGGGGCCAAAAACTCATTGGATTGGAGAACCAGGTTGTTTTGTGATAGGTAATTTTGAAGTCGCCTCAATAGGTTTTGGGCCCTTGCCTGTCGCGGGTATTTGACCCACCCACACAAGTGAGGTACCATTTTCTCGGAAGATTTTGGAGAATGCGGGCCGGGTAGAATTTTGTGGATCCACACAGATTACAGAACTCTCCACTACAGAAATGTGCAGAAAATTTGTTTTTTGGACAAATTGTGAGGTTTGCAAGGGATTCTGGGTAATAGAACCTGGTGAGAGACAGAGAAGTCACCCCATCCTGGATTCCCCAGGTTGTCTAGTTTTAAAAAATGTATAGGTTTGCTAGGTTTCCCTAGGTGCCAGCAGAGCTAGGGTTCAAAATCTACAGCTAGGCACTTTGCAAAAAAAAGGGTCCGTTTTCACTGTGAAAATCTGTTGTGTCCACGTTGAGTTTTAGGCCGTTTCCTGTCCCGGGGACTAGGCCTACCCACACAAGTGAGGTACTATTTTTCTCGGAAGATTTTGGGGAATGCGGGGTGGGTGGAATTTTGTGGAACCACACAGATTCCAGACCTTTCCACCACAGATATTTGAGGAAAATGTGGGGTTTTGTTTTACAAAGTTTGAGGTTTGCAAGGGATTCTGGGTAACAGAACCTGGTGAGAGACAGAGAAGTCACCCCATCCTGGATTCCCCTGGTTGTCTAGTTTTCAAAAATGTATAGGTTTGCTAGGTTTTCCTAGGTGCCGGCAGAGCTAGGGCTCAAAATCTACAGCTAGGCACTTTGCAAAAAAAGGGTCAGTTTTCACTGTGAAAATGTGTTGGGACCATGTTGCGTTTTGGGCCGTCTCCTGTCGCGGGGACTAGGCCTACCCACACAAGTGAGGTACCACTTTTCTTGGAAGACTTTGGGGAATGCGGGGTGGGTGGAATTTTGTGTATCCACGCAGATTCCAAAACTTTCCACCAATAAAATTTGAGGAAAATATTTTCTTTTAACTAAGTTTGAGGTTTGCAAGGGATTCTGGGTAACAGAACCTGGTGAGAGCCAGACAAGTCACCCCATCCTGGATTTTCCTGGTTGTCTAGTTTTCAAAAATGTATAGGTTTGCTAGATTTCCCTAGGTGCCAGCAGAGCTAGGGTTCAAAATCTACAGCTAGGCACTTTGCTAAAAAAGGGTCCGTTTTCATGGTGAAAATCTGTTGTGTCCACGTTGAGTTTTGGGCTGTTTCCTGTCCCGGGGACTAGGCCTACCCACACAAGTGAGGTACTATTTTTCTCTGAAGATTTTTGGGAATGCGGGGTGGGTGGAATTTTGTGGAACTACACAGATTCCAGAACTTTCCACCACAGAAATGTGAGGAAAATGTTGGGATTTGTTTTACAAAGTTTGAGGTTTGCAAGGGATTCTGGGTAACAGAACCTGGTGAGAGCCAGACAAGTCACCCCATCCTGGATTTCCCTGAGTGTCTAGTTTTCAAAAATGTATAGGTTTGGTAGGTTTTCCTAGGTGCCAGCAGAGCTAGGGTTCAAAATCTACAGCTAGGCACTTTGCAAGATAGTGTCAGTTTTCAGTGTAAAATGTGGTGTGTCAATGTTGTGTTTTGGGCAGTTTCCTGTCGTGGGCACTAGGCCTACCCACACATGTGAGGTACCGTTTTTCTCGGAAGACTTTGGGAAATGTGGCTGGGTGGAATTTTGTGGATCCACACAGATTATAGAACTTTCCACCACAGAAATGTGACTAAAATGTGTTTTTTTGACGAATGTTGAGGTTTGCAAGGGATTCTGGGTAACAGAACCTGGTGAGAGCCAGACAAGTCACCCCATCCTGGATTCCCCTGGGTGTCTAGTTTTCAAAAATGTATAGGTTTTCTAGGTTTCCCTAGGTGCCAGCAGAGCTAGGGTTCAAAATCTACAGCTAGACACTTTGCAAAATAGTGTCAGTTTTCACTGTGAAATGTGGTGTGTCCATGTTGTGTTGTGGGCCGTCTCCTGTCGGGGGAACTAGGTCTGCCCACACAAGTGAGGTACCATTTTTCTCAGAAGACTTTGGGAAATGCATGGTGGGTTGAATTTTGTGGATCCACGCAGATTCCAGAACTTTCCACCACAGAAATTTGAGGAAAATATTTTCTTTTAATACATTTTGAGGTTTGCAAGGGATTCTGGGTAACATAACCTGGTGAGAGTCAGTCAAGTCACCCTATCCTGGATTCTCTTGGGTGTCTAGTTTTAAAAAATGTATAGGTTTGCTAGGTTTCCTTAGGTGGCGGCAGAGCTAGGGTTCAAAACCGACAGCTAGGCACTTTGCAAAAAAAGGGTCTATTTAAAATGTGGTGTGTTCACGTTGCGTTTTGGGCCGTTTCCTGTTGCGGGCACTAGGCCTACCCACACAAGTGAGGTACCATTTTTCTCGGAAGACTTTGAGGAATGCGGGGTGGGTGGAATTTTGTGGATCCACGCAGATCCCAGAACATTCCATCACAGAAATGTGAGAAAATGTGTTTTTTTTAAACTAAGTTTGAGGTTTGCAAGGGATTCTGGGTAACAGAACCTGGTGAAAGGCACACAAGTCACCCCATCCTGGATTCCCCTTGGTGTCTAGTTTAAAAAAATGTACAGGTTTGCTAGGTTTCCCAGTGTGCCGGCTGCGCTTTGGCCCAAAATCCACAGGTAGGCACATTGCTAAAAACAAGTCTGTGCCTAGTCGGCTTTCTGCCGCCCTGGGGGGAAAATCTGGAGGGGAGTTGCCTCCATATGCCCCCAAGGGGGGCAGAAAGACTGTGGCTATGTTTTTGGGGGTTGTGGGCATTGGTATGCCCATTCTGGGCAGCCCGCTCCCCCACGCATAAAAAAATCCAGAGTAATTGCTGGCGCCTAGTGGCCTTTCTGCCCCCTGGGGGCAGATCAAGGGCCACTGCCCCCATTCGCCCCTCGGGGGGGGCAGAGAGACTGTGGAATTTTGTGGGGGAGGTGTGGGCATTGGCATGCCCATTCTGGGCTGACCTCAACCCTGAATAAAAAAATAAAAAAATCCTGAGGCCCAGGATGCCTCCGGGCAAGAAGTGGCTTTCTGCCCCCCGGAGGCAGATTGAGAGCTACTCCCCCAACTGCCCCCTGGGGGGGCAGAAAGACTGACATTTCTCTGGGAGGGTAGGGGCATTGCCATGACCTTTTTCGGCAGCCCCCACCCAAACGTCAATAAAGAAATCCCTGGTTTCTAGTGGGCTTTCTGCTCTTCCAGGGGGCAGATTGGGGGCTAATGCCCCTCTATGCACCCTGGGGGGTGGCAGAAAGACTGACATTTCTCTGAGGGGATAGGGGCATTGCCGTGACCTTTTTGGGAAGCCCCCACCCCAACATTAATTAAAACAAAATCCCTGGTTGCTAGTGGGCTTTCTGCCCCCCTGGGGAGCTGATTGGGGGCTACTGCTCCTGTCTGCCCCCTGGGGGGCAGAAAGACTGACATTTCTCGTGGGGGGCATTGCCATGCACTTTTTGGGCAGTCACCACCCCAACGTCAATAAAAACAAAATCCATGGTTTCTAATGGGCTTTCTGCCCCCTGGGGGGCAGAAAGACTGACATTTCTCTTGGGGGGGGGGCATTGCCATGCCCTTTTTGGGCAGCCCCCACCCCAACGTCAATAAAAAAAATCCCAGGTTTCTAGTGGGCTTTCTGCCCCCCTGGAGGGCAGATTGGGGGCTACTGCCCCCGTCTGCCCCCTGGGGGCAGATTGGGGGCTACTGTCCCTGTCTTTCCCCTGAGGGGGCAGAAAGACAGACATTTATCTGGGGGATTGGGGGCATTGCCATGCCCTTTTTGGGCAGCCCGACCCAACGTCAATAAAAAAAATCCCTGGTTTCCAGTGGGCTTTCTGCCTCCCCGGGGTGGCAGATTGGGGGCTACTGCTCCCATCTGTCTCCCCAGGGGGGCAGAAAGACTGACATTTCTCTGGGGAGGGTGGGGGCAATGCCATGCCCTTTTTTGGGGCAGCCCCCATCCCAACGGCAATAAAAAAAATAATCCCTGGTTCCTAGTCGGCTTTCTGCCCACGGGGGGGAGATTGGGGGCTACTGCCATGCAGAAAGACTGTTGCGACCAAACAATTATGGGGGGAGCAAAGGCCCTTGCCCAAGGGGCCGCTCACCTCTCCTTGGTGCTAGTGGGTGGATCCCTGCTTGGGGATCACCCTCCTGGGGTAATCCCCAACAATACCCCTCCCACCTTTTTCGGTGCTCGGGGGGCTGAGATAGCCCCACAAGCACCGAAACTAAGAAACTGAATTTCGATTTCATTGCAATGACACTTGCGCACCATGCGCACGATCTTCATTGCAATGAAATACAAAGATAGGTCTGGGGAGGTTGGGGATGCTCTTCCCCACCTCTCCAGGCAAAAAAATGGGAAATCCCTCTGCTGTCTGCAGTAGAGGAATTTCCTGAGCAAGTGCTCATGACGGAATGTTTCTGTCATGAGCACACTAGAACTTGTGAACCATTCCGTCATGAGCATGGAAGGGATTAACTCTCGATATGCGTAATCATCATCACTATCTTTTGATTTGATTTGGACTCAATTTATTTCATCACCAGTTGGGTATCCCACAATGTTCATTCAAACCGGCATTTGTTTCATGTAGAGATGACCACGTCTCCACCCAGGACACCTTGCACTTTATTATGTTCTGTCCATTTTATAGGAAGCATAGGAAGTCTTTTTATCTTCCTTTTGCTGTTTGGTAAGCATTTTAATCAAGTTTGACCTGCTTTGTTTTAGTTACAGTTATTATCTGATGTACATACCTGGTCATAGCTTGTTTTTTATCTGGAGCTGTCCAATTAAGGACATTTCTATCATGTCGTTGATGTTTTCATTGTTTTACTGCTCTATTTTATGGCTTTATCTGTTAAAACCAAATAAAGATTATATGACATGGCATGACATGACATAAAGTCTCTTGGCCATCAGGATGCCACTCTGATGTGGCATGATGGGACCATACATTTTAGTGGTGGTTGGTTTGAGTTATATGCCATATATCACAATAGCTCGGATGGAACTCACTAATCAAGCAAGTTATCAAGCTTGGTAGCTTTATCTATTTAAAAGTGCATTAGTATCAAAGTTCAGCACTGATGATGCAAGCAGGCTTTCAGTATGTAATCAATGATAATTTGAGATGTCATCAATGATGTCATAAATTATGCAATTTCAGATGTCATGAGTGATGTAGTATGTGAGTTCATAAGCAATGCATAGTGGGAGCACAAGTTATAGTTGGTTCAGCTATAGCTGCTATTTTAAGTGTTTTCTTTAGTTTAAAATGTTACATTTTCACCTAACTATAGCATCACTTCAACCTCTGTTTTTTCATTAAATTAATTGTTTTTTAGGTCAAGCCTAGCGCAGCGCGAATGCGCTGCCCTAGGAGATGACCTTTTGGAATCGGTCTGATGTTTTTGTACACTTGTGCGTTTGGTGGCATCCACCTTGCGGGAGCGAGCAGCGGCGCACGCAGGGGCCATCTGGTTTTGTTTCTTGTTTTCATTTCGCGCCCACGCGCGCAGGGGCCATCTGTTTTTTCTTCTTGTTTTCGTGTCCTGGCCGCGCTTGTTTTTGGCATGCAGTTGTTTAGGCTGCTTCGTCCTACTAATGGCTTCCATCTGGCATCTTGGCACCAGGACCTAAAAGGTCTCACTGGGTTTCCAGCTCACAGCTCGCAGTGCCAAGACTTCAGCCCTCGCAGCGGAGGCCGCTATCCGTTTCATGCACTGGCAATGTTTATTTTATCTTAGCAAAACACCATTTTGCTGAATTAGGGAGAAGGGATGGAGATTGCATTCTCGAGCAGCACGGACCCATTGTGAGAGAGCTCTCTTTATATTTATGCTGCAATAAAGTCACCTTCAATTATCGTCATATAGCCTATGGTGGGCCAGAAGCAGAGGCTAAAATATGCTTTCTCTGTGATGATATTTGTATTTAATAACGCGCCAGGCATTCGGCCTACAGCCCTGTTTGGAATCCACCATTTTGGACGTCTGGACTTTTTGAAGGGGACAGTTACTCCCTAAAGTAATTTGTTTTGTGTTGGCCATCTCGACTGGGTTTAAGCATCATGTGAGAAATGCATGCTGTGTGCTTCAGTGCTGCTAACGTTGGCTTGAATGCAGAGTGCTGATGCACACTTGTCGTCTGGCTTACAAGGGCTTTCCCCTTGTGTAGGAGAACTAAACAATATTTAATAATGGCATATTCAGGGAACCCCTTTATAGCTCATGTAGAGACCTACCTTAGAGTTGTAGAACTTAGGAAAATTAATTGCGTGGCAAAACACATTCGGTCCAAGAATAAACAATCATTGGCATAGCCAAAAGGTGTTGCCTTTGGGACCTTATAAGTGTTTAGCCATGCAACAGTTGATGTTGTTGCACCAAGGAAATTGTGCTGCATAACTAAATACTTATAAGGTCCCAAAAGCGAGACCTATTGGCTATGCCAATGCTTGTTTTAATTGTAAGTCACTGTCAATATATACATGGCCAGCATATAGGGTTTGTCAAGTGTCGTGCTAGAGGCACTCATGTGGTCTGACACCCTGTGATGACCTTTGACTGCCATTATTTTAATTGACTTTGATGTGTTATTTTATCCTAGCCTGAATGTACAACATCCTGCATATGCCTGTTTCTCTTAAAAGTTTCTTTCTTGTAATCTTACAGTCTTTCAGTGGGAGCTGTCATGGAGTAGGACAGCCTTGCCATGAACAGAACGTGTGGGATGTGAATTTGAAAGCATGAGAGGGAGAGAGAGGTGTGGAATGTACTTTTTGGTCTCGAAGTGCAGTGATACACAGATGTGCTCGGTGTGGTACATTGAGAGATGAAGTATGCAATGTTATAGGACATTGAGAGTTGAAGTATGTGAATCTATAAGCAGTGTGTTCACAAATGTGCATTGTGTTGTGCATTGGTAGAATTATGAAGTTCTTACTATTGGCTTTGACATGGCCTCATGTCATCCTTTTTCCTGACTCTGCCTTGCTTGAGCTTTATCTGTGTGCACAGCAGTGCTTGCAAGTTGTTTGGGTTAATCACGTTCAAGGATTGTTTTGTGAGAGATTGTTTAATGTACCCGGAAGGCTTTGTGAGCATCATCAAGATAAAGGCTGGAACATGCGAGATTGGAGAAGGGGACGTGAAATCTCCTTCCTGCCAGTGAATGCTTGCTTGGAACCTGGCCAGTTCTGGTAAGATTCCTCTGGCACGGGGGGAGGTCTTTCTTGAACCTTCTAGTGTGTTTTGAGATTATAAAGCTGAGAAACCGGGAGTTTGGAATCCGAACGGGGACGGACACTTCTACTTCAGAGGGTGGAACCCTGGTTGCTGAGGCTCTGAACCCAGGCTGCTTAATTCCCCCGGTCAGGAGTGGGCTAATATGCAGTGTTTGCACAAGGTGAAGTATTGAGTTTTGACTAGTGCCATTCTGATGCGTGGTTCCAGTGGCTGTGGTCATTTGAGGTGCTTGAGCTTTGATTATTGCCATTGTGATGTTAGGCCAGTGGCTCTGATCATTTGAGGGGCTTTCTTTGTGATGTGTGAGTGAGTTGAGGTGCACATCCAAAGTAATCATTTGATGTATATATATCCTTCTGATCTCTTGCAAGACATCCAGTATATTTGCTTGAGTCTTATTTCATATTATTTGCTTCTTGCTTATTCATTAGTATTATTGATGCATTCAGCTGTTATATTTACCAAGTGTGTTATTATTGCTTGCATATAAACATATATAGCTCTATATATATTTGAATTTTCTGCATTTGGCTCCTGGGAAAGCCTTTTTGTTAGAACGCATTGTGTAAAATAAAACCCCAAGCCTTATTCTAAAAGAGAGAGTCCTTGCATTTTGTAAAATAAAACCCTTTTCTAAAGTTGTTGTTTGTTTTGTGTTATGTTTTTTGCTTCATCGAGTGTTGAGCCACCGTGTGGAAGATTCTGTATTATCTGAGAGGCGAAAGCAAGACAGTTCTGGAGTGACTACATCAATATACAAGGCAAGCCTATTGGCTTTCTCGATAGATTACTAAATCAATATATAAAGGCAAGAATATTGGCTTTCCCAAAGAGTAAGGACGTCAATATAATATAATCTCAATATAAGCCATGCCCAATAGATTTAGCCAAAGTTTACCCCCTTAAAATACACAACGTTGAGAGGTTAGGAAGCCTTGCAATGTTTGTCAAACAATTAAGTAAAGCACTTGTATTCAGAACAACATTCAACATGTCTCAGAGTCTTTTTTAAATTTCTCAGGCTCTGTAATGTAGCTGTAAGACCAACCTACCACAAGGGGTCACTGCATTACAAAGATAAGAGGAAAATGTTTTCTTTAAAAATGTTTTGAAGATAATAACCCTTTTTTCTGGGATTATGTTCTACAGATGCTAGAAAGCATAGGGTTAATACTAGTAAATTATTTCTGGGGTGCTCCTGTACTCCCTGTGGCCCCCACAACACTTAAGAAACATGCTGACGGTGACCGTTCTCAGACTTGGCCACCGCCATGGAGTAAAATGTTTGTACATTAGTCCATGAAGAGCATTATGGAGCGATCCTTTGCAGGAGCAGTGAATAATAAATGAGCAGCTCCGGCCGCTCAATTATTATCCTTTCCCCTTTCTTTTTTTTCTTTTTTTTGTGGGTGTCCTGGTTCCACCTGGGATCCCCACAGTTAGCTTTATTTGTTGTGGGTTGCAGGGAAGAGCAGGGTTCCTGCATTCCTGCCAGCACTCTGAACACAGCTCCATTCCATGGGGCCATGCAGGAACTGGCCATATTTTTGTTTTCTTAATTTATTTTAAGAGGGCGCAACTGTCCTTCCGATGAAACCCAAAGCTTTATAAAACTTTTGGGGCTATAAGGGAAAGACCATTGCCCCTGGGGCTCCATAGACTCCACTGTAAGCACCCATCTTGTGTGCCAGCACTAGCCAGCTTTGCTCCCACCTGACTTCAGCAGCTTTTCTATCTGCTGCCACCGTGTAGGAGCAATTCTGTGATTTAGCTGCCTGTACGAGCACAGGCATGGAGAAACATTTGTACTCCCAATTGACGTGAGCCTTTCTGCTCCTGCCGGGTAGCAGGACTGAAGCCTTCACTGCCACGCTGTATGCAAGCAGGTGTATGGAGTCCCGGGGACACCAGGAGGGAGCCAGTTTCTGGGATGGGGTTCCAGAGGTCATACTATAGCACATTGAGAGCGGCCCCATGCCCTCCTTCCCAAACTAAAATACAGCGGGCCCTGGGGAATGGGGTCCCTGGCCAAAAACTGCTCTGGTAGGGGGCCCCACACTCTTTTTATTTTTAATTATGCAATGGATCTGTGTACTCAATAAAATAAAATCTGTTTATGGCCCCAGGGGAGGTCCTATTGGGCCCCCTCCATCAGGCTGAGGAAGTCAGGATATCGCCACCCTGCACCCCTATATATATTTTTTTAATTTCAGGACAGTGTACTAAGTCCTCAAATCTTAAAATGGCTGGGAAACATCTTTGTTGATATGGACAGCAGACAATCAGATTTTATACTTAGACTTATTGGTTTTGTGGTACTACAGCATCACTACATAAACATACATTTTGACCCCTAATTTCTCAAAAACGACTAAGCTGATTTACACCTAAGCACAAAAAGCATCTTTTCTAGGTAAAGGTCTACCTTTCTGCCAAATTTGGTGTAATTCTGTTCAGTCATTTCTTTCTGCATCGCCGTTCAATTTTCCTATGGAGTAGTGCATGGGGAAATGGGAAAAACAAATTTTGGGACCCACCTTTTTTCTTGCGCCCCCAAAATTTCCAGGAAGAAGCTGAGGCTAAAAAGAGGGCGTTGGAACACACACATACAAACATTAATAAGAATAAACAATATCCAATTGCCCAACATTTCAAACTGGAGTACAATAAGCACAAAAGCCTTTTGAAATTATGTGTGTTGGATAGAATTTCCATCAGAGAAAGGGGAGGTAACAGAGTACAGTAGTTGAGAAGGCTGGAATCTATGTTTTTAATATGTTATGGTACACTACATCCTGTAGGGTTAAATTTTGATGAAGAGATAGCAGTTCATTTGGGCCACCACTGATATACCATCTAGCAGCACTGTTCTGTCCCTCAGTATTATGGTTAATTGACCAGTGTTTTTAAACATTTTTTTAAATAAAGGAAAGATTTTTATAGTCTTTTCACTGTCTGTTTTCAATTGTTTTAGGTGGAAAGCTGGTGATTAGGAAGAAGGTGAAACACGCACTAGCGGTCAATCAATGGGAACTATAATTGTCTTGCATCCTTCATTTATCTTTGTGGAAAGGAAGTGTTTCTCATGTAATTGAATACTGTCTATAATTGAAATGTAACTTTCGCCCAGGTTTCCAACCGTATCCACTAGTGTGGGTTGGGGGCCAAGCTCTTGTAGCCAGCAGTCAGAAGCCCAGAGGCTGATGTTGTTGCTAAAGCAAAGAATCTCAGTTTTTCCGGAATTGAGTTGGAGGCAGTTCGCAATGATCCAAATGTTTATGCTTATCATACAGGACTTGAATCTTGATGCAGCGTGTGAAGGGTTGCCAGATATAGAGACAGTAATTTTGTGTGCTGTCTGCATACTAGACAACGGGAAAACCGAAGGATTTTATACGTTTGATAGTGGACTGATGTATAAATTAAATAAGGTGGGACTGAGAGAAGCTCCCTCTGGCACCCACAAGAAAGAGTGAAAGAGTTTGGGGTAAAGGGATCTAAGGCAACCAATTGTTCCCTATTGGAAAGAAAAGAAGCAAGGAGTGCAAGGGCTGAATCCCTAATGCCCAGCTCGAGTAGGCGAGCAATGAGAATGTTGTGATTGATAGTGTTGAATGCCACTGAGAGATCTAATAGGATAAGGACAGCGTTGTCACTTTTGTCAATAATAGTTCTTAGTTTTTCAGTTGCCGCTATAAGGGCTGTCTCGGTGCTGTGTTGATTACCCAAACTGAATTGATAGGAATCTAGCAAGTTGTTCTCAGTAATAAAAGTGGAAAGTTGTAGGTTCAAAGCTCTAGCAATGCTTTTTGCTGGGAGAGGAAGTCGGGATATGGGACGATAGTTGTTGGGGTCTAAAGATGAGATGATACTTTTTTTTATTAGAGGAAGAATAGAAGCTTTTTTCCATATGTCAGGAAAAATCCCTGTCTGGACAATTTCATTGAAGATAGCTGTGTAGTAATGATCTCTGCAACTTGGTGAAGGATTTTGGGAGTGCAAGGATCATCTGGAGAACCTGATTTAGAGCTGGATAATGGATTAAAAACTTGATCCAAGTATAGGGGAAAACTTGATCCGAGCTGAGGAGAGAGAAGTTGGAATGAGACTGTTGGCTGTCGGTAAGATACTTTGATGAGGGTTTACTGCATGTTGCGAGGTGCTGGCAGAAACATTTGAAAAGGCATTTAATACTTTGGATTGAAAAGTGGAGGCAAGTAAATCATAAAAGGATTGGCTCACATTTGCATTATCGCTGTGAGTGGGATTAGACAGAGCTTTTGCCGTTTAAAATAATTCCTTTGATGATTTTTTGCTGTTTCAATTTTGAGACTATGGAAGGAAGATTTCTCCTAAAAAAATATTGTTTTGCAGTTTTGAAAGGATTTTTTACAGACCACTTTGTCTTCTTTGTTGTAATGATGTCTCCATGTATATTTTAATTTGTGACAGTTTTTTGTGTGTTAAGTTTCAGACTGTACCAGGGTTCCGAGGGTTTTTTCTAGGGGTGGGCGGAATTTGCTTAATTGCGTTACGCAAATCTCCGCGAAACGGTAAAAAATCTCCGCGAACACGCAGAAATTCCGCGAACACGCGGAATTGCTTGTTCGCGATGCTTTTGTCCTGTTCAAAATTGCTGTTTGCGTGCTCGGGGAGAAATATCTCGCGAACACGCATTTTGAGAACGCGAACAAGCAAAAATTTCGCGAAATCGCGGAAAGCAGACTTTTGAGCAATTTCGCGTTCTCCGCGGAACGCGAAATTACGCAAATTCCGCAAATTCCGCGAACGGAACGGAATTTACCGCCCAGGCCTAGTTTTTTCCAACAGTTGGAGGGGGAATGGCAGGAGCAAAGAGGTTGGTGGCATCAGCCAGCCAAGTTTGATAGTTGGTGGCAATAATATTAGGATATTTTGAAAAAGGTGGAATGGAAGCTAGCTGGGTGTTCCTAAAACTAGCGGAATCCAGTTTGTGCCAAGGTCTTTTTATTGTAGTAATGGGAGGAGAGACCAATGTTACATGGGGATATCGAAGAGTGATGTCAAATAGTAAGGCAAAATGATCGGACCAGGTTAATGGAAGTGTCTTGCCCAAGGTCTTCTTATTGTAGTAATGGGAGGAGAGACCAATGTTACATGGGGATATCCAAGAGTGATGTCAAATAGTAAGGCAAAATGATCAAACCAGGTTAATGGAAGTGTCTTGCGAAAAGAGAGGGGGGAATAATTTGTAAAAATCCCATCCAACGTATGCCCCGCTGCATCAGAGGGGAGATTGACAATCTGCGTGAGGCCAAAGCTAGACAAAAGATCTTTTAGAAGAATTGATTCATATTCTAAGGGGTTCTGTAAATGAAAATTGAAGTCGCTCAAAAGAGTAAAGTTATTGGCATCAAATCTAGTTTCAAGGTAAGAACCGATGTATTGAATGAACTGAGCTTTAGTGGCTGGCGGACGATATCGAAGAATCCCATTAAAAGTCTTGTTAGCATTCAGATGTATTTTAAAAGCAAGGGCTTCGTACTCCTTGACCTGAAGAAGCAGAGTACAAGTGGTGGCGTGGATATTTTTATGGATAATTGCAATACCATTTCCTATACAGATTGGACGGTCACACCTGGTGATAGAAAATCAGGAGGGATGGCCATAACGAGAGCCGGGCCCGATGACAAGTTAGTCCAGGTTTTGGTTATGAAGGCTAGATCAATTTACTGTCCTTAATAAACTCTTTAAGGTCCAGACCGTTTTTTACTAGTGATCTAGAATTCATAAGCGTACATTTAACAGAGCATGGTGGAACTGGTTTTTGCGACTGACGCTTTTGCAAGGTCTTTATTTTAGTATTGCTATGGGAAAGACTGCAAAATTGGTAGACTTTGGAGGCACAACAGTCTGAAGGATAACGAATGGTACAAGAAGGAGACTCACTATATATTTGGAAGGAGAGTAAATCCTTTCTAGAATGAAACAAAGTGTCCGAGGGATCTAGGGCAAAACGGGCAGGGGGGCTAGCACTGGTCGCAGTCGGGACGCAGACCGGCTGACTTTTGGCATGTGTTTTGGCTGGCCAGAATCCTCCTCTTCAGAGGCTTTGAAAGTGGGGAAAGTGACTAGTGAGGGTTTGTATTTAGATATAGACACTTTGTGTTTATATTTCCAACAATTTTCGCAGTGTTGCCACGATAGTTGCAACATCCCCACAATGGTACATGGGGGGATCATGCTGGCGGTCACAGGATCCTCGCAAATATTGTGCGCGATAAAAAAAAACAATTTTGGACACATAACGTGCCACTAACACCTGCATTTCTCAAACATGGGGTCAGAGTACCTTTACCCTGACCCCTTATGTTAGCTTTAACCGCTTCAGTGCCCATGACGAGATGGTCTCGTCATGGAGCGAGGTTGCGCTGTGCCCATGACGAGACTATCTCGTCATGAACCCCGCCCGCTAATGCAATGCCCGGCACAGGGCAGGGAAAGGGCGTGGCACTGAAGGGGTTAAGCAAAAGTTTCAGCCCCTGGAATCATTCCCCATCGATAAAATGGCGGCCGAAACTTTCTGTTTAGGTTGAGCCCATCCAATAACAGCATTCCGACTGGCGTGTGCATTCACAATATACAGTAAAATCACTGCGAAATATCCGCAACCATCGAGAAATCACCATGAAAAATCTGCGACCAGAGATATCGCTATATTGTTTGGTATAATTTCTCAAAAACTACTGAATGGATTTGCAACAAATGACAAAAAGCACAATCTGCGTAACAACATCTAATTTTCTGCCAAATGTGTTGTAATTCTGTCCAGCAGTTCAGGCTGTAGGTCTAACAAAACAATCCTGTGGGAATTAACATTACAAACGCACCTTTATGTCGTGCACCCATTTTTCGATCCCCACCTCACGGATCACCCCCAAACTTTCCATGACTCATAAAACCTACTTTGACACGTTTTTGGGAACAATTCTGGAACATTGGTCAAAAAATGCTTTTTCTATGGAAACTAGGTCCTAACTATTGCTACCTACTGGTGACTGCCGGTAGGCTTTTTATATATATATATTTCCTACTGGCGGTTATAGTTAGGACCTATTATCCATAGGAAAAGCATTTTTTGATTTGCCAATATCTTTGGCGCCGCTTGACGAATCTTCATGAAATTATTAAAACTAATGGTTCACTCAGGTCAGCTCCTGTCTTAAAAGTTTGGGGGCGATTCATCAAGCGGGGGCTGAGAAAAAAGGGGAGTCCCAAAACACATTTTCTCATTGTTCATTTCCATAGGAATTTTGAAACAGGCCACAGCTCGAACTGCTGAACGGACTTACACCAAATTTGGCAAAAAGGTAGGTCTTGGTTCAGAAAGCGTGCTTTTTTAAAAATGGTGAAAATCCCGGGCACGAGCTTCACTCTGATTGGCTGTCAACACTCCAAACCAGGAAGTGGTGGCAGCCATCTTGTGACTCGGTAAATCCGAGTCACAAGAAAAAGGGTGAAAAAAGGATAAGAAACAAGAAAAGGGGGCAGGGTAGAAACACCCTGACCCCTTAGGCCCAAAAAAAGCATTAAAAAAAGAATTGGCAGAATTTGCGCTGGGTCAATGAAACCTGCCAAGAAAAGAAAAAAAAACGAAGTGCGGATTACCGTGCTTTATTATTTGTAAGCCCCCGGGTGGGCCAGGTCCCGGGGGCAATGTCCAGTTAATTAGCGGGGGCCCATGGGGACCCCACAGCCCCGGGGACCACCACCTCCCTGGGGCTGTGCTAATTATATGCGTAGGCACACGGCCCCCCGCAGCCCCCGGGACCACCACATCCCCAAGACTTGTTCAATAAGATATGGGGGGCCTCCCAAGCTCCCCCAAGCCCTGGGGACTGCCACCTCCCCAGGGCTTTATTGAATTATACGCAGAGGGACGAATGCCCCCGCTGCCCCGGGGAACACCATCTCCCCGGGCTCAAAATAAATTAAAGTGTGGGGGGCTCCTGGCCCTCCCTACACTGCCACCGCCACCTCCCCGGGGCTATATTAATTATATGCGGGGTGCATGCGCCCCCCGCAGCCCTGGGGACCACCACCACCCCGGGCTTGTTTAATAAGATCTGGGGGGCCTCCCAGGCCCCCCAAGCCCTGGGGACCGCCACTTCCCCAGGACTTGTTCAATAAGATATGGGGGGCCTCCCAAGCTCCCCCAAGCCCTGGGACTGCCACCTCCCCAGGGCTTTATTGAATTATACGCAGAGGGACGAAGCCCCCCGCTGCCCCGGGGAACACCATCTTCCCGGGCTCAAAATAAATTAAAGTGTGGGGGGCTCCTGGCCCTCCCTACACTGCCACCGCCACCTCCCCGGAGCTATATTAATTATATGCGGGGTGCATGCGCCCCCCGCAGCCCTGGGGACCACCACCACCCCGGGCTTGTTTAATAAGATCTGGGGGGTCTCCCAGGCCCCCCAAGCCCTGGGGACCGCCACTTCCCCAGGGCTTTATTTAATTATGCGCTGGGGCATAAGGCCCTCCGCTGCCCCAGGGACCGCCACCTTCCCATGGACCAAAATAAATTAAAGTGTGTGGGGGGCTCCTGGCCCCCCCCACACTGCCGCCGGGGACCACCACCTCTCCGGGGCAAACTTTATTTACATATGGGGGTCCGTTGCGGATCCCCTGGCCCCTGGTCCTGCTCTGGGTCTCGAATAGCTTTGTTCACTTCTTCTTGAGCGTGTTCTTCTACACCTAACTGAAACTCACTACTTTCCTGTCTCTCTAATCTGGTTCTTCTTTTTGTTTGAATAACAACTTCAGGTATGTCAATCACAGGTATCCAACCCTCCTGACTTGTGCTCGGTTGTTCCTCATCTATTACTTCAGAATCTATCACTCTAGATTCTTCGACTTCACAACCTTCAGCTGTTTCAACTGGTTCTCTCAGTTGCTGTTCTTTTTCAGAGGGGCCTGGGACTCTTTTGGTATGACTGGCATGAATCCAATTGGGTAAACCTGCACACTTTACTGCTGTTGTAGTGACCAGTATGACTTAACATGGTTCATCCCACCTGGGTGCTAGGCACGATTTTCTGGTGTGTTTCTTCACTACCACCCAGTCTCCAGGATTCAAATCAATATGCCTGTGTTGGCTGCCTGGCAACTGCTTCTTCTCCAACCTGGTGAGAGACAGAACGCACTAGGTCAGCCAATCCTTTGCAATAGTCCAATACCAGATCATCAGTTATATTCATCAATTTATGTCCAGGAATAAATGCTTGTCTCATTTCCCTTCCCATGAGTATGTCATGTTGACTCAATCCTGTTTTTCTGTCAGGAATACTTCGGAGTCCCATCAACACAAGAGGCAATGCATCTGGCCATTTCAGTGATGTGGATGTACACACTTTCCCTAACCTTGACTTGAGTGTGCCATTTACTTGCTCAACCACTCCAGAAGCACAGTGCAGTTTTTGTTCAATATTGAATGCTTCACAGATTAATCAAATTATTTCATTATTAAAATGAGGTAATCTGTCTGATTCCAAAGTGACTGGGAAACCGAAACGAGGAATCAACTCCCTTAACAGCAATTTAGCAACTGTTAGACTCTCATTTCTCCTAGTGGGATATGCCTCCACCCATTGTGAAAACAAACACACTATGACAAGGACGTACTTCATTCCGTTGCTTGGAGGCAACGCTATGAAGTTAAGCTACAATCTTGTGAATGGTCCTTCTGCCTTTCCAATTTTTTCCCAACTGACCACTGTCTTCCTGCCTGGATTTAACTGCTGACAGATTAAGCATTTTTGGAAAAGACTCTCGGCAACTACCCTGAACTTTGGATTGTACCAATTCTGTCTGAATAGTCTAATCATTGCGTCCCTACCAACATGTGTGTCCCCATGATACATTCTTGCCATTTGAGAGAGTAGGCAGTCTGACATGACTGGTCTGCCATCGGTGTATACCCACACATCATCTTCTGTCCTTCTTTCACAACCTGACTTTATCCAGATTTCCTTTTTATTTGCCTCAACTTCACCCTGCAACTGTCTAACCTCATCCCATGTTTCTAGAGCTGAGTAAAAACATACGTTGGCAGCTGATTTCCTTTGTTTCAATTTTTCTGTTAAGTGCCTTGTTATTTATGGCACAATATTGAGCAATTTGGTCAGCGTATGTGTTACCTGTCGCCACATAGTCATTTCCTGACTGATGAGCAACACACTTGACCCCTGCTATTTCTTTTGGCAATTGTTTGACTTGGCCCTTTTTGCAGGGTCATCCCTAAACCTTTTACCTTTCTCCTAGCCTTTTTTCTGACACAGTGTTGGTGGTTTGAGGACTCTGGGGACTTTAGCACTGCTGTCTAGTGTAAAGTGCATGTGCTCTCTGTGACAAATATGGTAAGATTGGTCCACACCTGTTTGGCCTATTTAAATTCCCTGTCAATTCCTTGTGAATTGGTATCTCCTATACCCAGGGCTGGTGAATTAAATGCTACTGGTGGGCTTGCAGCGCTGATTGCGCCACTCACCAAAGTACCCTTTCAAACCTATCTCAGATCTCTGCCATTGCATGGCCTGTGCGCGCAGTGTTACTGCCGCTTTGACGTGGCACCTAAAGTGTGTGCCATGTCTGTGACCCCCGTTTTACTGCATGTCAGTCACCCCTAAGGTAGGCCCTAGCTAGCCCTATGGGCAGGGTGCATTGTAGGTAAAAGATAGGACATGTACCCTAAGTGTGTGACATGTCCTGGTAGTGACAAACAGCCATTTTGTTTCTCACTACTATGGGGCTGCCCTCCCATAGGAATGCATCAGGGATTCCCTGATAAGTGTTTCAGTGGTAATTCCTGATATGAGAGGAGCAGCGTGGTCAAGTTTGGTATGTTTGAAATAGTAATAATAAATGCTACGCAATGGTGTGCGCAGATTTATTATGACTATTTTAGAAATGCCACTTTTAGAAGTTGGCATTTCTGTGTGCTATGTGTCTGCCTGCCTGATGTGGATTGCATGTCTGGCTTTTGAGTGACAGGGGCTGGTGAGTTGTGTGTGGCTCCAGGAGGGGCAGGGTGAGTCAGCGCTAGGCTGAATGGAACATCTACATTTGGAGTGGTGGGAGAAGTCCCTTGCCCCTGAATAGGATTGTGCCTGCCCTAGTGAATGCTGACTCCGCCCCCCTGAAGTGTGTCTGATGACGAGCCACCACCTAACAATGGAGAAGAGGAGCCCTATCAACAGAGTGCTCCAAATCCCCCCTGTACCAGTTGCATCTGGTTCCCCCAAAAACTCTGTCCTGCAGACAAAGAGATTCTGTGTATAAATACTGGGGCTGTGACCCCATAAAAATGTGCTGTTCCTGGACTTGCTGCTGCTGGGGGACCAGGAGGATACGCCATGAGAGCTTGCCTCCCTGCTGGAGGGCCCTGTGTGCTGGCCTCCCTGGGACTAGCTGTGCTCCTTTAGACTTTGCTTTGGACCTTTTCTCTGACTTTGTTCTTTGGCACCAGGACGAGGGGAGCCTCTTGTCACAATTTGCAGTGTTGTGCTGCTACTAAGTAGAGGGAATCCTGACGTGGGGACGTGGGGATTCCCCCGCATTTCTGCCAGCCAGAGCGGGAGCCTACCCCGCTTTTTGCATATTTGAGCGGTGGGTGCCCACCCCGCATTGTGGTGCCTGGAGAGCGGGTGTCCATCCCGCTTACCTGCTTGAAAGCCGAGCGGCAGCCCACCCCGCATCGGCACCTTTGGGGCGGGTGCCCACTCCGCATTCGCCTTTGGTGTCGCCGGCGCCCACCCCGCATTGAGGATGTGTTGACGATCCGCTGCCCACCCCACAATTGCTTTGTTTGTGGCGGGTGCAGAGTGAAGCAGCCACCTTGAGGATTTATTTTGCGAAGCGGGTGGCCACCCCGCATGTGAGGATTGTTGCGGGTGCCCACCCTGCATTGCAGCCGAAAAGGGGAAGCTGCAGAAAGGAATCCCCGGGCCTCTACTCAACGCGACCTGGAAGTCAGGCAGGACGAGCCTGATGGTGGGCGGGACCTCGCGCCCTCTGGGGCGGAAGCTGCAGTCAGTGAACAAGCGGGGCTCCCATGCATGAGGAGGAGCCCCGCGTGCAGCAACAGTGTGGCAATTGTGGCAGAGGGGGCCCGAGGCACATTGTCGGTGCCTGCCCCTGCCTGCATGGAAGGAGAACTGCCCAGGAGGAGACCGGAGCAGGAGACCTGTGGAGTCCCCAGAGAGCCCGGTGAGTGGGGCCTGATCTCTTGCGGGAGGCTGCATTTTTTTCACAAAGTCCCCGTGGGGCTTGGGGGTATTTCTTGGCACCCTCAGTTTATTAGTGCCAGTCAAGGCACAGTGCCTGAACGGTCCCGCAAAGGGAGCGGGCTGCTCCAACGATGGGGGCAAATCTTGTTTAAGGAGTCCCAGAGCGGGGCTCCAGAGGCGCTGCCAGGGCCTCTTTATTTTATTTTTAGCTGCACCGCACCAGCGCAGTCAGCTGCAATGTTTGACCGCACTTTTGGTTTTAAGAGTCCCAGAGTGGGGCTCCGGCCATTTTGCCACAGCTGCCCCACCAGACAGTGGGCAGCTGCAATGCTGGGGGCATTTTGTTTGGCATGAAGAGAAAAGAGGGAGATACTCTCCTTGGCCCCATCGCTTTGCGCACTTTGTGTTTGCTGCTGAGGCAGCCAGGGGTCCCTTTGCGAGGTCCCTCTTAGAGCCCTGACATTTCTGGACATAGAGCATTTGAGCCACGGTGTAAGGTCAGTTGGCCTGGGGGCAGGTGGTAGCTGTGTGTATCAGGAGGGCGCAAGGCAAAGGCCCTAGAGTAAGGTGATGTGTACACCTGGTCAGTGTACTGTGGTGCACTGCTGTTTTATTACATAATATGCTTTATGTCTAATGTGATTGCAAAACATGCTTTATGCCTAATGTGATTGCATAATGTGATTTATGCTTGTGATGCCTATGACATAATGTGTTTATATTTAGGATGTTTATGCGTAATTTGTTTATGCTAATGAGGTTTGAGCCTAACATGATTTATTGCCTAATGTCATGCTATGATGTTTTAGGATGGTCTCTAATGTTAATGTGATAACGCTTAGGTGATTATGGTACCAGTGGTTACTGGCTGTGTTTTGCATTTAGTTACCTGTTCTGATGGTACTGATCGTGGCCCGATTGGCCTAGTCCTGTATTTAATCCCCTGTGAATATTGCCAGTGCCAGTTGGCACAATGTAAATATTTGATTATGTTTCTAATATGTTTTGATAATACAAAGGCTATTTTTGATATAACATTGTGTGGAGTTTCTTTTGAAGTGTGCCTAGTGTGTTGTTGCTGTGTGTGTGTTGCGCAAACGCTTTACACATTGCCCCTGGGATAAGCCTTACTGCTCGTGTCAAGCTACCAAGGGGGTGAGCAGGAGTTATCTTCAGCGTGTAACTCCCTTGCCCTCACTAGAGTGGTGGTTTCTGCCTGGCTTTGGCGCAAGCCTTAGCCAACCAGAAATCCCATTTCCAACATTGGTGGCAGTGGTGAGAAAGAACTTGCCTTTTGCTCAGTACCACAGCGACAACTGGTTGCACTACAAACTCTGCATTTAGATAATCACGTGTTTTGGGATTATTTCTACTGATTATTTTTCTCCTCAAGAGTGTCATTTTTAAGTGGTGTTTTCTGCTCTTTTATTTTGGTGGCAGAAGAGAGAAAATGACAGGGCGGGGACACCAGTAGGTGGTGAGGATCCCATAGATAGGTGTTCCCTTGCTGGGTTCAGTGCCCCATCCGTTTCCATGTCCCAAGAGGAGAGGGTGGATAGGAGGGAAGAAAGGGAGCATCAGCTGGTGTGGAGAAGGCTCCAAGTGGAGCTAGCGCAGCTGAGTTTGGAGGAGAAAAAGCTAGCTCTGGAGGGTAGGTTATCCCCTGTGTGTAGTTTGAGTTGTCTGGATTCACCAGTAAGGGTGGGATCCATTGGTGGCAGCAATATGGAGTCCAGTTCAAGAAGTCCCATTCCCAGTTCCCAGCGTATGGTACCTGGTTCCCAGTTAGAGGGGTACAGGCTGAGATTCAGGGGCAGTAAGGAACTGTCTCATCAGTCTTGGGGGGAGTTTGTGGATGAATGTTGTGATGCACTGGACGAATGGGTGATGGTTAGCACAGCAAATGATTTTGAAGGGCTGTTCAATCTGGTTGTCAGAGAGTACGTGTTCAGTAATTGTTTTACGGGATTGCGCTAATACCTGTTGGGGTGTAAGTTCTCTGACCCCAGGGAGCTTGCACAGGAGTCAGACCTCTGGCTGTGTGCTAAATGGTCTGAAGAGGCATTGGGGAGTGATTCCAAAAGTAGTGGCTCGGGTATCTTCCGGTCCTGTGTGGTGTAAGAGGTTCAGCATAACCCAGGTAGGTCCCAGTGTAGTGGGAGGGGTTTAGGGGCTGACGTCCTGTCTCAGTGGAGAAGGAGTGAGTGTGGGACTGTGTGTCCCAAGATGCTCGAAACCCTGTCTTAGGGCATGGAGGGTTCCATAAGGGAGCACCAGGTCGGGGGCCTAGGATGTACTTGTAGGCCATTTGAGGAAGATCTCCTAGTATCAGAAGAACGTGGAGTGTCTGTAAGCGGAGTTCCAGCGGTTCTGGTGTCTGGCGGTGCCGCTCCAGTTGGGAGGGTGCAGAAGTCCAGAGTGAGGGCTGTGAAGGGGATGTGTTCCCCAGTGGGAGAACCAGTGGGTCAGGGAACAGCCAGAAGGGCTGAGTCTCCTAGAAGTGACCATGGCAACACCACTTCTGTCCTAGGTGATCTTCTGGCACTGTCAGATGGACATGGGTCGGGAGATCAGTGCCAGGCAGACTATCACACAAAAGATTAGTTATGTGTTACCCTTGGGGGGATACTGTGTGCATTCCCAGAAGTCCTGGTGTGCCAGGCAAGTGCTCAGCCGCTAGGTTCAACCCCAAGGCTGGTAGGCCAGGTTCAGGATCTGCCTGACCTGGAGGGAAGGACATCTGTAATCAGTGTCCTGACCGGTTTGGCTTTCAGGGGTACCACTCCAAGGTGGGAGGGTGCAGAACTCTAGAAGGGGGTGTAGAGATGAGAGCCTTCGCCTCTGACCCCGGTACAACCTAAGGGTTTAGACCCTAGGTTGGGAGACTTGGAAAAATCGTGATCAAGAGGAATCTCTGCCAAAGAGAACAGCTGAAGACTGAGGGAAAGTGCTGCCATTGCTGTGTGTCTGGGGGCTGACCTGCAGTTGCTGATTCTTTTTTTTTTTTTTTTTTCTTTTATTTGTGAGATTTTTTATTTTTCTTCATTACAACAATGGATTATGAGCATTACCCATATCACAAGCCTTGAATACTAAATTATACAATAAATCTGACCGATCACAGTGTACACCTTTATAGAGATCAGCTATTATTAAGAAACTCGACATCAAAGTACAGGCAACAACCTACCCCTCCCCCTAGCTATTCCTTCTTTGTCTCTCTTTCCATTTACATAATGGCTCCCAAATTCTTTTCCCCAAACGTCTTCCATTCCTCCCCTTTCGTGCAAAAATTTTTTCCTCTATATTATATGCATATAGGGTATTTGCCAGCCAACATTGCATTTTCGGAGGGCTTTTATCTAGCCATGCCCTAGCAATTGTTAGTCTATAGACAGCCATTACTACAAAAAGGAATTCAGCATATTGAGTCTGCTCGTCGTCGCTCACCCCTAGCATAATCCAGACTGGTGTAAGAGATATCTCAATATCCAGTGAGTTCGCCAAAAACCCCTCAATTTCCCTAATCAGAGTTCTTAGTTGTGGACATGTAGCAAAGATGTGTACGCTATCTGCTTCCAGCTCATTACATCTGGGACAATTGATTCCTTGATTCCCTCCCCATTTTGCAATCTTTGCAGGAGTAAAGTACAAAGAGTACAATGTTTTATAATGCTGCGACTGCAGCGGGGCAGCACATAATATCGTAGATCCAAAATTCAATGAATCATAAAAAAGCCTAGTATCAATACCCAGTTTATCTTCCCATTTTTTACTAAATTTAACTAAATCATCCTGCTTGTCTTTCACCAATGCTGCATAAAAAGACTTGATGGTACAATCCCCCAACAGTTTTATTTTCTCCATTATTTCCATTTTATTAAAACCTGCCGGGCCCCCAACTTTATTATCAAGGAAACTTCTAACCTGTAGGTATTTGAAAAATCCCCTATTATCTAAGCCATATTTTACTCTCAACTCTGAAAATTGCATAAAGCCATCTTGCGTATATAAATCTCCAATTTGCAAAACCCCCTTTAGTGCCCACTCTGCCATAGTATGATCTCCAAAAATTTCCTTAGGGAGTGACCTGTTGTTACTTAATGAGACATATCTGTTATACCTCCCAAGTTTTACCCTCTTCAAAAATGCATTCCACGTCGTAACTGCCGCTTTAACAGTTTTAAACTTAGTCCTCTAGAAATAGCTATAATCAATGCACTTCAGAAAGCAGTTCTCAGCATTTACCCCTAAGGCGACAGCATACACATCTGTAGACATTTTCTGCATTCTAACATCATCAGGGCTTCCACCAATAAGACCTTGAATGTATTGCAGCACAGAGGCCATATAATATAAGCGAAAATCTGGTGCCCCCCATCCCCCTTTTTCTCTAGGGAGTGTCATGTACCTATAAGCTCTCCGGGTTTTACCTTGGGCCCATATAAACCTATTACATATAGCCTCTATGCAATTAAACCAGCTGGCTTCAATCAACAATGGTACAGCCCTGAATACATACAAAAATTTGGGTAAAATCATCATTTTGATAGTATTTGTGCAACCAACTAGCGACAGATGTAAATTGTTCATTCTTTCTAAGTCTTTTTTCATTTGAGTTATCAAGGGATCCATATTTTTTTCCACAATTTTACTTACTTCTGCCGTCATTTGCACCCCTAGATAGGTTGCCGTATTTGTCACTCTTACATCATTACACGTTACCCACTGATTTTTGACTATCTGTGTTTTAGTTGTGTTCAAACTATATCCAGAGAACTGACCAAACCTCTCAGCTTCTGATTCAATTGCCCTGATGGCGGCTACAGGGTCTGGAGTCAGGATGGCAACATCGTCCGCATAGGCTAGTGATTTAAGTCTACAACCGTTTAGTACTAATGGAAGTATTTGTTGATTCGTTTCCAATTTACGAATATAGGGATCAAGATACAGAGCAAACAGTAGGGGAGAAGAGGGACACCCCTGCCTTGTTCCTCTCTGGATGTTAACTGCAGCTGAGTAACCTCTATTGACTCTTATCCTGGCCGTCGGCGCTATGTATAGCGTCTGCAGAGCCTTTATAAACCCTGGTCCTATACCGTGCCACCTTAGAGCATCCCATAGATAACCCCATGAGACCCTATCAAAAGCCTTTTCAGCGTCAAGAAACACCGCTGCCATTGGATCCTCCAGGATGTCTGCTACATCAAGTGCCGTGATTACCTGCCTGGTGTGGTGGGTTGTTCCTTTCCCTGGAATAAATCCATGCTGAGAGGGTGTAACTAAAGATTCAATTATCTTGGATAATCTTTTTGCCAATATTTTTGAAAACACCTTGACATCGGCGTTCATTAAGGTGATGGGTCGATAGGAGCCTGGGACATCTGGCGGTTGACCTTTTTTTGGGATAACAATGATGTCTGCGCCACCCCAGGAACATGGAACAGTTTCACCCAGTTGCGCTGACACCATTATATTAAACATGTCTGCTAGCAAAGAGGTCTGGAAGACCTTATAAAATTCAACTGGAATCTGGTCCGGGCCAGCAGCCTTCCCCGATGGGAGTTCCCTCAGCGCTTCAACAAGTTCATCCACCTTGAGTTTCTCTTCCAGCTCTATTTTGTCTGACTCCTCCAAATTTGATGGCTCAATATCCCTCAGATAAGCCCTCATGTCCTCCTCTCTTCCATGCCCATCTGCCCGATACAATTCCATATAAAACTGCCTAAAAACCTCTCTAATCTGTTCTGCACCCTTAACTTTAATTCCTTGATCATTTTTGATCTCCTTAATATTAGCCATACCATCTCTTTGTCTAGCTCGCACCGCTAATATATGACCCACTCTTTCGCTAAGTTCATACGCCTTTTCTTTGTTGGCTAAATATTTCTCCACCGTCTTTTTTGCCATCTCTTCCATGACCACTGCTTTGAGAGCGACTAATTTTAACAATGTCTGCTCAGCTGATGTATGCGCATGTATAGCCATCATGAGTTCCTCCTCTGCCTCTCTAATTAATTCATTGTTTCTTTCTAGTTCCTCCCTTTCTCTTCTTTGCGTTCTAATAACATAGCTAAGGGTCTCTCCTCGTATTCCAGCTTTAAAAGCGTCCCACACACTCCCTGGTGACGCAGTACCTCTATTAATTACCCAAAACTCCTTAATCCATTCAGCCATTCTTTCCCTATATTCATGATCCTGAAGGAGTGCTCTGTCAAATGTCCATTGCGTCGGCTCCTTATTTCTCCTTTGCCCAATGTTTACGTCTAACACTAACGGGCTATGATCTGATATGATCCTTGGTTCTCTTACTATCCTTGCACCATCTATCAGCCCTCTTGTAATTAAAAAATAATCCAGCCTGACTAAGATCTGATGGGGCGCTGAAAAGAAAGTACTCCCGTCGAGATTCGGATGGCAATGTACCCAAGGATCCTCTAGAGAGTTATTCCTTGCTAAATCTGCTAGAGCCCTATATGTTCTTTTTTTCCTCCCCGCATACTTCCTGTTAGGGTCCAAAAAACTACTATCTGAATCATGAATATTCAGGTCGCCGCATAATATAACAGGCTCAGGCCACTGAGCAAGTTCTGCATCTAGGAATTGAGGAACGTCTGGGTCATCTCCAGTAGAGCCGTAGACTGAAACAAGCGTAAAGGTTTCCCCCCTAAACAATAATTCTACTATAACCCATCTTCCCCATTTATCCTCCAGCTTTCTCTTAACTATTGTATCCTGTTTCCTGCCCAGTATCGCCACCCCTCTTGTCTTGGTGTTCTGATTAGTTTTTGCAAGTACATTAAAACCTAATTGATCAAGTAAGTAGACCTTAGTGCCCTCGATGTGTGTTTCCTGAAGGCACACTAAGTCCGGTTTAAAAGATTTTAGCAGTGACGCAGCTTTTAACCTCTTATTGACCTCATTGAGTCCACAAATGTTTATTGATACTATTCTACACGACATTTAAATTTCATAGCCTTCCCTGTTCCGCTTTCCCGATTTAACCAGCAAGATTTAGTAATTATCTTTATACTTTGAGCTTTCCAGAACAATTTCTCCCCTCCTTTAGTTTGTTTGTGTACCTTGATCCCTGCATCTTTTTTTAAGTCTTTTTTACCTCTTTCTTCTACACCAAAAGTGTGCCCAAAACCAGCATGTATGTCTCCCCCCCCCACCCTCCCCCCTCCCCCCTTTACCCCCCGCCCCTTGGGAGCCCCCCCCCCCTCACTACAGGCAAATAGGCCAATCCTGGCCTATGTGTAGCCAACCGTACTCTGCAGCGTCGCTACTCTCTCCCATCCTGTTTACCCCTCTGTCTGGTATTGCCAAATAGGCTATTTGGCATTACCATCTAACCATCTTACGGAGTTTTTGGTGCAGTTCTCCGGGGAGACTGCGATGGGGTTCTGGTTCTAGCTCTACTCTCCTTCCCTTTATTAACTTCGGAGATTTCTGCTAGATATTCTGCTGCTCTTATCTCGGATGTAAACATTTTGGTATAACCTTTCATGATAACTTTCAACCTAGACGGAAACAAGAGATATGCTTCTGCCCCTTGCTTTTGGAAAGGCCCAATCATCTGTCTTAATTTCCACCTTCTTTCCACGGTAACGTGGCAGAAGTCTGGCCTTGAAAAAAAAGTATTTCCATCAACTGTAATTCTTGAGTCAGGTCTAGCTTTATCGATTATCTCCTGTCTTGCTAGAAAATTACCCAAAAATACCAACATTGCTCTTGGGAGTTCCTTACCCTGCCCTCCCCGATTTTTCTTTTTGAACAGTGGGTACCTATGTGCTCTTTGCACTTCCACATCCCATTGCCATTTTGAGTCAGGAAAGGCCTCTTCCAAAATCTTAACCACGTAACCTCTGGGATCCTGCCCCTCTTTCCCCTCCTCCAGGCCCAAAAGTCTCACATTATTCCTTCTTTGGCGATTTTCAAAACTTTCTAGCTTCCACTGAAGATCTTCAACCACCTTCTCTTGATCCGTTTTAAAAGTCTGCCAATCTGTCACTTCGTCTTCAACCCTGCTTGTCCTTTCCTCCACTTGTAAGACTCTTTCTTCAACCTCTTCCTGTTTTCTACTTACTTTCCTTAGTGATGCTTGCAGTTTTTTTGTGTCTCTTTTCGCCCTTCTGCTCTCCATTCTTGCCTCCTTTTGCATCTGTTTCAAGGTCCCAAAGAGCATTTCGAGGGTTACATTTTGGTTATTCCGCCTCCCCTCCTTCTCCCCTCCTTCCTGCTCACTTTCTTTGTAGGTCTCTGAAGTAGCGGAGTAGTCCCATGATAATTTTTTAGTCATACTACTTCTTGAACCTCTTCCGCTTCTTCTTTTTACTCCCATAGTACTTTTTTTCTTTTTTGTGACTAATTCGCTAGATCCGTTGCTAATATCTGAGTCAGAAGTACGTTCAGTTCGGCTCCCCTCTTCCTCTGATTCCACCTCGCTCGGATTTGATGAATCCGAGCCCTCGTTGACCGAAAAAAACTCAGGTGAGCCTCCCCTCATACTTCTATCTATGCTTTTGTTAGTTCTACTCAAGTCCAGATCCAAGTGTAGCCCATGCTGCTCCGTTAGACTCTGCGTGCTGCCCCGGCTTGCCTCAGTGCCCTTCAAGTGCTTATTGTATAACCCTGCCTCTACTAACAAGAGAGCGTCTAACATCTGCGAGTTATTTTGTTTCTCTAATTGCTTAGAAGCAGTGTCTATGTCGGTATCACAGCCCGACTCCTTGCCGACCTCCACCCCTTCCTCCTCGCCTCCCATGGCTTCTGGAGCTTCTACACGCCGCTTAGAAGCAGTGTCAGTGTCGGTATCACAGCCCAACTCCTTACCGACCTCCACCTCTTCCTCCTCGCCACCCACGGCTTCTGGAGCTTCTACACGCCGCTCTGCGCTCACCGCGCCAACTCCTGCATCGCTTCCCGGTTGCCTAGCAACCAGGCCTCCGCTGCTTGCGTCCTCGCGGTCCGTTGACTCTGCTTCCGCGTTTGTCTGACAGCTGTCTCCCTGGGCGCCGGTAGCCGTCGGCAGCCTCTCATCCTGCCATTCCTTTTGCTGCGGACCATCTGCCTGGATCTGTATTCGTGGAACAGACGGAGGAATCCTTGTGATAAACGACTCTGGTAAGGTCGCTTGGCGCTTCTGATCTTTATCCCTCGCCGATTTATACATCGCTGAGGGGGTCTCCGGGCCTGGTTCCAATTTCTTCTCTTGCTTCTCCGCATTCTTTGATACTGTGCTCTTCGACCTCCGACTTGAAAATTCCGCCGCTTTTCCCACAGAGGCTGTTTTTGGGATAGCCCCCTCTCTCACAGCAACCCCTGAGGGTTTGATCGGTCCTGCTAACGATATTTTTTCTCTCTCCGCCTTGAGCCTTTGGGGCATCTTCAGAGGCACTTTCACGTCGTTAAACAGACTTCTCCAGCAGTTCAGCCAGTCTATCACCTTCTTTATCACTTTCTTTGTAGGGGAGCCCCTCAGCCAGCCTGGATTAAGTGTATCCACTGTGTCAAGAACAATCCGGTAAGTCAGAGCCCACATCGCTAGGTTCACCAATACTCCATCATCCTAGGATAGGAGAGAGTAGAGTGTGCGACTACTCTCTAAAGAGCCACGGCGGCCATCTTGCCTCCTGCAGTTGCTGATTCTACTGAGGAGAGATCTAAAGGACTGTGCTGTGTGCTTTGTCCCCTGCTTGAAGAGGAACTGTGCTGTGTGCTTTGTTTTTCTGAAGACAAGAGTCTCAAAGGGTCTGAGTGAGCTGGCCCCCTGTTAGGAAGTTTCAGCTGGTGAGTGAGTTGTGTTCTGAGGTTGCCTGTCATACGAGGAGAGTGCGGAACCCTGGAAGAAGAGGTAGGGGGAGGAGAGCCTCACCCGTGACTTCTGGTCAGCCTGAGGGTGCGGACCCTAGGTTGGAGGATCAGTGGCAGTTTGGAACTTCACTGACGAGGGGTAGAGTGGAGCGTGGTCACTATGTGCCAGGGATTACAGCCCCCCACTATGTGGATTGGCAAGGACCAGTGACATCTAGGTGGCCTAGGGCCTGGTCCTGGCTTTGGACAGCTAGGGAGTACCAGTGGGGTAGCCTAGTTGGTCTTGAGAGCTTTGACAGAGGGAACCACTTGGTTTCAGAGTGGCGTAGAAATGGAGGGTGTCCCTGCAGTAGCGGGCCCGCGTTCGTGTTCTATCGCCCAAGGCAGGGAAGCCTATCAAGGTGGTGATTGGTCTACCCTGCATTTTGGCTGGGAGGGGGTTGTGCTGGACTTGGCCCTTTTAGCAGGGTCATCCCTAAACTTTTTGCCTTTCTCCTAGCCTTTTTTCTGACACGGTGTTGGTGGTTTTAGGACTCTAGGCACTTTAGCACTGCTGTCCAGTGTAAAGTGCATGTACTCTCTGTGATAAATATGGTAAGATTGGTCTACACCTGTTTGGCCTATTTAATTTACCTGTCAGTCCCTTGTAAAGTGGTATCTCCTATACCCAGGGCTGGTGAATTAAATGCTACTGGTGGGCTTGCAGTGCTGATTGCGCCACCCACCAAAGTAGCCTTTCAAACCTATCTCAGGCCTCTTGCATTGCAGGGCCTGTGCGCGCAGTGTTACTGCCGCTGTGACGTGGCACCTAAAGTGTGTGCCATATCTGTGACCCCCCTTTAACTGCATGTCAGTCACCCCTAAGGTAGGCCCTAGCTAGCCCAATGGGCAGGGTGCATTGTAGGTAAAAGATAGGACATGTACCTTAAGTGTGTGACATGTCCTGGTAGTGACAAACAGCCATTTTGGTTTCTCACTACTATGGGGCTTCCCTCCCATAGGAATGCATCGGGATTCCCTGATAAGTGTTTCAGTGGTAATTCCTGATATGAGAGGAGCAGCGTGGTCAAGTTTTGTATGTTTGAAATAGTAATGATAAATGCTACACAATGGTGTACACAGATTTATTATGACTATTTTAGAAATGCCACTTTTAGAAGTTGGCATTTCTGTGCTCTAGGTGTCTGCCTGCCTGATGTCGATTGCATGTCTGGCTTTTGAGTGACAGGGGCTTGTGAGTTGTGTGTGGCTCCAGGAGGGGCAAAGTGAGTCAGCGCTAGGCTTAATGGAACATCTACATTTGGAGTGGTGGGAGGAGATGTCCCTGGCCCCGGAATAGAATTGTGCCTGCCCTAGTGAATGCTGGCTCTGCCCCCCTGTAGTGTGTCTGATGACAAGCTCCCACCTAACAATGGAGAAGAGGAGCCCTGTCAACTGAGTGTTCCAAATCCCCCCTGAACCAGTTGCATCTGGTTCCCCCAAAAGCCCTGTCCTGCCGACAAAGAGATTCTGTGTATAAATACTGGGGCTGTGACCCCATGAATATGTGCTGTTCCTAGCCTTGCTGGGGGCTTGCTGCTGCTGGGGCCCAGGAGGATACGCCACGAGGGCTTGCCTCCCTGCTGGAGGGCCCTGTGTGCTGGCCTCCCTGGGCTCAGCTGTGCCCCTGGAGACTTTGCTTTGGACCTTTTCTTTTGGGGTCCAGGACCTTGAGCCTTGTGGGCACTCTGACTTTGTTCTTTGGCTCCAGGATGAGAGGAGCCTCTTGTTACAATTTGCAGCGTTGTGCTGCTACTGAGCAGAGGGAATCCCGACTTGGGTATTCCCCCGCATTTCTGCCTGCCTGAGCGGGAGCCTACCCCGCTTTATGCATGTTTGAGCGGCGGGTGCCCACCCCGCATTGTGGTTCCGGGAGAGCGGGTGCCCACGTCGCATGCCTGCTTGAAAGCCGAGCAGAAACCCGACCCGCATCGGCACCTTTGGGGCGGGTGCCCACCCCGCATTCACCTTTGGTCTCGCGGGTGCCCACCCCGCATTGAGGATGTGTTGACGAGGGGGTGCCCAGCCCGCAATTGCTTTGTTTATGGCGGGTGCCCACCCCGCACTTTGCCGAGTGAAGCAGCCACCTTGAGGATTTATTTTGCAAAGCGGATGCCCACCCCGCGTGTGAGGACCATTGCGGGTGCCCACCCCATATTGCGGCCAAAAAGGAGAAGCCGCCAAAAGGAATCACCGGGCCGCTGCTCAACGTGACCCGGAAGTCAGGCAGGACAAGCCTGACGGTGGGCGGGGCCTCGCGCCATCTGGGGCGGAAGCTGCATTCGGTGAACAAGCGGGGCTCCCATGCGTGAGGGAGAGCCCCGTGGGCAGCAGCAGTGTGGCGATTGCGGAAGAGGGGGCCAGAGGCACATTGTCAGTGCCTGCCCCCGCCTGCATGGAAGGAGAACTGCCCCGGAGGAGACCAGAGCAGGAGACCAGTGGAGTCCCCAGAGAGCCCGGTGAGTGGGGACTGATTTCTTGCGGGAGGTTGCATTTGTTTCACAAAGTCCCCGTGAGGCTTGGGGACATTTCTTGGTGCCCTCAGTTTGTTAGTGCTAGTCAAGGCACAGTGCCTGAGCGGTCCCGCAAAGGGAGCAGGCTGCTCCAACAATGGGGGCACATCTTGTTTAAGGAGTCCCAGGACAGGGCTCCAGAGGCGTTGCCAGGGCCTCTTTATTTTATTTACAGCTGCGCCGCATCAGCGCGGGCAGCTGCAACGTTTGACCGCACTTTTGGTTTTAAGAGTCCCAGAGTGGGGCTCAGGCCATTTTGCCACAGCTGCCCCACCAGACAGTGGGCAGCTGCAACGCTGGGGGCATTTTGTTTGGCATGAAGAGAAAAGAGGGAGATACACTCCTTGGCCCCATCGCTTTGCACACTTTGTGTTTGCTGCTGAGGCAGCCGGGGGGCCCTTTGCGAGCTCCCTCTTAGAGCCCTAACATTTCTGGACATAGAGCATTTGAGCCCCGGTGTAAGGTCAGTTGGCATGGGGGCAGGTGGTACCTGTGTGTACCAGGAGGGCGCAAGGCAAGGCCCTAGAGTAAGGTGATGTGTACACCTGGTCAGTGTACTTTGGTGCACTGCTGTTTTATTACATAATATACTTTATGCCTAATGTGATTGCATAACATGCTTTATGCCTAATGTGATTGCGTAATTTGATTTATGCTTGTGATGCCTATGACCTAATGTGTTTACGTTTAGGATGTGTATGCATAATGTGTTTATGCTGGTGAGGCCTAGTGCGTAATGTGTTTATGCTAATGAGGTTTGGGCCTAATGGGATTTATTGCCTAATGTCATGCTATGATATTTTAGGATGGTGTCTAATGCTAATGTGATAATGCGTAGGTCATTATTCTACCAGTGGTTACTGGTTGTGTTTTACGTTTACTTACCTGTTCTGATGGGTCTGACCATGGCCCGATTGGCCCGGTCCTGTATACAATCCCCTGTGAATATTGCAAGTGCCAATTGGCACAATGTAAATGTGTGATTATGTTTCTAATGTGTTTTTGATAATACAAAGGCTATGTTTGATATAACCTTGTGTGGCGTTTCTTTTGTAGTATGCCTAGTGTGTTGCTGCTGTGTGTGTGTATTGCGCAAACGCTTTACACATTGCCTCTGGGATAAGCCTTACTGCTCGTGCCAAGCTACCAAGGGGGTGAGCAGGGGTTATCTTCAGCATGTAACTCCCTTGCCCTGACTAGAGTGGTGGTTTCTGCCTGGCTTTGGCGCAAGCCTTAGCCAAACAGAAATCCCAATTCTAACAGCAATTGTATTGCTTCCAACAATTCTTTTACATTTTTGCCATTTCTTATAGGAGATCGTGAAAAAGTCAGAAATCCCCTCTGCATCCAGAGCTGGCCAAAATCATGCACAACCCCGAAACCATATTGGCTGTCCGTGAATATGGTTATCCTCCAATTGTTCCCAATTTTGCATGCCTTTGTTAAGGCCACTAATACGGCTACTTGTGCAGATTTGACATCCGGTAAACAGAATGCTTCAATGACCCCTGATATTTTACATATAGCGGAAGCTGCACTAAGTCCTCCTCCATCTGTTCTCATGCATGACCCATCTACAAATAGTTCATGATCTTGTTCTTTCATGGGCTCTCCTTTTATATCGGGATGGGGCTTGGTACGCATCTCAGTTACATCCGGACAATCATGATCCACTTCATTTTTCACTTCTTCACAACATGGATCTGGCAATAATGTGGCAGGATTCATTATTGTACATCTTATTACTGTCACATTTTCCGCTCCCAGAATCACTCTTTCATACTTAGTCATCCGACTAGGTGTAAGGTGCTGTATTTGAGTTCTTGTCAAAAGAATCTCAACTGAATGTAGGACATAAACTTTAACTGGATGTCCCATCACAATCGACTCACTTTGCTCCAGACTCATACAAGTAGCAGCTACTGCTTTTAAGCAGCCAGGTAAAGCTGAAGCCACAGGATCCAGAGTAGCGGAGAAATATGCTACTGGACCACGGCTTAATCCATGCCTCTGTGGCAAAACTGAAAGTGCACAACTTTCTCTCCTACAACAGAACAGTGCAAATGCTTTTGTATAATCATGCATGCCTAAGGCAGGGGCCTTGCACAGACAATTTCACAATTTCACAAACGCTTCCACGCACTCATCATTCCAGACAATCAGATATTTTGCTCTTTTCCAAGTCAACTGAATCAATGGTTTTGCCAGCAGGGAAAACCCTATAATCCACTGCCTACAGTACCCAACTACTCCGAGAAACATTCTCATCTCCTTTTGTGTCTGAGGTAACTGCATTTGTTTGATTATTTTTGTTCTCTCTGGGGTCACTTATCTAACTCCTCTTTCTATTTTATGGGCTAAATATTTAACTTCTTGCTGACAAAACTGCAATTTCTCTGGACACACCTTGTGTCCTCCTTCGGCCAAATGGTTCAGTAATGCAATTGTGTCAGTGACACAATCTTCTGGTGATTTTGATTCTACCAGTAGGTCATCAATGTACTGAACCAAAACTGAATTCCTGGGCATGGCCAATGTTTCTAGACACTTTTTTAGGATTTGATTAAAAATTGAAGGGCTTTCTGTATACCCTTGAGGAACTTGCCACATGCCAAGACACGGCCTTCAAACCTAAAGGCGAATAAATATTGGCTGTCTGGGTGCAAAGGAATAGAGAAGAAGGCTTGGCATAAATCAATTACTGTAAACCAGCCTGCATTCCAGGGTATCTGATAAAGGATAACTGCTGGATTTGGCACTACTGGGCAACAAGGCACTACAATTTTGTTGATGTTTCTCAAATCCTGTACTATCCTGTATTTTCCGCTAGGATTTTTAAGTCCCATTATTGGCAAATTACAAGGACTACTCATTATTTCTTTTAAAATGCCTTGTTTAATCATTCGGTCAATTTCTGGAGCAACTCCTGCTTTCACTTCTAGACTCATTGTGTATTGTCGTGTGTTTGGATAAACTGCACCTTCTTTCACTGTTACTTTCATTGGATCTACATTTGAAATCAGCCCAATATCTTTACCCGTAAAAATACCACACTTCTGGATTTACTGTGGTTCTCAACTCTTCTGGCAATTCACTTTCGGTTATCAATGAAAACATCTCATCTACCTCAGTACCTTGCGTAGCTAACATCATTTTGTATACAATGTCTTCATCAGGGGTTTGGAAAGCAACACCATCTGGTGTACAGTAGATTGCGCAATTCACTTTGCACAATAGATCTCTTCCCAACAGATTTACTGGACTGGAATCACAAACTACAAACCTATGCATATCTTTAAAATTTCCGATATGTACCTCCATTGGTTTTGTGATCGGGGCTCTAATCTGTTGATTCGACACTCCTACAACTTGGATAGATTCTCCCGAGAGGGGTAGGTTTGGGAAGTCTGCTGTTCTCACAGTAGACCGGGTAGCACCAGTATCCAATAGAAAAGTAATATCACTACCTTCCACTTTCCCATCAATAAATGGACCTGACTGATCTACCGGCAAGGATACGCCAAGCACGCACTCCTCTTCCTTCCCCCTCAGGCACTGTCATTGCACATAGTCCACTTCGTCATTATCATTCTGTAAAGAATATTGTGTAACCACAGAATTTTTTTTACCACTTCCCCCGTGAAATCCGGCGTCCGCACTGTATTTTTGAGTGTTTACAAAGTTTGGCATAGGAGCTGGTGGCACCTGATACTGTGGAGTATCTACCTGCTGCGGCTGATTCATAATTACCTCATTCTGCGTCTGTGGATTAAAATTTTGGTATGGCCCAGTATTATTCTGAATATTCTTACACTCGTTCTTCCAATGTCCAAGCTTCCGCACGCATGACAAGGAAACTTCTTCTTCGCTTCCTCGCTATTTATTCGTCTACTTACTTTACCACCATTTGCCGCTTGATCTTTCTGATTCTGCTCTTTCACCTGATTATCAGTCTGGGTATTTAATTTATTTTCCTGCTGTTCTGCCAATTTCACTTGTGCCCACATCATTTTCTCTTTTAGCATTCTACGCCTTGCCTCAATGTCATCTCCACAATACTTGGCATATTTCAAAATCTCGTTGATCGTCTTACTCTGCCAGCACAACATGTGCTGCTGAATCATCTGACTAATCTCCGGTTTCAGACCATACTCAAACCGATCCACAAAATGTCCCATATCTTTATCACCAATGTTCTCAAATCCACTATACTGCTTAAACACTTAGTAACCGCTCATAATACGCATGTACAGACTCATTTGGCTCTTGAGTTGTTCTATCTATCTTTACCCAATCTGTTTCTTTAGGAGGGATTTTCCCTTTCAGAAAAGTAATTACTTGGTGATATTTCTTCATCACCTCCTCCGAGGGTGCTCCTGTTTTCGGGTCTCTAGCATACTCCTCACTTGGCCAATCAACTGTGATCTTACATTCTGTCGATAAGTCAGCAGGTACCACAATATCAAACAAACCATCCAGATCCTTTAACAGAACCTTTGAAACTTTCACAAATCTTTCAACCTGTTTGTACCATTCAACGGGCTTCTCGCTCAACCTAGGGAAATTGTTTGTAAATGACAAAATATCCTGTGTGCTCCAAGGAACATGAACATATCCACCACCAGGAACCTCTCTCATGGGACACAATCTTTCTGCCTTTTATGATTCTTTTAGTAAGAATGCCGATCATGCTTCCTTTGCTTGTGCTTCCTCTTCCTTCCTTGTCCACCTAGTCCTCCACTTTTCAACGTCTCCCTGTTGTGTTTCCATTTAGATACCCATACATAGGTTTCCTAGATCATTTCCTTATATAGGCACAATTCGCATTGCACCTATTTGGACATAGAATTCCTGTCCTTATTTAGGAATTTGCCATGCTATCCAAATACAGGCATGGTCACCTACATCCACCCATCCCACGTCACAACGAGCTCTTATAAACCAGACCTTTAAGCCATCGGACCTTTCCCTAGCTAGGATTATTGATTTCTCCAAGAACTCATCTATTATGCATGAACTCCTATTCCTTAGGGGTTCATCCATGACGTCTTCCTCTGCCCGACTTTACGTCAATGCTAGCATTCCTAAGTACCTTCCAGGTATAAATATACCTTCCCTTACCACGGCACAACATGGCACGACTCAGCATGACTTGACTGCACGGTTTGCCACAGCAAGTTCAGAAGAGACCATATCCCCGCCTGACGCACTGACCAGACGCTGTCATCCCTGCTCGCAGAGAATCCAGCTTCCAGTGTTCTGACTCCCTTCGCGGGGTGTTAGAGTTTGAGATTCGGAAAGAGATTCCCACCTCTCTCATTCTAAGGTATGGAGCTGACAAGAACCTAGAGGGACTCTTGGCATACAAACTTAGTATATACCATACTATAGAAAACAACACTTACTCTTACCTCGTACTACACTTAGGTTAGGTACACTGGGTTAGGACTATTTAGAAACATCGGACTAGTATTCACTTTTTAGCCTGTGTTATTTATGTAAGTATATATGGATATATGTCATAGCTAACAGACAATGCTATTGTAGTATTATTTCTTCTTACTGCTTACGCTGTGTGTATTATATTTTGCATACTGTATAATGATTGTAACAGCTCATATCTCTTACACGAGAAATAAGACTGTTCAATAAATCCTTTTATTGAAACCCCCGTCTATCTTTTTCTGTGTAACCCTGAAGAAACTAAGCATGCACGATTGACTGAGTGAAACTGTTATCTATTGTTTCCACAATTCTGAGAAGCGTTCTTTTTCTAAGTGAAACAAAGTTGTCATGTTTATGCGTTTGTCAGAAACTAATCCCTTCTTGTTTATTCGAGAAGTTTCTAGTGACCTCTTAGTTAGCTGGCACACACAAGTAATTAAGTTTAATGTACTCGATAGGAGCATACTGACCTTAGTTGTATGCAAAAACTATAGTGTATATTATTCCAATGCGCAGAGCCTATAACTACACTACATCCCCACTTCTGCAAAATGTTCATTAACTCTTTTATCTGTTGTCTTTTACCAGACACATTCATATTCCCCAAATCCTTGTCAGTAAATTCCCCTCGATATGCTTTCTGTAATAATTTTGATGTCCCTATATCTACTCCAATTTCTGAAGCAACCTCTGTCAATCTCTCATGAAACATTTAGCATTTCTGGTTATACTTCTACATATAAACAACAACTATTCATCATTGTAAAGGTTCAACCTTTATATTCCCACATTTCCAGCTATCATCTCTTGCTACTCCACTTTCAATCTGTAAATATCTTTGGTGTTGAGCTTTGTTTTTCTACTCCCTGCGCCCTCTCTCTAAATCTTCTGGAGTGACTGCTGTTGAGCCTCTAGTTCCTAAAGGTACCATAGACCCTCTTTCTTTCAAATTTCCGGTTGTAACTCTTTTTGGAGTTTCAGTTAAAGGTTCCCTTATTGGAAGGTCCATTAATAAAATGACTGAATCGCACTCACTAGCCTGATGATCAGATATTACTACCTCTTTTCAAAGGAACTGTTACAGATTGAGGTTTTGGGCTACTCATTTTATCTCCATATAATGGGATAACAGGACCTATCATCACTGGTACTGTCAAAGCTTCAGTATTTAAATTCAATTGACTTATTGTCTGTACTACTTACTCCCTAGTTTTACTTAGGCTTCTCTCTCATTATCTTGAAGCACCCTATTAACTGATGTATCATGTAAAATTTGAGGAATTAAGGGTGTTCCCATTACTGGTGCACTTGGGGTAACTCTACTGGCTCCTTCTTGATATGGTGGAGGATTTTTAGTTAGAATTTCCTCCAACAATTTGTCATCTGATTCACCATATCCTGTCACATTCATGTGTTTTGTTTTCTCTTACACTTGCTTCCTGACTGTTCCTCAGCCATTAACACTGGGTATAAACCTCCTGATACCATAGCTCTTCTCCATTGCTTCATCTGACCTTCGCGTGACTCATGCAAAGGTCTGCGAAAAAATCCCTATATCTCTTACCACCTCTGCATTTCTCTCGTTCAAATGATTCAGTCTCCCATTCTTCCAAAGAGTCATACTGAGTTAACCTAGGACTTGGTTCCAAATCATTCATTCTCATTCTCAAATTCTGAAGAATTTTCCCATTAAACGTACCATGTTCTGGAAAAGCTAGAACTCCATCACCTTTTGTATATTCCATCCAATTCTCCAACCATAAACAAGTATGATATCCTCTTCCATCATCATAAAGGAAGCAGGTGTTTTTGGTGGCGGAATAGGAATTCCTTCTCTAGTCAACACAGGCTAATCTTTCTTAAAGAAATTCAGAATTTTCTTTAGTAATGAAATGTTTCTCTTTTCTCTATACATTCTAGATTAACTATATATGAAAGAATATTCTGCAAACCCTTGAACTCTGCTATCGGTGCGATTCACACTAGCAGTCAAATCAGAATCCAACATACAATTTCTTCTTAACCAATGCTAACAAAGCTTCTATCTAATAACCAATCAGACTCAGGCTCATGCTCGTAGTCTGACCAATGCCAGCGCGGCCTTTTGTGATGTTAGTATTGCTTCTACTACTGACCCCTCCTTTAAATCTGCTTCTGTCTCACGCCCGCTGTTTCAACCCATCCCAGCGTGGCTTTCTGTGACGTCAGCACAACTCCGGCGACTTACCCTCCCTTTACAAGGTAATACGAAAAACATATTTCTTTACTTTTCTTAAAATAAAATCTGTTAGTAACAACATAAAAACATTCACTACTCTGCCTGTTCCACTAAACAAAGGATAGATTTTTGACCTATTCTGGAGTCTCAGAATTGCTCCTCTTCTGCTGCGAGTAAAACCCCTGTTTACTCTTCATTCAAGCTCGGGAGAACCTGTTTCTACTTCAGTGTTACCCCTACTGGGAAATAAGACCAAAGTTTCACCAGCGAACCCTCTGCTATCACTCACACTCTACTTTTATACGAAATAGTACCTAGTTTAATACTGCCTGCCCTACGTAGCTTCTCAGTATAATTCCAAGAGACGAGTAACCTCACTGTAGTGTGGCTTCTGTCACCACCCGCTTTTCATTTCCCTGGGATTTCTGGACAACATAACACAAGAAGCTAACTCTTTTCTTAAACATGAATCAATAATCAATAATCAATATTTAGCACCAAACTAGTTAATAATAACCATACCTCTGCTACCAGAAAACGGATCCAGCGGCGTACCAACAACAAATACTCCACTTCCATATCCTCACCTGGGCCCATAAAACACATACAATTGAGTAAACCGCTGGAGTCAAAGTTTATAATTTTCACAATGTTTAGGATTAGCTATTTAATACTCCTAACTAACCTTTCACTGATCAAAAAGTTCTTTCCTCTGGTCAATGGACCATTACTTGAACTAGTTGATGGTGATAATGAACACTAACTCTAATTTACTCATTTAAAGTAAATAACCACAGACTCAGGAAGTTTTAAAATCTTTATCTAAATTTCAAGCACATGTGAATCATCTCAAATACACAGTGCAATCACCATCATTCTTAGGAGAGATAATTCAAGTAAATCATCAAACAAATATAACACTGACTCACTCAATGAACGATGTCTAAGGAAAAGGAGAGGATAGAGAGAAAAGAACATCTGCGAATAACGTGAAATTATAATTACCAAGAATGGTGTGAAGACCAACCCCCTGGCCAAAGGGCTGGTAAGGGTCCCCCGGGATAGGTCAGGCGACAAAGACTTCAGGACAGGATTCAGGACAGGATAGTTGACCTCTCTAGAATACCGACGGTTGCGCCGCACTCCTCTCTGTCACTCTCTTCCTCCTCGAGATTCTTCAGCGATCTTCTTATCTAACCCAATTAAATTAGGATAGAAGGTTCTGCATTCGGCTTCTTCATCAGCATCTCACAGCATCTCTCCCAGCATCAGCATCTCCCGCTCCAAGCTCACAGCATCTGGACTCACTAACTAAAGCTATCTCAATTATACCTTACGTTCTTCATGTTACACCCACTAAAGTTTCAATATCGTAAAAATACGAGATCTTATTGGTCAGGCAAAGAAGGAAGATCATCACACCATGCTTACATGTCGTCTAAATCATTTCGACCATTGTTCACAAACCCATCCCCTTAATTTTTTTTCAAAATGTTTAGTTCACACACGCATTCACGTTTTATTTGCAACATTTTTAGCAACAGTCTGAATGTGAGTCCACATCGTTGAACTTTTTACCAGTCATTCCCAGGGTATAATACTTTATGACCTTGGCTCCCGTTCTACATCCATTTCATCATTCCGGGTTAACTTTCAGTGGACATGCACAGTCTTCCCTTTATTCAGCTTACTTCAGTTATACATGAGAGGCCCAAATGTGCACTAGTGATAAAGTCAGAAAGACAAATATTAATTTCACAAATAAATGGTTTCACTGTATACCACCCATCTCTACTCTATTCCCCTTTACTTATTAATACTTTCCCCGCATTAGCATTAGTATAATAGCTTGTTTTTGTTTCAGCTAAGCATATGCCATGCACGCGAGTCTTTAAGACCCCATTTTAGTATCTTCTGCTCATGCGCAAGAATTTCCGTCCAAGCGATAGCTCGTCATACTGCGTAGATGCTGTTGACGCATGCGCAGTAAAGATTTCGCGTTTAAAGCATTTTTAGTCCTTCGTTCATGTTATCCACATTAGTAAACACATAAGCAAGCTTCACTAACCTGGTATTCATGTGGTGCGCATTAGTTTTACACAAAACAATTTTAATAACTTATTAGTGAGTTAAAGGAGCGGATTGCTTCCGAGCAAGTCTCTTTTCTATGAGTCCTTGCTCCATCACAATGACCCAGGAGACTTACATCAACTTTTTTTTAAAAAATTCTAAGGGGGCTTCTGCACTCCCTGCAGCCCCTCTCATCCCTCAACAGTTAAAAAAAGGTTGGTGATGCTCCTGCCCCTTCTAGAAGCACGCAAGCATAAAAAAAAACCTTGCATGGCATTATTGGGCGCTCCCCAGTTGGAGCAGTGAATTTAAAATGAGTGGCTACTCCACTAAATTCACATTCCTGCTTTATAATATTTTTTTTTCTTTGGGGAGGGGACTGGCGGTCCCCTCCCCAAGCAATTGATTGGCCCCAGGGACCAAATCTTCTGGGGCCTGATCCATTTCTTAAATGTGAGGGGACATGGGCCCCCCCTCCCCGAGCCTTTTGAAGGCCCCAGGAACCCCATTTCCCAGGGCTGTTATCTTTTTAATGAGGACGATGGCATGTAGCCCCCCTCATTGAGTTTTTGGAAGGTACTGGGGATCCCATCCCTGGGGCAGATATCTTTTATTAACCCCTTTGCTAAGCCTTTTTTTGGCTATTTGGGGGAGTTTGCGCTTAGGCACCTGTAACTTTTTGACCACATAAGGTATCCACACAAATTTGCATCCTTTTCTTCCAACATCCTGTGGATTCTAAAGGTAGCCAGGGTTTGCTGCAAATGAAAGTGTCTGGGCTTTTCCATACAAATGGTATCAAAAAAGGGTTTGTTGGGCTGAAATCACAATTTTCCCAGATTTTAGGGAATGACAGACTTTTGAAGGAAAACTAAAAAAATTTACACAGTTTTGCCATTTTTCAGGGACATAGCCTATTTTTGCAATTTTTTGTGCTTTCAACCTCCTTCCAGTTAATGGTAGACATGGGTATGAAAGCAATAATGGATCATGGAAAGCTATACATTTTTTAAAAGAAGACACAATTCTGAATTCAGCAAGAGTTCATTTGTGTAGAACCTTTAAGGTTTCTTTACAGAAACTAACAGTTAAATATAGGAAAAATTGGAAATTAGTTTTAAAAAAAACAGCCTTTTGTGTCAACGTTTTCACCTGTAACTTCTTCTAATTTATGACAGCTTTTTTAAAACAATATACCGTTACATCAGCAAGACCTTACTGGTTGTGGGGATATATAGGACTTGGAGGTTCACCAAAAACCTGACGAACCCAGAGCCAAAACTGAGCAGCAACTTGCAATGGTTTTTTATTATGTACTGGGTATATAGCAATTATTTGGGAAAATGTATACATGGAAAAATCGGTATAAAAAACACCTATGTATTTCTGAAATGGGAACAAAATATAGAGTTTAGAAACAGTAGATAGTTGCACATTTTCGAAATCGGGAATACTCATAGTAGCATGAGAATTATCGATCATTTTTCAAAATTACTTCTTTTTTACACATTGTCTTTCATTTGGAAGGCAGAAATGCATTGAAAGTCAATAGGTAATACCGGTTGCTTTACAAATCTGAATTACCCTAAATCTCCTAAAAAAAATGATACCTCACTTGTGTGGGTAGGCATAGTGCCCACGACATGAAACGCTTCAAAACGCTACGTGGACACACCAAAATTTCACAGTGAAAAATTACCCTTTTTTGGCAAAGTGCCAAGCTGTAGTTTTTGAACCCTAGCTCTGCCGGCACCTAGGGAAACTTAGCAAACCTATACATTTTTGAAAACTAGACACCCTGAGGAATCCAGGATGTGGCGACTTGACCACCCACCCCGCATTCCCAAAGTCTTCCGAGAAAAACGGTACCTCACTTGTGTGGGTAGGCCTAGTGCCCGCGATAGGAAATGGCGCAAAATGCAACGTGGGCACACCACAAGTTCACAGTGAAAAATGACCCTTTTCTGGCAAAGTACCTAGCTGTAGTTTTTGAACCCTAGCTGTGTTTTTTTTAATAATGTTTTACATTTGCAAGGGATTCTGGGTAACAGAACCTGGTGAGAGCCAGTCAAATCACCCCATCTTGGATTCCCCTGGATGTCTAGTTTTAAAAATGTATAGGTTTGCTAGGTTTCCCTAGGTGCCGGCAGAGCTAGGGTTCAAAATCTACAGCTAGGCACTTTGCAAAAAAAGGGTCCGTTTTCACCAGGAAAATGTGGTGTGTCCACATGGCGTTTTGGGCCGTTTCCGGTCACGAGCACTAGGCCTACCCACACAAGTGAGGAACCATTTTTCTCAGAAGACTTTGGGAACCGCTGGGTGGATGGAATTTTGTGGATCCACGCATATTCCATAACTTTTCACCATAGAAATGTGAGGAAAAAGTGCTTTTTTTTTACAAATGTTTAGGTTTGCAAGGGATTCTGCGTAACAGAACTTGGTGAGAGCCAGTCAAGTCACCCCATCCTGAATTCCCCTGGGTATCTAGTTTTCAAAAATGTATAGGTTTGCTAGGTTTCCCTATGTGCCGGCTGCGCTAGGCCCAAAATCCACAGGTAGGCACATTGTTAAAAGAAGTCTGTTTCTAGTCTGCTTTCTGACACCCTTGGGGTGATATTGGGGGGGGGGGGTTGCCCCGATATGCCCCCAAGAGAGGCAGAAATACTGTGGCTATTGTTGTGGGAGGTGGAAGCATTGGTATGCCCATTCTGGGCAGCCCCCACCCCCACGCATATAAAGACCCAGCATAATCGCTGGCACCTAGTGGGCTTTCTGCCCCCCCCCCTCCGTGGGGCAGATCAGGGGCCACTGCCCCATCTTCTCCCCGAGGGGGCAGAAAGACTTGCATTTCTTTGGGGGGTATTGTCATGCCCATTTTTGGCAGCCCCCACCCCTACATGAATACAACAAAAATCCCTGGTTTCTAGTGGGCTTTCTACCCCTCTGGGGGAGCAGATTGGGGGGCAGAAAGACTGTAATTTTTGCGGCGGGGGTGGGGGCATTGGCATGCCCATTTTGGGCAGCCCTCACCCTAATTTGAATTGGCAAAAAAAATCCCTGGCGTCTAGTGGGCTTTTTGCCCCCCCCACCCGGGGGGCAGATTGGCTCATTTCAGTTTTGGTTTCAGTGAAATGATGTCTGCGCGACGTGTGCGTTGATCGTCATTTCACTGAAACAGAGGGGGGCCTCGGGAGCTGGGGAAGCTCTTCTCCAGCTCCCGAGGCTCTTTATCTGAAAAGGAAATCCCTCTGGTGCCCGCACCAGAGGGATTTCCGGGGCATGTGCTCATGACGCATGCAAGGGGTTAAAGGAGATGGGGGTGTAGGCCTCCTCCCCAAGCTTTCTGAAGGCTCTGGTGATCACATCCACCAGGGCCGATGTATTTTTGTTTTTGGGAAGGTATGAGGGGCCTCCCTACCCAAATCTTTGGAAGGCCACGTAGACCAACCCACCAGGGCCAAGGCATGTTTAATTTGGAGAGGGGGGTACAGGGTCAAGCTTTTCCCGAGCTTGAATATGTCCCCGGTGCCCCATCCTCCAGGTCCTAATGGTAGCAGAGGGCCAAAGGGCCTTGAGGTTTCCACCCATAGCCCCAGTCCCTCTTATTGCTGTGGATATCCCAGGTGGGACTGTGAGGCTTATGGCAACTTGGAATTTGTTTAGGTCCCAGGGGCCATGGAATGGCTTGGAGAGGAGGGCCGCATGCCCCTCTCCCCTGAAATGATAAAGAAGCAACTCCCCTGGCCCAGACCCACGCAGGCGGGATTACATTTTTTACATGACCACATCTCCTGAGGAACCATGGTCCCATGAAAAAAATATATATGTTTTTGACTCCAATGGAGCCCATCAGGCCACAGAGTTCATGGTATCCCCACCATACCCCTCCCAAAATATGTTTTTCTTATCGTTTGTCAGGATGGGGGACTGAGTCACTGAGTCCTAGAATTGCAGCCTCAACACATTGTTGATGTTGTACAACAAATTAGATCTTTTCTGGCATGAACTATACATATATTGTGATACTTAATTTCTCAAAAACTACTGAATGGATTTACACCAAATCACAAAAAGCACCCTTTCTGGATCAAGAGTTACCTTTCTGCCAAATGTGGTGTAATTCTATTCAGCCATGTTTACGGTATTGCTGTTTAGTTTTTCTGTGAAAAATTGCATGGGAAAAGAAACACGTTTTGGAACCTCCACTCTTCCAGGAAGACACTGAGGTGGAAGAGACATTTTTGGGGAAAGTTTTGTAAATGTTGTCAAATTGCGGCAAAGGTATTAGCAAGCCAAAAAATCAATTTACTATAGAAACATGGTCCTAACACAATGACCCTTTGTGCTATTGTTATGCACCAAAAAGAACTGTAGCTCTGATGGAGCACATGAAGTAGAAAAAAATGCTATTACTGTCAAATTGAAAGAGAGGGCCATAGTCATTAGACCATCTTAATAGCTGTCCAAAAAGTAGAAACAGTACAGGGATCCCACCTTTTAAAACTTTAAAATGTGGGAATCAAACATGATCTCCCCCCAGAAATCAGAAGGTTTAGTAATGAGGCACAGCACATGGCACTGAAAGAACTGGCACACTTAGAAGACTGGTGATATATTGTCCAGATTTGTGGCTGATTACTCCAGAATTATATAAAGGAAGAAAAAATATATTGAGAGATTTACTCAGCAAAAATATATTACACAGATCCAAGTCTAAACCAAATTAAATTATAAGAAAATGATTTTACAAATGTAAATATTGGAAAACCTGTCAAAATAGCACCAACACACAGACTTTCAAGATGTCCAAGTCAGATGGTATTCCATTTGACAAAGAGATTGCCTCGTAACTGATTACAGTGTTTATTGTCTTGTGTGCCCTTGTGATAAGATGTATATAGGCAGCACAATGAATTATGTGAAAAAAAGGATTTTGACATGTTTATCCCTATAGGTCTAAACTTTGACAAAAAAATGTCTTTCCATTTCGGATAAGTGAATGCATATACCTATGATACTGTGCAAGAGATGTGTTCTGCTCTACTCTTTGCCTCCTAACCAACTGTTCATTGAGTAAAAGATATTTCTCATTTTAATTTGTAACCTTTTTAATCTTTGTATCTTTCACACAAGTGCACCAGGAGCATAATTAAATAATCAATTAAATATTTAATGTTGAAAAATCTTTCCATGAAATTCAAAAGTTTAAAATGAAATTAACTTCCACCCTATTAGCCTATAAACTCAACAACCCACTACTAAACTTAATATTACTAACTAAATATAAAAATAAATTACTGAAATGCTTGAAGTTACAAAGTATGTTTATAAACATAAACAACAATTATACCAACAATATTGCCTCCTAAAACTAATATATTAACTTAAAATAATAATTTAATTACAAAAATATTTTTACAACCATATTAATGAATACGATATTAAATATTGTGATATTTTTAAAACAATATTTCTTACCAAGAAAACTATATTCCTGACAACCATATTCTGTATCACGATATTTTTGTAGTAACACTATATTTTTTATGATATTTCTGTATCGCAATAATTTAAACTCATTATTTTTTCTAAATACTTCTATTTGTATTTCACTGAATGACTCACTTTTTGACCCATGAACAAGGTTAATGCCGGAACACATCGGAGCTCGCTGCCTAACTTATAATCAATCACTTTGTGGTGCTGCAGAACCAAGGTGTGCATTGTTGTTTCTGTTGGCATTCACAGGGGAGCCGTTTTGGTTATTATGGGCCGTCCCCATCCATGTAAATACCATAGTCGTGGTCAGTGGGATTGGAGAAGAATGTTTGTTAGAATAAACTTACATATGTGTAATAAGAAATAGAAGATAAATATGCAGTACATTAAGTGAGCGACACTCCATACCCCAAACCAAAATAAAGACGCAAAGGAGAGAGCACAAGCGGTCCATTTTCATAAGAGAAGCCACCTTCCTAAATGAGCAGGTAAGATCACCTTCTAACCCTGCTCATGACTGTTCAAATATTCACTTTAATTATGTGCTCAGATGTGGGTCTCTAACTGCATCTTCAATATCTAAATGCAACTACTTTAAAGGAAATATCAAAACCCTTAGAGAGAACATTGTATAAAGAACAGTATCCCACAATCAACAATACACTTTCTCACCCATCAGCATGGATGACCGTTCTAAAAACATAAAACATCCCAAGTCACTAGCTACTACTTGGACAGACTCCCTGTTAACATCATCAATGCCATTTTTTACATCTTTGAAAATGACTGGAGCTCAATGGTAAATGCTACACTTTTTTTAAGCAACCAAAACATCCTGTATTTAATTATTTCTGATTATTTGCACTTTTTTGTCATTTAGATTGAGTACTGAGTTTGATGCTTACTTAACAAAACACCTATCTGTATTGTGATACTACTATTATTATGACTTCATAACATAGGTTTTACAAATTGACAGCCGTGGAAGAGTCATCAGCACAGGAAGCAAATAGGTGAAAAAAACATATGCCAATATTGGTGTGTGTTTGTGCGTGTGTGTGTGTGTAAGAGTGAATACGTTTGAGTGAGATTGAATGACTGAGAATGATGTGAGTATCTTTAAATGAGAGTATAATCAGTGATTCAAAATGAGTGTGTGAGTAAATGGAAGACTTAGTGTGTGGGAGTGATAGTGTGTGAGTGACAGTGAGAGGGACTGAAAGAGTGAAAATAAGTGACAGTGGCTGAGGGTGAGGGACTGAGTGAAAATTAGTGACTGAGAATGCATGAATGTGAGTGACAATGAGCAACAATGAGTAAAAATAAGTGAGAGTGAGTGGCTGAGTCTATCAGTGACTGTGTATGGGTGTGTGAGTGTTATTGGGTGAGTGTGATTGTGTGAGTGAATGAATAGGAGTGAGTTTGTGTGAGGGAGAGAGTGTGATGGACAATGAGTATGAGAATTTGGATAGAATGCTTCTTGTGCTCTTGGCACGTGTGCAAAGAATTGCCAGTTGTCATTTACGAAGCAAAAGTTGAGTGATAAGTTGGCTAAAATTGCGCTCTGTTTATGAGGTGTTGTGGGCCATACATAATTGTTAATTATATTGCATTATGAGTATGTTAATCTGCTAAAATGTGCATATATATGAGGAATCCCACTGACTAAGCTACCTAAGGGCCTGCCAAATTCTAAAAAGAGTGGGGGAGTTACACATTTGTCGGACAGGAGCACTGCCGATTTACAGTGGTCTCCTACTTTGCCAAACTCCAAATAAGGCTCTTTGATTTTGAAGATATTGAGACAATTGGTGAAAATAGTGGCTCTGTATATTCTACTAACAAAGAAAATTATACACACTTTTCCACAATCCACACCCAACCCATTCTTCCCTTTCCATCACACACACGGGTGAGCAACCCTGCAGCAAGGCCCAGAGGTCGATACCAGCAGACCATTTCTAAACCCACCACATTTTAAAAACTGTAAGATTTCAATTGTTTTTATCTACACATTTAAATGGTCAAATCTAAGGGAAAAAACAGTTGAGCTGAATTTGTTTCCAAACATGCAAATAAGCACGTTTGGTAGCACAAATGCATGAAAAACGCAATGGTGGGTGGAAAGCATTCATGGTGGGCACATCACTCTAAACCGTGCTTAATCTGAGCTGGTGGTTCCATTCTTTTTTCAGGACCCGTACTTAATTTTACTTTTCAAGTTTTAGCTCGAAAAAATAGAGAAAGGAAAGAGAAACACCGAAGAACTGGACAAAGTGCGAAGCAGGGAAGTAAATGAACCTGCAAGAGTGAGATAAAGGGATAGGTTGAATATGTGGTAAATGAAAGTAGGGGTGTAGCCTCAGGGACGTGTTTGGGGTGTTACACCCCCCCCTCCCCAATTTTCAGATTAATAGTTGGGTACAGATGCTTTCAGTCGGATATGGTAAATTGGATTTCAAATGGGACTTTTGCATAAACTCACAAAGCCTTATAACAAGTCTGGCGGTCCATGGACTGCCAGACTCAGGAGGACGCGGCGGTGGCGGTCCAGCCACCACCGCACCATCAGTCTGCCTGCCGTATTAAAGTTTGGCAGTTGGACCGCCATTTGACCCCGCAATCGGCCTGGGAACCACATTCCCTGGTGGTGGCGCGGGGGTCAGGGGCGCAGAATATGCTGGCGATGCTGCTGCGGCACCGCCATGCATATTTTGAATATCCTGACTGCCATATTTACATGGCGGTCAGCACTGCCATGTAAAATCTGGTGTTGGGGAAACAAAGGTGGTCCTACAGAGTCCTCTTTGCCCCATGAAGGTAGGTGCATGCAGGGGGGCACATGTTGTATCCCCCTGTGTGCAAGCAGAACCCTAGTTCCAGATTGACATTCCATGCCATGCTTGTACGTGCTGTGGCGGTCCCAGGGCGAGGCAGTATTAAAGACATATTGAGCCTTTTTACTGCATGACCGCTGGACCACCACGCTGCACGCCCGCCAGGCAATGATTTGTATTGTAATCTGACTGGCGGGCAGCGTTCGGGTTTGGTGGTGCGGGAGCAAGGAGGTAGTGGACCACCCTGCTCCCGCACTGTCAAACTTGTAATGAGTCCCACAGATAAAAGCACACACACACACTCTCATCTCTGTTTTGAAAGCCCTAAAGAATGTTCATTTGGCAAAATATTGTGTTTCTCCCATTTAGTACTTCTATAAATCCGCATTCCTCTTCCATTTCCACTGCCTCCTAAGCCCCTCTCATGCACCCTGCTTGACATATAATGTGTATTTTAACATTATATGCTAGCGTGATGGCCGGTAAATCTGATGCTCAGCTCACACACCCCCCAATCTTACTGACCAAATTATGGAATTAAGACTTTACACACCATTGGTATTTGACAACGTAGGATCGTCTGAGAAAATTCTTTGGGACCCAGCATATATTTCTTTACAGGTTAAGCACAAAATGTAAGAGGGTGGCCACGAGGATCCGTCCCTTATATCTACCAGCACCCCCCGTACAGTTTCCGCGGTCGATATGCATGCGGCAGAAAATCTAGGTTATCGGAGACAACAAGCGGTGCTTCTGGCTTCTATGACTCCATTAGGGTTAAAAACAGCCCCACCGCATGGCCAAGGTGAGTTCGCTCTCAGGTTTCAAACTCTTCTCGCTTTAGAATGCCTTAGCTCCTTTCCCTGGGCGCATCTCTTAAGACTCGGAGTGCTGCGTGATCACCCTGAGTATAGCGCATTTTTCTAGTGAGAGAGAAAGAGCAAATCGCTTCACACAGGTGGAATATTTTATTAATAAGGCGCGAGCCCGCTTTCTGAGGAAACGGTCTGTTGTCTGACGCATTAGCCAGTGATTCGAATCAGGATGACATATAATGCTGGTTGCTCCGGTGATGTGTAATGTCCACCCATTCTTCCCACTCTCTGAGGGCAGCTCCGCGAGTATTTTGGTGCTGAACCAAATTGCGCGCAGTCACATACAATAAAATCTGACAGTGAATGCTCGCTGATGTCCACAAGGAGACACATTGACATTAAATTTTAAGGAGGCAAAGAAGATATACAGATATGAACAAAAACTTCAATTCTGTTTTTTTTTTATTCTATAGATTCACCATCTACCCAAATTGTGGTTTATTTCACGGTCGAATAATAAATTGCAATGCTCATCTGTTAAAAGTAATTACTTATGATGAAATGTTTAGGAACTTGAAGCAAGGGCTAGCTAGAACAATCAAGCTAATTTAGAATGCAACTATACTCTGAAAATATTAATTGTACTCGGTGTTATATGCGATGGGTTACCCTCTGACCTGTTATAGTGTGGCCTTGTTCATTATGTAAACAATTAACAAGAGGAAAAGTGTAAGATCATGGGAGTAGTGATTTGTTATGGTTTTAAACATGATTAGTTTTATAAATGATCATTTTACTTGTAAAAATTATGATTTACCTCAATGATGTAGAAGCATGAACGTTATGGTCAATACACATGTATAAGTTGTAATGTTTTTATAATGTGATTGTATTGGTTCTATTCTATAATGACTGTTCTTTTATGGCTATCTTTAGATAGTCGAATAAAGATTAATGATGATGAACTCAACAAGTTATGGGGGTTTTCAATTCAATTTTCACACTGGAAATTGGATTTTCCACCCCTTGCTAGCATTAATATCTGGGCTTTTCCCAAACAGGAATGACTACGAAAAAGTTTATGAAGATCCACAAAAAGTTGCTTGGGTGTTCCCAAATTTTCAGCACATTCCTACCTAGCGAAGCATACGCCACATCCTGGAAAGATGATTAGCTCACATGAACAATTAAGGACCTCATTTAGAGTAGGAGTGTGGTCCGTTGGCTTGATAGATCAGCAGAGGCTGTGGCCTGCACCACGATGTTCTAGAACTGCCTAGCAATGGCCCTGACGCTCAAGAAGTGTTCCCCTTGCTAATAAAGTCCTTAGAGTGTTGTCTCTTCCCAGGGCTGTCATGGATCACATTGCAGTCTAGTAAGGAAAAACATGAGTGATGGTCGTTCTGCTCTGGACAGGACAGCGTGACCATCACAATGCCCTGACACCCCTGTCATATGTTGGGTGTTAGGCCAGACGTTCGTTTGGGTGTAGCGGGATTATGCTCCTCTGTCAGAAACCCAAGATTTCAGTGTCTCTAAATAGGGCAGGGGAACCCCGAGGTGGTCAATGCTAGTGCACTGTTTATGTACATCAGGACCAGAGCACCTGTCCATTTACAGCGGTGCTCCTACTCCACCTTGATCTAAATAGGGTGCTATGTGTTATTAAAGGTTCTCAAGATTGTAAAACCAAACTTCTCAATCACGCATGTAGCTTTACATTCATAAATATGACTGATTCCATTTGTATGGTGAAAACGGTCAAATAACCTTATGAAGCTGTGCCTATGTGTTAAAATTCTGAAGTTGCACAATGAATGAAAAAAGTTGTTTGGATGGATCATGCTAGTACCCCTTCCAATTTCCCCATCTCTGGCGAGTAAACACTGTGGCTAGTGAGAGCTTTCCTGTGTTTTGATCCCTGCACATTCTGGTCTGCACCTAAAATGTCTTTCTTTAGCCATACCTTCGCATCCCAGAAGAACACTAAAGACCAGAAGTCCAAGCTAGGCATTGTAGTCAAATATGTCTGCCCTCTACTGAGATTGGCATTTCTCTTACAGCACACCACAATATATGGTGCACTGATTGCACATCATGCTGGAAGCCGACTGCAAAGACAAAATGGTTGGGCATGGTGCATGCACTGCTCTCTATAATGAGTCTAGCTAAATGGAGCTTACAGGAGACAGGTGGAGGACAGAGACTCTATCTCATGGACTGCTCCATTAATCATAGTCGTGGTCCTCCTCCCTAAGGAAACAGGTGCCAGCTGTCCCCACCTTAAAACCTGTCTGTTGTGACAAACACTACCAATATACAGCCTGCCTCTTTGACTTGGGTCATGGGACAAAGCCACGAAGGGAGCATCAGGGGGCATTATTTCAAATCACAGGGAATTCCACGTGAAAACTTTGCTCCTTGAGTGGAACAGTCATACTCTTAGGTTCGTTAAAACTGCTAGACTGATATATACCACATACATTTTAGGCCTGGGTGGTAAAGTCCGCATGCAGAGTTTGCGGAATTTGGGCACTCTGCAGAGGAGCACAGAGTCCCTGAATTACACCTTCTGGGCGCGAAGCAAGAGTTTTTTTCCATTTGCATGCTTGAGATTTGTTTTGGCGCTTGATCGTGAGCGCAATTATACTCCCGGTTACTAGCACGCGCAAGACTTCACAGCTGATTGCACGGCTTCCGGCCAAAATGGCACCAATGTAATGCTGATTGCAGTCGCGAACGCATCCCTTGAGCAGCTTTTGTGCTCAAGAAACAGCTAAAGAGGCTTTTCAAGTGGATTTTCTTCTATAACGGACCGTTGGAGTTTTTTTTTGTGCAAGAAGCCTTTTGTTTCCAACAGGAAGGAAGTACCCCAGAGACTTTGTTGGTCTAACAGAGTATCTGGGGCACTTTCTTCCTATTGGAAAAACAGGCATCCTTGGGGTGGTATCCACTGACATTTTGCTCTGTCTCCTGAATTTTTGACTATATACTGGATTTCTTTTCTGCTGGTTTAGGAAGTCTGGGCACGGTTCCACTGCTGATCAGTGCCAAAGTCCAAGTGTGCCCAGTGTAAATTGTGGTTATGATTGGTTATCCATGATTGGCCTATTTGATTTATTGGTAAGTTCCTAGTGAAGTGCACCATGTGTGCCCAGGGCTTGTAAATCAAATGCTACTTGTGGGCCAGCAGCACTGGTTGTGCCACCCACACATGTAGCCTTTCAAATGTGTCTCAGACCTGCCACTGCAGAGTCTGAGAGTGCAGTTTTAAACTGCTATGTTGACCTGGCAAGTGCACCTAGAAATATTTCTCAACACAAAAAGTAGCCACATAGGGCCCCATTACGACTTTGACAGTGAGGAACTGGACCTGCCCCTCCACTGCACCACCAAAGCCTGGGTCAGACAGCCCACCAGATTAGGATTTTGATGTTCCCACGGCGGTGCCTCTAAAAATGGGCACCGCAATGGGAATGCCAAACACAGTTCCTGCAGGACACGGAATGAAAAAGTCCATGCCAAGCAGGAACTGGGGTGCATGCACACTGGGGGGCACATGTTGTGCCCCCCTGTGTGCATCCCTATGTTGAGGAGACACAAGGGTGTTTCTTCTTCACCACGTTGTTTATGGAGGAGGAACCTCCATGACACCGCCGTCAGAAAGGAAACTCATAATATGCTTGGTGAGACCCTAGCGGGCCTGCCAAGCATATTGCGGCCTCCTGACTGCTGCAACACCACCAGGAAATAGCGGTTACCTGCCAGATGCGGCAGGGCTGTGGTGGGCTCACTGCCCGACTCATAATAGGGCGGACGGGAGACTGAAACCGTAGCTCCACCGTAAGTTTGGTGGTCCGTCGAACATCAGTCTCATAATCTGGGCCTTAGTGCAACTCTTGAGCTCGACACTGTTAGCCTATGGGAGGAACAAAACATTCAGTATACCGGTAGGTAACAGTGACTTACAGATCCAGTCTTTGGGAGTTAAGGCAAGCACTGGGCAAGGTTCAAAACAGCACCAACAGTGCACCACCAGCAGCACAGTGGTAGCAGGTTGCAGGGTGCAAGCACAGCGTTGGGCGTCCAATGCAAATCAATGGAGAGTGGTGAAATCGGACAGAGACTGCTTACAGGTAAGTACACATTTTCAATATTATTACATCTTTTTTTTTTAAGTATATATTGGTAAATGTACATATATGTTTATACTATCATTTAATTTATACTTTATACATTTTAAACTTTTTATAACATATTTTTACATGCTTATATTGTTCAACATTTTTTAATACATTTATACAATATTTTTTACAATATTTCCCATTCATTTCTAAGGGGAGATAGTCTTTTTTTCATTTTTTTTTGCGGCCATTTTTTTTTTTAGCTCTACCTTCTATTTCTTGATCTATGTATGTTATTTTTAGTCTATTTCCTGAAACCTGGTTGTGGTAAGGTGCTGCTGTTCATCAGAACAGGTAAGTCCTTTTGTAAGGGTTTTCAGGGTATGGGATTATAGAGGGGAGGTCTAGAAGGTAGTTATAGAGTTTTTTTGTTGTATATTTAGATGTATTAGTGTTATTGTTTTTCAGTAGTTTGTTGGTTTGCGTTTTTGTATACTATTTTGGTAATGTTATGTTTAATTGGGTTATGTTAGTTAGGTTTCGATGATTAACTGTTATGTATATGTGTTTTTGGTAGTGCAATGTGTTTTTGCTGGTGGGTTGTTTGTTTTACTTTGCAAGTGTTTGTCTTTGATCGTGTGCTATGGCCATTGGGTGTTGACTTTATTTTAAGGAAATCATTTTTGTTTATTGTAAACCGATGATTTTTAATTTGATTTCCTTTTTGGGGGGAGTTTCTGGAGTGTTTATTTTTCAATACACCTTTTTTTTTATGGTTCCTACATTCTTTGATTGCTTTTATGGCATTTTCTTGGATTCGTTTCCTTCTTGCTTTGGGTGGCTTTTCTGACAATATTGTTAATATGTTTGGTGGATTACTATTTTTAACACAGGGATACAGGAAGATCTGCAGCTATAGAACAGTGAGTAGTAATTATTTGATTTCCTTTGGGGTGCGAAATGTAATTCTAAAATGTGTTTGTTAATATTATGAAATTGTTACTTTGAATTGCTTTGTTTATTTGTTGTTATTTTTTATGTGATCGATTGAATTCATTTTTAAAGTGTATAGTTGGTGATTGTTATATTTTATTTTAAATAATTGATATCTAGTTTTCTAATGTGAGTCTTTGATAATATAGATATTTTAAGTGTTTTTTTTACTGATGTAATACAATATTGTAGTTATTATTTAACACAAAATACTTTTGGTTTGTTGGTTTGGAATGCATAGTTTTTGAGGATTTTGGTAGGTTACTATTTATTTTATAACATGCTTTTAGCAATCATTTCTAAGTAGTACAAAATAATCCTGTGCACACATATATATTGAAACATGTAGATACTGTGGTGGCGAAGATAAACTAAAATCTTCAGTGGTGATAGATGTTCTTTATTCCTTTTGGAAACGCAACCAGCCAACACGTGTTTCGTCGGGGAAAGTAATCCCAAAACTCTTCAGGGCTGGGAATGATACAAATGTTTGATATGAATACAAAAACATTTTAAGGAGTCACAGTAACCAGAGAGAACAAACCTCTCTGTTACCTGCAGCGTGGTATCACAAACACTCGTGGAAACCCAAAAAGAGAATGTCATCATGAGGGTGGTGTGTAGGGTTGAAACTTTCAGAAAAATAAGTGAACGTCATCATAAAAGTCCAGTGATAAACCGAATCAACCAAAGGTAGAGTGTAAGGTTGAGACATTCAAGAAAGTAAGTACTTATCATCAAATGGATCAAGTGCTGAATCAAATCGACCATGTGAATGAATTGGGCTTGAAAAAATTGAAGATATATCATGCTAAGAAGAAAGAAGTGGAAGTGAGATATCAGTAACTCCGTGCTCTGTTTAAAAAGAATAATCACAATAGCTCAAATATTAAGATGTTGATCAGAGAAATGATCATGCAAGTGTGAGAAAAAATAGAGAAAAAGAGAGTGCGAGAACAAGGAGGGTCGAGGACAAACCAGAAATAAAGGGGTGGGGGGCAGAGGAGGAAGGGTTAAAAACAGAGAGTGAAGACTGTAAAACGGAAATGAAGGTACCTGAAGTTAGTAGCGTGGACGTAATAAACTACTGAAAAAAGGAATTGAGAGTAGAAAGAGATAGTAAAAATACAATAAAAGTATGGGAAAAAGAGGTCACAAAATAAACAGACGTGATCTACTGTGGCGCAGAGTCTAAGAAGATAATCTTACCCCAAAGCGGGTGATAATTCCAACCCGGCTTGGTACGTGACGAACACAGTAGAAGCAATGGAATGGGAGTAAAAAGGAAATCTCATGAAAGTGAGGCAATCTACGGAAAAAACAGAGGGAATCCAAAGGCAAAATTAAAACTGAAGTAGTTGCCGAATAATAGAGACACCAAGCAAATGGCAAAAGCACAACCAGCGAAGAGTAGAGTCGTGGTACCCTAACCGGAGAACCGGTGAAGTAATCCAAAGAGGCAATCAGTATATAGCATCGAACAGTAGCTCGGATATCAGTAGATAGGCTACAGACAATGAAAATGGTAACTGTTACTTGTACGAAAAAAGTATATATGTGAGAAACATCTAGGAAGCATCTTATTCTAGTCGCATGCAATAGGGTAAATCTCACCTTAATTATAAAAGCGTAACCAATGGTGCCGCAAAACGAGGAGGAATATCAATTCATATGGCAGTGTATCTCTTAAACCCAACAGGGTTACCGGAACCGAAGTGCGGTTGGAAATATCAATACAGCAGTTGCTGAAGGAAGGACACAGTCAGAGTGTGTGTACCTCTGGTCGATCTAAACAAAAAGGGAAAAAAGGGGGCAAAAAAAAAAGGCCATGTCAAGATAACTAGCTAAATGTTAAGACCAAAGAAAAAATACAAAAAGTGAGGGGGGCAAAAACAAAAACCCCATAGGTGGCGTGGTAAAACTTACTTCAAGAGAGAAAGGCTCTTGCGTCCTGATGGCACCGATGTCGGCGTTTGTGTGTCACACAGTAAACCGAAACCGGAAATAATTAAGGAGTCAGCAGGCGACTAAACAACTAGAACGCGGTTAACAAAAGCGTGTCGGAAAACCGGAAGTGAGAAAAATGGTGCCCAGGATGGAAATGAATATAACTGAACGCCCCAAACAAAAAATAGAACATTTAGCCAGATAAATAGAGGGACGGATCAAGAAGAAAAAGATAAAAAATCCCATAAGAATAAAGTGCAAAAATAATAAGTTCGGTGGAAACAAGAAAACGCATCTCAAGACTCGTCAGATATGCTGATCACTATGATGCACCTCATTTTACACAACTATTTCTTTTTGTTTGACAATAAGTGGTACAAACAAGTTAGTGGTGTGGCAATGGGGTCTACATTTTCACCGTTGTTTGCCAATTTGTTCATGGGCTGTCTTAAGAGTGATTGGATCTGGGGTATCAATGGTGCACCATGGATAGACTCTATCATCTTTTGGGGCCGTTACATTGACGACTGCCTTCTATTATGGTCAGGTACTCAATCGGAATTGGTTCAATACTGTACCCACTTAAACACCAACAGTTATGGTATGCAATTCACTATGGAATTCAGTTCCACTAATATCACGTTTTTGGATATTGAACTGTACATCAAGGGGGAGCGACTTAATAGTCGACTCTTTCGCAAAAGTACATCCTGCAATTCTGTACTACATGCAGATAGCCATCACCCTATACATCAAGTTAAAACAATCTCTTATGGGGAGTTTTTAAGGGCTAGAAGGAATTGCAGTGAAGACTCTGAATTTGATACCTGTATCAAGGACATGAAACAAAGATTCTACTCTTCGCTGGTTGTGTTTTTGCTAATTGCTTGGTGTCTCTGTTATTCGGCAACTACTTCAGTTTTAATTTTGCCTTTGGATTCCCTCTGTTTTTCCCGTAGATTGCTGAAGTATAGCACCAGGATAGAGTGCCTGGCGTCCCTCAGATGCACTCCGTATAGGTCAGCGGAGGGCCTTAGGATTGTTTAAATGAATTTCACAATCCTTATAGGGTTGGTATCCAAAAACGCTTTGTTTATTTATGAAGTATTCATTCAATGTATCAATAAAGTACATTTCATCCTTATCGGGTAGGGAACTTAAAAGAGTCTGTTGTTGAAAGTCACATAATAATCCCAATGCATTTCGAGTCTAACGACTCTTCATCAGGGACCAATGATCCTAAAAATGAACGAATGAGTTATAATCATTATCAAGACACAAGACCAAGCGTTGCAAATAATATGTTAGTGAGACTTCATGTTGTGAAACAAAGTGTGACCAGATTTAATGTGCAGCCACGGAATAGAGAAGAACATGTGGGGAAATATGGTGAAATCATGATGTTAGTGAATAAGATATGTAGAAAAGAGCGTGCGATTCATATCACAGGAGAGAAAGCAAACCAGTGCATCGGTGATTAAGAGCCGTGCTCACGTGGAATCTTGAGTGTGCATACGAGCATGTGAGACTAAATGCACAAAGTGAATCATAAAGGATCGTATCGCGGTGAGCAAATACTGCCGTGGTTTATACTCCAGGTGAAATCATGGGCATGAATATCGCGTAAAAAACTTTGAAAGACAAGTCAAGATAGTACGAAAAACCAACTTAGGGGAGGGTGAAAACAAGCCAGTGATACGGTAAATAGGAACCGTACATGCTACAGATTACATCAATATATCGGGAGTATCAAAACCATTGCGGTGTAAATATCTCTAGAGGTAAAGAGGTTAAAACGAGTAAAGGACATGTTGGCGGAAACATTAGAAAGTTCAAAGAGGTTGGGAAAAAATGGGAATGCGAGTGTACCGCTTACCTGAGGTTGATCGATCTCCTGTTAAACCGCGGAGTAGGGAAGTGGCAAGATGTTGAACTAGCGGGTATTTGAATACGTCATGAGAGGTTCAACACAAAAATAGGACTAACGAAAAAACGTCATGAGACGCACCATATTGAAGGGGTGCTACTCGAGGAATGTAAAAAATGGCAAAAAGAACGGGATGGAATGGATGTATTAACGCAGAATTTTAAGGAAATAGATATCTGGGAAAGAGTAGAGAAATATAAACTGTAAAATTCTGATAGAGGGAAATGGCGAGAAGCGCGCTCTTATATGGGAGTATAAAAACCGAGAGAATAAGCGTGTTGACTGAGACGGAAGGTGAGGCGAACAAGCATAACTGCGGGAGTTCCTCCTTTGCCATGTTCAAAACGTATAAAGCCTGATGAGAGTAAGTGTAAAGGGGTGTGAACATCGGGTCTGATATAAGCCAACGTGGGTACCATGGTTGAAAATGAGAAACACACCACATGGGTGTAAACGAGGAAGTGAAGGAAAGATATATCAAAGATAATATCATAAACAGTACAGTACAGTAAAGAGATACATAGATTACAGAAAACAACTGTATTCCAATCGGTCATTGAGCCCATTAGGGTGACAGAAATCAAGTCTTTTTATCCAGATAAGTTCTTTTTGTAGCAGTCTTTTGGTGTTAACAGTGCCCTGTATTATGTTCATGACTTCTAATACCAGAATTCTCAGTTGGCTAATGTTGTGCCTCTCTTTGTTAAAGTGCGCTGCAACAAGTGATTTCTCAGATTTGGTTCTGATGTTGCTCTTATGTTCAGTTAACCTCACTTTGATCTTATGCTCAGTCTTTCCCACGTATGGTAATCCACAAGGACATTTGTGTAAGTAGATCAGGTTTTTGGAATCACATGTAGCAGTAGTGTATAGTCGAATCGGTGTTCCTTTAGTGGGATGTAGAATGCGTGTGCCTTTGATGATGTTATTACAGTGACCGCAGTTCATGCAAGGGATTGTTCCTCTGTAGGTGGTGATAGTGGGTTTGGAGGGCTGAGATAGGAGTTCTTTCAAGTTTTTTGTGCGTTGGTATGCAAATAGTGGTTGAAAATTAAAGATCCCGTTGAAGTCACTTTCATTGCGAATCATAGGCCAGCATTTCAACATCACTCTTTTGATTTGTTGGCTTTTTGTGGAGTATTTGGATACGAATACCGGTCTATTGGTTATGTCCGATTTTTGCAAATTGTTAAGTAGTTGTGATCGTTCAAAAGATTGTGCTCTCTCGATGGCATTAGAAATGACGGTGGTAGGATATTTTCTTTCTTTGAATTTGGAGATTAATTGTTCTTTGTTTTTTTCGAAAATGTCTGTGTTGGATGAGATACGTTTAATCCTTAGAATTTGAGAATAAGGTAAATGTCTTTTCAATGAAGTCTGATGGCAACTGTCAAAATGGAGGGTGTTGTTTCTGTCGGTATCTTTCTTGTAAAGGTCTGTCATCAATTTTTTGCCTTGTCGAATGACCAATACATCCAGAAACGGTATTTGGTGGGAATTGATGTTGTAGGTGAATTGGATTCGATCGTCGATGGTATTAAAGAATGTCAAAAATCGATGTAGATCATAGGTATCTCCTCGCCATATCAAAAAGATGTCATATATATATCTCCAAAACTGTAAGATCTTATCGCGCCACTCGGGATTAAATAGAATGTAATCACGTTCTAATTTGTGCATGTAAAGATTGGCATAGCATGGAGCTGCACAATTGCCCATAGAAGTACCAGATAGTTGTTGAAAAAATTTGTTGTTCCATCTGAAGTAACTGTGGTGTAAAGTGAATTGTAGCAATTCCAATATAAACACTTTGAGATGTAATTCAAGAGGTTGCTCGATGAGGAAAAATTCCACTGCTTCAATGCCATGTAAATGCGGAATTGATGTGTATAATGCACATACGTCAATAGTGCATAAGATGATGGGATCTTCATCATTGAATTCAATGGTGTTGATTTTATTGAGGAAATCAGTGGTATCACGTATGTATGTTGACATCTTTTGAACAATGGGTTGTCAATATTTATCGATGTATTTACCCGTGGGCTCATGGATCTTATTAATGGTTGATACGATCGGTCAAAATGGTGGATTTTGCAAATGTTTATGAACTTTGGGTAACATATACAACGTAGGGCTGCCTGGATTTCTTAGTAGGAGATACTTCTTATCTTTATCGGTGATGGCACCCGAAGATCTAGCTGATTCAACTATAGTGGTGAGAATTTTTTTGAAATCGTCGGTGGGATCTTGAGAAAGTTTCATATAGGTAGATTGATCTGATACATGTTCAGAGACTTTATGGTAGTAAAAAGAAGTGTCCATGACCACAAGGGCCCCTCCTTTTTCAGCTTTGCAAAACGTAATATCTTTATTGTTTGCAAGACTAGTTATGATCTGTCTGTCTTTGATTGTCAAGTTGGAAATTTTCTGGTTGGACTTCTGATGGATAGATTTAAGTTCCTTTAGTACAATGGTTTCATATGAATCCAGAATGTTATGGCTGAAGGGAGCCATGAATGTGCTGGGATGTTTTAAACCAGTGGTGGTATCCTGGGAAACTGGAGGTTGTTGAGGAACAATGTTATTGAAAAAATGTTTCAAACGTACATTTTGCATAAATTTGAATACAGCAATTTCTGTGTCCAATTCATTGGAATGATAAGTTGGTATGAAGGATGTACCTTTTTGTAGCAAGTTTATTTGTTGTTTTGATAGTGTGGTATGGGAGATGTTAATAATTAACGATGGCTCCTGGTTGATTTCACCACTGGTTGTTCCTTTGTTCTTGCACTTTCTCCTCCTGGTTCTACAGGGAGATCTTGACCTGTCCCTAAAAAAGGTTGTCCAGTTTGAGAGCTTGTAGTGGGAGTTTCTTTGGGATCTCTTTGTGTTTGAGCATCTTTATTGGGGTGGTACTTTTCCGTCCTAGGTCTATCCGTGGATTCAGTGGATGTAGAACTTTCTCCATCTGTTGGTAAAATAACGTTGTTGTCTGCGTTGTGCATAGATTTCAGCCCAATTGTACACCTCTCCGAGCTTGTAGTCAATGGTATCTCGTTTGTATTTCCTAATCTTCCTCTCATTGAGCTCTTTTTTTTCCCGTAGATTGCCTCACTTTGCTTCTACTGTATTTGTCACGTACCAAGCCGGGTTGGAATTATCACCGGCTTTGGGGTAAGATTATCTTCTTAGACTCTGCGCCACAGTAGATCACGTCTGTTTATTTTGTGACCTCTTTTTCCCATACTCTTATTGTATTTTGACTATCTCTTTCTATTTTCTATTCCTTTTTTTCAATCGTTTATCACGTCCACGCTACTAACTTCAGGTACCTTCATTTCCGTTTTACAGTCTTCACTCTCTGTTTTTATCCCTTCCTCCTCTTCCCCCCGCCCTTTATTTCTGGTTTGTCATCGACCCTCCTTGTTCTCGCACTCTCTTTTTCTCTATTTTTTCTCACACTTGCATGATCATTTCTCTGATCAACACCTTAATATTTGAGCTATTGTGATTATTCTTTTTAAACAGAGCACGGAGTTACTGATATCTCACTTCCACTTCTCTCTTCTTAGCATGATATATCTTCAATTTTTTCAAACCCAATTCATTCACATGGTCGATTTGATTCATCACTTGATCGATTTGATGATAAGTACTTACTTTCTTGAATGTCTCAACCTTACACTCTACCTTTGGTTGATTCGGTTTATCACTGGACTTTTATGATGACGTTCACTTATTTTTCTGAACGTTTCAACCCTACACACCACCCTCATGATGACATTCTCTTTTTGGGTTTCCACAAGTGTTTGTGATACCACGCTGCAGGTAACAGAGAGGGTTGTTCTCTCTGGTTACTGTGACTCCATAAAATGTTTTTGTATTCATATCAAACATTTGTATCATTCCCAGCCCTGAAGAGTTGTGGGATTACTTTCCCCGACGAAACACGTGTCGGCTGGTTGCGTTTCCAAAAGGAATAAAGAACATCTATCACCACTGAAGATTTTAGTTTATCTTGTTTTCGCCACCACAGTATCTACATGTTTCAATATATATGTGTGCACAGGATTATTTTGTGCTGTTTTTGTTGTAGGGTTTAGTCCTACACACATTAAGGGGTTATAAGGGTCTCCCCTTCCTGTTTAACACCATATTTACTTATCCAGCTACACACCTTATACGCACACTTGCTGAGCGCCACTACTTCCTACATACTCAATACCCTTTTCGCGATTTTGTTCAATCATTTCTAAGTAGCCTACTCTGTTGACTTTCAATTGTAGCATATCATACATTCTTTTGGTTTGTTAGCTAACTTTAGTGGCAATTTGGATAACAAATTGTTCCTTTCTTAGTTTTTGGTACTTTTACTTTATTTGTAGGTTGGGTTCTGTCTAATGTGGATTGAAAGGCATTGTGCCATTCTTCCACTGCATTGTTTATTTTGGCTTCCTGTGCCAAGGTGCCGTCATAGATATTCCACCATGGTATGTGAAATTTGGGTTGGCATTTGTGTCCGGAGCAAAGCAGTCTGCCAACCCAAGTGTCTCCGTTTTGTTGGCAGAAAGGGCTTTCTATTAGTAGATTGTATTAGCTGCCTACCTTTGTGAAAGGGACATTAGGCATGATTTAGATGTTGGTGGACGGGTCCTGACGCCTCTTTTTCTATGGTTTCACTGCCCGCCTACTTGACAGTTTGCCTGCTTGATTTAGATGTACGTGGGCTTATGGCCAAAGGACTGCTGGAGTCCGATCGACTCCGCCAGGAATGTAGGACCGCCTCTACGGTTTCAGAGACAGTAGTGGCTGTCAGCTGGAGTGCATCCAGGATTCCCACTGAGCTGATTATGATGTGCCTTTCCGTCAAGACAATCGTGGAAGGAAGACCTCCTACTTTGAGTTGGCGGAATTGAAGGACAAAAAGGTAAAAATGCACCTTTTTTCCAGTTTCTGACTTCCATTTCCATCTTCAACCCCATTGTCCAGGTCCTTTCGTCACTTCAATGACATGAACACAACGCCAATCCACTCCTTTGTCGCTGAAATCGAAGGTACTTTTTTTACACTTGCCGAACTATCAATGAATGGAGTGTGTATGTTATTCGTGTGGCATGCAATGTGTAACAAAAAAGGCCATTACACATTACCAACATATGTTTACTGTGGAAAACACAACATATATATTCATATATAAAAAAGTTGCTTACCTGTCTCTGCACCACCAGGGAGGGAACCACACAGTCAACAATCTACCGGCTGTTTGTAGAATATAGTGCACATTTTTGGGGTGTCTACATATACTTTGATTGAAATGATAGTAACTGCTTTGTATGGCTGTGTGAGGGTACATTTTTAGAATGGTTTGAATCATGGCTTGCTCAAAGTCTATGATTTTTTTGGGGGGTAGTAATTATTTGTTTTGTGTTTGATATGGTTTAGTAGCTCATAGTAAGTGCTGCTTTCTTATTTGACAGTAGAGCATATATAAAAGGGATATGTGGTTTCATATTCACCATGTATGGTGTATATCTGAGTGAATGGTTTGGGACACATTTTGAAGGACCCATCCATCTTCCAATTGTCACATTGTCTCAGTTCTAGTAAGTTATCTGCTGTAGAGAATATTAGGGATTTGTTTTCGTATTTAGGTTGTCATATTAAAGGAAAGGTTTTTCATTATATGTCAATTTTAAGTGTTCAGGTATATGTATATCTTGGCATCTTTTAGGGGCAGGTGATGTATTGCTGATGGCTCTTTTAGTTTATGCAATGATACGGTTTAAAATGGGGATAGGTGGTAGTTGGCCTGTTATTTGTTTGGAGACTTGAATGATTTTGCTTGCGGGTTCCTGGGAGCTAGTGCTTGCCTCTATTATACCTTGCAATACCTCTCTTACTCCTATTTCAATCACATTTGGGGTCTGGTTGTGCTCTCTTACCTGAATTACAATATCATCTTTTGTAGTTGCCCTCCCATTGCCTGCATTACAAAAATATTTGGTACATTTCTAGTTTATAGTTTCTATTGATGCAGTTTCTTAGCTCCATGTAGCTCATGTGATTAAGGGCCTTATTTTGAGTTTGCCAATCCGATGGACCGCCAAACCCATGATGGCGGTGCGGCTACAGCCGCACCAGTTGTCCGACTGCCCTAAAACAAATTGAGTGGTCAGACCACCTTGGGACCGCTGCTGCTGCCAGGGATCGACGATCCCTGGTGGTCTTGCAGCGGTCTGAGGCCCCTAATATGCTGGTGGTGCCGTTGCGGCACTGCCAAGCATATTAGAGTTTTTTCACCATCACAGTTGTGCCTCTGTGCCAGGGGACGCATGCAGCGGGGCACATGGTGTGCCCCTTGTCCACATGCACCCCCAGTTCTTGCAGGGCATGGAATTGACAGTTCATGCCCTGAAGGAATGTTCAGTGGTGTTCCCACTCTCACCAGCCTTCTCCGATAGGCAGTTCCAAGCAATCAAAGTTGGACACCATGAGATGGGTCTGAGCATGGAGAGTGTACGTGAATGTGTTGCAAAATAGTTACCCTCTGAAAAGAAGAGGGACACTGAACATCTGGCCACACAACTCCAGTGGTGGCTTGTATTATTCACATTATCATTTTCACTTTATTCACCATTGCAGAGTGACTGGATACTTAGGTCCAGATGTATGAAAGACCAAAATAGCGATTCCTAAATAGCGATTTTTACCGAATCGCTATTTACGAATCGTAAACCGCAATGTAGGAAAAACATCGCTATTAATTAGCGTGTGCCTAAAATTCGCTATTTCGAATACCGAAGCAAATAACGATTCGGTATTTGCGAAATCGTAATTTAAGAAAATCGCTAATTAGTGAATCTGCCAACCAGGTGCATTCTGATGACATCACATACAGGAAGTGACCCCACCCATGCTGTTTCTGAGTGCCTGAGGCTGTGGGAGAGGCAGAGAGCAGGAGCACACATCCAGGAGCTGCACAGGAATGCTCAGGCAGACACCAACTGGCAGGATGGACACACAGGAGAAGGAAAAGGAGCCTGCAGTAAGGGAAAGAAAGAATAGAGAATAGAGACCAGGCATCCAGACGCATGGGGAAACAACGTCTGTTCACCCATCTGGACACATATAGCAAGGCGGTCAACCGCCTGTCAAATGCCACTTCCATGTTGTCACGCTGCACAGTGACCATGCAGGTCGAAATGGCACACTGCAGCCAGGATGTGGCCAAATGGTTGGTGCAGGTGACAAATGCAGTAGACCAGCTGCAGACAGCTACCATAGGTGGCACAGGTCTACTGTGCTCAGGAGACAGTGAGGAGCTCTCCAACCAAAGCAGCATCACCCCACCAATTGCCGAACCCAGAGGGCGTAGTGTGAGGCAGGGAACATCATCGGATGCCTCAAGGGAGAGCAGTCAGCACCCTGAGCGTGCAACAGCAGGACATGCACGCAAAAAATGAACTGCCACCACAGCACAATGCCAATGTGTGAAGTAACCCATGGCATATGCACTTTTGTTTACCCTTACACTGTGGACATGACGTGCAACAGATTGTGCCACACATAAAGTGTGTTTTTAGGCTGTGTGACTGATATTTCCCTGAAGCTAAAGGAACAATAAAACACAATCCTTTTCATATCATTATTTGCACTGTGCAATCATTACGCACCTAAAAATAGATGTGTGTTATCTCATCACGTCTCTGTCATCCCGCAGCTGCCCCTACACCACCTGCTGGTCTACAACGTGGGCCTGGTACCTCATCCTCATCTGATTCTGTATCTGTCAGTTCCACTGGTATGCCTTTTCTAGTAGCAATGTTGTGCAGCATGGCACAAGTAGCCACAATCTTACAGCAGGTCTCGGGGCTATATTGTAGTGCTCCTCCACTTTTATACAGGCATCGGGACCTGCTCTTCAGAATACTAACTGTCCGCTCAATTACACAGTGCATTGACTTGTGTGCGCGATTGTCTCTTTGCTCTCTTGGTTTAGCTGGCTTGAGGTATGGTAAAAGGATTAATTCGTGGACTGCATATGCACTGTCACCTGGAGGATGAAAGACATATCACTGTACTCCCACTTCAGCCGTTAACTATATGTAAGAGCGCTTGACATGCATTTACCTAGCAGGTATCCCTCACCAAATTCACCTAGCAGGTAGCCTCTGTACCACTGCACCCAGGAATGCATGGAAGAAGCGGGATAGGCAATTCTGGGAGACACCTCCTGCTTCGCTATCACACCCTGGAAGCTTCCGAATGCCAGTAAGTGCAGTGAACAGAGGACCTGCACATGTGGTGGTATGGTTTGAGTCCTGCAGGTTGGGTGTTAGCATAGGATGTAGCTTAGCAGTCAAGTCCAGTATGGTAGCTGAGTTCCGCCTATACTTCTCGTGTATCTCTTCCTCTGTCTGCAGGGACAGAGGGATGTACACTCTGAAGAACCGTTCCTGTCGCCTCCTTCTCTGTGCTTCTGCTTGAATACGCATCCTCCTAGCTATCACACACAGCGCTGCCATAGTGGAAAGGCCTGTAGCATCGTGAGCCTGTTTACATGGATTGCCACCTGCTCAGAGTTGGTGGTAATAATCATGTGCAAAATTGCGAATTTCGCAAGTAGCAAATTTTTGATACATAGTTTTGCAATTTCGCAATTTGCGACATCGCTTTTTGCGATTATCGCAAATAGCGTGTCGGCATTTGCGTAGTAAAACCAAAGGAAATGATGGACGGAGTGTTGAACATTGCAAGCACTCACCCCCAGTCAACTGATCTGGGTTTAATCCATCACCGTTCTTTAGCCCACTCTGCCACCCCAGTTCAGACATGGCCATATGCAAATCAGTCTGACCCTGTGCCTCGTGGGAACAGTCCAGCCCGAACTGCCAAGCCATGTCTTCCCTGGACCGGAAACAAGCTTCCTAGGACCGGTTTCTGGCATTTCAGCCGTCTTCATCCAGGCTTGCTTGAATCCAGTGGCAAAGTGAGCAAGGGACTCACGTCTGAGCAAACCCTGCCAACTTATGGCGAACAAAGCAAAACCAAAGGAAATGATGGACGGAGTGTTGAACATTGCAAGCACTCACCCCCAGTCAACTGATCTGGGTTTAATCCATCACCGTTCTTTAGCCCACTCTGCCACCCCAGTTCAGACATGACCATATGCAAATCAGTCTGACCCTGTGCCTCGTGGGAACAGTCCAGCCCGAACTGCCAAGCCATGTCTTCCCTGGACCGGAAACAAGCTTCCTAGGACCGGTTTCTGGCATTTCAGCCGTCTTCAGCCAGGCTTGCTTGAATCTAGTGGCAAAGTGAGCAAGGGACTCACGTCTGAGCATACCCTGCCAACTTATGGCGAACAAAGCAAAACCAAAGGAAATGATGGACGGAGTGTTGAACATTGCAAGCACTCACCCCCAGTCAACTGATCTGGGTTTAATCCATCACCGTTCTTTAGCCCACTCTGCCACCCCAGTTCAGACATGGCCATATGCAAATCAGTCTGACCCTGTGCCTCGTGGGAACAGTCCAGCCCGAACTGCCAAGCCATGGGTGGCAGAGTGGGCTAAAGAACGGTGATGGATTAAACCCAGATCAGTTGACTGGGGGTGAGTGCTTGCAATGTTCAACACTCCGTCCATCATTTCCTTTGGTTTTGCTTTGTTCGCCATAAGTTGGCAGGGTATGCTCAGACGTGAGTCCCTTGCTCACTTTGCCACTGGATTCAAGCAAGCCTGGCTGAAGATGGCTGAAATGCCAGAAACCGGTCCTAGGAAGCTTGTTTCCGGTCCAGGGAAGACGTGGCTTGGCAGTTCGGGCTGGACTGTTCCCATGAGGCACAGGGTCAGACTGATTTGCATATGGCCATGTCTGAACTGGGGTGGCAGAGTGGGCTAAAGAACGGTGATGGATTAAACCCAGATCAGTTGACTGGGGGTGAGTGCTTGCAATGTTCAACACTCTGTCCATCATTTCCTTTGGTTTTGCTTTGTTCGCCATAAGTTGGCAGGGTATGCTCAGACGTGAGTCCCTTGCTCACTTTGCCACTGGATTCAAGCAAGCCTGGCTGAAGACGGCTGAAATGCCAGAAACCGGTCCTAGGAAGCTTGTTTCTGGTCCAGGGAAGACGTGACTTGGCAGTTCGGGCTGGACTGTTCCCATGAGGCACAGGGTCAGACTGATTTGCATATGGCCATGTCTGAACTGGGGTGGCAGAGTGGGCTAAAGAACGGTGATGGATTAAACCCAGATCAGTTGACTGGGGGTGAGTGCTTGCAATGTTCAACACTCCTTCCATCATTTCGTTTGGTTTTGCTTTGTTCGCCATAAGTTGGCAGGGTATGCTCAGACGTGAGTCCCTTGCTCACTTTGCCACTGGATTCAAGCAAGCCTGGCTGAAGATGGCTGAAATGCCAGAAACCGGTCCTAGGAAGCTTGTTTCTGGTCCAGGGAAGACGTGGCTTGGCAGTTCGGGCTGGACTGTTCCCATGAGGCACAGGGTCAGACTGATTTGCATATGGCCATGTCTGAACTGGGGTGGCAGAGTGGGCTAAAGAACGGTGATGGATTAAACCCAGATCAGTTGACTGGGGGTGAGTGCTTGCAATGTTCAACACTCCGTCCATCATTTCCTTTGGTTTTGCTTTGTTCGCCATAAGTTGGCAGGGTATGCTCAGACGTGAGTCCCTTGCTCACTTTGCCACTGGATTCAAGCAAGCCTGGCTGAAGACGGCTGAAATGCCAGAAACCGGTCCTAAGAAGCTTGTTTCCGGTCCAGGGAAGACGTGGCTTGGCAGTTCGGGCTGGACTGTTCCCATGAGGCACAGGGTCAGACTGATTTGCATATGGCCATGTCTGAACTGGGGTGGCAGAGTGGGCTAAAGAACGGTGATGGATTAAACCCAGATCAGTTGACTGGGGGTGAGTGCTTGCAATGTTCAACACTCTGTCCATCATTTCCTTTGGTTTTGCTTTGTTCGCCATAAGTTGGCAGGGTATGCTCAGACGTGAGTCCCTTGCTCACTTTGCCACTGGATTCAAGCAAGCCTGGCTGAAGACGGCTGAAATGCCAGAAACCGGTCCTAGGAAGCTTGTTTCCGGTCCAGGGAAGACGTGGCTTGGCAGTTCGGGCTGGACTGTTCCCATGAGGCACAGGGTCAGACTGATTTGCATATGGCCATGTCTGAACTGGGGTGGCAGAGTGGGCTAAAGAACGGTGACGGATTAAACCCAGATCAGTTGACTGGGGGTGAGTGCTTGCAATGTTCAACACTCCGTCCATCATTTCCTTTGGTTTGGCATTTGCGTAGTCACAAAAAAAACGAAAATTGTGGAACTCGCAAAATAGGTATTCACAGTTTTTTGCGAATCCCTATTTTGCACTGCGAGACTCTGTCATACATAGGGGGGAGCTATTGTGCAATCGTAAACATTGTTTTGTAGCGATTCGCAGTGTTTGTGACCTCAAAATAGCTTGATACATATGCCCCTACATCTTTTTGCCCTCTCTAAACTCTTTCTATGTCTTTCTTCATGAATAATTTATAATTTGTGTCATGAAATGTCAAAGGTCTTTGTAACCCGGTCAAAAATCAAAGGGTTCTATCTCATTTATCAAAATTGAACTGTCAATTTGCTTTATTACAAGAAACTCACCACAAAGAGCAAGACATAAATTCTATTAAAAGACAATGCGGCTCATTAACATGTCGGGCGGATTGCCACCACCCGCATGGCGGTGGCAATCCGCCTGACATTTGTGCCCGCACGCATGCCAATTCCACCCCGCCATATTACTATGGCGGGGGGGACCCCGGCGGACGGAAAGACCGTCGGCCGGTTTTCAGCCAGTAGGCAATCCGCCCAATTGCCTACTGGGCGGAAAAGCTGTTAATATGGTGTCGGTGTCTGGTAGACACTGCCATCCATATTAGTATGCAGGCGGGGACATGCCTTTTACGTGGCGGCAACGCCGCCACATAAAGGCATGGGGTCTTCGACTTTGGGGCCTGTAGCGGGCCCCCAGAGATTCTGGGGGGTAGAGGGTGCACATGGGGGGTACCTATGGTACTTCCCTGCATTTCAATGTACAACGTGGCAGGCACTGTGCGGTGCCTGTCACGTTGTGCGTTGAAAGGCACAACGTGCTTTTGTGGTATTGCGGCGGGCCGTGCGCAATGTTACAAATGCGGGATGCACCCGCCAGTGTGGCACGCGCATCCTAATTGTAGGTGCGGGACCGCCGCAAGCATTTGCCTGCCTGCCATATTAATGACCCCCAATGGGTGGGGAATGTTTTTAGCTCCCCTGCTGTAGATAACAAAAATGGTGTTGTTATATTGTTCCATAAGTCATTAAATATTCAAGTGTTAAACAAATTTTGTGATGATACTGGAAGATGGCTCTTGTGAGATAAATAACACACAATTTTCGATTTGTAATGTATATGGTCCACATGGAGTAGATCTATTATTTTGGAATGATTTTTTATCTATGTTATCTTCTCATGCATCAGAAAATCTTATAGTTGGAGGAGATTGCAATCAACTTATTGACCCCTTCTTAGACCGTAGATCTCAGACCAAATTTATTTCCACTAAAATGCACAAAGCCTTTCAGAAAGCCATATCCGCTAGAGGGTTGTTTGATGTTTGGAGGTCATCACACTCCGACATTTTGGAATTCACTTTCTTTTCTCCCGTTCACAATTTCCATTCCAGAATAGATTATGTATATTTTTACCCAGCATATACTTCAGTCCTTAACACATGCGGAAATATGTTCAATTCTCATTTCAGACCATGCACCTACTATTGTAGACCTTGATTATCCCAGCCCCATATTTCCCACTCGTAGATGGAAATTCAACAAGAGCCCTCTAACGGACCAACAATTCACAGAACAATCCACAGTTTCTCACAAGAATTTTTCATAAATATTCTTCCCTTAGAGACACAAATGAGCACTGTCTGGGATGATTTTAAAACAACCACAAGAGGCCTTACAATAGATTTTGCAGCTAAAAAAAAGAAAAGAGCTCTCAGGGATTCTGTACAACTGTTAGAACAGATTAAGATTTTAGATGAATATTTCTCTTCTAATGGAGGTGACACGTTATCTAAACTCATTAAGTCCAAGTTGCAATATAACAAAAACCCCTGGGATAATGCATGTGATACCTTAGTCTGTTTCAATGCAAACATTTATGGAGGTCGGAACAAAGCTGGAAAATCTCTGTCAAATTACCTTAAAATTAAAAAACAGAAATCTAAGATTGTTATCTTAACAGATTCTAGGGGGGTTTAAAGTTTTGGAAGGCTTTTCGAATTATTATACCAATCTATATACCCCTGAATCATCTCCTTCTACTGAACAAATAGATACTTTTTTCAATCAATCCCTAAGAACCCTGACAACAATGTAGATTTATTTTCTCTCGATTCTCCTCTGTCTGAGCAAGAACTATTAAGTGCCATCAATCAACTCCCAAAAGATAAAACCCCTTGGCCTGATGGCTTCACAGTGCACTTTTATTCACATTTTAGACAGTTTTTAATCCCCAAGTTATTACTTGTTGTTAACCATTTTTCATACTCAGGATGGACACAAGGCACTTTCACGCAGGCAATGCTCTGCTTACTCCCTTAAAAAGATAAAGATCTCACTAAGGGCCTCATGTAGGTAGCCAAATACCGGTCGGTAACGGCCGATTTTCGGTAAATATGCCGTTACCGACCGGTATTCAGACAAGTGAGATGTAGGAGTCCAAAAACCACTTTTCGGTAAATATGAGGCGGTAAATACCGATTCATAGTTACCGAATTCTAAAATACCGATTCATATTTACCGAATGCATAATTAACGAATCGGTAAATATGAAGTGGTAAATATGAAGTGGTAAAAATTTAAAATGACATGTAGGAGCAGTCGGTAATTAAGAAATCCAGGAAAATCGGTAAATAAGAGTCGGTAATTAACACGGATTGAAAGCAGGTGGTAACCATCAACAATGCACATAAGCAATCCCAAAATGCAACAGCGTGGACAACATGGCCGCCATGTACGTCATTGCAAGGCGCCTACGTCTACAGGCAGCAGGACTGAGGGTGTGGCGACGGGAGGAACAAATCTACAGACAGCGCATCACACTATTACAGCTGACTGATGCAGAGATACATGAGAGGTACAGGCTACACCCCGAAACCATCATGGACCTGATAAGGGACCTGCACCCACTCCTGGACCAGCCAACAAGAAGGGCGCACGCCATACCACCACATGTGCAGGTGCTCTGCAGCCTACATCTACTGGCATCCGGCAGTTATCAGGTGGTGATAGCTGCGGTGGGTGGTGTATCCCAGAGTTGCCTGTCCCGTTTCTTCAGGAAGTTCCTGGATGCCATGATGCAGAGAATACACCACTACATAAGCTTCCCAAACACACAGGCTGCACTGCAGAAAACAAAAACAGACTTTTATCACATGGCACAGTTCCCCCATGTCATCGGCTGTATTGATGGTACACACATCCCAATCTGTCCACCAGCTGACACAGAGCACATCTACAGGAACAGGAAGTCCACCCACTCCATCAATGTGCAGGTGATCTGTGATGCAGGGAACATCATCACAGATATTGTTGCAAAGTTTCCTGGGAGCACCCACGACTCTTACATCTTCCAGAATAGTGGGATCTACACACGACTGAGTGCCGGAGAATTCGGAGAGGGATACCTGCTGGGTAAGTAACAGTGACGCCCCTTGAAACCTGCAAATCAGAGTGTATAGAGGCATGTAACTGATGGTTCCCTTTTACTCATCCAGGCGACAGTGCATATGCATGCCGTTCATTCATCCTCACTCCCTACCTACACCCAGCAACCCAGAGTGAGAGACGATACAACGTGGCCCACAAAACAACACGCAATGTGGTGGAGCGCACGTTTGGACTACTGAAGAGCAGGTTCCGCTGCCTCCACAAGAGCGGAGGCGCACGCCAGTACAAACCCATCACCTGCTGCAAGATTATTGCCACTTGTGCAATGCTGCACAACCTTGCCACGAAAAAAGGTACAGATGTGGAACTAACATATTTTGAGGACAACGAGGATGAGTCAGGCCAGCCAGAGGGCAGCGCAGCTAGAGTGCCAACTGCAATCGATGGGAGAGAGAGACGGGCAGAGATCACATGCAACTATTTCTGAGTAAGTGAGGGGACACAGCGAGTTGTGAGAAGTCATGACGTAGTTTAATGTGGCACCACGCCATGAACACATGAACAGGCCAATCTGGCAATATAGCATCTATACAAGGAGTATGTCCAGGGTTACGTCACCCAATGGGAAGTGGCTAAGCAGGGCCACATCAATGTTTGCGCATACGCGCTGCAGTGGTGGATTGCACGGCCTGTGCATCCTCACTAGAGCCAACCCCAAGCCGCCTGCTGCTCCTGCGTGCTTCGGGGACGGGGGGTGTGATGCTGCTGCTGGTGTCGATGCTCTCCGCAGCATCCCCTGCAGCAGTTGTCGACGCCTGACTAGTCAATAGCACCCCTAGTGCACTTGTCACCTGCACCATCCCCCGAGACAGGTCGCTGCAGCACTGTGTTAGGCCCTCCTGCATCGTCACAGAGCGCCGGCAAAGTAGGGAAGTCGCAGTTGCCAGACGGTTGAGTGCCCTGCTGGTAGTGTCCCTTCTCTGGCGTTCCCGGCGCCGTGCTTCGATGTCAGCATCTAATTTGCTGCACAACTGCTGGATTGACTGGGACATGTCCCGAATGCCCGCAGCCATGCCGCCAATGTTTGTGTCCATGTTGACTAAGCTTGTCTTCATCACCCGCATGTGCCTCTGGACTGACATAACTGCCTTTGATTGCAGGCGCTGTTGCTTCAACATTTGGCCCTCGAGCCCCAAGAAGACACCATGGCCGTCAGTGGGTGCTGGTGGACTCTGGACACGCGACCTGCGGCGCCCTCTTGCTCCCGTCTGTGCTGCCTGTGAGGTGTGGGGCACAGTGGGATGGCTCCCTTCCTGGTGCCCGGTGCGGTCTTCTGGGCCCATGCTGTCGTCTGACGAGGTGTCAAAGGCTCGTAGCCTGGCTGCTGGACGCCTCCTCATTCTCACACCTGCAAGCGGAGATGTGGCCGGTGATTCGAACATGAGTGGCGATGCTGGCTGTGGTTGTGGTGATGCTGGCTCTCGGTGAGGTGATGCTGGCTCTGTGTGCGGCGAGGCTGGCTGTGTTGGTGGTTCGGCTGCCAGTGGGCCTGCTCCCTGGTCTGAACTCGTGCTGGCTAGAGGTGATTTTTGTAGCCGGTGTGCCGTCTCCCCTGCAGCATGCCCTGTACTGCATGATGTCACATCTGTGGACAGAAAAACAACATTGGCTCAGTGTCCCCGAAGGGCTGCATTGCAAGCGTCACAATAAATCATTTCACATTCCAATCTGTCCTCTGTCTCCTTGTGCCTCGAGTGCGTGACATGCCTTGTTGCCCTGTGACATTTCCGTCATGGTTAGTGTTGCCCTGACTACATCTCCCGGAATGCATTGCCTGTCTGCACTGACACGTGTGGACTGCAGTGTGATTCTCGTTTCACAATGGGGGATGTGGGATAGGGGTAGGGGAGGCTACATTGCTGTGCTTTCGTCTTACCTTGGTGTGTTGCGGCTCTGGCAGAGCTGTCGGCGTCCCCAAGACCCACGACGCTCTCTTGCTCGATTGTGGCCGCCACCAGCTCCTCCAGTTCGGTGAGGGCAGGTGCCCTGTTGGTTCCACCTCCGGTCTGGCTGGCCTCCTTCTGGATGTCGCCCATCTTCCTCTTGGTCACAATCCTCAGGTCATACCAGCGCTTTTTGAGGACCTCAATGTCCCTGTGGGTCACTCCCACAGCATTGACCTGCGCCTGGATGGCCAGCCATATGTTGCGCTTTTCGGCCTCAGGCACTTGCAGGGATTGCCTCCCAAACAGCTTCTGGTGCTGCTTCACCACCTCCTCCACCAGCACCTGGAGTTCCTTGGGGCTGAATTTGAGCTTCCTCCTCCTTTCCCCTCCGTCTTTCTGTGTTCTCTGGCTGGACATGCTGTTCGTTTCCCGCTCGCACATGCAACTGCTCCCTGCCTCTCCTCTGCACTCCAAGCCTCTCCAGGGTCGGCTAATTATGTACACCTGCCTGGGTGTGGCCACGTCGGCTAATTGTGTACACCTGCCTGGGTGTGGGCAGTTCCTGGTTGGGTGGGCTGTCGTTGCACAGGATTAGCTGTTTCGTCAAGTCATGTGATGTTATTTACCGAATCCGTACATACCGATTCGGTATTTTCCGATTCGGTAGATACCACCTCGGTATTTTCCGAATCGGTAGATACCACCTCGGTATTTTCCGATTCGGTAATTATCACCTCGGTATTTACCGAATCGGTGAATTCCGATTCGTATTTACCGAATGTTACCGAATCGGTAACTGTTACCGAATTTTTACCTACATATAACTTACCGATTCTAATTTACCGATTCGGTACGGCTCGGTATTTAAGAACCGGTAAAATTTATTTACCTACATGAGGCCCTAAATGTAGTAATTATAGGCCTATCTCATTGATTAACACGGATTGTAAGATTTTTACCAAAATACTGGCTCTCTGTATTAATTCTGTTTTTCCTGATTTAGTTGATATGCATCAGTCTGGTTTCGTGAAGGGAACATCTATTTCAGATAGCTCTAGAACTTTCCTTAACATCATTCACTTAGACTCTAAACTCAATTCAACCCTAGCTGCCATAATGATTGACACCGAGAAGGCTTTCGATCAAGTACATTGGGAATTAATGTTTGGCGCACTGAAATGGCATGGATTTAGTCCTCATTTTATCCAATACGTTAAGCTATTATACTCTGACCCCTCTACCTCTATTTGGGTCAATGGCAAACAATCCCACTACTTCCCCCTTCTTAGAGGTACTAGGCAGGGTTGCCCCTTATCTCCCCTTTTATTCATTTTATCATTAGAACCCTTCCTGTAAACAATTTGTCGGTCCCATAAATTTCCTGGTTTTCATTTCAAGGGTCTGAAAATAAAATACACAGCATATGCAGACGATATTTTATTATATATGTCCAACCCAACTACATCCTTGCCAGAGTTTTTTTCTTTACTAAACACATACTCTGCTGTTTCGGGTTGCAAACTCAACATAGATAAATCAGAAGTATTGCCGCTAAATAAATACTGCCTTCCTGATATGTTCAAAGACTCTGGTTTCAAATGGAACTCAAAGCTATTAAATGTTTAGGTATCCTCTACTCTAACAATATTATAGAAATTATTAAGATTAACCTTAAACAGATTATGGCTAAAATCACTGCACTGATTAACGGTTGGTCCCCTTTATTTCTATCCTGGTGGAGGAGGTTGGTTACAAATAAAATTATGTTGTTAACCATTGTTAACTTTTATTTGTGAATGCTTCCAATAACTCTTCCTCATACCTTCTTCAAAACCATTAATCGTTCTCTGTCCCAATTTTTATGGAACAAATGGATGCCTCGTATCACTTTAGCCCTCCTTCAACAATCTAATGATTCTGGTGGGGTTAATTTTCCTAACCTTAGAACATACCATTCAGCTTTTACATTGAAACATATTTGTGTCTCACTTTCTGAATCTCATGCGGACTCATCAATAGTTTGGGGGCAACTAGAACACGCACAATTGTTTCCTTTTGCTTTCAAGGACGTGGTACATATTACCCAACCCCCGAAATGATTTATTTCTCCAATACTTATTTACTCTACAGCTATCACCAAACCTTTAATTACCTCTTCCAATTCCAGCTCGGAGAATATTTTAAAAACCCCAATTTGGTATAACAAAATCATAAAATTAAATAATAGAGTTCTGGGGTGGAGAGAGTGGATTAGCAAGGGTATTATAGTCATCGGACACTTATTCTCTAAGGATTTCCTGCTAGATTTCTCTGAGATTCAAGAAAAATATAGCATATCTACCCAATATGCCCCTCACTTCCAGCTCCTTTATATATCTCAACAAACTGATATAGCTCCAAATACGCAACCTCCTCCTCCCCTGATAGATTTTCCCTCTCAAATGAGGGCCTCCAGCATCTACAAATTATTACTTGGTTCCTCTAAGTTAAATACAAAGTCTAAAACAGAGCTCTTGTGGGAATCAGACCTACATTAGGAATTTTCTGCTCACAATATGGGCCAAGATTCATACCTCGTCTCGTTCAAGTACAACACAAACACTATATTACTTTCACAACAGATTATAAATCTCCCCCACAAGCTTATATAAATTCCCCTACTAATAATTGCTGGTCTTGTGCTTCCCCCTTTGGTCTTCTCAATGCATGGTTGGAAATTTGTTGACTTACTGATTGCTATAACATTTCAAATTAGCACAACTAATTGGAAAGATACAACTAAACTTTCCTATTTGGCATGGTGGAATTTGTTTTGTCATCACCATCATCTGGATAGAGCCCATGCTACCTCTCTTCCTTCAAAAATTTAAAAAGATTTATTATGGTCACCCCTTACTTCATTTCTATCCAGATGAACAGCCCGACTCGTGTCTATGGCACATAACTATAAATACTAAAGACTAAAAATATTTACTTAATAGCTATTTACAGTACCACATAATTGTTTTTAAATCGCCTCTTTAATTTAATAATGCATTATATCTTCCCCTTTCCTTCTTTCTTCCCCCTTCTCTCTGCCTTGTCTTTTCTTTCCTTTCTTATCTTCCTGATTTCCTTTTTCACATTTATAAAATATTTCAAATGCATCTGTTTGATGCATTACAGTTATATATTTTAATTCAAGTTTATTAAGTTCAAAATGTATTGCTATAAGATATGTTTATTTTGTATAACTTTTATACACTCATTATCTTCTCTCCTTTTATTAGATTGTTTATCAATTCATACAATATGTTCCTTGATTTGCTTGGATTTACTTTTTTATCAGATGTAATTGCCTTTTGTTCTTCAATTTTCTTTAATAAAGCATTTTTAAACTTAAAACACACACAAAATAATTAAAAAGTCACCTGGATGGAGCTGTGCCACTTGCTTTCTTGTGCTAAATTCCTGGAATGAGGACAGAGACTTGAAGAAAATCCTGACTATATATATATATATATGACTCGCTATGTAGTGCACATGATGTGACTCAATAAGCTTAAGATAAATACTTGTGTTGCATTTCCTAATACACTAGTGGAGCTGTAAGACACCAAGGTTGCTTTTTCTCTGTAATGCACAGTTTCCACGGGTAGTTGGCTGAATTAATGGTACACAGATTGCAGTATGTTCACGTTCACCATATCCCAATGTTGTGACCCGTGACATATTGATGTACTTTTAAACTGATTACTTCCTGTTATGATGACGGTAATTCTGGACAAAATTCAATTCTATGCACGAGCAGCTCATATGCTAGATATTCAGCAACTGATCCTCAAGAGTTAAAGTTGCTTGTTAATACTGACTCTTGGTATGTCCTTCAAGAAAAGGCTTGTGTTCATAATTTATCTTGTTATTACTGAATTGAAGAGGTTTTTTTCACTTAGCTTTTCTCCACAGGTTTTTTTTTCACTTAGCTTTTCACCAATGGTGGATTATTTTTAAAATTGACACTGCTCATCCTTTTTTTTTTTTATAGGGTGGATAATCTTCCTATATTATTGATCACTTGTTTATTTAAAGCATTTTTTTGTCTAACTTTTTGTGTGTGTGTGTTTTCGGTTTGTGAATGTTTATGGATAACATATCAAAATGTTTAATTAAAAATATGCGAAGATGGCGGAGCGGTAAGACATGCTTTCACCGGCTCCTGCCCGCCTGCCCGCCCGGAGCAGCATTACGCGGCCCGTGTGGCGCGCTACCAGCTCATCGAGACCTGGGCTCCCTGCCCGGGATGCTCCAGTCCTGCGGGGAGCCTCCGACGGTAACGGGAAAAGCGAGGGCAAGAGGTACGGCGGCGCCGAGTGGAGCTAGCACTGGCCTTCCCAGTGAAGGGAGGCCTCAACACTGCGGTGGGCCCTGACGGGCTGCATCGAGGCCGGCTTCGGAGCTCACGAGAGGCCGCAGCCCTACGCCCCATCAACGAATGCCCTCTGGAGCTTGGGTGGCACATGTGCCTGGGGCATCCTGCCCCGCCAGCGACGTCACCGGAGCGAGCAGTGGTGCCCCATTTAGGCCTACGGGGCCAGCTAGATTTCCAGATTGAAGAATGCGGCCCTAGGGGGCTGCGGCGGCAGAGGAGAGAGTGCCGATCGGGGCGGACCTTCGGCCCCTGGGAGAGGGCTGCCTCGGTGCTGCAGTGACGACGGCTTCGAGGTCAGTGAAGAGTCCGGGAGTCGTGATGCCCCAGAACGGCCTATGAGGCCGAGGAGGCGTTACCGGGGCTCGAGTGGTGGAGACAGCAGCCCTGCAGCGTGGTGGCGGCGGCTGAGACGGTGCAGGTCGGGGCCTTAGCGAGCGGTGGCTTCGGTGCAGCGGCCGCGACAGGCACAGGCGTGCTGCTGACATCGGGAGCTAGGGGCAGAGACTGAGAGGCCACGCGGGTCTGCCCTGGGGTGCGGCAGCCTCCCTCCTCTTTGAACGCTTGGCTCCCCTCGGATGTGCCCTGGGGTTGGAGCGGAGCGCGGCAGGAGCAGAGCCTCCTCGGATAGATGCAGCAAGGAGCAGTTGGTACGAGGGGATCCCGGAGAGGTCCTGGGCCCGCGAGGCAGTAAGACCCCGAGGTGGCCCTGTAGCGCGACGGTGGTACACCGAGGAGAGATCCTGCCAGTGCCGGTCGCGGACAGAAAAGGCGACTAGTGGTGAGTGATAGAGGTGTACGGCGCCCCAGCGCTTCACCAGGCTGTGACTGTTGATGCCCCTGTGAAATTCCTGGCCCAGAGGATCGGCTGCTAGCGTCACGCGGCGGTGCGGCCCCTCTGGTGGCGGCGGCGGGGGCCCCCTCTCTGGTGTGCCTAGGGGCGTTGGCCCGGACTCTGGGTTTTTGCTGCAGCCAGGATTCAACCGACCGCGCCCCGGGCCGCCTTCTGGACTTAGCTGGGGTGGGCCCTGCTGCTGGGGAGTCGGGCCAGGATCAAGCGCCCGTCTGGCGGCACTGGTGTCCGGGGGGCACGGCCAGGGTGAACATGTCCAAGACCAGGCCCTCCAAGGTGAAACCTCTGAAAGATATTTTCGGTCGGCCTCAGTCGCCCGCCTCCATGGCTGGCGTGATGCCTAACATTGCGCCCTCCGGACCTCCCCCGGGCACCGGGGAGGATCCCATCACGAAGGCTTTCTTGGAGTCCCTGTTTCTTACCTTACGTGCAGACATCCAATAGGTAAAAGCCAAATTTGCTGCCGAACTCAGGGCCTTGTGTAAGGATGTTGATGGAGTTGGAGAACGGGTTGCCACCCTCGAGGAGAAAAGTGATACGGCGGTGAATGACACAGCCCTGCTTCAACAAGAAATCCTCCGACTGCGAGATCAGAACATGGATATCCAAACACATCTGGAGGACCTTGAAAACCGGTCCCGATGACACAACATCCGGATCAGGGGGGTCAGGACCACTGAGGACACCAGGGACCTTCTGGGGGGCGGTCCGGACACGGACATTGTCTTGGACAGGGCCCATAGGGTGGGCCCACCCCGGGGCCCCAATGCTCCACCAGCGGACATCCTGGTGTGTGTGCAAGACTTTAAAACCAAGGAATCTGTTCTCGCCAGGGCCCGAGCTCTCCATCCTATCTCCTTCCAGGGCCACATTCCTGTCCTATATCAGGACCTGGCCCTAATCACCCTCCAGCGGCGACGGCAGTTCCGCCCCGTCACGGAGCATCTCTGACAGCGGGGGATCACCTACTCATGGGGGCATCCATTTCGCCTCATATTTCGCCACGAAGGGAGGCTCCACCAACTGCGCTCTCTGATGGATGCGTGCCAGCTGCTGGGCCTGGCGGCGCCAGTAGATGTAGACGATAGCGGAGGAGTTGCGTCGGGCCCAGAGACTCCTTCATCTGGATGGCAGAGGCAGGCTAGACAGCGGCACTCTCGTAGGCCGGCCCAGTCAGAGATCGTCCAGAGTCAGCAGGCAGCACTGACCGCAGCAACGGAGGCGCTTGCTGGAGGCGATGATACGGCCACGTGCAGCTAGAGTGCGACTCCGGTGAATGCACTCTCTCAGCATCTGTGCTGGCTCTGGGTGGGTGGCAGGAGGGGGGATGCTCTTCCGGAGGCTACGATATGGACCCCTGTTTATTGACTGACCAGTTGTCCTGGGAAGACGGACTATGTTTCTTGTTGTGTATGGTTGGTAGGTTGCTTAGGTTCGGGGGGTGATGCCCTCTTTTTTGTTGGGGCTTTTGTGTTGAGTTGGGGTTTGCTCCTCTCGTCCATCCTTCTTCCCTCCACAGACAGATGGTTTTCTGGTAATAAGCTATATCCCGGATGTCTCTGTGTTGTATCCCAGCATAGGCACTGCGCGCTACGCCTTGGCATGCCTCTCCTCCACACACTGAATGCCCCAGAATCCACTTAACATTTTGACCCTTAATGTGCGGGGACTTAATAACCCGGTTAAGCGTAGGGCGGTCCTTTACTTCCTGGAACACTCAGCCGCAGACATATGCCTCTTACAGGAAACACATCTCACCCCTAAAGACCACCATAGGGTGAAATCACATGCCTTCCCCACACAACTCTTCTCCTCTCATCCCACCAAATCAGACAGGGTTGCTATCTTGGTCTCCCGTTCCTTTCAAGGTAGGGTCCTGCAGAAAGAGGCTGAGATAAGGGGCCGCTTACTTACCTATCAGTTCCTGGTGGTGAGGGTCTCTCTCATTGTGGGCTCTGTTTACACCCCAAATGAAGGTCAGGATAAATTTTTCCACACCGTTCTCACTGAAGCCACGGCCAACACGGAGCGCCGCCTGTTGCTGGGAGGGGATCTGAACTTAGTTTTCGACAATGTGTGCGACCGCTCGGCCCAGCAGACGTCTCAGGTAGGAGCTCTCTCTCAGGCGGGCTTGGCCCGCCTTGGCGATCTTGGCCTCATTGATCTGTGGTGCCACTTTCATCCCCGCAGCCGAGCTTACACACACTTTTCGGGGGCACATAAAACATACGCCAGACTTGACTACTTCATTAGCTCCCTCCCATTGCAGGCGCTCGCGACGGGCTCCGAGATCCTTACTGCATCACTCTCAGATCATTCCCCAGTTATGGCCACCTTTCACTTCCCCCGAGTCCAGCAGCCATTGCGGCACTGGCGGCTGCGCGACACGCTGCTACACTCTGCAACTACTGTCGAGCAAATCAAGGTAGCAATTGCCAACTATCTCACTCTTAACGCAAACTCAGACACGTCTCTAGCGACACAATGGACAGCCCTAAAAGCCATTCTACGAGGGGACTTCATAGCCATCTCGGTGGCCAGTAACGTGGAACGCAGTCGCAAACGGGCAGAGCTCACCCAGAAGGTGGCTGAACTGGAGCAGATGCACCACCGCACCAGCGCAGCCAGAGCATGGCGGCGGTTGTGTGTGGAGCGGAAGCAGCTAGCGGCTCTAGACCAAGATAGAGCCGAATATGCAGCTCTGCGGCTGCGCTAGTCCTTTTACGTTGGCGGCGATAAATGTGGTTGTCTACTGGCCCACAAGTTGCGTGTGACCCGGCAGCGCCAGGGGGTGCAGGCCATTCGTCGGGGCCCAGGGGTAGACCTCACATCAGACGATGGGGAGATTGCAGAGGCCTTTCGGGATTTCTATGCGACTCTATATTCAGGCGATTCCCTGGACCCATCCCACTGCTCTGCCTACCCGGAGACCGCGCAGATACCGGCTCTTACCCCAGAGCAAGCTGACCACCTTGATAGGGATATAGGGACAGAGGAGGTAATTGCGGCAATCTCGCGCCTAAAATTAGGCAAATCGCCCGGTCCGGATGGTTACTCGGCAGCCTTCTACAAAACCTTTTGTGCGCAGTTGGCTCCCTTACTGAGAGACCTGTTTAATACCTTCTCCCAGGAAGGCGCCATCCCGGTGGAGATGCTAGAAGCATCAGTCGTGGTCATTCCCAAGCCGGGGAAGCACGCGATATTGTGTGGTGCGTACAGGCCGATCTCCCTACTCAACATCGATCTTAAACTGTACACGAGTATCCTCGCAACCCGACTGGGGCCATACATGCCCCAACTCGTGGAACCGGATCAGGCAGGATTCATATCACAGAGGCAGACGAGTGATAACACCAAGAGAGTCCTCCACCTCATTGAAAAAGCGTTGTGCACAGCCGGGGAATACATGTTATTGGCCATAGACGCTGAGAAGGCCTTTGACAGGGTAGACTGGCCATATCTAGAGCAGATCCTGCAGCGGTTTGGATTAGGGGAGAAACTGCGCACACGGATCCTGAACTGTTACCAGTTGCCCATGGCCACGGTCCGGGTGAATGGACAGACTTCTTCCCGGTTCCCCATTAGCAGAGGTAAGAGGCAGGGATGTCCCCTCTCCCCCTCCTCTTTGCGCTATATATAGAACCGTTAGCTCTTCGGATCAGGCATCACCCCCTTATAACGGGCATTAAATTTGGCAGAGATGTACATACCATCAGCCTATACGCGGACGATGTCCTATTGTCTCTCACTGACCCGGTCCAGTCGCTTAGAGCGCTTTTCATTGAACTTCATGGGTTTGGGCAGGCTTCCGGTTTTAAAATCAACATGGAAAAGTCGACGGCACTTAATATCTCCCTTACCCAACACACGTTGGCTAGTCTACAGGAGGAGCACTCGATACAGTGGGCGGCCTCCACGGTCCCCTACTTGGGAGTGCAACTAGGCCCTACCATCCGAGACACAGTCACCGCTAATTATGATCGGCTCCGTGCCCACATCCGCAATGAATTGGGTCAATGGAAGCATCAAACCCTTTCTTGGTTAGGCAGAATCGCGGCCACCAAAATGACCATCCTTCCCCAGATCCTATATCTTTTTCAGACGCTTCCTCTTCGTCCTCCGACTGGCTGGATTCAGCAAACTCAAACGGATCTGGCGCAGTTTATCTGGCAGGGCGGCAAGCCCAGATTTAAGCATGCTATAGCAATCCTACTGCCCGAACGAGGAGGAGTGGGGGTTCCAGATCTGCATCTTTATTTCTACGCCACACAGCTCCGTTACCTCGTGGAGTGGAGTCGTTTGGAGTCTGAGAAGCATTGGTTGTTTCAAGACCAAGCAGTTGCGGCAACGACCCTGCAGGGTGTTCCCTTTCTACGTAGGGCATATAGGCCACATAGGCCACCGAATCTCTATGCTTCCTATATTACGGGTACGATTTTGGAGGCGTGGGATCGTACCGCAGTCACACATGCTCTGACAACCTTTCCCTCCCCCTTAACACCACTCTTTAACAATCCAGAATTCCAACCGGGCATGACGACTAAGGCCTTCGCACAATGGCGGCCATCTCCGTGTAGATGCCTCGGGCATCTATTTGACACGGACGGCATTCTTCCCTTCCCACAGATTCGTACAGACTATGGCCTCCCAGAGACCGACAGGCTCCCATACCTTCACCTCAGACACTGGGTCCTGCAACCCCAAGTGAAACCTGGTGCCCAGCGCTCCCTCACTGCTTTTGAGAAATGGCTTATTACTAGATCGTCAGATAAAAAGCTTATCTCTGATCTTTACAAGCATCTCCTGACTACAAACACGCATACATACAATGCGGGCCGGACACGCTGGGAACGCGAGATTGGCAGATCTCTCACTCATAAGGAATGGGATGACATATACCACAGGGCCCAACATTCAGCACATCACGCAGGCCTTACCGAGACAATGACCAAGGTAGTTACTTACTGGTACTACACACCAGAGCGTCTCCACCGTTTTGACCCCCGCCAGAGTGCTCTCTGTTGGAGGGGCTGTGGAGAGGAGGGCACTTTAGAACATCTATTGTGGAGTTGCGAGCACATTCGGCCGTACTGGGCCCAAATATTAGACGACATAGATGCTCATCTGGACACGCAGCTCCCACGCTTCCCTGCCTACATACTGCTGGGCTTACCAAACCCATTGATGTATCCTCTCAAATCCCGACGGGGGCGCCTGATCGCCATAGCCTTTGGGGCGGCCACACAGAACATACTGGCACACTGGCGCTCCCCCTCGCCCCCGCCCTGCTCAGGATGGTTGCATAGACTGTGGATGGTACTGGGGATGGAGAAGCTTACTCTCACTCTGGCAGGCAGAGGCTATGAATTCCCAGAGCTCTGGCGACCCTTCCTCACTCTCCTCAGAACCGAATTTAGGGAACTAACATGCCCCGCTACCTTAGATTGCTGCGTCTGGAAGATACACATATTCTGCAGAAGGCCCTCCCACGCAGATCTACTAGACTGAGATGATCCGCTGTGGTCTTGGGCTCTCCTTTCCTTTTCCGTGGGTTTTTAGTTGATGGACGAGGGGGGGGGCGGAGGGCGGACACGTTTGGGAAACCTTTTGGTTTATGTCTTTGAAAGGTTACCTTCTATTCCTTCCAATATTCTGTTTCTTACTATGCTCTCTTTAGTAACCTCGCTCCATGCTTCTTACCTTGGTAATGTGATTAGTAGCGGCACTTGTGTCTGTTCTACATTGTACTCAGGAGCCGAGATCTGATTTCTCCCTTCCTGTGGTTGATGTGTGAAAACTAATAAAAGATTTAAACCATAAATAAAAATATGCAACTGAAAACAGTATCTGCTTCAATAGTCACGTTTTTACGAAAGCACGTAACAATACCAGTGTTTATTTTCTACTATTTGTTATTGCTCATTCATTGTGGTTGTTTATTCTGAAAGAGAATAGGCTCTTCCAAATTTCAAATTGATCATCTACAGATTGCAGACATGATTTTACGTCTGGCAAAGCGCTCTAAAGAATGCATCATAACAGAGTCAAAGGAGTGGAATTGATGAAATGATATAAATGTACTCTGCTGGTATGTCTAGACATTTGTTTTTACAATGCTAACTGTTTATGTTGCCTGCCTTGATCCCAGCTCGAGCCCTCTACACGCGCTGCACAGTTTAAAGCTTGCAGGCTGGTTCTTTTTTTCTATAATGATGTGCTCTAAGTAGGCTCCATTCACAGACAAAATTGAAGGAGCCAATTCAAAATGATTAAAACAAATCGTGACTATATGGATCGTCAATTTCCCTTAAAATTTCCCTAGACAATAGGGCACAGGTTTTCTGAAATTTCATGCAATGCAAAGCAGCAAAGACAACTTGCTGAACTACCTGCATTAAATGGAGAGAGTAGGAATACCACATATTTACTGAGATATGGCACATTCCTGCTCTCTCTCTACCCTGACCCACTTGTGGCTGCAGAGCGCCAACGCAGACCCCCTTTCACCATGGAGAAAGGGGGCCTGCGTTACAGCCAGGGTTGTTTTTGTCCAGGAAGGGACACCTACCCACATAAAACAGTTAAAAAAGAGGCATTTTCTTCTTTCTATGTGCACTTAAAAAGAAGGAAAAACGAGGAGAATGAAAAATATTTTTCCTTGCTACATCTCACCTGGGAAGGCATAGCATTTTGATGTATTCCCAGGTTTATTGGTCTTAGTAAGTCTGGGAGGCTCCAAACACCATGGGTGAATGTGTGATAACACCCACGTTCCACCCATGGAACTCCTTCCCCACGAAGAGTAGACGGGAGGCAGCAACTTGAGCTGCCTTGCATTACTCCAGATTTACTATGCCATGCAGAGACACACCAGGTGGCTCTACATGGCACAGTAAATCTAACTTAAAGACTTGCGTTGCTTTATTCGCCTTGTAGTGTGCAAGGGCAACGCAAGCCATTAATAAATCTGATCCTTAGCTTTTTGGGGAAAATTCTCGGTAAATTGTCATTCATGTTCTTCCAGACAATCTACTGAAGTAAAGGCCTTAAGCTAAAAAAAAGACAAGGAAACCAGCCAAACTGGGTTGCGACAACTAAAATGGTGTTTCAGTATGTATGAATGCTAAGATTTTAAGGATTTCAAAAAATTGCATTGCGAATCAAATTTGTTTTGAATCATTTTTTAACAATAGTTTATTGAATCGCAATTAGGGATTTGCAAATAGCGATTTGCAATTCTTATGTCCAAACCATTCACAATTAGTGAATGGTTGCCAAATGGGACTTTTGCACTTGCACATTACTATCAAGTGGATGCCAGTGGTAACCGGGTGCAACATATATAATAAAAAGGGTTGCAGAATGCTTCAGTTCCCTTCCCAATGGCTGCGTTCTTTGTGCCGTGAGGTGCAGGTATATTTTGGATGCAGTGCAGAGGAGAACTAGCAGGTAAGAGAGGATTTATAGGGTCAGAGTTACATTCTTTGACCAAACAGACTAGGACATTTATACCAAACACAGACTCAGTAGTAATGTTATTTTAGATCTGATAGATGAGCTGAATCCATTACTGCACATAGAAGCCAGGCAATTCCAACGACTATTCAAATCTTGTGCTCTTTACATCTTTTGGCATCAGGGAGCTATCAAGCTATTGTGGCAGAGGCGGGAGGAATATCACAGAATGCATTCTCTAGGGTATTTAAGAATGTTCTTGAAGCAACGTTGCTTAAGATAAATTCTTATATTGTATTACTAATAAACTAATGGAGCTTTACGACACCAGGGTTGCGTTTTTCTGTAATGCACCGCTGCCACAGGTAGCTGCCTGAATTGATGGTACACACATTGCAATTTGTTCACCATATCGAACTGAAATTCTATACAGAAATTAGAAAAATACACCTCCTTAAGTATACACGCAGTGTGAAATAGTGAGAATGTCATTACAGACCTTGTAGCACGTTATCCTGGCAGCACCCATGACTCTTATATGATCCTCTATTGTGGTATTTACAGCCGAATTGCAACAGGACAGCTTGGAGATGGCTTTCCTTTGGTTATGAATTATATCAGTATAGTATTTATTTCTGTAATTAAAACGTGCATGCTGATTTACAAGCAATTTCTCATTTTAAGTGACAGTGCATATGCAATTTGCATAGTGTCACCATACCTTAATCCACTCTAAGCCACGGAGAGAAGATATAGTACCACATGGACCAGGGGTACTCATAGTACGGCTCGCGGGCCGCCAGCAGCCCGGCAAGCCATCCTTGGCGGCCCGCGGACCTTGCAGACATCACATGCCTTTGTGTTTTTTATATCGCCGGATGCGAGCTATGGGGGCCGGGCGATTCTTTTAAAGAACATTCACTTGTTAATGAGGCTTTGTTGTACTTCACCTCTTCTTAGCACCCCTGCATCTCCACTCTGATTGAGTGGAGATGCAGGGGCACTAAGAAGAGGTGAAATACAACAAAGCCTCATTAACAAGTGAATGGTCTTTAAAAGACCTGTGAAGTACTTGGGTGCGGCGGCTGTGTGCGTTCCCGGGAATCTGTCTCAGCGCGGGGTGAGGTGACTGAGGGTGACGAGGACAGCAGGGTGAGGTGATGGAGGGCAGCAGGGAGTGAGAGCAGGGGGTGAGGTGACAGCGGGAGGAAGACAGAGTGCGACAGAGGGAGGAAGAGGGAGGGAGAGAGAGAGGGAGAGGGGGAAGAGCTTCCCCTGCCATCAGCCTCAAAAACTTGGGGAAAAACAGGGCTGCCCATCACCTGCTTCGGTTCAGGGGGGGCGGAGGCTTCCCTTCACCGTACCCTGCCCCCCGCTACAGTGAGGACCCTGAATCAGTGGGGCATATTGAGGAGGAAGACACTGAAGACGAGAAAGAAAGTGAAGTCGGGGAGCAGGATTCACCCCACGTACACCTAAACATACCCAGACGACTCGAGGCTTCCGAGCAGCAGAAAAAGAGGGAGAGCCCCAAGACATCGCCATTAGTGATTTCAGTGAAGAGGCCATCCAACGAAAGCCTGAACAATGACCCAGCAGCCTGATAACTGTGCTCACAACCTTTGACCCAAACCTTTTGTATTTACCCTTTGTCTTTACCTACATGTGCCACAACAAAGTGATTTTCAACCCTTTTAGTCCATGCCCGGAAACACATCGCAACATTTTAACACAACTTATTTCTGTTCAGATGTAAAAATATTTCTTTCCAATGCAATCGGTTCTGTAAGCTTTGAGACATTATGTTTCCTATTATTGTGTTTTTCCGAGGTTCTGTTTTACGTCATTATTTGCTACATTACAAAAGTCTAAAAACGTTACACTAAAGATATAATTTCTTCCCAATACGTCTTTCTTGAAACTTTATTACATTCAACTGCCAAATCACTAAAAAAACAGAGGGGGAAGACAGAGAGAGGTAGACAGAGAGAGGGAGAGACAGAGAGAGAGGGAGGGAGAGGGAGGGAGAGAGAGTGAGAGGGAGGGAGGGAGACAGAGGGAGAACAGAGGAGGAGGGAGAGAGACAGAGAGAGGGAGACAAACAGAGTGAGTGAGACAGGGAGAGAGAGAGGGAGACAGGGAGGGAGAGGGAGGGAGACAGAGAGGGACGGAGACAGAGAGAAAGGGAGACAAACAGTAATTGAGAGAGAGATAGAGGGAGGGAAACCGAGAGAGAGGGAGGGAGAGAGAGAGAGGGAGGGAGAGAGAGAGGGAGACAGAGGGAGGGAGACAGACCGATACAGACAGAGGGAGGGAGACGGAGTAAGAGGGAGTCAGAGGGAGAGGGAGGTATGGAAACTGAGAGAGAGGGAGACACAGAGTGAGTGAGACAGAGTGAGTGAGACAGAGAGGGAGGGAGACAGAGAGAAAGGGAGACAAACAGAGTGATGGAGACAGAGGGAGAGAGAGAGATAGAGAGAGGGAGGGAGACGGAGAGAGAGAGAGGGAGAGTGATAGAGAGAAGTAGAGAGAGAGAGAGAGGGAGGGAGACAGAGAGAGGGAGGGAGGGAGACAGAGCGAGAGATAGATAGATAGATAGATAGATAGATAGATAGATAGATAGATAGATAGATAGATAGATAGATAGATAGATAGATAGATAGATAGATAGATAGATAGATAGATAGATAGATAGATAGATAGATAGATAGATAGATAGATAGATAGATATGTGTGAATGCCTGGTCTGGTGGCTCAGTGGATGAAGGCGTCCGCTGCAGGGGCCTGTGTTCAACCTTATGGTCATAGTTTTTTTTTGGTCTAGCCCCGCCCCCTCCCCCACTGGCCCCACCCCCACCGGTGCGGCCCTCAGCCAGAAACCACACTGTAAATTTGGCCCCCGAGAGAAAGTTTGTGAGTACCCCTGACATAGACAAACAAGGTCTGTGAGAAGAACATACATGTGCATTGTTGAATTGACATTTGAGATGTGGCAGAAGAGTGTCTGAGCTTTTCAGTACGTAGCAGACATTTCTTGTAAAATAGTGGCAGGCTGCCCTATGTTGCATAATATAGCAACCAGAAAGGCACTTCCTTCAGAACGAATGGATATTAATAGAAAGAGGAGGAAGACATACCAGCCCCTCATCGCTCTACACAAGATCAAGATTTAAATAGAGCAATGAGAGGAAGGACCCTGTGAACACAAATCACCAACAACTACCTTGAATGTAGATATTTTATTATTTAATATTTTTTTTTTCTTCATCAAAAGAAATGTGATAATGGTAAACATTTTTTTCTGTTCATTCACAGCTCATAGAAGACAATTAGAACCATTTTTCCAACAATAGTTTTTTTGATACAATCTAAATGTGAAAATAATGAGGCAATTGTGTTTGTAATTTGCTGTCACAATACTGTCTTCCTCATTTTCTGCCTTTCATTACAATAACTATTTTAGTTGTAGTTGAGTAGAAGTGCCCTGTACATCTGAGATTTGCTTTGTACTGAGCCTTACACTACCCTTCTCTCAGGAAAATGTCTGGGGCTTGACACCTCTTCACTCTGTTCTACACCACCTCCCTCAGAATTTCTGGCATATATGGTATCTATCTCTTCCAAAACATCTGTACATTTTTCAAGCCCTTTGGAAAACATTGCCATTGAAATGTCCAAGCTCAGTTTGTGGATTAACAGATCTACAAGATAGATGGCTCGTACCAATAGCAAGGCGATCTACTCAATCAAGCAGGACTTGCACAACTAATCACCCATGAGGATACCCAGTCTCTGAGAACCTTCCTCAGTGGTTCAGTTGAACAGCCAGGTCTTGAGTCCCTTCCTGAATTCTAACAGAGAGGATAAGGTCTGGAGGTGAAGGAGGAGGTTGTTCCATGACTTTGCAGCAAGGTAGGAGAAGGAGCATCCCCCACCATTGCTTCGGTGGATGTGGGGAGCACAGGTGTCTGGAGGGTTGGTGGAAATTCAGGTGGTGCTGATCTACCAAACCCTTGCAAGCTGTCACTTAAATGTCTACGACAATGGTCTACATCAACTCTATCAACCTTTATTAATCCAAATAGTCTGGTAATGCACTAATTACAATACACAGTGCCTCATGTGAATCACAAATGTGATGAAAACCTGATGTTATGGCTTTCTCCAGCACACTCATTCTTTGACCCAGAGAATGTATTACACTTAGCTGTTGTTCCTGAACTACAACATACACTTTTCTATCATTTTAAGTTATTTAGCAGATTGTAATTCAGCCTGAAAATGTGACATGTTTAGCCTACGCTTTAAATCTCCACTACATATTTGAAACAATCTACTTCGTATAATGTGTCTGTTTGAAAGAGAAGCAATTCTAGCAGTATGCATAGGTGTACATCTTAAAGTATTTGTAGGCAAATGTATTCCAGCCCTTGAGTCTCAAGGTTGTTCTCTATCTGAACTTGATGTTATAGTTTGAGCACCAGATTTTACGCCCATTTCAAAATCTGCAATAGTTCACGAATATCACCTTCCTCTTCACAACATTCTTATCTCACAGTGACTTCTGTTGAAATCACATAGGGCCTGATCATGAGTCTGGAGGTCCATGGTCTGCCAGACTCACAGGGGTGCGGCCGTCGCAGCCCAGCCACCACCGCACCACCGCACCAGCGCTCGTACCGCCCGATTACGACTAGGGTGGTCGACCGCCATTGCACAGCTGCAACCGCCAGGGATCAGAGATCCCTGGTGTCAGAGAGCCTTGGAGGTGGCACGGCAGTCTGAGGGCCACAATATGCTTTGTGGTGCAAGCAGTCTCATGAAGGTTATTCCTCCATGCATCTGCTGTTGAAGAGCAAAGAAAGGGGGCCCTAGATAGCCCCCTCGTGCCCCTGTGCACAGGGTGCATGCAAGGGGGCACATGTTGTGGCCCCAGTATTTTTGTAACCCCAGTTCCTGCACGGGAAGGAATGCACAACATGGTGCATTCCTTCCCATGCAGGAACGTCCACTGGTGGTCCCATTGCGGTGCAGTTTAAGGCTCACTGTGAGCCTTTAAACTGAACCGCTGTGGAACCACCACTCTGCCCGCCTGCCAGTCCACAAAAATACTTGTAATCTGGCGGGCAGCAGGGACTTTTGGCAATGGGGGAGCATGACTGTGGCATGCCACCCGCTCCCGCACCGCCAAAACTCGTATTCAGGCCATAGCATTTACATGTTATTTTTCAAGTATTTATTAAAAAATGTAAATCTTGTTTTTTAAATGTTCATGTCCCATACTGCATTGCTGTTTACCCAAAAAATCAGCAAAGAGATTTATAAAAGAATCTTATCAACATCTTAGTAAACATATATAGCTATACAGAAGTAATTACATTAGGGAAATAATCAACATTTTAAAATGTTACCACACTTGAAATGTATTCTTGGATTTTTAGTTTTAAACATACAAGCATGAAAGTTAACAATTATTCTTCTGCAAAACATATATGTCAGAACATATTAAAAAACCTTAATATGATTGAAACACAGATGTATATGCATTAACCCTGGGCGTAGTTCGCGAAGTAGCACTTCGCGAAGCTACGCAAAGTGCAGTTCGCACTACGCGAGCTACGCGTAGCACTTCGCGAACTGCGTAGTGCCTTGTTCGCACTGTGCCAGATGTCGTTTTCAATGATTGCACAGTGCGGACAAGCAACCGGCACTGTGCAATCATTGAAAATGGCATCTTGCACAGTGCGAGCTGTAGTTTTCTGCTGCTCGAGTAGATTTTTACTCGAGCGGCAGCTTTCTCAACGCGAACTGGTAGTTTCTCATCGCGAGCGGTCGCGAGCATACGCGACCACTCGCAATGAGAAACCTGGCCGCCTCGCGTTGGGAATCTCGCCGGGAGGTTTATTTTCCATGCTCGCGATCGTCAACTTGATGTTGCTGATCGCGAACAAGGAAAAAGTCTCGCCGAGATGTCATTTTGCTTGCTCGCGGTTGCCAACTTGACATTGAGGACCGCGAGCAAGCAAAAAATGACCTCAGCACTACGCAACACTACGCTACGCGTGTTCGCACTGTGCTACGTGCAGTTCGAGTAGTGCGAAGTAGCGCGAACTTCGCAAACTACGCGAGCGTAGCGTAGTGCTTTGCCCAGGCTTAATATGCATGTTCATTAAAATGAAATGTGGTTTTCTAAAATGTACTTGTGGGTTGAACATTAGAAGTGTTGATGTTGTTAATTCCTGACAGCCTCTGGTGCCAAGGTGTTTTAAATCATTTTCTCCATCAGATTCGCGGGGGACAGATGAAGAGCCACCTCCAGGATGGCCAGCATCAGAGATTCTCTGTGCCAGCTTCTCTTTGGTATGAGACCTTAAGTCATGCCAGCACTTATGTATCTCATCAATGGTGAGTTTGGTGACAAGGAGAACACTGATGAGCTCTTGTATCCCCAACCAAATCTGTTTTGTGGACTCAGGCACTGTTAGAGATGTTTTGCTAAACTGTTTATCTTTATTAGAAGCACATTCTACCCCACGAAACCACCAGCTCCACACCTAAAAACTTTTTCCCTCCATCATCCTTTGTTTGCTCTTTGCTGGACATTTTAAAATATCCCCTCTCCTGTTCCACTAAGATGTAAGCTCCTCAAAATGAATACAGGAGATGTGTTCCAGGGAACTCACTTCCTGGTTATGATGTCCCAGGGACCACTGCCTGCCCTTAAAAAATGAAACTGAAAAGTTTCATTTGAATTTTTTAAATGCATCCCATTTTCCTTTAAGGAAAACGGACTGCATTCTTTTTTTTAAAACTGCTTTATTGAAAAGCAGTCACAGACATGGACCACCATCCCTGGGAGTGCAAGCCATTCCCAATGGGCTAGCAAATTACGACAGCCTCCTTAATATTCACGAAGCATGCAATTTGAGACCCCATTGGGAATCGTAAACAGTGTCTGAGACACTGTTGTACATTAAGTTTAGCAAGTCACAAATTGTGAGTCACAATTTTGCACAATTTGTGACTCGCTAAACTTAATGGTGATACATCTGGCACTTATACTTTATAAACAAACAGTCATAACATTAGGTCAGTCATTACTGCACTCTTTTCCACTAAACCCATCATTTGCCATTAAAACAGAAGAAAATGTGTGTGCTTTTCTGTGCAATAAAACACATTCTAATATTACGTGTGTCTAAATGATTTTGATGTAAACATATATTTTTATCGACAATCTCTTATAGTTGTATTACAAGAACATGAGGTGACATGTAGTGAAGACAAGCATAATTGTGTACAATATTAGCGTCTGCAAGGAAGCTGCACTCAGGTCTTCCAGTATTATTTGGTTCGATATGATAAAATCTGTTTCAGAGATTAACTTTTTTTGAGTAAATCAAGAAAAAAGAAACATTTATTAAACATAACTACCCCATCCCGCCAAAGACTCACCATCACTAATCTGTTTTCATAATATATGGGTGGTTGCAGGTATTTATAGAGTATTTGTGTGACGGTATAGCCAAAGAGCGAGGGGGCAGGGTAAAGGACTGTGATATTGTATGCCTATGTGGACCATAGAAATTAGGTTTCGACATAGATGATGGATGGGGGCACCTTGGGTGGCCTGGTATTATCGTCAGGGTGAGCGGTAAAGTCATAAAGGATCACATCCCAGTGTGAGGCTAGAGGGCAGTGGCGACTAGCATGACTTGCAGGTGGTGGGCAGGGGTAGCACGGGGGCGCATGGTAGCACAATGCAAAACAAAAAAAATTACAACACTTACCTTGCCGCTGGTACCACCACTTTGTCTCTGCTCATTGCTCCTGCTGACCTGCTCTCATCATGGGACAGGAAGCCAGGCTCTCCTGACCAATCACAACGCTGCAATGCAGCGATGTGATTGGTAGGCACCCAGGGTCCCCTGACCAATCAGAATGCAACAATGCAGTGTCATGATTGGTTTTGAGCGTCCTGGTGGGACGCTCAACCAGGGAATGGGAGCCTGGGCTTGTTCTCCTTGCAGGCTGTAATGATGCCTGCATGGAGACTGGGGAAAGAGCGCATGACTGGTTTGGGTGTCCAGAGAGGGCCGACCAAACAGTCATTGCGCACTTAGGAGTGGGCAAACCACTCCTCTCCTGCCCAGCTCCACGTGAGCAGAGTAGCCCCGCCCACCCGCAAAGGAAGGAAACATAAAATGTTAATAACTAAAAGTTATTATCTTTTTATATTTCCTTTCCTTTACACTGCTCAAAGCAGTGGAGCGATGCTCCTCCACCGTAGCGGAGGAGCCGTCACTGCTAGAGGATATCCCCAAGCTGCACCTATCCTCCCTTCCAAGGGTGGTACTTTCCGCATGCTCCTGTTAGATTACCTTAATGCGCCATTGTGTCAGGGAGGGGACAGTGGGGACTTCCACTTCACCGCCACCACCTGCTTTTCTAGCATAGGGGTGAGGTCCGTGAACAGGTCATTGCTTTTTAAAAAAATATTTTGTGCTTGCTAACTAACCTAGAAGATATTGTTAAGCTGTGTGTAGTCTGTCTCTCCTGGTTGCTCCGGCTCTGTCTGACAGTACCGTGTCCCAATAGTTTCCTAGTGCTCTGCACTTCCAGAACCTGTGAGTCACATCTGCTGTACCTGTTCTACAGTGGGGGCAGTCGTCTGGGACAGAGAGGTATGTCCAATGTAAGTGCTGTGGGGTATGGTAGGTCCTGTGCAGGATGCAGAGTTGGATATGTCGAAAGCTGGATTTTAGAGGTATTTTACTGGGATTTCCATGTCTTTAAGCCATTCTGCATCGTGTAATGATTGTCCCAGTGAGTCTTCCCAGATATTGTGCAGTTTGGATAGTGCTGTCAGTGGGTCCCTACCGAAGGCCAGGTACAAGCACATTATCAGCCACTTGCGATGTCCAACCGTGTGCAGAGCATGCCATTGTAGATCTTGGGCAGACTCTGGTCCCTGGGTCCACAGTGTTGTTGTAGAATTGCCTTAAGTGCCCAGTACATCTATAAAGCTCCATGAGGCAGGTCATAGATATCGAGGAGGTCCTGGAAGGACATCAGTGCCCTATCATTAAAGAGTGGAAATACTTACTGTCTCACAGCTCTCTAGAGTGCCACCATTAGGCATTCAGTCCCTCGCCATGAACCCTTTAAACAAGATCAGGGGGGAGTTGGGTTGTATAGTCATAGATCCAGGGAACACTCATTCTCATGCTGTCCAGAAAAGAAGTTGGCGTCTCAGGCAGTAACTCAGGAGTAGAAAGGAATTGAGGTGACTCAGGTAAATATCAGTTTGGGGGAGTCCCACCTCATATGTAAGATGACCTGCCAGCCAAAGGGCCACCCATTAAAGTTGGTCAGCAAAATAGTATTGCATACAGTTGGTGACTCCCATTCTGCCATGTGCTGGTGGAAGTTGCAGAGTTTGCAGTGCAACTCTTTTTTGCCTGTTCCCCCAGATAAGTGTGAGTAAAAGGGACTCTGAGTCCTAGAGGGAGCGAGCAGGGATTGCCACAAGGAGATTGGAGAAAAAGTGGAGAAGTAGAGGTAGCATCACCGTTTTTAACAACGTGACATGGCCGCCACAGACAATGACAGAGTTATAAAGAAGGCCATCTGGATTTTTAGAAAAGGCATGGCTCTGCCAAAGGTGCCCTCCAGAAGGTCCTGCTCCCTGTGGTAGTACTTCAATGTCTGGGGGGCCCAAGTCAGGGCCTAAGCCCGCAGTTGTACCCCCTCTCGGGATCATACTCTCTGAATAGGAAGACAATGGATTTATTGTAATTAACTCAGAGGCCCGAGATCTCTCTGAAGTTATTCAGGGTGGAAGTAAGGGAGTCCATGTACCCATATACATTGTGGAGATAAAAGATCTTATCATCTGCATACAATGATATAGCATGTGTTTGCGGTCCCACAGGTTTTCACCAGTCATGCCCACCAAAACGTAGAAGAGCCACCAGCAGCTCCAGAGCTAAGATAAAGAGTGGAAAGGAAAGGGGACATCTGAGTCTGGTGCCCCTGGCCTCCCGGCAAGGCTTCAATATGTGTGTGGCCCAACTGGACCCTGGCAGTGGGGTTAGCGCAAATTAGGCATATCCATCCCAGTAACTGGAGCCAAAGCTTAATCATCAGGGTGCCCAAAACATATAATTCCAATTTAGGGAATCAAAAGCCTGCTCTAGGTCTAGGGGAAGACAGGCTAATTTGGGCCAGTTTTCTGCCGCTATCTCCCTAACTGTATAAAGGTGCTGCATGTTTAAAGAGGTATTTCACCGTGGGATAAAACTGTTCTAGTCTAGGTGGATCGGTGTCTGCAATATGGTCTGAATATGATCAGTACGTATCTTACTGAGGATTTTGAAATCAGTAGATAAAAGATAGATCAGATGGTAGGAAGACGAGATCTCCAAATCACATCCCGTTTTTTTGAGTTGGCATCTTTAAGGCTTCATGCTGGGTGGGCGCGATAGAGCTGCATTCTTTAGCATCCTAGTATACCTGCAACAGGCGCAACTCAATGGCTGTTTCATAGTTGGTATTGAATTTGATGGGAAGCCCATCTGAGCCCATGGAGCGGTTCCTCAGAAGTGTTCTGATCACTTCCTTAAAACCTTGTTCTATAATGGGGCCTTCTAGGGTTTGTTGGTAGTTACATGGAACCTGGGGTAGGGTCACTGCCTCTAAGTGTCCGTATCTAGATTCAGATAGATTATGGGGACCCTGTTGGTACAGTTTGGTATAGTATGGGTGGAAAATGTCCCTCTGTACTTTGTGCAGAACCCCTTCCTCTCCCCTGACAGCGGCAACTGGAGCATCCAAGTTACATAGAGTGACAAGCCTGGCCAGCAGTCTGCCTGGTCTGTCAGTTTCGGTGTGCGTACGTGTCTGGTGTTATGTCCAGTCAAGGCATCTAAGGCATTCTATCAGGGGAGCGCCTGGTTCCTCTTTCCCTTCTTTCTCCAAGTGCTGTGTCAGGGCAGGGTCAGTCATGGCCCTTGTCTCCCATCTCTGCAGTGATTTTTCCGTTTCATGTAGTTGGTTGTCAATACGGCTCCAACCTCAGTGGTAATTCAGGGCCCTCACACAACTACCTTAAAGACCTCCAACTCCATCAGAGAGGAGAGTGAGGTGCCTGCATTACAATAAAGTATGATCTGAATGTCTCTGCAAGTGAATCTTTAAATGCCTTAACTTCCAGCAATGAAGGTTGGAGTTTCCATATGGTTATTTGTGTTCCCCAATGTGCACCTACGGACAATGGGTTATGGTCGGTCGAAGTCCTGGCTAGATATGAAGTGCATGTTTTTTGTGTTATAATGTCCATGGAGCATACTATACGAGCTAGTCGGACATGCACACCATGGGGTGTGGGGAGTAAAATGAGTATTCTTTCTATTGCAGTTGTTGGGCCTGCCACAGATCCACTAGAACTAGGTCTGTAGCCAATGCGAGAGGGCCTTCAAGTTGCAGACTACAGGGCTGCCAGAGAGGGGGATGCAACAGGTCGAATGTTGAGTCAAGGATACAGTTAAAGTCACACCCTCCAGCATCCACCAACACCTTCCCATTCGGCCATAAGGGGAGAAAGGTAGGATAAAAACAAGTCCAAGTCTAAGTTGGGAGCATGGAGGCTGTCCATCACTAACGGTTGCCCATCTAGACTTCCCCGCAGAAGAAAATACCTCCCGTCTTTATCGATAGGGAACTGGTAAGCAAAACAAAACAAAAGGGACCCCTGTATGCATCCAAATCACTGCACCCTGAGAGAAGGAGGAGTATGAGATGCTAAAAAGCTGGCCGTGCCAGCGGCAGTGCAGTCTATACCCCTCCAGCTCATCTAGATGGGTCTCCTGCATGAAGGCCACATGGGCCCCTGCCCATCTAAGTTGGTAGTAAATGTTATAATGTTTGGCCTCGGAATCCAGACCCCTTACATTCCATGCCATAAATCTAAATGTTTCCGCACACATTTTATATAGAATATCATGGCGGACTGCAAAGGGACTAAATACCAAAAATGAGGAGAAAAGAAAAGATACCTGAGAACCCCAACGGATTTTTACTATGGTGTACGGTCTTCAGACCAAGCAACATTAGAATTTGAATATAACCAGCTACAGCATTTGCTGAAGTCAACATATTGGCAATAGCCTGGGGGGAGATGGCCTTTACCATCAGAGGTGACGTCCTGTGGCCAATATGAGTGGCTGGTCCAGCCAAGGGTGCTGATCTTTAGATGGTCCAAGTCTTACCAACAAAGCCTTGATTAGCAGTTAATTTTTTGAAGGCAGAGGGGCCCTATGCCTTCAGTCGGTATGGATGGAGTGATTTCCAGGGCGTCCAGTGCTGTGCAGATATACGGTTGTAGTCAGATTATTTTGTCTTCTGTCTGCGAGTTACTCGTGGTCTTCCCTGAGGTGATGATGACTCATCTGAATCGGTTGAGAGTTTCCGGGGCCTCCATCCAGGGGCAATGTTGGCGTTCGGCAGAAGTTTGCCGCCAACCTCAGGGCCACTCTCCAGCCTTCAATTGCTTGGTACAAAGCTGGAATTGTTCCTATTAATCATTGTCTGTGACTGCAGCAGCTGCGATCCAAGCGTGCTGCGTGCCGGGAAGAAACAGGAAGTTCACCACTCCCTCCAAAGCTCTATTAGCCCAATCACTACTCTGGCCAGGCCCATACCTCTTCGGGGTTTTTGAAGAATTGAGTGTGATCCTTCACCATCACCTGCAGTTTTGAGGGGAAAATGAGGGCGCACTTGAGGGCCAAATTGCAGAGTTTCCTTCTGACGCTGAGGAAGGAGGTTCTGAGGCACTGGACCGCCAAAGTATAATCAGGGAGTCCACGGTGATTGAGTTTATGGACCTGGTCTACTGTAGGAGAAACCTGAGCACAGAAATTTTACAGTCTGCCCAAAATGTGTCCTGGAGTTGTACCGGGGGGTGATCATTGATCAGAGCCAAGCCTTCAGAAACACTGTGGCATAATTCCTCCGAGTGCCCTTCGGAGGCCAGCCACTCGAATGTTATTTCACCTTGTCCTGCCCTCTGCGTCTTCAACACAGGTTTAAAAAATATGGAGCTGGGACATCAAGCCCTCCAGGCAAGCAGTGGCGAACTCTTGCAGGGTTTGCATATGTTGTTAAACATTTTTGTGGCGCTTACGTTGATGCTCCCTGAGTACCCCTAGGTCCAGGGTAGCCATGTCTATTTTTTGTTCTAAGGCTGCTCAGGAGTCTCGTATTTCTGCCAGGATAACATCTAGCCTTTTGGTGTGGACTCTACGAGATTGTCTGCAGATTGCAAGGACATAGCTGAGTCTTTAGGGGAGCACTCCAGAGCCAACATTTCTCCCAGAATAACTTGGTTAGGAGTGCTGTCACCAGTATTTTTATTCTTGCCCATGGTGGTGTCTTTTATCAGGCTGTTCTGCCAGAAAGAGCAATGCTCTAGCATGAGGCAGGAGTTCCCCCAGGGACTCGCTAGACGTTCCCGAGCAGGTGGGGGCCAACATGAGCAGCCCCCCACAAATGTGGTCCACTAAGGTCCCTGCAGGGCCCACCCAGCGTATTTGCAGGAGGGGTCGAAGAACTGTTGGATCGTAGAGAGGTCGTAGTGTACAGTGTAGTACAGCAGGCAGAACAAATTTTCACACAGACCCCTGCTGAGCCTCAAAAACTTTCGGGTCTCACAGGCTTGCCTCAGTCTTGTCAAGGTTACAGTGGCTAGAGGGGCAACCCCTTTGAAGATCAACCCCTGGATAGGCAGGGAGTAACCCCCAGCCCCGCTAGTCACTGTGAAAAGAAATAGGGGTTGACACGTGCAGCCTATCACAGGTGCCCTTTGTTGGGTCCACTATAGTAGTCCAGGAGGTCTCCAACCACAGCATGCCGGTCCCCCACTTATGGAGTGCCCATCTCAGTTAGTAGTGCGAGGTGTGATGAGAATCACAATATATAAGGGGGCCTGTGATGGGTGTCACCCTTAGTTTGAAGTGGCGGGCAGGCAGTGGCCCCCACTCAGTCTCAGAAGGCCACGACTTGGTGTCTTGGCCCCACGAGAGCCACAAAGGTCACACAGATCCCCTGATCTGTCCACGCACTACTGACTGTAGGGGGAGAAGAAAACAATCACAGGTCGTGCCGGGCCCCCATCAGAAGAAAACTCAGTACAGTGTTCTAGGTGGTCTCAGTGCCACAAAACGGCAGGGCCTCGAAGGAGGACTCTGTCCGTGCTTCAGCTACACACACAGGAGAGTCACATGCGCCCGTACTGCCCCCGGTAGCCCTCCCCAAGGCAGTGGGGGCAGCACAGCAATCAGCAGGCTTCAGCTGCACCCCACCCCAGCTAGTCCTGCAATCTGCTGCATGAGAGCAGAGACACAGTCCAGGCATGGTCGATCCTCTCCGGGCATGCCCTGATCCACAGTGTCACTCCTCTGGGCTCACAGAAGATGGGTGAGTCCCACACAGGTATTCACAGGCTCCAGAGCCAGAAGTGAACTCCCTGTATTCCACAACCCACTGTCCTGGTGCCCAGCAGGTGGGGATAAAAGACCTTGCCATCGTTTAGCCTGTGCAGGGATCAGAGCTCATTTAGTGTGGGTCTGCCATCTTTGGCAGTCGGCCATTCCCCCATTTCATATAGACTCCACAATTTCTGCTAATTTGTCCTTGGGTGTCATTTAGCAGCATATTGGATTTTGCAAGGGTGTGATATTTTGAACTGTTCCTTTTGGTTTTTTTGTCAGTCATTGCTGTCTTAAGGCAGCAAAATAGAATATACGTCGTTACTACGCATTCCGTTGCAACGCATGCCTTTACCACGCATGCGTTACAACGGAATGTTTTTTCTACGCATTGCCTTTTCCTCGATTTTTCCTTTACCCCGCTTTTTCTTTTTTGGGGGGAGACCCCCTCCCCCCCCCCCCCCCCCAAAGCCCCCTTTCTTCTTTTTTTTGCCTTTTTCTTAGGTCTTCGCCGACACTAAAAAAGGACTGACGCATTTTTTCGGATGAGGTAGACGTTGTTCCGTGATGACGTTGCTTGCGTGGTTAAGACGTCGTTGAAGCAATACGCGTTGTGAAGATGTTTACGAGGTAAGTGTACCGTTGTAAACGTAACGCCTAGAAAATGCTTCGTGGTAAAGGCTGTTTCCCGCAAAATCAGAGTATGGATTATGTAAACATAGACAAAATAGTATACAAATATTGATTTTTGATGCTGCGAAACAGCAGTGGCTGCTGGAAGACAAGATGGAGCAAAATAACACGACATAGATTATTTAATTTGAAGGTACATAATACATCTGCACGGATTACCACGAAATGAGTAATATATATTGTTAGTCCTCTGGCGCAAGGAACGTCTGCTGGATTTTTTTCCATGAGAGAATCAACACTTTCATCAGGGTGATACCTCAATATTCGAATGCCCAAAGAACTCCTCAGGAGAGGCTCGAGGGTGTGAGTTTTAAATTCAAAAGATGCACTCAAAGCCGACAGTGGAGTGCATTTATGATTGAATATGCCTCCATTTGCTAACTAGTTCGGAATTCAATAAAAGTAAAATAAACACAGACCAGGTTAGTATTTGTATTCGCTTGCCCTGCTGTCTTAAGGGGTTAATTGTAGCCAAACTTATTTAAGCTACGTGAGTGTATGCCAACTTACTACTTGAATCAAGCAAGCCGTTTGTTTATTGACTTTGGCGCTTGCTTACTTTGCAGCGGCGCAGCTGTGTACAATTTTAGTCTTAATTTGAGGTCTGCATCTTTAATGTAACAATGTCGGTGGCTTACTACAAGCCTCTGGCGGCGTGGCACGCCGTCCCCTCATCTTTTCATAATTAGGCTGCATGAAATCTTAAGCATTGGAAATTCCTATGGATGCGCTGAGGTCTACACTGAACTGCACACATGACAGGATGCACTTTCAGTCCTGAATTCCTATTTCCTTTACGATATTAAAGGGACAGGGGACTGACAGAACAAATGAACTTGGCGTACCCCAGAACTTAGAATTTGATCCAAAGTTTGCTTCTGGCTTTGGTTCCGTCTTCTGGTAATGACAGGTTTCACCACGGCCATGAGCTGTTCTTGGCGTGTCATTCCAGGAGCGCTGATGTCATCTAAACACTCGGAGGTTACATTTCACTGGAAAGGTTCCCGGACATCACAACGCCTGGACTTTGTCACGACCATATTCTGGAGTCTTGCTGTTTTGGAATTATTTGCTCTTGGTCACATGCCCTCTGTTCCCTTGCCAGCATGGGTGACCCCGGCATGAGGCACAAAGATTTAAAAACTGTCCTGTGTGTTGTGGATTTTTTATTATTCTAAAACTAAGAATCTTTATTTAGGGGCATATGTCTTAAAAAAGAGATTTGCGATTCTCAAATTGCGATTTTTAAAGAATCGCAATTAGAGAATCGCAAAATGCAATGTATGTAGGATTTGCTAAAAATGTTGCCGATCCTACATTTTCCTTATTTGCGAATCGCAAATTGAGATTCGCAAATAAGGAATACCTTCTCATTCGCATTTTCAATTTGCGATTACCAATTAGAGAATCGCAAATTGAGAATGCAATTTCAAGGTTGCAAGGGTGCCAAAAGGACACCCTGTTGCACCTCTGAAATATGTATGGGTGCACATGTGGCACACATACATGCCCTAAGGGCATGTATGTGCGCCACATGCCACTTTGAAAAAAATCTCAAATTACCACCAACTTGAAGTTGGTGGTAATTTGCGATTCCTTATGGACAAATCGCAATTTTTCTGTGCTTCCTACATTGTATTTAAGGAATAGCAATTTGTGATTCCTTAAATGCATTCGCAAAATAGGGAATCGCACATTTAGCGATTCCTTATTTTGCAAGTGGTTTTTTGTTTCATACATTGCACACAGCTAAGTTGCGATCGCAAACGCCAAAATTCTGTGAATTTCAGCGTTTGCGCTCGTAATTTAGCTTGATACATATGCCCCTTAGTCATTGGAAAAACCAGAAACTCAGTTTCAACAGCTGGTTCCAGTCCCCCTGTAGATTAAGGCAGTGACACTTTCTTTGCCTCTGTTTTGATCAGGCAGGATCCGATTATTATTTTTTAGTGCAATGTAATGCAGCGCAGCACAGCACAGCAAACCAACGTTGCTGTGCTGCGTTGCGTTCCTCAAGGGGGAGAAAGTAGCACACAGCCATATGTATTAACAAGCATTTGCAATGCAATAGGTCTTGCATTACTGAAAGTTTGAGCTATTGGCGTTGCATTATTATTTGCAGCTCCAATAGCTCAAACTTTCAGTAATGCGAGACCTATTACATTGCAAATGCTTGTTTATCATTGGGCCTTCGTTACAGAGGATTGCTCAGACTACAATAACAAGCATTGGAAATAAAATCTGTTTGGTCCTGCCCACTGTAGATGCGCAACCTGAGGCTGGGGAGGAGGGGATGGGTTGGGGGGTGAAGCGAGGAGAGTCACCTCGAGGAGCCATTACGAGTGTGCAAGTCACAAAATCAAACAAAAAAATGGACAACGCAACGGGAGCGGGGAATTTACAACTTGAACAGCATGAGGAAGGGAAGGAGGGAATAAAGGCAACACGACAGGGTGAATGAGAAGTGGGATGCAGGGCAGGCATGAAGCAGGGAAACTTGGACAATGGGAGGGGAAGAGAGAACTTACAACTTAAAAGGCATGGGGAGGGAGGGGCTAAAGGCAAGACAACACAGACATCAGACATCGGGAGAATGAAAGGCGGACCACAATGTATGAAAAGTGGGCAGGCTTGGAGCAGGCAATTAACATTTGAAGCTGAGGCAAAATAAAAAGTAGTGTTCAACAGTACCATATAGGGCTTACCGTGAACTAATCCATGTAACAGGGGCAATCTCCAGGGCGTGACCAAAGGAGAATAAAGAGGGACTATTTGTAAGCTTTTGACCAATGAAAAGCAATGATTTTTCACAAGCACATGAAGGAACCAATCACAAGCGATAACCGGGCTGAATGCCTATACACCAGATACAGCATGTTTCGAGAGACAGTGCATGCACTTCCTAGGTGTGACCTGAAAATAAGCTCCCTAAAAGAGAGCAATGGAACGATCAAGTCAGCCAAGCAAAAACGGACAAGGAAATCCATTAGATAAAAAGCAGCCAATAATAGTGACTGTGGAAATTTAGCTCGCAAACTGAACATTATCTGCGCCATCTTGCCTCTCCCCAGCGCTACGCACAGCGAGCACACGGTAGCCATTTTGGGCACCCCACTCTCTCCCCCGCTCATTGTCAATCGCCAGCGCGTTCCCCTGACACTGCAAGCATCCCCCGCGCGCCGGCCACCCCCGCTCTCTCATACAGGCCGTAAACCCTCTCCTTCTGCGCGACCCTGCTACGGAACCACATCCGACCGACATCCCATACATGGTCATGCCTCTCCTTTGATAAACCCCCCTTCCTCTGCGCCCCATTGTCCGAACTGGTCCCAGGCCATCACCTAGCCCTGCGGATGCAGTTTATTGCCCCTACTGTAAGGGAAACACCCCACATCAAAGGGATTACAGTAGATCAAAGCCCCTACCCCCTGAGACCCGGCCGGTTGCACACACCCCCGGGAATTGGCGGAATATCCAGCTGCGTGATAGCCATCTCCTGCTGTGGGTGGGCTGGGGACTTCTACTGTAGATATGTGTGGGAACGAGCTTGAAGTGGGGGTTCCAAGGAATGTCTTTCCGAACATCAAAGCCTCAACAAGAATGTACCATATGTAATAAAGCAATAAACCTGTGTATAAGAGACCAGGTCTCAGAGATGCAGTTAGAGCACCTCGTGACGATACCTTGCTGTCTGATCTGATGTGTTCTGCTCCGACGGAATAAAACTTTGTTTCCTGCCTTCCAGTCTCCGGCGCCTGCCTCTTTCATTGGTAAATTATCGAGTGGTATGAGAGGCGATTACCGCCGGGCAAATACTTGAAAGGTTATCGATTGAAACTGCCTCTACCATTTAACAATTGGCGTCCCAAGCGTGGGGCCCATCAGCGACACGTGGATCCAGTGGGAGAGGTTCCGACGACAGAGTGAACGACTGCAACGATCGGGAGAGCTCCTGCCCAATAGACCCTCGTCTGGCAGCCGATCATCCGAACTTCACTGGTTCCGAGCAGACCTCTCTCGAGTGATCTACGGTCCTGACTGGGAACCATCAGGAGTGCCGCGGCAAATACGGAGAGTAGAGGACGATCGGGCGCTGGAGGCGGAAGACGAGAAACTGTCCACGCGGTCCGGGTAAGGTCGTGATACACGACAAATTGCGAAATAATTGATTGATTGTTTGAAGCTTTGGAATACTAGTATTGCTCATTGATTGTGCTCATTGATTGTTCTCTTTGAGATATTCGCTGTCTACAAACGGGGAGGAGTAGAAATACTCTCTCTCTCTCCCTTTGCGGATAGTGAAGGGTAGGTAACGCAGACTTTTGTCCCCGTTGAAACCCGTCGTGCCTATCTTTATCTCCCCACTGATTGATTGTCCGAACATTGATTGTTTTGAAGAATAGTGCTCTTTGAGATATTCTCTGTTTGCAAATAACGTAGAATAGAAATATTCTGTCTAGTCTTTGCAAATAGTGAAGGGTAGGTAACGCAGACTTTTGTCCCCGTTGTAACCCGTCGTGCCTATCTTTATCTCCCCATTGATTGATTGATTGATTGTCCGAACACTAGTTGTTCGATATTGGTTCTTTGGAGGTATTCTCTGCTTACAAATAACGTGGAATAGAGATATTCTGTCTAGTCTTTGCAAGCAGTGAAAAGATAGGTAGTGCTGACTTTTGGCCCCGTTGAAACCCGTCATGCCTATCTTCTCCCCACTGATTGGTAGTTGGTTCTGCCCGGACCGCTTATTAGAGGTGAACCATCCGGCTCCACTGGAGGGCAACCCTAATAAGGACATGTTCACTAAATATGGACTAGTCGCCGTAGCTTATAGCAAGCTGTGGCATAAATATACCAAGAAGGACCCCGAGAGTCAGTGGCCACTGATGGGATCCTTCGACGACCATAAGATAGAAGCGCTAGAAGTAGCTCTGCGTAGCAATAAGACGACGCCTACTATGCTTGACAGTATTGGCATGTGGCGCAAAGAAGCAACGCAACGGAAAAAGAGGGAAGAAGTAAAAGCAGAAAAGGAATTACGAAAGGCAGCCCACCTTGCCGCTAGAAGGTTAGAAGAAGAAATAAAGGAGAGAAGGGAAACTAAACTAAGGCAGGAGCCCGAAACATCAGGCCAGTACGCTGTTAGGACCCCTTCTTTGCTCTACCCTGAGTTGTCCTCCAAGCAGCGAACGAATGACGAATTACTGTTAGGTCCCCCGATCATTTACATGCCCCCTCCATATGCACCCTCCCAGTCAGTAGTGCAACACCCACCACCCCCAAACACGAGCGAAAGCAGTACAGGGGCCTCGGTCCTCACGGCCTCCGCGCCGGCTGAGCCTCTTGTACTGAACCCAACGTCGGCTATAACGTTAGATGACCCTGAAACGAGACAGAAAGAGTCCACCAGAATGAATCGACTAACAAAGGACGAACGAGCAGGAATCGACAAAATAGTAAAGACACTAGTGGAGCGAAAAGAAAGTGAGGAGTATATAACAGACGTGTATAACTCGTATGCCGACAGCCGCAGACGACACTTTGTCGTACGGCTCTGTTATCACGCCCTGAATGCATATGAGGATAGATACCACGATAAAGGTCCCGAAGGCTTAGCGGCCCTATATAGGAAGGTAGACATCGGAGAAGAAAGAGAGGGCGACGTGACGAACCTCTTCACTCGTACACTCGAGGTCTACCGACACCTTAAAGAACATAGACAGACCACCAAAGCAGAAACCCCCATAGCGACTAAGCCCCAGGAAGGAAGGGCTGATGCCATGATGCCCATCAAAGAAGCTGCCCCCTACTGGGTCCCCCCACGAGGTCAGGGAACACATGACGACATCAACCACCAAGATGCGAAGGGAAGGGTTGTATATAACTGGGTCTACCAGCCGTGGGACCGGCAAGATATTTTGACCTTTAGAAAAACTCTACCCGACTTGAGAAAGAACCCGACTGCCTTCTACACTGAATTGGGTACAGCCTTAGGCTCAACGATAATGACTTTAGCAGATATCGACTTGTTCTTTGGGCTATGTCTGCCGGCTGATGTGTGGAAACAAATCCGGAAAGTTGACCACGCTGAGCCGTTCGGATATACCTGGGTACAACTCGATACCATAGATAAACAGCGAGAACCAGGACAGAAACCCCCGAAAGCCATATTAGAGCTCCCAGACAAGATTGTACAAAAGCTGAAGACTCTAATCCCAGAAAGAAAGGTAGACTGGTCGATAGTGACGGCTTGCCGCCAGAAACCCCAGGAGGATGTGTCTGAATACTTCTCCCGATTCGAGACGGTGTTTTCCGATTACAGTGACCAAGACATGACCACCGCAACCGGACATCACCTCTTTGTCCAGAATTATGTGAAGGGTCTGTCACAAGAAGTTTCCCAGAAACTACAGACCAGCGAGAGTAGTTGGGCAGCCTCCAAACCCGCAGCAATTCTCCAGATGGCCCAATACTACGAAAACCAGAAAAACGAGAACGATAGGGCGTCAGAGAAGAAGAAAAAGGAACTAAAGGAGAGGGTAATGATAGCACAGTTGCAAGGGGTGACCATAGGAAGGGAACCCCCGAAAGAGAATTACCAACCAACCGCCCCTAGAAAGCTACCCCCTAGAGACCATACCCCTACACCCTACAACGGAGGGTTCGGACACTGGAAATCCCAGTGCCCGGTCCTTCTGGAACTTAACAAAAATAGGGATCCCAGAAACACCGCATATGACCCCAGAAATAGAGGACAGGGACGAGGGCACACGAACGACGCCATCAACGACAGGCCAGGCAGACCAAACACCTTTGATCGCCCCCGACAAAACCAGTGTCAGCAGTCCGACTACGAAAGCACCCATGACTTCGCATAGGACCGCCAGGGGCAAGGGAGGGATCCAGTCGAACTCCGTGTTGACCGGCAAGGTCCTTACGTCACTGCTAAGGTCTTGGGCACAAAATCTCCATTCCTGGTAGACACTGGGGCGACACGTAGTGCGTTATCCAAACGACTGATCCCTAGGGCACCCTTGTCTGGCTCACATGTAACCTCTATAGGCTTCGATGGAACGCCCTCCACTAACCCCTTATCAACACCAATCTCCTTTGACTTAGAAGATAACACCACTGACACGACCTTTCTGCTCTCCTCCAACACCCCCGATGCTATTATGGGACTTGATTTGCTAAAACATTTTCGAGCTACCATCAGATGCTCCCCAGACGGAGTTCGAGTCATCCTACACGATAACCCAGATCTGTCCAGACCCTGTCACACACGGCGTATGCTCTCTATAACCGATGCTGACATGTCCCTACTCGACACATTACCTTCACATCTATGGGCTAAAACCGACTCAGATGTAGGGCGCATGGTGATCGACCCGGTACACATAACCGTCCGACCGGACGCAGTGCTCCCAAAGCTTCCACAGTATCGGATATCACCCGAAGGCGAGAAGGCATTGGTGGAAATCATCGAGTCCCTAGTCGAGGCAGGAGTGGTAGAAGAAGTAGTCAGTAATGTTTGCAACAGCCCTATCCTACCCATTGTAAAGAAGCAAGGCGAGGGAGATGAGAAAGCCTACCGTTTCATTGTTGATTTGCGAGAGGTTAACAAAGTAGTCATACCCCAGTACCCCGTGGTCTCAGACATCACCACCATCCTCACCCTGATTCCATCCACTGCCACCACCTTTACTGTTATTGATCTCAAAAACGCATTCTTTTCCATCCCCATCCACCCAGACAGCCGCTACCTGTTCGGCTTCACTTTAAAAGCCCGTTCGTACAGATTCTGCAGGGCACCCCAAGGCTACACTGAGAGTCCCAGTATTTATAGCCAAGCCCTCAAGAGGCAGCTAGATGCAGTCCAACTACCCGATGGAGTGGTGTTGATACAGTACGTCGATGACATTCTTTTGGCGGCCGACACCACTCCACTTGCCGTCACAGCCACCATTCACCTCCTCCGCTTCCTTGCGAAGAACGGTCACAAGGTCTCCAGAAAGAAATTGCAATTCTGCCAGCCCCAAGTAACGTATCTAGGCCACCTACTATCCAAAGACGGGAGGAAACTTACCCCTGACCGAATTCAGACCATCCTAGAAACCCCTGTTCCCAAAACTCAGAAGCAAGTACGGTCCCTAGTAGGCCTCACCTCCTTTTGTCGACAATAGTTGCCAAACTTCAGTCTTATCGTAAAACCTCTGCTTTCCCTGCTGGCTAAAGATGTCCCCTTCCCCCTCCCCTGGACACCCGAATGTCAATCCTCCTTCAAAGAATTACGAGACGCCCTCTGTTCGGCCCCAGTCCTAGGAACCCCAGACTACACTAAACCTTTCTCCCTCTACACCCACGAAAGGGAGGGATGTGCGTTGTCTGTCCTAACCCAGTCCATAGGCCCTAAACAACGCCCTTGTGCCTACTTCTCTGCCACTCTTGACCCTGTAGCCAGAGCTTTGCCCGCATGCCTTCAAGCAGTAGCCACCGCGGCTATCTCTATCCGGCAGAGCGAGGGGATCGTACTCTCAAACCCCCTCACAGTATTGGTACCCCATGCGGTTGACACCCTCCTGAACCAAACCAAGACTCAACACCTGACTAGCGCACGACTGACCGGTTACGAACTGACTCTGCTTGCACCCCACATCACATTGAAACGATGCACCACTCTGAATCCAGCTACTCTACTACCTCTCCCTGACACTGATCCCAATGCGTCCCCTATACACGACTGTGTGACCCTCACCGACGAACAGACCAAGAGTAGGGTCGACCTCCGAGATACTGCCTTCCCGGACCCTGACGGAGAACTGTGGGTGGATGGCTCATGCATCAAGCTCCCCGATGGCACCACCTCAGCTGCCTATGCAGTCACCACAGCCCGAACAGTTGTTGAGACAGCCCGCATCACACAGCGATCCGCACAGGCGGCGGAACTAATTGCTCTCACACGAGCCTGCATCCTGGCAGCAGGGACAACCGCAAACATCTACACAGACAGTCAGTACGCCTTCGGAGTAGTTCACCACTTTGGGCTCTTATGGAAAGAGAGGGGATTCTTGACTTCTCATGGCACACCCATCCTGCATGGAGATCTAGTCTCTGCCCTGACCGAAGCGGTCCTCCTCCCCACACGGCTGGCTGTGATCAAATGCCAAGCACACAAGAAGGTGACAGACATTATAGGACAGGGAAATGCACTAGCTGACATTACTGCCCGAACCACAGCCGAGAATAGGTCCACGACCCGTATGTACGTGATCAGGTCACAAGCTGAGAAATGGAAGGATGCTAGGGAAACGATTAGGGACATCCAATTAGCCAGTACACCACACGAGTTAACTGAATGGGCACGGGTGGGATTGAAGGACGATGATGGTTGCTGGCGGACTAAAGACTCGAACAAATGGTTGCTACCAGACTCATACTTGATCCCCATGCTGACCATGGCACACTCCCCCGCACACATAGGGTCTGCCCCCATGATCGAACTCATCTCCAAAGTCTGGCACAACGACAAGATCCCAGACTCAGCCAAACGTCTGGTCCAACAATGCCTAGTATGCCTCCAACACAACCCTGGGAAAGGAACTGCTGTACCCCGGGGAGGGTTCGGGGTCCCCAATCACCCTTTTGAAGTCCTACAAATGGATTATGTCCAGTTAGAAAGGTGCCAAGGTTTGAAGTACGTACTTGTTGTTGTGTGTGCCTTCAGCAAGGGGGTGGAAGCCTATCCAACCCACGACAACACCGCCATGACTACCGCAAAAGTACTACTGAAGGAATTCTTCCCCCGATACGGCCTTTGTCGAATTTTGTGGAGCGACAACGGCCCCCACTTCGTAGCCGAAGTTATCCAACTCATCTTAAAAGGGTTGGGTGTAAAACAGAAATTCCATGCGGTCTTCCATCCCCAATCTGCAGGCTTGGTTGAGCGACACAACGCCACCTTGAAGCTTAAGATAGCAAAAATAGTCGCCACCACAGGACTGAGATGGCCAGACGCTCTCCCGCTAGCATTGCTATCAATGCGTTCCACCCCCACTAAACACCACTTAACCCCCTACGAGGTCGTTTTCGGGCGGCCCATGAACCTTTGGGCTGCTCCAAAGCCAACATCCATCCACGACGTCCCGGACGTCCTCATGTCTGACTATTTGTATAACCTAACTAAAACGTTGTCTGTCATCCATCAGCAGGTGCTGCACGCCATTCCCGACGTTTCCAGGGGCCCCGGACACGACATCCAACCCGGTGACTTCGTCTTAGTGCGTAACTTCCAGCGCACCAAGAGTCTGGAGCCCCGGTGGACGGGCCCCCTGCAAGTCCTGATCACCACCCGAACAGCTCTTCGAGTGGAGGGGAAACGCAATTGGCTGCATGCACACCACTGCAAGAAGGTATCACCGACCCTGACAACCACGGACAACATCACCGCCCAAGAAGAACTTCTGGACAAAGACCGACCATCCCTGAGCCGCTGCCCAGATACAGAGACACTCGAGTTAGTAAGATATCCTGATCCCACCGTGCCATCCAAGGAAGGGTATAACTTGCGACGAAAGGAGAGAACTTCGGCTAAGCAGACCACAGGCTAAGTGGAAATCTCAGAGCGGTAGCCTAGTCACCTCAAAGGCCACCAGGAGAGAAACTAAACGAAGTCTGTGGTTCTGCCCGCTACCGAGTCTCTTGAAGGTGATGGAAGCGCCCGACATGAAGATGATGGAAGCAACCGGACGTCCGAAGATCCACTACAAAAACCCAAAGACTGACCGAATGCACAGCTTAAAGACTATTGCACTTTTCATTACCCTTCTCTTTTGCCTTCTCCTCGTGGTCACCTTCTGGATCATGGAGGAGGGCACACCCGCTCATAAGATATTGCTGACCACCGTTCAACCTACCACCACGAAAGAACACCATCTGATCTCACTTTCACCCCAACTCCGAGAAAGGCGTAAGGAGTTCTGGAATAACTCTTTTGTGCAGTTGCTCCACCAACACAATCTTGCTGCCAACGCCACTAATTGCTGGATCTGTGGATTGCTACCACATGCCACTGGACACTCTATCCCTTTCATCCCTTCACCTTTTTCTGTCCATGGTTCCTGCCTCGCCTGGCTAATCCTCCTGCAAGAAAGCTACAAGGACAATGCCACTTCCGGCAGAACCATGTCACACTTCTACCATGGGTTCTGGCTGAACAAAACTGGAAGAACTTCTGCCCTCTTCTGCCCTCTGAGATCGAACACTTCCTTTCACATGGACATCCCTGCCAAAGAACGAGTTGAAATGCAAGTGTTCAACAACCCAGCCAGACCCACCTTCTCTTACCTCCGGAAACGGACGGCCGCCACCCTAACAGTGGCCCTGTCCGTCATCAACATCACTGGATTTGTGTGCCTCGAAGGCCTGGGGGCGCAGCTGGTGGGCCACAGCTCCTGCCTCATCACCCGAACATTGGACTCAGTTGACCCACCCTCCTTTGTTGCCTCCCCGAATATGTACTTCGTCTGTGGTACTAAGGCCTACACCTGGCTTCCGAAAGGTTGGGGAGGCACCTGCTACATCGCCTTTGTCCTTCCTCCGACATATGTGGCTCCAGCAAACCATCACCGACAGAAGCGGGCCAAAGACATTGTGCAAGCCGACTCCGACGGAGCACAGTTCATGGACGCAGTGAAAGGCCTTGTTCCACTCTGGGGTCCAATGGCAAACAGCCGTGCCATCCGCCACTTAACCCAGGCAGTCGAAACGGCGATGAACATTACAGCTGGCGCCCTCGCCAACAACACCGCTGAGCTTCAGGCTGTCCGCCTGGTGGCTCTTCAGAACCGCCTTGTTCTAGATGTGGTTCTGGCTGATCGTGGAGGAGCATGCCGCATCATTGGGTCCAGCTGTTGTACCTACGTACCGGATAACTCACCCTCAGTCTACAAAGCAATTGAACACCTCCACAGACTTTCCGCAGAGGTCCATCAGGAGCAAGAAGGGTGGTCACTTGGGAGCTGGTTTTGGGACAATATTAAAAGTTGGGGATGGAGGCTGTTTTCATTTATCCTAATACCGGTTGTGATACTATGTGGATGTTGCTTGGGGATTCAGTGTCTGCCACCTTTATGTTCGCTTTTTATGAACTGCATCTGCCCTAAGACTTTGAACTTTGAAACAGAGCGGATGAAAGCCCTTTACGAGGTGGAAGTCCGTAGTATTATGGGGATAAATCCGAACTAGACAAGCTGGCGAGATATGTTAAAAGGGAGGACTGTGGAAATTTAGCTTGCAAACTGAACATTATCTGCGCCATCTTGCCTCTCCCCAGCGCTACGCACAGCGAGCACACGGTAGCCATTTTGGGCACCCCACTCTCTCCCCCGCTCATTGTCAATCGCCAGCGCGTTCCCCTGACACTGCAAGCATCCCCCGCGCGCCGGCCACCCCCGCTCTCTCATACAGGCCGTAAACCCTCTCCTTCTGCGCGACCCTGCTACGGAACCACATCCGACCGACATCCCATACATGGTCATGCCTCTCCTTTGATAAACCCCCCTTCCTCTGCGCCCCATTGTCCGAACTGGTCCCAGGCCATCACCTAGCCCTGCGGATGCAGTTTATTGCCCCTACTGTAAGGGAAACACCCCACATCAAAGGGATTACAGTAGATCAAAGCCCCTACCCCCTGAGACCCGGCCGGTTGCACACACCCCCGGGAATTGGCGGAATATCCAGCTGCGTGATAGCCATCTCCTACTGTGGGTGGGGTGGGGACTTCTACTGTAGATATGTGTGGGAACGAGCTTGAAGTGGGGGTTCCAAGGAATGTCTTTCCGAACATCAAAGCCTCAACAAGAATGTACCATATGTAATAAAGCAATAAACCTGTGTATAAGAGACCAGGTCTCAGAGATGCAGTTAGAGCACCTCGTGACGATACCTTGCTGTCTGATCTGATGTGTTCTGCTCCGACGGAATAAAACTTTGTTTCCTGCCTTCCAGTCTCCGGCGCCTGCCTCTTTCATTGGTAAATTATCGAGTGGTATGAGAGGCGATTACCGCCGGGCAAATACTTGAAAGGTTATCGATTGAAACTGCCTCTACCATTTAACAGTGACATCAAAGACAACCATTGGTAAGCAATTGGTGAGTTGTAGTTCTTAGTAAGCCCACAATAGATATTTCGCAACTGGACCTCTCATGCCGCCTTATAGGTCATACCTAATGAGAGGTGCATTCATGCTCTCATGTTTTTTCCACTGATAACCCTCAATATGGACACTTTTGTATACAGTAACAATAATTTATTTCATTCTTTTAAATGTTAGGGAAATGAAATGAAAGGAACACTTTCTTTTTCTCAAGATCATAATGATTTCAAAAAATAGAAAACACACTCTAGCCAAGGCCATAAACCAGAAAATACCCTTGTAAAGCATGCAATAGGCACATAGAGGCATGTTACTTGCATCCCAGAAACCTTTGTACTATATGATTTAGCACATAAAACATGGTGTGGAAACTTTAACTTACTTGGGCCAAATCCAATTGAAAATGCACTCACAAATGCCATCATGTTCACTAAAGTGATCCAGTTCAGAGCAGTATGTTCAGCATGTCGTATGCTCTTGAAAGGTATAGGCATCTTTTCTAGCAGTTTTTCTTTGACTGGATGTGATGTCCCACATTTTGAGAGTAAGAAAGGTTTGCAAACAACCTTACTTTTTTAGCGCTAATAACATCTATGTTCGAGGCCTGTGATCCAGTTACTGCAAAACCCAAATTGTTTGCATCCCTCCTGACCACTGAACGAAGAGTAATGGTCTGCACTGGGGAGTCAGTGAAAACTAGTGTCGTAGAACCATTCACCATATACAGCGAAAAGTTTGACTTTATTATGCTGTTGTGAGACTCCAGTGAAAATCTAGAACTTGCTAAACCAATTCCAGTGACCGATATTGACATCACAACACATCCGGCAAGCAGCAGAACTCTTCTTCCGACTTTCTCATCACAGTCCATGGTGACTAAGGTGGAAACAACCTTCACCACACCAAGCCCAACTGGGGCCAACATGGCTGAAGAATCACGCTGGAAGCCCACGGAACTAAATATAATTGACGCAAAGTAAAGGACATTGGATTGGCCAGTTAACTGCTGAAAGAGGACCAGACCAAGCTTAATTAAAGTTCTCATCCTCATGCTGTCCCTAGAATGGAAAAGGTCACTAAATGAATAATGGCGTTCACAATTGAGATCATGGTTAGGTTCCTCGGTTTCTTCAATGTTCTGTAATGTGTTTCTTGGTCCTGTGTGTTTAATTTTGGGAGATGAGATGGGAGGAGCAGGATACTGAAAAACTGAATAGTTGTTGGCGCAATAACCAGTCCAAACATATACTTCCATCCATCCTTTACATCCGCTAAGAAATAATTGAAAACATACAAGAGTAAAATACCAATTGTAATACCAGTTTCATAAAGGGACACCAGCAACCAATGGCAAGCAGCAGGTGGGATTACACTCAGTACGAGTGATTACATCAGGTCTTGCATACAGCGCATGCGCGCAGATGCGCGACCTAAAAAGTTCCCCTATGTCATATTCAGACTGTCCTGACTTTTAGCCAACAGTAAGCTGTTCATGTTGGGATTTTACAGCGCTCAATCTATAAGTCCCAGAATGCAAAATACTGACAACTAAAAGAACAGCGGGGTCGCTGACGGAGTCACACACATCAATGAAGTGCATGCACACAACATAGTCAAAAGCAGTAAGTCAGAACAATGTATTGTAATGGCACTTTTTCTAATTAACGAGTATTCCGTGAATCAACACTGAACCTGTACTTGCTACAACAACATTAACATGTACAATAAAAAAAAACACTTAATTTCCCATTTAAGCCATAGACTGCGCCGAGGCTGCCACCATTCTTCGAGCAGTAGTATTATACATTTACCTTTCTCGCTGATACCAGCAGCTGCTGTGTAGACCCAGTACATCTATGTGTCACAGAGCATTATAGGACTCGCTGTAATATGGCCGCGGCAAACAATGAGGGTAAAAGAAGGACTGGGCTGTTTGGGTGCTAATGTCAATGGCTCGCTTCATGGATGCCCGTCTGCCGGTCTACTCACCTGCCAGCTGCTTTCTCCCCTGCTGTGACTGTACAGGGGTACTCCACTACTAGCTGTCAAGCAGTGACAGCCCGATGCCTCCGCTTTCCTCCATTGCATGAATAGGTTCTCCTGCAAAACTTTGCTGCCATCTTCCACAGGCAGAGCTTGCCGGAAAGGGAGGGAATCCGTGTCTAAGCAACTGCAGAGCAGCCTGCTAGGCGCGGCTCTGGGGCTGTTAGAACTTGAGGAGAAAATGTTGAGACCTCAAAATTAATTGAAATGTCGTAACCAACTCACACTGCCTTAAAGCCAGCTTTGTGCTGCTGTTGCGGACACGCACTTCACAGTATGCGGTATGTTTCCTAACCCAGAGTTTTAAAATTAGGGAAATTAAGAAATAGCATTTTAGTCTGTTGAGGTAATTGGATGGGAGGGGTTGGTTATTAGGAGCGCATTTAGAGGCAAAGGGCCATATGTAGGTGGCATACAATTTACCGATTCTTAAATACCGAATTTTACCGATTCGGTATTTAAGAATCGGTAAATTGTATGTAGGTAATAATTCGGTAAATGTTACCGATTCAGAGAAATTCGGTAATTACCGAATCGGTATTTACCGATTCGGTAATGAGGCATACCTTCCCATTGATTCCTATGGGCCTGGAGGCCCATAGGAATCAATGGGTAGGTATGCCTCATTACCGAATCGGTAAATACCGATTCGGTAATGGGGGGAGCACATTCAAGGGTGGCAGGGTGTCACATTGACACCCTGTTGCACCCCTGATTCCTGCATGTGTGCACATGTGGCGGACATGCATGCCCTAAGGGCATGTATATCTGCCACATGGCACTCTTATTTCAGCAAAATATTGCTTTTTGCAATGTATTCGGTATTTATCACCAACCTATATTTGGTGGTAAATACCGAATTCTCATTCCTCCACAACACTCATTAGAGTGTTTCCTACATCTCATTTCAGGATTCGGTATTTACCGAATCGGTAATTTTACCGATTCAGTAAATTACCGAATCCTGAAATATGCCCCCTACATAGCAAATGCATAAATACCGGTCGGTAACGGGATATTTACCGAAAATCGGCCGCTACCGACCGGTATTTGGCTTCCTACATATGGCCCAAAGTGTTTAGTTTTAAACATAAACTTGAAAACATTCCTGCCCCTCCCGACGACAACGCCATTGGTGAACTAAGAGGGGCGTCAGTTGTGGTTAAATTGAATTTCATATTTGTAATCATTTTTAACATCTCTAACGGAATGCTGTCCCAACATGAAGTGCGGCGTGCTGAAGTGGGTACGGTGCTAAAAGGGAAGCAGAGGGAAACAACATAAGCAGCGATTGGAGGTCAAAAAAAGAGTTCTCCAAAACAAAGATAAAGAATTAAAGTGTAGGGAAACTGTACTTCACCAGTGCTCCTCAGCCTTAAACGGAAGTGGACTATCAGCTGCTCAAGCAAGTTTGGAGGCAGGAAAGAAGAGCAATGCTGGAGTGAACCAATGGCAAGCAGCAGGCAGGATTACACTCAGTAGGAGTGATTACATCAGGTCTTGCAGACAGCACATGCGCACTAATGCTCGACCTAAAAATGGCATGCTGCTGCTCACTAAACCTGCACTGGCACGCACACAGATTGCCTAGCACCCTGCACACCTTTTCAAACATGATGCAGAGGTGAATGAGAGCAGTCTAGCACAAGATTTTTACTGGAAGAGTATACTTCCAGTACAAAATTCAGTTCCTAGACAAATTCTTAAACATTCCACACATATTTTCAGTGATCACAACCCCCTTGTTTTTGACTTAGATTTATTTTTTTAAACTGGAATGGAAAGTTGTGAGCACTGTCAACTTGTCGATACATAAATAGTGATGTCAAAATTAAATGTAAGAAAATGAATCTGTGTAATTTTACTAGGGAATTGATACTAAATAACGGGTGTTTTTACCGAATTATTTTCCGAGGTTGAGGGTCCAAGTACTCTTCTTGAGAGTTTTTCTGAATTACGCTCTGCGATTTCCAAGAGGCTCTTAGTTAACATAGCTCCAAGTAAAATCCAGCCCTGCAGATGGTTTAATGCTGATTGTTCCGCACAAAGAGTTAATGTTAGGGCTAAAATTGCAACCGAGTAACCAGGAAGATGTCTGGAGGGCGAAGACACATTGTAAAAAAGTACTAGAGGAGCAGAAGAAAGAGATACAGTCAAAAGCTTGGGAAGACGTACAGCTAGCTCGTAAGGCCAAAGATAGTACAGGTTTTTGGGAAGCTGTAAATCACTCTTTATTCTTCCCTACATTGCCCGGCCCTCATTTGTGCTGTTTTATCTCCTGGGATAAATCAGAATTTGGAAAGAAAATGGAAAGATCCTTGTCCAAAGAAACTACCACCTCAAAAGCGCTAGAATCAAAAGCATTGTGATAAAAATTAATCAACAACATATCTAACAACCCTTCACTTGACAACAGCAATAAATGAAACCATGGTGAGCTTGCGCAAGTGGTCGCCAGGATCCTGAATTCCAAATTAATCAAGTGGGGCATTCTATGTAAGTTTGTCCTCCACTGTTCTCTATAGTGGTATAAAAATGTAAGGAAAGGCTCAATTTTATTCACAAGGGCAGTTTGAAGGTCTAGTATTACATCATGTAAAGCCTTTAAATCTGGGACCACTGATGTGCTTGTCAAGCTTGACCAACTCATACCAGGGCTTACTGGGTTAAAGCCATTTAGTTTCAGAGTCTGCGTATGTTGAACTTCACTACTGTGTTGCCTGCTGAGTGCTTTTTTAAATCTGTTTAGCAGAGGAGAATTTGAAACTGATGTGTTTCCATCAGCAGTTTCAATACCCTCAAACAAGGCAGAATGAGCAACGCAGCTATTTGCCTCCAGACGGCTGGCATTCAAAACCTCATTTACAAACCGCTTAGAAGGATGGGCATCAGTTTTCCGAATAGAGTGCCCCTCAATTTTTCTGGTGACCTTAGGAGTGCTCTCTGAGATTAAACCCTATGTAATCCTTTGGGCAGCACCAATTCTCTCCTCCACAATACCCAGTGCAATGGTTAGTGCGCCCGTTACAGTGGCATGATGATTAGTAATAAGGGTGTATTCTGAGGAGGCAGGGGGGCCTCCTTCAGATGTCATGGTTTTCTTTTTGCCCATATTCAGAATTTAATCAAAGTGTAGTCGCCTACCTCAAACAAGGGCACCCAAATTTGGGTAGCCAAGGCCCAGCTCTTCCTCTTCCAGGCTCAAACCGGTGCAGACAACCTGCTCTTGGCCTGGTATTTGCTGGGGTACGTATTGGGCTGCAGGGAGTACAATGTGCTCAAGTAGCGCCAAGAGCTGACAAGTCCTTCTTCCACAGGTGAGGTGGATCTGGACTCTGAAGTCCAGCAAGCCTCCAGAAACCATCCCATGTAGTGGGGAGTCCAACTTGCTCAAGCAGCACTAAGAGCTGACAAGCCCCTCCTCCAACAAGGAAAGCAGATGAGAAGGAAACTGGGCTCTGAAGTCCAGCAATTCACCAGAAAGCGTCTTCTGCCATGGGGAGTCCTGTGTGCTCAAGTAGCGCTAAGAGAGGACAAGCCCCACCACCAAATAGGGCAGTAGGTGAGGTGTAATCTGGGCTCTGAATTCCAGCGAGCCCCCAGAAACAGTCTCAAGTTAAACTCAAGTAATGTCCTCCTGACACAAAGTGGTGGAAAGCAGCACAAAATGCAATTTGTGCTGAGAAAAGGGCGCCTTTCAAACGTAAAATACCTCTTGTCCTGAAAAATAAATACCATTGCAACACTTTGTGTCACTGTGCATGAATGTGCCCCAGTGAAATCCTCAATAAATCTGGCCACAGAGTAATATTTACTTGAAGTTTTCAAATCTTCTATTGTTCTGATTTTTGGGTGCTGCCTATCCTGAGGTGAATGCCCCATCAAACACGTTGGAAAACTGTCATAATGTCTGAAGGGTCTTGAAGGTAATTGTTACCATGCAATCTGAAAACACTTGGATGAAGTAAACCATTTGCTAAGGTAGCTCTAGAAAATTAATCTGTGGCTATTGACTCTCCTGGGTGAAAAAATGTATTATGCCAGAATAGCTTAATCAAAACATCATCTGATAGACACATTGGTCTTTTTTTATCTAAAATGTCCCAGAAACGCAAAGGGCATGTGTGCCTGCTTTCTGCGCCTCCCAGGTACAGTGGTATCACCAAAGGGGCTGCAGACGCTTGCACAGCCCCTTCTGTAATACAGACGGTGCCGGTGAATCCTAATGGGGCATTTCCTCATTAGCATGAAGTTCTGGCCCAATGCTGAAATTGGGAAAACACTGCCTCTCCACTCACACTGTATTATGGATGCGGTCTCGGAAGAAATTAGTTCATTAGAGGGTGCACTGACTTGGTGCCACAAAGAGGTGGTGCACAGTCAGTGCTCCCCTGATGGTGGCTCTTGAAAGGGGGCAAATAGGGTCCCCGGGACTTCACAAGCATCCCCTTCTGGTGGGTGAACCCACTCAGTGCATCTGCCTGTAGGAAGATCTATGTACCCACCTTTGTAAAGCAGGCTGGGTGCCATCTGCAAGTTGAAAGACGGAGCAGCAGCTTCAAGGAACTGCTCCACCAATCACTAATGATCTGCCCAAAGGGCAACCCATGAGGTTACATCTGCCCTGGAACTACATATTTTCTCTGATAGGTGCACTGACCCTGTTTGCACCCAACACACCTAGGTAAAAGCACCCCCTTGCCACATATGAGGACAGTGCACCCATTACATAATGTTGCCCTTGTGTCTTAAATATAATTTACAACAAGATATAGGCCCCTTGTAGTTAATAATAGAGAATCTACACCCAATGGAGCAACATTTTTGACTGATACATAGGATGATATCTTGGCCAGATAACATTTTTGCTAAAGATGTTCTTCAATACAACCCTTTGAAATCTTTCTAAGAGCACCGAGGATTGCAACTAGTGTCAACACAATCCATGTGTTGATTTGTGTCAGCTTATTGCCTCAGATATTGAAGAATGTATGTAATGTCTCTCATAATTATCCAGTATCAAGTAATGGCTAACATTTTTGGGCAGGGTGGAGTAGTATATTGAGGTCCAAGTAAACTAGATAAAACTGCAAGCTTGGTTCAGGGAGGATACTGGATGGTGGGCATATGTCAAACATTCAGTCCTCTTAATAAAACAGAAATGTGCAAATCATTAATACAACTGTGCTTGACAACTCTCTTCTGGCTGTTATGAGGGTTTCATACAAAGAGGGCATGGCCATAGTCTGCCTTTGATGTAAGGGTCTGTTAAAGGAATACTCCCTCCTAATATATTGGTCCTTCAAGTCTGTCTGCTGGCCCCTCAACAATTTTATTATTTGCCTAAATGAGTATTTCCCAAGATTCTGTTTGATGTACTTTGCATAGGAAGGGTGGACATCTCGATTCTGCTCTTTGCGGAGGACGTATTATGATTGCATGTTCTTCCTACATTTCTAGGTCAGTTCTTGTGTACCTGGGATGATTTGTGCAAGGCTATGCATTTGATTATTAATATGTCTAAAAAATGTGTTGGAAATGGACATTTTGATAACTCACCAGTACACGAATTGAGCAGATCAAGTCCTATGATTGCCTGGATTAAAGGTAGAACCGGCTCGATAAGGCACCAACATCTTTGAAATAGGTGGTGTGTGCTTTCTGCCTTTTAACAGGCATTTAGGGGGGTTGGAGGGGGGAACATCAAGAAACACTTCACATGTACCAAAATTATAATTTAGCAGTGCACTCTGATCCAGCTGAGCACTGTGGATACAGGTGTTAAAACTCCATACTGGAGGCGGAAAATAGATCTGTGGTACCCTTTTTTGGGGGTGACTAAGAGTCTCAATAGTTGCATTAAAATCAGAGTCGGGTGGTGTCTACTGATGAGCAGCTGGCTGTTAAAGAATAGTGTTTTAGGTTTATGCTTTTGCTACATCCAAGCACCCCTTTCCGTCGGGACGGTTCCTGCCATGGAACAACCCTGTATTCCTAGAGGGAAACCAATTAAGGCCTTGATTTGTGTTAACGAACGGGCCAGCTACAGGAAGGGAAGAAATAAGATTTTGGAACGTTGAGAGAGGCTTTTGGAGCCTGGGGAAGAGAAAGATAGAGGAAAACGCAGCTAGTTTTTTTTAAGGCCTGACCAATATCTTTGGGTTTAAGCAAAATAATATATATACAAAATATATGTAAAGGGTATTTCAGCCAACCCTCTCCGTCCATTAGTCTGTCGTTGTGTCATTCACACTTTTCTTTTGCCTGCTATTTCAAGTAGTTGCCCACTTCTGCCATTTGCTAACTTTATTGTGAGTGATGGCATTCTGCGCTTTCACACGGAGCACATCCGCACACAATGTAGTTTCCTTAATGCCATCGGCTACCATGGAAATGCGTGTTTTCTGACACAAAATACATATTTGCTTTTTGGCAATTTATTTTTATATTGTTGCTCCAACAACAACAAAGATTTATAAAAGCTATAACGAAGTAAAACAAAACAAGTATTGGCAAAGTTTTGCCAATGCTTGTTTTTTTATTGTTTTCATGAAAACTGCTAGCTTAGCAATATAAGTATTACAGATAAGCATTTAGGCAGTGTGGTCAGTCAAAATGCATGACACCCTGTGGGCTAACAGGGGTTTAACAATAATTAGTAAGGATGTCCAAACAACACATCATAAAAGCATTTCTGCTCAGTATCACATTTGATATGCAGCGCCTAATGCATCCTTTCCTAGGTGAAAACATTCCTGCTGTGCTTTCCATATTTTGAGACATTTCTTAGGGTATTCATTGTGCTCCATAAGTTACTTAGTCTAAGGACATGCCCCGGTCCATCCCCAGTTCCCTGTTAATGCTTGAGGAGGTCTTGGGCTTTACCACTCTCAGGCAATTTCTCATTGAGCATGCCTCAGTCCATTTTGTTACGGGTCAACTTACTACGATGGACCACGGTTCGATCAAATTCATAGTTTCACCAAATGATAAATCAGGCATAGTTCCCTTCTGAAAACCCTACACCTGAAGCCTGAGTTTCGTAGCTTTCCCATATGTATGGAAGAAGAAAACCCCTTCCCATCTAAATTTAACACAGTTTGGGTTGTACGCAAAGCCCATAAGCAAACAAAAGGAGATGATGGATGGAGTGCTGAAACTTTTCAAACACTCACCCCCAGTCACAGATCTGGGTTGAATCCATCATCATTCTTTAACTCACTTTGCCACCCCAGTTCAGACACAGCTATATGCAAATCAGTCTTGACCCTGTTCCTCATCTGAACAGTCCAGCCCGAACTGCCAAGCCATGTCTTCCCTGGACCAGAAACAAGCATCCTGGGACCAGTTTCAGGCTAACAGCCTTCATCAGCCAGGCTAGCTTGAATCCAGAGGCAAAGTGAGCAAGGGACCCATGTCTGGGCATACCCTGCCAACTTAGGGCGAACAAAGCAAACACAAGGAGATGATGGACGGAGTGCTGAAACTTTTCAAACACTCACCCCCAGTCACAGATCTGGGTTGAATCCATCATCATTCTTTAGCTCACTTTGCCACCCCAGTTCAGACACAGCTATATGCAAATCAGTCTTGACACTGTGCCTCATGGGAACAGACCAGCCCGAACTGCCAAGCCATGGCTCAAAGTCATGACTGCTTGCAGTATATTCTTTGTAGAATTGCAACTGGTATGTGTTCCCTGGACCGGAAACAAGCATCCTGGGGCCGGTTTTGGGCTAACAGCCTGTGATATGTGGTAATGTATTCTTAGTTACGTTTTCTTTAAGGAATCTTTGAAAAGAATGTTCTATGTTGTAGTATTCCCTTGTGCAGAATGTTGATGTGGGCATTATTTGAGAACCTGCTGGGGAGCTGTTAGCAGGTGGTCGTGGGTCCTATTTACACAATAAACTTATTGAGATCATTTGGATACCTCGTCTGTGATTTCTTCCAGAAGAACGTGCTACATTTTATGGTGACGATTTTGGATTGAATTTGGACCCACCGACGTTCGATTTATTTATTATTGTATTGACTTTTTAACAGTCACTATAAAGAAGGAAAAGGAGATTGGATATTTATTGCTGAACTAAGTGAAGATTTGGAGACGCAGCGCCCAGGACCAGCCAATCAGTGCAGGGCGGCGGGTGGATGCAGCGCGAGAGGCACGAGCGCTTCCCGGCCCCACCCCCTTACACCAGGCACTTGAAATTGACCTGGCGCCTCCCGCTTCGCGGGAGATGCAGCGACCAGGACCAGCCAATCAGTGCAGGGCGGCGGGTGGAAGCAGCGCGAGAGGCACGAGTGCAACCCGGCCCCGCCCCCTCATTCCGGATATTGCCAGTTGCTTCCCCCGGCCCGCGGGACGCGCGCGCGGGCGGCGCCGGGCGAAGGCCGGGCAAAGGGCGGGCCGTCTACGGCCGTCAGAGGCCGGGCCGGGCCACCCTCCCAAAGCTCTGCAATGGGTAAGCGCAAACAAGTTACTATGGAGGCGGAAGGGAAGAAAGCGGAGGTTGCCAGAAAATCGGACAGCATAATTTCCTACCTGTCCACTGCAGTTGGGGATCTTATCTAAAGAAATTGCTAACGCAGAGCAGGAACTTGGTTTGGTACCTCCCTCTTTGCCATGCTATCCTACTGACTGTGTGGCAGTGCCTAGCATACCCCTGGAGCCTGTGGTGGTTGTGTCTAATCCACCCATCGTGAGCGATTTTGCTAACGCTACCCAGGTTGTTGCTGTTCAACTGGGGCAACATGACCGGGATAATGTAGGGCCTGAAAGGCTCTGTAAGAAGAAGAACGCTAAACGGTCCAAACCCCCTAAAGCTCCGCAGACTATTGAGGGTCCAACAGGGAACCTTTCGGTGGAACTACTGGAAGACATAATTACCTCACGATTGGAACCGCTACTTGTGGGCATTGCAAAAGATATTGTTGAGACGTTGAACGTTTGTGTTGCTGACCTGCTTAACAAATGTTCCAAAATTGTTGCCTCCATTAAAGAGTTTAGCTCACAACAAATGGGGGTTAGCCCACAAAGGCCAGAGGGGGGCATGGGAGTGCCTTTGGGGCCAACGAACCAGCCATGTCCTCGTGTGAATTGTAGTACCCCAGGCAGGGTGAAGAGCTTGCGTCCAGCCCCTTCCGTTGTCCAGTCGCTATTAGGCAGGCACACCTCTGGTAACACGCCACGTATGGCTAGCCATGATGTGGTCCAGCCCTTGGGTCGAAGTGTCAGGCAGGCAAGGGGCTGTCCGGTTACCATTGACCTCCCCCCGGAAGCGGCCCCATTGGTGGCTGTATTTGTAGGGGTCCCACCGCTCCGTGTGGGAGTGATGGAATCTACTCATGATCTGTTGAGGGTGACTAGATCTTGGTGCACAGCCTTCAGCTGTGGGGGACTGGACATCTCCTCCAATATCATCATGGCGAGAAGGGTGGGGTGAGTTGGGCGGCGATCGAAGCGGCTTGTGGGTGATTGTGTAATAGTCAACTTTAACAGCCCTGACATAGCAGATAGACTGTTTTGGGATGGGTCAGAGGTAGTGTTAAAGGGAATTAGACCAGTCCCCCTAGGGTTTTTCTACCCACCCCCAACAAAAATGTCATGCGGCACACACAGTCATTCCGATGAAGCTCGTGCTGTTAAAAACACTCTCCCCCACCCCCTAGGCCACAACCTTCTCACAGACTGCCAACCATAGTGGGGTGTCAAAGTTCTGGGGAGATGTCAAGGCTTGGAGACTGGCAGTTACCTACTAATGTTTCTTTGCCCCATCCCACTAAACTGATTTTGAACAATTACTATTCCCCATTGTCTAATCTGGAGGCAAATGATTGACTGACAGTGTCGGATCTGCCACCCGTACCCTGTTACGTAACCCCTGCTGTAGGGGTTAGTTGTAAATTAATTAGTTGGAATGTTGCTGGGATTAGATCCAAGAGAGCGGATCCAATTTGGCTTGATTTTTTAGGTAAATACGATATTATTGCCATGCAGGAATCATGGGAACCCTCAAGCAACTTTTGTCTGGACGGCTATTCTAGCTTTGCGGTACCGGCAGTCATGGGTGGGGCGGGACGAGCGTAAGGGGGTTTAATATTTCTTTTTGCACTACAATTGAAGGGCACATTTATTCGTCTCTGATTCCAATAACTTTCTTTGTGTTGAATGGTCCGTCTCCCATTCTCTAAAAATTCTAATGATTAATTTTTATAACTCTAGGGACTGTGTTGACTTTAATCAACATGTGGCCGCTTTGCAATGTTTCATTTTAGAGTACAGTCAAAAACAAACACTGGTTTCGAGATCGTCTTTATGGGCGATTTTAATGTTCATCCGTGCGATGTTGAGTGTCATGCGAGGGTCTACGAAGCTCATGAGTGGCCAATAGGTGCTGCTGCCTCTCATTTTGAGCACACCAGGCAGGGGGAGGCCCTAGAGGAATTTCTTGACACTATTAATATCTTTGAGTCCAATTTTGTAGAGGTAGGGGGCAGGGTTACCACATATAAAGGCACTACCTCGGGGACAGTGATAGATTATATTTTTATGTCCTCTGGCGCCTTAGCGAGGGCAAGAGCTTACAAAGCCGTCCCGTCTGCCTTCAGCGACCACAATCCGGTGTACTTGGAGTTGGATATGGTGGAGAGCTCGGGCGACTCGTGCCTTGCTTGCCAAATTGACCTTCCCCTGATCACGAAAGATCAGGGTCGTAGGATCAAATGGGCCAAGGTGGTCCCTGCAACTTTTCTGGAGGTGCTTTGTGCAAAAATTGAAGGGCCCTGGGCCACTTGCCTTAATGACAATTCGCCCGCTGCGGAGGTAGTCGGTGCATTTGAGGTAATCTGTTTACAGATCTCTAGGGACCTGACTTCCACCAATACCCGCAGATGTAGTAATCCCCTAATATGGTTTGATGGAAGTTGCTCTAGGGCCCATAGGGTCTTGCACCAAGCGCTAAAATGCAGTCCTAGGGACAAGGCGGCAATTGCCGTAGCGAGAGGGGCTTATAAAGAGGCTATCGCCAAACGGAAAAACGTGACAAAATCGGAGGCTTGGGATAATCTCCTATCTATTGACGTCCTACGGGACAGTGAAAAGTTCGGGGCAACAATTAATCACCCATTCTTTTCCGGCATCGAGGGCTCAGACCTGGATTGCGTAATCCCGGATGAGCAATGGTTTGATTATTTTAGCAAAATGTATGGTGCGGGTAGTTCAAGTCCCTCGAGCAGCAGTACTTCTCTAGAACCCCATTCTTTGCCTTGCTTACCTTTTAATTTTTTGGATGTGGAGAGAGCCATAATGGAATCCTCTAGAAACAAGGCGCCGGGCCCCGATGGCGTGCCGGCGGATTTATATGGCTCCTCCCCTAAACTATGGGCAAGGATTTTACCCAATGTTTTTAATGCCGTCTCTGGCTACAGGTTCCCCGCATCGTGGGCTACTGCGGTCATCATACCAATCTTTAAAAAGGGTCAGCGTGGAGACCCTTCTTGCTATAGACCCATCTCCCTGTTAGATTCGGCAGTGAAGATCTTGGGTAGGGTCTTACTCCTTAAACTTAGGGATGTCTTAGACAGTCGGGGTATCTTGTCCAATTTGCAATATGGGTTTAGAGCAAATAGGGGAACTTTGGATCAATGTTTAAATCTCCAGCTTTTAATCAGTAAATATACGGTGGCGAAGGATGGGTTCCTTTTTATGGCTTTTATGGACCTGTCGTCTGCTTTTGATTTAGTTATTCGGTAGAAGTTATGGCTTATTTTGCTGGAATTAGGTATTGACCCCCCCTAGTGAGTTTTTTAGCAGCACTCCACCAGGATCTTTCTGCCTCAGTAAGGGTCACTCAGGACGGGAAATGCACTAAGCACTTTAGGTCAGAGAGAGGGGTGAGGCAAGGGTGTATCCTGGCCCCACTCCTCTTTACTATTTATATTAACGGCCTGGAAAAGTCCCTGGGGATCCCGAGGGCGGACGCGCCGTGTGTAGGGGATTTAGTTATACCAGTTCTCCTATAGGCGGACTACGCTGTGCTGCTGGCTCGCACTGGTGTGGGGCTTCAGAGACTGCTGGATGCCTTTGGCGCCTTTATGGCTGCCTTAGACCTTAAGGTGAATATAAAGAAATCTCATTTTATGGTAGTGGGGAAACAGGGCAAAAAGCTTAAATCTAGGTCTTTTTTCTGTAATGGGGAAGAGATTTAGAGAGTAAAGGTTTTCTGTTATTTGGGGGTCCTTTTTAACGAGAGAGGCACCTGGGGCCCGCAAATCAAGCTTAAAAGTAACTCGGTAGCCAGGTCCACCTCAGCGCTGTTGAACTTTGCCAAAAGACTGGGGGCAAGGCCGATGGAGGCCCTGCTGAAAGTCTACATCTCGAAATGCTTGGCTATCGCCACTTATGGCGCCACACTGTGGGGTTATGTTGCTCAGGACCTGATTCAAGTGGTAGAAAATAGATTTTTGAGACACTTGCTCTCAGTTCCCCAATCTACCCCCATTTTTTCTATTCACTCGGAGGTTGGCTTGGGTTATGTTACGGATAAACTGAAGATGGCCCCATTATTGTGTTGGGCGAAACCCTGGTTAAATCAGGAAATCACTATCAATCACATGATTCTTAATGATATTCTAGCTATGGACAATGTTAAAAGAATACCCTGGCTGGAGTACATTAGAGCGGCGTTCTCCCGTCTTGGGCGTCCTGAGCTTTTTTCATCCCCATTACATATTGTTAAGGCAGATGTAGTATGGATTAAGCAGTCTTTTATAGACAGGGCAAAATTGGATTGCGAAGAAAGGGAACTTACAAATCCACGTGTTAGAGCGCATTTTATGCTTCTCTTATCTCCCTTCCCGGAACCCTACTTCAGTATTGTTTCTAATCCACACCATAGATTTTTACTGCTGAGATTTAGATTTAACCTGATTCATTATTCACTTGGTTTTTATCCATCTTGGGGCAAACCTGAATGTAGCATTGTGATAATTTCTCATTCCAAGACCCACTGCATTTTACCATGTTTTGTGAGTTTTATTCTGCTAGCCGGAAAAAATATTTGCTCCCAATTCTGAAGGAAGCCGGCTTTTTACAAGTTAGACCTGCTCTGTTATTTCTTCAGCAGTTGAGCAGTACCCGCACTATATTTAGTGTGGCAAATTTCTTGGTGGCAGCCGTTCGTTGCAAACTAAAAATCCCTCCCAGCTTGTGTAATCCTGACTGACCTTTTAGTGATTGTTTCTAGGTATGGTATTTTTAACTTTGTGGATATGTTGTAAATATTGTCGGTATACATCATGTAATTTGATTGTTTTTATCTATTGTATGAAATCTGTACTTTTAGGATTTTAATTTAATCGAATAAAGTGTTTTGACTGACTGACTGAAGTGAAGATTTGGATTTCCAGGGTAACGTACTTTCCTTAATTTGCCGTTGCGCATATAGCTTAATTTTACCAAGCGCATACTTTGGATGTTCGCGCGGAAGGTAAAAGGCTTGAGCGTTAATCTGAGCAACAATCCTGTGCGTGTAAACAATTTGATTGAAATAATTTAGTGACTGCCTTTTCAAACGTGCACTTGGATGCTTCTACTGATGAGCATCACCGTTGCTTCGGCAGTTTCAGCGCATCATTCAAGCGGCGTTTCGTTGTTTGCATCCTTCGAAAGCTGATGTGCGTGCTCTGATGGAAAAAGATCTCCCTTTGTCACGGAAGCGGAATTGACTCACACGCAATCACGCAAGGTCACGCAATTTGACCTTACGTGCCTCCATTTTGTAGAGTGAATTATATTGGTAACCCAGCAACAGGAATAACATTGAAATAACGCGGTGTTACACGCGTAACAGCTATTGAACACATTTTTATTTTTAGTAATGCTTTATTTAATGGCTACATGAACAAAGGTGATATATGTAAAGAACCAGATACAAAAATCTTCATACAAGATATTGCATTTGTGCTCATAATTGTAGTGTACATTTTTATTTGTTATTTTATACTTACCTTGAAAAGTGTCATGGCTTCTAGTAGCAGTAACAATGGTATGCAGCCACCTCCATTTTTAGAATTACCTGGCAAGTCTATTAAACCTTGGCATAAATGGTTTAGAATTTTTGAGAACTATCTTGAAGCCGTAGATGCTACCAAATATTCAGCATCACGTAAAAAAGCATTATTATTTAACCATGGGGGCAACGCTAGGCAAGAAGTTTTTGATAATTTGCCTATAGTTCCTGCACCTTCATGTGAAGAATCTTGGGATGTATTTAAAGAGGCATTAGCACGAATTGGTAAACAATATGTGGATGAACAGTCGTTAATGGTGGAGGGACATAAATTCTTCAAACGCAAACAATCTTCTGAGGAATCTATTGAAGACTATTTTGCGGTATTGCGTGTTTTAGCCTCTAAGTGCGTTTTTGGAGATTATTCAGATACTGCTCTTCGGGATCAGTTGGTTTTCAATTGTTTCAACAAGAAAATTCAGGAACGCATATTAACTTGTAAGAATCCTTCCCTAGATGAAGTCATGGACATAGCCAGAAGTATTGAACGTTCTGTTGTCTCTTCAAAAATGTTATCTGAATCTGCTATGACACCTACAGACACTTCTAATGTGGCCATTGTAGATATGACATCTGGTGGTAATGAAACAAATGTACACTTTGTCTCACATAAGAATATTGTTAAAAAAAGCTGTGACAAAAGAGTTGGGGGAACATGCTATAGATGTGGTTCTAAGTTTAATTTGGGTAATTTTCCTAATTGTCCTGCTCAAGGTAGGCGATGCAACAATTGCAAAAGAATTGGACACGTTTATAATGTTTGTCATGCTAGCAAAACAAAAGTTAAAGTCAGTTAACTTGATGTTGAAAATGATATATTATCTGAAGCCATTAGCAATGTATCTCTATCGTCAGTTGAAGTCAATGCGTTAGGGAATTCTGAGAAACGTTGTAAAGGTCCCTTGTGTGATGTAAGAATTGGGGCTATCGATTTAGATGTCATGGCTGACTCAGGGTCCCCCATAACAATTCTAGCTGAAAAAACATTTTACAAATTTTGGTCAGGAAAGTTATTGAAGCATACTACTATTAACCCTAAGGCTTTTGGTGAATTTGATATAATAATGAAGGGTTATTTTGCTGATAGTATTTTGTTCAAAGGAAGGAATATTTATACAAAAATGTACGTGGCAGTCAACGGACGTGACATTTTGGGATGGCAAGATCAAGCTAAATTAGGAATCATACTAAGACCAGGACATGTTGAACCTGTCACTATTGGCGAAATGCCTGTTCTTGCAGTCCAGGACACCATTTTGGATGATAGTTTTGCCCAGAAATTACTAGGTAAATTTCCTGAAGTATTTTCAAATAAAGTTGGTCTTGTAAAGAATTTCGAACACACTAATAAATTAAAAAGTAACGCTATTCCTGTCGTACAAAAGGTTAGACCCGTTCCGCTGTCTGCCAGGGAAGATCTTAAAAGATTACTTAATGATATGTGTTCTCAAGGAATAATTAAGCAAGTGGAATCCTCTGAATGGATTTCTGCTGCGGTCGTCGCACGCAAAAGCTCTGGCGATATACGCTTGTGTGCGGACTTAAGAGTCCTAAATCGAAACATCCTTGTAGATTGCCATCCCCTCCAGAGAATCCATGAAATGTTGGCTAGAATAGGTGGAAGTAAGTTCTTTTCTACTATTGATTTACGCTCTGCCTATCATCAGATACCTTTATCTGAAAGTTCCCAGCACCTCACCACTTTCGTAATGCCTTTTGGTGTATACATGTACAAGCGGATGCCTTTTGGATTGGCATCCGCAACAAGTGTATTTTAATGTTTAATGGATGAAATTTTTGGTGATCAGGAAGGTATACAAACTTTCCAGGATGACATTTTAGTGCACACAGACAGTTTGGAACAACATGTTACATTATTAGAGGATGTTTTGAGGAAATTAGGTTTGCATGGCATGACAGTAAACATTAACAAATGTAAATTTTTGCACAAGAAGTTAATTATTTAGGACATAATATTTCAGCTGAAGGTATAAAACCGAGGTTTCCTTGTTGAAAGGAATTAATGATGCTAGTGTTCCCAATGACAAGGATTCACTTAGGGCTTTTTTAGGTTTAAGTGAATACTATGCAAGGTTTGTTCAGGGATATGCGGTCATTGTCCAACCTTTGAGGGGTCTTTTAAAAAAAAAATGCCAAATATGTTTGGTCTGATGAATGTCAACAAGTTTTTGAATCGGTGAAAAGATTAATTACTTCAGCTCCAGCTATTAAACCATTTACACAAGGAGCAAAATGCATAATTACTGTTGATGCCAGTGCTAAAGGTTTGGGTGCTGTTCTTAGCCAAATGGTTGGAGGTCAGGAGTGCACTATCGCTTTTGCTTCATGCACATTAAATGTTGCTGAAAAGAACTATAGTACAATTGAGAGTGAAGCACTGGCATGCTCTTGGGCATCTGAGAAATTCAAAATGTACATTTGGGGAACAAAATTCGAGCTGCATACTGATCACAAACCTTTAATATATATGTTAGGGGAATGTTGTTCAAATAAGGCCTCTTCAAGACTTATAAGGTTATTAGCTAGATTACAGGAATTCAATTTTGAGATAAAGTATATTCCAGGTGGAAAAAACGTTAGAGCTGATTGCTTATCAAGGTTACCCGTAGCTGGAGATGGTGTTGATGTTGGTAGAAAAGCAGAATGGGAATATGTGGAGTATGTATTCACTGTTAATGACATTAATGAACAGTTTAAAATATCAGAAAAAGAATGGTTGGAGTGTGGTGCCAAAGATGATTGTTTGGTTCAAGTAAAGAAATTTCTCATCGATGGTTGGCCAAGTGATAGATGTATGTCCATGGATTTAAGATGTTTTGCTCAGGTTGCATCAGAATTATCCCTAGTTAATGATATTTTGGTAAGACAAGATTTATTTGTTCCTCCTGTCGGCCTCAGATCTAAGATTGTTTCATTAGCACATGAAGGAAATTTAGGAATATCAGCTACAGTGAAGAAAATCAAACAGATTTATTGGTGGCCAGGAATTGATGGACAGGTTAAAAGATATATGGAAACATGTGCGGAGTGTTTATGCTCTGACAAGCATTGGAGAACTTCAACACCTCCTTTATGTCTTGTCACTTGGCCAAACAATGTTTGGGAAAAAATTGGTCTTGATTTCACAGGTCCGTTTAATGTTTTTGGATGTAACAAAAGATTTCTAGTCGTAGCCATTGACTACTATTCAAAGTGGTTATATTTTTCTTTTGTATGTTGTGCTGATTCTTCTTCAGTAGTTTTATTTTTGAAACATCTGTTCAGTATTGAAGGTAGAGTTAAGGAACTAGTTACTGATAATGGGTCTCATTTTATTTCTGAGGAGTTTACTAATTTTCTTAGTAAACATGATGTTAAGCATGTTAGGGTACCATTATATAGTCCAGCTTCTAATGGACTTATTGAAAGGGCCAATAGATTAATTAAAGATAGAGTTCAAACAGCAGTTGCCAACAAACTAAATGTTGTGGATTATTTACATTTTAAAGTTTGGAATTACAATATCACTCCACAGAGTACCACAGATATCGCTCCTTTTGTTTTGTTGAGAGGACGGAAACCGATTTCTGCCATTAGTCCGACTTGGTTATTGAACAAAGCTGATCGTTATCATAATATTGACTTACATGTTCTGAGAGAACACGTCAAAGAGAAACAGAATAGTTATAAACGGAATTATGATAGAAGAATGCATGTAAAAGAAGGAACATTAAACATTGGAGATTGGGTTTTGATTAAAAAACCCAACAAAGTTTGTAAAGGACAGTGCAAGTTCTCTGAACCTGTTAAGGTTTTGAAAATTAATAAAACAGCAGTTTTAGTACAGAACAGAGGATGGTGGAATAGTAACGCTTTAGTGAAGGTAACTGACGAACAAGCTAAAATCATTTTACAAAAAGTTGGTTTCTCTAAAGGGTGTGAAAGACATGATTGGTTTGATCTAGATACATTAACTCATTCTAGTCACAATGTTATTGGGCAGATTCATGAAAATTGTAATAACTCTGACAGAGGTGATTTTGGAAATAACGCTGAAAGGGTTGTACTACCATCTAGTACTATTCCTGGTAGTGGTGGAGACAATTTGATCAGAAGTAGCTCAAGAGTAAGATCTGCTCCTATTCACTCCAGAGATTACGTGTACTATTGATTGAACATTCTAGATGTAAAATATTTGGTTTTTATTGTATTTCGAATTTTATTTTATTTTGGTTTGTATTAAGGATTGGGGGGGGTGTAATATGTGGTAATGTATTCTTAGTTACGTTTTCTTTAAGGAATCTTTGAAAAGAATGTTCTATGTTGTAGTATTCCCTTGTGCAGAATGTTGATGTGGGCATTATTTGAGAACCAGCTGGGGAGCTGTTAGCAGGTGGTCGTGGGTCCTGTTTACACAATAAACTTATTGCGATCATTTGGATACCTTGTCTGTGATTTCTTCCAGAATAACGTGCTACACAGCCCTCATCAGCCAAGCTAGCTTGAATCCAGTGGCAAAGTGAGCAAGGAACCCACGTCTGGCATACCCTGCCAACTTAGAGCCGAACGAAGCAAACACAAGTAGATGATGGACGGATTGCTGAAACTTTCAAATACTCACCCCCAGTCACAGATCCGGGTTGGATCCATCATCATTCTTTAGCTCACTTTGCCACCCCAGTTCAGACACAGCTATATGCAAATCAGTCTTGACCCTGTGCCTCATGGGAACAGTCCACCCCAAACTGCCAAGCCATGTCTTCCCTGGACCGGAAACAAGCATACTGGGACCGGTTTTTGGCTAACAACCCTCATCAGCCAGGCTAGCTTGAATCCAGTGGCAAAGTGAGCAAGGGACCCACGAGTGGGCATACCCTGCCAACTTAGGGCGAACGAAGCAAACACAAGGAGATGATGGACGGAGTGCTGAAACTTTTCAAACACTCACCCGAGTCACAGATCTGGGTTGAATCTATCATCATCCTTTAGCTCTCTTTGCCACCCCAGTTCAGACACAGCTATATGCAAATCAGTCTTGACCCTGTGCCTCATGGGAACAGTCCAGCCCGAACTGCCAAGCCATGGCTCAAAGTCATGACTGCTTGCAGTATATTCTTTGTAGAATTGCAACTGGTATGCATTCCAGACTCTTTTGGATCAATACCTTTCGGCAATGGGCAAGAGAGATCCTCTTTTTAGTCCACATCATCCAATGTTCCTTGATCATATTTACATTTCTGTCAACGTCGTCTCAGGTTATCTGGCATGTTACCTATAAGCATCTTACATATCCTCCATTCTGTCACTTGCTTGGTGAACATCCTGCCACTTTGTGGTAGCCTGTAGGGTATGGTTTGTAACTGTCAGCACAAGCTGCTTACAGTGGTCTGTATTCGCTTGTGCGAGATGGAATTTTGTGTTTTGAAATTAGATCAGTTGCTTTGTGGTAAGCAGAAGCTGGATGATACCGTTGCACCATCTGCTCACATCTAACTTGTGAATAAAGAGTTAATTTAATTTACCTGCAACTTCCCTCGGGATTGTCATTGTTCCCGTTAGCCATATCGCTACACACTCTTTACAAATAGTACGGTATCTCATCACAGTCACTACCAGATTTTGCTAGTGCTTCCAGTAGCGTTAGATTTTGACAACCTTTCTCCCTTTTGTGTACCATTTAAATTTTAAGAGCCTGATCTAGAGTTTGGCAGATGGAGTAAAGTCCATTAGGGTGGCGGAGGACATTACGCCTGCTTCCCTGATGAACTACCATAGGCCGAATTTAGAAATCACAGGCAGCCCCGCAGTGATCTCTGTACCCTGACCGGAGCTGCCATCATGGTGGTTCCTTTTGAAGTACAAAAAGATTGATGGATGGCTGCCATTAATTTTCACAGTCACTCAACATACTTTTCTCAACTTTTTGTTTTTCTAAACTTATTGAACAACAAATAACTAATGATCTCCACACCCACAGAGGTTTTTTTTCCTGGGTGTGGGGTCATTATTTGTTATTTTCTGTCCCTCATCCCGACAAACCAAAAAAGAACATCACACCAACCACCTTAAATAGAGCAGGCAATGTAACACCCTTCCTCTGACAACCACTAGTCCATCAGACCACTGAAGAAGCTTTCCATCATTGGACCCAACAGAGGCTCCATTAAGGGAAAGCAAACGTTCCTCCTCACACTAGCTATGGTGGGTGGACCATCAGGTACACCATCAAGTTTGGAGTACCCTGTCGGCCAGGCTCTACGGGCCCGATTCACAGAACTAACTTAAGACAAAATCCTAAACTTACTACCATTTTGGTATTCACAGAAGGCACTTACTCATTTTGGTATTCACAGAAGGCACTTACTCATTTCGGTATTCACAGAAGTTAGGAGTCCTAACTTTAGGACTCCTAAATGCCTTCTGTGAATACCGAAAGCCTTAAAATTAGGATTTTTCTCAGTTTAGTAGTAGTAAAGTTAGGACTCCTAACTTTAGGACTCCTAAACTGAGAAAAATCCTAATTTTTTTCAGTTTAGTAGTAGTATAGTTAGAACTCCTAACTTTAGGACTCCTAAATGCCTTCTGTGAATACCGAAAGTCTTAAAATTAGGATTTTTCTCAATTTAGTAGTAGTAAAGTTAGGACTCCTAACTTTAGGACTCCTAAATGCTTTCTGTGAATACCGAAAACCATAAAATTAGGATTTTTCTCAGTTTAGTAGTAGTATAGTTAGGACTCCTAACTTTAGGACTCCTAAATGCCTTCTGTGAATACCGAAAGTCTTAAAATAAGGATTTTTCTCAGTTTAGTAGTAGTAAAGTTAAGAGTCCTAACTTTAGGACTCCTAAATGCCTTCTGTGAATACCGAAAGCCTTAAAATTAGGATTTTTCTCAGTTTAGTAGTAGTAAAGTTAGGAGTCCTAACTTTAGGACTCCTAAACTGAGAAAAATCCTAATTTTAAGACTTTCGGTATTCACAGAAGGCATTTAAGAGTCCTAAAGTTAGGACTGCTAACTTCTGTGAATATCGAAGTGAGTAAGTGTCTTCTGTGAATACCAAAATGGGTAAGTGCTTTCTATGAATATGAAAATGGTAGTAATTTTAGGATTTTGTCTTAAGTTAGTTCTGTGAATCGGGCCCTGTGTTTCTAATGTTCCTCTGGCCCAATATGTGTTATTTGGAAGGAAATACTGCATTCCGTACAGGGAGATCGTCTTGAACAGAGTGCCCCAGTAGCAAAAGTGGGAGCATTTTCGAGTTTTGAACATTATTTTTCATTTATTTAGAGGAACTAACAGATGTTGGGTAGGTCCTGAACTAAACCTCAGTCTTGGACAATTTAATGTCCAGGGTTCTAAATCTATCCTCATTCACTCTAAAATTGTGTCTTTTCAGGGGTCCAGTAACAGACACAAAACTTTGTCTAATTAGCCCAGTTAAAGCAGCAAGGCGAATGTGATGTACCTTGGAATTACTGGCATAAATTTAGTGCAAAGACCCATCTTTTATAGGATTGTTAACAAAAGTGCAGTTTTTATCAAGATAAATGCTTTTCCTGCATTCAATGATCAGATTATGAGGGAGTCTTCTATGGTAACAACCCTAAAAATACAATTATATTGTTTGAATACCGTTTGACACAAGTTGCACCTGGTAGACTTATGAAGCAAGACTAGAGAGTGGCCTGGATGCCCTAGTCATGGGACTATTGCTAATAACCTATTGGCAAGGATCCAAGCCAAGATCTTGGTCCCAACATTCAAGATGGAGATGGGAGGTACAATGCACATTCATCTACAGGCTTCCCCTCTTTATGTGTCTGACTAATATTGGCATGCCGCCAGGTCCAACAGAAGGTTTTGCATGGGGCCCAGGTGGAAAACTGCTTGCAGGTCCCCAGTCATGATGATCCACCAAGGAATTTTTAAGACAGTCTGCGGCAAACAGATATTCTAAAACACAGTGCCCCAGTAAAACGTAGTCAAATATTGGTTTAAACACAAATTTACATAAGGACTTATGGGTCCTTCCAAAAAGAGAACTTTGACCGGTTAGCATAAAATGGTTTCCTTTACTTTACAATGGCCAGAAACATTCCTGAAATCCTATAACTTAATAGCTGATTAATATTTATAACTGGTTTAGTAGTTCTTTCAAACAGAAGTTCTGCTAGATACTGCCAAGAAATGCAGATATCAAATTAGTTGCCATCTCAGCCAGCTCTTCTCTGGATCTGCCAATGGCCGTGTTGGCATGTACATTTTAGTCACTGCACTGTGTGAAAGAATAAAGGAAAGATTAAAGAATTAACACATTTTAAATTAGAACGATGGTCTAATGGGTCATGTTATCAACAATCCCAAGCAGGGAATAGCTTATTGTGAAGGGGCAAAGTCTCTCATCTGTCAAGCAAGACTGTCACGTGGCTAACTGGGACGGAATAAATGAAATACGGCAAAGTCTGCTCCAGCCCTGTCAGCCATTTCATGCATCCCTCGAGGAGCAGACACATTTTAAAAGGAGGCAAGTACAGCAAACTTCAACATACACGATGGAGACAAATATTTAACATAAATAATAAATGCATTTTTAGGTCCTATTGTATTAGATAAGCACCAAGGTTTTGCAGAAACCAAAAATGTGATTGCTTAAACACAGGGTCCCCGATTCACTAACAGATTACTGTGTCTTACTCTTGAATGTTTATATTTATTTTTCAGGTCACAGAATACTACGTTAACCGGACCTGGTGTTCACATGCAAAGCTGGTAACTACTGCATCTCGCCATTTCTTGAACCAGCATTGCGGTAGCGTTAGAGTTGAGACACTTTCTCTAATTACTCTTGGTCCTGATGAATTGCCACTAGACCTGTCAGGGGCTACTATAGGCAAGAAACATGTTGACCTTCTGCACCACACATGCCCTTTAGGATCATTGCATCCAGTTAAGGCTTCCTGCTTTTAGTTAGGTTAGTGCACCCAAGGAATACAATTTAGGCAATAGGGTTGCCCTAGACCTACTTTAAAATACCATCTCGCACTCTCTGCACTATCTAGTCCACACACCCACATGCACCTAACGGCTTGATCAAAAAAAGATCTCCGCTAAAGAACCCATTCATGGGTGCCCATCGGGCATTGCAACGCCGGCCGAATAAGGAACAGACCCAATAATGAAGCATGACATCATTCGGGGTGTGTGAAGGCACTTCTTCACAGACCTGAACACTCCCACCCACACTTAGGAACTGCACACCAGTCAGTTATACTATATTTGTACGTATTCATTTACAATACTTCTAACTGCATTATTAATATAAAAATATAATATTTGTTCTAAAGTCCAGTCATAATCTAGAAGTACTCCCAAGAGTATTGGAATTCAGGAGTAAATTGAGGAACTGCTGGGATATTTCATCTTGTTAAACTATGATCATGATGAATGTTTGTGATTTTTAACGTGCGAAGCCAAAAAGTGCAGTCAAAAAAAATCTTCTTTCTTAATGTTAACAGGGGGAGAAGGGGACAAGAGAGGTATAGGTGGGTGTTGACGCAAGAGAGGGGACATATCACAGAGAGCTGTGAAGAAGTGTAATCTTGATCCCATCTGAAGATAATGTAGGAGTGCACCATACTCACAAAGAGTCCACACTCGGATATATTTTGTCGTGACTAGTGTGCTAAAGGGAGGAGGGTATCATATGCTAAAGGGTGTTTTGTTTTCAATACAAGTATTTAGAATGTGATTAATATGGTTGTGTAACAAGTTAGGAATTAACGTGTAAGAGAAAATGAGCTGAAATGTCATATTTTGAGATACTTGATTAGGATGTGTGTAACTAATGTTCAATGTTTAATATTTCTATGCATAATTTGAGTTAATTAAGTGTGTATGCATTTACATTGAAATGTTCATAATTCATTTCACTTATTCGTGCTCCAAGCAGTTGCATTTATTATGTTTGTAGAAAGGTGCACATACTGAAACCCTGTGTACATATTTACTTAGCAAAACTAGACCTCGAGAAGAAATTAATTCAGTTACTGCTCACATTGAAATTTTAAATGAAAATTATGTTTAGCCTTCATTATGGAATGTATGTTGTTGAGTTGTTTCTATTGCAGGTGGATACGCTTCATTATTTAGAATAAAGGAGTCTTGTATTAATAGATAGCAAAGCATGAGAAGGAGGAGTCGGATGAAGGAATCACGGAGTGAGGAGAAGAGTTTTCATGGGAAAGGAATGGCCGAGGAAGAGAAGAGAAGAGATAACGTGTATCTGGCTGGAAAGGAACAAAAAGTTTCCAATTTTGCTGAAATTATGGAAATTTCCGAAGAAGGAGAGTGTTACATCGACTGCAAACAATATTATGTTCTGTGTTTAGTGTAGGCAGAGAGTCCATCTTTCCTTAGGGAGCAAAACTATGCGACTGCTTCAGGGGCTTTAAGCAACTTGACCCATTATTGGAGTTTTCTATTGAAGGCTCTGATGGCTGACGCTTTTCTTCTTTTCAATTTTGATTATGTCCTTTTTCAAATTTTATAGTTTAGCGTTCCCCTTTTAGGTAGTGTAGGGAGAGATCGGTTACTCATGTTCGTTAAAAAGAATCATCTGATGCAACTTAACCTTCATCTCTTCTTTCTGATCACCTGCGTTGTTACCTTAGAGTTAGTTATTTGCTTAGTACTATATAGGGTTCATCTCTTAAGGAGATTTGAACTTACTCTAACGTTTCAGTATCTTTATACATTTATATTGAGACTAATCTATATTGATTTGATCTGAATTTATAATTAAACGTACTAAATTCAGATCAAAGAGTTGAGTGGATTTAATGTGTGACCACATTGGTTGCACTGTATTGAAATGATAACCAGTGATTTGATTCCTGTCACCGCTCACTCTACTAGAAAGACCAATCCCCTCTGGATATAAATGTGTATATGTGCCTAGACTTTAACAGCTGTGACAAAGGAGAGGAGAATAAAATCACAATTCAATCAATCAATCAATCAATCAAACATTTGTAAAGCGCACTACATACCCGCGAGGGTCTCAAGGCGCTGGGGGGGGCTGCTACTGATCGAAGAGCGAGGTCTTGAGTGTTCTCCTGAAAGTCAGCAGGTCTTGGGTCTGTCATAGGCTCAGCGGTAGGGTGTTCCATGTTTTGGCAGCGAGGTGGGAGAAGGATCTCCCGCCGGTGGTAGTTCTTCGGATGCGCGGAACGGTGGCAAGAGCGAGGTCGGCGGATCGTAGCTGGCGGTTGGGGATGTAGAAGGAGAGTCGACTGTTGAGTTAGGCGGGGCTGGTCTTGTGGAGTGCCTTGTGTGCATGGATGAGGAGCTTGAAGGATACCCTAGTGCTGTCGGCCACCAGGAGTCGTCCCAGGCTGAGGGGTTGAAGCTGAGGATGAAGACCTCCGTCTTGTCCGAGTTCAGCTTCAGGCGGCTGGCCCTCATCCAGTCGGCGACGGCCCTCATTCCTTCATGGAGGTTGACTTTGGCGGTGGTGGGGTCCTTGGTGAGGGAGAGGATCAGCTGGGTGTCGTCGGCGTAGGAGATTATGTTGAGGTCGTGCTGTCGGGCGACGTGTGCAAGCGGGGCCATGTAGACGTTGAACAGTGTCGGGCTGAGGAAGGAGCCCTGGGGTACGCGGCAGATGATCTCGGAGGCTTCGGATCGGAATGGGAGAGGCGGACGCTCTGGGTTCTGCCTAAGAGGAAGGATGTGGTCCATTCCAGAGCCTTGTCTCGGTTCCCTGCGGCGTGGAGTCGTGCGCATAGTGTGCGGTGGCAGACGGTATCGAAGGCGGCGGAGAGGTCTAGGAGGATGAGTGCTGCGGTCTCACTGTTGTCCAGCAGGGTCCTGATGTCGTCGGTGGCGGCGATGAGGGCGGTCTCGGTGCTGTGTTTGCTGCGAAACCCTGACTGAGAAGGGTCCAGGATTCTGTTTTCTTTGAGGTATTGGGTCAGCTGTTTGTTGATGATCTTCTCGATGACCTTGGCCGGGAACGGGAGCAGAGAGATGGGCCGGAAGTTCTTGAGGTCTCTTGGGTCTGCCTTGATTTTTTTTAGAAGAGCGTTCCTCTCGGCGTGTTTCCAGCTTTCTGGGAAGCTCACGGTCTCGAGGGAGAGGTTGATGACGTTGCGTAGGTGGGGTGCGATGGAGCTGCTTGCTTTGTTGAAGACGTAGTGCGGGAATGGGTCTGACAGAGAGCCGGAGTGGATTGTGCTCATGGTCTTAATGGTGTCATCGATGCTCACGCTGGCCCAGGCTAGCAGGGGGTCGTAGTCGATGATGTGAGGAGAGTTTGTTGTGTTGCTGTAGGTTGCGGCGGTCTGGGTGTTGAAGCTGTCATGTATGTCTGCTATCTTTCGGTGGAAGAAAGTGGCGAGGGAGTCGCACAAGGCTTGTGACGGCTGGATGTCGTTGGTGTTGGAGCTGGGGTTGGAGAGTTCCTTCACGATGTTGAAAAGCTCCTTGCTGTTGTGTGCATTGTTGTCAAGGCGGTCTTTGAAGGAGGTCCTCTTGGCAGCCTTGATGAGGTGGTGGTGGTTGCGGATGGCGTCCTTGTGTGCTGCGAGGCTGTCCGGGGTCTGTTCGCTGTGCTGTTTCTTCTCTGGCTTCTGGCAGGCTTGCTTGGAGGCTAGGAGTTCAGTGGTGAACCAGCTGGCCCTCTTGCTGGTGTCTCTGTGGGAGGTATCTTCAGCAGGGCAAGGGTGTTGGCGCAGTCCTCGATCCAGCGTCAGAGGCTGAGGGCAGCGTCGTTGGCATTGGAGGGTTCGGTGGGTGGGCTGAGAGGGAGGTTTGCATGAAGTTGATCTTCGGTGATTTTGCTCCAGCAGCGGCGGGGGATCTGTTGGGTGCGGTGGTGTGTGGTGGGTTTCTGGAAGATTAAGTGGATGCAGTGGTGGTCGGTCCAGGGGAGTTCGGTGGTGTGGTTGAAGGAGACGTGCAGGCTTGAGGAGAAGATGGGGTCGAGTGTGTGGCAGGCGGAGTGGGTGGGCGTGGTGACGAGTTGCCTCAGTCCGAGGTTGGCGAGGTTATCGATCAGGATTGTGGTGTTGCTGTCGTTGTTGTTCTCAAAGTGAAAGTTCAGGTCTCCGGGGAGGATGTAGTCGGTGGAGGTCAGGGCGTGCGTGCTGATGAAGTCGGTGATGGAGTCACTGAACTGGGGGCGTGGTCCGGGTGGTCGGTAGACAAGGGTGCCTCTGAGGGTGGAGTTGGGGTCTGTGTGGACCTGGAAATGCATGTGTTCCGCGGTGCTGAGACTCTCGTCACTGCTAGTCGAGACCCTGATGCTGTTCTTGTTGACGATGGCGATTCCTCCTCTGACTCCGTTGGTGCAGTCTCTGCAGGTGATCTTGTAGCCATCTGGGATGGCTATGGCGATGTCGGGTGCGGAGTAGTCGTTCATCCACGTCTCCGTCAGGAAGGCGACGTCCGGGGATGTTGTGGCGAGCGAGTCCCAGAGCTCGACGGCGTGTTTGCGTGCGGATGCATCGGAGGTGGTTGGGGTGGGATGTAAAGACCCATGGACTTTATTTAGGGGTCACAAGGTTTTGCATCTGCGACTTCTCGCTTGCCCCTTGCCACCCCAGGTACTGCCTTTGTGACCCCTGGCCTCAATGGTGGCAAAATCAGTGCCAGGCACAACTCGTCCTTAAGGATGTTGGTTGGGCTCCACTTTATTTCCTTTGTTTTTTAACAATTTTTTATTACACTTATAGTGAATAATATTATATTTTTGACTATAATGAAGTACAATTATCTGGAATATGACTCTTCCTGTCTGCTGGGGTAAGTAAAACATGCTTTTAAATGTATGCTGTGTGCATGCTTGTGGATGAGTGTGAGTTTATGTGAGGTAAAGTGGGTGTGTGATTGTGTAAATATGTGTAAATGTGTGAATGAAAGTATTGACATCTATGGAAAGACCTTCAAGAGAAAGGTGCAGGATTTTCTTAAGAAGAGGAGGTTGGGATTACAATTTTGGTAGGGTGAAGGTTCTGAAGTTCCACCACAATTAAGGGTCAACGAAGGTGGTAGAGCATGGCGTAAATGAGAGGGTATATTTCATGCTTCTTTGGCAAAATTGATTACACTCATTGTTGCTTTAATGAACACAGAATGTAATATTTACCAGTCACCTAAAGATGGAATAGTGTCTGCCCTAAGTTTGTTGAAAAAATCAGAATCGTTTGAAGGGACTTTACATCTGCCATTGATCATTAAAAGTCCGTTGATGCCCTGTCTGATGGCCTAGATGAAATTACAAAGCGCTGCATCCAGCTGTTGCTTTGTGGCACCTATAGTTTGATTACTTTCATTTTGTTTAATGGGGAGAAGTTTTGTGGGCGGACATCCCTTGCCTCACTGTACTCGAACACATTCCAGTTTCATACTAACTTGAACAATTGTTTCATTAGGGCAGTGGAGAGTGGTGCGAGTCGCTTCCGCATCTTTGACCACTGTGAAGGCTTAAAATATCCACTTAAATTAAATGAAGACAGGCGGGTAGCTGTAGAGGTGGGGTCCTGTCCACAGAGAAGCCTTGGAGTATGTGCATACCGAGCAGCCCCATTGCATTTACAGCTGGCTCCCTCTTGATGCTGGCACTGTGTGTTCTGTGTGACTCTGGTAGCAGGAGCAGCAAAGAGTGAAAAACAGACAATTTTTCCATATGTGGTAGAAACATTGCTAGTTTCAATTGTGAACAGAAAAGGGAAAGAACTCTGCTCTGCTTGGGATGGAATCACAGCATCTGCTGGTTGCGACACCCGCTAGAGAGCGGGGAGCTGGGAGGAAATGTACCATGCTGCCCATTCATTGTGAAGGCCCTGCCTCTTGAAGACCTGCCATTTAAGTCTCCCCTCACACCTTTCATCTAGAGTTAGTACTGGAGCCCACCCCGTAGGAATCAGGACAGCACTTCAAGCAGTTCTATGGGGATAGTATTGGGCCCCAGCATTTTTCCCACTTGCAATTAATTTACAGTAGTCAGAATCTCATCCAAGATGAGTTCCCGTAGTAGTTTTGGCTTGACATTCTTCAACAATCTGGAAAGACTAAATTCACCATTCAAGATCTACTTGGTGGATTTTTCACCCCACTGCCTTGCCCGGAAAGGTACATCATTGTAGTCTGCAACAGCCTGGGCAGCCCTGTCATCGCCCACTCTCTCTTCCCATCCCATGTTGTGACCTTCTTTATCCACTTGGACCTCTTGTTGTTCTTTCTTAGGCAGGGAATTATATACCCACTTTGCAGCCACCCCAGAAAGCTTCCTCAGCACTTCAATATACAGAGTCTTGACTGTATTATTTTAAAATTCCATATAATAATTTCTCAATGGTTCCACTGCCCTTTTCAAAATCACTTCACAAATTCACCCATTTCTTCAAATGAGTTCTGAATATGGCATGCCCCTAGGGATTAAGCTTCTCTGCATGCAGCATACCATTGTATTGAAAGGTGGCGCTTGGAGGGCAATAAGGATGCCGTTCTAACTTAATCTCTGTAAAATGAAAGTCATTCGAGAATTTGTTTGTTTAATTACCTCCAGCAGTGCTTAATTTGATCCAGTGGTTTACGGTGCTCGGCACCGGCACTTAATTGTCAACACCGGCGCTTGTGATAGTCTGCAAATTTAGAGATGACCACAGCAGGTAATCATTAATTCAATATACATTAAAAAAGACTATTACCTGCCACAAACAAGGAGTGTGATGGTTAGTAGTTGTGTTGTTCCTATCACTAACTGTACGACAAGGGCAATTTGTGGTGTACCTGCAGTTGCTCCTGACGAGAGCCATGACACTTATTTTTTTTTTACAAAATAAGCACTGACTCCAGGGGACAACAGAGAAGATGGTATGATTGTGAATGGAACACAGCTAAAGGTAAGGCATCCAACGGGAAGTTTTAATCTGCTTGAAGCAGCCCAACAACTGGTGTTTTCTATTCTGATTTTTGATTTATAGATCACACACCTGAGTATCTGAGAATAGATATTTTCAAAATTATGGCTGCCACAGACAATTGTGAATCCAGTTGGTTGTAAAAGGGACAATACATTGGGCCCACAGCTGGCAGCCATGGCAACCTGAAGCCAAAAGAATCAATGATGCACCTTTTGGTAGACTGAAGTTTCTACAAAGAGTTACATACCTCTTTACTCCCATTAAACCCCCATTGGCATAAATAGACATGCTAATTTATAATTATCTTGCCTGAAAATTTGCCTATTTTGTTCCTAGTTCAAAAGGACAAAGGGAACCTGGGTGCAGAATCTTCTTAAAATTCTCTATATTCACTTAAAAATCCGTAGGTTTCACACATGTTATAGTTAGGTGGACGTTTCACTCGTAAAAAACCAATGAAATTCCCCCGTTATAGTTAGTTCAGATAACTGTAACTCGCGCACCCGCAATCCACTGCTCATGATGTCACATATTACATCACTCATGACATGGTCAGTGGCATCACTCATGACATCACTGATGACATCATCCTTTTGATAGAGTGGCGGTCGCACGAGTTATAGTTATCTGAACTACCTATAACGGGGGAATTTCATTGGTTTTTTACGAGTGAAATGTCCACCTAACTATAACATGTGTGAAACCTATGGTTTTTTAAGTGAATTTGCAAGGTTTTTTAAATGCTAATTCCTAACTATAACGTGTGTGAAACCTATGGTTTTTTAAGTGAATTTGTAAGGTTTTTTAAATGCTAAGTTATGTATTTATTATTATATTTTTTATATATTTATTTTACAATAAACTACGTATTAATTTTTTTTTTAATGGTTTTTCACTGTGCACGCGATTTAAAAAAAAAAAATGTAAATGTTTTTTTCTACCTTCGTGGTCCTTCAGGGACCCCCTGACAAAGGCTAGGGGGTCAGGAACTCTCTACCCTGCCCCCTTTTCACGTTCACCACCTTCCTTTTTCACTCTCGCACTCAAAACAAACAAAATGGTGGCCAACACTTCCTGATTTCGACCGATTCGAACGTTGACTGACATGTAATCACCAATCAGAATTACGCTCGCGCACGTTAGGGTGCGCGCACGGTGTGGTGCTATAGATATTTATGTACTTTAACTGCAATTTTCTCAGGAACTACTGAACAGATTGACTCCATATATGCAAAAGGCACATCCCTGATGTGAGGACTACCTCTTTGCCAAGTTTCAAGTAATTCTGTTCAGCCGTTCGGGCTGTACCTTCGACTAAAGGTCCTATGGGAAAATGCATGGGGAAAACGTGTTTTGGGACCCCCCTTTTTTCTTGGCCCCCGCTTGACGAATCCCCCCAAGACATTCAGAGTAGGAGCTGAGCGGAGCGCCCCATTAGTTTTGAAAATTTCGCGAGGATTCGTCAACCGGCGCCAAAGTTATTCAAAATAGAATTTTGAGATTTCCTATGAAAACACGGTCCTAACTATAACTATCTACTGGCGACCGCCAGTAGATAATGTGAGAATGTATATGTATTTATTTGCTTTTGATGAATTATGTGTGGGACTGTTTGTATTTTGCACTAAATGTTTTGCAACTACACAAAATTAATTGTTAAAGTTTTTGTAACAGTATATAACATTCTGCATTTATTAAACAAAATGTACTAGCCTCCGATGATCACAGGACTTCATGTTCTATTTTAATCAATCAATTTATAGCACTAGAATCTTTGATAAGAAATGGTTGGACTGCTATCAAACCTGCATAAAAGGGACTATTTTCATTCAGATTACATTATAATGGGGTAAATTGCATTTATATACTAAATAAAAGTTAATGATTTAATTAATATTATGATAAAAATAAAAACAAAAAGTATACTTACAACACTTATAGACAATGTAAATGTAAGGTTAAAGGTCGGAAGGTATGCCTGATGAAGTGGTAGGTAAAATAATGGTGTACATAATGATAGACACATCTGGACAATGCAGTGAAAGGAAATGTATTGAAGGCAGTGTAATGACAGCACTAGGTAGTGGAAGGGGATGTACAACTAATTCCAAATGTCAATGTGACTCCTAGATACTATTACTTCTGTCCTCTTAGCATTTAGTGTAAGGGAGTACATGACCATCAGGCCTGCAATAGAGACCCAGGATTGAAAGGCAGGATCTAGCAATTGCTTTGTGCCAGTGGTTGCCACTGGCCTACGCTGCTCACCAGGCTGCTTAATCCATCTCACAGATAGTAGTTACCATCAAAGTTCTTGCCTGTCCCTTAGTATGGTCCTGCCAAGGTGTAGATGTCACGTAAATAAAGATGTGACGCTGGCTCTGAGGCAGAACATGTGCGGTATGGCATGTTTGCACATTCGGTATCAGCCCTTGAGGAGGAAAATGGCGGCGTGATCACCAGGCTGCAGTGTACCTCTGGAAGAGGAATCTTTTAGTGTAGCGTCTCCAAATCAGTGAAGTAGAATAATGCCTGTTGGTTTGAGCTGAATGGGATCCAGTTGATCGGCCAAAAGTTTCAGAGTAAAAAGTGTTGGTGCCCTGATTCATTTGCACAGCTGTAGTTTGTGCAGCAAAGATCAATGAACCACTGATTTGCACTTGACTATTTGTACTGAGGTTTTAGGCAGTGGAAGACGGTGACCTTGAAAAGCGGTGAGACGTAATTATTGGCTCAAATTCCAATGAATGAGCTTGGCTTCTTCTTTGTGGCTTCGTGGGGGTACATTCACACTCACTTGCACTCAATATTACTCTCTCACTCAGTCTCATTTACTTACTCTCATTTGTACTTGCTCTCACTTTTACTTAGTCTGACTCACACTGATTTACCCAGTATCACTGACATACAGTCTTAATCATTGTCACTATGCCAAGCTCAATCTTACTCATTCTCACTCAATCTCACTCAGTCCCACTCAATTTGATTCACTCAATCTCTCTCTGACTTACTCAGATTAACTCATTCTCTCTCTGTCCCAATTCCTCTGACTCGCTCATTCTTACTGTAGCTCACTCAGTCTCACTCTGTCTCACCCATTCTCACTCAGACTCCCTCAGACTCACTTGGTCTGCCTGATTTACTCAGTCCCACTCATTCTGATTCACTCAATCTCACTCTGGTTCTCTCATACTTGCTCTCACTCATTTCACTCATTCTGACTCACTCAATCTCTCTTTGACCCACTCAGTCTCACTCATTCTCAGTCAGTTTCACTCATTATTAATCAGTCTTACTTAGTCTATCTCATTTCCACTCCATCTCACTTACTCAGTCTCACTCATCCTCCTCACTCAGACCGTGGCTCACTAAGTCTCACTCTGACTCACTTAGTCTCACACATAGTAAAACTCAGTCACACTCAATGTCATTCTCTCTCACTCACTCTCATTCATTCTGGCTCATACTCACTCTTTCTATCACTGACTCTCACTCGTTCCTTCACTGACTCTAGCTGTCACTCACACACACACACACAGACATGCTCACACATGCACACACTCTTTCACAGACACACACATTTGTCCAAATGCACACAACATTTAAAAGCATTTTTACTTACCTTGATATCTGCAGAGGTCTTGTTTGGACTTCTGCTCTTTTCTGCTTCCAGTGCTGGAGAATCAAATTGAAACATTAAACCTGCAAGGTTTCAGTTTCTGTTTCTCCCCCAATTCTTTCCCAACTCTGTGATGAGTTGGGGAAGGGTGTGGTGACAGGTTAATTGGTATGTAGCCATGGGCACCTCAAGGCTTAAACCTGCAGAGCCCATTGCTACTTTTAGCTTCTACTTCTGGCGCATCTACGAGCGTATGTGCCATCCACCAGACATCCACAAGCTGTCTTAGGATCTAGCTGATTGGCATTTTTGATTATACTAAGAGTGAATAATGAGTTATTCAATCTTGGAATAATAACAACGATCAAGATAACTAGGAGGGTGCAGCCCTGGAACCCATAAGGAGGAACCACCACTGGTTTCAGGTCTGTTTAAGAGCTATAGCTGCTTAGCAGAAAATGTTGATGGACTGGAGGAGGAGGAAGTGGGCCGAGTTTGAGAGTGGTGGTGACAAAGCATCATCACTCCTTTCTAAGTGGGATCACCAAGGACCATGCTGCAGCCTACCAAGCAGTGATGTGATGTCCCTGTCCCCAACTATGTGGAGGGCGGAGGGGGGGTACTGGGTTGTCACCTGCATGGCCGAGTCCCCGGGACTGCCAAGGGCTAGAGTCATGTTGAGTGAGAGTAACAAGAAGTGGCAGGTGGCAGGGAATAGGGGTGGCGGACTAAAAATAAAAAAACACCATTTTACGGCGGCTGTCTCTCCTCAGGCACGGTCTCTTTTCATGGCCGCCTTCTCCTCTGCTTCGGTCCCGGAAGCACACAGGCTCCCCTAAGCCAATCACAATGCTGCAATGCAGCGCTGTGATTGGTCTGAGTGCCGTAGTTTGGTGCTCAGACTGGGACTGGGAGCATGTGCATGTTCCCCACCAGGCTGCGTATTACATCCTAGTGGGGTTCATGCAAAGTGCGCATGACTGTTTTGTCGGCCCATGACGGCCAGCCAAACCATCATGCGCACTTGGAGTGTGCCACCACTCCTCCCTCTGAGACCCCAGTTGCGCCCCGCCCTAACTCAGCCATGTAGCGAAAAAGAAAATTATGATAACAAGGTTATTATAGTTTTAGTTTTCCGGTTCTGAGAGCAGTGGGGAGACACTCCTCTGTCTTAGCAGAGGAGCCGCCCGAGGTAACAAGTGCTCTGTACTCCGAAACCTACACAGAAAGTGGCTCACTGGCATTCAGTGAGATGCATGTAATGATGAATGCTAATGATGTGCACGGACGTGACGTGCAGGTCAGAGAGAGGAGAGAGAGTAATAGTGGAGGTAAGAGATGAGCGAGATCAGAAGTGGAGGGGAGATAAGAGAAAGGAGAGAAAACAAGAGAAAATAGAGACATAATAGAGAACAGTGTGAAGGGAGCGAGAACAAATCAGGCAGAAGGAGAGAGAAAGCAGCCCATCTGTGAAGGAGATAAAGCTAGGAAGAGAGGGGAGAAAAAGCTGGGGTGTAGAGAACAGGACAGAGAGGAAAATGAGCACAGTGGGGTAAAGTGCTGAGAGTGCTGATACGGGACAACTAGAAAAAGACAGGAGCCAAGAGGAGAGAGAACAACGCAGGGGTACGAGGGGAGGTGGCATCAGCGAGTAGGTTGCAGCTTTCGTGGAAGTGGGCCATGACAGTGGTAGAAGTAGGGGTCTGTCTCCTTAAAAACATGCTGGGCATCAAATTAAGCACTAGCAAGATCAAAAGACTTACTACTCATCCTGAGAGTAACCAATGTGCTGTTGCTGTAAGTGTAGAAAAGTGAAATCCCTAGAGCTAATCACTCAGTACAGTCATTGGTAGAGCAGAAAAATATAACTTGAACTCAAAACTGTAAAGCATATTTCCACCTACATCTATAAATATCTGGGCAAAATGCTACTATATTTCCGGACCTACCTGGGGCAGCCACAGTGCAGTGTGTTTGGAAACAGTATGACATCATGTCCACAACCACACAAAGACCAAGCAAAGACTCACGGTAGATTCTCAATTCTTCACTTAACAACTTAAAATAATAAATAAATAACCCGGCTATTAACTTTGGATAAAAAGTTTTTTTTAAAAGATTGCACGTTTAAGGGTAGCTCATTTGCCTACCTCCGAAAAAATGGGAATGCTTGCAATTATACCCCAAGTTTAGCAAAATGAAATGTTTGCAACATTCACATGCAATGCTGCCTGCGAAATCATTCAGCAATCAAGCCTTTATTTTAAAAAAATCCTATCAACCTTCGCGTGCAGAACAAACACTTTAAGAAATATGTACCCGCTTTCTTCCTTCTCTAGGCATGCTTCCAAGTTTTAGAACTCCATGCCAGTGTTCATCAGACTGCTCAATAGCGTAAATTATTTAAGCAATCACAAAAATCTTATTTTCTATGGAAATACTTATATACTTATCTTTAATCGTCTACGGTAATTCTTTTCCATAATCTCTCCAAGTGAACACCCTTAAAGTTGGGATTTCCTTTTCTAGAAGTTGTTGAAGCGGTTTGAAGTTGTTTTTCAGGTAGCTAGCTAAAAATGTTCCCGCCTTATTCTTCCTACCATAATATTTTGCGCTAGACTTCAGTAAATACAGTGAGGCATTTTCAGTTGATTCCTTATTAAAGAGTAATTTTGCTTTTATAAGGGTATCAAGAACAACTTTTGAATTAGATGTATAAAAAGAATGCTCCAGTCTCTTGATATGCTGCAATAAAGAACACGAGCGCTTGCGAGCAATATTGCGTTTTCAGGACACAAAACCTATAATAAAATCTCTTGCTGAAGCCTTAAAGGCATCCCATATAATGGAGAAAGGTAGGGAGTTAGTATCATTTATGGAAAAATATTCCTCAACAAAGGCAGAGAAAGAGGAAGAGAATGTTGGGTCCAACAAAAGGGAGTTATTAAATCTCCATCTTCTAGGGGTATTAGCTTTAGGTAAACTGTTAAATCAATTGAAATAGGTGCATGGTCCGATAATAATATAGGTCCTATCTCTGCCTTTGTAAGTGCTTGTGATAAGTTATGGGATACAAAAAAATAATCAATACGTGTTTGAGAGTGATGCACAGGGGAGTAAAAAGTATATTCTCTAGTGGTTGGATTGCACAACCTCCAAGCATCTAAAAGTTTGTGCTGAGTAATAGCGAGAACAAAGGATTTATGTGGCCTATTGGGGATAAATGAGACTTTAGAGTTTCTATCCACAAAAGGATCAAAAATCTGATTGCAGTCTCCTGCTAGTATAAAATTATCTTCCATACAGAGAGTAAGCTGTTGAGCAATTGAGAGCCAAAAGGAGGAATCGCCACCAGTAGGACCATAAATGTTAAAAAAGGAGACTGGAACATCCTTCAACATTAAGCCAACGACCATCCACATCAGACTCTTGTGAAAGAAACGAGAAATTAAGCGGCTTGCAACATAGTATCATGACTCCATTACGCTTACCATCACCTTTGGAATAGAATACTTCCCCCACCCAACCTTTTTTTAGTTTTAACGACTCACTCTCCGTGAGATGAGTCTCCTGCAAGAATATTATATCTGCATTTAGTTTAGTTAAATGAGTCAGAACTCTTTGGCTTTTTATGGGGGAATTCAGCCCTCTAACATTCCATGATATTAATTTCAATGGCATAACAGATTATGAGTATTAGCAAATAATAAATTTGAAACATAACCTTAGAATGCAATGAAGAAGTCAGGAAAAGAATAAAAGAAACATAGGCATAGTTACTAGGAGTCAGATAGGAGAGAGGAAATGAATAGAAAATAGTAAAAGAAAATGCCAAGAGTCCTTTGGAGAAGCAGGAAAAACAAGAAGAAGCATAGCTGGAGCTGTGATTCAGTGAGGGGAGAAAAAAGCAAATGAGAAATAAGAGAAATAAGTAACACTAGAAGCTGGAAACAAACCACCTCGAGATTTAAATCAAGTGAAGCATAAAAGGAATTGAAATGCGAAATGCAGAGAGTAAGAAGGAAAACAACACAAGAGATAAGAGGGAAAGGAATGTGCGGAAAGAATAGGAAAGGAGAGGTTGAAAAATGAGAGAAATGGAACTGTGGGAGGATGACATGCCTACAAGAGGAAAGACCAGGTGAAAACGAGGAAGGTGGTGGAGCCACATGGAATGGACGACACATCCAGGGGCTGACTAAACGGACGACCGGGAAGACATCATGAGACACAAATAAAAATTCTGCAGAGGCAAAACAGAATAAACATTAGAATAAATATAACAAAACGAAGCAATAACTGTAATACAGAGAATAGAATAAGACAGGTAATCAAAAATTAAGACCTAGAAAAGGTCAACATCAGAGAAACCATGAACATGGGAAGAACACATTCTGAGCTATGAAAGAGCATATTATGGATAACGGCAACTCAAATAACAGGTACAACAAATAATCATGTCAGGCATTAAAAGAAGATGCAAGCCCAGAGGAGTCCATAGCAACTGGTTTGCATGAATTGATGTATGTCTGTAGACGCAGAGGATCCTTATAAGTAGTTGTTCTGTTATTATGTGTAACTTTAAAGAGGCAGGGGTGAAAAAGACCATATCTGGCTCCTATTGATCGTAGATCGGCCCGCATGTTTAAGAATGCTTTGCAACGACTTGCAGCAGCTTTAGCATAGTCCTGTGCGAAATACAAAGATGAACCAGACCACGTGACCTTCGGAGAGGCTCTTACTGCTGAGAGGACTTTCAATAAATCTGTGTATTCCAAGAAGTATAAGATAACTCCTCTAGGCCTTGATGAGGACGTGAACTGTGATGGAATACGACCTAACTGATGCGCCCGTTGAATGTTGAGTATCGTTCCTTCTGGCATGTGGAGCAGCTTCGGAAAGAACGATTTGAAAAAGGAAAGAGTTTGTCCCCTCAAGACCTTCTCCCAGGCCATAAATGCGTAGATTATTCCACAGGTTTCTTTGAAGGAGGAAACATTTTGTTCAACAGAAGAGACCCTTGCCTCAAGCTGAGACCAATTATCTGTTAAGGTTTGTAGTTTAGTATTAGTTTCTTCCATGAAAGGCCGAAGAGCTCTTATTTCCTCCAATAGTAGCTCCATTGACACAGGCGAAGCTGATTTGGGTGGTGACGGAGGGTCTTTTTTTAATCGTTTGGTATTGGACTTCCCTGAAGCTATGGACGGGGGTTCCATTGCAATGTCCAAATCTTGAGAAGAAAGGTCCAAAGAACATTCTAATTTAGAGAACCCAGAGAAGACCTTCGAATTCTTAATAAAAATTTGTTTTGGCTTGGAAATTGAGGAATGAGGTAGCTTCGTTCTGCCCATAAAGCACACTCCACGCACTCCGTGCTGATGCAGGCGATGTAAGAAGCAAGCGCAGCGATGTAAAATGTTGCAAAGAAAAGTGGACTCACAAATAGAAGATTCAATGTGTTGAACAATAGAGCACACCATCAGGATATGGCAGGAGCGACTCCCTCATTGAAGGTAAGAATCTTCAGTCAGCCTTCAAATACGTTTCATGCCCATTGAAAAACCATAGAGCAAGGGAGGTGAAAATACCCAAGCTGAGGAGTTAAAAAAGATTCTCAAAAGAACACAGCACAGCGTACAGCACCAGTGATGAAAATAGAGCACCAACAAAAACAGGATATGAGACAAGGAAACTGCCAGTAATTTGCAGAATAGCACTGTTCTCTTCCAAAGCTGCTGAGATTTACAAGATAAAAATAGTTCAGGCTCAGGGAGCATTATACTGTAAAGGTATAGTGTGAGAGGAAAAAAAAAGAAACATGTGAGCACAAAATGGCTGCCATTTGAAGTAGAGCAGAGAAGCTGCTTGGAGAGTCAATGTAGAAAGCACAGCATTTAATGATTAAATAACCATGTGAAAAGACATCCAGAAGTCAATTCCGGAATGCAGACAGAAAGGCAAGTAAGCTTGTAGAGAATAAAAGCAGTATTTCGTCTCCGTTTCATAAAAACGCGCACTTGTGCGTCAAAACAAAATGGTGGCCGCACTGAGGAGACATCCGCGGTGAAACTCCCTGCAATAATTTACATGTTTGAAGCGTCGCACGGAGGTCCGCGGACATTCAACAGCATGCCCCAGTATTTTATGCAGCCATGTACGCCTCCAGCCGAGCGGCAACGTCACCGCAAAACATCGAGTCTTCTAGGCGAGCCGGAAGACTCACCCGTGCGCCGCCATTTAGCTCGGGCGCCAAGCCGCGGTTTGAAGTTGTTGATGTAAGGATACTGTAAATTGACTCTCCCCCTCATATCACTCAGATTTAACAACATGCAATGGTTTTTTTCCTCCCTACACGTTTCTTGAATATACTATGTTATGAATGTATTAATGCGAGGCGATTTGTTGCCCTTTGGGGCCTTGTTCGTGATTACATAAACATTCCAAATATTACAAAATCACATTAAACCACTCTCAGGGGCTATGAGACACGATGGAGAAATTATAGGGGGACAGACATTATCTGTGGCGGACAAAGAACTTTAGTGTGACAAGATACAGCGCCTACTCTTGCAAACTCAGAACATTCAAAGGGTAATGTAATATATACAACCAACTCATTCTCAACTTCATCATTGGAGGCGTTGAGGCTTCAATTGGTGAAGGTTCCATCTGATCAGATTTGCTGATTGATTTGCCTCAGTGAAGAACAATATGTATACTGCCACCATACTGCAAGGGTTATTCCGCACGACAATATTGCATGCACTATATCGAAATATTCATTTAATTGAAAGGAAAGTATCAAAGTATTATTTTCAAATTCTCTTACCCCCTTAGGTAGGTATAGGTGGAGTTTATAGGTGGACTTAAAAATAGAAATTACACCATTACAATTTTAACTCCAGTTTGCATTTATAAATTTCTTTTCATAAGGCCCCCCTCATTTGCAAGATCGTAAGATTTGGCTGGTTTGCTGCATTCCAAATAAATTGGGGAAAATCCAAACTATTGCCACTCACTGTGGCTATAACTCCTAAGCCATGCAAATACCCTCTTCTGTGGGCCTCAAGATGCAGATTGAGGGTTGGATTAATCTGCCCCTTTTAATGGTGGACACACCGCCTTTGTTAAAATGGTGGTCCTCCCTCATATTTTGTATTAATTTTTTAATATCCCTATCTGTCTTTCTAACGCATTGTTTGTTGTTGTGGTTGATTTCGGCTGGCCGCTGGTCGTAGGAAGGGTGTGGCACACTTTTGCTCTACTACGAGAGCGGTGGGTTCAGGGTTCGCTATTTCCAGCTCTACTATCTGGTGGTCAAGTGCCACTATGCATACCACTGGTACCACAGAGATGCACAAATCCCTTTTGACAGAACAGAGGACGACCATGTGGTGGAGACCCCGCTGCATGCCCTCCTTCCAGGTGGGCTTCCTATAGGCCCTTGCACATCCGACTCTCTCCACCACCTGCTGGGTATGGCAAAAGCTCCTCTGGCTCCTAGCGCAGAGTTCCCACCATGCCACTTGTGGGTAAGCAATGCCTGCCCCCTACATTGGAAGCCTCCTCAAACACATTCTAATGTGGCATATGCTGCGCACAATTGGGGAATCTGTTCCCAGATGGACATGTCCTCTCATATGATGACAACACACACTTTGCCGAGGCTACCCCTATGGACCACATTGTTCTGAGGTACTTACATAGCGCACTGCATGCTCAGCTCTCCACCCTCGCCCCTGCTGAGTTCACTCCTCTTACTACACTGATAGAACATGCAGATGGAGGACACTTACTTTCTATACTCTATTCTGTCAGCTTGGCCCTGCCCCCGGTTAGAGACGGCCATCCCAGAGGCTTGAGGGAACGTGAGTTACAACGGCCTCTGCCAGATAAAATATATTTTTGCTGTCTATAAACCAAATTGATTTCTCCCAACCACAGACACAAATTGATTCCATTTAAATTCCTTAGATGCACCTTCACTACGCCAATTTTTTTGGCTAAATGGGATTCCACTTGGTCCTCACATTGTCCTAGGTGCCATGCCATTGATGCTGACTTTGCCCACATGACCCGGACGTGCACTAATGGTGGCATTTGCCGAACCCATTTCTTGAGTTATTGAAGTATGTGCACAATGTCACTATGGCGACCCATAGGTTTACCACAATCAGGGCCAGCTCTAGGGCGGTGCGAGCTGTGCCACCACACGGGGCACTGACATGGGGTGGGGGCGTCATTTTCAAAAGTATATTACAATAATTTTCAGGCATCAATTAAATTGTCAAGGGAACTCCGGTGATTAATTGTCTTCCTGGAAAGAGACCGGAGGTTTGTCTAGTGGAAGTTTTGACTCGTCCCAAGGCAGCGCAGAGGGTTAAATTGCCTGCTGCCAAGAGCATGTACCATGCAGAAAACAAAGTGCATGTAATATAAATAGGTCAGTGGGTTACTGCTTTTGTAAGAGAAGCTTATTTTGTTACTTGTCGTTTATAAATCAACATTCTAATATAGAACATTGAGCTATTAACTGTCATCAAAGAGCTGCATGCAAACAGCAAGGTTTATGTTAAAGCTATGTTTTTTTGCCCAGTCTTTCATTATCCTAATCTTGCCAAAAGGGTTCATTAGGTTGGAAAACAATTCTTACTATTAAAGAGAACCCCTAGCAATGATGTTATGTATTACATTCTGAATTTGCGCTTTACCAGAATAAGGAATCTTAAACTTCATTGCCTACCAGTATCGATAACATGTCACTCCTACACTACGCCTCGCACTACTGTTTGATGTAACATTTCCTATACACTGATTTACACACATATGATTGTCTCTGTGCAATGTGTGTGTGGTGTAAAGTGCTCTGACACCTTACACTGGTATGAGTGGTGCCATAAAAGTAAATGAATCCGAGAGACAGTGGTTATGGAGACTTGAGGGGCACTGTTAAAGGGTGCTAGTGAGGGAATCCGTGGTGGAGGTGGTCATTGGGGGGCGCCAACAGACATTTTCGCACAGGGCACCACCAGTGTTTAGGCCGGCCCTGACCATGATGGTTCTTCTGCTGGCCAAGCGTGAGATAGCTTTACATTGGGTCAGAGGGCACACCCCGATGGTGGATGGATGGCTTTGAAGCCTCACCTTTTGCGACCTTACTAGTGAAGTATATGCCTCCTTGCAGTCCACCTCCTCTCGCCCATGAAACATTTGGCAACCTCTCTGCGATTACTTCCAGCGCCGCAAACAAGAGGGGACTGACTAATACAGACACCTAGTGGGTGCGGTGCCCCCCCACCTCCCCCCCCGCCATAAGTGCACAGACCGTTGTTGCCTGGTGCACACTCATATTCTCCCACCATGCGAGTGGGAGCTTTATCTCTTTACTTATCTGTTGTTTTTTCCCTGTAGTATAAGACGTTCCAATGTGCAGTATGTGATGCAGTGATGATGATGTTATTGGACTGGTCTTTACCCAGTGGCAATTTTGTTTAAGTACATACTTCCTTCCCACTCTCTGGGCTGTTAAGTATGTTATATGTGTATTTAAAATGATAAACATATCTTTAAAAATATATATTTTCATAATCTAGGATTGGACCACAGAGGCTTTATTGTTGTAACTGTGCGGATTTGTAAAGAGGTTGATTCGAGCAACATCTAGTAGCACCCTCAGAACAAGACTTCACTTTGGTCCTTGCTAGCCACGCTCAGAAAAGGCCACCTTACAAAAACTTTGGGTTTGAACATTCCTCTCAGTCTTAAAGCAGACGTGTCACCCTTTACATTGTTGAGGAGGATAGAATTCGAGTTGTAGTTAATTTTATCAATTTTCCATAAGTTTTGACTAAACAGACTTTGACAAAAGTATCTTGATTAAATCTTTTTATAAAGTTCTGCTTAGCTTTTAGCAATTAGAGTCCGGGTCACAAAGATAATATTAAAAGGAGTACATCTTCTCCTTGTAAGATTCCTTCTACGATTTATGTCGTGTATTGCATTTCTAAAAATTCATAAAACATACATGCTCAGTAGAGAGCTCTTTCCTCTGCATTCTGTAATTTTGGGGGTGTTTCTTGAGTTTTTACACACGTTCTCCAATATGTTTATGTAACTTTAGATGTGAAAATGGGGTGGAAGAAACACTTATTTTTTCACACCTTCCTGTAAAATTGTGACTGTAAAAAAACTGCTGCATTGACGAATTGTCCATCATCATAATTGTAATTTGCCTTCGTGAGATTCCACTTATCGTTTTGGTGCATTTTCACATACCTAAGCAGCAGACAGATGTGCAGAAAGGGGCTATCAATGCCAAACTAAGTTGTTGTTTGTTGTTCTTGGTATGAGACCTCATTTATTTTGATCAGATTTCGAGGTACTTTTTGGACCACATGCATGCTTTGTTCATGGTTGCGTATAGAGCTGAAAGACAACACACTTTGGTGGAGATTTACTAAGATTTTACGCCGCTTTTGTGTCACAAATGTGACGCAAATGAGCCCAATTCTTTTTTTCATGATTTACTTTCCAGTCCTAAATTTGTTTAGCGGTGGAAATAATGGGAAAGTAATGAAAGGCCGCGCATAGCACTGCTTTGCATTACTTAGCGCCAAGGGGGTGTACCACAGGTGGAGCACGGGGGTTCCCGAGCAAGCACCCAAGGTTTCTGACGCTAAATCCAATTTTACTAAACAAACTAAACAGGGATTATTGTGAGAAAACTTTGCCCTTTCAAAGAAGGTGCAAGGAGGATGAAATGCTTTCATTTCTCCTTCCTTTTCCGCCTTTGCATGTGTGCAGCCGCGGTCGGTAGTAGGAGTAACTGCAGGGCGGTGACGTGGGGAGGGGGAGAGGCAGGGTGGGGGGTAGTAAACTACGGATTACGGAGGTTTACAGGTAAGTTAACATATACATTAATAAAACGAATTTTGTTGCGTGCACTGCATCGCATTTGGGGATGCAGTGCACGCAACGAAATTTGTTTTATTAATTTATATGTTAACTTACCTGTAAATCTCCGTAATCCGTAGTTTACTACCCCCCACCCTGTCCCTCCCCCTCCCCACGTCACCGCCCTGCAGTTACTCCTACTACCGACCGCGGCTGCATGTGTGTGCTGCACTGTACAGCATGCATACAAAGCGGGAAAAGGCTTAAAGTGAGTCACAGCATAGTATTTTGTACTGGAAGGGGACCCTTCCAGGACAAAACCTTTGCTACACTCATGGAGTCACCCTGGCGCAAAGGTGTCTCCGTGGCGCACAACAGCTGATTTCAGCGCTGGTGCAAGGGAGAGGGGAGGAGAGTGCCCGATTTTAGTAAATTGGGCGCTCTCTTCCTCTCTCCTTTTCACGCAGTGCCGCATTTGCGGCTGCTGCAGTGCGCTATGTGAAAAAATGTCAAATCTCCCCCAAAGTTTCTGTGGATAGGTTGCAATTTAATAGTACTACGCTTTCTTTAGTTATTTCGTCCCATTTCATAGTGTTTTTATTTGATCCGAACCATGATATCAAGTCAATACGGGTGTGCATAATTTGCTTAATTTGATTTTGTGTAAATACATTAAATTGAAGAAATATTGTATGTAATTACATGAGATGCTAATCACTCATAAAGCGGTATATTTTAGCTCAAAATGCCTCCTAGTGTCAACTTTAATCCGAGGACACATGTTGCGCTAAAAATATAGCACGCAAAACACATTTGTCATGAACTGGTTGTTTGCATTGTTCTTGCACTAATTTTGGCACAAACAACATCGTAATTACGCAACATGGCGTAATCGCATAATTTTGTGGAGATTTCGAGTAACACGAAATTATACAAATTAGACTGGCATAATCTACATGTCGCCTGTGCCTAAATAGAACACAGTGAAGGCAGATGACCTTTGCCCACGTGTGTCAGATGAACTTTGCCCACGTGTGTTTTCACTTCCGAAGTTTTGAGTTCTAGGCACATCGCTCACTATAAAAGCCATGGAATCGTCTGGCCTGACTTAAATCAATATGCCATTTAATGATAGTTGTATGATAACAGGCTCAATTAAAAGAACGAAACTCAGATGAAAATTACACAGAATGACAAACGCAGTGCAAAAGTCCAGAGGGTCGTACCAAGTAAGCTAAGAGGTCAAGTTTAGAGCATGCCACTATCACTAACGCACTGGGCTATACCATGTATCTCGCTCCCCTTTTCCAGCTCCTTTCAGACCTCAGCTCTCATCCAGCTTCTTGACATGTTCCATATGTGCTCGTGATTCCATATTTTGACAGGAATTTGGTTCTGATGGAACTGCATTTGGACTGATTTATTGTAATGAGGACATTCAGATGGCGAGCCCATCTGAGGCATGACAGTATTATCCCCAAGTGGAAACAAGCTTTCAACGAAAATAAATACGGGCCTCTGCTGTTTACCATTTTTGGCAAAAGGAATGAATCAGGCCGGTTTCTGGAACCGCACATTAAACAACTAATCGACGCATGCATGTTTGGCAGGGCAAACGCTGCAGTTTAGTAAAATATTCATGAAAGACAAGGAACACAATATGAACAAAGTGTCTCGAGAGCTTTGAGAAACAAGATGGCTGCGCCCATCTGGGAATATTTCCTACCAAGAGTGCTGTCTTTGAAAATGATAATAGAAAGCAAACAACCCAAAGAACACACATGCGTTTGTGGTTATGCTCTTCTGTTGGCGTTATTACCCTGTGCTTTCTTCTTTCTAGTTCTACACTTTCATCATAGTTGGTCACCAGTAGCTAGATATAAGGGGCAGGATTCACTGAAACAACTGTGCATTTACACTCGCACACACCCTCCGCCTCCAGGGTGTGGAAGCATAACATTTCAGAATGAAGAAACATTACCAGTACTACACCAGGAAAGCTGCGTCAGTCGCTGCTTTCCATGGGCGCCGCTGTGAAAGCCAGGTGCAATAAGTGGAAAAGGGCTTTAGCCCACTCCCCTTCCCGTCGTCTGATGTAGCCCAGGGCCACGGCTGGACTGGCTGTAGCGGGCAGGGCATTTCCACGGTGGGTCGGAGGGGTGGGGGCTGATTTTGTGCCCGTGGGGGGCAGTTTTGTCCCTACGGGCCTGTGCTGCAATTTCAGGCCCCTGTAACATAGTATCGTCATTGGCATCCTTTTGCACCCCTCCAACAATATATACATTTCCCAAGAATAAACACACAACACAGATATTTGTTTGGGTAAAAATTGCTGCAGGTTTATTACATACACCGTTATGTAATGAGTGGGTTATCTTAGGGGCGATCCAAGGGCAGGCAACCAACTGGGCCGCCTGCCCGCCTGATGAGCCAGGCAGCACCGGGGCGAACCCCGCATGTGCTGCTCCTTGGTAGTGATCCTCTTCTCAGATCACGTAACCGTTGGTACCTTCTTACTCACGCCCCTTTCAGGGCGGAGCGTCGCATAGCAAACCCCCCGGTTGTTCAGGCCCACAACTGCCCAAAGGACTAGTGGGCGCCGACATGGTTTTCCAGGAACCTCACATGATGCTCCTATGATTTGGCTCTGGCACCCACCATGGTGCCGCACAGAGGTACCCTTCTGTACCCATTTGCTTCCAGATCGCCCTATAACTCTGCCTGCAACAAAAATGAAAAACATTACAATATTCTCTGCCCCCCTCCTGCCACCGCGTTACAACAAACAAATGATGGACGGAATGCTGACAATGCAGGCCTTCTCCCCCAGTCAAGAGATCTGGGTTAAATCCATCGTTCTTTTGCCCACTACACCACCCCAGTTTAGACATGGCCATATGCAAATCAGTCTTGACCCTGTGCCTCATGGGAACAGTCCAGCCCGAACTGCCAAGCCATGTCTTCCCTGGACCGGAATCAACCTTCTTACTCACGCCCCTTTCAGGGCGGAGCGTCGCATAGCAAACCCCCCGGTTGTTCAGGCCCACAACTGCCCAAAGGACTAGTGGGCGCCGACATGGTTTTCCAGGAACCTCACATGATGCTCCTATGATTTGGCTCTGGCACCCACCATGGTGCCGCACAGAGGTACCCTTCTGTACCCATTTGCTTCCAGATCGCCCTATAACTCTGCCTGCAACAAAAATGAAAAACATTACAATATTCTCTGCCCCCCTCCTGCCACCACCACGCCGGGTAAGCGGTAGGGAGGGAGACGGCGTGCATGGCGACAAAGAGGTCGCCAACATGGTGGGGGAGGGATATATACCCTCCCCCAGGTCCAGACGCCCAGGAAGTAACGCCCCTCGCGTCATGAACAGGCAGGAAGTAGGGGGGACTCCAAACGGAGTCCCTGCCCCTCCAAAGGGGGCGGGGGGTGTAGGATCCCCAGACTCTACTATTGCGCCGACCTCTTTAGGGCCCCCTGCGGGAGCCTCTGTCAGCAGCATAGTATCGTCATTGGCATCCTTTTACACCCCTCCAACAATATATACATTTCCTAAGAATAAACACACAACACAGATATTTGTTTGGATAAAAATTGCTGCAGGTTTATTACATACACTGTTATGTAATGGGTGGGTTATCTTACGGGCGATCCAAGGGCAGGCAACAACTGGGCCGCCTGATGAGCCAGGCAGCACCGGGGCGAACCCCGCATGTGTTGCCCCTTGCTAGTGATCCTCTTCTCAGATCACGTAACCGTTGGTACCTTCTTACTCACGCCCATTTCAGGGCGGAGCGTCGCATAGCAAACCCCCCGGTTGTTCAGGCCCACAACTGCCCAAAGGACTAGCGGGGCGCCGACACGGTTTTCCAGGAACCTCACATGAGGCTCCTATGATTTGGCTCTGGCACCCACCATGGTGCCGCGCAGAGGTACCCTTCTGTACCCATTTGCTTCCAGATCGCCCTGTAACTCCGCCACAGATCTGGAGGCGGCCACTGTCGCCACCAGAGCCCCCCACCAAAATAGCTATAGTCCTGCCCGCTAGATTGTCTGTCTGGAGCCTCCTGCAAATCTAGATTCAAAGGCATCCCTACTGGATATCGATGCCCCATCTATCTCCCCATAGCCCTAGACGTTAGCTTGGGTCAGCTAGTGTCTGGAGAAACAAACGCCCTATGCCTGTGAAGTTGTGCCCAGCACTAATCACCTCAGGCCGCAAGGTTCCACTGCGTCACATGACTCAACTCCGTCCCACACCGGGTGGGACAGTTTCAGACACCCTAGCTCACGATGCCCCGCCTATTTGCTGATCACACTGGATGCCACCATCCTGGCCCAGTGTGTGACTGGGCACATGTGTCTCCCATCTCTGGGCCAGCACTCACTTGTTAGGAGACCGTTCCTCCCCCCATAGCCAGCTAGGCAATATGGGGGCGGGAAGGGTTTATACTTAACCTTGGCACCGTCCCTTTACTCGTTAACTCAATGCGCACATGGATGTCCATACTGCGTATGAACATTGGGCACGGCTGCACCCAAGCGCTGGCCCTGCCTCCCCTATTCTTTATAGGGATTTCGACCGCTCAGCTCCCTCTGGGAAGTCATCTAGGCATACCCGCTTAGAGAATCTGCTTATACGATGCAGGGCGCACTGTCTGTAATCTAGTGCCTAACCTTAGATGTGGGAGATGCCACACACCGCCTAGGTCATGGGGATCTAAAGGAACACACCCTTATCCCCCGGGCGTACCTCTAGGTGCGACTGGCTCCACCCAGCTGTAACGCAAGAGACACACCTCTTAAACGTCTTTACTCAATGTGCCACTTGACACCCTTCGGGTTGCAGCTCTGTGTATTTGTAAAGCGCGCATGCCCCCGGGGCACGATGACGCTGCTGGCCAGAGTGTTACCCACCCACTACTACTTATCTATCCTAACTGCCCGTACTTGGATTGAAGGGTTGCTAGATGCTGCCCCAGGACTGAAGACTTACTGCTCCAACCCACTTTGACCCCATAACTTGGGGAAAAACCCAGTGGTGACCCTGCCTTACATGGTACATCTACCCCAGCGCTCGACTATCAATGTGATAGGGGCCTCAATCCCAAAAGATGCCCCTTCTATTATCTGTTTCCGGCCCGGGGGGGGGGGAAAGACAAATCTGCGGAACCAGGGGGAAAGTTGTGTGCAAATACCTGTCCTTCCTGAATTTTGGGACGCCAAAAGGTCGAAAATACCCTGTCGCCAATTGGCACTAACGCAGAGTTTCACAAACTTTTCCGCGCCACAGCACACTTGTTAGCTGACAACTACCTTCACCCGCCTGCTGCCCTGGTTAACGCGCTGGTGAATATGTCATACTGAAGCTACCTGATACCGGCCCTTGGCTGCAGGGGACTGCCCACCCAGTATAAATGGTTCTTGATTCCATATGGTGCCCGCAGGTGTTCCCCATGAAGGTCCTCGTGGCCTATTGCGCAATTCAGTCCCAGTCTTTTCGCCGTGCCTCACTTTGCGTAGAAATGAATAGAGTAAGTGTAAAATTATACTTTCCCACCATTGGGCTGTTAACCGCTGGCAAGGCAGACTGTTATTTTGCGGCTCCTAACACTGCCTCCGGATATATACCACAAACCCCAGTACCTTACTACACGCCAGTACCCTTGGCTTAAACAATGCTTGTTAGTTGTAAAAGACAGCTGAAGTAAAATTCTGGCTTCCCAGCGTAGCATATTGAGGATACTTCCATTCTGACTTGGTGGAACTGTCACCTTAACGTGTTGAACATTCCTTAAATGTCTTCCTTTCTATGAATAGCGAACTCAACCGCAAATGAACCAACCCACTAATCAACTTCTGCAACAGCCAGACAGGTCACCTACACGTGATCTAGGTGCGGAGAGCGGGCACCCTTTGGAAACGGAATGGTGGCGCACAATCCCCGCCTTGGAGACAAAATTAACCTCGTTGAACTGCGAGAGAGGTGCATGCGGAGACAACATAACTATCCTTTGCCAACACAGAGCCAGTCAGTAACTTTTGTCAAGATTGGGACAAAGGAAGACCCTGATAATATCCTGATCAGGTCTGTGATGTCATATACGCACTCTCCCCCTGTGCTTTGTGTGATGTTAGCCCTCCTAGGTGTGAGCAGAGCCCCGGGAAGTATCTTGGGTTCTAGGCTGATAATGCACCCGTGTTCGTAGAGAAAGATGAAACCAAACTTGCCGATCCCTGGCCAAAACCGACAGCCCTTTTACCCTTTGACAACAATAGCACATACGTCAATAAGGCATTGATGAGGGCCACATGCCTAACTCCTGATGTCCAAAGGACCTTGTTGGCCAAGCAGCGAAATCCCCACTAAATGGAATAATACGAAACAGTCTTCTCACAGCGCATGCCACCCAGGCGCCGACAGGACACCGAGGTTTACACCGAACAACCCGATTCCAAAGGAAAGGCACCCAACCCCTTGCGCAAGTCACTCACCAAGGCACCGTGGAAGGATCCACCCCTGAACAGTGCCTTCAATGAATAGTCAGCTCAAGCGCAAGTGGGACTATTACTCTAAGCAACACCATCTATCAAGGGAAATCAACCATGCCCCCCAGCGAAACAGGTAGTGTGTGTGAAACCCAGCCAACCATACAAAAACCATGGAAGCAGTTTACCTGGAGCATTGTAGGGACGTAGCCGCTACTGGACAACCTGTCCCTTCTATCTGAAGCTCGATACCATTCACAGAATGCCAGGTGACTTAAAGAAGGCATAACACTGTAACCGCTCCCCGCGCTGCAAGGCTCTTGCTATATGAGGAAACCACAGGTGAGGTGCTTTGTTTACCTGCCTACGCATAATCTGCGTTCGTGTGACCTTGGCTGGAGAAGAGCTATTCCTGAACCTAACAGGAAATGAAAAATCTGGAACTGCAGCCTTGAAAGCCAACTAACTGAAGACCCGTGACCGAGGTAACTCCTCAAGCGTTTTTACTCGCAAAGCTGGAGTCATGGGACACGACACGTTTCGGATACCACAGCCTGTCCAAATGATCCCTTAATATCCTTCTTGAATGCTTTAAACCTATGATGCATCAGGCTGCTTGGACCACCTTTGCAATTGGCCACATTAGTGAAAGGTCCCTAGATTGTATGTTAGCCACCCACCAGTTAGCCACCTCCATGTGTTTGCAAAGAATACAGTCCCTTATCAAGTTTGTGCCAACCACGAACTAATTCCTTTTTGATCCTCTCAACTGGTGGGAGCAAAACTAACCTCAATGGTCGCACTACCGACCCACAGCGCTCCGATTACCGACCCCGGTATGCCTACCTGCAGAGCTTCACTATGCGCTGCTTGCCATGTGTTCCACAATTACAACAGCACTAAAAGGTTTCTTTTTGATCAAAACAGAACCTCCTATGTGCTAAGTGGTAGATTCACTATTATTTTCATTAATAATTGTGAGCTGCTACTGTGTTCCCATATTGAAAACCTGCCCCCAGCCCTGACTATTGTATGCAAACTCATTTAGAAATTGGAAGAATGCATCCGTGCACTGTCAGTAGCTTTCCCAAAGAGCATAGAAGGGCTGGACTGTAACACAATCAACGCTGTCCCAAATAGGTTCCTACCAAGTGCAGCTGCTAATACTACCGCATGTGCTGTTGTGCATGGGTGGGCACCCCTGACCTTAAACCTTCAAATGCCGTGTTAAACGCGCCAGCGCCCCCGCACATCCTGAAGGCAGTGCATTGCCCACAGAGAGACGGTGTTAATCAATCAAATGTGTCCCCCGGCAACATCAGGCACGCCTATGTTTGCCCAGCCGTCCATCAATATTTGCTGTGATACGATAACTTAACATTCAAGAGCCCCTCAGAGGCAGTAACCGCAAAACCTTCTCTCCTCCAACAAGGGTAGAAGGGTATGGCTACCCGTGCAAGCAAAATTCTTTGCATAGCAGCTGTGTCGCCCGTCTAGTATTTTGCTGTTTCTGCCCTTGCATTCCAGGTATATGCTGAATCAAGACATCAATAAAGCAAGAACGTCCTGCCTGCAGCATGACCGGGTTCTTGGCTCTGTCACAGGTTGTTGGTTGCCTAGGGTAACTAAGCAGCACTGAGGATTGTGTATAATATTGAAACGCTTACACTTAACGCCGCTGCCCCGTGACAAGTTGCTGCCCTGCCCTGAACTTCAATCTCACAGACAATGCAGCGAGGCTAGAAGTGTAGGGCACATCTGGGGCAGGCGCAACGGGTGAACAGTGCAGCTAGACAGTTGTAATTCCAAAACAGATTTTGAGACACTTTACCTCCTCGATGCACCTTATTAGTGAATACCGAATTGTGTTAAAACAAACAAGTCCTCTGTTTTAAGGAATCAATGGGTTTTCCAACCTGGTCCCAATCCCACATAATATTCAACTCATAGCTATGCGACACAGCAAACCAACTCAAACGAGCGTGTACACAAACTCACATACACTAGATAGAGTGGAGTGAAACAAGCGTGCCTATTCACACATCAGTGAAATTGAGAATCATGGACCAGCTGCGTGGCTGTTTACACGCGACTGTAAAGGGCTACAGACCTGAGATCAGCACCCGATTCCCGTGTTCGCACACTGGTGCCTGCCTGAATAACAGGGGAGATCAAAGATACAAAAAATAGTGGAGATCAGACTGAACTCGGTGAGTCTTGCTCTGATGCGAACCATGTACCGAGACCAGATGTAGCACAACATCCACGCGATTTATTTTCCCTGCAGAAGCAAGATGTAACTTTAACGCGACGCCACAGGATGTTTTTCCGCTCAGCAGGCTGTTATACCTGATATATGCATCATGCTTTCGAAAAGAAAATTAAAGGGCTCGCACCCTCTTTGACTTCCCGAGAGTGTGATGGCCAAAATCTGCAGCTCTTCGCCCTTACGCCACATCCTTTTCCCAACCCCCTTTCCCAGATACACCTGAGGTCCGCCCCCCGTGGGGATCAGGGCACGACTCAACGTGACCGTAGAAGCGGACCCCGAGACCGGGAAAGTAAACAGCACGCCGCCGCCAAGTGGGCCCCCGACTCACCCCGGCACAGGGTGACCAGGACTCTAAGGCCAAAAACCGGTACATCCCACAAGGTAGAAGAAGGACTGAAACTTCAATGAGCGCACAGAACGACGGAGCTCCTCCGCAGGGAACTACAGAGCACCGGTACATCCCACAAGGTAGAAGAAGGACTGAAACTTCAATGAGCGCACAGAACGACGGAGCTCCTCCGCAGGGAACTACAAAGCAGGCAGTAAGAAAATGCATTTAATGCAACTCCGAAACCCAGTCGTTTGCTTGTTAATCCCATTGCTGTCTTGGAACAACTGCTAACTTGTGGAGCGCCGCCAGAGAGAGCACGTTAACACCTGATCTCCACCAAGCACGCAGGGGGTATCAGCAAACAGCCACACTAAAACGGCAATCCATTAAATTCTGCGATGGCATCATGGACCGAGCGCGAGACACCCTGCTTGAGGCCCACAGCAGGTCCGCCCCCCGTGGGGATCAGAGCACGACTCAACGTGACCGTAGAAGCGGACCCCGAGACCGGGAAAGTAAACAGCACGCCGCCGCCAAGTGGGCCCCCGACTCACCCCGGCACAGGGTGACCAGGACTCTAAGGCCAAAAACCGGTACATCCCACAAGGTAGAAGAAGGACTGAAACTTCAATGAGCGCACAGAACGACGGAGCTCCTCCGCAGGGAACTACAGAGCACCGGTACATCCCACAAGGTAGAAGAAGGACTGAAACTTCAATGAGCGCACAGAACGACGGAGCTCCTCCGCAGGGAACTACAGAGCAGGCAGTAAGAAAATGCATTTAATGCAACTCCGAAACCCAGTCGTTTGCTTGTTAATCCCATTGCTGTCTTGGAACAACTGCTAACTTGCGGAGCGCCGCGAGAGAGAGCACGTTAACACCTGATCTCCACCAAGCACGCAGGGGGTATCAGCAAACAGCCACACTAAAACGGCAATCCATTAAATTCTGCGATGGCATCATGGACCGAGCGCGAGACACCCTGCTTGAGGCTCACAGCAGGAACACACCCGCCCTTGAAATACCTGTCAGACAATATTTTCTGAATATTACCCCTTTAAGACCCAACTGACGCCAAAATAGTTTCCAACCATAGATGCATCAGCTGCTGCTAACCAAGCACCCACTGCCACCGCATTGCCCATCTGGTGGGCACGGTCACTGTGCCATATGACTGGCCACACCATCGAACACCCACATGCCCGCACACACCAATTGCGAGACACGGTCAACAACCAGCCCGCGTGGCCACCGTCCAGCCCCAGCGCCCGCACTCAGTCTCAGTGGAACCCTGATCTCTGTCAGGGGTGGTTGCCGAGGCTGCTCTGACATCCAAGGCCTGCACGTGTGTGGCCATGGGGGGGAGGGACGGGCAAACAGGGCCCCCCGCACCGGGCCCACAGCCCCGCCTGCTGCCCCTTCCCACACAAACTCTAACCCCTTGTGGGCACGAAAATGAAAACCTTGCAGCTGGGGGACCTTGCTTCACTTGGAAGCGGGCAGAACTGCAACACACCCTTCACAAAGTTGGAAGGACCCCAATATGGAGGCAGCGCCGCACAGGAAGCCACCAGCAGCTCGGCCCCGCTGCCACAAATCGGATGGGATGAGGCTGCCTCCCAGTCCCCAACACCAGAGACGGACATGGAAGGAGTGCCCCGTCCGACCGAAACCCCACGCGCTCCCTCCGATCCAAATCGCCCCCGACCCGAACAGGTAACCAACCCCTGTGCCCTAGCCCAGCTGGGACCAGCCTACATGCCAGCGCCCATTCCGAGCCGCACCAAACCAAGTAGCACACCTGGGCGAGAAGACCACGTGGGACGCGCAGCCTAGTGAAGCGCTCTGGAGACCCCCCCCCCCGCAGTCCCAGTGACTCAACAGCTCATCGAGGATCCATTCCCGACCCCGCAGGCAGCGTACTCAGGCGCGGCAGCTTGGCGGACAAGGACCAGGGAAAGCGTACGCACGCTGATTTCTAAACCCTCAACTATCACAACTCAGAGGGGGGATTTTGATGAGGAGGGCGCATCTTATGCCTATCGAAGAGATTTCCCAGACTCACACAATTTTTAGTGTTGCAGCCGAGGCTCGAACCCGCTTCCGCTGCTTCGAGGTTTCCCGCTCTCGCCGTCAGGTTACAGCCTCACTGCGTTTCACAGTTCGGCCGTTGAAGCTCACACCACAGCCTACGGCATGAACCAACCACTAAATGCGCATGACGCCTAGCACACTGCCGCCAGCCGACACACGCAGATACCCCACACCGCACCCCCAGGGAGCCCAATTGATTTACATGCGGGCCGAGCGCTGCGTGTTCCAGGCCATCCCTCTTCAGGAAGGGGGGAGGGGGGAAGGGGCTGACTAACCTTGCATTACTCCTGATCTGAGACGCAGACGACGATTGCTGAGCCCGATGCGACCCGATGCCCCTTCCCAGACGGCGTGCATGGCGACAAAGAGGTCGCCAACATGGTGGGGGAGGGATATATACCCTCCCCCAGGTCCAGACGCCCAAGAAGTGACGCCCCTCGCGTCATGAACAGGCAGGAAGTAGGGGGGACTCCAAACGGAGTCCCTGCCCCCCCCAAGGGGGGGTGTAGGGTGCACAGACTCTACTACAGCGCCAACCTCTTTAGGACCCCCTGCGGGTGCCTCGGTCAGCGGCAAAAGCGGTAGCGGCGCTTCTTGCTAGCACCCCATTCCCCCTCAAATGGGCCGGTCGAGCAGCAATTTGCCAGGGCTGGGACTGTACCCAGTATGGCCATGGCTTAGACTGTGGAATGCACAGGCAGTTCTTGAACTGTCCTGGCCAGGGGCTGACGACTCACACTCGACCCTTATCCAAAGTACTTCCCAGGTCTTCAAAAGACCGTGATCAATTCACAGGTATTTGTGAGTTTTAATTGCTACTGTCCCCTCTCCTGTCCCCACTCTTGTTATGGAATGTAGCTGCCCGAGCGGGAGAAAGGATGAAAGGATTTCATTTGCAATACAAAGGTGTCCATGTAGCACAATAATATAAAGTGCCCAGCTTTTGGCCTGGTTTGCCTCTAGGCCCCACAACAGAAATTAAGCCCTATATGTGGTATATAATTCATCATTTAAAAATGGGCCAATGACTCACATTTCAAAATGTATATTTCTTTAACTTGAAAGAGTTTCACTTAAGTACACTAAAATTAATTTCTGCACTGACTGACATTTATCAGAATGCACAGTTTCTAAACGTAAACTTCGAAACATTCATGCCTGCGATGATGATGCTATTAGCAGGATCACTGGAATTATGCAATTCAAGCGTTTTCCGAATAATACTGGATTTGCCCTATTTGTCAGATAATCTTTTATCTGCTGTATATTCTGTAGATTTTGACAAAAGTTTCTACCTCAAACGGATCAAAATTTACTAAAAACATGGCGATACGTGTTCCTGCACTCTGGAAGGCCCTTTGCAAAAGTTGAATGGTCATATTTCATTTGCTTAATGCTGTATTTAAATATTAAATTGATATTACTAAGGTGAAACCTTTTAGAGACAGTGTTACCATGTATAAAAATGACAAAATAATGAGGTAATACTATGACAAAATGGGCCGCATTACGCTGCAAAATTTGCCTTTTTTATGCATGTTTAGTCAACACTGCTATATAATTTAGTCCTCCCCTGTCACATAATTCCACTGGCCCTGACTAGTAGTGAACCAAGAGGCAAGTCAGTTGTCATGTGAACCTCACTTAGATTTGTATAACATATGGAGCAACACTACAGTCTATTAAAACATGTAAAAGTGATGTTTTTGTAGAGGGCACATCCTAAATTGAGTTTTTTTAAGGTACTCTTAAAAGGAACGATGGAAGAGAAGGAGGCACAGTAAAATAAGGTCATTGCATAGGGTAAAGTAGATTTTGTCTAGCAGGTAAATCATGTTTGAAACCAGGCTTCCTTGTTTACGATGCAAACGTTAGCCACTAGAAGAAGGGGCTTGGTGACAGATATAAGGGCGTGGGTGGCAGAAACCACAAGAAGTCTTGGGTCGAAGTTCCAAGAGGACTCTTTCCACAGCCAGAGCTCAGCATGTGGCCTTCAATGACACTTCCACCGCTAGAAAAGTAACTTTTGGCACGTCCAAAAGGCTGACATTTTGTTGCAGGGTCAGCTTCAATAATCATAGCTCAAATTACACATGAATACCCACTTGCTAACTGCCAAGGATAAGGTGAATTACTTGGAGTGTCTAGGGATACATCATCCTGTATTTACACAGCTCACACTGCACTCACACAGGTTCACGAGTCAATCTCCGCTCACACGGACTCACCTTTTACTCTCCTGATCAACTCACAAGAGCATACAGGCAAACCACTCATTTTACACTCACACCTCTCACCCTGCACTTGCACAGGCATCCCTTTTACCCTGCTCTCACAGTGATCACCCTGCACTTACGCCACCCACTGTCACTCAGCACTCCCAGACCACACATCTAACACAGCACACATTAAACTATGGAACACTTGTGAACATGCACACCTGTCTACAAATACAGTCACATAATATCTGTCCTTCCCACAGTATTAGATGCATATTCAGTTTCATCAGTAACTACAGGTGCAATGCAAGAGGGGACAGTGCACTAAGACTGTGGGATGGTATGGGAAGGTAGATGGAGCTGAGGCTGTGGGGGCTGGTTAGAGCCGTGATCAGTGTTAGGCTATGGGGATCAGCCAAGAGGGAGGGTGAAAGCAGGTGAAGGCAGCAGGGGCAACAGCACAACAGGCTAAGGATAAAGCACTGCAACTGTGTCTGTATTGTGCTGCAGGAGTTGACTGGGACTGCAGGCTAAGGGTGTTGTGCAGGTGGGGCTCAAGAGGTGCTTGTTGGCCCTGCACTGAGCCCAATTCACCTTCATAACAGCCACTGTGAAGAAAGGTGGGGTGGTCACCTGTGGCAAGACATGCGGTTTTTGCTGCTTCTGAAGTCATGATGTAGACCAACATCTGAGCCATGTTGGCCTGCATAGCAATAGTGCTGTGCAGGGGCCGGTATAGGAGGGGAGAGCGTGCTGAGGCTACGGCTGGTGTGTGAGATTGGAGAAGTCTGCGAAAGAGCCAGTGAAGCTGAGGAAAGTGAAGCAAGGTTGTAGGTTAGTGCAGGAAGAGGGAATGAGATGGGGCTGTTGCAACACAGGACCGCAGGCTAAGGCTGCAGTGATCAGCACTACTGGAATGAAAAGAATGACAGGCAAAACAAACTTTTTTGTTTTCAATGTCACTAATACAACTGAAGAAGGAAAAAAAAACAGGACCAGATGCCGCTGCGTAATCTCGCTGGACATAGCAAGCATTTTGGATGGGGGAAATCCCTTGTTGGGAGGCTGTACCCACCAATTTTTCTACCAGCTATACTGCTGCTTGCTCACAGAGTAATATTCTTAGCCAAACCTATCACATTATTGTAGAGGGGTCTTCTTCTTGTACACTGCCAGGTTATTGCATTTTATTGGGTTACCCACGTTAGGTGAGGGAACACCACTCAGGAGTTAATAAAAGTGCAACAAGCACTGCACTCTTTCTCTGTAGCACCACACAAGTTCTGCCCAATCAAATGCTGTAATGAAGGTGAACATGTGGGAGGAGCCAAAGTCTCTCTGACAGTTGTGTTTCTTAAAGCTTTTTTCTATAGATCACACAAGGTATGGCGATAACCAGACCTAAAACGTTAATTTCAGAAGTATTGAAACACATTCAATATGGTGCTTAAAAACTCACGAGGATTCTTGTAGTAGCCAGTGCAGGGACAAACGCACAGATTAATTACACCAGGGTAGGCATAGGGGACCAAATGGCATATTACCCCTCTCTATTGCCACATCTAACAGATACACTCCCCTATCTCACCTTGAAAAACAAGATTGACAATGTTATGGAGATTTGTAGTGATACCAGGGGCCTGGGGGATGACATTTTAGCAGAACAAAGAAGGAGTAGTGATAAAAAGGGAACTAAGGAGTACGATATAAATGCATTAATAAAGGTCATCAGTTAGAATGTGACTGGGGTAAAGTCTAAACTAGATAATCGGGAGTGGCAAAGTATTTTAAAAGCTGCTAATACAAGTTGCCTCCAAGAAACCTGTCTGCAGGTAAACTTTCATGTTGATGGATATTTCTTAATTCAAACTCCCTCCATGCCATCAGTATATGGGCGAGCAAAAGGTGGTCTTGTCATTCTCATCTCAAACCAACTACCCATTAAAGTCGGGAAAACAACTACTTAATTGCCCTGCTATGAGTTGTTTTATCTTGCAAATAATCAGAGATATGAGATTATCCTAATCAACTACTATAATAATCTTTTTAACAACACCCAGAGCAGGGTAGTGTTAGAGCTAAGAAAGGACTTAGAGATTTTTCCAAACAGGATGGCTTAAGACTTCATATATATTTGGGCTGGGGACTTTAATATAAAAAAAAGTGCTAGGATAAAATTAGCGCTGTATGTCGATATGTAGATTGGTTTGGGGCAGGCCAATCACATTTTATACATGATCCCTATGGGGAATTGTTAAATGAATTATTATATCAACATAATATAGAAATATTTCACCAGGAATTGGTGGTAGATGGGACTGACATGCCAACCTTTTTTGGAAATGAGCATTACTCTGTCATTGACCTTTTCTGTTCACAGCTAAAGCTCTACAGTTAATTAAAAGCTACACAATCACGTATACAGTTCTTAGTGACCATGCTGCATTTGCTCTAACTCTAGATATCCTCTGCATTAGAAAGAAGGCCCTTGAGATAGTACCTTTGATGGAATGTTCTGGTAATAAAACAATTAAAATGAAGTGGACCGGGATAAACAAACTTTCAGTATACAAAACTGTTGTATCTGAGCCATGGGAGTCTTTTATTACATGACATGTAAAAATTGTGCATATTTATTTTTATTATGTGTTTCTATGACGCTTTTATGATTCTTGTTTATAGTAATCGAATAAAGTTTTTCCAATCAATCACATGACATGCACTGTGTTGGGGGAGGACCACAAATACACTGGTGGAAGCTTTTTGTAAGATTACTGCAGCCATTTCGATAATTTACATAGACCGGTGAAATATACTGGGAAGAGATCAAATTGCCGACGGTGGTACAACTCACTCTGTTCAAAAGTGTATAAAGTACTAAGAAAGGCCCTCCAAGAAACCCCAAGAGATAAAGAAAAAATCAGGAAATTAAGATAAGAACTGGGGGGCATATTATCAAGAAACGGCATTAAAATTATCGCCGCTTTAGCGGCAGAAAACTGCCGCTAAAGCGGCGATAATGGGCTTGATAAAATGTCCTTGAAAATTCCCATAGAAGCCCGTGTTCTGGTGTCAACATGGGCTTCTATTGGAATTCTCTGCGGCATACTATCAAGCCCATTATCGCCCCTCTAGCGGCAGTTTCCTGCCGCTAAAGCGGCGATAATTTTAACGCCGTGCTTGATAATATGCCCCTAAGTATAAGATAGAATTAGTTAACAGGAAGAAGGTACTCCAGGAGCACGCTTGGGGTGATTTGGAGCAGGCAGCTGATATTGGTAATCTTTTGTAAGATTTTAAATTTTAAAAGATTATAAATTCACCCTTTCTTAGGGAGACTTCTCCTACCTTAGATGTTTCAGTCCTGTCTGATGCCTGGATTTCTCATTTTGGCATTGTTTTTAATCCAGAGACGACCCCCCATGAAAGTATTAGGGGACACTATTGATATCAGAATTTATATACCATTGGAACCTATCACTTTGGAGGAGGTTAATATTGCATTAAAGAACAGTATATTCGGAAAAGCGCCAGGACCTGTTGGGGTTCCTGTGGATGCTTTCAAGTCATAACCTTCACTATGGGCTTCGATTCTTACTCAAATCCTTAATGGTGCTGCAAATGGCCACTATCCAATAACTGGGTCGGAAAGTGTGATTGTCACCACCTTTAAAAGAGGGGACAGAGGGGATGCCAGATGCTATCACCCCATATCACTCCTAGACTCCTCTCTAAAGCTAATGGGTCGAGTCATATTGGCAAGGTTGGAAACCTGGGTCCAGGAAAACGAGATATTGCCAGACATACAATTTGACTTTAGGAAGGAAGTAGGTACAGTGGAGCAGGGGATCAATTTGAACCTTATTATTAGTAAATATCCTTTGGCAAGGGAGAGACACATCAATCTGTGTTTTGCGGATTTATCATGTGCTTCTGACCTTATAAACCATGCCAAACTATGGCAAGTATTAATGAATATGAGTTCCCCAAGGGATATAGTTTGTTTTCTTTCCCAGCTGTATGCCACTGTAACATCATCTGTGTGTTTTGGAAACAATGGAGAACATACTGAGAAGTTTCGGGTGATCCGAGGGATCAGGCATAGTTGGGTCCCAGCCCCGCTTATGTTTTCTTTACATATTAATGGAGTGGATCGCCTCCTGCAAAATGTTAATGCTGATGCCCCCAAGGTAGGTGCATTTTTCACCACATTTTGCCTTATGTAGATGACGCAGTACTTATTTCTAGGACTGCAAATGGTTTAGAATGGCTCATCCATAACTTTGTAAACTTTATGGAGAATAGAGACCTGAAATTGAACTTAGGAAAATCACTTATCATGTCCTGTGGGAAAAAGAAGAGATCTGGGAGAGGTATCTATGTACAGGAACATAAATGAAAAGAGCTAAATGTTTGAAACTACCTGGGAATTACATTTTCCAAAAAAGGTGACTGGTCTTCCCACATGGAGGTAGCTAAATTCAATTTTATCAGGGCCATTTCTGCAGTTTTCAGATTTTCTAAGAAAATAGGGAATAAACCCATAAGAGATATTATGAAGCTGTGCAGAAGTAAATGTTTACCAGTAGCCTTATATGGTTCTCCGGTGTGGGGTGGGAAAAAGTGTAACTTGTTCAAGGTTCAAGAAAATAACTTTCTATGTAGGCTCCTGGGTGTGCCTAGCTCAACTTCCACTTTTAAATCACATCCAGAACTAGGCATGGAATATATCGAAGACATCATTCACCTTGGTATCTTGAAATAATGGCATGGTATTTGGTTAAAGGAGGGTACCAAATTTACAAGAGAGGTATTAGGGATTGTCTAGGTTTTGATCATCCTGAAAAAATACCTTGGCTGCAGAATTTAAGTTACGTGAAGTAGGGGAAGAATTGAATCCCTTAGAATAGTATTCTGAAATATAGTAAAAAAGAAATTACAACTATTTTTATAGAGAAAAGGAATACTCATAGAGAGTACCAAGAAAAGGCAAAGTCAACAATCAGTATGTACCTCATGGGCTAGGTGGAACAGGGGATACAAGACTACTTGGTTGGAGTAAAACGTGTATATGATAGATTCCTGCTGACTAGATTACGCTCAGGGCCAATCCACCACTTCGTGGTTTTTCCAAAAACTGATTCATGGCCTCGGAATTTACGTAGATGCCGCTGTGCTGGAAAATCAATACAATTAATTTCGCACTTTATAGTGTTTTGTAAATTTTATAGTGATATTAGAAAACTTTTACTCCAATCTCTTTTTCTGTCTCAGGGCATAATTTATCATAAGGTGGCACTTACCTTCCATAAACAACTGTCTACCATTCACATGTGTTGTACTATCGTTACATTTATTAAAATGGCCCTCTGTAGAAGAAAATCATTAACTTTTTTAGATAATTTACGATATGAGGAAAATTGAAAGGGTTATAGTGCCATGTTTTTTTTTACTATGGTTCCTCTTGTACGTCCATTCAAAATAGTACTTTTTAAGATATTATTTATTTTATTTTAAGTATTTGTGTTTTTATTAATTGTAAATATCTTATGAAATATCCATTGTAAGGCACTCTTTATGTATGAATTTTATAGTGAATATTTTTTATATATTTTAAAAATAACTGTTTATCTTTTATGAATGTGTACATACATTAGAACAAAGATTAGTCAGACTCTGACTTACATGCTACCACCATACATTAACTTAAGTACATTACAGCTTCAAAAATAACACAAGGAGTTATGTCATGTGTTGTGGAGTACTGGTGATTATCTAAAAGTTGGGAAGTGGTTTTTAAAACAGTGTTGGTTTTATTAAAACAATCTTTGTTTTCATTATTTTCCTTGAATGCTTTAGGGCCTTTTGCACCATTTCTACCTGAACCAATTGTGCCCTTGACTCCCATTGAAGATGTAGACTCTCATTTACAAGAGACCTGCGCCACCAGAGCATCACTTTTTTGGATGATCAGATGGTTCAGTTCCCTCAATCATATCTATGAGGCGATGCAAAGCCACCCCGTGTGGCTTTGGATGGCCTTATAGATATGGATGTTAATGTTAATGTTAATGTTAGTGGAGATTTATAAAGCGCACGTACGCCGATTGGCTTCATGGCGCTAGAGAACAGATTAACAGAGAGGCAGGAGCTAGCCCTGTGTAAACAGCCAGGTTTTCAGGAGTTTCCTAAACAAGAGGAGGTCAGTACAGGATCGAACTTCAAGGCAAGGGAGCGCATAGCGCTACCTTGCCTTACTCTACATCAGGGGTACTCATAGTACGGCCCGTGGGCCGCCAGCGGCCCGGCAAGCCTTTCTTGGCGGCCCACGGACCTTGCAGACATCGTACCAGTGTTTTTTAACAGTGTCAGCAAACACAGACTCTGCTCTGTGGGGGCCCGGGGATTCAAGCGATAGTCCGAGTGGAGCTGCTGGGACGCTAAGAGGTGAAATACAACAAAGCCTCATTATCAGGCAAATGGTCTCTTAAAGACCTATGAAGTACTCGGGTGGGGCTGTGTGTGTGCCCTGGAAGGGAAGCTGCCTCAGCTGCCACACAAGGGGGGGGGGGGAGAGGTGACAAAGAATGACAAGAGAACAGCAGGGTGTGAGAGTCGGGTAAGGGGACAGAGGGGGACAGAGGGCAGTAGGGAGAGACAGAAACAGACAGAGACAGATAGAGATAGAGACTAACAGAGACAGGGACAGACAGAGACAGATAGGCAGGGACAGACAGATAGAGGCAGAGACAGACAGATAGAGGCAGAGACAGACAGAGAGGCAAAGAGACAGACGGAGAGGGAGGGCGAAAGAGAGAGAGGGAGACGGAGAGAGAGAGGGAGGGAGACGGAGAGGGAGGGAGGGAGACGGAGAGGGAGGGAGACGGGGAGAGGGAGGGAGACAGAGAGAGAGGAAGACAGAGAGGGAGGGAGACAGAGAGGGAGGGAGACTGAGAGGGAGGGAGACTGGGAGAGGGAGGGAGACGGAGAGGGAGAGAGGGGAAGAGAGGGGGAGGGAGGGAGGGAGACGGAGAGGGAGGGAGACGGAGAGGGAGAGAGAGAGAGAGGGAGAGAGAGAGAGGGAGGGAGAGAGAGAGGGAGGGAGACAGGGAGGGAGGGAGACAGAGGGGGAGACAGAGAGGGGGAGACAGAGGGAGATGGAGAGGGAGGGAGATGGAGGGAGACGGAAGGAGACGGAGGGAGATGAGGGAGACGGAGGGAGAGGGAGGGAGACGGAGGGAGACGGAGGAAGAAGGGAGACGGAGGAGGGATGGAGACGGAGGAGGGAGGGAGACGGAAGAGGGAGGGAGACGGAGGAGGGAGGGAGACGGAGGAGGGAGGGAGGGAGGGAGGGAGATAGAGAGAGGGAGAGAGAGAGATATGTGTATGCTGGGTCCGGTGGCTCAGTAGACGAAGGCGTCTGCTGCAGGGACCTGTGTTCCACCTCATGGTCACAGTTTTTTTTGTTGCTCTAGCCCCGCCCTCTCCCCCAATGACCCCGCCCCCAAGGTGCGGCCCTCGGCCACAAACCACACTGTAAATTTGGGCCCCAAGAGAAAGTTTGTGAGTACCCCTGCTCTACATCAAACAGGCATTCTATGGGCGTTGCTGTGGGTGTTACCACTCAACACCGATGGATTTACAACATGACATAAACCTTGGGCAGCGCCAAAAAGGTACGCCTCTCCAGAGCAGGCGTAACTAAGTGAAATGTTTACATTTTTCCTCATTTTTCATCTTTCTACATGTGCTGCATTCTTCGGCACACATAGAACGAGTAAAACACCTCTGTTGATTGATTTTGTGTAGGTGCCCCTTCCTGCACAAAAACAATCATACAAACAACACAGACACCCTTGCACCATGGTGCAAGGGTGCCTGTGTTGGCTCTTGGCTGCAAATTGTGTGCCAACACTGGTTGAAAGGACAGGAATGCACTGTATCTTGTAAATATGGTGCATTCCTGCTCTTTCAAATTGGCGTATGGGAGTGCAGCAGAATGACTTGCGCACTGCATTATGCAAATTATTTTTTTGTAAATGAGGACTTCAGTATTAAGTGAATGACTATATAGGCTTAGGTGGCATACAGTACATAGCTGATCACTCTGAGTGCATATTCTTTCTGCCAGAGGGCATGTGTCAGATCTAGTTCAGGGGCATGGGGCAAACAGAAGCTACTGGGCCTCAGAAGTGGGTATGGATCACTTGGATATCTCAGTGACTTTCGGACTTTGGCTTCACAAACTGGACCACATACAACAACTTCAACTTTTAGCTCTCACTGGTAGCACTTTGGAGCATTCACCCACTTCTCAGGGAGGTAGTGTAGGAGTATGGAAACTCAGAACTCAGATCACCCAGCACAGACATATCTGTTTTTCCACTCCAGTACTTTATTTGGATTAGAAACATACATTAAGAGGCCCGCTTAAAATGGTATACTTCTGCAGGTACAATAATATGCATTGCCACGTAGGCTACTGCACCTTGGGATACTGTCTTTACTATCTTCCTCTTATCTCTTTTACATTAGTCCCTCCTCTTGTAAGTCTAGGCAACCCCCAATCAGGTTAATTTTGTGTGACATTGATGAAGGCTCAGGTGCAGGTACCCCAGTTCAATTATGGTTGTGCTCAGTAAAGTACAGTGTCCTACATACAGCCTCATCACAATGCAGGTCTCTAAGCATTTTAGCATCACATGTCACTGATCTCGCCTGCTTCTAGGATGAGACGGCATGGTTGCAGGAGTGGCCCTTGGTCTGGGTAGGTTGCAGCAGGATGGGCTGCCAGAGCATCAGCCACGAGTCCTTCAGTGAATGCAGGCAACGGAAGTCAGTGAGATCTCATGGAAGGCATCAGACCTTCTTCTGGGTCACTGGGCAGCACATGGGCCACCACTTATACAGGTGTCAGCATAGCATGCTAGCAGCTACGGGATGCATTTTATAAATAATGCAGTGGTGACCGTCATGTGCACAAGTCCTAGCTATGACAGTGACATCCATCATGGACATAGTTTTTGACTTCTGTGGTGATGTTAGCCACAGAAACAGTTCTGGGTTTTGGTGGCTACATTCACCATGGGCACAGCTCTTGATTTAAACATCAAGGTCAACCGTGATTTTTCCTATTGCAAGGTCGGCTTCCTGCTTGTGATTCCCTCTTGGAACTACACTGGAAAGACTGCACTGACCAGCTTCGTACTCGCAAATCACTTTCTGCAGTCTGCTTCTTCCTATTAGACCCTCCACACTAGAGTCTGGCAGTTTCTGGCACCACCTCAACAGTCACACCTCCTGTGGCTTGACAGGCTTTACCACTCTCTCAGCAGGCTGGCTGGCTTCCCAGTTCTTCATTTCAGGGGTACAGCTCTTCGAGCAAGTAAAGGCTCCAGTTGATGTACCCTCTCCTCTGGGAAGCTGGCTGTCACACAGACACCAGTTCTGGTTATTGTACAGTAGTCTTCAAAGTATGCTGCAGAATGCTTCCTTCTTTGGTGAAAGGGCTTGGAACTGGAACAACAAAGATGTAAGTAGCTCCCATTTTTATCCAGTCAAAGCAGATAAGGAATGTGGATTCTCTGTCAGCAATCTCAAAAAATGTTTGTGCCGATTATTCTGACAAGTGTCCTTTCTAGCCTATTCTCCAGACAGAGCCTTTATGTAGAGTGATGCTCTTCAGAGCAGGGTAGTCTCCAGCCTGGAGTACTCACAACAGAGGCTCAAAGATGTGTGAAGTTTCTGCAACTGGCTTTTCACCAGCCATACTGAACAGTGACCAGGATGAAGGCAAAAAGCTGGCTTCGCCTAAAATATCTCTCTTCTCCTGAATAACAAAGATGAGAGTCCCACCCCAAATACCTAACAATTAACAGTACAAAAGGAAAACTAATCAGCAGTCCCACTCAACAGGAGCAGCTTAAGTGAATTTTAAAGGAGCCTTGTTGCCTCCCTCCATTTTCAGGAATTACAGCATTACTCTTCCACTGTCTGTGAAAACAGTCTCACCTACATCTGGTGCACAAGAGCAGGGGCTTGCAAAATGGGACCTGCAGGCCTCCATTACTCTGGCTCACTCGTGCACATACTACATGTACACAAGCCACAAACACACACAATTCACCTGGCTGTTAGTTATAGGATCTAGGTTACACATTGATGCAGGACTTTACACAAGTGGGGTCGGCTACACAGATAGAAGGTCTCATCATGACTGTGGCTTCACAAAACACAGTATGTTGCCACCACCTCTGTCCACTGTCAGCCAACTAAGAGAACAATTGGTGCACCCCTCCAGGTCACACGACAGTTGGAATACTTCATTTTTGTCAGGAACAGGGATAGGCCTCGGCACAAGTTATATTAGAATGAGCCGAGAGCCAAAATCAAAAACGGGGACATTAGTAAGCCACAGTGAAGCACTCAGAACATGGCAACATGACTGCACACCCTGCAGGGAACAGTCTCATTCTCACTTTTGAAGGGGACTCCATTCAAATACAACGGGAACTAGCACAATTCTTCCTGAAAATCTGCGTGCACTTCTTCTTCAAGGACAGACCTAGCGAAACCACTGAAGCAGGACCTTTTAACACCAGTTTGAGGAACCGCTCAACCTTTTCTCCACCAGCTCACCTGGTCCCCGTCCAGGTTTTGACTATTGAAAAAGCTGTCTGCCCTATGTGAATCCAAAAAACATCATTTCCAGAACCTTCCCAAAAAAGAACAAAAGGTTTTGCAAACATTGGCTGATGATGAATCTATCACTATGAAGCCGGCGGACAAGGAAGGTGCCATCGTGATTATGTGTACATTATCATATCGCACAGAATGTCTGCGCCAGATAGAAGACAGACGCTTCTATCGACCATTCAAAATGGACCCAACCAACAGACTCGTGCAGGAGGTTGCCAATCTCACTGAAGAGGCAAAAGACGATGGCTGGATTACACCTCAAGAAGCAAGCTATCTTACCACATCACACCAGTGTCGCCTTATTTTTATATCTTGCCGAAAATACATAAGATACAAAGGCCCCCTCCTGGGCGAACTATCATTTCCGGCATTGGATCTCTTCTTGAACCCCTCTCTAACTTTGTTGACCATTTCCTATGTCCAATTGTGCGCGAGATGCCCACGTATCTTCAGGATTCAAAAGATATCCTTAGATTGCTATCGGAGACTCTGTTCGATGTCACCAGCGACTACTTGTTCTCATTCGACGTTCAGTCACTCTATACCTGCATCCCCCAAGATGAAATATTGGCTGCAGTGTATTCACTACTTGACAACAGAGACCTTGACACCATCCCACCTGTGCACTTCATCATGGTGTGTGCCCAGATAGCCATGAAGGAGAACTTTTTACAGTTTGAGAACACTCTGTATTTGCAGACGTCGGGCACTTCTATGGGCAGCGTTTTTGCGCCCAGCTTAGCTAACTTGTATGTCCCTCTATTCGAACAGGAGCATATATTGACAAACAACAATCCATACAGAAATCATATCCTCACCTGGAAACGTTATATCGATTTTCATCATCTGGAGAGGAGAACCTGAGACTATTTGCGACTTCCATCAATGGCTTAATACCAGGAACGAGTTCCTCCAATTCACCTATGAGTTCAGCAAGACTAGCTTCCCATTTCTAGATATATGGATCTTTCCCACTGAAGATGGCTTAAGTATTGAGCTCAACCACAAACTGATGGCACAGAACTCTCTTTTATCATACAATAGTTACTACCCCAAGTCGCTCAACAACAATTTGCCATATGGGCAATTCCTCCGCATCAGAAGGAATTGCTCTACCAGAGAGAAGTTCAATGAACTGTCATCCCAGCTCAAAAAGAGGCATTACCCCATGAGACGCATCTGTCGCGCTCTGAAGAGGGCAGCTAACAACAACAGGGAAGCACTGATGGAGCTACCGGTTCAGAAAGAATAGTTGTCAAGGATAACGTGTGTCAACACGTTCAGCACCCTCTCTAACCGAATACAGAAAAGTGTGTGTAGAAACTGGAGAAAATTCTCAATATAGGCAATGAACTGATCCCAGAACCTCTCTTCGCTTTCAGAAGAAGCACCAATTTGAGGGACAGCTTATTCCACACAAGACCGAGAAATAAAATACCCCTTACTCAAGCCACTTTGTGGGGTCTACCAGCGGTCAAGGGACATTTCCCATGTGGCACATGCGCAGCATGTCCTCAGACTGAACATACGATCTCTGTGGATATAGGTAGAGATAGACCTTGGTCTCTGGTTCGCCATACTAACTGCAACAGTGAGAAGCTTATCTACTTGATCACATGCCCAAGTGGACTTCACTATGTGGGCGTGACAACCCGCAAAGTGAAACTGAGGATCTTGAAACATAAAAGCACCATTCGGTGCAAGAAACAAGCCACCAAACTTACCACCCATTTCCTTGATCTTAACCATATAGCGGACGAACTATGTCACAAATATAACAAAATTTCTATTAATTAAAGAGCAGAAATAGGTCTACAAATTACGCAGTGACAGTATGGGTTTGAATGTAGGCCTGGGCTAAAATTCCGTTCCGCTCGCGGAAATTGCGATAATTTGACATTTTCGCGTTCCGCAGAGAGGGCGAAAATGTCAAAATTTCCGCAATCCGCATTTTACCGGAAATTTTTTGCTTGCTCGCGCTGTAAAATAATACATTCTCGCGTGCGCGCGATCGCCTTACCTGAATCCCCGCGTTCACCGACAAGTTTTCCCGATCCGGTCGCGTTCTCCACGAGATGTTGGATTGTTGGTAGCCTTTTGCGCTGTCTCCCGCAGTAACGTCATTCGTCGCGCGATCACGTCTTTCTTCTCGCGATCATGCACAGCGAGTCAAGTGAAAACAAGATGGCCGCGCCCGCGAACAACCGCATGGGTAAGTTGGCGAGCCGCGACCATGCAGAAAATACCACGAACGGGCGGGAATAAACTTCTGAATCTTCGCGATATTTCCGCGTGTTTGCGTAGATTTTTAACATTTTCGCGATAATTTGCGAAAGTGAATTTCGCAAATTCCGCCCACCCCTATTTGAATGACGATATACCCTGGACCGCACTATAATCTCCCTGGCCTGCACTCACTAAGACCTAGATGACTGGCTATAGCTGGTAATTCTCCTGATGACACTCAACATCTGACTCTGTCTACAAAATAGAAACGTTACCCTACATAGACAATAAATGATTGTATGATTGATTGTGGGAATAGCATGTAAACAATAGATTGCACATAATGGTGTAGCTCCAACAAGCTTAACTTGCCCATGTTAGTGGTGCACTGCAGGCAGTATGGGCACCCTGCATGGTGGCTGGGCTGCACTATACATATGCCGCCAGCGTTAGTACCTTATACAATAGGTCTTTGCCAGCTTATGTGCAGCACTCATTACTCCCCATTGTGTGCATCCTAATAATAATGAGTGGCATGTTTCTGACATGCGAGCCAGGGAGGATAATCAGCTCATGTGAAGCACTATGTCTTCTTACTACTTTTATTAGCACATACAAGTTATGTAGTACAACTGGTTCAGACACTCTGGTTTGTTTTTGGAGACTATACTTTACCTTTCAAAGAATGATATAGAGACACTTGGCCGTAGAACTACAATTCCCATGAGCAACTGCCGCAATTGGACGTTCTACGCGCACACGCCCTCTCTGCCTGTGCGAAGCTTATTTATTTGCTGCCAGCATGGCCGTCGGTCACCTCCAGTCGCAGCTCTTTGACCGCCCGGGGTACAAATGGACAAGTAAGCCACGCGCCAGTCAACTTGTTAGTGTCTTTTTAGTTTGCTTGCTTAAGCTCTTCACTGCATGCAACCTGTTGAGTGACAACGCTGGACTACAACTGATGCTAGCCGCCACAGCGGCACATCAGTTTGCCTGTAACAGAGTTTTGTTCAACCCGCTCTTGCTTGCCCAAGCGTAGCTTCTTAGCAACCTACTAATTTGAGTTTGAATATTCGCACTATGGAGTTAACTCTCCCGCTTGTCGAAGCTTTATTTCGCTTCTTAACAGCCCGCCTACTGATATTTGAATACATACACCGAATTGAATACATACACCTAATTTGATTTTGTGTAATCGCACTACGGAGTTACCTCTCTCGCTTGCCGAAGCTTTATTTCGCTTCTTAGCAGCCCGCCAACCTATTTTGGAATACATACACCTGGGCGACAATGCTGGCTTTTTAGTGACGTGAGTCGCCATTGCGGCGAGTCAGTCTGTCTGTTACAGTTATCTGTTTTAGTCACGCTCATTTCCCATAATGCCATACAACCAAATATTTCATATTTGAGTATTTGCACTACGGATTTATTGGTTTAAATCTCGCTCGCTGTAGTGGAATGTAGCCTTGTAGTGGCACACTAACGCATATCTAAAACACTCGCATTGCCGCTAGGCCTTACATCAGCCCACTAGGTATACAGTTTGGTTACTACCAACGCAAGTAGTATTACGACTTCTGTGTTCATACGGGTCAGAGCTATCTCATCAAAGATGCATCTGACTCCTATGATGGTTTCTTCTTTCCCTGGCAACGCACCACAGAGTGCCCCCTTATACGCCGCATAGACGCCTGCATACCTCTGCACTTGCATGGAAGCTGTTTACCTGTAATACAATAACTTTCTTTCTTTCTTTCTTAATATTCTTGCACATTATCAATGTGCGTTGACAGTCTATTTAGCTTAGTAGGTTACAGTCACACATTTTATATGCGCTCCTCTGTCAGAAAGCTGACTTACTGGCACCTCGGTGCACTGTCTGATACTGTGAAAATGTTTAAGTGCATGCATGATTGGAGTTGTGTCTGACTGAATATTTTTATACTGGTCTGACACGTGTAAAACATCCTTCTTTCAGAGCAGTGCCTCTCCCCATAGCTGTTGCCAGGCTAAGGTGAGGCCTCCTATCCGTAACCAACGGGTAAGACAAATTTTAAACCTTTTTTTATCTGCACTTTCTTGGCAGGCCATTGATGAGTAAATATGACTCACACTACTCTGTCCTCTCACTACTGTATTGACCTATATCGATGTGAACACATGCATTTGATTTCTCTTGTCATTTTAGTTTTTTACAGGTAAAACCAGTAAATTGTGTTCACCAAAAGTGGGATTACTGGTTTTGTATCTATTCTTATTACCTTTCACTTGTTTTACCTTCCACTTTTCACATAATCTAACCCAGTAGCACATTGATTGAAGGTCCTGAAGAAGGCTGTGACACCTTTATGGGTCAATTGGGCTGAAACATGTTGACCTGGTTCATCTGTAACATGTAGTAACCATTAATATCCATACTGCAGCACTGTTTCTAATCCTGACACTAGGAATGAGCCAATAAAGTTTTTTCACTCCTAGTAGTTAGTTTTAACATTACTTACCTCACACTTTGAGTTTCTTTTCTCTGCCCAACCAGTCTAAAGCTTCACATCTCTAGGATTTAGTGTATCCTTCATAGAGTAGGAAACTAAAAACATTCCTGAGCTCCTCCCTCACAGTGAGGGGATGGTAACTCTTGGTGGAGTTAGGAGTATCCACCAAGAGGAGAATCCCAGATGATGAAGCATGCCACCTTGGTGGGTGATGGGATTTTGTCCTAATTAAAGGACCCCCCCCCCACTAATGACAAGATATCTCAGCTGCTGTTTCTTTTGGTGCTGTTCCAGCACTTTAGACATGAGGATTCTTTGTGTTTTGCATTAATGTTTGGGGAATCTGTCCTTGCTGGTCTTTAAGTTCCCTTGGACCCCCTCTCCCCTTCTTTTTTTCTGTTCTTTTGTTGAACATTCTCTGTCCAACAGCATGTTCAGGAAATATTATGTTTTTCCTAAATTAATACAGCTTATTTTACGATCTTTTTACTACATATTTGTCTACTTGACTGCTATTTTGTTGATACTAAACAAGTGCATATTTGTGTCTCAATGTATAATCACAGATGGAAATATACATTATTTCCTATCATTGTCCATCTCTACACAGTGCACACACATGCAGGTATAGCTGCTCCTCACCCTCTAAATTGTGAATAGCGGTATTTTATTTGTTTTCTTGTCTTCAGAAGAATGATGAGTTGGTAGCAAAGAAAGCTGAGTAAAGTTAACATTCCGTGAGACCTGGTGGCTGCGTTGCTAAAAGGAGACCTGCCCTATGTACTGGAGTGCTTACCTACAGTCTGCAGAGAATTCACAAGTCCTTACCATGGGTCAGAAGACCTGAATCGAGAAAGCTATTGAGGGGTCTTCAGACCTGATGAGAGGCCTCAAGGTCACAACCAGCAGCTCGTCAAGAAGATTTCAGCCACAATACCTGAAGTGGTAGCACCTTAGAACATCCTGATTTCTTGGTAGTACAGCTGAAGGCCTCTTCACCACTGGCCCTTGCTGTTTGGAGGGCAAATCTACATTACGTCTCCCCCACCGATTTTCACTCTTCTTGCACCCCGCCCCGCTGTTCAGCTGCAATTCTAGGAGCTCAACACAGTTTACCAGATTCCATCCCCCCTTGATACCCTATGGAGTGTGTTGAGGGCAATTTTCGAAAACACCGCTCTAGAGATCCAAACATCGTCCCCTTGAAAACATATAAACACCTAGATACGACCACTATCTTAATCAATAAACTTTTTCCTATCAGGGGCAGCTTCAGAGTGTTCCAGAATGAGATTGAGGATTGAAGACCTCAGAACACCGAACCCATATTTAAGTAAAACAAGCACTGTTCCCCATGTGCTATGTACATGCCCAGATTTTTTACCTTGGTCGACATTCCAGGGCAGTCCAACCAAAGGCAGTCGGTCCAAAGGGACCTTCTGCAAGAGACCCAATGGGAAAAACATTGATTTAGAACTATCAACCAACAAGCCCGAATGCTCTCAGAAGTTCTCCAAGATGATACACAATATCGGGCCTGCCTACTCAGGTTGCAGCAGGTAAACCTTAGCGTCATCAACGTAGAGACACTATTTGTTCCATTTTGCCTACCAAATACCCCAACCATGCAAGGCTTGTCGGAGCCAACAGGCTAGAGGCTCAATTTTAATGGCAAAGATCAACGATGACAGGGGACACCCCTGGTGGGTGCCCCTTGCAAAGTTATGATCTCAGAAACAACGCAGCCAATTCTGAGCCTGGCCGTGGAGGAACTATACAGCAACTGGATCCATCTGATATAATTGAGACCCTGTCCCAGGCTCTCCAGCCCTTCTCAGACGCATTCCCACCTCACCAAGTCAAAAGCCTGCTCAATATCAAGATAGGCAAGTGCATAAGAATCACCAGACAGCTCCGGTGCATGCAGCACATTTATTTAATTTTCACTCTGTATTGTCCCTCAAAATCCCCCCTACTCGGCCCCACCGCTGTTACCTGCACGGAAGGTGGCTGTTCAACACTGAGTCTCCACAAGGGCACCCTAGGGTGAGTACGCTGCAAAGAATACGTGGTCAGGAGTAGCGAGTGGTCGGTAATGTAGCAGGCCAAATAACAGACATCCTGGACCCTAAGCACAGCAAAGAAAAATAAGTAGTTAAGGCTGCTATAAGTTTCAGATGGGGAAATAGCATGAAAACACTCATTCCTGGGGGTTGTGGACATGCCAAGTATCAATTAAGGACAAACCAAGCAAAATCTGGCGCAGGGCCGAGGTCATATGAGGGTTGGTGTCCAGGCATGGAGGGTCTCTATCCAACTTGCCATCCAGCACACAGCTAAAGTAGCCTTCTCAGATTATTTCCGATGCCTCAGAGATACGGGTAAGAAGCATTTGGGTGTGTTTAAATGATACCCCCTGGAATCACCGAAATCAGTGCCCCCTAGCGTAGCCAGATTAAGATGTTACATAGAGCTGTTCCCCCAGCGCTGTTGGAGACTTTTACTTCAGTCCCTCCATAAGTGCGTTTCCTGAAAGAAGGCTATTTCTATGTTGTATCTGCACAGACAAGCATGGACCCTATTCCTTTTCTGTGGGCTATTTAGGCCCATACTTTCCAGGACAACAGTTTATACATAATGTCACCAGACATATTGAAAAAGTAAGAGGAATGAGGCCAGCACCCCCAAAGGAGGACTTGACCCCATTACAAGTTGACCATTTCTATGCTATGTGGAAGCTTCTGTCCACTGTATCCCAACTGTGGTAACATAACAATAAGCAAGAACAAGAAATCCCTCCCCCACCCCATGTCCCACCCTCGGGTAGTAGTTTGATCACTCCCCTGCCAGGAACCTGTAGGCTAGAGGTAACAGATCTTGCCCCAAACACCCACCCAAACCCCAGTCGTGTCACCTAATTAAGAGAAAGAATTATTGCATACAAAATGAACTTCTGTCCGGGGAGCCCTGACCCACTAAGATCGTAAGCTCACAAGAAGCTCAGCAATCAGCGTAACCCTATTCCCCAGAGCACCCCCTGCCAATGACAGGATATCACTAAACTCAGCATGAATATAAACAATACAATCAGAAAGGATCCCATGCAGTGTTGGTGATACCAACAATCTAAGCCACAGCCCCCCAGGAGATCAGCAAAGCTCCTCAACCTCCAGTAGGCACTACCAACCCCAATATCAACTGTTCCTGAAAGGGACTTTGGGCGCCTCAAACAGGGCCCCTGTCCTTGTGGGCCACTACAAAGTGGCCCTGGGGGCACATGTACTACACCCACACACATCCATGCACCGTGTGCCAGGCAGCACATGGTGCCTGGCATACGGTGCATGGATGTGCACAAAGTGTCTGTTTACACTGCAGCTTGTGTTGCAGTCCTTTTTATGGAGCAAAAAACAAGCCGGAGTGGAAAAAAAGCATTTTCTGACCACCAATCCAGCGGTTGCATCCAAATTTGGCAGTCGGACTGCCGCATGCCTGTTGGACAGTCCCCTGACTGCCATAATGGCGGGCAGAGGTCCGACTGTCTGGCATCATAATGATGCCCATAGTTATCAAAGCTGTTCTGTCTCTTAATAATAATGTGCCTTTAAATACTTGATCAGACCATGCACATGAATCAGAAATCCTTACTCCCAAATAGTCAACTTCCTTTACTCTCTCCCCAGTGGTTGCATGCAGGGTTATTATTTTATCCTACATTTTAATGGGGTTTAAATGCCATACATTTGGTCCTATGAGCATTTATGTCCAACCCATGCCCACTACAAAATAGTGCAACCATCTGGGGCAGCGTTTGAGGCCCTTTCTCTGTTTTGGAAATTATCAAGGTGTGAACATGAAGGCGGGCATGTACAACTTCATCTTCCACTACTTCATTCCCAGGAAGGGCAGTTATGTAGCAGGACTGAGTACAGTACACCACCTAAGGTACACATTTTCGGCACCCAGGATGGCTTGCTCATACCTGGTAAGCCGACTATTGGTGAGATGCTGGGTCCAAGTACGGATTAACAACACCTCAACTGAATGGAGAATAAAGACTGTTAGGATCACCCATAGCAATGCTCTTGCACTGCTCAACACTAGCCGATGCACCAGCTTTAAGGCAAAAAGGCAGTGAAGCAGCTATGGGGTCAAGTGTAGCAGAAAAATAGGCCACAGGTCTGCGAGCATTGTCATGAATCTGGGTAAGCACTGAAAGAGAGCAGTCCTCTCTTTCACTACGAAACAAAGCAAAACATTTGTTATAATTAGATATTCCGAGGGCTGGGGTGCAGCAGAGACATTCTTGCAGTTCTAAGAAGGCTCTCATGGAGCTGTCGTCTCATGGAACCAGATCTGACAGGTCTTTGTGTGTCAACCTCCGGAGAGCCTTTGCCATCAGGGAAAATTAGGGAGTCCACTGTCGACAGTGGCCCACCATTCCCAAGAACAATCAGACTTCTTTCTGTCTCGTTGGTGGATTCATTTTCAGAATTGACGAGATTCTCTCTTGCGATATCTTCCTTGCTATTTTCTCAATGTGATGTACTACATACAGGACTTCTTTCTTACAGAACTGAAATTTGGTTGGGGACACTTTATGTCCATTCTCAGCTAAGTAATTCAGCAAAGCATTAGTGTCATGTTTGCAAGCATCCGGCATATTTGATGCCACCAATAGGTCATTAATGTATTGAACTAGATCTGCGTGATGAGGCATCACTAAGGACTCTAGATCCTTCTTAAGTATCTGGTTAAGGATAGATGAATTCTTCATATACCCTTGTGGGACTCTGCACCATGCCAAGACACAACTGCCGAAACAGAAAGAGAGGAGAAACTAACTATCCTCGTGCACTGGTATCGAAAAGAAGGCTTGCCATAAAATGATGACAGAGAACACCTCTGCCTCACATGGAATCTGGAACAAAATCACAGCTGGATTTCGTACCACAGGACAGCATGGGACAACGATGGAGTTTACCCGTCGCAAATCTTGAACAATGCGGTACTTGCCATTGGGTTTCTGCAAACCCATGATGGGTGAGTTTCATGGACTCCCCATAATATTTTTTGGAATGCCTTGCTTGATCATTAAGCCAATCACAGGAGTAATGCCAGTAACAGTTTCAGGGGTCAAATTATATTGTGGGATTCTGGGGAACTCAGCATTTGGCTTCACAGTAATACGGACTGGCTCAACACCTTTGATAAGTCTGATGTCTTTACCTGAGAAGTCTCAGGCTTCAGGTAACACTGTGTATCTCAATTCCATGGCAAAAATAATCTTTGGTTAACAATGGGTACATTCCAATATCTGATCTCTGTCTAGTATGTTTAAAGACAGTGTGCTAATCATGAGTGTGAAACTCAATGCCATTTGGAGTACAGTAAATGGAACAATTCAGCTTGCATAAAAGGTCTCGTTCAATCATATTTACAGGACGAGAATCACAGACCAGAGATCAGTGATAATCCTTGAAGGACCCTATTGTGACAGGTACAGCTATTGAGACTGAGCTAGTCATTTGTTTATTTTTAACTCCTACAACTTGGGTTCTTTGTCCTTAGAGGGATAGGTTAGGAACCTCTGCTGTACTCACAGTAGAGAGGGTAGCAACAGTGTCAACGAGGAAGGACACAGGATTCCCTTTTACCTCACTACCCATGAATGGACTACTCAGGTCTACATCTAAGGTCTCCATACTTGCTGTGTCCGAACCATAATACTCCCTTGGGACTGCACAAATCCACCATTCTGAACCTGATTTCCATTAACCATGCTACTAGCATTAAATCAACATTCACGTTTCCAATGCCCCAACCTGCGGCAAGCGTTGCAGGGGCCAGTTTTCTTCAAAGTCATCACATTAACACTAGTTCTCGGATCAATTGGAACACCTTATCCTCTACCCTACGGCTAAAAGCCTTGCTGTTGTAATCCATTAGCACCTTGCATCACAGAGACCTGCTATTACCCTCCCTGTACCGGACTAGGGTTATCAACAAATGGCAGAATCTGACCTCCCTGGGCAGCATTAATTTGTGCAATTGATCCAGTGGTAAACCAGCCTCAGAGGCTCTAATACCTCATACTCACCTTGGGCCCATAAACACACACTTACACACATAGGCCAGTTAAATCCATTGGAGTCAATTTTATATTTATCTCTCTCGGATTAATTCACCTTTCAATTCTTCTAACTGTATTTCTTCATACTTTCTTTTCTTTCCCTTTCCACTTATTTCATATATTTTTCTATGTTTACATTTGCACCGTCATCATTACTAAGACTAATACGGTTATACCAATTATTGGTATTATTATATGACCTATAAAACTCTTCCCTACATTAGCAAACCAAGTCCCTATTGAGGTAATACTATGTGTTAGTTTCTTCCACACACTATCAACTACCAGTGGTTTAAATTTTTCTTCCAATTTTGAAATATTTTTCATGTATCCTCCAATTTCTACACTTTTGTCCGGTATATAAGTGCAACAATGTTGCACTTTCAGCATTTTGCAGACTCCGCCTTCTTTTGCTAATAATATATCAAGTGCAAGTCGATTTTGTAAAACCATTGATCTAATTGCAACCATTTCTGTATTGATCATTAAGAAACCCCCAGCAGTATCAGTTGATAGGCGATCAACTACTGTGGACAATTGACAAATTCTACGTGAACTCAGAAAGACTCCCACTGAAGGTATTAATGCATTAAATATATCACCTACTATCTCTGAAAAACTAGCTCTTTTACTACGGATTAGTTCTTTATTGTTTTCATTGCTTCCAGTGATTCTTTTTATGTGGTAGACTTTAGGGAATACTATTCCAAAATAGCAACTCCCATACCATTGTGCAGGTAGCTTAAAATAAGCTTTATTCCCACACACATAATAAACTCTGGGAAAGACTGGATCTGTTCTCCTTTTTAGTCCCGAACCTCCAATAATCAAGAAGTTATGCTCACATTCACTGGAACCAATAAATACATTGTTATAGTCAGTCTTTAATCTATGGAGGCAGATTTTCTCTTTCTTTTCAAAATCTAGGGACATTGCAGCATGAGTCTTGCCAGGTGTATAAATTCCCTCTTTTTCAGCCCATGATGGGATATGGGTTTTCTGTTCAGTAGCTTTCTTTTGAAAGTCCTGTCTCCTTTCTTCAACTAAATTCAAAAATACTTGTTCTTCTTCTTTTAATGAGCAAGTTAAGTTATTCTTGTGTGCCTTTGATATATCTATTGACTTCATAGTTAAGAAATATTTACCCATAAACTGCATCTTTAGTAGTATGCACTGGATTCATACTCTTTCGAATAGGAAACTCTGAAAATATCACATCTAAGTTTGAATAATAATATAGTAATCTTCCTGTTCTATAAAATAAACTGGTTAATATACTACATGAAATGCCATATGTTAATGGTAAATGATGATAAGTAACGCCCTCTGCTACTGAAGCTGGTAATTTCATACATACATAACAATCACTAATCTCCATGGTGTCTACATACTGAAACAATAACTTTGTGAATACATTTAAAGCAGTGTTGTTATCTGCCACAGTGTGATGTAAATCTAAATCATCTGGTGCTTCTACTCTATGTCCTTTTATGTTAGCTAACTTTTCATTCGTGTCAGTGTAATTTTTCTTTTCTGTTATCATTAAATAAGGAATTGGTATTGTTAATATTAGCCAAACTATCATTACTAATAATATTGTACATGTACAGATTCTACAGCACTTCTTTAAACAATTTTGTTTTGGTCTTCCAGCAACTCTATCCTCAGCCATTTTAATCTAAGAAGATTTCTCTTCTTTTCTTTACTTTACATTACGAATTTTCTTTTCTTTTGTTACTTCAAGGAGGTCTCACTTCTCCTTCGTCAATCTGATCTGCAATTATTTCTGTATCACTTTCTGCATTTAAATCTAGATTTTCAAGTTCTTCAAGAATCACATAGGTCCACTCAGGGCCTTTGAACTTATTGTTCAAGATTCTTAGTCTTTGACTTCTTCGTCTTCTAGTTTTCTCAATGTTGGACCCGGCCTCGTAGAATGGCCCTCCGTGCCCCCGCACCACCGAAGCCTGGTGCCTGCAGCCCAAGCACGCGGCCCAGCCGACCTTTCCCACCAGGACACCTGCACCAACCCCGGACATCCCCGTCCATGGCCTCTCTCCTTTCGGCCACCCCGGGCCCGCGTGCCCACTCCATGCAACAAGATGGCCGCCCGGCTCCAGCGCGACCCGGGCCTCGAGGCGCCACTCCGGCTGGAGGACATCACGCTTCCAGGGGATGAGAGAGGGAGAAGCAGTTTCTATCGCACCTCTGAACTCCCCTGGGACGATGGGTTTCGATCGGCCCTCCGGCCTCCCTGCGGGCTGGCTCCGTGCCTGCTGGGTGTCTGGGACTCCTCCCGACCCGGCCCTGAAAGGATCAAAAGACAATAGCAGGAAACCCCGACAAGCGGCCCCCAGGTGACAAGACCCCTGCCTGCGCAGACTCCGGACATCAAAGCGGGGTCGACCTATAACAAGGGGTGCTCTGAGACTGTCCGGCAGATTCGACGCTGGAACAACGAGAGCCTGCTGACGTGGTCGCGGCTCCTGGAACTTGAACCCACCTGAGCCCTGCTGAGTGACTCGCGGCTCCCTGAAGATCGTAAGACCTCCGAACTTGTACCTGAGCCCTGCTGAGTGACTCGCGGCTCCCTGAAGATCGTAAGACCTCCGAACTTGTACCTGAGCCCTGCTGAGTGACTCGCGGCTCCCTGAAGATCGTAAGACCTCCGAACTTGTCCCTGAGCCCTGCTGAGTGACTCGCGGCTCCTTGAAGATCGTAAGACCTCCGAACCTGTACCTGCGCCCGCTGAGTGACTCGCGGCTCCCCCAGACTCTCACGGTCCCGCCGGACCCCGACTCCGACCACGTATCCCCCAGCTCGAGGATTGTGAGCTGTGCGCCGGATACGTCCCTGCTTTGAACCGTTACCAGAGACAGTCCCGCTACCCCCTACCTTTCCGAGACTCTTGAGCCCGTGCTCGCCGTGTACATATTTGCAGTGATACCTATTTGATAAAGCTTGTTTCTGAGAATACCCAGTGTGGTCTCTCTGTGTCGTGTGGTGCCAGAAGTACGATCCTAGTTGCGAGATTCCTCCCCCTGGGGAATCTCTCGCCAGTGCCCGGCTACAATACTACACGGGTGGGACTCAGGGAAGTCAGGACCCCCTTCCGGGCTCCTCTGAGGTCGCCGTCTAACATTGGTGGCAAGCGACGGGATTCGGGCCCATCACCTAGAGATCGTACAGTGAACAACGGACGCACGACCAACAAAGATGGCAGAAGGAAGCGCCATGAGCTCCGCAGAAACCAACGCCAACAGAGTGTTCCAGGTGGAGCATCTGGAAGAATACACACACAAAGAGCTAAAACAATTTTGCAAAGAACTTAAAATCGCTACCACTGGCCTCAACACTAAGGAAGACTTGCAGAAAGCACTGAAAACTTGGGTGGAGACCGGGGCATCCCGCCCGGAAGGCACGGGGGAGCGCCCCGACGAAGCCGAACCCCCTCCAAGTGAAAGCAGCGACAATCAGGTGCGAGGCATTGTACCAGACGGGGGCCTATCCCCGGAAGAACTCGCGGACAGAGAGAGAAGCCGCAGTCATGAACTCGAGTTAGCCAAACTCAAAATCGAGGGCGAATTGAAGTTAGCGGAGAAAAAGCTAGCGGTAGAGCAAATGCGCGTACAAGGCGAACTGGAAGAAAAGAAGCTCCAACGGGAGCACGAAGGAAGAAAGCTCCAACTAGAGCACGAACGCAGCTTAAAAGAACTCGAGCTCAAGGCCCGAAATGAGGACGGGAGGCCCTCGGGGAACCGAGAGACGGCCCCCCAGCGGAACAGAAGGTCCACATCCCAAAGGATGTGGTCAAAGAATATTATAAAAACGATGACATTCAGCAATGGTTTCGGGCCTACGAGGTCGCCATGACCTCCCATCGGATTCCACAGAAGGACTGGGGGGCGGGGTTGTGGGGGCGGTTTCTGAGCGAAGGAAGGGACACCCTGCTCGACCTACCCCTCTCCCTGCAGACCTCCTACAGCCACATGAAAGAGGCTCTCCTCACAAGATACGGCCTCACCCCAGAAATGTACCGCCAACGGTTCCGGGACTGCAGGAAGATCCCGGGCACCACCTGGGTGGAGTATGTAAACTTTTTTAGTCGGGCCTTCGATGGGTGGGTCAAGGGCAGCAAGGTCACCACCCTTGCCGAACTCACTGATCTCATGTTATGGGAACATCTGGCTGCGAACTGCTTCGTAGAGCTACGTCAACATCTGCTGGATAGCAAGCTCACAGATCCCCGGAAGCTGGCTGTGGAGGCCGACCGCTGGACCAACACCCGGGTCTCCCGGGGCATGGTAGGAGAGTACCCCCGAACCAGTCAGGGACCACCCCGCCAGAGAGGGGGAGGGAACCAGGGAGGGCCGAGAGAGTACCAGCCTAGCCCCCCGAAGACACCACCTCCACCTTTCCCGGCGCCCCCCCACCAGTAACCGGGCCCCCTGGGAGGCGAGGACACCGGGTGACCGTCACATGTTTTCGTTGCCAGAAACCCGGGCACTACGCCAATGACCCAGAGTGCCCCATGGCCACCCAAGTCACCCCTGCGAGACAGATAGCAAACGTAGCCCTGGGGGAGGAGGTTGAGGAAGCCGAGGAGTGGGAACCCGCCGCTATGGCCCTAGTATCCCTGGGAGATAGGGAAATGATCCCTGGTAGCCTCCTACCGTCCAACACACAGAAATATGGGCAGCTCGTCAAGATCAATGGCCACCAGGTAGAGGCCCTGCGGGACACCGGGGCCAGTATCACCGGTGTCCTCAGGCACCTAGTTCCCGAGGAGCAGATCCTCCCCAAGGTCTTTTGCCCCGTAATATCCGCAGACAATAGGGAAAGTATGTGTCAGGTAGCCCTGGTGCCATTTGAGTGGGGAGGGGTGATAGGTAAACTCAAGGTGGCCGTAAGAACCTCCCAGCCGGTCGACTGCCTCTTAGGGAACGACCTGGAGAGTTCTCCCTGGAAGCACGTCGAGCGCAAAGCCCACCTAGGAATGATGGGACTCCCCGAGTGGGTGTGTGCCACCACCCGATCTATGACAGCCCGACTCACTCCCCGGAGAGAAGTCGAGGGCACCCCGGTCGAAGAAGCCCGTACCGTCCCCGCCGAGGGTCCTCCCGTTCCCCCATCGGAAGGGTCCGTCGCCAGCGACGAACCCGCACCATCCGACCCCGCCCCGGTCCCCGAGTTGGGGGATCTACCCGAGTTGGCCCATTGGCGCCACGAGGGCGGGCCCACCCGGGAAGAATTTTGCCGGGAGCAAGCCACCTGTCCTTCCCTGGTCGGGCTGCGGCGCCAGGCCGAGGGCCAAGCCGCAGGTGACCAGACCGGAACGCACCGAATCTATTGGGAGAATAACATCCTGTATAGTGAACAGAAATCAGTGGAGCTGGGATCCGGACGGGTACTGGTGGTACCCCTCCGCTTCCGGGATTTCCTCCTGGGCTTAGCCCACGATGTCCCCCTCGCCGGTCACCTGGGTCAGGACAAGACCTACAGCCGTCTCGTGACCCATTTTTATTGGCCTAAGATGAAAGCAGCGGTAGAGGCACACTGCAAGACCTGCCCCACGTGCCAAGCCAGTGGGAAGAGTGGGGGGAAGCGCAAGGCTCCCCTCCAACCCTTCCCGGTCGTCAGTACCCCCTTCGAACGAAGATCGTAAGACCTCCGAACTTGTCCCTGAGCCCTGCTGAGTGACTCGCGGCTCCTTGAAGATCGTAAGACCTCCGAACCTGTACCTGCGCCCGCTGAGTGACTCGCGGCTCCCCCAGACTCTCACGGTCCCGCCGGACCCCGACTCCGACCACGTATCCCCCAGCTCGAGGATTGTGAGCTGTGCGCCGGATACGTCCCTGCTTTGAACCGTTACCAGAGACAGTCCCGCTACCCCCTACCTTTCCGAGACTCTTGAGCCCGTGCTCGCCGTGTACATATTTGCAGTGATACCTATTTGATAAAGCTTGTTTCTGAGAATACCCAGTGTGGTCTCTCTGTGTCGTGTGGTGCCAGAAGTACGATCCTAGTTGCGAGATTCCTCCCCCTGGGGAATCTCTCGCCAGTGCCCGGCTACAATACTACACGGGTGGGACTCAGGGAAGTCAGGACCCCCTTCCGGGCTCCTCTGAGGTCGCCGTCTAACACTCAATTAACTGTCCAGACTGACTAGTGACTTCATTCACTTGTTCAGGTTCCTCACTTATGGTCTTTAAGTGGTATTTTAACCTTTTGACACCACCTGGCCAGTTGTAACCCTTTCTGACCTTTTTGGCTTGCACTGCACTTTCACTTTCCTCGTATCTTTCGAGAACCCTTTTATTTTTGTTAAGTTGTGGCACAATTTGATTATCTTCATCTTCAGAGTCCCTCTCTATCTGCCCTTGTTCAGGGTTTGTTATCTGGGCATCTTCCACCTGAACACGTTCTTCTTCCTTTATCTCACCCTGTTCAGGTCTTTTCCTAGATTGTTCTTCTTGCTGAACTCGTTCTTCTTTTCCTAACTGGTCCTGTTCAGGTCTTACGGCACCTTGGTTTTCTGCAGCCTGAACGCATTCTTCGACACCTGTCTGTCCCTGCTCGAATTCAATATATTTGTTGTCTGTCTGAGTACTGGTTTCTCTCCCTGTCTGGTCCTGCTCAGGGTCTCCAGTAGTTGGATTCACCTTTTCCTGTGCTTGTTCTTTTACACCTGACTGATCCTTTCTAGTATCCTGTCTTTCTAATCTGGTTCTGCTTCTGGTTTTAACAATCACCTCAGGTATGTCAGCTACTTGAATCCAGTCATCCTGACTTGTGCTCGGTAGTTCTCCGTCAGCTTCTTCAGAATATGCTATTCTAGATTCTTCGGCTGCACAACCTTCAGTGACCTCAGTTGTGGTTCCTGTTCCTCAGGAGTTGGAACCCTTTTGGTATGACTGGCATGTATCCAGTTAGGCAAACCTACACATTTCACTGTCGTTGTTATGACCAGTATGACCTGTATTGGATCGTCCCACCTGGGTGCTAGGCACGACTCTCGGGTGTGATTCTTCACTACCACCCAGTCTCTGGGATTCAAATCATTTGCTTGACTGGCAACAGCGTCTTCTCCAACCTGGTGAGAGACAGAATGCACTAGGTCAGCCAATTCTTTACAGTAGTCCAATACCAGATCATCAGTTATATTCCACAGTTTATGTCCTGGTATAAATGCTTGTCTCATTGCTCTTCCCATGAGAATCTCATGGGGGCTCAGTCCTGTATTTCTGTCAGAAATGCTTCTGAGTCCCACCAGAACAATAGGTATTGCATCTGGCCAACACAGTGATGTGGATGCACACATCTTTGCCAATCTTGACTTAATTGTGCCATTCATTTGTTCAACCACTCCAGAAGCCTCTGGGTGGTATGCAGCACAGTGCAGTTTTTGCTCAATTTTAAATGCTTCACAGATTAACCGAATTATTTCATTATTAAAGTGAGATTCTCAATCTGATTCCAAAGTTACTGGAAAACCTAAGCGCGGAATCAACTCCCTCAATAGCAGTCTGGCAACTGTTATGCTGTAGTTTCTTCTAGTAGGGCCGACCAGGCTGCCATACCCCCGAATGAACGAGTCGGAATCGACATCGTGGGGCCACTGGACCCCCCCACCTCCCAAGGTCACCGTTTCATCTTGGTCCTAGTAGACCACGCCACCCGCTATCCAGAGGCTATTCCCCTGTGCACCATTACGGCCCCCGTGGTGGGCCGGGCCCTGATGGGGATCTTTTCCAGGGTGGGTTTCCCCCGCGAGGTCGTGAGCGATCGCGGAACTAATTTTATATCAAGGTATATGACGTCCCTGTGGCAACAATGTGGGGTGTCCTATAAGTTCACCACCCCGTACCATCCCCAAGGGAACGGCCTAGTAGAGAGGTTTAATAGGACTTTGAAAGGGATGATCGCTGGCCTAGAAGAGCCCCTCCGGCGTAAGTGGGACGTCCTGCTCCCCTACCTCTTGTTCGCTTACCGGGAGGTCCCCCAGAAGTCCTTAGGGTTCAGCCCGTTTGAATTACTCTATGGGCACCCCGTCCGAGGTCCCCTCAGTTTGGTTAAGGAAGGGTGGGAGGCAGCACCCCAGACCACCCCCCGAGATGTGTTCCAATATGTCCTGGCCCTCCGGAACCAGACCAGGAGGTTCCGAGAACTGGCCGAGGCCAACCTGGAGGCGAGTCAAGAAGAAATGAAGCGCTGGTACGACCAGAATGCTACTCTGGTCGAGTTCCAGCCGGGCCAGCAGGTGTGGGTCATGGCCCCCGTGAAGCCTGGCGCTCTCCAGGACCGATGGACTGGGCCCTACAAAGTGGATGAGAGGAAGAGTCAAGTCACCTACTTGGTGGACGTCCAGTCGCCTCGGGATCCCCTCCGGGTCCTGCACGTGAACCGCCTCAAGCCTCACTTCGTGCGGACAGAACTGAGCCTCCTGCTGGCCACCGATGACGGGGCCGAAGATGAGTCGGATCCCCTCCCGGACCTCCTGTGTGTCAAGGAGCAGGATGGCTCCGTGGAGGGAGTGAACCTCTCCCCAGCCCTCACTGCCCAGCAACAAGCGGACTGCCGCCAGCTCCTCAGACAATTTTCCGACCTCTTCTCCCTGACCCCCCGGGTCACCAACTGGTGTGTTCACGATGTGGACACCGGGGACAGCCCGCCGGTGAGACACCGAGCCTACCGGGTTCCTGACCGGCTCCGGTCCTGCATTCAAGCTGAAGTCTCGAAGATGTTGACCCTGGGGGTGATCGAGCCCTCTGACAGTCCCTGGGCCAGCCCCGTGGTCCTGGTTCCGAAGGCAGCAGCCCCCGGTGTCGCCCCCGAGCTCCGGTTCTGCGTGGATTACCGGGGGCTCAATGACGTTACCCAAGCCGATGCCCACCCCATTCCACGAGCCGACGAGCTCATTGACCGACTAGGGGCCGCCCGGTTCCTCAGCACTTTCGACCTCACCTGCGGCTACTGGCAGATTGCGCTCACCGAAGGGGCCAAGGAGCGGTCTGCGTTCTCCACCCCCGATGGGCACTACCGCTTCCGCGTGATGCCCTTCGGGATGAAAAATGCCCCGGCCACTTTCCAGAGACTGGTAAATAGGGTCCTGGCCGGGCTAGAACAGTTCAGCGCGGCCTATCTGGACGACATCGCTGTCTTCAGTTCAGAGTGGAGTGAGCACCTCCAGCACCTCCGGAGAGTGCTAACCGCCCTGCGCCAGGCAGGCCTCACCGTAAAAGCCAGCAAGTGCCAGATCGGGCAAGGATCCGTAGTCTACCTGGGGCACCAAGTCGGGAGTGGCCAGGTCGCTCCTCTACAGCCAAAGATCGACGCCATCCTGGCCTGGGACCCACCCCTCACCCAAACGGAAGTCCGAGCCTTTCTGGGACTCACGGGCTACTACCGCCGATTCATTCGGGGGTATGGCAGCCTGGTCGGCCCTCTCACTGAACTCACGTCTAAAAAACAGCCAAAGAAGGTGCAATGGACGGCTGCCTGCCAGGAAGCTTTCGATGCTCTAAAAAAGGCCATGTGCACTGCCCCCGTCCTCCAGGCTCCCGACTACACCAAGGAGTTCATAGTCCAGACCGATGCCTCCGAGCATGGCATTGGGGCCGTCCTGTCCCAAGTGAATGATCAAGGCCTAGACCAGCCCGTCGCCTTCCTCAGTCGGCGGCTGCTACCCCGAGAACAGAAGTGGAGCACCATAGAGCGCGAAGCCTTTGCCGTGGTCTGGGCACTCAAAAAACTACGACCCTACCTGTTCGGCACTCATTTCAGGGTCCAAACTGACCATCGGCCCTTGCGATGGCTCATGCAGATGCGAGGAGAAAACCCCAAGCTACTGCGGTGGTCAATCTCCCTCCAGGGAATGGACTTCACCGTAGAACACCGCCCTGGTACGGACCACGCCAACGCTGACGGCCTCTCCCGGTTCTTCCGCCTCAGCGAAGAGAACCCCCCAAGGTGATGGGCAGTTCTCTCCGGCTTTCAGCTGGGGGGGACGCGTGTTGGACCCGGCCTCGTAGAATGGCCCTCCGTGCCCCCGCACCACCGAAGCCTGGTGCCTGCAGCCCAAGCACGCGGCCCAGCCGACCTTTCCCACCAGGACACCTGCACCAACCCCGGACATCCCCGTCCATGGCCTCTCTCCTTTCGGCCACCCCGGGCCCGCGTGCCCACTCCATGCAACAAGATGGCCGCCCGGCTCCAGCGCGACCCGGGCCTCGAGGCGCCACTCCGGCTGGAGGACATCACGCTTCCAGGGGATGAGAGAGGGAGGAGCAGTTTCTATCGCACCTCTGAACTCCCCTGGGACGATGGGTTTCGATCGGCCCTCCGGCCTCCCTGCGGGCTGGCTCCGTGCCTGCTGGGTGTCTGGGACTCCTCCCGACCCGGCCCTGAAAGGATCAAAAGACAATAGCAGGAAACCCCGACAAGCGGCCCCCAGGTGACAAGACCCCTGCCTGCGCAGACTCCGGACATCAAAGCGGGGTCGACCTATAACAAGGGGTGCTCTGAGACTGTCCGGCAGATTCGACGCTGGAACAACGAGAGCCTGCTGACGTGGTCGCGGCTCCTGGAACTTGAACCCACCTGAGCCCTGCTGAGTGACTCGCGGCTCCCTGAAGATCGTAAGACCTCCGAACTTGTACCTGAGCCCTGCTGAGTGACTCGCGGCTCCCTGAAGATCGTAAGACCTCCGAACTTGTACCTGAGCCCTGCTGAGTGACTCGCGGCTCCCTGAAGATCGTAAGACCTCCGAACTTGTCCCTGAGCCCTGCTGAGTGACTCGCGGCTCCTTGAAGATCGTAAGACCTCCGAACCTGTACCTGCGCCCGCTGAGTGACTCGCGGCTCCCCCAGACTCTCACGGTCCCGCCGGACCCCGACTCCGACCACGTATCCCCCAGCTCGAGGATTGTGAGCTGTGCGCCGGATACGTCCCTGCTTTGAACCGTTACCAGAGACAGTCCCGCTACCCCCTACCTTTCCGAGACTCTTGAGCCCGTGCTCGCCGTGTACATATTTGCAGTGATACCTATTTGATAAAGCTTGTTTCTGAGAATACCCAGTGTGGTCTCTCTGTGTCGTGTGGTGCCAGAAGTACGATCCTAGTTGCGAGATTCCTCCCCCTGGGGAATCTCTCGCCAGTGCCCGGCTACAATACTACACGGGTGGGACTCAGGGAAGTCAGGACCCCCTTCCGGGCTCCTCTGAGGTCGCCGTCTAACACTCAATTAACTGTCCAGACTGACTAGTGACTTCATTCACTTGTTCAGGTTCCTCACTTATGGTCTTTAAGTGGTATTTTAACCTTTTGACACCACCTGGCCAGTTGTAACCCTTTCTGACCTTTTTGGCTTGCACTGCACTTTCACTTTCCTCGTATCTTTCGAGAACCCTTTTATTTTTGTTAAGTTGTGGCACAATTTGATTATCTTCATCTTCAGAGTCCCTCTCTATCTGCCCTTGTTCAGGGTTTGTTATCTGGGCATCTTCCACCTGAACACGTTCTTCTTCCTTTATCTCACCCTGTTCAGGTCTTTTCCTAGATTGTTCTTCTTGCTGAACTCGTTCTTCTTTTCCTAACTGGTCCTGTTCAGGTCTTACGGCACCTTGGTTTTCTGCAGCCTGAACGCATTCTTCTACACCTGTCTGTCCCTGCTCGAATTCAATATATTTGTTGTCTGTCTGAGTACTGGTTTCTCTCCCTGTCTGGTCCTGCTCAGGGTCTCCAGTAGTTGGATTCACCTTTTCCTGTGCTTGTTCTTTTACACCTGACTGATCCTTTCTAGTATCCTGTCTTTCTAATCTGGTTCTGCTTCTGGTTTTAACAATCACCTCAGGTATGTCAGCTACTTGAATCCAGTCATCCTGACTTGTGCTCGGTAGTTCTCCGTCAGCTTCTTCAGAATATGCTATTCTAGATTCTTCGGCTGCACAACCTTCAGTGACCTCAGTTGTGGTTCCTGTTCCTCAGGAGTTGGAACCCTTTTGGTATGACTGGCATGTATCCAGTTAGGCAAACCTACACATTTCACTGTCGTTGTTATGACCAGTATGACCTGTATTGGATCGTCCCACCTGGGTGCTAGGCACGACTCTCGGGTGTGATTCTTCACTACCACCCAGTCTCTGGGATTCAAATCATTTGCTTGACTGGCAACAGCGTCTTCTTCAACCTGGTGAGAGACAGAATGCACTAGGTCAGCCAATTCTTTACAGTAGTCCAATACCAGATCATCAGTTATATTCCACAGTTTATGTCCTGGTATAAATGCTTGTCTCATTGCTCTTCCCATGAGAATCTCATGGGGGCTCAGTCCTGTATTTCTGTCAGAAATGCTTCTGAGTCCCACCAGAACAATAGGTATTGCATCTGGCCAACACAGTGATGTGGATGCACACATCTTTGCCAATCTTGACTTAATTGTGCCATTCATTTGTTCAACCACTCCAGAAGCCTCTGGGTGGTATGCAGCACAGTGCAGTTTTTGCTCAATTTTAAATGCTTCACAGATTAACCGAATTATTTCATTATTAAAGTGAGATTCTCAATCTGATTCCAAAGTTACTGGAAAACCTAAGCGCGGAATCAACTCCCTCAATAGCAGTCTGGCAACTGTTATGCTGTAGTTTCTTCTAGTAGGATATGCCTCCACCCACTGTGAAAACAAACATACTATAACAAGGATGTATTTCAGCCCCCTACATGGTGGCAATTGTATGAAGTCTACCTGCAACCTTACAAATGGTCCTTCTGCTTTTTCTATTTTTCCCCAACTGATCACTGTTTTCCTGCCTGGATTTATCTGTTGGCAAGTTAAACATCGCTGGCAAAGGCTCTCTGTGACTGCCCTAAATCTTGGATTGTACCAATCCTGTCTGAAAAGTCTGATCATGGCGTCCCTGTATATGTATGTGTCTCCATGATACATTCTAGCCATTTGTGAAAGCAAACAATCTGGCATGACTGGTCTGCTATCTGGATACATCCACACGTCATCCTCTACTCTCCTTTGACACCCTTTTTTTATCTATCATTACTTTTCACTCACTTCCACCTTATACAGCAATTGTCTCACTTCATCCCATTCCTCCAGAGCTGAAAATAGCATAAGTTGGCAGCTGATTCCACTTGTTTCAATTTTCTTGTTCATTGATATTTTATTTCTGACACAGTATTGAGCAACCTGGTCAGTGTATCTATAACCTGCCACCACATAGTCATTTCTTGACTGATGAGCAGCACAGTTGACCACTGCTATTTCCTTTGGCATTGTATTGCTTCTAAAAGATCTTTTACGAATTTTTCATTTTTAATAGGGGATCCTGAAGAAGTCATGAAATCCCTCTACATCCAGAGCTGGCCAAAATCATGCACACTTGTGCAGACTTGACTCCTGGTAAATAGGATGCTTCAGCTACTCCAGATATTGTGCATACAGCATAAGCTGCACTGAATCCTCCTTCCTCATGTCTCATACACTAGCCATCTACAAATAGCTCATGTTCAGATTCTTTCAGGTGTTCTTCCTGTATGTCTGGACGGGGCTTGGTGCATAACTCTGTTACATCCAGACAATCATGCTCAACTTCATCTCTCACTTCTTCTCCATGTACATCTGGCAATAAAGTAGCAGGGTTTAACATGGTACACCTAACCACTGTTACATTTTCAGCTCCCGAAATTATCCTTTCATACTTAGTCATCCGACTAGGGGTAAGATAAGGCGTTCGAGTTCGAGTCAAAAGAATTTCCACTGAATGTGGAACATACACTTTCACGGGATGTCCCATCATAATTGACTCACTTTGTTCCAGACTCATACAAGTAGTAGCTACTGCTTTTAAGCAGCCAGGCAATGCTGAAGCTACAGGATCCAAGGTAACAGAGAAGTATGCTACTGGACGTCGGCTCAAACCATGTCTTTGGGTCAAAACTGAAAGTGCACAGCTGTCTCTTTCACAACAGAATAGTGCAAATTATTATGTATAGTCTGGCATATCTAGGGCAGGGGCTTCACATAAACAATTTCGTAATTTTACAAAGGCCTCCACACTTTCATCATCCCAAACTACTGGGTCCTTTGCTCTTTTCTTTGTCATCTGAATTAATGGCTTTGCTAACAAAGAGAAACCTACAATCCACTACACCAAGAAACATCCTGAGCTCTCTCTGAGTTTGTGGCAACTGCATCTGTTTTATTATTTTTATTCTCTCAGGGGTTACTTTTCTCACGCCTCTTTCTATTTGGTGTCCTAAATATTTAACTCCAGTTCGATAAAAATTGTAATTTTTCTGGAGATACCTTATGTCCACCCTCAGCCAAATGATTTAACAATGCAATCGAATCAGTAACACAATCATCTCGCGGCCTTGATGCTATTACGAAGTCGTCGATGTACTAGAACTACATTTTTAGGCATAACTAGCGTTTCCAGACACTTTTTCAAAATCTGATAAAAAATTGATGGACTTTATGTATACCCTTGAGGAGCACAATTCCATACTAAAATTCGGTCTTCAAATTTAAAAGAGAAAAGATACTGGCTGTCTGGTTGTAAAAGTATGGAGAGAAATGCTTGACATAAATTGATTACTGTAAACCATCCTGCATTCCAGAGAATCTGATACAGAATCACTGCTGGATTTGGGACTACAGGAAAGCAAGGTACCACAATCTTATTGATCTTTCTTAAATCTTGCACTATCCTGTATTTTTCGCTAGGTTTCTTAATACCAATTATAGGTGAATTACATGGGCTGCTCATTATTTCAAATGCCTTGTTTAATCATTCGATCAATTTCTGATGCAACACCTGCTTTAACTTCAGGACTCATTTTGTATTGCCCACTGTTGGGGTAAACTGCACCTTCCTTCAGTCACCTTCACTGGATCTACATTTACCATCAAGCCCACTTCTTTTCCAGTGAAATCCCACACTTCTGGATTCACAGTCGTTTTTAATTATTCTGGTAAATCATCTTTTGACATTAATGAATACATCTCATCTACCTCTGTGCCTTGTTTTGCCAGCATTATTTTGTAAATACTGTCTTCATCAGGGGTCTGAATCGCAACACCATCTGGCGTGCAATAAATTGTGCAGTTCATTTTGCACAATCAGTCTCTTCCTAGCACGTTTACTGGACTAGAGTCGCACACACCACAAATTTGTGTATTTCTCTGAAATTTCCAATGCGCACCTCCATTGGTTCTGTAATCAGGGTTCTACTCTGCTTATTTAATACGCCTACAACTTGGATGTTTTCTCCCGAGAGGGGTAAGTTTGGAATGTCAGCTGTTCACACAGTTGAACGGGTAGCTCCAGTGTCCAACAGAAGAGTGAAATCCTTTCCTTCTACTTTCCCATCAATAAATGGACCTGACTGATCTACCGGCAAGGATGCGCCAAGCATGCACTCCTCTTCCTCCCCCTTCAGGCACCGTCATTGTTCGTTGTCACTGTCGCTACTGTTTTGCAAAAGGAACTGTGAAGATACAGAATTTTTCTTACCACTTCCTCCTGGAAATCCGGCGTACACACTGTACTTTAATTTGTTCACAAACTTTTGCATAGGGGCAGGTGGCACCTGACACTGCTGATTAACAACCTGCTGTGGTTGCCTCATTTGCATCTCATTCTGCGTCTGTGGATTTAAATTATGATTTGGGCCATTATTATTCTGAATACTTTTACACTTGTTTTTCCAATGTCCCAGTTTTCTGCACCTATGACAAGGAAATTTCTTCTTTGCATCCTCTCTACTCATTCGCCCTCTCGGTTTGTCCCCCTTTGCTGCATTCTCATTCTGACCCTGTTCTTTTGATTGTCCATCAATCTGGCTATTTAATTTAAGTTCATGCTGCTCTGCCAATTTCACTTGTGCCCACATCATCTTTTCTTTTAACTTTTTATGTCTGGCCTCAATATCGTCCCCACAATACTTGGCATACTTTAGTATGTCATCTATAGGTTTTCCCTGCCAGCACAGCATGTGCTTCTGAATCATCTGACTAATTTCTGGTCTTAAACCATACATAAATCAATACACAAAATGACCCATGTCCTTATCTCCAATGTTTTCAAATCCGCTGTACTGCTTAAACACCTGCAATAGGCGTTTATAATAAGCATATAGAGACTCATTTGGTTCTTGGGTTGTTCTATGTATTTTTACCCAATCTGTTTGGCAGAATTTTCCGTTTAAAAAAAGTAATCACTTGGCGATACTTTTTCATTACCTCATCTGAAGGGACTCCTTTTTTTGAATCTCTTTGGTACTCATCACTAGGCCAATCAACTGTGATTTTACATTCTGTCCATAAATCAGCAGGTACCACTATGTCAAACAGACCATCTAAATCCTTCAACAAAACCTTAGAAACGTTTACAAACCTTTCAACCTGCTTGTACCATTCAACTGGTTTTTCTCATAATTTGGGAAAATCATTAGTAAATGACAAATTATCTTGTCGACTCCATGGAACACGCACATAACCTCCCCCGGGAACTTCTCTCATCAGGCATAATCTCTCTGTTTTTTCTGATTTTTTAGTAAATATTCAGATGCGGTCCGATTTGCCTGTGCTTCCTCTTTCTTCTATGTCCACCTAGTCTTCCACCTATCTAAGTCTCCTCATTTCTGTAAAATGGTCATTAACTGCTTAATCTGTGTGCGAAGTTGGCCTGGCATATGCTGTCTCCTAGTTATAGGGACACCTTGCACCAGTCCAATTCGACTCTTATTGATGATAGGTTTAAGACAACCTTTAAAGAAAGCTATCCTAGTGGTAGCTGTGGAGAGCAGCCTTCAGGCTAAGTCTTGAAGGAGTGTTAAGCTTATTGTTTTACCATAATAACCTCTTGAATAACTAAATGAAAGAGTAGCCCACACAGGTATATATATAAAATATATGTATTTATTCTAGACAGAATCCCACAGTCTCTTTATGAGGCTAGTGGCAAAGTTACAATTCAAACAAGCATTTATAAACACAATAAATAGCATAGGAATCACAGGGCCCCAGGGGGGGACCAAACCACATATCAAAAAAGTGGTATAAGAACCACGACAATTCTACAGACAATGCCTAGGGCATTTAGGATCGCTGGCCCCTTAAGAATCCACCCCAGGTTATGAGGAAGGGGACCCACGGGAGGCGCGTGCAGTGGAAATAGCTGCTATCGGGATCTCAATTAAAGCCTAAGGAGAATGTCGCGGTTTGATTTACACAGATTATAGTCACTTCTAGCAGGAGTACAAAGTTAAAACTTTAGACTTAAGCTTTTGAGGAGCCCACTACCGAGGTACCACTGTTACCTGCCCCAGGGAAGCCGGGTGCATAGGTCGTTTTCGATGTCGGGTCGCGGGCTGATTTTCAATGGGAAAATGTTCAAAAGGGCTGCTAGCCAAAAGCGTTGATGATGCCGTGAAGATTGAAGTTGTAGAAGTTGAAGAGAAAAACCTGAAAGCAGAGGGGACAGAGTCTGGGTCACGGCACAGTGACCAGGGAGCTCAAAGCAAAGAGCTCTTCAATGTCGGGTGCTTCAAGTGGAAAGAGGTGTAGCTTGGATCTGCAGCCACTGGCTCCGGGAGGCTTCAAGGAAGGCCAGTTTCGGGAGGGCAACTGTCCCACGTCGGATGAGGGTCGCTGCGGTGTTAGTGTCCGGATTGGATCCACTAAGCCTTGCCAACCGCATCCCACGCAAGATAAACAAATCAGCTACTGGTGCAGACCCACGAGGTCTGTGAGAGGTCTCCTTTGGAGAGACTGTAGAGCAGGCATGGATCAACCAGGGGAACTCTTAGTTGTTGAGATTGTCCTCCGCCTGGGCCCACAAGTCGAGAGACAAGGGACCGCGGAAGGCAGAAAAATGAAGTGCGTAAAAGGGAGCCCACGGGCCACCGGAGGGGGCTAGGGCGCTGATCTTTGGCACGGATGCTGCTTGGTGGTTGGCTCAATGATAGGCCAAAGCACAACTTCCCCACTGGTCAGGGTCGTGTGCTACGCAAGAGGTGGCTGGTGTCCTGGGGTATTGGGAATCTCTGCACCCACGTGGTCCATGGTACACAGGTTTGCTGTGCACACTCACTGACCTCTGGGATGCTTAGGAAACCCACCTCAAGGGTGCTGGAAGTCGACGAAGTTCATGAGAGCAGCGAAGCTCCAACCGGGTCACTTGCAGTGTTTCAGGTGCCTGCCAAGCAGGGGGATAACTTCTTTATCCCAAGGGAGATTTCTTCCGTCAGCTGGGCAGCAGCAAGTCGAAGGTCAAGACTGTAAAGTTCAAGATTAATCTGAGGCTCTGGGGCCACGTTATTCACCTTTATCCCCAAGATTAGGGGAGTGTCCAGAGTAGTGTCCACCAATGAGTGGTGAGGCGGGAAAGGGTGGCTACACCCTCTCCCCTTTGTGTGTTTCCCGCCTGGGCGAGGGGCAGGATGCCCCTGAACCGGTTCCAAGCGGTGTATGCAGAATGAAGGGACTGCAGCTGCCTACGTGCATCTCTGAAAGGACATTTGGTGCACCCACCCTGTTCCAATCCACATACCCTGTCTGGGGAGATGCTAGCACCTCCCTGCCACAGGAGCCCTATTGTCCAGCTGGTGAGGCTGGGGTTTTCCCCAGCAACAGCCAGCCAGAGTCGTGTGGGTGGCGGGTGGTAGCCATTTTGTACTACTTGTGCACTTTTAAATTGGTGTCCGAATTCTGCCGCTTTTCCCATATCGCCCCTCTAGCAGGGGGGAATCGTGCCCTCATGCCCATGGCTGGACTGGGGGTATGATTCCTACATGTTTGACACCAAACACGATATGGTTCTGTGTAGCCATTCTCAAGTTATCACGCTATCGCGATAGACTTATAATGCGGTTAAGAGTATATGGTATACAAACAACCCAGCAATGATTTTACGAGGGTTGCAGAGAGGTCCTACTCAGGTAGGGGTCCCCCCTCACACATATCTCAGCACCCTGCCCTGTAGGATTAGCAAGGCCTGCTATAGGGGTGACCTATGAGAGTACATGTGTAGTAATGGGGTGGGATATAGGGTACCTATATCCCTGTAAGGGGTGCTAGCACCACCTTACCCAGACTACAGTAGTGGTCTGGTGGTGTCCATTTGTATGGCTGTCCCAGGGTGGCACAATAAGTGCTGCAGCCCTGGTAGGCCTACTGAGGGACCCATGCCCTGGGTACCTAGGGTACCATCTACAAGGGACTGTCAGGGCATCCTCAGCATCCAATTGGTTTGTACCTAGGGTACTTTACATTAGTTTTAGTGAGAAAGAAGATAGGCTGGGGTTCTAGTTAGCAGGATCCCAGCCAGACTAGTCAAAAACCACTCAAATACCAGGCAAAAAGTTGGGGGCAACCATCAGTCAGATTCCACCTTCCTACATAACCCCCCCCCCCCAAACGAAAGGAGATAAGGCTAACCTTGTCCAGATAAGCCTTTATTTCCTGAGTGGCCATATAAGGAAGAACCTGCACTAGCATGGTTGCTCCCTGTCTCACGGTCCACTTGGGAAATCCTACCCCAAGGGGTTCTAGAGTTTCTCCAAAGTCTAGGGGAATTACCTGTATTGGTTTTTGGTACAGAGGTGGGCTGGTGGGCGGTCTGAGTCTGGAAGTGAGGCCCTATTTGGGATGGTCTCAACCTCCTCAGGTCACTGGTCACCATGGAAGCCTTTCTGCCCATGACTGTGTCATATCTGGCCCTAAGGGTCAACCTCTGGCTGCCAACAGCTGGGGGTTGGATCCCTTTGGTTGGAATAGTGGAGGGCACTGGAAGGTTTGGGGCAACTATGCCCCAGGTTTCCCTGTGCCCAACAACATCCATTTGAGGGGTACCTATACCTAGGGGTAAGGGGGATCCCTCAGTTTGTAGAGGAATATTCACCTGGCTAAAACTATTCTGCTGGGTGTCCCTAATCTGCTGATGAGGGGGTTCCTCTGGGCAGGGGCCCATTAAGGGTCCACTGACCTCCCTGACCTCTGCAGCCCTGGGCTGACTGAGGCAGGGTAGAGAGGGGCAGGATACCTGCTCCAGACTGGGTACCACCTTGGAAGGACCCCCTGCCATCAGAGAGGTGGCCAGGCCAGGCCTGTCCACTTCTGGGGCAGTTACTTCACAAGGGGCAGGATCAGTTCCCTGAGAAACTTGACCCTTACCTTTAGTCTGGTGGGGGGAGGACTGTTCCTCTCCCTCTATGCTCTCTGTTTGGGTAGAGTGATCCATAGTTTCAGGCTTCACTCTTTTTACTTTCTCCTGGGGTGGAGGTGAGGCCTTTGAGGTCTCATCCACTCTCTCAGGGATGCCAACCCTTTTCAATTGGGCCTTGTGGTCTACCTCAGCCCAGGCTGAGATTTCCAGATCATTCCCCAGTAGACAATCTACAGGCAAGGTGGGGGACACTGCCACTCTCTTTGGGCCAGTGACCCCTCCCCAGCTGAGATGTACCACTGCCATGGGATGGTCTGTCCTAATTCCATCTATGTTGGTCACCTGGTAGCTAAACCCAGGTAAAAGCTGTTCTAGGGGCACTAGCCTCTTGGTCACCATGGTGACACTGGCCCCTGTGTCCTTGTAGGCCACAGCCTTCTGACCATTGATCATGGGCTCTTGTCTGTACCTGCCCAAGATATTGGGATCCATGGTAAAGTTGGCAAACCCCATGCCACCATCACAGACTAGAGTTGCTTGTGTAGGGGACCTGGCTAGGCCAGAGTCCACCTGAGTTCCCCAAGAAAGCCCAACTAAATTTTTGGGTGCACTCCCACCACCTTGGGGATTACTACTAGTAGTAACAGGAGGTGTTGGAGCTGCAATGCGAGGAACATTTTCTTTATTGCCATTCTTTGGACAGCTGGAGTCAGTTTTCCAGTGGCCAGGTTGCTTACACACATGGCAATATAGTTTCTTGTTAGAAGAGGAAGGATTTTGTGACCCACCCCCAGCACTGGGTTTTTGGGGCCCTTCAGAGGACTTTTCTGTTTTATTATCCCCACCTTTCTCTTTGGGCTTGGTAGAATCTTTCTTCTGGTCACCACCTTGGTTCTTGGGCCTGATCCTGGTTCTGACCCATTTGTCTGCCTTCTTTCCCAATTCTTGGGGAGAGGTCAGATCAGAGTCCACCAGGTGCTGGTGTAAGAGTTGGTTCTGACAATTATTAAGAATCTGCTCCCTCATTATGAGATTATACAATCCTTGGTAATCATTTACTTTACTGCCATTTAAACAAACCTTCCAATGCCTTGGTAGCACAATCCACAAAGTCTACCCAATCTTGATCCTGTGCTTTTTGGGTGTCTCTGAACTTAAGTCTGTATTGATCAGTGGTTAAGCCAAACCCATCTATTAAAGCATCTCTCAAGATATAATAATCATCTGCATCCTCTTCTCTTACAGAGAGGAGCTTGTCTCTACCTTTGTCTGCAAAGGAGAGCCACAGGATTGCTGCCCACTGCTCTACTGGGACCCTTTGTACTTTACAGGCCCTCTCAAGAGCAGAGATCCATTTGTGGATGTCATCCCCTGTATGATAGGGGGGCACAATCTTGTGGAGGTTCCTATTGTCAGGGACTTTCTCTCTAACTCTAGGGGTTTCATTACTGCCACCAGGGGTCTCTAGACCCCACTTTCTTGAAGCTTTCTGAAGCTCCAGGGACTCCCTGTCTAATGCTAACTGTTCTCTCCTGAGCTGTAGCTTTGCCTGCTCAAACTGGATCAGTCTGCATTTCCTCTCTTGGGAGGATTCTCTCCTCTGAGGAGAGGCAGGGGTCCTTTTGGATCTCCTAGAATGGTTAGACCCCACTGAGGGGGATCTGTTCCTTCTACTTGGATCCACCACTCTCCCTTTAGGGATGGAGAGAGTGCCTGTTTGGCCATCACCTCCATGTTGTGAGTGGTCTGGTTCTTCCAGGTCAGGATCATCATCCTCTTCCTGGTCTTCATCAGAGTCCTCTCTAGGAGGGTCCTCTTCTGAGGGATGCCCACCCAACCTGTCTACCCCATCAGACCCTAAAGTCTGCTTAAAGTCTACTATGAGCAGGATTTCCCTGAGACGTTGAGTATTGGCGCCTTTGTTTGTCTTAAGTTTCCTAGAGGTGCACATCTCCCTAAGATCAGCAAAGGAGAGATGATCATATTTGTCGACTGGGACCCTCTGTGGTCCTTCCAGAGCCTTATGGGCACCTGAACCTAAAGACATTTCTAGTGTAGTGGTAGTGGTGTATCTACCTACACTAGGTGTGGCCTACTGAACCCTTTCTTGAGTTGTAGTCAAGGTGTGCTAAACCCTCTATACACAACTCCTAAGTTCAGTAGAACTTATTGTATTCTAAGCTTGAATTTATATGTACCTTTGGTACCAAGTGGCTTTCACTTTAGAAATTCAATTTGTTATCTGGTTAAACAATGGCACGCTTGAATCCAACCGCTGCACACCAATTTGAGAAGTTGGCCTGGCATATGCTGTCTCCTAGTTATAGGGACACCTTGCACCAGTCCAATTCGACTCTTATTGATGATAGGTTTAAGACAACCTTTAAAGAAAGCTATGCTAGTGGTAGTTGTGGAGAGCAGCCTTCAGGCTAAGTCTTGAAGGAGTGTTAAGCTTATTATTTTACCATAATAACCTCTTGAATAACCAAATGAAAGAGTAGCCCACACAGGTATATATATAAAATATATGTATTTATTCTAGACAGAATCCCACAGTCTCTTTATGAGGCTAGTGGCAAAGTTACAATTCAAACAAGCATTTATAAACACAATAAATAGCACAGGAATCACAGGGCCCCAGGGGGGGACCAAACCATATATCAAAAAAGTGGTATAAGAACCACGACAATTCTACAGACAATGCCTAGGGCATTTAGGATCGCTGGCCCCTTAAGAATCCACCCCAGGTTATGAGGAAGGGGACCCACGGGAGGCGCGTGCAGTGGAAATAGCTGCTATCGGGATCTCTATTAAGCCTATGGAGAATGTCACGGTTTGATTTACACAGATTAATGTCACTTCTAGCACGAGTACAAAGTTAAAACTTTAGACTTAAGCTTTTGAGGAGCCCACTACCACGAGAGTACCGAGGTACCACTATTACCTGCCCCAGGGAAGCCGGGTGCATAGGTTGTTTTCAATGTCGGGCCGCGGGCTGATTTTCAATGGGAAAATGTTCAAAAGTGCTGCTAGCCAAAAGCGTCGATGATGCCGTGAAGATTGAAGTTGTAGAAGTTGAAGAGAAGAACCTGAAAGCAGAGGGGACAGAGTCTGGGTCACGGCACAGTGACCAGGGAGCTCAAAGCAAAGAGCCCTTCAATGTCGGGTGCTTCAAGTGGAAAGAGGTGTAGCTTGGATCTGCAGCCACGGGCTCCAGGAGGCTTCAAGGAAGGCCAGCTTTGGGAAGGCAACTGTCCCACGTCAGATGAGGGTCGCTGCAGTGTTAGTGTCCGGATTGGATCCACTAAGCCTTGGCAACTGCAACCCACGCAAGATAAACAAATCAGCTACTGGTGCAGACCCACGAGGTCTGTGAGAGATCTCCTTTGGAGAGACTGTAGAGCAGGCCTGGAGCAAACAGGGGAACTCTTAGTTGTTGAATTTGTCCTCCGCTCAGGCCCACAAGTTGAGAGATAAGGGACCGCAGAAGGCAGCAAAATGGAATGCGTAAAAGGGAGCCCATGGGCCACGGGAGTGTGCTAGGGCGCTGATCTTTGGCATGGATGCTGCTTGGTGGTTTGCTCAACGATGGTCCAAAGCACAAGTTCCCCACTGGTCAGGGTCGTGTGCTACACAAGAGGTGGCCGGTGTCCTGGGGTATTGGGAATCTCGGCACCCACGCGGTCCACGGTACACAGATTTGCTGTGCACAGTCACTGGCCTCTGGGGTGCTTAGGAAACCCACCTCAAGGGTGCTGGAAGTCGACGAAGTTCGTGAGAGCAGCGAAGTTCCAACCGGGTTACTTGCAGTGTTTCAGGTGCCTGCCAAGCAGGGGGATAACTCCTTTATCCCAAGGGAGATTTTTTCCGTCAGCTGGGCAGCAGCAAGTCGAAGGTCAAGACTGTAAAGTTCAAGATTAATCTGAGGCTCTGGGGCCACGTTATTCACCTTTATCCCCAAGATTAGGGGAGTGTCCAGAGTAGTGTCCACCAATGAGTGGTGAGGTGGGAAAGGGTGGCTACACCCTCTCCCCTTTGTGTGTTTCCCACCTGGGCGAGGGGCAGGATGCCCCTGAACTGGTTCCAAGCGATGTATGCAGAATTAAGGCACTGCAGCTGCCTACGTGCATCTCTGAAAGGACATTTGGTGCACCCACCCTGTTCCAATCCACATATCCTATCTGGGGAGATGCTAGCACCTCCCTGCCACAGGAGCCCTATTGTCCAGCTGGCGAGGCTGGGGTTTTCCCCAGCAACAGCCAGCCAGAGTCGTGTGGGTGGCGGGTAGTAGCCATTTTGTACTACTTGTGCACTTTTAAATAGGTGTCCGAATTCTGCCGCTTTTCCCATATCGCCCCTCTAGCAGGGGTGAATCGTGCCCTCATGCCCATGGCTGGACTGGGGGTATGATTCCTACATGTTTGACACCAAACACGATATGGTTCTGTGTAGCCATTCTCAAGTTATCACGCTATCGCGATAGACTTATAATGCGGTTAAGAGTATATGGTATGGCTACACTACAAACAACCCAGCAATGATTTTACGAGGGTTGCAGAGAGGCCCTACTCATGTAGGGGTCCCCCCTCACACATATCTCAACACCCTGCCCTGTAGGATTAGCAAGGCCTGCTAAAGGGGTGACCTATGAGAGTACATGTCTGGTAATGGTGTGGGATATAGGGTACCTATATCCCTGTAAGGGGTGCTAGCACCACCTTACCCAGACTACAGTAGTGGTCTGGTGGTGTCAGTTTGTATGGCTGTCCCAGGGTGGCACAATAAGTGCTGCAGCCCTGGTAGGCCTACTGAGGGACCCATGCCCTGGGTACCTAGGGTACCATCTACAAGGGACTGTCAGGGCATCCTCAGCATCCAATTGGTTTGTACCTAGGGTACTTTACATTAGTTTTAGGGAGAAAGCAGATAGGCTGGGGTCCTGGCTAGCAGGATCCCAGCCAGACTAGTCAAAAACCACTCAAATACCAGGCAAAAAGTTGGGGGCAACCATCAGTCAGATTCCACCTTCCTACAATCTGCAATTTCATTCCAGACACATTTCCAAATCCTTATCAGTAAATTGTGCTCTATATGGCTTCTGTAGTACCTTTGATCTCCCTATTTAAATCCCCATTTCAGAGACAAGCTCTGTCAATTTTTCATGAAATATTTGAGCATTTCTAGTTATGCTTCTACATATGAACAACAACTCATCTTCACTGTGTGTTTAGCCTATCTATGCCCACATTTCCAGCTATCATCTCTTCTAACTCCACTTTCAATTTGAAAATGTCTAAAATATTTGGGGTTGAACTTTGTTTTTCCATTCCCTGTGCCCATCTCTCCAAATCCTCTGGAGTCACTGCTGTAGCACTTCTGACTCCGGAGGATGTCACTGATCTTCCTTCTTTTGAACAAGTAGGTATAACTTTTCTTGGGGTTTCATTGATTTGCTCTCTTATTGGCAAATCCATTAAAGATATTACTGAATCACATTCACTGATTTGGTCATCGGTTATTAAAATTTCTTTTCGAGGTTTATTTAAAGGAGTTGTTGTAACTGGCGGTTTGGGACAGTTTGCTTCATCTCCATACAATGGAACAACAGGACCCATAGTTACTGATATAGTCAATGCATCAGGATGTACATTCAATTGTGTTATTTTCTGTATTAATTCTTCTCTGTTCTTATTTAAAGCATCCTTTTCTTTATCCTGAAGTACCCTATTAACTGTTGTATCATGTAAAATTTGTGGAACCAAAAGCGTTCCAAAAACCGGTGCACTAGGAGCTGTCCTATTTGGCTGTTCCTGATATGGTGGAGGGTTTTTAGTTAAAATGTCCTCCATAAATTTGTCTTCTGATTCTCCGAAACCTGTCATTGTCAAGTGTTTAGTTTTCTCCTTATATTTGCCTCCTGTCTGTTCATCAACTGTCAACACTGGAAATAATCCTTCTGATACCATTGCTTTTCTCCATTGCTTCATCTGACCCTCACGTGACTCCCGCATATACCTAGGAAAATGACCCAGATACCTCCCTCTTCTTTTCTTTTCTCTCTCATATGATTCAGTTTCCCACTCTTCTAGCGCCTCATACTGTGTCATTCTGGGTTTCGGATCTAAATCATTCATCCGCATTCTCAAATTCTGCAAAATTCTTCCATTAAATGTACCATGTTCTGGAAAAGCTAAAACACCATCGTCTTTCGTATACTTTATCCAATTTTCCATCGATACACACGTATGATATCCTCTTTCCATCATCATAGATGAAGCGGGTGTTTTTGGCGTAGGAATAGGAATCCCTTCTCTAGTCAATACTGGCTTGTCTAGATTAAAGAAATTCTTAATTCTCTTCACAAGTGACATTTTTCTCTTTTCTCCATACATTATGTACTGTGAATGCATAAAACAATAGTCTGCATAACCTCAAGTTTTGCTGTCAGGTCGACTTGTACCAAACGACCAGTAAAATCTACCACACAATTTTCCGCCTACCAATCCAAAATCAGTTTTTATTCAAACTTCCAATCAAAACGCGCACAGACTCATAATTTGTCCAATGTCAGTGTGGCCTTTTTGTGATGTCAGTATAACTCTTCACAACTGACCCCTCCTTTACAATCTGCTCTTGTCCCACACCTACAATTTCCACCAATCCCAGCGCGTATCTCTGTGACGTCAGTAGTACTCCTTACAACTGACCCATCCTTTACAATTTCCTTTCTCGTCACACACCCGCTACTTTGACCAATACCCGCGCGGCTCCCAGTGACGTCAGTACACCTGTGCCAACTGGCCCTCTTTTCACAAGGTAATACGAAAACTTATTTCTTAAAATTCGCATTAAGTTCTCATTAATAACAACATAAAAACATTTGCCACTCTGTCTGTTCCACTAGAATGCAAACAATACATTACTTAACTCTCACTACGAGTAAAACCTTCCATTTACTCTTCATATACTATGAGTAAGACCTTCCGCTTACTCTTCATCCAAGCTTAGAAGAACCTGCTACTCCTTCGGTGTTACCCTTTCTAGGTGATATAACACTAAAGTTTCACCAGTGAACCCTTTGCTATCCATCACTCTCGCTTCCACACAGAAAAATAGACCCTAATTTAGCACTGGTAGCCCTGCATAGCTCCTCAGTACTTTCTAACAGACGAGTAACCTCACTGCAGTATGGCTTCCATTTACCACCCGCTATTCATTTCCCGGGAATTTCCAGACAACATAAAACAAGACATTAACAGGTTTGTTAAAACATAAATCAATAATCAATAAAATCAATGTTTATCACCAAACTAGTCAATAATACCCATCCTCTGCTACCAGAAAAACTGATCCAGCGGTAAACCAGCCTCAGATGCTCCAATACCTGATACTCACCTTGGGCCCATAAACACACACTTACACACATAGGCCAGTTAAATCCACTGGAGTCAATTTTATATTTATCTCTCTCAGATTAATTATCTGACATTGTTAACCAATCTTTCACAGATCAAAAGTTCTTTCCTCTGGTCAATGGACCATTAGTTGAACTAGTTGATGGTGAAATGACATGAATTTTATCTACTTTCTCTGTAATTAAATAAACACAGACTCTGGAAACTTTTAAATGTTTATCTAAATGAAATTCATGTGAGCCAAATTTAAAGTACAGAACGGTCTCCGTCACCCATGGAAGAGATAAAGAATTAAATTAATAAGACTTTCAATGAGGATACTTGGAAAGGTGAGGATAGAGAGAGCAGTACAAATAAAACTCTATAGAACATTGTAGTTACCTAGGATGGTGTGGAAACTGACCCCTTAGCCAAGGAGTTGGGAAAGGTCCCCTGGGAAAGGACAGGAGACAAAGGATTCAGGACAGGATTCAGGACAGGATAAGGTGGCCTCTTCAGGATCCGACACCTGCGTCGCACCCCTCTCTGACACTATCTTCCTCCTCGATTCTTCCGCAATCTTCTTCTAATTATTTGATTTACATTCTAAGTCTGCAATAAGATTCTACTTCACATTCGCTCGATACTCCGACAGCATCCCGAGCTCTGCAGCATTCCGGTCTCTCTGCTCAAACTAATAAACTAAACTACATCAATCATACCCTTCTAATGCCATGTCCCACCCATTAATGTTTCAATCTCATAGAACTCCTAATTCTGGTTGGCCAGGTAAAAGTGATGCTCATAACACCATGTCAGGTTTCAGTCAATTTTCTTTAGTTCATTGTCTAGTGATCCCTCCCCTTAATCTTTATTCAAAATTCTTTATTCCCACACGTATTCACAATTTGTATCATCACAAAGTATACATTTGGTATTATTTTTCTTCCTTTCACAGGACTTCATGTTGGTTCCCCGGGTATGTTGCTGTTTCTTTTCTTGAATGGCATTCAAGGATGTCAGTGCGGCTTCTGGCTCACTTAGACTGCGCATGTGCAACGTTCACATGGCGTATAGACTTTGGACTTCGACAAAGGCCCGAATACGAACTAATAAGAAATTCAGAAAGAAATAAATGTAATTCCAAAATAAAATGATTTCACTGTATACCACCTAATTCTACTCTAATCCCATTTAATTTTAAATGCTCTTCCCGCATTAGCAATTAGTAAAATAGTGTCATTTAGGTTCAGCAAAGCAGATGCTTAGCATGTGAGTTTCAAAGCAGCCATATTGGAGGTGTCTGCGCAAGTGCCGAAATTTCCTCCAAGCAAAAGCTTGTCATAACTACGTAGACGTAGTTGATGCATGCGCAATACAATTTCCCGCGTTAGCGGCCATTTTAGATTTCACTAGAGTTACTTGTTAATAAGACACATATGCAACCTTCTCTTGTTCTTGATATTTGAAATGTAGTGCATATTAATTACGCAATACATTACTTAGTAAGACGTTATGAGTTATTATGAGAGGATTGCCTTTGAGTAAGTCTCCTTTCTACGAGTCATTGCTCCATCACAATCATTAACTTTTTCTATAGTTTTTTGTGTTTCATCTCTAATTCATCTCTGCAGTACTTTGCATATCTCAAAGTTTCTTCAATGAGCTTACTCTTCCAACAACTTAAATGCTGTTGAATCATGGAACTAACCTCAGGCTTCAATCCATACACAAATCTCCAAACCAAATGCCTCATATCCTTTGCCTCAGTTGTCTCTGTCCCACTGCCTGCAACAATATTTCATAGTCAGCATATACTGACTCTGGTTTCTTGGATCGTTCAATCAGTCTTGACCCAATCAATCTCTTTGGTAGAGATTTTCAATTTCAAGAAAGTAATTACCTGACTATATTTATTCATGACCAGTACTGACAGAGCGTGTGTTTGAGGATGTCTTATTGGATCCACTTCAGGACAGTCCACAGACACTCTTCATTAAACCCGCAGATCACTTGGAATCACAATTTCAATTAGACTATCCAAATCCTTACATAAAACTTTACATATTTTCACAAATCGATCAACCTGTCTATACCATTCAACTAGATTCTCTCTCAATTTTGGAAAATCATTTGTGAGGGATGCAAGATCCAACCTACTTCATGGTATATATACATACCCTCCACCAGGCATTTCTCTCATGGGAAGTATGTGTATGTCCTAGTCATCCTCCTCTGTTCCAGATGAAGGCATTTGTAAGCTGACTTTCTTTGGTTCCTTTTTCTTTGACCATCTGCATTCCCATTTATCTAACTCACTCCACTTTCGAACATAGGAAATCAATTGCTATATCTGTAGTTTTAGAACAGCATCTGTTACCACGCATGCCAAGACAATGCGTGGCTTCACAACGCAGTCAATACCACAAATGTGTCATTACCACAAGTACAAAGTTCCATTGCAACACAAGTCATCACACTTTTATCGTCTGTGACTTCTGTTTCTTTATTCTTTTTCTTTTCCTTGCATTTACTCTTCCCTTCTCTTTCACTGGTCAATGTAGGATATAATCTAGCTCCCTCCATCATGTCAATTTTCCAAGATTTCCATTCTGCATCCAATCTAGCATCTGTGCAAGAGCGTATGGATTCTTAATTCTGCCCTGATATCTCTCTCTTTGTCTAAGAAGTGCTGTATGTTCCCAAGCATTAAGTGCTTCATATTGTGTAGGTCTAGAAGGCGGTTTCATTTCATAGAATGCCCTCCTTAAGTTCTCAATAATCCTCAAATTTAATGTCCTCAAATGTAATGTCCCACAACATGGAAATGTTAGCGCTCCATCTTTCTCAGTAAGCCTTTGCCATTGTGTGAACCAGACACATGTGAAGACCCACATCTACCGCCATGATACATCCTGACGTACCTTCAGGTGGTGCGTTTTCTCCCTTTCTAACGGGCATGGTCACATCTCCCTTTCCTAGACATTGTATTGCTTTAAAGAATTTCATTTTCAATCAAATATGCAGTATTCACAATTGGCTTTTCGTTGATACCAGGAAAGGATTTTTCACCCACAATTATTGGTTTGGCAATCACAACCAATCCCAGCCCAACACTTTATGATGCAGGCAACCAATCCCAGTGCTGCTCAACACCACCTGACCTATGCCAGTGCAGCACACTGTGACATCAATGTAACTCTTGCTGCAGCTCACTCCCCTTTACAATTTTCAAAAGCGCGTTCTTCTAAGCAACTTTACTCAAAACATATGCAAGCAATTTCAACAACTAACTCTATATGCTCCTCTAAAGAAATTAAAGATTATTTACACACACAAGAAACAATTCAGAACAATAGTCTCTGACCTATTCTATCATTCCCTTCAAGTGAAACCTCGACCAGCGGGATCCCACTCAGACTGATGAAGTTATTACCTGTGCATTGAGATCAACTATACCAACCACCTCTCACAATCATACAAAGTAAGTCCCTATCTGAAGAATGCTGTTGTCGATGTCTCATGACAAGCACCACAACACAGCAAACAACTACACCCAGTGTCTTCTACACTGTAACTTGACTTTACGTCTTTTATCTACCCTGGTCTCTTAGACCATGATGGAATTGATAATCACTTCAACTTCTGTGCATTAAGTGCCAAATTCAAATATCAATTTAAATCTTCTCCGCATGTCACCACATAGCCACTGCAAAACTCCTCAGTCTAAGTATAAGCAATTGCAATGCGTAACCCTATTGATACTCACACTCCTCTGCTGCTATAAGTCGTATCTATACCAATGATACTCCATCAATCCTCCTACCGAACCATGGGCATTTGGGTTTGGACTGGGCTTGGGCATCTTCTAGATGGGACACCCTAACTCCTCATGTCAGTGGACAAACCATCCTCTGATACCAGACTTGATCCAGCATTTTCTAGACCCATAATTTACTTACTCTTGGTCCTCCGATGGACCTTTTCTTTGTTGCAATGAGGGGAAAGGGAGTTAACATGTAATCTCTACCATCAATTTCATTAGACAGTGCAACCCATTTGGCTACACAATGAGGATCAGGAATCGGTAGCCAAGTTTAAGATGGCTTATTACAAATTCAAGTAGATCACTCCCATTACCATGCTATAAAGACACAGTAGAACAATAGGCAATCCCGCCTCCTGAAGAAACTGAGGCGGATCAAAATTAAACAGACAAGCAAATTCTGTAGCAGCTATGCAAAACACCACAACCAGTACCTGATGGTCAGAAAACAATCCGAATTTCTTTCACCTATACATTAGTAATCTAACTATCCCAAGTACAGTACATAGAGGAAGAATGGTTCAGTTTTCTAGAGAGTCTCAGAAATCAAAGAGTTCAAAGAGATAGGAACAGGGCAAGGAATTATGTAGAACAAGTGTTAGCATTTCTGAAGCTCTGTCAAGATTCGTCAGTGGGTCTGGAAATAAGTGTTAGCCTAAGCCACACTTAAGGCAAAGATAAAAGGAAGCATTGAAGTCTAAACCTCTCAAAGTCTAATTAAAGGTAGTGGGGAATCATGGAGCATGTCTGAAAGGGCCAATGGCAAATCCTGCATTGAGACTGCAGAAAAGGTGTTCAGCAAAGAAGTCCGCAAGAGTTCTGAATAGAGTGTCCTAAAGTGTTCCGAAAAGAGATCTGCCAAGTTCTGGAGTTGTCTATATATTATAATTCATTAAGTCCATAGGTGACACCCCTTTGGTCGCATCATCAAAGAAAGTCCATTGTCCATGGTGTTCACACGTTGCAGACTGCAAAATTTGAAAATTGTTCCTTACTAGACATGAGAACCACATCCTTTTCTCATACCCAGGCCAGGAAAGAATAGTCCTTTCATTAGAGCTCTGGTTTCTCGTGTACTTTCAGCAAGATCGTCTACTCAGGCTATGTAACTATCTCTAGTACAGAAATGTATCTATTCTAAACTAACAATGCATGTGAATACCTGCAGGAAATCCAGTTAGCAGAAATTAAAATTCAGTGATTTATGAAAGACTGCATGGTGAAATACAGGCCTACATTATTATGTCAACTTAGCCATTAAATTAAATGGTGCACATTTAAAATGCGTGTGCACAACTAAACATAAACGAATATCATTTATTTAGTACATTAGTTCATATTGCATAAGCATACAGTGAATAATCACATTACTCAATAATAAGTATGACTGAGAACTATGTTTGAAGGTACATACATGTAACATTAATACATACATTGCACTAGTCTTATCGTTTAACTTGCAGCAACATTCTACACATATGAGGATTGTTTAGAACTAATATTAAAATCAGTAAATGTTACTCAGACAATATTGCACACGTTTAGGATTCAGGAGTCATGTGTTAGCAATGAAGCACAACAAGGTGAAGAGGATGGTTTGTTGTAACCTAGGCCTTGGTCTTCTCTCATTTTTCCCTCTCTCCTCTGTCCCTCTGGCCTCACCCATGGAACCTTCAGCTGGAGGCCACTTATAATGTTGAGCTTGACTGAGTTGGGTTTTCTGCTGTCCTGGTAAGTGGAAGATGTTTTGATTACTACTTAAATAAAGGATGTGGACTTACCTTCTGCATCCTCACTTACTTCATGTTTCTTTTCATTACACCAAATGATTATTTGTAAGTCATTTATATCAAATACATGTCTACTAATTGAAGATGGTTTCTTCAACTAACTGTGGTTAAACACACTATGTGAGTAAAATCTCAAGCTCTACATTAAAGTCACTCTATGATAGCAATGTCAAGCAAAAATGTTTCACTATTCATTGTGTCACATAAAAAATATGTGCAAAGTGCACATTCATTTTGTGTGTCAGCGAACGTCTTGATAAACTCCTGTAACGTGTAAAGAGCAGGCAACTTTGCGCTGCACCAAAGTTTAATATAGGCCTGACCTGGGTGCATGCATTTCTCATTCTACCCAAGAATGGGTCTGTTGCAATAAGCCGTTTTAAAAAAAATATTCACCCAAGTACAGATTAAGTGTGTTAGCACAAGAGTGTCAGAGAAGAGAAGAGTTTGGGGTCAGCAAAGAATATACCACGTGTTGGACTTGGCCCTTCTGGCAAGTTCACCCCTAGAACTTTTTGCAGTATCCTAGCCTTTTTCCTGTGTTGTACTAGTGGTTTTAGGCCTCTAGGCGCTTTCACACTGTGTCCCAGTGGAAAGCGCGTGCGCTCTGTGTGGTTGAGTGAGACTGACCTGCCCTCCCATAGGAATGCATGGGGGAATGTATGTGTCCCTGGTAGTTCCTGATGCCTGGGGAGTGCAGGTGCGAGTTTGGTATGTACAGACTCGTCTGATGAAATGCTGCGCGATGATGTGTGCGGCATCAATGTAGCTAGTGTAGAAGTGCCACTTCTAGACGCTGGCATAAATGTGCAGTGACTGCCTGGCGTGTGATTGGCTGGTGTGCCTGGCCCCAGGAGTCAGGATGGGTCTGCCCCACGAGGCCCATATCTGTTTTAGACGGACCCAGAGGGGCCCAGGCTGGCTCATTATTCTTCAAGAGTCCCCCGAGTGGGACTCCAACGTTTGGGGACACATTCCATTTCAGCGCCAGTGCGCTCCACAGTACTGGGGGACATTGTGTGTGTAGAGCCTAGGTGGCTCCAACGTTTTTGGATACTGCCTTCCCCAGCTGCGCAGCACTTAGTGCCAGCTGCAGCGATTAGGCCCTGTTCTTGTCCCCAGCTGCCCAGCAAGTAGTGGGCAGCTGCTACGTTTAGGTTCTGGTGCGACCTGGACCCTAATTTGAGTGAGGTGTTATTGCGATTCATGCTAATGTGATTGGGTGTTAGGAAACGTACTGTGTATAGCATGTTTTGCGCACCCTGTGTCTTATACCTCTAAATGTGGTCATTTCTGCCTAGGAGGTTGTTTTACCTGTTTAGGTTGATGTTAGGGAGATTGTACTTCCCTGTGCGATATACGCCCCTAGTGTAGGTATACTTAGGAGGTAAGGTCTAATGCGTTAGACTTATGAGAAATTGCATAATGTAGTTATGCCCCTGTGATGGATACAGGATAGGTTTTATACCTGATGCTAGTGTGATGACGCTGAGGTCATTATTGCGCCAGTAGATACTGGTTGTGTTCTACAGTGCTAATTTGTGTTATGTTCTACATGTACACTTGGTGATTTGTGCTAATTCTGACAGTGGCCCATGTGGCCCTGTCCCGTGTAAATAGTCCCTTGTAAAATTCTGCCCAGTGCCAGTTGGCACAGTGTAAATTGTGAGAATATTATCTAATGTGTTTTGGTATAATACAAAGGCTATTTTTATATAATACCTTGTGTGGAGTTTCTTTTGTGGTGGGCCTTGGGTGTTGTTGCTGGGTGCGCGCGCAAACGCTTTACACATTGCCTCCGAGATAAGCCTGACTGCTCGTGCCAAGCTACCAAGGGGGTGAGCAGGGGTTATCTTTGGCGTGTAACTCCCCAGCCCTGACTAGAGTGGTGGTTTCTGCCTGGCTTTGGCGCAAGCCCTAGCCAACCAGAAATCGCCATTTCTAACATTGGTGATCAGCAGTGGGATAGGACTTGCGTTTGCGCTGTACCGCAGCAGCAACTGGCTGCACTACAAAACTCTGCATTTTAGATAGTCACATGGTATAGTGATTATTGTTCTAAGTTTGTTTTTAAGTGTCATTTCTGTGGAAATGTGTTTCTGGATTCCCCAGTAAGGGTGGGATCCAGTGGTGGCAGCAGATGTGTGTCCAGTGCATGTATTCCCATTCCCAGTTCCCAGGGTAATGGTACCTGTGTCACGTGGTGGTCAGGTTGAGAAATCAGGGGCGGTAGAAACTGTCTTACCAGTCTTGGGAGGGGTGGGGACGAATGTGTAATGCGCTGGATGAATGTGAACGTCCCATTCCCAGTTCCCGGAGTAATAGTACCTGTGTCACGGGGTGGTCAGGTTGAGAAATCAGGGGCGGTAGAAACTGTCTTACTAGTCTGGGGGGTGTGTGTGTGTGTGGATGAATGGTGTGAGTTCTCTGAAATAAGGAGCTTGCTGAATACTTTGGTGTGAGTTCTCTGAAATAAGGAACTTGCTGGTTGATTGGGTGTGAGTTCTCTGGGATAGGGAGCTTGCATTGGGGAGTGATTCCAAAAGGAGTGGCTGAGGTGTCTTCCAGCCCAGCGTGGTGGAAGAGGTTCAGAGTAGCCCAGCTAGGTCTCGGTGTAGGGGTTTACGTCCTGTCTCTGCGGAGAAGGAGTGGGTGGGACTGCGTGCCTCCAGGTGCCCGAAACCCAGTATCGGGGCCTGGATGGTTTCTTTAGGGAACATCAGGTCGGGGGCCTAGGCTGTACCAATAGGTCATTTGAGGAGGATCTCCCAGTGTCTAGAGGACGTGGAGTGTCTGTAATCAGAGCTCCAGTAGTCCTGGTGTCTGGTGGTACCGCTCCAGTTGGGAGGGTGCGGAAGTCCAGAGGGAGGGGTGAGAGGGGGAGGGATTCCCCAGTGGGAACCAGTAGGTCAGGGACCAGCCGGGAGGGCTGAGTCGCCACTGAGTGACCGTGGTGTCGCCACTTCTGTCCTGGGGTTTCTGCACGCACTGTCAGATGGACAGGAGGTCGTGAGATCAGCGCCAGGCAGACTGTCACACGACCCATTAGTTATGTGTCACCCTCGTTAAGTCCTGGTTCTCCAGGCATCTGACCAAAGGGTACGTCCCTCGGTTGGGGAGCCAGTAGTCGGTGTTTCCGGATCTGGACGTAAGGGCAGCTGTAGTCCTGGGGGCAGGTGAGGCTCATCTTAAGTGAAGAGACCCTGCTCTACAGTGGAAGGGGGTGCAGAGGGAGGGAGTCCTCGCCTCTGACCCCTTGGATCCCACGTGGTAGACCAGTTGGTGGAGAGAGGTCCTGAACTGGTGGGAGAGCTGTGTTCTGGTGAGTGCTTCCCTGGGAGGGTGCGGAACCCCAGAAGTAGAGGTAGGGTGGGGCATTCTTGCCCGTGACCTCTGGTCAGCCTGAGGGAGCGGACCCTAGGTTGAAGGATCAGTGGTAGTTGGGAACTACACTGAGAGGGAGAGTGGAGAATGGCTTGTATGCCAGGGGTTACTACCCCCCACTCTGGGTTTGGCAAGGACCAGTGGTATCTGGGTGGCCCAGGGCCTGAACCTGGCCGTGGACAACTAGGTATTACCAGTGGGGTAGCCTAGTTGGGCCTGAGTTTTTTCGGTTGTTTTTTTTTCAGATGGAACCACGTTGATTGAGAATGGCGTAGAACCGGAGAGTGTCCCTGCAGTGCGTGCCTGCGTCCGTGTTCTATCGCCCCAAGCAGGGAAGACCATCACAGTGGTGATTGGTCTGCCCTGCATTTTGGCTGGAAGGGGGTTGTGTTGGACTTGGCCCTTCTGTCAAGTTCACCCCTAGAACTTTTTGCAGTATCCTAGCCTTTTTCCTGTGTTGTACTAGTGGTTTTAGGACTCTAGGCGCTTTCACACTGTGTCCCAGTGGAAAGCGCGTGCACTCTGTGTGGTTGAGTGAGACTGACCTGCCCTCCCATAGGAATGCATGGGAGAATGTATGTGTCCCTGGTAGTTCCTGATGCGTGGGGAGTGCAGGTGCGAGTTTGGCATGTACGGACTCGTGTGATGAAATGCTGCGTGATGATGTGTGCGGCATCAATGTAGCTAGTGTAGAAGTGCCACTTCTAGACGCTGGCATAATGTTATGTTATGTTATGTTATGTTAAACTTTTATTTCTATAGCGCACGGCTACTCCGTGGAGTGTCCCGGCGCTTTACAGAGGCAGCTCAGTAAAACAGAAAACATACAACAGACAAAAGAAAAAGACAGCGTGCAGTGACTGCCTGGCGTGTGATTGGCTGGTGTGCCTGGCCCCAGGAGTCAGGATGGGTCTGCCCCAGTGGTGGGTGGATAGAGCTGCCTGTTGATGAGTGGGAGGAGCATACCTGGGACCTGAATAGGGCTGGGCTTTCCCCACACAATGCTGGCTCCGCCCCCTGTGGTGCGACTGATGACCCTGGCCTGCCCTGTGAATAGGGAGAGGGACTGAGCAAAACAAAGTGCTCAGGAACCAGTCGTATCTGGTTCGCCCCTACCCTGCACCTTTGGAGAGAAACGATTCTCTGTATAAAAGAGGGGCTGTGACCCCATGAAAATGTTCTTGCGTTCTGACTTGAATCTACCAGGGGCATGCTGCTGCTGGGGCCCAGGTGAAGGCTTGCCTCCCTGGGCCCTGCCCAGCCCCTGGATGCCCTGGAAACTGGAGGACTTTTCTTTGCAGGAGCTTTTCTGCTCCATTTCTTTATGCCCAGGACTTCTTGGACCTATTGTGTTGCTTTTGCCAAGGCTTGGTGTCACCTTTGAGCCTGTGGGGCTGATCAGCGCCAAGCAGCAGCCCTTGCCGAGGGAATCCCCCTCGTAGGGATTCCTCCCACCTCGTGAGCCTGGCGGGTGCCCACCCCGCTTCTTTTGCATTCATTTTATGCAGGTGCCCACCCTGCGTCTTCGTTTTCATGTCATAATTAAGGCAGGTGCCCACCCCGCTGATTGAAGTCCATTACGGGTGCCTACCCTGCTTATTTAATTAGTTGTGTACTGCGGGTGCCCACCCCGCTCCTACTTGTATGTCGATAGAGGCTTTATCTAAAAACGGGTGCCCACCCCGCGTCCACAGTCATTGGTATCCGAGGGAGCCCACCCCTCATGGCTGCCAGAGGAGGAGAAGTCCGGAAGTCAGGCAGGCCCGCCGTGACATGGGCGGGGCCTGCATCCGAGCCGGAAGAGGCCGGCGTGAGAAAGAGACGCGGGGCTCTGATGCTCGAGGCAGCCCCGCGGTAGCACCAAAGCAGAGGAGTCCCGGGTCCCAGGAGGGGGCCTGGGTGAAGGGAGGAGTGTCGCAAGCAGGAGCCCACCCCGCAGTGAGAGGTCCGGTCCCGAGTCGGGGACTGGGCTAAGCCAGCCGATGAGCAGCGCGAGTAGAAGCCCCGGTCCCGGAAGAAGGGACCGGTTGAAGAGTCCGGCTGCAAGGAACAGCCCGGTGAGTGTGAAAGGGCTGGGGGGGGCTCCGCGGCGACTACTGTGGTACCAGTGATGTTTAGAGCGGCCCCGGATGGCAGCGGGCCGCTCCAACGACGGGGCATGATTCTCCTGAGAGCCTACGTCACTCCCCCGATTGTGGGCATATTGGTTTTAAACAGGTCCAGAGGGGCCCAGGCTGGTTCGTAAGTGCTCAGAGCCCCGTGTGGCTCCCACGAGGCCCATATCTGTTTTAGACGGGCCCAGAGGGGCCCAGGCTGGCTCATTATTCTTCAAGAGTCCCCCGAGTGGGACTCCAACGTTTGAGGACACATTCCATTTCAGCGCCAGAGCGCTCCACAGTACTGGAGGACATTGTGTGTGTAGAGCCTAGGTGGCTCCAACGTTTTTGGATACTGCCTTCCCCAGCTGCGCAGCACTTAGTGCCAGCTGCAGCGTTTAGGGCCTGTTCTTGTCCCCAGCTGCCCAGCAAGTAGTGGGCAGCTGCTACGTTTAGGTTCTGGTGCGACCTGGACCCTAATGTGATTGAGGTGTTATTGCGATTCATGCTAATGTGATTGGGTGTTAGGAAATGTACTGTGTATAGCATGTTTTGCGCACCCTGTGTCTTATACCTCTAAATGTGGTCATTTCTGCCTAGGAGGTTGTTTTACCTGTTTAGGTTGGTGTTAGGGAGATTGTACTTCCCTGTACGATATACGCCCCTAGTGTAGGTATACTTAGGAGGTAAGGTCTAATGCGTTAGACTTATGAGAAATTGCATAATGTAGTTATGCCCATGTGATGGATACAGGATAGGTTTTATACCTGATGCTAGTGTGATGACGCTGAGGTCATTAATGCGCCAGTAGATACTGGTTGTGTTCTACAGTGCTAATTTGTGTTATGTTCTACATGTACACTTGGTGATTTGTGCTAATTCTGACAGTGGCCCATGTGGCCCTGTCCCGTGTAAATATTACCTTGTAAAATTCTGTCCAGTGCCAGTTGGCACAGTGTAAATTGTGTGAATATTATCTAATGTGTTTTGGTATAATACAAAGGCTATTTTTATATAATACCTTGTGTGGAGTTTCTTTTGTGGTGGGCCTTGGGTGTTGTTGCTGGGTGCGCGCGCAAACGCTTTACACATTGCCTCCGAGATAAGCCTGACTGCTCGTGCCAAGCTACCAAGGGGGTGAGCAGGGGTTATCTTTGGTGTGTAACTCCCCAGCCCTGACTAGAGTGGTGGTTTCTGCCTGGCTTTGGCGCAAGCCCTAGCCAACCAGAAATCGCCATTTCTAACAATAAGTATGACTAGTTCTGCAAAATGAAATGAGTTTCCATGCTGCATGTATTAAAGCCCTGAGGGAAGGAGCAGTGGTCCGGTGCTGTGTGTAGTTGTAAAGTGTGCATTGGGCTGCCATATTAAGTGTGTGGAAGTATAATGTTTGCTTTTATCTGTATGGTGATCGTCATCCTAACTCATACTGCATTATTGTATGTGCTTATGCAAAGAGTTTTGCTTTGCACTTTGGCAGACATGTACGTGTCTGACTTTTGGTACTGTGCTGTGGCAGCTGCCACCGAGTAGTATGGGTGGGGTTGGGGCAGCGGGGAATAGAAAAATAAGTTAAAAGGTTACTTACCTTCATGCAGTCCGCCACCTAGCCTCCGTCCTCTTCTGTTCCTGCTTGAAGCAGGAAGCACACACAAGCTCCCCTAAGCCAATCACGTTGCTGCTGGCACCATGACAGCACCGTTTGGATTGGTTTGAGTGCTGTGGTTCAGTGCTCAAACAGGGAGTGGGAGCCTATGCATGTTCCCCACCCAGGCTGTACAATACAGTCTGTGTTTCTTCAGATATCCCTCGTCTATTGGATTTTGAACCCCTATTAGTAGCCGATGTCCTAACAGCAATGCAATCAGTTAAGTCAGGCTCCCCCTTGGACCCTTGCCCCCATTTCGTGTTCTCCAAGATTGCACCTACACTCTGCTCTTTAGTCACTCGAACCTTCAATAAGTCGCTTAAAACTGCCACATTCCCTAATGCCTGGAAACACGCAGCTGTTATTCCCCTTCTGAAGAAGGCAGGCTCCGATATCACTAATCCTGAGAATTACAGACCCATTTCTCAACTTCCATACCTCTCCAAAGTCCTGGAAAAATTGGTCAATGTCCAACTGACCAAATATCTGGAAACCAACTCCCTTTTGGACCCCACCCAGACAGGCTTTAGAGCCAATAATAGCACTGAGGCCACGTTGCTGGCAGTCTCGGACAGTATTAGGTCTCACACCGACCAAGGAGGATCGGTGGCACTAATACTGCTCGACCTGTCAGTGGCATTTGATACGGTCTCCCATCAATGCCTGTTGAATATACTTCAACATAAAGGAATACAGTTCAATGCCTTAAACTGGTTACACTCCTTCCTGAGTGCCCGCTCCCAGACTGTACACATGGGTCAATTTCAGTCTAACACCACCTCCATTGACTGCGGGGTCCCCCAGGGCGCATCGCTGAGCCCCACACTTTTCAATGTTTATATGTCCTCTCTGGCTGACATTGGAAGGAAATGGGGCATCGGCATGTGCTCGTATGCGGATGACACGCAGCTAGTAGTGGCCTTAAATGAAAAACCAGCAATCACCAAAACCAAACTACAAGGCTGTTTGGCTGAAATGGCTCAATGGATGCATGCCCACTGCCTGAAGCTGAATGCTGGAAAATCGGAGATCCTGCTATTTGGGGGAGCCAAACGAATCTGGGATGCCTCATGGTGGCCTTCAGCTCTGGGTCAGGCTCCCACCCCTAAACAACATACCAGAAATCTGGGAATTACTATGGATGATGAGTTATCCATGAAAGACCATGTACAATCTCTTTGTGGCAAAGGCTTCGCCATCTTGAAGCTCCTAGCGAGACTATTCCCATGGATACCACTGAACTGTAGACGCTCAGTTACCCAAGCCCTATTGGTCAGCCGTCTTGACTACGGGAATGCATTATTTGTGGGGATGAACGAACACCTCTTCTCTCGCCTACAAGTACTGCAAAATGCAGCCGCCAAATTGATCTGTGATAAAGGCAAATTAGACTCGGCATCGGAATGCCTGAGAACCCTTCACTGGCTCCCTGTGCGCCAGAGGGCTGCCTTCAAGCTGCTCTGTCACGCCCATAGAGCCCTGTATAGGACGGGTCCTACCATACTCCAGGATAGAATGGAATTCTATGTTCCTACCAGGAACCTACGTTCCACTAATTCAGCATTGGCAAGGACTAAACGCATATATAAAGTAAGAACGGGCGGCCGCTCTTTCTCTTACCTAGCGGCCAAGAGATGGAACGAGCTGCCCAACGATCTCAGACATACAACCAACTATCTGTTGTTTCGAAAAAAGCTTAAGACTTACCTGTTTCCTTTCCATCATTAAAAAACCCTTTCTAACCGTCCGCTGTTTTCATCTGGTCTTAGCGCCGTGATATCCCTTGGGATGAGTGTTGCGCTTTACAAATACCATAAATAAATAAATAAAGTAGACAGCATGCAAAGTGTGCATGATGGTTTGGCCCGCCCAAGAGTGCCGGGCAAACCGTCATGCGCACTTAGGTGCCTCAACCACTCCTCCCCTGCTGGTTGTGATGACAGCCAAGCCCCGTCCCGCCCCACAAAACCTGCCTGATAACGGAAAAATAAAATGATAATAACATAGTAATTATTATCATTTTATTTTTCCTTTGGGGTGCAGGATTGGTTGCACTTTCAGCATGGGGCGAAATAACGTGAAGCATCTCAGATTGAGTTCTAAAATGTTGCTCAAAAAAACGCATTAGGGAAGAGATGGTGTTGGGGCACATCACTTAGGGCCTGATTACGAGTTTGTTGGTATATTCCGATCCGTGTGTATACCTCTGTTTACGCATAGATCAGAATTACATGTTAGTAGGTATTTAACGGAAGAAAAGCATACCGTCTTTACCGTATCATGAGGAGTTCGGTGGGTTAAACACTAAAATCCACCTGTTATTCTCAACTAACTCGTAATAGGTGACATTTATTTCACCCGATAAATAACGTATCACATGGTACCAACATTTACCAGGTAGGATAAATTTAACCTAAACTTGTTATGAGGCCCTATATCTTCCCATGGCTAAAAAATCTTATTTATTTTAAATCTCATCTTTTGTAATGTCATTTGGTGCTTGTGTAAAACGTTCTGATGACTTTGGGTGAAGATAGCCCTATATAAAACGTCAAAAAAAAAGACATTCGTATTTAAGTGGCTTGTCCGGGTTAATCAAGGCCTCCGTAAGACACTTGTCCATGTGTCTGCGCATCGGTGAAGCAGATACTGCTTGTCGTTAGTACGTGAGTTGCACATATTTGGAGTAAATAAAGGTTACACATTTTCATCAAACATATTAAATGTTTTTTGCTTATAAATCATTACCTGATTTGGAAAGCCGGAAGCTAAGCCGAGATGAATTACGACCTGGAGCATGTCAAAGGCTCAGGCATGCAAAGCAGACATTGTTATAGACCAGCTTTGTGACAACGTGCAAATAACATTTCTCAGTGGTTTATTCTTTGCAGCCTTTTTTCTAAATTAAGGGTGAGCAAAATTGCAATCACACATCATGATGGGATTACAGCCTGCTCAGACAATATCTCACACAGTGCTTATCTCTCGCTGCAGCAAAAGTTCACGCAACTTTACTTACATTATTGTTGGAAATCACAACTTTGGAATCTGACAGGAAATCCATTCTATGCCCCCATCAATTAAACAACGCTCAATATAAAAAAAAATACAAAAATGTGTTCTTGTATATGCTGTTTTACTGCCTAAAGGGTTTTGTTAGGATGATACAGAAAAACGCGTGCCCTCAAGACCACTAACCAAGTCATGCCACCCTTGCTGCACTCTTCAATATTTGATTAGCCGTACCACAGTGCGCTGTAGCCTTTGGGCAGGTAGAGCTGCTGGTTTCTAAACTGCAGTCATGGCTCACATGGACGTCTAGGCTGTTCAGCTTTGCTCCCGACCTCCTCCAGACAGAGGCAAGAACAACAAACAGCCGGATGGGCTGCGACTCTCCACCTCTGTGGTGCGCTTGTCATCTCTGCCTGCTGTGCTTCTTGCAGGACCAGCGGCCTCCGCCAGACTGCGCAGCCGCAGTGGCTCGCCGTCGATACATTTCAAAGCCCTGTGTGAAGCGCGGCTTCCCCTCCAGCTGCAGGTGCTACGCAGCCTCGGCGCGGGCTACGCACGAAAGCCGTCCTGCTGATATCCTTGTAATTTCTCTCTTGTTCTTGGTTTGTTGGCAGCAAGTATCTCTCCGGCGCTGCCATCATCCAGCGAATAGAATGGCTTTCAGATAAAAGATTACAGGATAGTTTCAGAAAGTTTTGCTTTGACGAAATAACGGTGCTACCGAACGTCAACTTTTAACATGAAACTGCTTGTGTTCACAGGACGATGGGCCCGTTCCACAAAGCCATTAGCCTTAACTGTACCGTAATATGTGTTTATGGCCAAAGTGGCTTCCTTTATGCTTGTCAGGAATTCACAGAAGCATTCCTGACAGGTGAAAAATGCTTTTATTACTGCAGATTTTTAACATTATGAATACGTGCGGAGAAACCTGCTGTATTAAACCTCGTGCATGGGTAAGAAGTGGGAAGGATCAAGGTGTGGGAACGCCTAACAGGTCTCCAGGCTCCACACTTACCGATTACACCTCACTGTAGTTATGTTCCGAGAGTGACCTCGGCTGTTCACTCAGTGGCGTAACAAAACATGTGGGGGCTCCCCTGCAAGCAGCGGCGGTGCGTCCGTTGGGGCGTAGCCCCCCCGCCCGCAGCCGCCCGCAGCTCCCTCGGCGTCTGAATTTAAGTAAACTCTCAGTTTACTTAAATTCAGAGACGGCGAGGGAGAACAACTGACAATTATGTCAGTCAGCATGACGTCAGACCACCCGTGGGCTGTCCGGCGTCATGTTGACTGACATGCAGTCAGACCGTCACCAGGGGCATGGAGCAGCACAATGCACAAGTGCGCATGAGTGGGGACGGAGGGCGAATTTTTGCACCGTGCCCAGTCATGCGCACTTGTGTTTGCAGTTCTGGCGCATGCCCATTAGGAGAGCGAGGGTTGAGCAAAGGCTCAAACCTCGGTCTCCTAATGGGCAGGCAGGCGGAGTGTAAAACGTGCCACCAGCCAATCCTGGCGCTGCCAGCAGCGCCAGGATTGGCTGAGAGGGCTTTGCACGCCCACTTGCAAGCAGTCAGTGATGTTTGCGTGGCTGTTCCCGAGTGTAGGCGGCTAGGCGCCAGTGCGCCAACGGACCCGAGGCAGTGGACCTGCTCAGGTAGGATTTTTTAATTTTATTTCAAAACTCCCCCCCACCTCCGCGATACACCCCCCCCCGCGACACCCCACACCCCGCGAGCCGCAACTGTTCGGACCCTAGACCTCTTCGGCGGGGCCATGGAAACAGTAAACAAAATGGACTGATGCAAGAGCAACCTTACACGTGCCTGCGAGGGGTCTCACGCCATGCATGAGACCTCCATCCCATCCTGGCTTGTTATACCACTTCAGTTTGCATGCTGGAGTTTTTAGCCCATACCTTTGATGATAAACGTGAAAATACAAGTCCCAGAATGCAAGATTCCTGTGGCTAAAAGGGCATGGCTGTCATAAGATGTTGCACATTGTATAGGCCCACTTGGCGCACTGTGACAGTTTTGATGTTGCTTTGCTAGACTAAAGAACGGATACATCAATTTGCCTTGCTGTGTAACTTGTGTTAAATGTTGGTAACCCGTATCTCTCGTCTGCTTTGTGCAATCATTCGAGGTGCTGCAAATCCTCCTTGCCTCTGTAGATACCGCATCAGTACTATAGACATGCCCAGAGCTGTCTGCTTGCTATCACAGTCAGGTCATAGTATAGATTTATTTTACCGGTTTATTTTATCGGTAAGATTGCTAAGTGAGTTGTTGCATGTGTTCAGAGATGCATGTATAACCGGCAGATCACGCGTTACAAAAGTGTTAAAGTAGCTGTATGAGGTATTCACCCACTGCAAAACCTGTAAGGCAACTGAAACTTGTATTATTTTAAGGTTGGTTAAAGTGGTTATTTTTGACAAGTATCAATCCTTATTATAAAGTGCCAAAAACCAATTCAGTGTGCACTGGTACAATGAATGACTCAGTGAGTTGAACACTTGCCGATTGAACCTTCCGTACCTTATAGCTCACGAGTGCCAATCTGAGCCTTCAAACTTCCCCGGGGAAAAAAATTATTGAATACCATTAAATTAGACAAAAGGTGCACGCGTTATTACAGAAGAGGCGTATAGAGAAGTTATTGTGTTCTACATATATGGTTATTATTAAAATAATGACACACCTATAGAGACATTTCTAGAGCACTTGCATAAATCTTCATATAAGAACTTGATAAAGTAAAAAAAAACACTTTCAAATGTCATTTTATTTCTTCGCACTTTATGAAGTAACAAGCTGACAACGCTTCACTGAGTACAGAATGGGAAGGAGCACGTTGGGGTTCTCGCGGCCACACTTCCCTAATAGGTGATGCCGGCTTCGGGAAGAAGGCAGCTCCGCATTTCACCAAACATAGAAAACGCGCACACGCTGCATGAACTTCCTCAGACATCTGTTGCCATTGGCTGCTCTCATTGGAAGGCATCACCAGGGGCTTCCGCAGTGTAATTCAAGGCGACAGCCAGGAAGTGTCACCAAGAGGTCTGGGAAACACGCCGGTGCCTTGGCTGGTGGGAGCATGAGTCCAGGGAGGAGATATGAGAGATATGTAATTTGACTCACAGGCGCTTCTCTCAGGCGCAGGAAGGGAGGGAGGTGGAGCAAGGCAAAGAAGCAAAGCACATTTCAAAGGGGGTTGGGTGACGAGGTATTTTGTGCATCTGATTTTTGCCCACCCTTGTGTTGCGTAATTATTCCACACACTTCAGTTGACAATTGGCTGAGTTGCTATAGATGATGTTTTGAACGCCTTTACAATTGCTTTATTGACCTTCCTGCTTTCTCAAATTTGCTTGAAAATGCACCATTTGTCCACTCTTTTTTCTGCGTAGGTTGTTCCGGCTCGCTCGCTACGCTCGCTCGTTGCACTGCATTAGGACAATAATTTCACGCCTCACCACTTTCAAATGTCACCAGCCGCGCCTGCCTGCAAGATATGCTGAAGGGGTCCCTCAGGCTCACATCAGTAGAGGCTGAGGGGGGCCCCCTCCAGTATAGGTAAGCCTGGGGGCCCCCACACCTTGGGGGCTGCAGGGGCCTTTGTTCCGCCCCTGCGTTCACATTATTTGAGCCCTTGGCTGTGGCCGGCCTCCAGGTACATGCTGCATATTTTCCTTATGCGTGGCTCCGGCTCCAAACACCCCACTTCACTTGAGTTCTGACAGTGATCACGGCTAAGCAGTCCACTGGCTCTCTATTGAAGATTGCAAATGTAGTCCCTCAGGTCTTTGCTTGGGGCAGGATTCGGCCCCAAAATATAGCACTGGCTGCAAAATTGGCTCAGATTCTTTTCCCCCACAACTGTTTAAGCTTCTTCTCTTCCCATATCACAGGAATCCCCAGACTCTGTGGGGGTCATGGAGCTCTTCACCCCCTTGGAGAAGTGCTCGGCAACCTCAGAGGGGTCAACATTGTTCCTGCATCGTCCAGTAGGTCGTTCCCACTATCCTCTCTTACTGTAGTTGCAGGTGCTTTTGAATGATGAAATATTCTTTGCTACCTTCTACCCTCCCGGGCAGCAGATATCATTATCACTTTTACTTTTTCCACTGCAGCAGAATTCTTCAAACATGACATGAGAAGGATATGCAGCTCCTCTGGTTCTCTGGTAGACATGACATGTTCATATCTTTTCCTCTGCAGTGCTACCATCCCTTGTAACCTTGGATTCCTGGAAATGGGACTTTGTCTTGGCTGCTCCTTGTTGCTCTGATGCACAATTTCAACAACCCACTCCCATATCTGCTGCAGCACCACAATGATCTGCATAATTGGAAAAGAGTATCCACTGTGGTTCTGTGTTCCCCATTATTCTCCACAGTGACATCATCAATCAGTCTGGTTGCCTCCAACTCTTCAAATCATTTAGAATGTTCTTCTACTGGTAGTGTTGCATCACCTCAACGTCCCTCCATACTCATCCATCCTCTTTTGATGCCATCTTAATTTCGTCCAGGCTCATTGCTTTTGGGCAGGCTACCTGTGTGACAAGTTGAATAAAGTCTTTATGTCATCACCCACCAATGCTCCACTGACTTTCGAATTTCGAATCTGAGATAGGTAATCTGTTGGGTTGAAGGTCTTTGGTCTGCAAACCATTGCGAAGTTGTATGTTGGGAGGTGTCCACAAAATATAGGATTAGTGACTTGTGGTCTGTCGCCACTCAAAATTCTCACCCAAAGAGGTAAAGCTGGAAGTGATGACAACCCGACTTGATGGCCAGGGCCCCTGCTCAATTTACGTGTATTAGGCCTCGGTGTACGTCACAGCTCTGCTTGCATATGCCATTGGCATTTATGTTCCATGTTCTTTCTCCTGCATCAGAACAGACCCCAGCACCTCTGGACTAGCATCTACAATGAGTTCAGGTCTCTTTTCAGAGTTAAAGTATGACATGGTGGCATCTTGAGAGGGGCACGCTTAATCTCTTTAAACGCTGTCTCTGCCTAGGCATTCCAGTTTCACCAGGTATTCTCCATTGTTAGTCCCCTTGATGGCACAGAGATGATGGCCAGGTTAGGCACAAATTGGTTGCAATATGTGGCTATGCCTAAGAAACTCCTCACCTATGTGGCACTCTGACGGGTTGGGAGTATTCTGTATGGCCTCTGTCTTACGAGGGTCAAAACTGAGGCCATCTTTTGAAAATACGTATCCAAAGAAGTTGATTTGATTCACATAGAGCAGTTTTTCTTGTGTAGAGTGAGCCCATGCTCTGCTAGCCTTTTTAGTGTTGCCCTCAGGCAGCGGTGGTGGTCCAACAGTGTGGTTGAGTAGATCAGGATATTATTGCTGGTATTCAGTACTCTCTCAAGACCTGACATCTCTATGATGAAATTATAGAATATATTGACAGCTGATGTTATCCCGAAGTTGAGGCATCGGTATCTCCTCAGTCACAAGTGGGTGGAGAAAGTGGTAATATAACGGCTGTTGGGGTCCAGCATCAGCTGGTATTACCCCGCATTCAGGTTCAGCTTGGAGAACCAGTGTGCGCCATAAGGTCTGCAAATGATGTCCTTCATGGTCGGTGTTAGATACCTCTCCCTCTATATGAACTTGTTGGGGAGCCTAGTGTCAATGCAGAGCCAGGTGGCTGCTGGCTGTTTTGACTTCATAGTGACGACTATGGGTGACATCCAGTGGGTTAGTTGTGATATTTTTTCAATTACTCTCATTCCCTCTAGCCTCAGGAGCTCCTCTTCCACCAGCGGCTGTGGGTGGAATGGGGCCTGTGGTGTCTGATTGCCGTTGGATGTACTATCTTGTCGATGTGCAGCTTGATTGACATATCTTTGGAGCTTTCAAGCCTTTCAAATACCTATGGAAAATCCTTGAGTAGCTCCTCAATTTGACATTCATGCACCAATTGTACAAAAAAACTAGCCCCAGTTATAAAATAATGTTTAAATTAAATTATTTCGGTTTTTAAAATAAATGTAGATGATTGAGTATAGCGGTGAAAAATTATATTTACATTTAAATTCAAATATTTTCTAATTTTAAGAAATAATATTTTATTGAACAAATAAACGTGTAAACATTTAATACAAATGTGACATTATTTTATCTTGATTAAATATGACTTACTTGCATTTACTAAACAGTATTTAAATATTAAACTGTAAGTGATGGTGGGAATTTAAAATTAAAAAACATATTAGAAGTTTAATGAATATTTTATTATTTTTGAATTTTGTGTAATCAGCATTTGATTTGATAAGTTCTGTTTCTTAAACATTGTATTTTATTAGTTGTAGATTAATAATAATTAATTTAATTTACATTTTTATCTAACATTTAGTATTGTTCATATTTTTAAATAATTAATACATTTTATATTTTCGCTATACTTTACCATTGGGAGATAGCTGCCTTGTGCTCTAGATCTCCTCCTACAAGTGAAAAGCTACCAGTAGCAACTTTACATCTGCAAATTCAGTCTTATATTTCTCCATCCCCTGGTTTCAAGGGGTGGGAAGAATTAAGTCTACACTTCAGTGTAAATCTGCACAATTTAAAAAAAGCAAAGTAGTGTAGATTTATACCTGGGGTAAGACTCATTTTAAATATAAGTAAATCAATTTATGTGCATTTATCTTTGTAAAGATGTCCCCTGGGGTTGTTTTCTATGGGGCCTCATTCACAAAGATAAGTTTACATGTGTAGAATTATTTATTTGTAAATTTACTACTGCACCAAGGTGTAAATCTACGAGTTTTTGCTGTTCACCATTTCTGAGTGTAGATTTAAACCTCAACGTAGACTTACATGTCTCCTGTCCCTTGTGGAGCGTTCTACAACAGTAGTGATGAGTGTAAAGATATAATAGTAACTTTAACCCATAGAGGAAGATTTCCACCACTCTAAGAGTTCTCCCTTCGGGGAAGTAGGAAGACAAATATTACAGTTTATTATTCATTGAAAATGTTTAAAGTATTTATGTAAACTATCTCAAAATATTTATTATATCTTTGAACTATTAAAATGAAATGTTCCAGTACATTAACTCATAAACTAAATGTATTTTCAGTCATTAATTATTTAAAATATATTTAATTTATAAAAAAAAAGTAGTTTTAAAGTTTAGTTAAAAAAAAAACCTCCACCCACAGTAAGTTTTATTTGTATTTAGCATATATTAAGTTAGGTGCGGAATTAAATTAATTTGTTTATTTCATTTATTTTTTTAACTAAGCTTATTGTTACATTTTTAAATAAATAACAAATTATATATAATTTTTTTTGCTTAAAACACAATATTCACATATTTTAAAATTGAAATACTTTAATGTAGGTAAAATCCTTTCATATTGGAGGCTATAGCAAGTCCCTGTCTCCATCGGTTTTATGAGAGTTTGTTGTCATATCTTTGAGTAGCCATGTGTGATGCTTGACTTACTCCAAGGATTGGCTGGAGTACATTTACTATTGTAGTGACATCTTGACATCTGTAGTAATATTAGAAGCGTAATTTGTGAATAAATAACATTTTACTCTTTTTTTCGGGTGGCTGTTTGCAGTAGTCTGTCCCTCCAGAAACCCCTACTTACTCTTTCCTAATCTCCTCCAGTTACGTAGTAAGTAGCCCCCATTTTCCAACAACTTCCCCTCGTCCCCGCTTCCATTTAATACAAAAACGTAGCCTTACAAGTGTGGAACTCTCCATCACTCTGGTGGAGATCTCACAGAGATGATCGGTGAAGCGGGAGTCTCTGCTCGTTGGCTAGTGAATAGCATTTTGTAGTATGTGTGTAGTAGTACTGTAGCACTACTTTACGTACTAAAAAATGTAGTTTGTGAATACCCCTCTATATATACATGCATAGCTTATATAATCATAAATATGGGCATTTCCAGTTGGGGTTACCATTCACCCATTTATTACCTGTTCACAAATATTTGAATGAGCATTTGGCTTACTGATCAGCACATCTAACTAACACCTTAATGATGTAAAGGAACAGTGCAGAAAGCTTTGTAAAGTGCACCAGTGATCCCCTTTTTCACAGGATGTGTGTAGGAATGAAAAGCCATGGCATGAAAACATGTTTTCCAAGAAAAAAAGGAAAATGTATCACTTTCCTAACTTCTTTTGTTATTGTTAATAGGCATTTATATTGTACATAGTCTGCCATTAGTATCACAACCCAGTGGTTTTTAATATCCCAAGGAAGCGGGCATACTTTAGGAATGTTTGTGATTACAACACTTTTCCTTACAATAGTTTGTAACCTACATCCATGTTGAAAGGTTGTGCGATTCGGCAATACAGCTGTAAATACATGTAGATGTAAGCCACGCATAAAAGGTGTACGTACATCAGGCAAAACTCAATTCGCCATTGTTTTGTGAATTATGATCAGCTTTATACCTCTTATGTTGCCGTTTTAATGTTGACACTTAAAATGTATAATCACGCGAGACACAACACTGGGGCAGATTTACAAGCCCATTGCGCCACTTTTGCGTCACTTTTCCAAAGGTAAAAGTGACGCAAAAGTGGCGCAAGGGGCTTGTAAATCTGCCCCACCGTTTTTATCTTATGAATCAGAGTAGAATCATGTCTTGCCTTTCAGAGTGTCAGCTGACCGACCACACACAATCTCATGTAAATTATAAAGGTCTCATTGGCCTCGTCATCTGGGCTGCCCTACACTTGCCAATACTTCCAATGTTTCATCATTTTCCGTCATGTCCTGAAGAAGCCTGCTGAAATGAATTGCTGACACAGTTTTAGCCATGCCCTGCTCCGTGAGTAGGAATGTAAACAAATGCCCCGGTAGGGGTTTTTCCGGGTTCTGTTCTTCCACGCAGAGGACGAGATACCTGCATAAAATCAATCATCAGCCAGTTGACACAGGGTCCATTCCAAAATCAGCATGCTTACATTGGCACGGAAAGCAGCGGGGCCTGTGTATGTGGCGAGTGTTTCTTCCTGCACTCCGAGGCCAAACACATGTAGACAACAGCACAGTGTTTGACGTCCTCTGTGAAAACAACTCTGCCAAAATCACAGGAAGCCTGCTAATTGGGAACTCACACAATCGCACCTTCTCCCCCCTAGTACAGGAAACGGCACTCCCCTCTACACTTAGACATGAACAGCATCTGTTAATAATGCCCTTTGCCTGCGCATCTGTGCCAGTCACTGCCCTCCGTGCCCAACAGCAAGCTTGGCAGCGCACGCCAGCAGCTTCCTTCTCGCTAACGCAGTGTTGGCTGCTGCAGCAGTTGAAAGTAATTTAAAAAGCTGCGATAAATACTCGACTTAAAATAGATATGAGTTTCATTGACCTATGCAATTTTATTTTTAAACTATAACCACTGTGGGCTAAATTCCGTCGTTTTTTTCCTATTTGGAAATGCGACGCATTGGTGTTTTAGCAGTAACTTACTTACTCATGAATTTTCAGCAGCAAGTTTGGCCTGCTCACAAAGAATTGTGAATGTGACCCTATAACCAGGCAAGCCTTTTAATAACCATAAACATTGAACCAAATATGAACACAATGAATGCGCCACACGTTTTACAATGTATTTAGTGTTAAATGTCTCAGACTGCCCGAAATGGCCAGATTCACATAAGAGGAAACATTCTAATAGTGTACACGTCAGCCATGTTAGTTACTGCAATTTTTTGTTTTAATAACCTGTCTTACAGAGCAGGAGGAGACCAGTGATGTGTGTTTAGGTTTTGCCTACAGACAACTATAGCTATCTGTTCTTGAAATACCGCTTGTGGACCATACAAAAAACGTACAGTGGGTTATAGTCAGCCATTGTTTGCCATTTGTTGTCTTCACATTGCCACTGTCATTTACTGGTTTATTATTCAATGACTTTCCTTTTCTTCTTGTGCTTCTCACTCCCATGGAGAATAGCTTCTTTACCATCCTTTTGATTACATGACTTGTACCCTTCCACTGCTAACTTTGAGGGAACTACTTTTTAGGTCTCGCTGAGTCAGCGCGCATGCGCTGCACGGAGAGACTTTAGTAGGTGAGTTTTCAAAGTGCTGCTGGCTGGCGACAAGCTTGCGTTCACGCAGGCATGTACGCGCGAACCGCCAGCCTTCAGAGCCATCTGTCTTTCCTCTTGCTTGCTCCCTGCCTCCGCCCCTCCCCCCGCCTTCGCGCTTACAAGCGTTCGGGATTCTCCCAGCTTGCTATCTGCTTTCTGTCCCTAGCCCTCACTTTCCCGCGTTGGTCCTGTCCCCTCCTTCGTCTTCGGGAGCAGTAAGTTTACATGTAAAACTGTAAAATATGGATAGAGACCTCTCTTGAACAGGCGGGAGATCCCCACCCGACAACCTTCGGTGCACTCTGTGGTGAGCGACAGAGTGCCTGGTGGGTGATTCTGTCTGCGGAGTGACCGTATTTACAGCGAACTCCTCTCTGCTGCGAGTGCCTGCTTGCGGTGAGTAGCTGTCTAGGGCGGGTGAGTGACTGTCTTCAGCGAGTGATTGCCTCGGGAGAGAGACTGTGAGACTAAGTGGGTCACTGTGTTAGGTACGCAACTGTGTTCCTGGTGAATGGCTGTCTGGTTGCACACATGCTGGGTTAACCTATATGTATTTACAGTTTGAGTGTGTGTCTTAATTTTAAAATAGTATATGTATTGTTTTGCTTATCGAGTAGATTTTGTGAATGATGTGTGCATCGATGTGTGCATCTATATGTTTTTTATTAGCTGCCAATAAAGCTTTAGCCTGGAATGTGTATGAATATCTGCGATGTGACTGTTCTGACGTGTTCTGTTCCTTGCAGTGAGAGGATGGCTGCAGAGACGGTCTGCTTCAGAGCACGTTTCTACAGAAAGTGACTTAGTCTGCAATGAAGTCCAACATCATCAGCGAATGACAAATTATCACATAGGTATTGGTGGATATGTCGTCGCACAATCAAAAAATATAAGCAGATAAAGGGGTATTTGCATCAATTAAACATGGTCAAAGGGTCAAACGTATGACAGGTGCCAGATCGGGGTAAAATACCCCACTACCAAGAGTATCAGTCTCACAAGCCACCGAATGACTAGCAAGAAATGTACAAAAACGAAAACCCCGGCACTCCGATTGTCTAAATAAACAGTTTAAGATGTAACTCTCTCAGAGCAGAACATGAGATGATGTGAGGAAGTAACTCCTGACATAGAGAACATCCAGTTAAACCTATATCATTCAAAAACTAATTTATTCATGAATGAAATGATCGTAAGCATAAATCAAATCATTACATCAAAATATCCAAAATGTTCATAAAATTGATTAGTTCCTATGAAGTTCTTAGGAATCCAATTCTTGACAAATGGAGCATCAGAAAACAGCCAACGCCCGTTTTGTCACCACCATGACTTCCTCAAGGCTCTTTGATGGTGCTCCCACAAGGGGGGCTTCAGTATTTTCACTCCCCTATTGACTCAGATATTCTGGATAACTGTAGATTCCCTGGTTACAGTTCCAATATTCGAGCAAATTTCGGTATACTACACTCTTTTTGCGTTTTGTGTTTTATTTCACCCAGTCTTGAAACACGATGAAATAGAAATCGGATCCTATGTTCCCAGATTCTACGTAGTAGTCATTTAAAAGTATATAATAATACTCGTCGTTGTCATCAGAAAGCAATGTATCCACGAGTTTAAGGAACCATGATAAGGCCCTAAGGAAGAAATTCCATGTCATACAATAGTATCCTGCCGTCCGTTATGGCCAAACACCTGTTTGATTGGATTCCTAAGAACTTCATAGGAACTAATCAATTTTATGAACATTTTGGATATTTTGATGTAATGATTTGATTTATGCTTACGATCATTTCATTCATGAATAAATTAGTTTTTGAATGATATATGTTTTCCTGGATGTTCTCTATGTCAGGGGTTACTTTCTCACATCATCTCATGTTCTGATCATCAGCAAATGATTCTGTCTGCAGAGTAACAGTGTCTGTGGTAACAATATAGGTAGAGAGTGGTTTCTACGTCCCCTGCGAGAGTCAGTCATCAGTGGCTGGATCTGAGGTGAAGGAATGTCAGTGATTCCTTGCTGCCGTGATAAGGCTGCATGTGATCAACAGCTACAAATAGAATGAGAGACTGCCCCGGATGAAAGACCGCCGAGGGCGGTGTTGTGTAAGGTGAGTAGGTGTCTACAGCGAGTGACTGTGGTGAGTGGCTGTCTGTAGTGACCGACCAAGTGTGTCAGCAGTGAATTATTTTATATTTGTCTGTTGACTGTGTCTTGGGTCGGTGACTGCCCTCAAGTTGCGAATCTGCCTTATCAGTGATTGTAGCTCCGGTGAATACAGAGGATTCAATGTGTTCGAGTAATCGGCTAAACCAGCAGTTTGTAACTGTAGTGAGTGACTGCAAAGAATGGCCGTGGGCAAGGAATGACTTTGTGTCTTTTTAGGTCTCGCTAAGTCAGTGCGCATGCGCTGCTCGGAGAGACTTTAGTAGGTGAGTTTTCAAAGTGCTGCTGGCTGGCGACAAGCTTGTGTTCACGCGAGCGTGCAAGCGTGAACCGCCAGCCTTCAGCGCCATCTGTCTTTCCTCTTGCTTGCTCCCTGCTTCCACCCCTCCCCCCGCCTTCGTGCTTACAAGCGTTCGGGATTCTCCCAGTGGGTGCATCTCCGTCAGGCAATATCACGCCCACCTTAAATGTATCTTCCATTGCTGCCTCAACGTGCTTTCTCTTTCCACAAACTCAATGTTTGTATTCCTTTATTTTGAGATGCTTTTAGTATTAGTGTTTTGTGACTTAAGGAACATTAAGGAAATGTTACCGTGAAACTGGACAACGTTCACAGTGTTTATTTCTGATCGCAGCGGCTGCTTCATGACTGTTGCACCATTCAGGGAGTCCTTTCGTTGGCGCTTTCATGAGGACATGATGAGGAAGCTGGAAACTTTTGGCACATTCTCTTTAAAAGCACAGCATGATGGCAACTGCTTAGTCGATTAGACCTATGTTGCGCTTTAGATCTCAAAGCACTATGGTGGTCCGTCAGGCAATATCACGCCCACCTTAAATGTATCTTCCATCGCTGCCTCAACGTGCTTTCTCTTTCCACAAACTCGATGTTTGTGTTCCTTTATTTTGCGATGCTTTTAGTATTACTGTTTTGCAACTTAAGGAACATTAAGGAAATGTTAACCTTGAAACTGGACAACGGTCACAGTGTTTATTTCTGATCGCAGCGGCTGCTTCATGTCCGTTGCACCATTCAGGGAGTCCTTTCGTTGGCGCTTTCATGAGGACATGATGAGGAAGCTGGAAACTTTTGGCACATTCTCTTTAAAAGCACAGCATGTTGGCGACTGCTTAGTCGATTAGACATATGTTGTGCTTTGGATCTCAAAGCGCTATGGTGGGTGCAGCAGTTATAACTCATGAAATATGGGGTGCAACCCACAAGGAGGGGGCAGGTTTGAGTGCACATTGGTAGCAATCAAACTCTTAAGATGATGGGCTGTGTGTATCCATTATCAGCACTCAATCTTCGCTAAGTGATCTTGTTTTGTTTTTGTTGTTGTGTCAATGCTTTGCTGCGCCCGTTTGACTTACAACGTGCTTTCTTTTTCTCTAAACTCGATGTTTGTGTTCCTTTATTTTGAGATGCTTTTAGTATTACTGTCACACACACAACCACAACCACACACACAACCACAACCACACACACAACCACACACACACAACCACACACACAACCACACATACAACCACACACAACCACACCCAACCACACACACACAACCACACACAACTGCACAACCACACACACAACCACACACACAACCACACATACAACCACACACACACACACAACCACGCACACACCCACACACACAACCACACACAACCAACCACACACACACAACCACAACCACACACACAACCACACACACACACACACAAACACACACACACACACACACACACACACAACCACACAACCACAAACACAACACACACACAACCACGCACACAACCAAACACACACAACCACATACACACACAACCACACACACAACCACAAGCACACACAGCCACAACCACACACACAACACACACAACCACACACACAACCACACACACAACCCCACACAAAACCACACACACAACCACACACACAACCACACACACAACCACACACACAACCACACATACAACCACACACACACAACCACACATACAACCACACACACACAACCACACATACAACCACACACACACAACCACACATACAACCACACACATACAACCACACACAACCACACACACACACAACCACACACACACAACCACACACACTCACACACAGAACAACACAACCACACACACAACCACACACACAACCACCCACACAACCACCCACACAACCACACACACAACCACACACAACCACACACACACACACACAATCACACACACAACCAAAACCTCACACACAACCACACACACAGAACCAACCACACACACACAACCACAACCACACGCACAACCACACCCACAACCATACACACAACCACACACAACCACACCCACAACCACACACAACCACACACACACACACACACACACACACACAACCACACACACAACCACAACCAAACACACAACCACACACACAAAGGGAGGAGACAACTGCAGCAGGACCTTCGGCTCGATCAGGACAGCAGAACCACCAGAAAAGGAACCCCTCAGCACGGCCTGGGCAGCAAGAAGTTGTCACTGGAGACATCGTGATCCTATGAACAATAGTGTCATCAATGATCTAATCCAAACTGTAATCTGTGACAAATAACATCCCTATATATTGCAATACCACAAAAACTGCAACAAGCATTGGCATAGCCAATAGGTCTCGCCTTTGGGACCTTATAAGTGTTTTGCCATGCAACAGTTGTTGTTGCACCAAGGATATTGTGCTGCATAACTAAATACTTATAAGGTCCCAAAAGCGAGACCTATTGGCTATGCCAATGCTTGTTTTCTTAAGCCCTCCAGCGGAGTGCATGCGTTTTCCTGCGCCCTCGCTTGTGTTCTTTCCCACCCCACCTCATACTTTGCCTCCCCGTTTGCTCTCACCCCTGTGTGCTGCTTTCCCCACACCACGCACTCTGTGCTGCTGCCTCCTCCTGCACACGTCCATTACTTCCCCCAACCTGAACATTGCTTCTCCTGTCTTTTTTGAAATTATTTTATTTATGCCCCTCTCCCTCACCCAAAGCTTGTTTGTCGCTCCTACAACCCACTCCCTGTTGCTTCCCCTACATGCTCTCCAACCCATCCCTTCGTTGCTTCCCCCAAGTTTGCAGTCCTTAAAAAAAATTCCAACTTTTTGGGAAGTCCCCGCTGCTGTAATTTTTAAAACTCTTTGTTAAAAAAAACCAAGGAAAGCGTAATTCATTAAGTATACCGTGCTAGCATCAAGTCCCGAATATACCTCCCGGACACCCACTTCAACAACAAGCTTTTATCCTGCGACTGTCCATGACTCTGTAAACTGAGGAGCCAAGTAGACAGAACAATAATGTCTCTAATCAACTCTACAGAGTGCAATTTCAACATATCATATCGGCATAGTAAGTGCTTCAGGGAGCAGAGAAAATAGGGAGGACCAAGCCCAATGCTTAATTTGAGCCAGTGCTTTCAGGTACTCCGCATCACCACTTAATTGGTTACCGGGGCTCTGCACCGTCCCTTAATTATCAACACTGCACTTATGGCAGTCTGTCACGGGGTGGCACTTCTCATCTATTTTAGAGGTAAGCAGAATGGGTGTTTAAGAATACAATACACATTAAAAATTAACAATACCTGCCTCCCCAGCCATTCCTTTAGCTTTGGGGACCTGGAATAGTCTGAACTGTTGCACTTGCAGGCGAGAGAGATGATTAACAGTTGTTTTGGCAGCAATGACAGGGGCGAAGGAATGTTCAAGCAGCAGTGGAATCCTAGTCAGGGCCCTGGCACTTATTATTTTACAAATTAAGCACTGATCAAGCCATGACAGGCCTGGCTCGGTAGTAACATGAAAAGCATCACACCAGCCCTCGGTTGGGGATGTTATCGTACCGGTCCAAAGAGGGTGCATGCAATAGCAAAGGGGTCTGCAATGGATCCCAAATGTCCCGTGGCTTAGAGGCAGGAGACAGCAGTTCAGCATAAGTGGCCAACTGATTATTGCAATAGATTAAATCCTTCACCCATTCCATAAACTTCGATGCTGCTGCCATTTGAAGTCAGATCATTCCTTTTAAAAAAAAATAAAGCGCAAGTAAAAATTTTTTTTTCAATTAACTTCTCCTAGTGTATTTTGCCATCTTGAAGCCAAAAAAAGGTAATACAATTACACCTATGTGCATGCACGGTGATGCATGTACGTGCATTCAGAATGAGTGGGGGTGCCAACAATGTCATCACCTGTACGCACCCATGTCAGAATTTGCATCATTGCATTTTTTAAGCCGATGTTGCACAGCATCGGTCATAAGCACTGTCAAAACTGCTATGTTAGGAAAGCGAGACCTACTAGCTTTACCAATGGTTGTTTTGGGAGTCAGAGTTGTGGGTGGGTATATTGAGGGCCAACATTGCCTGTGTGCTTGTCCACTGCTGCTGTGAGTGAGAGCTGGGCATTTTGTTCTGGTTTTAAAGTAACCATAACTGTGGGAATCTCACCAGGCCTCTGATATGAACAGTGAAGAGTCTGAAATATTCTCATTTGAAGTTTTAAGTGACTGGTAAAGAGGAACCTACATACATAACTATCTTTAACCTGTTTCAGATTAATGGGCTTTGAGTAATTTCTGGTAGTGGGGGTAAGGACGTATCTATTTGGGTTGCAAAAAGACTTTTAAGGCTTTTGTTAAGAAAATAAGGATGGTGAGAATACTGGTGTGGATAGGCGGGTTTCTTTAGATATGCAATGGCTATATTTTGTATGGATGTTGGCTTCTTGAATCTCAGGTGACAGGTAAGTCTATGATTTACTTGGGATACGTAGTTGGCAAATTATTACAGAAGTGGGATAGGCTGTGTATGCTGGGCACAGCATTTTGTATCCTGTGGAGGTGACTGAGTTAGTATTTCAGGGGCCTACTCACACCAGATTGGCATGCTCAAGTGAAGTAAGTTTGCCACCCACTGAATCATGACGGTCCCCACAGATGTTTACAAGGAACCCGGGCTTGTTTCATGTAGGCGAAAAATCCTCTCATTAATGCAGTGGGCTAGGTGTTTAAATGAAGCTCTTCTTATCCATGCTCCAGATTTTAATGGTGGTTTAGTTGACTGTTGACTGTAAGATCGTGAATTGGACATGTGATTTGAGTGGGCCTGTATGAACTTTTAAAAAGTGGTTTGTGGGTTTTCACAAACTTATCGGGTTCAAGAAATTTTCATTTTGTAGGAATCTTTGAGAATCTTCTACCTATATCATGAATGTGATAGAATGGACGTTTCGTATTTGCATTTTACTCATTTGCGAGGGTGCATCATAATTATGTGTAGAGCTCGCCCTCATTTAATCCTGTCTTGTGTAAATGTAAGTGTTAGAACTATGAACCCAGTTAATGTATCTACGTGACCTATTTTTGTTTATCACAAGTAATATGAAGAGTTAACATAGGAAATACATGTAACTATCACAAAACACAAAGGTAAGCAACTTTCTTCTGATCGATACTTCTACCTCCAGAGACATCAATTTATAAATAGATTCCCAAGTTGTATCCTCCAAAGGTTTGAAAGATGATCACAAAAGGAAATCCTGGTGAACTGAGCATGTGAAACTGCCATCTCTTCTCACCCCTAAATCCAATCCATAATGCTTAGCCAAGGTGTGACGGGAAGCTTATGTTACTCCACTGCAAATCACAACCACAGGAACAACTCTGGTCAAAGCTGATGTGGAAGATTTTGCCGAGGTGGAATGGGCCTGGGTTTCCTCTGGCAGTTCCTTTTTTCCAAGGAGGTAGCAAATTTTGATGCACAAATTAATCCAACAGCAAAGTTATTCTTCTGGGTTACCTTGCCTTTCTAGTAGCCTGTGCACTCAATGAAGAGCTAGTCATCAGACCTGATCTCTCTGTTACGGTCTATGTAAAAACTGGACATTCACCTGGGATCCAGCCAATGCAACTAATCCTCTTTGGTTAGATGGGCCATAATGTAAAAGTTTGAATATGTCATGGATTGCCCTCACGGAAAGGGGTCAGCACACTAGAAAGGAAAGGAATTTGTTAAGGAAGGAGCATGTGAACTGACAATGCTTACAACTCACCAATAAATTGCTGAGGTAACTGCAACTAGAAAAACAGTCAACAAATGTAACTGACAACTGTGAAGTGGCTGCAAGGGAGCATCATCAAGAAGGTCAAAGCCAAATTTAGGTCCATCTGGGCATGATAAAGCGAGTGGGAGGGAACCTGTATGTCAGGTGATATAAAGAGGGATGGCTGAGTCGGGAAGCAGAAAAATGCTGACGAAGCTGCTATGTATATGCAGATCTAATGGGCCACAAGAGGATCTATTTCTTCCAGTCACAAAATCCTCTCGGAGCTTGCTCCACTCTTAAGAGAATCTTCCGCGACGCAACCATGTATCCTCGATGCCGGCTCTGGGAGATTTTGTGACTGGAAGAAATAGAAACCAGTGAAATCCGTTTGGAATTTTAAGACGCTACCACACCAGAAACCCATTGCGGTTTGGAGTTATCAGCGCATAGAACAATTAGTCTCACACAAGACATAGCCTTGAGAAAGTCGCGGGACGACCTCCCGGTTGGGATGAAACACGTGTTGGCTTTAGAGAATTATCAGGGAAGACTTGCACATATTAAAGTGACCAACAAAGAAGGAAAAAAAAAAAAAAAAAAACTATCACAAAACACTAACATGGAGATGTCGTGTTGTGAAGTTTGACATTTTTCATGTGTTAGGTGTGTTTAATAATAATACTTTCTTATGTTAACCAAAGTTGTAAGCCTGAAATGCAACCCCTAACAACTCTTGCTTTAGGATTAATGTTCTGAATTTCATGTGCACTGTGGAAGCTGTTCTTTCTCATGTTTTGCATTGCAGGTGGAGAAGCATTCTGTAGGCAAACTGATGTCTTTGTTGTAGCAGCTAAACAAGGAGAGAAGAAGTTACAATTACATGGCTTGGAGGCGATAAGGGAAAAAGGTGGTTTCATGCGGGAGAAGGCACCAGAACCAAGGGACGAATTGTTACAATGGAATGTACATGGAGAACACAGTGGAAAAGAACGCTCATGACTGTACTCATTGTGGAGTATGTGCGATGAGTGCAACATGGGAATTTTACCTGTGGATAACTGGTTGTTGGAATGGGGGATAGTGCCCACATCTTCCTTGCCTTTAGAGAAGGAGCATCTCAGAACAAGCTCTTCCTTTTGTGATAGTGGCTTTATGCTGCTTTACCCATCTCAACGGTGGGGAGAATTCTTATGAAGACTCCATGACTGACACCTTTCCTCCTGATTCAAAATGCTTACTCATTATCATGGGGATGTCACCACAGAGCTAGAGTAGGGATAGATGTAAATGATCTTCATTCATCAGCCCTCGATGCATGGATATTTGGACTCTTGCTTCTTGATTGTTTGTATCCACCTTTTCAAGCTAATAGTCATGTTCATGTTGCACTGTCTGAATTGGGTGCATTGGTTTGGCTTTATGCTGTTTCCTTTGTATTTTTATACCCTCATGTTGAGGTGTGCTTATGTTCAGTTATTTTTAGCTTTGTAATAAACTTAACTACCTTCCTCTATTGTCCTTTGGTTATTAGGTATCAGGAACTGGTGATCCTAAATTGAATGTGCATTAATGATTTTCTCCCCTTAACACTTTCATGCTGCTTAAAAGGGGAAACAGCCTTTTCGTTGCAACGCAAAAGGGGTGCAGCAGTGGGTAGAAGGTTTTGGATTTAACTCCAACACCTTCCCTACTGTTGCACACACTGGAGTTGGAATAGAAAATTAATCTATTCCAACTTCCAGTGCTCCCCCGACAGAAAGTCGGAGTAAAGTTTGGCGTTGCAACGACATGCGATGTAATCGCATGCGTTGTAACGTCACATATTCGCTTAAAAGACCCATAAGAGTGTGTCTCTAGAAAAGTTTCAGAACGACTAAACTGCCCTTTCAGTTGGTAGCACAGTAGGATGGTTTGCACATGAAGTAAGGAGAATTCTAGAATTGGTTTAGCATAAGTGGAGTCTAGAACCCCAAAAGCCCTGAACCAGAGCCCAATGGTCGAGAATGGAAGGCAATGGAATCTGATGGAGACCGACGGAGTTTGACGGTGCGGCGAGATCATCGATGGAGTGAGTATTAACAGGATGCATGTAGAACGTCAGATTGCGGGAATGGTTTGATTATTTGTTGTCTTGTGGAGTTAGAGTGTGAGCCGGGTGAATGTGGTTTCGGGTCTGAGGATTGAGATTTGAGCTGCGGGTCCCGAAGTGGCCTAAAATCCTGGGACATTGAAAGGTGTAGAAGACACCTCAATTGAGACCGGAGAATTGAAGAGTTGTCGTGAGACTTTATCGGCAGTTCCACCTAAGACAGGGAACTTCATGTGAATGGGACGTATGGGAATCGTCTAGTGGACCTTGTGTACAGGGGTTAACCATACTGATTTAGGGGATCCATGCAGGTCAAGGGTTACCATGTGCAAATGTTCTTGAGTGGTTGAATTCTATTGATCTTTTAGAATGGCAGACAATTATGGACTTAAGATAATTGTGTGAGTGAATGCATACAGAGAAATTGTAAAGGAGGGTGAGATGCTGCGAGGAGTGAGAGTGATGTCAGATCATGCCACGCTATGATAGGTCAGTTTGTGTAACGCCACGCTGGGATTGGTTGGTGATCATTGGGAATACTTCAGGGATGACAGATCATTTCGCCATATTAATTGAAAACATATTGCATTTTGTTAGGGAAAGTTCCAAAAAGTGCCAATAATCATGCACTGCTCTCTTCAAAGGTGATTAAGGGGTTGTTCCTTGAATGGGTGAAGAGGTGCCACCCGAGGGTGCTCTCGTTCATTATATGGCAACAAAGGTTGTGCTCCATTCTAAAATTTAGCTAGAAAAGTGACACAAAATCACTGAAAAGGAGGAGGAATTGTCATTTCCACATTTTGGCACATTCAGACTGGAGGTATTGAACCAACTTAGAGGGACAATGTTTGCGTTGTGACCTTTGCCCAGACCCACACAGTTTGAGGCATTAGATGGGTGGATGCATGCAGCTCATGCTAGGCAGAGAGAGAAATATCAAGGGAGGATAAAAAAAACATGAAGGGATAGCAGGATGCACAGTAGGATGCTAAGCTCAAGAGGTGGAGGTGATACCATTGAGGGAGAGAGGTTATACCCAGTAATGGTGGGGGATGGAGAATTACAGTGTTAGAATAAAAATGTCTTAGCTGTGACTACCTGTATATTGTTCTGCGTAAGTCAGCATTCGCTGCACCATTTTATGTTTGGCCACCCTTTTGAGCCATGATCGGAACTAATCTCTCTCTCTGCGAGAAGCAGCTTTGGTAGTTTTTGTTTCTCCAAGGTTGGGCCCTGCTGTACAAATGAATACACTGTTCTTATTAGCGCATACCTTTCCCACTAGATAGAGGCCTGCTCCCACTAGTCCAGCAGTGGGCACAGGCAGAACGACCTTGGCATAAAGATCGTGTGCGCCCGGTCTCAGGATTGAAACTTATCCTTTTGTACTCCTTTGTGTAGCGGCACCAGCCAGAAAATTCCATTCTGGGCGTGCGTTCATTGGCTTTGAATTGTACATAATGTATCTCTAGGTTTGCTGATGTCAGTCCCTCTGCAGCAATCCACAGGGACTGGGCAGACTGGGCTTCGCTCAAGTGTATCTGAATAAATATACTTGGTTTGTATTCTCTACTGTCTGACTGACTCTTCATTTGTATGGAAGGCTGAAAGGTGGTCGCGAATGACCCGTGTGGCCCTACTCGGGTCACTTCCTTCAACAGGACAAGGACAAGGGGAGAAGAGCAAATGGGAGTGACAGTAGTGATACTGAAGACAGCTTATTGGAGTGGTTGCTAGCCGAGCATCCATCACCTTACATTTTACGATTGGGAGATGTGGGATGAAGTCCGATGGCACCGATAATGAGGGAGTTGTATCTGCCTCGGTGGCTCCTGATCCAGTGGTCATGGGAATGATATCAGCAGCAACAAGGGGGAGAGGAGTGTCCATCTTGGGAGGTACGGAACCGAATGGTGACAACACTACTTCACGGTTGCTAGAAGCTCTTACAGTACTGGTTACTATTGGACCTGTTGTTCCTGTTCATGATTCAGGCCCATCTGGAAGCTTTAGCCAGAGACAATCCATGCACGTGGAAGAGACCCCTTTGGGAAGAGCAGAGAGCACCAATGGACGTTTCCGTCCTTCAGTCCATACCCTCCAGCGGCTACTGCTGATCCTTCGAGAGTACGGATTGCTTCCTGCACTATAAGATCTGTATCTATGGTATGCACCAGTTCAGATCTATGAATGTGGGAAACTCATTGAAGGGACCTAGTGGTATGCCTCATGAAGCACGTACCAGTCAGAGAACCTCTGACAACCAGAATGCCTTATATGTCGCAGACTTGGAGTCATGGTTGAGGGACTATAATAACAGCACAGAGAGACAAAATAGTAAGCCCAGTCAGGATGTGGTGAAATCGAAAGCGGTATTAGATGAGATCTTCAGTGGGAGCCTAGCTCTAGACAGAATAGAGATCTATGAGCCAGATGATTTGTTGTTTATGGCTAAGGATTGAAGATACACATACGGGAACTGGTAATAGGAATAAGGGCTTGTAGGATGCTGGATAAGTGGGAAGAGAGGTGCTCGAGGAAGAAAAGCGCAAGAAAGTTGACAGGAGAGATGCCTCCTCCAGGAGGGGGAGCACAGGGAATAGATGCATACCCACTGCAGGAGGTGCCTAGTGGAGGGTATCTGCATGTCCCTTGGAGCCGGGGTGATCTTGATGCATTCACAAACGATTTCCCAAGATTAAGAGAGAAGCCTGCTGAGTGGTATAAGCAAGTTGATCAATTTGTTAAGATCTCTAAAGCGTTGTGGATTGATTTAAACACCTTGGGGCAGATTTACAAGCCCCTTGCGCCACTTTTGCGTCACTTTTTCCATGTTAAAAGTGACGTAAAAGTGGCGCAGGGGGCTTGTAAATCTGCCCCCTTGTTTGAAATTGTGGTCCCTAATGATCTATGGTCTGTATATAAGATAGCTGTTAAGTAGCCTAGTGCTGAGCCAGAAAGGGACTCAGTAACTTATTGTCCTTCGCCGTTGGTCATGAAAAAGTATAATCAGGTGATCACATGGTTGCAGTGCACAATAGCTTCATAGGACATCAATTGGGTCAAGATAGATCAAACGACCTATGAACCTAAGGAGTCAGTAAACTCCTATTCTGAGAGGCTGTTACAAGCCTTCAAGCATTACATTTGGTTAGATACCCTTGACCCCAAGGACATTGGGCCATTTGTGTCCAAATTTGCGACTGGACTGAGGCCGGAAATCAGCCTCATGATCCATCAGCATCTGACCTGCTTGCAAAAGAAATCCATGGACGAAATCCTACAGTATTACAGGTACTAGAGTGATGAGGTGGACTCCAAACATAGGAGGATAAAGGAGAAGTTGATGTTAGTCTAAATGTGTAATGCTCAGAAAGGAGAAAAGGTGCAGGGAATGATGGGAGCTGTAACTCAGAGTCAGGGGAGCACCCCAGGAAGTGTACAAGTACAACAAGTTGGAGGGTCAACAGGTCAGGGAAGAGGGAGAGGTATTCCTACAGATCCGCAGACAGGGATAGATGACGCAATCCTGATGAGGTCCACTGCATGTCATTTTTGTCACAAGATCGGGCATTGGAAACACGAGTGTCGCCTCAATCCTGTGAACCAAGAGCCGGGAGGCAAACTCATACAGATGGCAGATGGGGTAAACCAGTTACAGACAGTGACCAGGCCAAGAGCATTTAATACAGGATGGAATCAGAACCAATTAGTGCAAGTGCCTCAGTCTCCAAGGATTCCACAGGGCAATCTGACATACCATCAAATGCCTTTGATGGACTCTCTAGATCGATTTGGTCTGGACCAGTCCTTATCATAGTGCCTGAGGGGGAGGAAGACTGTACAGTTGGTGCAGTCTTAGAGGTAGACCAGAATGGACCATACGTAGAAGCAGACGTGGATGGCTATCCCACTACATTCTTGATTGATATTGGTGCTACCCATTCTACTGTGAGATCTGAAGTAGCTCCAAACCTTTCCCTCTTGGGACAATCGATCCAAGTTGTAGGAATTGCTAATAAAAAGATGACGAACCCTTTGACAGAAAAGGGGCTGGTGAAAATCAGAACCTTCCAGGATCACAATCAGTTTTTGGTGTGGGATTCCAGCCCAGTGTGTTTGTCAGGGGGTGATCTGTTGTGCAAATTGAATTGTACCATCTACTGCACACCAATTGCAATTTAATTGAAAAACAATGATGAAGACATTGCTTTCAAATTGGCAAACCAGAACCTTTGCACTTTCTTGTTTCCCTTACTGACAGTTGAAGACATGCCGCTGGATCTCAGAGACACCATCTCACCAGTGGTCTAGGACTTTACAGGAGAGAAGATTGATCTGATTCAAGGAGACGAGCCAGTTCATACACAGGTCAAGTCGGATATAGAATTTCCAAGAATGCCCCAGTACACTCTGACCCCAGAAACGGTGGCAGGGATTACACCTGTTCTTGAGTCCATGATCGCACAGGACATCCTAAAGGAGATCATGGGGGGACTGTAAAACTCGCCTATTATGGGTTTGCAGAAAATATTGCATTGTCCAAGATCTCAGGAAAATTAATAGCATAATGATACCATGTTGTACCGTGGTACCGAATCCATCTGTGATCCTATTTCAGATTTCTTGTGAAGCTGAATGGTTTACTGTGATTAACCTCTGTCAGACGTTTATCTCTGTTCCATTGTATGAGGAGAGCCAATTTTTATTTGTTTTCCGTCTGGAAACTTTGTCTTAACGTGGTGTCTTACCCCTCAAGGGTATACTGATAGTCCATCCAATTTTAAGAAGATCTTGAAAAAGAACCTTGAAAATCAGAAGTTGCCTTGAAAATCAGTACCGGTCCAGTACATCGATGACCTTCTTATCACGTTCAAGATGCATGACGATTGCAGGGATGATACCATTGCCTTACTGAACCACCTAGCTGAGAAGGGGCAAAAGGTGTCTCTGAGCAAGCTTCAGTACTATTTAAAGGAAGTACAGTATTTGGGCCATCAGATTGAAAAGGGCAAGAGGAAGGAGTCACAGGAATGAGTGGAGGTGATCATGAAGATGAATCCGCCTAGTACACAGAAAGAGGTCAGAATGTTTTTGGGAATAGTTGGCTACTGTCGACAATGGATTCCCAACTTTTCCCTGATGATGAAACCTTTGCAGATGCTGGCTCACAAGGATATGTGTGATCTGATGCATTCAGACAACAATTGCCTACCTGCCTTCCTGGAGTTGTGACAGTGCCTGAGTTGTGCTCCGGCTTTAGGAATGCCAGATTACAACAGAGCGTTTTTGCTGTTCTGTCATGAAAGGGAAGGCTATGCTCTATCTATACTCATACAGACACATGGAGGTGCCCATAGACCAGTTTCCTATTTCTCAGCTACTCTAGATTCTGTAGCTTCAGCGTTGCCCAGATGTCTCAAAATCCGTTGCTGCAACAGGCATCCGTATTGAACAATGTGAGAGAATCGTGATGGGTAATCTTCTTTCAGTGTATGTCCCACACTTGGTTGAGCTTCTGATAACAAGAACCAAGACACATCATTTGACAAATAACAGATTGACAAGGTATGGGCAGGTGCTTCTTGCCTCTGAGAATGTAACCCTGAAGCGGTGTTTTGTGTTAAATCCTTCTACCTTGCTACCTATTCCAAGTGCTGATGGGGAAGAATGTGAAGACCATGACTGTTTGGATGTCACTGAACTATGTATGAAAGCAAGGCCTGACATTGTCGATGAGCCATTGTCTGATCTAAATAAAGTCCTTTTTGTTTATTGTTCATGATTAAGAGACAAAAAAGGGAATCTGAGAGCAGCGTTTCTTGAGTGGTGGAAGGCGCTTGGTTACAGGAAGTATATTCAACACAAGTGGCTGAAATCATTGCCTTGACATGAGCATGTCAAGTCTCTGAACAAATCCGAGACACCATTTATACCGATAGCCAGTATGGGTTCAGTGTGGTTCATGATTTCAGACAGCTAGGGTCTCAGAGAGGATTCTTAATGTCATCTGGTTCTACTAGACTAGGGAGTATGTTAGACAACTGTTGGAAGTGTTACAATTACCAAGGAAAGTGGCTGTTGTCAAGTGCGCAGCCCATGGAAAGGGAAACAATTTTGTGACTACTGGAAATCGGTATGCTGATGAAGTTGCATGCTACTGTGCCTTTAATGCATGTATCTTTAATGGAGAATATACTGGGGAGAGTACAAAGAACAAATTCAATATGATGCTAGCAGCTGCTGGCACATGGGTTGAAGGTAGCTGTCTGCAAATGGAAGTTACAGAGGAAGAACAAGCGTGTTGGGTCACAGCAGGTTGTGAGAAGGGGAAGGATGATATTTGGGTGTCAGCTGATGGCAGGGCAATATTACCGGATTTTTTATTGCACCCAGTGGCAAGGCAATTTCCTGGAGAAGCTCACATAGGAAGGGATGCGATGGTGAGGTTGTTCAGGCAGACTTGATTCAATCCAAAGTATCGGGTGATTGTGTGCTGGAGAGGTTGTGGAAGACATCTTTGGAGCAATAATACCTAGTTTGGGAGCAGTGCTTATCTATGTCAAGATTAGGAGACTGTCTACCATAGTGGATAAGTTGTCTGTTAACACAGCGGAGTCCTTGCTACTCATTGATAGGAAGATGGTCTCGATAAGGGTGATGGTGAGGCAGAATCGACTTGCATTAGATGTCCTACTCGCAAAAGAGGGTGGAGTCTGTTGAAACAGTGTTGTACTTATATCCCTGGGAAAAGTAAAGATCTGAAGGGATTTATTAGTAATATCACTGATATATATCATGAAATACAAGACTTGGCAGCCAAAGGAGTTTGGGATAAGATTGGAAAATGATTTGGCACAGTTGAAAGGTGGTTATAAATCTGGGAAGTGGAATCTTTAGATACATCTTAAAACAAATACTGATTAATATATTCTGTAGCATTGTTTTAGTCCGAATGATGAGGCTATATAAATGGCATAGAGCAAGGCAGTTGTAGAACTCCTTAAGGAAAAGGGAAAGAAGGATAGAGAGACTGCAGAACAATTACTTTGGGAATTTGAAGTGAATGGAGGAGTTCAGGCAAAGAAGGCTGGTGACTACATCTGCTTAGGTCGGTCTACTCAACAGGGGGTTTTGAAGATTATTATGATGACTCACCATCATAAGAGGGGGGTACTGATGGAGTTAAAGTTTCGTATTTGTATTTTACTCATTTTTAGGGGTGCATCATAATCACATGTATACCGCACCTGCATTTAATCCTGTCTTGTGTAAATGTGAGGAGTCAAAGTGAGTGCTTTTAATTTTTCAAATACTTATATTTCCTGAAGCATATTGCACTATTTGCTCTCGGTAGATGTCGGCAGACATCATTTATATCTGGGATAGCATGACTGCTTTAAATGAAAGGCTGGGCACGGATATGCAGCAGATGCACGCAGCGGGTGTGCCCCTTGTGCAAGCCTGTGTGCGCCCGTCCGTGCCTGAACGGGACATGGGGCTTTACCACCAAGGAAACAAGTATACTCTTCTATACAGCTTCACACATTAAGAGGGACTATTAATAACATTTGTCTCCATTCATTAGATCTCAGTATAGAGCAAAAGTCTGATAACAGCTGTTTTGTATCCCTTTCCAACAGACAGAATGCAAGGATAGATGCAACCGATAACGGTGGGTGGCATATGTATGCAATTAACTGCTGCTCTCCTCCAGCCCATAAATAAGAGCTTTTTGCTCTTATTGAAAGCAAACTATCTAATGCAGTCTTTCTTTCCAAGACCTGGCTTCATGACGATGTTGTTTAAGCCTTGCCCCCGGATATTATAGCCCACGGAAACACAAAGAGAATAAGAAAAGTGGAGGGCTAGCTATTATTCTGAAAACAGAATATAGATGTCTCTTCAAACCTGCACTTATTACATACTGGGAAAGTGTTTCTTTTGCAATCTCCTGTTCACCCCCATCACCCTTTCTGGGATTCTCCTATAAAGACCCCATGGACCTATGGACAATTCCTCCCACTTGCTCTTGGAAGCAACAGCTAATTTAGCCAGCAACAGAGCTAATATTTCAATTTTAGGGGATTTCAATGTTCATTTTGATGAACCAACGCATGCTCAAGCTGCATTTATATAGCGCTTGCTACCCCTGATGAGTTGTTGAAGCGATTTTCCGGCAAGTAGCACGCTACTCCGGAACCCATTAGTGGTGAATTAGTATAGTGAAATATGAAAGTAATTTGAGCAGTGGATATGTTAGTTAGTTATTTGGATTGAGAAGGATAGTGAAGGAATAGAAGAGGGAAAAAGGTTTAAATTTTTATAGCGCTTGTTACCCCTGATGAGTTGTTGAAGCTCTTTTTCGGGGAGTAGCACGCTACTCCGGAACCCATAAATGATTAGTAGTGAATTAGTATAGTAAAATATGAAAGCAATTTGAGTGGTGGGTATGTTAGTCAGTTATTTGGATTGAGAAGAATAGTGATGGGATAGAAGAGGGAAAAGGTTTGCATTTATATAGTCCTCAAGAATTCTAAACCATCTTTGGGTCCTGAACCAACACTTGCAAATGAATGAATTTAATTGTGGCTGGAATCCTCACTGGAGTCAGTGATCCCCCAAACAGTCCTGAGCAGAAGAGCTTTATTCAAAACTGACCTTTGGTATGCTCCTGAATTGGGAAACTCAAACAAGTCTGCATAAAATCAGAGAGAACCAGGAGAAGAAACTGCGGAGAGGACTCAAAACAGAGATACAGTGAAACAATTAGAGTGTACCAGGTGGCAATCAAAAAGGCCCAAACTACCTTTTACGTGAAGAAAATAAATGCTGCAGCTAATTCTCCACTGGAAATGTTTCACGTAAGGAACCCTATTTTACAACCTGTTTCCTCTGACCCCACTCCGGCGGTTTCACCTGAACGATGCAATGATCTGGCAAATATTTTTCACAATAAAATCCAGATCATTCATGACTTGTTCAACCTGTCCATCAAGCTCACACTGTGGGTCATATTGAATCTGTTTCTCCTAGTAATCCTAAAACATTGTCTGCTTTCCCTCCTTTGACACTAGATAAACTCCTGGACATACTGAGTAGAATTAATTCAGGCTCTACTATGGAACTTGTTCACCCACGTATTCTAGCCATGGGGGCTGAAGTAATTGGTCCCACTTACTCAAAATGTTCACTTTCTCTTTGACCTCAGGCATTGTACCAATGGCATAGAAACATGCGATGGTCAAAGCACTTCTGAAAAAGCCCAAGCTTGACCAACACGTCTTAGCTAATTACCGTCCAATATCTCTGCTATAGGGCCAGGAAAGTACTTGAGAGACACGAATTCTGTAATTTCAGAATTCTTGCAAAAGGATGACTTTCTACATGCCAACCAGACTGACTTTTGGCCACATCATGGCGCTGAGACAGATCACCAGGCAGTGGTGGAACAAGCAAAAGGGCTTCTTGATCAGGGAGGTTCAGCAGTGTTTATCCTTTTAGACCTCAGCACAGCATTTGATATTGTAAACCATAACACACTAGCAGAGAGAATGCAGAATGCAGGAACTGCTGGACCTGCCGTGACCTGGTTTAAGTTGTTTTTGAAGGACAGAACCTTCCAAATTTTTGAGGGGCCTGTGCCTCTAGCAGCCTTCCGCTTAAATGTGGGGTTCCACAGGTCTGCCCGTTAAGCCAAACTCTATTTAATCTTCACATGAGACTCCTTGCCAGTATCACCCTCCCTTTTTGGATCTCTTTATATCATATGCGGACGATATGCAATGGATCTTCTCCCTGACACAGGGCTATGGTTCAGTCTCCTTAACATTAGGCCCTTGTCTAGAGAGTGTTGCTGACTGGATGAAGAGGTCATGCCTCAAAGTGAACGGAGACAAAACAGAGCTTATGTTTCTGGGTAACAACCTGATGTCTTTGATGGCCCTGGGTTGGCCAATCGGTCTGGGCTTTCCTCTGACCCCAAAATCATCAATGTGCTTTATAAATACTTATGGAATAGAATTGAAGATACGTGCATGCTTATAGGAAGAATAGTGTCTGCCATAGTTGGGTGATTGAGAGGCGAGTGGGCGCAAGTCTTTATGTCCTTTCTTAATAGTGTAATTTTGTCCAGTAAAGTGTTGATTTTGAGTTCAAGACAGGTGATTATGGGGATTAGTAGCTAGGTGGTTGGATCTGTGGCAGAAAGTGGGGTAGGCTGGTGGCCATTGTAAGCTAGTGTGGGGGCTATGGTTGGATCTAGCCTGCTGATGTTCGTGGACTGTGCAGATGTGGTAGTTGGTCTAACTGCATGGGAGAAGTGGGCTTAGATGGAGGAAGAGATAATTCATGGGGTCTGGTCATGGTTTCAGGCTGTTTAAGGCTGGGTAAGGGTGTGGGGGTGTTAGTGCGAGGGGAGTGGGGGGGTTTAATTCAAGGAGGAGAGATTGTGGTGATGTGTTCAATTGGGGGGGAGGCAGACATGAGAACGGATGGCATGGAGACAGAGAGAGTGGGGAAATTGCAGTAAAAAATGGAGAGGTGCTGTTCTGAGGCTTGAATTAGGATGTTTCCGTTTCTGTACATGGATCTGTATGTTAGAAATGTTTAGTACTCTAAAGAACATTTATGTATTAAAACATAGAATTTTATATTTTTGTTTGGAAATAAGTAAATGGGAAGGGAGAAAGGAGGAAAAGGGAAAAGAAAGAAGAGGTAAGAAATCCTCATTAAGGAAAAACTATGGTTAAGATTCAACTGTGATAATTAACAACGTTCTATTAAAGTTGAAAAGAATCACAGAGGTTTGAACTCAGTATTGGTGTCATGTGAATTGGCATGATATCAAGCTAAAAAAGAGGAAAGTGGCAACTTCAACAAACCACTTTTATATTATTTGCTATGTCGATGCCACATTTGCTCTATCCAGGTTGTGATATGACAAAGCTAATATTTCCAGTTGTACGTAATCATTTTTAATCCAATAGCTATACGTAGATCAAAAAATCTCCCAACCTTGATGCTAGTTTGTCATTTTATAAATTACGTTTTTTATCTTGAGATTTCAAAGAAGCCATCTGCATCTTTAACTTCATTCTGAATATTAAGAGTTACGGATTTATAAAAGATGGTATATTGAACAACAAAAAGCATGACCTGCCCAGTTTTTCATTAAAGAGTTAGCATCCTTGCCTGTAAGATATGTTTCTTGCATTAGGGTAATCTGACATTTTAACCTAAAGAGATGAGCAAAAACTATTTGTTTTTTTATAGGATTATGTAAACCTTTAACATTCCAGGACACAATTTGTACATTGCGCATCATATAATCAGATAAAATGATAGCTAAAGAAAAGCTGTTGAAACCAAGAATATACACATTGGATCATCCAAAGATTGAACAAGTAATAAAATAGCAAGATGAGAAGAATATATGGATGAGGAGAGGATATTTGGAGAAAAAATAATGAAAACGAACAGGGAAGAAGGAGAGAGAGAGAACACAAAAATTCCTCATGACAGAGAGTATAGCAAAAAGCCAACTAGACTTTAACCATAATAGGCAATGGATAAAAGAGAAAACAGTATTATAGAGAGGAGGTGAAGCATAGAGGCAAAAGGCCAACCGAAAGTCAGTCACGCAGAGAGATAAACAATAGAGAAGAATTAAAAAAAGAGCAAAGACATTTATAGAACAAATAATAGAAAAAAGGAGAACATATAATGTGGAACAGGAAAACTTACCAATGATGGATGACATATAACACTCGAGGGTTCGGAAGTAGGGAAACATTAAAACACAGGAACAGAAGACACATTGATTTATGTTGTAGTGCTAATGTGTTGGGCCTCTACTTTAATTAAATCTATTATTTATCAAATTTTCTGGTATCCCAGATTAACCTTAGCTACCATATCAAATCTCATTGGTCTTCGATGGATCTTATTCTGTGCTGGAAGGGACTGGAATACTTAGAAGATGCGCAATTATCAAATGAGGACCAGGAATAAGATAATTGCTTACATGCAATATTATATGTAACTCACAATTGATCCCACCTCTAGTTCTGATAAACCTCCAAATTAAAATGAGTTTAGCCGCAAACAAATAATGAGTCAGAATCAACAGAGTAGTTTATCTTAGTTTTGTATTTCTAGTTAGGTTTCAAATGAACAGCATACAACCCTAAATTCAAATTAGATCAGGTTAAATAAGCATTTGCAAACTCTGCGAGATCCAAATATGAAGGGAATAATCTTCCTCAGACGAGGGAGAATATTATCTTAAGGAAAGTTGATTAACAGGGAAATCAGTTGCGCCTCATACCAACCTTTTAGGAATGTTCATTAAATTCCAAACGAGCAGTTCCAGTTCACAGACAGAATATCTACCTCTGTCCAACACTGCAGCGTCAATGCCACAGCTGCTCTGACGTGAACCCTTTCAGCCGAAAAGGTTCCACTATGCTACCATACCAGCCGGCAGGACATTGAAGTATTTTGCCACAGTTCACGTTGTTTCTGGAAGTCCCAATTGTCAGTCTCTATACTGCAAGGTGGGTAAAAGGTGATGCCCATCAGTTCCAAAATATGGGAAATTATATTCCATTGATTCCAGGTTTACTCCCCTTGACATCACCAAATTTGTAGGACCACTCTGTCCTATTGGTCACTCTCGATAGGATGAGATGATGATCTAAGTAAAAGTAAACAGATCCGGAATATTTAAGTAATCCATTACTCACAGTTTCCTTAGAGCCACTGTAGTTTCAACATATGATCATTGTAGGATTTAAAAAGTAGACAATTTCATGATGCTCTCATCCCTTTTCTATCCTTTCTCAAGCATTTCCTCTAGGAAATAACACTTTTGTTGTGAGTCTAATCAAGTGGGCTATAATTGTCAAAGAAGACGATTGAGAGTTAGAACACAAGTGGTAACTGTGCGAAAGGTCCCCATTGGCTTCAGACTATTCAGTTCATAAGTTCATATTAGGAAAGGAAGCAAAGTTAAGGCCTTCATGAAATACAGCTCATACACAATGGAATTGTGCTAAAATATGAATCTCGCATTACATAGAATGGTGCATTAATTCTTCAATTAAATGTATTAATATCACTTCAATATGAATTGCAATTAATTTATGTAAGTATAGGGTACTCATAAAACCAATATACCACTATCACTCACAAATAATTTTGTAAGTTTCTTTTGCATTTTATGTTACTACAGCATACAAGTTTTGAAGCTTCATAAAAAGAAAATCTCAACATAACCACGTGTAGCACCTACTTTTTCTTGTGATTTTCAGTGCTCACGTTATACATTCCCATATTCCTATCCATACTTAACACATGACGCATTTAATTCTAACATGGACATTTCTGTGTTATCATTTATTTATCATGTTTATCTAATCACAGAACATGTCATTGAAGTGTCTAATTCCACATCTACTTATTGATTGTTGTGTATATCAGCAAACCTCTTCTAACATTCTGCATGCTTTTACGATGCAGTATCTAAATCAAAACTTGACTCGTGTGTTTCTTGAAACATGGAGTGTAATTCACATTTAGTCATTTTCATGGAAAATAGTGTCACAAACCAGTTCTGTGTAAAATTGTCATAACTAAATGAGATCAAACACCTTTGCACTATCATCTACATCTTGTAAACATAAAAAATCCTGTGATGGAGAGAAAAAAGAAAAAGGATTGGATAATAGTAATGAATGAATGAATTAATAGCTACATAAATAACAGAAAACACAGAAAATACCCTAAAAGATGCCGTAATAAAGATAATGTATAATACCAAATGACTGTTGCAGAAATCAAATAAGGTAGAGAAGTCAAGATTTCCCAAAGTCCATTTTCTCATTCTTGTGTGTGTGGATACATGTTTCCAGATCATCAAGAGTATCGAAAGTTTACGTTTTGCTTTTCAGAGTTACTTTAAAAAGACAAGGATGAAAAAGACCAAAACTAGCATTCATAGATCATAAAACTGGATATAGATCAAGGAATTCTTTCCGTTGATTAGCTGTTGATCGAGGAACATCATGAATGACAAACATCTTCTGACCAGCCCACAACATTTGTTTATGTTCTTTGGAAGCTGTAGGAACTTTCATAAGCTCACAATACTGGAGAAGGAAAGTGATGATGTATCTTGGACTTGCAAAGGTGGAAGATGTGGAATACTGAGATCCACCATTTTGAGTACTCTGTATGTTGAGATCCAGAAATTGTTTTGGACTTTGGGAATGTTTATTATTAGAAATAAAATCATATTGGGTCTTTCTGTACTTTCAGGAATTCCATAAATTCTCAAGTTAAAGTGCCTAATACGGTTTTTCAAGTCTTCCATTTGTTTTTTGAGGAGAACTTCTTTTGATAGTAAATATACTTTGGCCACCACATGTTGAGCATCACCGGTCTGTTGTTCTAGTTCTGAAACTCTGGATTCAAGATTTGACATTTTCTCCTCAATTCTTTGAAGGGTGGCATTTCTTTTAACATAGAAAGTATTTAGGTTTTTAATTTCATCCATGAAATCCTCCAGTATGAGAGGTGGGAGAAACTGTATCTTTCTCTGACCTCTTGTTAACATTAGCAGTTGACTCTTTACAAGGTAGTTGAAGCAAAAGGTTTCAGAATAGAAGATATATAGTTTTCCATGTTGCAAAATGCTTCTCCAACCAGCCCATTGAGAAGGATAAAGTGATATCTAACTCCTACCTCAGAAGTGAAAAAAGCTGAAGTAATATGCCAAGATGAATATCTTTTGCAGTAAAAAAGCAACAGCAGTTAATATACACTCCTGTGACCAAATGAAAGACCCTAAATCATTATGTAATGTGAGGCAATACATTGATAAATTCTGGAGGAACTAAAAATATAACTGGCCACAATATTTATGACTATAAAAGGTGGCAAATCACTAGCAAAATTAAATGTCACTTTGTGAATATGATCAAATGCCACCAATATGATCACCGACTTGAAGAAGATATTGGCAAGTCCTCAGATATTCAGATAAATATGAGATACTCCCGCTCGCCTCTAATATGAAAGGCACAACTGCAAAGTGCACCAGCTATCCAAAACAAAAGGCTGCCATGTCGGCCCGGACTGTGCAGCTGTGTCATTGGTGAGAAAGTCTGTAAACTCCCCCTGCTGCTACCCAGCAGTTCTGATGCTGTTGCTGCCATAGGCACATCGGGAGGAGGGGATGAGTCTGCCGTAAAACAGTTAGAAGTCTCCAGGGCAGTCGGAGAGTTACAGTGTGATGGCCACCTTGCGGGTGCACCAACCTTGTCTCCCTCTCAGTTGAAGTCTTTAATTACCAAAGACATTGAATGATGTTGGTTGCAACAGTGCAAATGAATACCTTTCTACAGACACCAGTTCTTAACATGCTCCATAATTGTGTGGAGCAAAGTGACTTCTGGGGAGTGTTATACTTGCAATTAGCAGGACAGGTCAAGAATAAGGAAGCTTAAGCTGCCTTAAGCTATTGACACCCAATGACAGTGGATTCAGGATCAGAGAGATCATGTGGCAGTTAGGGTAGAGGATATTGGGGACATGCTGCTTTGTCAGGATTAATCAAAGACATTTTTCAGGTCAGCCATCATGGCATCCAGCTGCCACCTCTAATCTGGTGAATTTGTCTTTCAATTGCCTGTTCTCATCTCCTTTTTAATGCTTCCCATGGTGTTCATTGTGTTACTGATGTTGTGCCACATGACCTACTTATCTGCTGAATTGCGCTTGTATGGCAGAAGACCATTTACTTTCCACCGAGTGGCAAACCAGAGAGTTCATCAGAATGTCTGCACCCTCTTTTGTAAAGTTCCCCTTCCTCTCCTGTGGAATAGAGTCCTCCTCAATGGTGTGGTTTCATGTGTTGCAAAAGAGTGATAGGGCAAGGATTTTATGAAATATCCCCAAATGTTTAAGGCGTTTGATTAATTTCTAGTGTGTGTGTATGGTTTTGATCATCCGGATTAATTTTGTGTTCCTCCCATTTAAAATATTGTGCAGCATATACTTGCACTATATTATGTTCCTTTTATGTTGTGTGTGTGATGTACTACACACAGTTTAATTATTTTGGCTTGCAATTTTATGAGTAAGATAGTTCAGCTCACAAAAGCAGGCATATGACAATCAACCCTTTATTTGCACATGCAAGTGTGGAAGACCAATGTATTCTTACATGCATGAAATATTCAGGTCATATTGTTTGTGAACGTCGATAATTTTGAATAGTATGTGAGTCAGATACGTACTCCTATGTATGCATAAGACACTGGTAAGATTTTCCCCTCGGTCTGCCACACCCACTTTCTACTGCACAATGCAAAAGAAAACTGAATAGAATATGAATCCTTCCTACAGAGAGTACTTGAAGTACAAAGACACTCATAAGCAATTTGGATACATATAAACGAAACAGAATGTTCTCAAGCCCAACTAGCACTCCTCGATCATTCATCAACAAAAATACAATATAAGCTCGCCATACTCAATGAAATTAACAATGTACACCAGTATCATATATCATAATCAAATGGCACTCTGAACCACACCGATTTATCTATATGATTAGCACTCACCAGGTATACCAGTACCCTAGAAAGAATTCTAGCACCTAGATTTCCTCTGGTGTATAGGGTGCTAATAAGTAAGCATGTATGTAACCAGTACCCTTGAAGATATCTGCCTCATCCAATACCCCTGCAAAAACAACAGTTGATGGACAGAAGGCAGAACAATGCCATACATTCACCCCAGTACAGAGATCTGGGCCTAAATCCATCGCTTTTTTGCCCACCATGCCATTCCAGTTTGAACCCAGCCATGTCTGAAATGGGGTGGCGGAGTGAGATAAAGAATGATGATGGATTAAACCCAGATCAGTTGACTGGGGGTGAGTGCTTGCAATGTTCAACACTCCATCCATCATCCCCTTTGGTTTTGCTTCATCCAATACCCCAGCAGCCCCTGGCAAATATGTACCCGGCATCTCAGAAAGAAGCTACATATTCTAGTAATCCTTTTACATATTGACCAAGTAAAAGATGCAGTTCCATTCTGGCACTCCGGATACCCTCTTGCCACATGGTATACTCAAGATAAATATATTACAACATGCAGCACTAATAGTATCCCCTGCTCGATACCAGGGTATCTGAGCTAAGCATCCGTGGTGGAACATTAGACAGGCATGTAAAACTCAACATATTAAAATTCTAGCCAATGTGAGGGTCATGAATGTGAAATTGACAAATCACACACACCACACAGACATGGAACATGACTGGATGCTACATCCTCTCCCCTTAGACAAGGAATCACCAGCAGGCTCAAAAATACAACCACAATCACCTTTACCTCCATCCCCAGGATCCACAAGACCAGACCGGAGGAAGGTCGTTCTCCTACCTTGCCGCCAAGACCTGGAACACCCTGCCCCTCCACCTCAGGCAATCCACGTTGCTGACCCAATTCAGAAAGGACCTCGAGACCTGGCTCTTCGAATGATCCGCCACACATACCGACCAGCAACCCCCCTCCCCCAGCGCCTTGAGGCTCTCACAGGTGAGTAGCTGCGCTAAACAAGACCCTGACTGATTGATTGATCGCAAAATACCAAACAAGAGTCAATAATGCATTATATAAAAGATTTAGCATGGGACCAGACTCTTTAGGATACTTACAAAGGTTTGGTTCAAAGATGGTAGCCTTATATCTAAGTATGTTCATTCTCTTTCAGAGGATTTCATTCCAAGAGTCTTGTAGTAAAATCTAAGCCGGCTGTGATGTAGGAGAAGCGATCTCTCCAGCAACAGTCTTTGTTTGTCAGATATCAAAGTCTTATGCATGCTAGTTAGAGCCTCCCAAGGGCACAGAAAACGTTTTATCCAATATATTACATTGAGGCCTACCTGATAGCCTGGCGTACATTGCTATCTGTGTGACGCATTTCAAGAGACCATTCAGCGCAATCACCCTGATTGGCTGGATTTGAGGCCCACCCTCTAAATGGAGCTCAACTTACCCAGCTTTGCTCAAGTTACTGGAATTTGATACTGATAACCTATAGAACCTTCACCATGCATGCGGTTTCCTGTGCATTTTCCCAGATAAACTGTATTGTATTGTATTGTTTTGTAATTGCATTTATATGGCGCTTACTACCCCTGACGAGGCGTTGGAGCAATTTGTCAGTGAGTAGCACGCTACTCCGGAACCCACAAAGGATTAGTGGTGAATTAGTATAGGGAAAATATGAAAGTAATTTGAGTGGTGGCTATGTTAGTCAATTATTTTGATTGAGAGGGATAGTGGATGGATAGAAGAGGGGAAAAGGCTTGCATTTATATAACGCTTGCTACCCTTGAGGGGTGTTGAAGTGCTTTTTCGGCAAGCAGCATGCTACTTCGGAACCCAGAAAGGATTAGTGTTGGATTCATAGATTAACTCCTGAAGTGAACAGAAGAAGGTTGAAGGAAGGTAAAATTAAAATATATTAAATTGCTCTAGTTGCCACCACTATACCATTTATTGTGCTGCAAATAACAGGTGTGTCAGAACCCAGTTCAAAGGGCCTCAGGGCAAGAGGGAGCTACTGGGCCCGGCCATGGGCATTGCGGCCTTTTTTTCCCGAAGTCCTGGTGCCCGACCTACTATGGATCCTGAGCAGCTTAGCCAAGTACAGTTCTGGCACTTGACTGTCAGTGGTAGTACGGGTCAAGCAGTCAAACTCTTCTTGCATATTTTTAGTCTTGATCCTTTTTTGTGGGGGGAGTTTTATATTGAGGGAACTCGACCCAAAGGTATCAGAGCGTTTTACATGAGCACCAGACGTGTTACAGAGGGACACATTCATTTTGGTAGGCAGGGGAGATTAAGTGGTTTGCGCAGAGTCACAGGATGTTGAGCGTCCCTGCCGAGACTCAGACCAGGGCCGGACTGGGAACCAAAACCGGCCCTGGCAAAGTGCTTGGCCGGCACACCCTATGCTGCAAAAACGGCCCTGTAACAAAAACGGCCCCCAGGATCCCAAAACCTGCCCCCACCCGTCTGGCGCACCGGGGGATTGCACGGTGCCCGCTACGGCCAGTCCGGCCCTGACTCGGACCCGGTTCCCCAGCTTCGAGGTCGACGCTCTAGCCGTTTGACCCCTTTGAATGCACTAGGAAGAGACAGACGGCATACAAACAGGGCGTTTAAGTAACACGTGAACAGACAGTTACGTAACACGTTTAAGTAGCAAGTGAGTAAAGGTGCTCAGCACATGTTGTACTAATAGGATGAAAAACGTGAAAAACTGCAAGACCAGATTATTTCAACTGCTCCAAAAGCAAGTGTCTTTTTAAGCAGTATCTGTGAGAAATGTGGTGTTGATCTTATTGATAATAGAACATTTCATGAGCAAATCTTCATTACTTCCTATAAAACCTTTTAGTCGTTTACAAGTTATCATCCTCACTTACAATGACAATGTGCGCGGATGTATGAAGCATACACTGAGGCGTGCATAAGGAAAAAGCAGTCTAGATTGGCACATGCGTGGGTAACATCTACTTTCCTCAATAAGTGGGGGCGACAACATTCATATCCAATGTTTGCATCTGATAGGCATATAAACAGAAGTGCGCTGACATGCATTACAGCAGGGCCCGTGCTCCCTGTGCCTAGGATCTGTGACCCCTTCCCCGGCTGCTGACAGGTTAGCTGCCGCAGAAGACTTCATGCATACAGTTAGAGAGACTCTGCCCGGGGGAAAAGCAGGTTTACAGATCAACAGTGTTGTTGTTTGCCTTCCTCTGGCTCATTAGGAAGAATATGCCCAGATTCTGACAATTAGATGGAAGATGAACTCGACGGACCTTGTGTTTTCTAATTATGTAACTATATATAAGTGCACTACAAGAGGGCGATCATATGGGAGAAAAACGCATGCAGAGGAACCGAATAGGGCAGAAAAACAAGACACTTGCCAAGGAGGGGAAAAAGTCAAGTGAGAAATATTAATCAGATGTATGCGTGTCTCCGAAGCACTGGCTCTCCTTTTTGAGACACTGGTGCTGCTCCATGCAGTGCTTCATTTGTATGAAAATAGTGCCAGTGCCCTCGTCAGGAGGCCACTGCTCAATGCCCCTGGCAGTGCCGCCAGTGACAGAAACAACACAACTACTAACCATTAGACCCTACAAGTATACTAATTCAGACTATTCCAGGCCCCCAAAGCTATAAGAAGTCCGTTTTAATGTATATTGAATTATTAAACAACTGTGGTGTTCATCTCTAATTTAGACAAACAGTGCCACCATGTGGCAGACTGTTATAAATGCCTGTGCTGACAAATAAGTGCAGGTTGGAGAACAGGAAGAACACCCGCTCAAATTAAGCCCATTTGTAAGACCTGCACCTTTTTCAGTGAACTAAAATATTGAGCTAGGAGGGTTAAGCAACAGGCTTCCTTTTTCTTATGCCTTTGTGTTTCTCATACCTCTTTCATTCCCTCCACTGATACCTAATACTGCCTTTGTAAACTTTGGATTTAAAAAGCAAATATGTACATTGTATGAAGGTTTGTGTCTCGGTTAGACAGTGAGTGCCACTATGGTGACATAGTTTGCTCTCCAGCCAGGGGAAAACGAAAGAAGTTATTTTTTTCCTCCAAAACAAATAAGCAAAGTGTTCAACTTCTGTACATTAAAAAAATTAACCCCACGCCCCCACCCCTCCAGCCAATGTTCAACAATTTACAATAATTCCAGAGGCGGTGGAAATGATATCACACAACATTTGATACGCTCACTAGATGAATCATAGGAACCTACAGCTCACATTTTTTACCCGCATTACTTCATCTGTAATTACGACACAGAATTATTGTTCCTGGAGACAAAACAGAACGACGTGACATCTCTGAAATAAGGTGTTAGAATATTAAAATGTCAAGCAAAATCACCAATCAAAGATATACCGACAGCAAACATTTACTAGGGGTACAGCAATGCTGGCTAAGCAGAGGCCAAGTGCAGCCACTACAATAAACCGTCATATGCCACGCAGAGGCATGCATGCCAAAGCACAGCAGCATATGCCCAATCACAGCCTTATATGCCCAATGAGGGCCTCACATGACCAATTACAACTTCAAACGCTCCTCAATAGCCTCAAATTCCCAAGTAGGAGCATAACTCTCAATAGAGCAGCCGGTGCAGTGGCACCGGGACACAGGGATCAGAGAGGCCTACTGCACCCAATTACAGCTGTTTTTTTTTGCCTAACGAGGGGATGGGACCCATTTTGCGTGCTTACATTTTATCTCGTAGCAGAATTCCTACTAGATTGTTCCCAGGCTCCAACATCATATCTCAGGGACCATCATCCCCCAGGCAAACGCTTCATGTACCCCGACACAATCATTATATGCCCAGGCTCACATTTGTATATACAGTGCAATCTAACATACTTATGCAATCACAGATGCCAGGTCTGGTCTCACAAGAGGAGGGGGCTAGAGTTGTGATAGGCTGGGAAATAAGTGATGGTTTCAGGATGTGAGGGAGCTGGAGAGGGTTGAGAGACCAAAGATAGAAGAAGCCTGTGAGCGTGAAAATAGCTGGTGAGAGAGGGAGAGCAGTGACGTCAGAGGTGTAAGGAGCTGGGAGGTTGAAAGGGAAATCCGAACTGTAAGAGGGTTGGTTGTAGAGGTGGCACTGAGGATTGTGATGGCCTTTGACGGAGAAAGGGCGTAATTTAAAGTGTTTGAGTCCTTAGGCGGTAGGAGAAGCGATGAGGAGCATGAAGGGAAAAGGAAGCGAAGAGGAAAAGTCATGAGTGGAAAGGGTGTGAATCAGGTAAGTTAATGTATTGAGTAGAAAACAGAGATCAGTAGTGTGAGATGTTGGAGTGAGCGTAGTCCATCAAGATTTTAAGTGTGCTGGCAAGAGAGGAGGAAACAAGGAGTATGAAGGAACTGACGACTGGGGAGGGCAGTGGGGGATTTAAAATGAAAGTGTCTTGGAGGGAACGGATGAAAAGTGGTAGCGTAAGTCTTGGTATTCCCTCGACCTCTAATGTACAATGTCCGTCCCAGATTAAAGCTTATTTTGTTAGCCTGTGAGTCCCACCCAGAAGCTGCAGCAGGAGAGGTACATTTGAAGTGTGATGAGTGTTGCACCTCCACGTAGGGACCAAAAATGTGTGATACTCCTTCCCTGCGTTCCATATGGGATGATGGTACCACAACATAATGGGTCCTCTCCCTATAAGAACAAATAATGGGTTCACTTCAGGTTAAGCACTAATGCCTTTGCTGCCTGGATATTCAGGAGATATGATCAATATGCATCTACAAGTTGCAGGATATCCCTTTCAGGAAGACGAATCCCACCTGAGGCTAAAAAAAATAAAGGGTATTTCAGCATAAATATAGGTGGAGGTCCTGCCATACGTCAATCTTGCAATAGGCCCCAAAATGGCTTAGGATATGCCGGCTCTATGTCTTTCTCACCTTTGTAAAGGACTCCTGGTTCTATCTGGGCATCACTAGAATTCCATCTAACCTGTATCTATTCCAAACACTCATTTTCTATTTTCTGAGGCTCCGTGCTCTCTTCACGCACTCATACACTGGTGGGTGTGCACCAATAATCAGTCTGTGTGTCTATGCTGTCGTAATATGCTGTATGAGCTTCACCTACACGCTGACGGCACACACATTTTTTTTCTCCTTCCCCAGAATCACTTCCAACTCAAATCCAGTCTCAAACTTTCTTATAGCTATCTGACATTAATCATTGCTATCATATATTGAACTCCTCAAAAACGGATGTTCTTATACCTCCTGACGCCTCCCTCTCTTGTCTTTAAGTAATACAGTACAGTAAAATCCCATCTGCAAAAGCTGCATCACGGAAAGTCCGCAATCCCCCCAAAAGGTCACTGATCCCCACTCTACATAGAGGAATGAGGGGATTCCTGAATAAGGTGGAATAGGTGGAAGGTGGGAGACAGAGCAGAAAGACTTGGGGTGCGATTCCTATCTCATTCAAATTCAAATAGCTTTATTTCAATAAACAAATATCATAAAAGCAAAATTATCATTAAAAACTATAAAAATGGAACAATTATATACAATGGATCCAAAAGGAATTTAGAAGGATAAAATTATTTTGTTAGTAAGATCAGAATTTCATACCAAGAGAAATACCATTTATCTACTTAATGATTTTTAACAGACTATAATAAATAAATTTGGTTAAAATGAGAATAAAAAAGACATACTTCATATACAGCTATTTGATGTCATTTAAAAGAATAAAAATGTGGGAGAAGCCAACATAAAGAGCACAATCACAATTCCGATTTCATTTTACACCTCCCTGCGCAAGAATTTGGATCTCATAAACCAAATACAGCCAAGATACTTCGCCACACCGCATACAAAAAGGGCTCTAGGATCTGATTTCAAAATCCGCAGGGCAGAGGTATGAGCTGTAGTGCCCAGTTGTCTACAAATTGGTTTGAGCCACTTTGATCTGGCTCTTGAGTATGCTGGGCACGCAAACATGAGGTGAGCCACACTCTCTTTTGGTGCCCCGCAGCAAGGGCAGTGCGCAATTGTCTGGCGCGGGGGGCTCCATTTTGCAGTAAGCTCACGTACCAAAAGAGAGCCCACTCTGAACTGTATGTAGAGTGCCCTATCTCTTGGGATTTTGATGAAATCAAGGTACGGCTCTAGGAGAATATGTTGCTTAAACTGGTAGAATTCATCTGCCATCCTCCCCAGATTTGGGTTGCTAAGTTCCTGCATGTCAACCCAAAGCCAGTATGCCTTTTTAAGCTCATCCTTGCTAGGCGGGTTCTGGCCTTCCCAACAACTTCTAAGACCCAAGGTGAACAAAAGTTTCTTGACGTTATTGAGCCAGTTGACCCCATGGTTACAGTCCAGGCCAATTACCTCCTTAAGTGCGATGGTATAGCTAGCAAGTTCAGGGGTTCACAACAAACGAGCCCAAAAGAGCAATGGCCTTAATCTAGCAATGTCTTTAAAAGAGTGTCTTCCCATATCGCTCATCAAAGGCTTGAGCGGAACATTGCAGGGGAGGGTCACAAGCTCTCTCAGGAACTTATGTTCCGAACTGCTGATCTCTTGCACATTGTCAAACCCCCAAAGTTCCGCACCATACAGGGCAGAACTTACTGCCCTTGCTGCATAGATCGTGAGTGCTGGGGCAACAGGTCTGCTAAGTGAGCGACGATGTTCCCTGCCTATTGCCCCAGTCACACGCCTATGGTTCAAAAGCATCTTATTGATATGGGGTTTCCATTGCATTGTATCAGAAAGGCGAATACCCAAATAGTCAAAAGTGCTAACTCTTTCTAGAGAAGCTCCACCCAAAGAAAAGATGTGCCTAAAAGGCTTATAGGGGTTGAATTTCATTAGTTTGGTCTTTGTGGTGTTAATAGTCAACCCTCTTAATGAGCAAAAAAGATTATACCTATCTAAGAGCTTCTGCAACCCGACCGGGGTCTTAGAGATCAACAAGGTATCGTCAGCGAAGAGGAGTGTAGGTATCCTATCTCCTGCCAGGGCTGGGGCATCAGATGGAATTTCCTGGAGAAAACTAACCACCCCATTCACATATAAAGAGAACAGGGTGGGGACCATAACACAGACCTGGCGTACTCCTCTATTCACTGAGATTCTTTCAGTTTTCTGTTCTTGTGACCCCCATCTCACTTGGGCATAATTGTCCTCATGCAGTCGGACAAGCAGATTCAAAATGAACACAGGCATACCCATTTTGGCCAAGACTTCCCATAGTTGGTCCTGTGGGACCAAGTCAAAGGCTGTCTTTAGATCGATGAAGGCAAGATAGAGGCTGCCTCCACCTATCACGACTACCTTCCAGTAAATGAGAAGGAGCCTAAACACCTGGTCCATTGTTCCAGTTTTGGGCCTAAAGCCCGCCTGATATTGGGAAAGAATGATCTCATCATCAGCCCAAGAATGTATCCTCTGAAGTAATACCCTGCCAAATACTTTTTGAATAGCATCTATCAGGCTAATTGGTCGATAGTTGGCAGGGTCCTCCCTGGCCCCCTTCTTAAAGATAGGCACCACTTCAGCTCCCTTCCATGACTCTGTTATGGGGCAGCCATTAGCAATAGAGTTGATTAGGAGCATGATATACTTTGCCCAATTACTAAGACTTGCACGGAATAAATCCCCTGGGAGACTATCCGGTCCCGGGGTTTTTAAATGTGTTATTTTATTAATTGCTGCTGTCACTTCATTTAGATTAAAATAATCTATGATACTAGGAGTTGGGCAAGTAATTAACTTAACACAGGCACCACCCTTATATGTTGTGACTGTCCCAGTGTACAAATTCCTAAAATGATCAAACCAGACTCATTCAGAAAGCATTGGGTGCGAATCGTGTCTGGAATGCTTTACGGACGCTTTGGGTCTTGGGGGTCCGACCGAACAAGTTCGATGCATTTGAATGCATCAGGATACGATTTGGTCAGACTCCCATTGACTTAAATGGGAGCCTGTAGACCGAACGCGTACACAGGCTCGCAATGTCAAAATGGGAGGATGGGGATAAAAGTGCACCCTGTGGTGGACACCCAATGGTGCCAGCCACACTGTGCATGGGTGGGAAGAGGGGACCCATGGGTACCACCACGGGCCCGATGCAGAGGGCCCCGGGTGAAGGAGAGCCTGCTATGGGCCACCGAAGACCGATTCCGGCAGCTTTTTGATCTGGGCAAACCGAATTGTGAAGGCTGTCTGAATCGTGAAGGAGGTCCGAATCATTCATTGTACTTGCTCGCTCAGAAAACCTAGTCTATAGAGCTGGAAGATTCGGCTCCGGAAGGCTCTATCTCTCCGAATGCCTTGTGGAACCTATTAGGTCAGCGCTAAGGCTCTCAAGGCATCGTACGTGGTAGTTCGGAACTGTGAAAGATGCGGTTGGGAACAAGGGCTCTGGATCGGCTTAGGCAATTCCGCATCCAATTCGGAGCCCTTCTAAACGAGATCGGAATCGGCCCCCTAGAATCGGGTTAGGATAGGGCAGGCCACTATAATCCCAATTAAAATTAAATACATTGCGGTTCAGAAAATAATTTTAAACATATTTTTATTTCTGCCTAATTCCTGCAGTGAGCACTCCAACAAATTAACAGGAGAGCCAAGCCAGACACATGCCATGGGTCGACTCTGGCTCTAAGACCCATGCACAAGATGAGCCTTGAAAATATTTTGCATGTTAATTATGCAATAAACATAATGTTAGAATATGCTACAGCGTCTTCAGAAGGCAAACAAGTGTATTATTTAACATGCAAAAGCATTTCACACCTCGTACATCAGATTGTAACACTTCATTGAGATTATTTATTATAAATAAGAGCTTAAACAGAATCCTGTCACTACCCTGATGACAGTGCTATTAATGAAGTGAAAGTCAAGTCAGCTGTCATGTGTACCCTATATGTGCCAGGCCGAAACCCTCACTCTAGTCTGGGTAAGGGAGTTACAAACCCTAGCCAACCAGAAACTCCCTTACCCAGACTAGAGTGAGGGGTTCGGCCTGGCTCAGGTGTATATCCTAGCCAACCAGAAACCCCATTTCTAACATTGGTGATCAATGGTGAGGATAGGACTTGCATTTGCGCAGTACTACAGTGAGTCATTGGTTCACTACAAACTCTGCACTTAGACCATTACTGTTTTTCTACTGATTCTCTCATTGGTCATTCTTATTGTTGTTACGCCTGCCTCATTCTTTTATGCCTAGGAAACTCGTGTTGCACTTGTGCGTTAGTACCTTGCCAAAATGAATTCAACCTTTAAGCTTGAAGAACTGGCATATTACACAGAAGAGGAGTTAGAGGGCTTCTGAATACAATGGAGGTTGTGACTGATAGATGGGGCAGCCACATATCTGAACCTTCAAAATGCCCTGCTTCTCTTTTTAAAGGATTACTAGAGAAAAGTGCCAACAGTGAATCCACCAGGTGGGCCTGGGCTACACCCTGACATCTATGAGGACTTTGAGTGGGAGGGTTCCCAGTCCACACAGCAAAAGGGTAGTGGTTCTGAGGGAGAACCTGAAGACTTTGAACAGGGGGGAAAAATGACTGGGTAGGGACGCCTGTAGAGGTTGAGGACCCCTATGGACAGGGAGTCCCTTGCTGGGTCTAGTTCCAGGAGTAGTGTTACCTCCCATTCCCTGTCCCCAGAGGAACTGGTGGACAGGCGGGAGGAAAGGGAGCACCAGCCAGCCAGGTTGGTAAACTCAAATTGGAGCATGCCAAGGAGCTAGCACAGCTGGCTGTGGAAGAGAGAAAGGCTGAGGTTGAGAGAGCCTTAGCTGAGGAGAGGATGGCGGAGGCTGAGAGGGCCTTCGTCAGAGAGAAACTAATTCTTGAGGAAAGGTTGTCCCATGAGCGTTGTTTCAGTGTTTAGGGCTCACCAGTGATGCAGGGGAAGTCCAGTGGTGGCCGCAGTGTTGTGTCCAGTGTAGAAACTTCTACTCACAGAAACAAGAGTGTGGTACCTAGCTCCCAGGTGGAGGGTGTTACCCCTTAATGGTATAGGTTGAGGTTATGGGCAGTAGGAAATTATCTAACCAGTCTTAGAGAGAGATTGTGGAGGATTGTTGCAAAGCACTGGAGGGATGGGTGATGGGTAGCTCAGCAACCCATTTTGAAGGTCGTTCAATCTGATTGTCAGAGAGCACATGTTCCATTATTATTTCCCAGGGCTACGTCGACACTAGTTAGAGTGTAAGTTCTCTGACCCCAGGAAACCTGCACAGGAGGCAGACCTCTGGGTGAGTGCCAGAGTGTCTGGAAAGGCATTTGGGTGTGCTCCTAAAGGGAGTGGGTCAGGTTCTCCCAACCAAGTTTGGTGGGAAAGGTTCATAGTAGCCCAGAAAGGTCCCATGTCCCTTCTCAGGTGAAGAGGAGGGGTGGGAGGGGGGCTGAGTCCCAGGTTGCCCAAAACCAGTCCCAGAGTCAGGCTGGTTCCATGTGTGAACACCAGGATGGGGGCCTAGTCTGTACCTGGAGGCCATCCGCTGAGGGGGATCCCATAGTGTCACAATAAACCGGTCCCAGGATGCTTGTTTCCGGTCCGGGAAGGACCTGGCCTGGCAGTTCGATCTGGACTGTTCCCATGGGGTACAGGGTCAAGACTGATTTGCATATGGCTGGGTCCAAACTGGGGTGGCATAGTGGGCAAAAGAACAATGGATTTTACCCAGATCTTTTGACTGGGGGAGAATGTTTGCATTGTCAGCATTCCATCCATCATTTGTTTGCAGTAACACAAGACTTGGGGGGCAGTTGTCAAAAATGTCCCACCGGTTCTGGTGTCTGACAGCATCACCCCTGAGTAGAGGGTATGGAAGCCCAGATGGAGGGGTGAGAGGGGGAGACAGTCCCCAGTGGGAGAACCAGTGGGTCAGGTGCCAGCTCTGAGGTAAGAGCCCCCAAGAAAGACCCTTGTGACACCACTTCTGGTCTGTCAGATGGGCAGGGGTAGAGAGATCAGTGCCAGGCAGACTTTTACACAACACATGTGGAATGTGTTACCCTGGGGGGGGGGGGTAGGTGTACTCCCTTGGAAGTCCTGGCTTGGCAGGCACATGATCAGCTACAGGGTCTGATCCATTGGTTGGGAGTCCCGGTAAAGGATGTCACACCTGACCTTGAGGGAGGGGCAACTGCTAGCAGTTTCCCTACCTTGTTGTCTTCTCAGGGTGCCACTCCAGGTGGGAGGGTGCAGAACTCTAGAAGAGGGGGGAGGAAGGACTCACCCATAACTCCGGTTCAACTCAAAGGTGCTGGCCCTGGGTTGCAGGGTGGAACCACTGAACTGGTGGGAGAATTGTTAGGGTTGGTTGACTCCAGCTCACTGACAGTTCTGGATTCTGGCTGTACAACTCCTAGGAGGAGGGTGACGAATGCAAAAAGGAGGGGGAGGGGAGTAGAACCTCGCCCCTGTCCAGCCTAGGCCTGCAGACCCTGAGCTGGGGGACCGGTGGCAGAGTACAACCCTTGCACTGGTGAGGGGCAGAGTGGAGCAAGGATGCTATGCACCTGGGGCTACCACTTCCCACTCTGCGAGATTCCAGAGACCAGAAACCCTTGGATGGTCTGGGGCCTGGTTCTGGCCACTGACAGCTAAGGAATCCCCATGGGTTAGCTTAGTTTGTCCTGAGAGCATTGACAGAGGGATCCACATGGGTTCATATTGGCACAGAACTGGACCGTGTTGCTGCAGATGAGTGCCAGGGTCCATGTTCTATCGCCCCAAGTAGGGAAGCCCATCAAAGGTATTTTTTAGTCTACCCTGGTTTTAGACTGGAAGGGGGTTGTGTTGGGCATAGCCCATTTTGCAGGGTGGTTCCAAAAAGTTTTGCCTTCCTCCTGTATTTTTCTGAGCTGTTTTTGTTGGCATTAGGGCTCTGGGCATTTTACCACTGCTGATCAGTGCTAAAGTGCATGTGATCTATCCTGTAAACTTGGTATGATTGGTCTTGTACAGCGGCATCATAAATACCCAGGGCCTGTAAATTAAAGGCTACTAGTACAGTTCTGCTTGTGCCACCCACAGAAGTAGCCTCTCAAACCTGTCTCAGGCATCTGCCACTGTAGAGTGTGTGTGCGCAGGTTACTGCCACAGTGACTTAGCATTTAAAGTGCTTTCCAAGTCTGAAACTTCCCTTTTACTACACATAGGTCACCCCCAAGTTAGGCCCTATGGGCAGGGTGCTGTGTAGGTAAAAATTAGGACTCGTGCCTTTGTTATGTGGCATGTCCTGGAAGTGACAAACAGCCAATTTGGTTTCTCACTACTGAGACTGCTCCTCTCATAGGTTTGCATTGGGAATTACCTGATACCTGTTTCAGTGGTAATTTCTAGTCTGGAGGGAGTAGTGTTGCCATGTTTGGTATGTTTGGAATGGTGGTGATAAATCCTGCTTATTGGTGAAAGTGGATTTTTTATTACTATTTTATAAATGCCACTTTTAGAAGTGGGCATTTCTGTGTGCTTATGACTCTTTGTGCATTTCAGCCTGACTCAAATCGACGTCTAGTTTAGACTGACAGAGGCCTGTTTTGTGCATTCTCTCTAGACAGTCACAAAGGGAGCTACTGTGTGCCTCGCATAGCCTGATGGGTCTTCCTGGGCTAGAGTGGTGGGAGGAGTTGTCATCTGCACCTGAATAGGGCTGTGCCTGCCTTTCACAGTGCTGTCTCCGCCCCCCTGTAGTGTAGCTGGAGCCAGGGCTGGGGATTGAATGGGGGTATTGTGCACTTCTAAAGTTTGTATTGAAGTTGCCTCCATATCAAAGATATTATGAGTAGTATAGGTACTTGGGCTCTGACTCCATGATTTTTGGAGACACTTCATAGGACTTGTAAACAGACGCTGCTGGTTCTACAGACTGCACCTTGAATGAATGAATGAACGGTACTTGTAAAGCGCACAGCTACTCCAACACGAGTGTCCTGGCGCTGAAGGCACATACATAACTGTCCGTGGACAACTTAGCTCTTAAAAAGCCATGTTTTCAGTAGTTTCTTAAAGTTAGTCAGATCAGTGGATGCTCTCAGAGCCGCCGTAAGTCTGTTCCAAGCTTGAGCACCCAGGAGGCTGAAGGATTTACCGCCCCTGCATGCCAAGCGTACCTTAGGGACACAGGCGAAATCAGCAGAGGATGATCTAAGTGCTCTAGTAGGTGCGTAGCATCAGACACGCCTCCTGAGGTAACCGGCATGCTAACCATGGAGGGCTTTAAAGAAGATTACCATGGCATTGAATGTTATCCGCTCCCTCACTGGAATCCAGTGTAAGGCCTTGAGATGGGGGGCTATATGAGATCTCGGTTTCAATCTGAGAATCGCCGAGCCGTTGAATTATGCACCACCTGAAGGCGCTGAAGGAGGTAGTCCGGTAGACCCAGGCAAAGGACATTAGCATAGTCTTGTCTAGACGTAACCAGCGCCTGAACCACTGTCTTCCTGGAGTCCAGTGGGAGAAGCGGGAGGAATTTCTTCAGCCGAAACAGGTGCCCGCCAAGGCCCGAACTTGGGAGCGCATAGAGAGGGTGTTATCGATATAAGTGCCCAAATTCTTAACTGTGGATTGGGCAACGCTCGGGGGGGGGGGGGGAAGGAGTTCCTCCGACCACCATTGGGTTCAATTGCTCATGGAAGGCTGGTCGAAGATAACAATCTCTGATTTATCAGTGTTGCACTTGAGCTGGTTATCCTTCAGCCATTTAAAAACCTTTGTGAGGCAGGATCTGATTGTGTACCCATCAAAAGCTGTGCCTTTGTCGCAAGAGAAGATCAGCTGAGTATTGTCAGCATATGAGTTTATCTTGGCACCATATGCCACCGCCAGGGGTGCTAGAGACGTCATGTATAAATTAAAAAGAGTTGGACTCAGGGAAGAGCCCCGGGGCACTCCTATCTGCATACTGGGCATGGGGGCTGAAAAAGGGGGAGTCCATATTACCTGTTCTCTGTCCTCCAGGTAAGATGTTTTCCAGGCTAGTGACCTACCACCGATGCCCATGTTCCTCAGTCTGTCGAGGAGCATCATGTGTGGCACTGTGTTGAACGCCGCCGACAGTATGAGAATCGCTCTGCCCCCCTGATCATGGAAGAGGTGAGGCGCAGTGGCCAGGGTGCCTGACTCCAGACTAAGGGGTTCACATCCCCGGTGCCGGCAGCAGGTTAGCCCAGAACCATGTGACTCTGGGCAATAGCTCACTTAATCTTGCAGACGGCCCTCAGCGTCAGGACACCATTTCGGAGGTAGCTGTGCGCTTTACAAATGCTAGTATTTCATATTTCATCTAGCGTATCTTTGAAATGTTCCATCACCTCCAGCAGAGCTGTTTCCGTACTATAATTGGACCTAAAGCCAGATTGAGATTGCAAGAGATTGTGATTCTCCGCGTACTCCATGATCACTTTATTAACATGTTTCTCCAGCACTTTGGAGAAGGCCGGGAGGAGGGAGATAAGCATAAAATTTGTGGGAAAGCTTGAGTCCGCATTCGTTTTTTTTTGGGGAGTGGCAGGATTTATGCCTGCTTCCAGAGTGGTGGCACAATGCCAGTTGCAAGAGAGGAGTTCAGCATCTTATTGACTGGTTGGTATATAGTGGATACTTGGGCTGGTAATAATTTAGCTGGGCATGCATTTGCTGGAGATTCAGACTTGAGGCCCTTAAGGTATGCAAGTGAATCCTCAGATTCAATAGCCAGGAAGTGTAATAATGGTGGCCATTGTGAGAGTACCGGGGGAGGATGAGGCCTGATTATTTCATCATAGAAGTGAGGTGAAAGCATGTCCTCCCCCGTCTCCGCAGAGAAGGACTGATGGATCAACATTATCTTTTCGTGTATGGAATGGGCCACCTGGCTCGTCCAATCTGCCGATAGTGGGGCTTCCTTACTAGCTGCCTTAGGAGCCGTAAAGGACTTTACGATGCTAAAAATGTCCATGCCCTTGTTATTAGTGGTCGCAATTTTGGTCTGCAGATAGCTTATCTTGGCCACTTTAACCATTTTATAATGTGATTTTTAAAGCTGACTTATAGATAATAATATCCTCCAAGAGAAAATGATTGCACCACTTTCTTTCAAGGCTTTTGCATTTCCTTTTGCTGACTCTCGAAGAATCACTGAACCAGGGAGCAGAGTGAGAGATCCTCCTTGAAGTGCGTGAGATCAGAGGAGCGACCACATCAATGTCAGTCCTGAGCCATGAATCTAATGCACAATCATCCACTGCGGGATTGTCTGAGAAGGAATGGACAGAGGAGTCAAGCGCTCTCTGAAGAGATAGCAGAGATATTTTATTGAGAGCTCTGTAGTTATATTCAGCCACTCTCTTCCCAGCTGGGACATGCTTCCCTGTGTCTGATATCCGAATGTTAACAAGGAAGTGATCTGACCAGGTTGAAGGGATTGGAGGATCCGTTTCCAGTTCCATATTACAGAAAATGTGATCTAATATATGTCCCAATTTATGTGTAGGAAGCGAGATGAGAGGAATAAGATTACAGTCTGCCATTATTTCCAACAAGGCAGTCACATGAGGATCTGACGGCTTATATGTAGGTTCAGGTCCCCCAAGATGAGGAGGTGTTTTTATCTGAGGGCAAGTGTTGTAATACGTTCCTGTAGGGTCCTAATGTAGTTGCTAGATGCACCAGGAGGTCTATAGATCAGCATCCCAGCAATGCATTGGTGTGGTGAGAGTGTACAGCGGAAACCCAGGCATTATGCGCCTTCCACTGGATCTAATAAGATAGAGATACACTCCAGCTCCAGTTTGAAAACAATATCAACGCCACCACCTTTCTCAACCAAGCTGTCTCTCCTAATTCGTTTATAGCATGAGGGAATGGCAGATGCAATGGTGGGATTAGAGGAGTCAGACAGCCATGCTTTGGTGAGGAACAGGAAGTCAGGGCTCTCATCTAGTAGAAGGTCATGTATTTGTGCCTCATGTTTTTGCAACGATTGAGTAATTACCAATAATGCTTTAAAATGCTTCCCCTGTCTCTCTGAGTGAACTTACTTCTTGCTCAGGGCTGGCCTCGTGTGTGGATCATCCCAGACCCTGACCGGGGTCCAATTGCAGCGGGGCAGTGAGAAATGACTCCACTGTTAGTGCCAGCCGTAGTATCCCAACACTTGTGAAGGGTCCCTAAGTTGAGCAGGGCATCCCGTCCATATTGAAAAATGCGTGTCATATCTGAGGCTTGCCAGGCAGCATAGCCGGCGCTGGACGCCTCCGGGACGCTGACAGGGCGCAGACGGGCTTGCCTTTGCTATGCCTTGCCAGAAGGAGCTGTTATGCGGCTAGAAGAAACCGCTTCTTGGACTTTGGTTTGTTGTGCTGACCTGCTGGAAGGACTGCCTCTTTGCCTGCAAGGACCCTGTGTGCTGGCCGTCTGCCTACAGTCCTGCTTGTGGGCCTCCCAGCGGTTCTACCTTGTTTGGTTGGCTGCTTCCCCCCACCCCTGTTCATTTGGAAGACTGGGGATTTCTCCTTTGTTTGATCCCAACCAGTGCCAAGGAAGAAGTGTGTAGTGAGCACTTCATTTTCTTCTGTCTGATCTGGTACCAAGAGAACAGCGCATGGTGAGCGTTTCTAAATTCTTCCCTCACCTATCCCTCCTTTGACTCATCCCAAAGCTCATTTTACTTCTATGATCTCCCTAATACATTTATAGAGATAGTTCCCTCCATCTCTCCTTATACTCATCCCCAACCTCATCATACTACTATGATCTCCCAATGAACACTTTCTAGACTCTTTCCTCTCTCTTCTATCCCCTTTTTATCCTTTTCAATCCAACTAACTGACTGACATGTCCACTGCTCAAATTAACTCAAACTTCACTATCCTAATCCGCCACTAATCCTTTTTGTGTTCCAGAGTAGCGTGCTACTCGCCGAAAAGTGCTCTGATGCCTCATCAGGGGTAGTAAGTGCTATATATATACAAATACAATACAATAATTACACAGCCTGCTGTAATGGTATCATTTCTGAAATTTTGTGTAACTAGCATAATACAAAAATTCCAAAAATTATGTCATCGTAATTGAAAATTTGCCTGGGTCTACTTTAAAGCCAGGCAGAGTGAGTGCTATACTGTATGGAAACAGCAAATAGAAAGAAAAAGAAAATCAATTGAGATAGTCTTACTCCTTCCTTCTTTGCATGTGAAACACACACACACACACATGACTTCACAGGCACTAATACTGGAGGGCCCATGCATGTCCGTAGGACTGCCAGTGACACATTATGTTGATATTGGTATGCCACAAGCCTGTGTTCCATCAATATTGCTATGGCCTTTGTTGGTTGGATTTGTGTGGGTTGCCACTTGCAGTCACATTCGATGTTGGTCTTGTGGACATGCCAACTGTTCAGTGTGTTTCAGTGAATTAGGTCCATATTTTTTCCTTTCATGGCACCGTCCATTAGAATGCTGTAATTTGTTTACAGTAAATGGTTTGGAATGCAACGTGTCCTGTTTCTGTGCCTACACATTGGGTTTTTGACTTTGCAGTGCATTGGCACTTAGAGTTGTTGTTTCATGGCTCAGCGGCCAATGGCGATACATAGTGCACGGTGTCTGGGTGTTCTGTTTAGTAATGTATTCATAGGGGTGTTTTATGAGTGATTCATTTGATAGTTTTTACTGAGATTTCTATGTGTTGATCTTTTGGACGGATGTTGGCATCTGCCAGTGTTTACGATTGACACAAGTCTTTTTTTCTTATATTATTTTTTGGTGAATTTCAGCTCTATGATGTCCAGGTAGGTTCAAATTGTTTCTTCAGTCATGTAACATAGGTGCTATGGCTCTATATAAAAGCAAGTGACATGAGCCCCTTGCACCTCAGTGGGGGGCAAAAGACAGCCATAATTAGAGTGCAGTGGGCCCCTCACAATTCTGGATAATGGTTCCACTGCACCTTCTGCACTAATAATCGTTTCATGCTGGTGTTTCTCTGCTTTGCTTTGCTACTTTGAATACTCCATCATGTAATTCACAAACCCCTGGCCAGAATTATCTGCCTCCACCTCTTGTATCTTCTCTGTACGTACATCTCTACCCTGGAGGAAGAGATCTTCCAACACTCAAGTACTAACTTCACACACTCAAGTACTAACTTCACACACTCAAGTACTTACTAAATACTCAGGTATTTAGTAAGTAAATGTGAAAGCGACAAGGGGCATTGATGAGAAAATGGTGAATAATTACCACAGAATGTGTGGGTCTAAGAGAAATGTAAGGAGGGCTTTAGGGATTAGCATGCTAACACAAATTAAATTCACACTACATATATGAGTAGATGTACATCTAGGTTTAGGTGCAGATCTTCCCGCGAGGATATCTACAGAGGCAAAGGCCCTGTGTGTCTAAGTAACATCTCAGTTAATTCTAAATCACACTGACATTTAAATACACAGGATTATGTTTAAATTGTTTGGAGGTGACCAAGTTTACTAACTATGGACCGGATTTAGATTTTGGTGTTTGGGTTACTCTGTCACAATAGTGACGGATATCCCGTCCGCCGAAATGTAAATCCCATAGGATGTTCTGGGATTTATATTTCGGTGGACGGAATATCAGTCACGGTAGTGACCTAGTAACACGTCAGCCGAAATCTAACTCAGGCCCCAGGGCTTTAAGTGGGCTGGGTCTCACCGGGGCTGAGCACTGGCAGTTTTTTAAAGGATGCCTCATATTACGCAACTAACAACCATTGACAAAGCCAATAGTCCTGACTTCTTGTAGGTATGATGTTACTTGTTGTATCATATATCTGGATGTAATGACAGAAACAGCAAAATACAAGTCTGTGGCACACTCTGCTAAGCACAGATTTTTAGCTTACATGTTTTTAGCCACGCCCCTAATTACATTGGCCACGCCCCTTTGAGGGACCCCCCAGTTTTTTTATCCCACTGAAAGCCCTGTCAGGCCCCATATGTGACTTTATCAGACTCTTCATGGTTGGTTTCATTGGGAGAATATGCAGGGAAACGTAAGCAGATGGTTTAGTTATCTCCTAGGACACACATGCTCATGTGGAAATTCAAGAAATGTGATCTCGTCTCTTGATTTTCTGCGCCACTTGCACAGGCTACCAGTAGCTAAGTGCACTGCATGCAAAGACGCATGAATTATGCATCGGATCTACTTTTTTTCAAAAGCAATATGTACTGCACGTGAACTTTAAAAAGAATGCCCTGCATAAAACCTTGTGGACCATCAATCAGCCCTTGCTGAAAGTCACAAAGTTTCAACTCAAGAATTGGGGCGGAAGTACTTTCAAGGTCCAAGGGGCCATTCTTACACGTAAAACCCCACTAGTCTTCCTCCTGAAAATGTCCATCTGAGATTTCGAAAGAAACTGAAAACTTGGCTTTTCACAACAGAACTTCAGAAGCATGAGGATTGCAGCGAGGTTTTCTTTTATAGAGAAAATGTATCTATTTAGGGCGAATTACGTGTTTTTTTTTTTTTTTTAAATATCCCATCCTAAATTAGAATACACAATAAAGCGACTGTTTTTTAGTGGTGGACAGTCATTTAAAAGCAACAAACTGGGACTGTCCCTCCTAAAATGCTACTTGCACTCAAGCAGCTTGAGTGCAAGTAGCATTTTAGGAGGGACAAGTCAAGCTGTCACACCGATTGATCAGCCTTAATCTAGCCTGTTCTACTTTTGCGATTCACCTTCATACATCCCGGCGCTCCCCCAGGATTCTCCTAAGAGGCGTATATCCGCCTATTGACCTGGCCTGCTTCTGATTATAGCACGCTCATGTAGGCTGAAGGCCAGATACGTACAAATAGAGATCCCATCCGGTGGGGTCAGGTGACCTCCATCACAAGTCTCGCGGGAGGAGGAATAATGTAGCCTGGATGCTCTCATTCATCTTCGGCTAATGCTGACAAGACGCAGGTAGTTAGAGTGGGACGATATTAGCTCAGTCTTTGTCACTGTGCAAAGGACCCGCATGCTAGCTGCCAGGATGAGAGGGAGGGAGATTAAAACGCGTTTCAACAGCCAATGACATTGAATTAAATAATTACTAAATGAATACCGTCAGGTTCATAGTGGGAATTAATGCTTTGCAGGAGTTATAGGGTGCTTGCTACGTGTCCAATAGTGCATTGATGTACCTCAAATGGGTACAAAGTGCTGTATAAATGCAAAGCATTGTTATACAAACCACATGCACCTGAACGCAAATGGAAACCTGATTTCCTCACATATCACTGCTCACAATCACTTTCAGTTTAGCATTAAAACTGTTATATAGGAAGAAATCTCATTGCATCCATGGGTAGTTAAAATATCCTCACGCCGTGCCATAATATGTGGCAGTGCCGCCTGCAGAAACCTGGTGGTAGTTGTACTTTAAAAATATACACTAGCACTTTATTGTAAATAAGAAAAGGGCAGGTCCCCCCCCACACCTAGGGGCAGGGGGCCCTTAGTGGCACCTCGGGCGGGAGTCGACAACTTCCGGTTCAGACGGTCAAGGGGGAAGAGGGGGCGTCCCTAGGAGACAGGGAAGGTCAGAGGGGCGTCTCCAAAGTGCGCTGGAGACCCTCCTAGAACAAAGGGGATAAAAGGCCGGGATCACGAGGAGGAAGCCCTCTTTGTCCCTTCACCGCAGTGTCCGGCGGATTGGAGCCACAAACGAGTTAAGGTGGCGGTTTTCGGTGATCGGAACACTATGATGTGGGGGCCATATCTGCGTAGGCATGGGGTGGCAATGCTGTTGCGAGCGCGCGTAAATGCAGTAGTTATTGCGCGTAATACAGCTAATTTATTTTAGATGAACATGCATGGTAATGAGGCGGGCGCTAATTGCAATGAGGTGGGCGCATGGCGGTGGGGGCGCTCTCTCGAGTGGGATCAGGAGCGCGGTGCGGGGAGCGCGTCTCGCTGCGGTGGACTTGGAAGTTCAACCAGGAACGGGACGGCCGCTCATGCGGTGGAAAGCAGGTACTGGAGAGGCCCGGGGGCATGATAGCGGTAAAGCAGAGGCCCGGCATGAAAGCGAGCGGCTAAGCAGCGAGGCCTCCTTGCTAATGGAGGTCAGGGGGCATATTTAACGCACTGCTCTTCAGATGTATTTGCAGACCGGCATAACAGTGCCCCGGCTTTAAACAATTAGGTGGCAATATCTCCGAAGAAGGCAGGGAGTCGGGGGCCAGTTTTCACTCGTGGTACGGGGCATGCGCAGCACAGTAATGTGGGGCGGCCCCCCACCCCCCCGGCTTAGCAATTTGACGGGCTGATTTCCTGCGAAGATACCACAGGGAGCCAAAACTATTCTGGTTTAGAGAACACGGGCTATTGTCTTATAATTTGGCATATTACCGCATTTGTCACGGAAACCAAAACCCTACAAAGAGATCGGGTTTGGTGCTCGGCAGATTATCAGTATTGACAAGGGCGGGGGCTACGCGGGGCATTATCAGCTGAGTGGTGTAATCTGGCAGTGGCTTTGCAGAGTGAGCCGCCCCCCCCCCCGGCGCCGATGTCGTGCTCAATGGGGGGCAGTTTCTCTGTAGCCAGAGAGGTGAGGGTCACGCGGAAGGCAAGGGGCTCGCGCATGTGGATAGCGGGCCTATACTTGCATGGCATTAGCAGAGGGTGGTGCATGGGACCGCCACAACTAACTAGGGGGGCTCGGCTAGGGAGTAGGCCGTCCACTTCGGGAGGTGGGGCATCACGCATGGCATGGAGTCGCGGAGCGCAACGAACACAGGGGACTCAACCAGTGAGTAGGGTGAGTACCCCTGAGGGAGGGGGTGTGGTTACGCATGGACGGTCCACCCTGGGACGTAGGTGAGCACCGGGTAGTGAGTATTCCCGGGGCTCCAGCCACAGAGGGTAGCAATGCAAGCGCGTCACACAAGGCTCGTCAAGAGGGCAAAGGGGAAAACGTAGTGGGCGGGTTGTAATTCTTGTTTGCTTTATTTAGTGGGCAGGATGCCACCAAAGCGGGCGCGGGGAGCCAAGGAGGCTCCCGCTACACTGGAAGAATTTCGATTGCTGTCGGCGTTGTGGGAGGTCGCAAAGAAAGGCGGTATCGATTGGGCCCTACAGATGTTGACTCAGGGGGCCGGAGGGAGTGCACAGCTGGAGGTTCCGTCATCTAAGAGCACAAGTCGGACGCCTGAACGGTTCAGAGATACGCAACAAGAGAAGGATAAAAGGGTAGTTGAAGCACTGGCAAGCACTGCAGGTGAGGCGGTGGCTGCGGGCCAACCCCGGGTAAACTCGGACAATAGTCATGCTTCTGGGGCTGCTGCGCAGAAGGGTCAGGCAAATGCGGAGGGGCTTCAACAGAGCTCAGTACCCCAAATAGCATCACTGCCAATACTGGCAACTGCAGCTCCTGCTGCGCAAACACAAGGAGAGATGGTGGTAGCAACAACACCTGCCACGCAGGCTCCCGCATCAGTAGTAGCCCATCAAGGCAGCGGGTTGGCACAAGTTTGAGTCCAGTAGGGTGAGGTGGCGCAATCTCCCATGGTGATTGCGGCAACGTCACAGAGTCCAATCAATAATGCAGGCTTGCCAGGGCCAATCCCACCCGCACCACCGGGACCCCCTGGAGCAGTGGTATCAGTACAACATCCCTTAACACAGAGCCCAGTGATCTATGGCTCCGCATCCCTGGCGGTAGCTCCATCAGCGGGTATTACATGGCATGTGCCGGCAGAAACCAGGGAGAAGATTTTCAGAGGAGAATTCATAGATGTATTTGACCTGATCAATGCAGTGTGGTACCCGGGAAGAACAGGGCAGACGAGGAGGGTGAATTTGAGCAGAAAAAAGTTTGGGTGGATTGGTCTATCAAGAATTGGGTTACGGGGTTCGCTATCTACGCAGCACTCATGGTAGAGCGGTTCCCAGTATTAGCGGCGCAGCTGATAAGCTACATGTCAATGATTCACAGGCCGGATCGGAATTCCAGGGCATGGCCTGGTTGCAATTTGATAACAAATTTAGACAAATGAAAGCAGTAAGGCCAGAAGTGGCATGGGATCAGAGGGAGATCAATATATGGTACGCTGAGTTTCACTCGTCAACACCGGTTAGCAAGGCCACTCATTCCTTTCAGGGGACAAAGGGGGTGGCGATAAGAAGCAAGCTTGCTGGCAGTTTAACAAGAATGAATGCAGTAGGGGATCGACATGCAAATTCAAGCACATATGCTCCTTCTATGGAATACAAGGCCACACTGAGAATAAGTGTTACAAAAAGGTGGGGAAACCCAAAGAGCAGCATGCCCCTGCCCATGCACAGGCCAAGGAACGCCCTGCACATTCATCCTAAGAGTTTGCCCACGCCCATACGCTTGCATGTCCTGGCCCACCTGCTCAGTAGATATGAGCAGGGGAGGAGGCCCAGCTGTTATATCAAGGTTTTAAATTTGTTTTTCATATCCCATCAAGTGTTCCGCCTTCGACAGTCCTCCCACGCAACCAGCGCTCAGTTTTGCGGAACCCAGAGGTGGCTAGGAAGAAGATCCTGAAGGAGGTAAAGTTGGTGAGGGTGGCGGGGCCTTTTCAGCATCCGCCAAGGCAAGGTCTGGTTTGTTCACCATTGGGCTTGGTGCCAAAGAAGGAGGTGGGGAAATATCGCCTGATTCATAATCTGTCAAGTCCACCCGGTCTGTCAGTTAATGACCCAGAACTCTGTGTAGTGAGTTACACCACATTTGACACCGCTATCCGGAAGCTGCAGAAGCTGGGGGAGGGAGCGCTGATGGCCAAATTGGATGTGGAGGCTGCCTTTCCCCTCCTGCCAGTGCACCCGGAGGATACTAGGTTGTTAGGTTTCACATTCGAGGGGCAATTCTTTATGGACCTATGTATGCCGATGGGGTGTTCCATCGCATGCACGGTGTTTGAAACCTTCAGTCATTTCTTGGAATGGGCAGTGCAGGACATAGCGGGGTCACGTGATGTGGTGCATTATTTGGATGATTTCCTGTTTATGGGTCCACCGGGCTCACCAGCCTGCGGGAAGGCTCTGCTGGGCTTCCAGCGGTTGCCGGAGGCACTGGGGGTTCCGCTGGAGGGAGAAAAAACTGAAGGTCTGTCCACTTGTTTAACTTTCCTGGGTATAGAGATTGACACGGTGGAAGGAGTATGCCGACTCCCGCAGGAGAAAGTGAGAGCGTTTGAAGCATCCATAGATGAATGCCTAGTGGCGAGCAAGGTCATGCTACATCAGTTACAGGTCTTGGTGGGGCAGCTGAACTTCGCACTCCGAGTGATACCCATGGGCAGGGCCTTTTCATGTAACATCGCTAGGGCAATGTCCGGCTTAAAGGCTAAACATCACCATACTAGGACATCGATGGAGGTATAAAATTACTTGGGCACATGGAAGGAATTTCTGACGGGGTTCAATGGCACAGAGATCTGGCAGCAACCGACCCAGTCAAGTGCAGAATTAGAACTTTACACAGATGCAGCTGACAGCGTAGGGTTCGGGGCAGTCTTAGGATCAAAGTGGTGCATGAAACATTGGCCGGCAGATTGGGTCAAAACTGGTTTGACTCGCAATATCACATTTCTAGAGCTGTTTCCCATTGTTATGGCTTTGCATCTCTGGGGCCCCTTCTTTGACAATAAGCGCATTACCTTTTGGTCGGACAGTATGTCGGCAGTCATGGCGGTGAACAACCAGAGGGCTAGATGTCCGTGGGTGCTCCGTTTGCTTAAGGAGCTGGTGTGGGGTTGCCTGCTGCGTAATGTATATTTTACTGCCAAACATGTACCCGGGGTGGACAACATAGTAGCTGATGCCCTGTCTCGTTTTAAGTTGACAGAATTCAGAGCCCGATGGCCACGAGCGGAGAGACAGATGACGTTCTTCCCGGAACAGCTGTGGAAACTTGGTGCCCCTTTGCCCCCGATCTGATAGCGGCTTCCATCGCGCCCAAAACCAAGAGTATGTATGAGAGGGCATGGCAGGCCTACCTAGCAGTCCTAAGGGGAGCCTCGATAGCAGAGCAATTTACCCCGCAGGGGGTACTCCATTTCATGGTACAGCAGAGAAAGAAGGAAAAATCACTGTCTTTGGTTAAGAGGCAGTTGTCGGCAATTGCCTTCTTTTCGGGTCTGGTGGGGATGGGGGATCCCACAAAAGACCCTAGAGTAAGACGGGCAGTGAAGGGTTGGGAACGGTTGGCCACGGGGGTGAAGGACAGCAAAAGATCTATAGATGCCAGTAGGTTAATAAATAATTTAGAAATATTGCCACAAGTATGCAGGTCTCCTTACGAGATGCAGTTTCTGTGACTGGCATACACCTTGGCTTTCTTTGGGGCTTTCCAGATATCAGAGCTCGTACCGGCTTAAAAAACAGATCAAAAAGGGGGGATTAGATGGGCAGACGTGCTAATTTCAGAAGATATGCTTCAAGTGAAAGTGAGGAGGTCAAAAACAGACCCTTTAGGGAAAGGGGTCTGGGTCCAATTGAGGGCAGCGCTGGGGACCGTTTATTGTCCCGTGACACTGATGCAGGAGTTCGTGCAAGTACGGCCTAGGGAGGGAGATGGTAGGCTGCTTCTGCAAGCAGACGGGACTCCTCTCACGAGATTTCTGTTTACGAGCCAATGCAAGCAATTGTTGGCCTTGTTGGGGGAGGATACGTCCCTGTTCACGTCTCATTCCTTTCGGATTGGGGCGGCCACGACAGCAGTTGGGTAGGCAGATGGAAGTCGTCCTGCTTTTAACGTTACTTGAGACGACAGTTAGCTTAAGATAGGGGCGGGGGGACAGCGCCCCATGGGGTCAGCCGCCTAATGAAACCTTTTTTTCTTTCTTGTCCCTCAATTTCTTTAATTTTAATGAAGTGGTCTCGAGACAGCGGACGCAGTTATGCTGGTGCGGCCATTCTTATATACGGAGTGCCAGGCAATTTTTAAAAAACTCCAGAGAGGAAAGAGGGCAGAGGATGAAAGGTATAGATCACCACTGGGTAGGGACAGGAGGGCAGCGTTTAAAAGACGTCATAGCCCATTTGCGGGAGGTGCTAGATAGGGGCATGCCCATCCCAGACATGCTGGTGATACATTCAGGGGGTAACGACATGATCCCGGCAGGCCGGAGGGGGGTGAAAGATGAACTCTTTTTTACGCTCTCTAAGGTTCGGAAGGCCTTCACGAAGGCCACGACATTTTGGTCAGAAATGATCCCACGTCGGGTCTGGCCTAATAACGCACCAGCAGTGGCAGTGAATAGGTCAGTGAAGAAATTGAATCAGGCGGTGGAAAAACTGTTGAGAGTTTCACCCATACGGGCCATCAGGCACAACTTGATACAGGCAGCAAAAGCAGAATTTTATTTAGCGGATGGAGTGCATCTGTCTGAGGCAGGGTTGGAATTGTTCATCCAAACCATTTTGGGGGCCATTGCCTTAGATGAGGAAGGGGTTGCAGCATTTAGGGGGAGGGCGAGAGCGCCATCAAGCTTCTCGCCCTGTGGCGGGGTCCCGGGCAAGAGAAATAGCAGGGACTCCGGATTGGCGGGGACTGTCTGATCCTGGAACAAACAGGGCGGGCTGTCTATGGGGCTCCGGGCTGGCGGGAGAGGGTGCTGACCTGCTGGTGGTCCTGGACTCTCCAGCCCTACCCGAGATGCCGGCGCTTGTGGTAAGCAACTTTGAGGGAGCTGGCACGCAAAAAAGACACCAAGCAGTGCTCTTGTGGCCGCATCTAGGGGATAGACAACGGGTAGTTATCTCAGAGGGGAGCTGTGAAGAATTGGTTGTGGCCTGTTGGTGCAACACGCAAAATAATTGGTTGTGGCCTGCTGGCGCAACACGCATCAAGTGTGGTTCTGGAGATTCAGAATGTAAATACAATATATATCAACCTTGGGCTTAATTGTATATTTCACTAGCCTATTGCCTACGCAGTGAAGACCACTTACTTGCCTGGTTTGCTTTGTTGGGGGAGTGAAACAAATGGGAGATTTGGGCGCTATGGATGGGGCGAATCGCACGCGTTATGCCCTCTAAAGGGATGTGTAACCTTTATCGGATGTGCCTTGATACATACTTCATAACGTAAGTTGAGAAATTACATTGTTGTAACACGAGGACTGCAACTGTATGTTGTAATATACAAAGGAAATAAGACACATAAGCTCAAGCTGTAACATAATGCCACTGTAACCCCGCAATAAAAATTGTTTAAAAATAAATATATGTATATATGTACAACATCGAAATTCCAGATATGTCTAATTTTTAGTGAAAAATACTAGCTTGGGAGGTAAAATCCAGGGCAGTTATTGATTGTGCTGTAGTTTATTGCCTCCTAATTTAGCCACAAACCTTATATGAGGCCATATGTAATCAATAAACTGAGTAACAAACACAGAAGTCCCTATATCGTAATGCACAAGAGGACAATTACCTCACCTTGGACCAAGTGTCTTGTTATGATGTATAGCAATTCTAACATGAAACTAAATATATTTCCCCTAAAGGACAATGGCTTACTCAAAAACACTTAGGTATTTCTGCCCATCCACAGTATAAAAGTACAGCACACAATTCCTGTAAAGATTTCTAAACTTGAAACACAAATTAAAATAAAAAGATTTATTAAAAAATAATTAAAAATGATTTGTCACATATTTATTCAAATGAAGCTGTTTGCATTCCTCCCAATACAGGTTACAATCTAATTTCATTACACATATAGATAAAAACTTTTTTTTTTTAAACTGTCGACGCAGCATTTTGGTGACAGTTCGATATTTTCACCTTCTTCAGGACAAAAGGTTTTCATCAAATCTAGGCAATAAAAAATATTTATTTTAGACACCTACACATTCCACAAATAAAGCGTGCTGTAAAATCCTGAAACCTAATTTAGCAAAAAACTGTGGTTTTCTATACTTCCACTAACGTAACTTGACACTCAGCCCCTCAAAGTTATACCAAAAACTGTATCATATCTATAACACCAGTTACCTCTATGTTACAGTCGGAATTTCTTTACATATTTACTGCCATAGAAATTATGTCCTGTTCCTTAAATCATGGTCTCTTTACTAAATAAATGGAGGCAATGCTGAAAAACCAATACACACTTCAAATGCATCTCAATTCACACCAGAATCTGTATACTCAGACTATGAACGTGAATTAGCCTATGGTCAGTCTTCTTTTCCTTCTTGGTGGCATTTTCAGATACATTGTGTAGTAAAGATTGTTATAGTCAATAGTTTATATTATTATCAATGGTATTTAAGGTTTTTTGTCAAGCATTACTAACTACCCAATTGGTGGCCTTAGAGCACTCTCTTTTGGGCCCCTGGAAGAGCCATATACAGAAGTGAAACCTACCCAGGCCATCTACTATAATCTGTCAGATTAGTCCCGCTAATGTTTACTCAGTGTCCTGTATAAGTTAGCATTTCCTGCACCATTTTCTGTTCAGACTCCATTTTGAAAGATGATCGAAGCTAATCTTTCGCTATATCTGAGAAAGGCCCTTTGCTGCGTTTCATTTCTGCAATGAAGAACTGTTAATGCCAGCGCATAGCTTCCCCACTAGATAAAGACCGTCTCCCACCTGTCTTGGAGTTTGATCGCAGCTCAGGGTGCAACGGCCTTAGACTGTGCTGAGTTGCGTGAGATACAAGAGCAGAAACCCTTTTATTTGTATTCTACTGTCCAGCTGCATGAGCTTGGAAAATTCCACTGTGGGCATGTTTTTAGCCAATCATGAAATGTACATAATGTATCTCTATGCTTGCTGATCTTCAGTTTCTCTGTAGCACTCCCAGAGACTGTGCAGACGGGGCTCCGCTCTGAGTGTATACAAATAAACAGTTATTGGTGTATATTCTCCACTCTCTCTCTGACTCTTCATTTGGTATGGAAGGCTGAGAGGTGGTCAATGGTGACCCGGGTGGCCCTAAGCGGGTCACTTCAATCAGTTGGCGCCCGAACAGGGACTCCTTCGGGTTATGACCCATCCATTTTCTGCAGACGGGAGGAAGGACGAGGACATCATCAGGTCGGACGAACGGCTCAGGGATCTCTGCATGAAGAGCTTGGTTACTCACAGCTGCTGCCTCTGTCCCACCAGAGGGTGCCTCGCCCAGTGGTCATCACGACTGGGGTCCTAAACGGCAAACCCTGATCTGACTATTTGGTCTGAAGAGTCGGCAGTGGAGAACCAGTTTCTTTGTACTTCTGATATCAGGTGAGTCTGTTTTGGTTCTATGTGGATGTGGTACCACTGTGATTGTGTTTTGTTTCAGTACTTGGACTGTGTTGGTGAAAAGTGTTTGCAAATACTTTGCAAGGTAAAATAACGATTTGTTCTTTTTATTCCTTTGCAATTCCTTGCTTTAATAAGATTTGGAGTATGTTTTGTGGTTGTTGTTCTACTGATGCACGGTTGGCCGAATCCCAACCTGCACCTCCTGAGGGCAGTCCTATTTATGATCTGTATGTGAAACATGGCCTTGGCCCTATTATGTTTAGTACATTATGGCACACATATACGAGGAACAATGCAGAGTTACAGTGTCCTGGGACGGGCTCGCTTGATGAACAAATATGGGATTTCTACAGGAACAGTTGTTTAAAAGACATAGTAGCCAATCTATGTTTGACTCTCTTCGTGCTTGGCAGAAAAAGGCCAAACAGAGACGATTGAAAATGGAGAGACATGTCAGAAAAGGAAAGATGCAAACCCTTACACAAAAAGTTGTAGCTCATGATAAAGAAAAACAGGAGACAGGAATAGAACATGAACATAGGAGATTTTGGTTGCACATTGATAAGTCTTATGTGGCTAAGGAGGATGGGGATGCTTTCATGGACGCCTTGTTAGATACTGGACCCCCGCCACCATTTGTCCCAGAAAGTGTCTATTCCGTTATTCCCCATCAGCAACAACAGGCACAAGGTGCATCCGCCCCTACAGTTGTTACACCCACTGCTCCAGTTAATGTACCCCCTGGTCCTCCTCTTCCGTTACAATCTCTAACTGCTGCAATACCTACTACTCCTGTTCCAGTAATTTACCCTCCATCATCCTTAATTCCTGACACACCAGTGCGCGGCTTGGGAGCTAGAGATCTCACTGGATTCAGAGAATGGTCAGGTTCGTTAATGAGATACAGGGAGGGGGATAGACAGAAGAATGAAATAGTGGACCAGGCAATAATGTGGGTTCGTAACCCAATTTATGGTCTCACAGATATCTGGCAGGTAATGCAAGACTTCAATCCCTTTCTGCAACAACATACCCTTCAACATTTGTCTTCCACCCTAATTGACCTTTGGCGCACACACATTGAAACGGAAGCACCCCAAATAATATTTGATATTAATGAAGGTGCTTATGTACATAGTTTGGAGCCGACCTCTTTGTATAGAAACATTTCCACACTGTTGACTTAAAGAGATAGATTACATAACACCAAAATAACTCAATTCCCAATGCGAGAAGTTCATCCAATTTACCACCCGGAAATTCCTGCAATAACAGACCAACATGGGGCGGTTACCAGACCGGCTGTGGCTGCCCACTTTCAGGAACAATGGGTTTATAATCCATGGAAGAGAAGTGAGGTTCCGGCCCTTAAGGCTACGCTGTCTGACCCTAGGAAAAATCCTACTGCTTAATATAAAGTATTGACGGAGGCTGCCTCCTCTACTGTGATGACCCTTGCTGACATTGAAATGTTTTTTGGTTTACTAGTTCCAGTTGATAATTGGCAGCAAGTACATACCCAAGATCATGCCACCTAGTTAGATGGAACGCAGGATATGATTAAGGGTTGGGACCGAGATAGGAAGCCAGGAGATAAACCATGTGCCGAGTTTCTTGCCTTGCCCGGCCGTATAATAGCATACATGCATACTTCTATTCCACCCAAGAAAGTTAGTTGGGATAGATTGACTGCCTGTCGGCAGAAGAAAGACAAAAGTGTGTCTGATTTCTTCACTAGGTGTGAAAAAACGTTCCTGGATTACAGTGGGCAGGATACAAAAGGAGGCGACCGTTTATTTTTTGATAGGTTTGTCACTAATCTCCTCCACGAAATAATGTCCAGACTCCAGTTGTCTAAGAGCACTTAATCTACATGTTCTCCTTCTGTGATCTTAAATGTGGCCCAATATTATATGCATAGGGATAATGAAGAGAAACACAAAAATGACAAAAAGCATAAAGATTTAAAGACCAAGGTATTACTGCAACAAGCATATTGAGGTAACACTAGGGGACGGGGACCCTAACAACAGCTTCCTCGTACTAGACAGCCTCCAGCTACACTTTTGGGACAGAATCAGTGTGCGTATTGTAAGGAGGTAGGTCACTGGCACAGCCAGTGCCCCGTACTTTTGCAAAAGGTTCTGGAAACAGTGGCCGCGGGACCAACAGGCAGCAACATACTACTGCCCCTGTAGACCGTTCTGACAATTATTATGATGACACCAGGGACAGCCAGTACTACAATGACGACTATGATATTGATGATGTGACAGGGATGTCTTACAGCTAGGACAGCCAGGGACACGGTACAGGACCAGTTCAAATACCTGTAGACCAGCAAGGCCTTTATGTCAAGATCGATCTGCAGGGATCTCCTAAGGAGTTCCTAGTTGATACAGTTGGTATTGCCCGACACCTGGTCCCTGGGGTGCTTTTTTCTGGCCATAATAAAGTTTCAGTGGGTTTTTCAGGAGTACCCGTTGTATGCCCCATTTCACGCCCCCTTGCTCTTACCATTGGTCCTTTTGCAGTCGTCTCTCCATTTCTTTTAACATCCAATTGTGGTGAGAATTTGATGGGTTTGGATTTACTAAAGAAACTGCATGCCACTGTTATTGTACCCCAAATGGTGTTTATATTACAATGGGCCCGGATGCAGGTACTAGACAGTGACTATCTAAAGATGCCCCCCTTCCACCTGAATTTGATCAAGTACCCCCTATGTTATGGGCTACTGGTGATACCGATGTAGGTCTATTGCATATCTCCCCGGTTTCTAAACAGGTTAAGGACAATGCCATATTGCCCCGCATTCCTCAGTATAAAATACCACAGGCAGTAGAACAAGTGCTTCTTCAAATAGTTAAGGACCTAATATGTAGAAGAGATGTCGAGGAGACTACAGGTAATGTATGTAATAGTCCTATTCTTACTGTCCTAAAAAGGACACTTTCAGATTCCTTTGATAAAGCTGATGAGGTATATTGTTTTGTGGTTGATTTACGAGAAGTCAATAAAATAGTAGTCCCACAATTCCCAGTGGTTCCTGAAATCACTACACTTTTGACAACGATTCCATCTACCGCTAAGTTTTTCTCTGTTATTGATTTGAAAAATGCATTCTTTAGCATTCCTATACACCCAAAACACAGGTATTTGTTTGGATTTACACTAGCTGGCCAAAGTTTCCGCTTCTGTCGTGCTCCTCAAGGCTATACTGAAAGTCCTAGTATTTATAGCCAAGCATTGAAAGGTCAGTTGGATTCACTCTCACTTTCTCCAGGTAATGTATTGGTGCAATATGTAGATGATTTGGTTATTGCTTCTGACACGGGGCAAGGTTGCAAGGATAGTACGGTGAAATTATTGTTACATCTGTCACATTATAGACACAAGGTATCCCTGTCGAAGTTTCAGTACTGTCGACAGGAGGTCACCTATTTAGGCCACCTACTGTTGAAGGAGGGTGGAAGGTTAACGCCAGAACACATTAGTACCATCATCAAAATGCCCCTTCCGCAGACTCAAAAAGACATGCGCACTTTCATAGGCATCACTTCCTACTGTCACCAGTGGATTCCCAATTACTCCCTATTAATCAAACCTTTGCTTGCATTAACAATGAAAGAAGTGCATGAGCCTTTGCCATGGATGCCTGATTGTCAGCATTCTTTTGAACAAGTGAAAACTGTGCTTTGCTCTGCTCAAGTGCTAGGCACACCCAACTATAGGAATCCTTTTGTGCTCTACGTCCACGAGATGGCTGGTTGTGCCCTTTCTGTCTTGACTCACAGATTTGGTGATAGACCGAGATCTTGTGCTTATTTTTCTGCTGTGCTTGACCCTGTTGCAAGAGCCCTCCCTAGCTGTCTGAGAGCGGTCACAGATGTGGCCACTTCAATCAGACATTCGGCTGGACTCATACTCGATACTGACCTCACAGTTATGGAATCCCTTGCTGTGGATACACTTTTGGATAAAACAAGGACACAGCACCTCACCAGTGCACGTCTTACTGGTTATGAATTGACATTGTTTGCTAAGAATATTACGATTAAAAGATGTGCCACTCTGAATCCAGCCACATTACTACCCTTCCCTTCTGAAAGCGATGCAGTCGACAAGCATGACTGTATTTTCCGAACAGAGGAAGAGACGAAAGGACGGGTAGACTTGACTGATGTTCCCTTATCTGATCCCCAAGGAGAACTATATGTTGATGGCTCTTGTTTTATATTACCAGATGGCACAACTACTACAGTTTATGCTATTACTACTTTGCTCACAGTGGTGGAAACATCATGAGGCCCTTATCAGTCCACCCAGGCGGCAGAACTCGTCGCTCTTATTCGAGCTTGTAAATTGAGCGAGGGTTTGGTTGTCAATATCTACACAGACAGCCAATATGCATTTGGGGTCGAACATAATTTCGGCTGATTGTGGGCAGAGAGAGGGTTCCTTACTTCCCATGGCACTAAGATACAACTTGGACATCTTATACTGCGGTTATTATCTGCTTGAACACTCCCTAAGAAAATGGCGATTGTGAAGTGCAGCGCCCATAGAAAAGTGACAGATGATGTAGGTAGAGGGAATACATTAGCAGATCAGACAGCCAAGGAAACTGCTCGAAGCAAGATGAAGAGAATGTTTGTTGCAGGTCCAGCTAGATGGGTTCCTGAGAATACTACGGGTCATATTCTCAAGGACCTAGTGCCGAGTTATCGGTACTTTATTGCAGTCAAAGTGGAGCTAAATTCATGGCACCATTCACAAACTGGTGCTAACAGCCGATATCACCAGATTACCTGCGATAACAGCCGCAAAAATGATCGCCACAGATGACACCGGCAACTAACGCTAATGAGATGCAGAGTAGGCGTTCCCGTGCAAAATGCAGCGACAAAACCACTTCAGAACATTCTCAACGACCAGCCAGATCGGCGATAAGATCACAAAACATGCGATAAGGTGCATTAGCAGCAGGTATTTAACACCTGCTCAGATGACAAACTGCACCAGAAAAGGGAGCCCAGACCAGAGCCACACCTGAAGAACAACAGATGCCATGGAGCCACTGATCATGCAGCCCGGACACCCAAGAGGGCCACAACACTCACCGCCACCACCCACAGGCTCCCCCCCGGGCTCCTACCCTGTGCACCATCCCCCCGGACAAAGATACTGCACATCAACATTACGAAATCCTGAACAAAACAATTTGCCTGATGTTGCACAATTACAACAATTAACATTCATGTGTGGTCAGAAAGTGGAGAATCATTCATTCGCCATTGAAATTCCAAACAAAATATTTCATTCAAATTTTACTCAAAACAACTATTCGGAAGAGTCATAGCGGGTCTTCACTGGACAATCTGTAGGTCACAGCCTGGAAGACAAAATTCAAGATAAGAAGGTGTTTCATGGGCTCATCAAAGGACAGAGAGAGAGAGAGAGAGAGAGAGAGAGGGAGAGAGAGAGGGAGAAAGAGAGGGAGAGAGAGGGAGAGAAGGAGAGAGATTTTACAAGGAGCGCAAGGCCGCTCATGCTCTTCGCTTATACATGCCAACTGGTGTGTGTGTCTCGCTATTGGTGCACCATAAGCCTAAGGCCTGGCCTCAATTGCAGCACTGAAACCACATCACATTTCCAAAATGCAAGCAGTAGTCAGACAAACATTAGGGATGAAAGCTCTTTTGTCTCAATACATAAGGCGGAAGGACATCTGCACCTCCGACCTTGGTCTTGAATGCGGCTGGCACCCCCTGAGAGAGATACCATGGCAGATGATGACCACTCCCACACCACAAACTGCGCTAATGAAATACCAACGTATCCACACCCCACACACAGAAGTCCCTGCTTGAGGTACCCCTGCATGGGATGCCCTTGACACTTACGTACACAACAACCCATTCTTCCAAACGTTGCACACACATACGACTCATTGCTCCGAGCTGTGGCATATCATCCACACAACTGCCACAGGTCAGAAGAGTGCCGGTTCTACGAGACCCACCAACGCAATGGCAGGCCATCCTGGGCACATGCACAACTCCCGTCATGTGGAACAGTACCGTGCACATATGCTGCATTTGTTGGGAGCACTGTCACTGGCAGTGTTGTTCATCAGTTACCGTCTGAGTTTCCGTCCTGCGTACGTCACTTGCGTCCAGCCCTGGTTCCACTGTCGATCATGCACATTTGAGTGGCCCATGGATGTCTGCCTATCCAACACAATGGTAGCTGAACTGAATTATGACTTGTGTGTGCGCCCCCTGTTGGACCACGAACAGGAGTGTAACTGTGGTACCCATGCATTGGATGCCTTGATATTTTGCGTATGTGCTGGCAGTTGTGCATGGGAGATTGCACAAGTCCTTGTGTGCAGTGACCACATCGAGGTGCTCCCCTATTGGGCTGTGTTGCGGATTGGTGAAAAGGCGTGGACGGATTACATCTGTCTGGACCAGTTAATGGACTGGCTCTCCCTCGTGTTCGTTGAACTCGACAACGACGTACTCTTGGAACTGATTGCCCATGAAGCTGCACTCACATTCATGGATGAGTAACTATGTTCGTGCAGCCACAACTGATTGCAACCCAGAGCACAGGTCCCAACATCTTGTTGCATCTCGGAGGAATGGTCACATATTCCACCACAACAGTGGACATGTTTGAATTCCCCTGGACTCAGAATGCATGTGCATGCACCTATGCGTGTTGACACACACCTGTGCAAGGTGAGGCAGACCCATGGGCGGAGCTGCACAGTGTCATTTGGCAAAGTTCCTAAATCTGACATACTGCTTGAGGGAGAGTACACACATGGCAATGTAGTGCCACATGTGACCTTGTTGGACCCTTTCACCTGCTCACTGTCAGCAGAGCAGACAGTCGGCGCAGTCCGGTGGTACAGCACTATGCAGATCCCATGGGCTGTGAGTCGTGTCCCCTGACACGGGGTAATAAGCAAATGCCAAACATCACATAGCTCGTCCAGCTAGGCAAGTTGGGCTGAGAATGTTGCGATCCTTAATGATTGGTGTTCATTTTTGCCTCCCCATTTCTTGCACCTCTACATGTTCCTATGCTGCTTGTTAGTGTATGAAGCATTGGTCTGCATGTTGTAGCCCTTGTCTTGCTCGTACTGACACACACATTCTAATGTTCAACTGTGATGAGTGTTGATTAAAATGACAAATCGTGTGCTTCAGTGAGCAGTGTCCGTACACAGGGAGGGACTGACTTTTCACTTGGAGGCGAGTCCCCATTGACAGCTCCATCTCTGTGAGCCAGACATTGTCGTTGGGATAGTTGCTGGTGGACATGTGCTCTTTCGTGTCCTCAGCAATGTGAGTATGGTGTCCAACTTCTTGTCATGTGGATCAATGTGATCCATCAAAACAGGCTGTGTCCACAACAGTTGAGTGTGAGTAGGTATGCGAAGAGATGGTCTGTTGTCACGTGTGATGGGGGACACTACTTTAGGGCTGCTACAGAATTTGACATTTTTACACACAGCCCTATTTAATACATGAATGTGGGGCTATGTTGGAGGGTTGCAGGATTGTTGTTCATGAGCAATGGGGCCACAGCTAGTTCACACGATCACAGTCATCTAATTGGCCATGTGGGTCAGGGTCAAACATGCGCATTGATGACATTTCCCAAGGTGTACCTTTTTGTGCAATCAATGTCCATACATTCATCCATACTGTTATACTTGACTGAACATAGACATGACACATCTGTGTGATTTGGAATGTTTATTCACATTCTGTGGAGTGTCGGAGCCGGAGCAGTACATGGCCATGCAAAGTCCACATCACATGGTTGCCCAGTGGAGGTCCAACCAGAGTCCTTTGGGGAATGACAAGTTACTTGGAAGAGGAAGAGTTTAGTCCGCAGCCTGATTGCTGTGTCATTGGTAACCAGAGCAGATATGGCAGTCCATGTCAGGGTCCAGGTGAATGTCGCAGAGTGTTTCGGGGGACAGTGGAAGGTGTTGTTCCAGGGCATGATGCAGAGGGCTGAACCAGGCAGGAACAGGTCATATGGCGGGGATGAATGCTACAACCTCCTTTCTCACACAGTCATTACCTTCCACATCTTAGTCCTCTGATATGTCTTCTGTGTCTGGTGTGTGTGGTGGTGTTATGGCTGCATCACTGAGTGCCACTGACACATCAGAGTGCGGAGGTGTAATGCCCGCATCACTGTGTGCCAATGACACATCATGGGGCGGAGGTGTAATGGCCACATCACTGTGTGCCAATGACACATCAGGGGGCGGAGATGTGCGTGTCGAAGATCCTGCAGCAGTCATCTGGTACAGGCTCTGTGGCAGCAATGGCCAAGATGAGGATCTGAAGGGCATGGAAGATCCCAGCTACATCTCGCTGGTGTTCAGCCGTGGCAGCCATCCTTCCAGCCAGCATCCGCTCCATGTTCTCCATTGTCCTCCACAGGTGTGCCAACTATGTGCTGTCCTCGCTGGAGCCTGTCTGACTAGACAGTTCTTGTATCCAAGTAATGGCTCCAGTGAGGTCAGCCAAGAATTGTTATAGAGCATGGAACGGACTGTGGGTGTCCGATAGGGACTGTAAGTGGTCCCTGATGGGACTTATACACCCACGTATGGCATCCAGTTTGGCTGCCATGAGGTCAAAACCCACCGCACCTGTTCATCCAGCTCCTTCTGGCAGTCTAACACACGGCGTTGGAATGCCATGTTTCTTTCTGTGAGGTGGTGTGAGCCAGCCGTGGTGGTGGGGGCTTCCTGCTGTGTGGGCTGTGCAGGGGGCGGGCTCACCTCGATGCAGCTGGGCCGCCCTGCTCCTGGAGGTGGGGAGCGGAGGCTGTCCATGAGCTGTTGGAGGATGTTGGAGCAGATGGCCAGGGGGTCCTCTTCATCATCAGTGAAGTGATGTCTGGTCCACTCGTCAGGAGGTGTTGATTGTCCCTCTGCAATGTAAAGGGGTAATGCAGGTTAGCAGTGTGTTCCATGTATGTTGACGCATTGGACATCCATCAGACAGACAACATGACAATGTGTATTGTGACTGTTTTGGGGGAGCTGGCTATTTGATGGGAGACAGTGGACATTTCAACTACATGACGGATGTAAGGTTGTACTCATACATTATCACCTCACAGTTTCCTCTTACACCAGATGTGATTGGACAGTTTCTGCACACAAGCGGCACCAGTTGTGTCCTCTGTCCTGTAGTGGAAGTGTTGCAGTTTGTACCACATTGTCGTCAATGTTGATGTGCTGTGATTGCTATGTGTGCTTGCTGCATTGTGGAAGAGTCGCCCCTGCAGCTCAGATTTAGTGGCCCCTTCTCCCTTTGTGGCGGTGTGCCTTTGACTTGTGTGCTTTTGCGGTGCAGAGATGTTGGCGACTTGGGTCATTTGTGCTCTTCGCCGGTTTTTGTACTCTTGTGCATTGTTTGTCTGCAGATGTGTTGTTGGCATCAGGGGTTGTATGTGCACATGGATGTGTCAGAGTGTGACCTGCTACTTTGCGTATGTGATCCACACTGGGCCACCTCAGTAACGTGTTGTGCACCATTTCATGTATTTTGACTGCAGCCATGCTATTGGTCATGCATTGTCACTTGCATTGTCATTGTGGCTCACAGAGCCGCTGCTTTGCTGGATTCAGCATATGTGCATGGGTAGGTTGTGGGATTGGTGATAGGGAGGGGGGTCCCTTTGTGCACATAGTGGACGGTGGCCTACTTGGTGTTTCTATGTGTGCTGCAGTGTGCCAAGGGGACATGTTACACAATCATTGTGGGTGTGCAGTGTGCTACACGTACTTGTGCATGTGTGCAATTGTGCCCATCTCCCCCGTCCCCACAGTCCCTGCTCGTTACTCACCCTGTTGCTGTTGGGTCAGGTCATATCGAGCTGTGTCCGGACCCCCAACTCCTGCCACCGTTTCCACACAGATGACTGTGGCCATCATTTCCTCCAGCTCATCCAGCTCCTCCTGTGGTGCAAGACTCCCGCCTCCAGTAGCCATTGCTGCCTTCCGGTTGGCAGCGAGTTTATGCTTGGTTTGGCTATTCACGTCATGCCAGCGCCTCTTGACCTCCTCCATTGACCTCCTTGACACTCCGCCTGCATTCACGTTGTTCACGATGGTCTGCCATATTTCCGTTTGTGTTGCCAATGACACCGTGGAGATGCCGAACAGTTGTTGGTAGTGTTCTATCACCTCCGTGAGGAGGATCTGATTTTCCTGCGGACTGAACCACGTCTTCCTCTTCTCCTTGGCCTTCCCCAACCCCGAGGTTCCTTGCTGGTTGTCCGTGGGGGTTGTGGGGTTCGAGTCCTCCTCTGCACTCGGTCCGGGTGCGTCCATGGTGCTACGCAGTTTATTTTGGTTTAGATGTGTTTTTTTTGTTGCTTTTATAGTGCATTTTCCCGCATGACGCATGGGAGTGCAGGCCTGTCGCTGGTTGTCGCTGATTTTTGCATCGCGATTTGGGGCATTGCAACTTTTTCGAGTTTCGCATTTCTTCTGCGTCACGTTATTTTTTGCACAGACTTTTGGCGTGTTATCGTGTGACTATCGCATGGTGCCGCAGGGCTGGGAATACAATGTTAACACAGTGTTTTTTTGTCGCGATAGACTGCGATGTGCAGAGTTGCGTTCAGCTACTTTTGTGATGATAATCACACGTTCTTGAGAATATCCCCTAATGTTTGAAAATATGGCTGAGAGGGTGAAAGAGATACAAAGTGAGGCAACAGTAGAAGAAGTAGAGGTATGGCAGGAAAGTACAGCACAATTAAATGAAAAAGAGTGTTGGATTGACAAGTCTGGAGAACAAAAATGGATGTTACCTGATGCATATGTGTTCCCTGTGGTTACTATGGCTCATGGTCCAGCTCATATTAGTGCAAAAGCCATTTGTAAACTATTGGCCCCAGTTCGGTGCAATGATAATATTTCCAGAACAGCTGCACATTTAGTGAAAAGTTGTATGATTTGCATGAGTCACAATCCAGGGAAGAGTACCCCTGCACCACCTACATTCCCATTTGAAGTCGAAGTCCTCCAAATGGACTTTATTGACCTGGAACGTTGTAATATTCTCATGTATGTCCTAGTGGTTATGCACATGTTCAGTAAATAGGTTGAGGCTTACCCCACTAAAGATAATACAGCCACCACAACTGCAAAAGTACTCCTTAAAAAATACTCTCCTCGCTTCGGAATGCCCCAAATTATTTGGAGTGATAACGGAACTAATTTTAATGGGAAAGTGATCAGGCTAGTGTGTGAAGGTTTGCACATCAAGCAGAAATTTCATGCTGCCAATTACCCGCAGTCAGTGGGTTTGGGTGAGAAATACAATGGTACGCTCAAACTGAAATGGTAAAAATCCAAGAGACACAGGGTTCAAATGACCAGATGCTCTCCCGTTAGCTCTTTTGTCATCTAGAACTACAGCACATTCTAGAACTGGTTTTTCCCCCTTTGAGGTAGTGTTTGGATGCCCAGCAAATGTCTGGGGCGTCCAGCGGCCCAAGAAGTTTTCTGATATTGAATATCCTGTATTGCTTGATTATTTTGGACAATTGACAGAAAGTTTGCGTTCTATCCACCAACAGATGCGTGATTCCCTACCTACTAAACCAGAGGGACCTGGCCACAACATCCAGCTTGGGGCTTATGCGCTAGTGCACAACTTTCAGGGGAAGAAATGTTTAGCGCCCGATGGAAAGGTCCTGAGCAAGTTCTGTTAGTGACGCAGAGGGCTGTAAAGGTTGCGGGTCGAAAGAACTGGGTCCATGCGGTCCATTGCAAGCACGTACCTTTGCCGCTGCCATATGACCAGTGGGTCAGGGAGGTAATCGGAGATGTTGAATGTGAGCAAGTTCCCAGATTTGTACCGTTCAGTACCGCACAGTTAATTTGGACACAAACAGAGAAGGAGAACGACGTTGTTCTGAATGAGGCTCTCCCACCAGAAATACGAGCTATCCAGGAGCTTCTGTTCAGTGATCACTCAGTGCCTGGGGCTGCCAGGTACAATTTGCATCCTCGGCCGAAGGCTACTGAACCTAAGGAGAAAAAAGATTAGGGATGGACTGCACAAGACAGGGCAGTACTGAGTAGCAGTACCAACAAGGGATTGGAACAAGTGAAAATTCTGGAGTTGCTTTGCTTTTGTTGTTTGCACATTAGTTGGGGAAAAGTATACTCTGAGAGTACACCTCCTTTATCGACATGGGATAGATTAGGAGAAGAGCTTAGGATGAAGCAAGCTCCACTGCCGGTGCTTAATAGGGCCAACCGATTGATGGACAATAGGAGCCTGTGACAGTGAGGCTCTGATGGTCACTGGGAACATTAATTTTTTCTTTGAATTTCTTTCTGTCAAATTCACTTGGCATCCTTTTGGAAGGAAAGTTACTGAGGAGGAGCAGACAATTGTCGCTATACAATGTAGTATGATTTGATCAAAGTGGAGTAAAATTGTATGTATTGCTTTTCTGATAATTTTGATAATAATACTATGTGGGGTATTGTGGGTTTTGGAGGAGGCATACAGTGTACCCACACATAGTAAGGGTAAAACAATTTTCTCTAGATGCAACGAAAGGGCGGTCCCGAGTAATGTGTTTGTGGAGACCCATAAAAGGTTCTTTGGGAAAGGGACGTCTGTTATCCCACCCGATCTGTCACTAGCCTTTGTACGGCGTACCCCTTGTCACTTGTGAATTATACGTACACCGACCACCCCAGTTTGCAGAAGTAAGGGGAGTGTTTGGATTTGGTTATCCTGGACCATGTCTGTATCGTTAAAAAGCCACAAGGAATGGGTTACCCAGATTGTGATGACAATACATATTGAGATAGTTTTAATGTGGAAGCGCAGAATATAACATTGGTGGGTTGGCATTCCAAAGAGTCAACAGTACCCTGGGAAGCTGGTTATTATCCTGCTTGTTGCCCCATACTGAATAGCACGGACACTTCACTGTACATTAATTGTTCAGGGATAACATTGTTCAGAAATACAGTCCTCTTGATGAATAGAAATCATTTGAGCACTTTGGGAATGAACTCCAGATACTCCGTGGTGAATTATCAGGGGCCGATATATGCACACCCTTGGTTCTTCTTTCTGTCTAATGGGACTTATTACAATGTCCACAATGGCACCAAAGATGTAGCTCTTGGGATTGTGTTTGCATTGGGTGTTCCATGTAAATATGGTCGACCCAAAATGAGATGGGTAAAAAGAACCTTAACGAAAGAATTCTGTGAAGGGGTAACAGATTTGGAAGTAAATAGCTATAGTAATGCAATTACATTTGGATACATCCCCGCCTCCATTTTTACATTGGATGGTAGTGCCATGGCCAGGGGTGAGAAACCAAGGGAATATTTTGGATGTAAGCTACAAATCCTATCCAAGACTACAGTAGCAGCTTTGCTCGATATCACTACCCAGTTAGAAAGCATGCGGGTGCATTCAGAACAGAAAAGATATGCAGTAGATTTTATCTTGGCACAGAGTGGTGGTGTATGCGCAGTGGTCGGCGACCAGTGTGTGGTCGGTATAAAAAATTTGCAAAAGACTATAACAAAACATATTATGGATATTATTGACAATGTACAAGGAATGAAAAGTGGGAATTGGAATTGGTCTCTTTTTGGCAGTTGGGGTTGGATTCTTCAACAACTGATTTACCTTATTGTGGTATTAGTGCTCTGTTGTGTCCTTATTCATTGTTTCCCTTCTTGTTGTTCTTATTGTGCCACTGTTTTCATGCACAAAGAGAAAATATCAGTCCATGTTTCAAATGCCGCTATGATGCTCCAGGAGGACATTGATGACCTTATCAATATTGATGAGGGAATATTTGAGGATTCCTCCCTCCTTGCTGTTCCACTTCCTAACGTTGATTTTAAGGAGTGCCCATAGTTTCACTCCATTATGTTTTTAAATTCTGATGCTCTATCAACTGCTGACGTGTTGATGCTTTTATGATGATGCTGTCTGCTTTGTTTCTATTTTTGCATATTAGAAAATGTTTTTAGCTCATGCTAAAAGGAAGGTCTTTTAGATTAGGCCTTTTAATGCTTGCCTTGTATAAGTTAGCATTCGCTGCACCATTTTCCTTTCAGACTTCATTTTGAAAGATGATCGAAAATAATCTTTTGCTGTTTCTGAGAAATGCCCTTTACTGAGTTTCGTTTCAGCAATGAAGAACTGTTAATGCAGGGCATAGATTTCCCACGAGATAAAGTCCCTCTCCCACCTGTCTGGTAGTTTGATCGCAGCTCAGGGTGCAATGGCCGTGGACTGTGCTGAGTTGTGTGAGATATGAGAGCAGAAACCCTTCTTTTTGTATTTTACTGTCCATCTGCATGTGCTTTGAAAATACCACTGTGGGTGTGTTTTTAACCACTCATGAAATGTACATAATGTATCTTTATGCTTGCTGATCTTCAGTTCCCTCTGTAGCACTCCCAGAGACTGTGCAGACGGGGCTCCGCTCTAAGTGTATACGAATAAACAGTTATTGGTGTATATTCTCCACTGTCTCTCCGACTCTTCATTTGGTTTGGAAGGCGAAGAGGTGGTCAGTGGTGACCCGGGTGGTCCTAAGCGGGTCACTTCCTTCAAATCCCACTGGAGAGGTCACACTGATTGTTGTGACAGGCCTATTGAGTTACTCCTCTGGTCCACCTATCGAAGCTGTGCTCACTGGATGTTGGCTGGTATTCTGTGTTTTACCTTGTTTTATTAGGTTTCGCCTGCACAGCACTTGCACTGTGCTTGCGGAGTCTTTTGGGTCTTAGAACGTGGCCAATATTACCTGAATTTAGCATTGCTTTATTCCAACGTCACTCTAATTTACTTGCCTCACATTGGTCTGCACATCATCTGCATTTGCTTCCTGCTCTGCTTTTGCCATCCATGCCGTGGAGTGGAGCTTGGGCCAGGTAGACTTATGGTCGGTGGTCACTGGCTACTGGCCAGTGTCCTTCCACTGGCCACTCACTTTGGTAGTTTTCTTTCATTAGAAGCAAGCACTCCATATGAGTGCATATGCAGGCGGTCACATGTGCATTCCTGCACCCGTGCTTTACATATTTAGACACTCTCCATACCACTCAATAAATAAAGGTTGCACAGGAGGTGCTTCCCTTTTTATGAAGATTATTTGCATTAGTAAATATACATTATATCGCTCTTAAAATAAAATGCAGATTTGCCAACCCCTTTTCCCCCCTTCTCTCAGCTGGATGGGCTTGTCACAGTAGCTCTAACGGCTGAAAAAACTAGCGTGCTCCCATGATGTGGCTTTGGTGATTTTTATAAGGTTGCAGGGAATGTATGTCTCCATGCGTTCTGATGTTGTGAGGTATCATGTGGTACAACAGCACCTCGGCAGGGAGCCATCAGCAAAACATAAAATAAGAACTTCCCCCCTCCCTCCCTATTTCCCCCATCCCTCCCCTCCCATCTCCTCCCCCAATCTAGATGCCTGAGCAGCAAGGTGAAAAGCAGGCGTAGCGCTCCATAGTACATGGAGGTAATGTTCAGCTTGTGCTGTGACCCAGTTCGGGAAGGCGAAGCAGTGGTAAGTATCTAAGGAAGGATTGCTCGCGGAATTCAGTGCACAGAAGGGAAACAAAGGAACACTACACCTCTGCAAAGGAGGCCCCATCCCCCTGATGCGAGGTGGTAATGCATTCCATGCCAAGGGCATACCATATTCAGTGCAGCCATCCTTGTGTGTTCGGTATGTTATCTGTGCCCAAATGTGACAATATATTATGCAGTGCCGTCCCTAGAGCTCTGCCTATTTGCCTACCTCTGCAAGACTTAAGGGGATAAGTAAGTCTGTCGGACACCCCCAGCTGGGGAGTGATCGTTACCACACATCCCTTTACCAATCATGCCTTTACCACGAAACTGCATTGTAAAGGCATGCACAGTAAAGGAAAGCACTGTTCAGACACATTCATTTTCAGGATGCATTGTAGAGGCACACATGGTTTACCATGCGTGCTTCTGTCACACAACCTTTAAAAGCTAATACAATTGAATATTTTATGAAAAAAGTGTTTTAGAATGCACCATTTTTCCCCCTAAATTTACTTGATGGAGAACTCCCCAAAATACCACTTTGTAGTGGTCAAGCTCACTTGCTGCACTCACTATACATTGTAAGGGGGCTGGTCTGACAATCTTTGCCATGGCTACTTTGGGTTCCCAGTCTGGCCTTGATTCCCTGGAATCGAAACCCTGTTTTTCAACCAGCCTCACACAAGCATGGGCTGTGCAGACACTGCCTGATGCAGGGCAGTATTGTGATGCAGCAGAAGTCCTTTTCTCACTTCTCTTACTTAAACATCCACATTGGCCCCATAAAAAACTTTTAACTCCTTGTCAATGGAATTTCTGTTGATCATAAATGTAATCTATACTCACAGAGGAATTGGTCCTCTGATGAATCTTTTTCAGTCATAGTGAGGAGTGAGACTTCAGGGTGTCCAAAAACCGTTAGCCACCTATTGAGGATCACGAATTAGTGGCCAATTCACGAGTTTGAAATGTGGTCAAAATACACTACTCTCAGAAAACAATCTATGACTATCTCTATTACTCATTTAGAATCAAACTATTAGTACAGTTTAAAGATCAACATCAAGACACAATAACGGACTCAGGATATTTAGAAAGTTTAGTTATTGTATTAATGATCCAAACTTTTAAGTAGCTCTGTTAAAATGCCAATAGCACATAGTATAAAACCACACATTAATCAAAGTTTTAATAGAAGATGATTTGAAAGGGTAAAAACCCCATTCAGAAAAGGAACAAAGGGGTCAAAGTTAAAGTCAAAGTCCACTAAGTAAATGTCCATGAACATGAAAAAAGGAAAATTGAGCAAAATCTGGAGAGTTCAGATTTGGTATTTCACCAAATAGTCCAAAGGAGTTCAATGAGCAAGCTCACTGCAAAAGAAAAATCAAAGCATTGAGTTCAGATAATCAGCAAGGAAAAGAGTTCAAACCAATCAGCAATTACAGAAACAACTCCAAAAGCATCCCAAAGTAATCAAACAAAAAGCACCAAAAAAATAAAGTCCTTCTGTTCTGGCTCTAGCACTCCCCCTCCTTTTGAGAGTTTGTCTTTATAGTATAGATGATGCATTTGTGACATCCGTGATCGGACCACAGTGGTCTGTCCATTGTGAGGTCATCTTCCGTTTGTCAGGTACAATTTACTACTTTAGCATTGTTTCCCAAGTCTTTGCCATCCTCACAGGTTAGATCACAAAAGGAAAACATTTATCTGTAGCTCCTTAAAGGGGACAGTCTAAGGATCGGTTCCCACCAATTTACACACACACAAAGAATAAGGTTTCATTCATAGTTGATTGTTACATTAGGCGGGATCAGTTAGAGCAACATTTGAAGGAAGCGTGTCAAAGTTCATTTCAGTAGGCAATGAAATAATGCAGCCTAAACAAGAGAATTTCAATGTATTAAATCAACTTGTTATTAATATTCCGAACATGATAAAGTAAATCAAATGTTTAATTAAATAAAAATAATAGTATTGTCAGTAATTATTGTAAAAAAATGAACGATCCTAAATATGGCATACACGTACGATTTTCAAAAGTAGCAACACGTAAACTAATTCTAAAAGTTGTTTTAACAAAATTGTTTTCATTAATTTATGTTCTTTATGGTGTTAAGTACTTATACTGAAAGTTTCAAACATGCAACCCTTGTCATCATTGATTTGCACCAATGTTGAGTTTATTGGAACACTCTGAAACTGAAATCAATAGAAATGCTAAACTTCTCATAAGTTTTCGTGTCACCTTGTTATTATTATTATATTGTAAATAATTGTTACACATCTTATTTTTATTACTTTATTAATCCTACTGTTTCTACCTAATCAAACCCACTTTTACAGTGCTGAGAAGACAACATTTTCTCTGTTTGAATTATGTTTTTCCATCAATGTGTGTAAAGTGCAAATTATGATTTCAGTGTAAAATCGAGTATGTATGTCTTGTAAAGAATAATCAATATCAACGCTGTTACAAATGCATTACACTTCTCTGCCCTGAGTGGCACACATAGGACAATGGACAGGCAATAAAAGGCCAGGCTGCAACTGCAGAGCAGTATTCGAGCTCAAGTATTGATATGAAGAAAATAGCCTTTATTAACTAGAAAAACACTCACTAGTTTATTTAGATCACAACAGTATCCGGTTATCCTGTCTGTAGATAATACAGTGCTTTCTATATCGGATTGCACTGACCTGGAAAGGAAGCTGAGCTGCCAGCACCGAGCTGTAGCTCTATCTACCACCGAGGTATCTGGAAGGGAACCACTGTTTAAATTCGGCATCACAATGTGGCTGCTATCGGTTCATATCTTTAATGCAAAGGCATGACAGCTTTGTGCTCAGCTGATGGGTGCCACTCTGCATTGCACAGCAGCAGAAATATCCTGATCCATCTCTGGCAGTAAATGACAGTAACCATCATCATCGTGGGTTCACTGACACAACATTGACATGAAAAATATCCAGTAAAAAATATAGATAACAAAAATATCGACTCCTATACTTAAACAGGTAAGTACAAAATTATCAAAATATTGACTTTTATATCAATAGAAAATATAATAATATGTATTAAATATATTAAATATTAAATACATGTAAGATACATTTTAATAACATATAATAAATGAACTTCATAAAAAATAAACACACAAACAATAATTGTACTCATTTTTCACTTTAAAACAATTAATAAACTATTATTTTTAGTTTATGTAAAAAGTTTAAAAAAATATAAAAAAATAACAATATATATTAATAATTTAAAATATAAAATTACAAAAGTCTATAATAAATTAAAACATTAAACTATACAATCAGTGCAACAGTAGGGAAAGTGTTGGATAGCAAAGGGGTGAAAATAACTATTCCCACTCCAAAGAGTGCAACAGTAGGGAAAGTGTTGGATAGCAGAGGGGTAAAAATTACTATACCCACTCCAGTGAGTGCAACAGGAGGATAAGGGTTATATAGTAAAGGGATAAAATTGACTATTCCCACGCCAGTGAGAGCAACAGTAGGGAAAGTGTTGGATAGTGGAGGGGCAAAAATTACTATTCCCACTCCAAAGAGTGCAACAGTAGAGAAAGTGTTGGATAGCGGAGAGGTAAAAATTACTATTCTCACTCCACTGAATGCAACAGTAGGATAAGTGTTGGATAGTGGAGGGGTATAAAATGTTATTCCCACTCCGGTGAGTGCAACAGTAGGGAAACTGTTGGATAGCAAAAGGGTAAAAATTACTATTCAAACTCCAGTGAGTGCAACATTAGGGAAAGTGTTGGATAGCGGAGAGACAAAAATTACTATTCACATTCAAACAGTTCAAACACAAAGAAAAAAGATTCATAATTTAAAAAAATCATTAAATAAATAAACAATATTTAAAAAATGGAAAATGAAGTATAATAAATATATAAAAAGAAAATATATTATTATATTAATTACATATCACAAAAACCTACAAATAATATATAAAATAAAATAATAAATATATTTATAATAAATAATTCTTTTAAACTTGAAAATATATACAAACAAAAATATTAATTCATACATAAATGTATTTATGTTATTTTCTACCCTAGAACACCATACCAATAACAAAACACTACAAAATTTGTAATTACATTTACTTCTTTAATTAACATAATTAATAATCAATTAAAAAATACAATTAATAAAAATACTAATAAACATTAATTGACTACACACACTTTAACACTATCATATCCACAACACACACCTAACTTAAACTATAAAATAATAAAACACAATCAAAACTCATTTTTAAATTAAAAATTATTAGTATTAACAACTAATAATAAAGTAATTAAAATGTATTTAATACTCACCCTTTACCCCTTTAAAAGTAACAACACAAACAAAAATAAACAATTACCCAAAATAAATATCAAATAATTAACATTAATTAACAACTATATTTTAATTAATTAAAATTAATTACCAACCAATTATTAAGTAATTAATAATTAATTACTTTACACATTTAACACTATAACATCTAAATTAAACAAATATTATTAAATAAAAAATAATCAATACAATTAATTTAATTAAATTACTTCCCACCCTATTCTCCTATAAACCCACAACCCGCTATGGATCAAAAACCGCAAAATTCAAGTAAAAATAAATTAATACCTACTAAAATTTTAACACACATTACAAAAATTCCAACAATTCGTATACAAAAAAATGCATTACATACATATAAAATATATACTAAAATACACAACATTAATAAAAAACGGATATTTTTAACAACTATATTTTTGCAAACGATATTAAACACTTCGATATTTTTTAATTTGATATTACTTAGCTTAAGTTGATATTCTTGACCACGATATTCTTTCTGTCGATATTTCTGAACCATATTAATGACTCAATATTTGTGCAACTCAATATTTTTTATTTAATATTCTGTCTCTGCACCATCATTGTGCATGAACGGTCAGGCATGCACAGTGTAGAGACTGGGAATGCCTTCTATAGAGATTGAATATGTGTGTACAGCGACCAGGCATGCTGTGTATAGCAACTGGACATACTTGATAAACTGTGCAGTGGAATAGGCGTGTTTTTTATAGCAATTAGACAAGCAGAGAGAGTTATAGTGCTGCACTGTGCTTGCAAAGTTAAAAGGGCCACGACTGGCACAAATGAGGTTTCTGTTTGTGAGTTAAGAGTTACCACCTCTCTAGCCCTTTGCATACTGTGGTGCCGATTCCAATCCGGTAAAAAAAAATACCGTACGACTCGCATCCGTATTTTTTTACGTACGAGTCGCACAAGTACCGTACAAACTGGCAAGTACGATTCGCATGGGAAAAACTCCATACGAATCACATCCGGAAAAGTCCCCCACACGTCCTCGGGTTGGAAATTGTGTCCGACACATCCCCGGACGATTTACCGTACGAATCGGAAAATGAAGTCCGACCGCGCAAGTACGATCACTCCCGTCCTTTCGATTTTACAACTGTATGCAAAAAACACCATATGGACCGAACACCCATAGCAAGCATGGAGACACGTGCCCGCATACGCACCGAACACCCCACCACAGACCCTGCATGTACACGCAAAATGCCCCCCGGCCGCGGATGTACGCGCCGAGCCCCCACCAGTGTATGCATGCAGCGTACCAACTCCCCACCCGTGTATGTACGGACCGTACCCCCACCCCACCCGTGTATGTACGGACCGTACCCCCACCCGTGTATGAATGGAGCGTACCAACACCCCACCCGTGTATGTACGGACCGTACCCCCACCCCACCCGTGTATGTACGGACCGTACCCCCACCCCACCCGTGTATGAATGGAGCGTACCCCCACCCGTGTATGAATGGAGCGTACCAACACCCCACCCGTGTATGTACGGACCGTACCCCCACCCGGGAATGTACGGACCGTACCCCCACCCGTGTATGAATGGAGCGTACCCCCACCCGTGTATGTACGGACCATACCCCCACCCCACCAGTGTATGTACGGACCGTACCCCCACCCCACCCGTGTATGTACGGAGCGTACCCCCACCCCACCCGTGTATGTACGGACCGAACCCCCACCCGTGTATGAATGGAGCGTACCAACACCCCACCCGTGTATGTACGGACCGTACCCCCACCCGTGTATGAATGGAGCGTACCCCCACCTGTGTATGTACGGACCGTACCCCCACCCCACCAGTGTATGTACGGACCGTACCCCCACCCCACCAGTGTATGTACGGACCGTACCCCCACCCGTGTATTTACGGACCCTACACCCAGCCCCCCTTGTATGTACCGTGCGAAACACCACCACCGATCGACGGTGCGGACCAACACCCTGCCCGTGTTCGTACGCACCCTACCCCAGGCCCACACACCAGCACCCTCACCCAACATCAGGCATGTACGAGTCGTACTAAGCCATAACAAAGGACAGCACTGTACAACAACATGGCCCATGTACGCACCGTACAGAGGCTAAAAACACTCCTACTGAACCAGAACTAACCAAAAAAACACAAGAACAGTCAATCCGAGGCACACAAAACCACAAAACATATCCAACAAGGCCAAATACATCCTATACACTGACCTGCAACTGACAAACAGAGAAACAGAGGCCCAAACCACTACCACTCCTTATAACACACCCACCCAAAGTTCAAACACAGCCACACCCACAAATGGACCAATAAAAAGGCCCAACACACACAAACCATGATCCTTTGCAACAGATCCACTGCTGCCAGACCCCAGAGACAACGCACTGCACCATACTTCAACCATCAATACACCTTACACTTGCACTCCTTCACACAACCACCATCACAAACACACCCTCATCACATTCACACACACACACCTGCACACCCACAACCATCCACACCCACACCCATCCACACCCCCACCCCCACAACCATCCACACCCCCACAACCATCCACACCCACACCCCACACCATGCCCACCAACAAGAATCCAAAGTTCACAAAGGTCGAGCTGGAGTCCCTTGTCGACGAAATCATCAGAATCGAGCCACAGCTCTTTGGAACATTGATCAGACGGACCAGCATATCAGAAAAAACTGCCATGTGGGAGAGGATAGTCAATTCCGTGAATGCTGTTGGGGCCACCAGAAGGACCAGGCATGAGTGCCAAGCCAGGTGGTACGATCTGCGGAGGACAGTCCGCCGCAAAATGACGGACGAGCACAACCAGGCCAACATCACTGGAGGAGGGCCGGCCCGCAGACCGGTGCACTACCATCCCTGGGAGGAGAAGGTGATGGCCACGCTGCCGCCGTTGGTAGTAGACGGACTAGAAGGAGTCCGAGAGCCTGGTGAGTACACAAACAACTCACTTCACATGGGAGGAATGCCATATACAACCCAAATACCAATCATGCACGCAACCCCCCCAAAGCCAGCACCAGACACAACCACACTCCAAAAACACACACATGCCACTAGCGCCTCCATGCCTCATGCCCCAAGCAAGGCCATGCCAAGTCACAGGCCACACAAAACACCAACACAAGACAGGATGTCCCTGATGCCGGGAGGGTGGGCCTCAAAACTAACATAGAGCAACTCTGAAGCACACAACAATGCCCTCAGCCCATATGGCTAAGGGCACAGCCATACAAACAGTGTGTCCCCACACAGTACTGTTTTGCCTACTAATGGTGGCCGCGTTGCAGGACGACATGGGTATGAAGCCACAATTTGCACATAACAGCAGCCAATCAAGACGCAGCACACTGAAAGAGTGTCAGCACACACCGCCACAGCAGCAGCGCAGACTCAGACACTCCGCCCAATGGGTGCCCGCAGAGAAGAAACAAACCCACATGAACAAGCCAATGGCCTTTGCAAGACCTGCAAACTGTGTGTGCCCAGGAAGCTGGGCTGAGGTGACAGAGGGTGACACACAGAGGGAGGAAGAGGGGCAGAGAGAGGGACAGAGACAGAGGTGGACACAGGGAGACAGACAGAGGGAGGGAGGAGGTTGACAGAGGGAGGGAGAAGGGGAGACAGAGGGAGACGCACAGAGGGAGGAGGCTGACAGAGGGAGGGAGAAAGGGAGACGGACAGAGGGAGGAGGCTGATAGAGGGAGGGAGCAAGGGAGACAGAGGGAGACGGACAGAGGGAGGAGGCTGATAGAGGGAGGGAGAAAGGGAGATGGACAGAGGGAGGAGGCTGATAGAGGGAGGGAGAAAGGGAGACGGACAGAGGGAGGAGGCTGACAGAGGGAGGGAGAAAGGGAGACAGAGGGAGACCAAATCACCCTTGGGTGGTGTGGCCATGTCCGCTCGTCAGCAGGTGGACTGTGTGCATGTAGACAAGGTTTGGCAGTGCCCTAACCCCCCCTTCAACCTTTGATAAACACTAGGCCATGTGTCAATCTGTGCATGAGTACATCCGTACTGCAGGCACAAACAGAACCTTACACCCAGTATACCTACCCACTGTGTTCGTCAGAACCCTGTCACAAATTGTTAAGTTACCTACCTGAATTCTCAAATAGCATGGAAAAAACACCATTTGGCCACGTACAGTGCAACACGTAAGGCGGCACTGCATGGCTTGCTACGCCCGCTCACTACACTGCTGACTGCGTTCCCAAAAGATGCATCAACTAAGATTGTGTCACACATAGGTAAAGTGTCGAAAGCTGTGGCCAAGGGACATACCCATGCACAAGTGCACTGTGTGAGGAATGCTAGCCAAATCCAACCACCCAGAGGAACTGTGCCAAATCAAAAAAGAATGAAACATGGATGTCGCATGTAACACAATTAACACTGTCTCTCTCACACACAGGTCAACGTCATCGATCTCCCCCCAACACTGGGGGGGAAGACTCACAGAACCAGGCTCTGCGTGAAGAGGACCCCACCGGCAGCGACGACTCTCACCACTCCGTGGATGACCCAGACCAACCTGGCCCCTCTGGTGTCCAACCACCTGCAGCACCTGCGTCAGGTACAACTGTGCCAACCACCACCCCCATTCCTGCCACATCCCAGGAGACACCCAGGAGCCCTGCCCGCACACAACAACGCAGCCAGTCTGTCCAGGAGGGACAAGGTTCTCCGGGCACCCAGGAGGAGGCAGGCGACACCGCAAATGCCATCCCTCAGGGGTCCCGGAGACCCGATGTGCCCACAACGGCAGGCCAGGCGTAAGTGGGCAGGGGTGGTGGGAGTGGAGGACGGCGGAGGCCCGAACCTGCCCAGTTGGCTCAGGACCCGGCTATGGCACACGACAGAACCATCCTGGACGCATACCGGCGTGACTCCAGAGGCATCGCCCAGGTAGTGGAGACCCTCAATGAGATGAAGGCCCTGCAGGTTGAGCATCATGCCAGGATGGAGGCAAGACATGCAGAGCACTTGGCGGTGCACAGGGACGTGAGCCAATCCCTCCGTCAGATCGCCCAAAGCCTGGCAAACCCTCCCTGTGCCACCAGGCGTAGAGCAGCACCACACACAGGGAGGGAGGAGGAGGAGGATTCATCTGACGGAGCGTCCCTTGCATCGTCAAGGCAGGCGTCTGAGGGTCCCCGTAGGAAGGTGGGTCGTCCACGAAAAAGACCGTGAGAGTCAGCGGAACATCACCATCTCCCAGGTCACCTGGCCTGGCACCTGGCCCTCTGGAATACAACAAGACCTACCCTATGTACAAATTTATAAAAATTCTTATGTAGTGTGCAGGTGCTCAATGTCTGTAGTGCCTGCCTAACTCTCATTCACTGGTGTATTTACCACATGTGTATTAAGAACATTGTGTCCAATGGTGCTGTAAAAACCTAACTGGTGATCAGTTCGTGTTCAAGAAAAGTGAAAAGGGTAAAAAAGGTGTGATAGGACGACAGCGCCTCACGGAAGCAGCCCCAACGAGGTATGTGTAGACAGGTACTCACCTACTACCTCCTGTTGTCATCATCGGTCGCTGCCGCCCAAACAGAAACAGTAAAGGTGAAACAGAAATGTGTAATGTACTACACTCAAAATCTTCGTGGTAGTCCTAATGACTCCTATCTATCGAGCAACCTATGTGTTGCAGTGATGTGTGCTAATCTACAAAAACAGGAAGTGTCGACCCAGATATGGTGAGTTGAGCCTGATCAGGACTCAAGTCACTCAGGATTAAAACCGAGCAGCACTACACTGGCTATATGGTGCTTTATTCTCAGCTGTGTCGCTGCTCATTTAAAAACCGACATGTTTCGTTGCCATATTACTTTACCGGCAACTTCATCAGGGCTTGGGTCGACTGGTCTCTCTGCCACGCTAATATGTACCAGCGATATCTTTCAATCAGCACCCTCGAGATGCTGTGTAGCAGCATACCTGCACCTCCATCATGTAAGTGTCTTGGGTATTTGTGCTCCAGCCCTTTGGCTGTTAAAATCAGAACTGCGGAACTTTGTTTCTCATCAGTCTGAGCATCGGTTCTTGGCTCGCCCTCGCCCTGGATCGAGGGCGAGCCAAGAACCGATGCTCAGACTGATGAGAAACAAAGTTCCGCAGTTCTGATTTTAACAGCCAAAGGGCTGGAGCACAAATACCCAAGACACTTACATGATGGAGGTGCAGGTATGCTGCTACACAGCATCTCGAGGGTGCTGATTGAAAGATATCGCTGGTACATATTAGCGTGGCAGAGAGACCAGTCGACCCAAGCCCTGATGAAGTTGCCGGTAAAGTAATATGGCAACGAAACATGTCGGTTTTTAAATGAGCAGCGACACAGCTGAGAATAAAGCACCATATAGCCAGTGTAGTGCTGCTCGGTTTTAATCCTGAGTGACTTGAGTCCTGATCAGGCTCAACTCACCATATCTGGGTCGACACTTCCTGTTTTTGTAGATTAGCACACATCACTGCAACACATAGGTTGCTCGATAGATAGGAGTCATTAGGACTACCACGAAGATTTTGAGTGTAGTACATTACACATTTCTGTTTCACCTTTACTGTTTCTGTTTGGGCGGCAGCGACCGATGATGACAACAGGAGGTAGTAGGCGAGTACCTGTCTACACATACCTCGTTGGGGCTGCTTCCGTGAGGCGCTGTCGTCCTATCACACCTTTTTTACCCTTTTCACTTTTCTTGAACACGAACTGATCACCAGTTAGGTTTTTACAGCACCATTGGACACAATGTTCTTAATACACATGTGGTAAATACACCAGTGAATGAGAGTTAGGCAGGCACTACAGACATTGAGCACCTGCACACTACATAAGAATTTTTATAAATTTGTACATAGGGTAGGTCTTGTTGTATTTCAGGATTGTGAGAGGGGGGCTACCTACCCTTTAAAACCCCCTAGGCTCCCTTGTTTTGAAAGTAACCTGGCCCTCTGGCCCAACAGCAGCACAGCAGCAAAGGACATTCTCTGCCACATGGCCTTGCTGGTCACTGTCTGACCAATGTTGACAAAGACTGTGGCACAGACTCTGATGACTGTCAATGGCAAGGACACCAACTCCCCCTGTGAACTTTGGATTCTACACTCCCGCCAAGCACCTCTTGTCACCCCCCAAACACGTACCCCAGCACTAATAAAATTCATCACAATCACAGATGATGCCGTCATTTTGCATTATTCCACTACATGTGTGTGTTGTAAAGTCAAACCATGCCTGATTTCGGAATTAACTCCGAACCACCATACCCTGGGGTCTGAGTCTGGCACAGGACACACATGGGTCACAACGTACCATCCAAGACAGACATGGAGCACCATACTCACCCGTGATGGGCCCAACCAGCTGAGGGGGTGCCCGCACAACTGTGCCCACAGACCTATTTAGAAGAGCAACAGTAATGCGCAGAGGTCAGGGATCATGTGGAGTGTCCTGGGGTGGGAGTCCCAGGTATGTGTAGACACGTGGCAGAACCATGTCCTGCATGCTTGAGTCAGGTGGATGTGGAGAATGGTGGGGCAGCCAAGGTTGGATGCATGGAGATGGCACAATTGGGTGTTGGATCACAGTGCCACAAGGTTGTGTTGTGGGTGTGGGCTGCATCCTGAGGGTGTGCGTGGATTGAGAAGGTCATCCTGCAGCTGGCAGTGATCCACTCCCCCCATCTCTGTTGGACGTTGATGTGGCCTGGTCGCCGGATGTAGTAGCAGAGCTGTGCAGATGCACCCTGGATGTGGACAAGTATCATGGGATTCCTAACGCACATGTCCGTAGAGTGCAAGGTAGGAGTAGACACGGATGTCATAGTTGACCTGGGGGATGGTCTCCCTCTTGCCTTGAGGTGGATGGAACTGGGGATCTTGTGCATAATGCAGAGTGTGCTGCCGCATGAGGCACAGATGCTGCTGATCAGCATACCACATGTCAGCAAGCAATCCATGATGGACACCAGCTCGTTTGCATGGACACTGGGTGCCCTTGCAGCAGGGCCTGCAGCAGCATGCGCCATGTCAAGGAAACAATGCCACAAGTAGCACACAAAGACAAGGATCTCAGGAAGGAACCATGCAAAAGGTGTATGTCAAGGAAGGAATGTCTGGTTCAACATGGCACACACACACACAATGGATTCACATGCAGCACAGTGGCCGTCGTGGAGACTGACATGCCACAAAACCTACACAGCCATGGACATCATGCACAATACAGAATCTAATCCCTGACAAACAGCTTGCATCTAGCTACTCTACACATAGACTCATATGCACCATCTCTGAGAACAATGCCAGACATGCCGCATGCACAGTGGCAACAGACCACCATTGACAGAGATGAGGCACCTTGGAGGCAGAGGGACACCTTTATTACTCATGTGTGTCGGAATGCTAATGCAACTCTGTCAACACATACACAGGTCATGTGGATGAACACGTGGGACCAACACTGGCACCCCCCTTACCACCACAGATGCTGGAAATCCATGGCACTAGCACACAAGTGACGGGTTACAGCTAAACACCCCCTGCTGCTCACAGAGAGCCTGCTATACACCATTGAGCCCCTAATGGGGAATTCACACACCATGTCAACCTGGTGCAACCCGTATGTTTCCGAGGCCAGTGTTCCACACATTGATGGCTCCATCACAATCCCATTACAGATGACTGTCACCAAGTCTGACCATCAATTCAGGTGAATTCTGCTCCAGGTCATGTGCCCCATGGTGATTCTACATGTATGCAAAGTAACCAAACATGAACAGGAGCAGTGCACACACATTCAAAACAAATACCACTCCCAAAAAGCCGTGCTGCATCCTTTACCCGAAGGAGATTTTCAAACTTGTCCGTGCATGTAACGCTGATTCAGCACATGTTGCTGTGTTCATGAGGAATAGCAGGAGCACAACACTGCCACCAGCAGACAGCATGCGCAAGTGCCTGTGGATGGGAGACACACCAGAAGTCAGCCAAAAGAAGTACATCCGCATGCATGTGCATGTATTCGACACGTATTAGGTTGTCAACATGCTAGGTGACAATGATGACTCTGGAAAAACATTATTCTATTGCACCATCACTCGAGTGACACATCCAAACACACCTCAGACTCACTTGGAAGACATGCAGATGGACACACACATTGCAACACATGCCACACACAGCCCAATGCGTGCACACTCAGACACTGGAACTCACCACTAAGCAAAGAAGTCGCGTATGAGCCGACTCCGCATGTCCTCTACCGCCTCCTCCTCCTCCACATCACTTGCCTCGTGCCCAAGCCCTTCATCCTCCATGGGTGGATGGTCCTGCTCATCTGGATCCAGGATGGGTGGCACAGCTTTCTCCACTGCCATGTTGTGCAGCATGCAGCACACGATGAATATCTTGCAGACCTTCACCGGTGCATTTGGGAGTGCGCCACCGGTCTTGTGGAGGCAATGGAATCGGCACTTCAGGAGGCCAAACGTCCTCTCTATCACTCGCCTGGTCCGCCCATGGGCGTTGTTGTAGCGGTGATCGGCAGCCGTGCTGGGGTTGCGGAGAGGCGTGATCAGCCATGGCATGTTGGGATAGCCAGCGTCCCCTACATGGAAACATCATGGACAAGAGTGGGTCAGGAGAAGCAGTAAGACAGGAAGATGACGTTAAATACAGGACTGGCAGAGTATACCCACCAACAATACATGCTCGTTCGTTGCGCAGCTGCAGCATCATTTCAGGCACCCTGCTACGCCTCATGATGTACGCATCGTGTGCTGATCCTAGAAAACGAGCACAGACATGTGAAATCACCATGTTGGCAAGACACACCGCAAGGGCATTAATGGAGTGGTAATGCTTGCGGTTACGGAAGGCTACCTCCTGTGCCTGTGGTGGTACCAAAGCCACATGTGTTCCATCTATGGACCCAATGACATGGGGCATCCCTCCCAGGGCATAGAACTCACGCTTGACAGCTGTCAACTGCTCAGGAGTTGGGAATTTTACGAACTCATCAAGGTGCTCCAACATGGCCTCTAAAAAATCATGCAGAACACGGCTTAACATGGTTTGGGACATCCCACCGACATGGGCAATGGTATGTTGAAAGGTACCCGTGGCCAAGAAATGTAGGGCTGCCATCACCTTCATCTTGGGTGTCAGTGCACCAGGATACCTGTGTAGCGGTTGGAGGTGTGCTGCCAGCCGTGTCGTCAAGTCCTCAATCAAATGTTGGGGGAAGCAGTAGCGGCGTATACAGTCATTTTCCCGCATGTCAGCCAAGTCCGGAATTGCTCGAGGGAGAGGCGGAGCCCTGCAGTGAATTAGAAGGGACAACGAAGAGTGAGTACAGTACACCACCAATGTCAATGGACTGAGCACATGGTCAACAGGCAATACACATATGCTACATGCAGAGTCAGGTCTGTGCAATATGCCCTGGAAACGTATGCCAGCCATGTGACACTCCTACCAAGAAACAGCTCCAAACGTTTATTCTCAACCTCATAATGCCATGCCATGAAGCTAGCTGTGGGCCAGTGTAAGTGAGCAGGCAGACGCATTACAGGAGTTACAGACAACCAAATATGTGCCGAGGAAGGATGTTTATTGTACAGACAGGTTGCGGAACACTAGAGGCACTGGTCACATGTAATAGAAAAAGGACAGACCACACACCTTGCCATGAAGGATTACATTTCAAGAATGATCCCACATACATTGAGAGTATGCAGATATGTCCTTGTTTTGAAACTCCGTGTCGATGCATACACACACACCGTACGTCGGATTCCACATGTGGCCTGGTATGCGTAACACTGTGCCATGGCCATCTACACACAGACACATGTTGGTTGCAGCAACTGCAGATGCATTTGACCAAACACCTACAGCAAGCTAATGGGAACACACGACACATACATGACATAGTCACATCGTGCAACGCGGGTAGTCACATGTCAGGTGTGAAAACCCCTGTAGCTGGCATCAGGGGACAGTTGTGTGTGTTGTTGACTGTGCCATGACAGTGACGCTTTTCACAAGTGTTCTGTACTACATGCACACATGTCAAAGGCGTGAAGGGGATGTCTGGCACATAGTCCACCATCACACATGACATCTGTACACATCTCATCATACATCTATTGCCTTCACAACTCAGGAGTAATGTGCCACAATACAGCCTGACACACCTGTGCCCCACACATGTAGTACTGCACAGACAATGCCTTGATGTCCAGCCTTGGACAAGTATGTCAGCTCTATTCCTTTCTGTGTGCTGCCTGTCACCACTGTCAGGTGTGAAATGCACCATACATGCGCTCTGAGGGCGTGTGTACGTTCCCCATCACTATGGGAGTGCTGCCGTAGGCCTACCCATAGTGAAACGGCCCGTGCACGCGTGTGTACGGGGCGTATCACTATGGGTACGCATACGCGAGCAAAGCCATAGTGAAACGGCCCGTACACGCGTGTGTACGGGGCGTATCACTATGGGTACGCATACGCGAGCAAAGCCATAGTGAAACGGCTTGTACACGCGCGTGTACGGGCCGTTTCACTATGGCTTTGCTCGCGTATGCGTACCCATAGTGATACGCCCCGTACACACGCGTGTACGGGCCGTTTCACTATGGCTTTGCTCGCGTATGTGTACCCATAGTGATACGCCCCGTACACGCGTGTGTACGGGCTGTTTCTATGCATTGGGGGTGCCCTAGGGCCCTGGAACTCACCGTACCTGTGTGTGAATGTCCAAATTACATAGGGGACACATGAGGGACAAGTATAAAGCCCTACATGCATGCTGGCTGTCATGGAGACCGAGTTTAAAGTTTGAATTTTTTTCATCAGGTGCCCAGGTAAAGTCGGTTTGAAAGAATCTACATTGTTGCAAAGTGGTGTTGAGTTGACATCATGCTCAATAAAAAAAAAAGCAAAGCCACTGACTGTGGTAGGTTTAAAGGGATTGGAGGAAACATAGGATGCAAATGTGAGTGACCAATCACTCTGTACTCCTGTGAATGAAACAGGGCAGCAAGGTAGATATAAGGCAGCCAGGTCCCATGAGAGAACACTTGCCTGCACATCCTTTGATTCAACTACACTGCTGCTGCTCGTGAATCCTCTGGCACCATGTCCAGGTCTGTGGAGAGGGCCCAGCCTTTCACCCAGGAGGAGAACCAAGCCCTGCTGGATGTGATCCTCCCACAGTACCCCATGCTGTATGGTCGACCAGGGGTTCAGGTGAGTGCTGAGTCCACTAGCAAAGACTGTGCCCCTTTTTTGTGACTGTCACTTCTGCCATTGTGTCCAGGTGTAACACACATGCAATGTACTGTAGGGTGGGTCCCGGGTGGGGGAATGCCTAATGTCTCCCAGCCAGAGCATGCTGTGGTGCATGTCTGCTCTCCTCACTTGCATTGTGTGTACTGTGACAATCACTGCATGTGGCATTACACATTCTGCCTGTCTAATCCTCCTGGGAATGTTGTTACTACAGTCCTTATGTGAATCTGTGGTCCCCCCAGTGTGACAGGTGGCAGTACCCACAGATGTGTGTTTGTTTAGTGTACATGTGCTGAGAGTGTACAAATAATGTGTTTGTCCCCTGGACATTGGTGTGTGTGTGTGTAAGTCCCCTGTCATGTGGGTGAGTGCATATGTGGAGTGTAGCACCCCAGCTGCATGAGGCATGGATATACCCTGCCCATCTGATGTGAGTAGGGAGCAGTGCTGTGTGTCTGCGGTGATGGGCCAGCCCCACACCTGTGACACCCCCCAGTCTAGTGGCACATGTGCAGAGTGAGGTGTGTAGCTGCAGTTGGCAATGGCAGGTGATTTTCCTGTGGCTGTGTGTGTCTGTGTACTCTGCTGAGGGCGCCTCAGTGGCCTGTGGCATGTGACTGCATTGAGGTGCTGCACATAATCGTGGTGTCGCTTGTGATGCACAGAGTGAGCCTGGATGATTGATTGTGTCGTACCCCTCATGCCACCTGTGTACTCTACAATGCCACCTAGTGCTTTTTGCCTTCCACAGAGGAAAGTGTCCCTATGACACAGGTGTAATGAGCTTGATGCATTCTATGCCCTGTAAAAACCAGCCAAATTGTTCTAATGTGTGTCTCTGTGACATGTCGCAGGTGTATTGATGTTGTCTCACTTTTTCATCCTTACAGGTAGGCGCCTGTGCCAAGGAGCAGATCTGGAAGGACGCCGTCAGTGCCGTGAGGCAGACCGATGGTCGGAAGCGGCGCCTAGCCCAGGTGAGGAAACGCTGGCAGGATATCCGGTGCTGGACGCGGAGGATCGCACGGGTCCTGCTGGGGGACTCACCTGTGAGCCAAAAGAACCATGGGCGCCGCCGTCTGACCCACATCCAGAAGCGTGTGCTGGCGGTCGTCTTCCCTGACATGGACAGGCGCTTACGGGAAAAGCAGCAGCAGGAAGGGGGTAGGTACATGTGTGTTTGTTGTGTGTCACCAGCATTTGTAAGTGCACAGTTGCATGGATACACTGCCAGGGTTTACATGTGCAGTGCAGTTCCTGGTCCCCAAAGTGTAGCGGTGCTGTCCTTCCTCCCTTCCCCTCCTTGGCATGTGTACCCTGGTCTGTGTGTAGTCACACTTGCAAAAGGTTATCTAGGTTGCCAGTTTATCGATGTGCCCAATGCTTGCAGCTTCATGTGTGGGGGTGGTGTGTAACAGGTTTTGGGACCTTGCCTGTGCCCTGTCCAGTTCAGTACTTGTGGGGTCCATGTCAGTTGTCACTGATGCTGAGTCCAGACATAGGAGTGTGTCTCTAAAGTGTATTGCTTTACAGCATGCATGTCCTATTTTGTGGCCTGTGACATGATGTGCATGAGTGTGAGATATGCAGAGTGCAGGGATGGTGGCTTGTGTTGCAGTCATTACCATTCAGGACCATGGAGTAGTGTGGCCACTACTGTCCCCTGGGGCATCTTTTCCTAGGTATCATGTGTGTAATCCAAAAATGTCGACAATCTCTGTGTCTACAGCATAGGTTGTGCTCTGTGCCATTGTACCCTGGCACCATTTGTGTTTACGTAAACTCTGCTACATGTGTCCACTGTACAGGCTGACCAAATGTCCCTTGTTCATACTCACGGGGGCCAGTGCCTGTGTGTCTTGGTAAAATGATCTGATGATGGCCATTTGTAGATGATGTATTTGTACCGGCGCACCAGGGGTATTTTGTGTCCAATCAGGATTTCTTGCAGGCCATGTGTTTTTATTCCAGACTAAGAGATGTAAGTGCTTCCTGTGTCTCAAAAAATTGTCTCATGTAGGGGGTGGTTGGTGCGGGCAAGGCCTACATGTCTAGACCTGAAGTCTCCTTGCTAGGTCTGGCCAGTGTGTGATGTTTGTCTGGACATACACTCAAGGTGCAGTGACCCATTAATGTTGGGCATGTTTTTAAGTATTGCCTTTGCAGCATGTGCCTACAGTTAATAGACATGGTTCCTGCTCATCCCTTTTTACGCCAACGCTGTGTGCTGCAGAGGCTGTGCTGGATTGTCCCCAGTGCCTGGCTCCTCTGTCCAAATCCATATCATGTTATTTGCTTTTGTGTCATGCTCTCCATAGTTGGTCAGTGGCATGGTGGGTCAACCAACTGTGTGTTGCAGGGCCTACATATGTACCTTGTATTGTAGATGTTACTCATGTTGCTTTTCAGGCTATGCACTGTGACCTATGTGGATTTGACTCATGTGACATATGTATACAGGTGTCTGATTATTTCCTGTCTCTTCACCTTGCCCACAGCATCGTCGGGGGACACCGAGGGAGACACTGGCACGGACCGTGAGGAGGGAGCGAGCACCAGTGCCAGCAGTGCAGAGTTGTCTGGCACATCGAGTGGCACGGAGGCCAACGGGAGTGCAGCGGAGGACCTGTCCAGTCAAACCACCACCGATTATGACGCGTCACGGGTCTAAGGCTGAGCACTCCGAGGGGGCGGTGGCTGGTCCCACAGCTGACACCAGCACTCCATCACTACCCGCCCCCTCCATTCTGATCACCGGCCTCCCACTTGCTCGTGTCCCTTCCCGCCGTGCTCGGTCAGCACGTGTCTCCTTCTTGCCAGGCACCGCACCCCCTGCCCCTGTCTCCACTGCTGCCACCAATGCCGAGTCTGTGGACATCCTGCGGCAGTTGCGGGTTGGTCAGACTGCGACGCTTAATGTCCTCCATGGCCACAGCCAAGTGCTCAACCAGATGGAGGCATACTTGGAGGGCATTTCAGCCACGCAGTCTGACCAACGCAACTTGCTGAGGTCCATAGACTCGACACTGACTGCAGCAGTGGGTCTCCTGCAGCGCTACATCCCACCCCCTACCCCTGCCCCATCCACACTTCCCACTCCCATGCCTGTCCCACGTACACCCAGACGTCAGCATGCACACACCCCAGCAGACACAGGCACCACACCAGCAGGGCAGGGCAAGCGCACACCTCCTGGCACGCACACACAGGGTGAGGTAGGCACACCCACTGGGTCGGGGGGCAAACGTAATTCACGCAGCCAGAGTGGGAGTCCGCTTTCCGCAAAATCCACTCCCTCCAAATCCACTCCCCTCAGCTCTCCTGGCCACGAATCCAGCAAAGATTCCTTCATGGCCGCTCTGTCCCTGAGCCCAACAGTGCCACCTCCCCAGCCCGCAAGCGGGCAAAGGAGTCCCCGGTCAGGGTAGTTGAGTGCCCCCCCTGTCAACACCCTCCCCCAGTGGCGCTGTGACCCATTCCTCTACCCCCCCCTCCTTGGGGCCTGTGGTTCCTTCGAGTGCAGGGGATACGCTGGGGGACCTTGCTGACGTGTGCAGCGCCATCCTCACCACCTCCTTTGGTGCTGCCCCACCCCCTGTGGTGGAGTCCTCCGTCGCTGCACCCACAACGCCTGCCCTTGCCCCTCCTGTCCCTGCGGTGCCTGGTCCTTCCCCCCCACATGATGCCCCCCCATGTGGAAGACAGGGTGGTCTGAACTGTGCAGGCAAGCTAGGGGACACGCGTCCCACTGTGTCCCCCATCCAGCTGTGACTTATGGACTGCCCTATGGGCTTTGTAAATATTGAACTTTATCCACACAAACATTTTTTGATAATGCTTAAAAAAGCCATTTTTTTTCCTTAGAACACTACTGCTTTTGTGGTATTGCTGTTGGTGGGGCTGCTACATGATTTTGGGTGGTGATCATGTGTTGGGTGTGTGGGAAATGTAGTAGTGTGCTGGTCATAGGGGGGGCCCTGGTATCTGTGTGCCATCACAAGGTGTTAGCTAAGTTTCTTTGTTCATGTAAGCAGTTACTGCATGGTGAAATTGTCCCAAGGTGTGTTCCTTCCTCTGTGTACCCTGACATCTTCCCTGCAGGGTGTTTCCAATATGTAGTGCTGAGCTGTGTCTACATTAGCTGGGTGTGTGACGGACCCCTTCAACTTTGGCCATGCATGCAGAGCGATGTCTCCACCTGCATCATTCGTGGCATCCTTGGTGATCACTGTACTTGTGTATGTAGTCTGTTGACATGACTTCATGTGGACATATTCCCTTTTAGGCAGTATGCATGTGTGTACTCCCAGCCTCGCACACATGTGTTACATGTACTGCAGGGTCTTTGTGCACCTGACTGACAATTGTGGCCATTGGATCTGTGGGTACTCCACCCTTTTTCTTTCCATGGGCACTGCTGGGGGCCTCTGCACCCACCCCTCCTGTGTCTGGGCACTGCTGGGGGGACTCTACACCCACCCCTCCTGCATCTGGGCACTGCTGAGAGGACTCTGCACACACCCCTCCTGTGTCTGGGCACTGCTGGGAGGACTCTGCACACACCCCTCCTGTGTCTGTGCACTGCTGGGAGTGATAGGCACCCACCCCTCCTGTGTCTGGGCACTGCTGGGAGGACTCTGCACACACCCATCCTGTGTCTGTGCACTGCTGGGAGTGATAGGCACCCACCCCTCCTGTGTCTGGGCACTGCTGGGGGGACTCTTCACCCACCCCTCCTGTGTCTGGGCACTGCTGGGGGGACTCTACACCCACCCCTCTTGCGTCTGGGCACCGCTGGGAGTGATAGGCACCCACCCCTCCTGTGTCTGGGCACTGCTGGGGGGACTCTACACCCACCCCTCCTGCGTCTGGGCACTGCTGGGAGGACTCTGCACCCACCCCTCCTGCGTCTGGGCACTGCTGGGGGGACTCTACACCCACCCCTCCTGCGTCTGGGCACTGCTGGGAGGACTCTGCACCCACCCCTCCTGTGTCTGGGCACTGCTGGGAGGACTCTGCACCCACCCCTCCTGCGTCTGGGCACTGCTGGGAGGGCTCTGCACACACCCCTCCTGTGTCTGGGCACTGCTGGGAGGACTCTGCACACACACCTCCTGTGTCTGTACACTGCTGGGAGTGATAGGCACCCACCCCTCCTGTGTCTGGGCACTGCTGGGGGGACTCTACACCCACCCCTCCTGTGTCTGGGCACTGCTGTGAGGACTCTGCACCCACCCCTCCTGTGTCTGGGCACTGCTGGGAGGACTCTACACCCACCCCTCCTGCGTCTGGGCACTGCTGTGAGGACTCTGCACCCACCCCTCCTGTGTCTGGGCACTGCTGGGAGGGCTCTGCACACACCCCTCCTGTGTCTGGGCACTGCTGGGAGGACTCTGCACACACCCCTCCTGTGTCTGTGCACTGCTGGGAGTGATAGGCACCCACCCCTCCAGTGTCTGGGCACTGCTGGGGGGACTCTACACCCACCCCTCCTGCGTCTGGGCACTGCTGGGAGGACTCTGCACCCACCCCTCCTGCGTCTGGGCACTGCTGGGGGGACTCTACACCCACCCCTCCTGCATCTGGGCACTGCTGTGAGGACTCTGCACCCACCCCTCCTGTGTCTGGGCACTGCTGGGGGGACTCTGCACACACCCCTCCTGTGTCTGTGCACTGCTGGGAGTGATAGGCACCCACCCCTCCTGTGTCTGGGCACTGCTGGGGGGACTCTACACCCACCCCTCCTGTGTCTGGGCACTGCTGGGGGGACTCTACACCCACCCTTCCTGCGTCTGGGCACTGCTGGGAGTGATAGGCACCCACCCCTCCTGTGTCTGGGCACTGCTGGGGGGACTCTACACCCACCCCTCCTGCGTCTGGGCACTGCTGGGAGGACTCTGCACCCACCCCTCCTGCGTCTGGGCACTGCTGGGGGGACTCTACACCCACCCCTCCTGCATCTGGGCACTGCTGGGAGAACTCTGCACACACCCCTCCTGCATCTGGGCACTGCTGGGGGGACTCTGCACCCACCCCTCCTGCGTCTGGGCACTGCTGGGAGGACTCTGCACCCACCCCTCCTGCGTCTGGGCACTGCTGGGAGGACTCTACACACACCCCTCCTGTGTCTGGGCACTGCTGGGAGGACTCTGCACACACCCCTCCTGTGTCTGTGCACTGCTGGGAGTGATAGGCACCCACCCCTCCTGTGTCTGGGCACTGCTGGGGGGACTCTACACCCACCCCTCCTGTGTCTGGGCACTGCTGGGAGGACTCTGCACACACCCCTCCTGTGTCTGGGCACTGCTGGGAGTGATAGGCACCCACCCCTCCTGTGTCTAGGCACTGCTGGGAGGACTCTGCACACACCCCTCCTGTGTCTGTGCACTGCTGGGAGTGATAGGCACCCACCCCTCCTGTGTCTGGGCACTGCTGGGGGGACTCTACACCCACCCCTCCTGCATCTGGGCACTGCTGGGAGGACTCTGCACCCACCCCTACTGTGTTTGGGCACTGCTGGGGGGACTCTACACCCACCCCTCCTGTGTCTGGGCACTGCTGGGAGGGATAGGCACCCGCCCCTCCTGTGTCTGGGCACTGCTGGGAGGACTCTGCACCCACCTCTCCTGTGTCTGGGCACTGCTGGGAGTGATAGGCACCCACCCCTCCTGTGTCCGGGCACTGCTGGGGGGACTCTACACCCACCCCTCCTGCGTCTGGGCACTGCTGGGAGGACTCTGCACCCACCCCTCCTGTGTCTGTGCACTGCTGGGGGGACTCTGCACCCAGCCCTCCTGTGTCTGGCCATGTACGCTCCATACATACACAGGTGGTGGTACGGTCCGTATATACACTGGTGGGGTGGGGGTACGCTCTATACATACACTGTTGGGGTGGGGGTACGCTCCATACATACACTGTTGGGGTGGGGGTACGCTACATACGTACGCGGGTGTGGGTACGGTCCGTACATACACGGGTGGGGGTACGCTACAAACATACGCGGGTCTGGGTACGCTCCATGCATACACGGGTGGGGGTACGGTCCGTACACACACTGTTGGGGTGGGGGTACGCTCCATATGTATGCGGGTGTGGGTACGGTCTGCACATACACGGGTGGGGGTACGCTCCGAACATACACGGGTCTGGGTACGCTCCATGCATACACGGGTGGTGGTACGTTCCGTACATACACTGTTGGGGTGGGGGTACGCTCCATACATACACTGTTGGGGTGGGGGTACGCTCCATACATACACTGTTGGGGTGGGGGTACGCTTCATACGTACGCGGGTGTGGGTACGGTCTGTACATCCACGGGTGGGGTGTTGGTACGCTCCATACATACACTGTTGGGGTGGGGGTACGCTCCATACATACACTGTTGGGGTGGGTGTACGCTCCATACATACGCGGGTGTGGGTACGGTCCGTACATACACGGGTGGGGGTACGCTCCGAACATATGCGGGTCTGGGTACGCTCCATGCATACACGGGTGGGGGTACGGTCCGTACATACGCGGGTTTAGGTACGGTCCGTACATCCACGGGTGGGGTGTTGGTACACTCCATACATACACTGATGGGGTGGAGGTACGCTCCATACATACACTGTTGGGGTGGGGGTACACTCCATACGTACGCGGGTGTGGGTACGACCCGTACATCCACGGGTGGGGTGTTGATACGTGTCGTACATACACGGGTGGGGGTACGGCCCGTACCCAGGCCTTTGGAACGTGGGTGCGGGCTGTGCCGCCATTATTGGGGTGACGTAGGGGTGGGCGTGGTATGACTCGTACCCACGCTCTTAAGGCGTGGGTACGGTACGTACCGGACTTGTTGTGTTGCCGGTTCGTGTGTACATCCACTTCCATTGCTGGACATGCCCCCACCCCCTCGAAGTGACCAGGCCCTGAAGGTCAGGTATGTCCAGGGCATGTATGATTTGTGACTTGTGTGGGGGTTTTGTGTCCTGCCCCTGCCCCCCCCTTTGCCCCTGGGTGTTGTTCTGACCTTCTGCGGCATCTGCGTCGGTTCCTGTAGAGTAGGTGGACTGCTATGAGGGCTGGGATGACACGTAGGTTCGGGTCCATGGCTGTCCGTCGCGTACAGGTGCTCCTTGCGCGCGTCGTCCTGATTTCCCCGCAGTTTTTGGCAGGCGGAGAATTTTATCCGTGCGGGGTGACGTCAGTGCGGATCGTACTTCCTGGTTCGTGAAACGCAGCCTGCATGCGTCCCGACGTCACGTCGGCGCTTTCCCGGATCACATTTGTATGTATATTTTCGTCGGTCGGTGTTTTTTACGATTCGTACGGAAATGGTGTTTCCGTGCGAATCGTACTTGCATGTTTGTAATGTTTTTTTCCCGGGTACGAGTCGGACGGAGAAAACGCTCCGACCGACGGTTCGTAGCCAGGTTTCTCCAGGATCGGAATCAGCACCTGTGTGTCTATGAGAAATGCACACGGTGGGTGTGAATGATTGAATGAATGAGCGTGTTTATTCATGTTCAATTATTTAAAATCATTACATGATACAACTTACACAAGTTGTTATTGAATTCGAACGTAGGGTGTGTGAAATTAATGTATCTGCATGATTTGCACAAGGATTATATTATCATCTAAAATAAATAATTCTTGTTAAAGGGCTAGTGCTTACTGTAAGAAGAAAAATAAAGAATTTTGTGAGACCGGCCTCACGGCGTTGCCCTCTCCATCGTCCCGCCAACCTGCAACCACCCTCAAGACACGACATCCCCGACTCCGGCCGCCCCAGCCACCCCCGATCCACGGGCCGGCCAGAGACCTGACAGACTCAACACCCTACCACGCATGCCCAACCGAGGGAGCGGGAACCCTCGAGCCAGACCCAGAGGCGCCAGCACAGTCACACCTCGGGTCGCCTTCCCCGGGAGGACTCAATCGGCCACCCGGCCCCTGGGGAGCAGGCGCCTCCCCTACCGAGCGTCTGGGGTCCCTCCCAGACCCACCTGAAAAGACCAAAGAAGTGAGCGGCAGGAAATCCCGCCGAACCCCCTCCGTCACCCCAGTCCCCCCTCTGCGAGCACTCCGGACTTCAAAGAACCAGCGGAGTATAACAAGGGGTGCCGGAGGAACAAGGACAGAGAAGACCTGGAACCATCTGAGCCTGCTGACGCTGTCGCGGCTCCTGAACGCTGAAGTCACCTGGGCCTGCTGAGTGACTCGCGGCCTCTTGCTATTGAACCATCTGAGCCCTGCGGACGAGGTCGCGGCTCCCGAACACTGATCCACCTAGGCCTGCTGAGTGACTCGCGGCCCCCCAGCTATTGAACCATCTGAGCCCTGCGGACGAGGTCGCGGCTCCCGAACACTGATCCACCTAGGCCTGCTGAGTGACTCGCGGCCCCCCAGCTATTGAACCATCTGAGCCCTGCGGACGGAATCGCGGCTCCTGAACTCCGACCACCTGTGCCTGCTGAGAGACTCGCGGCGCTCCCCTTGAGGACGACTCGATAAGAGATCGCCCAGAGACACGACACCCTCCAGCTCGAGGATTGTGAGCTTCCGCAGGGTATTTCGCAGAGATACTATCTTGAAAGACTGTCCCGCTACCCCCATTCCCCACGACTGATTTGTGGTACGTTGTGCCACTGCTGTACTATTTGCCTTTGGGTCATAAAGATCCCCTGAAATCATCGATAAAAGAACTTATCGTCCTACAAAGAATACGTGTGGTATCCCTCTGTTTACAGTGCAGATCAGGGTGTGCGCGCCTGGTTCGGCTTACTTGGGAGAGGTGGGTCAAAGGGGTGGGCAAGACGTGTATCGAACCCCCTTCCGGCAGACGCCTTTCCAACAGTTGGTGGCAGACGACGGGATCCGAGCCGACACCGAAGGAGAGCGTGCAGTAAACGACTGACGCACTACCAAACAGAAATGGAAGGAGAAACCTCCCTGGGTGCCACAGGTACCGAAATAAGCTCACCGTTCCGAGAAGATCAATTGGACTATTACACGCATAGAGAACTAAAACAGTTTTGCAAAGACCTTGGCATCGCTACCACCGGACTGAGCACAAAAGAAGACTACCAGAAGATACTGAAAGCCTGGGTCGAGACGGGGGCGCCCCCGACCCAAACGGAAAGAGACTCTACCCATGAACAAACAAGCACCCCGGCGAGAAACAACGGGCCAGAGGGGAACCTGTCCTCCGAGGAACTAGCGGACCGAGAGAGAGGCCGCAACCACGAACTGGAACTTGCAAAACTAAAAATCGAGGGAGAGATAAAACTGGCAGAGAAGAAGTTAGCCGTCGAGCAGTTACGGCTACAAGGGGAACTCGAAGAGAAGAGACTCCAAAGGGAGCACGACGAAAAGAAACTCCAGCTAGAACATGAACGCGGCCTGAAGGAAATTGAGTGGCGGGCTAGACACGAAAAGTCACAGCAGCCCGGGAATCCCCAGCCCTCTCCCGCCGGGGAAACCAAAGTTCACATCCCCAAGGATGTGGTCAAGGAGTATTATAAGAACGATGATATCCAGCAGTGGTTTAAAGCCTACGAAGTCGCCATGACCTCTCACCGAGTCCCGCAGAAGGATTGGGGGGCTGGCCTATGGGGCCGGTTCTTAAGCGAAGGAAGGGACACTCTGCTCGATCTGCCCTCCGCGGTCATGAACTCCTACAGCCACATGAAGGAAGCCCTCGTGGGCCGGTACGGACTCACCCCCGAAATGTACTGACAACGGTTCCGAGATTGCAAAAAGATACCGGGCACCACGTGGGTCGAATACGTGAACTTTTACAGCCGAGCTCTGGACGGTTGGATCAAGGGCAGCAAGGTCTCCACCTTCGAAGAACTGTTCGATCTGATCGCCTGGGAACATTTAGCGGCCAATTGCTTTATAGAACTGTGCCAGCATCTCCTAGACAGTAAACTCACCGACCCTAGGAAGCTGGCTGCTGAGGCTGATCGTTGGGTGAACACCCGGGCCACCCGGGGCCCCGTGGGGGACTACGGCCGCAACAGTCAGGGTCCCCCCCGCCAGAGGGGCGGAGGGAACCACGGCCGACCAAGAGACTTTGCCGGGGGGTCCTCCACCAGCCCCCCCAGCAGCCCACCAGCGGCGGGTTCGGCCCAGTCTCCAGCCAGCACCGGAGCCCCAGGACGGCCAGGTCCACGAGCTAGGATCACCTGCTTCCGCTGCCAGCAGCCCGGACACTACGCCAATGACCCCCAGTGTCCCCAGTATCAGCGACCCCCAACGACCAACCCCACGACCCGGCAGATGGCCTCCGTGGCTCTGGGGGAAGAAATAGAAGACGCCGAGGAATGGGAACCGGCGGCCATGGCCCTGGTCTCCCTTGGGGATCGAGAGATGGTCCCCGGGACACCCTTGCCCGCCAACACAGAGAAATACCGACAGCAGGTGACTATCAACGGCCACCGAGTCGAGGGCCTTCGCGACACCGGGTCGAGTGTCACCGCGGTTCACCGCAGCCTAATTTCCGAAGACCAGATCGTAGCCGGGGCCCTCTGTCCGGTCGTATCCTCCGACAATTCTGAGAGCCTCTGCCAGATGGCCCTGGTGCCCTTCGAGTGGGGAGGGGTCTCCGGAGAACTGAAGGCAGCGGTCCGGAACTCGCAGCCCGTAGACTGCCTCCTGGGCAACAACCTGGAAAATTCCCCGTGGGGGCAGGTAGAACGAAGGGCCCACCTAGAGATGATGGGCCTACCGGAATGGGTCTGCGCCACCACGCGCTCCATGACCGCACGAGTGGCCCCCTCCAAGGGCGGTGAAGCCCTCTTACCGAACACTTTCCCCGAGAACAGGGACCCCCTACCAGAAGCAGACAACCCTCCTTCTGAGGAAGAAGGAGACACTAACCGAGGGGAAGGACCGGAACCTTCCTCCCCAGAGGCCCCGATGGAACCCGAAGAACTGCCCGAGTTGGCCCAGTGGCACTGCGAAGGGGGGCCCTCCCGCGAAGAGTTCTGCCAGGAACAGACCTCTTGCCCCTCCCTCGAGGGACTTAGACAACAAGCCGAAGCCCAGGTCGCCGGTGATCAGACCGGAACCCATTGGGTTTATTGGGACAATGGCCTCCTCTACAGCGAGCAAAAGTCAGCCGAGCTAGGCGCAGCACGAGTACTGGTGGTACCCCTGCGGTTCCGGAGCCTCCTCCTGGGCCTGGCCCACGATGTACCCTTGGCAGGACACTTAGGCCAAGACAAGACATACCAGCGATTGGTGACCCACTTCTATTGGCCCAAGATGCGAGCGAATGTATAAACACACTGCAAGTCCTGCCTCACGTGCCAGGGCAGTGGGAAGAGTGGCGGAAAACGCAAAGCTCCCTTACAACCGTTCCCCGTTGTGAGTACCCCGTTCGAGCGGGTCGGCATCGACATCGTGGGACCCCTGGATCCGAAGACCGCCCAGGGCCACAGATTCAGCCTCGTCCTGGTGGACCATGCCACCCGCTACCCCGAGGCCATCCCCCTCCGCACCGTGACGGCTCCCGTGGTGGGCCGGGCTCTCATGGGGATCTTCTCCCGGGTCGGATTTCCCCGCGAGGTTGTGAGTGATCGCGGCACGAACTTTATATCCCGCTACATGAAGTCCCTGTGGCAGCAGTGCGGAGTCACGTATAAATTCACGACCCCCTACCACCCCCAGGGCAACGGCCTGGTGGAGCGCTTCAACCGAACTCTGAAGGGAATGATCTTGGGCCTCGAAGAGCCCCTGCGCCGGAAGTGGGACGTCCTCCTCCCTTGCCTCCTGTTCGCGTACCGGGAGGTTCCCCAAAAGTCTCTGGGGTTCAGCCCCTTCAAACTGCTGTACGGACATCCCGTTCGAGGGCCCCTAAGCCTGGTCAAAGAGGGCTGGGAGACAAGCCCCCGGGGGACACCCCCAGATGTGTTCCGCTACATCCTGGCGCTCCGCAACCAGACGAGGAAGTTTAGGGAACTTGCAGAGGCAAACCTCGAGGCCAGCCAAGAAGAAATGAAGCGCTGGTATGACCATAATGCAACCTTGGTCGAGTTCCAGCCGGGCCAGCAGGTTTGGGTCATGGCTCCGGTGAGACCCTGTGCCCTACAAGACAAATGGACTGGTCCATTCAAGGTGGTCGAACGGAAGAGCCAGGTCACGTATCTGGTCGACGTACAATCCCCACGGAACCCCCTCAGGGTCCTCCACGTAAACCGTCTCAAGCCCCACTTCGTAAGGACAGAACTGAGTTTGCTACTGGCCACCGATGAGGGGGCAGAAGAGGACACTGAACCCCTGCCCGATCTCCTGTGCACAAAAGAACTGGACGGTTCCGTGGAGGGTGTGAAACTGTCGGACACCCTCACTCCCCAGCAGGCCGACGACTGCCGCCAGCTGCTCGGACAACTCGCAGACCTTTTCTCCCTCATTCCAAGGGTGACCGACTGGTGTGTCCACGACGTGGACACCGGCATGTGCACCGCTCCCGTACTCAAGGCCCCCGACTACTCCCGAGAGTTCGTGGTCCAGACCGACGCATCCGAACATGGCATCGGGGCCGTGCTCTCGCAGTTTGACGACAAGGGCATTGATCAGCCCATAGCCTTCATCAGCCGAAGGCTGCTGCCGAGAGAGCAGCGTTGGAGCACTATAGAGCGAGAGGCCTTTGCCGTAGTCTGGGCCCTCAAGAAACTGCGTCCCTACTTGTTCGGAACCCATTTTCGAGTACAGACGGACCACCGGCCCTTGCAGTGGCTAATGCGGATGAGGGGGGAGAACCCCAAGCTACTACGATGGTCCATCTCTCTCCAAGGGATGGATTTCACTGTCGAACATCGCCCCGGGACGGATCATGCCAACGCCGACGGCCTGTCCCGGTTCTTCCGCTTCGGCGAGGAGAACCCCCCAGTGGATGGGTAGTTCTCCACGCCTTTCAGCTGGGGGGGACGCGTGTGAGACCGGCCTCACGGCGTTGCCCTCTCCATCGTCCTGCCAACCTGCAACCACCCTCAAGACACGACATCCCCGACTCCGGCCGCCCCAGGCACCCCTGATCCACGGGCCGGCCAGAGACCTGACAGACTCAACACCCTACCACGCATGCCCAACCGAGGGAGCGGGAACCCTCGAGCCAGACCCAGAGGCGCCAGCACAGTCACACCTCGGGTCGCCTTCCCCGGGAGGACTCAATCGGCCACCCGGCCCCTGGGGAGCAGGCGCCTCCCCTACCGAGCGTCTGGGGTCCCTCCCAGACCCACCTGAAAAGACCAAAGAAGTGAGCGGCAGGAAATCCCGCCGAACCCCCTCCGTCACCCCAGTCCCCCCTCTGCGAGCACTCCGGACTTCAAAGAACCAGCGGAGTATAACAAGGGGTGCCGGAGGAACAAGGACAGAGAAGACCTGGAACCATCTGAGCCTGCTGACGCTGTCGCGGCTCCTGAACGCTGAAGTCACCTGGGCCTGCTGAGTGACTCGCGGCCTCTTGCTATTGAACCATCTGAGCCCTGCGGACGAGGTCGCGGCTCCCGAACACTGATCCACCTAGGCCTGCTGAGTGACTCGCGGCCCCCCAGCTATTGAACCATCTGAGCCCTGCGGACGAGGTCGCGGCTCCCGAACACTGATCCACCTAGGCCTGCTGAGTGACTCGCGGCCCCCCAGCTATTGAACCATCTGAGCCCTGCGGACGAGGTCGCGGCTCCCGAACACTGATCCACCTAGGCCTGCTGAGTGACTCGCGGCCCCCCAGCTATTGAACCATCTGAGCCCTGCGGACGGAATCGCGGCTCCTGAACTCCGACCACCTGTGCCTGCTGAGAGACTCGCGGCGCTCCCCTTGAGGACGACTCGATAAGAGATCGCCCAGAGACACGACACCCTCCAGCTCGAGGATTGTGAGCTTCCGCAGGGTATTTCGCAGAGACACTATCTTGAAAGACTGTCCCGCTACCCCCATTCCCCACGACTGATTTGTGGTACGTTGTGCCACTGCTGTACTATTTGCCTTTGGGTCATAAAGATCCCCTGAAATCATCGATAAAAGAACTTATCGTCCTACAAAGAATACGTGTGGTATCCCTCTGTTTACAGTGCAGATCAGGGTGTGCGCGCCTGGTTCGGCTTACTTGGGAGAGGTGGGTCAAAGGGGTGGGCAAGACGTGTATCGAACCCCCTTCCGGCAGACGCCTTTCCAACAAATTTTTAAATAAAAATTGGGATAGTACACTGCAAAGTGCTAAGGCATTTAAAACATCTTGGCAGATAGCAAAATCAGAAGTGTCTTTGCAAGAATACATGGAAGCTCAAATTTTAAAAACGCTGACTGGTAAATGTGCAGGTGCAGCGATCTGATTAAAACACAAGAGCTAGCTGCAGATGTCTGGGGTCTCTGGACCTAAATGGTAAATTGTGCAGGATTAGTTGAGGTACACTTTTTTGGTCTACAGAGGGGGCTGAGCAGGGATCAGGTGGAGTCTTGATCAGGAGAGCTGGCCTGTGTCTTGTAAAGTGTGATTGAATGGCGTAGGTGAATTTCCCCAGTCTTGCCAGGGTCGTTGGAGTGGCACTACAGAAGCATAGGTCCATGGCGTCTCTGCCTGTGTGGATCTCTTGAGATTCCTTTCCCATTTTTTGGAGATGTGCTCCTCCCTGATAGGAAGGAGCACACAGTGTTCACCCCAGCCAGAATACATTTTCCTCCTCCCTACCCTACTCCCTTCACCCTCATCCCCGTTCCCACACAAAGGCCCCTCACATTCATTTACCAGCTCAGAGCAAGGGTTAAATGTATGCATTAAACCCAAGGGAACTGAGAATACCTTGTGGTTTTACAACCAGAAAAACTGGTCCAAATTTGTAATTGCATGGTACTGGGTTGGACTCTCCGCACTGTAACTGTAAAATCACATGCGATTTTTCTATGCCCGTAGTATTATTCAACTCAAAATTACAGCCTAGACAGGGATTAGATCAAGTGAGAAATGTGCATTGCAATAAACTCTAACACGCCTTGTGTGCTGGAGTCCCCACCCTTGCATGGGACGCAAATTTCTAAATGCATCAGTTGTATGGATGCACCTTTGATAGGCAGCACTGATTATGCTTTAGTCCTTACGCGCAAGGATGTTTCTTGTGATGGAATTATCTGCTGAGATAAAAGGTGGAAACCTTACATGCCAGGTTGAATGTTGTCATTGTGGGATATACAACTGTTCAAAGTCCCAAGGATGAAGCTAATGATGAGGAGTAGGATTCTGTAGCTGCAGTCTTGCTATTAGTTGAATGAACCCTTCCCTGTAGTAGGGGTCCCAGAGAGTTTGGCCACATTTAAAATGGGCAAAAAAAATTGGTTGAAAGGGGAGCTCTGTCTTCTGAGTCTGTTGCTGCGGCTTGAATATATATGTTGTTATGGTGCCTTACAAAAGTTCACTTGTCTTGTCTAACAAAAGGCAATACAACATTATCCATCAGATTATGTGCCCTTATTTATTTTTATTTTATTTATTTTAAGGTTTTGTAGAGCGCGTAGTTACCCTAGAGCATCCCAGCGCTAGACCTGAACTCAAGGGGGGGTCAGCAGGGGAGGGGGTTAAGGGTCCGGGAAGAGAAGAGTCTTCAGTGCCTTCCTAAACTGAAGGAGATTAGGTTCAGTTCTCAGTCTCCGGGGGAGGTTGTTCCAGTGTTTGGCCGTGTGGACCGAGAAGCGGCGGCCTCCGGACCTGGCATTATTAACTCTGGGGACTGTGATGAGGTTCTCTTCGCTGGAACGGAGGGCCCTTTTCGTTTTGTAGGGGGTGATGAATTCCTTGAGGAGGGGAGGGCCATTGTTCTAAAGAGTCTTGTGGGCCAGACAGAGAGCCTTGAAGGCGACCCTTTCTCTGACTGGGAGCCAATGGAGAAGCTTGAGGGCTGGTTTTGCCGATGATCTGGCGGGGGTGTCAGTGAGTAGGCGGGCCGCGGCGTTTTGAATTTTCTGCAGGGTGTTGAGAGTGGCTTCGGGAGCTCCCAGATAGATTGCGTTGCAGTAGTCAAGCCTTGCCAGGATAAGGCCCTGAATCAAAAGTTTCTTGGCGGTTGCTGGGAGCAGGCGGAAGATCTTTCTACAGGCCCTGAGAAGTCCGAAGCAGATTCCTTCCGTCTTTTTTGCCTGTGTTCTAAAGCTCAGGTCGGTTTCGAGCCATACGCCCAGGCTCTTGACCTCTTCCTTGGGTGCAGGGGGGTCACCCAAGCAGTCAGGCCAGAGGTGGGGCGGCAGGGAGGGCCCTTTATGTCCGAGCAACAAGATCTCGGTCTTAGAACCGTTTAATTTTAATGCTGAGGAGTTCATCCAACTGTGGATTTCAGTGAGACAGTTGTGAAGGTCAGAGGGAGATTGGTGCGGGTGTGAGAGGGTTACCACCAGCTGGGTATCGTCGGCGTAATTAATGATCGATACGCCGAACGGAATGACCAGTTTCTCCAGCGGGGACATATACACGTTGAATAACGTCGGGCTAAGAGATGAGCCCTGCGGTACTCCACAGCGGAGGGGGATTGCGGGTGAGTGGCTGCCGTTCTCCCAGACTTGAAAGGAGCGGTCATCTAGGAAAGATTTTAGCCACTTCAGGGCCGTGCCCCTTACTCCGATTTCTCCCAGTCGTTGGATTAGGGTGTGATGGTTCACAGTGTCGAAGGCCGCACTGAGGTCCAGGAGGATCACTGCCACTGATCCTCCTGTGTCCAGAATGCTTCTGGCCTTCTCCACCGCCGCCAGGAGGGCGATGTCAGTGCCCTGGCCTGGACGGAACCCTGTCTGGGAGACCCCGAGTAAGTTGTTGCTCTCCAGGAATAGTGAAAGTTGTTTGTTCACTAGCTTCTCCGTGATCTTACTGTTTCCTGGGAGCAGGGAGATGGGTCTGTAGTTGGAAAGGTCCTGGGGGTCTAAAGAAGGTTTCTTTAGTAGGCCTTTGACCACTGCTGCTTTCCAGCCATGGGGGACTAGGCCCTCCGTGAGGGAGGAGTTGATAAGCGACGTGAGGGGGGGATGATGGTGCTGGATACTTTTTTCAGGAAACGGAGAGGGGCGGGATCGCGAGGGGACCCACTTTTGATTGAAGCCAATGTTGCGGCTACCTCTTCCGTGGACACTGGGCCAAAGGTGTCCAGGGAGGGTGAGGGGCCGTCAGGAGAATGGGAGTGGAGGATGGGATAGTTGGCAGGATCCCCGTCCGTGTGGCTAATTACGATAGGGGGAAGGGCCGAGAGAATTTTTTGTATTTTCTCATCAAAGAAGGTGGCGAGTTTAATGCATTTGCTTTCCGCTGCTTTGGGGTCCAATGGTTTCACAGGGGGGTCTGGGGCGTGAAGGAGTTCTTAAGAATGACGAAGGTTTCGTGGGCCGAACAGGAGGCATTTTTGATTCTGTCTTCGTAGAAGTTGCTTTTGGTATTGCGTAGTTCCATTTTATAAGATTTTACGGAGGCACGAAAAATGTCTTTCTTGTCTGCCGTTTTATCTTTCCTCCAAAGGCGTTCGTTCTTCTTACATTCCTTTCGTAATAGGTTAAGTTCGGGAGTGTACCATGCAGACGGATTGACTCTCTTGGTTCGTTTAAGGGTGCTAGATTCCGGGAGGATGTCATCCAGAGATTGGGTGACCCAAGTATTGAATTCGTTGTCAGCGGCGATGGTGTCTTGAGAGGGGAGGGGGGTGTTTTCATTTAGTTTGGCTGCCCAATCGTCAGGGACCAGTTTATGCCAACGTCTACTAAGAGTTCTAATTTTAGGGGGTTGAGGGGGGGGAATGTTGATAGGCCATTCAAAGGGGACCAGGAAGTGGTCGGTCCAAGGGAGGGGGACGTGAGCACAGGTGATCAGATCTTGGATGTTAGTGAATATGGGGTCGAGTAGCTGCCCTCTGTCATGAGTGGCCTGTGGGTTTTTTAGGCCGAGGCCAGTGGAGGTGATATCCTGTAGAAGTTCTGTCGCCTGCTTGTCGACCGGGTCCAGAAAATGGATATTGAGGTCCCCCAATAAGAGATAATTGGAGGACGTCGTACATTTAATGGTGACCTGGTCGATGAGTTTGCTAGGAAATTCGGCGAGTTGGCCGGGGGGGCGATATACAAGCAATCCCGACAGCGATGTCACTGGGGAGATTTGGATGGCGAAGTGGCAGCTTTCACATCCATTGATGTTGCCATCCGAGATTCTGCAGGTGAAGACGTCCCTGTATATTATGGCTAGTCCACCTCCTCTACCCTCTGGTCTATTCAGCGAGCATAATAGGTAGCCAGAAGGGAGTGCGAGGACTATGTCAGGGCCGTTGTTGGGAGTGAGCCATGTTTCCGTGAGAAACAGGATATCAGTGGCGTGGTTTAAGATCAGGAGGTTGATTTCATGCGCGTGTTTAACGAGTGACCTGCAGTTAAGTAGGCCTAGTTGGAGTCCACCGGATACTGGGTCAGGGCCAGGGGGGTTGCAGAGGCTGCAGCTGGTGAAAGGATTGTCGCCCGTATGGGTATAAATGCAGGAGGGGTGTTTCTGGGTGTTTAGGGCCAAAAGCTTATCCCGGGAGTAAGTCGGGCATTTCTTGGCTGAAATGGGCAGAGTAACTGGGCCTGGGTCCGGCTGGGCCCGGACGGGCCCAGACGGGCTTGCCTTTGGCGCGCCCGCTGCGCTTCCGGTAGATGCACATGATTTATACCGGGAGGAGGGGATTGGGTGGGCGTGGCTTAAAAAGGGGCGTCGCCTCTCTCGTGGCTGGTAATGGCGTCAGGGGGAGTGTTGTAGGAGGCTACGTGGCAGCGATAGAATCCGCTGTGCGTGCCTGTCCTAATTCGAGCGAGCGCTCTGTGTGTGGTCTCGCTAGCTGGTGAGTATTTTAAAAGTACAGGATAATTCGTGACAGTCAATTGTTAAAAAAGAGTGGTTTCGCGAGTGAATGCTCCCGGCTTCCGCCTCAGGAGAGCGCTCTAGTTTCAGAGTTACTTGAACGTGTTGGTGATCATATCAGTTTGAACACTTAAGGGTTAATTGAGTGTTTAGGTGAAAACTGATCAGAAACCCAAATGATGGGGAAGCTGGGTGTAGAGACCAGAAAATTGAATAGCAGTGCATGAAAACAGCTTTTAATCATTTTGCACAACCACTCTATTTCCATCGATATAGTTTATGTAATTGATGCTCAGTGTATATATTTTTCTTTTGCTGTGTCCTTTATTTGCATTAACATTCTCATTTTCAATGTATGTTGATCATGCTTTGCTTACATTTGGCCCTTAGTATGTTCTGCCTTTATTACCGTGAAGTGCTCAGTTGTTGACATTGACGTGGTCCGTGCTCTATAAAACTTGAAAATAAATAAATAGATAAAAATACTTCAAATCCCTGGACACTGCTCTCATGCATGAGACTGTTACTAAAACTGTTCCTGAAGAATAACCATGTGAAGGCAACTCAGAACATGACCTCAAGTCTTGATGCCGAAGTAGGAGGAGCTGACCCGCCTGTGGCACCAAAAAGCTGTGCAATCCTAGGGCACCCTTCGGTACCAATAGTTCCACTTTTAAAAGTGTTGGCTTCAAAACCTCCACCAAGGATAAAGAAGTGACTAGTATAGCTACAGGAGTTTTTTTTTACATTGTCAGAAGATGGCAAACCAGCCGATAAAGTGTAGGCAGCCCAAGAAAACTGCTGACTGCAATGTAATTCAAGCAAATTACACTGGAGAATTTGGTTCAAGGGAGCCTCCATTGCAGGCAGGATTGTTTTTGTGCAGGAAAGTGCACCTTCCTGGAAATAAGAAAAAACAAGGAGAAATAAACATATTTTTCCTCATTACACCTCACTTCGGGAGGCATACAGATTTGATGCTTCCCCCAGGTTTACATCACCTTGTAAATGTGGGACAGCGTCAAATTCCATGAGTGTTGCGTGGAAAAACCCAACGCAACATCCATGGAATGCCTCCTGGGTGCAGAGTAAGGCAAAGCATCGATTTGTGCTGTGTCGTGTTACTCATGATTTATGAGGCCACCTAAAAGACACGTAGGTTGACTTTGCGTAGCTTAAAAAATCTTTATGAGAGCCCTGCATCACACATTTACCAGGTTATGTGGTGCAAAAGTGGCACAGGGCTCTCATAAATAAGCTCGTAAGTGTCCAGTGGTGAGTGATTCAAGTCATTGGCCCTTGCTATATGAAGAATTATCACTGTGGTTTTGACTGATGATGTCTGTTCATCCAGGGGCGGCTCCTATATGGGGGCAGAGGAGCCTAGCCCCACTGCTTTCCCGCAGTGCGAGAAGCAGAAACATAAAATGGTATTATAAATACCATTTTATGTTTGGTTGGGGGCGGGCAGGTGGGCAGTCCTGTTCTAGGGCAGGGGGGAGTGGCTTGCCCACTCTGAGGGTGCTGACTTTTGGTCGGCCCCAGGGGCCCACCAAACCAGTCATACACACTCTCCCTTTCCTCCCTGTAGGCTGTATGCAGCCTACATGTAGACAATGGCCTTCCCATAGATGCCTGTGAGGTCGGCATCCCAACCAATCACAACGCCGCAATTGCAGCATTGTGATTGGCTTAGGGGAGGGGAGAGAGGCTGACTGCTCCCTGTGTGGAGCAGAGATGCAGTGACGATGCGGGATGACGCGGGACCAGACCGGGCCGGAGAAGGTAAGTTAACTTTTTTTAATATATAGAAAATTAAACCCCTCTCCCCCTCCGTGTGACCTCCCCTCCCCACACGGCCCCCTCTCCCCCCACCCACGAGTCATGCCGTCTGCAACTGTGTTCATTGCATAGTTGGCCATTGAAAAGAATGAGCAAAACAGCATTTTCTAGGCAAATGTAGACCAAAAGACCTACTAGCACTCTACAATATGTGCATTAATTCTCAGTGAAAGATAAAGAATGCTTCTGAAAGGAGATTGTGTAGTGGCGCCCCAAATATTCACATTGGCAAACTCAGGCACCAAGAAATAGTCAAAACCAAAATGATCAGATAATCTTTTTCCTTGAGACCCACCGAAAAAGAGATCATAATTGGATACCCCATTTACTAAGCAATGAGTCATAACCGAGCAGAAACCAGCCAAGCAGCGGATGTGAATGAGCATTAAATTCACCTGCGACCCAAATGGACTTCATTTGTTAGTTTTTTCATGAACAACTTCAGAAAATATAAACAAGTGAAATTTCTACAGTCAACCTTTGCTGGTGACATTATGCTCTAGACTAGAGAAAGGTAGGCCTGTCAGTGCTTTGTCTCTAACCATGCGTTTAGAAGAAACAAACATCCAACATTTCAAAAGTGTGATTTTGCATCTTGGAAAATATTTAACAGCAAAATCACACTTCTGATGTCCACAAGCCAATGGGGAAGTCCAAAGAACAAGGTTATACCTATTGCTGTGATGGAGAGGGATGACACTGAAAGGGCTGTGTACAATGTTAATGAGAGTACTGCAAGAGACGACGTGCATCCACAAACAACTCTCCAGCATCAATATTTAGGGGGAGGGAGATTGCAGACTAATCCAAGATGGAGCCTCTCTCTGACCAGTCCTAGTAAAATATAGACGTATCATCAGGTTAGGTGATGCATGCCAAGGTTTTGGTCACACCTTACAGATGTCTCTTGGCCACCCGGGGTTGTTGAGACATGCAATGAGACTTAACTGACACTCAGCAGGGTATTTTTAGGTGTTGTCCCGTTTCTCAGCCCTAGAGTCTGTGTACATACACAAACCTCTGTTTACAGCTCTCTATTATTAACACGATTTAAAAACATGTTGCCAAAATTGATCAAGGCTTTAACATAGGCAAATATTAAAAATGTGAACAATTAAAAAATACTAAATGCTGTATACACAGTATAAAGGAACGTATCTTAGGTTCTCCCAAAACGAGAAATGCAACACCAGTCCCACATACCGGTCATAGGCTAAATCCAAGAATGCTCAAATGAGTTCCAATGGACATTCTCGATATCGAGTCATGGCGAAAGGGGCCATGTTTTGCTATGTGACCACTACTTGGTCCGCGTCTCGGAGGCGTTCGGAGGATAGGTAGTGGCCATTGAACAGTCCGAAGGTTTACCCCTGTTGCTGGCGTTATGCTGTGCTACACGGCACATGCACTACGCTCTTTGCAGAGGATGTCCTGCAGCTGTCGTAAGGTATTTCCTGGGAGGTTTAGGGGGAAGAATAGATGCCCTGGTTGTGGCTGGCTCCCTACTAAGTCCGCGGCCCATTTCTCCAATGAGGAAGTGGATCCTGTAAGGCATTTGTTCATGCTCCTTAATACTAGATCCGTGCGTCGTCACGCACAGGACATCTACGATCTTTTAGCCACCGAAAAACCACTTTGTTTAATGCTGACTGAGACCTGGTTGGGGGAGTTCTCCAACCCAGACATAGCGGTAGCTATTCCCCCTGATTATAACATCTACCGTCACGATAGATCGGGCGTAAGGGGTGGGGGGTTGGCTCTGGTAGTGAGTAAATCGGTTGCATGCTCTTTCATCCCTACTGAGGCCATCACTGGATCGGAATGCCTTGTGTTTTCTTTAGCGCTGGCGCACCATCATTCCCTAAAAGGACTGTTAGTCTACAGACCTCCTGGTCCAGCCGGTTCTTTCTTTGATGAGCTCCAGTCGCTAATTACCGTGCTTGCTATGAGAGCTCAGCACTGTGTTCTGGCGGGGGACTTCAATTTCCATATGGATGATGGATCTGATCCTGATACGATGAAGCTCTTGGATGTCACGGTTCCTCTTGGTTTCACTCCGTATCTCACAGGACCCACACATGATAAAGGCCACACCTTGGACCAGGTTTTCTCCACGCTTCCTATCGAGGCTTTCGTACTTCTTCCGGTGATTTGGTCTGACCACTGGCTGGTCAAGTTCTCTGTACCTGGCCTGAAGAAACCTGTCAGTACTGGTCCTAGATATCAGGCGCGCTCATCTAGAGCATACTATCGGGTGACCCCCGATATGCTGACTCGGGCATTTCATGATCATCCCTGCTCCTTTACGGGTGATTTGGAGAGTGACCTCGAATCCTTGCAGGTTTGGCTAACTAGGTGCCCGAACGATCTGGCCCCTGAGAGGGCCCCCCGGTTATCTTCTAATCGGGCTTCGGCCCCCTGGTTTTCTGCTGCTCTGCTGGCGTCTCGCCGCTTATGCAAGGTAGCCGAGAGGGCCTGGCGGTCGCAGTACGATCCTGTTGCCAAGCTGACGTACAGGTTGGCAATTAAAGCTTACCATCGTGCTATTCTCGCGGAAAAAAAGGACTATCTGGCTAAGAGGATTGAGGCCGCCTCTAACTCCTGTAAGGAGATCTTTACTATTGTCAGAGAATTCACGTCCACGCGCCAAAATGAGATGGTGGCTGCTCCCTCTGAGTCATGGGCTTTTGCCCTAGCAGACTTCTTTGTCAAGAAGATCAAATCGATTCAGGATACTCTTCCGCGGAATATCGTTAAGCCTTGTCCCAGTTCTGAGAGTGACCTAGATCCGGGGACTCCTTCGGGCCCGGTTTTGGTATCCTTTCCGCCTATTTCGACTGCATCATCTCTGGCTCTTATGGCCAATCTCAAATCTGGCTCACCTCTAGATCCGTGCCCAGCCAAGTTTCTGGCCAAGGTGGCGGAAGTTGTTAATCCTTTGGCTAATCCTCTTCTGAACTTGTCCCTTAGTCGGGGTCTGGTTCCGCGGGCTTGGAAGCAAGCGCTGGTGATTCCTCTTCTTAAAAAGCCTGGCCTGGATCCAAAGGTCTTGGCCAACTATAGACCTATTTCTCTTCTTCCGGCCTTGGCCAAGATTGTGGAGAAACATGTTCACTCTGTGCTCTCCAATTTCCTGGAATTTCATAGCCTCTTGCATCCATCACCATCCGGCTTTCGCCCCAATTTAAGTACGGAGACGGCGCTTCTGGAAGTGTCCGAGGCCATTAAAGAGGTGCTGGACGCTGGTGGCAAGGCTATGCTTGTCATGTTAGACCTGTCGGCAGCCTTTGACACCGTCCCCCACGAGGGTCTCCTCGCCAGGCTATATGACATCGGTCTGAGGGGGACGGTGCTCAGGTGGTTTAGATCTTTCCTGGAAGGCCGTCAGCAAACGGTTTGGGTTCCCCCTGGCTCCGCCGCGATGCCGACTCTGGGAGTAGGAGTTCCACAAGGATCTGTGTTGAGCCCTACTCTTTTCAACATCTTTATGACCCCTTTGGCGGCCCTGGCAGAGTCTCGGGGAGCTCAGATCGTTTCCTATGCCGACGACACTCAGCTCCTCTTCACATGCAGGAAAGGCGAAGACTTTGATGGGGAGAGCATTCGTGAGTGCCTTGGGGCTGTTTTTGAATGGTTTCAGGGTAACAGTCTCAAGTGCAACTCAGACAAATCAGAGGTACTTTTCTTTGGCTGCTCGTCGGACCCTAACTGGCGGGAATGGTGGCCTCCTAACATGTTTCCTCCAGCGAGCTCTTCTCAGCTCGCTAAGAATCTGGGGATTAAGATTGACAATGGGTTGACATTAAAAACCCAGATTCTAGGTCTCACCGGAACTTGTTTCGTCCTCCTGAGAATGTTACGCAAGTTTCTTCCTCTTATTTCCGAAGAGCACAGAAGGACGACGGTGTTGGCCCTGATTGGCTCAAGGCTGGATTATGCTAACATCTTATATCTGGGCCTACCGGAGTATCTTCTGCAACGGCTGCAGGTAGTCCAGAATTCGGCCGCGAGGGCAATCTTCGGCCTGCACAGGCGAGCCAATGCCTCTTGCCTCTTACAGTCACTACACTGGCTTCCGATCCGGAAACGGATTGTGTTCAAGGCCCTGACGCTTACGCACAAGGTTCTTTATGCCCCCGGTGCGAAATATCTTCAAAAGAGGCTTGTCTTCTATCATCCGGCCCGAGCTCTGAGGTCCGAGTCTCTTTTTTTGGCCGTAGTCCCCCGTGTTAAGAAAGCTCGCATCGGTGGGCGTTCTTTCAGGTTTTTGGCACTGCAGCGCTGGAATGCGTTGCCCCTGGCCTTGCGCTGCACCGCCAACCTGTTGGCCTTTAGGAAAGGCCTTAAAACCTGGCTTTTTACTCTTTAGTTTGGCAGTTTTCTTTTATGTTGTGTTTCTGTTTTCTGCTTGCCTCACTGTGTCTGCTGTCTCTAGGTGGGTCTTCAATAAAAGCGCCGGGACACTCTGTAGAGTAGCCGTGCGCTATACAAGACCCATTTTAACATAACATAACATAACTTGGCAGTAGGTTCAGAATTCCATTTTAACCTCAGACTTGGAGGGTGGCATAGAGCAGTGTATCTTGGCCAATGAGAGAGAGGGAGGAACATCCGACTGCCCAGCAATCACTATTGGGTACCTATCCAAACATCATGATGCAATGAGCGGGGGTGAGGTTGACTTAAGGGACATTTGAAAGTTAGAGGTTTGGAGGTGTGGTAGGGACCCCAAGTTTAATGTTGGCACAGAGCGGCCTTAATCTTCCTCCACCAAGGCACTGCCAGGTGCCAGTCATCTACCAATGACAAGATAGAGGCAGATATATCACAAATCAGATGGCGTTATACCTGCCAGCCCCAGCAGCTTGCCAAATTCCCAACATGTAAGAAATTGATGTCGGTATTAAGCAAGCACTCGATTAGTACTTAGCCAAGTGAAGTGGAAGGTTGGTGGAGGGGCGCTCTGCTTAGAGCCCCATCACTCCTCCTTAGCCCTCAATGAGTCCTCTCAGAATACCCACTGGCCTGATGTGTATATACTATAGGCCCTGGAAAGCCCTGGGGATAACCTGTGACCCGACATGTGAGATGGTTCCCTTTATCTGTGCAACCATGCTAATACCAATGATTAGCTTTCCTGGTATGTGCAAAGAGCAATCATCGAGGAGCGGAGGATTACGGATATAGGCGTTGAGGTGGAGATCACGTCCCGTATCACGCTTGAACAAAGGGGTCTCCTGCCCTCAACCTCCTATGGGGCACAGTGTCCCAACCGTAGGGCTTTAGACACAGGCCATATCACAGTGGAGTGTGATCCTCATTACCCCACTCAGTGGAAACCCTCTCACCATAGTCTGGTAAGAGTGGAGCCCGATGTTTTTTCACCAAGGTCCTGATGAATGCCACGGACCCTACTGGGTCATTTGGCAGAAACATGTCAACAACACTGACATCGGTGGGGGGACAATACTATCCTCAACACCGATCACCCTGTTTTAATTACCATATAGAAGCCAGCATCATTAAAAATGTATTTGACATCTATAATGGCTTTTTAAACTCACTATTTTTTTGAACGGGCCCCCACTTAGTTTAGAAGTGCATCCCTGTCGTCAGGTGTCCATCAAACCAAGGTTTTAGAAGGCGAGTACTGGTCAATGATGAAGCATGACACCAGGTGGTGTGTGAGACCAGTCTTTCACTTTTTGTGAGATGCCTGCACTCACAAATTGATTAGCATAAGCACTAACAACACCTTACTGGGAGCGGCTCTATTGTGATGAACATGTGCAAAGACCATCCAACTATATACAAATCCTAAAGATTCTTTTGCCGCTACCATGTGTATGGGTAAGGGGATTGTTTGTGTGTATCAGAGAAGGCAAGCCATGAGATTAACATGGTGCCTTGTAGGCTTGGTTCTTTGAGGAACCCCTGGAATTTCCTCAGCACTCCTCTTGTATTCCTCTCTGTACTGTCCCGCGTGCCAGGGATTTCCCAGGGTTCATCGTCCCAGTCAGACTCAGTTGCACCAGGGAGCCCTACAGGGCCACCTGGTAGAAGAATGTCATCAAAATTGCACACCGCTATGCCGATGATCACCACTGGTGACATTCACTCACCATGGCCTGCCTGCCCTGTACTCAGTTGCAATTACCGTTGATGGTGTGGGAATGGCAGTAGGTGGTAGGATTTAGGATCAAACTGATGTTTTTTTCATCTGCACATTACAGGCTCAATACTAATGACACAGCCCAGTAGGCTGAATCTCTCCAGCTGTGATCTGTGCGTAACCTGCAGGTCACAGGTTCCAGTGCCACTTAGATGGCTTGGTGTGTTAATGCACCTGCCTCACAAGTGAGTGCCTGTGTGTGTGTGTGTAAATTCGAGATTACTTGAATTTTATGTAAGGTAATTAACACAACATGATTACAAACTCATGGAGCAGTGCAACCCTGCACACCAAACATTTTTCTTTAGCATGAATATCGCCTATTTAATGAGCTGCACATACAACTGTAATGTATGCACCAAGACGAGTTTAAACTCGATTACCAAGAAACAGAGGGGCATATTTACAAGGAAGTGGTGGAGCGCGGCGTTAGCCTCCTTGACTTAACGCTGAGCTCCACCACTTCTGAAATGCAAGGCTGCACCGTATTTACAAAAATATGGTGCAGTCTTGTGTTTCCCCCAGTACAGGTGCTAATTTTGCTGCCTAGCGCCAATGCAGGCACCCTTGTGTTGAGGGGTATGATTGCTCAGATAAACAATCTGAAATGGTGTTTTGAACCTTCTATGTGTGCTGTTTAATGCAACACACATAGAAGTTGCAAAACCTCATTTTTTAATGAATATTTATGTGCAGGAAGGGACACCTTCCTGCACATAAACATTCAATGGCATTTTGCTGTTTCTATGTGTGCTGCACAACGCAGCACACATAGAAACAGCAAAAAATGAGAAGAAATGAAACATTTCTCCTTGTTGTGCCAGGGTAAGACCAGGTTTCCCTGGTCTTAATTTTTGACCTACCCCAAATTTGCGCCACCCATGTAAATATGGGGCAGCTTCAAAATCAATGGATGTTGTGGTGGAACGTCCACCACAACACTCATTGCCCGCCCTTTTCACACTAAGGGCCAGATTCCGATCTCGTAAGGAAGGCCTCTAAACAGGATTTGTAAAGAGCAAATTCGATTCGGAGGTTAACTTTCCGTCTGACTTGTCCACCATTCTGAACAACCAAGTACGATGCGAGTGTCCCGTACGCATCGTGCGAATCATTTACGAACCCGAACCTGTCCGTCAGTCACGTTCGAAGCCGAATCGTGCCGTGCAATGGAGCCGCTTTCCGACCGAGCAAGTACGCTGCACGAATTGGACAGCTGTATCAACTCGGTCTCATCGAGACGAAACAACTGTCGGATTCGGACTTCAGGGGGGCCATAGAAGGCCCCCTTCACCCAGAGCCCTCCGATTCGGTCACGGGGGGGGGTGCACATGGGTCCCCACGATTCTAGCATGCACAGTGTGGCGGGCAACATGAGGTGCCCACCACAGGGTAAACACTTTTCCCCGCCCACCCCTTTTTTGCTATGGGAGCCTGTGTGCGCTTCGGTACACAAGCTCCCATAGAGTGGCTATGGGAGTCTGAGCGAGTCGAGTCCGTAACAATGCAGTTACATCGTACTCACTCGGTCGAACTGCACGTGTTCAAGTCGGTTGGAAAGCATTTCCGATCCAAGTCATTTGCAATGCTTTCCCAACAAGATCAAAATCGGGACCTAAGTATAGCATGAAAGGGTGCTTTATTCACAAGCAGCATTAAGCCACTTTAAGAGTCTTAACGCCGCCTTGTGAATAAGCCGAAGCCGCTATCGCCACCACAACTTTCGAAAAGGGACGTTGTGGTGGCGAAAGGGGCTTGTAAATATGCCCAAGAATTTAATGAGGAAGTGGGTGTAGCATCACTTCTGGCACATTACCAAGCCATTTGGTTTCCATGCAAATTTTTACACTCTCGATTTTACCCGCATGAAAGTGGGAACATAGCACATAAACTAATCTGAATGAATAATTGAAAGACTCAGTAGAGGAAGCCTCGCACTCAGCGGCATAGTGTGGGTTGCCTGCACCTGGGGCAAGGCAAGCATCTATCCACTGTTCTTTTAAATTTTTGCACCCCCAAGAATTTTGTCCCCAGGGCAACCACCCCTGTGCCCCCCTCCATGCTACACCACTGCTTGCATACATCCCTAGTAAAATCTGATAGAGACACCACTATACCCAACTGAGAGTCCCTTGACCCATAGAAAATACACATACTGGAGAGTGTAACACCTCAAATGTCCCTTGTGTCACTACACTCATATATAAATGTGATCCAATAAGGCAATGAAGGGGCAGTGTTTACTAGCATAATCGAAGAAACATTTCATTATTGTCAGTCCATAGGATATGTCCTGTCATGCCTGTGTTATCAGGTTTACATGGGGAACCATAACAATGTATGATTTTGGTGAGAATGAATTAATTTAAAGTGATTTAGTACGAATCAATGACTTATGGACTGCACCACTTTGATAGAGCCTTATCCAGTGTTGCAGATAAATGTAGAAAGGAGGAGAGAATTGGATCACAGGCTTCACGGCTGGATAAAGGGAAAAAGCACATAGTTCACTCCTTTCAGAAAACTATATTCCGAGAAAGAAATGATATAATTTAAGATTAAACTTCGCTCGCAAAGTCAGGAAATTCAAGAAACTTCAGCCTTATTGAAGATGGTTAGTTTCCCCAATTTCACTCGACTTAGTCTGAGAGGATGTTTGGCGCATCTAACCTACCTGTGATGACAATTTCCAGCCTCAATATAGCCCATCAATTGCATTGTATTTTTGTGAAGCATTTATGTACCACTCTATATCCATGAAAAATTCATAAAGCCCTCTCATTTTCATTAATCATCACTACCCTTATGGATATGTATAGATAGGAGGGTGTTGGATGTGGTAAGGCCTATGTGGCAGGTGTTGGTTGAGGCGCATGAGGTTCACAGACATGCTCCAAACATGGTAAGGCATGCAGTGCTGCACGTACACGAGTGTTGCCGACAATGCGAGACAATAGGTACAGCTGCAATTATCTGCTTAATAATTTTTATACATCATAGTCTGCATTTTTGTGGTTACAATGAGAGAAAGAGCCATGTCTTTAACCCTTTAACTGCTAGGACTTTTCCTCCTCAGTCAGGAGCATTTCTTTAGCTATTCTTGGTAGTTCGTGCTCAGGGCTCCATAACTTTTTTTCCACATAAGGTATTCATGCCAACATTATGGCCTCTTTTTCCAAAATCCTGGGGATTCTGAAGGTACTCAGGGTTTGTGAATTCCCCTGGAGAGGAGCAAGAAAATATGCAAAATATAGCTAAATTGTGCGTTTTGGGGGTAAAATCGGAAAAAAGTGTTCCTGATAAAAGTGGCTGTTTTTTACCTAAAAATTGCATAGATGAACAGTTTGCTCTGCTAAAGTCACCATCTTCCCAGCTTTCAGGAACATGCAGAGCTGAACATAAAAATTTAATTTCCTCCACAGTTTTGGCATTTTTCAAAGAGGTAGCCTATCTTTCCTATTTTTGTGTTCTCAACCTACTTCAGTTTGTGATGGAAACTAGTTTAAAACTTATGGGTAATTCAGGAATTCTATAGATTTCTGAAAAGTAGATTACATTCTGAATTCAGCAGGGGTTCGTATGTGCAGATCTCTCCAGGTTTCCCCAAAGAAACTAACTGTTGAAATAAAAAGTATTGAAAATGAGTGGGGAAAAACTGACATTAGTAATATCTTCATCTGTAACTTTTTGTCGTAATGTTCAATTTACAAAAGCAGTATACCACTATGTTCACTAGACCTTTCTAGTTCTGTAGGATCTACAAAATGCAAGGTACCCAGAGCAAACAAATGAGTTGCACCATGCAATGGTTTTTCATTGAGTACCGAGCATAGACCAATTCATATGATGAAATATGTAGAGTGAAAAGTGTGTATCAAGTAAACCTATGTATTTCTGAAATGGGCACACGATATGGAGTTTAGGAGCAGTGGATTTTTGCACATCTCTGAATTTTTGGGTACCCATATGATTTAGAGGGTATTTTTCAAAATGCCTTCTTTCTTACACACTGGGTTACATTTAGAAGGCACAAATGCAGCCAAATCCAATTGGTAGTAACAAATGTTCCACTATTCTATGCTCTCACATGTCTTCCAATAAAATTGGTACTTCACTTGTGTAGGTAAGCAATGTAAGCATAGTGCCCATGATAGCAAACTTCCTTAAAACGCAACATGGGCACATCAATTTTTTTCCACTTAAAACTTTACCTTTTTTTGCAAAGTAGGTAGCTGTGAATTTTGGGCCCTAGCTCAGCCGGCACCTAGGGAAACCTAGCAAGCTTGCTAATTTTTGAAAATTAGGTACTTGGGGTAATCCAAGGTGGGGTGACTTGATTCGCTCTCACCGTTTTTTATTTTTACCCAGTATCCACTGCAAACCTCAAAACTTGACTAATAAAACACATCTTTCTCACATTTCTGTGATGGAAAGCTCTGCAATATGTGTGGAACCATATATTTATTCCCACCCAGTATTCCCCAGATCCTGAGATGTTGGAGGAGTGGGCCACAAGCAATTTGGAGGCATCAGCAAGACTGGTCAAGATTTTAGTCAAATAAGCTGACAAAGACCGATCCAAAATATTGCAAGAGATAGAAAATTTAGAATTGGAACTAAATGGCAGACCAGAGATTGAGGTAATTACTAAGTTCAACATCGAAATGCAAACAAGACTCAAGAAGCATGAAGATATAATCAAACAAAGGAAAGTGAATACATTCCTGAGAGATCGGATTGACTATGAAAATGGTCAGATATTCACGTTTGCACGAGGATTTAATCGCCTCAGGAAACAACGACAGCAGTAAGACGGAGGATCAAATGGAAGGAAGAGAAACACAGTTACAGATTCAGAAACCGAACTGAGCTCAGAAGCGGGAACAAGCAATGAGGATCTAAGCAGGTGCCAGGGGCAAGCGGATTCTGTAACTTTAAGAAGGAAAATTATCATGTCTGATGAACTGGATTTTTTAAGATTGGACAGAAGAGCGACGTTGAGCCCAAGAAACCCAAAATTACAAAAGCCATCAGGTGGAGGTGCAGAAGGAGGAAGCAATGACAAGGAGACAGGAAGACAAAACAGAAATACCAAGAAGACATGGAACAGAAAGAAACAGATAAAAAATGGACAGTGGGAGGTCCATTATAAATCTATCGGACTTAACCCTAACAACACCAGAGGAAGACATTTTAAGGCTCAGACTGTCATTTACCCAATAGCAAGGATTGATACCTTTAAATTAATCAGGAAATTAAAGTTTCTGAAAAATCCATATGAGCATGGAATAACTCCCTAACACAAGGGCTGAACAGATCCAACAAGCAACAGCAACAGGAGGTACAACCATTGCGGACCTATCCATCCCGAGAACCCTAAGACAGCTGGAATCAGGGAATGCAGACCCGGATAGAGAACTTACAATTCAGGATGTGATTGGGGAGGAAAATATAAACATTGGGGAAGCAGCAGTTACACCTTTTAGACCACGCTCGAGAACAACACCGAACACAGTCAAGGATAACATAGATATATTCAATGAATCATTAATTGAAGGACTGAAAAAAATTCATGGTAGAGCCAATGAAATTGGAGAAAACAAAAGTACCAGCAAATAGAAGTATTTTGAGTCGGTATCCAAATTAAGAAAGAACAAACATGTGGCAGTACGAAACTCTGACAAAGGAGGCAACGTTGTCTTGTGGCCGATCAACATTTACTTGCAAGAAGCACGTTCACAACTGGGACAGAGGATCTGTTACAAATGGTGTAAGCCAGAAGCAATGTTAAAAGCACAGGTGGAGTTTGTACAGGCTTTAGAACGGTGGAGAATGGAGCGATTACTCTCAGATGATGAATTAAGATTTCTCAAAAATGACAAACTGTGAACACCGGTCTTTTACTTGATACCAAAAATACACAAAAATGCCAACTGGACGCCCGATTATATCAGCTATCAGGAGCATGGTGGAAAATACTTCCAAGTATATCGACTTCTTCCTGAAACCGCATGTAGCCACGCTACAAGTCCACAAGTAAATCCTTCAACACATGAGGGCCATAGCTAATGGGAATAAAACATACCCAGTGGCCAGTCACTGTGAGGTGGTGCATGGGAGGGACCCAACAAAAATCAGGTATTTTGTAATAGACTCAGTGGCAGCTGAACAAAGAGGGGGTGACCGAACTAGAAAATTGCGTGAACTAGAGCCTAGGTATATCCTGACACTCAACAGCAAGGCCCCGAATGGTCTGAATTTTGATGAAGAATTTCATTCTTGCCTGTAGTTGGGAAGTGAGGACAGGAACAGTAATGCAACACAGCGTTGAGGGGTAGTAAATATATAGAAATTTAATTGAAAAGAAACAAACAATCCCTGTAAGATGGAAATCACAAAAATCAATTGACAACATCATATGGAATTACTAAATGAAGGGGTAGAGATGATTGGATCAGATTGGGGCACTAGCCAAATTATACGAACTATTGTTGCAGCAAACGGTGTTACAAAGTTAGGAAAAAGCTGGGAAGGAAGGCAACGATAATGAATTAAGAAATTGTAGTAATGGCTACTATGGGCACTTGCCCGTGATTTTTGTTTGAGATTGCTCAAGTTTAGAAATACTTTTATATATATATGAATATATGTATATTGTGTGCCATATACTACAATGTCTAAATGGTAAATATGTAATACTCCCACACACTCGCAAAGAGAACACAAAGGTTTGCATGCAACTTAAGAGATCAATCAACCCATAGTAATATATAGAGCAAACATATTGCAACATATTTTGGAAAGATACTGAGTATCAAGGTAATTTGAGATATTGTCAAGAGTCTGTCATAATTAGGGGTGGGCGGAATTTGCGGAATTAACCTTCGCAAATTATCGCGAGAATGTTTAAAATTATCGCAAACAAGCAGAAATATCGCGAAGATGCGGAAGTTTTTTTCCGGCATGTTCGCGAGATTTTCTGCATGGTTGCGGGTCGCCAACTTACCCATGTGGTTGCTTGCGGGCGCGGCCATCTTGTTTTGAGTTGTTCTCGCGGTGCATGATCGCGAGAAGAAAGACGTGATCGCGCGACGCATGACGTCACTGCGGGCGCGAACTGTCGCGAGACAGCGCAAATGGCTAAAAACAATACAACATCTCATGGAGAACGCGACCGGATCAAGAAAACTTGTCGGCGAACGCAGGGATTCAGGTAAGGCGATCGCGCGCGCGCGAGAATGTATCATTTTACAGCGCGAGCAAGAAACAAATTATCGCCAAGCTGCGGAAACCGGAATTTTTGACATTTTCGCGCTCTCCGCGGAACGCAAAAATGTCAAATTATCGCAATTTCCGCGAACGGAACGAAATTTTTGCCCAGGCCTAGTCATAATGCAAGGCTGACCGAATAAGATTTATACATACATATACATATACAGAATATTCCTTTTATCAATATTATGTCACCAGACAGTGATTAGAGTATCCAATTGTTTGAACACAATTGGCAGTAGCTTTCCTTAGAATGGCACATATCTGAAATTTGTATCTACTCTTAGCACAGCACTGGCCGATGCTGGATAACATAATGGGCGTGGCTGCAGCCAGGGAACGTTTAACCTGAGGCAACTGAATGCTCACAAGTGATATCAGATAATAAAATGGGCGCGTTTGTAGCCTGAGAACTTTTGATCCGAGATAACTAAAATGTGCATGATTGCTTTCCTTTGGAAAATGTAATCAAGTATTTAATTAACTAACAATGTATTTATTTGTGAATTAGCATGAATGTAGTTGTGTAAATATAAAAACACACACTTCGCAATGAATTGGTCCGTTCAGAGTGTTCACGTAATATTCTGGAACCAGTCTGTTTTCTTCTCTCATCTAAGGTAGCACACCTTTGTTGAAGGAAATTCCACGAGTATGTTTTCCCTGTTTATTTATGTAATTGACTTCTGTTTAGTGAAAATAGGGCATTTTTCGTTACTGAAGTTATGGCTTAGACAAAGACTGGGCAGGTCGAAACGCGTCAGCCAAATACATTTACTTTTTGAAATTTCCTGGAGTGTGGGCTTTTTCTTGCATAGTAGCACAGGTACTGGATTATACATATACATATATTTATATATTTACTAAAAAAAACAAAGGTTACAGGGACATTATAGTTAGGCTGATGTTTCACTCGTAAAAAAAACAGAGAAATGCAGCCACTATAGTTAGTGAGATAACAATAACTAATGCCTCCACAATTAACTGCTTATGACCTCACATATTACACCACTCATTACATGGTCAGTGACATCACGGATGACATCTCAAGTGACATCATGATGACATCATCCAGTGACTGTGAGTGTTTTTTTAAAGTTTATGAGTGTTAAATAAATATACCAAGGTGTATTGGTGAATGAGTGGGTGTATGAGTGCCTGATTGGATGATTCAGTGAGTGCTTGACTAATTATATAAGTAAGTGATTAGATTTCTCAGTGAATGTATGGGTGAGTGACTGGTTGTGTGAAAGTCTGTATCTGTCTGTCAGTTGGTATCTAAGTGGCTATATGGGTGTATGAGTGGGTAAGTGAGAATCTGTTTGGGTGAGTGATTGGTTGCCTGAGTACCTCTGTGGGTGCCTGAGTGTATGTGTGGGTAGGTGGGGGTGTGTGACTGCTTTGCTTGTATGGATGAGTGACTGGGTGAGTCAGTTGCAGTATGGGTTAGTGAGTATATGTGTGAGGGCATGTGTGGTGTGTATGGCTGTGTCAGTGACTGAGTGCATGTGTCAGTGGAATATGGGTGAATAACTGGGTATGTGAAAGTCAGTGTAGGTTAGTGATGGGGTAAGTGAGTGTATGGGCGAGTGAGTGAATGTGAGAGTGGCTGTATGGGTGTGTGCTTGTGTCAGTGACTGTATAGGTGATCTGTATGAGTAAGTGAGTGAGTGTGTGTGCAACTGTATGGGTAAGTGGCAGTGTGATTGACTGTATGGGTGAGTGAGAATGTGTGTGAGTAGCTCTATGGGTGACAGACTCAGCATGTGAGTGGCTGTATGGGCGTATGAGTAGATATGTCAGTGGCTGTATTAGTGAGTGAGTGGCTGAATGAGTGGTTTTATGGGTGTGAGTAGATGTGTGGGTTGATCTATGAATCAGTGAGTGGCTGTGTAAGTACTGGTACAGTGTGTGAATGGGTTTGAAAATGGTAGAGTGGAAGTTGGAGTGGGTGTATGAAAGGTTCTATGGGGTTGTGAGTGGATGTATCAGAGATTCTGTGGATGATCTCATCAGTGATGTCATTTGAGATGTCACCAGTGATATCATCAGTCATGTCACTGACCATTTCATGAGTGATGTAATATTTGAGGTCATAAGCAGTGCTTTGCGGGGGCACAAGTTTCACTGGTTTTGTATGAGTGAAACCTGAGCCTAACTATAACGTCCCTGTAATCTTTCATTTTTCTGTGAATTTCTACAATTGTTTTAAATATAATTCCTAACAATAATGTACCTATAACCTTTGGTTTTTTCAGTAGATGTCTATGTTTTTTTTAAGTAGCCATCACATTTGCAGAGTGGTGGAGAAAGGGGGTGGGGCTTCTGACAGCTCTCAGGAATCTTGCTGTTTAGGAATTATAGGAAGTGCCAGGAAGGCTTCTTAGACCCCAAGGTCCTTCAGGAGCAAAGTGAACTTCATCCCCCAACCAGTAGTGCATGAGGAGCCTTGTTTGCATAGTGGTGGAGAAAGGAGGCATGGCCTCTGAAGACCTCTTAGCAATCCCACTGTGTGGGAATTACTGGAGATAACAGGAGGGGTTGTTGGCCCCCAAGAAAGTCCTTGGGGCCAAATACTTCTCCTGTTACCTCCAGTAAGTCCCACAAAGCAGGATTGCTGAGAGGACATGCCCCCTTTCTCCACCACTCTGCAAATGCACCTCCTGGCGCACTACTACTTGGAAGATGGACTCCCCTTGGCACTTGAGGATCCTTTGGGGGCCAACTACCCCTCCTGTTACCTCCACTAAGTCCCACACAGAGGTATTGCTGAGAGGTTTTTGGTAGCCATGCCTCATTTCTCCACCACTCTGCAAAAATGCCTCCTGATGCACTACTAGTTGGGGGATGAAGTCCCCTTGGCTCTTGAGGGTCCTTGGGGGCCAACTACCCTTTCTGGTACCTCAAGTATGTTCCACACAGCTTGATTGCAAAGAGGTTGTCGGACGCCAGGCCCCCTTTCTCCATTCCTCATCAAATGCACTGCGAGGAGCGCCACCTCCCTGGGCCTTATCCTCAAGTTTTGAGGGGTCTCGTGGATTCGCCGTGCCCTGAGGACTGCCACCTCCCAGGTGTATTTTCTGAAATTAGTACGGGGAGGCCTGTATGGACTCCCCTGCTGCCCCGGGCAAAGCCACATCCCTGGGGCTAATGAAAAAGAAATTGGGGGCCTCGAGGACCCCCAATGCCCTGGGGACCGCCACCTAACCGGGCTGTTTAAGTTTGAATTGGGAGGGTCTCATGCACCCCCTTGGGCCCCTGGGACCACCACCTCCCTGGGGCCAAATTTAATTTTTGAAAATGGGAGGGGAGATGCGTGACCCCCCTCCAGAGCCATTCACGGCCCTGGGGTCCGGCAACTCTACGGGTTAGGCCCTAGAAAAAAGAGAGGAGGTGGACCCCCCTCCTGGAGCTGTGGATAGCCCTGGGACAGCCACACACCCATGGCCAACTCCTGCTATGTCCTGGGGTGCCTACCCTGGGACATAGCTGTTTGCTGTGGTTTGGCAGAAGCCTTACCACTCCCACCAAGTCACAGCAAATGTTCCACTTCCAGCAAGCAAGAGTCTTAGCATTAAAAATGCTCTCACTTGCTGGAAGTGGAGCAGAATTGCTTTCACGCATAGGGGGCTGCTTTTCCAGCAGTTCCCTGTGTGTGAAAGCAATACCAGCTCCCACAGGAGGCGGGAGCTAGCAGGGACCACAGGGGCCTTCAGTCTCCCCCCGCAGTCCCAGTGGAGAGTAGGTACCCTGAATGTACCCACTTTAAGATGGTCATACCCCGGGGATGGGGTCCCCGAACCGAACTCAGCCCAGGGAGGGGGGCTCTGCACACCCCCTCCTCAATAATATTTTGAATAATTAAAGAAAAGGCCGGGCCAAATGGATGGGGTCCCGGGGCAGAAAACAGCTTGTAGAGGGGGCCACCCATCCCCCCTCCAACATTCAAAAAAGCCTGGCCATGGGGGATGGAGACCCTGGAGCTAAAATGGCCCGGGGAAGGGGGGGCACACAGCCCCCTTCCCTAGTAAAACAAAAAATGCTGCTGGGAGAGGTTGCTGGAGGCTCCTCTCCCTTTCACTACCACTCTGAAAAGGGGCCTCCTGGCACACATCTTGCTGGGGGTTGAAGTCTCCTGGCTGCTAAGGCAACTTGGGGGCCAACCACCCCTCCTATTACCTCCGGTAAGTCTCACACAGTGGGATTTCTGAGATTTTGTTGGAGGCCCTGCCTGCTTTCAGCACCACTCTGAAATCATACCTCTTGGTGCACTGCTATATGAGGGATGAAGTCCCCTTGGCTCCTAAGGGTCCTTGGTGCCAACAACATCTCCTGTGACCTCCAGTAAGTCCCATACAGCAGGATTGCTGCGTGGTTATTGGAGGATCACCCCCTTTCTCCACCACTCTGCAAACGTGCCTCCTGGCTCACTACTGGTTAGGGGATGACGTCTCCTTGGATGCTGATGGTCCTCTTGCCCAGGAGCCCCTCTTGTTACCTCCAGTAAGTCTCACAAAGTGGGATTGCTGAGAGTTCTGCGGAGGCCACGCCCCTTTCCCCGTAACACACCTCCTGGCGCACTACTAATTGGGGGTAAAGTCCCCTTGGCTCCTGAGGGTCCTTGGTGGCCAACAACCCCTCCTATTACCTCCAATAAATCTTACATAGTGGGAATGCTGAGAAGTTGTCGGAGGCCCTGCCCCCTTTCAGCACCACTCTGCAAACATGCCTCCTGGCACACGACTAGTTGGACGATGAAGTCCCCTTGGCTCCTGAGGGCCCTTGATGTTCAAAAAACCCTCCTGTTATCACCAGTAAGTCCCATATAGCAGGATTGCTGAGTGGTTATTGGAGGCCACACCCCCGTTCTCCACCAGTCTACAAACGTACCTCCTGTCACACTACTGGTTGGGGGATGAAGTCCCCTTGGATGCTGAGGGTCCTTGGGGGGCAAGAACCCCCTCGTGTTACCTCCAGTAAGTCCCACACAGTCAGACTGTTGAGAGCTGGATGGAGGACACGCCCTCTTTGTCCACCACTTTGCAAATATGCCTTCTGGTGCACTACTAGTTGGAAGATGAAGTTGTCTTGAATGCTAAGGGCCCTTGGGGGCCAAGAATCCCTCCTGTTACCTCCCATAAGTCCCACACAGCGGGATTGCTGTGAAATGGTCAGAGGCCCCATCCCCTTTCTCCACCACTCTGTAAACGTGGCTACTAGTTAAAAAGCCACAGAAATTAACTTAAAATACCAAAGGTTAGAGGGACATTATAGTTAGGAAATAGAATTGAAAAAACCTTGATAAATCACTTAAACAAAAAAAAGGTTACACTGACATTACAGCTAGGAAATTGAATTTAAAAAAAACTTTTACATTCACTGAAATAACCAAAGGTTACATGAACGTTATAGTTAGGCTCAGATTTCACTCATACAAAACCATTGAAATTCAGCAGTTATAGTTACCTCAGCTAACTATAATTTACGCCCACCAAGTGTCCTCACATATTACGTCACTCATGATTTGGTCAGTGACATCACTGCTGACATCTCAAATGACATCACTGATAACATCATCCATAAAACCACTCACATACCCACTCTCACCCCGTACAACCTCTTGTAGGCTCACTCACATACCCACACAACCACTCACATACCCATTCACAGACCCATACCAATACTCACACACCCACTCACTCCTCCATAGAGCCACTCATACACCCACTTACTCACTCATACAGCCACTCACACAGCCATTCACTCACCCTCATAGCCACTCACACACCCACTCATGCACCCATACAGCCTCTCAACACAGCCACTAACTCACCCATACAAGTACTCACGCACACAACTACTTACATACCCCTTCTCACATCTATACAAGCACGCTCATATGTGCTCACTCACCCATACAGTCATTCACACAGACACTCACTCTCCAATACAACCATTCACACACCATCTCACTTAACCAAACACTCACTGAAACAACCACTCACTCACCCATACAGCCATTTACACACCCAGTCACTCAGTCATACAGTCATTTAGACATCCTCTTACTCACCCATACTGTCACTCACACAGCCCCTCACTCAGCCATACAGCCACTGACACACCCACTCACTCAGCAACATAGTCACTCACACCCCCACTCCCTCACCCACACAGCTACTCACATGCCTACTTATACACCCATACATTTGAGATTCATCAGTGATGTCACTGACCATGTCATGAGTGACGTAATATGTGAGGTCATAAACAGTACATTGCAGGGGCCTAGGTTATAGTTAGCTCAGGTAACTATAACTGCTGAATTTCAATGTGTTTTGTACGAGTGAATTCTGAGCCTAACTATAACGTCCATGTAACCTTTGTTTTTTCAGTGAATATATAACTATATCTATCTATCTATCTATCTATCTATCTATCTATCTATCTATCTATCTATCTATCTATCTATCTATCTATCTATCTATCTATCTATCTATCTATCTATCTGTATATATATATACACACACAAATATATGTGTGTGTGTATATATATATATATATATATTACCTACTGGCGGTCGCCAGTAGGTAGTTATAGTTAGGACCCTGTTTCCATAGGAAAACCGCAACATTCTATTTGGAATAACTTTGGCGCCGGTCGACGAATCCTCGCGAAATTTTCAAAACTAATGGGGCGCTACGCTCCGCTCCTACCCTGAAAGTCTCGGGGGGATTCGTCAAGCGGGGGCTGAGATAAAAGGGGGGTCCCAAAACGCGTTTTTCCCATGCATTTTTCCATAGGACCTTTAGACACAGCTACAGCCCGAACGGCTGAACAGAGTTCCTTGAAATTTGGCAGAGAGGTAGTCTACAGGTCAAGGAAGTGCCTTTTGTAGGTTTGGTGTAAATCTGTTCAGTAGATTCTGAGAAAATAGCCTTTAAATCAATATATATATCTGAGCCAGCTTACGGTGCGCTTACGGTGCGCTTACCGTACGCGCACTCTGCCGTGCGCGAGCGCGATTCTGATTGGCTGTTAGATCTTAGTAAACATTCGAATCGGTCGAAACCAGGAAGCGGCGGCCACCATTTTCTCTCTCGCAGTCTGAGAGGGGGTTAAAAAACAAAGGCCAAAAACATGTAAAGGGGCTGTTTAGACAGCTCCTAAGCACCTAGCCATGTTGAGGGAGTCCTCAAAGATCCCCCAAGGCCAAAAACGGAATTTAAATTTTTTCGATAATTTCACCGATTACGCTTAGCGTACGCGTACGGTAAAAATTAATAATAAAAAAAAAAATTATCCATACTCTCCCCACCCCATGTGCAAATGGTGCCCGAAGTGCACCATTTGTGCATGGCATATTACCAATGTGAAAAATTAAAATATTACCTTTCACAACGAAGCGCATCATATGTCCTCCATGTGCGCACGGTGCGCAAAGCGCATCGTGCGTACATGGCCCATCTAGCGTAACGTGCGCACGCGGTGCGCGTAGCGCACCGCGTGCCCACCGTGCGTGCACGGCACTAACTGCGTAAAGTGGGTGCGCGGTGCGCAAAGCGCACCGCATGCTCACTGTGCGCGCACGGTGCGCGAAGCGCACCGTGCGCGCACGGAACGAACTGCGTTAAGTGGGCGCGCACGCCACGAATGGCGTAAAGTAACTTAGCATTTAAAAAGACGTACAAATTCACTGAAAAAACCATAGGTTTCACACACGTTATAGTTAGGAATTAGCATTTAAAAAACCTTGCAAATTCAGTGAAAAAACCATAGGTTTCACACATGTTATAGTTAGCTGGAAATTTTACTGATAAAAAACCAATGAAATTCCCCCGTTATAGTTAGTGCAGGCAACTATAACTCACGCGACCGCAATCTTCTGCTGATGCTAATACTGTATTTAGACACTTATTTGCCCATGTCTTCTTCCATTAAATTTTAGCTATACATATATTACAAATATTTTTTTTTTATAAAGACACATATGTCATCAGCAGAGGATTGCGGTCGCGTGAGTTATAGTTGCCTGCACTAACTATAATGGGGGAATTTCATTGGTTTTTTATCAGTAAAATTTCCAGCTAACTATAACATGTGTGAAACCTATGGTTTTTTCACTGAATTTGCAAGGTTTTTTAAATGCTAATTCCTAACTATAATGTGTGTGAAACCTATGGTTTTTTCAGTGAATATATATATATATATATATATATACATATATATATTATTTTTTTTATCACTCCAACACCCGAGACTCAGGACTCCCAGCAATCCAAGCCCGGGCCCATACTGCGGGTGTCTTGAATTCCGCCCAATATTTATGAACTCTTCCTTGCTCCTTAATGGAATTTGAAGGAATATGAGCCGCACCATATCTGATGACATTATAGACCTTTATTCCAATGGCAGAGGCGCAGATGCAGTTTGCCCTATACAGATCTTGATCACATGACTGTGTATTGTCACCAGTGCACATTTGATCGTAATGTGAATCCATGAATATAAGCAGAGGACAATCTTTTCGTCCTTGCACAACCTCCCAAGTGAAAGCATAATGACATAGATACAAAAGCATCCAACATAAATTTTGAATACTGTGCTTCTGCTTTAAACCATTCCTTTCCTCGGAAATTAACAGTCTTAGTCAAATCAATTCATATAATTGATTCTAATGAATATCACACCATTAGCATAAGGCTGAACTCAGTAAAGACATCAAAACAATATCGTCCAAACAAATCAATTTATTGTTTTTCCCGGGCTAGAGTAGCCAAAATGAAAGATGAAAACATTGTTATAGCATAATTGAATCATTCAACAATGATTGTAGGAATAGGGGCATTCTCCCTTTGATATTGAGGCACTTGTAGCCAAAATACAGGTATAATATCGATATTCAAACTATCTTGGGGGATCACCCTTAATACAGTATAAATTCTAATTTGCTGAACGGATTTCATTTCAATTCAATAATGTTTAATCTTTCACTATAATCATTATAATGACAACAGTTAATTACAACTGCTTGGGCATACGTGGTTGGTAAATCCATAATCTGTGATTTCAGATTCCATCCTAAATTTCATCCACATTCAATTGATGTCTAAAAACAATCATAGAGATATGACCACTTGTATAGCCTATGTGTTGCAACCAACTACTAAATATTAAGGACCTGTTTTTGAGTTTGGCAGTGTGGAAACAGGCTGCCAAGCCAGTGCCCCGCTCCCACACCGCCAAACACGTCCGCACACCGACCGCCAGATTACGAGTTCATTTGTGGTCTGGCGAGCAATGCTTTGGCAGTCCCACGGTGGTGCCTGTTAAAAAGGCACCGCAATAGGAGCGCCAAAGCATGTTCCTGCACGGCATGGACTTTGAAGTCCATACCATGCAGGAACTGGGGAGTGCATGCAGAAGGGGGGGCACACCATGTGAGCCCCTGCATGCATCCCCTGGCCTAGAGAAGTTTCCTCATGCCACACTTTTCATGGCAGGCTCTCCGCAATGAAAACCGTGGCAGTAAGGAGACTCGTAATATGCTTTGCAGTGCCCCAGCGGCACCGCTAGCCTATTGCAACCTCAGACCACCGTGTCATGACCGAGGGATCATGGATCCCCAACGGTTGTGCCAGTCCAATGGCGGCCCGACTGGCAAACTCATAATAGGGCTGTCGGACCGCCAGTCCAGTGGTTGCCGCACCATCACTGCGGGTTTGGCAAACTATTGGACTGCCAAACTCATAATCTGGTCCCAAGTGTTAAGATAAAACCAAATATATACATTTCATCTATCACTGGGTTTGGTCAGATTGGGGTAGGCTATTTGCTCAAAATCAATTCACTTCACAAATGTATAAATAATTCAAGATCGAGCAGCAATCCAGCAGCATAAAATGACGGAGGGATTTCCCCCTCAGGCATCAACCCCAGGTAACCACCACTGGGTGATGGCGGGTATTCACAGTGGGACAGGGGAAGCGGAATGCTACCTACTGCCTCATGCTGCTCCGAACCTCAGTGGGATTAGTTTTCCACTATCTTGATGAACTGGCAAAGCTTACCCTATTATTTAACATTTTTGCAAGCTATACCTTGTGAAGCTTGTGAGTTAAAAAAAAATAAGTGAAGTGCGAGTTAGCTGCCGTCACATCTTCGCACACCCTCAACACATCCAGTACTTTTCTCCCCTCTCATGTTTCCATAATAATCACATAACTTGACACATTTTGGTGTAGGCTTTAAAAGTGCCTTAGAGTGGATTCGATAAATTGGCGGATTGCGCTCGAAAGGCAGCCCCTGACCACATTTAGATCTGGAAGTGCCCCTAGTGTTTACATATGTACTGAACTGAAAACAAATATGTAATGTAGAGCCTCAGCAGCAGCGATGGGGTGAAAAACAAAATCACCCCAGGCAAAAATGTTCAAACCAGCCTCACACTGCAGAAGTCTTAAATGAAAATGAGGACCATTGGAACTTTGTTAGGTACCAAAGGCCTCCCATCCTGCTCTCAAAGCAGCCCCCTAGCATACAGTTTATTGGGCAAATGCCAGAGTACCTGAATGGCCAGGGTGCCCTTAAGCTTGCTCAACACAAACAGCTATAAAGGTGGTCAGGCATGGTCATCAGAGAGGCTTATGTGCCATAGTCATTTGAAAAAGATTTACACAAGGTTGCAAAAATAGGTCGGGGGGGGGGGGTATAAATAGCATTGGATCTCATAGCGAGAAATCGTGCTTATTTTTTGTTTTTGTTCATTGTATTCTGAGCATGTACTGTGATGGTGCCCAATTCTTCTTTCACAAGTATTCTGTACGAGCAGAGGTTATATTTAGATTGGGTCATTGCACTTGTGCATAATCCCAGATATATGGCTGGATTCATCACTGGCAACAGAAATGCCTAGTAATGTGCGAAATGGAATACTTTGAAATAATTTTCAATCCTCTTTCTATGTAGTTGTTAATACGAGTCACTGCAGACCTTTGCCCTAGCGTATCGGTTGCGTCTTTCAGAACACATTGTTTTTTATGATCATATTGATTACTTTGAGCTATTGTATGTATGCAAGAAGTGGGCAGAGCTGTGACGTCAGCTTCAAGGATCTCAACATTTTCCTTCTGTGAGATTAAAAGGGGTAATTTCACCCTGTAGGTACTGAAGGCTTGCCACTCTCTACGGTAGTCGGACACGCATGAGCCTAAAACAGCTACATACTGGAGCTTGGAAAATCATATAGCGGTTAAAAGTAGATTACCTGTTTGGATTTTAAAGTGATATTAACATGTTTGATTGTATTGTATTTTACCGCGTAGTAAATCTTACCTGCACTTTACCCAAGTCTTGATGAAATAGGAAGCATCGTCAAAAAATATGTTATTCACTTGCTGCTCGCGTTCAGAGTATTGTACTGCAAAGCGCAGTAGTCAGGTTAATTAACCTTGATTATAAAATCGACCGCCTGCAAGTAAAAATTGATCAGCCAGGCTTTCTAATTTCAATTCGTCTTCTGTGCCCTAATTGGAGTGCTCCTCTGCCCTCGGTGACATGGCGCGCCACGCCTTTAAGTATGGCCGCCTCTCTGGCGGAGAGCATGCAGTAAGCGTTTCACGTGCTCTGTCCTACCGATCCAAATCCCCTCTTGCGCCGCCATTTTATAGCATCGTGCTTAAGTGATTCGGATCATTGATGCACGTACTTGGACCCCGTTCAACACTCCATTATTTATTGACCAGAGCAATCGTATTGATTTCGTACCGCCAGAGGAATGGAGGAGATGTTAGTAAGTCATTCAGAGATAGCAGCGCAGAAACTTTTATGGGACGATGTCGCAATGCTTCTGTGAGACGAGAAGTGACTCCTCAAGAGTGTAGATCAGTGCAAAAGTGCAAACCTGCACTGTTGATTGGCACCGTTTGGCGCAAACAACTGTGCCCAGTCCCAATGATAGGATGCATAGACGTCGATTCACTAAAATGCCAGGGGTAGGGAAAGTGACATCACACATATTTTTACCTTAATGATATCACATATCATATGACCTATGACCCCGCCTCTTTGCAGAACATGTTGTGACATGATCTCATCCCTCATTACACCAGGATAATTGACGTTGCTGAAGTTCCATAAAAACTTCATGATTAAGATGACAACACAACACAGATAAATGTCTGTTTTAGGTACCACGTCACAGTTTTGCTAATAAGTCATGCAACAAACACCCAGTGCTTTAAATGGGCTGGTACTGTCCGGTACGGAGTACCAGCACTTTTTTATTTTGAGTGGGAGAGTACCGGCACTTCTCAAGAGAAATGCTATACTTTTAATTGGAGAGTGCCGGCACTTCTCAGAAACAAGCAGGTACTCTACTACAGACTACCTGCACTTCTGTTTTTCCATTTCAAGCTCTGGCAACGCCACAGTGGAAAAAATGAAGTTGCTGCACTGTGCTGCGTGAATGGGAGACAGCAGAATATCTCTGCAAGATCTAAAAGGGCTCTCATTAAATATTCAAGCCCTTTCATGGGCTGCCGAGCAAGTGAAACCTCATGCTCCTCTGGAGTTGGCCCAATTGTTTTCAAAATGTGCTCTTGGCGCCCCTGTATGCCAAGAATTTCCTCAATTATGCCAAAGAAACATTTTGCCAAGAGTTCCCCTCATATGCCTTGGATTGCCTGTATGTCAAAAACGACATGCAATATGCATGTGCCAGAATTTATTTAGCTTTTAATACATCTGTATGCTATGGGTGACCTGTCTCTCCTACTCATTTTCATTCATACACACACATGTTCACACAAACAGACAACCACAATTGCACATGCATGTTCTCTCACACAAACTCTCACCCCCAAACATGCATACACCATACATTTAAAAGTATATGTCTACTTACCTTAGCTGCCAGTGTTGGAGCGCAAAAACCCTGGTAACTGGGAAAAGCAAAACCCGTACTGATATCCTCCCTACGTCACAGACCCGACGTCACACTAACTCATTCACACAAACAGTCATTGGTGGGGCCCATAACACCAACACTCACACTAACCATTCACCGGTCACAGAGTTGGAGGGATTAGCGGTTCGAGCGCTCGACATGTGGAGGAACACCTTATAAACTATAGGGAAAGAAAAGTTAATTTACAAAATATACATCAATATCCCTTCCACCTACAGATCTCAATCCTGAACATCAAGGCACTCCTCCCACGTGGTCAATGGACCAAATAGTTGGATTGGTTGATGGTGATCTAGAACCAGCTATAACACATTTCAAGATTTAGATCTTTCCTTTCTTAATAAACCACAAACTCAATTCTTGTTAATCAATATTTGTTTATCTAATAATTCATGAAAAGTTATCTTTGCATTTGGAAAGTTTATATCAAATTTTGAGTAAATCGTAGAATATCATATTTACTTAATCTGGCTATCCGAAGTCCTCTAAATCATTAGGTCTGCATACTCAGATCTGTTGTCATTTATCTAAAGTCCAAAATTCTTGCTCAGCATGTTACAGTCTCAAAGGATCGGTAAAGACCAGAGATGTGCAAGCATCTGTCAGTGCCCATAGAATTTAGGAAAAGTTTGCAGTCATCAGATAATTGGAAAGCATCCGGACCATCTAGGATTCAGGAAACGCAGCAGTCACCCTAAGTAGTAGAGTTCACGTAGCGTCACCGTCGTCGTCGTTGTCATCGGAAAGCGCGATTGCATTAGCATTAGCCTCCCTCTCTATTCTACTGCTTATTTTTATAATAAAATCAAAGCAAGAAGATACATTTAGTTAATTCAATACGGTCGTGATTGGTTGGTTGGGATCGTCCGATAGTGTCTTTTAGGGATTTTGGTACAGTTCAAGGGGTGATGTCACACGACCATTTAATGTCGTTCCGTTCTGGTTTTTTGTGGAAGTCCATTGTCTCTCGCCTTGGCCGTCATCCCACAGTGACCTTGCTTGGGAACACGAAGATCAGGGTTCACAACGAGGTCTAGAAGTCTTTGTCGCTTCTGCGCACTTCACTCCATGCCTCGTGGGACAGTGGCCACTTCGTTGTGTCGCGTCGGCGGCCATTTTGGGATTTAGGCCCAAACGCCAACTTAAGCGAAACAAACACAATAGAATAATTAATGCATAGAAATAATAAATCTAATGTTAACCCCATACTAATCCCTCTATGTGTTTGTATTTATCTAGCGTATAGCAACATTTAAAGCATTTATGTTCACCCTTTTGGTCCTCCTCTCGAGCAACATTACAAAGACATCATAGAGCAACATATATCATGCAATATTCTATTTATTACATATACTACTGTTAGTATGCGTACGGATTTTAGTCATTAAGGTTATTTAGCCATGCAATATGCAATCCCACGTGTAATTTGGATATTAGTAATGTTGGTTTAGTATTCATGCAAACTCATTTAATAATATTATAATTAATAGATTATTCAATTAGTATTTTCATGCAGAATGGGGGAGGTATACACATTTTTGTACTACCCGCTCCATCAATCCCCCCTTTGGTGATTTTATCACCACACCATTAAAATTTTGTAACAAATTTAAGAAAGTGAATAGAATTCTTTTAGTTAATTCACATCTCTGTTTCCCCAATTTCTTCTCTTCTAGCTGTTTTATACATACTTGCTTTCATTTATTCTAATTCTACTTCTTCAAATTCTTTTTCTTGTCTCTTATTCTGCCTTCTTTTCAAATTTTCTCTTTTTTACTTTTTCTGTATTTTCTTTCTTTTATGACACAAACAAACTAATCTTAGAATTAATACTATAAAAATCACACATGTCAATGGAAATAAGATTCTACCTATAAAGGTACCACCTAAGATTAATAAGAAATCTTTAATAGAAAAAAGTTTCTTCCCAATCTTTCCCAAACACTTTCAACCTCCAGTGGTGTAATTTCCTCATGCAATTCAGTTATATTTTTGATGTACATTTTCAGATCTTTACTTTCGTCGGGAATGTAAGTGCAACAATGTTGAACTTTCAGCATTCTGCAGACTCCACCCTCTTTTGCCAATAATATATCAAGGGCAAGTCGATTTTGCATTACCATTGCACGCATGGTAACCATTTCAGTATTTACCAATAAAAATCCTCCAGCGATGCTTGTTGACAAGCGATCCACTACTGTTGATAGTTTTCTAATTTTGTGTGCATTCAGAGATATTCCCACTGCTGGTATCAATGCTCCAAAAATGTCTCCTACAATTCCTGACCAAGATTCTCTCTTTCTACGAGCTAATAGACTACCTAACTTATGTACACCATCTTCTCCTCTTTCCATGTGGAATATCTTTGGAAAGACCAGACCTACATAACATGTGCCATACCAATGGTTTGGCAAACGATAATATGCCTTGTTCCCGCAGATAAAATATAAACCAGGAAAAACTGTGAATGCAATTGAAGTGGTGTGACCTCCTCCTGACATGATGCCCAAACAGGGTGTGAGTCCAAAAGGTGAGCTTCAAAGGAGAAGCCGCCTTTGATGGGCAAATGGTAGTCACATGAGAGGGGCTGCTTCTTTATTTTAACAAATGCAAAAACAACAGTTGATGGACAGAATGCAGAACAATGTCATACATTCACCCCAGTACAGAGATCTGGGCCTAAATCCATCGTTTTTTGCTCACCATGCCGTTGCAGTTTGAACCCAGCCATATGCAAATCAGTCTTGACCCTGTGCCTCATGGGTACAGTCCAGCCCGAACTGCCAAGCCAGGTCCTCCCTGGACTGGAAACAAGCATCCTAGGACCGGTTTCGGGGTTTCACCCTTCTTCAGCCAGGATAGCTTGATTCTAGTGACATGGAGATCACGGGATCCACGTCTGGGCATACCCTTCCCACTCGGGGTGACAAATGCAAAAACATCAGTTGATGGACAGAAGGCAGAGCAATGTCATGCATTCACCCCAGTACAGAGATCTGGGCCTAAATCCATAGTTTTTATGCTCACCATGCCGTTCCAGTTTGAACCCAGCCATATGCAAATCAGTCTTGACCCTGTGCCTCATGGGTACAGTCCAGCCCAAACTGCCAAGCCAGATCCTCCCTGGACTGGAAACAAGCATCCTAGGACCGGTTTCGGGGTTTCACCCCTCTTCAGCCAGGATAGCTTGATTCCAGTGGCATGGAGAGCACGGGACCCACGTCTGGGCATACCCTTCCCACTCGGGGTGACAAATGCAAAAAGAAAAGTTGATGGACAGAATGCAGAACAATGTCATACATTCACCCCAGTACAGAGATCTGGGCCTAAATCCATCATTTTTTTGCTCACCATGCTGTTCCAGTTTGAACCCAGCCATATGCAAATGCATTGTCAGCATTCCGTCCATCATTTGTTTGCGCTAACACTTTTCGCCCTAAGTGGGATGGGTATGCGCAGACGTGGGTCCCTTGCTCACTGTGCCACTGGATTCAAGCTAGCCTGGCTGAAGAAGGGTGACATACCCTGAAACCGGTCCCAGGATGCTTGTTTCCGGTCCAGGGAGGACCTGGCCTGGCAATTCGGTCTGGACTGTTCCCATGAGGCACAGGGTCAAGACTGATTTGCATATGGCTGGGTTGAAACTGGGGTGGCGTAGTGGGCAAAAGAAAAATGGATTTCACCCAGATCTTTTGACCGGGGCAGAATGTTTGCATTGTCAGCATTCCGTCCATCATTTGTTTGTTGTAACACTTTTCGCCCTAAGTGGGATGGATATGTCCAGACGTGGGTCCCTTGCTCACTGTGCCACTGGATTCAAGCCAGCCTGGCTGAAGGAGGGTGTCATACCCTGAAACCGGTCCCAGGATTCTTGTTTCCGGTCCAGGGAGGACCTGCCCTGGCAGTTCGGTCTGGACTGTTCCCATGAGGCAAAGGGTCAAGACTGATTTGCATATTGCTGGGTCCAAACTGGGGTGGCGTAGTGGGCAAAAGAACGATGGATTTTACCCAGATCTTTTGACTTGGGGAGAATGTTTGCATTGTCATCATTCCGTCCATCATTTGTTTGCTGTAACACTTTTCGCCCTAAGTGCGATGGGTATGCCCAGACGTGGTCCCTTGCTCACTGTGCCACTGGATTCAAGCTAGCCTGGCTGAAGAAGGGTGACATACCCTGAAACCGGTCCCAGGATGCTTGTTTCCGGTCCAGGGAGGACCTGGCCTCGCAGTTCGGTCTGGACTGTTCCCATGAGGCACAGGGTCAAGACTGATTTGCATATGGCTGGGTCCAAACTGGGGTGGCGTAGTGGGCAAAAGAACGATGGATTTAACCCAGATCTTTTGACTGGGGAGAATGTTTGCATTGTCAGCATTCCGTCCATCATTTTTTTTGCTGTAACACTTTTCGCCCTAAGTGGGATGCGTATGCCCAGACGTGGGTCCCTTGCTCACTGTGCCACTGGATTCAAGCTAGCCTGGCTGAAGAAGGGTGACATACCCTGAAACCGGTCCCAGGATGCTTGATTCTGGTCCAGGGAGGACCTGGCCTCGCAGTTCGTTCTGGACTGTTCCCATGAGGCACAGGGTCAAGGCTGATTTGCATATGGCTGGGTCCAAACTGGGGTGGCATAGTGGGCAAAATAATGATGGATTTAACCCAGATCTTTTGACTGGGGGAGAATGTTTGCATTGTCAGCATTCCGTCCATTATTTGTTTGCTGTAACACTTTTCGCCCTAAGTGGGATGGGTATGCCCAGACGTGGGTCCCTTGCTCACTGTGCCACTGGATTCAAGCTAGCCTGGCTGAAGAAGGGTGACATACCCTGAAACCGGTCCCAGGATGCTTGTTTCCGGTCCAGGGAGGACCTGGCCTGGCAGTTCCGTCTGGACTGTTCCCATGAGGCACAGGGTCAAGACTGATTTGCATATGGCTAGGTCCAAACTGGGGTGGCGTAGTGGGCAAAAGAACGATGGATTTAACCCAGATCTTTTGACTGGGGGAGAATGTTTGCATTGTCAGCATTCCGTCCATCATTTGTTTGCTGTAACACATATCATATGGGAAACACAAACGCAATTTGATGTGTTTATCACAGATGTGTTACTAGTAACTAATGAATTTTTAATGCAATTTATTAATTTAATTTTTTGGTTGTCTGACGTTATTTCATTTTACTTTCTCCAACTCCCCCTCCCCCTTTTCTACAGGTCTAACAGTATACCCTAGCACTAGTCTATTAGTATACTCCCTACCATCGCTGGCACTTTCTATTGCACGTGCCAGACGGTAGTGCACACACTAGATAATTTTGATGGTCCTGACGAAGTGCCAATTGACCCTTTCCGGGCAGCCTGGGCACAAAACATGTTGACCTTTGACACCACACCAACCCTTTAGGAACATTGCTCCAACACAAGGGTGTTCTCACATTTTTAACCAGGTGAGAGCTACCTAAAAAAATTAAACTTCACTTAGTAGGATTGGTCAAAACCTTTTTAACCAGCTCACCCGTGCACTACCTAGCCCTCACACCCGCACACACCCTACGGCTTCTTCAAAAGATCCCCGATAAAGAGCTCCGGTCTCGGGAGCCCGTCAGGCATTGCAGCGCCAGCCTGACGAGGGGCAAATGCCCAAATGATGAAGCATGACACCTCTCGGGGTGTGTGAGGGCATTACGAAGACAGACCTGTCTACCCCCTCCATTGTTCCCACAAGGAACTGCTCACCCCTTTAATACTCATTTATCTTAAACAGCAAACAAGAGTTGACAAATGGCTAGTGATTGGTATATGTCAGTTGTTGTGTAATATATCTGGATGCAATGAATCCAGAGAGGTACCAACATACCAGTTGTGTGGCACACTATGGAAATCACAAAAATTAAGCTTAAGTTTTTAATCCTTAACTACAAAGGCCACACCTCTTTTAGAGGCCCCCAACTTTTTTCATGACACTCAAAGCCCTGCACAATTTGGCACATTTTCTGGTATTACAATTGCTTTCCCTTTAAGCGACTGTAATTGCATTACTGTGAAGCAAATGCTCAAGTGCGCGAACAAGAATGTACAGGTAAAAGTCTGCGGTCCCTTGTAGGCCTCCGTCTATGGTTTGCAACTGGTTGTAAGGGTTTCCAGCAGGAATCCTGTTTTGAGAATAGGGATCTCACAGAATTCCTGTGAACTGACGTTTTGATCTGTGGGTGAAACAATAATAAATACAACACAAAGACTTGACACGTCACATTGCAGCTATATGCAACCTGGCAAATAATACATTTGGACTCATAAGGGCTTATTTACATACCCCTTGCGCCGCAGGTGCTTCACTTTTAATATGAGAAAAATGTAAGTACTGGCAGCGCAAGGGGCTTGTAAATAAGCCCCATATTTTTTACACGACGATCACTGAACGCCGTGTGAAACTGTCTACTAGTCAATCAGAATAGGCCCATCTTCCCTCCACACTGACTGATGTTCATTCACATGCGTATGTAAATATAAACACTCTGTAAACTTGTTCTACGTGTGTCATATGCGCTGTCTTGACTCCAGCAATAGCTATTTCCATGCCTCATCTCCTTATCTTTATTCTAATACCCACTGCAAACTTTTATTTGTACCCCTATCTTCCTATCTACAGCAATTTTGTTAGAAAGGCCTTCCCTAAATTGGCAAATAAAAAATTCATATTATAAAGTGGCCTCATGTCAAGAACGTCGCCATAAGCCAATCCTGATTTGGTATCCATCTGAGGTTTGTAGTTTCGAGAAGTTTCTTTATTCCCATGGATCTACAGTGCCTCCTAGTAAAGTGCTGTTAACTAAAAAAAAAATTGCTGAAAGTGAGTATCATGTCATGGAGTCAGAAATGAGCCAAATTGTTATCTGAAATAAAGTCTTTATTTATCGAAACTACCTCGCCAAGTATGTGCCAGCGCTCTACCTTAGGCAAGAAGAGAGCTTACAGGCACTAGCAACTACTCCAAGCAGCACTCACTCGGGAAGCATAAGGAAACCAGGCAGCCGAATTGCACAGCTTTCAACGAGGATGTTAAAATCAATTGAAACAGTCGTAAGAAATATCCAAGAAGAATATGGTCGAATGCACCAGGGACAGATATGTACTGTTTGGACTCCTTTCAAAGTTTAGTACTCATATAACGTGACAGGTTAAAAAAGTCATTATTCTCACTGTTCCCTGCAGATATTTCATGAACGATGAGCTACTGTAACCAGATAAATATTTCTTTCTTCAGGAAACTGGAAGGCTGAACTGCTGCAAGCTACCACTACTTTACCTATTTTAAAATCAACAAACACACTCTGACTGAAGCTAAAAGCTATTCTGTGTGCGTGTCTGTTCCATTTACCTTGTTCAGGTTCTCGACTAAGGTACATACCTCCCCCAGTCTCACTTCAATACATTCTGATTCTGATGGAAGAAGGTCACATCATTACAATATTTTACTCCCGCAATCAGTGCTTAGTGCATTATTTTAAATACCGTGGAGAGTAAAATACCATGAAATACAAATATGAAAAAATAACACATGCTCATGTTAATACACCCAATATGTATTGCTTTTGTTCAAATGACACCTAAAATCACATCTTTGCACAAAGGAGCCTATGCAGTTGTAGAGGAGCCTGTTTAACCCCAAAACAGGAAACTTACAGAAAGATCTGGTTTAGCAGTCCCCAGCTCCTGGCTGGAGGCAATAGGCAAGAGGACAGGCATTTTGTGTACCAACAAACAAATGATGGACGGAATGCTGACAATGCAGACATTCTCCCCCAGTCAAGAGATCTGGGTTAAATCCATCGTTCTTTTGCCCACTACGCCACCCCAGTTCAGACATGGCCATATGCAAATCAGTCTTGACCCTGTGCCTCATGGGAACAGTCCAGCCCGCACTGCCAAGCCATGTCTTCCCTGGACCGGAATCAAGCATCCTAGGACCGGTTTCTGGCTATCAGCCTTCATCAGCCAGGATAGCTTGACTCCAGTGGCGTAGTGAGCACGGGTCCCACGTCTGGGAATACCCATCCCACTTAGGGCGAAAAGCGTTACAACAAACAAATGATGGACGGAATGCTGACAATGCAGACATTCTCCCCCAGTCAAGAGATCTGGGTTAAATCCATCGTTCTTTTGCCCACTACGCCACCCCAGTTCAGACATGGCCATATGCAAATCAGTCTTGACCCTGTGCCTCATGGGAACAGTCCAGCCCGAACTGCCAAGCCATGTCTTCCCTGGACCGGAATCAAGCATCCTAGGACCGGTTTCTGGCTATCAGCCGTCATCAGCCAGGATAGCTTGACTCCAGTGGCGTAGTGAGCACGGGTCCTACGTCTGGGAATACCCATCCCACTTAGGGCGAAAAGCGTTATGTTGTATTTTCTTTCTATTTCCCGTTAAGGTATCTTCCATTTTTCCCCCCGTTCTAGTTCTTTGTTTCCCTTCCCTTTGGAATGTGGCGAACGTTCTACAGTGAGCGCCTTTGCCCGTTTGACAGTTGGGCGATGGATATCGAACAAACGAGAATAAAGAAGTTTACCTCTGTGATTTCATATCGTTATTTCACTGGCGACGAGTGAGTTGCGTGAAGGGCAACGCATCGGTATCCCCTTCATGTGTGGCCCATCGAGGAAGATTGAAGGTGGAGAAGCGAGATTCAGGGAAGCAGTATTCGGCGAAGCAATCTCATCCGGGTTGTGAAAGCGTCTTAGCGGGAGGAGTGCCTTTCAATTGTGGAAGGCGTTCACGCAGACGCAGGAACAGCCAGGGGTGGAGCCTTTAGTCGATGTGTTTCAGTGGGAGTAGTGTCTCTGAAAAGGAGAAGAGATATCGCTGAAGCAGGGACGAAGTGAGGAAAGGCAAGCTTCACCAGGGGTTCAAGGCGGAGAGAGTGCTTTACGAAGGTGAGAGGAGAATATAATTTTCTGAGAAAAAAAATATACTTCACGAGAAAAGGAAATTAAAGGAAAGCAAAGCAGGAGGTTGGAGCGCTTCAGCCTGATATATTTACAGAGCTTATTCATCAGCTTTATAAGGTATTTAGGGGATAAATACGGAAGTTGGTAAATATTGCAATTTATAACACTGATAATTTAAGGGAAAATTAAAGGAAGAAGTTCATTGAGTATTTGGAAGCAAGGAAGGAAATAATATGGCAGCAGCGAGCATGAGTCAACCGCCTCCTTTCTTATCTGAGGCAGGGGAACCTAGCATGACGTGGAAAAACTGGATTAAAGGGTTCGAGACTTATTTAATTGCCATTGGAGCTAATGGGTTTTCGGCTCTACGAAAACAGCATATTTTGCTACATAATTTGGGAGCAGAAGGGAGGAAAGTTTTTGACAGCCTCCCTGATATTGAGGAAGATGAGGAAGATGAAGAGGACAGAGATTTTTATGCTGTGACTCTTAAGAAGTTAGAGCTACAGTTTGCTGATGAGATAAACATAGTTTTGGAGAGACATAAGTTTTATGGTAGAACCCAGGGCAAGAATGAAAGTGTGAGCAACTACATCGCTATCCTGAGGGGGTTAGCTAATACGTGCGAATTCAATGAGTTGACTGATTCACTCATTAGGGATCAGTTAGTACGATGTACCAATAATAAAAAAATACAAGAGAAGTTGCTAGTGGGAAATCCAGATTTGAAGAAAGCTGTAGAAATCGCCAAGAGTATTGAGCACACAGCGGTGTGCATAAAAGAAATGTCTGTTCCCGGTGACAAAGAAGTAAATGAAATATGTGAAGACTTAAAGCATGTTTGTGCCATCAATAGCAAGAAGAAACATGAAAGCTCTAATGAACAACAGAAAAATACATATATTCCAGAGAGTAGAATGAGATGTTTTAGGTGCGGCAGTACAGGACACTTGGCTAATAACATTGTGTGCTGGGCTAGCACGGCTACATGTAGGAAATGTAACCACAAGGGGCATTTTGCACGTATGTGTAAAGATGTGACAGAGAAAAATGTAAATGCCATAGACATGTATGATGACAGAAATGGTAAATTTGTTCTACAAGTAGATGTGGAGGGAAATGATGGAGTAAATATGGTAGATTTACCCAAATGTGAGATAGAGTTAGAAGGAAAAAAAGTAGAGGTATATGCAGACTCATGTTCCCCTTTTACTTTCATAAATAAGGAAACTTTTCACTCAAAATTTGACGGAAATGGAGTATCGCTCATGGAGCCAGATGTAGTGCCTGTGGGATACAATAAAGACCCTATTCCTTTGGTGGGGATGGCAGTCATGAGAATTATGTTCAAGGGAAGAAGTACAGTGGGCAAAGTGTATGTGGCCAATTGTGGGTCGAATCTTTTGGGATGGGCACATCAGAAAGATTTAGGAATAAAACTTGACCCCAGTGCAGAAATTCCTGTTCTTCTGGTTGATAGATCAGTTTGTGGTACTGAATTAATTAAGGAATTTCCAGAAGTATTTACAGAAAAGTTGGGATGCCTGAAGGATTACCAGCATAAAATAATTTTGAAGGACAAGGCTAAACCTGTAGCACATAAGTGTAGAAATGTGCCCATACGGTTAAAAGAACCTCTTAAACAAGAATTGGAAAAACTCAGGAGTCAAGGTGTAATAGAACCAATAGAAAGTGCTGAGTGGGTGGCCCCCATTGTTATCACTTCTAAACCAGATAATAAAGCCATCAGATTATGTATTGATTTGAGGGAGTTGAATAACAATATATGGATCGACAGGCATCCATTACCAAATATAAATGAAATGTTAAGTCAAATTGGGGATGCTGAGTTTTTTTCGGTAATTGATTTGTCATCAGCATACCACCAGATCGAATTACACCCCACTAGTAAACCATTAACGTCCTTTATCACACCATTTGGAGCGTTCAGATTTTGCAGAATGCCTTTTGGGTTGGCCTCTGCGGCCACTGTGTTCCAGAGGGCGATGCAAAGGATTCTTGAGGGAATAGGTCATGTTTTGTGTTTCCAAGACGACCTTTTAATCTTTGGAAAAAATGAGAGAGAACATAATGAGAATTTTAAGGAAGTGCTGAGCAGATTAAAAGAGGCAGGTTTAACTCTAAAAAAAGAGAAATGTCAGATTGGAGTGAAGTCAGTAACTTATCTAGGACATGTAATTTCCAAGGAGGGTTTTAAACCCAAAATAAATTTGACTAATTCTATAAAGTCAGCACCGGTACCAACTACGAAAGAAGAAGTAAAGTCCTTCCTTGGGTTGTTAGAATACTATTCTAAATTTGTGAAAAACTTTGCAGAGATTACCTATCCTTTGCGGTTATTGTTAAAAAAAAATGCAAAGTTTGAATGGAATGAAAATTGCAACAAAGCATTCAATGTATTGAAGGAGTGTATAGTAAATGCACCATTTTTAGGACATTTTGATACATGTAAATCAACTTTTCTGACAACAGATGCCAGCACTAAAGGTTTGGGAGCCACCTTAAGTCAGGTAGTTGATGGAGTTGAGAGAATAGTAGCTTTTGCATCCCGGTCATTGTCTGATGCGGAGGCAAGATACTCCGTAGTGGAAAGGGAAGCTCTAGCGTGTTTTTGGGCTGTAAAACATTTTAGGGTTTTCTTATGGGGAATCCCTTTTGTTATAAGAACAGATCACAAGCCACTCACTAATGTTTTCTCAGTTAAGAACATTGAGAGAACCACTCCTAGAATTTCAAAATCGTTCCTTGGGTTAGAAGGGTATAATTTCAGAATTGTGTATATTCCAGGTTCCAGTAATCATGCAGCGGATTTTTTGTCAAGGTTACCATTACAAGCTAATGAGGAAGAGATGAGTGGAACTGATGAGTATGTGGTAGCCACCATTATGGAGGGCATACAAGAAGATGAATGGATAGGAAGCGTAGATAAGGATTCCACACTAAAAAGGGTGAAAGATTTGATAACCAAGGGGTGGCCTGACGGATGTTCTGAACTGGACAGTAACCTGAGAGGATTTTGGGAGGTGAGAAATGAGCTTTTCATACAAGATGAAAATGTGTATAGGGGAAAAAAACTTGTGCCCCCTGAAATTTTACGTGAGAAATTGGTTAAATTAGCACATGAAGGACATTTAGGGTTCAGTTTAACGAAAAATAAGATCAGATTACACTACTGGTGGCCAGGTTTGGATTCTATGGTGGAAATCAAAATTAGGCAATGCATAAGTTGTGCCAACAGCGACAAAAGTAAACATTTGCAAAAAGGTGAGATCTCAGCTGTAGAGGTGCCCAATGTCCCTTGGAATAAATTGGCATTGGATATAATTGGTCCGATTGATGTAAAAGGATTGAAAGGGAGATTCATCCTTACATTAGTGGATTACCACTCTAAATGGGTTGTGATTAAAATTGTTGACAATGTTGTCACGAGCACAGTTATAACGTTCCTACAAGAAGTTTTCAGAAGTGAGGGTGTACCCCAGATCTTGATAACTGACAATGGGGTGCAATTTAAATCATCTTTAATGAAGGAGTTTTTACATGCATTTTCAGTAAAGCATCAGTATACCGCATTATATTGTCCCAGGGCTAATGGGCTTGTAGAGCGGGTCAACAGATTGATCAAAGATTGTATTCAATTGAATGTTGTTAAAGGTGCAGACATAAAATGTGAATTAGAGAATATGATTTGGTCTTATCTAACAACACCTCATTCGATTACCAAGGTGTCACCTTTCAAGGCACTAAAAGGTAGAGAACCTGGTTCTAAATTAAGTCCTTTATGGTTGGTTGGGAACGATGTGGAAATGGTCAACAGAAGGGAAATAATGGAAAGAATTGGACGCCACCAAGGTCGATATGTGGACAAGTACAATTCAAAAGTTTCTGAAAGAAAGAATAATTGGAAGGAAGGTGATTGGGTAAGAGTGAAATTGCCTAGATATACCCATTCCAGTTGTTCAAAATTTTCGGATAAAAAAAGAATCTGCAAAGTTTTCAAAAATGTAGTATGTCTTGATGATGGGCAAATGTTGAGTCAGGACAGAATAACCAGAGACAATGGTATTGACCCTGGTAGTCAGGTTGGAAGACAAATACCAAAGGTAAATGGACAATTGCATTACCAATCTGAGAATAGGTACTTAAGGAACCAATGTAAGAAACCAATATGGCATAAAGACTATAACATGACCTAGAAAATGTCATTTCAGTCATTCTATTGTATAGAAGGGAGATGTGTTGTATTTTCTTTCTATTTCCCGTTATGGTATCTTCCATTTCCCCCCCGTTCTAGTTCTTTGTTTCCCTTCCCTTTGGAATGTGGCGAACGTTCTACAGTGAGCGCCTTTGCCCGTTTGGCAGTTGGGCGATGGATATCGAACAAACGAGAATAAAGAAGTGTACCTCTGTGATTTTGTATCGTTATTTCACGTTACAACAAACAAATGATGGACGGAATGCTGACAATGCAGACATTCTCCCCCAGTCAAGAGATCTGGGTTAAATCCATCGTTCTTTTGCCCACTACGCCACCCCAGTTCAGACATGGCCATATGCAAATCAGTCTTGACCCTGTGCCTCATGGGAACAGTCCAGCCAGAACTGCCAAGCCATGTCTTCCCTGGACCGGAATCAAGCATCCTAGGACCGGTTTCTGGCTATCAGCCGTCATCACCCAGGATAGCTTGACTCCAGATGGATTTAACCCAGATCTCTTGACTGGGGGAGAATGTCTGCATTGTCAGCATTCCGTCCATCATTTGTTTGTTGTAACGTGGGACCCGTGCTAACTACGCCACTGGAGTCAAGCTATCCTGGCTGATGACGGCTGATAGCCAGAAACCGGTCCTAGGATGCTTGATTCCGGTCCAGGGAAGACATGGCTTTGCAGTTCGGGCTGGACTGTTCCCATGAGGCACAGGGTCAAGACTGATTTGCATATGGCCATGTCTAAACTGGGGTGGTGTAGTGGGCAAAAGAACGATGGATTTAACCCAGATCTCTTGACTGGGGGAGAATGTCTGCATTGTCAGCATTCCGTCCATCATTTGTTTGTTGTAACGCTTTTCGCCCTAAGTGGGATGGGTATTCCCAGACGTGGGACCCGTGCTCACTACGCCACTGGAGTCAAGCTATCCTGGCTGATGACGGCTGATAGCCAGAAACCGGTCCTAGGATGCTTGATTCCGGTCCAGGGAAGACATGTCTTGGCAGTTCGGGCTGGACTGTTCCCATGAGGCACAGGATCAAGACTGATTTGCATATGGCCATGTCTAAACTGGGGTGGTGTAGTGGGCAAAAGAACGATGGATTTAACCCAGATCTCTTGACTGGGGGAGAATGTCTGCATTGTCAGCATTCCGTCCATCATTTGTTTGTTGTAACGCTTTTCGCCCTAAGTGGGATGGGTATTCCCAGACGTGGGACCCGTGCTCACTACGCCACTGGAGTCAAGCTATCCTGGCTGATGACGGCTGATAGCCAGAAACCGGTCCTAGGATGCTTGATTCCGGTCCAGGGAAGACATGGCTTGGCAGTTCGGGCTGGACTGTTCCCATGAGGCACAGGGTCAAGACTGATTTGCATATGGCCATGTCTAAACTGGGGTGGTGTAGTGGGCAAAAGAACGATGGATTTAACCCAGATCTCTTGACTGGGGGAGAATGTCTGCATTGTCAGCATTCCGTCCATCATTTGTTTGTTGTAACGCTTTTCGCCCTAAGTGGGATGGGTATTCCCAGACGTGGGACCCGTGCTCACTACGCCACTGGAGTCAAGCTATCCTGGCTGATGACGGCTGATAGCCAGAAACCGGTCCTAGGATGCTTGATTCCGGTCCAGGGAAGACATGGCTTGGCAGTTCGGGCTGGACTGTTCCCATGAGGCACAGGGTCAAGACTGATTTGCATATGGCCATGTCTAAACTGGGGTGGTGTAGTGGGCAAAAGAACGATGGATTTAACCCAGATCTCTTGATTGGGGGAGAATGTCTGCATTGTCAGCATTCCGTCCATCATTTGTGTGTTGTAACGCTTTTCGCCCTAAGTGGGATGGGTATTCCCAGACGTGGGACCTGTGCTCACTACGCCACTGGAGTCAAGCTATCCTGGCTGATGACGGCTGATAGCCAGAAACCGGTCCTAGGATGCTTGATTCCGGTCCAGGGAAGACATGGCTTGGCAGTTCGGGCTGGACTGTTCCCATGAGGCACAGGGTCAAGACTGATTTGCATATGGCCATGTCTAAACTGGGGTGGTGTAGTGGGCAAAAGAACGATGGATTTAACCCAGATCTCTTGACTGGGGGAGAATGTCTGCATTGTCAGCATTCCGTCCATCATTTGTTTGTTGTAACGCAAGCATTTTGTGTACAGCACAATGTTCCAAGGCCACTTGTGCAGAAGCATCATGGATCACCTAATTAGGTAGATGCCACTGAAGACCGATACTCAGCTCTGGCAACAGATCACTAAAATGGTCAATGCTTGATCAGCATACCCTTGTGATGTCGAAGACATTATAAAACTGTTTAAGGACCTCAAAAATAGGGTACAGGACATCATAAGTTGTCACTGTAGAGAGATTCAGGTGATAAGAGGTTGAAAAGCCCCATAAATATATCTGAAGTCATGGGTTCCAAAGGTGGTTACCATCTTGCAGCAAAAGAGGTCACACAATTGATTACTAAATTCAAGCATACTATGCACAGCTATGCAACATATGTGCATAAAGTAGTGCTGTGTGAGAGCCGCCAGGCTGTGAACTTCATACGGAGGTCATTATCTGAGATATTATAAGCAAAAACTTGGGACAGAATGAGCAAGTATGTTAGTCGTACGACCACATTGTGAATGGCCACAATACTGCCCATTTGAAAACGTCAGAGCAGTAAATGGGAATGATCAGTGTGTCAGGAACACTATTAATATAGATACTGAAAATGTATTTTCACTTTGTGGGTATGTTTTGGAGGAGCACAATTTAGACTACATTGCTTACATGTCATTATGGGGCAATTTGCATTATATCTTGACCTTATATTTACTATGTGTCTTAATAATTTTAACTTGGGTGAACATATAACGCATTAATGAAATGTATTTACTATAGAATAAAGTATTTTATAAACGTGTGCACTAATGTACGACCTACCGTGAAGACGTATTTTGTACACACGTTTGCATTTGCAGGAGTCTAAAGATTTGCCAAGTATGGTTCAATACTTATACGAACATTTACGAATATCTTCCTTGGTAATCTAGTGGCTCTTGAGAGTTCAAATGGACCTTTTCCACCGTATATGGAGAATTTGGAGCTTAAAACAAAAGTTACCATACGTATATGATCAACATTCTGAATTTCAAAATAAGCCAATGATGAGAATTCTAAAGAATGTTTCAACGCCTTTATTTACATTAAAAGTTTAGTATGATTTGGTCATCTTTATTCAGTTTAGTCAATTACAGAAATCTCACTTACAAAATTTGGTTAGAGACAGTATAGAAAACAATACACAGTGTTCCATAAAGGAAGACTCAATAAACTATCTAAAGGACCGAATCTAAATAGAACCAATGAAGAGTTATTTGCAGAAAAGAGCAAAAGTGAGGTGAACTTTCCCTGAAGGTTCATTCTGGAAACTCAGCCGAGACTTCTACAGTCGCTGTGCCAACTGTCTGCAATCAGAAGATCTCTGCAGTAACATTGATTCGAGAAACAAAAATGGCAGTAGCTATCGGTAACAGCAAGGAATTAACTCTCCATCAAGAAGAGTCTCTTGGCAAGGGGTAAAAGATGATCAGCAGTTCCTCCTCAATATATCTCCTATATCCAACAGCATCTTCTAGTTTCTCCTACTCTAGCTAGCTAGGAACACTAATATAAAATTGTATGAGCATGTATCAAGCATTATTAGGTGGTGTTTTCTCCTTTTGCAATGGAGACAGATGATCTAATGGTGTTGTCTATCTTCCGATTCTTCTTCTTCTTTCGATTTCCACAGTAAACATTCACATCAATATTTGATTTACATTGTTTCGAGACTTTGCAACATGGGGGAAAGTTCTCATGAGAACCTTCTTACCTAAGCTAAAGGATGTGTTATGAGCTCAGCGTGAATACAAAGGCTTTTCAGAAATGCAGAGAAAAACTATCAATAACGTTCGGATGTGGTGTGCATAAAATATTTAATCATTCTACGTTATATCATTCACAGCAAGTCTCATTGTTTGAACAAATGATCTAACATGGAGTGAGAAGCTAAATGAACACAAATGTAAATCAGCACATTCCCAAGTGAGTTGCTAGTGCTAGGCAAAATAAAGCAATGAATGACCGTGAAACCATGAGCAAGAGCCGAGAGAAAAATGCCTTCTTGGGCCTTAACTGAAAGGTCACAATTGAGAATGACTGTTTAGTGTGGGGAATTTTTAAATCTGCATTAATTAATAAACATTCTACGAGTACTCTTAACCCTACATGTGAATAATCAATACATTTTGCGGCATCTTACAAAGTTTCTACACATTTCATGTGATGTGCACTTTTCAGCTAAGTGTCATTTTTCTATGTGAAAACATTTATGCAGCAGTTTAAATGCCTTCTAAAGTAAAATTCTAACACAATCTGTAAGTCAAATGTTTATTTTATTTAATTCCCACACATTTATATTTCAAGTCACAGTTGCACATATTTTGAAAGTTATATTTGAAAGTGTAATTGTGTATGCTTTTATTCACATTTGCTCTTGAGTATAACCATGCTATTTGAAGTGTAACATTTAAATCTTTAGTTAACGTTAGTCTGACTAAAGGCCTTGTGATTATGAAATGTATTTTGCTTGGTTAGTTTGTTCTTTCTTTTGCAGGTGTGTTCTCAAGGGTTCATTAGCTAGAGAAAGGAGTACTATTGTCTGTATTAGTTTCTTGATAGGAAGGCCTGAGAAGAGAAATCTTGGCAAGAAACTTGGAGACCTAATGACCAGATGAAGCCTCTTATTCATCACCGGTCAGGAACGAGGAATTCTAAAGGTTGCAGTAACTATCCAAGTTCTGTTGGGTTGGAAAGACTGGTAATGTTGGAAATGCACAACACAAGAAGAGAAATGGTTGGTTCCTGGTGGTGTGTGAAGAGGCACAAATGTTGCTGAAGTTTTTCTTTAATTTGTGTTCACACTTAGAAAGTAGAGCAGATTCCCTTGAACTTTGAGGGGTGCAGACCTCTTTGCTTCCTTTATACGTGTAAGTGTGACGCTCCATGCTAAACACTTATTTCAATACTGAAAAACGTCTACTGAAGTCTTCACTATGCTGACATATTCTCGCAATTCCACATTTCCCTGAGATCCTATTCTACGAGCCATCCTTATTCTAAACTTAGAATCTTGATTAGATGACTTTGGAACTTATTCATGTTTAGGAGAGAGAATCGTGGTTTCTTTAAGTAACACCTATTTCTAATTCTCAGTTTCTGTATTTCTGTGATTAATTTGTATCGTATCCTATTGAGACTGAAACAATTGTGATATTTCAGTTTGTCAGCTGCAATCTTGCATCTTTTTAATATTCTTATGACAACAAACTATATTTGATTGACTATAAATTGGAAATAAACTTTCTTAACTTCAATTACTGATGCCTGGTCCATACTGTGGGGCCAAATGGGCTTCATGAAAATTGATTTGTTTTATTATTGCTAACTCCCTCGGCGTCTCAATCAACTTATAATGATCCATCAGTTGAGAGATTGAAAATCCCGCGCCTGAGCTCTTAGACACAGATTTTGTTACAAGCAATCCCATCATACCGATCAGGCTTGGTGAAACTGCTATCATGAATTTATGCCCAGTGGCAGCTCCTGCAATAAAAGCAGACATCAACCAGAATAACTAGTAGAGTCCCATGGTAACCAGAGAACACTGGGCTCTGTTTGTGACAGTTGTAGTTGTTTACCACTAGTGTTTTGGGGCTATAGTACTGTTGTCCCAAACTGAAACACCACTTGAGGTAACGCATGTGAGCAAGGCTTACTAAAAGAGAACATGAAGTTTGAATAACTAAGGGCAAGATGTACAAAGCATTTTTCTAGTCGCAAACGGCCCAATTCACAGAATCGGGCCGTTTGCCGAATAGAAAATTGCTTTTTTAAATGTACAAAATGCATAATACGATTCTGTAACTTGTTACCGAATCACATTTTGCATTTGGGATTCGGTATTTGGAAGGGGCGAGAATCGGTATGGTATCTATAACTGTTTTGTGATCAGATTCTGTATGCTAAACAGTAATACTTTACCACCAGTTTAAAACTGGTGGTAAACCATTCACAAAGGGTTAGGGGTTCCAAAGGATCCATTCCCATTTGAGGAAGTAAATAAAAATATTTTTTAAGAGCAGGTAATGGTCCCAGGGACTACTCTTTAAAAATTAAACTGAAAGTTAAATTAAATTTTTTTAAATGCATCCTGTTTTCCTTTAAGGAAAATGGGATGCATTAAAAAAAAATGCTTTTTCAAAAAGCAATCACAGACATGGTGGTCTGCTGACCTAATCAGGCCACCATCCCAGAGATGGCTGCGATTCTTAATGGGTCGCAAATTGCAACCTACCTCATTAATATGCATGATGTAGGCCTATTTGCGACCCACTAGGAATTGTAATGAAACTCAAAATAGTTTCATACATTAGGAAGACTGATTTCCTATTTACGATTCAGAGATAATTGCAATTAGAAAATCGGTATTCATAATGTTAGGACATCTAGCCCTAAGAATACTTTTAACAAGGAAATATGAATCAACAATGATAACTTTTCAGTTAGAACTTTTCTTTAGAAGAGTACTTCATTAAAATAGAAAGAATAAACTACACATAGAATGTTGATAGGCTAAAAATCCAGAAGTCTTAAGTAGTTTTCTAGCAACAGAAACAATCCCTAAACTATTATAATGTATTAGGGCTATAAAAATGTGTATCATGGGGCCTTATGGAAAATGTTACTCAATGCTCAATGTACCATTACGTGATGCAACTGTATCCAAAAGTACCAATCGTTCAGGGTTTGTAAAGATACACTCCAAGTGGTAAGACTTTGTGTTGCTGCTCTTCAAGGGGAATACTACTACTATGCCTGACTTGTGGTCATTTGATTTAAGTGTCTGGAAAAGGAAGATTAATGGGGGTTTTGGTGCATACTGTGAGACTTGCCCAGACCATTCGAACTGCCCTGGAATTTCCATCGAGATAATGATGCACCCATGTTATTCTGGCAAAAAACAAAGATCTCGATGGGGATTCAAAGACGCTGTCAAGTGCTCATTGTTTAAGGCACAGTCTACTTCAGTCATACTAATTCAGTTGCCACTCTTTCCCCCATAGATGATAACTGTTGTTTCAGGTGCTAGGGCTCCCTGATACCCACTTAGTTAGCATAAAAGATTGGTGGCCTGTGATGCAAAACCAACCAGTCATGGGTGAGAAATTTTAGTGTTGGGACACCTAGCAAAAAGAGCACCAACCACTGGGCACATAATTGTCCAACAGAAAGTTGGAAACAATTCAAGCCCTGGCGTCTTGACTGCGGGTTTAGGCAGTAATATCTCCAGAGGCGCTTGGACAACAAACTCAATTCCAATGGGTCCAGATTCAGGGACCCTATCTGTTACTGTCCCATCGAATTCTTAGACTAGAGATGAAGTCTGAGTAATCCTCAAGACATTTGGGGCGAACAGAAGACACACACAGGCTCCCCACTACATGTAGGAGTCAGAGGTGAAATAGGCTCAACTTCACAACACAATACTGCATCTTTCATGTGCCTCAATGGTGATATGGAACAATTGATGTTCTCTTAGGAGCTTACTGGTTTGACCCTATCTTCCTGGAGTAGGTATAGTTCAATGGGCGCCTTTGCAAGGTGCCAGTGGCTACCTCCCTAATCCACAGGAACAACTGTGGTCGGGGCAATGGAAAAAGGAATGTAAACCATGTTTGCATGGATGCTAGCATGGACTGTGGGAAGTCCCACAGAAAGTCGACCGCCATTTTGTTGTTACCATTCTCTCAGCTACCCATACCCATAATCTCACAGTTGACCACACCACACAAATATGTGCAGACACATTACATACATGAAGGGAGCAAAGCACCTTGATAATGCAGTTCTAGATGGAACTTCACATGGGGGGAAGCCTATACAAAGTCCTTCCAAAGGAGCACAGATAAAAAGGCTTGTCTCCTGTGATAATTATTCTGACAACTCTGTCAACCTCTCATAGCCTTGGTAGAGGGGGTAGTAGACAAGGTAGTACTCCTAGACCTCAGGGTAGGTCTCTGGAGTCTCATAACCCCATAAATGGGCAAACAATAATTGATCTTGAAAGATTTTCAAGATCATTCATGGAAACATACACAGTCACACCCAAAAAAATACACAAGGCAAAGTAGTACGGTGCTCCAGATTCCTGCATATGACTACAGTCCAAACACCAAGTAAGGTTTTCTAGGAATCATTGTTGAGCGATAGAAAAAATCTGTGGCATGCTTAGAACGGCCTACTGAGACTGACAATGCATGTGGTGGGCTGTTTGGGTATGTGAGCTGTGTTTTTTTTTTAAAGGGAGAATGACTGTATTGGCTTGCCAACTGATTCTTGAGACAACATCATTTGATATGGTCACATAGTGTTGGCTTTGACCATACACTGCTAAAGAATGTTGAAAGGCTGAAATTCCTCCTCAAGAGGATTGCTTGGGAATGTTTTCTTAATTATGTAGCAAAAATGGCATATTCTCTGGCGATATTGTTTCATTCATTTAGCTATACAACTGTTTTAGAGCGTTCATAAAGGTCACATTCTAATTTTTTGTAACACGATACAGGTGCAGATAATTACCTTGATGAGGCTGCCTTCTAGAAAGTGCTTTAGAATATTCACAAAGGATGCGTTCTAATTGCTTATAGCAAGGGACAGGTGCAGATGATTAATTTGATGAGGCTGCCTTCTAGAAGGTGTTTTAGAATGTTCACAAAGGATGCATTCTAATTGCTTATAGCAAGGAACAGGTGCAGATGATTAATGTGACGAGGCTGCCTTCTACAAAATGTTTTAGAAAGTTCATAAAGTTCGCATTCTAATTGCCTATAGCAAAGAACAGGTGCAGGGGATTAATTTGATGAGGGCTGTCTTCCAGAAGGTTCACTTTGAGGCCATCTATGCCTGTTGCTTGATGCTTATTCTGGTGGATTTTCTGGATGTTTCAGGGGCGCCTGAAACCTGACCTTGCATATGCATGGTAAAACATTTGTAAAAGCTATTAAGCCTTTTCAAACAAACTGGGAAACACCAGCTGCAACTAGCTATTACCACCAGCATGTAATATGGTCAGAAGCCAGGGTCCAAGATGTTCGTTCATTCAGAAGTGTTAAGAGGAATGATATGAGTCGGGCCGGTATATTGTGATAGTCAGGAGAGTTGAGCTGTGATGGTAATTCTGACTATTTTCTTTGATTCCACCAACTCGAAGTAGGAGGGATTCCCACCACAGTTGCCATGGCGGAAAGGTATATTATAAACGGGATGGCAGGAATCTGGGCTGTAGTCCCGCCAACAGCCGCTTCTGCCTATACGTCCATCGATGTGGTTGAGGATTCCTGGCAGAGTCAGTGGGAATCTGATGGTCTTTCGTCAATGGACCAGCCAACATCTAAATACAGTGGGTGGACCGCCAAGTCGACGTGTGGGAATACCGTCAAAAAAGTGATGGCAGGACCTGATGTTCCATCAAGATCTAAATCAGGCCCATATTCTTGCAAGATACAAGGAGAAGAGGCAGAGCCAACAGGAAAAGAAGTATTATGCTAAGGACAACACGCAATGACATTGATCATTCCTGTTTATAGCGCTACAAGATAAATAACTAAAATCAGATTAAAAGGTCAATTAATTATTTTCTCCACTTCTATATTATGATTCACTTGCTTTGCCGTAACAGGTTTCCTGTTGTCATGTTGACTTTTGATCCTTCATCTCACTTTGAGATGCACTGACCTAACACAAACCCTTTTAGCAAAGTGGTAAATAAAACACTTCAAAAGCACTACAAAAACAGTTCAACATTTCAGTCAACTCAACTTTGAAAGCAGTGTCTAAATAATGTGATCTTAGTACGAATTCTCCGGTTGGGTAATTAATGCATATTCACATACCACTAATATTGACTTTATAGATCAATCTGCCTAGATTAGTGTCACTTCTGCATCATGATAACTTAATTATCACCATGAGCTAGGTAAACATCAACAAGATCATCAAAACCACAACTATTTTCAGTTATGTTCATATATTATCTGTTTTCGAGTACAGTAATTGACAATATTACAGTATTTGTATATTGCCTCAACTTCTCATTGGGGCCATACTCCAGAACGAGTCTGAATTATTCGACTTTTCAGGAGTAGTCCCTAGTTGCTGTTTATATTTTTTAGAGTTGAGAGTTCCTGTAAAAAGGTACTGTCACCTACTGGTACAATAAAATACAGGTCTTTCTTGAATAGATCTTTTAAATATCATCATCCCACTCACAAATAAAGATCATCTGTATTGGCAAACAGTCAATACTAGGTCAATGGACTCAAAGAGACTGATTTTTGTGGGGGCAGCATCCACACCTTTAATGATGAAGGAAGGAGTTTCAGAGTCTGGTCAGGAGTTAAACATGAAGTCTAACCCTGGAAGAGAAAGGACATCAAATTATTCAAGGTAGTGGTGTTCCTGCAGTTGGAGGACCTGCACAAAAATTTGTTTGTCCCAGAGCTGCCAGTCCTAGCTAAAAAACTTATTATGGGTCTTAGTTAGAATTTGGTGATTGGACCTCTGTTTTGCTCCCATGACAGAATGTTAATGCCCATCAGAGTAGTGGAAGACCTTTCTCCATATATAAGCTTTTGTCTGTCATACCGGCTAGCCACCAAGGCAAAATATTGTCCATCGTTGATCCAGCATCAGATGTTCAACCTGTCTCCATTGGCACTCATATGTCCATCAAAATAGTTGTGGAACACAGTCTACCATATCTAGTGTGTCCACTCCCATAGTGGGATGGATGAGCCATTGTGACAAAGGATGGCAAAGGCAGTTCGCAAAACATATATTAAACATCTGTCAAAATTAAGCAGACTATCCATTAAACACATCTGGTCTACATCTACCATTACACATACCTGCTGCCTCCCCTACAAAACCGATCTCACAAACAAAACAAACCATTTAGCATTCATAACACAGACCTGTGCTGTTGCATAACAGAAGCGAAAACCATGGAACGAAGAAGAACCCCTCACCTTCTGGTAATTAACTAACTGTATTGGTGGATGAAATTGTAAGGATAGAGTCAAGTTAGTTTGGGCTTGGTGAAGAGCAAAATCATGGGTCAGTGTAGTGAAATGTTGGCTAGAATAACAAATAGATTGAATACTACATCTAATGTGGGATGCTCACAGGATGATAACTGCAAGAAGTGGAAAGATTTGAGGGCGAGAAACAGGTCTCTCTATGCCTGGTCATGTGAGTATGGCATAGGGGGCAGGTGGTGGGTCTCCTAGACCTATCAACCTCTTGTTCTGAGAAGAGAAGGTGTTGACAATACTCCAAACTGAAGGCCTTGTGGACATTGAAGCCTGAGTGGACAGTAGTAAGTAGTCTGCAACCTTGTTTTTAGATAAGCTAGGCTATAACTTCCAGCCTAAGCATAACCTGTGTATTTGAAAAGTGCACTTTCACTGCAGCGGGTATCTTGGTGCTGAATAACATATGTTTATTGTTTGCCCAACTGGTCCTCATTTTATCGACCTCAGAAGAATGAAAGGCTGAGTTGACACCTCAGGATTTGAACCTGTGACCATGAAGTCAAACACAGGCCACTACAGTGAACTCATTAGTCTACCAAGCCACCAGACCCGGCTTTAAATAGTCCCAAGAGGCACTAGTCCTGAAAATATAACCAGCAAACCTCTGTTTTGATGTAAATAAATGTACAACACACACAATGCTTTATATTATGAGAAAAAAAGATTTTGAATAATTGAGAAGATAATTGGAAATACATGGTCACTTTATTTATGTACATAAAAATGAATGATTTAAACTACCTAGAGAATGTTACCAATAAAAAATCCACGAATGTACAAGTGATTACTACAGAAAATGTTTAACATTTGATGAAATACTGCACCGATTACCATGTCACGTTTAACAACATCATAATTCACATAATATTTGTATTTTTAAATTTCTATTTCACTGTATGTCATGCCACACATACTGTGATTGTCTCATCAATATATGGCACAATTAGGACATACACTAACATTGTCAGACACTGTGCAATCAAAGTCTATGGCCTTCAAATGATAATTGTACAATTAATGTTTGTCTAAAGTTCTATATATATTCTACAACAACAAACACAATTCAATAACATGCTACACACACTAATCATTTTAACAATTGTAATTCAGCTTCACCATGAAGATAGACTATCTTCACATACATGTCCATCAGGACCAATAACTCATTCTCAAAAAAGCTTTAGCATGTAAAAAGGTAAATACTAGAAATACATTTACAGTTAAGTTGCCATTTATTTTTTCTATGGGTTCAATTGATGCATGCTAAAATATCCATACTTACCTTGTTATAAATTGTATGTCTTCATCTGAATGTGCTTAAGACATATTTTAACATGATATTTGGGCATTTGTTCATGTTAATACATACAATGTTTTACATGTTTAAATACAGTAAGACTTATAAGAGCACTGTAAAATGTTATCACCCGATTAAATATTGAAACAAATTAAATATCAGATTTAAAGAAATCCAAAAATATAATAAAAAACACACCAACAATGATTAGGTAATTCTAGTACTTTTTTCATATAATTAGAATGTCTCCCTACAATAAAACTGCTTCTGTAGGCCAAAGCAATGCATTTGTGATATGTGCTTGATAAAGAGTTTGTGTCATATGATAAATAACATATTTTTCTGTTGTTTTTTTACACAGTAATAGTGTTAAAATGTGTATGACTGAAAAATATTGCCACGCTATCCTTTCTCTATTTCTGCAATCTTTAAAACAAAGTAAACTAGAATTACTATTTAATAAAAAAATATATTAAAATCATTATTATTTTATGCTGCTTTTAATTAATGAGCTATCGAAATCAGCATCCTTATCACACATGATATCGGAGTAATATGCCACAGATGGCATTAAGGTCTATGGGTCACCATTTTATTAATAACATCAGTAATACAATAATACACATAATTAAGAAATATGTAATAAAACGAATCAAAATAATTACATATTTTTTACATTAAAATAATTATGTCTGCCTATCTTTGATGTAAATAGCTAAATTCATGTATTTTTTTTGTACGTCTGAACAAGCAGTTCTTTTCAATATACTGTTGGATATTTCAACTGATTTATAAAGCCTGGCAGCTTCCCTGAAGGGTATCCTGACGCTAGTGGAATACTCAGAAAGAAATAGAGAGCACAGAGTAAGGAAAAAGCCAGGGAAACTATTCCATTGAACCTAAAAAGTAGACATCATAATCACAGGTATGGAAAAGCCAGGTTTTTAAAGATTTTCTGAATATAAAATGGTTAACCTCAGTAATTGGTTCCAAAATCTTGTACTGCAAATGGAAAAGGCTTTTACACCAGACCCAGTATTTTGAATCTTAGGATTTTCAAAAAGCACGCAAGTTTAGATCTTAAGCAGCAAGTAGAAATGTATGTTTTTGATTTTTCATGCAGGTAACCTGTATCATGGCCAGTATCATTAAAGGCATGATCTGCCAGGCAAGGAAGAGCACTCTTTTCCAGACAGGCAACAGATTCAATTTGATAAGGTATGGAATAATCGATCCTGACCTAGTAAGTCCTATAATGAGTCTCATTATCATGTTCTGAACCACTTGGAGTTTGGCCAAAAGGTACTTGGTACTCCTACATAGAGGGAATTTCTACCATCTAGGCAAGATATTATGGCATCTTGAACTACTGTTTTTCTGCAGTAAGAACCGACGAGAAGAAGATTATCCTAAGGGGTTTTAGTACCCGAAACAAGCTGCTGTCAGTTTGGTGATCTGGGGAGCTAAACTAATCTTGGTGTCAAAAATGATTCACAGTTGTTTTGACTGTTTCTGATGAAGGAGGTGCTTACCCCATGCTGTCAGGCCACCAGCGATTGACCCATATATTAGCCGTATTATGTACACATTCGACCAGAGCAACCATACATTTTTGGAAATTCTCAAGCATCTGCTCAGTGACTTCCTCTAACTATTAATTGCATGTCATCTGAATCCTTACAAATGAATAAGGGAAGCCAGTGGTCTCCAATAAACATGCTATGTAAGTACAAATAGAGATAACAAAAGGTTGCAAGCGCCATTTTTTGCTGTTCAACTCCTATTTCCTGAAAGTTGGGTCTCTTCACTTGTACTAAGACCTCTACTTCCATGCGGATTTTGGATTGTTGATTGACAAAAAGGCAACATTCAAAGTTTACAGAAGTACTCCACATGTATTAGGTATATTTTAGACCATGTACAATTGACATCATGGCATTTCCACATATTGTAATCCCACGCTGGTAATTACTAGCATTCAAATAAAGTGCATGCGCCTACTACTTCTGTTCTGTTCACTTGCAGTATCTGGTCAAAGTTCAATGGATAAACTCATAATTTCATAATAAGGCAGCAGATGGCAGGATTAAAAGTCCCATGAAGAGACAACAACATCATATGTTTGTATCGGATAATAAAAAATGCATAATAAATCACCTATTATGATTTTAAAATAAATTAAAACACTCTTAGTCAATTTTTAACATAAAATCAGTATGTACCTCATGATTATGTATTGTAATTAATGTTTAAAAGTAGATAAACATACATATGGCCATGATGTACATGTCTGGGTATGACATTGATGTGACACATGACACAAAAGCTACATTTTTATGGCATTTTGTTAAATAAATTACTGTTCTAATGAAGTTAGTAAACAACAACTCTCAACATTGAAAATTACCATTAGTCTAAGATGTGTTTAATCTAGTCATGCCTGATATTACAGTCATCTTGCAGTTATCGCTTACGGCAATGTCATGCAGTATTCAGCAGAGCACCATAAGTTTTTACAAATTTTGCAAGTAGAGTTCATTAAAACACTGCTGGCCTTATCAAGACATCTGAAGTGCGCCTTTATTACGCCAAAAGTGCATTCCACATGTCCTCTGGTTCAGACACATGCTTCAGTATAACTGTATATTGTTACTGGGTCTTCTAAAGATGTTAAAACCCAAGCTCAACTGAAATATACAGAATCCCTGCAATAATTAAAGTAAAAGATGATCACATTTCTAAAGACAACAGATATTTATAATAAGTGTCAGACATTCTTGCTTTTTAACTTAACAACGATCCAGAATATCCACAGTGCTAGGCCTGCCATCTATTGTGGAACACTGCTTTATTGAAAAGTAACATGAGTCATGGGTTGATCCTGAGAACCTTGCACAGACTCTGGTAATAAAGAGGTCTCATGTGCAAACCACTTGCAACTTGACTAAGCGAAAGTGCTTTTGGTTGCAGTGCAAATTCTCCCTCTCATGAAGTGGAACCAAGCATATATTGGTACATTCGGTGTTTGGACAAAATATTGAGTTTTTAATATCATGATACCAGAATATTGTTGCAATAATGTTGTGATGCTGGAAATATCATCAACATGAATATTGCAGGTGATTAGGTATGCTTTTAATATCACTGTTAAATACATTATTTGAAAAATATTGTTGTTAGTAATAATATTTTTATTGATATTATTGTTTATTTTTAAATGTTTTTTTTGTTTCTTTTATGTGAAAGTAAAATATGTTTTAACTGTAGCAATTAATATGTAAATTTTAAATATGTTTTGCATTTATGTGAAATTAGTTTTAAGAAAAAATATAATTGTTAAGGTAAAATAATATCTGTTTGGAGTGGGATGGTCCATGTTCCAATATAATAATGTTTCTTGTTAAAGATAGATGTGTTATTTTTTCAATAATTTAAAATTTGCATTTTTAAATGAAAATGTAATAATTTTCATGGATTATTTTTACATTTTATAAAAAAATATTTTTTATTTATATTTTAATTTAAAGCTTCACGTGTTTTCAATATTTAATTTTTATTGTTTTTCATATTTTTTGCTGTTTAATATTTAAATTTGATTTGCAAATAATTATGTTTACATTTTCTTACAGTACTAAAACATATTGTAAGAGCAGTGTATGCTATTTTTAAATATTTAATCAGTACTTTTCATAATTATTAATTGTTTTCTAAATTATAAAATATTTTGTGACTAATTAGTGTTAAAACATTTATATTTTTCAAGTTTTAATATTTTTTTTAGTGGAATCAGATATATATTTGGAAATGTGTTTTAGTGTTTTACATGTAATTTATATTTATTAATTAGTACATTTATTTTAGTATGGGTTGGTCACATATTTTCGTTTATAGTAAAATGGTTTTGTAATGTTATGTGTTGTGCAAAATGTTTTTGGGGAGTGGGAATAGTAAATGTGATCTCTTTTGTGCCACACCTTTCCCAAGATAGTTTAGCTTGGATTGGGAATAGTAAATCTGACCACTCTAGTGTCCCAATCCTACCCGAAGATGGGTTAGTTTGTATGGGAAGGGTAAATCTGACCCCATTAGTGTCTAACACTTCCCTAAAGATGATTAAGTTTCAGTGGGAATAGTAAGTCTGACCCTCTCAGTGTCCAACACCTTTCCCAAGATGGTTTAGGGGCTTATTATGAGTCTGGCGGTCCAAGGACTGCCAGACTCATGTGGGCCTGGCGGTGGAGGTCTTCTGACCCTTCTCTTAGGCCCAGGGCAGTCAGGCTGCCCTGGCACCACGGTAACCTCCAAAGATCAGAGATCCCTGTCGGTGGTGTGTCAGTCTTGAGGCCGCAATATGCTTAGCAGGGCCACTGCGACACGCATACAAAGAGGAAAAAACAAGGAGAAATAAAAGTGTTTCTCTTTGTTGCTCCACTCCTACGCCTCCCCTGGGGAGGTGTAGGATTCTAATGCATTTTCCAGCTTTACAAAATGTTGTAAATCTGGGAATGTGTCAGGTTCCATAGATGTTGCATGGAAACACCCACAGTGACACCCATGGAACGCCCCTTTTTACGCAAAGTAATGCATGATCGGGGCCCATAATTACAAGGTTATGAAAAGTCAAGCGGGGTGACTTTAGGTGGCCTTGTTAACATGGGAAAGCCCATTGCATTGCCGTTGTGTCAAAAAAAGGATGCACTAGCGGTGCAATGGGCTTGTTAGTGTGTAAGTGTTGGGACAGAAAAGTTCTCTGCATGGTCATAGATGTGTACTCCTGCCCTGAGTACCCAGGTGTACTATTGTTTGGATTCCTAATGCTTATTTTTGTTGTCGTACACAGATCATGCCTGTGTACCATTACATAGGCCTCTTTCACAGATTGCAGTTCTGTTGCGGCACTACCCTCATAGTGATGGACACTTACTGCTTCACCATGAGTTTACAGCATGAGAGCGGTGGTGGCAGCATACTAGGTAGTGATCAGTAGGAGTGAACAGGTCCTTTTTAACCTGTGTCATTGGAGTGAGGCCTACAGACTTGCTCACCTTTTAACAGTTCTGCTGCTGTGTGTTTAACTCACCCCTTGGCCTACATTAGTTAGTTGCAGTATGCTGCACAGCATTGGAGTGGTAAATCTTTGCTGGATGAATGTGTGCCTGGGAAGGTTATAGTACAGGGGTAGAGCAGTGTTGTGAAGTCCATCCATGCATGGTGGATGCATGCACTGGGTGCATGTATACCTGTGAGGGATACATTACACGAGAGACGTAGTGCTGTGCAGTGAGTGCATGTGCAATGGAAGCATATGCTGGGTGTATGTGTGCTTGTGAGAAGTACAATACATGAAGGGTGAGGTATTGCACAGCACGGTCATAGAGAGTTTGTTTGTGATGGCACTGTGTGTGTTTGCAAATAGCACAACATGGCACAATACAGAAAGGCTCTAATTCTAAGCAGTGCACACAGAATGAATGTGTGGGCTGAATGTTTGTGTCCTGGGGTTGCACATTACACGGAGTTAACAGTACTGGACAGTACTTGTGCTGTGTCCTTATACTGAGTGCAACTGTGCGTGCAACGGTACATTACAAGGAGGGCCCTGGGTTTCATTTTCGGAAGTCTAGAACTGCCTGGTGAAGACATGAGGAGAAGAGGAATCCCTCGAGACAGATGTGTGTACTGCTGCATTCCTGTGAGCTGGGTGGGATACGCTGGAAGAAGGGAGATACAAACTTCCCCTTTACATTTCAAAAAGGTACTCTTTGATTCAGTGATAGATCACAAGGACAGGACCTGGTCACATCTCAGGCTGAAGATGGTGCTGATAAGGGAATCATAAAGAGTAGGACTGGGAGTCCAAGATTAACCTGTTGATGCACATATCATTGTGACTGACATTCAGGAGTGAACTCTAGTTACTCCCATGGCCTGTGTTGTGGGAGTACCAGCTTTGGAGTCTATCCTGCTGTGATAGATGGCCTTTCAAGAGTAATAAGAGAGCAGAAAGTGAACACTTCAAAAGAACCAGAACCCCAACATATATCTTCAAAGACCCAGACCCTAAATCACATTGTTATCCGGAAATTAACTATAGGAAGTGGGGGTTGAGACCCCAAAATTTGTGATCTGCTAAATAGGGACTCAGGCTGTGAGAGGAGGGGAAGCTCTGCAAGACTTCTGCAAGGACTGGGGGCCAAGGTCTCCTAGTTTTCCAACTGAGTGCAGGGCAATTAAGCCACCTGCTCTGTAGCCTGGAGCAATAACACCTGCCTGTTTGCCAAGACCATTATGCCCTGTGAAAAAGAGTAGAGCATTGGAGGGAGCAAGGTCCAATGGGGAGACCATCTGAGTGGTCCCAGAATGAGATCAGGTTATTGCATGTGTGTTAATTCCAGTTGGTGACCCTCATATGCCAGAAGGGTGGGCTACAGTGAAGATAACCATGAGCGAAGTGCGTTGCGGTGCAAGTGAAGCCACTTGGTGCCTGTGGTGAAGACCCTGTATGCCAGGAGGGGCTGCCATCACAGTTATTGTCAGATGGGAAGGGCCAATGCCTGCATGGAGTCTACTGGCAACCCCATATACCAGGAGGGGCACAGTGAAAGTTATTGCTGGATTGGAAGGGCCAAAGCTTGGACAAGTACTAGCTGCAACCCCATATGCCAGGAGAGGCTGCTCTTGTATGAACTACTGTGTGGTGAGGGCCTACGCCTTGGCTGGTGGAGTATTAGCAACCCCGTATGCCAGGAGGAGCTGCTGAAACTTAAGTAGGTGCAAGGATCGGGTGTCACTCGAGAAATTTGAGACGTGACCCATGGGTTACCCCGAAACAATTGAGGATTGAGTCAGAAATGCCCGTGAAACTGAGAAAAACACTGTGTGTGCACCGCTGCATCACTGGGATCCCAGCCGGCAGCACGGGAATCCAATTCCCTTGTTTGAGAGCAAGACTTACTGTGCAGGAGGAGCACTGGAGCACACCGATTGCTGCTGAAGCCAGCCCTGTATGCTCACAAGAGAGAGGTGTGCAGTAGATTCCTGCCCAGGGCCAGACCAGTGTGAGTGCTTGCGGTCAGTGCACTTTTTGGGGCATTGCAAGTCTCCTCACTGCTGGACCAGGCAAGACCTCAACCACGTTACAAGTGGGTGGGAAAGGGTTTTGCTAGCAAAACACTAAAGCCCCGACCCCAGGGGGAAATGTGTTATTGTTTATATATGTTGTATTATTGCTTTTAATGTGAGTTAGAAATAAAGTATTTTTACTAGAAAAATAACAATTTGGCAGGGCATTGATTTTATTGACATGGTTGTGCCCTCTTTGAGTTATAAGTTGTGTTGACTTATCTGTATTCACATTTCCCCTCTAGGGAGACTTTAACTGCTCATCCATAGCTACCATTGAGAATCAAGCCCAAGGGGTACTTGACCCTGTTGCTCAGGACCTATAGTAGGTCAGGGCTCGGGACATCAGGAGTAAATGGCCACAACCCCCATGGTTGAAACCAGTAACCCCTGCATGCCCACTGGCCCTCTGAAAGCATCTCTGATAGTAAGTGTTTTTGTTATAGGTTATATAAGTATATTATATTCTAGGGTTTTAAATATATGGAAGTTAGTTTGTGTTTTGTTTGGTGTAATATTTGAGTTATATAAGTATTTGTATTAGATAAGTGAAGTATTTTAGCATTGTTCTAGTGTTTGTTTTGTATATTAAAAAAATTAAACTTCTTTTAATTATATATTTTAATACACATTTTAATACCTGTTGTATGCATTCATATTGCATATAGTGTAAAACAATAATAGCAAGTGATGAGATCTTTTTTGTTTTTTATACATGTAAATAATTTTTACTTAAAAATATACATATTTTGAAATTTAATTTTTATTTATATATTTTGTCAAACACACTTTTATTTTTTTAGAAATGTTCCATATGTGTTCCTTCAGCTATGCATTTTTTTCACAAGTCCATTGCATGTGATGATTATTATCTCCATATATTTTCATATGTGTTAATTAGTTCTCTTGTTTTATAATGCATATTTTACAGAAGTTTTTAATAAAAAAAAAAATATATATATATAGATATATATATATATATAGATATATATATATATTACCTACTGCCTACTGGCAGTCGCCAGTAGTTAGTTAGTTATAGTTAGGCCCTATTTTCCATAGGAAATCCGCAACTTTCTATTTGGAATAACTTTGGTGCCGATTGACGAATCTTCGTGAAATTTTCCAAACTTTTGGCCAGCTCCGGTCCGCTCCTATCCTGAAAATTTCACGGTGATTTGTCAAGCGGGGGCCGAGAAAAAAGGGGGGTCCCAAAACGCGTTTTCCCCATGCATTTTCCCATAGGATCTATTGACGCAGCTACAGCCTGAACTGCTGAACGGAATTACACCAAATTTGGCAAAGAGGTAGTCCTCAGTTCAGACTTGTGCCTTTTGCTTAAATGGTGTAAATCCATTCAGTAGTTCCTGAGAAAATTAGAGTTAAAAAGATAGATATATCTGGACGGAGCCTAACCACACATCTCATTGTGAGATCTGATTAGCTGTCAGTACTTCATCCAAGAAGTGTTGGCAGCCATCTTGGGACCAATATACATGATAGCACCTCATTAAAAAGCATTGCAGTTAATAGAAGGTTTTAAGACTTTAGTTACATTATAAATCATTTGTTGATGGTACCATACTCATTTTAGGAATTGTGGTGTGTTCTAAGGTGATTTTACCATGTGAAAAAGCCTTCTGCTGTGATATCATGAATCATGTTTGAGAGAAAACAATTTTCTCATGCTTTTCCCACAGAGGTTTGGAAGGTGATCGATAAGCTAAACTGAGAGCATATTTTCTGTAAATTCACATTATCTTTCTCAGTCATGTGAGAATGAAGTCTGACATTCTCAGTAAAACATGTACATCCAACAAGGGCAGGGACTGTCAGTTGATTCCTTTGTGTTCTACTGCAGCTTCCCAGAGTATTCTAAAGAATAACTAGAGCGCTAACAGTCCTACTTATGACAAACGTATTGCACACCTGAAGCCATCTTGATTGGAATAAAGTGGTAACTCTTAAAACATTTAATTTAAAAAGGAACAAAATGAGGGGGTTCATTTTGCCATAGAAAGTATGATTAGTACTGCAGAAAGAAAAATTAGGGCACATTTTGACTTCTCAAATCCTCTTCTATTTCATAAAAAAATTCTGACATGCACTTTGAATACCAGCAGCAGACTTCCCTGGTGAGCAGTAGCTTTACTACAGTGATCTAATGAGCAACTAGAGTGCTAACATTCAGAATTTATGGCAAATGTGTGACACATCTGAATGTCTTCTTGATGGAACCAAAGTAAAAAACTGAAAGTCTTTCCTACTGAGGAGACTGCAGTAAATGAGGAAATTGGGAAACTTCATAACAAATAAATCTCCCAAGATGGCCACCAGAGACAAAAGAGCCCAAATGTAGCCCAAATATCACCCAGATGTAGCCCAAGTATAGCCCAATGACAGAATGTCCCAGAGTGTTCTAACGAACAACTAGAGCGCTAACAGTCTTACTTATGACAAAAGTATGGCACACCTGAAGCCATCTTGATTGTAATAAAGTGGTAACACTTAAAACATTTAATTTACAAAGGAACAAAATGAGGGGGTTCATTTTGCCCTAGAAATTATGATTAGTGCTGCAGAAAGAAAAATTAGGGCACATTTTGACTTCTCAAATCCTCTTCTATTTCATAAAAAAATTCTGACATGCAGACTGAAACATGCACTTTGAATACCAGCAGCAGACTTCCATGGTGAGCAGTAGCTTTACTACAGTGATCTAATGAGCAACTAGAGTGATAACATTCAGAATCTATGGCAAATGTGTGACATATCTGAATACCTTCTTGATGGAATCAAAGTAAAAAACTGAAAGCATTTCCTACTGAGGAGACTGCAGTAAATGAGGAAATTAGGAAACTTCATAACAAATAAATCTCCCAAGATGGCCACCAGAGACAAAAGAGCCCAAATACAGCACTGATATCACCCAGATGTAGCCCACATGTAGCCCAATGACAGAAGTGTGCAAAACACTTATTTGTTGTGTATTTGCAGTTTTATATAGTGCAGACTTGTCAGGTATCGGAGTGCTTTACAAGCACAAGATCAAATTCATGTTGGTTGTAGACATGGGGAGATTAAGTGATTTGAATCACAGAATGTTGAGCTGAAGTAGAAACTCCAACCTGATTCCCCAGTTGCAAAGTCTGCAGCTCTGGAAGTAACACCACATCCTCTCCCCTAAGTGCAACATTTAATCAAGTGGTCAACTGGATAAAAAAACAGAAGGATTACAAATAATTTAAAAGTTCTTTGTCGCTATTTGAAAACTCAGAAAATATGTCCTCATTTTAGTTTTTTAGAGCACTAACCATAATTTTTATGCAAATAAGACCCTCTCATATATGTAATTTCTAAAGGAAATGCTCTAGGTGTTACAGTTTTGATTACATCAAGATGACGTCAGGCGTTCCACACTTTTGTAATAAATATAGAATGTTAGCAATCTAGTTGTTCTTTGGGATACTGTTGAGAGGCAGAGGCCAGGGGCACGGACTCTGAAAATTGAAGGCAAGTAGGAGAGTGCAGAGGCAACAATTTGACCACACTGGGCAGGCAGGAAGGGCAGTGGCAGCACAACAGACTATGGAGGACAGTGGAAAGGGGGGCAGGGGCAACAAACCAACAATACAGGACTGGCAAGAGAGGCTGTGGCAATATAATAGACCATTGTGGGCAGAAGGAAGAGGCAGTGGTAGTACAACCATACATACCAACAGACCCGCTTCAGCCAGGAAACGTCCAATGTTTTTAAGCTCAAATGGGCTTTATTTGATCTGTCTCCTGTCTACAATCTCCTCTTTTTCAATGTAACTCAAAGGGGAAAATCAATACCCCAGTTTTTTTTTCAAAATCTCCCTCTTACCAAGTTCAAAATGTTCACAAGTATGGTACATTGGATCATGGTAGGCAGGAGGAATTGGGGTAGGGACATGGACTCGGATAACAGAGGACAGGAGGGACATGGAGAGGTGCACCAAACTGACCCTACAGGGTAGGCATCAGGGTTTGCAGCAGCACAATACACCACACAGGTCATGCGGGACGGGAGTGCAGCACAACAATCCATAGAAAGCAATAGGGAGGGGACAGGACCATGCACATGGACAACAGAGGACAGAGGGGAAAGAGGCAATGGTAGCTAGCGGACCATAATGGACAGACAGGAGAGAAAGCTGCAGCATGACAGACCATAAAGGGCAGGAGGGACGGATCAGGGGCATTACAATGGAACAGACAAGCCAGGAGGGAGGGAATAGGGGTCTGCACATGGAAACAGAGGGCTGGGGGCAAGGGGGCAGGGCAGGAGCAGCAAGATGACCATGGAGATCAGGCAGGATGGGCACTAGAAACAAGACACACCATGGAGAGCAACAGTGAGACTATGATGGCATACACACAGACCATGGAGGGAAGGTGGGAGGGGGTCAGGGGCAGCTAGCTGACCACACAGGGAAGGTGGGAGGGGCCATGGCAGCACAGAAGACCATGTATGGCAAGCGTGAGGGTTATCGGGAGCACAATGGCTATGATGGGCAAGAAGGAGGGTGCAGGGGCATGCACAAAGGACCATGGAGGATAGAAGGGAGGGTCAGGACCTGGGCACTGACAAAAGAGTTCAGGGGAAGGGGCCTCACAACAGACCGCGTGGGGCAGGCAGCAGGAGCAGTTGCAGCACAACAGACCAGGGAGGGCAGAAGGCTGTGGCAGTAAAAAGGACCATGGAGGACAGGAGGAAGGGGATAGGGGCATGGCATGTGGACAGGCAGGGTGGAGGTGGCAGGGACAGGTTACAGTCATCTGACAATGCTAGGCAGGTGGGAGGGGAGTGGCAGCTCAACAGAACACTCAGAGTAGATAGGAGTGGCAGGTCCATGGAACGTGGCGGGCAAAAAGGATGGAGCAGGGGCATGCACAAAGACATCGGAGAGCAGGGGGAAGGAGAATAGGGGCTAAGCACAGAGGCTAAGCAGGAGGTCAATGATGGGCCATAGAATTGGGCAGTGGCGGGCAGGAGGAGTGGACTGGTACATCATGCTAAATGGAGGGCAGTGGCAGCATATCAGACCATGCATGGCAGGAGGGAGGAGGCTAGTCCATGGATTCAGACAACAGAGGATAGGGAGGAGGTGGATGGGGCAGCAAGCTAACTGTTCAGAGAAGGTGGGTATTAGGAACTTTATTGTTTTTAAAATGTGTGTCTGTGTGAACTACTTAAAATATGAACAAGTCTGCAGCATAATCTCACTTTTATTCAGGAAGAAGAGGACGTTTGTGACTGTGACTCCAGGCTCACTTGGCAGAAACACCCCCTGACCCTCCACCCCCATCGCAAAATGTAATGCCCGTGGAAAGGGTAGTTGGACGCAGTGTAATATAGAACATAGTTGTGAGAGCACGATTGAAAATGAAAACTAGATATAGTATATGGTATAAACTATGCACCAAAAAGTGTGATATAAGATGAACCGGGGTGTGAAATATAATATGCAATACATTGTGCGCAATGACAGATTCATTGGAGAGCACGAGATAGCACAGGCACCAGCGCGTGCTATGCGATATGCGCCTTGGAGTGTAATATGCACAGGGCAGTGTTGTGTAACCTAACTAGTCTCTAAAGTTGTAATATAAAATATGTGCTGGGGAGTGTAACGTTGTATATGCACTGTGACAAAGATATGGATCCCAGATTGTAATATGTATGGCATAGCGCTGTGCGTTATAACATAGGCATCGAGGAAGGCACGTTAGATGGGGCAATATAACCTGTGCGAAGGCAAGTGTGGCATGACATATTCACGGGGTGGTGTTACAGTGCACATGGGCTAGAGAGTGTCATAGCATACGCACTAGCTGGTGGAATACAACACAGAGGTGTGTGGCACTCTGCGGGCACTGGTGGGTGTAACACAGCATTGGGCTCAGCCAGCAGCACGCTGTGACTCTAAAGTGAGGTTTGTCTCCTTTCCAGAGAGTAAAATAAAAAGTATTACACATCCGGCGGTGGATGTGTGTTTTATTAACTGCGAGGGGGGTTTCTTGCATAGTTTGGTCGAATTTTTGTCGAATCCCCTTTGAATGGCTTGGTGTGCGTATGTATTAAATGTGCCCGTCAATAGCTACCCATGTTTGTATAAATAAACGACAAGGGTGTCTACTTGGAGAGTACCCACCGGCGTGGGCGCCGGGATTAGGCACGGTAGGGCGTCAGACACGTCAGAGCTTCACTAGCGGTGTAAATACATTCCACGTGGATTCATTGTATGCATAGTCGCCTTTTAATTAATATCACGCAAATCGTCATGGTGATAGGTACATGCGGTTTGTCCAGCATGTCCTAGGTGTTTCTATAAATACATATTTTTTTTAAATAATAAGAAACAAAGGCCGGCCCGAGGGATGGGATCCCTGGGGCCATAAGAAGCCTGAGGAGGGGGTAACGCAGCCCCCCTCCTAAAGAATAAAAAAAAAGGCCATGACCCGGGCGTTGGGGTCCCCGGGGCCGATTAAGGCCTTGGGAGGGGGGGGGCCACGCGGCCCCCTTCCAAATTATTTTTTTTCAACAAAAAAAAATAGGTTGCAGGCCCTGGGGGATGGGGTCCCCAGGGCCAATAAATTAGAAAAAGAAGGGGGGCCACACAGCCCTCCTTCTTAAAAAATTAAATAAATAAAAGACCGGCATCGCGCCGGAGGCCACCCCCCTCCTTGCAGCACTTTGAAAACGCGTCCCCTTGCCAGTTGTAAGTTGGGGAATTAATTCCCCTTCAATACTGAGGGTCCCTGAGGGTCAACTAGCCCAACAGGTATCTCCAGTATGCGCCAGGGAGCTGCGTTGCAGACAGGTATTCTCAGGCCATGCCCCTTTTTACACCTCTATGCAACGCAGCTCTGTGGCGCTTACTGGAGGTACCTAGTGGGCTAGTTTGACCCTAGGGACCCCTACGATTCAAGGGGACTTAATATCTCAACTTAGAACGACCACAGGGCGCGTTTACACAGTGGTGAAGGGAGGGGACGGGGCCTGAGGTGACATGTGCAAACACGCCCTGTGGCGCGTTTTAAGTTGGGGAAATAATTCCCTTTCAATCCTGAGGGACCCTGGGGGCCAACTAGCCCACCAGGTGCTTCCAGTAAGCGCCACTGCTCTGCGTTGCAGAGAGGTGGTGCAGGCCGTGCCCCTTTTTACACCTCTCTGCAATGGCGCTTACTGGACGTACCTAGTGGGCTATTTTGCCCCTAGGGACCCTCAGGATTCAAGGGGACTTAATCTCCCAACTTAAAACGGCCACAGGGCGTGTTTACACAGTGGTGAAGGGAGGGGACGGGGCCTGAGGTGACGTGTGCAAACACGCCCTATGGCGCATTTTAAGTTGGGGAAATAATTCCCCTTCAATCCTAAGGGCCCCTGGGGGCTAACTAGCCCACCAGGTGCTTCCAGTAAGCGCCACTGAGCTGCGTTGCAGAGAGGTGGTCTAGGCCATGCCCCTTTTTACACCTCCCTGCAACGCAGCTCTGTGGCACTTACTGGAGGTACCTAGTGGTCTAGTTGGACCCTAGGGACCCTCAGGATTCAAGGGGACCTAATCTCCCAACTTAAAACGGCCTCAGGGCGTGTTTACATAGCGGGGCAGGGAAGGGACGGGGCCTGAGGTGACGTGTGCAAACACGCCCTTTGGCGCGTTTTAAGAGGTAGTTTTAATCCCCTGCCCTATTATATACTAGGGGCTTACAGAGGAGGTCATGCTAATCACCAGGGAACCCCAGCGCACAGTGTTCCCTAGTGTATGTAGGTGTTTTCACTGTATTCTGAGTGTCTTTTAACATAGCACTGGCTCTAGGACTGGTTAGTCAGACTCAGTTACCACCAGTATCCGTCTGAAAAAGTTGAGGGTGCAGGATGATTTTGCAACAAGGCTTCTTTCTGCTCTTCTGTTTGTTCTTTCTGCACGTTATCCTTCTTCCTGCACTTTTCTTCGTCTTTGAGGACTTCTGTTGCTTCTTTCTGCATTTCTTTTTTTTCTTTCTGTGCGTTTTTCTTCTTTCTTCACATGTCCTATCTCTGTAGGCATAGTTAGAAATTAGCATTTAAAAAACCTTTGAAATTCACTGAGAAAACCATAGGTTTCAGGCACGTTATAGTTAGGAATTAGCATTTAAAAAACCTTAAAAATTCACTGAAAAAACCATAGGTTTCAGGGGCGTTATAGTTAGCTGGACCTTTCACTCGTACAAAACCATTGAAATTCCCCCGTTATAGTTAGTTCAGCTAACTATAACTTGCGCGCCGGCAATGCACTGCTGATGACGTCACATATTACATCCCTCATGACATGGTCAGTGACATCACTCATGACATCACTGATGACATCTCAAATGACATCACTGATGACATCACTGATGACATCATCCTTGTGATAGAGTGGCAGACCTCCTCTCCCCCTAATATAACCTTTGATACACACATTCAAAAAGAGAAACTAAAATTTTAAAAACAATGGACATACCAATACCAGTTACACCAACCTATTCAGTAATTCTAAGATCCACATACACATCCACTCATTCACCAACAGTCCTCTACAGTCACTCATACATGTACTCACTCATCATATGTACTCATGCACCTATACAACCTGTTACACAACGCCACTCATCCATAGAGTTACTCACACACATAGTCACTCATGCTAATAAAGAATCAAACATCCATTTACTTGCATATACAGTTATACACACACCACCACAGTTACTTCTACAGAAACTTACACATACTTAGTCTTTTAAACAATCACTTATAGAAACATATACTTATTCATACAGGAACTCTTCCAATCTTTCACTCTCACATATACTCAGTTATATACACCAATAGTCACATATACTAGCTTAAAACATATGTAGTTACTCATAAAGACATTATTGAGACAGTCATTCACTCACTAACACACCCATACACACACTCATCCACCCATACAGTCCTGCACACATGCTGTCTTCAACACATACAAACAGTGAGTCACTCATTCATGCACCTATGTAAACTAAAACTTGTAAACTTGGGGATTTATAGAGCGCAGTTGTTGCCCGAAGGCGTCCAAGCGCTAGGATAACCGTGACCTACAGAGAGCAGGGAAGGGGAAAAAAAAAAAAAGACAACGGTTTAGCAGGCAGATGTGAAAAGGTGGGTCTTCAGTTGCTTGCGAAACCTAGTAAGGTTCTGGGTGGCTCTAAGATGAAGTGGTAGAGCATTCCAGGCCTTAGCTGCGTTGTACATGAACGTCCTTCCGCCGGTTCTAGATCTTTTTATTCTTGGGACTACTGCTAAGAGAGTCTGGCTGGAACGAAGACTACGATTTGGGATGTAATGAGTGATCAGATCACGGGTAATGATAGGTCCCATGTCCCAGAAGGCTTGATGGGCTATACATAGCGCCTTGAACAGAACTCTCTGCCGGACCGGTAACCAATGGAGGCTAGTCAGTCCGGTCCTCACTGAGTGTCTGTGCGGGATATTAAGTAGATGGCGAGCTGCGCTGTTCTGTACAGTTTGCAGCCTCCGAAGGGTGCATTCTGGTGCACCCAGATAAAGTGCGTTGTTAAAATCAAGATGGGAGTGAATGAGCCCTTGAATGGCAGCCTGTTTGGCTTCCAGGGGGAGGAGGGGGAAGATTTTATTCAGCATGCCAAAACATGTGGCTGATAGTTTTGTGGCTTGGACATTGAAAGATAGTGAGCTGTCCAGCCATACCCCAAGACTTTTGATGGTGTTTTTTGGGGTTGGAGGCGGTCTTAGGCATGGGGGCCATAGGGAAGGGGGGATTGCCGGCTCTGAAGGTCCTAGGAGCATCAGCTCAGTTTTTTCTCCGTTCAATTTCAGGGATGATGACGACATCCAGCTCCTCACTTCCTCCAGGCATTCTCTGAGCCCGCCTGGCGCAGTTCGAGATGCCTCCTGCGCCAGTGAGACCACCAGCTGTGTGTCGTCCGCATATGAGATGATTTTAACTCCAAATGGGCGGACGACACTGGCCAGTGGTCTCATATATAGGTTGAATAGAGCAGGGCTCAGAGAGGAGCCCTGAGGAACTCCACAATTTAGAGGTCTACTGGAGGAAACTGAATCGCCATCAAAAACCCTGAAAGATCTGTTCCCCAGAAAGGATTCAAACCATGCCCAAGCTTTATCCTTAATCCCCACACAGGACAGGCGGCTTAGTAGGGTGTCATGACACACTGTGTCGAAGGCCGCGCTTAGATCAAGGAGGATCACTGCCACTGATCCTCCCTGATCCAAGATTTTTCTCGCTTCCTCTACGACCATGAGGAGGGCGGTCTCTGTCCCGTACTTAGGTCTGAAACCCGTCTGAGTGGGATCCAGTATGTGGTGGTCCTCTAGATAGTTCACTAACTGTTGGTTCACATATTTCTCCAAAACCTTGCTCGACCAAGGGAGCAGAGAAATAGGGCGGTAGTTAGCCAGATCAGACGGGTCCAGATTAGGTTTCTTGATCAGTGACCTAACCATGGCCTGCTTCCATACGGGTGGAACGGTGCCAGAGGAGATGGAACAGTTTAATACCTCTCTGATGACGGGCAGGATGGTATGGGATGCTGCCATTAGGATGTCAGGAGGGGCAGGGTCGGCCGGAGAACCTGATTTGACACTGAGGGCTAGTGATTCTAAAGTGGGGAGGTCTAGTGGGGGAAAGTGAGTTAAGCTGTAAGGGGTGGGGGAATGTGGCAGGCTAGGGAGGTTATTGGGTTGAGTAGACAGGTCGGTGTTTGGGGGAGAAAAAGTTGAATAAATTTTGTTGATTTTCGGCAATGTCATTACATTGGGTGACAGATTTCTCGAAATGCACCACAGGGGATGGGTTTGTTAGCTTTTTAATGATCTGGAAGATCTCTTTGGGTTTAGATCTAGCATTCAGGATTTTTTCGGCGAAATACGTCGACTGAGCTGCTTTTATTTGAGTTTTGTACTCGTTGATGGTTTCACGGTACCGGGTTTTGTTATCCGCCGATTTGTCTAAGCACCAGCGTTTTTCCGCCCTTCTACAGAGACGCTTTTTTCTCTGAGAGACTGGGTGTACCAAGGGGCGTTTTTTTGAGGCCGCTTCAGTACAGTCTTGCTCATTGGGAGAGTAGAGTCAAGAGTGTGGGAGATCCAGTTGGTATATGCCTGGTTTGCTAGGGCGGGATCATCCTGAATTTCTGGTTGTGAACTAGCCAGTTTAGTGCGCCACTTATCAACCTCAAGGCGCGTCCAGGCTCGCCTGAATTTGGTGGTGGGAGCCAGAGGAGAGAATTTAGGTGTGGTCCATTTAAAGGGGATTAAAAAGTGGTCAGTCCAGGGTAGGGTAATGCCTGGGACCACTGTGATCTCGGAACAATTTGAAAAAATTGGATCCAGTAGATGGCCCTTTTCGTGTGTGGGGGAGGAGACACGTTGAGTGAGTTGTAGAGCTGCTAAATCATCTGATAGGATGGCAGCTGAAAGGTCCGAGGGGGAGCCAAAATGTAGATTCAAGTCACCCAACACGGTAAAGCTAGAGGAGGTGCTGACTCTGCTGGCCACATTCGATGGCAGAGTTAGAAGAAACTGCTTTGGGAGGCCGGGCGGGTGATAAATAAGGGTGCCTGAGAAGCAGATGTTAGGAGAGAGGTTGATGTTAAAACCCATGTTCTCGCAGTCCGAGATGGTCTCAGGAGAGAGTCGACAATGATATTGCTCCTTATGGATGATAGCAAGGCCTCCTCCTCTCCCTTTTGGCCGGTCTTGCCGTGTTATTTGATAGCCGGTGGGGAGGGCCTCTACTATCGCCGGGTTGGACTCACTGGTAAGCCAGGTTTCCGTAAGGAACAATATATCCGGGGTGTGCTCTTCTATCAATAAGGCCATTTCGGCGCTATGCTTAGGCAGCGAGCGGCAGTTTCGTAGGAGCATTTGGAATTCCTGTGTGGCTGTTGTGCGCGAGTTAGGTTTGAGAGGCGCAGAACAGGTAGGACAGGTTGAAGGAAGGTCCATGGCTTGGAGGCAGTGCCGAGGGCATGAGTTAACAGGAGGCCTTAACTTGTAGAGGGTTGCTAGCGTATAGCATCTTTGTGCTGAAGGCTGGGGGGCAAGGGGGGTGGCCCAAGGCCCGGACTCGGCGCGGACGAGCGCAGACGAGCTTGCCCGCAATCGTCGCGCCCACTGCGCTCGTCCGCTGCGCTTCCTATTCATGCACATTCTTGTAGTCTGAGATTCCTAGGTGGGCGTGGCCTCGGAGTGGGCGTGTCCTGCTCCGGGCGGGGAGAATGGGGTTTCCAAAAGGTGTAATTGTAGCCTTCCCAGCGCTCGTTTTACCGCAGGGACAGGTGCCTGCACACAGCAATCGTGTGTAGGAAGCAGGGGGAAAGTGCAGATAAAATTCAAAAATTTCAGTTTTAAAAGCAAACGAGTGAATACAAATACAAGTCTCCCGGCTGTGCCTCAGGAGGAATACGATTACCTATGCACTACGTAATATCCCCCACCGAACCATACAGACACTCAGACACTCACACTGATACTCAAAAAACCAATAACCTATATAGACACTCATGTAGCTACTCACCAACCCATGCAGCGACTTATACACAAAGTGAGAGACTGATACAGATATTTACATATTTAAACATTACTCACTAAGCCATGTATTCACTAAGATACACCTAATCAGTCAGTTATACAATCAATTTTTCAAAAACAAATCATCCATTTAGACACTTATATACCCATTTATTCTTCCATCGACCTTGAGATATACATATATAAAACATATGTAATTTTCAGAAAAACACACATTCACTGGATGATGTCATCAGTGATGTCATTTGAGATGTCATCAGTGATGTCATGAGTGATGTCACTGACCATGTCATGAGTGATGTAATATGTGACGTCATCAGCAGTGCATTGCGGGCGCGCAAGTTATAGTTAGCTCAACTAACTATAACGGGGGAATTTCAATGGTTTTGTACGAGTGAAAGGTCCAGCTCACTATAACGCCCCTGAAACCTATGTTTTTTTCAGTGAATATATATATATGTATATATATATGTGTATATATATATACATACATATCTATGTGGGTGCCCATCTGGGGGCTATGAATGTTACAGCAGCAACATTGCGAACTCCATCTGGAGACACAGGACACTACAAGGTCCATAATGCTCTGCTAGTCGCGGCAGAGTGTCCCATCCAGGGCATGCATTGGAGCATTTAAATGATGAGGGCGGTGTCCTATGCGTCTTCAATTGCCAGAGCCTCTGAAGAGAAGTAGGGACACCTCAAAACGCGTCAGGCATCCATGGCAAATTGAACTGCTTAAAGTCATTGTTCTGCCGGCGGATTGCATACCATAAAGGCTCTTCATGAGCATGTTGCCGTTCGAGTGCTCCTTGTACGTTGGGTACTTGGGAGCTTGGATAAATACGCGGTATACCCTGCCACGAAGGAGCACCACCCCAGGATGTGGGGGCCACGTGGTCTGTTATCGAGCAGGCCGACTTCACGGGGCAGCAACGGATTTAGCATATCCACCGGCACACCAAGGCCCATCTAGGGGCTATAAATGTTACAGCAGCAACATTGCGCGCTCCATTTTGAGACAAAGGACACTACAAGGCCCATAATGCTCTGCTAGTCGCTGCGGAGCGTCCCATCCAGGGCATGCATTGGAGCATTTAAATGATGAGGGTGGTGTCCTATGCGCCTTCAATTGCCAAAGTCTCTGAAAGGAAAGTGGGGACACTTCGAAACGCGTCAGGCATCCATGGCAAATTGAACTGCTTAAAGTCATCGTTGACCCGGCGGATTGTATACCATAAATGCTCTTCATGAGCATGTTGCTGTTCGAGTGCTCCTTTTATGTTGGGTACTTGGGAGCTTGGATAAATACGCGGTATACCCTGCTGCGAAGGAGCACCACCCGAGGATATGGGGGCCACGTGGTCTGTTATCGAGCAGGCCAACTTTGTGGGGCAGCAACGGATTTAGCATATCCAACAGCACACCGAGGCCCATCTGGGGGCTATGAATGTTACAGCAGCAACACTGCGCACTCCAACTGGAGACAAAGGACACAACAAGGCCCATAATGCTCTGCTAGTCGCGGCAGAGCCTCCCATCCAGGGCATGCATTGGAGCATTTAAATGATGAGGGTGGTGTCCTATGCGCCTTCAATTGTCAAAGCCTCTTAAGAGAAATGGGGACACTTCGAAATGCGTCAGGCATCAATGGCAAATTGAACTGCTTACAGTCATCTTTGTGCTGGTGGATTGTATACCATAAAGGCTCTTCATGAGCATGTTGCCATTCAAGTGCTCCTTGTACGTTGGGTACTTGGGAGCTTGGATATATATATATATCTATATTTATAAATATATATATATATATTCACTAAAAAAAACACAGGTTTCAGGGACGTTATAGTTAGTTGGACATTTCACTCGTACAAAACCAGAGAAATTTGTCCGTTACAGTTAGTTCAGCTAACTATAACTTGCGCCCCTGCAATGCACTGCTGATGCCATCACATATTACATCATTCATGAGTGACATCACTGATGACATCTCAAATGACATCACTGATGACATCACTGATGACATCATCCAATGACTGTGTGTTTCTGTAAAGTTTAAATATGTTTTATATATAGATAGGCCAAGGTGTATTGATGAATGAGTGGGTGTATGAGTGTGTGAATGGATGATTTAGTAGGTGCGTGACTGTCTGTATAAGTGAGTGATTAAACTTGTCTTGCTGAATGCATGAGTTAGTGACTAAACTGTGAATGTCTGCATCAGTATGTCAGTTGGTGTGTAAGTGGCTGCATGGGTTGGTGAGTAGCTACATGAGTGACTATATGGGCAACTGATTGGTTGTCTGAGTATCTGTATGGGTGCCTGAGTGTCTGTGTGGGTGGGTGGGGATGTGTGACTGTGCAAAGATGTGTGATTGGGTGATTCACTGGGTGTATGGGTCCAAGAGTGCATCTGTAATGGACTGTATGGGTGAGTGAATGTCTGTATGGGTGTGTTGGTGAGTAAATGGATGTCTCAGTGGTACATGTGTGAGTAACTACATATGTAAAAGGCATTATACGTGAGTGTTGGAGTATATAAATGACTATATGTGAGAGCGAGTGATTGTGAGAGTGGCTGTATGCATGAGTGTGTGCTTGTATCAGTGATTGTTTAAGAGAGTAAGTATGTGTTAGTATCTGTATGAATAAGTGAGGTGACGTGTGTATAACTGTATAGGTGAGTAAATGGGAGTGTGATTGATTCTTTGCATGACTGAATAGGTGTGTGTGTGTAACTCTATGGATGAGTGACGGTGTGTAAGTGTCTATAGGTATATGAGTGCAAATGATAGTGCTGTATTGATGAGAGATTGCATGTATGAGTGACTGTATGGATCAATGAGTGGATGTGTGTGTAGACCTAGGAATCAGTGAGGGGGTATGTAGTAACTGGTATTGGTGTGTCTATGGTTTCAAAAATGGTAGTATGCATTTTAGAGTGGGTGTATCAAAGGTTATATTAGGGTGTGAGGACGTGTATCAGATTATCACATGGATGATGTCATCAGTGATGTTATCATTGATGTCATTTGAGATGTCATCCGTGATGTCACTGACCATGTCATGAATGATGTAATATGTGACGTCATCAGCAGTGCATTGCGGGGGCGCGAGTTAGAGTTAGCTGAACTAACTATAACAGCCACATTTCTCTGGTTTTGTACGAGTGAAATGTCCAACTAACTATAACGTCCCTGAAACCTGTGTTTTTTTTTGTGAATTTCAAAGGTTTTTTAAATGCTAATTTCGAACTATAACGTCCCTCAAACCTATGGTTTTTTCAGTGAATTTCAAAGGTGTTTTAAATGCTAATTTCGAACTAAAACATCCCACCAACCTATGGTTTTTTCAGTGAAATTCTAAGTTTTTTTAAAATGCTAATTTCTAACTGTGCCTACAGAGGTAGGACATTTGCAGAAAGAGGAAGAAAGGTGTAGAAAGAAGCAAGAGAAACGTGAAAGAGGCAATAGAAGTCCAGAAAGACAAAGAAAGGTGCAGAAAGAAGCAAGATATATGCAGAAAGAGATAATAGAAGTCCAGAAAGTTGAAGAAAAGTACAGAAAGAAGCAAGAGATATGCAGAATGAACCAACAGGTGCAGATAGAGGCCTTTTTGCAAAGTCCTCCTGTGCCCCCAACTAAATGCTGACGGGTACTGGTGGTAACTGACTCTGACTAACCAGGCCTTGAGCCAGTGCTCTGCTAAAAGACACTTAGAATATAGTGAAAACACCTCCATACACTAGGGATCACTATGCGTTGGGGTACCCCTGTGATTGGCATGACCTCCTCTGTAAGGCCCTAGTACATAATAGGGCAGGGGGATTAAAACTACCTCTAAGTCAGAGGTGAAAAAAGATGCTTCTTTAAGTAGTAGTCACATTTGCAGAGTGGTAGAGAAAGGGTGCTGGGCCTCCGACTAGTGCTCAGGAATTTCACTGCATAGGACTTACAGGAGGAACCAGGAGGGCTTCTTGGCCCCCAAAGTCCCTCAGGAGTAAAGTGGACTCCATCCCCCATCCCATAGTCTGCCATGAGGCGCGTCTGCAGAGTGGTGGAGAAAGGAAGAGTGGCCTTCAAAGACATCATAGCAATCCTACTGTTTGGGACTTACTGGAGTTAACAAGAGGGGTAGTTGGCCCCCAAGGACATCCTTGGGGGGCAACTGCCCCTCCTATTACCTCCAGTAAGTACCACACAGCAGGATTGCTAAGTTCTCATAACAGGCCACGCCCCCTTTGCCCACCACTCTTCAATTGCACTTCCTGGTGTGCTCTTGGATGGGGACTGAAGTCCCCTTCACTGCTGGGATGGGGGTCCTTAGGGGCCAACTAGCCTACCTCTTACCTCCAATAAGCCCCACAAAGTGGGATTGCTGAGAGGTGGACAGAAGCCACACCCCCTTTCTCCACCACTCTGAAAACGCGCCTCCTGACGCACTCTTGGTTGGGGATGAAGTCCCCTTTCCTCATGAGGGTTACTGGGGGCCAACTAGCCCACCAGGTTCCTCTAGTAAGCCCCACACAGCTGGATTGCTGAGAGTGATCCGAGGCCACGCCCCCTTTTTACACCACTCTGCAAACGCACCTCCTGGCGCACTGCTGCTCGGGGGATGAAGTCCACTTGTGTCCTGAGTTCCTCAGGACACAAGAAGACCTCATCACCCCACCAGCAGTGCGCCAAGAGTTGTGTTTGTAGAGTGCAGTAAAAAGGGGCATGGCCTCGGACCACCTCTCTTCAATCCAGCTCTGTGGCGCTTACTGGAGGTACCTGTTGGGCTAGTTGGCCCCAGTGACCCTCAGTATTCAAGGGGACTTAATTCCCCAACTTTGAATGTGCCAGGGGGCGTGTTTGCAGAGTGGTACGGGGGGGGGTGTCGCCTCCGGTAGATATCAGCTTTGTAAAAAAATGTGTGTGGCCCCCTTCTTTTAGTATTTTTGGGACCCTGGGGAACCCATCCCCTAGGGCCTGACCCTTCCCGAAGCCTATTTTGTCCCCGGGACCCCATCCCCCGGGGCATGGCCTCCTTTTTTAAATGTATTTCTAGGGAAGGGGGGCCGCTTGGCCCCCCTTTCCCTTGGCCAATTTCAGCCCTGGGGACCCCATCCCTTGGGGCATGGCCTCCTTCATTTGTATTTATTTCCAGGGGAGGGGACGCCATGTGGCTCCCCTTCCCTGGGCCACTTTTGGCCCTGGGGACCACATCCCCCAGGGCATTTCCTTTAAAAAAATATATATATTTAATGGGGAGGGGGGCCGTATGGCTCCCCTTCCCTAGGTCACTATTGGCCCTGGGGACCCCATCCCCCAGGGCTGGCCTGCCGTGTTTTTTTTAACTAAATGGAAGGGTGGCCATGTAGCCCCCTCCCGGGCTACTTCTGGCCCTGGGGACCCCATCCCCCGTGGCCAGCCCTCAGCCTTGGGGACTGTGGGGGGAGCCCCAATGTCCACACGGTCCCAGCTGGCTCCCCGCCTCCTGCGAGAGCCGGCATTGCTTTTGAGCAAGGGAAGCTGCTAACATGCAGCTCCCCTTGCTCAAAAGCAATCCTGCTTTGCTTCATTAAAGCAAAAGCAGGTTTCCTGCTCTCGCTTCAACGAAGCAAAGCAGATGGGAGCAGGGCGGGAGCTGTTCTCCCACCCTGCCATAGCAAACAGCAATGTCCCGGGGGTGGGCACCCCTGGGACATTGCAGGAGATGTCCCTAGGGTGTGGCAGTCCCCAGGGCCATAAAGGGCCCCCCTCCCTCCATTTGCATAGCCCCGGGGAGGTGGTGGTCCCCGGGGCCGAGGTCTGCAACGGACCCCTGTATTTAAATATTCAATGCCCCAGGGACGTGGTGGTCCCCGGGGCAGTGTGGGTGGCCCCCCACACTAATTATTTATCTCAGCCCAGGGGAAGTGGCAGTCCACGGGGTTTGGGGGGCCCGCAAGGACCAACTACTTATTGTTATAAAGTGGCAGTCCCCGGGGCTGTGGGGGTGCCGTGTGCCCCTGTGCATAAATGATAAAGCCCCGGGGAAATGGCGGTACCCGGTGCTGCAGGGGTCCCCACAGGCCCCCGCAAATTAATTTCTCATTGCCACTGGTACCTGGCCCACCCAGGAGCTTTAAGAATCGGAAAGCATGAGCTCGCGCTTTGTTTTTCTTATTTTTTTCATCCGGATTCGTGCACCCAGCGCAAATTCAGCCATTTTGTTTTTACCAAAAAAGCTATTTTGGGCCCTGGGGTTCCCTGAGGGACTCCCTCAGCACGCCTAGGGGGTCAGGGTGTTTCTACCCTGCCCCCTTTTCTTGTTTTTTATCTTTGTTTTACTGTTTTCTTGTGACTCGGTTACTGAGTCACAAGATGGCTGCCAACACATTCTGGTTTGGAATGTTGGCAGCCAATGAGCTCGAGCTCGGGAGGGTTCGTGAACCCTCCTCGGTCACAGATATCGCAATTTTTTCTTTTTCTAATTTCTCAGGAACTACTGAACAGATTTACACCATTTAAAAAAAAGGGCTCTTTCTGAACCAAGACCTACCTTTTTGCCAAATTTGGTGTAATTCTGTTTGGCAGTTCGGGCTGTAGCTTTGTCTAAAGTTTCTTATGGAAAATTACATGGGGAAAAGGCATTTTGGGACCCCCCTTGTTTCTCGGCCCCCGCATGATTGAAACTTTCGAGACAGGAGCTAAGCGGAGCGCCCCACTAGTTTTGAAACTTTCGCGAAGATTCGTCAAACGGCGCCAAAGTTATTGGGAAAACAAAAATCGCTTTTCCTATGGAAACTAGGTCCTAACTATAACTACCTACTGGCGACCGCCAGTAGGTTATATATATATATATATATATATATATATATATATATATATATATATATATATATATATATATATATATATATATATATATATATATATATATATATATATATATATATATATATATATATGCTATTTTCTCAGGAAATACTGAACAGATTTACACCAGACCTGCAAAAGGCACTTCCTTGACCTTATGGCTACCTCTCTGCCAAATTTCAAGTAATTCTGTTCAGCCGTTCGGGCTGTAGCTGTGTCTAAAGGTCCTATGGAAAAATGCATGGGGAAAACGCGTTTTGGGACCCCCCTTTTATCTCAGCCCCCGCTTGACGAATCCCCCCGAGACTTTCAGGGTAGGAGCGGAGCGTAGCGCCCCACCTATTTTGAAAATTTCGCGAGGATTCGTCGACCGGCGCCAAAGTTATTCCAAATAGAATGTTGCGGATTTCCTATGGAAACTGGGTCCTAACTATAACTACCTACTGGCGACCGCCAGTAGGTAATATATATATATATATATATATATATTCACTGAAAAAAACATAGGTTTCAGACATGTTATAGTTAGCGGAAATTTTACTGATAAAAAAACAATGAAATTCCCCCGTTATAGTTAGTGCAGGCAACTATAACTCACGCGACCGCAATCCTCTGCTGATGCTAATACTGTATTTAGACACTTATTTGCCCATGTCTTCTTCCATAAATTTTTAGCTATACATATATTACAAATATTTTTTTTTCATAAAGACACATATGTCATCAGCAGAATATTGCGGTCGCGTGAGTTATAGTTGCCTGCACTAACTATAACGGGGGAATTTCATTGGTTTTTTATCAGTAAAATTTCCGCTAACTATAACATGTCTGAAACCTATGGTTTTTTCAGTGAATTTGCAAGGTTTTTTAAATGCTAATTCCTAACTATAACGTGTGTGAAACCTATGGTTTTTTCAGTGAATTTGTACGGTTTTTTAAATGCTAAGTTACTTTACGCCATTCGTGGCTTGCACGCCCACTTAACGCAGTTCGTTCCGTGCGCGCACGGTGCGCTTCACGCACCGTGCGCGCACAGTGAGCACGCGGTGCGCTTTGCGCACCGCGCGCCTACTTTACGCAGTTAGTGCCGTACACGCAAGGTGGGCACGCAGTGCGCTACGCGCACCGCGTGCCCACGTTACGCACTGTGCGCACATGGAGGACATATTATGCGCTTCCTTGTGATAGGTAATCTGTTAAATTTAATTTGTAAGTGATGACAATAATATGCCATGCACAGAGTGTTTTTTTTTTTTTATTAACATTTTTAGCGTAAGCGCACCGTACGCGTACGGTAAGCGTAATCGGCGAAATTTTCAAAAAATAAAAATTTACCGTTTTTGGCCTTGGGGGATCTTTGAGGACTCAACTAACATGGCTATGTGCATGGGCGCTGTCTAAACAGCCCCTTTATATGTTTTTTGCCTTTGTTTACAGCCCCCCCCTCAGAGTGCGAGAGAGAAAATGGCGGCCGCCGCTTCCTGGTTTCGACCGATTCGAATGTTTACTTAGATGTAACAGCCAATCAGAATCGCGCTCGCGCACGCCACCGTACGCGTACGGTAAGCTTACGGTAAGCGTACCGTAAGCTGGCTCAGATATATATATTGATTTAAAGGCTATTTTCTCAGAATCTACTGAACAGATCTACACCAAACCTACAAAAGGCACTTCCTTGACCTGAGGACTACCTCTCTGCCAAATTTCTAGTAATTCTGTTCAGCCGTTCGGGCTGTAGCCCTGTCTAAAGGTCCTATGGAAAAATGCATGGGAAAAACGCGTTTTGGGACCCCCCTTTTATCTCAGCCCCCGCTTGACGAATCCCCCCGAGACTTTCAGGGTAGGAGCGGAGCGTAGCGCCCCACCTATTTTGAGAAATTCGCGAGGATTCGTCGACCGGCGCCAAAGTTATTCAAAATAGAATGTTGCGGATTTCCTATGGAAACAGGGTCCTAACTATAACTACCTACTGGCGACCGCCAGTAGGTAATATATATATATATATATCTATCTATATATATATATATATATATATATATATATATATATATATATATATATATATATATATATATATATATATATATTCCAAATGTAGGGTGCTCCCAAGATTGAAAGTGCCTCACAAAGCGTGTTATCATCCTTTTTATTGCAAGATTTGCAGAGCAAATAACATCGTGGTCACAGCTGAAATACTCCACGCGTACTGGACATTCCTCCGCCCTTGCTCACTGGCATGGCATTTAGGGAAAACAGGCAGCGAACTTAACATCGCACTTGCAATGATTATATAGTCCCGCCCAGTGGGCGTATACACACAGTGCATTTTGGTCTTTAGAGTTTATTCAATCCAAGTGGATACCGCCATCATTCCTCCTCAATATATTGTTTAAACCACAGTGGGTTGCTGTCATATATATATATATATTCACTGAAAAAACCATAGGTTTCACACACGTTATAGTTAGGAATTAGCATTTAAAAAACCTTGCAAATTCACTTAAAAAACCATAGGTTTCACACATGTTATAGTTAGCTGTACATTTCACTCGTAAAAAAACAATGAAATTCCACGTTATAGTTAGATCAGGTAACTATAACTTGCGCGCCCACAATAAACTGCTGATGACGTCACATATTACATCACTCATGACATGGTCAGTGACATCACTCATCACATCAATGATGACATCTGAAATGACACATTGTGGATTGCGGTCGCGCAAGTTATAGTTACCTGATCTAACTATAACGTGGAATTTCATTGGTTTTTTACGAGTGAAATGTACAGCTAACTATAACATGTGTGAAACCTATGGTTTTTTTAAGTGAATTTGCAACGTTTTTTAAATGCTAATTCCTAACTATAACGTGTGTGAAACCTATGGTTTTTTCAGTGAATTTGTACGGTTTTTTAAATGCTAAGTTATGTATTTATTTATTTATTTTTTTTCTGATTTTTCACCGTGCGCACACCCTGCGCGCACGGTGCGCAGTTCATACCGTGCGCGCCTCGCCTTTTTTTACACAGTAACAATTTTTTTTTCTCCCTTGCGGGTCCTTCAATTTATTTAATAAATGTGATTGGTATTTCGTTTTTTTTTTTTTTTTTTGTTGCCGTGCGCGTACGGTAAGCTTACCGTACGCGCACTCCGCGATTTTTTTTAAAAATTATTAAATGTATTTTTCGTACTTTTTGGTCCTTCGTGGACCCCCTGACAAACGCTAGGGGGTCTGCAACTCTCTTCGTTGCCCCCTTTTCACGTTATCCACCTTTGTTTTTCAGTGCGAGAGACAGAAAATGGCGGCCGACACTTTCTGATTTTGACCGATTCGAATGTTTACAGTCATGTAACCACCAATCAGAATTGAGCTCGCGCACGGCACCGTAAGCTTACCGTAAGCGCACGGAGCGCGCTTACAGATATATATATTGATTTAAATGCTATTTTCTCAGGACCTACTGAACAGATTTACACCAGACCTGCAAAAGGCACATCTCTGACCTGAGGACTACCTCTCTGTCAAATGTCAAGTAATTCTGTTCAGCCGTTCGGGCTGTAGCTCGGACTAAAGGTCCTATGGGAAAATGCATGGGGAAAACGTGTTTTGGGACCCCCCTTTTTTCTCAGCCCCCGCTTGACAAATCCCCCCGAGACTTTCAGGGTAGGAGCGGAGCGGAGCGCCCCACCTATTTTGAAAATTTCGCGAGGATTCGTCAACAGGCGCCAAAGTTATTCCAAATAGAATGTTGCGGATTTCCTATGGAAACGCGGTCCTAACTATAACTATCTACTGGCGACTGCCAGTAGATAATGTATATATATATGTATATATATATATTATATGTATATATATGTATTCTTTTATCAAAGTATTGCACCTCAGCACTCTAATAGTTCAAATATACAGTTTCTAAAATTGTCTGCATAAATATGGTTACATAAAAAAACACAATTCTTCATATATTTGTGTATATATTCTCACAGGAAAAATACGTCAGTTATGCATAAGTCATATGTAAATCTATATTTTTAATTCAAAATCATCATAACAATAAATTGGTAAGTGACTAAAAAAGCATAGAGATATTATATGCCCGAGTGTTTGCAGACATTGACCAAACAATACTAAAGACAATTAAATGCACCACCCACTGGAGGGTTTGAAGAGCTACTGTTTAATGAACTACATGTACCAGCATGCCGCGAAATAATAACACTGTCCACCAGAGGGCCAAAAATTATAAAGGAAGGCAATCGCTGTGGGGACATTAACAGTACAAAAGGGTGCGTGGCTTACCTTTGAGAAAGGTCACCTTGGACCGAAACGCGTCAGGACTGCCACTACCAGCGTCAAATGAATAAAAAGTATCTGTCTGCGAACCCTGTGAGTGCGACTCCGTTTCTCTACTTGTTGAAAAGTTTGGTGTGATGTTAAGCGGAGTAGTTCAGCCGCAGGAGTCACGCACAACCAGCAAGTGCGCCATACTTTCCCATTTAGAACCAAAGGGTGTGTTTGTGAAGGCGGAAAGGGAAAGCGGCTGCCACCGAAGACTGTCTCCGGTATGGTTTCTGAGCTGCTATGAAAATGGGCTGATTCGGAGCACGAGTGTTTGCAGACATTGACCAAACAATACTAAAGAAAATTAAATGCACCACCCACTAGAGGGTTTGAAGAGCTATTGTTTAATGAACTACAAGTACCAGCATGCCGCGAAATAATAACACTGTCCACCAGAGGGCCAAAAATGATAAAGGTAGGCAATCGCTGTGGGGACATTAACAGTACAAAAGGGTGCGTGGCTTACCTTTGAGAAAGGTCACCTTGGACCAAAACGCGTCAGGACTGCCACTACCAGCGTCAAATGAATAAAAAGTATCTGTCTGCGAACCCTGTGAGTGTGACTTCGTTTCTCTTCTTGTTGGGGAGTTTGGTGTGATATATATATATATATATATATATTACCAACTGGCGGTCGCCAGTAAGTAGGTATAGTTAGGACCTTGTTTCTAATCAAAAAGCATTTTTTCTTTTGCCAATATCTTTGGCGAATCATAGCAACATTTTCAAAACTAATGGCACGCTCCGGTCAGCTCCTATCTTGAAAGTTTCGGGGTGATTCGTCAAACGGGGGCTGAGAAAAAAGGGGGGTCCCTAAACGCGTTGCAATGTATTGCAAATAATATGCACCTCTGCCTTTAAGTTTGGCTCTGACAATTAATTGGAGCAGCCAGGGTTTGCATGGGTTTATCTACCCAGCACAGACCGGGAAACAACTTTCAATATGCACTAAGGTACTTTAACATCCTTTTCGTTTAACAAAAAGCAAACATAAAGGCAGAGGTGCCATCTTTCGTGAATGGCAGGACATTTGTTTACCAGGCACCATATGAAATTTACTTCTTTGAGGCAATAGAAGTAAGTGATTGACCGGCACAATCACAATGCATTATGGACAATGTAGTCTGTGATTGTTATTTACTTATGTGAAGTGACATTGAAAAATGTGAGAATATCTCTGAACTTTTGTAAAATGAAAACTACATGCTTGAAATACTGCAGACTGCATTTACTTCTGAAATAAGGAATTTAAAACCATGGCTGGTATTAATTGGAACTTGCTTGAAAGGAAGTCTTTCCTCCATATCAGTTTATCATGTGCCTTAAAAGAAGAATGACCAACTACCTTGCATTTGCAAATGTCTAAGACCAAGGAGGGTTGAAACGCATTATGCAGCATTGTGCCTTGATTAAAATTAATGGAATTTTAGCTTACATACCGGCTGTTGGGCTTGTTATGGTTCCTGATGGAGGAGTGTTGTTAATTTGCAATATATATGTATGGTATGCATGTGTGAACAAGGCAGGTGTGCGGAAGCGGGTCAGAGCGAAGTCTAATAAACCAAAATACTGAATGGCAAAGCAACTCCAGTGTCGGTGTCTGATTTTGATAAGAAAGTCGAAAGTGGTTGGTATATATATATATATATATATATATATATATATATATATATATATATATATATATATATATATAAAAATAATCACTGAAAAAGCTAAAGGTTACAGGGATGTTAGAGTTAGGTTCAGATTTCACTTGCATAAAACCATAGAAATTCAGCAGTGATAGCTACCTGAGCTGACTATAACTTACGCCCCTCAATGCACTGTTTATGACCTCACACATTACATCACTCATGACATGGTCAGTGACATCACTGATGACATTTCAAATGACATCACTGATCATCCAGTGTGTGTATGTTTTTTGTAAGAGTTTATGATTGTTTAACATATATACTAAGTTACTACAAAACTTAAATTAGTATACTAGGTATACTACTAATTCATGATTCTACTACTCACATAATTTATGTGAGTGGCTGTGTGACTGTGTGTATCTATGTGTGAGTGGGTGTGTGAGTGGTTGTATGGGTATGTGCGTGGCTGTGTGAGTATCTGTTTGGGTGTTTGAGTGGCTGTGTGAGTGGCTGTATTGGTCAGTGAGTGGGTAGGCCAGTGGCTATATGGGTGAGTGAGTGGCTATATGGGTGGATGAGTGATTGTATGGGTAAATGAGTAGGTGTCTGAATGGATGTATGAGTGAGTGACTGGATGTGCAAGTGGCTGTATGAATGAGTGGGTGTTTGTTTAAGTAAGTTGGTATGTGAGTGGCTGTATTGGAGGTTGAGTGTTTGAATGGCTGTGCAGGTCAGTGAGCTGTTGTGTGAGAACATGTATGGATGTGGGAATGGATATGGTAGTGGGGTGGATATTGGAGTGAGTGCGTGAGTGAGTGCTTGTACGAGTGAGTGAGTGGATGTGTTGGGAGACTGTATGGTTGAGTGAGTAGGTACGTGAGTGGCTGTATAGATAAAGAAGTACGTGAGTGAGAGATGTATGGGTTAGAGTGTGGATGTGCAAGTAGCTATATGGGTGTGTGACTGGTTGTATCAGTACTGTATGGGTGAGTGAACTGTTTTGTGAGTGGCTGTTTGAGTGAATCAGTGGGTTTGTGAGTGGCTCTATAGATTAGTTAGTGGTTGTGTGAGTAATTCTATGGGTCTGGGAATGGGTATGTGATAGGTTGTAGTGTGTAAGTGGGTATATGAGAGATTGTATATAGGTGTGACAGTGTGTGTGAGTGATTTTGTAGATGAAGTCATCAGTGATGTATTCAGTGATGTCATTTGAGATGTCATGAGTGATGTCATCGGTGGTGTCACTAGCCATGTATGGAGTGATGTAATATGTGAGGTCATAAGCAGTGCATTGCAGGGGGCATACGTCACAGGTAGCCCAGGTAACTATAACTGCTGAATTTCTAGGGTTGTCTTTTTCAGTGAATTTCAAAGGTTTTTAATTTTATTTCCTAACTATAACATCCATTGAACCTTTGCTCTTGTCAGTGAATATCTATGTTTTTTTAATTGTATTTCCTAACTATAACGTCCCTGTAAGTTTTGTTATTTTCATTGAACTTCTAAGGTTTTTCTAAATTTTATTTCCTAAATGTAACCTGCAAACTTTGAGAGAGGTATATGAGGAGCTGTATAGGTCTGTGAGTGAGTGTGTGAGTGGTTTTATGGGTCTGTGAGTGAGTGTGTGAGTGGTTTTATGGGTCTGTGAGTGGCTATATGGGTCTATGATTAGGTGTATGAGTGGCTGTATGGGTCAGTGAGTAGATGTGTGAGTAAATGTATGGGTCTGTGAGTAGGTGAATGAGTGCCTGTTTGGGACTGTGAGTGGGTGTGTGAGTCTACAACTGGGGGTGTGAGTGGCTGTATGGGTCTGTGACTGGGTGTGTGAGTGGTTATGTGAGTCTCTGGGTTTGCGAGTGGCTGTATGGGTCTCTGAGTGGGTGTGTGAGTAGGTGTGTGGGTGTGCAAGTGGGTTTGTGAGTTGGTTTATGTGTCTGTGAGTGGATGTGTGAGTGGTTGTATGGGTCTGTATAGTGGGTAAATAAAGGGGGCAGGGCCTCCAATGAGCTCTCAGCAATCCCACTGTGTGGGACTTACTGGTGGTAACAGGAGGGGTTCTTGGCCCCAGTGATCCTCAGTATCCAAGGCGACTCAGTCCCCAACTAGTAGTGCACCAGGAGGTGTGTTTGCAGAATGTTGGACAAAGGGGGTTGAGCCTCTGATGACCTCTCAGCATTCCCGCTGTATGTGACCTACTGGTGTTAACAGGAGGGGTTCTTGGCCCCCAAGGACCCTCGGCATCCCAGGGAACGTCATCCCCCAACAAGTAGTGTGCCAGGAGGTGTGTTTGTAGAATGGTGGAGAATAGGGGCAGGCCTCTGGTCAGCTCTCATCAATCCCACTGTGTGGTACTTACTGGTGGTAACAGTAGGAATTCTTGACCCTCAACGATCTTCAGTATGCAAGTGGACTTCATCCCCCAATCACTAGTGCACCAGGAGGCATGTTTGCAAAGTTCTGGACAAAGGAGGCAAGGCCTCCTACAAAACCCCAGCAATCACACTGTGTGGGACGGACTGGTGGTAACAGGAGGGGTTCTTAGCCCCCGAGGACCCTCAACATCTAAGGGCACTTTATCCCCCAACCAGTAGTGCACCAGAAGGTGCATTCTCAGAGTGGTGGAGAAAGGGGGTGGGGTCTCCAATGAGCTCTCAGCAATCCCACTGTGTGGGAGTTACTGTAGGTATCATGAGGAGTTCTTGGCCACCCAGGACCCTCAGCAATCAAGGGGACTTCATCTCCCAACCAGTAGTGCACCAGGAGGTGTGTTTGCAGAGTGGTGGAGAAAGGGTGAAGGGCTTCTGACGAGCTCTCAGCAATCCCAAGGTGTGGGACTTACTGGAGGCAACAGGAAGGGTGCTTGGCCCCAAAGGACCCTCAGCCTCCAAGGCAACTTCATCCCCCAACCAGTAGTGGACCAGGTGGTGTTTTTGCAGAGAGCTGTACAAAGGAGGTGGGGCCTCTGACGACCTCTCAACAATCCCGCTGTGTGAGACTTACTGGTGGTAAAAGGCGGGCCCCCATCTCACATGTTTTTTATTAGCTGGCTCTGGGGAGGTGATGAGCCCCTGGGTGCTGAAGTCAAGTCCCACTTCAACCACTTCCTGGTTGAAGTCCTGGCAGCCAATCAGATTTCTGCACAAGATAAGATGGGTTCGGCAATCCTTCAAGTCGCTATATATACAAATATGTTTTTCTTTAATATCTCCCACACTACAGAACAGATTTACACCAATTTATAAAAAGGTAGCATTCTGGACCAGCAGCTACCATTCTGCCAAATTTGTTGTAAATCCTTTCAGCGGTTAGGGCTGCAGCTGTGTCTAAAATCACTATGGGAAATTGCATGGGGCAAATGTGTTTTAGAACTCCCCTGTTTTCTCGGCCCCTGCTTGATGGATCACCTCAAAACTTTCAAGACAGCAGCTAAAGTGAGTGGCAAATTAGTTTTGATAAGTTTGCAAAGATTTATCGAACGGCACCAAAGCTATGGAAATTAGGTCCTAACCATAACTACCTACTGGAGACTGTCAGTCGGCTATATTTGTGTGTGTGTATTTATATATATATTCACTAAAAAAACCATAGGTTTCACACATGTTATAGTTAGCTGGACATTTCCCTCGTAAAAAACCATTGAAATTCCCCCATTATAGTTAGCGCAGGCAACTATAACTCACGCGACCGCAATCCTCTGCTGATGACGTCAGATATTACATCACTGTATTTAGACACCTATTTACCCATGTCTTCTTCCATTAATCTTTAGCTATACATATATTACAAATATTTATTTTTCAGAAAGACACATATGTAATCAGTGATGTAATATCTGACGTCATCAGCAGAGGATTGCGGTCGCGTGAGTTATAGTTGCCTGCGCTAACTATAACGGGGGAATTTCAATGTTTTTTTACGAGGGAAATGTCCAGCTAACTATAACATGTGTGAAACCTATGGTTTTTTAAGTGAATTTGCAAGGTTTTTTAAATGCTAATTCCTAACTATAACGTGTGTGAAACCTATGGTTTTTTAAGTGAATTAGTACGGTTTTTTAAATGCTAAGTTATGTATTTATTAATATATTTTTTTTAAGGTTTTTCAACGTGCGCGCACACGGTGCGTTGTGCGTGCCATGCGTGTACGGTGCGCGCACTCCGCGAATTTTCAAAAAAAAAATATTGTTTTTTTTACCCTTGGGGTCCTTCAGTGACCCCCTGACAAAGGCTAGGGGGTCAGAAACTGTCCATCCTGCCCCCTTTTCACGTTTTCCACCTTTGTTTTTCACTGCCTCAGACTGCAAGAGATAAAATGGCGGCCGACACTTCCTGATTTTGACCGATTCAAATGTTTACTGACATCTAACAACCAATCAGAATTGCGCTCGCGCACGGCAGCGTGTGCGTACGGTATGCTTACCGTACGCGCACGGTGCGGGCTTAATTATAGATATATATGTACTTTTAACTGCAATTTTCTCAGGAACTACTGAACAGATTGACTTCAGATATCCAAAAGGCACATCCCTGACCTGAGGACTACCTCTCTGCCAAATTTCAAGTAATTCTGTTCAGCCGTTTGGGCTGTACCTTGGACTAAAGGTCCCTATTGAAAATTGCATGGGAAAAACGCGTTTTGGGACCCCCCTTTTTTCTCACCCCCGTTTGACGAATCCCCCCGAGACTTTCAGGATAGGAGCAGAGCGGAGCGCCCCACCTATTTTGAAAAATTCACGAGGATTCGTCAATCGGCGCCAAAGTTATTCCAAATAGAATGTTGCAGATTTCCTATGGAAACACGGTCCTAACTATAACTATCTACTGGCGACCGCCAGTAGATAATATATATATATATATATATATATATATATATATATATATATATATATATATATATATATCACTGAAAAAAACATAGGTTTCACACACGTTATAGTTAGGAATTAGCATTTAAAAAACCTTGCAAATTCACTGAAAAAACCATAGGTTTCACACATGTTATAGTTAGCTGGACATTTCACTCGTACAAAACCATTGAAATTCCCCCATTATAGTCAGTTCAGCTAACTATAACTCGCGCGACCGCAATCCACTGCTGATGACGTCACATATTACATCACTCATGACATGGTCAGTGACATCACTCATGACATCACTGATGACATCTCAAATGACATCACTGATGACATCACTGATGACATCATCCTTGTGTAAGAGTGGCAGACCTCTTCTTATCCTAATATAAACTTTGATACACACATTGAAAAATACAAACTAAAGTTTTGAAAACTATAGAGATACCAATACCAGTTAGAACAACCTATTCAGTAATTCCAAAATCTACATACGCATCCACTCATTCATCAACACTTCTATATAGTCACTCATACATGTACTCAGTCATCATATGTACTCATACACCTATACATCCTGTTACACACCTACACTCATACATAGAGTTACTCACACACATACTCACACATGCAAATAAACATCCATTTACTTGCATATACCGCTATACACACACCACTACACTTACTTCTACAGAAACGTACACATACTTACTCTCTTAAACAATCACTTATAGAAACACATACTTATTTATACAGGAACTCTTCCAATCTCTCACTCTCATATATCCTCACTTATATACATCAATACTCACATATACTATTTTAAAACATATGGGCTTACTCATAAAGACACTATTGAGACAGTCATTCACTCTCTTACTCACCCATACACACACTCATCCACCCATACTGTCCTGCTCACATACTGTCTTCAAAACACATACAAACAGTGAGTCACTCATTCATGCATCTATACGCTAAGTAACATCCCCCACTGAACCATACAGACACTCATACTGATACTCTAAAAACGAACTAATAACCCATATACACACTCATGTAGCTACTCACCAACCCATGCAGCCACTTATACACAAAGTGAGACACTGATACAGATATTTAAATATTTAAACATTACTCACTAATACTTGTATTCACTAAGATACTGTTAATAAGTCAGTTATATAATTAATTTTACCAAAAACGCATCCATTTAGACACTTATTTACCCATTTATTCTTCCATTAACCTTTAGATATACATATAAAAAATATTTATTTTTCAGAAAGACACATATTCACTGGATGATGTCATCAAAGATGTCATGAGTGATGTCATGAGTGATGTCACTGACCATGTCATGAGTGATGTAATATGTGACGTCATCAGCAGTGGATTGCGGTCGCGCGAGTTATAGTTAGCTGAACTAACTATAACGGGGGAATTTCAATGGTTTTGTACGAGTGAAATGTCCAGCTAACTATAACATGTGTGAAACCTATGGTTTTTTCAGTGAATTTGCAAGGTTTTTTAAATGCTAATTCCTAACTACAACATGTGTGAAACCTATGGTTTTTTCAGTGAATTTGCAAGGTTTTTTAAATGTTAATTCCTAACTATAACGTGTGTGAAACCTATGGTTTTTACAGTGAACTTGCAAGGTTTTTTAAATGCTAATTCCTAACTATAACGTGTGTGAAACCTATGGTGTTTTAAGTGAATTTGCAAGGTTTTTTAAATGCTAATTTCTAACTATAACGTGTGTGAAACCTATGTTTTTTTTATTGAATTTGTAAGGTTTTTTAAATGCTAATTTATGTATGTATTATTATATTTTTTATATATTTATTTTACAATAAACTACCTATGTATATAGTTATAGATTGACTGTATCCTGTAATATGGAATGGCTCAGTTCTTTTTTTTTTTAATTTGGATAAAGTTGAACAGCATAGTTAATATCTTCTATAAACTTATAAACAGTTTAAAATGTTGTTTTTTTTTAACGGTTTTTCACGGTGCGCGCACCGTTAATTTATTTTTATTAAACAAAATGTTTTTTTTTTAATTTACGAGGTCCTTTAGGGACCCCCTGAGAAGGTCTAGGGGGTCAGGGAGTGTCTTCCCTGCCTCCTTTTCATGTTTTAGAAATCGGGTTAAAAGTAATTCATTTCTGATGCGTGCATGCACCGTGCGCGCATACGTGCGAGCACCGTGCGCGCATGGCAAGTCATGTGATTACGAAACAACACTTTTCATTGGTTTATAGTAGTTTCTGCTCCAGAATCTTCAAACACCACACCCACTCCCCTCACTATTTCTTCTTATTTCCTGGGACAAGGAGCTGAACAGCTTTTCTAGTACAATTTTACTTGAAAATGGCAGAACAGCAGTCTACTTCAGGGAGTGAGGAGGAGACCTTTGTGGTACCACCAAGGCAGACCAAACAAAAAGACTCTTTTATCTGGAAATTCTTCACCTTTCCAGAGGGCCAAAAGAAGGTCAATGCCCCGAAGGTGACATGCACTATTTGTGGAAGTGTGTTATCCAGAGGAGATCCCACCAAGAAATACTTGTTTAGTATTTATTCAGTGCTGAGACACTTCAAGACAGTGCATCCTGTACCTTATGCTCGAGAGTCAACTAGAGCCCTAAGAGACAACCCTCCACCTGCTCAGCCGAGCACATCATCTGCGGCTGCAGATTCTCCGTGTACCAGGTCACAGGGCATCCGCCCACTTTTCCAGAAGGTGCACATACATTGTAATGTGTGCAATGCTGTTCTTTGCTACGCTGAGAGCAGTATTAACTTGATCGAAAATAAAATACAGCAGCACACATGCTCCAGCCCATAATTTTTTTCATTTATTATTTTTGTTCCTGTTGAACGGTTTTTCATTACCAGTTATTTTTGGTGCTCTAAAAAACTAAAAAAACACAAAATTGTTAAAAAACTAAAAAAACATACAAAACAAAAAAGACAAAAAAAACAGTTCTTTTCAGAACTCACTTCACTTCTCCAAGAAGAGCTATATTCCTAATATACTGTGTTGTAATTTTATTGAATGAATGTGTAGTGTATACATGAATGATTGAAATGATTGAAATGACTGAGTGAAGAGGAGGAAAGGACAGACAGCATGAGTGAGAAAAGGAAAGTATGATCAGTCATGAAAGGGAAGTGAAAGACTGACTGCAACAAAAGGACTAAGGGTAGAGGATACAGGTAAGAAGAGTGAATGAGTAAGGGAATGACAGTGAGTAATGGAGAGTGATGGAGGGGGAGTGAGAAAAGGGGAGTAAGGGACGGAGATAGGAAAAGGGAGTAACAGATGAAGCGGATGAAGTACAGCAGGGTAAAGGGATTGAAAGTAAGAGAAGTAGAGTGATGGTGAGATAAGGGGTATGAGGATTAGAAAAGGGGGTAAGGGAAAGTGAAAGATGGGGAGTGAGGGGATGGAGGGATTTAGAAAACTGGAGTGAGAGAAAGGGAGTCAGGATTTCAATGAGCAAAGGAGAGTGAGGGAGAGTGATGGAAAGAATGCGAAAAGGTGAAGGGGTGTGAGATACAGACAGGAGGAAGTGAAGTAGGAGAATAGGAGTGACTATGAGTAAAGGATAGTGACAGTTAGGGAAGGTGAGGGAAGGAGAATGACGGAGAAGGTTAAAAAATTAACATAGATGGAAAATGAGTGATGGAGTGAGGAGGAGTGGTAGAAACAGAGATGTTAAGGAAATTAAGGGTAAGACAGACAAAGGGAGAGAGACAGAAACAGAGACAGAGAGCAAGGAACTGAGAAGGAGTAAGGCAGTTAGAATGACTGAGACATATGGAGACAGGGAGAGAAACATGGTTGAAAAAATAGTGATGGAGGCAGTAAACCTAGGGGAGTAGTTGAGAAGGAGTGAGGGAGTTACGAAAGAGCAGTAAAGGAAGAAGAGAGAGGGAAGGGGAATGAGAAAAGCAGAGTGAGGAGAAGTGAAGAAAAGGGAGCATGAAAGTGAAGGGGTGAGAAATACAGGTATTTTAAACTTACCTGACCAACAAAATAACTTAGTTAGAAATTAATGTTTTTTTTTAATTACAAGAAAAATGGTTTCAATTTCCTAAATTTTCTTTCTAGATCTGAAAAAAAAGTAGTAATATTTAACAATACATTTTAGAATACAGTACACATATTTTCATATTTAACAAAGTAATTTTTTGCCCTTTTTTTGCTGTTTTCAGAATTTTCACTGAAAATAGTGATATCAATTGTATTCATCACTTAACAGCGGGCAAAAAAATAAACAATCTGAAAGATTGTTTAAAAAAGCCCTGAATCTATCCTCAGTAAAACATACCTTGAAAGAAATGTAACATATATATTAATAATATCTTCTAAGAACAATAACTATTTGCAATAAATAACGTCTGTAAATCTTGTTGCTTAAGCACATACACCAAAATATTATCTGTCAAAGAAGTCCACAATAGAAACATTTACCTTTCCATGAGGCCAAATGGTAATTTTTAAATCCTTTTTAGGCGAAATATCCAATGGTAATCCTATAAAATCGAAATAATGGTTTCTTCAGATGCTGCAATTTGTATCTAAAATTTTGGTTTTAGAAAAATTAAGTAGGAATTTGGTAATTCTGCATGCAAACGTTGCTTGAAAATCAATTGAGAATCATTACACAGTGTCCAGCCTTTTTCACATTTTAGATAAACTGTGTAATGACCAGAAGTTATAGAAGGTCCATCATGGAAAATGATTGCAACTACAACAAAAGTCTTTCCTGATATTGCTAATTGATTTCCTACAAACTTCTTTATTAAAGTGTCCAATTTTGTTCCATCAGCTCTACAATGTTGCATCATTAAAATTATATACTGTCCATATTTCTTTAAAAATAACTTTGATAACATTTCTGATTTACATTGAGAACATTCCATGTTGTGATTTGCATCTTTAACTAATTTACTAAAAGTCACTGATTTACTCTCTGGTAATGTTAAATGTATGAACCTTTCAGAATCAACATTAGTGCTGCATGTGTTCATACAGTTTTCACAACAATGTTCCCATTTATAAGAGAGACCAAACATATTTTCTATTTCTACCCCTTCATCTTCCAGTACCATAAGCATATACATTAAGAATTCCTGTGCATCTTGCTGGACATTTTGTGTAAACTGTGTACATCCAGAACATACATCTAAAAGATTTCTAACATCAGAAGCACTTTCTATTTTAGTTTTATCATTACTCAACTTCTCATAAAGGAAACTCAGCAGAGAACAAAATCTTTTTTCATGATTTAGTATTATCTGCTCTTGCAAACTTTCAAGATAAAATACAACATTCAGCACTACATTAGCGTAGCAGTTGACACCAGAGCTATTTTCAAAATGACAACCAACAACCTCTTCAACATTGTCCTTTTTCTTTTTGCTTGCAATCACATCACTCTCTTTTTGTTTTCTCTTCTGTACATCCTCATTACAGATTTTCTCAATTCTCCTTTTCCGACAAACAACACGTTTTTCAAACACAGGATACTGACCTAAATGAGGAGCATAGCTTCTTCTTAATCTATTATACTCCTTTACACAATTTGCATCAGCACTAACTTTTGAGTCATCAAAGTCTATCATGAATAAACCAGATAATTTTTTCACTCGTGACAAAGCAACATATGCCATACCTTCTTTAAACACACTAGATCCAATGTTTACAAAAGCACTATCTACAGTTAATCCTTGAAATTTGTGAATAGTTACAGCATATGCTAGAGAAAACGGAAACTGCTTCCTACGTACATATAAGTCTTTCACAAGCAAAAAACAAACTGAACAACGACTAATATCTTTAACCTCTTCAATCTGATCAAATTTTATTTTTAAAAATTCAATTCCATCTTTTTTCTGGTAATTAACAAAACCCACAACTTTACCCATAGCTCCATTCACTAAACCTTTTTCTACATTCAAATTACGTCTTAAAATTACTTGACAGTTCATACATACATAAAGATTCTTTTCTAAACCAGCTGTTTTCGATATGTTTTTCTCTAGAGAATCCAATTTAGATTTCAATTTGCCTGTCAATATAATAGTTATTCCTTAATGCTGTATTTTATCCATGGCTTCCATTTTCATAATCTCTTCATTTTCCAATTTCAAAAGTTCTTCATTGAATATAGAGCATTCATGTAGTGTTGGCATTAAGCAGATTACAGTATTTTTTTCTGCAATTTTCTTGTATATTTTCTCTGGAACTATTTGTTCTGTTGGAAACAAATTACATAGCAATCGACTCTGTAAAGCTTTTCTGCCATGTTCTGTGAGTAGTCCAATTCTGATATCTTTGAGAATACTTGCATAATCATCATCATTTGCTTGTCGCATATTGGTAATGAGTTCTTTGTACTCAAAGTATGACCAAATATTCACATTACCTATACTTCCTAATGACTTTTTCGTGTCTTCATGTGCAAGAGTATTAAATACTGGTTGTCCTTTAACTGGAGTGAGCTGCAGTAGATCCCCAAAAACTATAACATGTTTTCCTCCAAATAACACGTCATAGTCTGTCTTTAGAATTTGCTGCATTCTTAAATGCACAAAGGCAAGCATTAAGTTTGATACCATGCTTACATCATCAATAATGAGAACTTTCATTTTCTTCAACACTCTTGAAACTTCAAAACATGCTTCTCCTGTTAGCTTATTGTATTCTATTTTGTTCTCATGCTCTACTGGTAACATTAGCAAACGATGTAAGGTAATTCCTTTTATGTTATATGCTGCTAACCAGTTGGAGCAGTAACAACACAAGACAAAGTTGAATCAGTTTTCTTCTGTAGGTAGCTTCTAATTGCTTTAATTAAGAAACTTTTTCCAGTTCCAGCTTGTCCACTCACATACATTCTGATTGGTTCAAATGATGTGCATGAGCACTCTTTATTTTCATGTAGTAATCCATGATCAATTTGTTTTGTGACTTCTTCATAAATTTGTTGTTGTTCATCATTCAGTTGTTGTTCCAAATTTGGTAAGTCTATTAAATCTTCCTGAGCTTGATTCATAGCTGTTTCCACTTCAGTCATGGCTACTGCAGCTTCATTTTCTACGATTGGTTGTCCTAGGGGATCTTGACTGAGCGTACCAGAACTTTGACTGTCTTGAGAACTGTCTCTAGCTACTTCAGCTGCAATTGTAGCTTCTTGTTCAATTTCTTCATTTAACATTTGTACATAATTTGTGAAAGTACTGCATTCTATGCTATCTTTACATGCATTAAAGGAATCTTCATAGCTCTGAAAATCTCCAAGTAATTCATCCTCTGAACGCCATGGTTTAAACAGCTGTAAAAGTGCTAAGTAGTAAAATTCCTTTTTGTCAGTAGTGTCGCAACTCAGCTTCCTGTGATTAATCAAACTTCCTTTTGTTTGTTTCACCAAACATCCTTCCTCACCAATGACTTTATATTTTCCATTGTTGATGTCTTCTGTGGCATTCCGTGTAAAAATGTAGTTCTGCAGCACTTCATAGAGACACATGTTCTCAAGATGATGACTTCTGTTTGGGTAATATGTGTCCAACATATTTGTTTTCAAAATGTCTGTACTTTCTGGTTCGTTCTCTGCTAAATATTCAATTTCTCGGATAGATTTCAGTACCCGATTTCGCATTCCTGCAAGGCCTAAACTTACCCAAATTATTCTTCTGGATTTGGAGTACAGACTTGCAGATGATAACCTATCTCACCATTCGTATGACCCAATTTCTCGATGCGATAACATCTTTAAACTGAAACTGTATAGCTTTTTACTGACAGTCTTCTCGTGAGAAATCTCTTCCCACATTTCTTTCAATTCCGTTTTCTCAGATTTAGTGATGTAAGATGTGACATACCGAGCAACAGCAATAGAATTGTCAGCTACATACTGAATGTCCATGTTAGCATTCCACATGGATAAAAGGACTGGGTTGTAGTCATTTATATATTTTGACTCTTCTTTTCTTCTTAGGTTGTAGGTATTTTTCGGAGATTTTCTTGTAATGGTATGTCGCACAGCTGACATAAAACTGTTTACTCTTCCTTTTGAAAGAACAGGTCCTGGAAATCCAAATCGACATTTTGTGTAGAATTTATCTTTACTCTTGTACTTTCGTCAACAGTATTTTCCACACCGATGACTTTGGAAACGTAAAACTTGCTCCTTTAAGTTTTTTTCTTCTGTGATTTTAGGTATAGCACATGTTGCATATTCTTCAATGAAAGATAAAACTGCATCATCAGAATCTGTTCCAAATTTTGGGGCATCCTTGATCCACAACAGCATATGAATATGAGGAGCACCTCTTGCTTGGTACTCTTTTCTCCAAAAGAAATCAACAACTTCTCCAAGAGGTGGATTTTTTTTATTGCAGATGAAGGACATCATAGCCTCAAATCTATGATTGAAATATCTGCAAACATTAACCGGATCCAATGAGCACAATTCTCCTCCTGTCTTGTATTGGATGTTTTCAATATTTGAATTTGCCTCTCGAAGAAAATCCAGTAAATCATCCCAAGCGTACTTAGCACAGCTTAGGGTAAGGAACCATGTAGGAGTTCCTAAATTCCGTAACATACATTTCAATTCTCCATGGAGTCGGTACCAATATTCATTAGTTCCACGCTGACAAGCCAACAGATTAATCAATTGAGATTCCAAATGATCATCTCGCTGTTGCACTTTGTTCATAAAATCCTTTGCAGACACATTATGTAGATGTACTCCAGTTTTTAAAATGTGATTTACTGCATAAGATAGTGCAGACAAGTCACTTTCAAATAAAAGATGGAACAAATAAGGAATACTTTGACGAAATCTTGGATCTTCTTCATATAATCTTGTAGTCTGATACTCAGAAGCAGGAATCTGTACTGGACGTTCATCATATCGTCCACCTTTTCCTGTAGGAAACAGCTGGGGAAAACAACGAGCTTCCAAGCTCTCCTCCCATACACTCACGGGAGTTCCTTTTGCTTTTTTCATCTGAAACAGATCAATAGTGTTTCCCATAACTTCTTTAGAATGAAGAGGATGTATGCTGAAATGTTCATACATTTCTTCTTCTTTTGATTTATCCACTTTTTCAATTTGCCCAGTTGGTATTCCTGTGTCTGCTAGTAAAACTTCTTTATCTTCATCCATATAAATTGATTCATATTACTTATTATTTCCTTTCAAATATAAATTTGCTCTTTGTACTTTTCGTACATCTACTAGCTCCTGCCAAATTTTCTTATTCTTTGTAGGTACACCATTAACCAGAATAACTAATGGTTCAGTTTCCAAACTATCTGCATCAATTGTTTCAATATTTTTTTTCAACTCTAATGGCAAATAGACAACTCTTCCTTTTAAACCTCTTTGTAAATCTGAAGGAGGTAATTTACCTGTTTTGGGCTCCATACGAACTATAGTCTGAAACGGATGGACACATTGAATGAGTATAGACTCATACGTATTTAAATCACTAAGTTCTGCAGGAATATCATCCAATTCTAAATTATTATGTACAGCTCTAGCTGGCATTTTATTTTCTTCTAACTTGTTATAACAGTATTTACAAATACGCTGATCTTCACCCAAATCAAAACAATTTTCCAGAAACAAATATGTAGCAAAATCCTTCCACTCATAATTGTCAGTCAAAAACAATGTTTATTTAGACCTTGGTCTTTAAACAATTATGAAACCAATTTAAAAAAAATAAAAATAAAACATCACAATATATACATTATCAATGTTAGGGAATTGATCAATTTTTCAATAAATAGTACATGAATCCAGTTTTCCTGCTCAGGGAGGCTCAACACATTTTAAAATATATGCAATATAAAAATATTCTTATAGAATACGATATTAGTATCATAATACAAAAGTTAAAATGGTTTAAAATCATTAAATCTTTTAACTAATTCATTGCTAGGAAATGTATTTATTTATTTTTAATTTCTTTCATATATTTCCCAATTGCAATCGCTATATCAAGATTTGGCATTTCAGTAAGTAGTTCTGCTGCCTTATTCCTTTGCCTTATTTCATATTTTAAAAATATTGGGCGGAGATAACATTTACGCTGTTCTAGTAGCGTTGTACAGTCCAACGGAATGTGCAATATATCGCCTTTAGTGCCCAAATTACACTTACAATGGCCATCAAAATATAACATTTTTCTTTTCAGTTCCTCATTTGCCAACCAGGGATTTATGCCTATTCTTATTCTTAAAATCTCCTGTCTATACCCCATGTTTGGTAAAATTTCCAGATAGGGGAACCAATTTTCTTTTCGCCATGAATCCCTCATTAATTGCACAGATTTTTTCTTCTCCAAGTAGACCATATCTCCTCTTCTTGAGGCTTCTTGTCCATATTTTATGAGCTCCTTCTTAGAGAACTCTACCTGCAACTGGCTCTGGGTGATTTTCACCTTTAGATTCTCACTGGCCTGTAATAATTTCTTTCTTGTATCTTTCGCCCATTTTAGGCTACTTGATATAATCTCTTTCCTACACCAATGTGATATCTTCTGGCCTGTCTCTAAATCCAGGTGTTTCCAAAATCTGACCAAAGCCATTTGAGCCTGAATACTCCAAGCAGTTGTACCTATCTCGGTTCTTATTGCTTGGATCATCGAAGAGCGTGGTAACGCCAACAATGATTTCAGGCACATACCTTCCTCTTGGTCCCAAACTTGCTTACCGCTTAGATAAAGGATCTCTACTCCATATAATACCTGTGGTGGGATCATAGAGCTAAAAGCCTTTAACAGCGGTCTATGTGACATATATCCATAGTCCCGATTAAATTTCTTCAATCCGCAGATTGATGAGACTGCCTTTGCTTTCTGAGCTTCTAAATGTGTATACCATTTTAACTTCCTATCAAACCATACGCCCAGATAGCGATATTCATTCACTATTTCCAGTTTAAAATCTCCTAACATCCATTTAAAACTCGTGTCTTTATTTCCGAAACATAACATTTTTGTTTTATCCATATTTACAATTAAACTTTTCCCTTCACAGTATTCTCTAAACATATGTAATTTTCTCTGGAGGCCTATTTCGGTCTGGTCCAAAATCACCAGGTCGTCAGCATATAGCAAGCATGAAATTTTCTTACCGTCCATTTTTGGGCTTGCACTTCTTTCAACCTCTAAGGTTGCTGGTAGGTCAGCCAAGAATATTGCAAAGAGCAGGGGGGCTAACACGCAGCCCTGTCTTAGGCCATTTTCAAATACTATTTTTGGTGTCAGTGACCCCTCTGTATCTCTTATTGCTTGGGCCCAATTGCCACAATGTAACTCTTTTATTATACTCAGCAACCCCACGGGGATGTTTTTGTTTACTAGAGTTTCCCAAAGGCAGTTCCGATCAACTGAATCGAACGCTGCTCGAAAGTCAACAAAGCAGCAGCACATCTTACCATTTTGTTCCAATGACTTGCGTGCCACTGCCCATAAAGCAAAGCAGTGGTCGATTGTGGAGTGTCCTTCTTTAAAGCCCCCCTGTTCAGTTGGTACAATTGAAAATTCCTCCACCCAGTTCTTTAATCTATTCAGAATTATTTTTGAGAAAACTTTTTCCCCAATATCTAACAGGTTAATTAACCTATAGTTTTGTGGTGCGCTCATATCACCTTTTTTATGGATTGGCCTTATTACGGCTCCCTTCCAATTCTTAGGTATTTTCCCTACCTCTAAAATTACCGAAAACATCTGAGAAAAAAAACTCGCCCACCACTGCATCTCTGACTTTATTATTATTGCTGGGAGGTTATCTGGCCCTGCAGCCCGTGTTAGTTTTAAATCAGCTATAACATTTTTTACATTTTGTTCTGAGAAGTCTGATTTTAATTCATCCGTTAGCCCTGGCCATTGCTCTGGGGCTGTTTCTTCTGGCTTTCTACGTACGCCGTACAATAACTTCAAATGCTTTTCCCATGCTGCCTCGTCTACCACACAATTCATGGCCCCGACAGGATGGTCTTCTGCTGCTTTCACTAGTTTTCCACTCATAATTATTTTCTTTTTCACTTTTTTTTATAGAGATCAACATTCCTTGTTTGAGTTTTATAATGGCTTCTCCGGCAACAAATACAAGTAATATTTGGTCTTTCATTAGAGATGATAGTAAATTTTGTCATTTGATCTTCAAAATTTTTACTAACAGTGGGTTCTACAATCTCTTCCACATTTTCTTCAATAACTGTGTCATTTCCTGCACTTTCTTGTTATGGACCAAAGTAACAAAACTGAATATCATCAGTAACCTTCTCTACATCTGATACAGATCCACGCAACAGAGCACTATTCAACTCATTTAACTTTAGTGCTGGACTTTTAGCAAAATACAATCTTCTCACAAACTTTCTCATTTCAGTATGATGTACTGCCAGCATCCTAAAATGGTGAAAAACACTTTGACAAACTTTCCTAGAAAGACAAGCCAGAGAATGTCCTTGCAAACCAGTATTCTTTCTCACTCTGCATGGATCTAGTCTTTGAAGCACCTTAATCTTCTGTTTAACACTTTTTTTACTATATTCTCTTAGAAAGTCACGTAATTTATCAATAGATTCTTGTCGTACAGTACAAATACTACTACAATTCCAAGTGTACACTGGGGCTTTAGGACGTTTCCCCATAACCTCATCAGCTAACACTTCTTCCTCATTTCTTGGAACCATTTTCACCTTTTCCAATACCCAACCATCTTTACCTTCATAAGTTCGACCACTGGTGTCAACTGCACGCAGCAAACTACTACTTTGAAGATAACTCTCTTCATTAAAAAATGGTTCAGTACTTGAACTATGCTTCCATTCTCCTAAGAACACATTACAAAAGTTATTTTTTTTCACTACTCTTTTCCTTTTGCTTTTTGACTTCATTACATTGACTATTTTATCTAATGTACGGCTCCTGTTCAAAATTAAAATGAATAGTTTTCTTTTTAATTCCAAAGCCTTTGCAACAATTGATTCAATATGTTTCTTTTTCTTATAAAATATTGCTTTCTTCCTATATATTTTCACATCCTTTAGCAAATTGAACACCACTCTTCTTTGAAACATTTTTTTACGAATGTTTTGAAATTCAGTTTTTCTTTTTAAGTCATTCTTTCTTGCTTCTGATTGTACATTAGCATTTAGTATTTTCTTTCTATTGTCTTGTTGTTTTCTTCTTGAAACACTATTTGCAGTGGATATACTTTGTAAATTTTTTCTATGTTTGAGGATATTTTTAAAAAAATCCTTAGTCTGCTTACCAGAAGACTTTTTCTTTTTTCCAACATGAGGTTCTTCAACTAATTTTTGTTGTCCAGTTGTCTTCAAATATAGATCTTTTTGCTGTTCTTTTCTCTTTCTTGATTTTATAGGCATGTTTAATTTATTTCAGTGTTGTTCAGCAATACCTAAAGGAAACTAAAAAACAAATACCTTTATGTAATTTAATTATATTACTATATTTTTTTTGAGCTTTTCAAATCCTATCATATGAGCTGCCCCTTTCCTATGAGTGCAAGTCTTACAGAACAAGAGCAACACAAATTAAATCTCTGACAACAATTCCTGTGTGCAGACAGACTCTAGGCAGAAAACGATATTTGATTGGCAATTTCAAAGCACATTTACTACTGTGGTAGAGCAAGTGATAATTACTGTAACAGCCTGACACATTTTCCTTATAGTTTAGAGAGGCAGAAAAGAGCACATGTCCTAACAGCTACTTGAGACCATGAGCATGTGGAACCTGGGTGAGTGATTAGACTAGAGCAAAGGAAATGAGCCTTGGTGATGTTGAATGTGTTAGCGTTACACACTGCTATCTGAAATACCACACAGTGCTGAATAGTAAGCATGGGAGTGCAGGAGAAGCAGATGCCTGTGTGCTAAGAGTGTGTTTCTGGAGACTGTGTATTGTCAGGTGCAAGAGAGATCTGCATGGACGCTTGCACAACTGCATGAAGACTGCAGAGATGTATGTAAGATCACCTGTGGTAAGGGTTAATTGGAGTTTTGAACATGTAGGAACTACCTCACCCATTGCAGGAGTGGAAGGAAAATCTACCCTGTTGTTTTCAAATGTGTTAGCATTTGCCTCTCATCTGTGAGATAGTGATTTGTGCTGAATGCTAACCATCACAATTCAAGAAAACAAGCTGCCCCTTTCCTACGAGTGCAAGTCTTACAGAACAAGAGCAACACTAATTAAATCTCTGACAACAATTCCTGTGTGCACACAGAGTCATGATGTGATTCTAGGCAGAAAACGATACTTGATTGGCAATTTCAAAGCACATTTACTACTGTGGTAGAGCAAGTGATAATTACTGTAACAGCCTGACACATTTTCCTTATAGTTTAGAGAGGCAGAAAAGAGCACATGTCCTAACAGCTACTTGAGACCATGAGCATGTGGAACCTGGGGGAGTGATTAGACTAGAGCAAAGGAAATGAGCCTTGGTGATGTTGAATGTGTTAGCGTTACACACTGCTATCTGAAATACCACACAATGCTGAATAGTAAGCATGGAAGTGCAGGAGAAGCAGCTGCCTGTGTGCTAAGAGTGTGTTTCTGGAGACTGTGTATTGTCAGGTGCAAGAGAGATCTGCATGGAAACTTGCACAACTGCATGAAGACTGCAGAGATGTATGTAAGATCACCTGTGGTAAGGGTTAATTGGAGTTTTGAACATGTAGGAACTACCTCACCCATTGCAGGAGTGGAAGGAAAATCTACCCTGTTGTTTTCAAATTTGTTAGCATTTGCCTCTCATCTGTGAGATAGTGATTTGTGCTGAATGCTAACCATCACAATTCAAGAAAACAAGCTGCCCCTTTCCTACGAGTGCAAGTCTTACAGAACAAGAGCAACACGAATTAAATCTCTGACAACAATTCCTGTGTGCACACAGACTCATGATGTGATTCTAGGCAGAAAACGATACTTGATTGGCAATTTCAAAGCACATTTACTACTGTGGTAGAGCAAGTGATAATTACTGTAACAGCCTGACACATTTTCCTTATAGTTTAGAGAGGCAGAAAAGAGCACATGTCCTAACAGCTACTTGAGACCATGAGCATGTGGGACCTGGGTGAGTGATTAGACTAGAGCAAAGGAAATGAGCCTTGGTGATGTTGAATGTGTTAGCGTTACACACTGCTATCTGAAATACCACACAGTGCTGAATAGTAAGCATGGAAGTGCAGGAGAAGCAGCTGCCTGTGTGCTAAGAGTGTGTTTCTGGAGACTGTGTATTGTCAGGTGCAAGAGAGATCTGCATGGACGCTTGCACAACTGCATGAAGACTGCAGAGATGTATGTAAGATCACCTGTGGTAAGGGTTAATTGGAGTTTTGAACATGTAGGAACTACCTCACCCATTGCAGAAGTGGAAGGAAAATCTACCTTGTTGTTTTCAAATGTGTTAGCATTTGCCTCTCATCTGTGAGATAGTGATTTCTGCTGAATGCTAACCATCACAGTTCAAGAAAACAAGTTGCCCCTTTCCTACGAGTGCAAGTTTTACAGAACAAGAGCAACACAAATTAAATCTCTGACAACAATTCCTGTGTGCACACAGACTCATGATGTGATTCTAGGCACAAAACAGTATTCCTGGGTGATACCAGTACACCTTAACTTATGGTGAAGACATACTCCATAATATCTTACAAGTTCAAGGCAGTTAAATATCTTCCAAAACATAAAATGTAAAACACAACTTTAATAGAAGAAACAAATTTCTATTATTTATATCAAAATACACCACATACATCCCCTCTCAAATTCATAACTCACCTTTAAAAGTAGTTAGTTGAGAAATAAATGTGCCACTCACACAGCAGATTATCAGAGCCAGAATCTCTGAGCTGTACCCCTCTCACCAGAACCACTAAATGGCAAAATTTCCCTCTCTTTTTTCACACATATACATGTTAACTTCAAATCACATTGCTTCCCACATTTTTTTAAATGGAAACACACATTTCTATTGGTTGCAAATTTCAACCCTTTCCAAATGATTCCTACCCCCAACATGACTTCTGCCTGCTACCATAGCAACAGATCATGGAACACTGGTGTGAGCAAAGAGGTCAGAAGTTCAGCACACAATGTTTCTAATCCAAAGAGCAAGAGTGCTTGACTTTTCAAACCTAACAACATATCCAAAGTAATCTTCTGTGGGGACACATTTTTCTGAACCAATACAAAACATGCTTTTAAAAATTTAAACATACAGCCTAGTTTTTAGTGTTGAATGGTCTGAAACAGCCAATGAGTTCTTTTTATTAAAAAAAAGTATGTAAGCCTCCATTTTACAACTATCTTTCTTTTCATATTGCCATTCTACTGAAAGACACCTTCTGAGTGCATCCAGATCTCCTTGAAAGATGTTCACAGTGTGGATTGTAGGTCATAGCTATGTCTACTGGAGTGAAAAGTATGCGGAAAAAAGAGGTATTGTGAAAGACCTTGCTTTGCCAAATGTAGACATTAAATGGATTGGTCAGAGAGGGTTAAAGTGGCACCAATTATTGCCTTTGGCGAAATCCTTTCTACATCTCCCACAGCCTGACCTTATAATTGTGCACTGTGGTGGAAATGACCTAGGCACTTTAACTGGGGTAGGTCTGGAAATGCTTGTTAAGGACACCTTTGTGCAATTGATGTCACTTTTTCCACAAACTACCTTTGTATATTCTAATATATGCCAAAGGCAAAAGTGGAACTGGTCCAACCAATATTGTCCGCAGATTGAGAAAGCAAAAAAGCATGTCAAAAAGTCTGTTTCTGCTTTCCTCAGAGACTATGGTATGGGTTCTATATACCACAACAACTTGCGTTACAACATGCAAGGCATTTATAGAGGAGACGGTGTACATTTCACAGATGAAGGGAACAGAGTCTTCCTCTTGAACTTTAGACTCTGCATCGGTACTTACTTGTAGGTACAAAAAACACTCAATGAACACAATGGCTCTTTTTAGAGCCAACCAACATCTAAACACTTAAACTTGATTTTTAATTCTATTTTTTAAATTAATTTTTTGCCGCTGTGCGCGCACCGTGCGCGCCCCGCGCAATATTTATAATTTTTTTTTTTTGGGACCTTAGGGGTCTTTCATGGTCCCCCTGAGAAGGCCTAGGGGGTCAGGGACTCTCTACCCTGCCCCCTTTTCACGTTCTCCATTTGTGTTTTTAGCTCTCTTCTGCCTCTAAAACTCAAAATGGCGGCTGGGGGGTGCGCGCACCGTGCGTGCACCCCGCCATTTTTTGAAAAAAAATAAAATGTTTTTTTCACCCTTCGGGGTCCTTCAGGGACCCCCTGACAAACGCTAGGGGGTCAGGAACTCTCTACCCTTCCCCCTTTTCACGTTCTCCACCTTTCTTTTTCACTGTCACACACAAAATGGCATCCGACACTTCCTGATTTCGACTGATTCGAATGTTGTCTGACATTTAACCACCAATCAGAAGTATGCTCGCGGACATTTGGTGCGCGCCCCGTGCGCGCACCGTGCGCGCATATAGATATTTATGTACTTTTAACTGCAATTTTCTCAGGAACTACTGAACAGATTGACACCATATATGCAAAAGGCACATGCCTGACCTGAGGACTACCTCTTTGCCACATTTCAAGTAATTCTGTTCAGCCGTTCGGGCTGTACCTTCGACTAAAGGTCCTATGGGAAATATATATATATATATATATATATATATATATATATATTCACTGAAAAAACCATAGGTTTCACACACGTTATAGTTAGGAATTATCATTTACAAAACCTTGCAAATTCACTTAAAAAACCATAGGTTTCACACATGTTATAGTTAGCTGTACATTTCACTCGTAAAAAACCAATGAAATTCCACGTTATAGTTAGATCAGGTAACTATAACTTGCGCGCCCACAATAAACTGCTGATGACGTCACATATTACATCACTCATGACATGGTCAGTGACATCACTCATGACATCAATGATGACATCTGAAATTACATATTGTGGATTGCGGTCGCGCAAGTTATAGTTACCTGATCTAACTATAACGTATAGATAATATTATCTACTGGCGGTCGCCAGTAGATAGTTATAGTTAGGACCGTGTTTCCATAGGAAATCTCAACATTCTATTTTGAATAACTTTTATGTAACCATATTTATGCAGACAATTTTAGAAACTGTATATTTGAACTATTAGAGTGCTGAGGTGCAATACTTTGATAAAAGAATACATATATATACATATAATATATATAAATACATATATATATATATATACATTATCTACTGGCGGTCGCCAGTAGATAGTTATAGTTAGGACCGTGTTTCCATAGGAAATCCGCAACATTCTATTTGGAATAACTTTGGCGCCGGTTGACGAATCCTCGCGAAATTTTCAAAACTAATGGGGCGCTCCGTTCAGCTCCTACCCTGAAAGTCTCGGGGTGATTCGTCAAGCGGGGGCCGAGAAAAAAGGGGGGTCCCAAAACGCGTTTTCCCCATGCATTTTTCCATAGGACCTTTAGACGCAGCTATAGCCCGAACGGCTGAACAGAATTACTTGAAATTTGGCAGAGAGGTAGCCATAAGGTCAAGGAAGTGCCTTTTGCATGTCTGGTGTAAATCTGTTCAGTATTTCCTGAGAAAATAGCATTTAAAAGCATATCAATATCTATACGCACGGAGGGTGCGCGCACCGTGCGAGCACCGTACGAGCACCCTAACATGCGCAAGCGTAATTCTGATTGGTGGTTACATGTTAGTCAACGTTCGAATCGGTCGAAATCAGGAAGTGTCGGCCCCCATTTTGTTTGTTTTCAGTGCAAGAGTGAAAAAGGAAGGTGGCGAAAGTGAAAAGGGGGAAGGGTAGAGAGTTCCTGACCCCCTAGCCTTTGTCAGGGGGACCCTGAAGGACCACGAAGGCAGAATTTTTTTTTTTTTTTTTTTTAAATCGCGGGGGTGCGCGCACCGTGTGCGTACGGTGAAAACCCCCCCAAAAAAAAATCTTTTTTTTTTTTTTTTTAAATCGCGGGGTGCGCGCACGGTGAAAACCCAAAAAAAATAATACATTTTTAATACGTAGTTTATTGTAAAATAAATATATAAAAAAATAGTAATACATAAATAAATTAGCATTTTAAAAAACGTACAAATTCACTAAAAAAAACATAGGTTTCACACACGTTATAGTTAGGAATTAGCATTTAAAAAACCTTGCAAATTCACTTAGGTTTCACACATGTTATAGTTAGGTGGATATTTCACTCATAAAAAACCAATGAAATTCCCCCGTTATAGTTAGTTCAGATAACTATAACTCGCGCGACCGCCACTCTATCACAAGGATGATGTCATCAGTGATGTCATGAGTGATGCCACTGACCATGTCATGAGTGATGTAATATGTGACGTCATGAGCAGTGGATTGCGGGCGCGCGAGTTATAGTTATCTGAACTAACTATAACGGGGGAATTTCATTGGTTTTTTACGAGTGAAATATCCACCTAACTATAACATGTGTGAAACCTAAGTGAATTTGCAAGGTTTTTTAAATGCAAATTCCTAACTATAACGTGTGTGAAACATATGGTTTTTTCAGTGAATATATATATACACACATACATATATATATACATACATATATATATATATATATATATATATATATATATACACACACACACACAACAAACACATCTTCGTGACATTTTCAAAACTAATGGGGCAGTCAGGTCAGCTGCTGAAGGTTTCGCTGTGATCTGTCAAAGGGGGGTCGAGAAAAAGGGGGGCCCAAAAACGCATTTTCTCCATGTTCATTTCCATTGGAATCTGTTCATGCAGCTACAGCCCGAACTGCTAAATGGAATCACACCAAATTTGGCAGAAAGGTAGCTCTTTGTTCAGAGTACATTCCTTTTTTTAAATGATTTAAATCCATTCAGTAGTTCCTGAGAAATGTAAAGATTTCTCAGATATACAAATATGGCCGTGGAGGATCTGCAAATCCTCCCGATCTCGAGCATGAGTTCTGATTGGCTGCCAACACTTCAAACCAGGAAGTGTTGGCAGCCATTGTGTGAATCAGTTGCACCCAGTCACAAGAAAAAAAGGTAAACAAACATAAAAAAACAAGAAAAGGGGGTAGGGTAGAAACACCCAGACCCCCTAAGCCTGCTCAGGGGGTACCACAGGGACCCCCAGGGCCAAAAAAAGCACTTTTGTATTAATTTTTGGTGGGATTTGCATTGGATCTGCAAATCCAGCTGAAAATTTAAAAAAAGAATCACTGACTCCTGTGCCTCATTTTCTTTAAGCCCTTGGGTGGGCCAGGTCCCGCGGACAATGACAAATGAGGCGCTTATAGATTGTATGCGGGGGCTACATGCCCCCCACAGCCCTAGGGACCGCTACCTCCCTGGGGCTTAATGAAAGTGCATGGGATGCTCCTGTTTCCCCATGCAGCCCCAGGGACCACCACCTCCCGGGGCTCTGTTTGTGTAATGGGAGGGGCCACGTGGCTCCCCACAGCCCCAGGGACTGCCACCTCCCCAGGACGTTTTTTAAAAATGAATGCATGGGGGGATCCTGTCCCCCCAAGGTGCCCTAGGGACCGCCACCTCCCTGAAGCTATTTTCAATAAAATCAGTGGCGGTGCGTCCATTAGGGTGCTGGGGCGTTGCCCCACAAGCCACCCACTCCCGCAGCTCCCTCGGCGTCTCTGAACTTAAGTAAACTCTCAGTTTACTTAAGTTCAGAGACGCGATGGAGAACTGACAATCATGTCAGTCAGCATGACGTCGGACCGCCCACTCCCTTCAGAGTCTGAAGGGGGTGGGCGGTCTGGCGTTATGTTGACTGACATGCATGCATTGTCAGACCAGGGGCAGGCAGCAGCACAAGTGCGTATGACTGGTGAAGGTCGGCAAATTTTTCTGACCAGCCTAGTCATGCGCACTAGTGTCAGCTCAGGCTGCAGCTGCGCATTAGGAGAGCGAGGGTTGAGCAAAGGCTCAAACCTCGATCTCCTAATGGGCAGGCAGGCGGCGAGCAGCACTGCTAAGCCAATCCTGGCACTGCTGGAGCAGCGCCAGGATTGGCTGAGAGGTTTTGCCAGCAGTGACACGGCTGTTTGTTGTAGGTGCCAAACAACAGGACCCCTGAGCAGAGGCAACGCAGACCCAGTCAAGTAAGTTTATTTTAGTTTAAAACTCCCCTCAGCCCGGCCCCCACCCCTGCATGACCCCCCAAGTACTGCGAGCCGCAACTGATATGGTGCAATAAAAAGTGTGTACAATAAAAGGGAACACTATTTTGCTCTTCACACAAGCTGCTATTGTGATGCTTCTGACACCAAGGGGCGGGCATGTGGCGTAGCGCCTAAAGGAGACTTGCATGCTTCGGAGTTCGACATTAGGTAAAGAACTATAGCAAGTAAATTAACATGTGACACAAAATATTCTAGGTGTAAAACATAAACGTAACCACTTATAATAGTCTATAAATAGAACATTCATACACAGATATACTTAGAAAAATATATTTTTTGTTTATTTTGCAAATCTCCTTTTATCTTTTTTTGTTTTCTTTCATATCAAATTGGTATATAATGACATTTACAAATCAGTGTACAAAAATAAAGTAGAATTTAAGTAAAATAATTCATCATAAAAAGCAACACATTTACAGACTCAGAGCAAATTACATAAGCTGTATGGTAGACGCATAGTTGATGGAAGCAATGCGGTAGATATAAGTTACGCGCGTTTCGGCATTACTGCCTTCATCAGGGGACCGGTCTATTGCACTGAAACTATATAAAACATAAAAAACACACAATATGGTGGTTACAATTTTATATTATATACATATGCACCTAGAATATTGATACTTATTTACAATTCATACATGATATAACTGGACGGCTAATTCTCCTTAGATGAAAAACATCCATCGTTGTTTATAATATATTAGCATATAGATGAACTTTCTTTCTCTGTTATTAGTTAATTATTACAAGACTGAAAAGTCACATCTTCAAAAGAGTTGATATATTCTCAACCAAACTAACACATTTATATCGATGTATACATGACTATATTACTACATTCTCTGCAACATTTTTTACAGCAAATAAAATAAGGGGAAAATTATAGAAAATAAATAATATAAAGTGAATTAGTGTGAAAAGCAATAGAGTGAAAGAATTTTAAAAAATAGAAGGAAAAATAACAATACATAGGTACAATAGAAACAAATAGCCTTAAACTCCATAGTTGTAGACAAGTGAAGTGCAGCTACTGGGCGTGCACCGGGACCAGATGAGGTTCCATCCGATGTCTTTCTCCATAACAAAACCTGTTGGAGCAAATACATCGTATTAGTCGCTAACGCCGTGGCTGAAGGCGCCCCTGTACCTAAATCATGGGGGGGTGCTGTCATTATCCCAGTTTTCAAAAAAGGAGACAAGGCACTTCCATGTAACTACAGACCCATTAGTCTGATAGATACAATTCAGAAGATCATCGGGAGGGTGGTCCTGAACTTAATACTGGATTGGGTAGAGGAAAACAGGATTTTATCCCCATTTCAAGCTGGTTTCCGCAAATCGATTAGCACAGTGGACCAGGTCTTTCGTTTTATCCAACTACACTGGAAGGTAGTGACTCTGGGGAAAGGTAGTCTCTATGTCGCTTTTGTAGACTTAAGAGCTGCCTTTGACCTAGTGCCTCGCTCGAGGTTGTGGCTCGTCCTCAAAAAGCTGGGGCTTCCTGTGGAAGTTTTGACCTTGGTTATGAGGTTACACGAGTCTAACTTTGCTAAAATCCAGTGGGGAGGTCCCGGCGAAGTTACCTCAGAGTTCCCGGTAGAGCGTGGTGTGCACCAAGGCTGCACCATGGCCCCCACGCTCTTCTCCCTGTACATTAACGGGATAGTAGAATGCATGCTTAGTGTTACCACTGATGCTCCTAAGTTGGCAGGGGTAGTTACTCCGATATTGATGTTTGCGGACGACACCCTCATTGTGTCAAAAACTCCGAGTGGTCTGCAAAGAGCTTTGTCTGTCTTTGACGACTTTTGCCTCGGACATGGTTTGGAGGTAAATGTGGCGAAGACCAAACTCATGGTTTTTAATCCACACCCAAGCTACAGAGCGAGGAAGTTTTTTATGAATGGCCAGCCACTTGAGGAGGTTAATAACTTTACCTATTTAGGTGTGCATGTAACTAACGATAATAAGTGGAGTAAGCATATCACGATGACCGCCTTGAAATTTAGGCAGATATCCGGGGCTCTACTTAGGGAGTATAAAACATCCCTCACAAAGCCGATTAAACCAGTGCTCCAAGTTTATGAGGCAAAGGCTTTAAGCTCTGTGTTGTACGGGGCTGAGCTACGGGGTTTTGACGTGTTAACTTCTTTAACAGCAGTCGAAAACAAATTCTTCCGTAGCATAACAGTCCTCCCACAGAGTACTCCTTTGGTTCCCCTGAGATATGATCTAGGCAGGAAGGCTATCCTGGATTTAGTCAAACTCCGTCCGGTTTTATACTGGCGGAGGCTTTGGACCACCCCTTAGCTTTCGTTTTATGCCAACGGGCTTATGGAGGTTACAAAGTCTGACACATTCCATAAGATTGGTTGGTTGAGGAACCTTCGAGCGTCCTTGATTGATCTGGGCCTGGAGGGGCTGTGGAGCGACCAGGCAACTGTCCTGTTCCCTTCTAAGAGTTCCCTGAGAACGATCTATTGGGAACATATTGACTACCAAACTTGGAGCAGAGCGAATCGCTCTTGGATGACTAGCTGGTATCTGGAGGCGAAAGTAACATCAGCTCTGGAACCCTACTGGGACCTGATCACCAAACCTGGTGACAGGAAACTGTACTTCCAGCTAAGAGTCAGTTCTCTACCACTTAGGTCCCTCACAAGCAGGTGGACAAGTTTGGGTGTGGAACCATGTCCTGCTTGTGGCTTGCAAGCTGAATCAACTGCCCACTTTTTGTTTGTCTGTCCTGCATATGTTATCCCAAGACGAGTTTGGTTGTCCCCATTGTGCAAAGCTTTAGGCACAAGGAGTAGTGTTGTTGCTTTAAGGATTCTACGTACTAACACCCTACCGATTATTTCTATCGCTCTTGCTAAATACTTGGGTTGGGCATGGTATCTAAGGAACAAAGTCCCCACGCACACTCTGATAGTCCCCAACTGAGGTTTTGTAGGGCTGGGTTATGGATCTTTTTCCTTTTGCATTGTGATATGACCCCTGTCTAATCGCTTAATGGTTATTGCTATTCATGTTTTTATACTGTAGTATTTTATACGTTATTTTACCATCCAGTCGACCGATTTGTTTAATGCTTTTTTAACTTACATTTCTTAAGTATTTATGATCGGACGGATTTTATGGATTTATGGATGAATTTCCAGACGATGATTACAGAGACTGGAAAAAAGAGCAAATCGATGGTGGCAATATTAAATTATATGTCTGATCTTCCTTGGTCACAAATACAGCTGAAAAAGCATGCTACACTTACTTAATCTGAATAGATCTAAAAGATCTCAAAATGTAGTGTCCTATCGTGAGCTGAGGGCTGGTCACGGCTGCGAAATGATACGGAGCAACTTGTTCAGCATAAAGGGCAATAATGAATTTCCAGACGATGATTACAAAGACTGGAAAAAGGAGAGCAAATCGATGGTAGCAATATTAAATTATATGTCTGATCTTCCTAGGGCACAAATACAGCTGCAAAAGCATGCTACAATTACTTAATCTGAATAGATCTAAAGGATCTTGAAACGTAGCATCCTATCGCGAGCTGAGGGTTGGTCACGGCTGAGAGACGATACTGAGCCAATGAAGGGTTGCAGAAATCTATATGGACAGACAACAATTAGAATTGTATTGGTGCAAGACAAATGTATACTAATGCTCTAACAGATATAATGGCCCAAAGATTCCTAGCAGTTCAAATAGAAACCTTATATACTTACTTTAAAAAAAAATAAGATGTCCATATCGGCATAGAGAGGCACTATATAAAGAGATGGAAATAAATTACCATTTAAATAGAAGGATGGCAAACTATGCATGATAAACAGCCAATGGTGCCCTAGCAACTTACTTAAAGACTGACAATTACGGTTCTTCGAGCAAAAGGACTTAAAACGTGATGGTCATGAGGAAGAGAAAATGTCTAGATATTAGCAACTCAAAGTCTAAAGGATCCTAAAACGTAGCGTCCTATCGTGAGCTGAGGGCTGGTCACGGCTGAGAGACGATACTGAGCCAATGAAGGGTTGCAGAAATCTATATGGACAGACAACAATTGGAACTTTATAGGTGGAAGACAAATGTATACTAATGCTCTAATAGATATAATGGCCCAAAAAGTCCTAGCAGTTCAAATAGCAACCTTATATACTTACTTTTTTTTAAAATAAGATGATGGATAGTGGCAAGGAACCGTTATTAGCATATATATCCGGGCAAAAAAATCACAAAAGGATGTCCATATCAGTATAGACTGGCACTATATAAAGAGATGGAAATAAATTACCATTTAAATAGAAGGATGGCAAACTATGCATGATAAACAGCCAATGGTGCCCTAGCAACTTACTTAAAGACTGACAATTACGGTTCTTCGAGCAAAAGGACTTAAAACGTGATGGTCATGAGGAAGAGAAAATGTCTAGATATTCACAACGGCTATGCCTCAAGTAAAGTGACAAAAATATAAATGTATATGTACGACATGATGGTTCCATTATCAATACAGTAGAATACTTCACAAGATCCTTCGAAATATTCCATACCTTAGTCTTTTATAGTAGATTCTTCACGGGGCTCTGGCTGGTTAATGGTAGTCCGTGATTCACCTCGAGGAATGCCGTAATGCCAGCGCCGAAAAAAGGCACCGTTTATAGACCAAACAATTTGCGCGCCAAACGATAACTAATTAGGCCAATGAGAAACGGACAACAACTCAAAGTCCAAATCTTGGAAATTGAAAACGGACTATGGCCTGTAATGTGAGCACTGTATACCGTGTATTAGCCAGTCAATATGCACGCCAGACGATAGCTAAATAGATGATTAGAAAACGGACAAATACTCCAAGGGTGAATATTGGAGACATATAGCAACTATCAGCCGTTTCAGCAACTATATTACGTTCAGCGCCATATAAAGTTTAAAAACTAATGTTATTGATACATATTTAGATATTAAGGGTGAAACACTAAACTGGAACTAGATACGTGATAGAAAGACGAACAACAGAACCAGTGATGGGCGCCATCTTAGGACGGGAAATAGTGCCAGACTGAGGAATAAATAAATCACAAACTAATGTGAGTCTCAATGTATAGAATACGTACAGAGACGTTTTAAAATTTAAAAGCTGGTATTGTAATGCAAAACTATTTTTAAATTTTATATAGTCAATCATGAGAGTAGCAAAAGCTGTATTATATTTGCAATACCATCAGCTAAAGTTATGGTTGGTATGCGAAAATCCAAAATTACATGAAAAAAATAGGCCATACAATTACATACAAACAACCGCTTGCAAAACACCATGCAGTTTGCACATCTAACATATATAGATTAGTCTAACCCATCTGGTAGATGGATCGTGATATATTGAAAAGGGGGAAAGGCCAAGGGGCGGGGGAAGGAAGAAAAAGGGGGGGGGAACCATAGTAATATACATCGATACGATTGCTTAGACCTATATATGTGGACAGTTATATGATGGTAATGCCGAGACAATTAGTATATATTGGCATAATTAATTCAGACAACAGAGACGGACTAAGTTGTAAAGGTCTATACATAGACCCTATTTCTTAGATAATAGCCTGATCCCAGGGTATTTCCAAATTCAGGCCCTTTTTAACTGTATCAAAGCGAAAAATACAGAAGACTTCACGTTTGTTTCTTACTTTCTCTGGAGACTGACCTTCTTTATTAAGAATTTTTTCCAAAATGTACAATCGTATGTTATCTGCAGTGTGGTTATTCTCCAGAAAATGTAAAACCATAGGGGAGGCCCCTTTTTTGGTTCTGATTGCTGATCTGTGTTTGGTCAATCTGATATTAAGTGACCTCGATGTCTCACCCACGTAACCTTTATTACAGGGACAGATTAGCAGATAGATTATGTTTTTAGTCTTACAATTACTTATACCTTTTGACACAATTGTCTGTCCATTGAAATAAAGTTCTTTAGTTTCAATTGCTAGAGGGCAAACTTTACATGTACCGCATCTATAGTTACCCTCAATGGGAATCATGCCTTCAATACTTCTCCATACTGGCTCTTTATGTAATGGCATGCGGGATCTAACAATGAGATCCTTGAGGTTTCTGTTTTTGCGGTAGGCAAAAAGAGGTTTCTGCAAAATGTCTGTCTTAGCTCTATTAACATTCAACAAATGCCAGTTAGAGCAGATAATTTGACGGATTGGTTCATTCATAAGTGAATGACGAGTCACCAAGACTAGGTTAGCTTCTTGTTTCTGATTGGTACCTTGTAATAGATGTTGGCGATCATAGAACCTTACACGTTTATACGACTCTCTAATAAGTCTATGATGATAACCTCTATCAAGAAACTTCTTTTTCATGTGAATGGATCTTGTATCATAGTCCTCCAACTTTGTACAGTTCCGCCTAAGGCAGAAAAATTGTCCAAAGGGGATACTGTTTTTTTGTTTGTCATCAGTGATGGCACTGACAGGGCAGTTTTGTCAGCATAAAAAGCTGCACGTGGATCTCATGCTGCTCCAGTGGGACTCTCTGGGCGACATGAGGTGTCTACTTTTACATTTTGAGCCAATGACTGTCTAGAGCAGAAGTCTTCAAACTGTGGGGCATGGGGTGTATTTCCAGAGGTGAGGGGTGTTGGGGGAGGGGCTGTGGAGGAGTGCAAATGATTCAGTGAATAATCATTAGTAAAGCAAAGCTTCTCTGTCTGTTTTTTAAATCCTTAAATGGGAGTGGCTCTTTTCTGGCCCCGAAACACTAGAACCAGCTCCCTTCAAGCTTCGATTTTGTTTCCGTTGATATTTCACATTTTACTAAATATTGCATTCCCAAATAATGTTAGCTAGTTCCAAGATGTTGTTTTTTATGGGTTTTTTTTCCGTTAAGCATATTACACTCGTATACTGCTCAAGAAAAACGTAATACTTTTAATTGGGGAGTACCAGCACGTCTCAAAAACAAGCAGGTACTCTGGTACAGAGGACCTGCACTTCTATTTTTTCCATATCAAGCATTGAATTTTAATGTGTGTGAGGGAAGTCCATAGGTCACCAAATATTGACAAGGCGAAAGAAAAAAGAAAATACAGTGCTTGGAGGTGAGTGGCTGGGATCTTGTGGGACAGAAATCAATTAATTAACATTTCCAGTATAATTAATGGCAATGTAACTGCATAGCGGTGTGGTGGCCAATAACTGCTTTGTAATTCTGTAATACCCCGCGCACTGCTGTTTCACTGCCATAGTTATGTTCTGTACCCAAGAGTATTGCCGATGATTGGTTGAGAGTCGAACAGGCACCTTTCAATGATTGTCTTCCTGGTTCAGTTGTCAGCATCCCTGCTTGATTAAACTACCTTCTAAACCCATCATTTCTTTAGCTAGGACAGTTTCTCAGTGAAAGGTAGTTATTACATTTAGATGACAAATAGTGACTGTTAGTCGGAAAATTAGTGTTTTGTTATGTCAGCATCATGTCTAGGTACAAAGGATACAAAATATGGATGTCGCAATCAAATTTGTTCTTCATCAGTGGCAGTGAGTGATTGATAGTAGTGTGGCTAGGTTTAGGTGAGTGGGTGACTCTATAAAAGTGATAACTTGGGTGGCTTTGGAGAAGTAGTGGTCTGAGTGGCGATATGAGTTGAGTGAAAGTGGCAGTGGGGAGGTCATGGTGTCAGGAGAAAGCATAGCGTGGGTAATAGTGAAAGTGTCCCTCGGTAAGAGGCGGTGTTAGTGGTTTAGTGCCAATGAGTCTCTAAGTGTGTCAATTATAATGTAATTGGCAGTAGATGAATATTGTAGAGGGTGATTGTTTGCTAATGATGATGCAGGACATCAGGAAAATGGTTGTAAACATGTTTATGATGGCTGAAGGTGTTTGGACCTGTTGATAGGGTTAGGCAGAGTTGAGATTCTGGGTGGGTGTGTACTATTTCAAGAATATACGTTCCAACTGCTTTATAAGCCTGGCTTTATCATGAAATGCATTTGCTTTAAAATGCACCATTTGCCAATCTTTTTCCAATTTTCTCTTGGGAGGAGGACCAAACCTGTACCCCACTTTCGTTCGCTTCGCTTGCTGCTTAAAAGTCATGCCCAACTTTTACGCCCCACTGCTTTCAAATGTCACCAGCCGCCACCGATTAAAATGCAAATGGGCCACACGCCACCGCTGCCCTGGGGACCACCTCTCCCTGGGTCTACATATAAAAAACAATGTGTGGGGGGCTCCAGCCATGCAGCCCAGGGACTCCCACCTCCCTGGGGCTATTTACAATAAAATGCGAGGGCAAGTGCTGCTCCTCTGCCACGGGCACCACCACCTCCCTGGGGCTACAGAGAAGATGGAAAGGGGGCTGCTTGGCCCCCCTCCAAGAGCCCTCCATGGCCCTGCGGCCCACCACCCCCCAGGACCGGCTCCACAATGTTCCGGGGTGCCCACCCCTGGGACATTGCAGTTCGCTATGGCTTGCAGGGGCACTGCTCCCGCCAAAAAATAGCAAACTCTGCTTTGCTTCATGGAAGCAAGAGCAGGAAAAATGCTCTTGCTTCCATGAAGCGAAGCAGAATTGCTTTTGGGCAGAGGGAGCTGCTTCATTGCACTTGCACTTAAGGTTTCCCTGAATCCTTCCAGCCTGACAGTGATTAATGTACCTTACTTCCTCTGGATTCATATTTCGGATCATTCCATAATTCTAGTATACTTCTAAAACAAAGTCCATGCCACTGTGTACACCTTGTTTATACTTCTGCAGTTTATGTTCCCAAAAACATTGGCATTAAGAAAATATTTAAAATTGAAACCACCAAATATTTGCCAGATATTTGAAGTTGCAAATGTGCTGACACTTTCTTACCTGATTTGCTCTGCCGTAAATATGACAACTTTCTTTGTCTGACAGGAATAGTTGCAACCAGGAAGGCAAAGCAGGACCGAATTGGGACCTGCGATGTACGATCTACCAAGGGCGGGGATCATCAGGAAGAGGGAGGCAAAGACCACAAAAGTTGCATGCAGGCGATTGGCGCGCGTGATTCAAATCGCTCAATACAGACAAGAAGGGTGTGGTGGAGAAGAGGTCAAAAGGCATAGCACAGGACCCTCAGCATAACTGACCTCTCTAATTTGAGACCTAGCTCCTTGAGACGTCACCACCCAGGAGCAGACCTCATTACCCTGGAGCACACCTCGGCACTTGGACTGACCTGGCAGAAAGCTGCCGCGGACTAGGACTGTCACGCTGCAGACATCACCTTGAGAGCAACAGAAGCAGTGAAGCATTCGGATCCACCCTCCCTGCAAGTCCACGGCTCCCGGTGCTCCACCCAACCCCCTTAGCAGGGTAAGTGAGAGTAAGCACTAAGTGGCAAGGCAACTGCCCCAGGCAATGTAGAGAAGCCCTCAGGATGACGAAAGGGCAGGCAAGTCAGATCAGCCGAACCTGCCTACCAGTGCAACCACACCGCTGTTCCAGGAGGAAGCATCTGGACTGAAAACAAAGAAAAGAGAGGCAAAGCATAGGGAGATGGCGGCGAGTTGCTATTGTTATGGAGAACATGGCGAGGGGATATGGTTACAACAGAGCGGCGAGGGAGAGACGGAAGCCTGCTCACTTCAGAGATGAAACAACAAGCAATGAGGAGGCAGGGTCAGTGCAAGGGAGGTGGCACATGCCTACGAACAAGCGAGGGAATGTTGGCCCCGAGCTGGATGATGATCTCCAGGCCCTGCTGGAGAGAGCATGTGTCCTCGTGGCCAACCAGGGAAAGGAGTGGGTCGGTGAGCAAGTGATTAGTTTTCTGGTGGAGGAGCCTGAGAATAAGGGTAGGCTGACAAAAGATGCCCAGCTGGAGGGCAGATTTAAAAACACAGTTCAGGCCACAAAACCCATATGGGGACAGATCAGCGGCCTCTTCCAGGAAGGGTGATGCTGGGACCATATAGATGAACTGGAACCATTAGACAGTCCATGGCCAGCCTTCTGGAGAGAGGAATGCGATGACTTGGAGGACACCAGCAAGGACAGCAACAATGACAAGCAGGAGGGACCTGTAGCCACCATGGTGGCAACCATGCATAGGGAGAGGACAACTCGGCAACAAGTTGTAGTGAGTGGCAAACGGAAAGTGCAGAGGCTGGGGTGCAAATGGGTGTGCACGCACAGCAGCAGGGCCCTGAGGTGGCAACAGGGGGCACTGCAAATTATGGCACACAAGTGGGCATCATGAACTCCACAGTTTACCATCCTATCCAAGCCAGCCAGAATGGGCCACTGGGTGAGAGTACATACCAAGGAGTGCTGGGAGCATAGGGGCAGTCAGACTTACAGCAACAAATACAGTCCCCACCACCCTTTATGCCGTGGTGGCCATGGCTGGGGCCAGGGAATCAGTTTGCTCCAGGTTATACTCCAATGAGCTGGCCTAGAATGAACCGCTGGCAGGGGCAGGGGTTCAAGGGGGGGCCTGGGGCAGCCACCACCTAGTTCAGGCCACACGAACCCCAGAGAAGTGGTAGGCGGAACTCTGGAAAAGGAAAGTAACGGCACAGGGTTCCTAGAGAGCGAGCCACAGTGGTCCAATGTAGCAAGGGGGCAACCCACACAACCTCAAAAACCACAACAGCAACAGGGAGGCCGATACAACCAAGGCCTGGGGCAGGGGGCTACGCAAGGAGCAGGAGGCGGTAAGCCTGCCAGTGAGTACATATGTCCTTCCCCCAGGGGGATCCTCCCATTACAGCACTTGAAACAGGGCTAGCCAGTCTCATTCCCCTCGCAGTTAAAGAATGGATTTGGCGTAAAGAGTACATTGACATTTTTTTCACTCCTGCAAGTACGCCAAGCAGGGCTATACTTAACAACACATGACAAAAAAGAGGAGGACAAGAGGAATAGGCGCAGACCTAGGGTAGAAAGATCCATAGAGAATTGGCAGCAGGCCTTTAGAACCCTGGCATGCGTTTTTGTACAGAAGTTCTGCAGCATCTGGCAGTGCTGTTCCTGCATGAACAAAAGGTACATGAGGAGCAGCGGAAGTACCAAGGGGAAGCCTGGCTCCACTATGATGAGGGCTTTCGGAAAAAGATGCAGACTTGGCATGTGATAGGATGGGACCACTATGATGTAAAAGGATTTTCTAATCACATGGTGGCAGACAGGGAAGGGGTGAGCACACAGGACCACCTTTTTTGCCTAACAGGGAATAAAGGGAGGTTTTGCACAAGGTGCCAAGGCCAAAGGGTATTCAGAGGGCAAGTCCTGTAAGACACGCACAACGACCTGCAGGAAATATGACAAGGATGAGTGCAAATGGGGCCACTCCTGCCAATCTAGACGTATATGCTGCAACTGTGGTGGGGCACACGTGGCAATCAACTGCAAACGGAAAGGGAGCAGGGGATAGCAAGGACAGCAGAAACAGTAAGTAAGGGGATTACAGAGTCACCCCAAGGGAGGGAACTCTCCCAATCCCACTTAGGGTCAGAGTTCTAACCCAGATATAGAATAGTTACCATCTAGATAAAAGAAAGGCAACTACTAGCGAATGGTTTTACAGCAGGCTTCTCTGTACTGTACTGCCGCCCCCAGGCCCATCGCTTTAGCCAGAACCTGAAGTCAGTCAGGAAGAATCCAGACATGACTAGACAGAAGGTAGTGAAGGAACTCCAAATTGGGAGAATTGGAGACACTTATTCAGACCCTCGCTTTAACAACTTTGTGGTTTCCCCTCTGGGCCTGGTGTCAAAGAAGGAAGAGAGGAAATACTGCCTCATCCATCATTTTTCATATCACTGGGCAGATCAAAAATTGATTGGTTAGACCAGGACAGTTGCTCCGTGTCCTACTCCCCCTGAGTTGAGGCAGTCGACCTGATCAAGCTTTTTGGCAAAGGGGCTTTGCTACTCAAAACAGATATCGAATCTGCCTTTCGTCTACTGCCAATGCATCTAGGGAGCTACCACCTGCTGGGATTCCAACTTGAAAATGCACAGTATTATGACAGATGCCTACCCATGGGGTGCACGTTCTCTTATGCTTACTTTGAGACATTCAGCAGTTTCCTAGTTTGGGAACTAGGGACACAACACCCAGCGGTGGGATGCATACACTACCTGGACAACTCCTGGTTTATTGGCAAACCAGGCACCATGGAATGCGTGAACCTGCTCCCCCATTTCGTGAATATGGTGGAAGAGCTTGGGGTGCCCTTGGTCTAAAAACAGAGGGCCAAGTCACCCGACTGTCATTTCAGAGGATTGAGCTAGATATGGTGGAAGGGGTATGCAGGCTATCCACAGCCAAAGTGGCTGAGCTTCAGCAGATAATAGGGCAGCTACTCACAAAAAAGAAGGCAATGCTGAGTGAGATGAAGCAGCTGTTAGGCAAACATAATTTCGCCAGCTGCGTGATTCTGGCATGAAGGCCCTTTGCCAGCCGAATCGCCTGATTGACCAGGGGTCTTACAAAGAAACACTACAGGGTGTGCCTCATGCACAGGGTGAAAGAGGACCTGGAACAGGGGGGCACCTTCTTGGCCAGCCTCAATGGTACGCTTATGTGGAGGGAGCCATGTGTAACTGCTAGGCAGCTGGAGCTGTTCACCAATACCACCTGGAGCCATGGCTTTGGGACCATCCTAGGCCCGGCTTGGATCGCTGCCCGTTGGCCAGACGAATGGCACACAAAAAGAATCACCAAAAATATTACGCAGCTGGAACTTTTTCCCATAATACTGGCCCTCTCCATATCATAAGAGAAGCTCTCCAACAGGCAGGTCACCCCTTGAGCTGACAACCATGCAGAAGTGCAGGCACTGAATTTAGGAACGATGCGGTGCCCAGCAGCAGTACTCTTAATGCGCCATTTGCTTTCTTGTCAGTTGAGAGCCAATATAGAGGTTAGGGCCAGACACATTTCAAGCTGTGTGAACTCAGTAGCTGACGCAATCTCTCATTTTCAGTGGGAGAGATTCAGAGAGCTGGCACCACACCCAGAGCAGAGCATGACGCCAGTACCAGAGCGACTGTGGAACCTTGTGGGATGACGAGCAATGCTGGTGGACAATGCACTAGCTACCAAGATGGCAAAGAGGTACCTTTATTGTCAGGAAGTCTTCCAACGTGTGACTGGAACAGCGAGCCAGGGCAACGTCATATCCAAGAATGTAACAAGAATCATACATTGGATGTTCCAGGGCAGTAGAAGCAAGACTTGGGTGAAGAGGCATCGCAGCGCACAGTGCAAAATTGGCAACGGGGAGGGACCCAGATGGCTCATTCTGCACCCTAAGTGCAGGGATCAAAGGCACCCCATTGATTTCACTTTACTAAAGAAATTACTGAGAGCCCTCCCAAACATCTGCAGACTGGGACACAAAGCAGTGCTGTTCAAAGTGGCATTTGCTCTAGCCTTCTTCGGGGCCTACACAGTTAGTGAGTTAGTGGCCCTCTCCAAAGTCAGCCCGGGGTCAGCATAAATACAGCCCGAGGATGTACACATGGGAAGTGGGTACATTATAGTACACTTACATCGGTCAAAGATGGACTAGGAGGCTAAAGATAAACACACACACCTAGATCGTCTTGACGATAGTGCATGCTGCTCAGTGTGCCTCATTCAAAATAACATACAATAGGATGTCCACAAGGGGTGGCCTCTCTTTCTCCATGAAGACGGCTCATGCCTAAGTTTCTTTCAGTTCACCGATGTACTGCGGATAGCCTTAGCCAAGGAGGGACTGCCTCCCAAGGAATTTGAGTTGCACTCTTTTCACGTAGGTGCTGCACCAACAGCAGCCATGAGCCGGTTGAGCAAGGAGTGCATAAAGCGCCTGGGCCGCTGGACTTTTGGTGCCTTTCAGGGTTACATTCAGCCTGCGGGTATCTGAGCTGTGTTTCTTTCACAAGAGGGTCACCTGAAGGCCGAAGCAGAGTTTGGATCTTGAGACACTTGTATGTCACGAGGGCACAGCAGTGGGCATTAGCATGTAGAGACTACAAGGCAATATGGCTACGCAAAATAGGGTGACCTGGCTGGGATGACCAGGCATGAGATGGGCTCAATTGCAGAGGAAGAAAAGCTGGATGCTATTCTAGTGCCAGTAGGGGAAACCATTTGGCATGCCTCTGGAGGACAGACATGCTGGGGGCAATGACATTGGGGCTCATAGCTCTTGCAAGGCTGATCCACCCAATGAACCTCATATGGTCAGAAGTCATAGCCTGCTGGGAATGGAGGTGGATATAGATGAGGGGATGGTTGAGAAATCATGGAAAAAGCTGAACATTTCCATGGCCAAAGTCTGTAGGTCAAACGGTTCGGGATTAGTAAGACATGGGCTTATCAATCTCAGGACTCTGGTTTAATACACAGCGGATAAGGTCCACTTAACCGAGGTGGGCATGCACATGTTTCTACTCAATATAGTCAGGGTTCTAGAGCAGCTAGATTTTTCCTAACAAGCTGAAAGGGGGAGCTGCCAATGATCGGGGAACCGCCGGCAGCGTGGTGGATACAGCACAAAAAGATAGCCAGAAAGAACAGTAGCCTAGGAAGAATAGCTGCTCAAACAATGTACATGGTATTCCTCTCTGAAGGGGCATTGGGAGCAGGCGACATCACACAAAGACAGCCATAAAAAAAGAGATGCTCAAACAGTGTCCTTGGGACGCCTCACGGCAGGGGCAATGGGAGTAGACGAGAGGTCACCAAGGGCCAGGTTCAGGCAGACATGGCACTTGCACACTGGGCTGGGCCTGTCGGCCACCCGCATGGATCTTGATGGCAAGGGAAGCCTAGAATCTGTCAAAACAAAGACTCCTGCAAAAGGGGCTATTGCTTAGGGCTGTGCCGATAGTGCTGTCAACAATTGATATGAACCAACAAATCAGAACTGTGTTGATAACAATGACAGATGTGATTATTATCAAATAAGACATGGTGATTGTGAATAAGCCTGGACGGAGATCGCGGAGTTCCGCGTAAAACTCCAAGAAGTGCAAAAAACCTCTGCTACACTACGTGAAGCTCCGCAAGCGGCAGCGTGCATTAAATAAATGCTGTTCGCAATGATTTTCAGTGCCAGATGCTTGTACGCACTGTCCAATCCTTGCGAACGGCACCATGCACAGCGTAAGTGGGTGCCGCTTCCTTTTCTGACGCTCGGGTAGATTCTTACTCGAGCGGCAGCTTTCTCAACGCAAACGGACGATTTTTCAACGTGAGCAGTCGTGAGCATACGCAACCAATCGCAATGAGAAATCTGACTGGCCGCGTTGAGAAATATCGCCGGGAGGTTGATTTGCTCGCGATTGCCAACTTGATGTTGATGATCGCGAACGAGGAAAAATCTCGCCGGGAGGTTGATTTTCCTCGCTCGAGCTCGGCAACTTGACTTTGACGAATGCGAGCGAGGAAAAAACTCCAGTCCACTGCGCGAAGCGGAGTTTTTCGGAACTCCGCGAGCTCCGCGTAACTCGGAGTGCGGAAAACTCTGCAAACTCTACGAGCGGAGTGGAATTCACCACCCAGGGTTAATTATGAATGGTCATTAAGTCACGATGATTATGATTATGATCAATGTGATTATGTGATGTGAAATAAACTGTGGCCTATATGAACTGTAGATGGTTCCCCATGTGCTTAATAATAGGGGAAGGGGTGCACAGGTTGGACGGAAGGGATGATGTACATCTGGGAGGGGTTATGAGATTTCATTCAGTTTAGAAAGGCTCCTTTTTTGACATTCCAGTTGTTGCACATACATCATAATAATTCATATAAGTCCCCACTGCTCTATCAAATTTTCCTACTGCAAGCCAGCAGCTGTTTTGACACCATTATTGAACAATATTCTACTTACCAGGGCTTTAAGTGAGCCGGATTCGGCCTGTGCTCAGCACCAGCAGTTCTAAAAAGCAGGTGCTAAGACTGGTCCCTATTGGGCTCTCCGTTTTTGCTCTCACATTTGGGGTGAAAAAAAATCTTGTAAGACTCGATATAGGGCCAGATGCAGTTAAAATCAAATTTGAGAATCCTTAATAGCGAATTTTAACGATTCGCTATTAAGGACTCGCAAAATTGAATGTAGGTAGGAATCGCTAAAATATTAGCGATTCCTTAATATTCCTTAATAATTAATCGCAAATTGAGATTCGCTAATTAGGAATACCTACCCATTCATTCCTATGGGCTAGGAGGCTCATAGGAATGAATGGGAAGATACTCACTATTTGCGATTCACTATTAAAGAATCGAAAATAGCGGGCGCTATTTCAAGGGTGCCAGGGTGTCAAAAGGACACCCTGTTGCACCTTTGAAATGTGCATGTGTGCACATGTGGCGCACATACATGCCCTAAGGGCATGAATGTGTGCCACATGGCACTTTAAAAAAAGCAAAAAGTGCTTTTTTAAAAGAAATCGCTAATTGCCACCAACTTGAAGTTGGTGGTAATTAGCGATTCCTTAAGGCTAAAGTGCACTTTCTTTTGTGCTACTTACATTGCATTTAAGGAATCGCAATGTATGATTCCTTAAATGCAAGAGCAAAATAAGGAATCATAATTTTGCGATTCCTTATTTTGCTAGTAGGTTTAAACTCACCTACATTGCTCGCAGCCAAATAGCGATCGCAAACAAATTACAGTGTTAGCGCTCGCTATTTGGCCACCTACAACTGGCACATAGTTCTTTCACTGTCTCATAAATTCACAACTGAAACAATTTTAATATTATGTGCAACGAAGCCATAGTTTTTGCTTATTTAGCTTATGCAACTAACAACCATTGACAAAGCCAACAGTCCTGGTTTCTTGTAGGTATAATGTTAATTGTTGTGTCATATATCTGGATGCACTGACAGAAGCAGCAAAATACCAGTCGGGCGGCGCACTGTGCCAAGCACAGATTTTTAGCTTAAGTGTTTTTAAGACACACCCTTAATTACATTTGCCATGCCCCTTAGAGAGACCCCCCACCCCCAGTTTATTCGTCCCACTTAAAACACTGCTACTTCTACACCCCATTCCTTCCTTCTGCTCAACATGAAGGGTGGCAAACACGATGCAGCCATGCCTCTGACCACTTCGACAGGCAAATACTGGCACCAACGTTTCAAGTACTGTTCTTTGGCGCTTGCCTTTCTCGGAGGTGAAGGGTTAAAGCCGAGGTGTATCCTCTGGATGCGGCCTTTCCTGCTGCCATCGAGGCGGAGGTATTTATCCTGTTAAACTACTGCGGGGCTGTGGTTGCTTAGCGTGGAGCCCGGGCGAAACTGTAGGCTCTGCAAATTAGTAGCTCCTCGCTTTCAAGGGTCCTCGACGCGCCATTCCAGAGAAGACAGACTAATCAGCATGAGAGCCGCACTAGAGCACATGTCCTCCGCAGATCATTAATGGCTGCTGGACGGCTAACATTAAACGAACGCACAAACCTCTCCAAAATACGAGGGAAATGACTTTCAGCAAATGGGAAGCAGTTACCCGCCATGCCCAAGAAATGGTAAAACACGGACCCTCAATCAGGGACATGTTCATAGTATTATTAAATAAAGGAAAACGCAACGGACTGTGTGACATATGGGTTCAAGGCATTCTGCAGCTGTGATTGCCAGTTTGTGAAAGCCAGTCACAGGCTATCACAATCCTTCTCCGAATCGGCCATCGTGATTTAGAACTCTCTCTTAGCAGCATCAGGGACCTAAACGTCGCTACTGCGGTTCGAATAATAAAACAAAACACTCCTCTTCAACCAATACCTTGGAAAGAGGACACTTCACTCCTGTTTTGCATAGTCCTGGCATGCCACAGCCTCTTCACCTGCCCCAATTTAATGAGCAGCCGACCTCCTCTGTCACCAGTACCAAAAGCAAATCCACCCAGTTGAGGCCTTTTGTTTTTTACCCAACATGTTCGGTCTGTTTTTTCCAACATTTACTATATTTTAAACTTCCATAAAATCTTTTTTTGTTCTGTTTCTGGCTCTTTTTCAGTACTTGGGTGCCTCTCAAGACTCACTTTCACAATAAACAGCAAATAAAAAGAGAATTAAAGCAGAAAACGAATAAGACAAGAAAAACAGAAATAATGTCTGAGGGAGAAAGAAAGAAGGAAACAAACAAACAAAAAGGAATGAACGAAAAATGAGAGATAAAGAAAGATTTTGAACATTACCTTTTAAAAATGTATGTAGTGTGACTGTGCAGTCCTTTTCCCTGCTCTAGGATATCACTGTTTTGCTTCACAGAATTTCCTTCATATTAGCAAACAATGAAGTAGCAGATTATTCAAATTGACAACATTGCCATTGAAAACATTTAGTGCCCTTGGACGGTCATCTTCGGCACTGGAGAGAGCGAGGAGGGAATTATTCTGAAATGCAGCTGCTTTAGAATGGATGGGGTATCACTATCACTAGGACAAATCATCACTCCTCTGTTTGTGCAAATAGCCTAATGTGATGAATATTTTTCTAGCATTTTGAAAACAACATTAAGATTTAGTTAAATACAAGAAGGGGTGCATTCGCTGCGTTGCTCTTAGTTACAGGCCTAGCAGCAATTAAACAAACTAATCATAAAAAGAGAAAGCAAAAGGGCGGGTGGATGGGTATGGTATGCGCTAAGTCGTGAAAGAGTACTGCAGTAAGCAATAACTTCAGATGAAAAGTTCTCAAAGGATATTGGGTAATGACCACACAGCATTGCCAACTATGTAGACAAAAGTCTACACATGTACAAAACTCAGCATTCAATATCCTGAGCAATACGAGTCCATAAAGAATTATATAAGTCCACACAGTTCTTCTTCATAGAAGACTTCTTTAGATCTTGTTTATTCCAAGTTCTGTACAATAATGGTTACTTAGGCCATCAGCAAAACAATATTAGCCAATAGCTTCATTCAACAGCAAGATAACTCTTAGCCAACATGTGTTTCATCATCATGGAAGTAGCCACTGACTTCTTCAGGGCTACAATTAAACAGGTAAGCCCACATTATGACCAATATGGCCACAACAACAGTTGTCTGTACATACGTTAGTTACAGAAACAAGGTGGAAGCCAGAACGTACACATGAGCATAGTATCCATTATACAAAAACAGGAGTAAAGCAATAAGGCAAAGTAGAGAATGTCAACCCAGAAACACCAAGCGTACTACCTCAGAAAGACACCCAGTGTGTAACTGAAAATTCAGAAATGGTGCTCTATAAAGAGTAAAAATCTTGAAGGAACCAAACAACCCAAACTAATTATTCTTTTCCAAGGTTTAGTCCAACATCCAATCAATAATCAATCCAAACCTTTTCTCCCATGTATAGTCTTATAAACCTTGCTTTGATGAAACTAAAGTCCATCTCAATGTTAAAACTGTGGCAACATTAGAAACAAACACTGGAAAAAACAATAGGTCAGGACTGTTTAAGGTAGATGTGCCTTTTGTTGTAATGGCTGTACGTGGAATGGAAGAAAGGTGTCACCGTAAAACAAGGCAGATTAAATGAGTGATCAGGCCGTTACAGCTGAATACAATGACTATGAAAGAAAAATAATTGCAAAATGCCTTTTTACTCTCAAAGAAAAGCTTGTGATGGGAAACGGACAGGGCAAGTCACAGTCTGAGGGTATGTAGGTACTGCAGTTGATGGGGGAGATAGCAAGATGTAGGGACCTGTACCTATAGGGATAGTCGTCTGCCACATAAATCTATAAATCTATAGAGGAGGCAAAGAGGCAGTTGTTTGTAGATGTGGTGGACGCTTTACTGGTAATGCAATGGTAGCAGTAGAAACTCATATGTCTTTTGTAGCAATGAAAAATCCATATGCTCTGTCCAATGAAAACTCTTTGCATCGTAACCAACCGTGAAATCAAATAATGGATACTAAATATGTACAGACAAAACCAAAAGCTGATTGGGGCTAACCTTTTGCACTTCATTCTCTTTTTAAGTTGCATTAACTCCAAAAGTGAGACAGCTAAAACATTTTCTAACCCAAATCTAAAATAAATGAGCTGGACCTGAAATTTCCTCAATAAATAGGATGCATGTAGATTGTTGGAAGTTGCCCTCTCTGAAGGGTCACCCCCAAACCTTTTGCCTTCATCCTCCTATTTTTTTTCCCTTCTTTTTGTCGGCCTTATGGGCCCTGAGGACTTTACCACTGCTGAAAAGGGCTGAAGTGCATGTTATTCTCCCCTAAACATGGTTAAATTGACTTATCCACAAATAGCATTTACCTGAAAGTCCCTGGTAGAGTGCACTACCTGTGCTCAGGGTCTGTAAATTAAATACTTCTAGTGGGTCTGCAGCACGGATTGTGCCACCCACACAAGTAGCCCTTTAACCATGTCACAGGCTTGCAGCTGCAGAGCCAGTCTGTGAAGTTTTACTGCCAAGTCGACTTGGCATTTAAAACCTCTTGCCAAGCCTTAAGCTCCCCTTTTATTACATATAAGTCACCCCTAACTTAGGCCGTAGGTAGCCCATAGGGCACTGTGCTCTGTAAGTAAAAGGTATGACATGTTCCTTGAAGTTTTGCATGTCGTTGTAGTGAAAAACACCTAAATTTGTTTTTCACTACTGTGAGGCCTACTCCTCTCATAGGTTAACATTGGGAATTCCTTATTAAACTTTTAAGCTGTAATTCCTGATTGAAAAGGAGTGGCTACATCATGTTTTTTATAATTAGAATAGTTATGATAAATCCTCTTTCCTGGCAACGTTGGATTTAACATCACTATTTTAGTAATACCACTTTTAGAAATATGGTATTTCTTTGCTCTTACTGCTCTGTGTGCCTGCAGCCTGTCTCCGGTACATGTCTGGGGTGGATGACAGCTTGAATTTGTGCATTCCCTCTAGACGGCCACACACAAAGGAAGGTTAGGTATGTCTGAGTGGCCATCTGCATCCTGATGGCTCATCCTGGGCAGGATGGGAGGGAGGAGATGACAATTACACCTAAATGGGCATTGTCCTGTCCCCATACAAAGGGTTGATTACCCCCTCTATTGATTCTGGAGCAAGGGCCCGGGAATGGAGGACCACTGTGCACGTCAAAACCCCTCTTTGAAGTCACTTTCACTTCAAGCGCACAATTGGGTGTAATTACTGGGTCTCTGACCCCATAAAATCAGATACTTCTAGACCTGTAAAGAAACTCTGCCAGGAAGAAGGACTGCTGTGCTGCTACAAGGACTGTCACTCTTCTGGACTGCTGCTCTGGAAGAACTGCTTTTCTGCTGTTCTACCTTGCTGCATGCTACCTTCTGCCCCTGCTGAGGAAGAACAGGACTGTCCAAGGACATGCTGGCTTGCTTCTTGTTTTGAGAGCCAGGGATATCAAAGTCTCACCTCCTGCTCCTGTGCCAGGTCCATTGGAAATGGATCCGGGTGCTTGCTCCAGTGGAACCGATGCATCCCCTGCTGCATGAGGCATAATCGGCATATCACCACTGTTGCCGGAATAGAACCGATGTATTGCACTCAGAACCAGCACATCCCTTCCAGAACCGATGCATCAGAACCACTGCATCGCCTCTGCTGCAGTGAGACAATTGATGCATCCCCTGAACTACACAAATACTTTACAAATTGCCTCTTAAGTTAAGCCTGCCTGCTCTGTGCCAAGCTACCAGAGAGTAAGTACAGGTTATTTGAAAGTGAGTTTCTGACTTAACCTGACTAGGATTGGAGTTACTGCTTGGACAGGGTGCATACCTCTGCCAAACAGAAACCCAGATTCTGACATAGATGCTTCCCTGAACATAGCAACAGCATTTCTACACAACATCAAAGATGGATGCAGATCCTCCAACTCAAAGACGGTCACTTTGATTAAATACATTTCTTAAACAGTCCTTATGAAAGTACAGGCCCTGAAGATATGAAGGAGTGCCATCCAGAGGTCTCGGCCAGTGCCAACTCCCTCACTGTGAAGGCTCACTTTCAAAAGAATTTTCGAGATGACATATAATTAACTTGATCTGAGGGTTACAGTACTAAGCCTTTATGTTATCACACAATTTTAGCTTTCTCCACAAGTGACGCATGCTCAGGGAAGACCTAACCATTTGAGGAGGTCGTCAATAGGGAAAGAAGCAAATAATTTTGGTGATTTCCAAGATATCGTTGACACCCATAAATTGAATTTGACACCTGCAATCCAGAGGTGGCTATGATTTGCAACTACATATGTGCAAGAAGGCAGTAATGAGTGGAGCCTTTCTCTGTCGTATACTAAGCCACTGTGCAGAGTATGGCCTAATAGCAACCAGTGTCTGAAGTGATCTAAAATGTTGTCCCTTTTACCTTTTTTGATCTAGCTTGGCTTGACAGCGCTGCTGTGACCATATCTTATGTGATCAACAGAAACAGAGCTTGAAGAATCATTACTAAGAGAGAGGCTTTGGCTCTGCCCAAATGCTGATCTTACTGCATATTGGATTTGATTAGACAGAGGTAGTGTGCATCAGCAGGAAAAGAGTAAATATATTCACAGGTTATGCTTAATAGTGCATGAGTTGCCAATGACCAAGGCTGTAGCAGGATTGATTCATTGTGAAAAGTTATGTCAGATGCCAGAAATCTGAACGTGCAAGCATTTGAATGAAAAATGGTCATGTTAGTCCACCTAAGGAGTAGGACCATTGCTTCTAACGGATAGAGACAATGTTAGCACAGACCCCAAATTAATTACAGTAAGCAGGGAAGGTTTTCATATTCTAAACTTTCTGATAAATATAGGAAGGAGTTTTACATCACACTGCTTTCCAACAACCAAACAAGTGGCTTTACACTGTGAAACCTCTTACAAATGTAATAGCAAGGGGTTTTACATTGTGAACTCCATGATAAGCACTATCGGAGGATGCTTTACATTTGAAAATATTTGATAAATAGAATAGGAATGGTTTTACTTTGTCAAGTCTCTGACAAAATGCAATACTACATATATCCCTTTTTAGATCCAGACACAGTAAATACTTGGTGTCTCCAGAAGGAAAGTTATTGTTCATGTAAACATATTCTTTGGGTCTCCCTCAATTGTTTGATGGATTTTCTCAGGCAAATACAACATGGTCATGTCTATGTTCTAGTTAAAGCCAACTGGCTTGCTTTATTGAATATTAAAATCTAGTGACAAAGTCAGCAAACTTCTCTTTGTAACTTGACAAAGTCTGTAGGCCTACCCTTGCTGATCGTGAAAAGATTATGTGTTGCGATAGACCCATACAGGGGCATTGCCAGTTTTTAGGGCTAGAACCTGTTTGTGCAGTCATTGTCACCACACAGATAACATAACAGACTATATGTACCAGGTTAGTTGCCCCATTGATATTTCTTTTGGCTGTGTGATTTATAAGCAGAGATTAGGAGGGCCTTCGAATTTGTGCATTACTGAGTTTTAATTTTCTAGGCCACATCACCTCATTACGTTAGCCTTCAACCTCCTTGCCTCCAAACCCTACAATTCAAGTTAAAAAATAAGTACGTGGTCCCCAATTTAAGGGACCAAGGCACAAAGGCTTGAGGACATACCAGGAGAACAGTGTTATCCGAAACATTTTTGGCAGCCCCAGGCAAAACATCTGTGTAAATCCGGTCAAAACGCTTCACCGGCATTGGGACAGAGATCAGCGTACTCGCTATAGATCTTGTGGCTTATTTCGCCCGGATTTACATGGACAGCGTACTCGCTGCAGATTTCAAAGGCATACTTTGTCCTTTTGGTTTTAATCTCTGGCGTATGACCGTTTACATTAACACAGTCCTTGATAGGAAAGCAATTTAATCTCAAAGGGTCAGATTTACAAGCCCCTTGCGACACATTTATGCTGCAGTTGCGTCACTTTTGTGATGCAGTGGCAGCGTAAACCATGCTCCATGTTGCGACTTATTTACAACGTGATGCATCTAGGGAGATGCGTCACGTTGTAAAGTCCTGCGCCACATTAAAAACCTGCGTCAGATTTAATGTATGCAGGGTGAGCATTCCGTCAGAAAAAGCCTCATAAAAATGAGTCAGTGAAATCTACAAGATTTCACTGAGTCACTTTTCAGATTCCGCTGCCACGAAACCTTACACCTGCTTGAAGCAGGCATAAGGAGTGGCGCAGCACGTTAGGTATGGGCGGTCCCTGAACATTGCTGGAGTTGCGTCGTGCTTGTGACACGACTCCAGCAATGCGCAGCCCTTACGCCTTAAGAGGCGACACACATCTGTCTATCCCTGTGCCACGGAGTGCCGCATTGTCAATGAGGCGCATCTGTGGGGGTGCAAGGGTAGAATTGCGTGTCGCATCGCTACTGGCACATCCCTGCTAATATGCAGCGATGCGCCAGTCCTCGTAAGTCTGCCACTAAGATTGACAAATCGGATTCATTTGGATCTAAACACTTGAATTGGAATGACCTAACCAGGTCGGAAGTATAACCGGGAACTAGGCATTTATTTTTCGATTGAGTAACTATACAGCCCTGAAGAAATCGAGGGTCATTACCCATACGACAAAGTTGGGAATACTTACCAAAAGACCATACTTGCTTTGATTTTCCACATTGATGAACTTTCAAATCACACAAATGCGTGTGCACAGGATTTGACTTTATGGGTTTAATGTATAATTCATTCTGTCTTTCTATGGATCCCATGAAAATCTCTGCCATTAAAGATTGGGTTCCTCTTACTAATGTTAAAGAGACTCAGTGGGCTTTTCACAAAGCTACGCTACACTTATGAGTTATATACACATGTAAATTTACTCTTGCACTTTTGAGTACCTTTACAACGTTTAGCCATTCACAAAAACTGTGTGCAAAGTTACTCACAAGTGTAGATTTACATGACTTACCCCCTGAAAAAGGGGGAGGAGCGTAACTTACAAGTCTATGGCCTGATTAGGATAGCGGATAGACCGCCATCAGTGACTGTATCACTGCCCGCTACTATACGATGGCGGGCATTGAATTGGGGGTCGGAGAGACCGACCACCTCGCATACCGCCACAAAACCCTTCCCCCTTGATTTTGGGTGTTGGGGGACACGTATGGTGTCCCCCTACATATTACTGCACCATGTGGCAGGTGCCGGCCACGTAGTGCAAGGATATGTACAGGGTGTATTCTCTGCATTATGGTTGGTGCTGCAGCCAGCACCGCCCGCAGTAATGCAAAGAATACATGGTGCGACCGACTTGCAGGCGGTCACATCGTAAACCCTATGGCGGGACAGCCGACTGCTAGTCGGTTGATCTCGTTTCTGATAGGGTACGCAATCCTAATCGGGCTCTCAGTTACCTAAAAAAAAATTTACAATAGTAAGTCTAACACCTCACATGTCCCTGATACTGCAAAACCATCCATTGAAAATATTAGAGTCAGGGACTTAAATGTAAACGCCATTGGAAATAATGTTATTTTAAATTTAATTATTTAAAATAGTTAAAAATAGAAATAATTCTAATTTACTGTTAAAGAAATATATAAATACCCATCTTTATTTAATGATAACATATTTAAATAAAGTTTTTGCATTTTAAAATGAATGTAACAATACATTTTATTGAGACATAATCATTTTGCTTTTAATTAATTCTATACTTGACTTTTAATAATTATTAGTGCATAATTAAAAAACTAATATTTTTTTCTTTTATTTAGGAATTTATTTTTTAATTTAGACAAGTAAAATATTTTTCATGTAATTTAATAATTAGCATTATCAACATTTTTTGATTAAGTTATAATTGCTGTAGCATTTATAATTACTGTAGTAAATCTACATTTTTATTACATTTAAATTAAAGATATAACATTAATTTACATTACTATTTAACATTTTCCAAGTAGGGTAAACTTTTTTACATTTCACTATCCTTTACCTTGTGGAGATCTCTACCCCAACTGTGGAGATCTCCCTGTGGTAAAGTATAGACTACTTTTCCCTAATACTTTATCAAATGGAGATCTCCACTGCTAGGACAGATTACCTACAATATCAAGATGATGATAGACAGAACATCAAGTTTCTGCAATTATTCTATTTGGGAAAGAGAGTAATGTGCAATGAAGAGGGTCTGTACTGATTGTCAACATATTTTAATTGGTACCAAAGAACTTTCCAAATCTGAAATGACCTTAGCACTAACAGTGTTAAGAAACACGCCGTAGAAAAATAGTTCAGAATCAAAATGGACAGATCGGGGTGGCCATAATCTTCTGTTTTAATTGCTCAAAGGCTTGCTGCGCATCATGGTTCCACTGGACTTTTACTCCCTTTTCAGTTATTTCTTAATAGTAATCAACATCTGATCCATGAAATGCCTATAACAATTGGCAAAACTGAGGAAACATTGTATCTCTTTCACACATGGTAGGCCCTTCCATTTTTATATTGCTTCAACTTTTTGGGGGATTCCTTTGAATTCCAGATGGAGTAATTCTGAATCCCAAAAAGTCTACTCTGGTGGTGTGGAAAACACATTTCCACAACTTTGCATAGAGGTGAATTTCTCACAAACTTTGGAGAATTGCTCAAAGAGGACTAATGTGTTCAGCTTTAGCATCTGAATAAATGAGTATGTCATCAATGTACAGCACTGTCAATTAATCAGTTATTTCCTGAAACACATCCTTGAGGAAATAATGAAATGCTGTGGGTGTATTGCATAGTCTGAAGCATGACGAGGTACTCAAACAATCAACACATAGGGGCCGATTACGATTGCAGAAGGACCACTACTGCCAGTCATGCGGTGGCGGTCCTTCTGCCATCGGACTGCGATTTTCCCCCGCCACATTATGATGGCGGGGAAATCGCTTTCGGACGGCGGCGTTCCGCCACAGGCAATCGCCGATTGCCTGGCAGAGCGTTCTGTATCCATGAAATAGTGGCGTGCCAAATTACGATGCTGTCTCCAACCAGCCTTTCCGGGGTGGGTAAACCGCCATTGAAAGGCTGGTGGAGATTGGTTTCAGGGGCCCGTTGCGCCTCCCCCCCTTGTGTTGGGGGAGGTGTGGGTACACTGGGGCGTGCCCATGGGACCCCCCCATACATTTCACTGCACCAAGTGTCAGGGACAACATGCTATTTTAATATTGCGGTGGGTGCTGCTGTCAGCAGCACCCACCGCAATGTTAAAATGCAAAATGCTACCGCCATGGTGGCGGTTGCATCCTAATTGGGTGTACGGGACCACCGCATGTATTGTGGACGGTCCCGTTCACCACCACGATGGCGGACGGACTAGTCCGTCTGCCACCGTAATCGGCCCCATAGTTTGGAAAGCTGTTCTCCACCTGTCAACCTCCTGCATGCGAACCAGATGGTAGGCTCTGCACAGATCAAAATTATGGAAGATTGTCACCCCTCTACACCTGATTAAGGAGAGTGGAAATTGGGGTAAACAGATACCTATTCTAAATGATAATCAGATTCAATGCTCGGTAGTCAATACAACCTTTTGTCCCACCCTCCAACCCCCTCCGCTTTTTTGGGCGCAAAGAACAATGGTGATGACACATGGGAGCCAAGAGGGACAGATGAAACCTCTCTCTAATAACTCATCCAGATACTGTCATAAATGTAGATCTGAGCATGTATCCAACTGTAAGGAATTTGAACTCCAGGTTGTAGATCTGTTCTACAGTAAAACAAAACAAAGACCAAAACTGTAGTAAGCAACTAGTCTTGACTCTATCAAAAACATCTGAAAAATCTATATAAGTTTCAATTACGGAGTTGTGACTTGAGTCTAAAGCACATTGAATTGGAGCCTTTTCCAACAACGAGTCTTACAATATGGTGAATGCAGTGTTACAGAGCTTGCTGTCCAATAAATTGTTGGATTTTGTTTTTGTCACCAAGAAACACATAAAATAACTTTGAATTGTGCTACATTTTTGTAAATCACATTGAATGTCCTCTACATGGGACACTTGAATGGTCGTAGTCAAAATTGCAGGGTGATGAGACACAGACCCTGAAAACAGCTAGCTAACATCAATAGTGCAGATGTCTTCTGATCTTTTACTGACTACAGGGACTCATAAGATCTCAACAAACAACGTTTCCTTGAAATTCCTGCTAGCCTCGGAATTTAGTACAATTTCCTCAGAATTTTCTTTACCAGTAGAACAAGTGAATATAGGTGAGATGAAAAAATGTTCACCCAAATTTTCTTGACTGATATTATGTAATATATGAGAGTCCTCAGCAACAAAACACCCAGAAGATTGGTCTCTTGAGCTACAGGGACATTTTATTTCTCAAGTCTCCTTTTGCTGTTGTCACTTCCTTAGCTTTATTATTGGGATTAGTGGGTCAGTCTTTCAAAAACATGCTCCTCTTCCCACAATATAAGCATAACTTCTGATTTTGCCACCATAGTCTCTCTTCTTTAGTGAAGGGCCCCATAAGACCTCCATTTCACATGGTTTGACTCTTGTCTATGGTTTTATTAAGTTTGGCCTTTTTTTCATTAATAATTGTTACCTTGAAATCAGGTATATTTTGGTCACTATGACGTTCAGCTAAACAATGGTCTAGAGTCAATAATAAATCTATCACAACTTCACATTTCTGGGGAGGGTTAACAACTTGGACAAAAAGGTCCTTTCATTCATATTTCAAACCACGATAGAAAAGAGAAGCTCTCTCTTCTTTTTGACACTCTGATTCAGAAACCAAACATTTGTTTAAGAGTATGCGCCTAAGCAAATCCTTCTTCCTCTTTTTAAGACTTAGGGGCCGATTCCGATTCCGGCCGCAAAACGAACCAACCGACAAGGACCCGGACCGGATACTGACCGACATGGACCAGCGCCGTACGAACCGTGCAGTACGATGCAACGCGTGTGAATTACAACCGGCACGTACGGAATACAAACCGTACGACCGAGCCGTAGGGAAAATAGTGATCCGTCCGGAAAACCGACGTGATTTTCACCGACCGACACGAACCTGGAATGAACCCGACCGGCACGTACCCGCGATGTCCGATCCGCGCAGTACGATGCAATGTGTGTAAAACCAGACTGACTCACATGGAGACCAAGCCACACGACCGACACGCACAGACAACCGGGCCCACAAGCAATAGAGACCTTCGTGACCGATGCGTATGAAACACAGAAGATAGGCAGCGTGAACGAGGCAGAGAAGCCCGCACGAGCCAACATCAGCATCCGTTTCCGTCAGATGAACGTCTCCTTCAAGGAAAAAAGACAAAAAAAGGACCAAACAAGCAATAACAAAGCCAATAAATACCAAATAAAAAAAAACTGGGACAAAGACACACCCACAACTCCAACTATATAAAGGACTACAATCACTACCATCATCCCTTGCAAACAGGAGACACAGCCAGCAGCAAACACCATTACACAGCAACCACAGACACACTCACAACTCACCCATCACACAACCCACACACCATCAGCACCTCATCCAAAAGCACACGCACATACAGCCAGCAAAATCAACACCAACCCACCCTCACTTTCACCCTCACACACACATCCCTCACCACCACCACCCATCACCATGCCCCCAAAGAAGAATCCAAAGTTCACAGATAGTGAGTTAGAAGTGCTGGTAGACAAGATCATCAGAGTAGAGCCACATTTGTTTGGTACATTGGTCCAAAGGACCCCCATGTCACAGAAAACAAAGATGTGGGCAAGGATTGTGGACAAGGTGAACGCTCAAGCACCAGCAAGCCGCACAAAGGACGATATCCAGAACAGGTGGTATGACGTGCGCAGGAGGGTCAAGAAACTCATCGAAAAAGATCACGCCCTGAGTCAGTGCACCGGCGGTGGCCCTCCTGCCAAACCAGTCTACTTCAGGACCTGGGAGGAGAAGGTGCGGGACATCCTACCACCAGAGAGCGTCCATGGGCTAACAGACATACCAGAGCCTGGTGAGTACACTAACAACATACCCAAGATTGTGTGGCAAGGGGACAGTGAAACCATGCACTGCAAGCAAAGCCACAGTAACCAATAGATAATCATACCAAGATGTGTATGCCAGTCATACAAACACAATACCTGCCATCTCATAGTGACTTGGAACTGTGTCATGACATGCACCAACCTACAAACAAATAGAGCAAGGCAGTGGCTCAAAGCTAAATAGACACTGCCAGACAGTTTACCACCACAAACACACTATCTCACAGTGCAGCTGACTGACAGGAAGGAATTGTGGGGATGCAGGTGAAGTGAGTGTATCCAATAGCATGATGGGCCTGATTGGCCCATCAAGACCTCTCTGAAACATGCCCACATCACAGGGAGTGGAAAATGACTGACAAGATGGCTGACACTGGCTCCTGCTGTGGGGATTGCAAGGCCCTGCTAGGGTGTGTGCGCAAATCAGAAGCAGGACACCAGTGACTGACATCCTAAGAGACAACTTGCACGCCCCACAATGGAAGCACGTTTCATGGTGGGATGTCTGGCCGGGTGGGAAGGAGGACTGACAGCTCTGACCATACTTACCAGCATGTGGAGACACACACACCCCTCAATACAAACTCCACACAACTCACCGGGTAGAATGCATTGACCCACACCTCTGTGAAATATCAGCAAAATATATACCATACTGGGTGCTGCTGTGTGAAGCACAGGGTCTCTCTTTGAACTTGTAGCCAAACAAACACCAGGATTTCACAGTCAGCCATCTTGCCATTGCTGTCACCCCTCCTCACAGGGAAGCAGAGTCAAGAGGAAGGAAGCATGGGCATGCTGGGAAGGGTGTGTAGCCAAGAGTATGATGGGAGTCGCAGTCACAGACAATCTACACCCACCCACATGGCCCAGTAAGCATACACTGAACCATGCTCGCCTCACAGGGAGTGGGAAGGGACTGACAGGATGTCTGACACTGGGCTCTGTTGTGGGGAGCACAAGGCCATGCTGGGAAATGGGCACCAACAAACACCAGGACTTCACAGTCAGCCATCTTGCCATTGCTGTCACACCCCCTCACAGGGAAGCAGAGTCAAGAGGAAGGAAGCATGGGCATGCTGGGAAAGGGGGGTTTTGCCAAGAGCATGATGGGAATTGCAGTCACAGACATTCCCCACCCACCCACATGGCCCAGCAAGCTCACACTGAACCATGCTCACCTCACAGGGAGTGGGAATGGACTGACAGGATGTCTGACACTGGGGTCTGTTGTGGGGAGCACAGGGCCATGCTGGGAAATGGGCAACAACAATATCAAACTCTGTCCGTGACAAGCTGGGAAAAAGCAGTGAACAGGCAGGCATCTGTTCGTAAAGTAGAAAATGTCATGTTTGTGAACCATCGATGCATGTAGGAACATAACTCACATCGTGTGTCCCTTCCAAACACAGGTGGTGCTGGGCACCCAGCACCAAATGACGAGGATTCCCAGTCCCAGACTCTGGCGGACACTGAGCTCTCTGGTTTGACTCTGTCCTCTTCCGATGACGACGACCAACCTGGCCCCTCCGGTGTGAGTCATCATGCAGCACCAGCAGCATCAACATCTGCACCCCCTGTACAGACGCCTCCAGAATCTGGAAACCGAAAGGGCACCCCCTCCAACACAGACAGACCAAGGCCACTCAACACCCACAGCACAGGGACACAGGACCCCTCGGAAGCTACAGCAAACACCACCAGCTACACCACCCAAGGGGTCCCAGTGTCACCTGTACGTCCCGCTGCTGGTCCTGCCCATGTGGATAGGGGTGCTGGGAGGGGTGGGAGGCAGAGGGCGCGCCTTGCAGAGGGGTCTGGACTGCATGATGACTCCCACCTGGCACGCATAATAGATGTGTACCAGGATAGCACCGGAGGATTTGGCCAGGTAGTGGGGATCCTCAAGGACATGCAACAGGAGCAGGCTGCCCACCATGCCCACATGGAGGCCAAGTGGGATGCCCTTACTGCGGTGCATCGGGACATACTCCAATGCCTCCGCCAGATCAACACAAACCTGTCCACACCTCCCTGTGTGGCCACAACATCTGTTGCAACACCATCTGCCAGCGCCACAGGGAGGGAGGAGGACTCTGGCGAAGAGTCCCCTGCACCGCAGAGGCCTGCACCTGAGGATCCCCCCAGGAAGAAGAGGGGTCGTCTGAAGAAGGACATGTGAGAGGCAGATGTCCCAGCACATCCCCCAGGGCCTCTAAACCTGTTCTGGACAATGTTCTTTGTGCGCATCCGTTCACCTTGTCCAATCACACACAACTCGCCCACATGACATGCAGGGTTCATGTTGGGCCAATGTAGCAGATGACTGTGAACTTTACTCTGGACATTTCATCTACCAGCACATCCAACTTCTGTTTGAAAATAAACTCATCAGTACACCATACTTGCCTCTGTTGTGATTCCAACTTGTCATGTGTCATGGAGATGTCGATCTGCTACACAACACAGTGCATGCCAAATACTGCAACAATGAGACCAACATAAGGTGAGTCATGGCGATGTGACACATGTGAGGGAGACACACTACTATGGCACCACAACACATACTCACCATGGCCACGTTATTCATCCCACACAATGATGTTGACCTGAAACACATTGGCATGCACAGACACAACACCAACCCCAGTTAGTGGTAACAAGTCCACAGGTGAGGTAAGCAGATGTCAGTCAGTTGTGGGAAGACAGACAATGCACATAACAAAGAAGATTGTAACAGTGGACACACGCTCACAAAGTGTTGGAGAATTGAAGTCCAGGGATGTGTGGTACATCAGTTGATGGGAATTGACAACTTCCACACTGGTGTTGGATTCTGGGTGTTGGGGGTCAGTGTTGACCAAACAACAAGCATCGTACCCTGGGAAGGACAGACACAAGACACAGTCAAAAGCACAGCAGAACAGGAGAGAAATGCAATACCCATGCACAAAACCTGTCACAAGAAACCTACACAAAAACAAGTTAGCAGTACTACCCTATTGTGGAGTACACACCACCTGAATGGACACATCACTGCACACATCCAGTCAAGTGGCACACAGACACACTCAGACAGCAACAGAGCAGCCACAACACATTCCAGGCTACCTCCATACATTGGCATAACAACTCTGGAAACTCACATTCAGGTGAAGAAGTTGTTGATGAGCTGTGAGCGGATGTCACCCTCACCCTCATCCTCATCATCATTGGCATCTTGGCCCAGGCTGGGATCCTCCACAGGTGCTGGAGGTTGGTCATCGTCATCCTGGATGAGAGGCACCTCCTTCCGCACTGCCATGTTGTGTAGCATGCAGCATACAAGGATTATTTTGCACACCTTTGCAGGCTCATATGGGAGGGCCCCTCCGGTCTTGTCCAGGCAGCGAAAGCGGCTTTTCAGGAGGCCGAATGTCCGCTCAATCACCCTCCTGCTCCGCCCATGTGCCTCATTGTAGCGCATCTCGGCTGGTCTCACAGGGTTCCGGAGGGGTGTCAGCAACCATGGCATGTTGGGGTATCCGGAGTCACCTACACACACAAAAATGAACAAGTAGCTGAGTTTTGTAGGAGTGCGGAATACAACATTGACAAACACACAATGAGAAACAGTCAGTACACACCGACAAGCCATGCATGCTGAGCTGACATCTGTGACATCAGCATTGCAATGTACTACTCCTCATTATGTAGGCATTGTGCGCCGAACCAGGGAACCGTGCACACACATGTGTGATAGACATGTCAGCAAGACATACCACCAGAGCATTGATGGAGTGGTAGTGCTTCCTGTTCCGGTATGCCTGCTCATGTACCTGTGGTGGTATCAGGGCCACATGTGTCCCATCAATAGATCCGATGACGTTCGGCATCCTCCCCAGTGCATAAAAGGCATCCTTTATTTCAGGGAGTTCAGCTGGGCTAGGGAACTTGATGTACAGGTCTAGGAAATGCAACATCCCCTCCAAGACATCGCGTAGCACCCGACTAAACATCGTTTGCGACATACCACCAGCAGTAGCCACAGTGTACTGGAAGGTACCAGTAGCAAAGAAGTGCAGGGCTGCCATCACCTTCACTTCTGGGGACAGTGCTGTAGGATATGTCCGGCCAGGTAGCAGATGTGGCGCCAACTGCTCCGCCAACTCCTCAATCATTGGCCTGGTGAAGCGGTACCGTTGGATGCAGTCGCGTTCCTGCATGGTCGCAAGGTCTGGGAATGGTCTATGGACATCTGGTGCCCTGCAGTACAGAGATGCACAAAGGAAGATTGTCAGTTCGTCCACCCATGTGGCCATGACCAGGCTCAATATCACATGATAGATCATGACATTACACAATATACTAAGGTGTGTGCTGTTGGGCATGGACACATATGTCACCTACATGACCATCACCTCACATCTCAATTCCACATGTCCACATGAGTCCCATGTAGTGCAGTGGCCAATCATCTGGCTGTGTCACCCAACCTATGTACTGCTGTGACGTTCCAAACACACACCACAGTGACAAGTGAGGCCTGATGTCTCCCAGGCATCACAGATCTTTGCCATGCAGAAACCCATGGTCCCTGTATTGCCACATCGAAACTGGCATGGACATATCGTATCACGTACACATCACAAGGCGAGCGTAAGTCCCACAGGTAGTGGCCGCTGTTGTTCCTGCAGGCCCTACATGTACATCTCTTAGACACACACACACCATCAAGGTTGATGCATATACCACATGGATGTGGAGACTGTCACCCATTGGGCACATTTGATCAGACACATCTGATACACAACATGCACACAGACTTCGGGTGCACATCAGTATTGTGGCTACAGGTCTCACTGTGACGTACATGCCATCACCCCCTGGACTCTGGGTGTATGTGACATATCCAACATGAAACTGTGCCCATTACTGTACAATTGCACATCACAGTGGTAATGTGCACAACACACAAAGGATTCTGCCCCCATGTACACGTGCACAGCCTGGGAGTAGCTGCACAAAAGTGCCACCAAACAAACCAAATGTGGCCCCCCCAAACAGCCAGGGAATGCACCCTTACATGCCATGGGACACTGTGTGGCCAATGCTGTAGTGTGGGAGGTGTGCACAGGTGTCCCTGGCTAGTAATTGTGTGTTGAATCCATAGAATAGTCACACCAATGAGGTCTGACGCGGGTGACAATGCATACGCATTGCACGGTTCATGACCGAGCCGTGCGTAGGCTTTGCCATTGAATGCAATGATGTCCGACGTGGGTGACAATGCGTACGCATTGCACGGTTCATGACCGAGCCGTGCGTACGCTTTGCCATTGAATGCAATGAGGTCCGACGCGGGTGACAATGCGTACGCATTGCACGGTTCATGACCGAGCCATGCGTACGCTTTGCCATTGAATGCAATGAGGTCCGACGTGGGTGACAAATCGTACGCATTGCACGGTTCATGACAGAGCCATGCGTACGCTTTGCCATTGAATGCAATGAGGTCCGACGCGGGTGACTATCATGCATACGCGTCGGGCAGGCATGGTCCAAGACAGGCGTACGCCTTGGCCATTCAATTGTATGGAGACGGGTACATGTGATTTTCAAAATACGCGTTGTATAGTCAGTTGACCGAGCCAGGCGCACCCATTGGCTCTGGACTGTCATGGAGACAGATGCGGATTCAAAACTTGTACGATTTGTGCACTGGAAATTCAGTTGGATGCCTACAACAATGTAGCAATTTCAAGTGTTTCATGAAGGTGAAGATTTGAACGATGCGGAAGGCGTGTACAAGTTGTACAATTCCATGGATTGGCCAGATTCATAGAATGCAACCGTGTTGGACCTATCACTTGGGACACATGGCACAGATTCTGCCTCTGCAGCACAGATATAAGGCTGGCTGGACCCCAGGGAGCTCACTTGCCTGCACTACATGCTACTGGACCACATCCCTGCTACCACTGCTGCTGTCTCTGCATCCTTTGGCTCCTGCTATGGCACATACTCTGGAGAGGGCCCCAGCCTTGTCTGAGGAGGAGAACCAGGCCCTGCTGGACGGGCTCCTTCCACAGTACAGTAAGCTCTATGGGAGTAGGTGAGTGTGCAGTCCACTGCCTTCCTAATTATGCATGTTGTCTGACTAGCAGTACTAGCAGAGTGTACACCAGTGCCAAGCATGCTCACTGACTACTTTCCTCCCCCAAAGTGTGTAGGTACATGTAATGAACAGGTGTCCTGCTGCTAAAGTGCATTAGTGCAAGCTTAAACTATCCATGCATTGTTAACATGTCAGACATGCAGGTGATTTGTCCGTCCCCATGGTTGCACTACCTGTGTAACTCATTTCCCTTTGTGATGATGACATGTATATCCAAATGTGTGCAGCACAAATCTGGGGCATGTGTGTTAATGTACTTTTAACTTTGTCATCCTCACAGGTTGATGCCCACCAGAAGCAGGAGATATGGCTGACCATCGCCCGGGCTGATCATTCGGTGGGGGTCTACAAGCGCCAGATCCGCAACTGCCTGAAGAGGTGGCAGGACCTTCGGGGCTGGACCCGGAGGATAGCTAGAGTCCAGCTGAAGCTGTCACCTCCGTGCAGGAGGGACAGACACCGGACCCTGACCCCCCACATGCTCCAGATACTGGTGGTGGTCTTCCCGGACCTGGATAGGCAGCTGAAGGCCAGACAGCAGCAGGAAGGGGGTAAGTCCATGCCTAATCTGTGTACTATGTCTGACATGCTAATTGCAGTCTTTTGGCCTGGTCACACTTCCACATTACGTAGGTCTTATAGTCCAATACTCAGGTCCCTCAATTGTGTGATGCACCCTCCTCATCTGTTCCACAGGTGTGGCCCCTACAATCTGTTGCTTGTGCCACTAGGGCACTGTGTCCCTGCAGTCAGCTAGGCTTCATCTACCGGACAGCATCTGTTCCCGTGACTCTGTTGTGTGTTTCATGGGTGGGTCAATTGTTTGCCCAATGCCTGAGATCTGACATGTGATCTGTGTGTGCCCTTGAGATGTGTTCCAATTGCTGGTCTGACTCGCCACATATGGCTGGGGTATTCCAAACAAACCCATGCAGCAGGGGACTCCAGTTTTGGGGCCTCAGGAGCATGTATATCAAGTATGTAACACTTGCTTAGCCACCTGACTACTGTCCAGGGCCAAACACTGTTTCATGGAGACCTGGGCAGTCATGCCTCCTCAAGGGCATTTAGAAACACTCTGTAATTCCACTCCTGTGTATTAAATTACAGGTTGTGCTTAGTGACATGTGCCCTCAGGTGTCTGCCTCTGTGTCATTAGGGTGTGGCTTGTTGTTACGTACAACTGGGGTGTCCATGATTTTGAGGGTCAGCAGGACATCTGAGATGTGACTGTGAGAGACAAGACCTTTGTGACATATAGGTGTGTGATCATCTGACAGCGCACAATGGTGTATGCAACTGTAAATGTAAAATGTAAATTTGATACTTGTATAGCGCACTACTCACACGCAAGGGTCTCAAGGCGCTTGTACGAATACCGCTGTGGAACCCATCCTGGCTTTCCCTGTGAGGCGTCCACTCCTGGGCACCCCCAAGGTGGAGGCCAGGCATCCTTAGCATTGTGGGGGCCGTTGTGGAGATTAAGCAAGCTATTGCCCAGAGTGGGACTCCATGATTGGAATAGGCACCAAGGCTAGAATTATCAGGTCCGTGGAATTTTTGAGCCCAAGACCCGCCGAGGCGGCGAATTGAACCCTGGTCCCGGGCTAGACCTCTGCATCAGGGTCTGCCGCTCTAATCATTGAGCCACACTTCTCCACTGTGTCCTTCATGCAGCTGGGTTGAAGGACACAGTGGGCACATATGGCGGGCGGACATACTAATGATCCCCTAGAGCATCATCCCTCTAGACCAACAGAAGTGACCATGAATCAGGTATTCCTCCTAAATAAAAAAGAACAAAGGCCACTTTTGACAGGTTGTCTGGAAAGTATGTAGTTACAGCTTCATGGTAACTGCAGGCTTGTTGGGAGCACGTATAGTCCACGTATGCTGGACCTATAGGTTCTTCTAGTCCCTCTTCTTGTGTATTGTATCTGGAAACTCATAAATGGCAGCTGGCTTTGGTGTAGGAAGGTTCACTGACAGCATATCGACAACTAAAATATCCCCATACCGCAATATCGAGTTATAAATATAGATGTCAAAAATATCGACATCCTATATTTACAATGATAGGTACAAAAATACCAAGAAAAAAATATCGGTCATAAATATAGTTGTACAAAATATAATTTTTTTTAAATAAATATTTATATATATATATATATATGAAATAAATTAATACATATTAAATATATAAAAGAATACAATTTATTTTTAAAAATAAATTAGATTTAATATACATTTTAACAAATATAGCAAATAAACTTAATTTAAAAAAGTTAAACACATATATAATGTATATATATATATTTAAATATATTCTTTTAATTTAAAACCATTATTAAACTAATAATAAAAAAACATAACATCTATTAAAAAAACATTCTAATATAAATCAAAACATTAAACTATTTAAAAATCTTTAAACTTAACTTTCACACTCCAGTCAGTGCAGCAGTAGGGAAAGTGTTGGATAGTGGAAGGGCAAAAATGACTATTACCACGCCAATAAGTGTAACAGTGGGAAAAGTGTTGGATAGTGGAGGGGTAAAAATTACTATTCCCACTCCAATGAGTGCAACAGTAGGGAAAGTGTTGGATAGCGGAGGGGTAAACATTACTATTCCCACTCCAGTCAGTGCAACAGTAGGAAAGGTTTTGGATAGCTGAGGGGTAAAAGTTACTATTCCCACTCCAATGAGTGCAACAGTAGAGAAAGTGTTGCATAGCGGAGGGGTAAAAATTAGTATTCCCACTCCAATGAGTCCAACAGTAGGGAAAGTGTTGGATAACGGAGGTGTAAAAATGACTGTTCTCACTACAATGAGTGCAACAGTAGGGAAAGTGTTAGATAGTGGAGGGATGAATTTTACTATTCCCACTCCAGTCAGTGCAAGTGTTGAATTGCAGAGGGGTAAAAATATGAATTCTCACTCCAGTCAGTTCAAAATTAAAAACAAGCAAAATAAAAATATATTTTTTAAAGTAAATAAATAAATATAAATACAAATATATTAAATATTAAAAATAAAAAAAAATAAAACCATATTATAATGTTAAATACATGTCCCAAATACCTACAAATATTATAGGAAATAAAAAAAGAAATTCAAACAAATAAATATGAAATATTACATACATTTAGTCCATTTACTTCCTACTCTATAACACCACTCAACTCACAACCCACATCGAAAATAAAAAAAATAACATAATACATTTTCAATTAAACAAACATTATTAATTAAGAAACACATAAAATGTCATTACCTTCTTAGCCTTTACACCTATTATCCCCTCAACCCACACCTAAAATTAAACTGTAAAAACATTAATTACACAATTAAAGCTAATAGTATTTAACAAATAATTATAAAGTAAGTAACATTAATTTACTCCCCACCCTTCACCCCTATAAACAAAAAACCCACACACAAAATAATGAAATAATTACCCTAATAAAATAGCCATAAATTAATATTAATTATCAACTAATTATTAATTAATAAAAAATGAATAACTTCCCACTATTTACCCCTATAAAACCCACAACCCACACATAGGTGCCGATTCCGATCCTGTAAAACCCGGGTACGAATGCTCGTACGGAGCATATTCTCCGTACGACTCGTACCCGGGAAATGCACCTTACAAACCAGCAAGTACGATTCGTACAGAAATACCATTTCCGTACGAATCGTAAAAAACTACGTACGACGAAAAAATACCCACAATTCTGATCCGGGACATCGCGTTTGTGATGTCCGGACGGAGTCAGGCAGCGTTCTACGGACCAGCAAGTACGATTCGTGCCTACGTCACTCCGTACGGATCATTTTTTACGGCATCCAAAAACTCCCGGGAAATTGAGGACGAAGCGAAGAAGGAGCTGCGGGACGCGGCGGACAGCCATGGACCCCATCCTACGTATCATCCTGGCCCTCCTAGCCTACGACCTGGTGCACCGAAACTGCCGCGCACGCCGCAGAAGGTCAGCACAACATCCAGGGGCAAAGGGGGGGAGAGGGGCAGAAAACATAACCTCCACCAAATTTGTAAAATACCATATACTGTCCTTACATTACTTTCAGGGTCTGGTCACTTCGGGGGTGCGTGTCCACCAATCCCCGCGTACGCGTACCCGTCACCACTACAATGGTGGTACAGGCCGTAACCACGCTCTGAGGGTGTGGGTACGGCTCGTACCATGCGTACCCCTACATCACCACTACAATGGTGGTGCGGGCCGTACCCACGCTCTGAGGGCGTGGGTACGGCCCGTACCACCATTGGAGTGGTGATGTAGAGGTATGCGTGGTACGCGCCATACCCACACTCTCAGAGCGTGGGTACAGCTCGGAACGACATACTGGCAGATTCACTTAGCCTGCTCGGTGACACACTCTTTCTTCACGGTTCCCCCAGGACCGCCCAATCTGGCCTTCTGGTCCTGTGAGATTCAGTCAACCTCCCCGATTTGGGTAATGTATATCTGTAAACCTAGCACGAATGAATGTTTTGTATGCCTGTGTATTTTATATATATATATTTTATTATACTTCACGTAAACACACTCGTAGATAGATCTCGGAATCACCAGGAACAAATACGTTTCTTGTGTGCACTAGTATCTGGAGACACTGTGTGCACGCTACTTTCAAATGCAGACATCACGCTGTTATCGCTAGGATGCGAATCATTTCGCCACTCGCACAGTATGCCTGTCACACATACGATAGGTTACAGTGATTTTGAGTGGCACGATAGGAGGACACTCCTCCCTACGAAAGCATGCGCACCTAGATACACGCATGTCCACTTGCGGTAATCACTATACCGCTCAAGGAGAAATGAACCAGGCGGCTATTCTACCGCTGATATTTTTATATGTTGTTTGTCTCTACTTTTCCTTTTCAGATGGAGCCTGGCAGTTTACATACATCCACTCTTAATCATATCACGTGGAGCAGCTACTCTGCCCTCACCATACTGACAGGATAGGGACACCCCATCACGAGTAATTTCACTCACATAGGGAAGTTACTTTTTTGCCCTGAAGAAAGTCCTGGACCATTTTTTGGCCCCTTTTTGGACAGAAACATGTCGGCACTAGGGTCCTAGGACCATAACACTCCTAAAAGACCCATTTTATTTATTTTAACTACCCAGACAGACCCAAGAATAAAGGGATACTGGGGTTCTGCCTGCGGTATTTTATCTAGTTAACTCCCTCTGCCGTAAAACATATTAAAAGCACTCCCAACACTGTGGTCGAGCCCACCCGGACTTCTAGGGGTCTGGGTGACCCGATGATGAAGCATGACACCACTAGGGTGTGTGAGGGTAACTTAAAGAAACACTTAGTTTCCCCACGACCACGGTTGTATTAGGCACAACCTTATCTCAGGAGTTTTCATTTCTCCCCCTCTTCCTTTATCTTGTTAGATCTCCTCTTAGATCTGTTAGAGTATTTTTTGTGCATATAGTTTGTATGGGAGGATATGCTCTACACAATCCTACCTCTCTTACCCCTTAAGTCATTGGGATTTCCCAATACTTTTACGTGTTATAGATAATTGAGCAGCGCACAACTGTGGGTTTAAAATCCATTTTTCTGAGATCTCAAACGGTTTCTCAGAAATTTGAAAAAGAAAATAGCACAGTACCTCTGTCTCCTCTACTAGTTTTTATACTGTCACTTTAATATTCACATTTAAAGCTAGCATACACACATCACATACCTGCCATGGCTGAACAACTAGGGATTGGTTATACAGACGAGATGGCGTCTGCTATCTTAGCAGGACCATCATTACTTCCAGATACCAATATTGGTCAGAGTCTCTCCCAAGCACAGAATTGGGACGAATTAAAAGAACTCAAACGCTGTCAGATGAGAACCCTCCTGCACGGAGCCATCATGACAGAATATCTCCGTGGGAACATAGCACCAACAGTCTTGTTGGTCACGAATGCACCCAGGATCTTCCTGGATGACCCTCTTTTTAAGAAAGAGTGGTCACTCATTGCATGGCGCTGTTCAAGGGATTGGCTTATCCTGATAATTAACACTGCCAAGCGCTTATCAGATGCCATATTAATCAAAATCAAAACCAGCGAAGACCACCTAATTACAGAAATTAAACTATCACTCTACAAAAAGAAGCTTGAAGAAGTGAACAAAGAGATCATTGAACACAAGGAATATCTCATGCAAAAAAAGATTTCCAAATTACAAAAAGACCTCAAAAAATGTAGCCATGAGAAGGTATACCCTTACATAAAAGATAATTACAAAGGAGAGGACAATTCAGACACAGGTTCCTCACGCAATGACCGTTCGGGATCCTCCGATTCCGAACAGGACAGTTGGTCTAGTGATGGTTCGTATAAGAATTGGCAAAACAAACCAAGAAGACCTCGACGCGGAAACTTCAATCAAAGATTTGGACACCCACAAATGTACCCATGGTCTGGCCCATTTGGTCCAGTCCCTTTTCAAGGACCGCCACAATTTCCAATGGGACCCTACTTCCAACCTGAATTTAACCAGCATTTTTTAGGCCAGGGCGGAAGGAGGGGGAAACGAGGAAGACGTGGCAACAGAAGGGTACAATGGGAGGAGGACAGACCAGGACCAAACACAAGGAGCAACTCCAGGGACCAACCACAACCGGGAAAAAGCACAATGAGGGATTAGTAGTAAACCTAACAGACATAACCCTCACTACAGATGAGATGTCAGTCTTGGAAAGAGGCCTTGGATTCGTTCCAACTACCCACCTAGACAAATTCCAGTTACGCTGTGAACTTGGGGAATTTTTTAGGAAAATCAGACTCAAGGTTTTCTTCCAAGACAAGGAAGAAGTCATCAGCGATGGAGAGTACACTGATTTGAGACTTAAATCAACCTTCTATCCACCCTCAAACATGATGCCTCCAGAAGTACTAGCTTTTGAAGAAGCAGTTGCCAAAGAAGTAGAAGAACTACAACCCAGAGTTAATGCTTTTAATAACTTGAGCAATAAAGAACGTATGGCCTTGACAAAATTAAAAAATCGTACAGAAATAACAATCAAACCCGCTGACAAAGGGGGTGCTACAGTCATCCAAAGTTCATTGGCATACAAGACAGCATGTCTTACTCTGTTGGCTGACACAAAATTCTACAGAAAAATCAACCGAGATCCCACAAAGAAACTCAAGACAACTATATCAGTTCTGACATCAGATGCACTTGGGAAGGATTGGATCACTAAAAAAGAACACAAGTTTTTGAATCAAGAGGAACCCAGAATTCCGCTATTCTATACCATCCCCAAGATCCACAAGGGGAAGTTACCTCCTCCAGGGAGACCTATAGTCTCAGGAATTGGCTCGATCCTGGAACCACTCTCCCAGTATACTGACTGGTTTTTGCGCCCTCTGGTAAAACAAATAACATCGTATGTACAGGATACAAAACACCTCCTGAATCTTCTAACTAACATTGAATATGACCCAACGAATTGCTTTCTAGTATGTCTAGATGTAGAGGCGCTGTATACGAGTATACCCCAGACTGAAAGCATCGGAGTCATTGAACAACTCCTAGAGAATGAGGAATGGCAATGGACTGCACCAAAGGAATGGATCATCACGTTAATGAGACTGGCATTAACGGAAAACTTCTTCAAATTTGAATCCCAGTTATACTGGCAAATCCATGGAACTTCTATGGGGAGCACCTTCGCTCCTAGTATAGCATGCTTATACATGAGCCACTTTGAGAACCAACATATTTGGAATGCTAACCCTTACACTAATAACATCTGTAAATGGTATCGCTATATTGATGATATCTTTATGGTATGGCGAGGCGACACTCAGAGCCTTTCAAACTTCACTCGATGGATTAACGATCTTAATCCTCACTTACGATTCACCATTAATAAAGACAGAGAAACCATTCCTTTTTTGGACATCAACATCATTGCAAAGAATGGCACATTGAGCAGCTCGCTATACACTAAACCGACTGATAGAAACAGTCTGTTGAGATTCGACAGCGCCCATCCACGATCTCTCAGGGAAAATCTCCCTGTAGGACAATTCCTACGTATACGTAGAAATTGTTCCGAACTCCGAGATTACAAAAAAGAGGCAGAAACACTCACAGACAAGCTTAAAGAAAGAAGCTATCCAATTAAAATAATTGAACAAGCCAAAAAAAGAGCACGGAACACTCCTAGAGAGGCCCTGCTTGAAACCCAAGAAAGACAACAACCCCAGAATATGATCTGTGTTACCACATTCAATTCGTCCTCAAATGATGTAAAAAAGATTATAAATAAAAGGTGGCCCATCCTCACCTCCAACAAACTCTCATATGACAAACCCATGTTCTCTTTTAAAAAGAACCGTAGTCTGAGAGATATCCTGATCCATACAGACACTCATGGTAATGTCGGTGACGTCCAAACAACATTATGGAATACACCACCAGTGACCGGACATTATCCTTGTGGGTCCTGTGTAGCCTGTGAATTCACCAGACCCAGCAAAACTCTCGAACTTGGCCTAAACACCCCCTGGGAACAACGATCACATACAAACTGCAATTCTGAAGGAGTTATCTACCTCATCAAGTGTCCATGTGATTTGACCTACATAGGCATGACCAGCCGCAAAATAAAAATTCGGATAAGTGAACATAGGAGCACCATCAGACGTATGATCACAGCTACCAGACTAACAACACATTTCGTGGAGAAACATCATAAAGACACAGACATACGATGGACAATCATTGAGAAGATCAATGGTACCAGAAATCTACAGAAAAGACTCCTAGAGAGAGAACAACGTTGGGTGTATCGTTTGAGAACACATGAAAAGGGACTTAATGACTCTATACCGTGGAGTCAACTAAACAAATAATCACCCCATGTGTCCATCACTTTACACCATAACACTGAGTTACAGACACCATGTCTAATGACTCCTACTGATATTCTACATTCCTATCAACCCTTCACCAAGATGCCGGATTGGAAATGAGTACTACCAGTGCGACAACAGATACTATCACAGTTGTACCATTGCACCCAAGCAAAACGATTTCCATGATTATATTTACACCTGCTCACAACTGAACCAATACCATTCAGTCCCCGCCTCCCCACCCCCGTTTTTGTGAACGTACTTATGAACAGCAATTAGCAGACTGTCCCCGCGTCAATGGACCTCCATCCAATACTATATAAACTATATACTATACATCTTGGCACAGTAGGCTATCAACATTGTAACTGCGGTGCACGTTAACTATCGTTTATTATCCCTTTCCCGTCCACCATACCGCTTTTACTACACACGAGCGCTTATATATGCACTCGTAGAACCTTGACAAATCCCCGGGTTTAGCCATCACCAGCCCGTCAGGAAAATCCCGCATTACCTACACAAAAAAAACTACAATTCCCTTCACCCTGTTGCCACTACACGCCGTGACGTCTCACGTCACTTCCTGTAACTGAGGGGCGTGGTCCCGATGTTCCGGCGCTCTTTCCATGTTATTTATGCGCGACTCTTGCTCTACTTACTTGCGAAAGCCGAGGACCAGAACCAAACAGGTAGCAGGCAGGGCGACCGATCTTAAATAAGTAAGTAATTTGATCAGCGCGATGTCTCAGTTTCCCTACGTGACATCACTCTTTTTTGCCCTACCGATTCGGAACGACATACTGGCAGATTCACTTAGCCTGCTCGGTGACACACTCTTTCTTCACGGTTCCCCCAGGACCGCCCAATCTGGCCTTCTGGTCCTGTGAGATTCAGTCAACCTCCCCGATTTGGGTAATGTATATCTGTAAACCTAGCACGAATGAATGTTTTGTATGCCTGTGTATTTTATATATATATATTTTATTATACTTCATGTAAACACACTCGTAGATAGATCTCGGAATCACCAGGAACAAATACGTTTCTTGTGTGCACTAGTATCTGGAGACACTGTGTGCACGCTACTTTCAAATGCAGACATCACGCTGTTATCGCTAGGATGCGAATCATTTCGCCATTCGCACAGTATGCCTGTCACACATACAACGATAGGTTACAGTGATTTTGAGTGGCACGATAGGAGGACACTCCTCCCTACGAAAGCATGCGCACCTAGATACACGCATGTCCACTTGCGGTAATCACTATACCGCTCAAGGAGAAATGAACCAGGCGGCTATTCTACCGCTGATATTTTTATATGTTGTTTGTCTCTACTTTTCCTTTTCAGATGGAGCCTGGCAGTTTACATACATCCACTCTTAATCATATCACGTGGAGCAGCTACTCTGCCCTCACCATACTGACAGGATAGGGACACCCCATCACGAGTAATTTCACTCACATAGGGAAGTTACTTTTTTGCCCTGAAGAAAGTCCTGGACCATTTTTTGGCCCCTTTTTGGACTGAAACATGTCGGCACTAGGGTCCTAGGACCATAACACTCCTAAAAGACCCATTTTATTTATTTTAACTACCCAGACAGACCCAAGAATAAAGGGATACTGGGGTTCTGCCTGCGGTATTTTATCTAGTTAACTCCCTCTGCCGTAAAACATATTAAAAGCACTCCCAACACTGTGGTCGAGCCCACCCGGACTTCTAGGGGTCTGGGTGACCCGATGATGAAGCATGACACCACTAGGGTGTGTGAGGGTAACTTAAAGAAACACTTAGTTTCCCCACGACCACGGTTGTATTAGGCACAACCTTATCTCAGGAGTTTTCATTTCTCCCCCTCTTCCTTTATCTTGTTAGATCTCCTCTTAGATCTGTTAGAGTATTTTTTGTGCATATAGTTTGTATGGGAGGATATACTCTACACAATCCTACCTCTCTTACCCCTTAAGTCATTGGGATTTCCCAATACTTTGACGTGTTATATATACAGCCCGTACCACCATTGGAGTAGTGATGTAGGGGTACGCGTGGTACGCGCCATACCCACGCCCTCAGAGCGTGTGTACGGCCCGTACCACGCGTACCCCTACTTCACCACTCCAATGGTGGTACGGGCCATACCCACGCCCTCAGAGCATGGGTACGGCCCGTACCACGCGTACCCCTACTTCACCACTCCAATGGTGGTACGGGCCGTACCCACGCTCTGAGGGCGTGGGTACGGCGCGTACCACGCGTACCCCTACATCACCACTCCAATGGTCGTACGGGCCATACCCACGCTCTGAGGGCGTGGGTACGGCCCGTACCACCATTGGAGTGGTGATGTAGGGGTACGCGCCGTACCCACGCCCTCAGAGCGTGGGTACGGCCCATACCACCATTGGAGTGGTGATGTAGGGGTACACGTGGTACAGGCCGTACACACGCTCCGAGGGCGTGGGTACGGCACGTGCCCCTACATCACCACTCCAATGGTGGTACGGGCCGTACCCACGCCCTCAGAGCGTGGGTACGGACCGCATCACCCGTACCTCTAGGGCACCAGTACATTAGTGATACAAGGCGTACACACGCCACAAATGTTGGCTTAGAGCCTGGTGCAGCATATAACCAGTATATTGGGGTGTGTACGTGGCCAGGACAGCAGTGTACAGCACCAAGGGTGCGGGTGGGTGGGTGTGTGTCTGCCAAGGAGTCCCAGCAGTGGACATAGACATGTGAGGGGTGGGTGCATATCACTCCCAGCAGTGGACATAGACATGTGAGGGGTGGGTGCATATCACTCCCAGCAGTGGACTGAGACATGTGAGGGGTGTGTGCCTATCACTCCCTGCAGTGGACAGAGACATGTGAGGGGTGGGTGCAGAGGACTCTCAGCAGTGGCCAGACATATGTGTGTGGGTGCATATCACTCCCAGCAGTGGACAGAGACATGTGAGGGGTGGGTGCAGATCACTCCCAGCAGTGGACAGACATGTGAGGGGTGGGTGCCTATCACTCCCAGCAGTGGACAGAGACATGTGAGGGGTGGGTGCAGAGGACTCCCAGCAGTGGACAGAGACATGTGAGGGGTGGGTGCAGAGGACTCCCAGCAGTGGACAGAGACATGTGAGGGGTGGGTGCAGATCACTCCCAGCAGTGGACAGACATGTGAGCGGTGGGTGTATATGACTCCCAGCAGTGGCCAGAGACATGTGAGGGGTGGGTGCAGAGGACTCCCAGCAGTGGACAGACATATGAGGAGTGGGTGCATATCACTCCCAGCAGTGGACAGAGACATGTGAGGGGTGGGTGCAGAGGACTCCCAGCAGTGCCCAGACATATGAGGGGTGGGTGCATATCACTCCCAGCAGTGGATAGACATGTGAGGGGTGGGTGCAGATCACTCCCAGCAGTGGACAGAGACATGTGAGGGGTGGGTGCAGAGGACTCCCAGCAGTGGACAGACATATGTGTGTTGGTGCATATCACTCCCAGCAGTGGACAGACATGTGAGGGGTGGGTGTATATGACTCCCAGCAGTGGCCAGAGACATGTGAGGGGTGGGTGCAGAGGACTCCCAGCAGTGGACAGAGACATGTGAGGGGTGGGTGCAGAGGACTCCCTGCAGTGGCCAGAGACATGTGATGGGTGGGTGCAGATCACTCCCAGCAGTGGACAGACATGTGAGGGGTGGGTGCAGATCACTCCCAGCAGGACAGAGACATGTGAGGGGTGGGTGCAGAGGACTCCCAGCAGTGGACAGAGACATGTGAGGGGTGGGTGCAGAGGACTCCCAGCAGTGGACAGACATATGAGGGGTGGGTGCATATCACTCCCAGCAGTGGACAGAGACATGTGAGGGGTGGGTACAGAGGACTCCCAGCAGTGCCCAGACATATGAGGGATGGGTGCATATCACTCCCAACAGTGGACAGACATGTGAGGGATGGGTGTATATGACTCCCAGCAGTGGAGAGAGTCATGGGTGTGTGTACATTATGATCAGATGAGCACAACTCCATGGGTGTATGTACGCATCAATAATGTTCGACTATGTTGATAGTTTCATAACAACACATCACTGACAGCAGTGTCCCACTCCCATGAGGATGGATGTCCTTCCCCCACTGCATGACACAACACATATGGGTGTGAGGACAAATGACACATGCATACCCACCCCTGGTGGATGCAGCACAATACACACACAGAGATCATGCCACAAGACTGTATACTCATGTCAATGCCCACTAAACTAAGAGAGCCAAAGGGAACACACACTGTCACGCACATCCCAGGACTGATAGGAATGTACAGGTTCCGGGACAGCCATCAAGATGTTGCCTCTCATGGAAGGAATGGGGTGGACTTCCCACAGATACAATGCCCACAAGTGTCAGTCAGTTGCTCAAATACCCTGCAGAACAAGTACCAAATGTGTGCTAGGCTGGGATAACACACATGCATAGTGTGGAAAATGCTGATTGTCGCCATTAAGGCATGACAACATACTCAATACACAAGTACAGTGACTAGCAAGGATAGCACAGACGATGCAGCCGGAGACATTGCTGAGCAGGCATGGCCATAGTTGAAGGGATCCGTCACCAACAAAGAAAATGTAGACACAGGTCAGCACTACAAAAGTGCAACTCCCTGCAGGGTAGATGTCAGGTGCCACAGAGGAAGGAACAGTCCTTGGGACAATGTCTCCAAACACAAATAGCACACACGACCAAATATACTTTGCAGAGACATTGTGATGGCAGGCAGATACCATGGTCCACCCCATTAGCATCAGACGACAACTTTCTCCTGACACATAACACATTACCACCACCCCAACTCCGGGACCATCAGCACCCACATCAATACCTGAAATGCAAATGTGTTCAAACGGAAAATAAAATGCTTTATTCAGCATTAAATGAAAATGTAGTTAACGACACTATTAACAAAGGCACATGGCCAGTCCAGATCTGAAGTCCTTGGGGGGGGACACATGGCCACGCGTCTCCCCTAGCTTGCCTGCACATTAGAACCCTCAGGTTCCTCGACTGGGGGGGAATCATGTGGGGAAGGAGCAGGCACCGCAGGGACAGGAGGTGGAAGGGTAGGTGTGGTGGGTGCAGGGACGGACGCCTCCACCACAGGGGGTGGGGCAGCGCCAAAGGTGGAGGTCAACTCGACGCTGCACACTGCTGCCAGGTCGTCAAGCGTCTCCCCTTCACCCGAAGACAACACAGCCTCAAAGGAGGGGGTGTCGGAGTGATGGGGCGCAGCGCTACTGGGGGAAGGTGGGGCCGCGGGGGGGGCTCAACTCCCCTACCCGTGGAGTGCAGTTCCCGTTTGCGGGCTGGAGAGACAGAGGGGCTGAGGTCCAGCACAGCCAAGTAGGCCTCTTTCTCTGGATGTGTGGTAGGGGAGCCGAGGGGAGTGCCTTTGGAGGGACTGGTTAGTGTGCCATGCGGCCTCGGACTGTGGCTGCGTGTATGCCTGTGTGCCCCAGACCCAGTGGGTGTGCCCTCATCCCCCTGAGTGTGCGTGCCAGGAGGAGTGCGCTTGCTCTTACGTGGTGGTGTGCTGGCTGTGTCTGGTGGGGTGCGTGCTTGTGAATGTCTGTGTGTGCTTGGGACAGGTATGGATTGGGAAGTGTGGATGGTGCAGGGGTAGGGGGGAAGAAGCGCTGCAGGAGACTCACTGCTGCCGTCAGTGAAGAGTCCATGGACCTCAGCAACATCCGTTGGTCAGACATCGCTGATGACATACCCTCCATGTACGACACCATCTGTGTCATCATTCGGGTCTGGCCATGGAGGACATTCAGCAGCGATGTCTGTCCAACCTGCAACTGACGCAGAATGTCCACAGACTCTGCAGTGAGGGCAGCAGGGGAGACAGGGGCAGGGGGTGCGGTGCCTGGCATGAAGGAGACACAGTGTTGCCTAGCACGGACAGAAGGGACCGGAGCAACTGGGAGGGCGGTGATGGGAATGGAGGGGGCGGTGACAGATGTAGTGCTACTGCCAGGTGTCGTAGCAGCCTACGACCCCCTGGAGGAGTTCAGCATCGGACCCGTCTGCGTCATAGTCAGTGTTGTCACTAGACAGGTCCTCTGCCTGACTCCCCTCGCCCTCCGTGCCACTTGCTCCCGCAGACTCCGCAGCAGTGGTGGCAGTGGTGCTGGATCCCTCCTCCACATCCGTGCAGGTGTCTCCCTCGGTGTCCTCCAATGATGCTGTGGGCAAGGTGAAGAGACAGAAAATAATCAGTCACCTGTATACAACAGACACATGAGTCCCAATTAAAATGTCACAGTGGATATCAGGAAATGCATCATGAGTAACATCTAGAATAGTCCGCACATATGTAACCCTGCACTCCCCAGTTGGTTGACCCACCATGACACTTGGAAACAATGGAGATCATGACACAACAGCAAATAACTTGATATCGAATTATACTGAGAAGCTAGTGTCTGGGGACAGTTGAGCACAACAAGAATGTGAATCCATGCCACCTCTTGTTCACTGTGAACGGACCAGTATTGGTGCACCCAAGGCCAAATAACACACCTCAATACTGAAGGTGTCCCCACACTCTGAGACCTGTGAGTACTTAGGAAACCATAGCCAAAAACATTGCTATCCCTTGGGACTCACAACACTTTACACAATGTACATGTTTAGAATGTGTGAATGTGCCACTTTGTGAACAGAAGACACATCTGCCTGCATGACAGAAGTCACACAATGATGTGCACACAAAAATACTTTTACACAGTCATTGTATGAGCTGGCAGCCGAATTCAAAAAAGCCACTGTAAATAAGAAATGGGGTATCAGTAAGTACATATACATGGCACCACGGTGGTCTGGATACTTAACACTCGTAAGTTTGTATCAGCAACAACCAAGGACTTACACACATGCAAACACACTGTGTGAACATGGATATGTATATTCAGAAGACAAGTGGTAATCAAACTGTGCCTTCCAGTGAAATGTTCCTGCGTGTCCACGGAAAGTGTAAAAGTACTTTGTTTTGCACTTCCCTGGGAGACATCTGTCATGCAGGCACATTATTGTCCTTCACAACCAACTAGCAAAAAGAAGCATAGGAACAATGGAGACATGTTGACAAGTGTAGTGAGTGCCAAGGTACAATACTTATTGACTGAAAACTTGAATCATGCCACCTGTCACATGGCCATCCGTACCATGATGACATAGTTGGCAACACATCTGACCCACTGCCTGTCATGTGGAGTGGCACACATGTCCAAACACAGGACAATGCATTAGCTAATGGGCCTGCAATGTGTCTGGATAAGGAGCACCTGCACTGAGGAGACACCCTCATGGCATAAAGAATGTCCACACAGATGTCAGCACACACAGACCAAACTATGTAGCATCTCGCCCACACACTGGTGGCAAAAATGGATGTGCATGAGCCATGTATTTCCATTTTGGACACATGCTGCAAAGCACAAACATTAAACCCAGCAAAACCTGACTGGGTCACTGCATGTTGAGTGTCTGTCCAGACAATTATCACACACAGGTCAGACACGGCTAGGAGACATAAGGTTTGGACATGTAGGCCTTGCCCGCACAAACCCCCCATACCTGAGACAATGTGATTGAGACAGATCAAGAAGTGACACCTCTTAATCTGGGTTTACTCCAATGTGCATCACGAATTCCTAAATGTACAACACATATTTGTGACCAACAACCATCAACAGATAGTTGTACATAGACACACAGGCACTGCCCAGTGTGAGGATGCACAAGCTAAATGGGGTCAGCATGTACAATGGGCACATGTAGCACACTTCAGAGAAATACAAATGAGGGCAGGGAACTATGCCACAGAGGCCAAACTATGCTGAACACACAGAGAATGGGCACAGTGTTGGATGACACACATGATTCAGAGGCAAGGGTGTCTTAGGGGACTGTAGTGGGAACACAGCTCCATTGCCCTGGAATTATCTGACTGTAACCTGAGCTACCGTCCCTGCACTATGTATATCTCCCACTCATGCACATCATGTCTGAGGCCACAATATTGTTAATGCATGCTGCAAGTCTGTTCATTTGAAAACTCACACTCCTATGTTGAGACTCAGCATCAGTGCCAACTAACATGGACACCCAAATGACTGTACAGGACAGGGCACAGGCAAGGTAACAACACATGTCTCAGACCCCTCCCACATGATGCAGAAAGCAATGTGCACTTGGATTAACTGGCAGCCTAGATGACCATGTGCAATAGTGATTACACACAGACCAGGGAACACATGTCATTTCGGGGAAGGGAGGAGGAACAGCCCCGTTTGACTTTGAGGAACATGATATGCACTGCACAAATTAACCCTCGCTGTGCATCCAGGCAACTGAGCACTTCCAAAAGCTGGTGACACACAACAAACACACATGTACCTACCCCCTTCCTGCTGCTGCAACTCCTGTAACTGCCTATCCAACTCAGGGAAGACCACCGCCAGGACACGCTTCATCTGTTGGGTCAGTCGTCGGCCCCCGCCGTGCTTGTGTGGAGGTGGAGCTGCCACTGGGCGATCCTCCGGGTCCAGCACCGGATGTCCTGCCAGCGTTTCCTCACCTGGACGAGGCGCCGACTGCGACCCTCCACAGATCTCATGGCCCTGACGGCCTGCTTCCATATCTCCCCCTTGGCGTAGGCGGTTACCTGTGAGGATGACAAAGTGAGACAACATCACTACACCTGCTCCATGTCACAGAGACACACATCTGAACATCTTTGATATTTAGAACAGGGCATATTATGCTGGCAACCAATTGCACCTTTCTCATAGGGACATTAGCCTATGTGGAAGCCCCAAAGCAGTACATGGCATTGAAAGTACACAGGTGGCATGAGGGGTGCAACACACTCCATGATCATGGCACACGCTGTGCATCACATGCAACACCAGGCTGATGGACAGCACCTCCAAGCAGTCACATGCCCCAGGCCACTGATGCAACCTCAGCAGAGTACACAGACACACACAGGCACAGATCAATCACCTGCCATTGGCAACAGCGGATACAAACCTCACTCTGCACATGTGCCACTTGCCTGTGGGGTGTCACAGGTGTGGTGCTAGCTCAGCAAGTCAGACACTCTGCACGGCTTACTTAAACCCCTCAGATGGGTGGAGCCGATGCCTCCTCCATGCAGCTGGGGTGCAACACTCCACATAGACACTCACCCACATGACAAGGAACATTCACACACATCACTGTCCAGGGGACGTAAACATCATTTGGACACTCTCACCACAGCTCCACTCAACTCACACACATCTGTGGGTACAGTCACCTGTCACACCGGGGGGGCCAGGGAATCACCTCTGGACAATAGGACAAAAATCGGCATAAGGATTGGGTAGGCTGAATGTGCCATGCACTATGCAGTGAATGTCACAGTAAGCACAATGCAAGTGAGGAGTGCACACAGGACTTACATCATGCTCTGCATGGGAGACATAAGCCATTCCCCCCCCTGGGACCCACGCTAAACAACATTGCATGTCTGTCACACCTGGACACAATGCCAGAAGTGACAGTCACAAAAAAGGGGCACAGTCAAAGCTAGTGGAGTCAGCACTCACCTGCTCCCCTGGTCTCCCATACAGGCTGGGGTACTGTGGGAGGATTACATCAAGCAATGCCTCATTCTCCTCATGGCTGAAAGGCTGGGCCCTCTCCACAGTCCCTGACATGGTGCCAGAGGAATCACAAGCAGCAGCAGTGGTGTCGAGTGTAAGGTAGTGCAGGCAAGTGCCCTCTCATGGGTTCTGGCTGACTTATGCCTTGCTGGGCTGTTTCCTTTACAGGAGTACAGAGTGATTGGTCAGTCTCATTTGCATCCTACGTTTCCTCCAATCCCTTTAAACATACCCCAGTGAGGGCCTTTGCATGGTTCAAAATTTGAGCATGATGTGAAGTCAACAACCACTTTGCAACATTGTATTTAGTTGCCAACTGCCTATTCCAGGCCACATGATAGAAAATTTGAACTTGAAAATCGGTATCCATTACAACCAGCATGCATTTAGGCCCCAATACTTGTCCCTCATGTGTCCCTATGTAACTTAGCTATCCACACACAGGTAAGGTGCGTTTCACACGTACTCATACCGCACCAGTTGCACATTGCGTTAGCCATGTATGTGTACGACCAGTGTGTACACCTACGTGTACGACCAGTGTGTACACATACGTGGACTACCAGTGTGCACACGTACGTGGACTACCAGGGCATACACGTACGTGTGCGACCAGTGTGTACACGTACGTGGACTACCAGGGCGTACACGTACGTAAACTACCAGTGTGAACACGTACGTGGACTACCAGGGCGTACAGCAGGGTGTACACATACGTGGAATACCAGTGTGAACACGTACGTGGACTACCAGGGCGTACACAAATGTGGACGACCAGTGTGTACACGTAGGTGTAGACACTGGTAGTCCACGTACGTGTACGCCCTGGTAGTCCACGTACGTGTACACACTGGTAGTCCACGTACGTGTACACACTGGTCGTACACGTAGGTGTACACACTGGTCGTACACGTACGTATACATACTGGTAGTCCACGTATGTGTGCACACTGGTCGTACATGTACTTGGACTACCAGTGTGTACACATACGTGGACTACCAGTGTGTACACGTACATGTACGACCAGTGTGTACACGTACGTGGACTACCAGGACGTACACGTACGTGGACTACCAGTGTGTACACGTACGTGGACTACCAGTGTGTACACGTACGTGGAGTACCAGGGCGTACACGTACGTGTACGACCAGTGCGTACATGTACGTGGACTACCAGGGCGTACACGTACGTGTACGACCAGTGTGTACACGTAGGTGTATGACCAGTGTGTACACGTAGGTGTACACACTGGTCGTACACATATGTGTACACACTGGTCATACACGTACGTGTACACACTGGTAGTCCACGTATGTGTACGCCCTGGTAGTCCACGTACGTGTACACACTGGTAGTCCACGTACATGTACACACTGGTCGTACATGTAGGTGTACACACTGGTCGTACACGTAAGTGTACGCCCTGGTAGTCCACGTACGTGTACACACTGATAGTCCACGTACGTGGACGCCCTGGTAGTCCACGTACGTGTAAACACTGGTAGTCCACATACGTGTACACAATGGTCGTACACGTAGGTGTACACACTCGTCGTACACGTATCTATACATACTGGTAGTCCACGTACGTGTACACACTGGTCGTACACGTATGTGGACTACCAGTGTGTACACGTACGTGGACTACCAGGGCATACACGTACGTGTGTACGGTCCGTACACACACCCGTACTCCGGCGGGAACAACAGTGTGATGATACGGACCGTTCACAGGCCCTCAGAGCGTGTGTACGGTGCGCTTAACAGCTTACACAGGTGATAGGAGGCGCACATGAATGGAATGGAGGTGTCAGACTCGTGCACGGCTGTACATCAAGTCATAGTCATTCCAGTCCTACATGTGCAGGGCCTAGGTGTGTCAGGCAGTGATGTGGCACATGTCTCCTCATGTTTTTGCACAATAGATGTGTGATGACCTGTGTACACATATCATATGTGATGGGGCAGTATGTGGCACACTTTCCCTTCCCACAATGCACATGTGTGCATGTAGTACAAACGCGTCAAGCACTGCAACACTGGTATGGCACAGTCACCAACACCCGCAAATGTCCCCTGATGCCAGGGACAGGGACACTAACACCTGACATCTAAGTAATAGCGTGCCCCGATGTGAACATGTCCTGTGTGTGTCATGTGTTCCCATGAGCTTGCTGGTGTTGTTCCGTCAACTGCATCTGCTATTGCTGCATCCAACATGTGTCTGTGTGTAGATGGGCATGGCACACATATACGCACACCATGCCACATGTGGATTCTCACGTTTCGTGTGTCTGGATGCTTCAAAGATGATTTTATGACATGAGGACATATCTGCGCCGTATCCATGTCTGTGTTTTCGTTTTTCACGTGTGTACCCCTTCATCGCTATGTGTATGATCTGTACATTTCCAATGACATGTGACCTGTGCGTCTAGCTTGTCGCCAGCAGTCTGTATGAGATGAAATCCTTCCAATACAGATTTGTGGATGTATGTCACTCCTGTGATGTCTCTGGCTGTTCACTTACACTGGCCCACAGCTAGTTCCAGGCCATGTCATGTAGAACGTGACTATCAACGGGTGTAGCTGGCTTGTCGTTGGAGTATCACCTGGCTGCCATACGTGTCCTGGATGTGTAGCACAGACCTGACTCTGTATTTAGCTGATGTGTAGTAGCAGTTGAGCATGTGCTCAGTTCATTGACATTGATGTTGTTAGGTACTCACTCTTCGTTCTTCCTTCCAATTATCTACAGGGCACCGCCTCTCCCCCGACCAATGCCAGACTTGGCTGCCATGAGGGAACGTGACTGCATAAGACGTTACCGCTTCTCGCAACAGTTGATTGAGGACTTGACCGCAAAGCTTGAACAACACCTCCAACCGCGACACAGGTATCCTACTGCGCTGACCCCTAAGATGAAGGTGATGGCAGCCCTACGTTTTTTTGCCACCGGTACGTTTCAATTCACCATAGCTGATGTGGGTGGCATGTCACAGACCATGTTCAGCCGTGTCCTGCATGATTTTTTAGAAGCCATGTTGGAGCACCTGGATGAATTCATCCATTTTCCAACTTGTGAGCAGTTGACAGGTGTCAAGGGTGAGTTCTATGCCCTGGGAGGGGTGCCCCATGTCATAGGGTCTATTGATGGGACACATGTGGCTTTGGTACCACCACAGGCACAGGAGGTGGCCTATCGCAACCGTAAACATTACCACTCAATAAATGCCCTTGTGGTATGTCTTGCTAACATGCTGATTTCCCATGTCTGTGCACGTTTTCCAGGGTCAGCACACGATGCCTACATCATGAGGCGTAGCAGGGTGCCAGAAATGATGCTGGGGCTGCACATCGAACGAGCATGTCTTGTTGGTGGGTATACTCTGTTTGTCCTCTGTTTAGCGCTATTTTATTATCTTACGGCATCTCCTGACCCACTTCTTTACATGATGTTTCCATGTAGGGGACTCTGGCTATCCCAACATGGTATGGCTGATGACACCCCTCCGCAACCCCAGAACAGCTGCAGATCACCGTTACAACAACGCACATGGGCAGACCAGGCGAGTGATTGAGAGGACGTTTGGCCTCCTGAAAAGCAGATTCCGGTGCCTTCACAAGACAGGTGGGTCCCTCCCATATGCACCGGTGAAGGCCTGCAAGATCTTCCTCATGTGCTGCATGCTGCACAACATGGCAGTGGAGAAGGCTGTGCCACTCATCCTGGATCCGGATGAGCAGTAACATCCACCCGTGGAGGATGAAGGGCTTGGTCATGAGACAAGTGAGGATGAGGAGGAGGAGGACGACGACATCCGGAGTTAGCTCATATGCAACTTCTTCTCATAATGGTGAGTCCATGGGTCTGAGTGTGCGCGGCTGGAGCCTTGTGTGGCATGTGTTGCAATGTGTGTGTCCAGCTGACTGTATGCTAAATGACTTAGATGTGTGTTCAGATGTGTCACTCGAGTGATGATGTCCTTCCACACATTTTAGCTTAGACACTCAATTGTAATATAGCATGGTGACAGACTTATTCCTGTAGAGTAAATTACCATGCATGCGGATGACAATCTCTTCCCTGACTTCTTGTGTGTCTGTCATCCCCAGGTTGTTTGGCATGCTGTCTGCTCGTGTCATCGTTGGGCTCCCGCTATTCCTCATGAGTATTGCAACGTGTGCTGAATCAGCGTCCCATGCACGGACATGGGGAAAAGTCTATTTGGTTAAGGATTGCTGCACGGCATTTTGGTGTTGGTAGGTGTTTGTAATGTGTGGGCACTGCTCCTGTGCATGTTGTGTTACTATACATACATGTTGACTCACCATGTGGCACATGACATGTTGCATGACTCCCATTTATTGATAGTCACCCTTCGTAGCAGTCATCTGTGATGGGACAGTGGATTCTGATGAAGGCATCAATGTGTGTACAACTTCCTTCTGAAATATACGGGATGCTACGGGTGGACATAGTGTGGGACATCCCCATGAGAGGATAAATGGGGAATTGAAGCCCCTCCGTGTACAGCAGGGTGTGTTTGGCTCACACACTTCACTTGTGTGCCAGTTCAATGGATTTACAGCATCTGTGTTGTGAAGGGGGTGGCCAGTGTAGGTCCCACATGTTCTGCCAAATGACCTGTGAGTCTGTTCCTATTGATGCATTTCCCTAGGTGTGAACCTGAGTAATAAAGGTGTACCTCACCCTCCAAGGTGCCTCATCTCAGTCAATGCTGGTCTCTTGCCACTTTGCATGCGGCATCTCTGGCAGTGTTGTCAAAGATTGGGCATATGAGTCTATGTGTAGTTTAGCAACATGCATGCAGTTCTTCAGGGATTAGAATATCCATTGTGCATGATGTCCACGGTTGTGTATGTATTTGGGCATGTTGGTTGCCACAACAGACCGTCAACACCTGCTGAGGGTGTGTATCCTGTGCGCAGCTCGTCCTTCAGTTTAATGATCCGGTGTCAGTCATCTTTGGGGATTGTGCATCCATTGTCTCTGGGTGTGCCATAGAGAACCGGACACTCCTCCTTTACATACGCCTGTTGCAGTAGTCCTTTCTGACATCCTTGTCTTTGTGTGCAACTAGTGGCATAGTTTCCATGTCATGCCGCCTGCTGCTGCAGCCCCTGCAGCGAGGGCACTGAGAGTTTACAGATTCGGCAACACACACACCTCAAAGATGCTCCTCCCTTCCTCCCTCCACCCATTCATTTGTCTGGCATCAGCTTGTCTGTGCCACTGTTGCGCCCACGCGATGCCAAAGGCTGGACCTTAAGCACATGCAACGTGCACATTGCACGAACCTCATGTCCTTACATGACCCACATCACACTACAGTCTGATGTTGCAGCCACCCTCCAAGCATTGTCCATCCAAGGAGCTACCGCCTGCTCTCAGCCATACCCTAGACGCACACACGACACCTTTGCATGATGATTGTGCAACTCCAAATGCCTACACAGTGCTGCCCCGCCTTCCAGGCCCTGTCACAGCAACCAGGTAATGTCCCTCCTACTCCCCACCGGCTCCGTACACCAGCAAGGCCATGGGAGTGGGACTCATGCCTTCAGCATGTAGTATAGTGGCATAATCTGGCACATGGCCCAGGTATCATCTCTCAGCGTGTCAATCCTCAATGTGTCCAGGTCCCCCTCACCGGCATCATATGCACACAGCACCTCTTCATCAGCTCGTATGCCATTGACAGCCAGGTGCTCCTCACCCTCACCAAAGACGCAGCCATTGACAGTTCCAAAATTAAAGAAGGCATGAGATTCATTGATGGATGGCTGAACATCAGCCACCTGAGGCTGAACTTGTACAGGACTGAGGTGATCATCTGAGGATTGTCCCCTTACAGGTGGCTCAACTGCTTGTGTTCCACCCGCAAGAGCCCTGCACATGCACCCTGTGGCCACACACACAAGATGGTGTGCATCATGGAATTGTCACTCACATTTACCATGCTAATCACCAGCATCTGTACCTCAGGGTGCAACACCCTCTGCATGATGCACATGATCCACAGATAGATCCACTCCAGGGAAAGACAGACCATGCCCCAGGAGCACAACACCAGCCGAGTCATCTACTGCCCCGCCCTCTACGGAGCAAGTACATCCTAACACCCGGGAAACCAGTCCACATCCAGGCTGCATGTGCACACCTCAGCTTCAACATCATGCGCCCCAGCCACCTCACCGTCCACCAGAGATAGCTGCAATGTATCACTGTGTGCTGCAGGATGACCTTCAGACTCCTCACCCACACTCAGGAGGCAGGACACAACCCCAGACCCCAGACCAACCTTGGCCATCTGTCATCCGAGACCCCGTTGTGCCAACTCCATGCATCCAACCTTGCCCTGGCCACCATTCTTCACATCCACCATACTCCAGCATGCAGGACATAGTTCTCCCACCTGGCAAGACATACCTGCTACTCCCTCCCCGGCCACCTCCACATGAGCCATGACCTCTACGCCTTCAGGATACTCTTCCCAATTGGTCTGTCCGCACAGTAATGCATGCCCCCCGTCAGCAGCTTGAGGCCATCACGGGTGAGTATTGTGCTCCATGTTTGTATAGTATGATACATTGTGACCCATGTGTGTCCTGTCCCAGACTCAGATTCCAGGGTATGGATGGCTGGAGTTAGTTCAACACTCATGCCTAGTTTGACATTTCCCCACACGTAGGTTGTGTACTCATGCAAAATGAATGCAACATGTAAATGTAGAAAAAGAGATTTATTCTCGTGGGGGGCCTGTTTAGTGTGGGCAAATAGGTGCTATACAGTGTGCATGGAATCCAAAGTTCACAGGGGGAGATGGCATCCTTGCAAGTTGGAGTCATCAGAGTCCAGACCACAGTGTTGGTCATCATTGGTCAGACTGTGACCAGCAAGTCCATGTGGCAGAGAATGTCATTGGATGAGGTGCTGCTGTTGCGCCAGAGGGCCAGGTGCCAGGCCAGGTGACCTGGGAGATGTGGATGGTCCGCTGCCTCTCACGGTCTTTTCCGTGGACGACCCACCTTCCTCGGGGGACCCTCAGATGCAGGCCTTGACGATGCTTGGGACGCTCTGTCGGATGAATCCTCCTCCTCCTCCCTCCATGTGGCTGGTGCTGGTCTTCGCCTGGTGGCACAGAGAGGGTTGCCCATGTTGTCGGCGATCCGACGAAGTGAACGGCTTATGTCCTTTTGCACCGCCAGGAGCTCAGCCAGTCTTGCCTCCATACGTCCTTGGTGTTGTTGTTGACTGGCGAGTTGCTCGGCCTGCTGGTTCTTAATCTCATTGAGGGTCCCCACTACCTGGCTGATGCCCCTGGTGTCACGCCGGTATGTCTCAAAGATGTGGCGTATGTTTGACATACCGGTTCCCTCAGCTGGCTGGTCAGGTTCGCGCCTCCACCTGCCTCCACTCCCACTACCCCTGCCCACACGAGCCTGGCCTGCCGTTGTGGGCACATCAGGTCAACTGGTCCCCTGAGGGATGGCATTTGCAGGGTTGTCTGCCTCCTCCTGGGTGGCCGGAGAACCTTGTCCCTCCAGGTCAGACTGGCTCAGGTGTTCTGTGCGGGCAGGGCTCCTGGGTGTCTCCTGGGATGTGGCAAGAATGGGGGTGGTGGTTGGCACAGATGTACCTGACGCAGGTGCTGCAGGGGCTGGGGCACCAGAGGGTCCAGGTTGGTTGGGGTCATCCACAGAGTGCTGAGAGTCGTCGCTGCCGGTGGGATCATCTTCCTGCCGAGCCTGGCCCTGTGATTGTTCCCACCCAGTGTTGGGGGGAGATACATGACGTTGCCCTGTGTGTGAGAGGGAGACAATGTTAATGCATTTTCATGCGACATCCATGTTTCATACATGTTCAGGTTGCCACAGTTCCTCCAGGTAGTTGTATGTGCCTAGCATTCACATCACTGTTCACTTGTGGATGGGTATGTTGCAGGGGACAGATTGAAAGGTTATCCATGGTCTTTGACATGTCGCATTTGGCCTTGGATGCTTTTTTGGCTGAGGCTTGATCTTGTTGTGTCAAATGTCCATTGTGAGAGTGTGTGACTCCCTTGGTTGCCCCGGGGGTGTGTGCTTGTGTGAGGGGTGAGTGATCATCACTCAGTCCGATGCTGTTCAACATCCACATGGCCCCCCTCACACAAGTGGGCCGCCAACACAACCTCTAAGACATCTCCTACGCTGACGACACCCAGCGCATCCTCTCCCTCACCAAGCACCCTTACACCACCAAGACACACATCCACGAGGGTCATGGCCAACTGGATGTGGAGTGGCCATCTGACACTGAACTCGGACAAGACAGAGGTCCTCATCCTGGGAACCACACACTCAGCCTGGGACGACTCCTGGTGGCCAATCGCTCTGGGGACATCACTGACACCCACCAAGCACGCACGCAACCTAGGATTGATCCTCGCATCCTCCCTCTCCATGTCCAAGCAAGTCAACGGTGTCTCCTTCTCCTGCTACGACACCCTACGCATGCTCCGCCGGATCTACTGGTAGAACAGTGACACAGGCCCTCGTCAGCAGCTGACTGGACTACGCACTGCACTCTACGCAGGACTCCCATCCACACACCAACGGCTGATACTACGCTTCTGCAACGCCTCGGCACAAGTGATCGTCAACGCCCCCCGCCACAGCCACATCACCCCCTCCTGAGAGACCTGCACTGGGTCCACATCGACAAGAGGATCACCTGTACGCTCCTCAGCCACGCACAAAAGGCACTCCACACCCATGGACATGCCTACCTGCACATCAGACTCAGCTTCTACACCCCCACCCGCAAGCTCCGCTCCGGCATCCTCACCCTCGCAGCTGTCCCCCGCATCCAACGTACGCCCGCCTGCAGCAGATCCTTCTCTGACCTCGCTGCAAGGAGCTTGAACACCCTCCCAACCCACCTACGACTGACCCAAGACCTACTTGCCTTCTGATGTCTCCTCAAGACCTGTCTCTTTGAGCAGTATTGTAACCCCCCCCCCTCAGCACCTTGAGACCCTCACAGGTAAGTTGCGCGCCTTACAAGTACTCAGATCGATTGTTGATTGATTGATGGTGCCTGCTTGTGGGTGTAGTGTGATTTTGCGGTGTGTCTCCCAGGTGATGTATCTGTCCCCCCATGGCGCATGCTGCCATGTCAGTGAGTGTGAGTTCCTGTCCTAGTTATCTGAGCTGGTTGTGTTTGTGTTAAATTTTGCAGTTGTCACAGGAGGGCCTTGTGCTGCCTACAGCAAGGCCAAGTGTCAGCTACTTTGTCAGTACTTTGGCAGTCCCTGTGCATTGCGCATGGTGCATGGGTATGTACCTGGGCCATATGGGCTGAGGGCATTGGTGTCTGTTTCTGGGTTTTACTATATGTTTAGTGATCCCCACCCTCCCAGCATCCCGGACATCCTGTCTTGGGTTTGTGGTTTGTGTAGGCTGGGACATGGCATGGCCTTGCTTTGTAAATGGGGCATACTCATGTTAGTGGCCTGAGCATTGTTTAGAGTGTGGTTGTGTCAGGTGAGGGTTTGGGGGTAGGTGAGTGCATTTGTTGTAGTTGGGGTGTGGATGCCATTCCCCCCATGTTACGTGAGTTGTTTGTGTACTCACCAGGCTCTCGGACTCCTTCGACTCCGTGTACTCCCACTGGCGGAAGCAGGGCCATCACCTTCTCCTCCCAGGGATGGTAATGTACCGGTCTGCGGGGCAGCCCACCTCCTGTGATGTTACTCTGGGCGTATTCCTCGTTCATTTTGCGCTTGACTGCCCTGCGCAGATCGTACCACCTGGCTTGACATTCATTCCTGGTCCTTCTGATGGGCGCAACAGCATTCACCCGATCGGCGATCCTCTGCCACAGGCTAGTTTTTTGGGATATGCTTGTCTGTCTGACCAATGTTCCAAACAGCTGTGGCTCGACTCTGATGATTTCGTTGACAAGGATGTCCAGCTCCTCCGTTGTGAATTTTGGATTCTTGTCTGTGAGCATGGTGTGGGGTGTGGATGGTTGTGGGTGTGTGGGTGTGAAGGTGTAGGTGTGTGGGTATGTGTAGAGGGGGTCTGTGTGAAGGAGGTTGTGTGAAGGTGTGTGAGTTAAGGTGTATGGGTGCAGTTGTTTGTGTGTGATGTCTGTCAGCAGTGAGTCTGTTGAAAAGGCTCATGGTTTGTGTTTGTGGGCCCTTTTTAATGGTCCATGGGCTGGGGTGGGGGGTACGGTGCTTACATATGCGTGTACTAGGGTACGGTGCGTACATGGGGGGATGCTGGGGTATGGTGTTGGGGTACGGTGCGTCCGAGTACGGGGCTGGGGTGGGGGTACGGCGCTTACCTACGCGTGTGCTGGGGTGGGGGATACGGCGCGACCATACGCAGGTGCTGGGGTATGGCGCGCACATGCGCAGGTGCTGGGGTGGGGAGTATGGCACGTACATGTGCGGGTGCTGGGGTGGGGGGGTACGGCACGTACATACGCGGGTGCTGGGGTGGGGGTACGGTGCGTACATACGCCAGTGCTGGGGTACGGCGTGTACATGCGCGGGTGGGGTGGGGGGTCCGTACGACTCATACCCCGTGCTCAAGTGTACCGGGGTAGTGGTCATACAAAGTTTGCTCCGTACGGGACGTTTTCCATACGCTTGGGGATTCGGAACGCCGGTACGGATCGGACTTGTGCGCTCGGACTTCAGTTTTACGACTCGTACGTAAATCTGTCCGGGGACGTGTCGTAGACTTTTCCTGAGGCAATTCGTATGTAATTTGACAGTACGAATCGTACTTGGCCGTTTGTACAGGACTTGTACGACTCGTACGTAAAAAAATACGGATACGAGTCGTACGGGAAATATTTTTACCGGATCGTAATCGGCACCATAATATTGACTGAAAAAAATTAAAAACACAATTAACATTCTAAAATCTCAATTAAATAAATATTAATGAATTAAAAATATTCATAAATTTATTATAATAAAATTACTTTCCACCCTAGTCCCCTATAAACCCACAACCCACTGCCGAACTAAAAACATAAAAATGTAATTACAATAAAAATAATAACCACTAAAAATGTAACACATATATTAAAAAAAAATACTTATACAAAAAAATACATCACATACATTTAAAATATATATTAAAATACATAACACTAATTTAAAAATTGATATTTTAAACACCTATATTTTTGAAAATTATATTAATGACTTCAATATTTTTAAAATCGATATTTCATTCCTTAAAATAGGTATTCTTCACCACGATATTCTTGCTGTTGATATTTCTGTGTCACGATATTTAAAACTCGATATTAGTGTAACTCGACATTTCCAACTCAATATTTTTAAGTTTACAATGCTTTATTAGGATAATAAACACAGTAAAACATCAGTACAAGGTCAAATATAAAAAAGAAGTAATAGCCAAAATAGTACAAATGACAGAATTTGCAGCAGTAACCCTCGAAAGGGAAAACTAATACTTAGGGGCCGATTCCGATCCGGGTCGGAAGGGCACTGAACGCGATCCGGCCGGAAAAACTACGAGCCGTACCCGTGTTTTCCGGCCGACTTGTACAGCTGTATGAGCGAACAAGTACAATGCGAGCTACATGAAATTCACCGATCGAGTCGTTTCTGGGTGCGAACCGCTCCGTACGTCTCGGTGGTAAGCTAACCGTGGCATGCAAAGGATGCGATTCACGACCGAGCCAGTACGATGCACGTGTCGGACGGCCTGTGCGAGCCGGAGTGTCCGGCTTGCAAATTGTCCGGGTGGTTGCCTTTGGGGGTCCGCGTCGGACCCCCTGTCACCCGCAGCCCTACGACTCGGACACAGGGGGAGTCCCATGGGTCTCCCCAACACAGGCCTGTATGGTGCAGATAGCACCGACGTGTACCCACTGTAGGGGGCGCACTTGTCCGCAACATACCCATTCAGTCAATGGGAGCCCATGTATGCGTCGTACGACCGGCTCCCATTGACTTCTATGGGAGTCCGACCGAACCGAGTCCGGCAGCATACGGCCGCATCGTACTCGCTCGGTTGGACTGCAGGATTCAGAATCAGCCCCTTAGAAGGAAAATGCACTTTACATTTTGAATAAAAAAGGAGGGGAGGAAAGAGAAAAAGAAAGGGAGGAAAACAGAAAAGGGGAGGGGGAAAGATTCAATATTAAAATATTATTAAATAAATCTAGAGAACATTTAGATATACTAAATTGACATAGAAGACAATTATACTATGAAGATGAGTAAAATCATGAAACAACTCTAGAGAGAAAAGAGGTTAATGTTGACCACAATAAAGGTACAGAAGTGGCAAAAGCACGATCCAGCCTGTGATGATGGCATAACAAGTTCCACCAAGCTTGGTATGACATTTTTGAGTATCTTACAGTTAGTGGTGATGATCTGAAAAGAAATAGCTAAAAACATATCTATAAATTTGCCAACATTGCCTTGGACATCCCAAAGAGGGGAGAGACTGCCCAAAAATACATGCACAATTTCAAAAGAAAAATTTGGAGATAAAATTTCATTAAGTTTTAACCAAATACGAGACCAAAAAGTCTTAACGAGAGGGCAATGAAAAAACATATGAAGGAGGTCGCTGTTCACACAGGAGCAAGACCAGCTACTCTAACAACTTAAATTTGTGTAAATCAGGAGTAAAAAAAAGTCTGTTATAAAAAAGTATAAAGTTTGTGTAGTGTTAGCAGAACGTGAGGACGTGTGTATTTTTGACCAAATAGAGTCTCAGGTCTGTATCGAAAAATCTTGGGCCAGGTCTTCTTCCCATAAAAGTTCAAATTTGGATTTTGTTCTAACAACCAAAGAACGAGATAACATTTTATAAATAACAGCTGCTTTAACAGGGGTAGAAAAGTCAGGTAGGGGAGAAAAGACTTGTTCAGATGTATCAGGGGAACAATTCTGTGAAAGGAAGTTAATCATAGAAGCCATCAATAGGTGATATTGAGGAGCATTTGTGTTAGAAATGCCAAAGGATGCACAAATGTCAAGAAAGTCCCTAGGGGACCTTTCCTTCAACACATGATCTAGGGTAATAATTAATGTATTAATCCATTTGTTCCAAAATAGCACTCTCTTATTGATCTTCAAGGATTTATTGTACCAAATGGGAGTGTGTAAAAGTAGATCATCAAAGGATAGGTGAATTTGAAACAAAGAGGTTACAAAAGCTACGGAATGTGAAAAGATGGGTGTGAAAAAATGTTTCGGAGGTTGAGATAGACGAGTGGCTGTAAGAAAAGTAAAGGGTGTAAATTGAGCTTGTTCTAAAGAACTCCAGGCCGTAGTGGGAGCATGAGGGAGGTCTGCCAAAAAGGTCCATATTTGTTTCAAGGTAAATGCAGAATGATAACGTCTAAGGTTGGGAAAGTTGACTCCACCTAACTCTTTGGGTTGTTGAAGACTAGAGAGTGGAATTCTGGCTTTGCGATTGTTTCACAGAAATTTAGTTAGGGTGCGGTTGATGGTGCTAAAAAAAGGTGAGTGGAAGAGAAACTGGGAAAATTGAAAGATAAAAATTAATAATTGGAAGGAGCATCATTTTAATTGTTGCCAATCTGCCCCACCAGGATAAAAAAGAGGGGACCAACTCTCAATGAAGACTGAAAGTTTTTTGAGTATTTCCGCAAAGTTAATTTTAATAGTTTCTCTGATGGTGTTGGCGTATAACATACCCAAACATTTGATATTCATGGGATTCCATTCAAAACCAGAACCATGAAACATATGAGAATGACAGAATTTGTTTAAGGGTAAAACCTCAGATTTATTAATGTTCAATCTATTGCCAGAAACTGTTGAATATTCATGTAATAAAGAGAAAAGAGCAGGCAGGGAAGTGGACGGATTGGAGATACATAACAAAATATCATCAGCATAAGCAGTGAATTTAATGTCAATATTGTTAAATTGAAGACCTGTATACTGTAGAGAACGTCTAATTTTCTCAAGGAAGGGTTCTAATGCAAGAATAAATAAGAGTGGGGAAAGGGGACAGCCTTGCCTGGTACCTCTAAGGAGTGGACAGTAGCTAGATTGACAGCCATTAACTCAAATGGAAGTAGAGGGGGCAGAGTATAGCAGTTGGATGTATTTAATAATAGAGGGGCTAAAGCCATGCCATCTCAACGCACCAAAGACAAAATCCCAGTTAACCCTATCAAATGCTTTCTCAGCATCTAATGTGATGGCAGCGACTGGTGAATCCATCTTGGAAGCAAGGTGAATAATATTAAGGAATGTTCTCGAATTATCAGTAATTGATCTACCTTTGTCAAAAGCCGATTGATAAATATTAATAAGGTTATTGATTCGAATGGCTAGGATTTTAGCGCATATTTTACAGTCTGTATTAATAAGGGAAATGGGCCTATAGTTTTTGTAGAGGGAGTGGTCTTTGTCTTTTTTAGGGATCAGACACAACATCGCTTGAGCGAAAGATCCTCTTGACTCACCAGTAGTGAGAAAATGGTTAATCAATGTAAGTAATTGGGAGACTAAAAATTGTAAAGTGAAGAAAAAATCTAACAGTAAAACCGTCCGGACTGGGTTTTTTGTCCTTGGGTAGTAGGTTTATAGCATTGGAAATATCATTTTCCAAGATGGGCACATCTAGGGATGAAAAATCTAAGGAATGATTGGAAGATTTAGGGATAGTTTGAAAAAAAGAGTCAATTTTTTCAGGTGAAGGGGTGGATTCTGGGGTATAAAGAGAAGTATAATATTGAGTAAAACATTTAAAAATCTCAGTGTCTGTAGTATGATGAATTCCAGAGTTATCTGTGATAGCAACAATTTTGGATTTTTGAGGTAATTAGTAAGGGATTTGCCTGCTTTATGTCGCCCACCGTACATTTTTGCATTGAATTTAAGAAGATTATTGCACCCTGAATCCCAAGAGTGTTTGTTATATTGCATTTTAGCTTTGACAGAGTAACGGGACAGTTGGTAGTGAAATATTTATGCTCAAGGGCTTTGATTTGTTTTAGGATAAGAGAGGACTTCATAAGAGCCTTCTTTTTCTTCCGAGATACAAAGTCAATGATGAAGCCTCTGGCAGTGGCTTTAAAAGCATCCCAGATAAAGTGAAATTGAGAGTCAGAGGAAAGATTATTTTGTAAAAATTCCTGAATGAAAAGCGTGAATTGTTCAATAAATTGGGAGTCCAGAAGAAGAGAGTTATTAAAACGCCAGCGACGGGATGTAGGGGAAGGAGAAAGATAATCCATATCTAAAATGATGGGGGCATGATCTGAAATAAGAATGGAGCCAATCTCTGAATTAGTTATGAATTGAAGAGCGTGTTGAGTAAGAAAAATATATTCTATACGGGAGTGGGATTTATGGACTGGGGAGAAGAAGGAGAATTCTAGTGTGTCGTGATGGGAAGTTCTCCATGAGTCAACCAGTCCTCTAGAGGTGATGGCTTTGTGAAAGGTTTTCTGCATTTTATGATGAATGTATTTGGTTTGAGATCTCCGATCAAGGAAGGGGTCCATAAGTTGATTACAGTCACCACCCACGATCAAATTGTCTGCAGCATGGAAAGAGAGATGCCTAGAAAATTCATTCCAAAAAGTTAAATCAATGCCATTAGGGCCATAAACATTACAAAAAGAAAGTTGAGTAGTGTTAACTTTAGCATTTAAAAACAACCATCTACCATTGGTATCATGAAATTCATTTTGTATATGAACACTTAAAGATTTATGAAAGAAAATAATCACACCGTTCTTATTGTTCACTGCTGGGAGCAGAAAACCTCACCAACCACTGTTTACGCAATGAGGAAAAATCTTGCAGCTTTAGGTGTGTCTCTTCTAATAAAGCAACATGATATTTCAATCTTGCAAGATGAGATAAAACTCTCTGTTTTTTAAAAGGATTTCGAATACCTTCAACATTCCAAGAGATTACACGAAACCCAGTCATCAGTAATGATTAAATAAAAATAAGTATATAAGTAAAGGGAAGTTAAGGAAAAAGAAGAAAAGAAAATGTAGACATGAGGAAGGAATGAAAGTTAGTAGATGGCAAAGAGCAAAGAAAGTAGAGCTAATCAAATGACATAACTCTGATAGAAAAACATTACATGAACAATAGAGTACCATAGAGATGAAATGGAAAACTGGAAATATAGGTGAAAATAGAGCAAGAAGACAAAATAAGAAATGAAGAAGAGAAGAAGGAAAAGGGGAAAAGAAGAGGAGAGAAAAGAGGGAGCATACCAACCCAGAAAGAGCTAGCAAAGAAGGGATGACCGAAAACCCGAAGGCTTTAGTCATTAAGATCAAAAACGAAAAGAACAATAATGAAGGAGCGGGGGGGCAGGAAGCAAGACAACCACCTCAAAAAGCAGGGGAGGGTCACCGAGGAAGGAAAGGTTTACCATAAGAACATCAAGGGAAAAATACAACAGTAAAGACAAAATGACAAACATGTGAAACAAAGTGGAGGGGAACTTACCAGACATTAAGGAGACTGTATAACGGAATAGGTCATACATGATGAAACATAGAGGGAGTAGGGATAGGAACACTTGCACCGGGAACATCATTAGGAAGATCTCAAATACAAAAAAGAAAACAAACATGAAAACATATTAGGTTTGCAGCAAACAATGAGGAACAATGTAACGGAAACAAACATATATGACAAAACAGAGAAGGAACCAAGATAAAGACACCAACATCGCGAGGAAGACCTCATATACAAACAAAAGAGAGCAAACAAGAAACATTTAAGGTTTGCTTAGTTCCATAGCCTCTCCCTTATGAACATGAATGAACTTCCGAAGGTCGGCTGGATCATCAGACAAGAAAGTTCTATCTCTGTAAGTCACCTTGAAGAAGCACGGATGAATAAGACCATAACGAGCATTCATGGATCTCAAAGAGGGTCTGAGGTCAAGAAATTCCTTACGTCGACTGGCAGTTGGTTTGGAGACATCTTGGCTAGAAAAAAACTTTGTGACCGGACAAGAACATCTGCTCAAGTTGCTTGGCAGCGTTAAGAATGGCCATGAGGTCAGAATACAGAAGGAAATAGGCTATAATACCCCTAGGCCTGGATAAGGAAGAAGCCCTCTGAGGACCCAATCTGTGCGCCCTTTGGATATTAAAGTCCATGGATTTCGGGAGGCCGACACCTTGAGACTTCAAAAAGGAGATCATGTCTGAACCTTCAGAACCTAACGGAATTCCGTAAATATGTAGATTATTGCACCTGTTGCAATTTTCTAAATCCTCTTTAGTCTTCTTAAGTTGTGAGACTTCTTTAGCGAGGGAATCGACTCTGGTGACAATATCTAGAGCATCGCTTATTTTTTGTTCCACATACGAAAGTCTTAATTCAAGTCCAGACCATTTCTCCTCAATTCTCTGGAGAGTAGCAGTAGTATCTGTCATGAAAGGTCTGATATGACGTAGTTCATCCATAATATCCTCTAACGTCAGAGGGAGAGGTGATTTCGATGGAGAAGACGGGTCCTTTTTGGCGCGCTTGTTGGTGATAGAAGAAGAATCCCTCAGGTCGAGAGAGACTCCTATCGTCCAATTTCACTTATCAATCATGATGCCAAAATTTTCTCTAAGATCTTGTCCTCTCGACTTGCCCCATCTATTCACTCTATAGTATCGGATCAACAGCACGGGTTCGTTCCCGGGCGGGATACCACTACACACATTAATACTGCTATAGCAGTGTTTGATGCCGCCCAATATTTGGGTGGCAATGTAGCTATGTTAATGTTGGATGCCGAGAAGGCTTTCGATCCAGTCAAATGGGGGGCACTCTGGGCTATAATGTTGGAAGTGGGGATTGGTCGTAAGTTTGTTTCGGCTATTCAAAAAATTTATGAAAACTCACAGGCTGTTATTCGGCTTAATGGTTTAACTTCGGATTTGTTTTCTATTCAGAGGGGCACCCGACAGGGATGTCCCCTTTCTCCTTTGCTTTTTGCAATCTATATTGAACCATTTATTCGTCATTTGATTCGGAACCAGCGGATCAGCCCGGTTTTTTATAACCAAGTATATCTTAAAATAACCGCCTATGCGGATGATATAGCTGTTTTTACAACGGGTCCGGTTCAAGCGATGGGGGAGATTGTCTTGGAAGCACAGAGTTTCGGATTAATCTCAGGATATAAACTCAATACTAATAAAACTCAAACTATTACTAATATTGTTCATATCCTCCGTTCATCCATTTTGGGCGTTACTCAAAACGCTACTTATTAAGGAGTTAATCTCACTAGCCATACGGAAGAAATTGTGAAAATTAACTATGAACCACTGTTTAAGAAAGCTGCTTCGGATTTGCGCAGGTGGCATCAATTACCATTAACTATCTGGGGGCGTTGTAACGTCATCAAGATGAATATCCTTCCAAAGTTCTTATATCTGTTTAGAAGCATTCCCCTTCGGGTTCCACTCTCATTTTTTAAACGACTCGAAGGCATTATAGGTAGCTTTATCTGGGGATTCAAAAGGGCTAGGCGGGCTATTAAGTTTCTTAAACTCCCTTATGAGAGAGGTGGTCTGGGACTACCAGATTTTAAACTATACTTTTGGGCTGCTTTCGCTATGCGTCTGCAGAGCCTTATGGATGGCTGTAGCACTTGTCAAAAGCTGATTGCGTATCAGCTGGTATGCGGGCCGGAGTATAGGTTTATACTCTCTCAGATGACTGACCCGAATTATTTTAAACGTGTTCGCTTCAAGATATTGAGGCACGCTGTTTGGATATGGCGGGACATATCAAAGTAATATAATATTCCTGATTTACACGCAAGCACGTACTTAACTGGGAACCCCAGGCTGGGGGTTATATTTGACGATTCCGCCTGGAAGATCTGGCATAACCGTGGTATTACACAGTTAGGACAACTATACGACCAGGATGGATTTAGATCCTTTTCTTCTCTGAGAGAGGAATTTGGGGTTCCCAATTACTCTTTTTTCAAATTTTTGCAAATTAGAGATTTTTTTTATTAACGGGGAAGGCTTAGTGAGCTCTATAGTGCTAGGGAACTCTGCTAGCTCATTGCTGCAACTTCGGGGCAGGGGCTGTATAGGAAAAATATATAAAAATTTGATTATTGGTGTAGTTGATGATGCTGCTCAGACTGCAGAGAAATTAAACCGCTATTTTGGAACTAATATTAGTTTAATAGATTTGCATAGGTCGTTATTGACTATTAATGCCTCAGTTTCGTCTATCAACTTAAAACTTCAGCAACATCGTATGCTATTCCTCTTATACTACACGCCGGAAATTATTTCTAAATGGGCCACGTCTACTATTACATCTAAAACTCAATGCCCTAAATGCTTTCTTTTTGCTGCAGACATTAGACACATGTTTATTACTTGTCCTGTACTTTCTACTTTTTGGTCACGAATTGCTGAGGAGATGTGTAATCTTTCAGGAATCAACATTGTCATTTCTGAGAAAGAGATACTCCTGGGGCTTATAGAAGATTCTGGTTTAATTTCAGCAGCTTTATTTTCCATTATTATGGCCTGCTGTCGCCTCTGTATAGCTAGGGTTTGGATTGAAACTAAACCTCCTACGCGGGGAGAGTTCTGGCAGTTGTTAAGGGGGGTTTTTGAATTAGAGATTGCCCTAGCTAAGGCCAGGGGCCCCACCTCACGGATGAGAACTGAACGAATTTGGCACTGTCTTCAATGGGATTAATAGCCTCTGCTGATTTCGGTTTTTGTATTGATGCATCATGCTACCTATTCTGCTCTGATTTTTGGGGGGATTTTCTGTTATGATTTGTATTTGTCTTTTTGTTATCTCTTTTTGGCTTAATAAAAAAAAAAAAAAAAAAGAAGAAGAATCCTTGCGACCTCCAGAGCCAGATCCCGAGGCACCAGTCAGCTTATGTGGGGGTTCCATGTTGAAGCTTGTTGCGTAACGCAGCAGTAAATAAGTAGCATCAGTTTTTTGAGAAATAGAGAGAAGATAAAGCAACTTACAGTAGTCCGAAAAATAGAAGTGGACCAACTAATAAGTGCGAGGCAGCAGCGTAGCTAGATGATTCTCCAATACCAACAAGAGGAAATTAAGTAGAGACTCTGAGGAGAAATGCCAGCATTAAGAGACATGTAGCAGTATCCAATACAACTCATAAGCTAGACTCAGTAGTATACGCAGCCACTAACACAAGTAGCCAGACATCCGAAATGAGACTGCAGCATAAAGAGAGACCCTGTGCTTGCAAATCAGCAATGCAGGTGTCGTGTGAAATTGCGCAGCAATCAAAAATCAGAAGGTCCAGTTGAAAGGTGGTGATCCAAAAAAGTCTTCTGGCATCATACACTCAGACAGCAATACTAGAGAGGCATAAGGTGGGAAGTCAGGCAAAAAAAAGGAAAAAAAGGTTTATACTGGTCCCCTGCTGAATTCGGCAAAGCATGAGGAAATCTGTCTGCCGTTGGAAAAAGTGTACAAAATGGCAGCCGCAAAATGGGCGCATTGAAGAGAAACACTCACAGGCAAAAAAAGGCACCAAAAAGACCCCGAATCTTCCTGAAAACTTGCCTCAGCGTGCCTTGAATGCTCTGAAGCAAGGAGCAAAGCAAATGAGGTGAAATTGCATGGTAGAAGCATTCCCCTCAGCGCCGTCTGGAGCTCGGTGCCGCAGAGCGCTTCACGGAGCGGCCATCTTGATCCGCCGCGCACTCTCTCTCCAACTCAATATTTTGACTGAATATCGTTTAAGAAAGCTGCAAATTGAGAACATTTACACGATAATGCTTTGGCTGTGCTTAAGGAACTGCTGAGTCAATCAAATGCAGCAGTGATCTAGAATTTTGTAGGTTGAGGCTGTATATTGTGTAATCTCTGATTTAGTATTCTGGTTTTCCCTTGAGACTCTATCATGGCTTGTCGCAATTCCCAGGTATCATTGTGTAACACGTGTAACATATTGGCTATGTTATTTAGGGTCACTTTTTGTGGGATCATCTTGCTCACACAGGTTGTGGGATTGTTATTATGTCAAAGGTGGTAAGCACTGATCCTTTGGGATTGAACTGGATAACAAGCTGCTGGCTCTCAGTTCCATCACTAAACTATTCTCCAAACTATTCGCCATCCAAGCACTATACTGGCCTGTGGTTACATATAGGCCTTGAACAGAAAGAGGAATGAAACTGGAAGAGAAAGAAAACTTCAGTTGCTAATCATCTGGTATATTTAATCTTCTTTTTAAACCATCCATCGAATTCCTAGGTCACTGGTTGAGGCTGGCTCTTAGCACAACACTTTTTTCAGCCCTGCTGGATTTTGGGGAAAAGAGAATGGATTGACATCTTACTCCTAAAAACTTCTTCTACGTTTTGCCCTACTGCCCTGGTCTGGTCCAAATGTTACCTCTACAGTCCCTCTTCCATAAAAAAAAATCTACCTCTTACGAATAGTTCAGTTATGTCCCGAATGCAAACTAGTACACAATAGGTAGTTATATCAATACGATAGGTAATAGATGCCTGAACACTATTCTAACTAAGGAAGTTAGAATTGCTCATCCAATTACATGTCTTAGCCATTTGTATTACACCAATGCAATTTTTGTCACTAACTATCTTATGGGGTTAGTCACAAATGTAACTTATACTTGTGAGTAGAATACACATGTGAGTTTACTCTTACACTTTTGAGTAACTTTACTACTTTGGGCAATTCACAAAATCTGACTGTAAAGATCAAAAGTATAGACTTCCATGTCTTCATCCTATGAAACTGGGTATGGGGCCAAATTTACAAATGTAAGTAACTACTGTCAACATGTACAGTAGTGATTCTGGCACTACACATGGCCAACTAAAGGTACTGCAACACCCTCCAATAGAAAACACTGAAGGTAGGGATTTAAAATAAAACCCCGTTGAAAATAATGTTAATTTAAATTATTTAAAATATAAATAAATATAATTTCATTGTAAACAAATTTAGAAATAACATACATTTAGTATTTAGTTCCAAATTATTTTAACAACCTTTTTGTATTTATGAATTAATGTAACATCCAGTTTAATTAAAATATAAGTTAACTTCTTTAAAATAATTCAATACATCAATTTCAATGATTATTAAAGCATAATAACACAACTGTATTTTTTTTTTACTTCAGATGAAAATCTATTTCTTAATTTAAACTTCAGAAAAATAATTAGTATTTAATCAAATATTTTTTAATTATGGATTGAATTAAAAATCTTTAACTTTGGGAACCATGTGGGTGGCTTTATGGGGCCTGTTCTCCCTAATGGACAACATTTCTTTGAAGAAGCAACAGCAATCATTTTATGGATATTGGCTTCTTCAAAAACATTCTTCTATATGGTCTAATGTTTTTTTGAGTTACACTACACTTCTAATAGTGTTCTTGCAAACACTGAAGGAAGCTTTCCTTTCATTCTTTAGCACGCAGAGTAACTTTTAATATATTTTTAAATGTTTTAACTATGCATTGGTTTGAATTATTCTGGCTAGTTACTTTAGCTATTTTGTGTCATTACCAATATGTCTTTCTCAATTTTCACTGCGGTTAGGTTTTCCATCATCCACTCTTTCTCATTGTTGCAGGGATTCTGTTTAAAAACAGAACTATGCCTGGGATCACAGAACGGCAGTATGTAGGGACTGACTCACCTTACTATATCAGTTCCTATGGGACCAAATTCCGACTAGCTCATAGTTGAATGAATGAATGAATGAAATAAGCTTTATTTCGATAAAACATATCTTAAAAAGCACATACAAATATGACATACAGAAAAAATGTGTGGGACCAAAGGACAAGCCATGTGAGTACAATGTCGTCATGCTTCCCAAAATAAGCAAGAGGTTAAAAGTACATGTAAACACTATAAATAAGACAATTTAAAAAGAGAATATATACAAACAATAAAAACAATCAGCCTACTTGATTAAGGGCTGCGAGGGTTTTAGTTCTTAGGAGCCAAGACCACCTCAAGAATTTTGATAAAGCACAGACGTGGAAAGATCGCGCATCTGATTTCAGGATGCGCAAAGCTATATGCTGGTCACGTGTACCCAAAGTTCTACAAAGGGGTTTAAGCCAGTAAGATCTTGGAATTTTGTATTTGGGGCACGCAAATAGAACATGTGCAATTGACTCAACTTTAGTCCTACAGAAAGGACAGAATGGTGATGTCTGGGAAGGTGGTTTCCAGCGTGCGGTCAACTCGCGGACCGGAAGGGTTCCAAACCTGAACTTGACGTAGAGGGCTCGGTCATATGATTTTTGAATAATGTCAAGATAAGGCTCGTAACACACTTCGTCTTTGAGGATAAGAAACTCAATGGTTCTACTGCCACCATGGGAACTAGAGTTCCTTTTAGCAATCACCCAACTCCAGTATAATTTCTTTAACTCTCCTTTCGTTGGTGAAGTTCTATTTACCCATGCATCTTTGAGGCCAAGGTCGGAAAGCAAGGCCTTCACGTCTTTCAGCAATTTGATTTTATGCCAAGAAGGCATAGACAGTATTTCGGTTAGGCCTTCCGCATATTTGGCTAGCTCAGGGGTCCGCCAGAGCCGGGCCCAAAGGAGTAAGGGGCGTACTTTTGCCAAGTCTTTCATTGCATGGCACCCTAGATCCATTAGTAAGGGCACTAAAGGAGTGCTCTGTGGAAGTGCCATCAATTCCTTATAGAAACTAGAGTCGGACTTGGCAAGCTCGTCAATGTTATTTAAGCCCCATAATTCGGCACCGTAGAGTGCCGAACTCACACCTTTTGATTTGTATATATCCAGAGCTGGAGCTATTGGCCTAGATGTAGAGGTACGATGTTCCCTAAGGAGGGCACCAGTAACCCTCTTGTGGGTTAGGAGCATCTTTTGTAAATGGGATGACCAGCGCATGGTGTCTGTAATACGAATGCCCAGATAATCAAATTCTTTTACCCGTTCAAGGGTAACCGCATTTAAGACTGGGGGCCTCCCTAATTTTCTAGGTGGATTCAGAATTAGGTATTTTGTTTTAGTGGTGTTTATAATAAGGCCTCTAGCACTGCAGAAAGCTTGAAAACTATCAAGGAGGGTTTGTAGACCCATGGGTAATTTGGACAACAGAAGAGTGTCGTCAGCAAACAGGAGAGTTGGAATGCGTTCGCCCGCCAGGGATGGTGCGTCAGAAGGAACTTTTTTCAGATGTTCCACTACGCCGTTCACATAAAGTGAAAAAAGGGTAGGAGCAAGAACACATCCCTGGCGAACGCCCCTGTTCACTGGGATTCTTTCTGTTTTCTGGCCCTGAGGGCCCCAGCGCACTTGAGCGTAATTTCCCTCATGGAGTTTTATTAATAGAGCCAGCAAATAAGAAGGAATATTCATGTTGGCCAGGACGCACCACAAGGTATCACGGGGAACGAGGTCGAATGCTGTTTTAAGGTCTATAAAAGCAAAGTAGAGGCTGCCCTTTCCAAGAAGGACAACCTTCCAATAGATGAGAAACAGTCTAAAGACCTGTTCTATGGTGCCTGTCCCTACCCTAAATCCTGCCTGATAGTCTGAGAGGATATTATTGTCATTCGCCCAGGATAAGATCCTCTCCAAAATCACTTTCCCGGTCACCTTCTGGGATGAGTCAATCAGACTAATTGGGCGATAGTTAGCTGGGTCATCTCTAGCGCCCCTTTTAAAAATGGGAACAACCTCGGCCCCCTTCCAAGATTCGGGGACCGGGGCGCCGTTATTGATGGCATTAATTAGGGTAGAGAGGAGCTTCCCCCATCTGGATGGATCAAATTTAAGGACGTCACCAGGAATGCCATCCGGCCCAGCTGCCTTCAGGGGGACGATGGACTTGATGGCATAGAGCACTTCCCTATCAGTAAATGGGTCGACGCTCAGTGCGTCCATAGAAGAAAGCACCCCTTCAAAAGGAGGCGTCCCTGCATCTTCGGGCCGAGAAGAGTAAAGTTTAAGAAAATGCTCGAACCAAGCCGTGCTCGTAATATTACATGTTAAAAGTGCATGGGCTGGTCTGTTTTTAGATCTAATTGTGTCCCAGAAGGAGCCAGGGTCTCGATTGAGGGAAGCCTCTCTTAATGCCTGCCAGTACTGTTCTTCCCAAAACTTTTTGGCGTTGGTGACAGTGGTCCTTCCTGGCCATCTGAATCTTGGGTATAATCCTAGTTTTGAGAGCCGCAATTAAGGCAGATTTCTTCTTTCTGCAATCTTGCGTATACCAACCATCCATAAGAGTACGTTTGGCCTCACCTCTCGGTGGGCCACCTTTGGTATGTACTCGAAATAGGTTTCCCAGCTTATTTATAGTGTCTTGGAAGACAAACGAAACCTTATCACAAGTAATCTCATGGGTGTTTAGTGGGGTCAGCTCGTCTTGTGCTACATGCAATATTGACCTTATCAAGTCGATTTTCTCGTCATCCAACCTCACTTTACGCCATTTAAGGCGCCTCTCACAATTGGCAGGACATACCTCATGAGTTTGCACAGGGCTGGGTGCTGGAGGGGGCAGGGTCCCATGTGCATCCTCCCATAGCGATTTAATACTGAGGCATAGCTGGTTGTGGTCACTATCATATGAGGGGATTATTTCCATATCCACCTCATATGCCCAAAGATTAAGATCGAGGAGTATATAGTCGATCCGAGATGTATGGTTTATCCTATTGTAAGTATGTGTGCCTTGGAGGTCAGAAGGTGTTCTACCGTTTGCTGCCCTTAATCCAAATTCTAGAGTCATGGTATTCATAAAGACAACTGATTTGGTCCATCTCTTAATAGGAGGCAATGAGAGTATTGGGATGCCTCTTTTGGTATCGTCCTCGAGAAGATCAGGGAGATCCAATGAGGCAAGGGGCTCAAAGGAGCAATTAAAATCACCTGCTACCAAAATATGGGATGCATGATGGCACTTGCGTAATTCACCCTCAAGGAATGTAAGAGCAGGTGACAGAGCACCACCATTTAGGCCCCTGGCATAGACATTGAAGATCTCGAGAGACCTCCTTCCCTGGGTTCCCTGTAGGGTGAGCCTCAAGATGTCAGGGGAAACAATGTGGGTCTGCCTAATAGTACACCCAAGGGAAATACTAACCCAGATCAAGAGACCACCCGAGGGGCGACCTCTTCCTGTCAATGGTAAAATGGCCGGTATAAAGAACGTAGTGTAACCGACCATATGATAGGGCACTGTGCTCCATGTCTCCTGGAAAATACAGATGCTATAAGGCACTATTAAAGAGTTCCAATATGGGAGATCTAATTTGCTGGCGAGGCCGGCTACATTCCAACTTAGAACCCTAAAGGAAGAAGCTTCAATGGCTACATCTTTTGTTATGGAAGAAATAAGAAAATTAGAAATAGCCTGTGGCGAGCTATGTAAGGAGTGCGAGGAAGAATAGTTACTATCCTGATGAATTGGGGTAGGGTGTAGGCTAGACTGCTGGATATTTTGGGAGGAAGTCCCGACAAGATCGATAATCACATTAGCATCTTCAATATTTAGGACTCCTAGAAGAAGGTGGGTGCCGTCACTAGAAAAAGTTCCATGTCAGTAGGGATCATAACAATCGTAGGGTTCACAATATCTATTTGGAACAAATGAGAAGTAGGCATTTCCGCCAGGGAACCAGTCTCCCTTAAAATGTTCATCCTGAGACAGATGGGGAAGGGAATGCGAGTGATGGAAATACACAGGGTCTGAATAAAATTGGCCTAAATCTGCACATCCTATGCCATTGGTATTAAAGCCTGATTGACCATGGTTACAGATTAGCTTGGTTACACGGGGGTCCCTAAAATTTACAATGACGCAATCGCCAGACATTTTCTTTGGTCTGTTACCCACCCAAGAAACACTTCTAACATGGAGCACATGACCATCCAAATGTCTAGGGAGTGGCCTATTAATATTCAGCCAGTGTGTTGTGTTGTTTTTTAACTCAATGAAAGATTCTGGCTTGCCAGCTTTAAGGTGTGGAACTCCTGTTAAGACGGCAACAAAGGGTATGCACTCCGGTGGAAGATTAATATGAGGTAAATTTTGCTCAGGATAGGTGGCAATGTCTTTCAATTGGTCTTGCATTGGATCTTTACTAGGTAATTTAGGAAAGTTCTGTGCGGGTCCCGGTGCTTCGAGGGGTATGGGACTATCAGTCAAGCCAGAGACCAATTTTTTCTTAGTAGATAGGGTACCCCGTTTGGATGTGGATGCTGGGGACTTGGTACCAGAAAAAGTAGCTCCATTCTTTAATCCTGAACATGAGGCAGCATTTAGCTGCAACGGAGCGGCTTGGGGAGTAGGGTCTATGTTAATAATTTGGGGGGGATCGACAATAGGATATTTATCCTGGCCCATCTTTGAGTATAACTTGATCAAAGATTTAAGAGAAAAGAAATTGTCCAGAGAGGCCTGTTCAAATTTCTCAAGCCTCTCGGACAATGCTCTTACTCTTTTCATCAAGGGTAATATGAGGGATTTGATGAGTGGCTCGAGTTGGCCAATAAGAGAAACTTGAGTATCTGAATCTTCTTGCGATTCAGGGTGTGAGAAGGGCTGCTTAGCAGAGTTTTTGAGAACCGAATTGGTGGACTGTACAGGGGATGATCTAATCCTCTATTGATGAAGTTTGGGAGAGGCTGTACGACCTGCTTTCTTGTCAAGGTTATGGCGCAATTTACTTTTACATTTCTTGGGTACTTTTGTATGGTCCTCGTTATTACCGCTACCCACTCTTTTTCTTTTACTTGGAGCGGATTTTGAGACTGCTGTAGTAGATGACTCAGGGGGGACGGAAATTTCATGAGAAGGAATTATGTTACTAATAGATTCGGGAGCGGCTAGAGAAGTAACCAAATGAGGGGAATAGGACAAATCAAGCTGTGTTTGGGAGCCATAGTCTACAGATCTAGCAGGAGTTGCATCCACACTAGTCGGCGTATATTGTGTGTTCCCCAATATAATACCATCTAGTTGAATGTTATCTGGAACAGGGGAAACAGCTGATGCAAATTTGCCCATTGAGGAACGTTTATCTTTAAGCAGGTCGAGGGAAAGTCGGCGTTCTGTGATGGCAATTTCCTTTTCAAGTACGGAACAAGCACGAATTATGAAATGGTCTAGAGTGCCACTCACTGACGCCCGCCTTTATCTCCTCCCTTAACCGAACGAGTAGACATTGCCATAGAGAGATTATATACATGCAAGTCCCAACATATGATGTAGCAAACAATATGTTGCACGCATAGCACACCAAGTCAATCAGAAAAACGAAATGCCAATAGTCACTTTACCGGAAGATGGCGGAGTCCCGGGACCTAGAGGGGTGGCCCGGCCCGACCTCCTTTGGCCTCTGACGGCCACAGACAGTCCCGCCCTTGTCCCGGGCTTAACCCGGCGCCACCCGCGCGCGGTCCCGCGTCGCGGGGGCTGCAGCGATGATTTATGCGCCTCCTGGCGCGGGACTGAGAGTCAGCTGGTCTCTAGCCGCTGGGGCTGCTGGGGTGTGTGGTCCCGTCTCCCCACCGCGGCCGCGATGGCTGATGACGCGGCGGCGGGAGACTGGGACAGCCTTGGCGCTGCGAGGCAACGGGAACCAAAGGAAAGGTCCGCAGGTCCGCACAACCGGGAGGAAAAATGCTGTCAGGTAGAAAGTAGAGCTCATAGTTGCTTACCTGTCCTCCTAACCTTCCCAGAGTAACAGGTAAGTTGGCACCCCAGACATAACACTCAAGTCCCCCAGGGGACCGTGGTAACAGGTCATCAGCTTTAGTTTTCTCACTCAGGCATGTCCCTAAGAAACAGATGAAAGGCACAAGGAAAGTCTACAATATCTATTGAAACTATATTGCTCTATCATATAGCACCTGTGCTGCAATTATAAAACATATACAACCGAGCAGAGTAATTAGAATAACCAATAAACTGCACACAATAAAAAAAGCCCTAGCATGGTGAATGATATATTTGCCTAAGCCTAACCTCACTACGTGAGCATAATGACATATCAGTGATCTCTGGGATTAGAACTGGGTCCCATACCTGGCATTTGCCGTTAGCTGGTCAGCATTTAAGATTGCTTAGAGCTGGCGTGCTCGTCCCGGGACCTTTTTCTCTGCTAGAAATACTCCTCTCTGTTTTAAAAATTCAAGATCTGGGCTTATGTGATAAGAAATGCCATGTTGGAAAACAGCAGCTGGGTCTCCCTGTTATGTCTAAATGTTAGAATATGTTAGTGACTGACCACTGAGAAAACAGGGTACAATGTCGTTTGAACTTGCACAAAATGTTCAGACTGAGTTAGAAGTGTTGAATAACAAAAAATATGTGCAGCCTATTTCTAACATAATAGTGTGACACAAAAACAAATGTGTTACTTAATAACATGTGCAAAGCAAAAGCGGCCTACTACCTACAGTTAGGCTAACAAAGGGGAAAACTACAGTGGGCCCCATAGGGAACTCAGAAAACCATGAGATATTGATAATGGTTTCCCTTGGTGTTATCCCAATCATCTGCTCAGTTCTGTCTCTCTTCTTGACTGTCCAACAACTATTGCCTTTTCTGGCTCATTTGAATATCCATGGGGGTAAAGTGTGCCTCTCAAATAGACTGCTGATTTGCTACTGCCCCTTTTTTTCAGTTGCTAACTTTATTCCCACTGTTTAATTGTCATGGTAACCTGTAGAAATTGTATGCTGATTTGTTTCATTAAATTCTATTTAGTTCCAAATTGGACATGCTTCTTTTTACTTCAGTGTGTTATATTAAATATTTAGGGCCTTTTGATGTTTGTTACTCTGTCTGTCAGGGTCACAGGAGCTTAGTCAACTGAAAGCATGCGGTCCAACCATCTCTAAAGGAAGTGGATGAACCAAGATTTTAATAGACTGGGTACTCACATTTGCGACTGAGTGCCATGTCCACCAAACTCTAAGTCAAACCCTTAATTTTTATGCCAGTATTACATGCAGAGACAGATGTACAAAGATGTAATTAAATTTGTGACCAGTATTTTTGCGACCACTAAAATATTCTGTGAACCAACCTGTGTATTAATAGGTCTGTTTACAAAATAAGAATATAGAGTGCATCACAATTTGGCCTACCGCATCACTATTTACGAGGAAGGTTGCAAATTGCAACTTTTCTTCTTATTGTTGACCATCACAGGGATGGTGACCTTCTCGGGTCAGCAGACCACCATGTCTGCAATCGCTTTTTAATAATTTTTTTTAATGCAGTCCGTTTTTCTTAAATAGACTGCTAAATTGGTACTGCCACTTTTTTTCCGTTGCTAACTTTGGGGCTCATTACAATGGCGGGCAGACCTGAGTCCGCCCGCCATTGTTGTGGTGTTTGGGATCACCCGCCAGTCATGCGGCGGTTCCATCACTGAAATTACGATGCACCCACCAGTATGGCAGGCGCATCCAAGGCCCTTAACATTGCAGACGGTGCTGCTGACTGCAGCACCGTTCGCAATGTGAAAATGACATGTAGTGCATTTACCTGCACTACATGGCAGACACCAAGCGCTGCCTTCCACTTTGTGCAGGGAAAGGCAGGGGGTACCATGAGTACCCCCAGTGCACCACCACCCTCCCCCCACACAGAGGGGACCCGCATCGGGCCCCCAAATCTATTCTCCACCAGCCTTTCCATGGCGGTTTCCCCATCATGGAAAGGCTGGCTGAGGCCAGCATTGTGATCTGGCGGACGGTGCCTGCCAGGCACCGCCACCAATCACCTCCATCTGTCCGCCCTTCTGGGAAATCGTACTGATTGCCTGTGGCGGATGCGTGGCAGGCGGTCTTTGCAACCACCGTGCTTGCGGAACGATTTTCCCCACCATCCTCATGTGGCAGGGTAAATTGCCAGTCAGATGGCAGAGGGCCCGCCACCGCACGGCTGGTGGTGGCGGGCCTTCCACCATCATAATCGGCCCCAGAAATACCACTTTTTAATTGTCATGGTAACCTGTTGAAATTGTATGCTGATTTGTTTCATTAAATTCTATTTAGTTCCAAATTTGACATTGCTTCTTTTTACTCCAGTGTGTTATTTTCGATATTTAGGGCCTTTTGACGTTTGTTACTTACTAAAAAAACCTGTGTATTAATAGGTCAGTTTGCAAAATAAGAATACAGAGTGGGTCACAATTCGGCCTACCGCATCACTATTTACGAGGTAGGTTGCAAATAGCAACTTTTTTTCTTATTGGTGACCATCACAGGGATGGTGAACTTCACGGGCCAGCAGACCACCACGTCTGCAATCGCTTTTTAATTATTTTTTTAATGCAGCCCGTTTTTCTTAAAGGAAATAGCTTGGATTTAAAAAAAATACTTTCTTTTTATAGTTTGTTTAAGAGTACGTAATGGTCCCCATAACATTTTGCATCGCAGTTTGGAAGGGACACTCTAAACATCCCTCTTCAAAATTGTGATTTGGTATTCATTTCGAAACCCATTTTGCTATCCAGTAAATACTTACTGAATCACAAAATGAAATAAGTAGATACTAAAAAGCCATTTAGTGCTTACAAACCTGTAATTTAGTTAATCACAGGATTTGTAGGTGTTAAGATACTTAATATGGTCAGCATGTGTTGGGCTACATCCAGAGTCTTTGTGAAAAATGTAAGTCTGGGCAGTAAACTCCCCTCCGCTCGCAGAGTTTGCAGAGTTTTATGCCCTCCACATTACGCGGAGCTCGCAGAGTTCCAAAACTCCACTCCGCATGGTGGAACGGAGCAGAGTTTTTTTCCACGCTCACGCTCGTCAACATCAAGTTGGCGAGCGCGAGTGAGGAAAATCCACCTCCTGGCGAGATTTTTCCTCATTCGCTCTTGTCGACGTCTAGCTGGCGAATGTGAGCGAGGGAAATCAACCCCTGGCGAGATTTCTCAATGCAGGCGGTCGGATTTCTCAATGTGGGTGGCCACATATGCTTGCGACCGCTAGCGTTGAGAAACCGCCCGTTCATGTTGAAAAAGCTGCCACTCGAGTAGAAAATCTAAGCGGCAGAAAGGAAACAGCGCCCACTTGCATCCGCTTGCGTTGTGCATGGTACCATTCGTGATAATTTCACAGCATGAACATACACCCAGCGCTGAAAATTACAGCGAACAGCATTTTTCTAATGCACTCCGCTACTTGCAGAGCTCCGTGCAGCACAGCAGAGATTTTTTGTACTGAACGCCGCAAACTCCACGTAGGCTTATAAAAATGCTCCTTTCAACTGTTTAAGATGTTGGGTTTCTGTCATAGAGTGGATGGAGGATGCTGCTCTAGTAATGCATTTTCGGGTAGGAAAGCAAATAATGTAGGCCTCATCAAACCCTTACTTGCACGGATGGGAGAACAGTAGGCCACAGCCCCACCACTTCATGAATATTTTCTTGGACAGGGGGACAATGTTGCCAGCTAAGGCAAGAATAAGAACTTAGATTAGAAGTTACTCTGCCTGGTTTCAGTGAAGGCAAATACGTTGAGGCGGGGGGATTGCTGATAGGCCATGTAAGTAGCACTCTTGGGTGATAATCTGATCACTGAGAGGTGATCCCTGAAGTCTGATGCACTGAGGACCTTGTGAATGCATTCTGCGTGCAGTTCAGGTTGGCACTAGGCGATGAGCAGCAGATGTCCTTCTTCCTGGGATCAAGTAAAAATGATATTTTAGGCAGCTGTCCAACTGAGGTAGCATTCCTTGTTATCCATTAGGTGCTGTTCTCTGTAAGATCCACCCCCAAACCCTATGAGACAATATTTGGTTCAGTTGTTCACATAAAGGCTAGAATGGTGCTCTTGCCACATAACTACTAATAAAATGTATGATGATTCTGTAACCAAGAATTATGAGGTGGTACTCACTCAGGAGTATTGCTTGGCATCCAGTTCCGCAGCAGTGCTGAAAGCTGTAGGCGCAGGTTGGACCTTCCTCCAATGTGCAACATTCATAGTAAGAGATGGACGATTAAAAGGTAGGACAGTGATGTACAGAAGTGCTGCAAGACTCTGGTGGTATGGCTAGTCTTTGGCTTAGGCTGGCAATGTGGTAGTATGGATATATTTTTTATTTATTAAATTTGTTCTCTGTAATTAGTGCTGGCCGGCCGTAAGTCCCTTAGCTGCCAACATAGATGTGCTTTTTCAACCGTCCTATGACATTCACTTTGGAAAGTAACTTCAAGTTACACATGTAAAACCATAATAAAACCATAACTGCCTGTTTGTGTTTTTTATATTATTTTATTTGTTTAGAAAAGAAATCCCTTGCCAAAGAGAAACAGAGCGAGGAAACTCAACTTAATATGCGCCCTGACTTCCATGTTGAAAACAATTCTCTGATTCTGTCGTCTCTGTCCAGGGACGTAACACAGCCCCCTGCAACCCCTGTGGTGCAGGGCAAGATGGTAGCCCAACCCTCAGGCGGGCCGCCACTCAGGGCAAAGCCAATGGACAAGGTATGGGAGACACAATCTGCGAGTTGCCATTCCCACAATTTCCGGCTACGCCTCAGTCTTTTATATCACATTCCTTACTTATTTGGCAGTACCTTCTCCTCTGGTAATGAACTTATGCGAAACGTAGCATTTTAAAACAAAATGAGCGCTACCGCAGCGGCCATTTCCAAGCGCAACGCCAGGCAGCAGGCTTGAAGGGCTACTTCCATACATGTCTCTCTCTGCTCTCCATAAACCCCGAGGATGTGAAACCACAAACATCCCTGACATCACACACACCAATGGGAGAGCGCCGCGGATCAAGGATACGCCATGGTCACTCTAATGAAGAGTGATTCTATAAATAAGTCGCCAGTACAACAGGATGCAGAGCCGCGGCCCATTATTTTAATGGAGACGAATTATGAGCCTAATAGACACACACTCACCCACACAGAGCAGATTATGTACAATTGCCACCCAGTAATCTAATAGTCAGGGACAGAGAGAGAGCGTAATTAACACCAATTGCTGCCTTAATACAAGGGCCTTTGGGAGCTGGGAGGGTGGCTCGTAGGGCAGCCAGATTACCTTCTGCCCTCCTCCTCCTCCTCAGCGAATAGACAGAACACTCTAATGAAGGCTGCACATAGCTAACCACCGTCTACGCTGCTTTCTGGTAAACCTACACAGCGAGCATTAAACATGTAATGTTATTTGAGAAGTGCGTCATTCCGAACTTGTCGATTTTCCCAGAAAGCAATGAGAACAAGATTGAGGGCACTCCAAATCTATGCACAGACTTTTTTCATGCAGATATTGTGTTTTCCAATTACCATCAATTTTGGAGAAAAAAATTACCCACTTTTTTTGTACCTACCGAAGCATCATTCAGTGATGTAAGGGCAGAGGCAGGTGTGTAACTAACTTGGCCTTCAATTCAGAATTATTCGATTGCAATGGCAACTTTATTGAGGCAAGTTGGGATGAGCAGTTGGCACCAGGGCCAGGACTGTAAGTGGGATGTAAAAAGTGGGGTGTCTCTAAAATGGGTGCCGCCCATGCAATTAAGGGCGTGGCTGAGACACATAAACTAAATTTCTGTCATTTTCATAATGTGCCACCCAGCAGACATTCACCAAAACCCCGTCAGAATTATTGGTTTGTCAATGATTTTGTGGCAAATAATCAATAATTTAAAATATTTTTATCATATAACTGTGAAATACACATCACATAGGGTTTTGTATGGGGCAGTGGTCTTCAGAGTTTTCAATCTCTCCTGTTACGTTAACTCAATGTCAGGTATGTACGTCCTTTTTCTCTCCACATCTCCTCCATCTAGAAGTTACACCCCATCTCTTTCCTCTTCAGCATCCTTTTTCCACTCTCTCCGGAATGCACTTCCTCCCATCTCCTTCATTTCATTTCATCACACCACAATCACCCACGCACCTACTCACCCGTAAGCACTGCATTTTCTGGTTTTTTTCACCTTGTCAATATTTTGGCAACTGTGTCCCACCTTCAAACACATTTGTAGAGAATCAAAATTGCAACTAGAATACATTATCACTACGCTGTGCGCTCTGCAGAGAAGTCAGGTATTTGATGACTATCTAGTCTGACCACCTTTCTGACCCACTGGCAGGCACTGTAAGAAACTCTCACTGCCTTAAGCCTCAACTCCAGAGTACTCAATTGTGGCCTGTTATACATCTCTGAAAGGGACTCAGTTCAAAATATGAGCCATTCAATAGCAATATGTTGAATGAAACAAATACAGAAACTCATCATCCTGGCAATGGCAAACACTTCGGGAATGCAAGATGTATGAAAATATGTGAAACATGAACAGGAATTGAATCGCTGAAATGGATTACCTTAACGTTTTTCACATTAATTATTCAGAAATTACTCAATGTTATTGCCTGTAAAGTTCAGGAAATGGATACAAAGTATGATATGGAGTGGTTTAAAGGTCCGTCTCTAATTACTACTGGGTCTGAGACCTGGAGGGACCCTGCCTACTACAAGTCCTGACCTGCCCATAGATGTTTTTAGCGAATTCAGCCTTTCCAGTCAGTTTGTGTTAGAAATGTGGTTAATGGTTGACTGGGGTATGAGCCCTGGTCATACAACAACCACAATCCTAGTCAGTGTAAGGCCCAAGCAGACCACAAATTAACCTCTGCATAACCTCCTGGTAGCTTGACAAAGTGCAGACATCCTTAATGTAGAGGCAATGTGTAAAGTATTTGTGCAACACTTCAAACAGTAAAACAGTGAAAACACCACACAAAATGATCCAACACCAGGTTAGAAAAATCAAGCAGAATATACTAAATTAAAAAAGACCAAAATGACAAAAACCCAATCAGTAGAACCAGAGTCATGAATTTAAAAAATATAAACTGTAAAATAGCACCTAAAAGCAGAAAGTGCCCACCGTGGCTATCTGGTCACGCTGGCCCAGGTCAAAGTCAAAGGTTCAGGCTAACCACGATGTAGCGTGGGTCCGATACAGTCCCAGATAAGTCTTGCTGAAGTTTTACCGTCCCTAGTTTTGTGCCAAGAGTCCCGTCCGCATTGGATTGGGTCACAGGGAGCATGGTGAGCATCGCAGTTGGTAGGGAAGCATGGCGGGAAGAGCAGGCCGGGTGTAATGGATGGGCCGGCTGGAGCTTTGTGATTGTGGGGCTCTCCTGGAGAGTGAGCAGTATCAGACTACAGGAGGTAGCCGATATACCCTAAAGAGACTAGGGCAATCATCTATAACATACAACAATGTCTCAAAGGGTGTTAATTGAAGGTCAGTTACATGCAGCACAATTAGTTGCTGAGAACGGAATCAAAAGGGGAGAAAACCAGGGAGACAAATTTCTTTGGTAACATAAATTGTATTTTAGTGACTATACATATTGTATATTGTATATCGATTTGTAAAGCGCGATTGCTGCCCCACGGGCGTCCAAGCGCTAAGGATGTAGACAGAGTTGGGAGGTACGGTAGAAGTTTAGGACAGGTTGGACCTAGCAAACAGAAGGGTCTTTAATTGTTTGCGGAAAGATTGCAAGTTGGGGTTGCATCTGAGCTGAAGAGGGAGTGAATTCCACAGTTTTGAGGCATTCAGAGTGAACATTCTGCCTCCAGTTCTCGCTCTCTTAACTTTTGGAACCACGGCCAAAAAGGCTTCGGTGGAGCGTAGATTCCTGCTTGGGTGATAGCGGGTGACTAGATTGTCATTTATTGCTGGACCTGTTTTCCAGAAGGCATGATGTGAGATACATAGTGCCTTAAAAGCCACTCGCTGCTTCACCGGCAGCCAGTGTAGACTTTTTAGTCCAGGTCTGGCTGACTGCGTACGTGGAATGTTAAGCAGGGTACGGGCTGCGCAGTTCTGCACAACCTGTAACTTCCGTAGAGTCAGTTCTGGGGCTCCCACGTAGAGGGCGTTATTGAAATCCAACCGGGACTGTATCAGGCCTTGTACTGCCACCTGTTTGGCCACCATTGGTAAAAGAGGCAGAACTTTTCTGAGTGTTCTGAGCAGGCCAAAACATGTGGCAGATAACTTGGTGGCCTGATGAGTAAATGTAAGATTTTTGTCCAACCAAATTCCCAGGCTCTTTACATTCTCTTTGGGGATAGGGGGAGCACCCAGACATGAGGGCCATAAGGAGGTAAATGGTACTGGTGATGCTGGGCCCAAGAGCATGAGCTCAGTCTTGTCTCCATTGAGTTTTAAGGAGGAGGCTGTCATCCAACCTTTGACCTCCTCCAGACATTTCATCAAGCCTGACGAATTTTGCCTGGTGCCCTCCTGCGTCAATGAGACCACTAGCTGGGTATCGTCCGCATATGATATGATCTTAATACCATGCGGTTCGACGATCCCAGCGAGTGGTTTCATGTATATGTTGAACAACGCAGGGCTCAAGGAGGAACCCTGCGGAACCCCACAGCTCAGTGATTTGCTGACAGACACTGTGTCCCCGTCAAAGATCTGGAACGATCTGTCAGTCAAAAAAGAGTCACACCACCTCAGTGCATTGCCTGTTACCCCGATGTCAAGGAGACGGTTCAGTAAGGTGGTATACCTGACCGTATCAAAGGCAGCACTTAGGTCAAGGAGGATCACTGCCACTGATCCTCCCTGATCCAGTATCCTCTGTGACTCTTCAGTGACTGCCAGCAGCGCAGTCTCAGTTCCGTGCCTGGGTCTGAAGCCTGTCTGAGTCATATCTAGTAGTAGGTTGTTCTCTAGGAACTGAATCAGCTGGGTGTTTATGTATTTTTCTAGGATCTTACTTGCCCAGGGGAGCAATGAAATGGGGCGATAATTGGCGTGGTCTTCTGGGTCAAGATTTGGTTTTTTTAACAGTGCCCGTACCATGGCTCTTTTCCAAACGGTGGGCATAATACAAGATGAGATCGAGGAATTTAATAGTTCCAGAATTACGGGAAAAGTGGTTAGACTTGTCCGCAGCATAATCTCCGTTGGAGCTGGATCGCGTGGAGAGCCGGATTTGACTTGCCGAGCCAGCATGTTCAGGGTGTCGAGGTCTAGAGGAGGGAAATGTTCTAAAGTTGGTTCGCCTGAGCGGATAGGATTTGTCGAGGGTGCTTCCTCCGCACCTCCAGAATTTGAGGTTGCTGTCGAGAAAGAGGAATAAATCCGAGAAACTTTATCATGGAAAAATTCCGCTAGCTCATTGCACTGATCTTGCGTTTTTGGCAGAGGTGTAGGTGTATTTAATCTGGTGCATTTTTTAACCAGGTGAAAAATTTCCCTAGATTTGGACTTGGCTTCCATGATTTTGTCTGCAAAATAGGCAGCCTGGGCCTCCCTTACCCTGTCTCTATAGGCCTTGATTGCTTCCCTATATTGCAACTTTTTCTCCGGTAGGGAATCTAGGCGCCATGCTCGCTCTCGTTTCCTACATAGGCGTTTTTGTTCCCTTAGGTCAGTGTTTCCCAAACTGGGGTCCGAGGACCCCCAGGGGTCCGTGGCACATTCCCAGGGGGTCCGCAGGCAGCAATTTTAAAAGCACTGCAAAGTTTCTTGTAAAATTAGCAGTTTTCGAGCAACTATAAAAGTGTCAAGAAAATGCCAGTGATTAATGTACCTGCTGGAGAGAGATGAGAGTTTTGTCTAGTGGCAGCTTTGACTTATCTAATGTGACACAGAAGGTTAATATGCCTACTGCATAGAACGTGTACAATGCATTTTAAAAAACAGTATTTTATGTGAATATGTCAGATAGCTACTGATTTTGTCACAGAGATTCTTTTGTCACTGTGCAATTCATAAGGGACAATCGTAATCTAGCACAGTGCCCTATAAACTGTCAAAGAACTGCCTGCAAACTGCACAGTAAAAGTTAACATATGTTTTTTCCCAGTCTATCATTATCCTGATGCTGCTATGTTCCCACTTCCTGCACATGAACAATTTTGTAATGCCTTTTTGTCACTTCTATGTGTGCTGCCTAATGCAGCACACATGGAAGATACAAAACGTCATTTTTATTAAAGTTTGTTTATGTGCAGGAAGGGTCACCATCCTGAACTCAAACAATCAAAGGTGTTTTACTTTTTCCATTGGAAAAAACAAAAACGAGGAGAAATAAGGCATTTCTCTTCATTTCGCCAAGTTAAGACCAGGTTTTTCATGGTCTTAATTCTGGTGCTGTCTCCTATTTAAGCTGACCTTGTAAATAGAGGGCAGCGTCAAAATCAAGGGGTGTTGAAGTGAAACGCCCACTGCAACTCCCACCGCCCACCTTTTTCACGCTAAGCATTGCGTGAAAGGGGTCCTTATTTACAAGGCAGCGTTAAGCCACAATAAGTGGCTTAACACTGCCTTGTAAATAAGGCAAAGCCCCTATTGCCACAGGAACATTGCAAAAAGTGACGTTCCCATGGGGATAGGGACTTGTAAATATGCCCCTAAATTCCTTAGTAATTTGAGTATTTGTTTTATGTGCACACGTTTGTTTATTTTTTTCGAATTACTGTTTTAATGTTTGAAATTTAAATCCTACAAATTGCTTGGGGGTCCCCGGCTTCCAGTGGGGACTCAATGGGGGTCCTCAGGAGTCAAAAGTTTGGGAACCACTGCCTTAGGGTGTCTGAGAACCAGGGTGCTGATATTTGACATATTTGACATATTTAGCTTCATATAATCAAACATATGGAAGGGTGACATTGTGTTACATTGAATGGCATGTAACCTGTGGGATACTGTGCACAAGTGCTCGTGAAGAATTGTGACAGCGCAAGCGACACGTGAGAAAGTATGTACAGCGATAGGAAAGGGCGCAACAAAGAGCAATTGAAGGTAAAATTTACATAGTTAGGATATCCGAACAATATATGATAATGAATACAAAAATAATCAAGTGGGGTATTCTTGAGGGGAGCGCTGAGAATTCCGCAGTGAAAGTCAACGGCGTTTCGGCCTGTAGAGGTATTTAGGCCATCATCAGGACCAGGTTACTGTTACTTACATGACAGTGGTGAGAGGTCGCAACTGTCTAAAAAAAATCCAGGTGGGGCAAGGTCCAAGGGCAATTAAGGTAGGACCTGCGGAGGGTCTGTTGGAAGGGACGTAATTGGAAGTCCCAGGGGGTCCAGCAAGAAACAACGGTAATCGCTCACAGTTGCGAGAAACAGCTGCTGGGCAAGTTACTTGGGAAAGTCAGCTCGAGGCATGGCGAGGCGCATTATAGAGCCTGCAGGAGTCAGACTATTTTTTTAAAGGTGACATGTCTCAAACTATTCGGGTGTTTTTTAATGAGGTTTTCCTTTTGTTGATCATTGTATTTACCTATATCCCTTTACCCATTGTGAATGGGACATTTTTTGAAAAAATACCTTTTATTTCTTTTTTAGAAAAAAGTGAAATGTACATTATTCAGATTTTTATGGTGTATCAAGTCAATTTGATTTTTGCTGTTTGCATTTATTTTTCGTTTTGGAAAAACAAAAGTTTAACTTTTGTAACCCAGAGTACATCTAGTTAATATTGTTTTTTCTCCTTTTTTGGGTGGGGGGGTTGGACTTTGATCAGTGGATTTACTTATGGATTGGCTCAGGATGTTGATGAAAAGATTAACATTTTATGATCCATTGAAAAAAGAATACTGCTTCAGGTAGTAACTATTTCTTTTGAATACTTTTTATAATATTGATTTTCTGAAAATAATTTTTATTGAGGGTGTAGATAAAAATAGTGTACCCAATTATGTTTTTATCAAGCCAAGCCAAGATATTAGTGTATGGTTTTTAATTGTTATTCTTTTCTGGGAGTGTTAGTACTATAGTATGTGTGCAATGTTCTCAAGAAAGTCTGTTCCGCAAAACATTCCGAATTGTTGAATTTTATAAAGAAATCTGCCATTCATTTGTTTTGGGGGTTTTTCAGACTTTGGGCTATGGACTACTTGCAAAAGATTATTCTGTTCTCATTTCCTAGACACGTCACTCCTTTTTAAAAATTTCCAGGAAATGGTAGACATTAGGTTGATTTTTTCTATTGAACTAGAGAACAAGTTCTGCCAGCACTCAATAGCATTGTTTGTTTTTGCATGTCCATCTAAACAGGTAGAGGAACAGTTCCACCATTCAATGTGATGGCATGGTTTAATACCATGACCCAACCTGTTAAGGTGGCCTACCCATGTTTCTTAAAATACATTTAGTAATGGTGATGTTTAGTAATGGTGTCAAATAGATTTTATAGGAACGGTGTAGTATTTATCTACATGCTCATGAGCTAGAAAACACAAGGCAGTTAGATTTTTTATACTTCAAACTGCGGTTTACTGTCCGATATGTTGTCCCTTGATAACAATATTTTACATTTTGTTTCCAACAGGCCTGGAAACCGCTGTTCCTGGGAGTTGGCGTGGCAGTCAGAGGACGCAATATGCATGGAGGAACCGCTGTGGTCCCGCCAAGCATATTATGAGTTTCCTCTCCTCCAGTGTTTACATGGCAGTACCTCCTCCATGTAAACCTTGGAGTTTAGGAAACAAAGGGACCCCTACAGGGCTCCCTGTGCCTCCTCCACTTGTGCATTCACAGAGGGGGGCATAATATGCCCCCCCTGTGTGCATACACAAAGGTTCCTGCACAGCATGGACTTTCGAGTCCATGCTGTGCAGGAACCTTGTGAGGCATTCCCATTGTGGTGCCAACCTTTAAAAGAGGCACCGCCCTGGGAATGCCACGCCCATGCCCACAAATAACTTGTAATGTGGTAGGTCAGACGCCAGCAAGTCTCAGTGGTGCAGGGGCATGGCAGTGGAGTACTGCCTGCCCCCGCACCACCGAAATTCGTAATCAGTCCCTAAGAGTATTAGGCTGTTTTGGCTGTATAATAATCACCTGTCTTTTTCTGGCAATTATTCATTTCAAATTTGAAATAATGGGCATCTCTCCGGCAACATGCACAAGGATATTTCTTACTAACTCCCTTAGAACTGAACGACATGGCTCAATTCAGGTGGCTCCCAGGGCCTTTATTTGTTGCACATTCTCTCTCACTTTCACCTTTGTTGCAGAGCAGTTATGCTCACTTATTTGTTTTACAAAACCTCCTAGAGTAATTGCTTTGCCTTTGCAACAAGTTGAGAAGTAATCCACATATCTCTAATGAGCCCTTGGTTCAGCTTGTCTCTCTTTACAGTAAATACATACCTCATGTTTGAGTAATTGATTCCCTCTTTTAAATAAGGGAAAGTTTGCTCTTGCTTTGTTTTCCATGTGTATATGTATAAAATGTAGAATAAATGTATTACTTTTTTCTTTATTTTCTTGATCTGAGGTTCTTATTGATATTTTGCATGTTTTAATTTCTCACTTTCGTCTGTTAATCAATTTTTGATGTGATTAATTGTTAATTTCTTGCAGTTTTTTTGCTCAACATTTTCTGCTTCTGTCTGTACAACGCAGACAATATTTACATTAAACTACTTTTTTTCCAATCTGTTAATTTACGCTGATTTTTGATCCTGTTGAAAAAAGAATTAGTAGTAGCTTTAGAGGATTCTTTTTACTGAAGCTAGCTCTTGCTTTTGGGTGGAGAAAATAAGTTAAATTTAATACTAATATTTGGTTTGTTTTTATTGACCTTTGTAATTCTTTTCTTACAATTTCGATTTATTTATTAAATGCATTTTTTATAATTAAAGGTTTTCTTTATGTTTTCCCTCAGAGAGTCTCTGTAGGATTCCTTTATTGTTGGCTCAAGATTTGGTAAATCTGTCAGGAAACAAATGAGAGAAATATAATATGTAAGTGTTTTGTTTTTAAAAGAGGAGAAATCATTTTGTTTGGTTTAAGTATATTTATTTATGGTATTTATTTGAAAGTTGCGCTAACCTACTTTGGTTTTTAGATGGCACTGAAGTCTCCCAATGTTGTATCACTCTCAGGTTCTTGCTGTTATCTTAAAGGCTGCTTTAAAAATGGTGGATCTTGTTATTCATACTTTTTGCTCTGTTCTCAAACGAAAATCATTTTTATAATAAAATATGTTCCAGTGTGTATGTTTTTCAACAATCAATTTTATGACTGAAGCCTAAATCTTATCAATAGGAAAATATAAATATTTTTTATTACCTTTATTTACAAAATGCTGGCACCATATTTGTTAGAGACATATATGTACCACTCTGAAAATGTTCAAAAGTCACTTTTTACAAGTTTGAGGCCCTTTGAGAATCAGGCCCTTAAGACTTAGACCAGTGATTAAAGTATAAAGTTAAATACTCTATAACCAATTACTGAAAACACTTTTTTTGTTAAACATCTTTTTATTATTAACCTTTCATTGCTAATTGGTCAAGAAACAACAGACTTTAGCATTCAAGCAGATTATAACCCCCTCCCCATACCTGAGTACGTTTCCCTCTAATAATAATCTCACAATATGCGATCCTCACACCCTCCCTCAATTGTGCATTGTTCAGGCATTAGGAGCAAACATTCCCATCACTTTCTATCTGGGTGGATAAAGAGTATATGATATTCTGCTGTTCAGCATGTCCAACAGTGATCCCCATTTTCACTCAAAGTCAGTTCAAGAATCTTCCAGCGTATGCATCAGTGACCATGGCCTCTGGAACAACTGCATAATAGGGGAGTCTCTTTTTTCTTCCATTTAAAAGCAAGAACTAGTTTTACAGAGTACCATTCCTGTATTATGCAAAATAGTTGTAATCTAATTGTAGCAAGACGGGCTAAAATAGAAACCCTACATACACTGAAATGTGCAATGTGATTATGCTATATGGTTGTAATTGAATATTAAAAAGACAGGCTTTAATCCAAATAACTTTGTGTTATCTAAAATCAAGGCTGTCCGCATATTAATACCTTTAGCAAACACTTCCAGAATATTGCTACTGGACCTACAGCAATTTTTGGCATCTAGACGCTATTCAAATTTATCAGACAATCACAGGAATATTTGTGTCCAATAAAGGCTTGGATAAATCCTATACACATATAATCCAATTAAAAGATTTGGAGCCTTAGTTACGGTTAGATTGCTAGCAGTCTCCTCCATACATCATGAATGGTTATAGCTAAAATGGACCCCTGATGAAGGCAGACATGCCGAAACCACGTAGTTCTCATCTACCGCTAGCCTTCCCACGATCTACAGTGACACTGGATCTCTCAACTGAAACCAAATTGGATAATGAATTGTAATATCATTGTTTTGTTTCATGTTGTTACATGATTATGTTGTTGTATTTATGTTTTTAACCAATTCTTAAAGAAAATCAAAAAATAAATACATTGTTTATAATTATTAACAAATAAACCAAAAAAGAATACATATGTTAACTTTGCCACATATTTTTCTGCTTTTTTCTTTCGAATTATTGCACATTGTTTATTGTTAAAAATCAAGTAGTTTTGTTGCCTAGAATATTTTGTGGAGAGTTATGCACTTGCTTATGTACTTTCTTCCCTCAATTACCATTCCTGTCTGCCCAGGCATTTGTATCTCAATATTCTAGAGCTCTTAGTCCTAGGATATTGACTGCTGGATCATAAGGCAGGGATATCTGAGCAGGTGGAGCAGAGTTTTTCCAAATTCGTCCCCAGATTCTTCTTCTAAAAGACAATCCCACCACATGTGGAAATCCGTACCCTCTATAACACCTTCCCTCCATCATTGCCTATTGGTATTTGGATAGCTGTGCCCTAAATGCACTGGGTTATAGTACTACCAATACTTTGCTTTTTAGTAACTGTATTTTTTAAAAACTATTTATTGCACATATGAGCCCATTTGGGGTTTTGAGCTTCTCCCAGTGGGATATTATACAGCCATGAGATCCCTCATTTTTCAGTCCTCTATCTTAGGTAACATGATTTTTAATTCAGCCTGTTCTATAGTTGTTTTTTCAAATTTCAGATTGCAGGACCCAATCACTTATTTGGGCGCATTGTAATCTCTCTTTTTCATACAAACCAAATTTCTCTTCTTACTGGGAAAAGATTTGATCATCTCACGAATTAACATATCTAATATTATTCAATATTATTCCACCATCCATGTGAAACTCTCTCTTTCATTGCAGGAGAGAAGGCAGGGCTTGTGTGAATAGAGGAGTACAGTGACCAAAACTGTCAACTCATTTTGCTTCACTACCGTATCCCATATGTTCAGTTTGGAGCTATTGAAGTACTTAAATATACATTAGGTGGTCTGTGTCCCTGTCCTAGCCATATATTATCCTACAGCGGCCTGCCTGTAAATGTGTGTTCCACAAGGACCAAAGGGATGTCTGATTCTGCTCTAGGACACTTTGTGATCACCCTATGTTGGGCAGCTTCATAGCACTTAAATTAGAAAGTTACACAGATCCTTAGAATTTAGGTTGTTGGAATTTTTGATCTGGCCGTGTTCAAAATCAATTTTGATTTTCGTCTTTTTAATTGCTCTGAGGTGGTATTATTCCCAGGAGATATAAAGCGACATTAGGCTTTTCAAATCTTTGTTTATTACATTTATCATTGAAGGATAGCTAACTATGATAAGGTCTTGTATTTTAGGGATTATTTTAATTCCTACATATTCGATGTGTCCCATTGCCCACTTAAAGGGAAGAGAGTCCTGGGGGCACCTCATTGCTTTATTATCTGACAATAAATTAGGAATTTCTGATTTTTCCAGGTTTATCATACATCCTGTCTTTAATTTGATTTCAGCCAGTTGGTGGATCACTGCGTGTAGGGAGTGTTCAGGAGAATAAATTAGAAGAACATCATCAGCATATGAGATGATTTTTTGCTCATCTGGCTAAAGTTCAGTCTCCTCAATATTACAAGAATTTCAAATCATACATGCAAATGGTTCTATGTTCATCACAAATAATTATGGAGACAACAGTCATCCCTGTCTGGTGTTTCTTTACAGGTGCATTGATCATAACAGTCCTCTGTTGAGAGAGATCCTGGCCCTAGAGGATTTATAAATTGCTAAGATTATATTAATATATCTCGGACCTCTCCCATCTGCAGCTTCACATTCGCTAAAAATGTCCCATCCACATGGGCAAACTCTTTCTCTGCATCTAGAGACAGGAGAAGCGCCGGTGTCTTATTTTTGCCTCTCTTTTCGATCATGATGAATAGCCCTGCAAAGGTTATCATGTGGTTGCCTTTAAGATACAACGCCACTCCAATCAGAATCAACTAAATCAGGCTGAATCTGATCTAATCTCATCATCACCACCATTTTAGAATACAGCTTAATGTCTATATGAAGAAGGGCAATAGGGTATATGAAACACAGTAGTTTTATCCCTACCTGGATTGAGAATGACCACTTCCTGAATGGACGCTGAAACTTCATCTGCCTCTGCACTATGCTTAAATAGTTAGTTTCAGGTTCAGTTTAGTAATAAATGGTTATTTAAAATAAAAAAAAACTATCACCATATATGGCCCCCTTAGTGTAGCACCTAGGAAGAATCTTATTGGGCATCTGATGCAGTTGCCTCTGAGGCTGATCTGTCCATGTCTCACCATCCCCTAATTCTCCATTCCTCTTTCTGACCATCAATATACATTATGGTTACCTAGATAATCACTATATATTTGTTTACTGACTTCAAGGCCATCCCTTATAACAAGCTCGCCTCCTCACTTAACCTTAAAAGTATCTCAAGACATTATCCTTCAATGATCTTATCTCAATCTCTTATACCTGTAACAGTTTCCCCCGGTGCCTAGGATTTACCCAGCTCATTGTTTCAACATTCATGGGTGTAATGCTTGCAAAAGTCAGTCTTTGACAGATTAATTTCTCTTTTGATGGGGGGCGCTAGAGGGTGCCAGGCAACATGGCCACACGTTAGTGCTGCTCCGCCCGGCTGAGTCCTAATCTGTCCATTATCCACCTAAAATCATTGCATCGGAGATCGCCGCTGATTGCCCTACAACGCGAGCACATCCTGCAGCGGATGAAGTGAGCTGCCTTGCTTTGAAGCCATCATGTGTGCTGCAAATTGCGACCCCGAGAGGCGACTGGCGCGTGGCAACATGGCGGCCGGCGTGTCCTGATTGCAGTTGTCCCCGCTGCTTTGCTTCGCTGTGCGGAGCTCCGCTGGCGGGTAGGTGAGCCCTACTGGTTTGGATCCTGTCGTGAGAGGGAAGCAGCGACCGATCCCTGGTGTCGCCCTGTGAGTGGGGGCGACCTCTCATCATGCAAGTTTCAATGCCCGGGGTCTGCCACGAGGCACACCTCCATCCGCCCCTGTCACTGAGGAATCTGACAGAGCTCGAGTCTGAGACTGCGCGCCCTGCCCTTGACTGCCGAAGTAGCGTCGGGTCCCTGCTTGGGGCCGCTGAGCTCTTGGGGGCCGTCAGAATTACGGCCTGCTTTCGCTGCACATATCGGTGCAGACTTGCCAGGTGCCCAGGCTGGGAGCGAGACGGTCTCCAGTTGCCATATGTCCTACATCATGCGGGACGGACAGTACCGACAGCAGGCAGCGGTGAGTGGGGTGCAGCCGGGTTCTTGGCCTTTAGCTGCGGCAGTGGGTGAGGCCCGGAGAGTTAGGCAGCATTCTGCCAGAGACGGTCTCCAGCTGCCATATGCCCTTCGTCGTGCGGGACGGACAGCACCGACAGCAGGCAGCGGTGAGTGGGGTGCAGCCGGGTTCTTGGCCTTTAGCTGCGGCAGTGGATGAGGGCCGGAGAGTTAGGCAGCGTTCTGCCAGCTGCGGCCTGTGTGTGTGGTGTGGGGTGCTCTGAGTCGGCGAGATTTGGTGTGATCCTGCGTAGTGGCTGAGTTGGGACCTGGTGCACCCTGGTGCATTCCTTCTGACTTCCGTTTTTCCCCTCAACTTTGAGCTTCTGGGCCCCATCTGCACTGCAAGTGACAACCTGCTGCATATCCCCGGGGCAATTTGCGAGGGCCACAAATTTCGATCACATTTCAGTTGCAACCGGTCCAAGGTTAAGTGGCTCTCGAGGCCTGTGCATTTCACTTCATTTCAACATTATTCTGACAGCATTGGTCGGGGTTGTCAACCCGTATGGCCCCAGAACTTCAGTGACAGCCACCTGTGTGCATTTACTTGGGCCTGGTGTACTGCTGTTCCCTCACTTCATTGGTAGTCCCCGGAGGGTGGTCGAGAGTTGACAGGCCCAACTCGGCATTGTGGGCCGCTGCCTCCCCAATCTACTGGCTGCTGTTGGTGCACCTCGGAGTTCGGTCGGTGGAGGAGACTAGCCCACCTTTGCCTTGTTCTCTGCCTCCATGGCACAGACAAAACGCAGCCTCGCCTCACCTTTGAGGTGTGCAAATCCACCAATCCACAGCAACGAGCGGCCTCGGACTCCAAGGCAGATGTCCCTGGGGAGGGCCCCTCCAAGCTGGAATCAACTTTGCTTGCAATGCAGAAGAGTCTCCAATCCATCAAAGAGGCTAGAGCGGCAGTGAATCACAGACTTGATCATATGTCCTCCCAACTTGAGAAACAAAATGAGAGGATGGGTGAAATTGAACAGCGCATCTCCACAAAGGAGGATGGCCTGAGCGAGGTGGCAGACAAGGCTCTTCACATGAAGAAGGTGTTAGCGCTTATTCAAGCGAAGAAGGAAGATTTGGAGGCCAGGTCCCGCCGCAACAATATCCGCACCACGGGCCTACCGGAGTCCACCAATACAGGCAGAATGGAGACTTTCATTGGATCCCTGATCAAGGATATATTTGGCCCTGACAACTTATCTCCTATGTTTATAGTGGAGCGGGCCCACCGTTCTCTGGCGGTGCGACCGGTGCCAGGTGCCCCACCGCATCCTATAATAGCACGCCTATTGAACTATCGTGACTGGTATGTCATCTTGAGGCTCGCTAGAGACAAGGGTGCAATTAACCACCAAGGGAACACTCTATCTTTCTTCCCGGTCTTTATGCTGGCCATCCAGGCAGCAAGGTGGGAGTTCGGTACAGTAAAAAAATTCTTGCAGTCTGAAGGCATTCCTTACGCTATGCTGTACCCCACCCGCTTACGGGTGGGCCAGGAAGGGGATTGTAAAATCTTCACATCTCCTAAGGCAGCAATGGATCATGTCAAGAAGCTGAAATGTAGACGGTCTGAGACTGCGGAGGCTCATGACGATGAGGAACAGTGATAGTGTACCTAGGTATGCTCTATAGCTGTGATACTGTCTGGCATACTTGACGTGTCTGGACTCATCATTTTAGATTTCTCCACTCGCATTGTTGCCTGGTCATACCTTGCTGACTATTGCCTGTCGCTTTTTCATGTACTGTTTGTATGCTGCAAGCTCACTCTTCTCTGTTGCAGGACCCGATTCCAACTGGGATGGAGGGTTCCGCCCCAGATTCTGGTCCATTAGAGGATCATGTCCAAATTCCCAAATAGCGTCATGTTCCTCTCCCTCCTGGTCTGGTACTAATAACCTTGGGGCGGGTGGAGGGTTGTTCCCACCTTCCCGCGCCTTCCTGATTACCCGAGCACCAGTGATGGCCACTTATGGGGCTAGGTTTAGTAACTCTCACTGTTTCACCGCCTGGGGATAATCACGCTACCCGCATATATTGCAATACTCACCTAGTCCAGCTGCCTTGTAGGGAGAGTACCGCAAGGTAACTTATAATAACAGAACGACCACATACGAAGATCCGACGAGACTTCAGAGTTTCATCAACTCCTGCGGTCCGACCAACATGGATTCTACTGCCTCCTCTTCGTCATTCATAACTTAACATTTTGCTATTTTTTCAATGTTTTGCTTCATTTTCTATGTTTATGCATAAGTTATTTCTACTTCACGCAGATTGCTTGGTGTAGATTGGTTGTATTGACATAGTCGCTCGATGGCTTACGTAAGTTATTGGTCGAGTTGCTTTTAAGGCATATATATGTGTCTCGTTATTCTTATGCTTTAACAGTTCTTTTTTATTTTTGCAGATCTCCTTTTTTCATCATGACGTGGTTTGTCCTTGGCTTCCGTGTGTCTCTTCCCGGATGTTCCGTCTGTCCACGTTGCCTCACCTCCCCCTCCGTTGCATTTCCCTTTTGTAGGTATGTTTTTTGTTTTGTTTTGTGTTCTGTGTTTTGTATTTCCTGCATCGTTTCCATGTGTCTCCCAACTTGTATTTATCGGCATTTCGGCTATTCTTTTTATTTCTTTTCTCTTTCCCTTTTTTCACGTCTCTCCTAAATTTGTCTTTGCTTGCTTATTTCTTATTATTCTTCTATTTTTATCTTTTTTGGTCAAAACTCTCGCTTTCTGTGCTGTTGGTATTCCTTGCCCTTTCTATCTACATTGTCTTCTTTGGTTTTGGCTTGATGGTTTACTTAATCTTTTTATCCTGAAGGCGAGTTATATGTTTTTCCTCCCTGGTTGTTATATTTCTCTTAGTTGTTTGAATTGGGTTCTTACTTTAGGACTTTAGGTTTAATCGTTTCTGTTAATAAATGTCATTAAAATTTATAACCTGGAATGTAGGGGGTTTGAATTCGCCCATTAAGAGACAACGGGTTTTGACTTATCTTGCTAAATTAAATGTGGATATTGCTTTTCTCCAAGAAACCCACCTCTCTGAAGCTGAGTCATTGAAGTTGAAGAGGGGTTGGGTTGGAGAAGTTTTCTTTTCCCCAGGTGATGGTAAGCGCAATGGCCTAGTGATACTTTGTCATAAATCTCTCTCACTCTCGCTTTTGTCTCAAGAATCGGATGCCGATGGACGGTGGTTAAATGCTAAGCTGTCTTTAAAGGGTGTTCCAGTATCACTTTTAAATGTTTATGCCCCTACCGGCGGAGATCCTTCCTTTTGGCCTGAACTTGCTAAGCAAATATCTCACTGCATAGATGATAATTTTATCTTAGCAGGTGATTGTAATCAGGTATTTGATCCCTTTATTGACAGGAACTCCAAGGTTCCCTCTGTGCCCAACAAGCCTCACAAATCTTTTGTTCATACCGTTAATCAACATAAGCTTTTGGATGCTTGGCGCTTATGTAATCCAACTACCAAGGAATTTACCTTTTACTCTCCACTTCATCATTCCCAATCAAGAATTGATTATATTTTCGTTTCTCATAATATTTCACAAACTGTCACCCATGCAGAGATCGGCCCTATTCTGATTTCAGATCATGCCCCGGTCTTTATTGGTATTGACATTTTACCCAAAATTATTGGACCCAGAAGGTGGCGTTTTAATAATTCCCTGCTTTTAGACCCGAAATTTACAGCCTCCTTTACCACCTTTTTTGATGAATTTTTTATTATAAATCAAACTGATTCCATAGCTCTTTCTACAGTTTGGGATGCCTTCAAAGCCTCAGCTCGAGACTTTATAATTAATTTTGTTGCAAACAAGCGCAAAATTGCCCGCAAACAGACTAGAGATCTCCTCCATGATATTAAGAGACTGGAACACTCTTATTATACCTCAAATACAAACGACAGGTTAGTTGCTCTTGTTAACGTCAAATTGCAATATAACAAAAAATTTACTGAGGATGCCTCCTTATATCTCTTAAAATCCAGTGCCAAATTTTATGGTGGTAAGAATAAGGCTGTGAAAATGTTAGCCAATTACTCAAAAATTAAGCAAAATAAATTGAATATTGAGTCCATTTCTGACGCACAATTAGATTTGAAATTGAAGGATGTTGATATTTTGAATGAATTTTCTCTTTTTTACAAAACATTGTATGCCTCTGAAACTCAACCCTCTGATTTGGCTCTGTCACATTTTTTCTCCACCATTCAAAGGCCCACGAACACCACTCCAGACTTGAATCCATTAGAATCTGAATTGACACAGCTCGAACTATCAAAAGCCCTTCATACCCTTAAACGTGATAAAGCGCCTGGACCGGACGGATTCACAGTTGAATTTTATTCACATTTTTCCAAACTCCTTTTACCGAAATTACATTCACTATTACACCCTTTCAGTGCTCTGGGGCATTCTTCAGGTTCTTTCTCGGATGCTCATATATGTCTTATTCCCAAAGAAGGTAAGGACCCCAAACATTGTAAGAATTATAGGCCCATTTCCTTGGTAAACATTGATTATATGATCTTTTCTAAAGCACTAGCCTTACGTTTGGATTCTTTTTTGCCAGACTTGTTGGGGATTGAGCAATCTGGATTTGTTAAGGGTCGCAACATAACAGATAATACGAGACTTTTGTTTGACGTTTTGTCAAAATCCTCGCGTTTCAAGGACTCCCTAGCAGCCATAGCGTTAGACGCTGAGAAGGCATTCGACAGAGTAGAATGGGCGTACCTCTTTTACGCTCTCCGTTGGTTTGGCTTTGGTCCCAAATTTATATCCCTAATTTCTCTCCTCTACTCTAACCCTAAAGCAGCGGTTTGTGCCAACGGATTGATATCTCCTTTCTTTACTCTAGGAAGAGGGGTTCGTCAGGGATGCCACCTTTCCCCTTTCCTTTTTAACCTAGCTCTGGAACCATTTTTACTAAGATTACGACAGAACCCCAACTTGCATGGTTTCCAGACGCTCCATACTCACATCAAACTCGCAGCATATGCAGATGATATCCTACTCTTTATGTCTCGTCCAATTGACTCAATCCCTACCTTTTTGGCGGAAGTACAGGCTTACTCTGATATTTCGGGGTATAAATTGAATAATGATAAATGTGAAATTCTACCCTTAACAAAGTTTACATTTAAACCTGATTTTAATGCTTCCAATTTCACTTGGAGTTCTAATCACATTAAATATTTGGGCTTATATGTCACGTCATCAATCTCAGAAACTGTTTCATTGTGCATGAACAAATGTGCGCAAAAGATCTCGGATTTAACTACCAAGTGGCATCCTCTTTATTTATCATGGTGGGGACGCCTGGATACCATTAAAATGATGTTATCACCTATTGTCCTTTATACTATTTCTAATATCCCAGTTCCTATCCCGCCAACATTTTTTAGGAGAATTAATTCTATTCTTTCCTCTTTCCTACGGGCCAATAAGAAACCTCGGATGTCTTTATACAGATTAACTCATCCCAAATCTGAGGGCGGAGTAAATTTTCCTGACTTTCCAGCATATCAAAAAGCGTTTCTTCTCCGTCAAGCTTTGCTGTGGTTACGGGATCCTCATGAGGATTGCCCCTTATGGACTACGGTAGAGCGTCTTTTCCTATCTCCTTTTTCCTTTAGTGAATACCTCTCCTTCTCACGCAAACCCCAATCACTGTCAACCCCCATTATCAAACTGACATCTAAGCGTTTAATGCCTTTATCCCTTCCTCCCCAGAACACCATTGACTCCTTTCTTAACTCCACAATTTGGCACAATACTGATTTGCTCATTCAAAATAAACCATTTTACTGGAAATCCTGGCACCAGAGAGGTTTATTATGTATTTATCAGCTTTTTTCCCCATTAGACTTTTTATCCTTCCCCTCACTTAGCCATGCATTTAATTTACCTGCTTCTTTCATCCACAAATACCTTATACTTAGGAATACTGTCTTAGATGCGCGTGCCCGATTATTAGCACACCCTGCTGCTCCCGCTTCCCTAGATCCTTCCCCACAGTTACGGTCCCTATTAGCAACATCAGCCAAAGCGTCTACATTATATCATTTTTTACACAACACTGACACGGTTCGACTAAAATACAAAACTGAAGAGGCTTGGGAACATGATTTTGCACTGTCCTGGCCAGTGTCTTTATGGAACAATTTATGGATTAAAATTCACAAATCATTCAGAGCTGCAAGTACAACGCAAACTCTGTTTTTTGTATATAACAGACTTTTGCTATCACCGTCCGCTCTGAGCAGGAATTATACCATTGTGCCTGACACCTGCTGGACCTGCTCCTCACCAGAAGCTGATTTATTCCACATGATATTTTCTTGTCCTACTGTACATACTTTTTGGAAGCGAGTTTGGTCTCAAATTAATATGATTTTTGGCACTGTTCTTCCTTTTGCCTTTACTCATGTCTTCTTGGGCAGTTTGTCACCTTGTTGGGAGAATACAACGCTTAGGTGCCAATTACGATCCTGTAAAAACCGGGTACGAACCGTCCGACGGAGGCTTTTTTCCGTCCGACTCGTACCCTGTTGTAAAACTTTACAAACATGCAAGTACGATTCGCACGGAAACACCATTTCCGTACGAGTCGTACAAAACACTGACCGACGAAAAGATACATACAAATGTGATCCGGGGAAAGCGCCGACGTGATGTCAGGACGCTCTCAGGCAGCGTTTCACGAACCAGGAAGTACGATTCGAACCGACAGCGGTCCGGACGGCAATATTTTTACGGCACCCAAAAAGTGCCAGAAAAGCGAAGTATGCCGCGATGCGAGTGGAATTGGGGGCCCGGTACGCGCCGAACACCCCCCCAGCCCCCGTGAGTACGCGCCGTACCCCCCCAGCCCCCGTGAGTACGCGCCGTACCCCCCCAGCCCCGTGTATGTACGCGCCGACCCCCCTGTGTATGTACGCGCCGACCACCCCGTGTATGTATGCGCCGACCCCCCCGTGTATGTACGTGCCGACCCCCCCATGTATGTACGCACCGACCCCCCCGTGTATGCATGGAGCGTACCCCCCGTGTATGAATGGAGCGTACCCCCCGTGTACGTACGAGTCGTACCCCCGTGTATGTATGGAGCATACCCCCGTGTATGTATGGAGCGTACCCCCCGTGTATGTATGGAGCGTACCCCCTGTGTATGTATGGAGCGTACCCCCCGTGTACATACGAGTTGTACCCCTGTGTATGTACGGTGCGTACCCCCATACACGGGGGTACGACTCGACCGTACACGGGGGGTACGCTCCATACATACACGGGGGTACGCACCGTACATACACGGGGGTACGACTCGTACGTACACAGGGGTACGCTCCATACATACACGGGGGGTACGCACCGTACATACACGGGGGCACGACTCGTACGTACACGGGGGTACGCTCCATACATACACGGGGGGTACGCACCATACATACACGGGGGTACGACTCGTACATACACGGGGGTACGCTCCATACATACACGGGGGGTACGCACCGTACATACACGGGGGTACGACTCGTACGTACACGGGGTACGCTCCATACATACACGGGGGTACGCACCGTACATACACGGGGGTGCAACTCGTACGTACACGGGGGTACGCTCCATACATACACCGGGGGGTACGCACCGTACATACACAGGGGTACGACTCGTACGTACACGGGGGTACGCTCCATACATACACGGGGTACGGCGCATACTCACGGGGGCTGGGGGTGTTGGGCGCATATGCGGGCACATGTCTCCATGGTTGGTATGGGAGTTCGGTCCGTACGGTGCATTTTCCATACGGTTGTGACGTCGGACGCACGGGACGTATCGTACTTGCGCGGTCGGACTTCACTTTTCACATTTGTAAGGTAAATCGTCCGGGGATGTGTCGGACACTTTTTCCGACCCGAGGACGCGTGGGGAATTATTCCCAATGCGATTCGTACGGACTTTTTCCCATGCGAATCGTACTTGGCAGTTTGTACAGCACTTGTACGATTCGTACGGTAAAAAGACCGGATACGAGTCGGACGGGGAATTTTTTTACAGGATCGTAATTGGCACCTTAATGTTAAAATTGTTGATTTGTTGCTGGCAGTTGCATTTCAGCAGATTACTGCAAACTGGAAAGACTTTTCGAAACTTTCTTATAGAGCATGGTGGTATGCTGTGTGCCATAATCATAGGCTAGACACTGCCTTTGTGTACCCTCTACATTTGAGATCCAAAAGGCTGGATTTGTGGTCTCCCATCACCACTTATCTTGATGCATGTGCTAGTCGTTCTTTTCAATTGTCTCCGTCTCAGCAGGAAGTATCAAAGCCTCCTTAATTAATTAACCCCACTTGTTCCTAACGCATTTATGTCTCAGATACTCTGTATTATTGTTTTTGATGTTTTATTACTTTTAATTTCCTATTCAACCTGATTCATTTATAACGATGTAGATTCTCTTTTGTTTCACATACATGTATAAGGCTGTAATGTGTTGTGACACTCTTTATTTCTTCTTAATAAAATCTTTTTTTTTTTTACTGAAAAAATTGAATATACATTTTAACAAAATGTAACAAATAAACTTAATTAAAAAATGTTAAACACACAAACATAATAATTTATACATATATATAATATGTATATTTACTTTAAAATAATTACTAATCTAAGAAGTATTGTAGCATTGAAATTTCTTGACCCTCCCACAGTTGCTTCAGATAGAAAAGCACAGCCAGAGTTATAATCCAGAGTTTTCGCCTTGGCAAACACCATATCCATTCACCTTTTAAAAAATAAAATACATATATCAATAATTTGAAATATAAAAAAACAGTCTATAATAAATTAAAACATTATACTATGATAAAATATTTAAAATTAAATTTCCCAATACAATCAGTGCAACAGTAGAGAAACTGTTGGATAGCAAAATAATTACATTCACTATTCCAACTCCAGTGAGTGCAACAGTGGGGAAAGTGTTGGATAGCAGAGGGATAATAATTACTATTCCCACTCCAGTGAGAGCAACAGTAGGGAAAGTGTTGGATAACAGAGGGGAAAAAATTACTATACCCACTCCAAAGAATGCAACAGTAGGGAAAGTGTTAGATAGAGGAGGAGCAAAAATTACTAAACCCACTCCAAAGAGTGCAACAGTAAGGAAAGTGTTGGATAGCGGAGGGGAAAAATTGCTATTCCCACTCCAAAGAGTACAACAGTAGAGAAAGTGTTGGATAGCGGAGGGGTAAAAATTACTATTCCCACTCCAGTGAGAGCAACAGTAGGGAAAGTGTTGGATATTTGATGGGAAAAATTACTATTCCCAATCCACTGAAGGCAACAATAGAATAACTGTGGGATAGCGGAGGGGTAAACATTTTTATTCTCACTCCAGTGAATGCAACAGTAGGGAAAGTGTTGCACAGCAGGGAGGTAAAAATTACTATCGCCACTCCCCACTCCCATGAGTGCAACAGTAGGGAATGTTTTGGATGGCAGAGAGAGAAAAATCCCTATCCCCACTCCAGTGAGTGCAACAGTAGGGAAAGGTTGGATAGCGGAGGGGTAAAAATTACTATTCCCACTCCAGTGAGTGCAACAGTAGGGAAAGTGTTAGATAGCGGAGAAGTAAAAATAAATATTCCCTCTCCAGTGAGTGCAACATTAGGGAAAGTGTTGGATAGCGAAGAGACAAAAATTACTATTCACACTTAAACAGTTAAAACAAATATAAAAAACCCTTAAAAATTATTAAAAAGCACAAAAATAAATAAACAATATTTATAAATGAAAAATCAAATATATTAATTATATAAAAAGAAAAAATATTATAATATTAATTACATATACAAAACCTACAAATAATACATGATATAAAATAACTACATTTATAAAAAAATTATTTTAAACTAGAAAATATTTACAAACAAATAAATTCATTAATACATAAATGTATTTATTGTATTTCCTACCCTATAACAGCAGACCAATTACAAAACACTTCAACATTTTTAATTAATTTCCCCCCAAAATTAACATATTTAATAATCAATTTAAACAATATTATTAATAAAAAAAACGAATAAACATTATTTGACTACACACACTTTAACACTATGATATCCACAACACACACCTAAATTAAACTCTAAAATAATAAAACACAATTAAAACGTATTTATAAATTTAAAATCTATTACTATTAACAACTAATAATAAAGTAATTAAAATGTATTTAATACCCACTCTTTACCCCTTTAAAAGTAAAAACAATAGACAAAAAAATTAAACAATTACCCATAATACATATCAAATAATTAACATTAATTAACAACTAAATATTAATTAATTAAATATAAATTACTTCCCACCCTTTACTCCTTTAAAAGCCAAAACACTTACCTAAAATGATTCACAGAATTACCATAGTAAATTACCAATTAATTAATAAAAAATTAATTAACATCCAATTATTAATTTATCAATTAAAAATAAAATACTTCCCACCCTTAACACCTATAAACACCACAACACACACCTAAAATGAATTACACAATTGCCATAATTAATCATCAATTAATTAATTTAAATAATCACCAGCTAATTATTAATTCATTAATTTAAAATAAATTACACCCCACCCTTAACACCTATAAACAACACACACCGAAAATTAATTACACAATTACCATAATTAATTGCCAATAATTTATTTAAATTAATTTACAACCAATTAATAATTAATGAATAATAAATTACTTTATATGTGTGAAAATCTTTTTAGGAAATTCAGTACCAAGTGGACCTTGAAAATTTCAATATCAATATATCATTGACCAGATGCTAATCGCTATCAAAAATATTTTTATTTGTTCAACAATATTAAGTATTTTTTCTTTATCATTTTTATTATTAAAAATCAACATCAATACATTATACACATATACAAAAATTCTCATTTAATGCAATGCATATCACTAAATTAGTATATTTCTGTAATAATTCATCCTACATCCTTTTCAGACTTACTCCCACATTCATCCACTGTCTATCTTTTCATAAATTGGATACAAAAGTATACAGAGATTCAAAGCATTTGGTATATTTTAGGCAAAACAGAGTTTGTCCATTATTTTCATTGCAAATGACCACTAGTCAATGTTAGACATAATTAAGATTTTTTCCATATGGGGTATGTTACAATTCATTAAGGATTTAGTATCACCAATTAGGGTATGGCATCTATTTCAGTCAAAGAGAACATTCATATTGGTCATGGCTATAGTGAGTCGTGTCCTACGCGCGTTTCGGCTTTGAGCCTTCGTCAGGAAGCCATGTTTGACATGAGTCCTAAAAACATGTTGAAAAACATCTGGGTTACCAAATGTGGGTCCTACTTATTATATATATATTTCACTATACAATTAAAACATGGTGTGCCATGGTAAAAAAAGAGAAAATAAATGCTTCATAGATTCCTCAATCCACCATGAGTGAGGGAAAGATGGTGCCCAATAATAGACCATAAAGTGCTCACCAAAAAAGTCAACAAGAAATCTGTGAACCAAGAGATTTATTTAAAAAAAAACAGATTGATGCCTGCAGTGCCCACGCAGTAAATTCGGCATCTAGACTGTTAAGACAGACAAAAGAGGAAAATCAAAAATAGAATGAAATATAAGAAAGTAGTGAATCGCAAGGATTGTAAATAGTGTGCTGCTGTTAGTACACTATTACCTTATAGCTGAGAGTTGGGCATGTAGTCTTAGAGAAGATATCTGAATGGTTTATATTCTGAATCTGTCTACACACCTAACAGGAGACAAATAACTGATTGGTAACTTCGTACATTGAATGCTCGACAGTTATGAGCTGATGTTAAAATGGGAGACTTACCGATGTTGGTGGTGTAAAAATACTGCAATCCAAAGAGAAGGCGCAAAATTATGCCCCCTATAAAGAGGAATAGATATGTGGTGTTTAGAACTTGCACTCCATATTTGACAATGGAAATCTTATTAGAAGCTCCTAAATGTGGATTCTGTGTACGCGGAGTAACGTGCCTGCATTCTACTTTTAATAGTGGCAAAACGCTGTTTGAACTAATAAAGTTGTAGCTACTAGTACGCAAGTGGTTCTTACCCGATATATTAGTCTCTTGGGTTGGAATAAGGGAATCTGTATGACACGCCGGGAAATTCGAAGACGCTTCGGTATGCAGAGGCCCCTTTCTCTACTTTAAAACTTTTAACACTATAACATCTCAATTAGACAATTATTTATAAATAAAAAATTATCAATAAATGTAATAAAATTAAATTACTTCCCACCCTATTCCCCTATAAACCCACAACCCGATACGGAACTAAAAACGCAAAATTTGAATAAAAAAATAATAATAACTACTAAAAATGTAACACATATTTAAAATGCAAACAATTCTTATACAAAAAAACATACAACACCTACGTATAAAATATATACTAAAATGCATTACATTAATAAACAAACGATATTTTTAACAATTATATTTTTGCAAATGATACTAAACACTTTGATATTTTTAAAATCGATATTACTTACCTTAAGTCGATATTCTTGACCACGATATTCTTGCTGTCGATATTTCTGACCCACGATATTTGCAACTCGATATTTGTGCAACTCGATATTTTTGATGCGATATTCTGTCTCTGCACCGTATGTAATACCGACAGCACAAATAATTAATTCTAGCCCATGACCCCCGAGACTGGAGAAAGCAACAAAAGTCAAGCGTGGAATCCCAGAGGCAAGCCAAAAAAAACAACATGGGCGCTTAAGACAATTATCAAAAGAAGTCATGAATCTGAATTCAGACCTATTGATAGCCTGACCTATATGCTTGAAGACCAATGCGTATATAATGAAGATCCACAGAGATTAGCTTAGACCCGAGAGCAGTGCGATCCACCCTATTAAAGGCGCTAGAGAATTCTATGTCAGCGGCATCAACTCTGACACGTTCATAAGACTTAAATTTAAAGCCCCCTTGTTGAAAGAGAATTAAACTCCCTTCCTTATCCCACAGTCCACTTGGTTGTGCAGACTTATGTTTGCAAATCACTTGCCAGAAGGTTCCAGTAAGACAATAGTTATCTGCCTCATACCTGGAGCCTTTCTTATAACTGAGAAGTATTACACTTACATCCCCTGATGCTGGATTGTCTGGAGTAGCTAGACGTGTATTAAATGCAACACCTAAGATCTTTCCCATAATGCTGGGGTATTTTGGAGCACTGTTGGCATGATATCTGGGCCTCATGCTCAAGAGGAGTTAGCGTGGTATATCATTGGTCAATAGCCAGTTCTGATGGGATATTTAGAGAGTCTCCTATGCATATGAAGATAAATCAGGAAGAATATAACTGATATTGTGGGTAAAAATCATGCCCTGGCAACTTATCCAATAAGGACTATGTCACTTACGAGTGGGAACCTTTACACCCATAATCTGCAATGTTATTAGTATTGTGGGTCAACTTCTTTTCCCACCTGGCGCAAAGTGAGTGTGAATATCTGGGGGAAATAAACCATTTACTTCTAGAATGCATGCTAATAATAGAAATCCCAGAAGGCCCAGCAGACTTTGACCAGAATTCGCAGCCCATGTCTCTCATCTAGTGTCCAGTTAGCAGGTATGAAATAAGAAACACACAAAAGTTGATGATAGGATGTTTGCAATAAGTCGAACCAATGGCAAATACTGGGGGCAACATTCCAGCCTACGATTCTTTTGCCCACTCTACCACGTCAGTTTGGACCCAGCTGAATGCAAATTAAGTCTTGACCCTGCTCAAACAGGAATAATCCAGCCCACACTGCCAGGCCAGATCCTCCTTGAACCGGAACACAATCAACCCAAGACTAGTTTCAGACTGATTTATGCTCTTCAGTCAGGTGTAGCTTGATTCCAGTAGTACAGTGAGCACGGGACCCATGTCTAGGCATACTATCAACCAAAATGAGGCCCCAGGTGTTTATCTAACATTTTAGTTCATTTTAATTTAAAATATAGTTATTTTGAACATATCAAATTACATTTAAAATATTTTTTGAAGTTTTAAAAAAAGAAGCACTCCCAAAGTAAAATAAAATAAATGTTTGTTATGTATTGAAATTATTAAAAGTGATGTCTAGAATTGATTACAAGTAATGTAATTACATTGTATTTAAAATAACTATATATATTAATTTGTGCAGTTTAAAAAGTTATTAAAATATTTTAAAATTAAATAATAAATATAGCAGATTTGAAGATAATTATTTACTTTTAATTAAACTTAGTTATTTTGTTAGCTGGTTTAACTAATTTAATTTTACAACATTTCCTATAGGTTTTATTTTAAGTCCCTACCTCCATTATTTTCGGTTGAGGGGTGTTTCTGTGCCAGTGGTTGGCCATGTGTGTTGCTGGAGTTACTCTACCTCTGAGCAAAAGAACATTCACTACTTTTTTGAGTAGCCTCATAACATCACTGATTAAATTGATAACACCAAAAAAGCTCCTGTGGGGCTACCCTATTTGGGATTAAAGTTCAGAACCTGGCTGAGTGATTCACCGGCACTGAGAACGTATGGGCATGCTCTTCCTTTGCAGGTAGAGGTTTTGAGTCAAGGGTTTGCTCTCAAATGTCTACAGTTGAGGCACTCATGTTTCAAATGCAGGGCCTGTCCAGAGTCTTTGTCTTGGCAAACACCATATCCATTCACCCTTTTGGGTACAAGTGTAGAGTGGTGGGTTTGGGGCTTTCACCTATAGCAGTCTGGACACCACATAATGGAGTCACGACTCAGCAACCTCTAACATTTTTTGATTTCCCTAACAAATACTGCAGACATTGGTTGTAGCACGATATATATAACTGCTAACATTATAAGAGGGTATTACGTAGACCCATAACTGCTAACATTATAAGAGGGCATTACGTAGACCCATAGTCTAAAACAGATGTTTATTAAAGATAATGTAGAAGAAAAATCTGCCGAAACTATGATCACTTAGAGGTGCCCACACATAGTAAAATTAATGGAATAACAATGAATATCTCTTCAATAAGATCATATAGATATAAAATACTGCAGTATCAAACAGTAGTCTTGTATTTAGGAGAAGTATTGTAGCATTGACATTTCTTGACCCTCCCACAGTTGCTTCAGATAGAAAAGCACTGCCAGAGTTCTATCGACCATTACTAGTTGCCAACACAGAAATTTGACACAAAAAACCGAGGTCACAGTACCACCAACTCTTAATTGGAGAGCATGCAATTGCATTAAATAGAGACGCAAGGTCACAATATCACTGACAGTTGCTAGATTGCTTCCACCTCAATAATAATAAGCAATGAAAAGACATTGAATGATCTGAATAACTTCTTAAGTGGCAAAATGCTGTCTTATTCTCTAAAGGTGCCTTAAAGATTCATATGGAGTCATACATATAAGATGTGCTGTAAAGTTGCTTAATAATGGCACAATTCGTTAAAATATTGCTTACATGCATCATAAATGTATTATGTACCGAGGATGTGCCATCCTATTTTAATCCTGTGATCACTGTCCTCACCAAGAAAACAGACCCAGATGCACTGGTAAATGATGCCAACACAACATTGTAACCAAAATCATCGAAGTGAACTTCAAAAGTACACAAATTAAAAAATGTATTTAATGTTTTCAGGTTTTGACATGAAATTCTTCTCATCATCAATTTTCTACACATTTCATAATCATAATGCAATTCTATTATCAAGGTAATTGATTATTGTGACTGTCAATCTTAATTGTTGAATTAGTGTTCAAAATAACCCAATGCATTTCGGACCTCACTGGCCCTTCTATTAACAATCATCTACAACAGAAACAAAAACCGAAATCAACAAATGCTTAATTTTTCTAATACATTCATCAGAAAACGCATTTACACAAGTTATGGCTATTTCACCCTGAAACCATGCATTTAATCACGGCATCATATGCTACCATGATACTTCAACCAAGTTGATTGGTGCGTTAGGGTATCTAAACCACTCTTTAGTAATTTGCATAAAGCTAAGCAGTTACGTTTTTATTTCTGACCGAACTACACCCAAACACCCATTAACCCCTTCCATGCTGCGCAGATTCCGCCGCTGTGCTGACGGAATCTTGCGCGGGCGTGGTCATGACGGAACGGTTCCGTCATGAGCACAGCTCAACCGTGGCTCATGACGGAACCGTTCCGTCATGAGCACCGAAGGGGTTAATGGTTTGATTTCTGTTTTTGTCTTACCACATCTAAGCCCATATACTGTGTATATATATATATATATATATATATATATATATGGCAGTTTGCGTGTTCTCAAGTAATATAAACGCACGCATGCCATCTGCCTCAGCTTGTGTGCCTTCCTTCGAATGATCGTGGAGTTTGAGGCCGCCATTACAGGGTGAGTCTAATTATGTGTATTTGTCAGTGTAACGTGGGCTAACGTGTGTTTCTGCTTTTGCAAAACAGAGCGGACATCTTGTAACAATTTCGTGATGATTCTAACTCAATTTCCTGAAACAAATAAGCAATATCCCAACTCTTACAAGAAAATGAATCGGAGTCCAACTGTGCTGATAATGTGCATTAGCTGACTCCAAATTATTAAAAACAAGTCATTTCTATTTGTTCATTCATTTCTTTTTGTTGCATGGTGTCAAGACGCTTTGCAAGTTGGAGTAGTCTCTTTGTCAAATCAAAGTTTTCTGTGTACTCAGCAGTCAAAATCTAAAATTGTTACATCATGTTTGAATTCTTTAAAATGCACAGCCACACTGGACCTGTCATTTCAAGTTCTGATGTTACTCTTGTGTTCTGAGAGACTTGCCATTATTTTACGTTCCGTTTTACATAAATAAAGTAATCCACATGGGCACTTGCCTAATCAGATGAGTTTTAGATTTGAAAATGGTTCAAAATGCATTCGTGAATTAAAAAAAATCCAAACATACGAGTGATTGACCCTCACATGCCACTCTTTATAACATAAATATTACAGAGAATACAGATTTGCACCAAAAGGTAACTATTCTGAGTAAATGTCTAGCTTCATTGCATGTTTACTATAATTCCATTTAGTCGTTTTTGACCCAGCAGAAAGCAAAGACTGCGAGATCACTAAAAATAGGAAAGTTTGTTTTTGAATCATCACCAATAACTTTGCCCCTAACCATTCTGTACAAAATGTAAAAGAAATAACCTGAACATGATGTGCACAGTAGACAATTAGGGTATACAACTTACTTTTCAAGTAGATCAGTCAGGAGAGCTCATACTTGCAAGAAGGATAATAAAAGATGTTTTATCAATTTATATCATTAGGAATGTTTGCTTTCCCTTAAAGTGAAAATATTAAATATACTTACACCAAATTGAAGTAAAGATCTCAGAACTTTTACTCACATAGCACTTTCATGGCTTGGTGTTAATCCATTGTGAAGTTTTTGTGATAATTGTGTTAGAAAATTGTATTTGACTGGTTTTGAAGGCTTAATGGTAAGGAACCTCAATTGTTGGAGTTGAGACTGCTTTGAGAATTTAAATTTGAAATACAAATCTATTGACTGAAAATACCTGTCATGCTCCCAATTTTCAAAAGTTAAAATGTGATTCGAGAATTGCTTCTGCTTGATTGGCTGACACACACTACACGATGTGAGCGGTTAAAACTAATTTTCAAACTTGTGTGAATTAATTTGAGGGGCAAATATGGAAATAGGATACATTTGAGGGGCAAATATGGAAATAGGATACATTTCAGTGCAAGGAAGCATTAGTGTACATCCAGGAAGGGCAGAAAATGTCTTTTGACAGGAAATTATGTAAATTAGCAGCTTACATTTGAAGACTCCAAATCGTTCTTGAAGGTGCTCAAGAGCATTTCGAATAACGCGTAAAAGCAAAAAGGGATTCACAGAAACACAAAGGAATATTTAATTCAAAGTAAGTACCATTAACGTCTGTGTCTATCGAGGTTTTGTAAGACCAGAAGGGGTTGTTACAGAATCTGACCAGAGTCTGCTGCACATGGACAATGGCAATGCGCAGTAGGCTGTGCAGGTGCCAGGACGTGGCACAGTGCATTGATGAAAGCCATGGTCTTCATCCAAGGCCACTGTGCATGAATGAAGATCATGCATACTGGACACTGCATCGAACACACTGCTGAAGGCTCATGTCAGTAGGCCCAGGAACAAAATGGACTCAGAGCAGGTTGAAGGATAATGTCTATGACCAGAGGCTGGGGTTAATGGCCAAAGGTAAAGTGAAGTAGGTTTAGGGGACATGGATTCAGGCATGAGCCTCGTTATCAGAACCTACTACTCATGACTGAAGATGGTGTAGTGTAGGTTCTGGGTCTATATAGGCTAAGGGTAAACTGCCGCTGAAGGCCATGAAATGTATCTGTGGTCACTCAGCATGACTCAAGTTTGCTCACAGTGGGCTCCGAGCTCAAAAGGGAGTGGTTGAAGAGTAAAGCCAGGGGGAGTGTGGTTTGGGTATGTGAGTAAGTGAAGTGGAAAAAGGGCATAACACTAGCCAAAGGCTATATCCAATGCCCCTGTGTATGACTGAAAGTAAAACAGAGAATTATGTGCAGCCAAGTGGAATAGGCAAAGCGTCTGGTTGAAGGCCATGCCATGCTCTTAGGGCCTTCTGCATAAGGCTAAAGGCAACATGACTTGAGACAACAGCATTCATCAAAAGCCTCTGCACACAACCGGCTGTCTCTCTGAACTAGATTGTGTCACTCCTATCGACTCTGCCTGTCTAAACTAGATTTAGTCACTCACTTTCACTTACATGTGTCTGATGTTGTTCAGCAGAGATTAGTTCGCTCTCTTTGCCTTGCAATGTACTGTGATTGCATCATATCTCTGACTGAGATACAGACACGCGGATTGGCTTACCAAGCAACCTGAATTGTGAATGTGTTTATGTAACGCTTGCAACTCTGACGAGACATTGAATGCTGCATTTTTAAACAAAATAGAGCATGATGATGTCACCATGCCCCTCTAGATGCTGTCGTTTTTATTCATGATGTGCTTGATTGTTTATTCCAGTGTCGATGATTGGGTGTCAATTTACAGTACTCAAGTGTGCACTAAATGGGCATTACCAAACCTCATGCATCGCTCCTGTTAGAAGACAACGGGGCATATTTACAAGCCCCTATCGCCACCACAACTTCACTTTCAGTGACGTTGTGATGGCGATAGGAGCTTCGCCTTATTTACAAGGCAGTGTTACGCCACTTAATGTGGCTTAACGCTGCATTGTAAATAAGGCACCGTTTCATGCTGTATTTAGCGTGAAAGGGGAGGGCAATGGGTGTTGTGGTGGGCGTTCCACCGCAACACCCATTGATTTTGACGCTGTCCTCTATTTACAAGGGTGGCGTAAATAGGCAGCGCCAAATTAAGACCAGGGAAAACCAGGTCTTAAACAGGCGAAATGAGGAGAAATGCTTTATTTCTCCTTGTTCTTGCTGTTTCCAATTAGGGTATACAACTTACTTTTCAAGTAGATCAGTCAGGAGAGCTCATACTTGCAAGAAGGATAATAAAAGATGTTTTATCAATTTATATCATTAGGAATGTTTGCTTTCCCTTAAAGTGAAAATATTAAATATACTTACACCAAATTGAAGTAAAGATCTCAGAACTTTTACTCACATAGCACTTTCATGGCTTGGTGTTAATCCATTGTGAAGTTTTTGTGATAATTGTGTTAGAAAATTGTATTTGACTGGTTTTGAAGGCTTAATGGTAAGGAACCTCAATTGTTGGAGTTGAGACTGCTTTGAGAATTTAAATTTGAAATACAAATCTATTGACTGAAAATACCTGTCATGCTCCCAATTTTCAAAAGTTAAAATGTGATTCGAGAATTGCTTCTGCTTGATTGGCTGACACACACTACACGATGTGAGCGGTTAAAACTAATTTTCAAACTTGTGTGAATTAATTTGAGGGGCAAATATGGAAATAGGATACATTTGAGGGGCAAATATGGAAATAGGATACATTTCAGTGCAAGGAAGCATTAGTGTACATCCAGGAAGGGCAGAAAATGTCTTTTGACAGGAAATTATGTAAATTAGCAGCTTACATTTGAAGACTCCAAATCGTTCTTGAAGGTGCTCAAGAGCATTTCGAATAACGCGTAAAAGCAAAAAGGGATTCACAGAAACACAAAGGAATATTTAATTCAAAGTAAGTACCATTAACGTCTGTGTCTATCGAGGTTTTGTAAGACCAGAAGGGGTTGTTACAGAATCTGACCAGAGTCTGCTGCACATGGACAATGGCAATGCGCAGTAGGCTGTGCAGGTGCCAGGACGTGGCACAGTGCATTGATGAAAGCCATGGTCTTCATCCAAGGCCACTGTGCATGAATGAAGATCATGCATACTGGACACTGCATCGAACACACTGCTGAAGGCTCATGTCAGTAGGCCCAGGAACAAAATGGACTCAGAGCAGGTTGAAGGATAATGTCTATGACCAGAGGCTGGGGTTAATGGCCAAAGGTAAAGTGAAGTAGGTTTAGGGGACATGGATTCAGGCATGCTTTATTTCTCCTTGTTCTTGCTGTTTCCAAGTGGGCTGCGTTTTGCAGCACACATAGAAAGACAAAATTGTCATTGATTTTTTATGTGCAGGAAGGGAGACCTTCCTGCACATAAACAATCTTCCCCTAAACTCTGATATCCTGTGTAAGGGTGCCTGCGTTGACGCTAGGCTGCTAAGTTTAGCGCCAGCGCAGCTGGGAAACGCAGGGTTGCCCCATATTGCCTTAAATATGGTGCAGCCTGCGTTTCTGAAGTGGCAGAGTGTGGCGTTAAGCCAGGAAGGCTAACTCCACACTCGGTCACTTCATTGTAAATATGCCCCTACAATTTTGAAGTGAGGTTATCACTCTGTCTTCATCATGATAGAAATTCAGAATTTCTTCTGAACGAAGCATAGCTTTATTCCTGTTTTGCCCTATGTCTTCATGAGATACATTCACTGCAATATAAATAATACTGTCATGCTGAAATTGCTGTACCATAAGGACTTGTTCTGCAGTTTTAGAAGGTAAAGCTCATACCTGCCAACTACAGGAATAGAAGCAGGTGTACTTTTCAAGTTCTATGGTATTCCTGAGCAGCATGCAGAATACATAAATGCATACAAGCCATCATTAGGTTAACACTTGTGTTCTACCTAAAAAAAAAAAAAAAAGAACAACTTCAATCCATGGGTTTGTGTCCCATGTATACTGGTATTTTCTGACCACGGCTGCCTTCTGCGTTTGTTCCCCTTCGTTTCACACAAAAGAGCAGCGAATGAAATGTCCATTCAGAATTATGCGCATTCATCTGTTTGCACAGGAGCAGTGTACGATTTGTGTTTTATGCTCTGTCACTTCACCTCCCGTCCCCCGGCACCTCTGTCTGCCAGGGGCGCGCTCCCGAGCACTGCGCCTGGAGGCTGCACTTTCATGTAACAAATGGTAGGTTTTGACATCCTAGGTGAGTCTAATGGGGCTTCCAGGCCCTGACAGCAAGGCTGACTGATTTCTGGTTGGCAGCCGTGAGGGGATCTGGAGCCCTCGCCTCTCAGTCTGACCGCTCAGGCCTTCAGACGCAGCGAGTGAATATTCAGCGCGTGAAGAGCGGCGCGTGGTAACCGATAATGTGGCAGCGCAGGAACAAAAATGGGCAACTCACGGGGAAGACATTTCCACATTATGCAGGAGTGATGCCAACATTAAAAGCGCCAGCTTTGCATGATTCAAAGGTGTTTGTTAAGCTGTCAGTGACAGCGAACTAAAGTGAGCTAGTGTAATGTTATTCTAACAGGCTTTTGCTGCTGTACTGTTCTGCGCTTTTGATTTGCAGCAGCTAGATTCTGGGGGGCTGCGCTGAGATGCGTGAATTTGCTATGAGGTGTCTGGCGCTCTGTATTACATTGAAACTATATATTATACAACTCTTATATTTCAGCATATCAAGGTCAGTAACATTCGTTGCTTGAGTTTGCCTATATTTATCTTGCAGAAAAATAGAGCCAAAGGTCTCCCAAATTTCCGTATTCTATTCGACTTTTTGCTGTCCTGAATTATTGGCAATATTTACAAAAAATAATGCTGAAGTGTATTTCCACTGGCTTCCTTCTTAAATGTTCCGACTGTTTGGAGTTTACTTAGATTTCCAGTTATATTTCCAGTATGCAGTGACTTTTTCAGGTTCCCACAAGACTATCTTTCGAAAACGTTTCTGAATTCCTGTTTACATGACTAAATGCATAGTGGCCTATTCACAAAGGTAAATATACATGTGTATATTTTGTCACATGTGTATTCACTAATGCACCAATGTGCAACTCCACACGTTTTTTGCGTTATACCTTTTTCGTGTGTAGATTTACACCTAGCTGTAGACTTACACGTCTCCACCTCCTCAAATCAGGAAGTGAAGACTCCTAGAACAGAATTTACAAGTGTAAAGTTACTACGAGTAACTGTGCACAGGTACCTGGCATAGATCTACCTAAGGGAAAGTATAAAAGAAAATTATGAAAAATTAATATTCTTAAAAAAATAAAAACATTTGAGTAAACATCAATGTAAATTAATTTTAAATATTTAGGCCCAGACTTACTAACATGTCACACAATGTAGCACAGAAAGTAAAGCTGTTGCACTGCATGAAAGGCAGAGAGTAATACTGCACCATATTTTCAATGAAATGGCACAGTTCTACTCTCTCCATGCGCTGGCTGCACTTGCAACTGCTTACCGCCGACATAGACACCCTTGCATCACAGTTCAAGGGTGGGTGCCTGCACACATGCAAATAGGAAATAACAAGGAGAAATAAAGATATTTCTCCTTGTTTTGCCAGCCTCAGGAAGGCATACCATTTTTTCACAAACTTGTCTATATTTCTTTGTAAATACGAAGTTGCATCAAAATCCATGGGTGGATACATGGGCAAAATCCATGGGTGTATGCACAGAAACACCCATACACCATGCATGGAACACCTATCTGAGGCAAAGTAAGGCAAGGCTGCACAAAGTGCTGCCTTGCGTTACGTTTCCTTACAAAGCCATGCACATTGACTTTTGCGTGGCTTTGTAAATACCAAAAAGGATTTTGTGTTACAGTTGCTTAAAAAAAATGAACCTAGAAGTAATAAAATTCACTAGTAAAGCACATTAACTCATCAAATTAAATGTTTAATACACAATGAATTGCTTTCAATGAATAATCAATAAACAATAATTTAAAACATTTCTACCCTTATTAGCATCAGTATTTTTTTTTGAGTAGTACATTTTTCAAAAACATGATGTGGCCTATTCACTAGCGGCATATAGAAGTACATTTGGCAGTACTTCCAGTGGACTACTCACGTATTACAAAACGGTGGTCACTATCCTCGTTTTTTGTGTGGAGATTTCCTAGCTTACTAGTAAATGAGAGGGTGTTTAAGGAGGAGTAATGAGGAGTTTCGGGACAGCTAGGAAGGCGTATAGGAGAGGCATGTACCTACCTAGAAAATAACAAACCCATTGCTATTCAAAAACTGCACTTCTAAAGTTACAATAGCCAAATAGGAACTAATATGTACTCCAGCTCAGGCTGCACCACACATGCTCAACCACTGATTAGTGATGTGGACCAATAGTCAGATCTACCAATTTTGGGACTGGGGTATCAAGTTTAAGTCCCAGCATTATCCCCACCCCCTGTCATTCAGAATGAACCACTCAATCTGGTAGTGACTAACTAAGGAAAAAAATAATCTCTGGAATGTAATCTGGTACTCATGCAAAGTTCTCTAATGACCTGGCACACGTGTTCACTAAAATAAATGGCAAAAATGCTTAAAGAGTTAAAGATAACTAATACTGCAACATCCTTCCGTAGACAAAAATGGCGACAGAGACTTAAAACAACACCAAATAGGAAATAATGTTAAAAAAATAGTAATTTATTTTGACTTTTAAAAGAAAATGTAAATTTATTGTAATGATAAAAATGATATATACATTATTTTATTATAACATAGTTTGATAACCTTTGTTAATAAAAATAAATAGAACTTTAATTGAAAAATAATAAACTTCCTTTAAATCAATCCTTTACATAACGTTTAGTACTTGTAAAAAACATAATACATGAATATAAACACTTTTGGTGGGATTTTTTGTTTTAATAAATATTTACCATAATACTTTTAACTTAAATTAATGTATTTAAATTACAGTTTTGAACAGTGTTTGGATCTTCAAAAACCCCAGCTTGCAAAGTCACTATATATGAAGTTCCGTTTAGGTATCCTTCAGATTAAATCGAACACGGCCAGATGGTCCTCTGGTCCCATTGTTGAGGGGAAACTTACTGTACACTATGCACTTTAAATGCTGATGAAAACCTTGCACGTGTTATTTATTTGCCCAGCTTATGCCTTTTCGAGAAGGAAGTGGATTAAACCAATGTGCTGCAATTTGTGGGCTAGGAAATGTTTAGAAACATTAAGAAATAAAAAAACAGATAAGGCACAGTTTATAGTTGTTGGTCTTAGTAGGTATCTCTTTGCGGTAAATATGGCACATAAGGACAAAGGGCTGAAATTTTAATGTGTAGATTACATGTTGCTTAATCTACCTAATATCTTATATCTTCTTATTGGTTTTATGTAATCCTGTTAAACTGAGTATATGACAAGCTGCATATGTGCTGGTTTAACACTGGAAATTGTATTTTACTCTATGAAATTTTGTAAATATGTTTTTTATGGTTTTTAGCATGAAATAAAAGCAAATTGAATGAATGAATGAATTTAATTAAACATTTATTTCAAAATTAAGTTAACAGTGCTGTAGCATTAAAATATATATATTTTTTTAAAACAGCGCTGTAGCATTTTTTATTTTGTTCTACATTTACAACAAATATATCAAATGATTTTAAATTGATATTTAACATAAAATTATTTTTGTGGCAGAGATCTCCTACATGTGAAAAGTTATTAGAAGTATCTTTGCACTCATAAAATTTGATTCCACTCCCTGAATTAGCAGATGGAGATATTAATGTCTATACTTTGTGGTAAATTTACACTTGTACATGGTGAACAGACAAAAGTAGTACATTTACTACAAAGTGTAACTGTACATTTACACATGTAGATTTGCTAAAGTGTATATTTAAAAAATTGATGTTCTGTTCTGCTATGTAAGTTTAAGCTATGGTCTACTATATTCATATAGGTACAGTGGATCCTAATAATAAGGTATAATTGCCCTCATCAACCTAAGTGGCATTATTCATCATCATGCTTGCACCTTTCTGGGTTGGTGTTGCAATGCCCAGTGGGCACCTACCAAGTGGGGCTCCTTGGCGGATATTTGTTTTATATCCTGGGCCAGTGTTTGCCGAGGTTCAGGTCATTGACCTGATAATTTGATGGTTATAGCAAGTAGATTGGGTATGTGAGTGGAATGAAAGTGGCTACAGGTTTGATTTGATTTGATTTGTGTATTTTTAAAGCACGGGCTGTCACTCCGGAAGGGGCATCCTGGCGCTGGGCAGAGAAAGGTCAAGACTGAGCGGGGGGCAGGCCCTATATGAGGGATAGGCAGAATTTGTCTGAAGATCCAGAAATCCAGGTCTTCGGTAACTTCCTGAACTGTGTTTCTGTTTTCAAGAGCCTCAGTTGAGTTGGCATGAGATTCTATGCTTTGGTTCCTAGAGAGGCTACAGTTTTTCCTCTCTTGGTTTTATATCTAAAACAGGGGGGTTTGAGAAGGTTTGCCGATGAAGATCTGAGAGTCCTAGCCGTGGTGTATGGGGTGAATCTAGCTGAGAGGTACATTGGGCCTGGGTTTGACAATGCTCTGAAGGTAATTAAGAGTATCTTGAATAAGATTCTCTTATGCAGTGGAAGGCAATGTAGGGTTTTAAGATCTGCTGATGCGGATGACCTACGAGGCAATTTCAGGACTAGGTGAGCTGCTGTGTGTTGGACCACCTGTAGTCTCTTTAGTGTTTGTTTATTTTCTCCCGCTAAGAGGCTGTTACAGTAGTATAGGCGCGAAAGTATCAGCGCCCCAGCTATTGTCTTCCTAGCAGGAAGGAGGATGAAGTTGAAGATTGTTTTTAGTGTTTTGATAAGATTAAAGCAGGTCCCTGCCAATGTCAAGGCTTGTGGTTGGAAGGAGAGTGAGGTGTCAAATTGCACTCCCAGGTTTTTTGCTACTTTGACAGTAGAGGGGGTGCTGTAGCATCTTCCGGCCACGAGACACTTGGCTGGAAGGGGTTGCCTTTACCTATCAGGAGGATCTTGGTTTTGTCTGTGTTACACCTAAGATGGTTGGCCTTCATCTACTGGATGACCTCAGAGAGACAAAGTTTGAAATTTAGTTCTGCGTTGGTGGAGTCTTTGTCCAGGGATAGAATCAATTGCATATCGTCTGTATAGGACATTATTTCAATTTCAGATGAAGAGATCAAGGAGATGAGAGGGGCCATATATATGAATAACAGCGGGCTAAGAGAGGAGCCCTGTGGAACTCCTGATGTAATAGGACATTTGGCAGAGAGGAATATACCAAGAGACACCGCTTGCCTACAATTGGTAAGGAAGGACCTAATCCAGGCCAGAACAATGTTGGAGATGCCACTGGATTCTAGTCCTGCAAGGAGAATGCAGTGTGAGATGGTGTGAAATGCGGCAGACAAGTCGAGCAAGATTAACACTGCCTTCCTACCTTTGTCAGCTATAGATTTTAATGTGTCCGATATTTCCAGAAGAGCAGATACTGTTGAATGCTTGGGACGGAAGCCTGATTGCTGCGGGTGGAGAATCCTAGAGGTTTAAAGGAATTTTGATAGTTCTTTGTTAACTAATCTTTCTGTGATTGTGCCCAGAATCGGTAGGAGTGATATTGGACAGAGGTTGGAGAGATTAGATGAGTCTATATTTTGCTTTTATTTCAAAGGTTTCACTATGGCTAGTTTCCATTCATCTGCGACTCTGCCTGTAAGTAACAAGGGGTTTACTATCTGGTTGATCACCGGATTGACAGTGTTTATAATTTGGTGAAGAATCATGTGGGGACTGACATCCAATGGAGAACCCAATTTGCAGGCAGCGATTGCTGCACATGTGTGCTCCAGCGAAACTGGTTCAAAAAGTTGGAGAGAAGGACTACTGCTAGTAGGGTCAGGCTTCAGGTTAGTGTTAGGTTCTTGTGCATAGGGTGTTGCAAAGTCCTTTTGAATATTCTTGATTTCTTCCTCGAAGAAGATCGAGACCTTGTCACATAGAGTCTGAGAAGGGGGAATTTCTCTGCTCAGTGCTTTTGGGTCGGTGAAGGACTATCAAGTACTCTCTCTAGGCTCTTTATTTGTAGTGAGTACCTGTGTCAAGATTAAAAACAACACAGAACCAAGACAGGCAATAATGATCCCTTTGGTGTTGAGAAGCAGTTCCAATAGCATTTTGTGCTTATGTGAGTCGTATTACTGTAGTACTACTTTAAGTCCTGCAAAACCCAGTTCGTGAATAGGCTCCATCGTGTACATTTTTCATGTAGAATTGTATTATGCTAGTTGTCTTTTTTTCTACAAAAGATATATATGTTTCTCCGTGAGGAAATCACTTCCCTAGGATCCCTTCCAACAGGCTTCTTCGGATTCCTCAAATGAATGCTTCTGTATTTAACAGAAGACGGTTTCCTGACTTAAATAAGCTTTGAATATGTTTGTGGACTCCCACAAACAAGTTAGCTTATGCTTCTTCCTAAACTTTTCAGGCAATACCACTCTGGAATACCTGGGACATTGAGGTATAGTTACATCAATGTTTACTTCAACAAATATGTGTTTCACCTCTGCTACCTATATATATTCATCTTCGCAAGTGACTCTGAGAGATATATTCAATTTTTAGGGACATTTTAGTGTATGTATGAAGGTATATTCACCAGCATTTACCAGCAATGTGGGGCACTTTATTTGTTCCTGGGGCATAATTATCAAAGTGAGTTTTGCTGAATATTAGTTTGGCTACCTCCACATCTGAATGGCAATCTCTGTGGGCAATTGGCTTGCTGTGTGTGTGGCAACTTGCTTTGTGGCTGTATTACATTTATTTGAAATTACTACCCTCATTACAACCCTGCTTTGTGATCAAATCACAGCTATTTCGCCAGGACTATCCGTTGTCCCTGTGAGAAGGACCACGGTGTGGTTTGTAACCAGACCTTGCTTCAAGTACTTTTTGGAATAGCCAGCAGGAAAATGGGCTCAATAGGATGCCTAGACCATAAGATGCACCAAGCTCGCCCACAGGCCCAATTGGCAACAGTGCTTTTTTTCTCAGTCCTGCAGAGTTTTGGCCCAATTTGCCTCTGGAGAGGTTTTGCAAGAGAGTGGTTCCTCAAGAAAAAAGAGCGCGTCCTTGTAGTGTGTGCTAACCTCTTGCAAGGTGGAAAAAATGCAAGGCTTTTTTTTATATATCCTTCCCGCTCCAGGGTTGCCCCTTGGCGGCATGCCTCATCATAGGGTTTCTCCTGTTCTGCCACGGAACAGGGCATGCTACTACCTTAGAATTATGCAGGAGCATTGAATGGTATGCTCTAGATGATGATGGAATAGGAGTAGGAGGGGTTTTTGGTGAAAATTAAAAATAGCCGCCTGGTGGGGGAGCAATGCTTTAATCCATCCTCCAGACTGTTTGGTTGAAAAGACAGGAAAAACAGAAAGTGTAGATGTAATTACACTTCTTTTCTACAGGTCGACATGTATCTAGCCATTCCCAGTGACTTTTCTTCAGGACCAAGGAACTAACTCCTCATTCCACTCCTGATCCAATAATATAATTGACGCAAAGTGAATTCACACACTCTACATGCTTATAAATATTCTTATCACCTACTTACTGTTAGTGTCTGTTAGCCTGCAATATATAAAGAGAGAATTAGCCTGCCATAGGTTATGGCAGATGCAAAGGTAACAGGATGCTTCATCCAGCTAGATAGGCAAAGCACACTGTGCAAAATGGTTTCAAAACACCTCTAAGTGTCAGCTAAAGGAGGGATGCTTAATGAGGTGTTTAGGTGACCACATCTATAAGGAATAGTGATAGTCCCAGTGATTTGAACACAAATTGCAAACAACACATTTAAGAATTAAGACACCATATAAGGAGAACACAACATGCATAAATAAAGTGTAATATTTGCTCCTTAGGCTTTCTTTTGCTTTAGATATATGGAACTTGGAGGACGAGCCCCTCTGCGATACTCCTCTTAGCTCCCCCTTCTTTTGATATAGTTCCTCAAGCAAAGACAACTCGACTTTGCCTATGTTTATGTACATTTGCATTAAATATCTTGGACAGAAAGGTGGGGGTGCCCTCGTTCACCTCCGCTGCATGTGCTTTGAGGGAAATTAAGCCTGTCTGTAGGAGATAGAGGAGGCAGAACTGTGTGTTATTTGTGTGTTTCTTTCTCCTTTCCTTCCATTAACTGACCCTCTCATCGCTAGCCATATTCTATATGTCTTCTCTCTCAGAGTATAACCTACTTTGAGTTGCTTGCCATCCTGCATTATTCTCTTTTAGTGTGTTGCCCATATAGATCACAATTTCCCCTTCTGTGAAACCACATCCCTTCAACATAGCAATGGTTAATCTGTTATAACATATCCATTTATCCCATCAACCAGTTTCATGAACTCTCATAGCCACCAGTAACAATCGGACCTAACTCCTATTAATTTAATCTATTTCAAAGAGACTGGGGTAAATTCTGTTTTCTGTCTGAGCACAAGAATAATGGAAATAACCATTAATAACCGCTGGATTAACCACTTCGGGTTCCAGAGTAGTGTGCTGTTCACTATAAGTGCTTCAACACTTTTCATGGGGCAGTAGGAGCTATCTACAATAAAATACTATGCAATCATCTGTGTAAGTTCATCTTTTTACATGTCTAAATCCACATATTGTGAGTATTACAAGTGGATTTACACTGGCCATTTGTGTGCAAACTGAGCCCTTTTATTGGTGAGCTTGACTGTCATCACTCTCTCAAAACCCAACTTGCTGCACTCCTGCAACTTTCTAGCTTCTGCAAGGTGCTTACTTGGCAACATAAGTGACAGTATATTGAAATTTCCAAATGGATCATAGTATGTAGTTGGGTTAGGTTGCTGTTTGTAGGGCCAGCAAACCTGAAACACACTCAAAAACCATCAACCCTGGAGTAAGAATAATAATTGCAAAGCATAGCTGGGTGTTTATTTTTAGACACAGCAGTTCTCCCACCTTTTGGCTTGTAACTCCCCGGTTTTCACTCCTCTTGGGTAACATTCCCACAAGCAGGCAGCTTCTCCACCAAAATGAGGATAGGAAGAGCAGCAGAGAGAAGGATGATAGACCTTTTTTGTGTTGCGGTCGAGAGCCGCTCTCATCCTGTCCTCGTTGCCATTGTAAAATGGCTTACAAAGTGAGCAGGCTCTTTAACCTCATCCTCTAACAGCCCTTGTACAACTCTCACACAAAAAACCTCCAGGCACATCATTAGGATCTAGATGACATATTACATGAGATGGAAAGGCAGCAGTGTCAAGACACCACAGACATTAATCCAAAGATGTTTGATCCTCAATGTTTCTTGAAGAATTGCATGAGGTCATAAGACTACCTAATGCCAGAGACCAATCCAGAGCATATAGACAGTCTTTGTTGTCTGGTCATGCCCATTTTCTGGAAAGTTCCTGCATTTATGGAACAAATAATATTCAGCAATCCCAAGAAAAGATCTCAGCAGATCTTTATCCTCGGGTAATGGTGCCTCAACTATTAACTTGGCCAAATTCCATTTGGGATTCATACCCTTCTCCAAAATGGTATGACCTAAATATGCCACTTTGCCCATCCGGAACTGACATTTTTCTCTTTTGACGGACTACTTTTTTGTAACTGTGTCAGTACTTTAATCAATCCAATCCGTCCATCATGATCCGTTCTGCTCTTACCATTGCAACAAAACAAACAATTTGGATTGTTTGTCCCATTGTTACCACTCCCACAATGATACCATTTATATTTATTGAATGCCTCTTGCTGATGTTCTGTTATTTGTTATCTTGCTTTGGAGGAGTACTCTCCTTTCATGTTTTTCACTCTTTTTATCTTAGCCTCTGGTATCTCATCATTTCTGATCTCTTTCATCCAATCTGTGGCATGCTCTTCACTTTTAATTAAAGAATTAAAATCTTTTGAATCAGGATTTTTTGCCAGATGTTTTTCTACTTTCTTTGATTTTTCCGTGCATCGGACCAACTGATTACTTTTGAGAGAATCCATTAGTTCATCAAATTCACATGTACGCAATACATTCCTTAACACAGCCACATAGTTCGGAATTTTTTCAGTTTTATCGTGAAAATATATTGCGTGTCCCCAAGTACATTTATTTGCATGCCAAAGTGTAATCAAGCATTTTCACTGATATGTCAAATATATCCGTAGGTTCTGCATTACCTAAACCCAAAGGGATCTCTTCTAAAGTTCCATAAATGTTTCTTCCTTCTATGCCCAAATAATTTAGTAGTATTCCCTGTTTTCTTGCTGCAGAAAACATTTCATTGCCTGTGGCAACCAGGTATGAGTCAAAAAGTTTCTTCCATCTTTGCCAAGTGGTTCTTCACTTTCAGCAAGAAAGGCTGGAGGCTGCTACATGCTAGCTGCGGCCATAGTTCATGCGGAACTTGTTTCACACAGAAAACAAAAAACTGATCTAATAAGCTGATATAACAAGATACCTGAAAAAACTAAAACAAGAAGTTAATGTAGCAAACTAAAACAACAACAATCTGAATCAACCATAGCGAAATTGTAGGTACCTTCTGGACAAGTGAGGTGAATGAAAATATTCAGTAGCTATTTTGAAAATAATAGACATTCAACTGGGGCATTCAAAATATGAGGAAAAGTCTAATTTTCCCTTTTTTGTAGAATAGTCATTTAATGTTACACTGTTAGCTAGTGATCCAGTGCCGAAATATGCAATATCAGGAATATGCACAGTAAATATTCCAACTGGTGATATCACCACACTTGTAGATCGTGAAAGCCTCACCTCATAATGTTTATTTGTAAAAGAGCCTTAGATGTAGTCTCTTCGTGAAGTAATTATCTCTCTGTGCATCTTTTTGCCTGGACCAAAATGGCATCACGTCGCCTTGACCCACCGAAGGTCAGGTTACACGAGTAGTGTGCGTACTACTCAAACAGAATAAGGGGCTTGTGCTGTTAATTTAATCATCAAGTACGCAAGAATCAGTGGAACCATGCTGTGAACATGTGAATTCAACCTGGCAACAATAGCATGTAAATCACAACTGCACTGCAGCACGTGCAGTATAATCCTCAAAATAAATCAATAGGTACACATTCATATATAAGTAAAGAATATCTGAGGTACTTCCATCTGCAGTCCTGTCTTCATTTGTAAAATAGCCATTATGAAAATGGGGTAACCCAATTATAATCTAGGACCTGGGCGCAATGTGGTACAGAAAACAATGGTCCTAAAACTTTTCTTAACCAGTATAAATCAAACCTACAATAATCTTTCCTTACAATTTTGAGCATGCACGATATCCGCTCACAGTTCTTAAAACAATCACATTAATAATGTGCAACAACCAAGAGATTCTAAAGTAACATATAATTTTATTCAATCATAATTGTACTCGCAACAGTTATCTTACCGCATTCTAGAAACAATAAAAGAGACAGAAAAAGGGTTGCTCCAAGGAATGTGCAGAAAGGGGTGCTCTAGTGAGAGAATATGAGGTAGGAAAAGATTCCAAGTCGTGCTTAGAGAAGGAAAAATTAAAACAATTCAAGGGTTGGACTGATAAGAGAATATCAGTCTTGGTAGGCCTAGCCACAATTAATCAATAGTTCACAGGAAATGTTTTTACATATATTTTACAGTTCTAAGATGTATCATCATTTTGCACAGTAGGGCTAGGGGCTAGTTGTCCAGGCTTAAGTGGTGTGGGCGTCGATGTTTGGACCTGACTTGGGGCACAGAGGGTATTTTGGGGTCTTGACCTGCGGGTCTTCCTCAGGACAGGGATGAGCAACCAAAAGGAGGTATGTGGTATCCGTGTTCCACACCCACAAAGTCTTGCAGAGCGAGGGAGTGAATAAATCCTCCTACGGGTCCATAGTTTTAATGAAGAAGCGAGTCCTCATCCGTCTGGTATGGGTAGTGTACAACAATCAAACAGTTTCAGGGCATTCAATGAAGTAGCTTCAAAGTATGTCTCCTCAAAAATGCGATTTGCTACTGTGCAAAATGATGATACATCTCAGAACTGTAAAATATGTGTAAATAGATTCCTGTGAACTATTGATTAATTGTGGCTAGGCCTACCAAGACTGATATTCTCTTATCAGTCCAACCCTTGAATTGTTTTAATTTTTCCTTCTCTAAGCATGACTTGGAATCTTTTCCTACCTCATATTCTCTCACTAGAGCACCCCTTTCTGCATATTCCTTGGAGCAACTTATCAGAACGTCCTCAGAGGTGGTGATGACTTTACCTTTCCACAGCACAGGTGTTTGTAGGCACGTGATGCGTTCTCTTTATGGAATAAAGGACTCCTGGTAAGTTCAGTGAAGGTTTATTGAGGTACGCATGGTCCCCCTCCCCGAGCCTTATAGGGCCCCATGGGCCGTATCTCCTGGGGCCATATGTAATAAAAAGGGGGAAGGGGTGTACCGCCCACCTCCTGAATCTTATCAGGCCCTTGGGACCCCAACTCCTGGGACCAAATGTGATGTATAGTAAATAATAATATTATAAGCCCTGGGAACCCCATCCACTGTTAACATAAAGGGGAGAAGCGCAGCACGGCCCATCTCCCTGAGCCTTCTTGGGTCTCGGGTCCCGGGAACCCATCCCCTGGGGTCATATGTTACTATAAAGGGGAGGTGGGCTGAGCGGCCCCCTCCAAGAGGCCACTTAGTCGGTAGGTTGGCTTTAAGTCTGGTAATAAAAAATTACTTTACGTTAAAAAATCTCTAGAAATTCACTGAAACAAGCAAAGGTTTAAGTAACATTATAGTAAGGTGTGATAAAAAGATCTGTATTTGACTAAAAAAAGCCTTAGAAATTCACTGGAAAAAAACAAAGGTTAAAGTAATGTTATAGTTAGGTGAATATGTCAGTGACAACATTAACATTTTGAAATAAACAAAACACAGTAATTCACCAATTTATGGTTAGCAGAGCTAACAATAACTTGCAAAACCACCATGCACTGCTTATGACCTCACATATTACATCACTCATGACGTTCTATGACATAATTTATGACATCACTGATGACATCTCAAATATCATTAATATAGCGTTCCCAGTACACTAAATTGTTGCATTCTTCCCATACCCTTGTCCAGGCAGGCTCCCTCTCATACAGACCCATAAAAAGGTATGCATAAGAGGGAGTAAATCTGAAACCCATGGCTGTACCACTCTTTTGTTGGAACAATTCATTTTAAGAAAGAAAAACAAATGTTAGTCAGCACAAATTCAGATAAATCAATGATCATAATCTGTGAGTGTTGCAAATTACTAGCTGATTTGGAATAAAGAAAAGTCTTAATAGCTCAAATTCCTATGTAATATTCCATACTTGTATAGAGACTATTGGCATCCCTGGTCACCAGTAAATGTTCTGGTCCCCACAAGATGTCCGTCATTTGCCTCCAAAAAATCCATGCTGTCCTTGATATATGAAGATAAAGTAGAAACAAAAGGAGATAAATGACTATCAACATATTCTGCAGCATGTTCGGTGTGTGATCCAACGCAAGAAATGACCTGCCTACCTGGTGGAAATTTACCTTTCTTGTGTATTTTAGGTAAAAAATAGATTATCGATGTGATCGGAACATCCACCACTAAATAATTACATTTTTCTGTATCAAAAAGCTGTTTGTCAAAATAGGATCGCAATTTCATTTTAAGATTATGTTTTAGACAGATCGAAGACTGACTTGTCAACTCTAGTATAATTAGACGCACCATTAAGCTGACAATAAGCTTCAAGGTTATAATCCTTGAAATTCATGACAACAACATTCCCACCCCTGTCAGCCTGTTTGATAATAATTGATTTATCCGCCTTCAAATTTTGTAATGCACTCAGATCATATTTATTCATGCTACTTTCACATTTGATTTGAGATTCTGATTCTAAATCTTTCATCACAAGGTTCCCAAAAAACATCAATAAAATGGTATTGAGTATTAGGTACAAATTTAGATATAGGTCTCAAATTACTCACTGTCATTAGATCTGAATCTATATCCAATCGGGACACTAGATCCGCTATATCACATTCTTGACCATGCTCAAGACTCATTAAAGTAAAAATATCTTACAAATGTTTGATAGTCAGGGTGCTTGCATCCTTTTGAATAGTAAAATGTTTTTATAAGACAAAATATTTTAAAGTTTAGTTCTTAAACTATCCCATTAATTAGGGGGAGCAAAACTCAGTCCCTTATTCAGTACCTGTTTCTTGAATTCTGATTAAGGCCTGTTAGTAATATTGAGCACAATAGTGTCTGTTTCCTAATCCCTTTGTTGCGTCGTGCCCGAGTACTGACTCCCTCTTGTTTTGTGTTTTCTATTGTCTGATCTCGATTGTCCTCTCCTCCACATTCTTTTTTGCATTGACCTGGCATTTCCTTCATTGTGTCTTGCGAGGGATGCAGCATTTGCAGTATCCTGATTGTTTTGATTTTTCTTTAAAAAGGTGAAGAAGAGGAAACCGTTTTAATTTCCTTATTCTGATTAGACGTTGTGGGATTTTCCAGATCTGGCTCGCTACTGCCAGCTCCTGTACCAGATCGGTCACTGAGGCTCATATTATCCTCTCTACTTTGGACTTTGTCTCTCTAATCCCTTACTAGGGTGCTGCCAAATTTCTTAGCATATGTATAGAGTTTTCTTATATTTAAAATATCTTTCATCCCTTATTAATTTAGATCTCATTCTATCTTGCAATTCCTCTTGATATTTATTAAGAATGTCTTCCAAAGTATCATCATTCTTTTTTGTATTCTTGGGACAATATAACAACTCTATTTCTCTGTTTACCTTATCTATTTGTTTGATCAGTATTTGTCAATGTGATTCAGAAAATTCATCCATTACGTCTCTGTAAGTCTGATTCAGTTTAGTCACCCATCTTTCTGCTTTCACTTCATCCAAATCAGCAACAGTTGGAATTATATTTATACATAAACCTCTAGGAATAAGATTCACCTCTAAATACTTTTTCAGTGTCATTGCTTCCAATCATTTTGCTGATTCTTTCTTACGTAAGCTCACTAATTTCATAAACAGGTCCTTCAAACTCTTGAATTGATTCAACCCTCTAACATGTGATGTGTGTGAACCTACTCTGTGAAACATTCTATTTTACAGGGTTCCCCGCTTGATCCACTCCTTCCCTCCAAGCTGAGCGCCTTACTTCCACATATCCTGTCTTAGTGAATCTCTTGCACTCCTCCTTAAGAGAAGGCCATTTACCGAAAACTTGGAAACATACCACGGTACTTCCCCTGTTGAAAAAGTGCCACTTAGACCCTTCCAGCTGGGCAGGCTACAGACCCATCTCACTGCTGCCCATTCTGTCCAAAATCTTAGAAAAACATGTCAATAATCAATTCTCAACAATTGTAGAAACTCAACATGTCCTCCAGCCCCCAAGTCAGGATTTAGAGCTGATCACAGCATAGAAGCCGCCCTGCTAGGAGTCATGGAACACTTGTGAAAACTGCTCGATAGGGGTGGCACAGCCTCACTGATTCTCTTGGATGCCGGTAATGCTTGAGAAATGCGCATGCAGGTGCGTGCGCATGCTCAGTTTTCTCAAGAATTACCGGTACGGCAAGGAAGAGGAGGAGGGCAGCCCGGGGATGCTGCAGTACAGAGGTAAATGGTTTTAAGTTTATTTTTAATTAATGTTAACTTACTTCTTAATAGGGGGGTGGAGGCGGGGGCTGGTCAACTCCGCTCCGCACTGGAGTGAGCGGAGATTTGCCTTCTCCGCGGAACACGGAGAAGGCATATCTCAGCACACTCCGCGGGCAGAGCAGAGGTCTCCGCCCGGGGTTAATAATTACCCGACCGCTGCCTAAACAGAAGAGATTCTGCAATGTGCAGCTGGCAACCATACAAATAGCAGAAAAACTTCAGTATTTACCCACCTGGTGGTTAAATAGTAGAGAACCTGTTCTGTTCATCCAGCAGCTGTGCAAATGGCAGGAAAACTTACATTTTTACCCAGCTGCTGGATGAATAGTAAATATTCTTCACTGTTCAGCTGGCAGCCATGCAATTCGCAGAACAACTCCACTATCTACCTGGTCGCTGTCTAAATAGCAGATATTCTGCATTGTTTGGCTGGCAGATTTTATAAAACTTCTCCCCTCCTGAGGCTGCCAACATCCTGTCCTAAGGTGACCCTTTCCCCTTTTCAAATTAGTTACCACCCCAATTAGGGGGTCATTAGCTCATCAATGATTTGCAACAACAATTGCGGTAATAAAATATCAATAAATTATTTTTGGAATTGAAAAAAAGAGCGAGGAAACTAACAACAAAAACCAAATCAGACTAAAATACCTGAAAACAATGAATTGTAAAAGCAAAAACTAGATATGGAAATGTTGTATCTCAGTAACATAGAGCCATCTAATATTTAGGGTGATTCTATCCAAATAGAAACGATTGCATAGGTCTCCTTATGAAGTGACCAACACAATATATTTGAGAGGCTTTATTTCAATCACATGACAGAAGTAAGAAAAACTATGGGCCTAATTTGGAGTTTTGAATACGCAGTTAACCACGTCAAGATGGCAGAGGACAATACCTCCGACATCCTGAGGGACCTCTGCCCACCAAATTTAAAGTTGTCCAATGGCCCTGTGGACAGTTCTCTACAATGACAGCTGTCATGGTGGCTCCTGTCTGTGCTCAAAGCATTGAAGAACAGTACAAAGCATGAGTCTGTTTATGAAAAACCAAAAAGATCTGTTGGTCTCACACACTGGATATTTTCTTGAAGGGTGATGGAGTCCTTATTTTGTTTGTCCCTTACAGAAAGGTTTTACTCTAAATAGGATAGATGGTATAAAGTCCTTCCTTCAATGGCAAATACTTTGCCATGCCATCAGTGGAAGTATTCTGTTGAGAAGCCACGAGCAAAGGAATGGGACTATAATTAATTGAATTCAATGCTGTTGGAATATGACTGAATTTTCCGATTAAATGAGAGAAAGAAATATAGGCATCAAAGACACAGAAGAAAAGAAACTCACAGATATTTTTATCTGTTCACTTTATTACAAATATTTTAAGAAAGAAGACACCAAATAAACAGAGACATTTTGATATCTTCATTATTGTGACCTACTGATCAATCATTACACAGTTCCACTTTAATATTAATTTTGCGGACATGGGATGTGAATCCTCTATTGAGGTTTCAAAACTGATTTGGGTTGTTTCTCTTTCAAATATCATTTTCTGACTGTCATTCAGACACAGCCTTCATGCTAGGTGATACCTCTCACAGCAGCAGCAATAGAGCTGCTCCAAAAGGAAGTATCCAAAACAAGGATACAATGAATCATGAGATCTCAGGACCAGGCTGTCATCTGTGCAAATCGCTGCCTTGCGGTACCCTCTGTCGAAAAGGCGTTCCATGGGCGAAGCATGGGCTTTCTCATGCATCCACCCAAGGACTTTTATGCAATCTCAGATTTACTAAGGTGAGTACATCAGGGCTTGTGTCAAAATGGTACACCTTCCCAAGTGAGGTGTAACGAGGAGAAATATCTGTACTGCTCCTCGATACTTTCTCGTTCTATGCATGCTGCATTCTGCAACACGGATAGAAAGAGGAAATTGTCTCAAAGGATTGGATTTGTGTGGGAAGATGCCCATTCCTGCACAAAAACAATCCTACTCCTAATGCAGGCACCCTTGCACCATGTTACAAGGGTGCCTATGTTAGTAAAAGGCAGCATACAGCGCGGCAACACAGGGAGAGAGCAGAAATATGTCATATCTTAATAGATATTGCACATTTCTGCTCTCTCCCTGTCACACAACACAGCACAGCAAGTTGTTTTGCTGCCTTCCGTGACTTGTTAGTTAATCTGCTCCTTGCTACATACCCACCTCACATACACACACATGCAATGTCAGCGTGATGACCTGGGGATCGCACATAATCCCTCCTTGGGCCATCTGAGATTACCTATCTTGGGCCTCCATGAACCCCATTCTGCTCTTCAGAGCCTTCTTATGATCTTAAGCTTCCCTTTGCTGATTGCCATATGCCTTTGACTCCTTTGTTAGACATTAACCATTTTGTCCTGATTCCAGCCATCTTCCCAAACCTTTTTTGCCATCCTTCACATACCACATTCAATTTCACCCATCCACCTTTAAACACCTCTGCCAAGTTTCATTCCTTATGCCCTCAGATCCACCCCCAGACTACTGTGGCAGTATCATACCACATCTTATACACTCAGAGGTCAGTGTGTAACCATCCTGGCTTTTTATTCACTTTGGATGCCCTGAATTTTCAGCAAATATTTACCATTTCTATACATTGTTGAAGGTTGGAGGTTTTTAGGCATTAGCAGTATAAGAATAATGAATAAGAACCGTTTATGAATGGGATATCCTAATACATGTGACCAAGACTCACATAGGTGTCCTCCTGCTCCTGGTCTTCTTACATCAATTCCAGTTCCTTTTGTGTGCTTAGGCATTGGTCCCCCTCCTAGTACTGTTCTGATTCCTACTTTTCTGGGTTGTTTTCATTCTTCTGATCCTAATCCTGGCCCTGGTCTAATTAGTTCTGGTCACCCTGGTGCTGGTTTTCTGAATCTGGGTATCCTGGTTGTAATCCTACTGACCCTGGTCTTCCTTGCCCTGCTCATGACTCATCCTTGTATTAGCCCTTTCTGGACCTCCTGATACTGGTACTTCTGATCCTCACTCTGATCTTGCTTGTCTGAAAGGTCCCTATCCAGCTATCCAACTAGGCCCTAGTCCATCTACTCCTAACCTGACTAATTCTCTGGTTCCTCTTACAACATGCCATGTTACTCTTGGCCCTGATCCCCCTGCTAATTGTCATCTTGGACTAACTTGTCCACTTTAGTGCAATTAATTTGGCATTCAAACCAACAAGGAAGATTACAAATGCGTACAAAATATATACCATGGTCCTCTCATGCCATCTTGTTGGGTTCTGGTGACTTTACCAACAAGGTAACATTCGTCCTTGGCAACAGATATTATCATATTGTCTCAAGGTAGCACCTAATGAAACAGCAAATTAACTGTTCAATACATGTTACCGGAAACCTCTGAATGGCATTAGATGGACTTAAAAGAAAGGCCTCATATGACAGTGTGTACGTCTACTTTTATAATACTCACCACGGTGCAATTTCGAGATGTACCACTAAAGCAAAAATTGTCTGTAGTTGCCATTTTGTGTAATTTGACTTAACTAAAATGAAATAATCATGTTTTACAAAAGTACCCTAACACCTTTACCCCATGTTCTATCTTACAGGGATTCCATCCCAATTTTGCATGTACACCCCAACACAGTTGCGCATAAGAAACTCTTAAGCCCAAGGAGATGTTCTAAAAAAACAAATGTGTCACTGAGCTGAGCACATTTATTCACACAACCACAGGAAAGATCTTAAAAAGTGAATTAATCGCTCAACAGGAATCGAAGCGTGTGTAAACAAAGCTCCGCTTCTACTGCCTGGTTTGTCCCACTCCAAAGGTGTCATCCACTAGGCCTTCGGGGATCAGGTCTCATTTTTGGGAACTGTGTCTCGGTCTTCATCGACCTTTTGGCAAAAGGACAGACAGTGTGTAAAAATAAAAACAAAATAAAGTAAAGAATAATGCACAAACCTTTATAGAAAGAGCAGACCATGGAGCACCAAGGAAAGGCAGAATCTCGTGCCCACTGCTGACAACCTGGCAGAATATGTTTTTACTGTGCAGGGCTCCGGAGGACGGGGTCCCCGGTATGGTACTTTTTCCACTTTCTCAGTAGGTAGAGTTTGTTTGTTCGATAACATAAATGCTGGGATGGTGCCAGACTGATTCTATGCACCAGCTCAGAATATTTTAGCCTATAGTCCAGCTAGCTCACAGTGCCACCATAAGTACCCCTTAACCTGAGGAGGTAAAAAATGGTTCGGACAACCTCAGAACATGACATCCTTGACTCCCCAAGGAATCGTGGTAACAGATCTAGAACCTTTTTCACTCAGTCATTCATGCATACCCAGAGAGATACACAAGAAATGCTCAAAGGGTTGTTTCAATATTTATTGAACCATGGTGATTCTTGTGTAAAATATATATGCTGCAACGATTAATAGACAGAAGCAGATGAAAGAGATTAGCAATATGAGAACAGTGAAAAGGATAAACAATATCACCATTGTGCCGACTGTGTATATAAGCAGGCATATAAGAACTGTGTATATTGTACTCCTACTATGCGGTCCCTAACCTAGTTGCCTAGGTTGGGTGTTCTGTCAAGAATCCCCAACTGGATGATCTAACTCCCCATTACCTGAAGGTAAGTGTGTACAGGTCACCGTCTTGGTCACAGGTTGAACATCCCTCTTCGAAGAGGAATCAGCTGGACTGAGACCACGACAAACAGTGACCTCGCAGTGACAACAGAGTGCTCCTCTCATTTGAAAATTGAAATGTGTGTATATATAATAGCAGCAGCCATGCTTCTGTGCCAAGGCTTCAGCTAGGCTGACACTATTTATCCTCTTGTGATAGTTGTGTCGCCTTACGGATGAACAACAAACAACAGCATTTGCACAATGTATGTTTAGGTCTTTGACTAAATGTTCAAGGTATCATGATAGTGTGACTACAAAGTGGAAATGTAAGCATTGTGGTTTCGGAGAAACTAATCCTGCACTTTCACGCAAGCAAATGTGTGTCAAAAGTCATTGTGTAGAAAAGAAGGCAACTTAAGAAAAGTGTACATGTACAAATTGCACTGTTTCTTCCAATGGTCACCCTGACACTCATAGGCTTGTTCCTGATCATATAGGTACTGATCCTTCCAATTCTCTTTTCTCTGGCCTCCCTGGCTCTAGTACTTCTGGTATTCTTGTTACGGACCCCCTATATTCCTTGCTTATTCTGGACCCAGTCCAATTGGCCTGGATCTTGTCTTCTGGGATCTGGGTCTGATCCTCTTGGCCCTAGTCTTCCTGCTGCTTGTCCTTGTGTTGCTACACAAACTCATCATGGTTATCCTTAATTTGGTTCTTTTTTGGCTGGCGATCCTGTTGTTCATCTTCTGGACTATCCTGTTGACAGCCCTATGGCCCTAGACCTCAAGGCTGTGATCATCCTGGTTCTGATGTCCCTGGTTTTGACCTCCTTTCTTTTTCACCCTGGCCCTCGTGGTCCTGATACTCAAGGTCTTGATCCTCTTTGCCCTGATCTTCCTAGTCCCTTTAGTCCTTTGTTTCCTGTGTACTTGGTCTCAGCTACCTGGCCATCCGGGCCAAGGTCATGCTATTCTTGTTTTTCATAGTCTTTGTCCTTGTTGAGATTCGGTGTCCATTGTCCCTGATTGGTCCTGTTCCTCATAGTTTGGGTTCTCTTTGACCTAGTTCTTCTGAACCTGACCCACCTGGTATCTTAGCTCTCCTTGGTGCTGGTCGTCTGGTCCATCTTATCCTATTGTGCTTGTTCTCATAGACTTGACATTTTGGCCATCATGGCCCTTCCTGGTTATGAGAGCTTGGCCCATCTGACCCTGTTCCTTCGTGGTTTTCTTGGTCCTACTCACCTTGTCTTGGTTCTCCTCACCATCAACCTCCTAGCCCTGGTATCTCATGTCTTGGTCCCATTTGTTGCTAGTGTCCTATCACTTTTAGTCTTTTTCCTCCTGGTTTGGGTTGTACTTATTCACCTGGATCTGTTCCTTGTCCATTTACTCCTACTGGTACTGCAGCCATTGATCCAGGTCCTGTTGATCCAGGTTCTCCTTGTCCGGGTTCTCCTGAGCCCAGTCATTTTGGTCCTAGTCCTCCTGCCTGCCACTGTCCATTCCACTTAGTCTTCCAGATGTTGGTTGGCCTTCTTACCTCAGATCCTCCTCACCCTAGTCCTGCAAATTGAAATGATTTCTCTGCCCCACTTGGTAATCTGATCGCTGGACCCTTAGGTACTGCTCTTCATGACCCTCTTAGCTCTGTTTCTGGTTCTTCTGGTCACGATCATTTAAGTTTACCTTGTCTTCTTGCTCTGGTCTTCTGGGTGCCCTTGGTACTGCTTCCCTTGGTCTTTCTAATCCTTGTCCTGCTTATCCTAGTATCCTGGACATACTGGCCATTGCCCTATAGGTCCTGATCTCTCTAGTCCTCTTCAATCTGGCTCTGATCCTCCTGGCTCTAGTCTTCCTGTTCTTTGGCCACATTGCTCTTCAATAATTTCTCCTGTAACAGATCATCCTAGACTTTCCTTGTGCTGATGTTCCTTCACCTCCGGATCATGCTAGTCTAATAACTTCCTGGCCCTGTACTTGCGGGTTCTGGTATGACTGGTCATAATTCCCATGTACTTCTGCCCCTAGTTGTTTGGATCTTGGGTCTCCTATTGCACAGGCTCACAGCCTGGACCTTTTAATCCTCCTCATCCTAATATTCCTCCATCAGTCCTTCTTGTCTGGCTTCCCTGGTTTATCTAGTCTCCTCTTTTACCTGTTCCTAATCTCTTTGATCCTGGTCACTTTGGTCCATGTAGTCCTGGTCTTAGTACTGGTATTCCTTTGTCTGGCCCTCATGTATTGAGTCTTCTGATGCTAGGTCCACGGACCTTGGGTTCCCTAGCCCTCATAGTGCTCGGTCCTCCTGACCCATAGTCCAGGGCATTCTGTTCCTTCTTCCTCTGGTCATTCTGTTCTTTCAGGCCCTTGTCCACTGGGTTCGGATCCCCTTGTTCCGCATCCTCTTGGCCCTCCCTGATATCGATACCCCTAGTGTTGTTTTTCATTTTTGTGTTCCTCATTGTCCATTTGTTCTTGGTCCCCTTTGTCATTGGTAACCCTGGTGCTCATAGATTAGGTTTCCATGGGCTAGGTTCTTCTTGTCCTGGTCCTCATGGCTCTGGTCATCCTAGCCCTACTAGTGATCAACCTCTTGGCCTGTATTCTCCTACTTGTCATTCTCTTTCTGTTTCCTTCCCGAACACCCCCTCCACAATGACATTAGTCAGGCATAGCTTCCAAACACAGATTTTGATTTTGCTTCCAGATTTCTTTTGCTGAGTCAGCACTGTCAAGTACAGACACGAGGGCCCAGTAGAGACAGGACCTTGGCCACTTAAAACAATGCTTAACATGTTAACAATCAAAACTACCATTCCCAAGATGCATTGTGCAGGTTATTACATGTCAGTGTGGTTGAAGGGGCTGCTCATGCAAGGGCCCAAAAAGCATAAATGCCCTAAACCTACTCTGCTGGGTGAATAGTATGAAAAGGTGTGCTTATTCACATGCAGCAAAGTGAGGTCCTCCTGTGAATTACTCAGATGCATTACTTACCTGTCTCCTGCTTTCTCTTCCCTATTCCACAGAAGCCCCATTACAGTCTCAAATAATTTACCTCCTGCAAGTGCTCCAAAGCACTGTGCCCCCAAACACCAATTACCTACTGTAGGTGTCCTTTCCTCCATTTGCTGCTGCTTGTGGACTGCTGCTGTGTTGCTAGATTTGAAATGCTAAGCAAGCACGATCTCCCTTATACAGAAGCCTAAAGCTAGAACAAGGCCTTCCATAAGAAGCCCAACAAGAGGCCAGCCCTCGAAACGCATCAAAAGGAGCACCATGAATATTAAAAAAAACTATGTATTCTCATGAGTGAATAACATGCTTTAAAACCATACTCAGTATTCATTGCTGACAGTCAAACACTTCCTGACTCAAACACGAAATGTCTGTGTGCCATATCCTGAAGATTCTCTTTGATTTCTACATGTGGTATTTTAATATTAAAATAACATAGATGTTTTCATTAATAATTGATATTACATTTTTTAATTTGTAAACATATAGCTACTTAATTTGCAGACAGCTAGATCTTGGTCCAGAAAATCTTCTTTTTGTGATTTGGTGTAAATAGGTTCAGTAGTTTTTGAGAAATTAAGGTTCACAATTTATGTATTTATGGGGACGTGCATCCTCTGTGGTTCCAATAGTTTTAAAGATAAGACCTGATTGATAGATGTGGCGGAAGCCATTTTAGTACTTGTGGACTCATTACCTTGTCCTGTAAAAACAATAACCCCCATAAAGAGGGATAGGGAAGAGATACCCTGGTCCCCCTGGTCCTGGTGGGCAAGTCCCAAAGGGACACTCAGGGCCATAAACAGTTTAAAAAAAACATTTTTAGAGGGCCATGTACCAGGGCTCCCACTGTGGACTCCAATGTATGGAAGAGATGTGGATTTCCCATCTCCCACTGCCACCCACAATGGGTGCTGGCCTGGAACCAAGCAGGGGACGTGGGGGCCTGGGGACTCTCCCCGCAACCTCCACATCTGGAAGAGATTTGGTTACCCTTGGTGAGACTGGGATACTGGGATACTGCTAGCCAGTGAGCCAGCAGGGGTTGTGTGGGTCCTGGAACTCCCCCCGTGGCCCCAACAAATGGAAGAGATGTGGTTTCTTCAGGTGAACTGGAACCCCCATCCCAAAAACAAGTTAATAGCTCCTGCCGGCTACCACAATGTGTGCTGGCCGGGTGCTAGCAGATGTTGCAGGAGCCCTGAGGCTCCCCCGCAACCCACGACAAAAAACAAATGTGGCTTTCCTGGGTGGATCCAGTACACCCACAAAAAAGTAATAAAAATAGTAAAAGAAAGAAAGAATAATACTTATTTATCATTATTCACTGCTTTGGTAAGGAGCACCCCAAAATGCCCTTTGTGGGCTAATTTAAATATATGTTGTTGCATTGTGGTGCCTCAACCTGGGCAGGGGCACCACTAGCATATTTTTAAATTGTTGCGTGAGGCTGCAGGGAGTACAGAAGCTTCCCAGAAATACTTACGAAAAAAATCCTGTTTCCTTGGGTCTATAGATCATGAATGAGATGATATTTTTTTAGCATACCCCGAGCTGGAACTTTTGCTCTTCAGCTTGGAAATGCAGGGACCCCTTGTGGTTGGTCTTATGACTGCATAATGTTGCTTGAGGAGTGTAAAAGAAAGTGTCTGACACTTGTCTAATGTTGTTTCGACTACAATTGCTTTCTTTAAATGTGTATTGACAGACATTGCAATGAAACCTTGACAATACCAATATTCCTGCCTTTTATGCAACCACAGTGACTTACATTAAAAAAAAACGTGAAATTCACTAAACAAAACTAAGTTTAAAGTGGCAGTTATAGTTATGTATTCAAGAAAACTTTAGAAATTCCCTGAAAAAAATAAAGGTCAAAGTAATGTTATAGCTAGGTAACAATGGCAGTGGCAACATAATATTTTGAACTAAAAAATCACTGAAATTCACCAGTTATAGTTAACTGAAGCAACAAAAATTTGAGATACATATATGAAGGTCACGAGAAGTGAAAAGCAGAGTGCCCCTGAAAGTAATAGAAGGAATGCCTTTTCCTGATGACATATTTCGAAGCTGGGGCCACGGAAGGCATTTGCCGAGTGCTGAGGTGTGAGTCATGGAATTGCATTGCTGTGACTGTACTTATTTTTTAGCAGCAATAAAATGAGTGCTGGACTTTATAATGAACATTTTTTGCACAGAGTTACATTTGCTCACACCACAAGAGGACATTTTGTCAAGCGATTCATTTTTAAATTTTTTCATTTTTTTATTTTTTCAAAACCTTTATTGACAACTTCAGCATGGTCACAATACACTTTTGCATCAAATCAGTGTGTCGTACATATCAGGCAATCCTCAAAATACAATAGACATAGAGACATTTGAGTCCAACAGTAGCATTGTCCTGTACAACACGGCAGCAGCACCGTAAACAACAAATAGCTGTAGAAAGTGGTGATAGCACTGTAGGGGAAGGAACAGGTCCGGTCGGGGGGGGGAATATGGTCAAGGAGGGAGGCAATCACTGACCAAGACCAGCGGACGCCGCGGGCAGAGTGCCGGCGGGGAGCGCGGGAGAGGCAGTTCTGCTCGGATGTGGTTGGGAATGGAGATTTGTCACTAGGTGGCCCCATATGTCAGGTGGGCGAGACCTCGCTGGCATAAGGTCCCAGAACTCAGATAATAGGGTCTGGCATCTCGAAGCATCTTCAAGCCAATGGGCAAATCTGGGCGCCGGTCTGCGATCCCAACACATGTCCACCCTACGCCTCGCAAGGACGAGCAGCATTGCAGTCAGTTGGCAAGAGGCATCCGAACAAAACTTGACAAAGTCCAGCAGGCACAGCGGTGGTTCGGGAAGAACCCGGGTGGAGGTAATCTCAGAGATGGCGGCACAGACCTCCAGCCAAAATCCGACACCTTGGGGCATAACCATGCAAGGTGAGGGAAGTCTGCAGCAGGGGCAGAGCAGCCCATACACCTATCGTTAGGTATGAGTCCCAATTTGTGTAGCTGAACAGGGGTGCGATATAGCCTGTGCAGGTATTTAAAATGTATGTGACGAAGACGATAGTTGCAAGACAGTTTCTACGTCTGGTTACAGCAATAGAGCCAATCAGCTTGGGAAATGTCCAAGCCTAACTCCTCATCCCATGCTGCACGTGCACGCTCAGTAGAGATGAAGGTGGTCAACAGCGTATGAGCATATCATTTTGTTACCAGCTTGCGGGGAGTGGGGGATGTATATGTAACGTCAAGAGCAAGCATCGAGGGTGGAGGTTGGGGAAATATTGGGTGAAGCTCCCTACAGATTGCCCGCAGCTGATAAAAGAGCAGAGTGTCCATTGGACCAGAGGAAGCAGGAAGAGAGTAAAACATATTTCCGGGGTAAAGATCCGCCAATGTTGTCAGTCCCAAGCGAGTGGCATGTTTAGACATGCCAGTTGGTTGCAGAGGAGGGAAGGCAGGATGACATACAATCGGCATGGTATTAGCCGATATCGTAGGAGAGTTGGAAAAATGGCACAGTCCCAACCAAGCCCAGCGCAGGGTCTCTACCGTGTCCAGTGCAAATAGGGCGGTGTTCAGCGGCCAAGGGGTTGCAAGGGCGGCTTCTACAGCGAAGGGCGGCTGATAAGGGGCAGGGTGAACCCAGAAGTGTAAAAAACTGGCCTGGGTGCTTAAGGCATAAAGTTTAATATTGGGAGCGCCCATACCACCAACCGACATGGGGAGAGTGAGGATATCATATGCAATCCTGGGCTGCTTGCCAGCCCACACAAGAGAAATGATCAGAGAGCGAATTTTATGAAAGAAATGGGCAGTTAGAGGTATGGGGATGTTCAAGAAAAGATAGAGGAATCTCGGGAAAACCACCATCTTGGCAACGGCTATGCGACCCATCAGTGTGGTATTTTCGATTCGAACCAGTCCACCGCACGTCCAAATTTGGCCCTCCAGAGATCATCTAAGTACCTGCTCAGCCAAACTCCTAGGTAGCGGGTGGGTCCTGAAGCCCATACAAAAGGGAAATCCGGTGTGAATGGCTTGGTGGCATCTGTGAGAGGGAACAATATTGACTTGCTCCAGTTCACCTGTATGCCGGACAATTCACCAAATCTTATTATCTCACGCACAAGGGGGCTGAGGTTATTTTGGGGGTGGCGGACATACAACGTGATGTCATCCACATACATGAAGACCAGGAGGGAACAGACTGAAAAGCCGATGCCCTTCTGAGTATGGTGTTGCCGGAGTCTGGCGGCGAGGGGCTCTATCGCAATAGCGAAGAGCATAGGGGAGAGCGGACAACCCTGCTGAGTGCTGCGCTCAAACGAAATAGGATCCGACACCTGACCATTAATCCGAAGATGTGCGGAGGGATGGGTATAGAGGAGTGATATCTTATGGATGAAAATGTTACTGAAGCCAAGGCGCGGTAGAAGAAAAAATAGAAACGGCCACTCAAGTGTATTGAATGCCTTCGTGGCATCGAGTAGAGCTGCTACAGCAGGGAGATCAGGGTTGATTTGATGAAGAACCAAAAAAATGTTCCTGAGGTTGTGAGAGGTGACACGGCCAGCGATGAAACCAGACTTGTCGGGGAGGGCGATGAGGGGCTTAAGGAGGAGCAGACGGGAGGCCAATAATTTAGCAAAAATCTTATTATCGATGTTAATTAAAGAAAGGGGGCGATAAGAGTCGCGACAGTCAGCCAGCTTGTCCGGCTTAAGTAGTAGAGTGATCATTGCCTCCCAGAGGGACTGCGGGAAAAGGCCATTGTCAAAGGAATAATTATACATAGCGGCCAGGCGTGGCACAAGAAGCGGAGCGAAAGTCTTATAGAACGAGGCCGGGAGGCCATTGAGACCAGGGGCCTTATCACTGGGCAAACTATTTATGGCAGCAAGTATATCCTCCTTAGAGAAGGGCTCATCTAAGAATTTGCGATGGTAGTCTTCCAACCAAACCAGCGCAAGGGTATAGAAATATTGTTCGAAAGCCTCGCGCGAAGGGGGGGAACCGGCGGTGTAGAGTTGCGAATAGTAGTCCATAAAACGAGCCTTAATTTCTTCTGGGGAGGTATTTCTAGTGGGGCCACCATCCCGGAGAGCCGTGACATACGACTCAGCACGGGGGGTGTAGGAGGTTTGCCATGGTCTTACCAGGCTGATCGCCTTCACCGAAGCAAGAAAGGAGAAAGGAGAGTTTCCTATCCGCCTCCTCAGTGAATTCAGTATGTTTTTCACGCAAGCTCGCTTGGGTCTCAGACCTGGGGTGGGCTACATGTTCTGCGTCGAGAGCCTTAATCTCCGATTCTAACTTGTCCAAAGAGGTGCGTATGGAGCGAAGGACACCAGTTTGTTTCGAGATACACTCGCCACGTATCACTGTCTTGAAGCCTTCCCAAAGGATAGACGCTGAGTCCACAGAGCCGACATTTAAGTCAGAGTAGTTGGTAATCACTGTTTGGATCTCGTCACAGAAAACGGAATCGCGGAGGGCATTCGGAGGGAGCCGCCATGTGAAAGCGTGCCGTGGAGAGTTAGGGAGGCAAAGACAAAGCTGGACTGGCGCATGATCGGAGAAGGTGCGTGCCATATGATTTGCGGAGGTAAGCCATGTGACGACATCAGGGGAGGTAACCCATAGATCAATACGGGACCAGCAGCCACGAGCACCGGTGACGCAAGTACCCTCACGGGCCTCGGGCAAAAGTGACGCCAGGCATCATATAACGACTTGTCTGTGAGTATGGATTGAAGTAAATCAGTAGAGTGAGGGTGGGAAGAGTGGGGGCCGGAGCGGTCCAAGACTGCAGAAAGTGTAACATTAAAATCACTCCCCCAGAGAAGGGCCGCCGGCCTCAGGGAAGAAATAAGGTGCCAAATATGAGTGAAAAAATCAGGCTCATCCGAATTGGGTCCATACACAGCAGCAACCGTCGTTGGTTGGGACAAAAGGGTGCCGTGCAAGATAACATACCGTCCGTCCGGGTCAGTAAGTACCTGGGTAGTGTGCCAAGGGAGCCCCGTTCTTATCAAAATTGACACTCCCCAAGAATAGGAGGAATAAAAAGAGGGGTGCGTTTCACCCCAGTAGCGTGACTGAAGTCTGGTGGAGGTCGCAGGCAACAGGTGGGTTTCCTGCAGAAGGCAAATGTCGACCTTATGCCGGTGTAGGTGTGAGTGAATGAGCCTGGCTTTACGGTGATCATTAAGACCTAAGATATTCCAGGTCCAAAATATGGTGTCAGTCATGTTGTTGTATAACTAGATAAAAATAGAATGCAGTGTAAGAGGCCAGAAAGCGGAAAATGCCATTTTGTGTGCTCGGGCAAGCATAACTTGACAGGAGGAGGAGCCGGGCAGACGCATAAAGTACGTACTGGAACAGCCGGTGACCTGCAGTAATGTACAACCAAACCATGGGCGTAACCACCAGGGAGCGGAAAGCTCTGAGGGAGGAAATAGTATCTGTCAGGAAAGAGAGGATGCCGTGTACTAACATGCAGCCCTGAACAGGTCTAACAATAAGGTGATGCATACTGATAGGAATTGGAAGATGCAGACACAGAAGCGAAGAAATCGCAGTAAAATAATAGGAAAACCAAGAAACCCAACCCCCCACACAAAATGTAATATGAAACCCTGTTTCTGGCGAAGGAATAACAGACCAAGTGTAGTCAGGAACATTCCCCAAACACCACCCCAAACCCTACCGCCCCACACTTGCAACCCAAAAAACATGACCAAAAGGACCAACACCCCCGTACCCACTCCAACCCCCCAATCAGGCTGAGAAACCACCCTTACCCTTACCCTCCCCAGGAACCCACAACTTGGAAGAAGGGAAACAACATTAGGAGAGGGATTTATCCCGTGAGGGCATGGCAAAGCTCAGCATACTCCCCCACAGTGAAGCAGGATGGTGATGAGCATGATGATTTATCGAGTTTCTTGGCAAAGGTGAGGGAATCTCTGGGATCAGGAAACACGAGCGTATTTGCGCCCTGCTGGACTCTCAGCTTTGCTGGGTCGGCCAGTGAGTAAGACATCATGTTTTTGTAGGATGCGCTTTGCAGGAAGGAATTCACGATGGGCAGCCTGGACAATGAGAGTATAGTCAGGGTAAAATGAAAGTGAGTTTCCTTGATAATTGATTTGGCCCCTGTCGCGTGCTGCACGGAGAATGGCATCCCGATCTCTGAAATTTAGAATTTTTGCAATGATGGGGCGAGGAGGTAATCCAGGACCAGGGCGTGGGCCAAGGGAGCGATGTGCACGTGCAACAATAAAAACTGGGGAGAGAATGTCACTGAATAGTTCCTTGACAAGTTGCTCCACAAAGTCCTCCATGCGGGAGATATTGGTGGATTCTGGTACACATGTGATGCGGAGATTGCTCTGACGGGAACACGCCTCCAAGGCCTCATTTTTATTCTGGATGATATCTAGTATTTTGTCCAACTGCAGCAATTTCTGATGGTCCTGAGTGGCGGCATCCTCAATGTCCGATTGTCGTGGGAGTCAATACGGGCCTTTACCGAGTCCAGGCGGGCAGAGAGTTGGTCCAGTTGGGCTGCGATTCCAGTGACCGTTGATTTTACGTTGAGCATAATTGCCTGCAGGTCATCGTCTCGAGCAGGAGATGCTTCCATGGTGGTCGCAGGGCCGCCACTGTCCGAACCCGCGCTGTTCTGGAAAGTCGATCTGCGCTGGTCAAAGGTGATTTTGGGCTGCTTAGGGTCAGTTTCCATGGCGGGCAGACCCAGATGGAAGACACCACCGGGGAACAGGGGGGAGGTGGAGCGAACAAGAAGAGCAGCGGCAAAGGGCGCGGTGGGCAGGCCACCCCCCCACAGCAGATATAGACAAAACTGTAGAGATAGCTGAAACCCCTGTACTGGGGGGCAGCCGTGGCTGACCTCCAAGAGCAATGGGCGCTGAAAAGGTGGCAAAGAGACGTGGCTGACAGCGCGGGCAACAGGACGGCAGCACAGCTAGAAAATGCCGGAGTAGCACCCCCCTTGATCCGACGGCGGTGAGGTTACCAAGAGAGCACCCGGGTTCCACACTGAGGTTAGGCAATTACCCAACGTAGAGCCTACCCTGCAGGGCCAATGGTGGCGGGGCTGGGCAGGTGGCAGAGGAGAAAGCAAGTGCAGGGGATCCAACTTATCACAACGTGAGGTCCAGGTAGTTACGAGGAAGCCGCCCCCGTTGAAATGATCGAGGAGTGGAGAGTCGGCATATGCCCAAATAAAAAGCTGCAAAGACGAACTCACAGGGTGCAGGATAGCTGTCCAGGGGCTATGCTGTGGCGCAGTACAGGCCACCGGGCCGAAGCAGGTCCGGCCTATGAAGCGGAGCAGGCCCAAGGGCAGGGTGCAGCAGCAAATGAGGACCAGAGCATGGCTCGACCCAAAAACAGAAGCGGCACCAGGCACCAGCAGCGGGGGCAGAGAAGCGGAGGCATGGTGGGCCGTGGAGAGAGACAGCAGGAGGTGCGTCTGGGTTACGGGCTTCCCGTTCAACTCTGCATCCAAGAGCAGGCCTGCAGGGCCAAAGCAGTGCTGATCCACAGTTGAGGGTTACCAGCTCAATGAAGGAAGCAATTTAAGTTTGGGCCCAGGGCCCTGTACCTCCGAGGAGCAGGCGGGGCACCAGGCACAGGGACGGCGCGGTCCAGGCACGTCGGGCCGTAGAAGGCGGAAGCCAGGGTGTGAGAGCAGTCAGGGCTCCCCACACAGCACTGCGGGGATGAGGCCGGGAGCGCGCGCTGGTCTGTGGCTACAACAACGGGGAGATGTGGGGGTACGGCGCTCCCGTCTTTGGGCCCGGATGCCTATCTGCGCCGGAGAATGTGACAGGAAGGGAGGAAATATGGTGCCAGAGTCACAAGGGCCCGGGCTGGGCGGTGCAGCTCGCGGACCCCCAGCCCCGTCGGAGCAAGCCGCAGTAGCAGCGTCACTCACCAGTCCGATCAACGCGGGGTCCTCCGGCGTCCTGCAGGCGGTGTGGAGCTCCAAGAACCGAGCCAGGCACAGAGGGAGGAGGGCCGATCCTGGCTGACCTTGATGCCCGGGCCCAGCGTTGCAGTCGGGCAGTATAACTCAGCCCCAAATCATCACCAAGAGTCAGGAGCGGTATCAAACAATGCCTCAGGTGAAGTCAGGAAATATTGTCCATGAGCTGTTGAAGTGTAGTCATCTGCAGGATGATGATGGAATTTTAGCTTGGCCGGCAGAGCCCACTTAGAGTGCGGCCATCTTGCAGCCGGCCAAGCGACGCTCCCCGTCAAGTGAATAATTTAAAGGTAATAGCTGGCATCACAAATGATTGATGCATTGAGTATTTTTTCTATTTCAGTCGAATTTGAACTCATGTGCAAGTACTTAAATTAAGGGCAGCATTTCTAAGCAGTTGATTGGCTGCACTGAAAGCCGAAAGTGGTGCTGAAGTAAACCTGCTACTTTTAAACATTGTTTTGCATCAACATTAGGCTGCCGTTTTTAGCATCATTGGCTGAAAATAAATTCTGTTTAAATGCTCACACCTCGAGTGCGGACTTCCTTTTGATATTTGGTGGAGGCAGTTGTGGATGTATAGACGCCAGCGGTGACGTCAGTCTGCGCCCCCAGTGTTCTGGTGCACACATGCATACCAGGGAATTGTTAAGGTCACGAGAAGCGAAAAGCAGAGTGCCCCCGAAGGTAATAGAAGCAATGCCCTTTCCTGAAGACATATTTCGGAGCTGGGGCCACGGAAGGCATTTGCCAAGTGGTGAGGTGTGAGTCATGAAATTGCATTGCAGTGACTGTACTTATTTTTTAGCAGGAATACAAATTAGTGCTGGTCTTTATAAAGAACATTTTTTGCACAGAGTTACATTTGCTCACACCACAAGAGGACATTTTGTCAAGCGATTAATTTAGAGGCAATAGCCAGGCATCACAAATGATTTATGTGGCGTAGAGCATTGAGTATTTTTTTCAATTCCACTCGTATTTGAACTCATGTGCAAGTACTTAAATTAAGGGCAGCATTTCTAACCAGTTGATAAAGGCTGCATTGAAAGCCGAAACGCGCCCTGAAGTAAAGCTGCTACCTTTAAATATCATTAAGCTGCCGTTTTTAGCATCATTGGCTGAAAATAAATTCAGTTTGAATACTCACACCTCGAGTGCGGACTTCCTTTCGATATTTGGACCAAGCAGTAGTGGATGTTTAGACGCCAGCGGTGACGTCAGTCTGCACCCCCAGCGTTCTAGTGCACACATGAATACCGCGAAATTGTGAAGGTCAAGAGAAGTGAAAAGCAGAGAGCCCCCAAAGGTAATTGAAGGAATACCCTTTCCTGATGACATATGTTGGTGCTGGGTCCACGGAAGGCATTTGCCGATTGGTGAGGTGTGAGTCATGGAATTGCATTGCAATGACTGTAAAAACTTTTTAACAGCAATACAAATGAGTGCTGGACTTTATAATGAACATTTTTTGCACAGAGTTACATTTGCTCACACCGCAAGAGGACATTTTGTCAAGTGATTAATTTAAAGGCAATAGCCAGTTATCACAAATGATTTATGTGACGTAGAGCATTGAGTATTTTTTCTATTTCAGCCAAATTTGAACTTATCTGCAAGTACTTAAATTAAGGGCAGCATTTCCAACCAGTTGAAAATGGCTGCACTGAAAGCCGAAACACTGCTACTTTTAAACATTGTTTTGCATCAACATTAAGCTGTTGTTTTTAGCATCATTGGCTGAAAATAAATTCTGTTTGAATACTCACATCTCGAGTGCGGACTTCCTTTTGATATTTAGAGGAAGCAGTTGTGGATATATTTATATTCACTGAAAAAAACCATAGGTTTCAGGCACGTTATAGTTAGAAATTAGCATTTAAAAAACCTTGGAAATTAACTGAAAAAACCATAGGTTTTAGGGAAAGTTATAGTTAGTTGGACATTTCACTCGTACAAAACCATATAAATTCCCCCATTATAGTTAGCTCAGCAAACTATAACGCACGCCCCCGCAATGCACTGCTGATGACGTCACATATTACATCACTCATGACATGGTCAGTGACATCACTCATGACATCACTGATCACATCTCAAATGGCATCACTGATGACATCACTGATGACATCATCCATGTGATAATTTGATGCATCTTCTCACACCCTAATATAACCTTTGATACATCCACTCTAAATTACAAACTGCAATTCTCAAAACCATAGACACTACCACAGCAATAACTACATACCCACTCACTGATTCTTAGCTTTACACACACATCCACTCACTCACCCGTACAGTCACTCATACTTATGGTCACTCAGTACAGGACTATCATATGCACTCATACACCTATATAAACACTCACACACCACCACTCATCCATAGAGGTACTCACACACCTAGTCAGTCATGCAAATAATTAATCACACTGCCATTTACTCACCTATACAGTTATACACACACCAGCTCAATCACTCATACAAATACTAGCATATTCGTATGCTCTTATACAATCACTGATACAAGCGCACACTCATCCATACAGCCACTCTCACAATCAGACACTCTCACTTATAGCCATTTATGTACTCCAACACACATATATACTGCTTTTCACATATGTAGTTACTCACATATGTACCACTGAGATATACATTCACTCACTAACACACCCATACACACACTCACCCACCCATACAGTCCATCACACATCTATGCACAGAGTCACACACACCCCACCCACATAAACACTCGGGCACCCATACAGATACTCAGACAACCAATCAATAACCCATATAGACACTCATGTAGCTATTCACAAACCCATGTCACCGCTTACACACCAACAGACAGATGGATACAGACATTCACACAGTTTAGTCACTAACCCATGCATTCAGTAAGATACATTTAATGACTCACTTATAGTCAGTCACGCACCTACTAAACCATCCATTCAGACACTTATACATCCACACATTCTTCAATACGCCTTCCCTATATATATTAAACATATTTAAACTTTACAGAAACACACAGTCACTGGATGATGTCATCAGTGATGTCATCAGTAATGTCATTTGAGATGTCATCAGTGATGTCACTGACCATGTCATGAGTGATGTAATATGTGACGTCATCAGCAGTGCATTGCGGGGGCGCGAGTTATAGTTAGTTGAACTAACTATAACGGGGGAATTTCTATGGTTTTGTACGTGTGAAATATCCAGCTAACTATAACTTTCCCTAAAACCTATGGTTTTTTCATTGAATTCCTAAGGTTTTTTAAATGCTAATTTCTAACTATGGCTACAGAGGTAGGACATGTACAAAGACAAAGACAGGAAGAAGCAAGACATGTGCAAAAAGAACCAACAGAGGAGCAGAAAGAGGCCTTGTTGCAAAATCCTCCTGTACCCACAACTTTTTCTGATGGGTACTGGTGGCAACTGACTCTGACTAACCAGGCCTACAGCCAGTTTGATGCTAAAAGACACTTAGAATACAGTGAAAACACCTACATACACCAGGGAACACTTTGCGTTGGGGTACCCCTGTGATTAGCATGACCCCTTCTGTAAGACCCTAGTACATAATATGGCAGGGGGATTAAAACTACCTCTTAAAACGCACTACGGGGTCCGTTTGCACAGTGGTGAAGGGAGGGGGGCCTGAGGTGACGTGTGCAAACACGCCCTGTGGCCGTTTTAAGTTGGAAGATTAAGTCCCCTTGAATCCTGACGGTCCTTGAGGTCCAACTAGCCAACAAGGTACCTCCAGTAAACGCCACAGAGCTACATTGTAGAGAGGTGTAAAAAAGGGCGTGGTCTGGACCACCTCTCTGCAACGCAGGACTCTGGCACTTACTGGAGGTATCTGGTGGGCTAGTTGGCCCCCAGGGGCCCTCAGCATTGAAGGGGAATTAATTTCCGAACTTAAAACTCGCCATAGGACGTGTTTGCACACATCACCTCAGGCCCCGCCCCCTCCCTTCACCACTGTGCAAACACGCCCTGTGGTATGTTTTAAGTTGAGGGATTAAGTACCCTCAAATCCTGAGGGTCCCTGGGGTCCAACTAGCCCATCAGGTACCTCCAGTAAGCACCATAGAGCTGCGTTGCAGAAAGGTGTAAAAAGGGGCTTTGCCTGGACCACCTCTCTGCAACGTAGGTCTGTGGCGCTTACTGGAGGTACCTGGTGGGCTAGTTGGCCCCCAGGGGCCCTCAGGATTGAAGGGGAATTAATTGCCAAACTTAAAACGAGCCACAGGGCGTGTTTGCACATATGTCACCTCAGGCCCCACCCCCTCCATTCACCACAGTGCAAACGTGCCCCCTGGCGCGTTTTAAGTTGGGGGATAAAGTCCCCTTGAATCCTGAGGGTCCCTGGGGTCCAACTAGCCCACCAGATACCTCCAGTAAGCACCACAGAGCTGCGTAGCAGACAGGTGTAAAAAGGGGCGTGGCCTGGACCACCTCTCTGCAACGCAGCCCTGTGGTGCTTACTGGAGGTACCTGGTGGGCTAGTTGGCCCCCAGGGGCCCTCAGGATTGAAGGGGAATTAATTCTACATCTTAAAATGCGCCACAGGGCTTGTTTGCACACATGTCACCTCAGGCCCCGCCCCCTCCCTTCACCACTGTGCAAACGCGCCCCGTGGCACGTTTTAAGTTTGGGGATAAAGTCCCCTTGAATCCTGAGGGTCCCTGGGGTCCAACTAGCCCACCAGATACCTCCAGTAAGCACCACAGAGCTGTGTAGCAGAGAGGTGTAAAAAGGGGCGTGGCCTGGACCACCTCTCTGCAACGCAGCCCTGTGGTGCTTACTGGAGGTACCTGGTGGGCTAGTTGGCCCCCAGGGACCCTCAGGATTGAAGGGGAATTAATTTCCGAACTTAAAACTCGCCATAGGACGTGTTTGCACACATCACCTCAGGCCCCGCCCCCTCCCTTCACCACTGTGCAAACACGCCCTGTGGTACGTTTTAAGTTGGGGGATTAAGTACCCTCAAATAATGAGGGTCCCTGGGGTCCAACAAGCCCATCAGGTACCTCCAGTAAGCACCATAGAGCTGCGTTGCAGAAAGGTGTAAAAATGGGCTTTGCCTGGACCACCTCTCTGCAACGTAGGTCTGTGGCGCTTACTGGAGGTACCTGGTGGGCTAGTTGGCCCCCAGGGGCCCTCAGGATTGAAGGGGAATTAATTGCCAAACTTAAAACGAGCCACAGGGCGTGTTTGCACATATGTCACCTCAGGCCCCACCCCCTCCATTCACCACAGTGCAAACGTGCCCCGTCGCGCGTTTTAAGTTGGGGGATAAAGTCCCCTTGAATCCTGAGGGTCCCTGGGGTCCAACAAGCCCACCAGATACCTCCAGTAAGCACCACAGAGCTGCGTAGCAGAGAGGTGTAAAAAGGGGCGTGGCCTGGACCACCTCTCTGCAACGCAGCCCTGTGGTGCTTACTGGAGGTACCTGGTGGGCTAGTTGGCCCCCAGGGACCCCCAGTATTGAAGGGGAATTAATTCCCCAACTTAAAACGTGCCACAGGGCGTGCTTGCAGAGGGTTAGTGGGAGGGGGCGGGGCCTCGGTGATACCGGTCTTTTTTTTTAAGAAGGGGAGCTGTGTGCCCCCCCTTCATTTTCTATTTTATGGGCCCTGGGGACCCCATCCCCCAGTGCCTGACCCCTATTTTTTATTTTATTTTTTTAATTGGATGGGGGCCACGTGGGCCCCTCCCAAGGCCATATTCGACCCGGGGACCGTCCCCCAGGGCATGGCCAGTGTTGTTTAAATAATATATTTGGAGGGGGGCTGCGTGGCCCCCCTCCTCAGGCCATTTATGGCCCCGGGGACCCCATCCCCGGGGGCCGGCCATTGCGTGTTTTTTTATTTTTTTATTATGGGGAGGGGGGCCACGTGGCCCCCCTCCTGGGCCAATCCTTGCCCCGGGGACCCCATCCACCTGGGGCCTGGCCATCCTTTTTGTTTTTTGGGGGGGAGGGGGGCCGCAAGGCCCCCCTCCTCAGGCCAAAAATGGCCCCGGGGACCTCACCCCGCGGTCTGGCCTCTCCATTCTTTTTCTCAACAGGGGAGTGGGGCCGCGTGGCCCTCATCTCCGGCCACTTCTGACCCCGGGGACCCCATACCGCAGGGCTTGCCCTATCCATTGGGGACTGTGGTGGGGTCCCCAATCCCCCCATGGTCCAGCCGGCTCCCCGCGTCCTGCGGGAGCCGGCATTGCTTTTCCACAAGGGGAGCTGCTGACATGCAGGTCCCCTTATGGAAAAGGAATTCTGCTTTTCTTCATTGAAGCGAGAGCAGGTTTCCCTGCTCTTGCTTCAATGAAGCAAAGCAGAGTTTGCAATGACAGGGCGGGAGCCGCGAGACTCCCACCCTGTCATTGCAAACAGCAGTGACCCGGGGTGGGCACCCCGGGACAAAGCAGGAGCCAGCCCTGGGGTTGGCGGTCCCCAAGGCCATCACAGGCTCCAGGAGGGGTGGCACGCGGCCCCCCTCCCATGCAGTGCACAGCCCCGGGAGGTGGTGGTCCCTGGGGCTCGGGGGTCTGTTACGGACCCCCAAATTTAAATATTAGTGCCCCGGGGAGGTGGCGGTCCCCGGGGCATGTGGGGAGGCTCGAGCCCCCCACACAGGTATTTTTTTTAAAAAAGAAGCCCCGGGTAGTGGCGGTCCCCGGGGCTGCGGGGAGGGGCGGTGTACCCCCCCCGCAAATAATTCATGAAAGCCCCGTGGGTGGCGGTCCCCGGGGCTTGGGGGGTCCTTTGAGGCCCCCCATCCATTAAAAAAAGAAGCCTGGAGGTGGCGGGCCCCAGGGCTGTGAGGGTCCCCCTGGGCCCCCGCAATTATGTTTTAACCCCTTCGCTGCTAGGCCTTTTCCCCTCCTGTGCTAAGCCTTTTTTGGGCTATTTGGGGTAGTGCTCGCTTAGGCCCCTGTAACTTTTTGACCACATTAGGTATCCACGCCAAATTTGCGTCCTTTTCTTCCAACATCATGCGGATTCTAAAGGTACCCAGGGTTTGCGGATTCTCCTAGAGGGTTCCCAGAAATTAGTCAAAATTCAGCAACATTTTGTTTTTTTTTTGAAAAATGGGGAAAAGTGGCTGCAAATGAAAGCGTCTGGGTTTTTCTCTGCAAATGATATCAAAAAAGGGTTTGTGGGGATGAAATCACCATTTCTCCAGCCTTTAGGGAATGACAGATTTTTGTCAGAAATCCAACTTTTTTTACACAGTTTTGACATTTTTCTGGGACATACCCTATTTTTGCAATTTTTTGTGCTTTCAACCTCCTTCCAGATAATGGTAGAAATGGGTAGAAAAGCAAAATTCTGAATTCAGCAAGGGGTCATTTGTGTAGATCCATCAAAGTTTCTTTATAGAAACTAACAGTTAAATATAGGAAAAATTAAAAATTAGTTGAAAAAAGCAGCCTTTTGTGTCAACGTTTTCACCTGTAACTTCTTCTAATTATGACATCTCTTAGAAAGCAATGTACCGTTACATCCGCTGGACCTTCCTGGTTGTGGGGATATATAGGACTTGTAGGTTCACCAAGAGCCCAACGAACCCAGAGTAAAAAACTGAGCAGCATTTTGTATTGTTTTTTTTTTTAGTTCCGGGTATACAGCAATTATAGTGTGAAAATGTATACATGGAAAAATTGATATGAAAGACACCTATGTATTTCTGAAATGGGAAAAAATTACAGAGTTTAGAAACAGTGCATATTTGCACATTTTCGAAATTGGTAATACTCATACTTGCATGACAATTATTGGTCATTTTTCAAAATGACTTTTTTTTTACACAATGTCTTTCATTTGGAAGGGAGAAATGCATCAAAAATCAATAGGTAATAACAGTTGCTTTACAAATCTGAACTACCCTAAGTCTCCCGATAAAAATGGTACCTAACTTGTGTGGGGAGGCATAGTGCCCACGACAGGAAGTGGCTCAAAACCTAAGGTGAACACACCACATTTTCACACTGAAAATTTACACATTTTTTGCGAAGAGTCTAGCTGTAGTTTTTGAACCCTAGCTCTGCCGGCACCTAGGGAAACCTAACAAACCTATACATTTTTGAAAACTAGACACCCAGGGGAATCCAGGATGGGGTGACTTGAGTGCCTCCCACCATGGTCTGTTACCCAGATCCCTTGCAAACGTAAAGAATTGACAAAAAAAACACATTTTCCCCACATTTTTGTGATGGAAAGTTCTGGAATCTGCGTGGATCCACAAATTTCCACCCACCCAGCGTTCCCCAAAGTCCTACGAGAAAAATGGTACCTCACTTGTGCGGGTCGGCCTAGTGCCCATGACAGGAAACGGTGCAAAACGCAACGTGGTCACACCTCAATTTTCCAGTGAAAAATGACCCTTTTTTTGGCAAAGTGACTAGCTGTAGTTTTTGAACCCTAGCCCTGCCGGCACCTAGGAAAACCTAGCAAACCTATACAGTTTTGAAAACTAGACACCCAGGGGAATCCAGAATGGGGTGACTTGAGTGCCTCCCACCATGGTCTGTTACCCAGAATCCCTTGCAAACGTAAAAAATTGACAAAAAAAACACATTTTCCCCACATTTCTGTGATGGAAAGTTCTGGAATCTGCGTGGATCCACAAATTTCCACCCACCCCGGGTTCCCCAAAGTCCTACGAGAAAAATGGTACCTCACTTGTGCGGGTCGGCCTAGTGCCCGCGACAGGAAACGGTGCAAAACGCAACGTGGTCACACCTCAATTTTCCAGTGAAAAATTACCCTTTTTTTGGCAAAGTGACTAGCTGTAGTTTTTGAACCCTAGCCCTGCCGGCACCTAGGAAAACCTAGCAAACCTATACAGTTTTGAAAACTAGACACCCAGGGGAATCCAGAATGGGGTGACTTGAGTGCCTCCCACCATGGTCTGTTACCCAGAATCCCTTGCAAACGTAAAAAATTGACAAAAAAAACACATTTTCCCCACATTTCTTTTTTTTTTAAAACATTTTTATTGAATTTCATTTTATAACAACAAAGTTACCCCTCCTCCCTCCCCCCTCCCCACCATTTCGAACAAGGTACAAAATTCAGAGTTTCCCAAAACACAAAAAGCAAATAAGACTGTGGAGAGTGTTAATGCATACATTTGGTAAAAAAGAAGAAAGAAAAAAAATAGCTCCAATTTGTTTGACCTTTCCCTTTGGAAGAGAAAAAAAATACATATATATATATATATAATCCTAAATAAAATTGGACAACCATTGTATCAATGGATCCCATATCAACATACCTCTTTTGCACTTATTACGCCCTTTTCTTTTATAAATGGCTACCTCTAGATTGCATGTTGCTAGTAGGCGAGCCCTCCATTGCTGAAACGTCGGAGGATTTGGATCCAGCCAAGCTGAGGCTATACAAAGCCTAAGGATAGCCATAGCTACAAAGATCAACCCGCATACGCTTTTAGGACGAGCACAATCTGTTACACCCAGCAATATTTCCTCTGTAGATAGATAGATATCTGTTCCAGATGCTTCTGAAAAAAACTCGGAAATCTCCCTTATTAGATTTGACAGGACATTGCAGGAGGCAAACATATGGACACTATCAGCCTCAAACAGTGAACAGCGTGGACATGAAGTACCTTTCCCGGTCCCCCACTTGGCAATTTTCTTCGGAGTATAATACAATGAAAAGAATGTTTTATAATACTGAGCTTGTAGTTTAGCTGACATAAAGCTGGATTGTGACATTTCAAAGGATCGAGCAGGGGTTTGGGGTGATACAGTTAGTTTTGTCTGCCATGTCTCGAACTGTTTCTCCATATCGTCGGAACCCAAGGAGTTCAGAGATTCGTAAATCTCACCTATAGTTAGAGAGGATCTTTTACAAATCCGGTCTATAATTTGCGTAGGGTGAAATTTCTCCCTAGCCCCCCCCTTTATTAACAAAAAATCTCTAACCTGCAGGTATTTAAAAAAATCTCTATGACAAAGGTCATAGTCTCTGCGTAAATCTTCAAAGGTCTTCAAACCTGCTTTATTAAAAAAACAGCCAAGCTGTAGTATCCCTAATTGAATCCACCGATTCATACACCTGTCGTCAAATATCTCGGGAAGATCATTATTTTTGGAGATAGGGGTGTAGAATGAGAATCGTCCTAAGCCTAGCAATTTGCGCGAACAGCCCCATACCTTATAAATACCATAAATACTCTTGAATTTTATTTTCTTGAAGTAATTATCATTCATATGACGCCACAAGCATCCTTCAGAGCCTCTACCTAATATGAGTGTTTGTGGACTAGGTATACTATCGCCTATGGGCTCTACGGAAATAAGAGCAGAGCAGTATCTCAAAACCGTGGCCCAATAGTACAATTTAAAATTAGGCATTGCCATCCCCCTCTATCCTTTGGGAGAGTGATGTATTTTAAAGCCCGGCGTGGATTTTTATAGCCCCACAGGAATTTGGAAAATAAAGAATCAATAGACCGGAACAGTTGGGGTGGAAATTCTAAACAAATGGCCCTAAAGAAATATAAAAATCTGGGGAGATACAACATTTTAATCACATTAGATCTTCCTCCTAACGTTAAATGAAGGTTATTAAGATGTCGCCTCACTACATTTTGGGCCCTTGCCTGCCGCGGGTACTTGGGCCTCCCACACAAGTGAGGCACCATTTTTACTGGGAGACCTGGGGGAACGCTGGGTGGTGGTAAATTTGTGTGAGCCCGGTGATGCCACAACTTTCCCACACCAAAATATGTGAAAAAAGTGATTTTTCCAGCTAAAATTGAGGTTTGCAGGGGATTCTGGGTAAGGAAACGTTGGGGGATCCACGCAAGCCATACCTCCCTGGAAGCCGCCGGGTGTCTAGTTTTCAGAAATGCATTGGTTTGGTAGGTTTCCCTAGATGGCCACCGAGCACCGGGCCAAAAACCCAAGTGACCCCCATTGCAAAACCAGGTGGTTTTGCGATAGGCCATTTTGATGTCGCCTCACTACGTTTTGGGCCCTTGCCTGTCGCGGGTACTTGGGTCTCCCACACAAGTGAGGCACCATTTTTACCGGGAGACCTGGGGGAACGCTGGGTGGTGGTAAATTTGTGTGAGCCCGGTGATGCCACAACTTTCCCACACCAAAATGTGTGAAAAAAAGTGATTTTTTCAGCTAAAATTGAGGTTTGCAGGGGATTCTGGGTAAGGAAACGTTGGGGGATCCATGCAAGCCATACCTCCCTGGAAGCCCCCGGGTGTCTAGTTTTCAGAAATGTATGGGTTTGGTAGGTTTCCCTAAATGGCCGCCGAGCACCGGGCCAAAAACCCAGGTGACCCCTCTTTGAATTTGATGGCGACCTTTATCATCAAGTACAGGGAGTCAGCATGGGGGCGGCCTGTGCCCCTAGTGTTGCCTGCCTGTACATGGGACACTTCGAAGATCGAAACATCTATAACGAGGTGGCTCCATTTTATGAGAATATTCGTCACTGGTCACGCTTCATTGCCGATATTTTCTTCGTCTGGAGTGGTGACCAAGAATCCCTCAACGAATTTATCTCTTGGATTAATCTGGCTGACCCCAATCTCCGGTTCACGGCACAAAGCAGTGTTCGAAAACTAGAGTTTCTTGATGTTTATGTGAAGCATGAAAACTTCCAACTACAGGTTTCACTTTTCACGAAACCTACATCCAGAAACACTCTGCTTCGTTTTGAAAGCTTTCACCCCAACAGCCAAAAATCAAGTATTCCATTCAGCCAGTTTCTACGATTGCGTAGAAACTGTACTTCAGTTAAAGATTATCTCCTTCATTCCGAGTTAATGAAACAAAAATTCATTCAGAGAGGGTATCCCAACAGGCTTGTTAGGGATGCACTCAAGAGAGCAAGATTCTTCAATCGGGACACGCTTTTTATTCCCAAGGAGAAAGAAAACAAGATGGACAAACTGGTATGTGTTATTAAACACTCATCCATCAATCATAAAGTACGACAAATTGTGAACTCACAATGGCATCTACTCAACCTAGACAACCAGACACCCAGGATCCCCAAGCCTCTTTTCGCATTCCGAAGGAACAAGAACTTAAAAAATTTGTTGGTGAGGGCTAAAATACCAGAACGGAATGTCGCGACACAGAGATCCATCACAGGTAATGTTCCTGTACTGGGACACTATCAATGTGGAGGGTGCCAGGCATGCCCTAATGCCATTGTGGATGACAATATTGTAATCAATAATCGGACTGTCAATCTCAAAGAGATGACAAATTGCAAAACATCCAACTGTATATATGTCATCTTATGTCCTTGCAATACCCCCTATGTGGGAGAGACTGGCAGAGAATGCAAGATACGCATAGGGGAACATAAGTCCAATATCAGGCGGAACAATCTTACAGCCCCATTGGTCAAACACTGGATGGAGGCCAAACATACCGAGAAGGACCTACGTTGGACCATCTTAGAAAAGGTCTGGACACAAAAAGGCACCGACAGTACTCGCATCCGTAAAAAACGAGAAGTTTTTTGGATTTTCTTTCTGGAATCTAGAACAAAGGGTCTGAACGAAGAGTTATCTTGGGAAAACGCGATCATATAATTAGCACGGTATGATTTTTTACATTTTTGTCACTGAAGGCGACTCCATCTCACCAGGGTCTATCTTGATCTGGGTTCTCTCTTGATCACTCTTTAACCCCGTCTATAACCATTCTGATGGGGTTCTTAATCGAACTCCTTATGGTATTTTCTCTTGCCCTCCTTTTGAGCCATCTGCATGGGGCTTTGAACTGTTCGTTACTTACTCTCTTTAGAAATATTCTGTATCCGGCTGATGTTAACATCTTATGCAATCAGTTTCCGTCCCTACCTTAGGGAACCCCTCTCCAATTTACCTGGTGGAATCCACTGCCACCTTTTATGTTCTGCACTATGACGTAGTATGTACACTCCCCCAAGCAGCATTTAAAACAGCTGAGTTCCCTTGGGCGTTTCGTGTTCTCATCGTTGAAGAGGGGAAGACCGGGAGAGGATTACATTCTGCCGCCTGCCGTTTATCTAACACGATCGTGCACTTGAGCGAGACGAGACGAAAGATCATTCTATTAGGCAAACTTCACGGTGAGTGCGTGGGAAACCCGTGGGACTGTTTAAATTGAAGCCTAATTACCCTTATGCTTTCATTTCGAACGCTCAATGTCACCTTCTTATTTTCCCTTAGACCTTACGGAAAACTTGTGCCGTTTTTTCATCCAATTTGCCACGTTGAAACTAATTCTACGCTCAAGCAGAATAGCAAGGTGCTGCTATTTCAGCTACAAAGTAGGTGGCCCATTTCATCTATCGCAATTGAGTTTTCTGACCCGGAATCTCGCTCAAACCAGCGCATTTACACTTCGTGTGTTTTCCTTCCTTTAGGCCAAGAACCCCGCCTCCCCTGCTTGTAACATCCATAAATGAGACCTTTAATCACTGACCCCAGGTAGATCAGTACTCCTAGATTGGGGTTACCGTCCTCATGTTCTATATCTCATTCCTGTAATACGTGATAGGTAACTAGAACGATTATTTCTCTTGTCTTCGTTTTCAGATCCGCAACCCCCTCTAGTGGAGGAGCTTTATTTAATCTCTACGCTCGCCCCCTGTAAGAATCTCGAAAAGTGCTTTACTGAATTTACGAACATTTCCCTCTGTCCTATGGTGAGCATTTTTATTCTAGCTTATCTTCATGTTATATGTTTTATCTGGAACTAGTGATCTGACTTTATTTCACTATTTCTTTCTAGCCTGACACTCATTCCAAACCGTCCTCTTTCTCTACCCTGAAGACTGCCTGACAGTATCTTTCAGCTCTTAGCTGGATGCTCACATCCTCTCTCTAACTGTGGTCAGCATACAGGGCCTTGTTTTACTTTTCTTAACTGAATTTCTTTCATCGAACCTACCCAATTTTACTTAGATGTGTCAACACATTTAGAAATCCTACAGATACCTTGATTATCTGATAGGGCTAGTATCCTTCGGATTTCACTGTCATTCTCTTTCATTCTGACTGGGGGGCTATTCATTAGTTCCGTGTGTGCAACTATCATATATGAATCATGTATCCTGTTTTTTACCACTCAATCATCTGGACCAGTGCTCAATATGAACCTAAATACATTGTCCGTTTATTAATGTCTTATACTGTTTAAAATGTTGAACATTTGAACATTACAACTTAGGAATAGCATGTTATCTTTACACTTTGTTTACTATTTAATAGGTCCCATGGAAATCGCATATGAATAGATTTACGCCCTGAAGAAGGTGTTACCCCAGGAAAGGGGGTGTCACACCGAAACGCGCGTCGGCGTCTCGAACTGACTTGTTTCGTCACACAGATCTATTAAGACCTTAAAATCCCAAAAGAACAACCCATTGTTTTTCCACCTTTGGGATATCTTTGACTACAAATTTTCACCTACAATTTATTTATCTGTGTGTTTCACGCTAAAAAAAGACACGCCTACAATGTTGGGCCTCTGAACTGTTCACTTTCCAGATTTTAGGATGTATGTGTTATATGGTGTGAATGGATTTAAGTATGAATGAGAGTGCTTGAATAACTTATATTTTCAGATTTTCCATGGATATTATTACCCATAGGTCTATCATGTCCGTTATTTGTTGAACTGTTTCTGTGAATTATTATTTGTGCATTTAAAAAGCAAGTTTCTTTCAATTGATTTGAAAAAAAAAAAAGTATAAATATTATATTTTGATTTGTAGATTTGTAGCACAATTTATATGCATGGTCCAGACTGAGTGGTTGTTTCTCTAAAAATTGACTTAGATGCGTTAGTGGAAAAAAAGGTTTTAGGTATAGCAGACTCTTTTTTGTCTACTTCTGATTTATCCCCTGCTGCTTTACCTCTATTGACCTAGGGGTTCCCCTTTTGTAGTGGTTGACCCCTCTTGCAAAACCAGGTGGTTTTGAGATAGGCAATTTTGATGTTGCCTCACTACGTTTTGGGCCCTTGCCTGTCGCTGGTACTTGGGCCTCCCACACAAGTGAGGCACCATTTTTACCACTAGACCTAGGGGATCACTGGGTGGTGGGAAATTTGTGTGAGCCCGGTGATGCCACAACTTTAAAACACAAAAATATGTGAAAAATGTGTTTTTTTCAGCTAAAATTGAGGTTTGCAGGGGATTCTGGGTAAGGAATCGTTGGGGGATCCACCCAAGCCATACCTCCCTGGAAGCCCCTGGGTGTCTAGTTTTCAGAAATGTGTGGGTGTGGTAGGTTTTCCTATGTGATGGCTGCGCTATGGCCCTAAATCCACAGGTAGGCATATTGCTAAAAACAACTCTGTGCCTAGTTGACTTTCTGCCACCGGGGGGGGCATCGGGGGGGAGGGGAATGCCCCAATATGCCCCCAAGGGGGGCAGAAACACTGTGGCTATTTTTTGGGGGGTGGGGGCATTGGTATGCCCATTCTGGGCAGCCCCCACCCCCACACATAAAAAAAGCCAGCGTAATCGTTGGCGTCCAGTGGGCTTTTTGCCCCCAAGGGGGGCAGATTGAGGGCTACTGCCCCTATCTGCCCCCCGGGGGGGGCAGAAAGTCCACTAGATGCCAGGGATTTTTTTTGGCAAATTTTAATTAGAGTGGGGGCTGTTCAAAACGGACATGCCAATGCCCCCACCCTAATTAAAATTTGCCTAAAAAAATCCCTGGCGTCTAGTGGGCTTTTTGCCCCCGGAGGGGCAGATTGGGGACTACTGCCCCATCTGTCCCCCAGGGGGGCAGGAAGGCTGTAATTTTTACGGGGAGGGGGTGGGTGCATGGGCATGGCCATTTTGGGCAACCCCCACCCTAATTAAAATTTTCCCCAAAAAACTCATGGCGTCTAGTGGGCTTTTTGCCCCCCAGTGGGGCAGATTGGGGACTAATGCCCCATCTGCCCCCCAGGGGAGGCAGAAAGTCCACTAGGCACCAGAGAGTTTTATGGGTAAATTTTAATTAGGGTGTGGGTTGCCCAAAACAGGCATGCCAATGCCCCCACCCTAATTAAAATTTTCCCAGAAAAATCTCTGGCATCTAGTAGGCTTTTTGCCCCCCGGGGGGGCAGATTGGGGGCTACTGCCCCATCTGTCCCCCACGGGGGGCAGGAAGGCTGTAACTTTTGCAGGGAGGGGGTGGGGGCATGGGCATGTCAGTTTTGGCCAACCCCAAACTAATTAAAATTTGCCCCAAAATAATCCCTGGCGTCTAGTGGGCTTTTTACCCCTCCAACAGGGCAGATTGGGGGCTGATGCCCCCATCTGCCCCCCAGAGGAGGCAGAAAGTCCACTAGACGCCAGGGAGTTTTTGGGGCAAATTTTAATTAGGGTGGGGGCTGCCCAAAACGGGTATGCAAATGCCCCCACCCTAATTAAAATTTGCTTTAAAAAATCCCTGGCGTCTAGTGGGCTTTTTGCCCCCCGGAGGGGCAGATTGGGGACTACTGCCCCATCTGTCCCCCGGGGAGGCTGGAAGGCTGTAATTTTTGCGGTGAGGGGTGGGGGCATGGGCATGGCCGTTTTGGGCAACCCCCACCCTAATTAAAATTTGCCCCAAAAAATCCCTGGCGTCTAGTGGGCATTTTGCCCCCCGGGGTGGCAGACTGGGGGCTACTGTCCCATCTACCCCCCAGGGGGGCAGGAAGGCTGTAATTTTTGTGGGGGTGGGGGCATGGACATGCCCTTTTTGGGACCCCCCACCCTAATACAAATTTGCCCCAAAAAAATCCCTGCCGTCTAGTGGGCTTTTTGCCCCGCCCCGGTGGGGCAGATTGGCGGCTAAAGCCCCCATCTGCCCCCAGGGGGAGCAGAAAGTCCATTAGATGCCAGGGATGTTTTTGGGCAAATTTTTATTAGGTTGGGGGCTGCCCAAAATGGGTATGCCAATGTCCCCACCCTAATTAAAATTTGCCTAAAAAATCCCTGGCGTCTAGTGGGCTTTTTGCCCCCCTGGTGGGGCAGATTGGGGGCTACTGCCCCATCTGCCCCACAGGGGAGCAGGAAGGCTGTTATTTTTGCGGGGGAGGGAGGTGGGGGCATGGGCATGTCCATTTTGGGAGCCCCCACCCTAATTCAAATTTGCCCCAAAAAAACTCCCTGGCGTCTATTGGTTTTTTTTGCCCCCCGGCGAGGCAGATTGGGGGCTTATGCCCCCATCTGCCCGCCAGGGGGGGCAGAAAGTCCACAAGACACCAGGGAGTTTTTTGGGCAAATTTTAATTAGGGTGGGGGCTGCCCAAAATGGGCATGCCAATGCCCCCACCCTAATTAAAATTTGGCTAAAAAAATCCCTGGTGTCTACTGGGCTTTTTGCCCCCCGGGGGGCAGATTTGGGGCTAATGCCCCCATCTGCCCCCCGGGGGGGCAGAAAGGCTGTCATTTTTGCATAGGGTGGGTGGGGGCATGGGCACGCCCATATTGGGCAGCCCCCACCACAAATTATAAGAAAAAATTAATCCCTGGCGTATAGTGGGCTTTCTGCCCCCCGGGGGGGCAGAAAGGCTGTACATTATGTGGGGTGGGGGCATGGACATGCCCTTCATGCGCAGCCCCCACCCTAAAAAATGATGTGCGCAAAGTAAATATCCCTGGTGTCTAGTGGGATTTTTGCCCCCCGGGGGGCTGATTGGGGGCTACTGCCAAGGCTAGGGGGTCAGGAACTGTCCACCCTGCCCCCTTTTCACATTCTCCACCTTTGTTTTTCACCCCCTCAGACTGCGAGAGACAAAATGGCGGCCGACACTTCCTGGTTTCGACCGATTCGAATGTTTACTAAGATCTAACAGCCAATCAGAATCGCACTCGCACACAGCAGCGTGCGCGTACGGTACATTTTACCGTATGCGCACGGTGCGCGCCTATAGATATATATATTGATTTAAATGCTATTTTCTCAGGAAATACTGAACAGATTTACACCAGACCTGCAAAAGGCACATCCCTGACCTGAGGACTACCTCTCTGCCAAATTTCAAGTAATTCTGTTCAGCCGTTCGGGCTATAGCTTGGACTAAACGTCCTATAGAAAAATGCATGGGGAAAACGTGTTTTGGGACCCCCCCTTATTCTCAGCCCCCGCTTGACGAATCCCCCCGAGACTTTCAGGGAAGGAGCGGAGCGGAGCGCCCCACCTATTTTGAAAATTTCACAAGGATTCGTCAACCAGCGCCAAAGTTATTCCAAATAGAATGTTGCGGATTTCCTATGGAAACACGGTCCTAACTATAACTATCTACTGGCGACCGCCAGTAGATAATATATATATATATATGTGTATACATATATATATATTCACTGAAAAAAACCATAGGTTTCAGGCACGTTATAGTTAGAAATTAGCATTTAAAAAACCTTAGAAATTCACTGAAAAAAACATAGGTTTTAGGGAAAGTTATAGTTAGTTGGACATTTCACTTGTACAAAACCATAGAAATTCCTCCTTTATAGTTAGTTCAGCTAACTATAACTCGCGCCCCTGCAATGCACTGCTGATGATGTCACATATTACATCACACATGACATGGTCAGTGACATCACTGATGACATCACTGATGATATCACTGATGACATCATCCAGTGACTGTGTGTTTCTGTAAAGTTTAAATATGTTTAATATATATATAAGGAAAGCCGTACTGAAGAGAATGAGTGGGTGTATAAGTGTCTGAATGGTTGATTTAGTAGGTGCGTGACTGACTCTATAAGTGAGTGATTAAACGTATCTTACTGAATGCATGGGTTAGTGACTAAACTGTGTGAATGTCTGTATCCGTCTGTCTGTTGGTGTGTAAGCGGCTGCATGGGTTTGTGAATAGCTACATGGGTGTCTATATGAGTTATTGATTGGATGTCTGACTATCTGTATCGGTGCCTGAGTGTTTGTGTGGGTGGGGTGTGTGTGACTCTGTGCATAGATGTGTGAGTGGGGGATTCTATGGGTGCATGGTTTCAAGAGTGCATCTGTGATGGAATGTATGGGTGGGTGTGTGTGTGTATGGGTGTGTTAGTGAGTGAATGTATATCTCAGTAGTACACATGTTAGTAACTACATATGTGAAAGGCAGTATATATGTGTGCTAGAGTATATAAATGGCTATAAGTGAGAGTGTGTGATTATGAGAGTAGCTGTATGGATGAGTGTGTGCTTGTATCAGTGATTGTATAAGAGCGTAAGAATGTGCTAGTATTTGTGTGAGTAAGTGATCTGATGTGTGTATAACTGTATAGGTGAGTAAATGAGAGTATGATTAATTATTTGCATGACTGACTAGGTGTGTGAGTACCTCTATGGATGAGTGTCGGTGTGTGAGTGTCTATATAGATGTATGAGTGCATATTATAGTCCTGTACTGAGTGACCATAAGTATGAGTGATTGTACGGGTGAGTGAGTGGATGTGTGTGTAGACCTTAGAATCAGTTAGTGGGTATGTAGATATTGGTGTTTGAGTGTCATTGGTTTTGAGAATGGCCGTCTGTAATTTGGAGTGGGTGTATCAAAGCTTATATTAGGGTGTGAGAAGATGCATCAAATTATCACATGGATGATGTCATCAGTGATGTCATTTGAGATGTCATCAGTGATGTAAAACAGTGATGTCACTAACCATGTCATGAGTGATGTAATATGTGACGTCATCAGTAGTGCATTGCGGGTGCGCGAGTTATAGTTAGCTGAACTAACTATAACGGGGGAATTTCTATGTTTTTGTACGAGTGAAATGTCCAACTAACTATAACTTTCCCTAAAACCTATGGTTTTTTCAGTGAATTTCAGAGGTTTTTTAAATGCTAATTTCTAACTATAATGTGCCTGAAACCTATGGTTTTTTCAGTGAATTTCAAAGGTTTTTTAAATGCTAGTTTCTAACTATGCCTACAGAAGCTGGACATGTGATAAAAGAAGAAACAACGCACAGAAAGAAAACAAAGAAATGCAGAAATAAGCAACAGGAGTCCACAAAGATGAAGAAAATTGCAGGAAGAAGCAAGACGTGCAGAAAGAACCAACAGAGGAGCAGAAAAAGGCCTTGTCGCAAAATCATCCTGTGCCCACAACTTTTTCAGACGGGTACTGGTGGTAACTGACTCTGACTAACCAGGCCTAGAGCCACTGCTATGCTAAAAGACTCTTAGAAAACAGTGAAAACTCCTTCATACACTAGGGAACACTATGCGTTGGGGTAACCCTGTGATTAGCATGACCTCCTCTGTAAGACCCTAGTACATATTAGGGCAGGGGGATTAAAACTACCTCTTAAAACGCGCCACGGGGCTAATTTGCACACTGGTGAAGGGAGGGGGGCCTGAGGTGACGTGTGCAAACACGCCCTGTGGCCGTTTTAAGTTGGGGGATAAAGTCCCCTTGAATCCTGAGGGTCCCTGGGGTCCAACTATCACTGTCATAGCAAACAGCAGTGTCCCGTGGTGGGCACCCCGGGACACTGCAGGAGCCGGCCCTGGGGGTTGGCGGTCCCCAGGTCCATTACAGGCTCCCTCTGTACACAGCCCCGGGGAAGTGGTGGTCCCCGGGGCTTGGGGGTCCTTAACGGACCCCCTAATTTACATATTAGTGCCCTGGGGATGTGGCGGTCCCCGGGGCGTGTGGGGGGCTCGAGCCCCCCCACACAGATATTTTTTTTTAAAAGAAGCCCCGGGGGTAGCAGTCCCCGGGGCTGCAGTGGGGGTAGTGTACCCCCCCACAAATAATTAATGAAAGCCCCGGGGTGGCAGTCCCCGGGGCTTGGGAGGCCCTTTGAGGCCCACATACATTAAAAAAAGAAGCCCCGGGGGGTGGCGGTCCCTGGGGCTGCAGGGGGGCTGTGTGCCCCACTGCAAATATTTATAGAAAGCCCCGTGGGGTGGCGGTTTCCCTGGGCCCCCACAATTCTTTTTTTTGCAGTGCTCCCTGGACTTGGCCCACCCAGGGGCTAATTAATAACGAAGCGCGGGAGCCCTCGCTTCGTTTTAAAAATGTTTACGACCGGATCTGCGGATCCTCCGCTCATCCAAAATAATGTAAAACTATTTTGGGCCCTGAGCAGGCCTAGGGGGTCAGGGTGTTTATACCCAGCCCCCTTTTCCTGTTTTGCGCATTTGTTTTTCTGTTTTCTTGTGCCTCGGTTCTACCGGGGCACAAGATGGCTGCCAACACTTCCTGGTTTGGAGTGTTGACAGCCAATTAGCATGAAGTTCGTGATCGGGAGGGTGCGCGGATCCACCGCGGCCATAGATATCACTATCTTTATTTCTTAATTTCTCAAATACTACTGAAAGGATTTACACCATTTTTAAAAAGGTCGCTTTCTGAGCCAAGCAGTACCTTTTTGCCAAATTTGGTGTAATTCCGTTCAGCAGTTTTTGCTATAACCGTGTCTAAACTTTCCTATGAGAAATTGATTTGTTGACCTCTATTTTTTGATTTTCTCAGGAATTACTGAACGGATTTACACCATTTAAAAAAAAGGTCTCTTTCTAAGCCAAGGGCTACCATTTTGCAAAATTTGGTGTAATTCCGTTCAGCAGTTCGGTCTGTAGCCTGTTCCAAACTTTCCTATGGGAAATAACATGGAGAAAACATGTTTTGGGACCCCCCTTTTTTCTCGGCCCCCGCTTGACGAATCACCCCCAAACTTTCAGGATAGGAGCTGACCAGAGCGCCCCAGCAGTTTTGAACATTTCTCAAAGATTCGTCATCCGGCACCAAGGTTATTGGGAAAAGAATGTTACAAATTTCCTATGGATAATAGGTCCTAACTATGACTACCTACTGGCGACCGTGGAAAGTTATGGGTGATCTGTCAAGCAGGGGCACAGAAAAAAGAAAAAAAAGGGGGGACAAATGCAAAATATCCATGCAATTTTGATAGACTTCTTTAGGCAGGACTACAGTAAAACTGCTGAGCAGAATTACACCAAATTTGGCAGGAATTTAGATCTTGGTACGCAAATTGTGCTTTTATCTGATTTGGTGCAAATCTGTTCAGTAGTTTTAGAGAAATTAAGGTTGAATACTATTTGAATAGCTGTATGGTTGGGTTCAAGATACTCTTGCGAGAGTCCCTCAAACCCAATTAAAAAAAATAGAGCGTTCTGATTAAGCATGGGGGAGTTTGCGGATTCGTGCTATGCGGAACTCCACAAAGTGGTCAAAAACTGTGAAGTGCGTTTTTACGCCGGAAATCACGTGTTAATGGCACCACGTGGTTTGCATGGGCACTGCCGTTTTGATTTCTGTTTTGTTCATGGTGCTGGGCCTGGTTTTTCTATCCTTACCAATCTTTTCAATCCTCCCCGATCTAACTTAGCTACCCTTCATCCCTAATTATTGTAGCAGTGTGTGTTTTTGTGTGTGTATTATATGTTTTTTTTCATTTTGTTTGTGTTTATTCCTGACTTTTTGTATTTTAGTTTATTCTTCCCTTTACTTCCTTATTTCTTCCTTCCTTCCTTCCTTCCTGTTCCTGATCCCTTGATTTATTTCACCCTAGCCAGCACCATGGCAGAGCAGGGTGACCAGGGGAGCGTCGACTCCAGGTTCCTCCGAACAGCCAGCAGCTTGCAGATAGCAACACAGCCAAGGGGTGTAGCACCGCACAATCTTTTGTGAGGCAGAGGTGGCAGCACTTATTCTTTACATGCACGCTACCTCCTGGCCATGCTGGCAGGAGGCAGCAGGCCCGGGCAAGGGTACCCCCTGCAAGAGCATCAGCTGCTAGGCATCGAAATTGCGGGGCTCTGTAATTATTTGTTGTTTTTGTGTTCTACAATGCTAACATTCTTTTTCCGAATAGCATGCTACTGACACTCAGAGGTAAGTTACATTTAGTTTATATTAAGAATTGTATGTGATCCAGTTTGAGCTAGGCGGTTGCTCAGCACTACCTAATTATACTAGTTAGTTGTGTATTTGGCTGCTATTATTTAAGAAGCCATTACAGACTCCTCTGCCATCCTGCCACCATTGTGAATTAGTGATATAAGGGAGTTAGCATTCTCTGTGACATTTCTTTATTTAGATCATATAGTCCAAAGAAATCTCACAGTGATGTGAAATATACATCTGTGCATTGCAAAAAAGGGAGACTGAGTTGGTCCATTTAGGGGGTTGAGAAATGAGAATAGAATCAAAGATCATTCATTGCAATGCTTTAGTTCCAAATTAAGCTTTTGTTAACGATTTTCAGAATAGAGACTTTCGAACTAGTATGGCCAACTTTACGATAGTTGATAGTATTGATACTAGTACTATAGGTGATCTGATTTAGAAAAGCAAAATGTTACTGCATTTGCCTGTCATAAGAATTTCAAAGTGATTAAAAGTACCACTAATCTATTTTTTTATCTTCTTTATTTCTGACATCTGCATCCAAGGGCTTGAAGATGGGAAGTGCAGAGGCGGGTCTGGGGGGAGCTGGTGAGGAGGCGCCGCCCACCAGCACCACTGCTGTGTGCTTTGCTAACCCCAGTAAGTCCTATTATTTAATATTATTACTTACCAAACTTTTTCCTCTGCCCACTATTTTATACTACTTTTAGTTTTGCTGTATTTCTTTTTTATACTGTCTCATTTTTTCCAACCTCCCTAGACAATTTTTAATTCTTGTTATTCCTGCATTATCCTTTTTTCCATATTGCATGGTTTCTTATATTTGTAGCTGACTTTCTCCTTTTTTCCATATTGCATGGTTTCTTATATTTGTAGCTGACTTTCTCCTGTCTCCACGAGTCTGTAGTTTTCTTGTGCTTTGTTGTTCTTCTTTATTTCTCCCCTATATATCTTGTGGTACTGTAAGACTTTGAACAGATTTTTCGTACTCTGTCTTCTGTGAAGATTGCAGGGCCGAGTAAGCTAGTATTATAAATATTATTCACCAAGCATGCTTGTTGAGAAGAGTTTCTTTTTCTTGCTCATACTGTAACAATTAAACAGAGAGAGTAGCCATGGTCATGGACCCTCTGCCAATTTTGTGCTGTGTAATTCATTTATGCAGTATACCAGTAGTTTCCATGACGATGCAGCATTGCTGGAAAGTATGAGGGCTCATTGCATTTGCCAACCAACACCATATGTCTTTCACTGACCATTTTTTCAGCTCTTCATTGTGATTCAATGACTCAGAGTTATCATCATAGGCTATAGCTCTGCCCCTCCCTTATGAAAAGGTTTTGGTTTTCTAGACTACCTTTTGTTTTATAACATTGTCAACCAATAAAATGGCCAGAGTGATATTTGATAGAAGATACTGGTAACCGAACTGTGGTGATTTATTGCGATTGTATTTGTTCATTAAAAAAATTAAGGGGAGGCGTATTTGGCATCTAAAAAATTTGTCATTTTTTTTCTAGACGGACAGACAACTTGTGCTGGCTCAAATTCCGCTGCAGGAGAAGAGTTATTTGGAGGGGGAGAAGCGGCGGCAGGGACAGGCAGTGGTAAGTCACAAATCACAATGCTTGCTTATTGACAATTACTATTATACTCATTAGCTACAAGGGTGTCATCATGACTCGTGATCATGAACCCCCCGTTTTAGCAGCTACAGGGGTGGTTGAGCAAAAGCTCACATACTGAACTCCTAAAAATTATGGCTTGATGGAAACGAGAAAGAATGGAAGGTTAAAAGAAAGGATGGGTGAAGATGGTATATGAGTGAAAGGATGTGTGGGTGGGTTATAGGATGGTGGGTGGGTGTTGGGTTATTGGATGGATGGGTGAAAGGATGGTTGAAAAAAGGGTGAATACTAAAGGGATGGCTATGGTAAATTGGAAACGTTCGTGAAAGACTGGATGAGAGAAAGTAAAGCTTAAATCATGGTGGGTATTGGTGAATCTGGAAGAATGAAAAGATTAATGAACTGTGATTGGATACATAAACAATGGTGCTGTTGTGGAATGGGACATGGTGCTCACCTATTTCGCTTACTTGGATATTTTATTATCAAAGCCATGGCTCAAAGTGGGCAGTATTTTAATTTGTGGCCTACTTCCTTGATTCACTGTATTTGGTATGCAATGCAGATTTGTATCCCACCCATCATCATTCATCACCCTGTCCATGTCCATGGCATTCCAACACCCATGACCTAAGTGCAGTATGGTTCAATTGATGACAGCAGTGTTGGCAGGGCAATGTGTGTCTGCTTCAGTTAATGCAGTTTTCAATGCATTGCAAACCGAACACACAAGGTGTGTTTCCCTTCGTTCACTCAGTCACCTCCTAGTACTTCACTCCTTCATCGTTTCCTAAGTTCTTCTGTCCGATCCTACCAAAAAATTTAAAAATCCAGTCTTGGCATCTGCCACATTTTTATGGCCATGCGAAGTGATTCATAAATATATTTCTTGGTTCCCCATAACAGATAATTGCCTTTTCAACATTTTCCCTTTTGACTTTTGCCAACTACAGTGACTGAATAAGCCAAAGCTTAGCCTCGTGACCTTGACCAGTGACATCCCACTATTCTGCAGCAAAAGCTCTACCTATCTCGCCTAACCCCTCTATCTTACCCTGCAGTAGAGTAAATCAAGTTTCCTTTCCTTACTGCCCAGGGAAATAATTTATTGTCAATAATTTGTGAGGGTGAGGCCAGTGAGTAAAATGGGACTAAGTACCTGATTTCAAGATTGGCATATGGGATACTCTATGACGAATGTGCCAAATACAATTTATACATCCTGTTCCTTTACCAGTAGTTCAGTGCATCATTTTCCCCACTGCATACTTACGGCACATAGGATAAAAATATCCACATTATACATGGCCTGTGTGATGTAGTAGCTTATTCATTGTAAAAGGTACTTGAAGAAGAGCAGGGCCAAAGGAATTAAATAGAATAATTGACCACTACAACTGCCCCAGCTGCAGAAGCTGGCTAGCAGGCCTCCATCAATTTGTCACAACAACTTCTACTCCATTGCGCATAATGCCTTACTCATTAATGAGCGGTAATTTATTTTTCCACACAAAGTATGTACTGCTTCTGTGCAGCCCACTATTTAATTTTAAACAAGTGTTTACTTGGAGCATTGTTTACAATGTATCTTTTTTCTTTTTTTTCCCTCCTGATATAGGTACTCCTGCTGGTCTGCCACTGACTAAGAAGGAGATAGCGGTCTGGATGCAGTGACAGACGCTGAAGACCATCCAGTCAGAGCACCAGTGGCTGGTGGCCTTGGAGGAGAAAGTGATGTTAAGTAGCTGTCTATGACCCAGGCCCCAGTTCAGCAAGCCAGCTACAGCCTCCAGCCTCCTGGCCATTACATCACCATCGACGCTGCCAGCCAGGGTTGCTAACTGCCACTGCTGCCAGTGGCCATCCCTCCTGCTCATTCCATCGCATCATCCTGCAGCAGATTGACCATTGGAAAGCTGGTTATAAAGCTGTTTGGGGAGGACCAAGCAGAGTCTGGACCAGTTCTGGACCAAAATTGACAATGCCTTCTTCTAAGCCCTTTTTTTTAGCTTTTCTGAGAAGGACTGTTGTCGTGGGTGGAGAGGATGGGAAGGAAGTTGTGAATGGGTGTTTCGGACTTTTCTTCTTTAGACATTGGTTGGGGATGGATTGATTTGTTTGGGGAGAGGGGTGGGCTTATTTTGGGTGGAGAGGGCGGGTTTTTTCTTGACTGTTCAAATAGAGGGAAAAATATTTTTCATATACTTTATGTCTGAAGGTATTTTTTGTGTTTTACTTTTACTTTGCACTACTGCCTTCTTGCACAGTGTATTTTTTTAATGTATTTCTCAAAATGTATGCTAGTTAGGAGGGTGTGCTGCCATTCCCTATATTGCCTACAGAAACATAGATAAACAATTACTCATACTTATCGCATCTGCAGTGCAAGTTAGTTATGTACAAAATAAAGTAGTTGACTTCACTTCATAGTCCTCTTACTTTAATAGATCAAGTGATGGCTGGTGGCTCCCCCTCTGTCAATCTTTCAACACCTTACTGGGTGGTCTCCCAAAGTACCTTCTTTAAGGTAGTGCTAACCGGGAAGGCATCACAGCGAGGTCCCACTCCCACCTAGGTGATCTCCAACTGTAGTATAATAAAAAGGATCACAGGCAACTAAACTGAAAGAAAAACAAGAGTTAGTAGGTTATACATATATATTTATATTATAGTTTTAGAAAGACTGTGGACAGACTACTGCCACCATGACACATCAAAAAATACCACATATCAGAACAAAAACTAGTAATAGTATATTATTCTGAGCAATGGTGAGTATGGAATTATTTAAAAAACAAAGTTAGGAAATCCCCTGGTCAGGAAAAATGAAATCAAAGTCTGTACTCTGTAGTCAACAAGGTTAAGTGTTTTATATATGCATAACAAAGGCCTGAATAATGATGCTGAAGTTGAGGAACGACGTTCTTACCTAAGCATGGTTGGGTGAGTGGGGCTTTTGTGAACTAATGCTCATATAATAGAAGATACCACCGTAAGTTGGTGTTGCATTTAACCACATCAACTCCACCAAGTTTGTGATCTTTTTGGTGTAAATTAAGACACATCTCCAAAGAAATCACACAGCCTGGGGAAAAGGGTTGGGGGTTTGATGAATAGAGGAGAAAGAGAATTTGGGAAAAGGTGTGACAAAGACAAACACAACACAAGAACTATATTCATCAGGGCAATTGGCAGCACATCGTCATCATCAATCTGTTGTGGAAGGAGACAAAGGAATAAGTATGACAAAGTTTAGTTGAATGCATTGCTAACAGTCCTTCTGCCCCTACGTCCCAAGTTATAAGATATCTAAATGTCTGTCTTCTAGGTTTGAAAACATCAAATTATGGAGGAGTGAATTGAACCCACCCAGTTCTAAAAATATGATTGTTAAAAGAAAAATTATAATATATTTCCAAATTGGGTGGGAATGTCCGTCACTCTTGGGTGCCTGTTTGAACTGGTCCGGTAGGTAAGCAGGAGTGTTGAGCTCAGTTTTCACCTTTCGTTAATGCAGGAGAGCAGAAGGCCTGAGGATTGTAAAACAGAAACTGTATTGTAGAGTCAAGGAGAAGGACAGAAGGAAGGTAATCTTCATGAGGAGTGTACCAAGAAGAGCCAAAAGCAGAGCAAAAAACAAGAGGAATCGGAGTTTCGCTGACTTTTGCCACAAGTGCAACACACACACTCAGCAGCATTTCCCAAATCAACTCACTTCTCTGCATTCACCATACCTAAGCATTAGGCCTCAGAGTCATGGTTTCCCTTTAAAGGCAATAACTTCCTTCTTCTACCTGTTGATGAGGTAATTCCGCCCTGAGTCCTTCCATCCTCCTGACTCCGAGGAACGCCATCCCAGCCCCATCCCCATCCCCATCAAGATAAATGCTAATGCATTGCTGTTGATGAACAAGTAAAGAAACAGACATCTCTGAAGATCCCCAAAAAAGTAGTGGGCCGTACAGGTACATTTTCGCTAAGTACGTTTGAAAAGGTCAATCAACTTCAGGAAAAAGGAGCACCCATCAGGCACCAAACATTGTAATTCATCAAAATTAAGTTTACTATGCATTGAAAACACACTCCCTTACTGTCTGCCACCACATGAATCATCAATCATGACTCACTCATTGTTGCAATAGTTGTAGTTACCGCTTCCAATCCAAGCACAGGTAGGTTAGGTAGTAGATACACAATTGTATCTTTGATGGAGTCAACACATTGGAATTTGGTATTGGCACTCTTGTAAATCAGTGATCTTCTAGGCAGCCCTGCTAAGTGATGCAAAAAAAAGATAGGCATGCGAGGGAGGCAGGCATTGTCTCCAATGTCATAAAGGAATTTTGAAGGCTTCTTCACAGCACACTGGTCCAAGTCCATTGCGTACATTTATGTGACTGAAATAAAATGTGACACAAAAATAATGTTCCACTAAATACTTTTTTATTTTGCATAGAAAGAAGTTTAATGAGAAATAATTTAAATATTCTTTGGCAGCACTGGCATTCTATGTCCGGGAAGTAGAGTTTGTCCTCAATCTCAGGTGGTTCACCCAGAAGTTGGTCAGCTAACACACTTGATGCTGACCAATACTCCTCCTGCTGTGTTGTTTAAGGAACTGTGTTATCATGTTGTATGAAATGTTGTTCATTGTGATCATGGTCAATCACTATGTTTTGAGGCGAGAGACTGGTCCTTCGCACTGTAACAACTGCACAAGCTGCACTGAACACATACTCAGCAGAAACCCTTGGTGACAGGACAAACCAGATACTTTATTGCACTGTTGCTGAGCTCTGGCCATTGGTGGATCTTCCCATACCAATATATCAATGAATTTTAATCAACATAGAGCTCTTTTAGGTCATCCAGATACTCCTACAACATTCTGTGAATGTTCATTGGTGCTGGCACTTGCTTTACCTCTTTTGCCTTTGCCTCTTAAGCCCTGCCATTTGAAACCAAGTCAAGGCAGAGGTTGTGGACAATTCTTCTGTTCCTATTGTTGTTGTCGCCAGTGTTCTTGTTGCTGGTGTTGGATGCCGTGAGACAACCGGACTGGCCTCTCTGGAATTTGAAGGCAGCACCCCAGAACTGCAGAGTGGGACTTCAAGTTCCAGCCGTTTTTCTTCCAGATCTCTGGCTTTCTCAACAATCCACCTCTTGTATTTTAAAACCTCCAAGTCAGACAAAGGAATGAAAGTGGGCAGAATCTTTTGTATTGTGGATCAAGTATTGTGGCACAGATGTACTCTTTGGACGAGATTATGTCATTTTGCAGCCTTGCATTACAAGCCAAGCGAAAGATTAAGCTCCTAACCAAGGCATGCGCTTCTGGGTTTTCGTTCACACCTGTGAGTGTGAACCTTTCAGACACCTATTTAAGCTGGTCTTGTAGCAGATACAACAACAGGATAGCTTGACCCTTCGTAATGCCCTCCTTGCTAACTTCCTGTGTGAAAACATCAAAAGGGAGTAGCATCTGTGTCAGGCATCATTTGTCTGCATTCATGGTCATAGTTTTCCCAATTGTATCCCCTACCCTTTGAATGAAATAGTCATTGAGCTGTCTGTGCAGCTCAAAAAGATGCTGCAACACGCAATAGGTCGAATTCCAACGTTTTGGCACTCCCTGTATCAGGGCTTTAAGTGGTACTCTATTAGCATGCTGAATAATCCGCAACTGCTTCTGGGCAGGTTCTTCTGCAGGTGGTTAGTATGTTGTTCTTTTTTGGGAAAATCTTGCACAACCAGGTTAATGCAATGCACCCAACACAGGACCCTGAAATAGCCACCGTCTGAGGCAACTAATCCAATTCTGAGACCTCTAGGTCACAGCCATTCAGACACCTTGCTGTTAAATTCACCCAAGACGTTTGCAGATTAATCCATGGCGAACATGGCTACTGTTGCATGCCGTGGAACACTCTTAAAACTTTCTTCCGGGCCAAGAAATATAGATAGCTTTTGCTTTGCCCCCACAAAAGAGATGCAGTGTGCAGTGATGCACATGTTAGCAGTGGCCTGACAACTGGCCCACATGTCTGTCATCAGGTGGATAGTGTGAACAACACTTTGCTGCAAACTTTGTCCAACCAATTGCAGCACATTGTGATGGAGCGCTGGAACGTCAACTCTGGCAAAATAGGTCTGAGCTTGGACCCTTCCATTTCGGGCAGATGGCTGCCACAAATTCTAAGAATCCCACTCCTTCCACAATTGAAAAAGGGAGGAGGTCCAGTGCTAACATTTTTGCCAGCTTTCCATTGTGAAAACGCGCAGTTGGGTGGTTGCGGTCGTAGGGCTCCTCCTGCCTGAACATGCCCATAATAATGGCCTGTATTTTCTTTTTTTCTAGGCCACTGATGCAAGTAACCTTTGAGATGTAGGTGATGGTAGACTCAGTGTGCGTCATGGTGGGGCAGTCACTGGATGCAGTGGTGTCTCCATCTGACTCTGAGTCTTCTTGTGCCATTGTTAAGTTGCTGAGGTGGGTGATTCTGCTAGTGCACTGCTGGGGACAGGACTGCTTTGCTTGAGTATGTCACCCTCTTCTTCCTTGTCACCTCCCACCCTGACTGGACTTGTAGCTGATATTTCCCAGCTCTCCTTACCATTACTGCCACGTTAAGCAATTTTTTAACTGGATTGTGTGACTTTTTTTTATATGGGACATTTAGCCTCCAGTACCATAATGTGAACCTGGCTTACCTCGACAAACACTTTTGTGGCTAATGGTGCATATTGCAATGTTCTCATGTGTGCAAATCTGAACTGGAGGTAGGTGGGTGTGTCGATTGCCTCTCTGCGGTGCATACGTCTACTGAGGTAGAGGTTGGTACACGTCTAAGCTGGTGCTTTGCAAAATGGGAGCTGGCAGTGCTACTTATGACACAGCCCTCGGAGCTGGTTGAATAGTGATGTCGGACTCTACAATGACTAGCTCCTCGCCGTCGTCCTCCTCATTATCACTTTCCATAATTCTAAGGCTCTCAGGAAATTTTATTTTTCCTTGCCATTCCTGGCATCTTCCAGACTCTGCTGGGATCCACTCCATGTCCCTATCATCGTCATCAAAAGTGATGCTTGGAGAAGATGGTGGAGTTGTACCCTTCCTTTTCCTTGCTGGAGGTCTGGGAGCTAATGATTCGAAAGAGGATGTCCTTGCTTGGCAGGAAGCTCAACCTTTTGTTCTGATCCAACTTCAGGAAGATGCACTATTTCTGGCTGTTGCTACTGTCCAATTTGCTCTGGTTCCTGAAATGACTGGGTACTACTTTGCAAAAGGGACAAATCAAATTCTGCGTCACTTCTCGCTAGTGTCGCCATGATTGCAGCGGCTGTCTCACTGACAGACAAAGTCTTGGGCTTAGGTTGGAGTGGTGCTGTTGATGTTTGAGTGCTGCTCCCATGTTCCTTCCTGTAGGCTGGTCCGTCAGGCACACATCTGCAAAAAGTTGTTGTCGGCACTCCACTGGGGGAAAGCGGCTTCTTCTCACTGACCACTTTCTTGGGAGCAACTTTCTTTGGGCCTTTTTAAAGCTCTCAGTTGGCAGTGGGACTAAGCTGCACAAGCGGAAGAGATTGGAGGACTGACGTCACTGTACAGGCCTTCAGTTTGGCAGCACTGTGGGTGATGTCTCTTCTTCTCTTGTGCACCTAAAAGCAAACAAGCAAGAAAAACATTTAGTGAACTGTGATATTGTCGCAATTTGAATTAGTACAGGCAAAGGCAATATTAGTGTGGTTGGTTACTTAACTAATAATAAATCAACCTCTTTAAAGTCAAGCCACATCACCGTACCATAAAATGTAATCAGGATAACACAAAATACAGATATAGCTCTTTGCTTTATGTCCATCTATTTTAGGTGAGACACCTGTGGCACTCAGAGAAGTGCATTTGTAAACAAAATAATAATCTTTTAAAAAATTAAGGTTAATGTGCGCCTATGGCAGGCAATGTGGGCCAGGGGGAAATGGAATAATCATTAAAAAAATAAATGATGTTGAGGGGTCTGCAGTGCACTACAATCAGGGTGTCCAGGATGAAATGGCATTATACCTGAAAAAAACAGAATGCTGTAGAGCAGCTGTGCGCCTATGCTCGATGGATGGATGGAGCAAGACAAAATGCAAAAACAATAATTTAATAAATAAAAATAAGAAACAAAAAAATCTATTTAAAAGCAATTAAAAAATTGAAAATTACAATTGTAAAAATTAAATTAAGAAATGAAAAAATTAAATAAAGAATGTCAAATGAAAAAAACTTTAAATTCGTATTTTTTTAATTTGAATAAAATATGTAAAATCAAAAATGCTAAATTAAAAAATTAAAGAAAAAATAAAATTACAATAACATATTAATAACAACTCTAATCGAAAATTACAATTACAAAAACGATCCACCATTACCTATTGTGAGGCAAAGAGGTGAAAAAAAAAATGCATGTTATTTATCAGCACTGTTTATCAAAATCATATTCTTAATATACATGTACTACAGTGATCCTCAAGTGTATGATTAAACTGATATCACATCCATCCTTACAAGTCTATGGCAAAATCACACTGGCTGTATGCACAAAATTGCTGCCAGCCAAATGGTCAAACAACAACGGTGACAAGGAGTCATGGGGAACAAAGAACACATGCAAGCCTATTACAAAACACACTGATTGGATACACAAAATGGCTGCCAGTCACATAGTCGAACAACAACAGCGTACAAGGAGGCATGGGGAGCAAAGAGCCCATGCCAGCTCATGGCAAAGGCACACTGACTGAATGCACATAATGGCTGCATGCCACATGGTCAAACAACAACAGTGAGCAAGGAGGAATGGGAAACAAAGAGAACATATTCAGGCCTATGTACACAGACTACACAAAATGTCTCCTGGCCACATGGCATGTAGAACAAAGACAAATGGTGGCCTGGGGCAAGCACACTCACTGGCCAGGCAAAGGAGACATAGTAACACTGAAAAAAACACTACCATTAATTCAGCAATGCCAAAAATGAAAATCAACTGTGCTATAAAAAATTTACAGCACACATCCTCCGAAGGCATCAAGTATTACCCCGCATGTACACTTTTGTACACAAAACAAAAACACCAATTTTTTTTACTTAATCCAATGCCATCCCAGCCGTAAATGATTTTATAAAACAACATATACCACAAAAACAGTTGTTTCATGCACCCATGACTAGTACTGTGCTGGATGGCCTGTTAGCAGACTAGGCCAAAGAGTAAAATAAATAAATATTGCAAATTTAACAAACATGGAGCAAATGTACTTAACTGTGCAACATTGCTCCTTTACAAGCAAAAATATAACTAGGACCCTACTGAAACTGAAAGCCACCCACCTCAATAAATTTGAAAAATCAAATAAAAGTACAAATAAATACTGGTGCATGTCCTCTAGCAAAACAAACAACACGCTTATACAAGAGTTTTTTACCTCACTTGTGAAATCTCAAATACAAAGTCCTTCAATCCAATTGTATGTATGCAGCAGACAAAGAGAGTTATCCTTCCAGCTCCAAACCCAAATGAAAAGTGACCAGGAGATGAACAAAGCAATGGGAGGAACAGGAAGTTGGAGTCTGTGTGGCACTTCCTTCCTGTTGGAAAAAAATGTTTTTAAAAAAAGGCTTTTCACATAAAAAAGAACTTGAGAGGTTCCTTGAAAACCTTTTTGTAGATTTAGCTGCTTCTCAGTAACAAAATCTACTCGAGTGGTGCGTTCACGAGCAGCACTGTATTGACGCCATTGCGGTTTGAAGCTGTGTAAGTGGGCTGTAGTCTTGCTCACGCTCACTTTCAGCCCAAGAGTATCATGGCTCTCATGAGAGAGCGCCAAAACAAATCTTGCAAAAAGAAACAGAAAATCTGCTTTGCGCTGGAAGGCTGAATCTAAGAACTCCATGCTTCACTGTGGCATGCACAAATTCCGAAATCTCTCCTACGCTCGCAGAGTTTTCTGCCCTGGCCTAGTTCAAATTGGCCCAGGGAGCATGTTTTCCCTTAGGCCATCTTGCTCCCACGCAAGCCTGCATCAGTGGGAGTGAGCGGTCTGATTAGCCCCCAGCCATTACTGAACTCAGGGACTTAGCCCCCTGTCCTGAAGTAAATAAAAAAAAATAATATAAGGGGGCAGGGTAGGAATACCCTGCCCCCCAAGGCCTGATGGGGGGTAGACAGGGACACTCCCAGGGAACAAATGAAAATAAAATTGCCAATTTTTGCTGCGATGACAGCCAGGGGCCGGGTTGTTTAATCAAGGGGAGGGGATGCTTGGTTCCCTCCCCCAGCCATTATAGGAGCCTACCCCAGGGCCGCATTCCATAAGGGAAGGGGCATGCGGCTGCACTCCCCAAGCCAATTATAAGCCAGCAAGCAGCCCAAATCCAGGGCTGATTACTAAAATAAAAGGGGAGGGGGTCTGTACTGTCTCCTTCGCTAAGCCTCTAAAGGCCCCGGGGACCCCATTCCCAGAATTGCTTAACTTTTTTTAAATAGAGGAGGGCACTGAGCCATCCACGGGCCCGGGGACCACATCCCCCGGGGTGGATCACATACTGTGTCCCAGGGAGCCCTCTCCCGAGACACAGTAGTTGCCATCCCCACACTGGCATGGGCAGGGAAATGTGTATTTGCTCCCACCTGGTGGGAGCATTTTAAACCTCCCATCAAATACGAGCAAACACAAAGTTTGCTCACAGCGGGCAGGGCTTTAAAAATGCTCCCTCCGAATAGGAGCAGACTTTTGGTTTGTTTCTCTGCCCACACAGTGCAGTTTAGCCAGTCAATAATCCAAATTGAACATGCCTCTGCTTTCTGCTGCGAGTTCCAGTATTATTACTGGTCAGCTTCTAGTAATTCTATTTCTTGAGGATACATACATATTCCGACGGTCCAAAGATTCCACCAAAGCATGTCTTTCTATCTTGATGAGAAGGTGCTTTCCTGATGAAGGCGCTTTGTGCCAAAACACACATAGATCTAAGCCACTAGAAGATTCAAAACAATGCATTTATTTAGTCTATGTATCTTTATGAAAAAGTATTATCAAGATGCCTACACCTGCAAAAATTCTCAATATTGCATACAAACAATGAAGAAACTTATATTGCACAGATTCTGTGGGGCTTATTTATGGGCCCTTGCGGCACTTTTGCAAAGCCGGTGCGTCACTATTTGTGACACACCAGCGGTGTAAAAAATGTGCCATGTTGCGCCATATTTACAAAGTGACACATCTAGGTAGATGCGTCACTTTGTAAACCCCTGCGTCACATTATACCTGCACCAGGTATAATGTATGCAGTGGGGCGTTCCGACGCAAGAAAGTGTCGTAGAAGTGACGCAGTGAAATTTATAAGATTTCACTGCGCCACTTCTAGGACGCAAATGCTTCAATATCTTAAGCCTGCCTCATGGAAGGCATCAGACTGACGCAGGCACATTTAACATGGGACTTACCAATGTGTAATGACCCATTGCTGGAGTTGCGTCACTTTCATGACATACTCCAGCAATGCGTCATTTCTGCGCCTACAGATACATCAGAAATACGGATGTTTCTGTAACTCCTTGCAACATGATGCGTCATACTGTACATATGGCGCATCATTGGCGTCGCAATGAAAAGTGACACATTGCTGTTTTCTCGCAGCAATGCGTCACTTTTCATAAATGAGGGCCTATGTATTTTTTTCATAGTATTTGGGTGAGATGAACGTATATGGACATCAATGGTGAGATGTTTGAGCAATTTGATTGTTGTTATGAATATGTGTACAATGGTACGAACACAACAACGACATGGAATAACAACGTGTTTTTAATATTTTTAACGTTGTTGATCATAAATAAAATATGCTCGTTTTGTTGAGCCCTTCATACAGAATGTATATTAGAAGCATGTTTGTTTAAAAATAATTCCGAGTTGCCTTACATTTCTGCACACTCATGCTACAACATAGTTTATGACATCAGATGAACGTTCAAAATGTCATCTTGCGGCCAGCCAATCCGAGTGCGAGCTAGTGCTGGACTTGAGGGAGCCTCTCATTTCTGTGGGAGCAAGATGACTGACAGGAAAAAAAGCCCCCCTTGGCCAATCAGATCCTTCTATTATTTGAAGTTACATGCCCGCAGGTGTTCAGAGGCACACCCACAAACCCAACAATCTAGATATCTATACATATTTACCCTTAATTTCTCAAAAACTACTGAACGGATTTACACCAAATCGCAAATTCTCGAATGAGATCTAGCTTTCTGGCAAATTTGGTGTAATTCCATTCCCTTTTCTAACATTGCACCATTCATCCTAATAATGCCCCCTCAACCAGTTCACCATGCATCATACGGACATCCACAGATGAGGAGGCACTTATTCACTGACTGGGAGTGGAAGCAGAAAGTGGTTCCATTAGCAGTCGACATTTTCAAACAGAGCAAGCAGGCTAGTTGTCAGCTGCTCTGCACCGGTGAAGCGAGGAGGCACAACCTATGCGCCGGCTCACCATACTTAGTATATTAATGGCACCACAGAGTGAGGACGGCAATATGCAGGCCCCAGTACATTTCCTCTAGGTGATTTGGCCAAGGGAGCGCCTTGAAGCAGTAATTATGGCACAGCCATTGGGTGCCCACGTGGCATGATTATCTCTCTGAGTAATCGTACTTTGACGAGCAATACTTGATGGCATTAAATTATGGTTTTTTATCTCATTGAGTGTGACTATAGGCTCACCTTGACACTGGAGGACCTATGAAGCAAAGGTTTTGCTTTATTTTTGTATGTAGTGTCTTTGTTGTGTTAAGTGTGCTTCTGTGTTTTGCATTACAGGGCTCACTGTTTTAATTAGGTGTGCTCACCTCAGCAAGCAACTCGTTCTAGCCCACATGGACTTTCACTTAAAGGCGTTTTTTTTTTTAATAGTAATTTTACACGGTGTGCCTTACCTATCTCACCAGCAGAAGTGTCCTGTTATCCTGTTTTCTGCCATCTCCTTGGCAGTCTAACTCTCTTATTGTATATTGCAGGTTGCCAAGCAGTAACACCAAGTAGGTGCTAACTTTTTATTAGCATGCAGAGTGTGTGCAGTCACTTTATGTCAAATCTACTGATTTAGGAGTGAAATCAGATAGTTAGATCCTTGGTCCTGAGGAAAAGCCATGGGGATTGGCTTGAAACATATAGGAAATTTTATATCTTTGTCCTCTGGGAGGAATGACAACACAATCTTTTCACTCACATTCATAAAACGTTAACTCAGATTCACTCAAGGGGACCGCTCACCCTAAGTTGTGTATTGGCACAAGGACTAATCGCGGATAGATTGGTAACCAAAATTTATTAAAAACAATATGTAATATATTTCATCAAGAAACACTTAAATAAAAGACCTTTAGGTACAGATAAGTCACAATAAGACATGCATTATTATATTCAATATTTTAAAACCAGTTTATCATCATCATGCCACAATTTATACACAAGAGTTTGTTTTCAAAATAGAACAACAATAGACAATAACATTTGTCATTGACTGCCACAACCAAGACAAAAAGTTAGACCACCTTGCTTGTGCACTATTGCAAATCATCAATGTCTACAAACATTCGATATACAAACACATTTGTGGCTATTTTGAGAGCGTCCTGTTAACAGGAAAAGTCAGGACGGGCGTATCTAGAAGCCTCCCAGAGGACAAAGATATAAAATTTCGTGTACGAACCCCAGTCCTTTGGGTTACCAAGGGTTCCTCTCATTGTTTATATATTGAAACATATAGACCTATAGAAAGGAAGTGGCATTATAACCCAAACTTTCTACCTCTTGCCCCATTTTTTAACCGTACTGTCTAGAGAATGGATTAAAGCATTGCTCACCTACCAGGCAGATATTTTTAACCTTTCACTAAATATAAGAAAACCCCTCTTACTCCTTTTCTCTTCGTCACTAAGAGCATACCATTCAGTGCTCCTGCGTAACTTGCATGTCACAGCATAGGAACCCTATGATAAAGCATGCCTCCAAGGGGCAACCCTAGTGGGTGAGAGTTATATAAAGAAGCCTAGTGCTTTTTTATCACTCTCCAGGGAGTTACCACATATTGAACAGGCGGGCTCTCTTTTTCCGAAGGTAATTTCGTATAGCCATTTTGGCTGTAAAAGTGTCTCAAAATCATTATGGAAATTGTTTGGGGAAATTTCTTCTGGGGCAGCCCTTTTTCTCAGCCCCCACGTGACGGAGCATCCCGAAACTTTCTAGGAAGGAGCTGCGGTGGGTGAACTTTTTTGGGGAAAGTTTCATGAAGATTCATCAGACAAGTATGTTTACTTGATAACTAATCTGTGCAAGTGTGGTCATTTATAAACAGTATCTTGGATAATGTAAGAGCCTGTGGAACCTAAGTAAGCACAGAGGAGCAGCCATGAACAAAGACTGTGGACGGAATGTCAAAATTGCTCCCGCTTGTACCTCTGTAGATGGAGCATATGCATGTGCTTAGAGGAATCCATCATTATCATGGATTCAGAACCTCTATCCGGAACGTGTGGCCCTGCCATGTGCCCCTTGCAACTGCAAAGGGATGCCAATAGTTGCACTCCATGGCGGGATGTGGGACCAGAGAGGAGGGGCACTTAGTTTCCCCTCTCCATGTTTAGGATGCCATTTCCAACTCTACCAGTCCCCTTTAAGACCTAGGCCCCCACCTGGGTAATCCTTTTTGTTTTCTTTTTCCTTCAGGGCATGTGACTACACTTATCATGCAAAGACAAAACTGAAAGATCAGTGAAGGGAGGATAGAGGGCTTGGTGTAGCGCATTTGTTGTTTTGGTTTCTGGCCCTGTTTCTATACCTGTCAATTCACCTGCATTTGGTGGGTATCAGTCACTTATTTTCGTGTTCATTCCCCAATCTCCTTAATGACCCTATAGAACGCCTGACTACACCCGCATATTTTAGTTAAGAAGTTGACAGGTATGTGCTTTCAAAGATAACCATATCTGGTGTGCAAAGAATGTTTGAACAATTTGAGGGTCGGTCGAAAGAGCACAAGGGTTAAAGTTTCAGCCTCTTGCAAAATCGGGTAACCAGCTAAAGACCCAGCACCCATTGTCTCCTCATCGATGAATGAATTGTCCCCCCTTTAATTCGACACACCCAGCAGCAGGAGGAAAAAGATTTAAAATATGCCCTCAACAACTCTGTCAGGCGAGCAATGTAAGACTTTGCTATTAAGAATTAACAAGATGGGGATTCAAACCCCACTACTAGCATGGTTTCTGCAGTGTTTCAGTGCCAGGAAAGGCACACTTCCCTGTTCTCTAAATTGCTGACTTTAATCACAACGACCAGGGTACAGATCTCCAAGTTGGCACAGTACCCCATGACCCTTAGAGATGGGGATCCAAGGTTGGGTGCGGGTCCACAGCATTGTAGCAAGAAAAGAACTATGATGATGAAGTAATCACTGTTTACATTAACCTCCACTCAAAGCGGCTTCTTCCATTTTCTGTCTGATTCTTCTTGTGAGCGGGGCAACCCCACTGCATGTTCATGGGGTTGGCAGTGGTCCAAGTAACATCAGTTTCTGTTTGCCTTCTTATGGTAAAAGCTTTACCTGCCTTAGCGAAGATGTTAGTCACACAGCACTATTTCATAAAAGGCATTTAGAAGTGCATAAAGTAGTGCACCAGTAGCAATACTTCACACACTACAAAATGCAATTCACACACCTATAGCCAGAGATCTCTACTTCTCCTATCTTTTCTGTACAGAGACCTCTGCCCCTGTCGTGGAGATTTCCATACACTTAAGTATAGAATTTGGTAGCAAATTTAGGAGGAACAAGGGGGAGTGATGGGAGAATGGGGAATAATTTCTACAAAGTCGTCGGGGGTAATATAATTTTGGAAGGGTTTAGGGAGGGACACAAAGGAACAAGACAATTGCTTTTCACAAATTAAATGTTTAATTATGGTATAGCTCTAACAATGGTAAACAGGATTAAATGTACTTGAGCTCAGCCTTGGAGTAAATCTAGCACTACACATAGCCAACACTGGGTTCTGCAAAACGCTCCCACAGAAAATAATGGTGGTGGACAGGCTATAGCCCTAAAACCCCAAATGAAGCAATGTAAAATAAATTAAAAGCATTCTAAACTACACCATACTTTTTCTTTAAGTAGTCTAATAATCAACTTCATTACATTTCACTATATTTTCCAATAGGGAGATCTCTGTCTAAGTGGAAGAGATCTCCACCAAAAGATGGAAAGTTACTAATAGAAACTTTAAACTAGTAAATTCAGTCATTTGAGGGTTGGAGACTCTTCAGTCTACATCTAGGTGTGAATCTCCACTTATTTGCTATTTACCTATTTACCATTGCTATTTACATATTCGCCATCGCTGAGTCGAGATTTACTCCTAGATGTAGGAGAAGATCCATACATGAGTGGTCTATATATGCAAACTTACCTTTGTGAATCGGGCGATAGTTTAGATTTATGGTTGCGACGTGGGTGATAGTTTCTCAAAGGGATGGAACACTGCAATCAAAATAATTCATGTGACATTAAAGCTAAAATGTGTGCTACTGTCATTGGAAAGGTATCCTTCAAGTCGGCCAAGTTGTGTCTGATGCTTGTAAGGTTCTGAATTTCAACCCACTAGCTCCCAATCATGGAGGATACCAGCAGCATGCAATGATTTCTGATCAGTAATTTGGGACCTGTCAAGGCCTTTGCACTTGCCATCCTTCTATAGTTTAGGGGACAAAGAACATGAACAAGGAAATGTAAAGTATAATTGGCATTTTTGAAGAGTAGGCAATGGCAATGAGACCACTGCCTACAATGTATGTTTTTATTTTTTAACATTTTCAAAGGGGAAGTGGTTCCTTGAGGACCGCTTCCAGTCTGCGAATGTGGTACTACTACATTTGTGTAGTCTGTAAAGCATCAATGTTTTGCGACCAGGTTTCCGTTGTAAAATAGTTCTACATACCATTTCAAATCAGTATTTGGAAGGGATACCCTAAAAACGCCCTTCCCAAACACTGTTTTGTTATGGAGTTGGTAACAGAAATTGCCATCTGGTAACGTGCAACCTAATCGCAATTTGAGTTTCTTGCATACCAAAAGGCCTTTGGCCATCACAAGCAGCCCGATTCTTCAAATTGGACCTTTTGTGAACACAGGGAAGACTTCACACATCTGCCCTCAGTTTTGAATGTATTCCGGACACGTTTTGTGGTCTAGTGGTTACTTTAAATATCAAACGAGACCCCAGTAAAAGAATCACAGAGAAAACAGAATGAAAAAATGTATTGCCTTAAATCCGCTTTTGCTAAAATGCTTTAACAATTATTTCTTTAACCTTTGTCTGCTGCGTTCTTGAAGAGCAGCGCCTCTGCGATGCCATGGGCTGTGGGGGATCCCTGCCATACTGCAGAAGAGACTTTCTTCTTAAACTTCAAAATAAATTGCTTTCAAGAATCAACCAGCCACACAAGGTTAAACCCAAATCTCCAGAGACATATGCACGTATGTTATTTTATGGAAGGTGGGCAACGGGTGATGGAGCAGACCCGACTGTGCTGATAAGTAAAGCACATTTATTTATGAATGATAGTACATCTTGTAAAGCGAGATTAAGGAGAAACACATTCAGGAAACTCTCATGGCGTGCTCTTCCTGCCATTTTTATAATTATGCATGATAAGATAATAAAAGACCGTATTACACCTCATTACAGTTCTTTAATGACTTTCTTTACTGCTCTTGGATCAGAGCAGAGAGTGTAATGAAGATTAAGCTGGGGTGGGAGCCTGCCTGAGCTCAGCACAAGTCTCCGTAAAGCACACAGAGAACTCTGATGTGCATGAAACCAGTAGTAAAAGGAGTCGTCCATAGCAGTAGGGCACCTCTGTAGTAATGGGGGTTCGCCATTGTGATGAGTTCATAACAGTAGCACGGATACCTATAGGAGTTGTGGACCTGGCTATTAATAGTGGCTGCACAGAGTAATTGCGGCCCTGCATAATAATAACATGCCCTATAGCAGCGGTCCTCAAACGCTGTAAGGTCGAGCCCCCCCTGCGCAAAATATTTTTGGGTTGGGTCCCCTCCAACTTTGGCGTATGGCTAAGGCAGACAGTCATGTAATGACTAAAACGTACTAAAAGTGGATTTTGTACTGGGGCACTACAGACACAAGACTTTGTCCTTCTCTCTGTCTTGTCACCTTTCCTTGTCCCCTCGGTCGCTTGTTCATGGTACTCATGGCCTCCTATCTAGTCACACTCCAATCATGAGTCCTAGCACACATAGCCGGTCACTACCTACATCACTGTCCAGATATCCCACACTCTCACTCTCTCCCATCTCTGTTTATTTCTCCCACAAGTAGGTACTTAAAGTACTAAAATTGACTGTGGGCCTAGCCCATTATTGTCCCCAGTGCTTAATTTGGACCTGTGGTTTATAGTGCTCAGCACTGCACTTAATTGTCAAAAAGGGCACTTATGACAGTGCACCACATGGTGGCACTGATTGCCCTGTTTAGAGATGAGCAAAACATTAGTTATTTATTAATTTGGTGCACAGCAAAAATGACTAATACCTGCCCCCAAGCCATTCTTACATATTTAGGGTCCCTGGAGTAGTCAACATTCTCTCACTTGTTGGAGTGTGAGCATTAGTTGTGTTGTTACTGTCATTGGAAATGCTGGCAGGGGTAGCGGGTGGTGAAAGTTACAGTGGTCTCCTGACAAGGACCCTGGCACTTAATATTTTACAAATTAAGCACTGATCTCGTCAATATCTGAATCTTCTGTCACTGCCTACCTTCCAGTCATAGCTTGCTTTTCGGGACAGTGTCCACTTCTCTTACAAGTTTCTACTTCTCCTGTCAGTATTCACCGTTCCTGTCACTGCACATCCCCTCCATGACTGTCTGGCTTCATCACTGCCCGCCTCTCACATCAATGCCCACTTTTCTCATAACAGCCCACCCCCTCCATCAATGCCTATGTATCCTGTCAATATCACACTCTCCAGCCAAATTCTGTCACCTTTGACCTCTCCAATCACATCCTCTCTTTTCCCAGCCCCCTCCCCTATAATTTCATGTTATCTTGCCTATTATTAACTCTTCGGCACTCTTACCGATTCCCTGTTTCCTGTCACTGCCCACCTTTCCATACCAAACCCCTTATTTGCCAAGGCTCCACTCTATTGCTGTCTACCACTGCCATTCCAATCACTCCCTTTTCCTATTACAATCCCTCTACAACCACTCCCATCTGGTGCCTCTGAAACATTGGTTGTGCTGGGGAAGAAGAAGACAAGTATGTACTCTTCCTTAGCGCTATCAGCCTGCTCTAAACAAACTCACCATACCTTCATTTTTGACTGTGTTCCTGCAACTTATCTGTGTCCCAACTACGACTGCCACCTTTGTTGACAAAAAATACTAGTGAAGCTAATAGGAAATTTTCATCTCAATGAGCTATCTATTCAGATACACCTTGCCTTGGTGCTTGGATACCCTCTCGGGTGATAAGTGTGCTATACAAATCAACATAACATAACAATACCATTTTATTTAATATAATTGTATAAAATAATGTTTTTAATGGTATTTACTATCTATTAGTTTTTGTTTTATTCTAATGTATTAGTATTACGGTAATATTTATGTTTCAAGTATAGTTAGTAGTTTTTACTGTGACATTTTTTTAAATGTAATTAGTCATTCTTAATTTAATAGCAGATTGTTGGGTTTGTAGCCAATAAGGGTGGGAAGTTAACTGAAATAGAAATTAATTTTATTTATTTTTACATATTATTTTCTCCTTTAAATTATTAATTGATAAATTGTTGCGGGGATTCTGCTCATGCACAGAACTATGCGCATGAAACCAGGACCTCAGTGAATTGTGGTGTACCTAAAAACTCACCTCAGTACCTAGAACCCCTATCCGACTAGCATCAGTGTCTCATTCGTTCTCCGTATCATATCGAAGTTACCAATGATTAGACAACCCAAAACAACTGACTTAGAATACTCTCAGGAATGATGGGAATCAAGAACACCTTTTCGTTTTTATTCTCATATCAGTCCACAATGTGAGTAATCAGAGACACAGAATAGTTTAAAATGTTTATTTTTAACTACGTCCTCTAAGATGCAGTACTTTGGCTAACATAAGCAAACACATGATTGGAAATAAAACCATCAGCATTGTTACAATTCCATAAAAAACAAAGGGAGAAATCATATTACAATGATAGTGGAAACAGGTCCTATAATACCCTGCGAACCACTCTCCCCTGCCTAGTAAGCTAGTTTTATTATAATAATAGAAGGTCTCTAGGTTTGAATGGGGAACCCCATACCTCAAAGATCAGCTTAGGTGAATCACATCACAGGATCAGCACTGCTCTCTGTGTCTGGAAAGGTTTTCTCCTAGTGTGTCAGCATCAGGCATGCAATGCAATTTTAAAGGTACTCGAGTTTCAGATATTTGCAGCTGTGTGCATGTTATGGCCTAGAGCGTGGGCTGATCAACATGAATTCAAAAGCATACATTGTTATTTGACCTTGACGGCTTCTGCACACAGTGTTTAGACTAAGGTCGCAGTGCACGTCTAGGGATGTGAACAACAGACCGTTCTCATGTGAAGAAAAAGCAAGCAAGCAGTTTTTCTTATAATAACAGCTACCTGCAGTGTCATGTGCATAAGCAGCAAAAGTGGCAAGATGGCGTTTTAAATCTAAGACGCTTATGCTGACATAGCAATGTGTGTACATGAAACTCCGTCTCCACTACAATATCTGCCTAAGGCACAGTGTTTCATACATGAACTGAACTTAAACAATGGAAAAGGTAGTGTGATTAACCCATCGATTCAGCCACAGAGAATGGTAAAGGTTCCAACTTTTCAATATGCAATAGTGAATATGTTGCATCCTTCATAGACATGAACTGTTGTTTATCTGTCAGATTAAATGGTAGGAATAAAGATGATGTATTCATGTAGTCCCAGGGAACTTTCCCAGCCTTCAAAGTTTGTAAAGTCCATGCAAACTGCATTATAGAACGCAATTGATTTTGACCATGGTATAAGACAGACATGTCATCCTGTACAATATCTACAACAGATAAAACAATATTATCTAATGTGTAAATTCTGGAAGAAAGAGTGTTAATGCTATTATCAATGACAGCAAGCACTTTCTCTAAATTTGCTTGATCAATAGCTCTCAATCTAGAAGCAGCTTCAATTTGAGATAATTTCCAAACTTTGTTGTAAATAGCATATACCCATCTTTTGGACCTGCCACCTACAGGGCCCTTAACAAAATCATTCAAATCTACATCGTCAGTTAATTTGGACCAATGAAGTTTAACTGACGCCAAGGTGGAATGTTTAAGCCAGTTTTGACATAATGTTCCTACCGAATAGGTAGTAACAGAATGGGAGGATTCAAATCGGGGGTCAACCCTAACCTGTGTGTAGCCCAATTTCAGCCCCAGAAAACAATGTTGACATGAGTCTGAAGTTTTTTGCCATATCAACCATCATTCAGGATCTAAGTTGGAAATATTGAAGGATGTATTAATAATTAATGACTGCAATTCATCAAGGGACATATCTGTGTGATTATCCCAGGTTGGATAAGCACCCAGATCAGGAATAGTAGGGGCATTCATCTTTTTAGAAGTAGCCAATCCAAAGCAGTTGGTCTGAAAATAGTAGAATTCAAAAACAACATGTAGTTGGGGATAAGGCACGCACGATGCAGCGCTTCTGTGCCTTGGACTTGCCAGGCTTTAGAACCCCAAACAGATTTAAGATCAATGGTATCTTTCCACAGCTCATAGCCCCCTATAGCTAATTCATCCATAAAGGACTTCGAATACAGTAATTTAGTGTGTGTCAGTCTAACTTTGGAAGCTGACTCAGCAGACATTTTAAAATAAAAGGCTGCAGGTTTAGATACACTGAAATCGGTTAAATACGTAAAGTTTTTCACTAGAGTCTGGGAACTGCCTTCAATGGGTGCTGGACAATGTTCCCATTGTGCATAATTAACGATATTTCTAAATGTATTTGCTTTATGCAGGAAATGATTGCTATAGCGTTGGTAGCAAAATAACTCTCCATAATTTGCCGAGTCTAACTACAAATCTTCAGCATCAAAAGCAGCATAATATTTCAAATCAGAAAAAAGAGCCTCAACGGCTTGGACATCCCAATCATCAGAGCGTATGTTTTGTTTCACAACATCCCCCATAGAAACAAAAAGCACATTGGGGACATTAATCACCTCTGTGAGGCCATGAATTTGAAATTTTACAGCAACCCATACAATCCCATCCAACACAGGCCAGGCAGTAATATTAACAAAAGTCTGGTCTCTCTTCATGATGTGTGATGAGGAGTGGGGTGCCAAAGTTCCATCAATTAATCTAATTACAGATCTTTCAGTTAAATAGTGTCCATTCACCAGACGAATAAAGACAACCACAAAGCCAATCAACATAAACAAAAAAATGGATATGAGCACCAGCCAAATGTAAGTCTAAGGGGGAATTAAAAAATGTCTTTTAAACCAAACAGTAAAAATAGAAATTTTCGATGGGGCACTCGATGTTGTAGAGTTAGTGTCAAACGAAAAACGTGACTGGTCAACTGCACTTGATTGCACACCAGGTAACGACACATCTGTGGGATAGGTATACTCAGTATCTTCATGGGGACCACCAGCCGGTGGAGTTATTAATTGGATTAGTAACTGTATGCATCTCGATGGCAATGTCAGGCCTGTTGGTATTTGCCGGAGCCAAAACTGAATTTCTCAGTATTGCTGGACAAGAGACTGCTGGAGTCATACTAAGAAGAATCGGCCACTCATTGTAGTTTGACATTGTCAATGGAGATGTACCTGTTATCCTTGCGACCAGGAAGTGGAGGTAAAATGACTGTTCTTGTTCCCTGTACGCCAAGCACTGGAACAGGTACTCGATAAGAAGGGCCAAACTCCTTCTTGTTCTCCACCTTCTCACGGACAAGGTCACCAACTCGAGGTAGCCAGCCAACTCCTGAATCTGAAGTGCAGCATCAGTTGTGGAGGGCAAGTGTTCCTTTGCAAGACTGTCTCAAGCCTCTTGTAGATTCTGTAACACAGCAGAATGATCATCTACGTCAAAGGGTGTGGCCGACGCCTAGATGTCTAGACATCAAGATCCGGGACAAACATTTTTATGCCAAAGAGCATTTCGTATGGGGTCCGCCCAACCAGAGACCTTCTAGGGAGATTATTAAGTGCACATTGAACGCTATGCAAATGGGCCAACCAGTTCCTGCCAGTACCTAAAACCCTAGCTGTCAAGGATTGCTTTAAGTCACGGTTCACTCGTTCCACAACAGAATTGCCCTCAGGCCTATATGGAGACGAAAATTTGACTTGGACCCCCAAAGATCTGCGAGAAATGCGCATGCGCGGGCGTCCGCGCATGCGCATTTGTCAGAAGAAATTAGAAACGAAGAAGAGGGAGCCCCGGAGACGCCGCGCTTAAGGTAAGTCTCTTTACTTTAATTTATTTTACATTGCTGATATTATTTAAAAGGAGGGCGGGCGGGAGGTGGGTGGCACGTAGTGGGGCTACGCGAAGCGCGTAGTGTGCGTAGATTTGGGCACACTACGTGCTGCTTCACGTAGCCCCACTACGCCCACTACGCCCACCCTTACGTATCATATCGAAGCTACCAATGATTAGACAACCCAGAACAAGAGACTTAGAATACTCTCAGGAATGGTGGGAATCAAGAACACCTTTTCGTTTTTATTCTCCTGTCAGCCCACAACGTGAGTAATTTGAGACACGGAATAGTTTAAAATGTTTATTTTTAACTACGTGCTCTAAGATGCAGTACTTTGGCTAACATAAGCCAACAAATGATTACAAATAAAACCATTAGCATTGTTACAATTCCATAAAAAACAAATGGAGAAATCATATTACAATGATAGTGGAAACAGGTCCTCTAATACCTGGTGAACCACCATCCCCTGCCTAGTAAGCTAGTTTTATTATAATAATAGAAGGTCTCTAGGTTTGAATGGGGAACCCCATACCTCAAAGATCAGCTTAGGTGAATCACATCACAGGATCAGCACTGCCCTCTGTGTCTGGAAAGGTTTTCTCCAAGTGTGTCAGCATCATGCATGCAATGCAATATTAAAGTCACCAGATATTTGCAGCGGTGTGCTTGTTGTGTCTAGAGTGTGGGCCGATCAACTGAATTCAACAGCATACATTGTTATTTGACCTTGACGGTTTCTGCACACAGTGTTCAGACTAAGGTCGTGGTGCACGTCTAGGGATGTGAAAAACAGACCGTTCTCATGTGAAGAAAAAGCAAGCAGGCAGTTTTATGTATGATAACAGCTACCTGTAGTGTCGTGTGCAAAAGCAACAAAGTGGCAAGATGGCGTTAACATCTTAAACACTTATGCTAACATAGCAATGTGTGCAGGCAAAACCCTGTCTTCACTACAAAATAATTGTGTAAATTACTTCTTATTTTAATGATTTGTTGTTAGTTAGTTGATTAGTCTATTTAATTATAAAACTTTGAGTATGAATTTTATATGTATTTAATTTAGGAATTAATTTTATATTGTGTCATTTATATTCCTTTCACTTTATTTTAATTGTTAGGATTTTTGGGTAGTAGGGAGAGAAGCGTATTTATTTTACAGTTTTACTTTTGTATATCTTTTCATTTATTTTATAACATAGCATTTGTATTTATTCAACCTCTCCCAAGTCCAACACTTTTCCTACTCTCATTCAGATTGGAGTGGAAATAGTAAATCTAACCCATCCAAAGTCTAACCTTTCTGTGCTTTTGCTTATATTGGAGTAGGAATGGTACTGCTACCTCCTTTAAAGTTCAATACTTTCCTTAATTGTTGCCATGATTGGAGTAGGAATAGTAATTCTAACCCCTTCAAAGTCCAACAGTTTTCCTACTGTGGTTCAGTTTGGAGTGGAAATAGTAATCGAACCCCTCCAAAGTCCAACACGTCCCCTGCTTTTTCCCCTGCTTTTTCTAGGATTGAAGTAGGAGTAGTAAATCTACTCCCTATAAAAAGCCAGGCACTTACCTGATTTTGTATATGTTGTAGTGGGTATAGTAAATTTGATCCCTCCAAAGTCCACCACTTCCCTTACTGTTGTTCAGAATGGAGTTGGGTTAGTATGTCTAACATCTCCAAAGTCTAACACTTTCTCTACTGTCCCTCATATTGCCATAGGAATTGTAAATCTAACCCCTCCAAAGTCCAACACACTCCTTACAGTTTCTTAGATTAGAGTGGGACTATTAATCCTAGCCCCTCCAAATTCCAACACTTTCCCTACTGTTTCTCAGATTGGAGTGGCAATAGTAAACCTAACCCCTCCAAAGTTCAACACTTTCACTGCTTTTGGTTACAATAGAGGGTGAATAGTTGTTTATGTTGGAGTTAAAATACCAAATCTGACTCCGTCAAAGTCTATCCATTCCATTCCAAAAACCTTTATTTCGGTCAATTAGGACCATAAAAGTGCATACAAAGAAAGTACTTGCATATAAAACCGTGTAAAATGGGAACAATCATTGGTGGCTACACAAGTATTTTCAGTTTAACAATGTTAAAAAGCAATGCAAAGGTCATAAAGTGGTGGATCCGGGCAAATTGTGTCTCAAACCCGTTCCTAATCAACTATCAAGAATCTTTCCCCTTAGAGAGGTCACCACAAAGAAAAAAAAGTTTACACTTACAATTAGCAGAAGAAAAACTTATTTCATCAGCAGATTTAGGATCTGAAACGTTAAAAAATTAAAAATTTGGATACAAATTTTAGCAAATGGAAACAGTACATACATTTAGGACTGAGATAACAGGTTTAAAAAGGTCCAGAGCATGTGCCACATTGAATTTAAAAATCTGGATACAGCAAAAACAATGGGCTTGCGAGTGTCACACTTCAGGACTCTAAATGCCTCCTCACATTGCACAAATCCTAAATTCCAGCCAAGCTGAATAAGCCAGCACTACCTGGCTGGTTTATTGCCAGGACAAAAAAAAAAAACACATGAAGCTCTGACTTTTCCTCACAATTGCAGGCAGGATACCCTCGTAAGGCAATTTGTGACCATTTGTAGGAGAAGGCATGGAGCGGCAGGGTACCAAATCCAAACTGACGTATAGTTTCCTTGCCAGGATTGTTTGGATATCGTACAAGAAGGGCTCTATTGCGTACTCATCTTTGATTAACAGGAATTCGGCTGTCAAATGTCCTAGAGCCGAACTCCCTTGGATGGCTGCAAATGTATTCAATCTATAGGTTTTACCAATCCTGAGCGTGAGATTGCAAAACATGCTTTCTCTGGGTTACTCCAGAGACTTGGTTTTCCCAGCCTACTGCACTCATCCTTTATGTATGCAAACCAAGGGATTTTTTTCTACACCCGGGAACCTCAATAGCTCTTTTAGTTCTGACCGATAAACTGCCAGTTCCGGGGTCAACCACAATCTATGCCAAAATGTTAAGGGTCAGAGTCCAATCTCATCTCCAATCAGTCTAATTCCTAAATCCAGGCGAAGAGGGATTAAGGGGGTTCTGGGGGGGGAGGCCCAATATCTGCCTCATAAAACTATTCTCTACTTTGCTCACATCACTAGGACAACAGTGACCCCATAGTTCAGCCCCGTACGTAGTCGCGCCCCTGGCTTGCACCTTATAAATCTCTGCCATAGGCCCAGCATGTTTGTAGGAGGAATTTCTATATCATTTTATAATTCCCTCAGTGGTCTGGGCTAGCTTGAGCCTAGCGTTGGCTATTTGTAGCCCCCAGTCCATATTTTCTGTCAGAGTGACATCTAAATATTCGAATACCGACACCCTCTACAGCATAGTGCCATTTAGACAAGGGTTGCGGTGGGCTGTACTGGCTGGGTTGAAGACCATGAACTTGGTCTTCTCTGTGTTAATCTCCAGCCCCCTGCTGTTACAAAAAATGGCAAAGCTATCAAGAACCCTCTGGATGCCCATGGGCGACTTTGACATTAAGAGGGTGTCGTCCGCAAACATCATTGCTAGGACCTTTCTGCTTGCTAACTTCGGGGAGTGATTGTCCTTTACCTCACTAAGGGGCTGATTACGATAGCGTAATCGGACCGCGAAATTCCCTCCGCCACATTACGATGGACGAGGGAATCACGCTCGGACCGCGGCGCACGCAAAGACCATCCGTCACGGGGCCGTCAAAAGCAATCTCACAGATTGCCTGGCAGACGGTACAGATAGCCTAAAGTGGTGGTGGTGCCTAGCAGGCACCGTCCACCAAATTAGGATGCTTGCTTAAGCCAGTCTTTCCATGGCGGCAATGCCGCCATGGAAAGGCTGGTGGGTATTTGTTATGGGGGCCTGTTGCGGGCCCCCCTTGTGTTGGGGGAGGTGAGGGTACACTTGGGGGAACCATGTACCCCCTACATTTCACAGCATTACGTGGCAGGCACCGTGTTTTGCCTGCCACGTAGTGCAGTGAAATGCACATCATGGCATTTTAACATCGCGGCGGGTGCTGCTGTGCGCAGCACCCGCCGCAATGTTAAAGAGCAAGTTCCAACCGCCATGGTGACGGTTGCATCCTGATCGGATGTGCGGGGTCGCAGCAAGCATGGCGGACTGCCCCGGTTCCCACCAGGATGGTGGAGTCCGTCCGCCATCCTAATGACCTCCTAAGTTGGGCAACCATTGCGTTGACAAAGAGGCAAAACAGAGTAGGTGCGAGCACACACCCCTGCCTTACACCTCTGTCAACTGGATATCGGGGAGCTAATTCACCGCCTTTCCCACACCTAACTTGGGCTAAATTGCCTTTGTGCAATCTCAAGAGCATACTCAAGAGGAAAGGGGGGATCCCCAAGTCTCTAAGTACCCCCCATAATTTATCTCTGGACACCAAATCAAAGGCCATCTTTAAATCTGACTCCTTCAAAGTCTATCACTTTTTCTAATGTTTAGTTTGGATTGTTAATATTTTCTTTTATTTCTCATTGTCATATTTTTTTATTCAGTATAAAATAAATAATTTGGAATTTTTATTTATATTTTAATTCTGTTGGTATGTGTCAGAACCCCTTTCAGAGGTTCATGGTGCACACAGGGGCTATTGGGCTCAGCTGTGGCGGTTGAGGCCTTTTACTCTTGATTAATGGGGCCCACCCTACTAAGGATACCGAGCAACTGGGCCAAGTACCCCTTCTGCACTTGTAGCTGTGAAGGAGCAGTCAAAGCCTCCAATTCTGGTCACTCGTAAACAGGGGCTTACAAGGCAGACACGAACACGGCAGCGCAAACATCAGCGCAGACGAATGGATCCTGTGTTTATCATCCCATTTCAGAGATCACACTAAAAAGGACAAAAAGGACGACCACCCCAAACCCCTCAGATTAGCCAACGCCATGATATCATCTCCGGAAGTTAAGAGCTCAAGCCGACTCGACCTCAGTCCCTCAGCTATTAACGCTATAGACGAACCAACAAACGAGGGCTATGTGGAAAACAACGATTTACTGTCAGAGACCATATTGACATCAGACGATCAAAAAAGCAAGATCTCACGCTCAATAGGGAAAGCTCGGGCCGAAGGAGCCCCAGGGACGGTCTTCCCCAGGACACGTTTAAATCAGAAGTTGAACTATGGTCAGTCTACTTGACCCCCTTGTTTCTCCATTGCAGGTTAAATAATACTATTCCAGAGTCCTGGAGAGGTGCTATCATTCACCCAATTTATAAAAGAGGGAAGAGAACCAATCCTAATAATAATCGAATTATAGCACTCCTCGATGTCGAGTCCAAATATTATGCCAGCATTTTATTGGAAGAGTTGCTGGCCTGGGCCGATACAACAAAGCACCTCCCTTTTAACCAGACGGGTTGTGTGGCCAACTCTGGCACTACAACTAATTTACTCATATTACCCGTCTTGCTAGAGAAAGCAGCAGTCAAACAAACCTAACTACATTGCTGCTTTGTTGATTTTAAGGTGGCCTTCGACCGAGTGCTTAGGAGCCTGCTGTGGCAACAACTAGAGTCCTGGGGCATACCAACGACCCTTCTACACGCTATAGTCCAACTCCACTTGAAAACCTGGATTAGAATCAAGCGGGGTGAAGGCTCCCACTTCTCTAGGTAGATCGGAACCAAAAGTGGTGTCACACAAGGCTGTGTGTTGGCCCCACTCCTTTTTCACTTGTTTATATTGGATTTATCCCCAATACTTGATAGCGTTAACTGCCACCCCCCTCAACTAGACGGAACCCACATCAGTAACCTGCTGTATGCTGACGATTTGGTGTTGCTAAGCCAAACAAAAGTAGGCCTACAGAGGTTACTCGTTGAATTGCTCCACTACACAACAAGAAACTCAAAGATAACGAATTCTCTGTTGTACGGGCACGAGACCATGAGGGGCTCAACAAGCAATTTATTGAAGAAACTAACAATGAAAAATTTATAAACGTGCGTTCCGCCTGCCAAAATCAGCTTCGCCAGCCCAAGTTCGTCTCGAATTAGGCCCAGTAGACCATCATGGCGTAGAGGCTGGCACATTAATAAAGGTTTTCAACAGGTTGCGCCACGCCGGGAGGGCTCCTTGGAGGCCAGACTTTGGAAGGAAATATCAAAAAGCCTTATTAGCCAGAAATATCGACATCATTTGGATCACTGCCTACAATTACTTGGAGTTAAGGAATTCTGGGGAACAAATCCCTCACACAAATCACTCACAGCCGGCGCTAAAGGAGATCATCAAGAAGAGCGTCCGGCAGTGGTCCTTTCATTCAGACAGGGCAATATTGTCTAAGAGAAAGCACGCATGGGCAGTGATTTCCAATTTTAAACCAGGCGTTGAGTCACCCTACTTAGCAAGCACGTTCGCACTTTACTGGAAACAAAAGTTTTTAGCACTGAGGATGGGTGAATGGCATTGTTTGAAGAACCTTCCTGAATGGCATTGTTCCGACAATAGTATGTAAGGTAGGATGTGGGGCTATTACTCCGAATCAATTGAACACATAGTCTGTGTATGTCCCGCAATGCTTACAGTCAGATGGTCTCTATTGTGAGAAGAATGGATCAGACTAGAAGTTCGCTCATGCCGCCAAGCCATAATAGCTGCCTTAAACCCGGACAGCACAAAGCTGAACATTGGGTTCACCAAATTTGTCAGTAAAGCGTCAAAACTGTTGCAAGATACTAGAGCTGCTGAATCTCTCTTACTTCAGCAGAGCGGCTTTTTGTCTACAGGTCCCATGACAGAACCTTTGACTGTTAATAATTGCCGATCTGAATCTGACCTTTTAGCTGAATTTTAACTGCTTACATTGTTTTAGTGAATTAAAAGAAAAACACAGCTTTGTACTTTTTTATTGAGTTGGTTTTTTTATGAATGAATTGAACGCGTTTATATTGTAATGGTTTTAAGAAATCAAACAATAAAGTATTATTATTAAAGCCTCCAGTGGGGAGGGGGGGTGGAGTGTGGATACTGGTAAGTTAACACGACTCATAACACAAAGTGCTAACAGTATGAACAATAATTCAAGGTCCAGTCAAATACTTGCTTTTATAAGGAAAAATAAGTATTTAATTTCTAACTCTTCACATCCAAAGGAATATTGACATTATTGAGTGATGACAAAATCTCCTTGAGGTTGAGAACTTGTAATTGTCAGGCAAATCCCTGTCCCACCCTCCTGCTTAAAAAGTGGTCTGGGGCATTCCCCATTCACTGGTGGCTGCGTGCAGAGAATGTTTCCTAGTAGGCCATACTCGAGAGTTCCTCTTTGACTCTTTACAAATTAGTCAAAGTGTCTATAGTGCCGCAGCACCATTAGCAGCAAGTCCCCCGGGGCCCATCAGGCCCAGTTTATATTTTATGTGACCGTACAGCATGGACGCATTCAGCATTGTAGCGGGTGCCCTCAGAGCAAGCACCCGCAAATTCTGATTCTTCTCGAAAAAGTCAGGCTTCTCCCAGCCCATGCGGCAGCGCTCGGTGGCGCAGGATCGCTCTCCTGAGTGGCACTGCCGAAGTGCTACAGTTATCAGACCAGTTTGTAAAGAAGCGGAGAGGCAACCTTCCCTAGGTGGGGGTAACCTTTGCTGAATTCTACAATTCCAGACTGGAGCACAGCGAGGGTGCGGCATTGTTCACGGCATCCTCTGCAGTACTAGGGTTCTGTTATGGGCATTTCTCTTGCTGTGCAGGCTCGACCCGCCGAACGGAGCCTCAGTCTTTACTCAGATGACAGTCCACAACTTCTTGGCAGCATTGGTGGCGGCAGCCCCTCCTTACATATGGGGTTGCTGTGTACTTGACAATACATGCATACACTGCTCTGGTGCCAATGCTGCTAACACAACGGTTATGAGATTAACACTCTCACAGTAGCAACTTTACCAGTGGCCCCCACTGGCATAAGGGGTCACAGCAGTGAGGTGGTTTAGAGTTGGCAAATCCTGCATAATACTATCTTACAGCTCAGTCTACAGCAGCTCTCTACTGACTTACGGGGCTGCCAAATCAACACTGCACATGCGCAACAACCCAATCAGTGCACAGCTGTTCCCTCACACCTCACTTAGGGAGTCATCTTGGCAGGTCTCTGCAATGAACTTCACTCCCTCCAATGCTCTCCTCTTCCTCACGGGGCACATTGATCTTGGCAAGCAGGCAGGCGCTGGTGCTGTAGGCTCCAGGGCAGTTGAACTTGGTTTTCCCTGGGTGATGTCCCTTCACCCAGCAGGGAGACTAGCAGGCCTTTGCCCACAGTCCTGGGCACATGTAGAAATGTTAAATCAAAAGTTATTTCCCTGAGCAATGACAATCAGTATAAGTCTCTATAACATAAATGTTCCAAACATAAATTCATAAAAAGTAAAAATATCCAATATTCATTCCAAGTCTTTATTTTCAATGTCCATAGTCTCTCATGGGGGACTTGTTAGAACACAGATTCAGTTCTTGGATCATACAGCCAACACGTGTTTCGTTTATGGTTACAATTTCCATAAAGACTTCCTCAGGGCTTAAGCAACTGTTACTATAAAGTGAATCCTTAAATCATCAGTGTCTACAATAAGTTCATAAAATCATATGCCAAGAAAGGTGCTTCCAATTTCAAAAAGTAATATTCACAATTAACAATCTTTCCACGGACAGCGTGTCCCAAACTTCTTCTTATTTGATATCTCCTCCAGTGTCGAGGTGTCACTCTTCAGCGTATTATGCCGGGCAACGTGTATGGCGTGTAGAAATGTTGCACAGCTTCCTCTCCTCACACAGCCTGTCTGGCTACTAGGCAGCTTGGGGTTTCAACCTCCTCATCTGAAAGTCCATTTACAGACACCAAAATGGAATTTAGGATCTGAGCCATTGAGGTTTCATGTTTGAGTTCTGCTTCTTTTGAAGTGGTCACTTCTCTTTTTCTTCTTTCTTCTTGAAAGGATGTCTGGCAAGACACCGAAGCTGATTGACCTTCAACACTTCAGGGAGGTGACCAGAGTTCACACCTGGATGTCAGCGACAGTGATATGTGCATTAAAAGGTTAATCTTGGGCTCCAAGCCCTACTCTTTATGATTCCCTTATCAGCCTCATCTCCTTCCTGTGATGTGTCCAGGCACCTTCCTTGTGATCGATCTCTGAATCAAGGAGCAACCTCTTGAAGTGTAAAGGGGGAGTCTCTTCCTCCTTTCCTCCAATGTGCATCCCACCCAGCACAGAGGAATGTAGCAATACTAGGCATGGGCGGTGAACTTCGCTCTGTGCAAGGAGTTTGCAGAATTTTCTGCACTCCACACTCCACGGAGCTCATGGAGTGTAGAAATTCTACCCGAGTGGCAGGAATACAAGCACAAACTGCAGTTCGCACTGTACTCCGCGACTCGCGGAACTTCGCAGAGTTTTTTGTAACTTCGCGGAGTTCCGCGTAGCAAAACTCTGCGAACTACGCCCAGGCCTGAGCAATACACAAATCTGTTTGGGGGTATTCCTCCACTTCTCGTGTCTTCATCAGGCAGACCTTGAATTCCAAAAATGGAACTCAGGGTCCTACATGTAATATACCATTGCAGGTACATTTACTCTCAGTGTACAGTCACAGTACACCTAGTATGCAGCACTTTTACCTCCATGCATTGCACCCTTACAGCCACACCTACATTCAGCAGACATATTCAGTCTGTGCCCACTGTTCAGCACTGTTGCTTTTCTGTATTGGACTAGGGTGCTGTTCACAAATACACACACTGCCAGTACACACACCATGTGCACACGGCATAACACTTCAGCCTTCATGTATTGTACTTCACACAAACACATACAACCAGCATATGCTTCCATGCACGCACAGCATAGCACTACATCTTGAATAGATTATATTCCCAACAAGCATACATACACTCAGTACATGCACTAAACACACATATACTGCACAGTACTGCTCTCTCCCTGTATTGAACACTTCCCAGCACACATAAAAACAGCGCAGAGTCACTTCTCCCCTGCAGCACTCCACATCTACCCGATGTAGGCCAGGGGTGAGTTAAACACATAGCAACAGAATGTTTAAAAAGGTGAGTGGGCCTCTAAGCCTTACTCCAGTGACACAGTGTAAAAAGGACCTGTTCACTACTACTAAACACTACGCGGTGTTCTGACACCACCATGCTTGTGCCGCTGAACTCCTAGTGAAGGCAGTAGCCTTCCAGCATTTGAGGGTGTCACTTTGGGTGCACCTCCCTATCCATCGAGGGCCGCAATCCATGAGACAGGCTTATGTCATGGTGCACACACATGATCCATTTTTGCGTATGAAAATAAATCAGCTTTAAGGATCTAGACAACAGTATATTTGGGCATAGGTACAAGTCTTTCACCATGCAGAGGACTGTCCCATCCCAAAAGTTTTGTATTCATCTTATTTTTTTGTTACTTTTGATATGTGGCTTGTTGTCTATCTATCTATCTATCTATCTATCTATCTATCTATCTATCTATCTATCTATCTATCTATCTATCTATCTATCTATCTATCTATCTATCTATCTATCTATCTATCTATCTATCTATCTATCTATCTATCTATCTATCTATCTATCTATCTATCTATCTATCTATCTATCTATCTATCTATCTATCTATCTATCTCTGTCTCTCTCTGTATAATATATATATATAGATATATATATTCACTGAAAAAACCATAGGTTTCACACACGTTATAGTTACGAATTAGCATTTAAAAAACCTTGCAAATTCACTTAAAAAACCATAGGTTTCACACATGTTATAGTTAGCTGGACATTTCACTCGTAAAAAACCAATGAAATTCCCCCGTTATAGCTAGTGCAGGCAACTATAACTCACGCGACCGCAATCCTCTGCTGATGACGTCAGATATTATATCACTGTATTTAGACACTTATTTACCCATGTCTTCTTCCATTAATCTTTAGCTATACATATATTACAAATATTTATTTTTCAGAAAGACACATATGTCATCAGTGATGTAATATCTGACGTCATCAGCAGAGGATTGCGGTCGCGTGAGTTATAGTTGCCTCTTGTCATGAAGGTTAACCAGTCAAAACCGTATGCAAACCGTATGCAATTGTTGCCGGGAGGGGGGTGTTTCTACCACCTGCCAAAGCTGCACAAACATGCAACTCGTCCACCAGGCCGCCCAATCGTGTCATCGTTGGGAAGCCTAACAGAGAATATGTCAAGGTTTGTGGACTATTTTCTTTTTGATTTTGTAAAAAAACTGTCATCCTACATCAGAGACACTAAGGACTTTTTGATTAAATTGGAGAATTTAATTTGGGATGAGAACTACATAATGATCACACTTGATATATCAAGTTTATATACCAGCATTGATCATTCACAGGGAATTGAAGCAGTTAAATGGTTTCTGGGGACAAGATCAATGAATTTGGCTGAACACAACAAAATGATATTGGAATTTGTGGAGTTCTATTTGGGAAATAATATTTTTCTCTTTCAGGAACAGTTATTCAAACAAGTCCATGGTACTGCGATGGGCACCTGCTTCGCCCCCAGTTACGCGAACTTGTTCGTGGGCTGGTGGGAGAAGCAGGTGGCCTGGGCAGAGTGTAATTTGGCCTGGACCAGCAATGTCGTAAGCTGGAGTAGATATATAGACGATCTTTTTATCGTCTACAATGGCACAGAACAGTCAGCCAGAGAGTACATTGAAATCCTTAATACCAACAATCTTAATCTCAGATTTACAGGCGAAGTCAGTAAAGAATCAGTCAATTTTTTAGACTTGAAGGTCTTCCCTGCGGATGTAAGGCTATGCACATCTCTGCACAGGAAACCGACCGCAGGGAACTCTATTCTGCAAGCTAGCAGTTGCCATTCAGGGAAGACTATCAGCAGTATCCCGTATGGCAAACTACTTAGGATAAAGAGGAACTGCACACGAACATGTGATTTTGAAAAAGCAGCAGAAGACAGCATGAATAGATTAAAGGCCCGGGGCTACTGCAAAGAGAACTTAGAAGAGGCAAAATCCAAAGCAGACAAGAAATCTAGAAAGGATTTGATAGTGGGTTGTGATCGCAATGCGCAGAAGGGAAAAACAAAAGGAAAAGCAAAAGCTGCTGTAGCTAACAATCTTAGGATGATCACTAACTACTCAAATGATGCCTCTGATATAAGAAAAATCTTTGCAAGAAATTGGCACATTTTGAGGTCAGATCCAATAATAGGGAAGGACCTGTCTAAAGCACCCCTAATGACATTCAGGAGAGCAAGATCCCTAAGGAACACTGTAGTCCAGAGCCATTGCGGCACTGAGAAAAGAGTTCAACCCTTTGGGGGAGTGGCGGGGTTCTTTCCATGCCTCAGGTGTAGGGCATGTAAGAATAGCAAGAAAGTGTTGGAATATGCAATACCAGGAGTTAAAGAACCCAAAAGAATCAAAAGCCTGATGAACTGTAACACCAGCCACACGGTGTACTGTTTGGTATGTCCGTGTGGCCTACGTTACATCGGCAGTACTATCCACCCCACTAAGATAAGGATTCTAGAACATCTAAGGGCATTACAGAACAGGGATGCCTCCTATCCAGTGGCCAGACACTTTGAGATGTGTCACCAAAGCAACAGGGATCTGTTAAGCTTTTTCTGTATAGATCAAGTACCCATGAATGTAAGAGGGGGAAACAGACAGTTACTATTGCGCAGATTGGAGTCAAGACACATCATTGACAACCAGACTAAGAAACCAGGAGGTCTCAACAGTGGTGAGAAAATGGCAGTACATCTGTAAAGTTCAATTTGTAAATATTTGCTTTTGTGAATGTTCCTTTTGAAAAGAAGTTTTCATTCTATTAAGGACACTAACATCACATTAAGAGTTGGAATCAATCAACCAGTGTAGATACTTAGGGCGGCTGATCATTACTGGTAATATACAGATTGACTAGTATTAGGAACCTAGGCCCATTCAGGGCAAAAAAAATTTGAATTTGGTTCATTTGAAACTTATAGCAATGTGTACATTAAAGCCAATTCAGGGCAGAATACTAACTGATTGCTGTACGAATGCTAAATGCCTATGTACACACATTCGCACTGATACACCTTTGCTATGCTGTAACAAACAACATGTTTAGTAATGGCCGACACCGCTGACCTAAGTAAGGTTGGTGTCCTTTGTTTGTGTTTAACAATGTACACAGATTTAAGTGTGTCTCATACCGGCGCCGGCCACCATTGACAAAGGCGACAGCCGAAACGCGTCTGGTCGTGTGAGAGAACCCAGAATAAATCTTGGGAAGCCCGTTCCTGTGAGTGCTTGGTCCATTTATTTGTGCCGCGAGCTGAGGATTTTGTCGATCCGTGCGGTCTCCGTCACCGCACCATTGAGCACCCGATCGTGAGTGAAGGGGAGGAAAGACGGGAATTGAGCGCGATATATATATATATATATATATATATATATATATATATATATTCACTGAAAAAAACAAAGGTTTAAGTAACGTTATAGTTAGGAGAAATGCTGAGTAACGACGTACATTTTTAAACTTACCATTTGTAGTTATCACAAGTAAATAAAACTCCTGCCCTAAGGTAACTATAACCTGCAGTCTCACCATGCACAGTTTTCTCATCAATAATTCAATTGCAAACGTTGCATTGATATTATCAATGATATTATAGAAGATGTCATGAGCGATGTAGGTGAGGGGCAACGGCTCATGGACTTAGCGTGTATTAAATACCAGAGCTAAAATGGGAAAGGTCTCCCAGGGAATTTTTAAGTTTGCTTCGAAACTGGGTAGCCGACCCATTAAGGAAATGGTGGTTATTTATAAAGCTAAGGGCGTGACAATGGCAACCTATGGAACTGGTCTCTCGGGTCATGCCAATGGTCATGCCCTGCAAATTGAGGCAAAATAATTTTTAAAAACGTTTTTATATTTGCCACCATGTGCAGCAAACACCATAGTTCACAATGAGGTAAATTTGCAATTTGTAGAGTATCTCCTTCTGGTGAAACCCTTGTTATTATGGATTTCACTTTGGGCCCAGGATGAGATTGATTTACTAGAAAAATAATCCTTGACTGTCTAACCTTAGATAAAGCCTTAAATATACTGTGGCTATTTTACATCAACTACCTTCTGGGTGAATTGTGTAACCTGTCAAAGTTCTGGTATATTATGGAAGAGATGGGGATCGACCCTCCAATAATTGAATTTATCCGGCAACTATACTCGAGTCATCAGCATCGATCAGATACAGGAAAAAGGGGGAATGTACCCGCCTTTTCAAGATCTTAAGGGGGGTAAGACAGGGATGTGTCCTTGCGCCGTTCCTCTTTTGCATCTATACGAACGGCGTGGGGAACGCCCTCTTGGGTGTAACCCCTAATCTCCCCGAGTCTGAGTCTATCCAGCTCCCAATTCTGGCATATGCAGACGACGCAGTCCTTATTGCTAGAACAGGGCTAGGGCTGTGTCATCTAATTACCACGTATGGTGCCTTCATGGACTCTCTTGTCATGAAGGTTAACCAGTCAAAACCGTATGCAAACCGTATGCAATTGTTGCCGGGAGGGGGGTGTTTCTACCACTTGCCAAAGCTGCACAAACATGCAACTCGTCCACCAGGCCGCCCAATCGTGTCATCGTTGGGAAGCCTAACAGAGAATATGTCAAGGTTTGTGGACTATTTTCTTTTTGATTTTGTAAAAAAACTGTCATCCTACATCAGAGACACTAAGGACTTTTTGATTAAATTGGAGAATTTAATTTGGGATGAGAACTACATAATGATCACACTTGATATATCAAGTTTATATACCAGCATTGATCATTCACAGGGAATTGAAGCAGTTAAATGGTTTCTGGGGACAAGATCAATGAATTTGGCTGAACACAACAAAATGATATTGGAATTTGTGGAGTTCTATTTGGGAAATAATATTTTTCTCTTTCAGGAACAGTTATTCAAACAAGTCCATGGTACTGCGATGGGCACCTGCTTCGCCCCCAGTTACGCGAACTTGTTCGTGGGCTGGTGGGAGAAGCAGGTGGCCTGGGCAGAGTGTAATTTGGCCTGGACTAGCAATGTCGTAAGCTGGAGTAGATATATAGACGATCTTTTTATCGTCTACAATGGCACAGAACAGTCAGCCAGAGAGTACATTGAAATCCTTAATACCAACAATCTTAATCTCAGATTTACAGGCGAAGTCAGTAAAGAATCAGTCAATTTTTTAGACTTGAAGGTCTTCCCTGCGGATGTAAGGCTATGCACATCTCTGCACAGGAAACCGACCGCAGGGAACTCTATTCTGCAAGCTAGCAGTTGCCATTCAGGGAAGACTATCAGCAGTATCCCGTATGGCGAACTACTTAGGATAAAGAGGAACTGCACACGAACATGTGATTTTGAAAAAGCAGCAGAAGACAGCATGAATAGATTAAAGGCCCGGGGCTACTGCAAAGAGATCTTAGAAGAGGCAAAATCCAAAGCAGACAAGAAATCTAGAAAGGATTTGATAGTGGGTTGTGATCGCAATGCGCAGAAGGGAAAAACAAAAGGAAAAGCAAAAGCTGCTGTAGCTAACAATCTTAGGATGATCACTAACTACTCAAATGATGCCTCTGATATAAGAAAAATCTTTGCAAGAAATTGGCACATTTTGAGGTCAGATCCAATAATAGGGAAGGACCTGTCTAAAGCACCCCTAATGACATTCAGGAGAGCAAGATCCCTAAGGAACACTCTAGTCCAGAGCCATTGCGGCACTGAGAAAAGAGTTCAACCCTTTGGGGGAGTGGCGGGGTTCTTTCCATGCCTCAGGTGTAGGGCATGTAAGAATAGCAAGAAAGTGTTGGAATATGCAATACCAGGAGTTAAAGAACCCAAAATAATCAAAAGCCTGATGAACTGTAACACCAGCCACACGGTGTACTGTTTGGTATGTCCGTGTGGCCTACGTTACATCGGCAGTACTATCCACCCCACTAAGATAAGGATTCTAGAACATCTAAGGGCATTACAGAACAGGGATGTCACCTATCCAGTGGCCAGACACTTTGAGATGTGTCACCAAAGCAACAGGGATCTGTATAGATCAAGTACCCATGAATGTAAGAGGGGGAAACAGACAGTTACTATTGCGCAGATTGGAGTCAAGACACATCATTGACAACCAGACTAAGAAACCAGGAGGTCTCAACAGTGGTGAGGAAATGGCAGTACATCTGTAAAGTTCAATTTGTAAATATTTGCTTTTGTGAATGTTCCTTTTGAAAAGAAGTTTTCATTCTATTAAGGACACTAACATCACATTAAGAGTTGGAATCAATCAACCAGTGTAGATACTTAGGGCGGCTGATCATTACTGGTAATATACAGATTGACTAGTATTAGGAACCTAGGCCCATTCAGGGCAAAAAAAATTTGAATTTGGTTCATTTGAAACTTATAGCAATGTGTACATTAAAGCCCATTCAGGGCAGAATACTAACTGATTGCTGTACGAATGCTAAATGCCTATGTACACACATTCGCACTGATACACATTTGCTATGCTGTAACAAACAACATGTTTAGTAATGGCCGACACCGCTGACCTAAGTAAGGTTGGTGTCCTTTGTTTGTGTTTAACAATGTACACAGATTTAAGTGTGTCTCATACCGGCGCCGGCCACCATTGACAAAGGCGACAGCCGAAACGCGTCTGGTCGTGTGAGAGAACCCAGAATAAATCTTGGGAACCCCGTTCCTGTGAGTGCTTGGTCCATTTATTTGTGCCGCGAGCTGAGGATTTTGTCGATCCGTGCGGTCTCCGTCACCGCACCATTGAGCACCCGATCGTGAGTGAAGGGGAGGAAAGACGGGAATTGAGCGCGATATATATATATATATATATTCACTGAAAAAAACAAAGGTTTAAGTAACGTTATAGTTAGGAGAAATGCTGAGTAACGACGTACATTTTTAAACTTACCATTTGTAGTTATCACAAGTAAATAAAACTCCTGCCCTAAGGTAACTATAACCTGCAGTCTCACCATGCACAGATTTCTCATCAATAATTCAATTGCAAACGTTGCATTGATATTATCAATGATATTATAGAAGATGTCATGAGCGATGTAGGTGAGGGGCAACGGCTCATGGACTTAGCGTGTATTAAATACCAGAGCTAAAATGGGAAAGGTCTCCCAGGGAATTTTTAAGTTTGCTTCCAAACTGGGTAGCCGACCCATTAAGGAAATGGTGGTTATTTATAAAGCTAAGGGCGTGACAATGGCAACCTATGGAACTGTTCTCTGGGGTCATGCCAATGGTCATGCCCTGCAAATTGAGGCAAAATAATTTTTAAAAACGTTTTTATATTTGCCACCATGTGCAGCAAACACCATAGTTCACAATGAGGTAAATTTGCAATTTGTAGAGTATCTCCTTCTGGTGAAACCCTTGTTTTTATGGATTTCACTTTGGGCCCAGGATGAGATTGATTTACTAGAAAAATAATCCTTGACTGTCTAACCTTAGATAAAGCCTTAAATATACTGTGGCTATTTTACATCAACTACCTTCTGGGTGAATTGTGTAACCTGTCAAAGCTCTGGTATATTATGGAAGAGATGGGGATCGACCCTCCAATAATTGATTTCATCCGGCAACTATACTCGGAGGCATCAGCATCGGTCAGATACAGGAAAAACGGGGAAAGTACCCTCCTTTTCAAGATCTTAAGGGGGGTAAGACAGGGATGTGTCCTTGCGCCGTTCCTCTTTTGCATCTATACGAACGGTGTGGGGAACGCCCTCTTGGGTGTAACCCCTAATCTCCCCGAGTCTGAGTCTATCCAGCTCCCAATTCTGGCATATGCAGACGACGCAGTCCTTATTGCTAGAACAGGGCTAGAGCTGTGTCATCTAATTACCACGTATGGTGCCTTCATGGACTCTCTTGTCATGAAGGTTAACCAGTCAAAACCGTATGCAATTGTTGCCGGGAGGGGGGTGTTTGAGGAAAATTATCCAGCCTCCATACAGAAGTAGGGAAAATCGAGGTGGTTGAGTCCTTTCCCTATCTTGGGGTACTCTTTGACAGCAATCAAACATCGACTAGATTAATTGAAGCAAGGGCCGTGGGAATGGAGAGAAGTCTGGGCGCATTAAAAGCATTCATTTCCAGGATGGGCATGAAACCTTTGGCCACTGTTAAGCACATTTACCAGGCTAAAACGAAATCTGCGGCCATAAATGGAGCGGGTGTTTGGGGTTTGGCACATTCCGAACAACTACAAATCATTGAAGATACGTTCTTTAAATCTGTGGTTTCTCTTCCTCAGTCAATATCAAATTATGTACACCATTTAGAGCTGAGTTTACCCCACATCACGGATTCAATTAGGTTGGCTCTTCTGCTCCTGTGGTTTTCAATTCAGAGTATAACAAAAGGTTGCCTTAGCCTAGACAACTACAAGAAAATCAGATGAATTAACTACGTCAAGCAAGAACTGAGGGAGTTGGGGTTGAATGCATTGTTTACAGACTTGTAGGTTAATGTCCAAGCAAATACTGATCGACACTTTTATGTTGAAAGCGCAGCATGCTTATAGGGAGAAGAATTACAGGAAACAGTCTATTTTGGATTGTCAACCACACTTATCTATTTGGGAAGGTGGCCTCCTCTATTTAGAGGAGGTCACAATGCCACACCATAAATTTGTACTATTGCGGTTTCGGATAAATTTGATCCCACTAATGCTGGGGTTTCCATCGAAAACTTTTAACCATTCGGATCTGTCTAACTGCCCTTGTGACAACTCCACTGCCCAAACTGACCTTGATATTCTGTTCTTTTGTGGTGGTTACCTTAAAGAAAGGAAAAAGTACATTGCAGCGATTTTAAAGAGCCCTCATTTTGTCCAATGTAGGGTTGCACTATTCTTTTTAAAATCGTTACCAGACCACCTAGTGTGCTTCTCGTTAGCCTCATTTCTTTGGGCTTGTAGCAAAAGACAGAAGTCTTTGGGCTTATACATTTTTTTCGGGATACCTACTTATTTAATCATTCATATTGTATTTTTTTTCATATCTGACTTTACAATTTTTTAGTATTGATAAATTGAAATCTTGCATGAATCTAAAACCCTTTTTCTTAAGAATCCAGTTGAAATGATTATTATATTTTATTTATGAGAATTGTTTCTTTTTAACTATATTGCTGTTTCTGTACTTTTATGGTCGTACTTAAAAATGATCGAATAAAGATGAAATAGGACCAATACGTGTAACCTGTCCGTTTGGTCTGATACTACACCGTTTACATCACTTACCAAGAATAGGATCAAACAAAATGTTTTCCAAGTTAGGCTTGCAAAACGTAATTTGGACGAGGGAAAGAATAGTTAGTGATGCTCTATAAGACCTTGGATAAGGAAGAGGGGACTAACCATTATCTGACATATGTAAATATTACCCAACACAGCTTTTTGTTGCCAAGGTTGAGATGCGGTATTGTGCATCATCTAGTTGCTTTTCCACATATGAGGTCTTGCCACTGTGATGCAATTCGGTGCCCCTGTGATGGCTATAGTAAAGAAAGCAGTCTACACTTTCAATTATTTTGTAAACTGTTCCAGAATCTGAGGCTCCATTATCTGAAACCTATGTTTATTGCCCAGAATATCCGAACGCATAAAATTGCATTGAACTTCTTGGTGTCACTAGGTGGCCCCCATGTGTGTTACAATGTTGCAATATTTATGACAAATGCTATTAACACAAGGAATGCAATAGCTAATGGATGGGGTACCATTTTTTATTGCTCTTTGAACTACTGGATTATGATACGTCCTATATTACTGATTTGTAGTATGTAACTATAAGATTATATGTACATAATATTTTTAGATGTGGCTTAAGTGTACCCGTTTTATACAATTTCGTGTATACAGTATTGATTTTATGGTTGGTATGCTTATATTTAAATGTGTGATTTTATAGCTGTATCCTTTTTGCATCCGAATAAAGTTTATGAACGAACAAGAATATTCACGATATTCTGGTCCACAATATTTACAATTATTTTGTAGTTTACATACAATGTATGTAAACTCAATATTGTTGTTAATGATATTTTTGTCATGATATTAGTGTGTGACAATATCTTCGTAGATTATATTTTATCAGTCAACTGCAGATGGAGACTTCTTACTCATAACACAAAAGTAAAACTCTTTAAAAAACTGCCTTTGGACATCTTTTTTGTTTGTACAACACACTGCAGCACATGGGAAAGGTTAGAAGATTTTTTGAGTTTATTACTTGTGATGAGCTGTTCCCACTCACAGCAAGTTATAAGAGCATTGAGCCAACAAGCAGCCCACATCTTGAAAGATCTTGAACTTCACTGCTATAGGCTTTCAAAAACATGTGTATTAATTAGCCGGGATGCACACTCTGAAGTAGAGCCTGTCAGACCTCGGCTCTTCTTTAAAATAATATCCACCACCACCAAGTTCAAAAGATTCTGAGTTAAATAAGGGCAGGAGACCATGCACAAGATGCATAAAAAATACTGTCTCCATTAATGGCCTGTATTCATTCATTACCAGCCCAGGACAAAAAAGTGAAAATTCCAATAGGACCAGTGAAATTCTGGTCAGTTGGCAACCCTAGTCTCACCTCTCTTCAACCCTGTGCCTGGGCCCAGCTCTTGGTAGCAGCCTCCAGCGAGCAGGAGAGACTTGTTTTCAGCTCACGCACAACTGCCCTTTAAGAAGAAGCCTGAAATAAGCTAACCTCACACTGTGACAGTGAAAAACGTATCGCTGTCATTGTGCAGTATGACTTTTTTTTCCACAGGCAAACATGTTGGCTCTGGATCCTCCTTAGTAAATTAGCAACCAGCAAATTAGCTTTATGTAATTGTATTGGTAATTGCAAATTGAACGTATTTTGCATTTACCACTTCTGACGAGGAGTTGAAGCACTTTGCTGAGAGTAGCACACTACTCCGGAACCCAAGACAAGAGTTAATGGTTGAAAGATTAGTAATAAGTGTTTATTTGTTTTTTTTCTAATGTGCATTAGTTGTGTTCAGTGGCGGCTGGCACGGATCGGGGTGGTGAGGCAGGGGAGGTGGGGGAAGTGTAAAAATAAAACCACTTACCTTTCCTGCGTCTCTCCTCTGTCAGACTTGGCTGATCAGGAAGCACTGCCAGGCTCCCCTGACGAATCACAATGCTGCAATGCAACGTTGCAATTGGTCTGAGTGCCGTGGCTTGGCACTCACGCGGGAACTGGGGGACTGGGCATGTTCTCCAAGCACGCTGTAATGCAGCCTGCATGGAGAACATGCAAAGTGCGTATGACGGTTTGGCGGCCTGAGAGGGCCGGTTAAAGCATAATTGCGCACTTGGGGTGGGCAAAACACTCCTCCCCTGCCCTACTCTGACAGCAGAGCAGCCCCGCCCGCCCGCAAAGCAGATGTAAACAATACAATACAATGTTAATAACATCACGTTATTATCATTTTATTGTTCCTACGTTACACTGCTTAAAAGCAGTGAGGCAATGCTCCTCAACCCTTAGCGGAAGAGCCGCCACTGGTTGTGTTAAGGTTTGAAGGTTTGAGGAGGACAAGGGCCAGAGGGGCAGCCGTAGGGCTTTCTTGCTTTGAGGGGAAAGGGAGGGTCTTTTACAGACTTTAGTAAGTACAACAAAACTCTGTACAGTGCTACAGACCCTCATGGGGGTAGACCCCACAGTTTAAAGTCCTCTGCCCTATAGTGATATGGGTTACCCCATCTAGTAACAAGAGTACGCATACTGCTGGTTGGCTAGTAGTAATAGGAGTCACATATAGTATTGAGGATCCTGCATAATAAAAGGGGCCACATATAGAAATAAAGAGCCCCATACTAATAGGAGCCTGCATGCTAATACAAGCATTGTCTAGAAATATGGTCCACTGTACTAATAGGTATCTTAAAGTGTTATAAGGCACATGTAATATAACAGGAATCCTGTATAGCAATACGGGTCCCATGGAGAATGAGTGATTAGGTAATGTAATTGAGGATTTTGTGCAGTAATAGGTAAGATGTTTTGTAATAAAAACTATTTATAGTTATATGTGAGCTGTACAGTAATGGAGGCCTGGTAATGCAAGGGGTGCCATTTAGAGCAATGGGAATTCTCTATCACACAAATGGTCTTGTTTACTAGTAGATTTAGACTAATTACTGCACAGTACTGGAGGGTGTGTTCAATAACAGGAGTTCTGGATAGCAGTGCTCCCATCTCTAAATAATTTTTGACAGAAATCAAAAGATGTTAGGCTAGCTGTTTGCAGCAGAGTTTGCTGTCTGATTCACGGATATTCTGTCTGCACTTTCATATTTCATCTCCTAGGCTTTAGGTACATCATTCAGTTGATACTGCAAGGCAAAAGGAAACTAATATTTTTTTTTAATATATGTATTTATAAGCATTTGTAGAGCGTTAAGCTAGTTGTGCTGGCTGAATATGGTAATCTGCTGAATTTCAGGAGGGTTGTGACAGCTGTGATGCTGATGTGGATGTTGTACGAGATTATGGGGAAGGTGTATCTTCTGGTTTTTTTTTCTTAAATATACTTGTTTCCAGTCCGGCAATTTCCTGGTTTTTGTTGTGTCACTGTGTATCTGAAGTAGTTAGTTTTTCCCTCCAGGGCAAAGGGGTGAGAGTTTGGGGGGCGTCGTATGTGATGCTGCTTATCTTGAAGATGATGCGGAGTCAGTATAGCTCCATCAGAGTTAGGGAGTATGCTTAAACTTATTTGGGTCTTTGATGAGACATGATTTTAAATATCTATTTATACAGATAGACTGAAGTGCCCTCACCCGTTTTGACCCCTCAACCCTGAAACAGAACAAAAAGCTGCAAAATACATCAAACAACCAGGGGTGGCTCCTCCACTAGGGTGGACGAGCATCGCCCCACTGCTTTCTTGCAGTGCGAGAAGCAGAAACATAGAATGATAATAACTACCATTTTATGTTTCTGCTTCTTGCACTGTGAGAAAGCAGATGGGCTTGGTTGCCTCGGGCTGCTCAGCGAGCAGGGCTGGGCAGGGGAAGAGTGATGTGCCCACTCATGAGGGCACAATGACTGTTTAGTGCGCACTCGGCCCTTTCTCCATGCAAACTGCAATGCAGCCTATATGGAGAAAATGGCACCCTGTAAGTCCCTAGCTGGGCGGCGGCCCCACTAATCACAATGCTGCTATTGCAGCGTTGTGATTGGCTTAGGGAAGAGGAGGGCGGCTGCCTGCTTCCTAATCCTGCTGGAGGCAGGAGAGCAGGAGCCGAGAAAATGCAGGTAAGTTTTTTTATTAATTATTACATTTACCCCCTCCCCGCACAACAATCCCTGCGTGACCCCCGCCCCCCTCGTGATTAATGCTGACCACGACTGAAAACAGGAAAAGGGGATAATGAGCAAACCAGGAGAGGACAGAAAGAATGGTACTGATATATCATGCTCACCAAATATCAATGATGCCACTCCATGGGAGAGGGGTTCTATTGATATTTCGTTTTATTAACACCTGCTAATTTAAACTTTGGTTGTCTAGAAACCATTTGCTTGCAGTCATAATTGTGAGGGTAAATGGGGATCTGGTCTCAGGAAGTGCGCATGTCTGAGTGCAGTGTTCCATCGCGGTAGACTGGGGGTGCTGAATGCAGCATGCATGAGCGAAAACTGAAATGAGTTGGGCTTATTCTATGGACTGCCCCGGTCCCTTACCATCCCTTGCAGCATAGTACTGGAGAAAGATCCAGCTCCAGGTTTTTTGGTGGGCTTTGACTAGACCCTAACACAAAGAAAGGTGGTTTATTACACATCAGTCAATGTTGTGCTAACACGGGGCGCTAGAGGGTTGGTCCCTCACACTGCTTCAGTTAACTTGGATTGACATCTGACGAGGAGCAGCCTGTAGGTTAACTGGGAGATTTTCGTACACGTCAGTGTCTCTGAAAGGCCTCCATTGCGCCTGAATTGCATGTAAAGCATGGGAATTAACTTGTGGAGAAAACCCCGTGTTACCCCACAGATAATCAATTCACTTCTGAATGAGCTGTCCATCTTCTGGGGTATTACACAGAGATCACTTTTCAACGTCACTTTAAAAGAACAAGAGGCCGAAACAATCATGCCTCGTTTTAAATATCTGCTGTCAAAGTTCCACAAAAGAGTTAACAAAGCGACCCGTTATACTGCAGATTAGTTCAATACTCTGCGCTTTCTTAGCTACCATCAACATTGGTCACCTCTAACTGATGTAAGGTCCATTCCTGGAGGCAGTTCAAATACACTGAAAAATATGTGTTGAAATGCTTTGAAATTACTACAGGGGATGAGATAATAAATTCCGTGGAGAAAATCTAAAAGGTGTTTAGAAAGTCAGTGAAAATCCATAGCAAGAATTCTCAGTGTACTGCACATAACATTTACCACGGTCGTCTCCATTCAATGTGTTGCTTTACTTTCAACATTCTAGAATTTTTAGAAGGTAATATAAAGTCTCCTCTGCTTCAGTCATTCAACCCTTTAAACAGTGTCTGCTCGTATGCTCACATCTGGATGCTGGTAACGCCCTGCTCCAAGGCCTCCCAGACTCCATGCTGCCACCCCTTGCTGCAATACATCCTATTCATTCCAATGGAACTCCATTGATTCTCCTTGCACCATCTTCAAAGCCAGCTGCATCATTTAAAAGCCATCATGACCATCACCACCTCTTATCTTGGGGACAAGCTCCAAATGTCTTTTAGTTCTTGGCACTCCAGTTGCCGGGACACGATTGACTGCAAACTAAAGGGGCTGATTTAGAGTTTTGCAGATGGGTACTCTGTCACTAATGTGACATATATCTCGTCCACCTTATTACAAGTGCCACTGGACATAATACATTTGTAATAAGCTGGCTAGATATCCGCCATATTTATGACGGAATAACTAGCCCTCCAAACTCTAAATCAGGCCAAAGAAGTATATAAAAGAAAAAACAAGACAGCAGACCTTTTTTCTCTTTGCACTGAGGATCTGGAATAATTTTCCATTATACATCAGGACCTCCCGAATGCTGCTCCAATTTTAATTCAGGAAAGAGTTGACGATGCACTTCTTTTAACAACACTAAATCACAATGTGTTAACAGTCAACAAACAAGGTACCTCTTTGACCACTTGTTGACTTTAGGTTTTACCATTTGCTGACTTTATGTTTACATTGCTCTGCTGCCTTTTGGCAAGGTTTGCACTATAGGAATACCACATACATACTCTGAAATATGTAGAATCTCTTTACTTCGCAATATTTCTCCGAGCCCTCCATTGAGGCTCTTGATGTCGAGATCTGTCCTCCCTCACTTTTCTGTGTGTGGGTGCCATTGTCTCATGTTGCCTCATACGCCTGCTGGTTTTAATTTGAAGGCAAAAACAAGGTGATGGATGGAATGCAATTGCTCTGGCTGCATCCCAGCCCATCAATTTTCGCCCACCAAGCCACCTCAGTTTGGACTCAGGCATGCCCATGCCCACTGTGTCACTGGAACCAAGCAATACCTGGCTGATGAGCCCTAAGTAGGGCGAAACCGGTCCTGGGTTGCTTGTGTTCCAGACTGATTTGCATATAGCTGGGTCCAAACTGAGGGGACATGGTGGGCAAGTCAACAATGGAATGGGATGCGGCCTGAATAATTACCAGTGGCTGAGATTCATTGAAGCCTTCCATCCATCACTTTTTGTATACTTTAGCTTTTACTTCCAAGAGCACACAAAAGATAGAAGAGAGCCTCCAGGAAGAAACTATTGGACTCCAACTGGGAGACTTCAGTGCAATGCCTCACTATGCAGGTTTTCAATGCTTGCACGACACAGCTACGACACATGTGCTTCAATGCCTCGTCAGGGGTTGTGAGCGCTGTATAACTACCTATACAACTTACGGTCTGCATCTACCCTTAGTAGCCATTAAACTAAACCAGCACCTCAGTTAGCACCTCGAATCATTGTAATGGCTGGGTCAACCGCCCTACATCCATCCCTCACTTTTTCCTTTGTCACTCTTTTGCCCTGCTGAATGTCCAGGCAGAGATATAACAGCTGTGTGGAAATTTCCAAAATCATGACGAGTCATGAAATCTGCATTCGCCACAAAAAACCTGCACTCCAGATTTCCTTGCCTGTGAAATGTATATTTTCAATCTATTTCTTCATAATCGAAAACTTACAGCTATATTAAATATTCCAAAGTCTAGTAATTGTCCGCTGTGTGTGCTAAACACGAAAAATATGTTTTCCCCCTAAATGGCTCGAATAGTTGAAATTATGAATGAAATATGTGTTTGTTGAATAAAATTGCAAGCCGCCACAAAGAAAGCCCTCGGCCACATGACAGCAAATTGCAAGCATCAAACCGAGTTTAAGTGTGCCTGTTTCCAATCATGGGTATTGGAAGGTAATTTTCAGAGGCATAGTTAATTTGCGCAACAAATACGTTGCTTGGGCTGGGTCATTACGCTTAGATGTGACCAATTACCAGATACAGAGAGCCCTGTCCGTGCGCGCGCGCTCTCAGGGTAATATTTGTACGGAAAGTAGCTGCGTCATCAGCCTACGGGCATCTAGAGTGCTGCCGGATTGCTGTTGGGCCTAATCAAGAGACCGAGAAAATGAATGCGCCTGATAATCGGCCGGAGGGTTAAACACGATTATTGTCTGATATGATTGGGACAAGCGTGCCAATAACAAAGCCCAGATGTCCAATTGTGTGTGTAAAATGTGACGGCTGCTGCCGATGCTGCTTCTGCTCGCACATAATTCCTTAAAGGAGTGAGTTAATTAAATAAATATAGACAGTCTGGTAATAAAGCGAAACTTAATGAGAAGATTAGAATATTACTGCTGTGAAAGATGCTAAGATCAGACACAATAAGGGATGTTATTCGGGGTAGTTGTGGGTTATTACATCGCCTGTGGCTCAGAAGTCATCTCTGCGATCCCATATTTTGACTCCTGCACCTTGGTTGTCGCAGGCGCCGCGCACACTCATCTTCTCGCCTCATCTGACGCTTCTTCTTTGCATTGCTTTTCCCCTCTCCTCTTCAGAGCAAGGTATTGATTGGTTTTGTCCTGGAGGAAGGCATGTCTGAGAATGAGGTCCCCGCGGATGGCGTATTGATTGGGGGAGTTATTGCGCACCTTGGCTGGAGTTATGAGGTGTAGGGCTGAAGGCCCTCCTTCGGCTTCCGCCATCCACCTCTGAGAAGTGCAATCATCCTCCGAAACGTCCAGGCCTGGGGTGCTTTATCGCAATTCAGAAATGTCTCAAAAGTAGGCGAGCCATTCTTTAAAAAAATCTACCTGTGCAATTACTGAACATAATTGACATAGGCAGGTGATAACTAACAGACTGCTCCATGTGCACCTGGAGGCAGAAAGGCCTTCCATAGTGTTCAATATCAACACACAGCACCATCTTCTTCCACACAAGTTGTCAAGACATTTTTAATTCCTCACATCACGCAACCATCTTATTTATTATGGAGCCTTTTGCGGCTGTGACAAGCACAATGCTGGACAGCAGTGTCTAAAGTCCAGGAACTAACAGTCCTGCTTCCTCTCAATTCAAATGGCAATATGTTGAATAATACACATTAGGCACCACTGTGTGCACAACAGGGCTTCGAGTCACACCCTTTGCAAAATATTTGCCATTTCAGTGGCACATCCAGATCAACCTCTAATCATAGCTCACCTTGCAGCTGTACATATTAGACACAATTCTTGGCACCATCACCCTCGCAACGTATCTCCAATGTATCTGATTGACTACGCATTTGTCACCTCAGTGGCACATGCAGATCAAGCTACCGTATACTCATGCATCACCCAACTAAATGATCCATACACATTGGAGTGGATCCAATCATGGCACGATCATGGACTTTTGTTCAGAACATCAACTGGACTAAGCATTTGCTGCATCAATGGTACATCCATTTATTTTACTATGACACATTTAGTTCATAAGCATCCCTTTTTCTGTTTGAAAGCTTATTAAAGATAAGTTAAAACATAAGTGGATAATGCATTGCAGTTCAATGTAAGCATACAATTAAAACTATTAAACATAATACATTATTCAGGAAGGGAGGGGAAGGTACTCAAGGTTTAGAATATAAACAGTCTGGTGGTTCCATAACATTTTTCAGTACAGTGTAGAAAAGCAATACTAAGTAAAACAAAGCATTGTTATTATCAACAAAAAGGGAAGTCAAGGAGGTTGAAGAACTTCTTATTGATCAGGTGTGCATGCAACAGCCCGCTTTGCATGGTCATCTGAAAAATTTGTAACAGGACCACAAAATGAAACGCCTTATAGGCAGTATCTGGTCTATGGTTATGACAAACTGCATACCACCGATACTTGGAAAGATAATTTGATGAGATATCTCCAATTTTTTGTTATTTGTTAAAATGCAACTGCTAGTAGCAAATCAAATAATTGTAAATCCACTGAATTTATGGCCCAATCATCGGATAAACTTCCTAAGAAAATTTTGGTAATCAAGTAAGATTCTGTAGAGTGAAAAGTGGATGTTAATCTGAGTCCAAACCTGTGTCCAGAATTCATGAACAACTGGGTATGTGAAGAGTAAAGGTTTTAAATCATCCTGTCTGAGGAACATGTCCAGCATGTGTCAGGAAGATCTGGGTAAAGTTTGGTCAAGATCACAGGAGATAGGATGAGTCTGTTGTATATAAAGAACAGTGTTTGCAGGGTATTTGCCGCTGTAGTGGATTTTCTCATTTTGGTCCAAATTTTTTGCAAAAAGATGGCACGCCACTCGACTCCCAAATCGTGTTCCCAAGATATCTTTGTGCTCGTTTAGTCTCTATCAGTAATAAAAGAGCGTAGATAGGAGTAATCAGTAGACACTTTGGGCCATATGTAGGTAGCCCAATACCGGTCGGTAACGGCCGATTTTCGGTAAATATACCGTTACCGACCGGTATTTAGGCTTTTGCTATGTAGGGGGATCATTTCTGTATTCGGTAATTTACCGATTCGGTAAAATTACCGAATCGGTAATTTTACCGATTCGGTAAATACCGAATACAGAAATGAGATGTAGGGGGACTGTGTCGTGGGTGTGAGGATTAGTTATTTACCACCAACTAAAAGTTGGTGGTAAATGACGAATAGGTGTAAAAATGCATTTTTGTGCACTGTGAAGTGTGCAATGTGGCAGACATACATGCCCCTAGGGCATGTATGTGCGCCACATGTGCACACATGGACGAATCAGGGGTGCAACAGGGTGTCAATGTGCCACCCTGCCACCCATGATGATGCCTCCCCCATTACCGAATCGGTATTTACCGATTCGGTAATGGTAACTGGCTTCCCATTGATTCCTATGGGCCTCCTGGCCCATAGGAATCAATGGGAAACAAGTTACCATTACCGAATCGGGAAATACCGATTCTAAAATACCGACACTTACCGAATCAGTATTTTTTTACCTACATTACATTTACCGATTCATAAATACCGAATCGGTAAAATTCGGTATTTAAGAATCGGTAAATGTAATTTACCTACATATGGCCCTTTGTGAGTTGTGGTTAGAAGAACGCGCAGGCGGCAATCAATGGTTGAAGCAGAAAGAGGGCAAGATTGAAATTGAGCATAAGCAGTGGAAAGGGCATTTTGTAAAAGTCAAAATTTATGTTGAAAAGAGAGGGGAGGCCAAAGAGATTGCGAGCTTGTGTAAACAATATATAAGAGTTTTTCCTGCAGTATTTCCAGTAGATAGGCTTATTAATAAATAGTATGAACCTATTATGCCAAATAGTAGAGCTGAGAAAAGTGTGAATATCAGTAGGAGCATAGGATAGTATAGATTCTAAAAACTTGTATGAGTATTTAACAATAGGACTGGAAAGGGTTTGTGGTTTGCAAGTGAATAACAAATATTCTTGAAAACAGAAAGGTGAAAGAAAATCTCTTTCAATATTAATCCATAGTGGACAATAAGTTGAAGAGTATGAAATCTAATAAGAAGATTATCGCTGTAAAAAAGACTTATGGAATTTGAAAAATCAGGGAAGTTTACACCACCCTCAGAATTTTAACACAGACACATAAGGTTTTTAATTGCTCCAAAGAAATGAGTGAAGTATGGAACACATTTCTGTAAAGATTTTAGCAGTATGGGTAATGGTATGATATAGTACATAAAATAACATGTACTAGAATCATCCTAATAGTTTTAACGTGACCCTACCTAGAGAGGTATAAAGAGTGCCATCTACCAGTTAGTGCAGTTAACTTATGGATACACTTTTCTATGTTCAATGATATAGAGGTTTTAAGAAATTGAGTGAACCATAAGCCAAGGTACTTAATATCTTGAGGGCTCCACATAAAGTTGAATGCTACAATGTCATGTTTAAAATTAAATTTAGTCATTCATCATTGTTCAACTTATATCTGGATACCTACGCGTATGAGGTAACTGCGTATTAAAAAAGTCGAGATTGAGGATTGAGGCTGTGAGAGAAGTAACAAAATATCATAGGAATACACTGCTAGTTTAATCTGTTGATTGTTGTAGGTAAATCCATGGATATCTTGGTTCTGCCGTATTTTCGAATAAAAAGGTTCTAATGCCAAATTATAAAGAAAGGGTGAAAGAGGACATCCCTGATGAACACCTCTACCCAAAGTAAAGTGTCAAGATGTGAAGCCATTTGCAAACATGGCTGCTTGTAGGGTTGTGTAAAGAAGGGAAATCAGAAAAATAACTTTTGGCCCAAATCCACACCATTTGAGGGTATGAAAGTGAAAAGGCCAATAGACTAAGTCAAACTCTTTCTCATGGTCTAGGGCGATTACTGCTAAAGGTTCAGATAAGTGAGAGTATTTTGATAGAATATCAAAAAATAGAAGAGTATGTTCAGAAATATTTCTTTCCTTAACAAAGTCCGATTGTTCTTTACAGAGGAGTGCCGGGATAAAGGATTCTAATGGCAGGGCTCAAGCTTTTGAGAAAATATTAAAATCATTAACAAGTGAGATAGGCCTATAATTTTTACATTAATGAGGATCTTTCCCCTCTCTGGAATAAGGCAAATAAGAGCATCTTAAAAAGGAGCTAGCAGATTTGTGTGAGTGTGAGAAAGAAGTTAAGAGAGCATGTAATTTAGGAAGAAGTGAATTGGAAAAGTGTGTAAGAAATTCAACCGTGAAACCATCTGGACCTGGGACTTTATCTTTTTTTGAGTATATCCAATGCAGTGAGCAGTTCTGTTTGTGTCATATCAGATTCTAATATCGTATGGTCGAGTTGAGTGCCAAAATGCTTTTGGATAGGGGAAAAATACTGAATGATGTCAGAGTCAGAGGGAGAATCTTCCGTCATGTATAATGACATAAAAATGAACAAATTCATTTAAAATTTCTAGATCTTTATGTTTAGGTATCTGTTCTGCATCTATGATGGATTGAATTTTAAGTTTGTTATTTTTGACTTTAAGATAATTTGCTAACAATTTCCCAGATTTGTTTTGGTCGCCATAAAATTTTGCACTAGATTTTAATAAATAGGATGAATCATTGTCTGTAGATAATTTATTGAATTAAAGTTTGGTGTTAATGAGTTACAAAAACACTTTTGATTTGGATGTGTAGCAAAAATGTTCTAGGTTTCTTTTTTTGCTAAGATTTCTGCAGTATGAGTATGAGATTTCTCACTTTACGATCCAAGGACTTGAAGGCTTCCCAGATGGTGTAAAAAGGGAAGTTGTCCGTGTGGTTAAAATGGAAGTATTCATGAAAAAAGAAAAAAAGATGAAGTGAAGTCAGTACCTAAAAGAAGTGAGTTGTTGAAATGTCAGCATTTTTGTAGATTGGACTTATGAAGAATATCTAGTTGTATGAAGACAGTGGCAAGACTGGATATTAAGATGGAGCCTATATCTGAGTATAGGATTTGGGATATATTATGCAAGATAAAAATGTAGTCTATTCTTGATTGGGTGTGGTGAACGGGGAGTAAATATGTGTACTATCTCAAAGTGGGGCTACAGAGCCTACAGGCATCTATTGGATATCTCTGTTTTAGGTCTTGGACAAAAACGCTTTGTGATTTACTTGGCTTGTATGTAGCTGTAGAGTTTCGATCACTAATTGGTCAACAATTTGAATGCTATTACCAGCAAAAATAAAATTGTTATCAGTATAGTGCATGAGCTGTTGGGCAAGGTGAGACCAAAATTGACAATCAGTAGTAGTGAGACAATGAACACTGAAGAGAGAAATTGGAACTTTATCAATCATTAACTTGGTACATACCCATCGATAATTTTCATCAGCTGCTTGGGGTACCAACTAAACATGAAGTGATTTATTAGATAGAGTTATAACTCCATTTCTCTTACCATTTCCCAGAGAAAAGAAAACTTCACCCACCCAATCTCTTTTCAATTTCAAAGACTCACTTTCTGTGAGATGCAATTCCTGAATGAGTGCATTTTTGTCCCTGATATTTTATAAATGCGTCAAAGCACAGTGTCGCTTAATATGAAAATTTAAACCTCAGGCTTTCCACAAGGCAATTTTTAGAGACAGAAGAACAATAAAAAGGAAAAGGTCAGGCCAGGTATATCATATAAGAAGCTAGGGCCTGATTCACAGAAGTAATCTGAGACAAAATACTAAACTTACTACTTTTGGTATTCACACAAGGCATTTAGTAGTAGTAAAGTTAGGATTTTGTCATCAGTTTGTTTTAAGTCTGTCTTCAGTCTGTCTTAAGTCTGTCCTAAGTTTGTCTTAAGTTTGTCTTAAATCTGTCCTAAGTCTGTCTTAAGTCTGTCTTAAGTCAAACTTAAGTCAAACTTAAGAAAAAATCCTAACTTTTCTACTACTAAATGCCTTCTGTGAATACCAAAAGTAGGAAGTTTAGGAGTTTGTCTCAGATTAGTTCTGTGAATCGGCCCCCTAGACACTAACTATGTAACAACATGAAATCATTAAAAAACAGCAGAAGTAAAATATAGGGAGTAACATGTAATAAGTTAAAAAGGGACAGCCAGAAGGGGAAAGACAAGGGTTTAATGGAGTATTGAAGTCGTGGAGTGGAGAGGAAAAAGAACACAAAAAAGACAATGAAGAGAGAATAAAACATACCTAAAAAATCCCCCCCAAAATGGGGGGATGAGACCACATGGAACAGATGGCACGTCTGAACTCCAGGGGGAGGGGGGCAAGAAGGATTGCAGCATATGAGGCAGGGAATGAAGACAGGCACACAGAGGACAATACCAGTGGAAGAGAAAATATAGTAGACTAATGCCTATAATAATGATTCTAAAGCACAGAAAATATTATAACTGAGTATCAACATGGTTAACAAGAAAAACTCATATTGGAATAACTAAGACTTTCAATGATAGTACTTGAAGTTGAAATAATTTGGATTTAAATGAACCAGATGTATCCATAGTCTCTATCTTGCAAAGCTCAATAGAGTTCTGCAATCTGGCAGGATCTTCGTAGGTGGTTGTCTTATTTTTATAAGTTACTTTAAATAAGCAAGGATGAAACAAGCCAAATAGACCACCAAGAGTGCAAAGTGCTGGTCTGATACTGAGAAAGTCTCTGCAGTACTTTTGGCATAGTGTTGGGAAAAATACAGAACTTTGCCTGATGATGAAATGTGTTTCATCAATTTAGCCACTGAAAGAATTTTAAGTAGAGGGTATACTCCAGGAAGTAAAGGATAACTCCTTTTGGCCATCTAGAAGGCAAAGCAACAGCAGGTTGATGACCTAATCTGTGATCACATTGGATATTAAGTGAAGTTTCTTCTGGCATGCTCAGTAATTTAGGAAGAAAGGATTTTAAAAAAGTGATAGGCTCGTAACCTTCAGTGCCTTCAGGCAGACCGTAAATATGTCAGTTGTTTCTCCTATTCCTGTTTTCAAGGTCTTCAACTTGTTTCTGAAGAGAGGAAACTTGTGCCTGAAGGGTATTCACTTTAAGGTTAGTAGTACCAAAATCTGTGATGTGCTGCCCAGCTGTGGAAAGTGTTTCTTCCATTTGAGACCATCTGTCACTGAGGTGGTGTAATTTGACTTTGGTTTCTGCCATGTATGAGAGCAAAGCGGGAATCTCCTCCAATAAAAGATCCATGGATACAGTAGGAAGAGATTTTGTGAGGGAAGGTGGATCCTTTTTAAGATGCTTGGTGGATGCTTTCCCAGCCATCAGTGCTAGAGAAGCCACAGCAGGGTTTGAGAAGGAGGAGTTACCTGTATGTAGAGGAGCCATAGAATCTTCCATCTTGGAAAACTGGGACAAAATAGAGGAGTCTTCACAAATTTGTGTGAGGAGCACATCAGTGGCAATTTCATTTTTTCCATCTTCCCATAGAGAAATCAAACCAAAGAGCAATGAAAATCACTGTTAATGCCAAATCGAAAGAGTCTATTAAAAATGGGAAAAGAGTGCCGGTGTGGTTTCTTCTGTGGAAATGTACAGGTTCATGAGCATGAAAAAAGAATCTTAGAGATGCAATAACTGGTCATTTGACGATCTCTTTGTTGTTATTTTCCTTTGTTAAATTGTAGATATTGCAAAAGGTAGCAGCATGAGAAAAAACAAGATTTCATACACTATCATACGCTTATTTAAGGGTTAAGGCATTATAATACAGTATTTAGTCAATTTGTAATATGGTAAAACTGGTGGTCCAGTGTGGGCCTTTAAGGGATACGTATCACAGTAAACAGGAGATTAGCAAAGTGCAAGCCTGAAGAGAATTATTTGTGTCCCCACAGTGGCTCGTCACCATACAATTGCAGGCTCTGGTAGGAAGGGAGCCACATTGCCATTGGTAAACTTGGTGTGTGCCTCTCCTCGAAGCCACAAACAGGAAAAGAAGATGCCTGATAGTACTTGGAGGAGTGAGCCACAGGCAAGATTCATTCTGGGGAGATGTACAGGGTCGTGAGCATGAAAGAAGGAATTATGGTGAAGACAGCAAAGGTGCAATAACTGGTTGTGGGACACTCTCTTTTCAGTTATTTTCCTTCGTTAAGCAGCAGATATTGCAAAGGGTAGCAGCATGAAAATAAATGAGGTTTCAAACTCTATTATGCACCAATTTAAGGATTAAGGCAATATAATAGAGCATTTAGTCAATTTGTAATATGTTAAAATTGGTGGTCCAGCGTGTGCCTTTAAAGAATATGTACCACAGCAAAACAGGGGATTAGAAAAGCACAAACCTGAAGAGGTTCATTCCTGTCTCCTCATCGGCTTGTTGCCACAAAATGGCTGGTGCTGCAGTGAAAGAAACTGCACTGTCACTGGTAAACATGGTCCACACCTCTCCACGAAGGAGCAAATAGGAAAAGAAGATGCCTGATATTAATTTGAGTTTGCCACAAAAATGTAAACAGTTATGAAGAAATGCTGACACAGCACTGCATCCTCCTCACATCGTTCTGAGGAGAGTCACTCGGATCTTTCTTGGGCATCAAGCCATGCTCCCAGTTCATAAGCATCCTTAATGAGTAATATCAAACTTACTACACCCACATACAAATAGAATGGCATCCAAACCACATAATTGAGCAAAGAGGCCTCAAAAACGTACATCTTCCTGAAGGCGAGCAAGGACAATTATTCAATCCAGCAGAGTGAAACGCACAGTAATATGCTTCGGAACATGCACCCATTAAGAGGCTCTTGTCAACCTCTATCCAATATAATCCATCAATAAACAATGTATTAGCCTTCACTACCAATATCACTCACTTCAAACAATACAGAACACAACAAACTACAACAGAAACAGACCTCTGTGCTTCTAATCAACAAGAATTCCAGAGCAGTAAGAGGTGGTTAGATTCCAAAAGCGCTTTAGGACCATACAAATGATTTAAATGTGTTACACTAATGTACTTGACATAACACAACATTATGCTGAACAGGGACATATAGTAAAAGACTCAACTTAGTTTGAAGCCTCCTGCAGCCTTTGTTTTATGCTTTCTTACTCTAGGTTGTCTATCATGTCGTCCAGGAGCTACACTGACAGGAGGCAACTTTCTGCAATTCAGTCAAATTGCTCGTCACTTGTACGTTAATGTGACTGTTAGCTTACTCAATGTCATTTGATTTGGGGGCCATAGAGCTGATCAAGCCAAATGTCCCAGTCTTGTCACTGAAGTACTCAAAAGCAATGCATGACCAGATTAATTTCAGTAGTATAAAGAAAACAGAGTACCGGATGACACAGCATTGTTATGTTGGATTATTCAGAAACCTTCAGAGGTTTTACAGTATACAGAAAGCCACGTGGGATAGGTGGCCCAATTCAGTCTGCGTGGTCATAGATCTTTAACAGGTCTTTGATTCTATCAAATTGGAGTACATGCATAAGATCTGATCCTCTTATCACATATGCAAGCAAATGATAGCATGGATCTAACTCCATTATATGGAACCCCCAGCCAGAGTTAAAACTGGCCGCCATATGTCAGCATCTTATGGGATATCTAGAGGAACAAGGCAGGCTATGTTTTCTCTCCAATACTTTTCTTCCTGGCCAAATACACATTGGCGAGTACTCTGAGAACATTTGAGGTGGACTGGGGTACTCTGACAGGAGAAACAACCCATATTATCTCTGTATATGCAGATGATATGTTCTTATATGTAAAGGATACCACCATGGAATTGACGCCCATAGCAGATCTCCTGTCAGAGTTCAAGACATTCTCTGGCCTTAAGATGAACTATAGCAAAACTTGTGCGCTCCCCTTGCGGCAATCGAACCTGAACTGACACATCGCCTTAGCGGGTAAGAGATACTCTGGGAACGCCTTACTTTTAGATACCAGGGCATAAAAAAATACCATACAGAGGTTGATACAATAAAGGGCAATATCCTTCGGAAAATTAGATCTTTTCGATTATAGTTTATGTTCTAGTACACCCTGCCAATATCAGTAGCAGGACAAACAGCGGTGTCAAAAAGCAACACATAGATTTGTGACTATTGCATTTATCTGTTGGACAGGATCACTCAAACAATGACTCATGGGCTGCTGGCTTCTGTGTCGTTTCAAGCAGTGACTCCTCAGATTCTGAGAAGAGAAATCTGTTTTTTCAGTGCTCCAGTCTGTGCTACTGCTGTTCAGACTTAGTTGCATCTCCTAAAGATAAAAGTCCCCCAAGGAATCAAGAATGACTGTACAAACTGCAGGGATGTTCGTTCAATCAGATCAACACTGGTGCATCCTAGAAGCACAGTAATGAGTAATTAGCATGTCTTTCATTGATGGCTGGCAACGTTTAAAAGAATAGGAAAGACTGAAACCCCCTTCTATGTAATACATAAGTATCTACAGAGTTGAATGACCCTACTGTCACATTATGTGACATTTTCATTTGGAAGAAGTTTCACAAGTTCTATTTCATTTTATTTTATTGTTATTAACTTGTAGAGAAACCAATCACTTTGTAAGGCATCAAAGTGATAACAACAGCATTGAAAGACAGGCAAAACTAGGACAATACTTTCTAACTGATTTCCACATTCACAATTGATGTAAAAGCAAATTTAACCAAAGTCTAGTGAAATTGTCAGAGGAAGATCTACAGATTTTACCCTGTACCTTAGGCTCGCAGTGACATCATGCCCACTTGTTAAATCATGCTTGCTCCTTCCTGTATGTTACATCGGAATTGCTTATGGCATCATGAACCTCTAGACAAATGAAGAAGAAGGCTTTTTAAGACTTTTCTAAATAAGAAGGCTGAGAAGGACCAGAGCTGGAGGAACTGCTGTTTCAGAGTCTGTTAGGTTGCATCGCAATGCACATATTTCTGCCACATACGTTCACATGGGGCTTTGTAAAGGAAAGTTTGCTGGAGCAGATGAGTAGGTGGGAAGTTAGGTGTGATTTTGCTGATAAGGTAAGGTAAGGTAAGGTAATAAGGTGTGTGCCTGATATACAGCTGTACATGAGACATGAGAGTTTTAAAATTGTGTCTGCCACCTTCCACAGAACCAGTACTGCAGTTGAAGTGTTGACACCCCCAGCTCTATTTTTTGTATGGTGTTAAATGGGCTTCCAACTGGGATTTGTGGCTTCTACAGAATGTTTAACTGGTATTCTCTGAGGCATCCATAGAGAGGATTGTAGTAGATAAGATTAGTGGCCTAACACAAAATGGCCCCCCTGTAGATTGTGAAGATGGCTGCTGTGGTCTGTGTTACACCCCTGGATAAGATCAATATTGATCACTATGCCCATTATAATGTTAATTGCATGTAAGAATTACAAGCAAAAATATTGTGCGAGAATAATTTTGCAACCAGAACATCCAGTACCTTAATATTGGGAAAGTAGTACAACTAGGTAAGTATAGATTAACTATTCCTCACTTCAGAACTACATGCCTTGTGTGAGAAGTTGGCCTGGCATATGCTGGTCACTAGTTATAGTGGCCACCTTGCACCAGTCCAATTCGACTCTTGGTAGATAGGTTTAAAGACAACCTTTTAAAGAAAGCTATCCTAGTGGTAGCTGTGGAGAGCAGCCTTCAGGGTAAGTCTCTGAGGAATGTAAAGCAGCTTGTTTTACCTTATAATCTCTTGAATTACCAAATGAAAAGACACCACACAGGTATATATATCAAATATATATGTATTTATTTCTAAATATACTCTACTAATCTCTTTATGAGATTAGAGCCAGGTAAACATTCAAAAGATCAACAGTTCTCAATAAATTAAGCACAAATATGGCTGTAGCCCTAGGGGCGTACCAGACCATATACTAAAAAAATGGTGTAACAAACTCGACTTGCAAAATGAAGAGGCCTAGGGCCTTGGGAATCGCTGGGGCTTCACTTCTGCAGTGTTAGCAGGTAAGTAATCAGTCCACAGGAGACGCGTGCAGTGTCTAAACACACACGCGGGTTTTCAATATGTTTCAATGGCAAATGTCGCGGTTTGTATTTTACAGTTCTAGGGCACTTCGCAAAAGTCAACAAGCAAGCAACTTACAGGGTAAGTATTTCGAGGGCCAACACACACTTGGGCACTGGAGTGCACAAGTTACCTCACCCAGGGAAGCCAGGTGCATAGGTGTCCTTTGGCGTCGGGTCGCGATGCTGTTTTCAATGGAGATCCTTGAAGACTTGCTGCTTTTGACGACTGGAGAGGTGTCCGCTGGAATCCGACGATGGATTGGAGTTGCAGAAGACCTAGAAATTGAGGGGACAGAGTTCAAAGTCACTTTCCAGTGACCGGTGGCCAGCAAGATGGATGACCACAGCTGTCGCGTCTCTTCAGGTCAATGATGGTGTTTTGTCTCTTCGCTCACGAGGACCAGGAGTGATCGAAGATGACCAGCAGCTGGCTTCGGAGGTTCCCACAACGTCTGCAGCTGATGACGGTGTCGGCACCCAGATTGGAGCCAACAAGCCTTGGCAACTGCAAGTCTCGTGTAGAGTGAAGATTGGCAATGGTGCAGACCAGCAAGGTCTGATGGACTTACCCAGCGAAGGTAAGTGACGACAAGCCCAGAGCAACCAGACGAGCCCTTGAAGTTGATTTGGAAGTCTTCAGGTGAGCTACTAGCCAACGGGCAAGCAACCGCGAAGACGCCTTTGCAGGAAAAGTTTACCAACAGCCCACGGTCACTCGGGATGGGGTAGGCCGCTGATTTTCAGTACTAGACCTGTTCGGGACTTGGACAACAAATGGTCCAAAGCACAGCTTCGTTGGACGTAGATTAGGGCTTGCACTCGAAATCAGTGCACGGTTCCCTGGTATTGCTGTTCCTCATCACTCGTGGGTCCAGATGCCACAGCTTCGCTGGGGTCTCAAAATGGCCATCGAGAGGTCAGGAAATCTGCTTCAGGGGACGCAGGGACTTCGGGCTCCGGCGGGAGCGGTAAAGTTTACAACCGTTGTTGAAGAGTTTTGGTGCCTGCCAAGCAGGGGAGTCACTCCTTGACTCCAAGGGAGATTCTTCAGTCTTCCAGAGATAGTGGAACGTCGAAGGGCCAGGATTCTTCTATGTAGAGCGTCGTCCAGGTGTAATCTAAATTGCATTGGCAATGTGTGATATCTTATAGTGAAAAGATGGGAGGGACTAGCTCTATGACCACTCCTCTAGGAGGGTCAGGGTAGTGGGTGGTTACACCCACTTCCCTTTGTCCAGTTTAGTGCCAGAGCAGGGGCTGGTAGCCCCTGAACCGGTTTGAGCTGGCATATGCACAGAGGAGCCTACTGCTCCCCCAGTGCAGGGCTTCAAAGCACTCTAAGAGTGCACCCACCCAGCTCCAATACCTAAATCCTGTCTGGGAGGTGGTGACACCTCCCTGTGATAGGAAGCCCTTTGTTGGGCTCCCTCCACTGCGAGTTTCGGTCAGCAGCAGGAGGGCAGCCCGGTGTCTGTGCTGGTGGCATCCATTTTGTGATGCCAGGGCTCTAGATGATTTCTACCGTGTAGTACAGTGGGTACATGTCGTCCCCTCTAGAAGGGTGGGATCCTATTCCCACACCAGTTACTGGTGTGGGGGTAGGATTCCAAGTTGTTTGACACCAAACCGACATGTTTTGATGCAGTCATTCCAAAGTTAGCATTTACCGCGAGGTTATAATGCACTTAAGAGTATATGGTTTAACCGCATCCACAAACAGCAGCAGAGAATAGACTCTGCCAGCTGCAGAGGGGTCCTGCTCAGGCAGGAGCACCCCCTCACATAGTAAACCAAGCACCCTGCCCTTGGGATTGATAGGGCCTACCATAGGGGTGACTGATAGGTTTATATGTGTGTGTATGGTAAGATATAGGAACCTATACCTCAGTGAGGAGTGCTAACACTACTTCACACAGGCTGCAGTATCCAATCACTAGTGCATCTAATATGCACACAAAGTTGTTTAGAGAGATCAGTGAGACTGGGGCCCTGATTAGCAGGGACCCAGCCAGACTATAGCGAGAAACCAGTGTATACATCAGAAAAAAAGTGGGGGCAACATAAGTGCAGATCCTACTCTCCTACACCTTGAAGATGGAAGGAGGACCACAAGATAACTTTAGTAAGTGGGCCATGCACTCAGAAGGTCCGTATTTAGCATGGGGGACATAATAAGAAAGGTTGAAGCGTGAGTAGAGGAAATGCACGGTGGGCCCGATGATGGTGATACTCTCTGGATGTTAAGCCACATTCTCCTCAAGCTTCTTTTGCTGCCCAGGTGTTCTCCCTGGTACCAACAAACACATTCACGGTCCAATTGAAGCTGGTTTCACAGCTGTGTTATACTCCATACACTCATCTCCAGCCACATCAACGCTCCAGTGCTCACACGGCAAATGGCCCATTGATAGGTTTACCATACTGATCACTGATACAGGCATGCAAGTAAACCACTCTAGCCTCGGTGGATAGCCGGAGGAGGGAACTAGAGGCACAGGGCCCGAGGAGCAAGCCAGCCTCCAACATACAATGTTACACACATGGGGCTGCTTCCAGATAAGAATGACCAGTAGTGCTCAAGAAATCAAAGTCATACTGTGAGTGTTGACATCTCACAAAAAGTGAAGGACTGACCTCACACACCACCTGGTGTCACGCTTCATCATCGGCCGTCGTTGCCCTCTGAAAACTTGGTTTGATAGAGGGCAGGCATACACCTGACGACAGGGATGCCCTTCTAAACTAAGTGGGAGCCCGTGAATAGTGAATGTGATTTAAAAACCAGTACAGTTGTCTAATTAATTTTAGTAAGGTGGGCAACTGTATGGTATTAAAACAGTGGTGCGGTGACACAGGGAATTTATTATCCCCTCACCGTGGTGTATAGGGTCAACATGTTTCTGCCCAGTGTCCCAAAAGGGTATGTGGCATTCATCAGGACCTATTTTAAAGTGGGCTCCGGCTTTACCAATCTCGTGATAAGGAAACCACTATGTGGGGTGACCTTTTGCCACTCCACCCATTGAGGGGGCTCCACGTCAGCCTGTTGAAAAATGAAATACAGCATAGAAGAACCTTAAGAGATTTCTATGGTCATTGTAATAAACTCATTCGTAACCACAGCAATTATCGAGTGTGGATAAAGTGCGTGACATGTGTCAGTCATCTGTGCACACACAAACTAATGTATGAGAGAAAACATCTCTCATACCTTACCAAATTTCTTAGCCTATGTGCTCCATGGAAGGAGTGGAGGGAAGGCCCCTATAGTCACACTCTTGGGGTGTAAAAAGAGAGAGAGACAAAAACCAGATAGGTTGACATGGTATAGCCTTTGTATTTGCAGAGTCTATTTCAGTTTGTGCTATTGTAATTGCTTACACCCTTGCTGCATCCAATGTCACAATGTGCACCATGCTATTTATGTGCCAGATCGGCTGGCTCGATAGGCATGAGGAAACAGATGTCGTTGCTTCCATCCTTATCGTATCCGGTGTCCCAAAATGTGCCATGTTAATGTTGTGCCTGGTTCGCTATGGAAACGGATGTTGTCCTCCGTGTCTGCCCGCATCCAGAGTCCCATGGAGGGATCATCTGTAGGTCAGGCCAATACCTGGCCTAGGGCGTGACTGGGGCGGGGCTCAGAGGTGGAAAGTATGTAGTCCCGCACAAGGATTTCGGCATTGCTTGGTCCCCTGACCCTGGTGGTAACAAAGAAGAGTAACATACTGGCCTTAGCTGCAGTCACCTGTTTGACGGCTACATACTACGTAGTACCAGCTTATACTTAAAATTAAATGGTTTGAAGCCCAGACGGAAAAGCTGGCATTGCTCGCCTATGTTGGATCTACGCTTAATGAGATATTACTAAGATATTACTTTTGGGGAAATTCAATGTTATTCTAAAACACCCGTTCACGGTGTGTGGTATTTCGTGATTGTTGGTATCGGTGTAATGTATGTCACAATAATCATCACAGTTAAGCTGAGAGATTAAATTAAAGCGCAATGGAAGATTTTAAATGTTCCTTAATGTTTTCTAAAAACCACTGATATTTGGAATACAATTTACACACAATAATGGTTTATCAATGTTCCTTGATGTTGACAAAAACACTGATGTTATGAGAACAAATTACACCCAGTATTGGTTTAACAGTATGTAAAGTGGGGATATCTAGTGGATACATTTCATCCCATCTGCACCCATGGAATTCTGTCATTTAGACCATTTTCCCATGTGTGTAGGCGGTACACCCATCGTTGTTCCCTGATATGTAAGTTTCTGGTGATATCTGACTTTTTGTTTTTTCATAACTTCCAAAACCACCCATTTTAGGTCAGAGTCTTTATAGTTTTGTTCCAAGAAGTGTTTTGTCAGTTTTGTGTTTGATTTTTTGCAATGGATTGTGCTCCGGTGCTCATTGATTCGGGTCTTTACTTTACTCGTGGTCATTTCCACATACATGAGATTGCAAGGGCATTTTAATAAATACACCACATTCTCGGTGTTGCAGTTGCTAAAGTCCTTCAGCTTCCCATGGGTTGTTTGTGCCTATATCTACTTCTTTAGTAGTGGATGTGAGTGTGCAGGCCACGCAACTTCTGCATGGGAAATGTCCCGTGGATCTCTGATAGTTCCAAAGTGTTGTTTGTTCTACCACTTCCTGGGTCTGTGTTTTAGAATGGACTAAATCATCACGTAGGTTCCTGCTCCTTTTGAACGCAAAAAGCAGTGGTTCCCATTGCTTCTGTGAGCTGTTAAGGATATGACCTTTCTTTCCTATGATGTTCTGGACTTTATTTGATACTGGGGTATATGTGGTCACACATACCACACATTCAGTTTTTCCTCTTGTGGTGGGTTTCAAAAGGGCTTCGCGGTTATTATTTCTGGCCCTTTTCCTTGCTTTTTTGATCTTCTTTTTTGGATAATGTCGTTTCCCCGGAGTTTCACTTCAAGTTGTTCCGCTTGTTCATTATATGTTTCTGTGTTGGAGCAGTTCCTCCGTACTCTGAGGAATTGCCCTATTGGTAGGTTCTACCGTAACGCCCTCGGGTGATAACTTTCGTATAGGACTAGGCATGCAAGTACCACATTCTGTGCAGGTACAGGAAGGTAGGGGGGACTGCTAATGATCTTACCCAGGGCACTTCACTCTGCCATATCAGTGGATTGGTTTGCTTTGTGGTGCCTAAGGAAGGCAGGCTAGGCAGATGACTGGGTGCTCAGTCATGAGCTCCAAGACAATATGGCCATCTTGCACTCCAGTCGACCTTTTATTTGGAGGGCTTGCATACCAGGGGAACCCATTGCAAGCTCAAGTGATGGGTGGAAGGATGATGATAAGGTGGAACAGAAACCAGGTCCTGAATGCAGAAATTAAAATAAAGATTGTGATGCTCAGAACAACCAGTTTCTATATGAAGCTTTGGCACACTGGACAGGAAAATGCTTTGGGGGGCATATTAAACGAGATAATGGCTAAGGGGAACTTTCCTCAGTACAATACCCACTGAAGTTAAGGGTGGAACATCTGAGTAATAGGTATATATTCTCATAAGTTGAGACAGAAGGGTCCTGGATTGTCTGAACGTGGGACTGGGATCATTTCTGCTTAACATTTAACAAACCCAGATGACAGCAGAGTCTGCGCCAAGATGTTGGAGCCCTGAGTGGGGTGTGGAATGGGGCTTTCTTATTGGATAGGAAGTGACTGGAGGTTGCTCATCCATGCTGATTCATTTATTTTTACTCTATTACTGTCTTACTTTCTCTTGTTGTGGCTCAACTTTCCTCTCTATCCCTCTTTGACCCAAGATCTGTGTTTTGTGAATTTTCTTTGGTGACTAGTGAGTAAAGTTATAGTAGAAAATAAATATACTTTTTTAGGTTTTCAAGTATGTAGGGGTGAGATATTGTGACCCTACACTTGCGAATATTGTTTGCATTTTTCATTTGCTGTCATTGTGGTCAGTAAACAGATTTAAACATATAGTTAGTACAGTTTGGCAATGTAGGCAGTTGCAGCTGGTGATCTTTGAAAGTGGTGGGGCACAAAACATGCTTGGTTCAGAGGCATTGTTCTCCACCCAGAACAATTTCAAAAACATTAAGTCAAATTGTGAATTTTAAAGAACACTTTTTACATACATATGCTAAGAAGCCATATGATCAGAAAGGGCAATCATTAGATATTCAAGTCCTCTCAGGGTGGACCTTGCCACTGAAGACTGATGGTCTCAAGAAAATGTGCTACAGGTACACCAATGTATAAAAATGACCTAATTGTGCTGTTGTATGGTTTGTACCTCATCTGTAAAACCGTGCGTTTGTTGAGCGCCATAAATGTCAGGATTGTGCCAGACTGATTCTATGCACACACTCAGGATATGTTGGCATGTATTCCTGCTAGCCCACAGTGCACCATCTGCACCCCTAACCTTACACGGTAACAAATGTGTGTGAAACCTAGGAACATTACAACCCTGATCTTCCAAGGTAATCTTGGTAACAGATCTAGAACATTTTCATTTAGACTCTCATGCATACCCAAAGAAATACACAAGAAATACTCAGCAAGGTGTTTCAATATTTATTGAAGCATCGTGATTCTTGTATAAAATACATGCACTGCATGTAATAAGCAATAATTAATAGAATGAAACAGATTAGAGTATTAACTTTGTCATCATTGTGCTAAGACAGTGAATAAATGTTTATTTTATTTATTTATTTATTTATTTATTTATAAAGTTTTATATAGTTTTATATAGCGCAAACAAGATCCCGGAGGATATCAGAGCACTTTACAATAGGATGGAAGGAAGGACATAAATGCAAGATCGACATCAAATAAGCAACAGGACAGAACACATAATTACAGGACAATTGCGTTAGGAAGTTTAATACATTAAGCAATTATTTATCAGGTTACGAAGGGTGAACTAATATGCAGTAAGGAAGAACAGTAACTAATGAAGGTACAATGGTTGTAGGATCAAAGACTTCGAGCAGGTGAACTAGCCCAATTAAGGTAAGAATTTGTTCATTTGGATTCCAGTTTGAAAGCAGTCGTCGAGGAGATTCTACGTACTTCTAGTGGAAGAGAGTTCCATATCTTTGGGGCAGCGCCAGAGAAGGCTCTGTGACACGTTCTCTTTTTGCTAAGCAAGAGTGGTTTCAGGAGGAAAGTGTTTGCGCTTCTTGAGGCTCTATCGCAACAGGATAGTTCGAGCCTTTGCGCTAGATATCTGAGAGTTTTGAAATGAAGGGCTTTATGAGTCAGAACGGCAATCTTTAACTGAATTCGGGCTTCGTAGGGCAACCATTTAAGTGATTTTAGGACTGGGGATATGGGCTCATTTCACTTGGCACCTATAACCAGTCTAGTCACAGTGTTCAATGATGCCCTTAGTGGAGCCAGGGTGTATTTTGGAAGGCCACAGAGCGTAGCACTGCCGTAGTCTAACCTCATCAAGACAAGCGCTTGGACCACGTGTTTGAAATCAGTTTGTGGAAGGAATGGTTTGATCTTTCTGAGTGTCTTCATCAAGTGGTTAGCTCCCTTACAGACATTGCTGATATGATTTGTCATATTAAGGTGCTTGTCCAGGGTGATTCCGAGAGATGTGGGCAAATAAGTACTGTATATAGTGCACTCCTACGTAGCGCTCCCTAAACTAGTCTTGCTTAGGGTGAGTGATCTGCCAAATCCCTACCCCGGTGATCTTACACCCCATTACCTGCTGGTACGTGTCATCAGGCTGCCTGTCTTGGTGTAGAGGGGGGCATCTCTCATGATGGTACGCAGGAATCAGCTGAGCTGGAATTCCGTTATGTAGTAACCTCGCAGTGCCTGCTGAGGGCTCCTCTTCCTAAACAAGGAAATGCTTCTGTATATATAATACCAGCTCCTATGTGGCCATGTCGCAGCCCCTGTAAAGCTGCAATTGTTTATTCTCATTGGATAATGTCGTCGCCTACCGAACAATGACATAAATACCATTGTGCGCAGTGAACTTTATCCATTGTACTGAATGTTCAAGGTGTCGTGATAATGTCCCTATGAAGTGGAAATGTAAGCAATGCAGATTCTGAGAATGTTATCCTGCATGATCACAAACGCAAATGTATGTCAAACGTCATTATGTCTAAAGGAGAAGGCAACTTAAGAAACATGAACATGTAAATGGGGGCATTTGTAACCAGGCCTATCACATGACAGCGCCAGTTTAAGCATTTTGTCATGGGTGCCCAGTTATATCAAATATTACATACAATATCACCTTGCCAGAAATATGCCATTTATGCCATCCATATCTCATGATTGACCACTATATCACAATAACCTTCAGCATGTCGAGGCCATCGTTTTGCCATGATTTCTCCCTCCTGTATGCCATGGTTGACCTACCATTTTGAAAGAGCTACCTCCAGTGTGCCAGCGCCAATATTTTGTCCCGGTTGATCCATATGCGAAGAATAAACTTGAGTATGACAGATCCAGTATTTTGTCACAGCTGCCCTTATTACAAGAATTCTCTCCAGTAAGCCAGCATTAGCATTGTGTGATAGTAGCCTCAGTAAGCCAAGATTTCCCTTCAGTATGCCATGACCAACAGCCAACTCACACTCATGCATTATCACTAAATCACTCACAATTTTACTAACTCTTACTCACACTCATTCGCACTCAGTCTCACCCACAGTTGCATTTAATCACTGTCACTCACTTTCACACATTATCACTGAGTTACTCTCACTGCCTTTCAGTCATTCTCACATTCATTCTCACTTCCGCACAGTCATTCCAATGTATTCTCTGTCATTGATACACATTCATTTGCACTCATGCTTTATATCACTCATTCTCACTTTCTCTGACTCGCGCATACTCAGTCACTCAATATTAATCAATCCCTCTGCACTCATTCTCTCTCATCTTCTCTCATACACATGCTCACACATACTAGTCTCTGTATCTCTCTCTCTCACTCACACATGTGTGCACACACACTCTGTCTCTCTCCCACACAACATTTTGAAGCATTTTCTTTAGTTAACACACTGTCTGTGCAGGTCCATTTCAGCTGATGCTGCTCTATTGGACGCAGGCTCAAAGCTCTCTCCACCTCAAGTATCATTAAAGCATGAATCAGAAAAATGGAGCTTGCACAGTTGCAGGTTTCAGCACCCAGACTTTTGCCTTTTCACCTCAAACCTTTCTGATTGTGTGACAAGTTGGGAAAGATTTGGTCGACAACCTAATTGGAACATATGCCGCAATACTGCAGGGCTTAAGTCCAAAGTGTCCTAGCCACAACCTTCAGCAGTGACACTACTGCATGGTCACAAATGGAGATGAACTGAGCAATGACAGGTCTCGGAGGCCAGGGCTGGAACTTTGCCAGCCCTGAATAATCTGATTGCTGGTGTAGGTGCCTTCATGCAAACAGATGTTACTGATTCGGGCTGCTGCTCACTGAGTGCCTGCATTTATTTTTAAATTATACTAAAAATGAATAACATACTATTATTCACTATTGAAATATTAAAAAATGGGCAGGAAACAACGAGGGCACAGCCCTCATTTTCATAAAGGCAAACCACCACTAAACATATACATTCATACTGTTAATTTCAAATCAGAAAAACGTAATTAAAGTGATTGTTCTCTCAATTGAACCCTCATGCCAAAAAGGGTTACTATTGACCATGACACTGTTCATGTGGATTTACTTTTGCAACAGATGCGACTTGAAACAAATCTTCTTGAATATACTGTAGACGCGTTCTTGGTCACCACACAATGCACCAGTTAACACACAATGTTAATTACATCCTCCCACTGTCATTGTGAAGCATCGCAAGTGCTGGAAACTGCTGCTATAAATGGGTCTCCATGGTTCAGTGAGATTCTCACACCTAAACCTGGGTTTTGTTGTAGTGGGCCGTTCCAATCTTGCTTGGCTCGACATTATATGTAGCCACCAGTGTTCCTGGCAAACCCCTCTCATCTACTATTCTAGCCTCAGAAATACAGCTGTGGCACTGTAAGAAAACTGCCCCATGCTAGTAAAAGTCAAGAGGGTAAAGTTCGGCCATTTTGGAGTTGCCTTCTGTGGAAGCGGTGTACCGTTCCTGTGCTTGGTTTTTACAAATCTTAACAGTGTCAATCGACGGCAATAGTGGGGAACATGGTGGTCACCAGCTAATGGCCGCGTGCTCCCAGGAGGAGAGCGTCTCTCTATAGTTGGTGGCCCCTCCCCAGCACTTACCAGTGCACAGTGTCTCGTGCATTGTGCCCGCTTTCCCTGATGTGCCTGCCTTTGTGGCCCCTCAGTACACCCTCGGCTCAGGTGAGCTCAGGGCTGGGGTAATTTCCCACTGGAAAGCAGCCGCGATGGAGCTATAGAGGTCCAGGGCTGCTAGCATTCAGGTCCCTGTCTACAGGGGCAGAGACAGCACAAGTTGGAAGGAGGCTCAGTAGGGCCTCCCACAGGCTGTAGCAGTGTTTGAGGAGCCACATGCTGCTCTCCAGCCCAGCAGAGGATTTGGAAGACCTGGAGGAGTATTCTAGGTGAAGTTAAAGAAGTTCAGTAGGCCAAGCCTTTTTTGTCTATGGAGACGAGTGGATTACCACCAGAAAAGTCTACTAAATTGTGTGGTGAGGTCTTGAGGTACACTTTGCGTATTAGGGCTGTAACAACAGTGTTAAGGGTAAGCCCTGGGTGTGAATGCCCCCCAGTATATGTAGCCCCTTGCACTAGGAGACCAGGTGAGGGTTAAATTACCTACGTAGTAAAACAGAGGAATTTGAGCCTATGGTGGCAAAGTCTGGGAAAATAGGAAAAGATGCGAAACTACCTTGGAAGTGCCCACGAGGTAGAGCTAAAAAGATCCCGTCCCTTCAGATTAAGGTGACCCCCCACCCTAAAATCCTTCTATACAGTCCTGTGTTTTCCAACTTTATCCAGCAATGACAGAGTAGTGGAAGGGGGGGAACCCAGATCTCATCCAACATGAAACTCCTCATAAGTCGCCTTTTGTTAGTGAAGCTAACCCACAAAACAAGAGTAATGGGACTGAAGTGGATAGCGACTCTCCGGGCAACCTAAGAAGTATAGCTCAGATCCCTACACACTATAGATTTGAGGCCCTCATGGCATCTAATGAAGCAAGCTTAGACCTGGGTGGCTGTCAGAGAGTGTTAGAGGCAGGGGGTCAACTGCAGAGCATTAAGAAGAATCATTGGTCTCCATCCTCTTAGGATAAAAGGAGGAGATGAAGAACAGGTTCAAGACATCAGAAGCTAACCAGGCAGACATACAGGCCTCTTGCTCTGTCCTCGCCCAAAAGCTGGATGAAGTAGCCGTTTGAACTGGAGCATTAGAATAGGAGGTAGGTCTTATGAGAGATGACATCACAAAAAACTCCTCAGGGTGAAGTTTGCTCGCAAAACAGAACAAAGTGTTAAGAGACGACCTTGAGAGGATCGAGAATCACTCTTGTAGAAATAACCTTAGGTTCCTGAATGTTCCAGAAGCGGAGGAGGGACCCGATATTAAGGCCTTTAAAATTAAGTTGCTGCAAGATATGGCTCTCAAAGACTGACATGATATCAACCTTGACCTAGAGATACAACAAGTACAAAGAGACCCCTTTAAAAGGAATCCCAAGGAAAGTCGTAGTGACCTTTCTTTCATATTTAGTGAAGGAGAAAATACTGAGTACAGTTTTAAGGATTGACCCCTTCGTGTTCAGCTCCTATTCCCTTGTGATTAGATCAGCCGTATGTTGGGCAACAGACCAGAAACAGTGGGAACTAGGGAAAAGGATAGAGGGACTTGATAAGTCAGGGGCAAAAGCTTAATTGAAATTCCCAGCAAACCTCAGGGTTCTGTGGAACAATCAAATGCACAATTTTTAAACTGTGGAAGAGGCAGAGGCCCTGATAGAACTTATTAAAAAGGGGTGAGGACATGTACTCTTACCAGGACAATGAAAAAGTGTGCTGGGAAGGATAGAAGGGGATCCTGCCAAAGCTAAGTTAATTTGACTTCTATTCAATCCTCCATGGGGAAGCTCATCAGGCACTCCATGCCTGTCAGAAATGGGAGGGTTCCCAAGGATGGGCGGGTGTTGGGTCACGGGGTGGGCTAGGACACAGGGTGGGGAGCAGTGGGAGAAAAAAACAAAGTAAGTCCACAACGTCACCCTTCTAAATAGGGTCTACCACTTGCCCTATGATAGGCTATTTAAACATAGGCCCCTGGCCCCCTGATGAGAACAGATACTAGCAGGGATGTCACAATCATATCGTGGAATGTAAATGGCCTTAGAATTAAAAATCAGCAGAGACTGATAATGAGATACTTAGAGATAGCCTGGCCCACATAATTATACTACAAGAGGCCCATTTAATGCACAGTGAAAGTAGAGCCCTCTTCTTTAAATTCAGTTGGATAGATAGGTACTTTGTCTCAAAGCAGACAGTGCACAACAAGGGGGTGGCTATTTTAATAGGAAGGAGGGGAGCTGGGTTTGAGGTGATGTCTTCAAAAACAGATAGCTTTGGTAGGTGGGTTATGGCAGTTCTAACATGTGGAGACTTAGAGGTTATGTGTGTCAGTTTTTATGGGCCGAACCTCGATGATCCCCAATGTATAATAAATTTGGAGTGAAACTTAGTGGAGGTGACAACCCCGATAATAGTTGGGGGAGACTTTAATACCCTATTGAACCCTCTTTTAGATAGATCTACCAGGAAGTTCCATGCCCAAGCTCCTAGGGCGAGACAAGCCCTTAAGAATATGCTCCATAATATAGGCCTAGTGGATGTCTGGAGATACTTAATGGTCTCAAGAAGAGGATATACTTTTCATAGCAAGAAGTATGGTCACTTCTCCAGATTAGATTACATCTTGGTCAACAAAGCCCTGGCTGGGGAAATAAAAGATGTTAAATTACTGCCAGGACATATTTTAGACCATGCTGTAGTTAGCATGGTGCTCTGGGGCCTTAGAGGGCAAGGTAACACACAGTGGACATTAAAAAGGGCGATCCTCGTGGACTCCGATGTAGTTGCCACTCTGAAAAAAGCTAGTGTAGAGTTCTTTTTAATCAATGCAGGCTCTGCCTCACTGGATATAATCTGGAACACTTTCAAAGCTTAAATTAGGGGGGTGTTGAAAAGTCTGGTATACAGTATAAAATAAGGATAGAAGGCCAGAGCTCAATAGATTGGAGGAAAGGGTGGAGGTATTGGAAGCTGAGTTGAAGCAGCAAAATGCTTGCTCTAATAACATCTGGGAGGGACTATCAAGTACACTGGAGGATGCCAGGCTAAATTACAAGGTCAAATTGGAAGCAAAGTGTAGAGAGAGATGGCAAGCTGGGTGTACGAAGCAAGTTGAATATGGGGAGAAAGCAGGTATTGTTAGCATGGAAAGCAAGGGCAGAAAGGTCTAACAATTTCATGAGGGAGCTAGTAATCAATGTACAGGGTGATGTAGCGAACAAGGCTGAGGATATGCAGGATCTGTTGGTATCCTTGTTTAATGAGTTGTACACAGAAGAAGCCTATCTTGAACCTGAGACTCTTAAAGATTGGTTGGAAGGTGTCAGGCTTCTGAGGCGCACAAGGGAAGGTAGAGAACACATGGATGCCCCAAAAACTGAGGAGGAAATTAGGACTCACCTCCAACGAGTAAAGAGAGGAAAGGGTGCCAGCCAGATGCAATCTCCTCAGAGCTTTATAAGACCTTAATGGATTGAATAGTTCCAGAATGGGAGACCTTATTTAACTCAATTGACTCACTGGAGGACGGATTCCAAACTCATGGAAAAAGGCCAAAATTGTCTTGGTTCTAAAACCAGCCACAGACCCTCAGAAGGCAGATTCTTATTATCCAATCTCTCTGTTGTGTGCAAATTATAAAATCTTTATGAGCATTTTGGCAGGGAGGTGGCTAATTTAGCCCCCCTATTGCTACACCCGGATAAGAAAGGGTTTGTGCCAGAGAGGCAAATTGAAGAAATCTCACAGCAACTTATAGGAACTATTGATATTGCCACTGCCCGAACAATTCCCTTGGCCGTGATCACAATTGATGCGGCTAAGGCTTTCGATCGAGTCGGTTTGGCCTATATATGAATGGTCTTGGAAGATATGGGAATCAGCCTGGGTTTTATTTCTACACTACGAGCATTATACGAAAAGCCAACAGCTAGGATCCTCCTTAATGGGTCATTGACCAGGAGTTTTAGCATTTAAAGGGCACCAGGCAGGGGTGTCCCCTGTCACCTCTTTTGTTTGATATCTACATAGAGCCGTTAGCACAATTGCTCAGGGAAGATAAGCATTTTATCCCTTTTAACTCTCCCCCTTTCAGTAATGAGAGTGTGCTGTATGCCGATGGCCTGTTAATTTATACATCTGATCATGCCCAAGTTTTACCTAGAGTGAAGATGTTGGTTGCTAAGTTTGGCGTCTTTTCAGGTTATATGAGGTTATATGGTGAATAACTCTAAGACGGAGCTAATTTGCTGGAATCTAGACGGTGGAGGGGGAAAGCATAAGCAGAGGTAAAATTTCTTGGGATAGCTATTAATTCTGTGAGGAAATACCAGCCCATAATTTGAGGAAAGTGGCTAAGGTGGTGGATACCATGTTGTCAAGATGGAAGAACATGCCATTGACAATTTATGGACGGCTGAACCTCATTAAGATGTCAATTCTACCCAAATTCATGCATTTATTTAATTGCATTTCCCTCACTTTCCCAAGATCAATTATCAGCAAAATTCAGTGGAAAATACCTAGCTTTATATGGGCTTCCTGTGGGGCAAGGCTGGCCTGGAAAAAGTTGAGGCGAAGGCTTGTGAAGGGAGGCTTGGCTTTGCCAGTCCTAAACCTTTATTGTTTAGCATTTCAGTTCAAAAACCTCCGGATGCTACTTGGGAAACCAGACAGCTCTATGTGGGGAAAGCTTTTGGGGGAAATGATAAGGGAGTTTGGTGAGGGTGGTTTGTTTCCTATATAAGTGTGGAGTCCCTGCATTTTTTAAGAATGTTTGGTTAAAGGTTTTAAAGACAGCATTAAACCTCTAGTGTAAGGTGAGGAAGACACTCAATATAGGGTATTACTCTCATTTTGCCCCCGTTTTTGGATTCTTCCAGCACCCCAGAATGCATGATGGCTGGGCTGAGTCTTCCATTAAGAAGGGCAGAGGTAGAGTCTTGGGGTGATTTAATGATAGAGAAGGGAATATTACCGTGGGAGGCCTTGAAAGCTAAAACTACAGGCACCCTCTCTAGGTTCAAATATGTGCAGGTTTACTCCTGGTTTGCAACTTTGACCTCGGAGGTAAAAGGGAATTGGTAATAGAGTAATATCTTCAGGATGGGAGACCAAATAGGAAGGAAGTTGCCCTCTGGTATTGGAAGCTCCTGAATGCTGAGGATAAAAACTTGTTGGAATCATACACAATCTGGGTGGATATTTTTCAGAGGGTGGACACGCAACTGATATGGAGTAATTCCCTGAAACTTTTATACTCAATCCTTAAGCCCGCGAGCTTAAAGCAAAATCACTTTTTTTTACTATCAATAGGCGGTATCAGACTCCCCAAAAAGATGCTACGTTTATAACACAGCCATGCCCAAGGTGTAGAAGATGCGGCTTTAGGAAATCAGATGAGGAACATGTCTTTTTCACCTGTCCCGGGATAAAGACATTTTGGGCATATATCTAGTCCATCTTAAAAGACATCCTGGGAATCACCATCGTACTAAACCCCTTATTAGTTCTATTGGGTGTGGATAACATCACTCATAGTGCATTGAGTAGGGACCATATTGGTCTTGTTCTCTACATTATATTACTAGCAGGGAGGGAGATCTACAAACACATGTGATTGAACCTGTAGCCCGAGTGTAATAGATTGGATAAAGGCGGCTAAATGGACTTGCCATATTGTGTATGGAAGTCGGCAGTATGGGATGAGTTTATTAGATGGTCTGGACTAGAGGGAACTACCGCTGAATCCACATAAGATCCAATGATTACACCAATGATACCACTTAAGATTACAGCCTGGTCAGCTAGCTCCAGTGCGGTGGAAACATCGTGAATGCAATAGATCGGGTGGCAGCTAGAACTGGGTTTGGCGGTCTAAGCCTTGTAAACACAGTGGTGATATGAGGACAACATTTTTTTTTTTCGCTTTTTTTAAACTTTTCTTTTTCTTGAAAAAAAAGAGGGTAAAGTTCACTTGGCCATTGCCTTCCTCTTGTATGAATGAGATACTTATTCAGCTCTCATTGTTTGATGAAAGGAATAACATTATGAGATGTGCTTTCCTTTTGTTTTCTGTATGTTCATTTGAAAGGTGACTCTCACTTTTTCTTCCCTCTGTATCTCATTTTGTTTTTCTTTACCAAAGTTCAGGTTATTAAAGCCCTGATTTATAATTTAGCACTACATACACTGCTAATGACCAGCACCAATAACTTAGTTATTTCATGGTGTTATTGATGACTGTACCTTTGCAGAAATTGATTGATGCAGGTACCTGGCAGTAAAGATACGAAATAACTTACAGCAAAAAGGTTATCAGTGGATTAATCATCATATGTTCCCACTTTTTAATCACCATCTTCTTGCTATTAGTAATTAATAACAACATTACACTGACTGAGCCAGCAATGTGACCAATGATTTAAATCTGTACGGTAGTAACAATGTGTAGCAAGTGGCAACCAGACTATCAGACCTTTTAGGTTTGGCTCTTGACAGTTTGAGGTATTTGCCTGAGCTTGTGAACTCACCAAATAAACAAATCAATACATAAAAAAGCAGTATAGACCAAAGGGCTTTAATTGTTCGCCTTTTTTGATCTTCTGTACAGTCATTTAATTGAGGAGCAGTTGTGTTAGCATGCCTATGAAGAAGTTCCATTACTCATAACTGATTTACAGGATGCAACCCTATGAAAAATACAGTAGGCAGGGTGTATACATTGTGAACTCTCTGTAAAGTACAATAGCAATAGGTTTCATATTCTGAACCCTTTGGCATATTTAAAGACCAGGGATTATACATAATAAGGCTATGAACTCTTTGACAAATGCAACAAGAAAAGGCTTTACATTGTGAAGTTTCTGACAAATGCAATAAGAAGGAGTTTCACGTTGTGGACACCAAATGAAGGTGTTTTAATTGTTTATCACTTAGATATATTATTTCACAGATCTCTTTTTCAAGAGGGGCTTTATTTGTGTACATATGTCATGTTATGTTTGGTATTTAGTTGAGTGTGAATAAAATTACTTTAAAAAAAAAAAATAAAAGCGCTAACTGGACAATGATTTATTAGTTGCTTTGTGGAGTTCTGGATTTCTTTACCCACTCTACCTTCCTGAGTATACCTTAAATGCTTTTCCTTGCTACCCTGAGGGTCAAGTGCTGCAGGTATTTACTTGGGGCTAAGTCATGGTGGCCCAGGGACACCTGAGTTAAAAGATTTGAATTGTCACAAATTGAACAGAGCAACCCCTGATTGCCCTGAGACCCATTGAACCCATTTTTATATTCCCACAATATCTACAAAAGAATGACACTGTTAGCTTCAGTTGTACCAGGAGGAAAAGCCAACCCTGCTACTGTGCATCTCATCAATCTCCCCATGGAGTGGCACTGCAAGCTCCAACAACTGCAGTGCGGATTGTCACTGAAAAAATAGCAATATCACATCATGACACATGCCGGCAGCAGAACGGACAGTAAAATGAGGCATGACATGTTGTAGATTCCCTACTCTTAAGATTGCTACAGTATCCAAACACAATGACATTGTGGCCATATAATCAGTCCGGTGTTCTCACACCTACATTTTCAGGGATCGGGAACAGGAGCCTGCTTAAAATCATGCAAAGAGGAATTCCACCATTGAATTCTACTCCACACATTTTGTAATTGGGATCTATATCATAATACTGTGACACAGACCAACATAGTTTCTCTGCATCCCAACTTAAATTATAAGATAAATATAATGACATTATTATCAATGTTTTCACTTCGCTTGGAATGTGACCAATATAGCTACTTGGATGTTGCTTCTCTCTATGCATCTGTTTTTATCTTTGTCTTACTGTCTCTCACTCGCTCTTTTTACTCACACAAACACCATTCTCTTTCTTTCTCTGTGCTTCTCTCTCACACTTGTTCTCATTGTCCTTTCTCTGCTACTCTTTCTCCCTCCATATCTGTCTCACGATAATGCTATGACACCTTGCTAAACCATACTTGGAGTGAGTTAGATGACTGACTGAATGAATCCTACACATCTATGAACACCTTTTTGATGTACAAGAATTTGTAGTAAGGAATGCTTATGATCCAGTATGTTTGGCACTTGAGACAGTTGTATTTCAATTCCTAAGGTGTCTCTGAGCAAGTGGGTTGGTGCCTTTACATACATATACTTTGCAATGATCATAGGTATTCTTTAGCGCACAATTCAGCATGTTTTGGCACTCCATACAGTTGTTTTTAATTTCTAAAGTATCTACAAGAAAGTGGGTTGCTGTCCTTACATACATAAATGTTTCAGTGATCACAGGTATTCTTTTTACAGGTTACGAATCAAGTCAGAAGACTTAGGTAGGAGAGTCATTGCCTCAATTTGTAGCATGGTCTGAGTGTGGTAGACAGGGGAAATACAGCCCTGACAAAGGCCTTGTGACCCATAGGGGTGTTGCAGGGTAACTAAAATAAAGAAAGACAAGACTTCTCTTGGCAAGGCAAAAACAGGTTTGCTGTCGCAGCAGGGAGAGCAGCTATCCCCACACAGGTAAACAACTGGTCTCAATTTGCTGCTCGCAGGCAGCCTTTTATATACACAAAAATCTGCAAACATTGCAATTATCTCAAAAGCCAATAACAAGTCAAAGAATACATTAGTAAATCATAACCTTTTACATAAATATCACCTCACCTGTGTCCTTTAAACTCATAACCTTCCCTCTACGTTCTTTTATTGTAAGTCTAACAAAGCTTTAGTACAATATTAACTTAACATATGTGTGTGTTCATTGTTCTGCTCCAAAGACTTATCTGTCCCTCTATGTTTTAGACTAAAGTCACCTTTGACCTACATTTTCTAAGCCATGTCACTATTGACAATGAAATACGTGGTTGTGTGCTGTGATTGCAGTCTCTTCAAGGCTTGGTAAACATATTTTTCCATTTAAAAGAAGCTTGCTGAACTGTGTTTTTCTGGAGAACTTCAACCTACATTGCATCTTTATGAGACCAAGGCATATATTACTCATTTTAGCCACGTATCACTCTGCATTGCTCTCTACTAATGTCTAGGGTATCGCAATTTCTTCACATTTTATATTCTCCTAAACAGGGGGAATAATTATACCGAAACATGTTGGCTAGATACATACAACATAAATATCTGAAATAAGTAGATGAACAATACATTAGATATCATCTACTATCCACTCATTTGTTTTTTTAATCATACCCAGTTCACCCAACTAATAAAGGAAACATTTCCATAGGAGTTCCTAAGGTGTTTTTATGTCCTTGTCTCTAACCAGCGCCATTTATTAGGAACTCCTGGAATATGGTTGAGTCCACTGTCACCTGTGACAAAGCATGTCACTTCATAAGTGGATGCGGTGACCTATCCAAATATCTTTGGATACCTGTGAACCATTGTAAGGAACTTAAGAATTGACCCTCTCCATTTCAGTAGCACTTGTGGTGGTGTGTGTGTGTATGTATATATATATATGTATACATATATATTTTTTATTTTTATTTATTTATTTATTTATTTCACTGAAAAAACCATAGGTTTCAGACACGTTATAGTTAGGAATAAGGATTTAAAAAACCTTAGAAATTCACTGAAAAAACCATAGGTTTCAGACACGTTATAGTTAGGAATAAGGATTTAAAAAACCTTAGAAATTCACTGAAAAAACCATAGGTTTTAGGGTAAGTTATAGTTAGTTGGACATTTCACTCGTACGAAACCGTAGAAATTCCCCCGTTATAGTTAGTTCAGCTAACTATAACTCACGCCCCCGCAATGCACTGCTGATGACGTCACATATTACATCACTCATGACATGGTCAGTGACATCACTGATGACATCACTGATGACATCTCAAATGACATCACTCATGACAGCACTGATGACATCATCCAGTGACTGTGTGTTTCTGTAAAGTTTAACTATGTTTAAAGTATATAGGGAAAGGCGTATTGAAGAATGAGTGGGTGTATAAGTGTCTGAATGGATGATTTATTTAGTGGGTGCTTAACTGAGTCTATAAGTGAGTGATTAAATATATCTTACTGAATGCATGGGTTGTTGAGTAAACTATGTGAATGTCTGTATCCATCTGTCTGTTGGTGTGTAAGCGACTGCATGGGTTTGTGAATATCTACATGAGTGTGTATATGAGTTATTGATTGGTTGTCTGAGTATCTGTATGGGTGGCTGAGTGTTTGTGTGGGTTTGGTGTGTGTGACTCTGTGCATAGATGTGTGAGTGGGTGATTCACTGGGTGCATGGTTTCAAGAGTGCATCTGTGATGCACTGCATGGGTGGGTGAGCGTGTGTATGGGTGTGTTAGTGAGTGAATGTAAATCTCAGTCGTACATGTGCGAGTAACTACATATTTAAAAGGCAGTATATATGTGTGTTAGAGTATTTAAATGGCTATAAGTGAGAGTGTGTGATTGTGAGAGTGGCTGTATGGATGAGTGTGTGGTTGTATCAGCGAATGTATAAGAGCGTAAAAATCTTCTAGTATTTGTATGAGTAAGTGAGCTGATGTGTGTATAACTGTATAGGTGAGTAAATGGGTGTGTGATTATTTATTTGCATAACTGACTAGATGTGTGAGTACCTCTCTGGATGAGTGGTGGTGTGTGAGGGTCTATATAGGTGTATGAGTGCATATGATAGTCCTGTACTGAGTGACCATAAGTATGAGTGACTGTACGGATGAGTGAGTGGATGTGTGTGTAGACCTAAGAATCAGCGAGTGGCTATGTAGTTATTGGTGTTAGAGTGTCAATGGTTTTGAGAATGGCCATCTGTAATTTAGAGTGGGTGTATCAGAGGTTACATTAGGATGTGAGAAGATGCATCAATTTATCACATGGATGATGTCATCAGTGATGTCATCAGAGATGTCATCAGTGATGTCACTGACCATGTCATGAGTGATGTAATATGTGATGTCATCAGCAGTGCATTGCGGGGGCGTGAGTTATAGTTAGCTGAACTAACTATAACGGGGGAATTTCTATGGTTTTGTACGAGTGAAATGTCCAACTAACTATAACTTACCCTAAAAGCTATGGTTTTTTCAGTGAATTTCTAATGTTTTTTAAATGCTAATTCCTAACTATAACGTGTCTGAAACCTATGGTTTTTTCAGTGAATTTCAAAGGTTTTTTTAATGCTAATTTTTAACTATGCCTACAGAGGTAGGACATGTGAAGAAATAAGGAAAAAAAGCACAGAAAGAAGCAAAAGAAATGCCGAAAGAAGCAACAGAAGTCCACGCAGATGAAGAAAAGTGCAGGAAGAAGGAAGACATGCAGAAAGAACCAACAGCAGAGGAGAAAGAGGCCTTGCTGCAAAATCATCCTTTGCCCACAAATTTTTCAGACAGGTACTGGTGGTAACCGACTCTGACTAACCAGTGCTATGTTAAAAGACACTTAGAATACAGTGAAAACACCTACATACACTAGGGAACACTATGAGTTGGGGTACCCCTGTGATTAGCATGACTTCCTCTGGAGGTACCTGGTGGCCTAGTTGGCCCCCAGGGGCCCTCAGGATTGAAGGAGACTTAATTCTCCAACTTAAAACGCGCCACAGGGCGTGTTTGCACACGTCACCTCTGGCACCGCCCCCTCCCTTTCCCACTGTGCAGAGACGCCCTGTGGCACGTTTTAAGTTGGGGGATTAAGTCCCCTTGAATCCTGAGAGTCCCTGGGTCCAACTAGCGCACCACGTACCTTCAGTAGGCACCACAGAGCTGCGTTGCAGAGAGGTGGTCCAAGGCCATGCCCCATTTTACACCTCTCTGCAATGCAACTCTGTGGCACTTATTGGACGTACCTGGTGGGTTAGTTGGCCCCCAGGGACCCTCAGGAGTCAAGGGGACTTAATTCTCCAACTTAAAACACGCCACAGGGAGCGTTTACACACTTGTGACATCAGGCCACGCCCCCTCCCTGCACCATTGCACAAATGCACCCCCTGGTGCTTTGTAAATTGGGGGATTAAGTCCCCTTAAGTCCTGAGGGTCCCCTGGGACCCCAACCCCCGATGCCTGGCCATTGCTTTTTTGTTTTTGTTTTTCGGAGGTACATGGAGGTTAATTGTTTTTTTTTAAAAGCCTCGGAGGGTGGCGGTCCCCAGGGCTGTGGGGGGCCGTGTGCCCCCCACTTACAATTAATGAAAGCCCCGGGGGTGGTGGTCCCCGGGGCTGCGGGGGAGCTGCATGCCCCCGTGCCTATTTCATCAAGCCCCAGGAGGTGGCAGTTCCCGGGGCAAGTGTGGGGGGCATTGGGCCCCCCCACACTTTTTTTTCAACTGCCCCCGGGACATGGCCCACCTGGGGGCTTTATTAACACGAAGCGCAGGAGCCCGCGCTTTGTATTTTTTTTATTTTCGGGCGGATCCGCGGATTCCAAGATTTAAAAAAATATATGCTTTTTTGGGCCCTGGGGGTCCTTCTGGGGCCCCCTGAGCAGGCCTAGGGGGTCAGCGTGTTTCTACCCTGCCCCCATTTCCTGTTTTGTGCATTTGTTTTACTGTTTTCTTGTGCCTCGGTTCTACCGAGGCACAAGATGGCTGCCAACACTTCCTGGTTTGGAGTGTTGACAGCCAATTAGTATGATCCACCGCGGCCATAGATATCGCTATCTTTATTTCTTAATTTCTCAAAAACTACTGAACGGATTTACACCATTCTTTAAAAGGTTGCTTTCCGAGCCAAGCAGTACCTTTTTGCCAAATTTGGTGTAATTCCATTCAGCAGTTTTTGCTATAACTGTGTCTAAAGTTTCCTATGGGAAATCAATTTTTTTACCTCTATTTTTTGATTTTCTCAGGAACTACTGAACTGATTTGCAACATTTAAAAATAAGGTCTCTTTCTGAACCAAGGGCTCCCTTTTAGCAAAATTTGGTGTAATTCCATTCAGCAGTTTGGGCTGTAGCCTGTTCCAAAATTTCCTATGGGAAATACCATGGAGAAAACGCATTTTGGGACCCCCCCTTTTTTCTCGGCCCCCGCTTGATGAATTACCCTCAAACTTTCAGGATAGGAGCTGACCAGAGCACCCCACCTGTTTTGACAATTTCGTGAAGATTCGTCATCAGGCGCCAAAGTTATTGGGAAAAGAATGTTACGCATTTCCTATGGATAATAGGTCCAAACTATAACTACCTACTGGTGACTGCCAGTAGGTAATATATATATATATATATATATATATATATATATATATATTCACCACAAATGACCCAGGTTGCTGAAATCCGTGTCCCATTGGCAGGTGGCGAGCAAATAACCGAGCAGGTCTCCCGGTAAATATTTCCCACACAGCGTCTTCTTCATAGAAGGACTCGCACTCGGAAGGTAAACCAAAGGTTTATTGTTTACTCGTTACGTGTTTCGTCAGTAAAACTGACTTGATCACACGAAGTTTAGTGAAAAATGAGAGGTATTTAGATGGCTGTAAACACAAACAACAGACAAAATGTTAGCCAAGTGGTGTCTGTGACTTTGGCGGCCATTACTGAAAGTCCAAATGCGGTAGCAACACATACATTTACGTGTCAAGATACCTTTGTATACCAAAACATGTATCCACATATGTATTAATCGTTTTTAAAATGTTGAAAGAACAATTTGGTTATACGCATAGTGTATCGTTACTGACATGATGTCTCCAAGGCTAAAAGTACAATCATATGCAACATAGTGCCGACACACGTATAGAAATACTAATATGGTATTCACACCTCTAGTGGCAGACAGTAGCGTATTTAAAAAGTTCTAGTGACAGTTATATATGCATACATGGTTTTCGGCAAATGGAATCGACATAGTGCCTACATTTGTTCGTAGTTTGCATCTTATACACTTTCGTAAGACAGTCAATGGTATATCGCAGTTTGCACAAAATAAGGAAATACATCGTTATATCTAAACGCCTTCAAAGTCAAACTAAGACTTCAGAGTCCACAGCTCAATGTAACCTCTTGATTACAATCCAAAAGTGCCCAAAATTAAACTCAAGTACAAAATGATAAAGAAAAGGATATATTTTCTTATCTGTGCCCATAGACCCTGGAAGAAAAGGGTAGGGTAACCGATACGGATAAATGATCCGCTGATATGGCGACCCTTCCTTTCCTCCTGTGCAAAAAAAAGAGAAAAGAAAATGGTATAGTAAATATTATACAAAAACATGATTTAAAATTGCACACAGTAATACTATTACGTCATAGTACCTGTTATTGGCTAAAATTGAACATACATAAGCAACCAGCAACGGGACACATGTAACCTAATAAGTAATATTACGCTTAGGGTTAGGCAGAAAGTATACAGAAGGCAGGGATGAAACAAAATGTAGTCATCGTGTAAGTGTACACTAAGTTCTTCATCCAAGTTATGGCCCTTTGGGAACTTAGTCTCAAGTACAATTATCCATTTGGACTCTCGTTTACGGAGTAGTAAAGTTCTATTCCCACCTCTTGGGCCAAGATGGACTTGTTCGAGGACAAAGAAACTCAATAAAGAACTGTTAGATAGATGAAAAAGATCGAAATGTCTTGCAATGGGAAAATTGCTGTCTTTCTTAGTGATAGCACGCATGTGTTCTAACACTTTTTTCTTTGCCATGCACGTGGTGCTGCCAACATACCATAGTTTACATGGGCACATCAAAACATATACACAGAAAGTAGTACTGCAAGTTAAAAAATGGTTGATCGTTTTAGGTAGAGAATGCCCCGGAATAGTCACAGTTTTTGTCATGTGGCTATTGCGGCACGCTTTACAACGGCCGCAGGGGTAGAAGCCCTTCAGGTTCTGTTCACTTGTGGTTGATCTCGAAGTGATATCGTTATGGACCAAAAGAGCTCTTAAACTGCGGCCTTTCCTGTAAGTTATTCTGGGTCTATTTTCAAAAGTATGACCAATAATAGGATCACTTTGCAATATATTCCAATTTTTCGTCAGTATTTTCTGTATTTGTCCAGAGTTACCATTGTAAGTGAGAATTACTCTGGTGCTGCCCTCTGGGATGTTATCAGTGGTATCGGTATCAGTTGATTATGTTTGAGCATGGTTGATTGAATTAACCTTAGTGACAGCTTTTTGGAGGACCCACTTGGGGTAACTCCTATCACTGAATCTCTTGATCATAACCTCTTTCTCTAGTTTAAATGCATTGTTGGTACTACAGTTTCTTCTAGCTCTCAGCAGTTCCCCATATGGAATGCTCCATTTGAGGGGCTCTGGGTGGCTGCTGAGAGCGTGAAGGAGCGTATTGCCTGCTGTGGTTTTCCGAAACAAACTAGTCAAAAGTTTGTCCTGATGAGGTTGGATCAGTAGGTCCAAAAATTCAATTGAAACCTTACTCATGTTACTAGTAAGGGTAATGTTGCGATCATTAATATTGAGTTTCTCTATGAATTTGTTAGCCATTTGTTCGGTATCAGTCCAGATCACAAAAAGATCGTCTATGTATCGCAGCCAGACTTTGACTTTGCTGAAAAAAGGGAGAAAGGTGCTGTCTTTTCTAATGTCCTCCTCCCACTTGCCCATGAAAAGGTTGGCAAAGCTTGGGGCAAAACAAGTCCCCATCGCTGTACCCAGTATTTGCTTGTAGATGGTACCATCAAACATAAAAATATTGTTAGTCAGGCATAGGTGCATCATTTCCAACACCATATTGGTGTGTTCCAAAAATTCTATAGGTCTTTTGTTGAGATAATGTTTGCATGCATGTATACCCTGTGTGTGGTCTATAATTGTGTACAGGGAATTGACATCGAGTGTCACCATGAGATCAGTAGATTCCCATTTTATACTATTCAATTTGATTAAAAAGTCTTTGCTGTCTTTAACATATGAGGGGAGTTCTATGACAAATTTGTGAAGAAAGTGATCAATATTTTTCGATACATTTTCCAATGTGCTCCCGATAGATGACACAATCGGTCTACCTGGTGGTATATTTGGGTTTTTATGGACTTTGGGTACAAGGTACAGGATTGATAGTTTTGGGTAATCACGTTTCAGGTAACAATATTCTTCCCATGTAATGTAACCTTTTTCTTCCCACAGTTTCAATTTCGCCCAGGTATCAAAATTGCTGGCATTGTACATGTCTATGTTTGTCTGCATGTAAAATTTGGTGTCGTTTAGTTGTCTGTACGCTTCCTCCATATACATGTTTTTGGCCCACAAGACAATGTTGCCCCCCTTATCGGCAGGGCGTACTACAATATTCGGATCATTAGCCAATGATTTAAAAAATTATTTCTGTTCAATGGATAGATTGAACTGTATGTTCTTGTTTTTCTGATGTTTGAGTTTAAGTAGAGATTGTGTAACCATCTCTTGAAAAGTATCTATGTTGTCATGCGGGAGGTTAGGATAGAAAATAGACCGGGGTTTAAATTTAGTGGATGCTGCCGAATCGGTCGGGATATCCAAAACCACTGTCTCACTGGAAATGGTGTCCTGCAGGCCATTATCCATGGCTAGAACATGCATGTCTCGTAAGATATCTGCATCGTCAATATTAAGATTTTGAAAAGGACGGCTTACACCTTCATTGGTGGAGAGCTGATTGTCATAGTCACGTTTGTACAGAAAATGCCATTTTTTAAATTTGGCCTTTCTAATGTATAGATCAATGCGTGTATCAGCATAATTAAAGATTTCAGTAGGGCAAAAAGTCAAACCTAGACACAAAGTGCTTTTCTCAGTGAATGTCAATTGTTTATCACTTAAATTAATGATATTTCTATTTACCATGTCCGGATCCATCATTTCCTGTATCTTGAGCCGCGTGTCTTGTTTCCCATGGGCTCCTTTGTGTTTGTTTTTCCTCTTCCACGGCCTCTGCCTCGTGGTGTTCTCCCCCTTCTCGGCGGTGACTGTGTATTTGATCTTGGTACTTGTCGGCCTTTCCTCAAGACCCTGAACTCATCTAAAAAAGATGCCGTTATTGTCGAGGTTGGTCTTTCTAGTGATGAGCTCGCAGTGGAGGCTGAGATGTCGGTGTCTGATTCATCGGCTTCTGGAACAGGAGGGCTAGCTTCTTTCTCCAATGGTTGTATTACTTCTTGAATAGGTAGTAGGTCATTATAAAGGTGGTCATATTTATGACTGTAGGTTAGTATCCGGCCGGATTCATAATCCACACAGTCTCTATGGAGTTTTCTTTGTTTTCGATTCTTTATGTCTTCCTCATGTTGTTGTAATTTGGGTTTCAGATCTGCCATAAATTTTTGAATCACATCTTGTTCGTTACATTTGGATAAATCTGCTTCGGTTGTGGTTATTTCGGATAAAATTAGTTCCCTGTCTTCCCATGCATACTTGATAAGTATATTAAGCATGTTCCTGGAACTGTTGGCTGAGTTCTCTTGCCAATCCTGCAGCATGCGTGGATTCTGTGAATCATATGAGGGCATGATGTAAATTCTCAGACCTCTGGGGACCATTTGTTTCTCCACGTAGTCCTGTAGAGAAATAGCTTCCCACCATTTTGCAGTTTCTGATTTCTTAAGTTTTTCTATACCTTTAAGTTTCACATTCAACGAAGTGTCAATCTGTTGGACTGGTTTATGTGAAGTGGTTCCCACACCAGGTGTACGTGCTAGTAGTGTAACTGCTGCCGCACGTCTTTCTGCTTCAGTGTCCATGCTGGTATACACAAGTTTAGTGAGTCGATTACACACTTGAGCCAAGTGGCCATGAGTAAGTTAGTTTACATAAGGGCACTTATGTTTGGTAATATGGTTGTTGTTTTTCCTTCCCCTCCTCTGAATTGGAGGTTCCTGCTGCCGCAAAACTGAAGATAAAGTACCAGTGCAACTCGGAGAATGTACGCGCTTCTTAGGCCACTTTGTGCTGTGTCTTTATCTGCAATCCACATCAGATGCTTCGTATAGTAAGAATACACATGTAATTGCGGTGTCAGCACAAAACATCCAAAGTAGCGCACATACGCGGTACAGCCTAGATGAAAGTTAGGGAAAACCGTGTCTCCTAAAGCAATATGCGTAGTAGGGGCAGGGTACGCTTGCTCCCAAACGATATCTACCCCCCACCAAACACACGCTCCCCATCTGGGAAAAAGAGACACTTACCTCCCGGAGGCTGTGGAGAAGCACGCAGTCTTCGGCTACACTCACACAGTAGCTTTTCTCGAGATCGAAGCGGCCGGCCGTTGGATTTCTCCGTATTATTCACCACAAATGACCCAGGTTGCTGAAATCCGTGCCCCATTGGCAGGTGGCGAGCAAATAACCGAGCAGGTCTCCCGGTAAATATTTCCCACACAGCGTCTTCTTCATAGAAGGACTCGCACTCTGAAGGAAAAACCAAAGGTTTATTGTTTACTCGTTACGCGTTTCGTCAGTAAAACTGACTTGATCACACGAAGTTTAGTGAAAAATGAGAGGTATTTACATGGCTGTAGACACAAACAACAGACAAAATGTTAGCCAAGTGGTGTCTGTGACTTTGGCGGCCATTACTGAAAGTCCAAATGCGGTAGCAACACATACATTTACGTGTCAAGATACCTTTGTATACCAAAACATGTATCCACATATGTATTAATCGTTTTTAAAATGTTGAAAGAACAATTTGGTTATACGCATAGTGTATCGTTACTGACATGATGTCTCCAAGGCTAAAAGTACAATCATATGCGACATAGTGCTGACACATGTATAGAAATACTAATATGGTATTCACACCTCTAGTGGCAGACAGTAGCGTATTTAAAAAGTTCTAGTGACAGTTATATATGCATACATGGTTTTCGGCAAATGTATATATATATATATGAGGTAAAGTCGTCCAGCAGACACAATCTCGCTCTGACCAAAAGACGAAGCGAACCCGTTGAATGGTGCAAAGTGATTTATTAGATGCCCGACACCATCACCACCATGACGCGTTTCAGCCCACGTGGGGCCTTGATCACATGACACGAAAGAGGAAGTACAATGTTATTTAAAGTGCAAAGTGCACGACGTACTGCCTAAGATTCAATGGACATGGAAAACATTTTGATCTAATACCAGTGGAGGATCAGATCCTAAATATCCCGAATATATGCAAAATACAATGATTGGAAACAGTCACCTATAAATGTCTTATGTTGCACAATCACACTAGACAAACAGTACAGGGATTAATTAGAATACATTTCTAAAAATCTAAAATCACATCAATGTTTAAATTATTTAAATATATAAATACATAAATATATTTATAAATAAATATATAAATTCTTAAATACATAAATAGCTGCGTTATAATACAGTACTGATGTAAACCCGTTGTATGAAAGGTGACTGGTATTGTGGCATAAATTAATATTGGTCTTACTCACACCTTAATGGAGAGTTCTAAATAAAAGAATGTGTGTGAATACAATCATTCTATAACGACATCTCTTAGCCATATCCTAGATATGTGCAGTTCACAGGATGCCATCTGACCGTTCCATGTTGATTTGAGGGGAAGACATTTAAGCCCATGTGGGCCTTCTAATGTTCGACCCCAGAATGGATCCAAATTTCTATGTGCAAATATAGGCAGAAAGATAAAAAAAAGGTGCAAACCCAGTGCGAAAGTCGATCTGATTTTCATTACATAAATATAATTAAAACATGTTAAAAGGAGATAGGAGGCAGTCACAATATGTTGATGGTTCTGAATCATCTAGTGGAGATAGGTGTAAAAATCTTCACTAGTATTAAGTCCATTAGGGGCTTTGCAATCCAAAAGGATAATGTGCCTTGTCTCAAGTTTACGCAATAGTGACTCACGATCCCCACCCCTTCTCTGCGGTGGGACTGAGTCAATTACAAAATACTTAAGGCCTTTGGGGTTTTTGGCATGTGTTTCCTCAAAATGTCTGGCCATAGGATACGTGGTGTCGCCGTTGGTAATGGCGCGTATGTGCTGGAGTATTCTCTTGTGGAACTGAAGCTTGGTACTTCCCACATACCGGACACTCCAGCACATACACCCCGTATTCAGTTTTGCAAGTTAATTTGTTAGGTATGCGAGTAGGTGTGCTGCTAAGGGGAGTCGTATAGTCAGTTTTACTCACCCCATATCTACAAGCTTTGCATACTGAGCATTTGAGGAAACCCCTTGCTACTATTCAGCCATGAGCTGTTGATTCTAACCTCTGGGCTGCTTGAGACTAAAAAATTACTCATAGATTTAGCCTTCCTGTACATAATACTGGGGGAATGTGCCAAGTATTTACCCAACACAGGATCACTAGCAATCAGGGCCCAGTTCTTGTTTACAATTTTACGAATACTCTGATGCTGATTGTTATAGGTTAGAATTAATCATGTTTCATTTTGCTCTATTTGCTCTTTCTCTTTTGTATCTTTTTTGTATGGTGTTACCAACCAACTGTTGGAGTTATTAGCTTTGGGAAATAACATGGAGAAAACGCGTTTTGGGACCCCCTTTTTTCTCGGCCCCCGCTTGATGAATCACCCTCAAACTTCCAGGATAGGAGCTGACCAGAGTGCCCCACCTGTTTTGACAATTTAGTGAAGATTCGTCATCAGGCGCCAAAGTTATTGGGCAAAGAATGTTACAAATTTCCTATGGATAATAGGTCCTAACTATAACTACCTACTGGCGACCGCCAGTAGGTAATATATATATATATATATATATATATATATATATATATATATATATATATATATATATATATATATATATATATATATATATATATATATATATACACAACTGCTTCCTCAACATATCAAAAGGAAGTCCGCACTCGAGGTATGAGTATTCAAACAGAATTTATTTTCAGCCAATGATGCTAAAAACGGCAGCTTAATGTTGATGAAAAACGATGTTTGAAAGTAGCAGCTTTACTTCAGGACGCGTTTCTGCTTTCACTGCAGCCTTTATCAATTGGTTAGAAATGCTGCCCTTAATTTAAGTACTTGCAGATGATTTCAAATTTGACTGAAATAGAAAAAATACTCAATGCTCAACGCCACATAAATAATTTGTGATGACTGGCTATTGCCTTTAAATTAATCACTTGACAAAATGTCCTCTTGTGGTGTGAGAAAATGTAACTCTGTACAAAAAATGTTCATTATAAAGTCCAGCACTTGTTTGTATTGCTGCTAAAAAAAATTCAGTCATTGCAATGCAATTCCAACATTCCAACATTTAATAATGTTTTGATAAAATTCATTTTTTGCATTGACCTACTAAGGAAACAATGTGTGCTTACCTCCTAGGGACTACAAATCCCATGATGCCGCAAAGACTCTGCACCAAGCTAAGCCCACTGGGGGCGCGTTTCACCAATTTGGAAATGATTAAAGGAAGTGAGCAAATCAATGCAAATCTTGACTCAACAGCCCATGAAGAAGAGGCGTGTCAGCCTCGAAACGCATCGGCATGGAGCCAATGCTGGCAACACAAGGCGAGCTGCAGCGAGGCGTACAGACCAGATGGTCAGGAGCACCATCGAGTGCCCTCTCATTGCTTTCGGGCCATTGGTTAAAAAATATTACATGGCTGCCCTGCCGTAGAGAGGGGCTCCATTTTGCAAATAAAGAAAGGCTGTGAAGGGAAACAATTCTGCTTCTTTCAGCACGGCGTTCTGAATGCACACTAAGCCCGCTTTCTGTTGCCTTCCTACTAAGGATGTTAATAATGTTTTTATAAAATTCATTTTTTGCATTGAACCTACTAAGGAATCAATGTGTGCTTACCTCCTAGGGACTACACATCCCATGATGCCGCAAAGACTCTGCACCAAGCTAAGCCCACTGGGGGCGTTTTTCACCAATTTGGAAATTATTAAAGGAAGTGAGCAAATCAATGCAAATCTTGACTCAACAGCCCATGAAGAAAAGGCGTGTCAGCCTCGAAACGCGTCGGCATGGAACCAATGCTGGCAACGCAAGGCGAGCTGCAGCGAGACGTACAGACCAGATGGTCGGGAGCACCGCTGAGGGCCCTCTCATTGCTTTCGGCCATTGGATAAAAAAAAAAAAAATTATATATATAATATATATATGTATATATATATTCAGCTCCAGAAAACTCCACTCTGTGAATGAAGGGGACCGCACACAGCAAGGTTTCTCGATTAGGCCTGGGCGGCAAATTCCGTTCCGTTCGCGGAATTTGCGGAATTTGGGTAATTTCGCGTTCCGCGGAGAACGCGAAATTGCCCAAAAATCTGCGTTCCGCAACTTTGCGAAATTTTTTGCTTGTTCGCGTTCTCAATATGCATGTTCGCGAGATATTTCACCCCGAGCACGCAAACAGCGATCGCGAACAGGAAAAAAGTATCGCGAACAAGCAATTCCGCGTGTTCGCGGAATTTCTGCGTGTTCGCGGAGATTTTTTACCGTTTCGCGGAGATTTGCGTAACGCGGTTACGCGAATTCCGCCCACCCCTATTCTCGATGTATATAATTTATTCCATGATTCGAGAAAAGCAGCAGTAACAACAGGACCTGTTTCGGCGTTCGCGCCTTTTTCGACTGAGTTACGAAGTGCAGTTTGTTCGAGCAGTACTATATCCGGTTCATGAACTCTAGTTCCGGTTCACTAAATCATAAACAGAGTAAAAAGACTTCACATTAATTTTCGATCTATACTTGCATGGAAACATTTGTTTTTTACTCTGTTTTGTAAAGTTCATCAATAAAAATAAAAATAAGAACATGATAATAAATAATAAATGAATTTATCGACAGGCCGGCAAAATCGAAATTCTTACTCTATATGAGCCAAGTCATTCAGCAGTGATTTCTAATTAAATTAGAACAGAATTGAGCCCTGTATGGGCAGGCAACATTCACTTGGTTAAAGATTATTTCAAATAAGTATTAGAAACTATGTTCAATTAGAGCCCTATATGAGCAGTTTCAAACATTAACATCCTAATAGAAAAAAATGATGGTTCTAACAACAATTAAAGTTAGCCTATTCATCACATTATAAGGAAAAACATAGTTGTACCTAAGACCCCGGGTACCTAGAGTATCTCAACGCTGTCCTAGATGGCATGACAATTCTTCCTCTGTGTTTAGACCAAAAGGTGTAGTGGTTTGGAGGTCAATGATAAAACGAGATTCTAATCTTCTCAGTCTAAGTTCCCGGTTTCCCATGCGGTCACTAATTGGGACATGGTCCAGACAGAAGAATGACAATAAATTTCTGTCACTATTGTGATATTCGGCGAAATGTCTCGCCACCGGGTATGAAGGATCTTGTTTTTCGATAGCTCTTGCATGCTCTAGGATACGTTTTTTTGTAGGGTGGATCGTGCTACCGATATATTGCTTAGGGCAAGGACATGTAAGGCAATAAACGCAACATGGCGTGTTGCAAGTTAACAGTTTGTTAATCAATCTGGGTTTCTTTGTTCCAGGAACATTATACGATGATACCTTTTTACTATGCCTGCACGCCTTGCATTTCAGACAAGGAAAGAAGCCAGTAACTTTACTGATACGTTGAGCATAGGGAATGGGTTCATAGTGACTTTGTACCAATTTATCTTTTAAGGATCTACACCTCCTGAAAGTTATTTGTGGGTAAGATGGTAACAAGTCACCAATTACTGCATCTGTTTTCAAAATATGCCAATTTCGACATAAAATCTTTCTCAAACTGTTCGTCTCACTAGAAAAGGTTGTAATGAATCTACAGGTATCGTGTTCTGTTTTAGCCTTTGCACGATTAGAAGCCAATAAGATTGCCTGGAAATTTTATTAACCTTACTTAAAGTTTTGATGAGTAGGTTAGGGCAATACCCACGTACTCTGAATCTTTCAATAGCAATAGAAGCTTCATATTGAAAATCAATCTCACGGGAACAATGTATATATATACATATATATATATATATATATATATATATATATATATATATATATATATATATATATATTCACTGAAAAAACCATAGGTTTCACACATGTTATAGTTAGCTGGACATTTTACTCATAAAAAACCAATGAAATTCCCCCGTTATAGTTAGTGCAGGCAACTATAACTCACGCAACCGCAATCCTCTGCTGATGCTAATACTGTATTTAGACACTTATTTGCCCATGTCTTCTTCCATTAAATTTTAGCTATACATATATTACAAATATTTTTTTTTCATAAAGACACATATGTCATCAGCAGAGGATTGCGGTCGCGTGAGTTATAGTTGCCTGCACTAACTATAACGGGGGAATTTCATTGGTTTTTTATGAGTAAAATGTCCAGCTAACTATAACATGTGTGAAACCTATGGTTTTTTCAGTGAATTTACAAGGTTTTTTAAATGCTAATTCCTAACTATAACGTGTGTGAAACCTATGGTTTTTTCAGTGAATTTGTACGGTTTTTTAAATGCTAAGTTGCTTTATGCCGTTCGTGGCGTGCGCGCCCACTTAACGCAGTTCATTCCGTGCGCGCACCGTGCGCGCACAGTGAGCACGCGGTGCGCTTCGCGCACCGTGCGCCCACTTTACGCAGTTAGTGCCGTGCACGCACGGTGGGCACGCGGTGCGCTATGCGCACCGCGTGCCCAAGTTACGCTGGATGGGCCATGTACGCACGATGCGCTTCGCGCACCGTCCGCTCACGGAGGACATATTATGCGCTTCGTTGTGAAAGATAATCTATTAATTGTTTCAATGTCTGAAAAGCCATGCGCAAAAAGGTGCCCTGCGGGGACCTTTTGCACACGGGGGTGGGAAAATGTGGATAATTTTTTTTTAATAATTAATTTTTACCGTACGCGTACGGTAAGCGTAATCGGCGTTTTTTCGAAAAAAAATAAAAATGGATTTTTTGCCTTGGGGGTTCTTTTGGGACACCTTAATCAAGGCTAGGTGGTTGGGAGCTGTCTGACCTGCCCCTTTATATGTTTTCACCCTTTGTTTTTCCTCCCCACCTCAGAGTGCGAGAGAGAAAATGGCGGCCGCCGCTTCCTGGTTTCAACCGATTCAAATGTTTACTAAGATCTAACAGCCAATCAGAATCGCGCACGGCACCGTACGCGTACGGTAAGCTTACCGTAGGCGCACGGTAAGCGCACCGTAAGCTGCCACAGATATATATATTGATTTAAATGCTATTTTCTCAGGAACTACTGAACAGATTTACACCAGACCTACAAAAGGCACTTCCTTGACCTGTAGACTACCTCTCTGCCAAATTTCAAGTAACTCTGTTCAGCCGTTCGGGCTGTAGCTGTGTCTAAAGGTCCTATGGAAAAATGCATGGGAAAAACGCGTTTTGGGACCCCCCTTTTTTCTCAGCCCCCGCTTGACGAATCCCCCCGAGACTTTCAGGGTAGGAGCGGAGCGTAGCGCCCCATTAGTTTTGAAAATTTCGCTAGGATTCGTCGACCGGCGCCAAAGTTATTCCAAATAGAATGTTGCGGTTTTCCTATGGAAACAGGGTCCTAACTATAACTACCTACTGGCGACCGCCAGTAGGTAATATATATATTACCTACTGGCGGTCGCCAGTAGGTAGTTATAGTTAGGACCACGTTTCCATAGGAAATCCGCAACATTCTATTTTGAATAACTTTGGCGCCGGTTGACAAATCCTCGCGAATTTTTCAAAATAGGTGGGGCGCTACGCTCCGCTCCTACCCTGAAAGTCTCGGGGGGATTCGTCAAGCGGGGGCTGAGATAAAAGGGGGGTCCCAAAACGCGTTTTTCCCATGCATTTTTCCATAGGACCTATAGACACAGCTACAGCCCGAACGGCTGAACAGAATTACTTGAAATTTGGCAGAGAGGTAGTCCTCAGATCAAGGAAGTGCCTTTTGTAGGTTTGGTGTAAATCTGTTCAGTAGATTCTGAGAAAATAGCCTTTAAATCAATATATATATCTGAGCCAGCTTACGGTGCGCTTACGGTGCGCTTACCGTACGCGTACGGTGGCGTGCGCGAGCACGATTCTGATTGGCCCTTAGATCTTAGTAAACATTCGAATCGGTCGAAACCAGGAAGCGGCGGCCGCCATTTTCTCTCTCGCACTCTGACAGGGGGTTGAAAAACAAAGTGCAAATCATGTAAAGGGGCTGTTTACACAGCTCCCAAGCACCTAGCCATGTCGAGGGAGTCCCCAACGATCCCCCAAGTGAAAAAAGGCAATTTTAATTTTTTCGAAAATTTCGCCGATTACGCTTACCGTACGCGTACGGTAAGAAATAATAAAAAAATAAAAAAATATCCACATTCTCCCCACCCCGTGTGCAAAAGGTGACCGAAGGGCACCTTTTGTGCATGGCTCATCAGAGATAAACAAAACCTATATTTTACCTGTCACAACGATGCTCATCATATGACCTCCATGTTCGCACGGTGCGCAAAGCGCATCGTGCGTTCATGGCCCATCTAGCGTAACGTGGGCACGCGGTGCGCGAAGCGCACCGCGTGCTCACTGTGCGCGCACGGTGCGCGAAGCGCACCTTGCGCCCGCGGAATGAACTGCGTTAAGAGGGCGCACACACCACAAATGGCCTAAAGTAACTTAGCATTTAAAAAAACGTACAAATTCACTGAAAAAACCATAGGTTTCACACACGTTATAGTTAGGAATTAGCATTTAAAAAACCTTGCAAATTCACTGAAAAAACCATAGGTTTCACACATGTTATAGTTAGCTGGACATTTTACTGATAAAAAACCAATGAAATTCCCCCGTTATAGTTACTGTAGGCAACTATAACTCACGCGACCGTAATCCTCTGCTGATGACATATGTGTCTTTATGAAAAAAAAATATTTGTAATATATGTATAGCTAAAATTTAATGGAAGAAGACATGGGCAAATAAGTGTCTAAATACAGTATTAGCATCAGCAGAGGATTACGGTCGCGTGAGTTATAGTTGCCTACAGTAACTATAACGGGGGAATTTTATTGGTTTTTTATCAGTAAAATGTCCAGCTAACTATAACATGTGTGAAACCTATGGTTTTTTCAGTGAATATATATATATATATATATATATATATATATATATATATATATATATATATATATATATATATATATATATATAAGTTAATGGAAGGTTATGATAGGTTACCTCCTCTGTCTGTCCGTTGGAGTATGGAGGACTCTCATTCTCTTACCTGCTGTCTCACTGTAACCTGTTACCTAGCTTTTGCTACCTTTGTTACCTTTTCTGGTTGGATTCTTGTTAGACATGTAACCTTATTTAGGGGAAAAATGTCACCAGAACAAAGTCAAGTCCTAGGTCATACCCGATGCACAAATACTGCAAGATGTTATGTTATGTTATGTTACAAAGCCAAAAGTAACATGATGGCTAACTGAATAACATGGATTTTTTCACCAAGTGGTTCAGAGTAACATCAAGAAGACCAGGAGAGTGAAGCTTGAGCTACCTATGATATCACTTGGAGCATGAGGTGTGAAACATCCCCCTTGTTCATAGTTACACATGTTTAATTTGATTTTATGCTTTCCTCCCAATGTCATCTCCCCATGGCCTCATCAACTGTGATGAGAAAGGGAGTTATGCAGGATCCATGTACAACATCTCTCACCTGGGTTAGCATCCTACCCCATATTACACCTGGTGTTCTGCCTCACACACACCACCCTCTGGCTATTCCTCCGTCCCTGAATTCTTGAACCATATCTAGCATTCTGCCACTCTCCTACATCACCCTCAGCATTATCCCACCTTTCTACTTCCAAATATTAAAGAGGCACATGGTATCCTGCCACCCAGCTCCACCACCTTCTGCATTTACCCCCACTCGACCTGCCCAAATTAAAGGAAATAGTGTCCTGTCACCCACTCACAACACCCTTCCTTCAATTCCTGCTGCCCTACACACATATAAAAAAATAATATCTGGCTAACCTGGCCGGCACTTCCACTGCCCTACTGAAGCTGTGCTCTCTGCTCTCGATGGAGCACATCGCCAACAGCGCAATTGCAGGCTCACTGAGAGCAACAGCAGTGCAGCTTTAAATTCCCTGTCAGCCTGGGTCTACAGAGATAATGTTGTGACATGGATTGTGAAAATTGATGGAGGAAAAATGTCAGCTCCCTCATGACTGGAAACCCAAGATTGGTGTGTGAATGTAGTTGAGACCACCAGCCACCATTTTGCCTCTTTACTTGGGTTTCTGGAGTTCCAGGTGAGTTTGTAGGAAATCAGTGAAGTGAGGGCTTTCTCAGTTGAGGTCACAGCTTGGAAAACAACATTTGTTCTTCACTTCTTCGCAGTGAAGTCAAGGCACCAGAGATAAATACATCTTCAAATCAGCCCTAAGATGATATCACCAGCTGATTTGGAACACCAGGTACAACGCTCTTACAGATCGCATCGACACTTGCACTAACAGCAGCTAGGGAATCTTCACCATCATCAAATATTTCACTGTGCCTCCTTCATCTGCAGCAACATTATCCTTTCACAAGACCTTTGCAATAAGCACTCAGAATTCCCCTGGGACAAAATCACCTCCACGTAGAACAACTTCATCACTCAACATGACCCATTCGCCATAGCAGCTCCACTTTCTATCACAGTAGCAGAACAAATCCTGACCTCATGGCACTCCATCAACACCATTGAAATAATTGCTACCATGAATACCATCCACTCAAAGTCCCGTATGACCATTGTCCCCACCATGCCTTCGGCAAAGGACTCCTACTGATCAGTGAAGCACTAACACCCATTCTCAACATCTCCATCGACTCATCCACATTCCCAGACACCTTGAGCATTGACATTCCACTGTCATGCCCCTGCTCAAGAAACCATCTGCTGTCTCAGCCATGCTTTCCCAACTACAGACCCATTTCCTTCCTACCAATGGTCTTAGAGAAACTAATCAACAGCCTCAGCAAACATCAGCTCCTCAACGCCACAGTTTGGGTTTAGGCCCAACCGCAGTACAGAAAGAGCACTCATCGCTGCCACAGATGACATCTGCATGATCCTTGGCAGAGGAAACACGGTGACCTGCATTCTCCTGGACCTCTGCACCAATTAAAAAGGTCTTACAGTGCATTCTCATCAGGCACCTGCACAATATTGGCATCCAAGAACTTGCTCTTCGCTAAATCTGCTCCTTCTTAACGCATAGAATACATGCTGTCAGTATAGCACCTTCCTCCTCAGAAGCCTGTAATACCTCAAGGTTTATCGTTCAACCCCAGACTCTTCAACGCATCCATGATTCCTCTGGCCAATTCCATCTGTGCCCATGACATCAACATCCTCTTATATGCTGACAACACACAACTTATACACTTCCTTTCAGACAAGACCCCCAACATAAGAAACAAGCTCACAGCCTGAATGACCAAAGTCGCTACCTGGATGAAAGCCAACTGTCTCAAGCTCAACACTGACAAGAAAGAAGTAGTGATCTTCAACAAGATCACTTCACCATCAGACCCCAGCTGGTCGAACACAAACCCATACCCACACACAGCACCCATGCCTGGAACCTCAGAATAATCATTGAAAGCAACTGGACATGACCGCACACATCAACGTCGTCACTGCATCCTGCTTCCAAACCCTGAAGATGCTGAGGAAGTTTTTCAAATGGCTCTCAAGTACCACTACAAAAACACACATGGGCCCTAGTCACAAGCAAGGTAAACTAAGGGATCACCCTCTAAGCCAGGATCACCAAGCAACTCAATAGAAGACTACAAACCATCCAGAACTTGTCAGACAGACTCATCCTCAACCTCTCACACAGACCTCATATCACATCATACCTCAGGGAACCCTACTGGCTTCCAAAGCACAAAGGCATTCATTTCGAACTCCACACACACACATTCAAGGCACTATACAATTTAGGCCCCACCTACCTGTACGGTTGCATTTCCTTCCATCACCCACCTAGATATCTCTGATCCGCAGGGCTCCTACTTGCACACTTCCCATGCATACACAAAACCAGATCAGAAGGACAAGTGTTCTCTTACATTGCTCCTAAAGCATGTAATGACCTCCCACTCCAAGTCTGAGCCTCCTCCTCTCTTTTTGAATTCTGCAGGAAGTTGAAGGCTTGGCTTTTCCATCAACAGTGCAATAGTTTATTTTGCTGTCTGTTGCAGTTCTTGTGTAACTAATTTATGAATTATCTCCTCTTGAGAAGTCTGCTTAGTCACCTTATCAGATATTTTATTCAAGTATTCCCCTGATGAATAAATTAAGGGACGATACAGAGCATCTCTTCTGTGGATAAATCCAATCTTTAACACCATTCTGTGTCTTAATATCCTTTCTTCCTTCTGAAAAATACCTTTAAATATTTTTCTCAATATATTATTTGAAATTATTTCCCCAGAGTCCACAGAGTGAACAACCTCCATAACCTGCTCTCTCTCAGCGCAGGAAAAAAACAGCACTGACCATTGTCTAGCAACTACCAGCTGAAGGGGATGCACGAGCTTCACTTGAATCATATCCCCATGGACCACAAAACAAGCCCCTCTCCTGTAAAGAGAAGAGCACAGCTGATTGGTCCTGTGCCGGCTTCATCTAATATGGCGGTGGATCGTTTAGGCTACAATGACAAGTACATTCATGTGCACTGTCAGCTGACTTGAAAAACAGGGCCCAGAAACAACCACTCGTTAGAAAAAGTCTAACGTCCAGTAGCGTTAGCGGCCCAAAGTCAGCTGGCAAGCCGGTACTCTCCCCACATTTGTAAGCATTTTAGCAAAAAACAAAAAAATAGACGCTTCCCTTACCAAAAAAGTGTTATTTTCTTCAAAATGCCTTAAACAAAATATAATTTTTTTTAAACTAACATGAAATATACAATCCAATCCCCAAACCCATAAATTGGGTTAAAACCTAAGAACAATAAATCCTTTTAGACTCCTTACAAAATATGAATCTCCTAATCAACAACATACAAAATATTTTCGAAACAAATTGCTCTTGAGTAATACCTATCTGCTCAGAAGCAGAAAACAAAAGAGTGGGAACATGGAACCTTGGGAGACTTATAAAGACTCGAGTGTTCTGTTTTTTTGTGATGCTGTTGTTCTACTGTTGGAACTTTTGTAGGTTGTTGCTCAGACGGTGGTGAATAAAAGTTTAATGCATAATGCTAGCCTCCTGTCTTGCCATAAACTTCTATAATCCCACCACTGGCCCTCTACGAGAGGTATATATAACAACCTAATCATCAGCGATATTTACAGACATATCCCCCAGGCCGTGTCTCGCCCTTACTACTTGTGCCTTATGCACACTGTTGCTTGCATTGCAGCTTTACCCTTTCATGGTAGTGCATCAGCCACAAGCCTTTGCCCCCTTCTTAAAGAATACACCAATATGGGGTCAGAATGACCTTTTGCTTCCTCTTGTAAGGTTAATTAGAGTCACCCTGAGCTGCCCTTTATAGAGGTGTAATTGTTCCATTACCACTTTCATAACCCTCTTGTTGAGTTACCCCAACCTCGTCTTGAGTTCATCTCCCCTGCTTATATTCATTGCCTATGGAGACAGGAGACAATTGGGCCGCTTCAGTACAACTCCCGCAAGATGCGAGGTTGAGCCAAGCCATCACTGAAGCGATTGACCTTTCCGCGTGGCTCCTACACCAGCCGACACAGGTCGCAGCACACATTTGTCACTGATCCTAATGGCGACGCGATAACGAGGCCGAGCTCTAAAGACATCCGAAGGGTGACATTTTAACCATATAAATTGCTCACCTCTGCACTGTCAAAATCATTCCTTTCAAGCAGTGCACGCGCAATGACAGCTCGGCTTTCGCTTTTCTGATAACACAGTTCTTTGAAACAGTGCTGGCAGGCTCTCTTTACATCACGTCAGAAGGCGCGCGCTGCGACAGGGCCCTCTCCGCGAGCACACAATATACCACGGTTGCTCTCGAAAAACAGCCTGAATGAAAAGCAAGTGCGCCTCTAGGGAGCGTTTAATTGGATTTCTTTATGAGCTGCAGCAGCCCAATGCAATCTTACATAGGGAAGGCGGGATTGCCTTTCTGCTTATACATGAATGATAATAATAAACTCGGCGTGTATGTATGTATTTATGTTTATGAAGATTTCCCTTATATACAAAAAGAAGAGAAAGTATGTAAAATTCAAAAAACATCCTGCCACGCCAGTTTCGAATAATAATAATAGTAATCACGATGTGTATGTACATTTTTGTGTATATATATATTATCGACGAATGTCTTATTCAGAAAAGAAGATAAAATGTAATACAAAACATTCCAATCGGACAATGTCGCGAGACTTTATACAAAGCAGCAGTGCGGAGGCTTTGTGCCGGGCCAGCGCGTTGTAAATGAAGGAGTAACGTTTTACAATGCCCAAACACTACAGATGGAAAGACGGCGAAATATTTTATATACCCTAACTGACTGACGGTGAAGAGCGCGTTTCTGCACAAGAGAGCTTTCAAGACGAGACTCGATTGACTTCTAGGGGCTGAAAGACATTGATTCAAAAGAATTAATCAGTGTAGCACTCTCGTTTTTTTTCACGTCCGTTTAATTAAGAGGATATGTGGTCTGACGGCCAGATCGGTCAACTTAGGAACAGCAGTACCAGCTTTGATTCCTGGCGTCAATTTACTATCTTTTTTATTTTGGGCAAATCATTTAATTTCCCCGAGCCAACAAAATAAAATAACAATCTGACGTTGTGTAATCTAATCCAGTACTCGTATAAAGCACTCTAACGCCCTTGGGCCAAGTTTGCGCATGAAAAACTACAAAAAAATTAAAAAAATCTTTACTGCCTGAGTGTTTCCTGCCGCCAGATTTTGACTTCTCTTAACTGTCATTTCTCACTGCTCAGAGTAGAGGCCTGGCGGGTGAAGCTGCCTGTTCCACGCTATTGACCCTTTCTCCCTGTGAAAAACAGGCCCCAATCTAACTAGGAAATGCTTTGATTTCATTTTAATAGCCGACTTTCGTAATCCCCTGTAACCTACTTCTGGACCACGTGACTCTTCGTTCCCTCATCTGAAATCTTCAGTCAGCCATGCTTTTCTGTGGAAGGTTTGAACAACGCTTCAGTCCCTCCTTTGCTGGACCAGCGCCAATATCTTTTTGTTCCTTGAGACTGACATGCTGGTGCTAGGGTGACTACCTGGCATGGAGACAAATTCTGGACATGACTGTAAACAATTCAGGACAAAAATTCAGGACAAAAGGTCACAATTCAGGACAAAAGGTCCATTTTACAGACACATCCAAAGATAGGCCTTACTCGACTACTTCATCAGTGCATTTGTTTACTGTTTTATACACAGCTCTATTTATTCACTATGGTCTTTATTCGATTGCCTCTGGGTATGCTACATTCAGGTGGCACATTATGTCTATGTCCAATAGAAAATTAATGCGCTTCAGCATGGTGTCACGGGTATCACCCCTATCCAAATCTATCCAATATTTCTTGGAGAGGAAACAACAGCAACATTTTGATTATGTTTTTAAACATTTTAAAATCCATGACAAACAGTTTGGGAAACATTATGGTAAGTTACCATCTGCTAACTTAGACAAGCTGAACAAAAACATCTAACTCACCTGAACCTCTTGAGGACGTTAAACCTAAGAGCAGATGGTGTGGGCGACAGTCTCACACCTAATGTCAGGATGTGAGGTGCCCATAACTTGTCTGTAGTCTCACAGCACTAGAGTGAGCATCTGGAACTCTACATTTATATTAGAACTGGGAGCCCGGTCTACCAATCAAACAGAATTAAAGAGCGGGATGAAAGCGAGCTCAAATGAGAGATCCACAACAACTGAACCAAAGGGTTGGTGCTAAGAACCGGACAAATGTTGAAGGTGAGGTAATTCCTAAAATCGGACAAGATCGGCCTGTCATGAGTACTGTGTACCTGGGGATTTTGTCTCAGCAGAGAGGAGACAAAATCTGCTTGCAGATTGCTGCTTGTTCAAGTGGTTGAACAAGCAGCAATCTGGCAAACTGGTGCAGTGGGCCTCTGGTCATTCTTGTGAAGGGTAAGCAGGGACCAGACCACTAGGAGGAGGATGCTTGGGCAATTGCCCACTAAGTCCACGTCTTAAAAAGGTTCTGCAGTCGAGGAAAGGACAAACCAGTGAACTGGCTCACCACTAAGTCCCACAGTACATGCAGAATCTTCAAAATATATGTGATGTAAATTGCGCAAGCAACATGTAAGAACATGTTAAGTTTTTCCAATGTTAGAAGTGTTTCATTAACATATGGTAGTGTTTTCCCCTTAATTACAATCAGACCCCAGATTGAACATGAGAATCAGTTACCTTTTGATGCCTAGGGACAAATATCTACCCTCCCCCACTGTAGGATGGAAATCTGGGCGGAGCGACACGGTTCCTCCAAGCACAGTTTGCATTTTGATCTTCGCTTCCCCATTCAGTAATGGGCCGCATGGGTCTAGTGAAGATGGTGATGCTACCTTGGTTATTGTATCATATTATTTTGTAAACCTTCCCCTGTTCGTCCCTCATTCTTTCTTCCGACACCTCGGCGCGTCCCACGTCTAATTCGGGGGCCTAGGCTACCTGTGACGGCAGATGGATAAGCCCTTCTGTACTTAGAACACTATTATTTACCTGCACAGTTCCAATTGGTGTTTTGCTGTCTGACTGGCAACCCCCTGCAGAAGATGGGGTTTACCCGTAAAGCCTTTAAGGAAGACTTACTCGACTACTCCTTGTTTCCCACAGACCATTCAAATCCAACGCCACCAGGGATTATTTTGCATCACTTTCTTTTGCCTTATTAAAACCCCTAGACTCACTACCATGAAGATGCCTCTATGCTCCTGCAGTACCTTTGCTAGGCCTCCCAACTCACACAGGATGGCTTCGCTCAGGGCAACTCCATCAGTGACATGCTGTAGGCCTCTCACAATTGGGGAATTTGCTTGTTGATGGCGAAATACTAGATTTCCAAACCTTTATGGCAGACCACAGTATTCACCCAGGCCATTTCATTTCAGACTAATACCTTAAAAATATAATAAATGCCAAATTTCATGTCCGCCACCTAGTACCAACCCCACATGAGTTGAACCAGATGCTCTACACCACAGGGACTGGTGGCAACTGATACAATAGGTGTACAGAGCAATCCTGCAACATTGGAACCACTCCAGGGCTACCCTCCATACTAACTGGGAGAGTGACATGGCCAAACCTCTGCACAATGCAGACTGGCTAAAATATTGGAATATCCCCACAAAGTATCCCATGGCTCCCGTTTTAAGTATATTAAATATCATATTCTGAACTAAGCCTACCTTACACCTAGCTAAACTAACAAAATATACTTAGATGCCAAATGGCTTCATATGTTTTGGTCTTGCCCACACTCTTTTCATACTGGCAGAGAGTTCTCGAGTTGTTGTCGACCACAATGGAGATTGTACCAATGAATTACCCCAAAGTGGTCCTATTGGGTGTAAACCCTGCCCTAAGTTTGAGAAAGCCTCCATCAAGTTCCTTAACCTGGCTCTTTTCCCAGCAAAACACAATGTTACACTGTAGTGGAAGGATTCACTTCCTCCACCTATCATAAGTTAGGCCAAAGTCTCGCTCTCTTGGTTTCGATCTGAGAGTAAACTGTTACGTAGGGAGGAATGAGCTGGTCTAAAAAAATATTTTATTGCACAGGTATGAGATATTTTGGTGGAGGATTTTAAAGACTGCACCAATAATATTGCTCTCACCCTGTAATCCACCCACAACACATAAACTCTTGATTTCTATATACTAGTTGTTTATGCCACATCTAAGCAACGACATAGCCAGTGGTCTAAGGGCACCTATCTCAGACACACTGTCATGATGCTCCCACTAGAATATTTTCTTCTAAGCACCACATGGCTCATTGCTCTGCTTCCCGCCCCTGATAGTGTATTATGGATCAGTTTGTTTCACAGAAAAATGTAAGAATTGTATGCTAACTCTTCATAGTAGCCCAGCACTGTTAATCTGTAATTGTACAATGGCATCTATTGCTACATACCTGGCTACTACCATGCTATGTAACCTCTTTTGGCATGCAATAATATTTCTTTTTTCCCCAGAGTTTTATAAAGCGCAAACTTGACCCAAATCGGGTATCAGAGCGCTGTACATAGCACCAGTTGCATTACATGAGGACACATTCATTTTTCTTAGGCACAGGGAGATTAAGTGATTTGCCCAGAATCACAGGATGTTCAGCGTCATTGCCGAGACTCAAACCCAGTTCCCCAGATTCAAGGTTGACCGCCCTAGCCGTTAGGCCAATTCCTCTCCCTAAATCTTTGAAACAAATACATTGCAGTGACATTTATTTGCAGTGAAAATGTCTACATATGAACTTTAAAACATTCATAAACCCTTCCTTTTGACAACACCAGGAGTGAACGAAGTGAACCAATTATTTGGTGTCCTTACATTATGGTCAATATTATTGTTATCAATGATTTAACATTACAGGCTAATAAAACATACAAATGAGTTTCATGTACATAGACCACCTTAAACTGAATTACGTGAACGTGATCTTCAAATCTCAAATGCCTCATGAAAATCTTTTTTATAACTTTCTATTAAAACCACACACTTCACAGCTCAGCTTGGAACACCCTTACAATACCTCTCAAAAAGAAAATATCTTTGTCTTCGTGAAGCTTGAAGTGACTCCATCAATTAATGCCTAGAACGGCTCCAGAGCACCTTTTACATTTACAGATTAACCAATTGCACACATTTGCATTTCTTTGGAGAAGCAGACCCCCTGGCAAGAAGGTGTTTTTCTTATTCAGCTGTTTACACATACCTCTGGAGCACAGAAATCAGTCACATACAATGGACATTAGGGCTAATTTACGGATAGTCCTTGAAACTTTGGACGGGTGGTCACCCTTGCTGGCAAAGTCCTTAAAGTAGTACACATCACCTGCCTCTGCTATGGCAGTGTGGCTTGTGTGAGACCGCCACCTGCTGCTTTTGAATGCCACCCTGGTGTTTTTAAGTAAAAGTTTGGTTGGTTAGCCAGGTTTCTATCAAAGTATCATGGCTTAAAAGTCAATTGCAAATCTATTGTGCAGGTAGGTATATTAGGAAAGGTAAATATAGGTCTACTGTACTTAAAACCACATGTGTGTGGGTGTATGTGTGTATATATATATTTATATGTAGATATATATTTATATGTGTGTGTGTGTGTGTGTGTATGTACATATATATATAAATTCACTGAAAAAACCATAGGTTTCACACATGTTATAGTTAGCGAAAATTTTACTGATAAAAAACCAATGAAATTCCCCCGTTATAGTTAGTGCAGGCAACTATAACTCACGCGACCGCAATCCTCTGCTGATGCTAATACTGTATTTAGACACTTATTTGCCCATGTCTTCTTCCATAAATTTTTAGCTATACATATATTACAAATATTTTTTTTTCATAAAGACACATATGTCATCAGCAGAAGATTGCGGTCGCGTGAGTTATAGTTGCCTGCACTAACTATAACGGGGGAATTTCATTGGTTTTTTATCAGTAAAATTTCCGCTAACTATAACATGTGTGAAACCTATGGTTTTTTCAGTGAATTTGCAAGGTTTTTTAAATGCTAATTCCTAACTATAACGTGTGTGAAACCTATGGTTTTTTCAGTGAATTTGTACGTTTTTTTAAATGCTAAGTTACTTTACGCCATTCGTGGCGTGCGCGCCCACTTAACGCAGTTTGTTCTGTGCGCGCACGGTGCGCTTCGCGCACCGTGCGTGCACAGTGAGCACGCGGTGCGCTTCGCGCACCGTGCGCCCACTTTACGCAGTTAGTGCCGTGCGCGCACGGTGGGCACGCGGTGCGCTACGCGCACCGCGTGCCCACGTTACGCTAGATGGGCCATGTACGCACGATGCGCTTCGCGGCGTGCGCGCCCATTCGTGGCGTGCGCGCCCACTTAACGCAGTTCGGGGGGATCTTTGGGGACTCCCCCAACATGGCTAGGTGCTTAGGAGCTGTCTAAACAGCCCCTTTACATGTTTTGGTCCTTTGTTTTTTAATCCCCACTCAGAGTGCGAGAGAGAAAATGGCGGCCACCGCTTCCTGGTTTCGACCGATTCGAATGTTTACTAAGATCTAACATCCAATCAGAATCGCGCGCTTACGGTGCGCTTACCATAAGCGCACAGTAAGCGCACCGTAAGCTGCCACAGATATATATATTGATTTAAATGCTATTTTCTCAGGAACTACTGAACAGATTTACACCAGACCTACAAAAGGCACTTCCTTGACCTGAGGACTACCTCTCTGCCAAATTTCAAGTAACTCTGTTCAGCCGTTCGGGCTGTAGCTGTGTCTAAAGGTCCTATGGAAAAATGCATGGGAAAAACGCGTTTTGGGACCCCCCTTTTTTCTCAGCCCCCGCTTGACGAATCCCCCCGAGACTTTCAGGGTAGGAGCGGAGCTTAGCGCCCCACCTATTTTGAAAATTTCGCGAGGATTCGTTGACCGGCGCCAAAGTTATTCCAAATAGAATGTTGCGGATTTCCTATGGAAACAGGGTCCTAACTATAACTACCTACTGGCGACCGCCAGTAGGTAATATATATCTATATATCACCAAAACGACCACTTCACTCCGAAAGCAATCCAAGACCAAGCGAGGAATTATGAGGGAAGTCCTTTATTCACAGGTTGCAGCGTAGCATAATGCATTTTGGCCAAAGCCTTCCTCAGATGCCGCTGTCAACTCATTATCACCATCTCCCACCTTTGAATCTCCCATGGCTCTCCCATTGGTGGGAGGTCAGCTGACCCTGCTGCAATCAGGAAGAAGGTAGTTCAATGTCCGACTACAGTTCCCAGCATGCACTAGATTTGGTAAGTACCGCAGCAGGATTTGATATTGTCCTTGTGAACGCTGATATTGCCTTGCAAAGGGGGGGCCGTGTAGCAGCTGGTGATCGCGCAATAACTGTGTTCAGGTCCCCCTCAAGTCCCCTACGTCCAGCCTCAAATTTGGGAACAGGCAGGGCCGCGAAGCGAGCTGAAATCATACTCACTTCCCCGTGTGATCACAGTCTGCCAATGGCAGCAGCCTATGGCAAGGTCCGTTTTTGAGGCGGTCACTGGAAGTACCAATCCCTTGGTGCAAAAAAACAGTTATGTGCCAGCATATTCCAGGACTACTTTATGGACGGGTCCTTGTATCGCGCTACTGGCAAGCGCGAAAAATATCACCAAAACGACCACTTCACTCCGAAAGCAATCCAAGACCAAGCTGGGAATTATGAGGGAAGTCCTTTATTCACAGGTTGCAGCGTAGCATAATGCATTTCGGCCAAAGCCTTCCTCAGATGCCGCTGTCAACTCGTTATCACCATCTCCCACCTTTGAATCTCCCATGGCGCTCCCATTGGTGGGAGGTCAGCTGACCCTGCTGCAATCAGGAAGAAGGTAGTTCAATGTCCGACTACAGTTCCCAGCATGCACTAGATTTGGTAAGTACCGCAGCAGGATTTGATATTGTCCTTGTGAACACTGATATTGCCTTGCAAAGGGGGGGCCGTGTAGCAGCTGGTGATCGCGCAATAACTGTGTTCAGGTCCCCCTCAAGTCCCCTACGTCCAGCCTCAAATTTGGGAACAGGCAGGGCCGCGAAGCGAGCTGAAATCATACTCACCTACCCGTGTGATCACAGTCTGCCAATGGCAGCAGCCTATGGCAAGGTCCGTTTTTGAGGCGGTCACTGGAAGTACCAATCCCTTGGTGCAAAAAAACAGTTATGTGCCAGCATATTCCAGGACTACTTTATGGACGGTCCTTGTATCGCGCTACTGGCAAGCGCGAAAAATATCACCAAAACGACCACTTCACTCCGAAAGCAATCCAAGACCAAGCGGGGAATTATGAGGGAAGTCCTTTATTCACAGGTTGCAGCGTAGCATAATGCATTTCGGCCAAAGCCTTCCTCAGATGCCGCTGTCAACTCGTTATCAACATCTCCCACCTTTGAATCTCCCATGGCGCTCCAATTGGTGGGAGGTCAGCTGACCCTGCTGCAATCAGGAAGAAGGTAGTTCAATGTCCGACTACAGTTCCCAGCATGCACTAGATTTGGTAAGTACCGCAGCAGGATTTGATATATATATATATATATATTATCTACTGGCGGTCGCCAGTAGATAGTTATAGTTACAACCTAGTTTCCATAGGAAATCTCAAAATTCTATTTTGAATAACTTTGGCGCCAGTTGACGAATCCTCGCGAAATTTTCAAAACTAATGCGCGCACGGTGTAAAACCTGAAAAAAAAAATAAAAACATAACTTAGCATTTAAAACACCGTACAAATTCACTGAAAAAACCATAGGTTTCACACACGTTATAGTTACGAATTAGCATTTAAAAGCCTTGCAAATTCACTTAAAAAACCATAGGTTTCACACATGTTATAGTTAGCTGGACATTTCACTCGTAAAAAACCAATGAAATTCCCCCGTTATAGTTACTGCAGGCACCTATAACTCACGCGACCGCAATCCTCTGCTGATGACATCAGATATTACATCACTGATGACATATGTGTCTTTCTGAAAAATAAATATTTGTAATATATATATAGCTAAAGATTAATGGAAGAAGACATGGGTAAATAAGTGTCTAAATACAGTGATGTAATATCTGACGTCATCAGCAGAGGATTGCGGTCGCGTGAGTTATATTTTTTAAGTGAATATATATATATATATTCTCTGAAAAAACCATAGGTTTCAGGCATGTTATAGTTAGGAATTAGCATTTAAAAAACCTTAGAAATTCACTGAAAAAACCCTAGGTTTCAAGGGCGTTATAGTAAGCTGGACTTTTCACTCGTACAAAACCGTTGAAATTCCCCCGTTATAGTTAGTTCAGCTAACTATAACTCGCGCGCCCGCAATGCACTGCTGATGATGCCACATATTACATCATTCATGACATGGTCAGTGACATCACTCATGACATCACTCATGACATCACTGATGACATCATCCAGTGAATGTGTGTTTTTCTGAAAACTAAATATGTTTTATATATGTATATCTCAAGGTCGATGGAAGAATAAATGGGTATATAAGTGTCTAAATGGATGATTTTTTATGAAAAATTGATTGTATAACTGACTGATTAAGTGTATCTTAGTGAATACATGGCTTAGTGAGTAATGTTTAAATATGGAAATATCTGTATCAGTCTCTCACTTTGTGTATAAGTGGCTGCATGGGTTGGTGAGTAGCTACATGAGTGTCTATATAGGTTATTAGTTGGTTTTTGAGTATCAGTATGAGTGTGAGTGTCTGTATGGTTCGGTGGGGGGTATTACGTAGTGCATAGATGCATAAATGAGTGACTCACTGTTTGTATGTGTTGAAGACAGCAAGTGTGCATGACTGTATGGGTAAATGAGTGTGTGTATGGGTGTGTTAGTGAGTGAATGACTGTCTCAATAGTGTCTTTATGAGTAACTACATATGTTTTAAACTAGTATATGTGACTATTGGTGTATATAAGTGAGTATATGTGAGAGTGAGAGATTGGAAGAGTTCCTGTATGAATAAGTATGTGTTTCTATAAGTGATTATTTAAAAAACTAAGTATGTGTAAGTTTCTGTAGAAGCAAGTGTGGTGGTGTGTGTATAACGGTATATTCAAGTAAATGGATGTTTGATTCTTTATTAGCATGAGTGACTATGTGTGTGAGTAACTATGGATGAGTGGCGTTGTGTAACGGGGTTTATAGGTGTATGAGTACATAAGATGAGTGAGTACATGTATGAGTGACTGTATAGGACTGTTGGTGAATGAGTGGATGTGTAAGTGGATCTTAGAATTACTGAATAGGTTGTTGTAACTGGTATTGGTATGTCCATTGTTTTGAAAATTTTAGTTTCTATTTTTGAATGTGTGTATCAAAAGTTATATTAGGGTGAGAGGAGGTCTGCCACTCTATCACAAGGATGATGTCATCAGTGATGTCATTTGAGATGTCATGAGTGATGTCATGAGTGATGTCACTGACCATGTCATGAGTGATGTAATATGTGACGTCATCAGCAGTGCATTGCGGGCGCGCGAGTTATAGTTAGCTGAACTAACTATAACGGGGGAATTTCAATGGTTTTGTACGAGTGAAAAGTCCAGCTAACTATAATGCCCCTGAAACCTATGGTTTTTTCAGTGAATTTCTAAGGTTTTTAATTCCTAATTCTAACGTGCCTGAAACCTATAGTTTTTTCAGTGAATTTCAAATGTTTTTTAAATGCTAATTTCTAACTATGCCTACAGAGATAGGACATGTGAAGAAAGAAGAAAAAACGCACAGAAAGAAAAAAAACAAATGCAGAAAGAAGCAACAGAAGTCCTCAAAGACGATGAAAAGTGCAGGAAGAAGGATAACATGCAGAAAGAACAAACAGAAGAGCAGAAAGAAGCCTTGTTGCTAAATCATCCTGTACCCTCAACTTTTTCAGACGGATACTGGTGGTAACTGAGTCTGACTAACCAGTCCTAGAGCCAGTGCTATGTTAAAAGAATACAGTGAAATCACCTATATACACTAGGGAACACTATGCGTTGGGGTCCCCCTGTGATTAGCAAGACCTCCTCTGTAAGCCCCTAGTATATGATAGGGCAGAGGTGTGTTTGCACCCACAGGGCCTGCCCCCTAATTTTTTTTTTAGAAAAAAAAAATTTGGAAGAGGGCCGCGTGGCCACTCTCCCGAGGCCTTAATCGGCCCCGGGGACTCCAACCCCTGGGTCATTGCCTTTTTTTTGTTGTAATTCTTTAGGAGGGGGGCTGCATTGCCCCTCTCCTCAGGCCACTTATGGAATGTATTTACACAGCTAGTGAAGCTCTGACGTGTCTGACGCCCTACCGTACCTAATCCCGGCGCTCCCACCGGTGGGTACTCTCCAAGTAGACACCCTTGTTGTTTATTTATACAAACATGGGTAGCTATTGACGGGCACATTTAATACACACACACACCAAGCCATTCAAAGGGGATTTGACAAAAATTCTACTAAAACTATGCAAGAAACCCATCTCACGGTTAATAAAACACACACCCACTGCCGGATGTGTTATACTTTTTATTTTACTCTCTGGAAAGGAGACGAACCTCACTTGAGAGTCACAGCGCGCTCCTGGCTGAGCCCAATGCTGTGTTACACCCACCCGTGCCCGCCGAGTGCCACACACCTCTGTGTTGCATTCCACCAGCTAGTGCGTATGCTATGACACTCTCTAGCCCATGTGCACTGTAACACCACCCCGTGAATATGTCATGCCACACTTGCCTTCGCACGGGTTATATTGCCCCATCTAACATGCCTTCCTCGATGCCTATGTTATAACGCACAGCGCTATGCCATACATATTACAATCTGGGATCCATATCTTTGTCACAGTGCATATGCAACGTTACACTCCCCAGCACATATTTTATATTACAACTTTAGAGACTAGTTAGGTTACACAACACTGCCCTGTGCATATTACACTCCAAGGTGCATATCACATAGCACGCGCTAGTGCCTGTGCTATCTCGCACTCTCCAATGAATCTGTCATTGCGCACAATGTATTGCATGTTATATTTCACGCCCCGGTTCATCTTTTATCACACTTTTAGGTGCATAGTTTATACCATACACTATATCTAGTTTTCATTTTCAATCGTGCTCTCAGGACTATATTCTATATAACACTGCGTTCACCTACCCTTTTCATGGGCGTTGCATTTTGCGATGGGGGTAGAGGGTCAGGGGGTGTTTCTGCCAAGTGAGCTCGGAGTCACAGTCACAAACGTCCTCTGCTTCCTGAATAAAAGTGAGATTATGCTCCATACTTGTTCATATTTTAAGTAGTTTGCACAGACACACATTTTAAAAACAATAAAGTTCCTAATATCCGCCTCCTCTGAACAGTTAGCTTGCTGCCCCATCCACCTCCTCCCTATCCTCTGTTGTCTGAATCCATGGACTAGCTTCCTCCCTCCTGCCATGCATGGTCTGATGTCCTGCCACTGTCCTCCATTTAGCATGATGTATCAGTCCACTCCTCCTGCCCTCCATTGCCCAAGGATTTGAGAAGTCACTCAAAATATGCCCTAATTTTTCTTTCTGCAGCACTAATCATACTTTCTATGGCAAAATGAACCCCCTCATTTTGTTCCTTTTTAAATTAAATGTTTTAAGAGTTACCACTTTATTCCAATCAAGATGGCTTCTGGTGTGCAATACGTTTGTCATAAGTAGGACTGTTAGCGCTCTAGTTGTTCTTTAGAACACTCTGGGAAGCTGCAGTAGAACACAAAGGAATCAACTGACAGTATCTGCCCTTGTTGGATGTACATGTTTTACTGAGAATGTCAGACTTCATTCTCACATGACTGAGAAAGAAAATGTGAATTTACAGAAAATATGCTCTCATTTTAGCTTATAGATCACCTTCCAAACCTCTGTGGGAAAAGCATGAGAAAATAGTTTTCTCTCAAACATGATTCATGATATCCCAGCAGAAGGCTTTTTCACATGGAAAAATCACCTTAGAACACACCACAATTCCTAAAATGAGTATGGTATCATCAACAAATGATTTATAATGTAACTAAAGTCGTAAAACCTTCTTCTAACTGCAATGCTTTTTAATGAGGTGCTATCATGTATATTGGTCCCAAGATGGCTGCCAACACTTCTTGGATGAAGTGCTGACAGCCAATCAGATCTCACGATGAGATGTGTGGTTAGGCTCCGCCCAGATATTTATGTGATTTTACTTTTGATTTTCTCAGGAACTACTGAACGGATTTACACCATTTAACCAAAAGGCACGACTCTGAACCAAGGGCTACATTTTTGCCAAATTTGGTGTAATTCCGTTAAGCAGTTCGGGCTGTAGCTGCGATTAAAGGTTCCTATGGAAAATTGTATAGGGAAAACAATTTTTGGGACCGCCCTTTTTTCTCAGCCCCCGCTTGACGAATCACCCAGTGACTTTCAGGATAGGAGCGGACCGGAGCGCCCCACCAGTTTTGAAGATTTCGCGACGATTCGTCAACCGGCACCAAAGTAATTCCAAATAGAATGTTGCGAATTTCCTATGGATAATAGGTTCTAACTATAACTACCTACTGGCGACAGCCGGTAGGTAATATATATATTACCCTGCAGGGTCGGGGGCCCCCGGTAAAATGGAGCTTTCTTGGAACATTAAAATGAGGGGGCATGACCCGCTTTACGAGTGTACCTGCCATCGGATTTCCACGGCTATTGGGTAAACGCGAGTGAGAAAGGGAGACGAGAAAGGAGATTTCTCTCTTTTGAAAGACCGCATTTGAAGCAATTATTAAGATGAGATGCCTTTCTTGGAAACACCGCAATTCAAGCAAGTATCAAGAGCATGTCAGCAGCAATATGCACTTTGCTAATGAAATGAATCCATGCAAGCACCTTAAATGAAAATGCTACTAAGCATACGAAATTATGACATTATTTTTCATGGTATTTGGCAAGAAAAAAACGCTAAGGAGCACAATGAAATTACTTCACTTTGCCATACCTTGAAGTTGGACAATGGTGCATGATGGGGCCTGTAGTGGTGTGTAAGGCCATGTGACCACTGGGACTGAATGACACTCACCTGTGAACAAGGCGGAAAACGCTGAAACGCGTAAGGTATAAGAGTGATTTTAATGCTGTCATGCAGACTAATAAATGTCAGGCTTGAAGAGAAGTCGGAGTGGGGCTCCACTTTGTTCTTGGTATTACCTGCAGCAACAGAATTCTCCGTTCCTCTTTATGGAGCCCGCCCTGCAGGGTCGGGGGCCCCCGGTAAAATGGAGCTTTCTTGGAACATATATATATACATATATATATATATATATATAAAATATCCACATCCTCAGATTCCGGGACACAAGTGCGGCGGTGCAAAAGCAGGGTCTGAGGAAGTCCTGTATTTGTAAACGTTTCACCAAGTGTATAACATACACGGATGCACTCCTCCCCAAAGAAGAAACAGCGTTTCCAGATTGAATCACAAAGATTTAATTAATGTGCATTTAAGCCAAATAATACCCAACGCGTTTCGACGAACATATCGTCTTGGTCACGGGTAAATGTCTGTTCAAATTCAACAGTTAAATACATTAAAAAAAATTCAAAAAAAGCATCGGAACAACGCACAAGTTTTGCGGAAGTGAACAGTGAAAGAGGACAATAGTTTGCATGTACTCCTGGCAGGCGGCATGGCGGCCATCTTGGAACGGTAAAGGCATAATACTATATCCAACACAATGGTATCTCAATAAAGTTTTACATTCAAAGAGAAAGAAATGACTATATAAAACACAATGACATTAATTCATATACCCGCATTGGTTGCAATCTGCCCATAATGTTGGTTGTATGTCGGTTCGCATGCTCTATGCTTTACTAATTAAAACCGAGATGGGATCAATTCAGAATCAACAAGGAGGAAAACATCAAAGCCAACCCACCATTACGGAATTTAACTCCCATCATTTACTAAAATATTGTAAAGGCATGGCAGAATAGCAAAGAGAATTAGAACGAAGATGTGACAATGAGGTTCTTGAACATTCACAAAGAAACTAGGAAACTAGGGACCTAGTCATTAAAACGTAGGGGAATACAGTGGTTCTTAATGGCCTGTGAAATTAATTAATATAGAGAAGGGCCAAGAAGGGACAAGAAGGTCAAATTATGACATTTATTTATATATAAATAAATGTCATAATTTGACCTTCTTGTCCCTTCTTGGCCCTTCTCTATATTAATTAATTTCTCGATATTAATTATCCCTCTCCCCTTTGAGTCTCTGTACCTATAAAAAATCACCTGCCCTCTCTAGGGCTTTCGCTACCCAGGACCTTCACAGGCCATTAAGAACCACTGTATTCCCCTACATTGTATCACCCCAGGTTCACATATTGGGGTACCCTTGTTCCTTAAAAACACTAGTCATTAAAACAGCAAAGCGTAATAATATATGTGTAAAAGATCTTACTGTAGTTTCTGAAATTGGGGGAGGATAGGGAAGAATAAGGGGCGATAAATCAACCCAAGCTCTATGTTTTATCCCCCAAATGCCAAGACAATTCTTCCTGAGAATTTAATCCTATTGGAATCTTGGTGTTGAGCTCCATAATGTACCTGGATTCAAGTTGGCGTAATTTGCGAATTCTATCACCGCCCCTCTTGGAGGGTAGAATTCTATCTAAAACAAAAAATCTTAACAGGTTACGATTACTTTTGTGGAACTCTTCAAAGTGCCTGGCGATAGGGGACAACTTATCTTTATTTTGAATTGCCCTCATATGTTCCAAAATACGTTTCTTGGCAGCAAACATGGTGCTGCCAACGTACTTTTTAGAACAAGGGCACATCAACACATAGACACAATAATCTGACAAACATGTCAGGTGTTTCTCAATGCGTCTGTTGGTGTCAGATACTGGGAAATGTACTGTTTTCACATTAGAGCTAGTTTTGCATGCCTTGCAGGACATGCATGCGAAGAAACCTTGTATATCCATATTAGAGCCTTTAGTACCAGGCACCTCATTGCTACATAATCTATCCTTTAGAGAATTAGCTTTTCTGTAGGTGATATTAACAGCATCTCCTACTATATCCTCTAAAGTAGATTCAGTCTTCAGGATCTCCCAATGTCTGTTTAGACATTTTCTGACTTCATAAGAGCTAGAGTTGAAAGTGGTGATAAATCTCACAACCTGATTATCCTTCTCCTGCACTATGTCTTTTGGTTTCAACAATTCAGATTGTCTGAACTGCATTGCTTTTGAGAGTGCTTCTTGTATCACATTCAGTTCATAGCCTCTCTCTACAAATCTTTTAATCATACAGTCACTTTCATCTTTGAAATCCGCATCCGTGCTGCAATTTCTCCGAGCCCGAAGAAATTCCCCATACGGAATGCTGCGAATCAGGGTTTTTGGATGACTGCTTTCTGCGTGTAACAAAGTGTTACCTGCAGTGATCTTGCGATAGAGTCGAGAACACAGTCTTTTATCTACTGCTTCAATTTCCAAATCCAAAAACTGAATTTTCTGATTACTAATAGTTCCCTCAAATCTCAGATTCTTGGTATTCATATTCAGAATAGAGATGAAGTTCTCAGCTAGTTCACGGGAACCATCCCAAATGATAAACAAATCATCGATATACCGCAGCCACACTTTCACATGGCTGCGGTATAACTCATCCATTCTGGACACCTGCTGCTCCCAGCAGCCCATAAAAAGGTTGGCAAAGCTGGGAGCAAAACAGGTGCCCATAGCTGTACCTTGTTTTTGTCTGTAAAAATTATCATTGAAGACAAAAAAATTGTTCTCAAGACAAAATTTTATCATGTATAAAACCATTTCATTATGTTCCAAAAATGAAACGGACCGGGTACCCAAAAATTGTTTGCACGCATCTAGACCATCCACATGTAAGATAGATGTATATAGGCTGCAAACATCCAAGGAAATTAGCAAAAAACTATCCTGCCAGATGACATCTTTGATTTTGTTCAGGAAGTCTTTGCTGTCTTTTAGATAAGAAGGCATAGTCTGCACATATGGACGCAAGAAAAAATCAATATATTTGGAAGTATTCTCTGTTAAACAACCTATTGAAGAGACAATCGGTCTTCCGGGTGGGGAGATAGGGTTTTTTATGCAATTTGGGTAATAAGTTAAGAATGGGTATTTTAGGATAACGATTCATGAGAAAAGAATATTCGTCCCATTCTAAAATACCCTTAGACTGCCATTCTTTAAGCATATTATGAAAGATGACATTTGACTCTTCTATGGCACTGATAGATACTTGCTCATAGCAATCCTGATCATTGACCTGTCATAGCCCTTCTTGTATATAATCCTGCACATTCAAAATAACAACGTTCCCACCTTAATCTGACTGCCGGATTACTATACTCCTATCAGATTGTAGAGATTTAATTGCCAGTCTGTGTTCTTTGGTTAGGTTGTCAACAAACCATTTTTTCTTTTTTGCCAAATTTTTGATGTCATTGATTACCAATGTTTCAAAAATATCAATGCCACAAGGTGGCAATGTCGGGTTAAAAATAGATTTTGGTTTGAAATGGTTGGGACAGTTAAGATCAGTCTTGTAACCCAATGTTTGTGCATTAATCGGTCCTAATTCCACATTGTCATAGTCCAATTCCTTAAGAGCAATTAGAGAATTTACTTCATTAATGGTTTCGCTCACCGGAGAACATGTGGGAAGTGTACTAGGGACCTCAATGTTCTTTACTTTCAATTTGTGCCATTTATGCAAACGCAATTTGCGTGTGAAGTAAAATAAATCAATTCTTTCTTGGGGGTAGGAAAAATTAGAGGAAGGACAGAAAGAAAGGCCATATTGCAAAACCTCCAGTTCAGCAGAGCTAAGGGAACGTAGGGAAAGATTTACCACATTCCTGCAGTCATTCATTTTCCTCTTCTCTTTTGGCCCCGTGTTTCCACTCCCATTGGGGTTGTTGTTGCTTTTCCGCCATCCTCTGCCGCGTCCTCTGAAGCTTCGTCCGCGTCCTCTTCCTCGGCCTCTGTCGATTTGCCAATTCTGTTGATTTGATGTCAGGTTCATTAGACGGAACTCCTCCCAAAAATTTGCCGACTTGATTGGAATATTCGTTGATTGTGGGGTGCCATCATCCGAAACATCACTTTCACTGACGTCGCTTTCAGCTCCACCACCTGTTGGAATAGTATCTCTACTTCCTTGAAGTCCTTTGCGATTCATATGGTCATATTTACGACTAAACGTAAATACTCTGCCTGATTGGTAATCAATCTTGTCCCGCAGAAATTTCCTTTCTTTCTTTGCGATGATCTCCTCCTCATGTTTGTCTGTTCTTTTGTTTATCTCATCCAACTTAGTAGTAAAATTCTCAGTCGTATCTTCCTTCTGAATCTCTTCTTTCAGTTCTGAAATATTTTTGAGCAAGATAGCTCTCTCCTTCCAAGCATACTTAATTAGGATAGACAGCATGCGATTAGAGCAGTCCATTAGGTTCTCCGCCCATTCCTCAGCAAGTTCAGGATCCGGATCTTCATATGATGGGGCAATCAGAATACGAAGTCCTCTTGGGACTCTTTTTTCTTCTTGATACTTTTCCAACGTAATTGCCTCCCACCATTTCGAGATTTCTTTTCTCATAAGTTTTTCAAGTTTTTGATATTTGTGCTGTAGGGTCAATGGTGCTGCCATCTGTTCATCGGTTTGTGACTGATCAGCCGTTTTTACAAACATAGTCTTAGCTCTGAGTCTCCTCCGTGACTCTGTATCTTGATCCATGGTGATCGTTATTGGCTTATAACACTACAAATGGCTAAGCTTTTGTTCCGCTACCATTATGTAGAATGCACTCATCTGAATGTTCTTCCAATGTCTAGACAAGACAACCAGCCGGTCGTCATATGCTGTTATATGAGGAGCCCCGCAGATCTCAATGTACAATGCGTGCAGAGATAGGGCAGGGAACGCAGCGGTACAAATCACTTAAAATGGAGGTGATATCCAAACTGAATATCTTGAAACAAAGACTGACTGTAACTGGGGGAGACCGGGATCGAAAATCAAAATCGAAATCGAAAATCGAAGATCACTTACTGGGGGCTTAGGTGCAGTATCCCAAGTCCAAGGGACCTCCGACAGTTGTAACGGGATCTCGCCCAGTAATCCACGAAGATCGTCGTACTGGATTCACATTGATTGCGGCGTCCACCCAGCAGTCTGTTTCAAATTTCTCCTCACCATGAGTACCGCGGTCAACCGGATATCAAATTAACAAAATATCCACATCCTCAGATTCCGGGACACAAGTGCGGCGGTGCAAAAGCAGGGTCCGAGGAAGTCCTGTATTTGTAAACGTTTCACCAAGTGTATAACATACACGGATGCACTCCTCCCCAAAGAAGAAACAGCGTTTCCAGATTGAATCACAAAGATTTAATTAATGTGCATTTAAGCCAAATAATACCCAACGCGTTTCGACGAACATATCGTCTTGGTCACGGGTAAATGTCTGTTCAAATTCAACAGTTAAATACATTAAAAAAAAATTCAAAAAAGCATCGGAACAACGCACAAGTTTTGCGGAAGTGAACAGTGAAAGAGGACAATAGTTTGCATGTACTCCTGGCAGGCGGCATGGCGGCCATCTTGGAACGGTAAAGGCATAATACTATATCCAACACAATGGTATCTCAATAAAGTTTTACATTCAAAGAGAAAGAAATGACTATATAAAACACAATGACATTAATTCATATACCCGCATTGGTTGCAATCTGCCCATAATGTTGGTTGTATGTCGGTTCGCATGCTCTATGCTTTACTAATTAAACCGCTACGTGTCTAAATTATTTGAATTATTGCATCTACATACAGTCAAACATTTCTTTAGCCGTCCGTTTTATATGTGGTGAATTCTATGGACTTACACTAACAATACTTTCTTTATGCAAACGGGGGGCATTCGGCTGGGGTACTCACTGTTTCGGATTAGGATACATAAAAAACGGACGGCTAAAGTCCGATCTTCCTGGATTACTGGGCGAGATCCCGTTACAACTGTTGGAGGTCCCTTGGACTTGGGATACTGCACTTAAGCCCCCAGTAAGTGATCTTCGATTTTCGATTTCGATTTTGATTTTCGATCCCGGTCTCCCCCAGTTACAGTCAGTCTTTGTTTCAAGATATTCAGTTTGGATATCACCTCCATTTTAAGTGATTTGTACCGCTGCGTTCCCTGCCCTATCTCTGCACGCATTGTACATTGAGATCTGCGGGGCTACCCATATAACAGCATATGACGACCGGCTGGTTGTCTTGTCTAGACATTGGAAGAACATTCAGATGAGTGCATTCTACATAATGGTAGCGGAACAAAAGCTTAGCCATTTGTAGTGTTATAAGCCAATAACGATCACCATGGATCAAGATACAGAGTCACGGAGGAGACTCAGAGCTAAGACTATGTTTGTAAAAACGGCTGATCAGTCACAAACCGATGAACAGATGGCAGCACCATTGACCCTACAGCACAAATATCAAAAACTTGAAAAACTTATGAGAAAAGAAATCTCGAAATGGTGGGAGGCAATTACGTTGGAAAAGTATCAAGAAGAAAAAAGAGTCCCAAGAGGACTTCGTATTCTGATTGCCCCATCATATGAAGATCCGGATCCTGAACTTGCTGAGGAATGGGCGGAGAACCTAATGGACTGCTCTAATCGCATGCTGTCTATCCTAATTAAGTATGCTTGGAAGGAGAGAGCTATCTTGCTCAAAAATATTTCAGAACTGAAAGAAGAGATTCAGAAGGAAGATACGACTGAGAATTTTACTACTAAGTTGGATGAGATAAACAAAAGAACAGACAAACATGAGGAGGAGATCATCGCAAAGAAAGAAAGGAAATTTCTGCGGGACAAGATTGATTACCAATCAGGCAGAGTATTTACGTTTAGTCGTAAATATGACCATATGAATCGCAAAGGACTTCAAGGAAGTAGAGATACTATTCCAACAGGTGGTGGAGCTGAAAGCGACGTCAGTGAAAGTGATGTTTCGGATGATGGCACCCCACAATCAACGAATATTCCAATCAAGTCGGCAAATTTTTGGGAGGAGTTCCGTCTAATGAACCTGACATCAAATCAACAGAATTGGCAAATCGACAGAGGCTGAGGAAGAGGACGCGGACGAAGCTTCACAGGACGCGGCAGAGGAAGAGGAAAAACCTCAAGAGAAACTTTACCATCCACAAGCAAACCAGGAGGGGTGGATGGCGGAAAAGCAACAACAACCCCAATGGAAGTGGAAACACGGGGCCAAAAGAGACGAGGAAAATGAATGACTGCAGGAATGTGGTAAATCTTTCCCTACGTTCCCTTAGCTCTGCTGAACTGGAGGTTTTGCAATATGGCCTTTCTTTCTGTCCTTCCTCTAATTTTTCCTACCCCCAAGAAAGAATTGATTTATTTTACTTCACACGCAAATTGCGTTTGCATAAATGGCACAAATTGAAAGTAAAGAACATTGCGGTCCCTAGTACACTTCCCACATGTTCTCCGGTGAGCGAAACCATTAATGAAGTAAATTCTCTAATTGCTCTTAAGGAATTGGACTATGACAATGTGGAATTAGGACCGATTAATGCACAAACATTGGGTTACAAGACTGATCTTAACTGTCCCAACCATTTCAAACCAAAATCTATTTTTAACCCGACATTGCCACCTTGTGGCATTGATATTTTTGAAACATTGGTAATCAATGACCTCAAAAATTTGGCAAAAAAGAAAAAATGGTTTGTTGACAACCTAACCAAAGAACACAGACTGGCAATTAAATCTCTACAATCTGATAGGAGTATAGTAATCCGGCAGTCAGATAAAGGTGGGAACGTTGTTATTTTGAATGTGCAGGATTATATACAAGAAGGGCTACGACAGGTCAATGATCAGGATTGCTATGAGCAAGTATCTATCAGTGCCATAGAAGAGTCAAATGTCATCTTTCATAATATGCTTAAAGAATGGCAGTCTAAGGGTATTTTAGAATGGGACGAATATTCTTTTCTCATGAATCGTAATCCTAAAATACCCATTCTTAACTTATTACCCAAATTGCATAAAAACCGTATCTCCCCACCCGGAAGACCGATTGTCTCTTCAATAGATTGTTTAACAGAGAATACTTCCAAATATATTGATTTTTTCTTGCGTCCATATGTGCAGACTATGCCTTCTTATCTAAAAGACAGCAAAGACTTCCTGAACAAAATCAAAGATGTCATCTGGCAGGATAGTTTTTTGCTAATTTCCTTGGATGTTTGCAGCCTATATACATCTATCTTACATGTGGATGGTCTAGATGCGTGCAAACAATTTTTGGGTACCCGGTCCGTTTCATTTTTGGAACATAATGAAATGGTTTTATACATGATAAAATGTTGTCTTGAGAACAATTTTTTTGTCTTCAATGATAATTTTTACAGACAAAAACAAGGTACAGCTATGGGCACCTGTTTTGCTCCCAGCTTTGCCAACCTTTTTATGGGCTGCTGGGAGCAGCAGGTGTCCAGAATGGATGAGTTATACCGCAGCCATGTGAAAGTGTGGCTGCGGTATATCAATGATTTGTTTATCATTTGGGATGGTTCCCGTGAACTAGCTGAGAACTTCATCTCTATTCTGAATATGAATACCAAGAATCTGAGATTTGAGGGAACTATTAGTAATCAGAAAATTCAGTTTTTGGATTTGGAAATTGAAGCAGTAGATAAAAGACTGTGTTCTCGACTCTATCGCAAGATCACTGCAGGTAACACTTTGTTACACGCAGAAAGCAGTCATCCAAAAACCCTGATTCGCAGCATTCCGTATGGGGAATTTCTTCGGGCTCGGAGAAATTGCAGCACGGATGCGGATTTCAAAGATGAAAGTGACTGTATGATTAAAAGATTTGTAGAGAGAGGCTATAAACTGAATGTGATACAAGAAGCACTCTCAAAAGCAATGCAGTTCAGACAATCTGAATTGTTGAAACCAAAAGACATAGTGCAGGAGAAGGATAATCAGGTTGTGAGATTTATCACCACTTTCAACTCTAGCTCTTATGAAGTCAGAAAATGTCTAAACAGACATTGGGAGATCCTGAAGACTGAATCTACTTTAGAGGATATAGTAGGAGATGCTGTTAATATCACCTACAGAAAAGCTAATTCTCTAAAGGATAGATTATGTAGCAATGAGGTGCCTGGTACTAAAGGCTCTAATATGGATATACAAGGTTTCTTCACATGCATGTCCTGCAAGGCATGCAAAACTAGCTCTAATGTGAAAACAGTACATTTCCCAGTATCTGACACCAACAGACGCATTGAGAAACACCTGACATGGTTGTCAGATTATTGTGTCTATGTGTTGATGTGCCCTTGTTCTAAAAAGTACGTTGGCAGCACCATGTTTGCTGCCAAGAAACGTATTTTGGAACATATGAGGGCAATTCAAAATAAAGATAAGTTGTCCCCTATCGCCAGGCACTTTGAAGAGTTCCACAAAAGTAATCGTAACCTGTTAAGATTTTTTGTTTTAGATAGAATTCTACCCTCCAAGAGGGGCGGTGATAGAATTCACAAATTACGCCAACTTGAATCCAGGTACATTATGGAGCTCAACACCAAGATTCCAATAGGATTAAATTCTGAGGAAGAATTGTCTTGGCATTTGGGGGATAAAACATAGAGCTTGGGTTGATTTCTCGCCCCTTATTCTTCCCTATCCTCCCCCAATTTCAGAAACTACAGTAAGATCTTTTACACATATATTATTACGCTTTGCTGTTTTAATGACTAGGTCCCTAGTTTCCTAGTTTCTTTGTGAATGTTCAAGAACCTCATTGTCACATCTTCGTTCTAATTCTCTTTGCTATTCTGCCATGCCTTTACAATATTTTAGTAAATGATGGGAGTTAAATTCCGTAATGGTGGGTTGGCTTTGATGTTTTCCTCCTTGTTGATTCTGAATTGATCCCATCTCGGTTTTAGCATCGGTACTGTATATTTTGATATGAGAGCACTAGTGTGATTGACAGTTTTGTTTTGTTTGCTATCTACATTTTGTTATGTTTAGGTGGTCCAAGAAGTAGAATTTAAAGATGAAAGAGGCTACTATCAAGAATAAGAGTCAGAAAAAGAAGTATAAGAATAATTGAGGGCCCACTTGGGCTAAGTACATTTTGCATATATTTTGCACGTTTTGCAACTTTGGTTTTTTGGTATAATTATTTTATATCTCTTATACTCTTGACTGGAGAATAAGTAGAATTACTTGAGCTGACCCTTATGATATATGATATGTAAGCGCATCATGCAATATTGAATTTATGTGGATGTTCCTCTTTTCAACAATTATGTTAACGTTTACCCACTTGGGTATGATACGGATATGTGGTGAATTCTATGGACTTACACTAACAATACTTTCTTTATGCAAACGGGGGGCATTCGGCTGAGGTACTCACTGTTTCGGATTAGGATACATAAAAAACGGACGGCTAAAGAAATGGTTGACTGTATGTAGATGCAATAATTCAAATAATTTAAACACGTAGCGGTTTAATTAGTAAAGCATAGAGCATGCGAACCGACATACAACCAACATTATGGGCAGATTGCAACCAATGCGGGTATATGAATTAATGTCATTGTGTTTTATATAGTCATTTCTTTCTCTTTGAATGTAAAACTTTATTGAGATACCATTGTGTTGGATATAGTATTATGCCTTTACCGTTCCAAGATGGCCGCCATGCCGCCTGCCAGGAGTACATGCAAACTATTGTCCTCTTTCACTGTTCACTTCCGCAAAATTTGTGCGTTGTTCCGATGCTATTTTTGAATTTTTTTTTGAATGTATTTAACTGTTGAATTTGAACAGACATTATTCGTGACCAAGATGATATGTTCGTCGAAACGCGTTGGGTATTATTTGGCTTAAATGCACATTAATTAAATCTTTGTGATTCAATCTGGAAACGCTGTTTCTTCTTTGGGGAGGAGTGCATCCGTGTATGTTATACACTTGGTGAAACGTTTATATATATATATATATCAACTCCTCCTTTCGCAACACCAGCCGGTGTTGCTGCAAGACACGGACACAGGTATGCTGGTACAGGTATTTAGCTCAGTTTATTTCCACGCAAACTTCAATCCGGTTCTAATATATATATAAATTATCTACTGGCGGTCGCCAGTAGATAGTTATAGTTAGGACCGTGTTTCCATAGGAAATCTGAAAATTCTATTTTGAATAACTTTGGCGCCGGTTGACGAATCCTCGTGAAATTTTTAAAACTAATGGGGCGCTCCGCTCAGCTACTACCCTGAAAGTCTCAGGGTGATTCGTCAAGCGGGGGCTGAGAAAAAAGGGGGGTCCCAAAACGCGTTTTCCCCATGCATTTTCCCATAGGGCCTTTAGTCGAAGGTACAGCCCAAACGGCTGAACAGAATTACTTGAAAATTGGCAAAGAGGTAGTCCTCAGGTCAGGCATGTGCCTTTTGCATATATGGTGTCAATCTGTTCAGTAGTTCCTGAGAAAATTGCAGTTAAAAGCGCATAAATATCTATAAGCTCGCACCGTGCGCGCACCGTGCGCGTACCTTAACGTGCGCGAGCGTAATTCTGATTGGTGGATTCATGTCAGTCAACATTCGAATCGGCCGAAATCAGGAACTGTCGGCCGCCATTTTGTGTGTTTTGTGTGTGACAGTGAAAAAGAAAGGTGGAGAACGTGAAAAGGGGGCAGGGCAGGGAGTTCCTGACCCCCTAGCCTTTGTCAGGGGGTCCCTGAAGGACCCCGAAGGGTGAACATTTTTTTAAAAAAAAATTTCAAAAAATCGCGGGGTGCGCGCACCGTGCGAGCACCGGGTGAGCACCGTGCGCGCTCCGTGCGAGCACCGTGTGCACACAGTGAAAATCCTTAAAAAAACATTTTAAACGTGCCATTCCATATTACAGGATACAGTCAATCTATAACTATATACATAGGTAGCTTATTGTAAAATAAATATATAAACAATATAATAAAACATACATAACTTAGCATTTAAAAAACCTTACAAATTCACTTAAAAAACCATAGGTTTCACACACGTTATAGTTAGGAATTAGCATTTAAAAAACCTTGCAGATTCACTTAAAAAACCATAGGTTTCACACATGTTATAGTTAGCTGGACATTTCACTCGTAAAAAACCATTGAAATTCCCCCGTTATAGTTAGTTCAGATAACTATAACTCGCGCGACCGCCACTCTATCACAAGGATGATGTCATCAGTAATGTCATGAGTGATGCCACTGACCATGTCATGAGTGATGTAATATGTGACGTCATCAGCAATGGATTGCGGGCGCGCGAGTTATAGTTATCTGAACTAACTATAACGGGGGAATTTCAATGGTTTTTTACGAGTGAACTGTCCAGCTAACTATAACATCTGTGAAACCTATGGTTTTTTAAGTGAATATATATATATATATATATATATATATAACAGCCACAAGTCCTGGAGCAATCCGATAGGATCCAAAGAAAGCAGGTACGGACCACTTCGTGGAGATAATTTTCTTTTTATTGATGGTGCAAATTAAAGTGCATAGTGCATAGTGCATTCCCAAGCAAGTGCTCAGCTCAGCCTGACGCGTTTCGACTGCCCAAGGCAGTCTTGATCACATGACGCGCAGGACCAATGTATGACCTTATATAAGCCGACCAATTACAACACCACTTCGGCAATTACCAACACAGTTTTCTAATGAACATAAACATGGGACTTCACTTCGAGCTACATTTAAATATGTTTGCCAACCTTTGTTAAATGCAAAAATGTTTCAAACTAGACAAGCATCATACATGTAATATTGCTAGCAATTTTTTAACAATTTTTTAACAATTTTTTAACATCCAATCAGAGCATAGTGCTCATGATGCTCAAAAGCTCAATATTGTATTGTCTAGTTATGTCAATCGAATATATTTTTAATAAGAACATAGTGTTCATTTGTATTACGATTCACACATGCAGTAAGAAAAAAAGCATTTTTGGGTGGCATCTAATAATTTAACTCGTTTGCTCATGTCTTAGATCTATATATACAGTACATCTTTAAATCATCATTTTCTTTAAAGAATATTACTGGCATGCGTAGTGGTGATTTGTAAAAACTAGTGCAAAATACTGTGAATATTAATATTAAAGTGCATAGCAAAGTAAACTTATAAAAATATAAATATGATCAATGTATAATACATAGCAGCTTGTAATTGACGTTTCCAAATTCTTTTCATGTTTCAATATTCAGAAAGTGGAATGTTCATACAGTAGCACGCAACAGTTTCTCCATAACATTCTTAACGATGGCATCTGATAAAAATAAGGAAGTCAAAATATTTACAAATTAGATTTTGGACACATATCTAGAGATCTTTGGACTCATGAAAAGTTGAATAAAGTGCACAATTTAGTAAACATCATTAAATGATCAAGAGATAACATACACAAACCACACCTAGTTTGCCCAGCTTTAAATCGATGTCTAAAATTTATAAAATCTGGAAGCTTAAAACCAACACTAAAATCCAATAAAACCAAACAGAGTCTAGAACCTAGACAAAATTGGTAAAATTAAACATAAAACGTCAGTTAAAAAGCAACCAGGAACTCAGTAACTCCTCAACATCATTAAATTCAACAATTCATTATAAAAAGTTATGCAGATCTTCATTGTTATTAAGTCCATTAGGCATCTTAGTATCTAATAACATAATGAATTCAGACTCTACTTGTCTCAATCTTTTCTCCCTATTTCCCCCTCTGATATTTTTCGATATTGCACTTATGACATAATATCTAAGGTCGTTGAGGTTGTTATTATGTACCAGTTTTAGATGTCTCGCTACAGGGTATGTGGGATCGGAATTCACCACAGCTCTGAGATGTTGAAGGATTCTGTTGAAAACTTGCAACTTCGTACTGCCCACATATAATAGATGGCAAGTGCATTCTAACACATAGATTGCATACTCGGTTCTGCAAGTTAGATGTCCTTTTATCTTAACTGGCTCAGAACTAAATGCTGTGACATATTCTGAGACATTTTTTCCGAACTTACAAGCGCGACAAGAATTACACTTGAAAAACCCATTTCTGGCCATTAACCAAGTATTGGAAGTTACTACCTCTGGACTATTTTTGACTAAAGCATCCCTCATTGAGGGTGCCCTTCTAAATGTCAATAGGGGAAGTTCCGGCAGAATTTGAGACATAGTGATATCCGTCTTAACTATTGGCCAATTTTTATATAAGATTCTACGAATCTGTCTTTCTTGCCTGCAATAGTTAGTTATTAATCTGATGTTACTTATTGATTCTGGGATGGTGGAGTCCGTGTCATTAGTACTGAGCCTTATAAGTTCTTGGGCCTTAGGAGCAATGTGTTGGTAAGCAACTAGAGCTGTATTATTTGCCTTGTCTCGAGCTATATGTAGATCAGAGGCCTTATACCCTCTCCTTAGGAATCTCTCAAACGTCTCATCTTGACAGGTTTTCAAATCTTCCTCATGGCTGCAAATCCGGTTAGTTCTTAAAAATTCCCCATAGGGGATACTACGAATCAGATGGCGAGGATGAGAACTTTTAGCGTGTAGTACAGAGTTCCCGGCTGTTACCTTTCTGTGCATTCTAGTGTGTATTGTGTCTTCTTTAATAAAGATTTCAACATCCAAAAATTGTACTGCAATATTGCTTATGTCTGAAGTAAACCTAAGATTCAGTGTGTTGTTATTTATTTCCTCTATAAATATGTTTGCTGACTCACTGGTTCCTTTCCAAATTATAAAAACATCATCAATAAATCTCCACCAATGGAGCACATGCTGTTCAAACATATTTTTATGGGTGGCCATCAGAACATGCTCCTCCCACCAGCCCACATGTAAACATGCGTAACTAGGGGAAAAGCATGCTCCCATGGCCACGCCACGCAGCTGTTGGAATACTTCCTTATTGAAAAGAAAATAATTATTAGATAAACAAGTGGCAATCATTTTTATAATCATTTTGTTATGCTCATACATATTTATACTCCTTTTGTCCAAATAATGGCGAACTGCATTGATACCATCACTATGGTTGATACTTGTGTATAACGAACAGATGTCCATCACTATCAAATAACAGTCGTTATCCCATTTTACATTTTTTAATTTAGCTAAAAAATGTCCAGTGTCCCTTATATACGACGGCAAACTTTCCACAAATTCATGTAAGAAATAGTCTATATATTTGGACATAGCTTCCAGTAAACTTTTTTGTGCAGATATAATAGGTCTGCCTGGAACTGGTGTTAAATTCTTATGTACTTTCGGGATGAAGTATAGATAGGGAGTCATTGGGTGGTCATTTCTCAAAAAATTATATTCATTTTTAGTTAATAAGCCCACTCGTTTCCACTGCAAAAGTTCTGCAAATATGTTGTCTTTTATTTGACGTAATTCTTGAAAGCTAGCTTTCTTATAGCAGCTGGCATCACTCAAATGGCGCCCTGCTTCCTCCATATATAGGGATCTAGGCCATAAAACAATATTGCCACCCTTGTCCGCTTTGTTTATAATTACTTCCGTGTGTTTTTGTAGTTTCTGAATAAGTTTAAAATATTGTAGTTCAGAGTAGTTGTTGCGTCTTTTCTGTTTTAGAACATTGCAATTTAATTTCTTAAGATCTTCAATTATGCAGTCACTAAAAACATCAATTGCGTCTCTAGGCATCATGGGAATAAATGTGGACTGAGGCTTGAATGGACTAATCGCTGGAATATTGCATATGATACCTGCTTCATTAAGATCTTCTTGTGTAGAATTCCCAGTGGGGTTGTTGTCATGTGTTAGCGAATGTGCTGCCAACAATGCATCTACATCTGAAGCTTGCAGGTTCGTATGTAATCCTTGCGGTGCTTTAATTTGTGCTGCAGTATTAACTGCGCTTTTGAGATGGAAATGTTTTTTCAATTTTAACTTACGAATAAATTTAAAAACATCCACTCTCGTTTGAGTGTATTTAAAGCAATTAGTTGGACAGAAAGACAAGCCTAAGGATAACAGTTGTTGTTCAGCAATTGATAAAGTTATCTCTGATAAATTGATTACAGTATTGTCCACAGTTTCGCCATTTACCTCATTTACTTTCGATTGTTGTAATTCTTCTTGCCTCTTCCTCTGTAGTTTCCTTTTCCGCCTCTGTTTCCTCCGTTGATTCTTTCTGTTTCCTGACCCGTTGTTTGGTTTTGTGGTCTCAGAGTTTGCCGGCGGTCTTCGACTAAAAAAGACAATTCTTCTCCCGGAGCAAAATTGGTGGGAACTTGTGAATTTTTACTACCGATGTTGTCATCTGAACCACCGCTACTATCCACACTGCTTGATTCAACTGAAGAAAAGTTACTTTCATTGGTTTGCAAGTGAGACGTTGGTACTCTGGTAATTTCACTCTCATTACTGGTTAAAGCGCGTCTTTTAATGTTGTCGAATTTCTTTGAGAATGGGAATACTCGTCCAGTCTCATAATCTCTCTTATCTCTTGCAAACTTATAGATTTTCCTTTCCTTTATTGTTTCCTCATGTTTGTTCAGCCGGGATTGTATTTCCTCTCGTCCTTTCTTTATTTGCTCCTTGTTTGCATTTTTTTCTAATAAAGCATTGACATCCTCGATTTCTTTAAGTATTTTTTCTCTGTCAATTTCAGCGTACTTTATTAGAATTATCACCATATTCATAGAAGCGTCTAAATTGTTAGTTGCCCACTCTTTCAACATCATGGGGTTGGGGTTTTCGAACGAGGGTGCAATCATTATTCTTAGTCCTCGCGGGACTCTCCCAACTTCTTTGTACTTTTCCAGTGATTTTCTTTCCCACCATTTTGTCATCTCAGTACGGTGTAACTTTTCTAATTTTTTAAGCAAGGATTTAACATCGTTAGTCTGACTTGAATTGGTATCTTGAGTGACATTTGTTTCTTCCGCTCTTGAAACATTCGAAAATAGAGCGTCAGCTGCTGATTCTCGGTCCTTTAGCGCATCCGCTGACGATAGCATATTCTCGTTATTTGCATACACTTTTCAATTGTTCAAAACATGTACTTTCCGTTGCATGAACAATAGTCCTTCCACTATCTCCCCACCTGCAATATCAGCCTAGCCGGTTTACCGAGCCGCTTACCGTAAGAACTGGACAGTCTGGTACCTTTAGTGTCCTCCGACGCCTCGGGTCCTTTTGCCCAAATCCTCACGGCAGCTTCGCTTCAGTTTCCGCTTCTAGCAGTACAGGATGCAGGGGGCTGGTCGGCAAATACCCGTTCCGGGTCGCGTAACTATTCACTTCCGTGATGCCGACTGTGAAACCGCCAGCCACAAAATGGAGAGAGGGTCCGTAATGACGAAGACAGCCGTCCTTCGTCTAAATTATAGAACAGCCACAAGTCCTGGAGCAATCCGATAGGATCCAAAGAAAGCAGGTACGGACCACTTCGTGGATATATATATATATATATACATTATCTACTGGCGGTCGCCAGTAGATAGTTATAGTTAGGACCGTGTTTCCATAGGAAATCCGCAACATTCTATTTGGAATAACTTTGGCGCCGGTTGACGAATCCTCGCGAACTTTTCAAAATAGGTGGGGCGCTCCGCTCCACTCCTACCCTGAAAGTCTCGGGGGGATTCATCAAGCGGGGGCTGAGAAAAAAGGGGGGTCCCAAAACGCGTTTTCCCCATTCAATTTTCCATAGGGACCTTTAGTCCAAGGTACAGCCCGAACGGCCGAACAGAATTACTTGAAATGTGGCAGAGAGGTAGTCCTCAGCTCAGGGAAGTGCCTTTTGCAGGTCTGGTGTCAATCTGTTCAGTAGTTCCTGAGAAAATCAAAAGTAAAATCATATATATATGTGGGCGGAGCCTAACCACACATCTCATCCTGAGATGTGATTGGCTGTCAGCACTTCATCCAAGAAGTGTTGGCAGCCATCTTGGGACCAATATACATGATAGCACCTCATTAAAAAGCATTGCAGTTAATAGAAGGTTTTAAGACTTTAGTTACATTATAAATCATTTGTTGATGGTACCATACTCATTTTAGGAATTGTGGTATGTTCTAAGGTGATTTCACCATGTGAAAAAGCCTTCTGCTGGGATATCATGATTGAGAGAAAAATATTTTCTCATGCTTTTCCCACAGAGGTTTGGAAGGTGATCTATAAGCTAAACTGAGAGCTTATTTTCTGTAAATTCACATTATCTTTCTCAGTCATGTGAGAATGAAGTCTGACATTCTCAGTAAAACATGTACATCCAACAAGGGCAGAGACTGTCAGTTGATTCCTTTGTGTTCTACTGCAGCTTCCCAGAGTGTTCTAAAGAACAACTAGAGCGCTAACAGTCCTACTTATGATAAACGTATGGCACACCTGAAGCCATCTTGCTTGGATTAAAGTGGTAACTCTTAAAACATTTAATTTAAAAAGGAACAAAATGAGGGGGTTCATTTTTCCATAACAAGTATGATTAGTGCTGCAGAAAGAAAAATTAGGGCACATTTTGACTTCTGAAATCCTCTTTTATTTCATTAAAAAATTCTGACATGCAGACTGAAACATGCACTTTCAATACCAGCAGCAGTTTTCCCTGGTGAGCAGTAGCTTTACTACAGTGATCTAATGAGCAAAAAGAGTGCTAACATTCTGAATTTATGGCAAATGTGTGACACATCTGAATGCCTTCTTGATGGAATCAATGTAAAAAGCTGAAAGTATTTCCTACTGAGGAGACTGCAGTAAATGAGGAAATTAGGAAACTTCATAACAAATAAGTCTCCCAAGATGGCCACCAGAGACAAAAGAGCCCAAATGTAGCCCAAATATCACCCAGATGTAGCCCAAGTATAGCCCAAAGACAGAATGTCCCAGAGTGTTCTTAAAAACAACTAGAGCGCTTACTGTCTTCATTATGACAAAAGTATGGCACACCTGAAGCCATCTTGATTGGAATAAACTGGTAACACTTAAAACATTTAATTTAAAAAGGAACACAATGAGGGGGTTCATTTTGCCATAGAAATTATGATTAATGCTGAAGAAAGAAAATGAGGGCACATTTTGAGTGACTTCTCAAATCCTCTTCTATTTCAGTAAACAATTCTGACATGCAGACTGAAACATGCACTTTTAATACCAGGAGCAGACTTCCATGGTGAACAGTAGTTTTACTACAGTGATCTAATGAGCAACTAGAGTGCTAACTTTCAGAATTTATGGCAAATGTGTGACATATCTGAATACCTTCATGATGGAATCAAAGTAAAAAACTGAAAGCATTTCCTACTGAGGAGACTGCAGTACATGAGATAATTAGGAAACTTCATAACAAATAAATCCCCCAAGATGGCCACCGGAGACAAAAGAGCCCAAATGTAGCCCAAAATCACCCAGATGTAGCCCAAATATAGCCCAATGACAGAAGTGTGCAAAACACTTATTATTTTGTGTTTTTGCAGTGTTATATAGTGCAGACTTGTCAGGTATTGGAGAGCTTTACATGAGCATTGGTTACATCACACAAGAACAAATTCATTTTGGTTGTAGACATGGGGAGACTAAGTGATTTGACCAGAATCACAGAATGTCGAGCTGAAGCAGAAACTCCAACCTGGTTCCCCAGTTGCAAAGTCTGCAGTTCTGGAAGTAACACCACATCCTCTCCCCTAAGTGCAACATTTAATCAAGTGGTCAACTGGATAAAAAAACATAAAGATAACAAAAAATTTTAAAGTGCTTTGTCGCTATTTGAAAACTCAGAAAATATGTCCTTATTTTAGTCTTTTAGAGCACTAACCATAATTTCGATGCCAATAAGACCCTCTCATATATGTAATTTCTAAAGGAAATGCTCTAGGTATTACAGTTTTGATTACATCAAGATGACGTCAGGCGTTCCACACTTTTGTAATAAATATAGAATGTTTGCAATCTAGTTGTTCATTAGGATACTGTTGAGAGGCAGAGGCCAGGGGCACGGACTCTGAAAATTGAAGGCAGGTAGGAGGGTGCAAAGGCAACAATTTAACCACACTGAGCAGGCAGGAAGGGCCGTGGCAGCACAACAGACTATGGAGGGCAGTGGAAAGGGGGGCAGGGGCAACAAACCAACAATACAGGACTTGCAAGAGAGGCTGTGGCAATGTAATAGACCATTGTGGGCAGAAGGAAGAGGCAATGGTAGTAAAACCATAAATGCCAACAGACCCGATTCAGCCAAGAAACGTCCAATGTTTTTAAGCTCAAATGGGCTTTATTTGATCTGTCTCCTGTCTACAATCTCCTCTTTTTCAATGTAACTGAAAGGGGAAAATCAATACCCCAGTTTTTTTTCAAAATCTCCCTCTTACCAAGTTCAAAATGTTCGCAAGTATGGTACATTGGATCATGGAAGGAAATGGGGTAGGGACATGGACTTGGATAACAGAGGACAGGAGGGACATTGAGAGGTGCACCAAACTGACCCTGCAGGGCAGGCATCAGGGTTTGCAGCAGCACAATACACCACACAGGGCATGCGGGACGGGAGTGCAGCACAACAATCCATAGAAAGCAAGAGGGAGGGGACAGGACCATGCACATGGACAATAGAGAACAGAGGGGCAAGAGGCAATGGTAGCTAGCTGACCATAATGGACAGACAGGAGAGAAAGCTGCAGCATAACAGACCATAAAGGGCAGGAGGGACGGATCAGGGGCATTACAATGGAACAGACAAGCCAGGAGGGAGAGAGTAGGGGTCTGCACATGTAAACAGAGGGCTGGGGGCAAGGGGGCAGGGCAGGAGCAGCAAGATAGCCATGGAGGTCAGGCAGGATGGGCACTAGAAGCAAGACACACCATGAAGAGCAACAGTGAGACTGTGATGGCATACACACAGACCATGGAGGGAAGGTGGGAGGGGGTCAGGGGCAGCTAACTGACCACACAGGGAAGGTGGGAGGGGCCAGGGCAGCACAGAAGACCATGCATGGCAAGTGGGAGGGTTAGTGGCAGCACAATGGCTATGATGGGCAAGAAGGAGGGTGCAGGGGCATGCACAAAGGACGATGGAGGATAGAAGGGAGAATCAGGACCTGTGCACTGAGGAAATATGAATTTTTATGATCAATTGTGTCCCCTATCTTAGACCCCAACGGCTCCATGTACGTGCGACAAGTACATGTATGTTCCCTCCACTTCCAGCTATGAAGACGCAAATACAATTGTGTCCAACGTCAACATGTCCTCTTTCAGATCCACCATGAATGGGTCGAATATTCAGTTCCTAAGTATGCCTTGCCACCGTCTTTATATGGTGCACCTTTCACGTTTTTCAGCTCTGGCAAGTTAGGCCCTGAATTCTGCCATCGAGCCTTTTCCTGCCTTCTGCCTCTGAATGCTCCAGCCTGGACCTGCATCTGTATCCATGACCTTTGTCTTACTTCCTGCGCGGCTAACGGTGCCTGGCTCGGCCTGTTGCCTGCCAAGACTGTATTCAGCCTTCAAGTTATCTGCTCCGCTCCTCGAGAAATGCATTCCTGTCTAGTAGTTTAGGTAAACACCCTTCCAGCTGCAGAGCAAAGGGCCCGGCCTTACTGTCCCCGTGCAAGTAATTCATAGCTCCTGTTACCATGGTAGGCCCATGCCCCCTCGCATCTCATGTAGACACGTAGACGCTTATACACGCACTAGAAGTCAGTATAGGATAGCCTCTGCCTGAGAGACCTTTCCTTCCAGACAATACAGTTCCTTAAACACAAGATATTAGATACGATTTGGGATTAGGTTGTTCTGACATCCCAGACTTCTGTCTCCTCATGTAGGGCTAAAAGTCAAGTCCCCTTCGCCCTCCAGTTATACGTCAATCACACGTCATGCTACTGTGCGCGCATCTCTGCCATGTATTTCTGCTGACCTTGCAGGATTCTCTTATGGATCCACCCACCTGTGTCATCCTCAGAATGACGTTTCTAGTACACGCCCTTATGCACGCCTATTGTAACGCCTTTTTTCATTACGTATGTTTATTCTTATCTCTCTTCTCAGCTGTTACGCCTCCTGCATTTGTCTTTACTGTAATGCATTGACTATATATATGACAACCTGTCAATAAAGTATTGCCTATCCCTTCCCGAACCTTCGTGGTGACGGAATCCGATTGCCTGGTTCGAACCAATTCCTTTGTAAGGAATAAATCCCCTTTTAAAACCTCAAATACCACGGATTCTGCCTCTTATTTTTACTGAGTTATTCTTATTGAACTTTACCGCATAAATTAAGTCTAGGTAATTTAAATTTACCACATAATTGGCGCCCGAATAGTGACACCTCCCCCACCCCACGCGCCGGAGGTGCATTGCAGACCCGGTCTCCTGCCACAGCCGGACGGACAACTATGCGTACCCGCAGGATTTCCTGTACCTCCCTCAGGCCAACGGAGGTGACTGAGGCTGCGATCAACACCCAGACGAGGCGGTGAGGAGTGCGGAGGATCCCGACCAGAGCCTAGCTGAGAGAGCAAGATCCGAGGTATACAGAGGCCCACCAGATTCCGAAGTTCCGAAGTACCTACGTCACGAGTCGAGTCGAGTCCAGTCTGGTCTAGTCCAGTTCAGAGTTTCCGAGGCCTTCTGTTCCGTTCCCTGCTTCCCGGTGAGTACCGTTGCTGGGGACGCATCTAGACGTGCGCATTGGTTTGTGCCGGTCAAGACGGGTTTGGGTACACAGACCTGGTCTGCACTGTTTTAGCAGTGTATCTGTACTGTTTAGCAGTACATCCAGTATTACGCAGTTAACTAGTTTTATTCTAATTATCATTGTTCGTTTTAAAATGTTTTAATATGTTTTAAATGTCGTGGTATGAGTGATTGTTCGATCTTCATTACTGTGTTTATTGTATTAATTGTGTTCAAGTCCGAGTAAGAATCAAGTAACAAGGTTTAAGATGCCGTTATTCTCAAAATTAAGACAGATAAAAACTAGAAAAGGGATACTCGAGGAAGCCGTTCCCATTCCACCTAGGGACACTCCAGGGTACTTTATGTACCATAAACATGGCCTAGATGCCGTATTATATCTCGATTTATGGGTGGACTACACCAAGGATTTAGCAGAGAATCAGAGATGGCCCGCTGCTGGGACATGGGATGCAGATTGCATCATGAGAGTAGAAGAAGCATTATGGAAAAAGAAAGCCAGACAGTCACAGAAAGATGCCATTGAATTATGGCGTAAAGAATCACATAGACGCACAGAGAAAGCGCTCAGAAAAGAACAGAAAAGTAGGGAGGATTCAGACAAATCCCGAGAAAACGTATTAATTGAGGAAGGTATCCGAGTAAAAGCAGAACAAGTAGACAGACAACGAAACACTCTTATGAATGGTATGTATCCTCTTCTGGCCGAGGGTTTACCTAAGGCCACCCTGGAAATACCGAAAGATCTGCCATCTCCATTGCTTCCGACTAAATTGCACCCCAAGACCGCAAAGGACATTTTCCTTTCTTCCTATTTAGACGATGTAGCCCCCGAATATGTTAATGTTCCGCCGCCACGCACACCACCTGCTAACGACGCTCGACCCCGAGATAATCTGCCCCCACTTCTGCAGCAACATACTCCTCCTTCCGTTCCAAACCTTCCGCCCGTTCCTCCACTTCTTCCTGCACCTATTCTCCCTACCTTACACCCAACAAATCCTTTTGGACCTAGCACCTCAGGAGGTGCGATAGGAGGTTTTCATACGCCGCCATCAGCACGTCGATTGACTTATAGGGATTTAGCACACCAACGTACACCTCAAACAGCGAATTACGACATACTTAAAGAACCTCTTACAGACTGTAGATATGATCCAGTACCCGGTAAAGACGACAGAATGATGCTATCATCAGTACGTCTGCGACGAGTTGCGAACTATTTAATGATACTACCAGGAATGATTGATCATCTAGACAAAATATATCACTTTGTCCAAACAGGGCAAGGTCCTGAAAGTATTGGCGAGGCCATGGCATACCAGAAGGTGGACACGCAAAAACTGTTGTTACACTTCTTCATAAACTGCCTGATAAGACACAGAGATAGGCCAGGTGTAGACCCGGAAGAAATGAAAGCACTTAACAAATGGGGTCAGAATATAGCAGACGGAAAACATGATAAACAGAATAGTATAGAAAGTATGTACCGAAGGATCCGAAAAACAGTAGAACAAATATGTGAAAGAGAACAGCCTGAAAGAGAAATAGATGCAGATAAGACTGAATCCTCGGGGGAGGAGGAACAACAAGAGACGATTACAATTACCAGCTAGAGAAATGATAGCTTATGTAGGTAAAGGAAGATCTTTTAATAATTCAATGCGTCCGATACGTCCAGAAAGTAAGAGAATTTTTCAAGCAGCCATGTCAAATCCAAAGACCCCTGAACACTTATTTCAGGCTACTGATAAAATACTTCAAGAACGAATGGGGTACCATGTACTCGATTCTATGGATGAACAAGAATTAGCCAGGTCAGCAGTACAATGGGCTGACAGTTCTGATAAATATAGTGATGACGCGCTAGTACATACGTTTTTGAATCTTTCACCAGACGAACAGCGTTTAGCTGGTATGTACATGATACAACACCTCCTTATATTGTATAAAGGCCAACACTCCGATCCTGGTCCCCTACCTGATATACTGATAGAACTACTCATGAAGAAATGGAGAGGTCTAGGTACCGATCTAATTAAAGTAATTCTAGAATATCGGCACAGATATAGTGCCTTTCTGTGTCCACAGCTTGATCCAGCTCCCTCCATGGAAAGAAAAATGTATTACCTAGACAGACAGAATCCCTTACGCGAAGTGCACCCAGTTAGAAATGATGATAATACTTTTAGACGCGTGTTTGTGTACACGCCCCTAACTAAAATAGAATTATTGGAAATGAAAAAATTAGTGCCCAGCCATGACAGAGATCCAGCAGGTTTCCACCGTGAAATAAAAGACATGTTACTCATGGGTGATTATACCTATCCTGACATTATGAAAATATTAAAAGTAATATTGCCTGCCGGTATTTACGAGAAACTCAAAGAAAAAGAATGGGAGGTGGGAGAACAAAAGATTGATTGGACAGCATTAGAAAACGAAGAAAATTCCAGAACTCCAGGCCTAGGGCTTGGGGACAAAACTAAAGCGTTACCAGGATTGTTAGTAGAAGTATTGCCACGTTTATTAACTACGAAAAAGGAAGACTGGGGTGCAATCTCAGCCTGCAAACAGAAACACGATGAAGACACTAGTGATTTTTATTCCCGATTTGAAAAATGTTTTGGTATTAATAGCGGTCTGAAAGCAAGTAGCGATTCATATCCACATCTTTTTGTAACAAAATTAGTCGAGAATTCCTTGCCCCAGGTTAAGAACAGAGTATTGAAAGTCGAGAGCTCTTGGCAAGCTAATACCCCGTCACAAATGTTACAAATGTTACAGTACCACCAGAATAGAATTAGAGAAGAACAAGAACACGAACAAAGACGTATGAAAGACACGAAAATGAAAATGCTCGTTGCCCAGTCAGTTCCAGCTGACGGTCATAAAAAGGGTGCGACACAGTCCAATAATTCAGCGGTTCCTGTTAAAGGGACATGCAACTATTGTAAACAGCCAGGTCATTATATAAACGATTGTGCAGTTCTGAAACATAATATCTCTACGGGTAAAACCAAGGAGAGACCGCGTCCACCTAGACAGGATCAGATCCAACCACAAGTACCTCAGAATGTACAGCCTATGCAAGCTTCACAACAGACCGTAGCAGTACCGCAGCCACAGCCTAGTGCGGCAACACAAAACACGACACACCAGATGTACCAGTATGCACAAAATGACTATCCCGATTATCAGCGATACACATGAAACAGCCTAGAGAGGGAAGTTGGCTTGCCTCTTATTGAGGTTCCTGTAGATCAAGAGGGTCCTTATGTACATAGTCAAGTATTAGGGAAAGACAGAAAGTTTCTAATTGATACAGGGGCAAGCAGAACAACTATAAGTCACGACGAGGTTCCAGGGGCACCCCTCTCAGGCTCACAGAATGTTTCCCTTGGATTTTCAGGAAAGCCTATTGTTAACAAAGTATCGCAACCTCTTCCTCTTGCAGTTGGTCCATTGACACGGACTACAGATTTATTGCTTACAAAATCATGCCCAGAAAACTTGTTAGGTATAAAGACACTGAAAGCTCTAGGAGCTGTAATATGTTGTTCCCCGGAAGGGGTACGACTATTTTTGCGTGACTTTAAAGGTCACTACGTATTTAGAGACATGGATCACCGGTTACAGAATGTCCCTGCACATTTATGGGCACAAGGCCCCACTGATGTAGGTTGTATGCACATTACACCATATCGAGTCACACTCAAAGCAGGAGTGGTATTACCACGAATTCGACAATACAAGTTACCTCCAGATGCTGTAGTGGCTTTGCTGCAAATCATTGACGAGCTCATTGCACAAGGAGTGGTTGTGGAAACCGACTCCAATGTATGTAATTCTCCTATCATTCCGATTCTTAAACGTACTGATCCAAAAGCACCCCCAGTTTATCGATTAATTATTGATCTGCGCGAATTGAATAAATGCATTGTACCACAATATCCTGTGGTTCCAGATATCTCTTCATTATTGACAGCTATTGATTCAGAAGCAACGTTCTTTACTGTAATTGACCTCAAGAACGCCTTCTTTAGCGTCCCAATCGATCCGGAAAGCCAATATTTGTTCGGATTTTGTTTAAATGGACGAAGCTTCAAATTTGCACGCGCACCTCAAGGATTCACAGAAAGCCCCAGCATCTACAGCCAAGCACTGAAAAGACAACTTGACAGTATCCACATGCCTGTTAACACTACCCTGCTTCAGTATGTCGATGATCTGCTGATCACCGCCCGAAGCGAACCCGAATGTGAAAAAGCATCACTGACGGTTTTACATTTTCTGGCCGACAAGGGGCACAAGGTGTCCCCTTCGAAGCTGCAATTCTGTGTTCAGCAAGTTGTGTACCTTGGGCACTTGCTGTCCAAAGGGGGGAGACAGCTCACACCTGACCGCATCCAGTTAATTGTAAACATGTCACCACCCAATACACAAAAGGAGGTGCGGGCCTTCATAGGGCTCACTTCGTACTGTAGACAATGGATTCCCCAATATGCATTTCTATTAAAGCCACTCATTCAGTTGACAACCCAGGAGGCAGCGACTTCGACTGTCCTCCCTTGGACTCAGGCACATACACAAGCTTTTGAAGACTTAAAGAAAGCCTTATGTCAAGCACCTGTTTTAGCGACACCATGTTACAGTAAGCCTTTTACACTTTTTGTTACAGAACGCGAAGGTACTGCCTTGTCAGTACTCACTCAGGAACAAGCAGGTTCACACAAACCGTGTGCTTACTTTTCTAGCACATTAGATCCAGTAGCCCAGGCTCTGCCTACGTGCCTGAAATCAGTCGCAGCGACAGCTTTAGCGATCAGACAAAGCGATTCCATAGTATTAGGACATCAATTGACAGTGCAAGTTCCACATTCCGTGGAAGTTCTTTTAAACCGAACACAGACCCAGCACTTGACTATAGCACGACTGACAGGTTATGAATTAACATTGTTCCAGCCACACATAGAAATCAGACGCTGTAGTACATTAAATCCTGCCACACTTTTGCCATTAAGTGGAACAGACCCATTGGCACATGATTGTATTGAAGTCATTACTATTACGACGAAACCCAGACAAGACTTGACAGACATTCCATTACCAGACCCAGACCTGACACTTTATGTGGATGGTTCATGCATGAGAACAAGTACAGGAGAGTTAGTGGCCGCTTACGCAGTCACGACAGACACCGAAGTTATTGAAACGAATTGTATTGACACATTGTCAGCTCAAGCAGCAGAGCTCATCGCTCTGACACAAGCCTGTATTCAAGCCAAAAATAAAAGAGTTAACATATACACAGATTCACGTTATGCATTCGGAGTTGTACACGACTTCGGAGTCCTCTGGCGAGAGAGAGGTTATTTGACTTCTCACGGTGCCAACATTCAACACGGTCCCCTCATTCAAGCTCTGTTAGATGCAATACATTTGCCTACTGCGATATCTATCATGAAGTGTAAGGCCCATACAAAAGTCACCGATATCATTTCCCAGGGTAACGAGTCGACCTAGCAGACCGAACAGCTAAGCAAACAGCACAGAATCGAACTCAAGCAACTGACTTGACAAAGACAATAGTTCCGACATCGACACACTGCATGACAGTTAGGGATCCCGCCCTTGATGTAATTGACATACAGACACATGCTACACCAGAAGAAATCAAGAAATGGACTGAACTAGGAGGGATCCAAACAGATCAGGGATGGATGACGAAGGGAAAATCTACATGGTTTCTCCCCGACTCCATGGTTCAAGTTATCATTAACACAATACATAGTCCAGCGCATCTGGGAGAGAAAGCTATGTTAGACAGTATTCAAAACATTTGGTTCAATAAACACTTACGAGCTGCAGCCAAACAGAAAGTGCGTACTTGCATGATTTGTTGTCAGTTCAACCCAGGTAAAAGCATTCCTGTAGAGCAAGGTGGATTTCAACCTCCCGATCACCCTTTTGAAGTCCTCCAGATGGATTATATCCAGATGGAACGTTGTCGAGGATTCAAATATGTCCTCGTAGTTGTATGCGCACTTTCCCGTTGGACAGAAGCATATCCAGTCCCAGATTACACTGCTCCAACCACTGCCAAGCAGCTGGTTCGTGAATTCTTCCCACGGTATGGTTTGCCCCGTATCGTGTACTCAGATAACGGTCAGCCGTTCTCATCCGAGCTAATGAAACACATTTCACTCCTGTTAGGCTATCAATGGAAATTCCACTGTGTCCGGCATCCCGAGGCAGCAGGTCTCGTGGAGCGTCATAATCAGACTCTGAAAATTCGACTTTCTAAAATCTGTAGAGAGAAAGGCGTCGACTGGATAGTAGCTTTACCAGTTGCGCTCTTTTACATGAGAATGATAGCACATTCTCGAACAGGGCTATCCCCGTACGAGGTGGTCTTCGGTAGGCCACCAAATATGTGGGGGACGCCTATACCTCGTAAAATCACTGATGTTGATTGTAATATGCTGACAGATTACCTTGCTTCCTTGATGTCTGCACTACAATCTTGCCGTTCACAGGTAGCTGAAGCCTTTCCCGACAACACCGAGGTGAAGCCCCATGAAGTGGTCCCTGGAGACTACGTGTTTATAAGAAATTTCGACAGGAGGAGCCCGCTGGAGCCTCGCTGGCAAACGCCGAAATTAGTACTTCTGACCACGAGGACAGCAGTGAAGATTGAGGGTCGCAAGGGTTGGCTACACTCGAGCCATATCAAGAAATTTCACGGACTGCCTTCTGATTTGAACTCTCAGCCCTGCCCTCCTCCACAGACTGACTCAAAACTCCCCCTGGTCGAGAAAACTGCTTCCCAGGAATATAAACTGAAACTAAGGTCTAGCAAGTCAGACAATTTAATTGTTTAAGTCCTCTCCTAGGTGAATCGGTTAAATTAGTCTCTGACATGTATCCTCTAGACCGAAATCGAGAGAGAGATAGACAGAAACAGCTCAAGAAACGTGCATATTGTAAATCACTTCGTAGTCACTGTATAGTGACATTATTGATTATGTTTTTTCTAAATCTTCTGATTATTGCTGCTAGTATACTGTTGCACATATACTACCCTATTTTCAAGCGTGCACATTCTGCTTTCAATGTTACTGCCGAACACTCTTTTAGCGAATTACCTCTACATGAGTTGCCCTACAGACTTGCGCTGCACAACAACACATTCATTAGTATGTTACATCACTCCCATCAGACCAACAACGCTACAAATTGTTGGATATGTGGCCGATTCCCTCCCTACCAGAAATACAAGGGAGTTCTGCCCCTCTTTCCGTATCCATTCACACACAATGGTTCCTGTGGAGCATGGTTTAGTTTGATTAATTCTTTAGATTCAAATACCATAGTTTACCAGAGCAACTGGGTATGGGGAAACCTGAACTTAGTTTTGCTTAAAGCCTGCTACCCTAACAAAGAGGGACTTCCCAAAAGGACAGGAACTGATCTAGAAAATGAAGTATATGGATTAGGTAACTTTACACTTAACCTCATGATTCTGAATGTTGAATCCGAAGCTGCACCAGTCTTGCCTGCCATGTCAGTATTACCAGTCAAAGGTGAATTATGTGTAAGAAAGAATGGTTCAGTACACCTGGGTCATAGTAAATGTACTACTGTGATCGAATTCAGTGATAAAGGCAAGTCTACATTTAGAGCTTCCCGTCATTCCTACTTCATTTGTGGTCATACCGCATATATACGTTTACCTCTAGATTGGGATGGTACCTGTTACATTGCATTCCTTCTGCCACCTGTTTTCCTAGCCCCTCCTGATTATCATAGAAATACCCATCTAGTACACAATAGACCCCAGAGAGATCTCCCGATTGTCGACTACACTGAAACGGCATGGGAACAATACACAGACTTCAATAAAGGTCTCTTTCCCTACATAGGTGTTGTCTCTAATAGTAAACTGATACGCAGATTAACCAGAACCCTTGAAGCAGTAGTGAATGAAACTACCTCTGCCCTAGGCAACTTAACAGAGGAACAGTCTGCGATGCGGATTGTTGTTCTCCAAAATCGTCTTGTCCTTGACGTCATCCTGGCCGATAGGGGCAGAGCCTGTAGAGTCATCGGATCGAGTTGCTGTGTTTTCATTCCAGAAAACGTGCCATCAGTATATAAAGCCATAGCTCGTCTTCATAAGATTGCAAGTCAGATACACCAGAATCCAGGCACCTGGACGTGGTCCGGTTGGTTCTGGAGTGTGTTGTCAGCCTGGGGATGGAAAGTCCTATCCTTCCTAGGTATTGCCCTTCTCATAGTATTCAGTTGCTGCCTGTGTCTACAATGTGGGCCAGCGATTTGCGGCCTGTGTGCCACATTATGTATTCCACATTCAAGTTCTCATTCAAAATCCCGTAAGAAGAAAGAAGAGCAAATGATGTTACATGAACAGATTGATGGATTCCTGAGGATCGATATATCATGAAGGGTCCGTAGGGGACAAGGAGGGAATGAGGAAATATGAATTTTTATGATCAATTGTGTCCCCTATCTTAGACCCCAACGGCTCCATGTACGTGCGACAAGTACATGTATGTTCCCTCCACTTCCAGCTATGAAGACGCAAATACAATTGTGTCCAACGTCAACATGTCCTCTTTCAGATCCACCATGAATGGGTCGAATATTCAGTTCCTAAGTATGCCTTGCCACCGTCTTTATATGGTGCACCTTTCACGTTTTTCAGCTCTGGCAAGTTAGGCCCTGAATTCTGCCATCGAGCCTTTTCCTGCCTTCTGCCTCTGAATGCTCCAGCCTGGACCTGCATCTGTATCCATGACCTTTGTCTTACTTCCTGCGCGGCTAACGGTGCCTGGCTCGGCCTGTTGCCTGCCAAGACTGTATTCAGCCTTCAAGTTATCTGCTCCGCTCCTCGAGAAATGCATTCCTGTCTAGTAGTTTAGGTAAACACCCTTCCAGCTGCAGAGCAAAGGGCCCGGCCTTACTGTCCCTGTGCAAGTAATTCATAGCTCCTGTTACCATGGTAGGCCCATGCCCCCTCGCATCTCATGTAGACACGTAGACGCTTATACACGCACTAGAAGTCAGTATAGGATAGCCTCTGCCTGAGAGACCTTTCCTTCCAGACAATACAGTTCCTTAAACACAAGATATTAGATACGATTTGGGATTAGGTTGTTCTGACATCCCAGACTTCTGTCTCCTCATGTAGGGCTAAAAGTCAAGTCCCCTTCACCCTCCAGTTATACGTCAATCACACGTCATGCTACTGTGCGCGCATCTCTGCCATGTATTTCTGCTGACCTTGCAGGATTCTCTTATGGATCCACCCACCTGTGTCATCCTCAGAATGACGTTTCTAGTACACGCCCTTATGCACGCCTATTGTAACGCCTTTTTTCATTACGTATGTGTATTCTTATCTCTCTTCTCAGCTGTTACGCCTCCTGCATTTGTCTTTACTGTAATGCATTGACTATATATATGACAACCTGTCAATAAAGTATTGCCTATCCCTTCCCGAACCTTCGTGGTGACGGAATCCGATTGCCTGGTTCGAACCAATTCCTTTGTAAGGAATAAATCCCCTTTTAAAACCTCAAATACCACGGATTCTGCCTCTTATTTTTACTGAGTTATTCTTATTGAACTTTACCGCATAAATTAAGTCTAGGTAATTTAAATTTACCACAGCACAGACAAGAAAGTTCAGGGGAAGGGGCCTCACAACAGATCGCACGGGGCAGGCTGGAGGAGCAGTTGCAGCACAACAGACGAGGGAGGGCAGAAGGGTTTGGCAGTACAATGGACCATGTAGGACAGGAGGAAGAGGATAGGGGCATGGCATGTGGACAGGCAGGGTGGAGGTGGCAGGGACAGGTTACAGTCATCTGACAATGGTAGGCAGGTGGGAGGGGAGTGGCAGCTCAACAGAACACTCAGAGTAGATAGGAGTGTCAGGTCCATGGAACATGGTGGGCAAAAAGGATGGAGCAGGGGCATGCACAAAGACATCGGAGGGCAGGGGGAAGGAGAATAGGGACAGCAAGCTAAGCACAGAGTTTAAGCAGGAGGTCAATGATGGGGCATAGAATTGGGCAATGGAGGGCAGGAGGAGGGGACTGGTACATCATACTAAATTGAGGGCAGTGGCAGCACATCAGACCATGCATGGCAGGAGGGAGGAGGCTAGTTCATGGATTCACACAACAGAGGATAGGGAGGAGGGGGATGGGGCAGCAAGCTAACTGTTCAGAGAAGGCGGGTATTAGGAACTTTATTGTTTTTAAAACGTGTGTCTGTGCGAACTACTTAAAATATGAACAAGTATGCAGCATAATCTCACTTTTATTCAGGAAGAAGAGGACGTTTGTGACTGTGACTCCGGGCTCACTTGGCAGAAACACCCCCTGACCCTCCACCCCCTATCGCAAAATGTAATGCCCGTGAAAAGGGTGGGTGAACACAGTGTTATATAGAACATAGTCCTGAGAGCACGATTGAAAATGAAAACTAGATATAGTGTATGGTATAAACTATGCACCAAAAAGTGTGATATAAGATGAACCGGGCGTGAAATATAATATGCAATACATTGTGCGCAATGAAAGATTCATTGGAGAGCGCGAGATAGCACAGGCACTAGCGCGTGCTATGCGATGTGCGCCTTGGAGTGTAATATGCACAGGGCAGTGTTGTGTAACCTAACTAGTCTCTAAAGTTGTAATATAAAATATGTGCTGGGGAGTGTAACGTTGCATATGCACTGTGACAAAGATATGGATCCCAGATTGTATGGCATAGCACTGTGCGTTATAACATAGGCATCGAGGAAGGCACGTTAGATGGGGCAATATAACCAGTGCGAAGACTAGTGTGGCATGACATATTCACGGGGTGGTGTTACAGTGCACATGGGCTAGAGAGTGTCATAGCATATGCACTAGCTGGTGGAATACAACACAGAGGTGTGTGGCACTCGGCAGGCAATGGTGGGTGTAACACAGCATTGGGCTCTGCCAGGAGCGCGCTGTGACTCTCAAGTGATGTTCGTCCCCTTTCCAGAGAGTAAAATAAAAAGTATTACACATCCGGCAGTGGATGTGTGTTTTATTAACCGTGAGGGGGGTTTCTTACATAGTTTTGGTCGAATTTTTGTCGAATCCCCTTTGAATGGCTTGGTGTGCATGTGTATTAAATGTGCCCGTCAATAGCTACCCATGTTTGTGTAAATAAACGACAAGGGTGTCTACCGGGATTAGGCACGGTAGGGCATCAGACATGTCAGAGCTTCACTAGTGGTGTAAATACATTCCACGTGGATTCATTGTATGCATAGTCGCCTTTTAATTAATATCACTCAAATCGTCATGGTGATAGGTACGTACGGTTTGTCCAGCATGTCCTAGGTGTGTCTATAAATATATATTTTTTTAAAATAATAAAAAACAGTGGCCGGCCCTCGGGATTGGGGTAAAAAATTATAATTAGGAGACAGGCACTGGGGGATGGGGTCATCAGGGCCAATAAATTAGAATAAGAAGGGGAACCACACAGCCCCCCTTCTTAAAAAATTAAAATAAATAAAAGACTGGCATCGTGCCGGAGGCCACGCCCCCTCCTTGCAGCACTCTGCAAACGCGCCCCCTGGCGAGTTGTAAGTTGGGGAATTAATTCCTCTTCAATACTGAGGGTCCCTGAGGGCCAACTAGCCCAACAGGCATCTCCAGTATGTGCCAGGGAGCTGCGCTGCAGACAGGTGTTCTGAGGCCAAGCCCCTTTTTACACCTCTCTGCAACGCAGCTCTGTGGCGCTTACTGGAGGTACCTAGTGGTCTAGTTTGACCCTAGGGACCCTTAGGATTCAAGGGGACTTAATCTCTCAACTTAGAACAGCGTTTACACAGTGGTGAAGGGAGGGGACGGGGCCTCAGGTGACGTGTGCAAACACGCACTATGGCACGTTTTAAATTGGGGATATAATTTCCCTTCAATACTGAGGGCCCCTGGGGGCTAACTAGCCCACCAAGTGCTTCCAGTAAGCGCCACTGAGCTGCATTGCAGAGAGGGGGTCCAGGCTGTGCCACTTTTTACACCTCTCTGCAACGCAGCTCTGTGGCACTTACTGGAGGTACCTAGTGGGCTAGTTGGACCCTAGGGACCCTCAGGATTCAAATGAACTTAATCTCCCAACTAAAAACTGACACAGGGCGTGTTTACACAGTGGTGAAGGGAGGGGACGGGGCCTGAGTTAACGTGTGCAAAATCGCCCTGTGGCCTGTTTTAAGAGGTAGTTTTAATCCCCCTGTCCTATTATATACTAGGGGCTTACAGAGGAGGTCATGCTCATCACAGGGGGACCCCAACGCATAATGTTCCCTAGTGTATGTAGGTGTTTTCACTGTATTCTAAGTGTCTTTTAACATAGCACTGGCTCTAGGACTGGTTAGTCAGACTCAGTTACCACCAGTATCCGTCTGAAAAAGTTGAGGGTACAGGATGATTTTGCAACAAGGATTCTTTCTGCTCTTCTTTTTGTTCTTTCTGCACGTTATCCTTCTTCCTGCACTTTTCTTCGTCTTTGAGGACTTCTGTTGCTTCTTTCTGCACTTCTTTTTTTTCTTTCTGAGCATTTTTTCTACTTTCTTCACATGTCCTATCTCTGTAGGCATAGTTAGAAATTAGCATTTAAAAAACCTTTGAAATTCACAGTAAAAACCATAGGTTTCAGGCACGTTATAGTTAGGAATTAGCATTTAAAAAACCTCAGAAATTCACTGAAAAAACCATAGGTTTCAGGGTTGTTATAGTTAGCTGTACTTTTCACTTGTACAAAACCATTGAAATTCCCCCGTTATAGTTAGTTCAGCTAACTATAAATCGCGCGCCCGCAATGCACTGCTGATGACGTCACATATTACATCACTCATGACATGGTCAGTGACATCACTCATGACATCACTGATGACATCTCAAATGACATCACTGATGACATCATCCTTGTGATAGAGTGGCAGACCTCCTCTCACCCTAATATAACCTTTGATACACACATTTAAAAATAGAGACTAACATTTTCAAAACAATGGACATACCAATACCAGTTACAACAACCTCTTCAGTAATTCTAAGATCCACATACACATCCACTCATTCACCAACAGTCCTATACAGTCACTCATACATGTACTCACTCATCATATGTACTCATACACCTATACATCCTGTTACACAATGCCACTCATCCATAGCGTTACTCACACACATAGTCACTCATGCTAATAAAGAATCAAACATACATTTACTTGCATATACAGTTATACACACACCACCACACTTACTTCTACGGAAACTTACACATACTTAGTCTCTTAAACAATCACTTATAGAAACACATACTTATTCATACAGGAACACTTTCAATCTCTCACTCTCACATATGCTCTCTTATATACACCAATAGTCACATATACTAGTTTAAAACATATGTAGTTACTCATAAAGACACTATTGAGACAGTCATTCACTCACTAACACACCCATACACACACTCATCCACCCATACAGTCCTGCACACATGCTGTCTTCAACACATACAATCAGTGAGTCACTCATTCATGCACCTATGCACTACGTAATACCCCCCACCGAACCATGAAGACACTCAGACTGATACTCAAAAAAACAACTAATAACCTATATAAACACCCATGTAGCTACTCACCAACCCATGCAGCCACTTATACACAAAGTGAGAGACTGCTACAGATATTTACATATTTAAACATTACTCACTAAGCCATGTATTCACTATGATACACTTAATCAGTCAGTTACACAATCAATTTTTCAAAAACAAATCATCCATTTAGACACTTATATACCCATTTATTCTTCCATCGACCTTGAGATATACATATATAAAACATATTTAATTTTCAGAAAAACAGACATTCACTGGATGATGTAATCAGTGATGTCATCAGTGATGTCATTTGAGATGTCATGAGTGATGTCATGAGTGATGTCACTGACCATGTCATGAGTGATGTAATATGTGACGTCATCAGCAGTGCATTGCGGGCGCGCGAGTTATAGTTAGCTGAACTAACTATAACGGGGGAATTTCAATGGTTTTGTACAAGTGAAAAGTCCAGCTAACTATAACACCCCTGAAACCTATGGTTTTTTCAGTGAATATATATATATATATATATATATATATATATATATATATATATATATATATATAAAATTCACTGAAAAAACCATAGGTTTCACACATGTTATAGTTAGCGGAAATTTTACTGATAAAAAACCAGTGAAATTCCCCCGTTATAGTTAGTGCAGGCAACTATAACTCACGCGACCGCAATCCTCTGCTGATGCTAATACTGTATTTAGACACTTATTTGCCCATGTCTTCTTCCATACATTTTTAGCTATACATATATTACAAATATTTTTTTTTCATAAAGACACATATGTCATCAGCAGAAGATTGCGGTCGCGTGAGTTATAGTTGCCTGCACTAACTATAACGGGGGAATTTCACTGGTTTTTTATCAGTAAAATTTCCGCTAACTATAACATGTGTGAAACCTATGGTTTTTTCAGTGAATTTGCAAGGTTTTTTAAATGCTAATTCCTAACTATAACGTGTGTGAAACCTATGGTATTTTCAGTGAATTTGTACGGTTTTTTAAATGCTAAGTTACTTTACGCCATTCGTGGCGTGCGCGCCCACTTAACGCAGTTCGTTCCGTGCATGTCATAACGCAAGTTGTTGTGGTAAATGGCACCCATACCATAGTCACGGAGGAAAGCAGAAACAGATTTGTTGACGTGCTTTCTTGCTTTGTCATCGCACCGCGTGCCCACCGTGCGTGCACGGCACTAACTGCGTAAAGTGGGCGCGCGGTGCGCGAAGCGCACCGCGTGCTCACTGTGCGCGCACGGTGCGCGAAGCGCACCGGGCGCGCACGGAACGAACTGCGTTAAGTGGGCGCGCACCCCACGAATGGCGTAAAGTAACTTAGCATTTAAAAAACCGTACAAATTCACTGAAAAAACCATAGGTTTCACACACGTTATAGTTAGGAATTAGCATTTAAAAAACCTTGCAAATTCACTGAAAAAACCATAGGTTTCACACATGTTATAGTTAGCGGAAATTTTACTGATAAAAAACCAATGAAATTCCCCCGTTATAGTTAGTGCAGGCAACTATAACTCACGCGACCGCAATCTTCTGCTGATGACATATGTGTCTTTATGAAAAAAAAATATTTGTAATATATGTATAGCTAAAAATGTATGGAAGAAGACATGGGCAAATAAGTGTCTAAATACAGTATTAGCATCAGCAGAGGATTGCGGTCGCGTGAGTTATAGTTGCCTGCACTAACTATAACGGGGGAATTTCATTGGTTTTTTATCAGTAAAATTTCCGCTAGCTATAACATGTGTGAAACCTATGGTTTTTTCAGTGAATATATATATATATATATATATATATATATATATATATATATATATATATATATATATTACCTACTGGCGGTCGCCAGTAGGTAGTTATAGTTAGGACCCCTTTTCCATAGGAAATCCGCATCATTCTATTTTGAATAACTTTGGCGCCAGTCGACGAATCCTCGCGAATTTTTCAAAATAGGTGGGGCGCTACGCTCCGCTCCTACCCTGAAAGTCTCGGGGGGATTCGTCAAGCGGGGGCTGAGATAAAAGGGGGGTCCCAAAACACGTTTTCCCCATGCATTTTTCCATAGGACCTTTAGACACAGCTACAGCCCGAACGGCTGAACAGAATTACTTGAAATTTGGCAGAGAGGTAGCCATAAGGTCAAGGAAGTGCCTTTTGCAGGTCTGGTGTAAATCTGTTCAGTATTTCCGGAGAAAATAGCATTTAAAAGCATATATATATATATATGCGCGCAGGGTGCGCGCACCGTTCGAGCACCGTGCGAGCACCCTAACGTGCGCGAGCGTAATTCTGATTGGTGGTTACATGTTAGTCAACGTTCGAATCGGTCGAAATCAGGAAGTGTCGGCCGCCATTTTGTTTGTTTTCAGTGCGAGAGTGAAAAAGGAAGGTGGCGAACGTGAAAAGGGGGCAGGGTAGAGAGTTCCTGACCCCCTAGCCTTTGTCAGGGGGTCCCTGAAGGACCCCGAAGGCAAAAAAAATTTTTTTTTTTTTAAAAATCGCGGGGGTGCGCGCACAGTGCGCGCACCCTGAAAAACACAATTTTATTTTTTTTACAAAAAAAAAATAATAATTTGCAGGGTGAAAACCAAAACAAAAAATAATAATAATTTTTAATACGTAGTTTATTGTAAAATAAATATATAAAAAATAATACATAAATAAATTAGCATTTAAAAAACCGTACAAATTCACTGAAAAAACCATAGGTTTCACACACGTTATAGTTAGGAATTAGCATTTAAAAAACCTTGCTAATTCACTGAAAAAACCATAGGTTTCACACATGTTATAGTTAGCTGGACATTTTACTGATAAAAAACCAATGAAATTCCCCCGTTATAGTTACTGTAGGCAACTATAACTCACGCGACCGTAATCCTCTGCTGATGACATATGTGTCTTTATGAAAAAAAAATATTTGTAATATATGTATAGCTAAAATTTAATGGAAGAAGACATGGGCAAATAAGTGTCTAAATACAGTATTAGCATCAGCAGAGGATTACGGTCGCGTGAGTTATAGTTGCCTACAGTAACTATAACGGGGGAATTTCATTGGTTTTTTATCAGTAAAATGTCCAGCTAACTATAACATGTGTGAAACCTATGGTTTTTTCAGTGAATATATATATATATATATCCAAGATACCGACAGCTCCTTCTGTTGCCACAGGGACCCATGAGAGGTGGCGCAAATGCCGAAAGAGCAAAAACGGCAAAACACATCCAAGGTACAATTCCAAAGTCAATGCGCTCTCAGAACGTAGAAATAAGGTCATCACGTTTCGGTTGCAAGCGTGTTTATTACATGATGCGTTTCGACTACCGCCGTAGTCTTGGTCACATGTAACAGAATGTGAGTACAAGGTTGGTTAAATAAGGTCAGCTGACATCAAAACAGGAAGTGCTGGATCGTCAGAACGTATAGCGTCAGAACGTATAGCGGCCATATTTGAATGTCTAACTGATGTTCAATAGGTACAAAGCAGCCGTTTTTGCTCGCAAATGCAACAGATGTAAGATACACATAAATACCACATTGTGTCTGCTATTAACAAAATAATCGCCATATAATGCTTACAAAGTTGGTTAAAGATTACGCAGACAAACAAATAAATGTGTGTAGTATGGAAATGTGGGCTAACAAGGACGGACAGAACATGAAATGTAATCGTGTATCAATCACAGCCTAGTGTGTGAACGTCACCCGCCCACTTGTGATCCACTTAACCTGCAGGAATGTATGTAGTGCACCAAAAAACAATTCGCAAAATAATGAAGGCAAAATGCCAATGACGCGTATAGGAAGCATAATCAGGAGACCATGTGAGATGTGAATACTCTATGACCTAAATAGTTCCTAGATTATAAATTAAACTCAGTCAATGCATTAGAATACATAGTGTACCCCATTGTCAACAATCCATCACAGTAATGTTAGAGCAATTAGATGGGTCAATGTAGTCAATGCCATGTGGATGAGAGTTTGTGGAAGAGCCTTGAATAACATACTAACAGTATACGTGCTCCCAAAACCTTCAATAGATCTCAAGTGAGAAACCCATCAACTACAAAAGGGGACAGAGAAGTCACCAAATCTGGGCCTCCTGGATAAATAAAACAAGTCTTTGTGCGAACCCTGTATTGTGGATTACATGTCCTGCTTCTTCACAATAGAATAACATTAACGAAAAAGGAGATCGGGAAGTCCTCTTTGTAGATACATTCTACAACAAATTAAATAACGTTACCAACCATAGTAGTACACATTGAAGAAAAGGGTAGGTGACCTGTGCTCGTGTTGCTAAGTGAAGTTGAAAAATAAGGGGCCCTTCCTTTCCTCCTGAAAGACAGAAAACACAAAATTGTAGACGTTAAAACCAAAGACCCCAAAACAATAGGGATCTTTGTACATATATAATAAACTCTGTCATGGTACCACCAAGTACAAGGAAACAGAAAGTGGAGGAGAGAAGAGAAGAAAAAAGCATCTTCCTATAAAGATGACACTAAAAATCATCAGAAATGTAAGAAAAATCCAAAGAGAAGGAAACAGTTAAACGGTTCGCAAATGTATGGATAGTTCCTCATCATGATTTAATCCCCCTGGTGTCCTAGTCTGGAGATCAATAATCATGGATGATTCCTTTATGTCTCAACCTTAGTGTCCTATCTCCACCCCTAGGGTTTCTGTTGATTTGTTCCAGTATACAATAACTCAGAACAGATGAATCAGAAAAATGTTTATCCTGAAAATGTCTGGCTGCAGGGTATTTGGGATCCTTATTCATGATGGCTCTCATGTGTTCTAATATACGTTTTTTGGCCATCAAGGTGGTGCTGCTAATATACCATAACTTGCACGGGCACATGATACCGTAGATTACAAAAGTAGTACTACAAGTAACAAATTGGGTGATCAATTTCTTGTATCTGCCTATAGTAATTTCTTTGCAGAATTTGCTGTTCTTACACACTTTGCAATGTCCACAGGGAAAGAATCCCTGTAGATTGTGATCCCTGTTAATCATGTGTTCAGAAATGTCACTGTGTACTAAATAATCCCTCATCTTCTTACTTCTTTTGAAAGTGATGCTAGGTCTTTCTTGTATGGTACCGCCTATGATGTTGTCATTTTTAAGCGTGTGCCAATTCTTTGCTATGATGTGTCTGATATCATTGGTATTGGCATGATAGGTGAGTATGATCCTGGTATCTGTAGGTTCATTGATGTCAGACAGATCAGATTTGTCTGTCAGCATGTCTGCTCTGTTGGTTTTGTCAACTTTATCTTTGGCCTTCTTAAGTACCCAATTGGGATAGCCTCTCTTTCTGAATCTTTGAAGCATGGCAATACTCTCTTGCTTGAAACCTTCATCTGTGTTGCAGTTCCTTTTGGCCCTGAGAAGTTCTCCAAATGGAATGCTCCATTTGAGAGTTTCAGGATGGCTGCTCAGGGCATGAAGGATACTATTGCCAGCAGTGGCTTTGCAGAACAGCGTGGTTTGAATAGTGTTATCCACGATATCAAGTTTGATATCTAGGTACTCTGCTTGTCTGGCATCTATACTCCCAGTGAGAAAGATTTTGCAATTGTTCGAATTGAGTCTGTTGATGAACTCACTGGCCTCAAGTTTCGAGCCCCTCCATACAATGAACAGGTTGTCAATGTAGCGAAGCCACATGACCACCTGCTCAAAGTAATGTGAAAGAGCAGGATCCTGTGTGATCTCTTCCTCCCACAATCCCATGAAGAGATTCGCAAAGCTGGGAGCGAAGCAAGAACCCATCGTGGACCCGGTGGTTTGGATATACAACTCACCGTCAAAGAGGAAGATATTATTGGTGAGACAAAACTCAGTCATATCGAGTATCATGTTACTATGTACCCAGAATCTCACTAACCTCTTGTTGAGGAAATGTCAACATGCCATCAGACCTTGTTGGTGATCTATAATGGTGTAAAGAGAATGCACATCCATAATGATGAACAAAAAGTCTTCACACCACTCGATATCTTGTATTTTGTCAAGAAAGTCCTTGGTGTCACAAATTTAACTGGGCAAGTTGGTCACAAATTCTCTTAGGAAATGATCTATATATTTCGACATATTTTCAGTAACACTACCCCTTGATGAAACAATGGGCCTCCCCGGGGGATTGTTGTAATCTTTATCAACCTTGGGCAGGAGATAATGCATTGACCGAGTTTAATTTATAATCTATGAACTATTTAGGTCATAGAGTATTCACATCTCACATGGTCTCCTGATTATGCTTCCTATACGCGTTATTGGCATTTTGCCTTCATTATTTCGCGTATTGTTTTTTGGTGCACTACATACATTCCTGCAGGTTAAGTGGATCACAAGTGGGCGGGTGACGTTCACGCACTAGGCTGTAATTGATACACGATTACATTTCATGTTCTTTCCGTCCTTGTTAGCCCACATTTCCATACTACACACATTTATTTGTTTGTCTGCGTGATCTTTAACCAACTTTGTAAGTATTATATGGTGATTATTTTGTTAATAGCAGACACAATGTGGTATTTATGTGTATCTTACATCCGTTGCATTTGCGAGCAAAAACGGCTGCTTTGTACCTATTGAACATCAGTTAGACACTCAAATATGGCCGCTATACGTTCTGACGATCCAGCACTTCCTGTTTTGATGTCAGCTGACCTTATTTAACCAACCTTGTACTCACATTCTGTTACATGTGACCAAGACTACGGCGGTAGTCGAAACGCGTCATGTAATAAACACACTTGCAACCGAAACGTGATGACCTTATTTCTTTGTTCTGAGAGCGCATTGACTTTGGAATTGTACCTTGGATGTGTTTTGCCGTTTTTGCTCTTTCGGCATTTGCGCCACCTCTCATGGGTCCCTGTGGCACCAGAAGGAGCTGTCGGTATCTTGGATTAATTTGAGGACCACATAGTGACCGGCCTGTTCAAACTCGAGAAGACAACGGGAGTCGGGCGAACACCGAATACGGAGCTAGCGGCTAGCGGAGGTAAGTGTGCATTCGCTTTTGTCTGTCCTTTCGCTGGGTGGGAGGACACTACGCCGGCGGGTGGAGGTGGTCACCCACGCAGCAGGGCAACGGCATAGCGGCGCTGTTGGCACAACGCAGTGCACACCATCCCAACCAGCGTGCCAGTCTCTCAGGTGCATTTGTTTATATCCATATAACGTCTGTTCTGGACGTACTCCCCTGACTCCTGACAACATAAAGATCATACTTCACGTGATGCGCATTGCATCGACATGTAAAAACACCCACAGACAGGCAAGAGGAACCTACGATTGCAGTAGGGGGACACTTAATAAGGTCATCGTAAATTGGCACTTCAACGAAGCGTGGGTTCACCATGGAAGAGGAAACAGAACGTAGAGCGGCTGCTCTAATTATGTTTAAAAGGACAATTTGTCCTACACAAAACAGAGAGGAGATTCTCAACAGTACACAACCCAATGAGATGAAAATAAAGAAATTAGAAAACCTAAGACGTAGCGAGACATCTAAATGGTGGGAAGCGACTTCCCTACAACATTACCTTGATCGAGCTATGGTACCAAGAGGACTTAGAGTATTTACGGCACCCTCCCATGAATCTCCTAATCCAAAAATGCTGGAAGAATGGTCCCAGAACTCAGCACTCAGTTCTAAAAGAATGTTGGAAATGCTTGTCAGGTATGCCTGGATTGATCGTGAAGCAATTCTATTGCATATTAAAGAGTTAATGGAAGATCTTACAAAAAATATGGATACGGTGGCATTCAATAAAGCTATTGATGCAATCAAAGACCGCCTAAAAAAATATGAAGATGACATCAAGGCGAGGAAACAGAGGAAGCTCAACAGAGACTATGCAGACTACGAAAGTGGGAGGATACTTACGTTCAGTAAGAAATATGACCATTTTTATGCAACTAAAACCACCTCGAAAACTATACAGAATGAACCATCAGCAAGCTCCATTTCTGATATTTCAATCACCAGTAGCAGTGAATCTGAAGTCACAACAAACAGTAGCATCGAACAAGAGCAACTAACCAGACCGGCTAATTTTTTAGACGAGTACAGACATATGCGCAGGGGTCGGACGACGACAAGGGACACCCCTATACCGAAACAGAGAGGTCGGGGACGAGGACGGGGCCGAGGCAGAGGAAAAGGAGAAACAGGAGATGAAGGATAAAACAACGCTGGCAGAAGAGTCAAAAGACGTGGCGGGATGGCAAACAACATGACCTGCACAGAATTGAATCAATGATGGATAAGAACATGGTTAATAAATCTATAATTAATCTTTCCAAAAGACCATTGTCAGACACAGAAAACCAGTTATTATGTTTAGGTCTGTCTTTCTGCCCGTCATCTGTTTTTAACTATACCAACACTAGGATTGATCTTTTTTAAGTTTGTCAGAAAACTTAAATTAAGAAAGTGGCATAATTTGAAAAGATTTGACACCTACAGACAAATACCTGAGAGACAGCCGCATACATCAGAGGAGTAGACCATAGGGGATATTGACACTTTAGCTACCATGATAGAACTATATGAAGGATCTGATGGTAACAATCCGGGGATCGGGGGGACACATATCCTCACTGATCTACGTACCACTTCTAATATGGCGTCCACCTCCCATTTCAAACCCCGCTCTACCTTTCTTCCCAGCTTACCACACGATGGGATTGATACTTTCCATGAGAACGTGACCAAAGCACTCGTGGATTACAGACAAAAGAAACATAAAAAGCAAGGTCATAAACATAATCTCACCTTTGACCAAAGAAAAGTTCTTAAAGAACTGGCGGATGACAATGACATCGCCATCCGCCCTGCAGATAAAGGTGGAAATATTGTGATTCAGGATAGAGACCAATATATTGGGGAGGCTCACCGTCAACTGAATGATCGGCAGTTCTATGCACATATTTCCCAAGAAAGGTATCACCAGAGCATTACCAGCCTTTGGGATAAACTACAGGAATGGAAAGATAAGGGTATTCTGACCTGGGACGAGTATTGTTATCTCAAAAAGGATTACCCTATTCTTCCAGTGTTATATCTCCTGCCCAAGGTTCATAAAGATTACAACAATCCCCCGGGGAGGCCCATTGTTTCATCAAGGGGTAGTGTTACTGAAAATATGTCGAAATATATAGATCATTTCCTAAGAGAATTTGTGACCAACTTGCCCAGTTATATTCGTGACACCAAGGACTTTCTTGCCAAAATACAAGATGTCGAGTGGTGTGAAGACTTTTTGTTCATCATTATGGATGTGCATTCTCTTTACACCATTATAGATCACCAACAAGGTCTGATGGCATGTAGACATTTCCACAAAAAGAGGTTAGTGAGATTCTGGGAACATAGTAACATGATACTCGATATGACTAAGTTTTGTCTCACCAATAATATCTTCCTCTTTAACGGTGAGTTGTATATCCAAACCACCGGGACCGCGATGGGTTCTTGCTTCGCTCCCAGCTTTGCGAATCTCTTCATGGGATTGTGGGAGGAAGAGATCACACAGGATCTTGCTCTTTCACATTACTTTGAGCAGGTGGTCATGTGGCTTCACTACATTGACAACCTGTTCATTGTATGGAGGGGCTCGAAACTTGAGGCCAGTGAGTTCATCAACAGACTCAATTCGAACAATTGCAAAATCTTTCTCACTGGGAATATAGATGCCAGACAAGCAGAGTACCTAGATATCAAACTTGATATCATGGATAACACTATTCAAACCACGCTGTTCTGCAAAGCCACTGCTGGCAATAGTATCCTTCATGCCCTGAGCAGCCATCCTGAAACTATCAAATGGAGCATTCCATTTGGAGAACTTCTCAGGGCCAAAAGGAACTGCAACACAGATGAAGGTTTCAAGCAAGAGAGTATTGCCATGCTTCAAAGATTCAGAAAGAGAGGCTATCCCAATTGGGTACTTAAGAAGGCCAAAGATAAAGTTGACAAAACCAACAGAGCAGACATGCTGACAGACAAATCTGATCTGTCTGACATCAATGAACCTACAGATACCAGGATCATACTCACCTATCATGCCAATACCAATGATATCAGACACATCATAGAAAAGAATTGGCACACGCTTAAAAATGACAACATCATAGGCGGTACCATACAAGAAAGACCTAGCATCACTTTCAAAAGAAGTAAGAACATGAGGGATTATTTAGTACACAGTGACATTTCTAAACCCATGATTGACAGGGATCACAATCTACAGGGATTCTTTCCCTGTGGACATTGCAAAGCGTGTAAGAACAGCAAATTCTGCAAAGAAATTACTATAGGCAGATACAAGAAATTGATCACCCAATTTGTTACTTGCAGTACTACTTTTGTAATCTACGGTATCATGTGCCTGTGCAAGTTATGGTATATTGGCAGCACCACCTTGATGGCCAAAAAACGTATATTAGAACACATGAGAGCCATCACGAATAAGGATCCCAAATACCCTGTAGCCAGACATTTTCAGGATAAACATTTTTCTGATTCATCTGTTCTGAGTTATTGTATACTGGAACACATCAACAGAAACCCTAGGGGTAGAGATAGGACACTAAGGTTGAAACAAAAGGAATCATCCATGATTATTGATCTCCAGACTAGGACACCAGGGGGATTAAATCATGATGAGGAATTAGCCATACATTTACGAACTGTTTAACTGTTTCCTTCTCTTTGGATTTTTCTTACATTTCTGATGATTTTTAGTGTCATCTTTATAAGAAGATGCTTTTATCTTCTCTTCTCTTCTCTCCTCCACTTTCTGTTTTCCTTGTACTTGGTGGTACCATGACAGAGTTTATTATATATGTACAAAGATCCCTATTCTTTTGTGGTCTTTGGTTTTAACGTCTACAATTTTGTGTTTTCTGTCTTTCAGGAGGAAAGGAAGGGACCCTTATTTTTCAACTTCACTTCGCAACACGAGCACGGGTCACCTACCCTTTTCTTCATTGTGTACTACTATGGTTGGTAACGTTATTTCATTTGTTGTAGAATGTATCTACAAAGAGGACTTCCCGATCTCCTTTTTGGTTTATGTTATTCTATTGTGAAGAAGCATGACATGTAATCCACAATACAGGGTTCGCACAAAGACTTGTTTTATTTATCCAGGAGGCCCAGATTTGGTGACTTCTCTGTCCTCTTTTGTAGTTGATGGGTTTCTCACTTGAGATCTATTGAAGGTTTTGGGAGCACGTATACTGTTAGTATGTTATTCAAGGCTCTTCCACAAACTCTGATCCACATGGCAATCATTACATTGACCCATCTAATTGCTCTAACATTACTGTGATGGATTGTTGACAATGGGTCAATGTATTCTAATGCATTGACCGAGTTTAATTTATAATCTATGAACTATTTAGGTCATAGAGTATTCACATCTCACATGGTCTCTTGATTATATATATATATATATATATATATATTACCTACTGGCAGTCACCAGTAGGTAGTTATAGTTAGGACCTATTTTCCATAGCAAATCCGAAACATTCTATTTGGAATAACGTTGGCGCCGATTGACGAATCTTTGCGAAATTTTCCAAACTTTTGGCCAGCTCCGGTCCGCTCCTAACCTGAAAATTTCACGGTGATTTGTCAAGCAGGGGCCGAGAAAAAAGGAGGGACCCAAAACGCGTTTCCCCATGCATTTTCCCATAGGACCTGTTGACGCAACTACAGCCCGAACTGCTGAATGGAATTACACCAAATTTGGCAAAGAGATAGTCCACAGTTCAGACTCGTGCCTTTTGCTTAAATGGTGTAAATCCGTTCAGTAGTTCCTGAGAAAATTAGAGTTAAAAAGATAGATATATCTGGGCGGAGCCTAACCACACATCTCATCGTGAGATCTTATTGGCTGTCAGTACTTCATCCAAGAAGTGTTGGCAGCCATCTTGGGACCAATATACATGATAGCACCTCATTAAAGAGCATTGCAGTTAATAGAAGGTTTTAAGACTTTAGTTACATTATAAATCATTTGTTGATGGTACCATACACATTTTAGGAATTGTGGTGTGTTCTAAGGTGATTTTACCATGTGAAAAAGCCTTCTGCTGTGATTTCATGAATCATGTTTGAGAGAAAACTATTTTCTCATGCTTTTCCCACAGAGGTTTGGAAGGTGATCTAGAAGCTAAACTGAGAGCATATTTTCTGTAAATTCACATTATCTTTCTCATTCATGTGAGAATGAAGTCTGACATTCTCAGTAAAACATGTACATCCAACAAGGGCAGAGACTGTCAGTTGATTCCTTTGTGTTCTACTGCAGCTTCCCAGAGTGTTCTAAAGAACAACTAGAGCGCTAACAGTCCTACTTATGACAAACGTATTGCACATCTGAAGCCATCTTGATTGGAATAAAGTGGTAACTCTTAAAACATTTAATTTAAAAAGGAACAAAATGAGGGGGTTAATTTTGCCATAGAATGTATGATTAGTGCTGCAGATAGAAAAATTAGGGCACTTTTTGAGTGACTTCTCAAATCCTCTTCTATTTCATTAAAAAATTCTGACATGCAGACTGAAACATGCACTTTGAATACCAGCAGCAGACTTCCCTTGTGAGCAGTAGCTTTACTACAGTGATCTAATAAGCAACTAGAGTGCTAACATTCTGAATTTATGGCAAATGTGTGACACATCTGAATGCCTTCTTGATGGAATCAAAGTAAAAAACTGAAAGTATTTCCTACTGAGGAGACTGTAGTAAATGAGGAATTTAGGAAACTTCATAATAAAAAAGTCTCCCAAAATGGCCACAAGAGACAAAGGAGCACAAATGTAGCCCAAATATCACCCAGCTGTAGCCCAAGTATAGCCCAATGACAGAATGTCCCAGAGTGTTCTAACAAACAACTAGAGCGCTAACAGTCTTACTGATGACAAAAGTATGGCACACCTTAAGCCATCTTGATTGGAATAAAGTGGTAACACTTAAAACATTTAATTTACAAAGGAACAAAATGAGGGTGTTCCTTTGGCCATAGAAATTATGATTAGTGCTGCAGAAAGAAAAATTAGGGCACATTTTGACTTCTCAAATGCTCTTCTATAGCATAAAATAATTCTGACATGCAGACTGAAACATGCACTTTGAATACCAGCAGCAGACTTCCCTGGTGAGCAGCAGCTTTACTACAGTGATCTAATGAGCAACTAGAGTGCTAACATTCAGAATTAATGGCAAATGTGTGACACATCTGAATGCCTCCTTGATGGAACCAAAATAAAAAACTGAAAGTATTTCCTACTGAGGAGACTGCAGTAAAGGAGGAAATTAGGAAACTTCATAACAAATAAATCTCCCAAAATGGCCACAAGAGACAAAGGAGCCCAAATGTAGCCCAAATATCACCCAGATGTAGCCCAAGTATAGCCCAATGACAGAATGTCCCAGAGTGTTCTTAAGAACAACTAGAGCGCTTACTGTCTTACTTATGACAAAAGTATGGCACACCTGAAGCCATCTTGATTGAAATAAACTGGTAACACTTAAAACATTTAATTTAAAAACGAACACAATGAGGGGGTTCATTTTGCCATAGAAAGTATGATTAGTGCTGAAGAAAGAAAAATTAGGGCACATTTTGAGTGACTTCTCAAATCCTCTTCTATTTCATAAAAAAATTCTGATATGCAGACTGAAACATGCACTTTTAATACCAGCAGCAGACTTCCGCGGTGAGCAGTAGCTTTACTACAGTGATCTAATGAGCAACTAGAGTGCTAACATTCAGAATTTATGGCAAATGTGTGACATACCTGAATACCTTCTTGATGGAATCAAAGTAAAAAAACTGAAAGCATTTCCTACTGAGAAGACTACAGTAAATGAGGAAATTAGTAAACTTCATAACAAATAAATCTCCCAAGATGGCCACCAGAGACAAAAGAGCCCAAATGCAGCACAAATATCACCCAGATGTAGTCCACATGTAGCCCAATGACAGAAGTGTGCAAAACACTTATTTTTTGTGTATTTGCAGTTTTATATAGTGCAGACTTGTCAGGTATTGGAGTGCTTTACATGAGCATTGGTTACATCACACAAGATCAAATTCATTTTGGTTGTAGACATGGGGAGATTAAGTGATTTGACCAGAATCACAGAATATTGAGCTGAAGCAGAAACTCCAACCTGGTTCCCCAGTTGCAAAGTCTGCAGTTCTGGAAGTAGCACCACATCCTCTTCCCTAGGTGCAACATTTAATCAAGTGGTCAACTGGATAAAAAAACATAAAGATTAAAAATAATTTAAAAGTTCTTTGTCGCTATTTGAAAACTCAGAAAATATGTCCTCATTTTACTTTTTTAGAGCACTAACCATAATTTTGATGCAAATAAGTCCCTCTTATATATGTAATTTCTAAAGGAAATGCTCTCGGTATTACAGTTTTGATTACATCAAGATGACGTCAGGCGTTCCACTCTTTTGTAATAAATATAGAATGTTAGCAATCTAGTTGTTCATTGGGATACTGTTGAGAGGCAGCGGCCAGGGGCACGGACTCTGAAAATTGAAGGCAGGTAGGAGAGTGCAGAGGCAACAATTTGACCACACTGGGCAGGCAGGAAGGGCAGTGGCAGCACAACAGACTATGGAGGGCAGTGGAAAGGGGGGCAGGGGCAACAAACCAACAACACAGGACTGGCAAGAGAGGCTGTGGCAATATAATAGACCATTGTGGGCAGAAGGAAGAGGCAGTGGTAGTACAACCATACATGCCAACACACCTGTTTCAGCCAGGAAACGTCCAATGTTTTTAAGCTGAAATGGGCTTTATTTGATCTGTCTCCTGTCTACAATATCCTCTTTTTCAATGTAACTCAAAGGGGAAAATCGATACCCCAGTTATTTTTCAAAATCTCCCTCTTACCAAGTTCAAAATGTTCGCAAGTATGATACATTGGATCATGGTAGGCAGGAGGAATTGGGGTAGGGACATGGACTCGGATAACAGAGGACAGGAGGGACAAGGAGAGGTGCACCAAACTGACCCTACTTGGCAGGCATCAGGGTTTGCAGCAGCACAATACACCACACAGGGCATGCGGGACGGGAGTGCAGCACAACAATCCATAGAAAGCAATAGGGAGGGGACAGGACCATGCACATGGACTACAGAGAACAGAGGGGAAAGAGGCAATGGTAGCTAGCTGACCATAATGGACAGACAGGAGAGAAAGCTGCAGTATAACAGACCATAAAGGGCAGGAGGGACGGAGGGACGGATCAGGGGCATTACAATGGAACAGACAAGCCAGGAGGGAGGGAATAGGGGTCTGCACATGGAAACAGAGGGCTGGGGGCAAGGGAGCAGGGCAGGAGCAGCAAGATGACCATGGAGATCAGGCAGGATGGGCACTAGAAACAAGACACACCATGGAGAGCAACAGTGAGACTATGGTGGCATACACACAGACCATGGAGGGAAGGTGGGAAGGGGTCAGGGGCAACTAGCTGACAACACAGGGAAGGTGGGAGGGGCCATGGCAGCACAGAAGACCATGCATGGCAAGCGGAAGGGTTAGTGGCAGCACAATGGCTATGATGGGCAAGAAGGAGGGTGCATGGGCATGCACAAAGGACCATGGAGGATAGAAGAGAGGGTCAGGACCTGGGCACAGACAAGAGAGTTCAGGGAAAGGGGCCTCACAACAGACCGCGTGGGACAGGCAGAAGGAGCAGTTGCAGCACAACAGACCAGAGAGGACAGAAGGGTGTGGCAGTAAAATGGACCATGGAGGACAGGAGGAAGGGGATAGGGGCATGGCATGTGGACAGGCAGGGTGGAGGTGGCAGGGACAGGTTACAGTCATCTGACAATGCTAGGCAGGTGGGAGGGAAGTGGCAGCTCAACAGAACACTCAGAGTAGATAGGAGTGGCAGGTCCATGGAACATGGTGGGCAAAAAGGATGGAGTAGGGGCATGCACAAAGACATCGGAGGGCAGGGGGAAGGAGAATAGGGGCAGCAAGCCAAGCACAGAGACTAAGCAGGAGGTCAATGATGGGCCATAGAATTGGGCAATGGAGGGCAGGAGGAGTGGACTGGTACATCATGCTAAATGGAGGGCAGTGGCAGCACATCAGACCATGCATGGCAGGAGGGAGGAGGCTAGTCCATGGATTCAGACAACAGAGGATAGGGAGGAGGTGGATGGGGCAGCACGCTAACTGTTCAGAAAAGGTGGGTATTAGGAACTTTATTGTTTTTAAAATGTGTGTCTGTGCGAACTACTTAAAATATGAACAAGTATGCAGCATAATCTCACTTTTATTCAGGAAGAAGAGGACGTTTGTGACTGTGACTTCGGGCTCACTTGGCAGAAACACCCCATGACCCTCCGCCCCCATCGCAAAATGTAATGCCCGTGAAAAGGGTAGGTGGACGCAGTGTTATATAGAACATAGTCCTGAGAGCACGATTGAAAATGATATAGTATATGGTATAAACTATGCACCAAAAAGTGTGATATAAGATGAACCGGGGCATGAAATATAATATGCAATACATTGTGCGCAATGACAGATTCATTGGAGAGCGCGAGATAGCACAGGCATTAGCGCGTGCTATGCGATATGCGCCTTGGAGTGTAATATGCACAGGGCAGTGTTGTATAACCTAACTAGTCTCTAAAGTTGTAAAATATTTGCTGGGGAGTGTAACTTTGCATATGTACTGTGACAAAGATATGGATCCCAGATTGTAATATGTATGGCATAGCACTGTGCGTTATAACATAGGCACCGAGGAAGGCACGTTAGATGGGGCAATATAACCCGTGCGAAGGCAAGTGTGCCATGACATATTCACGGGGTGGTGTTACAGTGCACATGGGCTAGAGAGTGTCATAGCATACGCACTAGCTGGTGGAATACAACACAGAGGTGTGTGGCACTCGGCGGGCACTGGTGTGTGTAACACATCATTGGGCTCAGCCAGGAGCACGCTGTGAATCAGTGATGTCATCAGTGATGTCATTTGAGATGTCATCAGTGATGTCATGAGTGATGTCACTGACCATGTCATGAGTGATGTAATATGTGACGTCATCAGCAGTGCATTGCGGGCGCGCGAGTTATAGTTAGCTGAACTAACTATAACGGGGGAATATCAATGGTTTTGTACGAGTGAAAAATGCAGCTAACTATAACACCCCTGAAATCTATGTTTTTTTCAGTGAATTTCTAAGGTTTTTTAAATGCTAATTCCTTACTATAACGTGTCTGAAACCTACGTTTTTTTCAGTGAATATATATATATATATATATATATATATATATATATATTACCTACTGGCGGTCGCCAGTAGGTAGTTATAGTTAGGACCACGTTTCCATAGGAAATCCGCAACATTCTATTTTGAATAACTTTGGCGCCGGTCGACGAATCCTCGCGAATTTTTCAAAATAGGTGGGGCGCTACGCTCCGCTCCTTCCCTAAAAGTCTCGGGGGGATTCGTCAAGCGGGGGCTGAGATAAAAGGGGGGTCCCAAAACGCGTTTTTCCCATGCATTTTTCCATAGGACCTTTAGACAGGGCTACAGCCCGAACGGCTGAACAGAATTACTAGAAATTTGGCAGAGAGGTGGTCCTCAGGTCAAGGAAGTGCCTTTTGTAGGTTTGGTGTAAATCTGTTCAGTAGATTCTGAGAAAATAGCCTTTAAATCAATATATATATCTGAGCCAGCTTACGGTGCGCTTACGGTACGCTTACCGTACGCGTACGGTGGCGTGCGCGAGCGCGATTCTGATTGGCTCTTAGATCTTAGTAAACATTCGAATCGGCAGAAACCAGGAAGCGGCGGCCGCCATTTTCTCTCTTGCACTGAGAGTGATATTTAAAATCTAAAGCACAAAAACATGTAAAGGGGCTGTTTAGACAGCTCCCACACACATAGCAATGTTGAGGGAGTCCCCAAAGATCCCCCAAGGCCAAAAACTCAATTTTTATTTTTTCGCTAATTTCGCCGATTGCGCTTACCGTACGCGTACGGTAAAAAATTATTAAAAAAAAAAAATTATCCACACTCTCCCCACCCCGTGTGCAATTGGTGCCCGAAGGGCACCAATTGGGCATGGCTTATTAAAGATGAGTTAAACTAAAATATTTAAAAAAAAAATAATAAAAAAAAAAATTATCCACACTCTCTCCACCCCGTGTGCAAATGGTGCCCGAAGGGCACCATTTGTGCATGGCGTATAACATATACGAAAAATTAAAATATTACCTTTCAAAACGAAGTGCATCATATGTCCTCCATGTGCGCACGGTGCGCGAAGCGCATCGTGCGTACATGGCCCATCTAGCATAACTTGGGCACGCGGTGCGCGTAGCGCACCGCGTGCCCACCGTGCGTGCACGGCACTAACTGCGTAAAGTGGGCGCGCGGTGCGCGAAGCGCACCGCGTGCTCACTGTGCGCGCACGGTGCGCGAAGCGCACCGTGCGCGCACGGAACGAACTGCGTTAAGTGGGCGCGCACGCCACGAATGGCGTAAAGTAACTTAGCATTTAAAAAACCGTACAAATTCACTGAAAAAACCATAGGTTTCACACACGTTATAGTTAGGAATTAGCATTTAAAAAACCTTGCAAATTCACTGAAAAAACCATAGGTTTCACACATGTTATAGTTAGCGGAAATTTTACTGATAAAAAACCAATGAAATTCCCCCGTTATAGTTAGTGCAGGCAACTATAACTCACGCGACCGCAATCTTCTGCTGATGACATATGTGTCTTTATGAAAAAAAAATATTTGTAATATATGTATAGCTAAAAATGTATGGAAGAAGACATGGGCAAATAAGTGTCTAAATACAGTATTAGCATCAGCAGAGGATTGCGGTCGCGTGAGTTATAGTTGCCTGCACTAACTATAACGGGGGAATTTCATTGGTTTTTTATCAGTAAAATTTCCGCTAACTATAACATGTGTGAAACCTATGGTTTTTTCAGTGAATATATATATATATATTATCTACTGGCGGTCGCCAGTAGATAGTTATAGTTAGGACCGTGTTTCCATAGGAAATCCGCAACATTCTATTTGGAATAACTTTGGCGCCGGTCGACGAATCCTCGCGAAAATTTCAAAATAGGTGGGGCGCTCTGCTCCGCTCCTACCCTGAAAGTCTCGGGGGGATTCGTCAAGCGGGGGCTGAGAAAAAAGGGGGGTCCCAAAACGCGTTTTCCCCATGCAATTACTTGAAATTTGGCAGAGAGGTAGTCCTCAGGTCAGGGATGTGCCTTTTGCAGGTCTGGTGTCAATCTGTTCAGTAGTTCCTGAGAAAATCAAAAGTAAAATCATATATATATGTGGGCGGAGCCTAACCACACATCTCATCCTGAGATCTGATTGGCTGTCAGCACTTCATCCAAGAAGTGTTGGCAGCCATCTTGGGACCAATATACATGATAGCACCTCATTAAAAAGCATTGCAGTTAATAGAAGGTTTTAAGACTTTAGTTACATTATAAATCATTTGTTGATGGTACCATACTCATTTTAGGAATTGTGGTATGTTCTAAGGTGATTTCACTATGTGAAAAAGCCTTCTGCTGGGATATCATGATTGAGAGAAAAATATTTTCTCATGCTTTTCCCACAGAGGTTTGGAAGGTGATCTATAAGCTAAACTGAGAGCTTATTTTCTGTAAATTCACATTATCTTTCTCAGTCATGTGAGAATGAAGTCTGACATTCTCAGTAAAACATGTACATCCAACAAGGGTAGAGACTGTCAGCTGATTCCTTTGTGTTCTACTGCAGCTTCCCAGAGTGTTCCAAAGAACAACTAGAGCGCTAACAGTCCTACTTATGATAAACGTATGGCACACCTGAAGCCATCTTGCTTGGATTAAAGTGGTAACTCTTAAAACATTTAATTTAAAAAGGAACAATATGAGGGGGTTCATTTTTCCATACAAAGTATGATTAGTGCTGCAGAAAGAAAAATTAGGGCACATTTTGAGTGACTTCTCAAATCCTCTTCTATTGCATGAAAAAATTCTGACATTCAGACTGAAACATGCACTTTCAATACCAGCAGTAGTTTTCCCTGGTGAGCAGTAGCTTTACTACAGTGATCTAATAAGCAAAAAGAGTGCTAACATTCTGAATTTATGGCAAATGTGTGACACATCTGAATGCCTTCTTGATGGAATCAAAGTAAAAAACTGAAAGTATTTCCTACTGAGGAGACTGCAGTAAATGAGGAAATTAGGAAACTTCATAACAAATAAGTCTGCCAAGATGGCCACCAGAGATAAAAGAGCCCAAATGTAGCCCAAATATCACCCAGATGTAGCCCAAGTATAGCCCAATGACAGAATGTGCCAGAGTGTTCTTAAAAACAACTAGAGCGCTTACTGTCTTCATTATGACAAAAGTATGGCACACCTGAAGCCATCTTGATTGGAATAAACTGGTTACATTTAAAACATTTAATTTAAAAAGGAACACAATGAGGGGGTTTATTTTGCCATAGAAATTATGATTAATGCTGAAGAAAGAAAATGAGGGCACATTTTGAGTGACTTCTCAAATCCTCTTCTATTTCATTAAAAAATTCTGACATGCAGACTGAAACATGCACTTTTAATACCAGGAGCAGACTTCCATGGTGAACATTAGTTATACTACAGTGATCTAATGAGCAACTAGAGTGCTAACATTCAGAATTTATGGCAAATGTGTGACATATCTGAATACCTTCATGATGGAATCAAAGTAAAAAACTGAAAGCATTTCCTACTGAGGAGACTGCTGTACATGAGGAAATTAGGAAACTTCATAACAAATAAATCTCCCAAGATGGCCACCGGAGACAAAAGAGCCCAAATGTAGCCCAAAATCACCCAGATGTAGCCCAAATATAGCCCAATGACAGAAGTGTGCAAAACACTTATTATTTTGTGCTTTTGCAGCGTTATATAGTGCAGACTTGTCAGGTATTGGAGTGCTTTACATGAGCATTGGTTACATCACACAAGAACAAATTCATTTTGGTTGTAGACATGGGGAGACTAAGTGATTTGACCAGAATCACAGAATGTCGAGCTGAAGCAGAAACTCCAACCTGGTTCCCCAGTTGCAAAGTCTGCAGTTCTGGAAGTAACACCACATCCTCCCCCCCTAAGTGCAACATTTAATCAAGTGGTCAACTGGATAAAAAAACATAAAGGTAACAAATAATTTAAAAGTGCTTTCTCGCTATTTGAAAACTCAGAAAATATGTCCTTATTTTAGTCTTTTAGAGCACTAACCATAATTTTGATGCCAATAAGACCCTCTCATTTATGTAATTTCTAAAGGAAATGCTCTAGGTATTACAGTTTTGATTACATCAAGATGACGTCAGGCGTTCCACACTTTTGTAATAAATATAGAATGTTAGCAATCTAGTTGTTCATTAGGATACTGTTGAGAGGCAGAGGCCAGGGGCACGGACTCTGAAAATTGAAGGCAGGTAGGAGGGTGCAAAGGCAACAATTTAACCACACTGAGCAGGCAGGAAGGGCCGTGGCAGCACAACAGACTATGGAGGGCAGTGGAAAGGGGGGCAGGGGCAACAAACCAACAATACAGGACTTGCAAGAGAGGCTGTGGCAATGTAATAGACCATTGTGGGCAGAAGGAAGAGGCAATGGTAGTACAACCATACATGCCAACAGACCCGATTCAGCCAGGAAACGTCCAATGTTTTTAAGCTCAAATGGGCTTTATTTTATCTGTCTCCTGTCTACAATCTCCTCTTTTTCAATGTAACTCAAAGGGGAAAATCAATACCCCAGTTTTTTTTCAAAATCTCCCTCTTACCAAGTTCAAAATGTTCGCAAGTATGGTACATTGGATCATGTAAGGAAATGGGGTAGGGACATGGACTTGGATAACAGAGGACAGGAGGGACATGGAGAGGTGCACTAAACTGACCCTGCAGGGCAGGCATCAGGGTTTGCAGCAGCACAATACACCACACAGGGTATGTGGGACGGGAGTGCAGCACAACAATCCATAGAAACCAAGAGGGAGGGGACAGGACCATGCACATGGACAACAGAGAACAGAGGGGCAAGAGACAGGACCATAATGGACAGACAGGAGAGAAAGCTGCAGCATAACAGACCATAAAGGGCAGGAGGGATGGATCAGGGGCATTACAATGGAACAGACAAGCCAGGAGGGAGGGAGTAGGGGTCTGCACATGTAAACAGAGGGCTGGGGGCAAGGGGGCAGGGCAGTAGCAGCAAGATAGCCATGGAGGTCAGGCAGGATGGGCACTAGAAGCAAGACACACCATGAAGAGCAACAGTGAGACTGTGATGGCATACACACAGACCATGGAGGGAAGGTGGGAGGGGTTATGGGGCAGCTAACTGACCACACAGGGAAGGTGGGAGGGGCCATGGCAGCACAGAAGACCATGCATGGCAAGTGGGAGGGTTAGTGGTAGCACAATGGCTATGATGGGCAAGAAGGAGGGTGCAGGAGCATGCACAAAGGACGATGGAGGATAGAAGGGAGGGTCAGGACCTGTGCACAGACAAGAAAGTTCAGGGGAAGGGGCCTCACAACAGACCGCATGGGGCAGGCAGGAGGAGCAGTTGCAGCACAACAGACCAGGGAGGGCAGAAGGGTTTGGCAGTACAATGGACCATGTAGGACAGGAGGAAGAGGATAGGGGCATGGCATGTGGACAGGCAGGGTAGAGGTGGCAGGGACAGGTTACAGTCATCTGACAATGCTAGGCAGGTGAGAGGGGAGTGGCAGCTCAACAGAACACTCAGAGTAGATAGGAGTGGCAGGTCCATGGAACATGGTGGGCAAAAAGGATGGAGCAGGGGCATGCACAAAGACATCGGAGGGCAGGGGGAAGGAGAATAGGGGCAGCAAGCTAAGCACAGAGTTTAAGCAGGAGGTCAATGATGGGGCATAGAATTGGGCAATGGAGGGCAGGAGGAGTGGACTGGTACATCATACTAAATTGAGGGCAGTGGCAGCACATCAGACAATGCATGGCAGGAGGGAGGAGGCTAGTCCATGGATTCACACAACAGAGGATAGGGAGGAGGGGGATGGGGCAGCAAGCTAACTGTTCAGAGAAGGCGGGTATTAGGAACTTTATTGTTTTTAAAACGTGTGTCTGTGCAAACTACTTAAAATATGAACAAGTATGCAGCATAATCTCACTTTTATTCAGGAAGAAGAGGACGTTTGTGACTGTGACTCCGGGCTCACTTGGCAGAAACACCCCCTGACCCTCCACCCCCTATCGCAAAATGTAATGCCCGTGAAAGAGGTAGGTGAACACAGTGTTATATAGAACATAGTCCTGAGAGCACGATTGAAAATGAAAACTAGATATAGTGTATGGTATAAACTATACACCAAAAAGTGCGATATAAGATGAACCGGGTGTGAAATATAATATGCAATACATTGTGCGCAATGACAGATTCATTGGAGAGCGCGAGATAGCACAGGCACTAGCGCGTGCTATGTGATATGCACCTTGGAGTGTAATATGCACAGGGCAGTGTTGTGTAACCTAACTAGTCTCTAAAGTTGTAATATAAAATATGTGCTGGGGAGTGTAACGTTGCATATGCACTGTGACAAAGATATGGATCCCAGATTGTAATATGTATGGCATAGCACTGTGCGTTATAACATATGCATCGAGGAAGGCACGTTAGATGGGGCAATATAACCCGTGCAAAGACAAGTGTGGCATGACATATTCACGGGGTGTTGTTACAGTGCACATGGGCTAGAGAGTGTCATAGCATATGCACTAGCTAGTGGAATACAACACAGAGGTGTGTGGCACTCAGCAGGCAATGGTGGGTGTAACACAGCATTGGGCTCTGCCAGGAGCGCGCTGTGACTCTCAAGTGATGTTCGTCCCCTTTCCAGAGCGTAAAATAAAAAGTATTACACATCCGTCAGTGGATGTGTGTTTTATTAACCGTGAGGGGGGTTTCTTGCATAGTTTTGGTCGAATTTTTGTCGAATCCCCTTTGAATGGCTTGCCGTGCATGTGTATTAAATGTGCCCGTCAATAGCTACCCATGTTTGTATAAATAAACGACTAGGGTGTCTACCGGGATTAGGCACGGTAGGGCATCAGACATGTCAGAGCTTCACTAGTGGTGTAAATACATTCCACGTGGATTCATTGTATGCATTGTCGCCTTTTAATGAATATCATGCAAATCGTCATGGTGATAGGTACGTACGGTTTGTCCAGCATGTTCTCGGTGTGTCTATAAATATATATTTTTTACAAATAATAAAAAACAGTGGCCGGCCCTGGGGATTGGGGTCAAAAAAATATAATTAGGAGACAGGCCCTGGGGGATGGGGTCATCAGGGCCAATAAATTAGAATAAGAAGGGGAACCACACAGCCCCCCTTCTTAAAAAATTAAAATAAATAAAAGACTGGCATCGTGCCGGAGGCCACGCCCCCTCCTTGCAGCACTCTGCCAACGCGCCCCCTGGCGAGTTGTAAGTTGGGGAATTAATTGCTCTTCAATACTGAGGGTCCCTGAGGGCCAACTAGCCCAACAGGCATCTCCAGTATGCACCAGGGAGCTGCGCTGCAGACAGGTGTTCTGAGGCCAAGCCCCTTTTTACACCTCTCTGCAACGCAGCTCTGTGGCGCTTACTGGAGGTACCTAGTGGTCTAGTTTGACCCTAGGGACCCTTAGGATTCAAGGGGACTTAATCTCTCAACTTAGAACAGCCACAGGGCGCGTTTACACAGTGGTGGAGGGAGGGGACGGGGCCTGAGGTGACGTGTGCAAACACGCACTATGGCACGTTTTAAATTGGGGATATAATTTTCCTTCAATACTGAGGGCCCCTGGGGGCTAAATAGCCCACCAAGTGCTTCCAGTAAGCGCCACTGAGCAGCATTGCAGAGAGGTGGTGCAGGCTGTGCCACTTTTTACACCTCTCTGCAACGCAGCTCTGTGGCACTTACTGTAGGTACCTAGTGGGCTAGTTGGACCCTAGGGACCCTCAGGATTCAAATGAACTTAATCTCCCAACTAAAAACGGACACAGGGCGTGTTTACACAGTGGTGAAGGGAGGGGACGGGGCCTGAGTTAACGTGTGCAAAAACGCCCTGTGGCCTGTTTTAAGAGGTAGTTTTAATCCCCCTGCCCTATTATATACTAGGGGCTTACAGAGGAGGTCATGCTAATCACAGGGGGACCCCAACGCATAATGTTCCCTAGTGTATGTAGGTGTTTTCACTGTATTCTAAGTGTCTTTTAACATAGCACTGGCTCTAGGACTGGTTAGTCAGACTCAGTTACCACCAGTATCCGTCTGAAAAAGTTGAGGGTACAGGATGATTTTGCAACAAGGCTTCTTTCTGCTCTTCTTTTTATTCTTTCTGCACGTTATCCTTCTTCCTGCACTTTTCTTCGTCTTTGAGGACTTCTGTTGCTTCTTTCTGCACTTCTTTTTTTTCTTTCTGTGCATTTTTTCTTCTTTCTTCACATGTCCTATCTCTGTAGGCATAGTTATAAATTAGCATTTAAAAAACCTTTGAAATTCACAGAAAAAACCATAGGTTTCAGGCACGTTATAGTTAGGAATTAGCATTTAAAAAACCTCAGAAATTCACTGAAAAAAACATAGGTTTCAGGGGTGTTATAGTTAGCTGGACTTTTCACTTGTACGAAACCATTGAAATTCCCCCGTTATAGTTAGTTCAGCTAACTATAACTCGCGCGCCTGCAATGCACTGCTGATGACGTCACATATTACATCACTCATGACATGGTCAGTGACATCACTCATGACATCACTGATTCAAAAGAGGTACAATTTAAACGTGCTGAGCATCCTGGCCCACCGGCACTTTGGTTTGAAATATTTTCACGGCAGCCCTGCCGTGGGAAGCTGCACCATCTCGCAATAACAGAGAGGCTGCGAGTGGGAACTATGCCTACGCTCGTGACAGCACTTCAAAAGAGGTAAAATTTAAACTTGCTGAGCATCCTGGCCCACCGGAGTGCAACAATATCATGTACTTAGCAGAGCCCACTCGAGGGTGATAAACTTTTACTCTGAACTTGACTACAAGTCCCAGCCTGCAACGAAACAAATCACTCAATGAATGAGGCCCACTGGGGGTATTTAAAGGAGCAGACTGTCAGAGCCATCTGCCAAGCACATTGAAATGATCCATGACTAAGAGGCAGGAGCCTCGAAACGCGTTGGAGATGAACTTTTCAAAAATGCTGCAACTTGTTTACCTTGTAATTAAACCGATAGGTTCTTTTGAAGCTGAGTGCGCTTCCGTTGCTTTGGGGCACTTTGGTTTGAAATATATATATATATATATATGCATATATGTATATATGTATAGATATATATATATTCTAGTATAAAAATATGTGTACCTCTTGGCTATTGATCAAAGATTGCTATCCTCTCAATCATCACACAAGCTCACATTACGTCCAATATGTGCAGGAATATTTTTTTCCCCATTCCAAGATGGCGATGACGGATTGGACGTGGGTAACGTCGGAATTTAGCGACGTACACACAGCGATACGTCATACGTTTTCCATCTGATAAAATAAACAGACTCGGACGGCGTCAGCTCCAAGTGTGAGGAATAAAACGATAAACGGAGGGAATAACATGCGACCCCGACAAGCGCTAAGCAAATGCTAGGCAGGGGGCATTGAAACTTTATATACGGGAGGAATAAGTATATAAGTCCGGTATAAACTGGTAATAGGCATGGATAGGTTTAGAGTATCGTTACATGCAAACAGAGAAGGGATGTGACTTATTGGAACCACACGGTTGAGAGTTATGGGCTGACGGGTTCCTGTTTGAAGAGAGATATAGGGGGTAATGTAGATATAATCCTATGACCTTAGGGTCAATACACTGTTAATAGAATAGTTGTTGATAGTGTTAGGATATGTTTAGAATACGTGGGTGGTTAACGCACATATATGCTGGTGTGTTTAGGAAGTGTGATACATAAGCCCTGATAGATACCCCTGTTTCCATAGAACCAATCAATTAACGGAAAGGGGTCAGGTTGGAAGGAAATGATTAAGTACAACGGAGGTATTGAGAGTAGTCTAACAAACTGCATAACGATGGGCAGTTACCCTAATGAATAACATAAATAGATAGAAATTAATAGAATAAGGAATTAAAATCAGGGTAGTGGTAATACACAATGACTAATATACCTATTCTCATCGCTTATACAGACGATCAAGGGAAACAACAAATTATAAGTTCGCCCCTATATAACAATCAGGAAACGCGATATATGCATTTATACTTACATGGAATGTTTGTGGTTCCAGATATAAGAGGTGAGCCCTAATTGAGAAAACCACTCTTTTATAAGAGGTTAAAAAATAAGAAGAAATTAATTGAAGATTATTGTTCCATATTAAGTTCGATCATTTACACATTAAATATGTGTTTTTGTAGCGACCGAGATTGCATCCGGCCACTAATATGAACACGGATTGAAGACTACTTTGTCTATGCGTCCTATGACAAGTATTAAGGTGGGTTTCTAAACCTATATAGGAATATAACTTCACAGTATAAATATGGGGATAGAGCAAGCCTTAATAATGAGGGATTTTGCGATATGATATATAGTCAAAGTGTGAAGGAAAGGACGCATTGCATATTCTCCATGGGAACCTATGATTATACGAGAAAGAAAAGCTGGCGGGATAGAAGAAGATTGATTGATGTGGGTATCTACAGTCTCACATTACTATAAGGAATTTACCTTGGGTGTCTTATCATTCTAGTAATCTTTGCAAGTTCTCAGCCATCCGCCAAGGACTCTAGAGGTACTCCTATGAGAGGAGACATTTTTGCCGAAGTACGGTCGTACCGGTGAGTCTCATGATTAAAACGTTGAATAACATTGTAGAATAGAGTGGAGTGAAAGTTAAGGTGATGAATGAGAGTTTAACGGCTCATGTAGTGAGAAACATATATTCTCACAAGGAATAGAAAGGCCCACCGAATTGTATGAAGCAATTATGTTTTGAACATTTTCATATAGTTTTCAATAGGTTTTTTTAAAATTTGTCGCTTATTATGAGATTGAACATCTGTAATAGAACTATACATCTGTATGGATAACCTGTGTTAATTAACCAATGTGGAGAATTTTAGATTGCCAGTTTGGATCTTATAGTGTATGAATATGTTTCCCCAATAGGTGAATTCGACATCAGAGTTGAATATATATATACATAAGGAGAAAATATCTTGGGTCCTGAAGAAGGTGGTCCTATGTGGAGTTTTCACCACCGAAATGCGTCGACGCCTGTCTTTTTAGTTTGTTAAATTTGGTGTAGTTAGGGAGAGACAGGGATCAGTGACTTATGTCTGATTCTGCCTTTGGTAAATCCAATTTAACATATGTATGACACACTGCTTGTCTATTATTGTTCTCCTTTTTATGGCATGTTATTTTTATAACTGCAAAAAACTGTTTTGCGATTTTATCATTTTAAACTGTGTATGATTTATTGTGTTGTATAAAAGACATTTTGGATGAATTTACATTGATTATTAAAATACAGATATATTTGATATTATTTTTTGTTTCATGATAAGTGCTTCTCACACATTCAGTATTGAGGGGTGCAAGAAAGTGGTAATGTGAGCTTGTGTGATGATTGAGAGGATAGCAGTCTTTGATCAATAGCCAAGAGGTACACATATTTTTATACTTGTATTCCTGGGTGCTCCAGCCTTTTGGCTTTGAGAGTCCCCTCTCCTTGTTTTCAAGGTATATATATATATTCTCACAAAATTTGGAGCATTAATGTTTCGGACGCTATTGGATTTAGGATAGTGTGGCTTTGACTCTTTTGAATCTTTTTCACTTTTTTTGCACTTTGAGATTTGGGTCGAGAATTTGGAATGAGTCGCTTTGAATCCTGATACCCTATAATTACAGCAAACAATAGAATTAGCAATTTCTTACTAGATATGATAAGATTATTTTGAGACTAAATATGGATATGAATGAATTGCGGGTTATAGGAATGAGTTAGTCTGTCTACTATGACTATCCCTAATTTCCAATGTGTTATGTATGAAATTATTTAAATGTTTGAATTGAGTCTATGTGTAAGGATTGCTTCTATGTCTATGATGTTTTGGTTGTATTTCTAGGAAGTGTGGAGCACTTTCCGTAACTTGACAAAGTCTGTCTCATCCGAAACGCATTGTTTGCTCACACAATAAATATATGTGCATGGACTTGGTGTGCTGCATCCTTTGTCCATTGGACTGGATTTAAAAAAATATATATTTGGAGGCTACTGCCACCACCGCGGGCACGGGCACCAAAAAGCAGGATGTACGGGGTTTGGCAGTACCTTTGTACTATATATATATATATATATATATATGTTAAGAAAAAGGTTGCCCCTAGTTGAGCAGCACTCCCAAAAGGTAAGTAGAGATCAGGGGAAGCCAAGTTGTGCTCCTTGCGTCCAACAGTCCTGACGCGTTTCGAGCATGTGCTCTTCATCAGAGGACACCTGCAAAGAACCACCAGCATACGTTATTCCAGAATCTTCCCTTAAGCGTCAAACGGAGCAGAAGGTGATTGTTAGCACTGGGGGCAGTGCTTGTGTGTGCACCGGATTGTTTTAGCCACGACTGCAACCTGCCAGCAGCCCACTGGGGTTAACATGTGAATGGACTTCCAGACCCAAAATGCTTAGCGAAATACTCACCTGAGCCTGTTTGAAATTTAAAATAAAGGGAAGATTCTGGAATAACGTATGCTGGTGGTTCTTTGCAGGTGTCCTCTGATGAAGAGCGCATGCTCGAAACGCGTCAGGACTGTTGGACGCAAGGAGCACAACTTGGCTTCCCCTGATCTCTACTTACCTTTTGGGAGTGCTGCTCAACTAGGGGCAACCTTTTTCTTCACATATATATATATATATATATATATTTTTTTTTTTTCACTGAAAAATACAAAGGTCCCATGGATGTTATAGTAAGGCTCAAATTTCATTCATACAAATCTAGTGAAATTCAGTAATTATAGTTACCTGAGCTAACTATAACTTATGACCCCTCAATGCACTGCTTATGACCTCTTATAGTAAATCACTCATAACATGGTGAGTGACATGACTGATGACATCTCAAATTACATCACTCATGACATCACCCAGTTATTGTGTTTTCTAAACGTTTATGAGTGTTAAACATATATACTAAGGTACTGCAAAAGTTAGATTAGTATATGCTGTTTATTAATAATGAGTGATACTAATTCTAATATACCTTTTAAGTGGCTGTGTGACTGTGTGTATTCGTGTGAGTGACTTGGTGTGTGAGTGAGTGTGTGAGTGGTTGTATGGGTGAATAAGTGGGTGTGTGAGTAGCTGTATGAGTGAATAAGTAGGTGTGTGAGTGGCTGTATGAGTGAGTGAGTAGGTGTGTAAATGGCTGTATGGGTGAGTGAGTGGCGGTTTGAGTGGGTGTTTGGTTAACTGAGTGGGCATGGGAGTAGCTGTATTGGAGAGTGACTGCATGAGTAGCTGTATGGGTGAGTGTGAGGACGTTTGACCTCCTGTATGGATGTGTGAAAGGGTAAGTAAGTGGTTGTGTGAGTGTGTGAATGCCTCTGTTGAGAGGCTGTATGGGTGAGTGCCTGGGTGTGTAAGTAGCTATATTGGTGAGTGAGTGTTTGTATGGGGGAGTGAATGGCTGTTTGTGTGACTGTATGGGTAAGTGGGTGGCTGGGTAAGGAGGTTTATAGGTAAGTGAGTGGGTATGTGAGTAGCTGTGTGTGTTAGTGACTAGGTCTGTGAGTGGCTCTGTGGATGAGTAAATTGGTATGTGAGTGGCTGTGTGGGTGTGTCAGCAGGTGTCTGAGAAGTTGTGTGGGAGTGTGAGTGGGTGTGTGAGTGGTTCTGTGGATGATTTCAACAGTTATATTGTTGGAGATGTCATCAGCGATGTCACTGACCAAGTCATGAATGATGTAAAACATGTGGTCCTAAGCAGTGCATTGTGGGGGCATAAGTTATAGTTAGCTCAAGTAACTATAACTGCAGAATTTCACTGGTTTTATTCGAGAGAAATCTGAGCATAATTATAATGACCCTGTAACTTTTGTTTTATTCCAGTCAATTTGAAAGGTTTTTTTCTTTCTATTTCCTAACTTGTAACATCTCTGTAACCTTTGTTTTTTCAGGGAATTTCAAAGGTTTTATAATGTTATTTCCTAAATATAACGTCTCTGTAGCCTTTGTTTCCCTCGGCAGCCCACCCACCCCACGACCATGCCCGGAATCTCGGCATCGTACTCGACTCCTCCCTCTCCATGACCCGACAAGTCAACGCTGTCACCTCCAACTGCTTCAACACCCTCCGCATACTATGCAAGACCTTCAAATGGATCCCCCAAATCGAGTAAAAACGTCACCCACACACTCATAACCAGCAGACTAGACTACTGAAACACCCTCTATGCCGGAATCAGCAAGTCGCTGCTTTGCAAACTTCAGGCCAGTCAGAACACTGCAGCCAGACTCGTCCTCGGCATCCCTCGACAGGAACACATCACCTAACTCCTGCGAGACCTCCACTGGCTCCCTGTTGAGAAGAGAGTAACCTTCAAGCTGCTCACCCACACATACAAATGCCTCCACAACAACGGACCCCAATACCTCAATGAGAGAATTTCCTTTCACACACGCAAGAGAAACCTCCTGTCCGCCGACCTCACCCTCACTGTAACCCCACACATCCGCAGAGCTAGAATGGGGGAAGGGCTTTCTCCTACATCGTGGCCAAGACCTTGAACGAGCTCCCGATTGACATTAGATGCGCCCCCTCTCTGAACATCTTCAGGAAGATGCTCAAGACCTGGCTCTTCGACTGAACGGAGCTGCTCTTCCCTCTAGCACCTTGAGACCCTTATGGGTGAGGAGCGGTCTTACAATTCCCTGATTGATTGATTGATTGTTTGATTGATACCTCATTGGGTAAATATCTACTGCATATTCTACACTACAGCTGCATAATGGACCACGAGGAAATATGTCCAGTAACCTTGTGCACGTTTTGGCAATGTGATTGTATATCATGCGTCTTCATCCAGAAATTTGTGATAGTATGAATCCTTCAATAGAGAAGACAAGACTACAAAGAGGTAAATCTCCACCAAACAAGGGTACTTTCTCTAAACTATATGAATTAACCCCTTCAGTGCCCATGACGAGATAGTCTCGTCATGGAGCGCGGTTGCGCTGTGCCCATGACGAGACTATCTCGTCATGAACCCCGCCCACTAATGAAACGCCCGGCACAGGGCGTGGAAAGGGCGGGGCAGTCAAGGGGTTAAGTGGTTCTTTGTTTGGGGGAGATGTCCTGATATTCCTCGGCATCAAGAGTACATTGTCAAAATCGTCAGGGTACGTGCTGGGGGGCCTTTTGGTAAGCTGTCTATCATCCTGACTAAAGGCGGATAGACCAATGCATACTGCTAAGGTAAATGGGGTGGGGCCAAACGGATGGAGATTCTGGTGATTTTGCAAATTGTTTATGAGTGTGTAGGAGAGAGTATGAGTGTTTCTGTAAGTAGGTGCATGAATGTCTCAGTGGGTCTATGAGTGGGTGCACATGTCTGAGTGGGTCTGTAAGTGTGTGCTTGAGTGTCTAAATGGGTCTGTAAGTGGCTGTGAGAGTGTCTGAGTTGTTCTGTAAGTAGGTGCATAAGTACCCGAGTGGGTTTGTGAGTGAGTGTCAGAGTGTCTTAGTATGTCTGTAAGTGGTTGTATGAGTGTCTGAGTGGGTATATAAGTGTGTGTGAGAGTGGGTGTGTGAGTGGGTGTGTGAGTGTCTGAGTGGGTTTGTGAGTGTGTGTATCAGTGAATGAATGGGTCTGTCAATGTGTGTGTGTGAGTGCCTGAGTGTGTGAGTGGGAATCTAAGTATGCAAGTGTGTCAGTAGCAGTGTCAGTGATTGGGCCACAATGGAACAGCACCTGCCCCTTTATCCAAAAAAGAGTCCACAATTTTGCACAAAATATCTACCCTAGTGGAGAACTTTCTACTGGTTAATTACTAAGTGCTACCTTCTTGGGTAAATGTCCAGTATGTATTCCACACTACAGCTGCATAAAGGAGCACAAGGAAATGTCAACAGTGACCTTGTGTGCATTTTGGTAATGTGATTGTTCCTTGTGCGACTTTATCCTGAAATTTGTGATACCATAAATCTTTCCTAGAGAAAAGATGACAAGTGTACAAAGAGGTAAATCTCCACCAACCAAGGGTCCTTCCTCGTAACTGTATTAAGTAAGTGCTTCTTTGTTTGGTGGAGATAACCTCTTATTCCTCAGCATGAAGAACGCATCACCAGGTGAGTACAAGAAAGAACCCACTCGTCACCGTCACTACACATTGCGCTCCAATAGGTCAACAATGCATTCACCACCACAAAGCATTTCAGATCATCTTTCAATGTGGAATTGCCAAGAAAACGTCTGTAAAAATTAAGCAGGCCATTGTGCCAGCTCCCCCTGTGACAGTTCTCCTGTCCAGCTCTCCCGCAGTCCACTACTCTCTGCTGCCAGACTACCTGCTGCCCTCTGTTTGTGTCTCCTCTGCTTAATTTTTGCTGTTTTGTATTTCCTGCTTGTTTGTCTGCCCTCTGTTTTGTCTTTCCTGCTCGTTGGTCTGCCCTCTGTTTTGCTTCTTCTGCTTGTTTTTCTGCCCTCTGTTTTGCCTTTCTGCTCTTTTCTCTCCCCTCTGTTTTGCCTCCACTGCTCGTTTTTCTGCCCTCTGTCTTCCCCTTTTGTGCTCTATTTTGCCTTCCCAGCTGGTTTGTCTTCCCTTTTGTTTTTTGCCTTTTTCAGTTTTTTTTTCTGCCCTTTGTTTTTCCTTTTCTCCTCATTTTTATGCCCTCTGTTTTTCCTAATCTGTTTGTTTTGCTGCCCTCTGTTTTGTCTTTTCTCGTCATTTTTTTGCCCTCTGTTTTGCCTTTTTTGCTTCTTGTTCTGCCCTCTGTTTTTATTTTTCTGCCTTCGGTTTTGCCTTTCCCGCTCATTTTCCTGTCATTTCTTTAGCCTTTTCTGGATGTTTTTCTGCTCTTGTTTTGCCTTTTTCTGTTCGCTTTTCTGCACTCTGTTTTGCCTTTCCTCATTTTTTCTGCCCTCTGTTTCGCCTTTTTCTGCTTTCCTTTTTGCCTTTTCTGCTTCTCTTTCTGCTTTCTGCTTTCCCTTTTTCTGCTAGTTTTTCTGCCCTCCATTTTGCCTTCTCTGTCCGCATTTCTGCACTCTGTTTTGCCCTCTTCTGCTCTGTTTTGCCTTTTCTATTTGTTTTTCTGCCCTCTGTTTTGCCTTTTTTGCTTGTTTTTCTGCACTCATTTTTGCCTTTTGTGCTCGCATCTGCACCCTCCGTTTTGCCTTTTCTCCTCACTTTTCTGCCCTCTGTTTTGCCTTTCCTCATTTTTCTGCCTTCTGTTTTGCATTTCCTGCTCATTTTCTACCCTCCTTTTTGACTCTTTCTGCTAATTTTTCTGCCCTTTGTTTTGCCTTTTTCTGCTAGTTTTTCTGCCCGCCATTTTCCCTTTCTGCATGCTCTTCTGCCCCCTGTTTTGCCCTCTTCTGCTCAGTTTTGCCTTTTCTGCACTCGTTTTTGCCTTTTTCTGCTGTCTGTTTTGCCTTTTCTACTCGTTTTTCTGCCCTTCGTTTTGCCTTTTTCTGCCCTCAGATTTGGCTTTTTTTGCTAACTTTTCTGACCTCAGTTTTGCCTTTTTCTGCTCGATTTTCTGCCCTCTGTTTTGCCCTCTTCTGCACTGTTTTGCCTTTTTGTGTTCTTTTTCCTGCCCTCTTTTTTGCTTTTCCTCATTTTTTAGCCCTCTGTTTTGCCATTTCTGCTAATTTTCTACACCCCGTTTTACCTCTTCTGCTCGGTTTTCTGTCCTCTGTTTTGCCTTTTTCTATTTATTTTTCTGCTGTCCGTTTTACCTTTTCTGCTTGTTTTTCTGCCCTCTGTCTTGCCCTTATCTGGTTTATTTTGCCTTTATCGCTCTTTTTTCTGCCCTCTGTTTTGCCTTTCCTTCTCATTTCTCTCTCCTCTATTTTGCCTTCTCTGCTCATTTTTCTGCAGTCTGTTTTTCCATTCTGCTCATTTTTCTACCCTCTGTTTTTCCTTTTTCTGCATGTTTTTCCTACCCTCTTTTTGGCCTTTCTCATTTTTTAGCCCTCTGTTTTGCCATTTCTGCTCATTTTTCTACACCCCATTTTGCCTCTTCTGCTCACTTTTATGCCCTCTGTTTTGCCTATTCTATATTCTGCTGTCCGTTTTACCTTTTCTGCTTGTTTTTCTGCCCTCTGTCTTGCCCTTATCTGGTCTGTTTTGCCTTCCTGCTCATTTCTCTCCCCTCTATTTTGACATCTCTGCTCATTTTTCTGCAGTCTGTTTTGCCTTTTCTTCTAATTTTTCTGCCCTCTGTTTTTCCTTTTTCTGCACGTTTTTCTGCCGTCGATTTTGCCTTTCCTTGTTTTCGGCCTTCTGTTTTATCTTTCCTGGTCATTTCATCTGCACTCTGTTTTGATCTCTTCTGCTCTGTTTTGCTTTGCTTTTCAGATTGTTTTTGTGCTCGCTTTTCTGTTCTCCGTTTTTGCCTTTTTTGCTCATTTTTCTGCCCTCTGTTTTGCCCTATTGTGCTCGATTTTAAATTTTCAGTTTGTTTTTCTGCTCTCTGTTTTGCGTTTTCTGCTTGTTTTTCTGCCCTCTGTTTTGACATTCCTGCTCTATTTTCTGCCCTCCGTTTTGCCTTTCCTGCTAGTTTTTCTGCCCTCTGTTTTGCCTTTTCTACTCACTTTTCTGCCCTTGATGTTGCCATTTTCTGCTTGTTTCTTCCCTTCTCCCTTGGTTCGCACAACTGAAGAACATGGCCATTTATTAACGATCTTCAAGAGAGCTTCCAACAGGACAATTACATTTTTAACAAATGAGGAATTAATGCCCATCACTTAAATCAAGATTCTACCCATGAATATTACTCGTGATTCACAGATTTGGGTCATCGATTTCGGCACTTAAATTCAGGAGTGATATACTTTTAAATTGTCTGGATGCTGTTTAACCAATGAATTGGTTGAGAGACGATACATGAATCTTCTCTCTGTAGTGTAGTTCCTATATTCCTGATAGGCCCTGCGCATTGGAATAATATACACAATAGTTTTGACATAGAACTGAGGTCAGTATGTCTCTATCGAGTACATTAAACTTAATTACTTGTGTGTGCCAGCTAACTCAGAGGTCACTAGAAACTTCTCGAATAAACAAGAAGGAATTTGTTTCTTACAACCGCATAAACATGACAACTTTGTTTCCCTTAGAATCGGAACAATCTCAGAATCGTGGAAACAATAGATAACAGTTTCACTAAGTCAATCGTGCATGCTTCGTTTCTACAGAGTTACACAGAAATAGATAGACGGGAGTTTCAATAAAAAAGTGTTTATTGAACAGTCTTATTTCTCGTGCAAGAGATATGAACTGCCACAATCGTAAGACAATGTGAAGTAAAATATGTACAGCGTTAGCAGTAAGATAAAATAATACTGCAATAGCATGGTTTGTAGCTATGACAGATATTCATAAAAATACATACATAAATAACACAGGCTAAAATGTTAATACTCATCTGATGCTTCTAGCTAGTTCTACCCCAGTGTACCTAACCTAAGTGTAGTATGAGGTAAGAAGTAGGTGCTGTTTGTCTATAGTCTAGTTTAGCTATAGTTGCCAAGATTTGCCAAAAGTCCCTCTAGGTTCTAGTCCGCTCCATACCTTAGAATGAGTGAGGTTGGAATCTCTTTCCGAGTCTCGATCTCTAACACCCCGCAAGGGGAGTCAGAAACACTGGAGCTGGATTCTCTGCGAGGAGGATGACAGCGTCTGGTCAGTGCATCAGGCGGGGACTTGACTTCCTTCCGAACTTGCCGTGGCGAGCCGCTTCGTGCAAGTAGATAGCCGAACCGTGGTTTGCCATGGTAAGTGAAGGTATATTTATACCTTGAAGGTGTTTAGGAATGCCAGTATTGATGTAAAAGTTCCGCAGAAGAACGTCATGAATGAACCCCTAAGGAATAGATGTTCATGCATAATAAATTAGTTCTTGTAGAAATCAATCTCCAAGCAAGGGGAAGTCCTAAAGGCTTAAGAGTCTGGTTTTCCAAGAACTCGTTGTGATGTAGATGAACGGATGTAGGTGGCCATGCCTGTATTTGGTTAGCATGGATAATGCCTAAATAAGGGTAGGATTTCTATGCCTAAACATGGGCAATGCGAATTGTGCCTATATAAGGACATAAATCGGGAAACCTATATACGGTATCTAAACCTACACACAACATCTCTCGCACATACTTAGATTCCATCCAGTATTCCTCAGAACTGGTGTAAGGACTGGTGGCAGACAATTCTGAAAGTCTTTCAGAATTGTCTGCCAACAGTCCTTACACCAGTTCTGAGGAAGACCAGCTATGACGTTCATTTAATCACGTACACCTTTGGGTCGGAATCTCAACGCTTCATTTATCTATCCATTTCACGAGTCTCTTCACCCTTTCATTAAGAGGAAGATATTTCAAAGGGTGTTGTTAGAACCTTTATACTTGCAAAGAGACGGACCTTCATTTTGTATATATATCTGTGTATCCTAATTTATGTCAATTTTTGTTTAAATCTCATAAGCACTTTATGTCACATTCCTTCACCAAAATCACTACTTTTTTGTTGTTTGCGCAATAATTTGTGGATGTGGCAGCCATTTACAAACTTAACTATTATAAATAATATATATTTTTCAAAAAGACGATTTGTCATCATAAATTTGTAGTAACTCTGTTACCCTTGCTGAGAATAACCCTGGACTATTCTTGAATCCCTGAGGGAGACAACAGAATTGACACTGGGTCCCCATTATTGAGAAAGCTGTCAAATACCTACTTTCAGGTGCTATGTTTTGACAAAAAAAACCGTTAGAAATATCTAATGTGGTTTTATATTTTTTACGCACAATGTTATTCATTAATTCTGTACTATGTGCATTTTGCACTGCAAATGTTGACAATAAGAGTTTAGGTGTCTGTAATCCAAAACTAGACGATATGTATTGTCTGGTTTGGAAACAGGAAACAAAGGATTGTTCATTGATGAGGTGCATGTTTCAATCACCCCTTGGTATTCAAGTTGATCTAAGATTTCCCTGACCTGTTTTTTAGCTTCTTGCTTAATTGGATACTGCCTTTGTGCAGTTGGTTCATTTTTTAACTGGATATTATGGTGAGGTGAGTCCTCATCCCATCCTACATGATTTTGGTATAATGCTGGGGCTGGGGCCACTGCCCATTTCCTGCCATAAGTATATTTTGAATGTACTGGAACATGGAACTGGAACTCCTCTATATAATGATGTCTTCGTCATGTGGACACACTCTGACAAATTCTGGTGGCCAGTCCCGTTCTGCTAGAAGTATATCATAACCCCTTGAAAGATGCTTCCAAAAGAGTACTTTCATTTTTCTTGGTATGTCTCCCTCCATCCGGAGTGTTATTTCATATAACCTATGTGGAGAGCTAACCCTGGTGTCTACAGTCTCAACTTGAATGTCTTCATTCAAGTCCCCTGTCTCCAGAAGTCCCTTCAGGGTCTTGCGAGCTATTGTTACATCTGCTGCGCTGTCCAACATTGTCTGAGCCCATTCTCCGTTCTTGAGTTGTGTTCTCAGAATCCTCGGCATGTCTGATCTTCAGACCTGCTACTTTCTTCTTGGAGAATTGAGGTTTTGGTTTGTTTTTCTGAACGCGTTGATCGTCTCTGGACTTCACGCGTTCTTCTTTGTGATCTGACGTCCTCTTCTTTTCGGATTTCTGTGACGATATCTGAAAGGTACGAGAGGAACGTGTATCAGTATCTTGATACCTGTCAGGTTTTGTCAAATTATCCCTATTCCTGAGGTTATACCTCATTTCAGAGGGCTCCTTTTGAGGAGACCTACCTCGGGATTGAGAGTCTTTCTCTTTTGAATGTTGTTTGTTATTTTCCCACTTCTTTTTAGAAGAGGTAGGATTGTTTTTAGTAATGGCCTTTTCAGGACTTTCAGACAGTTGTGGTTTAACTGTGTAATTCTATTAAATTTTGTATCTGATTAAGGAATTCTACGTCTGACATTGCTTCAATGTCCGGATGAGGTGTGTAGTCGGCTAAAATCGGTCATGTTTCTCCTGGTCTACCTAGTGGACCAGCCTGGTAATGTGATTGTAATGTTTTAGCACACCTTTAAACCAGAGATCATGCTCCTGGTATGTGAATGGAATTTCAATATCCTCGAAGGGAATATATTCCTCAGGTGGTTCATCTTCTTTGTAGAAGTGAAACGTTTTAGTTACAGGATTTGATTTTGGGAATACTATCCATGAATAAAATACCTCTGTCTGGTGAGAGTCATGTGCCTCTATCACAAACACTGCTCTACCACCTCTTGGTGTTAGGCCATGTTTTATAAGTTTTAGAGTGATGGCTCTCCTTAAATTTGGAGCAATGATTTTCGCATTTTCATCGGTTTCATCAAAAGCTGTAAAATCAAAAGCTGCTGTGATATCGTCGGGTACAGCTCCACCAGTTCCGGTGTTGTTATCCTCGTTCCGGGACATTGTTTAATGATAATTGCAGAGCAAGTTTCAAGGGAACAAAGATAAGGTGCACAATATTTTGGAACACTGTATCCTTCAACGTTGAACAAACCAAACAGCTAATACATAGGATTTTTTATACTACTCAGCTATGGCGGATATTATCCCTACCCACTCCAGACATCTTATGGAGTATTATGAGTAGGAGTCTCTGAGAAAAGCATGACTGAGTTACTTCAGTATCTAGCGTTAAATTAGTGCCTTACCAAACCGTTGGGTGCCATGTAGTGTAGTTCCTATATTCCTGATAGGCCCTGCGCATTGGAATAATATACACTATAGTTTTGACATAGGACTGAGGTCAGTATGTCTCTATCGAGTACATTAAACTTAATTACTTGTGTGTGCCAGCTAACTCAGAGTTCACTAGATACTTCTCGAATAAACAAGAAGGAATTCGTTTCTTACAACCGCATAAACGTGACAACTTTGTTTCCCTTAGAATCAGAATCGTGGAAACAATAGATAACAGTTTCACTCAGTCAATCGTGCATGCTTCGTTTCTACAGAGGTACACAGAAATAGACGGATGGGCGTTTCAATAAAAAGGGTTTATTGAACAGTCTTATTTCTTGTGCAAGAGATATGAACTGCTACAATCGTAAGACAGAATGCGAAGTAAAATATGTACAGCTTTAGCAGTAAGATAAAATAGTACTGCAATAGCATGGTTCGTAGCTAAGACAGATATTCATAAAAATACATACATAAATAACACAGGCTAAAATGTTAATACTCATCTGATGCTTCTAGCTAGTTCTACCCCAGTGTACCTAACCTAACTGTAGTATGAGTTAAGAAGTAGGTGCTGTTTGTCTATAGTCTAGTTTAGCTATAGTTGGCCAGATTTGCCAAAAGTCCCTGCAGGTTCTAGTGCGCTCCATACCTTAGAATGAGTGAGGTTGGAATCTCTTTCCGAGTCTCGATCTCTAACACCTCGCAAGGGGAATCAGAAACACTGGAGCTGGATTCTCTGCGAGGAGGATGACAGCGTCTGGTCAGTGCGTCAGCCGGGGACTTGACTTCCTTCCTAACTTACCATGGCGAGCCGCATCATGCAAGTAGATAGCCGAACCGTGGTTTGCCATGGTAAGTGAAGGTATATTTATACCTTGAAGGTGTTTAGGAATGCCAGTATTGACGTAAAAGTCGGGCAGAAGAAGGTATAGATGTTCATGCATAATAAATTAGTTCTTGGAGAAATCAATATCCAAGCAAGGGGAAGTCCTAAAGGCTTAAGAGTCTGGTTTTCCAAGAACTCGTTGTGACGTAGATGAACGGATGTGGGTGGCTATGCCTGTATTTGGTTAGCATGGATAATGCCTAAATAAGGGTAGGATTTCTATGCCTAAACATGGGCAATGCGAATTGTGCCTATATAAGGACATAAATCGGGAAACCTATATACGGTACCTAAATCGACACACAACATCTCCCGCACATACTTAGATTCCATTCAGGATTGGAGGAGTCTTTCAGAATTGTCTGCCCACAGTCCTTACACCAGTTCTGAGGAAGACCCGCTATGACGTTCATTTAATCACGTACACCTTTGGGTCGGAATATCAACGCTTCATTTATCTATCCATTTCACGAGTCTCTTCACCCTTTCATTAAGAGGAAGATATTTCAAAGGGTGTTGTTAGAACCTATATACTTGTAAAGAGACGGACCTTTATTTTGTATATATATCTGTGTATCCTAATTTATGTCAGTTTTTGTTTAAATCTCATAAGCACTTTATGTCACATTCCTTCACCAAAGTCACTACCTTTTTGTTGTTTGCTCAATCATTTGTGGATGTGGCAGCCATTTACAAATTTAACCATTATAAATAATATTTTTTTTTTCAAAAAGTCGATCTTTTGTTTGTGGTGCCATTTGACTCTTGTCACGTCTAAAATAATTACAAGACTATTCCATGACATTGTTTGTCATTTAGGTTACTATTAATTAAGTTTTGCTAAAAACATTGTCTTACCCAATAGAACTTACTGTAGCTCACATTGTTTAAAGCCCACTTTCTCTTTGTTATGTGTTTTAACGTCAAATATAGATTAATAGTCTTTTTGTAATGTATAGGAAGAAATGAGGCCGTTTAGCCAAGTTTGCAGAGTTAAGTAAAAGTATTTTCATTGATCTATACATTTTTAGGAATGTTTACAATATACTGGGGTACTTTCTCAAAAATATCTGGGAAGTACTGAGGAACTTATTGAAATGTAAATCTAAATTATTTATTTATGAGAAAATCAAATTAGACATAATATAGGGTGGTTCTTAAAACAGCCAATATTTTTTAAAACAAAATGTATTTATATATGTCTGTCAAGCCAAGTTTTTATCTTTGAAATGAAAATGTGGTTTCCATTGGTTACAACTGCACACCATCTGGATGATACAGTGTTGCATTGCCATATTTTCTATTTAAATGAACAATGGAAGACATTTTATGATCACAAAGAAATGCTCACATGTCTTTGAGTCTTTTAAAACTTAGGCGCATGTACAGCAGACCTCTTCAACATTTTTGTTCTGACAAATATTCGAGAACCCAAAGGGTCATATTTATCAAAGGGTTGCATCGCTTTTGCACCATGCAATGTGGTGCAAATGTGACACAACCCCTAAGATTCAAATTATCAAGTCACACAAGGCCCCCTTGTGGGGCCTTGAGTGGCTTGATAAATCGAGAGTAATGCAACGCTGCTCAAATCGATGCCTTGCATTACTCTGCCCTAGGGAGCATTCCATGGGTGGTGTGTGGGTGGTCTCAAAACCCATGGATTTTGGTGCATTCCCAGATTTACCACAACTTGTAGATGGAATGGCCCAAAATGCTACGCCTTCCCAGGGGAGGCATGACTAGGAGAAATATCTTAATTTCTCTCCATTTTTCCTCTTTCTATGTATGCTGCAGTCTGCAGCAGACATTGTAAGAGGAAAACGTCTTGGGGGATTGTTTTTGTGCATGAAGGCGCCCCTTCCTGCACAATACCAATTACGCTTAAAACGCAGCCACCCTTGCATCATTTTGCAAAATAGCCTGCATTGGACTTTGGAAACACATTGTGTGCCAGTGCTGGAAAAAGGCAGGAATGTGCCTATTGTGATAAATACAGTGCATTCATGCCCTTTCCCTGTAAGCCAATGCAGCAAGATGACTTGCTGGACGGCGTAACATTTTGATAAAATTGGCCCAAAGTGTGTGTTCTGCAAGATAGACATTAAAAAGAAAAATGTTTCCTTCATCTCAATTTCCAATCTAACTCCAATTCAGTGTCCTATATCATTGCCACCACAGTTGATAACAAAAAACTGGGAATGGTCACATTACTAACAGAGGAACTTTGAGGGAGTAATCAATTCCATTCCCAATCTCTTTCACTAATCCATGTTAGTTTAACTCCTTTAAAACCTAAATCGTTTTCAACACCTGCTTTCTTAGCTTGGTGCCTGGCCCTAAAAATTAACCTGTGCTCAAACAAACAAACCCTAACCATCCAACACATACACTGATGTATAAGAATAAGGAACACAGAGGCAGATAAACACATATATAAAGAGTTAGATGTTTGACATTAGATAATTACATATTGCCAACTCCTTAATTTTAAAAAGAGGAAAATTATTGGCTGGAATACAATTTGGGCTACTAAGGTAGCATAATACAACTGAAAAACAAAATGAGGCAAGAAAATAAGCTAGTCTGCAACAATGACGTTTAAAAAGTATTAGAAAGGGCTTTAGAAACACACATTTTTGGTTACAAGACAATGAAAACAAATAGAAAACTACATAAGAAATAAAATTAAGAAGTAAAGCATTATGTAATTGAAATCAAATTGAGAAATAACGCATTATGTGATTGGTTAACAACAATAATTGGGCTATAAACACAGCTCAATACTACTAAAAGCCACCAACAACCATAGAGACTCTGCTCACATTTGGAAAGAAAAAGAGCTCTATTTCTTCTTTAAAGAAATAACAGAAAAATAAAATGTTTACCTCATCACCGCCATCTATATATTTCTACATAAAATGAATATATGCAGCGAGTGGTGGTGGAGGTGCCGATGAAGCAGAAGTCAACAGTTTTGCATTAACTGAAGAAGTGGCTGATGCCAATCTTCCTGCTTCAGCCTCTTGTATCTCCTTCTGATGCTTTCTTTTGGCAAATGCCAACTTGCTGGAATTAATTTCTCCTTCCTGTGAACATCCACAGCATCTGTGGGGTTTTTTCACAATCCAATTGATATGTTCTTCCCCAGTGCTTCATAATGACTACTACCATATGATCATCTTGAACTGTGAATCTTCTAAATGATGATATAGTAGTGTAACAGAAATTGTAGTTGTGTCTGAAAACACATGAAAAGGAAAACAATGATGGATTGACCTTGTGTTATATTTAATAAACGCAATCAGATATCTCTGTAGTAGTCTATTATTAACTTACCATCTAATAAGAAGCAACAATAAGGCACATGTCTACCTTACCTTACACTTACAATGTATCTCTATATCAATTACAGTCTAGTATTTCTGATACCTGGAAAAATATGGTTAATATTGGTAGAAGCATGTTATCTTTTCAAACATTTGATTAGTTCTGTAAATAACTTTTTTTCCTTCTTTTTTGTTTTAAGATATTTACTGGATTTTTTTTCATTTATTTTGGAGAGGGATTTTACCCAGTTGTTATTCATTTTCTGTGTTTAATTCTCACATTTATTTTATTTTAAATTTAATTTACTAGTATTAGCCCTCGGAAGGGTAGCCTGCTGTAGGGCTAAGGGGCTGATGGACCCCAGTTACGATTTTACTTTCTCCCCTTGGTTTTATAAACTCATGCGTAGCGTCTGGCACAGTCATGACCCCCCACCCCACTGGGAGATTTATTCAGCATGGGAGTGCATCCAAGCAGCAGGCTCACCGCTGTCGCACCGAAGGCAACCCATCATCACCCGTCCGCGCTCCAACCATGCTCAGCGCCAGCCACTCCGCCACTTTCAGACCACAATGGAAGGGGACGATTTGTTACTCCAGAAGCAAGCTTCTTGATATATCTAACTTGAGGGTGCGCTGTCGGGGCCCTGTATTGAGCTGCAACAACAATGAGGCTATGTGTCTGTGCCCAGCCTGTAAATTTACTCTCACGAATTCCAGGGTCAATTCTAATAAGGCTAGTTGCCCCCCTGAGTGGAAGATACCTAATCCTGACGAGACACTATGGGTCGGTGGTAAAACAGCTCCACATTGCTTGCACGATGCACTACCAAAAGCTCATTGGTAAAGCACAAGCATGAATTCGGAGATAGATTTCGTAAAAGCACATGCCCTCGACATTGTCTTTGTTGTGGAAACTTGGGCCAACAATGCATCTGGCCCTGACATGATTGTAGCCACCCTGACAGTCTTCTCCAATGCTAGAAAAGACCGGGTGGGCAAAAGGGAGGGGCCTTGCTATAGTCGGAATCACTTGAAGGTGCTTTTCACTGACATTCCGACAATGCCTGACTGCTAGGTGATCTCTTTCAAAATTGCAGCCAATAATATTTACAATTTTAACGGTCTCCTTTACTAACGCCCGCCAGGCCTTAAAGCCAACTTTATACATACCCTCGGTCAGTTACTAGAGTATAAAGTCAACTCCCAGGACTAAACTATTTTAGGTGAACTCAACTTTCATCTGGAGAAGTTGCAGGATAGAGACTCCAGTCACCTTATTGATTTGATGGGTAGTGCAGGGCTAGAACAGGTCACTGTAGGCCCCACTTATAGAGCAGGTCACCTGTTGGATGCTATCTTTACCAACTGCCCTTTCCTTGAATTTAAAAGTCTTCTCCCATTACTTTGGTCAGGTCATTCAGCTGTTTTGTTCACTCTCTCAGTAACCATTACCTCTGGCAACAGGATCATCCCAGCCCTTATTACTGTTAATTCCAGGGGGTATAGCGACATCACCCTGAAGAAAGTCCAGCAACTTTAGGGGCTTCAATGGACTGAAACATGTTGGCATTAGGGTCTTAGGACCATAATATCCCAAACCACCCTATATATTTGTCTTAATTTTATTATCCCGAACAGGTCCAAGAATAAAGGGAAACTGGGATCTGTCTGTAGGTTTTTAATCTTTATTTTCCCTGGCCAAACTTTTCCAAGAGCTCCCTGAAATACGGTTGAGCCCACCCTGACTTTTAGGCGTCAGGGTGACCCGATGATGAGGCATGACACCACTAGGGTGTGTGAGGGTATATAAAACAAAAGGACTTGCCTCCTTTCCCACGTTCTAGTGGCGCACCACTCATAGCTTCACATAGGGATTTCCCAACACTGTCTGATCAGGATCCATCTAGAACGATCAAGATATCAGGGGAGTACTTTGTGTGATTCAGTATCTATGATATATTCACCCTGAGTCATGCTAAGACACCAAGTAATTCCGCTACTCAAAACATAGGTCTTCAGGCCACTTCAACAACTACCAACTTTACATCATTAGCCTGCTTCTTGAAATTTCCACAAATCTCCTGCGACTAGGTTTGCAAGCTTCTCAATATTACAAACCCTGGCTCACTGATGGACCCCTGCATCCCTAAAATAGCCCAGGCAGGCTTGTATCCTATTGCGCAGCAGTTAACTGTCATCTTCACTCTTATTCTTGAGACAGGTGTATTCCCAAAAATCTGGGAAAAGGCTTTTATCTTGCCTTTAAAAAAAAACCTGGATGTATCTAACCTTTTTAACTACCGCTTGATTTCTCGGCTACCCCTACCGGTGAAAATGCTGGAGAAATTCACGAATCAAGAACTGACAAGTTTTATTAATACTAACCACGTACTGGATACCACGCAGTATGGATTCAGAAGTGAACATAGTACTGAACTTGCCCTGATTACTGCAAAAGAAGAAATCAGAAGTTCAGTTGACAACTGGGGTAATGCCGCCTTGATCCCTTTGGATCTATCAGTGGCCTTCGATACAGTAGACCATATTTTACGGGTAAATCACCATCAAAAAGTTGGTATAGGTGATGTAGCTCTTTCCTTTCTTAAATAATTTCTGTCTGATCGCGAGCAAACTCTGGAACTAGACAGTTACGCATCACATACTTTTCAACTTCCCTGTGGGGTTCCACAAGGCTCGTCCTTGAGCCCATCCCTTTTTAACTTATATGTTATTTGCTGGCCAAGCTGATTAAATCATTTGGCTTCTCTATGGTGTCATATGCCGATGACATGCAGATCATCGTTTCTATTACAAACAATATTTAGGAGACAGCTTTCAAGTGTCAAAGCTGTATGGAACAGGTAGGAAACTAGATGATGGAAAACTGCCTAAAACTAAACTCAAATAAAAACGAGGTTATGCTTTTCGATAGCAACCATTCTTTCTGGTCTCTGAATTGGTGTCCTCAGGAACTCGGCCCGCTCCCTATTCCAGTTACAAAGGCAAAACATCTGGGAGATATTTATGATACAGCTCTGTCCTTTACTCACCAGGTAAAAGCCATCACTTCATCCACATTTCCCACAATACAAAATTAGACTATTGTAATGCCCTCCTTGTTGGTATTTAAAAGGGTCACCTTAACAAACTTCAGGTGCTGCAGAAGGCCGCTGCTCGTTTACTTCTAGGGATTCCCAGACATGCTTCTGCCAAACAAGCTCTCAATTCACTTCACTGGCTTCCTGTGGAGAAGCAGATTCTTTTAAGGCTCTCTGTACTCCCTTCAAGGCTCTTCATAATCATAGTCTGGAATATTTAAAATTCCAGATCCTTTGGTATATTCCACAGAGAAATCTTCGATCTTTATCTCAAAAGATGGAGGAGGTTCCCAGATTTCGACTATCAAACTGGGGAGGCAAAAGCTTTGTTAGTGTTCTGACCAGACTTTGGGACAGCCTCCCTCTTGATCTAAAGAACTCTGCTGATCTCCTTTCCTTCAGGAAAGGTCTGAAGACTTGGCTATTCACCCCTTAGCTCTTCTGTTATTTAATGATCTGAATATAATCACCTGGTAGGTTCCTCTGCTTCAGCACCTAGATGCCTTTTGGTATTTGATGCGCTCTACAAATAAATGAATAAATAAAATATTTACAAGGTCAACATGACCAATCAAAACATCAGTCTCAACAGGAAACACGATTTCAACAAAGAAAAAACATAAATGAAGGCTGTCTGAGAGTGAGGGGCAGGATTTTCTATATTTCAATATTCTTGTGTAATTATTAAGTAACCCCCACCACTGGTCATAAGAACCTATGTTCGTCGACAAAGAGAAATGAGGAGCAAACATTTACATAACAATAAATCACTATAGAATTTAAATGATTTCAATTATAGAGCTAGTGTAAGTTAAGGGGTTTTATTTCAAATCTTTTTATTCTTTCATATCTTTATTCATTAGGCAATCATCTTTAGATTTTAGCATTAAAAGTTAATATAATCCATCAATCAATAATTGATTATAAAATAGAACATAATGTTAATTCGAATCATAGTCAAATTAGTGACAGTGCCGCGCCCTACAAATTGGGATTGCTTGATAAAGGAAATTCCATAATCTAAATTAATTTGGGATAAAGAGGGAAACAGTGTCAGTTCAGAAACCCAATAAAGAGTTCTGATGAGAGAATCAATACCTAAACATAATAGCCTTTGCATTATAAGGTGGGAAGTATTCTTTGCTCAAAGATATCAGCAGACAGTTCAGTAAAAACTAAGAAAGGCAGCCTCACATGAAGAGAAGGCATCAGGAACTCATAGGTGAGTCTCCAGTCAGAGCGTCGATGTAGAAATTTGGAATCTGGCTTTGGCTAGCTAGTCTAGGAACATGCACTAATATAAACACATAAATTCTATGTTGCAACATATTTATTTTTGCCTTCTTCATCCTCCAACAGAATGTCAGCAAACTCCTGAAAATAAGCAAATTCCCCCTTTTCTCAGAGGAGCACCATAGATTTTCAGACATTGAACCTTGAAAAGTTAAAGTGTTGTTTTGTGGTCCATACAGTTCTTCCCATGAATAAAACACCTATTCCCAGGCTAAAAGAAGGCTCCTGGAAACATATGTAATGAAAGGAAAAACACTGTGCTCAAATAAATATTCAATGTGGTAAAACAGGCCTTTCAGTGTTAATGCATTCTTCTTCAGTTAACATGGCATCTTAAGTTAGGCTAACTTAAATCAGCACGTTTATTCATTTGCAGGCCTGCAACATTTAAGTGCGATTACCTTCTACAAATTTTGCATTTAACACGTTTTATTTAAATAAAAGCTTTTGCACATTTTTAATAAAATAAAAGATTTATTCAGCTAATAAAATTTGTGGCAGCATTTTCCCCCCTTTGATGGTTGAAAAACCATCACAATTTCTTCTTAAATGAATCTTTACAGAGCATTCTGATTTAATGTGGAGTTATCCTTTTGTTTTTCAGCATTTCAATTTCCTGCAACTTCTTATAGTCTCTATTCTTTCTTTCTTCCATTCCTAATTCTCCTATGATTTGTCTTTTTTTCTTTATTTTTTCTTCCTAATTATCTGAATCCTTTATATGAAGCATATAAGTGTATTAAGCAAATACCAATGATTATTATAGGTGTCAGTATGACCCTAAAAGGTCCTACACCTACTGTTGCAAACAAGTTGCACACTGTAGAAGCCCCTTTGCCTAAGCTCCCTAGTACACTAGTGGTTTCTAAAGGTTTCTAATTATGTTTTCCGGTCAGAAATACTCTTTGCAAATTCTTTTATCTTTCTTCACTAGTCAGATACATACGAACTGCAATGTTGAGCTTTCAGCATCTTACAGATGCCTTTATCTGCTAAAAAAAATATCTAAAGCTAATCGATGTTGCAAGACCATTGATCTAATAGCCACTAATTCTATGTTAACTGCTAGTAAGGCACCAAACGTACTAGTAGCTAGTTTATCTACTGCTGTAGAGAGCTTTCTAATTTTCTCATAATTTAAGACTACTCCTACAGGTGGTTTGATTGTTCCAAAAATATCTCCAACTAATTGTGTCCCATCATTTATTACTATGTGGGTGTCTATGAGGTGGCGTCATCGTTAAGGCATACATGTTATTTACATGCCATATCTTGGGAAAAAGGAACGCTAATTAGCTACCACCCTTCCTATCAGCTGGCAAATGGAAATAGGTATCCTGTCCACACACAAAATAAACTCTATGAATAGCTGCCTCTTCCCTGTTAAAATGTGTACAGGTCCTCCTAAAACTTCGAATGTGTCTTCACAATTACTAATCCCAATGTGTCTTTTTCTAACGTTATCTCTACATTTTGTAAACACATAATTTCCATTTTTGTTGTCTATCTAACTTTCATTTTGAGTAAACCATTTTCTTTTTATAATCATCTTCTTCCAAACATTCATTAAAACAGCATCTTCTTTATTCTTTCCTCTAATGTTAAAATGAAGGATCTTTTCTAATGGTCTTTTTAAACAGGTTGGATTCTTTTCATATGCCTTAAGAGTGTCTATGACTGTGGGTGATATAAAGAAATACCATGCAATTTCCATATCTTTTGCTTGTAGGTGAGGATTAATTCTTTTCTGAAGGGGAATCCTTTTAGAAAGGATCATGTCATAATTGGAAAAATAATATAATTTGTTTTCCTGTCTATAAAATAAACTAAGCAAAATACTACATGTAATTGCATATGACAATGTCACTTCTTCTGCAGCTGAAGATAAGTGTACATCCTGAACTAATCTAGAATAAACATTAATCGAAAAATCTTCTTTTCTATAATCTATAACCTTTATGAGCCTTTGAATTTGTCTCATCTATTGTGTGTACAGGCGTTGTAGATGCAGGTGTTGGCCTAAGTGTGTCTATTTCTGATGTAAAACTCATTCTAAAATAAATCAAGGGATAAAACCCTTTAAAGTAGGTGTATACTCCAGGAAAATCTCTTTATATGCAGATGATTTAATGATTTATACCTCAGATGTAATTTGTGCTTTGCCACATCTCATGACAGAAGCAAATAACTTTGGTAGGTTCGCTGGATTTGAGAATAATAATGAAAAAACTGAAATAATGACCTGGAACCAGAGTTGCAGGGAGATAATAAGTGTTGTTGAAATTAGATTCTTAGGGATAAAAATAACTCAAGATATAGGAAAATGGCATCTGTAAATCTTGAAAAGACGGGCTGTGAGATAAGAAAGTTAATAAAAAGATTATAGAATCTCCCATTCTCCATATATGGATGGATTAACCTAGTAAAATTGTCTATTCTACCTAAGCTTACCTTCCTGTTTGATAACATTCTGTTAAATTTTGATAGAAAGTTTCTCCTGAAATTGCAAGGGAAAAATACATCATTTATTTGGGCTAGCAAGGGAATACATCTTTCCGGGAAGACATTGAGGAGGAAAGCAGGGGTAGAAGGGCTAGGACTCCCAGACATACTACTTTACTGCTGGGCTTTTCAGCCAAAAACAACAGAATGCTTATTCTACGCACAGAGGAGACCATGTTAGGGGTAATTTTCAGGACTATGCTTTCGGCTTGCCAAAGAAAGGCTTCTTCTATGAATATGGGGCACCAACATTTTTCAAAAGGGTTTGACTGAAATGTCTACAGGCAGCAGCAAGAAATTGGCATGACGTCAGATCACTTCTGGGTATTGCCTATTACAATCCCCCATATGGGATTGCCTAGGAACTCCAGAGTGCCTGCTTGACAGTCTTGTGAAGCCCTTAAAACAGAGTGGTATTATCAGATGGGGCCAGTTGGTGGATGATGGGCAGAGGTTAACTTGGGATTTTTGGAATACCAAGACAGATGGGCCATTTCCAGGTTTAAAATCTACCCAGTAAATGCATGGCTCAAGAGTTAGGGTTGGTCTGGTTCCGAATCAGGGCATATGGAAACAGATCTCCAGGATCACCAGGTCATGAAGAAGGAAGATGAATGCTGGTACCAGCATCTACCGATGGCAGCGGCTGAGAAGATGAAAGTGCCATATTCTTCATGGGATGGATACTTGCTGGATGCTGATTTGGAAGACGTATGTCAAGTATCTTTAGCTACACTTTACTTTGTGGTTAAACCTGCTGCACTAAGAAAAAATCACTTCTTTACCCTTCATAGAGTCTACTGATCCCTGCAAAAAATAGGAAAAATAAGGGGAAGTGGAGACTCAAAATGCAAGCAGTCTGGTAGCTACCTGCCCAAAACTGAAAGAATTTTGGATAGCTGTGGGTGAGACTATCTCTCATTCTTTGGGAACCAACATGGAGGTAAGCACTGCTCCTATCATCTTTGGGATAGTGCAGCAGGATACAGGAGGTCCCGTTTTGCCATTTAAAGTACCAACACCTGATCTTTTTATTTAACTTTGATTGCAAAAAGGAAAATATGTAGGGTTTGGACCCAAGCTTCTACCCCTACCTGGCAAGCCTGGAAGAGATCTGTGGTCTTCTTCAAGGAAATAGATAGGAGGAGAAATACCAGGAATGAAGCAGGAGGTTTTTGGGATGATGAAATATTTCTTCCAATGATTACACCCTGTCAAATTAGTAGGGCTGGAGAGGCTGTGATCGATGTAGTTGATTTCATTCAACTTGTATACAAATATCTTCATGAGACATCCCTAGCTCTACTCCATCTTCTTCTAAATATGTTAGCCCTACTCTTCTACTGCAAACATGGCCCTCTTCTTAATTCTTTTTAGTCACCTTCGTTCAGTGTTTATTGTCAGTTTATTTATTTTAGACTTTTATTTTGCAGGTTTATACACAGTTCATAAATTTGTTGTCTCAATTGATTCGGTTTTTAAATTCACTAAATAGTGCTTGTCAAGATCCTTGATTGTAATATTTGTTTCAGAAATCCTATTTAATCAATGCTGTTTCTCAGTGTGGCATACCATGGAGGTTTGAAAGCCTATGATCTCAGTTCATTAGGATTTTGTTCTGAGGCGTTTGGCACATTCTCTACATAGTAAGTACATCCAGGTGCAGAATACCCACAACAAGGTACTCTTGCTCTCTTGGAACTCCTTGGTGTCTGTTGATCTTCTTCTGTTTCACTTATACCACTAGATTTTGTTTCTTCAGTGATGGTTTGTGGTATTCATTAAACTGACATACTTGATCTCAATTGCCTTCTACCATTTGCCAATTCTAATCTCCATAGGGGTCTTTCTCTTCTCACACTGGTTCTTTAATCTGGAACATTTAATTGCTCTTTGATGCTTCAACAGATCCTTTATTCTCAGCTCTCAATTATTCCTCTTCAGTGTGTGTTTCCCAACCACTTAGTGAGATTTCAGGAACTTGGACTGGTGAGAGATTCTGCTGTACTTCACTCCCCTCTGATCCTTCTGGGTGTACAGATTATCTCGGATTGGGCTCAAAGTACACTAATTCTTCGTACGGGCACCTTACTCTCTGAGTTTATGATGCATGCACCCAATTTGGTACAACCCCGAAACCGGTCCTAGGATGCTTGTTTCCAGTCCAGGACAGGCTGGCTTGGCAGCTCGGGCTGGACTGTTCCCAAGAGGCACAGGGTAAAGACTGATTTGCATATGGCTGGGATCAAACTGGAATGGCATGGTGAGCAAAAAACGATGGATTTAGGCCCAGATCTCTGTACTGGGGTGAATGTATGACATTGTTCTGCATTTTGTCCATCAACTGTTGTTTTTGAATTTGTCACCCCGAGTGGGACGGGTATGCTCAGACGTGAGTCCCGTGCTCTCCATGCCACTGGAATCAAGCTATCCTGGCTGAAGAGGGGTGAAACCCCCAAAACCAGTACTAGGATGCTTGTTTCCAGTCCAGGGAGGACCTTGCTTGGCAGCTCGGCTGGACTGTTCCCATGAGGCACAGGGTCAAGACTGATTTGCATACGGCTGGGTTCAAACTGGAATGGCATGGTGATCAAAAAAACGATGGATTTAGGCCCAGATCTCTGTACTGGGGTGAATGCATGACATTGTTCTGCATTCTGTCCATCATCTGTTGTTTTTGCATTTGTTACCCCGAGTGGTACGGGTATGCTCAGACGTGAGTCCCGTGTGCTCCATGCTACTGGAATCAAGCTATCCTGGCTGAAGAGGGGTGAAACCCCGAAACCGGTCCCAGGATGCTTGTTTCCAGTCCAGGAAGGACCTGGCTTGGCAGCTCGGGCTGGACTGTTCCCATGAGGCACAGGGTCAAGACTGATTTGCATATGGCTGGGTTCCAACTGGAATGGCATGGTGAGCAAAAAAACGATGGATTTAGGCCCAGATCTCTGTACTGGGTTGAATGTATGACATTGTTCTGCATTCTGTCCATCAATTGTTGTTTTTGCATTTGTCACCCCGAGTGGGACGGATATGCTCAGACGTGAGTCCCGTGCTCTCCATGCCACTGGAATCAAGCTATCCTGGCTGAAGTGGGTTGAAACCCCGGAACCGGTCCTAGGATGCTTGTTTCCAGTCCAGGGAGGACCTGGCTTGGCAGCTCGGATTGGACTGTTCCCATGAGGCACAGGGTCAAGACTGATTTGCATATGGCTGGGTTCAAACTGGAATGGCATGGTGAGCAAAAAAACGATGGATTTAGGCCCAGATCTCTATACTGGGGTGAACGTATGACATTGTTCTGCATTCTGTCCATCAACTGTTGTTTTTGCATTTGTCACCCCGAGTGTGACGGGTATGCTCAGAAGTGAGTCCCATGCTCTCCATGCCACTGGAATCAAGCTATCCTGGCTGAAGAGGGCTGAAACCGACCTAGCATGGCAGCTCGGGCTGGACTGTTCCCATGAGGCACTGGGTCAAGACTGATTTGCATATGGCTGGGTTCAAACTGGAATGGCATGGTGAGCAAAAGAACAATGGATTTAGGCCCAGATCTCTGTACCGGGGTGAATGTATGACATTGTTCTGCATTCTGTTCATTGACTGTTGTTTTTGCATTTGTCACCTCGAGTAGGACGGGTATGCTCAGACGTGAGTCCCGTGCTCTCCATGCCACTGGAATCAAGCTATCCTGGCTGAAGAGGGGTGAAACCCCGAAACCGGTCCTAGGATGCTTGTTTCCAGTCCAGGGAGGACCTGGCTTGGCAGCTCGGGCTGGACTGGTCCCATGAGGCACAGGGTCAAGACTGATTTGCGTATGGCTGGGTTCAAACTGGAATGGCATGGTGAGCAAAAAAACGATGGATTTAGGCCCAGATCTCTGTACTGGGGTGAATGTATGACATTGTTCTGCATTCTGTCCATCAACTGTTGTTTTTGCATTTGTCACCCTGAGTGGGACGGGTATGCTCAGACGTGAGTCCCGTGCTCTCCATGCCACTGGAATCAAGCTATCCTGGCTGAAGAGGGGTGAAACCCCGAAACCGGTCCTAGGATGCTTGTTTCCAGTCCAGGGAGGACCTGGCTTGGCAGCTCGGGCTGGACTGTTCCCATGAGGCACAGGGTCAAGTCTGATTTACATATGGCTGGGTTCAAACTGGAATGGCATGGTGAGCAAAAAAACGATGTATTTAGGCCCAGATCTCTGTACTGGGGTGAATGTATGACATTGTTCTGCATTCTGTCCATCAACTGTTCTTTTTGCATTTGTCACCCCAATTTGGTATCCCGGCACATTTAACAACAGTGTTGGTAATTAAGATGACCTAGTAGGGGCCTTTCTACCTTGGCTTCAGGCACGATTTTTGCCCATTTGTCTTCACCAGTACCATTTTACCTGGGTTAAGAATATGACACTGCTCCTGATGTGGACTGCCTGTCCCCGCTCCAACCTGGTGAAAAACAGAATGCACCACACCAGCTAATCCTTTGCAGTAATCAAATATTGTATCATCTGATGTTTACAGGCACATTTGCAGGTACAGCAGGCAGTCTCATAGCATAACCCATGAGTATTTTATGAGAAATCATGTTCTTCTATCAGGGGTGCTTTGAAGACTCATCAAACCAGTGGTAAAGCATCTAGCCATTTCAACGAAGTGGATGCACATACTTTGGCCAATCAAGACTTCAATGTTCTGTTTAGCTGCTCCACTATTCCGGGAAGCCTCTGGGTGATAGCTACAAGGTAATCACTGTCCACCTGAAGAGCCACTCACAACATTCCAAGGGCCTCATTATTAAAATGAGTCCTTCTGGCTGACTCCAGAGAAACTGGGAATCCAAACCACGGAATGAGTTCACGTAGCAGAAGCTTAGTGACAGTGAGAATGTCGTTCCTTCACGTTGGTTAGGCTTCCACCCATCAGGAGAAAATGCACACTATAACCAGGACATATCTCAGCTAATTGCAAACAGGCATTTCAATAAAATCCAACAGCATCATGTTAAAGTGTCATCCTAATCTTCTAATATGGCTAAGTGTTACAGGGCTTCTCCTTCCTACATTAATCTGCTTACATGTAATGCACCTTTGAAATAGCTCCTCACCTAAAAATCTGAATCTAGGACTGAACCAATTCTGCCTAAACAGTCTAACCATTGCATCACTTCCAATGTGTGCAGGACCATGGAAATGTTGTGTCATGGGGGACAACAAACTGTCTGGCCCCACTGGTCTTCCACCTGCTGAAACCCAAATGTCATTTGTATTTTTAACACATCCTGCTCTGACCCCCTCTTGCTGTTCTCCCTCTGAAACGTCTTCCTTTAGTCTTTTGATTTCTTCCCAAATATCAGCTACTAACAACATTGAAAAGTGTCCTCCTCAGATTCATTTCTAATAGGGGAACCTAATGATGTCATAAATCCCCTTTGGGATCATAACTGCCCAAAATCATGGACCACACCATAGCTATATTGACCATCTGTAACCACACCTTGCACCATTGCCAGGAGGAGAGGAGCGGGGAACTTCTCTCTCCAAGAGGCATCGCAGCCCGAGTGCCGACGCACGCCAGTGACGCCATCTACGCGCCAGGAGGTGCATTTCAGGCTGCCAGTTCTTCGGCAGTGCGGGACACCACAACTTGCACCCTTGCCAGGAGGAGATGAGCGAGGGATTTCACTCCCATAGAGGCATCGCAGCCCGAGTGCCGACGCATGCCAGTAACCCCATCTACATGCCAGGAGGCACATTTCAGGCCGCCAGCTCTCCCGCAGAGCCGCGGCTGAACGAGGCTGGGCTGGGCCGCCCCCCTTGGTCCTCTAATCCAGGTACCACCTTTACACTTTTTCACACCTGCTATATTTATGCCCTGGGTCCTGGCAATACGCAAGGAGGACATTGCAGATAGCAGCAAGGTGAGGACCGCAAGTGACTAACTAAACAACGGTGAAACGGTTTAACTTATTGATTATTCAGTGTTTGCCCACAGCAGTATTGTTGGAGCAAGTTAATGGTGTATCAAGTGTAAGAAGAAGGAAGTAAATGAAGTAGGACTGAACTTTTGCCTGCCTGATTATATATTATTGCACCTTGACATCAGGGACTTGCACCTGGGAGGTGCCACCCGCAAACTTTTAAATGATTTTATCCAGATTTGCCTTAATAATAGTACCTTATTTATGTAAAAACTTTTTTAAGTTCAACTAAGTTGGCTCGGTTTTTATCAATTGTGTAATCTTAATAAACTTCCTTTTATTATCATTTATTAGCACTTTGTACTTTGAACCCAGCCCTTTATACTTTACACTTCGCACCTAGCACTTTGTACTCCCATTCATCATAATATTTTAAAAGTACTCTATATTATAGAACATACCTGGCTGCCTCCTACCCTAAGATATTTCCTGGTGAGACACCATACACCTGTTAAGGGACGGAAATGGTTAAGCGCAAAATGCAAAAATCGGTAACCGACAACCCACGAACTACCATTGACTCTTTCTTAGTACGAGCGGTTAGTGCGATTACTGATAAAATAGATAGGACAGAACGCCATCTATCTCTGGAACCAGGTATGAGGGTAGGAGGGCTGGCAGGTGATGTTAGCGGATTAGCACAGGAAGGGAGTGTGCAATTAAGGGACATAACCCACACTGAGCACCAAGGAACTCTTAGGACATCTGAAAATACAATAGAACCTGAACTAGAACCTCAGATACAAATTGACCCCCATGCATGCATACACATGACGGGTCACCAACCCCGAAGAGATAGAGAGGGCGTAAGAAGAGCCAAGTAGCGGTGGGGGTAACAAAGCCAAGAAAGGACCCACACAGAACCCAACTGACCTAGCGTGTAATAGCTTAATTGATCAAGGCACTCTCTTAAATATACAAGCTACACAAATTGTAGCCCCTATAGTAACAAAGGTTATGGAGTTGTTAAAACCGATTTGTGATAAACTTAATAAACTGACCAGTGAAGTAACCAAGATTAGTGCCCTGCTAAGGAATACAAGCATCAGCCTTGGGACAAAGAGTGATATAGTAAGAGGGAGGTCAATTGAACGCCCGCTCCAGGTAACTGCCCCTACAGATAAGGTAACAAGTAAGGATAGGCAGCGATCCAGCTGGGGCATCTTATGACACAGTAATTGTAGGGCGTTAAAACGGATGTAGTGAGTTAATAAACTCTATTCCGCTAATCCGCTTATGAGGGGAGAGCTGATGTATCCATAAATTTACCACCTGAATGCTGCCCTTATGTTGCAGTTATGATTAATGTGTCCCCCCCGGCAACCAGGCCAAAGGGGGAATAGAGTGTTACATTGGCTAGATAAGAACTGTGGTTACCCAGTGGCAGGAGCAAATCAGATACTCCTAACAAGAAGAGTAAGTTGGATAGGCCCCCTACGAAAGAGTCTTAAAGGAGATTGCATAATCATTAATTTTAGAAACCCTAGCTGGGCTAGAAATACCCTGGATGGAGCAACTCCACCACTGCAATTTGAGCAGAACATGTCATTACAACCCCTTGGTTTTTTCTATAGTCATTTAAGTGCAACACAACATAGGGAAGTTGACCGAGGCCATTTCCGCATGATACCAGATCTGACAACTCATCCCCAATACGCACTATCAATCTCGAATAGATACCAAGCTTTGAGTACACTACAAGATAACGATTGACAAAAGGGTGTCTGTTCCCCCAGTATGGAGCCCTTTTTACTGATGGAGAGGTAGCTGATTATGGAGTGGGGGCACCAGTTGCAATCACAAACATCGAGAGCATACACGTAGAGACTCCCTATATAAGTATACATATAGACAGTAAGTGCGAGTGCCCTAGATATTAGAAAACGGATACACAATTGCAACTTGGAACATCACCGGCTTAATGAGCAAACAGGCCATACTAGGATGGCAAGACTTTATTAATGATCTTAACGTAATCTGCATGCAAGAAACCTGGTGTATTGACCCTGGTTATATGGAAGGGTTTACCTCATATTGGTTACAGACAGTGCCTTCCCCTGATAGAAGAGCAAAAGGGGGGCTCCTGACCCTTATCTCAAACAAGTTACCGGCTGTTGCTAAAAGAGTTGTCACAATTGGAGCACACTCCCAGATCATCTGGTTGCATTGTAAAGATGGTAGGGATGTGGTTGTGGTTAACTACTATAAAAATGTGTTCTATTCAACTCGCAGTAATATTGAATTTGAGTTAGATAAAGGGCTTGATAACTTGCTTACACTAACATTGCAATCAGATGGGTTGGGGATTTTAACACACAAACATGTCCGTTGTCTATTACAAAAGTTTGTTGGATTCAGAATGAAGAGGTTAATGATTGCATACATTTCCCACACAACGACTATGGAGGAGACTTAAACTATATGATGGCCAAATATGACCTCGAATTGTTACAGTGTGCTTGTGACACTAGTGGGGTTCTAATACCAACTTTTATAGGCAGGAATGCTGCATCCGTTATTGATAATGTGTTAATTTCAACAAGTATTAATCATATGTGTTCCACCCCATGGATCACCCAGTTAGTACTAAGTGACCACAATTGTATTATAATGTCAGGCCTTGCCTGGGGCCTAAAAGTTGTAGTACACCAAAATACCATAGCTAACATCGCCCCTATTCGGACAAATGGGACAAGAATCAAATGGGAGGGTGTGGAACCAATAACGGTACTACATGAAATTGTTACAACATGTTTATTAAAATAATACTGTAATTGAAGGGATATGACTGCTCCCTTTAGAGAAGAAAGTAGGCAATGTAGGGGATGGTTCGATTACACATGTACCTAGGCTTTAAATCAACTAAAACAGGCTTTACATAACAAACCAAGAAACAACGACTCAATTAAAAAATGTACCCTTTAATTATAAATCTGACCGCAAAGCAAGAAAAATAGAGTTACATGAGTTAGAGTGGGACAAGTTATCCATGGCAGCAGACACAGCCAATAATAAGTTATTTTGGGAAACTGTGAACTCGCCGTTTTTGTTGTTGTGTTTTTTTATTGCGCAATGCTATAAATATATACATACATTTATGAATTCATCCTAGAAATAATTGTGCATTTTTTTATTTTTTTTAAACAATTTTTATTAGAAACAAAGACAGCAGCAGAGACAATAACCTTGACAATGTAGATAAGCCAGTCCATACGATTACAAATCAACCTCAGCGATTCTTAACCTCGCTGGAGTCCAGAGTATAACAATCCAATCGCCGCCGTTCACTCCCCTGAAAAGGACTTGCGTGTCCCTAGGTCAGGAGTCTGCATATCACTCTGTCTATTCATGACCTTTCACCATGTGTGCCATCCAGTCCTCTGCTCACCCCTCACATCCCAGCGGCCTCTCCCTCCTGAGTTCTATCATCGGAGAGACACATATTTCTCCTCTATACTTATTCCATTTCCCCCAATTGTGGTCCCATTTGCACGGGCACCCCCTCCCTTTAAACACTGTTTTTTCGGCGAGCATGGCATGATCCATATCCTTTGCCCAATCTGTCATCAACGGTATGGTGTCCACTCCCCACCGCTGGGCGATGTTCCTCTTAGCTACATACCACCCCAATGTGGCCCACTCCTGTTCAGCCTGCGTGAGGTCCGTCGCCTCCCAGATATTGAGGAGACATAACGTGGGTGTCGGGTGAATTGTCTTACCACACGTCCTAGTCAATTGCCTGGTAACATCAGTCCAGTATCTCTGTATGTGAGGGCAGCCCCATAAAATATGCAGGAATGTTCCCGTCTGAGCGCAATGTCGGAGGCAGAGTGTGTCAGGTCGCCTATTAAGCCTGTGCAGCAGGATGGCATCAAAGTACACCCGATGCAGGATTTTAAGCTGCACCCGGCGAAGACGCATTGGGATAGCCACCTCTCTGTATGAGGACAATGCCTCCCACCAGTCCTCATCGGCCAATTCCCCTAGTTCGTTTTCCCAGGACACCCTGAGCTTCGACATCGGATCAACCCGGTTGTTGATCAGCTTCTTGTATGTGAATGATATGGCCTTACGGTTCATAGGATCTAACAAGAGCCTATCCTCCAGGGGAGAGGAGTCCGGAAGGGGTGTATTTTTAGGGCGGGCTGATTCTATGGCATGGCTTATCTGTAGGTACCGAAATCGCTCCGATGGAGCTAATTGATATTTGGCCTGAAGTTTTGGGAATGATGCCTTTTTGCCCTTGACCCACAGATCGCCCACCTTGGAGAAACCCATTCAGGCCGCTAGAGGGAGCAAGTGAGCAACGACAGTTTTGGAGAGCAGAGAGTAGAGCCAGAATCCAGACCGCCACGGCAGGATAGGTCGAGCGAACCTCCGCCGCTGCTGATGTCGATGCGGTTACTGGCCAAACAACCGTTGACTGCCCTCGCTGCGTGAGCCACCGCAGAGCCGCAGAGCCACGGAGCCGTGGACCCATTGAGCCACTGAGGGAAATCGCCGCGAGAGCTATCGCCAGTGTCTGCAGAAGCCTGGGTCCCTACTGCCTGCCTGCCCTCGCTGCGTGAGCCACCGCAGAGCCGCGGAGCGATTGAGCCACTGAGGGAAATCGCCGCGAGAGCTATCGCTAGTGTCTGCAGAATCCTGGGTCCCCTACTGCCTGCCTGCCCGACCGCCTTGCCTTGCCTTGTCTGTGCCTGAGCCGAGCCTGAGCGAGTCGCTCGGTTGCATCGCGTGCTGGGGAGGACAAGAAAAGCACGTGTGTACTCCCAAGAAATCCTACACAGCCGAGGCTCTGGGCATTTGGGCATTGAGCGTTGAGAGGCAGTGAGTGGTGCAGCAGGACGAGGGGGAAACCATCGCTGCGATCCAGCGGAGATACCCGGGTAGGTCTGAGTGTGCGTCTTTCGACACAATGGCACAGTGTCAGTGATAGTGACAGTGACTGGACTCCACCCCCACTTAAAAACCAAGGGGGGGCTGAATTTAGGAGTACAGTTTGGGAGTTGCAAGTAGCCTAAACTGCCGGAGTTGAGCAGAGCTGTGCTGTGTGAGGACGCGAAGGACGTGCCATTCTTTGCTGTTTTACTATGTATTTGATTCCTTGATTACTGTGACTACCTTCCCGCTTGCCGGAGCCTGCCTGAGCACCGGAACAGAAGCCGAATTCGGAAATATCCCTCTCGACGAAGGAGCGGGCAAAAACTCTCCCTGATGTGGAGTCGTCATTACATTTCAAACATATAACTTTGCCAAACCTTTCTCTCTAGAAGCTGGAGTCGCTGACGGGCTTGGGAGTATACGGGGAGCTGGGCGGCTAGATTGACATTTTTAGGGGGGACTAACACCTGCTCTCAAAGTGCGGAAACTCACCTCTTGTTCTTCCCTGCTGCTGCTCCTCGCCGGACCCGCTTCGCGGGCCCCGCTTCGTCGTCTTGGACCCCTGGACTTCCCTTGGACCCTCGAAACTGCTGTAGGGCTATCCACTGTGCCTCCCTTGGACTGTGCTGGGCTGCTGGCGTGGTTGCGCGCGCTTGTGCAGGACCGCGGGGCTGCGAGCGGACCCGCAGGGACTCAGTGTTCCAGGAGTCCCTGCGTGAGGTTCTGACCCGTAACACCTGGGTCGCTCTCCCTGCCTGTCCCGCCCTCGTATTAGTCATTAAGAAGGGCTGTGTCAGAGGAAACCTTTGGGACTAACACCTGCTCTCAAAGTGCGGAAACTCACCTCTTGTTCTTCCCTGCTGCTGCTCCTCGCCGGACCCGCTTCGCGGGCCCCGCTTCGTCGTCTTGGACCCCTGGACTTCCCTTGGACCCTCGAAACTGCTGTTGGGCTATCCACTGTGCCTCCCTTGGACTGTGCTGGGCTGCTGGTGTGGTTGCGCGCGCTTGTGCAGGACCGCGGGGCTGCGAGCGGACCCGCAGGGACTCAGTGTTCCAGGAGTCCCTGCGTGAGGTTCTGACCCGTAACACCTGGGTCGCTCTCCCTGCCTGTCCCGCCCTCGTATTAGTCATTAAGAAGGGCTGTGTCAGAGGAAACCTTTGGGACTAACACCTGCTCTCAAAGTGCGGAAACTCACCTCTTGTTCTTCCCTGCTGCTGCTCCTCGCCGGACCCGCTTCGCGGGCCCCGCTTCATCGTCTTGGACCCCTGGACTTCCCTTGGACCCTCGAAACTGCTGTTGGGCTATCCACTGTGCCTCCCTTGGACTGTGCTGGGCTGCTGGCGTGGTTGCGCGCGCTTGTGCAGGACCGCGGGGCTGCGAGCGGACCCGCAGGGACTCAGTGTTCCAGGAGTCCCTGCGTGAGGTTCTGACCCGTAACACCTGGGTCGCTCTCCCTGCCTGTCCCGCCCTCGTATTAGTCATTAAGAAGGGCTGTGTCAGAGGAAACCTTTGGGACTAACACCTGCTCTCAAAGTGTGGAAACTCACCTCTTGTTCTTCCCTGCTGCTGCTCCTCGCCGGACCCGCTTCGCGGGCCCCGCTTCGTCGTCTTGGACCCCTGGACTTCCCTTGGACCCTCGAAACTGCTGTTGGGCTATCCACTGTGCCTCCCTTGGACTGTGCTGGGCTGCTGGCGTGGTTGCGCGCGCTTGTGCAGGACCGCGGGGCTGCGAGCGGACCCGCAGGGACTCAGTGTTCCAGGAGTCCCTGCGTGAGGTTCTGACCCGTAACACCTGGGTCGCTCTCCCTGCCTGTCCCGCCCACGTATTAGCTTATAGCCAGCCACTGTCCCCGCTGCGCGGGAGCGCGCGGGAGCGCCCGGGGCTAAGCCCGGGCAAAGGGCGGGCCATCTGTGGCCGTCAGGGGCTGGCAGCGGCTGGGCTGGGCCACCTCCCTAACATTTTAAATATTTCGTTCAAACATCACATGGTCCCTCCTCATTGTTGATGTTAATGCTCGTATTTCTATCTTTGCATTTAACCATCGTTAGGCGTGTGTTCCCATTGTTAGCATAATCGCTTAGATCTATCATTGACTGCCAATATACACGTTTTTTGAGTTATTAATTTGGTTATCTGTCGATTTAAAGATGACCCTAAGATCTGGAAAAAAGAGGCAAATCCAGGTCTCTACTTCTAATGGCATTTATACGGGTACAATTGACCAATTTTTTAAACGCTCCACTGCTATACTGGAGAAAGAAATTGCTATAGTTTATAGAAAAACGTCTTTCATTAGATATAATTACAGGCAAGCGATCTTCTCTTGGGAAAATTAATGAGGCAGTTTCCCCTATTTCGCTTTCCCTTATAGATTCTGATAGCAATGTTGCTAATACTGATCTTGTGCCTATAACTGTCCCTGAGACCCAAATAGGGGAGATGGCGGAGGTGGGTCAAGATAGCTCATCTATCATTGCTCACGATAACATGCTAAACGGTGGGACTACTATCTTGCTAGATCAGTCTAGAGGGAATTCAGGTCTCTCGGACTCACCTAATCTAAATCTTAGTAAGGAGCAAGAGATCTCCCCCCCCATTTTACATCTTTTTCCCTCACAGAACCCTGGGAAACGCAAAAGGCTAGATTTTCCCCACATAGATGAACATAATGAGGGGGTGGGAAGCACTATTGATTCTTCTACTCGGCTGTGTAACACTAACGTGGCGGGTCAACCCGAAGATCATAATACCACTGTTAGTATTGTAGAAGGCATACTCCTGGCAAAGATAGAGTTATTAATGAAGTCCTTGCTTATACCGCTATTAGAAAGGACAAGATTACTGAATGAAAAAATGGACTCACTGGATAGGTTGTTTAAAGAGAATATAGCACCATCAAATAAAAAGCTAGACAGTCCTATCCCTAAAGGTGTGACCCCCATTGTTCCGCCACCACCGAAATCCAAACCGATAAACAAAAAAAAAGCTGGGACGTCAAGCTTAAAGGCGGGATCTCATATGTTAAAATCCCCGCAGCCAACATCAGTATCGGCCACTAAGATGACAGTTAGCTCTGGTGTTACACCTAGACAGAAGGCCATAAAACAACCCAAGCCCAAGATAACACCTAGCAGTCATGAACATAATCCTCGGCCATTTTCTAAACCTATCCCGAGGAAACAATGTGTTAATCTCCCCCCTGAGTCACAGCCCTATACTATCATTTTAACTGGCGTGGCTCCTTTAGTTGAAGGTAAAAGAGAAACACACATGGACCTCCACAATAAGGTTACATTTTGGTTACATTTTGGCTCAACAAAAATCGCCCGCTCCCACCCAATACGTACTCCGAAATTCTTAATGTAAGAAGGGTGGACTGGATAGGTTATGGTAAGAAAGATCTTGAAGGGGACTGTGTGGTGATTAATTTTAGAGAATCATGGGTGGCTAATTTTATTGGCAGAGAACCTAGATTTGGAAGAGTCGGGGATGTGCAAACCTTATTGTTGAATTATTTTTATCCTGCTTTTTGCACAAGCGATCCCCACACCCCACCTCAATATTCTAGAAGAGACAGGCCAAGAGGGAGATTTCACTTAGACACTCCAGCTTATCCTTTGTTTTACCCGCAACTCACAAACCGGTTTGCTCCGCTGACCGGCTTGGAAGGTGTGGATTGACTTGATGATCCAATGTTGATTCCTGGGCGGAGTGAAGTCGTACCGAGTTCCCCTAACCCTGTTCCATCTCTTAGGGCTGAGATTGTAACAGGGTTGAGTGGTAATTCCCAAGGGGAGGAAGATGGGGTAAAACCTTTGAATCCCATATATAGTCCTCTAGCACTGGAGGAGACTATTAACCCCCCCAACAACCTGCTGAAAGACACAAGTAATATTCTTACAGTCCTGTCATGGAACATAGCGGGATTGTCGGGGAAAATGTCCGAAGTTGACTGGGGTTCTTTTGTGGATTCTTTCGATATCATTATGTTTCAGGAAAGTTGGTCAACTGTTGCCATCTTTCGGGTTGGCTATCTTAATTATTATAAACCAGCCTGTAAAGGACCAAAAGGCCGTCCCTCAGGTGGTTTGGTTATTTGGATCAGGCAATCTCTAGCCCTTATAATTGAAGATATTCCTACTTTAAGTAGTGATATTCTTGCCTTGAAATTGTCTGGTAAAAATAAAGAGGTTTTTTCTCTGATTAATATATATGCAAGAGGGCTACCTGGTGGGAAGCCTGCGAGAGCAGTCAGTGATCTAGACTGCTTATTAAACACTATTTCTAGCGATAATTGTATAATGGTGGCTGGTGATTTTAATTGTTCATTTGAACCCTTTCCTAATCTTGATAATGAAGGTTATGGGGAATCTGATCAAATCTGGAATATTCCACCATTATCAATCCCCCCCATCAAAAAGGTTACCGAGGCAGCAATGCAGTGGCTAGGCCTTTGTCTTGAATGGGATTTGCGTGCAGCTAACGGTAGAACTAAATCAGATTCAATGGGAAAGGTCACTTTTGACAATTCCAAGTATTCGAGTCGTATTTACTACTTCTTAATAAAGATAAAATTCTGGAAAATCCTAGAGGATATGGAAGTAGTCCAAAGACCTGAAAGCGACCATAACCCTCTGGCAATTAAATTATTACTGAATGAGGGTTACAGATTGGATTCTGCGTCTACTACTGTTACAGCTGAGGCTGTTCTCACGAATGACTGTAGAAGAGTACGCTGGACTAGGCTTATAGACAACCCTACCGTGTTAGAAAGGATTGCGGTGGAGGTCTCAGTAGCCACTAATCTGATGGTACCGATACTTAATGAAGGTACCTCCCCGGAAGAAATAGGGATGATCCATGAGTCTCTGTTTAATAAGATAAAAACTTTTTTTAACGAACCCATAAAAGGAGGGAACAATAGTCTAGTACCAACTAGGACTAAATGGTACGATAAATCTTGTCGTTTAGCACATAGCATCCTAATAGATGCTATTAAATTGAAGTCAGCCATTGATATTAGGCTAGCTAGGGTTAACTACAAGAAAACACTTAAAGAGGCAAAAACCAATTGGGATGAACAGCGTTGGTTAGATTTATATCAAGCAAGCACCTCATCTAACCAACAAAAATTCTGGGAGGTTGTGAGGTGGGGTGGGACTGGGGACTCGAAAACACCTGTTAACCACGTGTCTGCAGAACAATGGGTCAAACATTACGCTACGCAGTTTAGTGACACGGTACGGATCTCCCAACATTGGGAAGATGCCAGTGTTCAGACTGCGGCGCCCTTATTTGACCACGTTGTTTTTGCAGAATTAGATACTGTAGCTGCGCTTAAACAAGTTCAGAACGGTAAGGCTCCTGGTATGGACTGTGTCCCTGCGGACCTTTTTAAGTATGATCAGGTGCATTGGGTTCCGTATATAACCACCCTAGCAAATGCGATAGCTAGAGGGATGGAGATTCCAAATTCATGGAAAGGGGCAGAGATCCTTCCCGTGTATAAAAAAGGGGATAAAACTAATGCAGGAAACTACCGTCCAATTAGTCTTATCGATGCCCTTCAAAAGATTGTGGCTAGAATGCTTCTAGGAAAAATTGACACTTGGATGGTCGAGGGTGACATTCTTTCCCCACTACAAGCTGGTTTTAGGGCTTACATTAGCACAGTTGACCAGATCTTAAGATTCGTTATGATCTATTGGAAAACTGTGTTTCTGAGAGGTGGCAGGATTTACGCTGCATTTGTGGACCTCAAATCAGCGTTTGATTTGGTCCCCAGAGGAAAGATGTGGGCTTCATTGAGAAAGATGGGTGTTCCTCCTGCGCTCCTAGAACTTACCATCAGGATGCATGAGGGAAACTTTGCTAGAGTAAGGTGGGGTCGTCAGGGCCAGGTTACTGAAACCTTCCCGGTGACTCGTGGAGTGAGACAGGGCTGTGTCCTGGCCCCTACCCTTTTTATACTTTTTATTAATCAAGTGGTTAAGTTTCTCTCAGAAACCCCTACAGACTCCCCATCGTTGGGGGGGAGTAAATTCCCCCTTTTAATATTTGCGGATGATACACTCATACTGGCCAAAACTCAGAAGGGTTTGCAGGTTGCTATAGATAAATTTGTGGATTTCTGCAAAGAGAACGATTTAGAAATTAACATTAATAAAACCAAATTTATGGTCTTTACGAAGAAAAAAGCACAGAGGGGCAATGTCACGATGAACGGGTCAACACTGGAACAGGTTGAAGTTATGACCTATCTTGGTGTCACAATGGATTATAGATTACGCTGGAAAGAGCAAATAACAGCGCTTAGCTTGAAACTAATGCGCCTGTCCGGTTGTTTGGTGAAGGAGCAGCGGAGCTCTTTGACCAAAAGGGTGTTGCCCGCCCTCAAAATATATAGTGCAAAAATTAGCTCTGCCATATTATATGGAGCGGATATATGGGGCTGTGTAGACCTGGCTGTCCTTGACAGGATACAAAACAAATTTCTCCGAAATTTAGTTAGTCTTCCGCCATCAACACCAACTCTGCCACTATTGATGGACATGGGGCTCCACTCATTTAAACATCAAGCCCAGTACAGGTTGGTGGCGTTATGGAGACGAATATGGTCCACACCGGAACTTGCCATGTTCGCCCAAGAACTTCAGGATGTTAGATCACAACAGGGGGCTGGTGACATCCCTTGGTTTAAGTCTATTAGAAACATTCTTTTTGGAATGGGCCTCCCACTGTTGTGGTCTGAGCCGGGCTCCCATATCTTTCCTTCTAAGAAAGATTTTAAATCTCTCTTTTGGTCCATGGTCAAGGATGAATACGTTGCTCTTTCGGAGAAACCAAACTTGACTGGTTTGTTTCTGCTATATAAAATAGTCCCCCATACAGAGTGTTTCTGGGATATAATTATTAAAACCACTGATAGGAAACTTTACTTTCAGTTCCGTCTTGGTACACTGCCATTACGGACCTTTACCAGTGGTTGGCAGAAGCCGGTGACTCCATTTTGTCCATGTTGTACAATCCATAAAGAAACAATAGGTCACTTCTTGTTCGTTTGTAATGCTTACCGTGAACCACGACATAAGTGGTTAAAACCTATTTGCTATAGACTAAAGACCAGGTCGAGCAGAGAAGCCCTATTCATCTTAAGAACTAATACTTCTGAATGTCTCTCAATCGGAATGGCTAAATTTCTTGGATGGGCTTGGTTACTAAGATCTAAGATAGTTTGTAACACTCTGTCATGAACATTTTATATAGTTTGTTACTTTGCTAGATTGTGTCTCTGACCAGTATTGATGTTGTATCTTTTAATTGTATTTGTATAACAACAATTTCTCCTTATCGTCTTTATGCACACATCTAATTTAATTGAGGTTTTATGTGTTTTTATATTGTATATCATGTCATTGATTATGTAATATTGCTATTAATTGTATGTTTGTAAATATTTTGTCTTTTATGAAGAATATTCGAAATAAAGACGTTAAAAACTGAAACTGAAACTGAAAGGTTTGGCAAAGTTATATGGGCGGCTAGATTGACATTTTTAGTATTAGGCCTGGGCCGGAGCCTGAACAAAGTGGGGCCTTCGGGTAAAGAAAGTTGTAGATCTGAAGAATATCACTTTCATTAACCATCGGTCAGAATTGTGGAATTAAAACTAAACCTACAACTACATCACACCCATCGTTAACGTCATCACCATGAGATCAGGGAAAGTAAGAACTGTGGGTTCAACATCAAAACGCGCTAAAAGGTTGCAGCAACCTACTGTCCTGAAAAACCTAAAAACCAACGTATCCAGTCAGTCCCAGTCCCTTAAATCCCCTATTGCGCGGATGTTTGAGAAGTCTGGCAAAATACCCGACAAATTTCAATTTTTGAAGGATCCTGCGGGAAGTATTTGGACAATGAACTCTGAAACTAACATTGAGAGACTCCAGACTCCTATGAAACCTACCAATATTAATATTGATTCTCTAAACCCTACGGAAACCACGAAATAAAATGAAAAAGTGGAGCTACTAGAACAAAACTGGAACTACAATAAATTTGAGAAAACAAATCTAGATACTGGAGAGACTGGTGAACGGCTACAACGGACCTTACAGGAAGAAACTCCAATAGAGATGTTAAATTGTAGCCTAACACCGAAGAAGGAAAACAATCTCCTTGTAACACCTAACTCGGAAGCTAGCCCACTTAATAAACCTTACTCGCAATACACAGCAGGAAGCCAGGAAATCTGTCAGGATAGGATTGAACACGCAATTCAAAGGATTCCCCTGGAAGTGAAAGTTGACGTAAAGAAAAACTTGGTTCTAACTGCTGAAGGAACTGAAACACTCCCTAAACACCATGGGGACTATCACCTGAGTGACAATTACATCAACACTCCTAAGGAAATGAAAAAAGAAACCACTATGCAAGGGGCAAAAACAGAGAGACTACAGGGATTCAACAAACAGGAGATAGTGAAACCCTGGGATATTTTCTACCAAACATCGACCCTTACGTTAGAAGCTCTTCATTACCAATCGAACAAAATGGACATCCAGATTGATCTTCTAAAAATGATGGCTACGAATGTAGCGGGAATTGATAACAAACTGGCCCAATTAAATGATCTTATAATCAGGGCACAAAGGGAAAATGAATCAAGTACTTCTGATTCTATCTATGTTCCAATTATGGATAAGTTATCAGCTCTACCAGCAGTTTTAACCACCATAATAGAAGATACAAAAAGAGAGATTCGATCCAGTATGGTCAATCCGGCAATAATCCCAGAAAATACCAAGGGAACGCAAGAAATATCAGCTGAGTTTGGATCTGATATCCTTATAGACAAAGATTCACATAAACCAGCCCTGTGATAAAAACAACTTACAGACACAGCAGGCTAACGACTTAATGCTCAATGATTATATGTGCGAGACTTCAATTAAAGTGGATAAAATGGACTCTAATCAGAGTGACACTGACTCAGATGGTTTTACGAAGATGTCAAAACGTCAAAAGAAAAAACTCCGTAAAGCACGAAAAAATGAGAAAACAAAGCCGAGTAATACAAACAATAAAGTTGAGAAGGAACCATTACCTATTACAGAAAACATTACTAACATGAAAGAAAAGGTAAATTCCTTCCCTATTTTTGAAAAAAAATCATCAAAAGGCCAAAATATAACAAGATTTGAAACAACAAAACTTGAAAACAAAAGCGTATATACGTCAGTTGAGGAGGACAAAGTAACATTGGAAATGCAAGAGCAGAATGGGAAACAAAAACATCTGCAACCAATATCAAACGGGGAGGTTAATGAAAATAGGGAGGAAAATGAACCTTTCACTAATAATTCGGATAAAAGAAATGGAATTAAAACAAGAGTCATCACAGATGTAATGATCCCTCATCATAAGCTGTGCTACGAGGAAGACTCAAAAAAGAAAGGGCCCCCATAGTACGGAGGGCAGAATATAGCCCTGAAATACCAAATGAGTGGGTCAATCTGCATATTAAAAGCATGGATGGAAGTAAAACAATCAGCTTGCGAAAGAAACAAATAGAGCAAAGGGACCAAACTAGTCAACAATCCCTAAAAATGCTAAGAAACTTATATTTACACCAGAATTCCAATCTAGAGGTAAACAAGGCATACTCAACCGAGGGAATCTACTCCGACTCTCTATACCCTCACTGAATAACATTGTAAGTGAAGACATTATCTCGGTACAATTTATTGAGGATGAACTGAATACTCAAACTCCAACTCTAATCTCATTAACAACATTATCTTTAGTTGATCAGATAATGAAGGAGCAGCAAATATTTAAATCATGGGGTATAATACTAATGAAACAACTCCCAGAGGTCTACCCCACTCCCTTTATAGATGTGGACAATCTACCAAAACAAAAAATACTAAGGTCCAAGCTTACGTCAGTATTAAAAAACGCACTAGGTAGATCCCCGGAAAAAAAGGTATGCCCAAATCTCCAAAGTAAGGGAGAAACAAACCTAGAAATGAAAGAAAAATTGAATAATATGGCACTCCATAGTAACCATACACAATGATATGGCCTTCCAACTCCAACAGGACCTACCACTAAAGATAAAGAGACAATAGAAATATGTTCATGGAACATTAATGGTTTGAGGGGGAAAATATGCAATGCGTGTATAGACTCAATATCTGGACATCCAGAAATAGTAGTACTGCAGGAAACATGGGAACTTAAACCATTCATGCTACATGGCTATGCTGGATACTATAAGAATGGAACAAAAGAGCATAGGTTCGGGCGAGCAAGTGCTGGGCAGGCAATATTCATCTCTAATGCTTTGCACATTGACCATGAACAAGTGGAGACAGATGACCCGACTATTTTGATGGTCAAACTCAGTTATAAATCAAATACTCAAAACGTTAGAACTATATATCTGATCTCTGTTTATATATTACCCTCAAATAAGAGCAGAGAGACAGTATGTGGAACCCTGAATGCAGTTCTAATTGATAAAATGTTGAATGACCCAATAGCAGATTTTCTGGTCACCGGGGATTTTAACCTCAATTTAATGCCTTCTCATATAAGAGATGAGACCACGCTTATCCAAGACCTACAATGGCTAATTCCTGAGCAGGATATCGGGACGGCGACCTTTTCCAACTGTAATCGAATAGGACTGACCTTCTTAAAGGACACGGAAGCTTTGGGCCTTCGACTACTAAACGGAAGAGTAAAACCAGATGTTCCACTTAAATACAGCTACTATGGTCATAAGGGAAATTCCAGGATTGACTATACAATGACATCACTTTGTATGTTCCAAGACATCATTTCATATCGATTAATAAAGGTAAACGAAAGTGATCATGCCCAGCAGTCAATTCTAATGGATATTGGAGTAACGACGAAAAAGACCTACCGGACCGTTCAAGGGCACATTGGTACTATTAATTATAAAAAATTGATCTGGAACATGGAAAATAAAGAACAACTAGAAATGATCCTGGATAAAACCTTGAAAGACATTACATCAAAAACAGCGATAGAGCAATGGGAAAAATTGATCGCCATCCTAACTAAAACAGAAGGTCAATTAAGACCAAATAGGCCAAATTACAGGACAGAAAATAAAAAGGAAAACGAAGTTACTTTGAATATGCCGCTAACAATAAGATCACTAAAGAAAGAACGAAACAGGATCATCAGAAGAGCCAACAAAACAGGGAGAAATGCAGAACACATGGGAAAATTAAAGTCATTAAATCAGAATTTAAAAAAACTAATATGGGGTGAGAAAAGTAAAGCAGAACAAATAATTTGGGCAAAAATATTTCACGCCAGTAAGCAAAAGAACTCAAGGGACTTCTGGACTATAATCAACGGACTTGTAAGACCCCATAAGCAAGCAGTCTCATCACCTCTGTCTGAGCAAGAATGGGATAAGTACCTGAGGAGGCACCTGAATCAAGAGACTCCGTATACAACCCCAATAGAAATAAAACAGGGGCATAAAACAGTCAATGTAAACACCACTTCTTATCAAGGTAGTCACACAGACTCATTCATAGACATTGATAAAGAAGTGATAATCAAACTTATAAAACAACAGAAGAACGGAGCTCCGGGCCCAAATGGGCTACCGTTTGCGCTGCTCAAAGAAAAAACAGAATTATGGGCACCCATCTTAGAAAAATTATATTTAGAAGTTGCTCGGACTGGAACGGTACCTAAGTCGTGGCGTGGCTCCCTAATAAGCCCCATTTTTAAAAAAGGTGATTGGGCTCGGCCTGAAAACTACAGACTGATTACATTGCAAGATACTGACGCTAAGCTTTTTGCCAGATTAATACTTACGAAGCTAACAGAATGGCAGATGGAAGAAAAAATAATGCCCATAAACCAAACAGGCTTTATCCAAGGATTAGGTACCACTACCAACATAATGATTCTTGCACTTTTAATTGACAAGTCGCTCCGGTTAAAAAAACCTTTGTACCTTTGTTTTATAGACTTTAAATCGGCTTTTGACTGTGTCAATCGAAAACTCCTCTGGAAAAAATTAGAAAAAATGGGAATTCCAACTCCACTCCTTAAGTTCATCTGCCTTCTATATTCAGAGACATGGACGAGTGTGAGGATGGGTGATGGTCGTACGCTATCGAGGGAGATCCCAGCAAATGAAGGCCTGAAGCAAGGCTGTGTGCTAGCTCCCCTTCTTTTTAATCTGTTTCTTGCTGATCTACCTCTAATTTTAGATAAAGAAAATGCACATCCCCCGAAACTTGCAGAAAAGAGGCTCACAAATCTGATGTATGCGGACGATGTCATTTTGATGAGCCACACAAAAGTGGGCTTACAGCGGTTAATTAGAAGAACTTATATATATTCAAATGAGAACGGGAGGGTTATAAACGAGACCAAAACCAAAATTATGGTGGTTGCCAAAAATGCTAGGCTTAAATACAAAAGCCGTTGGTTTATGGAAAAAATAGAACTTGAACAAGTCGAGGTCTATAGATACCTCGGCGTACTATTTGATGGAAAAGGCACCTACCATCTACACAACAAAGAGTCACAAAGAAAAGCTAACATACTAACTTCAGCTTTTAGAACTATCCAGAAGTCTTTACCCACCCTGACCTATGGCCCCCTTCTAAGTATAGTTGGTGCAAAACTTTTACCCGCGATTACATATGGCAGCGAAGCTGTGATGGGTAATGACATCGTCAACCTGAACAAAACCATAACCAGAGTCTACAGAGCGCTTTTCCACCTTCCAGCAAATGCGTCCCCTTCGCAAATAAGGTTGGAGTTTGGCCTTACCAATCAAGAGTTTGCAAGGCAAGGACATTTTATAAAAGTCTGGAATCAAATAAAATCCGATCAACATAATGAGATTTCTCAGCTCTTATGGTCAGAAATACTAAGGGACACTAACTCCACTGCTGCTCGCTATCTTAGTGAGGCAATTAAAGCATTTGGAATTACATCATTATGGGAAATGAACATAACTAAGTTATCATTTATGAAAATTATTAATAAAACTGCAGCCCACTTATCTGTCGTAAAGGACAAGGCCATTCTTACAAAGAGAAACCATGCATGGATGGTAGTAAATGGATATAAAAAGAAGGAGATCCAAAAATATTTGACGACCCCGTGGACGGAAAAAAATAAGCAGGTTCTGCTGAAAGCGAGATTTGGATCTATGCCTGGGCTATGTCATCTACCACCATGGGAATTTCAAGAAACTAAAACAAAATGTAGACTGTGTAAGTGGGGAGAGGAAGACATTTCTCATTTACTATGTATTTGTCCTGAACTACTACAAGAAAGAAAAAGACTGCTTAAGGCCCATTTTAATTGTCGCAGTATACGGTCATGCAGGCAGGCGGTGATCAAATGTATGGTTCCAGACGACATCATTTTAAATGTATCTTTTGTAAAGTTCTTAAATATAGTTAAAAAAAAAACTCGGTGAGCCATAAACTGTAAATATTTAATTGACTAAGTTAGTCCATGTAATGCAATTTTATGTGATTTTATAGTAAGAATATAACTTTTAATTCTTTGCCCTCTTTTTCTTATTTTTGATATGTACTGTTGTAAGATTTTAAATAATCAATACAATAAAAAAAAAAAATTACCTTACCTTGGAGATTCCGATCATCTCCCACTTATCGAACCCCGCATATGCGCTAAGTCTCCCTAGAATATCCGGCTCCCATAGTGGGGTAGCCTTTGTTAGTCGTCCCCGCCATCCCATCCGTCGCTGCGCTCCATGATTTGTGTACAGAGCTCTATTATAGCCCCCTTTCCCCAACAACCAATGGTCCGTGCGGAAGCTCGGGTCATCATGTCTCCCGAACACCCAATGGTTAATGGCCGTCAGTTGTGAGGCTTGGTAGTAAAGGCGCAGGTCCGGCAATCCTATACCCCGATCATACCATCCCATTGTTAACTTGGTTATAGCTATGCGGGGCGGTTTATTGTCCCACAGTAAATCTCATAATACGGCCTCAATCTGCGAAAAATAGGAATTTGGGACCGGATTGGGTGTATTATGGAATGCGTAAAGGAAACGTAGCAGAGCAAGCATCTTGTATAAGGACGCACGACCCAGCAATGTTAGTGGGAGAGTTTTCCAATATATGACATCCATACGAAACCGTCGCAGCAGCCCCTGTAGATTCCTTTCAAAAAACAATGTGGTATTGGTAGTGATAATTATCCCCAAGTAAAGGAAACCCTGGCAAGCCACCGGGATAGTGTATCTTCGAGGACTTCGAGGAGGTTCTCCCCAAAGGGAATACATCTGGGATTTAGACCAGTTTATTCTATACCCAGAGTGCGCCCCAAAGATATGAAAGATATGGAGTACCCGGCGTAATGATCGCGCTGGGGAGGCAAGGTAGAGTAAAATATCATCGGCATATAATGATATTCGGTCTTCATGTTCTTCTGTCCATCTCATGCCTCTGATACCCGGATCTCCCCATATCCGAACCGCCAATGGCTCGAGAACCAGGGCGAAAAGAAGCGGCGACAGTGGATATCCCTTCCTAGTGCCTCGGCAAAGGGGGAAGGAGGTGGAGCGATGATTATTCACTAAGACGTGAGCCCTGGGATGTGAATATAACAATTGGACCCATCTCTCGAATTTGGGGCCGAAGCCCATTCGGTCAAGAACCGCAAACAGGTACTCCCATGCTACGGTATCGAACGCCATTTGCGCGTCAAGTGCTAGTAGTATAGCCTCCTCTTCCAGGGTATGCACCCGCCCAATGACCCCATTGACCCTTCGCAGGTTGCGTGCCGTATTCCGTCCCGGCATGAATCCAGATTGATCCGGATGGATGAGATGTGTTAAGTAGGGGAGCAGACGATTCGCCAGTAGCTTGGTCAATATTTTTGCCTCTATTGCGATTAAAGAGATAGGTCTATACGAATGACACTCGTCCACTGGCTTGCCGGGTTTATGGATAACCACTATAGCGGCCTCTCGGATGTCTTATGGGAGGAGGGCGCATTTGTATCTTTCATTATAACGATTAAGTAAATGAGGTGCTAGCATGGAGGCCATTGGCTTAATTAGTTTCATCGGGAGTCCGTTCTGACCCGCCGCTTTACCTGTGCGGATATCTTGTATGGACTTATGGACTTCTTCAGTGGATAGATCAGCCTCTAGTGCCATTCCGTCTTGCTCAGAGAGACCCCTCACCTCGATAGTGGCAAGAAGGTCCGCCGCCCATGCCGCCTGGGAGGCTTCAGAGCCCCATATACTGTTTTATAATGCTGAGCAAAAGTATCAGCGATCTCCCGTGAGTCTGTGGTCAGAGTATCCTCAGCACCCTTGAGTGCACGCACCCATCTTGCTGCCTGCTCTTTCCGCTCTAGCCAGGCTAATAACTTTCCGGTGCGTTCCCCTTGTTCATAGATCCGATGTCGGCTGGCCAATATTCTCCTATTAACGTCCTCTAGTAGTAGCTGTTTATAGTCTTGCCTTTTTATGTTTAGTAAGTGTTGAGTGCCTGGATCTGGGTCTCGAGAGTTAACAACTTCAAGACGAAGAATTTCTGTTTCCATCTCCAGCACTCATCTACGGCGCTCGGCCCTGTGGCCAGCCATCGCCGACAACGCCCTTTCCTTGATTACCGCTCCGTATGCCCCCCACAGTGTAACAGCTGACGTAACCGAACCAGTGTTTTCCGCAAAGTAGTACTCCGTATCTTTCCTCAAAGTATCTCTGATGTGAGGGACCTTTAGTGCCCAGGGTGGAATCCGTACTGGGCCCGGTTGCGGCGGGTGTCGCATACCCAGAACCGTAAATACAGTGGAATGGTCTGACACTCCTCGCGTCAGGCACCGTGAGTCCGAAAAGTCTTGTATATGCTGCGCGTGTGTAAACAGATAGTCTATTCGTGATTGACTCCCGTGGACCCCTGACTGAAATGTGAAGTGTGTGTCCCTGATATGCGCCCACCTCCAGACATCAACCATCCCCAAGGCCTCTACGAAGTCGCGTAGGTGGGAACCGTGCGCTGGGTCACGTCTAGGGGGGGATCTATCCACGAGTCCATCCATCGTCAAATTAAAGTCACCCCCCAGTACCAGTGTGCCCATTGGTAAGTTTAGCAGTAGAGTCACAACATCAGTCAGCGTCGTACGTTGTAAACCGGGAGGTGCATATATTGAAACAACATTAAGAACTCTACCTTCCCACAAACCTGTGCAAGCTACGTATCGCCCCAGCTGATCTGTCCAGGTATTGTGAAGCACGTAGGGACAGTTTTTCTGCAGGAGTATTCCAACCCCCCTCGATCCAGTAGTAAAACCTGAGTGTGCCAACATACGGTATCCTTTCCTATCTAGGGCTTTACTTGAATTCCCATTTAAATGAGTTTCCTGTAGTAGCACCATATCAAGCCCTTGTCGGTGGACAAATTGCAGCACAACACCCCTCTTAATCTTGTCTTCTAACCCATTGACGTTCCAGGTGACAAATCTAAGACCTTGCCCTATCGTCATGAGTCCCAGGTAGCAACGGGTCAACATGTACCGAGGGCCCGCGATGGCCGGAGCCCCTCAGTGCAGAAAATTGAGTACCCTCTGGACTTTCCTTGATAGCACTAAAGTATTGGATCGTCTCCGCTGTCGCCTGAACATAACAACCAATCAATCCGTACCAATATACACAGTCACAATATCTCACCAACAAATAACTCCCTGCGGTGCCCCCCAACCGATGAAACTCCCCAAGAACCCTATCCTTAGAAACAAACCCCCCTCTCTGCTTCCCTGCATAACGGGACCAGAACTGCCTGCCACCCCCAACATGCAGAGTGCCTGTCGCCCCCCCATAAAAAATTCTAGGGAACGCAAGTAACCCCACTCCCAGTGGGGCCGTAAGTTTACAGTTAGTGTCTCACCCCCCCGCCCGACCCCCACCCCCACATCCTTTACAGCCAGACTGGGCCCGGCACAATCCCCTCCCTGAGATCTCATAATTTCCCCTGGGCATGCATGTCAGCACATAGCTCCCCAACTGCGGACCAAATCTGAGCTGAGTAGTCCAATCCCATTAGATGGGCATTACCCTCCATCACATATGTACCATTTTCAAGCGGTGGAACAGTTCCAAAGAGTCAGTATCATTGATATCCCACCGGTAACAGCTCCAGACCAACCCCTCCCCAACCCTCTGTATACAGGTCCTATAGTATAGGGCTTTCTTACACCAATGTCACACTCCCAAAGACACCCGAGGCACCCCGGGTTAGATAGCTACACCATATGATCTCAACCGGCACCGGGTTAGCGCCCTCCCGCTGGCTCCTGCGAATTAGAGTCAGAATGCGCCTGTGAGCGCCGATGCTGGAGCCAGTCCACATCATCATCTGCCGCCGAGGATGTCTTCTGACTTTTTCTCTCGACCTTGCGCCAGCCCTCTAGCCAATCCCAGGCCTCTTCCGGACGGGTAAAAAACCAAGATTTTCCATTTGCTTCCACACGTAGCTTAGCAGGAAACATCATAGCATACTTGAGTTCCTGCTCTCGTAGAGCCAGAAAATCGCGGCGTTGCTTCTGCACTCTCAGTGTAAAGTCCGGAAAGAACATGATCCGACTGTTCTCCAGGGTGAGCGGCGGGGCTGCCCTTGCCGTTTGCAATATAGCATCACGGTCACGAAAATTAAACACCCGCGTCAGCAACGGCCGCAGGGGTGCTCCTGGCCTCGGACGGCCCCCAGGCACTCGGTGAGCTCTTTCAATTGTGAAGCACTTGGAGAGTCCCCTGGGTTGTAGATGTTTAAGGACCAGATCCTCTACAAATAGGTCCACCGCCTGCCCCTCCGCCCGTTCCGGTACACCAATAATGCAGATGTTGTTCCTCCGCATTCGTCCTTCGTAGTCGTCCAGCTGCAGGGCCATTGCCCCATGAGAGGAGCCGAGCACCATGACCTGTTCCTTGAGCAGGGCGGTATCGGTAACTAGTCCCTTGGTTGTGCTCTCTACCGTTCCCATTCTCTCCATCAATTTCTTCATATTCTCACGGATCAGCGTCACATCCATGGCCACCGTGTCAATTCGCACCTCCAGGGAAGTCCGCACAGCCGTTATCGCCTCCAGAAGCTCCCTATTAGAGGGCTCCGTGGTATCGCCTGGTGTCGCAGCCTCTGTTCTATCCTCCGCCTGCTACTTCTGCCATGCACATTTATCCATCTTCGACTGGGTCGCAGTCCGGTTCGCCCGGCCGGTCGCCATCTTCTTCAGTCTCCGATACACCCTCCGATGACCTGGGCATCTCCGCTAAACACCGCCGCCAGCAGTGAGATCCCCCTCTCGGCCTGTCGGTTTTCGCGGGCGGCACCTCTCCCGGAGGGAGATCCGGCTTGATCAGGCACCTAATGCGCTCAGGTGACAAGACAGTGCGCCTCCGACCCAACCGCAGGAGATTGTTTAAGGAACCGGGCCAGGCTTCCTCGACAGGTGCGTCACTCTTACTCCACCACAAGTGTCGCCCCGTCAGCGAGGCGGACCAGGCACGGCAGCAGGCCCGAAATCCAGCGGACCCCGGCCTCCCTCACTACGCCGCCCGAGCGACAGATGCCCGGTCGTCTCTTTTCAAAGTACACAGCACCATCAAAACGGGGACTTCTCAACAGCAGCAGATGGCGGCCCCTGATCTCCTCTGAGTGGGCCTCCACGTTTCTTCAAGGGCGCCAAAGCAATGGGGCCTTCACTGGCGACCAGCCTGAATTACTGCAAAAACGGGGCTGCACTGGGGCCAGGCCCTGGAAGCCTTAACCTGCAGGAGTTCAATTTCTGGCTCGCAGCAGTCAGCTCTCTACAAGTAGTTTCAGCATGGGGTCCCCCTTTGGCGCGCCACAGTGGTAACAGTCCAGTAGGGGAGAAATCACCTCTACTCAGTTTCCGCCCATTTTTAGTGCCTGATGTCCCAAAACTGAATGGCCGCCATTAATATTTTCCCCCTCTATGGAGCTTGTAGGCCTTACTTTCCACAGCGCCTCCCTCGGCACACATTTCTCTTATGTCCCGCGTTAGCAGACGCTCACCGCCGCCTCCCAGACAGAGGAGGCTGAGCGTACACCCCAGTGCAGGCCCTTCTCAAAATACGTCCCTGGGCAAACCCGGCCTCTGCCGGGCTTCCGCTTCTCTCGGGCAATGGAGACACATCACCGTCGCTGTTGTGAGTGCCCCGATGGTAGTCTCTCCCGCGGTGCAAGCTCACCTCCCTTCGCCGCCGTCTCCGTCAGACCGGGCCTCAGCCCCGCTCTCGTGTGGGGTGCTGGCCACGCGGCGCCGCACCGCCGCCAGCAAGGAGACCTTAGCCGTCCGGGCCGCTTGAGCGTGGTTCACGCACCTTCACCCATGTTCACCAAATTCCACCAGGAGATCGTCGGGCCACACGATAGTTGTTTTCCGGCACTGGGGCAGAGATCGGGCCGGTAAGGGTGATGTTTACCAGGATTTTGCGGGAGTGGCGCTATGGAGTAAAACTACCGAGCGGCCATTCCCGTCGGTAGTTAGCCACGCCCCCAATTGTGCAATTTTCATTTTTCACCCAACCCCACCCACCCACAGGGGCTGGTATGAACCACACATTCAATATACTTTACAAAACAAGAACCAAAATTCATATAAATTGACTACTTCATATACATTTCTTCATTGCAACCCAAATAAAGTGCAGTGTGCCATAACACCAAGCTGCCGATTTTTCTCTACCGATTCAGACAATAATGCCCACATTTTTAAACCTTTAATTCACACTCATATCCCTCTTCTTGCATACACAGCTTTTTTTAGGTTGTAAGTAGCCAGAAAACAGGAGAGCCACTGTTGGAATCCCGGGGGATTGGGATCAAGCCAAGCAGAAGCAATAAATAATCAAAATACCGCCATCCCAATAAACACCAACTCTTGACCATCATTGCCCCGCTTTTTTTTTGCCACCCCCAGCACGAATAGGCTTGGTGAAAGGGAGCATTCTATGCCCAAAGCTTCCTTGAAAGATTTGATGATATCTTGTTTGACCCTTGAGAGCACACTACAGGAAGCAGAAATATGAACAAGATCTGCTTGAAATATTGCGCACCATGAGCAATATGTCCCTTTTCCACTCCCCCATTTGGCTATCTTATGTGGGGTGTAGTATAAAGAGAAGCAGGTCTTATAATATTGTGCCTGTAGCCGAGCAGGAATTAGAATATTATGTGCCATTTTAAATGACTGCTGAAATGTATACTCTGATATGCCAATTCTATCCTTCCATTTCACTGACCATAATTCCATATCATTTTTCATTAGGGAGTTACAAAGATTATAAATCACCCAAGAGGAAAGGTCCTTATTCTTTTCCAATTTCTCGACTATGGCATTTCTGGAAAATCCAATTGGTCTGCCACCCTTCTTAAATAAAAAGCCTCTTATTTGAAGATACTTAAAGAAATCTCTCAGGTCTATCTCAAACATCTCTTTAAGGTCTTCAAAAGAAGCAAAACCTTCTAAAGAAAAAAAAAAGTTTATTCAAACCAGCGTTCACCCATCGTTCAATCGTATAGTCCTTAAACATTTCCCCTGGAAGATTTGGGTTGTCTATTAGTGGAGTGAAGTGATTAAACCTGCAGATGCCAATTACTCTTCAAACTGCTTTCCAGATTTTAAAACCCCCCACCAAAGTTTTAAAGCAAACCTTTTTGTTGTGATTATCATTTAAATGGCACCACAGCCATCCCCCATTATAAGTTCTGGGGGGGACCGGACATCCTCCGCGTGTCTTTCAGCTGGTTTTTCTTGTAGCAGTACCAGGTTAGTGTGGTGGACCAGTGGTAAAGTCTGAGATTAAGCAAAGCCCAACCCCCTCTTTCCCGGGGCAGTGTAAGATACTTAAAAGCCCTTCACAGTTTGGCATATGCCCAGATAAATTGAGAAAATAAATCTTCCAATTTCTTCAGCCAGTCATTTGAAAATTCTAATCACCCTAAAAAAAAATAGCATTTTTGGAAAGAATAGCATTTTAATGATATTGCATCAAACAATGATGGATAGATGTTAATTATTTAGCCTAAATAATTCCTGTTTAGTTTTGACTGAGAGGTTCTACATTGTCTTTGACAATATCCTCCATGTTTGCTGAAATAAGTTGCATTCTTAGCCACTCTGATATCATTTATCATTATATTCCCATTGACCACTACTTGTGTTTTACAGCGAGTGAGTGTATATCCAGAGAGTTTCCCAAACCTTTCTGCTTCCTCTTTTATTTCCTGTAGAGCAATAATAGGGTCTGGAGTCACAAGGGCAATGTCGTCAGCATATGCTAGCACTTTTGTTTCCTAGCCACATGTCACAATAGGTCTGATGACCCTGTTATTTTCTAATTGACATATGAAGGTGTCAATATTAACCGCAAACAACAAGGGTCAGCTCGGGCAGCCTTGTTGGGTCCCCCTAGTTATTGCAAATTGATCAGAAAGCACACCATTAACAAAAACCCTGACTGTCGGATGATAATAGAGCACTTTAATGGCCTGTAATAGCCCGCCCTTAATTCCAACTCTTGACAGGGCCCCCCATAAAAAGTGCCACGAGATCCTGTCAAAGGCGTTTTCCGCATCCAGTAGGATTAGAGCCATGGGTTCCTTGGATATTGTTGTAGCATCTAGGAGTGTGATAATCCTCCTTATATGGTCAATCGTCCCGCGCCCTGGAATGAATCCATGTTGGTGATTTGAAATCACCTTGTGAAAGATTGGCACCAGACGGGTTGCTAAAACTTTCTAATATATCTTACTGTTGCTGTTAATCAGTGTTATTGGGCAATCTGAACTGGGCTCCCTTGCTTGTTTATTCTGTTTAAGAAAGATTACTATTTTAGTCAAATATCAGGAGTTCGGAGGTCTCCCCTACCCCCCCCCTTGAACACATGGACAAACAATTGGGTCATACATTCTTTGAGTTGCTGCGAGAATGTTTTGTAGAATTTGATGGGAATACTATCCAATCCTGTAGCCTTACTATTGGGTTGGCTATTGATACACAATAATATCTCAATCCATGGTGGGAGATCATCCAACAATTATTGGTCTTCAACCGAGAATTGTTGTCACAGAATTGAGTCCAGAAATTCATTAACTTCTCTAAGATCCCCTTGTACATCATCTTGATATAAGGTCTGATAGTACAAATCAAATGTGCTTCGAATGCTATCTGGGTCTGGATCCTTGAGCTCTTGAATTAAGTTTTGCATAGTTTTTTGCCTTGCTCTTATCGCAAAGTGATGCCCTGTCTGCTCACTGCACTCTTACGCTTTCTCTCTCCATATCAAAAGTTTGACTGCGGCATCTGCAGCAATTGTTTCCATAATGGAGGATTTAGCAACTGCCACCTTTGCCTGTGTGTTCTCCATGTCCCCCCTTGTTGTATTGCCTTTACTAAGTCCTCCTCTACTTGGGTCAGCCTATTTTGTAAATCATGTACTTACTGTCGTTTTTTTTTAATTACGATTCAAAGAGTATCTTAGAGTTTCCCCTCGTATGCCGGCTTTCAGTGTATCCCACACAACGTTAATTCCTGCACTACCTATATTTTCCTTCAGAAACAGCGGGGTCCAGTTCCTAATATGGCTATAATATCCTTCGTCAATCAGCAATGCTCGGTCAAAGCTCCATGTTTTCTCCCTATGTTTGGGGTTGTCTCTCTTAATCTCAATCACTAAAGGATTGTGATCTGACAGTATGCGTGGAGCTTTCTCTATAATACATTCATGAAGCAGAAAGTGGGAGACGAGGATGAAATCAAGTCGGGAATTAACTTTATGTGGAACAGAGAAATACGTGAACCCTGGATCCGTTGGAATTTTCCAATTCCAAGAATTGCTCAGCCCATGAGCCTCACATAGTGCACACAGTGCCCGAAACACTCTGGGTTTCCTGCCACTGTATGACCAATTAGCTTTTTGGCCCAGTACATTGTTGGCGGGAATGTTTATATTAAAATCCCCACAAAGAACAACTGGGAGAGGCCAAGAGGCAAATTCACTGTTTACCTGCTTGAATACTCCTGGATCATCCAGAATGCTACCATAAATTGAGCAGATGGTAAATGATTCCCCGGTGGTTTTACTACATTCCGTTATTACTCATATGCCCAGCTGATCGGCTAATTTTTGGGTAAATTGGAACGTAGTGTTTGATGACAGAATCGCTTCTCTGCGAGTCTGGGAATTTTGTGTCATCCCTCCAACCAGTCTATAACCTAGCGACTTCAACCGGTACAATTGAGCACCTTCTTTGTGGGTCTCCTGTATGCATACTACATCTGCCTTCAATAATCGTAACCCTACTGCAGTATTGCGTCTTTTCTTTGGGTCATTTAGGCCACTGATGTTGATAGTGGCTATAACATTTTTACCCATCAGAGATATCTACAAGACCACTCAAATATCACACTTTACCCTCCTGCCAGCCCCCCACTCTATGCGACCCCTTACTCCCTCTCCACCTGTAACTGAGGTGTCCTGGCTCGAACGGAGCCACGATGACGCCATCAGAGCAATCGCAACACCGTCACTTCTCCCATCGTTCCCCCAGCCACCTATAAAATAATAAAATGTCCTGGATCACTGAGGGAATATTGACAGCAAAAATGTCGAGGTACAAAACTATCGGGACAAAAATATCGTGGTCCAAAATATCAAAGTCCTATCTTCAAAATAGCAAGTAAAAAAATATTGATTAAAAAAAATTGTTGTAAAAAATATTGTTGTTTAAATTATCGTTTTTTTTTAAATGTTTAAAAAATAGTGTATAATAATGCAAATTATACATATAATTAAAAAAAGATAGATAGAATTATTAGAAAATGTTTAAAATGATAACTAATAAATATAATGTAAAAACCTTAATATAACTAATAAATAATGATTTTAATAAATTATAAAATATTAAAAACATAATAAACATTATAAATATACATACTCTGGCAAAATAAATATATAAATAATATATATATATAATATATTAAAATATTACAATATTTATATTGTTTTACAATTTCATTTGACAGTTCATTAACTGCAACAGTAGTGAAAATTTTGGATTGCAGAGGAAATAAAATTACTATTCCCATTCCAGGGAGTGCAACAGTAGGGGAAAGTGTAGGATAGTGTAGGGGTAACATTTACTATTCCCACTCCAGAGAGTGCAACAATAGGGAAAGTGTTGGATAGCAGAGGGAAATAATTTACTATTCCACTCCAGGGAGTGCAACAGTAAGGAAAGTGTTGGATAGCGTAGGGGTAAAAATTACTATTCCCACTCCAGGGAGTGCAACAGTAGGGAAAGTGTTGGATAGAAAATGGGAATAATTTTCTATTCCCACTCCAGAGAGTGCAACAGTAGGGAAAGTGTTGGATAGCAGAGGGGTAACAATTACTATTCCCACTTCAGCAAGTTTAACAGTAGGGAAGGTTTCGGATAGCGGAGGGAAATAATTTACTATTCCCACTCCAGGGAGTGCAGCAGTAAGGAAAGTGTTGGATAGCGTAGGGGTAAAAATTACTATTCCAACTCCAGGGAGTGCAACAGTAGGAAAAGTGTTGGATAGCGGAGGGGATAAAATTACAATTCCCACTCCAGCAAGTGCAACAGTAGGGAAATTGTTGGTTAGCCTAGGGGTCAAATTTACTATTCCCACTCCACCAAGAGCAACAGTAGGGAAAGTGTTGGATAGAGGAGGGGAATAATTTACTATTCCCACTCCAGGGAGTGCAACAGTAAGAAAAGTGTTAGATAGTGTAAGGGGTAAAAATTATTATTCCCACTCCAGGGAGTACCACTGTAGAGAAAATGTTGGATAGCAGAGGGGAATAATGTACTATTCCCACTTCAGGGAGTGCAACAGTAGGGAAAGTGTTGTATAGCGGAGGGATAAGAATTAATATTCCCACTACAGCAAGCACAACAGTATGGAACGTGTTGGATAGCATTGGGGATAATTTACTATTCCCACTCCAGCAACAAACAAAATACATTAATTAACAAACAATTAATTCATTATGAATTATTTACCACCCACCATATTCCCCTATAAATGACACCACCAATGTTGTAAAACATAACACAATTAACACAATTAATTAATAATTAATTAATTAATTAATAATAATTAACAAGCAATTTAAAAACAATCAATAATAAATTAATCCACACAAACACCACTAAAGATAAACAAAAAATTAAATTTTAAAATATTAATTATTATTTTTTAGTAACCAAATAATAAATAATTAAGAATACATTATCTACCACAGTTAACAATATCAAATAATAAATACATAAATATTAAATAATACAAAATATAAAATAATAATTATTGTTAAAATACTTCCAACCCTACTCCCCAATAAACCCACAACCCACTCCTAAAAAAATAACACAATTAAGATATTTACCAAATATTTCGGGGTCTATTTGGATGGCGGTCGGAAAATCTCCCTAACCGCCATGGTAGCAGGAAAAGACCGCGCGCAAGGACCGCGGCATAACCGCCAGTCCAATTAGGAGGTTCCGCAGTCGAAATCCGAGAGCCGCAGTCGGATTCTGGCGATTAACATTGTGCCGGTTGTTGCTGCCAGCAGCACTGCCGCGGTGTGAAAAGGAGCATGTCTTCACAGTGCCTGCCACCTGGTACAGGGACATGTAGGGGGGTACCATGGGTACCCCCAGTAGTACCCACACCCCCCAACACAATGGGGGCCCGCAATGGGCCCTGGAGACATTCTCCGCATGCCTTTCCATGGCAGTTCCACCGCCGCAGAAAGGCTGGCTACCACCGGCATCATAATCATGCCGGCAGAGCCTGGCCCTGACCCACAACAATTGTAGCGGTCCAGCGTCGCCCGCCAGGCAAGCGGGTGGACTGTAACCAGCGAAAAAGTGGCGGGTGGAAAATCACACAGCGGCAGTCACGACCGCGATGTCATCGGACCGGCTGTTTTCCGGGTTTCAATGGCGGGCCATCCGCCCGCTATCCTAATAGGCCCCTTAGTATTAATTAACAACCAATTAATAACTAATTATTAATACATTAATTTACACAATTAATAATATAAAATATTAAATACCTAAATATCAATTATTTAAAAATTATTAATTAATTAATTATAATTAAATTACTTCCCACCTTATTCCTCTATAAACCCACAACCCGCTTCCAAAAAACCCACAGTTAAGACATTTACCAAATATTTAGTATTAATTAACAACCAATTAATAACTAATTAATAATAAATTCATTAGCACAATTAATAATATAAAATATTAAATACCTAAATATTAATTATTGAAAAATAATAATTCATTACTTATAATTAAATTACCTCCCACCTTATTCCCCTATAAACCCACAACCCGCTACAGAACTAAAACACAATAATTAATTAAAAAATATTAATAACTTCTAAAAATTATTATTACATTTATTAAAATTAAATTACTATGGAACTAAAACGCAAAATTGACTTAAAAAAATGTGTAACTTCTAAAAATGTAACACATATTTTCAAAAACAAATGCAATACTTCCACACAAAAATAGAACACATACATTAAAAATACACACTAAAATACATAACACTAAATAAAACAAAAATATTTTTAACAACAATATTTTTGCAAACGATATTAATTACATCTATTTTGAAAAACAATATTACTTACCTTCAACTCGATATTCTTGACAACAATATCCTGACTGTAGATATTTTTGTATGTCGATATTTTGGACTCAATTTAAGTGGTACTCGATATTTGCAACTCGATATTATGTCTGTTTACCAATGTGCCACCCCCGACCGCCCACAAGGAATTCATCGCATATTTACTTCACTCCTAGGCAATTTCTACTAAGTAAGCCAAAATATTAAAGTTTCCAAAACTGAAATTGAAATTAAGAAAACCACCATAACCAAAGTCCCATGTGTCTTAGTGTTAGATTATGTAGTCTATTATCTATTAGATCCCATTTTCAGGTCTCGCAGAAATCTCCTTTAGGTATGATTGAGCCTGGATTTCTGAGGTAAAGCTGCGTGTGGACCCTTTGAAAATGATTTTTAGTCGGGCTGGGTTCTGCAGATAGACTTCAGCCCCTAACTGCTGAAAGGATGTGAAAAGCTGCCTCATCCTCCACCTTCGCTCCACTGTGGCATGGGCTTAATCCAGCCTTGTGAAAAACTCACACCCTCATATTCCTTTTTAGCCGTTGGACGCACTAAATCACAGAGAGTCTGACGTAACAAAAAATTCCCAAAATATAGCAACATGGCCCACGGTCGTTCAGGAGTATTCACAGGGCGTTTTGGTGGAATCAAAGGGAACCTATATGCTCAGATTGTTATCCATCTTTACCTCCTCCTGGAAGCCCTTGATCGATTGTAATATCAATGCTAGGGAAGGGTCGTTCTGCTTCCCAATCCCTGGGTTCTCTCCATTATTTATCATTGTAAGATTCCCCTCGGTTCTAGGCATTTGTTCTATTAGAGTGGATAGTTGTGAGGCCGAGTAATCCCATTTCAGGTCCATAATACTGCCACAGTCAGAGGACTCCCGCAAATTTTTCCTTCTTCCTTTTTTTTTTAGGGATTTTCTTAGTCCTTGTGCTTTTGGAGGGTATTCCGGCCCTGTACTACTGTTCCAGTTATCCCCCTCTCCTTCACTTGTGGTTGATATGCTTACATCCAAGATCGCTGATTCGTCTATTAAAGAATACAACTTTTTGTGGATGTCAGGAGATCTAGCCTGAGATGATGAGGTGATTCCTACTTTATTTCTGACGTCTAGACCCCCAGGGTTGCTAGCTTTAGCAATTGTATCCATTTTATCATAATTCTCGAGGACTTGAATGAGGCCTGCATAGTTGGGGTCGCTTGCATCGGGTTCTGGGCCAGGGTTTGTTTGAAGATTGGGTACAGGTTCTGCTGCAAGGGTCAGTGTGACACCAGCGCCAACAAGTTCCTCGCTTCTCCTCCCCTGTTCCACAGACCCTTGGTGACCTGCCCCTGTTGACCCAAAAAGATTAGTGATTAATTGCTGGCAGTCCTCTAAGTCCTGACTGTTTCTCTGTGGGGCCTTCTTGATTGTTTCAAGTTTGTCTACTGCGCAATTCGTTCTTTTTACCTCCAGCGCGGTTTTCCTGAGTTGGCTCTCTTCGTGTGATGGGCAGACCGGCCCGCGCTGTTATGGCTGTGCTGGGTTGAGTACTACTGGTTTTGTCATCTTTGGCCCCGCATCCTGACATATCTCGTTTTAAGGTATGCTGGCATAAAATATTACAAATCCAAAAGAAGCTTTCTTTTGTTTGTAATATTTGTCCGCTGGTGAAATAAGAGCAAAGATTAGCAGCAGGTCTTGGTTTGAAGTGTACTCGTGCTGAAGGTCTATCAGGAGCACCGAGAGCATCGGTGGAAGCAGCTGATCCGTGACAGAGGGCCGCCGCAGGCAGAGAGGCGTTGTAGAAGCCTGAGTGATCAGAGCACCTACACTGAGCTGTCTTGCGCCTCTCGCCCGAAAAATCCTTGTCAACGTGGATGGTGTCGGTGTGCCACAAAGATCTCCGCTTGAAGGTAGGACAGGTGTGGCATTTTTTTTTTTAGCTTGACATTAGCGTGTTTAGGGGTCCGACCGGAGGAGCGCCTTGAGAGAGACGCTCACTCAGACGCCATCTTGCCTCACATACTCGCTGTTTTTAAAGTGTGATTTATTCCCTGAATTACACTCCCATGTTAATTGCGAAGCATCGGTGATACATTTCTCAATTGTTTTTAATCCACCAGACCATGAAGCATCTAGGGCACAAAGTCCAACACAGAGTAAGTGGCCGGTTATACCTTTAAATATCACAATTGTTGAGGTGCAGGTAGGACTGACCGGAAGCAGGGGAGGTAAAGCACCCAGCCCATATGGGGTCCCAAAAGATGTTTACAAAGCAGTAATAGATTTAGGGGGGCCCATCCTTACCAGAGTTTTTAATTTGGCAGTAACAGAGTATATACTGTCCTCATGGGGTCAATCTGTTATTATTCCTAATTTTAAAAAAGGTAAAAAATCGAAAGCTAAAAACTATCGCCCCATTTCGCTCCTAGACTCATCATTAAAGGTGATGAGTAAAGTATTACTGGTGAGACTAGAAGAGTGGACCAATGAAAATTATATACTTTCTCCAGTGCAATATGGTTTTAGGAAAGGGCTAGGAACAATAGTGCAATGCATCAATTTTGAACTTTTGTTAGGTCAATGTGCAAAGCGGGTGAGATTATATTTATGCTTTGCAGACCTTAGTAGCGCCTTTGAGCTCATTGATCATACTATCCTGTGGCCAACTTTGCTTAACCTTGGAGCTCCCAAACCAATAATATTTTTTCTTGCAAGGTTGTATTAGACACTGTCATGCAAAGTGCTATACAGGCAGCGTGGTGAGTGCACACCAAATTTTGAAGTTAAAAAAGGTATCCACCAGGGCTGCGTCCTAGCACCACTGCTTTTTTTTCATTATTTATAAATGAGGTCGAAAAAGTCGTTCAGTTGGTGGAGGCGCATCCACCTCAAATTGCTGGCAGCCCCGTACCGGTCCTGCTTTATGCAAATGATGCTATGCTGCTTTCTAGAACCCTGGTTGGCCTACAACGATTAATGGACAAGTTTAGGAATTTTATTACTAGCAGAAAATTGCTAATTAATAAAACAAAAACTTTTACTATGGTGTGTGGCCCGAAACCCAAGAAATGCAAATCATTTTCTATTGATAGCACCCCAGTGGAAACCGTTAACACCTTTTGTTACCTGGGAATAACTTAGTCAGGTAATGGGAACTGGATGGATGAATTAACCAACGTCCATTCAAAGATGACCAGGAGTGCACATGGGATTTTTAGATTTGCATCAAAGCTAGGCGATCACCGTATAAAGGATATGGTAGATATATATAAGGCTAGATGTGTTGGCGTCGCCTTGTATGGTGCTGGGGTGTTGGACCATATTTGTTGTCAGACTCTACAACAACAAGAAAATTCCTTTTTAAAACCTCTTTTAAGTTTACCCCATTCAGCGTCCACCGAAATGATACATCAAGAAGTAGGAATAAATTACCTAGCCGATCCGATTGCTATGCAGCCGCTACTGATATGGAGATCTATTTGGGCCAAAGATGAAACTAAATTTACTCAAACCATTATTAAGGATTGCTTACTCCTGCATAAAAGTTCACGTATCCCCTGGTTAAAATACATTACTGACTCATATAATAAATTATTTAAGTTTCAGATCCATGTAAACCCGGGACATGTGGTAACTTTATCAAAACAGGAGATAAAGGATACATTTTTGGCTCATAAAAAAAAAGATCCGCATGAGTGTATTAGGGAAGCAATCATTTATATTTTATCAAACAATTGAACATAGAGCGGGATTTCAAGATTATCTGTCTTTAGTTACCAAGCCCTCACAGCGCTTTGTTCTGATTAGACTGAGACTAGGAATAGCACATCACATGATTTCCCGCTTGTTCCATGTGTCCCATTACTCCATGCCCCTGTGATGAGCAATCTAAACAAAGCTCCTTATGCTCTTTTGCAATTTTTATATGTATTTTAGGTGTTTTTATTTGAATCCACTTTATATAAAATGTAATGTGAGACCAACCCATGCTGCTATAAAATCGCTTGTCACTCTCTGTGACCCGGGGATATGTTTTTATACCGCCTCATATATTCAAAAAGCAATTGATGTAAGAAAAGGCATTATGCTTGTTAACTGATTTACATGTAACTATCTGGATCGTTTTAGGTATGGTTGGAAATGTTTTTAGAATTGCATTTTAAATTTGTAATTGCTTTTATGGTTGTTGTACATACTGAGTAAAGTCTATTGAACTGAACTGAACTGACCATCTGTAAATATAGTCACTTCAATTGAGCTGAAAGACAACAGGCTCTTGCAAGGGCAATTAATTTTGTCACTTGTGTAGGGATCACACCTCGAAGCCAGGAGGCTACCACCACTTCTTGAATTGAGCAGACTGCATTAGCTGCTTTCGAAGTTCCTTCATTGTCTCTTAAGCATGAATAGTCCACAAGGATTACATAGTCGGGCTCATCAACAGATTAATCTTTAATGTCTGGTCTTGGATTGGTGCAAAAATCTGTAACATCTAGGCAGTCATGTTCCATTTCATCCCCATCAATTTCATTTTCAGGCAATGGTAATAATGCAGCTGGATTGAGTGTCTGAAATCTTTTTAAAATAACATTCTCAGCAGCAACTATTATTTGTTCATACTTTGTAAGTCTGCTCTTTGTCAGATACTGAGTTTTTGCACAGGTGAGCAAAATCTCAACAGAAAGGGACCATGACTGTAAGAGGGTGTCCCCTCACTATGGTCTCACGTTTCTCAATACTGTATCCAACTGTCGCAACCACTTTAAGGCAGCCAGGCAGTACTGCGGCAACAGGGACAAGTGTTGTCGAACAATATGCCACAGGTCTTCAAGAGTCTCCATGCATCTGAGTAAGCACTGAAAGAGTGCAGGCCTCCCTCTCACTCCAAAACAATGTGAACATCTTACTGTAATCAGGCATTTCAAGCATCTGGGGCACAGCCAAGACTTTCTCTCAGCTATAGGAAAGCTTTCAAGCAATTGTTGTATCATTAAAGGGGATCAGGCACATCTTCTAGCATCAACCTCAGTAAAGGCTTGGCCACTAGGGAAAAGTTGGGTATCTACTGTCTACAGTAGCCAACCATTCCCAGGAACATTCTGGCCTCATCTTTGTCTCTATTCTCTTCTGTGACACCTTTCTCAGTCCCTTCTCAATGAGATGTACCAAATATAGGACTGTTATTTTACAGTATTGTAATTTACTCAGGGACACTTTATGTCTGTTCTTAGCTAGATGGTTTAAAAGAGCAATTGCATCCTGTTTAAAGGCTTCTTGCATACTTGATGTCACAAACAAGTTATCAATGTACTGCGCCAGAACTGAATTGCAAGGCATCTGCAGAGACTCAAGATTCTTTTTCAAGATCTGATTAAAGATTGAAGGACTTTCTGTATAACATTGTGGAACTCGACACCATGCTAAAACTGTGGGCCTGATTCACAAAGAGCCTTTGCACTTGTGGCAGAGTGCCTGTAGTGGTGGTGGGGGGCCCACACTCGAGGCAGGACCTCCGTACTGCAGTTACCTATTGCGGAGGCCCCGCCACAAGTGCAGGGACCACACCATGACTGTGGGACATCTGCCACGTGTGCGAAGACCCTTTGTTAATTGGCCCCTCTATCTCTTAACACAAGTGAGAACAGAAATTGACTGTCCTTCTGTAATGGAATAGATGAGAAGGCCTAACAGAGAACCACAACAGTAAACCACACTGCAGCACAGGGAACCTAAAATAGTATTGTTGCTTTAAGCCAGCTTTGTCTGCCCGAACATAAACTGCTCCTTAAGTCTCTTCTGCTTCATTTCCGGTTCATCACTACAGTATTTTGCATACCTCAGGATCTTATGTAAAGGTTTTGTTTACCAACAAAACACATTCTGTTGTATGTGCATACTGATCTCTGGTCGCAAACCAAGAATGAACTGTGACACAAAACTCCCCATATCTCCTTTTTCAGGATTTTCTTGTCCACTCTGCTGTTTAAACACTTCCAACAATTTTTCATAATAAGCATGTACTGATTCTTTAGGGTAGTTCTATTGATCTTTAGCCAATCAATGTCTACCTTTCATAAAGGTAATCAGCTCATTGTATTTGGTCATAACTGCCGGTGAGGATGCACAGGAACGCACATCCTTTGGAGGCTCAGGACAGGGCCATTGCACAGCTAACTTACATTCCGCCCACAGATCACTTGGTACCACAATAGCAAAGAAAGTAATCAAATCTGTCCACAAAACCTTTGAAATCTTTACAAATCTGTCAACTTGTGTATACTATTTGGCAGAATTCTCCTTCCTTCTCTCAATATTTAAAGATTTTGTGATGGTGCCCAGGCAACAATTTGTGAATTCTGTAATGTCATTATGAACCCTGTCTCAGTTACTTCTCCTACAGCAACCTGGAACAAAAGCATACAGAACTATATTTATTGGTGCAGTGGCAACAGGTAGCGCTAATGTCTGTGCTGGTACAACTTGTGACACTGGGGCAGGACCAGTCACAATTGAAGCAGTAACACCCAAAGCAATAACAGTTGGGACTGCTTCAACAGGTGCAGGTGCAATCAGAAGTGCTGGAAGTGATCTTTCTATCTGAATGGCATTTGGATCAACATGGCTGTAGCCACTGTAGACCTAGCGGTTGTAACACCCTCCATATTCGTTGTGGGGGTCACATATGGAGGTGGACATGAGGGCAACAAGGCTTCTCAAATGTCATCTCCTCAATCACTATCACTGTCAGTTTTTCTTGCAGTTTCTTCATCATCATTTCCCTGTTTCCTGTACTTTTTAGACATTTCAGTAGTTATAACTGGGTATTTACTAGCTCTCTCGACTACGCATTTCCTCCACCTTTGCTGCCCTTCATTCCATTGAGCATCTGCATAATTTTGCACAGCACTCTGGTCTATTCTTGCACTTTTCTTTCTGCTTAGCATGGGCTGTTAGCTCTCAAGCATGTAACACTTCATACTGTTTAGGTCTAGGAGGTGGCTTCATTTCACATACCTTCTCTCGTAAGTTTTAAATGGTTTTTAAATCATTGGTACCATATTGTGGAAATTTAAACAGTCCTTTATTTTCAGGCATCTTGCACTGTTGACAAGGCCACAAATATAGATGGAGCTATACATTTGTCACCATATAATTGGCTGGTGTACCTTCCGGTGGTGCCTCTTCACCCTCCCGAACTGGGACTTGCACATCTCCCCTCGTGAAATCTCCAAGAGCTTTGAAACATTTCATGATTTCAAACATTCAACAGCAAATTAACAGCAATCAAATTCAGAAACTTCAATGTTTTGTTCAGTTTACAATTGTGTATACAACAGTACTTTCCTCCAATCCTGTACCAATCCGTTTGCAAACCTGTCACAGCTTAATACTTGAAGACATAATTATCAACCAATCTCAGTGCCGCACTTAACACCAACTGACCTATTCGAGTGTGATAATCTATAATGTACCTCTTCACTCCTTGCAGCAGTTCACCCTCCTTTACAATTTCTCGTACATACAATTCTACAACTCTAAACAAGCGCAATAAACAAATAACATTTGTCTGCTCCACTAAAGAATTGAAAGTATACCATTCAGACGAGAAACAATCAGAAGTGAGGTTTGAATGCCTTTCAATTCTACACACACACAAAAGTGAAATCTCGACTTGCGGCAGATCACCCTGACTGATACAGATTCCCCTTTGTGCAACAGGTTCCACTTACACCAGTCAATATCAGTACAATCGCAACAAATTATTATGGTCCCTATCTCAATTGTGCAATCGATAGTACCTCACAAATTTGCACTACAAACCTTAGCAGTCAAAGAACACCCCAATCTCAACTATTAACTCACTTATTTACTAGTTATCCAGGGAACTTGAACTTCTTTGAGTCCAATTAAAACTTCAACTGCTCAACATCTAAGCATAAACACCACTATTTCACAAAACACATAACCTCATAACAGATCGTAATCTTAAAAAGATAATTGTGAAACATAAGCCTATTGAAACCCACACCTCCAGTTTTTGAAACCACAACTCCTTCAGTCTTCAAGTTGAGCTTTGGGCTTAAGGGACATGGACAATTCTAGGTTGAGGCAATTTATTTCAGCTTCTCTCTCTGTGATGCAAACTGTCCTCTTGCTACCACTTGTGGGAGTGGAGTTTTCTATATCTCAATCTTCTGGTATAAACATTAAATAATCCCTGCCACTGGTCATATGGACCTTTGTTCATCAACAAAGAGAACTGAAGAGCAAACATCTGCATAACAATAAATCATTAAACACTTTAAATTAGGGGTGGGCGATAAATTCCGCTCCACCAGCAGAGTTCACTGAGTTTTGTCCACTCCCCGTTACACTTGTGACACAGAGATTCAGCAAAACTCCTTCAACCGGCACGTGGCAGAATTTTTTCGTGTAAAGAGCTCACCAGTGTTAAGTTGGTAAGCAAGAATGGCATCCCCTAGTGTGATTTTCGGGCGCTAGGACGACACCTGGCGAGATTTTATCAACATAGGTCGTGACAAGCAGTCGCGACCATTTGCACTGAAAAAGCTGCGGCTCGAGTAGAAAGTCTACTCGAGTGGCAGCAAAGAAGCTGTTCCATCTGGATCGCCACGTGGTGCCATTCCCACTGGTTTTGCAGTGTGGAACAAGCTCCCGGCACTAAAAATCAGCACAATGTGCTGATTCTGCTGGCTTGCAGAACTCTGTGGACTCTTGCTGAGTGTTTATGTAACTCCCCGGAATTCTACAGGGTGAAACTCCACGACTTCTGCCCACCTGTACTTTAAACTCAGTCAATAAGGAAATTAGGTGTGAGTTAAGTGTTTTTTTATTTCCAAATCTTTTAGTCTTTCATCTATTTATTCATTGGTAATTAATCTTTAAATGTCAGCATTAAAAGTTAATATAACCCAACAATCGATATTAGATTGTAAAATAGAACAAAATGTTCACAGTCAAAATTGTAATAATGCAACAGGCATGTTCCAAAAAGGAAATTCCCTAATCAAAACTAATTTGGGATAAAAAGGAAAAAAGGGTCAGTTCAGATACCCAATAAAGAGTTCTGATGAGAGTATCAATACGCAAGCATAAAGCCTTTGCGTTATAAGATGTAAAGTATTCTCAGCTCAAAAATATCAGCAAACAGTTCAGTAAAATCTAAGTAAGGCAGCCGCATGTGAAGAAAAGGCATAGGGACTCACAGGCGAATCTCCAGTCAAAGAGTCGGGGTAAGAATCTAGAATCTACATTTGCCTCTGGTTAGCTACTCTAGGAACGTGCGCTAATATAAACACATAAATTATAACTTGCAACATTATTTTCATTTGTTTTCTTCATCCTCCAATACATTTTAACTAAACTCCAGGGAATAACCAAACTCCCCATTTTCTAAGAGGAGCACAATAGGTTTTCAGACATTGAACCTTGAAAAGTTACACCCTATTCAACGTGGAAAAACAGGCCTTTCAGTGTTAATGCAATCTTCTTCAGGTAACTTGTCATCAAAGTTATGCCAACTTAAATCAGCACTTTTATTCATTTCCAGGCTACAACATTTAAGTATGATTACCTACTACGAATTTTGTATTTAACATATGTATTATTTAAACGTAAGCTTTTACACATTTTTAATAAAAGCATGTTGTCCCTGATAAAAATTTGCGGGAAAAGGAAGAAACTGGTGAGCCGTGAGAAGCTCACAATGGATAGTCATATTTCTCTCCAGCCGGGACCACGGGGGACCTATTCAGGTTTGACAGCGGACACCTCTTCCAATCCAAATCCGACTTGTGAAAGAGCTCCCTAGCCCCCAGAGCCTCGATATCTGCGAACACTCTAAAATCATTGAATTTTTCATTTTTCAAGTGCCAGTGAGTACACTGACATTTTTTACCACACACCTTAGCACGTGTGCTGGTACAGCACAGGTTTCACGTGTCATCCTTCACCTTTGCCACTCACTTTTCACCCACTTGGTCCTGAAGAAAGCCCTTTTTAATACCCTTCACGGGCTGAAACATGTAGACCGTCACACATAGTCAACTAAATGGTAATAATTCCAGATTAGTTGCATCACTTATTTTAGTTTTTCATATATCCTGACCCGCCAACATTAAAATTAAAGGCAAGGATTCTCAGAGATATTTTTAACTGTAAAATACCACCGCACTTCACACTTACGCACCACACCAGCTCCGCTGTAATCAGGCGTCGTAGCACAACCGGGGGGCACTCGGCCACCCGGTTGGGACCCCAATGATGAAGCATGACACCAACTAGGTTGGTGTGTGAGGGGTCTTTTAAAAGCACCTAACAGTGATTAATTTACATTACACATATTGGGTTCGTCCACATTGTTTAAGGCTAATATCTATTTGGGGAACAGGACGCACCCCCTGCCCTATCCCCCGCTCTCCCTTTGATTACTTCTCATATTTCTCTCTCCCACAACAATGACAACATTGCAAAGGGGACAGTGTGCCGCTGTACTGTCATATTGCTTGATTGTCTAGCGATTCTGTCTCACAAGATGCATTGGCACCACAGTACCAGGAGCAGGTACTGCTGGAGGTACAAATGCACCGGGTGTTGATGGATGTGCTGATGGAGCACAAGAAGTAGAAGGGGTAAACAGCGTTTAGTTCGCAAGCGGAACAACGCATGCCATAACAACAGGGTTGTTACATCAACCGCATTGTTATTGTGCATACCGTTACAACGCAAGTCGGAAAAATGACTTGCGTTAAGGGGGAAGAAGGTGTTGGATTTAAAATCCAACACCTTCCCTAGTGTAAGCACAGACTGGAGTTGGACTAGTAAATTATACTATTCCAACATCCAGCGCCCCCTACGGTAAGTAGTTGTTCTGACCTGCGTTGTAACGGTATGCGAAATAACAACGCGCTCATTGTAACAACCAAGTAGTTATGGCATGCGTTGTAAATGCATGCGAAAAAAGATATATATTCAGTAGAAGGTGCTACTTGAGGGACAGATGCAATGGGTGGCAGTGGAGGGGCTGATGAACCAGAAGGAGTTGAAAGTATTGCAGTAACCAAAGAAGTGGCCTCTGCCTATCTTCCTTCTGCGGTCTCTGCTATCTCCTTCTGATGCCTCATTTCTGAATGTGCCAACCTGGTGATAGGAACTGCCTGCAGATGTTTTCTCATTCCTATGGTACCGAAGGAGTGTTGCTTGATATTCCCATGGGAAATAACTTTGTCACATAGATTGCATGTAAAAAATGTTGGAATTAACTTTCGTCCCTCCAGGTGCCAAAGATGAAAATCCCCATACAATGGAGTCTTCCAACATGTTCCTCTGCGCCTCCTCTTCTACCACCTCTTGCAACATAACAGGATAATCTTCTTCAACCATTGCAGTAGTCCAAAACTTCCATTGTGGCTTTGGCACTACAGATCTTCCCTCCTCCACAGAGCACAGCCTTCACCTTTGAAGATATCAAATTGAATAGGGATGTTGGGTATAAACATCCTGTTTCTGACAACTGACAGAATTCTAAACCAATGAAATGCTGTTTTCAAAAGCGAAGTTACTGTAGCAGTATGTTGATACTACCACATCATTATCGAGGTACCCGTATAGTTCACAAACACAACCTACAGTTACAATATCTACACATACACCATTTAAAAATAAAACTAGCTATGAAACTTCAAATCCATATTTGAAATCAAAAATAATTATTCGGTGTAAAAATCATTTTGACATGTTACGGTACCGCAGTACTATTGAGGAACTGCTATTGAAACCAAAACGATCACACAGATGATGCTGCGATTTATAATGAACTTTGACCTATCGCAAAAGTACTGTGGTATCAAAAACATATTTTAAAATAATTAATACCATAATAAACAACATTATATCATTAGAAACAAATTAAAAAAACATATAATTTCAATGAAAAAATCAAAGGTTTAAGATTAGTTATAGTTAGGAAAACTTCATTTATTATTTTTATACTAAACCAACTTAAATTACACAAACCTTAGAAATTCTAAAGTTATAGTTATAACTTAAAGTTATATGGGGGAGTGGCCAAGTCTAACCTTGAGCTCCGGCCCAAGCAGAATACTTCCTCATCCTGGGTGCTATGGCCTGCAGACACCCACTGCAGTCCAGCTGCACTCCCCCCCCCCGAGATGACCGGTCGGTGTTGTGATGTATGCCTTTGGATGTCACTGAGCCACCGGGGGGCAAGTGAAGATGCTGATTAGGCTGGGGCCACAACGTGATTCTTGCTGTGGCTAACCTCGGGTGGAGCCTCCTGGGAGCGAGTGAGTTGGAGGGGCCCCCCCGCCACAAACCTAGACCGCATCCCGGCACAGTGCTGGGATGGCTGACCTCAAGAAGTGGACCTTGGGTCCCTCGCATTGCAGCAAAGATTGAGAGCCCGCATTGGCATGCCCTATTTGCAACGGCCTAGAAGGTGATCACCCTGCTGCAAGGGAGTGGCTAGGAGCCTGGTGGGTCCTGCCTGTGTCTGGCAGCCTGGACCACAAGCCCTGGGTGAGCCAGCATGGCTGTCCTGGTAGGTGGGGTCACGTTGTGGGCCTGGACGGCCGAACTGCAGTGAGAGGTGCCACGCCCTGCCCCTGGAGATACCAAAGCATGTGGGGACAGCCTGGAATGGACGATGAAGCTCCAGATTGCTAAGGTTACTGGCTGGTGGGCCCCCTGTGGTGCAGACCCTGGGCAGCGGACCCTGCAATATACACACAGCAGCCCGGGTTGGGAATTCTCTGTGGCCTGTCCCTGCTGTGAAGGTGTGTGCGGCTGCTTCGGGGAAGGTCACGAGGACTGGGGGCCATTCCAGGTGCAACAGTAGGTGGGGGAAGTGATGACTTGTTGTTGCCCTGTGATGGCCCAGGCAATACCTGGAGGGACCGCATGACTCTCGGTGCCCCAGCCTTGAGGGTGGTGGGTGAGGAAGCCCCATACCACTTTGTGGCACTGGCTGGCATGTGGGGCCTGCAACTATATGGAGTGAGAGCTGGACCGCATCAGACTGATGAATTGGTGACCTTTTAGTCAGCACGCCGAGGCCCCTTACCTCGGTAGGTGGGGGGAAAACAAAGACCATCCTTTGGAGACCTGATGAATTGGTTATACGTACTTTGCACTCACCTGGGACAATGGCGAAACCCAGGCAGTTCGAGAATCCATCCCCATCTGATGAGGATCCCACATTCCGGTACGTTGGGCAGGTGCAAGTGGATGATGTGTTGTGTCGCCTAAATGGCACCCTCGACAGGCATTCTGGCCAATTTGAAAGGATACTACAGGCCATTCTGAATAAGAAAACCACCCTGGAGGCTAAGATTGATGTGGTCTCCTTGGATGTGGGCCTGCTACACACAGACCATAGAAGATTGGCTGAGAGGAATGACAGCATGGAGTCTGCCCTAACCACAATGCACCCCCAATGCCGGATATGGAGCCTTAACTACAAGGGATGCAGGCGGACATAACCTCCTTGCAGTGGAAGGCAAAGGATACAAAGGGGTGTTTGAGGAGCAACAATGTCCACTTCCTGGACATCCCAGAGCCCTCGGAGGGCCAAAGCGTGGATCTTCCCTTGAACATTGGCTACTTTCCACAGTGCTCAAGGGCAAGGTACCAAAATTATTTTCGGTTGAGCATGCACACCACCTGCAAGGCCGTCCTCCTCCGCTGGGGGCGCCGGTGAACCTAGCAAGCCTACTTAATTATAAGGATAGAGACTTGATTATCTCCAGCTTTTTTTGGGATTAAAGGCCCTTGGTAGTTCGAGGGTAGCACAATCTCTGCATACCCAGATTTAAATAACAACTGTGAAGTTTAGGGTTCCCCTTTCCTGCAAAACTCAGGCGATAGAGGGGGAGACCACCAGTTGCTTCTCAACTCCCAAGGATGCCACGGATTGGCTGAGTGCCAAGGGCTGAGTGATACTGCCGGCAATGGAACATCGCACTGAGGACTGGCTGACCCCGAGATCAATCCGAAGATAGTCCAGACCTATTGACCCCGGCTTTCTTCTGCGACCCACACACACTTCTACCATTTTGGGCGGACATTGCTAGGGACTGATCTGCCCCACCGCGGGATGGGGCGGCCTGTCATAGAACAACCCAACATTTCAGGGGCTTGCTGGTTAGTAATGCCGTGTATGACGCATGGTGCCTCCAACACCCGGAGGATAGTGAGTTTTTGTTTTTACTCACTGGTCCATCACCTCCACACCAGGCTGCACCTCTTCCTTTGTAGTGCACCAGTAGGCCCACTAATCCTCCGTATGGAGTATTTGGCGCCCGCGCTTTTGGATCATTGCCCACTGCAGTTGATGCTGCAGTGGGGAAGAGCATTATGGTCTGGTACTTACCTATGTCCCCTACTCCAACTACAGACTCTGGGGTTATGGATGGAACCTCCCTCCCCCCAGCGTATCAGTATTGGAAACCACACCAAAATGATATATTTTTGGATTAGGGGGGTGTAACTCCCGAGCGTATTTATTAAAATTAACAAACAATTTGTAAAACATTATATACAGAACTTTACGCAGAAAATACAGATACATTTGATAGACAGATATTCCAGGGCTAACCTTAATCTGTGGAGAAGTGTGGCTCAATGGTTAGAGTGGCAGACATCGATGCAGAGCACTGGTCCGGGACCAGGGTTCGATTCCCGGCAGGGTCTCGGGCTATAAATTCCTCGGACCTGATATTCTCGCATCAGTGCCTATTCTAATCATGGGTCCCACGCTGCAACTCTGGGCAATAGCTTGCTTAGTCTCCACAACAGCCCCAACAGCGCTGGGATGCCTGGCTTCACCATGGGGGTGCCCAGGAGTGGACACTTCACATGGATAGCCAGGAAGGGTTCCTACAGCGGTATGAGTACAGCGCGGAGATACCCCCAGGGGTGATTCGGCGCTATATAAGCACATACACATTTACATTTAACACAGTCTAATACACAAGACACTCCTACCGTAAATCTATCAATGCATGTATTTACTTTCTGCGTGTCCCATCTAGAGCCTACGGCAAAGTCAATGACTGGCAGCTCCCCCGGTCCCAGTGTACTACCAAATACTACCCCTGTAATAGGGTTGCGCAGGGGGTACAGCTTTTCGGATGGATAGTTTCCCCCGGGCCCCCCCACGCCCTGTGCCTTAAACTCCATTACAGGGGGCTGCAGACTTCTGCATAATGACGCCTTGATGCGCGTGCGGGGGTGGCCCCAGGCCCACTGGGAAGGATGACTCTCCCGGTCCCCGCACCCCGACAGCCTACTTACCAGCTGTCACTACCCCTGGAGTTACATGGTTCTGACCGCTAAGGACCGAAGACTATGCTTTCCGCAGCCGGCCCAGTGGATGTTCCTGTTGGGAGCAAGAACAAGAGACTGTTCGGCTCCCCACAGCACCCTTAAAGGAGGGCGCCCAGGCTGACCGGATCAGACCAGTCTACCTGGGCGGAGGCTGGACGTTTTCGAGCCAGAAGCACTGAAGTGCTTCCGGTTCAAAGAGGCCGCCTCGCCCATTGGTCGATGCGGGGGAGGGAGCGCCGCGTCATTTGCTGACGTGGCCTCCCCCCCACCCCTACTCCTGGCCGGGGACTAGTGTGACCACCATAATGGCGGCACAGTCTATTCTAGCCCTCACCTTCTCCAGCCCAACCTGAAAGCTCCAAACTGAGTCACTTCAGAATGCACCTTTCCACAAAGCCTTGGTGACGCACCTTACCAAATACTTCGAATTAAAAGCAGGCTCCCTACCCTCCAGGGCAGAGGAATGGGATGCACATAAGTTGGTTGTGTGGGGACACTGTATAGCCACTGTACTGGGGGTCTGGAAAACCTTGTAGAGAGAGCTCCTGGATCAGAAACAGGAACAGCTGTAACTTGAGACTGAGCTGAGCTGCCGCTACAAGCTGTAAAGGCTGACCAACTGAGATAACTGAGGAAGGACAACAGAGACCTAGAGGCATGTTTGGGAAGCTTGATTATACTCAGTACCTTGCCCGTCTCCATGGAGAGGAAGATCATGCGGGTCAACTGTTGGCGTGGGTGGTCGGAGATGAACAGACATGCCCGCCAATAGGCTCTATTCGATTGGATGGGGCATGCCCAACCTGGAAGCTCCAAACTGAGCCACTTCAGAAAGCATCCTTCCGCAAAACCTTGGCAACGTACCTTAACAAATACTTCGACTTAAAAGCAGGCTCCACCCCTTCCTGGGCAGTGGAATGGGATGTACATAAATTGGTTGTGCGGGGACACTGTATAGCCACTGTATTGTGGGTCTGGTAAACGTTGTAGAGAGAGCTCCTGGCTCAGAAATAGAAACAGTGGCAACTTGAGACTGAACTGCCGCTAATAGCTGGAAAGGCTGACCAACTGAGACAACAGCAGAAGTACCACAGGGACCTAGAGGCATGCCTGCATAGCTTGATTATACTCAGTACCTTGCCCGTCTCCATGGAGAGGAAGATCGTGCAGGTCAGCTGCTGGAATGGCTGGTCAAAGATGAACAGACATGCCCATAAATAGGGGCTATTAGATAAGATGGGGGCGATGTCTTCACTTTTGTGCATAGCTATCCCCAAAGCAATTAGAGGTCTAGAATGAGGCATGGGGCGGGGACAGCTCTCAGACTCACTCCGCTAAGCACTGATTGAGGTACTTCCCAAACAAGGCCAGGACCCACTAGATCTTCACTCCTACAGGCCGCTTTTACTAATGAACCTAGACTACTAGATACTAGGAAAGTTCTGGTGAATAAACTGCTCCCCATTATTAGTACATTAGTACACACTGATCAGAACAGGCTCATTCTGGGATGTAACACATTCCTGAACATTCATCGGCTTCTCCGCTTGCTGAGAGGCAACCCGGACATACATGGGTCCTGGTGGCGGTATCACTCAATACATAAAAAGGCCTATGATACCCTGGGTGGGACTACTCATTTCCAACATTCAGGGGATGCACATTGGCCCAGGGTACCTCAGATGGATCTACGCCTTATATGTGCTGCCGGTAGCGAGAGTTAAAATGGGGCAGTTGATTTTTGACAGCTCCAATATACAAAGGGTCACTTGGCAGGGATGCCCTTTTTCCCGGTTGACCTTCGAACTTGCCATGGACCGCTGGCTTGTAGACTATGCTTGCAGGCCCGACAATGGGGGATTGAGATGCACGGAACCCATCACATGATCTCCATATAGACCAATGACGTCCTTGTTTATCTGCACGACATCAAAGCCTCACTCCTGGCTCTGATGGAAATGCTGGATGCCTTTGGTGCAGTGTCAGGCCTCAAAGGGAAATGGTCCAAGTCCTTACTTTTCCCCCTACACCCAATCCCGTAAGACACAAGGGCATTGTCCCACTCTCGGCTCAATAGGCAATTTGACACATTCTAGTATTTGTGCATACAGATGTGTCCATCGGATGGCGATCTCCTCAAGGGGAACGCATACAGGGCTCTGAGCTCGGTCTGTCGATCTATCCCATTCTGGATATCGCTCCCGCTCTCGCCTGTGGGCCGGGTGGAGAATCCAAGATGCTCGCCCTCCATGGTTGTTGAACTCTTTGGCAGCCTTACCACTCGCACTTCCCACACGCTTCTTCGCTAACTTGAATAAGCTCTTCTTGGAGCTGATATGGCGCACGGGCAGGTGGAGAGTGGCACTTGCTAAATTATATCTGCCAATGCATGAGGAGGGCTGGGTGCCCCAAACTGCCAGCGCTTCTACCCAGTGGTCCAATTGCAGTGACTGGTGCAGTGGCTTGGGCTGGCCTCCTGCTCAGAGTGGGCAGACCTTTGGCATCTCCTCGTTGGGTCACATATATATTTATATAGATGCATGGCTGTTGACTCCCAGGCTGCATGTCCCATACGAGATGCATTAGATGAGGACCCCAAAACACTGCTGGAAAATATACATACACAGTAACATAGCCCACCACCCCGTACTCATCACTGCTTCCTGTTAGGCACATAGCAGCTATTCAAGACATTAACTGTCATCACGATATATCGAGCTGGAGGGATGTGGGTATAGAGCGCATAGGGGATCTTTTTGAGGAGGGTACATTCCTGTCCTTTCAGGAGCTCATGGATACCTTTTGGTGTACTGGTGGGTCATTTTCTGACACACAATGCTGTGTAACTTGCAGTCATCACACACTGAGGACAGGGTTGCATTAAACAACCCACAGGGCTACCGCTGCACATGGCACTGTCCCATGGAGGCTGTTGAAAACTTATAAAGACCCTTTATACTGCCTTGCTGATCCACCACCACACACCTAACACTAGGGTCCATGAATGTTGGACAATGAACCTTCAGATGCCATTCTCAGATAATCAGTGGTCCCAAACCCTGTAGCAGGTTCAAGGGGTCTCAGGTAGCCCACCCTTTCGCTTCATGCAATTTAATTACCTGCACCAAACGTACCTCACACCACGGCGCATAACATGCATGTACCCAACTTCCCCCTCTGGTGCCCCAGATATGGTTCACCAGATGCGCGCTTTCACCACATGGTGTTGAAGTGCCCGGAGATTGAGCAGGCCTGGGGGGAGATTGCGGGTACCACCTCCACATGGGTTGATAGCATGGTTCCTGCCATGACCGATTCCTGCTTGTTGGGCATTCACCGTAGAGTCAAGGGTATAAGTACCAACACAGGTTTATCGACTTGACATTTATATTGTTTAAGCAGCAGATTACGATGTTGGGGAAATCCCATGGGGCCCCTGATGTACATTGTTGGCTCTGCATTTTGTTAAAATGGGTGAGGACTGAATCAGATGGCCTTGCAGAGGTCCTTAGACATGGTGGAAGCAGATCTTGGGAAATGATCTGGGCCCTCTTCATTAGGAACCTGGAAGCTAAGGATGACATGTGACCCGTTTGGGGGCCCCTTCGCACACCCTCTCTCACATACATTCCTATTGCTCACAGCGGGCCTGTTGACTCCTGGATGGTGCGTTCTGCAGCTCGTTCCGCCAGGGCACATTGAGGACTGTTGTGCTTGTATTGACAGTCTAGCCCTTACCACAATGTAGGTGGGTATCATGCCTTGGACTGAGGTTCTCAAATGTGCAATGTATAACTAGTCCCTTGTCATAGCAGATTCTGTTCTGTACCCCATCACAGGCTGCACATAGCTGAGAGGGGCATAGTGGACTAGCGGTAGTGGAGTGGCGGTCCCCCTCCACCTCGGACTCCCGGTATATGTTAACTCGACTACATGTGTGGTGACTTATGTTTGTGAGATGGTGATCTGCAATCGAACTGTATAGCTGTATATAATGTGAAGATTGTGAGTCAAATGTGCTTCTGTAACTCCTCTGTGTTTATTCCAATTTGGGCCCCGGATCGATATTGTTTCACGTTGTGAAACAAATAAAGACATGAAAAAAAAATCCTGAAAAATATAATTTGCTCCCCTCCCAAATCTTCCTATAACTCACAACCACTGCAGAGTTTTTGTCAACTCACTAGCCAGACTAAATTAACTATAACTCCACCCTCTACCATGCCCACTCTTCTCATAAATTATGCAATTTCGGATGGCATAAGTGTTGTTATGAGTGCTATGATTTAGCATGCTATAAGCTGATGTAATATGAAAGGGGTCTAAGCTGTGCATGGGGGAAGGACCGAGGTATAATTCATTTAGTCTGGCTAGTTGAATTTGAGTCTGCATGACAAAGTTTGACTAGCATGCTGCAGCTAAAATGTAATAATTTCTGAAAACCACCTGGGATGAGAACTCTGCTGAAGCGAAAAGTGCAAGATTTCTGGAACCCTGGGATGCCAGCCTTGGATCGTTATGATGACAAAAAATATGCCTTTTTCTAATTCTTTTTGCCACACAGCAATTTTGCCACTAAACAGGAAATCTAGATTGGGGAAATGAACAGTGCAAGAAAAAGGAAAACATGTGGGACCTCCACTTTAATGTGCTCAACAGAACCTCCCTACTTCAGCCCCTGCCCCTGCCCCTCCAGCGGTAGAGCATATAAAATATTCTAGTATTTCCAATAAGAAGTTTTCTCTCGCTCGGGATGTTCTGCGATCATTTTACATAGGGCTACTCTACCTACCTTGGAGTCTACAAGACTTTGGTCAGTTTTTGTTTGCCACTAAAATAACGAAGAATGAACTGTCTGTTTTTCAGATGTTGCTCCTGTGAAGTGCTGTGGGGGAGCAGAACCACCACAAATCATCCTGTGAATCTAATGCGCCTCTTTTACAATCTTTTTGCAATGATTCTTTATTTGAGTTTTGATAAGTACACAGTAGTAAATCGACCACGGTAAATGTGAAAACATAGGCTATTGATCAATGATAAGCAGAACACCATAAAAGAAATCAAACATTCTAGAGAGGCAAGAGAAACCGCATTTTATCAATAAAAAGCCAATAAATCGTTCTATTTTAAAAGCTATACTACAGTTGCTCTCTACCTGCCAAGGAGTGCCCAGAAAAAAAGTGAGGGGAATGAGGGTTGGAGGAGGACAAACGGGTGCAGTTATTGCTTATGGAAGTATGTGCTTCACCTCCAATAAGTCAGTCGAACAGCAAAAGTTAAATAAATAAATATACAGATCTATTGTCAATAAATGCCTCTTTACTAATGTAACAGCACCTCTAATGGAAACAGTGCACAATACAGCAGGGGTGTGTTTCCTTTAGTTTAGGGTGTGTGGATGCAATCATTGTTGTGGAACATTCCTCACCGGAATTACATTTTGATTTTGCATTACATGATAACAAAAGATATATATAAAAAATAAAAACATAAAATAGTAAATGGTTTCCATTGCGAAATAGGCATCTGTACAACGTCAATGTTTCATTAAATGCAAATGTAGAGAGTCTAGTGGTCAGACTTAAAACCTAATGTGGTGTAGAGATTGCAAATAATATAAACAATTGTGGTTTCAGACCTGACTATGACATTTCCAGTTTAACACATGTTGTGATACAATCAGATTTTTCTTTGCTATGCAATATTATTCTTATATATTAATATTCTTCCCCCATTTTTCAAAGCCATTGAGGTACCCAGGGACTGAGTATCTATTGAGTAAGGACTGTGTATCAAGTTCTAGTAAGATTGATTAATTAGAATGTTACTCCAGTTACTAGCTGCGGTGGTGGTTTGTAGAGTGCAGATTATTTCTCATAATGATCTTTTGCCCTAAGGGGTGTGACTGTCGCTACGTATTGCTGGAAAGTTTGAGCATCTAGATTTGGGTCATAGATGTGAGGATCAATGGCTGGAGTGTACTACAGGTACCAAATGTGGGGATATCCTAAGTTGATGGGTGTGTCCAAAGTGCTCCCAGATTTGATCAAATATCGGTGTCTAATCATTAAGTTTGTATATAATTTTTTCGTGTCCTGCTACAACTGACATTTCCAAAGCCAAAGATGGGCTACTTCACGGCCACTGAGGTGTGAGCCCTGATTGGCCTGGAGACTGCATCAGTCATCACAGTGCCCCTTCTGCACCTGCTCCAGGTAGGTGACTACTGCTCATGATAAGTGCGACTGCGTGATCCGTATTAGCTACCACACTGAGATCTCCCGTGACATCAATTTCTGAGTAGAGATGCCGCTGCTGCACCTACAGTTCCAGAGCCCCAGAGGCGAGACCACCACATGCTTCTGTCCGACACCACACACACTGCAACGACTACAACACAGGTAACCACCGGGCTATAAACTGTCAGTGGAATGAGACAATGAGAAGGCAGACTGAGATCTTTGATAAAAACTTGATACTTTCACTGGATAAACTTAATGAGAAGAAAGATAACTGTTTTTTACATCCACATCTCGGGGGGAACAACCTTTACAACGCAAATTTTACAACGCACTACCATTACAACAAAACTGTTACAACGCGAGTGCATTGACAACGCAGGACATTACAACGCAAGTCTTTACATCGACTTGCACTAGATGGCGTGCTAACATTAAAAATAGTGTAGTTTACTATCCCAACACCTTCCCTACTGTTACGTGGACTGGAGTTGGAATAGTAAATTACACTTTTTTAATGTTAGCACGCCATCTAGTGCAAGTCGATGTAAAGACTTGCGTTGTAATGTCCTGCGTTGTCAATGCACTCGCGTTGTAAAACTTTCATTGTAACAGCATGCGTTGTAACAGCATGCGTTGTAACGTCATACATTCACATCTCGGGTGTGTTTTAAATGAACTGCACTTGTGCCAATCAGTGTCTTGTCGCATGTTACCTTAGAGGGATTATAGATACTGGAGAACAACATCTGCCTGGGAGGGTACACCATGAGATCACAAACAGGATTCCAATCCTGCATCTGAACCCCCTTATTGTGCAGTGTGGAATTATGCTATGCTGTTTGATCAATGAACTTTCTTATACCAATAATATAAAAACCTGGCTGATCATAACTTTATTGTATCTGCTGGCTGACTGTTGATTTATGAGCTCTTGCCAGGGCTGGACTGGCCGTAGAGGGCACCGGGCATTTCCCTGGTGGGCTGCTTGGGAGGGGGCCGGTTTTGGGCCCCTGGGGGGCCGTTTTGTTACTGGGGCATGCAATATCGGTTTCAGTTAGTCTGGACCTGGCTCTTGCCCCCCACCCACTGCCTCCCTGAGAAGCCTCTGATTGTTTGCCCTCTCTACCTCGAGAGTTAAGTGAAGATATGGCTAAGTTGGCCCAGCTTGCAGAGCCATGTTAGGACGGATCCCAGGATATCAGTGGCAAACAAACAACCATCACCACCAAGGTAGGGATCCAAAAACTGTTGTTTGCTATGTGCCCCCACCAAATTGGGTATGATAAGGAGTTAAAAATGGGTTAACCTCCAGAAAACCAGGACAAGATGCTGAGGCATGCCCAAGAAATTAGTGCCCCAAGCATGCTAGAAAACCTTGCCTGCCTGAAAGATTTTCACTTCCATTACAGAGTGTAAACGCCAAATAAACTAAAAGACAGGTTGCAAAAAGTGGTCACAAATTGTGCACTGCCTTTGCATTATATGACCTGACTCTGTAATGTGACCTATGTTTTAATAGATCTTTTTGAAAAATCTCCAGCCACAGGGGGATGCAGACTGACCTTCCTAATTAATATTAATTAGGTGTGTTGCTACTTGCGACATCCTGTGATTGGCTACAAATACATGGATGGGGACCTACAAGGTGAAGCAGACCACCATCCCTGTGTTTGCATTCACACATAGGAAACTTATTTTAAAGAAGCCAGTGCTATTCAAAGTAAGCATTGCTGCTTTTGAAAAAAATAATCCAATTTTGGAAAACGTTTTGGGTGGAAAGAAGTGGTCCCCTTGACCACTGCTTATGCCTCTCAAGGTCACCCAAAACCACTGACAAAGGAAAAGGAGTTTCTATTTTGTGAGACATAATTACAGCGTTTCTGACTCACATAAGAGATATATTGTGTATCTATTTTGCAGTCGCAAACCCTGTGTTTGGGAATTACAGTATTTGCAATTTCAGAATGGCTTTATACACCTGGCCCAAGGTCCTAAGATAAGACCACTGACCAGTTCAACCTTCCTTTTGTATCTAACATTTGCTCCATTGCAGTCAGCCTGAAATTGCACCTAGGTCCTGGTCATAAAACAATTGTTACTACTGATTGGAGCTTGACCTTTCTAACTAATGTTAGTCTAAAAGTGCTAAAAGTTCATATCTATTGTTCCCCTTATTAAATTGTAATGATTTTGGTGTCTATTTGTTCATTAAAATGTTCTATTGTTTTCTAAATTGGTCTAAGAATGTATTATTTTGTGTGCTGTACTTTAAAGTTGTTGGTACTGCATGAACGTAGCAGGCATTTGGAGAATAACCTGCTGCTTGTGCAAAAACTACCAAAGATTGAGCAGTTTCTCTAACATTTGTGTTGAAACCTAACCTGGGTGTGTTTATTGAGTGGTAAGGATCCTCTGTTCCCAAATTAATAACCCACTTTCGGATGCCTCACATGTCTCAGGATCCTGCCCTTTTAGGCGAAACAAAGTTCTGCCACTAGTAGGGCAATTAACACCTCGTCAGCCCCATCACCTCTCCTGTGAGTTTCAGTGATCCCTTCACAGCAGTGCACAGGCCTGCCCCTGTGCTGCAGCAGTGACTGCAAGTGCACCAATGCGCATGGCCTCTGTTTGTGCTGCATGCTTGCTCAAAAATACTCAGTTCTCACCTGGGGCCTTCAATTTTTTTGCCAGGGTCCTAAAGGCGAATGTTAATGCACTAGTTCTCTGTGTGTCATATACGTTTTTTGCTCTTGATGGATTTGTCTATTGTTCATGTAGATCCCCAAATATTTATAACTAGTTATCTCCTCTAACCGAAAGGTTGAAAAAATAAATTATTGGGATAAAAAACTTTAGAAGCAAAGCCACGACTGGAGCTTATAAGGAGTATTTGAAGTTAAGAAGAAGTTAACACAATGCAGCTTAGCTCACCCTAAATGAAGAAGTTACTACTACTATCAAACAAAGTTACTTTAGCTGATTGATAACCAATAAAAAGCAGTTTCATAAAGAGGTTCAGAAGGTGCAAGTTGTGAACCTCTTTAAAAATGTAAGATCCCATGGTGGAACCGGGAAATGAACAAAAGGATGATGTGTATTCCAGAAGCTCTTAAGACATCTTGAAGATAGAGAAGTCGTTCAAGTGTCCCTAAAGGACAGGATGGTTGCCCATTGTGCTCCTTAAGTGGAAAGAAGCAAATCTTTCTATTCATATCTCTAAGAAAGTCTAAAATATAGAAAGGGACACAAACATGAGGGACACCACCAAATTATTTATAACACTTTTCAAACTGAATCCAATATTTTTCATAACAAGCTAATGTACAGTGATGTCTAGAGTCCTGAATATTTATGGCTACTCTGGAACACCCTTCCTTTTTAAATCCTTTGCTGTCAATTTCCAAGCCGTGATTCAAAGACAAACTAAAGATTGAAGGGGAAGACGCAGTATCAGAGGGAGGTGATGTTAATCGTTTGGAAGGGAAGAAGACTATACAAAAAGAAAAAGGTGAAGTCTTTCTTCTCAAGTTTCACTGCTATAGTAACTGCTTAGGGGAGGAGAGCCATCCCAATGAAGTTAGGACTAGAACAAGGGATATGGATGCCTTATGCTGTACAGCTTGATACTCAACAATACACTTAGAATCCTTGAAGATATGGACAACACTAAGCAGATTCAAGAATTCTGTTCCTGCAGAGTAAAACATGATTCATTAGAATAGAGAAAAGGAGGGAGGTGTAGCGTTGACTAGTTGGTGTGACTGATTTGGCATGTTTGTCAGAAGTGCATTATCATTGTGAAACATTAGCATTAACTTACCAATTAACCAAAGCTACTCAGGTACTAATTATATTGGTCTATTTCCCTTAGGCCTTTGTAGGTTGGATGCCTCCTTGACCATGAGGACATCCAAAACCATCATATTGGCATATTTTAGCTCTGTGGAGAATGAGTAATCAGCCTTGTGTTTTGGAACTATTAGAATCACATGTGTTTTTCCTTTGCGCAGCAGGTCAGTTGCCCTACTCTTATGGCAGGGCACACAACTGAAGAAAGTCTCTTTTGACTCATCTTATTCTATGTTAGAATTAGCCTGCTGATGCTATGCTATACTATGACTCTACAGTGGTTCCATGCTCAATAGAGATACTTTTTGTGACAAAAATACATGTGGTAGTAGTAGTAGTAGTAGTAGTAAATGTTTATTGTTTAGTTAATGAAAGCCTTAACAATATTTAGCGTAAAAAGGAACAATAAAATCTTTACATAATTTAAAACTTTGTGGATTTTACATTGTCAAGTTATTGTTAGCGTTATTAACAGTACATTCTCAAATTGATAATTTTATTACTTCGATAAAATTCGGAGCCTATAGAGAGATTATCATTAGATTAAAGATTTCTACATTCTATAATTCATAAATACTGATTCAATTCATGAGACTTTTGTTTTGATTAGCAGATTTTAGTAACTCGCAAGATCAATATAATGAAGTTCCAAGAATTTGTGATTTTCTTATTCTGCTTCGACGATGAGATTTCAATTTTCAGGACCTGTTCATAAGAGTCCAAAAATTTAATCAGTTTACAGTTCATTCAAGGGTCTGCAGGATCTAGCCCCATTATTATAGCCACTCTACATGTCCTTATTCCTCTGAAATTCAAGGCTTTCCTTAGCAAAGTAACTCGTGCTGTGTGTAATTTGGGACATATGCAAATTATATAAGTAAAGTCCTCTTTGTTGCTTCAGCAGAGTCGGCATGTTTTGGGTCCCTTATATATCGAGGTTGGCTGGTCCGTAATCGTCGGTAGTTTCCCAAGCAGTAAGGCCATCAGTAGTCTTTTTCGGTGAATTGGAAATGTGATGTTTAAATAAGGTGCTGGGGCCAGTGTTTTGTAGCTGTTTATCACCATCCAGGCGTGTGACCTCAAGCTGAACGCGTTTTTGTCAAGTAGTAGTGAATGGAATTTGACTGATTTATTTATCACTTGCTTAAAGGACAAAAAGGACAGGTTCTTGTTCCACAGCTCAGCCGATGGAGGAATTTTTAGAGCATATAAAGGTATTGATTATGTGGCGATTTTTGTATCCTTTTCCATTTCTGACCAGAGGGTCTTGTTGAGTTGAGAGTTTGCCGTTTTCTGTTTCAGCTGATACCATAGCTTTATTGTGGTATACATTCTCCATATAGTTTCATTTAAAAGGCCGAATTTGAGTCGTATCTGGGCTGAGGAGGCTGACTGGTGTATTTGGAAGACCTTTTTGTATGTTAAACCAATAATTTATTTAAAAGATCAAAATCCTTACCATGTAAAGCGATGCTGGCATACGTTATAGTTGGAAGCATTTTGGCTGACATCACTGTGAGCAAAGGTTTATATGATGGGTCCTTCAATTGTTTTGCCAGGGTCCTAAAGGCGAATGTTAATGCACTAGTTCTCTGTGTGTCATATACGTTTTTTGCTCTTGATGGTTTTGTCTATTATCCATGTAAAACCCCAAATATTTATAACTAGTTACCTCCTCTAACCGATTACCATCTAGCCATATGTTCTGTTTGGCAGTTGGATGATTACTGATGAGCATAATCTTGGTTTTTAATGTGTTAATTTCCAATTTATTAATGAAAATATATACCCTCATTTCCTTGAGAAACCTTTGGAGTCTGGTCTTAGTTAGGCTCATTAGCACCACATCATCTGCGTATGTGAGATGTGATAATGATAGTTGAGAATTGATTTTATCAAGCCTTTGTGCCAGGTCAGACATAAGTAGATTAAAAAGGTGTGGCACCAGCACACATCCTTGTTTTATGCCTTTATTTGCATTCTGTTTCCTGGATAGTTTTGAGCCGTCACCTAGTTTTATTTGTATCCATGTTTGAGAATAGAGTAGTAATATTCCTCTTAAGATTCTCTCTGGTACATTCCAAGATCAATGCTGTTGAATGCTGCCTTTATGTCTATTAAGCAAAGGCACTTACAATTATTTGCTTTTAACAAAAGTGATAGAATATTAGTAATCGTCCCGATCCCTTTGGTAAAACCAGTTTGATTAACCAGAATCAGATTCAGTTTGTTTGACCATTCCCTTAGATCATTCAGGATCAATGTGGCGTAGTACTTTGCTTTTACGTCCAGTAGGGCAATTAGCCTGTAGTTTGACGGGCTAGTTCTATCTCCTCCCTTATAGATCAGTGTCAATATTGATTCTTGCCAACTGGGTGAGATATTGTTTAATTATTCTATTTCCTTGAATAGTATAAATAAGTGACCACTCCAGAAAGGTGGATCAATTTTGAAAATAGCTTTCGGAATGCCATTAGGACCTGGGGTACCCTGTCCTCCGCCCTTCCGTATGATGGCTGTTATTTCATCTGCCGAATGGAAGGACTGATCTGTTTCTGCTTTGAGATAATAGTTGCCTTTTCTTCCTTGTGTCCTTGAGGTGTGTAAGAGCAACAAATCTGTCCTTACTATTAAATTGCACTTGCCGTCTTCACCCTGTATGATGTTGTCTACTCTCTCGTTTGGCGCCACTTGATTGTGACGATATGAGCTGTCCTCATGTTTCCGAAGTAGATGTTCGAGATGTTGAATCTCCGTAAATCTATTTGTTGAAAAGTTGGCCCATTCATGTTCTTGTATATTTGAGGTTAGGATGTTCACCTCCCTATTCAGATTATTTTTATGTTCCCAAAAGGTGTTGGTGTTAGTTTTCCTTGCACTATGCAATAATTACAGCCAGAATTCTTCATTAATATTCTTTTTATTTTCCAAAGCTTTCTTTTAAACACTTTTCTCAACTGGCATGCGTTATCCCATGCAGTCTGATCCAAGTTTGTTGGTTTTAGTCTCCTGATGGCTTTTTTAAATTCTCGTTTCAGGAGAACTGACTCTTCCGTTAGTTCCTTATTGTTTTTGTTTTTTGAAGTGATGACAATTAGTTTCAGTTGATGAGTAATGCTCTCACCTGGGTCATATGGGACTGTCCCACCAACTTGGCAACACTCCTATGGCATGTTGGAATACCTTTGTTTTACTTGATAAAGCACAAGATAGATACCTTCAAATCTCCCAAAAGAGGCATCTTCATGAATATTCCATTCCTTGGTTTTAATTAGGAGATTCCAAAATTAAAAATGAAATTTGTAAATGTAGAATGGCCTTGGATGTGAAGTTATATTGCTGAGGATAAAGGCATAATTGAAAGGCAGACAGAAATTGAAAGAAACCTATTATTATGAAAGAGTAATGAATGTTCAAAATACCACTTAGGAGGGCTTTTTATTGTTAAAGAGCGGATGGGTCCCAATGTATTGGAATTTAAAATTCTACCACTATGGTCGCTACGCAGTGACCTTAAAATGTTTTACTCTAAAACACATGGACTCGAGACATACTACTTGATATGCAGAATTCTGGATCTGATAACCATCTCAGCAATACACTCAATGAGATTGCCTACTGTGAGAATGAGATACATTTTGGGGTGTGTGGTTAGATCTGCCGGGGTGACCCTGAATTTAGGCATCCCATGGCTACTGTCCCTATTCAACGCCTTAAGAAAGCAATTGATACAGCAGAGTCACCGTTATCTCCCACAATCAATTAATGAATCGAATAAAGATCTGTTTCACAGTTTTTAAAATCATTGATATATTGTCCCTCATTAAAAACAATGGCCTCTCCAGGTTGTGGCTAAGGCCTTGGGCCAGCCCTAAGGTACCACCACAAAAAGTCAAATAAACACTGTTCATTGCTTGTACTAACGGCACATCCCCTGAGTGTGCTGTGTCTTACACTAATTGAGTAACCATTCTTTTCATGCAGTCCCTGAGTAACATCTGTGCATGTGTACCATACTGTGAGAAGTTTGCCTGGTATATGCTGTCCACTAGTTATAGTGGGCACCTTGCACCAGTCCAAACACCCCTTACTGATGATTAGGTTAAAGACAGCCTTTATTGAAAGTTATCCTACTGGTAGCTATGGAGAGCAGCCTTCAGGCTAAGTCTCGAAGGAATGTAAAGCAGCTTGGTTTATCAGATTATAACCTCTTGAATGACCAAATGAAAGGAGAACCACACAAGGTATATATAAAATATATGTATTTATTTCTAAACACTCTCTACTAACCTCTTTATGAGATTAGAGAACAGGGCACACAATATTACAGTTCTAAAACAACAGTAAATAGCACAATATACAATGGGCCCCAGGGGGAGACCAAACCATATATTAAGAAAGTGGTATAAGAACCACGACTTGACTAGACACAGTGCCTAGAGCAAGTAGAATCACTGGGACCCCAAGGAACCACCCAAAGTAGTGACACAGGGGACCCACGGGGGACACGTGCAGTGTGAGAACACAGCTGCGAGCTCCGTACAATCCTATGGGAAAGTCGCGGTTGGTATTTTAAAGATTAAGGACACTTAGGAGAGTACTTGGAGCAAACCCTTTTAGACTTAGAAGGATCTAAGGCCAGTACCCATGTGAGCATTGGAGTACTCGTGTTACCTAACCCAGGGAAGCCGGGTGCATAGGTGTCAAATGTTGTCTGGAATCTTCGCTGTTTTCAACGGCGAGTTGCCGCAAAGTGCTGCTGCCATGGAAAGGAAAAGTGTCTGGTGTGATCCAAGCCTGGATCAAAGATGAGACAAACCTGAAAGCAGAGGGGACAGAGTCTGGGTCACTTGCCAGTGACCAGGGGCACGATAGACAAATGCCCACCGATGTCGGGTGTTTCAGGTGCAATGAGGTGAAGCTTGAATCCACTGCCATGGGGACCTGGAGATATCGACGGCAACCACAATTCACAGGCGTGCTGTCCCACAAAAGATGTCGAGTGCTGGGGGTCGGTGTCCGGATTGGAGACCAACAAGCCTTGTCAATGGCAACCCACGTGGTGAGAGTAAAACGGCTTTGGTGTGGACCAGCAAGGTCCAATGGACTCCCCAAGCAATGGAGAGTCAGGGCACATCTGGAGCAACCAGGTAAGCCCATTGAAAGGTAAAGTACCCTTCTAAGGGACCCACAAGTCGAGGGACAAGGGATTGCGAAAGGACCTCGAGAGGAATCACTAAATACCAGCCCACTGGGTAGGCCAGTAATCTTCAGTGGAATCACTGCTCAGGGTCTGGACTACAAGTAGCCCAAAGCACGGCCTCAGGGATTGCCAAAAAGCATATGCTGCTGCAAATGTGTACGGTGTTGAGGGGTTTGGGTTGCACGGTCCCCACGAGGGCTTTGGATCTCAGGATTGCCGAGAGAAAGGATCGGCCTCGGGGAAGCTTGGAAACCCACCTCCTGTGTTGCAAAGACTTCAGAGTCCTTCAGGAGCTGCGTAGTTGCAAACCAAACAGATGCGCCTTTGGTGCCTGCCTTGCAGGGGAGTAGCTCCTTTACTCCAAGGGAGATTCTTCAGTCATCCAACGTTGTGGAGATAGTAGAAGTTCTGGGATTCTGTAGCAGAGTTTCGTCCAGGTAAATCTAAAGTCCTGTAGCCAGGGGTTCCTACTTTATACCCAAGGAAGGGGTGGGACAAACTCTAGGGACCCACCTATGGGAGGGTCAGGACAGAGGGGTGGCTACAAGAAATGTCCTTTGTCCAGTTTCGTGCCAATGCAGGGGCTGGTAGCTCCTGCAACCGGTTTGAGCAGGACTATGCACAGGAAAACCAAATGTGCCCCCAGCAGACATCAAAGCACTCTTGGAGTGCACCCACCCAGCCCCAATACACTAAAGCCTGTCTACAAGGTGGTCACACCTCCCTGTGACAGGAAACCTATTGTCCAACCTCCCCTGCCGGAGTTTCATCCAGCAGCAGGAGGGCACACTCGTGTCTGTGGCTGGCAGCATCCATTTTGTGATGCTAGGGTTCTGTGAAGCTGGTACTGGCTGTATCAGCGAAGTCATATTTCTCCCTCTAGTAGGGTGGAATCATACCTCCCCACCAGTTACTGGTGGGGAGGTATGATTCCAAGGTGTTTGACACCAAACATGACATGTTTCCATGCAGCCATTCCAAAGTTAGCATGTGCCACGAGTTTATAATGCACTTAAGAGTATATGATTTGGCTGCATCACAAACAACCCTGGAATAAAGGTTCCGAAGGCTGCAGAGGGGCTCTGCTCATGCATGGGCACCCTCTCACATAAAACCCAGCACCCTGTCTTCAGGATTGATAAGGCCAGCCATAGGGGTGACTGATAGGTTTATATGTGCAGTGATATGGATAGATATAGTGAACCTGTATCTAAGTAAGGGGTGCATACACCACCTTACACAGGCTGCTGTAGCAGACTTGTTTTGTCATTTTGAATGATCTCCCAGGGGTGGCATAATACATGCTGCAGCCCATGAGAGGCCTCTGGGGTACCTATGCCCTAGGTACATAGTATACCATATACTAAGGACATATAAGGGTACCCCAGAATCCAATCTGTGGTGTACCTAAAGTAGATGCAATTCATTTTAGGGAGAAAGCAGATAGACTGGGGTCCTGATTGGCAGGATCCCAGTCAACTAAGTCGAAAACCAACAAAACACCAGGCAAAAAGTGGGGGTAACCATGCAGTCAGATTCCACCTTCCTACACATATAACAATTGTCTGCACTGTACGCACTGAAATCGTTCACATATTGAGAGACCCAACTTGTTTGCTTCTTGCACCCATGAATGAGCAATGCCTGTTTGTACCCCTTGGGCCTCTGAAGGAAATGTCCTCATTTATACCTGAGTTTGTCACACAAAAAGTGCAACCCTGCGTAACCACCCCTGTGTGCATGGTAAATGAGTGTACATGCATATTTCTTCTCCTGAGCACTTACATGACTTACCGCCTGCCCTTCACCTCTTCATAAGACACACAGATGATGGATAGAATGCAGAGCAAATCAAACATTCACCCCAGTCAAGAGATCTGGATTAAATCCATTGTTCTTTTGCTCACCATGCCACCCCAGTTTATACCCAGCCATATGCAAATCAGTCTTGACCCTGTGCCTCAAGGGAACAGTCCACACCTCTTCCTGACAGTTCTTGTTCCACAGCTCAGCCGATGGAGGAATTTTTAGAGCATATAAAGGTATTGATTATGTGGCGATTTTTGTATCCTTTTCCATTTCTGACCAGAGGGTCTTGTTGAGTTGAGAGTTTGCCGTTTTCTGTTTCAGCTGATACCATAGCTTTATTGTGGTATACATTCTCCATATAGTTTCATTTAAAAGGCCGAATTTGAGTCGTATCTGGGCTGAGGAGGCTGACTGGTGTATTTGGAAGACCTTTTTGTATGTTAAACCAATAATTTATTTAAAAGATCAAAATCCTTACCATGTAAAGCGATGCTGGCATACGTTATAGTTGGAAGCATTTTGGCTGACATCACTGTGAGCAAAGGTTTATATGATGGGTCCTTCAATTGTTTTGCCAGGGTCCTAAAGGCGAATGTTAATGCACTAGTTCTCTGTGTGTCATATACGTTTTTTGCTCTTGATGGTTTTGTCTATTATCCATGTAAAACCCCAAATATTTATAACTAGTTACCTCCTCTAACCGATTACCATCTAGCCATATGTTCTGTTTGGCAGTTGGATGATTACTGATGAGCATAATCTTGGTTTTTAATGTGTTAATTTCCAATTTATTAATGAAAATATATACCCTCATTTCCTTGAGAAACCTTTGGAGTCTGGTCTTAGTTAGGCTCATTAGCACCACATCATCTGCGTATGTGAGATGTGATAATGATAGTTGAGAATTGATTTTATCAAGCCTTTGTGCCAGGTCAGACATAAGTAGATTAAAAAGGTGTGGCACCAGCACACATCCTTGTTTTATGCCTTTATTTGCATTCTGTTTCCTGGATAGTTTTGAGCCGTCACCTAGTTTTATTTGTATCCATGTTTGAGAATAGAGTAGTAATATTCCTCTTAAGATTCTCTCTGGTACATTCCAAGATCAATGCTGTTGAATGCTGCCTTTATGTCTATTAAGCAAAGGCACTTACAATTATTTGCTTTTAACAAAAGTGATAGAATATTAGTAATCGTCCCGATCCCTTTGGTAAAACCAGTTTGATTAACCAGAATCAGATTCAGTTTGTTTGACCATTCCCTTAGATCATTCAGGATCAATGTGGCGTAGTACTTTGCTTTTACGTCCAGTAGGGCAATTAGCCTGTAGTTTGACGGGCTAGTTCTATCTCCTCCCTTATAGATCAGTGTCAATATTGATTCTTGCCAACTGGGTGAGATATTGTTTAATTATTCTATTTCCTTGAATAGTATAAATAAGTGACCACTCCAGAAAGGTGGATCAATTTTGAAAATAGCTTGCGGAATGCCATTAGGACCTGGGGTACCCTGTCCTCCGCCCTTCCGTATGATGGCTGTTATTTCATCTGCCGAATGGAAGGACTGATCTGTTTCTGCTTTGAGATAATAGTTGCCTTTTCTTCCTTGTGTCCTTGAGGTGTGTAAGAGCAACAAATCTGTCCTTACTATTAAATTGCACTTGCCGTCTTCACCCTGTATGATGTTGTCTACTCTCTCGTTTGGCGCCACTTGATTGTGACGATATGAGCTGTCCTCGTGTTTCCGAAGTAGATGTTCGAGATGTTGAATCTCCGTAAATCTATTTGTTGAAAAGTTGGCCCATTCATGTTCTTGTATATTTGAGGTTAGGATGTTCACCTCCCTATTCAGATTATTTTTATGTTCCCAAAAGGTGTTGGTGTTAGTTTTCCTTGCACTATGCAATAATTACAGCCAGAATTCTTCATTGATATTCTTTTTATTTTCCAAAGCTTTCTTTTAAACACTTTTCTCAACTGGCATGCGTTATCCCATGCAGTCTGATCCAAGTTTGTTGGTTTTAGTCTCCTGATGGCTTTTTTAAATTCTCGTTTCAGGAGAACTGACTCTTCCGTTAGTTCCTTATTGTTTTTGTTTTTTGAAGTGATGACAATTAGTTTCAGTTGATGAGTAATGCTCTCACCTGGGTCATATGGGACTGTCCCACCAACTTGGCAACACTCCTATGGCATGTTGGAATACCTTTGTTTTACTTGATAAAGCACAAGATAGATACCTTCAAATCTCCCAAAAGAGGCATCTTCATGAATATTCCATTCCTTGGTTTTAATTAGGAGATTCCAAAATTAAAAATGAAATTTGTAAATGTAGAATGGCCTTGGATGTGAAGTTATATTGCTGAGGATAAAGGCATAATTGAAAGGCAGACAGAAATTGAAAGAAACCTATTATTATGAAAGAGTAATGAATGTTCAAAATACCACTTAGGAGGGCTTTTTATTGTTAAAGAGCGGATGGGTCCCAATGTATTGGAATTTAAAATTCTACCACTATGGTCGCTACGCAGTGACCTTAAAATGTTTTACTCTAAAACACATGGACTCGAGACATACTACTTGATATGCAGAATTCTGGATCTGATAACCATCTCAGCAATACACTCAATGAGATTGCCTACTGTGAGAATGAGATACATTTTGGGGTGTGTGGTTAGATCTGCCGGGGTGACCCTGAATTTAGGCATCCCATGGCTACTGTCCCTATTCAACGCCTTAAGAAAGCAATTGATACAGCAGAGTCACCGTTATCTCCCACAATCAATTAATGAATCGAATAAAGATCTGTTTCACAGTTTTTAAAATCATTGATATATTGTCCCTCATTAAAAACAATGGCCTCTCCAGGTTGTGGCTAAGGCCTTGGGCCAGCCCTAAGGTACCACCACAAAAAGTCAAATAAACACTGTTCATTGCTTGTACTAACGGCACATCCCCTGAGTGTGCTGTGTCTTACACTAATTGAGTAACCATTCTTTTCATGCAGTCCCTGAGTAACATCTGTGCATGTGTACCATACTGTGAGAAGTTTGCCTGGTATATGCTGTCCACTAGTTATAGTGGGCACCTTGCACCAGTCCAAACACCCCTTATTGATGATTAGGTTAAAGACAGCCTTTATTGAAAGTTATCCTACTGGTAGCTATGGAGAGCAGCCTTCAGGCTAAGTCTCGAAGGAATGTAAAGCAGCTTGGTTTATCAGATTATAACCTCTTGAATGACCAAATGAAAGGAGAACCACACAAGGTATATATAAAATATATGTATTTATTTCTAAACACTCTCTACTAACCTCTTTATGAGATTAGAGAACAGGGCACACAATATTACAGTTCTAAAACAACAGTAAATAGCACAATATACAATGGGCCCCAGGGGGAGACCAAACCATATATTAAGAAAGTGGTATAAGAACCACGACTTGACTAGACACAGTGCCTAGAGCAAGTAGAATCACTGGGACCCCAAGGAACCACCCAAAGTAGTGACACAGGGGACCCACGGGGGACACGTGCAGTGTGAGAACACAGCTGCGAGCTCCGTACAATCCTATGGGAAAGTCGCGGTTGGTATTTTAAAGATTAAGGACACTTAGGAGAGTACTTGGAGCAAACCCTTTTAGACTTAGAAGGATCTAAGGCCAGTACCCATGTGAGCATTGGAGTACTCGTGTTACCTAACCCAGGGAAGCCGGGTGCATAGGTGTCAAATGTTGTCTGGAATCTTCGCTGTTTTCAACGGCGAGTTGCCGCAAAGTGCTGCTGCCATGGAAAGGAAAAGTGTCTGGTGTGATCCAAGCCTGGATCAAAGATGAGACAAACCTGAAAGCAGAGGGGACAGAGTCTGGGTCACTTGCCAGTGACCAGGGGCACGATAGACAAATGCCCACCGATGTCGGGTGTTTCAGGTGCAATGAGGTGAAGCTTGAATCCACTGCCATGGGGACCTGGAGATATCGACGGCAACCACAATTCACAGGCGAGCTGTCCCACAAAAGATGTCGAGTGCTGGGGGTCGGTGTCCGGATTGGAGACCAACAAGCCTTGTCAATGGCAACCCACGTGGTGAGAGTAAAACGGCTTTGGTGTGGACCAGCAAGGTCCAATGGACTCCCCAAGCAATGGAGAGTCAGGGCACATCTGGAGCAACCAGGTAAGCCCATTGAAAGGTAAAGTACCCTTCTAAGGGACCCACAAGTCGAGGGACAAGGGATTGCGAAAGGACCTCGAGAGGAATCACTAAATACCAGCCCACTGGGTAGGCCAGTAATCTTCAGTGGAATCACTGCTCAGGGTCTGGACTACAAGTAGCCCAAAGCACGGCCTCAGGGATTGCCAAAAAGCATATGCTGCTGCAAATGTGTACGGTGTTGAGGGGTTCGGGTTGCACGGTCCCCACGAGGGCTTTGGATCTCAGGATTGCCGAGAGAAAGGATCGGCCTCGGGGAAGCTTGGAAACCCACCTCCTGTGTTGCAAAGACTTCAGAGTCCTTCAGGAGCTGCGTAGTTGCAAACCAAACAGATGCGCCTTTGGTGCCTGCCTTGCAGGGGAGTAGCTCCTTTACTCCAAGGGAGATTCTTCAGTCATCCAACGTTGTGGAGATAGTAGAAGTTCTGGGATTCTGTAGCAGAGTTTCGTCCAGGTAAATCTAAAGTCCTGTAGCCAGGGGTTCCTACTTTATACCCAAGGAAGGGGTGGGACAAACTCTAGGGACCCACCTATGGGAGGGTCAGGACAGAGGGGTGGCTACAAGAAATGTCCTTTGTCCAGTTTCGTGCCAATGCAGGGGCTGGTAGCTCCTGCAACCGGTTTGAGCAGGACTATGCACAGGAAAACCAAATGTGCCCCCAGCAGACATCAAAGCACTCTTGGAGTGCACCCACCCAGCCCCAATACACTAAAGCCTGTCTACAAGGTGGTCACACCTCCCTGTGACAGGAAACCTATTGTCCAACCTCCCCTGCCGGAGTTTCATCCAGCAGCAGGAGGGCACACTCGTGTCTGTGGCTGGCAGCATCCATTTTGTGATGCTAGGGTTCTGTGAAGCTGGTACTGGCTGTATCAGCGAAGTCATATTTCTCCCTCTAGTAGGGTGGAATCATACCTCCCCACCAGTTACTGGTGGGGAGGTATGATTCCAAGGTGTTTGACACCAAACATGACATGTTTCCATGCAGCCATTCCAAAGTTAGCATGTGCCACGAGTTTATAATGCACTTAAGAGTATATGATTTGGCTGCATCACAAACAACCCTGGAATAAAGGTTCCGAAGGCTGCAGAGGGGCTCTGCTCATGCATGGGCACCCTCTCACATAAAACCCAGCACCCTGTCTTCAGGATTGATAAGGCCAGCCATAGGGGTGACTGATAGGTTTATATGTGCAGTGATATGGATAGATATAGTGAACCTGTATCTAAGTAAGGGGTGCATACACCACCTTACACAGGCTGCTGTAGCAGACTTGTTTTGTCATTTTGAATGATCTCCCAGGGGTGGCATAATACATGCTGCAGCCCATGAGAGGCCTCTGGGGTACCTATGCCCTAGGTACATAGTATACCATATACTAAGGACATATAAGGGTACCCCAGAATCCAATCTGTGGTGTACCTAAAGTAGATGCAATTCATTTTAGGGAGAAAGCAGATAGACTGGGGTCCTGATTGGCAGGATCCCAGTCAACTAAGTCGAAAACCAACAAAACACCAGGCAAAAAGTGGGGGTAACCATGCAGTCAGATTCCACCTTCCTACACATATAACAATTGTCTGCACTGTACGCACTGAAATCGTTCACATATTGAGAGACCCAACTTGTTTGCTTCTTGCACCCATGAATGAGCAATGCCTGTTTGTACCCCTTGGGCCTCTGAAGGAAATGTCCTCATTTATACCTGAGTTTGTCACACAAAAAGTGCAACCCTGCGTAACCACCCCTGTGTGCATGGTAAATGAGTGTACATGCATATTTCTTCTCCTGAGCACTTACATGACTTACCGCCTGCCCTTCACCTCTTCATAAGACACACAGATGATGGATAGAATGCAGAGCAAATCAAACATTCACCCCAGTCAAGAGATCTGGATTAAATCCATTGTTCTTTTGCTCACCATGCCACCCCAGTTTATACCCAGCCATATGCAAATCAGTCTTGACCCTGTGCCTCAAGGGAACAGTCCACACCTCTTCCTGACAGTTCCTGACAATGCCAAAATGATATATTTTGCCAAAATAATATATTTTCACATGATCCTCACCTTCCTACATGCACACTCACAACACTCGGATAAGACCATTCGCTCTTGTCCCTCCCTCCAGATCCACATTGCCACAACTCATTTGCTTCTTTCCACCTACAGCATTTCCTACTATTTGATCTTAAAGTGTCCACATTCTTCATCACTCTTACAACACAAATTACTGACCCTCCACCATACTGTACTCCTCCCACATTCTGCAGTCAGTGCATCCTACCATTTTGCTCCGGCTACTTCCCATGCGCTAAAAAGCATTCAATCTTTTCAGCTTCAAAACGTCTAACTCTTGTATTCCTTCTTTAACGTTCTCTCCTGCCTCACCTCCTTACTTAACTTCTGTCTTCTCACTGACTCCTACTCAGAACCACAAAATAAACCTGATGTTTTTCTGTCTCTCATTCAAAAGGCAACTACGGACCTCTCAACCCCCTGCGAGTACTAGTCTGTCTCTCAGTTACTTTCTCATGTAAACACTAGAACATCCAGGGTTCAATCGTCTCTTAATCGGTCTCTTTAATTACAGATGACTTAACCCCCTTAAATCTCAATTCAGAGCACTTCATTCCACGGAAAATGTTCTCATTCATTCATATGTCACATTTTGTCACCTCGTTTCACTCTCCTAGCAAGCCTACTTCAGTATATAGTCTTCTAATGTATAAGGCTGCCAACCTTGGTACACATACACTTTTCAACCTCCCCAGATAGATACCCACTTCATCCTAGCAACACTAATCTAGCAGATTACCTTGGTAAAATGGGGCACTTTAAATAGTTCTGACTGTCAATGTAGGGGTGGGCGGAACGCACAGAGTTACATAAAAACTCTATGAGATTCCACAGAATTCTGGGAGTGGGTGGAAATCGCTAAGTCGCACTGATTTCTAGCACCAGGTGCTTGTTCTGCGCTGCAAAATCATCACGAATAGCACCACACAGCAGACCAGAGTGCACTGCCTCTTTACTGCTGCTCAAGTCGTTTTTCTACCCGAGCGGCAACTTCCTCATCGCAAACGATCGTGACCACCTGCACTAATCCTGTGTGCCATTCTAGCACCTGAAAAAAATCACACATGGGGATGCCAATTCTCGCTAGCATTCACCAATTTAACATTGGCAAGATGATTGCGAGAAAAAACTCTGCCACGAGGCGGTTGGCGGAGTTTTGTCGGAAATCTGCATTACAATTGTAACACAGAGTGGGCAAATCTCCCCAAACTATAAAAGTGGAATGGAATTTATAGCCCACCCTTACTCAATGGTGTTCCGGGGAAGGCTTCTACATTCTTCGGTGAATCTCTTTCCAAATTCAGCCTTGCAAGAAAATGTGCTCCACCAAGTGTATCTTTCTAAATATGCTTTACCGAATATAGCTGAGGCCCCTCTACAACTGTGAGAATCTGGGGTCAAAGTAAGTAACCATTTTTTCAGTCACTAATGCTCTGATTCCCCGTTTGCAACCTTAAAATGCTTTTTCCCTTGTACTAATCCAATTTTAGGAGTCAGAAAGGTTTTCCTGACTCCTAACATGGGATTGCCAATGAATATCAATTTGGTATCTGAAAGGGGTGAAATGTAAGACCCCCTTCAAAATACTGAGTTGGTATGCTATGTATCAATGTTTTGTGACCAAAATCCAGTTGCAATACATTGAAAGTTATTGAGACCTCAAAGGAGGTAGTTACTCATTTACAAAAGACTAGGGGTCCTCTTGGGGTCCTTCACCTTTTTGAAAAAAAAAAAAAAGTTTGTTGGGAAATATGCACTTGTTTTAGGAACAATGTCAAGATTTTCTTCTAAACACAACCCTGTTTTCTTTAAGAGAAACAGGATTCATTTAAAAAAGAATGTGCTTTATCTAAGAGCGATCGCAGCCATGGTGCTATCTTTCCCCCATAATCCAAGATCCCTGTTAAGGCTTCAAATCATAGTGAGTTGCACTGATTGGCCCACCTCATTAATATTCATCAGTTAGGTCAGGCTGTGATGCACTACAATTCGGTATTTTAAATATGGACCTACTAGTAGATAGATCAGTATGAACAAATCTTAATTATTAATCGTGCATCTAGCCCCTGGCCCTTAGACTCCTGGGGCCATATTACAGAGAGTGCCCCGGGGGTGCAAATGGCATTTGTGCCCGCTTTGCACGCCCCTGGTGCACTTTGGTATTACAGAAGGGCCCGCAGACGCTTGTGCGGCCCCTTCTGTAATACCAATAGCGCTGGGGCACATAAAGTGCCAGCGCTATCTGCAGGGGGCGTTATCTCATTTGCATGAGGCCATGCCCCATGCAAATGAGGGAATCCCTTTGCCTCTGCGCCCACGCCGTATTACAGACGGAGCGCAGAGGCAAAGAAGCTGTCAGGAGGCGCACTGATAGTGCACCACCTAAAAAGTCATATACTGTCAGTGCGCACCCTGAGAGCAGTTCTCTGCATGGGGTAAAGAGGGTCCTATCCCTTTTAAAAGTGCATGCGGGTTGCCACCTGCACAGTGAATTACGGAGCAGCTGCTTCAAAGTCGCTCCGTATTTTACTTGAATGAGCTGCCCCCAGGGCCATGCGAGTTTGTGGCTGCCCTGGGGGCAGCGCATTGTATTTAATAGGGTGCACTCTCTCGGTTTGCGCTGGATCACCTGTGCTGAGGTGTGCCAGGCGCAAAACAGGGAAAAAGTGCCCTAATACACAAAATGGCCCCTGGGATCCATCCATTGGATCTTAATCCCTGATGAACTGTGAGCCATTACTGCCTTCGTTCAAGAATGCACTCAAAGGTCACCTTCTGCACTCAGATCACCACAGTGGCTGACAACCAGGGAGCCCCACCTCACATGCCACAGACTCCTTTTCCTGACTATAGTGATGTAATATTTTCACACCTGTGGCTAGCATAACGGTATGTTATCCAGTCACAAGATGTCCTGCTCATGAAGGGGCGGGCAGCCTGCAACAGGTCAACAGCAGAGGGACAAGAGTATAGTGTAGGACAAACATGGCTGACGGGGTACGTGATGGGGTGGGGACTTGGGATTAGGAGGTGAGCTTGAATCAAGGCCATGGTGTGGAGAGAGTGGGTGCTGGTTCGCCCACAGGGATCCTGACAGGGAGGTGGGGCTGATTTGTCTGTGAGGAGGGTAGGACAGCAAACCTGCTAGGATGGGCGATCCGATGTGGGATGTCCGCCAATGGCACTAGTCGCCCTACTGGCCCCTAGCGCCCCTCCTCACTCCGTGATTGATTTTTTTGCTGGTGGACGTGAGTGCTGAAGCTCCGCCCCTTTTTTTATTTTTGTTTTTTATTACTTTGCAAGCTAGTAAAATGCCTGGAGCTGCGACTGGCCTTGCTTTTCAGGCATAGTATGGGAGAATTCTGTGTATTGCAGGAAACTGTAAATTTGCTCAATGCGCAATCGTGGACCTTCAGGTGCAAATTTACAATCTTCCTTTGTGAATGCGACCCTCACTGCTAACATCTGTAGTGATCTGCATGTCACAATTTTGAATAATGTCCTTACTCTAAGGCCCTTAGGGGCATATTATCAACCACGTTGTTAAAATTATTGCCGTTTTAGCGGCAGAAAACTGCCGCTAAAGCGGCGGTAATGGGCTTGATAATATGCCGCAGAGAATTCCAATAGAAGCCCATGTTCTGGTGTCAATGAGGGCTTCTGTGGGAATTCCCAAGGACATATTATCAAGTCCGTTATCGCCGCTTTAGCGGCAGTTTTCTGCTGCTAATGCGGCGATAATTTTAACGGCCGTGTCTTGATAATATGCCCCTTATTTACTACAAAGTGACGCAAAAAAACAGTGTAAATTTACTAACCATTTTAAAGCCCTGTGTATGCAGCGTTGAACTACGTTACACGCGCAAGCGCCCCTGCAACTTTTAGGAAATAAAGGTTGCAATATTACATAGTTAATAATACAGGTGCTGTGAAGATCTGCGTTTGCGTTTGAAATATGCGCAGAACATGGGGGCAAATTATCAAGACAGTCAAAGTTATTGCCGCTTTAGCGGCAGAAAACTGCCGCTGAAACGGCGATAATGGGCTTGATAATATGCTCTATGGAATTCCAATTGAAGCCCATGTTAGATGTGAAGGACATCTAACCTGAGCTTCAATTGGAATAATTTTATCGCCTGTCTTGATAATATGCCCCTAAATTCTGCCCCTGCGCGCAATTTCACGATATGGAGATATGTGTCTTACCCATCGCTAGAGCGTCCTGCACAAGGCAGTGGCAGAATAACGTTCTCAGATTAGAACCTTGCCATTTTAGTCCGTCCTATGCAGGTCAAAGAAAAGCATTTCATTTTCCTCGGCGCCATTTTTCACTGCTTCAGAGACGCCGGAAGGACCAGGATTCTAGCTGGTTCACTTCTGGCGAAAAGAGGAGAGCTATTAAAATATATGTTCTAATTTGGATTATGTGTTAAGTGCAGGCAAGGGTCTGAGCGGAGTACCGTGTGGTGGCAGGTGAGCAGGTATTGACATTCAGCCCACTCAGAATTACAGACCTGTCAAGACGTAGGGCTCCTTCGGAGTGACGAGAAGAACCTCGCCAGGGGCTGCCATCAAGAAATCAATAAGAAACCCCTCTTTCCCAAGCACAGCAGTGAGGAACATCTCCTGGATATCTAGGGTCGCCCCTTGACAGCTCTGAAGTCTAGTAAAAAAGATAGCACAGTATAAAACTGTAACGAAAAACACACGCAAGGTGGTACGTCTGCCTTGCGCTGCACTGAACGGAGACAGAGAAAGGGAAGTCGACAGAGTAAAAAGGAACAACAAGCATGATAAGGAAAAATCAGACATCTGTAGATATCAGATTAAAACAGTGAAAGGGATTATAAAGAAGGGTTTGGGAGTAAGGGGTCGAGAGAGAGAGCGTGAGAGAGAGAGAGAACTTTAAATTGAAAGATGCCCAGGATAGCTCAACTTCTGCTGGCGCTTGCATCATGGCGCAAAGCGATGTACGGTGACGAAAAAGATAGCGCTGATCAGCTTTCAGGTGCAACCGTGTTTTCTTTGCAAGCTCAGCTCTAAATGCCATTGCATCCCATTGCCTTGACCCCTGATAATGGATACAAAGTGGACGTTATCTGTTCAAGCACCCATAGAGGCCAATGCACACACAGGGATCTATTTACTATGAGGTAACGCCGTGTTTGTGTCACAAAATTGAAGCTTAACAACGCTTAATCTTTTTTTGCTAATTTACTTCCCAGCGCTAAAGTTGTTTAGCACTAGAAAACACTCGAAAGTAGCACAAAGCACCGCATAGCGTGGTAATGCATTACTTAGTGCCATAGGGGGCATATCATGGGTGGTGCTTGGGCGTTCCAATGCACCCACCCAAGGTTTCTGACACTAAACCCTATTTACTTAAGAAAGTAGACAGGGGTTAGCGTGAGAAATTAGCACCCATTTCAAAAGAAGGCGCTATGAAGGAGAAATGCTTTAATTTCTTCTTCCTTTTCCGACTTTGTATGTGTGCTTTACTGTACAGCACTCATACAAATTGGGAAACGGTTTAAAGTAAGTCTGAGCATAGCATTTTGTGATGGTATGCTATCCTTCCAGTACAAAACCTATGCTAGACTCACACAGAGATCCTTTCACTAAGGTGCAAAGGTGTGTGCATGGCGAACGGCAGCTAATTTCAGTGCCAGTTCTGGGGAGAAGGGAGGAGAATGCCGTATTTCTGTAAAAATGGCGATCTCATGCTCTCTTCTCACGCAACCAGTGCAGCTTTGTTTGGTGGCTGCGTGAGATTTTAGTACATCTGCCCCCAAATACCTACCAAAGTTACGCAAAATAGCAAGACCTGCTATGTCGCATCTGACTGCCACTTTATTTATACCACAAGTATGAATATTTACATAAAAAAGTATTGTTTTTTATTTTTCATATTATCGTAAATTAAATGATGTCACGGCACCGAGAGGCCTTTATGAGAACTAGAGAATCACACCCTTTAAGTTTTTGTCAATTTTATTAATGAGTCAAGAGCCAGGGGGCATATGTATCAACATCACCATTTGCGATTCTCAAATAGCGATTTTTAAAGAATCGCTATTTGAAAATTGCAAAACGGGATGTATTTAAAAAATTGCAAACTTTTTGCGATTTCTTAAAATTCCTTAATTGCGATTAGCAAATTGCGAAATCGCAATTAAGGAATACCTGCCCATTCATTTCTATGGGCCAGGAGACCCATAGGAATGAATGGGAAGTAATTCTCAAATAGCGAATCGCAATTTGCTAATCGCAATTTGAGAATAATTTCAAAGGTGCAAGGGTGTCATGATGACACCCTGATGCACCCCTGAAATGAGCATGTGTGTGCATATGGCGCACATACATACCCTAAGGGCATGTATGAGCGCCACGTGGCACTTTGTAAAATTCAAAAAAGTGCTTTTTGAAAGGAAATCGCAAATTACCACCAACTGGAAGTTGGTGGTAATTTGCGATTTCTTAAGGCTAATTCGCACAACTTGGGTGCTTTTTACATATCATTTAAGAAATCGCAATTTGCGATTTCTTAAATGCTTACGCAAAATTAAGAAATCGCTAAATTAGCAATTCCTTAATTTTGCTATGGGATTTGGCTCATACATCCCGATAACTGATTTTTTAATCGCAAACGCTGTTATTTTGCGAATCGCAGCGTTTGCGATAAAAAAATCGTTTGATACATATGCCCCCAAGTCACTAGTCTTGTTTCTCTGAAAGAAGCCTTTATTTCTGTAGATGGACCGACATTATGGCATATCGAACACACAAAAGAGATTGTTGTACAATGTGCACCCTGAACTGAATTATTTTAGAGTGCTGTCTTCTGTGATGATCACAGAAAACAAGGCAGGCTGGGTGGAGAAAAATTAATTCCCTAGGGTCACACCGTTTGGTTAAGCTTGGAAACTGAGTTTGAAATGAGGTTTTCTGATTAGACATTGTGCAAATCAGATCCTGGATGAATATCACATTCTTTCCTCCCTTCAGCCCTGATGACAATTTTCCTAATGCCCCAAGAGGAAATCAACTGCTATGTGCCTCCTGTACAAGGCCTTTATTTATGTAGATAGCGCAACATTATGTTCTCCTAAACCATATATATTTTGTATTTTATTTAAATCTTTATTTTGTCACTTTGACCTTGTTCTTATCTCAAGCGCCCCCCCCTGGCCTCACCTCTTGCACCGTAAAACCCCCCCTGGGGACCATCAGCACCGCCTTTGGCGGGTCCGGGATCACGGGGCACCGGGGACGACTGTGAGCGCCATCTTAGATCGGGCTCGGGCACTCTCGCGCATTATCGCGAGATCTCGCCCTGCAGAGACTATTTTAGGCAGTGAGAGACGGCAGGTCAGCCTGGAGAAGGTGACCATACCGACCTCACTAGCGCTCTGCGCGTTGCTTTGCCTGCTGTACTGATTTTAATTATCCCGTTTTTGTATTTTATTTAAATTTTTATTTTGTCACTTTGACCTTGTTCTTATCTCAAGCGCCCCCCCTGGCCTCACCTCTTGCACCGTAAAACCCCCCCTGGGGACCATCAGCACCGCCTTTGGCGGGTCCGGGATCACGGGGCACCGGGGACGACTGTGAGCGCCATCTTAGATCGGGCTCGGGCACTCTCGCGCATTATCGCGAGATCTGCAGAGACTATTTCAGCCCTCTGCCGGTCGCGCAGCGGTGACGCGCAGCGGGAGCGCCTTCACTGCGCCTGAGCCTCGCCAGAGTCCTGCCCGTCTGCGCCCGTCAGCGCTAAGGCAGGGCTAGGGCAGGATACTCAGGACGACTCAGGATGCCCTTCATCACGGACATACATCATCTACGCCAACAGGTGACATGCCGCTCCCATCATGCTGTGGACCCACCATGCGGCCCATATCAGTGTCCCAACTGCCCCTTCGTCCTCCCCACCCCTAAGCTTATAAAGTCTCTCACGCGTAACTCATGCGCGCCTAGGCCAGGAATAGTGGTGACTGACGGTGCGAGTCGCCCCTCTCTTAAAGTATTTCACCTGAATGTCAGATCGCTTGTCTGCCATTTTTTGGAAGTATTTACTTTATTAGAGGACGAGCAACCAGACGTCTTTTTCCTTACGGAGACATGGTTACATGACCAGGCTATGGCGTCCATTAATCTAGCCTTACCTCCAGGGTACACCATGTACACCTTACACCGTAATTCTAGAGGTGGTGGCATAGCAGCCGCTGTAAAATCTTGCTACCCTTGCGTCTGGCAGACTAGTTCAGTGGCAGCTTGTGAAAGTGCGCAATTTAGTATTACCATATCCCCCCACTTTACGCTGTCTGGACTACTTATTTACAGACCTCCTGGTCCTGACGGAGCTTTCCGTCTTAGTCTTCCTGAGGTCGTTGCGTCTCTAGCTTTGAAGACAGCCAATTTTACAATCATTGCTGACCTCAATCTTCATATGGATTCTCCACTCACCAGCACAGTGAGCACCTTACTAGCCGATCTGGAGGCCCTTAAAATTGTCCAGTTGGTCGACCAAGGGACTCACAGTGGTGGGCATATACTCGATCCCTTCCTCACGAACATTCCGAATGTTCTACTCAGCGCTCCCACACTCATGGCCTGGACCGACCATTTCTTAATACAGGGTTACATCTCTCTATCTTCTCCTGTGTTCGAACCCCATTCTTTAAGTGTTTTTAAACGCTCATGGAAGAAGCTTAAATTAAAGGAATTTCAGCAGTTCTTACTGACACACCATCCTCTTCCTTCTACTGAAATCACCTGTAGCTATGATAGCTTTTGTGAGTGGCTTACGTCAGCACTTGACTCCTTTATACCTGCCAGGTGGACTAAAATTAGATCTAGTCCCTCGAGTCCTTGGTATACGGACTCGCTCAGAACACTTAAATCCGCCTGTAAAAAAGCGGAGCGTGCTTGGCGCAAAACGTATGACGTTGAGCTTAAAAAAGCCTACAGATCTTGTACGAGGTACTACCACCAGGCTATCTGCAAGGCCAGAGCTACTTATTATGCGATGGAAATTAAAAATAGCCCGAATCCTACCAAGATTATTTTCCAAATCTGTAAGGAGTTAACTAGCAAATGGACCTCCACTTCTGTTAAGGCCACTTTGACTCAATGTGAAAAAATAGCCACTTTTTTTGTGGAGAAGGTTGAGGCAATCTACAGATCCTTTCCCCAAGACTCTTGGGCGCAGAACCCTTCTAGTATCAAGTTTAATACCGTTCCACAGCTTCTTTCCATTCGTGGTCCTAATCTAGAGGAGTTCAAAAAATTAACCATGAAAGTCAGATCAGGTTCTCCTATGGACCCTTTGCGCCCTACTCAATTCCAAGAGCTTGAGGAGTGCTGTTACCCGGCTATCCTGGACCTTATTAACCTATCCTTTGAAACAGGAAGTGTACCAGCTAAATGGAAACAAGCAACTGTTGTCCCTATCCTGAAAAAACCCTCCCTGGACCCCTCCCTTTCCGAGAGTTACCGCCCTATTTCCCTTCTCCCTTGGATTTCCAAACTAGCGGAATCTCATGCCAATTGCGTTCTGTCTTCCCATTTGCTGGAAGCTAACATCCTCGACCCATCCCAAAATGGGTTTCGAGCGCACCATAGCACCGAGACCGCTCTCCTTGCGGTAGTGGAGCAAATTAGAAAGATACTTGACAGAGATCAAACGGTAGCGCTGATCCTGCTGGATCTCAGCGCTGCCTTTGATACCGTCTCTCACTCTGTTCTCCTCCAGCGACTTTCTGAAGCCGGGGTTGGTCAGGTTGCTCTCGACTGGTTTCTGTCCTTTCTTACAGACCGATCCTTTCAGGTGTCCACGCCGCCTTTTGTTTCCGCCTCCCGTCCCATCTTGCAGGGTGTTCCACAAGGGTCCGCTCTCAGCCCAACTATGTTCAATCTATATGTCCAGCCACTGGCTGAGGTAGCCCAGAGATACGGTCTCACCATGGTGTCTTACGCTGATGACACCCAGCTGGCGGTGGCACTCAATGGTGAGTCTGCAATGGACGCCGCTGCCTTCCAGATCGCTCTACGAGGAGTCGCGGGATGGATGTCGGACAACAAGCTACAGCTGAATGCCTCTAAAACCGAGGTCTTAATCTTTGGGAAAAACACCGACCTCTGGGGTAGCCAGTGGTGGCCTTCCGAGCTTGGTCCTGTTCCGGTGCCTGCTGCCGAGGTCAGAAACCTTGGGGTGTGGTTCGACAGCAAGCTGTCCTACATTCCCTATACCAAAAGATTGGCTGGGATCTGCTTTGGCACTCTGCAGTGTCTCAGACCAATCTTCAAATTTTTCGACCCTACTATCAGGCAAATCATAGTTCAAGCTATGGTCCTGAGTAGACTGGACTATGCCAGCTCGCTTCTACTAGGAGTCAACAAAGCGGAGCTTCTTCGCCTCCAGCGCATTCAAAACGTGGCGGCCAGGATGCTGGTTGGCCTGCCTAGATTTTGCTCTGCCCGCCAAACCATCCAAAACCTACATTGGCTCCCGGTGGAGCAGAGGATTAAATTTAAGGCACTTTGCCTTACTTTTAAAATTCTAAAGCTGTCCTCTCCTCCCATCCTCGCCCAGACCATTTCCCCCTATCTCCCGAATAGAGCGCTTCGCTCTGCGGGGTTAAATTTGGCCATCGCCCCCCGCTTTAAAAGAGCTAGAATGGGCGGACGCTCCTTTTCGGTGCTAGCCGCCTCACTCTGGAACACCCTCCCCCCCTCACTCCGCTCCATCCCTAATCTTCTTCCTTTCAGGAAATGTTTGAAAACCTTCCTGTTCTCCACGGTTTAGGTCCTTCAGCTTCATTTGTGATTTGTATTTTCTCCGTCGTTATGTTGCACCATCTCCTCAGCGCCAGGACGCCACTTTGCTGCGGCATCTGTGCGCTTTACAAAAACAAATAACATAACATAACATATACAAGAAAGGTTTTTGTACAGTGCCCATCTCAAGCTGAATTATTTCAAGGTGCTTTCAAATGGGATGATCATGCAAAAGGAGGCAGAGAGAAGAAAAATAATTACCCAAGGTCACACAGTTTGGTCAAACTTGAAAGCTGTGACTAAAACCAGGGTTTCTGGGTCAAGGTCCCACAACTAGCTTTTGCCCTGGGTCCAAGAAAGGCATCTGAATGGATTATACATGTTATGAAAGTGCATTAAATAAAGACCTTTGTTTTTTGTAAGATGGTTCAACCACAGTGGAAACACACATGTTCATAGAACAGGTAGACTTTGAGCAGAAAGAGTTCAAGCTTTCCTCCTTCAAAGGACAGGTATGGCTAGGGTACCATCAGCATAAGCCTCTCCGATTACACGACAGCACAAATCAGGCAGCAGCAGTGCAAGTTTTACTTCCTCACATAATTGGGTCAGTATGGCAGTAGTAAAGCAAGCTTCTCTCTCACAGATGACAATCTGCGCAATCTTCCATTCCCTGCAGAAATGATCCAGCTGGGCAGACTAGTGCAAGCTTTCATCCCTCACAGAACATTGACAACTAGGCATAAGTTAATGTCAAGAAAAGGGTTTCCTGATTATGACTGGACTTCCTAAGGCAGCGCTAGAAATCAATGTCAAGAAAAATACTAGGAAATTATTCATTTAACAAACATAACTAAAGGCACATACATACTAAGGAGAGCATGCATAAAACTTTATATGAAACTGAAAATGTTTATTATGTAAGATAATGATATCATATTTTTTTATAAATGCATAAATAAATCCATTAGTTTATTTCTTTAAAACAATGCAGGTCTTCCACGACACCATCTTCAACACACACATACTCATGCACTCAAGCACTTTATACAAGCAGCAGACACAGATGCATCAAAAAAGGAAAATTATTGTACTTTGATATAAATCTGCATCAAGTTTTATCAAATGATATATTTCTTTCTAACAAAGCAGCTATGTTGTAGAGATTGTGGCTGCAATAAGTATTCTTATTTTCTCTCTATGCGCGTTTTGGCGAACCGCCTTCTTCAGGAAGCCACAAAATGCATAAATCAATGCTGTGTCTGTAGACAAAAAATTAAAAATATATAAAATAAATATACGTGCCTTCAGAGTGTATACATTACTAACTAAATTAAAATTAGGTTTAAAATGGAAACGGTTTGTATGACAAACCGTGATGTCATAAACCAAAAGACAATGCTAGAGTTCGTGCCTCCCCAGTGGAGAGCTATGAACATAACAGACCCCCACTTTTCAGCAGACACCAGGTTTGGCCAGTAAAGTGCTTGGACAGGAGGTTGTCCCAGTTAGCATGTGTGGCAGTGCAGAGGTTACCCTAGTATCGCTGGGTGACAAGCAGATGGTCCTAAAAAGCCCACATGCCACCAATACCTCCAAGAATAGGCAGTGGGTCACCATCAATGGGAAGCTGGTGGAGGCTCTGAGGGACACAGAAGCCATATTACTACTGTAAGGTGTCATCTGGTGTCCTCAGAGCAGATAATCCCTAATGTGTTCCGCCAGGTTGAGTTAGCAGACAACCGTGAGAGTAAATAGTCCAGTGACTCTGGTTCCCTTTGAGTGGGGGAAGGGGTCTCAGGTTCCTTCAGGGAAGTTGTGAGTCCTGCCATGCCTCCTAATTGCCTCCTTGGAAATGATTTGGAGCACTCCAACTGTAAGGATATGGAGCCTAGTTCTCATCTGGAGATGTTAGGGTCTTCTGAGTGGATGTGCCTGACCACTAGGTCCAAGGCAGCCCAAGAGGGTAGTCAAGGAGATCTGGAGTCAGGAAAAATGCCCCAGGTAGCTATAATGAAGAGGAAGGGCAAGGGGAATGGGAAACCATCTCCTGAAACTCCTGCAGTCCAGGAGGGGGGTGAGGGTGACGACACGGAACCTACGGGGGAGGACAATGTTGCCCTGAGAGACCTGCCCGAGGTGGCTTTTGGCATGCTGTAGGGGTAACCATCCAGGGAGGAGCTCTGCAGAGCCCAAGTGGAGTGCCCTACTCTTGAGGGCCTGAGGTGACAAGGTGCAGCCCAGGCAGCTGGTGACACTTCTGGAGATCACCTGAGGCTGGAGCAACCTATGTGTTGGTGGTCCCCCAGTGCTGCAGAGTCTTCCTAGTGTGTCTGGCTCATGATGTACTCCTGGCAGGACTTCTGGGGCAGGACAAGACCTTTGCCAGGCTTGTCACCCACTTTTATTAGCCTCAGATGGGAGTGACCTCAGATGCATTCTGCAGGTCATGTCCTACCTGCCAGGCCAGTGGGAAGTCAGGGAGAAAGCAAGCGGCTCTCCTGGTTCTCTTACCTGTGGTTTGCACCCCCTTTGAAAGAGTGGGCATCAACATCATGGGGTCCCTGAACCCAAAGATTGCTTTAAGCAATGGGTTCAACCTGGTCTTGGTGGACCATGCCACTAGATACCCAGAGGCCATGCCTCTGAGGGCTATAACTGCACCTGCAGTGGCCAGGACCCTTTTGGGGATTTTTACTCGAAGTGAGGTTCCCCAAATAAGTAGTGTCTGACGGGGGCACAAAACTTACTGTTAGCATACATGTAGTCCATGAGGGATGAATGGGAAGTAGTTTATAAGTTCTTCACACTCTATCACCCCCAGCCCAATGCACTTATTGAGAGGTTCGATGAGATCCTTAAAGGCATGATTATGTGCCTATCAGAGCCCTTGAGGCTGATTGGGGCGTCCTCGTGTCATGCCTTCTTTTTGCCTACAAGGGGGTGCCACAGAAAGCAGTTGGGTTCAGTCCTTTAGAGCTCCTCTATGGACACCCTGTTAAGGGACCTCTCAGTCTTGTAAAGGAGAGGTGGGAGCAAGCTCTCAAGAAACCCTCCCACCAGGATGCAGTTAGCTACATGTTAGCTCTCAAGTCTTAGATGAAGTTCCCCTGGAAGAAGGCTACCTGGAAACCAATCAGGAGGTGATGAAGCTCTGGCATGACCAGAATGTCACGCTGGTTTAATTTCAACCTGGTCAAAAAGTGTGGGCGATACAGCTAGTCGAGTACCAGACCCTGCAAGAACAATGGTCTGGGCCTTGTGAGGTGAAGGAGAGAAAGGGGGAGGTCACCAACCTGGTCAACCTCAAGACAGCCAGTTATTAGGAGCTCCGTAAACGTCCTCCATGTTAACTACCTCAAGCCCAACTATGAGAGATCACAAGTTATTATGCTTCTAGTGACAGATGATGGGGTAGAAGAGGAGAGTGAAACTTTCCCTGACCTCCTATCTTCTAAGGAGTAGGATGAGTTAGCGAAAGGTCTACCCTAAGCTGACACTAGAACAGCAGAGGGACTGTTGTCACTTGCTGGGGCAGTTTGCATCATTATTCTCACTGACCCTGCTGTGCACCAATCATATTGACACTGGGGACCGCAATGCCTGTGGAGCATAACATTTATAGACTGTCTGACAAAGTGGGAGCTAGCATCAAGGAGGACGTGTCCAAGATGCTGGAGTTAGGAGAGCTTGAGCACTCCAATAGTCCTTGGTCTGTCCTAGTAGTACTGGTACCTAAAGCTGCCCCACTAGGTGCCACCCCAGAACTAAGGTTCTATGTGGACTATAGTGTGCTCAATTAAGGTACTAAGACTGATGAGCATCCCATCCCCCAAGCTGATGAGCTGATTGATAGGCAAAGAGCTGCAAAGATCCTAAGTACATTTAATTTAACATCTGGGTACTGGTAGATTGCCCTACCCAAGGGGGATAAGGAGAGCTCTGCATTCTCCACCCCAAAGGTCCACTTCCAATTTAGGATGAAGCCATTTGGGTTAAAGAATGCACCTGCCACCTTCCATAGGTTGGTTAACAGGGTCCTGGCTGGGATGGAGGTGTTCAGTGCAGCCTACCTGGATGACAATGCGGTCTTCAGTTCCAGCTGGGAGGACCACCTGTCCTACCTCCAGGTGGAGCTTCAGTCCCTGTAGCAGACAGGCCTGACTACTGTGGCCAGTAAGTGCCAGATGGGCAGGGATATGTGGTCTATCTGGGACACCAACTGGGCAGGTCAAGGTATGTTATGTTATGTTAAATGAGTAATTATAAAGCGCACAGATACTCGATAGAGTGTCCCGGCGCTGAAAGCGTTGTGACGTCGTTGGCCATGTGCTGTTGAAAACCAGGTTGAATATTATTTCTGAAATAACCAGGTTTTCAGGGACTTCCTAAAAGCAAGGAGGTCCTGCATCAGTCTCAGTTCCAGTGGCAGGGTGTTCCAGAGATGAGCCGCCTGCACCTGAAAGGAGCGTCCCGCTATCCGCGCTCGGTGATATTTAGGAGTGCATGCCAACTGTAGCATTAAGGACCTCAGTGTTCGGAGCGGGCAGTTGAACTGGACTCTCTTCCTGATGTACACGGCACCTGCACCGTGGAGAGCCTTGAAAGCCAGGACCATTGCTTTAAAATGGATCCTCTTGCGAACTGGCAGCCAATGTAGGCATTTCAAATGTGGAGACATCCGTGATCTTGGGCCAAGCATGAGTATTGCTCTGGCTGCTGCGTTCTGGGCCACCTGCAGCCGTGTCAGTAGATATTCCGGAAGCCCCAGATACAGGACATATACGTAGTCCAGCCTGGATACTATCAGTGCTTGGACCACTGTTTTCCTATGTGTTGAAGGCAGGAGGGGCAGAAACTGCTTTAGCATTTTCAGCATGACGAAGCATGATTCGACAACTGCCTGAATCTGGGCCTGCATCGAAAGATTCTCATCCAACATCACTCCTAAATGTTTCATTGTCTTTACAGAGGTTGTGGGAGGGGACATGTCCACTGGCCACCAGTTTCGCAACACATTACTGGTGGGGGTGGCCAAAAAAGATGATCTCCGATTTTTCGGAGTTACATTTAAGTTGATTTGATTGAAGCCAGCAGAACACTTCTGATAAACAGGAAATGATTGTATCTCCTTTAAAATAGCCCCTCCAAGCCAAGATTGAGACTCTCCTGGCTTGGAAAACCCCCAAGACTCAGACTGAAGTGAGGGCCTTCCTATGCCCGACTGCATTTTACAGGAGGTTTGTCATGGGCTATGGCACCATTGTTGCTCCCTCGAATGAGCTGACTTCTAAGAAGCCTGACAGAAAGCCTTTGAATTAAGCCATGTGTACAGCACATGTACTTAAGACCCCTGACTTCTCCAAGGAGTTTATAGTGCAGACAAAAGCCTCTGCACATGGAATAGGGGCTTTGCTCTCACAGGTAAATGAGGAAGGCCTAGACCAACTTGCAGCCTTCATTTGCAGGAGGCTACTGTCCAGGGAACAAAATTGGAGGGCAATTGAGTGCGATGCTTTTGCATTGCTCTGAGCAATGAAGAAATTAAGACCATACTTGTTTGGGACTCACCTCTGGGTTCACACAGATCGCGGACCCCTCAGATGGCTACTGCAGATGAGGGATGAGAATCTAAAACTGATGAGGTGGTTCACTTTCGATCCGGCATTGTCCGAACAAGCTGTTTTTCACGTGGCCACGGAAATCTTTTCTCTCACCACTTTGAGATGAACGTTGAATTTTTACCGTGTCCTGTTATTCCGGAACTTAATTGTCCCAGGCATTGTACCTCACAAATGCGTCCCTCTGGAGTACTGTGAACTTGCTACCCGCCCCAGACGCCCCCCCTGTTTACCTAATGTTACCTTGAGGCATTTGAATATGGGCAATTTAACTGATTAGTCCTGATGATGATCCGATATCCCCCTGATAAGGATCGAAACGCCGTCGACATATTTGTCCACCTTACACATTCGAATTTCTGTATATAACGTATTGTGAAGGTGACAGTATATGTATTAGATGTTTCGCTACTCTTTATTTTTCAAGACAGAAACATCATTGTAATTGCCTGAATGTGTTTCACATTTTGTCCTCACGATATGTAAGTCTCAGGATACAGGCTTGTGTCCCACTAAGACTCTACTTATATTCTCTGGATTATTGTTAACTATTTCTACTTATTAAAGGTGCCTTGTCCGGCTGGACATTGGCTGTGATATAGTACCAATCTTGGCTATATTCATTGTATGATTAACTACTTTTCGATTTCAGGGACCATTGTTTCCTGTAATATATAACTTCCCAAGGGCCCTGTCTAATTCCTTTGGGTGCCCTTGTTTTTTTCACAGGGTCAGAAAATAAGCGTTACAACAAACAATTGATGGACGGAATGCTGACAATGCAGACATTCTCCCCCAGTCAAGAGATCTGGGTTAAATCCATCATTCTTTTGCCCACTGCACCACCCCAGTTTAGACATGGCCATATGCAAATCAGTCTTGACCCTGTGCCTCATGGGAACAGTCCAGCCCGAACTGCCAAGCCATGTCTTCCCTGGACCGGAATCAAGCATCCTAGGACCGGTTTCTGGCTATCAGCCATCATCAGCCAGGATAGCTTGACTCCAGTGGCGTAGTGAGCACGGGTCCCACGTCTGGGAATACCCATCCCACTTAGGGCGAAAAGCGTTACAACAAACAATTGATGGACGGAATGCTGACAATGCAGACATTCTCCCCCAGTCAAGAGATCTGGGTTAAATCCATCATTCTTTTGCCCACTGCACCACCCCAGTTTAGACATGGCCATATGCAAATCAGTCTTGACCCTGTGCCTCATGGGAACAGTCCAGCCCGAACTGCCAAGCCATGTCTTCCATGGACCGGAATCAAGCATCCTAGGACCGGTTTCTGGCTATCAGCCATCATCAGCCAGGATAGCTTGACTCCAGTGGCGTAGTGAGCACGGGTCCCACGTCTGGGAATACCCATCCCACTTAGGGCGAAAAGCGTTACAACAAACAATTGATGGACGGAATGCTGACAATGCAGACATTCTCCCCCAGTCAAGAGATCTGGGTTAAATCCATCATTCTTTTGCCCACTGCACCACCCCAGTTTAGACATGGCCATATGCAAATCCGTCTTGACCCTGTGCCTCATGGGAACATTCCAGCCCGAACTGCCAAGCCATGTCTTCCCTGGACCGGAATCAAGCATCCTAGGACCGGTTTCTGGCTATCAGCCATCATCAGCCAGGATAGCTTGACTCCAGTGGCGTAGTGAGCACGGGTCCCACGTCTGGGAATACCCATCCCACTTAGGGCGAAAAGCGTTACAACAAACAATTGATGGACGGAATGCTGACAATGCAGACATTCTCCCCAGTCAAGAGATCTGGGTTAAATTCATCATTCTTTTGCCCACTGCACCACCCCAGTTTAGACATGGCCATATGCAAATCAGTCTTGACCCTGTGCCTCATGGGAACAGTCCAGCCCGAACTGCCAAGCCATGTCTTCCCTGGACCGGAATCAAGCATCCTAGGACCGGTTTCTGGCTATCAGCCATCATCAGCCAGGATAGCTTGACTCCAGTGGCGTAGTGAGCACGGGTCCCACGTCTGGGAATACCCATCCCACTTAGGGCGAAAAGCGTTACAACAAACAATTGATGGACGGAATGCTGACAATGCAGACATTCTCCCCCAGTCAAGAGATCTGGGTTAAATCCATCATTCTTTTGCCCACTGCACCACCCCAGTTTAGACATGGCCATATGCAAATCAGTCTTGACCCTGTGCCTCATGGGAACAGTCCAGCCCGAACTGCCAAGCCATGTCTTCCCTGGACCGGAATCAAGCATCCTAGGACCGGTTTCTGGCTATCAGCCATCATCAGCCAGGATAGCTTGACTCCAGTGGCGTAGTGAGCACGGGTCCCACGTCTGGGAATACCCATCCCACTTAGGGCGAAAAGAGTTACAACAAACAATTGATGGACGGAATGCTGACAATGCAGACATTCTCCGCCAGTCAAGAGATCTGGGTTAAATCCATCATTCTTTTGCCCACTGCACCACCCCAGTTTAGACATGGCCATATGCAAATCAGTCTTGACCCTGTGCCTCATGGGAACAGTCCAGCCCGAACTGCCAAGCCATGTCTTCCCTGGACCGGAATCAAGCATCCTAGGACCGGTTTCTGGCTATCAGCCATCATCAGCCAGGATAGCTTGACTCCAGTGGCGTAGTGAGCACGGGTCCCACGTCTGGGAATACCCATCCCACTTAGGGCGAAAAGCGTTACAACAAACAATTGATGGACGGAATGCTGACAATGCAGACATTCTCCCCCAGTCAAGAGATCTGGGTTAAATCCATCATTCTTTTGCCCACTGCACCACCCCAGTTTAGACATGGCCATATGCAAATCAGTCTTGACCCTGTGCCTCATGGGAACAGTCCAGCCCGAACTGCCAAGCCATGTCTTCCCTGGACCGGAATCAAGCATCCTAGGACCGGTTTCTGGCTATCAGCCATCATCAGCCAGGATAGCTTGACTCCAGTGGCGTAGTGAGCACGGGTCCCACGTCTGGGAATACCCATCCCACTTAGGGCGAAAAGCGTTACAACAAACAATTGATGGACGGAATGCTGACAATGCAGACATTCTCCCCCAGTCAAGAGATCTGGGTTAAATCCATCATTCTTTTGCCCACTGCACCACCCCAGTTTAGACATGGCCATATGCAAATCAGTCTTGACCCTGTGCCTCATGGGAACAGTCCAGCCCGAACTGCCAAGCCATGTCTTCCCTGGACCGGAATCAAGCATCCTAGGACCGGTTTCTGGCTATCAGCCATCATCAGCCAGGATAGCTTGACTCCAGTGGCGTAGTGAGCACGGGTCCCACGTCTGGGAATACCCATCCCACTTAGGGCGAAAAGTGTTACAACAAACAATTGATGGACGGAATGCTGACAATGCAGACATTCTCCCCCAGTCAAGAGATCTGGGTTAAATCCATCATTCTTTTGCCCACTGCACCACCCCAGTTTAGACATGGCCATATGCAAATCAGTCTTGACCCTGTGCCTCATGGGAACAGTCAAGCCCGAACTGCCAAGCCATGTCTTCCCTGGACCGGAATCAAGCATCCTAGGACCGGTTTCTGGCTATCAGCCATCATCAGCCAGGATAGCTTGACTCCAGTGGCGTAGTGAGCACGGGTCCCACGTCTGGGAATACCCATCCCACTTAGGGCGAAAAGCGTTACAACAAACAATTGATGGACGGAATGCTGACAATGCAGACATTCTCCCCCAGTCAAGAGATCTGGGTTAAATCCATCATTCTTTTGCCCACTGCACCACCCCAGTTTAGACATGGCCATATGCAAATCAGTCTTGACCCTGTGCCTCATGGGAACAGTCCAGCCCGAACTGCCAAGCCATGTCTTCCCTGGACCGGAATCAAGCATCCTAGGACCGGTTTCTGGCTATCAGCCATCATCAGCCAGGATAGCTTGACTCCAGTGGCGTAGTGAGCACGGGTCCCACGCCTGGGAATACCCATCCCACTTAGGGCGAAAAGCGTTACAACAAACAATTGATGGACGGAATGCTGACAATGCAGACATTCTCCCCCAGTCAAGAGATCTGGGTTAAATCCATCATTCTTTTGCCCACTGCACCACCCCAGTTTAGACATGGCCATATGCAAATCAGTCTTGACCCTGTGCCTCATGGGAACAGTCCAGCCCGAACTGCCAAGCCATGTCTTCCCTGGACCGGAATCAAGCATCCTAGGACCGGTTTCTGGCTATCAGCCATCATCAGCCAGGATAGCTTGACTCCAGTGGCGTAGTGAGCACGGGTCCCACGTCTGGGAATACCCATCCCACTTAGGGCGAAAAGCGTTACAACAAACAATTGATGGACGGAATGCTGACAATGCAGACATTCTCCCCCAGTCAAGAGATCTGGGTTAAATCCATCATTCTTTTGCCCACTGCACCACCCCAGTTTAGACATGGCCATATGCAAATCAGTCTTGACCCTGTGCCTCATGGGAACAGTCCAGCCCGAACTGCCAAGCCATGTCTTCCCTGGACCGGAATCAAGCATCCTAGGACCGGTTTCTGGCTATCAGCCATCATCAGCCAGGATAGCTTGACTCCAGTGGCGTAGTGAGCACGGGTCCCACGTCTGGGAATACCCATCCCACTTAGGGCGAAAAGCGTTACAACAAACAATTGATGGACGGAATGCTGACAATGCAGACATTCTCCCCCAGTCAAGAGATCTGGGTTAAATCCATCATTCTTTTGCCCACTGCACCACCCCAGTTTAGACATGGCCATATGCAAATCAGTCTTGACCCTGTGCCTCATGGGAACAGTCCAGCCCGAACTGCCAAGCCATGTCCCAATAAGGGCAGGATGGTGCAAAGGTATTGAACCGGGGATTTTCCGCTTTAGAACCCAGATAAGAATTTGGGCCTGAATTAGAGTTTGCAGATATTCTGTCCACCTTATTACAAGAACATTATATCCTATGGCATTTGTAAAAAAAAGTGGATGGGATATCCATCACATTTGCGCTGGAGTAAACCTCCCACCAAACTGTAGATTAGGCCCTAAGGGCCTAAGTATGACTTTGGGGGTCCTGAAGCGGGCTGCCTTGCCAGCGCCCCACTACATGGCCGGCAAAGTCAACTGCCACCCGCCTGCCAGAATACAAGTTAATTCATGGTCTGGCGAGTGGGCAGCGTGGTGGTCTTACCGCAGTGCAGTACAAAGGCTCATATGTGAGCCTTAGAACCGCACGACCACAAATGCCTGTTTCTGCACGGCATTGACTGTGCAGCCCATGCCATGCAGAAACAGGGGTGCATGCACGCAGGTGATGGAGCAAGGACTCGTAGAAAAGAGACTTGCGTGAAAGCAATCCTCTCCTATAACTCATAACTTTGTACTAATTGTGTATTGTGTAATTAATATGCACTACATTTCATTTATAGAGAAGAAGAGAAGCTTGCATACATGTTCTATTAACAAGTAACTCGAGTGAAATCTAAAATGGCTGCTAATGCAGTAAACTGTACTGCGCATGCGTCAACTGCATCTACGTAGGATGACGAGCTGTTGCTTGGAGGGAATTTTCTGCACCTGCGCAAACGCATCTAAAATGGCTGCTTAAAAGCTCACATGCTAAGCATCTGCTTTGCTTAAATTAAATGAAGCTATTTACTAATTGCTAATGTGAGGAGAGCATTTATAAGTAAATGGGATTAGAGTAGAGATAGGTGGTATACAATGAAATCATTTTAATTTGAAACTAATATACATTTTCTTGACTTTTCTTAATAATTCGTATTCGGGCCTTGGTAAGAGACCGAGGTCTATATCCCATGTGACTTCTACACATGCGCAGTTTAAGTGAGCCAGAAGCCGCGATGTAATCTTTGAACGTCATCCAAGGACGAGAACAGAAACATACCCTGCGAACCAGCACAATGTCCTGTGAAAAAAGAAGAGAATATATGAAGTGTGTACTTTTGTATTTGATAAAGATGTGAATGCGGGTGGGAATAAAGTTTTGTGAATAAAAATTAAGGGGCGGGATCATTAAACAATGAATTGAAAGACCGTATTGAAAAATTAGCATGGTGTGATGATCATCTCCTTTGCCTGTCCAACCAGAATTGGGAGTTTTGTGAAATTGAAACATTAATGGGTGGTTCTTGACTTTAGAAAGGTATAATTGAGGTAGTTTAATTAGTTAGTTAGAACAGAGAGACCGCAATGCTGCAGAGCTCCAGATGCTGTCGGAGTGACAAGCGAATGCTGAAGAAGAATCGTATTGCAGACTTCAAATTTTAGCCAAATTAATTAGAAGAAGATCTCGGAAGAATCGAGGAGGAAGATAGTGTCAGAGAGGGGTGCGATGCAGGCGTCGGATCTAGAAGAGGTCAACTTATCCTGTCCTGAATCCTGTTCTGAAACCTGTCCTGAAGTCTGAAGTCTTTGTACCCTGACCTTACGCAGGGGACCTTTCCCAACTCCTTGGCTAGGGGGTTGGTCCTCATACCATTCTAGGTAAATAAAATTCTGTGAATGTGTAATTGTACTGCTCTCTCTATCCTCTCTTTCCTGAATATCGTCATTGAAAATTCTTGATGATTTAATTCTTCCTTCCTTGAGAGACGGAGACTGTACTGTACTCTTGAGATTGGCTCACTTGAATTTAATTTAGATAAACATTTAAAATCTTCCTGAGTCTGTGGTTATTTCATTGCGGATAAAAGTAGGTTTTATCCATGTCATTTCACCATCAACTAGTTCAACTAATGGTTCATTGACCAGAGGAAAGAACTTTTTGATCAGTGAAAGACTAGTTAGAATGACAGGTAACTAATCTTAGAAAGAAAATATATATAAACAAATTGACCCCCAGCGGTTTTAAGTGGTCTGTGTGTGTGGGTATGTTTATGGGCCCAGGTGAGTAAATGGTATTTGAGTATCTGAGGCTGGTTAACCACTGGATCTGTTTTTCAGGTAGCAGAGCTATGGTTATTATTGACTAGTTTGGTGATAGGTATTTTGACTATTGCTTATTGATTTATGTTTTAACAAAATCGTTAATGTCTTGTTTTATGTTGTCTGGAAATTCCAGGTAAATGAATAGCAGGTGGTAAATGGAAGCCATACTTCAGTGAGGTTACTTGTCTGTCAGAAAAGTGCTGAGAAGCTATGCAGGGCTACCAGTGCTAAATTAGGGACTATTTTCTGTGTGAAAGCAACAGTGACTGACAGCAAAGGGTGCGCTGGTGAAACTTTAGTGTTATATCACCTAGAAAGGGTAATACTGAAGGACTAGCAGGTTCTTTTGAGCTTGGATGAAGGGTGAGAGGAAGGTTTTACTCGAAGTGTATGAAGAGTAAGTGGAAGGTTTTACTCACAGCAAAATAAATAATCTATCCTTTGGTTTTAGTGAAAACGACAGAGCAGCAAATGTTTTTCATGTTGTTATCAATGAAAATTGTATGAAAATAAGTTTTGTGTTACCTTGTGAAGGAAGGGTCAGTCGCTGGAGTTGTACTGACGTCACAAAGAGCCACGCTGGAATTGGTAGAAGTAGCGGGCGTGTGACAGAAAGAGAATTGTAAAGGAGGGGTCAGCAGTAAGGAGTTATACTGACATCACAAAAGGTCACACTGGCATTGTTCAGATCGCAAGCGTGAGCTGGAATTTGATTGGGAGTTTGGATAAAAGCTACTTTTGGATTGGTTAACGGGAAATTTGTATGGTTGATTCTCATTTGCCATTTGGTGCAAGTTGACCTGAAAAGAAAATCTTGAGGTTGCAGATTATTGTTTTATGTATTCAGAGTATAGAATGTATGGACAAAAAAGAAAAATGTCAATGATGAAGAGAATTAAGAATTTCTTTAAGAAAGACAAGCCAGTATTGACTAGCGAGGGAATTCCTATTCCTCCGCCAAAAACGCCTGCTTCATTGATGATGATGGAAAGAGGATATCATACGTGTGTATGGATGGAGAATTGGATGGAGTACACGAAAGATGATGGTGTTTCGGCTTTACCAGAACATGGTACATTTAATGTAAGGATTTTGCAGGATTTGAGAATGCAGATGAATGATTTGGATCCGAGACCCAGAATGACTCAGTATGAGGCATTAGAAGAACAGGAGACTGAATCTTATGAGCGAGAGAAGAAAAGGAGTGGAAGGTACGTGGGTCATTTTCCTAGGTATTTGCGTGAGTCACGTGAGGGTCAGATGAAGCAATGGAGAAAGGCAATGGTATCAGAAGGATTATATCCAGTATTGACAGTTGATGAGCAGGCAGGAGGAAAATGTAAGGAGAAAACTAAACACTTAACAATGACAGGTTTTGGAGAATCAGAAGATGAGTTTATGGAGGACATTTTAACTAAAAACCCTCCACCATATCAGGAAGAACCAAGTAGAGTCACTCCAAGTGCACCGGTCTTTGGAACACCTTTGGTTCGACAGATTTTACATGATACAACAGTCAATAGGGTACTTCAGGACAAAGAAAGAGAGGCATTGAATAAAAACAGAGAGGAATTGATACAGAAAATAACTCAACTGAATGTACACCCTGATTAACTATACCAGTAACTATAGGTCCCGTTGTTCCATTATATGGAGATAAAGCAAGCTGTCCAAAACCGCCAGTTGTAACAACTCCTTTAAATAAACCAAGAAAAGAAATTGTAATAACTGATGATCAAATCAGTGAGTGTGATTCAGTAATATCCTTAATAGATTTGCCAATAAGAGAACAAACAAATGAAAACCCCAAAAGGGTTATACCCAGTTGTTCAAAAGAAGGAAGATCAGTGGCATCTCCAGGAGTCAGAAGCGCAACAGCAGTAACTCCAGAAGATCTAGAGAGATGGGCACAGGGAATAGAAAAACAAAGTTCACCCCCAAAGATTTTAGACATTTTCAAATTAAAGGTGGAATTGGAAGAGATGATAGCAGGAAATGTGGGAATAGATAGATTAAATACATATGGTGAAGACGATTTGTTGTTCATATGTAGAAGCATAACTAGAAATGCTAAGACATTTCATGAAAAATTGACAGAACTTGCCTCTGAAATGGGGATTGCAATAGGGAGATCAAAGGTACTACAGAAACCATATAGAGCAGAATTTACTGACAAGGATTTGGAAAATATGAATGTGTCAGGAAGGAAACTACAGATTAAGGAGTTAATGACCATTTTACAGAAATGGGGAGACTTAGACAGGTGGAAGACTAGGTGAACAAAGAAGAAGGAGGAAGCACAGGCAACATTGTCATTTACCAATGATTTTCCAAAGCTAAGAGAGAAGCCAGTTGAATGGTACAAGCAGGTTGAAAGGTTTGTGAAGGTTTTCAAGGTTTTGTTGAAAGATTTGGATGGTCTGTTTGACATAGTGGTATCTGCTGATTTATGGAAAGAATGCACAATCACAGTTGATTGACCTAGTGAAGAGTACCCAAGAGACTCAAAAACAGGACCCCCTTCAGATGAGGTAATGAAGAAGTATCACCAAGTGATTACTTTCTTAAAAGGGAAAATTCCGCCAAAAGAAACAGATTGGGTAAAAATAGATAGAACAACCCAAGAACCAAATGAATCCGTACATGCTTATTATGAACGCCTGTTACAGGTGTTTAAGCAGTATAGTGGATTTGAAAACATTGGAGATAAGGACATGGGTCATTTTGTGTATCGATTTGTATATGGCTTAAGACCAGAAATTAGTCAGATGATTCATCAGCACATGTTGTGTTGGCAGGGAAAACCCATGGACGACATACTAATGTATGCTGAGTATTACGGGGATGATATTGAGGCCAGATATAAATAGTTAAAGGAGAAAATGATTTGGGCACAAGTGAAACTGGCAGAACAACAGGAACTTAAATTGAAAAGTCAGACCGATGGTCAATCGAAAGAACAAGGTCAGAATGATAATGCAGCGAATGGGGGCAAACCAAGAGGACGAATGAGTAGAGAGGATGCAAAGAAGAAATGTCCTTGTCATGGGTGCGGAAAGCTGGGACATTGGAAAAACGAGTGTAAAAATATTCAGAATAATAATGGCCCAAATCAAAATTTAAATCCACAGACGCAGAATGAGGTGCTAATGAATCAACCGCAGCAGGTTGTTAATCAGCAGTGTCAGGTGCCTCCTGCCCCTATGCAAAATTTTGTGAACAAACCAAAGTACAATGCGGACGCCGGATTTCCAAGAGGAAGTGGTAAGATAAATGTTGTTTCTTCACAGTTTCTTTTGCAAAACAGCAGTGATAGCGACACTGAACAATGACGGTACCTGAGGGGGGAGGAAGAGGAGTGCGTACTTGACGCATCCTTGCCGGTAGATCAGTCAGGTCCATTTATTGATGGGAAATTAGAAGGAAAATATATCACTTTTCTATTGGACACTGGTGCTACCCGTTCTACTGTGAGAACAGTAGACATCCCAAACCTACCCCTCTTGGGAGAAGCAATCGAAGTAGTAGGCGTATCTAACAAACAGATTAGAAACCCGATTACAGAACCAGTGGAGGCGCGCATTGGCAATTTCAAAGAAATGCATACATTTGTGTTGTGTGACTCTAGTCCAGCAAACTTGTTAGGAAGAGACTTATTGTGCAAGATGAATTGCACAATTTATTGCACACCGGATGGTGTTGCAATTCAGACCTCTGATGAAGACAGCGTTTACAAAATAACGTTGGCTAATCAAGGCACAGCGGTAGATGAGATGTATTCATTAATGACAAAAGACGACTTACCAGAAGAATTAAAAACAACTGTGAATCCAGAAGTGTGGGATTTCACTGGAAAATAAGTTGGATTAATGGTAAATGTAGATCCAGTGAAGGTGACTGTGAAGGAAGGTGCAGTTTACCCAAATACCAGACAATACAAAATGAGTCCTGAGGTCAGAGCAGGTGTTGCTTCTGAAATTGATCAAATGATTAAACAAGGCATTTTGAAAGAAATAATGAGCAGTCCTTGAAATTCGCCTATAATTAGTCTTTAAAAGCCGAGCGGAAAATACAAGATAGTACAATATTTAAGGAAGATAAATAAGATTGTGGTACCTTGTTGCCCTGTAACACCAAACCAAGCAGTGATCCTGTATCAGATACCCTGGAATGCAGGATGGTTTACAGTAATTGATTTATGTCAAGCATTTTTCTCCATACCTTTACATCCAGACAGCCAGTATCTCTTCTCTTTTAAATTTGAAGATCGTATTTTAGTATGGAATCGAGTTCCTCAAGGGTATACAGAAAGTCCTTCAATTTTCAATTACATTTTGAAAAAGTGTCTAGAAAAACTAGTTATGCCTAGAAATTCAGTTCTGGTCCAGAATATCGACGATCTGCTCATAGCATCAAAGTCTCGAAATGACTGTGCTACCGATTCAATTGCATTGTTAAATCATTTGGCTGATGGTGGACACAAGGTATCCTCAGAAAAATTACAATTTTGTCAAACTGGAGTTAAATATTTGGGTCACCAAATAGAAAGGGGAGTGAAGAAAGTGACCCCTGAGAGAATGAAAATAATAAAGCAGATACAGTTGCCACAAACTCAGAGAGAGATCATGATGTTTCTTGGTGTAGTGGGATACCGTAGGCAGTGGATTGTAGGTTTTTCTTTGTTAGCGAAACCATTAATTCAGATGACACGAAAAAGAGCGAAGGGCCCAGTAGTTTGGGATGATGAAAGTGTGGAGGCCTTTGTAAAATTACTAAATTGTTTATGTGAGGCCCCTGCCCTAGGTATGCCAGACTATACAAAAGAATTTGCACTATTCTGTTGTGAAAGAGAAAGTTGTGCACTCTCAGTTTTGACCCAAATACATGGTTTGAGTCAACGTCCTGTAGCATATTTTTATGCTACCTTGGATCCTATGGTATCAGCATTACCTGGGTTCCTAAAAGCAGTGGCTGCTACTTGTATGAGTCTAGAACAAAGTGAGCCAATTGTGATGGGACATCCAGTGAAGGTATATGTTCCACATTCAGTTGAGATTCTTTTAACAAGAACTCGAACATAGTATCTTACACCTAGTCGGATGCCTAAGTATGAAAGGATAATTTTGGGAGCTGAAAATGTAACAGTGGTTAGGTGTACCATGTTAAACCCTGCTACGTTGTTGCCATATGTACATGGAGAAGAAGTGAGAGATGAAGTTGAGCATGATTGCCTAGATGTAACGGAGTTATGTACTAAGCCCCGTCCAGACATACAGGAAGAACCTCTGTAAGAATCTGACCATGAGCATTTTGTAGATGGCTCATGTTTAAGGCATGAGGAAGGAAGATTAAGTGCAGCTTATGCTGTATGCAAAATTACTGGTGTAGTTGAAGCATCCTGTTTACCAGGAGTCAAGTCTACACAAGTAGCCGAATTGATAGCTTTAATTAAAGCCTGGAAAATTGGGGAAAATTGGAAAGTAACCATATTTACTGATAGCCAGTATGGTACCGGGGTTGTGCATGACTTTGGCCAACTCTGGATGCAAAGGGATTTTATGACTTTTTCAGGATCCCCTATAAAAAATGGGAAATTTGTAAAAGAATTGTAGGAAGCAATACAATTGCCAAAAGAATTAGCAGTGGTCAAGTTTATTGCTCACCAGTCAGGAAATGACTATGTGGTAGCTGGTAATCGATACGCTGACCAGGTTGCTCAATACTGTGCAAGAAATAGAAAGGCAATAAACAAGAAAGTTGAAACAAGTGGAATCAGCTGCCAACTTATGCTCTCCTCAGCTCTAGAGACATGGGATGAGGTGAGACAACTGCAGGATGAGGTGGAAGTGAGTGAAAAGGAAGGTTGGATAAAAACAGGGTGTCAAAGGAGGGCAGAAGATGATGTGTGGATTTATCCAGATGGCAGACCAGTCATGCCAGATTTTTGCTCTCACAAATGCCTAGAATGTATCATGGAGACACACACATAGGCAGGAATGCCATGATCAGACTTTTCAGACAAGATTGGTACAATCCAAGATTTAGGGCAGTCGCAGAGAGTCTTTGCCAGCGATGTTTAACTTGTCAACAAATAAACCCAGGCAGGAAGACAGTGGTCAGTTGGGCGAAAAATTGGAAAGGCAGAAGGACCATTTGTAAGGTTGCAGTTAGATTTCATACAATTGCCACCATGCAGGGGTTTAAAGTACGTCCTTGTCATAGTGTGTTTGTTTTCGCGATGGGTGGAGGCATATCCCACTAAAAGAAATGACGGTGTAACAGTAGCCAGACTATTATTGAGAGAGTTTATTCCGCAGTTTGGTTTTCCAGTAACTTTGGAATCAGATAGAGGATCTCACTTTAATAATGAAATAATTTGGTTAATCTGTGAAGCATTTAAAATTGAACAAAAACTGCACTGTGCATACCGTCCAGAGGCTTCTGGAGTGGTGGAACAAATGAATGGCACAATCAAGTCAAGATTGGCAAAGGTGTGTGCATCCACATCACTGTGTTGGCCAGATGCATTACCTCTTGTTCTGATGGGACTCAGAAGCATTCCTGACAAAAACACAGGACTGAGCCCCCATGAAATTCTCATGGGAAGAGCAATGAGACAAGCATTTATACCAGGACATAAACTGTTGAATATAACTGATGATCTGGTATTGGAATATTGTAAAGAATTGGCTGACCTAGTGAGTTCTGTCTCTCACCAGGCTGGAGAAGACACAGTTGCCAGGCAGCCGGATCAAGTACATTATCTGAATCCCGGAGACTGGGTAGTAGTGAAGAATCACACCCTAGAGTCGTGCCTAGCACCCAAGTGGGATGATCCGCGACAGGTCATACTGGTTACAACAACAGCAGTGAAATGTGCAGGGTTAACTAACTGGATAAATGCCAGTCACACCAAAAGAGTTCCAGCTCCTGAGGAAGCTGGACCACAACTGACACAAGCAGTTGAGGCCGCTGAAGGTTGTACAGCTGAAGAATCTAGAGCAACAGATTCTGAAGAAGCTGACAAAGAACAACCGAGCACAAGTCGGAAAGATTGAATACCAGTGGTAGACATACCTGAAGTGATTGTTAAAACAAGAAGCAGAACAAGATTAGAAAGTCCAGAAACTAGAGAGGACCAGACAGGTGTAGAAGAACACACTCAGGAAAAGGTGAGCAAATTTGATAGAGACCGTCAGCAGGATCAGACAGGGAAAGAAACCAATACTCAGGCAATCAATGAACCAAATGAGCTTGAGCAGGGACAGACAGGCATAGAAGAACATGTTCAGGCTGCAGAAGAACAAAGTGCAGTAAGACCTGAGCAGCACCAGTTAGGAGAAGAACAAGTTCAGGAGGAAAGAGAAGAACACATCAAAATAAGACCTGAACAGGATCAGGTAGAGGAAGAAGAACATTTTCAGGCAGATGAAACAATAACAAGACCTGAACAAGGACAGATAGAGCGGAACACTGAAGACGAGGGAAATCAAATTGTGCCACAAATTAATGAAAAAAAAAGAGTTCTGGAAAGAGACGAGGAAGGCGAAAGTGCAGTGGAAGCCAAGAAGGTCAGAAAAGGTGATAACTGGCCAGGTGGTGTCAAAACATTAACATATCACTTAAAGACAATAAGTGAGGAACCTGAACAAGTGAATGAAGTCACTAGTCAGTCTAGACAGTTGAATGAGAAAACTAAACAAAGAAGCCAAAGACTGAAAATCTGAAACAATAAGTTCAAAGGCCCTGAGTGGACCTATGTGATTCTTGAAGAACTCGAGAATCTAGATTTAAATGAAGAAAGTGATGAAGAAATAATTGCAGAACAGATTGACGAAGGAGAAGTGAGACCTCCTTGAAGTATCAAAAGAAATAAAAGTCATAAAGCAAAGTGAAGAAAAGAAGCAAAATCTTCTTAGACTAAAATGGCTGAAGACAGAGTTGCTGGAAGACCAAAACGAAATTCTGTAAAGAAATGTTGTAGGATTTGTATATGTAGTATATTATTAGTAGTTATAGTTTGGTTTCTTTTCAACAATAGCGATTCCTTACCTTATGATAACAGATAAGAAAAATAGCACAGACCCTAATGGAAAGTTAGCTAGCGTAAAAAGAGATAGAAAGGAATTAGAAGCATCAGATAAGTTAGATTTGCATCACACTGAGACAGATAATGACACTACTTTCAATGTATTTACAAAGTTATTATTTCAGTATGTAGATACAATGGAAATTAGTGATTGTTATGTTTGTATGAAATTACCAGCTTCAGTAGCAGAGGGCATCACCTATCATCATTTACCGTTAACATATGGCATTTCATGTAGTATTTTAACCAGTATATTTTATAGAACAGGAAAGTTACACTATTATAATTTAAACTTGGATGTGATATTTTCAGAGATTCCTATTCGAAAGAGTATGAATCCAGTGCTTAGTAGTCAAGATGCACAGTTTATGGGTGAATTTTTCTTAACTATGAAGTCAATAGATATAGCAAAGGCACACAAGAATAACTTAACATGCTCCTTAAAGAAGAAGAAAAGGTGGTTTTGAATTTAGTAGAAGAGAGGAGACAGGACTTCCAAAGAAAAGTTTCTGAAAAGAAACCCCATATCTCACCATGGGCTGAGAAAGAGGGAATTTATACAGCTGGCAAGACTCATTCTGCGATGTTCCTATCTTTTGTAAAGAAAGGGAAGACCTGCCTCCATAGATTAAAGATTGACTATAACAATGTATTTATTGGTTCCAGTGAGTGTGAACATAATTTTTTGGTTCTTGGAGGTTGGGGACTAAAAGGGGGAACAGATCCAGTTTTTCCTGGTCTTTATTACGTGTGTGGGAATAAAGCTTATTTTAAGCTGCCTGCACGGTGGTACAGGAGTTGCTATTTTGGAATAGTATTCCCTAAAGTTTATCCCGTAAAAAGAATCACTGGAAGCAATGAAAAGACTAAATAACTAACACGTAGAAAAAGAGCAAGTTTGTCAGAAATAGTAGGTGACATATTTAGTGCATTAATACCTTCAGTGGGAGTCATTCTGAATTCACGTACAATTTGTCAACTGTCCACAGTAGTTGATCGCCTATCCACTGATGCTGCTGGAGGTTTCTTAATGATCAATACAGAAATGGGTGCAATTAGGTCTATGGTTTTACAACATTGACTTGCACTTGATATATTATTAGCAAAAGAGGGAGGAGTCTGTAAAATGCTGAAAGCGCTATATTGTTGCACTTATATACCGGACAGAAGTGTAGAAATTGGAGGATACATTAAAAATATTTTGAAACTAGAAGAAGAATTGAAACCACTGGAAGTTAATATTGAATGGAAGAAATGAACAAATAGTATTTCCTCAATAGGGACTTGGGTTGCTAATATAGGAAAGCGTTTTATAGGCCAAATAATACCTACAATTGTCGGTGTAATAATAATAGTTTTAGCAATAATGATATGGTGCAAATGTTGTAAAAATAGAAAAAAGATATGAAATAAATGGAAAAGGAAAGAAGAGAAAAGAACGTATGAAGAAATACAGTTAGAAGAAATGAAGGGTGAAATATACAAGAAAATGAAAAACTTAAAAGATAAAAATGAGAAAGGGAATGAAAAGACTGAAAGGGGAATTGAGATGTGGTCAAGTTGGCATCTGGTTTTGTGATGGGTAATTTTGTGATGGCTCAAAAATTCCAGCAGAGAGGGGATTGATGGAGCAAGGACTCGTAGAAAAGAGACTTGCTTGAAAGCAATCCCCTCCTATAACTCGTACCTTCGTACTAATTGTGTATTGTGAAATTAATATGCCCTACATTTCATTTATAGAGCAGAGGAGAAGCTTAGGCACGTGTTCTATTAACAAGTAACTCGAGTGAAATCTAAAATGGCTGCTAATCTGGGAAACTGTACTGCACATGTGTCAACTGCATCTACGTAGGATGACGAGCTGTCACTTGGAGGGAATTTTCAGCACCTGCGCAAACGCATCTAAAATGGCCGCCTAAAAGCTCACATGCTAGGCATCTACTTTGCTTAAATTAAACAAAGCTATTTACTAATTGCTAATGCGAGGAGAGCATTTATAAGTAAATGGGATTAGAGTAGAGATAGGTGGTATACAGTGAAATGATTTTAATTTGAAACTAATATACATTTTCTGGACTTTTCTTAATAGTTCGTTTTCGAGCCTTGGCAAGAGACCAAAGTCTTTATCCCATGTGACTTCTACACATGCGCAGTTTAAGTGAGGCAGAAGCCACAATGTAATCTTCGAACACCATCAAACACCACCAAAGGATGAGAACAGAAACATACCCAGCACAATGTCCTGTGAAAAAGGAAGAGATTATATGAAGTGTATACTTTTGTATTTGATAAAGATGTGAATTCGGGTGGGAATAAAGTTTTGTGACTAAAGATTAAGGGGCAAGATCATTAAACAATTAAGTGAAAGACCGTATTGAAAATTTAGCATTGTGTGATGATCATCCCCTTTGCGTGTCCAACCAGAATTAGGAGTTTTTTAATTGAAACATTAATGGGTGGTACATGACTTTAGAAAGGTATAATTAAGGTAGTTTAATTAGTTAGTTAGAACAGAGAGACCGGAATGCTGCAGAGCTCGAGATGCTGTCGGAGTGACGAGTGAATGCTTAAGAAGAATCATATTGCAGACTTCAAATTTTAGCCAAATTAATTAGAAGAAGATCGCAGAAGAATCGAGGAGGAAGATAGTGTCAGAGAGGGGTGCGATGCAGGCGTCGGATCTAGAAGAGGTCACCTTATCCTGTCCTGAACCCTGTTCTGAAACCTGTCCTTACCCGGGGTACCTCTCCCAACTCCTTGGCTAAAGGGTTGGCCTTGCACCATTCTAGGTAAATAAAATTCTGTGAATGTGTAACTGTACTTCTCTCTCTATCCTCTCTTTTCTGAGTATCGTCATTGAAAATTCTTGCTGATTTAATTCTCCCTTCCTTGAGAGACGGAGACTGTACTGTACTCTGAGTTTGGCTCACATGAATTTAATTTAGATAAACATTTAAAATCTTCCCGAGTCTGTGGTTATTTCATTGTGGAGAAAAGTAGGTTTTATTCATGTCATTTCACCATCAACTAGTTCAACTAATGGTCCATTGACCAGAGGACAGAACGTTTTGATCAGTGAAAGATTAGTTAGAATGACAGGTAACTAATCTTAGAAAGAAAATATATATATCAAAATGCACACCCAGCGGTTTTAACTGGTCTGTGTGTGTGCGTTTGTTTATGGGCCCAGGTGAATAAATGGTATTTCAGTATTTGAGGCTGGTTTACCTTTGGATCACAGGGGGGAACTACATGTGCCCCCCTGAATGCACCGCCATGCACAGGGGCAAGAGGGGGCCCTCTGCTTCCTCACTGCCAGCAGTTTCATGGCATTAGAACCGCCATGAGATTGCTGGTGGTGAGGAAACCTGTAATATACTTAGCGGTGCCACAATGGGGCCACCAATCAAATTATGGCATCCAAATTGCTGCGCCAATGCCAGGTATTGTGGATCCCTGGTAGTTGTGGTGGTCCCATGGAGGTCCAACCGCCGTACTCGTGATACGGCGGTCGGACCACTGGTGCAGCAGTATTCGACCGCCACTGCACCTCCACCGCATGTTTGGCGGTCCTATGGACCACCAAACTAGTAATTAAGCCCTTTGTCTTTTTAGAAAATGTCAGTAAAAAGAGTGGTAAAATGGATCCCACTGTCACATTCCTCATGCCTGGATTTATATGCTAGACAAATATGTTTGCCGCGAAATCAGCTTAACAACATCAGAGTTTATGTTAGTGAAAAGTCTCACCTGAAAAATTCCAATTTGAGTTGAGATGTGGGACATCTTTGAGAAATAAACCTAAGATTTTTCACCCACATTTACTGGGCAGACTTCACCTAAGCCGCAATGGGATTATTTTGCAGAGGGACAATGAGTACCTGCACAAAGGTAATACTAAAATGGGTTTGATGAGCATGTGTGATTAAGGCCACTGATAGAGCCAATCCCGAATTTTCAAAGAAATTTGGGGTCAGATGTACTAAGAATTTATTCAGTAAAAGAGATCATAATTTGCTCACCTACTTTTACCAAATGCATTCCTATTTTGTGAACTAACCTACGTTCTATAAGGTTCACAAATACCGAATTGTAGTTGGTTGCAATTCAATCTACCTCATGAAGATTAATGAGATAGGTCACAAATTGTGACCCACTATAGTTTGCTGCCATCACATTGATGGTGGAATGCTGAGGTCAGCAGACCACCATTTCTGTGATTCCTTATAAATAAAGCAATCTTTGTTGTTTTTTTTTATGAAGCATTTTCCTTAAAAGAAAACGGGATACTTTTTTTAAATAAAAAGAAATGTTTCACAAACATTTGTAGGAGTAAGCAGTGGTCCCTTGTGAATGGATTACCACCTCCTTTGAGGTGTCAGTGAAAAGTTAAAGTTTTGCGGATGGATTTCATCACAAAACATTAATTCATACCATAAGAAATCAAGATTTGGAAGAGACATCGTAAACACGCCCCTCCCATATAATGATTCGGTATGGTTTCCTAAATCCATTTAATGATTCAGATACCCTTTACAGAATCGATAAATGGCCTTAGTACATTTGAAAAAGGGTTTTAGCATTTGCAAACCCACTGATTTACTGAATCAGATGGTTTGCGAACACTAAAAGTCTTTGTACATCTGTCCATTGGAGTATTAAGTTACATTAACAGAGACACCAAAGGCCTTAGGGGCACTGACGATCTTAGAGGAATGTCAACAATGATTGACACTGACAGCAGTGCTACTGAATGAGGGCAGGGAACACCATGGCACTAGGCGACAATGGGAACCCCAAAACTAATGACATCTGGAGAGCACAATAGTGATAGAAACCATTTTTGTTGAAGTGCCCATTGATACCAGGCAGATTCACACTGCAATACTACCATTAATAGCATTGGGTACAAAAGTGGCACCAATCATAGATGTGGTACAGACACTATGGAGTTTTGCACTGATACTTTTAATGGTACCATTCGTAATTATTCCTATTTATTATTTTAACCATTTGCAAAATCAGGGGTACTTATGTTTGTATTCATTTTTTGACCATGGGTACACCATTGTAAGGTGAGTCACAACTGCCTCATGATTCTGGGTCTCAAACTACAACTATTGGTGCTTTTAGGGTCCTCTGTAGGTCTCTGTCCCAGCAGGGCATCGGAAAAGCAGTCATATGCCTTACTACTGTCTAGCTATTAGGGATTCACCATCAGAATGTGCACGGACACTATACTGGCAATGCCATTTACTATACAGATATCTCGTTACACCTAAATACATCTTAAATAAAAAAAAAACGAAATAAAACAGTTATATTATCTTATACTTAATTGCATATCACCCAACTCTATTGTACACTGACAAATTAATTAAATAGCATAGAGTCTTCGATTATTTTCGAAACCAAATTGACAATTTTGCAAAATTCTGGAATTATGTGCCACAAATGCAACGATATTCCTCGGTATCCTTCAGGCTAGTAAAATATCATACCTGTACAACAAATCAAGTCATTTTGTCTCTGCATATTTCTCCAGCCCCCTGTCACTCACATGCTTTCTCAGTTAAGCACATTCATCTCTAACTGCGCCCTGCGCACTTATAATTTCCATTTTTCCTCACTACAAAACTATGGGGGGTTGGTAATGGTCATTTTGGGGCAAGCCATTGTTTTTCTCGGCTCTGCTGTATGCGGTTTGTAATAAATTCGGTTATTGGTTGAAGGGGGTGCAACAATCACAATCTTTGTCAGGGTAAACAACAAAAGTCACTAAATTAACCTGCACTTAACCCTCTAGCCTTGGCACAAAAGCAGCCAGTCTTAACTTAGAGGCACTGTGTAAAGTAGTTACGTAGCACACAAACAGAAATAAAGTGAAAATGAAACTCAAGAAAAATCCCAATCCAATTTAGAAAATAGAGTCCATTTTAACAAATTAAATGAGACTGGAATAACAAAAATACAATCAGCTGAACTGGAGAGAGGCAATTTCATTTTTTCGGTGTGAATACAGTGCCTAAAAGCACAAAGCGCTACTCGCGGCCATCTGGTCGTACTAGACCGTGGAAAGGTCATAAATTTAGGCCGACTGCTATGGACTGTGGGTCAGATACAGGGACCAGTTCAGTCCCGCTGAAAAAGTCACCCTCTCAAAGGCTTGCATGAAGAGCTCTGTTCGCAGTGGAGGAGGCCGCGAGGATCAGGGAGAGCATCGGGGATGTCGTTGCTGAAGCATGAAGAGCAGGCCAGGCATCAAGGATGATTGTTGCTAGAGGTTCATGTTGGTGATCCCCCCTGGCTGTAAATGCTGTAGCGCGTAGTGTAGATTTTGCATTGTTGGTCATAGGTGATGGTCACTGTAGCTTGAAGAGCAGGTCCTCATCACAGCTTTGCGTTGCCAGTTGTCACAGGAGACAGAGTTTCAGTGCAATGGATCCTGTTTTTGGTCACAAAAACCCAAACTTCATGATTTCACCATTCTTCTTGGGAGGTGTTCTGACTGAACCATCCAAGGGTCCAGGACCTGGGGGCACCTCTTGTGGCTCAGGAACTCACTACATCAGAGGCCAGCAGGTCCAGTTGCAGGTCTAGGCAGGTCCAGTTGAGGTAAACAGGTCCAGTCTTCCTTCTCAGACAGCAAGGCAGTCCTCAAGCAGTAGGTCAGTCCTTCTTCTGTAATGTCCACTTGTAGAGGAGTGTTCCGATGAGTGGCTTTGAAAGTACAATATTTATACCTGGTGCAATCCTTTGAAATCATGGGATCCTTCATGCTACCCCCACATCTGGTTCAGGAAAGTTCTTCCCTTCCCCAGTCAAAGTTCCAAGAAGTCTGGGTTGACAAAAGACAGGGCAAGCCTGGTGTCAGGTTCCCTTGTGTGTGTTGGCAGCAGGCCCTTTGAAGTGCAAGTGGGGCTGCGCACAGCCCCTCCTAGTCATCCTGCCCAGATGGCCCATCCTGTCTACACCTAAGCCTCCTTTGTGTTACTGTCCGGAAGCAATAAAAAAAAAATAACAACAGCAGAACTATTCAGAGTCATGTGTCCCAGGACACTGGCAAAAGGTACAAATGGTTAGGACAAGAAAATACCAACTTCCTAAAAGTGGCATTTTCAGAATTGTGACTTAAAATCCGACTTCGACATTATAGATGATTTTAAATCACAATACTTTGAGACTAAATAGCAGATCTCTATCTACTCCTAATCCAAAGTTAGCATTTATTAGATGTAATAAGGTCCATCTGTGGTAGTCAATGGGAGAGATAGGCCTCACAACAGTAAAAAAAACAACTGTGGGAGGATTTCACTGCCAGGATATGTAAAGCTTAAGCACACATGTCCTAAGTTTTAAATACAACACACTCTGCTCTATGAGTCTTTAGGGCCTATCTTAGGGGTGCCTTAAAAGTACTAAAAAGTAAGGTTTAGGCCTGGCAAAAGGGTTGTTTTGCCATGCCGAAATGGCAGTTTAAAAATACACTACAGGCTGCAATGGCAGGCATGAGTCAGGTTTTAAATGACTACTTTAGTGAGTGGCACAATGAGTGTTACATGCCCACTAGTAGCATTTACTTTGCAGGCCCTGGGTACATGCACTACCATTTACTAGGAACCTACAAGTAAATTAATTGTGCCAATTAGGTGTAGGCCAATGTTACTATGTTTGAAGGAGAGAGCACCAACACTTTAGCACTCGTTAGTAGTGGTAAAGTGTGCAGAGTCCTGTAGCCATCAAAAACGAATTCAGCAACAGAAGGCAAAAATCTAGGGGAGGCCCTGCGTAAAGGGCCAAGTCCCAAACAGTTCATTCATGAAATCATAAATTTTTTGAGGTAATGTATGAACTGTAGCCAGTGCAATTTCGGACCTGAGCTAAAAATGGGATCACAATACAGTCCCTGTTGTTTCCAGTTATCAGCCGACCCTGCTGAGAAAGTCAATGGATATAAAGGACAGAAACCTAATTGGCTTCTATATTTTCAATAGCTGGCTGCATACACTGCTATATATACCAGTCCATTGTGTAATTGAGGTGTCTGCATAGTTTTATCACTATAGTCTCTACTAAACCACAAGAACACAGCATTTGCACAGTCTATATGTGTTGCTATGTTCAAAGTGAAAGTACTTCTTTTTTGATTGGCAAATTGTGTCTGGTTATGTCGGTGAGTGGGTGTACGTAAGAATGGATAAACGCTTGTGCGTGTATATGTACTCCATTTGGTTTTTCGTGAACCCTACCATGCGATACCTGTATGTCTTCATGACTATGTAATATGCCCTTAAGCATATAGCATTATTGCTAAGAGGATGAAAAGGATTGTATATGTTGCATGCTATTGCTCTGGCAGCATCTAAGAATCATGGGATATTTAGTTCAGGGACACATTAACACATTTTGCAGGCGAACTGGACAGTCATCTTTCACCTGACGTGGGGGAATGCAAGACCCACAACATCTCACTGTTAATCCTGGTGGCAATGCAAAGCTAAATTCCCTCTTTTTGCAAGGTCTGATAGGGTCACCACCTGTCTACACACTAGGACTCCTCATCTCTCAACCACCAGCAAATGCTCAACTTGCCCCTTCTTGGGCATATCCCCGACTCGCAGTGTGCGGAGTCTCTTGACCAGCTGACAGCAGAAAAGGCGGGAAACAGCTTTAGTGTGAGGAAGCACAGCAGCTGCTCTTCCTGATCCATGCCTGTTGGCTCTGCCACATTCACACGTGCCTGTTCACCCATTTCAAGAGAGCGCTTCTCCTAACCCCACATCAGTTGGAGCCATGAGGGAGTGGTGATCAATATTAAAAGGGGCAGATTTATGAGCCCCTTGCGCCACTTTTGCGTCACTTTTCCCATGTTAAAAGTGACGCAAAAGTGGCGCAAGGGGCTCATAAATCTGCCCCAAAGTGTGTAAGTGTGTTTGTGTGGTGTGTGTGTGTGTACATCCATCCTCTTGCAAGGCATCAATGCAAACTGTACATGCTGAATGTTAAACACCCACCAAATGCTATGGTCTGATCAAAAAGTTCAAGTACACCTCATCAAAGTGATGGCTGAAGAGGGCTCACCCAAAGACGCTATCTACCCGAGGAAACTGACTCAAAGTCAGCTCTTTATGTCTTTGTGGTTTCCTGTTTTTTAGGGGCTTGAGGATAAAGGATGCGGTATAAAACTAAAGCTATCTTGAGGCAAACCGAAAAAACTATACAGAAACAAGCGTGTAGTTTTTCAGTACATGCGCTTTTGCTTGTTAAAAGCCACAGTGAGATGATTTCAAACATGTGCTTTGGAAGTCTGTTCAGCTTTGTGGCATTTGCTTTCCATTTTACTTATGTTGTCAGACAAACTAAAAGGGATCAGAAACGTACTACGAGGAAAATGACTTAATTTTAAATATATAGTGAACCTTTAAATTTCCACAGTATGTGGGGACATCTGGCGGCTCCGCGCTCGTGTTTTCCGCGTCTGAAGTGAATTCATTGCCCTCTGCGATGCTCATTCCCTGATTCAGGGGAGACTCTGCAGGGATGAGGAGAAGGAGCGGCCATGCACAGGAAAGCTGTCAGCGGCAACATATTTCCAGAGGCTTATGAATTCAAGCCAGAGCCTTGTAAAGTAAAGCGGGTACACGCAAGGCCTATTTCCCAAAGATCTCGCAGACATGTGTGAAACTCCAGCTATGCGGAGGTTATCACGAACATTTTGGTATCTTCGAAATGTCTCACATCCACACTTGTTCTTTCCAGCAACAATGCGCCTGTATCATAAAACAGATTTGCGTGGCCTTGTAAATCATGAGAGACCAGTTCGGTTACAGGGATGGAAAAGAATGCATCCAGGATACACGAACTACAGAAGGAAGTTCCTTCTTGTGTGGTAAATAACCTGAACACATAGGGGCCTATTACGATGGTGGTCACCGTCTCGGAAACAGAACCGACCTTCAGGCGGCAGTCTCGATCGCCTGATTAGGATGCGACCGAACACTGTTCAGTCGCATTCTGACATTTCCTTCTGGGAGCATGTGTTACGGACTTAAACCTGCCGTAGTACATGCTCCCATAGGTAAATGAGAGGTGGTGTTAATCCCCGCTCCCGGTGGCAGGCACCACAAAGATCTTGCCTTCGGGTACAGGGATTAACAGGGGGGCACTTTAGATGCCCCCTTGGCCCCCACTCGGAGGCCACAAGGGAAAGTGGGCCCTGCTAGGGGCCCCCAAACATGCTTTCCGACAGTGTTTGCATGTCGAACATGGCCGGCATGGAAACCCTGCCGGAAACCGTGCATCGTAATCCAGACGGCATAACCGCCGTCCATTCGGATTACGGGCTAGTTCCGACTGGCCGACTATCTGCTTGAGCCTGTCGGAAGCCAGCCGGAAGGACCAGCCGGTTTCAATTCCGACCGGCTGAATCATAATAATCAGCTGGTCGGAATTGAAACCGACGATGTCGGTCGTAAGGCCTCTGACCTGAGGTTGGAGGCCTTACGACCAACATCGTAATAGACCCCAAAGTGTGTTTCGCTAAACTGTTAAACTTCGTACTTTTTCTTTTAATCTATATTCTTAATGTGGTCCGGCCACTTGAAAAAGGTATTTATAAGTATTTAGAGTAGCACTCCTGTAGCACTAGTTCACTTAGGACCAGATGTACTTAGGAATTTTGCGGTTGCAAATCCTCTGCTTCCCGAGATCACAGGATTTGCGATTGCAAAATACCTTTTTCCTACGTATTATGTCCAATTTGCAAATTAAAGTTTTTCCAAATTCACAAACTGGGTTTTTGCAAATTGTGACAAGCCTCATGAATAAATATTAAGCATATTCCTCTATGATTCCCCATTTTGTGAACTAACTTAATAGTACATAGGTTAGTTTGCAAAATCATATTGCATGCGCAAAAGGTCAGTGTGCAGTTCACAACCATTTTTTGTGAATGTGATCTTTGCATATCAGGCCGCAGCTGTTACAGATTGCAGGAATGATGCACTGCCAGGAAGATGCACATCATAGCAGACAAAGATTGAAAGGGAGACAAAGTACAGAGGAGACATAAACCTAGGCCCAGATTTAACATTATACAGCATATTCCTGCTCTTTCCTTGCGCTGGCACACAATGTGTTGCCTTGCGTCAAAGTAGGGACCCTTGCGTCATGGTGCAAGGAAGCCTGCATTGTTGGCAGGATTGTCTTTGTGTAGAAAGAGGCACCTTCTTGAACAAAAACAATCCTCATAGGTGTTTTCCTCTTTCTATGTGTGCTGCAGACATAGAAAGGGGAAAAACGAGGAGAAATAAAGATATTTCTCCTCGTTAGGCCTCTCCTGGGTGGGTGTAGTATTTGAACGCATTTCCAGCTCTACCACTAATGGCAAATCTGGGAATGTGCCTAACTCCATTGGTGGATGCATGTGAATATCCACGCTCCACCGAATGAGCACCTCCCTGGGGCAGAGAGATGCAAGGCAGCGATTTCCGCTCCCTTGCGTTACTTCAGATTTATCAAGCCATGCAGGGCCCCGGAAGGTTGGGGCACCGTATTTACTACAAGTTTTCAGGCTTTAGTAAATCTGGATTTGCATCAAAATACATAGGAGGATGCATGGAAGCACCCATGATCCACCCATTTAGCGTATCCCAGATCCAAAGTAATGTGACGCAGAACTATGTTTTTTTTTTTTTTAACAAAGCCGCGCAAATCAGGCTTTTCATAGCTTTGTAAATCCCAAAACACATTTTGCATCGTGGCTTGGACAAAACAGTGTCTCACCCATGGTATATCTCTACCAATGTAATGCCGATTTCTTTGTATTTTTGTAGTGATGATGCTGATATTTTACATTATATGTATAAAAAGTCGATAGATTGGACTTTAATATTTTTAGGCAATATTTTTATATTATGATATTTTGGTGGTCCAAATTCTGTCATACAACCATCTGGTCCTGCTCTCAAACTTCTTTACAAGTACCACAGGGTGTGGTGCTGTGGCAGACATTGAGATCATGCGGGATCAGTGTGCTACAGAGGGGAACAACCTTTACAATGCAACTTTTACAACGCACTACACTTACAACGCATTTTTTACAACGCAACATCCACTACAACGCATTCCATTACATCGCATGACACTAAAACGCATTTTTAAAAACTACCTTTACAACGCATTCCAACACATCGCATACTACCTTTACAACGCATACCATTACAACGCATAATATTACACTACACTATCCAACACTTACCCTACTGTTGCACCCCCTGGAGTTAGAATAGTAATTTTTACCCCTATACTATCCAACACTTACCCTACTGTTGCACCCCCTGGAGTTAGAATAGTAATTTTTACCCCTATACTATCCAACACTTACCCTACTGTTGCACCCCCTGGAGTTAGAATAGTAATTTTTACCCCTATACTATCCAACACTTACCCTACTGTTGCACCCCCTGGAGTTAGAATAGTAATTTTTACCCCTATACTATCCAACACTTACCCTACTGTTGCACCCCCTGGAGTTAGAATAGTAATTTTTACCCCTATACTATCCAACACTTACCCTACTGTTGCACCCCCTGGAGTTAGAATAGTAATGTTTACCCCTATACTATCCAACACTTTCCCTACTGTTGCACCCCCTGGAGTTAGAATAGTAATTTTTACCCCTATACTATCCAACACTTACCCTACTGTTGCACCCCCTGGAGTTAGAATAGTAATTTTTACCCCTATACTATCCAACACTTACCCTACTGTTGCACCCCCTGGAGTTAGAATAGTAATTTTTACCCCTATACTATCCAACACTTACCCTACTGTTGCACCCCCTGGAGTTAGAATAGTAATTTTTACCCCTATACTATCCAACACTTACCCTACTGTTGCACCCCCTGGAGTTAGAATAGTAATTTTTACCCCTATACTATCCAACACTTTCCCTACTGTTGCACCCCCTGGAGTTAGAATAGTAATTTTTACCCCTATACTATCCAACACTTACCCTACTGTTGCACCCCCTGGAGTTAGAATAGTAATTTTTACCCCTATACTATCCAACACTTACCCTACTGTTGCACCCCCTGGAGTTAGAATAGTAATTTTTACCCCTATACTATCCAACAATTACCCTACTGTTGCACCCCCTGGAGTTAGAATAGTAATTTTTACCCCTATACTATCCAACACTTACCCTACTGTTGCACCCCCTGGAGTTAGAATAGTAATTTTTACCCCTATACTATCCAACACTTACCCTACTGTTGCACCCCCTGGAGTTAGAATAGTTATTTTTACCCCTATACTATCCAACACTTTCCCTACTGTTGTACCCCCTGGAGTTAGAATAGTAATTTTTCCCCCTATACTATCCAACACTTTCCCTACTGTTCCACCCCCTGGAGTTAGAATAGTAATTTTTACCCCTATACTATCCAACACTTTCCCCACTGTTGCACCCCCTGGAGTTAGAATAGTAATTTTTACCCCTATACTATCCAACAATTACCCTACTGTTGCACCCCCTGGAGTTAGAATAGTAATTTTTAACCCTAAACTATCTAATACTTACCTTAAATGCAATTTAATATTATGCGTTGTAATGGTATGCGTTATAAAGGTAGTATGCGATGTAATGGAATGCGTTGTAAAGGTAGTTATTAAAAATGCGTTGTAGTGTCATGCGATGTAATGGAATGCGTTGTAGTGGATGTTGCGTTGTAAAAAATGCGTTGTAAGTGCATGCATTGTAAAATTGTGCGTTGTAACGACATACATCCTGCTACAGAGTACCTTAGGCTTGACTTCATCAGGACCACATCTCACTTCCATCCTCACCCATCTATAATGGTGCTAAAGTCACCAGATGGTTTAATGGACTCTTTTGCTCTCATTTTTAAAGATTCCATACAGCAGGAAGCCACCTGGATGCTGAGCAATCTGCCTCATCAAGTCACCTTGCTAGATCTGCAATGTAACATGTGAAGGGAAATCCTGGGATTCCATCTTTCCCATAGGAAATTCCTCATATCAAATGCGCTAACACCCTTCTATGAAATTGCTACATTGGGATCTATACTGTCACATGTTGTTCTACAAAAGGTGCTTTACTAATGGGCTGCCAGTGGTCTGAGCCCCTTGTACATTATGTAGTAGGGTTACTTAAGTACATAAGCAGGTGTATCAATCATATCAGTTGCAGGGGTAACAGGATCTTTAAAGCTAATATTCACACAGTTCAACTAAAGCGCATCCCTTATATCCTTGTAGTTTCCTCTGAGATTTCAGACCGGCTGCTTACATAAATCTTTGGAAATACAACTCACCTTTCTCTTGCAGTAGCCATGGCTATCCCACTGCTAGCATGAGGCAGTTCTCCCAAGCATCTTTCATCCAGGTCAGTGTTATTTTTCAAGTACTGTGATCCACACCCATGTTTATTGTTTACCAATAGATGACAGCCCTGGAGCCTTCGCAGCCATGCTACTTTCTTAATATATATGTTTTTTGTTGTATTTGCAATTTTACTTACTGTTAATCAATCAATCAATCAGGGATTTGTGAAGTGCATTACTCACCCGTGGGGGTCTCAAGGTGCTGGGAGGGGGGACGGGTTGCGCAGCTTCGTCTCATCCGAAGAGCCAGGTCATGAGGCTCTTCCTGAAAGCTTGCAGTGTGGGGGTTTGTCTGATGCTGAGTGGGAGTTCGTTCCAGGTCTTGGCTGCGATGTAGGAGAAGGATCGTCCCCCAGCTCTGGCTCTGCGGATGCATGGGATTTTGGCTTGGGTGAGATTGGCAGATCAGAGGTTTCTCTTGGGTGTGTAGAAGGAGATTCTTTCATTGAGGTATTGGGGACCGATGTTGTGAAATGACGTACGGTGACGGAGCACTGTGTCGGTGAAGAGGACCAGGAAGAAGCCAACTGGAGATTACTCGAAGGAGTCGAAGAAACCCAGGGCTCCCAAGAAGACACAAGCATTGAGGAGTTCCATATCGATGAGTGGGACCGGAGTATAAGCCGCCCGGCTATGTAAATTGTGAGACCAGGTTGATTCAGATGAACCCACAGATTATATCCCCGTCCTGAGGAAGCCATAAAAAAAGTGGAGGCTGAAACGCGAACGCGTCGACACTTTGACAAAGGAGGAGTCCACCTTGCTGTGGAATAAATACATGAGTTGCATTGGCATTACAAATTAAGATGAAGTACTAATATCTTTGTGTTGCCGATAGGACTACCTCCTGATGTAGCACTAGGCAATGAGAAGTGCACATTTTTACGAAATATGCTTATAGGGGAAAGGATTTTGGATTGAGTTATTTCACACATGAGTTTGTATATATGTGTTGTAGTGTAAAAGAAAAAATTTTTTGTATTTATGTAATGAATGTGTGTATTGTGGTACACCATGCGTTTGGATGTTCACCGATGGATATTTGTGCCTGCATTATAATTATCTAAATTCCCCAGAAGAAATTGGCCTTTTGCCAAGGTAATTAATAAACTCTTGTGCAAAAATTAAATATGATCTATCCCTCCATATCATTTGTACATATATCTTAGATGTTTCCATGCCCAGGTATAGGAGGGTCATTTGGGCATCCCCCTGATTGTTTTGATTGTGTGGAGGTATTTGTAGGCATGAGTGAGGCGCTTGAAGGTTACTCTCTTCTCGACGGGGAGCCAGTGGAGTTCTCGTCGGTGTTGGGTGATGTGGTGTTGTCGTGGGACGCCGTGGACAAGTCTGGCTGCGGCGTTCCAGATTGTCTGGAGTTTGAGGAGTAGAGATTAGTTTATTCCGTTTTAGAGGACGTTCCCGTAGTCCAGTCTGCTGGTTATGAGTGCGTGGGTGACGATCGTCCTGGATTCGGGGGGATCCATTTGAAGGTCTTCCGGAGGATGCAGAGGGTGTTAAAGCATGTGGAGGATACGGCGTTGATTTGTCGGTGCATGGTGAGGGACGAGTCAAGTATGATTCTGAGGTTGCGAATGTGGTCGGTGGGTGTGGGTGTGGGAGGTTCGCCGAGGGTGGTCGGCCACCAGGTGCTGTCCCATGCTGAGGTAGTAGATCCAAGGACAAGGGCTTCTGAGTTGAGCTTTAGGCAGCTGTTACTCATCTAGGCAGCAACATCTTTCATACCTTCCTGGAAGCTGTGTCTGGTGATGTCGGGTTCATTGGTGAGGGAGAGGATGAGCTGGGTGTTGTCGGCGTAGGATACTATGTTGAGTCCGTGTTTTCTGACAATGGTGGCCATGTAGATATTGAAGAGTGTGGGGCTGAGTGAGGGTCTTTGGGGTACTCCACAGCTGATCTCCGTGGGTTTGGAGAGGAAGGGTGGGAGTCTGATTCTTTGGGTTCGGCTGGTGGGGAAGGAGCGAATCCAGTCAAGGGCGGTTCCCTAGATGCCGGTGTCATGGAGTCTGGTGGTTGGTATCCGGTGGGAGACTTTCCAAATTATTATTTCAAAAAGACAATTCAGCCTGAGGTATTACATATACAGTACAAATCTATAGTATGGATAAACAAGTAAATCCATACTCCCCGTCTATGTTCAGCTTTTGTCATCTGTAGATGAGGAGGGTGAATAGAACACATAGGCGTCTTCAGATTAAGGGATATGAATGTTAAATAAGCCAATTTTCAGTTGCTTCTTCTTTCTAGTGTGAATTAATGCCACTCACTTGTACCAGTGTTTAGGTTTCACAACCAGAAATAATTACAGAAAAACCATGGAGGACGGTGTTTTTAAAGCCAGCCCTTAATTTCACCAGAGCATGACGCACTATGTAAGCATCAGTAGGTTGCTAAAGATGTTTCAGTTTCATGAGAGAATGTAGGTTAAAAGCAGCCCTGAAGAAAGAGGAATGGGGCAAGAGAGAGAAACAAAGACACTTGATATTGTCACACTGCCTGGTTGCACAACTGGGCTTGATGTGTCCTGCAAGAGCATTGATATCCAAGTAAAAGAAAATGCTTTTAGTATGGATGTGTTATGAGCTTTGGTTTCAATCTTCTGTATTGTCTACAATATACTTGCTAACACTCTCTTTATTTCCAGCTCTCTAGTTTGGAATAGAACTCAATATATTCCCAGAGCTGAAATGCAATTAAAGATGATAAAATAACTATGAACAAAACTCAGAGGGCCTGATTTAGATCTTGGCGAATGAGTTACTCCGTCATAGGATATAATGGGATTTATATTTCGGCAGATGGGATATCTGTCATCGTTATGATAAAGTAACCTGTCCACCAAATCTAAATCAAGCTCTGAGTTATGATAAGTTTATTTATTTGTATTTGTTTATTTGAAAAGTTTGAAATAGCGCTGGCTAGACCCGAAGGTATCAGAGCGCTTTACATGAGGAAGAACACAGTTTCAGAACACAGCTACAAAGTTACATCAGTTGCTGGAGGATAGTTACATGAGTTACAAAAGCAAAGCATAAACATAGGAGGGAGGGGGTAGGAAATACAGTGGGAAGATGAGGAAAAACAGTGTCCGACGTCCGATTGGGTAGGTGACGGCTGAGGGGTGAACCGGAGCCAAATTCCTCTATAGCTGCATAGGACAGCTCCACGGGTCATCGGCCAAAGGTTGCTAGGGCTCCGCAGTACATACAGAAGGTTCTAGATTCCGCCTAGGGGGGCATCATCAAAAAGTTCCATCATGAGCGCCGGACACAGTGTGCGGAACTGGGCTCCGAGCGGTAGTAGGATCATTCCCAATCCTCTGCTGTGTGTGACTCCCTTGTCACTGTGGTCTCTCTCAGAGAGGTCTCTAAAACTCCAGAGCACAGATGCTGGATCACTCCCCAACAAGGGGAGAAGGGGAGCTTTGGTGAAGGGCCCACTCATGGCGGGCATCTTAGGGCAGATAGAGTCAAGAAGACTAGCATGCAGAAAGTACTTCATGGGGAACAAAGCAGACAAAGCAGTTAAAGTGAAAGGAAGACAAAAACCATATAAAACCTTGAAAAACAATGTCCGATGTCCAGCTGGGTAGGTGACGGCCGAGGGGTGAACCAGAGCCAAACTCCTCTATAGCTGCATAGGACAGCTCCATCGGGCATCGGCCATGATTGTTCGTGCGCCACTGTAAGTACAACATTTATGGTTTTAGCCCGGGGGGCATCATCGTAGTTCCATCTGCAGCACCTGTCCTGGTGTAATTGGGAGGCGCCGTCCGCCTCAACCTCCAGCTAACCCTTTACCTCATTTTGGCCCAGTACAGGTGCATCAGCCCATTTCCTCGCAACCACGACCTTAATAAGGTGGGGTATTGCAGCAGGGCAATCTTGGGTGCGTACAATAGGCATTCCGTAGAGGAGCTCCGTCAGTATGTAGTCCAGCCCACCCAGCGGCCGCACACCAGCTCCAAAATGCCGGGTTCATGTGCCACCACCTCCTTGCAGTCAACTGGGGGGCACGTACCTGTACAAGGCGGCACAGGCGGGGGCTGGCCGAGTACTGGTGAAACCATGGTCGCGTCCGGTTCTTTCTCCTCACCGGAGACGTTGGGGGGGGGGGGGGTGTTTGCTAAAGGGGGCTGAAATTCAACGTAACTGGTTGATAACTGTAATATGAAGAGCATAGTTCACCTAAACAACCAATAATCTTATAGTCGCTGAAATCAACACCTTAATGCAATACATGTACTAATAGCGACATAAAGTCTGTGTAGAATAAAGTTCCAATTACTTATTTTGTAGAAAAGAAGCAAGAGCAATATTGAGTTCATAATGCTAATGGATTGCTCTTTGTGTAAATAAACAAAGTACAACATAAGAGTTTGTAATCCTAATGGACGACTGACTCCCTGCAAAATATAAATAAGTGTAATATAAGAATTACAAATCTTAATAAAGGGTTCCTGAAATAATACTCAAGTGGAAGTGTATTTCTTGTATGCGCGTGTTCCACTAGCATACTTCTCTTCCTTTATAAATGTTTTTCATTGACTTCCAAGAAAAAGACATTACTAGGATTCCAAATCTCTAAACAGCAAGTTCCAGCTGCAGCAAGTATGTAACATGACTGTCTAGCAAGGAAGCTATGCACCATAGGTAACTTATACTCTAAACTTCAAGATGGCCACCACCATTCACACACTTTGTGAGAGTCTTGTCGCTCAATGGGAAACACACTCCTTCTTGTCTGCCCTTAGGTTTTTAGTGTTGCAGGTCCATCTGAGATGTGCGGTATCTGTCCACGCAACAAGTGCATTCATTGCATCCCATCCTTCACTTCTGCCCCTGAAGAGGCCATGTTTAGGAGATTAAGGGGCATATCGAAGAACTTAACGCCGCCGTAGCGTCAATGTTTTGACGTTACGGCAGCATTTTTTTATCACCTTATTTACAAAGTGCCGCCAACTGCAGCTAGCGGCACTTTTCCAGCGTAAACGTTAATTTTCAAGATCTCCGCATCTGTTAGAGGAATTTAACGAAAATGAGATGCAAGGTGGGCGTTCCTATGCAAAAACTGCCACTAACCCCACTTCACGATATTTACAATGAAATTTCCTTCAGCGATAACCCTCCAAAACTGCTGCTAAGTCCAATTAGAGGCAGTTTTTTAAGACCAGAAAATAGCTGCACTTTTCACGCACTAACGTCAAAGTTTTTATCACCTTGACACTAGTGTTAGTGGCAATTTTCACCACGGCTAGCTGTTACTATCGCTGTGTAGTGACATATTGTAAATACATTGCTAACAGGTCGAGTTTTTGGTGATAGGCCGCTTTAAGAAAACTGCAGCTAACTAACGCTGACACTAGTTAGGGGCAGTTCTTGTACATATACCCCTAAGAGGGAACTGCTGCACAGAGCAAAGCACATCCTGTGCATCTTGATTGAATTTTGTAGATATCCACGCTTGCACCTTCTTCAGGCAAGCACATAGAGGATGAAAGATTTCAAAGGATAATATTTTAATATACCCTTGAGTATCATCCACATGTTTGTGAATACTGAAGTCTGACTTCTCCATCAGGGTCTCCATCAGAAAGCTTAAGATCTCTATCTATAGATTCAACATAGGAGAAGCTATTATTGACTCAAAGGTACACAGCACGTAACACTGTACGGCTCAGAGCTGGTATTTTCGATCCTGACCAATTGCTATTTGTCTCTCGGGATTCCAGAAGCTTTCCTCGAATACCAATGCATAGCTTTAGACGTGCATCATTTATTTTCCCATAATCAATCACAGCAAATACCACTGAGAGATCAGGAAGGAAGAAAAGACAGAATTTACCATTAACTACATTGCAGTACATCCTGGCAAACTCTTTAAGTGCGGACATTGCTGTACTACAGCCCAGTCAGAAACAAGGTTGATAGGTCCAAAGTTTTTATCTTCATAGAATTTAGATTACTCTACTGATACACATGGTAACTATTTTACCAAACCAAATGAGTTGAGTAACAAACTAGCAAAAAGCAAAAGATCCTGTTGTTATGTTAATGTTTTGTATAGCGTAGCAAATACCATGAAGGGCATCATGGCACTGAGGGAAGACGAAAGAGAGTGCATGAGAGCACAATGAAACCACATAGGAGGCATTGAAAGTTTCAGGCTTTTTCCTGAAAGCAACAGGACAAGGGATCAGTGAAAGAGCTAGTGAAGAACTATTAGAGGCCAGGAGAAAGAAAGAACGCACCTCCCCATGCTAGCCTTGTTGAGGTGGGGGGCTGTAACCAGTTTTGCAGAAAGAGAACAGAGAGTGCAAGGTGGAACTAAGGTCCGAATGTGTTCCTGCGGTAACTGGGACAAGCATTGTAGACAGTTCTCGGAAGAAGGCAAAGGGGCTTCAATGTGGATCTCTTTTTGATGGGCAGCCAGTGGAGGTCTTTCAGATGGGGAGAGATGGAAGTTACAGTTAGTGGGGGGTTTCAAATTCTGCTCCACAGGCGTAATTCGGTATTAGCCACTCCGTGTAACATTTGTAAGGCGAAGTTCCGGCCAAACCACCACATGGTGGAGTTTTTTTGTGTGCGTGGCTCACCAACAGTAAATTGGCAAGCAAGAATTGGCATCCCTTGGCACCTTTTTTGTGCACTAGGAGGGCATCGGAGAGATGTTCTCAAAGTGGGCAGTTGTGACCCTTTGCAGTGAGAAAGCTGCTGCTCGAGTAGAAAATCTTTTCCAGTGACAGCAAAGAAGCAGCGCCATCTGGCATGCTGTGTGGTGCTGTTTGTGCTGATTTTGCAGTGCAGATTTTGGCTCCAGTGCTAAAACTCAGCACGAGCAGTGCAATGTTCCGATTTCAGTCCACTTGTGGAATTCCGCAGAATCTCGCAGTTTTCATGTAACTCTGTGGAGTGAAACTCTCAAGTTCCGCCCAGCCTTAGTTTTGGCCTGAAAATCTGAAATTAACTGAGCTACAAACATCTGGTTCGCATGAAGGCAGTGTAAAAGTTGTGAGGTACGCCCAAGTAGATGGAGTTGCCATCATCTAGGCATAAGGTGATCAAAGATATAACAACCATTTTCTGAGCAGATAGAGGAAGAAGAGGTTCAATCTTCCTGGGCCATGCTAAGTGAATAAAGCATAACCTTTCTGTGATTGGAGAATAAAAGATGTAGACTGAAGATGTACTTCACCTTGTTCTGCTGAGATTGAGGCAGTATCCAGACCACAACTGCACTCATGCAAGAACGGAAATTAGATTGAACAACGTCAGGGTTATTTGTAATGCAGATGGTAATTTGAGCAGCATCAGCATAAGGTAAAGTGTATAGAACAAAAGACCAATGTATGAGCTTAGCAACAGGGAAGATCTCTGGGATGCTCCTTGGAAAGTACCATGTATCAGGTGAGTTTTAGATGACTTGAAGGGGGGGAGAATAATAGATCAGGTTCTATGAGAGAGAAACGAGCCATTTAAGAGCCATGTGTGAGACTGTTGAACAATATAGAGTGGGGGATGGTGTTGAAAGATGCTGAATAGAGGCAGGGCAGCCTAGGTCAGGAAGTGTTCTGAGCTCATCAGTCATGGACACCAAGGGGGAGATTTTCAAAACGTTTGCGCTGTTTTAGCGTCACAACAGTGACGCAAACCAGTGCAATTTTTTTTGTTGCTATTTTCTTTCCAGTCCAAAACTTGTTTTGCGCTGGAAAGCACTCTTTAGTTAGCGCAAAGTACTGCTTTGCCTTACTTTGCGCCGAGGGGCGTTACATGGGTGAAACATGAGCATTCCCATGCAACCACCCATGCCTTTTGACGCAAAACCATATTTACAAATATTTGTAAACATGGTTTTGCGCCAAAAGTTAATGCCCCTTCAAAGGAGGCGCTAACAGGAGAAATGCTTTTATTTCTCCGTGCTTTTCCGACTTTCCATGCGTGCTGCACTGTGTAGCACGTATGCAAAGTGGGAAAAGCTTTGCATCGTGCCTTGCATAGTATTTTGTACAGGAAGGATACCCTTCCCGTGCAAAACCTAAGCTACACTCATGCACACACCCTAGCGCTGCGGCGCTAAGGTGTGTGCATGGCGCACGGTAGCTGAAATCAGTGCCAGTGCAAGGGAAAGGGGAGGAGAGAGCCATATCTATAAAAATATGGCGCTCTCCTGCTCCCTCCCTGTCACACAAAGCGACGCAGACTTGCGGGGGGCTGCGCTGCGTTGCACGACTGTTTTGAACATCTCCCCCAAGGACAGTTTCCATACTATGAAATGGTCCAAAGACTGATTGATAGGCAGGCAGTTAGCCTCCAAGTAATGGGAAAGTTGAGTTTTGAACGCTTTTCAAGGATCTAAGCAGGGAAAGACAGGAGGGGGATCGGACAGAAGCTGCTTCACATTTTGGGGTAGGTGAGACCTTCTTGAGGAGGGGAACAACTGGAGCTTCTTTCCAGCTGTCCAGAACAGTGGTTAAAGTGAGAGAGGGGAGGCTTTTTACTCAATGTTGAGTGCATCTGGGAATATCCTTTGTATTGCTTTGTTATTGCCTTTATAGTTAATTGTTTTCCCGTATGCTATTTCAGACTGCATTTGTGGTATGACCTACATTGAAGGTGTTGAGTGAGGTGATTGAGAATTAAAGATGTGCTTAAAACAATGTGTGGTGAACGTTGTTGCACACAAGCTTGCAGAGAATGTGAGATGAGTCACAGATGCACCTACCTAATTTTTTATTTTTGGCCTTTGGCGCCGTGAATTTATGAGGGTGCGAAAAGTCAAGTTTTTAGTGTTTTCCTTAATTCTAGGTGATTGTCAATTCACCAAAATTCTGCAGGAATTGAGATGCAGATCACAAACATTAGAACAGAGAAGGAGCTTCCGCCAGTTTGAAACTTTATGGAATGAGGCTTGGGCAGGAGTGGGGCCAGCCTAAAGCAGAGTGGTGTTGTTTAACAATAGGTGTTAAGAGAAAAGATGTCCAATTCAGTGAACTATGAGTTTCTTTAAATGGGAAATGTCTACCCTCAGGCAGCCTGTGTAAGGATATGAGGTCTGGAGATAGGAGTATCAAAGGATGAGCAGACTGAGAAGGTGTATGGATGCTTTATTCAGAATTCTCTCAAGCTAGCACAGGAGGAAGAGAAGGAATCCGTGGTATGATCTGTTAGCATAGTGAAGGTGGGAAAGCTCTAAAGTGATGTTCGCATGAATTTGTTACATAAGGGAAAGATCAGAGTCCAGAGTGCTCCCAAGGTTCCTTATGCTGGCTGGAATGGTGGTTAACCTCATTGTTGTGGCCAGTTTTGTTAAACACTGATATTTAGTCCATTTGTGCACATACAAATGCTTCAGATTTCAACCTGTTTATCTAAAAGTGGTTCAATAACATCCAGTGTTGAACTGCTTGCAGGCATTGTCCGATGGAACGAGTATGATAGATTTCCCGCTTTAGCAATATTTTCATTTTGGTTGCAGAGTTGTAAAAGTTGAGATTGAATAAAGAAATGAGGTCAGGTAGAGCACTAAGGTAAACTTTGGAGAAAATGGGACAATGATCAAGAATTGACGGGCACCTGCTGTGGAGTTAAATGGTGGGATCTGTCAGTGAGGTACAAGGCAATCCAATTTAAGACAGTTTCTTGAATTCCCTTTTGGCAAGTCATTGCAGGATTGTAGGGTGATGAACGGTATAAAAAGCGGAGAAATAATAACATTTCAAGCTGCTACACTTGAATTTTGTGAGGATATTTTTTTAGACTAAATCATTGCTGGGCGGCTGCATTAAAACATGGTGGACGCTCAGCAAACTTACAGTACCTTCATAGGAGATGCCCTGCCATCGGCTCCTCTGAAGGCACCGCGACCTCTTCCAGGCACACAGATATCTCTGAGTATGGTGGGCTTTAGTCATCAAGACTGTATAGTTTATGCCTTCGCTACCCTAGGAGCATGTGAAAGAGTAATAACAATGCATTATATAGTGGGGATAAATTATAATCTGTACTACAGTCTATCGCCACTATTAGAAATTGGGTCTCTAGTTGGCAGTGGTTTGCATCCTGTCCAAGTAGGGACCCTCACTCTAGTCAGGGTAAATTACACCCTCAGAATAACCCGTGCTCACCCCCTTGGTACCTTGGCTCAAACAGTCAGGCTTGTCTCAGAGGCAAGGTGTAAAGTATTTGTACACACACACACACACACACAGTAACACAGTGAAAACACCGCAAAAGGACTCCACATCAGTTCAGAACAACAGCCAATATGTTTCTAATGAAAACAAGACAAAACCGACAAAAATCCAAAATAAACAAGTCGAGATATTACTTTTCAAAGTTTAAATAAAGTTATAGCTTTTAGAAGTCAATGTTTGCACTTGACCAGGACAAAGTACCTTAGATACTTAAAAAAATCAAAGACGACACATGGTGCAGGGGAGGTGAGGCGCTGAAAAAACAATTGATGCCTTGGTTCCTTACTGCTATCCAGTTTGTTTGCATGGTGACACTTGGGGGCAGTGCGTTACGCCTTGAAGGTGATGCGTCGCTTGCAGCAAGGGATGCATCAGTTCCTTCAGGTGGTGCTGTGTTGTTGAGCCATCCATGTGCAGAGACAAGCGCGGTGCAGGGCAGGTTATGCGTTGTTTGAGGGCATGATACCTCAGTTCCTTACTGCGGTGCGGTGTCAATGATGAAGTCAGTGCCCAGAGACAACGCATCGATGCTGTGTCAAAAGTCAAGCCCTGTTGCATTGATTCCAGTGTCGTAGCTGGCCTTGCATTGGAGTAGGAGCAGTGTGTCACAGACTTTTGTATGCGCAGCTACGATTCTTCAGATGGTGCTGTGGCAAAAAATCGGGGTCTGTGTTGTAAGCCGTGGTCATTACGGCAAGCGGGGACCACGCTTCGGTGCAGGCTGTGGCGATGCATCGAGTTTTGGCGATAATACGCAGGTTCTCAATGACGCTTGGAGTTGATGCGTTGATTTAATTTCTTGTTGCACCAGAACTACCTTCCAAGGACACAGGAACTGGATTAGGCAACACTTGGCAGAGTAGGGCTCTCAGCAGAGGAGCCCAGGTGCTGGCAGATGAAGTCTTTGATGTCCCTGAGACTTCCAACAGGAGGCAAGCTCAATTCAATCCCTTGAAGAACCTTGGAAAGCAGGATGTAGAAAGCAAAGTCCAGTCTTTTTACTCCCAGGACGGAAGAAGCAAGCAGCAGGCAATCAAACCACAGCAAAGAGTGACAGTCCCGCCTGACAGCGACACCGCTCTTCTTATTGGCAGAATTCCTCAATCCAGAAGTGTTATGAATATATCGTGTCACAGGTCCAGTACTTAAACCCATTTCAGCCTTTGAAGTAGGCAAACTTCAAAGAAAAGTCTTTGTAATGCACATGACCCTGCCTTTTCTTGCCCTGGTTCCAGACACACTACAGGAGAAGGAGACTTCTTTATGTGAGGACAGGCACAGCCCTTTTAGAGTATCAGTGTCCACGCCTCCTTCCGCTCTAGTTTAGGAAAGCCCATCAGTCTGGATACACTTAGAGTAAGGAAAACACCACAAAAGAGCATAATTATTGTAAGTTCCCCAAATATCACTCTAACAGATGTTATTGGAGGGCCACCACTGTTAACAATGCGAACGAAATGGTAGAGACCATAACCATCCCCTCTTTATTGCAGAGATTGATGTATGCAAATTTAATTCAGCAACTTAAAGAGTACTCAACAAGCCCAACAGCTCGCAGTGGCAGTATTGTCACATAATACGCCCACATAATACATACCCAAGTGATAGGACAACTACCACCAGTGCCTTACCGGAAACAAACACATTAACACCATACCACAATCAGCCATTGAGTTAATGACTGGCACATTTAATGCATTTAGGAAGAATAAAAATGAATAATTTGCGCACACTTATATTATACAAAGACTTCATTCACAATCAAATCACTTGCGACTTCAAGGGGGCTGAAAAACCAGTGATGTTTTCACCACACTCATGAATAGGTGAAACTAATTTACAACTAAATAATCAAACACAGCCTGCCCACATAAGAAATACACATATCTAAAAAATACCTCGTATCATGTTTATGCATTATTTGTTGCCTTATCTCTCTGGAGCAATTATTTGAGAAGGAGAGAGAGGTTTTACAGCGATTTTTGGCATGTAGAGGGAAGCAGTAAAGGCCACATACTGTTTCTCATTTGAACTGATCCTGACATGGTAGATGACTGGGAATAGGAGCTTACTTTGCCTACAGGCCACTGCCTGACCATCCCTGCACTTCAAAATATTGCTGCTTTCTGATTCCTGGCCACTTGCTCCTTCCAAAGGGTCTCCGGAGACACTGTGAGCATCTCACAGGAGAGACAATCATGATGTTTCCAACAGGTACTCAGATGTTTCACCCACTACGTGCACCAATTTATTGTGATGCCAGAGTCACTGGCAGAAAGGCAACACATGCAAGAGAATTTTAACCCATTTCCCACTTCTCTTGGGTATAATGTGCAATTGACTGCACTCATGTGGCACCCTAGCCACTCCAACACAATGGACATCTTTACCATAAGAAACATCACAGGTACTCCATCAATGTGCAAACTGTCTGTGATGCCAGGCGAAATGTCATACTGATGTACATGCTGCCTTTCCTGGGTGCACAGAAGAAAGTCATCTTTTGACAGTTACCTCTTCCACATCAGTTGGTTGTTGGGAATTTGGTGATATGTGGCTCCTAGGTAAGTGTAACTAACTCACGCTTGAACACAGGGGTTACTAGAGAACGGCATCAGAAACATGGTCATAACTTCACATCATAATAGAAAACCCAAATATTAGCACTGCATGCATGCATAAAGGGGATGTCACCTTTTTTTACAATATACCTTAGTTTTATCAAGGTGCCATATGTCTTTGTTTTGATGCACTGTATGCCATCTCTTTTAATCTCAGCACCCCCATCTGCAACTCTGAACCAGTTTTTCTCTCTCTCCCCTATTCTCTTCCCTGTGATTCTGTGCTGACATTATAGCTCTCTGGGTCATCTCAGAGGTAGGGATTGGCTTTAGATCAAGTGGCATTCCACCAGTTCCTTGACTCCAGCTGAGTAATACAGATTGGAGCCAAATCTGTACTGACATTGCCACATGCTGCAGTACAGTGGGTGTACACAGCCGGAAAGCCAGGGAGTGCTGCAAGCTCTGGGAGGACACTTACCGGGTAACCCTATAAGTTCAGGTTGTACCTGGGGTATCCTCCTAGCCTCATTTGTGGTACCCCAGGCTTACACCACTAGACAGAAAGATCAGATTTTTGCCAGAAAACGCATGTGCACATATGTTTTGAAAGTGATCTCAGGTCACAACTCAGATTTCTGTGCTTTTGATTTGTCCATTTTGTCTGTACCATATATTGTCCTGTAAAATGTGATGTTGAATGAACGTCTTTCTTTTTTTTTCGTTTTAAGTATTTTTTTTACATATTGTGTGGCAAGAATATATTGACACAAAGGAGTTTTGTAAAGAGAAAGCATGTGCAATTTATAGAACTATTACCGTCACCCGTGTTATAGGGCCTTAGTTTAGAAATGAATGACCTCATATTTGTACAATACCCTTATGATTTACTCTGTTTACATCTTGTCAGATTCAGATGTGAGATACTGTGCAACACAGTTGTCAGCAATATTAATACCGTTAGACATATACAATCACTTTCGAAATTTGAATGTGGAAAAACCTTGCATGCTAAAGGGGAGTGGTACGCTTAAACAATATGACACTCGTTGCCTCATTTGTCGTTGAATTTTAATTCACATTGCATATTGGACATGTGCACTCATTATTTCTTTCATTTGACAGCATCCTTTTCAAACAACATTGTTGCCGAATCAAGAGAAGAGCGGGACTGGAGGCAAACAACAAGAAGGACCTTGGCCACTAGGTGGGCTTGTGAAGAATTGAGCACCACCTGTGTGGAATTGGAACCTACCACCAGCAGGGTGAGTGCATCGACCCAGACAGTCACTTGCTCTTAATCATAAAGACTCTGGGCTGATGATGCAGAACCCGCTAAAGGGAGTGGTAGAGCCAGACACCACATGCTGGGAGGAGTCAGATGAGATTATAGGATTCCACCTGACAAAGAAGTTGAAACCTCAGTGCTGTCCTAGGTGCATTCCCTATGGTCATCCGGGACTGCATCCTCCTTCTCTATCCATTTAGAGTCTCCACAACAACAGGGCCTGCAGCTGTACCCCGGTTATGCATTCTCCTCTTTCAAGTGCCAACTAAGAGAACCATTTGCCACTGGGCCCCGTCGCCTTAAATGTTGCAACCTCCTAGCCCCAGAGTGTGTAACCAAGGAGGCTTTCTAGAAGGCCATTAGGCAAGTGTTTGCTGATGAGCCAGCGCTCTCTCAGTGTGTGAAAGAGATGAGTGGGGAGTTGCAGACAATGTGAGAGGCCCAAGCTGACCACCCTCAAGAACTTTTCAGCTTAGCAACCTCCTGGAGAGCAGACATTGCCTTGTCTTCAAATCCATACCTCCCCACCCATTGTTTTTGTATTTCCAAGTCAATCTTCCTCGGCTGTTTCTATTCCTACTCCAGTGTGCCCAGTACATCAGGGAGTGTCTGGCTCTGTCTTGGGAGGCCAACTGTCTGTTCCCAAGGAAGAGTTGGTAATGACTAATAAATCAGTACTCGAGGAATTTTAGCCCCCAACTGAGAGCAGGTTCTCTTACACACCATCTGGATTTAGGGACTGACATTCGATTTCTGTTGGACTTTTCTTTTCAGGAGTGACTTCACTTGTTGGACGCATTTAACTATTCTTTTTCCATTTACCCATTCCAAACGACTTCCCCCTTTAGAAATTACAAGTGAAAAAAAGCTTGTATTTAATACATAATTATTTATACCATTTTAAACCTCTCTCTCGAATGTGTTGTTACTCTTTGTGTGGACATGCCTGTTGATGTATGTATGCATAATGCAGTTTTGGAAAATGACAGACAATATAGTGAACATAGTAGAATGCAGTAACATTTTTCTCATGCAGCCATCGTTTGTGGCTAGGAGCACACGTAAAGACAGACCAATGAATGGTAGCTATAAATGATGTTTTTTCTTTTACAAAGGTGCAAAAAATGTTTATACATCAAAGTTTTGCAATGGGTAGATATAAATGTTGTTTTTTGTGTGAAAATGAGTGTGTGATTTAGTTAATTGTTCATGGATTGATGGTTGTTCTCATCCATGAGGTGCAGTGGGGTGGTCTGTGTCTTTGGCTCACGTAACTTTGAGGTTGGGATTGCACATCGGGAAATGTTGGGTTGGTAGTGTTTAAGGGCGGGTGGGCCTTTCTTACTGGTGTTGTGCCCTGGTTGCGTTGGCCCTACAGGCACCTGTCTGATATGGCTTGTATCAGCTACATGGCCAAGGCATGTCATCTTGGAACTTCTTCCCTCGACAAATGGAAATGTTCCCAGTGTAACTTTGTCATGTCTTGGATGGATGTTTTCATCTTATCCAAGACATGAGTCACTCTCTTTAACATCCATGGCACATCTTCCTGGTGACCTTTAATGTTGTATAGTGTCTGCCCAATTTGTTGACTATCTCTACTCACAGAGGATAGATGCAGGAAATACTGACGCTTCACAGAGAACATGATTAGACCATGCCAAACGCCCCCACATGTGTGAACATTCTAACAGTGTCAGAAATTGCCCATTACATTGAGTGTTGACGCTTGAAGGAGTGTTCCTAATGAGGACGGTCCCTCCTTACCAGAGCTTTCCTCACCCTCAGTTGATAAAGAGAAAGCCAGAATTGCACCTCCATCGGAGGAAGAAGCAGGTAGATCCAATGGGGTACCTGTGGACTCCGAGGTAGGCTGGTCAGTGTTCTGTTTGGCCAGTACAAGTAATTACACTTTAACAGCTGTTGCCTGGCAACCTGTAGGAGGTATCTATGAGAAAGATTGCTGACCAGCCTAGAGGTCTTCTTTAATATGTTTTCCTGTTCAGGACCAATGATCTACTTCTTAACATTCCCCTCCTCCTCCTCAGCCTCTTCTTCTTGAGCAATGGTGACAATAGACATGGCAGCTTGGAGGAGGATAGGCTTTCTTCCCAGGAATACACACCGTCCTCCGCTTTTGGGTAACAAAGCAACATGGTCAGGTTCTTTGTGCACGGGAGTTAAAAGTCAAAGTGAATTTTAAATATTAGCATACATATTCGAGAATGTGCGTATTCATAACTATAAAATATTATACATATTCGTAAATTATAGGTGACAGTTTAATACAGACAAAGAAAAATGTAAACAGTTTTAGCGAGAGTTGAATTATTTTATGGACTTAAAAATGTAAGTACTACATATTTTACTTACCGTAACCATGGATGCTTGCTTTGTGAACAGACCCTTAGGAGTTAGGTGCTGGAAGTTGGAAGTGAATATATGTACCTCTATCCAGGATCTCTCTAAAAAAAAGTGAATTTATAATAGTCATGGAGGAATTAATGTTCAATGTTTAGACTAATGTTCTAGAAGCAATCAGATTTTTTATAAGCAATAAGAGTTTTAGCATCCCTCACACACACATACATTTTACTATTGTCACAAACACAATGGTCTGTGTACATATATGTGTTAGAAAACATAAAGTAGAAAAATGAAGTAGAAATGTTTTCATATAATAATAGATGGAATTATGTCTTGGTCTTACATGATGATGGATAACCGGGACAAATTGCTGCTTTTAGGATGTCCATTGATGTCTGAGGGGTGGTCCGAACAGTTGAGACCAGGGCCTGCTGGTCCACTGAAGCTGTGTTGATATAATTATATCGGCAAAATACTATTAGTGTACATAAATAGTATCATTGTGTATTATGAAATCTGCCATATCCATGGCAAAAATAAGAATATTAAGATCTGCAGGATCAAAGCTAGTAGGAAGATGTTGTTATTAGTGGAAACACCTGATGAGATGAGAACTGTTATGGTAGCAGGAAATATAAAAATAAATGTATCAAATGTAAACAATGGGAAATTGGTGGCTAGAAAGGGTAATAAGGGCAACCAATATTAATTAACATTTAAACTCAAAACAAAAGAATATATTTAGCAGCATATTGTATAATGATTAGCCATATAAACTTACTCTTCAAATTGCACATTTAATATCTGCAGGTCAAGAGAATTAAGGTCATTTCTATCACTATTTGAAACATACTAGATGCTTTCGGAGAGGGAAATATGGTTATACATATTGCAATTCATATTGTTTAAGATGTAGCAGTCTCTACCATTCATTGGTTGTCCATGGCCAGTTGTACTGGTTGAAGCCAAATAGAAGGTGGTTGGTTTATGGCAGATGGACAGACAACAGGGGACCTTCACAAAGTAATATGACATGATGTCAATGAGTACATTTAAAAGATATGGATTAACAATGTAAGTACATGTTGAGTACGTGTGACATAAACATATATGTTAATGGTATTGATGGATATAAAACCAAGATATACAAAACTCTAGATTGTGGAAATATCATAGGCACAAACATGGCATAACTGTTTATGTGACAGAAATTTGTTTAGACACATGTCCTAGTTGTTATTCTTCCACAGTAGATGGCAACCAGGGCACTTTAAGAAGGAACTGTTTTAAAAAGTCCATAGAGATTAGCCTAATCATTAAACACTTAAATCATAATTGGTTTGGGAAATGCTGTGTGTGAGTGGGAAGTGTAAGATAAGTAACTATCTGTGAGGGCGGAGTGTGACTTGAGTGTGGATTACGAAAATACAATTAAAATAGGGGTAGAGTTTGTTAACTGGCCTTCCAGTGAGATTCCCTGGAACAGGCAGGCCATTTAGCAGGCCATGGTGCATGGTACAGAAGATATGTTCATAGATGGAGATGGGACAGAGGTGAGAATCAGGTTCGCCTCCAGGATGAGCCTTTGCCACCTGTATCGTGGAGAATTTACCCTTCACCTGCCTCCTCTTGACCTGCCACTTTTTCTTGAGGTTCTACTGTTGCCTACCTCCACCTTCAATGTTTTGATGGAGTCTGCCGACCCCTGCTACTTGCCCATCTTCTCTAACTCCATTGAGAATGCATGGAGTTAGACCATGAAATTCCCTGTAATGATCAAAAGCAAAGGTAACTACAAGGTAGGTTTGTCTTCTCCTCCATGAGGTTCAACTCCCTCCTGAGTGTGGTGATCAGCAGGCAAAGACTCCATTTTCTGCCTCATCATTGGCATGTCTATCTTTGACCTAGATACCAGCTAACCTTTTCCTTTGAAGAACCTGTGAAGGTGTCAAATTATCCAGAAAATTACTTCAATAAGACAGCTTATGCAACATCCGTCTGGGACCAGTACCTTGCAAGCTAAATTACAGGGTCAGATAAAGAAAATAGCAGTCTGAATTGACATATTTGTACCATACTGTGTAACATACTAGTGAGTCTTAAGACTAGCATATTGATGCATACAGGTTATGTCAGAAAATCCTGAAACAATCCACATGTAAGATAAGATCAGTGGCCAACAGTACAAAGGCTCATCAGGAGGTCACTACGGCAGAGAGGTCCTTTGCCCATGTTAACGCTTAAGATACTGCCAGGGATCCTGATAGAGACCACTAGATTGCAGTTCGGCCGCAGCATCCATTCCAACACTGAGAGCTGTCACTGAGACAAGTCTGAGACGAGCAGCCCAGCTAATGTGTGTTTTCCTTTTGAGGGAACACCCTCTCCTGGCTGCTGATAATTACAGCTTCTTGATGTAAACAGGTATGCAGCGTGTTGACTCCTACTTACCTCTAGGTGCAAGGAAAGCTTCTCTCATAGTATAGCGCATAGGTTGCAAAATTACATTTTGACTGTTAGAAATGCATCAGTGCTGTTTTAATAATATTCTGTGTGGTTATTTTACATGTGCTAAGCGACAGGATGAGGCTGTTGAAAGAATACTTTTTAATATAATGTTCTTTCTCATAGTACAGTACGATAGTCTAAATAACGAAAGTGGACTTGAATTACCATTGTGTCTCTGGCCCCTATTTAAGGGATTGTTAGTAGCCTAGAAAGCACAGATACCACATCAACTATGTATTGAATGGGATTGTGTAGGGATACGGCAACCTGTACTTTCATGCTGAAGAGTTGATGCACTGAACTAAGTTCAGGCATCCATGAGTGGCAACGTGAATCCTTATAGAGCTATGCCAGAGTCTCATTTTACGCAACACCTGGAGGATTAATCTTGTTTCTGGTGTTTTAGGTGTCCACAGGGTCACTAATCGAAGGGCAAGAAGGAAGTGCCCAGGGTGTCTACTGAATGTACATGTCGGCAGTTAAATGAAAATCAGGTGTGTGTGATAGTGGTCAGGTAAATTCTATTTGTCTATACTTCCCATTTGGTGTTTCCCATAGTGATAACAGAGATTTCTCCTTCCGCAATGAAGATCTGTGCCTTGAGCTCTGAAATCTGTTTGTAAAGCTACTGCTAGTTACAGATAGTAAATTTATGGTCCTAATGTCAGCCATGAGTATACCACACCTTGGTTTAAGTGGATGAAGACATGTACATCTTTTACTAGGTAATGACTTTAGCTTTGATTTGGTTAATACATGTGATGGTGAAAATCTATGAGTGCTCACAACTCTGCACATAGATTTCCTTTTGTGTATCTGGCATTATGTCATTTGTGAATTACATACATATCAATATATATGTTTTCCTCTTATTAAAGCTTAAATTACTGACTACATTTGTTTCTATTATCATTAGTATTAATGATAAGAAATACATATTTAATGAATCGATTATTTTTCAGCAAAATAATGTAATATTTTAAAAAATATTTTATTAAATTATTGACGTATTAGCTTTGTCACTTAATGCTTTCTGTAATAAAACATGTCCTCATTGTTTTTAAATATATATATATATTGAAAAGTATTATTTCTACAGTGTATTCACTTATTTTTATGATAACTTAAATGAATGCTTTTTACTTTACGGTGTTAGAAAACATATATTAACAATTATACTACAAAAACTAAATTTTAAAAACCAATATGATTACGTTCTCGTAAGGGCCATCCTAGGAGAAAATATAACTTTAACCGAAACATTGGTTCTCCTAGGAGTCGACTATGTAGCCCAACAGGCCCTAAGTTTTAAGCAGAGGGGTTTACTGTTCTATTTAATTTTCCTGGTTAGGAGGGAGATTTGCAAACATTGGTTAGACATTCAATTGCCCAATTTTACTACTTGGTTGAATGTGGTTAAATGGACATGCAGATTAGACACTAAAGAGGCCAAAAGTAAATCTGCCGTTTTTGAATTGGTCAGATTGAAAGGCAACTATAGCCAAAATTTGGAAAACCAGTCCAATGATTACATCAAGCCATGGATTGGGGTGGTATGGAGGCTCTGCCACTTCCCCCTTTTTCCTTTCAAGAAGGAGAGTTGAGCGCCGTGGAAGGTGCTGCCCGAAAGTGCTTGGACCATAGAAGGATCGAAGGTGCTTCCAAACCGACCCAGTCTGCAGTAAGCATGGTGTAATGAGGACTAAAAAAATATATATATATGATTACGTTCTGGCAAGCATTAAAAAGATTTTTAATTAACATTCTAATGCAAATCCTACATATAAAGGAAAATACATGTATGTAGGATGGTTAGATTTACTTTTCGAATTCTAGTTCCATAAACATTGGCTAAATTAGTCAAGCTTCAGTGGTGGATGTGCTTACTGCACTTACCATTTCACACTGATTAAGGGTGATGCTCTACTTTGAGGTTTATGTGTGTGTAAGTCTTCGTATTCAGAGGAGGACAGAAGGGCACATATAGTGTCTGGGTACTGACTGGACAGAAGCCTCAGGTCTAAGAAGGACGTGCTTCCTGAAACACCTTAGTAAACACAAACAAATCTACAAGCCCCATGAGCCCATAGGACTCTCATGAGACTTGCTGAAAGTGACTGCCATTTTGAAGAGTATAAGTTCCCTGTGGTCCCTCGTATCATTGTCAGGCATATGTAATACATATTTTCTTCAGCCGGAACTTGTTGTTGCTGATGGTGAAGCCAACACATATCTCTGATACCCAGAGAAGTATGTTGCAAGAATATACTTTAACTTGGTTGTTTGATATAGAGATGGCCATAGGGATTACGTACTCTATAGCACATGGTTCTCCTAACGTTTATGTAATAAGAGCTACTTATATTCAGTGAACATCATCCCAAGCTACCGCTATAATAGAGTTGGAATCGTAACCACATCAAATAAGAATACATTAGTGTCCACCATATGCAAAATTAACAGCATTGGTCACCAAAGTGCTTCATGGGAAAATCATAATAGCTATAGCTGTGATGGTCCTGGCACCAAGGAAATGCTTTTAGTATACGTTTCCTCAACACTGCATGGTTTATCACTCGAATATCAGCTTTAAATAGATTTTGGAAATTCGACCTTTTTTCTCCAAACATTTAAATTTGAGTTCTGAAAATACAAACATTTTCATCTCGCATACACACTTTTAAAAATTTCTCCATGCATAGGTTAATTCTACCAAGCAAAAACTTCTAATTTAGTGGGCTGGGCTGTGCACAGGAGAGCTGCTTACAGGCAGCTGAAGAGCTACCAGTAGCTCACAAGCTACTCATTGGAGAAGCCTGCTGTAGCACTTCTTTGTTTCACAAGCATCATCCTAGGATTATGAACTTTATTGGATTTTCTGCTCTACAAGGAAACACTAGTATAGATTATAAACTATTGCAAACTCCAGTTCAAGTGTATTAGCACAGCGCTATAGTTGTATGGTATGCTTATATCAGAGATTATCAATACATATATGACCAGGGTTATAAATTACTCATGCAGTAATGTCAAATGCTTTTATGTTACAGTTATCCACTTGTCACCTTGAAAGCAAACCAAGCAGGAAAAGCTATTTGTCATTTTGAGGGTAGCTTCCATTTGAAAACAAGCTTATTGCAATTCAGATTGTTTTTCAGTCATTATATCAAAATGTACCTGTGTTTCAGCTCAGAAGAAAGGCTGAGTTTCGAATTGTAATAGGGAGTGGCAAGACAGAGAGTGTGAAGGTCTATCATACACACCACTTTCAGTAAAAACCTCAATGTTCAAACTATAGTATACTTACCCTCTCTTTTGCTCTCTAGATATTAGTGCTCCAGTACTGAAGATTAAGCTGTGCGATCATCCTGTGTGATGATATCCAGTGTCTCTGTTTCATTCTTTTGTCCCATTCGCTTTTCCTGAGGCCTACTGTATAACTCCACCATAGTGTTGTGGAGTTGGCTGTGGGTTTGGCGAAGTGTGGAAAATATCCTTGCTCCTATTAAATCCGGATTTCAAGGATAGTGAATACTGATGATTACTTAGATTGGGTGGAGTCAGAATTATCTTTCTTCAGTCTTTCAAACAATATCGAAAGTGCATATATTAGGACTAAGACTGGTCAGATTTACTAACTCCATTCCCAAAAGCATTAGTGAAGATGCATATATTTGGGAGTCTCAGATTTACTATTCTAACTCCAGAACTACTAACATAGTAGATGATCATGCATATATTTGAATGGTAACTCTAACTCCAGTCTGAGTTACATTTGGGAATATACAAATGTTAGGGAGAGGGGTCAGATGTAACATTCTTATTCTAACTCCAGTCTGAAAAACATTAGGGAAAGCTCATAAATTGAGGGCGCCAGGTTTACTAATCTAACTCCAGTCACTCCCACTCATATTTGAGAAAGTGTGTATACTAGGTGTGAATCAGATTTACAGTGCTAATTCTAGGCCAATAAACACTGTGAAAGGTGCATATTTTGTGTGGGTCAGTTATTCTGATTAAAATGTTCTTGTAGGATCGTCTACATTTTGCTAAATGCGTCTAGGTGACTCTTTATAGGAGAAGTTTTCTGTCATATCGTCCTGGTTTATGTTTCAGCCAACTTGCCTAATTCAACCATTTACACCAGCTGTCTATTCCATTTTATTTTTACATTCTTCCCTCGGTTGTCTTTCATTGCCTTTTATCATGAGACCCATATTCTCTACTTTTGTGTGTCATTTTGACCGAATTTATGTGGCTTTTAATCTCAACAATTATTTACCCACTCAGATCTAGTCCCACATGCCTTCTAAATTCATCATACTCTATTATTATCTCATCGCCTAAAATTGTTTACCTTTTAATTGTCCAAGCTTTTGTCAATGAGACGGAAAGCTTATCATTCAAGAGTAGCTTGTCAATCCAGCATACTTGCCTATGTCATGGAGGTTTCTTGCTCAGTGCACTTGGATTTTATTTATTATGTTTTGAATTGGAAAACGTCAATATATAACCTTTCACAGATCGTTGTTTTAATTATTGCTTTTAAATAGCATTAGTTTGATAATCCATCAATGAGACTGGAGAGAAATCATTTTGTATGTTTCCCCTCAGGTCTTACTAACTTATTGTGTGAGTTCTGTTTTATCGCATATAATTATTTACTAAGCTTTTTAAAATATTTTTTTATTGAAATCCATATAGAATTTTTTAAATCCATAAATACATCCATAAAATTCATCAAATATATCCATTAGGATTTCTCTAACGAGATTTCTTGCAGTAGTTCCTGTGCTTCCGGGACATTGCAAAAGACCTGAAATCTACCTTTAACTTTTAGCTTGCTCTGTTGAGCAACAAAACAATATAGAATTGTTAAATGTCACCAATTAACCAGAAACAGTACATCCTAAAAACCCACACGTTATATCCTGGAACAGGATCCACTGCTAATAATTACTACACACTAACCAATTGATTAAACCTTAGACATATACCGATACATATAGATCGATAAATATATTCAATATACTAATTAATCCTGTATTCATTAAAATGGTAAAAAGTTATGGAAAATGTCAAATGTCATAAAATGGATTAACATACAGGTACTATTATGCATAGAAGTCAGACATATTAAGAATCCTTCCACTGAGATAGGCTAAATGCTAAAATCTTAATCAAAATGGCCTACCCAGACCCTCTCAAACTTCTTAAGTCCGCCTGTTTTTAATACATAAGCTTGTTCGCTCTTTTTGTACTTGTTTCATTTTCTGAATCCATTCATATTTAGATGGTATGGCATCTGATTGTCATCTAAGAAGCGATCTATCGACAGCCATTGCGATATATAATAATTTAATCAGCCTATCTGACAGGAGAAGGTCTGGGTCATAACCAAATACTATTAACTGAATATTTAAACCTGTAAAAATTCCACATTCGTGTTCCAGATAGTGAAAAATGTCCTTCCAGAACCTCAGAATCAAGGGGTATTGTGATATAATATGTGTCCAATTGGCGGAAGGATGATTATGGCAGCAGAAACACTGTGCAGATTGGTTGGAATAAATCTTAGATAGAAAAAGTGGAGTTCTATAAAGTAGCCATTTACTAAAGAACAACATCCTACGCCAAGTAGCTCCCCTTAACGTACAAAAATTCATATTATTAACTACTGACCACATATTCGCTGTAATTTTCATCTCCTCATGTTTTGCCCATTTCGCTATGGCCTTCGCCTCCAAATCAATACCTTTGATAGAGGCTAAGCGCTTTTTCCATTCCCCAGGCTCTTTAACATAACATTTTCTAATAGATTGTAAACTAAGGATTTCCGGTCAATGATTTGGACCAGATCTAGTTTACTTAAAAATGTACTAAAGACATTATACGACCCAAGGAGAAGAAAATTATTTGGAATTAAATAAGACATTTTGGTTATATTCAGCCATCTATCATTCCTTAAAAAATCTGAAGTTTTTCTAAAGCCTTTGCCCATCTTTGTGTGATTACCAACGATTCTCTTATCCCGGAATGTAAAATAGGGCCAGATAATGGAGTCGAAGGGGTCATTACGAGAATAGAATATCTTCTATAAAAGGCCTGACGTCTATGGAAAAACCACTGTATGCACTTATATCGTACTGATTTAGAAGATTTGACAATTGTAACTAGGCAGTGGATCTTATTTTCTTTACAAATTAAATTAATAAATTAATTAATAAAAAGACCTGATTGCAGTTCCGGCTTAAATCTGGACATGTATTGTGCAAAATACGCAAAGTAATAATCCCTCAAATTTGGGTGAGCTAATCCGCCATTTTCCAATTCCTCATATGAAGTGCTAAGTGCAATTCGGGGGACCTTTTTTCCCCATATAAAAGGAACTCATTAAAACACAGAGAATTGCTGAGAAGAGAAAATTAAACAACGGAAGAACTGACATTTTAACCCTGCCCAAAATGTTTAGTGGAAGTAAATTCCATTGGAAGAATAGATCCTGGACCTTTTGTAAAAGTGGGGCAAAATTCAAATCATATAAGTCAATAATTCATGCCGAAAAATGAACCCCAAGATATCTTTTCTGTTTTGCACTAAAACAGGACAGAATATCGAGGTGCAGATCCATCGGTGCTCCGCCACACTGTATAACTTCTGTCTACTTTAATTAATTTTATAACCGTCGAGCAGTTCGAATAGTTCAAAAATTTCAAAAGTTTTTACTTGAACCTCCTCCTCAGGCTTTATAATAAGCATAATATCGTCGGCATATAATTTCGATTTTGCCATAGTTGGCAGTGGAGGACATATATCAGTACTATTCCTAATAGCAATCGCCAACGGCTCAATAAAATAGGCAAATAGCACCGGGGACACTGGACATCCTTGTCTAGTTCCCTGTTTAAACTTAACTTGGCCGACCATCGTGCTGTTAATAATTATATTGGCTTACGTATTAAGATATAATTTCTGGACCAGCACTGTGATCTCAGGAGGTATGCCGAAACTTGCCAAAATAAAAAATAAAGTCTCCTAGACAACTAGATAAAATGCCTTTGCGACATCTAAAAGGAGGATCAGAGCTGGTATCTTCCGAGTATCAAAATAATCTAGTGCTTCCGCTAAATAATGCGTATCAGTACCAAGCTGCCTGCCAGCAATGAATCCATTTTGAGCAGGGTAAATCAAATGCGGGGCAATTCGGTTTAACCGATTAGCTAAAAGTGTAGTGATTATTTTATAGTCAGAGTTTAAAAGCGTGATGGAATGATAGGAATTGGGGTCTTCACAGCCCTTGCCTTTTTTTTAAAAACTGACTATATTCCCATTTCTAAATGACAATGGTATCATCCCCCCCCCCTCTAAAATTGAGTTGGCCAGCAATAAAAAATAATCTGAAATGGTACTGGAAAATGTTTTAAAAAATTCCGCCGGGAGGCCATCCGGCCCACAGGCTTTACCATTCAGGAGATTTTTAATCACATCCTCCAGTTCATTTTTTGTAAAAGGACTCGCCATGTTTAATTTCTCATCATCTGAAAGTACAGGCAGTTCATGATTCTGAAGAAAATTTTGCAGGGTGATCATATCAATAGTCTGTTGTTGGCCGTATATGCTCCTATAATGCTGTAACATTATATCGCCTACTGCCGCCGGCTCGTCAGTTCGGGAAGCATTTATAGGACATTTCAAGGCAGTTATTTGATTAATTACGGCCTGCTCTCTAGCCTGCCACGCCAGAAACCTCCCAGTATAGTTACTATCTTCATATATTTTTTGCCTGTGGTGCTGATAAAGATTCACCTTTGAGATAATATTTTTCACTAAGATCCCGCTTAGCCTGATCCAGCTGTCGTTGGTTAAAAGCTGAAGGACTGCTGAGAAATGTATCAAAGGACTTTTGCACTTTCTGTTCTAATGTTTGCTTTTCTTCCCTGACTTTCCGAAAAGCATCTGCATGCTTCCCTATGGCCAGTCCCCTTAGAAAGGCCTTGAACGAGTCCCAGACCTAATGCGGAGGTGCTGATTCATAATTTCGCTCAAAGAATTCTGTAGTCTCAGATTTAATCAAAAGTACCCAGTTCTCATCTGATAAGTATTCCCTATTTAAAATCAATCTTTTGGGAGTCATGGTGTATTTACCTAGCTGTAACTCTAGAATCACCATTACATGATCCGAAAACCCATTCTGTAGGATTCTCTGCTGGCTAAAAATCAATCTCCTGGAAATGAGAAAGAAATCAATGCGTGATGAGGTACGAAATCTACCTGAGGAGCAAATAAAGGCAATCTTAGTGGGAAATGCCGCCCTTCAGGGATCCAAAATATCCATAGTCAAGCTATAATTTTGCAAAGCTCTCAATGTTTTAGGTTTTAACTGTTTTTTGGACAAAGCAGAGGAGTCGATCTTAGGGTCCATTAGAAAATTGAAGTCCCCCTAAAATCAATTCGCCAGGTACTTGGATTAATGATTGAAAAAGTTCCTCATGTGGCATAGGGTTATCTTGCACAGGGGCATATATGCTGACGAATGTTAAAAATATGCCCCCTAGATTACAGGTGGCCCAACACCACCTTCTATTCTGATCATTTAAAGAATTGACAATGTTGGCCTGGAGTTTTTTACTGAGAAAATCGCCGTGCCCCTATGAGATGCCGAAGATGAAGAGAAACCCCTATGAGCTGCCAAGGACCTAAACATTGAGAAATCTGCTAGTTTCCCCGCTGGTATATGGGTCTCTTGTAATAAAATGGCCGCTGGATTTTCTGTCTTAATCCGTGCCTCAATAGCCCGCATTTTCTTTTTGTTGTTAAGTCCATTAACATTGAAAGAAACTATTAAAGTTCTCTTTTTATCCATTAGCAACAGGCAAGGTAAAATCTGAATAGCCTAATACCATAGATAGAGATGTGCTGAAGGGCTACAATGATGATCAAAGGCCCCGTCTGAGATCTGGAAAAATATAAGTCTATAAATAAATGAAAATGAAAGCATACGGATTTAAAAAATGGATTTTGTTTTTTCCCCATGCTCCCTTTTCCACCCCCGTGACCCCACCCAACTCCCAACGCCCCCATGAGAAGATCTCCGTCCCTGCTCTCATCTGGCACACTGCCCTCCCCCCCTTAACTGTCACTATGACTTGGTGCCTAGTGCTACCGGTCTCCCTCCCCCCTTTCCTAAAATAAAAAACAATTTTTATGAATGAGAAATGAGGAGCTCAAACAAGATAACTAACTATATGCAATTATCTGTCAGAATAAGAGGGAGAAGGAGGTTCAGGCTAGGTTCATCCTCCTATATCATTAAAGTACACTCAATTGATCCATAGATAATGGATCATGAGAAACTAGCCTAAGTCAACAGACAGTGGGTTCACCAAATTGGTGAGCCTCAACAATTTAGAAAAGAAAAATGCTTTTCTAGAGTCCCCTCACTCACCCAGGGTTTCCCCTAGGTGACATGCTTCATCATTGGGGCCATCCCAAGCATCTACTGCTTGGGGCGTGCTACGACTTGCGAGATTTACGTAGGAGCACGTTTTTGTGTGAAACTATGTATTGTGCAGTGTTGGGGGAGTGGTGTTTGTGTTAGTTAAAAATACCTAACTAGTGAGTTAACAATTTATTCCTACTCCTACCTGGTAAGATAAAAAGGGGTTAATAACAGGAAAAATATAACTGTTATGTGGTTATATTGCCTATTATTTTGTCAACATGTTTCGAGGTATCCCCTAACCTCTTCTTCAGGACAGCATGGGATCCTGCCCCACGTGTACCACTCCGTGCAGAAACCTAAATTAAGGTGAAAAATTAGACTAATAACGTGCGCCTATTGAGCGCACTTGGTTATATACATACAGTTATTGATGAACACGTAGTATCTGTATTAGAGAAAAAGAAATGCAGGTTAGAAAAATACATCCTGCCTCAATGGGCAGGTGCTGGTATTCGCGTTTTGGCACACTCATCTTGTCAGTGCCTTTCAAAATAAAATAAGAAAGTGATCTAATGTTATTAAAAAGGAACAGTTAGTAATGCTTGTTTTCATGTTGTTATCACACAAATCTCCAGTCTAGAGAAAACGGAACTGGTTACAAAACACCACCTTTTAAAAACCACCACCTTTTAAAAAACACTCCAATATTGCTCTGACCCAGGCTTCCCCGCCTCCCATTACCCAGGGTTACACGGGTCGCGCTGGTGAATTGTTCGCATTCCCCCCTCCCCCCGGGTCACAACGCTTTACGGCGTCCTCTGCATTTTCGGCTTCCACGGCTTAGCTTAGCGAGTCTCCTCCAACTCCCCTGCATTTGGCATCGGAAGAGGAAAGGGGGTGTGGTCACGGCGTTCTCAGCCGATAGCCTGCATCCTGTGCTTATTTACTAAGCTTTGATCTTTCTTGAATTCATGATTTTACTGTTTTTGAGATAACATGGTACAAACTAAAACAAAAAACAGAAAACATGTCTTGAAGTATAACCATTTTTACAATGATCCCTAACTGGAGACTTGAACACGTTTTGCTCTCCTGCTTTGTAAGGTCCATGATTTTATTTTAAAGTGCCCCATCTGATCTTTTTCTTTTCCGATAACTAAAACCTATAAATACCATAATTGTTCTATTGTTAGGTGTTATAGTCTCTACCATACCAAAACAATATGTCCATGTTATGATGGTTCATTTTTGAATCTTGATATTACTCAGTTAAGCAATACAGCTTTTGTTAGTTTCGTGCAAATTAACAGATGTTGTCAGTGCAAATGTTTTGGTGTTTTAATTCTCTCTGACCCTCTTTTGCAGTTCCTTTATGTACATTTAGAATAATGTTAGGGTAAAGGGACATCCCTTCTCACTCTTGGTTAAATAGTTATTCTCATTAATAATATAGATGCTTTCTTGTTGGCAGGCTGATCATATCACACTTATAAATGTCATTCCTTTTGTAAGGTTAGTTAAACGCTTTCCGATAAATCTGAAATTATTTTTTTTAAAGCTCTTCTAAGCATTCATCGTCATATTTCATAGGGGAGCTGGAGAAAGCGAGTTACAGCATTAACTGGGCCTCACTCTGCCACTCTAAGTGAGTGAGGACATTAGGCAAGTCACTTGCATGCTGACGTCTGCACTAGAGTTTCCCCTGACTTCCTCACTTCTATAGACCCGGGCACGGCTGGGGCAGTGGCTTCGGGACCACTTTACCATATATATATATAACAGGTAAACAGGGGGACCGATCTCTTCGGCAAAACCGCAGAAGAGACTTTGCTTGCGAGAAGCGAATAGAAAAGTGACGATTAGCTTGGGTTAAGCGGTGTCTTTAGAGACTGTAATCAGACCACAGAAAATTGGGCACATAATGGGACTTTGGAAGAGGCAGTTTAGAAAATCCCTTCATCTGACATTGATCACAAAAACTAGTGTGAACAATGGTAATACTCTATTTACGTTGCAAGCATTCTTGTAGTGGGCACTGGTTTGTATCACTCCAGTCTTGTGCGTAATCTAAAGAGTGCTGCAATCACCTCTAAAGCAAGGATGCGATGCAGTTGGTAGATGCCCCTATTGCCTCACAAAAAGCAATACAAGGTTCACCCTAGAGTAAACCTTTATTGTTTCCTACTTTTAGGGCCTACAGTCTTTCTTACCTCTCATATCTGTACTGCCCCAGTGAGTTGTATGCATCCTTAACAGATATTGATACATCTGAAAGTATATTCTTATCTCATTCCTCCTTTTCTCATCATAATCCCTTCTCACTTCTGTAAACAATGTCTCTTTTAACAACTAATTGTGTCAAGATACTTTGTGGGTAGCATGGATTCAGAGCAAATCTCATTGGTCTCATTTGTTATGTGGCTAACAAATCAAAGACAACTGACTAGATTTCCCAGGAGTGTAGACCTGATGCAAGCCCAGACTCAACCATGAGGCCATGAACCTCTGTCTCAGGTTAAGCGCCAGCTATGGCCTATCCTGCATCACCTCCCATAGTCCAGCTGGTAGTTCTTAAAACTCCAGTGGCATCTCTCCTCACCCACCTGTCAGGGATCTCCACAAGTACCACATATTCATGATACAACTAAGATTGTAGGTCTTTTGTCATTCATTATCATTACAGATAGAGGAGTCCAAGGTAGCATATACCATCAAATACCTGATTGGTGTTCCAAATTTTGTGTTTGAAAAATTCTATTACAAACAAAGGTATGTCTAGCAATACCATTTTAAGCTATTATGAGGATGATAGGCTTGATACCTTTAAATATCTGGGGGTTCAGGTCTATCATCTGGGGGCAGATACTATTGATGGCAATCTCGGTCGGGCCATAACTAGAGCCTGCTCGACTCTCCCATTCTGGCTGGGCCTCCCCTTGTCCCCCATAGGCCGGGTGGCCATCTCCGAGATGGCCACGGGGGCCTTGGCTTGGGATCCCCCAATATTGCTGGAATGGATGTCGGGAACAACTACTCCGACCCAGAAACAACAAGGTCACATCTTAATGGCAGCGTCCAGACGGAGCTGGTCCAGATATGTGATGCCTAAAGACCGGACTATGCCCTATGCCCCTGGCCTACCCCTGATGATACTTCCAGGTACGTTCTCCTGCCATGGACGCCCAAAATTGAGGCTCTGGAGGGAAAGAGGGTTGGACACATGGGGAGAAATGTATGCAGACTCACAACTAAAACATTCGAGGAAGTAGTAGAAACATATGAGGTACCGCAGGGTTCCTTCCTGCTACATGCTCTGCTTACATGCCACTCCTTGCGAGCATGGGTAATCTACCGAGCAGAACCTCCCACGTCGCCCATGCTGCAAATGCTGCTCACGCACATTCGGGTTAGGCATACCATAACAGCCATCTACACCTCTTTTAGACTAGAAGATTCGCCTGCACTGTCGACACTCCGTGAATATTTAGGATACCGAGCTGTCCACCACCCTCTCTGATAAGCAGTGGCCGCAATGCCTTAATCACCCAAAAACTATCTCAACGAATGCCAGACTGAGGTATACTCAATTTAATTACTTCCACCACATGTATCTCACACCCCATAGGTTGGCACGCATGTACCCCGCTACCGCTGACATATGCCCTAGGTGTCGGAACCCGGGAGCACATTCACACACACGGTATGGACCTGCACTGGTATCCAAACATTCTGGACCGAAGTGGCTACTACACTCACAGAGGGGGCAGACATCCAGGCAGAAGCGGAGCCTCTTCACTTCCTGTTGGGCATCACGAAACGCAGCGCATCTCATAAAGACCATGAATACATTTTTAGATCTTGCCCTGGGCCTCGCCAAAAGTAAGAGAGCCATGACGTGGAAGGTGCCACTGGGTCCCAATATGTAAGTGTGGCTCCTTGATCTCCGCAGGGTGCTAGTGTCGGAACACACAAACCAACTGGTGACCGCAGCGCGAGCGACAGCACCACCGCTGCTAACTCCTACTTATTAGCAGGATTACCTGACAGTGATCGAGAATAAATTATCCACAGCACGCCCTCCCTCTTAGACCCTCTCATTGGCATAGGACCCTTGGCTTCCTTAGGTTCATGGGAACTACACCGACCAATGAGTATACATGCCCTCGGCCATCAGTCGTCCCGGCCCTCCACACCCTTCTCCTTGCCCCTTGCTCATCTCCTTCCGCTTTTCTCTTTCTCTCCCCCCAGACACATTCACCATTAACGGTCCACCACGCCCATGCAGCTACATGTATGTTATCCACTGATATACCACACCGACAGGCACACTCAGACTGGCATTTACACAATGAGATCAATATTTCTTTTTAATATTCCTCTTGTTCAAGTTGTGTCACTCACTAAAACAGTGGTCCTACGTTTGAGGTCGCATAAACTCTTTAGAACTAAGTGCCCATTCTGCTGCACAGTTCACTACAATGTCCTCACGCAAAGAGGAGAGCAACACACCACTACTGCCTAAATCACCTTTTTGCCCATTGAATCACCAAATTCCAATAGAAATCCAAACCTTCGAACAGGCAGTTATGAAGGAGGTGGAAGACATCAAGAAACAAACCAAGAAACCGTTGATGAATACCACCAAGGCTGAAAAACAAGCTTTAGAGGAACTCAGACTACACAAGGACCTCATAATCAAACCCACCGACAAGTGCGGAGGGATTATCCTTCTAAACAAAGACAGCTATGACCAAAAATGCCTCGAACTTCTTTCAGATGATAAATTCTACAGAATCATCAAAGCAGACCCTACTCTCAGACTACAACAAATGATTAGAATGATGGTGGAAGAAGCAGAAGTGAACAGGTGGCTCTCCAAGAATGAGGCAGATTTCTTGAGGACGATTTCACCAAAAGTACCCCACTTTTACTCGCTCCCAAAGAAACACAAGGCAAGGAGACCACCGCCTGGCCGCCCGATTGTGTCAGGTATTGGGTCGGTCCTCGAACCACTCTCCCAATTTGCCGACCAATACCTAAGACCCATGCTACAAACGACACCAACCTACCTAAAAGACACACGTGATCTACTCAAACTCCTGAAGGATGAGACCTTCTCGAATAACACCATGCTCCTAGTCGGATTAGATGTAGAGAGCCTGTATACTAGCTTGCCCCAACAGAAAACAATGGAGACATTGGAGGAACTACTCTTTGAAACAAACTGTCCTCACCAAACACTGAGACACTTTGTCCTGGAATGCTACAGGCTTGCGCTTACAGAGAATTACCTTGAGTACAATGGGACGATGTACCAACAATGCCACGGAAAATCCATGGGAAGCACATGTGCCCCTAGTGTGGCCAGACTCTATGTGAGCAGCTTCAAGAAAACATTCATACAGAATACGAACAAACCTTACCTATCTAAGATCCGATTCTGGAAGCGGTATATAGACAACGTCATTGTGATCTGGGAAGGCAATGAAAACAGTTTACACAAGTTTCATGACTGGATCAATACTAAGTGTGGGCGTAATGTGCGTAAGGGACCTACGCTGAGAGGCACGAAGATGGAACCAATCTCCACACTCTCCGTATAGTTCCGTTACGCACATCCCGCCTCCCGCCCGCCTCCCGCCTGCAGTATTAAATACATTAAAACGCAATTTTTAAATAACCTTACCTTATCGGCGGCATCCCCGGGCTTCCATTCTTCTCCATCGCGTCTTCTTCTGGGAACTATGCATGCGCGTTCCTGCCGAGGAATGCGCATGTGCGGGCTCCCGCGCATACGCAGTTCCCACAAGAAGACGCGATGGAGAAGGATGGAAGCCCGGGAAGGTTAATTAAAAATTGCTTTTTTAATGTATTTAATACTGCGGGCGGGAGGCGGGCGGCCAACATCCGTTATGCCCGAGTGTGCGGACATTTGCTTTGTTTCTCCGCCTATATCGCGGAAGGCGGAAAGGCAAATCTCCGCACATTCCGTGGGCGGAACGGAGTTGTCCGCCCACCCTTAATCAATACGCAAGATCAATGCCTCAAGTTCACCTACACCGCCGACAGAAAACACCTGGACTTCTTGGACCTAACCATTTACGTGGAGGATAACATCATCAGAACCAAGATTTTCTTCAAACCAGCCGCTAAGAACAGCCTTCTTTCCTATAACAGCTCCCACCCACGCCCACTCTACCTTACAGTCAGTTTCTTTGCCTCAAACGAAACTGCAGCGAACTAACGGATTACAAGATACAAGCCAACGATCTGTGCTCAAAACTATCAAGATGGGACTACCCAGCCAAAGCAGTGGTGAAGTGCCAAAAGAGGGCGAGGAACCAACCAAGAGAAAGTCTCCTTGAAACAACACCCAAATCCCTGCTCAGGACACACTGACCTGCTTCACCACATACAGTATAGCGAGCAACGCAGTCAAAAAGATAATAAACAAAAATTGGCGCATAGTAACATCAGGCTCGCTAGACTGGCCAAAACCAAGATTCGCCAACAGAAGAACAAGAAATATCAAAGATATCCTGGTACATACATGACCCCAAAAGCCGAAAATGAATGAAACCGCCAACACACTATGGAATATGCAACCAGTCACTGGCCACTACCCCGTGGACACTGCTCAGTATGCAAATTAACCACCACCACGAAATACATCCAACTAACACCAGAACTAAAATGGACAATTAGACAACACACTAACTGTAATTCAACACATGTTGTCTACATGATTACTTGTCCCTGTAACCTTAGGTATGTTGGAATGACCTGTCGCAAAATAAAACAGCAGATCTGTGAGTGCAGGAGTAATGTAAAGTGCAAACGTGGAACGACCAAAATGAGTACCCACTATATCGAACAAGATCACTCCATTGACGACCTAAACTGGGTTGTCATTGAAATACTGATCGGCACCACCTAGAATGCCGAAACAATACTCTTCGAGAAAGAGCAGAGATGGGTACACTGCTTGAAGACAGATTCAACAGGATTAAATGATAATATTCCCTGGCTCAGCATAAAATAAATCCCCAAATCCACCACAGATGGTTAATATAACGATGATCATCTTACTTAACCAAGAACTAGTTTATTACAGACTCCCCAACAGTTGTCCAACAATTAAGACCCAACACAATGAATTTACATTCATTTCATGTTTCTTTTCTCAACAACAACTAATGGTTCAAATATTCTGGTAGTCTTTCTTCACTAACAACTGGTGGCTCTGATATTTAATGGCTGCTCGTCACAACTCTCGAGCCACCCGGGAACCTGATAGAAGCATCAGTACAAGTCGTGCAGCCTGCTGAATGAGGTATGGAGAGCTGAAGGACTCCACCGTCACCGCAGCACACGTAATGTATCATGCCGAGAACAATGCTAACTTGCAATCTCTTAACCTTTCAGAAAAGCGCAGCACTTTCAGTTTTACCCATGAAGCCCTAATTAGGACTCCGTGAGGTAGGCGCTTTGATGAAACGCGCAGCGTTGTGTAGATGCTTGTTTTCATGCTTACCAAACTTGCACGCTATCCTGCGTAGAACTTACGCTGAGTGTACACGCGCCACACTGCACAAACTCCTGTCTGCCTTTTTGAAAGTTTGCGCGCCATAGAACTCGTATTTGGTATACACGCGCCCCACCTTGTAAATACAAGTACTCTTGCCTGTTTCTTCAGCGCCATAATCAATGACACGGGCCGTACTGTGTTAATACCCGTATCCTTGCCTACCAAACCTGCATGCTACATGTACCCCACTCAGAACTCGCGCCTTGAATGCACGCGCGACACTGTGAGGTCTATTATCACGCTACTCTATAAACCTGCACGCCACAGAACTCGTGCTTTAAATACACACGCCACACAACTAAAACAACCGGACACGTTCGACAGTGCGCTTTCTTGTTTTTATTTGCACACGTTCCGTTAATAAGAAACTTGCTTTTGACCGCTCATTAAGTCCCCGAACATCATGTTAACCATGCGTTTTCAGCCACAGGCAGAAACAACACTACTTAATCAATCAATGCCATATGTATATGTATACATTCGTGCATTGCCAACGACTAGCACAATAATGCGATATGGGTATTCAACTGTTCTTCAAATAATCACGAGCACTTCGCAAGAATACCCTTTGAAGCCAGGTTCACTTTAGAAAATACATGCTATAAATGTTACTGGTCACAATGAACACTCACAGGAGTGAAAATGAACCAACCATAGGACAGCTCACCTGCCCGTTTGTCCTCTGTGGTATCTATCTATATTATGTACAGCGTATAAAGAATTGCCATTTTTCTTATTTGCTATTACCTTTTATGACATGTTCAAGTTGAACAATATGACCATCATCATGAGACCACTCAAACTGTTTTTAATTCAAAAACTCACATTCAGTATCACTACATGTTTTTTGTCTCCATTTTGTTTCTCTTTTTCCCACTCCAGGTACTATTGACCTTACATTCAGATAATTAATATTCTGAACAGATACCTTAAGAATAGGACATTAGCCATCTCCTATATTGATTTCTAGGTCCTGAAGAAACCCCCCCGATCCCTCAGGGCACCCCAAGGGGCTGAAATATGTCGACCATTTGATTGAGTGCAAAGGACTCATAAATAGGTCCCTTTTGCACAACACTGTTTTTATACTCTCTCCATACACCAAACTGAATAAAGTTACAGTTTACGTAGATTGAGGATCACTTTTTAACCAGCTCACCTCACTTGAGCACTTTCACTCGTCCCCCATCACTGATCACTACTAAAACAACCAGTGGTTCCCTCCAGGTGAGACCCAATGATGATGCTGTCACGTATCTGATACAGCCGGAGAATCAAGATAAACCGCCAAACGACCTGTTTATGTGAATGAGGGTTTTTAAGTACTGACGGTTAGAACACCCGGACCCTGGTTGCAGGTACAAGTGATCCATTCCCCATTGATTTTGATTGACATCTTTGATGACAGACATGGATCGCAATAGATCAAAAAATGTGTACAATTGATATCATATTCTGTTGTCATGGTCTTTTTCCTTTTCCTTTCTCCAGTTTTGGTACTATATACCAATAACCATCCAATGACACAATAGCTCACTGCGAAGAAGGGTAAGTGCAAAATTTACTCGCGCACGTCCCAAATCACTTATGTGCCATAACCTGGTCCTGAAGAAAGCCCTCTGAGCCAACAGGGCACCGTTAGGCCTGAAACATGTCGACCACATACTTATTCACAGTAGGTGCTATAGAACAGTAGCCCTTCTAGATACGCACCGCCCTCTATTTTTAACCTTGCCACATCTCCAATAGAATAAAGACTCATGCTGGAATGATGGAGATAATTTTAAACTCACTTTTCTTTCATTTCTGATCACTACTGAATCACCAGTTGGTCTCCCTCCAGGTAGGGGAAAGCATACGATTAGACCCCATGATGATGCTTTTCATGTAGTTACAAAAGCGGGTAATCAAGATATACCGCCCAGTTCCACTGTACGTGAATGAGGGTTTTTTTACAAGACGGCCAGTACCGACGACCCTGGTAACACTTCAGGACAAGTGATCAATTCCCCTTTAATAAAATACTTATTGCCTGGAAGCCGAATGGATCTCAGCTTCTTCTCTCTCCCTCGACTGATTAAGAAGTTAAGTAAAGTAAACATAAACTTACCTATTCATACTCAATTTGTTATATTTTGGTGCTCAATATTTTGTCCATAGGTTTGTGGTAGCACAATATTAAATATTAAAGTGGAACGTCACCATATACTGATTAGTAATCTCTGATCATGACTAATGGTACACCTCCCCAGCTCTATCCCATTTTCTACCATTGAGTTTTTCTGATTCATTCCATCTATTTAACTAATGGACTCCTTCTTCATTTGATTTGTGGAGTTATCTTCAACTTTTGGTTGCTGTTGAATAACCCACATACCACAGCTCTCCTCTTTCATCTGCTCATTTTGAATATGTATGGGATCTTTTGAAATGCCAGTGTCTTACAACTCAGTCGCTTTGTGGCACATCTTACAGGTGATTTTCTTCTTAGTTTAGTCTGGAAAGCAACTCCCACTACTTATTTGAACATACACACTCTTGATCGGCCAGGTGCATTGCAATTGATAATGTTGTCATTTGGCTCAAATATATGTTTTGTGTGTTTCCTAAATTGTTAATTATGATTATTACTGTTCTTAGACACATGGGCGCCTTATTCGTATGCTATTGACCTAAGGATGATCATCACCCTCATTGAATGTCCTTGTATTGAAATGTCAATTTTTTTATGGAAAATATAGTGTCTTGTCATGAACTAAAATGCTGAAATTGTGTATGTTTTTTCCATTTCGTTCAATCCTAGTTAAAGATTCTCTGAGGATTGTATATGATTTGTTAACCCATCACTCTCACAGTGTGCTTGGCAATTCCTTCAACATCATTCTATATTATTTTGTTTGTAATCCAATTTCTGTTTTAAAAAATGCGAAAAGGTAAACAATCTGTGATGAAACAATATTTTTTTTTGTGCTCTAATCCCTTGAATTTGTTGAATCACCTAGGTTGGATGTTAATATTAGTTAAATTGTTTGTGATTAGGTTTAATATAGTAGGGGTTGCATAACCTATCGTAAGTACCTGAATCACTCTTGATTGTTCATTGGGAGATTTACCCTGGGGGATCCATTTTTATATAGGTGTATCTATCCCGATTCCCTAACAGGTTGCCCTGTAATTTATGCTTAATGGCAGTGTAAAATATTTAAGATCATTTCAAAATTCTTTCACATGGATGTCTAACACAGCCATACGAATTTCTAGCATAGCAGAGGACCCATGAACATTGCAAGGTGTTTACTTCAAGTATGGATGACTCACCTCAGCCATATAACCACCAGAGGTACATAATCAACTTTGATATCATGTTTAGTTACAAGAGAGCATAACACGTTTCCACTGTCCCTTATCCTCAGAGGTACTTAGAGCTGGTGGAAAAAATAAAGGTTTCAGCTCAAGGTTTATGTGAACATGAAACAAAGATAATTAATGATGGTATCATTTTACATAATGTTGCCTGCAGTAAGTAAGTACTGTTGAGCTTATTCAACCATCATAGATATTTTTCAAGTCTTGTCATTTCAATAGCTTCAACTGACTAGTAACAGCCTAAGGTGTTCATATCAGTATTAAAATTATGTATAACTGTTCTAGATATCTTATTATGAATGTCTCAACATACAGCCATGTGAATGTTCTTTTGATGGGATATTTCTATCTATAGAGGCTTTGATTTTTGTTGTTTTTGGCTTATTATTTTTAGATGTTTATCTGTAACCATGTAGGGCCTCCCTGCACTGCACTAGGGCGTTCTCAACCTAATTTGACTGTGAACTGTGCACTGGAACAAACTACTCACGATGTTAAAGGAATAAGAACAGCAACGCAAAATTAAATAATATGATAATACATGAATAATTATAATGAATGGTCTTTTTTTAGTTTGTTCACAACTGTTATAATGATCACCTATTCACTATCAATCAACACAAACGGTGTTACCTGAAGTGAAGTCTTGTAGGCACTATGATTGTGCACAGGGAGACATTGCATTACCGGTGATATCACATTTGACATAATAAGTGAAATAATCAACGCTATCACTCCTGCTATTCAAGGCACCGCAGAACTCAGTCAATTGGGTAGAACTTGGGCCTCTACCCACATCCTTTGCTTGGGCTCTTGGTCTTCAGGTCAGGCCGTAGTTAGTAGAAGTGGTGCTAGGTGGTGGCTGCTATTTAACAGGGGAAGTGGGCTGGGGGGATGAGGGAGATGAAAAAATAAATCACTTACCTGTAGTCCGTCCACAGCTTCTCGGTCCTCTTTGGTCATTGACTCCTATGAGCAGGAAGTACACAGGCTCCCCTAGCCAATCACGACGCTGCTGTCACCAGCATGACAGCAGCATCGTGATTGGGCTGAGTGCCATGGTTCGGTGCCCAGACAGGAACTGGGAGCCTGTGCATGGTCTCTACCCAGGATGTGCAATACAGTCGGGTAAAGAACATGCTAAGTGTGTATGACTTTTTGGCTGTCCAAGACGGCCTGCCAAACCGTCAGGCACACTTCGAGAGTGCCCACAACCCCACCCCCCCTGCTGTGGCCAGCCCAACCCCACCCCACACCTAAGCCAGTACATTATCATTTTATTTTTCCTTTTTGACCTGCTCACAGAGCAGTGGGGCGACAATTATCCACCTTAGGAGAGGAGCTGCTGCTGGTGGTGCTGAAAGCAGAGACCACCAAGCTAGCTACCAAACCTCAGTCCTCGAATCTGCAGCTTTACTCTCATGATCATCAGTCAGGAGGTGCAAGCCCAAACCCTTGAGCAGGCAGTTCTAACCTATCTCTTCCCTGGTGAACTTTCAGCAGCCGTGCACCAATGCAGGCAACCTTGCACCATAATGCAAGGGTTGCACCATAATGCAAGGGTTTCTGCACTGTGGTCAGCATAGCTTTTGCGCATGAAGGGGTCCTTTCCTGCACAAACACTATGCTTTAAGGCAAGTTTCCCTTTGTATGTGTGCTGCAGAATAATTCTAGCACACATGCAAAGAGGGAAACATGTAGCAGTAAAAATGTTTTTCCTCGTTATGCCAGACACAGGGAGGTGCAGCACTTTGGCTCAAATCCAAGTATACAATTTCTGCAGATATGGATTAGCATCAAAATCCATGAGTGATGCATGGGAACACCCATGTAGAACTCAAGGAATGGCGTCTTGATGCAAAGTAACACATTGTGCTGCTTTGTGTTGCTTTTGGTTACCAACCAACTCAAATCTCCATTTGCGTTGGTTTGTAAATACCAACTTGGATTTTGAGTTAGGTCTGCGTTAAAAAAGTAACACAAACCCAATACAAAATATTTGCAAATCTTGTCCCCAGGTCCATGCATGACTATAGTGCTCTTGGTGCACACCCTGAATATCAAGATGGTCTTGTGCTCCGCACTCCGCCCTGGTGTATTCTACACAACTATGGTTTTATCACCCTTGCCACATAATCCACCATTTGTGGGACACTTGTCAGATTTCAACAATAAAAGTGATTCTAGCTCAATCAGTTCAAATGATACTTTGAAAAAGTGTCACTTTTGTTGCCATGCAGTGGTACATCGTTTGCAAATTTTCCTCAGGCTTCATTTCCTGATTGCTGTACTAAGTTGTTAAACTGGTAATATATATGTGATACCCTTGTCCAGACAGCATTGATATTTGTTAAAATGCAAAATAGTGAAATAATACTGCCACAGAATGTGCTGCATTATTCCTGTTGATTGATTGTTCTTGCTGCACAATTTAGCCAACCCTGCTGCATACTTTGGTTGTCCTTTTTCACTTAATTCCAGTGGCCTTGCCTATTGCCCATTGGCTTGGTCCTTTGTTATGTCTAGTAGACTCAGGATGCAGGTCATATTATTAATAGGGGTGGGCGGAATTTGCGGAATTAACCTTCGCAAATTATCGCGAGAATGTTTAAAATTATCGCAAACAAGCAGAAATATCGCGAAGATGCGGAAGTTTTTTTCCGGCATGTTCGCGAGATTTTCTGCATGGTTGCGGGTCGCCAACTTACCCATGTGGTTGCTTGCGGGCGCGGCCATCTTGTTTTGAGTTGTTCTCGCGGTGCATGATCGCGAGAAGAAAGACGTGATCGCGCGACGCATGACGTCACTGCGGGCGCGAACTGTCGCGAGACAGCGCAAATGGCTAAAAACAATACAACATCTCATGGAGAACGCGACCGGATCAAGAAAACTTGTCGGCGAACGCAGGGATTCAGGTAAGGCGATCGCGCGCGCGCGAGAATGTATTATTTTACAGCGCGAGCAAGAAACAAATTATCGCCAAGCTGCGGAAACCGGAATTGTTGACATTTTCGCGCTCTCCGCGGAACGCAAAAATGTCAAATTATCGCAATTTCCGCGAACGGAACGAAATTTTTGCCCAGGCCTAATTATTAAGCCACAGTTTAAGTGATGTTGTCAATGAAGTCAATTGTGAGGAGATATGTGATGTTCTGAGTAATGTTATTTGTGACGTCATGTTTGAGGTCATGAGTGGGTTATTTTAGCATAGAAAGAACAGCTTTCCTGACTTCAGAAATTCAGTCATAGATGAAACTGCTCATCGAGATGTTAGAGATTTTTGAGCATTTATATTTTTCCATCATTATCACCGTGCAGAATGTAGTTTCACAGTCAATTAAACATGTACACATCGATATACTAATGATACTTTTAAAATGAGTTTCTTCTGTTGTGCAGAAGCACGTTTTCTGACCTTTGTTAACTAGGCCTCAACTTGGGCTTATCAGTCATGATTTCCAAAATGGATTTCACCCTTGTCGTCCCCCTGCATGTTGCACTGTTTATAATTTCTGCACTATATGAAGCAAATTCATGCCAGTTTATTTCCTTTGTCATTGTTCATGTTGTTTTCAAAGAACGTTCCCAGTCTCAGTCACTAACTGTAACTACTTCCCAAGATTCTTCTGTTAGTTCACTTTACCTTATACATTCCTAATAGTTGTTAATGTATATAGCATAGAATGGGCAGAATAAATATTCATATAGTAGGATAGTGCTTATATTTTAAGACAATGTGACGTTTAAAATTCCTGAGTTCTGAATTAACTAGTGAAATGGTACATTTGCTAACGCTGCAGAGATTCTGCAGTTTTGGTAATTTCATAGTCAAAAATGATGTATAAAAACCTTTGATTTTGTGGGTGAGCTAAAAGACTGTCCTGGGGATGTGGATGCTGCTAGGGAGGCTGCCTGTTTCTGTCTTGATTTTGATGTCCACTCAGTTTTGATTTTGCACTTTGCTGTATTTCCCTATTTGCTGAGAGGCTTCATGGCATTACCTCTGTATTGCCGGACTTCTGAATTTTGTAATAAATGTTTTTAACTATTTCGCTGATCTAGAACTCAGGGGCTCATTAGGATGGCATAACAATCGCTACCGCCGGGCCGGCGGTGGCGATCGTTACGCCTTCCTCATGTGAAATACCCCAGCCATATTATGATGGCGGTGGATATCGCAGCCGACGCAAAGTTCGTCCGCCGCTTTTCCGCCGGTCGGCAATCATTACGATTGCCGGCCGGGCAGAGCTGGGCCACTAATATGTTGGTGGTGCCCAGCAGGCCCCACCAGCCATATTAGGATGTGGGTGGTTTAAAGTACTCGAAAGGCTGGCGGGGATTGGCTTTGGGGGCCCGTTGCGGGCCCCCGGGGGCATGGGGGTGCATTTGGGGGGTACGCATGGTACCCCCCTGCAGTTCCCTGCACCAAGTGGCAGGCACCGTGTGATGCCTGCCACGTGGTGCAGGGAAATGCTGTGCATGCCCTTTTACCATTGCGGACGGTGCTGCAGCCAGCAGCACCGTCTGCAATGGTAAAAGGCCAGGATGCGCCCGCCAGTATGGCGGGTGCATCCTAATTGGTCCGGGGGACCGCTGTATGTCTGGCGGTCGGTCTCATCACTGTTATGATGGCGGGCGGACTGATGTCCGCCCGCCATCATAATGAGACCCTCAGTTATTGAAGTGGTTCCTTTTACTTCATTGACTGTTTTCTGATATTTTCGATGCACTGGGAGGTGCCATACCTCAGGGATACATTGTTTCATGAAATTGAGGTTTAACATTGTTTCTGATTCAACAAATTGTGGGTGTCCTGTACAGGTACATTTTGGGGTGTCAAAAATGTGGGATTCCCTGTGCTCACAAATTTGGGTAGCATAAGATGGTTGTGAGTTAAGAGCCTCTCCTTTCTACTTTAGAAATGTTCATTTTTTGCCCAGTTTCTAGTGTTAGTGGTTTTTCTGATGTGGATCCTCCAGGTGGATTTTGCCAGGAAACTGATTTGCAGTGCTGTTCCTGAATGATTTCGATTGTAAGTAGATTAGGGTGGAAGGATTTGTGTGTATGAGAGTGTTCTGTGTAATATTTAAGTGCTGAGATTTGTGTTGCGGGATTGTTTGTTATGCTGTATGTGAGGCTTTTGGTTTTGCTTTGTTGATTTTCAGTTCAATTGGTGGTTTGATAATTGTTTGATCACTGCGATTTTAATGTACTATTCTTGTTTGTGATTTCTTTGAAGATGTTATGCTTGTGATTATTGTTTAGTGTAGTTATTGGATTCTTCAAGATCATAGATCTCAAGATGTAATTGTTGAACGTTTCTGCATAAAGGTATTGTGTTTTGCGAGGCACAGCATACACACATAGGGCCTGCTTCCGATCTTGTTCCGAAAGCAAACCAAACGATTGGGTCCGAATGCTTTCCGGACGACTCAGTCTGGGGAGACCGATCGAACAAGTATGATGCGTTCGAATGCATCCTGATATGATTCGGCCGGACTCCCATTGACTTCAATGGGAGCCTGTGTACCGTACGTGTACACAGGCGTGCATTGATAAAAGTGGTGGCTGGTGATAATCGTGCATCCTGTGGCGGACACCCCTTGGTGCCTGCCACACTGTGCATGGTTGGGAAGAGGGGGCCCATGGGTACCCCCATGGGCCCGATTCGGAGGGGCCCCGGGTGAAGGGGGGCCTGCTTCGGGCCCCCAAAGACTGATTTCGGCAGCTTTTTTGATCCAGGCAAACCAATTCGGAAAGGCTGTGCGATCTCGGTCATCATACTTTCTCGCTCGGAAACTGAGTCCATAGAGCTGTACGAATTGGCTCCGGAAAGGCTCTATCTCTCTAAATGCCTTTCAGAACTGATTCAGTCAGTGCTAACGGTCTCAAGGCATCGTACTTGGTCATTCGGAATTGGGAACAAGTCGGTCAGAAACAAGGGCTCCAGATCAGTTTAGGTAAAACCAAATCCAATTCGGAGCACTTACGACTGAGATCGGAATCGACCCCATAGGATTTTCTGAATTAACAAGCTTCCTTTCCAGGAGTTGGCATGGATACCCTAGGTTGGTGTTCTTTTCTTCTTGATGTACATGAGTAAATACACTGGCCAGAGGTGGATTGCCACTGGACGGTCGTCTGCTTTGGTGTGAATTGAAGTTGACAAGTGCCACAAAGGTACTTCTCTTTCTTTCTCTTGTTTGTGAGATCTTTCCTATTCTATCCTGCTGATTTTCTTCCTATTTAGGTTGAAAGACAATATTTTACTTTGTTTATTGAGTGTGTTGTTAGAGAGAAAAGCTGTGCAATTGTTTTCTCCTTTCACAAAGAAGTCACACTGCGGTTGGTCAGTCAGCCAAGGAGTCACTGTGGAATTGGCGAGAATTCACCACAGAGTCGTGCTGTCATTGGTTGGTTGCTGTAAAAGTCTCACTGTGATTGGTTGACTTTTGGCATAGCCATACTAGGATTGGTTGTTCCACTCCCTGGTTTATTTTGTGCTGTTTTTTGGGATTATTTTGAGTGAAAATATTTGGTGCTGTGTTGAATAAACCTAAAGCTCATAGCTTAACTCCTACAGAGGCACCAAAAATGCCAGCAGAGTGTTCTCCTACAAAAGAAATGATGACAAACTCTGTTTTTTATACGTGTACCTGGAATTGCGACTGGCATGAAAACTCTTCTTCTGACAAGGACTTGAAATTTACTCTAGAGGGTACTTTTAACATTAGAAAGCTAGATTTCTTGAGACAGACTACGAATGAAAGAAAGTCATTCCCTAGATCCACACACTTTATGGCATTGAATAAATAGGATCAAATGGCTACAGAGAAGGAGAGAAAGAAAATGAAGAAGCAGGTGAAGGGTACATTCAGACAATGGCTAGAAGGCAAGTGGGATCATCAGAAGAAACGCTGGGGGCGATATGATTAAGAAAGTGAGAGTTTTTCCCTACAATAGTCAAAGAAACAATAGACAAAAAGAAAGTTGATGAGAGAGACAGAAAGACACAGAGTCGGACACGAGATTCTAGTAAGGAGGTTACATTTTTAAATGATCTTTTGATTTCCAAACCTCCTCCATATACCGATGGAACCCAGAGACATGTGCAAAGTTCCATAGTACCTGATGCAGGTGCAGCGGAAAATGCCACAACAATACAGTCACAGGGGTTGACTTCAGTTGCAGGAGCATCAGTGAGTGCCCTATCTGAGAGTACATTGACTGTTTTTCGGAGTACTAGCAGAAATATTACAGTTGTATTCAGGCCTTAAATGGCATGCCTGTTACTACTACTACTGTTACTGAAGAATCTGTGTAAGGGAGAGACATTCATTTTGGGCTTTTAAAGACTGAGGGCCCGATTCACAAAAGTAATCTGAGACAAAATCCTAACTTTACGACTTTTTGTATTCACAAAAGGCATTTAGGAGTAGTAAAGTTAGAAACTTTACTACTCCAAAATACCTTTTGTGAATACCGAAAGTCATAAAGTTAGGATATTGTGTCAGTTTAGGAGTAGTAAAGTTAGGAATCCTAACTTTACTACTCCTAAATGCCTTTTGTGAATACAGAAAGTCATAAAGTTAGGATTTTGTCTCAGATTACTTTTGTGAATCGGGCCCTGAATTTAGAGAAATCTTACAGGGAACTACTGACACAAACAGATTAATGTCACACAATGTAGATGAAATGAGGTGCTTGTTCAAAGAAGTAGTGAGGTGTGCAAAACAAGCACATGATAGGCCGATAAGAACCAGAGAAGTGGCACAAAATGTTTCAAAGATTGGCAATGATTTTGAAAATGCTTTTGACTGATTTGGATGCACTGTTTGAGATTATGGTTCCTAGTGACTTGTGGTTTGGATGTAAGGTTGCTGTTGCTTGGCCAGCATAGGAAACAGCTTGAGATATGCCTAGTAATGCTCCATCTGAGGTGGTTACTGATAAGTGCACAGCAGTGATACAGCATATGAAAAGAAGGTTCAGGAGAAAGAAATTAATTGGTCAGATTTTGAAATCCACACAAAAGCCAAAAGAGTTGAGTTTTCATATTCAACACAGTGTTATGTGTTGGCAGACTAATTATATTGATGAAGTCCTAAAATATGTTAGGTACAGTGGTGATTGGTGCGACATGAAGCAGAAACATATCAAGGAGACGTTGATGCTTGCCCAGACTAAGCAATTTCAGAAGAATGTCAGGAATCAGATGATGGGTTCGGATGCTGGATTTGTATTGCCTGACAATGTTGGAATGAATGGAGTGCATTTGATGCAAGAAGTGAAATTTGGAAATGAGATAGTGAAAATAGAGGGACACGGAAGAGCGGTTGGGAGTAATTCTGCAATAAATACAAGCAATGATTTGCTGAAGAGAGCACTGCTTGTCGTTTCTGTGGTAGAGTCAGGCACTTGAAGCAGGAAGGCAGAGAGAATCCAGATCGATCTCAGATTGATTTTGTTCCCCAGATGCAGCAGTATGCAAATCAGGTGCAGGCATAATCAGTAGCCTCAACCCAACTAAATTATGTGCAGAATGTGCAAAATCAAGGGCATTGAATATGCTCACCACTCCAGTGTTCCATAAAAATATGAGAAACAAAGTATTTTTCAGGTCAATATACCTATAGAATCCATTCTGAAAAATGATTTCCCTCACTTTTCTTCATAGTCCCAGTCCCAATGATAGTGCCTGAGAGACAGGAGGATTGCTTACTTGGAGCAGTCCTGAAGGTAGATCAATGTAGCCCCTACATTGATGGTGAAGTCAATTACCACCCTGTTTCTTTTTTAATAGATATGGGACCTACTTGCTTACAGTTCATTCTGTGGAGGATCCAAACCTGCCCCTCTTGGGTAGAGAAGTCCTAGTTATAGGCATTAGCAATAAACAGAATGTTAACCAGATTACTATATATGACCCTGTTAAAGTAGGACTAATGGAGAATAATCATCAGTTCATATTGTGTGATTTGAATCATGTCAGTTTGTTGGGCAGAGACTTGCCTGGTAAGATGAACTGTGTGATTTACTTTACACCAGATGGTATTGCAATTGAGACCCAAGATGGCGACTCAGGGTCTAATTACGATCTTGGCAGACAGGGTTACTCCGCCAAAAACGTGACCGATATCCCATCTGCCAAGTTACAATTCCATGATATTCTATGGAACTTGTGATTTGGTGGACGGGATATTCATCATGTATGTGATGATTATCCCATCCATAAAGATCATAATCAGGTCCTCAGTTTTTAAAATTAAATCACAGGATTCAAGAATTAAATTGTTTCCAGCTCTAACAAAAGACAATATGCCTCAGGATTTAAAACATACTTTCAAAGAAGAGGTATTCGATTTCACAGGAAATTAGATGGGATTTGTTAAAAAATGCAAAGTCTGTCAGGATAAATGTGAAACCAAATGCAGTGTTTCTTAGGATTAAATAATGGAAACTTTAAAAGAGACAGAAGAAGGAATGAAGCCCATCATTGAAAAAATAATTGAACAAGGAATTCTGCGGGAAGTGATTGGTTGTCCTTTCAATTCTCCCATGATGACAATTAAAAAACTGAGTGGTAAATGGAAAACTGACAGGATCTAGGAACAATAAATAAAATAGTGACTCCATGTAGTCCAGTCTTACCAAATCCTGCCATATTTTTTATTGCAATTCCAACAGATACAGAATGGTATTCAGTAATTGACTTATGCCAAGTATTCCTCTCCATTCCTCTGCATGAGGACAGTCAATATCTTTTTGCACTTCAGTTCCAAAAATAAAGTTCTCGTTTGCTTTTGAATTCCACAAGAGTAGACTGAAAGACTTGCAAATTTTAGTCTGGTCCTAAAAAATGATTTAGAAAATTTGCAGTTGCCATGTTGTTCAGCTCTGTTTTGGTATATAGATGACCTACTAGGGTATTGAAGATGAAAGACTTTAAACTTGATACAATTGCACTGTTAAATCATTTAGCAGACAATGGACACATGTTTTCCCCTACAAAGATGCAGTACTGTAAAAGAAGTGATTTTTCTTGATCATCATATTCAAATTCAAATTCGATTTTCATTTTGAATTAGAAAACCATAAAAGCATAATACACAAATATTAATTTATACATTTTAAGCACTCTAATTAAATTCATTTGAGGACTACCAAACACCACATTATATTAGTGCTTCCTTGTTCAGATTTACCAAGTAAAAACATTTATCCGTATAGTGCTCGATTCATTAAAACAGTTTAAACAAATAAATGAATACATTAAAATTTACAGTTGTTTCCTGAATTTAACTTCTGCTTTTAAAAATAGCGCAATATTTCTGGCGTAACATTCATTTTCCAATATTTGCAATGCAAGATAGGCAGGGCGACATTGCCTCAAACCCCAAATTTTTAAAATTGGAAGGATCCACCTTTTTCTGTGTTCCCTATAATATTTACAAAATAAGACAATATGAATTGCTGAATGGGACACAACTCCATCGCAAGGGCAAGCTCCTAAGTTTTTTGACCAATCATTTATTGTAGGGAACGATACTGAGCGATAGAAAAAATCTAATCTACAACGTATAAGTACGAATCTATCGTACCCAGTTCCATAATAGGTCAAATAGGGTTGCATTTCAGTGGAGGAATGGATCATCTGATTTAGCTGAACTGTTGGCTTGTGTGCTTCACTGGCGTATCTGAGTTCTTCCAGGTGTGACATACATTGTTTTTTAAAATCTTTCCTGGAGATATTAATCATCTTTGCTGGATTGTGGAAAGATTTGGGCTGTCCTAAGTCTCCCATAAAATCGTTAATGTACTTTAGCCATCTAATAGAATGGGCCTGTTCCAAGTTTAGAGAATCTTTTATGATTAAATGTTGGTTTTGTGGCGGTCCAGATTCAATGCCATAATAAAACTGGTTGGACCCTTATTTTATCCGTAATGTATTGTAGCCCCAGCTCAGTGTGACAGACGAAGGTTGAGGTTGCGTGAGGGACAGCCAATATATAACAAATAAAAGCATTTTCCACTTTCTGTATGTCTGCTACGTTACTGTGTCCCCAAACCCCAGCCCCGTACAGTACTGCACTGACACACTTGGCTTGGTAGATTTTAATCAATTCCAATAGTGGCCTTCTACCTAATTTCTGAGCAAAATTTACAAGGGCTGTAGTTGTTTTCATAAATATCAGTTTTTTTGCCCTTATGGCCTGTTGCCAAGTGCTATTATTATCCACAAGAATACCTAGATATGGATATGCTTTTGTGTGTTCAAGTTTATTATTTCCAATAAAGATAGATCTTTCTTTCTTACTAACTTTCCCACAGCTCATGATATAAGTTTTAGTAGTGTTAATCTTTAGGTCAAGGCTTTCCATGTAATCATTATATTTATTTAGGGCCCGCTGTAGCTCTAGTGGGGTTTGGGCCATTATCACCGCGTCATCAGCGTAGAGTAGGGTGGGTATGGGTCGGTTTTGTACTTGTGGTAGGTCCTAACACCCCTCGAGCATCACCTGTTCGAGACCGTTGGTGTACAGGGTAAACAGGAAGGGTGCCAGGACACAGCCCTGTCTAACCCCTCTCTACTGCAAATGAAGCTGTGTGTGATCATCATATTGAAAAAGAGCAAAGAAAGTCTTAAAAGAACATGTTTCTGCCATTCTATAGATGGGTCCTCCGATCACCCATAGGGAGGTTAGGATGTTTCTGGGAAGTCTTGGCTACTGTTGGGATTGGATTCCAATATTTTCTTTAATTGCAAAGCCTTTAGTAAGACTGTCCCACAATGACTTCAGGGATTCAGTCCTATTTGATGACAAATGCTTATAAATGTAATATAGCCGCCCTTAGAATGCCTGACTATAATATGACGTTTTTGAGTTTACTATCAAGAGGAGGCGGTGTGTACTTTCTGTACTTACACAGAAACATGGTGGAATAATAAGACCAGTTGCTTATCTGTCAGTTGTGGTATATCCAGTAGCTGTAAGTCTTCCTGGTTTTCTGAAAGTGGTTGCAGCTATTTTTATGGCAGATGAGCAAAGGGAAGGGCTTCTGATGGGACATACAATGATTGTGTTTGTGTCAAATTTTGTTGCGATTTTGCTGACCTGTACATGGACTCATTTATTGTAGAAGCAATGGGGTGACCCTGTGTCCCTCAGAACCTGGGTAGAATTATTACAAAAAACAATGGTTCTGTCGGGTATTTGGTAAAACAATCGCTTTGTTATGCAAATAAATCAAGAGATGACCACACAAACTAAGAGTACAAATCACACTAATGCTAGATTTGGAGGGTGTGATGTCGTTTTTTATATAAATTTCTGCATTTATATAGAAACACCCGTATTACTTGTAACGCAGGGTTACCAATGAAATACACTTTAACGTGAAGCAGTGAATCGGTGACAAGGTGACAAGGGTGACAATTATGTGCACAGTATTTACAGTGATCAAATACAAAAGAAACATTCTATGTACATCATATACGAAGGAAACATTCTATGTACATCATATACAAGAGGAGGGCCAGTATCAGGGAAAACAATGGCGCTGTTTCATGAATGAATCAAAATGTATTCGAAAAACAGGTCTTGAACTGGTCCTAACACTTTATCGTCGACGTTTCAACCCAGATTATGCGAAATTGAATCGTCATGCAGGGTCTTCATCAGGACATTAAGAAGGTAATGGCAACCTGCAAGTGCAAGTAAAGTATATCAATATCGTGAAATGCTAATGTTTGGTGTGTGGTCTAGAGAGGGATAGCCAAGACTCACCTAGCCAGTGGTGTAGGATGGCCTGGCAATCCGTTTAGTGCGTTTCAAAGGGCAGAGCGCCTCATCAAATGTGGTCTCTGTAAATGAAAGGGGGATTCATTGGTTCGAAGAAAAGGGCATCTCCGATGTCATAGTTCAACAAAGCGCGGGATGTGGCAATCAACGATGATTGAACCCCATATGAAGGAATCATAGTCTCTATAAATACGACCGGGGCGTGTGTCGTCCCTATTACACAAAAGTAAACTATGTAGAAAAGGAGGGTTGTTTAAGAAACTAAGATGCCCCTGTTGTGGAGGTGGGCTCGACAAACACGGGTGGTGAGGAGCCGACAACGGTGTTGGGAGCGTGCCTGTGAAGCATGCATGTTCGATTGACTCCTAATGTGAAGAGTTCAAAAAAGCCAGCCACGGCAAACATGCTTTAAAAGAAACTTTAAATGAAAAGGGGGGGCGGCTCACCTAAGCGGGCGAACCGCGTCCGATTAGTGGGATACGTCTGGGATTCAAACAGAGTTCTGTAATAAAAACATTCGTTGAGGGCACCATCAAAAACGGGTGATTGATCCTTAAAGGCACAATAAGGGGATTCGATGCTTACTTGAATTAGAAGGCAAGCGATAATGACTCACGCTGCTGCAGCTCCTCTCACAGTCAGAGGAAGCCGCAACTGACAGGACGAATGCTAAATGAAAGGAATTCGGGGCAGTCCGGTCTGACGTCGACAGTGTTACGTGTCAAGCAAGTTGCCTGGCAACCATGGGCGTTTCCGAGCGCCGAAGCAGCTGGGACCAGCACGGAATAGATCGTGCGGAGGGCTTACGTCAGAAACTGTGTCAGAATATGTGATTGGCTCATTAACAGGCGTAAACACACTTGCACTGGGAGAAAGGGTCTATGATTGACTCAGTGTGAAGCGTTAATACGCTTGCGCTGGGGAAATAGTTGATGTAGAGTCCGTTTGGGTACGTAAAAATGACTCATCTGAAAGATTTGTTATGTGTAGAAAATTAAATTGCTTGTAAGACCGGACGCAGTTAGTGACATAGTTGATCAACACAGGTGTGACATAAACGAATAATGTAGGGATAAAAAGCATCGGTTTAACTGGCTCATACACCGCATGAGTGAAAATCATGCAGAAACTGTTAACAGGAAAAACATGCGTCACTGTTTATGAAACAAGAACAGCACCAGCAAATTAAAGGCCAATACAAGGCATACTGCCTGTCACAGATTCACAACTGAAGGTGTCCATTCCATAAGCAAATATTCAGTAAAAAATATAATTGAGCAGGGCTCATGATGACAGGATCATATATACAGATTACAAATTAAAGAAGGGAAGTATCACAGTTGACCCATCTCTCTAGATGTTTCCTCGAGACTATTGAGCCCTTGCTGGACAGTATTAAGAGAATGAATCCATCTGCATTCTTTTCTTTTTAGATTCATGACCATTGACCCACCCCTAGGTGCCAGGTTCGCCTTCTCTAGTACCCACCAATTCATATCTTCGGGCAGGTGGTTCGCTGCCAGAAAGTGATCTACCATTGGAGCTCCCTGAACCTTGCATCTAATGCAACTCATATGTTGTAATATCCTTGCTTTCACTTTCTGTGTTGTTTGTCCCACATATATGGAATCACAAGGACATTTTATCGCATAAATGAGATTGGAGCTGTTGCAGTTCGTAAAAGTAGATAAGTTATATGTTCTGGTGTTATGGGTGAAGGAAGAACCCTCTATTGTCAAAGGGCAGGCTTTACATTGGCCACATTTGTGATGGCCCACGAGGGGAGGTAGGCCCAACTGTTCCCTGAGGCCACGTGGTTTAGGTGGTTCAAGGTATGCCTTGACAACACTGTCTTTCACATTCTTGCCCCGCTTGAACGCGAAGATAGGTTCTTCAATATTCGGAAGCTCACTTGCCACCAAATTCCAGTATTTCTTAATGATTTTCTTCATGCCATTGCTCTTTGTGTTGAAGGATGTAACACATACAAGATTTTCTTTCTTTGGTCTGTCTCCCTTGACCTGCAAGAGTTCCTCTCTTGGGCAATACCAGGCGCGTTTGCGTGCTCTTTTCAATAGACCCAGTGGATAACCACGTTCTCTTAGTCGGTTGGTCAGGATCTCCGTTTCTTCAAAGAAATCAGCTCTGCGGGTACAATTCCTCCTAAGTCTGAGGTACTGACCAAACGGAAGATTGTCTCTTAAGCTGCGTGGATGGTGAGAGTCATACTTAAGGAGGGTGTTTCCGTTCCGTTGGTTTCCGAAAGAGGTCACGGTCTAGTTGTCCATCATCGACCACAAAGGTGAGATCCAGAAAGTCGATGGTACTATTATCCTCCGTCATAGTGAACTGGATATCATTCGATCTCGCATTAAGCCAGCCGTGGAACAGATTGAGTTCGTTCCTTGTACCAGACCAGATCATGATGACATCGTCTATGTAGCGTTTCCAAACGGTAATGTGGTCTAGGAACGGATTTTGATGACTGTAGAGGTGTTCTTCTTCATACGCATCCATGAAAATATTGGCCAAGCTCGGCGCATAGGTAGCCCCCATCGCCACGCCTTTACATTGGTAATAGAATTGCTTCATGAAGATAAAGAAATTATGTTGCATAGCAATTCTCAGGAGGCCCAGCAAAAAATCAGTCGGTATCCAGTGTGGTCTTGGTCTTTTGTCCAGAGTTTCTTTGATCACTTCGAGCGCCCTTGTTTGGGGGATGGAAGTGTAAAGTGAGGATACATCAAGCGTCACCAGTAGCTGGGTTTGAATGTCGAATGGTTGACCCTCCAACAGTTGGATAATATGCATCGTATCACGAACATACGATTTGGTCAGTGGTATCCATGGTTGAAGGAAATGATCTATGAATTGGTTGAGGGGTTCCAGTATCGATCCACAACCTGAGACGATTGGCCTTCCTGGCGGCTTTTCCAGGCGCTTATGGATCTTCGGAAGGGTGTATATGGTAGGAATCCTCGCCTCACGTTTGTTCAGAAAGTCAGACTCTGACTGACTCAAGAAGCCTCGTGTCACTCCATCCATGGTGATGTTTTCAATCAGTGTTTTTATTTCAGGTGTCGGGTCTCTTGGAATAGGGCAGTAACTGTCTCTGCATCCCAATTGTAATTCAATCTCTGCAACATAGTCCTGCGTATTCTGCAGGACGACTGCTCCACCCTTATCCGCAGCTTTAATCACAATTGCCTCATTAGTTCCCAGAGTAGAAAGAGCCAGTTTTTCTTGTTTACTGATGTTATATTTTATATATTCCTTCTTCTCAAGTAAGTCCATGATTTCCTCAAGCACAATCTTTTCAAAGGCGAGTATTTTTTCGCTCATCATGTAAGTACTTGGTGTAAATGTTGAGGCAGGTCTGAAAGGTGTGGCTGTGGCAATCGGGGTGTAGATGTTTTTAGAAAAATGGTATTTCAACCGGATTTTCCTGAAGAAGCGTTGCAATTCAACCTTTACATTAAAGGAATCAGGAATAGATGTGGGCACAAATGATAGTCCTTTCGCCAGGACCTTTCTTTCTTCATCGGTTAATGTATAGTCTGAAAGATTTATTATAGGATCCAGAGTGTCAGAGGGCAAAGGATCAGTAATTGCCTGGCTTACTCCAAAGTTGACGTTAGCTTGATGGATTCTTATAGGATGGGAGGAAACATTACCAAGATCGTCAGTAGTAGTCTGCTCCAACTGTAAGGTTGCCATCGATGTCTCCACATGATGTTCCAATGTAGTCTCAGATGCTGGAATAGCTGTGCCTTGCTGTAGGGGTAATGACATATTAGGAAGTCACAGTGGACCTATCGGGTTTGCCTCCAGGGAGTAGACATTTACCAGCGGTACGTTTGTCTGCGTGTCGAGATTTCCCCGTGGACTTCTGGTTGGTAAAAACGAACTCGTGAGTTGGTGCGTCGATTGTTCCCTCCTCTGCGGTTGTTCCATCCTCTTTGGCGACCCCAGAAAAGGTCTTGTCCTCCACCCCTGTTTGGTTGCCGATGGCCTTCCCCTAAAAAAAGGGACAGTTGGTTATCCTGGTTGCTGGTAGAGGGTCTATCCAGATCTGGATCTGAACCACTCCCAACCGTAGAGTCAGAGAAGGTCTTATATCTTCTGGGGCCCTGTCTGCTCTTATTAGAGAAGAAACCCTGGCTATCCTGTTGATAGTAATCCTCCGCCAGGTATGGGTATGTAGACTTCTTGTCGTAGTTTCTGATGTCCTTAGACAACTTATCCAGTTTCTTATTCAACGTTGTTGTGTTGAACTCCAATAGAGTTTTCTCAGCCCTTTCCAGGGCCTCCTTGGCATTTGTTAATGCACTATCCCCCAGGATTTCTCTCTTGAGGTCCAAAATCTCCTGTGTGAGTTTCTTCACGTATTCAATGGCAGTCTCTATCCGAAGCACCATCCAGTGCCTGGAACAATTATTCGCCACAAAACTGAACCCTTCCCTGAATTTGGGTACATCTATGAATATCGCCGGCTCATTCCGAACCTGTAGCCCCTTGGGAATTATGTTTGATTCAAGGTACTTGGTCAGGACGTGGCCATGCAATCTTGACCGCACTAATTTCTTCTCCAAGCGCTCTAGTTTGGCCAATTTCTCATTAAGACCCGCATCCACTGATAATCTATCTGGGCCTAAGAGGAAGCCAGAGCTCCCCTGTTCTTTTATTAGGTTGGCTATATACTCTTCAGTATAAGTCAGTGTCTCTCTTTCAGACATAATACACTGAGAGATATTTTACAAGGACAGATATTACTATTAAAAAGATTTCAACGAATTTATACAAGACAGACAAATGAGAGAACAATACCCTCGCAGGTCCGCACCTGCACAAAATATATTGTAGAAGCAATGGGGTGACCCTGTGTCCCTCAGAACCTGGGTAGAATTATTACAAAAAACAATGGTTCTGTCGGGTATTTGGTAAAACAATCGCTTTGTTATGCAAATAAATCAAGAGATGACCACACAAACTAAGAGTACAAATCACACTAATGCTAGATTTGGAGGGTGTGATGTCGTTTTTTATATAAATTTCTGCATTTATATAGAAACACCCGTATTACTTGTAACGCAGGGTTACCAATGAAATACACTTTAACGTGAAGCAGTGAATCGGTGACAAGGTGACAAGGGTGACAATTATGTGCACAGTATTTACAGTGATCAAATACAAAAGAAACATTCTATGTACATCATATACGAAGGAAACATTCTATGTACATCATATACAAGAGGAGGGCCAGTATCAGGGAAAACAATGGCGCTGTTTCATGAATGAATCAAAATGTATTCGAAAAACAGGTCTTGAACTGGTCCTAACACTTTATTGTCGACGTTTCAACCCAGATTATGCGAAATTGAATCGTCATGCAGGGTCTTCATCAGGACATTAAGAAGGTAATGGCAACCTGCAAGTGCAAGTAAAGTATATCAATATCGTGAAATGCTAATGTTTGGTGTGTGGTCTAGAGAGGGATAGCCAAGACTCACCTAGCCAGTGGTGTAGGATGGCCTGGCAATCCGTTTAGTGCGTTTCAAAGGGCAGAGCGCCTCATCAAATGTGGTCTCTGTAAATGAAAGGGGGATTCATTGGTTCGAAGAAAAGGGCATCTCCGATGTCATAGTTCAACAAAGCGCGGGATGTGGCAATCAACGATGATTGAACCCCATATGAAGGAATCATAGTCTCTATAAATACGACCGGGGCGTGTGTCGTCCCTATTACACAAAAGTAAACTATGTAGAAAAGGAGGGTTGTTTAAGAAACTAAGATGCCCCTGTTGTGGAGGTGGGCTCGACAAACACGGGTGGTGAGGAGCCGACAACGGTGTTGGGAGCGTGCCTGTGAAGCATGCATGTTCGATTGACTCCTAATGTGAAGAGTTCAAAAAAGCCAGCCACGGCAAACATGCTTTAAAAGAAACTTTAAATGAAAAGGGGGGGCGGCTCACCTAAGCGGGCGAACCGCGTCCGATTAGTGGGATACGTCTGGGATTCAAACAGAGTTCTGTAATAAAAACATTCGTTGAGGGCACCATCAAAAACGGGTGATTGATCCTTAAAGGCACAATAAGGGGATTCGATGCTTACTTGAATTAGAAGGCAAGCGATAATGACTCACGCTGCTGCAGCTCCTCTCACAGTCAGAGGAAGCCGCAACTGACAGGACGAATGCTAAATGAAAGGAATTCGGGGCAGTCCGGTCTGACGTCGACAGTGTTACGTGTCAAGCAAGTTGCCTGGCAACCATGGGCGTTTCCGAGCGCCGAAGCAGCTGGGACCAGCACGGAATAGATCGCGCGGAGGGCTTACGTCAGAAACTGTGTCAGAATATGTGATTGGCTCATTAACAGGCGTAAACACACTTGCACTGGGAGAAAGGGTCTATGATTGACTCAGTGTGAAGCGTTAATACGCTTGCGCTGGGGAAATAGTTGATGTAGAGTCCGTATGGGTACGTAAAAATGACTCATCTGAAAGATTTGTTATGTGTAGAAAATTAAATTGCTTGTAAGACCGGACGCAGTTAGTGACATAGTTGATCAACACAGGTGTGACATAAACGAATAATGTAGGGATAAAAAGCATCGGTTTAACTGGCTCATACACCGCATGAGTGAAAATCATGCAGAAACTGTTAACAGGAAAAACATGCGTCACTGTTTATGAAACAAGAACAGCACCAGCAAATTAAAGGCCAATACAAGGCATACTGCCTGTCACAGATTCACAACTGAAGGTGTCCATTCCATAAGCAAATATTCAGTAAAAAATATAATTGAGCAGGGCTCATGATGACAGGATCATATATACAGATTACAAATTAAAGAAGGGAAGTATCACAGTTGACCCATCTCTCTAGATGTTTCCTCGAGACTATTGAGCCCTTGCTGGACAGTATTAAGAGAATGAATCCATCTGCATTCTTTTCTTTTTAGATTCATGACCATTGACCCACCCCTAGGTGCCAGGTTCGCCTTCTCTAGTACCCACCAATTCATATCTTCGGGCAGGTGGTTCGCTGCCAGAAAGTGATCTACCATTGGAGCTCCCTGAACCTTGCATCTAATGCGACTCATATGTTGTAATATCCTTGCTTTCACTTTCTGTGTTGTTTGTCCCACATATATGGAATCACAAGGACATTTTATCGCATAAATGAGATTGGAGCTGTTGCAGTTCGTAAAAGTAGATAAGTTATATGTTCTGGTGTTATGGGTGAAGGAAGAACCCTCTATTGTCAAAGGGCAGGCTTTACATTGGCCACATTTGTGATGGCCCACGAGGGGAGGTAGGCCCAACTGTTCCCTGAGGCCACGTGGTTTAGGTGGTTCAAGGTATGCCTTGACAACACTGTCTTTCACATTCTTGCCCCGCTTGAACGCGAAGATAGGTTCTTCAATATTCGGAAGCTCACTTGCCACCAAATTCCAGTATTTCTTAATGATTTTCTTCATGCCATTGCTCTTTGTGTTGAAGGATGTAACACATACAAGATTTTCTTTCTTTGGTCTGTCTCCCTTGACCTGCAAGAGTTCCTCTCTCGGGCAATACCAGGCGCGTTTGCGTGCTCTTTTCAATAGACCCAGTGGATAACCACGTTCTCTTAGTCGGTTGGTCAGGATCTCCGTTTCTTCAAAGAAATCAGCTCTGCGGGTACAATTCCTCCTAAGTCTGAGGTACTGACCAAACGGAAGATTGTCTCTTAAGCTGCGTGGATGGTGAGAGTCATACTTAAGGAGGGTGTTTCCGTTCCGTTGGTTTCCGAAAGAGGTCACAGACTAGTTGTCCATCATCGACCACAAAGGTGAGATCCAGAAAGTCGATGGTACTATTATCCTCCGTCATAGTGAACTGGATATCATTCGATCTCGCATTAAGCCAGCCGTGGAACAGATTGAGTTCGTTCCTTGTACCAGACCAGATCATGATGACATCGTCTATGTAGCGTTTCCAAACGGTAATGTGGTCTAGGAACGGATTTTGATGACTGTAGAGGTGTTCTTCTTCATACGCATCCATGAAAATATTGGCCAAGCTTGGCGCATAGGTAGCCCCCATCGCCACGCCTTTACATTGGTAAAAACATTTATCCGTATAGTGCTCGATTCATTAAAACAGTTTATACAAATAAATGAATACATTAAAATTTACAGTTGTTTCCTGAATTTAACTTCTGCTTTTAAAAATAGCGCAATATTTCTGGCGTAACATTCATTTTCCAATAATTGCAATGCAAGATAGGCAGGGCGACATTGCCTCAAACCCCAAATTTTTAAAATTGGAAGGATCCACCTTTTTCTGTGTTCCCTATAATATTTACAAAATAAGACAATATGAATTGCTGAATGGGACACAACTCCATCGCAAGGGCAAGCTCCTAAGTTTTTTGACCAATCATTTATTGTAGGGAACGATACTGAGCGATAGAAAAAATCTAATCTACAACGTATAAGTACGAATCTATCGTACCCAGTTCCATAATAGGTCAAATAGGGTTGCATTTCAGTGGAGGAATGGATCATCTGATTTAGCTGAACTGTTGGCTTGTGTGCTTCACTGGCGTATCTGAGTTCTTCCAGGTGTGACATACATTGTTTTTTAAAATCTTTCCTGGAGATATTAATCATCTTTGCTGGATTGTGGAAAAATTTGGGCTGTCCTAAGTCTCCCATAAAATCGTTAATGTACTTTAGCCATCTAATAGAATGGGCCTGTTCCAAGTTTAGAGAATCTTTTATGATTAAATGTTGGTTTTGTGGCGGTCCAGATTCAATGCCATAATAAAACTGGTTGGACCCTTATTTTATCCGTAATGTATTGTAGCCCCAGCTCAGTGTGACAGACGAAGGTTGAGGTTGCGTGAGGGACAGCCAATATATAACAAATAAAAGCATTTTCCACTTTCTGTATGTCTGCTACGTTACTGTGTCCCCAAACCCCAGCCCCGTACAGTACTGCACTGACACACTTGGCTTGGTAGATTTTAATCAATTCCAATAGTGGCCTTCTACCTAATTTCTGAGCAAAATTTACAAGGGCTGTAGTTGTTTTCATAAATATCAGTTTTTTTGCCCTTATGGCCTGTTGCCAAGTGCTATTATTATCCACAAGAATACCTAGATATGGATATGCTTTTGTGTGTTCAAGTTTATTATTTCCAATAAAGATAGATCTTTCTTTCTTACTAACTTTCCCACAGCTCATGATATAAGTTTTAGTAGTGTTAATCTTTAGGTCAAGGCTTTCCATGTAATCATTATATTTATTTAGGGCCCGCTGTAGCTCTAGTGGGGTTTGGGCCATTATCACCGCGTCATCAGCGTAGAGTAGGGTGGGTATGGGTCGGTTTTGTACTTGTGGTAGGTCCTAACACCCCTCGAGCATCACCTGTTCGAGACCGTTGGTGTACAGGGTAAACAGGAAGGGTGCCAGGACACAGCCCTGTCTAACCCCTCTCTACTGCAAATGAAGCTGTGTGTGATCATCATATTGAAAAAGAGCAAAGAAAGTCTTAAAAGAACATGTTTCTGCCATTCTATAGATGGGTCCTCCGATCACCCATAGGGAGGTTAGGATGTTTCTGGGAAGTCTTGGCTACTGTTGGGATTGGATTCCAATATTTTCTTTAATTGCAAAGCCTTTAGTAAGACTGTCCCACAATGACTTCAGGGATTCAGTCCTATTTGATGACAAATGCTTATAAATGTAATATAGCCGCCCTTAGAATGCCTGACTATAATATGACGTTTTTGAGTTTACTATCAAGAGGAGGCGGTGTGTACTTTCTGTACTTACACAGAAACATGGTGGAGTAATAAGACCAGTTGCTTATCTGTCAGTTGTGGTATATCCAGTAGCTGTAAGTCTTCCTGGTTTTCTGAAAGTGGTTGCAGCTATTTTTATGGCAGATGAGCAAAGGGAAGGGCTTCTGATGGGACATACAATGATTGTGTTTGTGTCAAATTTTGTTGCGATTTTGCTGACCTGTACATGGACTCAGCACACAGACACACAGTCACGTGACCAGATATGAACAAGTCATACTAGCAGCTGAAAATATTTAAATCGGAAGATTTAATTTCTTAAATCCTCCAACGCTGCTTCCACTTCCAAAATATAATGAGGATAAGGACAGAAGTGATGGTGATGATGATGACGAAGGTAAACTAGAACACAACTGCATTAATGGCACAGAGTTATGTACCAAACCAAGACCAGATATTGAAGAAATTCCCCCTTGAAATTGATGATCTGATTATGTTTGTTGATGGTTCTTGTTTAGGAGAATAACATGGAGCACTGAAGACTTCCTATGCAGTATGTTTCAGTTCTGAAATTCTTGAAGCATCATAAATGCTGAATGTAACTTCAGCATAAGCGGCAGAGTTCATTACATTGACAAGAGCGTGTTGCCTTGCAGAAAATGTGAATGTGAAGATCTATACAAACCGCTAATATGGTTTTGGAGTGGTCCACGCTTTGGTCAGCTGTAGTCACAAAGGGGTTTTATGACATGCTCTGGTATTCCAATTAGGAGGACTAGTTTCTACATACATGATTTGTTGGAAGCAGTACAGCAGCCTGCGGAAATTGCTGTAGTCAAGTGTGCTGCTTATAAGGCTGGAAAAGATATGGTCAAGCTTGAAAATAAATATGCTCACCAGGTGGCCAGATATTGTGTACTTGAAAATTAAACTTTAAGATCAAATGAACAGATTACAATTCAAGGATCTGAACTAAATTAATCAAATGAAATGCTTGAGGAAGGTACATAAAGTGTCAGTTGTTTTTTGTTGGATTCAATTAAGAATTCTATGGTTGAATTTAGACCTCCAGGAGGAAGCACCAGAGCATGGGAAAAGAAAATGGGAAATGTTGCGTTACTAAATAAATTATAAAGATCTTTGGATAACTTCTGAATACAAATATGTATTGCTTGATTCTAAGCTGAATTGTTTTTATAGGTATTTACATAATCAGTTCCATGCAGGGTGAAACTCAATAACACAAACATTCAATAAATACCGGTCAAATTCCAAATTCAGAAATGTTACAGAAGATTTGAGCCAACAATGCCTAATTTGTCAAAGATATTATCAAGAGAAGACCACTATTCTCTTGAATCATATTGGCAAATCATTTACAAGACTGCAATTAGACGTCTGTTATAAATTGGGATTGGGTTTCTGGTTGGCAGAGGTATTCACCCTGCCCAAGCAGGAACCAGAAACCTAGTCAGGATAAGTCAGTAACACACTCTAAATTAACTTGTGCTCACCCTCTGGTAGCTTGACACAGAGCCGCTAGACTTAACTAAAAGGCAATTTGTAAAGTACGGGTGCACAACACACACTAAAACACAGTGAAAATACCACAAAAGAACTCCACAACAGTTTAGAACAATAGCCAATATTTGTATGAGTAAAACGAGTCCAAACTGACAAACATCAAATAAGCATAAGTCAAGATATGAATTTTTAAAGAAAAAACAGTTCTGTAGTGCTTAGAACATATAGCGCTAACCGGGGCTATCTGGTCGCGATTGACCAGGGCAAATCCAAAAGTTCAGGCTGACTGCGATGAAGATCGGGCCAGATAAAAGAGCCATGCAGGCCTGCTGAACTGTACCTTGTGTGCGTCGACATAAAGGACAATGCTGTCAAATGTAACGATGTAGGCGAAGTGTCAGTTCCGAGCTGCACAGAGTCAAGGATTTACCAAGAATCAAAAGGCAATGGACATTGAGGCGATGCGTCGTCGTCAAATCGCTGGAATGTAGGCGATACGAGCAGCACAAACGAATGCATTGGCGCTGAGCCACGCAGAGCTGGAAATGTGCCGGAACCAGGGGACGATGCGTCGCGTAGTCGGCGATGCGTGGCCAGGGTTCAGGCGGCGTTGCATCAGATGCCTAAGGAAATGCGGCAGTTCCGATCTGTGAACCATCATCAATGTGTTGATTTTCTTGGGTTGTAGACAGATACCAACTTCCAAGGGCCCAGGACCGGATTGTCACCACTTGACAGAACAGAACTCACAGCTGACAGAGTCCTGGTGTTGGTTGCAATTGGCAACCTGAGACTTCAAAATAGTAGGCCAGGCAACAAGCCCTTGGAGATACTTAGGTTCTGGGATGCAGAGAGTAAGGTCAAGTCCTACTCACTCCCAGGCAAGAAGCAGCAGATATCAGGCCCACACACCAAGCAGTTCAGCAAAGTGGTAGTCCCTACTGGCAACACAGCATTCCTTCCTGGTATAATGTACTCAGTTGCAGAAGAATTCTGAGTTCATGGTGTCAGAGGTCCAGAACTTATACCCAGTTGGGCCTTTGAAGTACGGAAACTTCAAAAGATGCTTTGAAGTGCCCAAGACAATGCCTTTCCTGCCCTGGATCCAGACTCACTACACGGGGGTATGCAACCCTTTGTGTGGGAACAGGACCCAGTCCTTTCAGGTGTAAAGTGTCTGCTTCTCCCTCCCTTCGTGCTCAGGATGACCCATCAACATGCAGATGACTACTCAGTCACACCTACCTTTCCTTTGTGTGTGGCTGTCTAGAGGAAATGAGGGAAGCCATCTGTCATACACCCCAGACGTATATTCCACAGACAGGAAGAAGGCACCAAATAATAATAATAATAATAATAATAATAATAATAATAATAATGCCAATTGTAGAGCACCTGGTTACACCACAACAGTGTGTCCCCGTGCTAGGACCTAGATTTAGACGAGGAGAGAACACAGAAAATGCACAACTGATAGGGTTTAGGGTGGATTGCAGAAATGCCACTTTTTCAGTTTACTTCTGAAATCTGTCTCCAAAGAAGACGCTCTAAGAGCATAAGGGAGAGAGTTCCACAATCTTGCAGTCAAAAAGGAGAAGGCACGAGCTCCCATTCTGGCTTCCCTGATCTTAGGAACACTAGCAAGCTTGGCCTCTGATGATTTAAGATTGCGACCTGGGATGTATGCTTGTATCATAGGATACAAATAACTAGGGCCTTGTTTGTTGAGTATGCGACAGAAAAAGCACAAGGCTTTAAACCTAATTCTTTTGGACACTGGGAGCCAGTGTAATTCATTGAGAGCGCCTGATGCTGAAGATCTTTTGGGAGATTTACTACAAGTCTTGCTGCAGCATTTTGAACTCGCTGCAGCAACTTAATACTCCCCTTTGTGGTTCCGAGATACAGTATATTTCCATAGTCCAGTTGGGAGGTAATAAGAGCATGTACAATAGTTTTCCGGGATTTGGTAGAAATTAGATCTAAGATTTTCCTTAGGGTTTTAAGAGTGGCGAAACACTTCTTCGCAGTCTTACTAATTTGGTCTTCAAAGGAGAGTTTGGAATTGAACCAGACTCCTAAGTTCTTCACTTTCTGTTTGGGTTCCGGCGGTCCGCCCAAGGCTGCTGGCCACCAGGCGGACGCCCAGATCGAAGGAGTTTTTCCTACTAACAGGAATTAAGTTTTGTTTGCATTCAGTTTTAAACAACTATTCATCATTCACGTTGTGACTTTAGCCAGGCAGGATTTAAAATGCTCTGCTGAGATGGTGTTATTGTGTAAGCTAAGTTTAGATAACAATGGTGCATCCATTTTGTATAGGTTGACGCTGTGATAATTTAATGATGATGGGAATTATATATAAATATATATATATTAATTTCCTGATCTCATGGGACAGTCCTAAGAAGAGTTTGCACGTTGCTTTCAGTAAGCTATCAGTAATGCAACCCATTGCAAGGCTTGCACAATAGAGTACATTTCCATGTTACTGCATTCTGCCTGCTTACATTAACAACAAATGCTGTAGGCCTCAATTGTATATCCAGACACACATAAAGATATTGTACCTGTTAAACTGTTTGGGTTTAGAGACAGGGGACTTGTCATGTACACGCAATGCACTGAAGGTTTCCGAGTACAAAATGTTTCTTCACCATCTTCCAGGACATGAGGACCTGGACATGACCTGTTACTTATGACAAATTATAATGAAATGTTGTGGTTTGCAACTTTAAATGCTTGTGTTGTACTTCTGCTATTCGAGCACTCAGCAACCAACTGAGGCTCCCATGCACGTTAAATAAATGTTCTTTATTTCACTCAGATGATTGTGACGGAGTATGATTTTTGGGTCTTAGAAGTTTTCACATTTCTACATTAGGTTCAGAGAGGTTCACTATAAGTTGGATGTCATCGCCATACGACACCACCTGAACATTATATTTATTAATGATAGCTGCAAACAACTGTTCATGTAAACATTTAACAATGTAGGGCATAGAATTGAGCCCTGGGGGACTCCTGTAGGTGTGGTAAAGCTTTCTAACACACACACTTTAGGGTGACTTGAAAGGTTCGGTCCTGCAGAAAGGATATAAGCGCTTTACTGCCTATGCCACATTCCTGGAGCCTATGAGTGAGGATCTTGTGGAATATAGTGTCAAAGGCAGTGCTTAGGTTAAGCAATATAAGGGCAAAGGTCTGGCCTTTATCAGCGTTCTGTCTGAGAACTTCCTCCGACAGAAGGAGATCTGACTCAGTGGAGTATTGCTCCCTGAACCCTGATTGAGAGGGATGTAATATCGCTTTTGATTTCATGAAAGCTGTTAAGCAGCTGTTAACATGTTTCTCAAGTATTTTCACCCAGAAAGGCAGCAGGGATATAGGTCTGAGATTCTCCAAGACAGAGGGACCCTGAGACAGACTTCTCCTAATAGGAATTACCATAGCATGTTTCCATAACTTAGGCACTAAACATAAATTGATACATTTTATGAGGCGGTCATGTATGTGGGGGAAAATAGCAGTAATCCCTAAGTGCAAGAATTTAGGTGGGGCTGGGTCAAAAGGTGAGCCTGACTTGATGGTCAGGAAGAGGATATTCAATTTGTCCATGGAGGGGATGTCAAAATTGATCAAATCACCCGGCTCTTCACTGATTGCTGGTTGATTTTCCTTCTGTACTGTCTCAGGAAAATCTTCATAGATTTTAGTGACTTTGACAGAAAAAAGGTAGCTATATTATTGCAGTATTTTGGGGAAGGCATAACATCGGTAGAAACTCGTTCAAGAGATGTGAGCGTTTTCAATAAAGAAAATAATTCTTTAGTGGGGTTGCTGGCTGAATCCATTTTCTGAGTGTTATTTTCTTTACGTGTCGCTCTAATGAGTTTGTGATATTTTTTCAGGGTTTCCTTACGGTGAACTTTACTAGTTGTATTATAGTCTTTCCTCCATTCGCATTTGAGGCGTTTACTGAGTTTGGTAGTTGCTAGTTCATCATTGTACCAGGGTGTGGTAGAAAAGCATCTAAGGTTGCGTCTAGATGATAGGGGAGCAAGGTTATCAATCGCCCTGGTTAGCCATGATTCAAAGTTGCGAGAAGCAAGGTTCAGATCATTTTCCCTCCCAATGTCTGGGTCCATGGCCGATAAAGCGGTAGTGAAGTTGTCAGGAGTGACCCTGGCCCATTTTCTTAGTAATGTAGGGGTGGCAGTATGGTTTGAAGGGGAGATAGTTAGAGGAAAAAGAAAAAGGACCAAGAAATGGTCGGTCCAAAGTAATCTAATAGGAGCAGCTGTTTAAATAGAGAGGTCGTTTGAAAAAATGGGATCAAGCGTATTACCTTTTTCATGAGTGGGATCAAACACTAATTGGGATAGCTGCAGAGTTCCAAGTTCTCTATTTAGAGAGGAGGATACCTGGCAATCTGCCAACTCTAAGTGCAGATTAGGGTCTACAAGCATTATCAGTTTGTTAGTGGCAGGTCCTGGGGGACGATAAATCAGGAGCCCAACTAAGGAGAAGCTACTAGATAGATTTATGGAAAATTGTGCTGCCTCACAGTCAGGAAGATCAACCCCTTTCAGAGTGCAGTTCCATAAAGGTTTAGAGATCACCACAATGCCTCCTCACCCCTCTGACAAGGGTGGTCGCATCTCTTGATCCCCTAACCGGTGGGGGAGGGCATTGAGAATATCCGGCATGGAATTCTCTGAAAGCCAGGATTCCATTAGAAAGAGTGCATCCAGGGTCCGTTCACTCAGCAAATTAAAAATCTCCTGTTTGTGTTTTGGCAGAGAACTACAATTAAGCGATAATCCTGTGAAATATTTTTTATTAATGCTTTTAGGATGCTCCATTACATTCACATCACTCGGTGCGATAGAAAAGTTGAAGACACCTCCCAGCACTATAAGCGCTACAAGGAAAAGAAAAGGGTTGATAATTAAAAACATGGGAGCCAGGCACCTCCCACAACTGGAGATGTTACAAGGAAATGAAAATGAGTAAAAGAATTCATGCACAGGTGGGTAAGCACAACACTCCAGAATGAGTGAAATAAATACTCAGAAGGGAGTGGGATCGCTATGGCAACAGGAGATCTCTCTCCAGCAATCAGGTCCAGGGCATCCCTGTGTCGGCCATATTAATATAGGCCTCATCAGGAGAGGCGTCAGAGTCTCCTGCTAATCAGGAGTAAAGGGGCGGGGCAGACCGCAGAGGATGGACACCTCCCAGCCCCAAACACACATCAGCAGAGATAGTCCCCTGCATGTCACCAATGGAGAGGAGTCACACAACTAAAAAGTTAAAAGGAGGGGAGCCAGGCAACTCCCAGTGCTATAAGTGCCACAAGGAAAATAAAAAAGGCCAATAATTAAAAACACTGGAGCCAGGCTTTAAGTAATAAAAAGAAAACTTTCTAAAAGTGGCATTTTCAGAACTGAAATTTAAAAACCAACTTCACTATAAATTGTGTTTTTAAATTGTAAGTCAAGAGGCACCAAATTTGGGGTTCCTATCTTTTCCCAATTGGAAACGACACTTATAAACAATAATAAGGCAGTCCTAATGTTATCCTAGGGGTGAAATAGGACTTGTTGTCATGAAAAAATAATTGTAGAATATTTTGCTTACAGGACATGTAAAACTTAAAAGTAAATGTCCTACTTGTTAAATACAGTGCATCCTGGCCATGGGCTATCTTAGGGGTGACCTACATATATTAAAAAGAAAGGTTTGGGTCTGGAAATTAGGTTAACTTGCCATGTAAAAATGGCAGTTTAAAACTACACACTCTAACTCTGCAGTGGCAGACCTGAGACATGTTTAAAGTCCTACTTAAGTGAGTCGGGTGGCACAATTAGTGCTGCAGGCCCACTGGTAGCATTTAATTTACAGGCCCTGGGCACATGAAGGGTACATTACTAGCGACTTATAAGTAAATTAAGTATGCCAATTGGGGATAAGCCAATGTTACCACATTTTAGGTAAAGAGCACAAGCACCTTAGCACTGGTAACAGATTCCTAAAGCCAACAAAAACGAATTCAGCAAAGCAGTCAAAAACAAGAGGTCAAAGGGTAATAAGTCAGGGGAAACCATGTCAAGGATGCCAGGTCTAATAACTTCATTGAGAAGCCAGTTTACAATGGCCTTAAGTAGTACATTTTCATGAATGCATGATTGCTGCTTATTCTCTAAATGGGTTGAAATCTACCCCACCCAGAGTTCGGATAGTATGACAGTAGCCAAGTTTTTGTTGAGGAAGATAATACCCTGTTTCGGACTTTCAAGATCAAAATGTGATTTTGCAATTGATTTGTATAGTAGTTTAGATTGATCAAAGGATCCATTGTAGCTATTGTTCTCAATCATCTGCCATAGTTGAGAAGATGAATGGAAGCCAAACTTTGTGCATCCACTACTCTGAAATTGCATGATGCACTCTTCTTGTCCTAATGAGTATTAGAAGGCCCCAGATAAAAAAGATTTGCCTCTCGCCCCGTGAAGTGGTCATGGGCAGAGCAATAAGAGTGACCTATATTCCATTAGCTAAATTTTTTTTAAACGACTGATGAAATTGTACTGGACTACTACAAAGGTCTGGCTGATATGGTGAAATCTGTTTCTCATCAGGTTAACTTGGCAACAACATTGACAAAAGAAACTCACTGCCACACACTGAACCTAGGAGATTGAGTTCTCATCAGGAAACATGTCCGCAGTGTAAGACAGAGAGCATGACGTGGAATATAGATACCAGTTTTGAGGTGGAAACCAACTATATGAGATATCTGGGATAGATATCTTACATGACCTAAACCAGATCCCAAAAGAGAATCTACCAAGAGTGGCTATGGAGATCAATAAGTTATAAAAGAAAATGGTAAAATCTCCCTTTCAACAATATATGATAGAGTAAATTCGAAGAAGATCTGTGCCCTACGTAAACGTACCTTTTTATTCAACAATATACCTCTCCGGTTTGAATCTGCCGATACTTTAAAGGTTCTGGATACTGTACCATCAATAGTATTATTTGGGCTTCCAAAGGTTCGAGGATAGCCTGGAAAAGAATATAAATAAGATTCAGATAGGAGGGATGGACCTTCCTGACTTACAGTTTTATTGCTGGGCCATTCATCTTAAGATTTGTAGGATGCTAATAGGTGTGCTTGACATGGCAGACAGGGGTATTATATTCCAAGCCATGACACAACCCCTTGGAGCTAAGGTGGGATTACTGCATACATTTGAGTCCCCTAAGTTTTGTAAAAAGAAAAGACTGAAGGATTTTGAGACTGGGATAAGATTATGGGTTCAGGCTACGGTCAGGTGTGGGATTTTACACTATAACACCTTCCCATCTATATCGGACTCGCCTGGTACCCTGGAGTGCTTAAGGGATGAGTAGACCTTCCCATTAAAGCGCACAGATATCAACTACTGGGGTGCCCTGTTATCTGGTGAATCTATGGAATAATGAGATAAACTGACAATTAAGACAAATGGCAATCTGTCTAGATTTAAGTATAGCGGTACAAAAGGGGGTGATGATGGACGGAGCATCAGAACCAATCAAACACTCACACCCAGTCAACATATCCGAGTTTGATCCATCACCGTTCTTTAGCCCACTCTGCCACCCCAGTTCAGACATGGCCATATGCAAATCAGTCTGACCCTGTGCCTCATGGGAACAGTCCAGCCCGAACTGCCAAGCCATGCCTTCCCTGGACCGAAAACAAGCTTCCTAGGACCGGTTTCTGGCATTTCAGCCGTCTTCAGCCAGGCTTGCTTGAATCCAGTGGCAAAGTGAGCAAGGGACTCACGTCTGGGCATACCCTGCCAACTTATGGCGAACAAAGCGGTACAAAAGGGGGTGATGATGGACGGAGCATCAGAACCAATCAAACACTCACACCCAGTCAACATATCCGAGTTTGATCCATCACCGTTCTTTAGCCCACTCTGCCACCCCAGTTCAGACATGGCCATATGCAAATCAGTCTGACCCTGTGCCTCATGGGAACAGTCCAGCCCGAACTGCCAAGCCATGCCTTCCCTGGACCGAAAACAAGCTTCCTAGGACCGGTTTCTGGCATTTCAGCCGTCTTCAGCCAGGCTTGCTTGAATCCAGTGGCAAAGTGAGCAAGGGACTCACGTCTGGGCATACCCTGCCAACTTATGGCGAACAAAGCGGTACAAAAGGGGGTGATGATGGACGGAGCATCAGAACCAATCAAACACTCACACCCAGTCAACATATCCGAGTTTGATCCATCACCGTTCTTTAGCCCACTCTGCCACCCCAGTTCAGACATGGCCATATGCAAATCAGTCTGACCCTGTGCCTCATGGGAACAGTCCAGCCCGAACTGCCAAGCCATGCCTTCCCTGGACCGAAAACAAGCTTCCTAGGACCGGTTTCTGGCATTTCAGCCGTCTTCAGCCAGGCTTGCTTGAATCCAGTGGCAAAGTGAGCAAGGGACTCACGTCTGGGCATACCCTGCCAACTTATGGCGAACAAAGCGGTACAAAAGGGGGTGATGATGGACGGAGCATCAGAACCAATCAAACACTCACACCCAGTCAACATATCCGAGTTTGATCCATCACCGTTCTTTAGCCCACTCTGCCACCCCAGTTCAGACATGGCCATATGCAAATCAGTCTGACCCTGTGCCTCATGGGAACAGTCCAGCCCGAACTGCCAAGCCATGCCTTCCCTGGACCGAAAACAAGCTTCCTAGGACCGGTTTCTGGCATTTCAGCCGTCTTCAGCCAGGCTTGCTTGAATCCAGTGGCAAAGTGAGCAAGGGACTCACGTCTGGGCATACCCTGCCAACTTATGGCGAACAAAGCGGTACAAAAGGGGGTGATGATGGACGGAGCATCAGAACCAATCAAACACTCACACCCAGTCAACATATCCGAGTTTGATCCATCACCGTTCTTTAGCCGACTCTGCCACCCCAGTTCAGACATGGCCATATGCAAATCAGTCTGACCCTGTGCCTCATGGGAACAGTCCAGCCCGAACTGCCAAGCCATGCCTTCCCTGGACCGAAAACAAGCTTCCTAGGACCGGTTTCTGGCATTTCAGCCGTCTTCAGCCAGGCTTGCTTGAATCCAGTGGCAAAGTGAGCAAGGGACTCACGTCTGGGCATACCCTGCCAACTTATGGCGAACAAAGCGGTACAAAAGGGGGTGATGATGGACGGAGCATCAGAACCAATCAAACACTCACACCCAGTCAACATATCCGAGTTTGATCCATCACCGTTCTTTAGCCCACTCTGCCACCCCAGTTCAGACATGGCCATATGCAAATCAGTCTGACCCTGTGCCTCATGGGAACAGTCCAGCCCGAACTGCCAAGCCATGCCTTCCCTGGACCGAAAACAAGCTTCCTAGGACCGGTTTCTGGCATTTCAGCCGTCTTCAGCCAGGCTTGCTTGAATCCAGTGGCAAAGTGAGCAAGGGACTCACGTCTGGGCATACCCTGCCAACTTATGGCGAACAAAGCGGTACAAAAGGGGGTGATGATGGACGGAGCATCAGAACCAATCAAACACTCACACCCAGTCAACATATCCGAGTTTGATCCATCACCGTTCTTTAGCCCACTCTGCCACCCCAGTTCAGACATGGCCATATGCAAATCAGTCTGACCCTGTGGCTCATGGGAACAGTCCAGCCCGAACTGCCAAGCCATGCCTTCCCTGGACCGAAAACAAGCTTCCTAGGACCGGTTTCTGGCATTTCAGCCGTCTTCAGCCAGGCTTGCTTGAATCCAGTGGCAAAGTGAGCAAGGGACTCACGTCTGGGCATACCCTGCCAACTTATGGCGAACAAAGCGGTACAAAAGGGGGTGATGATGGACGGAGCATCAGAACCAATCAAACACTCACACCCAGTCAACATATCCGAGTTTGATCCATCACCGTTCTTTAGCCCACTCTGCCACCCCAGTTCAGACATGGCTATAGGCAAATCAGTCTGACCCTGTGCCTCATGGGAACAGTCCAGCCCGAACTGCCAAGCCATGCCTTCCCTGGACCGAAAACAAGCTTCCTAGGACCGGTTTCTGGCATTTCAGCCGTCTTCAGCCAGGCTTGCTTGAATCCAGTGGCAAAGTAGATTTAAGTATATGCAACTCGCCTCATGGCTTGAGGCACAAATGTGAGAAAGGATCTATGAGGAAGGATTTGTGGAGGTAATACACTTTTCTCATTATCTGAAAAAAGAGGTGGCTTCATGGTATGGCTATTTATGTAATGCCAAGGATAAGAAGAGGCCACGAATGCATTAAGTTTGGAATACATACTTGCCAAACAAGGTATTGATGGAGTTAAGGCAAATATCCTTTACCATGCTTTATTCCACTGTTGCTCAAGCCTCTCTAAAAAGGAACCACCTTCTTACTTTACACAGAGCATACTGGCCCCTTACAAAATGGCAAAATGGCAAAGCATTTGCAAGAAATAAGATACACCGAAGGAGGATAATGAACATATGTTTGCAAGATGCCCGACCCTATAAAGTTATTCTAGGACGGCCTAAGTACAGTTGTTTCAAATGCCATTAAATGGAACATAGAGGTCAGCCCCTCTGTTTTTTAAAAAAAAAAACACATTTTTATTCATCAAATGACACATATGGAGCAGGGCTCTGAACCCCAGAGACATCTGCAGAATCATAACATAACATCCTTACTTTGATTATTTTTCCTGTCAATAAAAGGAACAAGGATAAAGAAAGGGCAATACAAATGAAAATATACCTCCAAGAACCCCCCCCCCCCAAAACAGCCTTCCCCCACAGTCACACTAACTGCCCCCCTGCCACGACCTAGTCGCGACCCTATCCTATTAACCCTCGCAACCAGACACATAAAGATTGTAAGCACCTTGCGCACCCGTAGAAAGACATTAGACAGGATTCATGGGCCCCCCTGCATCAGCCGGCTCCAGTGCAGGCCCGGATAGTCCGCCCACTGCTTCCAAATTTTAAAATGTTTCTGCGGGCAGCCCGGCGCCATAAAGATTGGGAGTTCCAAGCACATACAGAAGCCTCTCTTCCAGACCGACACTGAAGGTGGCATCGGATCCTTCCACGGCATAGCAATATCTCTTTTTGCCAAAGTAAACCCCAACAGCATAAGGTGTTGTTTATCAATATTGCCCCCGATCCCCTCCATAATATGCAGTAGCATCAGCTTCGGTGACAGTGACAGATCCCAGCCCAGCAACTCAGAGAGGCAGGAGACCACTCCCCTCCAGAACCGTGCCAGAGACAGACAGTGCCAGATTGTATGCATCAGGGTCCCCTCCTCCCTCTCACACCAAGGCCTAGCGGGGAGGCCACCAGACCCGCCCTCCACAACCGGACCCACGTAAAGTAGACCCGGTGAAGGTATTTAAATTGGGCGAGGCGTAGGTGCACTGCAATGTTCGCCCCCCTCGGGGAGGCCAGGGCCTCCGTCCAGTCCTCCTCATCCAGCGATCCAACCTCCCCCTCCCAGGCCACCCTGAGCTTCTGCAGTGTGGGGGAGCAATGAGTGAACAGGTACTGATATATCTTGGATATTTTATGGTCTTGTAGGTCCCCCATAAATACCTTTGCTTCCACCGGGCTGAACTACGTCAGTGACTCCATTCCCACTAAACTACAGGAGAGGGCATGGTGAAACTGAAGGTACCTGTAGAACTGGGAACGAGGCATTTGAAATTCTTGTTATAAGTCCTGAAATGACTTCAGCGTAAGCCCCCTCATAATATCCCCCAGGGTAGAAATACCAATGTTATCCCACCCACGAAACTCCGAAACCCCGACAGGGTAGACAGTTGTGGCAGGCGGCCATTATTCCACAAGGGGGTTTCCCGGGTCAGCCTACCCCACCACCCCATACGCCGTAGGGCCTGTCGCCAAATTTGGAAAACAACCTGAGTTGCTGGCATCAGGCCTCTACGCATTGGCGCGGAGTATAGAATAGTATGGAGGGACATGTGCTTGATCAGGTGCCTCTCCACTGCAGAGGCCGGATCGTCCCTGCCCCCATACCACCATTCGTTCAGGACGAGCAGGTGTGAAGCAATATAGTAGGACAGTATGTCAGAGATCGCCAGGCCTCCACAATATGTAGAAAGGAAGCATGTATGCAGTGTGACCCTCACCATGCCTCCCGCCCATAGAAATTGGCCCAGCGCTGCATTAACCTGACAGAACCATCTAGGGGAAACCGGGTAGGGATGACTCTGCAGTTGGTAGAGCAGGCAGGGGAGCGCTACCATCTTGAAGATGGGCGACTGTCCATATATAGACAACGGCATACGGGACCAGATTTTCATATCCTCCCGCACCCGGTCCCAGACCAGAGCCAAATTCCTCTCCCATGCCACCGTAGGGGACTCTGAAAGGAAGACACCCAGATATTTCATCCCGTCCATAACAACCCGAACTAACGAGGCCCAGACGCCCACCTCCTGCATGTCCCCCAAGAGCCAAAGCATAGATTTGCTCGGATTCAAATAGAGTCCCGACGATTCCCCAAATATCTGCATAATACGTAGCAACCGCGAGCCAGTACAGTTGACCTCCGCAAGAAAGAATAACACATCATCCGCATATAGTGCAATTCGATCGGATAATCCGTGCTCCCACTCAAAGCCTGTGACCTGCTCGTCCATGCGGACCCAGGCCGCCAGAGGTTTGACCGCCAGCGCAAACAAATAGGGAGACAAAGGACAGCCCTGTCTGGTACCCCATCCAAGAGAAAAGGTGGAGGAAGTAGAGCCTGCAACCCGTAATGACGCGGTAAGATCAGTGTAGAGTAAGGACAAGTAGGACAAACATCGTGGTCCCAGATTCAATCTACGCAGTAAAGCAAAGAGCTATACCCAGCTGAGAGAATCAAAGGCCCTGTCCTTATCGGCCAGTAGAAGCGCCGCCTGAACACTACACCCCCTGACAGCCACCACGGCCACCTGCGCCCGGAGAATATTATGTCTGGTTGCCCTCTGGGGCATGAACCTGGACTGGTCAGTGTGAACCAAGGTAGTAATATGTGCCCATAGGCAGTTGGCTAAGGCCTTTGTCAATATTTTAGCTTCTGTGTTCAAGAGCGAGATGGGACGATATGAAGTGTGCTGATCCGGGGGTCTACCCGGTTTGTAGAAGACCACTACCTCTGCATGCCTCCAGTCTCGAGGGAGGCTACCCTGCTTTCGGGACTCCTCCACGACCCTATGATAATGGGGCCCTAGCTGCAGAAAAAATTTCTTAAAAAACTCACAGGGGAACTCATTGGGCCCCGGAGCCTTACCCGTGTTGAGGTCACCCAGAGCTGCGCCCAGTTCCTCCTCTGTGAGCAAGAGATCCAGCTCCGCGCTCACCTCATCAGACAGTGCCCGAGGTGGGGGGTCATCCAGGAACCGGCCTATCTCATCCTCACTGAGACATTCCTTAGGGGCAAATAGCTCCGCATAGTAGGTAGAGAAACTCTCAGCAATATCCAAGGAGTCTGTGAGAGGCCGTCCATCCGGGTCCACTATCCCAGGGAGAGGCTGGGAATGTAACAACCCCTGACAGAGCCTGTGGAGCATCATACTAGACTTGTCCCCCCACTGGTAGATCCTACTGTGTGCTACCAACCAGGCGAGGGCTGCATAGTTCTGTTGTGCTAGCTGAAGCTCACGCCGTGCCTGGCCACCTCCCACACCTCGGCAACGGAGCTCAAGATCCGCAATATTCTCTTCTGCCTGGAGCTGGGCCTCCCCTGAGTCCTACGAGCAGCCGCACAGAAGGAGATATCCAGCCCCCACAGGGTGGACTTCATTGCCTCCCAGATATGTTCGACCACGGACACCGACCCCACATTGATTGACAAGTATTGATCTAGCGCCCTCTCCAGGCACTCCCTGTACTCTGCCCTCTGGAGGTTCCATGTCAATAGACGCCAGCAGAACGGCCGCTTTGCCCAACCCATCCACAGATTAAGGGTTGTCGGCGAGTGATCTGAGAGGCCCCACGGCAGTATCTCCGCCTCCTCCACCTGAGCAACAACTGCCCGAGGTACAAACAAGTAATCAAGTTGAGAGAAAGAATAATGATCTGCGGACAGGTAAGTATATCCCCGATCCTGTCAGTGCAACCTGTCAAGCCCAGACACTAACAAGGACAGTTTCGTAGCCTGACTAGCCACCACTCCCTCCTCAGGCCACCAGCAGTCACAGGCCACATCCATAGCATCATTCAAGCCCCCCCCCCTATCACGGACAGGCAATCTGGCATGTCTGCCCACAGTGACATTAGCCACTCAGTCAGACCCCAGGAAAGCGGAGGAGGAGCATATACACAACCCAATACCACCGGTTCCTCCCTGACCTTGCCTTGTAGAAACAGATAGCGCCCTTGGGTGTCCGTCCATGTCTTAATGTGTGTATAGAGGACTCGTCGGTGAATCAATATTGCCACGCTCCACAAATCCCCTCACAAACCCAGAATGGAAAACCTGGGTGTGGCCATAACGCTGGGCCTTAGACCCCATGAGATGAGTTTCCTGTAGCATAAGTATATCTGCGAGGACCCGTTTGGCGTAATGGAGAATAGCACCACGCTTAATTTTATCAAGGGCTCCCCTGACGTTCCAGCTTACCACCCTGAGGGTCTCAGAGGAGATCCGGGCATCACTAGGTGGATTGGCCATGGAGATCCCCGATGGACAAGGCGAGTGCAGAGGAATATGTGTAGTGCGAGCATGGAGGCCTAACAGTACGACAGTACGATGCGACTTGTGGACAAAAATAAAAGCAAACCCAAGAACAACCCAACAAATCCCCCACCCTATACTTCAACAATGATGAAGCATCTGTCGCGGCAGGTGCTGCCCGCAGACCCCAACAGGGAGTCCCAGCACACCTCAACCAATAGATCCCCAACTACAACCTGAATGAGGCAGGCACTCTCTCTGCCGGGAAACCAACAGAGAAGCCGGCCCTCACTGTGTCGCCTCCGATCCAGACGGCAATGTCTAAGGCACCATGGACTGCAGACACCCCCAGCAATCAGGAGCCAGACACAGGCTGCCGGTAGGCCGATCCAGTCTGGGAGGATGCACTGCAGGAGCGAGATCGACGGTTAAATCTGGAACACCTGCGCTCCTTATGCTTCGGATGGGGTTGCTTACGAGCTGCCTCACTGGACAAGGAGTCCGACTCCCGCCGAGGTGGTGTTTGACGATGCATACAGACCGTCTCATCAGTCCATAGAAACACCTCCTTCAGTGTCTCAAAGAAGTGCATCCGGGAGCGGTATACCACCTGCAGGCGGGGTGGGTACAGTAGGGCATAAGGAAGTTTGAGTTCTCGAAGCCAGGCCTTGGCCGCTAGGAAGGATTGCCTCCACTGCTGGACCATTTTCGTGTAGTCTGGAAAAATCAGTATGCGTGCATTGTTAGAAAGCAACTGTTCTTTAGCCCAAGGCCTGCTTGAGGATAGCGTCCCGATTGTGGTAATTCAACAGCCGTCCAATGACCAGCCTTGGGCAGGCTCTCGGCAGGGGTTTTTGCATGAGAGCCCTGTGAGCACGCTCTATCACAAAACAGCGAGTCAGGTACTCCGGGGGGGAGCCAACTTTCAAGCCATGTTGTAAGGAACAGTTCCATGTCCCCCCCCGTACATCCCTGTGGAAAACCAATAAAGCGGAGGTTATTTTCCGGGCCCGACCTTCCGCATCTTCTACGCGTGTGACCAGGTCCTGCTGGGTGGGTTCAAGAGTGGCCACTCGTTGCTGCAGGCCGGCCACCTCACCTTCCACCCCCGACTTCCGTTATACGAGCCACAGCTTTCCACCGGTCTTGACGGAGGAGCATGACATCGGAGCCGACCTCTCCGATTTTAGCATTGAGGACATCTCTGGACTGCGTAATAGTGGCCATAAGCGCATCATTACCCAGTCCATCTGAACTAGTCCCCTGCACACCTCCAGCCACTGCTGCGACAGTTCCCAGGCCTGTGAATTTATCCAGCGTACCTGCTTGGACGAGCCACCTCCCGTCGTATCTTGCGTCATCGTGTCCACCAGGCCCTCCGATGTACAGGCCGCTTGGCACTAATCCACCCGGCCACTTCCCACCAGCCACACCAGTCCACCTCCGGGAGTGGATCACGCTGTCCTCCTCTGCTCATTGTGGGGGCACTGGAACCCCCGGATATAAGGCAGCGCAGGGCAGAGAGGGCCGAGACACCACCATGACAAGGACCGTGCAACCTGACCTGGCTGCCGAATGTGGAATCCCCACCAGATGCAAGGGCAGGCGTCTTATGGAGGGGGCGCCCCAGGAGCAGCCGATGTCCGGTCACCCGCAATGAGGGCAGACCCCCAGGGTGGAAGGCCGTCTCGCCACAGGCAGGTCCTGCCCCTAGATGAAGTCCTTCCATCCTCGACAGAGTGCGAAGGCTCCAACCGGTCCCGGCACGACCCAGGGCCTTCGATGTTTTGGCCTGCTGTGTCCTGGAATGCGGGGCCACTGTCCGGCACCACCACCAACCACAGCGGTCACTCCAGGCCCCCCACCACAACCTCGCACGGCCCGAGATGGCCGCCAAAGCGAGGGACCCGTGCCGCCAGGAAAGGCGTTAGGGCAAGCTCGGCCCCCCAGGCAGTCAGCTGTGTAGTGGCACTGACCCCAGCACACTCACAGGGAAATCAAAACCTCCACGCCCAGCAGCCCAGCGGCCCAATTAGACCACCGAGCACCCAATATCTCAGCCTCCTTCGGCCCGACAGTGCTGCCTCAGGCCCAGTAATACAGCAGGGGATTTGGAGGGGGCGGCCACCTGCTTATGCCACGCAGATGTCCAGGAGTCCCCAACTCAGCCCGACCCCCTCACCGTGCACGCCACTGTCGTCTATCTGCAGTCGCCGGATCAGCCGAAGCGCCTGAGCCGCAGGGGCAGCCCTCTCCGTACGTTGAACTCCGCTGCACACTACAGCGTCGATCTTCGCCGCCCAGGCCTCAACCTAGACCGCCACTTCCAAGGCTCCCCTCACGAAGGTTCCAGCTCAAACGGGCACGGCACACAGCCGAAGGTTGCGCCTCTCCAGGGACACGATTTCAGGTGCAAATAGGATCGGAGGGAAGGATAATTGCAGGATAAATGATCAGGCTGGATGGAGCTTGCCTAGCACATGTCCACCATCTTGGCTGCCAGGCCACGCCCCCCCTCAGCCCCTCTTTAATCATGTTTGATGCTTCCCTCGAGAATATCAAACAGTTGCATACGAATGGAGTAGAATTAGTTTTCTATTCAGTCTTGTGAACAAGAAATGAGATTTGTGAACATTGGATAGATTGGAGCTTACTACAGGTGGACGACTGCATTAGTATGGTGTATAAATTAGTATGATAGATCCACTCTTCTTCAGTCATAAAAAACACATACTTTTGGTAACCAATGATAACATGGCTAGAATTAGTAAATATAGTCCAATGACTGAGCCACTCATCCGGTTGTAGGTCTGACTGCGGTTTGGGCATGGGGCTATGAAAGAGCTACTTTGCCCGGTGATTTGGATGGAGATGCTACCATTATGGCCAATCTGTGTTGGAACCGGCAGTATATAACGGGCATCAAAAGATCAAAGTGTTGAGGACTAAAAAAAAGGAAGAAATACGTCCACAAGCATTGTTTAGAAGAGTGCTAGAAAGGCTACTATCAAGTTGTGCTTATGACTAACACTGCTGTGAAGTGTGTCAGAGTCCCACAGTCGATCCAAGCTGCTCACATGAGAAGAGTGAAGGCAGTTGATGAAGAAATGGTAAAGTCAACCCCTAATTCACAGTTCTCAATATGGATCCAGTAGGGGATTGAAGAAAATGTTGAAACTGTTGAGGACAGCAATTTCTGATGCTTATGAAACTGAAGATTCTGGTGAAGGTACCAGTAGCAGTGGCCAGTTTCAAATTAAGGGTAAGAGTGAAGAGAATTTGAAATGTCACAAGTGGAAGCAAGAAGTAGTCTCTGATCCGACCAGAGAAATACTTCAGTTGAAAATTCAAGTCTTACGAACCCCCAGAGGAAGAAAGCGGTTCCCAGCTAGTCAAGCTGTTGATGTTGATCAAAGTTCAAGTCCATCTGTGAGAGGAGTATATTTAGCAGTAGTGAAAAAGCAGGAGTTGAATAAAGCAAGGCAGTAAAAAGAATTTGCAAAAGGAAGCACTGGTAGAATGAAAGACTAAAGGGAATCAAAGAAGAACAGTGAAGGTGGGTTATCAGCTGCTAAAAATCCAACAAGAATGAGAATCTCAAACAAAAAGTATGTTTCACCAAAATGGGTGTATCTAGCTCCTCTGTCTGAAGTAGAAAAATAGTCAAGTACAGAAATCTATAGTCCAATTAACTGTTGCCAATTGATTTTCGGAAACAAGCTGGAAGAAGAAGAACCACCTTGAACTCTTAGAGAACTGGCACTTTTGAAGCGGGTTTGAACATTAAAACAATCTTGAAGAAAAGAGTTTAAAAATATGAACTATATGAACTGAATCAAAAGAGCTGAAAAAAACAAACATTTTAACACTGTTTCGATTTGGATTTTTGATTATTACTTTGAAAGAAAAGAAAGAAAAAAGATTAAAAGAGAGTTTCACATTTCCTTTTTGTTTTGGTCTCAATAGAAACTGACATGTAGCAGATACTGCAAAATTATTGGCCCACTGTTCTAGATAATGAAACTAATGATTTTAGTTGGTTTATTGTTGTACCTCCTTTCACCAGTGGGATATGCCTCCACAGAAGTTAAACTAACTACTGTACATAATGATGTTGTTTCTGATACACTGCACAACTGCAACTCGTTCTGGACCAAAGACCCCTTTGAGAGCCAAAGGTAACTCCAGACTCCCTTGGACTAGTGGCACTAGATCTCTGCCGGTAAAAACAATGTACCTCTGAGGGATAGCCCAAAAGTAGATGGTCCAGTGCATTGTGGGAAACATGGTCCTTACCTCCCGCAAGTTTCAGACGGCAACTGTTTTCCCACGGATCTCCGGACGTTGAAATAACTTCTTGCTGACCTTCCTGCTGTTAAGGATTGTTGGTGGCCAGTACGGCAACCACCACCTTTACTCTATGCTGCTACCCGAGGGATCTCTACAACACCTTTAGCTGACCAGAACAGTGGCCCAATAGTCAACTTTTTGCATGGGTTTCGCTCCAGAAGCGCGTAAGTGGCTAAAACCAGCTCTCCTGCGGCTGCAGCACCAAGGACAGCGGGGACAACTCTACACCCAGGCTTCTCTAGCCAGGTAAAATCCAACTGACTGTTATGGCTTTGTCCTGGAACCCGCATCACCTTAACCCTCTGTGGGTTCCACGCAACTCGACTGATTGTCACTGGTGGTTTTATCCATTGACCACAAGGCTAAAGTTTTGCAGTATTGATTTGCACTAGTTTATTTTTGCTTCAAAATCCATAACACTTGTTATACTTATCTGACTGACTTAATTTTGTTGTCTAAATTTATATACAAATCTGCTGTATTTTTATACATTTGTGTCAGATTTCTTTTAAGTCATGTCAATTACTTATTGTCCACGTTGCTACTCTAAAATGCTTAACACCTGTTCCTCTAGTAAAGCTTGACTGCTCTTTGCCACTCTATCAGGACTGAGCTAAGGCTTTATTACTGTGAATCCATTCCATGGACCATCTTTGGGTTATTGTGAGAGCAGTGCATAGTGAAGCCTAACCAGCATTACTACATAATACTGCACCTTCCTGCAATAGGTTGCGCCAAATTTGACACATCTCTCCAAATCTTTGCAAAAAAATGCATGCATTTCAGTTTAATTTTGCTAAATTCTGTATAGATTGGTCAAGGCAAATACACTTTCTAAGAGGTATCTCAAATGTTGTATTTCCTATTTAAATCCCAGGGGATGCCAAAACTCTGAATGAATAGAAGCTTAGCCTGAAGATGGAGGTCGCTGAATTCTGTGGATATTTTGCCATTTTATATTAATTCATTCAGCAGGTTTTGAAAAATGCCCAAAGAATCTGGCTCACGAATCAGATTTCCAAACTGAATTATACAATCCAATTTTTGACTTGAATGTCTCTATCACTCACTCTAACTGCCACTCTCTCTCTCTCTTTCTCACACACAAATGCACACACACAGACTTTCACAAAAACACACATTCATGCACACACACACAACATGCAAACACAAGTACTCAGAGGCGGGTGATAATTGATTGGAGTTGTCTATGGGAGCAAGTCCTCTGACCTCCTGGTCAGGGAACTCTGCTCGCCCCCTCGCATAGCACCGTTGTTGCGGTGCTGCCTTCCAGTCCCTCTCTGTTCTCAAGTAGGTGTTCGAGTTCTCCTGCCGACACTGTCACTGAATCTTCACCTACCTCCGGACCCCCATGGGCTCCGCCCACCCTCCGGACACAGCGCACCCGAACCCCTGAGATGCATCCTCCTCAACGTACACTCCCTGCACAGACACGCAGTAGAGATCTGGGACCTCCTCGACTCCCTTTTGCAAGACGTCACCTTCCTCACAAAAACCTGGACAAACACCACCCCCGCCCCTGACATCGCCACCTCCACCGCCATCCAAGATGGATACAAGATCAAAAGAAAGGACTACCCCAACCACCCAGGAGGAGGACTCACCATCGCTCACAAGGACTCCCTCCTACTCACCACCTCTAGCACAAGCGACTTCTCGTCCCCCACGGAACACCTCCATTTCCAGATCCAGACCAGCACCAGAACGACCCTATGCAGCACCCTCGCCTACAGACGTCCCGATCCACGAACCACATTCACCACAACCATCACCAACCTCATCACACCTCACGCCACCGCCTCCATGGACTATATACTGCTCGGAGACCTGAACTTCCACTTTGACAACCTCAGCAACACCAACTCCACCCCTACCCTCAAGGCAGGACTCATCTTCGGCCCCATCTTCGAAGGAGGTAACAACATCTGCTTCAGCCACACCACATAACCCCTCTGGACAGACCACCACTGCGTACACTTCTCCTTCGAACAAAACTACTGCTCACAAACCTACACCACCTCCTCTGCGAAGGAACTGGCGCAAGATCACCAAGGTGAATCTCAACTCTACCCTCAACCATGATCGCCCTCCCACCACGACCAACGTCAACTCTGCAACCTACAAACTACACAGATGGATCACCTACTGCGCAGACAAGCTCGCCCCCCTCTGCAACTCCAACAGACAGCGCCCCAGGAAAGCCACCTGGTTCACCACGACCTCCTAGAATACACACACACCTGCAGACGTCTCGAGAAAGTATGGAGCAACACCAAAACCCCAGAAGCTCAAACCACCTACAAGAACGCCATGACAGAATAACACCAACTCATCAGACCCACCAAAAGAACTTTCATCCAGAACAAAATCCTTGCCAACTCCAGCAACTCGAAGGAACTCTTCAGCATCATTCAGGAATTCGCCAAACCCCCAGCGAAGCATCAGACGTCACACCTTCCCAGGACCACTGCAAAAAACTCTGCTCCTACTTCAATCTCAAGATCAAGTTCCTCTACGACAACTTTAACGAACAAACACCAGACACTAAAACCCCAGCAATGCCAGCCATCAGACCATCTCCACCTGGACCTCGGCCACCAACTAAGACACCACCACGACCATGAAGAGCATTCACTCAGGAGCCCCCACAGACTCCTGCCCGCCACACATCTTCCACAGAGCCACCACCGCCATAGCACCCAAGCTACAATGCACCATTAATGCCTCCTTCGAATCCGGCACATTCCCCGACGACTGGAAGCACGCAGAACTCGAGCCCTTCCGCAAGAAACCCTCAGCAGACCCTATGGACCTCAAAAACTACAGACCCATCTCTCTCCTCCCCTTCGCGGCTAGAGTCACCGAGAAGATCGTCAACATCCAGCTCACGAACTTCATCGAAGCCAACTCCATCCTCAACTCTTGCCAATCTGGATTCCGCAGCAACCACAGCACCGAGACCACCCTCCTCGCAGCCACAGACGACATCTGCACTCTCCTTGACCAGGGCCACATGGCGGCCCTCATCTTACTAGACCTCTCCGCTGCCTTCGACACCGTCTCCCACCACACTCTCACTGCCAGACTCCATGACTCTGGCATACAGGGAACTGCCTTCGACAGGATCCGCTCCTTCCTCACCAGCAAAACCCAAAGAATCAGGTCCCCGCCTTTCCTCTCCAAACCTACAGAAATCAATTACAGAGTGCCACAAGGATCATCACTCAGCCCCATGTTCTTCAACATCTACATAGCCCCCCTTGCATCCATCGTCAGACAGCATGTGCTCAGCATTGAATCCTACACCGACAACACCCAGCTCATCCTCTCCCTCACGAAACAACCAAACGCCACCAGACTCAGCTTCCAGGAAGGAATAAAAGACGTTGCATCCTGTATGAGCAGCAGCTGCCTGAAGCTCAACTCGGAGAAGACAGAAGACCTCGTCCTCAGCCCCACCCCCTCAGCTTGGGACAACACCTGGTGGCCCACCGCCCTTCGGCAACCCCCTACTCCCACAGACCACGCCCGGAACCTCGGCATCATACTCGACTCCTTCCTCACCATGACATAACAGATCAACACCTTCTCCTCCACATGTTTCAACACCCTCCGCCTCCTTTGCAAGACCTTCAAGTGTATCCCCCCTGAATCCAGAAAGACCGTCACCCACACACTCATACCAGGCAGACAGGACTACGGAAACGCCCTCTACGCCGAAATCAACAAATCCCTGCTCCAAAAACTCCAGAACAACCAGAACACCGCTGCCAGACTCATCCTCGACATCCCACAACATCAACACATCAACCAGTACCTCCATGAACTTCACTGGCTCCCCATCACTAAGAGAGTAACTTTCAAGTTGCTCACTCACGCCTACAAATCCCTCCACAACATCAGACCTCAATACCTCAACGAAAGAGTCTCCTTCCATGTACCCAAGAGAAACTTCCGCTCCGCCAACCTCGTCAAAACCCCCCGGATCCGCAGAGCCAGAGCAGGCAGAAGAGCCTAATTCTACATCACGGCAAAGACCTGGAACGAGCTTCCACTCAACATCAGACGTGCCCCCACTCTGCACATCTTCAGGAAGAGCCTCAAGACCTGTCTCTTTTGCTGATTTAGAGATGCACTCCACCCCACCAGCACCTTGAGACCCTCACCCACATGCTTCATAAATTCCTGATTGATTGATTGATTGTTTGATTGATATGTTCACTTTTGAAAAAAAAATTACAAATTGTCAGTGATTTATCAAGCGAGAGAGCCAACTCCAAAAACTCAAAAGGTCATAAGAAAATGTTGTTCCAGCACAATTTACATAGCGTGACCAAAACTGCAAGTCAACTCGTGGGTCGGCTATGTCGACTTATGAGCCATGAGCATGGGAGGGCAGGGTTTTGTGTCAGAAGGACTTCAGGACAGGAGGGCTGGCCAGAGGGTGTGGTCAAAAGTCACCATGCATACAGAGCAGATTAATAGTGCCCTTTGTGGATTGATGCAGGGGTCACTGTGTGAAGGGCATCACAAAGCGCCATGTCCTGCACTCTAAGTGGCCCTGTCCAAAGCACCTTGGGACACGGGACTAGATGCACGGCTTGAACCTGGAGTCTGCTATGCATGATTGAAGGTTATTCCAGCAGTTTCTGAGGGGAGGTTATGTGGATGCAATAAATGAATAAAGGTCATTTTCTTTGTCCCACCCTGTATCTCTTTGGCCATAACAAGTGCCCAGTACACCTGGCACTTATACCAAAGATACATGGCATGAATCTGTGCCCTGATGGTAGCTGGTATGTGTTTAAATATCTACAAATAAACTATGAACTGTATCCAGTGTACAGTCACCTAATATCCACTAGCTAAAGTATGCTGATGTTCCATGATGGTATTAGCATGTGGCAGCCCAGCGACACACTCTCCTCTCATTAACCCCTGCCAATTACACACTGGACATGGGGTCATTATTACATTGTCTGGGATCCACTTGAGGCACCTATGGCCCTGCCAAGTGAGCACTGGGCAGGGGGTGCGAGCTTTGGCTATGCCCTGCGTGTAGTACAGTGCCCCCAGTTCTCAAAGGCTATGGAATGTGGACCAGTATACACTAGGAATAGATTGTGGACATCAACCATTCTCTGTGACTAGTGGTCTTGCCTTCATTGCGTCGTGGACACAGCCCGAAAACCTTCCTAACTCTTATTGAGTACAGAGCACGTTCTTAGTCGAATACTCAACCCCCAGAACCCAGTGGGAATGGTCAGCAACTGTGTCCAATTGCTGCAGAGCACATGCAATGACCTCTAGTTACATCAATTACCCAGTATTCCTTCCATCAGAACCTACTGTGCTTGACCTGAGGCAACGCCCTGTATGTACTGGGCCCTGTGACCGGCCTTTGGCCACACCAGATGTTTAGTATTACCCAAATGGTGGAGGACATGTATGCATTTCCTTTAGGGATGCCCTGTGTAAATACTCCTTAACGTATATGCTTTTGTGGCATGTTCCTATGTTCCAAAGAGGCTTAAAAACGAGCTTCAGCTTGTGAACTTCAGCTTTTATTATCTTATTATGAAAGCAGACTTTTGGATGTGATACTATGAGGCAAGAATAATTTGCATATTTGTTGCCTTTTCATTGTGTATTATATTATTTACTACGCTGTTGTGCTTTGTTGTGGATTACTGCATTGTGTTACTGTTGCATTAGAATATAGCTACATTCTGTTTTGGATGTTTTCTTATGTTTTGCTGCCATGCTTTCGTTTTGGTGTTATTTTGCTTTGCGTTACATTAATTTATTGTCTTCTGTTCTGTTGTGTAATTAATAGAGAGATGTGATCAGTTGTTGCAATATTTCCAGACAGACGACGCATTTTTTTTTTATGTTCCAGAGATAGAAAATAATTTGCCAGCATCTTAAGTGTTAAAGAAACTGCGATCCCAGTTTTTCACATTAAAACTGGACCTTATCACATAATTGGAGTACTTTGAACTCTAATGTTAGATTCAGTCTTTGCCACAGGTTTGGACACATTGATGTCTTACATAATTGAAGTGTTATTTTACCACCTTAGATAGTGGTCATTGTTTGTAACAGGAACTTTCAAGGCATTTGCCTCTTTTGGATTAAATTGTAGCAGCATGTGTTGATTTTGCTAAATGAAACAAAAGAACATAACACGATAACATTCACAATGCGACATAACAGCGCATTTAAAACATAAGAGGGCACGCGACAATAAAACAGTAAAAACTGAATGCAACGGAACTACAATACAACAAAATCACATTGGAATATTGCAGCACTACAACAGCTTAAAAACAACAGAATACATCACCACCACAACAGAATACCGCAAAAAAGATATGCACGGACATTTCTGTAACATCTACAACCCTGTTATCGTAATATGGGGGTAAAAGGTGTTTGGCGCAAGTACTACCTTAATTTACCACCAGGGACATAAAAATCCACCAGTCAAAATGTTTTGAGATTCATCTCTTTCTTTGGTACATCTCTATGTCTTTAATGTCGTCCTTTTTGAGAGGGAAGTAATTTCCCACCTTCCTGCCCCCCTCCAGGTGTAGGACATGCTCCTTTTCGCACATACCCAGGGCTAAATTATGAAACGCGTGTACAGCTAAAAGTATCAGCTATCATCAATTTGCACAAAACTATCTAAACGGCACGCATGCCTATCCACAGATATACCTTTTACCCAGGTTCTGCAAATTCACAAAGCTATGCCAACGTTTAGCAATTAAAGATGAATTTTCCTAGACAAAGTGCGACTAAAACAGAATCACTACCATTGACATAATGATATGTAAGTGGCACAAGCCTCTTTGCCTGCTTCTGTGGATGGCATCTGCCTTAATTTGCTTAGGACTGTAACGAGGAAGAGCGGATTCTCGGTAATGGAGCTAACCAGTAAGCAATCAAGCCATTCCTAGCTCTTGTTATCATTGTCCTTGTCATACACATGATGATGACAACGTTATATGAATGCAATCAATACTGCCTGTCGTCTTTGGGAAGGCCAGATGCTTTCACGAAATTCACTTTTACATAATGCAGGGATGTTGCCTCTACAGGGAAATTACTGCATAGCACTGCCTGCTTCCTAATGACACGCAGTGTCTGCCCAAAACATTTGAAAATGGAGTCTGATGAAAACCAGAAAACTCGGTCACAATAGCTTGACAGGAGCCAGAGGCAAAAAGCTTAATGTGGAGGGGTACCATTAGTCTGTGTACTAAAAAGAACAGAAGGTTTCTTGTGGTGTGCGTTATTTCAAATACAGGAGTTAATATGTGAATAATCAATCCACTAATGACGTCAAGGATCCAAGATATCAATAATATTAGCCAGTGTACAGCGTAACTGCCCTGATCTCTCTCTAAATGAAGTAATGATGCAAGAACAATTTGACAGGATTCATTCAGCTTCGCATATTCTCTCTCTCTCTCTCTCTCTCTCTCTCTCTCTCTCTCTCTCTCTCTCTCTATATATATATATATATATATATATATATATATATATATATATATATAATCACTGAAAAAACCATAGGTTTCACACACGTTATAGTTAGCTGGACATTTCACTCGAAAAAACCATTGAAATTCCCCCGTTATAGTTAGTTCAGCTATTTATAACTCGCGCGCCCACAATCCACTGCTGATGACGTCACATATTACATCACTTATGGCATGGTCAGTGACATCACTGATGACATCACTGATGACATCTCAAATGACATCACTGATGACATCACTGATGACATCATCCAGTGACTGTGTGTTTCTTTAAAATTTAAATATGTTTTATATATTTATAGTGAAAGGCCTGTGGAAGAATGAGTGGCTGTACAAGTGTGTGCATGGATGATTTTCTAGGTGCGTAACTGACTCCATAAGTGAGTTATTAAATGTATCTTACTGCAGACTAGTGACTAAACTGTGTGAATGTCTGTATGTGTCTGTGTGTTGGTGTATAAGTGGCTGCATGGTTTTGTGAATAGCTATATGAGTGTCTATATGGGTTATTGATTGGTTGTCTGAGTATCTGTATGGGTGCCTGAGTGTTTGTGTGGGTAGGGTGTGTGTGACTCTGTGCATAGATGTGTGACTAGGTGATTCTATGGGTGCATGTTTTTAAGTTTGCATCTGTGACGGACGGTATGGTTGGGTGAGTGTATGTATGGGTGTGTTAGTGATTGAATGTATATCTCAGTGGTACATTTGTGACTAACTACATACGTGAAAGGCAGTATATATGCGTGTAAGAGTATATAAGTAGGTATATGTGAGAGTGTGTGATTGTGAGAGTGGCTGTATGGATGAGTGTGTGCTTGTATCAATGATTGTATAAGAGATGTGGTACTATTTTTATTATTAAGTGAACTTGTTTGTGTATAACTGTATAGGTGAGTAAATGGGAGTGTGGATAATTATTTGCATGACTGACTAGGTGTGACAGTCACTCTATGGATGATTGGTGGTGTGTGAGTGTCTATGTAGGTGCATAAATGCATATGATAGTCTTGTACAGAGTGACTGTAAGTATGAGTGACTGTACATATGAATGAGTGGAGGTGTATGTAAACCTAAGAGTTAATAAGTGGGTATGTAGTTATTGGTATTGGAGTATCTAAGGTTTTGAGAATAGACGTCTAAAATTTTGAGTTCGTGTATCATCGGTTAAATTAGGGTGTGAGAAGATGCAGTAATTTATCACATTGATGATGTCATCAGTGATGTCATCAGTGATGTCATTTGAGATGTCATCAGTGATGTCATCAGTGATGTCACTGACCATGTCATGAGTGATGTAATATGTGACGTCATCAGCAATGGATTGCGGGCGCGCGAGTTATAGTTAGCTGAACTAACTATAACGGGGGAATTCAAATGTTTTTTTTCGAATGAAATGTCCGGCTAACTATAACGTGTGTGAAACCTATGGTTTTTTCAGTGAATTTGCAACGTTTTTTAAATTCTAATTCCTAACTATAACGTGTGTGAAACCTATGGTTTTTTCAGTGAATTTCAAGGGTTTTTTAAATGCTAATTCCTAACTATAACGTGTGTGAAACCTATGGTTTTTTCAGTGAATTTGCAAGGTTTTTTAAATGCTAATTTATGAATGTTTTATTAAATTTTTTATTTATTTATTTTACAATATGCTACCTATGTATATAATTATAGATTTACTGTATCCTACAATATGGAATGGCTAAGCTTTTTATTTTTTATTTTGGATATAGTTGAACAGCATAGTTAATATCTTCTATAAACCTCTAAACCTTTTTTTTATTTCTTTTTAAGGGGTTTTGACCGTGTGCGCACCATACGCGTACGGTATGCATACGGTACGTGTACTGTGCGTGCACGTTGCTTGCATGCGTACGTGCTTCGTGTGCGCATGCGTACGTGATCCACGTGCGCATGCGTACTTCGTACACGATGCGTACGCACGTGCTCCTTACGCGCATGCGCGCGTGCTCCTTTCGTGCATGCGCGCATGCTCAGTACGCGCATGCTCCGTACACGCATGCGCGCGTGCTTCGTACATGCTCCGTACGCGCGTGCTCCGTACGTGCATGCGTGCTTGTACCATGCGTGCTCCGTGCACGCACCGTACGCGCTCGGTGCGCGCACAGTAAGTCATGTGATCAAGAAACAACACTTTTCATTGGTTTATAGTAGTTTCAGGTCATATGATTAAGAAACAACACTTTTCATTGGTTTATAGTAGTTTCACTTCCAGAAACTTCCAACACCACACCCACTCCCCTCATTATTACTTCTGATTCCCTGGGAGAAGGAGCTGAGCCGCTTTTCTAGTACTTCAGTACTTCAGAATGGCAGAGCAGCAGTCATCTTCTGGGAGTGAGGAGGAGACCCTTGTGAGACAGAGGAAACAGAAAGATTCTTTTATCTGGTAATTTTTTACATTTCCACTGGGGCAGAAGAAAGTGAATGCTCCCAAAGTCACCTGCACTCTTTGTGATCGTGTCTTATCAAGAGAATATCCTAAAAAGAAATACTCTTTTAGTATCTTCACTATGATCAGGCACGTTAGAGATGTACATCCTGTGGCTTATGCTCGAGCTGCTAGAGAAAACCCTCCAGCAGCTCAGCCGAGCACATCCGCAGCAGCTCAGCCGAGCACATCATCGGCAGCTCAGCAGAGCACTTCATCTGCGGCGGCAGCTTCACCTTCTTCGGTTTCTCTGGATATACACCCTCTGTTTGAGAGGGTGTATATACGGTGCAACTCGTGTAATGCTCTTATCTCTTATGCGGACACCAGAATTCCGCTAATAGAGAGGAAGATACAGCAGCACACGTGCGACACCCTATAATTTTTGCCATGTCTTTTTTTTCCTCTGTCCCTCAATTAACACAACGGCTCTTTTTAGAGCCACCTAACATCTAAACACTTAAATTTTTTATTTGATTCTATTTTTTGGGGGGTTTTTCCCGCCGTGCGCGCACCGTGCGTGCACGGTACATGCACCCCGCACTTTTTTAATAAAAAATAAAATGTTTTTTTCACCCTTCATGGTCCTTCAGGGACCTCCTGACAAAAGCTAGGGGGTCAGGAACTCTGTACCCTGCCCCCTTTTCACGTTCTCCACCTTTCTTTTAAATGGAAACACACATTTCTTTTTTTTGCATATTTTAACCCTTTCCAAATGATTTCTACCCCCAACATGACTTCTGCCTGCTAGCATAGCATTAGATCATGGAACACTGGTGTGTGCAGAGACGTCAGAAGTTCAGCACATAATGTTTCTAATCCAAAGAGCAAGATTGCTTAACTTTTCAAACGTAACAGCAAATCCAAAGTAATGTTCTGTGGGAACACATTTTTCTGGACCAATACAAAACATGCTTTTAAAAATGTAAACATACAGCCTAGTTTTTATTGTAAAATGGTCTGAAACAGCCAATGAGTTCTTTAAAAAAAAAAAGTATATAAGCCTGCATTTTACAACTACCTTTCGTTTCATTTTGTCATTCTAGTGAAAGACACCTTCAGAGTGCATCCAGGTCTCCTCCTCACTCCCTGAAATACACTGCTGTTCTACCATTTTCAAGTAAAATTGATTGCTGCTCAGCTCCTTGTCCCAGGAAATAAGAAGAAATAGTGAGGGGAGTGGGTGTGGTGTTTGAAGTTTCTGGAACAGAAACTACTATGAACCAATGCTTCTGAGTGGCATTTATAGAGGAGATGGTGTACATTTCACAGATGAAGGGAACAGTGTCTTCCTCTTGAACTTTAGACTCTGCATCGGTACTTACTTGTAGGTACAAAAAATCACTCAATGAACACAACGGCTCTTTTTAGAGCCAACCAACATCTAAACACTTAAACTTGATTTTTATTTCTATTTTTTTATTAAGTTTTTTGCCGCCGTGCTCGCACCGTGGGCGCACCCCGCGATTTTTTGAAAAACAAATAAATGTTTTTTTCACCCTTCGGGGTCCTTCATGGACCCCCTGACAAAGGCTAGGGGGTCAGGAACTCTCTACCCTGCCCCCTTTTCACGTTCTCCACCTTTCTTTTTTCCTGTCACACACACAACACACAAAATGGCGTCCGACACTTCCTGATTTCGACCGATTCGAATGTTGACTGTCATGAATCCACCAATCAGAATTACGCTCGCGCACGGCACCGTGCGCGTACCGTGCGCGCACGGTGCGCGCACGGTGCGCGACTATAGATATTTATGTACTTTAACTGCAATTTTCTCAGGAACTACTGAACAGATTGACTCCATATATGCAAAAGGCACATCCCTGACCTGAGGACTACCTCTTTGCCAAATTTCAAGTAATTCTGTTCAGCCGTTCGGGCTGTACCTTCGAATAAAGGTCCTATGAGAAAATGCATGGGGAAAACGCGTTTTGGGACCCCCCTTTTTTCTCGGCCCCCGCGTGACGAATCACCCCGAGACTTTCAGGGTAGGAGCTGAGCGGAGCGCCCCATTAGTTTTAAAAATTTCGCGAGGATTCGTCAACCGGCGTCAAAGTTATTCAAAATTGAATTTTCAGATTTCCTATGGAAACACGGTCCTAACTATAACTATCTACTGGCGACCGCCAGTAGATAATATATATATATATATATATATATATATATATATGCATATATATATATATATATATATATATATATATATATATATATATATATATATATATATTGTATATAACTGAATAGCAATAGGAGGTTATGCAATATACTGAAATTACATTTGATAATGAAGTGATGTGCTTTGAATGAAATGGAAGCCTTAAATAATAACTCATAATTGCCCACTTGGGCTGCATCACAAACATTGGAATTTTAGCAAAATAATTTTTAGCAACAGATGTTTTCAATTTTATGTATTGACATATTTGTTGTTAAATTAAATTGAATACATTTTCAATATACACATTATATATCTAATGGAAGATACAAGATGATGTTTACATCTTGGCCGCATACACCAAAAAGAACAGGTAGAGTCTATTGTTACTTTGCATTAACAATGGAGGTGATGTGTCTTCAAATGTGAATAGACAATATGGCACCTTTGTTTGTGAGCGAGGTTGCGTGGCAGTCGAAACGAGTCAGCTGGAGCACGAATAGCTCTTTATAATAAAAAAAAGACATTTGAGCAGCACCCACTCGATGTCGGCGGATTTGTTGCATGAATACGCCAAAGTCTGAAAAAAATATATATGTATCTATATACATAATTCATATATATATATTTTATATATACAGATATTTATTTATATATATATATATATATATATATATATATATATATATATATATATATATATATATATATATATATATATATATATATATATATATATTGTCCAACAAAGGCCCGTAAGCATTTAAAGACGCACACAACAGGTGATGTAACCTTTCGGTTTCTTTAATTCCAAAGGCAACCAGCAGCTTCATTACGGCACTTGAAATCATTTGGCCGGACGCTTACGGGCCTTTGTTGGACAATATTCTATCGCGACTGCCCTGCCGTGGAAGATGGCACCATCGTGTAAATATGGCGAGGCGGTGTGGTGGGGAACTATTCCCGTGCCCATTATACAGCACAGGTGATGCGGCTCAAACTTACCAGTGACTCATTCGGAGGCCCACCAGGGTGTGTAATTGCTGTAAAATGTTAAAGCGACGGAACCCACTGAGGGAGTACTTTGCTCTGAAAGAGGACTACACATCCCAAAATGCAACATTGAAGTAACGCACTGAGCGTGACCCACTACGGGTCAAATGGATGGACATAATTGTATAAAATAGAGCTTCCGGTCTGCATTTGCGAGCTGCCTATGATTAAGAGGCATTCCGCCTCGAAACGCGTCAGGCCAAATGATTTCAAGTGCCATAATGAAGCTGCTGGTTGCCTTTGGAGTTAAAGAAACCGAGGGGTTACATCACCTGTTGTGTGCGTCTTTAAATGCTTACAGGCCTTTGTTGGACTATATATATATATATATATATATATATATATATATTCGCTGAAAATACCATAGGTTTCAGAGACGTTATAGTTAGAAATTAGCATTAAAAAAACCTTAGAAATTCACAGAAAAATCCATAGGTTTCAGGGGTGTTATAGTTAGCTGGCCATTTCACTCGTCCAAAACCATAGAAATTCCCCCGTTATTGTTAGTTCTGCTAACTATAACTCGCGCGCCCGCAATGCACTGCTGATGATGTCACATATTGCATCATTCATGACATGGTCAGTGACATCACTGATGACATCACTGATGACATCTCGAATGACATCACTGATGACATCATCCAGTGAATGTTGTTTAGTTTGAAATTTAAATATGTATTATATATATACCAATCTGTATTGAAGATTGAGTGGATATATAACTGTCTGGATGGAGGATTTAGTAGCTGTCTGACTGTCTGTTTAAGTGAGTAATTAAAAGTGTCTCATTTAATACATGGATTAGTAACTAAACTATGTGAATGTGTGCATCACTGTCTCTGTTGTTGTATAACAAGCTGCATCAGTTGGTCACTAACTACATGAGTGTGTATATTAGTTATTGATTAGTTGGGTGAGTATTTGTATGGGACACTGAGTTTGTGTGTGGTTGGATGGGGTGTGTGTAACTCTATGCATAGATGTGTGAATGGTTGATTGACTAGGTGTGTAGGTTCAAGAGTGCATGTGGAAACAGTTGTTTGGGTGACTGAGTGTATTTATTAGTGTGTTGGTGAGCGGATATATGTTTTAGTTGTACATCTTCAACAAAGTAAAAAAATAAAAGGCATTGTATCTGAGAGTTGGTGTATATAAATAAGTATGTGTAAGAGTCAGTGATTGTGAGAGTAACTATATGAATGAGTGTATAATTGTAATGGTGATTTTTTAACATATTAACTATGAGTTACTATGTGTTTGAATAAATGAGGTGTTGTTGTTGGATAATTGTGTAAGTGAGTAAATGTAAGTGTGATTAATTTTTTTCATGAGTGAATAGGATGACTGCATAACCGACTAAGATGACTGCTGATGTGTCAATGTCTATATATGTGTATAAGTGCATGTGATAGTGTTCTATTAATTAGTGACTGCATGTATAAATGATTCTGTTGTTGAATGGGGTGTTGTGTGTGTAGACTTAGGAATCAGTGAGTGGGTATGTAGTAACTGGTATTGGTGTGTCAATGGTTTCAAATATGGTACTCTGTATTTTACAGTGAGTGAGGAAAGGTTATACAAGTGTAAGATGAGGTGTATCAGATTGTCACGTGGAAGATGTCATTTGAGATGTCATCAGTGATGTCATCAGTGATGTCACTGACCATGTCATGAATGATGCAATATGTGACATCATCAGCAGTGCATTGCGGGCCCGCGAGTTATAGTGAGAAGAACTAACTATAACGGAGGAATTTCTATGGTTTTGTACGAGTGAAATGGCCAGCTAACTATAACACGCCTGAAACCTATGGATTTTTCAGTGAATTTCAAAGCTTTTTTAAATGCTAATTTCTAACTATAACGTCTCTAAAACCTATGGTTTGTTTCAGTGAATTTCAAATGTTTTTTAAATGCTAATTTTTAAGTGTGATAGTAGTTATACCTATTTTTTCTACTGATTTTCTACAGTTTTTTTAACTGTTTATTTATTAAATATTTTATTCATTAAATAACATTATATATTTTTCAGAAAATTGCCCCAATTTTTTTTTTTAAACATTTTTTATTTCCATTTAATATTTTAATATATTTATATTATTTTCTTTTTTTAAAAAAATGTTTCCAATTTTTTTTCGGAGTCGCGCACTCAAAGCGTACACATCACAGTGGGTGCGCAGATTCTAGCCGCCATTTTAGAAAAGTTGTGAAGGATCCGCGTACGGTGTGCGACGGCTGCATGTTTTTCAGTTACCTCATATACATTTAATATTATGTGATGTGCACGATTGGTATGCGTCCAGTCCATGACTCCTGCTCCCGCGCATTCGTGACACATGCGCATTATGGTACGAGATGCTTGTGCGGTGGCGGGTCCCAAGCGACGTCATACACATGCTGGGGCACGCTGGGTGCGCGACTCCCGCAAAAAATGTATATGTTCCAAAATAATATGTATGTGTCTTTAATATACATATTAGGGCAAGAGATTATCTAAGATACTCACAAAAATAATATATTTGTACTTATAATAAACTTATATTATTTTTAAATATATTTATGCGAAGTCGGGTGTGTGCATCGTGAGCGCAGAGAACCAGGTCAGCAGAGCTGCTGTAGAGCCAGAGAAACCAGGTCAGCAGAGCTGTTGTAGAGTCAGAGAACCTGGTCAGCAGAGCTGCTCTAGAGCCTAAGAAGCAGGTCAGCAGAGCTGCTCTAGAACCAGAGACCCAGGTCAGCAGAACTGCTCTAGAGCCAGAGACCCAGGTCAGCAGAGCTGCTCTAGAGGCCCAGAAACCAGGTCAGCAGAGCTGGTGAAGAGCTAGAGAAACCAGGTCAGCAGAGCTGCTTTAGAGGGAGAGAACCAGGTCAGCAGAACTGCTTTAGAGCCAGAGAACCAGGTCAGCAGAGCTGCTCTAGAGCCAGAGAACCAGGTCAGCAGAGCTGCTTTAGAGCCATAGAACCAGGTCAGCAGAGCTGCTCTAGAGGCAGAGAACCAGGTCAGCAGAACTGCTTTAGAGGGAGAGAACCAGGTCAGCAGAGCTGCTTGTTAGCACAAAGAACCAGGTCAGCAGAGCTGCTCTAGAGCCAGAGAGCCAGGTCAGCAGAGCTGCTTTAGAGCCATAGGACCAGGTCAGCAGAGCAGCTTTAGAGCCAGGGAACCAGGTCAGCAAAGCTGCTCTAGAGGCAGAGAACCAGGTCAGCAGAGCTACTTTAGATGGAGAGAACCAGGTCAGCAGAGCTGCTTTAGAGCCTGAGAACCAGGTCAGCAGAGCTGCTCTAGAGCCAGAGAAACCAGGTCAGCAGAGCTGCTTTAGAGGGAGAGACCCAGATCAGCAGAGCTGCTTTAGAGCCAGAGAACCAGGTCAGCAGAGCTGCTCTAGAGCCATAGAACCAGGTCAGCAGAGCTGCTCTAGAGGCAGAGAACCAGGTCAGCAGAGCTGATATAGAGGGAGAGAACCAGGTCAGCAGAGCTGCTTTAGAGCCAGAGAACCAGGTCAGCAGAGCTGCTCTAGAGCCAGAGAACCAGGTCAGCAGAGCTGCTTTAGAGCCATAGAACCAGGTCAGCAGAGCTGCTTTAGAGCCAGAGTACCAGGTCAGCAGAGCTGCTCTAGAGCCTAAGAATCAGGTCAGCAGAGCTGCTCTAGAGCCATAGAGCCAGGTAAGCAGAGCAGCTGTAGAGCCAGAGAAACCAGGTCAGTAGAGCTTCTTTAGAGCAAGAGCACCAGGTCAGCAGAGCTGCTTTAGAGGGAGAGAACCAGGTCAGCAGAGCTGCTTTAGCGCCAAGGGACCAGGTCAGCAGAGCTGCTCTAGAGCCAGAGAACCAGGTTAGCAGAACTGCTTTAGAGCCATAGAACCGGGTCAGCAGAGCTGTTTAGAGCCAGGGAACCAGGTCAGCAGAGCTGTTGTAGAACCAGAGAACCAGATCAGCAGAGCTGCTCTGTAGCCTAAGAACTAGGTCAGAACAGCAGCTCTAGAGCCAGAGAACCAGGTCAGTAGACCTGCTGTAGAGCCAGAGAAACCAGGTCAGCAGAGCTGCTTTAGAGGGAGAGAACCAGGTCGGCAGAGCTGCTTTAGATCCAGAGAACCAGGTCAGCCGAGCTGCTCTAGCTGACTGACTGACACTGACTGACTGACACTGACTGACTGTGTTACTATGTGTTTGAATAAATGAGGTGTTGTTGTTGGATAATTGTGTAAGTGAGTAAATGTAAGTGTGATTAATTTTTTTCATGAGTGAGTAGGATGACTGCATAACCGACTAAGATGACTGCTGATGTGTCAATGTCTATATATGTGTATAAGTGCATGTGATAGTGTTCTATTAATTAGTGACTGCATGTATAAATGATTCTGTTGTTGAATGGGGTGTTGTGTGTGTAGACTTAGGAATCAGTGAGTGGGTATGTAGTAACTGGTATTGGTGTGTCAATGGTTTCAAATATGGTACTCTGTATTTTACAGTGAGTGAGGAAAGGTTATACTAGTGTAAGATGAGGTGTATCAGATTGTCACGTGGAAGATGTCATTTGAGATGTCATCAGTGATGTCATCAGTGATGTCACTGACCATGTCATGAATGATGCAATATGTGACATCATCAGCAGTGCATTGCGGGCCCGCGAGTTATAGTGAGCAGAACTAACTATAACGGAGGAATTTCTATGGTTTTGTACGAGTGAAATGGCCAGCTAACTATAACACGCCTGAAACCTATGGATTTTTCAGTGAATTTCAAAGCTTTTTTAAATGCTAATTTCTAACTATAACGTCTCTAAAACCTATGATTTGTTTCAGTGAATTTCAAATGTTTTTTAAATGCTAATTTTTAAGTGTGATAGTAGTTATACCTATTTTTTCTACTGATTTTCTACAGTTTTTTAACTGTTTATTTATTAAATATTTTATTCATTAAATAACATTATATATTTTTCAGAAAATTGCCCCAATTTTTTTTTTTAAACATTTTTTATTTCCATTTAATATTTTAATATATTTATATTATTTTCTTTTTTTTAAAAAATGTTTCCAATTTTTTTTCGGAGTCGCGCACTCAAAGCGTACACATCACAGTGGGTGCGCAGATTCTAGCCGCCATTTTAGAAAAGTTGTGAAGGATCCGCGTACGGTGTGCGACGGCTGCGTGTTTTTCAGTTACCTCATATACATTTAATATTATGTGATGTGCACGATTGGTATGCGTCCAGTCCATGACTCCTGCTCCCGCGCATTCGTGACACATGCGCATTATGGTACGAGATGCTTGCGCGGTGGCGGGTCCCAAGCGACGTCATACACATGCTGGGGCGCGCTGGGTGCGCGACTCCCGCAAAAAATGTATATGTTCCAAAATAATATGTATGTGTCTTTAATATACATATTAGGGCAAGAGATTATCTAAGATACTCACAAAAATAATATATTTGTACTTATAATAAACTTATATTATTTTTAAATATATTTATGCGAAGTCGGGTGTGTGCATCGTGAGCGCAGAGAACCAGGTCAGCAGAGCTGCTGTAGAGCCAGAGAAACCAGGTCAGCAGAGCTGTTGTAGAGTCAGAGAACCTGGTCAGCAGAGCTGCTCTAGAGCCTAAGAAGCAGGTCAGCAGAGCTGCTCTAGAACCAGAGACCCAGGTCAGCAGAACTGCTCTAGAGCCAGAGACCCAGGTCAGCAGAGGTGCTCTAGAGGCCCAGAAACCAGGTCAGCAGAGCTGGTGAAGAGCTAGAGAAACCAGGTCAGCAGAGCTGCTTTAGAGGGAGAGAACCAGGTCAGCAGAACTGCTTTAGAGCCAGAGAACCAGGTCAGCAGAGCTGCTCTAGAGCCAGAGAACCAGGTCAGCAGAGCTGCTTTAGAGCCATAGAACCAGGTCAGCAGAGCTGCTCTAGAGGCAGAGAACCAGGTCAGCAGAACTGCTTTAGAGGGAGAGAACCAGGTCAGCAGAGCTGCTTTAGAGCCAGAGAACCAGGTCAGCAGAGCTGCTCTAGAGCCAGAGAGCCAGGTCAGCAGAGCTGCTTTAGAGCCATAGGACCAGGTCAGCAGAGCAGCATTAGGGCCAGGGAACCAGGTCGGCAAAGCTGCTCTAGAGGCAGAGAACCAGGTCAGCAGAGCTACTTTAGATGGAGAGAACCAGGTCAGCAGAGCTGCTTTAGAGCCTGAGAACCAGGTCAGCAGAGCTGCTCTAGAGCCAGAGAAACCAGGTCAGCAGAGCTGCTTTAGAGGGAGAGACCCAGATCAGCAGAGCTGCTTTAGAGCCAGAGAACCAGGTCAGCAGAGCTGCTCTAGAGCCATAGAACCAGGTCAGCAGAGCTGCTCTAGAGGCAGAGAACCAGGTCAGCAGAGCTGATATAGAGGGAGAGAACCAGGTCAGCAGAGCTGCTTTAGAGCCAGAGAACCAGGTCAGCAGAGCTGCTCTAGAGCCAGAGAACCAGGTCAGCAGAGCTGCTTTAGAGCCATAGAACCAGGTCAGCAGAGCTGCTTTAGAGCCAGAGTACCAGGTCAGCAGAGCTGCTCTAGAGCCTAAGAATCAGGTCAGCAGAGCTGCTCTAGAGCCATAGAGCCAGGTAAGCAGAGCAGCTGTAGAGCCAGAGAAACCAGGTCAGTAGAGCTTCTTTAGAGCAAGAGAACCAGGTCAGCAGAGCTGCTTTAGAGGGAGAGAACCAGGTCAGCAGAGCTGCTTTAGCGCCAAGGGACCAGGTCAGCAGAGCTGCTCTAGAGCCAGAGAACCAGGTTAGCAGAACTGCTTTAGAGCCATAGAACCGGGTCAGCAGAGCTGTTTAGAGCCAGGGAACCAGGTCAGCAGAGCTGTTGTAGAGCCAGAGAACCAGATCAGCAGAGCTGCTCTGTAGCCTAAGAACTAGGTCAGAAGAGCAGCTCTAGAGCCAGAGAACCAGGTCAGTAGACCTGCTGTAGAGCCAGAGAAACCAGGTCAGCAGAGCTGCTTTAGAGGGAGAGAACCAGGTCGGCAGAGCTGCTTTAGATCCAGAGAACCAGGTCAGCAGAGCTGCTCTAGCTGACTGACTGACACTGACTGACTGACACTGACTGACTGGCTGACACTGACTGACACTGATTGACACTGACTGACTGACACTGACTGACACTGATTGACTGACACTGATTGACTGACACTGACTGACTGACTGACACTGACTGACACTGACGGACTACTCTCTACTACTCTACTACTCACTCTCTACTACTCTCTACTACTCTCTCTCTACTACTCATTCTCTACAACTCACTCTCTAATACTCTCTACTTCTCACTCTCTACTACTCACTCTCTACTACTCTCTACTACTCACTCTCTACTACTCTCTACTACTCTCTCTCTACTATTCATTCTCTACAACTTACTCTCTAATACTCTCTACTACTCACTCTCTACTACTCACTCGCTACTACTCTCTACTACTCACTCTCTACTACTCTCCTACTCTCTACTACCACTCTCTACTACTCACTCTACTACTCTCTACCACTCACTCTCTACTACTCTACTACTCACACTCTACTACTCTCTCTCTACTACTCACTCTACTACTCTCTACTACTCAATCTCTACTACTCTCTCTCTCTACTACTCACTCTCTACTACTCTACTACTCTCTCTACTACTCACACTCTACTACTCTCTACTACTCCATCTACTACTCTTTACTTCTCTCTACCACTCACTCTCTACTAGTCTACTACTCACTCTCTGCTACTCTCTCTACTACTCACTCTCTGCTACTCACTCTACTACTCTCTACTACTCACTCTCTACTACTCTCTCTCTACTACTCTCTACTACTCACTATCTACTACTCACTCTCCACTACTCACTCTCTACTACTCGCTCTCAACTACTCTCTACTACTCACTCTACTACTCACTCTCTACTACTCTACTACTCTCTGATATGCACTATTTCTCACTCTCTGCTACTTTCTGTACTACTCACTCTGTACTACTCTCTACTACTCACTCTCTACTACACACTGTCCCCTACCTGCTCTCTACTACTCGCTCTCTACTACTCTCTACTACTAACTCTACTACTCACTCTCTACTACTCTCTACTACTCACTCTCTACTACTCCACTACTCTCTACTACTTACTCTCTACTACTCATTCTCTACAACTCACTCTCTAATACTCTCTACTACTCACTCTCTACTACTCACTTGCTACTACTCTCTACTACTCACTCTCTACTACTCTCCTACTCTCTACTACCACTCTCTACTACTCACTCTACTACTCTCTACCACTCACTCTCTACTACTCTCTCTCTACTACTCACTCTCTACTACTCTCTACTACTCTCTCTCTACTACTCACTCTACTACTCTCAACTACTCACTCTCTACTACTCTCTCTCTACTACTCACACTCTACTACTCTCTACTACTCTCTCTCTACTACTCACTCTACTACTCTCAACTACTCACTCTCTACTACTCTCTCTCTACTACTCACTCTCTACTACTCTACTACTCTCTCTACTACTCACACTCTACTACTCTCTACTACTCACTCTACTACTCTCTACTTCTCTCTACCACTCACTCTCTACTAGTCTACTACTCACTCTCTGCTACTCTCTCTACTACTCACTCTCTACAACTCACTCTACTACTCTCTACTACTCACTCTCTACTACTCTCTCTCTACTACTCTCTACTACTCACTATCTACTACTTGCTCTCTACTACTCACTCTCTACTACTCACTCTCTACTACTCTCTACTACTCACTCTCCACTACTCACTCTCTACTACTCGCTCTCAACTACTCTCTACTACTCACTCTACTACTCACTCTCTACTACTCTACTACTCTCTGCTATGCACTATTTCCCACTCTCTGCTACTTTCTGTACTACTCACTCTGTACTACTCTCTACTACTCACTCTCTACTACACACTGTCTACTACTTGCTCTCTACTACTCGCTCTCTACTACTCTCTACTACACACTCTACTACTCATTCTCTACTACTCTCTACTACTCACTCTACTACTCACTCTCTACTACTCACTCTCTACTACTCCACTACTCTCTACTACTCACTCTCTACTACTCACTCTCTACTACTCTACTACTCTCTACTACTCTCTCTCTAGTACTCACTCTCTACTACTCACTCTACTACTCACTCTCTACAACTCACTCTCTACAACTCTCTACTACTCACTCTCTACTACTCTCTACTACTCACTCTCTACTACTCTCTCTCTACTACTCCCTACTACTCTCTACTACTCACTCTCTACTACTCACTCTACTACTCTCTACTTCTCCCTCTCTGCTACTCTCTCTACTACTATATACTACTCTCTACTACTCACTCTCTACTCTCTACCTCTCTCTCTACTACTCTCTACCTCTCTACACCTCTACCTCTACACCTCTACCTCTACACCTCTACCTCTGTACCTCTACCTCTCTACCTCTACTTCTCTACCTCTACACCTCTACCTCTACACCTCTACCTCTCTACCTCTCTCTACCTCTCTCTACACGCACACATATCCACACATATTTATGCATATATATGCATATGCCTTTACATATATGTATGTGTATATATATACATACATATATAAACATATATATAATCTACATATCTATATAAATACAAATATAAATGCATGCATACATATACATATACATATATGCATACATATGCATGTTATGTACATGAAAGTTTGAAAAACACTAATACAAGCAAAGCTAAAAAGCCACCCAATTACAAACAGAATTGCTTTAACTTAAACGAGGGTGTGAACTATTGCATTTTCAATGCTTGTTTACTTTGGTTCCATCAAGAAGGCATTCAGATGTGAAACACATTTGTCATAAATTCTGAATGTTAGCACTCTAGTTGCTCATTAGATCACTGTAGTAAAGCTACTGCTCACCAGGGAAGCCTGCTGCTGGTATTCAAAGTGCATGTTTCAGTCTGCATGTCAGAATTTTTTTATGAAATAGAAGAGGATTTGAGAAGTCAAAATGTGCCCTAATTTTTATTTCTGCAGCACTAATTTTAATTTCTATGGCAAAATGAAGCCCCTCATTTTCTTCCTTTGCAAATTAAATGTTTTAAGTGTTACCACTTTATTCTAATCAAGATGGCTTGAGGTGTGCCATACTTTTGTCATAAGTAAGACTGTTAGCGCTCTAGTTGTTCTTTAGAACACTCTAGGACTTTCTGTCATTGGGCTATACTTGGGCTACATCTGGGTGATATTTGTGCTACATTTGGGCTCTTTTGTCTCTGGTGGCCATCTTGGGAGACTTATTTGTTATGAAGTTTCCTAAATTTCTCATTTACAACAGTCTCCTCAGTAGGAAATACTTTCAGTGTTTTACTTTGATTACATCAAGAAGGCATTCAGATAAATCACATGTTTGCCATAAATTTGGAATGGTAGCACTCTAGTTGCTTATTCGATCACTGTAGTAAAGCTACTGCTCATCAGGGAAGTCTGTTGCTGGTATTGAAAGTACATGTTTCAGTCTGCATGTCAGAAGTTTTTTATTGAAATAGAAGAGGATTTGAGAAGTCACTCAAAATGTGCCCTTTTTTCAGCACTAATCATAATTTCTATGGCAAAATGAACCCCCTCATTGTGTTCCTTTTAAATTAAAATACTCACTCTCTACTACTCATTTGCTACTACTCTCTACTACTCACTCTCTACTACTCACTCTACTACTCACTCTATACTACTCACTCTCTACTACTCTCTACTACTCTCTCTCTACTACTCTCCACTACTCACTCTACTACTCACTCTCTACTACTCTCTACTACTCTCTCTCTGCTACTCACTCTCTACTACTCTCTCTCTACTACTCATTCTCTACTACTCTCTACTACTCACTCTCTACTACTCTCTACTACTCACTCTAAACTCACTCTCTACTACTCTCTACTACTCAGTCTCTACTACTCACTCTCTACTACTCACTCTCTAACACTCTCTACTACTCACTCTCTACTACTCACTCTACTACTCTCTACTACTCCCTCTCTGCTACTCTCTCTAATACTATCTACTACTCTCTACTACTCACTCTCTACTCTCTACCTCTCTACCTCTCTCTCTACTACTCTCTACCTCTCTACACCTCTACCTCTCTACACCTCTACCTCTCTACCTCTACCTCTCTACCTCTACTTCTCTACCTCTACACCTCTACCTCTACACCTCTACATCTCTACCTCTCTCTACCTCTCTCTACACGCACACATATGCACACATATTTATGCATATATTTGCATATGCATTTACATATATGTATGTGTATATATATACATACATATATAAACATACATATAATCTGCATATCTATATAAATACAAATATAAATGCATGCATACATATACATATATGCATACATATGCATGTTATGTACATGAAAGTTTGAAAAACACTAATAAAAGCAAAGCTAAAAAGCCACCTAATTACAAACAGAATTGCTTTAACTTAAACGAGGGCGAGACCTATTGCATATTCAATGCTTGTTTACTCTGGTTCCATCAAGAAGGCATTCAGATGTGTCACAAATTTGTCCTAAATTCTGAATGTTAGCACTCTAGTTGCTCATTAGATCACTGTAGTAAAGCTACTGCTCACCAGGGAAGCCTGCTGCTGGTATTCAAAGTGCATGTTTCAGTCTGCATGTCAGAATTTTTTTATGAAATAGAAGAGGATTTGAGAAGTCAAAATGTGCCCTAATTTTTATTTCTGCAGCACTAATCATAATTTCTATGGCAAAAAGAAACCCTCATTTTGTTCCTTTGCAAATTAAATGTTTTAAGTGTTACCACTTTATTCCAATCAAGATGGCTTGAGGTGTGCCATACTTTTGTCATAAGTAAGACTGTTAACGCTCTAGCTGTTCTTTAGAACACTCTGGGACTTTCTGTCATTGGGCTATACTTGGACTACATCTGGGTGATATTTTTGCTACATTTGGGCTCTCTTGTCTCTGGTGGCCATCTTGGGAGATTTATTTGTTATGAAGTTTCCTTAATTCCTCATTTACTACAGTCTCCTCAGTAGGAAATACTTTCAGTTTTTTACTTTGATTCCATCAAGAAGGCATTCAGATATGTCACATATTTGCCATAAATTTGCAATGTTAGCACTCTAGTTGCTTATTAGATCACTGTAGTAAAGCTACTGCTCATCAGGGAAGTCTGTTGCTGGTATTGAAAGTGCATGTTTCTGTCTGCATGTCAGAATTTTTTATTGAAATAGAAGAGGATTTGAGAAGTCACTCAAAATGTGCCCTAATTTTTCTTTTTCCAGCACTAATCATAATTTCTATGGCAAAATGAACCCCCTCATTGCGTTCCTTTTAAATTAAAATACTCACTCTCTACTACTCACTCGCTACTACTCTCTACTACTCACTCTCTACTACTCACTCTCTACTACTCACTCTCTACAACTCTCTACTACTCACTCTACTACTCTCTACTACTCTCTACCACTCACTCTCTACTACTCTACTACTCACTCTCTACTACTCTCTCTCTACTACTCTCTCTCTACTACTCCCTCTTGACTACTCACTCTACTACTCTCTACTGCTCACTCTCTACTACTCTCTCTCTACTGCTCACCCTCTACTACTCAGTCTCTACTACTCAGTCTCTACTACTCACTCTCTACTACTCGCTCTCTACTGCTCTCTACAACTCACTCTCCACTACTCACTCTCTACTACTCCCTCTCTACTACTCTCTACTACTCACTCTCTACTACTCACTCTCTACTACTCACTCTCTACTACTCTACTACTCTCTACTACTATCTCTACTACTCACTCTCTACTACTCACTCTCTACTACTCACTGTCTACTACTTTACTACTCTCTACTACTCTCTCTACTACTCTCTACCACTCACTCTCTACTACTCTACTACTCACTCTCTACTACTCACTCTCTATTACTCGCTCTCTACTACTCACTCTACTACTCCCTACTACTCACTCTCAACTACTCTCTCTCTACTACTCACTCTCTACTACTCACTCTCTACTACTCGCTCTCTACTACTCGCTCTCTACTACTCTCTACTACTCACTCTCTCCTACTCACTCTCCACTACTCACTCTCTACTACTTTCTACTACTCACTCTACTACTCTCTCTCTACTACTCTACTACTCTCTACTACTCTCTCTACTACTCACTCTCTACTACTCTCTACTACTCACTCTCTACTACTCACTCTCTACTACTCTACTACTCTCTACTACTATCTCTACTACTCACTCTCTACTACTCACTCTCTACTACTCACTGTCTACTACTCTACTACTCTCTACTACTCTCTCTACTACTCTCTACCACTCTCTACCATTCACTCTCTACTACTCTACTACTCACTCTCTACTACTCTCTACTACTCTCTCTACTACTCACTCTCTACTACTCACTCTACTACTCTCTACTACTCACTCTCAACTACTCTCTCTCTACTACTCACTCTCTACTAATCTCTACTACTCACTCTCTACTACTCACTCTCTACTACTCGCTCTCTACTACTCGCTCTCTACTGCTCTCTACTACTCACTCTCCACTACTTGCTCTCTACTATTCGCTCTCTACTACTCTCTACTACTCACTCTACTACTCACTCTCTACTACTCCCTACTACTCACTCTACTACTCACTCTCTACTACTCTCTACCACTCACTCTCTGCTACTCACTCTCTACTACTCACTCTCTACTACTCTACTACTCCCTACTACCCTCTCTCTACTACTCACTTTCTACTGCTCTCTACTACTCTCTCTCTACTACTCACTCTCTACTACTCACTCTCTACTACTCTCTACTACTCACTCTCTACTACTCTCTCTCTACTACTCTCTACTACTCACACTACTACTCACTCTCTACTACTCTCTACTACTCTCTCTCTGCTACTCACTCTCTACTACTCTCTACTACTCACTCTCTACTACTCACTCTCTACTACTCTCTACTACTCACTCTCTACTATCCACTCTCCACTACTCTCTACTACTCACTCTCTACTACCCACTTTCCACTACTCTCTACTACTCACTTTCTACTACTCTCTACTACTCACTCTCTACTACTCACTCTACTACGCTCTACTACTCACTCTACTACTCACTCTCTACTGCTCTCTACTACTCACTCTCTACTATCCACTCTCCACTACTCTCTACTACTCACTCTCTACTACCCACTTTCCACTACTCTCTAGTACTCACTCTCTACTACTCTCTACTACTCACTCTCTACTACTCACTCTACTCACTCTACTACTCTCTACTACTCACTCTCTGCTACTCTCTCTACTACTCTCTACTACTCACTCTCTGCTCTGTATTACTCATCCTCTACTCTTTACCTGTCTACCTCTCTCTACCTGTCTCTCTACTACTCTCTACCTCTCTACCTCTCTACCTCCACCTCTGTACCTCTACCTCTCTACCTCTACACCTCTACCTCTACACCTCTACACCTCTACCTCTCTCTACCTCTCTCTACATGCACACATATGCACATATATATGCATATATATGCATATGCATTTATATATATGTATGCGTATATATATACATATATATAAACATACATATAATCTGCATATCTATATGAATACAAATATAAATGCATGCATACATATACATATATGCATACATATGCATGTTATGTACATGAAAGTTTGAAAAACGCTAATAAAAGCAAAGCTAAAAAGCCACCTAATTACAAACAGAATTGCTTTAACTTAAACGAGGGCGAGACCTATTGCATTTTCAATTCTTGTTTACTCTGGTTCCATCAAGAAGGCATTCAGATGTGTCACACATTTGCCATAAATTCTGAATGTTAGCCCTCTAGTTGCTTATTAGATCACTGTAGTAAAGCCACTGCTCACCAGGGAAGTCTGCTGCTGGTATTCAAAGTGCATGTTTCAGTATGCATGACAGAATTTTTTTTTAATGAAATAGAAGAGGATTTGAGAAGTCACTCAAAATGTGCCCTAATTTTTCTTTCTGCAGCACTAATCATACCTTCTATGGCAAAATGAACCCCCTCATTTTGTTCCTTTTTAAAATAAATATTTTAAAAGTTACCACATTATTCCAATCAAGATGGCTTCAGGTGTGCCATACGTTTGTCATAAGTGGGACTATTAGCGCTCTAGTTGTTCTTTAGAACACTCTGGGAAGCTGCAGTAGAACACAAAGGAATCAACTGCCCTTGTTGGATGTACATGTTTTACTGAGAATGTCAGACATTCTCACATGACTGAGAAAGATCATGTGAATTTACAGAAAATATGCTCTTAGTTTAGCTGATAGATCACCTTCCGAACCTCTGTGGGAAAAGCATGAGAAAATAGTTTTCTCTCACACATGATTCATGATATCCCAGCAGAAGGCTTTTTCACATGGTGAAATCACCTTAGAACACACCACAATTCCTAAAATGAGTATGGTACCATCAACAAATGATTTATGATGTAACTAAAGTCTTAAAACCTTCTATTAACTGCAATTCTTTTTAATGAGGTGCTATCATGTATATTGGTCCCAAGATGGCTGCCAACACTTATTGGATGAAGTGCTGACAGCCAGTCAGATCTCACGATGAGATGTGTGGTTAGGCTCCGCCCAGATATATCTATGATTTTCCTTTTGATTTTCTCAGCAACTACTGAACGGATTTACACCATTTAACCAAAAGGCACGAGTGTGAACCAAGGGCTACCTCTTTGCCAAATTTTGGGTAATTCTATTCAGCAGTTCGGGCTGCAGCTGCGATTAACGGTTCCTATGGAAAATTGACCCAGTGGATGAGAAGGGAGCTGTAAACTCTATCAGACTGTCTTTTAAAAGTCTTTCAAGAAGGCCCCTCTGCTCATTTTAGTGCGCGCAGCGATACCAAACGCAGGATCTGCATGACTTGCAGGAGGCATCTTCGCGGCTGAGCAAAGCCGCTAACATCAAACAAGAAGGTCGCCCCACATGAAGATGCCACCATGGAGAGTTGAATGCCTTTAATTGAAAATTTCAGTGCGGCAACGTAACAGTCTCCCCCTCTATCCAGACACAGCCCAACGCATCTCAAACAACTGGTGTTCTTGATCACGGGCGATGGAAAAGGAAATGGCAGTCAGTTAGTGAGGAACACCTGATAAATGCTCCAAGACTCGCCCCAGTGGGCGTATGCTGCAAAGCATGTTGGTACTCGTATTTCCTCCCAGTTTAACCCCAGTGGTTTTCGCCATAACCTTTGCAATAATCCTTGTTGTTTTATCCCAGTAGGTGAGAAGGGAGCTGTAAACTCTGTCAGACTTTCTTTTAAATGTCTTTCAAAGTGGCCCCTCCGCTCCTTTAAGTGTGCTCGGTGATACCAAATGCTGGATGTGCATGACTTGCAGCCTGCATCTTCGCGGCTGAGTAAAGCCGCTAATCTCAAACAAGAAGGTCGCTCCACATGAAGATGCCACCACCAAGAGTTGAATGCCTTTCATTGAAAATTTCAGTGCGGCAGCATAACAGTCTCCCCCTCTATCCAGACACAGCCCAACGCATTTCAAACAACTGGTGTTCTTGATCATGGGCGATGGAAAAGGAAATGGCAGTCAGTTAGTGAGGAACACCTGATAAATGCTCCAAGACCCGCCCCAGTGGGCGTATGCTGCAAAGCATGTTCGTACTTGTATTTCCTCCCAGTTTAACCCCAGTGGGTGCCACCATAACCTTTGCAATAATCCTTGTTGTGTTGCCCCAGTGGGTAAGAAGGGAGCTGTAATCTCTGTCAGATTATCTTTTAAATTTCTCTCAATGCGGCCTCTCCGCTCCTTCTAGTGCGCTCAGTGATAACAAACGCAGGATCTGCATGACTTGCAGGATGCATCTTCGCGGCCGAGCAAAGCCGCTAACATCAAACAAGAAGGTCGCCCCACATGAAGATGCCACCACGGAGATTTGAATTACTTTAATTGAAAATTTCAGTGCCGCAGCGTAACAGTCTCCCCCTCCATCCATACACAACCCAACGCGTTTCAAACAACTGGTGTTCTTGATCACGGGCGATGGAAAAGGAAATGGCAGTCAGTTAGTGAGGCACACCTGATAAATGCTCCAAGACCCGCCCAGTGGGCGTATGCTGTAAAGCATGTTGGTACTTGAATTTCCTCCCAGTTCCAATCATATTCTAGAAGTCCTCATATTTATGCCATCATTAATCCTTCTACATCAGAGGTGAGAGAATAGAGCACATATATATATATATATATATATATATATATATATATATATATATATATATATATATATATATATATTACCTACTGGCGGTCGCCAGTAGGTAGTTATAGTTAGGACCACGTTTCCATAGGAAATCCGCAACATTCTATTTTGAATAACTTTGGCGCCGGTCGATGAATCCTCGCGAATTTCTCAAAATAGGTGGGGCGCTATGCTCCGCTCCTACCCTGAAAGTCTCGGGGGGATCCGTCAAGCGGGGGCTGAGATAAAAGGGGGGTCCCAAAACGCGTTTTCCCTATGCATTTTTCCATAGGACCTTTAGAACGAGCTACAGCCCGAACGGCTGAACAGAATTACTCGAAATTTGGCAGAGAGGTAGTCCCTAGGTCAAGGAAGTGCCTTTTGTAGGTTTGGTGTAAATCTGTTCAGTAGATTCTGAGAAAATAGCCTTTAAATCAATATATATATCTGAGCCCGCTTACGGTACGCTTGCCATACGCTTACCGTAAGCGTACGGTGGCGTGCGCGAGCGCGATTCTGATTGGCTCTTAGATCTTAGTAAACATTCGAAGCGGCGGCCGCCATTTTGTGTATTTCACTCAGAAAAAAAAGAGTGAAAACAAGAAAAGGGGGCAATGAGGAGAGTTACAGACCCCCTTACATTTGTGAGGGGGTCAAAGAAGGACTGTAAAGTACAAAGAAAACATTTATTGATTTTAAAACAAATCACGGGGTACGCGTACGGTAAGCTTACGGTAAGCGTACGGTAGAAAAAAAAAAAAAAAAAAAATGAAAATCAGATTTAAGTGTTTAGATATTAGGGGGCTCTAAAAAGAGCCGTTGTGTTTATGAAATGATTTTTTAGTGGTACCTACAAGTAAGTACCGATGCAGAGTCTAAGGTTCAAGAGGAAGACTCTGTTCCCTTCATCATTGAAGTGCACACCATCTCCTCTATAAATGTCTTGCATGTCATAACGCAAGTTGTTGTGGTAAATGGCACCCATACCATAGTCACGGAGGAAAGCAGAAACAGATTTGTTGACGTGCTTTCTTGCTTTGTCATCGCACCGCGTGCCCACCGTGCGTGCACGGCACTAACTGCGTAAAGTGGGCGCGCGGTGCGCGAAGCGCACCGCGTGCTCACTGTGCGCGCACGGTGCGCAAAGCGCACCGTGCGCGCACGGAACGAACTGCGTTAAGTGGGCGCGCACGCCACGAATGGCGTAAAGTAACTTAGCATTTAAAAAAACGTACAAATTCACTGAAAAAACCATAGGTTTCACACACGTTATAGTTAGGAATTAGCATTTAAAAAACCTTGCAAATTCACTGAAAAAACCATAGGTTTCACACATGTTATAGTTAGCGGAAATTTTACTGATAAAAAACCAATGAAATTCCCCCGTTATAGTTAGTGCAGGCAACTATAACTCACGCGACCGCAATCTTCTGCTGATGACATATGTGTCTTTATGAAAAAAAAATATTTGTAATATATGTATAGCTAAAAATGTATGGAAGAAGACATGGGCAAATAAGTGTCTAAATACAGTATTAGCATCAGCAGAGGATTGCGGTCGCGTGAGTTATAGTTGCCTGCACTAACTATAACGGGGGAATTTCATTGGTTTTTTATCAGTAAAATTTCCGCTAACTATAACATGTGTGAAACCTATGGTTTTTTCAGTGAATAGATATATATATAGATATATATATAGATATATATATAGATATATATATAGATATATAGATATATACATATTATCTACTGGCGGTCACCAGTGGATAGTTATAGTTAGGATCGTGTTACCATAGGAAATCTCAAAATTCTATTTTGAATAACTTTGGCGCCGGTTGACGAATCCTCGCGAAATTTTCAAAACTAATGGGGCGCTCCGCTCAGCTCCTACCCTGAAAGTCTCGGGGTGACTCGTCAAGCGGGGGCTGAGAAAAAAGGGGGGTCCCAAAACACGTTTTCCCCATGCATTTTTCCATAGGACCTTTAGTCGAAGGTACAGCCCGAACGGCTGAACAGAATTACTTGAAATTTGGCAGAGAGGTAGTAATCAGGTCAGGGAAGTGCCTTTTGCAGGTCTGGTGTCAATCTGTTCAGTATTTCCTGAGAAAATAGCATTTAAAAGCATATATATATCTATACGCGAGCACCGTGCGCGCACTGTGCGTGCACGGTGCGCACGGTGCCGTGCGCAAGCGTAATTCTGATTGGTTGTTAGATGTCAGTCAACATTCGAATCGGTTGAAATCAGGAAGTGTCGGCCCCCATTTTGTCTGTCGCACTGAAAAGGAAAGGTGGAAAACGTGAAAAGGGGGCAGGGAAGAGAGTTCCTGACCCCCTAGCCTTTGTCAGGGGGTCACAGAAGGACCCCCAAGGGCGAAAAAAACATTTTTTTTTTTTTAAATCGCGGGGTGCCCACGGTGAAAAACCTTGAAAAAAAAAATATTAATAAATACATAACTTAGCATTTAAAAAAACGTACAAATTCACTTAAAAAACCATAGGTTTCACACACGTTATAGTTAGGAATTAGCATTTAAAAAACCTTGCAAATTCACTTAAAAAACCATAGGTTTCACACAGGTTATAGTTAGGTGGACATTTCACTCGTAAAAAAACAATGAAATTCCCCCGTTATAGTTAGTTCAGATAACTATAGCTCGTGCGACCGCCACTCTATCACAAGGATGATGTCATCAGTGATGTCATGAGTGATGCCATTGACCATGTCATGAATGATGTAATGTGTGACGTCATGAGCAGTGGATTGCGGGCGTGCGAGTTATAGTTATCTGAACTAACTATAACGGGGGAATTTCATTGGTTTTTTACGAGTGAAATGTCCACCTAACTATAACCTGAGTGAAACCTATGGTTTTTTAAGTGAATATATATATATATATATATATATATATATATATATATATATATATATATATATATATAACCTAGTTAAAGTTAGGACCTATTTTCCATTGGAAATTCGCAACATTCTATTCCCAATAACTTTGGCGCCGGTTGACGAATCTTCATGAAATTTTCCAAACTTATGGCCTGCTCCGGTCTGCTCCTATCCTGAAAGCTTCGGGGTGATTTGGAAAGCGGGGGCCGAGAAAAAAGGGGGTCCCAAAATGTGTGTTCCCCATGCAATTTTCTATAGGAAACTATAGGAAGCTAAACTGCTGAACGGAATTACCCCAAATTTGGCAAAGAGGTAGTTCTTGGTTCAGAAAGATCCCTTATTGTTAAATGGTGTAAATCCATTCGGTAGTTGCTGAGAAAATCAAAGTAAAAAAGTTTCGATATCTATGGCCTCGGAGGATCCGCGCACCCTCCCGATCACGAGCTGTATGCTAATTGGCTGTCAACACTCCAAACCAGGAAGTGTTGGCAGCCATCTTGTGCCTCGGAAGAACCGAGGCACAAGCAATCAGTCAAAAAATCGCAAAACATGAAAAGGGGGCAGGGTAGAAACACCCCGACCCCCTAGTCCTGTGCAGGGGGTCCCACAAGGACCCCCAGGGCCCCAATTTTCTTTTTTTTTTAAATCGGCAAAATCCGCAGAGGATCCGCGGATCCGGTGGAAGAAAAAAAAACGAAGCGTGGGCTCCCACGCTTGATTACTATTTGGCCCCCAGGTGGGCCAAGTCCCGGGGACAATATGTTAATTGTAATGGGGGGCCCAGAGGGGCCCCCCAGCCCCGGGGACCTCCACCCCCCGGGGCTTTTCAAAATTATGTGGGGGTCAACCAGCCCCGGGGACCACCACCCCCTGGGGATTCAAAAATACATGGGTGGGGGGCTCAAAGCCCCCCCAAGCCCCGGGGACCGCCACCCCCTAGGGCTTTAAGAAAATATTTGCGGGGGGTTCACAGCCACCCAGCAGCCCCAGGGACCGCCACTCCCCGGGAATTTAATTTTTAACGTGGGGGGCATCCAAGCCCCGGGGACTACCACCCCCGGGGCTTTAATTAAATAATTGTGTAGCGGGGGCACACGGCCCCCCGCTGCCCCGGGGTCCTTACTGGAGGTAAGGCACTTAATGGAGATACCTAGTAGGCTAGTTGGACCCCAGGGACTCTTAGGATTCAAGTGAACTTTATCCCCCAACATAAAATGGGCGTGTTTGCACACATGTCACCTCTGGCTCCCCCTTCCCTTCACCAGTGTGCAAACGCACCCTGTGGCTCGTTTTAGGAGGTAGTTTTAATCCTCCTGCCCGATTATGTACTAGGGGCTTACAGAGGAGGCCATGCTAATCACAGCGGTACCCCAACGCATAGTGTTCCCTAGTGTATGTAGATGTTTTCACTGTATTTTAAGTGTCTTTTAGCATACCACTGGCTCTAGGCCTGGTTAGTCAGAGTCAGGTAACACCAGTACCCGTCTGAAAAAGTTGTGGGCACAGGATGATTTTGTAACAAGGTCTCTTTCTGCTCCTCTGTTGGTTCTTCCTTGTACATGTCTTGATTCTTCCTGTACTTTTCTTTGTCTTTGAGGACTTCTGTTGCATCTTTCTGCATTTCTTTTTTTTCTTTCTGTGCGTTTTTTCTTCTTTCTTCACATGTCCTACCTCTGTAGGCATAGTTAGCAACTAACATTTAAAAAACCTTTGAAATTCACTTGAAAAACCATAGCTTTCAGTTACGTTAAAGTTAGAAATTAGCATTTAAAAAACCTTTGAAATTCACTGAAAAAACCATAGGTTTCAGGCACGTTACAGGTAGGAATTAGCATTTAAAAACCTTAGAAATTCACTGAAAAAAACATAGGTTTCAGGGGCGTTATAGTTAGTTGGATATTTCCCTCGTACAAAAGCCGTGAAATTCCCCCATTATAGTTAGTTCAGCTAACTATAACTCGCGCGCCCGCAATGCACTGCTGATGACGTCACATATTACATCACTCGTGACATGGTCAGTGACATCACTCATGACATCACTGATGACATCTCAAATGACATCACTGATGACATCACTAATGACATCATCCTTGTGATAGAGTGGCAGACCTCCTCTCACCCTAATATAACCTTTGATACACACACTCAATGCAAACTAACATTTTCAAAACAATGGACATACCAATACCAGTTACAGCAACCTATTCAGTAATTCCAAGATCTACATACACATCCACTCATTCACCAACAGTCCTATACAGTCACTCATACATGTACTCACTCATCATATGTACACATACACCTATACATCCTGTTACACACCACCACTCATCCATAAAGTTACTCACACACATAGTCGCTCATGCTAATAAGGAATCAAACATCCATTTACTTGCATATACAGTTATACACACACCAGCACACTTACTTCTACAGAAACTTACACATACTTACTCTTTTAAACAATCACTTATAGAAACACATACTTATTCATACAGGAACTCTTCCAATCTCTCACTCTCACATATACTCACATATATACACCAATAATCACATATAGTAGTTTAAAATATATATAGTTACTTATAAAGACACTATTGAGACAGCCATTCACTCACTAACACACCCATACACACTCTCATCCACCCATACAGTCCTGCACACATACTGTCTTCAACACATACAAACAGTGACGCACTCATTCATGCATCTATGCACTAAGTAATACCCTCCACTGAACCATACAGACACTCAGACACTCATACTGATACTCGAAAAACCAAGTAATAACCCATAGAGGCACTCATATAGCTACTCACCAACCCATGCAGTCACTTATACACTAAGTGAGAGACTGATACAGATATTTACATATTTAAACATTACTCATTAACCCATGTATTCACTAAGATACACTTAATCAGTCCATTATACAATCAATTTTACAAAAACAAAATCATCCATATAGATACTTATATGCCCATTTATTCTTCCATCGACCTTGAGATATACATATATAAAACATATTTAATTTTCAGAAAAACACACATTCACTGGATGATGTCATCAGTGATGTCATCAGTGATGTCATTAGAGATGTCATCAGTGATGTCATGAGTGATGTCACTGACCACATCATGAGCGATGTAATATGTGACGTCATCCGCAGTGCATTGCGGGCGCGCGAGTTATAGCTAGCTGAACTAACTATAACGGGGGAATTTCACGGGTTTTGTATGAGGGAAATGTCCAACTAACTATAATGTATATATATATATATATATATATATATATATATATGTGCTCTCTTCTCTCACCTCTGATGTTGAAATCTGCAAACAATTGACCCATAGATAGGTGATAAAAAGTTACTGCTTTGAGAGAAAAATAACAACAAATCCTTTCTCTAAAGACCATTTCCAACAAGCTAGAAAGACTGAAATCATAAACTCACCGAAAATAAAATGTTCCCTGGTGCATTTTTGTTATTATAATTGTGAAAGCATATCAGTCATTTAATAATTATTCAGTAGATAAATGTAGAGGGAACACTTATGCACTAGAACAGCTAATGAACAAGAGGCCCAGGGCCAGATGTACGAACATTCACATTTTCAAGACGCAAATTGCATCACATTGCGACTCACAATATGCGCCTCACAAAAGTGAAGGTACAACAGTGTCTCAGACACTGTTTGCGATTCCCAATGGGGTCGCAAATTGCATGCTTCATTAATATTCGTGAGGCAGTCACAATTTGCACCCTCCCCAGTGAAGTACCTCGGTATGTGGATTAGCAGGGACTATGAGGAACTGTGGAGATGTAACTATGGCAAGCTTAAGGAGTGGCTGGAGAGTAGATTACCCCGTTGGAAAGCGCTCCCTCTCACCCTGGCTGGCCGGATCGCCATTTCTAAGATGGTAGTCCTACCCAAATTCCTTTATGTGTTTGTGAATCTCCCACTCCCCCTTACCTCTGATTGCAAGAGGAGGCTACGTTTAAACCTGATTTCCCTTGCATGTGCGGACGGGCAACCTCGTGTCACCTGGGAAGCCCTCACACTCCTGTTCGAGCACGGGGGCTTAGGAGCGCCTGACATGAAATTGTACCACTGCTGCTCCCAGGCCCAATTTGGATTTCAGTGGATTTAGCCGACTCTTTTCATGGCACATACTGCCCCTGAAAGCGACCAAGCGGAACCCATTCTGCTACACATGGCACTGTTTCACCCACAGCGTCGCTGGCGGCTGGGGATTGACACAGTAGGGTGTACGGTTTGGGCCTGGCAGAAACTCTGCCGCAGAGCACGTCTGGATATCATGTTTGCACCGTCGGTGCCGCTTACTCGACACCGGGCATTCCCCTTTACGTCTGAGTAGGGAGTTTGCCAGCGATTGCGCAAGCTCCAGTCACACACACTTGGGCATGCTTTTCCAGATGGTGTCTTTATTGATCTAGATACTGCATTGGGAGAGGATCACACTGGCCTCCTTGACAGGATGACCTATTTCCAATTGCAAGCGGCAGCTCTTGCCCAATATCCCTTGTTCGCGCTTGAGCCCCCAACTTTTCAAGCCCTGGAAGCATATTTAACTAATCCCTCACCCGCAAACTCATTACGCGTATTTACTATGGAATGCAGCATGGGTCCCCAGTCTGTGTACCCCCTGCCCAGCATGAATGGGAGGCAAACTTGGGAACCCCATTTGAGGAAGGGGTCTGTGCCTATTGCTGGTCTCAGTCAAAAGACATGTCACCTAATTATAGATTGCGGCTTATTCATTTTAAATTTCTATATAGGACCCCTGTATGGCGGTGCAAAGTGGGATTGAGTGCAGATACGAGATGTGTGCTGTGTGGAATGTTCAAGGCCTCCTTCATGCACCTGGCCTGGGAATGCGCAGCCGTAGCTAACTACTAGACCTGCGTTTTTGAAGAGCTAGACGAAATGCTGGCATGCAGACTCGAGTGTGCCCCACTCATTCTTTTGCTAGGATATGTCAGGGACCTCCCGGCAGGCATCAGGAGACTGGCTGCTATGTTGCTGCCATTTGCCAAGAGGCGGGTGGCTATCTGCTGGGGCCACAAGTGTAGACCGCGTAGCGACAACTGGCTCAAGGATGCTGCCTTCTGCCATAATCAATTGTCAGAATTCTGGGAACTGATGCCGGTACAGTCACACCCTCACAATATCTGGCAACCCCTGCTAAGTTTTTTACAACTGCACTCTGTTGACCATGCAAATACCCCGATGCCCGAGATGTAAACACCTGCAATACCACTTGAGCCACCATCAGGGTATTGCCCCACATGCTGTTGAGCCCTTCTCCCTATCTTGACCATAGAGATACCCCTTCCTTCTCTTTCTTTTTCTCTTTACCCCCTTCCCCCCAAAACCCCCCCTTCACTGATCTATACTTCTGATCCCCTCTCCCATGCCTTCGTCTTCTCTTCCTTCTTTTGGTTCTCTGGCGACTACTGCCCTTCGAGTTGATATACAAATGGCAAGAAAATGTGCTACTGCAGAACTTTGCATTTACTGCTGAACTTCCAACTACCGTTGACAACTGCACTGTTGGCCACTTATATGTGTTGATTTACCCTTATGTGAACCTTCTGTATCCCCTCCCGGGGCAACATGTGGCTGTTTTGTATTTGCTTAAAATCTATAAATAAAATGAAAAAAAAAGGTTAAAAAAACTAAAACTCCAGCTCTGATCATCTCATCTCTCAATAAAAATGACAGCTCAGCGGCTTCTTAGTAATGTTCAGATTAGTGATGGCCAAAAACAGCCCTACTCAGATGACAGATAAATACAGTGTGTTTTTTGGCCATAAAAAATGAAAGGATTTGTGATGCCAAATTAGAGAACAAACTTACAGGCATTTAAACAAGTAAATGCTGGAAGATTAATAATACTTTGGGAAGGATTGTCATACTTTTTAAGCAACTAGTACTTATAACAATTCTTCCTTATATCCATGAATCCATCAACCCACCCATGCCTCACTGAGATCAAAGACACTAACATTCTATGACCAATACAATAGCATAATAATAGCAAAGACTCCCATATGAACTATGTTCACTGTAACAAGTGCTTGTTCTTATTTAGTCGAAACTGGAGGGTCAAAAACCCTCTTACTTTTTAAAACTTTTTTGGCAACCTCTCTGCAGTCATTCACCGAGACATATTTGTGCACCACCATTCAACTAACGGGGTAACCAATATGCCTCACTTTTCATGTTCAGGCAACTAATAGTCCTAATTTTGCACACGGCTGCTAGCACTTTATAGTTCTTATTCACTGCACATTCCCATCTTAGCCGACACAACAGCCTTATTTCTCATCCCAGTAGATTACAAATATTGTGCCACATCGTCCCAGTTGACTGTGCTTGGGTACTTCCCTTTTTGCCTCAAGGAGGTGCTTTTTCTAAAATCCAGAAGCTCCACTTGAAAGGATCTAGCTTTTCTACTTTACTCCTCTTGCTCCCTACTGCCCTAGCGATGAGTTGTCCCATAAGGACTATTTTATATATTTCTGTTAAAGAGACATCTGAGGCTACCATACCCACATTCTCCTCATAGTATTTTCCTGCAATGACAGATAAGAAATCCACTGCCTCCTGTTCCTTGTATTCTCACACATCATGTCCCCGTTCTACCTGCAATATACCCACTATTGTCTCCATCACTGTTAGAACAGAACAATGATCCGATATATTATGTATCAGGTATTCTATCTCCCTAATGTGGTCAAACTACCTTGTGAAGTGGAAAAGTAACCTAACCTGTAAATCAAGGCTTTAGCCCCAGAGTAAAAGTAGAATTGTTTAGCATCCCCATGTGAGGATCTACAGACATCTGCAAGACCCTTGATTGAGTTATCTTCCTCAGACTACATTGAATCTCTCCATCCATGATTTAAATAAAATGCCTACTCTGCACCTAATGTCCATCAGTGCTTCCCGTAGCAGTGTTCCTTATCACATCCAAAACCACCTGCTGTAACCTGAGGAAGGCAGACAGAGACAGCCACAATTTTCTCAAGAGCCCATATCCTCTAGGTGGCGGTTTAATGTCTTGTCGTGGCTGAACCAACCTGACAGTCTGTATCCTAAGGAGGAGATGTTAGTATCCTCTCTTCTGTGAATTGGCTGATGACCATGCAAATTATTTTTATGTAGGTCAGAAGTTGATTGGGTCTGGGCAATGAACAAGACAAACAGCTACACTGGATATCGTCATCTCACCTGTTCTTACTGCCTCATTCAACCTGCACTGTAGAGGCGTGAAAATATGCTTTTAGATTTCTTTCACTGAGATTATAATCCACTAGCTCCATCCTGTCATCTGATGTACCTTTTGAGAATCTCGGCATAACTCATTCTCTGAGGTTGCTTGCAACTCTATGATGTATATATATATATATATATATATATATATATATACATATACATATATATATATATTTTCACTGAAAAAAACATAGGTTTCATGGACGTTATAGTTAGAAATTGGCATTTTAAAAACCTTTGAAATTTACCGAAAAAATTTGGGGTTACACAAGAGACTACATGATCCATGATGCCACTAGTTGTGGCCACGCCCACTGAGGCGGGATCCTTGTCAAACACTGATGCCTTAAATTGCGTCTTGCCGCCCTCCCGAACTTTAAACATTGCAGCCCATGATTAAGTGCTATCGAGCACGAAACGCGTCGGGAAGCAGGACTTCATTCTCCGATGTCATCAGGTTTCCCTGTTTGCAGTGACTTCAATAAAGATTCTACAGCTGAATACTCACCGGTCGTGGGCTCTTCCTTAGCAGGCACCTTTGTTGATGGATATATATATACATATACATATATATATATATTTTCACTGAAAAAAACACAGGTTTCATGGACGTTATAGTTAGAAATTAGCATTTTAAAAACCTTTGAAATTTACCGAAAAAATTAGATTTCAGGGACGTTACTGGATGTCCAACTAACTATAACATCCCTGAAACCTATGGTTTTTTCAGTGAATTTCAGAGGTTTTTTAAATGCTTATTTCTAACTATAACATACCAGTCGCTTTTCCAGAGTGGTGGTGAAAGGTGAGCGTGGCCTCCGAAACACCTCTTAGCATTCCCACTGTGTGGGATTTACTGGAGGTAACAGGAGGAGTAGTTAGCCCCAACGTCAACCTTTGGAGCCAACTACCCCTTTTATTACCACCAGTAAGTCCCACACAGCAGAATTGCTAACTTGTTATATCAGGGCAAGTCCCCCCCTAGCACCAGTGTTCAAACACGCCCCCTAGCACATTGTAAATTTGAGGATTAAGTCCCCTTGAATCCTGAGGGTCCCTGGGAGCCAACTAGCCCACCAGGTACCTCCAGTAAGGGCCACAGAGCTGCTTTGCACAGAGGTGGTCCGAGGCCACACCCCTTTTAACACCTTTTAACACCTCTCTGCAACGCAGCTCTGTGGTGCTTACTGGAGGTACCTGGTGGGCTAGTTGAACCCCAGGGACCCTCTGGATTCAACGGGACTTAATCCCCCAACTTAAAACGCGTCAGAGGGCCTGTTTGCACAGTGGTGAAGGGAGGGGGTGGGGCCTGATGTGACAAGTGTGCAAACGTGCCCCGTGGTGCATTTAAGTTGGGGGATTAAGTCTCCTTGAATCCTGAGGGTCCCTGGGGGCCAACTAGCACACCAGGTACCTCCAGTAAGCACCACAGAGCTGTGTTGCAGAGAGGTGTAAAAAGGGATGTGGCCTCGGACCACCTCTCTGCAACGCAGCCCTGTGGTACTTACTGGAGGTACCTGGTGGGCTAGTTGGCCCCCAGGGACCCTCACCATTCAAGGGGAATTAATTCCCCAACTTAAAACACACCACGAGGTGTGTTTGCAGAGTGGTGCAGGTTTTTTTATTTTGTACTTTTTAGAAAGGGGGGCTGTGTGGCCCCCCTTCTTTTACTATTTTTGGGGCCCTGGGTACCCCATCCACCAGGGCCTGACCCCCTTTTTATTAAAAAATAAACGGGAGGGGGATGTGTGGCATCCCTACAGAGGCCAATTATGGCCCCGGGGACCCCATCCCCTAGGGCCTGGCCACCCTCTTTATTTATTTTAATTTTTCCTGTTGAGAGGGGGACCTTGTGGCCCCCCTCCTCAGGCCAATTATATTGTCAAGAGAAACAAGTTCCTAACTATAACTACCTACTGGCGACCACCAGTAGGTGATATACATACATACACAGCCAAATTTTGAGATGACCTACGGCCCACCAGTCATCTCTGTGCAGTGAAAGTAACAGCTGTCACAGCATTTCCTTTCAATGTACTGGAAGTTTGGTGGACGATCACCATCGTTTTTGAGTTAAGAAAGTTTGTCTTAATTCCAATTAGGTTCTTTACCTAGAGTAGAAATCACAGCTGCAGAACCTCGTTCTAAGTGGTACCCATGCTAAGCATGCTCTGATGATCTCCCTGCACATTCATATGCCCTTGGGATTCAGAGGAATGCATCTTCACACTTCCAGCACACAAAGGTGTGGACCCTGTATTATGATAGTGCCCCACCCCCAAAGGGCAGATGTACCAGGCTCATCTGGTTGATTTCTCTACATTTCTTGTAACAAATGAGGAGCATACATATTAGAGGTTGACTTCTGTTATCATTCCTCAGAACCATACCGCTTCCAATTCACAAAATATTGCAAATGTCTTCTAAAAATTCATGCTTCTAAATGTCATATATTTCATATTCTTTTTCAACATTCATCTGGATAGAACCAGGATGCAGAACAATAAATCTTTACAGAACAAGATTTTACTAGAGCTACTTGAAACACTGGATGAATCTTTATAGAGTTTGGCAGTTTTAACTGTAGTGTTACAGGATTTACAATTTTCTCAATAATAAATGGGCAAAATAACGTGGTCTGTAATTTTATTTTTTTTACTTCTGTTTATTGGCATTTAGACTAGAAACCCGAGGGTGCAAACAGTCACATAAAATAACAGCACCAATTAAGTTATTGCAAATTCTATATGTCCATTGTGAATTAAAATGATGTCCATTCAAACAAATCTTCATTCACCATCAATAAATAATCCACAATACCGTCATTGACAGTATGATTCCACTTATGTGATTGAGGGGCGTAGCAAACAATAAAATGTGAACGGAGAATTGTGACATCTAATAAATGTCCAATGTTATAACAGAAAATAGAAAAGGGAGAAGAAACAAACAAACTAAAAAGCACAAGTTTGCTAACATTAGCAAACGATCGCCTCCAATTGTCAGTGCAGGAAAATTTTAATGTAAACATGGGCAATGGGGTGGGGGGGTGTGACCGCCCAGGCAGCCACCATGGGTCTATTTGTTAAGAGCCTCTTCAACAGGGACCGAATCCCCATTTCCACATGGGGCCAAAGGAACTGGCCCTAACCCATCCACAACACAATGGGGCTGTGGCATCACCCACCGTGGCATCCCCCAAGTCAATGCGTGCCTTTGTCTCCTGGGAGGGTCCCCCAGGGGGGCTGCTTCCCCCTCCTCAATCAAACCAGGTTGGCCTTCACTCGCCCTTGCACACACATCCTGCGTCAGTTGCAGCCAAGGCGTTGGCTGCTTCATCTCCTACATCACTGCAAAGACCTGGAACGGCCTTCCCCTCTATCTCCGTACAGCCCCCTCACTAGCAGACTTCAGAAAGAGACTCAAGACCTGGCTTTTTGACTGAAACACAGCTGCCAGATATTTCTAGGGGTGACAGTGTGTGCTTTACAAATGTTGTTTGATTGATTTATTGATTGATTGATTGATTGATTGATTGATTGATTGATTGATTGATTGATTGCTTGATCTTGGACAATGAAATCCGAGCCATAATCGGCAAATTAAGAGAATGCCAAAAGGGGACACAGGACCTTAGGGATTGGAGGTTCTTCCCTAAATTGCCCTCCCTTAGATCCTTTAGAGAGTGGAAGATTTAAAAACCCAGGTAGCGGAACGAGGAAAGCGACCAATCCATATCAGGAGGAAGATCCAGTGGTCTCTGGGCATTCGAGGACATAGCATATACATCGGTCTTGGCCTTATTAACCCATATTCTCTTAAATTCCCCTAAAAATCCAATGCTGCTGCAAAAACAGCTGTCCCATTCCGTAGGTAAAGGAGAATATCATCTGCATAGATGGAGATGATACTCGCCCCTCAATGCCAATTCGAGTCCCCCTACCTGCCTGCTTGAAAAGCTCCACAGCGGTTCAATGGCCAGGGCAAACAAAAGAGGGGACAGGGGGCATCCCTGCCTAGTACCTCTGTACACCCTACACTGTGGGGAGATGGCGGAGCCTGTTTTAACCTGGACAGTCAGACTAGTGTAATGTAGCTTGGCCCATCCAATCCAACGTTCTCCCGGACCCATCTGCCAAGTGACCTCGAACAGGAAGTCCTATCTCCCATGTCAAATGCTTTTTCGAGATCAACTGACATCAGCATTGCACATAGATGCATTCGGGTTTCTGGATGATAGAGGACATGGTACAACTGTCTAAGGTTCAGGGAGGTACTACGGGTAGGGAGGAAGCTCATCTGATCACTATGAATTAAGGTGGACATGTGGGGAAGTAGCCGAAGGGTCAATACTTTACTAAGGATTTTGAAGTCTAAATGTAACGTGGAAAGTGGGCGGAACTCTGTGGTCCATGCCCACTTGGTCTTAGTCTTAGGAAGAGGGATGACAACCGCATCTCTAGTCGACTCAGGGAGTGCACCCAGTCTCAAGGTGTCAGCATATAGCAGCTCCAATTTTGGAACCACGGTCACAGCTAATGCTGCGTAAAACTCAGCAGGGAGGTGATCAGGGCCCAGGGTTTAACCTGTTGCCATCTCTTGGATGGCTGTTCTGATCTCCTGCACAGACACTGCTCCCCCAAACTCTCACAATGCTCCCTGGAAAATCCTCACAGCAGTAAACTGTCCAAGAAGGTGGCCTGCATCTCTGCCCGGGCTCTGGGTTAAAATACAGAAAGTCGTAATACTCACAAAGGGCGGCATTGATGGCCCTAGAGGAAGGCAGCACCCCCAGTGACCTCAGACACATCGGGGGCCTCTGTGCACACAGTCTGGGGGCATGGTACAGCACCACAACCTATCCCCCATAGGCCTCACAGAACACACTGGCCTTCGCCTCCACAAAGTGGCCCTCAAGTTCCTCAGGTCGGACACGCTGCAGTAGGCCACACAGGCCGCAGACCAGGAAGCCATCATCAGTCTTTCCACGGAGGGCCCCAGACACCAAGGCAGCAGGTTTTTGCAACAATCGACACCGGCAGGTCACAGTGCAGAAGCAGGGAGATGCATTCATGGAGTAATGACGGCCATTAGGGAGGATGAGTAACGGGCCGGCACGGAGCTCGCTTAGTAAGCATCCATTGCAGTCGCCATCTTGGCCACGTCCCCCCAACTTGGGTGGTAACTGAGAAGCTTTTTTTCAAATAAAGTTTTGTGAATAACCAGGTTTTTTCACATGTACTCTACTAAGGCCCTGGATGATTTCTCTTCTTGTCAGCATAGAAATTATAAGTAACATTAGCTTTTTCTAAAGGCTCTTGTGCTGCCTTTTGGACTTTCTGACATTCAGTTTTTGGCTATTGTACTGAGAAAACTGATGGAAGCAGGTGTGGATCTAAAGCTATTACTCACAATTAATGTTAATTTATACAGAAAAGGGTGACATACATATACCAGAAGAGTTAGCATTATTATAGGCTCATTCTGCTAACAATAATGTCTTATTCCGATCCTTTTCTTCCGCTGTTTGTTATCTCCAATATTGATTAACATACTGATTGTAACACTCAATCTATCCACCTGGTTGCGGATGATAACTAATGGACAGATTTTCATATCCAAATCTTTACTCATTGCAAACCAAAAATGTGAAACAAACTGAAAACTTCTGTCTGATATCAAAACATGAGGCGCCCCTTTTAATCGAATGATACCATGTGCACACATTTGTACTTCTAATTTTGTAGAGGAGGGCAATCCAGCCAATAAAATGGAATGTCCAATTTTAGTCAAATAGTCAACAATCACAAGACTGGCAGTGCAATGTTAACTCCTATCTATTTTAACAATAAACTCCAATTATATATTGTGCCACAATGTCAGGTATCAGACCCGCTGAAAGCTCGTGCCATCCCTTGATATCTGTGCTATTGATCAAGGTTGAATGTATCACCACACACTTAAGCCAGGGGACATACCAGTGGCGTAATGATAGTGTAAGGGCCCCCCCTGCAATGTACATGGAGGGGCCCCATCTCCGGCTTTTATCCGGAGCGATCAGACTTGAGTACTGTGCTGTGTGATGGGGCCCCCTGCAGTTACCACCCCTCCCCCGCACCACGGGGGATGTGGGGGCCTGTGTTACGCTCCTGGGACATACGGAAGAGAGTGAGAGAGAGAATGTCCAGACTAGAGCTCACTCTCTGAGGTTCCGCCCTGGATGTTACGATATTTTGTAGATATGAGCAGCTGGAAGACAGAGGTATATAGGAAGTATGATATACTGACTGGAGAGCACGAATAATGTGCAGTATTTACTCATTCAATTTACAGGATAAGGGGCGTGTGATTTGAGCCCACTATGTAATCCCATTTTGGGTGCAAATAGGAGTTTGTGCTTAAAATATAATTTAACCGCCATTTGAAGCAAAAGAGTAAGTATTATTTGCTTGCCAGAGCGCTCTGCTTTTAGATTTGATGCCTTATTTTGTAGATTTCAGCCACATTGATCATCCCTTGCTCATAATTATTCTGAATGGAGAGAGAACTCAGAAGGGTGATTAAAAGAACAGTCCCACGAGCGCCTTATTATGAATGACCCGAGAGACTGAGCAAAGCCTTGAAGCCTCTCGGATGGCTCTGTCGCTGCTCTCTGCTCCAGACACTATGCACTGCATGCATAAAGCCTGTCGGAGAGGATGCACGCCCTACCCGTGCAGGATAAAGAAGAGCTCAAGCCCTCATGTTTAATAAGGACTTTAGCAATAATATCATGTAGGAAAAGCTGCATTTGGATGTTGAAAAGGAATAAAGCCCATTAATGCATCCCGCTGTACAGCACACTGCTGATCACACTGTGCAGTTCCATAGGGGCTTACTCCTATTTGAAATGAAAAAATCACCCCAAACTTCGCGCCGTAAATTATTTATAGTGAATTCCTTTTCTTTTATCTGAGCTCTATATGAGACTGGCTTTCTCAACAGGGTTGATTTTCCGAGCATGGTAAATTAAATTATTTATTTTACAAATATCTATCCTCCTTTTATCTCTCTCTCGACATGCATGGTTGAAGAGGCAAAGGGACAGGCAGGGAAAGAGAGAGAAAAGGAAAAGTATTTTTAAAAAAAAGAGGAAATAAAAGAGGTTGAACATACTGTGGATATTTGTAAAGTAAGGTTGAAACCACAGTACAGAGATCAAAAAGCCATTGCACAATAATGATGACTTTAAAATGTATAGAGAGTGGGGGAGGCGGGCATTAATTGCACATGGAGAAAGGTGTTTGATCTTTCTCTGCAGAGTAAATAGCACCGTGAAGGTCACAGCTGTCTAACTCGTTCTCCAAAGCTCGCTGGACAGGGACCGGTCAAACTTTGGATGGGTGACCGCCGATCAATATCAGATGCGATCGCCGGCTTGTTTTTCTCAGCGCAACAAGTGAGGCATTTTTTTCATTTCGAAAAAGAAAAGTTTAGAAAGCCACAAGGCTTGAGGTATTCACAAGTACTTGAAGGCCAGAAACACGAGCCACATTTTTACAGGCACTTGAGTTTTAAAATAGTCTTATGTGTTTCTTTTAGAAATTGTCTTTCGTATGGCGTGGGTCTCATGAAAAACCATTGAATATAGACGTTGAAAAGCTAATTTTTTTCTGGTAGGGGGAGGGGTGGAATCAGAAATATTTTCTGGGCTGTAGACTGTATAATTTATTTGACCTCTTTAGAGACAATATTTACTTTTCTATAAAATACTTTAAAAGTTGCCCTTTTCCTCTTAGGGCTCCATTCAGACTGTCTCTTTCTGTTTTTAAAGAAGTGATAATGAGCCCGATAAATACCAGTACCTCAGAGCCCTGTGTTCACCACCTCGTTCTAGGGGGCATATTTACAAGGCGGCAATAGAAAATTATCGCCGCTTTTGCGCCCGTTTTCGGCCGAAAAGCTTCGATAATTTTATCGCCTTATTAGCAAGGCCACGCTAACGGGTGAAACCTTGCATTAGCACACCTATTCTTAACGCCCAGCTTTACATCTCTAATGAGATGCAAAGTGGGTGTTCCTGACCTGACATGACAGGAGAAATGTCGCTAAGCGACATTTCTCCTATCATCAAGCCCCACGCTATGAAGCATAGCGCTCAGGAAAAGTAGCGATAACCCCTGTTATCGCTACTTTCCTTACGCCTGCTTCAGGACTGACTTAGCCATGATATCCTATAGAAGGTGGATATCATGGCTAAGTTTGTGAGTCCCTATCAACAAGCTAACGCCACATTTCGTGAGATTATCGCTGGGTTTCCAGCGATAATCTCATATTAGGCAGTTAGCGCTAGGATTTTTATCGCTTTTGAGATAAGCGTTGCTAATAGCACGCTATCTCAGCAATAAAAATCCACGCTAGCTGGCGATAATTATCCTCGCGCTAAGTGCGCTTCGCGATAATTATCGCCGGTTGTTGCTGATATGCCCCTTGGTTTTATACCCTCATAATAGGAATAAAGCGGAAATATTGCACTTCTTGTCCTGCTCTGAGCAGTTAAATGATAAACATTGTGGTTTTTCCCAACAGAAATTTCGAGCAACCATCTTAAAACCTCCATGTGATAGCCAGACCCGTCTTTGGGCATGCTGTCTTTGGAGGTACACACCAATCCTCCATCCCCCACTCAAAGCTGTACTGCACTTGGAGGCAGCCGTGGCCCATGCAGGTAAGAGCAGGGGGTAGGGTTGGGGGTGGGGAGGATTTCGACAAACGTAGAAGAGGGAAAATTAATTATTTATTTTTCCCTCTTGGTCGTCTGTTAAATCCCCCCCCCCCCCACACCGGCCCGACCGCCTGACCACTCTTACCTGCACGGGCCGCGGCTACTTTGAGGCAAGACTTGTCCACTCTTGATCACATCAGCCTTGTATTCCATGATCCCTACTGGGTCCCCATCGCAGTCAGAATATAATTAAAATATGCTGCTTCATTTAGAAGGTCATTCATGACAACAGCTCCCCCCCATACTCAGGCCTGATCGTTGTCTCAGACTTTTCAAGTGGACTCCGAAGACATATATTTCTTTCTGATGTGTCACAACCTCCACAACATAGATGCAGTTTTTCTTCAGAGTGGCCTATTAACCTGTGTTTGGACAAAATATTGAATACAAATTATCATCATACAATAATATTGTGTCAAGAATATTGGGATGTGAAAAATATCATCCACAGGAATAGCGAAGGTATTAGTATCAATCAATCAATCAATTGCTTGTTTTATTCGACAACACTGGGGGGGAGGTAATTGTTAAAAACAGCTATGTTCTCTATTTACTAAAAAAAACAAAAGAAAAACGGTGGAATAGATCATAACAAATTCCTAATAAAATCCAGAATACATACAGGAATAAAATAGCCACCACGCATATATTCACAGTAAGTAAACATAGACAATTGTGGTAACTGCTTAAACAATCCGAAAGATATAAATAGGATCAAACAGTTCTTGTCATTGCCTTTGCACGTATGACCCACAATTTACGCAGAATCTTAGCAACAGCACATACATATGCCTAATTTGGATCCGATCTAAGTATTCTAAGGGCTGCTTTACTACTATGAGTCCCCATCAGCCTACATATGGCTTTGATCCATGAGTGCTGAATACAATCATACAAATAGCAGGCAAAGAAAATTGTCCAACAGATTCAGAGGTGGCATTACATATTGGACATACCTCATCTTTATCAGGGGCCCATCTAGCCTCAAAGGTCTTGAGAGGCAACGTACCTGTCCTAAACTGAAAATATTATTTTCTATCTAAAGGTACAGTGATTATATCACAGTATGGTTCCAAAAGAAAAGTGGATTTAAAATCATAAAAGCCTCCAATCAGCGAGTGGCTGATACTTGCACTAACTGCATTTTCATCTACCCATTGCCAATAATGCTCCCTCAGCAGCCTAGCTGGTAATGATGGATTTAGGAGCGGATTAATCCAGTAATCCCCTAGACTAATGCTTAGGAGCAACTTGTAGACCTGTCTTGGCCATGGAATTTTGCAAAATATATCAGCAGCCATCACATCCCTTAATGCATCTCCATATTGTGCCGGCTCAGGTTGAAACTACAGCCTCCTCCAGAACAACAAGGATCGCAATTTAAATCTATCTGCCAATGTGCATAGCACAGATCCATCACCAAAGGTTTAAGGGGTGCTTTGTGGTAAGTGGACCAGATTCCACAGGAAGCAGTTTTTTGATCTTGTCAATGAGGAGAGATCTGAAAAGCCCCATAGCTCTGAAATGTAAAAGCAGGCACTATTGGCTTTGGCATTATAGATTTGCAAAGTGGGAGCAATGGGATTCGTAAGAGAGCTATTATGCTCTCTAACTATAGCTCCAGTTATTTGCCTGTGATTGAGGGTTAAAAGATCGAACTGGGGTTTCCATGAGAGGTTTGATGATATAGTTACTCCCAAATAGCTAAAAATATCTACACTATCAAGAGGCTCACCCCTAGCTATAGCTTACCTTTAAAGGATCTATATATGTTAAAGAACATTATCTTTGTCTTCACACAATTGATTTTCAAACCAAGGGAGGAGCAGAGTTCCAAAAAAATATCTAGTGCATGTTGCAAACTACTTAGGGTTTTGGAAATTAATAAGGTGTCATCCGCGAAGAGAAGGAATGGTGTTTTAGTATCTACCAGAGATGGAGCATCAGTAGGAAGGGAAGACAGGTAGGAGACAACATCATTGAGGTAGAGAAAACAGAGGAGGTGCCAACACACACCCCTGTCGAACCCCCTTTGTAATTGATAATTGGTCTGTCACCTTTCCTTGAGATCCCCAGCGGACCTGCGCAAAGTTTCCCTCATGGAGACAAATCAGGAGTAGCAAAAGTTTGCCGGGAAGACCCAGGTTACTCAGAACCTGCCATTGGCCGTCATGCGGAACCAGATCGAAGGCAGACTTAAAGGTCGACGAAAGCAACGTATAGTGTGCCGCCACTAACCACAACAGTCTTCCAATAAAGTAAAAGGAAGTAAAAGATTTGATCAATTGTAGATACCTTCTTCCGAAATCCAGCCTAAAAAGGGGCGATGATGGCCTTTTCCTAAATCCATACCTCAATTTTGCTTAAAATCAATTGGGCAAAGATCTTCTGTACACAGTCGATCAGACTGCTTGGCCTGTAATTTGCAGGGATGGATGTACCCCCCTTTTTATATATTGGAATTATTTCTGCTCCCTTCCATGAATCTGGTATTGGGGCATCACGTGCATTTGCATTTGCCTGGAGGAGGATATATTGAGCCCATTTATCTTTCATCCAAAAAAATTTCAGCTGGTATTCAATCCAAACCAAGGGCTCTGCCTCTAGTTATAGCACTTAAAGAAGACATAACATCACTCGTGGTAAAAAATGGGTCCATTATGTCCATAGTACCTTCAGTTGCCTCTATTCCCCTAACATAATTTAATTCATTTGATGAGACAGTACCAGGATAAATACTAGAAAAATGCTCGATCCATCATTGCAGGGATATATGGATGTACATAGGGTCCAGAGAAACATCCCTCCCTCATTTAACAAAGGTCCAAAACCTGATGGAATCCTTATGAGAGCAGGCCTGTTTAAGGTCCCGCCATCCAGCTACATCCCAGGCCTTCTTGGCCTTAAGCTGTATCCTTTTATATCTCTTCCTAGCCAGGCAAATTTCTCCAACATCCTTGGTTCTTAAAGCACATCCCAGATCTCTAAAAGAGCGTGTACATCCTCTGTCAAACAACATATACTCTTTGAAAGATTTCTTTCTATGATTGGTGTGGGCAACCTAAAAATAGGACAATATTTTCGTAAACAAGGCAATCATAGTCATAAATCTATCTGACAATGAAGAAAGTCAGAGAGCTCAATTCAGTCACAGAATCCTTAAGGTCCATACTTATTTGATTTAAAACCAATATGGTCTCCACAATCTGAGACCATTTGAGCTATTGCATATCATTTGTTGGTATCACATCCCTTGTTATAGCTATGGACGGATGATCCGTTCTTAATTTAAGGCAAAGGGAATTCAGAGAAAGACTCAATGGATCATGATCTCTCTCATTCCTATTTATAACAGACATGTCAACAAGAGATGACCAAAGGAGAAGGTCTAAGAAGATGTAATCAATTCGACTAGAATGGAGTGAGTTGTTATATGTGACAGCCCCCTGCCTATCAGAGAGGGCTCTGCCATTAGTGGCACTCAAGCCAAAATTTAGCGTTAACACTTTCAACTGAAGGGAGGCCTCCGTCCACCTCAATACTGTGGTAAGATCAATCTTTGGTATGCCACATGCCTCATCCTCATTGCCTACATCACAAGAGTCACCATTGTCTAAGGGCTCAAATGTAGTATTAAAATCACCCCCTAGTATCAAACCCAGATTAAAATGGTGTGCTAACAAATATTCCGCGAAGACTGTAGTAGTGAGGGATCTTAGACCACCCCTAACATCTCTAGCATATATATTAAATATGTCAATGTCAGTTAGCCTCTCTCTTCCAGCCACAAAGAGAATAGTCAGTATGTCTGGGAAATCAATGGTAAGCAATTGGATGTTGTTATCCTAATCTATTCTAATCCAAATAGTAAGACCCCCTAGAGGGCCAGCCAAACAGTCCATACGTAGCAGGAATAAAATAGTTCAAATAACCAAGTTTAAGAACAGGTTCCACACTCCAAGTTTCTTGAAACAAATAGATGTTGTTTAGCTCAATGAAAGAATTTCAGTTAGGAAGAGGAATTTTAAATTTCAGGCCAGCAACATTCCAGGATAAGACAAAGATCCTAGTATTAGCTACAGCTAGCTTCCTAGGTGAACTTTAGTTAGCTGACACTGATTTGATTATGTCGCAATCGACAACACTATTAGATAGCCCATCTGTCTTCTGACCATCAGTATCTAGGAGAATCATGTCATGGTCACCAAATCTCCAAGAAGATAAATATGGCATTATAAGTGAAATTTCTGGCACTGAAAGAGGTTTGTTTGGGCAAATGCCAGTGACAACAGTTATAGAACCTGAAGAAGGGCACCCTGTCTGACTGGATCTGGAGTGGCCATGTGGGCAACGTCATTGCCACCTATGACACTAGAAAATGACTGTCAATCTACCATCCTAAGTGGAGAGTTGGCCCGTGAGATGTTGAAGAGGCTACCCCTGTCACTGAGTCAAACAGAAGGGTAAGGTAATCTCAAACAGGGTCCATTTTCTAGAGGAGATTTTGAATATTTAAATTTGATTTCTGACTGTGATGGGGGACAGGTCCTAATATCTAATGCTACTAAATTATCAACCAAAATCTTGGACCTTAGGATCAGTTTGAGTTGATCATATGGACAATGAGAAACAGTCTCCCGCCTTACACTAATAATGTCATCACAGATAAGAGACTGACAGCCTCTTACATGACAAATCCAATGTATTACCTTAATTTTTAGGGATTCTTCCCCTTCATAGCTAGATTTCTCCAATCATTTGGGTACATTAACCATTAAAATTGAGGCATGATGTGTAGCAATTCTAGCCGGTGGCCCTTGGTTAAAAGACAATGAGTGTTGAAACAGGTGGGGGCGACCTATTAAGCTTTCTGGGGGCTGGGTATGTAATCTATTGGAAAATACACTAGGTTTAACAAAGTGAGGCTCCATAGATCTAAATGGAACACAGGCTTGGTCAAGGATTAGCAAAGAGACAGGAATTAGTGTGGGGCACACCACAGGGGAAGAAGACACCAAATGATTAGAGGAAGGACTGGATATGTGAGAATTATTCACAGACAGTGCACTAGGTTCAGAGCCTTCAAATTCTTTGATAAATACCTTTGCTTGTTTCAAGGACTCGATCAGCAAGCAAACGAATGGTTTTCTAACCCCCACTTCATTTCTTAATTCAGTAATAAGAGTGGTATAATAAGCATGGTCAAATGGGGTAGGTGGAAGAACTTTGGGTGACCTAGGTGTATTTCTGCAATTGTTTGCAACATCTTGATTGGTTAAAGGTTCAGATAGAACAGCAAAATGATTGCTACATATTAGCGGATTCTCAATGAATGCCTGTAATGGCGTATCAGGAACAGAGTTCGTCAAAACAGATGATGTATATTGAACATCTCAGGTATTTTTTCCCCCTGTGACTGCTCAAACCATTGGAAGAAGGCAATATGGTCACTGTTGAGCCTAAAGCGGATGACACTGATGTTAATATATCTTCTCAGTCACCCAGTAAGTTATCAATTCTATCAAGCACAGGATTTCCGCCTGCAATTTGTTTTCTTTTCTTAACTTTCTTTTGCCCCATTCCAGCCCCCTACTGCTTTCCTTTTCCCCTTCTGAGACAAAGGCATTAAGCATAATGATATGCCAAGAACTAAAACACCTTCACAGCATTTACTCGACAGAGAACAGAATGGGTCAAGAGATCACTGTCTCAAGTCACTAAGATTTAGATCATCTTGATGAAATAATAAACATAAAGTGAATTAGATTGAGTTCAAAAGAAACAGTACCTTGAATGATCCAAGAAAAGCGAATGCAAGGGCGGTGACCCAGCCCAGCCTCCTCTGAGCTCTAAAAGGGAGTGGACAGGCCCACCCTTGGCCCAGGCTTTGCCAGGGTGCAGCCCACGTGCCTCCCATGCAGTAGGACTGCAGTAATATGATTAACATCCTGTGGGTCTGTAAAGAGTCAAAGGGAGTTGCTGGTCATTGTGGTAAACCCAGTTCCACCAGGTCAGCTTCAGGCACTTGCCCCATGCGGCGGGACTGCAGGAATCCTTAAATTCCCACTGGCTGAGTCATAGGTGTGGGGACAGAGGGGGCTGTTGGACACATAGTCCCCAGTGGCTATCCCCCTTACAATGGCAAGTGAAGATGATTAACACCCTGTGGGTTTTTAAAGAGTCAAAGCAAGTTGCTGGTCATTGCGGTAAACCCAGTTCCACCAGGTCAGCTTCATCCACTTGCTAGGGCAACTAAGGGCCCTATTATGATATTGGGTGGAGTTTCCTACACCCGACATCGTCTCGGTCATGGGACCGACCAACACCCAGTCGGCAGTCCCGACCGACTAATTAGGATGCAACCGAACACTGTTCGGTCGCATGCCTATACTTTACAATGGGAGCATGTATCCGAGCCGGAATGCATGCTCCCATTGTAAAATAGGAGGTGCAGTTCATCCCTGCATCCCATGGCAGGACCCTCAAGATGCCTGTCACGGTGTGCAGGGATCAACAAGGGGGCAGTCGGCCTCCAACCGGTGGCCATGCACCCAAGGGGGCCCTGCTGGGGCCCCTAAAGTTGAGTTCCAACAGCCTTTCTGTGTCAGAAAGGCCAGCACAGAAAGGCTGTCAAAACCCAACATCATAATCCCTGGAGCGGAAAGAGCCGCCCTAGAGATTGCTGGCTGCATTCCAACTGGCTGACGGGCACTCCAAGCCCGTCGTAAGGCAGTCGGAATGACCAATCAGATTCATTTCTGACCGCCTCCATCGCAATGAGGCGGTCGGAAAGGAATCCGACCGGCATATTACGATGCATTCAGAATGGCTCAGACTGACAGTCGGAGCCATTTCCGACTGCATCGAAATCGGCCCCTAAGAAATAGAAAATATTGTTGTATATAATATCATGTATAAGTTTTTATGGATTTTATTGTTGTGTTTTTGATGTTTAACCATCTTATTATTTGTGTGTTAGTAAGTTAATTTATTACTTATGAAAGTTTCGAAATTAGTATTTTGTTGTATTAATATCCAAAACGAATGCATATATAATTTTTTATTAGCAGCAGGATGTTGGGTTTGTGGGGGATAAGGGTTGTGTGATTTTTAAAAAGTGAATATTTCATTTAAATGTAATGTTAATTATCTTAGTGGTATTCAAATTAATATTGTAAAGTGCATTAATTAATTTTGTTACATTAATAATTTTTCTGAATAATAGTTTATAGGTATGTTAAAAGTATATATAAATTGTTTTAAATATGCAAATATTTAATTGTAAATATTAGAATAATTATTAAAATTATAGAACAGTTGGTAAAATGTAACATATATTAAAATTAAATTAAATATTGTAAAATGTGTGTACATTTATTTTTCTAAAACGTTTAATATTTAATATTTCGTAATTCTATATTTTTTTAATTTTAAATATTTGAAGGATGTCTTTAAATGTTGAATATTATAATACTATTATAAATGAATTGTTGGTAAAATGTTCATTTTCTATATTTACATTTATTTTAGAAGTTTTTGAAATGTCTAAGTAAATTATGAAAATAAAATAATTGTGTATTATGTAGGATATATACATATATATTTTGTAATGCCATATTAGTCTCTTAGGGTCTCATTACAACTTTGGTGGTCCTCCAGCAGCACCGCCACTGAGTCATGTGATCAAGGACCACCAAAGCCGTGGTGCGACCACCTGCCGGATTACAAGTGTAATCCAGGTTGGGCGGGTGGTGGTGGGGCGATTTCACTGCGGTAGGCTGTTAGGCTCATAGGAGAGCATAACATGCAGCCCACTGCCGTGACAGCGCCATCAGCATGCTTGTCACACTGTGCAGGAACAGTGGTGCAATTACAGGGGGCACAACATGTGCCCCCAGCATATACCCCCAGGACCCAGATCCGGCAAGGGGGCCTGTTAGGACCCCCTTAGTTGCCTCTCCATCACACTCTTCAAGGCAGACTCACTGTCATGAAAGGGTGGTGAAAAGGTAACTCTGAATATGCTAGCAGCCGGTTGCAGACGTCCAGCTCAATGGGATCCTTGATTCCGGCAGAGCTGGCGGTCTCATGGCAGTCTGACCAACACACTCTGAATACTGTGGGAAGACCCGCAGTGTGGCAGTGGTCAGACCACCACCACGAGTACTGTGGTACTGTGGAGAGCCTTACTCGTAATTGGGCCCTTAGTCTCTTCTGTGTTTGGTAAATGTATTTTGACTTTTATGTTAGTTTTTTCTCTTAACTCTCTTTCCGTCTCACCTTTATATTATATTTTGTTGTATATGTTATAGGTTTATTTATGCAAATGTTATTAAACTAAATGTTAATAATGAAATTTCAAATATTTATTACTGGACTGAGTTCTATTGTTTGTTATATATTTTCTCAAATATATCACTTTTAATGGGAAAAAAATTCTAATTACATTTGAAAATAAATTTTATATATTTTTTTACTTTTAGGATTTTTATTTTGGAGTATGATTTTTAATATAATGTTTCAAAGTTTTTTGCAGGGATTCTGCGCACACAGAACTATGTGTAGGATTATGGGACCTTAGTTTATAGGAACTGAGTCATCCTACCACCTTAGTACACATGAGCCCAGGACTGACTAGCTATAGTGTCTCACTTGCTCTCCTACTCACTCACAGAGAAACAAGTGATTAGACACCCCAGAACACAACACTGCCGACTCTCTCAGGAATTTTGGTTACAAGACACACCATTTCGCTCATACCCTTGTACTTGTCCACAATAAGATCTGACAGAGACAAGAACAAGTTTAAAATATTTATTTTAACTAATGTGCTCAATTATGCAGTATGCATGCCACAACAAGCAGAAAAATGCATAACACCAATATGGTAAGCATAGCAATTAATCTGTAAATCATGAAAGGAGCTGTCATTATAAAAAGACAGTATAGCCTAATCTCCCTCCCCTTGTATAGAACCAGAATGATTATTTATCAGAAGATCTCTGGGCGTTATCTGCAGACCCTGTACCTCAGTCTATAGATGGTAGATCTACATCATAGGTGCTGTCTAGCTCTTCTCCCTTGAAAGGTCCCTCTCCAAGTGAGTGCTACCTATTCATGTATTCCAATAAGACCAAAGTACATATTCCCTAACAACAGCTGCATCTGTCTGTTTTGTCTAGATGCTAGGGCCTGACCAGAACAAAATTACAAGGGTCATTGTTGTTCGACCTTACTTACAATGTTCAGACTAAATCCCAGGAACCTGCAGAGTGTGAACACAGCGATAAGTTCTCATGTGAAAACGGCAAAAGATGCAGTTGCAAAATAAAATTGTGTAGTAACGTGCACAAAGCAGCGGACAATCTGCAGCATGCTCATGCTAACTTAGAGAAGACGACAATGTCCGCATGCCATGTGACAAGTTTAGGAGTATTAGTAAATATTAATAAATATGTATTAATTATTGTTAGTGATACACATTTTATGTTGTATGTTAATGTTAATCAGGTTGGGTTGTTGTGTTTTAGGTAAGTTTCATTATATATTGAAGATTAAAAATTAAGTGTGAGTAAGGAGTATTGATTGTGTACATAAAATGTTTGATGTCCAGCACCTTGCATAAAATGTTTTAGATTCTATTTCACCCCTTTAGTGTACAACACCTTCCCCAAATGTATTTAGATTAGAGTGGGAATAGTAAATGCCATGCCTTTAATTTCCACCACCTTCTCTAAATTGGTTTAGCTTACAGTGAGAATAGTAAACATCACCCTTTTAGTGCCCAGCACCTTTTCCAAAGTGGTTTAGATTGAAGTGGGAATAGTAAATGACACCCCTTTAGTGTCCAAACACCTTCCTCAAACTGTTTTAGATTGATGTCACCCCTTTAGTGTCCTACACCTTTTCCAGATTTGTTTATACTGGACTGCAAATAGTAAATGCCACCTCTTTAGTGTCTAACACCTTCCCCAAATTGTTTTATGTTCAAGTGGGAATAGTAAATGTCACTCTTTTAGTGTCCTATGTCAAAAAAAGAGGGGGGACCAGGAGCTTGATAATGGTCCAGTGCCTATGCTCCAAAAATTAGATCAGGTACTCACAAAAAGAGGCACTGTTCCCAGGTGAATCAGGTCAAGGAGCGACCAGGATCCACATGCGGAAATGAAGGGATAGAGAAGATTAGGTCAGGGATTAGGTACTCTGCATGGCAGGGGAGACACAATATTGTCTCTTGTTGCCCTCACACACCCCGAAGGATGTCATGCTTCATCATCAGGCGTTTGCTCCTCGTCGGGCCGGCGGTGCAATGCCCTACGGGTCCCCCGAAGGGTCTCTTTGGCGGAGATCTTTTAGAGAACTGCCGATGGGTGCATGCGGGTATGTGGGAGGGAAGTACCAGAGTGGTCAGTGCAAAGTGGTGTGTGCAAGGTGAGTTTAAGAATACCTAGGGATACCAAACAAATTGTCATTTAATAAAGAGATATCCTTGGTATAATAAAAAACCCGTAGGTTGATAGTTATCTGTCAAGACGTTATGTGTCTGGATAACTTAAAAAATGGTCGACATGTTTCACGCCTTGGGTGGTCAAAGCGATCCTTGGCGTTTCATCAGGACCAGAGGTGATGGTGAAATGTGAACGGTGCACAAACTAAATAAAGCGGGTAGGGTGGTATTAGCCCTCTCGCTGTTCAGAAAGGGGGGAAAAAGGTTTAAATCGCCTACACAGGTAGTGTGTGAAAAAACCAGTATGTTATGCCCCCTTTGAAACTGACCTAACAGAGGAGTGAGGGTTACTCCATGAGTCTAATGGCGTAGGAAGCCCACACCTTCTAGGGGGGTTACTCAGGTGACGGCACTGGAAACCTGCCCGGTCCAAACGCCTGCTCGTAGGTCGAGCAGGCGTCTGGACCGGGCTTTATTTAGTTTGTGCACCGTTCACATTTCACCATCACCTCTGGTGGGCAAAAAGCCCAATAGACGCCAGGGATTATTTTGGGCACATTTTAATTAAGGTGGGGGCATTGGCATGCCCGTTTTGGGCAGGCCCAACCCTAATTAAAATTTGCCCAAAAAAATCCCTGGCGTCTTGTAGACTTTCAGCCCCTGGGGGGGGCACAAAGCCCACTAGACCCCAGGGATTTTATAGGCAAATTTTTATTTGGGTGGGGGCATTGACACGCCCGTTTTTGGCAACCCCCACCCTAATTAAAATTTGTGCAAAAAAATTGCTGGCGTCTAGTAGGCTTTCTGCCCCCCCTGGGGGCAGATGGGGGCACTAGCCCCCAATCTGCACCCCAGGGGGGGCAAAAAGCCCACTAGCCTCCAGGGATTTTTTTTGGGCAAATTTGAATTAGGGTGGGGTGCTGCCTAAAACAGGCATGCCCATGCCCCCACCACCTTCCCCGCACAAATTACAGCCTTCCTGTCCCCCCGTGGGACATATGGGGGCATTAGCTGCCAATCTGCCCCCCGGGGGAGGCAAAAAGCCCACTAGACGCCAGCAATTTTTTTGGGCAAATTTTAATTAGGGTGGAGGCTGCCCAAAATGGGCATGCTAATGCCCCCACCCCCCACCCGCAACAATTATAGCATTTCTCCCCCCCCTGAGAGGAAGATGGGGCAGTAGCCCCCAATTTGCCCCCCCCGGGGGGCAAAAAGCCCACTAGACGCCAACGATTACACTGGCTTTATTATGTGTGGGGGCTGCCCAGAATGGGCATACCAATGCCCCCACCCCCCCAAAAAAATAGCCACAGTGTTTCTGCCCCCTTTGGGGGCATATCGAGGCAACCCCACCCCCCGATACCCCCCCAGGGGGGCAGGAAGTCGACTAGGCACAGATTTGTTTTTAGCAATAGGCCTACCTGTCGATTTTGGGGCCTAGCGCAGCTGGCACATAGGGAAACCTAGCAAACCTGTACATTTTTACAAACTAGACACCCAGGGGAATCCAGGATGAAGTATCTTGACAGGCTCCCACCAGGTTCTGGTACCCAGAATCCCTTGCAAACCTAAAAAATGTGTCAAAAAAACAAATTTTGCCCTGATTGAAATGGTGCCTCAATCGTGTGGGAGGCCCAAGTACCCGCAACAGGCAAGAGCCCAAAACATTTTTTGAGAGGCAATTTTGATGTTACCTCAATAAGTTTTGGGCCCTTGCCTGTCGCGGGTACTTGGGCCTCCCACGTGACTGAGGCACCGTTTTTATCGGGAGACCAGGAGGAACGCTGGGTGGTAGGAAATTTGTGCCAGCCCGGTGATGCCACAACTTTCCCACACAAAAATGTGTGAAAAAGTTATTTTTTTTAGCTAAAATTGAGGTTTGTAGGGGATTCTGGGTAAGGAAACGTTGGGGGATCCGCGCAAGCCATACCTCCCTGGAATCCCTCGGGTATCTAGTTTTCAGAAATGTGTGGGTTTGGTAGGTTTACCTAGATGGCCGCCGAGCACGGGGACAAAAACCCAGGTGACACCCCCTTGCAAAACCAGGTTGTTTGGTGATAAGCAATTTTGATGTTGCTTCAATACGTTTTGGGCCCCTTCCTGCTGTGGGTACTTGGGCCTCACACATGAGTGAGGCACCATTTTTATCGGAAGACCCGGGGGAACGCTGGGTGGTAGGAAATTTGTGTCAGCCTGGTGATGCCACAACCTTCCCACACAAAAATGTGTGAAAAAAAGTGATTTTTTCAACTAAAATTGAGGTGTGCAGGGGATTCTGGGTGAGGAAACGTTGGGGAATCCATGCAAGCCATACCTCCCTGGAATCCCCCGGGTGTCTAGTTTTCAGAAATGTGTGGGTTTGGTAGGTTTCCCTAGATGGCCGCCGAGCACGGGCCAAAAACCCAGGTGACCCCCCTTGCAAAACCAGGTGGTTTGGCGATAGGCAATTTTGATGTTGACTCAATACGTTTTGGGCCCATGCCTGTCGCGGGAACTTAGCCTCCCACACGAGTGAGGCACCATTTTTATTGGGAGACCCGGGGGAACACTGGGTGGTAGGAAATTTGTGTCAGCCCAGTAATGCCACAACTTTCCCACACAAAAATGTGTGAAAAAAGTGATTGTTTCAGCTAAAAATGAGGGTTGCAGGGGATTCTGGGAAAGGAAACGTTGGTGAATCCATGCAAGCCATACCTCCCTGGAGTCCCCCGGGTGTCTAGTTTTCAGAAATGTGTGGGTTTGGTAGGTTTCCCTAGATGGCCGCCGAGCACGGGGCCAAAAACCCAGGTACCCCCCCTTGCAAAACCAGGTTGTTTGGTGATAGGCAATTTTGATGTTGCCTCAATACGTTTTGGGCCCTTACCTGTCGCAGGTACTTGAGCCTCCCACACGAGTGAGGCACCATGTTTATCAGGAAACCCGGGGGAATGCTGGGTGGTAGGAAATTTGTGTCTGCCCGGTGATGTCACAACTTTCCCACACACAAATGTGCAATTCTTTTTATTTTTTTCAGCTAAAGTTGAGGTTTGCAGGGGATTCTGGGTAAGGAAACGTTGGGGGATCCATGCAAGCCATACCTCCCTGGAATCCTCCGGGTGTCTGGTTTTAAAAAATGTGTGGGTTTGGTAGGTTTCCCTAGATGCCGGCAGAGCTAGGGTTAAAAAACTACAGCTAGGCACTTTGCCAAAAAAGGGTCATTTTTCACTGTGAAATTGTGGTGTGTCCATGTTGCGTTTTGCGCCGTTTCTTGTCATGGGCACTAGGCCTACCCACACAACTGAGGTGCCATTTTTCTTGGAAGACTTTGGGGAACACGGGGTGGGTTGAAATTTGTGGATCCACGCAAATTCCAGAACTTTCCACCACAGAAATATGAGGAAAATGTGTTTTGTTGGGTAATTTTTTAAGTTTGCAAGGGATTCGGGATAACGGAACCTGATGAGAGGCAGTCAAGTCACCCCATCCTGGATTCCCCTGGGTGTCTAGTTTTAAAAAATGTATAGGTTTGCTAGGTTTCCCTAGGTGCCGGTAGAGCTAGGGTTAAACAACTGCAGCTAGGCACTTTGCCAAAAAAGGGTCATTTTTCACTGTGAAATTGTGTTGTGTCCACGTTGGGTTTTGTGCCGTTTCCTGTCACGGGCACTAGGCCTACCCACACAAGTGAGGTACCATTTTTCTCGGAAGACTTTGGGGAACGTCGGGTGGGTGGAAATTTGTGGATCCACGTAAATTCCAGAACTTTCCACCACAGAAATGTGAGGAAAATGTGTTTTTTGGTCAATTTTTCAAGTTTGCAAGGGGTTCTGGGTAACGGAACCTGGTGAGAGGCAGTCAAGTCACCCCATCCTGGATTCCCCTGGGTATCTAGTTTTCAAAAATGTATAGGTTTGCTAGGTGTCCCTAGGTGCCGGCAGAGCTAGGGTTAAAAAACTACAGCTAGGCACTTTGTCCAAAAAGGGTCATTCTTCACTGCGAAATTGTGTTGTGTCCACGTTGCGTTTTGTGCCGTTTCCTGTCGCGGGCACTAGACCTACCCACACAAGTGAGGTACCATTTTTCTTGGAAGACTTTGGGGAATGCGAGGTGGGTGGAAATTTGAGGATCCACAAAAATTCCAGAACTTTCCATCACAGAAATGTGAGGAAAATTTGGTTTGTTTGGGCAATTTTTTTGGTTTGCAAGGGATTCTGGGTGACAGAACCTGGTGAGAGGCAGTCAAGTCACCCCATCCTGTATTCCCCTGGGTGTCTAGTTTTCAAAAATGTATAGGTTTGCTAGGTTTCCCTAGGTGCTGGCAGAGTTAGTGTTCAATAACTACAGCTAGGCACTTTGCAAAAAAAGGGTCATTTTTCACTGTGAAATTGTGTTGTGTCCACGTTGTTTTGCGCCGTTTCCTGGTGCGGGCACTAGACCTACCCACACAAGTGAGGTACCATTTTTCTTGGAAGACTTTGGGGAATGTGGGGTGGGTGGAAATTTGTGGATCCACGCAAATTCCAGAACTTTCCACCACAGAAATGTGAGGAAAATGTATTTTTTTGGCAACTTTTAGGTTTGCAAGGGATTCTGGGTAACAGAACCTGGTGAGAGGCAGTCGAGTCACCCCTTCCTGGATTCCCCTGGGTGTTTAGTTGTAAAAAATGTATAGGTTTGCTAGGTTTCCTTAGGTGCCGGCAGAGCTAGGGTTTAAAAACTACAGCTAGGCAGTTTGCCAAAAAAGTGTTATTTTTCACTTGTGGTGTGTCCATGTTGCGTTTTGCGTGTGTGAGTGAGTTAGTGAGTGCTTGTATGGGTAAGTGAGTGGTGTGTTGACAGGCTATATGGGTGAGTGAGTGGGTATGTCAATGACTATAGGTAAATAAGTGAGTGTGTGAGTAGCTATATGGGTGAGTATGTGGCTATGTGACTGGCTGTATGGATGACTGACTGGTTGTATAAGTGGCTATATGGGTGAATGAATGGTTGTGTGAGTGGCTGTATGAGTGAAGGGGTATGTGAGTGCCTCTATGGAGGAGTGAGTGGGTGTGTGAGTACTGGTATGTGTCTGTGAATGGGTATGCGAGTAGTTGTGTGAGTGGGCATACAAGAGGTTGTGTGGGGGAATGAGTGGGTGTATGAGTGGTTCTGTGGATGATATCATTATTGATGTCATTTGAGATTCATTAGTGATGTAGTCAGTGATGTCACTGACCATGTCATGAGTGATGTAATATGTGAGGCCATAAGCAATGCATTGCGGCGGCATAAGTTATAGTTAGGTCAGGTAACTATAACTGCTGAATTTCAATGGTTTTGAACAAGTGAAATCTGAGCCTAGCTTTAATGTCCCTGTAACCATTGTTTTTTTAGCGAATTTCTAAGGTTAATCAAATTCTATAAGTTATAAATGGCCGCACACTGCTCATCACACCAGCAAGTTGCCCCAAGGAACTGTGGACGATGTAGTAGCGACGGCGAGTACGCCTATGCTACGAAGTGTATGAATAAGTATGTGTCGCATTAGCCATCCCTGGACACGTGTTTCGAGGTAGTTGCCTCTCGTCAGCAGGGAGTAGGTAAGTGTAGAGGGGTGCCGCGTGGACTGCCAGCAATTAAAAACAGGTAAAGTACCTTTCACGGCGCGCAGGTGCTGGTCAAAGACTCGTCAGTCTGCTGGCTCAGGAGAGCCGTAATGTATCAGGTATAAATGGCCGCACACTGCTCGTCACACCAGCAAGTTGCCCCAAGGAACTGTGGACGATGTAGTAGCGACAGCGAGTACGCCTATGCTACGAAGTGTATGAGTAAGTATGTGTTGCATTAGCCATCCCTGGACACGTGTTTCGAGGTAGTTGCCTCTCGTCAGCAGGGAGTAGGTAAGTGTAGAGGGGTGCCGCGTGGACTGCCAGCAATTAAAAACAGGTAAAGTACCTTTCACGGCGCGCAGGTGCTGGTCAAAGACTCGTCAGTCCGCTGGCTCAGGAGAGCCGTAATGTATCAGGTATAAATGGCCGCACACTGCTCGTCACACCAGCAAGTTGCCCCAAGGAACTGTGGACGATGTAGTAGCGACGGCGAATACGCCTATGCTACGAAGTGTATGAATAAGTATGTGTCGCATTAGCCATCCCTGGACACGTGTTTCGAGGTAGTTGCCTCTCGTCAGCAGGGAGTAGGTAAGTGTAGAGGGGTGCCGCGTGGACTGCCAGCAATTAAAAACAGGTAAAGTACCTTTCACGGCGCGCAGGTGCTGGTCAAAGACTCGTCAGTCCGCTGGCTCAGGAGAGCCGTAATGTATCAGGTATAAATGGCCGCACACTGCTCGTCACACCAGCAAGTTGCCCCAAGGAACTGTGGAAGATGTAGTAGCGACGGCGAGTACGCCTATGCTACGAAGTGTATGAATAAGTATGTGTCGCATTAGCCATCCCTGGACACGTGTTTCGAGGTAGTTGCCTCTCGTCAGCAGGGAGTAGGTAAGTGTAGAGGGGTGCCGCGTGGACTGCCAGCAATTAAAAACAGGTAAAGTACCTTTCATGGCGCGCAGGTGCTGGTCAAAGACTCGTCAGTCCGCTGGCTCAGGAGAGCCGTAATGTATCAGGTATAAATGGCCGCACACTGCTCGTCACACCAGCAAGTTGCCCCAAGGAACTGTGGACGATGTAGTAGCGACGGCGAGTACGCCTATGCTACGAAGTGTATGAATAAGTATGTGTCGCATTAGCCATCCCTGGACACATGTTTCGAGGTAGTTGCCTCTTGTCAGCAGGGAGTAGGTAAGTGTAGAGGGGTGCCGCGTGGACTGCCAGCAATTAAAAACAGGTCTTTCACGGCGCGCAGGTGCTGGTCAAAGACTCGTCAGTCCGCTGGCTCAGGAGAGCCGTAATGTATCAGGTATAAATGGCCGCACACTGCTCGTCACACCAGCAAGTTGCCCCAAGGAACTGTGGACGATGTAGTAGCGACGGCGAGTACGCCTATGCTACGAAGTGTATGAATAAGAATGTGTCGCATTAGCCATCCCTGGACACGTGTTTCGCGGTAGTTGCCTCTCGTCAGCAGGGAGTAGGTAAGTGTAGAGGGGTGCCGCGTGGACTGCCAGCAATTAAAAACAGGTAAAGTACCTTTCACGGCGCGCAGGTGCTGGTCAAAGACTCGTCAGTCCGCTGGCTCAGGAGAGCCGTAATGTATCAGGTATAAATGGCCGCACACTGCTCGTCACACCAGCAAGTTGCCCCAAGGAACTGTGGACGATGTAGTAGCGACGGCGAGTACGCCTATGCTACGAAGTGTATGAATAAGTATGTGTCGCATTAGCCATCCCTGGACACGTGTTTCGAGGTAGTTGCCTCTCATCAGCAGGGAGTAGGTAAGTGTAGAGGGGTGCCGCGTGGACTGCCAGCAATTAAAAACAGGTAAAGTACCTTTCACGGCGCGCAGGTGCTGGTCAAAGACTCGTCAGTCCGCTGGCTCAGGAGAGCCATAATGTATCAGGTATAAATGGCCGCACACTGCTCGTCACACCAGCAAGTTGCCCCAAGGAACTGTGGACGATGTAGTAGCGACGGCGAGTACGCCTATGCTATGGAGTGTATGAATAAGTATGTGTCGCATTAGCCATCCCTGGACACGTGTTTCGAGGTAGTTGCCTCTCGTCAGCAGGGAGTAGGTAAGTGTAGAGGGGTGCCGCGTGGACTGCCAGCAATTAAAAACAGGTAAAGTACCTTTCACGGCGCGCAGGTGCTGGTCAAAGACTCGTCAGTCCGCTGGCTCAGGAGAGCCGTAATCTATCAGGTATAAATGGCCGCACACTGCTCGTCACACCAGCAAGTTGCCCCAAGGAACTGTGGACGATGTAGTAGCGACGGCGAGTACGCCTATGCTACGAAGTGTATGAATAAGAATGTGTCGCATTAGCCATCCCTGGACACGTGTTTCGAGGTAGTTGCCTCTCGTCAGCAGGGAGTAGGTAAGTGTAGAGGGGTGCCGCGTGGACTGCCAGCAATTAAAAACAGGTAAAGTACCTTTCACGGCGCGCAGGTGCTGGTCAAAGACTCGTCAGTCCGCTGGCTCAGGAGAGCCGTAATGTATCAGGTATAAATAGCCGCACACTGCTCGTCACACCAGCAAGTTGCCCCAAGGAACTGTGGACGATGTAGTAGCGACGGCGAGTACGCCTATGCTACGAAGTGTATGAATAAGTATGTGTCGCATTAGCCATCCCTGGACACGTGTTTCGAGGTAGTTGCCTCTCGTCAGCAGGGAGTAGGTAAGTGTAGAGGGGTGCCGCGTGGACTGCCAGCAATTAAAAACAGGTAAAGTACCTTTCACGGCGCGCAGGTGCTGGTCAAAGACTCGTCAGTCCGCTGGCTCAGGAGAGCCATAATGTATCAGGTATAAATGGCCGCACACTGCTCGTCACACCAGCAAGTTGCCCCACGGAACTGTGGACAATGTAGTAGCGACGGCGAGTACGCCTATGCTATGAAGTGTATGAATAAGTATGTGTCGCATTAGCCATCCCTGGACACGTGTTTCGAGGTAGTTGCCTCTCGTCAGCAGGGAGTAGGTAAGTGTAGAGGGGTGCCGCGTGGACTGCCAGCAATTAAAAACAGGTAAAGTACCTTTCATGGCGCGCAGGTTCTGGTCAAAGACTCGTCAGTCCGCTGGCTCAGGAGAGCCGTAATGTATCAGGTATAAATGGCCGCACACTGCTCGTCACACCAGCAAGTTGCCCCAAGGAACTGTGGACGATGTAGTAGCGACGGCGAGTACGCCTATGCTACGAAGTGTATGAATAAGTATGTGTCGCATTAGCCATCCCTGGACACGTGTTTCGAGGTAGTTGCCTCTCGTCAGCAGGGAGTAGGTAAGTGTAGAGGGGTGCCACGTGGACTGCCAGCAATTAAAAACAGGTAAAGTACCTTTCACGGCGCGCAGGTGCTGGTCAAAGACTCGTCAGTCCGCTGGCTCAGGAGAGCCGTAATGTATCAGGTATAAATGGCCGCACACTGCTCGTCACACCAGCAAGTTGCCCCAAGGAACTGTGGACGATGTAGTAGCGACGGCGAGTACGCCTATGCTACGAAGTGTATGAATAAGTACGTGTCGCATTAGCCATCCCTGGACACGTGTTTCGAGGTAGTTGCCTCTCGTCAGCAGGGAGTAGGTAAGTGTAGAGGGGTGCCGCGTGGACTGCCAGCAATTAAAAACAGGTAAAGTACCTTTCACGGCGCGCAGGTGCTGGTCAAAGACTCGTCAGTCCGCTGGCTCAGGAGAGCCGTAATGTATCAGGTATAAATGGCTGCACACTGCTCGTCACACCAGCAAGTTGCCCCAAGGAACTGTGGACGATGTAGTAGCGACGGCGAGTACGCCTATGCTACGAAGTATATGAATAAGTATGTGTCGCATTAGCCATCCCTGGACACGTGTTTCGAGGTAGTTGCCTCTCGTCAGCAGGGAGTAGGTAAGTGTAGAGGGGTGCCGCGTGGACTGCCAGCAATTAAAAACAGGTACAGTACCTTTCACGGCGCGCAGGTGCTGGTCAAAGACTCGTCAGTCCGCTGGCTCAGGAGAGCCGTAATGTATCAGGTATAAATGGCCGCACACTGCTCGTCACACCAGCAAGTTGCCCCAAGGAACTGTGGACGATGTAGTAGCGACGGCGAGTACGCCTATGCTACGAAGTGTATGAATAAGAATGTGTCGCATTAGCCATCCCTGGACACGTGTTTCGCGGTAGTTGCCTCTCGTCAGCAGGGAGTAGGTAAGTGTAGAGGGGTGCCGCGTGGACTGCCAGCAATTAAAAACAGGTAAAGTACCTTTCACGGCGCGCAGGTGCTGGTCAAAGACTCGTCAGTCCGCTGGCTCAGGAGAGCCGTAATGTATCAGGTATAAATGGCCGCACACTGCTCGTCACACCAGCAAGTTGCCCCAAGGAACTGTGGACGATGTAGTAGCGACGGCGAGTACGCCTATGCTACGAAGTGTATGAATAAGTATGTGTCGCATTAGCCATCCCTGGACACGTGTTTCGAGGTAGTTGCCTCTCATCAGCAGGGAGTAGGTAAGTGTAGAGGGGTGCCGCGTGGACTGCCAGCAATTAAAAACAGGTAAAGTACCTTTCACGGCGCGCAGGTGCTGGTCAAAGACTCGTCAGTCCGCTGGCTCAGGAGAGCCATAATGTATCAGGTATAAATGGCCGCACACTGCTCGTCACACCAGCAAGTTGCCCCAAGGAACTGTGGACGATGTAGTAGCGACGGCGAGTACGCCTATGCTATGGAGTGTATGAATAAGTATGTGTCGCATTAGCCATCCCTGGACACGTGTTTCGAGGTAGTTGCCTCTCGTCAGCAGGGAGTAGGTAAGTGTAGAGGGGTGCCGCGTGGACTGCCAGCAATTAAAAACAGGTAAAGTACCTTTCACGGCGCGCAGGTGCTGGTCAAAGACTCGTCAGTCCGCTGGCTCAGGAGAGCCGTAATCTATCAGGTATAAATGGCCGCACACTGCTCGTCACACCAGCAAGTTGCCCCAAGGAACTGTGGACGATGTAGTAGCGACGGCGAGTACGCCTATGCTACGAAGTGTATGAATAAGAATGTGTCGCATTAGCCATCCCTGGACACGTGTTTCGAGGTAGTTGCCTCTCGTCAGCAGGGAGTAGGTAAGTGTAGAGGGGTGCCGCGTGGACTGCCAGCAATTAAAAACAGGTAAAGTACCTTTCACGGCGCGCAGGTGCTGGTCAAAGACTCGTCAGTCCGCTGGCTCAGGAGAGCCGTAATGTATCAGGTATAAATAGCCGCACACTGCTCGTCACACCAGCAAGTTGCCCCAAGGAACTGTGGACGATGTAGTAGCGACGGCGAGTACGCCTATGCTACGAAGTGTATGAATAAGTATGTGTCGCATTAGCCATCCCTGGACACGTGTTTCGAGGTAGTTGCCTCTCGTCAGCAGGGAGTAGGTAAGTGTAGAGGGGTGCCGCGTGGACTGCCAGCAATTAAAAACAGGTAAAGTACCTTTCACGGCGCGCAGGTGCTGGTCAAAGACTCGTCAGTCCGCTGGCTCAGGAGAGCCATAATGTATCAGGTATAAATGGCCGCACACTGCTCGTCACACCAGCAAGTTGCCCCACGGAACTGTGGACAATGTAGTAGCGACGGCGAGTACGCCTATGCTATGAAGTGTATGAATAAGTATGTGTCGCATTAGCCATCCCTGGACACGTGTTTCGAGGTAGTTGCCTCTCGTCAGCAGGGAGTAGGTAAGTGTAGAGGGGTGCCGCGTGGACTGCCAGCAATTAAAAACAGGTAAAGTACCTTTCATGGCGCGCAGGTTCTGGTCAAAGACTCGTCAGTCCGCTGGCTCAGGAGAGCCGTAATGTATCAGGTATAAATGGCCGCACACTGCTCGTCACACCAGCAAGTTGCCCCAAGGAACTGTGGACGATGTAGTAGCGACGGCGAGTACGCCTATGCTACGAAGTGTATGAATAAGTATGTGTCGCATTAGCCATCCCTGGACACGTGTTTCGAGGTAGTTGCCTCTCGTCAGCAGGGAGTAGGTAAGTGTAGAGGGGTGCCACGTGGACTGCCAGCAATTAAAAACAGGTAAAGTACCTTTCACGGCGCGCAGGTGCTGGTCAAAGACTCGTCAGTCCGCTGGCTCAGGAGAGCCGTAATGTATCAGGTATAAATGGCCGCACACTGCTCGTCACACCAGCAAGTTGCCCCAAGGAACTGTGGACGATGTAGTAGCGACGGCGAGTACGCCTATGCTACGAAGTGTATGAATAAGTACGTGTCGCATTAGCCATCCCTGGACACGTGTTTCGAGGTAGTTGCCTCTCGTCAGCAGGGAGTAGGTAAGTGTAGAGGGGTGCCGCGTGGACTGCCAGCAATTAAAAACAGGTAAAGTACCTTTCACGGCGCGCAGGTGCTGGTCAAAGACTCGTCAGTCCGCTGGCTCAGGAGAGCCGTAATGTATCAGGTATAAATGGCTGCACACTGCTCGTCACACCAGCAAGTTGCCCCAAGGAACTGTGGACGATGTAGTAGCGACGGCGAGTACGCCTATGCTACGAAGTATATGAATAAGTATGTGTCGCATTAGCCATCCCTGGACACGTGTTTCGAGGTAGTTGCCTCTCGTCAGCAGGGAGTAGGTAAGTGTAGAGGGGTGCCGCGTGGACTGCCAGCAATTAAAAACAGGTACAGTACCTTTCACGGCGCGCAGGTGCTGGTCAAAGACTCGTCAGTCCGCTGGCTCAGGAGAGCCGTAATGTATCAGGTATAAATGGCCGCACACTGCTCGTCACACCAGCAAGTTGCCCCAAGGAACTGTGGACGATGTAGTAGCGACGGCGAGTACGCCTATGCTACGAAGTGTATGAATAAGTATGTGTCGCATTAGCCATCCCTGGACACGTGTTTCGAGGTAGTTGCCTCTCGTCAGCAGGGAGTAGGTAAGTGTAGAGGGGTGCCGCGTGGACTGCCAGCAATTAATAACAGGTAAAGTACCTTTCACGGCGCGCAGGTGCTGGTCAAAGACTCGTCAGTCCGCTGGCTCAGGAGAGCCGTAATGTATCAGGTATAAATGGCCGCACACTGCTCGTCACACCAGCAAGTTGCCCCAAGGAACTGTGGACGATGTAGTAGCGACGGCGAGTACGCCTATGCTACGAAGTGTATGAATAAGTATGTGTCGCATTAGCCATCCCTGGACACGTGTTTCGAGGTAGTTGCCTCTCGTCAGCAGGGAGTAGGTAAGTGTAGAGGGGTGCCGCGTGGACTGCCAGCAATTAAAAACAGGTAAAGTACCTTTCACGGCGCGCAGGTGCTGGTCAAAGACTCGTCAGTCCGCTGGCTCAGGAGAGCCGTAATGTATCAGGTATAAATGGCCGCACACTGCTCGTCAAACCAGCAAGTTGCCCCAAGGAACTGTGGACGATGTAGTAGCGACGGCGAGTACGCCTATGCTACGAAGTGTGTGAATAAGTATGTGTCGCATTAGCCATCCCTGGACACGTGTTTCGAGGTAGTTGCCTCTCGTCAGCAGGGAGTAGGTAAGTGTAGAGGGGTGCCGCGTGGACTGCCAGCAATTAAAAACAGGTAAAGTACCTTTCACGGCGCGCAGGTGCTGGTCAAAGACTCGTCAGTCCGCTGGCTCAGGAGAGCCGTAATGTATCAGGTATAAATGGCCGCACACTGCTCGTCACACCAGCAAGTTGCCCCAAGGAACTGTGGACGATGTAGTAGCGACGGCGAGTACGCCTATGCTACGAAGTGTATTAATAAGTATGTGTCGCATTAGCCATCCCTGGACACGTGTTTCGAGGTAGTTGCCTCTCGTCAGCAGGGAGTAGGTAAGTGTAGAGGGGTGCCGCGTGGACTGCCAGCAATTAACAACAGGTAAAGTACCTTTCACGGCGCGCAGGTGCTGGTCAAAGACTCGTCAGTCCGCTGGCTCAGGAGAGCCGTAATGTATCAGGTATAAATGGCCGCACACTGCTCGTCACACCAGCAAGTTGCCCCAAGGAACTGTGGACGATGTAGTAGCGACAGCAAGTACGCCTATGCTACGAAGTGTATGAATAAGTATGTGTCGCATTAGCCATCCCTGGACACGTGTTTCGAGGTAGTTGCCTCTCGTCAGCAGGGAGTAGGTAAGTGTAGAGGGGTGCCACGTGGACTGCCAGCAATTAAAAACAGGTAAAGTACCTTTCACGGCGCGCAGGTGCTGGTCAAAGACTCGTCAGTCCGCTGGCTCAGGAGAGCCGTAATGTATCAGGTATAAATGGCCGCACACTGCTCGTCACACCAGCAAGTTGCCCCAAGGAACTGTGGACGATGTAGTAGCGACGGCGAGTACGCCTATGCTACGAAGTGTATGAATAAGTATGTGTCGCATTAGCCATCCCTGGACACATGTTTCGAGGTAGTTGGCTCTCGTCAGCAGGGAGTAGGTAAGTGTAGAGGGGTGCCGCGTGGACTGCCAGCAATTAAAAACAGGTAAAGTACCTTTCACGGCGCGCAGGTGCTGGTCAAAGACTCGTCAGTCCGCTGGCTCAGAAGAGCCGTAATGTATCAGGTATAAATGGCCGCACACTGCTCGTCACACCAGCAAGTTGCCCCAAGGCACTGTGGACGATGTAGTAGCGACGGCGAGTACGCCTATGCTACGAAGTGTATGAATAAGTATGTGTCACATTAGCCATCCCTGGACACGTGTTTCGAGGTAGTTGCCTCTCGTCAGCAGGGAGTAGGTAAGTGTAGAGGGGTGCCGCGTGGACTGCCAGCAATTAAAAACAGGTAAAGTACCTTTCACGGCGCGCAGGTGCTGGTCAAAGACTCGTCAGTCCGCTGGCTCAGGAGAGCCGTAATGTATCAGGTATAAATGGCCGCACACTGCTCGTCACACCAGCAAGTTGCCCCAAGGAACTGTGGACGATGTAGTAGCGACGGCGAGTACGCCTATGCTACGAAGTGTATGAATAAGTATGTGTCGCATTAGCCATCCCTGGACACGTGTTTCGAGGTAGTTGCCTCTCGTCAGCAGGGAGTAGGTAAGTGTAGAGGGGTGCCGCGTGGACTGCCAGCAATTAAAAACAGGTAAAGTACCTTTCACGGCGCGCAGGTGCTGGTCAAAGACTCGTCAGTCCGCTGGCTCAGGAGAGCCATAATGTATCAGGTATAAATGGCCGCACACTGCTCGTCACACCAGCAAGTTGCCCCAAGGAACTGTGGACGATGTAGTAGCGACGGCGAGTACGCCTATGCTACGAAGTGTATGAATAAGTATGTGTCGCATTAGCCATCCCTGGACACGTGTTTCGAGGTAGTTGCCTCTCGTCAGCAGGGAGTAGGTAAGTGTAGAGGGGTGCCGCGTGGACTGCCAGCAATTAAAAACAGGTAAAGTACCTTTCACGGCGCGCAGGTGCTGGTCAAAGACTCGTCAGTCCGCTGGCTCAGGAGAGCCGTAATGTATCAGGTATAAATGGCCGCACACTGCTCGTCACACCAGCAAGTTGCCCCAAGGAACTGTGGACGATGTAGTAGCGACGGCGAGTACGCCTATGCTACGAAGTGTATGAATAAGTATGTGTCGCATTAGCCATCCCTGGACACGTGTTTCGAGGTAGTTGCCTCTCGTCAGCAGGGAGTAGGTAAGTGTAGAGGGGTGCCGCGTGGACTGCCAGCAATTAACAACAGGTAAAGTACCTTTCACGGCGCGCAGGTGCTGGTCAAAGACTCGTCAGTCCGCTGGCTCAGGAGAGCCGTAATGTATCAGGTATAAATGGCCGCACACTGCTCGTCACACCAGCAAGTTGCCCCAAGGAACTGTGGACGATGTAGTAGCGACGGCGAGTACGCCTATGCTACGAAGTGTATGAATAAGTATGTGTCACATTAGCCATCCCTGGACACGTGTTTCGAGGTAGTTGCCTCTCGTCAGCAGGGAGTAGGTAAGTGTAGAGGGGTGCCGCGTGGACTGCCAGCAATTAAAAACAGGTAAAGTACCTTTCACGGCGCGCAGGTGCTGGTCAAAGACTCGTCAGTCCGCTGGCTCAGGAGAGCCGTAATGTATCAGGTATAAATGGCCGCACACTGCTCGTCACACCAGCAAGTTGCCCCAAGGAACTGTGGACGATGTAGTAGCGACGGCGAGTACGCCTATGCTACGAAGTGTATGAATAAGTATGTGTCGCATTAGCCATCCATGGACACGTGTTTCGAGGTAGTTGCCTCTCGTCAGCAGGGAGTAGGTAAGTGTAGAGGGGTGCCGCGTGGACTGCCAGCAATTAAAAACAGGTAAAGTACCTTTCACGGCGCGCAGGTGCTGGTCAAAGACTCGTCAGTCCGCTGGCTCAGGAGAGCCATAATGTATTAGGTATAAATGGCCGCACACTGCTCGTCACACCAGCAAGTTGCCCCAAGGAACTGTGGACGATGTAGTAGCGACGGCGAGTACGCCTATGCTACGAAGTGTATGAATAAGTATGTGTCGCATTAGCCATCCCTGGACACGTGTTTCGAGGTAGTTGCCTCTCGTCAGCAGGGAGTAGGTAAGTGTAGAGGGGTGCCGTGTGGACTGCCAGCAATTAAAAACAGGTAAAATACCTTTCACGGCGCGCAGGTGCTGGTCAAAGACTCGTCAGTCCGCTGGCTCAGGAGAGCCATAATGTATCAGGTATAAATGGCCGCACACTGCTCGTCACACCAGCAAGTTGCCCCAAGGAACTGTGGACGATGTAGTAGCGACGGCGAGTACGCCTATGCTACGAAGTGTATGAATAAGTATGTGTCGCATTAGCCATCCCTGGACACGTGTTTCGAGGTAGTTGCCTCTCGTCAGCAGGGAGTAGGTAAGTGTAGAGGGGTGCCGCGTGGACTGCCAGCAATTAAAAATAGGTAAAGTACCTTTCACGGCGTGCAGGTGCTGGTCAAAGACTCGTCAGTCCGCTGGCTCAGGAGAGCCGTAATGTATCAGGTATAAATGGCCGCACACTGCTCGTCACACCAGCAAGTTGCCCCAAGGAACTGTGGACGATGTAGTAGCGACGGCGAGTACGCCTATGCTACGAAGTGTATGAATAAGTATGTGTCGCATTAGCCATCCCTGGACACGTGTTTCGAGGTAGTTGCCTCTCGTCAGCAGGGAGTAGGTAAGTGTAGAGGGGTGCCGCGTGGACTGCCAGCAATTAAAAACAGGTAAAGTACCTTTCACGGCGCGCAGGTGCTGGTCAAAGACTCGTCAGTCCGCTGGCTCAGGAGAGCCATAATGTATCAGGTATAAATGGCCGCACACTGCTCGTCACACCAGCAAGTTGCCCCAAGGAACTGTGGACGATGTAGTAGCGACGGCGAGTACGCCTATGCTACGAAGTGTATGAATAAGTATGTGTCGCATTAGCCATCCCTGGACACGTGTTTCGAGGTAGTTGCCTCTCGTCAGCAGGGAGTAGGTAAGTGTAGAGGGGTGCCGTGTGGACTGCCAGCAATTAAAAACAGGTAAAATACCTTTCACGGCGCGCAGGTGCTGGTCAAAGACTCGTCAGTCCGCTGGCTCAGGAGAGCCATAATGTATCAGGTATAAATGGCCGCACACTGCTCGTCACACCAGCAAGTTGCCCCAAGGAACTGTGGACGATGTAGTAGCGACGGCGAGTACGCCTATGCTACGAAGTGTATGAATAAGTATGTGTCGCATTAGCCATCCCTGGACACGTGTTTCGAGGTAGTTGCCTCTCGTCAGCAGGGAGTAGGTAAGTGTAGAGGGGTGCCGCGTGGACTGCCAGCAATTAAAAATAGGTAAAGTACCTTTCACGGCGTGCAGGTGCTGGTCAAAGACTCGTCAGTCCGCTGGCTCAGGAGAGCCGTAATGTATCAGGTATAAATGGCCGCACACTGCTCGTCACACCAGCAAGTTGCCCCAAGGAACTGTGGACGATGTAGTAGCGACGGCGAGTACGCCTATGCTACGAAGTGTATGAATAAGTATGTGTCGCATTAGCCATCCCTGGACACGTGTTTCGAGGTAGTTGCCTCTCGTCAGCAGGGAGTAGGTAAGTGTAGAGGGGTGCCGCGTGGACTGCCAGCAATTAAAAACAGGTAAAGTACCTTTCACGGCGCGCAGGTGCTGGTCAAAGACTCGTCAGTCCGCTGGCTCAGGAGAGCCGTAATGTATCAGGTATAAATGGCCGCACACTGCTCGTCACACCAGCAAGTTGCCCCAAGGAACTGTGGACGATGTAGTAGCGACGGCGAGTACGCCTATGCTACGAAGTGTATGAATAAGTATGTGTCGCATTAGCCATCCCTGGACACGTGTTTCGAGGTAGTTGCCTCTTGTCAGCAGGGAGTAGGTAAGTGTAGAGGGGTGCCGCGTGGACTGCCAGCAATTAAAAACAGGTAAAGTACCTCTCACGGTGCGCAGGTGCTGGTCAAAGACTCGTCAGTCCGCTGGCTCAGGAGAGCCATAATGTATCAGGTATAAATGGCCGCACACTGCTCGTCACACCAGCAAGTTGCCCCAAGGAACTGTGGACGATGTAGTAGCGACGGCGAGTACGCCTATGCTACGAAGTGTATGAATAAGTATGTGTCGCATTAGCCATCCCTGGACACGTGTTTCGAGGTAGTTGCCTCTCGTCAGCAGGGAGTAGGTAAGTGTAGAGGGGTGCCGTGTGGACTGCCAGCAATTAAAAACAGGTAAAATACCTTTCACGGCGCGCAGGTGCTGGTCAAAGACTCGTCAGTCCGCTGGCTCAGGAGAGCCATAATGTATCAGGTATAAATGGCCGCACACTGCTCGTCACACCAGCAAGTTGCCCCAAGGAACTGTGGACGATGTAGTAGCGACGGCGAGTACGCCTATGCTACGAAGTGTATGAATAAGTATGTGTCGCATTAGCCATCCCTGGACACGTGTTTCGAGGTAGTTGCCTCTCGTCAGCAGGGAGTAGGTAAGTGTAGAGGGGTGCCGCGTGGACTGCCAGCAATTAAAAATAGGTAAAGTACCTTTCACGGCGTGCAGGTGCTGGTCAAAGACTCGTCAGTCCGCTGGCTCAGGAGAGCCGTAATGTATCAGGTATAAATGGCCGCACACTGCTCGTCACACCAGCAAGTTGCCCCAAGGAACTGTGGACGATGTAGTAGCGACGGCGAGTACGCCTATGCTACGAAGTGTATGAATAAGTATGTGTCGCATTAGCCATCCCTGGACACGTGTTTCGAGGTAGTTGCCTCTCGTCAGCAGGGAGTAGGTAAGTGTAGAGGGGTGCCGCGTGGACTGCCAGCAATTAAAAACAGGTAAAGTACCTTTCACGGCGCGCAGGTGCTGGTCAAAGACTCGTCAGTCCGCTGGCTCAGGAGAGCCGTAATGTATCAGGTATAAATGGCCGCACACTGCTCGTCACACCAGCAAGTTGCCCCAAGGAACTGTGGACGATGTAGTAGCGACGGCGAGTACGCCTATGCTACGAAGTGTATGAATAAGTATGTGTCGCATTAGCCATCCCTGGACACGTGTTTCGAGGTAGTTGCCTCTTGTCAGCAGGGAGTAGGTAAGTGTAGAGGGGTGCCGCGTGGACTGCCAGCAATTAAAAACAGGTAAAGTACCTCTCACGGTGCGCAGGTGCTGGTCAAAGACTCGTCAGTCCGCTGGCTCAGGAGAGCCATAATGTATCAGGTATAAATGGCCGCACACTGCTCGTCACACCAGCAAGTTGCCCCAAGGAACTGTGGACGATGTAGTAGTGACGGCGAGTACGCCTATGCTACGAAGTGTATGAATAAGTATGTGTCGCATTAGCCATCCCTGGACACGTGTTTCGAGGTAGTTGCCTCTCGTCAGCAGGGAGTAGGTAAGTGTAGAGGGGTGCCGCGTGGACTGCCAGCAATTAAAAACAGGTAAAGTACCTTTCACGGCGCGCAGGTGCTGGTCAAAGACTCGTCAGTCCGCTGGCTCAGGAGAGCCGTAATGTATCAGGTATAAATGGCCGCACACTGCTCGTCACACCAGCAAGTTGCCCCAAGAAACTGTGGACGATGTAGTAGCGACGGCGAGAACGCCTATGCTACGAAGTGTATGAATAAGTATGTGTCGCATTAGCCATCCCTGGACACGTGTTTCGAGGTAATTGCCTCTCATCAGCAGGGAGTAGGTAAGTGTAGAGGGGTGCCGCGTGGACTGCCAGCAATTAAAAACAGGTAAAGTACCTTTCACGGCGCGCAGGTGCTGGTCAAAGACTCGTCAGTCCGCTGGCTCAGGAGAGCCGTAATGTATCAGGTATAAATGGCCGCACACTGCTCGTCACACCAGCAAGTTGCCCCAAGGAACTGTGGACGATGTAGTAGCGACGGCGAGTACGCCTATGCTATGAAGTGTATGAATAAGTATGTGTCGCATTAGCCATCCCTGGACACGTGTTTCGAGGTAGTTGCCTCTCGTCAGCAGGGAGTAGGTAAGTGTAGAGGGGTGCCGCGTGGACTGCCAGCAATTAAAAATAGGTAAAGTACCTTTAACGGCGCGCAGGTGCTGGTCAAAGACTCGTCAGTCCGCTGGCTCAGGAGAGCCGTAATGTATCAGGTATAAATGGCCGCACACTGCTCGTCACACCAGCAAGTTGCCCCAAGGAACTGTGGACGATGTAGTAGCGACGGCGAGTACGCCTATGCTACGAAGTGTATGAATAAGTATGTGTCGCATTAGCCATCCCTGACACGTGTTTCGAGGTAGTTGCCTCTCGTCAGCAGGGAGTAGGTAAGTGTAGAGGGGTGCCGCGTGGACTGCCAGCAATTAAAAACAGGTAAAGTACCTTTCACGGCGCGCAGGTGCTGGTCAAAGACTCGTCAGTCCGCTGGCTCAGGAGAGCCGTAATGTATCAGGTATAAATGGCCGCACACTGCTCGTCACACCAGCAAGTTGCCCCAAGGAACTGTGGACGATGTAGTAGCGACGGCGAGTACGCCTATGCTACGAAGTGTATGAATAAGTATGTGTCGCATTAGCCATCTCTGGACAAGTGTTTCGAGGTAGTTGCCTCTCATCAGCAGGGAGTAGGTAAGTGTAGAGGGGTGCCGCGTGGACTGCCAGCAATTAAAAACAGGTAAAGTACCTTTCACGGCGCGCAGGTGCTGGTCAAAGACTCGTCAGTCCGCTGGCTCAGGAGAGCCGTAATGTATCAGGTATAAATGGCCGCACACTGCTCGTCACACCAGCAAGTTGCCCCAAGGAACTGTGGACGATGTAGTAGCGACGGCGAGTACGCCTATGCTATGAAGTGTATGAATAAGTATGTGTCGCATTAGCGATCCCTGGACACGTGTTTCGAGGTAGTTGCCTCTCGTCAGCAGGGAGTAGGTAAGTGTAGAGGGGTGCTGCGTGGACTGCCAGCAATTAAAAATAGGTAAAGTACCTTTAACGGCGCGCAGGTGCTGGTCAAAGACTCGTCAGTCCTCTGGCTCAGGAGAGCCGTAATGTATCAGGTATAAATGGCTGCACACTGCTCGTCACACCAGCAAGTTGCCCCAAGGAACTGTGGACGATGTAGTAGCGACGGCGAGTACGCCTATGCTACGAAGTGTATGAATAAGTATGTGTCGCATTAGCCATCCCTGACACATGTTTCGAGGTAGTTGCCTCTCATCAGCAGGGAGTAGGTAAGTGTAGAGGGGTGCCGCGTGGACTGCCAGCAATTAAAAACAGGTAAAGTACCTTTCACGGCGTGCAGGTGCTGGTCAAAGACTCGTCAGTCCGCTGGCTCAGGAGAGCCGTAATGTATCAGGTATAAATGGCCGCACACTGCTCGTCACACCAGCAAGTTGCCCCAAGGAACTGTGGACGATGTAGTAGCGACGGCGAGTACGCCTATGCTACGAAGTGTATGAATAAGTATGTGTCGCATTAGTCATCCCTGGACACGTGTTTCGAGGTAGTTGCCTCTTGTCAGCAGGGAGTAGGTAAGTGTAGAGGGGTGCCGCGTGGACTGCCAGCAACTAAAACAGGTAAAGTACCTTTCACGGCGCACAGGTGCTGGTCAAAGACTTGTCAGTCCGCTGGCTCAGGAGAGCCGTAATGTATCAGGTATAAATGGCCGCACACGGCTCGTCACACCAGCAAGTTGCCCCAAGGAACTGTGGACGATGTAGTAGCGACGGCGAGTACGCCTATGCTACGAAGTGTATGAATAAGTATGTGTCGCATTAGCCATCCCTGGACACGTGTTTCGAGGTAGTTGCCTCTCGTCAGCAGGGAGTAGGTAAGTGTAGAGGGGTGCCGCGTGGACTGCCAGCAATTAAAAACAGGTAAAGTACCTTTCACGGCGCGCAGGTGCTGGTCAAAGACTCGTCAGTCCGCTGGCTCAGGAGAGCCGTAATGTATCAGGTATAAATGGCTGCACACTGTTCGTCACACCAGCAAGTTGCCCCAAGAAACTGTGGACGATGTAGTAGCGACGGCGAGTGCGCCTATGCTATGAAGTGTATGAATAAGTATGTGTCGCATTAGCCATCCCTGGACACGTGTTTCGAGGTAGTTGCCTCTCGTCAGCAGGGAGTAGGTAAGTGTAGAGGGGTGCCGCGTGGACTGCCAGCAATTAAAAACAGGTAAAGTACCTTTCACGGCGCGCAGGTGCTGGTCAAAGACTCGTCAGTCCGCTGGCTCAGGAGAGCCGTAATGTATCAGGTATAAATGGCCGCACACTGCTCGTCACACCAGCAAGTTGCCCCAAGTAACTGTGGACGATGTAGTAGCGACGGCGAGTACGCCTATGCTACGAAGTGTATGAATAAGTATGTGTCGCATTAGCCATCCCTGGACACGTGTTTCGAGGTAGTTGCCTCTCGTCAGCAGGGAGTAGGTAAGTGTAGAGGGGTGCCGCGTGGACTGCCAGCAATTAAAAACAGGTAAAGTACCTTTCACGGCGCGCAGGTGCTGGTCAAAGACTCGTCAGTCCGCTGGCTCAGGAGAGCCGTAATGTATCAGGTATAAATGGCCGCACACTGCTCGTCACACCAGCAAGTTGCCCCAAGGAACTGTGGACGATGTAGTAGCGACGGCGAGTACGCCTATGCTACGAAGTGTATGAATAAGTATGTGTCGCATTAGCCATCCCTGGACACGTGTTTCGAGGTAGTTGCCTCTCGTCAGCAGGGAGTAGGTAAGTGTAGAGGGGTGCCGCGTGGACTGCCAGCAATTAAAAACAGGTAAAGTACCTTTCACGGCGCGCAGGTGCTGGTCAAAGACTCGTCAGTCCGCTGGCTCAGGAGAGCCGTAATGTATCAGGTATAAATGGCCGCACACTGCTCGTCACACCAGCAAGTTGCCCCAAGGAACTGTGGACGATGTAGTAGCGACGGCGAGTACTCCTATGCTACGAAGTGTATGAATAAGTATGTGTCGCATTAGCCATCCCTGGACACGTGTTTCGAGGTAGTTGCCTCTCGTCAGCAGGGAGTAGGTAAGTGTAGAGGGGTGCCGCGTGGACTGCCAGCAATTAAAAACAGGTAAAGTACCTTTCACGGCGCGCAGGTGCTGGTCAAAGACTCGTCAGTCCGCTGGCTCAGGAGAGCCGTAATGTATCAGGTATAAATAGCCGCACACTGCTCGTCACACCAGCAAGTTGCCCCAAGGAACTGTGGACGATGTAGAAGCGACGGCGAGTACGCCTATGCTACGAAGTGTATGAATAAGTATGTGTCGCATTAGCCATCCCTGGACACGTGTTTCGAGGTAGTTGCCTCTCGTCAGCAGGGAGTAGGTAAGTGTAGAGGGGTGCCGCGTGGACTGCCAGCAATTAAAAACAGGTAAAGTACCTTTCACGGCGCGCAGGTGCTGGTCAAAGACTCGTCAGTCCGCTGGCTCAGGAGAGCCGTAATGTATCAGGTATAAATGGCCGCACACTGCTCGTCACACCAGCAAGTTGCCCCAAGGAACTGTGGACGATGTAGTAGCGACGGCGAGTACGCCTATGCTACGAAGTGTATGAATAAGTATGTGTCGCATTAGCCATCCCTGGACATGTGTTTCGAGGTAGTTGCCTCTCGTCAGCAGGGAGTAGGTAAGTGTAGAGGGGTGCCGCGTGGACTGCCAGCAATTAAAAACAGGTAAAGTACCTTTCACGGCGCGCAGGTGCTGGTCAAAGACTCGTCAGTCCGCTGGCTCAGGAGAGCCGTAATGTATCAGGTATAAATGGCCGCACACTGCTCGTCACACCAGCAAGTTGCCCCAAGGAACTGTGGACGATGTAGTAGCGACGGCGAGTACGCCTATGCTACGAAGTGTATGAATAAGTATGTGTCGCATTAGCCATCCCTGGACACGTGTTTCGAGGTAGTTGCCTCTCGTCAGCAGGGAGTAGGTAAGTGTAGAGGGGTGCCGCGTGGACTGCTAGCAAGGCTTGCTGACGAGAGGCAATCACCTCTAAACACGTGTCCAGGGATGGCATTTTAACTATATACTCGTGGCATAGGTGTACCCGCCTCTGTCACTACATCCTCCAGAATCCTATGGGGCTATTTGCTAGTATGACGAGCGGTGTGCGACCCACCTTGCATTTTGTAATCAAATTCTATTTTCTAACTATAACGTCCCTAAAACCTTTGTTTTTTAAGTGAACGGTAGGGCTTCTGGGCCCCCAAGAACCCTCAGCATCCAATAGGACTTCATCCCAGAACCAGCAGTGCGCCGGGGGGCGCATTTGCAGTTTGGTGGAGAAAGGGGGAGTGGCCTCCTAAGACCTCTCAGAAATTCCACCCTGTGGGACTTACTGCAGGTAACAGGAGGGCTAGTTGACCCTCAAGGACCCTTGTAGCCAAGGGGACTTCATCCCTATACCAGTAGTGTGCCAGGAGTGCTGCAGAAAGGAGGCATTGTCAGTAATTCTGCTGTGTGGGACTTACTTGAGGTAACAGGAGGGCTTGTTGGTGGTCCGTGCTGGCTCTCCACCTCCTGTGGGAGCTGGCCTTGCTTTAACAGAGGGGGAGCTGCTGAACATGCAGGTCCCTCTCTGTCAAAGCAATTGCGCTCCACTTTGAGCAAGTGCTAGCAAAATGCTCTTGCTTGCTCAAAGTGGAGCACAGTTTGCTATGACTCGGCAGGAGCGGTAGAACTCTTGCCAAGCTGTAGCAAGCAGCTATATCCCAGGGCTTGGCACCCAAGGACATAGCAGGAGCTGTCCCTGGGGGGTGGTAGTCCCCAGGGCCATCTATGGCTCCAGGAAGGGGGCCGCTTGGTGCCCCCTCCAATACAGTCCACAGCCTCGAGTGATGGTGGTCCCCAGGTCTGTAGGTGGCTGTGCTTTAATTGGTAACATTTGCCCCAGGAGGTTGCGGTCCCTGGGGCTGCATTGTTGTCGGAGCCCCTGGAATTAATATTACATTTAGTTCTGGGAGCTGGCAGTGTCCAGGGCTGCAGGGGGAACATGTGGCCCCGTATTTGTCATATTTATCCCAAGAGAGCTGGCAGTCTGTGGCTGCAGGGAGCCACGTGGCCCCCGCATTCATACAACATTTGCTCTGTGGAGGTGGCGGTCCCCGGCGCAAACCCTGCATAAATTTTTACAAATGCCCCAGGGAGGTAGTGGTCCCTGGGGCTTTAGAGTTCCTAGGAGGGAGGCCCTGTGCTCTCTGCTCCTACATATTTTGGACATGCACCCGGGACATGGCCCATCCAGGGGCCGTTAAGAAATGCTGCATTGCCCCTCTTGCCAGGCTGATTTTGGTCCTGGGACCCCATCCCTCGCGACCTGTCCTTTAAAAAAAATTATGAATTAATTCTAGGAGTGGGTCCAGCCATTTACAGATGGGGCAGGTGGCTGCACGGCCCCCCTCCCCAGGCCGAATTGAGCCCTGAGGACACCATCCTCCAGGGCCTGGCCATTGAAAGTTGGTGCCCCCAGGGCCCCTGCAGTCCCTGCCAGCTCCCCGCCTCCTGTAGAAGCCGACATTGCTTTCGCACGGAGGGAGCTGCTAACATGGAGCTTCCTATCTGTCAAAGCAATTGTGCTCACTTTCAGCAAGCAAGAGCATTTTCAATGGTCATGTTTGCTGAAAGCGTGACCAGTTTGCTATGGCTTGGAAGGATCCGTGAAGCAAAAATGTATGTCCTGGAGGTGGGCGCCCCGAGACATAGCAGGAGCTGGCCATGGGGGTAACAAGGGTAATGTATGGCTCCAGGAGGGAGAGAATGTGGCCCCCTCCTTCCTTGATTAAGGGCCTGCCCTGGGAAGGGTGGCAGTCCCCAGGACCCAGACCAGTCCGGGAGGGGAGCCACACGGCCCCCCTCCAATTTCTAAAAAAATAAGTTTGGCCCCGGGGAGGTGGCTGTTCCTGGGGCTGTGCGAGGGCCACGCAGGCCCCCGCATTACTTTGCTGTAAGAAAACTGGGAACAATTGTTGTCTGGAAAATAATGATTAATCCATATGTTCAGGGAACGTAACATACACTTTCAAATGAACACTCAGACTAAATTAAAATGGTGAAAGATACTCTGAGTTTGTTCACCTCAAATAGCTGTTTTTCTAGCAAACTTTTTAAGCATAGTATTAGCACAGTGCCATCCACTCCAAGCCAGAAAGGGAAAAAGCTTTTTGCTATTTCTACAGCAAAGACTTTAAGCATAGGATAAGCACAGCGCGACTGCTTGCTTTTTTATAAAAATTGGCAGTATTACATATATGGGGCAGTGCAGGCAATTAGAGTAAGTATTTTCTAAGGTATAAGGTTTTTCAACTTAGTGATATGTAGCCCCACAATCTCCATGAGAAACGCCACTCTCCTTAGATGTCGTCTGGAACTAGATACCATTCCATCCCAGACCCTGACATCACACAAGTATAGACCGGCGAGAGACGTTCTCGAGGATGATGTTGTAGGAGGAAAGGGAGAAATATGTGAGGGCTCACAACCCCTTAGAACTCCATCTTAAGCTCGGAAGGCCTTCCGAAGAGACAACCATGGCACCTGGAGTATGATGGCATAATCATCGGACCCGGGGGAAAAAAAAAAAACAAAAAAACCCCGGGGCTCAACGGAGCCACTTATTTCCATTGGACCAACAAATTCCAAAAGGAGAGGTTGCATTGTTGACATGATCTGGCCATATCCATTTTTGATGTGTCATATAGAGACTCTAGCCAACCTGCGTGGGATGGTGCCTTCTGGTCTACCCAGAATTTACAGATCTGCCGTCTAGCCAGCAGAATTGCGTAAAACAGAAAGCTCTTTGCCTGGCCTGTGGTATTATCGTCCACCCCAAATATAATTAGCGGCAGAGTAATAGGGGTGTTCTTCCTGAGGATAGAGTCCAACGTGATCTTGACTTCCTCCCAAAAGGTACTGATATATGGACAATCCATAAACATGTGTACATCAGAGGCAGCAGGAAGATTACACTTGTTACATGATTTCCCGGGCTGATATTTAGATAGCCTTTGCGGGGATAGGTAAGCTCTATGGAGGGTAAATAGGTGATTCCGCCTCAGCCAGGCCGGCTTAACCAGTTTATACAGGAGAGTGAAAGATCTTATCCAAATATCCTCACACTGCATCCCCGTGGGCCCTCCCCACTGTACATCGGGTAAAGTGAAATCCCCGTCCACCTCCTCCAAAATGGCCCAGTACCAAAAGGCTACTTCTTTCCCCCCCACTTGCCTCTCTATCAACTGTTCTTCTAGGTGGCAGCTCTTCCCCAAGTGTGTCTTTTTCCTGATCAATTCCTGGGACCAACTGGCTAACTGGATGTATTTAAATCTGGAAAGTGTTGGCCCAACCTTCTTATATAGCTCCTCCCAACCCACCAGTCCCCCCTCCACCAACAGCTGGCCCCACCTTTCAATCCCTGCCTCTCTGATAGGTGTTGCAAGACTATCCCTCAGACACAGAGGAAGCCCCGGCGAGTCCCAGATTGGAGCGAACCGAGAATAATATGGCAACCCCAGCCTTTCTCTGATCGCTTTCCACACCTTGGCCAAGGATAGTAAGATCTTTAATCTCACCTTCTTGAAGAATTTCCGGTCTCCAAATTTAAAAAGAAAACCGTCAGGTGGCAGATCAGCCCCATTCAGCATAGCCTTGAACATTTTACCAATTGATGCAGATGATGGAGCCTTCAACAGCATTCTAGAGTACGATAACTGAAATGCCCAGGCATAGTATTGTAGATCTGGGAGTGTGAGCCCCCCCTTCTCCCTCCTCCTCCTCAATTCTTTCCAGGCTAGTCTGGTGGCTTTATAGTTCCAAATGAAGGAGTTTATGTCTTGTTGACATTTATAAATTTGTTTCTGGTCAAAAGCAAGAGGGATGGTATTAAAGATAAAGGTGTACTTGGGAAGGATGGACATTTTTACTAGGCTGACTCTCCCCAAAATTTTGTGGTGGCCCTATTAAAAAGCTCGTTTAATCTTGAGGAATCGGTAGAAAGTCTCGATAGGGATATTCAGATGATCCACAGAGACCCTTTCCGCCTTAATCCCGGGAGAGTGAAACCAAGAAAGATCTTGGTTAATTTTCTCACCTATTCCCTTAATGAGAAAATCCTTAATCTAGCACTAAAAGCGAAGTCAGTGACGGCCACTGGCTACTCTTTCGAGATTCGATCAGACCTGTCTAAAATCACCCTTGATAGACAGTGGGAGCTAGGCCAAAAAATGGACAAGTTTAGAGCGGCAGGGGCAACCGTACAGATGAGATTTCCTGCTTTCCTGAGGGTGATGTATAACAATAAAATGCACAATATCCGATCTCCTCAGGAAGCAGATGAATTAGTAGCTTCCATCAGTCCGCAGCACCCCTGATCTAGGGTTTTAGGTTTTCCAAACATGGGGGAAGATGAGGAGGCAGGAGAAAGAAAAGAGAAGGAAAGAAAAAGAAAAAAAGAAAATGGAAAAGAATCATAAAATTGCCCCAGTCTGATAGGGCTTTGATTTCATTCATTTCTAGGGGGATGTAAGATTAGTTTAGAGTTAATAAAGTTAATGGCGGGTAGGCGGGTTAATGAAGGGAAAAGGGATAGAAAGAGAGAAAAAGGGAAAAGAAGGAAAAAGAGAGAAGAAGACAAAAGAAAGAGAGGAAAGAAAAAAAAAAATAAGGAGAGAGCGAGGGGATAAAAAAAGAAAAAAGGAATAAAAGAGAGAAGGAGAAGTGGAAAAACAATTTTTTTTTTTTTTTTGCACATCGGGTGACAAGCACGTTAGTTAGGAAAGTCGGGGGATAAGGGGTGAGGTCCCCTCCCACTATGTTTAGATTCCATTTCGTCACTACTTCAGTACCACATTGCCTATGTCCTTCTTACCATAGAGCTGACATGGAGGAGCGTTGGTCCCTTGTTCCAACTAGCTCTTCGGGGGCTTAGGTATGGTCTTTCTCTGACGCAATCTGGCAAAACACCAAGCCAGTATCAATAAGGGAGGGTTTTCCAGGGGGTGGGAGGGTGGGTGGGGTAGGGGGGGTAGGGGGGGAGAAACTCAAAAAGCCCTCTTAAGTTTGTCTCAGCATTTTCCATGATATATAGTCTTCAGGTTGGGAGATGTCAGGTGGACTGTGCTAGAGAGTCAGGTTTTAACGGTGGATGGGTAGGATGGACAGGATTGGCTAATCCACCATGATTGGACTGCAGTTTATATCCTGGAACGTCAACGGTTTGCGGGTGAGAGCTAGAAGACACAGGATCTTACAATATTTAAAAGACTCTCCCGCGCAGATATTAGTCATCCAAGAGACCCACCTATTAAAACATGAGGTCAAGGACATGCTGAAAAACTTAAAATGGGTGGATAAATTCATATGTACGGATCACAACGCCAATATTCGTGGGATACTTATAATATTTAAAAAGCAGATGTGTGCCCAAATTATAGATCAGAAAGAAGATCTTAGTGGAAGATGGTTACTGGTAAAAGTGCTGTTGATGGGGCTAGTTTATACCCTGGTGGGGTATTATGGCCCGAATCATGATGACCCATCATTTTTGGATAAAATTCAGATCCACTTGATCTCATGTCAAGACCCCATTGTCTGGGTTGGTGACTTTAATATTGTCTTAAATCCCAAGCTGGACAAATCTGCTAACTCAAGAGCAATAACCACCCCTAAATCCAGGCGAACTCTCATATCTACTTTGTCGAATCTTGGGTTGGTGGATGAATGGAGGCAGAGAGAGGGTAATACTCCAGGGGTCTCTTACCATAACCACAAATATAAACATAAGTCAAGAATCGATTATGCTTTTTTCAGTTATAAGCTGAAGGATGGCTTGAAGGATATAACATACATCCCCTCTCACCTCTCTGACCATTCTGCCATTGTTTTCACTCTGTCGCACCATCAACAGAGTAAGCAAAACTCCTGGTCCTTTGATCGGACGATTCTACTTGATGAAGAGGAAATCTGCTTCTTTGTGGCTGAGGCATGCATGTTTTTGGACATCAACATAAACTCAGCTTCAATAGTCACTGTATGGGAAGCACTGAAAGCTTTTCTAAGAGGCTGCATAACAAATAGAGCGTCTTATAGGTGTAAAGCTTATAGAAGTGCAGTCTCCAACATAGAGCAGGAACTCAGGCAGACAGAGTTAAAATTTGGGTTACTCTCGGTAGAGGAACAGGAAAAGCGGGCAGCGCTGAAGGCAAAGCTCGAAAACCTACTTCAGGACAGGGTGGCTAAGAGATGGGAGGCATCAAAGCTCTCACATTTTGAATATGGAGAGGCGGCCGGAAAAATCTAGGCCTGGAAAATAAAAACGGATCAGGCCAAGAAATATATCAAGGAAATAAAAATGGTTGGAGAAGCCAGGGTCAGATCCACCACCACAGACATAGGGAACGCCTTCCAGGAGTTCTTTCAAAATATTTACAATGAGGATATCGTCAATGATCATTTGGTCAGGGAGGCCAGGGATGTATGGTTAGACCAGGCCCACCTCGCTACCTTTTTGTCAGTCCAGCATGATTACTTGGAGTCCAAAATAACCGAGGCCGAAGTTAGTAAAACCATCAAACAACTGAAGCGAGCGAAAGCCGCAGGCCCGGATGGTATCCCAGGGGAGGTGTATAGTGCCTTGGGTTCAGTTATTGTTCCATCTTTGACTACCCTCTTCAATGCTATATTTTTAGACGGCATGGCCCCGCCAGAATCATGGAATGAGGCCACTATTGTGTTGATCCCTAAACCTGGCAAGGACCCGGCCGACTGCGGGTCATACAGACCAATCTCACTCCTAAACAACGACTATAAGATCTTTGCGGCCATTCTTGCTGGAAGGTTGGGGAGTGAGATTGGTTCAGTAATCCATCAGGACCAGAAGGGATTTATAAGAGGGCGACAGTTAGCGGATCTTACCCATGACCTGGTCGGAGCAATAGATATTGCAACCTCATTCGGTCTTCCATTGGCCACCTTCACCCTGGATGCCACCAAAGCTTTCGATAGGGTCAACTGGCCCTACCTGGCCGCGGTGTTGAAAAGATTTAATTTAGGCGACAATTTTCATCGTGCCATCTCGCTTCTTTACAACGACCCAAGGGCTAGACTTCTGGTTAACGGAGTTCTTACTGAACAATTTAAAATTTCGAGGGGTACTAGACAGGGTTGTCCGCTTTCCCCCCTCCTATTTAATATGTATATAGAACCCTTAGCTCAAATATTGAGAGAGGATAACAACATTCCCTCTTTTGAGTTTGGAGGTTGGGTTAAGCGGATAGGACTCTATGCGGATGACATAATAATCTATACATCGTATCCTGTGAAGGCTCTCCCTGCTATTATCAAGAGAGCTAAGGAATTCGGACAGTTTTCGGGATACAAAATCAACGAAGCAAAGACTGAGGTAATGACCTGGAACACCCAAAATTCAGATCTGGTAGTTACCCCATCTATGCGCTACCTGGGAATTAGGATCACCCAGGAATTAGGTAAAATTGCTTACACCAATTTGGAACGGGTTTCAAGAGAATGTCGGGCATTACTAAAAGCTTGGGTCTGTCTTCCAAGGAAGCCCTAAACATTTACCAAACTGCATATGTAAAGTTTCAGATTTACTACATGAACAACTGAAAGACCTATTTATGGTCCCATGCTAATGGAAGCCTATAAACAAATACGTAACTAATAGAAAACACTGTAATCTACATAGATTTCTGTAGTGAGGAAGGTCCATGCAGAAAAGATATAAAACACAAAATCGTTATTGTAGTTAACATAAAGTAGATATGTGGTAGATCAGAGCCCCACCAGTAGCTGCCTGTCAGCTGCTCAGCCCATGACCAACTGTCACTCTGCCTCTCTCAGTCCCAACATTCCGAGGCATCATCAGACTCCAACATTCTAATGAGTCAGAGCACAGGCACTGGCAGAGCAGGGCTGGTAACAAACCTTACAATATATATGCAGGATACTACAGTTTTCTCTGCTCACAAAATAAAACTGATCCAACAAGCCAAACAAAAATCATATTTCTTATGCACCCCTGTGCAACAAAATGAAAAACTGCCCTAGTAGTGAGCCACGCAAACTACTATTTGGAGGACATGCTTTTTGACCACTAGGAACAAAGTAATAATCTCAATTTTTATGACATTAACAATAATTGCCTTTCATTCACTTTGGCTTTCCTATGTAGCACAATCCTACTAAAAGTATCAGGAGGGCACAAAAAATAGACTAGTCTGCATTTTCAAAGTTTCAAATTTGCTACATGAACAACTGAAAACCCCATTTATGGTCACATGCTAATGGAAACCTATGAACTAATACATAATGAATAGAATATATCTTATTCTACATACTTTTGTTTGGCATGCTTTCTGGCTCACAAAATAAAATGTGCCCCACAAGCCTAACAAAAAACAACTTCCTTATATACTTATATACTCCTAAACAACAAAATGGAAAAGTGACCTAGTAGTGATAATTGCCCATGGGGATAAAAATAATCTTAATTTTTATAAAAATTATTGGCTTTCATTCCCTTTGCCCTTCATATGTAGCACAATCCTACTAAAAGTAACAAGGAAACCCCAAAAATAAACTAGACTGCATATGTAAAGTTTTAGAATACTACATGAAGAACTAAAAGACATATTTATGGTCACATGAATATGTAAACCAATAAACAAATACATAACAAATACAATAGATAAAGAGAAAGAATACATTTGGCAGGATTATACATTATGGTGCATAGATGATCCTTTTTGGGTACTGCACTTTAGTAGGGTATGTATTTTTAAATGTATTATGCACTTAAACGTAGTGGTACTAAGTATTGGTACTTTTGTGGAATTTCACAAAATTGTGTGAAACTACAGCGGTACATGGCCGTAACCTTATTTAAAAAATATATTAAAAAATATAAATAAATTCACTACCTATTCCCTATTTAAAAGAATGGTGGTGATAGGTTGGGACCTATGACTTACCTGTATCTAAGGCCCGAACACTGAACACAGCCAAAATGTAGTAAAAGCAATATGGCTGCCTTTTCATTCCCTAAAAACAGCCCTTACCCAATTATATATTGGCTTCTCATCACTATGTACCACAGTATTCTGCAAAGTTGTCACTGTATACCATGGCCCAAAATATAACTAGGGTCTAGCTGTATTATTCGATTGTGGTACCCTTGCGTTATTCATGGTGTCATATGCGCATTGCAATACATAAGTCAAATTAGTAAATTAATGCAAGGCCACCATGCGAGGCCCTGTGTTGATTGGTGAAATTGGAGAAATGCAAGGCAGTGCAATTCATAGTTTTGTGTTACTCTGCACACCATCATCTACATTGCTGATACATTTCACATACATCCCCATGCCACGCCACTGTATCCACTTATAAACTATTCCACTCTATGCCACTCTACTCTATGCCTCTCCATTGTATGAGACTCTACTCTTCGCTATTGCACTGTACGCAATACCACTGTACGCCTCTCAAGTCCACGTCACTCCATTGTGCGCCACTCCACTAAATGCTGCTCCACTAAACTCTATTCAACTCTGCGCCATTCTACTGTATGCAGTTCCACTCTACTCTATTCCTCTTTATGCCACTCCACTCTACAATAATCCACTATACCCTGTTCCACTGTATACCACTCCACTGTACACTACTGGACTCTACACCACTCCAGTATATGGCACTCCCCCCAATGTCACTTAATTCTAATCAATTAGATTGGACCCCACTCCAATGTAAGTCACTTCACTGTATGCTATTTCACTCTACCCCATGCCACTGTCCAACACTCCTGTCTACACCACTCCATTATAAGCCACTGAACTGTACGCTACTCCACTACACACTATTACACTTAATGCCACTCCACTGTACAACACTCCACTCTACGCCATTCCACTCTACATTGTTGCACTGCACACAACTCCACTCTATGTCAGTCGACTCTACCCTAGTACACTGCCTGCCTCTCCACTCTATGCCTCTTCAGTGTACACCACTCCATTGAAAGCCACTCCTCTATACGCTACTCCAATATATGCTATTCCACTCTGCCATTCAACTGTATGCCACTCCACTCTATGCTATTTCACTGTATGAAGACAATGAGTTCTTCCCGAGCAAAAAGGAATCAGTATCCAAAATGAGAATAGCGATTATGCAAAGATAGAGTCCAATCCATGGGTATCAGAAGTGTTCTTCTTTATTATCTCTGTTGTCAGGATCTCCCCTCATGGGTTTTCCATAGAAAATCGTATTTTACACACAGACCAAGAATGTTTGCAGCCAACACGTGTTTCGTGACTTCCTCAGGGCTACAAAGCAATAATAAAAAACGCTGATCAGACAATGGCTTATTGCTAAACACATAAATTCTTATTTAGCAGCAACACCAAAAAGTGAGATGTTTCAGAAAATAGTATAAAATGACCCAAAGAAGTTGGGAATAGGGAATTATAAGCCAGTACCCTGTGAGAAACACTATAATCCCAATAGTGTATTTAAATAAATTGAAAAAAATTGTGAATAGAAGTAGAAAAGAAAAATAGTGCATGAAACCTATGTGATAGTGTCGTCCGTAGAGGCATAAACAGAAACAAGAGTAGGGAAAAATAAAAAGATAAAAGAATAAATATTAAATTAAACCGAGTCACAGACTCACGTTATGCATCTCATATAGAATCTTAACCACTCATGAGAGGCAAACATGATAGAATAAGTCTATATGTAGAGATTCTGAAAACCACTCAAATCTCCCATATTCGGGTCAAACGAGATATACAGTTTAGTATAAGATGTTTAAACCTTTACAAGGAACAGCAAACTGTATATAAATGGCAAATGGCACTCACCAAAAGAAATGTATATTTTGCTCAGTAGTGTGTGATATAAAGAGAATTCGTCACAAGCAAAATAAGTAATTCAATCAATATTCTTCGAATCCTGAAAGATAAATAAGAACTGATATTGGAGCAATATATATAAAAGAGCATCAGTATGAAAGCAAAGGAAAAAATCGTAAAATATCAAGGGGATGCCACGATTAATATTGGGGATCCCCATACAAGAAAATACTTCCAATAATCTAAGTTCAGTGATGTTTATCTTAGAACAGAATACATCAAGTACAGAAACTAATAATAAAAGTACCTCAAGTGTAATTCCAAGGATATGTCCCAATAAACAATCTGTAGATGGAACATATATACCAGTATTATCGTAAGTCATAATTCGACAAAAACATACCTCGACAATGTTTCGTTAAACAAAGGTTATGTACCCTCTATCCGATCCCACAATACTTAACATTGCCAGTAATAAAAGGTCTCTCAATTGGAGAAGACAAAACGAGCTGTAACAGTGGAACTATTTATTTCAAACACAAGTCTCGTTTCTAGTAAACGGAGAGTGCTCCGATAAAGGCTGGAATCAAAATCATATGAACAAACGGAAAGGATATCCAGCTGCCATCATGAGCCCATATAAGAGTCAACTACGCGGCAAATCACCATTAAATAAATCGACAGTATATCGTTACCGAGTGTTTATGTGCCCTCGAAGTAAAACCGCAGCACATCACATTACCATAGAGCAAGTCTCCAAGTCGGACGAGACATTCATACAAAAGTTAAAAGAATCCATTCAAAAAGCCAAAGTGTCATACCTGATGAAAGGAGAGTACTCCTGTAAAATTCTAAAGTCAAGTACGAGTAAGTAGATGGGCGCCATGATGGTCCCGAATATATACGGACTGACCCCAGCGTTTGCATCACTGGCAATTGATTAAAAGAGGGACTCTCGAAGCAAGACATACATTATGGGAGTAGCCATCTTGAAAAGGTAAAAAGTCATAAAGGCCACAGGAATATTTGGATACATAAAGTATATATACAGCAATAATTACAATACTCCAGTAAATTTCCAGAGTCAAGTGCAAATAAAGAAGCAAGCGTCGTGATTGTCATAAAAGTATATATGGGCTAACCACTACGCTTGCGCCATTGATGATCGATTGAAAGAAAGACTCTAAAGCAAACCGTGTATTTTGTGAGTCGCCATCTTAAGAGGATAATGAATGGTAAAGACTCGGTAGTAATCGAAATGCACAACATGTGTGTGTGTAGCAATAATTGTAAAATGATCACGGATAGCTAAATATCCATGTTATTATAATATATCCTATTCCTTGGGTGAAACAACTCATCAAATGAGAAACATCTAATGAGAATGAGACCTGAATCATACTGCAGTACACAAAAGTTGTGTGTCCAGACAGCATCGAAAGACCACCAGTGCGTCGCAAAGTACAGTCAGTAAAAAGCACAGTGGAGAAAGAAGAATCTTCATGTTTAAAGGAGAGGAACCACCTGTGTTTAGGATTCAAGGTATAATAATGAAAATAGAGCCAAACGTCCCAAGAAGAGAGTCTGACATATCATGATGACAGATCGAATTACAAGGGAAGTAAGCGTCAACATATAGGCTGTAGTGATCAAGCATAGATAACCTTAAATTGATCCTATTGCAATTATCATAAGTATAGATACAGTACATTAGCAGCAAGGTCAATCACAAGCAGAAACCATAAAGGGTACCCAAATGCAGAAAAACAGTATTATGGCAATAGGTACAATAAGGGAATATGCTATCTTTCTGCTGCAGACAGAAAGGTAATTCAAATCAACAGCAGTGGGTACCCCAATATAAAGCATTCTTTGATACATGTCGCATAGTACCATCATTGTCATTCTGGTTATTCGGCAACTGTGTATTATAGCAAATGGTCCAGAACATATGGGTTAAGATGACATAGTAAACACAGAAAAGGATAAGATGGACCACAGATAGCTTGTATTTATGTATCAAGAAAATAATGTAATTCGTGGTCGACATTAATTCCAAGTTCAACTGCACGTAGTCTAGAAATCCAACGTGCTTCGCATTGACGTAGCCTTAGTTCCCTATTGCCACCTCTGGGATCGATCTTCGCAGTTTCAATGCCATGGAAGAGAAATCCTAATGAGGATCCTCGTTCTTGGCATGTAGATGCATGACTGCCTATTGGGTATCTGATATCAAGGTTTTTTAAGGCACGAAAGTGCTCTGCCAAACGTTCCTTAAGGGGGCGAATGGTGCTACCCACATAAATCTTGCTGCACTTGCACTGGATCACATAGACAACGTACTTGGTTAGACAATCAATGTGATCATAGATTTGAAATTTACGTGATCCATTATATTCGAAATCTTTTAATCCCTTCTTGGTAAATTTGCACATGCTACAGTTTCCACATGTGTAAGAACCAATATTAAGTAGACCAAGCCATGTATTCTTAGTTGGTGTTTGTTTGGGGTAACTCGGACTAATGATACTCTGAATTGTCTTCCCTCTCCTATAGGTAATACTGGGAGATTTGGGGATATATTGTTCCAAGGATCTGTCCGCAGTAAGTAAGGGCCAATTGTCTTTAAGAATCGCATATAACTTATGTGACCAAGTATGGTAATTGGTCACTAATCATATTAAGGGCTTTGTTTCTTTTTTGTCTTTGTATGGAGTACTTTTCAAAGTGTCAGACCTAGTAAGTTGCATGGCCCTATTCTTGGCCTTGCGAATAGTTTTTTCTGAGTAGCCCCTGGCGAGCAATCTACCTTCAATATCCTTCGCTTGTTCACGAAAGTCCTCATTTCTACTACAGTTTCTGCGAGCCCTCAGCATTTCGCCGAAGGGTATAGCATTGATTTGATTCTTCGGATGGGCACTATTAGCATGGAGCAGAGAATTGCACGCTGTAGTTTTCCGGTGCATTTTGCTTTGTATTTTCCCATCCTCATGGAATAGTTCAAGATCAAGAAAAATGATGCTTTCTGAGTCAGATGTTATGGTAAAGGTCATGTTATAGATATTGGTATTCATGTACTGAAAGAAATCTGTAAGGTCCTCACTACTGCCAGTCCAGATGATTAAGCAGTCATCAATGTAACGTCCATAGTATAGAATGGAATCATGCCAGTTATGCACCAGATGGGCCCAAATATGCTCCGCCTCAAACCATCCCATAAAGAGACAGGCAAGAGACGGAGCAAACGTGGAACCCATCGCCACACCGCAGGTACCATTCCCCATTAAAAATAAAGGCATTATTTCTAAGGATTAATGATGACATTTCGATCAACATCTCAGAATGCTCAAAGAGTTCTATTGGACGTTGATACAAGAAATGTTTCAATGCCTGGATACCATATTCATGTGAAATGTTGGTATACAATGAGACAACGTATCCACAAACTCCGCCGTTCTTTCAGGGGGGCCTCCAATTCTGGATATTATAGGTCTGCCGATTACACTTGAGGTACTTTTATTATTCGTTTCTGTACTTGATGTATTCTGTTCTAAGATAAACATCACTGAATTTAGATTATTGGAAGTATTTTCTTGTATGGGGAGCCCCAATATTAATCGTGGCATCCCCCTGATATTTTACGTTTTTTTCCTTTGCTGTCATACTGATGCTCTTTTATATATATTGCTCCAATATCAGTTCTTATTCATCTTTCAGAATTCGATGAATATTGATTGAATTACTTATTTTGCTTGTGACGAATTCTCTTTATATCACACACTACTGAGCAAAATATAAATTTCTTTTGGTGAGTGCCATTTGCCATTTATATGCAGTTTGCTGTTCCTTGTAAAGATTTAAAAATCTTATACTAAACTGTATTTGACCCGAATATGGGAGATTTGAGTGGTTTTCAGAATATCTACATATAGACTTATTCTATCATGTTTGCCTCTCGTGAGTGGTTAAGATTCTATAGGAGATGCATAACGTGGGTCTGTGACTCGGTTTAATTTATTATTTATTCTTTTATCTTTTTATTTTTCCCTACTCTTGTTTCTGTTTATGCCTCTACGGACGACACTATCACATAGGTTTCATGCACTATTTTTCTTTTCTACTTCTATTCACAATTTTTTTCAATTTATTTAAATACACTACTGGGATTATAGTGTTTTTCACAGGGTACTGGCTTATAATTCCCTATTCCCAACTTCTTTGGGTCATCTTATACTATTTTCTGAAATATCTCACTTTTTGGTGTTGCTGCTAAATAAGAATTTATGTGTTTAGCAATAAGCCATTGTCTGATCAGCGTTTTTTATTATTGCTTTGTAGCCCTGAGGAAGTCGTTTGGGCCACTTGCCCTCAGACGGAACACGTGTTGGCTGCAAACATTATTGGTCTGTGTGTAAAATACGATTTTCTATGCAAAACCCATGAGGGGAGATCCTGACAACAGAGATAATAAAGAAGAACACTTCTGATACCCATGGATTGGACTCTATCTTTGCATAATCGCTATTCTCATTTTGGATACTGATTCCTTTTTGCTCGGGAAGAACTCATTGTCTTTGTACTTATCTTTGGTTACTGTTTGTAACCAAGGATCTTGGGATTCAAGTGGCTGTTTTCCCTTCTGTTCCCTGGAGCATCTTGTTAACTTACTTTTCATTTTAACGAATGTTGATTTTGCGCAAATGTAATCTAGCCACGGTTCGAGGTTTTAATATTTCACTGTATGCCACTCTACTCTATGCTACTCCACTCTATGCGACTCCAGTGTATGTCAATCCAATCTACCCCACTCCATTCTGCTCTATTACATTGGATGCCACCCCACTGTATGGCACCTCACTGTATACTTTTACACTCTACCCCATTCCAGAGTACTCTACTCTAGTCTGCACCACTACACTTTAGGCCACTGCACAGCATGCAACTCCATTACACTCTATTACATTTTACACCACTCCACTGTACGCTACTACACTATACCCTATGCCACTCCAATGTATGCCACTCCCGTCTACACTACTACACTGTACCATATTCCACTTTAACCCACTCCACTGTAAGGTACTCCACTCTAAGCCACTCCAGTGTACTCTCCTCCACTCTATATAACTCCACTTCACAAAATTCTACCACACTCTATTCTACTCTACTTGACTCTACTCCACTCTATCCCGTACTCTCCACTATCCAAATTTGCATGGGACTCTATGCCCGTACACTTTATTGTACAACAGTCTGCTCCACTCTATAACAGTTTCCAACACTGTAGAACACAACACTCCACTGTACTGTATGAGATGCCACTCCTATTGATAACAGTTTCCTGACTCTACGCTATACCACTTCAGTATATTCCACCCCACTATATGATAATCCACTATACCCGACCCCACTCTATGGTACACCACTGTACACCACTCTACTCTTCAACACCTCACTATACAGTTTTCCACTGTGCAGTATGTCACTGTATGCTACTCCACTTTACGGTAATCCACTCTACACCACTATGGTGTATGCTACTTCATTTTACGCTGCTCCACTGTGTGACATCCTCCTCCACTCTATAAAAGTCTACCACACTTCATAGCACTCTATGACATTCTACTGCACTGTATCCCCGTACATTCCACTGTTCAACTCTATACTCCACTCTAACTCTAACTGTACAACACTCTATTTCACTATACAATTTTTTTCTATACAACACAGCACTCCACTCTACTGTCCTAGACCCCACTCCAATTTATAAGAGTTTAATACCTACGCTCAGCCAGCATACTCCACTCAATTGCACTCTACTCTATGACACACCATCAACTCTACCGTACTTTACTCCACGCTACAGTACAGCACTTCACTTGACTACTCCACTGTATGCGACTTTACCCCACACTACCCTACTATGCAACAGTACACGCTACGCAGCTCCATTGTTCTTCCACACACTACTTTACTCTATGCAACTCTACTCTACAACCTTCCACTACACTCTGTTACACTCTATGACACTTTATTCATGTCTATACCACTGTACAACACTGTAGTATACTGTATGCCAGTGTACAACACACTATTCCATGATACTCTAGTCTACTATATGACACTGTACACAGCCCCTTGTATGCCACTGCACGCCCGTGTACTCCACTCTACTCTTACATAGTACTCCACTACTGTACTGTACGCAACTCCACTCTGTGCCACTCAATGCCATTGTACTCTATAATACTCTATAGTTGTTCACTGTATTGCACTCTACAACACTGTACTGTCCTGTACACCACTCCGCTCTAACAAAGTCAACTAGACTGTATGCCATTCTACTCTACTGTAGTCTATATCACTTTCCAATACTGTATGACACCACACTACACTCTATGGTACAACATGGTATTCCAGTTTATGACACTTTACTCAAGAGTATGCTACATCATTCCACTCTACTGCACTCCATGCCAATATAGTCTACGACACGCCACTCCACTCTAAGACACTTTAATCCACTCTACCCTATACCACTCCAATGTAGTCTACTCCAGTATAGTTCACTCTACTACACTTTATCCCACTCTATGCCACTGTACTATACTCTGCTCTGCACCACTACACTGTCTGACACTCTACTCCACTGTATGAAACTCCACTCTACAACACTGTACTACACTCTATACCCATCCACTCTATGCCACTGTACTACAGTGTATGACACTTGACACGCCACTCAACTTCTCTCTATGCTACTCCAATGCACTATATGGCATGACACTAAACTCTGTCACGCTCCTCCACTGTACTCTATGACACTCCACTTGACGGTACTCCAATCTATGATACTCTTCTTCACCCTACTCCTCTCTAAAACATTGTGCTCCAGTTTATTACAGTTTACAACACCCTACTCTACTGTCTGACACACCATTCCACTGTACAAATCGCTACTCCAGTCTACGATACTTGACTCCACAATATGAGACACCATGTACTGTAAAATATGGTACTACACTCTACTCTACTCCACTTGATTCTAATATACAATACTACAATCAGTCTATGACAATAGGCTTTACAACACTCTCCTCCACTGTGCTGTATGACCCTCCACACTTGCAACACTGGACTCTATGATTTGAAACATATTTTTATAAAACATTTGTAAAAAAAACATTGAAACTCCATGAAAAAAACAAAGGTTAAACCTTAGTTATATTTAAGAAAAGGTTTATATGTATTTATATATGGCAGAGATGGTGTCCATTATATTTAAATAAATAATTGGAATTCTTTTCACCGCACCTTGGGTTTGCTTCTGTTTCTTGAGGAGAGATCTTCATTTTACGAGACGGAGTGTTGTTGTATGTATATATATATATATATATATATATTACCTACTGGCGGTCGCCAGTAGGTAGCTATAGTTAGGACCTATTTTCCATAGGAAATCCACAACATTCTATTCCAAATAAGTCTGGCGCCGGTTGACGAATCTTTGCGAAATTTTCAAAACTTTTGTCCAGCTCCGGTCCGCTCCTATCCTGAAAGTTTCGTGGTGATTCGTAAAGCGGGGGCCGAGAAAAAAGGGGGGTCCCAAAACGCGTTTTCCCCATGCAATTTCCCATAGGACCTGTTGACGCAGCTACAGCCCGAACTGCTGAACGGAATTACACCAAATTTGGCAAAGAGGTAGTCCTCAGTTCAGACTCGTGCCTTTTGCATAAATGGTGTAAATCCGTTCAGTAGTTTCTGAGAAAATTACAGTAAAACAGATAGATATATCTATGGCCTCGGAGGATCCGCGCACCCTAAGCGCACCCTCCCCGAACCAAGCGTGCACCCTCCCGATCACGCGCTGAATGCTAATTGGCTGTGAAGTGTCTGTCCACATTCGAAACCAGAAACTGTTGGCAGCCATTTTGTGCCTCGGTAGAAGCGAGGCTGAAGAAGTAAGGGGAATAAGTGTGTGAAAGATGTAAAGGGTCAGGGTAGAAATACTCTGACCCTCTAGTGTTGCTTAGAGGGTCCCAGAAGGACCCCCTGGGGCCCCATTTTTTTTCTTTTGAAACGGCATCACTCATGACCATGTCATGAGTGATGTAATATGTGACGTCATCAGCAGTGCATTGCGGGGGCGCGCGAGTTATAGTTAGCTGAACTAACTATAATGGGGGAATTTCTAGGGTTTTGTACGAGGGAAGTGTCCAGCTAACTATAACACCCCTGAAACATATGGTTTTTTTCAGTGAATTTATATATATATATATATATATATATATATATATATATTATCTACTGGCGGTCGCCAGTAGATAGTTATAGTTAGGACCGTGTTTCCATAGGAAATCCGCAACATTCTATTTGGAATAACTTTGGCGCCGATTGACGAATCCTCGCGAAATTCTCAAAATAGGTGGGGCGCTCCGCTCCGCTCCTTCCTGAAAGTCTCGGGGGGATTCGTCAAGTGGGGGCTGAGAAAAAGGGGGGGTCCCAAAACGCGTTTTCCCCATGCATTTTTCCATAGGACCTTTAGTCCGAGCTACAGCCCGAACGGCTGAACAGAATTACTTGAAATTTGGCAGAGAGGTAGTCCTCAGGGCAGGGATGTGCCTTTTGAAGGTCTCGTGTAAATCTGTTCAGTATTTCCTGAGAAAATAGCATTTAAAAGCATATATATATCTATAAGCGCGCACCGTGCGCGTACGGTAAAACTTACCGCACGCGCACGCCGCCGTGCGCGAGCGCGATTCTGATTGGTTGTTAGATCTTAGTAAACATTTGAATCGGTCGAAACCAGGAAGCGTCGGCCGCCATTTTGTCTCTCGCATTCTGAGGGGGTGAAAAACAAAGGTGGATAACGTGAAAAAGGGGCAGGGTGGACAGTTCCTGACCCCCTAGCCTTTGTCAGGGGGTCCCAGAAGGACCCCCAAGGGCAAAAATGAATTGTAATTTTTTTTCGAAAAATCGCCGAATGCGCGTAGCGTACACGCACGGCGTAAACGGAAAAATTCTGCGATCTTCGCGTAATGATTCCGCGACTACGCGTACCGTGCGCGCACGGTTAAAAAATTTTTTCAAAAAGGAGAGATTAAAAAAAAAAAAAAAAAATTGTGAGGTAAAAAAAATTTACATTTAAAAAACCTTTGAAATTCACAGAAAAAACCATAGGTTTCACACACGTTATAGTTAGGAATTAGCATTTAAAAAACCTTGCAAATTCACTGAAAAAACCATAGGTTTCACACATGTTATAGTTAGCAGGACATTTCACTCGTGAAAAACCAATGAAATTCCCCCGTTATAGTTAGTGCAGGCAACTATAACTCACGCGACCGCAATCCTCTGCTGATGACATCAGATATTACATCACTGATGACATATGTGTCTTTCTGAAAAAAAAATATTTGTAATATATTTATAGCTAAAAATTAATGGAAGAAGACATGGGTAAATAAGTGTCTAAATACAGTATGAGCATCAACAGAAGATTGCGGTCGCGTGAGTTATAGTTGCCTGCACTAACTATAACGGGGGAATTTCATTGTTTTTTTACGAGTGAAATGTCCTGCTAACTATAACATGTGTGAAACCTATGGTTTTTTCAGTGAATATATATATATATATATATATATATATATATATATATATATATATATATATTCAATGAAAAAACCAAAGGTTTCACACATGTTATAGTTAGCTGGACATTTCACTCGTAAAAAACCAATGAAATTCCCCCGTTATAGTTAGTTCAGCTAACTATAACTCGCGCGCCTGCAATGCACTGCTGATGACGTCACATATTACATCACTCATGACATGGTCAGTGACATCACTCATGACATCACTGATGACATCTCAAATGACATCACTGATGACATCACTGATGACATCATCCAGTAAATGTGTGTTTTTCTGACAATTAAGTATGTTTTATATATGTATATCTCAAGGTCGATGGAAGAATAAATGGGTATATAAGTGTCTAAATGGATGATTTGCTTTTGAAAAATTGATTGTGTAACTGACTGATTAAGTGTATCATAGTGAATACATGGCTTAGTGAGTATTGTTTTAATATGTAAATATCTGTATCAGTCTCTCACTTTGTGTATAAGTGGCTGCATGGGTTGGTGAGTAGCTACATGGGTGTCTCTATAGGTTATTAGTTGGTTTTATGAGTATCAGTCTGAGTGTCTGCATGGTTCGGTGGGGGTATTACGTAGTGCATAGGTGCATGAATGAGTGACTCACTCTTTGTATGTGTTGAAGACAGCATGTGGGCAGGACTCTATGGGTGGATGAGTGAGTGTATGGGTGTGTTAGTGAGTGAATGACTGTCTCAATAGTGTCTTTATGAGTAACTACATATGTTTTAAACTAGTATATGTGACTATTGGTGTATATAAGCGAGTATATGTGAGAGTGAGAGATTGAAAGAGTTCCTGTATGAATAAGTATGTGTTTCTATAAGTGATTGTTTAAAAGACTAAGTATGTGTAAGTTTCCGTAGAAGTAAGTGTGGTAGTGTGTGTATAACTGTATATGCAAGTAAATTTATGTTTGATTCTTTATTAGCATGAGTGACTATGTGTGTGAGTAACTCTATGGATGAGTGGCATTGTGTAACAGGATGTATAGGTATATGAGTGCATATGATGAGTGAGTACATGTATGAGTGACTGTATAGGACTGTTGGTGAATGAGTGGATGTGTATGTGGATCTTAGAATTACTGAAGAGGTTGTTGTAACTGGTATTGGTATGTCCATTGTTTTGAAAATTTTAGTCTCTATTTTTGAATGTGTGTATCAAAGGTTATATTAGGGTGAGAGGAGGTCTGCCACTCTATCACAAGGATGATGTCATCAGTGATGTCATTTGAGATGTCATCAGTGATGTCATGAGTGATGTCACTGATCATGTCATGAGTGATGTAATATGTGACGTCATCAGCAGTGCATTGCGGGCGCGCGAGTTATAGTTAGCTGAACTAACAATAACGGGGAAATTTCATTGGTTTTTTACGAGTGAAATGTCCAGCTAACTATAACATGTGTGAAACCTTTGGTTTTTTCATTGAATTTCTAAGGTTTTTTAAATGCTAATTCCTAACTATAACGTGTGTGAAACCCATGATTTTTTCAGTGAATTTGCAAGGTTTTTTAAATGCTAATTCTTATATTTTCCTTTTTTTTTTTTTTTTTTTTGCAATGTTTTTTACATATTTTTATTTTAAATTTATATCCTCTTTAAAGACTATGGTTAAAATTCTACAATATATTTTTTATTTTTACCTTTTTTTTAAACTAAACAGGTAAGATTTAGTAGTATAACATAGTGAATCTTTTTTTCCCTTTTCTTTTTTTTTTTTTAGTATTTTCTTAACGTGCGCTTACCGTACGCGCATGTCTTGCTTTTAGTACGTTAGATTTCTACGCTGTTTGCGTACAGTTACGCAATTTGCGTAGACGTGCGTCACGCGCACGCGGCGCGTAACGCGTTCGCTGCACGCGCATGTTACGTGGAAGTGAAGGGGCGTGCCTGTTTTGCACATGCGCACGTGCGTGTGTCTTTTTTACGCGCATGCGTACTTTTACCGTAAGCGCTCCGTAAGCGCACCGTAAGCGTAACGTACGCGCACGTTGGGTCATGTGATCAAGAAACAACACTTTTGATTGGTTTTTACTACTTTCAGTTCTAGAACTCTCCTACACCACACCCATTCCCCTCATTTCTGCTTGTGATCCCTTAGGAGAAGGAGCTGAGTTGTCTTTGTGATACGATGGCAGAACAGCAGACCTCTTCAGAGAGTGAGGCTAGCAGCACTACCTTGAGGCAGAGAAGGAGGAAACAAAAGAGCTCTTTCATATGGGAGTATTTTTCTTTTCCAGAGGGCAAGAAAAAGGTAAATGCACCTTTAGTGACTTGTAAGCTTTGTGACCGTGTACTTTCAAGAGGGAATCCTAACAAGAAGTATTCCTTCGGGAATCACAATATGTTGAGACACCTTCATGATGTACACGGTAGGACATATGCTCGACATACTGGAGGAAATCCTTCAGTAAGTCAACCAAGCACATCCACAGCAGCTCAGCCTGGTCCATCATCTGCAGGGCCGAGTCCATCTTCGGCAGGTCAGCTGAGCCCTTCATCTGTGGGGGGAGCATCTCCTTTTTCTGGTCCTCTGGAAACTAACCATCGGTTTGCGAGGGTTACAATGCGGTGCGCCACTTGTTATGGTCTAATTTGTCATAGGGAGACCAGTGTTGCCCTAGTTAACAATAAAATAGACCAGCACATTTGTCCTACCGACTAATATTCCCATTCTTTCTTTCCTCTGTCCCTGTACGAACACAACGGCTCTTTTAAGAGCCAACCTTACCTATCAACTTTTTTTAATATGTTTTTTTTAACTTTTTTTTGATTTTTTTTTTACGCGTAATTATTATTATTTTTTTTTAAAAACCCACTAAAAATCAATTACCACATTACAAGGTCCTTGAGAGATTACAATGAAAAACTGAAAATGTGATTGTGGAGAAGTGGAAAAAAGGGACCATGAAATTTCTGACTTACCATACCCACTCAAAAAATTATTTATTAATTAAAATTTAATTTTAATTGCTAGAAAAATGGTTCAAGTTTTCGAAAATTTTCTTTCTCAATCTGAAAAAAAAGAAAAAAGTATTAATATTTAATAAAACATTTTATAATACAGTACACATATTTACATATTTTCCAAAAACATTTTTTTGCTTTTTTTGCTGTTTTCAGAATATATTGCATTTCACTATAAATCGTGAAAGCAATTGCATTCATCACTTAACAGCGGGCAAAAAAAAAATAACAATCTCAAAGATTCCACAGGATAAGCAGCTGGCTGTGTGCTAAGAGTCTGCTTCTGCACAAAAAAATAGCTCCCCCTTTCCTACTAATGCAACTGTAAAATTACCAGAGCAATACGCAATAAATCTCTGCCTGTAATTCCTCTTTGCACACAGAGTCATGTTTTCATATTAGTCAGAAAACGAAATTTCTTTGCCAATTTGAAAGCACACTTACTACTCTTTTTTTTGGCAAGTGATAAGTACTTTTACAGTCTGACACATTTTGAATCCACTTTTCAGATTCTTAAAAAAGCACATGTCCAAACATCTTTTTCAGACCAGAAACATCTGTAACCTGGGTGACTGACTACACTCCAGCAAGGGCAACCAGCCTTAGTGATGCTAAATGTATTTGCATTACTGACTGCAACCTCAAACCCCACTCGGTTGTGAATACTGTGCATGATTCCACAGGGTAAGCAGCTGGGTGTGTGCTAAGAGTCTGCTTCTGCATTAAAAAAATAGCTCCCCCTTTCCTACTAATGCAACTGTAAAATTACCAGAGCAATACGCAATAAATCTCTGCCTGTAATTCCTCTTTGCACACAGAGTCATGTTTTCATATTAGTCAGAAAACGAAATTTCTTTGCCAATTTGAAAGCTCACTTACTACTCTTTTTTTTGGCAAGTGATAAGTACTTTTAAAGTCTGACACATTTTGAATCCACTTTTCAGATTCTTAAAAAAGCACATGTCCAAACAGCTTTTTGAGACCACCAACATGTGTAACCTGGGTGACTGACTACACTCCAGCAAGGGCAACCAGCCTTAGTGATGCTGAATGTATTTGCATTACTAACTGCAACCTCAAACCCCACTCGGTTGTGAATACTGTGCATGATTCCACAGGATAAGCAGCTGGCTGTGTGCTAAGAGTGTGCTTCTGCATAAAAAAATAGTTCCCCCTTTCCTACTAATGCAACTGTAAAATTACCAGAGCAATACGCAATAAATCTCTGCCTGTAATTTCTCTTTGCACACAGAGTCATGTTTTCATATTAGTCAGAAAACGAAATTTCTTTGCCAATTTGAAAGCACACTTACTACTCTTTTTTTTGGCCAATTGATAAGTACTTTTAAAGTCTGACACATTTTGAATCCACTTTTCAGATTCTTAAAAAAGCACATGTCCAAACAGCTTTTTGAGACCACCAACATGTGTAACCTGGGTGACTGACTACACTCCAGCAAGGGCAACCACCCTTAGTGATACTGAATGTATTTGCATTACTGACTGCAACCTCAAACCCCACTCGGTTGTGAATACTGTGCATGATTCCACAGGATAAGCAGCTGGCTGTGTGCTAAGAGTCTGCTTCTGCAGAAAAAAAATAGTTCCCCCTTTCCTACTTATGCAACTGTAAAATTACCAGAGCAATACGCAATAAATCTCTGCCTGTAATTCCTCTTTGCACACAGAGTCATGTTTTCATATTAGTCAGAAAACGAAATTTCTTTGCCAATTTGAAAGCACACTTACTACTCTTTTTTTTGGCAAGTGATAAGTACTTTTAAAGTCTGACACATTTTGAATCCACTTTTCAGATTCTCAAAAAAGCACATGTCCAAACAGCTTTTTGAGACCACCAACATGTGTAACCTGGGTGACTGACTACACTCCAGCAAGGGCAACCAGCCTTAGTGATGCTGAATGTATTTGCATTACTGACTGCAACCTCAAACCCCACTCGGTTGTGAATATTGTGCATGATTCCACAGGATAAGCAGCTGGCTGTGTGCTAAGACTCTGCTTCTGCACAAAAAAATAGCTCCCCCTTTCCTACTAATGCAACTGTAAAATTACCAAAGCAATACACAATAAATCTCTGCCTGTAATTCCTCTTTGCACACAGAGTCATGTTTTCATATTAGTCAGAAAACGAAATTTCTTTGCCAATTTGAAAGCACACTTACTACTCTTTTTTTGGCAAGTGATAAGTACTTTTACAGTCTGACTCATTTTGAATCCACTTTTCAGATTCTTAAAAAAGGACATGTCCAAACAGCTTTTTGAGACCAGCAACATCTGTAACCTGGGTGACTGACTACACTCCAGCAAGGGCAACCAGCCTTAGTGATGCTGAATGTATTTGCATTACTGACTGCAACCTCAAACCCCACTCGGTTGTGAATACTGTGCATGATTCCACAGGATAAGCATCTGGCTGTGTGCTAAGAGTCTGCTTCTGCATAAAAAAATAGCTCCCCCTTTCCATCTAATGCAAATGTAAAATCACCAGAGCAATACCAAACAGCTTTCTGAGACCAGCAACATGTGTAACCTGGGTGACTGACTACACTCCAGCAAGGGCAACCAGCCTTAGTGATGCTGAATGTATTTGCATTACTGACTGGAACCTCAAACCCTAAAAGTATTCCTTATTTATACCAGTACACCTTAATTTATGGTGAAAACATAGTCCATATTATTTTACATGTTCCTCACATTTAAATTTCTCCCAAAACACAAAATGATAAACACAACTTCAACAAAAGGAATTCCAATGCTATTATTCATTTCTTAATTTACCATATACATCCCCTCTCAAACTCTTAACTCACCTTTAAAATTAGTTAGTTGTGAAAGAAATGTGGCACTCAAACAGCAGATTATCAGAGCCAGGCTCTCTGTTCTGTACACCTCTCTCCTCTCAGCAGAACCAGATAATGGCAAAGTTTCCCTCTCTTTTTCCACACATATACATGTTAGGTTCAAATCTCAGTGCTTCCCCCTTTTATTCAAATGTAATCACACATTTCTATTGGATGAAAACCAACACTTTTCCAACTGTACCCTTCCCCCAACTTGACTTCAGCCTAGTACCCTTCCCCCAACTTGACTTCTGCCTGCTACCATAGCAACAGCTCATGGAACACTGCTGTCTGCAGTCAGGTCAGAAGTTCACCACACAATGTTTCATTTTCAATGAGCAAGAGTGCTTGACTTTTCTAACCTAACAGCAAATCCATACTAATGTTCTTTGGTAACACATTTTTCTGTACCAATACAAAACATGCTTCTATAAATTGACACACACAGCCTAGTTTTTAGTGTAGAATGGTATGAAACAGCCAATGAGTTCATTTTATTTTAAAAAAATATGTATGCCTCCATTTCCAAACTGTCTTTCATTTCATTTTCCCATTCTACTGAAATACACCTCCTGAGTGCATCCAGATCTCCTTTGAAGATGTTCACAGTGTGGATTGTAGGGCACAGCTATGTTTTCTGGAGTGAAAAGTTTGCAGAGAAAACAGGTATGGTGAGAGACCTTGCTTTGCCAAATGTAGACATTAAATGGATTGGTCAGAGAGGGTTAAAGTGGCACCAATTAATGCCATTGGTGAAATCCTTCATGCAAATCCAACACCCTGACCTCATAATAGTGCACTGTGGTGGCAATGACCTAGGCACTTTGACTGGGGTAGGTCTGGAAATGCTTATGAAGGAGACCTTTGCACAACTGTTTTCACTTTTCCCTAAAACTGCCTTTGTGTTTTCTAACATATGCCAAAGGCAAAAATGGAACTGGTCCAATCATTTTTGTCCACAGATTGACAAAGCAAGAAAGCACGTCAACAAATCTGTTTCTGCTTTCCTCCGTGACTATGGTATGGGTTCCATTTACCACAACAACTTGCGTTACGACATGCAAGACATTTATAGAGGAGATGGTGTACACTTCACTGATGAAGGGAACAGAGTCTTCCTCTTGAACCTTAGACTCTGCATCGGTACTTACTTGTAGGTACCACTAAAAAATCACTTAATAAACACAACGGCTCTTTTTAGAGCCCCCTAATATCTAAACACTTAAATCTGCATTTCATTTCATTTTTTATTTTTTTTTCTACCGTACGCGTACGGTAAGCTTACCGTACGCGTACCCCGCGATTTTTTGAAAAAATTAATAAATGTTTTTTTTGTACTTTTCTGTCCTTCTTTGACCCCCTTTCAAATGTTAGGGGGTCTGTAACTCTCTTCCTTGCCCCCTTTTCAACTTATCACCCTTTTTTTTCTGAGTGAAACACACAAAATGGCGGCCGCCGCTTCCTGGTTTCGACCGATTCGAATGTTTACTAAGATCTAACAGCCAATCAGAATCGCGCTCGCACACGTCACCGTACGCGTACGGTAAGCGCACGGTAAGCGCACCGTAAGCTGGCTCAGATATATATTGATTTAAAGGCTATTTTCTCAGAAACTACTGAACAGATTTACACCAGACCTACAAAAGGCACTTCCTTGACCTGAGGACTACCTCTCTGCCAAATTTCAAGTAACTCTGTTCAGCCGTTCGGGCTGTAGCTGTGTCTAAAGGTCCTATGGAAAAATGCATGGGAAAAACGCATTTTGGGACCCCCCTTTTATCTCAGCCCCAGCTTGACGAATCCCCCCGAGACTTTCAGGAAGGAGCGGAGCGGAGCGCCCCACCTATTTTGAGAATTTCGCGAGGATTCGTCAATCGGCGCCAAAGTTATTCCAAATAGAATGTTGAGGTTTTCCTATGGAAACAGGGTCCTAACTATAACTACCTACTGGCGACCGCCAGTAGGTAATATATATATATATATCAAAGCTCCAGGGTCCAGGGTTGCCCCTCCGGTTAAGAAGCACTTGTACTACAGAGTTCGCTTACAGCATCTATTTGATACAGGTAAAGTCCACATGCTGTCTTAGTGTCAGCCACTCTGACGTGCCTAACGCGTTTCGAAATACTTTCTTCTTCAGAGGTGTGGCGAGTGTAGTGTGCAATTACAGCTCATCCCAGCATTTAAATAATCAATCGCACTCCCCTAGATGGGCTGTCCATATGAAACTGTGCGGTGCTTGCTGGGAATTGTAGTGCCTCATTTTATCCATGATGGTTGCACAACATAATCACTGTTGAAATCCATGAAGGACCTAGATAGTCTCCAACATTAGGAATTTACCTTAATTCATCACTGCGGTCCCACTTTAAGGTTCGACAAAATATCTCTCCGCGTGGCCCCCTTTTCCCGGGGTGGTGCATTCTTCATGGCAGGACGGCCACATAATATCAAAGCTCCAGGGTTACCCCTCTGGTTAAGAAGCACTCGGACCACAGAGTTCGCTTACAGCATTTATTTGATACAGGTAAAGTCCATATGCTGTCTTAGTGTCAGCCACTGCAACGTGCCTAGCGCCTATCTAGGTACTTCGTGGATTTCATCAGTGATTACGTTGTGCAACCACCATGGATAAAATGAGGCACTACGATTCCCAGCAAGCACCCCACAGTTTCACATGGACAGCCCATCTAGGGGCATGCGATTGATTATTTAAATGCTGGGATGAGCCGTAATTGCACACATCACCCGCCACGCCTCTGAAGAAGAAAGTATTTCAAAACACGTTAGGTTCGTCGGAGTGGCTGACACTAAAACAGCATATGGACTTTACCTGTATCAAACAAATGCTGTTAGCGAACTCTGTGGTCAGAGTGCTTCTTAACTGGAGGTGCAACCCTGAAGCTTATCTATATTTTCTTTTTTTCCATTGGGCATAAGTTTTTTTTTTTATCGATGCTCATTTGTATTGACTGGCATTATGGTAGATTAACATATTTTGATGCATTATGAATAGTCTCTGGGTTATCTCATGAAATCTTAAAGAGCTTTGTAATTCAATTAAACGACAAAGAGTTAGGTTACATCTGTCCAGGCTAAATTGTCATATACCCATGCTATAAGAAACACATTTAGCAGAAAATGATGTTAAATCTCAAAAGAAACATTGGTTAGGCCATTTTTATATTTCTGCTGCTTTCAGCAACAAAAATGGTGCTATTATTCTCTTCCATAAAGCTCTTTCACTGGTCTTTCAAAAACAATTATTTTGTGCAGATGGCCGATGGTTGTATATTGACTTTCGAATAAACAATGTTCCATAAAACAGCCTTTCCAAAAAAACAGGGTGGAGATCCATCATGCAGAAATGCCCCTGTGATAGCAGGTCGGAACAATCCATGATGCACATTGCATTTTTTTGTAGGTTTTATCTTGCACCAAGGAAATTTCATCTAGGTCCCTTGTTTTTAAAATAAAGAATTGCCTATCATTTGGCTGCTTTTAAATACTTATATGATCTCAGTGATGTATCTATTTGCTATCGGGTTGCTATGTTCCTGTCAAAGGTACTCCAGATTAGAGAGACGTTGAACGATGAAGAAATTGAACTGATTTAGTGTGAGCTTTTTAATCAAGAATAGCCCTGGAATAAGCAGAGCTGATAATTTAAGAATAGCTATTCTGGAGGAAGCATTTGTTCTTATTTTATGGGGTTATAAGAACTATTATATGTGATGTTGTGCTGCTTCTATGGTTTATTTATTTGAACCGAGTAAAGCTAACAAATTAATGACCGAGTAAAGCTAACAAATTAATGAATGAACAATGTTCCATTTTCCCTTTTTAATATGTTTGGAACCAATGGAGTGGAAGGTCAGTTCTGGGAAAATATTTCCATTAAATATATGTCTTGGTCCAACACCCACTTGATTATGGAAGAAGATTGTAATCTGTTGATGGACCTTATATTGGATACTTGTTTTAGTTTAAAATACATACCTACTAAAAAGCAAAATGTTTTTAGCAGAATGATCTCCTCCAAAGGTCTTTTAGATGCTTAGAGAATGTTTTATCCTGATACTCTCAAATATACCTTTAATTCACCAGCCCATCATTGTAGATCTAAAATAGATTATATTTGTCTAGTTAAGAACCTTACACAGATCTTAGCGCATTCAGAAATAGGTTCTATCTTAATATTTAACAATGCTCCTGTTGACTTGGAAACTAATTATCAGAAGTCTACTTCTAGCAGATGGCGCTTTAATAATAGTTTGCTTAAGGATAAAATGTTTCTTAGCCAGTTTCAGGATTTTGCCATAGAATTCTTTGAACTTAATAGTTCTCCAGATATACAATTTTCTTTGTTTGGGACTCCTTTAAGGCTACTCCAAAAGGTTTTATTATCAATTATGTCGTGAAGAAGAAGAACAAAGCTACTAAACAGTCAAATATCCTTCTCTAGAATGCAAAAACATGTGAACATAAATGTTTGTCATCTAAACATAAGGCTACTCTAGCCCATTGTACACAGGCCATGTTATAATATCATCATATATCCATTAAAGAATAAAGATGCTCTTACTTCCTTATTAACAATACAAGCAACATATTATGGTGTTTGTAATAAAACTGGTAAGCTACTGGCTTATTTTCTTAAGGACAAAAAACAAAAATCAAACATACAAACTATTATTGATTCCCATGCAACTATGGTATGTAAAAAATCCTGCAGTTCTCAAACGTTTTCTACACTTCTACAATAAAATATATACCCCGGAACACATCCAAACTGCAGATGACTTGATTAAGTTTATTCATTCTGCATCTAAGGCACCTGTATCATTGTCAGGTTTGTCCTCTTTGGAGACAGACATTGTTGTAGAAGAAATTGTTGATGCTATTTTTAGCCTTCCCAATGATAAAGCATGTTGTCCTGATGTGTTTACGGTTGAATTTCTTTTCCTAATACTCTACTACTCTAACATTCTGGTACTAAAATTATTGTTTCTTTGTTCATGGAGGGCCTTGTGGCACTTTTTTAGAAGCAATGTATTGTCTAATACCAAAAGAAAATAAAGATCTTTAAATGTTTAAAAATTATAGACTAATTTTTCTAATCAATACAAATTGCAATATTTTAGCAAATATTTTATATTTATGACTCACCAATTTTATTCCAAAATTGGTGTGTTCTGAACAATTTGGATATAGGCGGGTATATTACTGATAACTCCAGAACCTGTTTGACATTATACATGAGGCCAGGAAAAATTGTCACCCCATCCCTTTAGCAGCTGTAACACTTGGTGCTGAGAAAACCTTTGATTAAGTGGACTGGAGCTTTAAATTAAAACAACATAATTTATTCTGCTCCTTGCACGCCTATTTTTGTCAATGGTTTACAATCGTGTTTTTTTCTCTTAACCGTGGCACCAGACAAGGTTGTTCCCTTACCCTTTACTCTTTATATTACATTCGGTACCTCTTTTATAGAAAATCCAAAGCATATTCAGGGTTTAAGCACAAAACCGTAGAAGGTAAATTCATGGCTTAAGCTGATGTACCTGTTTTTTTTTACATATTAGCTCCATATTCTGCTATCTCTGGTTGCTAATTACATATTAACAAAACCAAAGTTACGCTATTGCATACATATTGGTTTAAAGCCAAGTTTAATGACTCTGGATTTGTTCGGAATGCTACAGCAATTAAACGTTTGGGTGCTCTGTATTCTAATACTTTAAAATATATTGCTCAATTTAATTTGGATTACTTCAAACACAGAATGTCTATTCTTTATGAAGTTGGTTGCCTCTTTTCCCCCCTGGTGGGTTCATTTAGATATGATCAAAATTATGATATTACCTATTATAATTTTTGTTTTAGCCATGCTTCCTGGGAAGCATGCTTTACATTTCTTTCAAATGATGGATAGTTTTCAGTCTAAATTCATAATGAGTAAGAAAAAACTTTGTATATCCCTCTATAAACGTAAACAATCTAAGAATAGTGGTTGAGTAATTTTTCCAGACTTAAAAAAATATATAATTCTGCTTATATTATTAAGTAAGAATGGTCTTCTATGTCAAATGCACCCACTCACGACCAATTATTTGGAAGCAAATTGAATTGTTAGCTTTACACCATTTTTAAATTAAGAAATGTTAAACCTTTTTCACACAAGCCTAAAATATTTTCTTTCCCATCTCTTACATCTTCTAGTTTGATGGCAGGAATATAATGGCTATTCTGTGGCTCAAGGTTTTGCTTCCTCTCCCATTTGACATAACACAAAAGTTCAACTCGACCCCTTGGCTGCTAGGCCTAAAGCCCCACCCCTGTGCTAAGCCTTTTTTTTGGCTATTTAGGGTAGTTCACGCTTAGGCCCCCGTAACCTTTTGTCCACATAAGGTATCCACACCAAATTTGTGTTCTTTTCTTCCAACATCTTGGGGATTCTAAAGGTACCCAGGGTTTGTGGAGGGGACCGAGAAATTATCCAAAATGCAGCTAAAATTGGTTTTCTTGGGAAAAAAGTGCTGCAGAAGAAAGCATCTATTTTCTCGCTGCAAACTGTATCAACAAAGGGTTTGCAGTGCTAAAATCACCATCTTCCCAGCTTTCAGGAATATGCAGACTTTTGTCAGAAAACCTAAATTTTCCACACAGTTTTTGTATTTTTGAGTGACATAGTCTATTTTTCCTATTTTTTGTTATTTCAACTTCCTTCCAGTTAGTAGTAGAAATGGGTATAAAACCAATAATAGATCCTGGAAATCTACACATTTCAGAAAGGTAGACAAAATTCTGAATTCGGCAAGAGGTAATTTGTGTAGTTCCTTCAATGTATTCCTATAGAAAGTAACAGGAAAACTAAAAAAATATTGAAATTGAGTTGAAAAAAACAGCCATTTGTACCTATGTGTTAACCTGTAACTTCTTCTAAGTATGGCAGCTTTTTTTTTTTAACAACACTTTTTATTGATCAAGAAGGCAAGGGCTGCAGGCCCCTGTAAACCCAGGGGATCTGCCACATAGTAAATAGCAACAACTCTTGACATTTTTACCATATAGAGGAACAATGGAGAGCTATTCATACAACATCTATCAAGAAAACCCCCCTCCCCCCAACACCCACCCCCCTCCCCCGGACCACACCACCGCCAGACACCACCAGAACCATCTTTATACAATTAGAGCTCAGCACTACGCTTGACATTCAAATAGGCCCCAAGTCTCCATCCGCAGGAACCGGTACAAGGAAAATGCCCCTGTAATCAACCCACCGCTTACAGATCTTGAAGTGTTTCCGAGGACACCCACGCGCCCTAAAGATCGGCAACTCCAGGCCCATATTGAAATCTAAACCTCGTTTCCAAAAATTGAGAGAGGGAGCCGCCGGGGCCTTCCACGCCCGAGCCAGATCCCGCTTGGCTGTCGTTAGGCCCAGAAGCAGCAGGTGACGCTTATAAATATTACCCCCAATATCAGCCATAACATGGAGCAACACCAATCTGGGGTCTACAGGGAGATCCCAGCCCAACACTTCTGATAAGCACCCTAACACTCTCCCCCAAAACCGGTGCACCGTAGGGCAGTGCCAGACCGTGTGCACCAAAGACCCCACCTCCCGCCCACACCTAAGGCAGTCCGGGGAGGCGATAAGACCCGCCTGCCATAGCCGCTGTCGTGTGTAATAAGTCCTGTGCAGATACCGAAATTGGACGACTCGCAGGCGGATCGCTATACTAGCCTCACGGGGGGAGGCCAGTGCCTCCCTCCAAACCGCCTCGTCCAATGGCCCAACGTCCGTCTCCCACCGCTCACGCAGACCCTGCAGGGACGGAGCACTATGAATCACCAGAGACTGATATATTTTAGAAACTTTCTTCTCTTGGAGATCCCCCATGAACACCTGAGCCTCAAGGGGACTGAATTCAGGGATGGATTGAAGACCCTCCAGTCTGGGGGCGAGGGCATGGCGCAGTTGGAGGTATTTAAAGAACTGCGTCCGTGGCATTTGATACTCATGCTGTAAGACCTCAAAGGATTTTATCACACAGCCCTGAACCACCGATCCCAATGTGGAGATACCAATTCTGTCCCAGTCCCTAAAACCCGAGAGGGTCGCCAACGGAGGGAGCAGCCCGTTCTGCCACAATGGAGTTTCCCTGGTAAGCCTACCCCACCAGCCAATTTGACATAGAGCCCGGCGCCACACCCGAAACACCACTTGAGTGACCGGTGGCAATGCTTCCCGCAGCGCAGTCGCGTAAAGCAGGGTATGTACCGTATGTGGGTCCATAAGTCGCCTCTCCACCGCTTACGCCTGGTCCCCCCTATCTCCATACCACCATTCGTTTAGGACCAATAAATGGGAGGCGTAATAATAGGATAAGATATCGGAGGTGGACAGTCCCCCGTCGTACACTGACAAAAAGCAGACCCTCAGCGACACCCTGGCCAGACCCCCTTCCCACAAAAATTGACTCAGCACCGCATTAACCTTCTGAAACCAACAGAGAGGAATCTCATAAGGGTGGTTTTGGAGCTGGTAAAGAAGTCGAGGTAGTGCCACCATCTTAAAGATGGCAGAGCGGCCACAGATAGTGAGAGGCATACATGCCCAGAGCTTAACATCCCGACATACTTTCTCCCATACCGGCACCACGTTGCGCTCCCAGGCGATCGTCGGCACGTCGGTCAGGAAGACCCCCAGATATTGCAGCCCCCCGGCCGCAACCCGCAGTGACGCTGTCCACTCACCCTGTACGTCCCGGCCGCCCAGCACCCAAAGGTTGGATTTCCTCTGGTTCATGTATAGCCCGGATGTCTCCCCAAAGACCTGCATCATGCGGAGCAGCCGCGGCCCTGTTCTATCGAGATCCGACAGGAAGAACAACACGTCGTCAGCATAGAGGGCAATACGGTCCGAGAGGCCATGTTCCCACTCAAACCCTGCGTATTGCGCATCCATACGGACCCAAGAGGCCAGTGGTTCCATGGCCAAGGCAAATAAGTAAGGCGACAGGGGGCAGCCCTGCCGCGTCCCCCGATTCACCGGGAATCTTGCCGAGGTCGCCCCTGCCACCCGAACCGAGGCCGTAAGGTCGGTGTACAGAAGTGTTAAATAGGACAAGAAGCGGGGCCCCAGGTTCAGCCGTTGCAGCAAGGCAAAGAGATAGCGCCAACTAAGAGAGTCAAAAGCTCTGTCCATGTCGGCCAAAAGGAGAGCTGCTCAAGCCTCACGCCGCTGGACCGCATCAATCGCCACATGTGCACGCCGGATGTTGTGACGCGTTGCCCTATGAGGCATAAACCCGGCTTGGTCCGGGTGGACCAAGGTATTAATATAAGGCAATAGTCGGTTGGCCAGAGCCTTGGCCAGAATCTTCGCCTCCACATTCAGAAGGGAAATCGGTCGATAAGAGGCATGTTGTTCAGGAGGGCGACCCGGCTTGTGGAATACGACAATCTCTGCATGTCGCCAGTCGGCCGGCAAAACCCCCCACTCACAAGCATCTTCCACCACCGCATGATAGTGGTGCCCCAGTTGTAGAAAGTATTTCCTGAAGAACTCACTCGGGAACCCATTCGGGCTTGGGGCCATCCCGACGGACAAGCTCCCCAACGCCGTCCCCAGCTCATCTACCGTTAGCGCTCTGTCCAAGTCTACACGCGCCTCATCCGAGAGGCCTCTAGGGGGAAGATCATCGAGGAACCGATCCACCAGCCCCCCGGGTATGGTCTCCCGCGGTTCGTACAACTCCGCATAGTATGCTGTAAAGCTGTCCGCTAAGGTGTCAGGGTCCGTCAGCACTCGGCCCTCTCTATCTGTAATCCCCGGGAGGGTCTGTGCCTGACGCTGCCCCTGGCACAGCCTATACAGCATTGTCCCCGATTTGTCCCCCCACTGATAAACCCGGCTTCTCGTAGCTAACCATGCCTGCCTCGCCTCGTCCAGCAAGGCATAGGTTTGCTGGGCATATTGCAAGTGACGCCGCAGGGCCCCACCTGACTCCCCTGGCTTCTACTCTCAAGCTCCCTAATCTTGCCCTCTGCCTGGACCAATCCCGCGTCGCACGCTCGGCGGGCCGCCGCACTATATGAGATGTCAACTCCCCGCAGCGTTGGTTTCCATGCTTCCCATAAGATATCAACTCCCGACACCGAGCCCACATTCCGGGCCCAGTAAGAATTCAAAGCCTCCGTCATACGGGCACAGTAGTCTTCTTGCTGAAGATGCCAGCCCGAAAGGCGCCAACGAAATTGCCCACTGACCCCCCCCCCCCGAGCCGCACACGAAGCGAGACAGGGGAATGATCCGACAAACCACGTGGGAGGATATCTGCCTCCACCTCCGTGCCACCGCGGCCCCCGATAGGAAAATGTAGTCTAACCGAGAGAATGATCCATGCACGGCAAAGAGGTAAGTATACGCCCGTGTATTCCCATTAAGCCGCCGCCATGCATCCACCCAATTAAGACCGTCGGCCAGCACCTGTAGCTTGGTCGGCCGATTATCGCCTCGCGTACCACTCCCCGAACAGCGATCCCGCGACGCCACCATTACATCGTTCCAATCGCCGCCTACTATACCTGCTGCCAACGGCATCTCCGCCCATACACTCATGATCTTTTCAGCCAGGGTCCATGAAAAGGGGGGTGGGGCATAAACGCTTCCGAAGATCATTACTTCCGCCCCAATCTTCCCTTGAACAAAAATATACCGCCCGTGCGTATCCACCCATGAGCGCGTGTGTGAATATCGGACCCGGATGTGAATGAGGATGGCCACACCTTGGGAACCCCTAGTAAGCCCAGAGTGAAAGACCTGCATGTACCCGTTTCTTTGGAGGCAGGGAACCCTAGTACCCAGGAGATGTGTTTCTTGCAAAAACAATACATCCGCCGACGCCCGCTTGACATACTGTAGGACTGCCCCCCGTTTAATCTTGTCAAGCAGGCCTCTAACATTTCAACTCAGTACTCGGAGTACCGCCGGTCTCCCATCAACCCTAGTGGCTGTACCTGCCATGATCAATCAATGTAGGCCACTGAGCCCCCTCCAGAAGCATCTTAACTCCACTCCCCTCTGGCAGCTCCCACGGGTGTGCGCGGTCCAACAAAACCCGAACCCCCAACAACAACAAGTCCATCCCCCCCCTACCCCCCATACCTCAAAACCATTGAAGTACCTGTCGCGGTGGATAGCATCGCAAGACCCCAACCGTGGATCTCCAACCCCCCACCAATCGATCCCCAACTCAACCCCACCAACAAGACGCAGGTGACTACCCCGCTCGCAAGACGCTACAGCGGCACCTGCCCGTTACATACTCCTGGACCGTCGGCCCCGCCTCGCCCCCGCCGACCGCCAGTCCTAGATATCTCATCATGCGAGGAAGTAGAGTCTCCGCCGGGGGGGTTGCGACAGCGAAGCTGCACAGTTTCATCCGTCCATTTAAACACCTCCTCGGGCGTATCAAAGAACAAGGGGGCCGATCCACAGAACAAACTTAAGACAAAATCCTAAACTTAGTACCATTTTGGTATTCACAGAATGCACTTACTACTTCTGGTATTCACAGAATGAACTTACTACTTTTGCGATTCACAGAATAAACTTACTACTTTTGCGATTCACAGAATGGATTTACGACTACTAAACTTACGTCCGCACTCGGGCTGGAAATTCCAGCCCGGAGGCGGAGCTTCCGGCCTGGAGGCGGAGCTTCCGGCCCAGAGGCTGGGCTTCCGAGCCGGAGGCGGAGCTTCCGGCCCGGTGGCGGGGTTTCCGGGCCGGAGTAGTAAGTTCATTCATTGAATACCAGAAGTAGTAAGTGCATTCTGTGAATACCAAAATGGTATTAAGTTTAGGATTTTGTCTTAAGTTTGTTTTGTGAATCGGGCCCAAGGTCTGGGATTTGTATACCATCCGCAGCCGAGCCGGGTACAACAAAGCGTAGGAGAGCTGGAGTTCCCGCAGCCGAGCCTTAGCCACCAGGAAGGATTGACACTGCTGCTGCACCAACCTCGGTTAGTCCGGGAAGATAAGAATGCGAGAATTTTCGAAGTGGAGTGGTTCCTTCGCCCTGGCCTGCCGGAGGATAGCATCACGGTCATGGTAATTAAGGACCCTGGCGATCACCGGGCGGGGCGGGCTCCCACTGGCGGTTTTTGGACCAGCGCTCTATGCGCCCGTTCCACCACGAAACAGCTGGAAAGTGCATCAGGGAGGAGCCAGGACACCAGCCACTCTGTCAGGAAACGCTCCATATTGGTACCTTCGCATCCCTCCGGAAAGCCTACGAAGCGCAGGTTATTGCGACGAGCCCTCCCTTCCGCATCCTCGACTCGGCCCGCTAAGTTCCTATGGGAAGATTCCAGGGCCGCCATCTGTTTTTTAAGGGTCACCACGTCGTCCTCCACCCCCGAGACCCTGGTCTCCGCCTCCGCGATGCGGGCCACTGTGTTCCGCAAGTCCTAGCGCAGTAATGTGACATCGGAGCCCACCGCACCAATCTTCGCGTCCAGCATGTCCCTGGACTGGGTAATGGCCGCCAGCAGGGCCGCGTTGTCCGGGGCCACCGAGGACGCACCCCCGGCCGGGCCGGTAAACTTGTCGATGGACCCCTGTTTGGCTGGCGCCCCGCCGGCTCTATCCTTGATCATGCTGTGATCGTCACTCACCCCCCACACCCAGGTACACACCAGGGGGGCTCCGGCCACAGAGTCCGGATCAAGACCAAGAGTTCGCTACCCCCACTCCAGGCGCACCAAGGAACGTCTACCAGGCCCCGAACCACTGCCAAGCAGGGAGGCCCCGGTGAGATGAATAGAGGCCCAAGCACACTGCAGTCCCCGGAGTGAGGTCGACCTCCCGCAGCGCGCTGCCGGCCACTCCGCCACCGCACACCGCCAGAAGGACCCTCCTCGACCGCCGTGAGCCGGAATGGCCGCCGAGCACCCGGCCTCCCACTCAAAGCACTCCAAAAGGGTGTCCAGCGAAGGGGGGGGGAGGCGAAACCCCAGTCCAGTGTTCCGGCGATAGGCCCCGCACAGCTACTCCTTCCGGCCTGAACACTCAGCGCCGCCAGCACGGACCCCCTCCCCCTCACTGCCACGCAGCCCGAAATGGCTGCCGAACCCCCAGCCCACCAACAGCTGCAGGTACCAAGAAGTAGGCGCACCTCGTGGGGGGGGGAGAGGAAAAGCACCCGCCGTCGATGGCCTCTTACCGCTGCTCCTGCGGCACCGCTCTCCGCACCCCTGCCGTCGTCCGGATCCACTCCCGGGGGGGTCCGGGCTCCTTGCACGCCACCCCCAGGGTCCACCGGGGCCAGTGCTTGCCGCCCCCATCTGCCGGAGAACCGCAGCTCCGGGCTCTCCGCTTCGGCCACGCTGTCGGAAGGAACAACCCCCTCTGCTGCCGCACTAAATCTAGGCTGCGGCGTCGGAGGCCAGGCAGGCCCAAGCCCCGCTCTCGCGCCCGGCGCCGTTCCACAGACCTCGGGAAGGACCGGGACACCACCGGAGACAGCTGCCAATGCCCACGCACCCCCACCGCAACGGGGGAGAGTCCTGGGTCAGCCAAAAGGATCAGTGGAAGGATATTTATCGGCAGGCTGGACGGAGCCGAGCTAAGGCACGTACGCCATGCTAGCCTGCCAAGCCACGCCCCCCCAGTATGGCAGCTTTTAAAAGCATCATACCACTGTACCATTCTAGTTGTGGGGATGTATACGACTTCTAGGTTCACCAAGAACCCCAGGTACCCAGAGCCAATAACTTAGATGCACCATACAATGTTTTTTTTTTTGTTGTGTACTGGGTATACCACAATTCATTTGGTAAAATATAAAGATTGAAAAATAGGTGTCAAGGAAACCTATGTATTTCTGAAATGGCAAAAACAGGTGGAGTATAGAAGGAGTGGTTATTTGCACATCTCCGAATATGTGGGTACCCATACTAGCATGTGAATTAGAGGTAATTTTTCAAAATGATTCTTTTTTTACACACTGTCCTACATTTGGAAGGTAGAAATGCATAGAAAGTCAATTGTTACCAAGACTTGTTGTACTATTCTGTATTTCACTAACTCTCCCTATACAAATAGTACCTCACTTGTGTGGGTAGGCCTAGTGCCCATGAAAGGAAACAGCCCAAATCGCAATGTGCACACGTAACATTTTAAAGTGAAATTTGACCTTTTTTTGCAATGTGCCTAGCTGAGGGTTTGGACCTAACCTCAGCTGGAACATAGGGAAACCTAGGAAACCTATTCCTTTTTTAAAACTGGACACTAAAGGGAATCCTGTATGGGGGTGACTTCTGTGACTCCAACCAAATTTAGTCACCCAGAATCCCTTTAAAACCTCAAACTTTGTCAAAAAAACAAATTTTTCTCACATTTCTGTGATGGAAAGTTCTGGAATTTGTAGGGAGCCACAAACTTCCACCCACTCAACATTACCCCAGATCTCCTAATAAAACTGGTGCCTAACTTGTGTGGGTAGGCCCAGTGCCCGCGACAGGAAACAGCCGAAAATGCAATGTGTGCACATCAAATTTTTCCAGAGATATCTTATCTTTTTTTAGCAATTTTTAGCTGTGAATTTTGGAACCTAGCTCAGCCGGCACCTAAGTAAACCTAGCAAACCTGTACATTTTTGAAAACTAGACACCCAGGGAAATCCAGAATGGGTGAGTTTTGAGGCTCTCGCCAGGTTCTAGTACCCAGATTCCCTTGCAAATCTCAAACTTTGTAAAAAAAAACAAATGTTCCTCACATTTATGTGATCGAATGTTCTGGAATCTGTAGGGAGCTACGAACTTCTACCCACTCAGCAGTCCCAAAAGTCGCCCTATAAAAATGGTACCTCACTTGTGTGTATAGGACTAGTGCCCGCAGCAGGAAACAGTCCAAAACCCAACATGGACACAACACATTTTTCCAGTGAAATCTGACCCTTTTTTGCAATGTGCCTACCTGTGGATTTTGGACCCTATCTCAGCTGGAACCTAAAAAAACCTAGCACACCTGTACATTTTTGGAAGCTAGGTACCCAGGGGAATCCAGGATGTGGTGACCTATGTGGCTCTCACCACGTTCTGTTACCCACAATCCCTTGAAAACCTCAAACTTTGTCAAAAAACAAATTTTCTTTACATTTCTGTGATATAAAGTTCTGGAACCTGTAGGGAACCACAAACTTCAACCCACCCACACTACCCCAAGTCTCCCAATAAAAATGATACTTCACTTTTGTGGGTTACAGGAAACAGCCCAAAATGCGACGCTCTTACATCACATTTTTCCAGTGAAATCTGAACTTTTTTTTGCAATGTGCCTAGCTATGGATTTTAGACCCTTGCTCAGCCAGCACCTAAAGAAACCTAGCAAACCTGCACATTTTTTAACATTAGCCCCTCAGGCAAATCCAGGATGGAGTGACTTGTGTGGGTCTCAACAGGTTCTGTTACCCAGAATCCCTCGCAAACCTCAAACTTTAAAAAAAAAAAAGAATCCTCACATTGTTGTGATGGAATGTTCTGGAATCTGCAAAATCTAGGATGGGGTGAGTTTTGTGGTTTTCACCAGGTTCTGTTACCCAGATTACCTTGCACATCTCAAACTTTGTAAAAAATATAAAAAATCCTTAAATGTATGTGAAAGAATGTTCTGGAATCTGCAGGGAGCTACAAACTTCTAGCCACCCAGCATTCCCCCAGTCTCCTGATAAAAATGGCACCTCACCTGTGTGGGTAGGCCTAGTGCCCATGACAGGAAACGGCCCACATTGCAACCTGGACACTTTACATTTTTTCAGGAAAACTGACCCTTTCTTTGCAATGTGCCTAGCTGTGGATTTTGGACTCTAGCTCACGCGGTACCTAGGGAAACCTAGCGAAACTGTACATTTTGGAAAACTGGATACCTACTAGAATCCAGGATCAGGTGACATGTGTGGCTCTCCCCAGGTTCTGTTACCCAGAATCCCTTGCAAACCTCAAACTTTGTCCCAAAAAAACATTTTCCTCACATTTCTGTGATGGAAAGTGCTGGAATCTATGGTGAGCCACAAACTTCCACCCACCCAGCATTCCCCCACATCTCCCTATAAAAATGGTACTTCACTTATGTGGATAGGCCTAGTGCTCGTGACAGGAAATTGCCCAAATCGGTCTGTGGAAACTTCAAAATTATCGATCATATATAGACATTGTTTTGCGAGGGAGTTGCCTGCGTTTTTTGGCCCGGGTTTGGAGGGTATCTAGGGAAACCTACAAAACCCAGGCATTTCTGAAAACTATACACATGGGTTGACACAGGTTTCCTACCACCCAGCGTTTCTCTGGGTCTCCTGATAAAAATGGTACCTCACTTGTGTGGGTGGGTCAAGTACCTGCGACAGGAAATGGCCCAAAAAATACTGTGGAGACTTCAAAATTATCGATCACAGAAAGACTTGGTTTTGCGAGGGAGTCACCCGAGTTTCTGGTCCTGGGCTAGACTGGCATCTAGGGAAACCTATCAAACCCAGACATTCCTGAAAACTTGACACTTGGGGGAGTCCAGGGAGGCGTGGCTTGTGTGAATCCCCCAATGTGGTCCTACCAGAATCCCCTGCAAACCTCAAATTTAGCTAAAAAAATATTTGCCTCCACCCCCGGGTGCATATGGGCCTCCAAAGACAGCCGATGTGCCCGAGGAGTTAGAAAACGGCCAAAAGTAAATAGAAAAAATGTAATCCGCAAATGGGCTGCCCCAATGAATGATATAAACACATCCCTGGTGCTAGTGTGTTTTCTCCTCCCCCCCTCCCCCCATCCCCCCCTCCCCCGGGCCAGATAAGCCTCCAAATAGGGCTGATCTGTCTCCAGGGGGGCAGAAAATGGACAAAAGTAATTTCAAAATAATATTATCCCCAATAGTGGTGATCCTTTTCCAAGGGACGACCCCCAAACATAATATAAAATCATACCTGGTACTAGTGGGTTTTCTGCTCCTCCACTGATCCACCCCCAGGTGGAACAGCCAAAAGTCATAAAAAACATTATACCCCCAATGGGGGTGATCCTTGCCCAAGGGACCGCCCCCATGCATAAACATACCATGTCCCTGGTGCTAGTGGTTTTTCTGCCCCCTGGAGGCAGATGGGCCTCAAAATAGGGCTGATCTGCCCACAGGGGGCAGAAAATGACCAAAACAAATTGTCCACATTCAGAAGTGAACCTTCCCAAGGGGTCGCTTCTACTTCCCAAAAAGTAAATCCCTGGTGTTAGTGGTGGCATTCCTGCTGCACAATGAGGGCCCTATGCTCAACTGTGCAGCAGAAATGACCTGCAAAGAGATATCGGCGGAGAGGAAAAACTCTTTCCTCTCCTCGAATGCCTCTGTGCACACTGAAACTCCTCCCCTGGCAGGAATAACCTCCCATCTCCTCTGAAGGCTGGAAAACAAATGGCTTCCAGCGCATCTGGCGGCTCTTGATGATGTTGGCACGGACCGACGTCATCAGGTTGCTGAAGGGGTGGCGGGGTGGCTGCGGAGGACCTTCCGTTGCCAACCCTGTTTGGCCGGGGTTCATTGGAGTGCCCATGGGGAAGCACCAGCGCTTCTACATGGGCGGGTGCGAGGACCTCAGCACATGCCCAACGCGGGCCAGGACGGAACCGTTCCATCCTGAGCATGCAAGGACTTAATACTGTAGAGTAATTGATTGGAAAGGCAGGATGGATAGAGGTACTAGAGACGGGGGACAATTACTTTTTAGTAATAACTTTCTGTCATTTTATGAGTTTAAAACTACCTTTGATGTTCCTAGTTTCTTTAAATACAAATATAACATTACTTATTACAGGAATTAAGATTACCTTACCTGACACATCTATGGTGTCTTTACAGAATTAAATGACTTCTCTTGAACGTTAAAATTTCAATACTGATTTTACAGCTTCCTCTATTTAAATAAAAAACTTACTGTTGAATGAGCTGATAAGCACAGATCACATGTTGAATTGTTGGTGGGAAAATGATTTGGATTGCATTACCTCTGTTTCTACATGGGAGAACATTTGGTCAAAAGTTCCCTCTACTTCCTGCTCTGCAAGTGTAACAAAAACTCTATATTTTTTTAATATTAGATTGTTTTAACACAGTGTTCTCTTTTTAAAATTAAGATAGTTAATAATAATAAATATTGGTCCTTCCAATTAAATAATGGTGATATTATGCATATGTTCTTTAAACGTCCCAAATATTCAATTATTTGGGAAACAAGTTTGGAGGGAAAAATTGGATAGTTGTTCAGTTAAAGCACCTTTTCATGTAGTACATATTTTTGGGAGGATTTTCCAATGTTTGGCTAAGTAAGTCTCAAAGTACTGTGTAGATCTTCTTTTTGCAATTGACTTTCAGATAATTACTTCTAATTTAAATGGCACTACTAATGTTTCTTTCATAAAATGGTGGAATATGATAGTTTATCATCATAGATTAGATACTTCTACTATCACATCTTTATTGAATACTCTTAGGAGTGACAAATTATGGAAGCCTTTGGTTTTATTTTTATCTAAAGTTAATGTTAAAAATAATATTTCAGACCAGGTTTTAAAGCCTCGTTAGGCATTCTGTTATGTATGTGTTAACAGAATGTTTTCATTAACTACGTTTTTATTTAACAGCATCATTTGTACAATTTTATATTATTAAACTTTAATTGTTCAAAATCAGGCTTCTTAAATAGGTTCAGTAGATATTTCTTTAATACTTCTTTCTCTGGGATAATTCTTTCTTTTCCGCTCCCTTTTTCTTCTGATTTTCTTTCTTTTTCATTCTCCTTTTTATAAAATTGCACAAACAATGCACAAAATGCGTATTCTGTTTATTAGCAATTGCATGTACTATACTCTTGTTCTGTATATTGTTCATTCTGAGACATTTATTGATATATGCTGTATCTTTTGCATATTTTATCTTCTTTGTTTTCATTCTTGTACTTGTATGCTTATAATTACTTCTATTTTTCTCTTTATTTAAATAAAGCATTTTACACAAAAACACTTTTATACATATTGGAAATTACTCGGATTTGCTACAATTGATAAAAGTTATGAATTGATTTAAGTAAAAGTACAAATAGCATATTAAGAGAAATTTTAATCCAATTGAAATTAATAAAATTAATTTTCAATGCTATATACTGTGACTGCTTTAAGTTTTTCAGGCCAACAAGATTCTGCACTTCCTAAATTTAAAATGGCAATCCCCGCCACATTGGTCCCTTTTAAAAAAAAAAAATCTATGCATTGTAATTATTTTTTATGGACATAATTTAGTGTATAGTAGAAGGGAATTTTGCATGTGACGTTTATTAACCCAAAAAGGTCAATCATCAATTATATGGAAGGAAGTAAACAACTTTCTGTCCACATTTTTGTTTCAAAAGACAAATATAACAGCAATAACTGTGTTTCAATAAGACGTTTTCAAACAAATGCAATCAAAATAGCTTATTTTTGTCAAGTGCCTAGCTATACATAGTACAGTTTCCTCATATGTAGAAACTCCATTCTAATGGAGGTACCCACATTTTGTTTCAATTCACTGCTGTCTCAAACAAGCTAGAATCTAAGGTTCCAGATTCATGGAGAGGTTGCTGTATGGACCTTGCACTATACTCAGACAAAGAATTTTCTAAAATATTTTTTGTGCAAATGTGCTGTGTGCAGTGATTTACAAACAGTCTTTCTGATTAGTATTAATGGAACAGGAAATGGAGTTCTCTTCATTGCACGCATTGGCTAATATCAGGACAGAGGTCTGCAATAGATGGTAGGTATCCATTTTATGGTTCAGACTAGTAGTGTGCTGGAATTCTGAACCCTGTACCTGACCGAGGACTACAATGACACAAAGGGGTCTATTACAATGGCGGGCGGACAAAGTCCGTCCGTCACCGTAACGGCAAAAGGGACCACCCGCCATAAGGGTGGGTTGTCCCGTGATGCAGATTAGGATGCGCCCGCCACACAGGCGGGCACATCCCGCATTTTTTACATTACGGCGGGTGGTGCTTTCAGCAGCACCCACCGCAATGTAAAAAAGGCATGTGGTGCATTCACAATGGGCCCCCACTTGCAGACACCGCATGCCTTTTCATGGCGGCAAAGCCGCCATGGAAAGGCACATCCCACCTCCATTATAATGTGGATGGCGGTGTCTTGCAGACACTGCCACCATATTATACCCCTTTTCCGCTCGTTTGACTCATCGACGGGCAGAAAACCGGCGGACGGTCTTTCCGTCCGCTGGGGTACCCCCGCCATCGTAATATGGCAGGGGAAATGGTAGGCGGGTGGAGGAGGAATGGCGGGCGGATCACCACTGCCATACGGGCGGTGGCGATCTGCCCACTATAGTAATGGACCCCCAAAGTGAGGAAAACTGTGAAAAGGAAATAAGTTGAAATTATGAAGTGGGTCAGTGGAATGATGTATGTGGATCTGAATGTCTGCACACATAGTGCCTGATTCACAATGCTACATTTATACATATATATGTACTCACTCCCAAATCTACTTCTGTATCTAGGTGTAAGTAAACACTTTTTCGGAGTTCAGCAGTTTTGATTAGATGTACAGCTAACTATGGACTTACATGACGCCACTCCTCATTTCAGAAAGTGGAGACATTTAAGACCAGTAGTAACTTTTCTGTCGTACGTGAAGATCTCCATCACTATGTCAGAAGTCTCCATATGTGAAAGTATAGAGAATCTATCTGCCTATCTATCTATTTCCTAAGGCGTGTTATGTTAAGTCCCTGCCTCTATTATTTTCTTTGGGAGTGTGTTGCAGTATCTGTGAGTGGTCATGTGTGGTACTAGAATACAAGGCTTTGCTGTAGTACATTTGCTACTATTTTGTGACCTCTAGGGCTGTAGTAACTTTAGAAGTGACGTTTGGGAATAGCAATGATATTACTTTTTTGTGAGTTGGAATTTGTATTAGCATTTCTCTTCATAAAACTCTCCTTTCCATCCCTCCATATCCCTCCATAAACCCCTCCTAACCCTTCCCATTTAGAAGTAAGCAATCCCTATTTACATAGTACTGTATCCTCATATGTAGAAACTCCATTGCAATGGAGGTGGCCACATTTTGTTTCAATCCACTGCTGTCTCGACCAAACTAGAATCTAAGGTTCCAGATTCATAAAGAGGTTGCTATATGGACCTCACACTATACACAGCAAAGAAATGGGCTGTGTGCAGCGAGTTACAAATAGCCTTTCTCATTAGTATTAATGGAAAAGGAAATGGGGTTCCCTTCATTGCACGCGTTGGCTAATAGTAGGACAGAGGTCTGCAATAGATGGTAGGTATCCAATTTTTGGTTCAGATTAGTAGTGTGCTGGAATTGTGAACTTTGTCACTGACAGTGGACTACAATGACACAAAAAGAGGAAAAATGTGGAAAAGAAATAAGTGAAATTATGAAGTGGGTCAGTAGAATTATGTATGTGTCTCTGGATGTCTGCATACAAAGTGCCTGATTCACAATGGTGCATGAATACTTATATATGTACTCACGTGCAAATCTACTTCTGTATCTAGGTGTAAGTATACACTTTTTCGCTATTCACGAGTTTTGAGTAGATCTACAGCTAAGTGTGGACTTACATGCCACCACTCCTCATTTCAGGAAGTGGAGACATTTAAGACTAGTAGTAACTTTTCACACGTACGTAAAGATATCCATCACTGTTGCAGACCTCTCCCTATGGGAAAGTATAGGGAATCTATCTGCCTATCTATGTATTTCCGAAGGGATGTTATGTTAAGTCTCTTCCTCCGTTATTTTCTTTGGGAGTGTGTTGCAGTACCTGTAAGTGGTCATGTTGGGTACTAGAATATTACAAGGCTTTGCTGTAGTACATTTGCTACTATTTTGTGACCTCTAGGGCTGTAGTAACTTTGAAGTGCAGGTTGTGAAAACAATGATATTACTCTTTTGTGAGTCGGAGTTTGAATAGCATTTCCCCTCCTAACCCTTCCCATTTAGAAGTAAGCATTCCCTATTTTCTAGCCTTTTTCCCTGGTCTCTTCCACATCTACTACAAACACATTTATCAACATGTGCGGAGATTTCCAACCAGATAAGATGGGAGATGTGGGGGTCTCTGCATCTAGGTCTGTAAATAGCATTTTACACGAGAAGTACTGCCATAGTACTACTTTATGTACTATAAAATAAAGGCCGTGCATAGGCCCCATAAAGTATAAGCTGACTGTTTACACTTTACTAAAGGTTTCTGCCTACCCTTGACAGTTAGCAACCATTCAATACTTTAAGACAGCAGGAGCCGTTGAAAAACATATGTTTGCCACCTTATAAGTCACAAAGGGGGAGGAAAGCCTAATTTCCATTCCCCAGCCTGTGTAACTTGCACAATGAGCAATGTGTGTATTGTGATTCCTAATGGCATTTGAGAAATGTTCATTTATTATAATGGCCATATTTATTAAACTTTCATGCAACGCAGCAAGACACCTTGCTGCTCTGCACTGCATAAAAGAGAGAGGGCAATAATGCGCCATATCTATTAAATATGGTGCATTCTTGTCCTCTGCCTGCGCTGGCACACTATTAACAGCCTAGCTCCAATGCAGGCAACTTTGCTTCATGGTGCAACAGTGCATGCATTGTAGGTAGGATTGTTTTTGTGCCGTAAGGGACACCTTCCTGCACAAAAACAATCCTCACAGGCATTTTCCTCTTTCCATGTGTGCTGCAGAATGCAGCGCAGGTACAAAGAGTTAAAAACAAAGAGAAATAAAGATATTTCTCCTTGTTATGCCTCACCTGGGGAAGTGTAGCATTTTGATACATTACCAGGACTACCACTAATGGTAAATCTGGGAATGTGCCAAAATGTATGGGTCCAAGCATGGGAACACCCACGCTCCACCCATGGAACACCTCCCTGTGGCAGAGTAATGGAAGGCAGAGTAGCTTGATAAATCTCACTTAGGTTTTGCACTGCCCGTGCGCCCCCTTGCATGGTGGAAGGGTGACGCAAAACCTTGATAAAACTGGCCCCAAGTCTTCATAATTTTCTTTTGCAAAGTCATGTTTCTGGCTCTGTGAATGCAAAGTGGTCTTGTGAATCTGACATGGGATGTTCTGAAAAAAGAGATCGATATTTAAATGACTGAGGGACATCCTGGAGCAAGAAATTGTTATTTTGAGGGTTTCCTGCTTGTATGCTACAGTCCACCCTGGCTAGGTAACATGGTGATGGGGGAACGGACTGCAGATAGATTGTCTCAAAAATAGCTATACATGGGAATGATAGGGAATTTGCATCTGTGAAACATGCTGCTTTAGGAAACTCCATGGGCCTGATCCACAAAGGCAATATATAACAAACTTGAAAGTCCGTGCACAAACTTGTGTTGAATCACAGGTTGTAGTAAGGTATCCCGTGCCTCCTGGGTATCACTCACTGAACTCGAGTGAATATTTAAACAAACTGGTTGCATCCCCACTGTCGTGGGGTATGTCCCCAGGGCACTGGTGCAGTGGCCTCTTGTGGAGGTTAATATGTTGTCTCAAATTTTTATAAATAACGACACTCGTTAATCAAGTTGATTATTCATCAATCCTCTGTATTGTTTCTTTACAACACAATTAAAGTTATTTCACTGCATTTCCCAATATGCTATTGTAAAAGTCTTTACTGGTCCCAATGCATTTCGGCCAACCAGCCCTTCTTCTGGGGACAATCTGTGAAATGATAATGGGAGCCATTGCTCACTATACATGAAGAAAACCATTAACAAAACCATTAAAAAACAGGTATATGCCTGTTGCTTATAACTCGTGGATATTCATCAATGGTGTAATTACCAAGGCTTTAAAAGTGTTGAAAAAAACATGTAGAGACCAAAAGGTGTGGGATCACAACTAGGCCTGGGCGAAAATTTCGTTCCGTTCGCGGAAATTGCGATAATTTGACATTTTCGCGTTCCGCGGAGAGCGCGAAAATGTCAAAAATTCCGGTTTCCGCAGCTTGCCGATAATTTGTTTCTTGCTCGCGCTGTAAAATAATACATTCTCGCGCGCGCGCAATCGCCTTACCTGAATCCCTCCCTTCAGGCTGAAACTAGTTGACCCTTCTGTAATGCAACCTATTTGCTAAAAGTTGCCGCTACACGCTTTTAACCGGATTGGCAGAGAGATACACATTAAAAATCTTTTTCTCCCTCCCAACTCCCTTTTTAATTCTCACTTGCACTGCAATCTTTTATATAGATGTTTTCCATCACATGAAATACATATGGCCGACCTTGGTCGATTTCTATTTCTTTTTCTGGCTTGTATTCTATTGCCCTTTTTTCTAATCTTGGCTACTACGTTTGCCTCTAGGCTTAGAGGAGTAGTAACAAGACCTAAGGATGACCAAGTGATGACACTGGCCTCTCTTGGCAGTTGATGGAAGTCCAACTGAACTGTCTCTGTTCCTGTTTTCTATATACTGACCACTGTCTGTAGATCTCAGGATTAGGAAACTTACTGTTGGTTGCTGTTCATTAGTTCTTGTTTCCTCATTCTAGTTTTTCTTTTGTGACCACCAGTTCATTGTTGGTTTTTCAAATCTACTATCTCAGCCAGCTAAGTTTTGGAATGCCACGTTTCTTCAGAACTATCCATTGGAAAAAAGTTAATGGGGAAGGGGGTGAAAAGATGTATTATTTCTAATTTTAGCCCCTGTAGGAACTTTTGTAAAATATAGAACAAAAAGCAGTGAACAGGTTACACTAATCTTGGCATGAACGTAGAATTGTACTCAGAAAATCTGCTTTTGTTGATTCAGTGTAAATAAAGTCATTAGGTTTTTGAGATATAAGCATTAGAAAAATGTGCTTCTGTTGGCTAGAAAGGTTTAACACTTCAGTATTGCTTGCCAGTTGAATTACCATATGCTAATTTGCGTATAACTTTGGTACCATTTGAAGAATATGCCTGAAATTTAGCAAACACTTTGGCGCCTATTCACAAAGGCTAACTTATATGTGAGGAAATCTACATGGGTACGTTTACTGTTACACATTTGGGTAACTTTACTACTTTTTCTTATTTACCATTAACAAGTGTAACGTTCCTCAAAAGTGTAGACGTACATGTCTCCACTCCTTGAAACAGGGGGTGGAGCCAAATGTACAAGTGTATGTTATTATGCCCAAAAGACCCTGTCAAAGGCCTTGGCAGCATCTATTGTGGCAAAAGCCAACGGAATCGCGTAGGTTGTGGCCAGATCGATAAATTCAATCAATTGCTGAGTAAGAAAATGGATCTAACACTTAGGGACAAACCCTTCCTGATTAGTGTGAACTAATTAGGGAGCCAACTTAGCCAGTCTACCTGTCAGAATACTGGCAAAAACCTTGTCATCAGCATTCAAAAGAGAAATTTGCCAATATGAACCTGCCTTCTTAAAATCTTTAGTGGGGTTCAAGATCAGCACTAGCATAGCTTCCCTCCATAGCTGCAGGATCTGGACATTCTCAAGATAGATAGAATTAAACAGTTTCCCCCAAAACGGTACCACCACCTCTTTTAGTATCTTATACAGCTCTAAGGGAATAAAATCAGGCCCCTCAGGCTTCCTGTTCTTGGTCTGACTCAAATGCTCCCAAACTTCAGCCTCCGTAATTGTGCTTCAAGAGACTCCCTTCCTGTCTCCGAAAGTCCTGGAAGATCCCTGTCCCGCAGCCATCCCCTGAGACCATCAAGGTCTGGAGTAATCTACTTGGTGTATATGGCTGAAAACAGGGAGATCAATCTCTTCCTTATTAGAATGCTTCTTGGGACACTGGAGAGTTCAACCTGTAGTTGGGTTTTATTAGAAATGGTGCCATGGCTGGAACCCACTGGCTTTTTAAACAAATTTGGGGCCCCTAAGACTTTCAAGAAATTCCACTTGACAGTTTTAAAGGCTGCACTCAGCCTTTGGTACAGGGTTAGGAAGATCTTGGGCATTAGGTACTACTCTGATTTCTCTCCATTTTGGGATTCTCCGGGCACTCCAGAATGCCTGCTGGATGGCTGAGTCTCCTTTTGAGGAAGGCCGGGATAACAAGTTAGGGGGAATCTTTTTACAGTGCAAGGGTTGTTACCGTGGGAAGGGCTTAAGGCAAAGGCTGGGGGCTCCCTGAACAGATTTAAATATGTATAGCTTTCTTCTTGGTTTGCGAGTGCTAATTCGGAGATCGGTTTTGCCTGGGAGGCTGAGACACTCCTGTAAGATTTGCAGCCCATAAGTAAGGAAGTTTCCGTATGATATTGGAAACTCCTGGAAGTGGTGGATGAAACTTTGGGGGCACCAGTGCAATATCTAAGGTCTGAAATTGACTTCTACAGATGTCCCAAAAAGGACTTAAAATGCTCAAGAAGTGTACTCAGCAGGATGAGTGAAACACATTCTAATATATCTCAAACCTATTCCGATGATATTATAATGCAGGAATGGGAGGCAATGACAGAATCACACGCAACTAAAGGACAAGAGGGGTAGATAGCTCAAACTGATACACTGAATAAGCTAAGTAAGCCCATGGCTAAGGAGGGGGTGTACATTAAGTCTAGGAACAATGACTGTCTGGTATATAAAAATTAATCACCAACACGTCCAGAGAAGCCGTAATCATGGTGCTGACTTTTTATGATTGGGCTGGGGAGAATCTAAATGTTTAGACTAATTCTTTGGGAACTTTTCCAGAGAGTGCCACTAGTCCAACAGAGGCACTGATACACGAGGTGACTACTGCTGCGAGCAAGGTTAAAATCATAATAAATATTTAACTGGAGGTTGGACTTTTTTAATAAATCATTAAAAATGGTTTTTATTTTTTAATAGATTTTAACTAATTTAATAATAATGTTTAAACAAATAAGGTAATACCTTAAAATTACTATTAGTAACATATAGGCAGTAGCCTTTGCCACTGGGGAAGAGAGCTCCATATCATAAAGTTTAGGGAGAAGTGTCAAAGTTTATTAAATTTAAAAAAATTATAGAGAAAATATTTTAATTTAAAATGTTAATGTTAAATAACTTTATATATTTATTTACATGTTAGCATGATCTGAAAAAAGTCACAATGTTAATAACTTCATTTAAATTTAAAATGTAATTATTTTTACTATATGAAATTATGTTAAAATTACTTGTCTGGAGTTTAAATTATGAACAAAATCCCACCTAAAGAAAAATTGTATTTATTATGTATTACAAATTATTACATTGATGTATAGAACTAATTAAAAGTTATTTAACTATGTATTATTAAAAAAAATAATGTAACATTAATTTTTAGATTTAAAAAGGTTATCATTCATTTGTATTTATATTTGTAACTAGTTTGAATAGTTTAACTTAATTTAAAATTATTCCCTAAGAGGTTTAATTTTAAGTCCCAACCTCCAATATTTTCTATAGAAGGGTGTTGCATTTGCAGTGTTTGGCCATTTGTAGTGCTTGACTAACTCCAGGTCTGAGCTGGAATAAATGTACAACTGTTTTGAGTCCTTTTTGCCTGTAGTAACTTTCGTTTGTGAATAGCAATGTGCTTATTGTTTTATAGGTGGGTGAATGACCCTCCCTAAAACACTTCCTAATTGGCCCTAAACCCCTACTTACTTATCCCTTAACTTCCTAAATGTATTTGTATGTATTCCCCATTTTCCAGCCCCTCCCATTTGTCCCATCCACACTTACTGCTAAGAAATATATTTACATGTGTGAAGACTCCGCAGTTGAAGAGGAGATCTCCACAGAGAAAAAGATAGCAGAGGTGGAGGCTGATCCTCTGCACATATGTTTGTGATTAGCATTTTGTAGTACATTGGTAGTACTACTGTAGGACTGCTAAAAGGCTTACAAAATTCAGTTTGTTAATTTGCTCATGTGAGTGAAAGTTTAGAGGATGAGAAGAATGATTGAATGAAACGAGAGTGAGAAAATGAGTTAGAGAATCTGTGAAGGGGAAAGGAGTGAGAGGAACTGACTGAGTGGGTGAGTATAAAAGTAAGAGAGACAATGAGTCAGAGAGTGAGTGATAGTGAAAGTGAGTATGACGGACTGTGTGAGACGAAGTGAGTGGATGAGAGAAAGAGAAACTGAGAATGCAAGTGAGTGACTGAATGAGAGGTGATGAGTAAAGAGAGAAAGAGTGAGTAAACATAAGGTAGTGAGAGGAAAGTAAATGGATGGGTGTGAATGTTAGAAAGAGTAAAACAGTGAGTGAAAGTAAAAGTGATGTGAGGGAAATCATGATGTAAAAAGAGTGCATGTGAACATGAGAAAGTGAGAGGACGCAAGTAAAGAGAGAATAAAAGTAAGATCGAGGAAGAAAAAGGAAGAGATTTGGTGAACTAAATGATAACTGAGTGAATGAGTGAGTGAAAATGAGGGAATAATTGAGAATCAGTGTTAGCCATGTATGAAATTGAGAGAGCTAGTGAGTGAGAGACAGTGAATGAAAGTGACGAGGGTATGAGAAAGATTGTCAGGGAGTAGGACTACATGAGAAAGTGCGACAATTAGTAAATAAGTGAGAGATTGAGTGATGCAGAGTGGGTAAAATAGAGTGAGTGAGAACGATTGTGATAATGTAACTAAAAAGTTAAAGAAGAAAAAGATGAATGAGTAAAAATGTATGTTTGAGCAAGAGGGAGTGCAGGGGTGAGTGTGACAGTGAGTGGCAGAGACTGAGTCAAGGTGAAGGAAGATGTGAAGGAGTATGTGAGGCAGACAAAGTCCACAGGATTGTGAGCGAGCGGAAAAGTAAGTGAGACACTGAGGGCTTGATTCACAAAGGTAAACTTTCATGTTTGTGTAAATTTATGCTTTTTCAGTATTCACAAAGCTGTAATTTCATAGTAAGTTGACAAGTGTGGAACTCCATATGTAAAAAGATAGGCCAGAGGGAGAGGCAGTGACTCCATGCACTGCAGTGTACCATTCTTTAGAGCATAATCAACCAAAAATCAGTGGCTAGTTTTCTAATTGTTGTCTGTCAAGTTATAATACCATGGTAAATATTCCAGCAGTAGAGCTTCACTTTGTTCACAGTTTTGTAAATCACCTGACCATTTCTGTAAGACTCAGATCACCTTGTTCAATTCTCTTTGACTTCTTTATGTTTGCTCTATAATCACAATGTAAAAACCTTCCTTAAGTCTGTCTCTGGGATGATGGCTTTTACTATCCATCTTCCCTGTACTACAGTCTCCTCTTTTTCTCTGTGTTCTGAACTCAGCCTGATTATGGAATGCTACTTTCATTTGAATCTCATGGAGCATGGTGTAAAATACGATTAAAGATTTGTTTTCTTTTAAATTGCCGTTGTAAAAAATAGAAACTGGTTGAATTTGGCATGACCTTAAGACTTCTGTGCTCAGGGCGGCCGGGAGCTGTCCTGAGCCACGGTGGGCGTGTGATCAGGACTGCTCCCGCTATCCTCGCCCCCACCCATGGGGGTAGCGCTGGCTCTCCCCCATGGTCCGCCCTTCGTGCTGCCCCCACTGGGGAGGAAGGCGGAAGCCCTTCTGCTGCCCCCACCCCCTCCCCCTCCTCCACGCCATCTAATGACGTTAGTGCGCATCACCCGCTGACATCATTAGCTGAAACAGGACGCGCTGGAAGCCATTTGGTTCCCGCACGTCCTACAGTAGAGGATGAGTTTCTCCTCGGGGAGGGGGGATTTTTTGATCAAAGAGGCATGAGGGGAAAATAAAGGGTTTTCCTTTCCTCTGATGCCTCTTTGAGCATTCCTGCTGCACGATCGCGCAATCGTGCAGCAGGAATGCTGACTAGAGACCAGGGTATTTTTTATTTTAGTTTCTTTTTTTGATTTCTAATGCATGCAGAGAGCGGCCCCTAGGGCAAGGGTCGCTCCCCTTTGGGGAGCATTTTGTGTGGCCGTTTCTGCCCCCCTCCGAGGGGGCAGAGCAGCCCAAAATTATTTCAGATGGCCCACTAGGCCATCAGGGTTATTTTTTTTTATTAATGTTTGTAGGGAGCTGCCGCTTGGGCAAGGGTCGCTCTCCTTTGGGGAGCATTTTTTGTGGCTGTTTCTGCACCCCAAGTGGGGCAGAAAGGCCCAAAGATATTTTAGCTGGACCACTAGGCCACCAGGGATTTATTTTTTATATGATCTTTTGTTGTAAGTGGCCCCTTGGGCTAGGGTCACTCCCCTTTATGGGAGTGAATATTGTTGCCCTTTCTGCCCCCCTTGAAGGGCCAATACGCCATATGTTTTCAGGCCCATCTGTCTCCAAGGGGGGAAAAGGCACTAGACACCAGTTTTTAAAAAATAATGTTGTTGGAGAGTGGTCCCTTGGGCAAGGGCTGCTCCCTTTTGCGGAGGTGAATATTTTGTCTGTTTCTGCCCCCCTCGGGGGTATTTTGGCCTTGTGCTTTAACGTCCACCTACCCCCAGCTTGGCTGGTGGATTGTGTGTGGACTGGTTCATTATTTGCATATGTGATTGTAATGTTTTATTTCTCCTCATATTTAGCTAAAAAAATCCAATGTTTCTCAAATTTCTGTGTGGGAACTTTGTGGGATAACATTTCCTACCACCCGGCGTTCCCAGTGATTTATTCAGCTAAATTTGAGGTTTGCAGGGGATTCTAGGTAGGGAAACATTGGGGTGTCCATGCAAACCATACTTCACTGGACTCCCCCCGGGTGTCTAGTTTTCAGACATGTGTGGGTTCCCAAGATGACCGCCGAGACCGGGGCCAAAAACCCAGGTCACCCCCCTTGCACAACCAGGTTGTTTTCTGATAGGTCAATTTGATGTCTCCTCAATATGTTTTGGGCCCTTGCCTGTCGCGGGTACTTCGCCCATCCACGCAAGTGAGGTACCATTTTTATCCGAAGACTTTGGGCAATGCGGGGTGGGTGGAATTTTGTGGTTCCACACATATTCCAGAACTTTCCATCACAGAAATGTGAGGAAAATGTGCGGTTTTTTTGGACAAAATTTAAGGTTTGCAGGAAATTCTGGGTAACAGAACTTGGTGAGAGCCACACAAGTCACCCCATCCTAAATTCCTCTGGGAGTCTAGTTTTCAAAAATGTATAGTTTTGCTAGGTTTCCCTAGGTGCCGCAGAGCTAGGGTTCAAAATCTACAGCTAGGCACTTTGCCAAAAAGGGTCTGTTTTCACTGTAAAAATGTGGTGTGTTCATGTTGCATTTTGGGCCATTTCCTGTCGCGAGCACCTGGCCTACCCACACAAGTGAGGTAACATTTTTATTGAAAGACTTTAAAAAATGCGGGGCGGGTGGAATTTTTTGGATCCACGCAGATACCAGAACTTCGCGTCACAGATATGTGAGGAAAATGTTTTTTTTCTACAATGTTTGAAGTTTGCAGGGTATTATAGGTAACCGACCTGGTGAGAGCCACACAAGTCACCCCATCCTGGATTCCCCTGGGTATCTATTTTTTTTAAAAATTATAGTTTTGCTAGGTTTCTCTAGGTGCTGGCAGAGCTATGGTTCAAAAACTACAGATAGGCACTTTGCCAAAAATGGCCAGGTTTCACTGTAAAAATGTGGTGTGTCCACATTGCGTTTTGGGCCGATTCCTGTCGCAGCCACTAGGCCGACCCATACAAGTGAGGTACCATTTTCACTGGAAGACTTTGGGGAATGCAGGGGGGTGGAATTTTGTGGAGCCACATAGATTCCAGAACTTTCCATCGCAGAAATGTGAGGAAAATGTTTATTTTTTTTACAAAGTTTAAGGTTTGCAGGGGATTCTGGGTAACAGAACCTGGTGAGAACCCCAGAAGTCACCCACCTCCTGGATTCCCCAGGGTGTCTAGTTTTCAAATTGTGTAGGTTTGCTAGGTTTCCCTAGGTGCCAGCAGAGCTAGGGTTCAAAATCTACAACTAGGCACTTTGCAAAAAAAGGGTCCGTTTTCACTGTAAAAATGTGGTGTGTCCAAGTTGTGTTTTAGACCATTTCTTGTTGCAGGTACTAGGCCTACCCACACAAGTGAGGTGCCGTTTTTATCTGAAGATGTTGGGGAATGCAGGGTGGGTAGAATTTGGTGGACCCATGCAGATTTCAGAACTTTACAGAAATTTAAGGAACATTTGTTTTTTTGGACAAAGTTTGAGGTTTGCAAGGGATTCTGGGTAACAGAACCTGGTGAGAGCCACACAAGTCACACCCTCCTGGACTCCCCTGGGTGTCTAGTTTTCAGAAATGTATAGGTTTGCTAGGTTTACCTAGGTGCCGGCAGAGCTAGGGTTCAAAATCTACAGCTAGGGACTTTGCAAAAAAAGGGTCAGTTTTCACTGAAAAATGTGATGTGTCCACGTTGCGTTTTGGGCCGCTTTCTGTTGCTGGTACTATTCCTTCCCACACATGTGATGTACCGTTTTTATTGGAAGGCTTTGTGGAATATGGGGTGTGTAGAATTCTGTGGATCCACGCAGATTCCAGAACTTTGCATCACAGAAATATGAGGAAAATTTGTTTTTGACAAAGTTTGAGGTTTGTAAGGGATTCTGAGTAACAGAACCCAGTGAAATCCACTCAAGTCACCCATCCTGGATTTCTCTGGGTGTCTAGTTTATTTTTATTTTAATAGGTTTGCTAGGTTTCCCTAGGTGCCGGCTGAGTTAGGGTTCAAAATCCACAGCTAGGCAATGTGCAAAAAAAGGGTCTGTTTTCACTGTAAAAATGTGGTGTGTCCACGTTGCGTTTTGGGCCGTCGCTGGCATTAGGCCTACCCACACAAGCGAGGTACCATTTTTATTGGGAGACTTAGAGGAACTCAGAATTGTAGACCAACTGTTATTACTTATTGACTTTCTATGCAATTCTGCCTTCCTAATGTAAGACAATGTGTAAAAAGAAGTCACTTTGAAAAATGTCCTATGATTCACAGGCTAGTATGGGTACCCACAATTTCGGAGAAGTGCAAATAGCTACTGTTTCTAAACTCTATATTTTGTTCCCATTTCAGAAATACATAGGTGTCTTTGATACCTATTTTTCACTCTTTATATTTTACGAAATGAATTGCTATATACCTGGTACACAATGAAAACCACTACAAGACACTGCTCAGTTATTGTCTCTGGGTTCCTCAGGTTCTTGGTTAACCTGCAAGTCCGATATATCTGCACAATGAGAAGAGTCCAGCGTATGTAATGGTATATTGCATTAAGATATCTGTCAAACTTAGAAAAAGTTACAGGTGAAAACGTTGGCACAAATAGCTGTTTTTTTAAACTCATTTTCAAATTTTCTTATTTTCAACTGTTAGTTTCTATAAAACAAATTGAAGGATCTACACAAATGACCCATTGCTAAATTCTGAATTTTGTCTACTTATCATCAATTAATAGCCTTCTGGGATCCATTATTGCTTTCACACCCATTTCTACCACTAACTTGAAGGAGGTTGGAAGCATCAAAAGTAGGAAAAAAAGGCTATGTCCCAGTAAAATGCCAGAACTGTGTTCAAAATGTTGGTTTTCTGACAAAAGTGTGCTTGTCCCTGAAAGCTGGGAAGATGATGATTTCAGCACCACAAACCCTATGTTGATACCGTTTGCAGGGAAAAAGCAGATGCTTTCTTCTGCAACACTTTTTCCTCCCAAAACATTTTGCTGTATTATGGCTAATTTCTGAAACTCCTCCAGGGGAATCCACAAACCCTGGGTACCTTTGAAAGTCCCATGATGCTGGAAGAAAAGGGCACAAATTTGGCATGGATACCTTATGTGGACAAAAAGTTACAGGGGCCTAAGCGCAAACTACTCCAAAAATAAAAAAAAAGCCTTAGCACGGGGGGGGGGGGGGGGAAGGCATATCAACGAAAGGGTTAATAAATGTATGCAAAAACATAAGGCCCCTTTTTATAGAACAGCAGTTCCCAAGGTTACTTGACCAGACCAAATCTCTACTTTCTAGTGAGGTAAAAAGTTCATTCATCCAACTAAAATTTTAAAATCATCAGTCGTTCTTTATATCGCCTTTTCAGTTTGAACTAATTACTGCACAGGCTATGCTTTGCACTGTATGGTGTCCAGTTGTAATGGTGAAAAATTGCAACTGCTTTTTTTTTTTTAGGAATAGAGGCTCACAATATTTTTTTATATAGCACTAGACCATTACTTGTAATCTCCCTATTTTTTGATCTTGGCAGAAAACAGCCAATCACACCTAAATTAACTTATCCATTCAGATCTTTTTTGTATTCCAATCACTGTTTTATGGTGAAGGCTTCTTATCCTGCAGCCCATTTTCCAGCAGTGCGCTTCTTATCTGGGTGACTGGTGACTTGTTTGTTTACAGGACTTGAGCGTATGCCAGATCTTGTGGAGTTGATAGGCATGTGATCACCTCAGGTGGATATTGAATTGATTGACCGCTTTGGAATGAAATGACTTAAACTTTTTCCTTTGGTGGGAAGCATTTTGATATGTGAGCAACCTCAAATAATGATTTTGTAACATTGATGCAACGATTGGGCTAAATGACTGCAGTTGTTTTATCTACTGAAATGTGAGACACCTTTGCAAAGCTGATGCATCGCTTCCCCCACATTACCTTTGTACATTCAAATATTTCTCCAAGGAAAAGTGGTAATGGTCTGACCAGTTCCGTTCACAAATTGACACATCCTGTAAATATAATTTCTGCTTACCATTGGGGGCATGGAATAAGCCCTTTCTACAACAATGGCCCTAATTACAAAATCGGTCGGAAAGCCTCCAACCGCTGGTCAGAGGCTTTCTGATCGACATTGTAGGTTTAAACTCCAACCACCCTATTACAATGACGGCGGTCAGAATTTAAATCGGCTGGGGAATCCGATTCGGTTCTGGCGGGATCAAGGAGCCCATCGGCCGGTCATAAAGGCCTCATAATCCCTTAAGGGCGGCGTTTCTGCCGTTAGGATTATGATGCGACTTTCCAACAGCAGTTCCATGTCGGCCTTTCCTACATGGAACTGCTGTCAAAGTTTCTTTGGGGGATCCTAGCAGGGCCCCCTTTTCCCTGGCCCTTTGCATGTGGACTTGGGGAGCACTTTCACATTCCTGCACCGTGTGGCAGGCACTATGAGGTGCTTGCCACACAGTGCAGGGATATTTAAAAACTACATTTTTCAATGGAAGCTTGTGCTGCGGGCTGTTTCGGCCTGGAAAGCTCCCATTGAAAAATGAAAGTTTGGTGCGGTCGCATCCCAATTGCGGTGTTGGAAACACCCACCTGAAGTCTGTCAGTTCCCCATCTGCAGCGATGTCAGTCTGAAGCAACTGCAACCGACATTGTATTCAGGGCCAATATCTGTTATTACGTGCCTGGAATTTCAAAAGAATAGAATTTATTTCACAGCAGAAGTCACAAGGATCTTCCTAAACAACCTCAAAGAATGCATCCTGTTTTATCTCTAGGTTCTGAGAGAGCCCACAAGGAACACAAAACCTATTCTCATTGCCCTATCTTGTTTATGATTACATTTTTGTGTCTAAAATCTTTTTTGGGGTGTATTATGAATGTGTTGATCCGCTACAAAGCCAGGATGAAGGTTTGTTTTGTTGCACTGTTCTGGTAATCTCTCTAGAAATACGGAGCACCTCTGAAATTATTTAAAGTTTGCAAATCCTGCAAATTTGATCTGTGAGTGTATATTTAATTATATTCATGGATATTTTTATGTCACTAGCCACTGCATCTAACCCACCTTAAGTGGGCAACTCCCCTGTACACGGCAAAAGGCCATGCGTTGTAGGGGTTAACCACAGGGCATGGCCTCTGGCCAGCCTAGAGTCAACCCACTATGGGTGGTCAACCATCAATGCTCATGGTCTTGAGCTGCACACAGCTGGTTTATCCACAGATACCAAGTCCTGTACCATATGCAGTGTGGGGGGGGACCTGGCCCTTCACCCAATTTGCCTCAAGTGGCCAACCCTCTGTGGGTGTTAGCTGCTGGCCTCGGGCCAGGCCCTGCACACAACCCACTGCACATGACCATGGCTGTGTGCAAAGTGAGTTGGTCACAGCACCTGCACCCAACCTGCCATGGGTGACATTTACCTACTCTGCATAGTCGTAGGCCAGGCCCTGCGGCCAACTTCCATGGATGTTTGGGCACAGGTCCTGCAGATAACCTATGCTGTGCATTGCCATTGACTATGTGCAGCAGGGCTTGGGCACAGGCCCCAGTAATTGGCCAGGCCCAGCACTCTCCATACTGTGGGTGGCCAACCCCACTGGGCAAGGCTATGAGCAAAGCATTCCAGCCACTTCCAACGGTGATTTGGACGCAAGTCTTGCATCCAATCTCTGCTCTGCATGACCTCCTGTGCATAGCTGCACACAAGGGGTTGACCGCGAGGTCAAGACCATGTGCTCAGCCCACCAAACCCCATGATGCACACCCTTTGACCATGCGTAGTAGAAGTTGACCACAGGACTGGCCTATAGCCGTGGCCTGTACCCAACATGGGCCCAGCTTCTAACCCCTTCTATACAAGCAAAAGAACATGTGTCGTGGGGCGATCGAGGACCCAATTTTGAATCCTCAGACCCAGGCCATAGGCCAATATTGGTCTTGGAAGCTCACTGTGTGTTATTAGTCCCATGCTCATGAAGCTTGCATCAAGTTTCGGGGTCCCCGGAAAGGATCAGGGTATTAAGGAGCCTTGCTGGGGACTGTAAATCCAACACCAGGATCTATTAACTTCACAGCAGAATCTGCATGTTTTTTTTTTAATGGGGTCCATTTTGTACTCCCCACTTAGGTGTGTTGATCAGGGTGTATTCACCCTACCATATTATGTGTTTTTTTTCAGGACAAGGAATCAGTCATCGAATCAACACAAAATTTTTCCTCCAAGTTGCAGTCAACTGTTCAGTCTGCTCCGGTTTTGTGCATTTGATTGCAGATCAGATATTCCAAAATGCCCAACAGCTTCCTCGGTCACTCAGATCTTAGTATTTCTTTTTAATTTTCAGATCCATGGAGGTCTGCAGAAATCTGTGAATTAATGGTTGTAAGATGCTGGCTCTTTATATGGTATACGAAAAGAGGTATATTGTGCAAAGAGTCCAGATATTCTCTTACTAGTGGACAGGAGCTTGCTCTGGCAATCCTAAAGTGTTCTTTTACGGGGTAGCGTGGTCGAGCAACCTTAGGCTTATCAGACAGGAGTGTTAGACGTCTGTTGCACACACACATCCAATAAATGATAAACACAACTCAATAAGAAAACCCACACCAACTTATAAAAATAACACTTATCTTTATATAACTTTGGCACCAAGATCATAATTTTTAAATTGCAGATTTGAATAAAACGGGTTTTGATACTTTGTCATAATTGAAGTACTTCGCAGCAATGTTTACCTAGGGAGAAAACATATGCTGCATACGGTCCCTTAACAACTACTTACGGGACCCTTCTCCGGGAGTTAAGGTGAATATGGGGCAAGGCACAAGGCAGCGCCAACAGTTCACTTCGAGCAGCACTGGGGCGGCAGGGTGCCTTAAAGAATCAGGTTCACCATTCAAGTCTTTGGAGATTGATCCATCAGAAAAGAGGCTGCAGGTTCGGACTAGGGTGACAAGTCATGCTGAACCAAAAAGGGTGCTCAGGCCTAACGGTGCTTGAGTACGTAGGGACACCTTTGGTCCTTTTCTCCATGGCCCAAGGGCGACGGGTGCAGAGGTGTCTTTATGCGTCCGTTTTTCTTACTGGCAGCAGTCGCAGTAGAGGAAGCCTGTGAACAGAGGCTGCAGGTGATGTCCGGGAGTTCACAAGGGGCAAAAACAAAGTAGATTCTATCTCTTGAGGGCTTGGGGACCATGTTGACACCATTGACCCACTTCAACAAAGGCTCGGAGGCTCATGTGCAGTGGTGCTTGGCACTGTTGTGTTTTGGCTGTTCCGGAGTCCTCGTAGTTCTTCTTGAGGTAACTGCAGGATGCAAGAGGGCAGCTCCACTGCACCACAAGAGTCTTTGAGTCTTTATTGAAGGCAAGCAGTCCTCCTAAGCTTTGGAGGCATAACAGCTTGCAGGACGAGATGACTTTGGCGCAATTCGACGTGGAACAGCAGACAGGCCGGCAGGGTTGGTGCCAAGTCAGTTGCTCTTCTTCAGTGCTTGCTTTTGCTGCTCTTCAGTGTCCTTCTTCTTCGTAGGTCATCAGGATCTGGGCACCACGTGAACCCAATTCAGCTCGGGCTAGGAGGCTTGGTTGCAGTGGTGCTTTCCGGAGTCAGGTTTTTCTGTGTTGGAGCCTCACAGCTCAGTCTTTCGTATCTGCAAGATACAAGTGAACAGCTTGCTGTTCCACAGGAGTTCCTGAGTCTTTGGAAAAGTGCTGACAATCCTCCCAGGCTATGGAGGATCAGCAGCTTGTAGGACAAGACAACTTTAGAGCAATTATCGTCAATAGGTGAACAGGATGGTAGGGCTGATGCCAAGTCAGTTGCTTTTCCTACAGTTCTTGTTTTTGTCACTCTTCTACCCTTCTTCTTCTTTTGGTTGGCAGGATCTGAATCTCTGGTGACAGGGTTCAACTGAATTTAGGGGTCTTAGGGGAGTGTAGGGTAGTAGCTTATGGGATACCTACCCTTTGGGTCACTACGCCCCCTACATGACCACTTACTGTGGTAGGGGGGCCTAACCCTGTCCCAGAATTCCTAGGTTTCCCATCACCAAGATGGCTAACTTTCAAAATTCGCCTCCACATCAGGAGTGGAAATGCCTACCTGACTAGCTAATATTCTGGCCTGCCCAGGTGCCAAAGAGAAACCAGATTTGCATACCAATGGCGTTGGATGCTTGGAAGCTCCTCTGCCTTGGAATGTTAATCTGAGAGTTATCCTGTGGGCGGGGGTGAAATCACCCGCTGCCCTAGCAGGCTTGGTTTATGGTCTCCTCAGAGCAAAGGCCACCCTTGGGGGTCAGACACTCATCTTTTGTGGCAGGCTGACGAAAACCAGCACACCAAGGGCTGATAGGTTTTCAGGGGCACCTCTAAGGTGCCCTCTGTGTGCATGTGTTACTAAATCCGACACTGATATCAGTGGGTATTTATTAATATAAGATTTGTGCTGCTGCTTCCCTTATGGACCCTCTTTAGTACCTCAGGCCCTAGTTACCAGGGCTAGCATTCACTAGGGACTTTCAGAAGGTACTAAAGGTATTGCCAATTGGAGTACAATTTCACAGTTTTGGGGAAAAAACACTGGCACCACTGGGGACCTGGTTAGTAGGGACTCAGTGCACTTCAGTCAAAGTTGCATCAAATACCAGGCAAAAACTGTGGGGGGGAACTGCAACAAAACAACTGTTTCCTATAATGGGCCAGATATCTCTTAAGTGTACCCTCTTAATGCCCAGCTTGAGATACTTTTTAAATGCTAACTAATTTCTCAGCTACTGAATGGATTTACACCAAACCTAGCAAATATACTTCCTTGAATAAAGTTTGGTGTAACTCTGTTCAGTCGTGTTTGGCTGTATTGAGGAATAAAGAATCCTATGAGAGTTCAAAAAGAAACTTCTCTTTTGACACTCCTTGATGGGGCTGCAAGAAACTTGTCATGAACAGACCAATTTTTTTGCCTAACAACAAAAGTCGTTTTAATTAAAATTGTGACATAACCATAACTACACAGTCACTAGATAGATAGATAGATAGATAGATAGATAGATAGATAGATAGATAGATAGATAGATAGATAGATAGATAGATAGATAGATAGATAGATAGATAGATAGATAGATAGATAGATAGATAGATAGATAGATAGATAGATAGATAGATAGATAGATAGATAGATAGATAGATAGATACTTCTATATTCTTTCATCCGTAAAAAGTAAACCACAACACAATTAGAGCTAATTAATTAATTTATTTGCCAGCTCATTTAAGATTAAAACACAATTTCAACTCTGAAATGAATGTAAAAAAAGAAAATAATCACTCCGACATTAATCTCCACACATAATGTCAAAGTATTTCTTAGATCCTAAATAAACTAATAGAATCATCTGAAGCTCTTCTGGCCTGCCCTTCTGGTGTACTGCTTGGGTAAAGATGTTCTGCAAGCAAGGAAAATGGTCCGGTAGTAAAATACAACTTTGTCAGGGTTCAATAGGCAAATCAGGGCTCTGGGCCCTGGTGCCACTGCATCTGCTGCACCAGTATAAACGAATCCCCTGCGAGAAGTCCGGAGAACATTTACTGGAGGTATTTGAAGAAAGAGTACTTGCTCTCAGAGAAAACCTGAGGTTATAATCTCAGAATACAAAACTGGTTTGTGGAGTCACTCATACAGCCCACGCTACCTTTTCTGGCGTGGAGTTGACGCCCGATCCCGGCGGTGCAGGTGTTTTCCTGCTGCCTTATGGCTACATGTGGGATAAGCCATTCCTGGTGTACTGATGGTAGGCGTCCACCTGGCAGCCACCTTGTCCGGTTTAATTGAGGTGGAGACATATCCCCGTGCCCTGATGAAATTGGCGCAAAACTGTAATGCAATGAAACATGTCGGCCATTCAACTTGAAATGGTCTAAACATGCCATGGTTTTAATTAGGTGTGAACACTAGACAAAGATTAAATACATATGATAGGTGTTCACAACCTATTTTAATGGGGAGTTTAGGTGACTCTTTGTTACACATTACAGGGGCGTAATGGTAGTTAGTACCATTACACAGGTTTCACACTTTTCTCAATATTCACATTTAGTTGAGTTAGGTCACTTATTCTTTTGGTCGTGAAAGTGTCGATGATGATAAAGTGACACACTGGTGAGTACTCACCAGCAGCTCTATGGTGGTTGCTTACGTAAGGCACTTTCTGACCCACCTCACGTTTTTTCCATATTGTTTTACACTGTGCATGACTAATGTGCCACTATTATCTGCAATGTCTTTAGGAATACTTTGGCATGGCTGTGGTTGATTGTTTTATATATATTGTTTTGAATAATCATACACGACTGAAACAGTATAAGCATATCCTTCCTAGGAGGTAGAGTTGATACCCATGGATTTAAGAATAAAATAAGTTTCTGTGTGTGCAGCAAAATCAGGCCTGTGTGTTGAGTAACTGTGTGAGTGGAGGGCTGCCTGGTTGTGTAACCCTCTTATGCTCCTTATCTAATGAATTGAATGGTGAATATGGTGCCTGATATCTTTAAGTTTTGCCTCCCAAGCAAACATCTTGCCACTTTTTTATTAAATAAATACAAGCTTTTATTCTGCTAGGAAATGGTGCAGTCTGGAAAGGCTTTCTGTCCTATAGGTAATTTAGCTGTAGAATTATTTTGAGAGCTGGGTAGGGTATGTTCGCTAACAATGTCTGATAATATTTACAATTTTCAGCAATTTAATTTTTCTATACTTGCCACTTATGCTTGATTTTTCTGCCTGTATATTCAGTGCCGACACTCCTAAACTTAGACTTATATGAAGGCCATATAATAAAAAGATGTGTGGAGCTCAAAGTAGGATGAATAAGGCACACACAAACATCAGAAAATCCTAATCTCAAAGAAGGCTTCTATCGAAAGTCCACCCTTCCTTCTCATTCAATTGGTAAAACCGAAAACTATATATAAAAGACACCATAGTACAATCTCATAGATGTGCAGATGCATTTGAGATTAGAAAGTAATGTGCGAGGAAGCGTTATATATGAACTAGTGACATGCATAGCTAGGGACCACAGGATTCCCACCCTGAAAACACCAAGGTCTAAATTGTCCATTGCCTTACGGATGGCTGATTTTAATTCGCTACACGCGGTGGACCACTTTTTTGTGGCTCTATCAATCGTGCTCAAGGCTAAATTTAATTCCCCTCCAAAATGTACTGTGAGCTTTTTACTGCCAGTTCTATCCCCAATTGTGAGAAGACCAATGAGCCGTCAGAATTTGGACCATAAACAATTATTGCTGTAAGGATCTTATCATAGACGTTAAGTGTGCCAGCAATCTAGTTAGCAATGTATGTTCCAACTGCAATGATACTAGAGGCATTGTGTGTCAATATTGCCTTACCTCGACTGGGTGTCTCTCGCACAAAGGTAGGTACCACACGTGTCCATCTTGAGCTAAGCAGCTGTGCCTGACCTAATAGAATAGACGTCTCTTGAATAAATATTATGTCCGTTTCTGAATCCCTTAATAGTCCCAGCAGTGTTTTACGCTCTTTGGCATTGTATAGTAGTTCATTCACATTTCAGGATTAAACATTCATATTTCTGGACGTAAGTTCACTGAAAGGTCATCTTCATCAGCTTAAAATGTTAAAACAGTGGGGGGCGTGGCTTCGGAGCCGTTGGAGATGGCCGCCGTTTTCGGGAGCTCCGCGGCAACGTAGGCGGCAAGGAGTCTCCAGGCTTCTTTTTCTTGGTGTCGGACCGCGAAAAATGGCGTTTCAGCCGTCGGACCACCTCTGCTACCGCTGTGATGATTTGCGGGCGTTTACATGATGTTAAGGTGATTTTATCTCCTCAAATGCAGTCCGTCAGAACTGCGGCCGCCATTTTGTTTTTTTCTTTGATGTTGTTTTCCTGATGCATCCTTCGCCTTACTGCCACTGCCACTCTCTTCAGGATTTCTGTCAATGTCTGCGCAAAGGTTTTTTCCTCACCTCTTGTTGGCAATTTTCTTGAATTCGTCGTAGTATGTATTGAAGTGCTCACTGCAGTCTCTTTTTCTTCATTTTTACTTTTACTCTACATAAAAACGTTTCTTTGTGGACCTCCTCTGATATTGAACATTATTGTTATTCGAGCCTTCTTTTCCTTGTGACCTTCTCTTACGTTTTCAAAGGGGAATTTTGTTTCCTGTTCTTCATTGCAATGCCTCGTGGTGCTCGTATTGGGGCGCAGCAAGCTAGCAACCCTCCATTGGCTGATACTAACCCTTTCAATTTCCTACGTGACACTATGGATGAAGTACCCTTTGAGTCCTCTGACTTTAAAGCTTCGACCACTTCAGGCACTCGTCCCAAACAGGTCTCCAAGCTACCAGCGGCTTCTCCATCCGGCAAAAGGGTAAAAATTAATCCTCCTTCTCCTCCTAATCCGCCATCTTCAGTCTCTATGGAGCTTCTCCTTGAGGAAATCCGTGCTCTGAAGCCATATATGGAAGAAACCAACTTGCGTTTACAAAGTCTTGAGGACAATTGGTCTCACACTATTCAAAGGGTTGTGGTCCTTGAACAGAGAGTTGACGCATCAGAGGCATCCGTGAACCAAGTCCCCATTTTACATAAAGAGATTGACCACCTCAAGCAACAAGTTGAGCAATTGGAAAACCGCAATAGACGCAATAACCTACGGATTTATGGTTTGGTTGAAGGTCTTGAAGGTTCTAATCCAATTTCATTCTTTCAATCTTTTTTACCGTCTCTTCTTGGACTTCCTGAATCTCCTCCTTTAAACATTCAACGTGCTCATCGCCTAGGTCGGGTCTCTAGCTCTTCCTCATCTTCGGCGAGACCCAGAGGTGTTATTTTATATTTTCTGGAATATACTGACCTGCTCAAGGTACTTCAACCTGCCAAGCAAAAAGGAAAGGTTTCATGGCATGGTTCTAATCTATTTTTCACTCAGGACTATGCCAAGGTGACTGCAGATCATCGGAAAAAGTTCCTGGAAATGAGACCTACTCTTCGAAATCTCAATGCTAGATATGGTCTTTTTCATCCTTGTCTTTTTAAGGTGACTTATAACAATAAGACTACATCTTATGAAGATCCAACCGTACTTCAACAATTTTTGAATACCTGTCGTAATGATCCTATGGATGTATCCAGATCGTAATTGTTTTGTTTTCTTCATATTGACTACTTGATGTTCTGTTCTGTTTTATTTTGGCATTGATGTTATACGATGTTAACTTATGTGTTTTGTCTTTCTCTTCTTAGATTTGGATATATGGTCCCCTGTATGTTATCTCCTTCAGTCTTCCTGGATGACGTCCTCCTTGTCGTTGTTGCTCTGCGGTTTCCCGTTCGGCGTTCCCTCTCCCCTGTGTGGTTCCAGCACCCTCATCCTCCTTGTCTTCTTGTGGTATGTCTTTTGCTATTGTGTTCTCATTTTTATATCAATGGTTTCTTTCGACTTGTTGTTTTCTTATCTTTGTTTGTGTTTTGTTCCCCTTTTTTGCTTTTTCTAGTTTCTTCTTCCCTCTCTGTTTAACTACTTTTTTCTCTGTTTTATTCCTTGCTCTTTTCCTTCTCTTTATCTCTCTCCCCTTATTCCTTTAATTCAATTTATTTTCTGGCTTTCTTTTTCAGCCTATTATCTCCATTCCCTCCACCTTTTTCAATTTCATGTTTCTCTTTATTTTTTAATTTCCTTCTCTTCTAAATATAATGTGTTTATGGCAGTTCTTCAGTTACGTATATGGTTATGTATCTTATTTCTCTTAACTTACATTAATAATTCTTCGACCTGCATTGTTTTGTTTTTCCTTCTTTTGCAAATGTATCAGTTGTTATTCGATTTAATAAACTTTATTCGACAATTAAGTCATGAAAGTATCATACATTTGCCAAACTTCATACACAAGCTAAAACATAAGTTAAGACATAACATATTTCCATAAACACATGATTTTCGGACTTACACCTGTACTAAACAACAATTTAGATAAACAACAATAATATCTAGTGAAGCAGTTAGTAAAGAAAAACTTCCTAGTTTAATTTAAATTAAACAGATAAATCCGAAATTAAAAGGTAAAAGATACATTATACATGACTTCAAATCAGCGCTACTAAATTGGCACTATTGATATTTGTCTGCCTGGAGCGTATTATCCAGGCCCACTTTATGTACTTTGCCATTGCAATTGCAATTAGTGGGCTTGGGTCAGAACACAAGATTCTTAATGCCTCGACATATCTTCGGGTGCCTAAGAGGCGACAGACAGGTAAAACCCATTTTTTCCGTGGGAGCTCATAAAGGGGACAAAACAAAACAAAGTGGCTCATAGATTCAATCTTGTCCCTACATTTTGGACATTTGTCCGAGGACCCTTTTGTCCATTTTGATGTAAATGAAGTAATAGGGAGAGTGCCTAACCTAAACTGAAAATAAAGTTTACGATCAGTTGGTGCTTCTATCAAATCCCAATAACGTTCCTGACTGGGATAAACCTTGATCTCTAGGTATCTAGCTGTTAGCTGGGAAGTACACCCCTTTGCAGCAGATTCGATGGCGATAAATTCCCAGTATCTGGTTTTGACAATTTCCTTTGAGGGGAAAACAGCATTTAGGGGATCGTCCCAAAGGTTGCTCCAACCCAGTCTGTATAGCAACACCTTAATGGACCTCAACCAGTCTATTCTATGAAAGTGATCTTTCTCCATTATTTCTTTTAGGCCCAACGCATAATGCTTTAGCTCCTCAGTTGACCAGATCCTGCGCCAATAAAGCAATGGTCGCAGATTGGCAGTGTCTTGTATGGTTTTCAAACCTAAGTCCCAAAAAAGGGGTAACAAAGGAGTACTTTGCGGTACGCCGACAACTTTCCTTATGAACTCACTCTCCATGGCGATCAATCGCTTTGGGTTACTTCCATATCCCCATAGCTCAGAACCATATAAGGATGAGCTGCGTACCTTCATCGTATAAACCTCAAGGAGTGGGGCTATTGGCTGGGTCTGCGAGGTTTTGAACCTTTTTAGAAGGAAACCTGTCTGCTGTTTAAACTTCAAAATAGAGGAGTCTATTTGGCTTTTCCAGTACATATTCTTCTGTAATGTTACTCCCAAATAGGTAAAGGCGTCCACCTGTTCCAGGGGGGAGCCGTTCATTAGAATTACGCCACTAAAGGGTTTGTACGATCTACACGGGTTCGGGCCATTTAAAACCATAAACTTGGTCTTGGAGACATTAATCTCCAAACCACGTAGCAAGCAGAATTCTTCAAAGCGCCGGAGGGTCAGCTGTAGGCCACTCGGGGTTTTCGAAATCAGCAGAGTGTCGTCCGCGAACATAAGGACAGGAATGCGGGTACCGGCCATTGCTGGAGCATCTGAGGGGACCCGGGAGAGGAACTCGGCCACCCCGTTCACGAAGAGTGAGAACAAGGTCGGTGCCAAGACACAGCCTTGCCGCACTCCTCGCTCCACGGGGAAAGACTCCGTAACCTCGCCCTGCCTTCCCCACCGGACCCGAGCAAAATTGCCCTCATGTAGGCGGACGACTAATGCCAACAACTCCGGAGCCATCCCCAAACCCTCCAGCACTTGCCACAGCTTGCCACGTGGGACCAAGTCGAAGGCCGCCCGCAGGTCGACGAACACGGCATACAAAACCCCTTTTTCCAGGACCACTGTCCTCCAATAGAGGACAATAAACCTAAATACCTGGTCTATAGTGCTGGTTTTAGGGCGAAACCCCGCCTGCAATGGACTCAGCACGTTACTTGATTCCATCCAGGTCTGGATTTTGCCCAAGACCAGCCTGCCCAAAATCTTTTGTAAAGCATCTATCAGGCTAATGGGTCTATAGTTGCAAGCCAACGATTTATCTCCTTTTTTATATATTGGGACGATTTCCGCACCTTTCCAAGAGTACGGGATCGGCATTCCCTGTGCAATAGCATTTGCTAGGTGCATAATATATAATAACCACCTCTCTCTTTTGTACAAAAAAACGTCGGCCGGGATACAGTCCATGCCGGGTGCACGACCCGGAGTCACCTTGTCGAGCGCAATGTCAACATCCCCGACACTAAACACAGGAGTATCATAAAAAGGCCTTACCTGAGAAGACTCGCTAGCTTCCACAGGGCCTATCGAATATTGAGACTTAAAAAAATCTACCCAAGAGCTCTGTGGTACATGATTTTGAGGGCTATCAACTATTTCGCCCTTTTTCCATTTAAAAATGTTCCAGAATTTTTTCTGGTCTTTATGAGCACATGCTGCTTTTAAGTCTTGCCACTCACTTTCGTTCCACTCCTTTTTTGCTTTCCATAGGGCTTTTTTATGAATATTACGAGCAAATTTAATCTTGCTCGGATCTTTTGATGTTAAAGCAAGTCCCAGCTCGGTGCGAGCATGTTTACAGGAGGCGTTATACCAACCCTCCTGCTTACTTCTTTGGGCTTTCAGCACTACGGGGGGTTTGCAAAAACAAGATTTTAGTTTTCCAACTAACTTCCCATGGATTTCCTCAAATGTTACTAGGAGTTGTCCTAAATTACCTACTGCCGTAATTGACGACAGTGCCTCTTCAACGTGGGACTCTATACTATCCAACAGGTCTGGGTGTTCTGCTACGTGGCGCCATTTAAGGTGGCGTTCGTTATTTGATAGAACTACCGCTGGACCATTCTTATCGGGTATTTGATCTTTGCTAGCTCCCATTCTCAAATCAAACGCAGCTATTAGGGGATTATGATCGCTTTCAATCCGTGTCTCAACCACCATATCCACTAACATATGCCACATCCTCAAATGGACTAAGAGGTAATCTATATTGCTTGCCCTTGTGCCATTGCTATACGTTTTATTACACATCCTATCTGATTTGGTTCTGCCATTGGCTGCCCTCAGCTGGTTACCCAGGCAGAACCCTTTCAGGTACAGGGCCGCCTCAGTCCATTTGCTGACAGTCTTCGCCTCAAGCTGTGGGACACCCCATTTTGCATCCTCTTCCTCTGTCAGGAGCATGTCTTGAGACCCAAGTGGCTCGAAGGTCGTGTTAAAGTCTCCAGCGATAAGTGGGAGCACATCAAAGGGGCTAGATTCTACAATGGTGTTTAATGCAGATATCACCTCAGATTTTTTCCCACCTGGTAAGCCCCTTGCATATACATTGAAAATGTCAATTTTAAGGTTTTGCGGACTGGTCAGCCTAATTCCCAATATATCGGGGTTCTGTGTTTGGATAATTTGAAATTTACATTCCAAATTCTTTTTAACCCAGATGATCAGGCCTCCTGATGCCCGTCCCCTGGGCATTTTCACCGCCGGAGCAAAATAGTTCAAATATCCCAGCATGAACACCGGATCCACTGACCATGTCTCTTGAAAAAGACAGATGTCATGCTTACTGATAAAATCCACCCAAAGGGGAGATGCTAGCTTAGAGTTTATACCCGCCACGTTCCAAGATAAAAACAATACGTGGCTTGCAGAATTGGATCCCCCTTCCATACTCCCTGTGATTGGTATAGGAGAAGGGACTATATCTTGACCAGGGCAAGGCCTGGAGTTAATGCCTAAGATTTCCTTCTGACATTCAACATGCATGCCTTGTACACTAGTCCCAATCATGTTTACTTGTACAAGGGATGTATTAACATCACTACCATTAGGCGGATCGCTATCACACGTACCCTCATCTGGCATTAAGAGCACATTTGTTTTACCACATGTGCCTGATGATAGTAAGGATACACATGGTATGGCAACGTTAGAGTGTATACTACCACTAAACAGTCAGTCACAGTCCGCTAACCCAGAGAGTACATCGAATCTATTAATCGATCTTATATCCTCAAAAAAGGTTCCGTTAGTCAAGGGGCCCCTGCATGTATTCCCACCTGTAAACTGTGGCTTGGATACATAAAAGTAAGACAGTGGCATTGTGCTTATCACAGAGGAAGAAGCAGAAGCGTTTTGGGGCCAGGAACAAATGTATTCCACACACCGCCTATCCCTAAAATTAACAACCACACAATCCCCCTTAGATGATTTTGTATTTCTGCCCACCCAGTTTACACGCCTTGCATATAAGATCTCAGCACTCATCTGGGCCGGCAGTGGTCGTTTGGCATTAAGCCAATGAGTGCATTTGTTCTTCAAATCCCAATAGGATTCCCTTGCCCCCTTCGCCAGGCTGGGAACCCCAGTTAAAATCACCACATAGGGGGCAGCTTCAGGGGGTAGATGTAAATCAATTAGGCCTGAAGAGGCCTGTGCTCCGGACTGAATGGTTGGAAACTGCCTGCCAGTTACTTCTCTACAATCCCTAGGGCTGGCTGATATCGGGTGTGGGGAGAGATGTTCGTCTGCTATCCTAATGTCCACTGCTGGGGTCTGGTCAGGCTCATGGGGGATAGGCCGATTATCTAGTGTGGAGTTAGTCAAATTACTGACTGTAGATTTGGTCACAATCCGTTGGCCTGTTATACCAGAATGCTGTTTTGACAAGCTCTGGTGTTGTTTGCCACCCCGAGAATTCCCCGATGCGAGTGAGAGTTCCATACACACAAGTCTACTCTCAATAGAGCCTAATCTTTCGTAGATGGGATCACATAATTTCTTAAGAATACTTTCAATTTTAGCCCAAAAAGGTACAGTATCAGTTACTTCCACATCCGCCATCCCCAACAATGGTGATGGATGTGACCTTACATCAGTTGTTTGGGGTTTGGGGTGTGAGGCAAAAGCCTTCGGTGGAGCTGGGGCTAGGGATTGACCAGCCTTGGTATTAATGATCTTCCCAGCGGCTTTCTTTTGGTTACCCCTACAGTTTTTTTTCAGGGTGGTGGCTGGTTGTTGCTTGCCGGAAGCCGCATTTAGGTTGCTGGTTGAGCGAGTTTTTACACCTAGCAAAGGTTCTGAAATGGAGACCCCATTACCCATATTAGCATTATCAACATTATCGTCCGGTATTTCAATGAAAGACGTAAGGCATATCATTGGCTCGTTGGTTTGTTCTTCCAACACGGGCGATACTGGGCTCGAAGAATCCAACCTTACGGGCTGACCACAGGGAGGTGATTTTGAATTGACCATACTCCCCAAAGAAGACCTCTTGTCGCAGAGAATGTCTAATGAAAGTCTTTTCTCCGTTAGTTCGATATCCTTAGCAAGGGCTGTCTGCACTCTCACCAAGAAATTGTCCAATGTTCCCATTAGGGCACCCCCAGTCGATTGCAAGATAGGACCATCCCTTTTCTGCGTTTTATCCATTTTTGTCATCCGGTCACCACGTTTTAAAACAAAATCTCTCTAAGTTACAAAGGAGCTGTAATAGGCTTGCACTTACCAGGCTCCCAAAGTTACAAGCAGCAGGTGTTAGAGAGGGGTCCCGTTCCGTTCTCTGGCGTTCTCGGACGGGCTCAGACGGGCCCGCCCTTGGCCCGGGCTTCGCCCGGCGCGCGCCCGCGCGCGTCCCGCGAAGCGGGGGCCGTGAGGAGTGTTATAGCGTCAGGGCGGGAGGGCGGGAGTACGGGAAGAGGACACAGCTGTGTTCAGGCACGGGGCTGCTGGTCCTCGCAGTCCCGCTTTACACTCACTTCCTCAGGTGACAGCCTCCAGCAAGGATTTCAGGCGACTCCTCCGCTGCTCTGCCTTGGATAGACCCCTCCGTTTAAAAGCTCATCATTAAAATCAATGTCCAACTCCTTCCACGAACGGCACCCGCGAAGCGGGGGCCGTGAGGAGTGTTATAGCGTCAGGGCGAGAGGGCGGGAGTACGGGAAGAGGACACAGCTGTGTTCAGGCACGGGGCTGCTGGTCCTCGCAGTCCCGCTTTACACTCACTTCCTCAGGTGACAGCCTCCAGCAAGGATTTCAGGCGACTCCTCCGCTGCTCTGCCTTGGATAGACCCCTCCGTTTAAAAGCTCATCATTAAAATCAATGTCCAACTCCTTCCACGAACGGCACCCGCGAAGCGGGGGCCGTGAGGAGTGTTATAGCGTCAGGGCGGGAGGGCGGGAGTACGGGAAGAGGACACAGCTGTGTTCAGGCACGGGGCTGCTGGTCCTCGCAGTCCCGCTTTACACTCACTTCCTCAGGTGACAGCCTCCAGCAAGGATTTCAGGCGACTCCTCCGCTGCTCTGCCCTACTTTCATGTTTTCTCTCAATTTGCATTTTAACTCTTATCCTTAGATGTCTTTGAATATTTTATCTTGGAATGTTAAGGGTCTTGGTTCACCCATTAAACGTCAACGAGTATTGTCTCATATAGCAAATTTAAAAGGGGATATTGCGTTATTACAAGAAATTCATGTTAAGGATTCTGAAATTCCTAAATTGCGTCCTCATTGGGTTGGTCATGTTTTTGAATCTCCTGGTTCTGGGAAGCGTAATGGTGTTGCTATTTTATGCCATAAGCGTTTGGATGTTCAACTTGTTAAACAGGATAATGATTTAGAGGGTAGGTGGGTAGCAGTCTCTTTGTTGATTAATAAAATTCCTCTAACTATTTTTAATATTTATGCTCACACTGTTCAAGATAAAGTCTTTTGGCCCCATATTCTATCCCTGCTCATGCAACACACTGATGATTATCTTATTTTGGGTGGTGATTGTAATATGGTTATGGACCCATTTTTAGATAGAAGATCTGACTCTAGGTTCTCTCCCTCCCCTATGCATTCTTTATTTACCTCCACTATTTCTAAAAAGGGCACTTGTAGACTCTTGGAGGCTTTGTCACCCTACTCTTCGAGAATACACCTTCTACTCACCCCCTCATTCTTCCCAATCCCGGTTAGACTATATTTTTATTTCCAAAGCCCTTACTCAACACATTACTCACTCTGACATAGGCTCTAGTTTAATTTCTGACCATGCCCCAGTCTCTTTAAGTTTAGATTTAATCCCTCCCGTGAAAGGCACTAGGAGATGGAGGTTTAATAATTCTCTTTTATTGGACCCGAAGTTTACACAAGCCTTTCTTGACTTTGCCTCCTCATTTTTTGATGATAATGACTCGTCTCAATTAACCCCTTCCCTTATTTGGGATACTTTCAAAGCTGCTTCTAGAGATTTCATTATTACATTTGTTGCCCGGAAACGCCGTTCTGCCTCTCAGTCTATTCATTTACTTAGCACACAGATTAAAAGGCTAGAACATTCCTTCTATCTTTCTAAGAAACAATCTGACTTGAACAGTCTTATTAAGGCTAAACTTTCCTTTAATAAAATTTCTACTGACTCTGCCAATTTATTTTTGCTTAAGTCTAGTGCTAAATACTACAGCGCACAAAATAAAGCCGGTAATCTTTTAGCTAGGTACCTCAAAGTTAAGAAAGAACGTACAAAAATTGAATCCATTGTTACCTCCTCTAATGTTATGGTTCATAAAGATGAAGATATTTTAGCCGAATTCACGGATTTTAATCAAAAATTATATACTCCTGAATCCTCCCCTTTATTGTCTGACATTACTCGCTATTTGTCTTCCATTTCTTCACCTTCCTCTTCAGATGTTGACTTTTCCCCGTTAGAAGCTGATATAACGCATAAAGATATTCTGGAGGCTATTCAAGTTTTAAAAAGAGGTAAAGCCCCTGGCCCTGATGGGTTTACCATAGAATTCTATTCCCATTTTTCCTCCCTACTTCTTCCTAGAATTTATCAACTTTTTTCATTCTTTATTGCATCACAGAAATCTGATGGTTCTTTTCAGGAAGCTCTAATGTGTCTCCTTCCGAAAGATAACAAAGATCACACTCTCTGTAAAAACTATAGGCCAATCTCCTTAATTAATCTAGATTATAAAATTTTTGCAAAAATTCTTGCGCTTCGTTTGGAGAAATTTCTCCCACAATTAATTAGTAAAGAACAATGTGGCTTTATCAAAGGCCGTCATCTTTCTAATAATACCCGCCTCTTCTTTAATGTCTTAAGTAAATCTCATTCTTACAAGGCTTCATTGGCAGCGGTTGCACTGGCCGCTGAGAAAGGTTTTGACAGAGTCAATTGGCAATTTATTTTTTCTTCTCTTGCTTGGTTCGGTTTTGGTCCTAAATTCCTTTCATATGTCTCACTGCTCTATTCTTCTCCTAGGTCTTTTAATTTAGCTAATGGTCTTGTCTCTTCATCTTTTCCTCTTCTTCGCGGTGTCCGGCAGGGTTGTCTGCTTTCTCCACTCTTATTTATTTTAGCATTAGAACCTTTCCTAACAAAAATTCGTATGAACGATGAGATTTCTGGTTTCTCCTATGGTGATAAACAGTTAAAGATTTCTGCGTATGCAGATGATATCCTTCTATTTATCTCGAATCCTCATACTTTTCTCCCGAAATTTTTATTAGAGGTCTCGGATTATGCATCAGTGTCAGGTTATAAACTTAATGTTGATAAATGTGAAATCCTTCCTCTAAATAAATTCTGTTTTCATGCTGACTTTTTATCTTCTTCCTTCCATTGGAGTCCAAATAAAATCAAATACCTTGGTCTCTGGTTCACACCTTCTATTAAAGATACTGTAGCATTAAATCTAAAAAAATTACTATCGTCTCTTACTGTTTCTGCGAACAAATGGAATCCTTTGTTCTTATCCTGGTGGGGTAGATTGGATTCTATCAAAATGATGTTAGTTCCAATAGTCTTATTTTTCTTGTCGAATCTCCCAGTTAACATTCCCAAATCTTATTACAAAAGTATTTATTCCATATTATCAAAGTTCTTATGGCAAAACAAACCAGCCAGAATGTCTTTTTCTAAACTTAAATCTCCTAAACATTTAGGTGGTGTCAATTTTCCTGACTTCTTCTCGTACCATACTTCCTTCTTCCTTTCTCACTCTGCATCTTTCATCTCTGATCATATCTCGGACCCCTTTTTTCAACCTTTGTGGGTAGAGGTTGAATCCTCCTTTTTTCATCCCTTTACGTTTGAGGAGTTTGTTTCCGTGGCGCACGCTCCAAAGAAGTTTTCTCTTCCCATCCTTCAACACATTCGCAAAATCTTTCGTCCTATTATTTTGCATAACTTAGATGATTGTGCCCGTTTTTTGCAATCTCCTATCTGGTACAATCACCTTATCAAAATTAAAAATAGATCTATTTTTTGGAATGACTGGTTAACCCATGGTCTTAAATGGACTCACCAACTTTTTCAAGATTGATTTTTTATTCCCTTTTCTGTTCTTCAAGCTCGTTTCTCTCTCCCCCTATCTTTTTATTCCAAATATACCTTATTGAAAACAGCGGCTCAAACTGCTTATGATACTCTTACTTGTGCCTCCATACAATATGGTTCTTCTCACATTCCCTTATCGTTTTTACACTCTTCCCCCTCCGCCTCTCAGATTTACAAAAAATTGCAAGATGCGTCTGCTCATCGAGAGAAGTCTGCTGTGGAGTGCGCCTGGGAGTCAGATTTAGATGATTATTTTTCTACTTCTACATGGGATAACATCTGGATCAAAATAAGGAAATCTTCTAGGGCAGCAAATACAACTCAAACTTTATTTTTCATATATAATAGACTTTTAATCACCCCATCCAAACTACACAAAATTGACTCTTCTATCCCGTCTCGCTGTTGGTCTTGTTCGGCCTTGGTAGCCGATCTTAAACATATGTTGTTTACCTGTCCTGCTGTTCAGCTTTTCTGGGGTAAAGTATGGCACCAAATTAATACCATTTTCTCTTCCAATTTCCCATTTTCTTTTTCCCATATTTTTCTGGGTAGTATTTCACAAGTATGGTCCTCCTCCAATATCAACACTTCCATTGTTGACCTCCTTATAGCTGTGGCATTTCAACAGATCACAAAAGCGTGGAAGTATACCTCTCTTATTTCTTATCAAGCCTGGTGGTATGGGGTTTGCTATAATCATAGACTAGACAGGGCTTATGTCCATCCCATTACCCTTGCTATTAAACGAGATTTATTATGGTTACCCATTACTACTTTTTTAGATTTGTCTGCCCAACCTACTCCACTACATAATCCTCGCAATGAGGAAGTTTCTAAGCCTCCTTGACCTTGTTATTATTACTGAATGTTGATTATCATTTCTGTTCTGCCTCATGTTGAATTGTTAATTTCTTAATAGTGAAATTATTTTTGTTTACACTGCTAGTTTTTAAGATATACTGTTGTAATATGTTTCTGATGACATCCCTCTCTCTCTCCCCCCTTTTCTTCTTTTTCTTTCCTTTTCTTTTTATTTTTATGAAGTTTTTCGCAATTTATTCTTTTTACAAAATGTATGCTATTATTGCTCTGGACTTTTTTGTTCTTCAATAAAATCCTCTTTAAACTTAAAAATGTTAAAACAGTTCTAAGGTTTTGTGATACATAGGAGCATATTTTGTTTTCCCTTTCCCCCCTATGTTTACACATGCTAGTGAATTAAAAGTAGCTTAACCCAACATTACTCACCATGTGGTGAATCTCTGTAAAACATGATGACTCATGAGATCTTACAGAATCACCTTCATGGATGGATCAGCAGTTATCTCAAATGCATATGCAATTATATACAATTTAAGGTACCTATAACAGATACAATAGGAATGTATTCCCGATTATTCATGAAAATATTAGTTCATCTATTTCCTTTTATTAGACAGTAATATAAAAAAACAAGCATTTTCAATGCAATAGGTCTCGCATTTATGCGAGGTTAAGCTATTGGCATTGTAAATGTCAATGCCTTTTATTTATGTTTTAAAAATGAAAACAAAAATAAAGGCATTGTCATTTATAATGTCAATAGCTCAAACTTGCGTAAATGCGAGACCTATTGCATTGCAAATGCTTGTCTGTGTAAGCTGTGCTCCTGTAAGCTCTGCAGGGGTCGCCCTCTCACCTCCTTTTGTCTAAGTTGTGTGCCTGTAAGGTATGCAGGGGTCGCCCTCTCACCTCCTTGTATAAGCGGTGTGCCTGTAAGCTGTGCACACTGCCCCCTTTCTCGCCCTTAGCTTGTTTGAGTTGTATTATTGCCAGGTCTGTGTGACCCTCTCCCACCCTCTGTGCCTGAGGCCTGTTTACGGTAAGCTCTGCAGAGAGCTGTACCTCCGTCCCTATGGCCATACTACTTCTCTGCTCTATAAGTAATACCTCGAGCAAGACTATAAAGCATAGGGCACAAACAAGACACAAATTCAACCCCTGCGCCTGTGTGGCTAGCCCTTGGGACAATGCGGGTCATGCTGTAACTGGGCCTACCGGAGGCAGTAGGGTAGACTCCGTGAGTACCGAGATCCAAGCGGCATTACTGTAATTGATCAAGGGAACCGAGGTGCATGTAACAAAGTCGTGCGCATGCACCGTAGGCACAGCCTTTGCCTGAGAGAGTGCCATTAGTCCGCAAATAATTTTGTTACGCGTGCCCTGTTAACGCAGTCGTTTGACGGGGAAACAGCTGATGGAAGGAATCTTAAAAGTGACAAAAGGACAATTTGATAAAACAACCGATCGGAGGTTGCGGTGAGGGGGGTCAGCAGCGGCGGGATGTGTGCGCGCGCGTGTCTGTGTGTGCGCGTCTGCGCAAGCACGTCTCAGAAGCGCGTCCACAGACCCCGATCGCTGCGCGTGCCCCGGTCTGTCTCCCTTGAGAGGCATCACGGCAACAATAGTTCTCGTTGGCGGCAGCGCTTCGCGCTGCAACGCCAGCGAGACCTAAAAAGATCTGCTACCAGAAAATGTGTGTCTTCCTTGTCTTCGGAGTCCTGCAAACGATCCCCCCAGCACTCAGTACACGGGGTATCACGTGGGAGCCACATGCACTCCAATGCTTGGGAGTTATAATCTATCAACAAAACAAATATGTCAGGGGGAGCAATATCTGGGGGTGGATTTTTTCGCAACGTTGCATTCTGGTGCACACTCAGAGCCCCAATCAAGGAATGAATTGCACTCACAAAGATGAACATGCTGCCACCAGTACTCTACCTATTTGCAAATCTCCCCATCTGGATACCTGGTTGTTGGACACACTAATGCATGATTTTATATAGGATGGATGCAGACGCATGGTTTCTATGCAAATAATACAATGCACGACCAGGGAGGGAGGTCTGGGAGTCCCAGATTTTGAGCTATATAATAGAAGTTAAGTGTACCGGCAATCTAGCTAGCATTTGTCTTTTCAACTACAATGATACTAGAGGTATTGTGTGTCAACATTGCCTTACCTCGACCGGTTGTCTCTTGCACAAAGGTAGGTATCGCACTTGTCCATCTTGAGCTAAGTAGCTGTGAATGACCTAATAGTGCCTCTCTGGGTAGCGGGCAACCTGCCCTACGGCAACAAGACGGGTCCTTAGGGGCTCTCATGTTGGGAGCACATGTCTCTGTGAAACCTCTACCTAAACCGGTTAGCATGTCACCAGGCTGTTGGCAGAAGCTCCTCAAACGAACCCACTTTTTCCCACTATATGTTCCAGCGATTCCACTGGTTGACCTCCCTCAACTAAGAAGCATCTTTTTGATGGCATGTAGTCTGTTGGTACGGACAGATGCAGACCACTTACAGTGGGCGACTGCTATGAGGAAGGAAAGTTGAAATACCTAGAGACACTCACCACTGTGTAGGGCCTCTATGACTCACAAATCCTGTGGTATGCAGCAGTGGCATCCACTCTGCAGGCACTGTGGAATGCATGCCGCAAGGAGCCACTGACACACGAGTCACTGCACGTCCTCCTCACGTTTGGAGATGGTCACAAATTAGTACCTTGGCTTTTCAAATCAGCCCTATATATGGCCAAAGTGGATATACCACAACTCAGATGGAGGTGGGAAGATGTGGCCAGAAGGTGCGGGAGCAGGACTGGGACAGAATTCTGGAACATACACACTAAGGGGCCAATTACAATCTCGTTAAGAAAGGGCTCTGAATGGGACTCATTCGTATTGAATACGATTCTGAAGCCTTGTATCCAACCGAATCAGTCAACCTTCCGGACGATCGAGTATGATGCAAGGAAACTGTCCAGGATGTCCGAATCGTTTCCGAATGCAATTCGTGCACACCGAGTCTTTCGGAGTCAATTCGTACAGCCCAATGGAGACGGTTTCTGAACGAGCGAGTACGATGACCGAGTCTGACAGCCCTTCTGAATCGGCTTGACCAAGATGAAATGGCTTTCGGAATCAGTCTTTGGGGGCCCGTTACAGGCCCCCCTTCACCTGTTAGCAACCGAATGTGGCCAGTGGGGGTAGCCAAGGGCCCCGTCTTCCCTTGCATGCCACTGTGGCAGGCACCATAGGGTGCCCATCACAGGGTGCCCGCTTTTCCCCAACCACCCCTTTTTCAATGGGGGCCTGTGTTCGCTTGCGGTACCCAAGCTCCCATTGAAGTCAATGGCAATCCGAACAAACCGATTCCGTCAGCATACGTTGAAATAGTACTTGGTCGGTCAGACTTGACCGATTCAATTTGTTAGGAAAGCCTTCCTAACCCGAGTTGTTGGGAAGGCTTTCCTAACAACATCGTAATCGACCCCTAAGAGTCCCGTAACACCATATTCCGCAACAGTCAGTTTGATTTTTTACATATGTCTTGCCTCACACCACACAAAGTAAACAGAATCCATTGGATGGAAGATGAGTCATGCCGAAGGTGCAATGTACCCGATGCTGATTTCTTGCATATGACCTGGGCTTGCCCTCGGATATTACACTTCTGGCACGTGGTAATCGACAAACTAGAGCATACCTTGAGCTGCACCAACCCCATGAAACTGGATATTTTCCATTTGGGACTCCACCCCATCCCCCGAATGGCTAAAGTGGCAATACAATTCTTAAATCTAGCCCTAATCCTCACCAAGAGGGTAATTGCAATGCAGTGATCACCCCGGGGGTCCACCTCATTGCTGCTGGAAGGGAGAGGTTGAACGCTGGGCACTGGCGGAAGAGCCAACTTTCAGAGATGAGGAAGGCAAGAACTCATACCCGGTCCCATAGCAGACATTTGGGCTGCTGTCCTGGCGACCTTTGTGAGAGGGCATGAGACTGTACCGACAACTACATAATTTCTGGCTTAAACAGCATAGGAGCACTAGACTGCAGACATAGGTGTGACACTGGAAGTTAATGAAGGGGTTTGAAAGTGGGCAATCCTCAATGTTAAAGACTGAATAACCTGTCCAGTCAATGTTATTGAACACTATTTGTAAAACGTACCACATTGGTCATCTATGGCATATTCACACCACAATAGACTCACAACACAACATAACTACCCTGCTGATTGTCAGGGGACAGTGGGTGGTCACCCCTGGATAATCTAATGGGCCACCTGATCCCAATTGTCCTGACTGCATGTTGTACTGTCTGGGAAGTCAACCCGGAACAACACAGTGACAAAGTGACATGTACTGTTATGATTGAAAGTTCTGAAAACTAATAAAAAGAGCTCCTTCTCAGCCTTTAGTTTCCAAAACACCAATGCAGCGGCAAAGCGTGGAATACCAGCATCCGAGAGGGATTGATCCAATTTCTCTTTATTTACTTTTCTTATGCGAGCTTAAAGACATTAAAAAAAAACTGAATAATTAAAAATAAAGTATATATATCAAATAACTTCTAACAAAATGTGTTCGGTATTTTTTTAGTTATTATTAAAAAAAAATCTAAATTAAATAAACATATATAAATTAATTCATTATTTAATGCACACTTCAACTGAATCGTTAATATGCTGACATATTTTACTTAATTAGTTCTAGCTTAACAATAAATATTTAAAATTAATTTCTATTTATATTATGCATTAAAATATTCTTTACTCACCTAAATAAACTTTAGTAGTGGTCCATATATTTTCCCAAAGAGATATCTCTTCTATGCTGTTGGAGATCTCCACTTAGGTGGTAAAGTTACTAGTACTACGCTCATGAATACTGTTGTAGGAGGCTCCAACCCCTGGTCTACACTCGGGAACGGTACATATCAAAAATGTTTGAAGTTACACCTGCGTGTAGTAGTAAATATGTGCATGAGTAAATATACACCTACATATTTAGCTGAATGTTCATGTTTTGTACTTATTATTCAAGTATTTTGGTAATGTTTGATCTTTTTATTCGGTAGATTTATGTGATTTTTTTTTTTTATAAACTGAATTTTTTGTTTTGAAATAAAGACCATAACAGTATATACCATTGTTTGTGCGCACAACAAACACAAGCAACAAACACAGGCGATGCACCATAGACAGTTGGAAGATTGTCCTTCAGCGCAATCCCCAATATGCCAACCACTTCTGCCATACCCGCCCATGTTTCTTGGGGTATTCCGAGACATGTAAATTGGTTCCTCTTGTTTGGCAGACCAGTCTGTTGCCCGCTCCAGAAGACATAGGGGCAGATTTACAAGCCCCTTACACCACATTTGTGCCGCCGTTGCGGCGGCGCAAATCCAGCGCCATGCTGCGGGGTATTTACAACGTGACACATCTGGGAGATGCGTCACGTTGTAAAGCCCTGCGCCACATGTGGGCATTCTGGCACGGGGGGGGGGGGCGTTCCGGCACAGGAACGCCTCGGAAAAGTGGCTGAGTGAAATCTACAAGATTTCACTCAGTCACTTTTACGGACATGCTGCATCAAAACCCTGCGCCTGCTTGAAGCAGGCGTAAGGATTGATGCAGCATGTTAGGCATAGGGGCACCCCGAGCCTTGCTGGAGCTGCGTCGCGCTTGCGACGCAACTCCAGCAATGCGCCGCCTTTCTGCCAGGGAATGCGACACGCATCTGCCCATCTGTGCGCCACAGTGTGCCGCATTGTAAATGCGGCGCATCAGTGGTGGCGCACGGGGGGTTTGGCGTGCTGCAACTGTTCTGGCGCATCCCTGCTGATTAGCAGAGATGCGCCAGAAGTTGTAAATCCGCCCCTAAGAGCCTAGGTGGAGTGTAGAGTTCCAAAATTTAGCAATGGCTCTCTTGGCCCAATCCCACTAGGGTTCGGTCCGGAGATGTTTCCCACCCAATCTAATATCCCCAGGAGAGCTACCCACTGGGATGGGTCCATATGCCTCCCCAGCAGTCGAGAGAGGATAGTACACACTTTACGTCAGTACTGAGCAATCCGAGAACATTCCCACACCACATGGAAAAAATTAGCACAAGGTTCTGGGCAGCGCCAACAGTTGGTGCCGTTAGCCTGACCACATGCCATAATCTCAATTTTGTCAAGTAGGTCATATGCAGGAAGTTGATTTGGATAAGCCTGAGCATTGAAGAGATGACCAGCATCCCGGGAGGCATTGTAAACAAGTCTGGGGAGACAAATAAAAGATTCTTGTAGATCCACGATCCCATCCCATCTCATTAATAGAACCCATTGAAATCCTGGATTCCAGGGGGCTGAGTTCAGGGACAGAGCAGAGGGAGTCACTGTGATTTTGAGAGTATGGTGCAGCTGTAAATATCTGCAAAATTGGGACCTATGCAGGGCATGTTCATATTGAAGAGTTTGGAAGGATTTAATATGTGATCTCTGCCACACGTGCCCAACCATAGAGATTCCTATTTTGTCCCATCTCCTAAACCCTGCAAGGAAGGATGAATGGTTTAGCTATTGCCCCATCCACAAAGGGCATCTTGAGTGTGATCTTTTTATCCCAGCCAATCAATTTCAGCGGCTGGCGCTACTCGAGCCGGGTTACCCGAGTCGGCATGGGCGTCATGAATGCCCCGCTTTGTGGAGGGGCTCTTTAGGGGCTTCTTCTGTATGCAACTCGGCAGACAAAGTCTCCGAGTTAACTCTATGAAGACATTTTGCGTCAATAGAAGAGAGGCTCAAGAAGGAACACAAGATGTGTGAACAGAAAAAGGAAAGAAGCTAGGAATATTGGGAAGGGCAACTGGAAGGAGTGAAGGATAGAGGTATGCATAGGTGGATGAATCAGTGGGTGGATGAATCAGTGGATGAATGAATGTTTGGGTAGATGTATGAAGGGGTCAAAGACGAGTGAATGGATAGGTGACAAACAGGTGAAAGGATGGCAGAATATAGAGATGGATATATGGATGAATGTGTGGATGGACAAGTGGAAGGGTGGCAGAGTAAAGGGATGGCTAGGTGGATGCACAGATGAAAGGATGGTACAGTGAAGGAATGGATAAATAGGTGGATAAATAGGTGAAAGGATGGCAGAGTAAAGGGAAGGGGATGGATCAATGGAAGAATGGATGGATGAAAGGTAGAGTGGATGGAATGGGGAAAGACTGAATGGTGGATGAAAAAATGAATGGATGTAAGATTGTAAAGGTGAAATAGTGGCTATCAGTGGATGGATGGAAGGGTGAAAGGATTAATGGATAGATGCTTGGATGGAAGCGACAGGGGAGTTCTTCTAGGGAGGGGTCGGCTGATCTGCTTTGTGCCATCAGAGCTTGTGTTTCAAAGTGGGGGGTACTTTAATTTTCTGGCTACTCCTTGCAAGTGGGCTCAGGGAATATTGTCCAATCCCATGATCACCACTTCAAGGTGGAACGCCGAGTTTTGCCATCCTCCGTTCAAGCAGACATTAACCACCAGTATCTGAGCTGCCCAGTTTTGTAGTCAGACATCTGCCGTGCCCATCCCTCCCATTTAGGGCAATTCGACACATTTAGCATATGCAAGATGGGAGGAGTGGTTAAGCCACAGGGAGGAGTGTATCTTGGCGAGTAAATTGAGGAACCAGGTGTGTGGTTTGGACAATAGGTAGTTCTGAAGATATACAGGATCTGGGGCAGCGCGATCACCTTAAGCAGGGCTATGAGGCCAAGGATATTAAGAGGCAGCTGTGTCCACCTGCCAAGGTCTGCAGTGAGCTTAGTCGCAAGGGGTTTCAGGTTAAGGCTTCTAGTTAGGTTGTGTAGGAAGGTAGGATTCTTCTGCATGTGTACCCCCACTTTTTTCCTGGTTCTAAGCTGGTTTTGACTAGCCTGAATGGGGTCATGCCAATCAGGACCCCAGTCTATCTGCTTATGTTAGTACCTAGGTACAATCGCAGATTGGATACTGGGGTACCCTTATCAGTCCCTAGTATATGGTACCCATGTACCCAGGGCATAGGCACCCCAGAGGTCGGGCTGCATTATGTATTATGCCCCCCATGAGAGACCGTTCAAAATGGAACTACAGGCCTGCCATTGCAGCCTGTGTTTTTTGGTGCATGAACCACTTATTGAAGATATAGGTTTACTATATCTAAGGGTCACTGCACTAAATACCTATCAGGCACTCCTATAGCAGGCTTTGACAATCTTGAAGGCAGGGTGCTTGGTTCTAAGTGAGAGGGTGCCCCTGCATGAGCGGGACACCCCTGCAGCCTTCTGAGACCATTCTCCTGGGTTGTCAGTGAAGCAGCCATATACTAATATAGAGGGGCATTACGCAACCGCGTGATGACCATCTCGAAAATGGCTGCAACAAGCCCTATCGTGTTTGGTGTCAAACATGTTAGGATCATACCCCCCACTCCCGGTAACCGTTGTGGGAGGTATGATTCCACCCATCTGAAGCACCCTTCGTGGGGCTCCTTGTGTTCCTGGTACCAGCCTTCTAGTCCTGAACAGCACAAAATGGTTGCTGCCGACCAGAGACAAATTTCTGCCTTCCTCTCTTGCTCCTGCTCCTGCCCCTGAGCCAAGCTCGAGCAGGGGAAGGTAGGACTATAGGCACCCTGTCACAGGGAGCTGTGACCACCTCCCAGAGAGGATTTATTGTATTAGGGCTGGGTGGGTATGCTTGCCAGCAACTGAAAGTCTGCATGAGGTGCACATTTGGTGTCACTTGTGCATAGTCCAGTTCAAACCAGTTCTGGGAGCCATTAGCTCCAACTTTGGCACGAAACTGGACAAAGGGCATGGGAGTAACCTCCCCCCTTACCGGACCCTCCCCTAGGATGGTCCCCTGAATCGTCCCAACCCTTTCCTTAGGGTACTTAAGGGCTTACCTGGCGGTAGGACTTTAGATTCGTCATGGACAAGATTTAGAACTGAAACCACTGCACTTCGACTGTCTGGGCACTCTGGACTTCGCTGGACTTCGTTTGCTCCGGACTTCATCTCCCTCTCAGTCTCCTGCATCGGCTGTGCCAGTGCCCCATACAGGATCTGTGCATCTGTGGAGCATCCAAGATACCTGAAGATAAACTCCCTTGGAGTGAAAGAGTCACTCTCCTGCATTCGCAGGCGCCGCAAGACTGCTGACCGGTCTGTTGATCCCTAGCTACTACGGACTCCAAAGGGTTCAACAACACAGGAGGTGGGTTCCTACATCCCACGAGGCCTGAGCGGCTCTCTCACCAAGTTTGAGGCCAGTATCCCTCGTGGGGGCTGCATTACCCAAACCCCTGTGCAACACGTACTTTTGCAATTGCATGTGCTTGTTGGCAATTCTGTGACAAGTGCATTGGCCTCAAAGTAGCCCCAACCTCTGGAAACTTCTCCCACAAAGATTTCTAACCACCTCCCATGTGTGCTCTGTGGCCTGTTGTTTTGTGAAGCTGCTCCTGGTGCCTCCAGCCTGTGGGTCCAATTGAGAGTCATCTCTGTTTTCCTTGGGCTCCCCTGATTGCTCTGGGACTGCCCTGACTCTCCTGGTTGTGGTGAGTCTCCTGGGCCTTGCTGGTCCGAACCATACACTTTCTTGACTTTCTGCATGGGTTGCTTTTGCCAAGGCTGGTTGGTGCTCCCACCGTACATCGACCCCTCAGCACTCGACATCCCTTGTGGGACAGCTCGTATCCAGCTCCTGGTTGTCCTCAGCATCGCCTGGTCCCCACAGCTGCAGAGTCAAGATCAACTATCCTGAAGCACCCGACATCGGTGGGAATTCGTCTACCGAGCCGCTGGTCACTCTCAAGTGACCCAGACTCTGTCCCCTCTGCTTTCAGGTACTCTTTGACAAGAATCCATGTTTGGGTTCCAACAGACACTTTCTCCTCTTCCAGAAGCGGCACTTTCTCAAAGTCCTCCATTGGGTTTGATGGTGGTTTCCGACACCACTTCACACCTATGCACCCGGCTCCCCTGGGATAGGTAACTTGAGTTCTTCTGTATCCACTGGTGGGGTGGCTCTCCAACCTTCTGTCTTCCACGGGGTTTCCTCAAAGTCCACTGGGAAGGGTCATTAATCTTTAAAATTCCAACCACGCCTTACACATAGACTTGTACGGCGCATGTGGCCGTGTTCAAACACTGCACACTCACTTAGTGGGGTCCCTATCTACTCACCTTGGGTGGTTCCTTGGGGTCCCAGCCAACCTACGTCCTCTCAACATTGTCCTGACTTGAGTCGTGGTTCTAATACCAATTTCTTAGTATATGGTTTGGTCCCCCCCTGGGGCCCACTGTGTAATAGTGCTATTTACTGTCATTTCTTTGCTGAAGTATTGTGGGCTTTGTGTCTATCTCTGTGTGGGAGATAATGTAATGTACTATATAGTATGATACAATAAATACATATTTTTTATAATTACTGTGTGGTTCTCCTTTCATTTAATCTATACTATAAGGATGCATTCTGGTAAAACAAGCTGCTTTACACTCCTTCAAGACTAAGCCTGAAGGCTGATCTCCACAGCTACCACTTGGATAGCTTTCTAAGGTTGTCTGAGACCTCTTAAATCACCATAAGGGTTGTCTGGACTGGTACAAGGTGCCCGCTTTAATTATTGGACATCATATACCAGGTCAGCTTCTCACAGGTTGGGTTGTAGCACTACGTTTATCCCTAAGTATTGGAAACTAAGTCGACATATTGTTAGTTGAGACTGCCAGTCCGTCACCTGCCTGTCTCCAGTCAGAGGCATCAGGATCTACTTAGGCCAGTTAATATGCAACCCAGATGCCTCTCCATAGAGGGTGAGCATCTGGAGTAATCTCAAGCCCATGAGGGATGGTCAGGAGATAAAGAGAAGGACATCGTCCATATATAGGATGATGCGGACTTATGCCACTACTCCCAAATTAAATCCCCACACCTGTGCATCACAGTGAATCCTGGCTGCAAAGTTTTTTATGGCCAAAGCAAAGAGAAGAGGGGATAGGGTACAGCTCTGACGGTTGTCTTGGCCTATTGTAAAGGGTGCAGAGAGAGTGCCATTGACACAGACCTGTGTCCGAGGGCTGGAGTACAGCACTCACACAAACAATCGGAATTTAGGACCCAGACCTACCTTTTCCAGAACTTCCCCAAGAATGCCCAGTCAACAGAGTCAAATGCCTTCTCGAAGTCCTGAAGCAGGAGAGCATTCTAGTCCCTAAGCATGGAGGGGCGTGTCAGGGCTATTTGGATTCTACTAATGCAGTGCCTGGTGCTCCTATTGGGCACAAATCCACATTTGGCTGGGTGGATCCGGGATGGGATAGTTTCTGAGTAATTGGCTGCCTAAAACTTTGGCATTTATTTTAATTTTGGTGTTAATGAGGTTGATTGGTCACTAGGATGCGCATTGATCAGGAGCAGACCCGGTTTCATCAGTACCACTATGGTGGTTAAGTTGAGCTCGGGAGGGAAGCATGATTTATCGATCCATTTCTGATTACTGAAACAAATTTAGAAGGCGAGGGGTCAATTGGGTTTTGAAGAGCCAGTAATATTCCACCAGAAAGCCATCTGGAGTGGGGGTTTTCCCCTAATTCATGTCGTGAAATGCGAATATAATTTCTTAAGCTGTGTGTGGGATGTCCAGCTCAGTCCTGTCACTTATTCTAACTCTTGGCATCAGGATGTTGGTCACCAGTGGAGATGAGGCCTCCATTGGGGGCCGTTTGCATGCTGCATAAAGACTGCTTCAGTATGCCACAAATGCATCAGCAATAGCCCTGGCTTGGTCCCCACCAGGATGTCCTCTGTCACAATTGAAGGGACAGCCCTGGAAGAGACCCCCCCTCGTTGCTTACCAATATAGAATCTTGCCTGATTTGCCACCCCATTCATACGCCCTCCTTGTCATTGCCATCCAATGTCAAAGGGATGCTCTCTCTAGTGCAAGGAGGTGGTGCTCCAGATTAGTCATGTTGGCACAACCAATATATTCTAGGATTAACATATTAAGTTCTAGGCTAGCCATTTGTTGGTGTTTGGCCTGTTCTTTCCCCTTCAGATAAGATCGCATAACTCCTCAAAGGGAGGCTTAGCCCACAGCCCATAATACACCTGGAGATTCCACTGTGCCTTGGTTCAACTCATAACAAGTGCCTATTTCTTGGGCACGAAACTCCCTTAACGCTCCCTGCATTAAGCCACCACATCAGATGGGGTCCCTCCCTCCATCGGCCAAAGTCAAGAGTCACCAGGGGGTGATAGGAGATGCCACAAGTCAGTATGTGGAAGCCTGTTGTGTATTGGAAGTCAGATGAGGGGAGCAGGATCAGGTTGATGTGGTCTAGCGATATATGTGCTGCAGATAGGTGGGTGTATGTTTGGACATTATGATTCCATGCACACCAGGTATCCCCGAGGCCTAGAACCTCATCCCAGTTTCAGAGCCCTTCCCCCACTCTGCCCTGGGGACTCCAAGGCCTGTAGAGTCAAGTGTGGAGGTCATAATGTCATTGAAATTGCCTCCAAAAAAGGTAAACACCATGGGACAGGCAGTGATCAGTTTACCGTAGGTCGTCCATGGTACAACTAATCAAAGTGGGTGTAACATAAACAATGATAAGGTGATGGTACACGGTCTTCAAGGGTGCCCTAGAAGGAAACGTATCACCCCATGGAGTTCCAACTCATTTGGGAGAAGACCAATGGAAAGCTCTTGGTCCTTGGCAAAACAGAGTACTGCCCCTGTTTAAAACAGTTGTTAAGGCCGTTGACATTCCATGTCATTAATGTAAATGAGCCCACGCCAGAGGGAGAATAAAGTCAATAACGGCTGGTTTGGCCCAGGCAAGGGGTCAAAGCAAACACAAGGAGATGATGAACGGAGCGCTGAAGCTTTTCAGACACTCACCCCCAGTCACAGATCTGTGTTGAATCCATCATCGTTCTTTAGCTCACTTCGCCACCCCAGTTCAGACCCAGACATATGCAAATCATTCTTGACCCTGTTCCTTGTGGGAACAGTCCAGCCCGAAATGCCAAGCCAGGTCTTTTTCTGGACTGGAAACAAGCACTCTTGGACCGGTTTCGGGGTAACACCCCTCATCAGCCAGGCTAACTTAAATCCAGTGGCAAAGTGAGCAAGCAATCCACATCTGGGCATACCCTGCCAACTTAGGGCGAACAAAGCAAACACAAGGAGATGATGGATGTAGCGCTGAAACTTTTCAGACACTCACACCCAACCACAGATCTGGGTTGAATCCATCATCATTCTTTAGCTCACTTCGCCACCCCAGTTCAGACCCAGCCATATACAAATCAGTCTTAACCATGTTCCTTAATTGGTCAGCCAGTATTGGCGCCGAATTCTGTGTGGTTTGAGTGAAGGCTCTGTGATAGTAGTGCAACTGATTAGGTGTGTGGAAAGTTGGTGTCCATTATGTCCATGGAGAGTTTCTTGTTCAAGGCACGAGGTGATGATCACTGTGATCTCTGCTCCAGTATAAGTTGGGGCCTCGGGCCCGACCAAGGCTCGTCAGAGTCAGACAGGGAGCCAGCCACCAAGAAAAGGGTATCGAAGAAGTTTGGTCTAGAGTCATGGATGGCCAAGGAGTTCCCCCCAGATCTTTGGAGCATTGGCGCTCACTTCTGTTTGATCCCATCTTGGCAGGCAAGAGCGTGAAGGCCCATGAGGGTGCATTTGGAAAGCCAGTGGATGGCATAGATTTTTGATGTAATTCATATGTTTCCTTTCTGAAACATCTCAGGGCTAGTAGGAGGTAGGCAGTTTAGGCCCACTGGCACGTAACAGCAATGGCTTTCTTTGTAAATGGACAAGGTGCAGGATTTCATACACATCCTCTTAATTACGACCAGGGCTCCCTGTTTTACAGTATTATTGTCTGACATTTCCGTCTGTGTTGATTCATAAATATTTTTTTTTTACTTTTATCTGTGTTTTTCAATATTTTTCAAGGTTTTGGTAAGCAGTTCTGTTAAAACTGGTCTAATTCCACATTTATTTAAAAATAGATGTGCACTCACACTTGAATGCTTGATAGGCCTTAATGGTCTTAATACCCATGGAAGATAAATCAATATATTTAAGAAAACATGCACATTTTAGTATAAGCGATGTGCACATCTACAGCTGCTTACGTCTCAGGAAGCTGTCTCCCTTTTTCTTTAGTTTGACACCTACCAGAAAGCGTAGTGTTTGCTAAAGACATTTTGGGGACTATCAGCAAGTTGACTCTGGAAGGCATTCTGCCCGTTGCTTGCTATTGGCTTTGTGGTCTGTAACTCACATTTTCTTGCCTGCCATTTGCTGGCTTTATTTGCTTTAGGTTGTCCAGGTTCAGTTCGTCCCGCCCTTTGCCAAAGCTGTGTTGATGGTATTCTTCCACAAACTAATTTTCAGTAGTAAACAGGCCTTTAAATCTTGTTCTTATCTCATCACATTTTCTGGGCATTCAAAGACCAAGGTCAAATGACAGGCGCTATCTTCAGGGGGTGCTTGTTTACTTTTCTTTCTCTGACTTCAAAGTGAGAGGCACACAGTGTGATGCACCAAACAAACATCAGTGGCTAACAATGGCAAACAGTTTTGTCTCTCACACACAAACACACACCTCGCTCACACGGATGATACACTCAATGAACATCAGTGACTGCCTATGGCACACAGAGTTATGTCACACACACCACACATTGACACTCAGCGATGACGCACACAAAACATACATACATACATACATAGAACAATGCTGAAGATATGCCAGTGTCGCAGACATTTGTGAACTACACTGCGCTACACAACTGTACCACACAAAAACCAGTCACAGTGCCACACACTGCATATACAGCAAGTGCCAGGTGTGAGGGATGCTGTGGTAAAGATGAGGCGCAGCACCACCACCCCAGGAGGCCTTGTGCAGTCTGATCTGATTTGCCAGTGGGGACCATATTTTGGGGGACGGTGATTGGCAAGATGGGATTGCCCAATAATCATCTTCGTCCATGAGTGCACCCTCATTCATTCCCGTGAATGGCTCAAAGTGGCAATTCACGTCACCAGCTACCACAATGTTAGAATCACAGGCCATTTCAGTTAGGAAGTGGGATAACTCCTCGATAGTAGATGATTCACATGCCAACCGTACAGGACGTGAGTATACGTTCACAATTGCCAATCTAAAAGAACTTGGCCATTTTAGAACTAAGCATTGGAGATCATTGGAATTTGTAACTACAATCTCTGCCGAACACCCCAAGTTCAGGGCTACCTAAATAGCAAGGCCTCCGGATGGTCGGCCTTTCCCGCCCCAGCTTGCTGGTACATAGAAAGTGGCAAACCCCTCTCCAGGGTATTCCTCTTCTTGAAATATGCAGATGTCAATATGGTCCACTAAACATCCCCATTCTGTACAATTTAATTTGTTAGCAAGGCCCGCAAGATTCCAAGAGAGTATGGTCATCTGGGCAAATCACTTAATCTCCCTGAGCCTACAAAAAAATGAATGTGTCTTGTGTAATGTAACTGGTGCTCATGTTAAGTGCTCCAGTACCTTCGGGTCGAATCTGAGTTTATAAAACCTAAAAAAAAACTTCAAAAAAGAAAATCGACTAACCAGCCTCTTGGTGCTATAAATGATAATAGGTTTTGCTTCACTGTAGATTCATAAGGTGTGATTTAGCGCTCATGGTGGAGGCCAAGGTGTGAGCTCTCTAACCAGTGCAGCGCCTCAATGCCCTTTTAAAGGCACTGGCCTGTTAGGCAGAATGCCAGTCGGACTGACACCTGGGATACCTCCCACAACACGCAGAGAAGACACCCTCCGGTAGTAAAAGTGTGAGGGCTGGGGCGTGGCCTAGTGGTCCAACATGGCGGACTCCCTTTTGGCAAGCTCCCGTAGCCTGATTATGCATCCGCCTTTTATCCTGCCGAATCAGCACTGCAATAAGATCTAGTGCCCTCACAGGGATCCCCCATATCCTCCTACATTCCGACGCTGGAGAAGAAGCCATCTCGGACCCAGAGGAGAGACGTCACCGCGACTGCCAGGAGGAGCGGCCATACGGCTGAGGCCAGACATACACTGTGATGCTGAGGCCCCCCTCCTTCCTCATTTAGTCTGCCCGTGGAGGGTTGTGGCGGAGCAGCAGAGAACCCTGAACTGCCTACCTCGGGACTGTGGTCACCTGAGACCGGAGAGTGAGGCGGGTGGGGCCGGTTCGTTGCTGGCTGGAGCTGCAGTGGTGTGAGCCACCTGGTGAAGCTGGTGAGTGGCAGATTGTGGAGATCCGCGACGAGGAGCACCGCTGAGCACCCGAGTCGGGCACATCACCTGGTCCATATGTGGGAAGATCGAGGAAACTTCGAACCAGTAGTGGTAGCCTATTGGGGCCTGAAGCCGGCAGGAGACAGGATACCTATGATTCTCAGCGGATGGATCGGGCCGCGGCACCTGCTGCGCTCCTGCTGGAGCCTGTGCTGCTTGGAGACGGCATTGAGCTGCAAAGCCGAACCCCACAAGGGTCAGATGGAGCCCTTCAGTGCAAGAGGTGGCTCCATCTGACCCATAGAACTCTGCTGAAAAAACCTCCTCCTGGCGCCAGGCAGAGGCCTATCATCGGCAGGATCCTGAACTTTTATGAGAGAGACACCATCCTTAGGCAGGCCAAATTGAAAGTCTCTCTCTCATTTGCCTTTCAATGCATGCTGATATTTCCAGACTACACCAGACCAGTCCAGTAGCGTCAACAATCCTTCTTGGAGGCGAAGGCCCGTCTGCGCAACCTCAAGATCTCCTACGCCTTGCTATTTTCGTCTCGACTGAGAGTGACATACCAATCGGACACACTCTTCTTTGAAACCCCCGAAGAAGTGTTTGCGTGGACAGATGAAATCCGCCACAACTGAATTCAGACTCCCCATCTAGTGACATTTCTCATTAGCAGTCTAAATCCAACGGAAAATTGGGTCACAGGTCAAGTTCATCGCGATGATCTAGAGCCCGCAGCAAAACCCACTCAGGAACATCAGAGATCCGATGAGACTAGGCAAACTCGTGGATATATAAAACTGGGGCAAACGTCTTGAACTGACTCTCTGCTGAGCACAATGGCACCATTGAAGGACTACCCCTTTTGAGAGACAACCTCTAAACTCTAGGGGCGATCACATGTTCATGGGTAGTTTAATGGGGCTCCATTGGAGGGGTTCAGTTTCTAGCTCTCGTTGAGGTTGGGACTATACCCCGTCCGAGACAGATACTTCGCCCATTCTGCGGTTTAAGGGAGGAAAGTTGGAGAAAGAGGGTGGAAAGTTGCTTGTTGTTGTGCTATGTCTCTTATCTACACATATGGTGCTCCCTGGGGGTGGTTCCACCCAGGCTCAGTCCCGCAGATACCGGTCACCCGATTACATGTTGAATAGTACTACTAACATCCATTGGAGTGGGCTCAGGAAAGATAGCTGGAATGTATGAGACATCCTAGAAAAGATTAAAAGAGGAGCTCTGCTCCTATGAGCTAAATACTACAAGGCGGATAGCTTACTGCTACAAGAAACTCACCTTTTAGGTACTAAAACACCATGTCTGTCCCGTTTAGGATATATCCAGGTCTTCTATTCTGGCCTCACTAGAGATTACCGGGGAGCGGTGGTCCTGATCCATCGTAGAGTCTCTTTCGAGCATTCTAGATCATAGATAGACACCCAGGGCAGATACGCTATTGTTACAGGAACACTATACGGCAAACAAGTAGTCCTGGGTAGCATATATGCTCAATCACCACTTGCCTGGGCCCTTGTAGAATGCCTAATGACTATATGGACAGAGGTCCCTTATGGGTTGACCGTAACAGGGGGAGACTGTAACGACGTACTACATCCGACCCTGGACAGGTGGCGTGCTGCGGGGGAACCGACAGAGGCACCAGAATCGCGACTGCGACCCTTCATGGATGGAATGGAATGAGTGGACACCTGAAGGACGATTCACCCAACTGAACAAGGTTATACATACTACTCAAACATCCACAGCTCATTTTCCTGTATCGACTCAATGTTTGTGCCCTCTTGCTACCTCTACAGAGTCTCGGCTGTAGAAATATTGCCATGGGGTCTGAAAGACCACTCTCCGGTGGTACTTGGACTTTGGGAAGGCCCTGACCACCATCCCTTTCGCTGACATCTTCCTACCAGGCATTTAAATGACCAGCAGTATAGGACACATATGCACTGACCTTGTGGGAGGCCATGAAGCTGACTCTGCGTGGTGTAGAGATCTCTTTCTGTACTGTGAAGTGTAAACAATGCCGCAAGAAGCTGACTTAGACTAAAGCCCAAATTATAGACCTTGAGCAACAGGGTCGGGGGAGGATGGAGGATCGGTGCGTCCTCAATTACACCTCACACAACAGCTTTATAATGGTGAACTACTGGAGGAGGCCCAGTTGTCGTGGCTGGATTCTCGTAGCAGGATATGCCAATGGGGAAATAAATGTAGCACATTATTGCACCGGTTATGCCAGCTTACGCTACGACCGGTTCATATGCCCAGTGTCTATGACTCAGAGAATAATGTTCTCACCAAACCATCTGTGATTGTGACTAGCTTCACAGGCTATTACAAGGAGCGTTACGCTTCACATGAGGCACTACCAGAAGCCCTAGTGCAGTGCTTCTTAGATGACTTACCCCAGAGAGTCCTGTCAGATGTGGCTAGAACATTATTAGATACCCCCCTCATGACCGTAGGATTGGGTGCCGCTCTGGCAGACCTACTCTCGGGCAAAGCCCCAGGCCCTAACGGCTTGCCTTGTGAGTTTTTTTAAATATACCAATCACAATTTGGTGCCCACTACCTCGAGGTAGTTCGTGCCACAATAGTGGTGGGGCGGCTACCTCCAGACTGGAGACATGCTGAAGTAGTAGTTTTTCTTAAACAGGGGAGCTCTCATGAATGCCACACATCATACCGCCTAATCTCTCTATTAAATATTGAAGCCAAATTACTTGTTAAAAACACTTGCCAACCACCTTCTACCCTATATAACTGATCTAGTACATCCTGATCAGGCTGGCTTCATGCCCTGCGGTGTCACAATATTCGACTAGCTCACCACACCATAGCAGTGGTGGACCGTCTTGGATGCTCTGCTGCCCTACTACTGGCTGATTTATTCAAAGCTTTCGATTCGGTCAGCTGGACCCATCTTTTTGCACTCCTGTCACGACTAAATATAGGCCCCAGATTTGTATCCTACATACGGATCTTACAACCTCAGTGCGGGTGGTGGGCTTGGTCTCTTTCAAGTTTCCTATTCGGCGTGGCATCCATCATAGATGTCCCCTGTCTCCATATCTGTTTGCCTTCGCCATGGTGCCACTGGCGGCTTGTGTCAGAGTGGATGCTCTAGTACGGGCATCCGAATGGTCACAGAGAAGTCTCAGATCGCAAAGCACTTTATGCTGACGATGTCCTATTTTTTCTCACTGACCTTAATAGAACAGGCCCCAGACTACTCTGAATCATGCATATATTTGGGGAGATGTCCGGTTTGTATATGAATGCTCGTAAGTCAATCCGGGGCAGCTGTTATGTTATATTATGTTAATTTGGATTTGTTGAGCGCTTAATACCAAAAAGGTCTCTAAGCGCTATAAGAAGAGTAGCGTTGAGTCCAGGCAGTACAGTGACGATTAGGCCCAGGCTTCTGTGAACAAGATGTTTTTTAATTGTTTTCTGAAGGGGAGAAGGCGGTTTTCCGCACGGAGTTGGCAAGATAGCTTGTTCCAAAGAGTGGGGAGGAGGGAGGAGAAGGCCCTCCCTCCTTTGGAGACATAGTTGAAGCTTGGGCAATATAGGAGACTCCCTGTGGAGGACCTAAGTAAGCGCCCTGGCACACATTTTGTGAGTCTTTGTTTGATGTATGTCGGGGCTTGGCCATAAATGGCTTTATGGGCGATACACAGGCCCTTAAATTTAGCCCTTTGTTTTACGGGCAGCCAGTGAAGGCGTTGAAGAAGAGCCGGGGCTCGCGTGTGTCTCGGTAGTTTAAAAATGAGGCTGGCAGCGTCATTCATAGCTATCTGGAGTTTTCTCACTAAGGAGTCAGGAAGTCCAATATACAGGGAGTTGGCATAGTCAAGACGAGCCAAGATGATGGCAGAAACAATAGTTCTCATGGTGGAGAATGAGAGACTGGGGGAGAGCCTCCTGAGTAGCCGGAGAAGGCCCACACAGGTGCCAAATACCATGGAGACTTGGTTGGCCAGGGTGAGTTTGTCATCCACTTTGATTCCCAGGCTTTTAACCACCAGGATCGGGACTGGGGCATCGCCCAACTCCTGGGGCCAGTACAGGGAGTTCCAGGGGTTGTGGTCAACCGACATGCCAAGGACTTCGGTTTTGTCAGGGTTGATTTTAAGTGAGTTGGCCGTCATCCAGTTGACCGTAAAACGTAGGATCTCTTTTGCCCGGGATTGAGCTTGAGGGGAGTTCTCAATATGGAGGATGATCTGGGTGTCATCTGCGTAATTGAAGATCTGACACTCCATAGCCGACAGGGCCTTGATTAGTGGACTGAGGTAGATATTAAAGAGAAGGGGTGAGAGTGCGGACCCTTGCGGGACTCCACAGGAAATAGAGCCTTTCTCCGAGACCCAGTCGCCCATCTGAATTCTTTGGGCGCGGTCTGTCAGGAAAGAGGTGACCCATTGTAAGACAGATCCCTTAATTCCTATAGATCGTAGTCTTTCCAGGAGAGTGGCGTGGTTGACCATGTCGAACGCTGCCGACAGGTCGAGGAGGACCAGCACACAGGGCTTCTTATTGTCGGCAGTCAGTCTGATATCGTCAAGTACTGATAGCATCACCAATTCAGTGCTATGGTGAGCACGGAAGCCGGCTTGCCTGTCCCCCAAGAGGTGATGATCCTCAAGGAACCTGGAGAGATTTTGCAGGACATGCTGTTCTAGTATGTTTGCAAGGAAGGGAAGTTGGGAGATAGGGCGGTAATTTTTCATGTTAGAAATATCTGCGCCGGGTTTTTTAAGAAGGGGGATGATTCTGGCTTTCTTGAAGCAGCATGGAACCTCCCCCAACCGCAGGGAGGAATTTAAGAGTGCGAGGATGTCCTGCTCAATTTCTGGAAGTGCTAGATTAAAGATTCTTGGAGGGCAGGGGTCGGCTGGGGAGCCTGATTTTATCTTTTTGGCCAGGCATCGGAGGGTTTCCATGTCGAGGGGTTGGAAAGAAAAGAGGGTGTCCGCACTAGTGCCCTGCGAGGCATCCTCTGCATTAGGTGATGGTATACAAGGGGAGTTGTTAATCTCCGTCAGTATATCCTGGATTTTATTGGAGGAGCATGCGAGGAAATTATTGCATTGTTCCTGGCTGGATGGGGTGGACTGTGATTGTTTTTGACTAAGTTCCTTCAGGATTTTAAACGTTTCTTTTTGTTTATTGGATGCAGACAATATCCTATTTTCATAAAAGTCCGCCTTTCTACACTACAGCGCTTTTTTATATGAGGCAAGTTTTACTTTATAATCTGCCAGGGCCTGAGGTTTATAGTTTTTTCGCCATTGCCGTTCGTAATGGCGTAAAACGCGTTTGGAAGTCCTGAGTTCTTCCGTAAACCACGGGGCGCCTTTGCCTTTATTGCAGATTTTTATTTTATTTTCAGGGGCAACTGTATTGATGGCTGCACAAAGTCGGTCGGTAAAGGCAATGGCCCCTATTTCAATGTCAGCTGACACCAGCTTCTTAGGAGGGCGATCGCGAAGGGCGCTTAGCAGTGTCGGGCCATCTATTTTTGACCAAATGCGCACGCGTTTCCAGTCCGCAGGGGGCGGAATTATGTGTTTGGAAAGAGGAAGTGTCAAATTGATACAGAAGTGGTCCGACCAAGGACAAGGGGTGACCTCTTTAAGTGTTATGAAGGGAGTGGTGGACCAGACCAGGTCTAAAGTATGACCCTGCACATGGGTGGGGTTTGTAATTAATTGGGAGAAACCAAGTTGTTGAAAGTCTCTTCTAGTTGGCGGGCATGAGCCTCCCTGGGTTTTTGATCCCAGTGAAAGTTAAAATCTCCCATTACTAGGAGATGTTGAAAACGTGAACGGAGATTGGAGATACATTAAGTTAGGAGGTCGGTAAAGTTAGGGGAGCATTTGGGGGGCGATAAAGCATGGTGATCGTGATACTTTAGGAGTGATGGCAGACCTTAATGGTCAGCATATCAGCCCCATCCAGGGATTCACCCGATACTTTCTCTATTCTTAGGTACTTTTTGAATAGGAACGCTACCCCTCCTCCTCTTTTTCCGGCCGGTCGGTTGTGCCAGACGGCGTCATAGCCATCTGGAACCCCAGCCAGTATAGTGGGTCCGGACTCTTCGTCCAACCAAGTTTCAGACAGGGCAAGGATATCTGGGGCCTCATTTTGTAGAAGCGTGAAGATTTCAATGGCGTGCTTCTGAAGGGAGCACGTATTCAGGACCATGAATTTCAATGAATTAGACGTGAGAGGGGGGAGTACGACCCTGAATGGAGTTGGAGTGAGCAGTCCTATCCTTCATGGGCACGAGGAGACCTTCTCTCATGAGTGCACTAATAGTCTCACTTTTTAAGGGGCAGTGGTACAGATTAAGAGATCTTAGTTCTGAACTGGTGTAAGATAGTGGTTGGACAGGGATTTTGGCCCCTGGGCCTGTTAGGGCACGGACGGGCGCAGACGGGCTTGCCTTAGGCGCGCCTTCGGCGCGCCAGCGGCGCGCCCGCTGCACGTGTCTGCTCCAGCGTGCAGTATATGTGCCCCCGTGACCCCTGGCTCCTCCCCGCCAATCAGCCCTGCTGTGCAGCAGCTGACACCCTCACGGTCACTAGACCACGTGAGCACATGCGGGGGAGGAGATCAGGACCGGCCAGGTGAGGCAAATGTGGCTCAAGTATGCACAGTAAATCACACTCAAATGTTAAAAAAATGGAATAAAAGGCTTTTAAAACGGTTAAAATGTTAAGAACAGAGCTTACGGCGTTCAGCATGCACTACCAGAGCTAGTGCGTCTTCTTTTGACCTGTGGGGAGCGAGCAATCTGGGCACGTGGCCCATGGACTTGACCATAGCCACAGTGGGCTAAAATACCTAGGCGTTTTTCTGTCAGCCTCCCAGCCCATGTCGTGGGAATGAAATGTCACCCGCTGTTGAGGCAAGTAAAAGAAGAGGTGAAGTCCTGGTCGCATCTGCCACTGTCTCTATTAAGACATTCTGCCATCTTCAAGATGGTATCTCTCCCAGGCTCCTATACCAATTGCGGAATCATCCCTACCTGGTATCGTCCATCTGGTTCCGGCATAAAAATACGATAATAGGTGGGGTGGAGGCACCGCCCGAGTGGCCCTGAGAAAATGCGGGTATTCAATCATACCATGCAGCGTCCCATCTCCTGGTATTGAACAAGTGATGGTATGGTGATAGAGGTCACCCGGCATGCTCAGTGGATTGCTGGTTGATGAGCAACATGAATCTCCATGCATATTTAAATACCTGTTCAGCGCTTCAGTCCCTTCCACCAGCGACGGGTGTGATCTTTGTGGTATGAAGGCAGTCACTGTAGCATATGGGATGGTGGAGTCATTTGACAGGAGAAACTCCTCTATGGCACAATAGTCTCTTGCCTCAGCTGGCCGTGGGAATGGGATGCTATTGGTATATCCACACTGGAGGTGGTCATTTGTGGTCGGTCTCTCAAATCTTTTCAAGAGCTCCATAGACAATTTGATATGCCACACACTTGGTTCTATAAATATCTCCAATTCCGACATGCTCTGTCCCCATACATTTCAAACCTTGAGACCCTCCCAGAATTTAACCCATTAGTATTTATGGGAGACATGGGCGACCATAAAATTACAAAGATCTACCAATCTCTTTTCACTAATAGCTCTACCACACTTGATACCCTCCAAGAGACCAGGCAGGAGTATCTAAACCTGTTGGAGGATGACGACTGGGCAGAGACCCTGGAGCCCGCAAGAGGCGCAGCTATCGTCTTGTGACTGCGTCTCATTCAGTTCAAATACTTACATCATGTATACTTTACAAGACAGAAACTTTTGGAGGACCGGCCTAATAGCATCCCCTACATGTCTACACTGTGGTAACAGTGAGAGTACATTTCTGCACACAATCGGGCTGTGTGATGGGCTCACTATGTTTTGGAGTGGGTTCATGACATGCCTTTCCGAGGTATTGGGCTGGGATCTCCCCATGTCACTGAGATTGGCCCTACTACACATCCCAGATGAGATTGGGGGCAATCGGTACAACAGCACTTACTGTTCTTGGGCCTCACACTGGCGAAACGAGTCATTGCCAGACTATGGAAGGCTACTTACCTCTTGTTGTTGGGAGTATTGAAAAGGGTATGGATTTTTGCATGGGCATGGAAATTCCTATATTTAAAGCTAGAGGATGCCCACAGAAACTCCTCAAAATCTGGCAGAGATGGGCGGACTACCGAGGCCTTTCTTTAGAGCCTCCAACCTCAATGACAATCGCTATAGAGAATGAAGGTCAATAGTGATGTTGGTTATTGTACTACCAGTGATTCAACAGCATTTGAGACATTGAGGCGCGGGTGGATGAACACTGGGGAGCATAGCGAGGACATAGCACACTATGTTGTATTATGTAACATTATGTTATTATTTCATTCCTCTTCGTTTTCCCTTTTTTTGTTTTTTTAAAGTATTGATGTTGACACTACGGCTGTATTTGTATACGATGTTGTAGGCACCAGTGATCTTGGCCGAATAGACCATATATGGATATTGGCACAAATAAAATTTGTTTAGAAAAAAAAAAGAGTGAGGGCTGCTCATGGAAATACTGAGTCACCTGCTGCTGGGCCCTTCCTGTGGTATCACTGCCTGGTTACCATGAAAACAGAGGACTCAGAAAAACAGTTGCTGGTGTACACATTACATCCGTAATTGGGAGATATTCTCACTAACAAGTGTTTTTTTTTTTTTTTTTTAGTATTTATTTATTTCTTGCATAAGTTAATTAAAACCATTGCAATACAGTAATAAAGTTAATAAAAATAAAAATGTTAGTACATCATAAAATCCATTAGCCGTAGTGCAGAATCAGCCCAGGCAAAAGGATCGAAAGTTCTAATAGAGTGCAAGTAACGAAATTCATTCCTTTCACTCTGAGCTTATTTTCGTGTTTAATTTAGACCGGGCCCAATCACCCAGCTGCCCCTCAAAGGTCCTTATATTGCTGTCCTCCTGATCTCCTCTGCTTTCTCGGTGCCCCATCCATGAGATGATATCCCAGGTAAAGTGCCTGTGCATTGCGATTTAGATAACTTTGAAGGGGTCAGTTGGTGAGAAATATTTATTGGGGGGTTCCCGTATCTGATCATTCCTCCAAAGCGGGGACAGCAGCCTGTCGTTATACTGAGTACTCCGACTTGAAAGGGTAGCCAAGAGTGTTTCTTTGGTCTGGTCTTATCTGAGGGTCATTCTGGCTTCCCTTTGAAATAATCCGGGACCACCTTTCGGACTATCCGAAGGCCAGGTCGGGGCCCAGGACTGGACTGGAGAGCATCCCTGATGATTGATTAACAAGTGAGGGCGAGTGCCACAAATGTAAAGGATCTCCTTTGTTACACAATCTTTAGTCGTCCCTCTCCCACAAGCTCACACACACGTCACACACACACACAAGCATCGCTCTATACAACCTCTACCCACCCCTATGCTCACCGACAAGTTTCACATCGAAATGTAGTATTCGTCAGTGAGAATGAATTTTTATGTGCCCAATGGAGTTCCATGGAGTCCATGGCAGTGTATTTTCAAGTTCCCCATCGCTCTGTAGTATTCATCATTGGCAGCATATTTACAAGCATCCCATACGATTGCACTGTAGGCCAGTGGCACTGTAAACCTCTGGTTGAATATTTCCATGTGCTACATTAGATGACAATATAAGGCTTCAGCAGCCACTGCACTGTGTGCTTCTATACTCTGCAACACTCTACACCAATGCACTCTACACCAATGCACTCTACACCAATGCACTCTACACCAGTCCACTCTACTCTATGCCACTCCAGTGTATGGCACTCTACGTGACGCCACACTATGCCATTCCAATACACAACACTCTCTGCCACTCCACTCTACAACACTCTACTCCACTCTTCGCCATTCCACTCCATGCCACTCTCCTCTACGCAACTAACTCTTATCCCTGCTGAACAACAGCCATGCAGTTGTACATCATTGTTAAAACATATTTGCAAAGCCAAAAGCTCTTTCATAGGCGAGACCTTTTGTCAAGTCAAAAGGTACTTTATTTCTGCCTTACAAGACTCTAAAAGCACATATAAAACAATTACAAATTCATTACAATTTATCAATGTAAACATTTTTGTATACTCATGAGAAAATATAAGAACATCTAAAGAGTTAAAAAGATAAAATATTGAATAGCTTGGTAGGCATTAAGTATCTCGATCATAAAATGCAAAGTTGAATGTATTAAGAGATAAAACTAATTAAAATGTGGTGTCCTGAGTCTTTGGAAAGTGCAGAGGGCAGTTTAAACTTGTACTTTCTTTAAAACTGCAAACGAGCACAACACATTGAGAACAAGTAACGGGAGACAGAATAAACAATTGACATGCCAGTATCATATTTCAGGATTCTGTAGGCCTGTAGGCAATGGGAAGTTCCAAGGTTCCTACAAAGCTGTCTTAACCAATGAGCCCTTATGAGCCCTTATAGCCTTGTAGGTGGGGCAGAAAAACAACACATGCAAGTCGGTCTCTCTGCAGTTTTTGCAAGACGGACAATCTTTCGTCGGACTACCCCCCCACTTATAGGTAACAGCACATAAGGGGAGTACGCCATACCTGAACTGCATTTAGAGTTTTTAGCTAGGGAGGGCTGTATGTCATCAATGCTAGGTTCTAGGAGGTATAGGAATTTGACATCTAGAAAGGATGTAGTAACTGTGCCTGTCCTGGAGCCCCTCTGAAGTAAATTGAGATGGTGATCCTTAAAGTTTTTTTATCAGGACTTTTCTTGGTGTCACCGAAGAGCTTTCTTCTGGCTATCCCATAAGTCTCCCATTCCAATGGCTACAAAGGAATTCTTAATATAGGTGAGCCAGGAAATTTTGCTTGCCCCCCCCCCCCTGAGATTGGCCACCTCCCTCAATTTCTCCTTGTACGTGGATAACTCTGGGGGGACTCCATAGGCGGCGCCAGTAAAGTAGAGGTCTGAGCGCTACCTCCTGTGCCATTGGGCTCATGCCCAGGTCCATTCGGAGCGGAGTTAAAGGGGTACTATTGGGTAGACCCACCAGCTGTCTGAGGAACGAGTTTTCGATCCTCACAAGTTGTTCGGTTGGCCTATGGCCCCATAATTCAGCTCCGTACAGGGCAGCCCCCCTATCTTGCACCTTATAGATTTCCAACACCGGCCCCAGCATCTTACGTACACATTTCCTCTGCTGTTTCGCAAGGCCCCCTGACGTTTGCGTCAGCTTGAGACAAACCTTCCTGATTTGATCACCCCACTCCATTTTCTCGTTGAGGGTTAGGCCCAAATAGTCACAGGCAGAGATATTCTCTAAAAATTCCCCGGCTAGTTGTGGATTGGGACGCTTTGAGTGGCCTGCATTGAACACCATATATTTTGTTTTCTGGGTGTTTATTTCCAGGCCCCTGTTCTTACAGAATAGAAACCTTTGGTGTTGCCAATGCTGGTTTAAAATCCTTACCTGTCAATCCCCACAGCAATTGGACTGTTAGTCATTATTGACAGCATTTACAATCATTCAAAATGTAACCTGATTTCTGCCTTTAAAATTAAGTACAAGGGGCAATAAGATGTTTTTTCTATATATATGTAAAAAGCAGTAAAATAGAAAAAAACGAGAGCCTTGATTAAAAAGTATTTGAAAGGTTGAAAGAGGTAGGAGGAGGGGGAGTTGTACAGCTCGCACATACATATTGTAAAGTGCTCTCCTACATGATAAATAAGAAAATGGAGCCAGGATTAAATAAAATATTTGCCTAGGATCACACAAATAGGATAAAACGAGAACGTGGATTAATGCCGTGTTTTCTGGTTTTTGCAAATCAGCCACTAAATGTGTATTTTTTCTATCTCGTAATTGCAATAAATGTTAATGTGTTTTTCTTTAATTCTTGGCGCATGCTCTTAGGGTGTGGATGGCAGGAAGAAGCTACATGAAAGCTCGGCTCTTTTGGGTCTCGAGTAGGCCTGGGCTAAAATTCTGTTCCGCTCGCGGAAATTGCGATAATTTGACATTTTCGCGTTCCGCGGAGAGCGCGAAAATGTAAAAATTTCCGCAATCCGCATTTTACCGGAAATGTTTTGCTTGCTCGCGCTGTAAAATAATACATTCTCGCATGTGCGCGATCGCCTTACCTGAATCCCCGCGTTCGCCGTCAAGTTTTCCCGATCCGGTCGCGTTCTCCACGAGATGTTGGATTGTTGGTAGCCATTTGCGCTGTCTCACGACAGTTCGCACCCGCAGTAACGTCATTCGTCGCGCGATCACGTCTTTCTTCTCGCGATCATGCACCGCGAGACAAGTGAAAACAAGATGGCCGCGCCCGCGAGCAACCGCATGGGTAAGTTGGCGAGCCGCGACCACGCAGAAAATACCGCGAACGGGCGTGAAAAAAACTTCCGCATCTTCGCGATATTTCCGTGTGTTTGCGGAGATTTTTTACATTTTCGTGATAATTTGCGAAAGTGAATTTCGCAAATTCCGCCCACCCCTAGTCTCGAGATTCCAAGATGACCTCGATCTGGGCCAGAGCCAGGCATTTGGCTCGAACCTGGCTCGAGCTACTTTAAATTCACTTCAATGTATATGTCTTTCTATGGCGTTATGTATTTTCAGCAAGGGAATTTTCCACACTTGCACATTTTGTAGCTCTGGTGCACACGTTTTCCTTCTTGCTCAGAGGTCCCACGGAATTCCGCACCGTATTTAAACAGCGTTCCAAGGGGTTGAAAAAGGAAACCTTTAAGTAGATAAGAGCAATGCATTAATGCAAAACAGAGAGAAAGGACTCGAACACCTCAACTGTTTATTATATTATAATGTCAACCGAGTTGATTTCCCTTTAACAATTATTACTTGTTCTTTTCTGTTTCTTAACGCTTGTGCCATCGCGTTGTACTGAGAGTCAATTATCTGTAGAAATGCTATGACAAAAAAAATCCTAGTTAAGTAAAGCGGGAAAAAAGTTTTCGAAAATACAAAGAATGAGAATAAGATACCTGCGCGACATTTATTGAAAACGCACTAATAAAACTAAGCATCGGTGTTGGAAGAGGGAACTGAAACTTAAATGAGCTGAAAGCCCAGAAGAGGGCGCCACTGCTCCGAGTCTACCCTTCTCACCGGCTTTACTTAACTACTGGATGAAGCAAGATCCCGCGCAAGGAGCGCGCGCTGAAATCGCAGCAGCGTCGCCCTTCCCCTCTCCAGTCGCGCACAGGCCAGGCAGGATGCGCCACGCGCTGGAGTGAAACCGAAGGCAGGTAACTGAGTGTTAATTATGTCTGAGTGGATTCGAGGGAAGCAGAAACCCCTATGCCGTACCAGCAGGGAAATGGTTTCTCAGCGAGGAAAGTAATGATGCTTTTATCAGGAACAATATAAAGATTGCTTTTTTACTAGTGTGCGTCCCACTGGGCTGGGGCTATGAGATATTTCTGTTTCTGGCTGTAGGGCCCTCTGTGCTTTTACATAATCAAATCAATATAGCTATGATTCACCCTCTGGCAACGACTGCTCTTTGCAAGTGGCTGCTGCCTTCTTTTACTGGCTGAAGGAAAAAAAGCCGCTGGAGAAACTTATTAAAGATCCCCAAGAATTGATCTGTTTTGGTTTAGCTGTCCTATTCTAATTGTCGTGTAAAAAAAAAAGATTTCAAGGCCAGCGTCTGGGAAAAGCATTTCTTCATTTCGGTTTTGTGTGTATCTGTGTGTGTCTAGCTCACTGTACCTGCGGTGCAGTGACAACGTGTCAACGTCAGAAACAGCGCATCTTAAGCCACTTAAAACTTCACTATGCGTGCCAGTGATGTGAAGTGACTCCAGGCCATGTAAGATAACATTGACCAGTGCTGACGACTGCTAAGTTTTTACTAAACAGCTTTTTGCTTTGTGTATTCTGTCGTTTCACTTTTCCCATTCTGTTGCATATATGTCATATAATTTCCAAAATGCCAAGTGCTGTAAGCCAGAAAAAACACAGAATGCAGCCTTGTCGAGTTTCCAGATCCATGCGCGATGTACTGCTCCAGTCCAGTTTTTGTCTTTGAATTCTAGAACTTGCAGTGTTGATTGTTCCATTTTAGAGCATGACTAGAAGTCCCTGAATTTAAACAATAAAACGCGGACTGGAGCACCAATTCAGGCATGGACCTTTGAAAGTTGGCAGCTATGAAGAAGCGTTGACATTTTAACATCATCTTGTCAGCCATTATCATTCCCACTGGGGCCTTTCCTCCGCTAACTGCCTGCTTCCTCCTCAAAGAATATATCTACATCCCAAAAAATTACGATTATTCTTTCCTTTATCAAGTTTCGTTTTGATATAAGTTACTACAAGCCATCGTCAAACAAAACACAGTAATATATGACTGTCCTCGTTAAAAGCTGATGTTAAAAAATACACAAGCCTCATTACTTAAATTGCCTGTCTGGAAAGATGCGACATTCGAGAACCAGATGAGTCATGTCTGCTCTGACCCAACCATTTGATCTTGTTTAATATTATAACCGAAGCTGAAAATGGAATTCATGGATTCAGATGTCAAGATATTTTGTCTCATAAAATTATACAACTGGAGCTGTAGAAAGGGCTCCTGCTGGGGTGCTAGATCCATTGCTGTTCTGATTTAGTCATTATTTTATAACTGATTTGTTAGAATCCTTAGTGTGAGGAAAAGTGTCTACCCCCTCCCAGGGTTTTTTCCAGCATGAAAGAATAGAGGTAAAATAAAAAAATCACTTTCCTCCTGCTGACTTCATATGCTGCAAATGTTCAAAATATTTGGAATGTGGTTTCTCAGCACCTGATGATCACAACACATGCATCTCACCTTTCAGGGTTCAGCTACTGCCACAATACTTGACAATGGGATTTGTCACAGACCCAGGGACCAGTGCTTTCCAGTGACCAGCAGTAGATCAAATCTAACACCATTGCTTGGATGCCCTCTGCTTATGATCATATTCCTGCGCCCCTCCTCCTCCTCCCAGTTCTTAAGAGGTGGAACCCGCCACTGAAACTGCAACCTCCCTGCTTCTGGAACAATCCACCTAAAAAGAAGTCGTGCACATAAGTGATGGTGCTAAAATCCCGGCTGTCCTAGCATGCCTTGGAATTTATAGGGAGGGGAGGGATTCAGGTTCAGTAGCCAGGACTACTTCCAGGGAGCATGAGCAGGTGTAAGGGTCTACAGGGGGCCAATAGAGCCGCGAGGAGAATCAATGTACAAGAAGATGGGCTCTAATTTCGAGGACTCCATAGTGAGGTAAAAGACTCATTGTCCTGACCAGACCCACTGTACTAGGGATTTTGTCACTTCTCCACCCACTACTTTGTTGAGTGCTGAGCGTTTGGGAAGTCCGGACACGGGTGGTTATTTGCCTGGCCTAATGGTGCACACCGGTGTATATAAGAGCAGGTATGTACATCGCTGGTGCTGGTGTTAGCTTGTGGTTGCTCATAAGCAATCTAGGAAGAAGAGTAGTTAAAAATAAGACTCCATGTGGGTTGTTTTGCTGACTGGCATGACCTAAATATGGACCATCTACACAAGAGCTCCCAAACGTATGCAGGACGATTCCACACATTTGTTTACCCTTTGCCTCTGCCAAATAGTAGGAGTCATCAAATAAGGCCCAGAAAAAACAAACGTGGCAGCTAAATCCCTGAATATCCGAGCAGAGAATAAGGGAGATATTCCACAAGTCAGTTTGTTGGTGTGGTAAAAGCAGCCGTGTATATTCCTCTTACCAGTGATGGCTGGTAATGTTTCAAAGCGGTGCGGCGTTAACTTTTCCTTACATTGCACCCAGCGCTCATGGAGCATTCTCCACTCAGTAAAAATTTGCAATCAAATTACAGCAAATGGTGTTCTTTTTAGCACATTCTCCCATAGAAATGTGCTAAAAAGCCATAGATTCTTAGGTAGATAAAAATCATGTAGTTGACTTGGAGGTGAGTCACACTGCAATGCACAGTGCTCACCCATATCTGGTAACTGAATCAGGTGATCTCACTCTAATGTGACCAACCAGTAGGACCCGGATGCTCAGTGAAGGGAACTAATCCCCTTATAAACGAAAAGAACAGCAGGAAAATGCATAGAGCACCAGTTGCACCTTCAGAAAATGGTCCTCTTTCCTTTAACTTTCAGTCCAGGTTAAAAAGTAACTGCACTCTGACATCTCTTTTAGAATTGCAAGAAGAGCCTACATCCCAATTTCCTTGTTATCCAGAATACTTTGCAGTGTTGTCATCAATATTTTCAATACAGAGTGCCATTGTGAATTTAGAAACCCACACCATCAGGGAAATGTACGTTTTATGCCTGAAAAATAAGTTGAAAATAATGTAATGAGTGAATGGATAACATCAGTCATCTGTGATTAAATCCGAGTACATGCACTAAGTTCTTTAAGCCAAATTTGAACTGCAACTTTTTTGAATATGTTGAAAGAGATAAACCACCTCCACAATTCAAGCAGTGGCGCTCTATCCTCATTCAACCCCAAATTTTAACCCAATATGCAGTCTGCGGAGACTTGTACTCAAGGAACATATGCGATAGTTCACCTTGTGATTCAAGCAAACCTCTATTAGCACCATTTAGCTTCTGAATCTAGACTAATATATTCTGCTTTAAAAAAAAAAAACACACACACACACAAAATTACTCCAGCCACACTCCCTTGCCAGGGAAATAACTATGCAGTTCATATGCAGATTACAAGCTTCAGTCCAAGTTAAAAAAATGAATAAATACTAAGTAACCTTAGAAAATTCATCTACCTGTACTGTAAACAAGGCGTTTATTAATACGAAGTCATAAACAATTTTACAGTATGATTACCATGGATTAATAGCTAAATTGCTGTCCTGGATATTCTAACTCCGGCTTCAGCATATGAAACAGTGTGATTATTGACAATTCATTTGATCTGATTGTGACTGTAAATACATTTTACTTGAAAAAGTCCCAGTTACTTTATTAAGCTGCAATTGACTTTTCCATTTTGACTTTCATTTGAAGCCAGTTCATCAAAAAGTACGAGATACACACCATAAAATAAAGTTAAAATCTTATTATTGGAAACATATGTTTCTGCCAAAGTGCCCAAAAAGTAATTCCATCGCAGACGTCCAGAGACACCAGACAATTTACAGTTTTTGAGGTACCATAAAAACAAATGCTTTTCTAGTTTTATCAAAGGCCAACAGATTATGAAGTGCCTAAACTGAAGGTTCTGTTTTAGTTTGAGGCTCAAGCTAAGGGCCCTCTATGCCCGCTCAAGGTGGCCCGAGAATACAATCCTCATATTGTCGGGACTGGCCTTTGTTTCAATTGCACTTTGCAACAACCGTATTTTTCATCCCTGTCAATTCATTTTAAGAGGGGAAGCCGCATGGAGATTCAGTTTGAGATCAATACATAATGCAGTGGCCTTTTCACTGGCACAATGGTGGAAGAAGATCTTCTCTCATATCAGGTTTGTGGACAGCATCCAGGTAGATAAGTTGGGCATAGTTTTACCATCAGCAGCCAACCTTCCGCCATGTCAGGAGGTGCTCAGATGCATATGGCTGAGGGTTGAGTCGAGGACTCTGGACCCATTTGCAATTTCAGGGAATCATTAACTTCCTCTAAGCTGATGTAGGCTTCAGGAGCCTGGAGCATGGAAATAAGATGCTTTATCAATAAACTAGACAGATGGCCTTCCCTCTGCTGTTCCCCATTTTCTGTAATTTCATATTTACAGCAGGCCTGGGCATAGTTCGCGGAGTTTTGCTACGCGGAAATCCGCAAAGTTCCAAAAAAACTCCACGCATTTCCGCAAGTGGCGGAGTGCAGTGCGAACTGCAGTTTGTGCTTGTATTCCTGCCGCTCTGGTAGAAATTCTAGCCGAGCTGCATCTCGTGCTCGTGATGGATCGGGTAGTATAAAATTCTGTATACCTCCCCCATTTTGCATGAAAATTATTAATTAAATAATCAATTAACTATAATATTATTAAATGAGTTTGCATGTTTATTAATCAACATTATTAATATTCGAATTACACGTGGGTTTTGCATTGTACATGGCTAAATAACCTTTATGACTAAAATCCGTATGCATACTAACAAGTAGTATATGTAGTAATTAGAATACTGAATGATATATGTTGCTTTTGTAATATCTTGTAATCTTGCCCGAAAAGAGGACCAAAAGGGTGAATATAATTGCTTTAAATGTTGCTATACGCTAGATAAATACAAGCACATAGAGGGATTAGTAAGGGGTTAACATTAGATTTATCATTTCTATGTATTAATTACACTTTTGTGTTTGTTTCGCTTAAGTTGGCGTTTGGGCCTAAACCCAAGATGGCCGCTGACGCTACACGACGATGTAGCCACTGTCCCATGAGACGCGGAGTGAACTGCGCAGGCGCGTGAAGTTTCCTAAACCTCGTCACAACCTTCGTCCCCCATGTACTCAAGCAAGGACACAGTGGGAAGACGGCCAAGACAGAAAACAATCGACTTTACAAAAAAACGGAAAAGACTGACTTTTACACGAACCCATGACCTCATCCCTCGAACTGAACTGAAACCCTAATATCTGACATCGGACGATCTCAAGCAGCCAATCCCGACCGAACTCAAATATTTAATTTGTATCATCTTTGCTTCATTTTATTATAAAAATACGTAGTAGAATAGAGAGGGATGCTTAGCTTAGCTCATCAACGATCGATGCTGCTCAAGAGGTGCGCTGCGTTTCCTTAATCTTGAAGGTCCAGATACTGCCCGATTATCTGATGACTGCAAACTTTCCTAAATCTACGGGCAATGATAGATGCTTGCACGTCTTTGGTACTTTGCCGTTCACTGGGACTGTAGCGTGCTGAGCATAGAACTTTGAGCTTTGGCTTGCTTTCGGACAATTTACGACAAAATGATGCAGAGCCAATGAATTAGAGGACTCCAAATAACCAGATTAGGTAAATATAACATTCTGTGATTTGCTAGAAATTTGATAAACTTTCTAAAACTTTGACGAAACAGATGCGATTTCAAAATATTATGAAAATTTAGATAAACAAATTATTGATTAACGAGAAATTATGAGTTGTGAGTTTCATTTAAGAGATAGATTCTGAAGTCTTGAAATGTGTTTTAGCTGGTTCTATGTATGTGTTATGGACCCCACCAATGACTGCATGTGTGAATTAATTTAGTTTGACTTTGGGTCTGTGACGCAGGGAGGATACCGGTACGGGTTGTTTCCCGTTGCTAGGGTTTTTGCCCTCCATCAGTTTTTTTGGTAGCAAGATGATGGTTTTTATTGTTTTGGTTTGGTGATTATTGCTTGTAAATTGCTTATTGATTATTGATTGTGGGAAAGTATTGGTTTATGTATTAACACTCTATGTTGAGTCGTGTCGAGTTCTATGTTGTTTGACGGCTTCTGGGATGTAGGAAGTCGGAAGTTTGTAACGGTTCCGTAGTAGAGCAGAGGTAAGCGCTGTTTCTCGGGAAAGACGGAATTGCTGTTGCCCTGTAGGTACACCGGAAAAACGTGTGACGATTGAAGTTGCACGACGCATTGTCTGGGTTCGATTCGGTAACATCGTCGTGTGTTGCCATTAGGGACATTTTCTGTATGTGAGGAATGTATGGTAGCGAAGGTCACCTGTGAAATTTTGGTCTTAGGTACCAGGAGTGCAAAAGGCACTCAGATTACACTTATCACTGGAAAGGTAATAGGTGTTCCCTAAGCTTGCTCGAAGGATAAAGTAGAGGGAAGTGTTACTTTATTAACAAGTGAAATAATTCTGTAGTAGGACAGACTGTTCGCTGTTCACGGGAAAGACAGAATTCTGTGTGAATGAACTACATTTTCCTTATGAAAGTGCGTGAATGAAATAGCATTCTGGTTAATTGTGAAACTCTGGTTTTATTTCTCAGGAGCATTGGGTCTCCAACTAGGTGTCTTAATTCTGGAGAATCGGTTAGCTGATGCTTGATAGAAGGGTAAAGTAGAGGGATGTGCTACTTTATCAACGGAAGTAACGATTCCGTAGTAGGGCAGAGGTAAGCGCTGCTCTCGGTAAAGAAGGAATTCTTGTGAAAAAGGTCATTAACTATTCTTTTGTTAGTGAAACAGATAATGGTGGCGTTTTTATGTAGTTACTAACAGATTTGTAAGTTAAAAGAGTGTAAGGAGCTTACCGAGAAATTTTTTGTAAAGGAGGGGTCAGCAGAAGCAGGAGTAGCGAGAAAAGCTAACGTCAGAAAGACCGCGCTGGGATTGGCTAGTCAGTAAGAAGTGTAGACGTTCCTGATTGGTGCGTTAGTGTACGCCGCGCAGAGAGTGGAGAATTAAAGGGTGACGTAGACGCTCCGGATTGGTGCGTTAGTGTGAGTCGCACTGGAATTGGAGGAATACAGAAGTGACATAGACGCTCCAGATTGGTGCGTTAGTGTAAGTCGTGTTACGATTGGTTAAAACAACAGAATAGTCGTAGGGAAAATGTAGCGATACACGGAAGACAAGATGATGTATTACGATCCACCAGAAAAAGAGAAAAAGTCCTGGTTTGAGAAAATTAAGAGTTTATTTAAAAAGGACAAACCGATTAAGACTAGAGAGGGACAGTTGCTTCCTCCACCAAAATCGCCCGCATCCTTTATGGTTGCAAAATACGGATATCATACTTGTATTTGGTTGGACAATTGGGCAAAGTATACAAAAGATGATGGAGTTTTGGCATTTCCAGAACATGGTTAATTTAATTTAGCGGTTTTAAGGAATTTGAGAGAGAGTATGATGAATCTAGAATCGAGACCTAGACCAACACAGTTCGAAGCATTGACTGAATGGGAAGATGAGATGCATGACAGGGAACGACAGAGGAGTGGCAGAAGGTATAGATACATGTTTGGTAGATCATATACACAGGAGAATCATGATGATAGAATGAGGAGATGGCGAAGTGCAACTATGACTGATGGTTTGTTTCCTGTGAGACATGCTGAAGAAGTTAGTGGAAGAAAATGTACAGAAAAGAGACATAATATAGAATCGGGAGGGTATGGAGTGCATGAATCGGAGGATGATGTTCTTGACAACATGTTTTATAAAAATCCACCCCCGTATCAACCAGATTCTGATATGTTGACACCAAGAGCCCCCATGAGAGAGACTTTGCAATACATAAATGTTGAACTAGTAACCCAAGAAATAGGGAGAAATAATTCTTTCAGAGAAATAGAGAGAAAACAGGATGGTAAAATGAGTAATGAAAATTCGGCAGAATTAGCGAAAACAACTTTAGAGTTAACTGAGAAGATTAGGGAATTGACTAAAAACTTATAAGCCGTGACTGTTCCTGTAACTATAGGTCCTGTGATGCCTATTTTTGATAAACAGAGAGGTAATGAGCATTGTTTAACGGTCCCTTATAACAGTAATAAACAGACAGAGAGGCCAAGGATAAATTCAGATGAGAATCCATGGAGACAAACAGTAAGTACATCAGAACAGAGTACGCCTAAAAACTTGACAGCAAATCCAGGTTTAGTGGAAAGACTGATAATAACTACAGATTCTGTATCAGAAACTCCAAGAGACCCAGAACGAGGTAATGAGGAGAAACCAGTAGGTCCTACTTCAGACGAATTAGGCGAATGGTTAAGAAGTTTACAGAGAAAAGACAGAGAATCTCAATCCATAGATGTGGCCAAGCTAAGGATGGTTTTAGAAGAATTAATAGTAGGGACAATCCCCACAGAAAAGCAAAAAAATTATCAGGATGAAGAATTATTATTTCTATGTAAAAGTATAACATGGAGAGCAAATAGTCTACATGAGAGACTAGAAGAAGGGGCAAATGAAATGGGTATAGACATGGAAAGAGTAAAAGCCTTACAAAAACCATACAGAGTAGATTTTTCTGAAAAAGATATTGAAAACCTGAACACCACAGGAAGAATAACTCAGATTAAAGACATAATTATTTTGTTGAGGAAATGGGGAGATGTAGATAAATGGAAAAGTAAATGGTTTAGAAAATAAGATGATGCTTCAGATAAAACATTGGCAGCTTTCCCCGTAAGAGAAAAAGAAAAGGTAGTGACAGAATGTCCCATGAGAGAAATTCCAGGAGAAGGATATGTACATGTTCCTTGGACTAGGCAAGATATTTTGTCATTTACAAATAATTTCCCTCGACTACGCGAAAAGTCAGTCGAGTGGTATAGGCAAGTGGATAGGTTTGTAAAATTATCAAAAGTTTTGTGGATTGATCTAAATAGTCTATTTGACATAATAGTACCAGCAGATCTATGGACAGAGTGTAAGCTGATGATAAATTGGCCTACACAGGAATACCCTAGGGATCCAAAAACGGGAGCCCCTGACGTGATGAAAAAATATGAACAAGTAATTATTTTCCTGAAAAACAAGGTACCCCCTAAAGAGACTGATTGGGTAAAAATAGACCGAACTCATCAGGAAACTAAGGAGTCGGTGCATTCGTATTACGAAAGGTTAATCCTTGCCTTTAAACAGTTTAGTGGTGATGAAAATTTGAGTGAGAAGGATTTAAGTCATTTTGTATACAGATTTGTATATGGTCTACGTCCTGAAATTAGTGAGATGATTAAACAGCATACAGTGGATTGGCAAAATAAGAAAATAGATGAAGTACTAAGACATGCAAAGTATTTTAGTGATGAAATTGAGGCCAAGCAGCGTAAATTAAAAGAAAAGGCTATGTGGGCACAAGTAAAAGTGGCAGAAAGACAGGAAGCTCAGCTGATTGAACAAGCAAATAGTGCAGGTCCAAAACCTAAATTTAATGCTGGAAAAGGACAATTTAATATAGAAGAAGCCAAAAAGAAATGACCATGACACAATTGCGGAAGAATAGGGCACTGGAAATCCGAGTGTAAATTTCCCCTGAATACTAATAATGATAATGCATCATTTAATCCACAGGTGCAGAAAGAGGTGAGTGGTCAACCGCAGCGACAGCAGCAGGTTGTTACCCAACAGAATCAGGTGCCAAAACTGCCTTTTCCACAGAACGTAAATTCACAGAAATACAGTAATGAGACAGGATTCTACAACGAAGAACAGGTAACTAAGCTGTCGCGCGCTAGCGCTGTTTCGTAGTATTGGCTACAACGCGATGAGAGTGAGTCAGAAGAAGGTTATTGACGGTGCCGAAGGGAGGAAGAAGAGTGCGTACTTGGCGCAACTCTAGAAGTAGACCAGACAGGCCCTTTTGTGGATGGAAAGGTAAATGATGAAAATATTACTTTCCTAGCCGATACTGGTGCTACTCGATCAACTGTTAGGTCAGTTGATGTTAAGAATCTTCCTCTCTCGATGAAACAATCCAAGTGGTTGGAGTATCCAACAGACAGATTAAAACGAATCTCACAGAACCAGTAACGGTCAATATAGGGACATTTTACGAAATGCACCACTTTGTCGTGTGCGATTCAAGTCCTGTAAATTTGTTAGGCAGAAACTTACTGTGCAAGATAAATTGCACCATATTTTGTACCCCTGATGGTATAGCATTTGAGACCCCTGATGAAGACGTACTGTATAAAATGACTATGGCTAATATGGAAACTGAGATAACTGAAGCCTTTGCTGTATTTAACCCTGACGAACTACCAATAGAGTTGAAACAGACAGTAAAAGCAGAAGTGTGGGATTTCACAGGAGAAGATGTGGGATTAATGAAAAATGTGGATCCTGTAAAAATAACAGTGAAGGAAGGAATAAGCTATCCAAAAGTTCCTCAATATAAATGTACACCCGAGATAATTGAAGGAGTTACTCCAATAATTGAGAAAATGGTTAAACAAGGTATTTTGAGAGAAATATTGAGTAGTCAATGTAATTCACCAATTATGGGACTGAAAAAGACTAATGGAAAGTTCAGGATAGTACAAGATTTGAGAAAAATAATTGTTGTGTCATGTTGTCCTATTGTACCAAATCCATCTGTAATTTTGTATCAGATTCCCCATGATGAAGATTGGTATACAGTGATTGATCTATGCCATGCTTTCTTTTCCATCCCGTTGCACCATGATAGCCAACACATTTTTGCGTTTCGTTTTGGCGAACGTATTTTGGCTTGGTGCCGAATCCCACAGGGGTATACAGAGAGCCCCTCGATATTTAATCAGATATTGAAAAAGTCCTTAGAAGACCTAGAAATGCCTGAGAATTCAGTGTTAGTTCAATATATTAACGACCTACTTGTGGCGTCAAAGACTCGAGAAGCATGTGTAATGGACACCATAGCATTATTAATTCATTTGGCGGATGGAGGACTTAAAGTATCCCCATCGAAATTACAATTTTGTCAAAAAGAAGTACAATATTTAGGCCACAAAAATTGAAAAAGGACTGAGGAAAAGAACTACAGACAGAATCAAGATAATAAAAGGAATGAGAGCTCCAATGACGCAAAGAGAGGTGAGAATGTTTCTTGGAATGGTTGGATATTGTCGTCAGTGGATAAGTAACTTTTCCCTGTTTGCAAAACCTTTGGTACGCCTGACGAGAAGTGATGTAAAAGACCCCATTGCCTTAAATAGGGAAGAACTAGCAGCTTTTAAAAAGTTGAGAGACAGTTTGTGTGAAGCGCCAGCATTAGGAATGCCTGATTATTAGAAGGAGTTCGAGCTGTACTGCAGTGAGAGGAATGGATGTGCATTCATGGTACTAATACAGAAACATGGGAAATTGAGAAGACCAATTGCATATTTTTCAGCTATGTTAGACCCTGTAGCTGTAGCGTTGCCAGGTTGTTTGAAAGCAGTAGCTACTACTTGTAAGAGTCTGGAACAGAGTGAAGGAATTGTGATGGGATATCCTGTACGAGTGTTTGTACCTCATGATGTGGCAATCCTTTTAACAAGGAGCCGTACTCAGTTCATGACCCATAGTCGACTGACTAAATATGAGAAGGTCATATTAGGTGCAATGAATGTGAGCCTTGCGAGATGCTTGAATGTGAATCCTTCAACGTTACTGCCTGATGCTGAGAATGTAGGAGTCAGAGACGAAGTGGATCATGATTGTTTGGATGTACTCGATTTCTGTACCAAACCACGTCCTGCTATAAAAGATGTACCGTTGTCAGAAAGTGACTTTGTGATGTTTGTGGACGGACGAAGGAATTCTAAATGCAGCTTCTGCAGTTTGCACAGTTGCAGCAGTAATGGAGGCATCTTACCTGAAGGGAGTAAAATTAGCCCAGATTGCTGAACATATAGCCTTAACTAGAGCATGCAAGTTGGGAAAGAATGTAAGAGTGACGGTGATAACTGATAGTCAGTATGGCTTTGGTGTTGTGCATGATTTCGGCCAGATATGGCTGCAGTGAGGATTTCTGACTTCAAGTGGAACTCCTATAAAGAATGCTGAAGTGGTTGGGAAGTTGCTTGAGGCGATACAGCTGCCTAAGCAATTGGTCATTGTGAAGTGTGCTGCCCATGTTTAGACGGGAGATTATGTCGCAGTTGGTAATAAGTATGCCAAGGATGTGTCTCAATATTGTGCTCGTAATCAAAACTCCATCAACAGAGCTAAAGAAAGAGAGATGAATTCTTGCCCCCTACTGTTTACTAACATTGTGAGTACTTGGGAGGAAGTGAGGAAATTGCAGGAAGAAGCAGGAGATGAGGAAATGAGACAGTGGGTAAAAGCAGGATGTGCACCAAGGGAAACAGATCATGTGTGGGTATATCGAGATGGAAGACCAGTCATGCCTGATAGCATGGTGTCTGCCATGGCACAGATGTATCATGGACAGGGACACATAGGGAGAGACGCGATGATTAGGTCCTTTAAACAAACTTGGTACAATGCAAAATTCAGACTTGTAGCTGAGAGCCTTTGTCAAAGATGTCTTATATGTCAGCAGTTCAATCCTGGAAGGAAAATAGTTGTAAGTCTAGGAACGATAGGTCGAGAAGGAGGGCCTTTCACCAGAATGAAGATTGATTTCATTGAAATGCCTCCCTGTAACAGGCTGAGGTATGTCCTAGTGATGGTCTGTTTATTTTCTAGACGGGTAGAAGCATATCCCACAAGAAGAAGTGATGGAATCACAGTAGCAAAATTACTTTTGAGGGAATTCATCCCTAGATTCGGTTTCCCAGTCACAATTGAATCAGATAGAGGAAAGCATTTTCATAATGAGATCATGAAATTGATTTGTGAAGCATTGAATGTACAACAAAAACTACATTGTGCCTATCGCCCAGAGGCTTCTGGTGTGGTGGAACAAATGAATGGCACCATTAAAAACTGATAGGGAAAAATGTGTTTAGCCACAGGTTTGAAATGTCCTGATATCTTGCCTCTAGTACTCATGACTATTAGATCTATTCCAGATAGGAACACAGGTTTGAGCCCTCATGAAATTATCATGGGAAGAGCAATGCATCATGTATTCATACCAGTCAACAAGCTGTTGCCTATAACTGATGACTTGGTGTTGAATTACTGTAAGGGGCTGGCTGACGCAGTTCATTCTGTGCTTCATCAGGTTGGATCGGATGCCACTACCCTTGAAAAGAAGCAAGCTCATGATCTGAGCCCAGGAGACTGGGTGAGAATCAAAGTACACAGAAGAAGGAACTGTCTGGTCCCACGTTGGGGAAAACCACAACAAGTGATTTTGACTACAACAACAGCTGTGACGTGTGCTGGAATAAAGAACTGGATTCATGCTAGTCACACAATGAGAATCCCAAATCCAGTGGATAACAAAGAAGGAGAATATTTTGAAGAGTCAGAGACTAGTTCTGAATCGGATGCTGAAGAAACGAGAACGAGAGAAAATCCTGAAAAGGGGGAGTCAGAACCAAGTTTGATCGTTGCCCCAGAAAATATTCCCTTGAGAAGAAAATTACAGATTTCTGATACCAGCTCCGACTCAGAGACTGAATAAGAACAGGTACATTGAAGAAAAGAGAAAATCAGTGAAGAGACAATCAAAGAAATTGTTGATAAGGAAGTTCCTGATGGAAAGCTGAGAGAAATTCCACCTGAAATAACAAAAGTAGATGAACAGGTGCCAGATACATAAAGTGAGGGAAAGATTTTTGCGGAAGACCCCCGAGGAGTTGTAGGGAATTCAAGCATTCAGTTAGAAGAAGGGTCAGTTAGTCAGCAGGAAGATTGTGTGCAAGAACCAAGAGGCGGGACACAAGTAGGGGAAATAAAAGAAGTGGTGCAAAGAAGAACAGCTGAAAGCAAATATTATTTTTCAGATGTAGATAACATATTTTCACAAGTACTTGCAGTTAACAAATTGAATAAAGTAAAGCCTGCAAAGGTGAATTTTTTCTTCAAAACTAAAGAACTAACATTAGAATATATATTTAGAAATAACCTGACTTGCAGTTTAAAGAGACGTTCTTGGATATGGTTGAAGAAAGGAGATTGAAAATGCAAAAGAAAGTATCTGAGGGAAAAGAGGAAAAGACAGTCTGGGATGTTGAAATGGAAAAACATTTGAAGGAAGAAGCTAGTCCAACTATGGCTTTAGATTGGCCTCAGAAAGGAAAGTGTGTATTAAAAGGAATCAAACTGCCTATGATAATTACTTTGTAGGTAACAGTGAATGCCATGATACATACCGAATCATGGGTGGATGGGGATTTAAAGGAGGAAATGATCCAGTTTTTCCTGGGTTATATTTTATCTGCGGGAACAAGGCATATTATCGGTTGCCAGACCATTAGTATGGTACATGTTATGTAGGTCTGGTTTTCCGAAAGATATTCCACATGGGAAGATGGTGTACATAAGTTAGGTAGTCTACACGTAGAAAAAGAGAATCTTGGTCAGAAATTGTAGGAGACATTTTTGGAGCATTGATTCCAGCAGTGGGAATATCTCTGAATGCACACAAAATTAGAAAACTATCAACAGTAGTTGATCGCTTGTCAACAAGCACCGCTGGAGGATTTTTATTGGTAAATACTGAAATGGTTGCCATGCGTGCCATGATAATGCAAAATCGACTTGCCCTTGATATATTATTGGCGAGAGAGGGTGGAGTCTGTGGAATGCTGAAAGTTCAACATTGTTGTACTTACATTCCAGACGAAAGTAAAGATCTGAAGATCTACATTAAAAATATAACTAAATTGCATGAGGAAATCACACCACTGGAGGTTGAAAGTGTTTGGGAAAAGATTGGGAAGAAACTGTCTTCTATTAAAGATTTCCTGTTAAACTTAGGTTGTAAATTTATAGGTAGAATTCTATTTCCATTAACATGTGTGATTTTTATAGTATTAATTTTAAGATTAGGATGTTTATGTCATCAAAGAAAGAAAATACAGAAAAAGTAAAAAAGAGAAATTTGAAAAGAAGACAGAATAAGAGACAAGACAGGGAATTTGAAGAGATAGAATTAGAAGAAATGAAAGACAATATGTATAAAACAGCAAGAAGAGAAGAAATTGGGGAAACAGAATTGTGAATTAATATAAAAGAATTCATTTTGCTTTCTTGACAAATTGATACAAAATTTTAATGGTGTGGTGATAAAATCACCAAAGGGGGGATTGATGGAGCGGGTAGTACAAAATGTTGTATACCTCCCCCATTTTGCATGAAAATTATTAATTAAATAATCCATTAACTATAATATTATTAAATGAGTTTACATGTTTATTAATCAACATTATTAATATTCAAATTACACGTTGGTTTTGCATTTTGCATGGCTAAATAACCTTTATGACTAAAATCCGTACGCATACTAACAGGTAGTATATGTAGTAATTAGAATGCTGCATGATATATGTTGCTTTTGTAATGTCTTGTAATGTTTCCCGAGAAGAGGACCAAAACGGTGAATATAATTGCTTTAAATGTTGCTATAAGCTAGATAAATACAAGCACATAGAGGGATTAGTAAGGGGTTAACATTAGATTTATTATTTCTATGTATTAATTACACTTTTGTGTTTGTTTCGCTTAAGTTAGCGTTTGGGCCTAAACCCAAGATGGCCGCTGACGCTACACGACGATGTGGCCACTGTCCCATGAGGCGTGGAGTGAACTGCGCAGGCACGTGAAGTTTCCTAAACCTCGTCACAACCTTTGTCTCCCATGTACTCAAGCAAGGACACAGTGGGAAGACTGCCAAGACAGAAGACAATCGACTTTACAAAAAGAACGGAACAGACTGACTTTTACACGAACCCATGACCTCACCGCTCGAACTGAACTAAAACCCTAATATCTGACGATCTCAACCAGCCAATCCCGACCGACCTCAAATATTTAATTTGTATCATCTTTGCTTCATTTTATTATAAAACTACGTAGTAGAATAGAGAGGGACGCTTAGCTTAGCTCATCAACGATCGATGCTGCTCAGGAGGTGCGCTGCGTTTCCTGAATCTTGAAGGCCCAGATACTGCCCGATTATCTGATGACTGCGAACTTTCCTAAATCTACAGGCAATGATAGATGCTTGCACGTCTTTGGTCCTTTGCCGATCATTGGGACTGTAGCGTGCTGAGCATAGAACTTTGAGCTTTGGCTTGCTTTCGGACAATTTACGACAAAATGATGCAGAGCCAATGAATTAGAGGACTCCAAATAGCCAGATTAGGTAAATATAACATTCTGCGATTTACTAGAAATTTGATAAACTGTCTAAAACTTTGACGAGACAAATAAGATTTCAAAATATTATGAAAATTTAGATAAACAAATTATTGATTAACAAGAAATTATGAGTTGTGAGTTTCATTTAAGAGATAGATTCTGAAGTCTTGAAATGTGTTTTAGCTGGTTCTAAATCACCATCAACCAATCCAACTAATTTGGTCCGATCGACCGAAGTGGGAGGAGTGCCTTGATGTTTTAGGATTGAGAATCTGTAGGAGAAAGGGCGTTAATGTATATTTGTAAATGACTTTTCCTTCCCTATAGGTTATAAGGTGTTCCCCTCGCATGTCTGGCGCTTGAACCACTCATCACTCCTGTGTGTGCAGACCAGTATGGAAGTGGCGTGTGAGTGTTGGTGTTATGGGCCCCACCAATGACTGCATGTGTGAATGAATTTAGTTTGACTTTGGGTCTGTGACGCAGGGAGGATACCGTTGCTAGGGTTTTTGCGCTCCATCACTCGCGAGCTTACTGTTTGTGAACGTGAGCGGGCAAAAAACTCCTCTGCACATCGCAAAGCTGAGTTTTCTGCACTCCGTGAGCTCCGCTGAGTGCGGAGTGCAGAAAAGTCTGCAAACTCCGCTAACGGAGCAAAGTTCACTGCCTAATTTACAGTAGAGGTTCATAATAGAATCTACACAAGTGGCCCTCATTCACGTATGTGGAACTTACACTCCCTCCTAGGCATGTTTTTCCAGTGGAGAATGGTGGTTTATTTCTCGAGTACTTTAATCTTTCAGTTAAGAGGTTGAGCCTGAGGGGCAAGAATGGAAGGCAGCCATCAACCTTGTGGGCATATGAAGTTCCATATGGGATGATGCACTCAATAGGGTTTGCATCCAGTTGTCTGTATGAAATTTGCTGCATTGCAGTTTCTAGAGGATGGATTCCCCCATGTGTTTAACTCTGGTCTCTCAGTAGCTAGTTCATGGGTATTTGGGGGAACCGGAAACCATGGAAGATGGTGGGAGTGTCAGAGGTTTGAGCTGCTGGCGGCCAGATTACTAAGCAGAATTCTTTTCTCTAGCCCATGGTGCAGACCTTTGCAATTAGACTGTTTACTAGTGCAAGAGGCTCTACGCACACACGCCTTCAAGTCTATTCACTAATTTAATGGCAAGCTTTGGGCCATTAATGAGGTATTCTTGCTTGCTTCCCTTTTGTAGCATGAGCCCTTTACGGTACTATACCTCATATTTCCAGCATACAGGTCTTTCTGCCCTTCATTACTTCTGGTTGTACTGCTGGGATAGCTGAAGATCTGTATGCACCCATGAAGGTGGTAGGGATGGCATATTTTTAGGGGTTGTGTCCAGCAGGAGTAGCATACCTACACAGGAGGTGATGTGGTCTCCTCCTTATGAGTGAATACTGTAACGAGGAAGAATACGGGTAAAAAGGCGCATTGTTAAGCAATAGAAACATCATCTTCATCTAAATCAGGGGTGAAAATGATATGAGTCACTAGAGCCAGAGTCATCAGCTGAATACAACAGAGAGAGTGTTACTCTGCGGAAAATGAGTTATTGAAGATCCCACACACATATATATATATTACCTACTGGCGGTCACCAGTAGGTAGTTATAGTTAGCACCTATTATCCATAGGAAAATCGTAACATTCTTTTCCCAATAACTTTGGCGTCGGTTGACTAATCTTTTCAAATTTTTCAAAACTCGTGGGGCGCTCCGGTCAGATCCTATCTTTAAAGTTTCGGGGTGATTTGGCAAGCGGGGGCCGAGAAAAAAGTGGGGTCCCAAAACGTGTTTTCTCCATGTTAATTACCATAGGAAACTTTAGACACAGCTACAGCCCGAACTGCTGAACGGAATTACACCAAATTTGGCGAAAAGGTAGCCCTTGGTTCAGAAAGATCCCTTTTGTTAAATGGTGTAAATCCGTTCAGTAGTTCATGAGAAATTAGAAAAAGAAAAAGATTCAATATCTGGGCGGAGCCTAACGACACATCTCATCGTGAGATCTGATTGGCTGTCAGCACTTCATCCTGGAAATGCTGGCAGCCATCTTGGGACCAATATACATGATAGTACCCCATTGAAATGCATTGTAGTGAATCGAAGATTTTGAGGGTTACCAAAAGGAGAACTATAAAGGGTGATGACAGACTTTAGTTACATTAGAATTCATTTGTTGATGGTACATTACTAATTTCAGGAATTGTGGTGTGTTCTAAGGTGATTTTACCCTGTGAAAAACCTTCTGCTGGGATATCATGAATCATGTTTGAGAGAAAACTGAAGCTAAAATGAGAGTATATTTTCTGTAAATTCACATTATCTTTCTCAGTCATGTGAGTATGAAGTCTGTCATTCTCAGTAAATCATGTACATCCAACAAGGGCAGAGACTGTCGGTTGATTCCTGTGTGTTCTACTGCAGCTTCCCAGAGTGTTCTAAAGAACAACTAGAGTGCTAACAGCCTTACTTATGACAAAAGTATAGCACACCTGAAGCCATCTTGATAGGAATAAACTGGTAACACTTAAAACATTTAATTTAAAAAGGAACAAAATGATGGGGTTTATTTTGTCATAGAAATTACGGTTAGTGCTGTAGAAAGAAAATTAGGACATGTTTCAAGTGTGATCTCAAATATCTTCCTGTTATATTTCAACAGGAGCAGTCTGTCAGTTGATGCCTTTGTGTTCTACTGCAGCTTCCCGGAGTGTTCTAAAGAAAAACTAGAGCGCTAACAGTCTTACTTAGGACAAAATTATGGCACACCTGAAGCCATCTTGATTGTAATAAACTGGTAACTCTTAAAACATTTAATTTAAAAAGGAACAAAATGAGGAGGTTCATTTTGTCATAGAAATTATGGTTAGTGCTGTAGAAAGAAAAATTAGGACATGTTTCAAGTGTGATCTCTAATATCTTCCTTTTATATTTCAACAGGAGCAGCCTGTCAGTTGATCCCTTTGTGTTCTACTGCAGCTTCACAGAGTGTTCTAAAGAACAACTAGAGTGCTAATAGTCTTACTTATGACAGAATTATGGCACACCTGAAGCCATCTTGATTGGAATAAACTGGTAACTCTTAAAACATTTAATTTAAAAAGTAACAAAATGAGGGGGTTCATTTTGCCATAGGAATTATGGTTAGTGCTGTAGAAAGAAAAATTAGGATATGTTTTAAGTGAGATCTCAAATATCTTCCTGTTTTATTTCAACAGGAGCAACCTGTCAGTTGATGCCTTTGTGTTCTACTGCAGCTTCTCAGAGTGTTCTAAAGAACATCTAGAGAGCTAACAGTCTTACTTATGACAAAATGATGGCACACCTGAAGCCATCTTGATTGGAATAGACTGGTAACACTTACAACATTTAATTTAAAAAGGAACAAAATGAGTGGGTTCATTTTGCCATAGAAAGTATGGTTAGTGCTGCAGAAAGAACTTTTAGGGCATGTTTTAAGTGTGATCTAAAATCCTCTTCTATTCCATTAGAAAATTCTGACATGCAGACTGAAACAATCACTTTCAATACCAGCAGTAGACTTCCGGTTAACTCCCTGGTGAGCAGTAGCTTTACTACAGTGATCTAATGAACAACTAGAGTGCTAACATTCTGAATTTATGGCAAATGTGTGACACATCTGAATGCTTTCTTGATGGAATCAAAGTAAGCATTTCCTACTGAGGAGACTGCAGTAAATGAGGAAATTAGGAAACTTCATAACAAATAAGTCTCCCAAGATGGCCACCAGAGAAAAATGAGCCCAAGTGTAGCACAAATATCACCCAGATGTGTTCCACATATAGCCCAATGACAGAAATATGCAAAACACTTTTTATTTTTAGTTTTTCTGCAGTTTTATATAGTGCAGACTGGTCAGGTATTGGAGCGTTACATCTTACTTGGACCCCTTATTGCGTATTTTGCACGAAGTACATGAGATTGATCTTGCGAAACATTGAACTTTACGATTCTGTTAACCTGAAGTTGCTCTGAACCGGGCTTTGTAACACCCGTTTTTACCTACTGGTTTTAATTAATTCTCACTGTATTGTATTAGGAAAGAGGTTTACTGTTTTTATGTACACTTTTATGATCTATGTTTCTAAATCAGATCGAATAAAGTTTAATGAATTCTATGGCAGGACGGAGGCGAGGATTATGCATATCTTTTCATAGCAGTTCAAAGAAAACGTAACACTACACTCATTAAACAAAAGACTACACAACCCATGAACCATTAGAGGGGTAATCTCCAAGGCAACTATGGTCCAATCATATCACAGTCCATCGTATATAATATCGTGACGTCCCTTCCGCTTCCTCTTTCTTCACTGCTCGTCAGTTAAGTGCATTCCTTACATTCTTGGCTTAATTTGACGTTGTTGCTGTTTGTATATGTATAGCGGTTTCTTGTGCACGTTATTAGCATTATTGCCTTGGTATTGTTTCATATTCCCTGTGCAGCAGGCTCTTGCCCGAGAGCGTTCTCCCCCTCGCAGTTTCTCCTGCTGTGCGCTCTGCGCGTGGTGAGATCCTGTCAGGCGCGTCTGGTCCGAGCGAGGCAGCTCCGTCGAGTGCTCCCGCTGGTCTTTACGTGCGTTTGGTTTAGTGTCCGCTTGACTCCTGACCAACCCTCACCTAATTTTGACACCGCTACACGGTGATTTCCCCACACAGCCACATTAGTGACCAGCACCACCTGGTGGTGGTAATTGGTATTGCGCCTCAGTCTATTCTTATAACAGCTTTGGGGAAAGCCCAGCTGTTGGAGCACCTGCGAGGGGGCTGCCTTAAGGATTTTAAGGGCATTTGTTCTGTGCTCACACCCTCTGCTATCATGTCTTCTCCAGAAGACCATTTTACTCCTCCTACCAGGAAGTGGAGGAAGAATGGCCCCCCAACTTCTCCCTCCAGCAGTGGACCAAGCCCTCTCTCTGGCTATTTCTAGGGCGCTGGCTCCTCTTAGGGATCAGGTTGATAAGCTGGCGAAAAGCATCTCTGGGGTGTTCAGTGACCCAGATCTGGTGTTGGCGGGTCCCAGTAGCTCCTAGATGGGGAATAAAAGGGCCGTTAAGCATAACGCGGGGCACTTGGAAGGATTTGATAAACTTATGGAGACCTTCCTCAAGAATGCACGAACGCTAAAACATGCACCCTGCTGGGAGGAGGAGGAATCCGGATAAAATTGCGACGCTGTCACGACTATTGTAGACCCCGACGGCGGGTACCCTTAGAGGGAGAGGGTGTATTGGAGGACAATTTCTCCTCCGATGAGGATAAGAACTCGGTGCGTCCCTGGCATCCAGAATCCCATTCCTCTCAGTCCCAGGTTGGGAACGGGGTCCACTCGGACATGTTCGAGCCTACCCACATTTGCCATCCTAGGTCGGCGGAGTGGACCCCTGACACCAAAGTGGTAGAGTATGTGGTGGGGAAAATCCATCAACACCTCGAAAGGGAGGTCAGGAATAGAATGAGGGGAGAATGCCCCAGGCCCTCACTGAAGGGAAAGGTGGCACACACGCCTGAAATTGATGAGAAACTATGTACCTTTTTCTCCAAGTATATGAGGGATCCCAAGAAAGGAATTGATAGGTCTTGGACGTGGTAGGGCCCTTGACCCAAATTATTCAATTGGAGGAGCGTTCAAAAGAGTCAGGATCCCCTTTGTCCATGGATATTGTGGCTGGTTGGGCTCAATACCCTAAACCCTAAAACACTACCCCCTCCACTACCCAAACACCACTGCACTACCCTAAACCCTAAAACACTACCCCCAGCATGACACCCTACACTACCCAAACATAACTGCACTACCCTAAACCCTAAAACACTACCACCAGCATGACTCCCTACACTACCCAAACACCAATGCTCTACCCTAAACCCTAAATCTACCCCATCACAACCCCCTACACTACACAAACACCACTGCACTACCCTAAACCCTAAAACACTACCCCCAGCACAACCCCCTTCACTACACAAACACCACTGCACTGCCTTAAACCCTAAAACACTACCCTGGCACGACCCTCTAAACTACACAAACACCACTGCACTACCCTAAACTCTAAATCTTCCCCCAGCATGACCCCTACACTACACAAACACCACTGCACTACCCTAAACCCTAAAACACTACCCCCAGCACGACCCCCTTCACTACCTAAACACAACTGAACTACCCTAAACCCTAAAACACTACTCCCAGCATGACCCCTTTACTACCCAAACACCACTGCATGACCCTAAACCCTAAAACACGACCCCCCACACTATACAAACACCACTGCACTACCCTAAACCCTAAAACACTAGAACCCAGCATGACCCCCTACAGTACACAAACACCACAGCACTACACTAAACCCTAAAACACTACCCCCTACACTACACAAACACCACTGTACTGCCCTAAACCCTAAAACACTACCCCCAGCACTACCCCCTACACTACACAAACACCACTGCACTACCCTAAACCCTAAAACACTACCCCAGCACTGCCTCCTACACTACCCAAACACCACTGCACTACCATAAACCCTTAAACAATACCCCCAGTACAACCCCCTACACTACACAAACACCACTGCACTACCCTAAACCCTAAAACACTACCCCCAGCATGAATCCCTACACTACCCAAACACCACTGCACTACCCTAAACCCTAAATCTACCCTCAGCACGACCCCCTACACTACCCAAACATCACTGCACTACCCTAAACCATAAAACACTACCCCCAGCACAACCCCCTGCACTACACAAACACCACTGCTCTACCTTAAACCCTAAAACACTACCACCAGCATGACCCCTACACTAAAAACACCACTGCACTACCCTAAACCCTAAAACACTACCCCAGCACGACCCCCTACACTACCCATACACCACTGCACTACCCTAACCCCTAAAACACTACCCCCAGCATGACCCCTACACTACTGCACTACCCTAAACCCTAAAACACTACCCCAGCATGACCCCCTACACTACCCAAACACCACTGCACTACCCTAAACCCTAAAACACTACCCCCAGCAAGACCCCCTACACTACCCAAACACCACTGCACTACCCTAAACCCTAGAAAAAAAAACACCCCATGCCCAATCCCCCTTACCTCTCACTCCTCGTGGTTCCTCTCTCCTCGTGGTTCCTGCTTCAGGTCGTCTCTGAGGGGTGATGCACGTCGTTGTGAGGAAACGGACCAGCCTCTGTTTCCTTACAACAACGTGGATCATCTACATGTTTTTTAGAACGCATGGTCTTTTACCATCCATAGCTTTACAACAAAATTTTTTGTAAAGGCATGCGTGATAAATGACCATGCGTTCCAAAAAAATGTGTAATAATGACTTCACGATGTACAACGCATGCGTGGTAATGCATGCGTTGTAATGGTATTGCGAAGTAAAAAAGTCATTGTAACGGCTGTTTACCGATCGAAGCTGGCCCCTGTTCTTCAGTGAGACGTTTATTTGATTAATTAGGTGGAAGGAATGTGTTTTTTTACTGTAAAGTGCATTTCCAGCTGTTGTATTGTGAAAGTGTCCGAGTGGCCTGGTTTCACTTCCGGTGAGAAAGTGGAAGAGTCTGTTTGGGTCTAAAGGAGTTTCTGTTGTTGGAGGGGGCCGGCGCAACACGTCATCAGAAAACATAGCTAATGGAAAGCGTCCTCCCTGAAGTGTAGAGCAGTGCCATGAGAGGTCAACGAGTGTGCGTCCCACCGCAGTATGACCGTACCGCGTGACCCATGTGCCGCCTCCAGGGTACGGGAGGTAGAAGCGGCATCGCAGGTCCTCTTGAAGACCGTTGTAGCACTAATTCTACATTTTGGTACTAGGGCATTTTAACTTTGTTGTTCCTGCCAGATACAAAGAGAAGATCCTGTGTTATTCAGTGCCCTCGTTACCTTTTTTGTGGGTTGTGGTGCTTGTCACTTCGCTGCCCCGCCGGTGCACACGACTGGGCACCCCACCTCGTGTGCCATCTTCAGGGCCTCTGCCCTCGGATCACTGGTTTCAGTTTCTGGAGTGGCAACATAAACAGTTGTTCCCAAAGGACTAGCCTGAACACTTAGGTGAATATCCCCTGCACCAGCATTCCATGGAAATTCTTTCCTAGCTCTCCCACGTCGACAAAGACGTCATAATAGCTCAGCTCCGCTCGCGACACCGCATGATGTCATCAGAGCCATAAGAGTGCCTCGGCGGCGGGCTGATGTCAGTTCCACCTATTTTGTCTGTGCCACCGAGGCAAACAGGCGGACCAAGACATTTTCACATGTATACATAGTATAATAAATATATATATATTGACTGAAAAAACCATAGGTTTCAGGCACGTTATAGTTAGAAATTAGCATTTAAAAAACCTTAGAAATTCACTGAAAAAACCATAGGTTTCAGGGGCGTTATAGTTAGTTGGACATTTCACTCGTACAAAACCATAGAAATTCCCCCGTTATAGTTAGATCAACTCGCACGCCTGCAATGCACTGCTGATGACATCATATATTACATCACTCATGACATGGTCAGTGACATCACTCATGACATCACTGATGACATCTCAAATGACATCACTGATGACATCATCCAGTGAATGTGTGTTTTTCTGAAAATTAAATATGTTTTATATATGTATATCTCAAGGTCGATGGAAGAATAAATGGGTATATAAGTGTCTAAATGGATGTTTTTTTTGTAAAATTGATTGTATAACTGACTGATTAAGTGTATCTTAGTGAATACATGGGTTAGTGAGTAATGTTTAAATATGTAAATATCTGTATCAGTCTCTCACTTTGTGTATAAGTGGCTGCAGGGGTTGGTGAGTAGCTACATGAGTGTCTATATGGGTTATTAGTTGTTTTTTTGAGTATCAGTATGAGTGTCTGAGTGTCTGTATGGTTCTGTGGGGGGTATTACTTAGTGCATAGATGCATGAATGAGTGACTCACTGTTTGTATGTGTTGAAGACAGCATGTGTGCAGGACTGTATAGGTGGATGAGTGTGTGTATGGGTGTGTTAGTGAGTGAATGACTGTCTCAATACTGTCTTTATGAGTAACCACATATGTTTTAAACTAGTGTATGTGAGCATTGGTGTATATAAGTGAGTATATGTGAGAGATTGGAAGAGTTCCTGTACAAACAAGTAGGTGTTTCTATAAGTGATTGTTTAAGAGAGTAAGCCTGTGTAAGTTTCTGTAGAAGTAAGTGTGGTAGTGTGTGTATAACTGTATATGCAAGTAAATGGATGTTTGATACTTTGTTTGCATGTGTGACTATGTGTGAGTAACTCTATGGATGAGTGGCGGTGTGTAACAGGATGTATAAGTGTATGAGTACATAATGATGAGTGAGTACATGTCTGAGTGACTGTATAGGGACTGTTGGTGAATGAGTGGATGTGTGTGTAGATCTTGGAATTCCTGAATTGGTGTGTTGTAACTGGCATTGGTATGTCCATTGTTTTGAAAATGTTAGTTTATATTTTCGAGTGTGTGTATCAAAGGTTGTATTAGGGTGAGAGGAGGTCTGCCACTCTATCACAAGGATGATGTCATCAGTGATGTCATTTGAGATGTCATGAGTGATGTCATGAGTGATGTCACTGACCATGTCATGAGTGATGTAATATGTGACGTCATCAGCAGTGCATTGCGGGCGCGTGAGTTATAGTTAGCTGAACTAACTATAACGGGGGAATTTCTATGGTTTTGTACGAGTGAAATGTCCAACTAACTATAACGCCCCTGGTTTTTATATATATATATATATTTTTTAGAAACCTTCAGGGAACTTGAATTTGGAACTGAGGCATTTGAGAAAGGCGTCCAGCCGAAACCGGTCATGCCGTCCAATTTTCTAATAAACAGCCATTGAATCCCCGCTGTGTCCTTTGCTCATCTCTGTAGTGAGGAGAGTTTGGTGCCATATGAAGCGCGCTGCTCGTGGCGCGCAACAAAGGACCCTTCCGTTAAGCGGTCTCGATCTCATGAGCAAATGAATCTGTTGTTGGGCCGAGGAATCGGATGTTCGAGACCCGCTGCCTCAAATCAAGGGAACCGAGAGACTGCTGCCGAACGGCGGACCAAGATTACTTGGAGGGACGCTGGCATTGTCCTTACGTTTCCAGCCTGGTTCTCAGTGGATGGGGTTAGCTGGAAGTTGGGGACTCGAGGCTGTTTATGCCCTGTAATTCTCTACGAGTTTTCCTGCTGCAACCAGATACTTACCATCACACTGCATCATGGGACATGTGGTTCTGGCACTTGGACTGTTGTGACGTGCTGCAGACTAAGGGGTTGCAGGTGAGCCCTTCATCATTAGATAGGAGGGGCCTATTTTAGAAACCTTCAGGGAACTTGAATTTGGAACTGAGGCATTTGAGAAAGGCGTCCAGCCGAAACCGGTCATGCCGTCCAATTTTCTAATAAACAGCCATTGAATCCCCGCTGTGTCCTTTGCTCATCTCTGTAGTGAGGAGAGTTTGGTGCCATATGAAGCGCGCTGCTCGTGGCGCGCAACAAAGGACCCTTCCGTTAAGCGGTCTCGATCTCATGAGCAAATGAATCTGTTGTTGGGCCGAGGAATCGGATGTTCGAGACCCGCTGCCTCAAATCAAGGGAACCAAGAGACTGCTGCCGAACGGCGGACCAAGATTACTTGGAGGGACGCTGGCATTGTCCTTACGTTTCCAGCCTGGTTCTCAGTGGATGGGGTTAGCTGGAAGTTGGGGACTCGAGGCTGTTTATGCCCTGTAATTCTCTACGAGTTTTCCTGCTGCAACCAGATACTTACCATCACACTGCATCATGGGACATGTGGTTCTGGCACTTGGACTGTTGTGACGTGCTGCAGACTAAGGGGTTGCAGGTGAGCCCTTCATCATTAGATAGGAGGGGCCTATTTTAGCAACCTTCAGGGAACTTGAATTTGGAACTGAGGCATTTGAGAAAGGCGTCCAGCCGAAACCGGTCATGCCGTCCAATTTTCTAATAAACAGCCATTGAATCCCCGCTGTGTCCTTTGCTCATCTCTGTAGTGAGGAGAGTTTGGTGCCATATGAAGCGCGCTGCTCGTGGCGCGCAACAAAGGACCCTTCCGTTAAGCGGTCTCGATCTCATGAGCAAATGAATCTGTTGTTGGGCCGAGGAATCGGATGTTCGAGACCCGCTGCCTCAAATCAAGGGAACCGAGAGACTGCTGCCGAACGGCGGACCAAGATTACTTGGAGGGACGCTGGCATTGTCCTTACGTTTCCAGCCTGGTTCTCAGTGGATGGGGTTAGCTGGAAGTTGGGGACTCGAGGCTGTTTATGCCCTGTAATTCTCTACGAGTTTTCCTGCTGCAACCAGATACTTACCATCACACTGCATCATGGGACATGTGGTTCTGGCACTTGGACTGTTGTGACGTGCTGCAGACTAAGGGGTTGCAGGTGAGCCCTTCATCATTAGATAGGAGGGGCCTATTTTAGAAACCTTCAGGGAACTTGAATTTGGAACTGAGGCATTTGAGAAAGGCGTCCAGCCGAAACCGGTCATGCCGTCCAATTTTCTAATAAACAGCCATTGAATCCCCGCTGTGTCCTTTGCTCATCTCTGTAGTGAGGAGAGTTTGGTGCCATATGAAGCGCGCTGCTCGTGGCGCGCAACAAAGGACCCTTCCGTTAAGCGGTCTCGATCTCATGAGCAAATGAATCTGTTGTTGGGCCGAGGAATCGGATGTTCGAGACCCGCTGCCTCAAATCAAGGGAACCGAGAGACTGCTGCCGAACGGCGGACCAAGATTACTTGGAGGGACGCTGGCATTGTCCTTACCTTTCCAGCCTGGTTCTCAGTGGATGGGGTTAGCTGGAAGTTGGGGACTCGAGGCTGTTTATGCCCTGTAATTCTCTACGAGTTTTCCTGCTGCAACCAGATACTTACCATCACACTGCATCATGGGACATGTGGTTCTGGCACTTGGACTGTTGTGACGTGCTGCAGACTAAGGGGTTGCAGGTGAGCCCTTCATCATTAGATAGGAGGGGCCTATTTTAGAAACCTTCAGGGAACTTGAATTTGGAACTGAGGCATTTGAGAAAGGCGTCCAGCCGAAACCGGTCATGCCGTCCAATTTTCTAATAAACAGCCATTGAATCCCCGCTGTGTCCTTTGCTCATCTCTGTAGTGAGGAGAGTTTGGTGCCATATGAAGCGCGCTGCTCGTGGCGCGCAACAATGGACCCTTCCGTTAAGCGGTCTCGATCTCATGAGCAAATGAATCTGTTGTTGGGCCGAGGAATCGGATGTTCGAGACCCGCTGCCTCAAATCAAGGGAACCGAGAGACTGCTGCCGAACGGCGGACCAAGATTACTTGGAGGGACGCTGGCATTGTCCTTACGTTTCCAGCCTGGTTCTCAGTGGATGGGGTTAGCTGGAAGTTGGGGACTCGAGGCTGTTTATGCCCTGTAATTCTCTACGAGTTTTCCTGCTGCAACCAGATACTTACCATCACACTGCATCATGGGACATGTGGTTCTGGCACTTGGACTGTTGTGACGTGCTGCAGACTAAGGGGTTGCAGGTGAGCCCTTCATCATTAGATAGGAGGGGCCTATTTTAGAAACCTTCAGGGAACTTGAATTTGGAACTGAGGCATTTGAGAAAGGCGTCCAGCCGAAACCGGTCATGCCGTCCAATTTTCTAATAAACAGCCATTGAATCCCCGCTGTGTCCTTTGCTCATCTCTGTAGTGAGGAGAGTTTGGTGCCATATGAAGCGCGCTGCTCGTGGCGCGCAACAAAGGACCCTTCCGTTAAGCGGTCTCGATCTCATGAGCAAATGAATCTGTTGTTGGGCCGAGGAATCGGATGTTCGAGACCCGCTGCCTCAAATCAAGGGAACCGAGAGACTGCTGCCGAACGGCGGACCAAGATTACTTGGAGGGACGCTGGCATTGTCCTTACGTTTCCAGCCTGGTTCTCAGTGGATGGGGTTAGCTGGAAGTTGGGGACTCGAGGCTGTTTATGCCCTGTAATTCTCTACGAGTTTTCCTGCTGCAACCAGATACTTACCATCACACTGCATCATGGGACATGTGGTTCTGGCACTTGGACTGTTGTGACGTGCTGCAGACTAAGGGGTTGCAGGTGAGCCCTTCATCATTAGATAGGAGGGGCCTATTTTAGAAACCTTCAGGGAACTTGAATTTGGAACTGAGGCATTTGAGAAAGGCGTCCAGCCGAAACCGGTCATGCCGTCCAATTTTCTAATAAACAGCCATTGAATCCCCGCTGTGTCCTTTGCTCATCTCTGTAGTGAGGAGAGTTTGGTGCCATATGAAGCACGCTGCTCGTGGCGCGCAACAAAGGACCCTTCCGTTAAGCGGTCTCGATCTCATGAGCAAATGAATCTGTTGTTGGGCCGAGGAATCGGATGTTCGAGACCCGCTGCCTCAAATCAAGGGAACCGAGAGACTGCTGCCGAACGGCGGACCAAGATTACTTGGAGGGACGCTGGCATTGTCCTTACGTTTCCAGCCTGGTTCTCAGTGGATGGGGTTAGCTGGAAGTTGGGGACTCGAGGCTGTTTATGCCCTGTAATTCTCTACGAGTTTTCCTGCTGCAACCAGATACTTACCATCACACTGCATCATGGGACATGTGGTTCTGGCACTTGGACTGTTGTGACGTGCTGCAGACTAAGGGGTTGCAGGTGAGCCCTTCATCATTAGATAGGAGGGGCCTATTTTAGAAACCTTCAGGGAACTTGAATTTGGAACTGAGGCATTTGAGAAAGGCGTCCAGCCGAAACCGGTCATGCCGTCCAATTTTCTAATAAACAGCCATTGAATCCCCGCTGTGTCCTTTGCTCATCTCTGTAGTGAGGAGAGTTTGGTGCCATATATATATATATATATATATATTACCTACTGGCGGTCGCCAGTAGGTAGTTATAGTTAGGACCAAGTTTCCATAGGATGGGCATTTTTTGTTTTGCTTATAACTTTGGCGTCGTTTGATGAATCTTCATGAAATTTTCGAAATTAATTCTTTGTTCATATCAGCTCCCATGTTGAAAGTTTGGGGGTGATTCGCCAAGGGGGGGCGAGAAAAAAGGGGGTCCCAAAACATGTTTTCTCCATGCTAATTTCCATAGGAAACTTTAGACAAGGCTACAGGTCGAACGGGTGAACGGAATTTCCCCAAATTTGGCAGGGAGAAGGGTCTTAGTCTAGGAAGCATGCTTTTGTTTATTTGGTGTAAATCCGTTCAGTAGTTTTGGAGAAATATCAAAATTTACAGATATCAATATTTGGGAATTCTGCCATCTAATTGGCTAAGACGTTACGAGCACGAGCTTGCTGCTTATTGGCTGCGAGCGGTGCAAGCGGTTGCAACTAGGAAGTGTTGGCAGCCATTTTGTGATTCCATTGAAACGAGAAAGGGGAAAAAGGGTGAAAAGAGTAGAAAACAGGAGGATAGAAGCACTGTAACCTCTGCGGGGGAGTGCGAAGCGAAGTAGTCACTCCTACCGGACTGAAAGTGCAGTGTTGATCAGAGTGACATGGTGCTGAGATGAGATGCTGCTACACTTGGGTATGAAACCGAGAGCCTAAACCGTGAGGTCATTGCTGTAAAGTGATGTGCTCTGGTGTTTGTAGCATACCTGTGGAAGTAGTGTTAGTAGGCGTTTATACCATACAGGGAGTGGGAAGCGAACTACTGACCCCTACCATGCGTTTATACTATACCGGATGTGGGAAGCGAAGTACTCACACCTACCGGTGTGAAGACTTGGGGATCAAAGCAAGCTGATTGCTGTAAAGTGATGGGCTCTGGCCGCTGTAGCATACTGGCCGCTGTAGTATAACTGTGTAAGTAGTGTTAGTATGCGTTTATACTATACAGGGAGTGGGAAGCGAACTACTCACCCCTACTGGTCTGAAGACTTGGGGATTAAATCGTGAGCTCATTGCTGTAAAGTGATGTGCTCTGGGCGCTGTAGCATACCTGTGGAAGAAGTGTTAGTTTGCGTTTATACAATACAGGGAGTGGGAAGTGAACTACTCACCCCTACCGGTCTCAAGACTTGTGGATGAAACCATGAGCTCATTGCTGTAAAGTCATGTGCTCTGTGTTGTATTCCAATGTAAGTCATAGTAGAATCTTAGTATGTAATGCTACTATAATGTAAGAATGTAGGGCTGTCATGAGGGGAATCTTGGGGAGTTTGTACACTGTGATGGAGAAGATAGATGCCTTGCTGTCTGGTCCTGTTGATGGCTGTTTAAGCTGTCTTCTTTTACTGCAATAAATCTACTTATCGGATCCACTGCTGTCTTCCACTTCACAACATAAATTTGGCGGTGAGCGGGAGAAGGTAAAAAGAAGGCAGCACTCACCAAGATTTTGAGCTTGCTTGCGTTCTGCTGAAGACCCGTTTTCTTGGTGAAGCTGTTTCTACTCGTCCCAGGGCCATCGGCCGAACTATGTGATCCTACCTTTGGTAGGATTTATTTATATTTTTTGATTTTGGGCTTCCTCTGCCTCTTCACTACACTCTGGTTGCTGTACTACACGTGTGCAAGTAGTGTTAGTATGCGTTTATACAAATTCTGTAGTTATGCATTAACCAATGCATCATGGCCCTATGGAGCGCCACCTCCCAGGTGTAGCTCATACAATGTCCCGGGGTGTGTATCCGTGGGACATTTATGTTTGCTATTACAGGGCGGGAGCATTGCTTCCACCCGGTGATAGTAAATTCTTGTTTGCCTCGTTGAAGCGAGAGGAGGAAAACCTCGTATCGCTTCAATAAAGCAGATCCGGATGGTAAAAATTGAGAAAAAAAATGAAGCGGGGTCTCACCCATTCATTTAAATGAGGCCACTGGTGGGTAATGTTCCGGGGCCAATCCTATTATTATATTAAGGCGTCTCTGCAGCACCGGGGACCTTAATCTCACATGTAAATTAGGCACGGGAGGGCACAGAGACGTTTCGCAGAGTAGGGGATCAACACCTCCCCGGGTATTGTTTATTAATTGTTCGGGGGGCTTTGAGGCCAACTCAAGACCATGGATCGGCATCCTTCGGGGCTTTACTTAAATATGCAGGGTGGGCCTCGCCAGTCCTTGAAGCCTCGGCGGCCCTAGGCAGTGCCTTATTGGTTCTGAAATCATACGGGCAGTACTCATGGTGTTTAAAATGATACACTCATAGAACCCTTGCCGTTGTAGAATTACCAAGGCTTCATTTATGTAATAGTCTGTTGGTTTATATTTGGTAGGTGCACCGTAAAATTAAAAGAAATTCCCTCATAACCTACTATCAACCGCCTATTTTCACAATAAACTACAGACAAGTGTTGTACAAAAAAGAAGACCCATACACTCACTTATTTATTGGTAAAAAAAATAACTTTTATTAAAACAACCCAAATAAATGGAAACGTAACTTTATTCCAACAACAGTAAAACATGAAAGAAGTGGGTGGGACTCCTCCGGAAGCAGCGTACAAAACCTGCAAGAGAAAAAAGAAACATAAGTATGTGTGCCATGTCCAAGAGAACAAGCATTTGCAATGCAATAGGTCTCGCATTAACGGAAGTTTAAGCTATTGGCATTGTAAATGACAATGCCATTTATTGATGTTTTAAAAACGAAAACAAAAATAAAAGGCATTGTTATTTGCATTGTCAATAGCTCAAACAAGCATAAATGCAGACCTATTGCATTGCAAATGCTTGTTAATTGCTGGCAGGTCTATGACCAGGAGGGACCCGGCCCACTTAAAGCCCTGCGCACTGTATGTTTCAAGCAAGCGCCCTCTGCATGAGACTAAAGGCTCCTTGCCCTTTGACCCAAGGCACCCTTCCCAGTGACACTGGCTCCTGCTCACAGTATGAGGTTCCTATCCCTAAAGCTCACAACCATTGGCTCACCGCATGAGAACAGAGGCAGCCGTAAGCCGCGCTCATGAGCTGGTATCAGAAAAGAGGCAATACCAGCACACGCCCTGAAGTTCTCGTAAGGCGCCACTTAGGCGCTCTAAAAACGTCAAAATAAATACAATGAAATAACAAGCCTGGGAGTTGTGTGCACGCGCTAAAAGAAAATAATAAAAAGCATGCGTGTGGCACTCAGAGGCACTTGAGTGAGTGCGCTGGCGATGAGCGGGTGCGTGATCGCGCATCCTGCTCTTTTTAAAAGCACATACTCGTGCTTGTGGCGCGTGGCTGCGCACTCCCGCCAGCCGTATGCCGCCACAAGCACGAGTATGTGCTTTGGAAAAAGAGCTGCACGACGACTAAAGGTCTCCTAAACAGTGCATGCGCACTGCGTAGGCGACACCTAAAAAAAAGGTAGTCAGAATGAAAGGAAGAAAGTGAGAATGGGACAGAGAGCGAGTGGGTGGAAGGGAGAAGGGGAGGGAGAGTCAAAAGAACAGAGGGAGGAGGAGACAGAGCGTCGGCCTACTGCACCCAGACCTCACTGTTCAACTCCCGTCACCCGTGTGTCTGGGACACTGGGGTTCGCGAGAAAGAGTGCGGTCCAGCAAGTCTTTCAAATGAAACAGAGATATGAATGAGGCCAGAGATTATATTATCATCTACGGCAACATCGCTTGTTTGCACCTGTGCACCCAGGCTGCTGCACCCCAGCCCCTTCCCCCGCACTGTGCTCAATTGCAGCTCCTGCGCACCGAGGCTTCACTGCTCACCTGCCACAACCGGTTTTTCCAACGAAGTGCCGGTGCGAGCTCCAACTCCGGGGTGCCGCTCTTAGGGTGGCACAGCAGGTCTCCGATCAGGGACGGTGTCTTGATACCATGATGGAAGACGTCAGAATGCCCAGGGCCTCATCACGGGCTGAGCATACGCTCCGCCGATTATGGTTCCACTACTCAGTGTCTGAAAAGGGAGAAATAATATAATGGTGGAAACGTTTTAAGGTAAATGAAGGTTTATTTCAAGCTCAAGAGAGAACACCAGTTGAGTGCATCCTTCCTTCTTGAAGTACGATCTACCAACTGTTAGTGGTAATCGTGGTTCAAAGAGGAGTTGGAGTGCACGAGAATACACAAGGGTAAATAATATATTATGCCAACGTTCACAAACAAAGGGACAGAGCGCATGCTAAAAGCATAATATGCGCGTGCAATGCAGTTGGGCAAGTCTGTGTGCATGTACACTTAGTAATCAGCTCACTACAGTGCCCCAAAAGCCAACGCCACGTGTCTGTAGGGCAGCGCTGCCCGCTGGTTCAGGCCTACAGTACGGTCCAGCAGCTCCTTAAAATGAGAGAGAGATGTGACTGAATGAGGTTAGAGATCACATCATTACGCACTGCAACATCGCTTGTTTGCACCTGTGCACCCAGGCTGATGCACCCCATCCTTCCGCCGCACCATGCTCAATTGCAGTCCCTGTGCACGCAGGCCCCACTGCTCACCTGCTGTCATTAGTTTGTGTCCAAACACGACGGTCAGCAGGGTTCACAATTCAGATGGAGTTTTGATTGCCAGGATGATGTACACCTCATGGATCGTTTTTTTTTATTGCACATTGTGATATGCGAGGTGGATGTGGCCGTATCACCTGAGGCAGTGTGGAAGACTTGGGACATGTGGTGTCTTTGTTATCCTATTTATACGTACACAAAGTGGGCTGAGCTTGCGTACGTCAGGCCAGCGTAGGGGTGTGAATAATTATTCCGGGGACCTGGGCGTTGTTCAGTTCCTGCCTGGGCAGGAAGTGCACTTATGTATGTGTCCCTGTTGCAGTTTTGACGTCGCACAATCCGCAATTTACATTAATGTAGCATGTACCGGGAGGGCGGCAACTATCGCTAATGAGATACTGTCCAAAAACATTGAATGGACAACATCACATGTAGTTTTCAAGCTTGTGGATATGCGCAGATATGCATGTCAATAGTGTGTGGTATTATTGAAAGTGTTGCTATCGCGACACGCATACATGTGAATGTGCTCGGATGGAGGAAGGATCAGTAGTGAGGCTATGTCATACACAGTGATAACGCTCATTACAGTTAAGCAATGCATGTCAAACGTGAATCTGAAAGTCTCACATATGACACACTACTATACTGGTAAAGCCTGACAACAGAGCATACTGCACCACAAATCTACACATTACTCTTTACTGTTTGTCACATGTAATCTAGGATGTGCACTCTGCCCGTGGCTGATGATACCCCTTCGAGCCACCAATACCCAGGCTGAAAGGCAGCATAATAATGCGCGCACACACAAACCAGGGGCATCGCGTAACACACATTTGTTTTCTGATGTAATGTTTCAGATGCATGGGTATCACATGTGGAGGGCTACTTTACAGTGCATGATTATTGATCAAGATGATCGTTGCATGTGTACTATAAGATATGTGGACACAGCAAAAAAGCTTTCAAAAAAGTTCTGTAAGCAGAAGAGGTGTCTCTCATCAAACGGTGTAGAGAGAATGACTAAAATGGGTGGGATCCTCCAACTGTTACAATGGGAAATGTTATGAACCAATCAAAAGCTTTTTTTTTAAGGTCACATGACAAGCGCGCACCAAGCGCACAAGGAGGCCACACCCGACGCGATTTTGAGAAAATATATTTACCATAATATAAGTTTCTTACAGTTAGAAATATATGTAAATGTGGAAAATATTTTAGATTATCGCTTGCCCTCATATACACTTTAAACTTATTTTGATATAGTTTTGAGACAAAAAAATAAATGAGGGAATGGCTTACCCGGCATGATACCATATGTCTATGACGTAACACAGGGCCTGGTAGCAAGCACTCGTCGCATACGGAACGCGCAGCCGGCGCAACCCTATACATAGATGACTTAACGCGCGTATTGGTACCGCGCAGCCGTCGCATACCAAACTAGGAGCTGGCGCGACATTATACGTATATGATGTTAGGCGGGACACGGTTCAACAAAGCCGTCGGATACGAAATGCACATCCTTAACGAGTTTCGTAATATCGCGGATAGGATTCGCGTGGTGATGGAGCTTAGTTCACTGCCGGTACAGGAGTCTAGTTTTCTAAAAAAAAAATATATATACATCCTTTTTTTTGAAGATATAAAAAATGACATAATTTTTCAAAATTAAAATAAAGGATAACAGAGTTCCAAAATATATTTTTTTTTAAATAGAAAAAATGTAGGTTTTATAAATATTAAAATATGAAATTAATATTTAAAAGACCTTTGAAATTCACTGAAAAAACCATAGGTTTTACAGACGTTATAGTTAGGAATTAGCATTTAAAAAACCTTAGAAATTCACAGAAAAGAACCATAGGTTTCAGGGACGTTATAGTTAGTTGGACATTTGACTCATATAAAACCAGAGAAATTTGCCTGTTATAGTTAGTTAAGCTAACTATAACTTGCGCGCCCACAATGCACTGGTGATGACGTTACATATTACATCACTCATGACATGGTCAGTGACATCACTGATGACATCACTCATGACATCTCAAATGGCATCACTGATGACATCACTGATGACATCATCCACCTGATAATCTGACGCATATACTGATGGCCTAATATAAACTTTGATACACGCACTCTAAAATACAGACTACTATTTTTGAAACCATATACACAACAATGCCAGATACTACATACCACCCACTATTTCCTAGGTCTACACTCACATCCACTCACTTATACATGCAGTTACTCATCACTACAGTACTATAATATGCACTCATACACCTATACATACAGTCACAGTCCACCACTCATCCATAGAGTTACTCACACACCTAGTCAGTCATGCAAAGAATCAATCACATACCCATTTATTCATGTATACAGTTATACACACCAACTGCGTTATTTATACACACACCACATCACTATTTATGCAGATACTAACACATACTTACTGTCATACAATCACTTATACATGCAGACACTCTTTTATACACCCACTCCTTCAAATAACTTACTCTCACGTATAGTCATGTATATACTCCAACACTCACATATACTGCCTTAAAACATATGTAGTTACTCACACATATACAAGTGAGACATTCATTCACTCACCAACACACCCATACACACACTAACTCACCCATACAGCCCTTCCCAGATGTACTTTTGAATCCATAAAACCAGTGAATCACCCACTCAGACATGTATGCACCCCCACCCACACAGACACTCAGGCACTCATACAGATACTCAGACAACAAATCAATAACCCATATAGACACTCATGTAGCTACTCACCAACCCATGCAGCCGCTTATACATCAACTGAGACACTAACACAGACTTTCACACAGTTTAGTCACTAACCCATACATTCAGTAGCACATGTTCAACTAGTCCACCAGCTACCTCCAGTAAGCACCACAGAGCTGCGTTGCAGAGAGGTGTAAAAAGGGGCGTGGCCCCTGAACACCTCTCTGCAACGCAGCTCCCTGGTGCATACTGGAGGTACCTGGTGGGCTAGTTGGCCCCCAGGGACCCTCAGTATTCAAGAGAAATTAATTCCCCCACTTACAACGCGCCAGGGGGTATGTTTGCTGAGTGCTGCAGTTAGGGGGTGTGGCCTCCGCCGCGATGCCGGATTTTTAAATGTATTTATTTATTTTCAATGGGGGCTGTGTGCCCCCCCCTCCTTTTAAATTATTTGGGGCCCTGGGTACCCCATCCCCCAGGGCCTGCTTTTAAAAACATTTTTTTTAAACAGGAAGGGGGCCGCGAGGCCCCCCTCCCGAGACCAATTTTGGCCCCGGGGACCCCATCCCCCGGGGCATGGCCACATTCTGTTTTTAAAAACAAATCTTTTTAAAGGAGGGGGGCTACATTGCCCCTCTCCTTTGGGCTCAAGTGGCCCCGGGGACCCCATCCCCTGGGGCCTGGCCTTTTCTTTGGGGACCGTGGAGCAATGTGGTTTGGATTTTGTAAGCGATAGCAGGAAACTTGCTCTCGCTTCCAAAACTCCAACCCAGAGTTTGCTAAGACCTGCCATAGCAAACACTGGTGTCCCGAGGGTGGGCACCCCAGGACACTGCAGGACCCGGCCCTGGGGGGTGGCGGTCACCAGGGCCATGAAATGCTCCAGGAGGGGGGCCACGTGGCTCCCGTCCCACCTAGTGCACAGCCCCGGGAAGGTGGCACTCCCTGGGGTTTGGGGGTCAGTAACGGACCCCAACATTTGCATATTAGTGCCCTGGGGGGTGGCGGTCCCTGGGGCGTGTGGGGGGGCTTGAGACCCCCCACACAGGTTTTTAATTATTGTCATTGAAAAGCCCCGGGGCAGCGGGGGGCTGTGTGCCCCTGCAAATATTTCGTAAAAGCGCCTGGGGTAGCGGTCCCCAGGGTGTGGGGTCCTTGGAGGCCCCCCACACATTTAAAAATTAGCCCTGGGGGGTGGCGGTCCCCGGGCAGCCCTCCCGCAACTCATAAATCAAGCCCCGGGGAGGTGGTGGTCCCTGGGGCAGTGTGGGGGGTTTGGGGCCACCCACCTGTTTTTTTTCAGTGCCCCCAGGACCTGGCCCACCCGGGGGATCAATACAACACGCTTCATTTTTAAAATGTTCTCGGCCGGATTCACGAACCCAGCATGAATTCGGACGATTTTTTTAAAAAAATAATGTTTTTTGGGCCCTGGGGGTCCTTGTGGGACCCCCCGAGCAGGCCTAGGGGGTCAGGGTGTTTCTACCCTGCTCCCTTTCCTTTTGTCACCTTTGTTTTTCTGTTTTCTTGTGACTCAGTTCTACCGAGTCACTAGATGGCTGCCAACACTTCCTGGTTTTGAGTGTTGGCAGCCAATTAAAATGAAGCTTGTGGTCGGGAGGGTCCGCGGATCCATCGCGCCTCTAGATATCGATATTTTTATTGTTTGAAATTCAACTACTGAACGGATTTACACCATTTTAAAAAGGTCAATTTCTGAACCAAGAGCAACCTTTTTGCAAAATTTGGTGTTATTCCGTTCGGCAGTTCGGGCTGTAGCCTTGGCTAAAGTTTCCTATGGAAATGAACATGGAGAAAACACTTTTTGGAACCCACTTTTTTCTCAGCCCCCGCTTGACGAATCACTCCCAAACTTTCAGGATAGGAGCTGACCTGGATAGACTTTTTTTGGGTGAATTTCGCGAAGCTTCGTCAAACGACGCCAAAGTTATTAGCAAATCAAACTAGGTTCTAACTATTGCTACCTACTGGCGACCGCCAGTAGGTAATATATATATATTTATATTTTATATATACTTTTTTTTTTAACAAATGCCCAAGAGCTCTAGGGCAGCGCATGGCAGTTCGCCATTAAATTGTCAGCTCGCCGTGATCTTCCCGCTGTACTATCTAGATGCCTGATGCGTTTCCATGGGTCACACTGCTTCCTCAGAGGCATTGAGCAATCAGGTGGTGCTGCGGATGCTCCATTACTTTTTCAATTATCAGGCATTATTTAATTGGTTGGTTGCCCCTCGTGGGACTCGCAAAGTGCGTTCTGGTTATTTCCCTAAGTGGGTTCCCAGCGCAAAACTGTACATACAACTGCGTCCACACCATTCAGCACAGTGAGCCTAACAGGAAGAGAGTCTTGCCGGGGTATTCCTACTACCTACTAAGGTTTAAAGATAGCATCAATATGTACAGTTTGGTGCTGGGAACCCTCTTCGGGAAATAATGACTGCTCCTAGGACTACATGTCCCAACAGGCTTTGCAACACCATCATGTGATCAAGGCCACCGTCTGCGGCCGAAACGGGTCAGAGACACGTTTGTGCGGGACTGCACAAGGGATTGCTTTGCTTCTATATAAATATATATGTATATACCACCCGAACACTGGCTTCAGCCCAATCCTCTTGACACAGCGGGCAACACACAGGGTCGCCACCCCTTATTAATCCACAAAATCCAGTGACTGGTTTCCTTATCAAGAAAAATACCGGCGCCGTGGCCTCAGTGCATAAACGTGTTTAATGCAACACAAAATACCGACGCGTTTCGGAGTTACAGCGCTACTTTCTCACTGGCAAGGTTTAGTGTTTTTTTACTTTCTTTTAAAGAACCAAGTGCTCATTTCACGTGCTCAATGATAAACATAGAAAACATACTTTGGCTGGTCACCATACATTATATCAAAAAAGTTGTTTTTAAACTTTGAAAATGCGGACATTACTTAATAATAAAGTTCATGTATACATTCACTGATAAATTCATACATGTGGCATTTTGGTAAAAAACAACCGCCTATGTCATTCACATTGTGCCGATTACTTTCAAAGCGCCGATTACGAAATCGGTCATTTGACCTGTTTCTATACTTTCATTCTGGTACATAGTCACGTATAGAAAACAATTACGGCCTCAGTGGGTGATATTAATATCATTGTGATGTCTTGTTCCTTTGTGCCAGAATTTATTAAAGTCAATTTAGCCCAAGTGGGCGAAAGTCTAATACTTGGTTAACAGTATTAACATATATTCGTAACCTGCGCCTACCGGCCTTGACAACCGTTACTTGGATGCAACTGTCCAGCTCAAATGAGCAAATTATGCCAGAATTTATCAGATAGTAAATCAATAGATATTAAAGCTCTTCTGCATTCCGCTTCTGTATCTGACACAGACCAGACAAAGGAGATTGTGTTAAAAGTAAATCTACAGTGCACCAAAATAACACATACAATTAATCACAAAACCTTTAAAAACATCAATGTAAAATACAGAAACAGCCATAATCGCTAGTTTATCCTAAATGAACAGAAATTTCTTCATCTAGGTTCAAACCCAATGGGCTCAGGGTGTTATATTTGATAATCATTTTGGACTCTAGCTGTCACGTCCGACCAGATTCTCCATAATTCTGTGCTACGGTGTCCCGATCATAAGTTTGGGAAGATTTCTAGACTTTCCCTTTCACCTTAAACTTGGAGAGAATTGGTGGCTAGACGCTTGTTTGGCAGAGTACATTCAACATGGAGGGCGGGTGCAGGTAGTTAGCGTTCTAGTGTTTCCCTCTCTTTAGCCTGACAGCCACTCTGTTATTGTTCGCACACTGCAGCTGCTCTGCGCACTTCAACCGTCAAACCTTCAGAGGAGGCAGGTTCTGTACTGTGCTCCTCAGTGACTGGATTTTCTCTTCAGAGACTTGAATATTTTGGGAGTTCCTGAAGCAGCGAGGAGTGCAAGGAGTTTAAGGCTGTGTCTGAGACGTGTTACTGCTGGTGAGGTTATTTATTTCTTTAAGTACTTCTAGCCAGTGCCGGTTCCTGCGCTGAACATTCCCTTTGTGAGGCAGTCTTCATCTTCAGAAGGAACTCCGTAATTTGAATAGTGCTCAGACTGAGTTTATTAATTTTCCTGCAATAGACTGTTTGTTCGTTCTTCGCTAAAGGACTGAATCTCCAATTATTAATAGAGACATATTACTAAAGATTTGCTCACTGTGCTCCAGAACTAAGGAGCAGACTGAGAAAAGAAAAAAGACTTTAAAGTTGTTTAGAATCCTACTTGCTCGTTATTTTTCTAAGTTAGTTTCTAGCCTTAGCATTAGTACAGAATACTACTTAGTTCAAGTCACCTTCAAAAAACATATCAGCAAGCAGAGTAAAGTCTACAAGCAACACAACTCGACTGTATGTATTAATTATATATATATATATTATACTTACCAACCACCAAGTCAGCATCCTTTCAGGAAGAATGCCTAAAAGAGAAGGAGAAAGACAGTTAATTCATTTGGATTGTTTCAACTGGTCAATTCAAGCGCTTATTTACTAAACTCCAGTAAGAAAGGTTGCATAAGATTTTCTAACAGTATAGAGAGAGGCAAAATCCACTATCAGACAGGTAAAGAAAAGTTAAATGTGATTTTAAATTGTTTGATTCTCAAAAGGGTTTTCTAGACGTAGTAATTCTGTGCTTGTCATTGCAGATGCAGATACTCCCCTGAGGGATACAGCGAGGGCACCAGAGTGGCAGTCTCTCTTGTTATTTTCCCATTCCCCTTTCCCCCCCGTTTCTGAGTCCAGAGTGTATTCTGGTTTAGAGGTGTAGGAGAGTTGGGAACTATACTCCATTAGGACTTCGGCCTTCTGCTCCCGTGGACTTCAACAGGTTCAGGTATCGATTCTTGACAGATTGTAGTGCCTTCCATTTGGTTTCCACCTGAGCAGAATGGCTGAAGGAGTCGATGTCAAGGCTTTGGCTTCAATATTAGAAGAGTTGCAGAAACAATTAAGTGAAACTAGGGAAGAGGTTCGTAAGTCAAATCAGGAAACTAGTTATCTGCGTCAAAGGATAGATGAGCTCACAGTTAGTCCCAGCCCTAGTTTTAGGGAGCAAAAGACACAGGCTTTCTCCCCTTCTCCTTCATCTACTGAACTAACCACCCAAGTTGTCCATGCAATGTCACCTACTATTCCTCTTGCGCCCCCAGAAAGGTTTCAGGGAGATCCACACAAGGCCCAGATATTCCTCACGCAGTGTACCTTAAATTTTTTATGTAAGCCCATTATTTTTAAGGAAGACCAGTCTAAGGTGGCTTTCATACTGTCTTACCTGAGCGGAGATGCTGCAGCCTGGTCCAAGCCTTTAGTTGCTACAAACAATCCTGTTTTATAAAACTTTGAAGAGTTCAAGGCTGGGTTTTTACGAATTTTTGATTGCAGAACAGTTTCACAGACCACTGATAATGAACTGTTAGACTTGAAGCAGGGTATTCGGGAGCTTGTGGCGTATTTAGCACATTTTAATAAATTGATTGTGGAAACCAACTGGCCAGAGGCAAAAAGATCAGCAATATTTTATCGAGGCCTTAGGGATGAATTAAAAGATGGGTTGGCGCAGATCCCGAAGAGGCCCACCGAAGTATCGGAATTGATAGATCTAATATTGCAAATTGATCAACGTCAATCGGAAAAGGAGAAATGAAATACGGAAGGAAACCCGGTAAATTCCACCCAGATTTGATAGAATCAGAACGGAGGTGACCAAACCTTCAGAGGCTGGAACTGCTAAGGGACCAATGCAAATTGGTACTGTTCGAGGTCCTCTCACTAAGGAAGAAAGAGAGAAGAGACGTTTGGGCAAGTTGTGTATGTATTGTGGCGGAGCAGGCCATTTCGTGAAGGACTGCCCGAAGAAACCCAAGAATAACGCATGGGTAAAAGACAGGCCCCTCAAGGTCTTTTATTGCCCCTCCCGGTAGCCCCTTATCCCTGGCATACCGTGTCCATGGATTTTATAGTAGATTTACCTTCCAGTCAAGGCTATTCTTTAATTTGGGTGGTAGTGGATAATTTTTCGAAGAAGAGTCATTTTATTCCTTTAGAGGCCCTTCCAAATGGTTCTCAATTGGCCACCTTGTTCACTCAACATATAGTAAAACTTCACGGAATTCCAAAGATCGTGATTACCGACGAGGGTCGCAATTTACGTCCCGATTTTGGAAATCTTTCCTGAAAGGATTAGGTGTAGATTCTCGTTTGTCCACCAGTTTTCATCTAGAATCTGATGGACAGACTGAGAGAGTAAACCAAGACGTGGAACAGTACCTGCGTCTGTATTTGATGGATCAGGAGGGTGATTGGCCCATGATGCTAGGTACAGCAGAATTCGCTTACAACAATTCAGTCCATTCAGCTACTGGTTACTCCCCTTTCTATTTGAATTCTGGGATGCATCCTAACATGCTTTTTGGAAAAGTTGAGGAAGATGTCCCGGCAGCAGGGAAGGTAATTCAGAAATTGCAAAGGGCATATCAGAAGGCGTCAGAGAATTTAATTAAGGCCAAAGAATCTTATAAAAAACAGGCAGACAAGAGTCGAAAAGAAAATCAAATTTTTGAACCTGGTGATCAGGTCTGGATTTCCACTCGACATATGCGGTTGAGAGGAAATCGGAAGTTTCAACCAAAATTTGTGAGTCCATTTCCAGTAGTTAAGATGGTGAACCCTGTAAGTGTCCGAGTAAAATTCCCAGGAGAGAATTGGTGGTTTAGACGCTTGTCTGGCAGAGTACATTCAACATGGAGGGCGGGTGCAGGTAGTTAGCGTTCTAGTTTTTCCCTCTCTTTAGCCTGACAGCCACTCTGTTATTGTTTGCGCGCTGCAGCTGCTCTGCGCACTTCAACCATCAAACCTTCAGAGGAGGCAGGTTCTGTACTGCGCTCCTCAGTGACTGGATTTTCTCTTCAGAGACTTGAACATTTTGGGAGTTCCTGAAGCAGCGAGGAGTGTAAGGAGTTTAAGGCTGTGTCTGAGACGTGTTACTGCTGGTGAGGTTATTTATTTCTTGAAGCAGTTCTAGCCAGTGCTGGTTCCTGCGCTGAACATTCCCTTTGTGAGGCAGTCTTCATCTTCAGAAGGAACTCCGTATTTTGAATAGCGCTCAGACTGAGTTTATTAATTTTCCTGCAATAGACTGTTTGTTCGTTCTTCACTAAAGGACTGAATCTCCAATTATTAATAGAGACATATTACTAAAGATTTGCCCACTGTGCTCCAGAACTAAGGAGCAGACTGAGATAAGAATAAAGACTTTATTGTTGTTTAGAATCCTACTTGCTCGTTATTTTTCTAAGTTAGTTTATAGCCTTAGCATTAGTACAGAATACTACTTAGTTCTGGCGTCAAGTGACCTTCAAATAACATATCAGCAAGCAGAGTAAAGTTTACAATCATCACAACTGGACTGTATGTATTAAATATATATATATATTATACTTACCAACCACCAAGTCAGCATCCTTTCAGGAAGAATACCTAAAAGAGAAGGAGAAAGACAGTTAATTCATTTGGATTGTTTCAACTGGTCAATTCAAGTGCTTATTTTCTAAACTCCAGTAAGAAAGGTTGCATAAGATTTTCTAACAGTATAGAGAGAGGCAAAATCCACTATCAGACAGGTAAAGAAAAGTTAAATGTGATGTTGAATTGTTAGATTCTCAAAAGGGTTTTCTGGACGTAGTAATTCAGTGCTTGTCATTGCAGGTGAAGATACTCGCCTGAGGGATACAGCAAGGGCACCAGAGTGGCAGTCTTTCTTGTTATTTTCCCATTCCCCTTCCCCCCCCCAGTTTCTGAGACCAGAGTGTATTCTGGTTCAGAGGTGTAGGGGAGTTGGGAACTATACTCCATTAGGACTTCGGCCTTCTGCTCCTGTGGACTTCAACAGGTTCAGGTATCGATTCTTGACACTAGCTTTCTTAATTTTAAGGTCCTGTTGCCTCCTCTTTCCCTAAGATGTATGCAGTCAAGAACATAGAATTTGAGCAAGTTGGCATTTTGGTTGTGGTTTGTGCTGAAATGTCGAGCAACAGGATATTGTTTGTCATTTCTCTTCATGGCCCATAGATGTTCCAGTTTCCTCTTTTTGGCCTTGTGTATCGTGCTTCCGATATAAAATTGTTCAACATGGACATTTTAAGGCGTAAATGACATACTCGGTAATGCAGGTCAGGTGTTTCATGATTTTAAATGGGGGTTTATCACTATAGATTTTTATGGATTTACAGCTCTGACTGAAATTACAGGCTTTACACTGATTACATTCTGTTTCTAAGTTTGGTTAACCATACTTCTGCTTAATGAATCTTTTAGAGATTTTGCTTTTCTGAATGTAAGCGAGGGATACTCTCCTACATAATCTTTTAAATCTTCATCAGTTTTCAAGACCTCCCAGAATTTCTAGAGACTTTTCCTCACCTCCCCGGCTTGATTGTGATATGTGGTGATGAACCTGATGTTTTTATTCTCATCATTAGTTCTATTTTTTGTAACCAACAGATCTCTGTGTTTTAATTTATTCACCTTCTGTATAGTCTGATTGATGGTAGACCTGCTATACCACCGTGCCATAAACCTCTGAGTCATGATGTTTTCTTCCTTAGAGTAACTGTCCCCAGTACTGCAATTTCTTTTGGCGCTGAGTAACTCGCCGAATGGGATACTGCAAATAAGATTCTTTGGAGGACAGCTATTTGCATGTAGCAAACTGTTGCCTGCTGTACTCTTCCTAAACAACTTGCTTGTTATTTTGTCATCCTGGATCTCTAATTTCAGATCCAAGAATTCAATTGTGTTAGTGTTTGTTTCACTAGTGAATTGTAAATTCAGTGAATTATCATTCAATAGAATAACAAACTCCTGCGTGTATATATATACACTTAAAAAAACAAAGGTTAGAGGGACGTTATAGGTAGGAGGTAAAATTGAAAAAACCTTAGAAATTCACTGAACAAACCAAAGGTTACGATGATGTTATACTTAGGCTCAGATTTCACTTGTACAAAACCAATGAAATTCAGCAATTATAGTTATCTGAGCTACCTATAACTTACGCCCTCACAATGCACTGCATATGACCTCATATATTACATCACTCATGACATGATCAGTGGCATCACTGATGACATCTCAAATGACTTCACTGATGATATCATCCTGTGAGTGTTAGTGTTTCATAAACATTTCTGAGACTTAAAGATAAGCTACAGCATATGTTTAATTACTATTTTTTTCTGTACTGGTAATTTGTCATACTATTTCTAACATATCTCACCTGAGTGGCAGTGAGACTGTCTGTATCAGTGTGTGAGTGGATGCCTGAGTGGCTGTATGGGTGTGTGAGTGGCTGTATGGTTGTGTTAATGAATATGTGAGTAGCTGTATGGGTGAGTGAGTGGCTGTATTTGAAAGTGAGTGGGCATGTGAGTGGCTGTATGGATGAGTTAGTGGCTCTGTGAATGGCTGCATAGGTGCATGAGTGGGTGTGTTAGGGGCTATGTGGGTGACTGAGTTGCTGTATGAGTGGCAGTATGGGTGAGGGAGTGGGTGTGTGAGTGGCTGTATGGGTGAGTGACTAACTGTTTGAGTGTATAGATAAGTGAGGGTGTGTGAGTGGCTATATTGGAGAGTGAATGTGTGTCTATAAGGTTGAGTTAGTGGGTGTATGGGTGGTTGCATGGATGTGTGAATGAGTATGTAAGTGGTTCTGTGGGTGTGTGAGTGGGTGTGTGAGTGGCTGCATTGGTGAGTGAGTGGCAGTGTGAGTGGCTGTACAGGTTAGTGTGTGGGTGTGTGAGTACCTGTATGGGTGAGTGACTGGCTGTGTGAGTTTCTGTATGGGCAATTGAGTGGGTGTGTGAGTGGCTGTAAGGGTGTATGAGTGGGTATGTAAGTGTCTCAATGACTGGATATGTGAGTGGCTCTGTTGGTGAGTGAGTGGCTGTATGAGTGGCTTTATGGGTAAGTTAGTGACTTGTTGTGTGAGTACTGGTATGAGTCTGTGAATGGGTATGTGAGTGGTTGTGTAGCAGGGAAAGTAGGTGTATGAGAGCTTCTATGGGATGTGAGTGGGCGTTTGAGTGGTTCTGTGGATGATTTCAGCAGAGATGTCATTTGAGATGTCATGAGTGATGTCACTGAACATGTCATGAGTGATGTAATATGTGAGATCATAAGCAGTGAATTGTGGTAGTGTAAGTTATAGTTAGCTCAGGTAACTGTAAAAGATTAATTTCACTGTTTTTTATTAGTGAAATCTGAGCCTAAGTATAACGTCCCTGTAACGTTTGTTTTTTAAGTTCTAATTCCTAACAATAACATCCTTGTAACCATTTGTTATTTTAAGTGAATTTGTAAGACTTTTCAATTTTGTTCCCTAACTGTATCCTGTAACCTATTAGAGTGAGTGTGTGACTGAGTGCATGAGTGTCTCAGTAGGTGTGTGATTGAGCGAATGAGTATCTCAATGTGTGAGTGGGTTTGTGAGTGTCTGAGTGGGCCTGGGAGTGGTTGCATAAGTGTCTCACTGGTGCATGAGTTGGTGAGTAAGTCTCTGAGTGGGTCTGTGAGTGGGTACATGAGTGTCTCAGTGGGTCTGTGAGCAGGTGGGTGAGTGTCATAGCAAAAATTAAAAAAAACAAGCATGGGCTCCAAGAAAAAGCCCCAAGGTGGGCCAGGTCCCAGGGACATGTACATTTGTTTAAAAATGAAAGAAGGTGGTGCATTGGCCTCCTATGCATGGGCATCGTATTCCCTGGGGACACCCAGTTCCCCAAGACTTATATTTATGTGAATGCGGTGGAGCTATTCAGACCCCGTGCCCCAGGGACCACCACTTCCCTCGGGACTTCATTTTAAAAATTGTGAGAGGGCCACGTGGACCCTCCAGGCCTCAGGGACTACCACCTCCCCGGGGCTAAATACATTCATTAAAGTGAGAAGGGGCAGCTTGGACCGCTCCCTGGCCATAAATGGGCTGGAGGGCCCATTCTCCAGGGCCTGGCCATAACTCAATGGGGAGGAAAACCACTTGGCCCTGGGGAGCTCATCCCCGGGACCAGGCAATAGATGGGGGAGGGGCTGCATGGCCCCCTCTCTGGATCGATTTCAGCCCCGGGTCCCCATCCCCCGGGGCCTGGTCTTTAATAATACACCTTTTTAATAGGGGAGGAGAGCTCTGCGACCCTCCTCTCTGGCCAGTTTTGGCCCTGGGAACCCAATCCCCCAGGGCCTGGCTTCATTATATACAGGTAAGGAGCCCCAGGGACCCCATGCTCTAGGGTCCTGCAGGGGGCACCCAGTTTGCAATGGGACTTTGGGGGGGCCTCAAGGCCCCGCAGTCTCAGCCAGCTCCCCTCCTCCTGTGGGAGCCGGCATTGCTGCCGCAAGCAGGGTGCTGCATTAAATAGCAACTGCCTGCTTGTATGAGCAGTGTTAGATGAAAACTCTGCTATCTGCAGGCTGGAGCTGTTTGACCTCTCCAGCTTTCAGAAGGCGCAGTTATGTTTGCTTTTGCTTGGTGGGAGCTCCCACCAAAGCAAACCGCTACCTCCCAAGGGTGGGAACCTCTGGAGGTAGTAGGAGTTGGCGCTGGGGTTTTGCGATCCTCAGGGCCATCCATGGTTCCACGAAGGGAGCCATGCAGCCTGCCTCCATTGTAGTATTTAGCCCGGGAGAGGTGGTGGTCCCCAGGGTTGGGGGTCCTCAAAGGCCCCCCTACATTAATTTATTTCAGCCTAGCAGAGGTGGTGGTACCCAGGAATGCAGAAGGGCTCCAGGGGCCCCTACACATTCTTTTAGCATAATTTGCCCCGTGGAGGTGGCGGTGCCTGGGGCACAGGCTTGCCCAGTGGACCCATCCACATACATATTTTCCAGTGCCCTGGGGAGGTGGCGATCCCCGGGCATGCCAGGGAAGCCCACACGGGCCCCCACATTCATTGATACATATTTGCCCCGGGAAGGTGGTCTTTCCTGGGGCTTTCATAAGCCCTAGGAGGGGGATTGTTCACCCCTCCTATTTATATAGTATACCCCCGGGACGTGGCCCACAAACAAGCATGACAGACCACACATGTTTTTTCAATTGTTTTACTGCAGATTCATGACCCCACTGCGCATTCACAGCAAATATTTCAAATAATGTTTTTTTGCCCTGGTGGTATCCCTTTGGGACCTCCTCACAAGAGGCCTAGGGGGTTACGGTATTCCTACCCTGCCCCCCTTTTTAATTTTTTTTTTAATGTTGCCAACACTTTCTGGTTGAAGTGTTGACAGTCAATCACATTTCAGCATGGGGACTGGCATATTCTCCAAGAATCTGCATCCCTATATATATAAATTTGTATTTTGGTTAATATCACTAAAACTACTGAATGAATTTATACCAAAGCAGAAAAAGGCACTTCTCTAGACCAATATCTAACTTTCTGGCAAATTTGGTTTAATTCTGTTCAGCGGTTCGGGCTGTAGCTGTTTCTAAAATCCCTATGGGAAATTACATGGAGAAAACTTCTTTTGGAACCCCCCCTTTTTCTCGGTCCCTGCTTCATGGATCACCCCGAAACATTCAAGATAGCAGCTGAAGTGAGTGATAAACTAGCTTTGTAAATTTTGGGAGGATTCATCAAATGGCACCATAGTTATTTGCAAAATATGCAATGGAGGCTATTTCCTAACTATAACTACATACTGTTGACCATCAGTAGGTTGTTTACACAGTTCTCTCACCGCTTCGTCAGTGGGGTGTTTACACAGTTCTCTCACTGCACTGGTGTTAGCGTTTCTACCATTCTCCACCAGCAAGCTGAAGAAAGAAGTATGTATGTGCTCTAACCCCCGAAAACATACTTAACATGAGCCTTGGTACAGCCTTCTGGTCTTCACCCTTTCAAGAAAATAAACTCTAAATTATCCCCTCTGCCCTTTCCTGCAGTGAAGCCATCTCACCCAACCACTGGCAGCAGATTTTCAAAATTCTCTAAAATATGTACAAACATATATAAGTGATAAAAAAACTCAATAGCATAAGTCAAAAATTAAATACATGAAATAACTGCGAATTTCAACTACCTTACAGGCAATTCTGTTTCTGATGTCCGTTTATTCTATCAGTGATTTGATTTATATGTTCATTAAGGTTTTATTCCAAAATCCAACCCCGCGGATTCCCAACAGTTGGGCTTAGCATCATGTACCTGGGTGTGCTTAGGTGAAAGAAGTGGTTTAAGGAGCATACTATGTTTGACTCTCAAATATCTGGCGTTCATGAGAAGACCAGTAGTCAATGAGAAATACCCTTGAAGGCATTATTTGCTGTGGCACATGGTTAATGGTCCCCATTTATATATCATGCCTCTTTAGCATAGTAGTTTGAATGTGCCAGTTGGTTGATGTACTATTCTTGCACAACAAGATGACTATACTTTTGGTCCAGCCACACATCATTCCCTTCAAGACTTAGTAATGATTAGGACATTTTCTAGCCTCTTAATATCCAAGGAATATATAAAATGAACTCCTTTAGTAGAAGTCTTGTTAATGTCCTGTTTATAGTAAAGGAAAGTATGTGTTAGAGATATAAATGTACATTCCAATTATAACTATCTACTTCTCCTAGAATGAAATAGAAAGAGGGCATGGTGAAGCAGACATGTATGCCTCTTGATTGCCCTAACCTTTTTGAAGCTGTCACATCATCAGGAGAGGTAAATAGGAAGACAGATGGCTCTATAATAATTCTAGTGATAAAAAAGTAACAATCAAGAGTATGGTAATTGCTTCAGTGAATGCATCAATGTACTTTCAGGCACTTGAGACAACTTATTGAGGATAATGGCAAATTAATACATATCTTTAAGAAGACGATGGACTATAATGATTGTTAAGCAACTTACCAAAGCAGTAGGTAATTCTTGAATTGAGCAAAACACAGATATTTATTTAAATCATCATCAAATCATAATTCCAAAAAGCTATCTCCTTCCTAACATTATTAACAGATGGTTCCATAATTGTATCTCCTTCCAATCATCATCACAAATGTTTCACAACTATTTCTCCTTTCAAAGATCATGTTGCCCTAGTATTGCATGCCAATCTAAGGTGAATCCATATTTCAACCACTAGTAGGCATAAACACAAAATGGATAAGTCTATGTGGGTTTACCTCTTTATATTTTGTAAGACATGGATGCAGGCTATGTACAATGGATGGAAACAGTTAGGCAGATGATTCTGAATAACACTGTAACGGTCACTCTTAGTTGGCCATGAATTTTATAAATCTAAATGGTTTAATAATTAATCTTGAATAGAATGTTCTAAAACATTTAGGTAAAAGGACCCTTGTACATAATGTGCTATCTTTTGCTGATATGTTTATGCACTGCTTTGTTAAAGACTGCATATTACTAGACCCACATCGAAACAAGTCAAATTCAAAATCTTGTATAGATGACAAATGTAAAGTTTAGGTAAAAATTGTACAGTCCTGGCAACAGCTTTATTTGGAAATCAATAAATAGCATGACAATATGAAATGTACACTTGCTAATTTTCTTGTTGTGAATATAGTACTCAATGATTTTGATCAAATTTAGCTGAACTTCACGAGCAGCCAAAAGATAGGATTACATTGTTGATAGAGTTCTGTTTTTATGAGGAGTACACAATGCAGACTTCAACAATGAGTCAGTTTAGGAATGTACTGTATGGGTGTTGAGACGGTATCACCATTTTTTGGGACATTTCAGAATCCACAGGCCTAAGAATAGAACATAGAGACTGTGGAGACACATAGCACAACTTTAGAGGTGCCAATAATGTTAGCATTCTTCCCATTCCATCAATGTACCTGTACATGGAATGTCCAATTCAAGATGGTAGAGAAAGAAGTACTTTCAGCTCAAGTTGAGAAGAGATAGTATTTAACCTAGCTCAACTGAGAACACCTTGTCCTGCAATTGTGAGTTTTGTCGGTTTTCTTCTCACTTGTACCAGTTGACACTTGACCTTCCCATTGCGTGCAGCGTAGTTGTTTTTGTTGCTGCCTTCAGGTTCCCCTTTATAAGGTCCTACTTAATCTCTGCTCCTCTTCACTTCAGTATACTACTGCTGCCAATTTACTCCTGGAACACCACTGGTGCCGCCCGCCCCTCTGTTCTGTGTCTGTTACTGGAGTGTTTTCTCATGCTGTGGGTGATTGCCTACCCTTAGCTTACAGTAATGAGCACTATCAACTACGTGGCATACACCTATAGTAAGCTTTACAATCAATGTCCACACATAATAATGGTGGTGTAAACTACAGAGTGAAATTCACAGTCCTGAGGACTCTGCAGGGATATTCCAATGTTTCTCCCTTCCATTACCCTTTTTCATCTTTTCTTTGAGAGTCTCATATGTAGTGCTTGGTCTATTGAGTACTTGTAGTCAGACTCACGGGGAGGCACAAGGTCAGCCTCAGCATCTGTACCAGAGTTCTGACAGAGACAGAAGATTTTTCTAATCCACAGAATAATTGCTTTGTTTCTAAATGTTGCTGAATGTATAAATGAGAATTTACAACATACACATAAGTACTGTTGTCATAGATTATCTAACATAATTTGACTTTAACAGCAAATCAGATTGGATGTAACTATGCATTCTGCAATTTCTAGTGAGTGTTATGATTAGCCATGTCAATTGCTATATCTTAAATTTAGATTACATTTAGACTCTGCAAATCCATTCAAGATAAATCCCTTTCCAGGCTTCAGATGCTCACATATTATATAAGGCAGAAACAAAAGTGATGGTTGAAAAAGAGATTAGATTGTAGTTCTATGCAAAGAAGGATGCCCAACATAGACCCAGGCTGATCAGACGTTTTCCATTTGCAGGCTAACCATGGATTGTGTAAATGTCCATTTAGATTATTTTTATGCAAATGTATCTTATGATTATACATGGATCTGGCCTCTCTTGGCCAGCATGAGACATCCCTGATATAAGGGAACCTGCCTTTCTATGAATGTTGAACATTCTAATAATATTTTAAAGTGGGGTGTGCTGCATCCAAATAATAGCTTGATTCAGCTAAAAATCATTTGCAACAAGTAATTCCTGGTATTCATTTAAGTCTGAAATGTTCTTGTAGACATTTATAGATAGTTTGTACTATTAGATTAACCCCTTCCATGCCCATGACGGAACGGTTCCGTCATGAGCATCGGTTGCGCTGTGCTCATGACGGAACCGTTCCGTCATGGCCCCGCCCGCGCTCGAACCCTTCAGCACCGCGGGGGAATTCCCGCCGCGCTGAAGGGGTTAATGATCAGTATTACACTGACCAATTCACCCAAAATAGTGTTGGGAGGCATGTTCCCCCAGATCTCATTTCTGCAAGCAGGCTAAATATATTTAGTGGCTCTAATGTTCCCTAAACCTAGTCTGACCACTTTTAGATAATTTGTGACTGTAGTTTTCCAGATAAACTGTTTATTAAAGGGAAACTATTCCATCTACATATACTCACTCTAATGCTATTAGGGCATGACGACCCTGCATTGAGGCGCCCTTACAGATCTGCAGGCAGGACACTGGACACCACTCTCTGCCCCAAGGAAGTATCAGGGGGAGACAGGACATTCCTGAATAGGATATTTCAGAGTTGACCTTGGTAGGGGCAAGCTCCCAAGAATAAGACGAACAAATGTACTGGAGAGGGCAACCAAAGTAAAGCGTAGAATTGTACAATACCTGACTCTGAGATTTTCTGACCATGAATGCACTGGGGACAATAGCAAATGATGACACATAGCAAAGGCGGCATAGGGTTAGCATTGAGTGGTCCATGAGACTCCTGTCTTCTCTGTCTGTGGCCATCTGCTGCCACACACAGAAAGATGTCTCTTATGCTGTGCCAATGAAATCCAATTGAAAAGGTTAGTTGGCACTCATTTTATGGGTTATGATTGCAGGAGCAAACAATTACTTTGTGATCCGCTTTTCACTGCCTTGAAACTTGCAAGAGTGACAATGTTGGCATTGCGAGTGGCAAAACATTTTGAATCGTAATGTTACTTTGGTACATTTCGTTTTTGTTTTTCCCCCTCCCAGAGCCTGTCATTGTTAATGCACCGGGCCCCAGGTAGTTTCAAGAAAGCATAGAGAATATTCAAACAAGCCAGAGGGTGGAGACGCTTTACTATACCTATTAAGGATGGTATAGATTTAGTGATATGGAGTGATTCATTTAAAAAACATTGAAATACATAATCGCTTGTATTGCAGTGAAGCAGATGGCAAATGCATGATGTTGCTGCCACCAGTGGTTTCCATGATGGTTCAGAGGTAGTTGTCATGTTTCTATCTAGAAAGCCCACACTACCTAACTCTTACACTTATGTTAGGAATAAGAGGCCATTTCATTAGTCTGAGGATTCAAAATAATAAAAATGGGGAATTGGAGAAAGTATGGCTTCTAAAATTCTAATTTTCTTTAACAGTAGTCTTTGCAGGGGGCATTTACCCATCAACTGTCACCAGTAATTTGTAATCCACAAGTTAGTTGGTGGCTAACAGAACAACATCTGGGTGTCATCAACATATTTAAAGTAACAACATACAAAAGAGAGAATAAGTTAACAGTGACCAGAGATAAGCCTTAAAGAGAATCAGCAAGATTGAGGAGCCCTGGGGCACGCTCCTCCCAATGGCAGAGATCTCCCTTTGGTATAATATAGGGAAAGGTATAAAAGTTTATTAAACTTGGAAAAATAGTTAGCATTTTGTATGTTGAATATTAATATATATTTATTTATATTTTAAATGTACTTCAAAATTAAAAATGCTACAGCACTATTAGCTTAATTTGGAATTAAATATTGAATTTATTTAAATGTATTACATGAAATAAAAAATATTTTTCTGAATTTTAAATTAAAAACACCTAAAGTAAAAGTAAATGTATTACTAATTATTAAAAAATGATGTATAGGAATAAATACAAGTTATTTGATTATGTATTAATAAATACTAATGCTATATTAGTTTTTAAATTCAAGTTAATAACATATTTTAATAGTAAATAATTATATTTTATTTGTAGATCATTATTAACATTAAATTGAATGTGTTGATATTTTTAAATCGTTTAAATAATGTATATCATTTTAACATTATTTCCTATGGGGTGTTATTTTAAGTGCCTATATACATTGATTTCTACGGGAGGGTTTTGCAGTGTCAGTGGTTGGGCATCTGTGGTGCTATACTTACTTAAGCTCTGAACTGGAGTACATTAAGAACTGTTTTGGGTCATTATGCTATGATAACTCTAAATGTGCAGTTTCTGAATAGGGAATAGCAACGTGTTTACTCTTTTGAGGGTGGGTGTCTGTCCCTACCTAAACTCCCCCTGAACCCCCTTAACACCTCCTTATTCCTCCTTGAACCCTGCCTATTTTGTAGTAAGTTGACCTGCTTTTTCAACCATGTCCATCGCACATATATTTTTAAGAAGCAAACATACATTCATGAGGATCTCCCCATAAAAAAGACAGGAGAGATGGAGGTGGAAATTTACACTCAAAGGTTTGTAAATCTAATTTTGTAGAACTTTAGATATGACTATTGTAATACTACTAAAGTACTACAAAAAGCAGTTTGTGAACAGGCCCCTTAGAGTACACTTGAGTTCACCTTCCATGATGTTGGCAGATGTCAAGGAACAATTGGGGTCAATTGGCCTTTGAGTCTTGCTTCACTAGGAGTTGTGGTACTGGCACCTCCCTGTCTTACATGATTTCCTTAGCTTGGCCTTATCATCTCCTTTTTGTTCCTCATCCCAGCTGTGTCTGCCTTCTTCCCCTGTTGAAGGCCATACTTGGACGTAACTCATGGATGGTGATGTTAGCATAGCCAGATTACTCAGCAAGAAACATAGTACAGTTGCTCGACCCACATATCTAGATGTCACTCCATGAATGTCAACCCACATGTGACCCACTAACACATCCAGCATACCTATTTACTCCCTAAAATACTATGTCACTCCCCAACAGAACCTGGGTTAGGCTCTGCCATCAGGCCAGTCTTGCATGAAAAGCAGAAAAGGATCGGCAAACTATTTGTTTTATTCTCTATTTATTTACAATCTACAAAAATCATGTGGAAGAAAAATAAGCATGTGTGTGAAGTAGGTTTTAATCCTTTTATAGTAGTCACTTATTACTACACCCATGCTGCTGTTACCATACCAAACATTGTGATAGGTAGGCCAAGGAAGAAATTGACCAAAACCAACATTGTTTTGATGTTAGGTACAGTGGAGCAAAGGGCATGTTAGAAGTACGGAAAATTGTAGACTTCTGAAGTTGTTAAGGGTAGCTGATTGTGTTGATAAATGGGACCACGGGTGACTTAAGTAGGAATTGACTAGGACTGTGGTCAATATTTCCCAGGAGGCTCTGTATGGTAAATTCTCCTTCTCTTGATGTATGCTTTGAGTGAATGCAGATATATTTGTGTCTAATTGAAACCCCCAGTGTTGTGGATTTGTGTTTACTGCATCAGTTTGTAGAAGGTATAATAGGTAGTGTACATCTGAGTCCTGAATGATATCTTATCTGTGCATTTTCTACACAGAGCCTGCCAAGCAACTGTATATCTGTAGGTGATCTGGATTTTCCCACTCATACCAGAGCATGTTGATACTCACCGTCATTATCTGACTTGAGCATTTGTTGTCTGTGGTGATACAATACTTCATTCTCACATTATAATCATGAGAAAATCACAATTCGATTACTTCATATTTTACATGTTAGATACTATGTACTGAGTCATTAAACACTGGCAAATACTTTCCTACTGTATGCATTTGCCAATGCCAGACCTCATACAAGTGTATTCAAACATCAAACGCAATTGTAATTAAAAAAATGAATGGGATAGGATGTGATCAGTATTTCTTTTTTTCAGTTGTTTCAACACTCTTTCTCTGTTCAAGCACGCAGGCACTCTCACGTGAACTGGTCACATTAAACAGGATTAGAGGACTAAAGGCCAATCGGTCAAGACTTAAGAGGTAATTTAGAGTTTGGAGGATGTGGTGGATATCAGGTCCACTCTAGCAATGCATGGGGCATTTGACAAATATGTGATGGAGTAGTCGGTCTGTCAAACTCAAAATAAGGCCCTAAGTCTTGATCCTCATGGCTTTAGTCCTATACTCAGGTCTAGAGTGTCTCAATAGGGAAAACCTTTTTTTCTTTTAATATTTAAGAATAAATATTAATCACATTCTAAGTCTCATGAAATCATCAGATAATAATAAACTAAAATAGACTACAGCACATGAGATACGTTAGACATAGTCCCCAGCAACAATCCAAATAACTCTGACGTTTAAGAGAGATCAACGAAAAGTGTTTTCTACAAACCAGGCAGCACATCAGTAAATTAAGGCATACTGATCCTTACAGGCATTTATGTTTAAAGAAGAGCTGATCAGTGTGTAAAAAAATATAAAAGCAAGCAATGTCCATTGGATATATGTTGGCATTGATTCTGATTGGTGAGCAAATCAGCCAAAAACTCCTCTTGTCTGCCTGTTTTTCACAGATCTAACCTGGTGCATATCAGGGTGTATGAAGGACAAATAATGCACGTCGAAATGGGAAACATCATTTGCAATTAACATGTTATCCCCACTCTGAAGTGCTGAAAGAAAAAGGGGCACAAATTATGCAACATTTTAAATCATATAACCTCACACAATCAGTATTTACTGGGTGTGGAATTTTCCCAAGAATTCCACACACATTGTGGTCTTCTAATAATCCAGGCCTTAATATGTAAGCATTGCACTCATAATAAATGAAATGTCTTGTCACCAGTCACACAAACTTAAGTATATTTCAAGTTGGTTTATTTTTTGCTGTCTCTAGGTGCAGTGCGAAACTCGCAAACCTATCAATTCTTTTCATGCCTTCGGCTGTGAGTACAAATGACCAGAGAGGCCGCGCGCTTTCGTTATCCCTTGAGTGAGTGGCCATGAGATGTCTGAGCCTCTTGCTAGCTGGCTTCTTTAAAATGCAAGCTTGAGGGGGGATAAACAGAGAAAGGAATACAAATATTCTCTCAAAAAATAACTTCAGGCTCTAACAATCTCTGGGGTGTATCGATGCAAGGCAGCGGCCCAGTCAGGAAGATAACAGTTTGCAAACTCGTTAGGAAAAACGCACATTACGAAAACAGCTTACCTGCTAGAAGAAAGAGCCTAAAAGAGTTGGAATGATGCATTGAAGACCATGAAATACATTATTTTAATTATTTTTGAAAGTTTTTAACTGTGATAAGGGCGTGTCCCTTAGGCATCATTCCGAAAATTACTGTGAGGCGATGTATGGACCTGGTTTTTACTGACGCTATGATTGCAAGCGGTTTATGCACCATACGTTTTTTAACTCTGTTTCTGGGCAGGCAAGAGTGTAACTTGGCAGCCGTTTTTTATTTTTTTATTTAGCTTTTTCATCAACCTTGAATTTAACCATAGCGTCAATTATAATGAGGTAGAAATAAGACACAGTATTACATGAAAAAAGTATATTAATTACATTGGGGCAGATTTACAAGCCCTTTGCTCCACTTTTGCATCATATTTAACATGAGAAAATTACGCAAAAGTGGCGCAAGGGGCTTGTAAATAAGCCCCATTGAATTTACGCACAGCGCTGTGTTCGTTAGAGAATTTAAGGTGACAGAAACACAATAAAAACACAATATCATGGTTTTGCACACTGAGCTTGGGTATAGAGTTGTACAATGATGGATGTCATTAGAGGGTAATCGTATGTATGGGGTAGAGATTTTTAGAACACAATGCTCATCATACTGAGAAAGACAAGGTTTCCAGTTATATAGAAACTGATATGTGTCTTAGATTTTTTCCTAAATCATAGGGCTTTTGAATTGTTAACAGTTCCTAGTGGGTTTAGGGATTTGTAGTCAACAGTGGATCTGCACAAAGATCATCCTGGAATGTTCAAACATTTCTGAAATTGGCATCACAGTATTATTTGTATGAAAATACACCAAGATGGGAAATATCTCTCCCAGTGGCGGTCGCCATTAGGTAGTTGTAGTTAGGAATATGTTTTCATAGGAAAAATATTTTTATTTTCCTAGTAACTTTGGTGCCATTTGCTGAAACTTTCCTAAAAATATATTCTTCCACCTCAGCTCCCAACTGGAATGTTTTGGGGTGATACGTCAGACGAAGGCAGAGAAAAAGGGGGGGTCCCAAAACGTGTTTCCCCCAATCTTTTTATCAATAGGAAAATAATAATAATCGGCTGAACAGGTTTGCACCAAATTTAGCAGAAAGCTCTTTGTGATTTGGTATCAATCCATTCAGTAGTTTTTGAGATATTAAGGCTAAAAAATGTTGTATATTTCACATTGCGGTGAATCTGTGGAGCAGACACATCTCGAGATGAGATCTGATTTGGCTGCCACCACATCAACTACTATGTGGCAGCAGCCATCTCTTGCCTCCCTAGGCCTGGACTTCCCCGGGCCAAAAACATATATCACTTTTGAATTTTACCACATATTCATAATGGATCTGTGAATCTGCAGTAATTAAATTTTTCAAAAAATTGCAGGGGCCTGCTCTTCAAAAATATAACTGCCTTATGTGGTCCAGGGCCTGGTGGGAGTATTTGTTTATTTTGAGGAGGGGCAAACTTCTCCCTCTACAAGGTCCTGGAGTACCCACCCCCCAGGGCTGATGTAATAATAGTGGGATGGGGGCACACAAGCCCACTTCCCGAGTCTCTTCAAGGCCCCAGGTACCCCATTCCAAGGGCCGATATAATGATACAGGGAGGGGCTGAAAAGTAGCCTATGAAACCCTGGTGACCTCATCCCCTGGGGACAATTTTATATTTAGGGAAGTGGACACGTGGTCCCCTTCCCAGAGCCATTAAATGGCCCTGGGGACCCCCAGGGCCAGCGTCCCTGCGATCCCAACCCCCGGGACACCATCCTTTCCCTGCCTCGGAGTATGGAAAGCTGCTCTTGCCGGGTGAGAGCGCAAAACATTTTTCTTGCCCACGTTCTCAAGCAGGGAAAAACAAAGAATTGATTCTGCCTGACGGGAGAAAAAGGTAAGCTGTTTCAGCTGGGTAAGGGCGATGCCGGCTCCTGCTGCACCCAGGATGGGTGCTGGCAGGGGAGCTTACTGGGATTCAAGGGCCAAGGGTCTCTCCCTGCCTGTCCCCAACAAGGGGCACATCGTGGGTACATCCCTTTTTTGAGTGACTTTCTAAGGTTTGTTTTTTAAAGAGAAGTAAGATATTAATACTATCCTAACTATAACATTAATTTAATATTTTTTAGTGAAGAAATTGTATATGTGTGTATATATATATATATATATATTCACTGAAAAAACCATAGGTTTCAGGGGTGTTATAGTTAGCTGGACTTTTCACTTGTACAAAACCATTGAAATTCCCCCGTTATAGTTAGTTCAGCTAACTATAACTCGCGCGCCCGCAATGCACTGCTGATGACGTCACATATTACATCACTCATGACATGGTCAGTGACATCACTCATGACATCACTGATGACATCTCAAATGACATCACTGATGACATCACTGATGACATCATCCAGTGAATGTGTGTTTTTCTGAAAATTAAATATGTTTTATATATGTATATCTCAAGGTCGATGGAAGAATAAATGGGTATATAAGTGTCTAAAGGGATGATTTGTTTTTGAAAAATTGATTGTGTAACTGACTGATTAAGTGTATCATAGTGAATACATGGCTTAGTGAGTAATGTTTAAATATGTAAATATCTGTATCAGTCTCTCACTTTGTGTATAAGTGGCTGCATGGGTTGGTGAGTAGCTACATGGGTGTCTATATAGGTTATTAGTTGGTTTTTTGAGTATCAGTCTGAGTGTCTGCATGGTTCGGTGGGGGGTATTACGTACTGCATAGGTGCATGAATGAGTGACTCACTGTTTGTATGTGTTGAAGACAGCATGTGTGCAGGACTGTATGGGTGTATGAGTGTGTGTATGGGTGTGTTAGTGAGTGAATGACTGTCTCAATAGTGTCTTTATGAGTAACTTCATATGTTTTAAACTAGTATATGTGACTATTGGTGTATATAAGTGAGTATATGTGAGAGTGAGAGATTGAAAGAGATCCTGTATGAATAAGTATGTGTTTCTATAAGTGATTGCTTAAAAGACTAAGTATGTGTAAGTTTCCGTAGAAGTAAGTGTGGTGGTGTGTGTATAACTGTATATGCAAGTAAATGTATGTTTGATTCTTTATTAGCATGAGTGACTATGTGTGTGAGTAACTCTATGGATGAGTGGCATTGTGTAACAGGATGTATAGGTGTATGAGTACATATGATGAGTGAGTACATGTATGAGTGACTGTATAGGACTGTTGGTGAATGAGTGGATGTGTATGTGGATCTTAGAATTACTGAAGAGGTTGTTGTAACTGGTATTGGTATGTCCATTGTTTTGAAAATTTTAGTCTCTATTTTTGAATGTGTGTATCAAATGTTATATTAGGGTGAGAGGAGGTCTGCCACTCTATCACAAGGATGATGTCATCAGTGATGTCATCAGTGATGTCATTTGAGATGTCATCAGTGATGTCATGAGTGATGTCACTGACCATGTCATGAGTGATGTAATATGTGACGTCATCAGCAGTGCATTGCGGGCGCGCGAGTTATAGTTAGCTGAACTAACTATAACGGGGGAATTTCAATGGTTTTGTACAAGTGAAAAGTCCAGCTAACTATAACACCCCTGAAACCTATGGTTTTTTCAGTGAATTTCTGAGGTTTTTTAAATGCTAATTCCTAACTATAACGTGCCTGAAACCTATGGTTTTTTCTGTTAATTTCAAAGGTTTTTTAAATGCTAATTTCTAACTATGCCTACAGAGATAGGACATGTGAAGAAAGAAGAAAAAATGCACAGAAAGAAACAAAAGAAGTGCAGAAAGAAGCAACAGAAGTCCTCAAATACGAAGATAAGTGCAGGAAGAAGGATAACGTGCAGAAAGAACAAAAAGAAGAGCAGAAAGAAGCCTTGTTGCAAAATCATCCTGTACCCTCAACTTTTTCAGACGGATACTGGTGGTAACTGAGTCTGACTAACCAGTCCTAGAGCCAGTGCTATGTTAAAAGACACTTCGAATACAGTGAAAACACCTAAATACACTAGGGAACATTATGCGTTGGGGTCCCCCTGTGATTAGCCTTACCTCCTCTATAAGCCCCTAGTATATAATAGGGCATGGGGATTAAAACTACCTCTTAAAACAGGCCACAGGGCGTTTTTGCACACGTTAACTCAGGCCCCGTCCCCTCCTTTCACCATTGTATAAACACGCCCTGTGTCCGTTTTTAGTTGGGAGATTAAGTTCATTTGAGTCCTGAGGGTCCCTAGGGTCCAACTAGCCCACTAGGTACCTCCAGTAAGTGCCACAGAGCTGCGTTGCAGAGAGGTGTAAAAAGTGGCACGGCCTGGACCACCTCTCTGCAATGCAGCTCAGTGGCGCTTACTGGAAGCACTTGGTGGGCTAGTTAGCCCCCAGGGGCCCTCAGTATTGAAGGGAAATTATATCCCCAATTTAAAACGTGCCATGGTGCGTGTTTGCACACGTCACCTCAGGCCCCGTCCCTTCCCTTCACCACTGTGTAAACGCGCCCTGTGGCTGTTCTAAGTTGAGAGATTAAGTCCCCTTGAATCCTAAGGGTCCCTAGGGTCACACTAGACCACTAGGTACCTCCAGTAAGCGCCACAGAGCTGCGTTGCAGAGAGGTGTAAAAAGGGGCTTGGCCTCAGAACACCTGTCTGCAGCGCAGCTCCCTGGCGCATACTGGAGATGCCTGTTGGGGGCGCGTTTGCAGAGTGCTGCATGGAGGGGGCATGGCCTCCGGCACGATGCCAGTCTTTTATTTATTTTATTTTTTTAAGAAGGGGGGCTGTGTGGTTCCCCTTCTTATTCTAATTTATTGGCCCTGATGACCCCATCCCCCAGGGCCTGTCTCCTAATTATATTTTTTTGACCCCAATCCCCAGGGCCGGCCACTGTTTTTTATTATTTTTAAAAAATATATATTTATAGACACACCTAGGACATGCTGGACAAACCGTACGTACCTATCACCATGACGATTTGCGTGATATTCATTAAAAGGCGACTATGCATGCAATTAATCCACGTGGAATGTATTTACACCACTAGTGAAGCTCTGACATGTCTGATGCTCTACCGTGCCTAATCCCGGTAGACACCCTTGTCGTTTATTTATACAAACATGGGTAGCTTTTGACGGGCACATTTAATACACATGCACACCAAGCCATTCAAAGGGGATTCGACAAAAATTCGACCAAAACTATGCAAGAAACCCCCCTCACAGTTAATAAAACACACATCCACTGCCGGATGTGTAATACTTTTTATTTTACTCTCTGGAAAGGGGACGAACATCACTTGCGAGTCACAGCGCGCTCCTGACAGAGCCCAATGCTGTGTTACACCCACCATTGCCTGCCGAGTGCCACACACCTCTGTATTGTATTCCACTAGCTAGTGCATATGCTATGACACTCTCTAGCCCATGTGCACTGTAACACCACCCCGTGAAAATGTCATGCCACACTTGTCTTCGCACGGGTTATATTGCCCCATCTAACGTGCCTTCCTCGATGCCTATGTTATAACGCACAGTGCTATGCCATACATATTACAATTTGGGATCCATATCTTTGTCACAGTGCATATGCAACGTTACACTCCCCAGCACATATTTTATATTACAACTTTAGAGACTAGTTAGGTTACACAACACTGCCCTGTGCATATTACACTCCAAGGCGCATATTGCATAGCACGCGCTAGTGCCTGTGCTATCTCGCGCTCTCCAATGAATCTGTCATTGCGCACAATGTATTGCATATTATATTTCACGCCTGGTTCATCTTATATCACACTTTTTGGTGCATAGTTTATACCATACACTATATCTAGTTTTCATTTTCAATCGTGCTCTCAGGACTATGTTCTATATAACACTGTGTTCACCTACCCTTTTCACGGGCATTACATTTTGCGATTGGGGGTGGAGGGTCAGGGGGTGTTTTTGCCAAGTGAGCCCGGAGTCACAGTCACTAACGTCTTCTTCTTCCTGAATAAAAGTGAGATTATGCTGCATACTTGTTCATATTTTAAGTAGTTTGCACAGACAAAATGTTTTAAAAACAATAAAGTTTCTAATACCCGCCTTCTCTGAACAGTTAGCTTGCTGCCCCATCCCCCTCCTCCCTATCCTCTGTTCTGTGAATCCATGGACTAGCCTCCTCCCTCCTGCCATGCATGGCCTGATGTGCTGCCACTGCCCTCAATTTAGTATGATGTACCAGTCCACTCCTCCTGCCCTCCATTGCCCAATTCTATGCCCCATCATTGACCTCCTGCTTAAACTCTGTGCTTAGCTTGCTGCCCCTATTCTCCTTCCCCCTGCCCTCCGATGTCTTTGTGCATGCCCCTGCTCCATCCTTTTTGCCCACCATGTCCCATGGACCTGCCACTCCTATCTACTCTGAGTGTTCTGTTGAGCTGCCACTCCCCTCCCACCTGCCTAGCATTGTCAGATGACTGTAACCTGTCCCTGCCACCTCCACCCTGCCTGTCCACATGCCATGCCTCTATCCTCTTCCTCCTGTCCTACATGGTCCATTGTACTGCCACACCCTTCTGCCCTCCCTGGTCTGTTGTGCTGCAACTGCTCCTCCTGCCTGCCCCGTGTTGTCTGTTGTGAGGCCCCTTCCCCTGAACTTTCTTGTCTGTGCACAGGTCCTGACCCTCCCTTCTATCCTCCATCGTCCTTTGTGCATTCCCCTGCACCCTCCTTCTTGCCCATCATAGCCATTGTGCTGCCACTAACCCTCCCACTTGCCATGCATGGTCTTCTGTGCTGCCATGGCCCCTCCCACCTTCCCTGTGTGGTCAGTTAGCTGCCCCTGACCCCCTCCCACCTTCCCTCCATGGTCTGTGTGTATGCCATCACAGTCTCACTGTTGCTCTTCATGTTGTGTCTTGCTTCTAGTGCCCATCCTGCCTGACCTCCATGGCTATCTTGCTGCTCCTGCCCTGCCCCCTTGCCCCCAGCCCTCTGTTTACATGTGCAGACCCCTACTCCCTCCCTCCTGGCTTGTCTGTTCCATTGTAATGCCCCTGATCCGTCCCTCCTGCCCTTTATGGTCTGTTATGCTGCAGCCTTCTCTCCTGTCTGTCCATTATGGTCAGCTAGCTACCATTGCCTCTTGCCCCTCTGTTCTCTGTTGTCCATGTGCATGGTCCTGTCCCCTCCCTCTTGCTTTCTATGGATTGTTGTGCTGCACTCCCGTCCTGCATGCCCTGTGTGGTGTATTGTGCTGCTGCAAACCCTGATGCCTGCCCTGCAGAGTCAGTTTGGTGCACCTCTCCATGTCTCTCCTGTCCTCTGTTATCCAAGTCCATGTCCCTATCCCATTTCCTTCCATGATCCAATGTACCATACTTGCGAACATTTTGAACTTGGTAAGAGGGAGATTTTGAAAAAAACTGGGGTATTGATTTTCCCCTTTGAGTTACATTGAAAAAGAGGATATTGTAGACAGGAGACAGATCAAATAAAGCCCATTTGAGCTTAAAAACATTGGACGTTTCCTGGCTGAATCGGGTCTGTTGGCATGTATGGTTGTACTACCATTGCCTCTTCCTTCTGCCCACAATGGTCTATTACATTGCCACAGCCTTGAAGGAGGGTAGATTTTGTATCACAGGGGGCCCCTGGCCCGTTCTGTCCACACCTGAAGTATGAGACCCTTGTCCTTGCCCTGCCAGCCGCATTTGTAGGCCGTATTAAATTGACCAGCGGGTCCTGTGTTGCTATATAATTATCCTGAGACATCCTTACCACTCAGCCAGCATAAAACCCCTGTGTAGGCCCTTCTGTTCAATATGTGGGCCTCTTTGTTAAATTGACCATAGCTCTGCAATGTTAGTGTATAGCAGTCTGAAGGCAGGTCTGCGAGGCCTTCTGCTCCAAACCAGTAGCCCCCACCCTACCCGAGTGCTCCGTGCTCGGTATCAAAGTTCAACATCCCCCTGAAGCTGTCGACATACAGTAGGCTGCATCCTGGACTGGTACTTGCTTCCTGGGCAGGTTTCCCGCTTTTAAGGAAGTGGCAACCTCAGAGCGTCAAGTTAGGAGAACTGAGGAGATTTTATACATGAATATATTGAATTCCTGTACAATACCCATTATTTTCTGCTTGCTCTATGGAACTTACGATAAGCGATTGGCCTGAGAGACTGACCTTTTCACCCAGTCCATTGTCAGCATTAAGTGGGTAAATGACGAAATGTCTGGTAAAATCTGCAGACTAAGCTTTTGGGTAGCATACGTAGGTAGATGTAGCGTGCAAAGGAGCCCACAAAATGATATAAAAAGGGAGCACCCACAGATATCGACGGACAACCTCGCCGTCTGTATGTAGGTTAACAGGCTGTGCAGGTTTTCCCCAAGAACTGGGAGCTCTTGTCTTCCTTTGCTTAAAATGTCTTGCTCTGCTTTGCTTGAAGTATCTTATTCTATTTTACCTATATGAAATGTCATGTTATGTTTAACCATTGTTCTCTTTACTTTTGCATTTAAAAGATGTTGTATTGTAATTGCAGGAATGCTTGCTCTAAGAGTAAATGTGAGTGTCCCTAGGTAACATTTTCCTTGGTGTAACTTGTTTCTCATGATGCATTTATAGATGTGTTTTCTCTCTCTCTCTGTCAGTCCATTAATTGAGATACAGAGAATATCATGACAGCTGTATGATTATCTGGATTCTGTATTTTGTACTTTATGTCTCTATTCTGCGGTTTCTTTGAAGTTGCATCTTCTCATTAAACTGCCATTGTATTCTGCCTCCAATTCCATGTCTCATATGTCTGTTTTCTTCATTTTTGGAGCAAGCGTTCCTAGGCACCCCGGCTCAAATTAAGGTGCCCCTTTTGTCCCTGACTCACTCTCCTGCTCAGTTCTGTGGTGGCTCCCGGGGCTCTGGGGACCGCCCCTAGCTTCCTTGACCCGTAATAGATCTTCCCTCCAACAGCCTCTCTTGCAAGTCCTGTATTGTTGGTTTGTTGCCCCTGCCCCCCTTTCCACTGCCCTCCATAGTCTGTTGTGCTTCCACGGCCCTTCCTGCCTGCTCAGTGTGGTTAAATTGTTGTCTTTGCACCCTCCTACCTGCCTTCAATTTTCAGAGTCCGTGCCCCTGGCCTCTGCCTCTCAACAGTATCCTAATGAACAACTAGATTGCTAACATTCTATATTTATTACAAAAGTGTGGAACGCCTGACATCATCTTGATGTAATCAAAACTGTAATACCTAGAGCATTCCTTTAGAAATTACATATATGAGAGGGTCTTATTGGCATCAAAATTATGGTTAGTGCTCTAAAAGACTAAAATAAGGACATATTTTCTGAGTTTTCAAATAGCGACAAAGCACTTTTAAATTATTTGTTATCTTTATGTTTTTTTATCTAGTTGACAACTTGATTAAATGTTGCACTTAGGGGAGAGGATGTGGTGTTACTTCCAGAACTGCAGACTTTGCAACTGGGGAACCAGGTTGAAGTTTCTGCTTCAGCTCGACATTCTGTGATTCTGGTCAAATCACTTAGTCTCCCCATGTCTACAACCAAAATGAATTTGTTCTTGTGTGATGTAACCAATGCTCATGTAAAGCACTCCAATACCTGACAAGTCTGCACTATATAACACTGCAAAAACACAAAATAATAAGTGTTTTGCACACTTCTGTCATTGGGCTATATTTGGGCTATATCTGGGTGATTTTGGGCTACATTTGGGCTCTTTTGTCTCCGGTGGCCATCTTGGGAGATTTATTTGTTATGAAGTTTCCTAATTTCCTCATGTACTGCAGTCTCCTCAGTCGGAAATGCTTTCAGTTTTTTACTTTGATTCCATCATGAAGGTATTCAGATATGTCACACATTTGCCATGAATTCTGAATGTTAGCACTCTAGTTGCTCATTAGATCACTGTAGTAAAACTACTGTTCACCATGGAAGTCTGCTCCTGGTATTAAAAGTGCATGTTTCAGTCTGCATGTCAGAATTTTTTAATGAAATAAAAGAGGATTTGAGAAGTCACTCAAAATGTGCCCTCATTTTCTTTCTTCAGCATTAATCATAATTTCTATGGCAAAATGAACCCCCTCATTGTGTTCCTTTTTAAATTAAATGTTTTAAGTGTTACCAGTTTATTCCAATCAAGATGGCTTCAGGTGTGCCATACTTTTGTCATAATGAAGACAGTAAGTGCTCTAGTTGTTTTTAAGAACATTCTTGGACATTCTGTCATTGGGCTATACTTGGGCTACATCTGGGTGATATTTGGGCTACATTTGGGCTCTTTTGTCTCTGGTGGCCATCTTGGGAGACTTATTTGTTATGAAGTTTCCTAATTTCCTCATTTACTGCAGTCTCCTCAGTAGGAAATACTTTCAGTTTTTTACTTTGATTCCATCAAGAAGGCATTCAAATGTGTCACACATTTGCCATAAAATCAGAATGTTAGCACTCTTTTTGCTCATTAGATCACTGTAGTAAAGCTACTGCTCACCAGGGAAAACTGCTGCTGGTATTGAAAGTGCATGTTTCAGTCTGCATGTCAGGATTTGAGAAGTCACTCAAAATGTGCCCTAATTTTTCTTTCTGCAGCACTAATCATACTTTTTATGGAAAAATGAACCCCCTCATTTTGTTCCTTTTTAAATTAAATGTTTTAAGAGTTACCACTTTAATCCAAGCAAGATGGCTTCAGGTGTGCCATACATTTATCATAAGTAGGACGGTTAGCGCTCTAGTAGTTCTTTGGAACACTCTGGAAAGCTGCAGTAGAACACAAAGGAATCAACTGACAGTCTCTGCCCTTGTTGGATGTACATGTTTTACTGAGAATGTCAGACTTCATTCTCACATGACTGAGAAAGATAATGTGAATTTACAGAAAATAAGCTCTCATTTTAGCTTATAGATCACCTTCCAAACCTCTGTGGTGAAAGCATGAGAAAATATTTTTCTCTCAATCATGATATCCCAGCAGAAGGCTTTTTCACATGGTGAAATCACCTTAGAACATACCACAATTCCTAAAATGAGTATGGTACCATCAACAAATGATTTATAATGTAACTAAAGTCTTAAAATCTTCTATTAACTGCAATGCTTTTTAATGAGGTGCTATCATGTATATTGGTCCCAAGATGGCTGCCAACACTTCTTGGATGAAGCGCTGACAGCCAATCAGATCTCAGGATGAGATGTGTGGTTAGGCTCCGCCCACATATATATATTGATTTAAATGCTATTTTCTCAGGAACTACTGAACGGATTTACACCAGACCTACAAAAGGCACTTCCTTGACCTGAGGACTACCTCTCTGCCAAATTTCAAGTAACTCTGTTCAGCCGTTCGGGCTGTAGCTGTGTCTAAAGGTCCTATGGAAAAATGCATGGGAAAAACGCGTTTTGGGACCCCCCTTTTTTCTCAGCCCCCGCTTGACGAATCCCCCCGAGACTTTCAGGGTAGGAGCGGAGCGTAGCGCCCCACCTATTTTGAAAATTTTGCGAGGATTCATCGACCGGCGCCAAAGTTATTCCAAATAGAATGTTGCGGATTTCCTATGGAAACAGGGTCCTAACTATAACTATCTACTGGCGACCGCCAGTAGATAATATATACATATATATATCGTCAAAGTGCAAAAATACGTGCGCTCTCAGGTAAGTAAACGACACATCCGAGTTGTAGTAGTGATCAGGTTTATTCCATAACGCGTTTCGACTGCGTCCGCAGCCTTGCTCACATGGAACCGTGTACTGGAAAACTAGATGCAAATGTATACACAGGACACAACTTAGAGGGCAGTGGAGTCAAAATAGGACTAAGAGAAAGAAGGCGTCCGCCATCTTGGAAAGGTCAACATTGGTGAACATAGTGAAAGGCAAAATGCAAAGCAAATTCATAATGACGTAATGTAAAAACGACCAACAGTACAATTGCACGAAAGAACATACTCCACTGTTACATATGTAATCGGTCAAATGACCGCACAAAAGTGTATGGCTCGAAAAACAATAATATATCGTAGCACTTGTAGATAACTCACAGTAAACTTAACGTAAAATGAATACCTAGTGGACTGCGAGCATCGTGATCCTGCGTCTTACATAATTGGAAACGCTAGGCCAGTGTGGAAGCACTGCAAAGTAATAGACTTCCGCTCTGCATGGAATGGTGGCTGAGTAGCCAGACAAAGTGGGGGGGAGAGCTGGACCCCTGACGAGTTATTATATAAAGGATGGTGTGGTGATAAGAAAGAGTCAGTGATGGCATAGTCAACTGAGCAGTGGTTGCAAACCAATGTCATGTCAGTGCGCGTTGCACGAAGTGCAAAGTTGACCCAAACATAGTTCATGGGCAAGCGAGTCCATGATCTGACATACATGCATAGTGCTCGTACAGTGCAAGACATCTGGTTTTTAAACATGGAGGAATAAAATAGGCAGTGTGCCAAGATAAGAAACAAGTTAAGAAACATGTTAGAAAGATAGTGATGAGCAAGTGCCCTGGGTCAAAAGATAACCAAAAACCACTTATCCTGTTGCTCTCAAAGCCCTTCATGAAGTGTCCAGTTGTGAATCAAGTGCCCCAATTCTCTAAGTGAAGGTGAAGACGTGACTCCGAAGAGAAGGTTAGGCACCTGTGTGGTGATTAGGTGCCTTCCTTATCTCCTGCAATTAAAACATGAGATAAACATTAGCTGACAAGTAGGAGAAATATTCAAAATACCAAGGCAAAATAAAATAAAACAAAACACAAGAAGGTACATCCTAGAAAATACAAGACAACCCCAGTAAACTGTCGGAACGTAAATAATTACTCTTTTTTCAGATGTATTGACAGTTCCTCGTCCTGGTTCATCCCGCCAGGGGCCTTCGTTTGGAGATCTACAATGTATTTAGACTCTCTCTGTCTGAGTCTGAGTGTCCTGTTACCCCCTCTGTGATCTAACCGGACTTGTTCCAAAATGAAATACTTCAGTAGTGAGGAGTCAGAATAGTGTCGCTCTTGGAAATGTCTCGCCACCGGGTATTTGGGGTCTTTATTGGTGATGGCCCGTTTGTGTTCAAGTACCCTTTTCTTGGCCATCAGTGTAGTGCTGCCTATATAGTACAGTCCACATGGGCATTCTATCACATATATAACGAATGTGGTACTGCATGTGAGGAACTGGGTTATTGCTCTCTGATTATGACCTTGTTCGTATGTTTTACGTGATGTACTGGCCGAACAAGCCTTGCAGTGACCACATGGGAAGAAACCTCTGAGGTTCTGGATACCTCTGTCTTGAGTCAGAGTGATGTCACTGTGTACTAGTATATCCCTAAGGTTTCTTCCTCGCCTATATGTGATATTGGGTCTGTCCTTGAAAGTGTGTCCTATGCTGTTGTCATTCTTAAGTGTGTTCCAATTTTTTGACAGAATATGTCTAATGCCATCAGACTCCGTATTGTAGGTCATGATCACCCTGGTTTCTGCATCCCCAGTTTCCTCCATTCCTGTGGTCTTGTCCCTGAGTGTGTCTGTTCTATCCACGGACTCTACTCTGCAGATCGCTTTCTTGAGGACCCAATTGGGGTAGCCTCGAAGTTTAAATCTTTCAATCATGACTTTGCTTTCTTTCTCGAATGCTTCTCTGCTGCTACAATTTCTTTTTGCTCTCAGCAGTTCACCAAAGGGGATACTCCATTTGAGGGTGTCCGGGTGGCTGCTGAGGGCATGAAGGATACTGTTGCCTGCTGTACTCTTGCGGTATAATGAGGTATGTAGTGTGTTGGATCTTACCTCTACCTTCACATCTAAATATTCGACCATGTTGTCGCTAATGCACCCAGTGAGATGTATGTTGCGGTCATTGCAGTTGAGTTCTTGTATGAAATCTAGGGCCTCTGTCCGACTGCCTTTCCATATAATGAAAAGGTCGTCAATGTATCTGAGCCAAAGTGCTACTTTGCTCAAATTCTTGATGGCAATCTTTTCTGAAAAAATCTCCTCCTCCCAGAGGCCCATGAAGAGATTGGCAAAACTCGGTGCCAGACAAGAACCCATCGCGGTACCAATCAGTTGTTTATGGATGGTACCGTTGAAGATGAAGATGTTATTGGTGAGGCAGAATTCCGTCATTTCAATGATCATGTCATTGTGTTCCAAATATTTGATCTCTCTCTGGTTGAGGAAGTGCCTGCATGCATCTAATCCCTGTTGATGGTCGATTATGGTGTACAGAGATTGTACGTCTAGTGTGATGAGTAGTAGGTCATTCTCCCATTTGATCTTTTCTAGTTTGCCCAGGAAATCTTTAGTATCCCTCACGTAGCTAGGGAGCTTGGTGACAAATTCCCTGAGAAAATGGTCCACATATTTGGATATGTGCTCTGCTACACTTCCTATGGAGGACACTATGGGACGGCCAGGTGGAGATGTGGCACTCTTGTGGACCTTGGGTAGAAGGTAGAGCACCGGTATCTTGGGAAAATCCCTCTTGAGATAACAGTACTCTTCCCACTCAAGGATCCCTTTGTCTCTCCAAGTGATAAGTTTGTCCCATATCAGAATGACACTTTCATTGTACACCTCCCTAGTGATCTGCATGTAGGAATTGGTGTCCCCTAGTTGTCTGAGCGCCTCGGCAATGTATTGTTCTCTATCCAGAATTACGACATTACCACCTTTGTCTGCTGGTCGGATGACTATGTCTGTGTCATCCGCTAATGATTTGAGAATTTGTCTCTGATTGAATGTCAGATTATTTTTAGACTTGTTGCCAAAGTGTGATTTGTTTCTCAGATCAATAAGGGCCTTGGTGACGTTGTCGTGGAATGTGTCAATGCCGTCGTGAGGTAGTGTGGGTAAAAAAGTCGAAGGCGGTTTGAAACCAGTAGAGGCGGCTGAGTCATGGGTGATGTCCATGGCATCCAAGATGTCTGTTACCTCCGTGGTCTGACTGTCCCTAATCGTGTCGCTATTAAGTTCGAAAAGGGTGGTAAGAGTATTAAGATCCCCTATCTCTAGGTTAGCTTCATATTCCACCTGTGTGTTCGTGTCAGTAGCTACTCTGGGCTGTTGGCGACGTAATATATGCCACTTCTTTAGCTTAAGCTTCCTGACATATTTGAAGAGGTCTATTCTTGTTTCAACATAGTTAAAACTGGAAGAGGGGCAAAATGACAGACCTAAGCATAAAGTGTACTTCTCCACATCACTTAAATGTCTTTTAGACAGATTAATAATAGTTTTATTAACCATGTTGTAGTCCATCAATATGTTCTGTTGGAGCGCGTCTTGTTGCTTCCCATACGCCCCCTTCCTCTGCCTCTTCTGCCACTGTTGTCTGATTCGTTGCCGTCTGTTCCTCCGTCTACTCGGCCTCTTCCTCGTGCTCGTCCTCTCTGGCCCCTCGATCTCGGTGTTGCTGTGTCTCTCGTACTCTGTCGTGTTTGTCGCATTGTCAGGTATTCGTCTAAAAAAGTGATGGTGCGGGTACTGCGTTCCTCGCCTGAAGTCTCCCCTGAAGTCTGTTGGTCGTTTTTACATTACGTCATCTGTTGGTCGTTTTTACATTACGTCATTATGAATTTGCTTTGCATTTTGCCTTTCACTATGTTCACCAATGTTGACCTTTCCAAGATGGCGGACGCCTTCTTTCTCTTAGTCCTATTTTGACTCCACTGCCCTCTAAGTTGTGTCCTGTGTATACATTTGCATCTAGTTTTCCAGTACACGGTTCCATGTGAGCAAGGCTGCGGACGCAGTCGAAACGCGTTATGGAATAAACCTGATCACTACTACAACTCGGATGTGTCGTTTACTTACCTGAGAGCGCACGTATTTTTGCACTTTGACGATAGTATTGCCGGTTGCTTCGCCGGCGTGTACGCCACTTTCCAAGGGTGCCAGCTGTCCGGAAGAAGCGTTTGCGGATTTTGGATACATATATATATATATATATATATATATAGAGTCACTGAAAAAATAAAAGGTTACAGGGACATTATAGTTAGGCTCAGATTTCACATGTACAAAACCAGTGAAATTCAGCAGTATAGTTACCTGAGCTAACTGTAACTTATGCCCCCGCAATGCACTGCTTATGACTTCACATATTACATCACTGCAGTGACATCACTGATGATATCTCAAATGACATCACTGATGACATTACTGATAACATCATCAAGTGAGTGTAAGTGTTTTCTAAGACGTTATGATTGTTAAACATATATACTAACCTACTACAAAAGTTAAATTAGTATACTAGGTGCACTACTAATGAGTGATACTGTTTCTAGCATATAAATTGTTAGTGGCTGTGTGACTGTGTGTACCCTTGTGTGTATGGGTGTGTGAGTGGCTATATGGGTATATAAGTGGGTATATGAGTAGTTGTGTGGGTGGTTCTAGTGGTGAGTGGGAGTGTCAGTGGCTGTATGGGTGAGTGAGTGGGGGTGTGAGTGGCTCAATGGGTCGGTAAGAGGGTGTATAAGTGACTATGGGTGAGTGAGTGTGTGAGTGTATGAGTGCTTGTATGGGTAAGTTAGTGGCTGCGTTGACAGGCTGTATGGGTCAGTGAGTGGGTGTGTCAATGACTGTGTGGGTAAGTGGGTGTGTGAGTAGCTGTAGGGGTTAGTTTGTGGGTATGTGTTAGACTTGGCTTTTTCAGCTGGTTCACCCACAGACTTTTTGCCTTCTGTTTTTGACCTTGTTTTTGTTGGTGTTAGGACTCTGGGCACTGTACCACTGTTATTCAGTGCTAAAGTGCATATGCTCTTCAAGTAAATTGTGTATGGAGTGGAGTTTCCGTGATTGGTTTATTTGATTTACTACTAAGTCGCTAGTTATGTGCACATGTGTGCCCAGGGCCTGTAAATTAAATGCTGCTAGTGGGCCTGCAGCACTGATTGTGTCACCCACACTAGTAGCCTTTCAAAGGGGTTCTCAGACCTGCCACTGCAGTGTCTGAGCTCAGTTTTTAATTGCAATGTTGACCTGACAAGTACACCCACTCGCCAGGTCCTTCCCTTCCCTTTTCTTACATCTAAGTCACTCCTATGGTCGGCCCAATGTAGCCCCATGGGCAGGGTGCAGTGTGTTTAAAAGGTAGGACATGTAGCGGTGTATTTTTGCATGTCCTAATAGTGAAATACAGTGTATTTTGTTTTCTCTGTTGGAAGGCTATCTCTCCCATAGGTTAACATGGAAGCTGCTTGGTAACATTTTACCAAGGTAGCTTGCCAGTGAGAGCTGATAGAAAATGGAGTTTAGTATGCCTGAACACAGCATTTAAAAATATATCTTTAAGTAAAGGTGATTTTTATATTATGTGTTTGAAAATACCACTTTTAGAAAGTGGGTATTTTCTTGTCTAAGCAACCTGTGTGCCTCTGCCTTTTGTGTATTCCCTGTCTGGGTTTAGAGTGACAGGAGCAGGGGATGTGCATTCACACTAGACACACACAAGGTGGGTTGAGAATGTTCTGCCTTTCCTGGGTGACTCATAGCCAGGCTGAATGGACCCAGATGCATTTAGAGTAGTGGAAGGAGTTGTGTCTTGCACCTGCCTCTCACAAAACTGTCTCCACCTCCTGTGGTGAGCCTGGCCTCAGCCAGGCGGAACTGGTTTATGTGTGCTAGAGGAACTTTGTGTGTACCAACTGCAAAGAAAAATGTGGTATAAATATTGGGGCCCTGACCCTAGAACTTTAGATTACTGCTGGACTAAGGAACCTGCAGGAAGAAGAGCTGGAAGAGCTGTGAGGAGAGACTACCACTTTGCTGTGTGCTTTGCTGGGTTGGCCAGCAGTTGCTGCTTCTGTCTTGGGCTGGTAAAGGACTGGCCTGTTCTTTCTGCATTCTAAGTATCTCCAAGGTCTTGATGTAGAGCGTGCCTACTGTTGGAAGTCTCAGGGAAATCAAACACTTCAACGTCTTCTGGGTATCTCCTTCCGGATGTTTAAGCTGCCACAGAGGAAAACTGTAACCCGATGACACCACTGAGCCGCTGCTTGCACCGTGACCTGTGGACACCGCACTCAGCACCGCCTCGCTTCAAACCACCATCTTGGTATCCCCAATGACCCCACAACACCGTCACCTATGCCGCTGCCTGCACCGTGACCTTTGGGCACTGCTCATGGAGAACACAGAGCACCTTCCCACTTCGCACCACAGCCCTGGTCTCACTGATGACGACGCTCCAACCCGACATTGACGTTGCCGCTTGCACCGTGGTTTGGGGACACTGCTCGTAAGTTATATGACACACACTGTAGCCTTGGCCCACCGATGCCAGCCCCATCAACTCCAGTTTGTCAACTTTTGCCGCTGCCTGCACCATGACCTGTGGACCCCACATGCCTAATTGCCCTGTCTCTCACCGCAGCCTTGGGTCTGCTGACAATAGCGCTTCAGCAACGACGATGCCACTGCCTGCACCGTGACCTGTCAGCACTGCAACAAGCTCCGCCCCACTTCACACCTCCCCGCTTTGCACCGCCCGGCCCCCCTTCACACTGCCCCACTTCGCAATGCAGCCCTGGTGTCACTGATGCCACTGGACGACTGTCACTGAGCCGCTGCCTGCACCAGGACCTGAGGGCACTGCACATCGCACCACTCCACTTCACACCCGAGGCCTTCCAAAGCCAGTGCTCCTGGCTTCAAACTCAAGGAGTATTACCTGCAACAGATCTGACTTCAAAGGCTCGATGACTCCTGCACCGGCTTCCGGAACCGACGCCTGCTGACGCCACTCTCTGCATCTCCAAAAGTACTGTTTTACAGGTCTCCCCAACACCGTAGCTGGCCTGCGATGCCCTGACCGGCTGTAACTGTTTTATTTGTTTGTTCACGACGTCATGATAGCCACGGACAGAGCTATCGACTTTTTAAGGAACTGTATATAAAGTCTATTTTTGCTTTATTGGTCTTGTGGATTACTGTATGTTGGCTTTTTTTATTGCTGTGGTTTTGTTTTACACAGATAAATATTGAATCTAAAACTGGTGTGGTGTCCTTTTGTAGTGTTTTCACTGTATTACTGTTTGTTATATGCCAATGCTTTACACACTGCCTCTGAGATAAGCCTTACTGCTCGTGCCAAGCTACCAAGGGGGTGAGCAGGGGTTATTTTACATGTGTAAATTCCTTATCCTGACTAGTGTGTCTGGCTTAGGTGCATACCCCAGTCAACCAGAAAACCCATTTCTAACAGCATGTGACTGGCTGTGTGGGTGAGTGACTAGTTGAATGAGTGACTGTATGGGTGATTGAATTGTGTGAATGGCTGTACGAGTGGGTGTGTGAGTGCCTCAATAGAGGAGTGAGTGTGTGTTTGAGTACTGGTATGGATCTATGAATGGGTATGTGAGTGGTTGTGTGGATGATATCATCAGTGATGTCATCAGTGATGTCATTTGAGATGTCGTCAGTGATGTCACTGAGCATGTCATGAGTGATGTAATTAGTGAGGGCATAAGCAGTACATTCCGGGGGCACAAGTTATAGTTATCTCAGGTAACTATAATTTGCTGAATTTCACTGGCTTTGTACAAGTGAAATCTGAGCCTATCACATCCCTATAACCCTTGTCCTTTTCAGTGAATTTCTAAGGTTTTTTCAATTCTATTTCCTGACTATAAACCTCAGTTTTGACATTGATGGAATCTATAGAAGTGATGATGTTCACTTTACAGAGGAAGGCAACGGGGTGTATCTAAGCAGCCTGAAACTCTGCATCCAGTGTGATTTGTAGCTGTCATATACACACAATCAACATAAAGGCTCTTGTCAGCTCCACCCTAGTGCTCAAAACATTGTTAATTTTCTTTATAAAGATCCTTTTTTTCCAATTTTTGGGAATGTTCGCAACGACGTTGCGATGGTCGCGAATATGTCGCAAAATCATAAAACAAAATCAGACATTCAACGGTCACCAGCACATGCAAAAATTATAACTAAAATAATCCATTCTAAACATTGCACTACGCATATTACCATATACATGGTTGCTTAAAAAGCATGTTTAAATTCATGTTCTTGTAGTACACTTCATTAAAAATCATGTTTAAAACCAATTTTTCTGTGTTCGTGATGATGCCAAGAGTCGCAATGAAGTCAGTAAACGCAAGGATCGCGCTTTTTTTGCAAAGTGTAAAACATCAAATTATAGTATTTTACACACAAGGGGTTTATTACTGTACTGTTTAAACTCATATTTTTCTACTAAGTTTCTATAAAAAACATCTTCAAATCCTATTTTCTGTTTTCGCGGTAACACTGAGAGTCATGATGACATTGCTAACTGTGGCCATTGTGAATACGTTGCGAAAAGGCAGAGTAAAAGCAGGAATTCAATATCCACCCCTATATTCAAAATGTATAACTATATAATTAATTCTAACCATCACACTAGATACATCACTATCTAAATAACTCTATAAAACATTTACACATTTCTCAATACCTCTATAACAGTGTGTATTAATGATTAACTGGGTTATGTAAGTGGCTGCATGCGTCTCTGAGTGGGTCTGTGACTGGTTACATCAGTCTCTGAGTGGGTGCATGAGTCTCTCACTGGGTCTCTTACCAGGTGCATGAGTCTCTGACTAGGTCTGTGAGAGGGTGCATAAGTGTTTAAGTGTCTCTAGCACTGGGTACATAACTCTTTCAGTGAATGTGTGAGTGAGTGGGTGGCGATCTGTGAGTGAGTGTATGAGTCTCTCACCGGGTCTGTGATTGAGTGCATAAGTCTCTGAGTGGGTATGTGACTAGGTACATGAGTGTCTGAGTGGATATGCAAGTTGGTGCATGAGTCTCTGGCTATGTGAGTGGGTGCATGAGTCTCTTAGTGGATATGTGAGTAGGCATGTGAGTCTTTGAGTGGTTATGTGACTGGGTATATAAGTCTGTGAGTGGGTATGTGAGTAGACTTATGAGTCTTTGAGTGAGTCTGTGAGTGGGTGCAAGTTTGTTTGAGTGGGTATGTCAGTGCATGTATGAGTGTCTGAGTGGGTATGTGAATGGGTACATGAGTGTGTAACTGGATCTAAGAGTGGGTGCATGAGTGTCTGAATGGGTCTGCGAGTGTATGTATGAATCTTTGCCTGAGTCTGTGATTGGGTGCATAAGTCTGTGAGTGGGTATGTGAGTGGGAGCGTGAGTGTTTGAGTAGGTCTGTGAGTGGATGTAAGAGTCTCTGGGTGTTTGTGACTGGGTGCATAAGTCTTTGAGTGGGTATGTGAGTGGGGGCAGGTGTGTCTGAGCTGGTATGTGAGTGGGTGTATGAGTGTCTGACTTGGTATATGAATGGGTATCTGAGTGGGTAAGTGAGTGGATGTATGACTGTCTGAGTGGGATAAGTGAGAGGGAACATGAATCGGTGACTGTGACCATCGAGTGTGTAAACATACATAAATATATATATTATATATATATATATATATATATATATATATTTGTTTTTCTATTTTCACCAATGTTCGCAATGTCACAGCAATCTTCGTGATGTCCCCACAGCGTTACACGGGGCTGCACTCGCAAATATCGTGCATAATTAAAAAAATCTATTTTGAACATATAACGTGTCACTACCACCCCTATTTCTGAAACATGGGGTTCGGAGTACCACCACCCTGACCCCCTTAGATATTTTCAACCTCCGGAACTATTCCTGTATCGATAAAAAGTGGCAGTCACAAATTTCTGTTTAAGTTACATTCAGCCAATCACAGCATTCCTGTTGGTGCACGCATTCGTGATTAACCGCGATATTGCCGTGATATATTCATGGACACAGATATTACTAACTTTTTCTTCTTAAGTTTCTCAGGAACTACTGAATGGATTTACACCAAATAACAAAAAGCACAATCTATGGAACTAAATCTAACTTTTTGCCAAATTGTGTGTAATTCCACCCAGTTGTTGGGATGTAGTCCTGTTGACAGGTCCTATTTGAATTAACATTGCACATGCACCCTTTTGTAACCCCATTTTTCCCAGCCCCACTTCATGATTCGCTCCAAAACTTTCTCTGTTTAACAAAAATCACCGGAGCACTTTTTTTGCGAACATTTGATGAAGAGTCATTAAACGACTCCAAAGTTATATGCAAGTCAAAAAATGCTTTTCCTAAGGAACATGCTCCTAACTATAACTACCTACTGGTGACTGCCAGTAGGCAATATATATATGAATATGTGCACCGGCACACCCTCCCCCACAGCAGCCCGAGCTCCCACAGGGCGTACCTGCTCTCAGGTCTGCCACCTGGTACCAGCATGGAGGGGAGGTGGTGTTGCACGTAAAAATCAAGTGCGCCCATCTCAACTTCTGAAAAATGGTTCAGGGACGCTCCTATTTGGCGGCGTCAGCTAGCAGCCACACTGTCCCTACCGCTCCCTGTTTTGCCCTGCTCTGGCATGGTGCTGGGTGGGGAAGGAATTAATAGAAGAATTAAGGAAGAACTAAGGAAATAAAGGGAAAACCAAAAAATCATAAGAAAAGAAAACAAAAGTAACATAAATAAACACACACACTAATAAAATAAAGTTAAATGAGGGGTGGATGAGTGGGATAGGGGGAGGACTGCAAAGATTTAATTAGGCTAGGAAAATCAGGCCCAGCACATGCACAGAACAGGAAAGCAGGGAAAACAAAAAGGGCGTGCCCATGCGGACTGCGCGGTGCTATTCGCAGTGCTTTTGCAACACAGAAGCGTGCATCGCGCTACTGACATGCAAAAATGCAGTGCACTTCTGCCTGCTTATGGAGTTCCGTGAAATCTTGCTGAGTTTTTTTTTGCACTCCGTGGAATTCCACTGAGCTAAACTCTGCGAGTTCTGTCTAGGCCTACTTTTTTACAAATTATTAAATTCCCTTGATTATGTGAGCATGAATAGAAAATGTGCCCAGCTCTAGTCATTATGTTTATACATTTGGAAGTTTTATTTAGTGCAGCATATCACCTCATGGGTATTTTATTTCACAGTATAGATCACATTAAAGTGAAGTCATATGGGATAGGCTGAGCCCAATCATCTTAAAAGAATGGTTTCTATCCGATTTTCCTCATGCTTCATTATCAAGTCTGAAGACTAGCTAAGATCTAGCTGAAAACTAGCTAAAGGCTTGAGTTTAAAAATATTCAGAGTCAGACCTGAATATCCAGATCAGACAATTCTGGATGAGTGCATGGTGTTCGTGGAGGTAGTGGCCACGTTCTGATGTATATCTCCTCTGTGTATTCTCTCTTGGGTTTTGATTTCAGATTACATGTATTTATAGGTATGTAGAAGTTAATCAGAGAGTGATTGCGTCATTTCAATATTAATAATGTCTATAGAATGGTCAATTTAAAATTTGTCGATCACTATGTCTATCATACAGCTTCTGGAGTGGTGGATTTTTACAGTGTTAGTTTAGATGGTTAGTTTGAGAGGAAAGGGTAGAGATATGAGGTAGTGGATTTTTTATAATTTTTTCCAACTGAGAAGGAAGTCACCCAGAATGCGGTGTCTAAAAGATATCAAAATTATATTTGAGGAGCTCATTCATTTCGTTTACTAAGAAGTTGTTTTCATGGGGTTGAGATATAGAGATAAGTCTCACTTTGCTAGAATATGAGGCTGTGGTCTGGAGTTAATAAGATTGAATTAATAAAAATTTCAGGAGTTGATTGTGATTTAGGTTGCACTTGTTTTATGAATTAACACAATTCTACCCCTTTGTTTGTCAACTCCGTACTGTCAGAGTATGGTGTGGTATTGTGAAGATTTGAGAAGTATGTGAGAGCCAGATTTCATTCAGAATTAGTATCTCCAAGTTAGGATCCTTGATGATTGCCAGTATGTTTGTTCAGTTTGAAACAGAAGATAACCACAGTTTACCAGAGCATAGCTAAGCCTCTAGCATGAGTGGGTTCAGAAGCGAGAGATATAAGGGTTAATATTATAAGTATGAACTTTCAAGAGCATGTCTCCCTCATGGTTGGTCATGATAGTCTAGGTCAACAGATTATGTAAATTGGAAAGCAGCTAGGTGAAATGGGTGAAGAAAAGGTGAGATTTTAGAAGATGGGTACTCACAAACATTTTCCCAGGGGCCAAAACGTTTTGTCTGTAATGTGACCGAGGGCCACATTGATGCCAACAGGGTTGGGTTGGGGCTGTTGACAGTAATGTGAGTGTAGGTAAAGCAAACAATATACATTTAATGGTTCAGTTGCACAATGTAAAACCAGAAAAATGGTAATTATTCTTGGCCTCCCCACTTAACCAAATTGTGTGATCTTAGGCAATTGTTTTATTTCACTTTCCCTCCCTGTTCTTCATTATCACATAAAAGAGGACCTCCAAATACTTGACTTCAGGATGTGCATTGTACAAAATCGTTCTCCTGGGTTTGATTTAATAAAGTATAATGTTGTTCATGTATAAAAGGAACTTAGGCCACCCAAAGACTGCATATAAACAAATTGCTTGCCTCTTAGTACACTACTGGCATTGTCAGGATGGGGGGGGGAGAATAAATATTTCTAAATTCATATGTGAAAACTATCACTTTAAAAAAAATATTTCTCAATGCACTGATATAATCCGATGAACTAAGGCAAAACGGTTCTGCCTGTTAATGAAATACACTTTCAGAATTTTTACTTTTTCATATTTTAACCTTTTTGCTGCAACCTGTCTTTAAAAATGAAGGTGTTACTAAAGCAGTGCAGGGCAACCTAGTTACTTTGTTTCTTTAACTTCAATTAACCATTAAATAAATGTTTTCTTGTTTATTGACCATCTTATTTAACCCCTTCAGCGCTGGGCGAATTCCGCCGCGGTGCTGAAGGGTTCGAGCGCGGGCGGGACCATGACGGAACGGTTCCGTCATGAGCACAGCTCAACCGTGGCTCATGACGGAACCGTTCCGTCATGAGCATGGAAGGGGTTAACATCTTTTAAATGTTAGTGCTTAGTTGAGTAAACAACATCCAAGTGCTGCTGTTGACCAGGGGACATTTGTATAGGTCAGAAAGGCCGCATGTGGCCCCAGGATCGTACTTTGAGTATCAGAGTTTCAAAATATTAAGAATCCTGAGTTTCTGAAGATGACCTCTGGGACACTGTATATATTCAGGTCTCGCTCTGCAGTTAGGAAAGTGGATTAAAAAGACTATGGGGCATATTTACAAGGAGGCTGCACCGCCACAGTGTTGCTTTTTTTGATGCAGTGGGGGCACAGATTGCAGACATATCTGTGAGGCCACGCAAAGCCATTTTACGTGGCTTTTCATAGCCTGGTATATATGGAGTAACGCAGAGCAGCGCAAGTTGCTGCCTTGCCTTACTCTGCATCCGAGAGGCATTCCATGGGTGCTGTGGTGGGTGTTCCCACATAACACCCATGGATTTTGATGCATTCCCAGATTTACAAGGTCTTGTAAACCTGTAAATGCGTTAAAAGCCTACGCCTCCCCAGGGATGGGTTAAGGGTTGTTTTTGAGAGGAAAGAGGTCTCCTCCCCCACAAAAACCACCTGATTTCATGCAGACACCATTGCACCATAGTGCAAGGTTGCCTGCGTTGGAACTAGGCAGTCAGTTGTGCACCAGAGCAAAGGAAAGGAAATGGATGCCCCAATATTTTCATCAGATATAATTGTATTATTCCTATATATAAGAGGATGATTAGGGCAGAGTTATAAGATTTATATGCTGCTTGGGATGTACTGTTTGTAATGTTTGGCGTGTGTTGATAACAGGGGGTGCCGTTGAGGGATTACAGTTTGTCAAAGTCAGTGCCTAATATGTGGAGGGTCATGTCTTATGACTGCAACACGATATCGCACTTTGTTTATGCTAATGTGTACCCTGCAGTTCTGCTTTTAGTAGCTGGATACATATCATTCCTGTGACACCGCTGCTTTTTCCAGCAGGTTTACCACCATCTTTAGCTTCCACTTACCTTAGCTTGAGAGGTGTAGTACTTTCCTGTTTGGACAGCTTACCGTCTTCTTTTGTTGTACTTCTGGTGTAGTGGTTTGCAGCTGCACTGTTTACCAGCTTTGTTATTTTACAAGAATTTAATTTTGAAACAACGGAGGTTTTACTTTTTCTGGGCTACACTTATTTTGGCAGTATGCATTTGTACAAACAGAAAGCATATCTTGGTACAGGGGATCAAAGTTCTTGTGGATGAGGCCATGGCCTATAATTATTGCGTCATGCTGGAGAAGGGGTGGGAGAACTTCAGACACAAATGGGAACAATACCTATATATTAAAACATTTCAGGTGGACATTTTAGCAGCCATGAAAACAATTCCAAGTTACCCTATTCCTTTGTGTTTTGCCTTTGTTCTACTAGGTTTCCCTTTCCTTCTTCTGGAACATCAAACAAGGGCAGACTGTTTCTCAACATGGAACTGTTTAGGCGTGGCAAAGACTACATTGGTGTTGTATTGGAAGAAGAAGAAATTCTCCCCCATCTCACCCTGGCATCTGAGACTGTGGAATGTTATGGCAATGGAGAGACTCACAAGGTTGGTGTCTGAACAATACAAACTTTTTGAAGAGGCATGAAGTCCACTCCTAACCTACTTGCCAAGGGATTTCCCAGCCCTCTCAAGCTCCCACAACTATGACCCCTAAACCTCTTTACCTACTGCGAATGATCTTATGATGTATTCTCCCAGGACTGAGGTTGTTGTGTTGATGTAGAGAATTTACTGTAAATCACAGTAATATTCATGCGTACAGTTAGGGCTGCCTGACAGCACAAGTCAGAAACCGAGATTGCCTCTCTCTGCTTTCAACTTCTTCTGCCTAAAGTCGATGCATTAACTTGGAGAAATTCTGACATAATGCATGAACGTTAGACAGCACAAGTGCAAAAAAGCAAGAGTTTGGCTCTGCACTCAGCCTGTGGGTGTCCTGAGAGGCCTCTTGCCTTGCATTTGTTTGCTATATTAAAACAAATAATTCATACATTCAGAGATTGCAGGTACTTTCTTTACCATGAAAAAGGTCAGATTGACGGGAAATAGCGCCAAGTGATAAACAATCCATGCCAACACTTTGTGAAAAGTCCTAAGGTGGTAGGGGGTAGACTGATTTTTCTAGCTATTAGGGCTCAGTTCATATTGTAATGCTGATGGAGGCAGATTGTAGGTCATTGCTTTGCAATGGGCAGATTCAGAAGAAAGAGCTCAGTGCCCATAAATCAGCAAGTCTAGCCCGACACATTGTGACCAACCTTAAAGTGGTAGGAGATTGTTTGATTTGTAATGCTTGGCAGGACTCCGCATACTTTCATCCTCTAATGTTGATCAGTGGCGGCTGACGCAGATATGGAGTTGTGGGCTGGGTGGTGGGGGCTGAGGGGAGAGTGTGGGGGAGAGGTAGCATGGTGGGGGTTTAAAAACAAATACAAAAAATAAAAAACTTACCTGGTCCTGCCGGCTGCCTCGCGCTCCTCTGTTCTTGGTCCCTGTAGCCCCTGGGGCAGCATCACAGACTCCCCAGCCACTCCCTGCACTGCTCTCAAGCATGAGAGCAGTGTTGGGATTGGCCTGAGGGGGCTGGATTAATACTCACTCGTGCACAGGGAGTATGTGTCTCCAACCCCGCTGTGGAATACAGCTGGGTTGGAGAAACCTAAGTGCGCATCTCAGTATGGCCGGCCTGAGACGGCTGGCCAAACTGACATGCACACTTAAATGAGCACCTACCACTCCCCCACAACCTCCCATGAACCAGTCCTACCCCTCCCTGCACATGCTGGCTCAGCCAGCGACTGACAAATGAAACAATAGTAAAATATTGTTTTTTTTTTCAACTGCTGGCTCTGAGCCAGTGGGTCGAAGCTCCTCCGACATTGCGGATGGGCCACTGCTGCTGTTGATAAAGGCAGATTGCGAGTCATTTCTTTGCATTAGTAATGGTCAGCAGGATGGGTCCAAGTGCCCTGGAATCAGCAAGGCTAGCCTGAGAGATTACAACTAGTCCTTAAATGGTAACTAGTAGTCTGATTTTTTCTGACTTGCACAGCTCTGTATACTTTCCAATAAAGGCAGATTGCGGGTCATCTGTTTTCAGGAAGAGAAAAATTGCCTAGGATCTAGCAAGGTTAGGTCAAGATATTGTGACAATTTTTTATGTTGTAGGTGTGGTTTGGTTTTCCTGGCTGGCAGGGCTCACAATCATTCTAATGCCGATAAAGGCAGATTGCAGGTCATAGCTTTGTGATCGGAGGAGTCAGCAGGTTGGGACCAAAGTGCCCAGACATCAGCAAGACTAGACGAAGTCATCGCGACCAGCCATAAAGTAGTTTCATTTTCTTTTCCTGGCTGCCAGGAATTGTGGTACATTTATCTTCTAAAGAAAAGAAAGGCAGATTGTGGGTCATATCATTGCAATATGAAGGGTCAGCAGGAAGTGGTCAAGTGCTCAGGAATCAGTTAATCTAGCCCGAGACATTAAGACTAGCCTTAGTAAGTAGTAAGGGGTAGTCTAATTTGTCCCTACAATGTGCCTTTAGGGCCCAAGATCAGAGGTCCTGGATGAAAAAGACAGGCAAAGGCTCCGCTCTCCCAAGGACAACCCAAGATGCAGTATCCAGTATGACTTAACACACTCTTCTGGCCAGAGCCAGCATTCACAATGGTTGAGTTAAGAGTTGTCTAGAGCAGGAAATGACATACCAATTGGCTACCTTTGCTTTTGTTCAAAGCCTTCTTGCTAGAGATGAGAGCAGAATTAATGGAAGGATTGGATTATTAGGTTGGGATGGTACCAGATATAGGAGTTTGGAAAGGAAAATAACTTGTGGGGACATAAATAAAAAGTATTTTTCACAAGGCTCACAGGTGAAAGAAGAGATGACATAAGATTGAATAAAATGAAAACTACCAAATGTCCTAGCTCAAACAATGGAATCTGGGAAAGTCTCCTTTCAACACATTGTCTCATTTTTACCCTGAAATACTACTAATAATAAAGTGGAAGTTGTTCTAGGAGGAAGTTCTGTGTCCAGACGGTGCCTCCTTGTGTAAACTAGAAAGAACAAAGGGTCTCTGTGATCTTAAAAAAAGTATTGGACTTGTATGGAGGGATGAGGACAGGACAGTGACATGAGGAAGGCCGACTCCCTCTTGCTCAGTCAGGGCAACAACGTACCAAGCACTTCATCTCTCAACCTCACATGTGAAGACAGGCAGTTAGGTTGGGGTTTGAGATACAACCTGACCGACAGACCAACTAGAGCTTGTCAACCTTTGGAAGCCTTAGGAGCTAGAGAGGGTCTTGGGGCATGAGCCATTTTGGCTTCTTTTGGTCTACTAGCAGTAGGTGGAAACTGTGAATTTTGCAGTTTGTACAGTTTCCACTCAGGTTGCCAACTTTGACTGCTCTTCCATTTCCTTCCACCTTCATGTGCTGTATTTATTCATCAGTAGTCTATTTTCCTGCTTAAAAAAATAAATATAAACATAAAATGGCGCATGGCTGCTACTTATGTCACCCATTCCCATTCTGGGCCTTTTGGCATCCTTTTACTGATTCAACAGCATCTCTGCACAGTGCATGTCACATATGGATTACTAGACCTTCTCTGAGTAGCCCCCTTTTTGTAATATGGGCACACAGCATCATCCTGCTGTACCCAGGGTGAAACTGGTTAGTCTTTATTACAGTTATAATGTGTGCGTCTATCTCACCCTCACCCATCACACCACCAGGCTCTATGCACCTCTGTGGTCATCACACACACCTTAAAAACACTTCCCGCATAGGCTCAAAACAAAAATAACACTCTTCCGACCACACCCTCTACAGGGTGTAGCTTTTTATGCGTGTGGGGAAGTGCTCCATCGCCCCAAATGAAGGTGGTAAGGACTATACCAATGCTACAACACAACACAGTGAGTTTTGCCGAGAGAACTTTTTGGGCGCGCGCTCTGAGCCATTGTTCTGCCTCGGCAGTGTTTCTGTTGCCTGGGCTTGACCTCTGCAGCAAATGTAAAATGACTCGGGCCCAAAACTTCAGCACACTAAATATGCTGTACGAGAAACGAATCTGGCAGATCCAAAAGCCACCAAGCAAATATAATTCTCTGTTTATTCAAGCATAAAAAAAACAATGAGAACATAAATCTTCGAGTCAGACATTAGAAACGTTCCCCCTGAAATCTATGTAAAAAAGAAAGGTACTGTAGCCCGTAGACCGGTGCCAGAAAAGCTCTTGGGGGAGAGGCTGTGTGTCAGTCCCCAGCTTTTAACAATTTAAATTCTTGGCAGTGAATTAAAAAAATGCGTATAAAAAATGTGCAAGGTATTTGAGACTGCAATCCCCCAGGTACTAAATCTAGTGTTTTCTGGCACTAGATGAATGTTGCTGGAGTTTTAATCTAGCACCGTAACACCAGATTTCCGCGGCTGTTCGTTATTAGTCTCAACATACATTGCAAATATGTCTCTTTTTTTCCAGTATAACTTTTGGAAGGCAGCTTGATTCCCACCCACAAACCTTTTTTTGTTCTGATAAAATCAAAAAAGGAAAGTGCTGGCAAACGCCACCAGTGATTTATTGGCTGACTGTGATTTTTGTTAACATAGGGAGATCCTCTGGTCGTCGTGGAGGGGTGTTCTCTGGCTAACAGACGTTATTGTGAACGAGGGGAAGCTTAGAGTGAGAATGAACCATCAGGGGCAAAATGTGTCTTACTGCATGCTGCTCAGCAATGTGCCGCCTGTCCTGAAGAAACCTTCCTTTCATGCTGAACTCCTTGAGCACCTTGTTTTTTGCTTCTGGTGGTAGATGTCAAATCCCACATGTGCTGTGAACACCCTGGTCCCAAAGACAGAAAATGAGACAGAACATCACCACAATTCTGTCACAGCAAATACTGCTTTCACAAAAAAAGCGGCAAAAATAGGACAGTGGTCTAAATCACATCGAAGATTGCGTTACAGAAATCCGTGGTGAATAAAACTCTCCAAGGATGGGCGTAAAGCTTGTAATAAATGGCTGTATGTGTGCTTAGGGCCTGCATTAAATCTAGACCAAAATGTGTGCATACTTGTTCAGAGCTGGCTTTAACCTAGTCATAAATGCCTGTATGTATGCTCAGGGCTGGGCTTTAACATGATCATATTTGCCTGTATGCATGCTCGAGGCTGGGCTTAAATCTAGTCATATATGCCTGCATGTGTGCTTTAGGCTGGACGTAACCTAGTCATAAATGCCTGCTTGTGTGAGGAAGGCTGGGCTGAAACATAGCCATAAATGTCTTCGTGCATGCTTAATAACTGGCATAAACCTAGTAATAAATACCTGCATGCAGCTCAGTGCCAGGCTTAAACCTAGTCACAAATGCCTGCTTGTGTGCGAAGGCTGGGCTGCAACATAGCCATAAATGTCTTCGTGCATGCTCAATAACTGGCATAAACCTAGTAATAAATACCTGCATGCAGCTCAGTGCCAGGCTTAAACCAAGTCACAAATCCCTGCTTGAGTGCGGAAGGCTGGGCTTCACATAGTCATAAATGTCTTCGTGCATGCTCAATAACTGGCATAAACCTAGTAATAAATACCTGCATGCAGCTCAGTGCCAGGCTTAAACCAAGTCACAAATCCCTGCTTGAGTGCGGAAGGCTGGGCTTCACATAGTCATAAATGTCTTCGTGCATGCTCAATAACTGGCATAAACCTAGTAATAAATACCTGCATGCAGCTCAGTGCCAGGCTTAAACCTAGTCACAAATGCCTGCTTGTGTGCAGAAGGCTGGGCTTCAACATAGCCATAAATGTCTTCGTGCATGCTTAATAACTGGCATAAACCTAGTAATAAATACCTGCATGCAGCTCAGTGCCAGGCTTAAACCTAGTCACAAATGCCTGCTTGTGTGCGAAGGCTGGGCTGCAACATAGCCATAAATGTCTTCGTGCATGCTCAATAACTGGCATAAACCTAGTAATAAATACCTGCATGCAGCTCAGTGCCAGGCTTAAACCTAGTCACAAATGCCTGCTTGTGTGCGGAAGGCTTGGCTTCAATATAGCCTTAAATGTCTTCGTGCATGCTCAATAACTGGCATAAACCTAGTAATAAATACCTGCATGCAGCTCAGTGCCAGGCTTAAACCTAGTCACAAATGCCTGCTTGTGTGCAGAAGGCTGGGCTTCAACATAGCCATAAATGTCTTCGTGCATGCTCAATAACTGGCATAAACCTAGTAATAAATACCTGCATGCAGCTCAGTGCCAGGCTTAAACCTAGTCACAAATCTCTGCTTGAGTGTGGAAGGCTGGGCTTTACATAGTCATAAATGTCTTCGTGCATGCTCAATACCTGGCAAAAACCTAGTAATAAATACCTTCATGCAGCTCAGTGCCAAACTTAAACCTAGTCACAAATGCCTGCATGTGTGCTCAAGGCTGAACTTCAAACCCGAGGAAGGCTTGGGTCCTAAGCTAACTGGTTGGGACCACCAATAATTGTATAAACACCAATATCCAGTAGCTTTAGTTAGAACTTATTTACAACCGAGCCAGTGGAATCAATTCAAAGGCTCCTGTGATTTATTTCGCAATTTTTGGAATCTTTTTATGAGATTATTGACATTCAAGTCATGTGAAACATTAAGGACAATACAAACTGATAACATTTTTCAACATATGAAATACATAGACAAATAACACATGTAGACACTTATATACAAATGTGTATAATACATCAGCAATTTTTTGTGCAGTTGAGGAAACACAAAAAGGTAGTCAAAGCACCAGTCCATATATCAAAAGTAGCTATCACGAGGAGTAGCAAGTCCAAATTTGCAAACCACTATAATGTCTCCTGCCTATATGCAAAGCTCTGGGGATCCTTTTGATCCAGTTTAGGGTAACACGGAGGGAAATTAATTGAACCTTCTCCCTAAGCCCTCGAGGTTAGCTTTTCCCAGACGCTGTTGTCAACGCGTTTCCAACCCCAACACCATTAAGGGGTTTTCATCAGGACTTGGACGTTGTGGTGTCTATTGAGGGGAATCAGAAAAAACACAAGGTGTGGGTTACTAACACCTATCAACCTATTAGTGGCGTGATAAATATCCAATGTTACGCTTAGCACATTCAGGAAAATACCTTTTGTGGAGTTTGCAGGTTGCTCTGTAGTATTCAGAAACTGTTGGTACAGGATTAATTAGTAATAACAATGCTTATTGCACCCTCAAACATAACTCTGAATATGTGACACTTGCTTCTGAAATGAACCTGTTATGTCTAAGTATCAGGTGGTCTTTTGTAAAATGGATATATATCTGTCTGCAGGCAGCTGAGTATTCATGACAGTTGAAACGTTGGATTACAGCTTAGAAGTGCTCAGACCTTTAAGCACGTACATTTCATGCTTTTAAAAGCTGCCTGCAGACAGATATATATCCATTTTACAAAAGACCACCTGATACTTAGACATAACAGGTTCATTTCAGAAGCAAGTGTCACATATTCAAAGTTATGTTTGAGGGTGCAATAAGCATTGGTATTACTAATTAATCCTGTACCAACAATTTCTGAATACTACCGAGCAACCTGCAACCTCCACAAAAGGTATTTTCCTGAATGTGCTAAGCGTAACATTGGAGATTTATCACACCACTAATAGGTTGATAGGTGTTAGTAACCCACACCTTGTGTTTTTTCTGATTCCCCTCAATAGACACCACCACGTCCAAGTCCTGATGAAAAACCCTTAATGGTGACGGGGTTGGAAATGCGTTGACGACAGCGTCTGGGAAAAGCTAACCTCGAGGGCTTAGGGAAAAGGTACAATTAATTTCCCTCCCATGTTACCCTAAATGTGATCAAAAGGATCCCCAAAGCTGTGCATATAGGCTGGAGAAATTATAGTGGTTTGCAAATTTGGACTTGCTACTCCGCCTGATTGCTACTTTTGATTTATTGACTGGTGCTTTGACTACCCTTTTTTGTTTCCTCAACTGCACAAAAAATTGCTGATGTATTATACACATTTGTATATAATTGTCTACATGTGTTATCTGTCTATGTAATTCATATGTTGAAAAATTTGATCAGTTTGTATTGTCCTTAATGTTTGACATGACTTGAATGTCAATAATCTCATAAAAAGTTTAAAAAAATTGTGAAATAAATCACACAAGCCTTTGAATTGATTCCACTGGCTTGGTTGTGAATAAGTTCTAACTAAAGCTACTGGATATTCATGTTTATTAAAGGCTGAATTTCAACATAGTCATAAATGTCTTCGTGCATGCTCAATACCGGGCATAAATCTAGTAATAAATGCCTGCAAGTGGCTCAGTGCCAGGCTTAAACCTAGTCATAAATGCCTGCAGGTGTGCTCAAGGCTGACCTTTAACACCATCATGATTACTAATATGCGTGCTCTAGACTGGACTTAAACCTAGTCATAAACGCCTGCATGTGTACTCATGGCTGGGCTTTAACATAATCATATTTGCCTGTATGCATGCTCAAGGCTGGTCTTTAACATAATCATATTTGCCTGTATGCATGCTCAAGGCTGGGCTTAAATCTAGTCATATATGCCTGTATGTGTGCTTTAGACTGGGCATAACCCAGCCCTAAATGCCTGCTTGTGTGCGGAAGGCTGGGCTTCAACATAGTCATAAATGTCTTTGTTCATGCTCAATACCAGGCATTAACCTAGTCATAAATGCCTGCATGCAGCTCAGTGGCAGGCCTAAATCTAGTCACAAATGTCTGCCTTTGTGCTTAAGGTTGGACTTAAGCCTAGTCACAAATACCTGCAGGTGTGCTTAAGGCTGGATTTAAACCTTGTCACAAATGCCTGCAGGTGTGCTTAAGGCTGGATTTAAACCTAGTCACAAATGCCTTCAGGTGTGCTTAAGGCTGGATTTAAACCTAGTCACAAATGCCTGCAGGTGTGCTTAAGGCTGGATTTAAACCTAGTCACAAATGTCTGCCGGTGTGCTTAAGGCTGGACTTAAACCTAGTCACAAATGCCTGCAGGACTTAAACCTAGTGACAAATGCTTGAATAGGTATGCAAGGATGGCTTAATCTAGTCCTAAATGCATGCACAATTAGTCACTTTTTCACCGGTGAAGAGAGCCAACAAGTATGCTTCTCACAACCAGAGAACACTCAACGGCAAACAGAGATCTACTCGGCAGGGACATTTAACTACATCAGGCATGGTAACATAGTACAACAGAGTTATTCAGTATTTAAAATATTGGTAAAGAAACTGCTGCATATAACCTCACAGATTGAGTTACACATGTTCGAAACACGTGCAACCGACAATGTGCACTATTACATTGTGTGCTCGTAGCATATAATTCAAGTTATAAATTCTAGTTAAAGATAGAAGAAAGCAACAGGTCTTTTAAAACACACAATACCAATACTCATATCACGTTATCCTGCATCTGTGATATGGTAGCCTCATAATTTAAAACTACAATATACATGATGTTTATTTCCTTGTGGCAATGCCTCTGCGTGTGTAACCATACCACCGTACTGCATTACCAACGGGCTGCTTATATTTTGGTATATGCAATTTAGAATTTTCTGAATAACATTGACTATCATAATGTATTTACTGATCGATTGATTTTTATTGTTGTTTGCATCTGTTTTTTATGACTTTTCTTGACGAATTAAGCTGTTTGACTGACTGACTACCATAATCATAAGCTTGCATTGCCATATTTACTTGACTTATAGAAAGTAACCAAAATCATTACACTAGAAAAAAGTGAAAAAGCAAATTCATATGTTGAAGGTGCACCTAATCTATCATCTGCCATGCTCAAAAGTACAGTCATTTTTAGGCCGAGCCTGGGCAGCGCATGAGCGGCCCTGCGAGGTATGCTATATTCGAGTATGTACTCGAAGCCCCACCCATATTTGTCACTGGCTTGTGTCATTGTCCTCAGTAAATGCTGGCTTCTGATTCGTTAATAGGGTTGTTAGTCCCTCCTTAGTACCGCCTTGTCTTCATTTGTAACCTCCCATTAGGACTGGCCTTTTTACTTCTGTTGTTACACGATAGGTCTTATTTAGTCTGTAAGCACTATTTTCTTTAATGAGTTTCTCCTGCTACAGGCACGACATGCTGTCCTGCAACATTCAGCGTGCCCTGCACGCTTTCAATTTCCAAGCAGCCCGGGACAATGACAGCTGCATCTTTAAAATGAAATAGGTCTCGCATTTACAAGAGTCTGAGCTATTGGCATTGTAAATGACAATGAAACAATAACTTCCTAGGCAATTAAATGAGTTGAAAATAATGTTTATCTTTCCCGACCACCGGCCCGTCCATTGACGACTCTGAAATATTTTATACATCTGATCATCATTTATCAGAAAATTTGCCCCACGCAATAGATGCCCGTCATCCACACGGCACTGCAATGCAAACCCAATTGCAGATAATCTCTGCATAAGCTAACATACCAGAACTACACGGTGAACAGTGAAAGCTTCCACTATATCAACTCGTGTGGACTCCAGACGGCATAGAATATCCAACTATATCATTCTCTAGTTGGACCTACACCAGAAAAAAGGGACTTTTTAAACCATCCGTAGACAATATAATCTTTGACCTATCTATGAGGACATCATACTCGTAGCAGATCCATATCAAATCACAGGCCTGTTGGAAACGTCCAACAAATCATCAAACCTTTGGCCTGTTTGTGAACACAACATTTTTAGAGTTGTGGCTTTTCCTGACGAAGGCGTACTTTTCGCCAAAACGCACGTAGAAGACTATTGTATGGCCACAGAATTGCCCTTATTTGTATATTGTTGCTAGAATTTTAACAGAACTACTGTATTGCATGACTATACATCGTAGATGTGTATTTTATTGCTGCAAAAATTTGTTACCCTTGTGATATCTAGAAATATCAATAATAAACACTACTGTATAATTTTTTAATTTTGTTGTGGCTACCCTATTTTGACACTTCTCTAGCATCATTATTTTCAACTCATTTAATTGCCTAGGAAGTTATTGTTTCATTGTGTATTGCCCTGTCCTAGGAATTTTATTTTCTTACACCCAGGGGGTCCGAGTTAATCACATATTGTAAATGATAATGCCATTTATGTATGTGTTAATTATCAAAACAGATAAATAAAAAGCATTGTCATTTACAATGCCAATATCTTAAACTCTCGCAAATGCGAGAGACCTAGTGCATAGCCAATGCTTGTTTTTCCTGTTTTCCATTTCACTTTCAATAAAAGGAGATGTTAAAAGGGTCTGCCTGCTTCATAATTCTATGATAGCCTTAAACTGAGAGGGCAGTAGTGTTTGTTGTATCAAGAAACGTCCACGGGACCGCTAGTATTGGGCTAACTTCCTGCAGCCCCATATAGCAAACACTTGTGTCTGGCTCAAGAGGGACGTCTAGCAAGAGTTTCCTGTACTGCACCTTTGTGAAAGACACATCTGTAACTTTAGCCATGCACAAGAGGACCATTTGGTTACTGGCTTGAGGAACTGCACCTTTTTGAAAGAAACTTCATATATTTTCCACGTTACATTTTATGTGTGTGATTGGAGAACAAGGTAAAATTCAGGCCCTTCTAATAGGATGGTGGGCACAACTGCCAGCCCTCCCTTATGCCACAAGCACCACCATTTTTTTTTCAACTTCCAGTAACTTTGACCTGATAAAATATATTTGAGGAAGAAAATTAAGGCACCTCTTCCTGGAACCAGTTAGTTTGGGGGAAATTGGAGGAGGCCACTTACAGGTTAGGCAGACGAAATGTGTTTAGGCAATACACGTGACGTAAGACATTTTAATACACTGTTAACCACAGCACTTGTGACTGGCCCCACAGGATGTGCATCAATTGAAGTAAACGTTATGAGAACTCGTTCAAGGTAGGGGTTGGGGAGGAATTCCAGTGCAATCATGGATTCCTATTCTCCAATTACATTAAAGGAAAACTTTTACCTCTGCCAACCTGGGTCCACCTTAGTTTTGAACCAAAAAATGAACACCAAGTACCCCTTTCGCACTTCCCTTTTAAGGTAATATAGCGGAGCTGCCCAAGGCTCACACAGGGAGGTGATGTAGATTAGAAACTGAGAAATAAACTGACAATAATAAGCCTCTTTGAAATTACCGTAAAACGAAAATGTGTTTATTCTACACACAGTTAAATACTACACACGAAATATATAAAAGAACATGAGAAATAACATGCACTATAACCCAGGCTTAATACAATAAATATACCTCTACCTATTGACTTTGGCAAAGGGCATTTATAATCAATAAACCACTGCCTATAGCTCTGACTAGAGGCTGTCACAATCAATTTAACCATTGCCTGCAGACGTTAACAGCAGGTTTTCTTAATAAACTACCCCATGCTTGGAGATTTTAACAGAGAGTTTTTCACAAGCACCAATCCTTTGCCTACTGGTTTTATCAAAGGGTTCTTCACAACCAATCACCCATGGCTTATGTGCTTTGATGGCTTTGATGATAGGGATTATGTGGCACTCCAGGAAAGCAAAACGTTAGCGTTTTGTTTCCTGAAAAGTTGCTCACAAGCATACAAGGCTTCCATGAAACAGGGTTATAAAATCGAAAGATCTCTGTACATTGCAGCAGCGCTGGAAGCAAGGGTGCGCTGAACACTGCAGCACCCCCTTGTATCCTTGATAGAGTTCAGATGGAGAATTAACAATATAGAAGCCATACGTCTTGGAACTTTTACTGTGTATTCAAGTTCAAAATGTCACATGAAAACAAGTTTGACTGGATGCTGCTAATGCTTCTTACATGGAGACCTAGAGTTACTGTTCTTTTCCCTAGCTGTAGTTTTATTTTTTGTAATTTTAGCTACTGACACTGTTACTGAGACAGTGAGAAAAGAATGTAACAGTATTCCCGAGGTTTTCTAACACTTACAAATACAAAAATGTGCTTACTTTACAAAGAAAAATACAGATATCTCCAAATATATCAGCAGAATGGAAAGTACAAACGAGGCACATAAGTTGATGGCCAGCACCTTCACTTGGAAGATGTACCAGCACCACTGATCCGCGCAGGGTTTTTTGATGTGGGTTCTGGGTTTGAAAATATACAACCTCAGAAGCACACTGAGAGTTTCAGGGACAGAGAGGGCTCACTACAGTTACTTGTAATGCTCTTCCTCCTCGCCCTGGCAGCAATTGTGACATTTATTTGTTCAGCCTGCATAGATGTGATCTCCTCATGTAGAGGGTATACTTCTTTGCAGGGTGGGGTATACTTCCAGCACCCTTCCCTACTATGAACTGTCTCTTCCCTTGTGACAGATGCAGCGATCCAAGTGATCAGTCAAGTGACTCAATTTGCTAAATCAGGAGTGCTTGCTTGCTTGGAGGAGGGTGGTCTTGGACTACCGCATATTAAAAAATTCTTCAAGCCGCATTTATGGACTGGTGGGGACATGTAGCTACGTCACAAGGCCACAGAAGTAGCTTTTACCTCCAACAAATGCTACTAGAAAATAAAATTCAGCTAGTACCATTTATAAAGATCCCCAGACTACATAAACGCAATAGATAGAAGACCCTGCATATAATTCTGGAAAGATTTACAAATAAAGGAAGAATACACATTCACCTCAATCCATCTAGACTTTTGGATTCGATGCTGCAATGTTTTAGGGTTTCAATTGGGTATTACAGACTATAAAGAACTGGGAAAGAATAGGGGTCTATCAAATAAAGGATCTAATGATTGAAGTGAATGTAAAAACCTTGGATCAATTCAAAATAGGGAGAACAGAACTCTCCACGTCGTTATTTTTTTCTTTTACGCAGTTATGTAGTTTAGTAAGGACTCTACTACTTCTAGACAGTCCACTCTCGAAGGCGATAAGTTATGTATTTTAATTGAGTGAAACGCTGGGGGTAGAGAACTGGGATCGAATCCTTCAGTGAGAGCTTTATGTGAAGATAGTTCCAAGTACCTTGCGGAAAATACAGACATCCAGGATGCCGGATAGAAACAGAACTGTGGAAAGTGTATAACGAATGGCCTCATAAAGCCATACGAGGGGCCAACTTTAAACATATGGTGGGTTTTGTGCAAATGCAGCTATACTATGCCCCAAAGCATTTACAAAAAATGTTCCCTTTAGTATCAGGGCAATGCTTTAGGTGTAATCATCCAATAGGAGACTGGATTCACGTCGTTTTTACTTGTCCAATTCGGGCAGAGTATTGGGATCAGATCTTCCAGTGGGTTAACAAGAAATTGTCGACACATATAGTTCCCGATGCATACTGTTGGTTCTATCTGGAACTGTTAACATCAATTTACTAATTCAACAAAAGCACTTTGTTTTTATTGCGTCTTTAGTGGCTAAATCACTTATCCTGCAAATATGGAAATTGCCAGAGCCACCTAGATTTCGTATTGGGAATCAAAGATGAGCCAAGTTAGAAATAAGGAAAAACTGTATTCCGTAAGGGTAGGAGCGGGGAAAATCTTTGCTGAAATCTGTGGTAAAGATTAGAAGCTATGTATAGATAAAAGAGAAAATGGGGAGAAATGCTGACGTATCTAAGGAGGAGTTGCAGGCTTGGGGAGATCTTTCCACATCTGTATATTCTCATACCCTTTACCTATCTGCTTTTTAGACTTTAGCTTTGGAATATGAAATACATTTGGGATAAAAGGCTTTTAACATAAAGATGCAATGAGGACATGACATGCTATTTATTGGTTGTTTTCTGTTATGGCTGGATTGTTACCCTGAGATTATATTTATAAAAAAATAAAAATTAAAAAAGGTGTGCTTGCTTGTCAGTGAATTGCAGCAGTTGAAAATAAGTATTTTCTCAAAATGGGTCTCTATCATATACCAGGTATCATCCAAAATGTTGCACAGAAGTCCACTTTAGTTTTTTCTTGTGACTAACAGTGATAAAGGCACACTACCACTCTCTTGACTAAATTGACAGAGGTATAGAGGGAAAGGGGCGTTAGTGTTACAGGGTTCAACAGGGTCCATGGACAAAGGAGACTATCTTGACTAACAGGCTTAAATTGACATCATTTTTAGATGTTGACTTTTTACATGCTTTGCATGTGCATGATAATGTACTCAGGAAGTGTTCTGCTTGCAAGCACAGTTCTTAGTAAGCATTTTATCATGACACTTGTGCACTCTGTTCAAGGCTACAAGAACACTGAACATGATGCCCCTTACATTTTGTTGTCCGTTTGGAGACAGCTCTGAATTGGAAAGACAAACACACACTTCAGTATGGCACCTCTTACACAGTGCAAATGGAACCAGGCTTTTATTATATAAACTGCCTCTGAGCCAAGTTCCTCAGAGGAGTACTTCGATGGATTATCCTGGAATGTTCACCTGTGACTGAGATCCAGCCCTGCTGACTCCAATCCCTATCCTGCAACGGACGACGGCCTGTTCTACACCAGACTGGCTTCCTGATAGATCACACAGGTAATGGGGAGGTAGGTTGCTCCAAGCGATCTGACAGAGCGCATTCTCACTATCCTTTCTATAGTTTAGGTAGTGTTAGATAGGATTAACATTATGATATATATTCATATGTTCATATAATCACTGCAAAGTTATACTTGTCAAGTTATTCATCTTGTTCACCATTCCTGTAATGCTGGTAACAATGCATTATTTTCTTCTGCTAATAATTTCAGCTCATGTTTTTGCACAAGAATCCAATTGCTTCAATAAATGTTTGAAATGTCACTTTGTATACTTCTTGTGTCTCCAGATTGGGCATGCATAACATAAGGTTAAATCTGTTTCCACAATTTCCTTGGAGGGAATTCAGAGTGGCCATTTCTGAGGTTGCAGACACCATCCGATACCCTGTCAGGTTGGGGGTCCAGATGGCACACTCTGAGCTAGTCAGGAATTGGGAAAGCACACTCTGATTATATGAGTGGACTCAGTCCCCATATTTTGAGAGTTATGTTATCCAGAAGTACAGTTCTACTTAATTAGTAGGAACCCTGTGACATTAGTGGGCCAAGCTCTGAAACCAGTGTAATATTCCAGCTAGCCAGAGTTCATTCCTTTGCCTGACCCTCCACCCACCATTAGGCAAGTAGCCAGTTGCTCAAATATCCACTGTATCAGCGAAGTGGCTTTGAAAGTGATGGTTTAATTACATGACTGCCCATGTGAATCAAACTGCCCAATTATACAATTGTTTAAGAGTCAGGAGAGAAATAGATGGTCAAACTCATTTAACAGACCAGATCAGCAACTGGCCAAGTTTCCTTCTTTGGATTGGTTCTTCAACTACCATTCTGAAAGCAACCACCTGCAATGTATACTTTGTGCAATTACACAAATCAGAACAAATACACTCGATGAACTGTTATGTAATGCTGGCGAGGGTTATACCAGTAGTTAAAGACCCTGAACCGGAGTTTTAGATCTGAGCCGTGGGCAAAGGTCTATAACGAGGGAGAGGGACTGTAACAACTAGTATAGCCCAAGGCAGAAGGGCAATTAGGCTATTAGAACATTCCATCCACTGAGAGTAGAACGTTCGGAATTAAAAGGGGAGAAACAGAAAGCTAAACATTTGAATATTTGAGCGGAAGGTTTATACCAGCCATTATTAGCCCTGAGCCACTTCACTGCCTTTAATGAAGCTCTCAGCATTCTAATGTTCTTATATTAATTACGTCACAGCAAACAAATGCTTTAATATTTACTTCCATGCAACCCTTAGGGATTAAACAAGCGTTCCATAACTTGGGTTTCAACACAAATATTTTAGTCCAACCTGCTCCGGTTTCATTGAGGGAGGCATACTTTCACAGGGGAAATATATGAATACAAAAGGCCCAGCTTAAAATGACTAATGCTTAATGCAGAAGATAGGATCTTTTCTCAGGAGTATTCTGGACATACTGAAGACACGATCAGCACCCTCTGTACATTTAAGATAATTTCTCACTGTAGTCCAACATACTGAATAAAAATGAAACATCAGCCTGCAGAACTGTTTACATTGAAGCCATGGCAAACTCCATGATGTAATTTATTAATGCAATTCATTGTAGTGTTCAAAATTTGAAAAGACTTTCACATTGTTGTGATTGGGATGTTCTCTGTATGACATATGGGTACGTACCCCTGCCCAAAGTGTCCCGCCACAGATAAAACTGGTTTCCTGACTTTTTGTTTATTCCTGCAACTATGCTAATCTAGAATGTGCGAAGAAATTGAGCTTTGTCCCCAACCTTGTAACTGACATATGACTATCGTCGATTTCCTGGGCTGATTGCAAAATGGGGTGGGTATAGTGCACCCAGTTTTATGTATCATTAGTCTTGATAAGATCTTTTTCTGTGTCAAGGGAGAGTGTATTCTAGTGATCCCACTCATGTAAAGTTCCACTTTAGTGTGAGCAACAGCCCCTTGCACTGACAATCTGTGTGTTATTTGAGTGTATATATGTGTAGCAGAGGTGTAGCACAAGTGTGATAGTAAGACTCTATGTACGGATAGAGTCTGAGTCCTGGAACCAGTAGATTCTGGTGGCTTAGCATAGCACACAACGGTGTGTAGTTACAACTTCCCCGGGTAGTGGAAGTGTATTGGATGCATTTCTTTGGCTGGAGGGTGAAGACCCTAACACTGAAATGAGGGAGGATGGAGACAAGGCTGTAATGAAATTCTATGAGGTCCTTGTCAGGAAAGGACTGCTGATTAGTTCTTCCTAAGCACTGCCATTTGGTAAATGGTAGGGGAGAGGGACAAGTCAGCAGTTTATGTTAAAGGTGAGGATCATTCCAGGCATGGTCTGCCCTTTTGTATATCTCTGATTAGTGCTTCAGGAAGTTGATGACAGCCAGGTGCAGAGATCTTACACTTCATTGAGCCCTTCTATCCAATACTCCTGCTTAGAGCCAGAAGCATTTCTACCTACTATGAGAGCCATTACTTTGCCCAAAGGCTGTGTCAGCAAGACAGGTAGAAAATGACATTTACAAGAGAATCATCTCAAATGTGTACCAAAGCCTAAAACAGTGGATCCACATCCTGTCTGGAAATTAGGCATAAACTCCACAGAGTATGTGAAGTGCTGCTGTGAGACCACGACTGGTAGTTGCATGAATGCCAATCTCCCAGAGGTGATTGCTCATCATCTCATATCTGCACTTCTTCCTGGTGGGTGTTGAGAGGCTGCCTAATACCTAAAAGACTGCCTATCTCCAAAGAGAGGGAAGGAGAGTGACTGGTGTTACAGTAGGAAAAAGTATCTAAGAGGAATGGCCCAGAGTGTTCCTGGTGTGACAAACATCCAGAAGAAGCTGATTGCCAGAGGGATCAAAGCCAGAAGTCATCCTATGTCATGTGAGCTCTCTTGCACTCCATGAGCAGTTCCTGTGTTGCACTGTGTAAAGACATTCATGTAAAAAGCAACTTTGTGTCTTCTAGCATGTCTGCCGATGGCCAAAAACTGGTGCGGCAGCTGGCCGATATTGGTACTCCAGCAGAAGAGGAGCCTTTGCCCTCACAAATGTGGAAGCCTGAGCCACCCTGGGAGGCTGCAACTGCCAAAGACAAACACCTGCTGGAGATCCGATCCAGATGCTGCAACCACTGACACTGTGCATTCATCTGTATCTGCCCTGGAGGGAGGTCCAACTGACAATGTGTGAAAGTGAAAATACTGTTGCAGCCCCACATCATCAACGTGCATCACTGAGATTTGTAAATGAGGTTGTGCACCTGTAACTGTGCTGGAGCAGAGTTTTCTGTTGAAAATTTATCGAGTTTTAAGCTCCAGTTTTGATTATATGTTATGATTAAAATTACTAATTTATAATCACTCATTATTAGTTTTATTAAAAGTCTAAATTAACCAACATTACTAATGAGAGAAACTACACGTGGGAATGCATATATGTTGCTTAATAATATGTGCAATTTAATTAAATGTGCAAGTTTGCGCTTTTAAAATAACGCGTGCTAATGCTTCTTTGTGTTGCAGACGGCTAGGTAATTACATACACATAAGGGTATTAGTGGGAATTAACACTGTATAATCAATATGATGTGGTAACGTTGTTTTGTGTTTCTTTTAATCAAGATGGTCCGTTTTGGCCTAAACAAAGATGGCTGCTATTTACAGCCTGCGCTCGAGTGATTGAGATGTGACGAGAGGCCTTGCTGAACATGGTTGAAAGTCACCTGACCACAGCCACTGTCTGATTTAAAAGTTTCCGTGAGGACAGCAGCTCCGGGCATGCTTCCAATTGCCCTTGGAAAAGAATAAAGCCACAATGAACAATGATAAATCTGCGGTGGCTCTGCTATGGTACCAAGGAAGAGCATTCATAAATGTATCACTTGCAAACTCGAGTTTCCATCTTCCGTGTTTTTATTTTTGTGATTTTTCCTGAGCGGAGGTTTTCTAAATGTTACCAAGTGACATCCTTTCCTGCTCGCTCTGCTCAGCGGCTCCACGGACATTCAGAATTTGTTTGTAACTTTATTTTCGTTAGGTTTGTTATAAATATACTAGACTAGAGCGGGTCTGTGTCATTGCATTTTGGATTTTGAGGCCACTTCTTCCTGAACCTATGCTGAGGACGGCAGCTCGAGAGACTTTACCAAGAGACCTGTCCCGACCCATTTAGCTAGAATAGGTAACTATGAGAATAATGATTTTGCTATTGATTGACTTTCATTTGATCTAATTTAGATAAACAAGCATTTGTTTGAATTCCAGTGTCGGGTGGTTATTTCTTTGTCATTTATTGAGTTTCAAATGTATTTCCTATGTTTAAAATCATGACTCAGGACAGTATCTTTATGGTCGCATTGACCTCATTTTAGATGCAGATTGGTTAGGTGCCGAAGAGAGGAGGAAGAGTGCATACTTGGTGCAACTCTAGAAATAGACCAGGCAGGACCATTTGTAGATGGAAAAATTAATGGGGAGAGTGTTACTTTTTCGGTAGACACAGGAGCGACGAGATCAACTGTCAGGTCAGCAGATATTAGAAATCTTCCTCTCTCGGACGAAGCAATCCAAGTAGTTGGTGTAGCCAATACACAGATTAAGACTCGTTTTACCGAACCAGTAAGGGTAAGAATAGGGAAATTCTCAGACATGCACAGGTTTGTAGTCTGTGACACTAGTCCAGTGAACTTGTTAGGTAGGGACCTATTGTGTAAGATGAACTGCACAATTTTCTGTACTCCGGATGGAATAGCTTTTGAGACACCAGATGAGGATGTTTTGTACCGGATGACTCTAGATAATAGAGAGAGTGAGATTGTTGGTACATATGCTGTGTTTAATCCAGATGATTTGCCTCAGGAGTTGAGACACACAGTGAAAACAGCGGTTTGGGATTTTACTGGAGAAGATGTGGGATTGATGAATAATGTAGATCCAGTGAAGATTTCAGTGAAAGAGGGGATTGTTTATCCTAATATTCCACAATACAGATTGACACCGGAGATAATTGAGGGGATAACTCCTATAATTGACAAGATGATTCAACAGGGTGTTTTGAGAGAGTTACTGAGTAGCCCGTGTAATTCACCGATAATGGGGCTAAAGAAACCTAATGGAAAGTTCAGGATTGTACAAGATTTGAGAAAAGTTAACAAAATTGTGGTGGCATGTTGTCCCATTGTGCCAAATCCTTCAGTGATTTTGTATCAGATTCCTCATGATGCTGAGTGGTACACAGTGATTGATTTGTGTCATGCTTTCTTTTCAATTCCATTGCATCATGACAGCCAGCCGATTTTTGCATTTCGGTTTGGACAGCGTATTTTAGCATGGTGTCGTATCCCACAGGGGTATACAGAGAGTCCTTCGATATTCAATCAATTGTTGAAAAAATCATTGGAGAGTTTGATCATGCCTGAAAGCTCAGTACTAGTGCAGTATATCGATGACTTACTTGTGGCATCGAAGACACGTGAAGCTTGTGAAGTAGATACCATAGCTTTACTGAATCATCTGGCAGATGGAGGGTTAAAGGTATCTCCAGCCAAATTGCAGTTTTGCAAGAAAGAGGTGCATTATCTTGGACACAATATTGAAAAGGGTCTGAGAAAGGTGACTGATGACAGGATTAAAATTATCAGAGGAATGAGAGCCCCGATGACCCAGAGAGAAGTGAGGATGTTTCTGGGGATGGTGGGTTATTGTCGTCAGTGGATAAGTAATTTCTCCCTGATAGCAAAGCCACTGATTAAGTTGACCAAAAGTGAGGTGAGGGATCCATTGGAGCTGGATGGAGAACAAATGGCAGCATTTGAAGAGTTGAAGAGCAGAATGTGTGAAGCCCCTGCTTTGGGAAGGCCAGACTATGAGGAAGAGTTTGAGTTGTATTGCAGTGAGAGAAAAGGTTGTGCACTTTCAGTGTTAATTCAGAAACATGGACAACTGAGAAGGCCGATTGCGTACTTCTCATCGACACTTGACCCCGTAGCTGTGGGTTTGCCAGGTTGTCTGAAAGCAGTAGCTGCTACATGCAGAAGTTTGGAACAGAGTGAGGGCATAATAATGGGATATCCTGTAAGGGTATTCGTACCTCATGATGTGGCAATTCTTTTGACAAGAAGCAGGACTCAATATATGTCACACAGTCGACTGACTAAATATGAGAAAATCATTCTGGGAGCATCAAATGTGACTCTTGAGAGATGTGTGAATGTGAATCCAGCAACGTTGTTACCAGATGCTGACAATGTGAATGTTGGAGATGATGTTGATCATGATTGTTTGGATGTGCTTGACTACTGTACGAAACCAAGACCAGACATAAGAGATTTGCCATTGCCAGAGAGTGATCATGTGCTGTTTGTGGATGGATCATGTCTAAGAACTGATGATGGTGTGCTAAGTGCAGCATATGCAGTGTGCAAGGTTTCAGAAGTTATGGAAGCTTCGCCTTTGAAAGGAGTGAGATCTGCTCAAGTGGCTGAATTGGTGGCATTGACGAAAGCTTGCAAGATTGGGAAAAATCTGAGAGTGACTGTGATGACTGATAGTCAGTACGGATTTGGAGTCGTTCATGATTTTGGCCAGCTTTGGCTACAGAGAGGTTTCTTGACGTCGAGTGGGACTCCAATAAAGAATGCTGAAGTGATTGGGAAGTTGCTTGAGGCGATACAGCTGCCTAAAGAGTTAGCAGTTGTGAAGTGTGCTGCTCATGGACAAGGAGATGATTTTGTTACTCTTGGTAATCGTTTTGCCAATGACATAGCACAGTATTGTGCAAAGAACAATCATTCGATTAATAGGGCACGAGAAAGGGAGATGTCTTTTTGTTCTGTGATGTTTACTAGTGTCCTAGAAATGTGGGATGAAGTGAAACAGTTGCAGGATGAGGCAGGAGATGAGGAAATGAGAGATTGGATCAAGGCAGGTTGTGCCCCAAGAGAGACAGATCATGTTTGGATCTATAGAGATGGTAGACCAGTCATGCCCAATTCCATGTTGTCAACAATGGCAAGAATGTATCATGGCCAGGGACATCTGGGGAGGGACGCAATGATTAGGTCATTCAAGCAGACCTGGTACAATGCAAAGTTCAGGTTGATTACAGAGAGCATCTGTCAGAGATGTTTGATTTGTCAGCAGTTCAATACTGGGAAAAAGACAGTGGTGAGTCTAGGAACAATAGGCAGAGAAGGAGGTCCTTTTACGAGAATGCAAATAGATTTCATTGAAATGCCCCAAGTGAACAGATTGAGGTATGTTCTAGTGGTAGTCTGTTTGTTCTCAAGATGGGTGGAGGCCTATCCGACTAGGAGAAATGATGGAATAACAGTTGCAAAGTTACTGTTAAGACAGTTGATTCCTAGGTACGGGTTCCCAGTGACAATTGAGTCTGACAGAGGTGGACACTTCTACAATGAGCTTATGGGTTTGATTTGTGAAGCATTGAGCTTACAGCAGAAGCTACATTGTGCATACAGACCAGAGGCTTCTGGCGTCGTTGAACAGATGAATGGCACAATTAAAAACCGAATTGGTAAGATGTGTTTAGCCACTGGAATGAAATGGCCTGATGTCTTGCCTCTAGTGCTGATGACTATTAGGTCTACTCCAGATAGAACCACAGGTTTGAGTCCGCACGAAATATTAATGGGACGTGCGATGAGACATGCATTTGTGCCTGTCAACAAGTTGATGACAATAACTGATGACATGATTTTGGATTACTGTAAAGGCCTGGCTGACGCAGTTCATTCTGTGTTTCACCAGGTTGGAGAAGACGCTACCACACTTGAGAAGAAGCAAGCCCATGATCTGAGTCCAGGGGACTGGGTGAGGATTAAGGTGCACAGAAGAAGAAATTGCTTGGTTCCAAGGTGGGGAAGGCCAAGACAAGTTATTCTGACTACAACGACTGCAGTAAAGTGTGCTGGTGTGAAAAACTGGGTGCATGCAAGTCATACTCTGAGAGTTCCAAATCCAAAGGATGGGACTGGTAAGGAGTATTTTGAAGAGTCAGATTCCAGTGATGATGCAGAAACTGAACCAGTGAGAAGAAAAAAGAATCCTGAAAGGGGTGAAGGAGAAAGAGAGTCAGGTGATTCTTTCTTCTTTCCAAGAGAGGCTTCAAGAGAAACATTGAGAGTCTCAGAGGAGAGATCGGATTCTGTAAGAGTGCCTGAAGTTCCAACAAGCAGTGGAGAAGAAAGAAGAGAAAAGAGCAATTCCACAGAGACTACACCTGAATCAGATGAGAAGGTTGAAAATCCACTTGAGATTACACCTGAAGAAGCAGAGTCAGAAGAAGATAGAGAGGGACAGATTGCGGAAGACCCCCGAGGAGGTGTAGGGAACATTCCTGATAAGCTAGGTGAAGGGACAAGTAGACAGCAAGAAGATTGCGTGTCGGAGACCCGAGGAGGGACAGAAATAGGGAAATCTCAATCGGTGGTGGAAAAGACTGTGGAGCGAAAGAAAATTGTTGAAGGACAAGAGGCAAATGAGACAGAATCAGATGAGAGTGAAAATGAGAAATCAGAGGGTCGAGTTCTGAGAAAGAGAACTTGGATTGGAGAAAGAAATAATAAAGAAGTGAGACCAAAAAGAGTTGTAAGAGGAGATCTTTGGCCCAACAGAATAAAGAGGCTGAGGTACAGACTGACACAAGCAAATTCATCGAAAGCTGAACAGCTGAACGAGGTGTCTAGTCAGAATCAAGCAAAAGGTGAAAAACAAAAGGTCTCAAAAGAACCGGAGGAGATCAAGAGAATCAGAAAACCTAACCAGAAGTATAGGTCACCGGAATGGACGTACGTGGCACTGTCTGAAGGTGAAGAGGCAGAGAGTCAAGGAAATCCAGAGGGGACCATACGTGAAGTGGTTGAAGAGAAAACTGTTGGAATCCTGAAAGTTATCCTGACTGACATTGGAGAAGAGTCAGATGCACAGGATGTTGTTGAAGATCTGATACAATTTGATGTTGCTGAAGAAGAAGTGAAAAGTGATGAAAATCCAAATTGAGTGAACTAAAGGAGTCACTTGGTGAAAAGTGAAAAGAGAAAATCTGAAATTAGCTGTGTGAAATAATCTAGAGTTCTTAAACTCAGTAGTGGAGTAGAAGAGGCTAAGTCAAAAGACACTGCCAAAGTAGTAAAATGGCTAACACAGAGAATAATCAAAGTAGATGTGCCTTCTTGAAAAGATGGTGTAGAATGTGCTGCTGCTGTACTGGATTATTAATACTATTATGGGGTGTACTAGCTTTATTAGTTACTTTTAGAGTTACAATAGACACTTTTGGAATACATACTGAGAATGTGACCAATGTAGAGAAGAGTTCACAAAAAGTAGTTCCAACTAGAATTAGTAACATTTACACACATAAAGATAGGTCAATTAATGATTTTTCTAGCAATGTTTTTTCAAAGTTGTTGTACGAATACGTAAAGACAATGGAAGTTAGGGATTGCTACGTCTGTATGCAATTACCTGCATCCGTTTCAGAAGGTGTTACTTATCACCATTTACCAGCTACGTATGGAATTTCATGTAGTGTGCTAAGTAGTGTTTTTTATTTGTTAGGGAAAATAGATTATGAGATGTCTAACAAAGATAACATTTTTGGGCAATTGCCTATGAATAGAAAGCTGAATCCAGCTAAAGAAGCTAACATTTTTGGTGAGATTTTTATTGAGAAAGAAGAATTAACATTAGATTATATTTTTAAAAACAATTTAACTTGCAGCTTGAAAGAAGAGGAGAAGGCTTTCCTAGACATGGTAGAGCAAAGGAGAATGAACATGCATGAAAAAGCAGGGAAATATAAAGTGAGTGAGACAATATGGGATATTGAGATGGGAAAGGAATTGAGGAATGGGGCCAGTCCAACTTTGGCTTTAGATGCACCACAGAAGTGTAAACTATGCATTACCAGAAGGAAATCCCAATATGATAGTCATTTTGTTGGGACTAGTGAGTGTCATGATACATACTTCATTGCGACAGGATGGGGTTTTAAAGGTGGAGAAGATCCAGTTTTCCCAGGAGTGTATTATGTTTGTGGGAACAAGGCTTATTACAAGTTGCCTGACCATTGGTATGGCACGTGTTATGTGGGCCTGGTCTTGCCAAAGATTTTCCATATAGATAGGATAGAAAATGTAGAACACATTAATTTACTAACACGTTTTAAGAGAGAAACTTGGTCAGAAATTGTGGGTGATATCTTTGGAGCTTTAATTCCAGCAGTGGGAATTTCTTTAAATGCATATGGAATTCGGAAACTGTCAACAGTGGTGGATCGCTTATCGACAAGTACCGCTGGAGGGTTTCTTTTGGTAAATACGGAGCTGATTGCCGTACGTGCCATGTCTATGCAAAATCGACTTGCCCTAGATATTCTATTGGCCAAGGAGGGTGGAGTTTGTGGAATGCTGAAAGTTCAACATTGTTGCACTTACATTCCTGACGAAAGCAAAGATCTAAAGGTCTATATCAAAAATATTACTGATTTGCATGAAGAAGTAGTACCACTGGAAGCTGAAAGTATCTGGACTAAAATAGCTAATAAAATAGTTGCTGTTAAGACTTTTATTACTAAGATAGGTAGTACCAATATTGGTAAAATATTATTTCCATTGACATGCGTAATTGTTGCTTTATTGATACTAAGATTGGGGTGTTTGTGTTGTATAAACAGGGGAGGGAAAAAGAGAATAATTAGAGGAAATGCTGAAAAGAAACAAAAGAGGTCAAGGAGAGACCCACGAGAAATAGAATTAGAAGAATTGAGGGAGAGTGTGTACCTGGAGTTGAAGAGGGATGATGTGAGAGAGTCTGGTGTTTAATGTTGTGTCATAAAAGACATTTTCAATTTCTCCTAAAAATTGGGACAACATTTTTTTTTTGGGTTGGTTTTTGTGGTGATAATATATCACCAAAGGGGGGATTGCTGGAGCAGAGTTTTCTGTTGAAAATTTATCGAGTTTTAAGCTCCAGTTTTGATTATATGTTATGATTAAAATTACTAATTTATAATCACTAATTATTAGTTTTATTAAAAGTCTAAATTAACCAACATTACTAATGAGAGAAACTACACGTGGGAATGCATATATGTTGCTTAATAATATGTGCAATTTAATTAAATGTGCAAGTTTGCGCTTTTAAAATAACGCGTGCTAATGCTTCTTTGTGTTGCAGACGGCTAGGTAATTACATACACATAAGGGTATTAGTGGGAATTAACACTGTATAATCATTATGATGTGGTAACGTTGTTTTGTGTTTCTTTTAATTTTTAATTAAGATGGTCCGTTTTGGCCTAAACAAAGATGGCTGCTATTTACAGCCTGCGCTCGAGTGATTGAGATGTGACGAGAGGCCTTGCTGAACATGGTTGAAAGTCACCTGACCACAGCCTCTGTCTGATTTAAAAGTTTCCGTGAGGACAGCAGCTCCGGGCATGCTTCCAATTGCCCTTGGAAAAGAATAAAGCCACAATGAACAATGATAAATCTGCGGTGGCTCTGCTATGGTACCAAGGAAGAGCATTCATAAATGTATCACTTGCAAACTCGAGTTTCCTTCTTCCGTGTTTTTATTTTTGTGATTTTTCCTGAGCGGAGGTTTTCTAAATGTTACCAAGTGAAATCCTTTCCTGCTCGCTCTGCTCAGCGGCTCAACGGACATTCAGAATTTGTTTGTAACTTTATTTTCGTTAGTTTTGTTATAAATATACTAGACTAGAGAGGGTCTGTGTCATTGCATTTTGGATTTTGAGGCCACTTCTTCCTGAACCTATGCTGAGGACGGCAGCTCGAGAGACTTTACCGAGAGACCTGTCCCGACCCATTTAGCTAGAATAGGTAACTATGAGAATAATGATTTTGCTATTGATTGACTTTCATTTGAACTAATTTAGATAAACAAGCATTTGTTTGAATTCCAGTGTCGGGTGGTTATTTCTTTGACATTTATTGAGTTTCAAATGTATTTCCTATGTTTAAAATCATGACTCAGGACAGTATCTTTATGGTCGCATTGACCTCATTTTAGATGCAGATTGGTTAGGGTTTTCTCCTATATACAGTGTGGATAGAGTAATAGTGTGAATTTAAGTGTGATGGGCCCTAGCGTATGATGAGTGTATGTGCGTGTGACTGTGGATTTACTCTGTCCGTGGAAGTAGGGAGAATTTATATGCGCCGATCTGCAGCAACTGCACTACCATTTGAAATGTGTAGTACTTTTTTGTGCAGTGAAGGTTAAGTACTAACTTTTAACTAAGATAAGCAGTGAGCAGGACAATACACTATTGTGTCTATTGGTTGATTGTTGAGTTCTGCGCCTTTGTCCCCCACACTGCCTCAATGAGAAGCTTTTGACTGTTCGCTCTGAGAGTCAAGTACAGAAGTGTTTGTACTTAGACCAGTTTGCAGAGTGGACGGTCCCAAAAACACCAGAGGTAAATAACTTCAACTACCACAGTTGTGGCTCAGTATCACTTGTCTGCCCTTTGGCCCCATTAACAGGGTCTGACCTGCCAGGCCCTGCAGCAAACCCCAGCATTCAGCCAACCCCATGGACTTGGGGAGGTGGGCACGTGGCCCCTCTCATTGAACTGATTTCTGGCCCCAGGCACCAAATCTCCTGAGGCTCAGCCATCTTAAAAAGGGGGAGGGGACATGCAGCCATCCTCTCCAAGCCAATATTGACCCAAGGGACCCCATACTCTGGTGCCTGTTCACTAAATAATTGGGGGGCCACACGGCTTCACTTCTCTGGCTGATTTTGGCCCCGTACACCTGAATTCCTGGGACTCGGCCTTGTTATGAAGAGGGAGGGGGCATGCAATCCCATCCCCTGGGGCCCAGGCATTACATGCTGGGTGCCCTAAACTCCACCCTGGGTGATCACTGCATGTTTGTTGTGGGTTGTGGAGTGAGCCGAAATGCCCCCAGAGCTGCAGCTAGCTCCCATCCTCTAGCGGGAGCTGGCATTTTTCCCACCTGCAGGGAGCAGCTAAAAATGCTGCTCCCTCTGGCTGGAAGCAATTTTTTCATGTGTTTCCCTGCCTGCTTCACAGTGGGCAAGTAAACAGATGAAAAAACAATCCTCAATGGTATACATTCATCCATAAGATCCTCCAATTGTTCTAGATTGAGTATATTATTCATGAATGTCTAAAACAAAATTCAATAGCTTATGCAGACCACCATATTTACCTATATGAATGATTCTAGCAAATAACAAGGAAAAAAATTAATTCAAATCACAATTAATATATCTATGTTGGGAAAGTGCATCAGAATTTCCGATTAGCAAGCCTTCTGTTTATACCAAAAATACCCATCATGTTATGTTATGTTAAAATATTTTTATAGCGCGCAGTAGTTACTCCGAAGAGTGTCCCAGCGCGAGCCCAAGAGGAGGAAGAGCCTAGGTAGGAGAAAAAACAGATGAGTTTATGGAAACAAATAAGTTTTAAGGAGGCGCTTAAAACCGCCAGGGTCCTGGGTATTGCGCAAGAAAAAAGGGAGAGAGTTCCAAGCAGCGGCAGCTTTGACAGCAAGAGAGCTGCCCCCAATCCTAGACCGGGAAAAGCGTGGAACCCTCGCAAGTAAAAGAGCTGATGACCGGAGGGTTCTGGCCGGCACATAAAAGGCGAACCGCCTCTGAAGATAGATGGCCCCCAAGTTATGAAGGGCGTTGTGGGCAATGACCAGAGCCTTGAACTTAACCCTCTCAATCTGGGGCAGCCAGTGCAAGGCCTGAAGATGAGAGCGGACACTGCACCTTCTAGAAATACCAAGAATGAGCCTAGCGGCCGCATTCTGGATCACTTGAAGTTTGTTCAAGGAGTAGCCAGGCAGGCCAACATAGAGGGCATTGGCGTAGTCCAAGCGGGACAGAACCAAAGCCCGAACAACCGTTTCCTTCGCCGGTCTAGGGAGAAGTGGGAGAAAACTCCTGAGGACCTTAAGAAGGCCAAAACAGCCACCCGAGACCTTCTTCACCTGGGTCGCAAAAGACAGATTGTCCTCGAACCACACTCCAAGATTTTTTACGGAGCTCCCCTTAGAGGAGGGGGGGGAAAGGTCAGGGGGCCAGATCCTATCTCTGAAATCCGCGGGAAAGTTGCCAAAGAGAAGAATCTCCGATTTGTGCTCATTGCATTTGAGTTGAGCCCTGGCAAGCCAACCAAATACCGAGGACAAGCACTTCTGAACAGGCAGCACGGAATCATCCCCCTTGTTCCATGTAAAAAGAAGCTGGGTGTCGTCGGCATAGGCTATCATCGAATGTGTAATAAAATTTCAGACTGAGAGGATCAGGCATGTCAATGTGAGTGTGTGTTTTCATATATATATTTAGACAAGGACAAAATCAACAGGTTAAAGAAAATCAAAATAAAACAATGAGTTAAAAATAGTGTAAGTGCAAGAGCTAACTAAATAGAGGACTTCATCAAAGATGATAATCAATAAAAGGGTAAAGCCTTATCTGCAACAGGAAAACCTAGTCTACAGGGTATAGCTAGCCTGCTAATGCCCATATGTATTGCTAACTCCTCATCACTGTTAAGTTAAGGCCCAACGGCCATTTGGTATTGAGCTCGATGATATATCGTGATTCGAGGAATCTTAGATGTCTCTCTGTGTCCCCTGCTCTGATATGTTTTACCACCCTGTCTATGCCAAAAAAAGTCAATAATTCATTATCAGCTTTATGCGTTTTAGCAAAATGTTGTGCCGCAGGGTAAGCCTGCAAAAACAACAGTTAATGGACAGAATGCAGAACAATGTCATACATTCACCCCAGTACAGAGATCTGGGCCTAAATCCATCGTTTTTTTGCTCACCATGCCATTCTAGTTTGAATCCAGCCCTACGCAAATCAGTCTTGACCCTGTGGCTCATGGGAACAGTCCAGCCCGAACTGCCAAGCCACGTCCTCCCTGGACTGGAACCAAGCATCCCAGGACCGGCCCCGGGGTCTCACCCCTCTTTAGCCAGGACAGCTTGACTCCAGTGGCATGGAGAGCACAGGACTCACGTCTGAGCATACCCGTCCCACTCGGGGTGACAAATGCAAAAACAACAGTTGATGGACAGAATGCAGAACAATGTCATACATTCACCCCAGTACAGAGATCTGGGCCTAAATCCATCGTTTTTTTGCTCACCATGCCATTCCAGTTTGAACCCAGCCATACGCAAATCAGTCTTGACCCTGTGCCTCATGGGAACAGTCCAGCCCGAACTGCCAAGCCAGGTCCTCCCTGGACTGGAACCAAGCATCCCAGGACCGGCCCCAGGGTCTCACCCCTCTTCAGCCAGGACAGCTTGACTCCAGTGGCATGGAGAGCACGGGACTCACGTCTGAGCATACCCGTCCCACTCGGGCTGACAAATGTAAAAACAACAGTTGATGGACAGAATGCAGAACAGTGTCATACATTCACCCCAGTACAGAGATCTGGGCCTAAATCCATCGGTTTCTTTGCTCACCATGCCATTCCAGTTTGATCAAACGCTCCAACCATCATCCCCTTTGGTATCGCTTTGTTCGCCCTAAGTTGGCAGGGTATGCCCAGACGTGGGTCCCTTGCTCACTTTGCCACTGGATTCAAGATAGCCTGGCTGATGAGGGTTATGAACCTGAAACCGGTCCCAGGATGCTTGTTTCTGGTCCAGGGAAGACATGGCTTGGCAGTTTGGGCTGGACTGTTCCCATGAGGCACAGGGTCAGACTGATTTGCATATGGCCATGTCTGAACTGGGGTGGTGGAGTGAGCTAAAGAATGATGATGGGTTAAACCCAGATCAGTTGACTGGGGGTGAGTGTTTGATTTGCTCAAACGCTCCGTCCATCATCCCCTTTGGTATCGCAGGGTAAGTCTGATCATTGTTTTTAATATGAACCACATATGACAGTGGAGATCCCTCCACTGGCAGACAAGGGGTAAGAGATGTGAGGACATGGATACCTCCTCCCAACTAGAAATTCACTACCAAAATTCCTTCCCGCATTTCGGGGTGTACGCCACATATTGATTTATTCAGCTTCTAGAGCTCCATTGTTTTCAATGGCCTAAAGATGTTCCAATACCATCTTCTTGAGAGGTAACTTTGTGCTCCCGATGCACATTAGTTTGCATGGACATTCTAGGGCATACCCCATAAAGTCCGATGTACAGGTGATACATGTGATAATGGACTTGGTCCTACCAGTAGAGAGTGGAAACTGCTTGCAATTTATGCTTTGCAAGAGCTGCATTTAAAGAAGCCCTTTTGTTCATTTACCCATGTTTGTGTTTTCTCAAGATTGGAATGGTTTGCGAACATATCCCTAATAGATCTAGGTTTTTGTAGGTGACCTGGACCCAAGTCTCTATACATATTCTTATGAGTAGGTCAGTTATGATGAGATCCCAATGTTTTTCAAACTGTCCCTGATTTGATATAATTTCCTGTTGTAGGTGATTATAAATCGAGGAGTTGGATTGCTGGCATCTTCTTTTCTAGAGTAAAGGCCGCTTGATCAAGGCCGCTTGATGGCCAAAACACGTCACATTTGAGATTTATGAAGGAATAAATCGTTCTTTGTGGATATCTTTTTGTCGTTCCTGAGAGCGCGTCCTACTTTGTTGTTATTTTGGGATATACATATATATATTCACTGAAAAAACCATAGGTTTCACACATGTTATAGTTAGCTGGACATTTCACTCATAAAAAACCAATGAAATTCCCCCGTTATAGTTAGTGCAGGCAACTATAACTCACGCGACCGCAATCCTCTGCTGATGATGTCAGATATTACATCACTGTATTTAGACACCTATTTACCCATGTCTTCTTCCATTAATCTTTAGCTATACATATATTATAAATATTTATTTTTCAGAAAGACACATATGTCATCAGTGATGTAATATCTGACATCATCAGCAGAGGATTGCGGTCGCGTGAGTTATAGTTGCCTGCACTAACTATAACGGGGGAATTTTATTGGTTTTTTATGAGTGAAATGTCCAGCTAACTATAACATGTGTGAAACCTATGGTTTTATCAGTGAATTTGCAAGGTTTTTTAAATGCTAATTCCTAACTATAACGTGTGTGAAACCTATGGTTTTTTCAGTGAATTTGTACGGTTTTTTAAATGCAAATTTTTTTTTGAGATTTTTGGTAAACCTATGTATAAAATAATATATGTACTATATCCTGCATTATGGAATGGTTAATTTTTTTTTTATGCATTTTTTTCCGTGCGCGTACGGTAAGCTGACGCTACGCGCTCCGTACGTCATAAGTACGGTGCGCTTACGTGATACGATGCGCGTACGGTAAGCTGACGCTATGCGCTCCGCACGTCATAAGTACAGCGCGCTTACGCGATACGTACGTGACGTACGCTTACACGCGGAAGCAACGTCGCGGTTACGCAGGGGCGTGTAATGCGCATGCGTGAGTGCGTCTTACGTACGCGATCCGTAAGCGCTCCGTAAGCGTCACGTTCGCGCATGCGCACTTGTTTCTGAGCGCGTACCGTAAGCTTACGGAGCGCGCACGGTAGGTCATGTGATCCACAAAGAACACTTTTCATTGGTTGAAACTACTTTCAGTTTCAGAAACTTCCCACACCACACCCATTCCCCTCATTACTGCTTGAGATCCCCTAGGAGAAGGAGCTGAATTGACATTGAGATACAATGGCAGAACAGCAGACCTCTTCTGAGAGTGAGGCTAGCAGCACCACCATCATCCAGAGAAGGAGGAAACAAAAGAATTCTTTTGTATGGGAGTATTTTACTTTTCCAGAGGGGGAGAAAAAGGTCAATGCTCCATTGGTCACTTGCACACTTTGTGACCGTGTTTTATCTAGAGGAAATCCAAGGAAGAAGTATTCCTTTGGAAATCACTCTATGATGAGACACCTTAGGGATAAACATCCCAGGACCTTTGCTCGACATACTGGAGAAAACTCTTCAGTAAGTCACCAGAGCCCAACCTCAGAAGCTCAGCCGAGTACATCATCGGCAGCTCAGCTGAGCCCTTCCTCTGAGGTGGGAGCATCACCTTCTTCTGCTCCTCTGGACGTTAACCCTCGATTTGGGAGGGTTGCATGAGGTGTACAACTTGTTGTGGTCTTATTGTTTTTGGGGAGACCAGTGTTTCCCTTATTAACAATAAGATAGACCAGCACGTTTGTAGACGCTCATAATATTCCCATTCTTTCTTTCCTCCATCCCTGTATTAACCCAACGGCTCTTTTAAGAGCCAACCTGACCTCACAATTTTTTGTATTTTTTTTTAAGCTTTCCTTTTTGAAAAAATTTTTTTGCCGTGCGCGCACGGAACGCGTAATTACGCGAAGTTCACAGAATTTTTCCTCGCGGAATTTCTCCGTTTACGCCGCGCGCGTATGCTGCGCGCATTCGGCGATTTTTTGAAAAAAAAATTTAAATACATTTTTTGCCCTTGGGGGTCCTTCTGGGACCCCCTGACAAAGGCTAGGGGGTCAGGAACTGTCCACCCTGCCCCCTTTTCACGTTATCCACCTTTGTTTTTCACCCCCTCAGACTGCGAGAGACAAAATGGCGGCCGACACTTCCTGGTTTCGACGGATTCGAATGTTTACTGAGATCTAACATCCAATCAGAATCGCGCTCGCGCACGGCAGCGTGCGCGTACGGTAAGCTTACGGTACGCGCTCGGAGCGCGCCCATAGATATATATATTGATTTAAATGCTATTTTCTCAGGAAATACTGAACAGATTTACACGAGACCTTCCAAAGGCACATCCCTGACCTGAGGGCTACCTCTCTGCCAAAGTAATTCTGTTCAGCCGTTCGGGCTGTAGCTCGGACTAAAGGTCCTATAGAAAAATGCATGGGGAAAACGCGTTTTGGGACCCCCCCTTTTTCTCAGCCCCTGCTTGACGAATCCCCCCGAGACTTTCAGGGTAGGAGCGGAGCGGAGCGCCCCACCTATTTTGAGAATTTCGCGAGGATTCGTCAATCGACACCAAAGTTATTCCAAATAGAATGTTGCGGATTTCCTATGGAAACACGGTCCTAACTATAACTATCTACTGGCGACCGCCAGTAGATAATATATATATATATATATATATTGATTCGTCAAACGGCCCAAAAGGAGAGCGCTCTTTCTCATAGCGGGTGCTAGTGCCGAGAACGGGCCAGTCCTCGTAATCAATTTTACACCAATTTCCCTCGAGAAGGAAATACTGCACACCAAGGAAGTTGTACATTTTGAGGATTTCAGGAAATTTATTATCGTGCAAATAATCACCAATATCCACCACCAACGCGTTTCAACCACATTCGGTCTTGCTCACGGTGTGTGAGTCCATTTTCAGTGTTCTTTATTTATAGTTCTACCCATATTGACCATTTAGGAGGAATTATGGGAGATGTAGTTTTTGTTCCTTATACCGTTTTTCAGCATGTTAAGTTCTTTCTTTATGGATATATTTACATTGTTTCAACAAGGGAGGTTGCCGTATCCGTATATTGTGATTATTAGCGTACAGTGTTTATTAAGTTAATTCGATTAGTCGGGAATATGTAGATTGCTGTGATCACACTCAGTGTGTGTTATGAATCGGATTGATTGCTGTTTTATCACATCCTTGGAATAGTAATTTATTTCTTACAGTACTCCCGGTAGGATATTCGCTCAGTGCATAATTCCCGGTAATTCTTTGCTCAGTGCATATGAGGGAACATTGTGTATTTTATTCAGTTCATCAGGCAAATACGGATACAAGTTCTTGTGGGATTGCCCTTGATTTTTTATTCATTACGAATTCATGTAACGCAGCAGGATGACAGGTGACTGTGTAACTCCTCATCGCCATTGAGACCGAAGGGGGCCTTGGTCTTGAATCGTATAATCATTTTAGATTCCAATCTTCGTAATTTCATTGTTCTGTTTCCTCCTCGCTCACTTTTCGGCACAGTTGTCAGGCCAAAGTATCTTATGTTTTGCTTCATGTTTTCTTTATGGGTTTTTAGATGTTTTGCAATTGCATAGTTGGTATCTTCATTCTGTACAGCTCGTAGGTGTACCAGGATTCTCTTTTTTAGCGGGCAGATGGTACTGCCTATGTACCAGAGTCCGCATCCACAGACAATAACATACACAACGTATGTAGATTCACACTTGATCCTTTCTGTAATATTGAATGTATTGCCCATGAAGTCCACTGTTTGTTTCATATTTATGCCATGTTTACATGCCTTGCATGTATTGCAGCTTACGAAGCCTGTCTGTTTGGTCTCCAGCCAGTTTTTCACTTTCTTGCTAGCTGTCATGTGGCTTTTTACCAATCTGTCTTTCAAGGAAGGTGCTTTACGATATGAGATATTGGGTTGGTTACCAATTGTATGTCCAATATCTGGGTCCTTCTTCAGCACGTCGTGTGTGGCACCTTCATGTGTTGAGCACAGTTCGATTGGAATATATTGCGGCCGGCTCGGGTCGCGAGGGTGCCCTGCTGCGGAAGAGCAGGTCCAGCTCCGGTGAAAGCAGGGCGCAGTTGGAACGGCGTGTCCTCATGCATGCACAGATAAGAAGCTTGACACTAACATCGCAGGATTGCAGCGACCTACTATGGTGAGGAAAGTTATTATTGAGGAGAAAAAACTGTGGCAGCCAACTTCTAAGACCAGAATGCACTAGTTGTACACGCCCTTGGGCGGGACATACAAACCCATTACAAAAGGAAAGTTACTTCACTGCTGTCAGTTCTCCAGAGAAGCCATGCCAGCGAACAAGGGCGAGGCACGCCCGAAACGCGTTTGGTGATTATGGCATTATATTGACTGAATCAACGATGTTATTGCCCAGCATTGTATGCAAATAAAGGGATTCAAGCACGTCGTGTGCGGCGCCTTCATGTGTTGATACTCCTTCCAGACTCCAAGCGACCCGTGGAGGGTGACGCGCACGAGGGCGGAGAAATCTGGCAAATTAATTCCTCTCATACAACAAAGTAACACGCGCTCTCAGTAAGGCAAGTCCAGCATCAATCAGGAAACTGTTTGTTTATTCACAACGCGTTTCAGCTAACACAGGCTTGATCACGTGAAAAGAAATGGCCATTGCCGGCAAACGTAAATAGGGCATTTCTGCACTATTTACGTTTGCCGGCAATGGCAACAGCACGTGTTACTTTGTTGTATGAGAAGATATATATATATAAATATATATATATATATATATATATATATACACGCATATATGGGAAACATCCATTACAACGCAGTCATTACATCGCACTGCTTTTACAACGCAACTGTTACAACGCAACTGCATTTCCATCGCATGTTACTACAACGCATGTATTACAACGCATGCCACTAAAACACATGGCATTACAAGGCATACCATTACAGTGCATGCCATTACAACGCATTGTAAGGTAAAGTAATGGAGATTTACCCATACACTATCCAGCACTTACCCTACTGCTGCACTCACTGGACTGGGAATAGTAATTGTTACCCCTCACTATCCAACACTTACCCTACTATTGCACTCACTGGAGTGGGAATAGTAATTTTTACCCCTACACTATCCAACACTTACCCTACTGTGGCACTGACTGGAGTGGGGATAGTAATTTTTACCCCTACACTATCCAAAACTCACCCTGCTGTTGCACTAAAAGTATTACGTGTTTTAATGGTATGCGTTGTAATGGAATGCGCTGTAATGGTAGTTTTAAAAAATACGTTGTAATGGCATGCATTGTAAAAACAGGCGATGTAATGGTAGATGTGATGTAAAAAACGCGTTGTAAAAGCATGTGTTGTAATTATTTGCGCTGTAACGTCATATATTCACATATATAATTCAAATGTAAACATTTTTAATTATTACCTTAGTTTAAAAGTTCATAACTGTGAATAGGCCCCTATGTCTTTTGGGGGACAAGAGGTTCTAGCCAGAAAAAGTCTTTGTGGCAATTTCTTTGGAACAGGGGAATTTAAGGAAATTCCAATGTCATTTGTGAAAGGAGTCTCCAAAATGCCTTGTTGGAGAGCTGTATGGGACTTCCCTCCCTCTTGCCTTATCTGGGACCCCTAGAATATTTGTATATATTTTACTTCTAAAAATTACATTTATGGCCATTTGACGTTTCCACAATATTTCTCTTCCTGTATTTTTGCAATGTAACATTTGAATCAGTCAGACCTCGACATTCCTTCACTTCAAAAATGTGTCCTAAACATGCAGATTCCCCTTTTATCGAAAACATGTATTACATCTATTTGCATTCTGCCAAGGGGGTGGATGTGGCACCCGGTGCAACATTCTTTTTTAGTGCGCCCCTCAGTGACCGCCTTCTCCATAGATTCCTTCACTACCACCCCTGCAACAGTGCCCCTCATCTCTACATAGCCCCTCTCTTATATATATTTCATTTATTTTATAGTGCCACTCATACCAGTGTAGGGTGTCGTGGCATTTTACATCACACACACACACATTATACAGAGACAATGAATCATACATGTGTAAATCATTGTATAGGAAATGTTACATAAAACAACGAGGATTGCAAGTTGGAGGAATCGCCTATCATCCACGCAAATAGGCAGTATATTGTAAGATTGTATAGTCTGGAGAAGCACAAGATCAGGATTTAAAATGTACCACAGTGGTTGGGGTTGGCTTACTAATAAGAATCTATTTTTACCCAAAAATACTCTTTTTAGCAACATTAGGTTAAAGAAAACCTGGGGAAAAAAATAATGTTCTAAAGTATACCATGCAGTTTGCATGCAGTTCTTAGATGAGAGTTCATAAGTCTTTGTGCTATATTAGGATTGTAACTTATGCACTGCTCGTAACAAAAGGATATCTGTGATAAAAGCAGTAACCCGCTGAGCTATCAACATAAAATACAGTTTTGTGAACTGCCTGGCAGCAGGTATTAACCCTCTGAGCTACTTTACAATGAGTCAAATCGCCCACTAGACAAAACTCAGATCTCTCTCCAGCAGGAACATTAATCACCAGAGTTATCCTTCCAATTTTATTGCTGCCTGAAAACTGCTGGACACATAGGGAACTCTGCAGCAGGTGGTTTTAAACCCATAAGTTATTTCTAATCACTAAACAAAGCACCCCCTCCTTCCCTAAGGTCACAGCCAGGTGCGGCTGCACCGGTCGCCCCGCCCTAATGCCGGCCCTGCCTTCTGTACTTCTCTGTTTTCAGCACAGTCTGCTTCTGGCTGAATCCATTTAAGTTGTGGAAATTCCACTTCACTCCTCAACGTAACAGTTTTGTTATTAGTTGCGTTATTCCATAACCTCCCCCGCCTAAACTTTTTGGATACCTATCTGGATAATTCTTCCAATATGCCTGCCTTCATTGATCGTATTCTCTTTTTCTTTTACTTTCCTTTATTTCGTGCTTCCCCCTTTCGATCGCCACTCTTTGAAGTCATTTTTACTCTCCAGCTCTTTTCATTCCCTTTACAAATAAGAAATTCTTCTACACCTAATAAAAGCCCTGTTCGTTTGTTCTGTCTCTTGCCATATTTTTCTCCTCTGATGTGTTTCCGAATTCCCTGAGAAAGACATCTATATCTACAAACAATGTTCTTTGTTATTATACACAGTAGCTTTAACAATCCCCAGTTTATCTACAGTAGGAATTGACACGTTTTTTTCGGTGCACTTTTTCCACACACGTCTTCTTGCCCGTTCAGTACTGGCTGCTGGGTCATAAAATTAGACCCTGAAACAACCACCCCACCCCAGACCTCCGTCTTTGAATCATATGAATTGAGGCCATTTTAATGCACTCAACTCAGATATGTGAAATACTCTCTGGGCATGGGCAGAGCCTGGGTGGTCTTTGAATGGGCGGGGAGGGTGGTGCCAGTGGAAGGCAGCACAAGAAAGCCAGGAGGGTCGTCCAAAAGTGACATGCAGACTCAACGCCTCTGTAAAGTGGGGAGTGGCGCCGCATTTCATCAGAATGCTTACCAGTGCCCCACATTAATCCAGAGGGATCAAGGACATATTAAGGATAATGAGGCCCTGGGCCAAACGTATTTTGGGGCCCCTGTTCAGAACAGCTTTGAATGTATGATCCAGTTTCAGCTCTTTCATGCTGTCTTTGGCCAAGTCACTGACAGTGCACAGTCACACTCCTCCAAATTCAAAATGTGTTGACATCTAATATTAAGGGATAGTGACCCGTGTTCACAATATTGTAGCACAGCAGCAGCTCACTAATATTACTGCAAATAATCTCTGTAATCGCCTCCCATTTCTCATAGGTGAGGTCCTGTTTTGATCTAAAATAACTTTTTTTATGGATGCTGCTTGAATCATAAACAAAACATTTCTCTTCAAAATGTCTGTAATAGACTCTTACACATCACCCACATTAAAATAAGTTAAAGGAAAACGTTATTAAAAAACACTGTTTAAATTGTTCTAAGGAACAAGGGCTAGACACTCTGCAGACCAGAGCTGGCTTTTTCAGGGGGCCCCCTGAAAGGCTGGGGCTCTGGGTCAGAGCCCACTTTGACCATGCCTTAAAACGTCTCTTAGAGGGATGCACTCCATGTCAATTCTTGGGTCTGACACATTGCAATAGGGCACCAGAGTGCCATCTAGTAGCACCAAGGATTATGTGGAGGTCAGCAGTGTAAAAGTCGCCTTCATTCAGAGGCTGAGAAATGCATGCAGAATCGATGCCGTAACAGTGAAGGCTCCTCAGCTTCACACCTATCGCAGGTGGCTTCACGGGCAGAGTGTCATTAGTACAGTTTCATCTATTCAAGAAAACCCACAGATGATGGGGGCTAATGAAACGCCTTAATGGCCAAGGGTTTTCGGAATGTGAGGTAGTGGCCTTATGGGCCCCATCCCTCCTAATGATGCATAAATCTGGCTCATACATTTAAATTCAGTAAACAGGTGCAATAAACGTAAAGCTATCAGTCAGTCAGTCAGTCAGTCAGTCAATTTTGCTTTATTTCGATAACAAATATCAGAAAAGCATCAAAAAAACCATTAAAAAAAAATACAGTATGTACAGATTAAAATTTTCATAAAAGTCGTAGCAAATACATGATAGTTGATCGATCAGAACATAGCAAAATGACACTTCATACATTTTTTTCATTATAATGCAAACAAAGGTTAAAAAGAATTTTAGTTACAGAAATAAAACCCAATGTACCTCATATAAGAGGCAATGCATAGATTTTACTTTGGGCACTATTCGATTACTCCGTATGTGCTCTGGTTTATTCTCCATAGGGCTTATAGTTTGAGGTTAGGTCGCCTTTCGTAAAGCATTATGTCTGACTATCCAGGCGCAGCTCAGAAGGGTTCTTGCGTCAGATTTTAAACTGCGTAAAGCAATGCGATGATCAAGAGTGCCTAGTTGCTTGCAGATTGGTGTTAACCACCTAGACCTTCCCCTTGCATACGCCGGTCAGGCAAACATGAGGTGGGCGACGCTCTCCTTTGGTGCACTGCAGCAAGGACAGTCTTCTGTTGTTTGTTTTGGGGGGGCGCCATTTTGCAGTCAGTTCACGAACCGGGAGCGACCCGAACCTAAATTGGCTGTAAAGTGCCCTGTCTCTTGGTATCTGGATTGTATCCAAATATGGTTACAGGCTTCTACAATGTTTGTACTGGAAAGTTTCTTCCGTTAGCCTTCCCACATTTGGATTACTAGAATCCCGGATATTGATCCAGCCCCAATAGTTGCGTTTTAGCTCAGGCTTGCTCGGGGGATTTTGGTTGTCCCAGGAATCCTTAAGTCCAATGGTTGTCATTAATTTCTTGACATTGGATATCCATTTAACCCTGTGATTAACATCAAGGCTCATTACTTCAGTGAGTGCTTTAGCGTAGTTCGTAAGTTCAGTGATCCACCTAAGGCGTCCCCTAAAAAGCAGTGGGCGTAGCTTTGCGATGTCACTGAATGAGCGTCTGCCCAAATCGTACATCAGGGGAGTTATGGGACGTTCCGGGGTGGCATAACCAGGTCCCTCAAGAACTTGTGTTCTGACTTACAGATCTCATCGACATTGTCAAATCTCCATAACTCGGCTCCATAAAGCGCCGAGCTAACTGCCATTGCATCATAAACCGTGAAGGCCGGGGCAACTGGTCTACTTTGCGAGGAGCGATGTTCTTTGCTTAGTGCCACGACCGCACATTTGTGGCTCAAAAGCATTTTATCGAGATGAGACCTTCAAATCATTTTTTCGGAGAGACGAATGTCAAGATAATCAAACGTGCTGACCCTTTCCAGATGTGTCCCAGCGAGGGTGAGATTATTTCTGAAAGATTTGTGGGGGTTAAATGTCATAACCTTGGTCTGAGAGGTATTTATGACCAACCCCCTGGAGTTACAGGAAGATTGGAATCTGTTCCATAATTTCTGCAACCCAGCTGGGGTCTTAGAGATCAGGAGTGTGTCATCGGCAAACAGGAGAGTAGGTACCTTATCGCCCACCAGGGCCAGGGCATTTGCTGGATCTCTTGTAAAAAGCTAACCACTCCGTATAAGGAGAACAGGGTGGGTGCCATCACACAGCCCTGACGTACTCCCCTGTTTACTGGAATTCTTTCTGTCAGTTGGACTTGGGACCCCCATCTCATCTGTGCATAACTGCCCTCATGGAGCCGAGTCAGTAAATGAGGATTAATGGAGGGGTGCCCAAATCTCCTAGTATTTGCCACAGCCTTTTCCTGGGGACAAGGTCGAAGGCAGTCTTTAAGTCTATAAAAGCAAGATAAAGACTGCCTCTGCCAATCACAACAATTTTCCAGTAAATCAAAGAAGACTAAAGACCTGATCCACCGTTCCAGTATTGGCCCTGAATCCCGCCTGGTATTGGGAGAGGATGTCAATCAATCAATCAATCAATCATGGAATTTATATCGCGCACTACTCACCCGGTAGGGTCTCAAGGCGCTTGGGGGAGGGGGTCTGCTACTGCTCGAACAGCCAGGTCTTGAGCTGTTTCCTGAAGGCGAGGTGGTCCTGGGTCAGCCGCAGGTGGACGGGCAGGGAGTTCCATGTCTTAGCCACCAGGTAGGAGAAGGATCTTCCTCCGGCGGTGGCTCTCTGGATGCGAGGGACGACAGCGAGGGCGAGGTTCGCGGATCGTAGCTGTCGGGTGGGCGTGTAGAAGGTCAGGCGGTCGTTGAGGTACCTTGGGCCCAGGTCGTGGAGGGATTTGTGTGCGTGGGTGAGGAGTCTGAACGTGATCCTCTTGTTGACAGGGAGCCAGTGCAGGTCTCTCAGGTGGCTCGAGATGTGGCTGCGTCGGGGGGCGTCCAGGATGAGACGGGCGGAGGCGTTCTGGATACGCTGAAGTCTTTTCTGAAGCTTGGCTGTTGTACCGGCGTAGGGGGAGTTTCCGTAGTCTAGTCTGCTGGTGACGAGGGCCTGGGTGACAGTCTTCCTGGTCTTGGTCGGGATCCATCTGAAGATCTTGCGGAGCATGCGGAGGTTGTGGAAGCAAGATGAGGAGACGGCGTTGACTTGTCTGGTCATCGATAGGGAAGAGTCCAGGATGACGCCCAAGTTGCGTGCGTGGTCCGTTGGCTTGGGTGCGGTGCCCAGGGCCGGGGGCCACCAGGAGTCGTCCCATGCGGAGGGCGACGGTCCCAGGATGAGGACTTCTGTCTTGTCCGTGTTCAACTTCAGGCGGCTGATGTTCATCCATTCGGCGACATCTTTCATCCCTTCGTGTAGGTCGGCTTTGGCGGTGTCGGGGTCTCTGGTGAGGGAGAGAATCAGCTGGGTGTCATCGGCGTAGGAAATGATGTTGAGGTTGTGTTGGCGTGCGATGGCAGCGAGGGGTTTCATGTAGATGTTGAAGAGAGTGGGGCTGAGCGATGATCCTTGCGGGACGCCGCAGATGACTTCGGTGGCCTCAGAGCGGAACGGAGGGAGGCGTACTCTCTGTGTTCTGCCGGAGAGGTATGAGATGATCCATTCCAGAGCAAACCCCTGGATGCCGGTGTCGTTGAGGCGTTGGACTAGGGTGCGGTGGCAGACAGTGTCAAATGCTGTGGAGAGGTCAAGGAGGATGAGTGCCGCTGTTTCACCTTTGTCGAGCAGGGCTCGGATGTCGTCGGTGGCTGCGATGAGGGCGGTCTCGGTGCTGTGGTTGGCTCTGAATCCGGATTGCGATGGGTCGAGGGATCCGTTCGTCTCGAGGAAGGCGGCCAGCTGCTTGTTGACGACCTTCTCGATGACTTTGGCAGGGAATGGAAGGAGCGAGATAGTTCTTGAGGTCGGTCGGGTCCCCTGTTGGTTTCTTCAGTAGTGCGCTGAGCTCGGCGTGCTTCCAGCTCTCCGGGAAGGTGGCTGTGTCGAAGGAGGCGTTGATGATGTCTCGGAGGTGGGGTGCGATGGTAGAGGCGGCCTTGTTGAAGACATGGTGGGGGCATGGGTCGGTCGGAGATCCGGAGTGGATGGTGTTCATCATGCGTGTCGTGTCTTCGGGGGTCACTTTGGTCCATGTCTGGAGGATAGCGGCAGGGTGCGTAGGTTCGGTCGATGGGTGCGGGGGTGGAGCGCCGAAACTGTTGTGGATGTCTGTGATCTTGCGGTGGAAGTACGAGGCGAGGGAGTCGCAGAGGTCCTGCGAGGGAGTGATGTCGTTGTTGCCGGTGCTGGGGTTGGAGAACTCCTTGACGATGTTGAAGAGCTCCTTGCTGTCATGGGCGTTCTTGTCCAGTCGTTCCTTCAAAGATTTCTTCTTGGTGGTGCGGATGAGCTGGTGATGTCTGCGGGTGGCGAGTTTGAGGGCGGTCATGTTGTCGATGGTCTTGTCGAGGAGCCAGGCCTTCTCGAGGGTGCGGCAGGCCTTCTTGGAGTCCTTGAGTTCGTCGGTGAACCAGGGGGCCTTCTTGCTTCTGGGCCTGGTGAGTGGGTTCTTCAGTGGGGCGAGGTCGTTGGCACAGGAGGTCAGCCATTGCGTGAGGTCGAGGGCTGCTGTGTTAGGGTCCGTTGTCCTGACCGGTGGGTTCTGGCTGAGGGAGGTGGTGAGCTGGTCGACGGTGATCTTGCTCCAGTTTCTGTGGGGAACCTGCTTCGGGTGGTGGTGGACCGTGTTCTTCTTGTCTGTCCTAGGCCCAGGATTGGATCCTCTGCAGCAAGACCCTGCCAAGTACCTTCTGAATTGCGTCAATCAAGCTGATTGGTCTGTAGTTGGCAGGGTCCTCTCTGGCTCACTTCTTTTAAATTGGGACTACCCCTTCCATGATTCCGGAACTGGGCAACCGTTGGAGATGGAATTAATTAGAAGTAAGATGTAACTTGCCCAGTTTCGGGGGTCTGCAAGGAACAGATCTCCGGGGAGACCGTCAGGTCCTGGAGCTTTAGCAGGGACTATTTTGCTTATGGCAGTTTCCACTTCAACCAGCGAAAAGAGTTCACCGATTTTACCGTCAGAGGGAATAGGGTGACAATCGCTTAGCCCTTCCAGGCAAACGTTGTCGGTCCCGGAGTAAAGTTTCCTAAAGTGATCATACCAATCCTGGGATGTGATATGGTTGGGGATGTAGTCTGGATCCCTCTTACCTGCCAAGATTCCAAAAGAGATTGGTATCCCTTGCTATATTAGCATCCTTTAGGTCCTGCCAGCGATTCTCATCCCATTTCAGCTGTGCATGAAGCAAAGCCGCTCTATATTCTTTCCTTGCGGTTTTGATCGCAGGGCAGTTCTTACTTCTGATTGCTACAGCCAGTGCCTGTGTCATAAGTCTGCAATCCTTAGTGTACCATGTCTGCCTGCTCTTTGGTTGTACACCAGGTTTATTATGCTTACTACGTACCTGGAAGAATGCGCCAATCTGTTCTATGGTGCTTATATGAATGGCAGGGACATTTGTAAGCCCGGCTGCACTTACTACTGCCTCCTGTAGCTCTAGGGTGTTCTTACTCAAGACTTGCCTTCTTTTTTTGAGTCTTGTGCAGCCACCTTGGGCCATTTAAGGGACCTTCTGCAATTAGTGGGGACCACCTCTTAAGTTGACAATAGCGCATGGGTACTCGAAGGGAGTCAAGGGGAGACCCATGGGGTTTTCATAGTCACGCAAAGAGGGTTATGGTCGCTGTCCGTTGTGTTACCTACTGTCATATCTATACTACTTCCCCACAGTCTTATGTGTAGTAAGACATAGTCAATGCGGGAAGGGCAGCTGGGACCATCTTTTGACAGGGGGCAAGCTTAGTGTGGGGACAGACCATCTTCCATCATCTTCCTCAACACCAAGCATGTCTTTTGTGCCTAGAAGCTTGAATGTGCAATTGAAATCTCCTGCGACCACATCTAGACATACATTGTTCTAATGAGGTAACAATAGGTGAACATTTACCCCCTCTAGTCCCCCTTATATAGACATTAAATATGTCAAGCATTTCATCCCCCCTTGTGCCCTTGATAGTGAGCCACATGATGTCAGGACTCCCGCTTTGTTGTACAGTAATTCTACAAGCCAAGGCGATATTGACCCAGACAATCAGCCCACCCGAGGGGCGCACTTTCCCTGTGGTGATCGCTGAAGAGTGGAAACAGCTATAACCTGATTTATATAGGGGGACCAGACTCCAAGTTTCCTGGACAGCACAAATGTCAAAACCCTCTTTCAGTTCGTTCCAATGGGGCAACAACAATTTCTTACTAAGCCTGGCAACATTCCAAGAAATGATCTTTTGTTGTTGTGAGGAAGCCAGATCGTGAGCCGGATCTCTACTATGGATGTTTTGGCTAGGAGGCTCAGAGAGTGGTGACAAATTAAAGAGGTCAGGGGCTATTAAGGGATTGGCCGTGCAGGCCCTTATAGTGTCTAGTTGCTGATGGCTTTGAACAATATGTTCCATTCTAGTTGTGTCTGGCTCTGGGCTAATGCAGGGGATTAGATTGTTTTGGGGGCTACATATGGTTATTAAAGGGGTAACATGTGGTTCCCAATGTGGCTGAGGAACACTTTTCAGTCAATCAACAGCTTCTAATGGGGTCCCTCCGCTTAGGGCCGCGGTTGATACATGTTGTATGGCCTAGCTACTGGTGTAGTAGGAAATCGCCTAAACTGGATAGCTGAAGAGCCAGGGGGCCAAGTGTGGTACTCCAGTGTGAAAAGGTTTTCAGCCAGATCGGCCTTGGTTAGGGTAAGCTCGATGCAGTCCAAAGGTTGAGTAGGGGATGTGCATCTCCGAGCCCTGGTGATATGCTCTCGTATAACTGAGCGGCCATCCCTGACGTGGCGGATCCAGTGTATTGATTTGTTAATTAGGGAGTCTTCATTTTCATAGCCACCCACTGGATCTAACTTTGGAACGTTAGCCATAAAAAAATGTTGCGCCTGCCCTAAGGAGTGAGTTGCTGGAGAAATCCTCTGGTCTTTTGCAGGGGGGCATATGCCTAATGGTGAAGTGGATGGTCTAGTGCGATTAATAGGAGCCTGAGAGGGAACTCGATTCTGATGGTTGGCTTTGAACTTTTCAGCCTGTTTGGGCACTGGGGGTTGTTGATGCCTGCTTGGATATTCTTGGGGGGGTTGAAGAAGATCAGTTTCTTTAAGGCCTATTTCCTTATGGGAGGATGAGTGAGCTCCGTTAACCCGTGGGCGTTGCTCATACATGGGGTATACGGTCTGCTTGTGCTTCCGGGTAGATAAATAGGAGTCTGATCGTAGTGATAAGCTCTTCAATCATATTTCTCATAGTTCCTATCTCAGACTTTAAGGAGCTAACAAGCTGAAAAATATTAGAAGTTGGTGGGATTTCCCCTTCGCTGGTCTTAGTTGTGATTACGGGCGGTGCTTGCAACATCTCTGCCCCAGGGGTTTGGGGCATATCTGACAAAGCTGCAAACCTGTTCGAGCAGGTGATTGGCGGGCCACATGGGCTTTCCCTGCTACAAGTTAAGAAATTGGTGAGATGGGAGGAAGGGTCATGGGAGGTAGGGTCATTGATCTGTACTACGCCAAGTACAAGTGATATGTCTTTACTATGTGTTATTACTCCTTTTCGAGGGGGCTTCTGGAACATTGAAGGGATAGCGGTTGGGCGGGCAGGGCTAGCATTTTTGGGGGGCAATTGGGTGATGGTGCAGGGGACTATTGGTTCCGCTTCTAAAATAACTTCACATTTGTGAATGAGAGTGTCAATTCTGTCCATCACGCTGTTGTTGGCATCATGCTTATGAACCTTCTTTGCCTTTTTCCCCTTTCCCGACCCCCCGTTAAGGCCACTTCCCGCACCCCTGCCTCCATCGTTTTCCTTTTACCCATCTTTTAGTCCCTGATCAGTTTGCGTGACACAGTGTTTTCTATGACCCCAAGGTGTTTGCACCCCCAGTGCCCAGAGACGAAGATTTAAGTTTGAGAAATAATTACTAGGTCCACAAACCTGACACAGAGATTGTAAAAATAGCGTCCTACAGGTGTCTTCAAGCAACAAAGAGTCCCTAATGCAAGCAGTGTTCTTGGCACAGTACCTTGTCCAGTTGCAGATAGATCTACCACATGGCCCAACAGATGGATGTTAAAGAGGTGGCCCCGCCATGCCTCTTCCTGGCAATGATGGGCAAGGACGGCCCGCCCTTAGCCCGCATGCTTTCCACGCGGCGGGAGCCCTGAGCAAGATTTAAGCGCCTCCTGGCGCGTTCCTGGGGCGGGTGTGGCGTCCGTAGCGCAGGGCTTGCTGGGAGATGTAGTCACCTACCTCCCAGCAGCTGGGAGGATGAAGGCAGGGGCGTTGGTGATCATGGCAGAGGTGAGCACGCCGGCTCTGCTGGCTCCCCTGAATTGCGGATGGTAACGGGCTTTTGCGCCGCAGGAGCCCTGAGCAAGATTTAAGCGCCTCCTGGCACATTCCTGGGACGGGTGTGGTGTCCGTAGTGCAGGGCTTGCTGGGAGGTGTAGTCACCTACCTCCCAACAGCTGGGAGGATGAAGACAAGGGCGTTGGTGATCGTGGCAGGGGTGAGCACGCCAGCTCTGAAATTGTGCTATAATGATACTCTGTTTCTCTGGTTTCATACCTACTCTGATATGACAAATCGGGTGCAACATGGTATGTTGAGACTATAAACAAAAATTTAAGTGATTCTCTGTGAACGTAAGCCCTGTGTTAGGGTACCTGTCGTTTTCTTGGTTTGATTTTTGGAAATGCAAAGGCTATTTTATATCGGGGAAAGGTCAGCGAGCACTCAGGGGGCTGTGTTTGTCGGATGCCACACCCCTGGCCACACGATGGCCTCCATTAATGGTGGTGGGAGGGGGGGGGCAGGGTGGAGAGGGGCTAGTTTGGGTAAGTGGGGGTAGGGTGGAGGGTCAGACAGGTGACTATATCGTTCTATACTGGCAAAAATCAGCAGGGTATGGGGCAGCTAAGGGCCAAAAAATATATAAATTTAAAAAAAAATCTGAGCACATATCCGGGCCATATAATCTAACTAGATGGGAGTCCTAAAGGTGTTATCCTTAAATATCTGCGGCTTAAATGACCCTAAAAAGAGACAAATGGTCGCGATAGGTCTACAAACCATGGGTGCAAATGTTGTATGCCTACAGGAGACCCACATCGAGGGCACACAGATACATATATTAAAAACATTGGGGTATAAACTGGTCTGTGCAACTCTACAAGGTGGACGGATACGGGGGTAGCTATACTTGCAAAGGGTGCGGCTTATACTTTTAATCGCTCCAAAGCCGATAAATTTGGCCGCTGTGCAGTGACGGAGTGTCAAGATGGACAGGGGCAAAAGATTACCCTCTGTGCTATTTATGGGAGCAATAATGATGACCCGACAGTCCTATATGAGATCTCGAATGAACTTACGCATTGGCCTCTAACTTTAGTGGTCTGTGGGGATTTTAATATCAATATCCCAAGTGACTGGTCGCTAAGGGATGATTGGATGTATAAGGGCCGGAAACCTAGAGTATTTAAGTCAATGAAATATTTGTGTGACACACATGGGCTGGCAGATCGTTGGCAAATCTTAAACACTAAGGATCCGGGGTATACTTTTTTTTCTAACCCGCATCGTACACATGTCAGGATCGATTATATGTTAATATCCAACTCGCTCAGTTCTAAGTTTCAAATGGAGAAACTTCCCCGAGTTCTCTCAGATCATAATCCTTTGATTTGCACTCTTGACATGTCACCTGGTTGTATTACACCTAGCTCTTGGACATTTGAAAAAACCTTACTGCTAGATGATATGTACTGTGCACACATGAAAGAGTGGATACCAAACTTTATAGAGGACAATGCTGGAAGTGCTTCGATCAAAATGGTGTGGGATGCTTTAAAAGCTGGGATACGCGGCGAAACAATGCAATTCTCATTAAGAACTAATAAAATAGCCAGGGAACATCTGCGAGTGTTGCAGGAAAATCTTCGTCTAGCTGAAGAGGAGCTGATAACTGCAACTCAAGGGGGTCAACAGCTAGTAGATATCAACAGAATTCAAAATGTGGTAGCAATTGCAAAAGCCGCAATTACAAACATCTTTACTATTAAAGCCATAAAAAAGGCTACTGCTCACAAAGAGATGGTATATGAGGTTAATGAACAAGTCGGCCACCAGTTGGCTATTCGTATGAGACAACAAGCCTCAGTTAATCAGAAACGGGAAATACAGGATCCGGTAGAAGGCCAATTAACTGACCCGGAACAAATTAGAGAGGCATTTTGGCGATTTTATAGCACCCTTTACACCGAGGAGGGGGGGAAGGACCTAGATAGAATTGAGAGTTATCTAGATGGAGGATGTACCGATAGGTTCGACAATGAGGACCAGCTAACCCTAGACGAAATTCCCAATAAAGAAGAAATGATAACTATAATTCAAAATTTACCTAAAGGGAAAGCAACCGGATTGGATAATATACCGTCGGAATTCTATTTAGCATTTATAGAACAGATTCAAGAAATCTTATTTGATTTAATAGTACACATCTTTACTGGGGGGCAACCCCCAAACTCCTGGTCTAGGGAAAAAAGATAGTTATCTTTCCGAAAAAAAATAAACCTCCGGATCAACTAGGCTCATTTCGTCCTATTACTCTTATAAATGCAGATTCCAAACTATACTCAAAATTATTGGCAAATCGGATTGCCTCAATTATTCATAAAGTAATCGCCAAATATCAGCATGGCTTTGTTCCAGTGAGATCAACCACTAATCATATCCAGAGAGTGATCACCCTGTTTGACTCTATGAATAGTACCGGGGACCCTATGGCTTTGGTCCTTCTCGACGCCGAGAAGGCCTTCAATAGGGTCTCATGGCCTTTTTTGTGGGCCGCTATGTCTAGGGTGGGGATTAATAGTGGGTATATTCAGGCGGTGCAAAAACTGTATGTGAATCCTAGGGCCATGGTAATGGTGAATGGCAGCCCCACTAAGGAGTTGATTATATCGCGCGGAACTCGACAGGAGTGTCCTTGCTCGCCACTGCTCTTTGCGATTTATATCGACTCCTTCATTCGCAGACTAGAGGTTAATTGTGAAATAGCACCAATTGTATCACAAGCATATCCAACTAAGATCTTGGCCTATGCAGACGATATCGCGGTGGTAACGGCGGATCCCAGCTCAGCTATGGTAGTTATCGAATGTGAGGCCAATATATTTGGGGTCGTTTCTGGATATGCACTTAATCAAGGGAAGACACAGATCGTGTTGAATAACAAAATCGAAATGTCGGACTCTCGAGTTGTTGATAAAGCCATATACTTAGGTATTTGTATTACAGCTAAACTTGAGATTTTGGTGGATGTAAATATAAAACCATTGTTGGGCACCATACAGAAAGATCTCCGCCGCTTAGATAATTTACATCTATCCCTAGTTGGCTGGGCCAATGCTTTGAAAATTGTGTTTTTTCCTAAGATCTTATATTTATTTCGAGCAATATGCTTAGAATTTTCTGAACATTGGTTTAAATCTATGGAACGCACATTTTCAAGCTTTATGTGAGCGTACGCACAACCATGCCGTGCGTATACATTTTTGACCCTGGCAAAGGAAAGAGGAGCGTTGGCTCTCCCAAATTTAAAAGCCTATTATTGGGCATCTGTGCTACTATATAGCAGGGAACTGCTACTAAATACTGGGCTAGAAACGATACCCGAGGGCGAATCGCCATCTATTTTTCAATTAATTTTAGGCAATAAGAATTATGGATATCTTTGGCGACACCTCCATGATAGCTATTATAAAAAAGTGAAATTAAAAACATTGACCAACAGCTTTAAGGTATGGAAGGCTGTGAGGAAATTGCTGGGCATTGGACGAATTTCTTTTTATACTCCCTTAAGCAATAATCCAGTTTTACCTGAGATCTTTAAAGATAATTATATTAGCAGATGGAAGACGACAGGTATTAACCATATCGGATGCCTCCTTTCCTCGGAAGGGTTACAATCCTTTGAGCAACTTAGGGAAAAGTATCAATTGGATTGGCGGGACTTCTTTAAATATTTACAAATTAGAGATTTTCTCATACGCAGGGTGAGGGGAGGGAAACTTTCTGATAAAATAACTTTAGTAGAAACATTAATACATAAGAGGGGAAACACAATTGGGGGAATTTACTCCCTTATAAATGCACGATTTCCGGATGATTTGGAGAAAGTATCTCAGAAGTGGCAGGAGAAAATTGGTACAACCTCGGAAAAATTTTACTCTGCATTTGCCATGTTTCAAACTACTCTTATGTCTACAAAACTCCAAACGCAATTCTATAAAACCTGCTTTTCTCTTTACTACACTCCAGATAGGATTGCTAAATGGGGGAGAGGTAAGGGGACATGCTGCACAAGATGTATGCTATTCAATGCTGACTGTGTGCATATTTTTTCCATCTGTAATGGACTAGCATCTCTAAAACAAAATATTGAGAAGTTTTTGTCATCCATACTCAAAAGAGAGATTGTCCTGACTAGTGAAGTCATACTATTGGGAGTGACAGATTCTAGTTTGCCCAGGCCGGGTCAGGAGCTTATTTTTATTGCCATGGCGGTTCTAAGAATGTGTATCGCCTCGGCCTGGCTAGACATCAATGCGCCGGCTTTTCACCAATGGCTGGCTAGGTTCCTCGCAATCTCCAATCTAGAGGCGGCTATCTATAAACGGAAAGGGAGAATACGCCGAATAAGAGGTTGGAGAATTTGGTCCCCCTTAATTGAATGGTGTCAATCCCAAAACAATAATGAGAATATAGTGAATCTTAGCTAATCTTATGATCTAATAATAAGTGGTAGCTATAGGGACAATGTATATTGTACTGTGACGATGAACCATATACATTTTTTTTCTTGATCTTGCTTGTATTGTTTTTCATTTTCAAATGTCTGACCTGGGTGGGTGGGGGGTGGGAATTCTGGGTGTGCTAATTATGGTAAAAAACAAATAAAGATATTTAAAAAAAAAAAAAGATAACGGGTTCCCCTATCACTTACATTCATAATTAGAAATAAATAAGATGATTCGAAGATTACATGACCACAGCCACGGCAACGCTTCATTTTTATTGCGAGATTACAAGTATGTTTAAGACACATATTGTGTATTCCTAATGCTTTGGTTCTGTATTGCAGCATTGGGATGTACAGATTTGTGATATGCTAGTTCGCCCAGTTATGGTCTAAAAAACCTGTCTTCGGCGATGCCAAGTTTCACAAGAAATCAGAAGAAATCCAATTGATCAGTTGTATTTCTAAGGACAGGTTTTAGAAGTGCTTCGTTAAGCACAACGAAGCAGGTAGTTTGAATTGCTAGGCAGAAAAAGCCAGAAAGACAGTCCCGCAAATATCTTTTCTTTGTCCATCTTCAACAAAAAACAACTGAATTCATCTCTGTTCCTTAGACTTGTGATAGAAGGTATGGCAACAGAAAATTGAGGAGCCTATTTATAAACTGGTTTGCATTACGAGCGACGCAAACCTTAAGTCAGATCTTTGAAGCCATGTAAAGCCACTTTGCGTGGCTCTGAGTAGTTTGAAAAATATGTACTAACGTAACGCAGCATAAATAACTGCGTTGTCTTACTCTGCTCTGGAAAGGCATTTCCATGCAACGCCCATGGATTTTGATGCATTCCCACCTTGGGATATGCCAAAATCCTACACCTTTCTAGAGGAGGTGGAACAAAAATAAATATCTGTATTTTTCCTTGTTTCTTCTTCTTTCTAAACGTGCTGTATTCTGCAGCACGCATAAGAAGAGGAATATGGCTCCCAGGATTGATTTTGTGTGGGAAAGTGCCCCTTCCTGCTCAAAAACAAACCTGCATTAATGTTAGGCAACTAAAATGGCACCAGTGTAAGGGAAAGGACAGGAATTAACCATATTGCATTAAATAAGACACATTCCTGCCCTTTCCCTGTCATATAGTGAGGCACAGCATGGTGACCTGCTGCGCTGCACTGTGCCACAATGCCATAAATTACCCCCCTGTCTTTACTATGAAGCTTCCAATCCATAATATAATAAAAAAATAAGGATGACAAATATTGACGAGGCATTTATGGGTAAAAATAGGTTTAAATAGTTATAGAAGTACCTTGACAAAATAAATATATATACAATGACAAAATTTAAACAACAAAACAAAACCCACTGGAGGGTGTGATTTAAGCCTGGGAACACCATGTTCCATAATGCAACAAATTCGAACTCACCTGAGTGGTCCAATCAAGACGCAGGACACTATTTGAATGCACAGAGAATCGAGGCTGGTTGTTTTGCTGTTGGTCAAACCTGTGAACAAGTGCAATGTAGCACGAAACGCGTCAGGTGAAAATTAATTATTTCTGGATGTTGAAATGCTGGTGTTTTGCAAATAAATGAACTTTGTCAAGTTCGTCTGCTATCGAGTGCATTTCCGAAGCTCTTGGGCACTTTGAAATACAAGATATATATATATATATATATATATATATATATATATATATATATCTTCAAGGTAGGTAGATGTGAAGTTAAAAGTAGTAGATCTATACTTACCTATAAATGCTTATCTTCTCCAGATTTTGATCATCGATATTTTTGCGACAATATTATGTGTGGCACCATTTAGAAGTCTTGATATTCTGACCCACTATCGGCGCAGAAAGAACCATTGATGGGATGTTGGCTTTTTTAATTATTCAGCATTATCTGTATCTGAAAGTGGCACTGGAAATGTTGTTTAGAATACAGTGATAAAGTGAATGTATAGTCAGTGGTTGTGATGGCTAATAGAGGAAGCGCACTTTTTGTGTTTGGCTTAAATAAAATCCCTAAAGCATATTTTAATGATGCCGAAACCTAATGGTGTTAATATCATATACAGGTTGCTCTGTGAGTATTTTGCTATCAGTGCAATTGGGGGTAATTTTCTAGAAATGGAGTATTATTTCTTTACTGCTTTCTTTTAATGAGTTTGGCTGAGATCTGACTCTTAAGAAAAAAAATACTCTTTTTTAGGGGAGGTCGGCTGCTGCAGTGTTTAGGGGGAGCTCTTGACTCCAGCAATATATTTGTCATTTTTTTATGGTACAAATTTGGGTGACCAAACTACATTACATGAGTTAAATGCTATTCTGGTGGAATTAGGAAGTCCAAATGTGCGTTCTGGGAACTGGAATCCAATGATTAACTTGAAAACGTTTAAGGATGCTTGGCATAATTATTCATCAGAACCCAGGTATACTTTTTGTCTGAAAGTGTTTTTGAGTGATTGTCAATTCAAATGAATGCTTGCAGTGAAGCTAAACAATGGAGGCAGTGTGAAGCCTCTACGTTGTGAGCCTGCATGTTTCTGATGCACACAAATGCAATAGATGGCGAAAAAAGATTAAGACCTTTGTGTGGGTGACTCTACATTGAGAGAGAGGCTTTTCAGGAATGTTTCATAATAATTTGTATGGCTGAGGAGTCCGATAGCTGCCTCGGGAATTTAGAAATACCCCTATAACTAGGGCACAACAGGAGATTATATCCATTCAAATTACAGTGGTAGGTGGAGAGATGGCTTTTGGGTAGCAGGAAGAGGAAGGCAACTGGTCCAGATGCTTTGCCATCCATTGTTTTCAAAACATTCTCTGCTGTACTTCATTAAAATTTAATGGCATTCTTTAATTATATTTAGAAGTCTCCCATACATCTCCCTCTTGAATTATAAAGATCTTTGCTAAGGACAGCTTCCAGACCATATCAAATATTTGGATGTATTCTCCACGTGAACCAGTGGAGATTTATCTCACGAGAAAGAGACATATTTGCAGATCTTTAACCTGTATTGTAATTTCACAAGTCTATGGAGCTCTGTTGATTGTGGTTTCCGAAGAAGGCTTTCAACCATGCTAACTAGGAGTTTTAAGGTGTGATCCTCACAACTGAAGATCTTCCGCCGCCTTTTGTAAGTGCACTGAGATCTGTGATGATCATAATCCATCGGAAGAGCGTGGATCTACCTCCCTTTAAGGTGGCTGAGACAAGATAAAGTTTTAGGGGCATATTATCAAGAACGGCGTTAAAATTATCGCCGCTTTAGCGGCAGGAAACTGCCGCTAAAGCGGCGATAATGGGTTTGATAATATGCCCTTGAAAATTCCAGTAGAAGCCCAGGTTCACACAGAACATGGGCTTCTATTGGAATTCTCTAGGGCATATTATCAAGCTCATTATCCCCACTTTAGCGGCAGTTTTCTGCCGCTAAAGCGGCGATAATTTTAACGCCGTTCTTGATAATATGCCCCCCAGGCTGATGATGTATTAGCAATTACAGCAGGGAACATGCTGATTTCAGAGCTGGAGATTTTTGGCAAACTCTATGGTTACGACAGAAAGATAGAACAGCTGTAATTGGCCCACTTGTTTGGATTTAAATGGGATAATGTTTGTTGGTTGGTCTGTGTGTCCCTGGGTGCCTGTGTTTCTTGTGTCTATGAGAGCTAACATATACATATATGCCAGCAAATCTGTTGGGATGAGTACATGAGCGCCTTTTGGCATAATAGTCTGTGTGGGCCTTAGGATGAGTTTGGCAGTGCGGGTCCTGGTGGTTGCAGTGGTCCCAGGGTGGCCAGACCGCCCTTGTCAAAATTGTGCAGTCGGATTACCACTCTTGGACCACCAGACTCGTAATCAGCCCTTGTGCATGTATGGAGGCCTGTAGCTGTGTTTGCTCTGACTCTGCATGTGATCATACTCTGTCCACGTTTGTATATGAGTCGGTAAGTTTGTTATGTGAATTTATGCATTTTCTTTCCGTGCAGTAGGGCGTACAAATACTTCACATCACCTATTCATGTGCATTGCTTCCTTTTGGCCCCATTATTATGTGTGACACTTGATGCCATCCATGGATTTTTAGCTAACATTTTGCATTCACCAAACTGTTATTTCTCTTTTTAGTGTTACAAAAGATTTGTGTTAATTTCCCAACATGCAAAGTAGTGTGAGCTACTGACTAAAGGTATCAAAAAGATATGGCTCCACTTGACTTCTTTGCAAGTGTTCCTCTGTCACAACACCCTCACATGCATATATTTTGCCTTACTTCTTAATCCATCTTTGTTATACATTATTATACTTATTTATTCATTCATCTTTATTCATTTATGTCAGAAAGCAACCTTCTGTCCTTCAAATCTCGCCAGAAAACAACCTTCTTATAAGAGGTTGCTCAGTAGCTCACAGCTGTGCCACTTCTTTTCGTCATCTTTCATACCCACTCCTATATTGAGAGTGCAAATAAAGGACTATTCACTTTTGGACTTACTTGTATTGAATTGGAATTTTTCCATCACGAATAAGAATTACAAATCTTGCCCAGACAAACCTACAGAACCTTTACTGACAATCCATGATGGTTCTTTGGACACCTTTATAGAGAGAAGCCGACATCCACTACTCAACTAAGAGTACACTACACACTTGAGAAAGCAAGAGAATCATTATTCAGCATAGGTGAAGCACATGCCTACCACCTTGGCTGACTAATAGCAAATAACTCCCTCCACCTAACAAAATCACCATTAATAACGACCAGCACAACCAATAGCAGCATTCTGTGGTATTTACACAAAAATTTTGAGATTTGAAATGTTTATCAGACGGAAATATCATGTCATGCAGTCCTGGTACCCTTGTGTCAGTATATGGTCCATTGTTTAGTATTTGGTAATATTTAATAATCATTGGCACGCCATATTCCCCTTCCATGTCACATCACTCAATTGTGAATCACAAACCTTGTGCCCACTCCTTTGCTTCAGGTACTGATCATCACTGCCCATGCTCTTGCCATACTATTCTCAACAGTTAATTGTTAGTTCTTCTAATCAAGAATTCCAGGTCATTGTGCCACTATCGTTAGGAAGAACTTTGGTGTTGATTCTGCCAGCACCTCACTCTTAGTGCTGACAATCTGTCAGATCAGTGCATTGTGCCACAATCATTGGTGTGTACTTTTCTCTTGATTCTTACACCAGCTCATTCGCTGATGTGAGAATTTGCCAGGGCATTGCGTCACAGTCATTGATTTGTACTTTAATCTTGATTTTCAGAAAGGCCTAGGCATTGTCCCTCTACCTCAGGAAATCCCCGTCGCTGACTCAATTCAGGAAGGATCTCAAGACCTGGCTCTTCGACTGAACCTTCATGCCCAGATGGATCAGCAGCCCGCCCCAACTTCTTCAGTGCCTTGAGACCCTCACCGGTGAGTAGCCGTGCTGTACAAACTCCTGATTGATTGATTTATTGTGTTGCAATCTTCAGCATGCATACTCAATATGAGTCACTGCAGTCTTGTATCGGTTGTGCCTTGCTGTTTCAGGCAATTTTTGGCAGTATCAGGTGCCCAGTCACAACCATGATTAAACATATAGCTCACTGTTACATTTTCAATATGCTATTTACTTTAACTTGTTATTATTCACTCTGTGTTCGGATTCCATGAGAACACGGTTTTGGAACGTTAAGCTTGCAGGCACTCAGTTGCGCTGTTGTGCTCGGCAAGATGTACATGTATGTTGCTGTGCTGCAATGTATTGACATTAAATTATTTAATCTTTATTGACTAAAACAAATTCTTACAATGGTGACGAGCGGAGGAAGACTCCTCACAACGATGAGAAGCAGCACAGATGAGAAGTTTTCCTGAACCCTGAAAAGTTCGATTGAAGAATTGGAGTTATTTACCGGATCAATAAAAAAAAAAAAAAGAAGAAGAAAAGTGGAAGGTGTGTAGGCGAATGCTGACTAAGCTGCAGTTCCGTCACAACAAAGGAATTCTAGATCGGCATTCCTCAGGCGAGTGACTAATTAAGTGTTGCGTGTTCGAATTTAATAGGAACAAATTTTGAACTATCGCGCAATCGCTTGTGAAGGAATAAGACGAAAGGTTGTTTTACAGAAGGAAGGCAGTATGGACTTGTCAGTCATCTAAAAGTACTGTCGATGCTGTGATACCAGATAAAGTGTGCAAATATTGAAAGTAAACAGAGGCGCTTACCGTTGGACGCGCGCAGCCTCTTTTGAAAGTCGGCTACAGCTGTTTGGTTGCCGCGTGTGATCTCCATGCAAACAGCGTTCGTGCTCTTCCAAACGAAGATCCTTAAGCGCAAAGAATTCTGGGATAGCAATACTGAATTCTGGGAAGCGCAATGGCTTGTGGGAAAGAATGAGATAAGCACGTAATAACGTGGTGGCCATTTTGTTTCCTTGGATACAGCATTAGCAACCAAAATGCTAGCTGTAAAGGAAACAACCGGTCCAGGTGGAATACATAATATTTTTTTTTTGTTTCTCTGAGGGAGTTTGGAACAAGTAAATTTATATTCTATTTCTTGTGCTATATTTATATTGGATTTAAAAAAATCCCACAAACAAACAAGATTCTGTTGCCGTTTGAGCATTGCTATAGAAAATATATATATAATAAATAGACAGGCTAATCCCTAAAGTATGGAAAAGTAGTGTTACCAATGTAGTGTGAGTTCAGAATCCATTTCTATGATATTAGAATTAAATATAATTATTACAAAGTAAAGGGAAAAGGAAATACAATTATTTAAAAAAAGAAAAAGGAAATGCAGTTTGATCCTCCGGCAAAATTTTTACAAAATGAGGGAGAACCACCATTACCATGGGCAAGATGGAAGGAGGAGTTTATAAACTAGATGAAGGCAATAGACGGAGAAAGGATGGGGGCAGAAAGGAAGAAAAGCATTTTACTGCATTGTCTAGGATCAGATGGACAGATGGCTTTTGGGGCATTGCCGGAGATTACCATTGTAGAGAATGCAGAAGCCACTAACGTATACAAAGAAGCATTAATGAGAATGGAGAAAAGATTTAAACCTACGAGTAATATAGCACTGAATAGATTTAAATTGTACACAAGGAAACAGGAAGAAAATGAATCATTTGATGACTTTCTAACAGCATTACGATCTCTAAGCTTACACTGCAACTTTGGAAACATTTCAGATGAAATGATAAGGGATCAAATAATAGTTCATGTTAGATGTAAAAAAACGCACGAACAACTATGGGTGATGGGTGACCCTAAGCTCTCAGAAGCTATTTCAACAGCAAAAGATTTTGAACAAACTGAGAAATGGATGCATACAGTTAAGAACATTAATAGTAAAAATGATAAAGCAGAAGAAGTATGCACAATAAAACATCAAGATGAGGAAAAAAATGTTTCACAAGGTGTAAATCAGGTTGTATCTCGTAATTCAATGTTCAAGGAAAAAAAGAAATTTATGGGTAATGAAAGAAATTTGGCTTGCTACAGATGTGGAAATAGAAACCACATGGCTTCTTTTGGTGGATGTCCAGCAATCAAAAGAGAGGTTAACAATTGCGGAAGAATTGGACATTTCGCAAGTATGTGTAGAGATCAAAGGAAAAATGCTTCTCAATTTCGCCCAAGAATTTCATGCATGATAGAAGGTTCAGACAAAGAGATGTGTTCACGAAGAAGGGGAGCTCTCGTTGACAACTCAGAAAATGCTGGATTTGTGGTGTCGGTGATGGATACCATAGGAAAGCTTGGAGTGTCAGATAACGTACACTTTTCTAACCAGCCAATGTGTATTGTTCAAGTGGCTAATGTGGATCTTAGTCTCATGGCGGACTCAGGTTCACCATGGACTATTATTTCCAAGCATTATTTTGAAGAAAAACTTAGCGGAAAATTTGACATCAATAAAATGTCACCATCTTATATAAATCCGTTAAGCTATGATGGCTCACGTATTGACATGGTGGGTTATTTTGAAACGGTATTGTACTTTAAAAATAGAAGTGCCAACATATATCTATATGTCGCAGTAAAGGGTATTAATGTTCTGGGTTGGAGAGACCAATGGAAACTTGGTATAATCTTGAATCCTAGACTTAAAGATCCTGTTGTATTAGATGAGTCTTTTTGTATTAATCACATTTCAGTTACAGGTACTGAGGACATGGAAAATGTGTTAAAAGACTCCTTCAAGGATGTATTTTCTGACTCCTTGGGCAAACTTAAAGATTACTCTCATCAAATCAAACTAAAAAATAACATTACACCTATAAGACAGAAAATCAGACCAGTGCCAATCAACATAAGGGAAGAAGTTAAGAATATGTTAACAGATCTGGTGGACGAAGGTATCATCGAGCCTATTGAGTCATCTGAATGGGTTTCACCCATAGTTTTGGTCCGGAAACCTGATAAAAAATGGAGACTATGTGTGGATTTAAGAGCATTAAATGCAGGCATTATCGTAGACTATCACCCATTGCCGAACAATAATGAGGTTGTTTCCATGTTAGAAGGCGCAAAGGTTTTTTCAACATTGGATTTAAGATCAGTATACCTTCAGGTCCCTTTGACAGAGGATTCAAAAATGTTAACAGCGTTTATAACTCCATAGGGCCTGTATCAGTACACTAGAATGCCCTTTGGTTTAGCCTCTGCGGCTTCTGTATTTCAAAGAATTATGTTCAATATTTTTAGAGACCATGATAATTTCGTCAAATGTTTCCAGGACGATATTCTGATTTTTTCAGCAAATGATCAGGATCACCTCAAACATTTGTCTAAAGTATGTAGTAGATTAAAAGAGAATGGCTTGACACTGAAAGCTCACAAATGCAAAATGTTTAAAAAGAGCATAGAATATTTGGGCCATACTCTGAGTGGTGATGGTGTTGTACCTAAAAAATCTAACGTGGAGGGTATTTTAAATGCACCAGCTCCGAAAAACAAAGAGCAATTACTATCTTTTGTGGGCATGTGTGAATATTATTCTAAGTTTCTGACCAATTTTGGAACGAAAATGGAGCCATTAAGAATACTGTTAAGGCAGAATGCTGTATTTGAATGGTCAGAACTACAACAGCGTGCATTTTCTGATATCAAACAGGATATTGTGAATGCTCCCACCCTAAGGCCGTTTTGTATGAAGAAACACTGCATTATCACTGTAGACGCCAGCTTGTATGGTATAGGGGGAATTTTGTCGCAAAAAAGTGGAAAGGAAGAGTGGAATGTCTGTTTTGCGTCAAGAACTCTAAATGAGACTGAAAGGCGTTATGCAGTTATAGAAAAAGAGTTACTTGCGTGCGTTTGGGCAATAGAACATTATAGAAATTACATTTGGGGTACCAGTTTCACTCTGAGAACTGATCATAAACCCTTAGTTAATATACTTTCACCAGGTGGAGGCTGGAAGTCCACTGCAAGAATTGCTAGGTTAACTTCTAGGTTACAAGAATATTGTTTTGTTACAGAATTCGTACCAGGAAAAAGAAATGTTACGGCGGACTTTATGTCACGTCATCCATGTATGTCACATGATAAAGAAAAGGAGGATGATTTAGATATTGTCACCTCTATTCAAGATGTGGTTGTTGGAGCTTTTTTGGATATTTCAGAGGAAGCATGGAAAGACAGTGAAAACAATGATTTGTTATGGCAAACTGTCAAAAGGTTTATGCTTGAAGGATGGCCTAAAAAAAATTATGTTTCTGAAGAACTTATGCCTATTTTTACAGTTTCAGAAGAGTTAAAGTTGGATGGTGATTTTATTTACAAGGATGGAAAATGTGTACCACCATTTGGTGTGCAAGAGACTATCCTCAAATTAGCTCATAGTTCTCATCCAGGCATGTCTGCAATGAAACGCTTGATAAGAACTTACTTTTGGTGGCCAGGAATGGATCGGATGGTAGATCGCGTTGTTAGGGAATGGGAGAGTTGTTGTTCCAGTGATAAGATGCTTAGGGTTGTTGTACCTCCACTTAAGAGTATGGAGTGGTCAGAAGAACCTTCAAAGAAATTGGCATTTGATATATCTGGCCCCTTTTTTAACTTACCTTTGGATTCACAATACGCTTTTGTATTAGTGGATTATCATTCAAAATGGGCAGAGGTCAAGTTGGTTCAGATGGGTACCACTAATAAAGTTCTGGATTTCTTTAAGGAAGTTTTTGCTAGGGAAGGTTGTCCTTCAGAAATTGTCACGGATAATGGGGTTCAACTTATTTCTAACGATATGGAAGAATACCTCAAAGGTCATGGTATAAAACACATCACAACATCCTTATATTCACCACACGAAAATGGTCAGGTGAAACGCTTTAATCGCGTTTTGAAAAGTTACATTTCTGAAGTGACTAAGGAGAAAGAGGATTGGAAAAATTTGTTAAGGTAAAGATTGTGGATGTATAGAATCACACCACATTCTACCACTGAAGTTAGTCCATTTTGTCTGCTGAAGGGCAGAGATCCAGCTTCTGATATTTGTCCGTGGTGGATTAAAGAAAAATGTAAAAGTAACATAAGGTCTGACCATAACAAAATGGATATCAGTTTAAAGGTAAAAAATAAACAAAGGAAGAACAAATTGTGGTATGACAAGAAGTGGAATACTAAACAACATAATTTTAGGGTAGGAGAATGGGTGAGAATTAAGAAACCACATTTGTTGGGTAAGTGTATGAGTACATTTTCTAGACCCATTAAGATCACTAAAATCTTTAGAAACTCTCTTATCACTCAAGATGGTAAGTTGTGGAACATCAGACATGTTTCTAAGTGTCCTGAAAATTATAGAGCCAAGAACACATTACCATACACCAATTATGATGATTTAAATGAAGATTGGTTGATTCTGAGCATGTCCCACGATGTTCAAAGTAATGGTCATGATTCCACATATGTATGTAATGATTCTGTTGCCAACAGGGTCAAGGACTCTACACGTTCAAGATTTGTACCTGCAAAATTCTTAGATTATGTTACATAGAGTAGTTATTATGTTTGTATTATTTACTTCCTTTTCTTTATGCCTTCTCTTTGTCTTCATTTTATATAAGGGAGATATGTTACATTTTCAATATGCTATTTACTTTAACTTGTTATTATTCACTCTGTGTTTGGATTCCATGAGAACACGGTTTTGGAACTTTAAGCATGCAGGCACTCAGTTGCGCTGTTGTGCTCTGCAGGGAGTACATGTATGTTGGGGGGCTGCAATGTATTGACATTAAATTATTTAATCTTTATTGACTAAAATGAATTCTTACACTCACTCTTTCCAGTTCACTTGTCCCGGGGGCCAGCCTCATTCTAACATTGTGTTTTTTTTCTTGGTAGATTAATATCAAGTCCCTTTCCCTGGAAAAGGTACTGTTGTTGCACAGCCAGCTGCTGCATTTTAGTAAATAGATTCCCCAGCAGATGAAGCGGTGTAGCATGATGGCAAGGAGCTTGGTGAGCATCCAAATAACCACAACAGCGGAGGGAAGGCTTTATTCAAGAGCTTTGTGACCCCTGGTGACTAGTCCTTGAAGATATCGAACAACTGGTTATCTGATAGCTGCGATGTTTATAAAGCGAGAGAGGGAGGAAAAAGTGGACTAGTTCACTTCCCCATGTACTTTAAGTAAATAACAATGATAACTAGCTTAATGGATGGAAGCTAGGTGTCCATGTCTGGGAGAAAAAACACTTTGTTTATTATGAAGACCCTCACCCACCAACCTAGTTGGTGGAATGCTTCATCATCGGGTCCCACCCAAGGTGCTGAGTGCACCTTGGGTTTGCTTCAATGCCTGATTACAGCGGAGCAGGTTTTGTGCCGTGAGTGTGCAGTGAAGTGAATGAGTGTAAAGTAAAAACTGTCAAATGGGTCCTGTGAAATTAGGGGAGTTTAATGATGGGCCCTTGGCAGTATTAAAACAGAGACACGGTTATGTGTGGAGGTAAATTATGTCTCCAATATCCTGTGAAATCAGGTCTACATGTTTCAGCTAGACCGCAAATTATGCTGGCTTTTGTCAGGACCTATGTGCGTAGATAAATAAGTGCTGGTCAAATGATGTTCATTAGGCCAGTATGTGTCGCACACGCTGAGGTGCATTGATTGATAGAGGGGGTATTCCTCAGGTTGCTCAAATCACTGATATTTTCAGAGTGAGCTCCATAAATCCCATGAGGGGGCCGGACCTGTAGTGACACATTCATCAAGATAACTGGCCAGCACTCCATACCTACTGTGGCCTGATACCGGGATTCCATCGATATCTGATAGCTGCTGCATATGGATGTCTATTTTCCAGTGCTTAATTTGAGCTGGTGGTTTCCAGTGGTCCACATCTGCACCGTCACGTATGACATTGTGGTGCTGTTTGCCTAATTTGAAGGTAAGCACAATAACAATGCTTTATTAATTGAATATCCACAATAAATTACTAATACCTGCTGCTGTAGCCATTCTTATAGCTTTGGGGCCCTGGAATAGTCTGAATTGTCACTCCTGTAAGAGTGTGTCATTTAGCAGTTCAGTTGCTACTATCACTGGCAGCACTGGCAAAGGCAATGGGCGGTATAAGCTGCAGTGGCCTCCTGACAGGGGCCCTGGCACTTATTTTGTTACAAATTAAGCACTGCTGTTTTCATAAGTCCTTGTGCAACAAATTATACACAAACTGTCAGCGCTTTGGCTATGCGTGATGCTTGTGAAAATACATAATGTGTTTGCTGTACTAATTTTCTTGTATAAAGTAACTTCTGTAGCAAGGGATATTGTCTTCCACTCAAAAATGTTTGCAATACCCATGAACACACCAATGTTTCGGAATTTCACTGGGGTGTATACAATGCCTGCTTCCAAATCCATCAGTGAATACATATTGTCACAACATTGAACTTGGGGCCCTATATGATGCCAGAGTGATTAACCAACCTGGTGATATAATACACCCAAACACATGGCCCTCTCTTCTACCTGATAAACAACTGATCCTTTCACTGGGCAAGGGAGACAATCTCAAGTGCCACTAATAATATTTAGGCATCCCTCCCTTGGTGTGTGCAAACTCATCCACCTGACCCAGTAGCTCAACAAGCTGGAACTATTGTTTTAATTCGTCTCTCAATCCATTATGCATACCACCACCTATGATTAATAAATAGAGGAAGCATTATACATGGATGCAATGTTGCCATATTGTCTTTTCAATGCGCTACATGTGTATTTGTCACCCTGACAGCCCAATCCCAGGGGCCAAGTCAAGGCATCAGCGGAACATTCTCCTTGTTGTTCCTTCCCCAGTGCAGCTAGTCGAGATCTCCATGGTGACTTGAACTCCATCAGATGTTTGTTCAGAATTACCTGCCGACATACACACCAATCTTATAGGTGATGTATTAGGTTTGCATTTGACTAACTTAAGATGGCCGCTAAAGAGACATTAGAACAGTATATGGACATGGTGAATGTAGTCCTTTTTCTGTTTCTTCTATCTGAATTCTCAACAGTATATACGTAACTCTAAACCCACTTTCCAGTGTGTGAGCAAGCCTGCTGCGACAGGCAAAACACGTTACTTAAATTAAAGAAGATCTGGTGGAAGAATAGCCCTTCTGTGGTCGTCATAACTATATGTTTGGATATATTATCTACTGGCGGTCGCCAGTAGATAGTTATAGTTAGGACCAAGTTTCCATAGGAAATCTCAAAATTCTATTTTGAATAACTTTGGCGCCGGTTGACGAATCCTCGCGAAATTTTCAAAACTATTGGGGCGCTCCGCTCAGCTCCTACCCTGAAAGTCTCAGGGGGATTCGTCAAGCAGTGGCCGAGAAAAAAGGGGGGACCCAAAACACGTTTTCCCCATGCATTTTCCCATAGGACGTTTAGTCGAAGGTACAGCCCGAACGGCTGAATAGAATTACTTGAAATTTGGCAAAGAGGTAGTCCTCAGGTCAGGGATGTACCTTTTGCATATATGGAGTCAATCTGTTCAGTAGTTCCTGAGAAAATTGCAGTTAAAGTACATAAATATCTATAGCCGCGCACCGTGCGCGCATGGTGCGCGCACCCTAACGTGCGCGAGCGTAATTCTGATTGGTGGTTACATGTCAGTCAACGTTCGAATCGGTCGAAATCAGGAAGTGTCGGCCGCCATTTTGTTTGTTTTGAGTGCGAGAGTGAAAAAGGAAGGTGGCGAACATGAAAAGGGGGCAGGGTAGAGAGTTCCTGACCCCCTAGCCTTTGTCAGGGGGTCCCTGAAGGACCCCGAAGGCAGAAAAAAACATTTTACATTTTTTTTTTAAAAATCGCGGGGTGCGTGCACGGTGAAAAACCATTAAAAAAAAATTGAATACTTAGTTTATTGTAAAATAAATATATAAAAAATATAATAATAAATACATAACTTAGCATTTAAAAAACTGTACAAATTCACTGAAAAAACCATAGGTTTCACACACGTTATAGTTAGGAATTAGCATTTAAAAAACCTTGCAAATTCACTTAAAAAACCATAGGTTTCACACGTTATAGTTAGGTGGACATTTCACTCGTAAAAAACCATTGAAATTCCCCCGTTATAGTTAGTTCAGATAACTATAACTCGCAAGACCGCCACTCTATCAAAAGGATGATGTCATCAGTGATGTCATGAGTGATGTCACTGACCATGTCATGAGTGATGTAATATGGTTTTTTAAGTGAATTTGCAAGGTTTTTTAAATGCTAATTCCTAACTATAACGTGTGTGAAACCTATGGTTTTTTCAGTGAATATATATATATATGTATATATATATATTCACTGAAAAAACCATAGGTTTCACACATGTTATAGTTAGCTGGACATTTCACTCGGAAAAAACCAATGAAATTCCCCCGTTATAGTTAGTTCAGCTAACTATAACTCGCGCGCCCGCAATCCACTGCTGATGACGTCACATATTACATCACTCATGACATGCTCAGTGACATCACTCATGACATCACTGATGACATCTCAAATGACATCACTGATGACATCATCCATTGAGTATGTTTTCTGAACAATTTTAATATGTTTAATGTATATAGGGAAAGGCCTGTTGAAGAATGAGTGGGTGTACAAGTGTGTAAATGGATGATTTTCTGTGGTGCGTAACTGACTCTATAAGTGAGTCATTAAATGTATCTTACTGCAGACTAGTGACTAAACTGTGTAAATGTCTGTATGTGTCTGTATGTTGGTGTATAAGTGGCTGCATGGTTTTGTGAATAGCTATATGAGTGTCTATATGAGTTGTTGATTGCTTGTCTCAGTATCTGTATGGGTTCCTGAGTGTTTGTGTGGGTAGGGTGTGTGTTACTCTGTGACTAGATGTGTGAGTGGGTGATTCTATGGGTGCATGGTTTTAAGAGTGCATCTGCGATGGACTGTATGGTTGAGTGAGTGTATGTATGAGTGTGTTAGTGAGTGAATATATATCTCAGTGGTACATTTGTGACTAACTACATATTTGAAAGGCAGTATATATGCGTGTAAGAGTATTTAAGTGGGTAGATGTGAGAGTGTGTGATTGTGAGAGTGACTGTATGGATGAGTGTGTGCTTGTATCAATGATTCTATAAGAGCGTAAGAATGTGGTACTATTTTTATGAGTAAGTGAACTTGAGTGTGTATAACCGCATAGGTGAGTAAATGGGAGTGTGATTATTTGCATGTCTGACTAGGTGTGAGAGTACCTCTATGGATGATTGGTGGTGTGTGAGTGTCTATATAGGTGTATAAATGCATATGATAGTCTTGTATGGAGTGACTGTAAGTATGAGTGACTGTACAGGTGAATGAGTGGAGGTGTATGTAGACCTAAGAGTTAATAAGTGGGTATGTAGTTATTGGTATTGCAGTATGTATGGTTTTGAGAATGGAACTCTGAAATTTTGAGTCGGTGTATCAAAGGTTATATTAGGGTGTGAGAAGATGTGGTAATTTATCACATGGATGACGTCATCAGTGATGTCATGTGAGATGTCATCAGTGATGTCATGAGTGATGTTACTGACCATATCATGAGTGATGTAATATGTGACGTTATCAGCAGTGGATTGCGGGTGCGCGAGTTATAGTTAGCTGAACTAACTATAACGGGGGAATTTCATTGGTTTTTTACGAGTGAAATGTCCAGCTAACTATAACATGTGTGAAACCTGTGGTTTTTTCAGTGAAGAAAAAAAAAAAAAAAAAAAATATATATATATATATATATATATATATATATATATATATATATATATATATATATATATATATATATATATATATATATATATATATATATATATATATCAATCCAAAATATCTGCTAATAAGCAAACGCACTCTCGGTAGCTGTATCAGTAACAAGTTTAATTTATACTGTTACGCGTTTCGGGAGTCACGCTCCCTTGGTCACACAGTGTGTGACCAAGGGAGCGTGACTCCCGAAACGCGTAACAGTGTAAATTAAACTTGTTACTGATACAGCTACCGAGAGTGCGTTTGCTTATTAGCAGATATTTTGGATTGAATTTTGCCGGCGGTAGCTCTACCGGCTTAACGCACCACCCAACAACGGGCGAAATTCCCAGGAGGAGCTAACAGTGTCGTCTTGCATATATATATATATATATATATATATATATATATATATATATATCAAAACGCTGCTCCGTGCTTCGGACAGATTTCTCCAAACAAAGCAGACGCGGACCATCAAAATGCATGCTTAAAGTGCTGGTTTAATGTCGGCCATATCGCGTTTCAGTCCTGACGGACCTTGATCACATGACAACGCTGCTACGTGGTAACAGACTATTTAAAGAGCTACATACTGACAACGATTGGTGGTGAGGCATAGACATAGAAGAATCATTTGATACAGACATTGGCTTAACAAAATCTGTGTTTTTTGGATCAGGAAAGGAAAAGGTATTGTAATACCCATCTTTAAGGAATAAAATACAATTAACAATAAAATTCCACATTTGTTAAAAATATTTTTTTGAGCCAATAAATACATTTCAAAAATGTTAATTTATAAAAGCATAAAATATATAAATATATATCAATTTAAAAGGCATTTTAAATAGGTCACACTATTATATTCCTGCAAAGTACAATTAGGATCAATCCCTTGTTTATATTTTTTAAGGTTATATATATATATATATCTATATATATATATATATATATATATATATTTATTTTTTGATTTTTTTTGTTGCGATCACCAAGTAATCACGCTCTCTCAGGAGATTAAATCAGGTTTAGATTTTATTCCAGTAACGCGTTTCGGGGAACACCGTCCCCTTGCTCACACAGTCTGAAATTCTTTATGAATAAACAATCTTTTTTTATGTAACTTTTTTAAAATGTATGTTTGAAATTCAAAAAAATGAACAAATTGAGAAAAAAGTACAACACCAGTTTTTTTATTTAATAAAACCAGATGAACTAAAGCAGGAAGTTAACAAAAAAACAAACAAAAAACATAATAAGTTAATCATGGTGACTGAAACTAATATTGAAGGGCCTAAGTTGCTTGAAATCCAATTTCCAAAATACAACTGGCATGAAAAAGTTAAATGTGTCCAGAAAATAGTTCACAGAGTGAATGGTAGTCTCACACTGGAGGAAATTAGGCGCTGCACCTCTCTTACTGGTGGTAGTGGAGGTCTTGCCATCTGCTCCTGCTAGTTGGGCTGAACGTCCCTTCTTAAGGGGGGGCTGGGGGATCCACAGTTGCAGGGACTGAGGTGGGTGCAGCTGTTTCCTCTTATGGCAGGGACTCCCTTTCTGTGACTGTGGCAGATGTAGTTGGCTCAGATGTTGTTGGACCACAGAAAGGGGAATATGTTTCTGGGAAAGGCCTGCACATATGGGTCAAAATATCATGCAGCACTCAAGTCAGGAAGCCTAAAGCGAGGGTCAGATTCTCCATCTTTACATTGTGCTCCATCTGCAAATGATTCATCTGGCCCATTATGTCTTGGGACTAATGGAGGGATCTGAAGACGTGGTTGATGGTAGACAGAGTGACATTGAACCCAGTGGCCTCATGTTGCTGGCCCACATAGTCCCTCCTATGACCTCTACACCCACTATCCTGTGCCCTTGTCCCAGTGTCCCACATCCCACTAGTTCCTGGCTGACCAGGTGGTGGTGTTGGATCAAAAGCAACCAGGACTGGGGGGCACGAGGTAGGGGTGATGTTGGTTTGGACACAGGAAGTGGCGGTATCCATAGGCTGAGGTGTGGTAATAGCTGAGGTGGGAGGTGTGGGTATGGGCCGAGTGACAGTAACTGGAGTTGTCTGACCAGGTAGACCAGATGAACCAGGCAGCTCCTCGCCATACGGACTTGCAGGAGTGGAGTCCTCACTGAAGGCTTGTTCCTGGTCTGGAGGTCCTCAGTGGCAAATGGTTGGCCACATACTCTGGGTATTGGACCTATTGTGAATTTAAAAAAAAGTAATATTGTTAAAGTATGGGTTATATATCAAATGTGCTTGAAGCTAAAAAAGAAGATTGTACCTCTCAGTGGTATTATAATAAATTGCACAAACAGTTCAAATTACATATAAAACGACACTAAAAAAATAGGTAAAAAAATGTTCCAAAAGAAAAACAAATTAGAAAGTATACTCGAAAATTAACCAGAGATTCAACAAAACACAGAAGAGAGGAAAATTTCGAAAGAAAGCATTCCAAGGCCTAACAGGCTACAGATCTCACAATTACACTACTTACTTACTGTAAATTTGCAGTAAAAATAGAACAGGCATTTAAAATATGAAACACATGTCTGAATTGGTGTAAAAACACTTACAAGCACCATTATATCATGTGAAATGTAATGGAGATTGAAACCTGTAATCTTAAATACAAGAAAGTACATTCAAACAAACAAACAAACACGGCAAACAAAAATGATAGAATTATATACACATTTCTGTGTTTCCAAAGGGTGCAAAACACATTAGCAAGAGCTAAATTAAAACCAAAAACTACAATTAGGTTTAGTAACACATTCAAAAGTCTAACTTACCAGTCTCCACTCCACCAGGGATTCTTGTCAAGCCTTTATGATGTAGGATAAGCAAGACCTTCTCCTCTCAGGGAAAAAGTTGTAAGGGGGGCTAGGAGAACCACCATCAGTCCTCTGCACCTCCAGGTGATTCCAGGGAACACACTCTTCTCCACAGGCCATTCCACCTTTTTCTCATCTCCTCGTGTGAGTGCAGGTTGTTTGCTGTAGCATTCACACTGTCAACTATTCTGGTACACATTTGCCTTTTCTGGGCTATGGTTGTATTTTGAACTTGGGGTCCAGACAACTGTGGGTCTACTCTAATAATTTCATCCACTGTGACTCAGAATTCTCCCTCTGTAAAATGGGTATTTGTCATCCCTGCCATTATCCAAAAAAACAACAAAATATATTTTATTGCCCACAAGAAAATAAATGAGAGAGAAAAAATGGGGCAAGAAACAGAGAAAGCAAAACAAAACCTGACTTTACTGACAAAAGTTCTTCTTGACAATGTTGTGCTGCAATGATATGGCAAAGGGTCATAATCTGAAATGGAGTGTGTTTGATAGGGTGGTATGCAAGGGAAAACAATTAGGCAAAAAACATCAGGCGTGTGATGAGAACATCCATACAAAAGCCACAGGAATAGTGCAATGTTCAACGTGTCCCTCAATGGAATCCCTCCTTCGGCAGTCTGCTGCTAGATTATCGCTGAACACAACACGATGATGGAAGGACTAGCTTGAATCCAGTGGCACAGCAAGCAAGGGACCCACGTCTGGGCATACTCATGGCCACTTAGGGCAGACATAACAAACACAGCAAGATTATGGACGGACTGCTAAAACATTTTAAACACTCATCCCCAGTCAAGAGAAAATCACATTTTATTCACATTACTATGTGGGAAAGTTATGGGATCACTGGGCTGACACAAATGTCCTACCACCTGGTGTTCCCACCGTTCTCCTGATAAAAATGCTACCTCACTTGTGTGGTTGGGCTAAGCACCCACAACAGGGAAGGGCCCAAAATGTATTATAGGGACATCAGAATTATCTATCACAAAACAACCTGGCGTCCATCGAGGGAAACCTACCAAATCCAGATATTTCTGAAAACTACACACCCAGGGGAGTCCAGGGAGGTGCGGCTTGGATGGATCCCCCAATGTTTTACTACTCAGAATCCCCTGCAAGCCTCAAATTTAGCTAAAAAATACATTTTCCTTACATTTCTGTCTGGGAACAACGGCAGCACAACTGTGAAATCTATATATATGTTCCGCACAATCCCTCCACCCTGACGGTGACTGGAGTAATGTTAGCCAGCATAGGAGTCCGCCAAGTCGACATCAGTGAGCTGCTTATGCGACGACTCGGATGGAGATTTTGCCAGCACACATCTAAATATGGTGGGCGGGATTCCATCAGTTTAGCAAAGTACTTGTAAACTCTGCTGTGGAGGGACGACGGGAGTCCCACCAAGATCTAAATCAAAACTTAAATGTTTATATTTTCAACTGTTGCATTACAGTGGGGCAACGTATGTAGCCCTGGTAGACACTTTATTTTTAAGGCTGAGTAATTGGAGTAATTTTGGTAATTCTTAATTACTCTTCTGATCCAAAATTACTGAATTTACGTGATTGCGCCTGCTCAAATAATTTGGAGCAAACAGCCTACTTCAGAAGGACAGGAACAACAAACTTGGAGAGTGTGAGAAACTGTTGGCTATTGCCGTTCATGTCCTAAAGCATTTAGTATTATTGTCTTAGCTCAAAATGCACCCGCTGGTCTATTGCGGACATAAGGATGCATTTTTTGCTCAGGAATTAGTGATAATAGCTGAATTACCCTCATCAAGTAATTATGCGTAATGGTAAGTAATAAGCAATGGTACATAGTTATGTTAGAGGCAATTATACCTCTTACTCCCACGCCTACAAGTAACATTGTGTTATCCGCTCCTTAAATTCTGACGTTGGGGACCATGTTCTGTATATCGCACACTGATGATACAAGGCACGACCTTTTATATTCATAAAGGCTGATGCTCCTTCTACAGGCTCCAATTTGTTATAAAATAACATAGCACCATGAGATGTAGTTATACTGGGTGTATGTTGTTCTGTTACAAGAGGTCTGTCACAGACAATGTTCATTAATATAGGTAGGTCATCTTCAATATGTGGGTGATAAGAAATACCAAGTGAACCCTGCAGTAAGATGGAAATGACAGCAATCATAGTGAGAAACGTATTTAAGTTATCTAAATAATACAGGTATGCTACTCCATGGTGTGTTTGCTGCTTCAATGTACCAGTAAGGACAACAGAACAAAATAGGTAGTTGTTACATAATAAACTTTTACTGTTTTACACCATTCATCCCTGTCCTTCCCCACTATTCTCTTTAGCTTATGGGGGTTAGGAAGCACTTTCAGTTGTGAAATATACAACCATTAACATGCTGGTGAGGTATGCTCAGCCACTTTATACACTGCAGGGGAAAGCTTATCTGGGATCAAAAACAGATCCTGCAGTGGGGAAAAGGTGAATGTCACTGCAATGTAACATAACTTGAAACAGCAGTGCCCGAAAGATCATACTGTATCTGACATTCCAGATATTCAGGGGTGATTGCCGCTCCTCTTAAACTGGGGGCCAGGATGTTGTCTTGCTTCTGTCATTGCCACAAAACTAATTGTGTGTTTGCTTCTGATTGAGAAGCCCTGGTACCACCACTTGAACAGGACCTATTTGAAGGATTGGAAACTGAGTAAGGAAGTCTGACCCTTCTCTGACACTCTTGGTTGCCAGTGCATCAGCCATGTTATCACCAGGGACTAAGAATTTTTTCTGGTGAACCTTCATGTTAACCACATGGACTCAGTCTCCTAATCCAGATAAGTGGTATTGTTACCTGCTATATTTAAAGAAATTGAGCTGGGGAAGCGTTGAAAGACCCACAGCCAATGAAGTTCAAATCCTGAATATGGATGGTGGAGATATGGAGCACAATCACCATGTGTCTCCACTACAACAGGTACCATCAATGAAATATGTTGGAAAAACCCCATATGCAGCAGCTATCTCTGTGTTTTATACTGCCATGTTTGGAGCCTACAAGGAATCAGTAGGTTGTGTACTTTCTGGATAATGCAGGAACAAACCTATCACTGCTGTCAATCTGTTAGATGCCAAGTGAGAACTACAATAAACAGGAAGGTCAGGTGGGCTTTGCCCTTTAGGCACCTGTGGAAAATCAGGCATATCTGATGAGGTCACACTCATGCAGGATGTGGGTGTCAGCGCCCCCAATGGTGCTGGTTAAGCGGGGTTGGTTGGGTCTTATTCCATATTTATTCCTAACAGTGCAGCAACCCATCGTGCAGCATTGGCAGAGTGCACATTTCCCACTGTCCTTTTACATTGTAGTATGGTTTTCAATGTGGTATGTGTGTCTTTACAATGACATTCTGTGTCCCTATTAGGTATTGAAATTTCTGAATTGCCCCAATGCATGTTGAATACTGTCTGCTCATACACTGTACACTTAATTTCAGTGACTTTTAAAAGCCTGAAACAATAGATGCTGTATGTTTGCTCCCATATAATTAACGTAGGATGCATCCACTGGAATTGTTTGTGACCATCGTCCACAGAAAGAAGAAAATCCGTGGCCCTGTAGACAGCAGGGTATGTGCTTTGACTAGGGTCTTTTTAAGAGCTGCTAGTACTTATTTATTGGTATCAGCCAGTACCACTTGGGGCAACCTAGCAATTTATATATTGGGGCAGATGTTTCCACACACAGTGATGAGAAAGACCATGAAAAGTGTAGGATGAGCATAACACATTCTAGGCCATACAAATTGTTCTGAAAGAGTACATTGGAAATCCTTCCTTCAATGGTCAATGCTGTTAACTTCCACTGAACTGTAGACCCCAGGAAAAGTGATGTCTCCCTGCTCCACTTAAACTTTTGTTGTACTGACTGGAACAGTGCATCTTAGCCCATAGTCCGAGTACACCTGTGTGTCTACGTGGCCTACTCAGGGGCTCAGCAACTGTGTTGCAAAATTAAATATTATGAGATTAAAAACGTGTTTGTACAAATTAAGAAGCAGAATTGAAAATGTAAATTTTTTTATCTATTTGATTGTGAACTAATCTTAATATTTCAATATCTGGGCATTTGTCTGGTCTATACTTGTTTTGGGATTTTTGTGTATTGTGTTTCGGGTCAATTAATAGAATTTGCTTAGGCTGGCGGTCCCCAGCTTCCAATAATGACTCAGTGGGGGTCTCTGGATTCCAGCAAAGATTCACTGAGCATCCACAGAAGTCAAAAGGTTAAGAACAGATGCACTAGAACACCATCAGCTTGCAGAAGAGACGGGACGTCTCCAACAAACTATATGCATTTCCAGGGTTTTTTAAGCAATCAGGTAGATAACATTGTCAGGAAATTTGAGGGTAGTGAGAATCTGTTGTACTTTCAGAATGTCCTGTCATGAAGTGCTCTATGATGTCTAGTAGTTCTACTTCTTCCTTGTGAAGTTCTACTCTGTCATAGGAGCTGTGTGTTCTGAGAATGTTTAGATTCAGTTACTGCTGGATTTGGTGATGGATGGACCTGCCAGCCATGTAGCCTCTAACAATAAATCCTTCAATTTACTGGTATGTTATGTTATGTTAGCAATGATTTGTAAAGCGCTCGTTCACCAGTTGGTTTCTTGGCACTAGAGAGATCAGGGGATCGCCAGCCCGAGGCAGATCATTTATAAGCATGTGTGAATAACCATGTCTTGAGATACTTCCTGAAGTTAAGCAGGTTCGTGCTGAGTCTAATTTCCAAGGGGATGTAATTCCGCAGTCGAGGGGCCAGGGTCGCAAACCTGCATCCCCCTTGATGCTTCAGCTTGAAGGTCGGTACTGTAAGGAGGTGGAGATGGGCTGAAAGGAGGTTGCGTGAGGGAGTGTAACGGGAGATGCAGTTGTCAATGAATTTGGGGCTGCGATCGTTTAGGGATTTGTACACCAGGCAGCCAACTTTAAAAGCACAGCGCTGGGGAATAGGGAGCCAATGGAAAGGGGATGCATGTTGCCACCTGGGTTGTTGAAATGTTAGTCTTGCCGCTTGGTTTTGTACCAGTTGAAGTCGCCTAGTGAGGCAGAGTGGGAGTCTCAGAAAAGTAGCGTTTGCGTAATCAAGATGAGATAGGACCAGGGCTATCACGACCTGGACTAATGCAGCTTGAGATAGTAACTGTGATAGTACTGTGACCCTGTGGCATCAATATTACAGAATGTCTGCATGATTATGTATAAGAACGTCAGAGGTTTTGAATCTTGATGGAGGGCACAAGATCAGATAGCATCCATGATATCTTGAACAGTAAAAATTGTGGCTGATGGCCATTTTTAGCGGTCAGTTTAAGGACAGCAGTCGCCACAGGTGCAAAGAGTATTAGAACGTCATTTAAAAACTGATAATTAATTGGTAGTCTGTTTTCTGATTTCTGTCTGGCTTAGAACAAGAGGTGTGTGAAATTCTCATAATTTGCTTTAACATATTTGAATATAATTTTGGGTAAATTGCACATAATTACATGGAATGCAATTTGTCAATTACTGTGATACAATGCCACAATTCACACTAAGAAATAGCCTGAAACAACAACAGTCGCTGACGTTCTGGTTGTTTGAGCTGTTCCCAAGTTCTAACGCTACAATTTTGCAGCAGAATGTGGCTTAATTATCTGCTGGCATAATGCTGTCATTGTGAAAAAATCATGTGGCAAGTGTTACATGAAATTCCCAAAAATGCAAGAATTATACCAGCGTAATTTTAGTTTCACCCGAACCTACGTAGAACACTTCTGCACTGGCCATAATGGACTGTAGAAAGGTATGGATTTATCTGCCAGATCTAAGAGGCTTGCTTGTTATAAGGACTTCAGGATTTTAGAAGTGAACTCTACACTGACTTGGGGTAATCTTTTCACTGCTTGGGTGGCACTGTTATGGAAAAGATCAAGCAGTCGATTGTCCTTACTACTGTCAACTTGCATGTGTACAAATGAATGAGGAACTAGTACAACACTTGTCTCTCAGCTGCTCCTCAACACCTCCTAATACCAAGTATCCCATCCAAGGAAGTGGGGGTTATATGGGGAAAGAAGGGCAGTGAACATGGTTGAAGCAGTTCCAGTATCTATGAAACAGTCCATTGCACCATCCCCTCCTATGCATGCCTGCAAATGGGGCCTAGCCCTTCTCCATAGGCATCACCCCCAATTAAGGGATCAGCAACCCCATAATTCATGTGTAAAACAGCCATTATGACAGGGACCTGAAATATGTCCTTCATCTCCTTGAGTACCTTGTACAATTGTAAATCTAAATCTGTGTACTGTCCATGGTTTGCATGGCTGTTGTGAGACTTATGGACTCTGCTAAATGTAACTTACGAACATCAGTGTTTTTTTGGTTTCACGTCATAACCATAATTGTACTTTAACTGTGAATTATTAGATGAATATATCAGTTTGAGTTTTAACAATAACGTCACTTTAACTTGTGTTTTTTTCAGGGAATTTTTGTTGCACCCAATCCTCCATGGATTACTGTTTTCAGCTGCTAACTGCCTTTGGGCATGTGCACCCGGGACTGGCCATAGGGTTTTGCCTCCAAGAAGGCCCTTCTCACAATCTTCCTCAGTTGGTCAGCACCAACAGTTGGAGGCCAAGGCCTACATGCAACAATTTGTAGGTGGCCAGCCCTCGCTGCACATGGCTGAAGACTGTACATAGTGGGGTTGGCCAAAGAGCTATCTCCAGGTATTGTGCCTCACTGAGCACAGCCTTCAGCTTGGTGTGTAGTAGGATTAGCTGAAGAGCCTTGCCTCCGGCCTGCCCTTACATCCAAATGATCACTGGTGAGCCACAACTGCAGTTTATGGCCTTCAGCAACCAGAGTTGGTTGGAGGGCCTGGTTTTTGGTGCGGTCCTGTGCCAAACCCTCAATAAGTGGCCAGCCTCTGCTGTGCAAGACCTTTGGCCATGTGTCACAGGCGGTTGACCACAAGACCTGGCCTCCAGCCATATCTTGTGCCCAACTGTTCATGGATGGCCAACACCCGCAATGCATGGCTTTTTGCCAAATGATGGGTGGGTTAGCAATAGGTCATGGCCTCTGTCCAAGCCCACTGCCCAACACTCCATGTGTGGCCAACCCCTCCCAGTATGGCTGTGTGCAGGCCACTGACATGGACTTCGAGGCTGTGAGACGTCTGCAGTGGGGTTAATCAGAGGGCCCAGAGTGCCTAGCCTTCGGCCAGCCTCTGTTCTCATCTCTCCATAAGTGGGCAACACCTGGCCTCTGTTTAAGGCCCTGTACCCAATACTCTGCTGGTGCGTAACCCCAGTTGCGCATGGCCTTTGGGTACGTGCACAGGGTTTGACCACAGACTATGTGCCCAGCTCTCTGTAGATGGCCCACAACCACAGCCCATGTCCTTTGGCCATGCACAAAGAGTATTGGTGATGTCACTGATCATTTCATGAGTGATGTAATATATAAGGTCATAAGAAGTGCATTGTGGGGCGTAAGCTATAGTTAGCTCAGGTAACTATAACTGCTGAATTTCTATGACTTTGTACGGGTGAAATCTGAGCCTAACTATAACTTCCCTGTAACCTTTGTTATTTTCAGTGAATTTCTAAAATTATTTTAATGTTGTTTCCTACCCATAACTTCCCTGTGACCTTTGGTTTTTTAAGTGAATTTCTAAGGAGTTTTAACTGTATTTCCCAATTGCCTTCATGAGTGTGTGTCAGTCTGTTAGTGAGTGCATGAGTGTCCGAGTGGGTCTGTGAGAGGGCGCATTAGGCTCGGAGTGGGTCTGTGAGTGAGCGTGTGAGTCTCTGAGTAGGTCTGTGAGTGGGTGTGTGTGTGCCTGAGTGTGTGAGTGGGTGTCTAGGTGTCTGTGTTGGTGTGTCAGTAACTGTGTGAGTGACAAAGCCATAATGGAGCCACACCTTCTCTTTTATCCAACAAGAGCCCACAGGTTTGCACAAAATATCTACCGAAGTGAAGTACATTCTACTGGTTAATTAGCAAGTGCTACCTCCTTGGGTAATTGTCCAGTATGTATTCTACACTACGGCTGTGTAATGGAGCATGGTGAAATGTCGCCAGTGACATTGTGTGCGTTTTGGCAATGTGATTGTTCCTGGTGGTTCTTTGTCCAGAAATATTTGATAACATGAATCCTCCTATAGAGACGACAACGAGGCTACAAAGAGGTAAATCTAAAAAAAAACAGGGGTCTTTCCTCGTAACTATATAAAATAGGTGCTTCTTTGTTTGTGGAGATGTCATCGTATTCCTTGGCAGCAAGAACTCCTCTCCAAAACCGTCAGGAAACGAGCTGTAGGGCTGCTTGTTAAGCTGTCCATCATTCTGGCGAAAGGCAGAATATGGCACAGTGGCCAGAGAGGCCGACTCAGGAGCTGGGGATCTGGGTTTGAGCCGCGGCGTCGGCTCAACATCCTGTGATTCTGGGCAAATCACGTAATCTCCCCCTGCCCATGGACAACGCCTGGATACCCACATGGGTGATAAGCTATGCTATATAAATCTACAAATATATACTATATATACCTTTGCACACTACTGCAGTGGGTGGTGCCAAATGGGCTGAGCTCCCAAGTGACTTGAACATTTGTATACTCATAGTAATTGAAAATGTGAACCATGGACTCTGCACAGAGGACAAGAAAAAACCCACTCGTCACAGTCACATACAGATTGTGTCCAATAGATCAACGATGCATTCACCTTCACAAACAATTTCAGATCATCTTTCAATATGGAATTGCCAAGAAAACACACTTGCTTTGCCTTTGCCAAGCCCAGGAGTTAGGATCATTTGTCCTTTACAGAAGTGGATTTCAAACGGTGGCACCAGCTATGTTTATATTTGTAGATGCCTCCCTTTGAGGTTTAATTTCTGGAAATGAGCATTAGGACCAAAATAAAACTTAATGGGGTAGGGGGTAACACAAATCTCATCCCCTGGGTCCTGGTCCTAATTGAATGTTGAGCAGGTCACTTAGCCCCCCTCCCTGGGCTGATTTCAGACCCTGGGACCTAGCCCCCGGGCCTGGCAATGACTTAATGTGGTATGGGGCCAAGCGTAATTTAATGGGGAAGGGGGCCACGTGATCCCCCTCTGCAGGTCGATTTCAGCCTGGGACCTCCTCCCCCGGGGCTCAGCCATGTCTCTCTGGGTGCCCTGGTCCCACCCAGGGCACCCAGTGTGCAATGGGACTGCGGATGGAGCCTCAAGGCCCCAGCAGTGCGAGACAGCTGCCCACCTCCTGTGGGAGCCGGTATTGCTCATACATGCAGGGAGCTGCTGGAAATGCTGCTCTCAGCATGTGGGAGCAATACTTTTATCTCTTTCTCTGCCCGTATGTCTGCGGTCAGGGAAAGAGATGGCAAGGAAAGAGTTTGACAGCTCCCGCTTGCTGGAAGTGGAGTGTTTGCTTTTGCTTGGCAGGAGCTGTCAGCCTCCGCCAAGCAGAAGCAAATAGCTATGTACCAGTATAGGCACCCATGGAAATAGCAGGAGAGTGAGTGGTGGTCCCCAGGGCAAAATGGCTCCAGGAAGGGGACCAAGCAGCCCCCTTCCTTTGTTGTGCACAGGCCAGCTCCAGGGAAGTATTGGTCCCCAGGGCCGTAAATGGCCCAGGAGGGTGGCCAAGTGGCCCTCTCCCTCTTTATTGAGAAGCAATTGGCCCCGCACGGGTGGTGGCCCTTGGGGACAGGGGTCTACGAGGACCCCCTTCATTTTGATTTATTTAGCCCTGGGGAGGTGGTGGTCCCTGGGGATTTTAAAAGCCCTAGGAGGGGGTACATGCGGGCCCCTCCTTTTTTAAATACCGCCCCTGGGAGGTTGTGGTCCCTGGGGCCCGGAGGGGTCTGCACGGCCTCCCCAATTTGTTTATGTAGCCCAAGGAGGTAGTGGCCACCCGGCATAAAAATGCCCTAGGAGGGGGGCTACATGTGGCCCCATCTTTTTTTATTATAAACATTGGCATGACCCACAATCTGGCCCACCCGAGGGCTTGATTAAAAACAAGCGCAGGAGACCACGCTTGTTTTTCTTTTTTCAATTTTTGCCACCTGTAATTTTGTGGCAAAATTGAGACCCCCACGACCACACCTAGGGTTCAGGGTATTCCTACCCTGCCTCCTTTTCTTTATTTTAAATGCTTTTTGTGGGACTCGGCTAAAGCAGAGTCCCAAGATGGCTACTAACCTACTTCCTAGTTAAAGTTTTGGCAGCCAATCAGATTTCAACACAGGGACTATTGGATCCACAGAGGATCCACACCCTTAGGTATAGAAATTTTGTTTTCATTTAATATCTCTAAAACTACACCAAATCACAAATGGCATGTTTTCTCGACCAAAAGCTAGCTTTCTGCCAAATGAGTTGTAATTCCATGCAGCAGTTTTTGAGATATTTAACTTTAGAAATATATATATAGCTGGGAATGTGAGTCCTTGTAATGTACTCGTGAATCCTACTAAAATTTGATTGGCTGCCAACACTTCAACCAGGAAGTGTTGGCAGCCATCTTGGGACTTGACTTCAAACTGAGCCCCCACCCAAAAATAAAAAATAAATAAAGGGGGCAGGGTAAGAATACCCTGACCCACCAGATACAGTGGTGGGGGGGTCCTACAGGGACCCCACCGGGATTTAAAAGCTTTTTTTTTAAACACTTGCTGCAGTTTCATGGGTGAATCTGCAAATCCACCTCAAAAAGATGTGCAGGCTCCTGTGGGTGGGCCAAATCCCGGTGCATGCTAAAAATAAGGAAGGGGGTCATGGGGCCACCTGCTAGGGTTTAATCAAACCCCGGGGACCATCATCTCCCCAGTGTTCCAGTGTTTTCCTGTTGTATTATGCGAGTTGCCTGCACCCCTGGAACCACCACCTCCCTAGGGCTTGCTTCTTTAATAAATGGGGAGCCTTTTGGACCCCCTCCAGCCCTGGGGATCGCCACCCTCCCCGGGGCTTGTCAAAGAAAAAACTGCAGGAGGGCCACTCAGACCGTCCGCAGCCCTGGGGGCTGCCACCTCATAGGGCTTTAACTGTTATTAGTGGAGAGGGTTGCATGGACCCCCAGCCCCTGGACCAATGTGCGGGACTGTGCAGCCAGTCCATAGCACTGGGGCACCACCACCCTGGGGCAACCTCTAACAAAGGAGGGGGGCCGCTTGCCCCCACCTTATGTAGCTATAGATGGCCATGGGGAATACCACCCCCCACGGCCGGCTCCAGCAATGTCCTGGGGTGCCCACCCTTGGGACATTGCAATTTCCTATCGCTTGGCAGGCGCACAGCTCCCACTAAGCCATCGCAAACACTGCTCCGCTTCTAGTAAGCGAGAGCAGAAAATGCTCTCACTTACTAGAAGGGGAGCAGAATTGCTTTTACCACAGGAAGCTGCATGTTAGCAGCTCCCTATGTGTAAAAGCAATGCCGGTTCCCGCAGGAGGTGGGGAGCTGGCGACTGCGGGGCCTTTAGGCTCCCCCGACAGTACCCAACAATTAAAAAGTGGGTGTCCTGGGTGGGAGTAGGGCACCCAAACTACAGGCCAGGCCCCAGAGGATAGGGTCCCTGGGCTGTAATTGGCCTGGGAGGGGGGCCACACGGTCCCCCTCCGTTTAAAAAAATTTACATTGAAAAAGAAATAGCCAACGACCACTCCTGTTATCTCCAGTAAGTCCCACACAGCAGGATTGTTAAGAGGTCTTCGGAACCCATGCCCCCTTTCTCTTCCACTCTGCAAACACACCTCCTGGCACACTGCTGGTTGGGGTATTAAGTCCACTTTACTCCTGAGTGACCTTCGGGGCCAAGAAGCTGTCCTGGTACCTCCTGTAAGTTCCACACAGCGGGATTCCTGAGAACTGGTCAGCGGCTCAGCCCCCTTTCTCCGCCACTCTGCAAATGTGACTACAATTGAAAAAAACATAGAAATTCACTGAAAACAAGAAAGGTTACAGGAACATTATAATTAGGCTCTTGTTTCACTTGTAAAAAATCAGTGAAATTGAGCTGTGATAGTTAGTGAGATAACTATTGCTTGCTTCTTCTGCACTGCTTATGACCTCACATATTACATCACTCATGAAAAGGTCAGTGACATCACTGATGACATCTCAAATGACATCACTGATGACATCATGCAGTGACTGTGAGTATTTTTGAAAAGTTTATGAGTGTTAAATATATATATCAAGGTGTATTGGTGAATCAGAGAGTGTATGAGTGGCTGTTTGGATGATTCAGTGGGTGCGTGACTGACTGTATAAGTGAACAATTAGGTGTCTCAGTGAATGCATAGGTGAGTGACTGGTTGTATGCAGAAACTCAAGTACGCACTCACACACCCATACAACCACTTACACACCAACTGACAGGAAGATACAGACATTCACACAACAGTCACTCACGTATGCATTCACTGAGACACCTAATTGCTCACTTATACAGTCAGTCATTCACCCACTGAATATATAGTTATATATATATATTATCTACTGGCAGTCGCCAGTAGATAGTTATAGTTAGGACCTATTTTCCATAGGAAATCCGCAACATTCTATTCCCAATAAGTCTGGCGCCGGTTGACAAGTCCTCGCGAAATTTTGCAACCTTTTGGCCAGCTCCGCTCTGCTCCTACCCTGAAAGTTTCGTGGTGATTCGTCAAGCGGGGGCCGAGAAAAAAGGGGGCTCCCAAATAGCGTTTTCCCCATGTAATTTCCCATAGGATCTGTTGTCGCAGCTACAGCCCGAACCGCTGAACGGAATGCACCAAATTTGGCAAAGAGGTAGTCCACAGTTCAGACTTGTGCCTTTTGCATACATGGTGTGAATCCGTTCAGTAGTTCCTGAGAAAATTAGAGTTAAAAGTACATAAATATCTATGGCCGGGGAGGATCCGGGGACCCTACCCGCACCGTAAGCGCACCCTCCCCGAACCGAGCGCGCACCCTCCCGATCGTGCGCTGAATGCTAATTGGCTGTCGAGTGTCTGTCTACATTCGAAACCAGGAACTGTTGGCGGCCATTTTCTGCCTCAGTAGAAGCGAGGCTGAAGAAGCAAGGGGAATAAGTGTGTAAAACATATAAAGGGGGCAGAGTGGAAATACTCTGACCCTCTAGAGGTGCTTAGGGGGTCCCAGAAGGACCCCCTGGGCCCCCTTTTAAAAAAAATAAACGGCGAAATGCGCGCATGGTGCGCGCATCCTATCTCGTTGGATGCACGGATTCCCTCGCGGTGGGTTCGCGGATCCAACGAAAAATAAAATGAAATTGTTGGGAGATAAAGATTAAGGTTAAGTGTTTTGTTCTTGAGTGGCTCTAAAAAGAGCCTTTGTGTTCATTCAGAGTTTTTGGTACTTATAAGTAAGTACCTATACAGAGTCTAAAGTTGTTGAGGAAGACTCTGTTTCCTTCATCAGTAAAGTGTACTCCATCTCTCCTATACATCTCTTGCATATGAAAGCGCAGATGGTTATTGTAAATGGACGCCATTCTGTAGTCTCAGAGAAAAGCAGAAACAGATTTATTCACGTTTCCTAGCTTTCTCAATCTGTGGACAAACATGATCGGACCAGTTCCATTTCTGCCTTTGGCATATGTTAGAATACACAAAGGCAGTTTTAGGGAAAAGTGAAATCAGTTCTCCAAAGGTGTCCTTCATAAGTATTTCCAGACCTACCCCAGTCAAAGTGCCTAGGTCATTGCCACCACAGTGCACTATTATGAGGTCAGGGTGTTGGATTTGCATTAAGGATTTCACCAATGGCATCAATTGGTGCCACTTTAACCCTCTCTGTCCAATCCATTTAATGTCTACATTTGGCAAACCTAGGTCTATGTGAATGCCTTTGTTTTCTGCATACCTTTGGCTCCAGAAAATGTAGCTGTGTCCCACAATCCACACTCTAAGCATCTTGTAAGGAGGTCTGGATGCACTCAGATGGTCTCTGTAAATGAAATGGCAGTTTGGAAAGTAAGATGTTTCTAAAATTGTGGCTAAGATGCAGTTTTGAAAAAAGAAAAGAAATGATTGGTTGTTTGACAACCTTCTACACTGAAAGGTAGGGTGTATATTTCTGTTTTTTAAACGCATGGTTCTTATTGGTTAACAAAAACTGATTGTAAGGAACATTATATATGATAAGCTGATATGTTGAGAAGTCAAGCACACTTGCTGTCTTGATTAGCAACATTGTGTGTGCTGAACTTGTGACCTGTGTGCTCAGTACAGTGTTACATGACCTGTTTCTATGGTAACGGGCAGAAGGCAGATTGGGGGAAGGGTTGAAGTTTATGTGATTTGGAAAGGGTTGAAATGTTTAACCAATAGAAATGTGTGTTTGCTTTTGAATTTATGTGGGAAGGAATGTATTTAATGTTTACATGTATATGTGTGGAAAATGAGAGGGAAACTTTGCCATTCTTTGGTTCTGCTGACAGGTGCACAGTGCAGAGATTCTGTATAAGAAAATCTGGTGTATGACTGATATCTGGTGTGTGACTGATATACTTCTTAATCTACAAAACATCTTGAAAGGTGAGTTATTTAATTGTGAGGGGATGTATGTAGACTATTTTTATTTTAATCAGACTAATGTATTTCTTCTGCTAAAGTGTAGGGAGTACTTTTTTTTCTCTACAATCTTATTGACAGTGTGTGTGCATGTAGAAACCATTCTGTGATAAGCATTTGTTTTTTTCATGTGTTTGTAGACAGATAACTATGCAGTTTTTATATTTTGGTAGAATTAGAAACCAGTCATTGTTTATGAATTTGTGAAATGAGTTATGTTTCTGCACTAAAATGTAGTACTCCTTGTAGATGAAGAAATGTGTTTTGGTATAGTGCAAGGGATATTGTTGTTTGTCTAGAATCACACAGTGAGTCTGTGTGCATTTGGGAACCACTGTGAAAGAAGCATTTGGTAACATCGTGTATTTACTGACAGATAACTCTTTTAAAACCTGTCATGTTGTCAAGTTTTAGTAGCATTATAAGCCAGTCTTTGCTTATGTGTTGATTAAATGAGTGAGGCTTTGACACAAAAGTGCAGTCGTGAAATTTGTAGATTGTGTGCAGTTCCCTTACCACTTCTACTGTAGTGAATGAGTTTTGGTAAACTCCTAGGGATAGTGGTGCTTGTCTAGAATCACACTGTGAGTCTGCGTGCATTTTGAAACCACTGTGAGAGAAGCATTTGGTAACATTGTGTATTTTCTGACAGATAACTCTTTTAAAACGTGTCATGTTGTCAAGTTTTAGTAGCATTAGAAGGCAGTCTTTGCTTATGCGTTGATTAAATGAGTCAGGCTTTGACACAAAAGTGCAGTCTTGAAATATGTACATTGTGTGCAGTTCCCCTACCACTTCCATAGTAGTGAATGAGTTTTGGTAAACTCCTAGGGATAGTGTTGTTTGTCTAGAATCACACAGTGAGTCTGTGTGCATTTGGGAACCACTGTGAGAGAAGCATTTGGTGAGATCGTGTATTTGGTGGCAGATAACTGTTTTAAAACATGTCATGTTGTCAAGTTTTAGTAGCATTAGAAGACAGTTATGGCTTATGCTTTGATTAAATGAGTCAGGCATTGACACTAAAGTGTAGTCGTGAAATATGTAGATGGTGTGCAGTTCCTTACCACTTCCACTGTAGTGAATGAGTTTTAGTAAACTCCTAGGGATAGTGGTGCTTGTCTAGAATCACACTGTGAGTGTGTGTGCATTTGGGAATCACTGTGAGAGAAGGATTGGGTAACATCGTGTATTTTCTGACAGATAAATCTTTTAAAAACGGTCATGTTGTCACGTTTTAGTAGCATTAGAAGCAAGTCTTTGCTTATGCGTTGATTAAATGAGTCAGGCTTTGACACAAAAGTGCAGTCCTGAAATATGTAGATTGTGTGCAGTTCCCTTACCACTTCCACAGTAGTGAATGAGTTTTGGTAAACTTCTAGGGATAGTGGTTGTTGTCTAGAATCACACAGTGAGTCTGTGTGCATTTGGGAACCACTGTGAGAGAAGCATTTGGTAACATTGTGTATTTGGTGGCAGATAAATGTTTTGAAACCTGTCATGTTGTCAGGTTTTAGTAGCATTAGAAGGCAGTCTTTGCTTATGCTTTTATTAAGTGAGTCAGGCTTTGACACAAAAGTGCAGTCCTGAAATATGTAGATTGTGTGCAGTTCCCTTACCACTTCCACAGTAGTAAATGAGTTTTGGTAAACTTCTAGGGATAGTGGTTGTTGTCTAGAATCACACAGTGAGTCTGTGTGCATTTGAGAACCACTGTGAGAGAAACATTGGGTAAGATCGTGTATTTGGTGGCAGATAACTGTTTTAAAACCTGTCATGTTGTCAAGTTTTAGTAGCATTAGAAGGCAGTCTTTGTTTATGCTTTGATTAAATGAGTCAGGCTTTGACACAAAAGTGCAGTCCTGAAATATGTAGATTGTTTGCAGTTCCCTTACCACTTCCACTGTAGTGAATGAGTTTTGGTAAACTCCTAGGGATAGTGGTGCTTGTCTAGAATCACACTGTGAGTGTGTGTGCATTTGGGAATCACTGTGAGAGAAGGATTGGGTAACATCGTGTATTTTCTGACAGATAAGTCTTTTAAAACCGGTCATGTTGTCAAGTTTTAGTAGCATTAGAAGCCAGTCTTTGCTTATGCGTTGATTAAATGAGTCAGGCTTTGACACAAAAGTGCAGTCTTGAAATATGTACATTGTGTGCAGTTTCGTTAACACTTCCACAGTAGTGAATCAGTTTTGGTAAACTCCTAGAGATAGTGGTTGTTGTCTAGAATCACACAGTGAGTCTGTGTGCATTTGGGAACCACTGTGAGAGAAGGATTGGGCAACATCGTGTATTTTCTGACAGATAACTCTTTTAAAACCGGTCATGTTGTCAAGTTTTAGTAGCATTAGAAGCTAGTCTTTGCTTATGCATTGATAAAATGAGTCAGGGTTTGATACTAAGGAGCAGTACCATGTACTATTCTCTTCACTGTGGCAGAACTGAAAATTTAAAAGTTTTACCCAAGCACTGTCCTAGCAGTAGTCTGATGATTTAGTCAGTTTCCAAGTACTTATGTTGTGAACCATTCATTACCAAATAGACTGCTTCAAATGTCTATGCAGTATGCATGTAGTGTTCTAACATACTATACACTTGTCTTTTACACCTTCAATTCCCTAGTCAGTATCCACACACTTCCAGGAAACACCCTGTCACTCCCTTTGCAGTCCTCTAGTGACCCATTCAGCACCATGTACTAATCCATTCACTGTGCCAAAACCCAAACACTTATAAATTCACCAAGACACTCTCTTTCCAGTACTCTAATGATTCAGTCACTGCCTAAGTATTCATGCACTGAGCCAGGCCTTAGCACATGGACTTCTTCAAACCCCTATCCACTATGCATGCAGTCTTCTAACCACCTAGACACTTGTCTTTCACACTTTCAATTCCCTAGTCAGTATCCATACAGTTCAGCAAACATCCTGTCACTCCCTTTGCACTCTTCTAGTGACCCATTCAGTACCAAGTACTAATCCATTCCCTGCGCCAAAAGCCTACCACTTATAAATTCACCCAGGCACTCTCCTTGCTGTAGTCTAATCATTCAGTCAGTACCCAAGTACTCATGAAGTGAGCCAGGCCTTAGCACATGGACTGCTTTAAATGCCTATCCAGTATGCATTCAGCCCTCTAATCAGCTACACAGTTGTCTTTCACACCTTCAATTCCCCAGTTAGTATTCATACACTTCTAGCAAACACCCTGTTACTCACCCAGTGTATCTCCTTATAGTACTGTAATCATTCAGTCAGTTAGCATGTAGTCTTTTAGTGAGGTAGGCTTTAGGGCATGAACTGCTTCAAAGTAGTATGCACTATGCATGTAGTGTTTTAACCATCGTCACACTTGTGGTTCAGGGCTATAGTTTCTTAGTCAGTTTTTATATAAAATGTGTTTGTACAGTAATGGATTAGTGTAAATTTGAAAGTTATTAATATACATTTATGTGTGATTCTTTTTTACAGATACTGTTTTTCAACGTTAAAATAGAGAAATTATGCCAGAAAAAAAAATAAAAAGAAAAGAACAGAGACAGGAGGATTATTTGAAGAAACATCAACCACAAGTATTGAATGAACAAGATAATGTGGCTAAAAGGAAAAAAATCTTCTGGTAAGATCACGAAGCAATTTATTAAAAATGTTTGTAGGAGCAAACAGAATGTAGTTAATTCTGGAACTTCTGAGAATTTTTCAAGTAAGAAAAAAATTCAAAATAAGAGGAAAAGTAAAAAAGCAAATGTTCAGTCAAAGGAGATAATGTATGGTAAAAGAAGGCAAAATCAGTATAAGGAATTACGCAAAAAAATATTTTACAAGAGAGTAGTGCATAATTTGCTGAAAGATGTGAAGAAATATAAAAAGAGAGCTTTATTTTATAAAAAGAAGAAGCATATTGAAAGCATTGTGGAAAAGGCTTTTGAAGTAAAAAGGAAACTGTTTATTTTAGTGTTAAACAGAATTCGATCACTAGATAAACCAATATATGTAATGAAGGCCAAAAGTAGGAGGAAAAGAGTTATTAATAAAAAAAAAATGTGTGATTTTTTTGGGGGGAATGGAAACACAGTTCTAGTTCAGAGCCTTTTTTTAATGAAGAGTGTTATTCACTGAGCGAAAAAATATTGTATGCAGTTGACACCAGTGGTAGAGGTTATGAGGTTAGTGACGGTTGTCCAATGGAGAAAGAGAAAATGGTTGAAAGAAATGCAGAAGAAGTGATAGCTGATGAAGTTTTAGGGAGACGTGCTAAAAACCCTGTGTACACTTGGGATTGCAGTAGTGTTTGCAGTGTACGACAAGAATATATTCAAAAATTATGTCATTTTTTACGAGCCTATACTAAAAAAAGTGTAAAACAAAAGATTAAGCTGTTGCAAGGACTAGACCCTTGCAGAGTGAGAAGATATACTGGTTTGTGAGGTCATTCTATGGCTTGTCTTTCTAGGAAAGTTTGTCAAAGTGTTTTTCACCATTTCAGAATGCTGGCAGTACATCATACTCAAATGCGGAAGTTAGTGAGAAGGTTGTATTATGCAAAAAGTCCAGCACTAAAGTTAAGTGAGTTGAACAGTGCTCTTTTGCGTGGGTCAGTATCAGATGTGAAGCAGGTCTGTGAGGATATTGAGTTTTGTTACTTTGGGCCTCAGCGAGAGAGTTAAGAATTTGACACATTAGTAGAACAAAATGTTGAAGACAATATAGAACCCGTAATTACAGAAAAATTTGAGGATGAAATCACAAAGTTTAAGGTAATTTCATGTGAAAGACCAAATGTTTCTTGTATTTGTTGTCGGCGAAATCCCTATAAAAATCAGACTAGGGGTGTCAATCTGTATTTTAAAAGTGAAATAGAAGATAATGATAAGTGGATGGAATTTGCAACTTATTTTTTGGTAGAGGATTGTTTTGATTTGGGATGTGATCAGCGTATTTGCAAGTATTGTTATAACAAATTAGATGAGAATAAAATGCCTGCTAGAGCTGTTCATAATGATCTAGAGTTGGTTGCTATTTCTCCAGAGCTGATAGATTTAAATACGTATGAGTCTATTCTCATATAATGTGTTCACCCGTTTCAGGCTGTTGTTCGTATGGAGCCCAAAACAAGTAAATTACCTCCATCAGAGTTGCAAAGAGGATTGAAAGGAAGAGTTGTGTATTTACCATTAAATTTAAAGAAAAATATTGAAACTATTGGTGTAGATGATGCAGAAAATGAGCCACTAGTCATTCTAGTTAATGGTGTTCCTACTAAGAATAAGAAAATCTGGCAAGAGTTAGTGGATGTTAGAAAAGTGAAAAAGGCATCATTGTATCTGTTAAAAAATAATGAGTGCTATAGAAATTTGTTTGTTGGAGAAGAAGAAATAGATTTAGCAGAAGATACTGAAACATTAAGTGGACAAATTGAAAAAGTGGACATGTCCAGATGTGAAGAGATCTATGAACATTACAGTGTACATCCACTTCATTCCAAAGAGGTGATGGGGAATACGATTGAGTTGTTTCAAATGAAAAACGCAACAGAGTGTATGGGAAGGGAGCTTGGAAGCTCGTTGTTTCCCGCAGTTGTTTCCAACAGGAAAAGGTGGACGATATGATGAACGTCCTGTGCAGATTCCTGCATCTGAATATCGGACAACAAGATAATATGCAGAAGATCCAAGATTTCGTCAATGTACCCCTGATATGTTTCATCTTCTGTTTGAAAGCGACTTGTCTGGACTTTCATATGCAGTAAATCACATTTTAAAAACTGGAATGCATTTTCAAAATGTAACTGCAAAGGATTTTATGGATAAAGTGCATCAGAGAGATTATCATTTAGAATCTCAGTTGATTAATCTGATGGCATGTCAGCGTGGGACTAATGAATATTGGTACCGTCGACATGGAGAACTGAAATGTATGCTACGAAACTTGGGAACTCCTACATGGTTCGTTACACTAAGCTGTGCTGAGTATGCTTGGGATGATTTACTTGAATTTCTTACGATTTCAAAGCCACAGGTGTGGAAAATACTGTCGACGAAAGTACAAGTCAAAGGATAAGTTCTATACCAAATGTCGTTTTGGATTTCCACGTCCTGTATTATCCAAAGGAAGAGTGAACAGTTTTATGTCAGCTGTACGACATACCATCACAAGAAAGTCTCCGAAAAACACCTACAATTTAAGAAGAAGCGAAAAATCAAAATACATAAATGACTACAATCCAGTTATTTTATCCATGTGGAACGCTAACATGGATATTCAGTATTTTGTGGACAATTCCATTGCTGTTGCTCGATATGTAACGTCTTACATTACTAAATCAGAAAAGACTGAATTGAAAGAAATGTGGGAAGAGATTTCTCACGAGAAGACTCTAAGTAAGAAATTATACCGTTTCAGTTTGAAGATGTTATCGCATCGTGAAATTGGAGCATATGAATGTTCAGATAGGTTATCATCTGCAAGTCTATATTCCAAAAGTAGAAGAATCATTTGGGTGAGTCTAGGTCTTGCAGGAATGCGAAATCGGGTACTGAGATCTGTTCAAGAAATTGAATATTTAGCAGAAAATGATCATGAAAGTACAGATATTTTGAAAACCAATATGTTGGACACATACTATCCAAATAGAAGTCATCATCTTGAGAACATGTGTCTCTATGAAGTGCTGCAAAACTACACTTTTAAACGGAATACTACAGAGAACATCAACGATGCAAAATATGCAGTGATTGGTTCCGAAGGATGTCTGGTGAAACAAAGGAAAGGAAATTTAATTAATCACAGAAAACTGAGTTGCGACACTGCTGACAAAAGGGAATTTTACTATTTAGCCCTTTTGCAAATGTTCAAACCATGGCGTTCAGAACTGGAATTACTTAGAGATTTTCCCAGCTATGAAGATTCATTTAATGCTTCTAAAGATAGCATACAATGTAGTGCTTTTACAAATTATGTCAAAATGTTGAATGACAAAATTGATCAAGAAGCTATAATTACAGCTGAGATTGCTAGAGACAGTTCTCAAGACAGTCAAAGTTCTGCTGCACTGAGTCAAGATCCACTAGAACAACCAATTGTTGAAAATGAAGCAGCGATTGCAATGAATGAGATGGAAACAGCAATGTATCAAGCACAAGAAGATGCAATACAGTTAGGAAACTTGGAAGAGCAACTAAATGTTGAACAGAAACAAATATATCAGCAAGTAAAAGAGCAGATTGACCATGGATTATTTCATGAAAAGAGAGGGTGCTCATGTACATCATTTCAACCTATCCGAATGTATGTGAGTGGTCAAGCTGGAACAGGAAAAAGTTTCTTAATTAAAGTAATTACAAGTAATCTGCAAAAAACAACTGAGTCGCATTTGTCTTGTGTTGTCACTGCTCCAACTGGGTTGGCAGCACATAACATTAAAGGAATTACCTTACATCATTTACAAATGCTACCAGTAGAGCATGAGAACAAATTGGAATACCACAAGCTATCTGGAGAAGCGTGTTGTGAAGTTTCAAGAGTCCTGAAGAAAATGAAACTTCTCATTATTGATGAGGTGAGCATGGTTTTAAACTTGATGCTTGCCCTTGTGCATTTAAGAATGCAGCACATTCTTAAAACAGAGTATTACATGTTATTTGGAGGAAAACACGTCATAGTTTTTGGAGATCTACTGCAACTGACTCCGCTAAAAGGACAAACGGTATTTAAAACACTTGCTCATGAAGATACCAGAAATTCTCTTGGCAGTGTTGGTAATGTGAACATTTGGAGTAATTTTGAATACAAAGAACAGACAACAAATATGCGACAGGCAAATGATGCTGAATATGGAAGTATTCTTCAAGATATAAGAATTGGAATTCTTTCAAAAAAAGGGAAAGAAGCTTTGGAGATTCGATTACTTTGCAATGTCTTTCCAAATGAAAATGCAGTTCCTGCAAAAGTGTACGTGGAAATTGCTAAAAATAAGTCAGTGATTTGCTTAATGCCAACACTGCATGAGTGTTCAATATTCAACGAAGAATTATTAAAACTGGAAAATGAAGAAATTGTAAAAATGGAAGCCAATGATAAAATACTGCATGAAGGAATCACTATTATTTTGACGGGTAAGTTGAGATCAAAACTGGATTGTTTAGAAAAAAAAATATCTAAAACTGCTGGTTTAGAAAAGACACTATATGCGTGTGTAAACTGTTGGGTAATTTTAAGGCGTAATTTGGATGTAGAGAAAGGTTTAGTTAATGGTGCAATGGGCAAAGTGATGGATTTTGTGAATTATCAGAAAAAAGAAGGAATTGAATTTTTAGAAATTAAATTTGATCAGATTGAAGAAGTTGAAGAAATTGGTTGTTTTTCAGTTCGTTTTTTGCTTGTTAAAGATTTATATGTCCGTAGGAAACAATTTCCATTTTCTCTGGCATATGCAGTGACTATTCATAAATCTCAAGGATTAAATGTAGACAGTGCATTGGTGAACATTGGATCTACCGTATTTAAAGAGGGTATGGCATATGTTGCTTTGTCGCGAGTCAGAACATTATCTGGTTTGTTTTTGATTGATTTTATTGAGACAAAGGTTACTGCAGATGCTAACTGTGTAAAAGAGTATATTAGGTTAAGAAGGGTGTATGCTCCAAATTTAGGTCAATATCCTGTATTTGAAAAGCGTGTGGTTGGTCGAAAAAGAAGGTTAGAGAATATCTGTTCTGAAGGTGTCAAGAAAAGAAAAGAACAAGATAATGATGTGATTGCAGGTAAAAAGAAATTGGACACTGTTGGAGAGATTGTTGGTTATCAGTTTGAAAATAGTTCTGGTGTCAACTGCTATGCTAATGTAGTGGTCAATGTTGTTTTTTATCTGAAGGATTGCAAGAACAAATTATGGAGAATCGGCAAAAAAGATTTTGTTCTCTGTTGCATTCTGTTTATGAAAAATTGACAACAGATAGAAGTAAAATACAATCTGTTTCAGATGTTCGTAGTCTTTTGGATGTGTGTTCTGGTTCTACACAATTTACACAAAATATCCAACAAGATGCTCAGGAATTTTTAATGTATATGCTTACCATTTTTGAAAATGAAGGTGTAGAAATAGAAAATATTTTTGGCCTTTCTTACAAATGGGAACATTATTGTGAAAATTGCATGTATACATGTAACACGAATGTAGACACTGAGAGATTTCTGTATTTAACATTAGCAGACTGTAAATCAGTGTCTTTCAATAAATTAGTGAAAGGTGGAATTCAAAACATGGAGTGTAGCCAATGTAAATCAGAAATGTTATCCACATTATTCTTAACAAAATATGGAAAATACATAGTTTTAATGATGCAACTTTGTACAGCTAACGGAAGAAAATTGGATACTTTAATAAAACAATTTGTAGCAGCACAACTATCAATATCAGGAAGGACTTTTGTAGCAATTGCAATCATTTTCCATGATGGTCCTTCCACCACATCTGGACAATACACTGCCTATCTAAAATGTGACAAAGGGTGGACACTTTGTAATGATGCCCAGTTGGTTTTCAAACAACGTTTGCCTAGTGAATTACCAAATTCCTACCTAATATTTTTAAAGCCAAAGTTTTAGGAAGATAATTCACTCTCTGAGGAATTTAATATTATAATTTAATAGGACTACCATTGGACAATTTACAGAAAGAAGAAGTGTAAAAATACCATTTGGTCTCAAGGAAAGGTATATTTTTGAATTATGGACTTTTTGGTGGTCATTTATTCGGTGATTATTTTAATGCGGCAACATTTACAGTTTTTATAATTTAAAGTTATAACATTTTGTAATCTGTAAGCATTTCATATATGTGTGATTTGTATTTTCTGGTTTTTTACTGAGAATAGTATGTTGGTTTTTTTTTAACAATCTTTCTGATTGTTTTTTTTTTCCCCACTGTTAAGTGATGAATACGATTGAAATCACTATTTTTAGTGAAATTCAATATATTCTGAGAACAGCGAAATTGGCAAACAAATTACTTTGTGGAAATTATGCTGTGTTTTAAAAAATGTATTATTACATGTTATAATCTTTTTCTTCTTTTCTTTCACAGATCCACATTTTTAAAACAAGCAATTTATATGAATTTAGATTGCAATGAATATATGAAAAAAATGTATACCATTTTGTATTCCTATTATTGTGAAGGTAAGTTTAAGTAAGTCTCAATATGCAGAATGACGAGGTCTGCAAGAAGCTACAAAGTTGAAACATGTTTCTAAAAACACTCTGTTTATACGTATGTAGTTTTCAAATCTGACCATAATCAGATATCATGTGACCTGCAAAAAAAGAGATTTGTGGGGTTCATAATTTTTCCCATTGTACCTATTGAAGGACCGCAATCATTTCAATCATTCTTCTTTGAACATCTTCGGAGACAAAACTCTTCGCTTACCTTCTATCATTCGCAAGGAATTTTGAAACCGGAAATATGTCACTTTTTTTTAACATAGTTATTGCGCAAGACACTTTCATATTTACAAAGAGAGGAAGAGGCACTCTGTGCACTTTTTATACTCCATGTAAATACAACCTCATCATACACACCACTTTGCGTTGAAAGGGTGTTCTATAAGTGTTGTTGTGCATGATTGCACTGAATACTCATAGAACAAGACATATGTCTAGATTTATCAGAAATCATGAATCTCAATATGTGTGTGATTGGTGCACCATTCTAAAATTGGTGTAGGAAAGCACAAGAAAGAGAATTGTTTTAATTTCTCCACATTTTTATATCTTCAATGCATGCTAAAATGTTCAGCATACATTGAAGGATGATGTCATTTGAGATGTCATCAGTGATGTCATCAGTGATGTCACTGACCATGTCATGAGTGATGTAATATGTGACGTCATCAGCAGTGCATTGCGGGGGCGCGAGTTATAGTTAGCTGAACTAACTATACCAGGGGAATTTCTAGGGTTTTGTACGAGGGAAATGTCCAGCGAACTAGAACACCCCTGAAACCTATGGTTTTTCACAGTGAATTTCTATGGTTTTTTAAATGCCAATTCCTAACTATAACACCCCTGAAACCTTTGGTTTTTTCAGTGAATATATATATAATTTATTTCAAACGGAGTCCCAGATGTAATCTTTGAAAAACGAATCAGCACAACACTGCCTAAAGTTTCAAACAACTTTAATCCATAGAAATGTTAAGGGCTAAAAGAATAGGAAAAAATGACAATGGATGCTCGTTTCAGTCTAACACAGACCTTTGTACGATCATCATTGCTTTCCACTGTGAATCAAATATACACAAACTTTTCACTATATCAGTCAGTAGAGCTGATGATAGACAGAGGACTTTGACTAGTGTCCCAGCACATTGTATTTATTTATTTATTTATTTTTGAGTTTTCTATAGCGTAGACATGACCCTGGAAAGGGTAGCAGAGCATTTTAAAAAGAAACAGAGTAATTTGTAGAAACATTTTGTACAGACAGAGCGGACAAGGTATCAAAATATTTGTAAAAATAATCGGCAGGTAGCAGACACAAAAAGGGAGATGATTTGTTCGAAATAGTAGAGGTGAGGTCCCATATGGTGAGGAATGTGCTGAGTCAAGGGAGGAATTTGCACATCAGAAATGATTTTGCTTCCCTTTTGAATAGTGGTCTGGAAGAGATTTTTCTGATGTACGGTGGTAGCGAGTTCCATATTCTTGGTGCTGCTCCGGAAAAAGCTCTGTCAGACTTTTTTTCTTGCTGAAACGAGAGGGTTTCAGGAGTATGATGTCGGAGCTCCTTGAATGTCTGTTTCCTCCAGATAAGGTAAGTATTCGGGATAGGTACTGTGGGGTATTATGTTGTAGGGCTTTATGGGTAGTGAAGCCAACTTTAGGTGGATTCTAGCTTCATAAGGTAGCCAGTTGAGTGCCTTCAGGTGTGGCGAGATGTGGTCGAATTTTCTAGATCCTGTTAGGGGTTGTGCTGCTGCATTGAGACAGGCTTTTAAAGGGGCTGTTGAGATTTTAGGAAGTCCGGCAAGGGTGGTACATCCGTACTCCAACCTCGAGATGACCAAGGCCTGCACTGCCGTTTCGAGGTCGTGGTTTTCGATGAATGGTTTTGCCATTTTGATCTGCCATTTTGAAACATCATAACATGACCATGTTCTACATATGATTTAAATCTCAATCACTTCCTGGGCCCAGAGGTAAGACACTGGTTTCTGAGCAAGAGTTGTTATCTCTCTTACCCAGAAATGTGTATTCATCTCTGGAAGTATGATAGGTGGCAGAACTGGTTTTCCCCCTTCTGTGACTCTGGGCAGGGTGTCCAGGAGGATCCTAGGAATGAATAGGAGAAGCCCTCCCTGGCTTCTCCAAGTCATGAGTTAGTAATAAAGAAATCCTTTGTTCTGCCAACTGTTCAGGTCTACTCCCTGCTAAGTGTCAGTAGTTAGCATCCATTTCCTGGGCCCAGAGGCAAGCTATTGTACCTTAAGTCAGAGGAATGAACCCTTCCAGCCAAGGATGTGTTTTAATTAAATCTCTAGAGGTGTGATAGCTGACAGACCTAGATTTAAGCCAATTCTGACTCAGGCAGCCTAAAGTACACTTTTGAAAAGGTTCTCTTCTGATTAAGTTATCAAACAAGCATTGGCACCTGTAATGTAATGTAAACAGAATTTCTAAAGCGCACCATCACCCCACGGTTATCCTGGTGCTGACCGACAGTGATTCCTCTACATGCACTTATTTACCTACCAGATGAGCAACCTGCACTACCTCCTTGGAAAAAGATACGTTTTAAGTTTTTTCCTAAACTGAAGGTATTCTGCTATTTGTCTGATATCGGTCGGTAGATTATTCCACAGATCGGCAGCCGCCCAGCTGAAGGCACTCGCCCCAAACCTAGAGGTTCTTATTCTGGCGGTACAAACCAGGAGAGCAGTGCCAGACAAACTTTTTCTGCAATGGCAAAGGTCCAGACCCATGAAGGGCCTTAAAAACAATACATAGTGATTTAAACTGGATTCTCTGAGCTAGAGGGAGTCAGTGAAGATCACTAAGGGCCGCAGATGCAGAATCGCCTCGATTCCTTTTTAAAGCCAAATTGGCGGCGATTGTCTGCATTCTTTGTAATTTCAGAATAAGAAAGTTGGCTGAACAGAGGAGCAGGGCATTACAGTAGTCCAACTGGCTTAAAATAACACCTCTGACTACTAGAGCCCTAGCTGCCAAAGGAAGCATTGGGAGAATTTTCCACAGAGCTTGTATAAGTGAGAAACAAGTCCCAACTGTCTTATTCACATGTTTCTCCAGGCTCAGCTTGTTATCAAAAACTACCCCCAAATTGCGCACTGCTACCGCTGGTATGGGAGGCGTGTCTGCCTGAATGAGCCAGAAGTTGTCTGGAAGTGGACGAGGGATTTTCTTCACAGTGCAGTATAAGATTTCTGTTTTCCCACCATTAAACTGCAGAGAGTTATCCATCAGCCATCTAGCAGTCTTCTGCATGCATTCATGGAAGTTACTGAGTGATGTAGACTCTCTGCCTTCTAGAGACAGGATAAGTTGTGTGTCGTCTGCATAATTCACCAGCTTGATGTTGTATAATTTATTTATAATGGGAATCAATGGTTTCAAATAAATATTAAAAAGGATCGGGCTAATAGATGAACCTTGAGGAACCCCATGCTGAACCGTTCTAAATTTAAATCGAAAAGGGGGAGGGTCACAGCTTGTTGCCTATTCTCCAGATAAGCCTGAAGCCAGTTAAAGGCCAGGCCTTCCAACCCAAGGTCAGCAAGCCGCCTCAGTAATATTTTATGATTGACCATGTCGAATGCGGCCACCATATCTAAGTGGATCAGGACGGTCGACTGCCCATTGTCTGCACACATCCTAAGTTCATATAATACGACTCCTAAAGCTTCTCCGTCCCATGGCCAGGTCTGAAACCAAATTGCACATCTTCCAGTCCCCAATTGGTTTCCAGAAATTGGGAAAGGGTTTTACTGACAAGCAGGTCAAGAATTTTTACCGGGTATGGGAGGAGAGAAATAGGTCGATAATTATTATTGCACTGAAGGTCGAGGGTGGATTTTTTCAACAAAGGTGTCACCATCGCCTGTTTTCAGCAGGAAGGAACTATCCCACTGCTCAAAGATTGGCTACAGATCGGATGGAGCTGTGGTAATAACTCCCTGCCATACTCCTTCCAGACCTTGTGGGGGAGGGGGTCCATCCGGGACCTGGATTTAGTACTCAGAGTCAGTCAACTTTAGAACTTATCCCTAATGTTACGAGGGAAGAATTGAGCTCTCTATTAGCTCAAGCAAAATCTGTCTCCCCATCAGATCTAATGCCTCCCGCTGTTATGCCAGCGTTATCTCCAGTCCTTGCCGAGGCCCTTACAATTGTCTGCAACATCTCGCTTGCAACCTCCACTGTTCCGCGCAGGTGGAAGGATGCGCGCATTAAACCCCTTCTGAAGAAGGTGCTAGCGGATCCTAGCGACCTTCAGAATTTTAGACCAATCTCTCTTTTGCCGTGCTGTGCAAAAATCATGGAGGCCTTAGTTAACCAACATCTCTACCATTATCTAGAGCAGAACAACATACTGGATGCCTCCCAGCCGGGCTTCCGTGCCTCACACAGCACAGAGGCGGCACTGTTGGATGTAACAGACACCATAAGGATGTCCTTGGACAGGGATGTCCCTGTGATATTGGTGCTGTTGAATCTGTTGGCTGCCTTCGACACCACCTCCGATTGGATCCTTTTGGACCGGTTGCGAGAGATTGGTGTCGGAGGCAGGGCCCTTAAATGGCTCCAGAATTTCTTGGTGGTCAGAACACAATGTGTTCAGCTTGGGTCATTTAGCTCCCAAACTACTAGCATTGATAAAGGGGTCCCCCAGGGCTCAGTCTTGAGCCCTACTCTGTTTAACATATACATGGCCCCCCTGGCCTCAATCATCCGAGAGTGTGGGTTTGAAGCCATATCTTATGCTGATGATACCCAGGTGATAGTCCCTATTGAGGAAAGTCCTGTGGTTACCAGACTTAAATTCCGCCATTGTATGATCAGCATAGTGAAGTGGATGAGGAAGAACTTTCTTCAGCTTAACTCTTCAAATACCGAGATCGTCCTATATGGCAAGGTGAAGAAGATGTGGACCCCTGAGTGGTGGCCATCTGAACTAGGAGATGCACCTTCCCCCAGAGGCTGGGCTAAGAATCTGAGCATAAAAACTGACAATAACTTAGCAATGGATGAGCAGGTAAAAGCAGTGGCTGGTGCCTGCTTTGGAACCATGCGAATGCTCAGTAGGATTTTTCCATGGACCCTTATCTGATTAGTCGACTGGACTATGGTAACTCACTGTTGGTTGGGATCAGGGAGGATCTGGCCGCCAAGTTACAGGTGGTCCAAAACAAGGCGGCCCGTCTTGTTCTTAACAAGCCGGCTCGGACTCCCCTGCTACCCTCCTGCGCCAACTACACTGGCTTCCTATTAAAAAAGAGGTCCACCTTCAAACTGCTATGTCTAGTTTATAATTCCCTCCATGGGTTGGGCCCAGCCTATCTGACAAAGAAGCTCGAACGGTACCATCCTACACGACTGCTGAGATCCAGCAGTCGAAATTTGCTCTGTGTTCGCAGAGTCAGGAAGGCTAGGATGGGCGGCTGGGCTTTCTCGTATCTGGCTCCCACCCAGTGGAACTCCTTGCCAGACGAGATCCGTGCCTGTACTAATTTCTGTTGGTTTAAAAAGCTGCTCAAGACCTGGCTATTCTAAGCATTTCCTCCACCTCTTGGTGTTCCTCTCTCATGCGCCGAGAGATCCCCCTGGGGATGATTCTTTGAGCAATACAAATGAGTAAATAAATAAATGGCAAGCTTGAAAAACTCTTCTTCCATAGGTGTACTAAACTGGCTAAAAGTAGCAAGTCTATTCTCATGTGCCCCTTTCTCTGTTTGATGGGCTAATGTGTACATGCCTCAGATACAGAGTTACATGAAATTTCCATGGTTTCTGATAACCCGGTGATTATTTTTTAAATTTTCTCCTCAAAGAAAGTAGCTAGGCTTTCGCATAGTTCTTGGGTCACGATAGTTTTATTTTTAGAGCAATCAGGATTGGTCAATTCATCTACTATCTTAAAGACCCTCCGGGTTTTATAGGGACCTCAAGAATTGAGTTGGCAAAAACTCTGCTTTGGCTTTACAAATTTCATTTTTATTTTTACTCATTGTAATCTTCAGAGCATCTTTATTAGCTGTATCATAGCCCTTCCTCCATTTCCTTTCTACCAACTTACAGTTCTTTTAAAGAATTTTTAGCTTCTCGTTAAACCAAGGGCCAGATGGCTTTCGCTTAGTTTTCAAACTTTTTACCGGTATGGTTGAATGATCTGTTTACAGAATTCCAGATAGTTTGTTTCCACAGGTTAGTTTACATCAAACACATTAGTACCAGTTAATATAGGTGCTACTTTAGCAATACCAGGCAGTTTATTCCATTCTCTGCCTTGGCAAAAGTTAGGCGTGGTAGCATGGTATGTGTTTTTTCCAAAGATGGCCAGTGTAAAAGTAACAAGAAAATGGCCCATCCGGCAAAGATATGAGATAGCCTCTATTTTGGAAGTGTTATCCTCTGCAAAAATAAGATCTAAAATGTGACCACCCTGGTGAGTAGGATCCAGTACCAATTGTCGTAGGTTCAAACTCTCGCAAGATTGCAGGAGATCATTAAGTGTCAACTCCGTATTCCCATTGGCCCAGAGATTAAAATCTCCTACACTAACCATACGGGAATGGGTGAGTGGAAAATTAAACAAGATATTAATAAAACCTATTAGAGCTATTGGCTTTAGCAATGTTTTAGGGCCATGTTGTACAGCAGGGTGAATGTGTTACATTGTGGCCAAAACTCATTTTAAAAAGTACCATAATGCAGCCAGGACTAATATGCTTTTTTTTTTTAAGTGCATTATCACCGTATGCATCATACTTCTTTTTTTATTATTATTTTTAGTCCTGCTGCACAGCCCCCACACTGCTATACAGCATGGCTACAAATCATTGCCAAATTCAGCAAAGCCCATGCTGTACAGCATGAACAAAAGGCGATGGCATATTCAACAGTCTCAAAGATAAGACCTTTGGCTTTGTCAATGCTTGTTAGTTCTTGGCACAATACCCTTGTGATTCTGAGCAAATCAGTTATTCTCTCCATGTGTGAAAAAGAAAAAAAAATGACATTTGTCAAAAAATACTATCTCTTAAAGAAAGCAATTGAGCCCATATCTATGTCTTAGAGAAAATACATTAAGAAGCAGATAACAGATAGCATGTCACAATAAAAGCAGATGACATAAGAGCAGATAACATCTATTGTCATAATAAACATGCATTTCAAAGAAGAAAAATGATTGCTTTGAAGTGTGTGGCATGGTAAATCATAGCTGCAAATGGCAAGAGGTTCAACAAGGATGAGAGGGGAGAAGAAAAAATAAAAGTAGTCCCTCAATCACAGCACGATCAGTGGAAGGACAGCAATCAAGCTGAAGCAATCAGTACTTGGTCCATGCTCCAGCCGAAAGAAGAGGAGGCATAGCCATCATGCGCTGGCCAATTAGAAGATAATGAGGCCAAATTATGTTAAACAATTGGCGGGCCGAGAGACCCTTGTTGTATACAATATCTCCTGCATGCGCTGTCATAGGCGACACTTTAAAAATCTGACTTCACCATTACGTCAAATTTTAGAGACTACGCAGGAAATACCTTTGAAGCATTTTTTCAGCCTTTTCCTAAGTGGAGGTGGAAAAAAATATCTTCATCTCACCTAGGCCTAAAAAGGTCTAGTGTGGTCTGCATAATAAAATAGCTTTTGTTTTTTATTGCAATGTGTGTACCTTATTGTTATAAATTAGTACCATGCCCTATAAGGTTAGAAGGCAATTATTTTAAAGGAGATTTATGAAGATAGAAAATAGGACATTCATACATGGCAAACACATTTTCCCCTGCCATATGTTACTGCACTGTATTTAAACTGCACTTAAGCTAGAGCACAGTGGTTCCCCTGATATGTGGGTGGGGTAAATACACTGCAGCCCACATATGACATTTAACTTTGTGTGCTACAGGTGTATTTAAGGCCCATTAACAATGGGCTTATAGGTAGGTTAAATAGGGAGTTCCAATGTAGAGCATATGCTTGAGAAGGGAAGGGTGGAGACTTTACTACTATTTAGCAGTGGTAAAGTGCACAGGGTCCTAAAGCCAGCAAAAATAGGTTCCAGAAAAAGGTGTTAAAACTGGGGTGACCATGCAAAAAGGCAAATGTGCTATAGTCACCATTTGTCTACTGAGCTCAAAGGCAATGGTTTTGTACAACTAACATTCATGCAGCTAGTCAGTCCGGCAAAGGATGCTAACAGTGCTGCAGTGCAGTTTTACAGACTAAGGCTCTCATTCTGTGTCACTTTAAACAACTGAGCTGGGAAATAAGACCCACTGAGAGGGAAAAACTTCACTTTTCACATCTAAACACTGCCAAAGAGCAAATCATGGACTTGGCCCGTGCATAGGTTGCCCAAGACAACATCCCTTTACAAGCAATAGTGGATCCTAAGCAAGTTGTTGGGCTCTTAGCCTTCTCTCAAAACATATTAAACAGAGAGAACTTTGTGGGGGGAACTGGCAATGTGTGGCACTGTGTGATTATAAACCATACTACAGCATGGAATGTCATACAGGACTTGAAGCATAAAAGTGAGGAACAGTGTCAGGGGCATATTTAAAAAGAAGTGGCACATGTAGCACAGCAAGCAAAGTTGCGTCACGTGGAGAGAGCAGCACTGCTCATTATATTCAAGGAAATGGTGCAGTTCTGCTCTCTTTGTGTGCTGATACACGTGTGGCTGCCAAGCCCCAATGCAGAACCATGGCACCATAGTGCAAGAGTGTCTGAAATGTTGTAGTATTGTTTTTGTGAAGGAAGGTACCCCAAACATTTGAGGATATTTCCTCAAATGACATATCAGGACACAGCACACATGCAAAAGAGGAAATAACAAGGAGAAATAAAGAGATTTCTCCTCATTACACCAGCCACAGGCTAGTTCACCATTTTGTCGCAAACCTATCTTCACTTCTCTTTGAAAATATGGGTTTGCCTCAAACTCCATGGGTGGATGCACAGGAGCGCCCATGCACCACCCATGGAACTCATACCTGAAGCAAAATACACAAGGCAGAACTGTTTCTTACAAAGACATGCACATTGACATCTGCGTGGTCTGTAAATATTAAAAAGGATTTTGTATCAGTCCCCGTCAAAAAAGTGACACAAACCCAAAGCAAAATATTTGTATTTCTGGGCCTCAGACTTCAGACATTACAATGTAAACAGCGAAAATGCTGAACAGGTACTAGGAAATAGTGCCGGTCACAATTAGGTGAATAATGTTTTAAAAAATATGGTAGATAGCGGTAACTGAAGGTGACAGAAGGTTTACCCCCAGACTGGAGGAGCCATGTACAGTTCTTGCTGCCACAAACCTGAATACTATGGATTTGATATAAAGCACCATTTGAGGATTGTTCTTCTGGGTCAACATGGAACACGGGTGCAGAGCACAGGGGCCACAACTCTGTAGTTCAAACTCTGGGGCATATTACCAAGCTCGTATCGCCACCACAAAGTCACTTTTTGTGACATTGTGTTTGTGATAGGGTCAGCGCCCTATTACCAAGGCAGCATTAAACCACATAACATGGCTAAAAGCCACGTTAAGTGGCTTAACACTACCTTGGTAATAGTGCCCCTTTCACGCTAAACTTAGAGTGAAAGGGCGCGCAGTGGGTGTTGCGGTGGGCGTTCCACCGCAACACCCATTCACTTTGACGCTGCCACCTATTATCAAGAGAGACGATAATAGGTGGCAGCGTCGAACTTAAGACCAGGAAAATCCTGGTCTTAAGGTGGCGCAACGAGGAGAAATGCTTCATTTCTCCTCGTTTTTGCTTTTTCCATGTGTGCTCCATTGTGCAGCACACATGGAAAAAGCAAAATGCCAAGGTTTGTTTATGTACAGGAAGGTGTCCCTTCCTGTACATAAACAAACCTTTGAAAAAATGCCTTTTTCTAATTTACAGCTGCATGAAGCAGCACACATGTAAGTTACAAAATGGCATTCTAGGTTTGTTTATGTACAGGAAGGGACACCTTCCTGTACATAAACAAACCTCCCTGCTCGAGACACCCTTGCACTCTGGTGCAAGGGTGCCTGCGTTGGCATTAAGTCGTGAGACTTAGCGCCATCGCAGGGGGAAACGCCAGTGTGCACCATATCCTTGGTAATAAGGTGCAGCCTGGCGATGAGAGGCGTTAAGCCAAGGAGGCTAGCGCCTCTCACCGCCTCCTCCTAGATATTATGGCCCCTCTATGTTTTATCATCTACTTGCATTGATAAAGAGTAGGAATCAAATGCAATTACAAACAGTGAAACGACCCTGCACAAAAGCACCAACAACAAACCAACCAAAACGCCCCAATGGGCTCACAGAAAATTCATGCTTCCTCAAACTGTACATACAGATGTTCATCTCACCACACGACATGCTAGATTTTAAGCCATGTTTAACTCAATACAACACAATACGATGGGTGTTGTGACAAAAGCAACCCCATCTACCTCTACCACCCCCATTTAACAATATCTTATTTTAAGTTGCCCTTCTTAACACATTCCCGCCACTCTGGAGCTCTGCAAATAACAGATGTTACTTTTACCCGATATATTAAACCCATTTATTTTTAACAAACGAGGAAGGACGAGCGGCGGGTTCTTCCTTGTCTGAATTCGTGACGTCCCGATCACCGTATTTGTCACTCCTGCCCATCCAGTTTGCTGAGCCATCTCCACCCCACACCCCTCTCACTCAAAGCCTATAGTTTTCCGATTTCAGTGGAAGAAACCACAGAAGGGAATCGCAGTCAGAGTCAACATGAAAGAGGCATACACGCCTCGTGTCACATGCGAGAATGCGCCAGGAGCTGTCATGCCCTTGCCCGTGCTAGACAGAGTGTTCTTGCAGTGGGAGCGGCTTACAGGCATCTTTGTGCCCTTCACTGACCTCTCTACTTAATTTGCTCTTTAGGGCTTTCGTTGTCACGCTTGTTCCCTTATGAGCGCGATTTAAGTGTAGATTGCATTTTAACTCTTAATTTCGCACATTGAGGTTCAAATCGCGGATGTGTTTATTTTCTGCTGAATCCTTCACTTTCCTTTCGCCCTATATTTGTGGTTTCGTTTCGGTGTACTGAGAGCGCCCGTTTGCATTAGCTCGTTACTTCAGGCTTTCATTTTCAGTCTCTTTCTGAGCAACCTCCCGCAGTTTACCTTGTGCATGACCTTTTCTCAATATGGATTTTCCAATCAGATCGCCTTCTGCTCCTTCTATTCACTCAAATTGTCACTCCACAGACTGTTTGCAGGCAAATGACATGATCCAGACTTCGCTCATTAGCGCTCGGTGGCCAAACAGAGCTCCCCTGGGCACATTTGCAAGTCCCCCTATCGACACCAGCCTCACAGCGAGGCTACTCTGTCTGTGACACTTGCTTAGGCGGCCTTTCTGCTGTCTTCATTAGAGGGATCATGGGGAAGACAGTATTGCTTTTTGTGTGTCTATTTATTAAGAGTTATTGCCAATTCTTCCAGAAACGCTCGGGGCAGATTTATAATAACTGGCGCATCCCTGCATATCAGCAGGGATGCGCCAGTTATTGTGCGCCACAGCTCCGCCACCATGGATGCGCCGCATTTACAATGCGGCGCACCATGGGGCAAAAACGGCACAGATGCGTGACGCATCTGTGCCGTAAAAGTGGCACATTGCTGGAGTTGCGTCGCAAGCGCGACGCAGCTCCAGCAATGCTTTGGGGGGACCTATCTTCACAATGCTGCGTCAATCCTTACGCCTGCTTCAAGCAGGCGCAGGGTTTTGACGCAGCATGGGCTCAAAAGTGACTGAGTGAAATCTTGTAGATTTCACTCAGCCACTTTTAGGAGGCGTTCCTGCGACGGAACGCCCCCCCTGCACAGGTTCGCCTACTGCTGGCGCAGGGCTTTACAACGTGACGCATCTCCCAGATGCGTCACGTTGTAAATACCCTGCAGCATGGCGCAGGATTTGCGCCGCCGCTGCAACGGCGGCGTAAATGAGGCGCAAGGGCCTCATAAATCTGCCCGGCTAGGTTTTGCAATGGTACACCAGGATAGTGTTCCTTGACGTAGAGCCAAAAGGTGATCATATTATGTAGGAAATAGATGAAATAAAGAAAATAAACAATGCAAAACATACATTCATATGATACATATACCACAAGTTATATATTGAAATGTAAAGAAGCATCATTACAGAGGACAGTGTGGAAGATGACTAGGGCCGAGGAGGGACAGGTAGGGTACATTGTAGAGTAAGACATCCGCACACTCTTCACTCACTTAAGAGAAAGTGATAGGAAGGTAAATACTCGAGGTTGCGTGGAAAGGTAATCAACGGAAGCAGTGCTAACAAGAATAGTGAGCTTATGGGCAAAGCGTTTGGGATAAGGGAGGAAGTGTGGGATGCAAGAGGTTGGGGTGCTGTGAGATATCAGTTTCAGACAGTGTGTGAGTCAGCTTGAAAACTAAGGGCATGATTTAATTCTTGGCAGTAAGGATACTCTGTTGCAATGGAGACTGAGTATCCTTTCTGCCAAGAATCAGGTCCGCCTGCCAAATTTGTATCAGGCGGACCTTAGGATTAATTATGGTGGAGACTTCTCAGTCTCCACCATGATTTTTTCCCTCCAACAGCCCTGTGGGGAAAGGGCCACTGGAGGCTGACCTGTCATTCTGCCCAGCCTACCTGGAACAGCTCAGAGGGGGATGCAGCAGATATAAAAAGTACATCACAAATGAAACAGCCTCCTTCTTCCACAACGCTCTAGATAAGGCCAAAAAATGCCCAAAAGAACTCTTTGCCATGATCAAGCAACAAACCTCCAAACCAGCCCTAAAAAACCCTCAGATATCCAAAGAATGATGTGAAAAATGTGCCTCCTTCTGCAATGATAAAATCACAAAGATTGAGCTATCCCTTGATCTCAACCAGCCCCCCAATGGGGGACACCCCTTTCAAAAATGGAGATAACTCCTCTTCTCACTCCACGCCCCCGTAGCAATGAGCACCCAACAGGACAACATCGAGCACATTAAATCCACAGGGTTCCACATAATCCAGAGAAGCAGGGAGGTTTTCAACTCACTCACGGAGGCAGATATATCTTCCCTGCAAGCTACGTCCAAACCCTCCTCCCACCTTGAGGACCCTTCCAAGCCTATCTAGCCTAAAAAAAAATTAGGCTCTTACTCCGCTCTAAACAAAGATAATAAACAGCTCACTGAAAACTGGAGTGATGCCAGACTCTCTCAAACTCAGTCAAGTCACGCCAATAATAAAAAAAATGGGAGCAAATCCGACCAACCTCAATAACTTCAGACCAGTCTCGAATCTCCCCTTCCAAGCCAAAGCTCTGGAGAGATGTGTTCTTGCGCAACTTAACCATCACCTCGAAAACAAGAATCTCCTGGACCCTCACCACTCAGGCTTCAGAAAGGGATGCAGCACGGAAATAGCCACCCTGAACATAACAGAAAAACTTACACAACTCCCTGGATGAGGACCAATGCTGCCTACTCATTCTCCTAGACCTATCAGCGGCCTTTGACATGGTCGACCACAAGCTTCTCCTTGATTCCCTCCAAAAAAGAACTGGTGAGGACTGGGTGGTCCTGGGCTGCTTTGCATCCTTCCTACATAACCACACTCAAGAATAAAAATAGACAATCAGACATCTGACGCAACAGCAATAACACGTGGAGTGGTCCCCCAAGGCCTTGTCATCTCACCAACACAATTCAATATTTACATGGAACCCCTCACCACCATCTTCAACCAAGTAAAAATCCCCTTCCATTTAAATGTGGATGACACCCAGATATACATGGAAATCTCCTCGCTAGAAGACATCCACCGATTAAATGGCACCCTCAATGAAGTCTAACACTGGTTATCTCACAATCACCTAAAGCTCAACCAAGATAAGACAGAAATTCTACTCGTATCAAATACAGAGCAGCCCCCTCATACTAGAATGGATAAACTCTATCGACGCACTCAACTGCACTCTATCACTAGCTCTCGGTCAGATCTCTAGGCATCACTCTGGACTCCAAACTAACCATATAGGATCATATAAAAAATAGTGCGAAGAGTGCCTTCTACAACCTTAAACTCGTGCACAAAATTAAACCCTAGCTTCCGCAGGAAAATTTCAAATCTGCCACAGATGCTGTCTAGATTGGACTACGGGAATGCCACCCTCACAGGCACAGCCAAAGCCTACCTCATGCCCATCAGAACCACTATCAACAAAGCAACCAGAATGGTCACAGGTATCAAAAAATATGAGCACATCTCCCTGGCCCTGAAAGAACTAAAATGGCCCCTGATTGAAGCTTGCTGCAGGTTCAGAACAGCCTGTCTCACCCACAAAGCCCTGCGCACAAGAAAACCAGCCTACCTGGCCTCTAAGCTCAAAAAGACAGGATAGACTAGAAACCTCAGCAGCTCAAACACCATGCTCCTTATGCAAACCAAAGTCCACAACCAAAAATCTTTGGCTCGCTCGTTCTCAAGCTACACCCCTAAAATCTGGAATTCCATTCCAGAACACATCAGGACCTACCCCTCCTTCTAATGCTTGAAGAGTCAGTTAAAGGCTTTCCTCCTTAACCAACATCTCAACTAGTGGATCATCATTCACCTGCCCTCTGCTTTCCCTCTACCCCTCCTACTATTTCTCCTCCGCTTTGCACATCACACGGTTTGGACTTGATCTAACTCTCGATATGTGATTAGACTGGTTCTCTTGATGTAAACATATACTGATGTAAAGCGCTTTGATACACTTGAGTCTTGCCAGCACTATATAAAACCATTAAATAAATAAATAACCAATTTAGATGGATGAAATTACAGGTTAGTTTACACTGCCCGTCACCTCCATGAAAACCTTCGAGGTAAGGGGCAGTAAAAAAAGCTAAATGCTCCTCTCACCACGGAAGCGGACTTCCATGGCAAGGGGAGCATTTCATTTTTACTTCATAAAATAAAAATATAAATAAAATCCTGTTATGGGATAGTAAAAATAAATAAATAAATACATTATTTAGAGCAGGGTTCTGTCCCGCTGACGTAGCCCTGCACCAAACAGGAAAATATAATAACAGGAACTACTGTGATAGCGGTTCCTGCCGGTGCTTTATTAATGACTGCCAGCTTGGTGGTCATTTATAAACCTGGTGGGCAGTCCCTCCACCAGGGCGATGGAGTAGTTTTCTCCGTCACTCTAGCAGAGCAATGGGCCGTCTGCCAGGACTTAAATCAGGTCCAAAGTCTCTAATTACTAGATTCATATGAAAACCAATTCTGTAATATTACACCTAGTCATCAAGGACACATGAATCAGTACTAGAGGAGTACTACTTCATGTACATATAAATGCCTTTGTGAATCGGACACATGGTGTGAATCGGGGTATGTTTGTGAAGTTGGAGTCAACTGATTCCTTCTCATAATTGGCCTATACATGATCATCTTTGAGTTCACACACCTCAGTTTCCATTGCATTTTAATCGTGAATGATTGTTTCCAGGATTCCTCATAGCTTTCTCAAAGGCATGGTTTGTACACCCACCACCTGCAGACACACCTTTTCCATTCCTTATCATCCTAGCACCAATTCGATTTCAGTGAGTGAAATAACTTTTTGGTTGTGAGGAAAAATGAGGGTGCAATATGCCATCCATTATGTTTCACCTAGGTGTATGCCTACCCAACACCAATTAGACTATGTGAGGGAGTGAAACAAAGATCCTAAGGTTAGACTCCATTTTGAGCAGGGGAAGACTCCATTTTGAGCCTGATCATCGACATGTCTGCCATCATCATTCCATGACCCTGTGAAGGTGTCAAGTCAGCGGCGCCGTGAACCCTCCGCTTTAGCTGGAGTTTGTGATGGGCCTCTTCTGTCTGCAGTTTGGCTGAAAAAAGCCTCTAATTAATGGGAAAGGGTATATGGTTGGTTGGTTAATTGAAAGGACTGATGGATAGGTGTGTGTGAGTAAAAGGGTGGATGGGTGAGTGGAACGGTGAATGGATGGATGAATGGCAGAGTGAAAAGATGGATGTAAGGATGGATCAGTGAAAGAATGAACGGATGAGTGAAAGGGGTGGATGGATAAAAGTGTCGATGGATGGATAAGTGAAAGAATGGATGAATGAATGAAAGGGAAGGTGGGTGGGTGGATGGATGGATGAAAGGGTGAATGGATGCAGGAGTGAATGGGTGGATGGATGAAGAGAAATACCAGCATTTGTAAAGCGCACAGCTACCTCCGGAGAGGTGTCCCGGTGCTAGGAGCAGTCGGGAAGAATAAGCGAGCTATTCCCCAGAGTCACATGGTGCTGGGCTAACCTGCTGCCGGCGATTGAAATGTGAACCCCGTGGTCCGGAGTCAGGCACCCTGGCCGCTACGCCACACCTCTTCCACAAAAGGCTCGCTGAATTAGTGAAAGGATGGATGGATGGGTGGAGTGAAAGGGTGAATAGCTGGACAGATTGAAAGGGATGGATGACCAAACGGAAGAACGGATTGATGGGTGAAAGAATGGATGCTGAGATGCCGTGAAACCCCTACTTTATAACCTACAGTGGGCAGGAGTTCTTGATGTGCCTCTTCTGTCTGTAACTTGGCAGACAGAAGAGCCACATCAAGTGAGTGAAAGTATGGATGTGTGAGAGAAAGGGTGGATGGATGGGTGAGTTAAAGGATGGTCGATGGGTAAATGGATGGATGAATGACTTAAAGGATGGATAAAAGGTTGGATGAGTGAAAGAATGGCTAGATTAGTGAAAGGGGTGAAAGGATGGATGAAAGGCTGGATGGCTGAGTGAAAGAATGTATGGATGCGTGAAAGGGTGGCTGGGTGGATGAATGGATGAATGAGTGAAATGATGGATGGTTGAGGGTGGATGGATTTTGATGGATGGGATGAGTGAAAGGGAGGATGAGCAGTTGGATGGAATGAAAAGACGATGGATGGAGAGAAAGGGTGGATGGATGAGCAAAAGGATAAATGAACAAGTGAAAGAATGGATGGATGAAAGGGTGGATGGATGAATGAAAGGGACAGTGGATGCAAGGATGAAAGGGTGGATTGATGAGTAAAAGAATGGATGAGTGAAAGGGAGGGTGGATGGATGAAATGGGGATGGATGGGTGAGTGAAAGAATGGATGAATGAGTGCAAGGGAGGGTGGATGAATGAACAGATGAGTGAAAGCATGGATTGGTGTGTGGATGAGTAAAAGGGTAAAGGGATGAATAGATGAGTAGTTGGGTGGAATGATGAGTGAAAGGATGGATGTTTGGATCACTGAGTGAAAGGGTGTATAGATGGATGAGTGAGAGTGAGGATAGATGGATGGAGTGCAAGGATGGATGATGACAGAAAGGATGGATTGATGAGTGAATGGGTGGATAGAAATATGGATGAGTGAAAGGGGGTGGATAGATAAATGGATAGATAGGCTTGAAGATGAAATCATAGGTTTGGATATGGATGGACTGACGGACAGAATGGTGAAAGACTGAATGATAGATGAAGGATTGAATGGATGACACAATATAAAGGTGGAATTGGGGATATCACCAGGTGTATGGAATGATGAATGGATAGATGCTTGGATGGAAGAGGCAAGAGAGCTTTTCTGTGGAGGATCATGATGACTTGCTTTCTTTGCTTGGTGCCATAAGAGCTTTGGTTCAAAGTGGGGGTATTTTAATTTTCTGGCTACTCCCTTTTATCAAGTCATCCAGACAATTACACTGATGAGAAAACTAATTTAACATCAGTCTGGGGCAATTGCTTGTTGTCAGTATTTCAAGGTCAGCCAATAACAACAAGATGAAAATGTAGTCTGAATTAATATAGTTTTACAGTACGACTGTGTATAGGAGGAACTGGGCCCAGCTGATGTTTGTAATCCTTTTTCGAGAACTCTCTATCCAGGATACTGATAACTACAGCTTCTTGCTGTAAACAGAAATGCTGTACCCTGCATTCTAAGAAAATCTAGATGCAAGTTAAGTCACTCAATAATTTCATAGTTTAGAACATAGAAGCAAGCTTTTGGGTGCTAGGTTGCCAAATGACATTTTGACTGTGGTAGAAAATTTTATAATATTTTTCTAGTTAGTAACATGCATCAGTGCTTGTTTAATAATTTTTGTATGGGTATGTCATATGTGCTAAGCAACATGATTAGACTTTTAAAACAAAACTCTTTTTAAATATAAAGTATCTTTTCTCTCAGTGGTGAACTTGTGTGTGATATTCTAAAGAACAAAATTGGGTTGTTTTAATTAACACTGCATCCCTAATTCCTTTTCAGAGACTGTTAGTAACCCAGAAAGAATGAACACCATATCAACTATATATTGAGCGGGGTTGTGCGTGCTGCAACAACCTGTACTTTCACTTCAAGTGTTGGTACACTGAACTAAGTTCAGGTACCCATGAGTGGGAACGTTAAAACTAGTAGAGCTAAGCTAGAGTCTTAGTTTACACAGCATATCGCCCATTGCCGGCTTCTGGGAGGACGGACACTTACATATGTAATAGCTGCACACTCTGCTTATCCCTTTGAGACATTTTATTCATGGATGGATTTTGAGGCTATAGTATGTACATACCCTGGATTATCCTGGGATGGTGACAAGTGAAAAGGAGTTTGACCTGGACCAACTTTTAAATGTCTTACAGAGTGTCCAAGATGTCAGAGGCAAGCTGTCCAATATGAAGCATTCCGAAGCCACAGCCAGCAAAGAGAACTTCATTACAGCTGCTGATGGGTGGATACCTAGAGAAGAGGATCTAATTTGAGAAAAGATCCATGATGTGCAAACTTTTGAATCAACCGACATATCACCCATTTCAATTCTTGGAGAAAAAGGTGTATGAACTGTAATCCTGCCTCATTTGTCTGGTTCAAAGAAAAATCGTCAGGTGTCCATTGACTACATCAAGAAACACTATGTGGCCGATTCTGAAGAGTAGATCTTCCTGGACATCAAGAAAGCTTCAGAGTAGAACCTCTCCCTACTCTGAATGAGATAACCCTAGAAGAGAGCAGTAACATTAATAGCGTGAGTGCCCAGCCAAGGATATTTGAGCATACTGTTTTTCCAACTTCGCACTGAGCAATGGAATTCATGGATTAATCTGATGCTGTCATCATTACAGTTGCAAATGTTCCAAACAACATCAAGTTTTATTAGGAACCTCTGCATAGCTTAACATCGATTGAGATTATACCTTTTGAGAAACAATGATTTAAGAGTGAATCTGAATTCTGCACAGAGAACAATTCATCATGCACCACAGTCACTCTACGCTATTGATTTCTTCTTGCTTATCATTGGTTTCTTAACAGGTATTTCCTATGTTTGGATCACTACACAAGGGTTTCTTTTCATCATTTGACTGACAACGCTGACCATCATTCTTCTGTGACTGAATGGACATCACTTCCCTGAATGAACTGTACCACAACCTGTGGTTTAAGTGCTTCAACTGCATCTCTCAAGCCACAGTGCTCAACAAGTTCTCAATGCTGCAAATATCATATCTTGTCCTGTTCCTGGGGGCATAATTGGGAAAACGTCCCTTATCAGATTATGGGACTGACTGAGACACTGCAATTATCATACGTGTTGAAAGTTTCTTTGAATGATGTGATTATTCCTGGTTTTGTTTCAGATGTCTGGGACACTGAAACTGCAAAACACATGATGTTTTATTCGCACATGTATACCACTGTGAATTTTGAAGATCCTTATTTGATTACATTGAACTATAAAGAAATGTACTGTTTCCATCATTATGCACAGTATTACATACATAGAACCAGTTATCACAGAGAGATATATAATTACCCACAATGAGAGCATTGTGATGCTCCGTCCCTTATTAGTCATCCAGATTTCTTAAAGAAATGTCTCTGTTTCCAAAGTGAAGACAAGTCACATCTTTCCACTTTCTATTTTTCCCAACGCCCGCAACAACTCCAGAAAAATGTATTCACTACCAATAAACTGATTTACTCAGAGGAATTTAATCAGAATTTAGCCATACAGAGATACGAGTATTGGAAGGAAAATGTTGATGAGAAAAGTGTTTTGGGGACCAAATATTGGCATTTTCAGGGTGAAGAAGTCCTATTTAGAGCATCTATCATACCTAAAGACATTATCTTTATCAGTGAAACTATCCAGCAGACTATCTGTCTGGGATTTTGAACTATGAAAGGCTTTAAAAAACTCTCAATACTAAAGGTTAATTCTGCACTATTCATCAATTGGAATCACAACTGAACATCTTTGACTCTGACATAAAATATATGTTTGAAAGTGAAACCTATAATTCCTCTTAGTTACCTCCTGAAGGTCTAACCCTACGTCCTTATGATTCAAACACATGGATGCGTTGTTTTCTATTCACCATTCCAGTTTCTTAAGCCAATTGTCCTGATACACAATATGCTAGTCACACACCTGTAGTCATTACCATGTATAATGTGGGCAAGATGTGTCAACTGTGGTTAGCACATTCTAGTATTTGGGCTGTGAAGAACCATTTGTCCCTAATTAAAAAAAAAACATTACTTTTTCTGATTGCCTCATGGGACCATGTCCCACAAGAAATAACCATTTTATAGTGACATTGATATATGCCATCTATAATGAATGGAACAAACACTCAGAAAAAGTAGCCGTAGAAAGAATTCAACAGATAGGCAAAGAAAACCTGCAAGCAGTGTTTAACTTTGACAATGACATGCGCATACTTTCCAAAAGAATGTACTACTTAACGAGCATCATGTCTTCAGCCTTAGATCTTATTAAATACGATTTAGATCTTTTACAACATGAACAGGCTCACTTAAGAGCTCTAGTACAATTTGATTAGCTTTACAAACTCTTCAGTCAGGTTATGTGCCCTGGCAATGTTTGAATGAGGCAGCCCTTTTTCAGCCTTACAATTTGACTCTGACACAGAAAACAATGATTAAAAAGAACCTACATACATTTTGCTAAGTATAAAGCAAATGGAAGAAGCACCCTTTTAAGTCAGTGAAAATCCACCTGTTACATGGCTGATACAAGCAGTTATTTCCCTACATAGTACCGTTGTTTAGTTCCTACTAATCCGTAGGATCTAAGCATTGTTTGGACAACATAAACTAAGGGCTTGGTGTCAAGACTGATTCCGTACACCCACGCTCAATATGTTGGCCTATAGACCAGCTGGCTCACAGTGCCACTGTAAGCCCCCCTAACTTACGAGGGAGCAAACAGTTTCTCGCAACCACTGAACATGACAACCCTGATCACTCAGGGATCGTGGAATCAGTACAGAACCTTTCACTCAGTCACTCGTGCTCACTTATTCTCAGAGAAGTATACATAATGCACAGTGGGACATTATCAATATATTTATTGAACCAATGTAATTCTTGAATAAAATACATGTGCTGCAATGATTAGGAGACAGAAGCAAATAAAGGAAATTACAAGCAACAAAAGAGTAAACAGTAGATACATTTCTACCATGGTGCTGAAGCAATGAATATACGCAGGCATTTATGCAAAATGGTAATCTAACATACTCCTATGATGCAGACCTTACTCTGAGTGTACCTAGAGTGTGTATGGGTGTATAGCCAAGGATCCCCGCAAGGGACGATCTAACCCCGTTACCTGATTGGATACAGTGAAGGACCCCGTCTTGGTCTCGAGTTGGTCATCCCTCATGGAATGTCAGATCAGTGCTTGGTGATTTCTCAGCATGGAAGGATCTTCAGTGTCAGCAGAAGTGTCTCCTCTACCACTCTATCGGGATGACTATTATTTATAATAAAAAGCAGCGTTTGCGATGTGCGCACTACATTAGTGATGTTATGGATATATAGATAGCACTGTCGCCACGTGGATGTAGATTGGCCGACTTTTGCACCTAGTGCGTAGAGAGGCCTAGTGCATGATGTTCAAGGCATCGTGATAATGTTGTGCAAAGCTGGATATGTAAACAAGGTACTTTTAGAGAAACAAATCCAATTTTGTCGAGATTGCAAATGTGTGCAAAAGTTCAATGCTGAAATGTTATTTTCTAGGACAATGTAAGTAATAAGCTGTCTTGCTACATGGGCCTAACTCTGGAATATAACAGTACAACTTTTTGTTTTCATGAGTATCAAAAGTATACACCATTAGGCTTGAAAAAGCGAATAAACTAATACACAATTCATGTCCATTTCATTATTGGAAATTTTCCTTTTCTGACACGTGTTTAATTGAAGATGACCCTTAATGCTGCAAAAGTAGTCTAAGTCATTCACCACTGTGCTATTATATTTTGTTGCATGGAATGTGTAATGCTTTGATGCTAGGATTAAGTTGTACCCTATCGGTTACTCCCACTTCATCCATCACCTCACACCATAAGCTATTAAATAAGGGTTCTTATTTACTGTTAACTGACATCAGTTGCTTTTTGTTGGAACCTTGCCAGCCTTAGTTGATTACAGTTTTTAAAAAAATGCAGTGTTGTTGCAGAACCTTGTACCCATCGCCTCATCAAAGGTGTCCTATGGCCTGGTATTGTAATAAAGGACATACATTTTGATGAACTTAGAAAATTAGTCACACTGCTATTACAAAAAGAAGTCCCTTTGACTTTTTCAGGAGAGACCTATAACTTACAGAGAGTCAGAACTAGGGGTGGGTGAAATGTTTCATTCCGCCCCTGGAACCGGTGGAACTTGGCAAATGCGTATTACTCTTGCAACGCAGAATTCTGGCCAAATTCAACCAATAGCTGTGCAGCTGAACATATTCCTGCGAGCATTCAAGAACGCAAGCTTGAGTGAGATTTGGCATCCCCTAGCACCATTTTCTAATGTGGGCAGTCGCGGTCAGAGTGCTGCTTCTCTAGTAGATTTGCTGCTGCTTGAGTAGCTTTTCTACTCGAGCTGCAAAAAAATCATCTCGAATGACTGCCCACTCTTTTGCACTGCATGGTGCCATTAGTGCTGATTTGTCAGTGCTGCTTGAGTGACTAGCGAGGAATGAGCAGAGTGAAATCCATATTTTCAGCCCGTTGGCAGAACTCCACGGTATCTGGTGGAGATTTTATGTAACTCCGCGAGTTCCACCCACCACTTGCCAGAACTGCATCAGTGATAATACCCAACTCATTTTGCTGATATCATTGATATGATATAAAACTCAACTACAACAACTGGTATTGTGCACTTTTTTAAAGAACATCAGATTTGGTTTGGTGACTGGACTTAAACCTGTGTTCGGACTGACACCATCAATTTTCCCTCTTTGTTCTCCAGTCTTTTTAGAGGATTTACTACCATCCTTCTATTCATCGGCTGTGGTATTGTCATCTTACACCTCATCTGACAAGGAAATCATCATCATGGAGTGCACTTGAGCTGAGTAAAAGTGCAGGGAAACCCTAGTGCACTATCTGTGACAGGAGTGGCGTTTTGAACTCAGTGAAAGCTGGATGTTGTCTTTTCAGAAAATAGATGCTCTGCAAGTGAAACTTGTCTTCTGATGCATGAACTGTTTAGCTGAAATCCTTTTGAATCTACATCTGGAGAACCCCCCTTTGGCTATTCTAGATGTTGAAGTGCTCCTGCAACCACTGCAATCGCATCAGAGACAATGCAGAGCTGTGCCTTCATCCCTACTGCAAGATGCTCATTATGATGGATCAATATCACCAGTGTCACTCTTTGAAGAACTTCTTGAAGATTGGCTCAAGTCATTCAGCCTCCAAATGAGGAACTCCCACCTTCACTAGGTTCCTTAGAGCTTCAACCATTTCCTGGTCCATCCACTTCATGAGCCAACGGTAACATGCATGCTTTGTCCTCCGTCTTTTCTCATGACCACAAGTGTACTGTGTGTGAACGTGAGGTCATAGAAATATACTCAGATGAAGACTAAGAGTAACCCATGATTCAACAAAGAACATGCACAGGATCTTGTATCTAATGCAAAGACTATGTTGTGAAAGAGAAAAGTATCAAACAATTTCCTTTTTTCTTTAAGCCTCATTATTTTGTGCACTTTGTCATACTCCATATCATGTCTGGTGTGTGTCAAAACGGATCTTTTTTTGATAGACTTCATGAAATATGCTTCTTTTTGACACTGGCTTTTATATTTTCTGTTAGAAAATGCAACATTTAAAATATTTCTTCTCATTACTTGAAATATGCAAGACTTAGACAAAGTATTCATGCAATACTTGCCGCATTATTTTATGCTACTTTATATCTTTTGTGATATTTTACATATACACAGTTTATTTTTATGCTAATTTTACAAATTCATTTTTCAGATGTAGAAGTTTATATCTTATTTCCAAGAGCATGGATTTCTAATTATATATGTATACATTTGACCCAACTATGTCATATTTAGACATACAAGCCGGTGATGACGTAAAGACCCTAAGGCCAGACTCCATTTGGAGCAGGCCAACACTCCATTTTCTGCATGATCATTGTCATGTGTACCTTTGGCATAGATGCCATCTGCCCTTATCTTTCTAAGAGCCTGTGAAGTGTCAAGTCATCCAGACAATGACGTTGATGAGACACATAATGCGACATCAGTCTGGGACAAGTGCCTTATTATCTATATATCAAGGTCAGCTAATATCAACCACTTAAACAATGTAGTCTGAATAAATGTATTTTTACCATATTTGTTTGTACTACAGTGTCTAAGACATAATAATGTACACAGGTCATGTCAGAAATTCCTCAGCAAATTATTTAAGATAAGATCTGTGGTCAACAGTTTAAAAAGGCCATCAAGTGGCCATTGGGTTAAAGAGTTACTTCACTCAGGTTATCGCAGATTCTGACAGATCGCCGGATTTTCTTACTACTGCAGCATCAACTCCTACGCTGAGAGCTGATACCGAGCCAAGCCTGAGAAGAGAGGCGCTGAGCCTAGCTGATGTTTGTTTTGTTTTTGATGGAAACTCTCTCTCCCAGACACTGATAACTAGGGGTGGGTGATAAATTCCCTCCCCCGGCAGAGTTAACCGAATCTTGGCCACTCCGTTTTACGCTTGCAACATGTGGTACCAGCAAAATTGTACCAACCACTATGTGACAGAGTTTTTTCTCACGTGCAACTCGACAACATTAGGTTGGCGAACAAGATTTGGCATCCCCTAGTGTAATTCTCGGTCGCTAGGAGGGCACTAGGCAAGATTTCTCCAACGCTGGTTGTTGTGACCATTCGCGGTCAGAAAGCTGGTGCTCGAGTAGAAAAGAGGCAGCAAAATCAACTCGACAAGCAGCGCCCTCTAGCGTGCTGCATGGTGCCTTTTGCGTTCATTTTTGAGTGCTGAAAGAGCTCCCGGTGCTGAATCACAGCCCAAGCAGTGCAACATGCCCATTTCTGCCCATTCGAAGAACTCCGTGGAATCTCGCAGACTTTTCGTATAACTCTACAAAATTCCACAAAATGAAAATCTGCGAGTTCTGCCCACTCCTACTGGAAACTACATCTTGCTGTAAACAGGTATGCAGTGTGCTGAATCCTTGGAAACTCTAGATGCAAGTTAAGCTACTCCAATGTCTCATATTATAACTCATATCAGTAGGCTTTTGGGGGCTATGTTGCCAAATGACATTTCAACTCTGGAAGAAACGTTCTTGTTCTTAGTAACATGCATCAGTGCTTTTTTAACAATCTTTTGTGGGGTCATTTTACGTGTGCTAAGCAGCAGGATTGGACTGTTGAAGTAAAACACTATTAAATATGAAGTGTCTTTTCTCTTACTGCAGAAATTGTGAGTGATAGTCTAAAGAATGACATTGGGTTTGAATTACCACTATGTCCCTGACCCATTTCTTAGGCACTCTTAGTAACACAGACATCATGGACACCACATCAACTATGTATTGAGTGGGGTTGTGTGGGGCTACAACAAGAAGTACTTTCATGCTGAAGCATTGGTACACTGAACTAAGTTAAGGTATCCATAGGTAGGAAAGTCAAAACCTGTAGAACTAAGCAAGGGTCTTAGTTTATGCAACAGTAGAGTACAGTTTTTATTCATCACATTTTTTGTCTGTAGTTGTTGAGTAAAATCTGAAATGAAAAGGTCTCTTCCAGAGCATACACAAGGAGATGATGGACGGAGCGCTAAAGCTTTTCAGACACTCACCCCCAGTCACAGATATGGGTTAAATCCATCGTTGTTCTTTAGCTCACTTTGCCACCCCAGTTCAGAGAGAGCTATATGCAAATCAGTCTTGACCCTGTGCCTCATGGGAACAGTCCAGCCCGAACTGCCAAGCCATGTCTTCCCTGGACCGGAAACAAGCATCCTGGGACCGGTTTCGGGCTAACAGCCCTCATCAACCAGGCTAGCTTAAATCCAGTGGCAAAGTGAGCAAGGGACCCATGTCTGGGCATACCCTGCCAACTTAGGGCGAACAAAACAAACACAAGGAGATGATGGACGGAGCGCTGAAACTTTTCAGACACTGACCCCCAGTCACAGATCTGGGTTAAATCCATCATCGTCTTTTAGTTCACTTTGCCACCCCCGTTCAGACACAGCTATATGCAAATCAGTCTTGACCCTGTGCCTCATTGGAACAGTGCAGCCCGAACTGCCAAGCCATGTCTTCACTGGACCAGAAACAAGCTTCCTGGGACCAGTTTTGGGCTAATAGCCCTCATCAGCCAGGCTAGCTTGAATCAGTGGCAAAGTGAGCAAGGGACCCACGTCTGGGCATACCATGCCGACTTAAAGTGAACAGAGCAAATACAAGTAGATGATGGACAGGGCGCTGAAACTTTTCAGACACTCACCCCCACTCACAGATCTGGGTTGAACCCATCATCGTTCTTTACCTCACTTCACCACCCCAGTTCAGTCACAGCTAAATGCAAATCAGTCTTGACCCTGTGCCTCATGGGAACAGTCCAGCCCGAACTGCAAAGCCATGTCTTCCCTGGACCGGAAACAAGCATCCTGGTACTGGTTTTGGGCTAACTCCCTCATCAGCCAGGCTAGCTTGAATCCAGTGGCAAAGTGAGCAAGGGACCCACATCTGGGCATACCCTGCCAACTTAGGGCGAACAAAGCAAACACACGGAGATGATGGACGGAGCGCTGAAACTTTTAAGACACTCACCCCCAGTCACAGATCTGGATTGAATCCATCATCGTCACCTAATGACATCTTTTCTCCAAGAGTCCTTAGAGAGGTGGTAACCTCTGGTAGGGTCAGTCTCCGACAATTTCTTAAATATTCTATCAGCTTGGGTGTGGTACCTAAATCATTCAGAAAGGCAGTCATCATACCCCTCCTGAAGAAAGAGGGGGCAGATCCCTCAGACATGAAGAACTTTCGCCCAGTGTCCCGTCTATGGTATTTAGCCAAGAACGTGGAAGCCTACGTGGCTCACCATCTCTGCGATTTCTTGGAGAAATCAGAGTCTCTAGACTAGTGTCAGGTGGGGTTTCGACCAGCGCACTCCACGGAAGCAGTGGTTACTTCGGTGTTGGACGAATTGCAAAGAGAAGTTGATAAAGGGAACACCCAGGCTTTAGTGCTGCTTGACCTGTCGGCGGCCTTTGACACGGTTGATCACACCTTGTTGGCTGACCATGTCTGGGCGGCAGGATTATGGGGCTCAGCATTGAGTTGGATGACTTCGTTCCTGGAGGATAGACTCCCCATCAGTGCGACTTGCTCCTTACTCCTCTAAAGAGGTTAAGGTGAGAGTTGGGGTGCCCCAAGGGTCCTCTCTCTCCCCCCACTTATTCAACATCTACATCAAACCTTTGGTGAGATCCCTTAAGATGATGGAAGTAAAGATCTCCAACTACGCGGATGATATGCAACTGTTGTTCGCTATCGACAACAGTGATGCAGCTAGACTGCACTTCCAAAACACCATGCGATTCATCAGGGGATGGATGAATGAGAACCAACTGAAACTTAACTCAGACAAAACTGAGATAGTGTTCAATAGGAGTAGAACAGTATGTTGGAACCTGGGGTGGTGGTGTTCTAGTGAGATGGGCTCCCCTCCCTCTCCGAAAAGGGCAGTAAAAAGCTTGGGTGTGATCATCGACGAGGTTCTATCACGTAAACAGCAGGTCAGTGCAGTAACCTCAGCTTGTTTCCTGCAACTACGTTGGATAAAAAAGATTAGGAAATTCCTGATGGGAGAGGCCTTGACTCTGGCATTGTCCAGATTGGACTACCCGAAATCTCTCTATCTGGACCTCCCAAATCCCTCTTGCGCAAGCTTCAGTTAATACAAAACCAAACTGCTAGGCTGATAGTTCAGCTTCCAAGAGGGGGTTCTATCAGGCAGGTGACTAGGGACCTCCATTAACTGCCGGTGGCACAGAGATGCAGATTTAAGGCATGCTGCATGATGTTCAAGGTGCTGCACTTGAGATGCCCGGGCTTTGTGAAAGCTCGCATTGTAAAATATTTGTCCAACGAGAGAACTGCGATCAAGTAACCTTCACTACTTGGTCACCCCCACCTACAAGAAACTCAGGATAGGAGGTCCTAGGTTCTGTATCGCAGCCCCTCGCCTCTGGAACACACTTCCACTGGAAATGAGGCAGGCATCTGTCTACACCAAATTTAGGCAACTTCTAAAGACGTGGTTGTTTACACAGGCTTATAAATAGTAGGGATCCCTGACTTTTCATTACCTAGCACCAAGAGACCTACCCAGCGATTGTGCGCTTTATAAATAACCAATAACATAACATACCAGGATGCTTGTTTCCGGTCCAGGGAAGATATGGCTAGGCAGTTCGGTCTGGACTATTCCCATGAGGCACAGGGTCAAGACTGATTTGCATATAGCTGTCTCTGAACGGGGGTGACGAAGAATGATGATGGATTCAACCCAGATCTGTGACTGGGGGTGAGTGTCTGAAAAGTTTTTGCACTCCGTCCATCATCTCCTTGTATTTGCTATGGTCTCTTCCAGCCCTCTGCATTCATCCACTTTTTCACCAAAATGAAAATTAGGTACTTTGAACAGTTTGTATTGTAGGATCACTGGACCACATGGCACCAGCTTATCAGCTAAACAGAGCTGTCTTGGGTCCTAGATAGGCTAAAAACAATGGGTGACTTTAAAACATTGTTAATGAGAGAAAATATTCTTGCATGTGTTTGGAAGAAGTAGCAAGAGTCTGTCATGCAATGTGTCCCAAGCAAACCAGCAGGTGGTATTCATATAGTGTGTCTGGGTGTGCATACTTTAAGACTCTGACTGCGACCTTGCATAACTGACATAACAACCAATAGTCCAAGCATAAGACGAGCAAGCTCCCCCCTGTTCACAAATATCCTCATGTAATATGGTTAGTCATTTTATTTATTTTATTTCTGCGCCGTACCTTCATTGCTTGATGTTAGAAATAAGCTGTCACTTTGAGCTTCTCTTGCATGGTAATCACAGCTCTTTGTCTCTCTTTTTCTCCTCATCTCTCTCTTATTATTCTTCTGAAGAGCGCCGGCTCTAGGGCAGTGCGACCGGTACAGCCACACCTGGTGCTGGCCTCCAGGAATGCCTTGTTTAGAAATAACACAGGTCTAAAAAGCACCTGCAGCATGGGTCCGTTTGTGTCCAGCAGTTTCTGGGCAACAATAAAAATGTCAAGTTAACTCTCATGATTAATGTTCTTGCTGGATGACGATCTGAGTTTTGTCTAGTCGCAGTTGTGACTCATTTTTTTGTTTGAATCTCTTTTTATTGTATTTTTATTTAAAATTATTTCAAGCATAAATATGCAAACACAACTTATACAGTATAACACATTATGCCACATTATACCTCTGGTTGTAATTGCTGCCGGTGTGTCGTATAGAACGCAGGGTCCTAGCTTTAATGCCATCTGTTACATGCAGCTAATGCGGTTGCTGATTTCCAACAGTTAAAGAGTGAGCTGTAATTTTTTGCCTGTAAGTGAGACTGTGTGTGTGCAGCTTTTTTATCATAATGAGAGTGGGTGTGTGGAGAAAAAACGGAGGTAACGGATACTAACTGGGGGCGGGCATTAGGTCGACGGAGCATCTCCGGGCAACCGAAGTGTTAATCACTGGGTTGTAATATTTATTGGAGCTGGCGTGTACTCTTTACGTGGCTTGTTGACGGTACTCCCTACTCATCTAGTGGTCTTAATTTTTATTGTTACAGTGTATACCCCCATGTGCGTAGCATGTGGTCGTCTTGCATGCAAATGGCCATTTTAGAGAGTCCTGTCATAGAGTGTGCAGGGAAGTCCTTGTTGCTACCTGCTTGCTTTTGGTTCTGCTTCAAGCTCTGGGGTCCCATGCCCTCTCAGAGGTTCATGTAGTGTTGTGTCCCAGCTTTCTGCAATTGGGATTTTTGTCAGGCCCAGTGCGCCCTCCCTGCACAGTGCTACACTTTCAGCCGTGGCCCACACCTGTAGAGAGCAAGCGCCATCATTTTGTGATCAACCTTTTCGCGACAATTAGTCCCAGCACCAAGAACCGAGAGGTAACTCTCAGGCTCTTGGTGTTTGTGTAGAGGTGCAAAATGCAGGTCTCCCAGTTCGGGAGTATTAATCGGTCTGTGCAGCGGCTCAGTGTGGACACCACTGACTCCAAGTATTCTCCCAATTTCGGGCAGTTCCAAATCATGTGCAAGAGGTCAGCATCAGCAGCCTGGCAGCGTGGACAGGCGGCATCAGCACCATTGTAAATTCTATTAATTTTAGCTGTGGTGAAGTACGCCCTCTGGGTGATGAAGTATTGCATGAGGCGGAACCATGGGACATTGACTGGCCCTTCCAGTACCCAGCTCCAATCGGCATCCGTAAAGGGACGTTGCATGTCCCCCTCCCAGCGTGCCCGCAGGGACAGCAGAGGTGTCGCTGTATGGTACCTGAGGAGGGCAGTTAACCACATGACAAGGTGCCTACCTGGCCCAACACATGCAGATTTTGGATAGTTAAGTGTGTTGGGGGTTCCATTTTCATGTCCCCCATGTGCTTATGTAGTGCAGCTATAAATGTTTGATGTGTGAACGAATTCCCCGGTGTCACCCCAAGGCTATCAACAAGTGAGGTAAAGGACGCTAGGATCCCTTCATGGTATAGGTCTCCTACATCCTGTATTCCATTCTCTGTTAGGTTTGGTACCTCACAGGTTGTGACTGGGCCATGCCTCTTAGGTGTGCCCACCAGTGGGAGAGCAGGGGCACACGGCCTACACTGTGCATCAGGAGTAAGCATCTGCGGTAGCATCTGTATGCTACATGTAGTAGTAGCTGTGGCAGTGGCCTTCGCTTGTTGCATGGATGGAATAGGTAAAGTATGGCTTGGTGGCCAGCGCCAGGAGGCTGGTCGCGGTGTCTGCCAAGTACTGCTCTGAGAGCCAACGGGCTACCCATTGCAGTTGGGCGGCTAGGTAGTAATGCTCTAGGTTTGGCAGAGCTTGTCACCCTTGGTCCATCGGCAGGTAAAGCTTCTGGAGAGCTACTCTGTTGTGGGAGGCCCCCCAGATATGTTCCCGTACCATCTTCTCTAGGGTTTTAAAAAGGGCTGGCGGGAGGTATATGGGAAGATTAGCAAAATAATATGAGTCATGGCAGAACTACCGTCTTTATTAGGGTGATGCAGCCCATGGTTGTTAGGGGAAGCATCACCCAGAACACGATCTGTGAATGGATAGAGGTCATAGCCTTGCCTCGGTTGCCCTCGAGCAAGTCCTCTGGGCAATGGTATATTTGGATCCCTAGGTATCGAAAGGTCTGTGTTTGCCACTTAATGTTCATGCCTTGGAGCACGTGGTGCGGGTCGAGAAAGTCCTCACCAAATGGATAGAGGCAGGACTTGGATGCATTGACAACTAGCCCGGACATGGCAGCAAACTCCCCAAGGATGCGTTCTACCTCCATTGGCATTGATCGCACATCTCTTAGGTATACAAGGAGATCATCGGCATTTAGTGATATAATGTGCATGCTATCACCCAATAGCGGCCATCCCTGCCTAGTGCCTCTTCGTACCTTGACTGGGGCGGACATGTATGGGTCCGTCTATTCTCTCACGACTGGGTCTTTGTATAGGAGACGGATCATCGGATCATCCTGATGAACATTTCCCCAAGCCCATATAGTGGCAGCACCATGAAGAGGAAATCCCACTCCAGGGTGTCAAAAGCTTTATCTAGGACTAATATCAGGCATCCTGCCTGGGGCCACTGCTACGGTGCATATTTAGCAATCCTGAAGATGCGACGGAGGTTCAGAGAGGTGCTTGGTGTTGGGACAAACCCATTTTGGTCATCATGCACGAGTAACTGAACCGGGGTGCCAGCCTGTCTGCGAGCAATTTCGCCACAATTTTGTAATCGGTATTTTAAAGAGCAAAAGGCCTATACAAACCCAATTCCATGGGGTCTCTGTCCAGTGTGGGTAACAAGATTAGTCGCGCTTCATTCAGTCTGCAGGAGGGTAGATTTGTTGATTGCTGTGGCATAGACCGCTGGGAGGTGCGTTGCAGCATACGCTTTGTTGAACTCCGATGAGATCCCATCTGGGCCCAGGGTTTTTCCTGTTGCTAGTGCAGCTATGACCTCCCTAATCTCTTCCTGCTCAATCATGGCACATAGCACCTCGGTTTGTTCTGGAGTGATGGTGGGCAGGTGTATTGTGGAGAAAAACGTTCTCGCTTTGTCTCGGTTTAGCAGAGTAGCAGCCTTGTAGAGGACTGTGTAATGTTTAATCATCTCAGCATGAATTTTTATGTTGAGCGTATATTGTGGGGCCACCCGCAGGGCGTATTGCATGTATCGGTATCTGGGTTGTTCTTGCCACAGAAGCCAGGCCAACAGCCTGCCAGGCCTATCTGACAGCGCATTCGTGCCTTATAATTGAGACATCGCAGCCGCTCTAACAGGCTAGAGAGTTTGCTTTGTTTCTTGTTGTGTGTCGCTCGTGCCTTGCACCTGTTGGCTTTCGTGAGATAAAAGATCCTGCTCGACTATCCCTATGTCTCAGGTGAGTTGCTTGCGTATATTCCAAACCAGCCCCATACTGTTCCCCCTGATTACCACCTTAAATGCCTCCCATTCAGAGGATATGCTGCCCGTGGAGCCAGCATTGTTTTCAAATTTTTGTGCTGTCACTGTTTCTAAGGCGGCGTGAAATGTGGGGTCCTCCAGCGCCACAAGCTGGAGATGCCAGGTAGGGACCATGGGAGGGTCAGCGTTCCAGCTCAGCTGCAACAGCTGGGGTTGTGGTCAGAATCTGTGCGACCTAAGTAGTCAATGGTTTTAATGAGCGGCAATAACAAGAGGGAACCTTCAATCCTGTCCAGTCGCACATGCAGGTTGTGTACTGGGAAGTAGAAGGAGTACACACGGGCGTCCAGGTTACTGGCATACCAAATATCCGCTAGGGACCAATGTGTAAGCCACTCACTCAGGGCCATCGCATTTTAGGAGGCTGATGTACATGTGAGTGAGGGGAAGGAGCGGTCTAAAAGAGGGTCAAGCACTGAATTGAAGACCCCTCCCAGGAGCCATGGGATATTAGCCGAGGGTGCAAGCAGGCATGTGAGTTAGCGTAGGAAGGCCGGCTGGTCTGTATTCGGGGCGATATGGAGCCTATGATGATAGACTGCCCGTTTAATTGGCCTTTCACAAGAACATATCAGCCAGCCGGGTCTGTCTTTACCTCTTCTGCTATGAAAGGGGTGCCAGCTCTCACCTATATAAGTGACCCATTGGCCTGAGTGGAGTAGTTAGTATTGAACACGTGCCCGCGCCAGCACCTGCGGAGCCTGGAGGCCTCTAATTGTGTAGTGTGCATTTCCTGCAAAAGTGCTATATTGGTGGCTCTTCGCTGCAAGTACAAGTATATGGAATGACGTCCAGCTGGTGTGTGAATACCTCTCACCTTCCATGTGATTACATTGGCTTGCATCACGTGTGGTTATGATGTGAGCGAGCTCTGTGCCCCGCCTGCCTTTGACTTGCTGGCTCATCAGTGACATAAGTGCGTGAGTGTGCCAACTCCATGTGGTATGCGCTTCAGTGCGGGATGCGTGAGAAGACATGAGAGGGAGTAAACAGTAAAACTTGGAGAACAACATCAGAGTGGAACTCCAACGGGGGCCCACCCAAACTTTGTCGCAGACACATTATGCTTCAACAACGTTACCGTAAAGTGGGGTTGATGTTTGCGGTGGCGACTGACTTGTTGTGCCCTTGCGGTTTAGCACTAGTGTAGTCCCTTGAAGGGGACAGCAGGATTCAGTGAGTTATTTATGCAGCTGTGATGTTATGGCTGCTTTGCAGCCCCCAAAACTGAAGTTTTGCGCATGGTCAACTCCCTGTTCTGTCGCCCCCAGGAAGGCAGGGCATTGGACGTGCATATTTCAAGTCTATATGTGCTGGATAATGTCATCAGAGGTCTGCGGTGTCACCTGAGGGAGGTGCAACTAGTCCAGTTCCTCCGGCCAAGAATGAGCCCACTCCTCCTCATTTGTGGATTGGGTAGATTCGTTGTCTGGGCCTGAGCGGTGATGCTGGTCACTTATTGCTGCTGCAATCTGCAGGGCTTTCTGGTGCTCTGTGATGATCTGTTCTAGCTTGGGGAGCGTGATCTGTGTGGCTGACTGTGTTGCGGTATTGCGCTGTATTATTTTCCGGTGACTCCCGTCCCGTTGCGTCCCCTGCTATGCCTCTGGCTTCTGATGCTCCGAGATTAGCCCCAGTTCCTACAGCCATTTCCAAGTCTCTGCAGGGGAGTCAAAGAAGTGCGTGGATCCATCTGCCACCACTCAGAGTCAGGCCGGGAATAGGAGGGAGTAGCACATATTTAACTCCTGGGTGTGTTTCTTTGCTGGTTGGAAGGAGCTTCTACATCTCTGGACTTGGGCGGTGTAGTCTGGGAACAGCATGATGCTGGTATTGTTCACTGTTGTATCTGGGGAATTTCGGGTCTAGGGTCCCTGTCTCTGCAGTTTAACAACCGTATCAGGAAGGGCCTCGGCCTTGTTCCAGGGGGGGCCTGTGGGCCATAACCCTATGTGCGTATTCCACAATGAACTGAGGGGGCAGCGCTCCTTCGGGTAAAAGGTCTTGTAGCCACCGCTCTGCATAGGACACTGGGTACCAGCCCTCGATGTCCTCCAGCAGTCCCACCACCTGCACGTTGTTGCGCCGAGACCAGCCCTTAGTGTCTTCCAGCCTCTCCTCCAAGGCCTGGATCCTGGTTGTGAGGTTGAGCATTGTGGTTGTGTTCAAGTTAGTGGCAGGGCGAATCTCCATGATTGCCGTTCCATGGGTCTGTACTTTGTCTGCTAGCTTCTTGTGGTCTGCGTGCAGCAGCGTGAAGTCGGTGGCCACTCTGTCTATCTTTGCCTCTAAGGAGGAGCGAGTTTGTTCCAGTATTGCGCCAAGCTTCTCCACTACATTCAGGACTGTGTCCAACTTTGTTGACAGCGATTGGCGCTGGGGTTCAACATTGCGTGTGGCCTGGGTTTGCGGTAGCCGCTCTGAGTCTGGGTGAGTGGGCACCTGAGGAGTAGTGGACTGTAGTCGACCCATGACCAGCTATTGAGCAGTAGGCATATGTCTGCCCAATTCAAAGTCACTGCCTTGGGAGGGAGGCCCGCCTTGGGTATGTTAATGTTGCAGGGTCCCAGTCCGTACCTTCTCTACACTGGTTAGGAGAGTGGGCGACCAGAGGCCACCGGCACCAGTGACGGACAGGAGGAGAGTCTCTGGGCTCAGGCCTCCTGACGTGGGTCTCCGTGCAGGTCTCCGGGGCGGTGCAGCAGGCACGGCGTGACGCCGCGCCTCTTGTGCTCTGGCGCGGGACCACAGAGAAGAGGAAGGGGAGAGCAAGCCCTGCGTGGAGCTACTCCTCTGCTTAGTGTTGCCAGTCTCAACAGTCTCTGCCCCCACCGTGCGTTCTCCCCTGGCTTCAGCCACCCTTGGGGGCTTCTGTCCTACTTTTCTGTGTCCCTAGTTTATTGTGCCGTCGTGACAGCATGGGCCTCCGGCCGCGCCACAGGAAGTGGTGCTCAGTCTCTTTGTGGGGGGAGGGCGAGCATGCTTTGAGTCTTCTAGGCCTCCCTTTTGGGGCCTGGGTGTGTGGGCAGTTAGGCCTCCGGCTGTGCCACAGAAGAAGTGCTCGGTCGCTTTGGGGGGGAGGGGTGAGCGTGCCTCCATTCCTCTAGGCCGCTCTCATGGGGCCTGGGCGTGTGGGCTCCTCTGTCTGGGTCTGCAGGCGCATCCGGTGTCTGCGCCAATCATCAGCAAAGAGGAGGGGGAAAGCAGAGCGGGCCCCGCTCATATGCCCGCACTCCGTCAGGCCCGACACAACCCTTGGGTCCTTCCCAGCACTTCCCTCCCTCTCCTCTCCTCACCTCTGCTCTTCAGTTGCACTGCAGGCCCCCCTTGCAAAGCTGCAGAAGACCGCCTGCCTTACGGTCTCTGCTCGCCGTTTAGGGATCACACGGTCAGGCAAGTGCAGGCCACTGCGCCCTCTGGTCGGAGTTGAGCCATGATCACGGAGTGCTAATTCGTTCTGAGTCGCGCTGTGACATTGCAGTACTCCGGGTCTTCTCTGCCTCGCTTCCTGTATTTCCTCATTGCGGCAGACACTTCCTCGGACGGGCATGTGGTACCGGACCTCGTTACTGCAGCACGGATGGCCAGTCACGAAGGCTTGAGGGTCTCGGAGGGCTCCGCGCTGGCTGTCTGATCATGAAGGTAGGAGGCGCCAACCACCAAGTGGCCCAGGGCCCATCCGTCCTTTCTTGCCCTGCAGCTGTTGTTTCACCTCTCAGCTCTATGCAAACCTTTGGCCGGCAGGAGCAGGATCGCTCGTTTGTGGTATGTGGATGCTGCCTCTTTTGGGGAGGATTCTCAGGATAACAAGGGCAGACAACGGAGAAATACTAAGGTGCGTCCGCCATTTTAGCCGCTTGGCCATGCCCTGTCGCAGTTGTGACTCATCATAAAGTAGAGCAGAGGGTTAATATGCTTGGTGCAAAGAACGTGCACCACACAAATCACCAACTGTATTTATATGCGGATATAGCTCAGTGGGTTGCTACTTTCGTCACAAAAATCCTTTTGTTATTTACAGTTCATAAGTTACAACCCTAATATAAAGAGATGCATGCAGACTGCATGTTATAGGTTAGAACTTTATGTTTTTTCCCCAATCTCATTATACTAATGTTTCTAAAAAGGTTCATTGGGGTAGAAATACATTCTTATTTGTAAAGCTAACCACTGTGGTACATTTTAAATCCCGAGTTTGTGCTTCACCAGACCAAACACTTTTAAAATATACTGCTTACTAGTATTGGTGACATGTGACTCCTACACCCTGCAATAGTCTTATGTATCATTTTTTATAGATTTATTTACACAGGTGTGATTCATTGGCTCTGTATAGTGTGTGTGATGTAAAGTGCTCTAACACCCTACACTGGCATGAGTAGCGCTATAAAACAAATTAAATGCATTTAAAAGGGGGGCAATGGAGAGATGAAGGTCACTGGTGGAGCATGGTAGTGAGAGAATTCGTTGAGGAGAAGGTTTTTTCGAGGGAGTTGGAACCAACAAAGATTATTGCACTGAGCGCCACAGGCCCCTCCACCCAGCAGCATGTCTTGCAGTTCCCCCTGACCTGTGTCCTTGAATAAAGGAATTAATAAATAATGGAAATTCTTAAGGTACACACTACCTTGTAAAGTCCTCTAGGTGCCTCGTTTTGCCTTGTCTTTTTTTCAGCATGTCGTGTGTTTTCTCTCAGCTTCTTCTGTGACCTCCGCCGCCATCATTACTCTTCTCTTTCCACCTGGGCACACCGCTCTGCTTCAGGAATACTCCTTCTGTGTTCACCTGAGTATTTCAGACGCGGTAACACAAGCACATTATATGCATGATGATGATAATTCCAGCTTGGAAAACAAATATTTACCAAACTGTGTACGGCGTGCTGAAATGATGTCGTTTTTTTGACATAAGCTACTGTGCAGGGCTTGTTGTGACAGTCACAAGACCAAGTCTGACCAATCATATCCGCACACCATTGCACACAATATGAGCATCTCAGGTCGTAGGAGAGGCCTTGCAGTCAGACTACTGAGTAAATGTTTAATGCAGTGCTTCAAATGGGAATATAGAAGTGCAGGTACTCCTTCTTTAGAGTACCTGTTTGCTCATGAGAAGTGCCGGTACTCTCCCATTAAATGTACTGCAGCAGTAGTAAGAAGTGAAGGGACTCTCCCATTAAATGTATTGCAGCAGTAGTAAGAAGTGCAGTTACTCTCCCATTAACTGTATTGCAGCAGTAGTAAGAAGTGCAGGGACTCGCCCATTAAATGTATTGCAGCAGTAGTAAGAAGTGCAGGGACTCTCCCATTACATGTATTGCAGCAGTAGTAAGAAGTGCAGGGACTCTCCCATTACATGTATTGCAGCAGTAGTAAGAAGTGCAGGGACTCTCCCATTACATATATTGCAGCAGTAGTAAGAAGTGCAGGGACTCTCCCATTAACTGTATTGCAGCAGTAGTAAGAAGTGCAGGGACTCTCCCATTAACTGTATTGCAGCAGTAGTAAGAAGTGCAGTTACTCTCCCATTACATATATTGCAGCAGTAGTAAGAAGTGCAGGGACTCTCCCATTAACTGTATTGCAGCAGTAGTAAGAAGTGCAGGGACTCTCCCATTAACTGTATTGCAGCAGTAGTAAGAAGTGCAGTTACTCTCCCATTAACTGTATTGCAGCAGTAGTAAGAAGTGCAGGGACTCTCTCTTTCAAATTAAAGAAGTGCTTAGTACCTGACGTACCAGCCCATTTAAAACACTGATTAATGTGTTGTTGGAGAGGAGGCTTGCTGCTCGTGCTCTTACAGATTGTATTGAAACTACTGCCATCCACCCCTGGTTCGAACTCCCAGAGAACCTTTCTTTTGCAAATCTTGACTTAAAAATGCCTGACGACAAGGAATCACGTGTAAATCGAGCAAGGCCCGAGGAGGAAAGACGGCATTATGTGCGCACTATATGATATTCAGCTCCTTATTGATTAAACCCATTTGGTGGACTGAACATGAACCTAATAATCAGATCCTGCTTAAGCGCGCGCTTCCCCGGTAATTGACTCTCGCATATTGATTAAGTTGCTGATGTGTCCCAGCACTGCTCGGCGATAATGCAGCTGAGAACAGGCCTCGTCTCCCTGCAGTTCCCAGCACTCGCTGTACTGCTGTCACCACGCTCACTTTAATGGATAAAGCTGTCATCCCTTAGCTAGAATGTCTTCAGGCCCACAGACGAAATTAGTGGTTCAATAATTTATGGGACATGGAAAAAAACTTTACCCAACAACTCCGATTGATTACTGTAAGTGTTTTTTACTGCACTCATCTGCTTTGCATAAAGTCAGCGACTTTGGTTCGCTTGATTTTCACTTAGCTTTCAGCTTCCTTCAAGAATAAAACAACCAGTGCGACCAGTTCAGTGAAAGAGAGGGTCTTCTCTGAAGGTGCGTCAACCTGCACTTTAAATGCAGGGATATTTAGGGAGTTATTTAGAGTTTGAAGGATGCGGGACATCCAGTAAAAATTGGCGGATGTTCCTTCTGCTTTATTTACAGTGGATGCAGGCCACCTGTCAACATTTGCCGAATTTCCTATCCATCGGTGTGCCCCCTGCAAATCGAAGACAGAATAGTATGGTATGGAAATATTGAGGACAAAGTGCAGGAACTGAAGAAACGAAAGGTAAGTATAGATTTTCTATACCTAACTCCACATATATGTACCTTGATGATATATATATATATATATATATATATATGTATATATATATATATATATATATATATATATATATATATATATATATATATATATATATATATATATATATATATATATATATATATATATATATATATCTCCAAGGTACGAAGATGAGTTAGTAATAGTGTACTATACTTCTGCTACACAATAGTTTGGACTACAATATTCTTATATGACGATATTTCTATGTTCGATATTCAGTAGTACAATGCACCCACTATGTTGAGAGTGAATGTCCATGCATTTATGGGTTTAAATAGAGTGGACAGGACATCCACCAATTTTTGGCAGATGTCCACTTCCTATCTTCTCTGATTAGCCCACTAAGGGCCTGATTTATGACCCTTCCAATTTGTGAGTCACAAATTGCAATGAGGAATTTGGAATTTGCAACAGTGTCTCAGACACTATTTGTGATAGCTAATGAGGTCGCAAATTGCCTGCCTCAATAATATTCATGAGGCATGTGCAATTTGCGACCCCGTTCGGAATGGCTAGCCCTCCCAGGGACGGTGGCCTGCTGGTGTCAGCAGACCACCATGTCTGTAGCTGCTTTTTAAATAAAGCAGTTTTTTTTAAACGCTGCCCGTTTTCCTTAAAGGAAAAAGGATGCATTTAAAAAAAGATGAATTAAACTTTTTCTGTTTGATTTTTTAAGAGTAGGCAGTGGTCCTTGGGACCACTGCCTGCTCATAAAAAATATTTTCACTGCCAGTCACAAAAGAGAAGGGGTCTCCTGGTGACCCCTTCTCGTTTGCGAGTGGCTTACCACCCATTTGACATGGGTGGTTAACTGCAAGTGGTTTGCGGCTGCAAAACAATCTTACATTGAAGTGCGACTCGCTATTTGAAAAGGGACGCCCTTGGAACGCCCCTTCCTAGTAGCGAGTCGGTAATAGGTTACCGAGTCACAAAATACGGTTTGTACATGGGACACACCTATGTTGCAGTAGAAAACAGGCAGATTTCCCGTTTGTGACCTCAAAAAATGGTCGTACATCTGGCCCTAAGTCAATTGCCACTCAGTTAGGACTATCGTCCACAATGCACTGTTTCAGAGAGAAGACGAAAGGCACATTCAGTTATAGCTTAGGTATATTTGTCCTTTTTTTCTGCAACACTTAAGCAGTCATTTAGATAGTGGCAGAATAGGAGGATTGCTACCCTATAAAACCTACAGTTACTCTCCTCTATTTTGAGATTGGAGAAACACACGGTTTAAGCTGACAAAGTCTCAGCTGGCTTCACCGCTGTAAACCTTTGATCTGATGCCTGTCTGAAGCTGGAATGTTAGGTGGGAGTGATGCCAACCCGCCTGAATCGTACAGTTGTATCATCACTGGATTTCTCTACCCTATTACTATGTGAGATACTGGGGTCCCAGGCAGGGAAATTGCAGTGGTTCCCAACACACACAGAGAAAACTCCTGCTGCACGTCAAGCCAAAGATTTTTTTGTTTTCAAGAAATAAACTCCCGCTTTGGGAGATTTTTCTTGAAAAGAACACATCTTTGCGGAGTGAGCTCTTCAAACATGGCACCTGCCCAACAAACCTTCAGTGCCTTAAATGGAGCAGATGCTCCAGCAGCTCCACTGAAAGCACTGAGATCATCTGTTGCCTGTCCAGATCTGTGGCCCACACTCACCTGCAGTTGTGGTTAGCATGGCTCGCAGGTGGGGGGGCGGGCGCGGTGGGGTTGCGCGGGGGTCTTGCGGGAAGTAGCATATAAAAAAAAAACTTACTTGAGGCTGGGTCCCGTGTTTTCTCTGCTCCTGCTCTCCTGCCTCCGACTCAGACAGGAATAGGCCGCAGGCAACCAGGCTCCCTCCCCTAATCCAATCACAATGCTGCATTGCAGCATTGTGATTGATCTGAGCGCTGTGACACGGTGCTCAGCCAGGAGCTGGTGGGGTGGGCATGTTCTCCATGCAGGCTGTAATGCAGCTTGCATGGAAAAGGGGAAAGTCCGCATAACTGGTTTGGGCGACCCGAGAGGACTGACCAATCAATCAATGCGCACTTGAGTGGACAAACCACTCCTGCCCTGCTCTGTTAGCTGAGCATCCCCACCCACCCACTCGCAAAGGACACAAAGGACTGACTACCCCCATAGATAGCCTGGAAGGCAGGACTGGGTTGAAAGGGATACTTGTGCAATACTGAGAGCTGCTTTGAAGTCACCTTTATTTCAAAGGCACTTTTGGACCTGCACCTCCGCGCCATGAGAGGTACTTCACCTGTTTTAATTACATTTTGGCAGTCCACGCGGCACCCCTTTACACTGACCTGCTCCCTGCTGACGAGAGGCAACTACCTCGAAACACGTGTCCAGGGATGGCTAATGCAACACATACTTTTCTACATACATCGTGGCATAGGCGTACTCGCCGTCGCCACTACATCTACCACAGTTCCTTGGGGCAACTTGCTGGTGTGACGAGCAGAGTGCGACCAACTTTTGAATCATTTATTACCGTTCCCTTGAGCCCACGGGCTGACGAGCCTTGGACCTGCACCTGCGTGCCATGAGAGGTACTTCACCTGTTTTAATTACATTTTGGCAGTCCACGCGGCACCCCTTTACACTTACCTGCTCCCTGCTGACGAGAGGCAACTACCTCGAAACACGTGTCCAGGGATGGCTAATGCAACACATACTTTTCTACATACATCGTGGCATAGGCATACTCGCCGTCGCCACTACATCTACCACAGTTCCTTGGGGCAACTTGCTGGTGTGACGAGCAGAGTGCGACGAACTTTTGAATCATTTATTACGGCTCCCTTGAGCCAACGGGCTGACGAGCCTTGGACCTGCACCTGCGCGCCATGAGAGGTACTTCACCTGTTTTAATTACATTTTGGCAGTCCACGCGGCACCCCTTTACACTGACCTGCTCCCTGCTGACGAGAGGCAACTACCTCGAAACACATGTCCAGGGATGGCTAATGCAACACATACTTTTCTACATACATCGTGGCATAGGCGTACTCGCCGTCGCCACTACATCTACCACAGTTCCTTGGGGCAACTTGCTGGTGTGACGAGCAGAGTGCGACCAACTTTTGAATCATTTATTATGGCTCCCTTGAGCCAACGGGCTGACGAGCCTTGGACCTGCACCTGCGCGCCATGAGAGGTACTTCACCTGTTTTAATTACATTTTGGCAGTCCACGCGGCACCCCTTTACACTGACCTGCTCTCTGCTGACGAGAGGCAACTACCTCGAAACACGTGTCCAGGGATGGCTAATGCAACACATACTTTTCTACATACATCGTGGCATAGGCGTACTCGCCGTCGCCACTACATCTACCACAGTTCCTTGGGGCAACTTGCTGGTGTGACGAGCAAAGTGCGACCAACTTTTGAATCATTTATTACGGCTCCCTTGAGCCAACGGGCTGACGAGCCTTGGACCTGCACCTGCGCGCCATGAGAGGTACTTCACCTGTTTTAATTACATTTTGGCAGTCCACGCGGCACCCCTTTACACTGACCTGCTCCCTGCTGACGAGAGGCAACTACCTCGAAACACGTGTCCAGGGATGGCTAATGCAACACATACTTTTCTACATACATCGTGGCATAGGCGTACTCGCCGTCACCACTACATCTACCACAGTTCCTTGGGGCAACTTGCTGGTGTGATGAGCAGAGTGCGACCAACTTTTGAATCATTTATTACGGCTCCCTTGAGCCAACGGGCTGACGAGCCTTGGACCTGCACCTGCGCGCCATGAGAGGTACTTCACCTGTTTTAATTACATTTTGGCAGTCCACGCGGCACCCCTTTACACTGACCTGCTCCCTGCTGACGAGAGGCAACTACCTCGAAACACGTGTCCAGGGATGGCTAATGCAACACATACTTTTCTACATATATCGTGGCATAGGCGTACTCGCCATCGCCACTACATCTACCACAGTTCCTTGGGGCAACTTGCTGGTGTGACGAGCAGAGTGCGACCAACTTTTGAAACATTTATTACGGCTCCCTTGAGCCAACGGGCTGACGAGCCTTGGACCTGCACCTGCGCGCCATGAGAGGTACTTCACCTGTTTTAATTACATTTTGGCAGTCCACGCGGCACCCCTTTACACTGACCTGCTCCCTGCTGACGAGAGGCAACTACCTCGAAACACGTGTCCAGGGATGGCTAATGCAACCCATACTTTTCTACATACATCGTGGCATAGGCGTACTCGCCGTCGCCACTACATCTACCACAGTTCCTTGGGGCAACTTGCTGGTGTGACGAGCAGAGTGCGACCTACTTTTGAATCATTTATTACGGCTCCCTTGAGCCAACGGGCTGACGAGCCTTGGACCTGCACCTGCACCTGCGCGCCATGAGAGGTACTTCACCTGTTTTAATTACATTTTGGCAGTCCACGCGGCACCCCTTTACACTGACCTGCTCCCTGCTGACGAGAGGCAACTACCTCGAAACACGTGTCCAGGGATGGCTAATGCAACACATACTTTTCTACATACATCGTGGCATAGGCGTACTCGCCGTCGCCACTACATCTACCACAGTTCCTTGGGGCAACTTGCTGGTGTGACGAGCAGAGTGCGACCAACTTTTGAATCATTTATTACGGCTCCCTTGAGCCAACGGGCTGACGAGCCTTGGACCTGCACCTGCGCGCCATGAGAGGTACTTCACCTGTTTTAATTACATTTTGGCAGTCCACGCGGCACCCCTTTACACTGACCTGCTCCCTGCTGACGAGAGGCAACTACCTCGAAACACGTGTCCAGGGATGGCTAATGCAACACATACTTTTCTACATACATCGTGGCATAGGCGTACTCGCCGTCGCCACTACATCTACCACAGTTCCTTGGGGCAACTTGCTGGTGTGACGAGCAGAGTGCGACCTACTTTTGAATCATTTATTACGGCTCCCTTGAGCCAACGGGCTGACGAGCCTTGGACCTGCACCTGCACCTGCGCGCCATGAGAGGTACTTCACCAGTTTTAATTACATTTTGGCAGTCCACGCGGCACCCCTTTACACTGACCTGCTCCCTGCTGACGAGAGGCAACTACCTCGAAACACGTGTCCAGGGATGGCTAATGCAACACATACTTTTCTACATACATCGTGGCATAGGCGTACTCGCCGTCGCCACTACATCTACCACAGTTCCTTGGGGCAACTTGCTGGTGTGACGAGCAGAGTGCGACCAACTTTTGAATCATTTATTACGGCTCCCTTGAGCCAACGGGCTGATGAGCCTTGGACCTGCACCTGCGCGCCATGAGAGGTACTTCACCTGTTTTAATTACATTTTGGCAGTCCACGCGGCACCCCTTTACACTGACCTGCTCCCTGCTGACGAGAGGCAACTACCTCGAAACACGTGTCCAGGGATGGCTAATGCAACACATACTTTTCTACATACATCGTGGCATAGGCGTACTCACCGTCGCCACTACATCTACCACAGTTCCTTGGGGCAACTTGCTGGTGTGACGAGCAGAGTGCGACCTACTTTTGAATCATTTATTACGGCTCCCTTGAGCCAACGGGCTGACGAGCCTTGGACCTGCACCTGCACCTGCGCGCCATGAGAGGTACTTCACCAGTTTTAATTACATTTTGGCAGTCCACGCGGCACCCCTTTACACTGACCTGCTCCCTGCTGACGAGAGGCAACTACCTCGAAACACGTGTCCAGGGATGGCTAATGCAACACATACTTTTCTACATACATCGTGGCATAGGCGTACTCGCCGTCGCCACTACATCTACCACAGTTCCTTGGGGCAACTTGCTGGTGTGACGAGCAGAGTGCGACCAACTTTTGAATCATTTATTACGGCTCCCTTGAGCCAACGGGCTGACGAGCCTTGGACCTGCACCTGCGCGCCATGAGAGGTACTTCACCTGTTTTAATTACATTTTGGCAGTCCACGCGGCACCCCTTTACACTGACCTGCTCCCTGCTGACAAGAGGCAACTACCTCGAAACACGTGTCCAGGGATGGCTAATGCAACACATACTTTTCTACATACATCGTGGCATAGGCGTACTCGCCGTCGCCACTACATCTACCACAGTTCCTTGGGGCAACTTGCTGGTGTGACGAGCAGAGTGCGACCAACTTTTGAATCATTTATTACGGCTCCCTTGAGCCAACGGGCTGATGAGCCTTGGACCTGCACCTGCGCGCCATGAGAGGTACTTCACCTGTTTTAATTACATTTTGGCAGTCCACGCGGCACCCCTTTACACTGACCTGCTCCCTGCTGACGAGAGGCAACTACCTCGAAACACGTGTCCAGGGATGGCTAATGCAACACATACTTTTCTACATACATCGTGGCATAGGCATACTCGCCGTCGCCACTACATCTACCACAGTTCCTTGGGGCAACTTGCTGGTGTGACGAGCAGAGTACGACCAACTTTTGAATCACTTTTGGGTATAAGAACTGGTTCTCTAACCCCTAAAAACAGACACTTATGGATCTTGAACTGAACTTCTGTCAATAGGACTGCTGTGCTGCATAAAGGACTCATCTTTGGACTGCACACTTGGAAGGCCTGCTGCCTGCTGCTCTCTGACTCTGCTGAAGGAGAGCTGAATTCTCCCTTCCCTCCACGTGATCTCCAAGGGCTTGTTGCCTTGTCTCCTGTTGCTTGAGACTCACGGAAATCAAAGTCTCTACCCCTGTTTCTGTGTCTGGCACACTGGAAGTAGAACAGATACCTGCAACATGGATTTTGATTCATCACCGTCTGTACGTAACAGAACCAACACATAGACACAGTTGCGGGAGTAAAATCAGCACATTGCATCAACCAGGGCTTTGCCTCCAGAAATCGACGCATTGGACAGCATATGGCCGCTGCTGCAGCTTGGTGAGATCGATATATCCCTGCAACAGTGTGGCTGAATCCAGCACATTGCTCGACGCTGCTCGACCCCGGCACCCATCTTCAGAACTGATGCATCGCCTTCACTGTTTGGAGAAGATCGGCGCATCTTGTTTCTTGCGACCAGGAAAGGTACTTTGTACACCGGGGCCTGCGTGGGTCCTGTAGCCAGCCTGACCTTCCACGAGGTTGGCCCAAACTTTGACTTTGCCCTTGTCCAACGTAACCTAAAGTATCCTTTTAGTGCTACTTGTTTCTAAGTGCTTTACTGCAATTATTCTTTTAAAATTCAACACCTCAATGTCTATACATTGGATTTTAATTGTTTTCATCTTGTTTTGTTTTTAATATAATAACCTATTTTTATTAACCTATGTGGAGTCTTTGTGGGGTGTATTTATTGTGTTACTGTGTGTGTGTGTGTGTTGCACACATACTTTACACATTGCCTCATTAGAAAAGCCTGACTGCTCTGTGGCAAGCTACCAGAGGGTGAGTACAGTTTATCTTTTAATGTGTATCTAGCTTACTCTGACAAGAGTGGTGGTCCCTGCCTGGCCTGGGTGCATACCTCATCCAACCAGGAAGCCAATTTCTAACATTGATGATCAGCAGTGAGGATAGGACTTGTGTTTGTGCAATACCATATGGTAACTCATTGTTTACTACAACTCTATACTAAGACCACTTAGATTTATTTTTCCATTCTCCCTGATTGGCCTTTTAATTTTTCTTGCTAAATTATGTATCAATCTGGAGAAGCTACACCTGCAACTGCACCTACACCTGAAGTTTTGAAGTTTGATTTGGCCAGGTTAGAGTCTTACACTGTGGCTCAGATGAAGAGTTTTGCAAAGATTTTCAGGTCTCCATGAGAGGCTTCACCCAGAAGATGGAGCCGCAAAAAGCTTTGAGGGCCTGGGCAGGAGTTGACAATCTAGATGAGGAACAGGAAATTCCTAAGGAGGAGGGTGACCTGAGTATGAAATGGCTCTGGAACTGCCTGTGGAGGGGGCCAACAACTTTCTAGAGCAGTAATGGCTACCATAGCAAGGTGCGGTGTCTCCTCAAAGAACCTGTCCCCAGAGGAGCTGGCACACAGGAGGGCGGAAAGAAAAATAAAGTTAGAGCTTGCCAAGTTGGAGCAGGCTCGTGAAGAAAGGAGGCTCGCCATGGAGGAGACAAAACTTACCCATGAGCTCAACCTCACAGAGAGCTGGATATCAGAGCCCTGCAAGTAGGGTCTAGCAACAGTAATGGTCTCAGCATACTTGCAGTGTCTTCACATGAGCCAAGGATCAGAATACCTAAGGATTTGGTGCCTATCTATGTGATGGAGGATGACATAGACAAGTGGGTTGGCTCTGAGAGTGAACAAGGTCCCAGATGAGTTCTGGGGTGGTGGTCTATGGAGGTACATGCCTGCAGTAGGGAGCGATACGCTTCTTCTACTGGGGGTGTGGGACCAGACATGTTGCTCTACTATGAAGGGTACAAACCATTTGGTTTGTTCATGAAGCCCTCACCCACCAACCTAGTTGGTGGCATGCTTCATCATCGGGCCCACCCAGTGACACCAAGTGTGGCCCGGGTGTGCTTTGATGCCTGGATACAGAGGAGCAGGTATGTATCTGAGTGTGCAGTGTAGTGACGTGAAGGGGATGATTTAAAAGCTATGCAGGGATCCCAGTACCCAGGTGTAAATTATATTTTGATAACTGGGTCACTGCTAGCATTAAAAAAGGCTGTTGGATGTTATAGGAATGTTAATTAGGGTTTCCTACATCCAGGTGTGGTCTACATGTTTCAGCCAGGCCTTTATGATTAAAACTGGCTTTCCTCAGGACCAAAGTGTGTAGGTGCAAATTACTTAGATTTAAGTGATTGGGTAATTTTGAGAAATGTGTAGCACTCGCTAAGGTGCTTTACATGTGAGAGGGGGATTCCCTCTTAGAGCATTACTGGACATACAAAAGTATGACAGGACACACATACAGGAGAGAGTCTCAGTATTGTTACATATTCACAAGACAGATTGATTGCCGATATCTATTGTGCTGTGTAGACGATAAATAAGCGGCAAATGGTGTAGCCATATTGGTGGTATGGCTAAGGTGAGAGTTATCATATATACACGAAGTTTTGTGGTGGGCTAAGCATCGTAAGCGCATCAACACACAAAAAAACGGTGGAAAGTGCATGAAAGGAAGATTATGCTCGCGTTGGCTTGTTGCCAAACATGCCCCATGGAGTAGTCCGGCAGAGGAATGGACCCTGGTAAGATAAAGGGTCCTTAGGGGCTTAGGGACCTGTGGAAAAAGAGCTTACCCGGCTTGTAGCTGAAGCGCTTGGTTTACTCACGATACTTTCGGTCAGTGTCTGCGTTGAGCCTCCAGTTGTCTCTGCGGCCTCCGTTGGGCTGTCCTCGGCCGTGTTTGTGCTTTAAATGCAGGCTGCATCATTCTGAACACCTGTGCGGGGAAGGACAGAGAAGACAGACTGTGCGAGGACACGCTGAGTCATGGCTGTACTGCACATGGGCGGGAGAGCAGTGTATCCTGTTGCGAGCATGCCCAGAAGAGTATCCTGCTGCGAGCATGCCCATGTGCGGGGGAGTAGTGTGCTCTGCTGTGAGCATGTGCGGTGCCGAATGTCGGCGCCTGCGCATTGGGATGGCTGGGTAAGCTGTACCCAGTGTACACAGATTAGTGTACAGTTGTAAAACAAAAGAGCGCTAACTGGGGAAAGAGAGAACTTAAAGAGCGCTGTGGGGTGCCAGGTGTGTTATAACTGGCCAATACAACAGGGGGACATTTAACACGGAGGGGAATCAAGAGTAAGAAATTCATGTTTTTAGTGAGCTCCAGGGTATGGAATCATTCAGGCCCAGGCCCGGTTGCTGCGTGGAGAGGCGACAGATCCATCTCTGTTCTTTGGTATGAAGGATCCGGTCATTGTCTGTTTGGTGAATGTCAAATTATTCAATGACAGTCCAGGACATGTCATTGGGGGTGTGGTGTGCACTGAGGTAGTGATCTGTCAGTCTGCTGATGTTTTTGTCACACCTGATCGTGCTTCTGTGTTCAACCACTCTGGTCCTGATTTTGCGGGTTGTCATGCCCACGTAACGGAGCCCACAGGGGCATGTTATGAGGTACACAAGGTTAATGGAGTTGCAGTGGATTTGTTGGTGTTGTCAAGTTCAAGGTTGAGAGTTTCTTACTCTTGATTCCCCTCCGTGTTAAATGTCCCCCTGTTGTAATGGCCAGTTATAACACACCTGGCACCCCACAGCGCTCGTTAAGTTCTCTCTTTCCCCAGTTAGCGCTCTTTTGTTTTACAACTGTACACTAATCTGTGTACACTGGGTACAGCTCACCCAGCCATCCCAATGCGCAGGTGCCGACATTCGGCACCGCACATGCTCACAGCAGAGCACACTACTCCCCCGCACATGGGCATGCTCGCAGCAGGATACTCTAATGGGCATGCTCGCAACAGGATACATTGCTCTCCCGCCCATGTGCAGTACAGCCATGACTCAGCGTGTCCTCGCACAGTCTGTCTTCTCTGTCCTTCCCCGCACAGGTGTTCAGAATGATGCATCCTGCATTTAAAGCACAAACACGGCCGAGGACAGCCCAACGGAGGCCGCAGAGACGGCTGGAGGCTCAACGCAGACACTGACCGAAAGTATCGTGAGTAAACCAAGCGCTTCAGCTACAAGCCGGGTAAGCTCTTTTTCCACAGGTCCCTAACCCCTTAAGGACCCTTTATCTTACCAGGGTCCATTCCTCTGCCGGACTACTCCCTGGGGCATGTTTGGCAACAAGCCAACGTGAGGATAATCTTCCTTTCATGCACTTTCCACCGTTTTTTTGTGTGTTGATGCGCTTACGATGCTTAGCCCACCACAAAACTTAGTGTACATATGATAACTCTCACCTTAGCCATACCACCAATATGGCTACACCATTTGCCACGTATTTATCGTCTACACAGCACAATAGATATCGGCAATCAATCTGTCTTGTGAATATGTAACGATACTGAGACTCTCCCCTGTATGTGTGTCCTGTCATACTTGTTGTATGTCCAGTAATGCTCTAAGAGGGAATCCCCTCTCATATGTAAAGCACCTTAGTGAGTGCTACACATTTCTCAAAATTACACTATCACTTAAATCTAAGTAATTTGCACCTACACACTTTGGTCCTGAGGAAAGCCAGTTTTAATCATAAAGGCCTGGTTGAAACATGTAGACCACACCTGGATGTAGGAAACCCTAATTAACATTCCTATAAAATCCAACAGCCTTTTTTTATGCTCGCAGTGACCCAGTTATTAAAATATAATTTACCCTCGGGTACTGGGATCCCTGTATAGCTTTTAAATTGTCACCTTCACTTCACTACACTGCACACTCAGATACATACCTGCTCTGTTGTATCCAGGCGTCGAAGCACACCCGGGACACACTCAGTGTCACTGGGTGGGCCCGATGATGAAGCGTGCCACCAACTAGGTTGGTGGGTGAGGGCTTCATGAACAAACAAAATGGTTTGTACCCTGCCTTACAGTCTTGAGTCTATTTAAATTCACAAATAGGCTAGTCCTTTTTGATCTCACATATAAACCCCGGGGATACGGACTAGCTACCTAGTCCTCTCTCTCTCCTTTGATAGTGATATGCTCTACTATGAAGGCCATCTTGACCAGTAAGTTTGGGCTGATACCTGAGAAATATTGATCAAGGTTCAGTACCAGTCACAAACTATCCAGACAGAGCTGGGTTGACTGCTTAGACTATGCTGGTAAGGCACTGAAGGGCTGTGTGAGGGGCAGCAAAGTAGATGGTTATTCAGGGATGTACAACTTAATTTTAAAGAAGCATATGCTTGATCTTTGTTTTACAGAGCTGCGCTAACACCTAGTGGATAGTAAGCTTACTGATCCCAGGAAGCTTGCTGAGGAGGCGGATATCCGGGTCAGCACCAGTGTCCAGAAAGGTACCTACGGGTGACTCCAAGAAGGGTGGTTCAGGTTCCTCCCAACAGAGTGAGGGGAAGGTCCAGAGAGACCCAAACAGGTCCCTGGATAAAGGGGAAGAAAAGGGTTCCCATTTCCCTTCTGAGAAGAGGGAGGGAGGTTCTGGTGAGCGGTGGCTCCCGAAGACTCATTTCCAACCCGCTGCTTCGATTGTTCTCAATTAGGATACAAGCAGGGGGACTCTCTCCAAAGAAACCACCCAGGTTTAGGTCAAGGTGGGCCTTCACTGTGTCTCATCTGGTAGCCAATGCACCCAGCATGTGCTAACGGCCGACTGTGATGAACCCCATGGAGCACCAGGACACGCCATGGAATCGGCTGCTCACCGGCAAGGTGGGCGACGAACAAAACACAAACACAACCAGCCAATAATGAGGAAATTTACAACGGGGGGAAATAGGAAATGAGAAACAAAGCAATAAAAGTGCAGGAACAGAAAAAGCTTGTGAACGAACTAGAGTAGGGGAGCCATAACAACCAAAGCACAACATTGCTGGACACCATGATCAAAGTTTCTAGTCTTTCTATGGTGCTACTGTCCCAGCTACTGTGTGACCTAGCTTTTAAAAGGGTCAGATAACCTGCAACTACTATTTGCTTGCACATGATAGTCTTTTACCTAAATGCCATCGGTGTGTTCTTCAAAACTACCTGTCTTGGGATCATAGTCTCTTTCTCACTGTCCTCCTTGAGATGTGTATTAGTAAACTTCTTGAGTTGTTCTGAGCCATGTTTCCAGACTCCAGTGTGCAAATAAGTCTAAACGCCTCTTGTTGTTACTGTGTATGCATGATCCATGTTTCCTTACTCTCCAAATTCTGACATTGAACTTCCGTGGTGACAGCGCACTGAATAGGAATACCGGGGACGAGGTGGGGACAGCGTGCACCACTGCTGGCCAAATTCATTTAATAAAGGGGAATCATGGGCCACTGAAAAATTATAAAGAAAACAATAACATTGTGATGGACAGATTTTTAGGAAGGGTGGGCTTTGTGACAATCAAGCATGGCTTCATTAATCCGCATCACTGTCTTAGAATTAAATGAGTGACAGTTCCCCTCTCTGATATTGGCATGGGTGTGTGTATTTTGAATATTGCAGATGCCTGGAACAGGTGGGCCATTGCCATTTAAAAAAAGGTGGACCTGCAAAGAGACAATAAACCTTAAATGGAGTGGTGGTACGCAAGCTATCAGCGAGGTGAAAGGAATGGCCTGCAAAAATAGAGCAGAGTCCTGGGTATCAAAAGAAGCTAAGGACGTTCTCATCCTACATGGCAATACCAGCTCAAACTCTGGAAATCAGCAATGGAACTTCAGATTGATAGCATTTCAGAGGTCAGCATTTCCTTACCCATTCAAGCAGGCATAGAAGATATAAACAGTTGCTTAAAAATAATTGAAATGACTACTTTCCATAAAGGCACTTTAGTAGGGCCTGCTAATCACCAAATGAAACAGTATACCATTGGAGGTTATGGAAATCCTTGTTAAACATTGTTAGACGATGTACTCCTGGTATTAATAAACTTCACCCTTTTTGTTTTCTCAAATAAATATGCGGTCACTGGCACTTAGTATTATGAGTTAGGAAAATGACAAACTAGAATGCTTCTGCTGTTTTAAATCATTCCACACTGAATGCAAATAGCAACACATTGCTTCACCAAGAAAAGGTAAAAAGTATAATTGCCAACTCTTTTCACAAAAGTTTAAACATTTGCAGTGGCGGCTCCTCTGTTATGGTGGAGGATCGTCCCCCCCACTGAAATCCAGGAGAGGCAAGGACATAAATAAAATGCTAATAAAACATTTTTATTATCATTTTATTTTGCATCCTGCAGGCTGCCTGCCAGCCACGCTGAGGGAGGGGACGGCAGGCAGCTCTATAGGGCTGGCCAAACCGTCATGCACACTTAGCTTTTCTCTACCTAGCTGTGTTGTACAGCTGGGTGGAGAAACCAACACAGGCTCCCAATCTATGTCTGAGCGCCGAACTGAGGTGCTCTGACCAATCCCAGCAGTGCTCACATGCTGTCAACAGCATTCACAGCATGTGAGCATTGCTGCGATTGGGAGCTGGGAGCCTGCGCAGTGTGCACCATGTTCCTGACAAGGACGTGAGGATCGGGAGGAAGGTGTTGGCCATCAGAGCAGGTAAGTGGAATTTAGTTTTGTTTCATTCTCCTTTTTTGTGTTCCCCTCTCCGCCACACCACTTCACAGTACAAGCGGCCGCTACTGCAGGTGTTTGGCTTTTGTCATGAGATTGTAAGCTTAGAAGGACCAAGGGCGACAGTCTGTGAACATGAAGGAGAGGAAAAAAGGGAAACAAAGAGGAGAGGTGAAAAGGATATACAGCAGTTACAGTTCCCTAAACATGGATGGCCATGTGGAAAGCTTATGAATTTATAAGAGCAAGAAGGGTATATAGTAAAAGGGAGTGAGGTAACTTGCGGACATGGGAGATCACCCACCAACTTAGATACTCATTATCCCCCTTCCAAGCATTTATCCATTCATCTGCACTCTTCAGATGAGCTTTTTTCCACACCCATTTCTACACCAATCCATTCAGTTATGCCCCCTACTATTACAAACCATTCAATCATTCATACTGTTATTCACCTAACACTATCTATACATTCATCCATGTGTACATATGCACACATCCACCAACTTAAATGGGGGTTAGGGAGTATTCAAAGGCCTGGGAGTACCAACTCCCGAATAACAACTATAGAAACACAAGCAAAAGTACTCTTGGTCTGTTATAGTCAACTTATCCAATAGTACCAACTTGTCACACTGGTCTCTCTCACAAAACCACAAAAACTTTTTTATTAGGATGTGAACACTCACCCAACCTAGGTGGCATGCTTCATCATAGGGTACCTTCTCACACCATAGAGCTGTTTTGATGGTGCTGGCTACAACTGCCCAAAGGGAAGAGCGATTAAGAATGGACAATCTATTTGTGTAAAGGTGTGGGTGAAGGGCAGAGTGCAACAACTCTGAAAATGATATCACTTCCTCCTGGTGGTACTACTTCTGTCTTTACTAATGTGCCCAGGAGATAGGATTCAAAAGATTTAAGGGGACCAGTATATTACAACCAATGGTCCTATGAATGAGAAAAGATCCACCCTTGTCTGCACCCTCACTGGTAGAGTATACCACCTCAACTCGAGGTCTTTTGGCAGGGACGAAGTGGGACGCAACTTCACTATCTCACTATCAGGCCGTGTATCCTGCTGGTCCACTGGCTCATATATATAGTTGGCTCCACCAACATGGAACAATGTGGGCACTCACAAGCTATACAAAGTTATTTTATTTCACCATGAGCGTGAAAGCACAGAAGAATAAAAACCCAACATGTTTTGGCCTTCCTGGGTCTTGTTCATGGGATACAAGGCCTGGGAAATCTAATATATGTCTGCTTTTCATGAGTGCCTTCATTGTAACCTGTTACTGAAGCCAGATATATAGTTATAGTTAGGACCATGTTCTATGTTTACCTAGGAAAAACTTTTTTTCACTTCCCTCCGCCTTTGGTGCCATTTGACAAATCTTCACAAACCTTTCTCAAAAAAGTGTCAAGTTAGGTCTTTCTAGTGCATGGAAAGTTTTGGAGCGATAGGTCAAGCAGGGGCTGAGAAAAAGGGGGGGGGGGTGTTTCCCATGTTAATTCCTATAGGAGTTTTGAACATGACTACAGCCCGAACCGCTGGACAGAATGACACCAAATTTGGCAGAAAGGTGGATCGTTACACAGATCATGCTTTCACTTCTTCCATTCAGTAGTTTTTGAGATATTTAAAAGATTCAAATATGTATACTTACGATTGCGGCTAATTCACAAAGAATGCATGATGATTCACAAATGCGCGCGCCAAGAGGAATGCCATGATTGGCTGGCCACAACCTGAGCAGATAGTTGCAGCTGTCATTTAACCTCATCAAAACAGTCCCCAGGGCTGAAACAAAATGTCAGAAAGGGTCAAAGGGATAAGGTTAGATGTACCCTGACGCCATGTGTAGAATTAAGGGGTCTTTGAGGAAACTCTGATGGGTTTAATATGATGCAAAACCGAGGGGTTTTTTAAGTGCAACATTTGTGAATTTGCTGTAAATGCAAGTGCGGCCCCCTGTGTAACTTTGCAATACATTTGTGAATATTGGCAATAAAATACAAACAAAAATACATTCACAAGCTCATTCAGACACTAATGCATTCACTGATAGATGCACTCAGAGACTCATGCAGCCACTTCCAGACCCACTTAGACTCATACACCCTCTCACAGTTCTACTCAGAGATGCATGCCCCCACATACACACCCACTCAGAGACTCATGCACCCACTCACACACCCACTCAGAGCTGTGTGCACCCAGTCACAGCCCCACTCAAAGACTCACACAGCCACTCTTAGACTCCCTCAGAAACTCATGCACCCACTCACATACTCACTCGGACACTAATGTACCAATTCACAGACCCACTCAGACACTCATGCACCCACTCACAGACCCACTCAGAGATTCACGCACACAGTTACAAACTCACTCAGGCACTCATGTACCCATTCAGCGTCCCACTCAGAGAGCCATGCACTCACTCATAGACCAGCTCACACACTCATGTACCAACTCATATTCAGTCAGAGACTGATACACCCACTCATAATGCAACTCAAAGTTCCATGCACCCACTCACAGACCCACTAAGAGACTCATGCACCCAATCATAGAACTAGCCAGAGACTCATGCACCGAGTCATACAGCCACCCAGACACTCACACCCACTCACACACCCACGCAGAGACTCATGCACCTACTGACAGATTTACTTGAAAACTTATGAACCCACTCACAGACCCACTCAGACACTCACTGATAGGCTTACTCAGAGAGGCATGCTTCCACTATCAGACTAACTCAGAAGCATACACACCCACTCACAGACCCAGTCGTCAGATACTCACACACCCACTAATAGACTCAGAGAGACATGCATCCACTGTCAGACTCACTTGGAAACACATCCACCCACTCACACTAATGCACCAACACACAGACCACATAATACACTCATGAACCCACTTGCAGACCCACACAAACTCTCATACACCCACTCACACACATGCAGGCACCCACAGACCCTCTCACAGACCCACTCTCAAAGATGACAGGTTACAGTTCGGATTAAAACCTTTGAATTTGTAGACATTTACTGAAAAAAACAGCGGTTACAACGATGTCATAGTTAGGAAATAGAATTTAAAAAACCTTAGAAATTCACTTAAAAATCCAAGGTCACAGGGACGTTATAGTTAGACCCACAATCACTCGTACAAAATCAGTGAAATGCAGCAGTTATAGTTACCTAAGCTAACTATTACTTACACCCTCAGAATGCACTGCTTATGACCTCACATGTTACATCATGACATGCAACATAGCCATCAGACCACTTATTTGGCCGAGGATCTTCTGTGGATCCACCGATCCTAGTGAGAACTTCGAAAAAAGGATTTGAAAACAAAAAGAACAAGTGTTTGGGAATAGGGTTGGCCCTGAAAAGAGCCTTTGTGTTAATGGTGTAAAGATAATAATTGCACACAGAACAGTATGCAGTATTTCATGTTGTTGAGGAACACCCTGTTGCCTGTGTCTGTGAAATGGACTCCATCTTTTCGGTATATTCCATCCATGTCAAAGAATAAGTTGGTATTTTGTGTAGTTCTCATCTTGAAGTCTCAGAGAAATGTAGAAACAGCTTTATTGATATATTTCCTGGTTTTCTCTATCTGCTGACAAAATTGGGTTTACCACTGCCACTTCTGTTCCTGGCAAATGTTGGAGAACACCAAGGCAGAATGTGGGAAAAGTACCATTAATTTACCAAAGGTATGCTTCATTGGGATTTTCAGTCTTACCCCAGTAATTGTGCCTAGGTCATTGTCACCGCAGTGCACAATCATGAGGTCTGGATGTTGGCAATCCGTATTGCTATCAACCAAAGGCAGCAATGTATGCAATTTTAACCTTCTCTGACCAACCCAAGTAATGGCAACATTAGATAAACCTATGTCCCTGTTAATGCCACTCTTACTACCATTCTCTCTGGCTAAAAAAACACAAAACTATGGCACAGAATCCAGACTCTGACCATTTTGGAGATATGCAGGAGTAGCATACAGGAAAATGCTGCAGCAGAATGAGGCAGTTTTGATGAAAGGTAGTTACAATGGAGGACAGCAGGTAAAATATAAAAAGAACATATTTGAATGGATGGTGGAGCTGTGCAGAGAACTACCATTAGTAACTAATTCTGTGATTGGATTTGAAAACATGAAAACAAGTTATGTTGTTTCAGTTATGCTTGGAACTGCAAACAGTCAACCACACCTGCTACAGTTAATGTGAAGCTAGTATGCTGTTGAGAGAGAGTCTTGTGAACTTTTTACCTACTGGTAGGCAGAGACTATTGGAAACATGGTTACTATGGAATTGGAGCTTAATGAGTGTGGAGAGAAGGGAACAAAAGAGACTGTAGCGTGAAACTGAAAAGCAGAGTGGTGTACAAAATATTTTCAGTAGGGAATGTATATCTTGTAATTGACAATATTTTAAAAAATAAAGTATAAATGAAAAGTATTAACAGTAGATTGTTTAATGCCTTTAAATACTTTTGTGTGGATCCATCACGGACCACACGAGGGGCAGCACTGAGCCCCGCCTTGGATCATCAGATCCAAGAAAAAGCAACCAAATTGGGCTCTTTACAGGAAACATGGAAAGGGATCAAAATTGTGAACATTTAAAAGTGGTATAACTTACAGGCATCGTCACACCTATACAGTTGTTCATGTACCCAGCTGGAGGATAGTAGGATCTGCTTCTTATGGTTCCCCTCACTTTTTGCTAAAATGTGATATTGATTTTGACTAGTCTGACTGGGATCCTGCTAATCAGGACCTCAGTCTATCTGCTTTCTCCCTAAACTGTTATGTTATGTACTTTGGTACACTCCAAATTGGATACTGGGGTACCCTTGTCAGTCCCTAGTATATGGTGCCCATGTACTCAGGGCATAGGTACCCAAGAGGCCTCCCATGGGCTGAAGCATGTGTTATGCCATCCAGGAGAGGCCATGCAAAATGGAACTACAGGCATGCCATTGCAGCTTGTGTAAGTTGATGCATGTACCAATTGCTTAAGATATAGGTTTACTAAATCTAAGGGTCACTGCACTTAAAACCTATAAGTCACCCCTATAGCAGGCCTTAACAATCCTGAAGGCAGGGTGCTTGGTTCTTGGTGAGAGGGTGCCACTGCATGAGCAGGACACCCCTGCAGCCTACAGAGTCCATTCTCCCGGGTTGTCAATGAGACAGCCATTTACGACACATAGAGCGGCATTATGCGACCACGTGATGACCAACTCTAAAACGGCTGAAACTAACCCTATCATGTGTGATGTCAAACGTGTTGGAGTCATACCCCCATACCGCTAACTGGTGTGGGGGGTATGATTCCACCCCTCAGAAGCGAACTTCGTTGGGTCCCTGGTGTTCCTGGTACCAGCCTTCTGGTCCCGGGCAGCACAAAATGGCTGCTGGCGACCAGAGACACATTTCTGCCCTCCTGCTGCTGAGCCAACATCAGGCAGGGGAAGGCAGAACAATAGGCATCCTGTCACAGGGAGGTGTGACCACCTCCCAGACACCTCCCAGACAGGATTTAGTGTATAAGGGCTGTGTGGGTGCGCTTGCCAGCAACCGAAAGTCTACACATTTTGTGTCCCTGTGCATAGTCCAGGTCAAACCGGTCCTGGGAGCCGTTGGCTCATTCTCTGACGCAAAACTGGACAAAGGACATGGGAGTAACCTCCCCTCTGTCCAGAACCTCCCCTGGGAGGGTCCCATGAATCTGTCCAACCCTCTCCCGTGGGTACAAATGGGCTTACCTGGCTGTAGGACCCAAGATTTAATGTGGACAAGATTCTGAACCCGAAACCACGGAAGTTCGACCGTATGGATGCTCTGGACTTCGATTGGGCCTAATTTCATCTCCCTCTCAGTCTGAAGCATCTTCTGTTCCTGTACACCATACAGGATCCGTGCAGGACCTGTGGAGCATCAAGGACAACTGAAGATTTCTCCATTGGAGTGAAGGAGTCACTCCCCTGCATTCGCAGGCACAGCAACACTGCTGTCTGGTCTGCTGACCCTGAGCTCCTACAGACTCCGAAGGCTTCAGCAACATGAGGTGGGTTTCCATGTCCCTTGAGGTCTGAGCTGCCCTCTCACCATGTTTGAGGTCAGAATTCCTCATGGGGCTGCAATAACCAAACCCCTGTGCACCATGTACCTTTATAAGTGCATATGCTAGTTGGCGTTTCCTGAACAAGTGCATTGGGCTCTGAATAGCCCCAACCTCTGGCACCATTTCCTATCAAGAACTCTGGCCTCCTCACACCGAGTGCTCTGTAGGCTGCTGTTTGGTTAAATCGCTCAAGGTCCTCTCACGGCTCCTGTGCCTCTGGTTTCTCTAGGCTTGCCCTGACTCCCCTGTGTTTGCTGACTCTCCTGGACCTTGCTGGTTTGAACCATACATATCCTTGTCCTTCTGTGTGGGTTGCTGTTGCCAAGGCTTGTTGGTGCTCCAGCCAGACACCGACCCCTCAGTACTCGACATCTTTTGTGGGACAGCTTGTATCCAGCTTCTGGTTGTCCTCAACGTCTCCTATCCCTCTTAGCTGCAGAGTCAAGAACTCCATCAATGCACCTGAAGCACCCAACATCAGTGGGCATTTGTCTACCGAGGCCCGGTCACTTTGGAGTGACCCAGACTCTGTCCCCTCTGCATTCAGGTACTCTTTGACAAGAATCCACCTTTGGATTCCAACTGACACTTTTCTTCCTTCCAGCAGCGGCTCTTCTCCGAAGTCCTCCATTGGGTTCGACTGCGGTTTCTGACGCCACTTCAGACCTATGCACCCAGCTTCCTTGGGATAGGTAACTCGGGTACCTCAGTATCCACGGGTGGGGTGGCTCTCAAACCTCCTAACTTTCACCGGGTTTCTTCGAAGTCCACTGGGAAGAGTCCTTAAACTCTAAAACTTCAACTGTGACTTTCCCATAGACTTGTACAGAGCACGCGGTCGTGTTCCCACACTGCACCTGTCCTCCATGGGGTCCCTACTTACTCGCCTTGGGTGGTTCCTTGGGGTCCCAGCGATTCTACGTCCTCTCAACACTGTCTTGACTCAAGTCGTGGTTCTTATACCACTATTTTAGTATATGGTTTGGTCCCCCCAGGGGCTCACTGTGCATTAGTGCTATTTACTGTCATTTCTGTTCTTAAGTATTGTGTGCTTTGTGATTATCTCCCTGTAGGAGATACTGTGTCATACTAGATAGTGTTATATGAATAAATACATATTTTTATAACTACTGTGTGTTCTCCCTTCATGTAACCAATACTATAAGGTTGCATTCTGGTAAAACAAGCTGCTTAACATTCCTTCAAGACTAAGCCTGAAGGCTGATCTCCACAGCTACCACTTGGATAGCTTTCTAAGGTTATCTTTGACCTCTTAAATCACCTTAAGGGTTGTTTGGACTGGTGCAAGGTGCCCACTTTAATTAGTGGACAGCATATACCAGGCCAACGTCTCACACCAGTACTCAGACAGTCAGTTACACCTGCACTTACACACCCATACACCCAGTTATACTCGCAGTCACCCACCCATACAGCCTCTCACATGCCTATTCATAAAACCATACAGCCACTCACACCCAATCAGACAGTGACTTGGACACTTACACATCCACTCACACACCCACACCGCACTTATGTATCCACCACTAACAGAGACAGTTGCTCAGTTACACACCAAACACCTATTAATACAGACAGTTACCAATCCATACAGCCACTTGCATACCCATTTAGACATCCATACAGTCACTAACACACCCAATCACACACCCGCACACCTACTTACACATGCAGTGACACACCCACAGAGGCACTGATACACTCATTCAAGCACATATCCACTCAACCAGTCACACACCCATACAGCCACTTACATACCCATGTATACACCCATACTCAGATACTTGCACAGCCTCTAACACATTGCTATAAGCAGTTATGTAGCAACTTACTTGCTTATAGTATGTAATCTAATAGTATGTAATGTAAATTTAAAAGTATTCTATATTTACTTTTCAGATATCAACTTGTTTTGGAAGGTGGAACAGTGAGGTGAGTTTTTAGTGCAACTGGCATATGGAACTTGCCACAATGAGTCAATATGTCTTGCAATTTTGGTGAAGCAGCGGGATGGTAATAGTCTGATCAGGTGGTAAGGGTCCCACAGATGGTGCAGCTGATGATGATGATGCACCACCTTCCCTCTCTCTCACCATCATGGATACGTTCTTGTATGTATGATTTTTAGGTGTTTGACCTAGAGGATGTGCTATGTGAATACTTCTTCTCTGTACCTTTTGACAGTTTTATGCTGCACTTAGTGCATTGGAAATATTTTGGAATAATTGTCTTTTCTCCTAAAGAGATGGCAACATATTTCCAAACGTCAGAGCACTTCTTTGTAGGTGGTAAGTCTTCTTCTTCTTCTTCATCATGTTTTTCCCCTTCTCTTCTATCTTCCGTATAAGATATCCTGACTTTAAAACTCTGTACTTGTAAAGGAAAGCTGAAAAACAGGATGGTGCTGTCTACGGAGACATGTGAAACCCAAATAACTGATTTAGGGTGTGGTTTGCAATGTGCATTGGTTGAGACTTACTGTATCCAATAAGAAGTAGAGGTTTGGGTGTGATCCTGGAATCACGAAGTAATAATGGTGGAATTGTGGCGCATCCATAAGATGAATAAAAACAGAAAGACTTGGAGCCGGATGTACGACCCTTCTATTTTGCAACTCGCAAATTGTGTCATTTTGCGACTCGCAAATTGCGACTCTCAAAATGGAATTTACAGTAGTGTCTCAGACACTGTTTGCAATTCCCTATGGAGTCGCAAATGACCTGCCTAATTAATATTCATGAGGCAGGTCGCAATTTGTGACCCCATTGTGAAAGGCCAACACTCACAGGGATGACTGGGGTCAGCAGACCACCATGTCTGTGACTGCTTTTTAAATAAAGCAGTTTTTTTAAATGCAGCCCATTTTTCTTGAAGGAAAACGGGATGCATTTAAAAAAGGAAAAGGAAACGTTTCTGGTTCATTTTTTAAGAGTAGGCACTGGTCCATTTTGCTACCAATCACAAAGGGGAAGGGGTCATCTGGGGAACCCTTCCCGTTTGCGAGTGGCTCATCACCTTTTTGAAATGGGTGATAAACTTCAAGTGATTGCAGTCGCACACCCCTTCCTAATAGCGAGTCGCAAACCCTATTTATATGGTCTGTACATAGGACAGATCAATTTTGCAAACGGGCCGATTTCTTGTTTACAACCGCAGAAAACGGTCGTACATCTGGCTCTAAGTGTATTATATTTATAGAAATACTATATAAGTTACCTTACCTTGATTTGTTAATTGTTACTTTTAAAATGTATAATACGAATAAATATGTGAATACAATGTATTTATAAACTCGTAAAAATTTATATTACTAAATTGAACTTGTAGGTGAAATTATAGTACAATTTATATTAAAAGCAACAGTAAAATTCACTAAGAAAAGTTACAGGAACATTATAGTTACTAAATAGCCTTACAAAACTAGATATTCACTGAAAAAACAAAGGTTATAGGGATGTTATAGTTAGGAAATAGAATGAAAAAAACCTTAGGAATTCACTGAAAAAAAATAAAGGTTACAGGGATGTTATAGATAGATTCAGATTTTACAAACACAAAACCATAGAAAATCAGCAGATAGAGTTACCTGAGCTAACTATAACTTATGCCCCCGCAATGCACTGTCTATTACTTCACATATGACATCATGCATGAACCAGAGAAAACTGGTAGAACTGCTGCCCCCACCCAACCCAAGCCCCCTTTAAACCTGCTTAAGAGAGGCTCCCTAGCCCATTCCTAAACTAGACTTTGCCTTCAGAGCCCACACTGTGGCAGGTTTTCTGGAATTCTGAGGCACACTATGGCAATATATTTAACATTATATAATTTTACCACTTTTCTCACACATTTGTTTGTTTTATTTCCCATCCTCCTTTTATTTCCTGTTACTCGTCAAACTGGTCTTCACCCTTATGTTTTACTCTCCATTTTGTAAGGGAAACTCCAAGACTTTTAGGTATTTCTTGCCTATTTTCCCCATTCCAGAAATATCTGTATGAGTAGCACAATCTGACTGCAAATACGAATAAGAAAAGCCAACAAAATATTGTGCAGGCTTTGAAATAGCCTCCGATACTTGCAGCTTTTTATAGCGCTATCCTAACCCGGGCGGGGCTTTTGAGCACTTTACAACAGGTCCCGACTGTCCTACCATGTTTTGGTAGGCTAATGGCGATGCAGTGGTTGGCCCAGAATCAGAGGATCTTGAGCTGAGCACAGCATTTTAACCTCTTTGCCTTTGTCTGCAGCAAAAGCAACAAAACTACTCCAGGAGGCGCTTTGAAATCAGGAGCGGGCTCCCGCAGCACGGGTCCCGCCATCAGCTCCTTTTCCTGCTGGGTTCCTTTTGCGGCCGGAGCCGCGCAGCCAATCCAGCACCAGGAGGCACTTTGAAATCAGGAGCGGGCTCCCGCAGTGCGGGTCCCGCCATCAGCTCCTTTTCCTGCTGGGTTCCTTTTGTGGCCGGAGCCACGCAGCCAATCCAGCGCCAGGAGGCACTTTGCAATCAGGAGCGGGCTACCGATGCGCGGGTCTCACCATCAGCTCCTTTTCCTGCTGGGTTCCTTTTGCGGCTGGAGCCGCATAGCCAATCCAGCGCCAGAGGTGCCTTGAAATCAGGAATGGGCTCCCGCAGCGCAGAACCCGCGCGGACGCGCCTGGTCCACGTCCGGGCCAAGGGCAGACTTGTCTGTGCCCATCAGGGGCCGGAAGAGGCTGGGCTGGGCCTACCCTCTTGGGTTGTTGTAAGAGTTTGTTGCTGCATTAGGAACTGAGTGCTGCCATCTCGAAGGAAAAGGTAGGGAGGCGTTAGACCTTGTTTGGCCTTCCAAACTACAGATTATAATACTATCTATTGTACCGTTGGGGAAGTTGCACATTGAGTGGGGTGATTAGTATTATTGAGGGCAAAATGAATAAAATAAAGAATCTTAAGGAAAAACAAGGGTCTGGCCATGTTGGGACCCTGGATGCCTTTTTAACTAGGGCCAAATCTGTTCTGGGTCATGAAATTGAACTTACTGAGAGAAGGCTGTCTTTGGATACTTTGATCATGCAAAAACGTTCCTCTTTAGGTCAAGGGACTCCAGCCACTGACCGATTGAATTATGACCAATTAGTAGATGAACTGAGTTCTGTTATAACTTCAGCAGTGAATCCATCGCCATCTACCAACACTATAGACGAAGACTGCAATACAACCCAGGAGCAATTAACGGCCAACCAAGTAATAAATAACCACCCAGATACGAAATCCCAAAAAAGAAAGGGAGGTGGCCCCTTAAAACAAAGAACAATAAAAAGGATCTGTAAGGAGAAAGATACTGGGTGTAAGAAAATGAACACAGGACCTACAACTAAGATCTACTAGATCCACCAGACAAAATGAAATCACCAATCAGTCAGCTTTGGGGACTGATCATCCTTGTGATTCTGATCTAATGAAAAGACTAGAGTCTATGATGACTGTATTATTAAATCCTATATTATATAAATGGTCCCAAATAGAGGAATAGCTATCTTCTCTTGAGGCCTCTGATCTCTCAACCCAGCCCCTCTCTAATACCATTGTGTTAACTGACGTAGTGAGATCCAATCCCCAACTAGGTATGGTCCCGCCTACCATGCCTGATAGGCCAAATGTAATTATTGATAGCATGGAAAGTCACGTCCTACAACAAACTATGGGAGTTCCTACTGTTTTCGCTGGCTCTGTCTGTGATTCTGCCAAAAAGATGAGAGCTAATGTATATAAAACTCACAGTATGACACAAATGCAGACACATGCACAAGGTAACTCTGAGAATATTGGTTGTTCAGGGTTACATGGTGAACTACAAATACCCTCTACCTCTACTGCTATTCACCCACGTACTACCCCATCTATACCTACAACTTATTTGGAGGAAAGGCCACAACCATCGTGCTTGGCAAGGGGAGCTTCTCAGCATCAAGTTGAAATTGGGAAGCCTAAGACAAGACTAGATCTCCCTCCAGCCGCTTGTCCGTATGTTCTAGTTCTAGTTAATGTTCCGGAACTCAAACCAAATACATTAGAAAATATGGAGCAGCTAATAAATAAAACTAAAAGACACAGCATTGGCTATCTAATCGTCTAGGTGAAAGCTCTTAATTTCCACCATAATATCATTATGGCTAGGAGGGTATCTTGGGTAGGAAGAGCTCCCACAACTATCACAGGTGACTGCATTGTAGTGAACTTTGAGAGCCACCATATAGTGGGTGAACTATTATCTGTTTTACCAGAAACGTCATTATTTCACTCTGAAATGTTTGTTCTACTTTTGGGTTTCTTTTACAAACCCTATTCTACATCACAGATGTTTACTCCTAGATCACAAGTTACCTGGAGGCCTTCATGTCACTTGTTTAATCAACTTATTCCCCCCTTAGTCCCTTCGCTTTCTTTAACAAATAGATTTGCTGCTCTAGAAGGCCTGTCTGCCTGCGCCTGACTGGATTCTCAGATTATGTTAACTAGTGAGGATGGTGTTCTAGATTTACAAAAGGGGTCTACCTCACACTCGTCTCCCTCTATTATTCCCGTAGAGACATTAGCCAGACGTCAAGTCAGCCTAAATTTGTCCCAGAGTCCGTTACCTCAAGGGAATCTTTTTGGTTCTATAGCGGCTATGTCTAGGAACATTGCTGGTTACAACCAAAAAAGGTCTAATAATGAATGGCTCCCTCTGTTGACATCTAGTGATATAGTGTGCCTTCAAGAGACCTGGGAAATAAAACCAATATATTTGAATGGCTACCGTTCTTTCCATACTTCTGCTGTACCGTGACATGCTGGTCGGGCTAAGGGTGGCTTGCTGACATTACTCTCTAATGCTTTTCCTTTTAAAGTGAAGTCATTCTTGAATAGGTCACCTTATTACACTATCATTTTAATTGAATATTGTTTGGATTACTGTTGGAAGTAACCAAGCAGCGGTGTTGATCCCTCTGGAAAGAGATGTTATTGACTTACAAGATAAATGCACCAAACCCTGTAATATAATTTGGCTTGGGGATTTCAATATTCACCCATGTGATAAGTTCAATGAGTTAGCTAGTGGAATATAGGATGATGATGGGGAGTGTTTCCCCCACTTTTCTCATACGGAATATGGTAACACCCTAAACAGATTAATAACGATAAATAATCTTGTATTTTTAAATGTTTCAGATGATTTAACAGGTCAGAATGTACCTTTTTAAATCAGTTTTCCTCTTCTATCTTTGATTACCTTTTGGTCTCTGATTCAATAACAGGCCTTTTTTCTCATTTTAAGACTGTGTTTTATCCATTCAGTGATCACGCTGCAGTAACCTTTTTTATTCAAACCGCAAATGTAATTGCAAGAGAAAATGGCATTGTTCTAATGTGGGAAAAAGTGGACACTGGGAGATTTCTGGCCAATTTAGTGTCCAAATGATATGGGGAGATAATGCTTTGCTTAGATTCGGACCCACATGACAGCATGCTTTCGGATTTTGAGCTAATTTTATCTGATGTTAAAAACTACTTAACCTGTGTTATCCTGAACAGCCGGCGTAAAAAATATAGTTGGTTTGATGACAACTGTGACAAAACACTAAAGAGTGCATATACCTTTGAAATCCAAACCTCGCAATCCACTATTGGTCAAAAGTTTGCGCCAAGCCTATAAAAATGCAAGGACCACTAGACGGAAGTCCTTGAAGGAGGAATGGTGGGAAAACTTGCAGAAGGCTGCTATACTAAAAAGCTTGCAAGCATTCTGGTCTCTGATTAATGCTCTGTTCCTAAAAGATGAGCAGTCTATGACCACAGATACCAATGTTGACCAGGATGACTGGGTGACTCATTTTGAAGGTCTTTTTGGAGCGGTCGATTTGACAGCCCCCAATCCTTTCCGCAAATTTTAGAGAATAACGAGGCTGCTGCTAGTTTTACACTTGCTCAAACAAAGCTTGCTTGAAATCAACGTAAACGAGCAAAGGCTCTGGGACCAGACGGAGCCCCTATTGATTTGTTCTTAGATAACCAAGATCTGTGGGCCCCACTTTTAACAAACGTTTTTAATAAAATTACCCAAACAAGTGCACCGCCATCGTGGAAAACAACCGTAATTGTCCCCATATATAAACAAGCATTTACAAATCAATGGTCTCGGCAATATTCTAGGTAGAGCTATTGGTATTGCTCATTATTTTTTTTATCAGATGGGTATAATGGCATCCAGTACCCCACAACTTCAAGCGTTTTGTGGAGGGGCACCCTCGCAGCGCACACGAGAGGTGAACAAATGAACGACATCCCCATGGGGTAGACACCGGGACAGCTACTGGAAGTCTGCAGGCCTTGGAAAGGGTAACTGGGGGAAACGAAGTGACCTCAAAAGAAGCAGCTGTGGCAGGCCGGGTGCGTGGTTGGGAAAATAGGGGGCAGGGAAGCACTATACATCTGCTCTTCGCTTCCTGGTTCCTCCCCTTTCTGCAGGGGGGCTCTTAGGAAAGGGTGGGGGGGAACAGACAAAGCGAGGAGGACGGAGGAGGGTTACAGTGGAAAGACTGGATAGGTGAATAAGCTGGGGCAGATGGGGAACAGATGTGGTCAAAGTGGAAAAGTCCTGGGGGGGTATCAGTACGTTTCTTTGTGATCTCTGCTCCATGTTTTGGGGGTTCCGTGTTTAAAGCTGCCTCGTAACAGTGCCGCTGCTTCCGCTACTGCCCTGGGCGAATCCAATGCAGCGCCCTGAGGCTTCAGAATCGGCGCTAAACCAAACGAGAGGGTGGGGTGGGGATTAGAGATCGAGAAAGAGAGTAGCTACGATGTAGAGACAAGCAAAACAGATAACGCAATTGATAGAGGAGTGAGCAGGCAGACAGGAAGTATGCCAGGAAAAGAAATGGGAGGCTAGACGTGTATGTGTGCAGGCAGGCTCAGACCAATGGTATAATTAGTGCCGAGCTTCGAGCAGCCTGGCTTTCCTCTCCCGAAGGAGGGAGTCCAGGGAGGGCCGTTTCCAGGGTGACTAAAAACAGACTTGGGACACAAATCCCTTACAATCCCTAGCAGTCAATGCACAGTGCTCGGAGTGGGTGGAGACCTGACCAGCTCTGGACGCATTCATTAAATATACTTTGTAGAAGTAGTTAAAGTGTGGTTTAACATCAACAGCACACAAGAAATGTAGTACAAAGATTTTCAGGGTGACGCTTTGGTAAAGGAGTTTATTGGAGTAAGAGTTTGCCACATTGAGCAATTTTGAAACTGCCTATCACCCACAAAAAAAACACAAAACGACGAACTAGTTCTGGTTTTTCACTGATGTAGAGAATGACAGAGATGCTTTTAACTAACCTTAACCAGCTCTCAACAACAAAGGAGGCAGCAGGGGGAGGGAGTTGCCCTGAAAACCACCGCCTTTCTCCGAGGCGAAGCAGAAATGCCTCGGAGAAACGCAGCAACGGTTTCAGATTCGGGGGCGTGTTTCTTTTTCTCTCCTCTTGCCATTGGGTGGAGGAGAGAAAAACACGCCTAAAAAGGGCGTGGCTAAAAAGTGGAAAGAAGAGCACGGAACACGCCCCCGAATCTGAAAAAGACGGAGCCTATTTGGAGGGACGGCTCTCTCCTCCAATAGCTGGCCTCCGTTTAGGAAGCCAGCCAATGGAGGAGAGGCAAAAAGAGAGGCGGGCTAAATAGCCACTCTAAGAAACATAAGATCTCCGGACTTCCGGTTCTGCCTTTGGCAGACCGGACGGTCCCTCGACCTAAAAAGGGGATAGGTCGATTCCGAAAAATTATAGACCTATCTCTTCAATAGACTCTACTGCAAAATTAATGGGTCGACTGATTTTAAAAAGACTGGAAGATTGGGCACTAGAAAATAATATTATCATCCCATGTCAGTTTGGCTTTAGAAAAGGGAAAGGCACTGTGGATCAGTGTCTAAACCTGAGCCAAATTATAATGCAAAAAGGTCATCTCCATTTAGCCTTCATGGATCTGTCCACAGCCTTTGACTGCGTGGCACAGCCTAGGCTTTGGCAGATCATGGAGGCAATGGGGATTGACCTGAACATTATTAATATCATCCGTGACCTGTATTCAGGTGCTTCAGCCTGTGTTCGCTATGGGAGGGATGGTGAGTGCACCAGGTCTTTTAAAATTGCAAGAGGTGTGAGGCAGGGGTGCCATCTGCACTGTTGGGTTAAACTCCAGTTGTCCCTTATATTAACTCAGCACAGGTACCAATTCTACTGTATGCGGATGACGCAGTGCTTTTAGCGCATACTAGTAATGCACTGCGTCGTCTAGTCCTGGATTTACACACAGTTTATGAGCAATCTAGGTATGAAAGTTAATTATTCAATGTCTTTTATTTTAGTAGCAGGCACAAAACAACAAAATCAACCGCAAATTACTACTGAAGGGGGAAAGTTGGGGGTTGTCGATACTTTTAGCTACCTAGGGATTATGTTTGATTCCCAAACCAACTAGCAAAAGATGATATTAGGGCCTTAACTAAATTCATTAAAACAAACTGGCTTAAAACCAATAGACTTAATAAAATCAGTGTATCAAGCTAAGACTGTATCTGCTGCCACTTATGGAGCAGCTGTTTGGGGAATGAGAGATTGTATGAAACGGCAGATTATTGAAGATCATTTTTTAAAAAGGGTCCTTTCACTACCAAAGCCATGTGCCAACTATAAGTGCCACATGGATCTGAGGGCACCTTATATCACCGATAAAATTGCAATGGCGCCAATCCCAATGTGGCACTAAATATGGTGAAAGGAGACCCTTGCTCTGACAAGAGACATTATATAGGATGTTTTGAAATTAGATGGGGTAGGTAATATTACCTGGTTAACTTATGCTGAATCGACATTGAAGGCAGCTGGGCTACATCATCTTTTTTTTTAATCCTACTATCTGTTGTTCCATATCTAAAACTGACTTAAAGCACAATTATTATCTAATAGACAGATAAGAAGGGAGAACAAAAATATGAATTTAGCGACAGTTAAAACATACCTGGCCTCCCCTAGCATAAATCTAATGGATCCAACCATAACATATCTATCTTTCATCACTAATCTGAAACATAGGAACATCCTGGTGAGGTTTCATTTAAATTATATTCCACTTATGTTGGGTTTCCCCCGTATTATCTATGTTGCTTCTGATCTTCCATTCTGTACCTGTGATGAGCGATCTGTACAGGATGATATACACTTTTTGTTCTTTTGCAAATTTTATTGAGATGAAAGAAAACGATTTATTATCCCGATTATGCGTAAAATGAACTTTAAACAGTGTTGTGTAGCCCTCTATTATTTGCAATTATTATCTGACCCTTTTATTTGCTTCTGTTTGGCTTCCTTTGTACTATCTGCACTAAAAAAGAGACATACACTCAGCTAAAAATATATCCCCAAATATGAAATGAACTTATTGTATTGTGTAAATAACTATGAATTTGTAGTTTTTAAATGTTATAGTTTTTAAAATGTTTATATATATTTTAACTTTGCTGTAATCCTGTGAAATGTTTCTTTTAAATGTAGTATACTTTGTATGCCTACATTGTGTTGATGAAATAAAGTTATTCTGACTGACTGACATCACTCATGATATGTTCTATTACATCACTGATGACATCATCCAATAAGTTTGCAAGTTTATTTTACAGTTTACAAAGTGATGGGCAACTACCATTTTTAATTTCTAGTTAATTTTGTACAGCCGTTGTCCAGCAAATCAATGTAAATGTTTAACAAACGCATGTGCTCCTAATGCACTATAGCTGTGCAGAGGTATTGAAGCAGGTATTATAAATGTGTTCATTCAAGAGTAACTCTGTGTGCATCTGACAGTTGACATATTCGTTATGCCCCACACAACCTTTTGGTTGTGCAATAAAGATTTCCAACAGGAGAAAGATTCTACATAGTAGAAACTAACTTTTGTAAGGAGCCTTGAGTTATTAGATAGAATCTTGTCATTTAATAATATATACTTAACATAGAAGACTGTGTGCACTAGGTACTAAGATATGTACATGTCCTAATTTCGCTAGAAAAGATGAGCTATCTGCAAAGTTTTCACCACAGTAAGAAGGGTGAAGGTATTATGGGGCATATTATCAAGAACGGCGTTAAAATTATCGCCGCTTTAACGGCAGGAAACTGCTGCTAAAGCGGCGATAATGGGCTTGATAATATGCCCTTGAGAATTCCAATAGAAGCCCATGTTCACACCGGAACATGGGCTTCTATTGGAATTCTCAAGGGCATATTATCAAGCCCATTATCGCCGCTTTAGAGGCAGTTTCCTGATGCTAAAGCGGCAATAATTTTAACGCGGTTCTTGATAATATGCCCCTATGTTCTTTAGCACCTTCAGATTGTGGTATTTTTTAGTAAATAAAGTTTTTTTACAACTGTTGCGTAGAGTGTACACTGTTCTTAGTAGATGTTTTTAATACTCTGGCTGCAAACACTTTGATAAAGAGTAAGCTCTTTCAATTGAGAAAAAAAGGTTTACAGTACCCACTTTTCTGCTGATATGAACTTTATTTCTTAATATATGTTCAGTGAATGTCACAGCTATAATATAGATTAAAGGTGTATGTAGTTGGCTACTTTTTTGAACTGGCATTCAGTATTTTGGTTTTCTCTCAACAATTGTATAGAGATTGAAGATTTTATTGAATTAAGGTTTCTCATATATGTGTGGTCGATTCTTAATGTGATTTATGCTAACTGTAAAGTATAGGCTTAGTGTTGCATAATGTTTGTTTTTAACATCTAAGCGAGTTAAATCTGTGGTGGCAGTAGGGATGGCTGATATTCTCCTGAGCTATTTTACAGTTAATGTCAGGCCTCTAATGCCATAGTAATTTATAGAGCAATATGCGGGGGAACAAAGTTTGGATGATTTCATCAGTGATGTCATTAGTGATGTCATCAGTGATGTCAATTGAGATGTCATCAGTTAAGTTATAAATGATGTCATAGAACATGTGATGAGTGATGTCATGTGTGCGGTCATAAGCAGTGCATGGTGAAGAAACAAGTTATAGTTAGCGGTGCTAACTATGACTGCTAAATTTCTGTGGTTTTTTTTAGTTCAACATGTTCATGTTTTCGCTGAGAAATTCACCCAACTCTAATGTTACTTTAACATTTGTTTTTTTCAGTGAATTTCTAAGGTTTTAAAAAAAATCTTTTTATCACACCTAACAATAATGTTAATTTAACCTTTGTTTTTTCAGTGAAATTCTAGTTTTTTTTTAAATGTAATATATATATATATTTGTAAGTGTATGTATGGTAGAATAACGGAATAATATATCCTGTGTGTGGACATTATTCTGAAAGAAAATTGCTTTCATATTGTAACTTAACAAGAAAGGGTGCACAGTTTGGAAAATGTTTCAAATAATGATATTTGAGTTTAAAACAGAGTAATACAACAATATTTGTGGTGAGATTCTCTATCAGTTCTTCTGACGCTCATATTGAGACATTTTCCCAGCGAATTCATTATTTTTTAAATTCCATACTTTTCATAGCCTTTATATCTGTTTCTAAATTAAAATTGTAAATATAATTCAGTGATATTTTTTTAAATATTGTATAGTATTAACTTTCCCTATGTAAATCAATTTTTTAAGTGTGATTACTCTGGCGAGATGCTTGCAAGATCTACATTTTTGTTTTTACTCTACTGTTTAGAGTTCTTTTTCATGGGTTCAGTTATAATTCATTGTTAATCTGTAATAAGAGTGTCAATAAAATATGGTTGTAATATTCATTTTTTTTTAAACGGGATGACTCTTGCGAACTGCTCGCAGAAGTCAAACACACAATCCCCTATGTGGAGTGCGAATGGGCTGTACTTCTGGGTCTGCTCTCTCAACCCTCTCGCAAGATCGTACATTTGGGATAAAGTTAACAGTCTTTTCCTGTAATTCTGAAAAAAGGAAGAGATTAAACAAGTTGATTATATTAGTGAAATTGATTAGGATTTGTTCCATTAAATATATGAAGCAATACATCTTTTACAATCTCATGGGAAGCTTGCAGGAATCACACACACAATCCGTGCATAAAGTCTGAGTCGGCTGTACTTCCTGTTTGGCTCTACCGATCTGTCCACGATATCGTACATTTGGAATTAAGCTAATAACAGTGGTTTCTTGTAATGGTGACCAAATGAAGACATTATAGATGTTAATTATCTTGGAAAAAATGATCATGAATTGTTCCATGAAATAAATCTTGTGAGACACTCGCAGGAGTCTCATGAGAGGTCAGGGAGAGGACCCACACCTTAAGGAAGGCCTGTGATTGGTTCTTATGAATGTCTTTATTTCTATAAATAAGATTCTATCCTTTTTGCTTTATTTCTCTATTGGATTTCGGTGAGGGTAGACATATCTGGCTTGCTCTCCTTTCCTGTTTCACTACTAACACAGCGATGTCTTTATCAGATTCTGATGAGTAGCCAGGGGCAGCTGTACCAGCTCAGCCTCCCAAGGAATCCTTGGTGTAGCAGTTCTTTGAATTGAGGCCAGGTGACAAGAAAGTCATCTGCACACTTTAATTCTGACACCCACATGACTCTCACTAGCACGGGAGCACACAAACTCCTTCTCTCACTCAAATAAATATCTCTTATAGTCCTCACTACTAGGGTGTGAGTAGAAAGTGACCTTTTCACAGAGACATTCTCACATTATGACAGCAGTGCAAAGTTGGGTATGAAGAGATGGTGAGCTCTTCAGTAACACCCAGGGCTACAAGTGTGCATAGTAGGGTGTGGGGAGAGACACTCACTCCAGTAACACTTTGCATCAACATTTTGTGTACCCCACTATTTTTTTCACTGTCGTACGAGGTTGTAAACTTGTTTTAGAGACAGAATTTACACTTTCCTTTATTATAGCACATATGCATTATAGTCCCCATTTATAAGGTATGGGGAGAAAGTAGGCACTCAAATGAGACCTTGTCACAGTATAACAACAGTGCACAGTAAGGGTGTAAGGAGACACTGGGGTCTCACTGACACATGTCCATGCCTAACAGCTGTGTATAGTAGACTATGGGGAGAAACTGACCTCTCCAGTCAGACCTTGCATGAAGATAATCAGTGTTTAGAGTAAGTTGTAAAGCATCACTGCCTCTCTCCTCACACCTTTCCCTAGGCTCAGTAGAATGCATAGTAGGGTAGGAAAAGCATAGTACCTTATTATTCTATAACAAGTACTGACCTCTCCACTGAGACCTCTCCCCAGGGAAATAATCATATATATTAAAGTGTGGGAATGGATTTTGCTGTCCAGTCACAGCTCTCCCACCATCTTAGACATCTTTTATTTTAGTTTAACACTTTATTCAGAAGGTTTTCCATCCATAAAAGTACCATACATAAAACAATATACATTTCATACAATTAAAAATGTATTGACGATCCCAAGAAAGAACCGCAAGATTGTAAAAATGTGTTAAAAACAATATACATTTTTTATTTTCACAGTAGTTGGCCCTTAGACACCTCCTTTCTAAATCTAGGGGGAAAGCATGCCTTTCGGCTTTATATAGTTTTTACTTCATTTACACAACACCTCCAGTTTTTTACAGTAAACAATATATATATAAAGAGAAATAGAGAGAGAGAGAGAGAGAAAGAGAGAGAAAGAGCAAGAGAAAAAGTGCGAGAGAGACAGAGAGAGAGAGCTCACACAGTTCCTTCTGCAAACAACTAAAGGCCCATCTTTCCAACCAATATTTACCATATTGTATTTGCAGCGAACTGAATATTTCTCCCTCTTGCTAGTCTCCAATATTTTTTACACTTGTTAATGTTCTCCCAACCCCATCTTGACAAAACCTTGGAACTTTTGAACATTTCATTGTAAAGCACCCTAATTATTATTATTTTTTTAAATATCTTTGTTTGCATTTTGTCAAACATACAGGTCGCGGAGTTGGCCTAATGACTAGGGCGATTGATCTCGAATCTGGGGACTGGGTTTGAGTCTCGGCAATGACGCTGAACATCCTGTGATTCTGGGCAAATCACGTAATCTCCCCGTGCCTAACAAAAAATAAATGTGTCCTTATGTAACACAACTGGTGCTATGTAAAGTGCTCTGATACCCGATTCGGGTCAAGTTCGCGCTATATAAAACTCTGTAAAATAAAAAAGATATATAGCAGAAAATTATAAAAGAAAATGAAAACATATATAGTGTATGAAGCAAATGACCAATGTGAGTGCGACAAAGATTTCAACTTCTGGTATTAGAGTAGTAATGAGCCATGACCAGTATTAGCTCTGTGCAGCTGGTAAAGCACAACGGAATGTTATTGTTGAGCAGCTCATCTAATGCAACTACCATGATGGCGGCGCTTTCATGCCCATTGAGCTATCGGAGCACTTGCCTTGTCACAACCTAGCATCGTGGGTAAAGCACCCTAATACCGTTGAAGTCTAGGTGTGCTATGTAAATTTCAAAATCGATAGACGGACCAACCAACCTTTAACACAAATCTCGCTGCTCATGGCCAAAAGCCTTGGAGTACAGGTGGTGGGTGCCCATGCCTGGTTTGGTGCAGGGCCTTTCTGAATGCCAGGCCCTGTGCCCAACCTCCTTTGGCAAGGATCAACATCCACCTGCTGCTGCAGAAAGCTAGAGTCTGTGTGCTGAGAAGTTGGGTGTCCATTGTGGGTGGTGCCTACCACAGCAGGCCAGGTTCAGTGAGGGTTGCTTGAACATGGGTGATACAGCGTAATGCTTGGCCTAAGGCCTGGCCCCGTACCCAACCACCACTACCCACGCACTTCAGTCATGTGCAGCAATGGTCAGGCACCTGCAGCAAATGGGTCTGTAGTTTGTGGTGCTGATGACAGACTGGTGTCCCTTGCCAACGGCCTGTTTCTGCACCAAATTCCCTTTCGCCACATCCCATGTCAACTCGGGCTATGCATGGAGTAAGGCCAAATGCAGTGGGATTTAGAGCCTGTAGTGTGTTGGATGCAGGGCCTAGCCGGCAGTGGATTGGGTGAACACCTGCTGCACCCAACCCCTTCTGGGCACAGCCAGTTTCATTGGCTAGTAATAAGAGTAATGCATTAAGCAATATAAATCATGACTGATCATATTCAAACTATTAATCTTCTTTTTGTTGATTACGTCCATGAATATGGCTGGAGGCTCACAGGCTCACGTTTGTGGGGATTGGGCATCCCTCTTTGAAGCCCATGGTCTCGTACAAGCCCACAATCTTATCTCAGTGAAAAGTACAGTTTACAGTTGTGTAAACACATGTATTATTACTATAATAACGCTCCTATCTCATCATATTGGTGATTATAGTTATCATAAATTTTAATTTTTTTTAATCTAATGCTGTACGTTTACGAGTCCAGAAGCAGAAGCCTGGAAGCTGAAAACAGGATCTTGCACCTTAAAACCCCATTTGAATGGGGCGACCTAGAGCCCTGATCCCCATACTTCTACTTTAAGTTTTACAAGCTTACATCATTTAAAAAAAATGTTGTTCTCCAAGTTCAAGCATCGCTACTTATACTTAATGTGTTGATGATTCCTGAGGTGAGGTTGTCAATAACGTTGTGCAGTTGTGTTAAAGGGAGACTTCTTTGTACTGCTACCCGTTTACAGACCTGAAGCCAAAAAAGAGCAGGACATGTTTTTAAGGCTGATCAGCGAATGCAGCTCAAGAAACATTACTCCGGTTAGCCAGAAGCTGCACCAGTACAACAGTAAGGATATTCATCCGTTTTTTCCCTGCTTCCTCTTTTTTGCACCCAAAGTGGACATTTTCCACTTTACTTTGAACAAAATATGTTCTTAAAAACCAAAAAAGATAAAACAGCAAAAACATTTTGGAGCCACCTTTTATTGTGAAAAAAATAACTATTTTACAAACATAATAGCATTTATTTTCGGTAACAAGTAACTTTTTTAATATTAGCATACAAATAAAGTCAATGTGTAATAGGTAACAATGAATTTTAGTTGGATACCCCTGCTGCAGCCCAGGTTCATGCGGCTAAACACTGCTGTCCCCAGCAGAAAGCTGAATGCAGCGGTGGGTGGCTATCCAGTGAGTTGGGTATAGGGCCTGCTCAATGTCCTGTACGTTTATTTCTTTATTGATTTTCTCAATGATAACAAGATTACAAGATTGCTGCATAACATTTCCCATTACCTCCCCCCGATTCTCATGAGTGGGCACTCCTACTTCAATTAGTGGACATATCAAGTCACATGTCTATGCATATCCCCTACACTTAACCCATCATATAGTAAACTGCCACCATGCACTTTCTCTGTGTATAGCATGGGTTGGTCACGTGACTAGGCTCTGCAGTTAACCTGGTCACCTGTGGACATTTGGCAGCTGGTTTAGGCTAAGCCAGACTCTTAAATTCACCCCACTAGGCATAGCCTGACATGACGATGCACATGTGAGGGTGACCCGAGTAATGTGTCAAACTGGTGGCAAAGCACATCTTTGCACCAACCTGCACACAGAAAATAATAGGCCACCTTTTATACAATCCAGCCCTTTTTTTCCTGCTCGCTGTTAATGGTTTACAGGTGCACTCGTATAGCGCCTATCAAACACATTTTCAGGCACTTTAAGCTCTGTAAACATTTTAGCACATCGACTGCATACTGTGTACAGCCAAACAAATGCTTCCCATTTCATTGATTGACACGCAGATTGCCACTGGCAGGTAGAATGTAGAAATGTGGAACAAAAGTACTACAGTTGTTCTCAGATTGAAAAATTCGGGGTTAATGACAAGTCCAATGTCCTTGTTCTTTCACTTGCAGGTGAGAATGTCTCTGATCCATGTTCGCGATGTTAACTTTTCTGCCTTCCCCTTCTCACCTCAGCATTACTGACTTTAATAGATTAGTTCTTACAGCTCTTATCACTATTAATTATTTCTCAAAACCTTAGCAAATTTAAATTATGTGACCCCTTTCTAAAAAAAGCTAATTGCATTTGTGGCCTTTTTAGAGTAAGGGAAATTCTCTGATTTCCTTTTTCTTCCTCAGAAAACGGTAAGGAATTGGACTTAAGAATCAACGACCATATTCACAATATTTAACTTTTTCTGTGGAAGTCGAGTGGGCTTCTTTAGCCATTTTTTCAGGAATGGAGGCCCAGGACTTTAAAACATAATGCGAACATTGGCATTGCTAACTCAGAGCATGGTATCTGTCTATGTTTTGAGCTGATAGGTGTCTTAGATTGTTGAGGAGTTTCATCAGTGGTATTTTACCATTTTATATAGTTGTAAATTGCTGTTTATCAGTGGAACTTTCAAAGAATGTGCTGGTTTTGCCTGGAAATTTTGCAGAATTTGTTGTCATCTCTAAGGTAGTTGAAAACCACAACAGATCACAACACATTAATAAACTGCAAAATAACAATGCAACAAAAACATAGTAGCGCAAAGCACAACAAAATAGGAAGAGTAGAAGTTAGTGCAATAACTACACTCAAATACACACAGAAATAAAGCAGCACACAAATAAAAGGTCAAAGAAAAACAACAAACCCCAGTGCCACTACAATATAATGCAACTCAACAAATACACATACGTTTTCTTGTCATACAATACCTCTTCCACAAGTCTGCTTTTATCACATGGTGATGAAAGGTGTTTGCACCAAGCTCTTCCTTATCACAGAAGATATCTAATAGTGCCGGTCAAAAATGTTTTGTGATCCAGCCCATAGTCTTTGAAAATGGCAGTATTTCTAACACAAGAGGATGGACATTTTGTACAATTCTACACTACAATGTATATTAGTTTTCTAAATGTAGTAAACATCTTGGTTGAGGAGCAGCCCCAGGTTTACAACAGAGCTCTGAGCATGGCAGACCATTGTCCAGCTTGATACAAAGGAAAGTACTATTGTGCCACTGTGGCATAGATGGCACAGGCTGGATAACAAAACATATTTGACTGGAACTATTCATGGCATTTAGAGTTGAGGCAATGCTTGGTGTGAACACCATTTACTGCTGGATTGTAAAAACACATTTCTGGAGGTGGCAATGTTTAAAAAGAATGTTGTACATATTAGTTTTGTTGCATTTTGCAGTGGTGGTGAAGTGTTATTTTGTTGTTTGTACTGCAGTGTTTTGGAGTACATGGCTGGATTGTGTTATTTTGTGTTTTACTGTGGATGTTGCATTTTGGTTTTCTATTTGTTTTGATACGCCCTTTATGTTTTATTTCTCTTGTTCAGTTGCTTTAAATTATGATATTCTCTCATTTTGTTCTCGTTGTTTTTGTAAATGTCGGCGAATGTTGCTACCTTTCCAGCTTGACATATAGAAGACCCTAAGTACCCTTAGAATGAATTGAACTTTTAGGATTACATTATTTAGGCCACATGACCAATTTAAAGGGCTGTGCTGGTTTTAGACAATACAGTAGGTAATTTTATTACCTCTAAATTTGAACGCATAGTGGACACATAACTCAGTTCAAAACTGCATGTAGAAAGGAACAATTATGTTCCAATCAAATGCATATTAACAGACAGAGTTGGATTACAAAAGGTGCAACAGGTGTATTAGAAGGAATGTGACAGTCCAGCGCTGCCTTCCTTTTGGTAAGAGGCGAACTCTCTTCTACTTGTTCTTGATTAATCTGTTAACACCTCAGCTTTAACACTTGTCTCCAATTTGAATTGCTTAACTCAGCTCTTCTGATCTACTACTACTGTGGCAGATTTACATTATTTACCACTCCCTGTCATTCTAATGAACATCAGTTATGTCAGTTATGTCGTTGGCACCGTTCTGATGGTGACCCCGTACAAATCAGTTAGTGGGGTTGAAACACTGAGAGCATCAATGCATTCAACTGCCCAACTTTTCATTTTGATAGTGAAGCTGAAGGAACAAAGCTATGCTGTCTTCCATAAGACCCTTTAAATATTCTGACAGCTATAGTAGTTTGTACATGCTTCACTTATGTTCTACTCACGTTTGATTCACACCAGCCAGCACTGAATTATATCACCTGCGTTTTTAAAAAAAATCAAATATGTTTTGCTTTTATAAAATTAATTTTTTTTCTTCTTGTAATTTTTAACTTATTTAGTTGTCCAGTATTTGTATTGAACGTAAGTAAATTTAATTACATAGTGTATTGCCTGAAATCAAAATTACCCTTTGTAAGTTAGAGGACAACATTCATTGAACCGTGAAATTTCAATTAATAACTAAATATACTGAAACAAATCAGTGTTCTTTTCTATGGGCCTCATTACAAGTTTGGCGGTCATCCACTGCCGTGCAAACAAGACGCCCGCCAAGCACGTAGTGCGCCCACTCACCAGACTACAAGTGTAATCCATGGCATGTGGGCGGTGCTGTGGCGGTCTCATGGAGGTGGTCAGTTAGGTTCATAAGACTGCCTAACATGCAGACCCATGCAGTGAGAGCGCCAACTGCACATTCCTGCACTGTGTATCACGCACCATGTTGTGCATGCCACATTGTGCTGGAATAGGGGTGCAATTCGAGGGGGTCACAACATGTGACCCCCTGCATGCACCCCCAGACCTAGGAGTGGCAGTTGCCTTTCCGCAACCTTTTCATGGCCGGCTCACCTCCATGAAATGTGCGGTGGACAGGCAACTCGTAATATGCTCAGCAGTGCTGCAGCAGCACCACCAGCATATCACTGCTACTGACCGCTGCACCACTGCCATGGGATCCTGGATCCTGGTTTATGTGACTTTCCTGTGGTGGCCCGACCGCTACACTCAAAATACTGCAGGCAGGCACGCAGTGTTGGCCGTGGTCAGACCACCACTGCGAGTAAGGCAGACCTGTGGACCGCCGTACACGTAATAAGGCCCCAAATGTTGATGCCCAGGTTCTCATGTGATTCTATTCAATGATTTGTCCGGAGATTCAAATTAGTGGGTCTCGTTCTATGTGGTCACCATCAGTTGGTGAAGGACAGAATAGAGTAGATGTAGATGTGGACAGAATTATACAAATCACAGGACTGTGTTAAGAGATCAATCAACTTAATTTACAAGGCATTGAAGGGCTCTACAGGCATAACTGCAATGGTATTGTAGGTGCTATGCCAGAGTCCTTGGGATTTGGTGCAGTTATGGGATACAATGTTTCTGAAGCATGTTATAATACTGACACAGTGTAGCCATGGCACTGATTAAGCAGGCACATGTTGTGGGCAGCGATAGTGACAGCACAAGTACATACATATATGTTCAGGATTATGCTTTATCATACTCTAAGTCGCCTCATAGGTCTGTTCATCCAAGTTCCTCTAGCAATATGCACATACAATTGGTACAGGAAGTTGTCCAGACTTCTCCATCTCCTTGTCAGCACCCCACTCACACATGCTTTTTGAGATAGCATGAGCTGTCTATAGTCCTTCACATCTGAACTTGGTGTGTCGTCCATCCATATGCAGGTTGCAGCGGGTTCCAGTAGCTTTGTTGGATATGAAAGCAGAGACCAGGGTCTCAATGATAGTGTACAGGCTAGTGAAACTGATTGGAAGCCTGGGAATATTTGAGGGTTGTGATTGCTGGGAGAGCCTTTGTAAACAAACCACCAGCATTTTTCCCTAGTGGTTTCTGTGTGAGGGTCTGTGTCTGTGTTTCAATGAGGAATCACACAGACAAGTGACAGCCTCTTGCAGTTGCTGGCATATCTGAGATATGGCTATTGTTGGGTGGTCGCTGCACTAAACTTTGACTGGGTATTTGTGGCAGAGGCCAGGCCAGAAATTATCCTTGGTTCAAAAGGATAACTTTGATTGCTAATGACTTGTTTGAGGAGTCCAAGGAAATCTACTGTAGGTTCTCTGCCATCAGCTGTGCACAAAGGTACTTCAGATAGCTTGATACAGGAACATGAGGTGTTCTTTCAGTACTGAAATGGCTCTTGTGAAGATACATCATGAAGATACATTGTGGAAGGATGTGTGTTTGGTTGTATATCCTTTGCCACAGTTAGCCAGGTTATAATGGGATTTTATCATCCATGTCCTCTGATTCCAGTTGATGCCACCTGCATGGAACAGTTACCTAGAAGGGTAAACCCAAATATCGTCACTGGGACCAGGGTATAGAGCAGTACATAAGGAGAATGGTCCAAGTATACGAATTAATGTGCACTGAAGAACCAATAGATTATATACAATTACACACAGAATCGTAGTATTCTTGATGAACAGTGTTGTTTAATCACACTGAACAACCTGTATTTCATAACATTTGTTAACACAATTTTTCAAAGCAGTGCCCCAGGAGGGAAGGGTGAGTGTATAGTGAATGAAGTAAGGATAAGGAAGTGGGTAGAACAATGTATGATTCACACAATCAGTTATTTTTCAGGAAGGGGCTCATACATGAGCAAGGTAAATCGCATTAAATCCAGACATTTAGATAGCCATAGTTGTAGACAAAAGACACAGTGATGAATCGCTGTTGATCAAACTGGCTAGTGTGGTAGATGTCGACGTTTCAACCCCCGGAGAGTAGTAGGTAAGTATATCCCTTACGTTATGGTCTTCCTCAGGATAGGAGTGTGGGAGGGGAGATGGGGGAGAGCTATCAGCAGTAGCCCAAACGATGGGCCTGAGGAGAAACAGGGCACGTAGACTCCAAACCGGTATGAGCGAGCAAAACCCTTAAACCGTGGCTGATTTAAGAAGGAAGGGTCCAGTCAGGGTTAATCTGCTGGGCCGGCGAAGAGCATTAATATATTGACACCATCAGGCAAAAAGGCTCCGTATTCAATGGTTTCATGAGTAAAGGAAACGTCTCAGTCCTGCATGGAATGCCACCACAAATGAAAGTGATTTCTGCTCCAAACAGAACAGCAACAAATGTCAGTGTGAAGTGCAAATTTGAAGACAGGATCACTCTGAATGCAAAAAATCAACAAACACAAAATGGTGGACTTGAGTACTCTCGTGATATTGCACAACATCTCAAAGTACAGGATATTCATGAGCATAGGCTGATCATACAACACTGATAAAATCTATCACCAACTCGTCTCACAACATAAACGAGGGTCCTCGCAACCACTAAAGCGAATTCAAGCTATACAGAACAATATGATGCAACATCTAGTATATACAAGGAAAATACTAATAACACTGTGCAAGGTTAATTGATTAGTGGCAAGATTTTACATCAACTAGTACTCTGGATTCAAACCAACATAAACACCTAAAATCCTATTGTTAATTCACGGTGCAAAGAAGAAAGAGGAGCAATTATTATGAATGACAATATATTGGGGAAAATGGTGTTAATTAGTTCCGGAAGTCTGCACCAGAAACAGATAACCTGCAAATAAGTATTACAAACACAATAACAATGTGTAAACTAGACTTATCAGATGCTGCCAATACCGATGACACAATAAACATTATTGAAGATGGTAACAAGTCCTCATGTCCAGCCAACAAATCATTTGGTGCCAACTACTCTCAGGAAACACATCTGTTTTATGCTCATGCTTAGCAAAATGATGCAACCTTCTAAACACTGAGCACTGTTGTTTGAAAGCTATGCACACGTTTGCTAAATGTGGAATATGTGATGTTTTTCTGTTTCCACAAAAGGTATCCACTTTTGTTTCAACATATAATATTTACATTTTTAGGGAGCCGTGTCGTAAGTAACACATCTAAAATGCTGCCCTTTTTCTTAGAAGAAATTGCACAAGAATGTGAGTACAGCAACGCCCTTTTCACTAAATTAATTGCCGATGAGATTTGCCTTTATTGGTCATTCACCTCGTACTGAACAGGACAAAAGCACCACTGCGGAGTACACAGCAGAAACAGTTACTCAACACGCTGTTTTTTGCAGGTTTATACACCGCAGACTTGACCTGAAGGTGTTGAAGAGCTTTACATGAGCATCAGTTACATTACACAAGTATCATTTTTGGTAGGCACGGGGAGATTAAGTGATTTGCCCAGAATCACAGGATGTTGAGGCAATGCCAAAGCTTGAACCCGGTTCCCCAATTCCAAGTCGACAGCTCTAGCCTTACCCCACATTCTAGCTATGGTAAATGCACAAGAATGCCGCCAGTAATGTGAACACAAACAAAGTGCTTTGTTAGCAGTCCTAAGTGCTTACAGTAGCAAATCATTTCTTGTGCGGGTATGTGCACTATTGAACTTCTCATCTGTCATGGTTTTAAGATGTAAGACCGGTATCAAAATTCAAGGTTTCCATGGGTGCACACTGCCTCCTGGGTACAAAACCAACAAACATTATTACATATACCATCAAGGAAACATATGGACCTGCACAACAAAAGAATGTCCTTCTCCGCAATATACAACTGAAACAACCTATCTACTACTTCTATGCCACTTATACAATATACATGTATTTATATGTTGGTGGGAATGCTATGGAGTGGCCTTTTTTGGTGGTCTTCCCACCTGCCCTATTTAGATGTTGGCTGGGAATGGGAGAGAAGTTTGCCACAGTCTCACCGACTCCGCCAGGATTTGGCCCCCGCCCTTACAGCGGGATGGGTGGCAGTCCTACGTGACAGACCAGCACCCTGTTTTGATGCAACTGGAGGTAGGTGTTTGTGGTGTGTGTGGGTATACATTGCATGGTGTGTTTCTGTTGGCTGTGTGCACAGAAGTATGTACACTACACTACACATATTCTACACACACATATGTACACATGCACTACATATATATGATTTACGTAAATTTTAAAAGGTGACTTACCTGTCTCCCTACAACCATCTGGACCCCTCCAAGAGGACACTGCCAGCCCAATGGAAACATCTAAATCGGTTCAGCTGGACCCCGCCGTTAGGAAGGCGATGGAAGGTGGGACACCAGCACAAGAGACCGCCGCCACAACAGTCTTCTGTTTATCGCAGATATATCTAAATACAACAGGCGGGACTCCATCGACCCAACGGAGTACTGGTGCCCGACTTCACAGCAGGCTGGTGGTCGGATCGCCAAGATCTAAATCAGGCTCTTAGATATCACTTAAACCATTTCTGTGCCTTTTATGCCTAGTTATGTGCTGGCTGGAGCATTATTCCCAAGTAGGGATGCTGCTGTGACCAATTACCACTTATAGATTACAGTGAGTACAAAGGACAGTACCTTGCAACAGGAAAGGAAATGATTGTTACAAACCTAAATAGGAGTAGACATGCTACAGAGCTCCATATATCCTTTACACAATGCTAAGTAACTCCAAAAACAGAGAAGTAACTCCAGTCTTCACTGCCTCCTATCTCCAAGAGAGCAGTCACACGAACAGTGCATTAAAGTGCAATGCAAACTCATAAGAGACATTTTGAAACATGTTGTGATACATGCATAGATATACTAATTGAATTAGTAAATCTGTGAACCCAGGTTTAAGGTAAACAGATTAATTGGTGTGTCTGATAAATAAAGAATTTGCTGTGATTTACCCTTGCTGCACTCTTGTATACTCCTGAAACCCAGTAGTATTCAGGGAGAACTCTTCACTTAATCCTGAAATTTATGAGTAAGCCAGGAGTAAGCCAAGAGTAAATCATACTTACCCAGCAGCAAACTACGGTCATGGGTATTTTTTTCAAGATGCATGGAAGACTTCTTCAGCACAAAATAATTGAATTGTGTACCAAACCAGTGAAATTGGCATAGAAGTGTGAGAATGCAAATCAGCTGTATAAACATCAGCACAGTCAGTGAGTATGTAATCTTTCTGTTGTGGAAAATCTGCCCATTGACATGTGGGACAACCAGTCAGTCATTGGCTGTCACCTTACACTCAGCAGTGGAGTAATGGAAAACATCATACATTCCATCAAATGCTCAAGTTGGGTACTCAGGACTTGATTAAGGATGACTGAAAGAAGAAGACTAAGATATCACTTAGGCCAAAGCCACGGCCCCTAGAAATGAACCAATGACATAAAAGTGAAGCACACTTAAAAACTTCTCAAGGTGCGATATGGAAGTGAGCACAATTCTGTAAGGGGCCAGTTACAACTTACTCTTATCTACAGATAAAAAAGGTATTTTTTAAACCACTCTGCCCTCAATACCTGCTCTTTTGAAATGACCAGTAAGGAAATTCTGTGTGAAAAAATACATGCCTTACCATAGTGCACATATGTGGCTATATTAAGACACACTACTATTGGCAACATCAGTAGCAGCAGAATCAAAGCCCTGTTCCCTCATAACTGAAAACTTGTGGGTAAGGCACAATACGGGACGGGGCGCTCGCGCCCTTTGGGGTGCTGCAGGAACAGCAGTTCGGCATCCCGGATGGGAGTTACCTGCTGCACGCGGCGGTGTGCGCGGCGGTACAAAGGCACTGGAGGGAGGGACTAGTGGAGCCCGCCGTAGTTCAGACATGCCAGTATGTGGTGATGGCGGCGGGGAGAGTCAAGGCGGTCACCTGCATCCACTCCCGACTGCTGCGGGAGGGTTTGGAGCCGCTTACGGCACTAAAGGAGAAGTGGGAGGGCAGTATAGGCAAACCCATCCCGGATACCGTGTGGAGTCATATTATGCGGAGGACATGGAAGGGGAGTAGGAATGCCCGCTTCCAGCAGGTACACTTCTTCGTACTGCATAGGGCCTATCTGACCCCGGGAAGGATCAAACGGTATTTTCGGGTGCAGGATGCGGCATGCCCGAGATGTCAGGAGCTTGGAGCGGAGCTCGACCACCTCTTGTGGGGGTGTCCCCGGCTGGGGACGTATTGGGCTGAGGTGGGGGAGCTCTTGAACGCGGTCACGGACCGTGAAGTGGAGTTCGACATGGCGGCCTGTTTATTGCTCTGGTTCCCTCACACAGTGAAGACAAAAGTGACGAGTAAATTCATTGACTTGGGCCTTATGCTGGCCCAGAGAGAAATCACATGGCATTGGAAATCCCGGGAGGGTCCGTCGTATGGGAGATGGATGGCTGAGTTGCTGAAGTGGGCTAGCTGTGAGAGTGTGCTTAGGAGGCGACAGGCGGCCAGGGCGGGGGCTGAGAAGGGATTGGAATGGGTGAGGGCATGGGAGCTGATAGTGCAGGCTCTGAAGGACTACCGGCTGGAGAGCACAGAGCAGGAAGACCGGGAGGGCGGGGTTCCACGAGGCCGCGAAGCTACAGGCGAACAACCGATAGCAGTAGAAACAGTATGCTAGACCCCACGATCGGGGCCCACGCCAGCAGTAATGGGGGGGTGGGTAGGGTGGGGGGGAGTTATTGGGGTGTTGTAGCAGTATAAGGACGGATGGCTGGGGACTGAGGCGGTTGGGTTAAAAGCAGATATTAACCTGGGAGGTCGACCAGCTCTTCTGTGACAGGATAGCTAGGATACTCAGAGGATTGTAACGATGTGCCGCCCGGCCTCCGGGATGTGGGCTGAATGGCTGTGTACAGCACTACAAAGATGGGGGGGCTCTGAGATACCTTGTGAGCACAGGTCGCTATTATGGAGTTCTTATTCTTAATTCTGCAATAAAAACACGTTTAAAAAAAAAAGTAAGGCACAATACGGTCATATTTAGAAAAATTAGTAGAGGCACAAAAAGGGCAAAATATTTCAAACAAGTATTGGCAATGTAAATAGGTTTGGCTTTATAGGAATGTTGTGTGGTAATGTGAAGCATTACAGGTAAATAGCATGGGAATAGATATGCACTTGTGTGGGAGCAAAAAAAACAGAATAATATTTGTGTAGGTTACAAGGTTAGGTGACAGTTGCACTGTCAAGCTAGACCTAAAATTCAATGTAGATTATTGACTGCCCTTCTCGCATCTGTGCAGCTGTCAGAGAAAAACAACATAAATGATCTACTTATTGAAGACACTTTGGGCCCGATTCACAGAACTAACTTAAGACAAAATCCTAAACCTACTACTTTTGATATTCACAGAAGGCATTTAGTAGTAGTAAAGTTAGGATTTTGACTTAAGTCTGTCTTAAATCTGTTTTAAGTCTGTCTTAAGACTGTCTTAAGTTTGTCTTAAGTTTGTCCTAAGTTTGTCTTAAGTCTGTCTTAAGTCTGTCTTAAGTCTGTCTTAAGTCTGTTCTACTACTTTTGGTATTCACAGAAGGCATTTAGTAGTAGTAAAGTTAGGATTTTGTCTTAAGTTTGACTTAAGTTTGACTTAAGACAGACTTAAGACAGACTTAAGACAAACTTAAGACAGACTTAGGACAGACTTAGGACAGACTTAGGACAGACTTAAGACAGACTTAGGACAGACTTAAGACAGACTTAGGACAGACTTAGGACAGACTTAGGACAGACTTAAGACAGACTTAGGACAGACTTAAGACAAACTTAGGACAGACTTAAGACAGACTTAAGACATACTTAAGACAGACTTAAGAGAGACTTAAGAGAGACTTAAGACAGACTTAAGACAGACTTAAGACAAAATTCTAACTTTACTACTACTAAATGCCTTCTGTGAATACCAAAAGTAGTAAGTTTAGGATTTTGTCTTAAGTTAGTTCTGTGAATCGGGCCCATAAATAGCATTCCAATGTCATCTGTACCCCAGAAAGTTCAACCTTAGGCAGCTGGATAAATAAACACAATGATTGTAGCTGCATGAAGGGTAGGCACTTTATAGTGGAAGTATACAACATCTTCCCACTCAAAACATGTACTCCTGGTTCCCACAAAGTGGGCGCAGCCAAAGCCCTTCTCTAGTGATGTTCATATAATTGTCTGGCGTCAGCTGTGCTGTCAAGCCAGACCCTAAAAATGAGAGATCCTCCCAAGTTGCGGGTGAACTAGGAAGTTTATGACAAACTCTAGATGTCTGACACTGTACTTGTATGAACGCTACAGTAATCACATACTTCAGCACACAAACACTTACACTCAGCTAAACAAAATTAGAATTTAAAACTATACACAGCCGTTATGGAAGCATTTGTCAAGTACACATATCTTAAATGGATCCATAAATGCAGTCTCTGTGTTACCTGCTTTCAAGATAAAAAATAGAAGTTAAAAGCTGATACCTCTCTTACTAAATCATTACGTTAGTCGAATTTTTATTTTTGGGTGTTAGCGCATTCATCTATAGGGGACATTTTCATGAAACTATTGAGAGTACATAATAACATTGTTTACCTTATACAGATGATGGGCACATAGTGTGATACATTCAATGTAATACGTTTGGGATCGAAAAGTCTTTTGTAACTTGACAAATATAAAAAACTGACTACTGATTTGTAATAAGTGAATAGGCACTTGCATACATTTCTGCATTTCCTGTAGAAATATTCCAGTACACCAAACACCACATTTCTAGGTTTTAGAAAGTTACATATACTCACTCACATTGGACCATAGTTATTGACCCATGTTTCTGCTGCTGCAAATCCAGATGCGGGCCATTTTAACTAAAAACGATATTGCATCAACTGAGACATAGAAGTATACATTTATTGTGAGAACATGACGAATGACCTCAGTAATACTTTTTTAATATTGCGTTGATTTGAAGAACCAAAGTACGCAAATTATATTTATTTTTATAGAAAAATACACATTTAAGAACATTGCTGTGGTTATTTTTGTTTACATAAACACAGATTATGTTTAGGTGTTGCTCAAACCAAGCAGCACATAAATCTTTATTGCTTTGCCTTCAGTAGGACTGTCCTCAGTAAAAACCACAAAGCATTATGGTAAATGTAGTCCTTGCATCGTCTATTTAATTTTCAATTTTCATTTAATAGTAAATAATGAGCAATTGTCAATAAGATAAGCTCCCTTTATTTAAGCAGTTCATTTTCACCAAGGCACTTTCCTGACATCAAGATGTGTCACTTCCATTATAGCTCTTCATAGGGACTCAACCTTATTAGGCGGTGCTGACTTTGAGTTTTTCGGAACAAAACGCCCTCCAGAAAGGGAGCAGCCCCTTGGCTCTACCACAATCTGTGCTTGGATTATTTCTTTATTTGTTAGCACAAAGATAATCAATCATTTATCCATTAAAATAAGATATGTAACATAACGCTGGACTAGAAAGTGACAGTATAGAGTGATAAAAGTTAGGAGCTCAGTGATAATTTTTTGAACTAGGAAGGTATTCACACTTTTGCAGAAACTAGGGTGGGTCTTTTTTTCAGATTTGCAGTGTCAAAGAGTTCCAAAAAAATGGTCCAGGTACTAAAAATCTTCCATCGTCCTTCATTCTGAGGCACAGATGTGGTACCACAAATAAGTTGACGTTTTTGGAGCAAAGTGCTCTGGCAGGGACGTACCAAACAATATTGCCCATTCAGAACAGCAGAACTTTTGTATTCTACAGGTTTAAAATAAAAAGGCAAAAAAGGAAAAGAACTCGGCCATTCAGCAACCTTCATTACGTCAAGCAAATTTCTTCCTGCCCAAAAGACATTACTTGACATAGTGCCATATGCTGAACGTGCAATAAAATAGGATCATTGATACCTGCTGACGACATCAAAAAGTTCATCCATCTTACTAAGGTGATTGCTGAGAAGTCTAAATATGGTTTCCTGAAATGAACTTCCAGCTGATTTTCACCTAGTCACCTAATATTCTATAGACTGTTCTCAGACTCCTTCAAACAACTGACCACACGCCTAGCTGAATGATCATGAAAGACAGGATAGGAGATTGAAACTGAAGATGTATTAGCCGCATTAGTAACCATAAAACTTATGCAGCTGGTGTAGAAACTCGAAAACTTACCATAGTGGCAACATTATACATAATTGCTTCATTTTCAGACACAAATGAGATGGTTACTTTCTATGATATCTCAGTACCTTATATACCATGGAGTCCTATACCTTGTTCTCCCTGATCTCCTTGGATGAATCCTTTTCATAATTCAATACTCTAACCCCATTTGTTGTAATTGACATATCTTCCAAAAGGATATGACCAGCAGAAATCATCAATCCACAGCAAAAGATTAATTCCATAGCTCAACGGTGACAAAGAACTGAGGTGGAATATGTACCACTATCATTGAAGATGCTTCCAAGGGATCTAAATGCCTTGCCAGGCACCAATCTCCTCTTGTCTCCACCTCTCCCATCCTGGCAACCCAACCTTGGGCACTTGTTCATATAGGGCCTGCTTACTACCCTGGTGGTCTTTCAAACGCCACCGCATTTTGGCGGTCTGACCACCCCTGCCCTGGCAATCTGACAGCCGGATCACTACCAGGGCAGGGAGGCCACTGCAAGACTGCCCCTAATGCCAAGATGTCTGCCAACATGGTGGCAGTATCAGCAGTGGCCCATAGAGGTATTTCCACTGCTGGGCTTATCATGACTTGCCTTTCCACCGACCTTTTCATGGGGGATACACACCATTGAAAAGGTTGGCAGAAAGGCATGTTTTGGGATGCAAACATGTCTTGAGGGCGAGCGTGCCCTTGAGGCATGGTGCTGGTGCCAGCTGTGCTTGCCCCATGCAATCTGCACTTTTGAGTGCACTGTTTCTCCTGCAGTCCGTGCTGCAGGGAAACAGGGCGCCCAACCGCCCGGGGGCATTGCAGCATGGACGGCATTGGCATGCGTTCCTAGAGCCACAGCATGCCAATGCCATGACTGCACCACTGACACACCGCCAGCCCCTCGGTAATGTAATGTGGCGGTCGAGATGTTGACGACTTGGTGGCGTGTTCCTGACAGCATGGTGGTGGGCTGATGGTGTGTCCTCCAGGGTCGTAATTGAGCCCTTAGTCCACCACATCATTTTCTTCATTGTCTCTACTGAAAGGGCCACAAAACCTCAATAGCATAATTAATTGCAAGTACTTTCTGCCTGTAAAGCAAGATAATGAAAGAGACATGAAAACACTGCTCGATGTTTTCTTTTGGATGCTACTTGGTGTTCTGTCTTCACAGACTGGATTTTGAGCACTTCAAAATCTTGAACCAGCCCTGGTGCAGTTTACTTGTTGTGGCATTTGATTAATGCGATAGGTTTCTTCACAGTTTTTCTGCTGCACCAACAGATTGTAGGGCACTGAAGGGAACAGGAAGCTGCAGTTAGATATGACAAATATGCCCTATGTGTATTGTTAAAACATGGTATCCCTAGGGGAATTCTTAGCCAACTTGGCTATGAAATATTTGTGGCCATGTACCTTCGGTTTATCTATGTATTAAAGACTAAGGTAAGCCATGCATTGATGTAAGGTTCATGTTTTACCTCTGCTTTTGAACACTTTGTTTCAGTTGGAGCTCCATTGTGTTGGCTCAATGTTTTGCTTGATTTACAATACTCCACCATGAATGTGACTACTACCCCATCTTCCATATTAGAAGTATTTTTTATCCTGTGGCATTTGTAATAATGTGGATGGGATATGTACCACGTTTGTGATGGAATAACCTGTCAGCCAAACTCTAAACCACGCCCTAAGTGGTCTTGAGCATGCAGCATTATAGTTTTGCTTAGGTTCACTATTCTGTCAAATTTAAAACAGCTCTACCCTCTTACACTTAAGGCTGTATTAAGGTGATTGTGCATCTAGTATTAGATTTTAACAATGGCCTTGTGCTTTCACTTATTGCATTTCCTACTCAGCCTGTGCACGAAGCAAGGTAATTACCTAATGGTCCTCATCACCATACTTTAAGGCCCTTACAACAGATAGGTCAAGGTTAATAACCCGCCCAAGTTAAGTTTTATTTTTATCAATAAGGTGTCCTGTTTACAAGGCTGCAGTAAGAGGGTAGAGTAAGGGCCTTCTATTTATTATTTTTGTCTGAAAAAAGCTTTGAGAGAACAAACATTCTTCATGCATTTCTGTTCTCAAGTGTAAGGAGGTAGTGATCTTAAATCCAATGAGGGAACCTGGGACAGTGTTCCCTTGTTGATAATTAGAAAATCATATACTATTAAAATATTTTGAAATCCATAGCAAGCAGCAGATTCAACATCAGAACCTAAAACTACAAGGGTTTAACTAATGTTGATGAAGACAAAAAAAGCCACAGAATGAAACAGAAGATAACACTTTCATACAGTGTATTTCTCTTTTTACTCTTTGATGTAGTTATCTAAACTTTATAAAAACATCCTACAATAACGGATTAAAAATGTAACCAAATACCCTGCCCATTGTGTACAACCGATTTAAATTATTTTCACAATGTAATAAAAATGTCCAGCACTTGAATGCACGAATAAAACAATCTTAAGTTTGCTAGTAGGAGCATAACAGCAGAACTCTACCAGCAATACTTTTAATGATTTATCTTTTAACTCAGCAGATAGTGGACATTCAAACATTAAATAAACAAGGATACCCACGTCACCACTACAAACACAGGCCCTTTCGCTCCGTTGGACTTTGTATATAATCCTTTGCAATAAGGGGTAGGACACATATCCACTCTCAACCTAAGGTGCAGTTTTTCTGGTTCATTATTATGGGACTGCAAAAAATATGATTGAGATTCATACTTCTAGTCTATACTTGTGTAATGAATAATTGAAAGTCAACTTTCCAAATGTTTCATAATTAACCTAATCACATACACCTTCATTAAAATGAGCAAGGCTTTTTTAAAACAATTATGCCGAGGCACCTGAAAAGATCAGTATTAAGGGATCTAGTATTCCGCCAGTACCACTGTCAGACCTTTCCCCATACAAAATTCTGTGCCCTTAAACTAGCCACTCTTTTATTCCTAAAAGGCACAAGCTAACACTGTCTCAATGTTTTTCTGACCTCATAAAAATGTTTTGGGTCACAAAGGACGAAAGAAACGTCAGTCCCAATTCTCTGTTATCAGTTTTTATCAGAGTTGCATGTGGGAGTGATGTTTCCCGCACCACATGTTCCACTCACTGAGATAGAAGATTACACTAGGCCTACCTCTCCGTAGCACCAGCCCAAAGGTCACCTGCAGGACGTCTAACATTCTAAGCTTTCATCATTGAAACAAGGCACCATACAAATAATAAAATTGATAAGCAGACTCATGGTGGTTATTATACCAGAGCATGAAGTGGCCTTAAAGCAGATGACCCAGTGTGAACCCCCATAAAGCAATTAGCCCAAGTGTCTAAAGGAGGAACCTGTTTCAATATCTAATCCATTTAAGTTCTGAAGCGTTTTTTACCCTTATCCACAACCTAAAATCATAATTATTGCTTTGCTAATGTTAAAAATGGGTTGACTAATTTTCGTAAAATTTAGTTGGCAAAGCTTTGGTTGAAGCAGAAAAGAAGGAAACTCCACGGGTAAAATCAAGGTCTTAGGGCCTGATTACGAGTGCAGCGGTCTTTGAACCGTGCCACTCGCAGTGGCACAGCAGTGCCTGTCCACCGTCTTCCGGATTACGACTTTCAAAGTCACACCAGCGGTGGATCACCAGCTGCACAAGGGAGCCGTAGTTCCCTGGTGGTGGCACGGCAGAGGCCCAATGTAGCATGCTGGACAGGACTGGCGCAGTCCTGCTAAGCATATTACGAGTTCCTACACCGCCAGCCACTTCATGGCAGTACAGGGACAAAGGAAGGCCTATAGGACACCCATGCCCCCCGCCGTATGGATGCATTGCCCTGTCTGCTATCACCCCCAGTGATAGAGTGACTTCATATTTAAAACTGCTTCACAAGCCTTAACATGATATTCTACCACTTAAAAGTCACCACTAACATAGCCTGTAGCTAGGGCACAGGATACACTTCTATGTGCATAAAAGCTAACACATGTAGATAGAAGTTTCAGTGAGCTATATGCACACTTTCAGGTGCATATACTGACTTATACATCCAGTGTTTCATATTGAGTTGAATGTCGTGTAAGCGTATATAAAAGAGGACAGCTACTAATACATCCTCTCAGACAGTGTTACAACCATCTAAACCTTCACACACATGCACAGATACAACTCATGTATCTAGCGCTAATAGAGGCAGTGACACACTCACTTAAATAACCTACTAGTGACTGACACACCAAAGAGACAATCCATGCCATCCATTACATATAGATTTACAGAGCCATACAGTCACAAACAGAGCCAGCAATGTACTAAGAAACTTTACTACATATAGAAAGAGACCACCCCACATAGCATCTGAGACACTTATCTAGATATCTAGTAAAGAACTGACACTACCAAGTGAACCATCCAGAGAAGTAGCTCTTTAAACAAGTCTTAGGCCTGGTACAGTTGAGACTGTGCATCCAGCTCTACTGCTAGGCCAACTTGATAATTAAAACTGCTTCACAAGCATTACCTGCTGTTTTACTACTTACATGTCACCCCTAAGGTAGCCTGTAGCTAGGCCAAAGAGTACATTCTTATGTGCATAAAAGCTAACACAAGCAGTTAGAAGTTTCAGTGTGCTACATGCACAAATACAGGCACATGTGCTGAGTTATACATCCAGTGTTCCACCCTGATTTGAATGTTACACAAGCAGATACAAAAGGGGAGAGTCACTAATACAACTCCTCAGAAATTTCACAAGCAATAAAACATTCAGTTACATGCACAAACACAACTCTTATGTATCTAGGACTAATGCAGGCAGGCAGTAACACACTCAATTAAATAATCCAACAATAATTAATGCATCCACGAGGCAATTCATGCCATCCCTTACATATACATTTACAGACATGTGCACTCTCAAACAGAGGCAGCAATGCACCAACAAACTTAGTTACATATGGCAATAGACCCCCAGATAAGGGACCAGACACTCTTTCAGATATGTAGTAAAGAACTGACACTAACAAACAACCATCCAGAGTAGTAGCCCTTTAAACATGTCTTATGCCTGGTATGCTTGACGTGAGGCTGTGCATCCAGTTCTACTGCTAGGCCGATGTAGCATATAAAAACGCTTGACAAGCCTTACCCTCTTGTTCTACCACATCTAACTCAACCGTAAGGTAGTGTATAAGTAGGCCATAGAATGCAGTTCTGTGTGCCTAAAAGCTAACACATGTAGTTAGTAGTTTCAGTGACCTATGTGCACACTTTCAGACCCATATGGTTAGTTATACATCCAGTCTACGATCCTGATTTGAATCTTATAGAAGCACATAGAAAAGGAGTAAACTACTAATACATCTCCTCAGACAGTGTCACAAGCAACAAAACATTCACCCACATGCACAGACACAACTATTATGGATCTGGCACTAATGCAGGCAGTGACACACTCAGCTAAATAACCCAATAGTAACTAATACACTCAGGAGGAAATCCATGCCATCCATTACATATACCTTCACAAAGATATGGACATCTCAGAGGTAGCAATGCACCAACAAAGTAACTTACATTTGGAAATAGACCCCCAAATACAGACTTAGACACTCTTTCAGGTATGTAGTAAAAAAACGACACTATCAAAAAACAAAAAAAACAGCGGTAGCCCTTTAACCATGTATTATGCCTAGTATACTTGAATCTATGCATTCAGTGCTACTGCTATGCCGACTTGGCATATAAAACCCCTTCACAAGCCTTACCCTCTTGTTCTACCACATATAACTCAACCATTAGGTAGTGTATAAGTAGGCCATAGTATACTGTCCTGTGTGCATAAAAGCTAGCACATGTAATTAGTAGTTTCAGTGACCTACATGCACACTTTTAGGCTCATATGCTCAATTATGCATCCTGTCTCTCACTCTGATTTGAATCTCAGATAAACACATAGAAAAGGTTTAAACTACTAATACATCCTCTTAGACAGTGTCATAATCATCTAAACATTGACTCATATGCACAGACAGAACTCTTATACATCTACCACTAATGCAGGCAGTGACAAACTCAGCTAAATAACCCAATATTAACCAAGACACCCAGGAGATAATCTACGTCACACCTTACATATATGTTTACAGAAGTATGCACTCACAAATTGAGGCAGAAATGCACCAAGAAACGTATTTAAACATGGAAGCAGGCCCGAAATAGGGAGTGAGACAGTCAAGTCAAGTCAAATCACTTTATTCGATCAATAAAAATATCAATCATAAAAGTACAAAGTACAAAAATGCATCACAAGTTGATAACCACAGAGACCAGGGAAATTCATAACAGCGAATGGTCAGTTTTCTAATTCTCTAGATGGATATAAAAAGTCAACATAGCTAAAAACAATGCTAAAAATAGATCAAGCCATAGGTAATATATACATTAAAAAACCACATAACAGTATAAAAAAAAAAAAAAAAAAAACCCATCCAGAAGAAAAGGGCTCGGTGGACAAAGCTCACAACATTTCATTTAGCTAATTTTCCCTTGACGAGCCTTTGCCTAATCCTACAACGTGTCCCAAAAACTTTGCTGTACCACAGATAATACTTGGGATTAACGTCTCATAAGTTAAAATGCGTAAGGCCACCCGATGGGAAGAACAGCCCAAATTGGAACAAACCGGTTTTAGCCACCTGGACCTCACTTGGCTGTATGCCCTACAAGCAAAGAAAAAATGTGCTATAGATTCCGTAGGGCAAGCACAGCCCGGACAGCCCTCAATATTTCCCGAGTGGCCGCTCCAACCATACTGAAAATCACGGAGAGGGAGTGTGCCATACCTGAATTTCAGGTAGAGCACTCTGTCCCCCGGGGACTCGATGAGGTCAAGGAAGGGTTCCAATTTTAGGGTGAGCTTAACATCCAAAAATCTCTCCGACAAAATGCCATTTTGATTTTTGTTGGACATGGCGGAGATCCAGTCCCAGTAAAGCTTTTTCACAAGAGGTTTGGGCGGGGGCATCTGGCTCTCCCAAGCCTGGTCCAGACCAATTTCGACCACTAATTTCATCAAGTTAGACACCCAACCAACCTTGTGACCTGCGCCCAAACTTATCAGTTCTTTTAGTCCTTCAGATATGTAGTAAAAGACTGACATTACCAAGCTACGCATTGAGAGTAGTAGCCCTTTAAATAATTTATGCCTGGTATACTTGTGGCTGTGCATCCAGTTCTACTGCTAGGCCAACCTGGCATATAAAACCCCTTCACAAGCCTTGCTCTCGTGTTCTATCACATATAACTCAACAGTAAAGTAGCATATAGGTAGACCATAAGATACTCTCCTATGTGCATAAAAGCTAACACATGTAGTTAGTCGTTTTAGTGACCTACATCCACACTTTCAGGCTCATATGCTCACTTATAAATCCAGTCTCCCACCATGATTTGAATCTCAGATAAGCACATCGAAAAAGTGTAACCTACTAATACAGCCCCTTAGATAGTGTCAGAAGCATGTGAACATTCACTCACATACACAGGCCCAAGTCATGTGTCTGAGAGTAATGAAGGTGGTGACACACTCACTTAAATACCTCAATAATAATCACGACTACTGAGTCACCCATCCAGAGTAGTACCCTTTAAACATAGTTATTGGTACTGGATAACCTCTGTTTTCACCTTTACTGCTAAGCAGACTTGACATTTATAACTGTTTGCAAATCTAAGAGTTTTTTTATCACACACATAAAAGTCACTAGTAAGCTAGGCTGTAGATATGACACACTATTGTGTACTTAGGTCAGGAATTGTATAAGTTTGTAGAATAATCATATATCTATGATTTTAGATGGTTTAATTATAGAACGTTCATTTTGTATTCTATTTTGTTCTTAGATATCTGCTTCAGTTCTAACAGAAGAATTCAAGATGTCAAGAAAGGAATGGAGAAGAAAAGCACACAAAAAATCAGTACTACTTTGAAAAAACTTAGAAGAAAAAAGAGGATAATGTACAAAATGTTCCACAAAAAAAACAATCTGCTGGTATGAGAATGAAGTAGTTTCCTAAAAAAGAAGTTAGAAACATGAAAAAAATGGAAAGTGGTGTAAATAAAAAGAAAAGTTTATCAACAACTCAGAGGTGAAAAGCTGTAATTCATGCTTAAAGTGGAAACTTCTAAAAAATACAAGTCATCTAACAGCAAGACAGAAACAGCACAAAGGGATAAGAAGAAGAATGTTTAGAAGTAGGGTAATATAAAATTTTATAAGAAATATAAAACAATATTAGAGAAGAACAGCAGCTTATAAGCAAAAACAACACCTTGAAACTGTAGTACATAAAGCCTTTGCCTTGAAGCGGAAACTGATTATTTAAATATTAAACAGAATGAAAACACTGGATAAAACAGTGTTAAGTATGAAGATAAAAAGTCAGTAAAAAAGACTGGCGAATAAAAATAACTTTTGTAAAATCTTTAGAGGTGAATAGAAGCATACATCTAGCACTGAGCCTTTCTTTAACAGAGAAATTTACTTTAAAGAGAACACATTAGTGCATACAGTTGAAACAACTGGTCGATATTATGAGGTGAAGGGTTGTCTTCCTGTTGCAACAGAGGAAATGGTTTCTCTGATTGTTGAGGAAGTGATAGCTGTAGAGGTAGAGTGAAGGCTTAGACATGCCCCTGCCTATAAGGGGAATTGTAGCAGTATTTGGAGTGTTTGCCAAGAATCTATTGATATAATGAGATATTTTTGACGTGAGCTTTCATGCAGAAGTTTGAAGCAGAAAATTGCAATTTTTGCTGGGCTTAGATCCATGCATAGTGAGAAAGTATAAGCATTTTCAGGGGAATTCACTAGCGTGTCTATTAAAGAAAGTGTGCCAAAGCATCTTTCATCATTTCAGAATGTTAGCTGTTCACCTGTCTGAAATGCAGAAGTTAGTTAGGACACTTTACTATGTTAAAACTCCTGCACTATGTTTAGGAGAATTTAATAGAGCTCTTTTGCCTGGGACAGTAGCAGACGTAGAAAAAGTTTGTAATAATGTTTAGTTTTGTTTCTTTGGTCCTGAAGAGTGTGCCATCTGCAAGTGTAGTACAACAGGACAGAGAGATTACCGTTGATAACTTTGTAGAAGAGATGACAAAGTTTAACACAGTTTCCTCTGAAAATTCAAACAGTGTTTGTATTTGTTGTCGACGCACAAAAGTCAAACACAGAGGTGCCAATTACGATCCGGTAAAAAATTTCCCAGTGCGACTCGTATCCGGTCTTTTTACCGTACGAATCGTACAAGTGCCGTACGAACTGGCAATCACGATTCGCATGGTAAAAAGTCCATACGAACCGCATTGGGAATCATTCCCCACACGTCCTCGGGTCGGAAAATGTGTCCGACACGTCCTCGTACGATTTACCGTACAAATGTGAAAGGTGAAGTCCGACCGAGGAATCACGATCCATCCCGTGCGTCCGAGGTTACAACCGGATGGAAAAAACACCGTCCGCACCGAACTCCCATAGCAACCATGGAGACGTGCCCGCATACGCGCCGCCCCCCCCCAGCCCCCGTACGTACGCGCCGACCCCCCCAGCCACCGTAGGTACGCGCCGACCCCCCCAGCCCCCGTACGTACGCACCGCCCCCCCCAGCCCCCGTACGTACGTGCCGACCCCCCCAGCCCCTGTATGTACGCGCCGACCCCCCCCAGCCCCCGTACGTACGCGCCGACCCCCCCCAGCCCCCGTACGTACGCGCTGACCCCCCCCAGCCCCCGTACGTACGCGCCGAACCCCCCTGTATGTACACCCGTGTACGTGTCGAACCCCCCCCGTGTACGTTCGAGTCGAACCCCCCGTGTACGTTCGAGTCGTACCCCCACCCGTGTATGTACGGTGCGTACCCCCCATGAATGTTCGAGTCGAACTCCCCCGTGTACGTTCGAGTCGAACTCCCCCGTGTACGTTCGAGTCGAACCCCCCCGTGTACGTTCGAGTCGAACTCCCCCGTGTACGTTCGAGTCGAACCCCCCGTGTACGTTCGAGTCGAACCCCCCCGTGTACGTTCGAGTCGTACCCCCACCCGTGTATGTACGGTGCGTACCCCCAGGGGTACGCACCGTACATACACGGGTGGGGGTACGACTCGAACGTACACGGGGGGTTCGACTCGAACGTACACGGGGGTACGCACCGTACATACACGGGTGGGGGTACGACTCGAACGTACACGGGGGGGTTCGACTCGAACGTACACGGGGGTACGCACCGTACATACACGGGTGGGGGTACGACTCGAACGTACACGGGGGGGTTCGACACGTACACGGGTGTACATACAGGGGGGTTCGGCGCGTACGTACGGGGGCTGGGGGGGTCGGCGCGTACGTACGGGGGCTGGGGGGGTCGGTGCATACGTACGGGGGCTGGGGGAGGGTCGGCGCATACGTACGGGGGCTGGGGGGGGTACGGTGCGTACCGGGCCACCTACTCTGGTCGATTTGCGCCGTACTTCGCTTTTCCGGCACTTTTTGGGTGCCGTGAAAATATTGCCGTCCGGACTGCTGTCGGTTCGAATCGTAATTCCTGGGTCGTGAAACGCTGCCTGAAAGCGTACCGACGTCACGTCGCAGCATTCCCGGATCACATTCGTATGTATATTTTCGTCGGTCGGTGTTTTTTACGATTCGTACGGAAATGGTGTTTCCGTGCGAATCGTAATTCCATGTTTGTAAAGTTTTACGACCGGGTACGAGTCGGACGGGGAAAACGCTCCGACCGACGGTTCGTACCCGGTTTTTACCGGATCGTAATCGGCACCAGAATGTTGATTTGTATTTAAAAAGTGAAAAACAGAACAATAAGTGGCAACAAGTTGCTGTTTATTTATTCGTAGAAGAGCTATTTGACTTGTCCACTCATCACATAATATGTAAGTACTGTTACAACAAGTTAGAAGAAAACAAAATGTCAGCTAGAGCAGTAAACAACAACTTAGAGTTGCTACCTATTCCTCAAGAACTAGCTGATTTAAATGTTTATGACTCTATTCTAATACAATGTGTACACCCATTCCAGGCCATAGTTCGCATGGAGCCTAAAACAGGGAAGCTGCCACCAACTGGCCTACAAAAAGGCCATAAAGGAAAGGTTATGTACTTACCTTTAGATTTTAAACAGAATATTACAATTGTTGGTGTACACAGAGACAATCATGAGCCACTTGTTATTTTAGTAAATGGTGTGCCTACAAAGAATAAACAAAGCTGACAAGAGTTAGAAGATTTTAGTAAAGTAAAACATGTGACATTATACCTGGTACAAAATAATGTTTATTATAAGATTGTTGATGTTCTTGAAGATATGATATATGTACAGGACAGTTTGAAAGAGTGGATCGATCCAGATATGAAAAGATTTATGAACACTACAGCATCCTTCCCCTGCATTCAAAAGAAATGATCAGTGATTCCACTGAATTATTTTAAATGAAACAAGCAAAAAGGAGCTCCCAGATATGTGAGAAAAAATGTAGAAGCTCATTGTTTTCTACAACGGTTCCCCACTGGAGAAGGTGGACGCTTTGATGACCACTTGTACAGATAGCAGCATCAGAACACCGGTCAACAAGCTTATACTCAGAAGGTCCAAGATTTCAGCAGTGCATTCCTTACATATGTCATCTTCTGTTTGAGAGCGACTTGTCTGGTCTTTCATATGCAGTTATCCGTAGATTGAAGACAGGACTTCCTCAACAAAATCTTTCTGCAAGGGAATTCATTGACATAGTTCGTTGAAAGTATATAAGCTTGGAATGTAGCTTAATCAATTTGATGTCGTGCCAATGTGGCACCAACGAGTATTCATATCGTTGTTATGGTGAACTCAAATGTATGTTGAGAAACCTAGGAGCACCTACTTGGTTTCAGACACTGAGTTGTGCTGAGTATGCATGGGATGCCAGCTTGAATTCTTGTGAGCAGCAAATTCAAACATAAAGAACATTGAAGTGAAGACAGCTGGAGAACTTTGTTCTTTGGGTCCCACCAATGTTTGCAAATATTTTAACTATTGGTTTTAAGCTATGATGTCTTTTATTTGCAACTAATCAAATCCTCCTCTTGGAGAATTAACTAATTTCTTTTAGCAAAAGGAGTACCGTGCAAGAGGTGCTCCCCACATACATATGCTATTATTCATACAGGATGCACCGAAATCTGGGACAGATAGTGATGAGGCTGTCCTGTCTTTCATTGAACAGTATGTCACTTGTACCATCACAAAAGATGGTGCTAAAAACATCTTGAGAAAACGAGTTTTACGGTTTCAAAGCCATAGATTAAAATACTGCAGTCAAAAATGTAAAGGTACATTTTAAACAAGATGTTGTTTTGGATTCCCACGATCTGTCATTTAGTCAGCAGTAACACATACACTAACATGGAAATTGCCAAAAACACATATTACCTAAGAAGAACAGAAGCTTCGAAGTATATTAATGACTATAATCCAGTCATTCCGAAAATGTGGAATGCGAACATTGATATGCAGTTTGCATTAAAAGAGATGTGGGAAGAGATTTAAGAAAAAAGAGACTCAGCAAGAAATTGTACAGCTTCAGCTTGAAGATGCTTTCCCATAGAGAGATAGGATTTGATGAATGCTCGGATCGGTTGAGCTCTGCCAGTTTGTTCTCAAAGCCAAGAGCAATCATTTGGGTAAGCCTAAGCCTAGCAAGCACACAGAACAGAGTGTTGAAGTAGTCCCAGAAATTCAATACTTAGCAGAGTTTGAACCAGAAAGTATTGATATTGTTGAAAACAAATATATTGGATACATACTATCCAAGAAGGAGTCCACATCTAGAAAATATGTGCCTCTATGAAGTACTTCAGCACTACAGATATAAAAGGAATGTAACAGAAAACATACAAGAAGAAAAGTACCCAGTAGTTGGTGTGAACAGTGTTTGGTCAAACATGCAAAAGGAAATCTTATTAACCATAGAAAACTCTGTTGCCAAGCTCCGGACGAAAGAGAATCTTTCTATTTAGCACTTTTGCAACTCTTCAAGCCTTGGCGAGCTGAAACAGAATTACTTGGAGACTATGACTGTTATAGAGATTCTTTCAACGCTATGAAATACAACATTCAGTGTTCAGTCTTCCCTATCTATTAGAAAATGTTAAATGGTGAGATTGAACAAGAAGAAACCATTGCAGCTGAAATAGCTAGAGAAAGTTTAGGAGGTTTCTTCCTCTATTACCCAGGTCCGCCAAGGAAATGGTCACGCACGCTTTGATCCTTAGCCGCCTTGACTATGCAAATGCACTTTACATTGGCCTACCAGGATACCAGCTTAAGAAACTCCAGGTAATACAGAACACTGCGGCCAGAGTTCTGTTGGGTATCCCGGGCAGGTCCAGCGTCAAACATCTTAGCAGGATCTGTACTGGCTACCCGTGGCCCAACGAGTGAAATTCAAGGCTCTCACGATAGCCCATTCAGCCCTCTATGGCATAGGGCCCCTCTATTTGAGGAAGCGGTTTAGTTTTTATACTCCACGAAGGCATCTGTGTTCCACTTCACAGTGTCTAGCTGCGATCCCTCGCTTTCGGCGGACAAGAATTGGAGGCAGCTCTCTATCCTTGAAAGCAGCCAAAGCTTGGAACTCTCTCCCCCTTGAACTGTGCAGCACCCATGACCCCGCCATGTTCAAGAAAAGACTTAAAACCCTGCTGTTTACCTAAGGTTAATTTCCCCTGTTCCATTCTGTTTCCACTACTGGCTTTCCACGCTGGGACACTCCTGATTAGCCATGCACGCTAGAAATCACTTTAATATAACATAACAACATAACAAAGGAACCAAAGTTTAGGACCATTGAGTCTGGATCCTCTAGGACAAACAATTGTTCAAAACAAAGCAGCAATAGCCATGAAAGAAGTCGAAACTGCAATGGAACAAGCGATACAGGACAATATTAATTTTGAACTGTTTGAAGGACAACTAAACACAAAACAGAAACGAATCTATGTAGAAGTAAGAGAGAAAATTGTGCATGGATTCTTCCACGAGAACAGACAATGTGAATGTCCGTTTAAACCAATCCTATTATACATCAGTGGTCAAGCTGGAACAGGAAAACGTGTTAAGTTAAACTTCTTACCAGTTATCTACACAGGACTACAGATTCAAATGTATCCTTTGTAGTAACAGTGCCAACTAGATGAGCGGCACACAACCTTAAAGGAATTTCTTTACATCAACTGCTTATGCTGCATGTTGAACATGTTAGTAAAGTAGAATACCAGAAGTTATCTGGTGAAAACTTGTCATGAAGTTTCAAGAGTACTGTACAGGGCCAGACTGCCTACTGAACGTTTTTGGTGTGCTGCCAAACTGGGGGCTGATTTCGTTGATGGGGACTTGCGTGTGCTTAAAACCATTTGTTTTGCTTTGTTTATTCAGGAGCACACGCAGGTCCCCATCAATGAAATCAGCCCCCACCAGAGTAAAATCAGCCCCCAGGTCAGCAGCACACCAAAACACCTGTAGCCAGTCCGGCCCTGGTACTGAAGAAACTGAAGCTTTTAATCATTGATGAGGTGAGGATGGTCTCAAACTTAATGCTTGCCTTTGTTCAGTTGAGAATGCAACAAATTTTTAAAACAGAATACGATGTGCTGTTTGGGGACAAGCGTTTAATTGCCTTTGGTGACCTACTGCAACCTACCCTTGTGAAAGACCAGCCTGTTTTCAAGACACTTCTCCATAGTTAAACAAGGGATTCTTTGGGAAGCATTGGCAATGTAAATATTTGGTTAAACTTTGAACGCCAGAAATTAGTGAAGAATATGCACCAAGCATCTGATGTGGAATATGGAGATATTCTAAGGGACATTAGAATAGGAGTTTTGACTAAAGACAATAAATGTGCATTGGAAAGTTGACTAATAAAGAAACTGTTTTCATCTAAAGACACACCAGCACAACTAATGTATAATTTCTTTGCAGAAAACAAGTCCATAGTTTGTTTAATGCCTACACTACAAAAGTGCTCCAACTTTAATGAAGAACTACTAAAATTGGAGAAACAGCTTATTTTGGAAATTACAGCTATCGATAAAATGGAACTCCAGGGAGTAAACAATACTCCTAACTGGAAAACTACAAGCAAAATATGATTCTTTGGAGATGTCTGTATCGAAGACTGCAGGTTTAGAAAAGTGTTTACCCGTGTGTAAAAACTTTCAAATTATTTAGTGGCGCAATTTGAAGTAGAGGAAGGGTTAGCAAATGGTGCTATGGGTAAAGTAATTGATTTCATTTATTATCTAAACAGGGATCAGATAGAATTCTTGGCTATAAAATGTGATCAGATTTATGGTGTAAAGCAGATTGGGCAATGTGTTGTATGTTGTTTGCTTGTAAAGGACCTGCATGTCCGATGACAACAGTTCCCAGTGTTCCTAACGTATGCTGCAACTAGCCACAAATCTCAAGGTTTCAGTGTAGATAATGCTTTTGTGAACATCCGTATTAGTGTGTTTAAAGAAGGAATGGCATATGTTACATTGTCTCGGGTAAAGAACATTGTCCAGTTTGTGTTTGATGGAATTTGATGAAAAAAAAGTTAGTGCCAATGGAAATTGCGTAAGAGAGCACAATGAGTTAAGAAGTCTATTTGCTCCTTATTTAGGTCAATACCTTATTTAGGAGACACAGATAATGTGTACAAAATGACAGCATACAAAAGACTCAGATTATGTCCAAAAAAAGAAAGCAATAGGGGATAAGATGCAAAGTGCTAAGAAGAATAAAATGGAAACTCAGTGAGATATTGTAGGACACCAATTGGAAAAATGTAGTTCTCAATGTAGAGTTTCACTTACCACATCTTGTTGATCAGATTGAACAAAAATGTGAAAAAAAGGTTCTGTTCTGCGCTGTCTCATTTACTCCAATGTTTAGTCAGTGACAGAACTTTAATACAGTCTGCTTCAGGCATTCAAAATCTTTTCGATACATGTACCTGATCAGTAATATTTAGCCTCAATAGTCAACAAGACTCACAAGAATTTATAATGGTCATGCTTGCAGTTTTAGAAAGAAGAAGTAAATATTGATGACTTATTTGGACAAACTTCCAAATGAGACTGTGACGACTGCTCATTTATATCATAACCGAAATAAATGCAGAATGATTCATGTGCTTCAGAGCAAGATGGCGGATTGACGCCGTCTCAAGAGAGTCAGGTCACGGAGGAGCTCCGGAGGCTCATGCTACGCTGCTGAGGGTATCGCAGTGGAGAGCATGAAAGCAGGACAGCAGGACAAGGAAATATAGCGAACCTAGTGCCTTTGTCTCCTCGGAGGGGCAGAAATGCCGAAAATCAGCAAGAAAATGACAAAACGATAAAAAAAAAGAAAAAAGAAAAGAAATCGGCAAAACGGCATACGGGCTAGTGGCAAACCCGAAGTGGATCCATTCTCACTGGTGTCCTGGCGGACTGGTCGACAGTTATCAGCGGCTCTGGATTACTGCTGAGATTGGGGAGCTGAATGCAGGCGATTGTAAGGTTTGGCTTCTGTCTTGGCTTCCGGCGCTTGCCGCGCACTAGGGTAGCCAAGTGTCTGGCTGCCCAACGACATGCACAGAGCTTACAGGAGAATTGGCGAGCCAACTATTACGGATGCTCGGTGGCTAAACTGTATTTACTCCAACGGAATATGGCCCCACCGAAAGCAACACTCAGGAGCACCCGCACTACCAACAGAGCACTGGTGGGTACTACATTGACTCAGGGGAGCAATATGGATGTTGGAGAAGTGGAGATACAGAGGGTGGACTCTCCCAGCTCAGGTACTGGGCTGGGAAATGTGGGAAAACCTGTTCTTCTATTGTTACAATCAAGGAAGTCAATGAAACTGTTTTCTTCTGACATGGTGAATGAAGCGGATACTTCCAACAATTGCAAGATATTAGTAGATATTGTGAGCCAGGCAATCGGGGAGCAACATAGTAGCATGGCTTCTATTTCTTCAGGACATATTGTCTCTAATAATCTGCAGGCACTTCCTCAGTCTCAGCCTCAGCCTAAGGAAGGCTTAGATAATGGGTGATTCCCTGATTCAGATAGGGGCTTGAACGAAGAGGGGACTGGGTGTGGGAGCCTAATTACCAACCCCGCTGAAATGGTGATTACTCAGGACTCGCTGAGAACACCTGGGGAGCTCACAGCTGTCAAAGACGGAGAGAATGAGACGGTAATGGAACCCGGTGTATTTAAGTCTGGCGAAAGCTACTCTGATGTGATTGGCAGTCTTGATAATCTTGGGACCCCTCTAAGTCCTATTACTCCTGCAATTTTGCCTAACGAACTGGTATTGGGTGATTTGAGCACCTCGTTTTCGGCTTCTATTACCTCTATTACTGTCAATAACCAGGTACGAGAATTGAGCCAGACTCAGACCCAGACCCCCCATGCGGTGCAACATGAGGTCACATCTGGCCAACAGAAGAAAACTTCAGTGGTAGTAACTGGTAAAAAGAAACACCAAAGTCAGAATCAAAAACTGAAGGCGGTGAAGGAGCTGAAAAGAGCTTTTGCGGGTTTAGATCTAGGAGACGAGAGGACAAAACAGCGGGAAAAGGGTGCTTCAACTGATAATTCAATATAGCGATGGGTACAAGCAAAAGGTGGGGTCAAAAATATGGTGTCAAGGCTATCAGAGACTGGCATGATTGATGAAGTTGGCGGGGGAATGGATTTAGTGGCTGAAGGCACAGGTGACCTAGAATCTGTCCCTGAGTCAACTTCAATGACGTCGGTGGGAGAAACGAGCTCTCAGCAACTATCTGGGTATCTGGGTAGTAAGGAAGAACAGGGAAATGAAACTAAGATGCTCTTGTTGATTCTCCAGAATCTCAAAGAACAAAGAGAAGAGACTAGAGAACTCTTTGCCCAACTACGATCAGATACCCAGGGTATCCAGCAGCCTCTAAAAGAAGCCACTACTAAAGTAGGGACACTGGCAGTGGAGATGATCGAACTTCAACAGCAAGTGGCGGATACGGAAGAAGTAACTTCGAAAACTTCTAGCATAACTGAGAAGCATGACCAAGCCCTAGCCACGATGCAATTTAAGTTAGAAGATTTGGAGAATCGGCAGTGGAGACAGAATTTGAAGATGTTTGGTATTCCAGAAGGACAAGTGGGCTCAGACCCCAGAACATTTATAGTTCAAACATTACAGAAACTATGTCCGGACCTCAGTGACTGGGATTGGGATTGCCAGGTCCAAAGGGCTCATAGGCTGCCAGTGGTTTAAAAGAGACAAGACAGCCGGTATCCTAGACCTTTTTTGATCTATTTTGGCAATTTTTTATTAAGGCAGGCAGTCTACTTAAAGGCTGGCCCAAGGTCGCCTATGTCCTTACATGGCAATTCAATTTTGTTTCGCTCCAATTATTGCAAGGTAACAATGGACAGAAGATGGCAGCTCAGGCAATTGATTGACCCAATGAAAGCTGCTGGTGTATAGGCATACTTACAAGAGCCGGCCCGACTGAAAGTAATCCGGGGGGGTCAATCTTATATGTTTTTTTCGGAAACAGAGGCTAAGAAGGCGCTATGCGGATGGCAGAAAGAGGGAACTGACTAAAAGGGGGAATAGTCATAGTTCTATTTTTTTTCTTCCTTGTTCTTTCAAGGGAAGAATCTATTAGTGGCAGATGGTAGAATATATTTTATTAATGTTTTCTGTTTTCTTTTTTCTTTGCAAGGAAAGGATTTATTTGTGGTATGTGATAGAAAAATATCTCAATAATGCTTTCCTCTGCTTTATGATTTGCTTTATTATGTGCTAAATAGTTTAGAAGCCACTGGAACCTCTATGACTGGGACTCTTAGTGGGCTTCCATATCAACTGCAGCTTCGAGAAAGGGGATGATTCCTCCTTCTAGATGCTGGAGGAGGGGGGAGGGCCGATCTCTAGAAGAGATTGGGGGAGAGGGAGGGAAGGGAGGGAAGGGATGGGGGTTTAAAGAAGAAAATGTCAACGGTTGGGTAAAAAGCAACGATAAATGTTTAGTGGATTATTGTATCCAGATAGGTAAGACGATTATTAAAAGGAGCAGTGTATTTTAGTTAACATGGAGTGGGTTAAATGTTTAGCATGGAACGTGGCAGGGTTAAATAGCAGGATTAAGAGACGACTAGTGGCAGAAGAGCTAAAAATGTATAATCCTAGTGTGGTCATGCTAACAGAGACACATCTTTCATACAAAGACCAGGGATTGTTAAAACAGCTTGGTTTTGAAGTGATAGTATGTTCTACTCAAAGTGCTTCTATCCGCGGGGTTGCATTATTAAAAAACAAACGGCTTAGGGCAACAGTTTGTAAGATAATTTCTGATAAAGGAGGGCGCTGGGCCATTTCACCGCTAATGTTAAATGAGAGAAAATACGTGTTTTGTGTAGTGAATGGCCCTAATAACAATGATCCTACAGTGGTGGATAATATTAATATGGAACTGTTGAATTGGGAGGGGGAACGGGTGGTGATGGGCGATTTTAATTGTATCATGGACTATGGGATTGATACTACAAGGAGAGGAGCATTCCATAGGATACGGAAGACACGTAGGGCAATCAGGGAACTGGGCAGACTACAGGCTATTAGTGATGCTTGGAGAACGTTGCACCCAAATATACCAGGGTATACTTGCTTCTCTGCTCCACATTAATCATACTCGAGAATCAATATGGCTTGGATATCTGCTCAAACATTATGGTCTACAGAAATAGATATATGTACGAAAGTAACATCAGATCACAATCACATTCTTCTTACTTTTAAAATTAATAAAGAGAACAGGCCACTTAGATCATTCTCATTCCCTAGGTATCTTTTATCAGATGCGGAATACATAGCTAGAACCCAGGAATAAATTTAAAGTTTCTTTGAAGAGAATACAGGTTCAGCTATTCCCATTGTGGTGTGGGACACAATTAAAGCAGTTATAAGGAGACATACTCAACAGTATATTTGGCGTCAAAATCAAATTGATAGACAGATACTTAGACAACTTCTGCAATACGTAGGGCAGAGGATTTACATGCGGAGGCAGTTATGAAGGGGATGGAAGAGGCAGTACAATTGGGGTTTGAGGTAATCAATCTCAGAGTGAGGCTGAAGAAAACACCTAAAGAGAAGAGTATGGTCAAATACAATAAATACCAGCAGATACAGTATGAGTGCGGGGAAAAAATTGGGAAAATTCTGGCTTATAAACTTGCTGACGATAGAGCAAAAGCCCATATTACATCCATCAGGGGGCCTACTGGTAGGCTCTATGAGCATCCACGGCAGATAGTAGAACAATTTGTGAGGTACTATCAAGAAATGTATACATCTACGAGACAGCCAAGGCAGGCAGATATTTTCGATTATATTCGAGGATGCTCCCTGCCAAGAATAGGGGAGGAGATTGCTGAGTCCCTGGAAGCAGAGATACTTTGGGAGGAGATTGAAATGGCAATTAGGGCTCTACCATCGGGCAAGGCCGCGGGGGAAGATTATTTACCCTTAGAATTTTATAAAACTTTTAAGAATGACTTGAGACTACCTTTTAGTCAGCTGATAGTGTCTATCAGTGTCAGCGGGCATGTGCCTGACTCCTGGAATATGACTCACATTGTTTTTTTCTTTAAAAAAAAAAAGAGAAACCAGCAGAGGAATGTGGGTCATATAGACCAATTTCGCTTATTAATACCGACACAAAAATGTTTGCGAAAATATTGTCAAATCAGCTTGCTCCGGTGATGCCTAATTTGGTTTCTCCCCAACAACATGGGTTTATTCAAAATACAGATACAACTACCCATGTAAATATGGCAGTGACAGCTTTTGATGTGGCCAGTACAGCACCTACCCCAATCGGCATGATTTTATTAGATGCTGAGAAAGCGTTTGACCTAGTGGGGTGGGAATTTCTCTGGACTGTAATTGACACGTTTGGGATCGGGAGTCATTTTAAAAAATGGGTTCAAGCCCTATATGATAAGCCTAGTGCTAAATTGTCATACTCAGGCTTACTGTCATCTGTATTCCCAGTGTCTTGTGGTACACGTCAGGGGTGCCCTCTGTCACCCTTATTATTTGCTGTGTACCTGGAGCCATTCATTTGTGCTTTACAAAATAATCCCCAAATTAATGCTTTTAGCAATGGAACAACCTCCTTAAAGGTCATAGCATACGCGGATGACTTGGCAGTATTTTCAACAGACCCAGGACAAGCATTAGAGGAAATAACAGAGGCGGCTGCCGGGTTCGGTCTGATATCAGGATATAAATTAAATATTAATAAGACCCAAATATTAATTGATCACAAACCGTTAGATCATATACAGGGGATTTGCTCAGTTGTCACTTATTTGGGGGTGCGGATTTCAGCACAAATTGAGAACATTATTTCCCTGAATTATGAAGAGTTGCTGAAAGGGCACAGTTAAATCTTTTAGAAACTGGCATAAGCTTCCGATAGGCATTATAGGCCATATTAATATAATTAAAATGAAAATTTTGCCTACGTTTTTATATCTTTTTCGCTCTATCCCACTATGGGTTCCTAACTCCTTCAAACGATTAGAAGGGGCAATTAGTAGCTTCATATGGGGATACAAGAAATCTAGGCGAGCGATAAAACAACTAAAGCTACTGTTTGGTCAAGGTGGACTGGAGCTACCGGATTATAAAATGTATTTCTGGTCAGCTTTCTTTGGCCGCTTTCGCAGTCTGATTAATCCTGTGAGTACCTTTTTTTTCATACATTTATGTTGGGGGATGAACGTAGAATGTTTTTGTATAGAATAATGGATCCTAATTATTTTAAAAGGGTTAAATTCAAGACCGTTGGGGACAGCATATCTATCTGGCGGGCGATATTGCATAAAGGTAATATATCCTCTTATCATGATAAATTCCCCCTGTATTCTAATCCTGCTTTACCTAGCATATTTCACGATGGGGTTGGGAAAAAATGGGACAAATTAGGAGTAGGATGTTTAGGTGATTTTTTGATTATAATGGTATTATCTCTTTTGAGAGACTACAGTTCATCTATAAGCTTCCAAATTATATGCTGTTAAAATACTATCAAATCCGTGATTATCTCTCAAAGCACTTGAAGCTGACTAATACAATTGGGTCTGAGGTTTGGGATTTTATATATGATGAAGTAGGGAAATCTATGATTAGCAAGGTATATAAATGGCTGGGCAGCCATAGAGTAGATGATTGTGAAAAACTGGCCAATCAATGGAGTAAGATTTTGGAGATACCTGTAGGGGCTAGTATTATAACGTAAGCATTGAGTACTATAAAAGAGGTGGTGTATTCTACGAATTTGAGACTGCAACAGCTTCAAACGATATGTCTCCTATATTTTCCTCCAGAGATAATTGCGAAGTGTGCAGTTAACAATATAATCACGGATAGGATGATGTGCCCAAGATGTGATATGCATAAGGTAGATATCAAACATATGTTTGTAACATGCTCAGAGCTAAATACATTTTGGCAGGATGTTCCGAACGTCCTTCATCAGAAACTGGGGCTAGTAATACCCCTGACAGTAAGGGAAATTATGATGGAGTGTAGTAATACTGGATCTAAAAATAATGGTCTATTAACTATTTTGATAGTTTCAGCAAGGTAGATTATTCCCCGGGAATGGATATCGCAAAGGTCCCCAAATGTGATGGACTGGTGGCTTCTTGTTAGACAAACGTATGATATGGAACAGGCATTGGCTAAGTCAAGAGGAATTTGCTCAGTCGCTAAATGTAATGCAATATGGGGTCTTGACTTTAGATAAATCTCTGGAATATTAGGATATCTAAGACGGTGTAAATAAGTGAGTGGGGTCCAATAAGTATATGTCTGACATTAATTTAGGCTGGATATTTTCCCCCTTCGATACTTGTCATCTATTCGATATATATTTTTATGTACTCCTTGTGTACTTATTTTATTCGTGATATTATGTCTGGATATTGTTTACATTAAGTATCGATATTGGGGTGATGTATTTGTTTGTATCATGTATTACCCAATCGATGACAAATAAAAATAAAAAAATTTAAAAAAAGAATGATTCATGTGCTTAATAGTACCAGATTGCAAAACAGTGGGCCTGATTCGCAAAGGCAAGCTGAGACAACGGTCTAATTTTGCGACTTTTGGTATTCAAACAGGTGATTTACGAGTCCTATCTTTACATCTGCAGTTGGACCGGAATCTCCGCACCCGGGCGGTACTCTCACTGCCCCCGGGCCGTACTCTCTGGCTCCAGTTGTACTCTCCGGCTCGGCCCGGATGAAGTGTAATCAATGGGCCGAAATACAATTTTTTACAAATCGAAACATTAGGAACGTGTGATAAATGGTAGAGGAGGTCAAGAAAATCTGTTTGGGCAGGGAAAAGGGTGTGGCCGGACACTACATGATATCCCAGAAAAGTTTACTCTTTTGCATCATGGTACAAGCAGTCTATGATTTGGGCTCCCCTCAGTGTTGACTGTAATGTGACACTGCAGTCAACACAGCCCTCATTGTAGGGATTACCTTCCGACTGCAGGGCCGGCGGGCTTGTTGAGTCCGTTGGAACCACAGCAGGCGGTGCCTCAGACATGAGGTCAGAACGCTTCATTACAATGCGGCCGGTCTGCTTCAGATATCGATGGGACCAACACCGATGTGCCATTGGTGTCAGTCCCACCGACATCCTAATGAGCCCCTAAGTGGAGGTAAAACAACAGATTGATAAATTGTAGTGAGTGCAAAGCATAGTAACATATATCTACAATGATGTACTGTGCAGTTCTGTTTCTTTTCTACAATCTATATGATTTTTTTTTCTGCACTGCTCGAAGATGATGCTACATGCAGACCACTGTGAATGGTGAAGTAGTATGAAAGCTGAGAACAGTAAAAAAGGGAAGGTAATACTTTAATCGCATTGCAATATAGTGCTATAGTATAACAAATATGTATTGTTGTAATACTGTATTTCTCAAAATCACATACTTATATATTTTTCTGTCTTTTTGTTTTTAACAGTGGCTACAGTTCAACAATCTAAGATGTCTCAAAATAAGCTTTCCACCATACACATATTGATTAGAGGTGTTGATGGAGTGTGTTTGTATGCATAAACTAGTTTTGTGATAGCTTCTCATTAATTTATTTGCCTATTTTGTAAGTAAACATTTCATTATGAAATTATAAAATTACAGACACTCAAACATGTCATTCAAAAAATTATTCTTAGATACACTCACATACCCACTACTTCATTCATACAGTGTATCACACCACCACTTGTTTTCTGAAATTGTCACTAACACACCCATTTACTGACTCATACTGTAATCGCACACAATCTACGTTACTGATTCAGTGCTTAGATATAGAGATATATCATATGTATGTAGCCATACAGACACTCACTCAGTCACATTAACACTGAAGCATCCACTCACATATACTGACACATCACAAGTATCTAATCTGACTAGGACCACTTCTGGATAAAGAAAACAGTGGTCCTAGACAAACCTACTTACATTTAAGTAGTATCTGTAATCTATTTAGTTTATACAGACAAAAATACATAGTCTAAAGGCACATCAAACAAAGGAAAAGCACCAATTATGCGAAGTCATATAAATAGTGGGCCACCAAAATTCATTGATTCTAGCAAACATCAATTTATTTCTCACATTTGATATACTTCATACAATGAAAAAACACATGTATTTATAGCAAAATATGCAGTATGACAAAAATTATTTACGGTTAAGATCAAGGGACAGAAAGAAGGTAAGTGTTAGTGTGCAGAGTAGAAAGGGGGTAGAGAAGAAAATCATCAAGAGGTATATTAAAATAATGAACATTAATTGTGAAAAGGAAGTCAGCAGGGCATCCTGATAGGGCTGATATTCCTTTAATCCTAGGGCCTACCCCTGTCTGTAATTCCAAATCTCAGTAATTTATGCCAATCTTTTTCCACAGTGTAGCTTCATCTGTGGCTGGGGTATGAGGGAAGTAAAAGTTGGGTGAAGGCCCACTGGGGGGGGGGATTGGTGTCGACGTTTCGACCCTAAAAGCAAAAGGGCAGGTAGACTCCTCTGCAAACGGGTCTTCCTCAGACAGGGGGGGGGGGGCCAGAGCAAGGGTCGTGGTGAAGAGACTACTTCATAGTCATATGAAGGAACCAAAATTATCCATCATTGTAGAGATTAGATCATCTTGGAGTGCCGCTGGAAGATGGTGGTGTACGAGCCTTCAAAAAAGATTTTATTCTTAGATACACTCACATACCCACTACTTCATTCATACAGTGTATCACACCACCACTTGTTTTCTGAAATTGTCACTAACACACCCATTTACTGACTCATACTGTACTCACACACAATCTATGTTACTGATTCAGTGCTTAGATATAGAGATATATCGTATGTATGTAGCCATACAGACACTAACTCAGTCACATTAACACTGAAGCACCCACTCACATATACTGACACATCGCAAGTATCTAATCTGACTAGGACCACTTCTGCACACACAGAGTTGCATACACCAATACTCACTAACGCAACCTGGAAGTAATTGATGCTGCTCCTTTGATATGAATTTAGAGAGCTATAGAGTCACTATGAATGATCATGGTACATTGGAGCATTCCGTATGGCTTACCTAGAGGCTACCTTATGAATGGGTTATATGTGGTAGGACAGCATGTTGATGCTTGTAAAGGCATTTTAAACACCAAGTCAGCCTAGCAGGAGAACTGCATACTCAAGCTCAAATGTACCAGGCCTGAGACATGTTATAAGGGCTACTTCTCTGGATGGGTGACTAGGTTGTGTCAGTTCTTTAATAGATATCTGAATTGGTGTGTCGGTCCCTAAGTGGGTGTGTGTTTTCATATGTAATATTTGTGACTGGGGGTGAGTGTCTGAAAAGTTTAAGCTCTCCGTCCATCGTCTCCTTGTGTTTGCTTTGTTTGCCCTCAGTTGCCAGGGTATCCCCAGACGTGGGTACCTTGCTCACTTTGCCACTGTATTCAAGCTAGCCTAGCTGATGAGGGGTGTTACCCTGAAACCGGTCCCAGGATGCTTGTTTCCAATTCAAGGAAGAACTGGCTTGGCAGTTCGGGCTGGCCTATTCCTAGGAGGCACCGGGTCAAGACTGATTTGCATATGGCTGGGTCTGAACTGAGGTGGCAAAGTAAGCTAAAAACGATGATGTATACAACCCCGATCTGTGACTGGGGCTTAGTGTCTTAAACATTTCAGCGCTCCATCCATCGTCTCCTTGTGTTTCCATATGTGACTAACTTTGTTGGTAGATTTGTTGGTACATCACTGGCTTTGTTTGTTGCTTTAAGGTTTTGTAAATCTATCTGTAAGGGGTGGCATGGATTGTCTCCTGGGTCTGTTAATCACTATTGAGTTATTTAAGTTAGTATGCAACAGCCTCCATTACTGCTAGATATATAGGAGCTATGTCTCTGCATGTAAGTGAATGTTTAGGTGATTCTGACACTAGGATAGGGTACTCTCCTATGTGCGTAAAAGCTAACACATGTAGTTAGTAGTTTCAGTGGCCTACATGCACACTTTTAAGTCAATATCCTCAGTTATATATCCAGTTTCACATATTACATCATTCAAGACATGGTCAGTAACATCATTGATGACATCTCAAATGACATCTCTGATGACATCCACAGAACCACTCACATTCCCATACAACCTCTCATACGTCCACTCACACACCCACACAACCTGTGACATACCCATTCATAGACCCATACAAGTACTCATACATCTACTTACTCATCCATAGAGCTTCTCACACACCCACTTGCTCACTCAAACAGCACTCACGCAACCACTCACCCATACATCTATACATACAAATAGTCACTCACCCACACAGCCACTCACATAGCCATACACTCTCCCATACAGCTACTACATACCCACTTATTCACCTGCACAGCCTCTCACTAACATACTCACTCACCCATACAGCCTCTCAAAACAGCCACTCACTCACCCATACAACCAATCAAATACTCACTCACACCACCACACAATCACCTACATACCCATTCAGACTTCTATTCAAGTACTCACACATCCGCTCACTCACCCATATAGCCACTCACACATATTCTCCAATACAGTCACTCACACACCAACTCACTCAACCAAACTTTCACTCATACAGCTACTCACTCAGCCATACAGCACACTTGCATACCCAGTAACTCACTCATACAGCCATTCAGACACCCACTCACTCGCCCATACAGTCACTCACACACCCACTCACCCACCCATACAGCCACTGACATACCTACACACTCACCAATGCAGCCACTCATATATCCACTCACACACTTACCCATCAAGCTACTTATACACCCAGTCCATCACTCATACACTCACTCACATTGCCAGTCAATCACACATTATGTTGCTCACACATCACTCACACACAAACAACCACTAACACATCCACTCACTCACTCATATAGAATCTACTCACACTCACTCAATCATGCATCTACTCACAAATCTTAACATTCACCCATATAGCCACTGTTACTCCATCCACTCATAAATATACTCACTTATGCACTTGTCACTTAGTCACACAACCACTGAGACACCCACTCATTAACACATACAAACACGTCAACATCCATTCACTTACTTAGAAAGGTGCTCATGCACCCTCTCACTCATATATGTTTCCATTTTCACAGGCAGTCACTCATTCATACAAGAATTTATACACCCTGTCACAGATCTGTACAACCACTCCCACACACACAATCACAATTACAGTTACTCACATGCACAGTCCATTACATATATACTAACTCACATACCAAAACATTGAACAAGATATAATCACACCATTACAAACATACATGTAATTATTCTTTATTTAGCCAGAATAGGTGGTTCTAGAACAACCAGTTTTTAAAAACAATTTTGTGAAGTTTTTTGGGTTTTTCTAAACATTTTAAAGTTTTTTGGGTGTTTCTTGTTTTTTCTTGAAAAATAAGACAACAGCACGCACAGAAAAAAAGCTGTGCTTTAACAGAATTTTTTTCAGCAATGGGCGTTATTAATAGTGTCCAGCATTTTTGCTGCAACTTGTTCTCCAACACTGAGAACCAACTTGCACTTTGGGCAGAAGATGCCAGCTTATGCAAAATCATGTAAAATTGCAGGGATGTTCACAACTTGTCCCCGGCTGATTTCCTTCTGAAGCTGATCCTCCTTCCTGCTCCTTCAGCTTTCTGAATTCCGCTCTGGCAAGCTGAGTGCTATGCATGGTATACAGATGTTTGTGCATTGAGAATGTACCACAAGAATATTTTTTTAACACTGCCCCATGAGCGCACCTTTTGACAGATTGTGCATGTCACTTTTTGGGCATTAACATTTTTCTGTCCCTCCAGGATGCTGAAAAACTCCTACTCTATACTTGAGCAAAGAATGTTGCTGGCAGCCATTACAGGTCTCGAATACGTAGCCCCCTGTCCTGAAGTAAAAAAAAAATAGCACAGGCGGGCAGGGAGGGAGGACCCAGAGGGACCCCTATCCCCTGGGACCTAACTACAAAAACATCAGCAATTTCTGCTGCAACCCTGTGGGTCTCCAATGGGATTGTGGCAAAAAGATAAACAAAATTGGGGCAGCATTCTTAAATTAAAGAGAGGAAGTGCTGCCCCATCTACGAGCCCTTATAGGCCCCCTCCCTGAGCAATTATAGGCCCTAGGAATCCCACACCTGGGCCAGTCATTTGCAAAAAAGTGGAGGTGGTAACAGGGCAAAAAATCTATGTAGTGGATGTTAAGTATTGTAAGTAGTCGAGTTCTTAGACAGAATCGTCTCAACATGTCAATTTATAAATAACATAGAAGAGTGTGTGCACCAGGTACTAACTTATGTACATGTGCTTCCTCAGCCTCAGAAGAGGGGCAATCTGTAAAGTTTTCACCACAGTATGAAGGCTGCCGGTGGTATGATCTTTAGCACCTTTAAACCTTGGTTATTTAAAGCAAATTGTGTCTTTTTAGAAAAGTGTTTGATAGAGTGTACACTTTTCTTAATAGATACTTTTGAATACTGCGTGATGTATTTCTCTTGAGAATTTCAATGTCTACAGCGGAGTAAACTCTCTCAATAGAGTAAACACTGTTTACAGTACTCCCTTTTCTGCTCATATCAACCTAATTTCACAATCTAGGTTTGGAGACTGTGAGAGGTTTATTATACAGATCAAAGCTGTGCATAGTAGAGCTTTCATTTTTGGAACAGAGGTTGAGTAACTTGAGGAACTAAGGACCATATTTATGGCCAAGTCACGCAATACAGTGCAGCAAGTCACCTTGCTGTGCTGCACTGCACTGCATAACAGAGAAGGGGCAGGAATGCACCATATTTAGGTCGTTACAGTGCTACCCTGCCTTTTCCCCTGTGCTGATGCCTGATTGACTGCCTAGCACCATCACTAATACCCTTGCACCATGATGCAAGGGTGCCTGCATTATAATGAGTTTTGGTTTTGTGCAGGAATGGGCACCTTCCTGCACAAAAACAATCCCCTGAGGCTTTTTCCTCTTTTTATGTTGGCTGCACAATGCAGCACACATAGAAAGAGGAAAAAATGAGGAGAAATAAACATATTTCTTCTTGTTACACCTCACCTGGGGAGGCATAGGCTTTTGGAACATTCCCAGGTCTTCCACTTCTGGTGAATCTGGGAATGTGTCAAAATCAATGGATTTTGCGTAGGAACACCCAGGCAATGCCCATGGAAGCACCTCCCTGGCACAGAGGAATGCAACACAGCAATTTGAGATTTACTGGAAAAATACAAAGGTTACAGGAACGTTATAGTTAGGAAATAGCTTTTTCAAAAATGGAGAAATTCATTAAAAAAGCCAAAAGTAACAGGGACATTAAATTTAGGCTCAGATTTCACATGCACAAAAACATAGAAATTCAACAGTTACCTGGGCTAAGTATAACTTATTCCACCTCAATGCACTGCTTATGACCTCATATATTACATCACTCATGACATGGTCAGTGACATCACTGATGAAATCACTGTTGACATCTCAAATGACATCACTGATGACATCATCCAGTGAGTTTCAGTGTTTCATAAACATCTCTGAGACTTAAAGATATGTACTAAACTACTGCATAAGTTAAATAACTTTTCTTTCTATACTATTAGTGAGTGATACTATTTCTAACATATGTCATCTGAGAGGCTGTATGACTGTCTATATCAGGGTATGAGTGGGTGTCTGACTGTCTGGGTGTATGAGTGGGTATGTGAGGGGCTGCAAGGATTTGTCAGTGGGCGTGTGAGTGACTCTATAGGTCTGTCAGTATGTATGTGATGAGCTGTATGGGTCTGTGAATGGGTTTGTGAGTGGTTGTCTGAGTGTGTGAGTGGCTGTGTGAGTAGTTGTATGGTGTGTGAGTGGGTATGTTAGTCATTGTATGAGTGTGTGTGAGTGGTTGTATGCGTGTGGGAGTGGTTATATGGGTATGTGAGTAGTTGTATGGGTATGTGAGTGGGTATGTGAGTGGTTGTGTGGGTCTGTGAGTGGGTATGTGAGTGGTTGTGTGGGTGTCTTAGTGGTTGTATGGGTATCTGAGTGGGTGTGTGAGTGGGAGTATGAGTGGTTTTAAAGGGTCAGTAAATAGGTGTGAGTGGTGGTATGAGTGTGTGACTGGGTGTGTGAGTGGTTGTATGGACCTGTGAGTGGGTGTGCGAGTGGTTGTTTAGGTGTGTGAGTGGGTGTGTAAGTGGCCATATGGATATGTGAGTGGGTGTGTGAGTGGCTATATGGGTGTGTGAGTGGTTCTGTGGATAATGTCATCAGTGATGTCATATGAGATGTCATCAGTGAATTCATCAGTGATGTCACTGACCATGTCATGAGTGATGTAATATGTGCGGTCATAGGCAATGCATTGCTGGGCAGTAGAGAATTAAGCTTTGTTGCAAAACTCCACACCTTTTGCCCTCTTTTTAGCTACTAAATGATTATTTTCGATTCTGACAGTGCAATGAGGCCTGCAAACTAGACCTCAGTACCAAAGCTCCTTCATTTGAAACAAGGTGGTGTCTAAAAGGTACACTTGTCAAAGACTCTAGCATCCCTTTAAGTCCCTGGTAAATGGTACCCCAGGTACCTAGGGCATGGGTACTAAAGAGGGTCCCCAAGAGCTGCAGCATATCTTATGCCATCTTAAGGGACACACGTACAAATCCCACAAAGACTGCCATTACAGGCTGCATGATAAGGAGCAAACCATGAGTGAAAACATAACATGACGCACTCCTCTCTGTCATGCCCAAGCCACTGCATCTAATACATGTAAGTCACTCCCAGAGCAGCCTTTGAGCACTGGTCTAGACGAATTACCCAGCTACATAATGGTTTCAGTGAAACATATGTTGTTTGGTATCAAACACCTTATATTAATAAACTCACACTGATTCCAGTGGTGGATATATTAACGCATGCATCCAGAGGGTACCTTAGAGGGACCCCTGAAAACCTAATCAGCTACAGGTGTGCTGGCTGACTAACTGGTTTTCACCAGCCTGCCACTAGAGGCAAGTTTCTGACCCTCCAAGAGTGAGGGCCTTGGCTCTCAGGAGGTCAAAAACAAAGAGAGTGTTTACAACCACCTTCGACAGGATGACCTGCAGATTAGCATTTCAAGGCAGGGAAGCTTCAAAGAGCCCACCACATTTGATGTGCAAATCTGTCTTACCTCACAGGAGGCGATGCTGCCCCCCCCCCTCCCTTTGTCCAGAGGCCTTTGTCACCTAGACAGGTGGGAAAATTAACTATGCAGGAGGCGTGTGCACTGCCAGGCTAAACATCCCTCGGGTGACCTGCTGGAAGTGAACATGAATTGTGGGACAGGGAGATAACCACTGCCCGAAGGAAGTAATCATCTAGGGGGTGTAGTGACCCCAAGGGTTAGTAGCCCATTGGCTACTACACCTCACTCCCCTTAACACCCCTAAATGGAGTATTTAGGGGACCTCCTGATACCAGATCTTCAGATTTTGACAAATCAAGAGAAGGAGTGAACTAAAGAGAGTCCTGCCATTAAAACCGTGGAGCAACGACTGACTTGACACCAACCCTGCCAGCATAATTGCTGCCCCCAGCAATCGTAGAAGAAGCAGACTTGTCCTGCCACTGTGCAGTCACCAGGAAACCCAGAGGACTGCCAGTGCTTCACCAATTGCCTGAAGAAACCTCCTTAGAGTATAGGAGCTACTCCCCTGCAGTCACAGGCACCAAAGACACAAGTTGTGGTCCACCGGGTTGTCGCTCCCTGGCCAGCCGGATGCAGCAGCTCCCCAGGAAGAGGACTCTGTGCTCCTGAAGGTCAGAACTGTCTTCCCACTGAGTGAGAGGACAACAAGGCCAACCGAAGCCGCACAGATCCGATACCTGCGGTACTGGACCCCTTGCAGCAGCCAAGGTTTGTTGTGCCTAGTCTGGACACCAACACCGAGGAAGACCAACCTGCACATTGATGGACTTCAGGAATAGTGAGACCCACTTTGTGAGTGGTCAAGCTGTTCTGTTTGCCCCTCTTCTGCCAAACAAAGAGCAAGACGTGAATCTGTGAACCCTGCCACCCGACGCCTCAAAGCAGCTATGCACCCACACTCTAGAGCATGAGTCCAAGGGAGGTGATGGTGCCAATCCATACTTGGATTTGCCCAGACTGGACTTCTAGTCACTGCCTACAGCCTCTTTCTGCAGGCCCCCTCCAACTGCGAGAAACTCCTACACTGGAATCTGATGTCAAAAGACACCTCTGCACCTGAGCTCTGCAGCCTCAGGAGAAGTAGATCAAAGGTGTCCCCATGTGCTTGAGGATCTCAAGGGTGGACTCCTCCTGTGGGTTCCCCCGGACTGGTCCACCAGTCCTTGCTTGCAGCTTCTTTGTACCTGGACCGTTCTCTCATTGTAGTGAATTAGACACCTGATGCCCAGATGCACCTCTGCACCCAGACCCCCCAGAGCCTCCCAAGGTGGCCCATTAGTGTGGCCTTGGGCCTTGCCCTACACTCACATTAAGTCATGTGCTTGGGTCTGCGAGTGTGTTGGACTTGGCCCTTCTGGCAGGTTCACCCCTGAACTTTTTGCCTTAAGCTCTGACATACTGGCAGTGATTTTTGGCCTCTGCGCACTTTAGCACTGTGGCCCAGTGTAAAGTGCGTGCGCTCTCTGAGTGCGTGTGGAGAGATTGGCCTGCCCTCCCATAGGAGTGCATGAGGGATATGTGTGTCCATGGTAATTCCTGATGTGAGTGGAGTGCAGGGTCGAGTTTAGTATGTGCGAACTCTTGAGAATAAATGCTGCGCAATGGTGTGCGCAGATTTATAGTGACTAGTGGAGAAGTGGCCCTTTTAGAAGTTGGCATTTCTGTGTACTGTGTGTCTGCCTGCCTGATGTGGAGTGCATGTCTGGCTTGTGATTGACTGGAGCTGACAGGGCTGGGGAATTCCAGGAGCCAGGGTGAATGGAGAGATCTGCATGTAAATGGGAGGGAGGAGTTGCACCTGGGACCTGAATAGGACTGTGTCTTCCCTCCACAATGCTGGCTCCGCCCCCCTGTGGTGCGTTCGAGCACCTAGCCCCCACCTGACAGGAGACAGGAGCTGAGCACAACAAAGTGCTCCAAAGCTCCCCTGAACCAGTTGTATCTGGTTCCCCCAAACCCTGCACCTTTGAGACAAAGGAAATGTGTGAATAAAAGAAGGGGCTGTGACCCCATGAAAATGTTCAGTCCCTGTTCTCTTTTGGATCCTGACAGAGGGGGGCTTGCTGCTGGTGGGGCCCAGGAGGGACCGCCATGGGGGCTGCCTCCTTGCTGGAGGGCCCTGTGTGCTGGCCTCTGGGCCCTACATTGTCCCCTGATGCCTCCAGGACTTCTTGGACCTTTTTGTTGCTTTTTGTTTACCAAAGACTTTATGCTACCTCCTGCGCCCAGGGAGCGCTTCACTTTCACGTCTAAGAGCACCTGGCTCTTTGATGCTGCAGGGTGGAGCGTGGGCATCGCAGCGCGGCGCTGCAGCCCTATAAGGGGGAATCCCCCATGTAGGGATTCCCCTACCTTATTCTCAATGCGGGTGCCCAAACCGCCTATTTTTATTTGAATGAGCAGGTGCCCACCCTGCGTCTTTGTGTGCATTTGTTAATTACTGCGCGAGTGCCCACCCCACGACTTTGCTTTATTGGTGGAGCGGGTGCCCACCCCGCTTTATATTTTTAATATAGAGGGAGCCTACCCCTCATTGTGTTCAAGAGAATTCACCGCCGTGGCCCCGTTCGGCCAAAACCGTAAGTCAGGTGGCATTGTGCCTGGCGGCGGGCGGGACTTCCGGTTCCTCGGAGGAAGTCCCACGCACGCCGCTGCCGCCTAAGAAAGCCGCACGGTGGGCGCCAGCAAATCCAGAGGGTGGGGGCCGGAGACCAGGAAAGCCCCGGGTCCCAGGAGGGGGCCTGGGTGAAGATTGCAGGCAGCGCGGGGCTCCCAGGAGTCCAGGGAAGCCCCGCGAGAGAGGTGCTGCCATCGCCATGTGGAGGAGTCCCCCCGAGAGCAGCCCAGTGAGTGAGAAAGGGCTGGGGGGCTCCGTGTGGCCAAGTGTTGGTGCCTGATCGAGGCACAGTGTGGTTGTTGCATATAGAGCGGCCCCGGATGGCAGCGGGTTGCACCAACCTCGTAGGCATGTTTATTTAAAGTGCCAGTGCACTCCACGTTTTGGGGGCAGGTCTGGCATAATTATTTCCGAGCCTGTGTGGCTCCATCGTGTGCATTCATTTACGAGAGCCTAGGTGGCTCCAACGAAAGGGGCACAGTTGGTTTCAAGGGCCATTGAGAGCCCAAGCTCCATTTGACCATTTCCAGCTGCCCAGCAAGTAGTGGGCAGCTGCCCCGTTTAGGCACAGTTCTTTGGGGGTACATCTTGAAAAGATAGGAGTGAGATGCACTACTTTGCCCCACGCTTTCCCAGCTGCCCAGCAAGTAGTGGCCAGCTGCTACATTTAGGTTTGCGCAGTGGCGCACCCTTGACTTTTGCTGCATTGGCAGCGCGCCCTGACATTCTGGACACAGGGCATTTGAGCCCCTTTGGGATGGCCAGTTGGCCAGGGGGATTTTTAGCTTTATAGGGCTCCAGGCCCTACTGTGATTTTGGGTGCTAGGAAATGTGATTCATGTAGAATGATTTACGCACCCTGTGTTGATACCTCTAAATGTGTTTTATGATTATGAGGTTGGTTCGCATATTATGGTTTATGCTAGTGAGATTTATCTCCCAATGTAGTTATACATAGGAGGTTAGGGTCTAATGCGTTTAGACTTCTGAGAGAATTGCATAATGTGTTTATACTGGTGAGGTTGGCGCAGAATGTAATTCATGCCTGATGTGATGCTGTGCATAATGTAGTTTATGTTACAGGCTGATGCTAAGTACAGTGATTACCAGTAGTTACTGGTTGTGTTCTATGTTTATGATAAGTTCTACATTTACTAAGTTCACTTTGTGATGGTACTGACAGTGGTCCAGTTGGCCCTGTCAGGTGTAAATAATCCCTTGTAAATATGACCTAGTGCCAGGTGGCACCATGTATAATATGTGCTTACTATTTTAATGTGTTATGATAATACAAAGGCTATTTTTATATATAACCTTGTGTGGAGTTCCTTTTGTGGCGTGCCTGGGATGTTGCTGTGTGCGTGCGCAAATGCTTTACACATTGCCTCCGGGATAAGCCTGACTGCTCGTGCCAAGCTACCAAGGGGGTGAGCAGGGTTTATCTTTGGAGTGTAACTTCCTTGCCCTGACTAGAGTGGTGGTCTCTGCCTGGCTTTGGCGCAAGCCTTAGCCAACCAGAGATCCCATTTCTAACAGAGTGGATATATGGTCTGTGAGTAGTTGTGGGAGTGGTTTTGTAGGTGTGTGAGTGGGAGTATAAGTGTGTGAGTAGCTGTGTGGGTCTATGAGTGGGAGTGGTTTTGTGGGTCTGTGAGTGTGTGTGTGAGTGGCTGTATGGGTGTGTGAGCAGGTGTGTAAGTGGTTGTGTAAGTGTGTGTGTGAGTGTGTGAATGGGTGTGGAACTATGTGTGTGTGTGAGTGGCTATGTGGATCTGTGAGTGGGTGCATGAGTAGTTTTGTGGGTATGTGAGTGGTTGTGTGGGTGAATCAGTACCTGTGTTAATGACTATGAAAGTTCATGTATGAGTCCCTGTATGGGCGTGTTTCTAAGTGAGTATGTGGGTGTGTTAATAGCTGTGTAAGTGTTTGTATGGGTGTTCAATTGGGTATGTAAATGACTGAGTGCATATGTCACAAGTGGCAGTGCATATAGACATGTGAGTGAGTATGTGGGAAGCGGTATGGGACTGTAAGTCAGTGTATGTCTGTGAATTTCTTTGTTTGATGGTATTTACTCATTAGAATGTCAATGTAACCTTTGGTTTATTAGTGAAATTTAATGTTTACTTTAATAAAAATGTACTACAATTTGAGCCATAAGTTCAGTTCAGGAATCAGTTTATAAATACACTTTATTAACACATTACTGCACAATGTAAACCAAGCAACTAACAAATAAACATAACATACCATATTTAACCCCTTCAGCGCGGCGTGGATTACCGCGCTGTGCTGAAGGTTCCGTGCGCCGGCGGGGCCATGACGGAGTGGTTCCGTCATGCGCACAGCGCGACCGACGCGCATGACGGAACCGCTCCGTCATACGCATTGAAGGGGTTAACTATTTACAAATACATGAACACATCCAAACCTGACCTTCTGATTAGCACCACTAGGACCCCACCCATGTACTGTAATTCTGCTGTCTGTTTACTTTACATCTCCAAATTTGATACATTTGTTGGTATGCCAACGTGGGACCAATGAGTACTAGTATCGTCGTCATGGTGAACTCACGTTTATGTGGGAAATTTAGGAACACCAACTTGGTTTCTAACCCTCACTTGTGCAGAATATCCATAGGATGACTTACATGACTTTTTGAGAGAAGCAAACTCTAACATTAAAGGCATCAAATTCAAGGCACCAGGAGAACTTAAAGATAGAGGTGTGCATTTGCCAAGTTTATGCAGTGTAACACCTGCAGCAAGCAATTATCAAGAGAGAGTGGTAAAAAGTATTCTTATGGGACAAGTTCAATGTAAAACCATCTTAAAACCATCCATGAAAGGACATATAATCACTTGATGCGGGAGAAGGCAAGTGGAGGAGGACCACACTCATCATCTGTATTGGGAGAGTGTTCAAATGTTCAACAATTAACAGTACCAGGTTGCTGCAACAAGTTCTCTGAAATGGTAACATTATTATGCAATTTAAACAAAACAATTAACAAATAAACATAAAATAACTTATTTAACTATTTACAAATACACATTTGTGATTCAGATAGATGCAGGAATGTTTTTCAGACCAGCAAGGACAACCTGACCCTGTGGTGCATGAGCAGGAAGAAATGCCACCACCAAAAAAGAAGAGACTGGGAAGATGTATTCTCATGAGACAAGTTCCATGTGGAAGCATATTACAGCTATCCATCAATGCATGTACCATTACATAATGCATGAGAAGAACAATCATTATCTGCAGCAGCTTTAGGGGAATCATTGTCACTGGCTTTCATAACTGTTCCAGCTATCTCCGATAAGTTAACTGAGATAGTAGCTCACTATAGCAAATGCTAGGTGCCCGTGGCTCTCACGATATTATTTGTGGCTACATACCTGGAAACAGTGAAGAATCACCATTGTTAATAGTTTTTTTGCTCCTCGTTGAACCTTGATGTTTTTCATTGCCTTCCATTACTACTTTTAGTACCCTGTTTATTTTCTTCCTGAAAAAAATATAAAACTGTTAGTGCAGCAGTGCCACTACTAGCATTTAATTTACAGGCCCTGGGCACACGTAGTATACTTTACTAGAGACTTATAGATAAATTAAATATCCAAATTGTGGTTAAGTCTATCAAACCATGTTTTTGGGAGAAGCAGACATGCTTTGCCACTGTCTAGCAGTGATAAAGTACTCACATTCCTTAGGTGAACTGGGTGTCTCAGTATGTGAGGGTGTGTCTTAGTTACTGTATGGGTGTTTAAATGGGTATGTAAGTGACTGTATGGAATGGTACCTGACTGTGTTAGTGGGTGTTTGGGTGTGTAACTGTCTGTGAAAGTGGCTCTGTTATTAGTGGATACATAAGTACTGTATGTGTGGATGAGTAAGTGATTCTGTCACTGTCTGACTGGATGTGACAGTGGCTGTATAGTTTTCTAAATAGATATGTTTGTGACTGTACAGGTGGGTGATTTGCTGAATAACTGGGTTTATGGGTCTGTAAGTGCATGTGTAAGTGACTGAAACTTAAAAATGCATGTATTAGCTTTTAACTACACAGCACCCTACCAATTGGGCTACCTAGGGTCTAAGTTAGGGGTGATGTATGTATAAAAAGGAGAGACCAAACATTGGCAACAGGTATTAAATGCCAAGCCGAAGTGCCAGTAAACGGCACATAGAGGCTCAGCAGTGGCAGACCTCAGACAGTTTAAAAGGGCTACTTGTGTGGATGACTCAATTAGTGCTGCAGGCCCACTACTAGCATTTAATTTACAGGCACAGGACATAGGAAGTGCAACGTAGTAGGTATTTACAAAATAAAATATATAATTTGCAGTTAAGTCAATGAAACCATGTTTAGGTGAGAAGCACGAACACTTTACCACTATCTAGCAGTGATAAGCTGCTCAGATTCCTCAGGCGAACCTGTTGTCTCAGTATGTGACTGGGTCTGTCAGTGAATATATGGGTGTCTAAATGGGTATGTAAGTGACTGTGTGGATTCGTAAATGACTATGGTAGTGGGTGTTTGGGTGTGTAACAGAGTGTGGAAGGGATCTGTTAGTAATGGATATATAAGTGCTGTATGGGTGTGTGAGTGGATGTGTAAGTGACTCTGTCACTGTTTCACTGGGTGTATGAGTGGGTATATGGTTTTGTAAATAGGTATGTGAGTTGTTGTATGGGTGGGTGACTAGCTGTATAACTGGGTGTATAAGTACATGCGTAACTGACTCTCTGAGTGCTGGGTACACGAATGCCTGTATAGGTGTGTGAGTGAGTGTGATAGCGCCTGTATGGATGTGGAAATGACTACGTTAGTGGATGTATAGTTGAGCAAATGGGTGTGTGAATGGTTTTATGGGTGTATGACTGAGTGTGTCAGTAACTTTCTAGCTATATCAGTGGTGGGTACATAAGTGATTTTGCGGGAGTATAGGTGAGTGAGTAAATGCCTGCCTGAGTGTGTGAGTGGTTGAAAATTACATACTAATAACTTACATACTATAAGCAAACACCAACATCTAATTTCTAACACATTTATTTATACTGGCTTAAAATAATAACTATATTTTCAGTATAGCAATTCCTCTTCCTCCATTTATGCTCACTATATTTTTAGCTAAAGATCTCATCTAAGCTCCCTTCTATTTTGCTTTATACTGCAGTGTCTAGAACATACACATTTTCTTTCAGGTTATATACACTCATATTATTTTAATGTGCTTTTTATACTTCAACCTAATTAACATACCTGTAAAATCTCTTTCCTGTTGTCCAACATTTATTATTGTATCTGTTCACATCTGTTCTCCACTGCAAATCTCAAGTCAAGACTATGGCCATCCTCCTTCACTCTCAGTAGAAAAGTACCTAAAATGGATACACTTCCCCATGTACTCATACCCCTATACTTAGCAGATCACAGACTCCCTTTCATCTTTTATTTTTGTTATGCCACTTCTAAATGGTCACTATTTTTTAATCCTTTCCCTGTTTCCTGTCAAGAAGCACAATTTGGTAGGCATTCTGTGGATCCACAGATCCACTGTGGCGCTCAGTGTGGTCCTGTGTAACTTCACCGTGGATCCACGAATACACACTGAAGACCTTAAAAGCAGTTAACAGTCTACTGTTAATGCTTTTATTTGATTTCATTATGTAACATATTGTCTGTTACAAGGCATACGCTCCCTATTGAGCAATTTTTGTACACTAATCTGCTTGTCTGTTTTACACAGCAGTCTTTTTTGTTCCCTTCTACCACAGTTTTTTAGCTCTGTTTCCATAGTACTAGGTTTCCAGTAGTCTCTGCCTACCAATAGGTAAAAAGTAAACCTGGGCAGAATTCGCAGAGTTCTGCTACACGGAACTCAACGAAGTGCAGAAAAACCTCCACCACACTACGCGAAGCTCTGCCAGCAGCAGAGTGCATTGGATAATTGCTGTTTGCAGTGATTTTCAGTGCCTGGTGCTTATCTGCACTGTGTAATCATTGCGATCAGCACCATGCACAGCGCAAGCAGGCGCTGCTTCCTTTCTGCCGCTTGAGTAGACTTTTACCCGAGCAGCAGCTTTCTCAACACGAACGGACAGTTTCTCAACCCAAGCAGTAGCGAGCATACATGACCACTCACAATGAGAAATCTGACCACCTGCGTTAAGAAATCTCGCCGGGAGGTTGATTTTCCACGCTCGCGCTCACCAATTTGATGTTGACAATCGCAAATGAGGAAAAATCTCCCCCGGAGGTGGATTTTCCTCACTTGCACTCGCCAACTTGTTGTTGACGAACGTGAGTTGGAAAAAAACTCTGCCAGCTCTGCGTAATGCGGAGTGCAGAAATCTCCGCAAACTCCACGAGCGGAGCGGAGTTCACCGCCCAGTCTTAGTAAAAAGTTCACAAGACTTTCCCTAAACAGTATACTAGATTCACATTAACTTTAGCAGGTTTGGTTGACCAATTCCAAGCATATCCGAAACAACATAACTTTTGATTTATTTTTCCAAAGCCAATCACAGAGATAGTTACTTTTTACCTAATTTTAGTTACCTACACATCTCCACCATAAAATCAAATATATTCTTTAATATTTTACTTGCTGACCTCCATTTTAGATGCCTTTCATCATCAAAACTGCCCTATTTTTCTGCTGCAGCCTTTTCTTATGTACTACTCCTGATTGTCTCCAAAATGGTCAGATTCTGGATTGTGGACAGTAATTTTGTGTTTTGGGCCAGAGAGACTGCTAGAAAGAGTGACATTGACAGGGACCTAGGTTTATCTAATTTAGACATTACATTGGCTGGCCAGAGAGAATTAAACGTGCATCAATTGCCGGTTTTGGTTGAAAGCATTACCAATTGCCAACATCTAGACCTCATGATTGTGCACTGTGGCGGCAATGACCTAGGCACAATAGCTGGGGAAGGACTGGAAATCCTAATGAATGATTCCTTTGGTACATTAATGTCATTTTTCCCACATAATGTCTTGTTGTTCACCAAACAATGCCAAAGACAGAAGTGGCAGTGGTGAACGCAATTTTGTCCACAGATAGGGAAATCCAGCAAACATGTCAATTAAACTGCTTCTACATTGCTCTGAGACCACAATATGGGCACAATAACTTACACTTCAATATGGACAGAATATATAAAAAAGACTGAGCCAGTTTAACAGATGAAGGCAACAGCCTATTGCTCAACAACTTGAAAGAATGCATCCTATTGTATGTGTATGTTTTATCTACGCATCTTAAACACCAAGGTTATTGAAGGTGTGGGAGTGTACGGGTCTGTGAGTAGGTGTGTGAGTGGTGGTATGGATCTGTGAGTGGGTGTATGAGTGGTTTTGTGTGCTTGTGAATGGGTGTGTGAGTGGCTGTATAGGTTGGTGAGTGGGTGCCTGGGTGGCTGTATGGATCAGTGCATTGGTGTCTGAGTGGCTGTATGGATGGTTGAGTGGGTGTGTTAGTGCCTGTATGGGTCTGTGCGTGGGAGTATGAGTAACTGTATGGGTCTGTAGTAGGTGTTAGAGTGGCTGCATAGATGTGTGAGTGGGTGCATGAGTGGCAGCATGGGTCTGTGAGTGGGTGTGTGAATGGATGTATAGGTCTGTGAGTGGGTATCTGAGGGGCTGTATGGGTCAGTGAGTTGGAGTCTGAGTGGCTGTATGGATGGGTGATTGGATATGTGAGTGGCTGTGTGGATGGTTGAGTGGGTGTGTGAGTGGTTGTATGGGTCTGTGACCGGATGTTTAAGTGGCTGCATTGGTGTAGAAGTATGTGTGTAAGTGTTGCATGGATCTGTGAGTGGGTGTGTCACTGGCTGTATGGGTCTGTGAGTGGGTGTCTGAGTGGCTTTATAGGTCAGTGAGTAGGTGTCTGAGTGGCTGTGTGGATAGGCATGTGGGTGTGTGAGAGGCTGTAAGGTTCTGTGAGTGGGTGTCTGTGTGGCTGTATGGATTGCTATGTGTGAGTGCTTGTATGGATCAGTAATTCAGGGTTTGAGTGGCTGTATAGGTTTGTGAGTGGCTGCATTGGTCTATGACTGTGTGTGTGACTGGCTATATGTGTCCGTGAGTGGGTGTCCGGGTGGCTGTATGGGCCAGTGAGTAGGTGCCTCAGTGGCTGTATGCATGGGTGAGTGGTTATGTGAGTAGCACTATGAGTCTGTGGTATGCTGTGTAAGTATGTGGGTCTTTGAGAAGGTGTGTGAGTGGCTGTGTGGGTCTGTCAGCAGGTATGTGATTGACTGTGAATGTCTGTGAGTGGGTGTGTAGAGGTCAGAGTGGGTCTGTGAATGGGTCTGTGAGTATCTGTGTGGGTCTATGTGTGGGTATATTAGTGGTGCTATGGGTCTGTGCCTAGATGTGTATATGTATGGATCTGTAAGTGGGTCTGTCAGTGCATGTGTGAGTCTGTGAAAGGCTGTGCTTGTGTCTTTCTGGGTCTCTGAGTGGGTGTGTGAGTACCTGTGTAGGTCTGTGAGTGGGTGTTGGTCTGTGAGTGGGTATGCAAATATCTGAGTGGGTCTGTGAATGGGTCTGTGAGCAGGTCTGTGAGTATCTGTGTGAGTCTGTGAGTGGGTGTGTTAGTGGTATTATAGGTTTGTGAGTGGGTGTGTAAATGTATATATGGGTCTATGAGTGGGTGTGTGAGTGTCTGTGTGGGTCTGTGAATGAGTGTGAGTGTCTGTGTGGGTCTGTGAGTGTGTTTGTGTGAGTAGGTCTATGAATGTGTCTGTGTGGGTCTGTGAGTGGGTGTGTAAATGTCTGTGTGGGTCTGTGAGTAGATATGTGAGTGGGGCTATGAGTCTGTGACTGGGTATGTAAGTGTCTGTGGGGGTCTCTGAATAGGTATGTGAGTGGCTGTGAGGTGTGTGAGCGAGTATATGAGTGCCTGCATGGGCCTGTGAGTGGGTGCATGAGTGACTGTGTGTATTGGTGAGTGGGTGTTTGAGTGTCTGGGTATGGGCCTGTGAGTGTCTGTGTGGGTCCGTGAGTGAGTGTGTGAGAGGCTGTGTAAGTCTATGAGTAGGTGTGTGAGTGACTGTGTGGATGTGTGAATGACTGTGCTTGGTCTGTGAATGGGTCTGTAAGTATCTGTGTGGGTTTGCTAGTGGGTTGTAGGAGTGTCTGTGTGGTTCTGGGAGTGAGTATGTGAGTGGCACCATGAATCTGTGACTTTGTGTCTAAGTGTCGGTGTAGGTTTGTGAATAGGTGTATGAGTGGGTGTGTTGGTCTGTGAGTGGGTGTGTGAGTACCAGTGTGGGTCTGTGAGTAGGTGTATGCGTGTCGGAGTGGGTCTGTGAGTATCTGTGTGTGACTCTCTATGGGTGTGTGAGTGGTGCTAAGGGTCAGTGAGTAGGTGTGTAAGTGTCTGTGTGGGTCTGTGAGTGGGGGTGTGAGTGTCTGTGTGGGTTGGTGAATGGGAATATGAGTATGTTTTCAATTATAGCAGGATTTACAGATCCAGCATGGCTTCATACGTGCCGAACTGAGCACTATGGTAGAACCACGAATACCTGCTTTAGTGAAAATAAACACAGGGTACCAGGAGGTATTTTTGCAGAGTGGCAGAGAAAAGGCCGTGGCCTCTGACAACCTCTCAGCAATCCAGCTGTATGGATCTTACTGGAGGTAACAGGAGGGGTAGTTGACACCCAAGGACCCTCAAAAACCAAGGGGACTATATCCCCCAAAGAGTAGTGTGCCATGCGATGCATTTTCAGAGTGATGGAGAAAGGGGGCATGGCATCTGAAAACCTCCTAGCAATCCCACTGTGTGGGACTTACTGGAGGTAACGAGGGGTAGTTGGCCCCAGAAGACCATCAACAGCCAAGGGCACTTCATCCTCCTACTAGTAGTGCACCAGGAGGCCCGTTTGCACAGTGGTGGGGAAAGGTGGCATGATCTCTGATGACCTCTCAGAAATCTAGCTTAGTGGGTCTTACTGGAAGTAATAGGAGGGGTAGTTGGCCCCCAAGTACCCTCAAGAATCAAGGGGACTTCATCTCCCAATTAGCAGTGCACCAGGAGGCGCGTTTGCAGAGTGATGAAGAAAGGGGGCATGGCCTCTGATGAGCTCTCAGCAAACCCACTGTGTGTGTGGGACTCACTGGAGGTAACAGGAGCGGTAGTTGGCCCCCAAGGACCATCAATAGCCAAGGGGACTTCATCCTCTTACTAATAGTGCACCAGGAGGTGTGTTTGCAGAGTGGCAGAGAAAGGGGGCATGGCCTCTGACAACCCCTCAGCAATCCCACTGTGTGGGACTTAATGGAGGTAACAGGAGGGGTAGTTGGCCCCCAATGATGTACATGGGGGCCAACTAACCTTCCTGTCACCTTTAGAAAGTTCCACACAGCGGGATTGCTGCGAGGTTGTCAGAGACCATGGCCCTTTATATATATATATATATATATATATATATATATATTCACTGAAAAAACCATAGGTTTCAGACATGTTATAGTTAGCGGAAATTTTACTGATAAAAAACCAATGAAATTCCCCCGTTATAGTTAGTGCAGGCAACTATAACTCACGCGACCGCAATCCTCTGCTGATGCTAATACTGTATTTAGACACTTATTTGCCCATGTCTTCTTCCATAAATTTTTAGCTATACATATATTACAAATATTTTTTTTTCATAAAGACACATATGTCATCAGCAGAAGATTAGGGTCGCGTGAGTTATAGTTGCCTGCACTAACTATAACGGGGGAATTTCATTGCTTTTTTATCAGTAAAATTTCCGCTAACTATAACATGTCTGAAACCTATGGTTTTTTCAGTGAATTTGCAAGGTTTTTTAAATGCTAATTCCTAACTATAACATGTGTGAAACCTATGGTTTTTTCAGTGAATTTGTACGGTTTTTTAAATGCTAAGTTACTTTACGCCATTCGTGGCGTGCACGCCCACTTAACGCAGTTCGTTCCGTGCGCGCACGGTGCGCTTCGCGCACCGTGCGCGCACAATGAGCACGCGGTGCGCTTCGCGCACCGCGCGCCCACTTTACGCAGTTAGTGCCGTACACGCAAGGTGGGCACGCAGTGCGCTACGCGCACCGCGTGCCCACGTTACGCACCGTGCGCACCTGAAGGACATATTATGCGCTTCCTTGTGATAGGTAATCTGTTAAATTTCATTTGTAAGTGATGACAATAATATGCCATGCACAGAGAGTGTTTTTTTTTTTTTTTATTAAAATTTTTAGCGTAAGCGCACCGTACGCGTACGGTAAGCGTAATTGGCGAAATTTTCAAAAAAAAAGAAATTTACCGTTTTTGGCCTTGGGGGATCTTTGAGGACTCAACTAACATGGCTATGTGCATGGGCGCTGTCTAAACAGCCCCTTTATATGTTTTTTGCCTTTGTTTACAGCCCCCCCCCTCAGAGTGCGAGAGAGAAAATGGCGGCCGCCGCTTCCTGGTTTCGACCGATTCGAATGTTTACTTAGATGTAACAGCCAATCAGAATCGCGCTCGCGCACGCCACCGTACGCGTACGGTAAGCTTACGGTAAGCGTACCGTAAGCTGGCTCAGATATATATATTGATTTAAAGGCTATTTTCTCAGAATCTACTGAACAGATTTACACCAAACCTACAAAAGGCACTTCCTTGACCTGAGGACTACCTCTCTGCCAAATTTCTAGTAATTCTGTTCAGCCGTTCGGGCTGTAGCCCTGTCTAAAGGTCCTATGGAAAAATGCATGGGAAAAACGCGTTTTGGGACCCCCTTTTATCTCAGCCCCCGCTTGACGAATCCCCCCGAGACTTTCAGGGTAGGAGCGGAGCGTAGCGCCCCACCTATTTTGAGAAATTCGCGAGGATTCGTCGACCGGCGCCAAAGTTATTCAAAATAGAATGTTGCGGATTTCCTATGGAAAAGGGGTCCTAACTATAACTACCTACTGGCGACCGCCAGTAGGTAATATATATATATATATATATATATATATATATATATATATTTATATATCCACAAAAAAGTTACTCTGCATTATGCACTATGCTATGCTAACATTGTGGATACTACAGCTACCATGATGCCGAGTGAACCAGGGGCGTGTATTTAAATGAGGCGCAGGTGCGCTTTGAAATGTTTGCTGCTTCCTGAATTTGCCTTGGATTTTAAATGCCAGTGATCAAGGGAAATGCTGCCCGAAACATGTTTGGTTTTTAAGGCAAAGCTGAATAAATATGCTTGTAAGGACAATGTTTACGAGCCTTCCTTCTGCCAGCAAGAGAGGCCCTCTAATGCAGAGTAACTTTTTTGTGGATATATTATATATATATATATATATATATATATATATATATATATATATATATATATATATATATATATATATATATATATATATATATATATATATATATACCAGCAACTTACAAAGAAATTAGAAACAAATACCAATGTAATTATAAGACAGGCGGACAAGGGTGGCAATGTGGTCTTATGGCCACGACAGCTATATATGGAAGAAGCTGAATCACAACTCTCCGATACAGCATGTTACAGAAAGAGCAATATCCATATTGTTAAAACAGCATGGGATGATCATTATCGGAACAAATGAAGAGTACCGGTTTTTAAAGAAAGAACACCCAGTCATCCCCACATTTTATCTAATACCTAAGGTGCACAAAAACATTGCTAAACCACCTGGTAGGCCCATTATTTCGGCCATCAATAGCGCTATGGAGAACACTTCCAAATATGTGGATTTTTTTCTTCAGGAGTGGGTTAGGGGACTAACATCTTATGTACAAGACACATCGGATGTCATCAGTGATGTCCTTTGAGATGTCATGAGTGATGTCATGAGTGATGTCACTGACCATGTTATGAGTGATGTAATATGTGACGTCATCAGCAGTGCATTGCGGGCGCGCGAGTTATAGTTAGCTGAACTAACTATAACGGGGGAATTTCAATGGTTTTGTACAAGTGAAAAGTCCAGCTAACTATAACACCCCTGAAACCTATGGTTTTTTCAGTGAATTTCTGAGGTTTTTTAAATGCTAATTCCTAACTATAACGTGCCTGAAACCTATTTTTTTGTTCTGTGAATTTCAAAGGTTTTTTAAATGCTAATTTCTAACTATGCCTACAGAGATAGGACATGTGAAGAAAGAAGAAAAAATGCACAGAAAGAAAAAAAAGAAGTGCAGAAAGAAGCAACAGAAGTCCTCAAAGACGAAGAAAAGTGCAGGAAGAAGGATAACGTGCAGAAAGAACAAAAAGAAGAGCAGAAAGAAGCCTTGTTGCTAAATCATCCTGTACCCTCAACTTTTTCAGACGGATACTGGTGGTAACTGAGTCTAACTAACTAGTCCTAGAGCCAGTGCTATGTTAAAAGACACTTAGAATACAGTGAAAACACCTACATACACTAGGGAACATTATGCGTTGGGGTCCCCCTGTGATTAGCATGACCTCCTCTGTAAGCCCCTAGTATATAATAGGGCAGGGGGATTAAAACTACCTCTTAAAACAGGCCACAGGGCATTTTTGCACACGTTAACTCAGGCCCCGTCCCCTCCCTTCACCACCGTGTAAACACGCCCTGTGTCCGTTTTTAGTTGGGAGATTAAGTTAATTTGAATCCTGAGGGTCCCTAGGGTCCAACTAGCCCACTAGGTACCTCCAGTAAGTGCCACAGAGCTGCGTTGCAGAGAGGTGTAAAAAGTGGCACGGCCTGGACCACCTCTCTGCAATGCAGCTCAGTGGCGCTTACTGGAAGCACTTGGTGGTCTAGTTAGCCCCCAGGGGACCTCAGTATTGAAGGGAAATTATATCCCCAATTTAAAACGTGTCATAGTGCGTGTTTGCACACGTCACCTCAGGCCCCGTCCCCTCCCTTCAAAACTATGCAAAAAACCCCCCTCACGGTTAATAAAACACACATCCACTGCCGGATGTGTAATACTTTTTATTTTACTCTCTGGAAAGGGGACGAACATCACTTGAGAGTCACAGCGCGCTCCTGGCAGAGCCCAATGCTGTGTTACACCCACCATTGCCTGATGAGTGCCACACACCTCTGTGTTGTATTCCACTAGTTAGTGCATATGCTATGACACTCTCTAGCCCATGTGCACTGTAACACCACCCCGTGAATATGTCATGCCACACTTGTCTTCGCACTGGTTATATTGCCCCATCTAACGTGCCTCCCTCGATGCCTATGATATAACGCACAGTGCTATGCCATACATATTACAATCTGGGATCCATATCTTTGTCACAGTGCATATGCAACGTTACACTCCCCAGCACATATTTTATATTACAACTTTAGAGACTAGTTAGGTTACACAACACTGCCCTGTGCATATTACACTTCAAGGCGCATATCGCATAGCACGCGCTAGTGCCTGTGCTATCTCGCGCTCTCCAATGAATCTGTAATTGCGCACAATGTATTGCATATTATATTTCACGCCCGGTTCATCTTATATCACACTTTTTGGTGCATAGTTTTTACCATACACTATATCTAATTTTCATTTTCAATCGTGCTCTCAGGACTATGTTCTATATAACACTGTGTTCACCTACCCTTTTCACGGGCATTACATTTTGCGATAGGGGGTGGAGGGTCAGGGGGTGTTTCTTCCAAGTGAGCCCGGAGTCACAGTAACAAACGTCCTCTTCTTGCTGAATTAAAGTGAGATTATGCTGCATACTTGTTAATATTTTAAGTAGATCGCACAGACACACGTTTTAAAAACAATAAAGTTCCTAATACCCGCCTCCTCTGAACAGTTAGCTTGCTGCCCCATCCCCCTCCTCCCTATCCTCTGTTGTGTGAATCCATCCTCCCTCCTGCCATGCATGGTCTAATGTGCTGCCACTGCCCTTAATTTAGTATGATGTACCAGTCCACTCCTCCTGCCCTCCATTGCCCAATTCTATGCCCCATCATTGACCTCCTGCTTAAACTCTGTGCTTAGCTTGCTGCCCCTATTCTCCTTCCCCCTGCCCTCCGATGTCTTTGTGCATGCCCCTTCTCCATCCTTTTTGCCCACCATGCTCCATGGACCTGCCACTCCTATCTACTCTGAGTGTTCTGTTGAGCTGCCACTCCCCTCCCACCTGCCTAGCATTGTCAGATGACTGTAACCTGTCCCTGCCACCTCCACCCTGCCTGTCCACATGCCATGCCCCTATCCTCTTCCTCCTGTCCTACATGGTCCATTGTACTGCCACACCCTTCTGCCCTCCCTGGTCTGTTGTGCTGCAACTGCTCCTCCTGCCTGCCCCGTGCGGTCTGTTGTGAGGCCCCTTCCCCTGAACTTTCTTGTCTGTGCACAGGCGCTGACCCTCCCTTCTATCCTCCATCATCCTTTGTGCATGCCCCTGCACCCTCCTTCTTGCCCATCATAGCCATTGTGCTGCCACTAACCCTCCCACTTGCCATGCATGGTCTTCTGTGCTGCCATGGCCCCTCCCACCTTCCCTGTGTGGTCAGTTTGCTGCCCCTGACCCCCTCCCACCTTCCCTCCATGGTCTGTGTGTATGCCATCACAGTCTCAGTGTTGCTCTTCATGGTGTGTCTTGCTTTTAGTGCCCATCCTGCCTGACCTCCATGGCTATCTTGCTGCTCCTGCCCTGCCCCCTTGCCCCCAGCCCTCTGTTTACATGTGCAGACCCCTACTCCCTCCCTCCTGGCTTGTCTGTTCCATTGTAATGCCCCTGATCCGTCCCTCCTGCCCTTTATGGTCTGTTATGCTGCAGCTTTCTCTCCTGTCTGTCCATTATGGTCAGCTAGCTACCATTGCCTCTTGCCCCTCTGTTCTCTGTTGTCCATGTGCATGGTCCTGTCCCCTCCCTCTTGCTTTCTATGGATTGTTGTGCTGCACTCCCGTCCCGCATGACCTGTGTGGTGTATTGTGCTGCTGCAAAGCCTGATGCCTGCCCTGCAGGGTCAGTTTGGTGCACCTCTCCATGTCCCTTCTGTCCTCTGTTATCCAAGTCCATGTCCCTACCCCAATTCCTCCTGCCTACCATGATCCAATGTACCATACTTGCAAACATTTTGAACTTGGTAAGAAGGAGATTTTGAAAAAAAACTGGAGTATTGATTTTCCCCTTTGAGTTACATTGAAAAAGAGGTGATTGTAGACAGGAGACAGATCAAATAAAGCCCATTTGAGCTTAAAACATTGGGCGTTTCCTGGCTGAAATGGGTCTGTTGGCATGTATGGTTGTACTACCACTGCCTCTTCCTTCTGCCCACAATGGTCTATTATGTTGCCACAGCCTCTCTTACCAGTCCTGTATTGTTGGTTTGTTGCCCCTGCCCCTTTCCACTGCCCTCCATAGTCTGTTGTGCTGCCACTGCCCTTCCTGCCTGCCCAGTGTGGTCACATTGTTGCCTTTGCGCTCTCCTACCTGCCTTCAATTTTCAGAGTCCGTGCCCCTGGCCTCTGCTTCTCAACAGTATCCCAATGAACAACTAGATTGCTAACATTCTATATTTATTACAAAAGTGTGGAACGCCTGACGTCATCTTTATGTGATCAAAACTGTAATACCAAGAGCATTTCCTTTAGAAATTACATATATGAGAGGGTCTTATTTGCATCAAAATTATGGTTAGTGCTCTAAAAAACTAAAATGAGGACATATTTTCTGAGTTTTCAAATAGCGACAAAAAACTTTTAAATTATTTGTAATCTTTATGTTTTTTTATCCAGTTGACCACTTGATTAAATGTTGCACCTAGGGGAGAGGATGTGGTGTTACTTCCAGAGCTGCACACTTTGCAACTGGGGAACCAGGTTGGAGTTTCTGCTTCAGCTCAACATTCTGTGATTCTGGTCAAATCACTTAATCTCCCCATGTCTACAACCAAAATGAATTTGATCTTGTGTGATGTAACCAATGCTCATGTAAAGCACTCCACTACCTGACAAGTCTGCACTATATAACACTGCACATACACAAAAAATAAGTGTTTTGCACACTTCTGTCATTGGGCTACATGTGGGCTACATCTGGGTGATATTTGTGCTGCATTTGGGCTCTTTTGTCTCTGGTGGCCATCTTGGGCAATGTATTTGTTATGAAGTTTCCTAATTTCCTCATTTACTGCAGTCTCCTCAGTAGGAAATGCTTTCAGTTTTTTACTTTTATTCCATCAAGAAGGTATTCAGATATGTCACACATTTGCCATAAATTCTGAATGTTAGCACTCTAGTTGCTCATTAGATCACTGTAGTAAAGCTACTGCTCACCACGGAAGTATGCATGTTTCAGTCTGCATATCAGAATTTTTTAATGAAATAGAAGAGGGTTTGAGAAGTCACTCAAAATGTGCCCTAATTTTTCTTTCTTCAGCACTAATCATAATTTCTATGGCAAAATGAACCCCCTCATTGTGTTCCTTTTTAAATTAAATGTTTTAATTGTTACCAGTTTATTCCAATCAAGATGGCTTCAGGTGTGCCATACTTTTGTCATAAGTAAGACAGTAAGCGCTCTAGTTGTTCTTAAGATCACTCTGGGAAATTCTGTCATTGGGCTATACTTGGGCTACATCTGGGTGATATTTGGGCTACATTTGGGTTCTTTTGTCTCTGGTGGCCATCTTGGGAGATTTATTTGTTCTGAAGTTTCCTAATTTCCTCATTTACTGCAGTCTCCTCAGTAGGAAATACTTTCAGTTTTTTACTTTGGTTCCATCAAGAAGGCATTCAGATGTGTCACACATTTGCCATAAATTCTGAATGTTAGCACTCTAGTTGCTCATTAGATCACTGTAGTAAAGCTACTGCTCACAAGGGAAGTCTGCTGCTGGTATTCAAAGTGCATGTTTCTTTCTTTCTTTCTTTATTTCTTTATTTCAGCCATTTTGGCCATAAAAGATGCAATGATACAATATCAACATAAAACATCCGCTATATATTAAAATCATTCCATAAAAAACCCTAAAATCAATATACATAGCATTTCTAATCACGAAGAGCAGTTACAGTTCATTACAGCATTATTCAATCTTTTAATAATTTGGTCCTTATCCGCCACATAGCCATTATGAATTTGGCAACTGCAAAGACTATGTGGGGGTGGTACTCGTTTTCAATATTCTATACGAATGCAAGTGGCTCCTTAGACCCAGATTTCTGCAAAGTGGAACTAACCAGTATTTCCTTGGTCTATTGTAAGCTGGGCAAAAGAACAGAAGGTGAATTTCCTCCTCATCATGGATGCAACACCCTGGACAAATTTTATCATCCCTCTTGGTCCATTTGTAGGTAAAAGTTTTGATCAGCAGAGTCCCTAGCCTCCATTGAATGAACAATTTTCTTGATATAATGGGGAAGATAATGTCCATAAAACCTTCGAACTGATATGAATCCTTGGAATCCAAGAATCGATCAGTTAGAATACCTTTGTTGGGTGCAGAGACCAAGGAAGCAAGACTTTTCTCCTTATGTATCTCCACGAGACTTTTTCGTGAAACCCTATGGCAGCCTTGTTCAGGTAACTCCCATAATTCAGGGAGTCCCAACCGATACAGTTCTTTCTTTATAAAAGCCAACCACGGGATTTTGTCACACTGGTTCAAATTCATCACATGAGTGAGCTCTTGCCTATAGTGTACAAGCTCACCAGTGGACCAAAGCCTGTGGCAAAATCTTAAAGGCATTAATTCCAAGTTCTCTCTTATAGAGGGTAAACCCATATTTAATCTTAAGGGGAAAAGGGGTGTGCCACGGGGAAGAGCAAGGAGACGCCTGAGGAAGTTATTGTCCACATTAACAATTTCTACCCCTGCTTTATACCCCCATAGCTCTCCACCATAAGATACGGCCGCTTTAGCTTGGTTTTATACACTTCCACTGCCGGACTAATGGGTTTGTAAGTGGAAGTGTTTACAACCTTCAAAATTGCCCCAGATAATTGGGACAGCTTTAGCCGACATCTTGCTATTTGGGGTTCCCATGATAAATTCTCTTGCAGGGTTACCCCCATGTACTGGAAAGTTTTTACCCTCTCCAATCTTACTGAACTCAATGATGGATTCAGTCTAGTTTTGGATGATGGGTTAAATATCATGAACTTGGTCTTCTCTGTGTTGATCTCTAGACCATATTGACTACAGAAAAGACCAAATGCATCTAGAATCCGTTGGATCCCCATCGGGGATTTTGAGAGCAGGAGGGTATCGTCCGCAAACATAATGGCTGGTACCCTCCTGCCTGCCAAGGATGGAGCGTCATTGTCCCCAATAGTGTCAAGATGGGATATGACATTATTGACATAGAGGCAAAACAGGGTTGGCGCCAAAACGCAACCCTGTCTTACCCCTCTAAGGACTGGAAACCTTGATGACAATTCTCCATCCCTCCCACACCTGACCTGAGCGAAGTTGTTATCATGAAGCCTGATTATGGCATTTAATAGATGGATCGGAACGCCCAGCTCCTTTAGGACCTCCCATAATTTCTTACGGGGGACCAGGTCAAAGGCTGACCTCAGGTCCACGAACACCATGTACAGCCTCCCCCTCTCGATACTCACGATTTTCCAGTAGAGGAGAACGAGACGGAAGATCTGGTCCATGGTGGACGTGTTTTTCCTGAAGCCAGCCTGAAGGGGGCTGAGGATTTCATTTTCCTCCATCCAATCTAGAAGGTGGTTCAGGAGGAGGCGAGAATAGATTTTTTGGGGAACATCTATGAGGCTGATCGGCCTGTAGTTGGCCGGAAGAAGTGGAGAGCCCTTTTTAAAAATAGGTACTATCTCTGCCCCCAGCCAAGTACAGGGGATCTCCATACCTCCCGCGATGGAATTAAAAAGAATGAGGAGGTAAGGGCCCCAGATCTCTGGGTGGAGGCGAAAGAGATCACCAGGCAATCTATCGAGACCTGGTGCCTTCCCCCTCGCCAGACGCTCTATTGCACTGACCACCTCACCTAGGGTAAATTCCAGTCCAGCTACGGGAATAGTTAAAACAGTGGAGGCTGCATCATTGGCAAATCCAAAAGTTTCTTGATACAATTTGCCAAAGTGGGCCTCCTAGACAGAGGCTGCAATGTTTGGCTCCACCGCAGCTTTGGGTTCTCCTGCGCCAGTATTTACCAAGGACCAGAATTTTCTCGGGTCCCTCGCTTCTAATGCTAGTGAGAGGTCCTGCCATCTATTCCAATCCCATTCCGACCGTGCTAATGCCATAGCTTTCCTATAATTCCGCCTGAGCTCAGTAACCTTGCCCTTGTCAGAACCTGCTTTTATTGTGTTTATTAGTTCTGACTTAATCTTTTTGCAAGAAGAGTTGTACCAGGTTGGGGTTCGAGTCTTTTTCTTCCACAGCGGTACCACTAGATAGAAAACTTTGCCTAAAGCTCCCACTAAGTCTTCATGAATTAGGGCTAACTTCTCATAGAATTCCACGGGTCTTGGCTGATTAATTAATACGTCCAATTCTTTTAGCTTGAGGAATACTAGCTGATAAATTTTACTTATGGTCTCTTCTGAGCTTGCCAGTTTCCCCCATTTAACCCTGCGTCTATTGGAACTAAGAACCAGATTCCCTGGGTCCTCACTGGGCTCGGCGGAGAGTGATCCACCAGCACGTATGGGGTGCACCATATCCAGTGGAAGTGCGTTGTGATCACTGTCCGTTCTTGCAATTACTCTGAAGTCCTGGACCTTAGACCAAAGGCCGGTATCTACAAAAATATAATCCAACCTCGATTTGTGGTCCTTCCTATTGAAGGTACATGATGAAGGGATATCAGAGGTGGTACGGCCGTTGCAGGCCCTTAGAGAAAAATTTAGTGTTAAGGACAAGATTTGTACTGCGAGAGGGGACCAAGATTTAACATGGGGAGATTGACATGGCGGGACACCCCAGAAGTCATCTTCAGCCGTAAGGGCACCTTCCTTTAGGCCTTCCTAGGGTTCAAAGTGGCAATTGAAATCACCGCCCATCACTATCTTGTAGTCATTTGGAAGATGACCCAAAAAAAACGAAAGATCGTCTAGTGTGGGGGATTCCATGGCCGCACTAACTGGGCGGGAATACACATTAATAATTGCCAGATTTAAAGCATTAGGCCACTTGAGTAGGACACACTGTATGTCCTGCGAGAGCGTGGGTACACTCTCCGCGTTACACCCAATGTGACTAGCTACCCAAACCGCCAGACCACCAGATGGCCTCCCTTTACCAGTCCAAGTGGCATTAATTTCAAACACTGCATATCCTGCTCTGCACAGCATGTTTCAGTCTGCATGTCAGAATTGTTTTATGAAATAGTAGAGGATTTGAGAAGTCAAAATGTGCCCTAATTTTTCTTTCTGCAGCACTAATCATAATTTATATGGCAAAATGAACCCCCTCATTTTGTTCCTTTGTAAATTAAATGTTTTAAGTGTTACCACTTTATTCCAATCAAGATGGCTTCAAGTGTGCCAAACTTTTGTCATAAGTAAGACTGTTAGCACTCTAGTTGTTCGTTAGAACACTCTGGGACATTCTGTCATTGGGCTACATCTGGGTGATATTTGTGCTACATTTGGGCTCTTTTGTCTCTGGTGGCCATTTTGGGAGACTTATTTGTTATGAAGTTTCCTAATTTTCTCATTTACCCTCAATAGGAAATACCTTCAGTTTTTTACTTTGATTCCATCAAGAAGGCTTTCAGATGTGTCACATATTTGCCATAAGTTCAGAATGTTAGCACTCTAGTTGCTTATTAGATCACTTTAGTAAAGCTACTGCTCACCAGGGATGTCTGTTGCTGGTATTGAAAGTGCACGTTTCAGTCTGCATGTCAGAATTTTTTTATGAAATAGAAGAGGATTTGAGAAGTCACTCAAAATGTGCCCTAATTTTTATTTCTGCAGCACTAAACTTTCTATGGCAAAATGACCCCCCTCATTTTGGTCCTTTTTAAATTAAATGTTTTAAGAATTACCACTTTATTCCAATCAAGATGGCTTCAGGTGTGCAACACGTTTGTCATAAGTAGGGCTTTTAGCGCTCCAGTTGTTCTTTAGAACACTCTGGGAAGCTGCAGTAGAACACAAAGGAATCAACTGACAGTCTCTGCCCTTGTTGGATGTACAAGTTTTACTGAGAATGTCAGACTTCATTCTCACATGACTGAGAAAGATAGTGTAAATTTACAGAAAATATGCTCTCAGTTTAGCTTATAGATCACCTTCCAAACCTCTGTGGGAAAAGCATGAGAAAATAGTTTTCTCTCAAACATGATTCATGATATCACAGCAGAAGGCTTTTTCACATGGTAAAATCACCTTAGAACACAACATAATTCCTAAAATGAGTATGGTACCATCAACAAATGATGTATAATGTAACTAAAGTTTTAAAACCTTCCGTTAACTGCAATGCTTTTTAATGAGGTGCTATCATGTATATTGGTCCCAAGATGGCTGCCAACACTTCTTGGATGAAGTACTGACAGCCAATCAGATCTCACAATGAGATGTGTGGTTAGGCTCCGCACAGATATATCTATCTTTTTAACTCTAATTTTCTCAGGAACTACTGAACAGATTTACACCATTTAAGCAAAAGGCATGAGTCTGAACTTAGGACTACCTCTTTCCCAAATTTGGTGTAATTCCGTTCATCAGTTCGGGCTGTAGCTGCGTCAACAGGTCCTATGGGAAAATGCATGGGGAAAACGCGTTTTGGGACCCCCCTTTTTTCTCAGCCCCCGCTTGACAAATCACCGTGAAATTTTCAGGATAGGAGCGGACCAGAGCAGGCCAAAAGTTTGGAAAATTTTGCGAGGATTCGTCAACCGGCGCCAGGCTTATTGGGAATAGAATGTTGCGGATTTCCTATGGAAAATAGGTCCTAACTATGACTATCTACTGGCGACCGCCAGTAGATAATATAGATATATAGATATATATATATAGATATATATATATCACTTTCTTCCAGCATATATATAGATATAAAGGGGCCATGGCCTCTGACAACCTCGCAGCAATCCCGCTGTGTGGAACTTTCCAAAAGGTAACAGGAGGGGTAGTTGGCCCCCATGTACATCATGGAATTTTCCAAACTTTTGGCCAGCTCTGCTCTGCTCCTACCCTGAAAGTTTCGTGGTGATTCGCCGAGAAAAAAGGGGGGTCCCAAAACGCGTTTTCCCCATGCAATTTCCCATAGGATCTGTTGTTGCAGCTGAATGGAACTACACCAAATTTGGCAAAGAGGTAGTCCTCAGTTCAGACTCGTGCCTTTTGCATAAATGGTGGGAATCCGTTCAGTAGTTCCTGAGAAAATTAGAGTCAAAAGTACATATATATCTATGGCCGGGTAGGATCTGCGGACCCTACCCGCACCGTAAGCGCACCCTCCCCGAACCGAGCGCGCACCCTCCCGATCGCTTGCTGAATGCTAATTTGCTGTCGAGTGTCTGTCTACATTCGAAACCAGGAACTGTTGGCGGCCATTTTCTGCCTCGGTAGAAGCGAGGCTGAAGAAGCAAGGGGAATAAGTGTGTAAAACATATAAAGGGGGCAGAGTGGATATACTCCGACCCTCTAGAGGTGCTTAGGGAGTCCCAGAAGGACCCCCTGGGCCCCCTTTTTAAAAAAGAAAAAAACAGCGAAATGTGTGCAGGGTGCGAGCATCCTATCACGTTGGGTGCACGGATTCTCATGCGTTGGGTGCGCGGATCCAAGGAAAAAAAAAATTAAATTGTTGGGAGATAAAGATCAAGCTTAAGTGTTTTGTTCTTGAGTGGCTCTAAAAAGAGCCGTTGTGTTCATTGAGAGTTTTTGGTACTTATAAGTAAGTACCTATACAGAGTCTGAAGTTGTTGAAGAAGACTCTGTTTCCTTCATCAGTAAAGTGTACTCCATCTCTCCTATACATCTCTTGCATATGAAAGCGCAGATTGTTATTGTAAATGGACCCCATTCTATAGTCTCGGAGAAAAGCAGAAACAGATTTATTCACATGTTTCCAAGCTTTCTCAATCTGTGGACAAAAATGATCGGACCAGTTCCATTTCTGCCTTTGGCATATGTTAGAATACACATAGGCAGTTTTGGGGAAAAGTGAAATCAGTTCAGCAAAGGTGTCCTTCATAAGCATTTCCAGACCTACCCCAGTCAAAGTGCCTAGGTCATTGCCACCACAGTGCACTATTATGAGGTCAGGGTGTTGGATTTGCATGAAGGATTTCACCAATGGCATCAATTGGTGCCACTTTAACCCTCTCTGACCAATCCATTTAATGTCTACATTTGGCAAACCTAGGTCTTTGTGAATGCCTTTGTTTTCTGCATACCGTTGGCTCCAGAAAATATAGCTGTGTCCCACAATCCACACTCTAAGCATCTTGAAAGGAGGTCTGGATGCACTCAGATGGTCTCTGTAAATGAAATGGCAGTTTAAAAAGTAAGATGTTTCTAAAATGGTGGCTAAGATGCAATTTTGAAAAAAGACAAGAAATCATTGGTTGTTTGACAACCTTCTACACTGAAAGGTAGGGTGTATATTTCTGTTTTTTAAACGCATGATTCTTATTGGTTAACAAAAATTGATTGTAAGGAACATTATATATGATAAGCTGATATGTTGAAAAATCAAGTACACTTGCTGTCCTGATTAGCAACATTGTGTGCTGAACTTGTGACCTGTGTGCTCAGTACAGTGTTCCATGATCTGTTTCTATGGTAACGGGCAGAAGGCAGATTGGGGGAAGGGTTCAAATGTATGTCATTTGGAAAGGGTTGAAATGTTTAACCAATAGAAATGTGTGTTTGCTTTTGAATTTATGTGGGAAGGAATGTGATTTGATGTTTACATGTATATGTGTGGAAAATGAGAGGGAAACAATGCCATTCTTTGGTTCTGCTGACAGGTGCACAGTGCAGAGATTCTGTATAAGAAAATCTGGTGTGTGACTGATATCTGGTGTGTGACTGATATACTTCTTAATCTACAAAACAACTTGAAAGGTGAGTTATTTAATTGTGAGGGGATGTATGTAGACTATTTTGCTTTTAATGAGACTAATGTATTTCTCCTGCTAACGTGTCGGGAGTACTTTTCTTCTCTACAATCTTATTGACAGTGTATGTGCATGTAGAAACCATTCTGTGATAAGCATTTGTGTTTTTCATGTGTTTGTAGACAGATAACTGTGCTGTTTTTATATTTTGGTAGAATTAGAAACCAGTCATTGTTTATGAATTTGTGAAATGAGTTATGTTTCTACACTAAAATGTAGTACTCCTTCTAGATGACGAAATGTGTTTTGGTATAGTGCAAGAGATAGTGTTGCTTGTCTAGAATCACACAGTGAGTCTGTGTGCATTTGGGAACCACTGTGAGAGAAGCATTTGGTAACATCGTGTATTTGCTGACAGATAACTGTTTTAAAACCTGTCTTATTGTCAAGTTTTAGTAGCATTAGAAGGCAGTTTTTGCTTACGCTTTGATTAAATGAGTGAGGCTTTGATTCTAAAGTGCAGTTCTGAAATATGCAGTTTGTGTGCATTCCCCTTACCTCTTCCACTGTAGTGATTGAGTTTTGGTAAACTCCTAGGGATAGTGGTGCTTGTCTAGAATTACACTGTGAGTGTGTGTGCTTTTGGGAACCACTGTGAGAGAAGCATTTGGTAACATCATGTATTTTCTGACAGATAACTCTTCTAAAACCTGTCATGTTGTCAAGTTTTACTAGCATTAGAAGCCAGTCTTTGGTTATGCACTGATAAAACGAGTCATGCTTTGACACTAATGTGCTGTACTTTAATATGTAGATTGTGTGTAGTCTTCTTACCCCTTGCACAGTAGTAAATGAGTTTTGGTAAGCTGCTAGGGACAGTGTTGCTTGTCTAGAATCACACTGTGAGTCTGTGTGCATTTGGGAACCACTGTGAGAGAAGTATTTGGTAACATCGTGTATTTGCTGACAGATAACTGTTTTAAAGCCTGTATTGTTGTCAAGTTTTAGTAGCATTAAAAGGCAGTTTTTGCTTATGCTTTGATTAAATGAGTCAGGGTTTGACACAAAAGTGCAGTCCTGAAATATGTAGATTGTGTGTAGTCTCCTTACCCCTTGCACAGTAGTGAATGAGTTTTGGTAAGCTGCTAGGGATAGTGTTGCTTGTCTAGAATCACACTGTGAGTCTGTGTGCATTTGTGAACCACTGTGAGAGAAGCATTTGGTAACATTGTGTATTTGCTGACAGATAACTGTTTTAAAACCTGTCTTGTTGTCAAGTTTTAGTAGCATTAGAAGGCAGTTTTTGCTTATGCTTTGATTAAATGAGTCAGGCTTTGACACAAAAGTGCAGTCCTGAAATGTGTAGATTGTGTGCAGTTCCCTTACCACTTCTACTGTAGTGAATGAGTTTTGGTAAACTCCTAGGGGTAGTGGTGCTTGTCTAGAATCACACTGTGAGTCTGTGTGCATTTGGGAACCACTGTGAGAGAAGCATTTGGTAACATCGTGTATTTTCTGACAGATAACTCTTTTAAAACCTGTCATGTTGTCAAGTTTTAGTAGCATTAGAAGCCAGTCTTTGCTTATGCATTGATTAAATGAGTTATGCTTTGACACAAAAGTGCAGTCCTGAAATATGTAGATTGTGTGCAGTTCCCTTACCACTTCCACAGTAGTGAATGAGTTTTGGTAAACTCCTAGGGATAGTGGTTGTTGTCTAGAATCACACTGTGAGTCTGTGTGCATTTGGGAACCACTGTGAGAGAAGCATTTGGTAACATCATGTATTTGCTGACAGGTAACAGTTTTAAAACCTGTCATGTTGTCAGGTTTTAGTAGCATTAGAAGCCAGTCTTTGCTTATGCATTGATAAAATGAGTCATGCTTTGACACTAAAGTGCAGTACTTAAATATGTAGATTGTGTGTAGTCTCCTTATCCCTTGCACAGTAGTGAATGCGTTTTGGTAAGCTGCTAGGGATAGTGTTGTTTGTCTAGAATCACACTGTGAGTCTGTGTGCATTTGGAAACCACTGTGAGATAAGCATTTGGTAACATCGTGTATTTGCTGACAGATAACTGTTTTAAAACCTGTCATGTTGTCAAGTTTTAGTAGCATTAGAAGACAGTTATGGCTTATGCTTTGATTAAATGAGTCAGGCATTGACACTAAAGTGCAGTCCTGAAATATGTAGATTGTGTGCAGTTCCCTTACCACTTCCACTGTAGTGAATGAGTTTTGGTAAACTCCTAGGGATAGTGGTGCTTGTCTAGAATCACACTGTGAGTGTGTGTGCATTTGGGACCACTGTGAGAGAAGCATTTGGTAACATCGTGTATTTTCTGACAAATAACTCTTTTAAAACCGGTCATGTTGTCAAGTTTTAGTAGCATTAGAAGCTAGTCTTTGCTTATGCATTGATAAAATGAGTCAGGGTTTGACACTAAGGTACAGTACTATTCTCTTCACTGTGCCAGAACTGAAATTTACAAGTTTTACCCAGGCACTGTCCTAGCAGTAGTCTGATGATTTAGTCAGTTTCTAAGTACTTATGTTGTGAACCATACATTACCACATAGACTGCTTCAAATGTCTATGCAGTATGCATGCAGTCTTCTAACATACTATACACTTGTCTTTCACACCTTCAATTCCCTAGTCAGTATCCATACACTTCCAGGAAATACCCTGTCACTCCCTTTGCACTCCTCTAGTGACCTATTCAGTACCAAGTACTAATCCATTCACTGTGCCAAAAGCCAACCACTTATAAATTCACCCAGGCACTCTCCTTGATGTACTCTAATCATTCAGTCAGTACCCAAGTACTCATGCAGTGAGCCAGGCCTTATCACATAGACTGCTTCAAACGCCTATTCACTATGCATGCAGTCCTCTAACCACCTACACAGTTGTTTTTCACACCTTCAATTCCCTAGTCAGTATCCATACACTTCCAGGAAACACAATTTCACTCCCTTTGCACTCCTCTAGTGACCTATTCAGTACCAAGTACTAATCCATTCACTGTGCCAAAAGCCAACCACTTATAAATTCGCCCAGGCACTCTCCTTGATGTACTCTAATCATTCAGTCAGTACCCAAGTACTCATGCAGTGAGCCAGGCCTTATCACATAGACTGCTTCAAACGCCTATTCACTATGCATGCAGTCCTCTAACCACCTACACAGTTGTTTTTCACACCTTCAATTCCCGGTCAGTATCCATACACTTCCAGGAAACACCCTGTCACTCCCTTTGCACTCCTCTAGTGACCTATTCAGTACCAAGTACTAATCCATTCACTGTGCCAAAAGCCAGCCACTTATAAATTCACCCAGGCACTCTCCTTGATGTACTCTAATCATTCAGTCAGTACCCAAGTACTCATGCAGTGAGCCAGGCCTTATCACATAGACTGCTTCAAATGCCTATTCACTATGCATGCAGTCCTCTAACCACCTACACAGTTGTTTTTCACACCTTCAATTCCCTAGTCAGTATCCATACACTTCCAGGAAACACCCTGTCACTCCCTTTGCAGTCCTCTAGTGACCCATTCAGCACCATGTACTAATCCATTCACTGTGCCAAAACCCAAACACTTATAAATTCACCAAGATACTCTCCTTGCAGTACTCTAATCATTCAGTCAGTGCCTAAGTATTCATGCACTGAGCCAGGCCTTAGCACATGGACTGCTTCAAACCCCTATCCACTATGCATGCAGTCTTCTAACCACCTAGACACTTGTCTTTCACACCTTCAATTCCCTAGTCAGTATCCATACAGTCCAGCAAACATCCTGTCACTCCCTTTGCACTCCTCTAGTGACCCATTCAGTACCAAGTACTAATCCATTCCCTGCGTCAAAAGCCTACCACTAATAAATTCACCCAGACACTCTCCTTGCTGTACTCTAATCATTCAGTCAGTACCCACGTACTCATGCAGTGAGCCAGGCCTTAGCACATGGACTGCTTCAAATGCCTATCCAGTATGCATGCAGTCCTCTAATCACCTACACAGTTGTCTTTCACACCTTCAATTCCCCAGTTAGTATTCATACACTTCTAGCAAACACCCTGTTACTCACCCAGTGTGTCTCCTTATAGTACTGTAATCATTCAGTCAGTTAGCATGTAGTCTTTTAGTGAGGTAGGCTTTAGGGCATGAACTGCTTCAAAGTAGTATGCACTATGCATGTAGTGTTTTAACCATCGGCACACTTGTGGTTCAGGGCTATAGTTTCTTAGTCAGTTTTTATATAAAATGTGTTTGTACAGTAATGGAATAGTATACATTTGAAAGCTATTAATATACATTGATTTGTGATTCTTTTTTACAGATACTGTTTTTCAACGTTAAAATAGAGAAATTATGCCAGAAAAAAAAAAAGAACAGAGACAGGAGCATTATTTGAAGAAACATCAACCACGAGTATTGAATGTGCAAGATAATGTGGCTGAAAGGAAAAAATCTTCTGGTAAGATCACGAAGCAATTTATTAAAAATGTTTGTAGGAGCAAACATAATGTAGATAATGCTGGAACTACTGAGAATTCTTCAAGTAAGAATAAAATTCAAAATAAGAGGAAAAGTAAAAAAGCAAATGGTCAGTCAAAGAAGATAAAGTATGGTAAAAGAAGGCAAAATCAGTATAAGGAATTATGCAAACAAATATTTTACAAGAGAGTAGTGCATAATTTGCTGAAAGATGTGAAGAAATATAAAAAGAGAGCTTTATTTTATAAAAAGAAGAACATACTGAAAACATTGTGGAAAAGGCTTTTGAAGTAAAAAGGAAACTGTTTATTTTAGTGTTAAACAGAATTTGATCACTAGATAAACCAATACATGTAATGAAGGCCAAAAGTAGGAGGAAAAGAGTTATTAATAAAAAATAAATTTGCGATTTTTTGGGGGGAGAATGGAAACACAGTTCCAGTTCAGAGCCTTTTTTTAATGAAGAGAGTTATTCACTGAGCAAAAAATTATTGCATGCAGTTGACACCAGTGGTAGAGGTTATGAGGTTAGCGACGGTTGTCCAATTGAGAAAGAGAAAATGGTTGAAAGAAATGCAGAAGAAGTGATAGCTGATGAAGTTTTAGGGAGACATGCTAGAAACCCTGTGTACACTTGGGATTGCAGTAGTGTTTGCAGTGTACAACAAGAATCTATTGAAAAATTATGTAGTTTTTTACGAGCCTATACTAAAAAAAGTGTAAAACAAAAGATTAAGCTGTAGCAAGGACTAGACCCTTGCAGAGTGAGAAAACATGCTGGTTTGCAAGGTCATTCTCTGGCTTGTCTTTCTAGGAAAGTTTGTCAAAGTGTTTTTCACCATTTCAAAATGCTGGCAGTACATCATACTCAAATGCGGAAGTTAGTGAGAAGGTTGTATTATGCAAAAAGTCCAGCACTAAAGTTAAATGAGTTGAACAGTGCTCTTTTGCGTGGGTCAGTATCAGATGTGAAGCAGGTCTGTGATGATATTGAGTTTTGTTACTTTGGTCCTCAGCCAGAGAGTGAAGAAACTGACACATTAGTAGAACAAAATGTTTAAGACAATGTACAACCCGTAATTACAGAAAAATTTGAGGATGAAATCACAAAGTTTAAGGTAATTTCAGGTGAAAGACCAAATGTTTCTTGTATTTGTTGTCGGCGAAGTCACTATAAAAATCGGACTAAGGGTGTCAATCTGTATTTAAAAAGTGAAATAGAAGATAATGATAAGTGGATGGAATTTGCAACTTATTTGCTGGTAGAGGATTGTTTTGATTTGGGATGTGAGCAGCGTATTTGCAAATATTGTTATAACACAAATTAGATGAGAATAAAATGCCTGCTAGAGCTGTTCATAATAATCTAGAGTTGGTTGCTATTCCTCCAGAGCTGATAGATTTAAATACGTATGAGTCTATTCTCATACAATGTGTTCACCCGTTTCAGGCTATTGTTCGTATGGAGCTCAAAACAGGTAAATTACCTCCATCAGAGTTGCAAAGAGGATTGAAAGGAAGAGTTGTGTATTTACCGTTAGATTTAAGGAAAAATATTGAAACTATTGGTGTAGACCATGCAGAAAATGAGACACTATTCATTCTAGTTAATGGTGTTCCTACTAAGAATAAGAACATTTGTCAAGAGTTAGTGGATGTTAGAAAAGTGCAAAAAGCATCATTGTATCTGTTAAAAAATAATGAGTACTATAGAAATGTGTTTGTAGGAGAAGAAGAAATAGATTTAGCAGAAGATACTGAAACATTAAGTGGACAAATAGAAAAAGTGGACATGTCCAGATGTGAAGAAATCTATGAACATTACAGTGTACATCCACTTCATTCCAAAGAGGTGATGGGGAATACAATTGAGTTGTTTCAAATGAAAAAAGCAACAGGAAGTCCCATGAGTGTATGGGAAGAGAGCTTGGAAGCTCGTTGTTTCCCGCAATTGTTTCCAACAGGAAAAGGTGGACGATATGATGAACGTCCTGTGCAGATTCCTGCATCTGAATATCGGACAACAAGATTATATCCAGAAGATCCAAGATTTTGACTATGTATCCCTTATATGTTTCATCTTCTGTTTGAAAGTGACTTGTCTGAACTTTCATATGCAGTAAATCACATTTTAAAAACTGGAATTCATCTTCAAAATGTAACTGCAAAGGATTTTATGGATAAAGTGCATCAGAGAGATGATCATTTAGAATCTCAGTAGATTAATCTGATGGCATGTCAGTGTGGGACTAATGAATATTGGTACCGTCGACATGGAGAACTGAAATGTATGCTACGGAACTTGGGAACTCCTCCATGGTTTGTTACACTAAGCTCTGCTGAGTATGCTTGGGATGATTTACTTGAATTTCTTCGAGAGGCAAATTCCAATATAAAAAATATTGAATACAAGACACCTGGAGAATTGTGCTCTTTGGATCCTGTCAATGTATGCAGATATTCCAATCATAGATTTGAAGCTATGATGTCTTTCATCTGCAATTAAAAGAATCCTCCTCTTGGAGAAGTTGTGGATTTCTTTTGGAGAAAGGAGTATCAAGCAAGAGGTGCTCCTCACATACATATGTTGTTATGGGTCAAAGACGCCCCCAAATTTGGAACAGATTCAGATGAAACTGTTTTGTCTTTCATTGAAGATTATGCTACATGTGCTCTTCCAAATAGCAGAGAAGACAAAAACTTAAAACAACAAGTCTTACGATTTCAAAGCCACAGGTGTGGAAAATACTGTAGACGAAAGTACAAGTCAAAGGATAAGTTCTATACCAAATGTCGTTTTGGATTTCCACGTCCTGTATTATCCAAAGGAAGAGTGAACAGTTTTATGTCACCTATACGACATACCATCACAAGAAAGTCTCAGAAAAACACCTACAACTTAAGAAGAAGCGAAGAATCAAAATACATAAATGACTACAATCCAGTTATTTTATCCATGTGGAACGCTAACATGGATATTCAGTATGTTGCGGATAATTCCATTGCTGTTGCTCGATATGTAACGTCTTACATTACTAAATCAGAAAAGACTGAATTGAAAGAAATGTGGGAAGAGATTTCTCACGAGAAGACTCTAAGTAAGAAATTATACAGTTTCAGTTTGAAGATGTTATCGCATCGTGAAATTGGAGCATATGAATGTTCAGATCGGTTATCATCTTCAAGTCTATATTCCAAAAGTAGAAGAATCATTTGGGTGAGTCTAGATCTTGCAGGAATGTGAAATCGGGTACTGAAATCTGTTCAAGAAATTGAATATTTAGCAGAAAATGACCCTGAAAGTACAGATATTTTGAAAATGAATATGTTGGACACATACTATCCAAATAGAAGTCATCATCTTGAGAACATGTGTCTCTATGAAGTGCTGCAAAACTACACTTTTAAACGGAATACTACAGAGAACATCAACGATGGAAAATATGGAGTGATTGGTTCCGAAGGATGTCTGGTGAAACAAAGAAAAGGAAATTTAATAAATCACAGGAAACTGAGTTGCGACACTGCTGACAAAAGGGAATTTTACTATTTAGCCCTTTTGCAAATGTTCAAACCATGGCGTTCAGAACTGGAATTACTTGGAGATTTTCCCAGCTATGAAGATTCATTTAATGCTTGTAAAGATAGCATACAATGCAGGGCTTTAGCAAATTATGTCAAAATGTTGAATGATGAAATTGATCAAGAAGCTATAATTGCAGCTGAGATTGCTAGAGACAGTTCTCAAGACAGTCAAAGTTCTGCTGCACTGAGTCAAGATCCACTAGGACAACCAATTGTTGAAAATGAAGCAGCGATTGCAATGAATGAGGTGGAAACAGTAATTTATCAAGCACAAGAAGATGCAATACAGTTAGGAAACTTGGAAGAGCAACTAAATGTTGAACAGAAACAAATATATTAGCAAGTGAAAGAGCAGATTGACCATGGATTACTTCATGAAAAGAGAGGGTGCTCATGTACATCATTTCAACCTATCCGAATGTATGTGAGTGATCAAGCTGGAACAGGAAAACGTTTTTTAATTAAAGTAATTACAAGTTATCTGCAGAAAACAACTGATTCGCATTTGTCTTGTGTTGTCACTGCTCCAACTGGGTTGGCAGCTCATAACATTAAAGGAATTACTTTACATCGTTTACTAATGCTGCCAGTAGAGCATGAGAACAAATTGGAATACCACAAGCTATCTGGAGAAGCTTGTTGTGAAGTTTCAAGAGTCCTGAAGAAAATGAAACTTCTCATTATTGATGAGGTGAGCATGGTCTCAAACTTGATGCCTGCCTTTGTGCATTTAAGAATGCAGCAAATTCTTAAAACAGAGTATGACGTGTTATTTGGAGGAAAACACGTCATAGTTTTTGGAGATCTACTGCAACTGACTCCGGTAAAAGGACAACCAGTATTTAAAACACTTGCCCATGAAGATACCAGAAAGTCTCTTGGCAGTGTTGGTAATGTGAACATTTGAAGTAATTTTGAATACAAAGATCTGACAACAAATATGCGACAGGCAAATGATGCTGAATATGGAAGTAGTCTTCAAGATATAAGAATTGGAATTCTTTCAAAACAAGGGGAAGAAGCTTTGGAGAGTCGATTACTTTGCAATGTCTTTCCAAATGAAAATGCAGTTCCTGCAAATGTGTACGTGGAAATTGCTAAAAATAAGTCAGTGATTTGCTTAATGCCAACACTGCGCGAGTGTTCAATATTCAACGAAGAATTATTAAAACTGGAAAATGAAGAAATTGTAAAAATGGAAGCCATCGATAAAATACTGCATGAAGGAATCACTATTATTTTGACGGGAAAGTTGAGATCAAAACTGTATTGTTTCGAAAAAAAAATATCTAAAACTGCTGGTTTAGAAAAGGCACTATATGCATGTGTAAACTGTCGGGTAATTTTAAGGCGTAATTTGGATGTAGAGAAAGGTTTAGTTAATGGTGCAATGCAAAGTGGCGGATTTTGTGAATTATCAGAAAAAAGAAGGAATTTAATTTTTAAAAATTAAATTTGATCAGATTGATGAAGTGAAAGAAATTGGTCGTTGTTCAGTTCGTTTTTTGCTTGTTAAAGATTTATATGTCCGTAGGAAACAATTTCCATTTTCTCTGGCATATGCAGTGACTATTCATAAATCTCAAGGATTAAGTGTAGACAGTGTATTGGTGAACATTGGATCTACCGTATTTAAAGAGGGTATGGCATATGTTGCTTTGTCACGAGTCAGAACATTATCTCGTTTGTTTTTGATTGATTTTGATGAGACAAAGGTTACTGCAGATGCAAACTGTGTAAAAGAGTATAATAGGTTAAGAAGGGTGTATGCTCCAAATATAGGTCAATATCCTGTATTTGAAAAGCGTGTGGTTGGTCGAAAAAGAAGGTTAGAGAATATCTGTTCTGAAGGTGTCAAGAAGGGAAAAGAACAAGATAATGTTGTGATTGCAGGTAAATAGAAATTGGACACTGTTGGAGAGATTGTTGGTTATCAGTTTGAAAATAGTTCTGGTGTCAACTGCTATGCTAATGTAGTGGTCAATGTTGTTTTTTATCTTGAAGGTTTGCAAGAACAAATTATGCAGAATCGTCAAAAAAGATTTTGTTCTCTGTTGCATTCTGTTTATGAAAAATTGATAACAGATAGAAGTAAAATACAATCTGTTTCAGATGTTCGTAGTCTTTTGGATGTGTGTTCTGGTTCTACACAATTTACACAAAATATCCAACAAGATGCTCAGGAATTTTTTAATGTATATGCTTACCATTTTTGAAAATGAAGGTGTAGAAATAGAAAATATTTTTGGCCTTTCTTAAAAATGGGAACATTATTGTGAAAATTGCAAGTATACATGTAGCACCAATGTAGACACTGAGAGATTTCTGTATTTCAACATTACCAGACTGTAAATCAGTGTCTTTCAATAAATTAGTTAAAGGTGCCATTCAAAACATGGAGTGTAGCCAATGTAAATCAGAAATGTTATCCACATTATTCTTAACAAAATATGGAAAATACATAATTTTAATGATGCAACGTTGTACAGCTGACGGAAGAAAATTGGATACTTTAATAAAGCAATTTGTAGCAGCACAACTATCAATATCAGGAAGGACTTTTGTAGCAATTGCAATAGTTTTCCATGATGGTCCTTCCACAACATCTGGACATTACACTGTCTATCTAAAATGTGACAAAGGCTGGACACTTTGTAATGATGCCCGGTTGGTTTTCAAACAACGTTTGCCTAGTGAATGACCAAATTCCTACCTAATATTTTTAAAGCCAAAGTTTTAGGAAGATAATTCACTCTCTGAGGATTTTATTATTATAATTTAATAGGACTACCATTGGACAATTTACATAAAGAAGGAGTGCAAAAATACCATTTGGCCTCAAGGAAAGGTATATTTTTGAATTATGGACTTTTTGGTGGTCATTGATTCGGTGATTATTTTAATGCGGCAATATTTACAGTTTTTAGAAGTTAAAGTTATAAAATGTTGTAAGCTGTAAGCATTTCATATATGTGTGATTTGTATTTTCTGGTATTTTACTGAGAGTAGTATGTTGGGTTTTTTTTAACAATCTTTCTGATTGTTTTTTTTTTTGCCCGCTAAGTGATGAGTACGATTGAAATCACTATTTCTAGTGAAATTCAATATTTTCTGAGAACAGCAAAAAAGGCAAACAAATTACTTTGTGGAAATTATGCTGTGTTGTAAAAAAATTATTATGACATGTTATAATTTTTTTTTCCTTTTCTTTCATAGATCCAAATTTTAAAATAAGCAATTTATATGAATTTAGATTGCAATGAAAATCTGAAAAAAATGTATACCATTTTTTATTCCTATTATTGTGAAGGTAAGTTTAACTAAGTCTCAATATGCAGCATGAGGAGGTCTGCAAGAAGCTACAAAGTTGAAACACGTTTCTAAAAACACTCTGTTTATACCTATGTAGTTTTGAAATCTGACCATAATCTGATATCATGTGACCTGCAAAAAAAGAGATTTGAGGGGTTCATAATATTTCCCATTGTACCTATTGAAGGACCGCAATCATTTCAATCATTTTTCTCTGAGCATCTTTGCAGACAAAACTCTATGCTTACCTTCTTTCATTCGCAAGGAATTTTAAAACCGGAAATATGTCACTTTTTGTAACATAGTTATTGCCCAAGACACTCTTTTATATTTACAAAGAGAGGAAAAGGCACTCTGTGTACTTTTTCTACTCCATGTAAATACAACCTCATCATACACACCACTTTGCATTGAAAGGGTGTTCTATAAGTGTTGTTGTGCATGATTGCACTGAATACTCATAGAACAAGATACATCTCTAGATTTATCATAAATCATAAATCTCGATATGTATGTGAATGCTGCACCATTCTAAAATTGGTGTAGGAAAGCACAATAAGGAAAATTATTTTTATTTCTCCACATTTTTATATCTTCAATGCATGCTAAAATGTTCAGCATACATTGAAGGAGAAAAATGCATTTTCTCATTGTTTTTGTGCAGGAAGGTGTGTCTTCCTGCAGAAAAACAAACAGCACATGACACAGATATCCTTGCACTATGGTGCAAGGGTGCCTGTGTCACCACATGGCTGCAGTTTAAGCAGCCGTGCAGAGAGAAGCATAGATTTGCAACATATTTATGTACATATGTTGCATCCCTGTGCTTCGGAAGTACTACAGCACACTGTAGTTAAAGAGGTTACTGTGTGATGCTGCAGCACTTCCTCATAGTTCTGCACTTATACATTCACCATACGCTACTAATGCATTAATTCACTCAATTACGTACTACACATACGTACTACACATACATTCATCTAAACTTTCACACACTAACAAAGAAATTTAGCTCTTTTTTTTAAACCAGGAAAGTTAGTTCTTACAAGAACTTTTTTTTTCTTCTTTTTTATTTTTTGGGGGGTATTTCTAACAATTTTGTGATTTTTTGGGTTTTCTGGAAAAAAAACAAAACAGGAGGAACCAAACAATGAACTTCAGGGAAAAAAAAAAGACCAAAACAAAAAAAACTAGCAAATGTGACTTTCTTGCCGGCGGCAGATCAGATCGATCAACTGCTCCCCGTAGCACAAAGTCGCATTGCACTTAGTGCAGAGCACTTTTAAATATTGAATTTTGGGCTGATGGATGCACTCTTGAAGTGCTCGGCTGCGATGAGGTGGAAGGCGCAGGAGCAGGAGTGTTTCTCATCCATCGGCACTCTTCTCGTGCAAGATTGTTTGGATGAAGGGTCCTCAGGTGCTTCATCATACTTGCCGTGCCGCACGAGTATTTCTTGTTAGGATCCCCTCGCGACAGCACTCTTTTGCCAATCTTGCACGTGACCAATGTGGCATTGCTCTTATTCTGACCCTCGGGAAAAGTAAAAAATGTCCACACCACTGAAGAAAAACGTTCTTTGCGTGGTGCCTCCTCCAAAAATTCATCCTCAGATGTATGAGGAGATGCAGGTGATGCCTGCTGCCCTGAAGCCATTTTTAGTTGAAAAAAGTTAGAGCTGTGTAAACTTAGTCTAAAAAATCTTCTTCTCTGCAAAGAGATTCTCCTCCAAAGAAGGTCAAAGAAGAATGATTGAATTGGGTAGGGTCTTTCAATAGTTAGAACAGGAAGTGTAATGAACCAATCAAATCTCTTTTTTTGCAGGTCACATGGGATCCGCGCACCCTGCGCTTACGCATCACGCACCCAGCGCGCATCGGCGAAATTGAATTAAAAAGAAATATAGGATTAGATGTAAAAATATATTACTTTTAAGACTAGTTTAGAGTTTGTCTTCAATTAATATTCACATGAAATACATATATATATGTTTTTTAATATGTTAAATATTTCGCGAGATCCGCGCACCTACCGTGTAATAGATGCACATGACGCATCGCAGAAGCGCGTAAACGTCGCGTTACATACATCGAACGTGTCGCGTATAGGCTGGGAGTCGCGTACCAGTCGCATTGCGATCGCGCACTAAACACATACCCAACTCGTACCATGCGCGGATGCTAACGCGTCGGGATCGAGAACGGTGCGCATAGGGTGCGCGGATCCAAAAACATGAAAAAATATATATAAAATAAAGTTTTGAACATATAGTTAAAAAAATATTTTGAAAAATATTAAAAAATATGTTTGAAAGACCCATTACATTCAAATAATATTTTTTAATTTTTAAAAGAATTAATTGAAAAAATAAGTTTAAAAAATGGTGATAAAAAGTATTTTAAAAAAAACATAATTAATGAAATTGCCACACTGAATTTGAAAAATATAGAAATCCAATCAAAATCATTACACATGATATCTTTAGAGATAAGTTATAGATAGGAATTAGTATTTAAAAAACCTTTGAAATTCACTGAAAAAACCATAGGTTTCATGCATGTTATAGTTAGGAATTTGCATTTGAAAAACCTTTGAAATTCACTGAAAAACCAAAGGTTTCAGGGGCGTTATAGTTAGGAATTGGCATTTAAAAAACCTTAGAAATTCACTGAAAAAACCATAGGTTTTAGGGGCGCTATAGTTAGCTGGACATTTCCCTCGTACAAAACGCTAGAAATTCCCCTGTTATAGTTAGTTCAGCTAACTATAACTCACGCCCCGCAATGCACTGCTGATGACGTCACATATTACATCACTCATGACATGGTCAGTGACATCACTGATGACATCACTGATGACATCTCAAATGACATCACTGATGACATCACTGATGACATCATCCATGTGATAAATTAGTGCATCTTCTCACACCCTAATATAACCTTTGATACACCGACTCAAAATTTCAGACGGCCATTTTGAAAACTATAGAAACTCCAATACCAATAACTACATACCCACTCATTAACTCTTAGGTCTACATACACCTCCACTCACTCACCTGTAAAGTCACTCATACTTACAGTCACTCCGTACAAGACTATCATATGCATTTATACACCTATATAGACACTCACACACCGCCAATCATCCATTGAGGTACTGACACACCTAGTCAGTCATGCAAGTAATTAAACACAGTCCAATTTACTCACCTATACAGTTAAACATACTCAAGTTCACTTACTCATAAAAATAGTAACCCCGGGCGTAGTACTACGCTTCGCCCACGGAGTGTACGTAGCGCTGCCTGCTTCGCAGTTTTCGAAGTAGGTATAGCAGGCAGCGCTACGCACACGCCAGGGCGAAGCAGAGCTGCCTGCCACCCGCCACCCACCTCCCGCCCGCCCTCCTTTTAAAATAATTTAAACTATAATAGAAAAATTAAATATAATGCCTTACCTGCAGCGCGGCGTCCCGGGGCTCCCTCTTCTTCGTTGCAGATAACTTCTTTTCACAAATGCGCATGCGCGGGCACCCACGCATGCGCATTTCTCGCAAGAAATGCGCATGCGCGGGCGTCCACGCATGCGCATTTGTGAAAAGAAGTTGTCAACGAGGAAGAGGGAGCCCCGGAGACGCCGCGCTGCAGGTAAGGCTTTATATTTAATTTTTTTATCATAGTTTACATTATTTTAAAAGGAGGGCGGGCGGGAGGCGGGAGGCGCTTAGTGGGGCTACGCGGAGCACGCAAGTGTGCGTAGATTTGGGCAAACTATGCATTGCTCCACGTAGCCCCACTATGCCCACTACGCCCAGGGTTAAAAAATAGTACCACATTCTTACGCTCTTATACAATCATTGATACAAGCACACACTCATCCATACAGCCACTCTCACAATCACACACTCTCACATATACCCACTTATATACTCTTACACACATATATACTGCCTTTAACATATGTAGTTAGTCACACATGTACCACTGAGATATACATTCAATCCTTAACACACCCATACATACACTCACCCAACCATACAGTCCATCACAGATGCACTCTTAAAACCATGCACCCATAGAATCACCCACTCACACATCTATGCATAGAGTCACACACACCCTACCCACACAAACACTCAGGCACCCATACAGGTACTCAGGCAACCAAACAATAACCCATATAGACACTCATATAGCTATTCACAAAACCATGCAGTCACTTATACACCTACATACAGACACATACAGACATTCACACAGTTTAGTCACTAGTCTGCAGTAAGATACATTTAATGACTCACTTATAGAGTCAGTTACGCACCTAGAAAATCATCCATTCACACACTTGTACACCCACTCATTCTTCAACAGACCTTTCCCTATATATATTAAACATATTAAAACTGTACAGAAACACATACTCACTGGATGATGTCATCAGTAATGTCATCAGTGATGTCATTTGAGATGTCATCAGTGATGTCATCAGTGATGTCACTGACCATGTCATGTATGATGTAATATGTGACGTCATCAGCAGTGCATTGCGGGTGCGCGAGTTATAGTTAGCTGAACTAACTATAACAGGGGAATTTCTAGGGTTTTGTATGAGGGAAATGTCCAGCTAACTATAACGCCCCTGAAACCTATGGTTTTTTCAGTGAATTTATATATATATATATATATATATATATAGATATATATATATATAGATTCACTGAAAAAACCATAGGTTTCACACATGTTATAGTTAGCTGGAAATTTTACTGATAAAAAACCAATGAAATTCCCCCGTTATAGTTAGTGCAGGCAAGTATAACTCACGCGACCGCAATCCTCTGCTGATGACATATGTGTCTTTATGAAAAAAAAATATTTGTAATATATGTATAGCTAAAATTTAATGGAAGAACACATGGGCAAATAATTGTCTAAATACAGTATTAGCATCAGCAGAGGATTGCGGTCGCGTGAGTTATAGTTGCCTGCACTAACTATAACGGGGGAATTTCATTGGTTTTTTATCAGTAAAATTTCCAGCTAACTATAACATGTGTGAAACCTATGTTTTTTTCAGTGAATTTGCAAGGTTTTTTAAATGCTAATTCCTAACTATAACGTGTGTGAAACCCATGGTTTTTTTAAGTGAATTTGTACGGTTTTTTAAATGCAAATTTTTTTTGACATTTTTTGTAAACCTATGTATAAAATAATATATGTACTATATCCTGCATTATGGAAAGGTTTTTTTTTTTCTTTATGCATTTTTTTCCGTGCGCGTACGGTAAGCTGACGGTACGCGCTCCGTACGTCATCAGTACGGTGCGCGTACGTAATAGGATACGCGTACCGTAAGCTGATGCTACGTGCTCAGCACGTCATAAGTACAGCGCGCCTACGTGATACGTGCGTGACGTACGCGTACACGCGGAAGCAACGTCACGGTTACGCAGGGGCGTGTAATGCGCATGCGCGAGTGCATCTTACGTACGCGCTCCGTAAGCGCTCCGTAAGCGTCACGTTTGCGCATGCGTACTTGTTTACGAGCGCGTACCGTGAGCTTACGTAGCGCGCACGGTAGGTCATGTGATCCACAAAGAACACTTTTCATTTGTTTGAAATTACTTTCAGTTCCAGAAACTTCCCTCACCACACCCATTCCCCTCATTACTGCTTGAAAGAACACTTTTCATTGGTTTAAACTACTTTCAGTTCCAGAAACTTCAAACACCACACCCATTCCCCTCATTACTGCTTGAGATCCCTTAGGAGAAGGAGCTGGATTGACATTGGGATACAATGGCAGAACAGCAGAGCTCTTCTGAGAGTGAGGCCAGCAGCACCACCATGATCCAGAGAAGGAGGAAACAAAAGACTTCTTTTGTATGGGAGTATTTTACTTTTCCAGAGGGGGAGAAAAAGGTGAATGCTCAATTGGTCACTTGCACACTTTGTGGCCGTGTTTTATCTAGAGGAAATCCAAGGAAGAAATATTCCTTTGGAAATCACTCTATGAAAAGACACCTGCAGGATAGACATCCCAGGACCTTTGCTCGACATACTGGAGAAAACTCTTCAGTAAGTCACCAGAGCCCAACCTCAGATGCTCAGCCGAGTACATCATCGGCAGCTCAGCTGAGCCCTTCCTCTGAGGTGGGAGCATCACCTTCTTCTTTTCCTGTGGACATTAACCCTCGATTTGGGAGGGTTGAAATGAGGTGTACAAGATGTGGTGGTCTTATTGTTTATGGGGAGATCAGTCTTCCCCTTATTAACAATAAGATAGACCAGCATGTTTGTAGACGCTTATAATATTCCCATTCTTTCTTTCCTCTATCCCTGTATTAACCCAACGGCTCTTATAAGAGCCAACCTTACCTCACAATTTTTTTTATCTTTTTTTAAGCTTTCCTTTTTGCAAATTTTTTTTTGCCGTGCGCGCACGGTACGCGTAATTCCGCGAATTTCGCGGAATTTCGCCGTTTACACCGTGCGCGTACGCTACGCGAATTCGGCGATTTTTCAAAAAAAAAAAAAATTTCATTTTTGCCCTTGAGGGTCTAGGACCCCCTGACCAAGGCTAGGGGGTCAGGAACTGTCGAGCCTGCCCCCTTTTCACATTATCTACCTTTTTTATTCACCCCCCTGACAGTGCGAGTGACAAAATGGCGGCAGACACTTCCTCCTTTCTTCCGATTCGAATGTTTACTAAGATCTAACAGCCAATCAGATGTGAGCTCGCGCACGCCACCGTACGCGCACGGTAAGCGCACGGTAAGCGCACCGTAAGCTGCCACAGATATATATATTGATTTAAATGCTATTTTCTCAGAATCTACTGAACAGATTTACACCAAACCTACAAAAGGCACTTCCTTGACCTGGGGACTACCTCTCTGCCAAATTTCATTAAATTCTGTTCAGCCGTTCGGGCTGTAGCTCTGTCTAAAGGTCCTATGGAAAAATGCATGGGAAAAACGCGTTTTGGGACCCCCCTTTTATTTCAGCCCCCGCTTGACGAATCCCCCCGAGACTTTCAGGGAAGGAGCGGAGCGTAGCGCCCCACCTATTTTGAAAAATTTGCGAGGATTCAAAGACCGACGCCAAAGTTATTCAAAATAGAATGTTGCGGATTTCCTATGGAAATGTGGTCCTAACTATAACTACCTACTGGCGACCGCCAGTAGGTAATATATAGATATATATAAGATTCGTCAATTGGCGCCAACGTTATTCCAAATAGAATGTTGCGGATTTCCTATGCAAAATAGGTCCTAACTATAACTATCTACTGGCGACCGCCAGTAGATTATACATATATATATATTTATATACATATATATTCACTTAAAAAACCATAGGTTTCACACATGTTATAGTTAGGTGGATATTTCACTCCAATGAAATTCTCCCGTTATAGTTAGTTCAGATAACTATAACTCGCGCGCCCGCAATCCACTGCTCATGACGTCACATATTACATCACTCATGACATGGTCAGTGGCATCACTCATGACATCACTGATGACATCATCCTTGTGATAGAGTGGCGGTCGTGCGAGTTATAGTTATCTGAACTAACTATAACGGGGGAATTTCATTGGTTTTTTACGAGTGAAATATCCACCTAACGATAACATGTGTGAAACCTATTGTTTGTTAAGTGAATTTGCAAGGTTTTTTAAATGCTAATTCCTAACTATAACGTGTGTGAAATCTATGTTTTTTTCTGTGAATTTGTACGGTTTTTTAAATGCTAATTTATTTATGTATTATTATTTTTTTATATATTTATTTTACAATAAACTACGTATTAAAAGTTTTTTTGTTTTTTTTTCACCATGCGCGCACGGTGCATACACCCCCGCGATTTAAAAAAAAAAAGAAATTAATAAAATGTTCTGCCTTCGGGGTCCTTCAGGGACCCCCTGACAAAGGCTAGGCGGTCAGGAACTCTCTACCCTGCCCCCTTTTCACATTCGCCACCTTCCTTTTTCACTCTCGCACTGAAAACAAACAAAATGGTGGCCGAGACTTCCTGATTTCGACCGATTCGAACGTTGACTAACATGTAACCACCAATCAGAATTACGCTCGCGCACGTTAGGGTGCTCGCACGGTGCGCGCACGGTGCGCGCTTATAGATATTTATATGCTTTTAAATGCTATTTTCTCAGGAACTACTGAACAGAATGACTCCAGACCTGCAAAAGGCACTTTGCTGACCTGAGGACTACCTCTCTGCCAAATTTCAAGTAATTTTGTTCAGCCGTTCAGGCTGTACCTTCGACTAAAGGTCCTATTGAAAAATGCATGGGGAAAACGTGTTTTGGGACCCCCCTTTTTTCTCGGCCCCTGCTTGACGAATCCCCCCGAGACTTTCAGGGTAGGAGCTGAACGGAGCGCCCCATTAGTTTTGAAAATTTCGCGAGGATTCCTCAACCGGCGCCAAAGTTATTCAAAATAGAATTTTCAGATTTCCTATGGAAACTCGGTCCTAACTATAACTATCTACTGGCGACCGCCAGTAGATAATATATATATATTTATATATATATATGAGGAAACAGCAATAAAAAGTTGATTTGCAGTTTGGTGGTTCGTGGTTCCTTTGTGGCGAAAGCGAGCGCTAACAACGCCGCGAGCAGACGAGGGATCTCTTGTGATTTATATTTCTATAATAAGCCACAAAGGATTCTTGCTGTAGGAAGACCCGGAGGGACACAAAGGGGAATCCAGGTAAGTAGCTTTATTTCTTCAAAGCTTTAGGCAAGACGCGTTTCGACATACAATGTCTTTCTCCAATGCCTGCTAACAGCAATACTTCCCGCCAGCTCACTTGAAATATCACCATCAGTTTTGCCATTGGTTGCGCCTCCAGGTGGGCTGAATCAGAGTCCCCAATACCAATGCAGCTGCATCGGCAAACTACAAGTCCCAGCATGCACCTCTCATGGCATGCTGGGTGAGCGTCTCCTCTCAGCTTCCTTGTGTCCCTTCCTGGGTCCTGGAGAAGGTAAAAAGTGGCTCAAGATTGCTGGAAAGCATTGCTGTAGAAAAGAAGCTTCTTTCCTTTGTCCCCAAGACATCTCAACCACATGATTCCAGAATCCGGCCGACCTGAAATCGCGGGTGCAGTGACCCTAGACTCCTCCGTGAAGTAACGGACTGCTATTTTGCAGCGGCACGTTTGCTTTGCTTTAGGCATGACGCGTTTCGACATGAAATGTCTTTCTCAAATGCCCGCTAACAGCAATACTTCCCGCCAGCTCACTTGAAATATCACCATCCCTTTTTCCCATAGGTTGCGCCTCCAAGTGGGCTCAGTCAGAGTCCCCAATACCAAATCGGCTGCATCGGGCATTTGAGAAAGACATTGTATGTCGAAACGCGTCATGCCTAAAGCTTTGAAGAAATAAAGCTACTTACCTGGATTCCCCTTTGTGTCCCTCCGGTTCTTCCTACAGCAAGAATCCTTCGTGGCATATTATGCGCGCTGGCCCCGGGCGCGCTGGAGGAGTCCCACCTCATTAAGTGGACAGAGTTACAAGGGCAGCTTCGGCAAAATATACATATATATATATATATATATATAGATAGATAGATAGATAGATAGATAGATAGATAGATAGATAGATAGATAGATAGATAGATAGATAGATAGATAGATAGATAGATAGATAGATAGATAGATAGATAGATAGATAGATAGATAGATAGATAGATAGATAGATAGATAGATAGATAGATAGATAGATAGATAGATAGATTACCTACTGGCGGTCGCCAGTCGGTAATTTGGAATAACTTTGGCGCCCGTTGACGAATCTCCGTGAAATTTTCAAAACTTTTGGCCACCTCCGGTCCGCTCCTATCCTAAAAGTCTCGGGATTATTCGTGTAGCGGGGGCTGAGAAAAAAGGAGGGTCCCAAAACGTGTTTTACCCTATGCAATTTCCCATAGGACCTTTAGCCGCAGCTACAGCCCGTACTGCTGAATGGAAATACACCAAATTTGGCAGAAAGGTAGACCTTTGTTCAGAGTCGTGCCTTTTGCTTAAATGGTGTAAATCCGTTCAGTAGTTCCTGAGAAAATCAAAATCAAAATCACATATATATCTGGGCGGAGCCAAACCACACATCTCATCGTGAGATCTGATTGGCTGTCAGTACTTCATCCAAGAAGTGTTGGCAGCCATCTTGGGACCAATATACATGATAGCACCTCATTAAAAAGCATTGCAGTTAATAGAAAGTTTTAAGACATTAGTTACATTATAAATCATTTGTTGATGGTACCATACTCATTTTAGGAATTGTGGTGTGTTCTAAGGTGATTTTACCATGTGAAAAAGCCTTCTGCTGTGATATCATGTTTGAGAGAAAACTATTTTCTCATGCTTTTCCCACAGAGGTTTGGAAGGTGATCTATAAGCTAAACTGAGAGCATATTTTCTGTAAATTCACATTATCTTTCTCAGTCATGTGAGAATTAAGTCTGACATTCTCAGTAAAGCATGTACATCTAACAAGGGCAGAGACTGTCAGTTGATTCCTTTGTGTTCTACTGCAGCTTCCCAGAGTGATCTAAAGAACAACTAGAGCGCGCTAACAGTCCTACTTATGACAAACGTATGGCACACCTGAAGCCATCTTGATTGGAATAAAGTGGTAACTCTTAAAACATTTAATTTAAAAAGGAACAAAATGAGGGGGTTCATTTTGCCATAGAAATTATGATTAGTGCTGCAGAAAGAAAAATTAGGGCACATTTTGACTTCTCAAATCCTCTTCTATTTCATGAAACAATTCTGACATGCAGAGTGAAACATGCACTTTGAATACCAGCAGCAGACTTCCCTGGTGAGCAGTAGCTTTACTACAGTGATCTAATGAGCAACTAGAGTGCTAACATTCATAATTTATGGCAAATGTGTGACATATCTGAATACCTTCTTGATGGAATCAAAGTGAAAAACTGAAAGCATTTCCTACTGAGGAGACTGTAGTAAATGAGGAAATTAAGAAACTTCATAACAAATAAATCTCCCAAGATGGCCACCAGAGACAAAAGAGCCCAAATGCAGCACAAATATCACCTAGATGTAGCCCACATGTAGACCAATGACAGAAGTGTGCAAAACACTTATTTTTGTGTTTTTGCAGTTTTATATAGTGCAGACTTGTCAGGTATTGGAGTGCTTTACATGAGCATTGGTTACATCACACAAGATCAAATTCATTTTGGTTGTAGACATGGGGAGATTAAGTGATTTGACCAGAATCACAGAATGTTGAGCTGAAGCAGAAACTCCAACCTGGTTCCCCAGTTTCAAAGTCTACAGCTCTGGAAGTAACACCACATCCTCTCCCCTAAGTGCAACATTTAATCAAGCGGTCAACTGGATAAAAAAACATAAAGATAACAAATAATTTAAAAGTGCTTTGTCGCTATTTGAAAACTCTGAAAATATGTCCTCATTTTTGTTTTTTAGAGCACCAACCATAATTTTGATGCAAATAAGACCCTCTCATATGTGTAATTTCTAAAGGAAATGCTCTAGGTATTACAGTTTTGATTACATCAAGATGACGTCAGGCGTTCCACACTTTTGTAATAAATATAGAATGTTAGCAATCTAATTGTTCGTTAGGATACTGTTGAGAGGCACAGATGAGGGGCACGGACTCTGAAAATTGAAGGCAGGTAGGACGGTGCAGAGGCAACAATTTGACCACACTGGGCAGGCAGGAAGGGCCGTGGCAGCACAACAGACTATGGAGGGCAGTGGAAAGGGGGGCAGGGGCAACAAACCAACAATACAGTACTGGCAAGAGAGGCTGTGGCAATATAATAGACCATTGTGGGCAGAAGGAAGAGGCAGTGGTAGTACAACCACACATGCCAACAGACCCGATTCAGCCAGGAAACGTCCAATGTTTTTAGGCTCAAATGGGCTTTATTTGATCTGTCTCCTGTCTACAATCTCCTCTTTTTCAATGTAACTCAAAGGGGAAAATCAATACCCCAGTTTTTTTTCAAAATCTCCCTCTTACCAAGTTCAAAATGTTCGCAAGTATGGTACATTGGATCATGGAAGGCAGGAGGAATTGGGGTAGGGACATGGACTCGGATAACAGAGGACAGGAGGGACATGGAGAGGTGCACCAAACTGACCCTACAGGGCTGGCATCAGGGTTTGCAGCAGCACAATACACCACACAGGGCATGCAGGATGAGAGTGCAGCACAACAATCCATAGAAAGCAATAGGGAGGGGACAGGATCATGCACATGGACAACAGAGAACAGAGGAGAAAGAGGCAATGGTAGCTAGCTGACCATAATGGACAGACAGGAGAGAAAGCTGCAGCATAACAGACCATAAAAGGCAGGAGGGACGGATCAGGGGCATTACAATTGAACAGACAAGCCAGGATGGGGGGAATAGGGGTCTGCACATGGAAACAGAGGGCTGGGGTCAAGGGGGCAGGGCAGGAGCAGCAAGATGACCATGGAGGTCAGGCAGGATGGGCACTAGAAACAAGACACACCATGGAGAGCAACAGTGTGACCATGATGGCATACACACAGACCATGGAGGGAAGGTGGGAGGGGGTATGGGGCAGCTAGCTGACCACACAGGGAAAGTGGGAGGGGCCGTGGCAGCACAGAAGACCATGCATGGCAAGCGGGAGGGTTAGTGGCAGCACAATGGCTATGATGGGCAAGAAGGAGGGTGCAGGGGCATGCACAAAGGACCATGGAGGATATAAGGGAGGGTTAGGACCTGGGCACAGACAAGAGAATTCAGGGGAAGGGGCCTCACAACACACTGCGTGGGGCAGGCAGGAGGACCAGTTGCAGCACAACAGACCAGGGAGGGCAGAAGGGTGTGGCAGTAAAATGGACCATGGAGGAGAGGAGGAAGGGGTTAGGGGCATGGCATGTGGACAGGCAGGGTGGAGGTGGCAAGGACAGGTTACAGTCATCTGACAATGCCAGGCAGGTGGGAGGGGAGCGGCAGCTCAACAGAACACTCAGAGTAGATAGGAGTGGCAGGTCCATGGAACATGGTGGGCAAAAAGGATGGAGCAGGGGCATGCACAAAGACATCGGAGGGCAGGGGGAAGGAGAATAAGGGCAGCAAGCTAAGCACAGAGGCTAAGCAGGAGGTCAATGATGGGGCATAGATTTGGGCAATGGAGGGCAGGAGGAGTGGACTGGTACATCATGCTAAATGGAGGGCAGTGGCAGCACATCAGACCATGCATGGCAGGAGGGAGGAGACTAGTCCATGGATTCAGACAACAGAGGATAGGGAGGAGGTGGATGGGGCAGCAAGCTAACAGTTCAGAGAAGGTGGGTGTTAGGAACTTTATTGTTTTTAAAATGTGTATCTGTGCGAACTACTTAAAATATGAACAAGTATGCGGCATAATCTCACTTTTATTCAGGAAGAAGAGGATGTTTGTGACTGTGACTCCGGGCTCACTTGGCAGAAACACCCACTGACCCTCCACCCCCATCGGAAAATGTAATGCCCGTGAAAAAGGTAGGTGAACGCAGTGTTATATAGAACATAGTCCTGAGAGCACCATTGAAAATGAAAACTAGATATAGTGTATGGCATAAACTATGCACCAAAAATTGTGATATAAGATGAACCGGGGCGTGAAATAGAATATGCAATACATTGGGCGCAATGACAGATTTATTGGAGAGCGCGAGATAGCACAGGCACTAGCGGGTGCTATGCGATATGCGCCTTGGAGTGTAATATGCACAGGGCAGTGTTGTGTAACCTAACTAGTCTCTAAAGTTGTAATATAAAATATGTGCTGGGGAGTGTACCGTTGCATATGCACTGTGACAAAGATATGGATCCTAGATTGTAATATGTATGGCATAGCGCTGTGCGTTATAACATAGGCATCGAGGAAGGCACGTTAGATGGGGCAATATAACCTGTGCGAAGGCAAGTGTGGCATGACATATTCACCGGGTGGTGTTACAGTGCACATGGGCTAGAGAGTGTCATAGCATATGCACTAGCTGATGGAATACAACACAGAGGTGTGTGGCACTCGGCCGGCACTGGTGGGTGTAACACAGCATTGGGCTCAGCCAGGAGCACGCTGTAACTCTCAAGTGAGGTTTGTCTCCTTTCCAGAGAGTAAAATAAAAAGTATTACACAGCCAGCGGTGGATGTGTGTTTTATTAACCGTGAAGGGGGTTTCTTGCATAGTTTTGGTCGAATTTTTGTGGAATCCCCTTTGAATGGCTTGGTGTGCATGTGTATTAAATGTGCCCGTCAATAGCTATCCATTTTTGTATAAATAAACAACAAGGGTGTCTACTTGAAGAGTACCCACCGGTGGGTGCACTGGGATTAGGCACGGTAGGGCGTCAGACACGTCAGAGCTTCACTAGCGGCGTAAATACATTCCACGTGGATTCATTGTAAGCATAGTCACCTTTTAATGAATATCATGCAAATCGTCATTGTGATAGGCACATACGGTTTGTCCAGCAGGTCCTAGGTGTTTCTATAAATATATTTAAAAAAAAATAAAACTAAGGCCGGCCCCGGGGGATGGGGTCCCCGGGCCATAAGTGGCTTGAGGAGGGGGGCAACGCAGCCCCCCTCCTAAAGAATTTTTTTTTTAAACGCCATGCCCTAGGGGTTTGGGTCCCCGGGGGCGATTAAGGCCTTGGGAGGGGGGCCACACGGTACCCTTTCAAATAAAAAATAAAAAAACAATTAGGAGGCAGGCCAATAAATTAGAAAAAGAAGGGGGGCCACACAGCCCTCCTTCTTAAAAAAATTAAAAAAATAAAAGACCGGCATCGCGCCGGAGGCCGCGCCCCCTCCTTGCAGCACTCTTCAAATGCGCCCCCTGGCCATTTGTAAGTTGGGGAATTAATTCCCCTTCAATACTGAGGGTCCCTGAGGGCCAACTAGCCCAACAGGTATCTCCAGTATGCGCCTGGGAGCTGCGTTGCAGACAAGTGTTCTGAAGCCATGCCCCTTTTTACACCTCTCTTGCAGAGAGGTGGTCTAGGCCGTGCCCCTTTTAACATCTCTCTGCAACATAGCTCTATGGCGCTTACTGGAGGTACCTAGTGGGCTAGTTGGACCCTAGGGACCCTCAGGATTCAAGTGGACTTAATCTCCCAACTTAAAACGGCCAAAAGGCGTGTTTACACAGTGGGGAAGGGAGGGGACGGGGCCTGAGGTAACGTGTGCAAACACGCCCTGTGGTACGTTTTAAGAGGTAGTTTTAATCCCCCTGCCCTATTATATACTAGGGGCTTACAGAGGAGGTCATGCAAGTCACATGGGGACCCCAATACATAGTGTTCCCTAGTGTATGTAGGTGTTTTCACTGTATTCTGAGTGTCTTTTAACATAGCACTGGCTCTAGGACTAGTTAGTCAGACTCAGTTACCACCAGTATCCGTCTGAAAAAGTTGAGGTATTTTGCAACAAGGCTTCTTTCTGCTCTTCTGTTTGTTCATTCTGCACGTTATCCTTCTTCCTGCACTTTTCTCCATCTTTGAGGACTTCTGTTGCTTCTTTCTGCATTTCTTTTTTTTTCTTTCTGTGCGTTTTTTCTTCTTTCTTCACATGTCCTATCTCTGTAGGCATAGTTAGAAATTAGCATTTAAAAAACCTTTGAAATTCACTGAAGAAACCATAGGTTTCAGGCACGTTATAGTTAGGAATTAGCATTTAAAAAACCTTAGAAATTCACTGAAAAACCCATAGGTTTCAGGGGCATTATAGTTAGCTGGACTTTTCACTCGTACCAAACCATTGAAATTCCCCCGTTATGACGTCACATATTATATCACTCATGACATGGTCAGTGACATCACTGATGACATCACTGATGACATCTCAAATGACATCACTGATGGCATCACTGATGACATCATCGTTGTGATAGAGTGACAGACCTCCTCTCACCCTAATATAACCTTTGATACACACATTCAAAAATAGAAACTACAATTTTCAAAACAATGGACATACCAATACCAGTTACAACAACCTATTCAGTAATTCTAAGGTCCACATACACATCCACTCATTCACCAACAGTCCTATACAGTCACTCATACATGTACTCACTCATCATATGTACTCATACACCTATACATCCTGTTACACAATGCCACTCATCCATAGAGTTACTCACACACATAGTCACTCATGCTAATAAAGAATCAAACATCCATTTACTTACATATACAGTTATACACACACCACCACACTTACTTCTACAGAAACTTACACATACTTAGTCTTTTAAACAATCACTTATAGAAACACATACTTATTCATACAGGAACTCTTCCAATCTCTCACTCTCACATATACTCACTTATATACACCAATAGTCACATATACTAGTTTAAAACATATGTAGTTACTCATAAAGACACTATTGAGACAGTCATTCACTCACCAACACACCCATGCACACACTCATCCACCCACACTGTCCTGCACACATGCTGTCTTCAACACATACAAACAGTGAGTCACTCATTCATGCACCTATGCACTACGTAATACCCCCCACCGAACCATAGACACACTCAGACACTCATACTGATACTCAAAAAACCAACTAATAACCTATATAGACACTCATGTAGCTACTCACCAACCCATGCAGCCACTTATACACAAAGTGAGAGACTGATACAGATATTTACATATTTAAACATCACTCACTAAGCCATGTATTCACTAAGATACACTTAATCAGTCAGTTATACAATCAATTTTCCAAAAACAAATCATCCATTTAGACACTTATATACCCATGTATTCTTCCATCGACCTTGAGATATACATATATAAAACATATTTAATTTTCAGAAAAATACACATTCACAGGATGATGTCATCAGTGATGTCATCAGTGATGTCATTTGAGATGTCATCAGTGATGTCACTGACCATGTCATGAGTGCAGTAATATGTGACATCATCAGCCATGCGGGCGCGCGAGATATAGTTAGCTGAATAACTATAACGGTGGAATTTCAATGGTTTTGTATGAGTGAAAAGTCCAGCTAACTATAAAGCCCCTGAAACCTATGGTTTTTTCAGTAAATATATATATATATATATATATATATATATATATATATATATATATATATATATATGTCACTGCTACAAGGGGAATCGTAGTGCCGGTTTTTATTGTCCTCAGATGGATGCACCAAATTTCTGTGAGCATTGGCCCATGTGGGGCTTTTAAACAATGCTCACAGAAATTTTGTGCATCCATCTGAGGGTAATAAAAACCGGCACTACGATTCCCATAAGCCTTGTCTCATCCTGAGCAGCCAATCAATGGGCGGGCAATTGACTACATAAGGGGAAGGCGGGTCGGATTGTGCACGTAACAAACCTTGGTACGCCTCTGAGGAAGAAAGTCATTTTCGAAACGCGTAAGGCAGAATACCTCGAGTTGCTGTGGATTTGATCAGCGGGTCCTGAAGTCCATACCTAAAGAAAGCTTGATGCTTGGTCCAGTTGCCAGAGTGCTTCCCAACGAAGGGCAACCCTTGTAGCAGTGAGATATATATATATATATATATATAGAGAGAGAGAGAGAGAGAGCTAGATATAGAGATAGATAGATAGATAGATAGATAGACAGACAGACAGATAGATAGATAGATAGATAGATAGATAGATAGATAGATAGATAGATAGATAGATAGATAGATAGATAGATAGATAGATAGATAGATAGATAGATAGATAGATAGATAGATAGATAGATAGATAGATAGATAGATAGATAGATAGATAGATAGATAGATAGATAGAGATAAACATAGATATATTCACTAAAAAAAACATAGGTTTCAGGGGCGTTATAGTTAGCTGGACATTTCCCTCGTACAAAACCCTAGAAATTCCCCCATTATAGTTAGTTCAGCTAACTATAACTCGCGCCTCCGCAATGCACTGCTGATGACGTCACATATTACATCACTCATAACATGGCCAGTGACATCGCTGATGACATCACTGATGACATCTCAAATGACATCACTGATGACATCACTGATGACGTCATTCAGTGAGTCTGTGTTTCTGTAAAGTTTTAATATGTTTAATATATATATTGAAAGGCCTGTTGAAGAATGAGTGGGTGTACAAGTGTGTGAATGGATGATTTTCTAGGTGCGTAACTGACTCTATAAGTGAGTCATTAAATGTATCTTACTGCAGACTAGTGACTAAACTGTGTGAATGTCTGTATGTGTCTGTGTGTTGGTGTATAAGTGGCTGCATGGTTTTGTGAATACCTATATGAATGTGTATATATGGGTTATTGATTGGTTGTCTCAGTATCTGTATGGGTGCCTGAGTGTTTGTGTGGGTAGGGTGTGTGTGACTCTGTGCATAGATGTGTGAGTGGGTGTTTCTATGGTGCATGGTTTTAAGAGTGCAACTGTGATGGACTGTATGGTTGGGTGAGTGTATGTATGAATGGGTTAGTTTTGAATGTATATCTCAGTTGTACATGTGTCAGTAACTACATATGTGAAACGCAGTGTATATGTGTGTAAGAGTATATAACTATCTATAAGTGAGAGTGTGTGATTGAGGGAGTGCCTGTATGGATGAGTGTGTGCTTGTATTAGTAATTGTATAAGAATGTCAGAATTTGTTAGTATTTTTATGAGTAAGTGAACTTGAGTGTGTTTAAGTGTATAGGTGAGTAAATTGGACTGTGTTTAATTACTTGCATGACTGACTAGGTGTGTCAGTACCTCAATGGATGATTGGCGGTCTGTGAGTGTCTATATAGGTGTATAAATGCATATGATAGTCTTGTACGGAGTGACTGTAAGTATGAGTGACTGTACAGGTGAGTGAGTGGAGGAGTATGTAGACCTAAGAGTTAATGAGTGGGTATGTAGCTATTGGTATTGGAGTATCTATGGTTTTGAGAATGGGCATCTGAAATTTTGAGTTGGTGTATCAAAGGTTAAATTAGGGTGTCAGAAGATGCAGTAATTTATCACATGGATTATGTCATCAGTGATGTCATCAGTGATGTCATCAGTGATGTCACTGACCATGTCATGAGTGATGTAATATGTGATGTCATCAGCAGTGCATTGCGGGGGCGTGAGTTAGAATTAGCTGAACTAACTATAACAGGGGAATTTCTAGGGTTTTGTACGAGGGAAATGTCCAGCTAACTATAGCACCCCTGAAACCTATGGTTTTTTCAGTGAATTTCGAAGGTTTTTTAAATGCCAATTCCTAACTATAACGCCCCTGAAACCTTTGGTTTTTTCAGTGAATTTCAAAGGTTTTTTAAATGCCAATTTCTAACTATAACGTGCATGAAACCTATGGTTTTTTCAGTACATTTCAAAGGTTTTTTAAATACTAATTCCTATCTATAGCTTATCTCTGAAGATATCATGTTTAATGATTTTCATTGGAATTGTATATTTTTCAAATTCAGTGTGTCAATTTAATTAATTACGTTTTTAAAAAAATACTTTTTTATCACCATTTTTTAAACTTATTTTTTCAATTAATTCTTTTAAAAATTAAAAAATATTATTTGAACTTAATGGGTTTTTCAAACATATTTTTTAAACTATATGTTCAAAACTTTATTTTATATATATTTTTTCAATGTTTTTGAATCCGTGCACCCTAAGCGCACCGTTCTCGATCCCTACGCGATAGCTTACGCGCATGGTAAGCGTTGGGTACGTGTTTAGTGCGCGATTGCAATGCGACTGGTACGCGACTCCCAGCCTATTCGCGACACGTTCGTTGTACGTAACACGACGTTTACGCGCTTCCGCGATGCGTCATCTGCGTCTATGACGCGGTAGGTGCGCGGATCCCGCGAAGTATTTAACATTTAAAAAAACATATATATGTATTTCATGTGAATATTAATTGAAGACAAACTCTAAACTAGTCTTAAAACTAATATATTTTCACATCTAATCCTATCATTTTTTTAAATTCAATTTCGCGGATGCGCGCTGGGTGCGTGCTGCGTATGCGAAGGGTGCGCGGATCCCATGTGACCTGCAAAAAAAGAGATTTGATTGGTTCATTACACTTCCTCTTCTAACTATTGAAAGACCCCACCCATTTCAATCATTCTTCTTTGACCCCTCTTTAGAGCACCATCTCTTTGGAGAGAAGAAGATTTTTTAGACTAAGTTTACACTTAGCTGTAACTTTTTTCAACCAAAAATGGCTTCAGGGCAGCAGGCATCACCTGCATCACCTCATACTTCTGAGGATGAATTTTTGGTGGAGGCACCACCCAAAATACATTTTTCTTCAGTGGTGTGGAAATTTTTTACTTTTCCCGAGGGGCAGAATAAGACCAATGCCATCTTGGTCACGTGCAAGATTTGCAAATGAGTCTTGTCATGAGGGGATCCTAACAAGAAATACTCGTGCGGCACGGCAGGTATGATGAAGCACATGAGGACCCTTCATCCAAACAATCTTGCACGAGAAGAGTGCCGACGGATGAGAAACACTCCTGCTCCTGCACCATCCACCTCATCGCAGCCGAGCACCTCAAGAGTGCATTCATCAGCCCAAACCTTGGACATCCGTCCTCAATTTAAATTTTTAAAAGTGCTCTGCACTAAGTGCAATACGACTTTCTGCTATGGTGAGCAGTCGATCGATCTGATCTGCCGCCGGCAAGAAAGTCACATTTGCTAGGTTTTTTTTTTGGTTTTTTTATTTGCTCCCTGAAGTTCATTGTTTGGTTTCTCCTGTTTTGTTTTTTTTGGTTTTTTTTGCAGAAAAACCCCAAAAAATTAAGAGTTGTTCAGAGAACTCGAAAAAGAAAAACTTAAAAAAGAAGAAATAAGAAAAAAAAAATTCTTGTAAGAACTAACTTTCCTGGTTTAAAAAAAGAGCTAAATTTCTTTGTTAGTGTTAGTTTAGATGAATGTATGTGTAGTATGTAATTGACTAAATGAATGCATTAGTAGCGTATGGTGAATGTATAAGTGCAGAACTATGAGGAAGTGCTGCAGCATCACACAGTAACCTCTTTAACTGTAGTGTGCTGTAGTACTTCCGAAGCACAGGAATGCAACATATGTATATAAATATGTTGCAAATCTATGCTTCTGTCTGCACGGCTGCTTAAACTGCAGCCATGTGGTGACAAAGGCACCCTTGCACCATAGTGCAAGGATATCTGTGTCATGTGCTGTTTGTTTTTCTACAGGAAGACACACCTTTCTGCACAAAAACCATGAGAAAATGCATTTTTCGCCTTCAATGTATGCTGAACATTTCAGCATACATTGAAGATATAAAAAATGTGGAGAAATTAAAACAATTCTCCTTGTTGTGCTTTCCTACACCAATTTTAGAATGGTGCACCATTCACACACATATCGAGATTTATGTTTTATGATAAATCTAGACATGTGTCTTGTTCTGTGAGTATTAAGTGCAATCATGCACAACAACACTTATAGAACACCCTTTCAATACAAAGTGGTCTGCATGATTAGGTTGTATTTACATGGAGTATAAAAAGTGCACAGAGTGCCTTTTCCTCTCTTTGTAAATATGAAAGAGTATCTTACACAATAACTATGTTACAAAAAGTGACATATTTCCAGTTTTTAAATTCCTTGTGAATGATAAAAGGTAAGCACAGAGTTTTGTCTACAAAGATGTTCAAAGAGAATGATTGAAATAATTGCGGTCCTTCAATAGCTAAAATAGGAAATATTATGAACCCCTCAAATCTCTTTTTTTGCAGGTCACATGATATCTGATTATGGTCAGATTTCAAAACTACAAAGGTATAAACAGAGTGTTTTTAGAAACATGTTTCAACTTTGCAGCTTCTTGCAGACCTCCTCATTCTGCATATTGAGACTTAGTTAAACTTACCTTCACAGTAATAGGAATAAAAAATGGTACACATTTTTTTCACATTTTCATTCCAATCTAAATTCATAAAAATTGCTTATTTTAAAATTAGGATCTGTGAAAGAAAAGGAAAAAAAAATTATAACATGTAATAATACATTTTTTACAACACAGCATAATTTCCACAAAGTAATTTTTTTGCCTTTTTTGCTGTTCTCAGAATATATTAAATTTCACAAAAAATTGTGATTTCAATCGTACTCATCACTTAACAGCGGGCAAAAAAAGAACAATCTCAAAGATTGTTAAAAAAAACAACATGCTATTCTCAAAATAAAAAACAAGATACAAATCACAGATATATAAAATGCATACAGCTAACAACATTTTATAAGTTTAACTTACAAAAACTGTAAATGTTGTCACTTTAAAATATTCACTGAATCTAAGGATGAATTTTTGGAGGATGCACCACGCCCACAATGTTTTCCTTCAGTGATGTGGAAATTTTCTACTTTTCTCGAGGGGCAAACAAAGATCAATGCCATCTTCATCATGCGCAAGATTTGTAAAAGAGTTCTGTTACGAGGGGATCCTAACTAAAAATACTCGTGCGGCACAGCAAGTATGATGAAACACCTAAGGACCCTTCATCCAAACAATCTTGCACGAGAAGAGTGCAAACAGATGAGAAACACTCCTGTTCTGTATCTGTAAAAAAGAATCACAAACAAATGTATATTAATAACTTTCAAATGTATACTATTCCATTACCGTACAAACACATTTTATATAAAAACTATAGCCCTGAACCACAAGTGTGACGATGGTTAAAACAATACATGCATAGTGCATACTACTTTGAAGCAGTTCATGCCCTAAAGCCTACCTCACTAAAAGACTACATGCTAACTGACTAAATGATTACAGTACTATAAGGAGACACACTGGGTGAGTGACAGGGTGTTTGCTAGAAGTGTATGAATACTAACTAGGGAATTGAAGGTGTGAAAGACAACTATGTAGGTGATTAGAGGACTGCATCCATACTGCATAGGTATTTAAAGCAGTCCATGTGCTAAGGCCTGGCTCACTGCATGACTAATTGGGTACTGACTGAATGATTAGAGTACAGCAAGGAGAATGCCTAGGTGAATTTATAAGTGGTAGGCTTTTCGCACAGTGAATGGATTAGTACTTGGTACTGAATGGGTCACTAGAGGAGTTCAAAGGGAGTGACAGGATGTTTGCTGGACTGTATGGATACTGACTAGGGAATTGAAAGTGTGAAAGACAAGTGTCTAGGTGGTTAGAAGACTGCATACATAGTGGATAGGGGTTTGAAGCATAAAGATATACTTTTTAATCTACAAAACAACTTGAAAGGTGAGTTATTTAATTGTGAGGGGATGTATGTAGACTATTTTTTTTAAAAAAAGGTATATCAGTCACTCACCATATTTTCTTTTACAGAATCTCTGCACTGTGCACCTCTCAGCAGAAACAAAGAATGGAAAAGTTTCCCTTTCATTTTCCACACATATACATGTAAACATCAAATCACAATCCTTCACACATAAACTCAAAAGCAAACACACATTTCTATTGGTTAAACATTTCAGCCCTTTCCAACTGAAATACATTTCAACCCTTCCCCCAATCTGCCTTCTACCTGTTACCATAGAAACAGCTCATGGAACACTGCACTGAGTACACAGGTCACAAGTTCAGCACACAATGTTGCTAAACAAGACAGGAAGTGTGTTTGACTTTTCAACATACCAGCTTATCATATATAATGTTCCTTACAATCTGTTTTTGTCAACCAATAAGAATCATACCCTTAAAAAACAGAAATATACACCCTAGCTTTCAGTGTAGAAAGTAGTCATACAACCAATGATTTCTTGTCTTTTTTCAAAAACAATTTAGTGGATCCGCACACCCAACGCAAGAGAATCCGTGCACCCAACGCGCATTCCGCCATTCTAGGACCCCCTCTAGGACCCCCTAAGCACCTCTAGAGGGTCAGAGTATTTCCACTCTGCCCCCTTTACATGTTTTACACACTTATTCCCCTTGCTTCTTCAGCCTCGCTTCTGCCGAGGCAGAAAATGGCCGCCAACAGTTCCTGGTTTCGAATGTAGACAGACACTCGTCAGCCAATTAGCATTCAGCGTGCGATCGGGAGGGTGCGCGCTCGGTTCGGGGAGGGTGCGCTTACGGTGCAGGTAGAGTCCGCGGATCCTCCCCGGCCATAGATATTGATGTACTTTTAACTCTAATTTTCTCAGGAACTACTGAACGGATTCACACCATTTATGCAAAAGGCACGAGTCTGAACTGAGGACTACCTCTTTGCCATATTTGGTGTCATTCCGTTCAACAGATCCTATGGGAAATTGCATGGGGAAAATGCATTTTGGGACCCCTCTTTTATCTCGGCCCCCGCTTGACGAATCACCACTAAACTTTCAGGGTAGGAGCGGAGCAAAGCTGGCCAAAAGTTTGCAAAATTTTACGAGGATTCGTCAACCGGCACCAGACTTCTTGGGAATAGAATGTTGCGGATTTCCTATAGAAAATAGGTCCTAACTATAACTACCTACTGGCGACTGCCAGTAGGTAATATAAATATATATATACACATGTAAATAAATATGAAGGTTGTCTGAATGTCTTTATCAGTTTGTCAGTTGGTGTCTAAGAGTCTGTGTGGGTTGGTGAGTGGGTACATGAATGTCTATACAGGTGATTCATTGGTTATCTGAATACCTGTATGGGTGTATGAATGTCTGTGTGGGTTGGTGAGGGTGTGTGTGACTGCCTGCATGGATGAGTGAGTAGGTGAGTCAGTGGCTGTATGGGTTACTGAGTGCATCTGTGGGGAGTTGTATAGGTGACTGAGTCTGTGTATGGCTGTGTTGTTGCATGAATGATGTGTCAGTGGTATATGGGTGAGTAACTGCATATATGAAAGACATTATAGGTGAGTATTGGAATATATGAGTGACTGTAGTTGTGAGTGAGTGATTGTGAGAGTGGCTGTATAGGTGAGTGTATGCTTGTGTCACTGACAGTATGATTGAGTGAGTATGTGTTAGTATCTGTATGAATGTTTAATACTTCCCAGGGGTGAATACTTCACCTCTGGGAAATATTAAACATCAAAACCTGCAATGAGCTGTCCAGATTTAAGTTTATCCAAATATCCTCCAGGTTTACGGCGTCAAAAAAGGAGATTGGGGGTGACTATGAATTAGAGCTGTCTCTCCAAGACACCAGACTCAAGAACAAGGAAGTGGCAAGGTGGTATGAGGGACTCTTAGCGGCAGAGGAGAGAAAGTTATTACCCCCTTATGCAGTATGGAGAGAAATTTTCCTAGAGCAGGGCATCAAGTCAGCTTGGTACAGCTCATTGAAGACTCTCTATTCAACGGTTAAACCTGCTAACTTGAAGCGAAACCAGTTCTTTCCTATTAATCGTCTTTAATGGACTCCACATAAAATAACTAAGTTTGCATCTCAATCTCCCCCTAAGTGTGTGAAGTGTGGCTGTATAGGAGCCAATGATGTTCACATCTTTGCTGATTGTCCGTGCTTGAAGAATTTTTGGGACGGTGTAGGATTAGCACTTAAAGGGATTTTTGAACATGAGATTAAATTAAATATAACTCCTATTCTCCTGGGAGACGATGGAGCACTAATTTTGCTGTGAAGGTGGCCTCATACAAGTTTGGTCTTTTATCTAATCCTTATCACTAGGAGGGAAATCTGTCTGAAATGGAGAGACCCTTTGCACCCGACAGCAGAAGACTGGGTCAGGGCTGTGGTCAGAATTTGTGGCATCGATCAGAAAATAACAAGGAACCCTGACCTATCTATTTGGTCTCCTTTTCTGACTTGGTCTCGTTCCCCGGGTGTTGGCTATTCGTCTCTATAATTACACCGACTCACTGACAAAGGTGAGGGTCCAGGTGGAATGGACCATGGCGAGTGCAGTGACAGCTGGGCGGACAGTTAGTCAATGCAGTTTTCTTTGCTTTGGAGACGCTTTTTGGTGATTTGAGGGATACAAAAAAAGTATCTGTGTGTATAATTGTATAGGTGAGTAAGTGGCTGTGTTATTGATTCTATGGGTGGGTGAGTAGGTGTGTTAATCCCTCTATGGGTGACAAACTGTGTGAGGAGCTGCATAGGTGTATGTGTGTATAGATCAGTGGCTGCATTAGTGAGTGAATTGGTGTATGAGTAGCTGTATGCATGTATAAGTGGATGTGTTTGTAGACCTACGAATCAGTGAGTGAGTGTGTAAGTACGGGTATGATGTGTGTCAATGGTTTTGAGAATAGTAGAGTGGGTGTATGAAAGGGTATATTTGGGTATGAGTGGGTGCATCAGAGATTCTGTAGATGATGTCATGAGTGATGTCATCAGAGATATCATGAGTGATATCAGTGATGTCACTGACCATGTCATGAGTGATGTAATATGTGAGGTCATAAGCAGTGCATTGCAGGGGTGTGAGTTATACTTAGCTCAGCTAACTATAACAGCTGAATTTCACTGGTTTTGTAAGAGTGAAACTTGAACCTAATTATAATGTCTCTGTAACCTTTGTTTTTTTGGGTGCATTTCTAAGGTTTTTTAAATGCTAATTCCTAAATGTAACTTCCAAGTAACCTTTGTTTTTTTCAGTGAATTTCAAAGGTGTTTTTAATTTTATTTCCTAACTATAACCTGTCATCTTTGAGATTGGGCGTGTGAGTGACTGCATGGGTCGGTGACTGGGTGTGTGAGTGGCTGTATGGATCTGTGAGTGAGTGTGTAATATCTGGGTAATTACATAAGTACATGAGTAGTACCTGGGTGATTGTATAATTGCATAGTTAGTGCCAGTGTGATTCTATGAGTGCAATTGCCAAGGACACACTGCAAATACCAGGTGTTTTTGACAAAGGGTAAAAAACATATATAGACATAATTTACATAACGTTTCAGTGTAGCTATTTAGTAAGATACTAATTTAACTTTCCCCTTTGTATTCATTTCTCGAAATAACTACATCAAAAATGCATTTTCCATCTTCACAGCAACACCGGAGGTCGCAATGAAGTCAGTAGTCACAAATACAAATGACAAAGTGTAAAACAGATATATAGACATTTTTTACAGAAAGTTTGAGTCTACCTGTTTAGTAACATAATGGTTACATTATTTTGTTTTTCACTTTTTAAATACAAGTCAACACTCCGTGTTTGAATCTTTTAGTGAGTGCGTCAACAGCGTATACAAAATTACTCTGGTTTTTCAGAACACACTGTGTTAAATTTTGAAATCTCTTCTTCAAAACTATCAACTGTAATATCTATGTCCTGTTCTGCAACCCCTCCTCATAACAACTCTTCATTTTCCCTAGATTCCTGCTCATGACCAAAGAAACGAAACTGCACATCATCACAAACCTTTTCTACGTCTACAATATCATGCAAAAGTGCTCTATATATTTCTCCTAAACATAACTCAGGAGTTTTCACATAGTACAGCCTCCTAACTAAAGTTTGCATTGTTGAGTGATGTACATCTAACATCCTGAAATGATGAAAGGTGCTTTGGCACACTTTCTTTAATAAACATACTAGTGAGTGTCCCTGCAAAGTTGTATGCTTTCTAATTTTGCAAGGATCCAATCCTTGCAAAGTACTTATTTTGTGTTTTAAACTTTGCCTTGGAATGATACGTAGAAATGTTCCTAAAAGATCAATGGATTGCTGTTGAATACTACAAACACTAATACAATTCCATCCTTCTGTGTACCTCTTCTCCAATAACTTGTTCTACATTGCTAGGTACCATCACCTCTTTTGCTATACGAATGCCATTCTTTATTTCATACTATCGTCCTCTATCATAAACAGCATGAACTAATCCATTATCCTGGAGATAGCTTTCTTCATTAAAGAAGAATGTATCCATGTGCCACTAAAAACTGTTCAAAAGTTACTTCTATTCTCTAAACTTTTTTTCTGGTTTTGTCTCCTCATAATCAAAATGAAAAGCTTCCTCTTTAAAGAAGAGGCCTTAATAGCCACTCGCTCAACTCGTTCTTTCTGTTTCAGTGCCTTTCGCCTTCTTCTATACTTTTTCAGTTCTCAGTAGATTTATAACTACGAAACATCCTGGGTCAGATTTCCTTAAACTGCTTCAGTCTCCTGGTTAATGTGTGTCCATCTTTGTTACATTCTTTCCTGTTCTTGTTACATAGATTTTGTCCACTGTTATTTTTTCTCATAGTCTGAATTTTATTTTCATTATTTTGTAATCCTTGGAAATGTCCATATATATTTTTAAGAAATTACTTTGTCCTCTTACTAGTAGCTCTTTTTTCTTTCATCACTTTTTCTTCATGTTGCACCTTTTGTGTCTCAGTTCTTCATAGATACTGTAGTTGCTTCTGTTCCTTTTTCCTCCAAGCTTTTGTAGGCATTATGTTAAAAAAAAGTATATTTTAATTTTTATTCTAGGTAATGTACCAACTACTTTACTACTGGCATACACATAATACAAAAACTGTTTTATGTTATGTTGCAGTTTTAAATCAACAGATGATCCTAGCTACATAAAAACACTTACTTGAATGTACCAAACCCAAACCAAAACACAAACCTTAATTTATCAGCTACCTTTAAATATTGAAGCACCCTCTCCTACAACATAGTTCCACCATATCTCAGCTCCCACTGATTCCCGCTAAAACACCACTTTACCCTTTTGTAGTAAACCAACCAAACTGTAAAAGTACATACAGTATATAAATACTGTAAATCTGAAAACATAAGAGCTATTTCTGTGCATCTCTACCACTGTGTCACTGATAGATTTAGAGTTTCAGTACTTCTCTACTAAGAAGTTTTAGATTTAAATTTTAAGAGACACTGCATATAAAAATCTGCACATTAATCTTCATCACAGCATATAGCTCACTAATTCTGCATAGTACATGCAAACAGTGTGTGGCAGGTTACATATATAATTCACCAGATGGTTCTAAAAGAGTACATATTCCTCACTAAAACTTGTATATACATGTGTTTGTGGTTGAGTACAACAATACTCCTTGGATGATTGGATATGTGCATTGATAGTGCCTAGGAGATTCCCTCAGAATAGAAGTAGTGCCTGGATGATTACCTGAGTATGTAGGAACTACATTGATGGTTCAATATTTACATAATTAGTGCCTGTGTATTCGCATTACTATATTGCCACTATCTGGGTGTTTGGATGAGTGCAGGAGTACTGCCTGAATGATTAAATAAGTGAATAACTAATGCCTCAATTATTTAATACATGCATAGATAGTGGTTGGATGATGAAATGAGTACTACTCTAGTCCCTGGGTGATAGCAGGACTACATGCATAGTATATATGTGATTTATTCAGTGCATGCAAAGTGCGTACGTCATTGTTTAAGTGCATAAATAGCATCTGGCAGATTGCATGAGTAGTGTTTCAGTGATTGAATGAGTACATGACTGATTCCCATGTGTTTTTGGTGAATTGAACAGGTAGTACCTGGATTATTACAAAACTATATGTGCATTGCCTGGATAATTTAATGACTGCATCAGTAGTGCCTGGCTGATTACATGAGAGCATGACTAATGTCTGAGTAATTGTATAAGTCCATTGTTAAAGCCTGAGTGATTGGATAAAAACAAGTGTGCTGCTGTGGTGATTATATTAGTGCAAGAGTATTGCCTCAGTAATTGGATGGGAGCATAGATACTGGATGGGTGATAGGTTCACTGCAATGGTACTTCTTGCATAATTTGATGAGTGCATGACTAGTACCTGAATGTTTGGATGAGTGCATGGGTTATAAGTGAGTATTTGGATGAGTGTATGGGTTGTACATGGGGGTTTGAATAACTGCATAGGTATAGCTTTGGTGACTGTATAAGTGAATAGTTAGTGTCTGGGTGATTGGATGATTGTATGGGTGTTGCTTCTGTATTTCAATGAGTACATAATTAGTGCCTCTGTGATTGGAAGGGCACATGTGTAGTGTCTGGGTGATGGCCTAAGTGTGTACATAGTGCATTAGTGATTCGATAACTGCATAGTGGCTGAGTGATTGGGTGACTGCAAAGTATCTTTTTTGCTGTTACATACATAACAGTTGTGACTATATATAACTCAAGGTTTAACTCCTGTCAGTATAAAACTGTCTGTTTTAGTGTATCTAATATTTTCTAACCATCTATGTGTCAGAAAAGTCTTGATATCACACTTGATATATACTTGGATAATGATCTCTACAAGCATACATTGCTCTGTTACTCAGCATGCACATGCATCAGTAAGTTTCTAAAACTGAAAACAACAAATCTTACTTTTTCAAAGCACAAAACATTTTCCTGATGGCATACCTACATTATATCTCAAATTATTCTTGTGTGTTTAAAACATATATGCAGCATTTCTCTTTTCCTTTATTATTTTTATTAATGCATATTTTAACAATAATATATGAAATAATTACAATTCATTATCACAAGAAGGTTGAAAAAAGGAAACAAAAGTGAGAAGAAAAGAGTTATGCACTACATTTTTCCTGTTTTTAATTTTAAACTACCCAGAAGACCCCGCCCTCCCTCCTAACCCTCCCACAAGGAGTTGGCTTCACTCTTTTGTTTTTTGTTTTTGAAAAAAAAAAAGAGAAAGATGGGTTTTGCAGCTTACCCATTCTACTCAATCCATCTGGTCAACAGTGCCCACATTTGTAAACCTTTAGTTCGGGACCGCAGTCCCCTTTTTGTATAGATGGCTTTTTTGAAATTATAATTTGCTAGTAGACGAGAAAGCCACCGGTGAAACCCGGGGGGGTTACGGATCCAACCAGGCAGAAGCAAGGCATAAGTGAAGTATCGCCATACCAATAAACACAAATTCTTCTCCTGGCTTCCCCTGTATTTCCTGGTCCACCCCAAGCCCAATCAAGATCGGGGAGAGGAAACAGTCATCCTCTAGTACCTCCTTGAGAAAGTTAGAGATCTCCTGTTTTAATTTACTTAGAGCGTCACAGGAGGCAAAAATATGACTTAGGTCTGCCTGAAATAATGCACACCGGGGGCATAGGGTTCCTCTCCTGTCCCCCATTTGGTGATCTTTTTTGGGGTGTAATAAAGCAAAAAGCAAGATTTATAACATTGAGCCTGGAGCCGGGCCGGAATTAAGATATTCTGTGCTAATTCAGCTGAGTGAAAAAATAGATTTTCCGGGATTCCTATCTCCACTTTCCACTTTAACGCTCGAGCCTCCATGTCCCCTGGTATTAATGCGTTGAAAAAGTTATACACATCTCCAAAAGTCAAGACCTTATTCTTTCTTAAATTATCTATTATATTATTTTTGGCAAAACCTATTGGACCTTTCTTCATTAAAAAGTCCCGGATTTGCAAATATTTATAGAAATCCCTCCAATCTAATTCATACTGCTCTTTAAGCTTTTCGAAAGAGGCTATACCAGTTGGAGAATAAAAATCACCAAGCTTAGACAAACCCGCATCGTGCCATCTTTTAACAATTGGATCTTTAAAAATTTCAGGTAAATTGGGGTTACTACAGAGTGGTGTATAGTAGTTCAGGCGAGCCAGACCTATCAATTTCCGAACTGACCTCATGATGCTGTGCCCTCCTTGCAAAGTTTTGAAACTGACTTTCTTGTAATGACTGTCATTCAAGAATCACCAAACCCAACCCCATGCGTCTACCCCCATAATAAGTTCTATTGGGGTGGGTACTTCTTCAGTAATGCTAAACCTTGGCTTTTCTCGTATGAGGGCTAGATTAGATAATAAAGTAATGGTCCAATAGTACAGTTTTATATTTGGAAAGGCCAATCCTCCCCTTTCCCTTGGTAAAGATAAATATTTATATGCCCTTCTGGGTTTCTCATATGCCCAGAAAAAGCGGGAGAATAAATCTTCAATTCTTTTGAAGCAGTTTGTGGTAAACTCTAACGGGATTGCCCATAGCAAATATAAAAACTTGGGGAAGAATATCATTTTAATGATGTTACATCTGCCAATAATCGATAGGTGTAAATTATGTAATCTCTCCAGTTCGGGTTTCGTTTTGGAGATTAAGGGGTCAATGTGAACATTCACAATGTTGTCGATTTTAGTAGTAAAATCAACTCCGAGATATGTTGCCTTTTCTACCACTCTGGTGTCATTAATCGTTGCGTTATCATTGCACACGATTTGGGTTTTACTGTGATTGAGAAAATATCCTGAGAGTAACCCATATCTCGCCGCCTCTACCTCGATCTCGACTATAGGCATTGAGGGGTTGGGAGTCACTAGGGCAATATCGTCGGCATATACCAAAACTTTGGTTTCCCAACCATTAGTTATGATAGGCCTAATAACCTTGTTGCTTTCCAATTGGCGTAGGAACGAATTTATATAAATTGCAAATTCAAGCAGGGAGCTTGGGCAACCCTGTCGGGTACCTCTAGTTATTTTAAAAGTGTCTTTAAGTACACCATTAAAAAAATAGTCTTGCGCTAGGCTGAAAATAAAGCATTTTAAAAGCCTGTAGAAGTCACTTACTTATTCCAACCCTTGACAGGGTCTCCCATAAGAAAAACCAGGATACCCTGTCAAAGGCTTTCTCTGCATCCAGCAAAATTAGTGCCATTGGGTCCCTAGAGACATTTGCAGCGTCAAAAAGTGAAATGACCCTTCCAATATGGTCCATTGTACCGCGCCCTGGTATGAATCCATGTTGTTGTATAGAGACAACTTTGTGAATTACACAGGCTAAGCGAGTGGCGAGGATTTTAGAATAGATCTTATTATCGGAGTTTATCAATGTAATGAGGCGATAGGAGCCAGGTTCCAATGGTGTTTTATGTTTTTGGAGAAAGACTATAATTTTGGCCTGCATCCAAGATTCAGGTAGTCTTCCCCCCTTAAATACATGTATAATTAATTGAAGCTTACAATCTTTCAGTTGGGTCGAGAATTTCTTGTAAAATTCTAGGGGTATGTTGTCTACGCCAATGGCCTTACCGCTTGGGTGACTGTTAATACATAGCAATATATCCACCCAGTTGTTGCTGATCCTCCTGGGAAAATTGTTCCATTGGAGTCTGGTTAAGATATGTCGTAAAATTTCCCAAATGGCCCTGTGTAGCCTCATGATACAGGTCTTGGTAGTATGTGTAAAACACGTTACAAATTCCCTCTGGGTCTGTGATTCTCCCTCGCACAGGATCGTTAAATTCTGCTATTGTATTCCGAGTGGGTTTTTGCCTAGCTCTAGTTGCGAGTGATGCCCAACCTGCTCGCTACACTTGTATGCTTCCTGCCTCCACGCTGCCAGTCTATCTGCGGCCCTTTTTGCTATTGTCTCCATTATTGCTGACTTGGCTACCAATATGTGAAGTCATCAGCAGTGCATTGCCGGGGTGCGAGTTATAGTTAGCTCTACTAACTGTAATGGCCGAATTTCTCTGGTTTTGTACGAGTGAAATGTCCAACTAACTATAACGTCGCTGAAACCTGTGGTTTTTTCAGTGAATTTCTAAGATTTTTTAAATGCTAATTTCTAACTATAACGTCCCTGAAACCTATGTTTTTTTCAGTGAATTTCTAAGGTTTTTTAAATGCTAATTTCTAACTATAATGTCCCTAAAACCTATGTTTTTTTTCAGTGAATTTCTAAGGTGTTTTAAATGCTAATTTCTAACTATAACATCCCTATTAAGTCCCCTAGGTACCTCCAGTAAGTGCTACAGAGCTGCATTGCAGAGAGATGTTCTGAGGCCACACCCCTCTTTACACCCTGAGGATTAAGTTCACTTGTGTCCTGAGGTACAAGAGGACCTCAATGCCCCACCAGCAGTGCACCAGAAGCCGTGTTTGCAGAGTAGTGTGAAAAGGGGCTTGGCCTCAGACCATCTGTCTGCAACACAGCTCTGTGGTGCGTACTGGATGTCCTTGGTGGGCTAGTTGGCCCCCAGAGACCCCTAGGATTGAAGGGGACTTAATCCCCCAATTTACAACGCGCCATCCCTGCATCACTGTGCAAACGCGCCCCCTGACACGTTGTAAGTTGGGGGACTTAGTGGGGGATTAAGTCCCCTTAAATCCTGAGGGTCTCTGGGGGTCAACTAGCCCACCACGTACTTCCAGTAAGCGCCACAGAGCTGCGTTGCAGAGAAGTTTAAAAAGGGGCGTGGCCTCAGACCACCTCTCTGCAACGCAACTCTGTGGCACATACTGGAGGTACCTGGTGGGCTAGTTGGCCCCCAGGAACCCTCAGTATTCAAGGGGAATTAATTCCCCAATTTATAACGCACCACGGGGCGCGTTTGCAGAGTGGGGCAGTTAGGGGCGGGGCCTCAGCGAGATGCCGGCTTCTTTTTTTTTTAGAAGGGGGCTGTGTGGCCCCCCTTCTTTTACTATTTTTTGGGCCCTGGGGACCCAATCCTCTAGGGCCTGACCCCTATTTATAAAAATAATTTTAATAAAAATGGGAAGGGGGCCGCCCTCCCAAGGCCAATTTCGGCCCCGGGGATGCCATTCCCGGGGCATGGGCAGTCTTTTTTAAAAATGTTTAATTAAATTCTTTGAAGGGGGCCGCATGGCCCTCCTCCTCAGGCCAATTATGGCCCCGGGGACCCCATCCCCCGGGGCCGACCTTTCCGTTTTTTCTTATCACTTTTATTTTGCAGGGGAGGGGGGCCGTGTGAACAACTTGAAGAAACTTTTCTCCAGACACTCCTTGGAGTTCTTGTAGCTTGTGTCATCTGATGCAGTTCAGTGGCATCCCCCATAATGTCATTTGAATATAGTGACTGGATACTGTATTGCTCATATATTTCTTCAGATCTAATTGTATTCACTTTTTCAAATTGTCCACTTGAAAGCAACTTTTCTTCATCCTTGCAACTTCGATGTTAGAGAACATCTACATCAATATAGTCCACATTATTGAGTTTAAGATATACTGTAGCTTTTGCAAAAAGAACAATTGATGGACAGAATGCAGAACAATGCCATACATTCACCCCAGTACAGAGATCTGGGCCTAAATCCATTGTTTTTTTGCTCGCCATGCCATTCCAGTTTGAACGCAGCCATATGCAAATCAGTCTCGACCCTGTGCCTCATGGGAACAGTCCAGTCCGAACGGCCAGGCCAGGTCCTCCCTGGACTGGAAACAAGCATCCTAGGACCGGTTTCAGGGTTTCCCCCATAATCAGCCACGATAGCTTGACTCCAGTGACATGGAGAGCACAGGACCCACGTCTGGGCATACCCGTCCCACTCAGGGAGACAAATGCAAAAAGAACAATTGATGGACAGAATGCAGAACAATGTCATACATTCAACCCAGTACAGAGATCTGGGCCTAAATCCATTGTTTTTTGCTCACCATGCCATTTCAGTTTGTACTTAGCCATATGCAAATTAGTCTTGACCCTTTGCCTCGTGGGAACAGTCCAGTCCAAACTAGGGCCTGATCTCCGCACTGAGTCAGGACATAAAGATAGTGCTCATAAATGCCCATTGCGAATTCCCAAAGTAGGAAACCTAGATGTTTGGTGTAAGTTAAGACCAAACGTCTAAGTTTACCTTTGTGAATTGGAATATGTATTCGTAAATGTTAAATAAGTTCTTTTACGTTGATTTGTTTATTTGCAGTGAGTGCAATGCACTATGTTCCTTAATTGCAATGAGATAGTGTGCAGTTTTGGGGGGTAGGTTCTACAATCTTTATGATTGTTTTGTTCCCCACTTTTTAATGATGACTGCTTAAAGAAGTACATTGTTTGCAGTATATGAGTAAAGAAGCCGAGAACAGTAAAAAAAGGTCATATCTTTGCAGCATAAGTTATTTCTTAGAATTATGTCTTCATGCATTGTTGAAATCGTACAATATTCTTATAATTCAATTAATTGTAAAACTAATACATTTATTAGTTTTGTTTTCTTTTTATACAGATCAATGGCAACATCTATTGGGGTAATGTACTTTACTAATTAGTTCTTGAAGTGTTGTTCCATAACTATATATTTTGAGGATGCATACCCAAGGACAGATTGCTTCAGTTACTAATACACCTAGGCACACATCATTACAGCAACTCATACACGCAGCTACACACAGATACACACAGATAAGAGGTGCCCACACACAGAGGCTCAAACTGATACAGCCACTGACACACCTAGACACACATCGATACAGTCACTGACACACCCAACTACATATAGATACAGCTACTGACACATCCAGCCAAACACTAATGCATCCAATAACACACCCAGGCACACAGTGACACACCTGGGGACTTACCACTGCAGACACTCACACACCCAGGCATACAGCAATGTAGACACTGACACAGCCAGCCAATAACACACTGATACACACAAAGAGACACCTAGAAACTTACCAATGCAGACTATGACGCACCCAGTCATAAAGCAATGCAGACACAGACAGAATGGACAGTGACGAAACAGTAATGCATCCAATAACACACTTAGCATGCACTTATGCACTGATGAATACAGTGACATACCCAGTCTCCCACTGATGCATATACTAACACAAGTCAAGTCAAATTAACTTTATTCGGCACGCAGCCACAAAAGTTTTGACAAACAAACAATACAAATGTAAAATACCTTTTTGTTTCTAATAAATATTAAAAGGATAAAAGTTCCTTTATAAGCTCGAATCATACTTATACATAGATGTAATTATGGCTATAAAATTTTGAACCAATTTGACATAAAAAGTAACAAGGAATACAGATCATTTCATCTCCCCACCCAATTATTGCACTTCTTAGCGTTTCCTAATGCCCATTGCTGTTTTAATAAAATTTAAAACAGCAGTGCAAATAACAGGATTGATCAGTGATTGCAGATATATGTACCCCTTAATATATGTACATGGGTGAATATTCAATAGTAAGGGTACTAAAAATATACTCCTTGGTTCTTTATAAAGTGCACAAAAAGAGTAAAGTGCAAGGTGCTTGGGGGAGTTCTATTGTCGCATGGGCAAGAAATAAGTTTGTCCATCCACCCAGATTGTTTGGGGAACGCTACCAAAAAGTGCAAAGTGCTAAGGTGGAATCTTGTTAAAAGAAAACTCATCTGGCTGTTTGTTGTAAATGATAGGTAATATTGCTGTTTGGGCATGAAAGGGCAGCTAGCGCCGGGTACCTTCAATTGTAAATGACGCAAATTTGCCCAGACCATATACTCCTCTTTAATTATACCCTTTGCATTTGAAGGGATACTCAACGGGGTGTCAAAGTACTCACCAAACCCAATTTCGGATAACCTATCCCTCACAAACCAAATCCAAGGAATCTTTACAGACTTATGCAAATTAATACAGTCTTCGATGATCTCCCTGGAAAACTGTAACTCTTCTGAGACCCAAATTTTGGCCCACAAGAGCAAAGGGGCAGTAGCGATACGATCTTCTATGTATTCCATCCCCACTTCTCGATGTGAAAATGAGGTGGCAGAGCAGCTTGGAATCATCAGCAGGCGTTTAATAAACTGGTTCTCCACTACGTGCAGCGAGTGACTTCTTTGATAGCCCCATACGCCCACCCCATACGATGCAACCAACAAGCATTTTGCATTGTATAGGGTAACCAGCTCAGGCACTGACTTGTGGCCTAACTTACAAGCGAACCTAAAGAGCCCCTCCACTACTCTAATTGTCTGCTGTGCCGTAATCAGGGAGTCCCATTTCAAATCCTTACTGAACATGTTCCCCAGGTATGTAAACTGTTCCACCCCTTCAATGGACTTACCCCTTACATTAAAACTTCTGCTTTTAACCTTTTTTGGGCCGCATACCATTATGTAAGACTTTGAGAAACTAACCCTCAAGTCTAAAGCCGCCATAACATTTGTAAAGGCTTCTAGGGAGGTTTGGAGGCTATTGGCCGTCAAGGCCATGAGTACAGTATCGTACGCATATGAGAGCAGCAGAACTGTCTGACCTTTAATGTGGGGAAAATCAATTTTCTTGCCTAGTAAAAATGCTTCCAGACCATTTGTATAAATTAAAAAAAGAAAAAGAGCTAAAATACACCCCTGCCAAACTCCTTCGGTTGAGGCAATAGGCTTTGTCCTTTCTCCGTGTGGTCCAAATCTTATGGAAACAGATGTATTAGTATGTAGCCTTTTTAGGAGCAGGATTAGTGCATTCTCAAAACCCATTTCTGTCATTAGTGGGCACAATTTCCCCCTGTTCACAATATCAAATGCACAGGACAAGTCCATGAAGGCAAGGTGGATAGAACCACTCTTTGCCCTCACGTACTTGCCCATGATCAGAGACAAATTTAGGCACTGCTCTGTTGTTCCCATTCCCCTCCTGAAGCCATACTGTGTCTTTGAGATGATCCCCTTACTAGTTGCCCATGACTCTAGTCGGGCAAGAATTACTCTACCCAGTACTTTAGCGGTAGAGTCAATAAGGGAAATAGGCCTATAATAGGCAGGATCATTTATATTCCCTTTTTTAAACACGGGTACGGCTATGGCCCCCTTCCAAGATACTGGAATTGGACCAATCGCCACTGATTTAAAACTTGTGTTAACAGGGGTGCCCAAAGATTTATCTTCAACTTAAAAAGATCTAGTGGAACTCCGTCTGGGCCTGGAGCTTTACTACTAATTCCCTTTGCAAGTGCCTCCTCCACCTCAGTCACCGTAAGTGAGGCACTAAGCTCAACTGCCTGTGACATATCGGCCGGGAGCTCCTCATTAAGCATCGACAGCTCCCTACCATTTGGGTTAAAGATAGACGCAAAATGTAGTTCCCAGGTACAACCTCACGTATACACTAACACACTCATGTGCACATTCTTGCATATACTAAAACACGCAGGCACAGACTGATGCATACACTAACACATCAAGGCACATACTGGTCTATACACTGACACACCCAGGCACACACTGATGCATACACTGACACACTCAGGGAAATACCAATACAGACACTGATACACCCAGGCATACAGCAATGCAGACACAAACACACCCAGCCAAACAGTAATCCGTACAATAACACACCCAGGCACAGACGAATGCATACATGCACATACTCAGGCTCACACTGATGCATATGCAAACACACCCAGGCACATACTATTGCATACACTGATACACCCAGGCACACACTGATGCAAACACTAACACACCCAGGCAGACACTGATGCATACACTGATATACCCAGAGCCTTACAATGCATACACTGACATGCACAGGCAATCAGTAATGCAGATACTGACACTCCCAGCCAAGCACTAATGCATCCAATATCACAGCCAGGCACACACTGAAGCACAAACTGAGACACCCATAGACTTTCCAGAGCAGACACTAAGACACCCAGCCAAACACTAATGCATTCAATAACATGCCCAGGCCCACACTGACACACACACAAGGACTTACCCATGCAGGCTGTAACACCCCAGGTTTACAGCAATGAAGACACTGACACAGCCAGAAAAACACTAATGCTTCAAATAACACATCCAGGCACACACTGATGCACACACTGACCTACCACTTCATACACTGACACAACCAGGCATGCACCGATGCAGAAACAGACACAGCGATCCAAACACTAATGCATCCAACACCACACCCTGGCACCCAACTGATGAGACCCCTAGGGATATACCAATGCACTCACTGACACACCCAGGCATACAGTAATGCAGAGACTGATACACCAAGCCAAACAATAATGCATCAAATAACACACCCAGTGACACACTGACACACACACTGAGACAACCAGAAAATGTCCAATGTAGACACTGACACACCCAGGCATACAGCAATGCAGACACTTACACACCCAGCCAAAACACTAATGCATCTAATAACACACCCAGGTGCACAGTGGCACACCCATAGACTTACCAATTCAGACACAGAGACACCCAAGCATACAGCAATGCAGACACCAACACACCCATTCAAACACTAATGAATCTAATAAGACATCCAGGCATACAGTGGCACATACACTGACACACAGGCAAACACCAAAGCAGACTTTGATATTCCCAGGCATACACCAATACAGACACTAACACAGCTCACCTTACTCTAATGCATCCAATAACACCCAGACACACACTAACCCATACAGTGACACACCAAGGGTAAAACGAATGCATACACAGATGCACCTGGGAATCTATTAATGCCGACACTGACACAGTCAGGCATACTACAAACACACCCAGCCAAACACTAATGCATCCAATAATACACCTTGGCATACACTCATGCACACACTGGCACACCCACTCTGACACGGATACGGCCACTGACACTTTAAAAATACAGTTAGCTCTTTGTTTGAGTAGATGGTGATTTTAACAAGAACCATTTTTTTTCTAGAAAGGTTTTTAACAGTTTTTTATTTTTTTTCTTCTTTTTTTAGCAAAAAGTGGTAAGGATGGGCAATCGCAAAGAAGCAGCTGGCTTCAGTCTTCAAAACACATGATGTAGTCACTGGAAGCAAAGACAATAAACCTAACAGTGATGCTTCTTCACTGTATCCACTGTATACAAGAATGCACCCACAGAAGACACTTTTACAGCGACAAGAATGTGACATTTTGCACAGTGAATAACCATGTCACTCAATTCTTCCCAGGCAGCTGGTATTGTAATGACTGCAGCTGATGATGGTTCTCCCAAGGCTGCTGTCGAGGTTGACTGTCGTGCTGTACCTGCTTTCTATAACATCATCTGGTTGTAGACCCTTTCATGAATTGTTTTTAGATGCTCCCACATGGAACTTGCCCCAGGTGAATACTTCTTTGCAGTGCCTCTGGATAACTGCTTGCCGAAAATATTACACTGCACTCCCCGGGAGGCATAGAAAAGTGCATCCACACCTTACTTTCTTTTCTGCGAGGTGGTGTGTCTTCCTCCTCATCCTCAACAGGTTGTGGATGCTAATCTTGAACGGATGATGTAGCTTCAGCCGTAGTGTAAAAGAAGGGCACTACTGGTTCTCAATCCTCCTTCTAAAGACTTCACTGGAGAAGTAAATGTTTTTGCACGTGGTTTTCCATGTGGAAGGCAAGCTTTGGGTGTTTTTGAGTGCATTCGCAAATCCGGCACGTAAATTTGCGGATTCGTGAAACTGGTAAAATGGGTAACTTAAAAAAAAACTGATATAAGGTGGTTTATATAACTTGTAAACATGTTCACTCTAAAGTTAGTAATGTCAATAGAGGGGTGTGAATATGAGCAGTAATTTATCAAATATTCAGCGAATCCATCAATTCAGACTTTCTGATCTGCTCAGATAAAGTGACCAGGAGTAAAAACCATAGAGTGGTAGTCTGTCTATATCTGCGGACTTGCGAAGGTACCGCAGTACCCCAAAAATGTGTTTGATTACATTAAAAGCACTTCATTTTACATATGTGATTTTTATGTTTTGAATCATATAAAAAATGTATTAAAAAAGAATGCCTACAGCACAAAAAAAAGCAAAGTAAAAATAAATTGTAATACACTTAGGGCCATATGTAGGTAGCTTCACATTTACCGACTCATAAATATCGAATTTTACCGATTCGGTATTTATGAATCGGTAAATGTGATGTAGGTAATGAATCGGTAAAATTTACCGATTCGGAAAAAGTCGGTAATTTAGAATCGGTATTTACCGATTCGGTAATGAGGCATGCCTTCCCATTGATACCTATGGGCCAGGAGGCCCATAGGAATGAATGGGAAGCCAGTTACCATTACTGATTCGGTAAATACCGAATCGGTAATGGGGGAGGCAGTATCATGGGTGGCAGGGTGTCACATTGACACCCTGTTGCACCCCTGATTCGTCCATGTGTGCACATGTGGCGCACATACATGCCCGAAGGGCATGTATGTCTGCCACATGGCACTGTTACATCTGCGAAATATCACGTTGTGCATGGTATTCGGTATTTATCACCAACCTATATTTGGTGGTAAATACCGAATTCTAATTCCTACTCATCACTCATTAGAGTGTTTCCTACATATCATTTCAGGATTCGGTATTTACCGAATCGGTAATTTTACCGATTCGGTAATTTTACCGATTCGGTAAATTACCGAATCCTGAAATATTCCCCCTACATCTCAAATAGCTAAATACCGGTCGGTAACTGGATATTTACCGAATTTCGGCCGTTACCGACCGGTATTTAGCTACCTACATATGGCCCTTAGTATTAAAAATAAACCCCACAAATTAACTTTAAAAAAAATAACCTTTAGCAGGACATAATATTTTAGAAATAGATTTTATATTCACTGAAAAATACGAAGGTTGCAGCGATGTTATCGTGAGGCACACACTTCACTCATACAAAACCATTACAATTAAGCAGTTATAGTTACTTGAGCTGATTATAACCTATGCCGCAACAATGTACTGCTTATGACCTAACATATTGACAGAGTCAGTGACATTATTGATGACAACACTGATGAGCATAGGATTAGCACAGTGCCATCCACGCAGAGATAGAAAGGGAAAAAACTATTTTGCCTTTTCTACAGCAAAGTCTTTAAGCATAGGAATAGCACAGTGCCATCCACGCCAAACTGTAAAAAGACATAAGTCTTTCACCACTCCAGGCACAATATTACAGCTTTGGATTGGTAAAATACCATGAAATCCAACCTGAAATAAATAAAAGCAACTCCTGCCATGTGTTTCGCTATCATTATAGCTCTTCAGAGAGTTTTAGCTATGTCTAGACACAAGGAAGTACCCAGTATAAGTCAAAACAATACCATTTCAGGCATAGAACATGTGTATATGTGAAAAAAAAAATATATATATATATATATACATATATTCACAGAAAAAACCATAGGGTTCAGGGGTGTTATAGTTAGCTGGCCATTTCACTCATACAAAACCATAGAAATTCCTCCGTTATAGTTATTCTGCTAACTAGAACTCGCGCGACCGCAAAGCACTGCTGATGATGTCACATATTGCATCATTCATGACATGGTCAGTGACATCACTGATGACATCACTGCTGACATCTCAAATGACATCACTGATGACATCACTGATGACATCATCCAGTGAATGTGGTTTAGTTTGAAATTTAAATATGTATTATATATATACCAATCTGTATTGAAGATTGAGAGGATATATAACTGTCTGGATGGAGGATTTAGTAGCTGTCTGACTGTCTGTTTAAGTGAGTAATTAAAAGTGTCTCACTTAATAAATGGATTAGTAACTCAACTATGTGAATGTGTGCAGCACTGTCTCTGTTGTTGTATAACATGCTGCATCAGTTGGTCACTAACTACATGAGTGTGTATATTAGTTATTGATTAGTTGGGTGAGTATTTGTATGGGACACTGAGTTTGTGTGTGGTTGGATGGGGTATGTGTAACTCTATGCATAGATGTGTGAATGGTTGATTGACTAGGTGTATAGGTTTAAGAGTGCATGTGGAAACAGTTGTTTGGGTGACTGAGTGTATTTATTTGTGTGTTGGTGAGCGAATATATCTTTTAGTTGTACATCTTCAACAAAGTAAAAAAATAAAAGGCATTGTATGTGAGAGTTGGTGTATATAAATAAGTATGTGTAAGAGTCAGTGATTGTGAGAGTAACTATATGAATGAGTGTATAATTGTAATGGTGCTTTTTTTAACATATTAACTATGAGTTACTATGTGTTTGAATAAATGAGTTGTTGTTGGATAATTGTGTAAGTGAGTAAATGTAAGTGCGATTAATTTTTTTCATGAGTGAGTAGGATGACTGCATAACCGACTAAGATGACTGTTGATGTGTCAATGTCTATATATGTGTATAAGTGCATTTGATAGTGTTCTATTAATTAGTAACTGCATGTATAAATTATTCTGTTGTTGAATGGGTAGTTGTGTGTGTGTAGACTTAGGAATCAGTGAGTGGGTATGTAGTAACTGGTATTGATGTGTCAATGGTTTCAAATATGGTTCTCTGTATTTTACAGTGAGTGAAGAAAGGTTATACTAGTGTATGATGAGGTGTATCAGATTGTCACATGGATGATGTCTTCAGTGATGTCATTTGAGATGTCATCATTGATGTCATCAGTGATGTCACTGACCATGTCATGAATGATGCGATATGTGACATCATCAGCAGTGAGTGCATTGCGGGCGCGTGAGTTATAGTTAGCAGAACAAAACTATAACGGAGGAATTTCTATGGTTTTGTTCGAGTGAAATGGCCAGCTAACTATAACACCCCTGAAACCTATTGTTTTTTCGGTGAATTTCTAAGGATTTTTAAATGCTAATTTCTAACTATAACGTCTCTGAAACCTATGGGTTTTTCAGTGAATTTCAAAGCTTTTTTAAATGCTAACTTCTAACTATAATGTCTCTGAAACCTATGTTTTTTTTCAGAGAATTTCAAAGGTTTTTTAAATGCTAATTTTTAAGTGTGATAGTAGTTTTACCTATTTTTTTGTACTGATTTTCTACAGTGTTTAACTTTTTTTTATAAATATGTTATTCATTAAATAACATTATATATTTTTCTGAAAATTGCAAAAAAAAATGTTTTTATAGTTAAACTGAAATATTGATCAATTATCTTGTCTCATTATTTTATTTTAATATATTTATATTATTTTCTTTTTCTTTAAATCCAATTTTTTTCGGAGTCGCACACTCAAAGCGTACACATCACGGTGGGTGCGGCATTCTAGCTGCCATTTTAGAAAAGTCATGAAGGATTCGCATATGGTGTGCGACACCTGCGTGTTTTCAGTTACATCATATACATTTAATAGCACATGATGTGCGCGATTGGTATGCGACCAGTCCGTGACTCCTGCTCCCGCGCATTCGCGACACATGCGCATTATGGTACGAGATGTTTGCGCGGTTGCGGGTCCCGCGTGATGTCATATATGTGCGCTGGGTGCGCGACTCCAGCAAAAAATTGTATGTTACAAAATGATATGTATGTGTCTTTAATATACATATTAGGGCAAGAGATTATGTAAGATATTCATAAAAATAATATATTTGTACTTATAATAAACGTATGTTATTTTTAAATATGTTTTCGCGAAGTCGGGTGCGTGCATCGTGAGTGCAGAAAACCAGGTCAGCAGAGCTGCTATAGAGCCAGAGAACCAGGTCAGCAGAGCTGCGCTGGAGCCTAAGAACTAGGTTAGCAGAGCTGCTCTAGAGCCAGAGAACCAGGTCAGCAGAGATGCTGTAGAGCCAGAGAAACCAGGTCAGCAGAGCTGCTTTAGAGGGAGAGAACCAGGTCAGCAGAGCTGCTTTAGAGCCAGAGAACCAGGCCAGCAGAGCTGCTCTAGTGCCGGAGAACCAAGTCAGCAGAGCTGCTTTAGAGCCAGAGACCAGGTCAGCAGAGCTGCTCTAGAGCCAGAGAACCAAGTCAGCAAAGCTGCTTTAGAGCCAGAGAACCAGGTCAGCAGAGCTGCTCTAGAGCCTAAGAACCAGGTCAGCAGAGCTGCTCTAGAGCCAGAGAACCAGGTCAGCAGAGCTGCTGTAGAGCCAGAGAAACCAGGTTAGTAGAGCTGCTTTAGAGGGAGAGAACCAGGTCAGCAGAGCTGCTCTAGTGGGAGAGAACCAGGTCAGTAGGTGATTTCCAGGAGTGGTGTAATCCTGAGTATGCGATTCCTTGTAAGTGTGACAATTTTTCTCCCCAGAATACCCTTCATTTTATGACGGTTTGTCCTTTTTATACTGTAATTCGTAACAAGTACATAATTCCAATTCTGAGAGGAAAGGGCTTTTTGCAGGTTAGACCAGCATTACTCTATCTTCAGTCATTGAGTACACCATGGGATATTTTTAATATTGCATGTTTTCTGGTTGCTGCTATGAGGCTCAAGAAAAACAGACATTTGTTATCGTCTAGATTCTTAAACGTCATCATGTAAATTATAGATTTGTGTTTTTAACATCAATGTAAACTTATTTGAAGGACCGTTTCTAGGAGGACAATAATGTGTCAAGATATCAGTAGATCACCCTAAACCTATGAGTCTGTCTTATATGCACATAGCACTTTTAATAACGTTTTTATTGTATGTAGCGTAACCCATGGTACTCCTCACGATTGCCTGGAATAAAATGTTTGCACTTTATCTCGTACGCACTTCGCACTTTACAAAAAATGTTTTACTCTAAGATGTATCATGGGGGGAGAAATTTGAAATTTTGTATCCTAATATGTTTGCCCTTTTGGTATTGAAATTTTATCCGGAGGACCAATGTGTCATTTTAATCCATGAGCTTTTAATTGCATTTTGCACTTTATATACAACTTGTATTAGATGCCCAGAAAAGCTCTAACCCCATAAGATGAAATACAGGAAAAGACATTTCTAGTTTTGCACCCCAATACTGTTTGTATGCTTCTATCTTTCGAATCTTGTATTTTAAGCCTTTCTAGCGTATTGCTATGAGTTGTTAGTTGATATCTTGTATATTCTATTATTAATTGTAATGTATGATTGATTGAATTGTTTACTTTTATGACATTAAGTTGTTGAATAAAGCATTTGATTGATTGATTGAACCAGGTCAGCAGAGCTGCTCTAGAGCCAGAGAACCATGTCAGCATAACTGCTTTAGAGCCATAGAACCGGGTCAGCAGAGCTGCTTTAGAAGGAGAGAAGCAGGTCAGCAGAGCTGCTCTAGAGGGAGAGAACCAGGTCAGCAGAGCTGCTCTAGAGCCAGAGAACCATGTCAGCAGAACTGCTTTCAAGTCATAGCACTGGGTCAGCAGAGCTGCTTTAGAGCCAGAGAACCAGGTCAGCAGAGCTGTTGTAGAGCCATAGAACCAGATCAGCAGAACTGCTCTACAGCCTTAGAACTAGGTCAGCAGAGCTGCTCTAGAGCCAGAGAACCAGGTCAGCAGACCTGCTCTAGCTGACACTGACTGACTGACACTGACTGACACTGATTGACTGACACTGACACTGACTGACACTGATTGACTGAAATTGACTGACTGACACTGATTGACTGGTACTGACTGACTGACACTGACTGACACTGATTGACTGACACTGACTGACTGACACTGACTGACTGACACTGACTGACTACTCTCTACTACTCTACTACTCACTCTCTACTACTCTCTACTACTCACTCTCTACTACTCACTCTCTACTACTCTCTACTACTCACTCTCTCTACTGCTCACTCTCTACTACGCTCTACTATTCACTCTCTACTACTCACTCTCAACTACTCTCTTCTACTCACTCTACTACTCTCTACCACTCATTCTCTACTACTCTACTACTCACTCTCTACTATTCTCTACTACTCTCTCTCTACTACTCACTCTCTACTACTCACTCTCTACTACTCTCTACTACTCACTCTCTACTACTCACTCACTACTACTCTCTACTACTCACTCTCTACTGCTCACTCTCTACTACTCTCTCTCTACTACTCTCTACTACTACTCTCTACTGTTCACTCTCTACTACTCACTCTCTACTACTCTCTACCACTCACTTTCTACTACTCTACTACTCTCTACTACTCACTCGCTACTACTCACTCTACTACTCTCTACTACTCACTCTCTACTACTCTCTCTCTCTACTACTCACTCTCTACTATTCATTCTCTACTACTCACTCTCTACTACTCGCTCTCTACTACTCACTCTCTACTACTCACTCTCTACTACTCATTCTTTACTACTCTCTACTACTCACTCTACGACTCACTTTCTACTACTCTCTACTACTCTCTACTACTCACTCTCTACTATTCACTCTCTAATACTCACTCTCTACTACTCACTCTCTACTATTCACTCTACTACTCTCTACTACTCACTCTCTACTACTCTCTCTACTACTCTCTACTACTCACTCTCTACTCTCTATTACTCGCTCTCTACTCTCTACCTCTCTACCTCTCTCTACCTCTCTCTCTACTACTCTCTGCCTCTCTACCTCTACCTCTCTACCGCTACACCTTTACACATCTACCTCTCTACCTCGCTCTACCTCTCTCTACACGCACACATATGCACATATATATATGCATATATATGCATTTATATATGTATGTGTATATATATATACATACATATATAAACATATATATATAATCTGCATATCTCCATAAATATAAATGCATGCATACATATACATATACATATATGCATACAGAAGCATGTTATGTACATGAAAGATTGAAAACAATTTCTATGGCAAAATGAACCCCCTCATTTTGTTCCTTTGTAAATTAAATGATTTAAGTGTTACCACTTTATTCCAATCACGATGGCTTCAGGTGTGCCATACTTTTGTCATAAGTAAGACTGTTAGCGCTCTAGTTGTTTGTTAGAACACTCTGGGACACTCTGCCATTGGGCTATACTTGGGCTACATCTGGGTGATATTTGGGCTACATTTGGGCTCTTTTGTCTCTGGTGGCCATTTTGGGAGACTTATTTGTTATGAAGTTTCCTAATTTCCTCATTTACTACAGTCTCCTCAGTAGGAAATACTTTCAGTTATTTACTTTGATTCCATTAAGAAGGCATTCAAATGTGTCACACATTTGCCATAAATTCAGAATGTTAGCACTCTAGTTGCTCATTAGATCACTTTAGTAAAGCTACTGCTCACCAGGGAAGTCTGCTGCGGGTATTGAAAGTGCATGTTTTAGTCTGCATGTCAGAATTTTTTAATGAAATAGAAGAGGATTTGAGAAGTCACTCAAAATGTGTCCTAATTTTTCTTTCTGCAGCACTAATCATACTTTCTGTGGCAAAATGAACCCCCTCATTTTGTTCCTTTTTAAATTAAATGTTTTAAGAGTTATCACTTTATTCCAATCAAGATGGCTTCAGGTGTGCAATACGTTTGTCATAAGAAGGACTGTTAGCGCTCTAGTTGTTATTTAGAACACTCTGGGAAGCTGCAGTAGAACACAAAGGAATCAACTGACAGTCTCTGCCCTTGTGGGATGTACATGTTTTACTGAAAATGTCAGACTTCATTCTCACATGATTGAGAAAGATAATGTGAATTCACAGAAATTATGCTCTCAGTTTAGCTTATAGATCACCTTCCAAACCTCTGTGGGAAAAGCATGAGAAAATAGTTTTCTCTCAAACATGATTCATGATATCACAGCAGAAGACTTTTTCACATGGTAAAATCACCTTAGAACACACCACATTTCCTAAAATGAGTATGGTACCATCAACAAATGATTTATAATGTAACTAAAGTCTTAAAACCTTCTATTAACTGCAATGCTTTTTAATGAGGTGTTATCATGTATATTTGTCCCAAGATGGCTGCCAACACTTCTTGGATGAAGTACTGATAGCCAATCAGATTTCACGATGAGATGTGTGGTTAGGCTCCGCCCAGATATATCTATCTTTTTAACTCTAATTGTCTCAGGAACTACTGAACGGATTTACACCATTTAAGCAAAAGGCATGAGTCTGAACTGAGGACTACCTCTTTGCCAAATTTGGTGTAATTCCGTTCAGCAGTCCGGGCTGTAGCTGCGTCAACAGGTCCTATGGGAAAATGCCTGGGGAAAACGCGTTTTGGGACCCCCTTTTTTCTCGGACCCCGCTTGACAAATCACCGTGAAATTTTCTGGATAGGAGCAGACCGGAGCTGGCCAAAAGTTTGGAAAATTTCGCGAAGATTAGTCAATCAGCGCCAACGTTATTCCAAATAGAATGTTGCGGATTTCCTATGGAAAATAGGTCCTAACTATAACTATATATAAAAAGAGACCGCTCCACTGCTGGGCAATCAGAGGACATAGCGGGGAATTTCTGGGAGACCATTTAATCACAGCTATTTAGGCACGATGCATTTTGGCGTTAATCGCCTTCTTACGATGCCGGTAGCTCAGGGTTATTCCACCTCCCTCCTTCAAATATCTTATTGGCTCTCCCATTGGCGGAAGTAAAGCTTGTCCCAATTGGTTGATTTGCTGTGGTCCTGTAATAAAGACTCCTATACCCAGCATGCACTGTAATGGTAAATTCCAAGAGGTGGACAGATTTCCGCGCTCAGTGAGCACTGCTTTGCCAAACAAGCGAGGGGGTTAATACTTTGGGAGCGCCCTGTAATTGTGTGTCCATGGACTCCCCGAGTCCCCTATGTCCAAGCCACAATTCCAGATATCAAGCCGGGCCGTGGATCGACGATGCAGTCACCACGATCCTCCGTGCAGTCACGGACTGTCAGCTGGCAGCGGCAACTTGCCTGGCCTGATCTTGGGGCGGGCCTGTGGGATTCAATTCCTTGAATGTCAAACTGCCTGGTTGCCAACCTTTGTTATTTTGGTCTTGCATTTGGCTGTTTAACAAGTGTAACTAATACAATGAGACCCTCTGCAGTGTTGAAATCATTTGCAAAATAATGTCTTTGAATTGACTCGCTGCAGAGAATACTCAGTACCATAAATTCTACAATGTTACCTTTGATTCTACTTTGATTGATCAATCATTGCCATTTTATTTCAAAACAGACACGACTGTCATGTTATATGTTCTGTGTTTCATGTTGTCTATGTAAGTGAGTGGTTTGTCCTTGATGTTGTCCTGCATTTATGCATTCATCTGGTGTCACTTATTGCTCTTTGATCTAATTTATTTCTTTTGGTCTTGTGGTATATTGTGCTAATGTGTTTAAATATATGACAAGTTCAAAATGAATCAATTCTTAGAAGAATAAAAAATTTATTCTCTCCAAATAAATTTGAGTAGGCAGTCATTATTTGTTTGATTGGCGCCTTGACCTTTTTGGTCTGAAAATAGATATCAGCATAGGCAATCCCGTTGTTGTTTTTCTTGAACTGTTGTATTTAAGGCATTTCTTCCTTATGTAAGCCTGGCCTATTTTAAATTATCCACGATCCAATGTTTCTGTTTCTGACTTGCTGTCAGTTACATTAATGGGTAGAGGAGGTGTGTTGCCAAGTGCCCACCACCCAATGCCCACCAATACCAACACCTTATAGGCCATCCTATTATGGTACCTGGCACATTTATCCCACATCTTCTCCCTAAGTTTATTTTTCTTTTTTGCCACCTCTTACACTGGTCCACCTTCTAACTTCCATTTACCGTGAGCCAAGGCATGTTACTGTTATGTCATGTAACTTAACTTGTCCCTAGCCAGACCAGCCATCCAGGACGTCACCACCTACAATGATGAATGCCGACGACAATTGGCGAACACCCTTTACTATGTTCCCATTGAGGATGGCCCCACTAAGCGCCTTACCATCAAGATCAGGAGACTGGTATCTGAAGCAGAAACAGAAGGGTGGATCACTGCACAAGAAGCAGAGTTCCTCAATAACGAGCAACCATGGATCCTGTACTTCTACACCCTCCCTAAACGTCATAAGAGAGTGAAACACCCACCAGGCCGGGCCATAGTTTTGGGTACTGAGTCTCTCCTCGAACCCCTGAGCAAATTTTTTTCTGAGACCAATCATGATGCAGACCCCCACCTACATCAGAGATACAACTGATGTCTTGAACTTGATACAGTCCTTTCCGACACCTGACAAAATCGATCTCCTGGTGACTTTGGATGTCGCAGAGTTTTATACCAACATCCCACAGGACTCCAACCTTGAAGTCCTGGAGACCATCCTTCATGAATCAGACCCATGGTCATTAAAAACCCCAATAACCTTCATTGTTGAATGTGCAGCCATAGCCCTAAAAGAGAACTTTTTTGCTTTCCAGAATCACCTCTACCATCAGGTACAAGGTACCAGCATGGGAAGCACCTTTGCTCCTGGTCTGGCCTGTATTTACATGGCCTCATTTGAGAGCAAGCCCATCCTACACAAAAGTAACCCATATCAACATACTACTGTGGAGACAACATCCTGGTGTTTTGGAGTGCTCACACAGACAAATGTGCATCGTTCTGTGAGTGGGTCAACACCTTGGACCCATTTTTGAAATTCATAAGCACTAGGTCAGAGAGCTCCATCCCCTTCCTTGACTTGTGGATCTCAATCCAAAACAGTGACCTATTTACATCTAATTACAGGAAACATACATACAGAAAAAGTCTTCTGCTTTATAAAAGCCACCCCCCCAAAGCACTCAGGGACAACTTCCCATTTGGCCAGTTCCTCCGTTTACACAGGAACTGCAACACCGTAGCCGAATATGAAAGGCAGGCGTTGACCCTGAAATCCAACTTAGCGGACCGCCACTACCCACACAAGGTGATAAACCAGGTTTACAAGAGAGCTAAATACAACCACAGGGAGAGCCTTTTGGAGAGTAGGGAACGAACACCCACTGACACCCTGACTTGTGTTACAACATTCACCCCGTCCTCCAACAAAGTACAGAAGGCTTTAAAAAACATTCGGGTATCCTCGAGACTGGTAACGTACTCAGAAAATGAGGGACTTACTGGTGCATACCTGCCCAAGCACTCAACTAACAAAACAACCTACCCTCTGGGCCTTACCACCAGTAGAGGGACACTTCCCCTGTGGTTCGTGCTCAGTATGCCATCTCACCACTGCTACCAAACACATAGACCTAGGACTACAGAAGCCATGCCATCAGAAACAACACACTAACGGCAACACGAAAAATTGTGTGTACCTGCTCACATGCCCTTGTGATCTCCGCTATCTGGGCATGACCACAAGACCTGTGAAGGTACTGATAAGTGAACACCGGAGCCCGAGCCATTGCAGGAAAACTAATATCAGAATGCTAAGTCACCTCTCAGAGGCACACCACATACCAGACAACAATCCTAGGTGGACTATCATCGACTCCAATCCCAACTGGTCGACAAGAACCCTTTTCTCTCAAGAGCAAATCTGGGTGTTCCGACTACAGTCCAAGACACGAGGCCTTGGCAACGATATCCCATAGGCTGAATTTATTCATTAACTCACTGTATAAAACCACCCAATATTGTCGGCAAAGCATTGGCCATGACATCCATGTTAAGCAGTGATTCCACCCTAGGCATTATGGACTAACGGAATACATCTACCAAACCTTACCCGTAGACTGTGTTCGGACAATGACCTTAATTTTCTTCCATAAAAGCAATGACTCCTTTCTGTTGTTGCAAATTAATGAGTAAATAGACACCCCTTTTTCAGATATGCACCCTTGGCACACAGTTTCCATTCACCTTTATTACTGAGTGGACGATCACATTGACACATCCCTTTTCTTTTTTCATTAAGGAAAGTAGGCTCCCTGTATTTTGCCACTTAAAAAACATTAATGAACATGTTACTCGTGTCGTGACCATTATATATATGCATTGAGACAGTGCTCATCACCATTGGCTCTTGTCTCTTACTTTATTATTTATTCCTCATACTTTTTAAAACTCTGCCGCTCAGCCTCCATCCCAATATGGCACCTGCAACACCCACATGCCGGTTCCTTGTGAGATTACCCTTCCAGCTGCTTGGGGTAACGCTCTTCAGTACTCACAAGATGGCCCACACTGTTTCCACATGCATTTGCCGCGTTACACTCCATTTCCCCGCATCACTCAGACACTGGAGTTGAAGCAGCAGCAGTCTGGTCTGTTTAAAAGCGGAAGCATCTTTCCTCTCTCCCACCCGCAACTGAGCAGCAGAGGGCAGGTAAGAAGCTAGTTTCTTGCAGAAGTCAATGTGAGTATTTCCATCCTGCTATCGACACCGAGTAGGTGTTTTTCTTCACTTAAAAAATCTACAAAAATATATTTATTGCAAATATGTCACTTTCAGATATACTTCTCAAAGTCGCGCTCCACACCGATGAGGCTTCCCTAAATGACTTTTTGGGGTAGGGGTATCTGTGTTTATGTGTTTTTGTGTCTCTTATGTCTATTTCACAAATCCACCATTCTGGATTATTGTTTATGCTCCAACGAGCACGCCTTTTAAAAAAGCCTCACTACAGATCACGGCTTACACGTCATACTCGGATAGGCACTCCCACACGTCATGTGTGTCGCCGCGTCTCTAACACTCACTGCCTATCATTCAATCTTTGGCACAGATAAGCAGTGTGTTGATGTACTGTGTGTATGTAAGCATGCTTCTTTTAAATTAGAAAGCACACTCACCTTGAGATGGACAACTCAGCTCTTTACCAACATATCCTTAACAAATATGGATGCCGTGTATGATCTGACATGTCTTACAGCACTACCAAGTATGATTATTTTTAAGGACAAGTGTTGCTTTCTCTTTTTCTCCTTTCCGTAGGTTGGACTTTGAAATGTAGGTTGTCTGAACCGTTCCGGTGCAAAGTCGCCCTGACCATATCTGAATCTAGGTATTACTACAGGGTGTACTGAGTGTCGCCGTCTCAAACCCTTGTACTTCACTTCCCCCACTCAACTTTTTGCACGGTCCTGATGAAACGCCATTGGATCCACTAGGGACCACAATAGGCATGAAAAATATCAACTTGATACCATCTATTTTTATCACCACAAGCACTGAGATACGCTGAAGGAATATAATCCCAACTCTGACTACCAGATCAAGAGTACTCCCCTTGGCTCCAGTTTTTAACCGTATCACACGGACCCCAGAATAAAGTTTTTTCAGGGTTCCAGTGTGATATTTTTAACTCACCGACAAAGAGCCCTCTCGTGGGGCCAGTGGGAGACAGCAGCGCCACCCCCACGAGGAACAATGCCCAATGATGGAGCGCTTGGGTGTGTGAGGGCACTTCTTTAACAAGGAGGAATCCCCCCTCTGACCTGTATATATCCAACCGATATTCCTTGAAGGAGTTCTTATCACCTGTCCTTCCAGCTACCTAATTGGCCAGCTTTTTCCTAGGAACAGTTACCCTCTAGTTATATAGGGCCAGATGTAGGTAAAGTCAGTTTTGCGAGTCCTTAATAGCGATTTTTAGCGAATCGCTATCAAGGACTCGCAAAATGGAACGTATGGAGGAATCGCAAAAATAATTGCTAATCCTTAATATTCCTTAATTGCGAATTCCAAATTGAGATTCGCAATCAAAGAATACCTTCCCATTCATTGAAATTCCATAATAACTGCAGGATTAATTTCATAACATAACACAGACAAGATACCACCTGTAGGGGGTGCTGACAAGATCTTTGAAAGTTATGGGGCATAATACTTGCCATAGATTGCAATGAGTGAGGGACTCGTTTAAGCCAGACCTCTTCTAAGGCGATTCGTAGGAGTTATTTCCCTTCCAACAAGATACTTCTGAAACAAATGGGATCAAATAGCGCGAACTTTAAAGCACCCTATTTACACACATTTGGTTAAATGCCATAGGATCTAAAAGGGAACATGTCCTTTTATGGTCTGCCAAACCAATGAAACATGATGTTCTCTAGGAGATTTCCCAATGTTGTTCAAAATGTGCTATGGGTGGCCCAATATATCATAAATTACCTCTAGTGTGCCCAACAAGCATTTTGTCATAGCTGCAACCATGCCAAACATTACATACAATATGCCAGTGTCTTGTCACAATCAATGAGCAAGAGAGGGGTAGCAGATGTGATCCTTAAGTGACGTCCATGCTGCTGTGCTATTTATAGCAGCACCTATGTGCTTTGGGTGGGAAGCAGACTGCTGTTACCTCCTCATTGGGCTTGTAACATAGTTCTCACTGAATCAGCTACATTACTGATAGTGGCACCCCTGTCCTGCATGTGTGGAGCAGGCTGTTGTTGGCTTTCACTCTGTCTGTGCTTTGATGCCACTGCTCCTGCACAAATTGCACTCCTGATAGCAGTGCCCCTTTGCTGGGGCCAGACTACTTTTAGCTCTTCACGAGCCATGTGTGACCTGGTGCCAACTGCCACTGAACTGGCTCCCAGCACGGAGCCCCTGTGTTCCATGGTGGGTGCAGGCTATAGTATGGATCTCAGACCCAAAGCCCTGGTGCCATTGCATCTGTTGCACTCATTTTTCTTTTCTTTATATATAAATTGTAGTTTATTTTAGAAATTCTTTTAATGCATATTACAAGAAGAGTTGCAATATTTGCAACAGCAAAGGAAAGAAAACAAAATTAATTGCTCCAACGCTAGACACACCTGTAAGTGATGCCATAAAGGTCATTTGCTTGGTGACAGCTGAGCTGGTGCTGGCTGATGGTCAAATTGAAACATTTTTTTAAAGTTTAGTACTCCAGTGAGGTCAGACAACCTGAAGTAGAATCATACTTTTTATTTTTGTCCATATATATAAATGTCCTTGTTTCTGGTGTTGCCTTTAAAAACTCAGATGCTAGGGGTAGCAAGAGCAGAGGTTTCAAGGAAGAAGCCTGGAGTGGCCTCAACATGATGTTCATGGGTAGGAGCAGTGGAATTATTATTGTTGCTGGGAGCGGATTGGACCAAGTTTGCTGAGAACTGAGATTTGGTGAGATAATAGCCGACATCGGCGCATGTGCCTCTGCCCAGCTCTGCCAATATATGTGGTTAACCGTATCTAGGTCAGGCCTAGTGGGCTCAGTAACTGTACACACTACCATGCAGGGTGTAGGTAGCACCCCTCAGCGTGCAAAAGCAACTTGTGATGTGTTTAGTTTTCACTTTTTTGTGATCCCAGTTTGGACCAGAGCAGTTCTAGCTCTGGATCTAGTATTTCTGGTTAATGTAGGGGTTTTTAATGGAACTGGCTGAATTTACACATTACGATATTTCGTACTTGTCCGAAGTCCCTGGTTTTCTATACGCAGCGTTCACAAACATGTGACCACATGCTGGGCACTCATTATATAATCACCAGGAATGTGCGGGGACTTGGATCCATACATAAACATCATAGAATAAATACGCAACTCAATAGGCGCAGGGCCCAGATAGTGCTTCTGCAAGAGTCTCATCTCACTGACTCAGAGATCGGTAAATTGTGTAAGAAATGGAAGGGCCAATTCTTCTCCACATCATACTGTGTATTTTCAAGGGGGGCAACTGTATGGGTAAGGAGTGGAGTCCTGTTTGTAGCGTTAGACACGCGAGCAGACCCAATGGGTAGATACACACTGGTGCGAGGAACGCTGGATGGCACATAGGTGGTGTTGGGCAGCCTTTATGCCCCAAACTTTGAACAAGACAAATTTCTTGCAGGTCTCAATGGGGTGTTGGTTGACTGGGTTGCCTACCAATGGATACTAGGGGGCAATTACAATGCGGTCATGGACACTATTATGGATCGCTCTCACCCATCGATTCCAGGGGCAGGATCGTTTAAGCAAGTGGAGGCACTGTGTAGTTGGTCAGAGGGGTGGGCACTGAGAGACATTTGGGGCCTCATGTAGGTAGCGAAATACCGGTCGGTAACGGCCGATTTTCGGTAAATATGCCGTTACCGACCGGTATTCAGACAAGTGAGATGTAGGAGTCCAAAAACCACTTCTCGGTAAATATGAGGCGGTAAATACCGATTCATAGTTACCGAATTCCAAAATACCGATTCATGTTTACCGAATACATAATTAACGAATCGGTAAATATGAAGTGGTAAATATGAAGTGGTAAAAATTTAAAATGACATGTAGGAGCAGGCGGTAATTAAGAAATCCAGGAAAATCGGTAAATAAGAGTCGGTAATTAACACGGATTGAAAGCAGGTGGTAACCATCAACAATGCACATAAGCAATCCCAAAATGCAACAGCGTGGACAACATGGCCGCCATGTACGTCATTGCAAGGCGCCTACGTCTACAGGCAGCAGGACTGAGGGTGTGGCGACGGGAGGAACAAATCTACAGACAGCGCATCACACTATTACAGCTGACTGATGCAGAGATACATGAGAGGTACAGGCTACACCCCGAAACCATCATGGACCTGATAAGGGACCTGCACCCACTCCTGGACCAGCCAACAAGAAGGGCGCACGCCATACCACCACATGTGCAGGTGCTCTGCAGCCTACATCTACTGGCATCCGGCAGTTATCAGGTGGTGATAGCTGCGGTGGGTGGTGTATCCCAGAGTTGCCTGTCCCGTTTCTTCAGGAAGTTCCTGGATGCCATGATGCAGAGAATGCACCACTACATAAGCTTCCCAAACACACAGGCTGCACTGCAGAAAACAAAAACAGACTTTTATCACATGGCACAGTTCCCCCATGTCATCGGCTGTATTGATGGTACACACATCCCAATCTGTCCACCAGCTGATACAGAGCACATCTACAGGAACAGGAAGTCCACCCACTCCATCAATGTGCAGGTGATCTGTGATGCAGGGAACATCATCACAGATATTGTTGCAAAGTTTCCTGGGAGCACCCACGACTCATACATCTTCCAGAATAGTGGGATCTACACACGACTGAGTGCCGGCGAATTCGGAGAGGGATACCTGCTGGGTAAGTAACAGTGACGCCCCTTGAAACCTGCAAATCAGAGTGTATAGAGGCATGTAACTGATGGTTCCCTCTTACTCATCCAGGCGACAGTGCATATGCATGCCGTTCATTCATCCTCACTCCCTACCTACACCCAGCAACCCAGAGTGAGAGACGATACAACGTGGCCCACAAAACAACACGCAATGTGGTGGAGCGCACGTTTGGACTACTGAAGAGCAGGTTCCGCTGCCTCCACAAGAGCGGAGGCGCACGCCAGTACAAACCCATCACCTGCTGCAAGATTATTGCCACTTGTGCAATGCTGCACAACCTTGCCACGAAAAAAGGTACAGATGTGGAACTGACATATGTTGAGGACAACGAGGATGAGTCAGGCCAGCCAGAGGGCAGCGCAGCTAGAGTGCCAACTGCAATCGATGGGAGAGAGAGACGGGCAGAGATCACATGCAACTATTTCTGAGTAAGTGAGGGGACACAGCGAGTTGTGAGAAGTCATGACGTAGTTTAATGTGGCACCACGCCATGAACACATGAACAGGCCAATCTGGCAATATACCATCTATACAAGGAGTATGTCCAGGGTTACGTCACCCAATGGGAAGTGGCTAAGCAGGGCCACATCAATGTTTGCGCATACGCGCTGCAGTGGTGGATTGCACGGCCTGTGCATCCTCACTAGAGCCAACCCCAAGCCGCCTGCTGCTCCTGCGTGCTTCTGGGACGGGGGGTGTGATGCTGCTGCTGGTGTCGATGCGCTCCGCAGCATCCCCTGCAGCAGTTGTCGACGCCTGACTACTCAATAGCACCCCTAGTGCACTTGTCACCTGCACCATCCCCCGAGACAGGTCGCTGCAGCACTGTGTTAGGCCCTCCTGCATCGTCACAGAGCGCCGGCAAAGTAGGGAAGTCGCAGTTGCCAGACGGTTGAGTGCCCTGCTGGTAGTGTCCCTTCTCTGGCGTTCCCGGCGCCGTGCTTCGATGTCAGCATCTAATTTGCTGCACAACTGCTGGATTGACTGGGACATGTCCCGAATGCCCGCAGCCATGCCGCCAATGTTTGTGTCCATGTTGACTAAGCTTGTCTTCATCACCCGCATGTGCCTCTGGACTGACATAACTGCCTTTGATTGCAGGCGCTGTTGCTTCAACATTTGGCCCTCGAGCCCCAAGAAGACACCATGGCCGTCAGTGGGTGCTGGTGGACTCTGGACACGCGACCTGCGGCGCCCTCTTGCTCCCGTCTGTGCTGCCTGTGAGGTGTGGGGCACAGTGGGATGGCTCCCTTCCTGGTGCCCGGTGCGGTCTTCTGGGCCCATGCTGTCGTCTGACGAGGTGTCGAAGGCCCGTAGCCTGGCTGCTGGACGCCTCCTCATTCTCACACCTGCAAGCGGAGATGTGGCCGGTGAATCGAACATGAGTGGCGATGCTGGCTGTGGTTGTGGTGATGCTGGCTCTCGGTGAGGTGATGCTGGCTCTGTGTGCGGCGAGGCTGGCTGTGTTGGTGGTGCGGCTGCCAGTGGGCCTGCTCCCTGGTCTGAACACGTGCTGGCTAGAGGTGATTTTTGTGGCAGGTGTGCCGTCTCCCCTGCAGCATGCCCTGTACTGCATGATGTCACATCTGTGGACAGAAAAACAACATTGGCTCAGTGTCCCCGAAGGGCTGCATTGCAAGCGTCACAATAAATCATTTCACATTCCAATCTGTCCTCTGTCTCCTTGTGCCTCGAGTGCGTGACATGCCCTGTTGCCCTGTGACATTTACGTCATGGTTAGTGTTGCCCTGACTACATCTCCCGGAATGCATTGCCTGTCTGCACTGACACGTGTGGACTGCAGTGTGATTCTCGTTTCACAATGGGGGATGTGGGATAGGGGTAGGGGGGGCTACATTGCTGTGCTTTCGTCTTACCTTGGTGTGTTGCGGCTCTGGCAGAGCTGTCGGCGTCCCCAAGACCCACGACGCTCTCTTGCTCGATTGTGGCCGCCACCAGCTCCTCCAGTTCGGTGAGGGCAGGTGCCCTGTTGGTTCCACCTCCGGTCTGGCTGGCCTCCTTCTGGATGTCGCCCATCTTCCTCTTGGTCACAATCCTCAGGTCATACCAGCGCTTTTTGAGGACCTCAATGTCCCTGTGGGTCACTCCCACAGCATTGACCTGCGCCTGGATGGCCAGCCATATGTTGCGCTTTTCAGCCTCAGGCACTTGCAGGGATTGCCTCCCAAACAGCTTCTGGTGCTGCTTCACCACCTCCTCCACCAGCACCTGGAGTTCCTTGGGGCTGAATTTGAGCTTCCTCCTCCTTTCCCCTCCGTCTTTCTGTGTTCTCTGGCTGGACATGCTGTTCGTTTCCCGCTCGCACATGCAACTGCTCCCTGCCTCTCCTCTGCACTCCAAGCCTCTCCAGGGTCGGCTAATTATGTACACCTGCCTGGGTGTGGCCACGTCGGCTAATTGTGTACACCTGCCTGGGTGTGGGCAGTTCCTGGTTGGGTGGGCTGTCGTTGCACAGGATTAGCTGTTTCGTCAAGTCATGTGATGTTATTTACCGAATCCGTACATACCGATTCGGTATTTTCCGATTCGGTGGATACCACCTCGGTATTTTCCGAATCGGTAGATACCACCTCGGTATTTTCCGAATCGGTAATTATCACCTCGGTATTTACCGATTCGGTGAATTCCGATTCGTATTTACCGAATGTTACCGAATCGGTAACTGTTACCGAATTTTTACCTACATATAACTTACCGATTCTAATTTACCGATTCGGTACGGCTCGGTATTTAAGAACCGGTAAAATTTATTTACCTACATGAGGCCCTTGGTGTCTTAAAAATCCAAGCAATAGGGAATTATCATTTTTCTCCCCAACACACTAGCTCCACATGAGAATAGACAGGATATTTTGTTCCATTCCCCTTGCTATGCAAGTGACTCACACTACATACTTAGGGAAGACTTTCTCCGATCACAGCCCCTTGAGATCACAATCGGATGGAGCAATATCCCCACACCAGTCCCCACTTGGAGACTGTGGCCACAGATGCTGGAGGACTCCGTTTTTTGGAACACACTGGCAGTAGGCATCACAAACTACTTTGCAGAAAATGCAGATACAGCTTCCACACGTCAGGTAGAATGGGATGCTTTTAAAACTGTCATATGTAGTGTTGCCATCAGCACCACTGCAGGGGCGTGACAGGAACTACACAATAACCTCAAAATAGCTGAAAACACCATGAATGCGATAGAGCAGAAAGCAGCAAAGGGAATCACATATCAGGTACATACCCAGTGGGTAGAGGCACCCGTCAGGGATGCCCGCTGTCACCCCTGCTCTTTGTGCTCGCGTTAGAGCCTCTGGGCATCAAGCTACAGATAGAGGCAGAGCAAATAGGGATCCGACTGTATAATGTCACGCAGGTGCTATCAGCATATGCCGACGATATAATTTTATATGCCAGGGACCTGCTCAGTGATCTAAGACCGATCCCGGACATCTTCAGTCAATTTAAGCTGGTCTTGGGACTGGCCATCAATGAGACTAAATCGCAAGTCTTCTTTCACCCTGGCGTGCGCCCAGACAGAATGCAATTTGGGCGGCTCTCTTTAACAGTTGTGCAGCATACCTTCAAATACTTAGGTATAAATATATACAGAGATCTGCAAGACTTAATAGAGGGCAACCTGGCCAGGATGATTAGGGCGCTCCGATCCCAGACAGCATTCTGGGTCTCGCTACTGCTATCTGTAACAGAATGGGTGGCAATCTCTAGAATGGCCGTCCTCCCACGAATACTATACTACTTTACAAACCTCCCGGTGATAATCCCTGCACCTATGTTCAAAGCACTTGAAACACTACTATCTGACTTGATCCGGGGGAATGGCCGCCGGTGGGTGAGTCTAGCTAAGATGCAGCTCGAGACGGACAGAGGAGCACTGGGGGCCCCTGAACTCCGTGCACACTGCTATGCAAGCAAATTAGAGTGGCTCTCGTTCTGGCTGGCAGGGCGCAATCTGTGCGAATTGGGCTATACAGCTCAGGACCCCAACCGCGGGACTCTGCATTCACTTCTACGACCCCGATCTTGGGTTCCCCGGGATGCCTGATGCTATTATACACAGCTTTGGCATCCTGGAAGAAAGCGTTACATTACACGCGCCAGTGCACCCCATGCTCTAACAACATACCACTACTTGGTATCCCTATGTCCACAGGCCTCATCACAGAGGGGAACACCCGTAGCTGGTTCAAGGGAGGAGTCACTACAGTAGGGGCACTCTTCAGTGCCGGGGTTCTCATGGATCACGCAAACTTCGCCAGGGAAAATAGGGCCCCCTGGAATATATATATGACATATGCGGTGCTAACCACATATGTCAAGAGGCACTGGGCTCATGCACTTGAACAAGCAATGTATCTGAGGGAAGAGGGGCGACATCTCACAAGATGGCTATACAAAGGTATTCAGCACACACTGGGATTGCGCTTACTGATCTGCGCAACAAATGGTCAGCGGAGCTAGGGAAGGATCTATCAGATAGGGAACGAACCGCATTGTTGGAGTATCCCAAGAATGTGCCACGCAACGCTAAATTTAAATTTATTCAGCATATCGTCCTCCATAGAGTTTACTCCACCCCACACCGCTTACAGCGTATGTTTCTGCACACGCAGCAATATTGCCCAAGATGCAGAGCGGACGATGCAGACCTTATGCATTTGTTGTGGTCCTGCCCTGCTCTAGCTGAGTTCTGGACGGAGGTTGTCCAGAATGTCAGGGCGGTGGCGGGTATTCCTACAGAGGAAACAGCTAGAAACTGTATACTGGGGATGTACCGGTGACCAGAATCGCGTAAGGTATACTCAAGGTTTGCTGACTTAGCACTTATCCTCACAAAGCATGCAATAACGATGAGGTGGAAAACGGCAAGGGGCCCATCGGTGTACCTGTGGCATGGGGAAATGGAGAGATGGGGCAATGCGGAGAGTGCTGCCGTTAGACGGAAAGAGGCCAGGGGGCTGCATAAAACAGAGATCTCAATGGACTGGGACTTAATGTTAGAAGCGTTTAAAGCCTTAGAACTTGCGCCTGTCCCAATGGCACATGATAAATAGAGAGGCATGCGTAAACAGTCCCCCGATGGCACAACCCAGACCCAAAAATGTTAACATGTGCAATGCCACTAAATGCAAATAGTATTAACTGTGACAACATGTGTACAAGAAAAAAACAGGGTGAACTAAGTGCCATAGGTAGTCATTTCAAGAAAAGCCAGAGGGTGGGGGGAGGGGAGTATAGGGTTTGATAGTTGTTGAAGTTAATATAAATGCACTTGCCATAATGTCCTGATGCTACTGTGTTACCTCTTAAATAAGGTATCTGCAAAATATACTGTAAAAAATGTTTGAAAACACTAGAACATTGTAACGCACATCTGTAGTGATGCAAGATAAACACTGCCAGGACATTTTTAAAAAACAGTATATAATGCAATTTACGATTTATGAAAACAAGTGTATTTAAAAAAAAACGACAATCTGTATCAATAGTTGTACAGCAAAAGTTTCCTCTACACCAGGTTAGCTCAGCTAATGTTGCATGATAGATAAAGTCAAATATACTGTGCTGCAAAAAATGAATGCACCATTATTCCTGTGGCAATACGTCTAAACTTGCAGTGAAGTCATTTCTTTGAGCACACATAACTGTCTGATGATCGTGTCCCCCATGAATTTAATTCATTTATTAATTTTACCAATTTTCATCCATTTCTGCATTATATTTTTATTATTCAAGTGGTCTTCCTGGATTAGTTAATGCCCATTCCTCATTTAGTGTGTGGATCTCGTATAAAAGGAAAGTCCCTGTAACACAAAATCACATACAAAATTCATGTGGCCCTAGACAACCAGCAACTGTCTGGCTATATATTACATGTTCTTGAAGTGGGAACTTCATATTATTTTCTTCTTTTCTCAGATCATCCAGCTATTCCCACATTGAAGTCTCAGGGTGTGGTGGAAAAGGACAATCACCAGTGGGGGACAGCGGCGTGGCTGCACCCACAGAAAATGTTCGGTGTATCTACATAACCAAGACTGAGCCAGGCATCTGTTCCCATTAGAAAAAAATTATCCAGTTGTATCCATCCCCATCATCTAGACAGTCTATGCCTGACCTCCTGTAACAGGCTACCATTACCACCTCCAACCCACTAGTCCAGTAAACACTTGCACTTTTTCTGTTGGAAAACATACACAACCCTCATACCCCCTTAAATTGCTTCATGTTACTTGACCCATTTATCATCATATATAGAAAAAGGAAAATACCTCTAAGGATTATGATTGTGCAGGAAGGTGTCCCTTCCTGCACAAAAACAATCCTGCCTGTAATGCAGTCATCCTTTCACGATGGTGCAAGGGTACCTGCAGTGGTGGTAGGTAGCATACAGTGTTCCAGCACAAAGAGGCTTGTAAATATGACGCATTTCTGATGTCTGCCTTTCACACAACGCAGTCGCCTTGCTGGGCTATGTTGCATGAAGTGTTAGTAAATCTGCCCCCAAGCATGAGATCTGTTGATGGTGAAAATTAATTATCAACAGATTGCAAAGCTTGGTGGAAGAAGACTGGGGATTTCATGAATAAATGGCTAGGAGGGGTTAGGGAAACACGATAGACAAACACAGCATTCATCAAGTCCATGAGCAAACAGCATTTGTCGTGGAAGGAAGATGACAGTTCAGTTATCAAATTCAAACAGTCTTTCTCCCCCAGACCCGCAAGTTAGCTAATCGCTAGCAAGGCTTGATGAATGCAAACTAGTGAGGACCAACAGCATTCCAAAAATAGTTATCACAAAAACATTACACTGCACACAAAACAGACAGTTCAACTGCATTCTTTTGAGATTGTCTGCCTTGAGTGCAGAGATGACACACAGAGTAGGAGTGCCATGGAGCTTTCTAAAAGAAGAGAAGGCCAGTGAAATGCAAAAATAAAATGACAATATTGGAGAGTCAAGATAAGCATGGTGCATGAGGAGCCAGAAGGTGGGGTATAGACTGGCCCATTAGTGTACCCTTACAACCAGTCTCGTACTAATACAAGAAACAACCAGACAACTTGCTGTATGTATTCACCTGATCACTCAAACAACAACTACATTTAACTGTGTCCATTATGTGACTTGCCCACCACACCACCACAACCACTCAATTAGTGTTTGCCATTTGAGCCATTAATGGTGAATTTCAGTGGATTTGTTCATTTAAAAATGTACGTTTAAACTGCCGTTGGGAACTAACTATAACGTCACTTTAACCTTTGTTTTTTCAGTTAATTACTATGGGTTGTTATTCAACATAAAGTAAGATGTTCTAAACTGTGCGCTGATTGGGGTTGGTCAAAGAACCTGGCCTATGGCCAAGTCCTGCACCCTTCCACCCGTGGTGCCCAATCCCCGCTGTGTACTTCCTTTGGCCATGTGCATCATGCGGTTCAGTACAGGGCCTGGCCTGTGACCAGGCACTGTGCTCAACCCCCACTGGCTGCCTACACCCCACTGTGCACAGCCTTTGCCCATCTACAGCATAGGGTGTAGGGATGGGCTGCCCTCATTGCTGTATCTCTCCCCTAGATGACAACTGTGCATAGTAGAATGTAAACAGGGTTCTGGCCCTCCCTGAGACCTCTCCACAGGACAACAGACTTGTGCAGTAGAGTGTGGGGAAGGACTGTCCTCTTCACTGAGACTTCTCCCCAGGGTGATTGGTATGCATAATAGAGTGTGGAGAGGGATTGGCCTCTTCACCAGCACCTCTCCCCCTTGCAGCAGGCATGTGTAGTAGAGTGTGGGGAGGCACTGGCCTCTCCACTGAGACCTCTCTGCATGGCAATAGGTGTGCATAGTACGGTGTGGAGAAGAACTAGCCTCTCCACTGACACCTCTCCCCAGAGTGATAGGTGTGTATAGTAGGGTGTGGAGATGGACTCCCCTCCTAGCTAGGACCTCTCCCCTAGGCAGTGGGTGTGCGTAGTAAAGTGTGAGGAAATACTGGTATCTTTTCTCACCAGGGAGATGAGTATGTGTAGTAGGGTATGGGGAAATACATTCTTTCTCACTCAGACCTCTACCCAGGGTGACTGGTGTGTTTAGTAGGGTGTGTGGAGAGGGATCCGCCTAGCTGAGACCTCTCCCAGGGTGACGGGTGTGTGTCGTCAGATAAGTGGATGGACCGGCCTCTCTACTAACACCTCTCCTCAGGGTGACAGGCATGCATAGTAGGATGTGGAAAGAGACTTTCCTCTCTGCTGAGACCTCTACCCACAGTGACGGGCATGTCTAGTAGGGTGTGGGAAGGGACTGCCCTTCTCATTGAGCCCTGTCCCCAGAGTGACTGGTGTGCATAGTAGGGTGTGTGGAGGGACCGGACTTTCTTCCTAGACTGCTCCCCCAGGCGATGGGCATACATGGAATGGTGTGAAGCAAACTGTAAATTCTTTTTTTTTAAATTGTGCAGGAGTTCTCGGGAAACTGTTATGACCTCCTTTCCTCAGGACTACGGATGTGCATAGTAAGGTGTGTGGACAGACTTACTTCTCTGCTGACACCCCTCACCTAGGGCAACTGTTGTATGCAGTAAAGTGTGTGGCAATAGATTGCCCTCTCCACTGATACCTCTCTCCTAGGTGATGGGCATGGGGAGGGACTGGCCTCTTCATTTTTTTTCATGATCCTGCAAGAGTCTCACAAGAGTTTCCAGAGAACTTCCACTGGATCAATTTTTTTTTAATAAGAATTTACAGTTTGCTTTATCACATTAACACTTCATAGACCTCCTCTCGATTACTATAGAGTCAAGATGCCTTTATCCTGTCCCTTTACATAGGTTTTACTGATCATTTTCATAACACCTTCTTTTTTCCCCATATTCAGTATTGGCGGCCATTTCATTTCTGTTTCTCCAACAGGAAGCCAATCAGAGGGCAAGCTCTAGTGGTACTCGCAGGAGCCTTTTCCCCCTGTGAGATGGCCAATGGAGAAAAATCCCGCTTGACCAATCAGGTAGTTGTAGTTTTGATTTTGCACGACTGCTGGACTTCTGCAAGATTTTTGTAAACCCAACCATCCAGATATACAAATATGTTTTAACCTTAATTTCTTAAACGCTACCAAACAGATTTACACTATATAACAAAAAGCATCTAGTTTCCTGATAAATGTTTTGTAATTCCGTTCAGCTGTTTTGCCTTTAGCACGTTCCAAAAATCCCTATGGAGACTGCATTTGGAAATTGTGTTTTGGGACCACCCTTTTCTCAGTCCCCAGTTTACAAATCGCCCCAACACTTTCCATGAAGGTAATGAGCAAAAAAAGATCACTTATTTGGAAAGTCTCATGAAGACTCATCAAACGGCGCCAAAGTTTGATAAGCAAAAAAGTCATTTCCTATGGAAACACTATCCTAACTATAACTGCCCAGTGGCAACTGCCAATACCCACTAGTTATAGTTATCTCAAGTAACTATAACTTGTGTCCTAAGGTAACTATAACTTGCACTCCTGCCATGCACAGCTTTCTCATTAATAATTTCATTTCAAATGTTGCAGGGATATTATCAATTATGTCATAGAAGATGTCTTGAGTGATGTAATGTGGGGTAATTAGCAGTGCATAGCTCCAGCGCGAGTTATAGTTACTTTAGGACACAAGTTATATTTACTTGAGATAGCTATAGCTATAACTGGCAATTTCTGTGGTTTTTAGAGTTTATTACGTTGTTACTGAATATTTCACCTAACTATACATTACTTAACCTTTGTTTAAATCAGTGAGTTTCCTAATATAAAGCAATATTTTATTACTATATTTAAATCCAACCCCCAACATGCATCCTGTGGCCAACACTCGGCATGAAGCCAACCACACACACTAACAGAGTTTGGCAGCCAAATCCACTCTGCACAGGTCCTTCGGTTGAGTGTGGCACAGTGTTTAGCCACAGGGCCTGGCCTCTGAACAGGCCCTGTGGCCAACCCTCCACATGCAACCAAGACCATGCTGTGCACAGTCTTCAGCTGTGAGCAGTGGAGGGTTCACACAGCAAACTCGCCCCAAAGGCAGCCAAACCAAGCTGCTCAGAGCCTTAACCATGCATGGCAGGAGTATGGCAACAAGGCCCACAGGCAGCCAATAGGCAAGTAGCTAACTCCATGCCACAGACAGCCTTTGGGCCCTGAGGTCCCCAACCCCCAAAGGCCAAAACATATATATTAAGGTGAAGGAGCATTCAGTCCCACTCCCCAAGCCTTAATAGGCCCCAGGAACCCCATCTACCGGGCCAATTCAACAAAAAAGGGAGGGCACCACACGCCCTTCTCCCCAAGTTTTAACACATTCAGAGACCACATACCTGGGGCCAAAGCCAATAAAAAATTCAGAGGGGGCACACAACCCCCCTCCCCAAGCCTTATTAGACACCGGGGACTACATACCCTGGGACCAAATACAATTAAACAGGAGATGGGGTGCAGGGCCCCCTCCCTGAGCTTAATTAGGCCCCTAGGTACCCATCACCCAGGTCTGAAATATAAATAAAAGGGGAGCGGTCTGCATGATCCCCCTCAGGAGCATTTATTTGCACCAAGGAGCAGATCCGCTGTGGCTGTACCTTTTTAAAAGGGGATGGGGCTGCACAGACTCCTTCCCTGAGCCCATATTGGCCCTGGGGACCCTATCCCCAAGAGCTATATATCATTTAAAAGGGGAAGGGGGCCATGTGGTCCCCATCCCCGTGACTTCTCAGGCTCTGGGGACCCCATCCCCTGGGGCCCACATCATTTAAAGGACAACGATGGGGGCCTTGGGGAGAACCCCAGGGCCCTGCAGCCCTAGTCGGCTCTCCACAGGGAACAGCTACTTATGCTGCTCTCTCGGGACAGGAATAATCTCTTAATCTGTTTCCCTGCCTGCATCAGTGCAGGTGCAGAAACACATCACAAGTCTGCTTCCAACCGGCTGTAGAATTTTTAAAGCCCCTGCCAGCTGCGAGCAGACTTTGTATTTTCTACCGTATGGTGGGTTAAAAAAAAATCCTGCCAGGTGTAGGCAAACACACCTTTTCCTGCCCATATGGCTAGGTAACTGCTCTGCTGTGTCACAGGGGTAGGTTCCCCGAGACACAGCAACTGAACTGGCCCATGGGAATTAGGTCCCAGGAGACATTAAAAGACTCAGGGAAGGGAGATGCATGACCCCCTCCATTTTAATGTATGTGATGGCCCTAGGGTCCTAAGGGCCTGTTTAATGCTCAGAAAGGGGGGCCACGTGACCTTTCCACACCATTTTAAATATATTGGGACCCAGAGGATGAGACCCCTGGGGCTAAATATGCCTCTCCATTTTACCATATACTATGTTCTGGGGGGCTACGTGGCCCTCCTCCCCAGATGTTTACGGCCTGGCTCTGGTAAATGGGGTCCTTGGGGCCAAAATTGGCATGGGAAGGGGGCCGTGCAGCCCCCCTCCTCATTGAATTAAGGCCTGGCTCTGGGGATTGTGGTCACTGGGGCCCAGTGAGTCTGCACGGTCCCTCTCGCAATTTTTTAAAATCAAAGCCCCAGGGAGTGGTGGTCCACAGGGCCTGGGGTGGTCAGCGTGCCCCCCGCATTCATATAAACATATGCGCCAGGGAGGTGGTAGACCCTGAGGCATAGGAATGCCCATGGAGGGGGGCCCCTTGCGCATTACTGGTTGGGGGATGAAGTCTCCTTGACTGCTGAGGGTCATTGAGGACCAGAAACCCCTATTGATGCAACAAGTAAGACCCACACAGCCGGATTGCTGAGACATCATTGTAGGCCCCGCCCCCTTTCTCAACCACTCTTCAAAGTGGCCTCCTAGTACACTACTGGTTGAAGGATGAAGTCACCTTGGCTTCTGAGGGTGGTTGGGAGCCAAAAAACCCTATTGTTGTGACAAGTAATCCCCCCACAGCAGGACTGTTGAGATGGTTTTGGAGGCTATGCCCCCATTCTCAACCACTCTGCAAAGGGGACTCCTAGCACACTTCAGGTTGGGGGATGAAGTCCCCTTGGCTGCTGAGGGCTGTTGGGAGTCAAGAACCTCTATTGTTGTCACAAGTAAGTCCTCCACAGCGGGACTGCTGAGACATTGTCGGATGCCCCACCCCCCCTTGTCAGCCACCCTGCAAAGGGGCTTCCAAGAACCACTATTTTTGCCACAACTGAGACCCCCACAGTGGGATTGCTGAGAAGTCATCAGAGGCCCTGCCCCCTTTCTCAGCCACGCTTCAAACGGGCTTCCTGGCGCATTACTGGTTGATGCCACAGTATGCTCACGCTAGATCACATTCACCTACGGCTCAAAAAAGTTCCTCTCTGTTGCGGAGTATGGAGTTTATTAGTAACACCGCGATCTCCACGGAATGCAGAGTTGTCAAATTCTGCAAACTCCGTAAGCAGAGCAGAAATTTACGCTCAGGCCTATTAAAAACCAAAGGTTACAGGGTTGTTATAGTTAGGAAATAGAATTTAAAAAAACGTAGAAATTTACTTAAAAACCCAAAAGTTAAAGGGACATTATAGTTAGGCTCAGATTTCACTGTTACAAAACCATAGGAATTCAGCAGTTATAGATACCTGAGATAACTATGACATACGCCCAACATTGCGCTGCTTATGACCTCACATATTACATTACTCATGACATGGTCAGTGACATCTCAAATGACATCACTCATGACATCATCCACAGAACCACACACAAACCTACTCACACCCCATAAAACTTTTCACATACCCACTGCCACTGCCACACAGCCCCTAAGATACCCATTCACAGACACATACCAGTACTTATACAACCAATCATTCATCCATAGAGCCACTAATACATCCACTCACTCATACAGCCACTCACACACCTACTAACTCACCCATTCAGCCACTCATGCACCTACTCACACACCAATACAGCCACTCTCACATCCAGTCATGCAGACATACAGACACTTACACACCCACTTATACACCATTACAGCCACACACACACACACTCAATCACCCATATAGGAACTCACAAAGCCACTTATTCACCCTTACAGGTACTCACAAACCCACATACTCACCCATACAGCCACTCACACTGTCACTCAGTCACCCATACAGCCACTCACACCCACCCACATACCTATTCAGCAACTCACACAGCCTCTATCTCACCCATACAGCCACTCATACACCCACTCACTCTCAAATACAGTCATTCACACAGCCACTCAATCACCCATACAGTTATTCACATACCCACAAACACATCCATACAGCTACTCACACACCCACAGTCACACAGAATGGGGTTTCGATTGTTAAATATTTGTCTGGCTTGGCGCTTCACTCCTCATGGGCCAAGGGACGTTATCGAGCTGCTGTGATCGAATCTCCATCATCAAAAGCGAGATGGATGCAGAAACAAATAAATCAAACAGCCCTTAGTTGTGTTAGAGAGGCACTTCAGCAGCCTAAAATAAATTAAAAAAGACCTGGTGTGTGTCACCAATGTCTTGTGAAGGACAGATTTCATGTCAGGGAGATGTATAGAGGGGTGACCGGACTTCATCATATCCAAGTAGCCGCACTTGACATTTAAGAAATGCAGTCACTCAAAAAAGCATGGCTTAACAATTAAAATCTGTTTATACATAGAGTTTCTGCCAAGATCTTGCAACTTCATGTTGTTGTAAATAACTGGTGCTACTATAGCCCAACTCAGAGAGTTCACTTTTATGGGCATTGGAAGCATGAGCAATTGTGCTGACATGAAAAAGAGGTGACAAAGGAAAAGAGCTGCCCTTGAGACACTGGCCTCATGGCTTGGGGTGTGGCAGTTGGATGGGGAGAGGTGTCCCCTTTAAAACACCCCACACTTTAAATTGAAACTTAAAAGCTCTGTTCCTGTGACACAGGTTAACTGCGACCAATTGTCATAGACCAACAAAAAAAAAATTGGCACTAAAAAACATTAGAACATGGATTAAGGAAGTTTAAGGCCTAGGATCTAGATTTGCCACTGACTGTTAGCCCTTGACCCTGGTCTTGTGCGCTTCTCTCCCCTTTCCTGGCCGAACATGCAATCGCTCCATGAACTGGGGTGACGATTCCTCTGCCCTGACCATCGAGGCCCTCCTAGGTGCGACCCCCATTGCAGCTGATTACTATTGTTGACATTTGGTGTCTCTCCTTGTATTTTGTTTTTGCCTGCTTCCTGTTGTTTATTTACTTTGTTCTGTGCCATTTTATTAGTTTTGTGCTTGCTGTGTGTTCTAGTTGCTCCTTGTAGGTTTTATGTCAGCCCCCACATGCTCCCACTGTTTTTCCCACTCCTGATTCCCACAGGTTTCACACCCTCCCGCCTCCCTTGGTAGCCCCTCTCACCTACTAGCACTACTTATAGAGGCAGCTGCGCTGCTGGTGCACTGCTGGCACGCTGAATGCAAGCCTGTCTGTGCCTGTCTGCACCTGGACCATGCCCAGTGCCAGAACACCTGGCTCTCCTACCATCCATTGCTACACCCCCTCGAAGCCCAGCCCCCCAGAGGCTGCAACAACAACTGCTGCATTACCTCTCTGAGCCACACAGAAGAACCCTTCGCCTGCCATTGCTGTCGGTTCACCTGCAATGCCAAAACCTCCATCTGGCCTACACAGCCGACCTCCAACCATTTCGACCAGCTCCAGTGCATGCTACTCAATGCTCGATTTCTCTGCAAACACCACACCGAAATCTGGGACACCATCACAACCTCCAGTCCCAACGTGATCTTCATCACCAAGACCTGGCTCACACTGTCCTTAGCACCCAACATCATGACAGCAATGCTGGATGGCACAAGACGATACAAGAGAGACCCCGCCAACAAACATAGAGGCGTCATCGCCAGCATCCAGAAGGAGACTCTCCAATGCATCACCACTGAAGGTGACATCTCATCAACCATGGAACGCCTCAACTTCCAGATCCTAATCAACGCAAACACTACCATCAGAGGAACTCTAGCCTACAGATCCCTGAGCCTCCGACTCAGCTTCAGTGACGCCATCTCGGAACTCCAAGCACTACATCTTCTTCGGTGACCTCAACTTCTACCTCAACAGCCCCAAAGATAGCAATTCTGTCAAACTCTTGGAAAGCATGAGCAACATCGTACTCACGCAACTGGTCACAGGTCCCACACATCGCGCAGGAGACATCCTGGACCCAATCTTCACAACCAGTGACAGAATCAAATTCAACCATGCCACTGAACTCAACTGTACAGACCACAGCATCGTCCACTTCACCATCGCTGGCTCACCACAACCCATCCCCTCGCCCCCTACACCCACCTGCCACAGATGGAACAAAATCACTGAGACACAATGGATGGCCGCCTTCAACACCACCACACCCCACCCTACCAATAACCTTGAGCTAGCAGTACAAAACATCTCTGACTAGATCTCCAACTGTGCTGACACAATCACACTCACGGAAACGGCCAGCACCAGCAGACTCAGCAAACACACCAGCTGGTTCACCCCCAAACTCTGGACTTTCAAATGTGATTGTAAGCGACTGAAGATACAATGGCACACCATCAGGAATCTCTCAGACCTTACCACCTTCAAAGCTGCCCTCTGCAAATACCACCACCACCTCTAGGAACATCAAAAGGACACCATAACCATCCACATCGAGCCTAGCACCAATTGCATAAAATAACTCTTCAGCATCATTAGAGAATTCTCTTGCCCATCTGCCACTGAAACCACGATTGGCCCTTCCCAAGCCCTCTGCGACTCCGTGATGAACTTCTTCCACAACCAAATAGCAGACATCTACAGCAACTTTAACCCACAGCCAACTGACCTTGGCCACCTCCTGACACACACCCACAACTCCTGCAGCCACCTGATTGATTGGACACCACTCACTATGCCAATCACCTCAGTGATCATAACCTCCATCTATTCTGGAGCACTGACAGACCCCTGCCCCCACCACGCCTTCAACCTTTGACAGAAGGAAGTCAGCAGTGTACTCACCAACATCCTCAACTCATCCATCACCTCACCATGGCCACCTTCCATGACAGCTGGAAACATGCTGAGGTGAAACCCCTCCTGAAGAAACCCTCCACCAACCCCACAAGCTTAAGAACAACTGCCCCATCTTGCTGCTCCCCTTCCCTGACAAGGATCTAGACCTTCGCGGCACCAGGAGAGACGGAGTCCGTAGGCGGCGCACCACTCTTGACGAATGTGTGACTACAGAGGGTCGCTCTCTACTCCAGTGCCTTGTCTAGCAACGTGCTTAATAAACTCTGTAAGTTACAAGAGGAACTCCAGACTGACAGGTGGAGTATAACCCACGAAAGTGGGAAGAAACAGGGGTCTGGTAAAAGGGCATAGGGATCCAATTTGTCCTGAGGAATGCCGAAGATTTATTTGTGAATCGGCAGAAACATGTCGACTGTTATGCAGCATGGAGGGGTGGTGAGCTCTTAATTAACTCACTCCACCACCATCCATTTGGTATATAGTCTCTTTACATATATACCTTTTTAATCTGACTGGGGAATCCAGGAATAAAATTATTATAGAGATATCCCTGGGTTAGTTTTAAATTTATCTTTTCTGCACTAAAGGATCCTGCCTTTTTTTGTTTGTTTGTATCATTGTTGTACTGTCTACCCCTCCCTATTGCTCCGCCTCTAGCGTTGGTTGGCGCAGAGGCGTTAGTAGCAGCCCGATGATGAAGCATGCCACAACTTGTTGTGGGTGAGGGCAGTTTTCACAAAACATGTGTGCTTTCTTGAAGCTAACAGCAATTGCCATTTGATTAAGGCCGTTCTTTCACCCTACCTTCTGTTTTGTGTGTTTGACTTAATCTATGAGGAGGATGAGGTAGGGTTTGTACCTTCTCCCCCTTTTTCTTTATTGTGAGCAATAAAAAATAAAGGATCTAGAAAAGCCATCAATCGCCAGCTCATTGATCACCTGGAAGGAAACAACCTACTCAACGCCACCCAGTCCGGCTTCCTCTCAAGCCACAGCACCGAGACCACATTGATAGCTGCAACCAAAGACAGTAGATCCATCCTCAACTGTGGCAAGACTGCAGCCCTGACACCATATCCTACTACAACTTCATCACCAGACTCCACCACATCGACATCAGAGGAAACGCCCTCCTTCCTCACAGGATGCACACAGAAAATGTGCATACCGCCCTTCCCCTCTGAGCCCAAGAAGATCATCTGCAGAGTCCCCCAAGGATCCTTCCTCAGTCTCAGCCCCAACCTCTTCAACTCCTACATGGTTCCATTGGCCGACATCATCAGCAACCACAGGCTCAAAATTATCTCATACGATGGCAACACCAAACTCATCCTCTATCTCATGGAAGACACCGCCACCACCAGATTCAAGTTTCTGAATGCCATGACCAATGACACCAACTGGATGAGTTTCAACTGCATGAAACTGAACACGAAAAAGACAGAAGTGCTCATCTTCAGAAAGAACACCTCCCCATGGGATGACATTTGGTGGCCCACTGCTCTTGGACCCTCACCTACCCCCACTGACCACACCACCAACCTCAGCATCATCCTGGACAGCAATCTCTCCATGAAGCACCAGGTCAACGCAGTAGCCTCCTCCTGCTGTCACACCCTCTGCATACTTCATAAAGTTTTCAAGTGGATCACCACCAGCAACAGGAAAACTGTGACTCAAGCTCTTGCCCCTGGCCAACTGGACTATGGAAATGCACTCTACGCCCAAAACACCACCAACCTCCTCAAACGACTACAGACCATACAGAATGCCTCAGCTAGACTAATCCTCGACCTCCCTAAACAGACCAGCATCGCCCCTAATCTCAGAAGCCTCCACTGACTCCCCGTCCAGAAGAGATGTTGCTTCAAGCTGCTGACTCACGCTTACAAGGCTCTGCACAACGCCAGACCCTCCTATATTAACCACTGCCTGACCTTCTACCAGTCGACGGGACAACTCTGATTCGCATCCCTCACACACGTTCCCTGCATCCGGCAGAACTACAGCAGAGGTCGTTCTTTCTCCTATCTCGCGGTCAAGACCCGGAATGACCTCCCACTCCACCTCGAACCTCCCATTCGCTCACCAGCTTCAGGAAGGGACTCAAGGCCTGGCTCTTTGACTAAGGCTTATCATTCCTCAGCGGCGGGATACCACTGGGGTGAAAAGCAGCACTTTATATATATTGATTGATTGATTGACAGAGATGACAATGCAGTTCGGCTGTACAGGCCGATCAGTTCTCTCCAACCAGGTAGTGCATTTTGGCCCATTCACAGCAAAAAGTGTAATTCCCTCGTGGCCCCTCATCCTGAGGAGTGGTCCAAATTTCACACATGCGCTGTTAATGTGAGTTTGCCACATTTACAAATGTACTTTTTTGCTTTTGATTTCTTCCAAATTCATATATTCGATTTGACTCTGAGGTCTGGGTGGTCTTTTACTGCAGAGAGTTCAGCTAGAGTATGTTTGTGCATCAGGTTTGCAGGTAGGTCTCTCTCTCTCTCTCTCTCTCCCCCCCTCTCTCTGTCTCTCTGGGGATCTTGTAATTCATAATTTCCATATTTCACTGGAATTGCAGAGTTGCATAATTCCTAGAATTATGGATTCCAACAAAGTGGAGGACTTGACTTGTGTGTTTCGTGTTTAAGTTGAAAGCTATGTAAGTGGCTGTTTTTGAGACCTACCCTCTCCTAGGTCAGTAGTGAACAGTTTAAAGGGACAGTGAGGAGGATGGTGCCCAGATATTTTCCACCTTCTTTGTAAATGTTTAATTTGTATTCTATTTTGCTAGGTGCGCATTATTCTTGGTGCATTAAAACCATCTAGCCATGAACATATCACACAGTATATAGTACTCGATGTATAAAATGCAGGCTTGCACACCATTTTAGTGAGTGAAAGCGCCTCAGCACTGGTAAATTAGCACCAGCACTTTTCTGGTATTTTAGGTGTATTTAAAGATTGCCACATGTTCGGCAGAGCTGATTTGACAACTTGATAACTTACATTGAGCACTAATGTCGATTTTAAGGATGTTTTCATTTCTGTTGCCCGATTTACTGGTACTCAAGTTAGAGACTTTTGAAAGGAGGAAGGGATGGGATGGCCGTCCCGAGAGTTGACCTCTTATCCTGTGATCAGTTTGTGTGTCTGTATTGATGGTTATGTTGCTGAGCCACCCTGCAGACACGAGGGCACAGTATTGGCATTTCTCAGCAGGGCTATTTACTTTTAGCTATTGACAGTACTACACTCATCCACACTGCTGCAACACCCTCAGTAAATAATAGACAGTGTCTGAATCTCTTAGCAGGACTGCTAAACCTTAAGCAGAACAGTAACAGCACTTCTCATGAGGGCTGCCACAACTCATAAATATGTGTGTGGTAATTTTCAATGTAATACCATAAAATTCATCACGGAAAAATACAATATAATCGAAAAATGCTAGGCACAGTATGTAAAATGTTACAGTAAATTACTCTAGAACTAAGAAAATCGAACTATTAATTCCAACTTGGCCAGTTGAAGGCCTCCTTCACCAACATAATTATTAGAATTTGCCCCTGTGACCTGGCCCACCCGGGAGGCTGAGGTTTAAACAAGCCCAGGAGACCGTGCTTCTTTTACTGGGGATTTACAGATTCTCTGTGATTTTCATGGCAACATTTAAAAAAAAAAGGTTTTTGACCCATGCAGGGACCCTGGGGAACGCCACCACCATGCCTAGGGGTCTGGGAATTACTATCCTGCTCCCTTCTCTTTTTCAACTGTTTTTTGGGGATCTCAGCTGAGTCCAAGTCCCAAAATGGCTGCCGCGACCTAGATATAAAAATGTGTTTCGCCTTTAATATCTCAAAAAGTACTGAACGGATTTACACCAAATCACAAAAAACACTCTTTCTAGTCCAAAATCTAGCTTTCTGCCACATTTGGTGTAATTCCATTCAGCAGTTCGGGCTGTAGTCGTGGCTAAAATCTCTATAGGAACTAGCATGGGAAATCCCATTTTTTTAGCCCCTTCACACTTTTTCTCGTCCCTTTCTTGACAGATCAAACAGAAACTTTCCAAACACAACTAGAACAGGAGGTCATTTTCTTCGAAAAGTTTCATGGAGATTCATCAAACAGCACCAATGTTGTAAGCAAATAAAATAACCGCTTTTCCTATGGAAACTATGTCCTAACTATAACTACCTACTGGCAGTCGCCAGTAGGTAATATACATATCTGCTGAGAGAAATAAACTTTACTGAATCTAGAGTGCCTTGCTGTTCCCACCATGAACAGGGTGAAAAAGTTCAGCATTAAGCAGCACATATAGAAGTTACAAAACGCTATTTCAGAATGTTTATGTGCAGGAAAGCATACCTTCCTGTACATAAATAATCATATTCTCAACGCAGACACCCTTGCACTACGGTGCAAGGGTACCTGCGTTGACGCTAGGCAGCCGAGTTTAGTTCCAGCTCTAGGGAAAATGCAGTGATGTGCCATACCATTTTATGGCGAAGCATGAAATTAGCAATTTTTGCTTAACACCACGCTTTGTCGTTCCCTTGGAAATATGCCCCATTGTGTTTACTCTTAAATGAATTGAAATGTAAAATTCTATTTAATGGTAAAGTCTGATTTTAAGACATAGCTTTGAAAATGACACTTTAAATAGTTGTCTTTTTCTTGACGCAACCATTTGTGCCTTGCCAGTGCCCTGGGTCACATGCCTGTGAATGGCTCTGCTGTTGGAGCTCGTTTATTGCTTCCAGGCACTGACTCAAAGGGAGCTTGGGTGTGAACAGTATGGGCCATCCTATCAGAATGGCTAGGAGGAGCTATAACCATACCCCACTTACACTTCAAAGTGCTTTGTCTCTTGCACACACAAAGACAACTGACACCAGGCCTGCTGTGTTTTTTGTCACTCCAGACAGTTTAGAGTCTTAACAGAGGAAGGAGAAGTACTTTACAGAACCAGATGTGGGGGTAGGACAGGGAGTCCCACCCAAACAAAGACTGGCACCAGTTGTAAATACTGGACCTCCAGAGTCACTCTTCAGAAAACTCCTGGACCTGTTGAAGTTAAAGAAGAAGGGCTACTCTGCTGCCAGAGGACTGCCTTGCTACCTGAGAAGGAAGACTTGGGCTGCTTACCTTCATCCCAGGCTAACCCCGGGTGACTCCAAGGGTCAGCTTACTGATCTCCCATGTGAGCTACATGGACACAAAAAACTTCGGAGGCCTCCTGTTAACTGCCTAGCTGACCTGCTGCACTGGACCTGCCTGGACCACCAACTGGACTTGCCTGAGCGCTCCTAGCCTGTGCTGGAGTGAGACCCTGATCTCCAAGAGGTGCCTCTCCAGGTCCTAGACACTTGGCTGGCATCAGAGTGTACTTCTCCTCAAGAAATTGTGAAAGGGGCCGATTCACAGAACTAAGCTGAGACAAAATCCTAAACGTACTACTTTTGGTATTCACAGTAGGCACTTACGATTTTTGGTATTCACAAAATGCACGTACGACTACTAACTTTAGGTCTGCAATCGGGCTGGAATTTCCTCACCCGTAGCGGAAATCACACAGTTGTGCCGGAATTTCCGCTCCCAGGCGGAATACCCGCACTTGGGCCTGATGATCATTTCAAGTGCCTACCATCCCCCACCATGCTCCAGCTGAAGTCAATTAACACTAACTGCAAGACCAGCAACACAAACCATATAAAAGCAGCACACATTCAAGGAACAGGTTTGGCTACAGAGAGCTCCTGCTTTCATTCGCTGTTCATCGTTAGAGGAAAATGTACCAAATGAGGAGGAAGAAGAACTTCACTACTGAGGAGACCACCATGATTGTGAAGTTCATTGTGAGGCACCACAAATGCCTACATGGTCTCCCACCTTACTGCAGTGGCACACAGAAGGCAGCACTATGGCAGCATTTAGCCACTGCTGTCACAGCATTGAGGTATGAGAGGCACACAGTCCAGGACATCAAGAAGAAGTGACAGGACGAAAAGAAGAGGGTGCAGGAGAAATGCTCTAGGACCGAGTTCAACAAGATTCTCCCTGCACCACAATCTGGAACACGCCTTGGTCTCACCCCACTTGAGGAGGATGTCCTCACTACAATCCACCCCCACATGCTCCATGGGCTGCCTGTGAGTGATGTCCGCAACAAGGTACCAGGTAAATGGGATGACAAGAATAAGTATATGAAAAGATTGTCTGTGTTGCACTGCCAGTGTGAGTAAGGAAGTTTTTCAAAGTTTATATAAAAATATAGTCAGTCAGAAGCTCATGTGTTTCCCTCTGTATGTTGCACCACAAGTCCCAGAATCCTTTGTATTAGAAATGGCAAATCCCTTGGCCACCACTTAAAACATGGGCCCAGTACTGCTGCCGTATATACCTAACACTGTTAAGTAGCAATTGACAAAGTGCGCCTTCCGCTTATCCAAACGCAGATGGGTCAGTCAAGAACGTAATGACTTCTGCTACAAGGTTGGCTGTGACATCTGGTCAGGGACCACACACTGGGCAGGTGCTGGGCCATGGTAAGTAAACCCAAGAATAATGTACATGAATGCTCATAAAATGTGCCTTTAATCTCCACTGTATGTTGTATGTGTTGAACAACACTGTTGTCCTGCATCACAATATGCTTACACATGGCATTTAACCACATACAAGATCACACTGTGGTGGCTACTGAAAGGCTGCCACAAAATGTATGCCAATTGAGTGCAGAATGGACATAAAATTGTACATAGTGTCATATGAAGTGTCCTACACACAACTGGATTGTAATTCAATTATATGAAAACTCTCTTGCAAAATATCAATAGTAAAACCATATTGAAATTGGTGTGGATGAGGCTCGCACTGATGCTAGTTGGGTTCTTTTGAGATGGGTGTATGGGCTGCTAAGGTGAATCTTCAGGAAGTGGAATTTTTCAAATAACTTGGCTGAAAAGCACAACGCAAATCCAGTGAGGCGGCAACCATCAAAGCTTCTCAACTTACCCACAATGTGGGATCCTAGTCAAATGTTGCATTCTGCTTGCCTCCTCTTCTAATGTATTCACCTATATAAATGAGTGGTTGACATATGAGGTTAGGATGTCTGCTGGACAAGACATCATCCATTGTCAGCTAAGTACTACCATGATGTTGGAAATGGAGTATGCGAACAGAGGACACTCAAAGGATGGACATAACAAATGTGTGATCTCTCATTCTAAAAAGACCTTTGTGACTTCATGGGTAGGGAAGCACAAATGAGCCACATTATTTACCTGATTATTGCACATCTCACACATGAACTCTGCAATGCAATGTTTGAACTGATGTGCAAATGTGATACTGGTCAGTCTGGTGATGTACACTCCTTTTGACTTGTCAACAGACAACATTATACTCATGAAACATGTTAGTCTTAATGGTGAATGTGTAATCAATGTAATGCAGAGGAGTCCTGATCATTTATCCCCTTCCTTGAAATATCAGTAACCTTCTCATACACGTTTGTCTGTTTATGTGTCATCTCATTGATGTCAGTGCTGTGTGGAGTTAACAGCTGGCAATTGCTGCATGTGAGCAGGGGCCCACATGTAAAGTCCACGAGGTAAACATGCTGCACATTGGCCATGAATATCCTGTCAATGGGCATTGAGAATGACATGTACATGTTAGCGCATAGCTACCATCTGGTGTACTGAAATATGGACATGTATGTCTCATCACAGCTGCTGACAGGATGACACCAGTGCAGCGTACAACACCATCCCAGGGAATGAATGACATCCTGGCTGCAGCAGTGAAACGCTTTCGCACCTGTCCATCAGGTAATTGTGGCGCCAAGTGTTTCCCTATCATAGATTATTAAACCTTGACAAAGATCAAAATCCCCTTCTGCATAGAATCTGCAGTCGTTTTTTACAAAGTTACATACATATTATACATATTATAAGTGTTGCATGTGCCTGTTTGTAAATAAGTAATGCAGATCATTGAGTATGGTGTCAGTTCCCTCTACAGCTGCTGGGTCGGGGACGGCTTTGTCAACAAAACCTATGAGGAGCATGGTTCAGCAGTTGACATCAGGGGGGGTCGCAAAGGGACAGAAAGCTGTGGCTGGAGCTGGTGAGTAATCTGAGTTCATGCCTATATGGGGCTGAGCTCTGGGGTTTTGGCAATCTGAACAGCCTGACGGTGCTTGAAACTGCGTTTTTACGCAAGATTACAAGTCTCCCCTCAAGCACACCACTGCGACCTTTATTATTGGACCTTGGTAAAAAGCCACTTGAATACCTTGTGAAGCTTCGCCCAATACTTTATTGGCGTCGGCTCTGGTGCACAGAAGAACTTGTCCATTACAGGAGTCGCTTTATGGATGTAATAAAATCAGATTCGTTTCACAAAATACATTGGCTGCATGGAATTAAATCTCTTTTGGGTAGCATAGGCTTGATTGATCTTTGGAATGATCCATTAAATGCTGTTTTCTCTTCTAAGGAAAAGCTGAAAACAATGTACTGGGAATGGGCTTTCAAGGTAGAAATTACACAAGGACTCTTTACCCATCTAACATGTCGTTTTCTCGATTTAAAAGTTCGCCCATCCCTAGAGAGGTATTGGGACATAATCGAAAAGACCCTTGATCGTAAGTTGTATTTTCAGCTACGGGTGGGTACCCTACCCGTTGCTGAATTTACCTCTGGATGGGGGGGGTCATCAAAACAAAAATGACAAGTGTTATAGATGTGTTGAGGAATGTGAATCTATAGGACATCTATTGTTTTTTTGTCCCATGTATGCAGCACCCCGAAAAATTTGGATAAAGCCCATCTGCAGATTTTTGGGCACTAGGAGATATGCGGTTGCCCTACGTATTTTGTGCACAGATACTGCTCCCCCAATTTGTATAGCTGTGGCTAAGTTTTTAGGGTGGGCTTGGGGCATACGGTCAAAAGCCTTGAGGTATGATGTTAATTCTTCATAAAACATCTGTATTTCATAAAATCTACCTGTTATAGCCAACCCAGGTTGGTAACAAAAACAGTATGCCCATTAAATTGTGTTACGCTAATTTAAGAGTAAATGGATTGGTTTTAAAAATTGTATTCGACGGTTGCTTAGAGATTTAATTGTAATTTTAATTCTTTTTAGATAATTTATTAACTGTTTTATGTTATGATTGTAATGTGCTTTTATGACTCAACTGTCGAATAAAGCTTGATTGAGTAATCTTGTGCAATGTATATCTCCGTTTAAAACCTCAGTGCTATGGTGTGAGCTGTCACTTGTAGGGGTACCCAAACCAGGTCACATGTACGTAATCTGTTGATGCAATGTACAGTTAATCTAACCCTTGTGTTGCACCACATCTTATGCTAGGTCAATTACTTATATGGTTGCAACCTCTGTGTTCCAGGGGATGATGACGATGAGGAGGACGGACCATCCACCAGTGTTGGGCGACAGGCAATCAGAGGTGAAAATCCACTGCTCCTCCAGGCAGTTATGTCGGCTGCAAGAAGTGCGCAAGAGGAGGAGGAGGAAGTACATGAGAAGGCTGAAGGATTGGAAGATGATGGTGACTATATTTCCATCCTCTCCGGGGATGACGATTCTGATGCCATGGACAGAAGTCTTCCCACATTGCCCAAATTTGGCAAGGCATCACACCCTCCAACCAGCAAAGTGCCGCAGCCTCCTCCAAAACAAAAGATTGCCTGTCCCCAGCATAGAGCTAACCAGCCACAGCTCACAGGCAACCCAACCCAGACATCACTCCCTTACAGCCCTCACATCCTGGACAGACATGGTGGTTCCCCTACATGTTCCTCCCTATACAGTGTATCTCAGGCATCCTCTCCACCATCTGGGGGAAGTACCAGCCCTCTTGTGGTGCAGGTATCACCTGGGCACCATTCTCCTGTCCACATGCTTCAACCTGCCACACCACCTTCTGTTAGACCTGCTAGTCTCATCCATGGACGGCCCCTGCAGAGAGGGCCTGCACCTGGCAATGGGGGCCAGTGGGAGCAGGACTTCTTCCAACAGCAATCAGATGTGAGGCAGGACATTCGTGCCATAAGGGCTTCCCTGTCAGACATGTCTGAGGCCCCGCAGGACATGCTCTAAATCCCTCAGGTGGTAGACAGACTGATCCATGTTTTGGATAGGATGGATAGATCATGGCAAGACATGTCCAAGAATATCAGAGACATGATATCCATCCAAAGGGTAGAGAGTGCAAGACACCATGCCTTGGCATTGAAGATGATGGAGGGCATGCTGAAAGTGATCCAAAGTCTCCCTTCACGGTCAACGCAGTGATGGTGAGCCATCCCATCTGCCTGCAGCACATCATACCCACACACCTGTACCACCAACTGTACAGGGCCACAGCAAGGGTACACACCCACAACCACGCCCTGAACAGGCATTCCCACAACCTGTACAACAATCACCACCCCATGAACAGGCACTCCCACCACCTGCACAACCAGCCCCTTTCCACGCACAAACATCAAATGTACATACACCCTCTGCCCCTGCACATGAACTTCACCCTGCACAGGCACATGCACAACACCCACCTACACGTAGGCAAAAAGCCAGACATGATCCTTCCCAGCGATCTGAAATTGCGAAGTTGCAATCATGATCTCCATTGACAACATCCCAAAAACGAATTGACCACTGTGAATATGTGTAAATAAAAAGTAATTATCTTCACAAGTCAAGTCTCTGTTGCATATCATGTCCTGATAGTCAAATGTATAACAATTTTGGTGGCCTAGAGATGTGAGGATGTATGTGTGTGTGACACATTTACAAGTGTAATCCCATCATTGCAACAAACCATAATGTGCAGAGCAGATGACTCAAAAAATACATGTCCATATTTTGTACAAGGTATTCACAAACAAGTTAAAGAAAGTAGGATTCAAAAATATATTTTATGTAAATAGAAGTGTGTGAATTGAAAAACACCAACAATCCGTTTGGAAGGGAGAAAGCAAAACAAATGATGTTCTTAATACAGAAGGAGAAGGGAACTTTGATTGGGGTGGGGCAACAAAAATATAACACGTCAGGGAGCGTCAGGGAAACCAGTCTATTTTACAAGGAGAAAATTAAACAATTGTCCACAAAGAAAATTCTGTCCAACAGGTCAAGTGTCCATCTGGCCATCCTCTAGTACCACAATGTACAGATCCTCTGAGTCCAATGCAGGCACATGGCTGGCTGGTGCAGGAACAGGTACTACACAGGGTCGGGACACACAAGGAGTATGTGGGGAAACAGTGTGGGGCAACAGACAGGGGAAGACATTGACGGTGGTGTGGGAAGGAGGTTGGGAAACAAAAGACAAAATGGCTGCAGCCAGGGAATTAACACTGGCAGTGAGGGTGGCCAGAGCTCCAGCAATTTCCTCTCGCATCATGCGTATATCTAGACACATCTGCAGTATGATGCGAGAGGACATGTCTGGCTGACCCTCACATACCCACATCAAGTCCTCTGGGACAGCCACGGAAGCAACAACACAGGGAGGGGTTTGGGTTGAACATGAGGGGTGTGGTGCCTCGGGTTCGGAGCCAATGTTGGTGTCGACCTGGCATTTACAATGAGGGGGACAGGTTGCAGGGGATGCAGCTGGAGGCCCTATGGAATGGGGGCCTCTAGAGTTAGGGAGGGGGCGATGGCAGGCCCAGTTTGGGAAGTAACCTGCCCCGGGGACACCTCGACAAAACTAACTGGTGAATGGTCCTGGGAAGAGTAGCTTTCCACCCCCCTGGCCAGAGGTGTTCTGTTCTCCCCCCACTTTAATGTCCACAGCTTCCATACGTTCTGTAGCACCAGAGTTGTCTTCCTGGTCAGTCCTGGTGGGCACAATCCCCCTGCCTCCTGATGTTGAGGGTCCTGCCTCATCCTCTTCTTCCTCACTTGTTGAAAGAGGTCGTGGCCGCCGGCGCACCAAAGATGTCTTGCTCTGAACCGTGTCCTGCTGTTGTTCCATTTGGCCAGCTTAGCCCACTGAAATGTAAGAAAAATCATGATGTAGTAGTTGTACACGTCAGGACAAGACACATACCTAGATAAGCCAAGGTCAGACTTTGTTCTCCTCCGATCACACTATACAGTGTTTATGAGCTTACATTACGTATATGTTCACTGTCACCTCCTGATTTGTGTCTGACATGGACATCTCATGAGATTTTTTGTGGCTTACACAACTGTATTGGCCAACCCTCAACTTTGGAATTCTTTTGATCTGTGTGTCCTGTCACTGCTACATGGGCAGGTTCCAAACTCAGTCTACAAAAGGAGATTAGAGAGAGCCCAGATGGTATTGAAAAGGGCCTGTGATATGGAGTCTCAGCACTTTTACGTCTGAACAAATGTTATCTGCTCTGGAGCATTGTATGGGACAAGACAAATGCTGATTGTGGGTCACACATCCACATAGGGCCTGGGCTATTTGGTTTGCTAAATTGTGAGTCTAGCCTTTTGATATTTTGTCATAAAAGCTGACAATCTAGTGCCACATATTGGCTTTGGTGACTGATAAGGTAGTGCTTTGCACTGGTGAACAGTAGTGGGTCGTTGTTACAGCTACCTGAAAATGGCATACAAGCCACTGAGGGTAAGACGTGTGTCTGTGGACACACTTGGAAACATTGGAAACACTTAAGAGTGAGGCAAAGATCTCAAAGTCTGTCTTGACTCCATGGCACATGATGATCTGTCTCAATCAGACCCCAAACTCAACAAATGCAATGCAAGTCACAGCATCCAATACCCATTGGCCTCTCATACACACACTGGACAGTGTCTGTACCATTCCTCATCCAATGCACACATCAGTTATGATTCCATTGGTTCACTGTTAGTGGTCCTGGCAGTGCAAATTTCAGAACAAATGCACATGTGTGGCTCAATTCCAAAGTTGTCATGAAGAAACGACAACTCCCAGAATGCACTCTGCCCTGTTCAGTCCATATGCTACAGTGAGCCTTTTGCTTCAGGATGAATGCTGCATACACACAGAATAGGTGAATGGAGGCATGGGACACACAATGGTACAGCTCTGTCTTCACTCACATCATACTTCTAGACACATATTGCATATAATGCACTTACTCGGTCTCTGCTGCTCATGCTCCTCCAGCTGAACATGGAGGGTCGGATGAGCTGCACACAGAACCCTTCTGTACAGTGGGGAGAGCCGAGGACGATGCACATGGTGCTGGGAAGTCTGGCCCAGTAGCACCTAGGCCTTGTGCCGGGCCCAGCGTTTTAGGTTCTCCCAGTGCTTGCAGCATGCCTTCGTATTCCTGGTGTGAACGCTCACTGCACTGCAGCGCTCACCAATGTCGGCCCTTAGTCCGGCCTGGGCTGCATTTCTCAGCTGGTACTCAAGCCCCCCATATAGCTAAGGTTATTTGGACAGCAGCCCCTGAGCCAAAATGTCTAATTCCCTTTCAGTAAAACGGGGTGCTTTCTCCTCATAACCACCAGCCATTTTGGGGAAAATAAGGTTGAAAAGAGCAGCAGGATGGCAGAGGATCTGATCTGTGATAGAGGATGACTCAGAATGAACACAAAATGGCTGTCAACTCTTCCTGTGATGTATTTCCTGTCTCCCACTTCCTGTATATCATTTACTGTATAAAATAATGGGTTCCGGTTCAATTTCGGAGATTAGGGCCCGAAAACGTAATTTCCGGTTCGGGAGCGTCGGGTCCGCATGTGCGGTGCGCGCTCCAGGACCGAAAATTACGTTTTTGGGCCGTAATCTCCGAAATTAAACCGGAAATCATTATTCCATACAGGAAACGATATACAGGAAGTGGGAGAAAGGAAATACATCACAGGAAGTAGTTGACAGCCATTTTGTACTCATTCTGATTCATCCACAATCACAGATCAAATCCATTGCCATCCTGCTGTTCTGTAGAGGAGAAATCTGAAAAGACAGTGCAAGAGAAAATCATAAACATGTAACAAAAGGGGGAACAGACCATTTAATTACATTTTGGCTGGGAGAAGGGGGCGCTGACAGAACATCAAACCCCAGTTTAGTTTTCTCCTACTTTGCATTATGGTACATGTAGTCCATATTTAGTGCTCAACACAAGAGTTGTGTGTAGTGTTACGGAAAATTGGGGGGAAGCAGTGCTGTGTATCCCAGACACATGGTGCCAGATTCACCCATAACATCTTCACTCACGTTGTGGGCCCATCATCATTTGTGGGGGAGTCAAATCTGTTGAGGGCAAAGACTCTGAGAATGCAATAGGTATGCCCTTTTGTGATTAAGAAACCCATCCTCATAAGGTCCAGGAAGGTCTCTCAGAACATGTACATTTTTTCCTCTGCGTCATCTGTTCCTTAGGGACATCCACTACACTGATGGCTGACATGGGCACATGACCTGGTATATGGTCAATCTTTTGACTCATGTCAACAGCTGTGGTTTACATGCAGTTAGTGTGGCTTCCAAAGTAGTCTCAGGAAGGATTTTTTGGACAGAGTCGCAATTATCCAACTTTCATTATTGACAACAGACTGCAAACCACATTTTGTCCATGACACAACAGGTTGCTCATGTGAAAAACATGGCAACCAGCTGATCACAGACTTGCATACCCTGACCTCAGTTATGTGCAATGGCCCAGTTTCCCAGATTCAGAGCTAGCCGAGGTACAAGAGGTATGTGTAAGCCAGGCGTTAAAGCTATGTTGTGCACAACACAACAGGCTAATATGATCTTGCACATGACTTCAGGGGAGTACATCAGCACACCCCCTGTATGGTCAAGACATCTGAATCGCGACTTCAACGGACCAAAAGTGCGCTCTATGATGGTTCGAGTTCATATGTGTGCCCTGTTGTACCTACACTGAGGTATAGTGGTTGCACGTCTGTAAGGGGTAAGGAGTTGTGGGGAGAGTGCATACCCAGCATCGCCTGAGGAGGGAAGAAAGGGCAATTGGTTAAATTTTCCTCTTTGATGTACACAGCGCATGATCTATACTTTGGTACATGCAGTGTCTGTTGAGACCGTGTATGTTGCTTTATGATTCTTATTGTACAATAGTTGTTAATGTAAGGTGGCATTCAGATATTTCAATTACACATATCCCTCATTTTTAGTGCTTGGTACTTACCCAGTATCCACATGTTGGCAAATTCTCCCACAGCCCTTGGCCGGGCAAGAGGTGACATGCGGAAAACAAAGCAGTCATGGGTACTGCCTGGAAACACTGCATGCACATCATTGAATCTCCCACTGGCATCACAGACAGCTTGCACATTGATGGAATGCCCTCGGTGTCTGTTCCAGAAGATGTGTGCAATGCGGCCGGGTGGCTGAAGGGCCACATGGGTACAATCAATTGCACCCAGCACCCTTGGGAAGCGAGCAATGAGATAGAAATCTCTAGCTGCCCTTTGTCTCATGGCCAGGGTATGGGGCATTCATATGTGGTAGTGGGCTCTTGCAGTGATGCGTCTCAGTACCTGATGCAAGCACCGCGACTGGCTTGCCTGGGAAATGCCCACAAGGTCACTGGAGACCCTTTGGAATGACCCAGTGGCAAAGAAATGGAGAGCAGAAAGGATCTTGAGATAGGCTGGAATGGCATCAGAACTGCAGGTCACAGTCAAGTTCCTGCTCCCACTCACATACCATCTCCACGATGACTTCTGTAGGGAAACAGTATCTGGCCCTGACATCTTGGCTGGACATCCCAAATAGGTTGATCCTTTGGCTGAAGATCCTCCCTACCCTCCTCCTCCTTCTCCTCCTCAAGTCTTCTTGCCGCACTGCAAGGGGCAGAGCAACAAACACATTCAGTGACAAAGAGTTTGCATGTGTCTGCTCTGCATTCATACATGCTGCAGGAATGGGATTGGCTGCAATGTGTCAGCTGATGCATTGTGGGGGATGGTAGGACAGGTGTTTACCCTTGAGGAAAATGATCAACAGCCAGAGTGCGGGTATTCCGGCCCGGAAGCGGAGTTTCCGGCCCGGAAGCGGAAATTTCGGCCTGGGAGTGGAAATTCCGACCCAACTGTGGGATTTCCGCTCCGGGTGTGGAAATTCCAGCCCGAGTGCGGAAATTCCGGCCTGTTTGCGGATGTAAAATTAGTAGTCATAAGTTCATTCTGTGAATGTCAAAAATCATAAGTGCCTTCTGTGAATACCAAAAGTAGTACGTTTAGGATTTTGTCTCAGATTAGTTCTGTGAATCGGCCCCAAAGTTGTGAGGTTTGCTCTCCTCACAACTGCGAATAGGCCAACTCGCGCCAAGGCTCTGCTGCCTGTGATGACTGGCGAAACGAAGCTATGATGAGACTGGCTCTTCATGTGACAGCGACCTCCAGTGATGATCAGCAACACGAGAGCCGCAATTCACCCTACAGCTATGACAGGCCCTGGTGACCGTCAATGCGAAGCCAAAGCAATAACGGCTGAGACGTCAAAACAACTCTTTGAGCTTCGGCAAAGACAGTCCTTAACGCACAGCCTGCTCTTTGTGATACAATGATGAGACTGACTCTTCACACTACAGCGACCACCAGCAATGATCGACATTGCAAGATAAAGCAATGACAGCCTGTGATGACCACTAACACGAAGCTACAGAAATGACCATCCACGATGCCCAAACTGTTTTGCACTACAGTGATGACAGCCATCAATACCTAGCCTGCCCATTGTGCTACAGTGACAACTTTCTGCGACGCTCTCCATGGTCCTCCCAGCCACCTCCAGTGTGAACGGGAACACTTTGTTCTGGACTCAGAAGGTAACTCTTCAGTGGGACTAACCTGGTCCCTGTACCCGGACCGCACTCCCTTGTGGTCAGCCTGAACTTGTGACTTTACACTAGTCTATCTTGACCAGATGACCATGAGTGGTACTTTGTGCTTTTAGGCACTATTTTCACAAAAAACCTTGAAACCGCATATCTCCGGTTCTACTGATTGGATTTTTGTCATTATAGTATTGCCTTATGCATTAAAATGTACTCTATTTTTCTAAAATTCTATGCGGTTTTTATTTTGTTGTTTATTTACTTTCTTACTGTTTGCGTGCTGCATACATATTTTATATATTGCCACTAAATTAAGCCTGGCTGCTTTGTGCCAAGCTGCACGAGGGTTAAGCACAGGTTAATTTACTGACTTCTTGTGGTTCTCCCTGGAAAGAATTGTACTTGTTGCCACCGCCATCAACCCATAAGCCAGATTCTTACACTTTGTGACCTAGGAATTGATATACAAGGCAAGTCAATGATCCTTGTCCCTCATACAAATTGGAAGTTGCATTTTAGGAACACTTTATTCAAAGTGCAAAATATTTAACCTCTGCCGATTTGCACTTCTTTTGGGATTCCCAATTGAATGATTAGGCAAAACCAATTAATTCTGAGTCTCATCTGTGCACAGAGTCACCTATGTGCTGGAGTCCAGCAAGCAGTCCCTCTCGCATCCTTTACACATGTATGTCCACATGAGATTACATGTCCGAAGTAATCAGCACAGAGCCCTTTTCTCCTGCTGCACCAGCAGCTGACCTATTTTAGAAAATAGGCTGTGACGGTGCATCTCTAATCCATTTTAAAAGGAGCATTAACATAACTGAGACTCCAGTTAGAGGTCTTAGTCACAGTAATAGTCCATCAACCAGAGGTCCAAAATTGAAAAATATGGGGGGGTTTCATAGGTTAGAAGCAACTTTACTACACAGCTCTATGAAATCTATTGCAAGTTTAGGAAATCTGGGAGGATCCTTAGCTGGGGAAGGAAATGTTACCTTCAACAACATTTTTCCAGTGCAGTATTCTCACAGATTGAAAAGCAACCTCCAGAGGGGCATGCAAGAGGGAATTATCTGAAGATGAAGCCTCTACCCTTGAGCATTGTGTATGGGTTGTAAGGAAAGCTGACCGTAGAAAAATATTGGAAAATACACTACCTTTAAAGACTGGGATTCTGTGTTAAGAAAGGAGTTTGCTTATTGTTTACAAGAACACAAAATAGGTTTTAAGTATTTTAATATGTTTTAGAGCATTCTGATTTTGTTTGGACCTTGCATCTGCAAATTACTTTAACATTATGAACCTATGAAGCATAGCCTCAATGTGGAATTATTGAAGTAGGTGTCTAACATTTGCTTATATCTTTTCACGAATGGGATTAGTACTTTGGCTTGTACTGAGATCAGAAAAACTGCAGCATTTCCCTAGCCTGAATTATAATTTACAAAAATCAGTAAAGACAAGCCAAAAATGAAGCCGGGTTGGAAAATGAACCAAGGAGCACTAATACACGGATACACGAATTTGGCTAAACGTGGTGCCATTCATCATTATTTCTTTTGTCTCCAGCAGTCTCTAATTACATTTAAAAAATACCTACCTGTCAGCCATAGATTAAGATGAATCAATCATTACAGAAGGTTTAAGTTTGCCTTTTTTCTTATGGCACATATTTTGATCCAACAGATCTTTAATTAAACAGTAGAATAATGTTTTTCACTTTCTCTCGTTTGCACTTGTAGCTTTGAAGTTGAGAACATAACTATGCTGACTCTCCAGCATATTTATTAAATGAGATGTGTATTGCGTTCATATTTGTAAATATAATGACAATAAATAATAGATTTCGGAATCTGATTAAATACACAGGGGTATATTCACAAGAACGTGTGATAACTACCGCAAGAGTAGCGTTACACAACTTTCAATATCGCAGTCCATCATGGGAAAATAATCCTGTGACAACGTGGGATTCACAACAAGGCGGTAGCATGCAATAGTCATCAGAAAATGCGCCAAATGTCAGCTTCAAAATCAACGCCACGCCGCATAATTGCGATACGCAAATGCAAAAAAGCATGCGATGAGGCCAATCGCGGTACAGAAATCAGCGAAGACCAGCCACAGGACTGCAAACCCCACGCGTCTGGCGGAACAATGCACCATAAAAGCAAGAAAAAAAAAGCCAAAAACCATTTCAAACTGCGTAGCGACATGGATGCACCCGGACCGAGTGCAGAGGACAAGCCGAACACCACAAGCCCCACGGAGGACCAGCCAGGAACCTCGCATTCGGGGAAGGACAAGCACAAGAGGAAAATGGGGTTCAGTCCGCAGGAAGACCGGACCATCATTACGGAGGTGACTCAACACCATCAACAACTGTTTGGCACCTCCACTGCGACACTGGCAACCCAAACAGAAATATTGCAGGCCATTGTCACCAACGTCAATGCAGTCGGAGTGTCGGGGAGGTCACTGGAGGACGTTAAGAGGCGCTGGCATGATCTGAAAAGGCAGACAAAACATAAACTCGCCGCCAACAGGGAGGCAGCAACGGCGACTGGAGGTGGGCCCCCTGCGACACAGGAGGAGCTGGATGAGCTGGAGCAAATGGGGGCCACAGTCAGCAGTGAGGAGACGGTGGCAGGATTGGGGTCCAGGACACAGCACAAAATGACCTGACACAACAGCAACAGGGTGAGAAACGGCCACCGCCGGGGGGTACGGGGGGAGATGGGCACAATGGCACACATGCACAATCAAGTGTAGCACACTACACACCCACAATGACTGCGGAACATGTCCCTGATTGGCTTGTCACACTGCAGTACAGATTGAAATTCCAAGTAGGCCCCTGTCCACAGTGTGCACAAAGGGGGCCCCCCCATCACCAATATCACAACCGACCCATGCACATGTGCAGAATCCACCAAAGCAGCCGCTCTGTGACCCACACTGACTATGCAAGTAACACTGCATGTCCGATAGCATGGCAGCAGCCCAACAAAATGACATGGCCCACGATACGACATGGAGGTAGTCCAGTGCGGATCACATCCGTAAAGGAGCAGGTCACACTCTGACATGTCCACGTGCACCCACAACCCATGCCCTACGATACACGCAGCAGACGAACAATGCACCAGGCCACAAAATCTGTCCGAGAGCACATATGACCCAAGTAAAAAGCAAATCAGGCCCCGATAAGCACACAATTCTAAGGCAGTCTGCCTCAAAGGGAGAAGGCCACACGAAATCAGAGCTGCAGGGGCAACTCCCCCAAAATGCAGCACACACACATAGCAATCACAGGACATCAGCAAGGAGGGCAATGTGGCACAATGTGCAACACCAGCACCACAGGACAGAGCTCACAACAGGTTCCGCTTGTGCGTAGTAACTGTCCACTCACACCTGGCATTGCCTGACACAGTGTGATGATAATGAACGGGTACTACCACACATCCGTCATGTATTCGGAAAACACACTGACTGCCATCAAATAGCCAGCTCCTCCAAAACAGTCACAATGTACATTGGCATGCAGTCTGAATGTAAACATATGCAAATCAACAACATACATGTGAAACTCTGTTAACCTGCATCTCCCCTTAACATTTCAGAGGGACAATCAGCACCTACTGCAGAGCCGGACACAAACCCCACCATTGATGACCTAGAGGACAACCAGCACATATGTCAAGATACCCTCCAATGGATACTGGACAGCCTCTGCACCCCACCCCCAGGAGCAGGGAAGGCCAGCTGCCTTGAGGTGACCCCACCACCTGCACAGACCACACAGCAGGAAACACACATCACCACGGCTGTCTCCCAGGACCCCCCGACCAATACATGCAGCACATACAACCTGTGTGGTCTTCCCAGGTGGAGTTGGCTGAACAGCTGCGTGTGGGGTTCAAGCTCATGGCAGCCAAACTCGATGCTATACGGCTGTCTGAGTCCCATCAGGGAGCACATACAGTCTCTATCGGACACCCCCTGTCCACACTATGCTCAGCCACAGATGACTGCAGCGGGAACATCGACACACACAGCTCCGACCCATGATGTGTCCGTGGCACACAGTGATGCTGCCATAACCTTCACAGTCTGATGTGTCAGTGGCACACAGTGATGCAGCCATCACCCCGCCACACACACCGGACACACCGGACACAGAACCTGTATCAGGGGAGTAGAAAGGGGATGTGAACTACTGTGTGAGGAAGGAGGCAGTAGCAGCCATCACCACTGTATAGCCTGTCCTTGCCTGGTTATGACCAATGCATCATGGCCTGGGAAACACCTCCTTGTGAACCCCGGAACACTCTGCGGCTTTCACCCGGACCCCGACACGGACTGCCATTCCATCACCGAAGGCCAATTGCACAGCCATCCTGCTGTGGACTGCACTCTCCCTCTTCCCAATCAATGTGCAATCCCAAAAGGACTCTAGTTGGCACACCACTGGGCTTCCATGTGATGTGTGCTTGGATGGCCATGTACAGCCCCAGCTCCGTGAAATAACCTGAATGTGAATAAAACATTCAAAATCACACAGATGTGTCATCACTATGTTCACTCACGTATGGAGTTGTGGCTGGATGTAGGGACAATGTTTGCATATGAAGGTACACCCTGGGAACTGACATCTATGCGCATGTGTATCCCTGAGACACATGGCCAATTGGATGACGATGAAGGTGAGTACTAGCTGTGACCCCATTGCACACCAACAACAATCTCACAACCCCCAACATAGGCACACATCCATGTACTGAATAGGGCTGTGTGTAGGACTGACCCAAACTAATGCAGGCCAGGAGTGGTGTCCTACACCACATGTGACACCAGAAGTTCACATTGCATACCTACTCACACAGAGCTGCGTGGACACATATTGCTGTGGTATATGACCTTGCTCCACATGGTCAAAGGTTGGACACCATACTCACATTGCTGTAGTCACGTCAGTGCACATGACGTCCAGCACCAAGCCAAAAACACTGTCTGGCTCACAGTGGGGGAGCTTGCCAAAGGGACACCCCCCCCCCCTTGTACAAGCGTCAGTCTATTCCTCCCTGTGTAGGGACGATGCTCATTGTGGCACAGGAGTGGACATTCCAAACAACACACCTCACAGTTAGACACCAGTGGAGTTGTATTGACTTTATTGGCATGTGTGTGTCAGTACGGATGAGGCAATGGCCACAACAGGCAGGGACATGCTTGGAACACTTTCACGCTGCATCGGTACATGTCAAGGTTCAGGAAATATTGGGGCTAAAATGGGCAACATTCATCACGGATGGCAACGCTCTCGGCCCACCTTGCCTTGCTGGATGATTCATGTTATGTTTGGCGTCTGCCCATTGCCCAGTGTAAGGGGCACGACTCACTGCCCATGGGATCTTCATGGTGCTCTGCCTCCGGAGTGCGCCAATTGACTGCTCTGCTGACGGTGATCAGGTGTGAGGGTCCGACAGGTTCACATGTCATGCTACATTGCCATGTGTGTGCTCTCCCCCAGCAGTGTGTCCGAATTGGCAACGTTGCTAAATAACGCTGTGTTGCACCGAGCATGGACCTGCATCACCCTGCACAGGTGTGTGTGTACACACGCATTGTACCAGGCACATGCATCCAGAGCCCGGATGAAGGCAGACGTTTTCCGTGTTGTGGTGGGATATGTGAGCAATCCCAACGATGCAACAAGTTGTTGAGACATGTGCTGTGGGTGACAATCGAATGTGGCTGCAGGAACATAGTTACTTGTCCATGAATGCCCGTGCAGCTTCATGTGCAATGTGTTCCAATAGTACGTTGTTGTCGTGTTCAAGGAACACCAGGGTGAGCCAATCTATTAAGTGGTCCGGGCAAGTGTGCTCAGCCCACGCCGTTTCACCAATCCGCATCACAGCCCAATAGGGGAGTGCCTCGATGTGGTCACTGCACACGAGGAATTGCGCAATCTCCCATGCTCAACTACCAATACATACGCAGTATGTCAGGGCATCCCAAGCACGGCTGTCTCGGTTACACTCCTGTTCGTGATCCAACAGGGGGCACAGACACAGGTCAAAGTCCAATTCATCAACAGTTGTGTTGGATAGGCAGACATCCATGGGACACTCGAATATGCATGTTCGGCAGTGGAACCAGGGCTGGACGCAGGTGACGTAGGCAAAGCGGAAGATGAGCCGGTAACTGATCCGCAGCACTGCCAGTTGCAGTGCGCCCAGTAAATGCAGCATACGTGCACGGTACTGTTCCACGTGACGGGGGTTGTGCATGTGCCCGGTGTGGCCTGCCATTGCGTTGGTGCGTCTCGTGGAACTGGCACTCTTCTGAACTGCGGCAGTTGTGTGGAGGATATACCACAGCTCCAAGCAATGATTCAAATGGGTGTGCAATGTTTTGGAGAGTAGCTTTCTAAGTCTGTGTGTGTCAAGGGCATCCCATGCGTGGGTACCACAGGCAGGGGCTTCTGTGTGTGGGGTGTGGATGAGTCGGATAGTTCATTTGCAAAATGCGTGGTGTGGGAGTCGTGCCCGTCTGCCATGGCATCTCTCTCAGGGTGTTCCAGGCGCGTCCTGGACCAAGGTCAGAGGTGCAGGTGTCCTCCTGCCTTCTGCATTGGAACAATGGAGCTTTCATCCCTGATGTTTGTCTGACTACTACTTGCGTTTTTGGAATGTGATATGGCTTTGGCACTGAGATTGGGACCAGGCCTTGGGCTCATGGTGTACGGATGGCGATACACACACACATGTTGGCATATGGAGCCAGGTGCCCGAGAGGCCTAGCGTTGCTTGTGCAATCTCACTCCGTCTCTCTCCCTCGCTCTCTCCCTCTCTTTCCTTTGGCGGGCGCATGGCACACCTGCTTCTCTTGGATTTGGTCTTCCAGGCTGTGTGCTACGGATTGTCCAGTGAGGAGCCGCTAGACTCATCCTAAGGGTTGTCTCAGCTTTTTTTGTATGGTGTTTTGTGTTGGTGATTGCATTGCTGTTTGACTGAGACTCCATTTTATGGCCACGCAGGTCTGTTGTATTTCCTGCTTGTGCGACATCAGGCAAAATGTTTGTATTGGGATTCGTAGTGTTGGTGTGCATTTTCTTTGTCCGGGGTTGGGGGTGGTCCTGGGGGGGAAGTTGCGGGCCTGGGTGTGGTGTCAGTGGGTGTGTTGTGGCCCTCTTGGGTGTCTGGGCCACATGATGGGTGCTTCCATGGAATCTGTTGCCCCTCCGATGTGGCCCTGGGCTGGTCTCCCTTTTGTGCTGCTGGCTGCCGTCCGACTTAACACCAGGTCAGAGCAGGTGTATATTTTCAGGTGCTAACGCACCTTATCGCCTGTTTTGTGTTCTTTTTGCAGTTCTGTCTGGGCGTTGTGAATGTTGTGGAGTTGTGTGGTTGCGGCTTTTGCCACGGGAACGCCCACTCTGCATCTCATTAGCGATAGTTGCGGGGATCCTCTGTGGCGATGTTTTTTGCGGCTGGTTTAGCGGGAAACTGGTGCTGTGGGCTGTTAGCACTAGCTTGTGAATGGGGAAGTTAATTTATCACGACTTTGGCTGCAATGAAGTGCCTTGTGAATATGCCCCTCAGATGTTTACATACCCAGACTGCTTCCTCGTTAAAGAACTTCTAGATCAATTTAAAGATTGTCAGATACAGGGCATCTGTCAAAAATTGGCAGATGTCTTGTCCACTCTACTTTGAGCATATATCTACGTCAGGGCAACTGGAATTATGACATTTTTGTTGCTGTGGTGTTTTCCACATAATTATCGATTCGCCGCATTTGTCATATAATCTGCAGATTTTAATAAAAAAATAGTTTCTACCTCAAAGGGATTAAAAGTTACTAAAAATGCTGTGACATGTTGCTGCACAGTGGAAGACCATTTGCAATTGTTAACTGGTCACTTTCCTTTGCTTACTGCTGTATTTGGGTATCAAACCGATTCTAATGAGGTAATACCTTTAACCAGAAAGTTTTAAACATGTTTACAAAAGACAGAAAATTACGTAATTTTATCATAAAATGTGCCGCATTATGCAGCATAATTAGTCTTTTCTTGCAGCATTTACCCTGAAGCATACATTTTTCCTCCCTGCCGCATAATTCTAGTGGTTCTCACCCATGTATACAGTGTAAATAGTGAGGTCAGGTGATCTGCCACTTACTGGTGGGTCTACTGCATCCACCCAATTCTTCTTGGTAATCCTTTACCATAAGACTGTCATTACTGGTAGTGGTCAGAGCTTAACTTTTCTACTTAGTCAGAGTTTGCGACAGATATTCTTTTTAGCATTTAGAATGTATGGGGGATTAAATGCAGCAAATATATGAAGGCATACACACTGTAATACCTTTATGGCAATAAAACCAAACAGTACGAAATGAAATCCATATAGAACCAAAAATCCCCCATTGTTGAACATAATCTGCAATATTAGGCTCTCACCATTGTTTTTTCCCAATTAGCAAAGCACATAGCAAATAAAAATAAATAACCAGAATAATTAGGAAAGAGCTCATACTCTACATGTTTCAAACCAATTGAAAGGCTATATTCTCTTTGGAGAAGACCTACTCAGCTTCAAATACGAATGATTGCACCGTAAGCATGTTATTTACCTTAGCTTAATAGAAAGGAACCTGAATCATGCACCCCATACCATCAACATTGTCGAACCCTCAGATCGAGAAAGTGAAAAAATCAAGCAATTTCCATTGTATGAGTACATTCCCATAAAACTAGGCCTGGTCGGAAGTTTAATTCCCCTGGAAGAATTGGAGGAATTTGGTAATTCCGTGTTACTCTAGCATTCCAGTGTTACTGAAAAATTCCACCGATCTGCTAGAAAAATTAACTACTTTAAACTTAGTTAGTTTAAACAGTAGTTTAAACCACTACATACCCCACAACACCAGAGTATGAAAGGGCATCAAATTGTGTGCAGTGATTTATGAACACAGCAGGGAGTATGCTATTTTCTTAGGCAAACTGCATTAGCGCATCTATTCTAAACGTGAGGGTGAATTTTGTGCTAAGAAAATAGTGCCAAATGCCCACTCCTCCCATCAGGGAATTCAGCAGAATCTGACAGAATTTTAATGTAAACTGCATGATTATGCAGAATCAAAATCCACAAATTTCATCCATTCCTACTTAGAACATGATCTTCAACCGCAAATTAATATATTTGGGGCATAGTAAGATCATGTGAGTTAGCTAGCTAGGCTCAACTCGGAAACATTGGCATTCTCATAAACTGGAATATTCCCTACGGTGCACAATTTGAGCCTGTGGTTAGGGCTGAGTGCCACCGGCATTTATTTTCCACCGACATTTATTTTCCTCATTCAACATTTCCAGAGAGAAAGAGAGGGAAAATACACAAAGAGGAAAGAAGGAGTAAGGAAAAGATGGGAAAACCATCTCAAAAGGAGAAAGGCGAAACCTGGAAGAGTGACATAAAGGGGCAGGGAGTGTCTAGAATAGGATTAGAGAGTCATGAGGTGGAATGAAGACTGTGAATCCTTGGTAATTGGCGCGCTAATTGCACCAGCTGTGGTTTCTGAGCAGAGCTTTGGGAACCAGCACTCATTCTTTTACAAATTAAGCACTGGCTCGCTCATGAGCAAGTGACTATTTAAACTGAGAATATCCCTACTCGCCTCCCGCCTCAAATGTGGTGTATATCTTAGGTTTAGCTTTAAGTTTGCCTTGACACTGATGTTTGATAATACTATAGTAGAAGGTAATATGGGGTTTGAAGTGACATTTTCAGCTTTTCCATTGGCAGAGCAAAAGAAAAATGCAAGAGTCATACTACCGGGATAAAATATGGCTTTCTCAACTCAGTATTAGGGCATCTTAGAAAGGATCACAAATATTTATGATGGGCACTATTTCATGTTCTTGGTGATAAGTTAAGGCTATACTTGCTCCAAACTACTTTTACTTCCTAAATTCTGGAGGTGGTAATGTGTGACAAGAATGTTTGTGCATATTTGTTGTGTGGTATTTTGTTGTTGGTGGTGATGTCTTCTGTATTTTTTCTTTTTGCTGCTGCGGTGTTGTGCTGCACTATTGCAATGCAATTTTGTTGCATTGCAATTCAGTAGGTGTTCAGCTTTGACTGTTTTGTTGTGATACGCTGTTGTGTTTTAAATGTGTTGTTTATTTGCTTTGTGTGTGCTTCTGTATTATGTTATTGTTTACTTTAGATATCTCAACAAATGCTGCTACATCTCCTCCCAAAAGCAGCACATAGCTTGAAAGTTCCCATAGCACACGACTATTTACCACTGTCTATGGTAGTAAAACAGCACTGAGTCTAAACTCAGTGCTCGCAGCGTTAAATTTATGTGATAAAACCCTTCATGATATAATTGTTGGAGGTGTTAGAAACAAAACAGGTCTTCATGAACAAAACTTACTAAACAGTAACCATCTGAGTGCATTATTAGTGTCCATAAGCATCAGTTCCTGTGCAGCAACATGGATCCTTCATGCATGTTTATGAAGATTTATAGCAATGTGATCCTTTGTCTAATATGAAATGTAAGCAAACACAGGTTAATGAAAATATTTCATTGTCCAGTAAGTAGAGTGAACGAATGAAAATGATCCCTCTATTTGTTTCTAAAACAAATGCACTTCTTTGAAACAGTGTTAGACCTGGCATCTTTGCATGGTTCCCCCTGATTTTTTGCCTTTTCACTTACTGTTTGGCTGACTTAATTTTTGCTGGCTTTAGGATTCTGGCCACTTTACCACTGTTAGCCAGTGCGAAAGTGCATATGCTCTGTACTCTAAACATAGTAACATTGGTTTATCCATCATTGGCATAATTAGTTTACTTGTAAGTCCCTTCTAAAGTACACTATATGTGCCCAGGGCCTGTAAATTAAATGCAACTAGTAGGCCTGCAGCACTGATTGCGCCACTCACTTTAGCAGCCCTTAAAATTGGCTCAGGCCTGCCACTGCAAACCTTGTGTGTGCTGTTTTAAATTGCCATTTCGACCTGGCAAGTTAACCTACTTGCCAGGCCCAAACCTTCCCTTTTATTACATATAAGTGACCCCTAAATTAGGTCATTGGCAGCCCAATGGGCAGGGTGCAGTGTATTTAAAAGGTAGGATATGTACTTTTGAGTTTCACATGTCCTGGTAGTGATAAACTGCTATATGTGTTTTTCACTGCTGCAAGGACTATCGCTCCCATAGGTTAACATTGGGATTGCCTTAAAACATCTATTAAGTGTAATTTCCTATTGGGAAAAGAGATTTGGAGTTTGGTGTCTCTGGACTCGCAATTCAAAATCACAACTTATGGTGAAGTCGGATTTTAAATTCTAAGTCTGAAAATGCCACTTTCAGAAAGTTGGCATTTTCTTACTTTAACCATTCTGTGCCTCTGCCTGCCTCTGAATACACATGTGAGTTAGGTGACAGCGGGGCTTCTGCATTCCCTCCAGACAGTCACACAAAGGGAGCTGGGGTGGGACATTTGGATTCTGATGGCCCATCACCAGGCTGATGGACCTCCCTGAGGTAGATTGGGAGAGAGGAGCTGACACTTGCACCTGAATAGGACTTTGCCTGTCCCCAAACAAAGAGCTGCATTCCCCCTGTAGTGAGTCTGGAGCCAGGGCATGAAAGCAGGGACCTTGTGATCTACAAAGGCCTCTTTGAAGTCTCCCCCACTTTAAGGCACATTTGGATATAATACTGGACCCCTGACACCGCCAAATAAGAACTTTGCTGGAACCAAGGACATTGTGCCTGGAAGAAGTGCTGTTGTGCCATGGAAGGGACTGCCACTATGTTAACCGCATTGCTGTGTTGCCATGCTACCTACTGATTGCTGTGCTGTAGGAGGGACTGTCACTTTGCTACCTGCTCTGCTGTGTTGGCCTGCTGCTTCTTGCCTCAGAGTGACAGGGACTGGACCTGCTCGCTACATCCTTGAATCCATGTTTCACCAAGGGTCTGCTGGATTGCTTCCTGTTCTCTGAAGTCTCAGGGTCACAAAAGACTTCTTGCAACTCTGCTGATGCTGCTGGACTCTACGATCTGTGAGTCGTACCATTGCCTGAGGTGCACCTCTCCTGTCCTGGGCCTCAGAAGTGGATTCTGCAGCTGTTTCTGCAAAAATCAACACATCGTCATCACTGTGCCAATCGGAACCCATGCAGTGCCCTCCAACGCCAGTGTAGTGCCGATCCGAGGACATCCCTGCATGAATTGATGCCGATTCATCAACCTGACTGTGAGGCTCGATGACAACGCAGCTCCGATCCGAAGATACAGCTGCAAGGCTCGACTTCAACACATCAACATGACTATGCGAATCGGAACCGACACATCGAGTCTTCTAAGCTTGTTCCATCCAAGGTACTTTTCCAGCAAGCCGTGGGTGGGTCCTGTAGCCGGCCTGCCTTCCATCGCGGTTGGCCTGAAATTTGGATTTATCCCGATCTAGCGCGAACTCAAGTAACCTTTCATATCTCAAGTTCTACTAATTGGATTTTTGTCATTTTGGTCTTGTTTTATAAATATTCTCTATTGTCCTAAACTGGTGTGGATTCATTTTGTGATGTTTTCACTGTTTTGTACAAAAACTTTACACATTGCCTATTAAGTTAAGCCTGACTGCCAAGCAACCAGAGGGTCAGAACAGGTTAATTTAGGTTGTGTATCTGACTTACCCTGACTAGGATTGTGGTCCCTACTTGGACAGGGTGTATACCTCTGCCAACTAGAAAAACAATTTCTAACAAACAGCAACAGTTATGTTACAAGGATCACTTTGGCTATAATGCAAACTTGGAAAATGGATTCACCTCGTTGAGTAATAAAAGACAACCATAACTGATATGGAGTGAGCTCCTTAAAAGCTTTGGCCCCAGTGCTCCTGAACTTGATGCACTAGTGAAACAAGCTAAATCGTCAATATAAAGACTAAGGTCCCAATTTATATGTTGATGTAGAGGGAACTCCATTGGAATGGCAACTCCCATGGTAAGGGGGGACATTGTTTTTTATTTATTTTCAAGAAAGAAAATATTAAGAATGATGTATGGCTCCGTCATGTGATGGAGCAGTTTGTGAAACTTACAATACATTGTCAGGAACTGCTGTAACGGCAGTTCCTATCAATGATTGAAATGTCCAATAGGCCAGTGGATATTTCAAAATTTGGCTGACAGTACCTCCGTCAGGGCAACAGAGTAATATACTCTGTCGCACTGGCAGGGGATGAGCCGCCCACCAAATATTAAATGAGGCCTGAATGTGTGGTTTAGATTTGGCTATAGCCAACATAAGCTAAGTTTGTTAAAGCTCATGTCATCAATATACACAATTACTGAGGCCCTGATTGCGAGTGAGGAGCAGTGAAACTACTGCATGGTTTTACAAGTTACTATCTCTCCATCCAATAGTAAGTGTATACAGATGCTTACATAAATTATATGTGGAATTTCCAATCTGTAAAAATTGCATGTTACACATTCGCGAACATACAAATTGATGCAAAATCGCATACAAAACATTTGCATGCAGAAACACGCTTGGACTTACTGAGCGTGAAAACTTCATGCAGTAACATAAAATGTTCTATTACAAGGTGAGAGGTAACCTTGTCCACATGAGTAATTTCCACCTAAATATTACTGCTGCCCAGAGTAAATCATGTTGAAACAACAAAAAAACAAGTAAAATGTATAATCATTTAGCTGATGCAACCTTAGCTAATTTACGCATATCACAACTACACAAGAAAAAAAATGAGTAAAATGTGTAATTAGGATTCTTTAAAATTGCAGCCATCACCTATAGCCATACTTTTAACTTTCCGCGAGACCATGGAGCAAGTGCTTATATCACAGTACTTGACAATCCATCAGATACAACTACACTTTCAGCAGGGGCAGAGTACGACAAAAGGTAAGGCACTCCAAAGACACAGAAGGTCTAGATTTTCAGGCGCATGCTTAGACCCACCAAACACGAGTTAGCCCTATGTTTAAAAGGCATACAGGCTGGACATGGGTCTAATCAACAACCTACCCAAAATCATTGAAGTGTCACTGGAACCAAATCGAAAATAACACACCATAAATGTTACTTGAAAGTATTGATGCCAAAAAATATTTGCAACTGCCACAGAGATATGTGAGAAACACAATTATGATGCATTATGGTCTTTGTAGTAAAAGTCAACACTAATATCAACAGTTCACAACAATGTTCGATGCGTCGGACGCTCGGGAGCCGTCCGACGCACAAGTGTTACTATGCGTCGGACGGCTCCCGCGCGTCTGACGCCATTGCCCATGAAATCCCTCTAGTGCAGGCACCAGAGGGATTTCTTTTACACCCCCAAAGCCACGGGAGCTAGGGAAGAGCTTCCCTAGCCCCGAGAGTCCCCCCTCCATTTCTGTGAAATGACGATCAGCACGCACATCAAGACTTTTGTATAGCTTTCCTTGCTTAGATGATCAACATTAACATGTTGTAACAATGGATTATTTTTAATACATTTTTAATATTTTATAATGGATGTGTATCTTTAATTGTAGTAATAAAAATTGATTTGTACTTTTTTAAGAAAAAATCTTTTGACAATTGCATCGGTACTTTCATGTGACTTAATGCCAAATGTTTGGAATCCATGATAGAAACCCTTCAATAATTTGGTCTGGACCACGGTAAGGGAGGTGGCGGACACACTTAGAAGCTCTTCAGCTGCCCAATTTCCTCTGCAAGTGGGTTCCATTGAATGCCTGCTCAATGTCCTAGCACTGGCACATCCTCTTCCTCATCATCATTCTCCTCCTCCTCTCCTTCCTGTACTGAAACATCCGTGATGGTGTGTGGAATTGGGGTATCTATGATGGATGTTATGATTGCAACAGTGACGGTCTTTGTAGCTCTGTTAGTTAACCTGGGGAATTGCTATGACGTGCTTTCTCTAAACACAGCTGTCACTCACTAAGTTTAGATGTTGTATGTTGATGCACAAGTGACAGAATCAGACAAGAGCTTGCAGTGTGGTATTTGCTATGTTGATGTGGCTATTGGAGTGGGTGTTACTGCTGAGCTTGTAACAACAGCTGCAGTGCAGACAAGTGTGGCATTTGTAACTACGCGTGGGTTTGATCCACAGGTGATGGTAGCTTGGTGGGATGTTTTGCCCTTTGCAAATTTTGGGGATGGTGGTGCATAGTTGGTTAAGGGCTAATTGGATTCCTCCTGTGTCGTTCTACCTGATAATGAGGGCAACGCGTTGAATGACCTCAGTATCACATCCCAGGACATGCAGCAACAGCGCAACCATTTAATGAATTTTGTCTGCTTTTTTTAAATATGAGAGAAATGTAAACCTTGCAATGGTATGATAATGTGTAAACTATGCAAACACCCATGTGCCTTGCATACCCTATTTGTAATGGAAGAATCTCGCCAGATGATGCTTGGCTTCCACCTAACCCTATTCATTATGGTATAAACATTGATTACATGAAAAGTTGCCAACCAAACCTATTTCTTCCAGTGGTGCATGGACATATCGAATGTGGTTGTGACTGGTACATACCTTGATCCTCTGCTCCTCCAGCTGAAGCGTCTCCTTCAATTACCTCAATCCTGATGAGGATAATGATGCTGCAGATACGCTCCTCCTGACGTCAACTTTAGTTTTGGTGGGGGACCTCCTCCTGTTACACGACTCTCATGTCTGTGCTTGGAAAGTTAATCCTGCACACAACTTTTTAAAGGGCATATTATCAAGCACGGTGTTAAAATTATCGCCGCTTTAGCGGCAGAAAACTGCCGCTAAAGCGGCGATAATGGGCTTAATAGTATGCCGCAGAGAATTCCAATAGAAGCCCATGTTGACACCAGAACATGGGCTTCTATTGGAATTCTCAAGGGCACATTATCAAGCCCATTATCGCCGTTTCTTGAAAATATGCCCCCAAGTCCTGAAATTTCTTCTTGCAGTTGACCTGGGATGTGATGAGAGTACATTTACCTTTTGTGTGATTTGTTTCCAAATCTTTGCTCTGGTATTTGAGCTTGTATTTTGTTAATAAATTGACCTTTCACCAGGGCTCTTCTTCAACACCTTCTCAGATATTATTTGTTGGATCGCTGACAGAATATCGGAACTAAAAATTTTGTGTGAACATAATATCATATCAAAAAAATATCGAGAACCAAAATATCGAGAAGGTGAGTGCAAATTGGTAAGTATAGATTTACTATTCTTAACTCCACATCTACATACCTTGAAGCTATATAGATCGTCAAGGTACATATTTGTGGCGTTATATACAGTAAAACTTTACTTATGTAGAGAAACTTACCTGCCAAGTATTTTTGTCCTCAATATATTTGACATGATATTTTGTCCCATGATATTTTTGCTTCCGATATTTTGTCTAAACACCTGCCTGTTTTTAAGGTTCACTTAATTTATGCTTGCTGAGTGTCAGGGGCCATGGTTCTCAGTTGGCAGTTCAAATGGGATGGATGACACTCTTATCTGCTGGTTTGCAGTGGATTGTAAATCCACAAGAAGACTGACACAATGAATGTGGTAGCTGGTGGTGGTCACAATATATGTTTACTGAGATGTTGCTGCTCAAATTAAATAGGATGCAGACAGGGGGCGCTCCTGTACAATGGAACTCGATCTGACTCTAGAAGATAAAATCTATTTCCTGTTGGATTATGTAATTTCCTGTTGACATTGTTGTTTTTGTACATGTGGTATTTCAGGCAGGCAATATCCACTGTTAACTCTGTGTGTAAAAAGCAGGGGGCATAGCTACAAGGCGGCGATTTAAAATTATCGCCGCTTTTGTGGCCGTTTTCGGCTGAAAAGCAGCGATAATTTTATCCCTATATTAGCAAGATCACGCTATAGCGTGAAACCTTGCCTTAGCGCATGAATTCCTAACGCCCATCTTTGCATCTCTAATGAGATGCAAAGTGGGCGTTCCTCCCCAGGATAACGGGAGAAATGTCGCTAAGCGACATTTCTCCTATTATCAAGCCTCACGCAAAGCAGCATAGCAACAAGAAAAGTAGCGATAACCTCTGTTATCGCTACTTTCCTTGCGCCTGCTTTGAAACTGACTTAGCCATGATATCCTATGGAAGGTGGATATCATGGATAAGTATGTGAGGCCCTATCAGCAAGCTATCGCCAAACTTCGTGGGATTATCGCTGGGTTTCCAGCGATAATCTCACGTTTGGCAGTTAGCGCTAGGATTTTTATCGCTTTTGAGATAAGCGTTGCTAATAGCACGCTATCTCAGCGATAAAAATCCACGCTAGCCAGAGATAATTATCCTAGCGCTAAGTGCGCTTAGCGATAATTATCGCCAGTTGTTGCTGATATGCCCCCAGGTTTGGTAAAATTGTACCCAGTATTTTTAGATTATGCTTAACCCAGATATCACTCATAAGTGAACAAAATGTGTCTTCCCCAGGCCGATATACCAGCTGTTATATGTAATGTGAGTACTTTGGGTCAACAACCTTCTATAATTGGCTTGTTTGGCTCATTCCCATTTACTTGTTGATTGTTAGGCATGTCTTTCACATTTTATATGAGGCCAGTGGAGTATTGATGTGCACTTATTCATTTTAATGCTGATTTAATATATTGGAGAGAGGTTATAAAGGAGTGTATTTCCATTGTGACTCATTTCAGCTGAGACGACCACCACAATGCAGTGATCAACGTAGATGAGGAAATTCAAACGTTGGCCTACTAGAGAGAGTCACTCACGGTTTGCAGTGCACCTTTCCAAAGCTAGTGACATAGAGTAACAGGCTATGGGTTTGATAAACAAAGGTACATTTACAAATGTATATTTACTCACATGTAAATCTAGTACTGAACCTAGGTATAAATCTACACTTTTTTGCTAATCCCAAATTGTCAATTTTGATTTACACCTAAATGTTATCTTACAGATCTCAATGAGAGAGGTGTGCAAAATTTACAAAATTTGCTTCATGTAATTATGCAATCAACAAAACAAGAACAGTGCCAATTTTACGTGGCTTGGCCTTGCTGCTATTTAGCCAAAACCCGAGTTTGTTCTTCATGTAATTATGCAACATTTTGGCAAAAAATATACATAATTACGTGAATTACAAATCTGTCATTTGATAATATAGTTAAGCGCAAAATGTATCTTTGCATCAGATTTTTGCACAAGAAACACCTAAAGAAAGAACCTCAAACAACAAATGCTGACATTTTGTTGATCACATTCATTAGATGACACATTTTGCTGTAACTTTTTACCGCATATGGCCCATAATTACGCAAAGTGGCATAATGGCATAATTTCAGAAAGTAATTTCAGAAGTATAATGGTAATTTTCTGAAATTATATGAATTATACCAGCGTAAGTTAAAGTTCACCCAAGCCCAAGGGAATATTCATCGAGGTGTTGTATCGGCCTTGCATTACATAGTGTGACGCAAGGCCAGTGCAAGCAGTAAGTCATATTTCAAAAACAACCCATCTGCACAAATGAGTCATTTTTTGGATTGCATGAAGCTATGCGGAATCCAGCTGCATCAAGCGGGAATTAATATATGCAATGTAGGCGTTCTCATGCAAAATCCAATGCAACCATAATACATTGGTATTTTTTAGTGGAGCACTGCATCACGCATAGTGGAGTAGCTCATGCAATGCTAGAAATGCACCAGAATTGCTGCGCATCAGCAACCCAGGTGTAGGAAATGACGCAGTGGCTGCAATACAAATTCCTCATCCTCACAGCACACTCTGGCATGCTCATCTATGCCATGGAGGTCATTATACTGCAACTGAGAGTAGCTAGAAGACAACCATGTAGGCAGCGGTGGAGGAAGGAGCATGTTTTCCATCAGCATATATCCTTCATTCGTCACAGGGAGGTGGAAGTCATACAGTTCTACAGACTGAATAGGGAGTCCATCAAGGAATTGCTGGGGAAAATAGCACCAAGTCTCCAGCCAGCAACTGGAAGGACCAATGCCATCCCACCACATGTAAAATTGATGGCTGTGCTGCCCATGTTGGCTTCAGGGTCCTTCCAAATCACATCAGCATTTGACAGGGAGCATTTTCTGCCTTACTCCCATCTGTGTTGGATGTCATCATAAAACACACACCCCAGTAATGTCTATTTACCAAAACTACCCAACAACAAATGGATACCAAGCAAGGCATCTGCACCACTTCTAGATTTCCATTTGTGCTTGGTGCCATTGATTGCACACATGCCCAATTTGTGCACCATGCAGCAACATCGCTCCTGTTCCGAAACTACAAGCACAACTACTCAATAAATGTCCAGGCGATAGTGGATCATCATGGAATGTTCATCACGTCCTTTCAAAATATCCAGGAATTATACCTGATGCATGCATCTTCCACCACAGTACCATCAATAAGCAGTTTCAGAATGGCAGATATGGGAATGGCCTGCTCATTGGTAAGGAAACAAGAAATATACATTATACCAACTAAGAATTTGTAAGGTATGACATAATAGCCCTCTCTGTGTTTGTGTCTGGATCTCGCGTCATGTGCACATAGTGGAAGTAACTACTCCAACATGTAGTCAATGATGTCCCATTATGTGATTCCCTCACTGATCCTGCAATGGAAGAAGGACAAATCCCACAGTGAGAAGTATTGTGTAATCTCACACTGTGTGAGTGGACAGAACCAGAATTTCTGCAATGTCGAATAAATCAACCAACAAATCATGTGGTCTACAAATATATTCATTATGAGGAGAAAGGATACATCTTAGCACAGTTTGAGATGTGAATATGTGCAAAGGTGTGGCAAGTCTGGATTATTTGTCAGTGTTCCACTAAAATAATGGCTGATTAATAAACGTGTGATCTTAAGCATATGTGTCACCCATGGCAGTGTCACTGTAGGCTAATCAAAGTATTAGGAGCACAAATGGAAAAGAAGTTCTAAATTCCATGCATTGTCACGCACTAAAAGTGTAGCATCAATTGTCAATTGTAGGTGCATATGTGATACCAAAAGTACAAGGTTCTCCTCATTTTAAGGCATTCCAAGTTTGTAGGTCCAAATATACACATTAGATAATAAGCCACATTGACAGTGACATACCTCATCAGTGTGATAGAAGAACAATTTAGTGCCTCAAGTTGCCTTCATTTCCTGCATCTCAGTCCATCAAGGTAAAACTGACAGTGAATAAATAGGATGCGAAAGATGTCATACACTAGGAAATAACCTAGGTGAAATGCAACCAACGTAAGGTAATACAGTGTGCTCATAATCCAAATCTGAACCGTCTCATGCTAAGGAAATGATGTAAGAATCAAGGCCCATAAGTACAGGATCACCTCCAAGGCAAACTCGCATACATACACATGAATACAGAAAGTGTTTTGTACAGGTCTGTATTACAAAGTCACTTATATCTACAGCATGTTGTCCCATATGAAAAAGGGCTAGATTGCCATACATATGAGTTGATCCAAGTTCAGCAAGACAATCTTCCATACAAAAAACATGTATGAATAAAGCCAATTAAAATATCCATGTAACATGTTGAAAATTGGTAATATTTATTAAACAAATAGCCATTCTAAATTATGTAAACTAATCTAAGGCTGTGCAATTGTCATGTAAGCAAGCAAGCAAGGAAATCATGGGTGATAAAAGGACAAATGTATGTGCGACTGTCAAACATGTTGGCACTGACACTACCTATATAGGGCTAAATGTATGCAAGATAATCTGATAGTTTGATACTTCGCATACATATTGAGTGCAAATCTCATAAAGCCTATAAAAACATTCTAAATTACTTATCATAGTAATCTTCTAGCTAAACTTGAAAGTTAGCATTTTGAGGTGTTTTATGGTTTACACCGTGGATAATATGTGCAATTGCACATATATATTGAACATACATGTGTAAAGCATTGGTCAAGAGTGCCTAAGACATATCTGTTACAATAAATGTTTATAGTTTGCATGCATACATAACACACATAGTTAGTTATGTCTGAATAACAATGTACCACATCATTGACTGTTGCTATTTTCCACATTTCAGGTGACCAAGGATACGGTTTGCAGCCATGGATCATGACCCCATTCCAAAATCCCCAGACGAATGACCAAAAAAAGTGCAAATCCGCTCTGAGCAAACCAAGAAATGTTGTGGACTGAATGCTTGGGGTCCTAAAGTACTGTTTCTGCTGCTTGGACAAATCAGACAGAAGACTCCTGTACTCACCTCCTATAGTCTGCAAGATAATCTTAGTGTGTGCAATATAGCATAACATCTGTCTCAAAACAAATGTGCCATGGGGAAATGAAACTGAAATCACACATGAACCGGAAGAGGACAATGAGACAGATGCAGATATATAGCACACAATGGTAGGTCGTCTGAAACGGGACCAAATAGTGGCAAATTGTATTTCATAATTAAATTTAAATGATGGTAATAATGACAGAAATTATGTAAACTTATCATCCAATAAATAGCTTTTGTTATAGCCCATCAATTGTGGTGTGATGTTTGTGTGTTTGTCAAGGTAGTTATATTGTCAGTCACATCATCTCAACTAGATGAAGGCCCCAACATGTATGAATCTTGATTTTCGAACTGTTGACATATCTCAAACTAAAAACAAATCGATGCAGCAAGCCAATGTCATGCAGTGCACTGCATGAAATGCCTCATTTCTGGATAGATATAGGGCATTCCTGTACTCCCTCTCTTAAGCAATGCAGTGCAGCACAGCAAGCTGTTTTGCTGAGTTCTGCTGAATGAAAGTGTGTTAAATGTGGTCCTCAGGGTATGATGAATCACAATCCTCCCAATACGTCAGTCCCTAAGGCAATCTTGATGTGTGTTGTATATATGGACTAGCATGCAGAGTGGCAGCAATTTACAGGAGCACATGTTGCAGCAGGTACCATCACAGATCACAAGAGACATCTGTCATGACCAGAGACATAACCTCAGGTGTAGTTGTCAAAATGTCATTTGATAAATTGGTATTCATGCATGTATGGGGATCCACAAAAAACACACATGTGACACCTTTCCAGAGCTCATTGATGTAAGGTCTACATTTGCCTGCAGTTCATAGATCCATATTTACCGTGCCTTGTAGAGCAATGCAAGGAGGCTCCAAGGACTGTACCAAAACATAATAAACTGCTGAAGTAGCAATGCGTAGCATTTATCTGAAAAGTAACACAGGGGAGATGTTTGCCAAGCATCATATCACTTCAGGAATACAGAGATGTGTAATGTGTGAAGCATGTATGTGATAATGCAAGCACAAATGGTTGTGAACACACAGAAAGATTTGAAATATGGTTCAATGGTGGTGTTGGGCTGGAATTTTCCTCTGCATGCTGCTGAAGTAGCAATGCGTAGAATTTATCTGAAAAGTAAGACAGAATTTTCCTCTGCATGGTAAGAGTTGTGTACATCTGTCATGAGTGCCTAGCTGCTGGTATATTCCAATAGGGGAACACAGACTATGCGTGTGTGCCATGACATAGGCCTATGTCATGGGTTGTGGTCTTGTTGGACCAGTAGGGGCACACAAAGAGCTGCCTTTATTTTTGTGATACGCTACTGCCTTTATCAGGTGTAAAACAGCGCAAGCGTGGTGGTGTCAGCATATCGTGGAGTAATCAGTAGTAACAAACAAGACCATTCTACCCTGGGTCACTAGAGTGAGGCCTACAGGCTTACTCACCTCTTCTAAAGTTCTGCTGCTGTGTGATCAACTCACCCCTGTCCAACATCCGATTAATCTAAAATTGTGAATGAGAAAATCATGTGCTGAATATATGTGCTCATGCAAGACATACACTATATATAGGGGGCCAGATGTACAAAGCCATTTAGCATTTCTTAGTGGGCCGAATCGCTATTTCAGCCCGTTAAGAAATGCTAAATGACCTTTTCAGATGTACAAAGGCCTGTTCGCAGTTGAAATGTAGGTTTTCTACCCGGTAGAATTCGCAAAATGTCACTGCGATTCAGGAATTGTAAGTAGGAATTCCCTATTTCCGATCCCTAAAGCACATGTACATATCATTTCCTGAATCTAATTTGGCATTTAGGAAATCAACGGTAACCATGTGCAAAATGAAAAAATGCATTAGGAAATGCATTTGTTAATGTAAAATGAAGCACATATGTGTACTTACATGTGCACAACGCATTTTGGCGTGACGCCAGGAGGGCCTTATGGCCAGAGGCACCTTTGGGTTTGGATTTCTATTAGGAAATCGCAATCTAAGAAATGCAAACCATTACCTATTTTACCAATAGGTGGGAATGGTGGGAATGCAATGGCATTTCCTATTGCGATTCCCTAATAGCGATTCCTACTTTGTAGGAATCGCTATTAGGAAATCGCAAAATTAGTACAAATCATTTTACATTTCCTACGGAAACACTATTTAGGAAATTCAAAGTCTAACTTTAAGACTATTGGTATTCACAAAGGTAATTTACGAGTCACATCTTTATATCCGCAGTTGGCCTACAGTAGGAATCCCACATCAATAACATGATCATTTTTGTAAAAATTGCATTGCGGCCCATTGATTACACTTCATCCGGCCTGTGTAGGAGGGTACGGCCCGAGCCGGAGAGTACTGCTCCAGCCGAAGAGTACGGCCTGGGTGCGGAGAGTACAGCCAAAGCCGGAGATTTTGGCCTGACTGTAGACGTAAAGAGATGACTCGTAAAATGTGTGATGATTGTGCACATGATAAATGTGCGTGTACTGGCAGTATATGTTAAAAGTGACACACTCTAATACAGTACAAAGGGACTGTAGTACTGAACAGTGTGTGTAGGCTGAGTGTGTGTGCTGCGTGTGAGTATGCTGTGGTAGCATAATTCATGTGGATTTCAGTACTGGGCACTGAATGTGCTGTGACTGTACACTGAGTGCAGAAGTTCCTTCACTGCTATATAACATGGAGGCCCTTGGATTCCTTTTTGGGTAATGCCATTACTGCCTGGGGAAAACATGAGAATCAGAGGAATTCTGCCAGTCCATGTTTGATAGTCCAGCAAAGCTGCAACCTGGGTGGAACATACACTGGAAGATGGGAGAGCCAGGCTATCTCTGTGCTTTCCTAAGTATTTTAAGTTTCAGTGATAGATCACAAGAAAGGGGCCTGGACACATCTCAGGAAGAGAGAGATTGGTCTGAAAAGGGAATCAAAGAGAATGGGGTACAGAGCCCAGGAGCAACCTTCTAATGCACATATGACTGTGGCTGATATACAGATGTGTGCCCTGGTAACGCATCTGAATCTTGCTGTGAGGTCAATCAGCTTTGGAGACCTGCTTTGCTGTGCTGCCCTGATGCCTGCTGTTCCCCTGCCATGTGAGAAGGACTTCACATGATCCCTTGAACCCAGAGTGACTCCAAATGCTAGTTGGCTTGCCTCCTGATCTGAAGTCTCAGGGACATAAAAGAATTCCAACCAACCTGGTTTTGCGCCTGGACTCTGCCATCTGTCAGTTTGTCCTGCCAAGTGGTGCCACCCCAGCCCTGAACCCTTGGAAGTGGGAAGAAGGTGTTTGCTCCATCAAAAGCCATACATCTTCTGTCAAACTGGCACTTTGCTTCTGTTGCATGGGTCAGAATCGGCGCATCGCCTTTGTTGCATGGGTCAGAAGTGGGCCATAGCCTCTGTTGAGTGCGTCAGAAACAACATTTCACCGCCATTGCATGGCTCTTATCGTTGCTGCATAAGTGCAACTGCGCAGTGTATCACACAATGTAAATTTATGTAGCAATGTGTAAGACAAAATTGACACAAATGTCGAGGACCTGCCCATCACACTCAGGAAATAATGCAATGGGAATGGCTGCATACTAGAAAGAAGGAAGTGTAAATGTTACTTTCACTTTCTGTTAGTGTGTGTTGGTTGGTGCTGGTGGTTTGAGTAGTGATATGCAAGTTTTGAGCGGTTTCTGGTGTAGTCTGTTCTTTTGCTGTGACTCATATTTTGTGTAGACTTTGTACCTAATTGTTGTTTTTTGTAATTGTCTTTGTATTGTAGGGCGTTTGTCTTTTTGGGGTAACAGTTAATTAGGTATAGTTAGGGGTTTAAGGTTTTTTTGTTTTTGTTTAGTTGGGTAAGGATAGATACGGCTTGTGTCATTGTGGCCATGTCTGGGAAGGGGAGAGGGAAGAACTTCATGGACAGAGAAGTTGTCTGTCTCATCTAGCTGGTAAACCATTTCCTAACACAGATGCTGGCTGCAGGGGTAGGGTCAGCAAAGGGTAAAGAGCCAAGGATCAGAAGGATCGCTGGGAGCGAGTCCGTTGGTATATGGGCAAGGTGGCCCTTGAGGAGTGCTCTGTCTCCCAACTCAAGCGTTGTTGGGATTGGAGATTGGAGGCCCGTAGGTATGTATTAATGACCATCCACATGTAGTAATGCAGACAACTTTGTTAAGGTACATATCAATATTAAAACGTATTTGCAATGTGTAGATGCCTTGTGGCACACAAGGCAAAACAGAGTGACTCCAGGTGTTAGATATATCAAACTGTTACGTAAGGCAGCACACCTGGCATAAATGCTGTGTAGCGTTACAGGGAGCTACCGCTCTTGATGTTAAGTGATGCAAAGCAGCCCTATGTCCTTTGTCCAAATGAGAGTTACCCTTTAGCAATATACAACATTGAAGGTGTGGGCTTATAAATGTAATCGTATTAATAATGTATTGCTGTTTTTCCTCAGTCATGTGATGCAAACACTGCACAATATGTGGCTATATCAGCTGCTATGGTTAGATTCACGATACAGATCATTATCCACACTGTATAAAGTATTAGGTATGTCTGTGTGGCAAGGTTAGTATGTATGTACCAAAGGACACATTGATCAAATCTTCAAGCAGCACAGCATAGCAAGCCACTTTGCTGAGCTTCACTTCATGAAAGTCAAAGGTCAGGAATGCATTGTATTTAGCATTTTACGGTGCATTTCCTGTCCTTTCCAAGCACCAACACACTTTTGGCTGCCTACTGCCAATGCTTGCACCCTTGTGTTATGGTGTAAGGGGGACATGTGAAGAAACTGTCCAGCAGTTCTTTCAACATCACATGTATATACCCTGATTTTGACATATGATGTAAGGTATTTCTGATTTTTCATCTCCTGTCAGATCAACCATGCGAGGTGACTAGCTGCATTCCATGTTCTGAAAATGTATACATATGTGTGTAAGCGTGTGTACATGTGCAATGACACTTTAATGTCATAGTGCTTAGTTAAGATTTGGAAGCAGGTGTCGTTGCTCTGTATTTAATGCAATGCCTCCATTTTATTTTGTGCAAGTCTCGGGGTGCAGTTGGTCCTCATCTCCCTTACGGCACCTTGCGGGCTTTTATGGATTAAAGCAATGACCGTTTGGTGAGGCCATGCCCACCAGACATGCCCACTACCCACTTGCAGCCCGGAAATGTTCCCTGACACCCTTCAAAGCTGTGCCTCACTTGACAATCAGCTCCGGCTCTCAAACCAGCAGCATCTCCTTATTCTCCGCCCTCCTTCAAGTCCAGCATCGCAGCAGTACTGACCTCCTTCAAGTCACTGTTTCATGGCAGTAGCGACCTCCTTACCATGGCAGTGACTGCTCTGAGGCGCTGAGCCTTATCCTGTAAAATGAAGGAAAAGCTAAACAGAATGTATCAACAAGCCCATTTATGAGGCTTTCAGCTGGAAAGCTAGCGCTTGGGAAATCTTTCATTTACCGCACAGCTCTGCATTTGGGATTGTTTACCAACACGTTTGTGGGTGTGTGAGAGAAGAACCCTTATTAACGAGAGCCATTCAAACGAGCCTTATTGTTTTTATGGTTACCAGATTTAAGAGTCCTTAAAGCAATACAAAAATGAGCAGTTAACCGGTATGCCTTGTGGCCTTGCGTTTATTTTATTTCTTTTGATATGTGTACAGTAGTCTGTGTGTGGAAAGGGCTATAGTGTGAGTGATTGAGTGAGTGAGTGAGTGAGTGAGTGAGTGAGTGAGTGAGTGAGTGAGTGAGTGAGTGAGTGAGTGAGTGAGTGAGTGAGTGAGTGAGTGAGTGAGTGTTCCCCAGCATAACCAGTATTCTACTTACCTTGTGCTGGGCTCTGACTTTAAGAGTACCAGATCTGTTCTTTATGCTCTGATGTAAAGAGTTTCCCTCTCTATCCTGAGTCCTCCCTACTTGTCTACATCCTTGAATATGCTGGGCCTGGTCTAATGCTACGACAAGGCATTTCTTTTTTTTAAAAAGAATTTTAAATAGCGCAAGTTAGACCCGAGACATCGGGTATCAGAGCACTTTACATGAGCACCAGTTTCATTACAGAAGGACACATTCATTTTTGTTAGGCACGGGAAGATTTTGTGATTTTCCCAGAATCACAGGATGTTGAGCGTCATTGCCGAGACTCGAACCCGGTTCTCCAGCATCGAGGTTGACCACTCTAGCTGTAAGGCTACATCCTCTCCCGCATCAGGAATCAGCACATTCTATTAGGTTCCAGAGCCCTGATTCATTTACACTGTTCCAGGTATAGAAGTTACATATTTATCGGTTATTATACAGAACATCCTTAGTAGTATTGTTCTCACACTTCTCTCTTTTCTAGGATCACACGAGTACCAAGGGTATTGATCCTTCCATTGGTACATGCCATGCATTCCGCAAGCTAACATTCCAGAGGGCGGCCAGTGGCAGGCCAATGGCAGACAGATGAGCAGAATCTCTTCCCTCACTTACCTTGTTTTCTTCCTCCTATTCCTCTAATTGCTTTCTCCTGGTGGGACGTTTTTACACTCATTAGGGTTAGCGCAGTTGGGCATTGGAGTACTGCACTTCAGAACATCGTTCCTGCTGGGTATAACTTATACACATCACTGCTGCTTTAATTTCCTATCTCCGTCCATCATCCCCTTTGGTATCGCTTTGTTCGCCCTAAGTTGGCAGGGTATGCCCAGACGTGGGTCCCTTGCTCACTTTGCCACTGGATTCAAGATAGCCTGGCTGATGAGGGTTATGAACCCGAAACCGGTCCCAGGATGCTTGTGTCCGGTCCAGGGAAGACATGGCTTGGCAGTTCGGGCTGGACTGTTCCCATGAGGCACAGGGTCAGACTGATTTGCATATGGCCATGTCTGAACTGGGGTGGTGGAGTGAGCTAAAGAATTATGATGGATTAAACCCAGATCAGTTGACTGGGGGTGAGTGTTTGATTTGCTCAAACGCTCTGCCCATCATCCCCTTTGGTATCGCTTAATTTCCTATACAGCACTGAGCTGTCTGACAGAAGGTAGACATTGCGCATTCACCCAAGGTGAAGCTGAGACCTTCAGGGATAGTGATGCAGAAAGTAAGTCTATATGGTTGTAGCTCTGTGACGTGTGTGTGTGATCCATGATATTTGTAACAGTGTGATGTGTATGGGGAGGTATACATCACCTGACAACAAATCACTCAGAATCATTGAGCAAACACAGCATCATCTGTCAACAGATTGTAAAAATAGCAAAGAGGTTTGTACATGTGAATGTAGTGTGGGTACGTTTGTCTGTAGTACCCCACTTGAAATACAGGGAGGGTATACCTGTGTCAGTACCTGTGTGTCATGCCTGTCTACACTTTGCATGAACATTCATGACAGCGTTACCATGTTACTTCACAAAAATAGAACCCAGCTAAGTTTAAAAGGTTGACCCTTCACTGGAAAAAGCAATTGTTTTCTTGTAAAACCCTCCCCCATCAGGGTTACCCCTTGGTGGCATGCTTCATCATCTGGTCCATCCCGTTCTGCTGTGGAATGAGGTGTGCTGCGACCTACAAACTACGTGGGAGCACTTTTTGTATAATGATAAAGACGATGTTTAAGAAATAGGAGTGTGGGGAGGTTTGAGTGTAGGGTGAAGTCTAAAAATACCTGACTAGTGGGTATGACTAATTTAATCTGACCCCTAGTCGGCATGTTTAAATAAGGGGAAAGAAGGATAGGAGAGATTATGAATCTGCTTTCCAACAAGGTCAACACAGAGATTCAGTCTCCAACAGTACAACTAAATTGGTTGGCATGAACTTTGGAGAGAGTGTGACTACAAGTTCCCCTCTCCCCCGGAGGAACCACAAGGCATTGTCCAGGTGTCTTATATATTTACTCAATCATGCCGATCAGGTGAATCACCAAGTAGGTGGTAATTGTATATATTTAATTAAGTGTGCAACTTTGTGTGCATATACTATAAACAGTAGGAGTGGGCCCAGGGAGTTCGTTTTCCTAGGTCCTGATGAAAAGCTGATAGGGGCACAGTTTGAAACATGTTGGCCTTGTAGGAAAGCAGACTCATAATCCCTATACTCCAAACCCCCCACTCCTATTTCTTAAACATCGTCTTTATCATTATACAAAAATTGCCTGAAAGGGAAAGGGCAGGAATGCACAGTGATTCCATGATACAGTTCATTCCTGTCCTTTCCTACTGGTGGCGTACTTTTCCTTGCCTAGCACCAACGCAGGTACCCTTGCATCATGGTGCATGGGAGCCTGCATTGCAGGCAAAATAGTTCTTGTGCAGGTAAGCACAGCTGCCTGCATAAAGACACTTCTGAGAGTCTTTAGGTTCTTTCTTTGTGTGCTGCAGAATGTGGCATAGGGAGAATTATGTAATGGAATGTGAAATTAGATTATTTGTACAGATTAAGGTTCACCTGTGGAATTGATGCATTATAACATGTTTCCAGGTCTAGCACTGAAGCCAAATCTGTGAACCTGTCAAAATAAGGGTGTCAATGCAATGAGACACCCAACCTCCATCTATGGAATAGCTACCTGCCGCAGACTAAGGCAAGTCCGTAATGTGCTCTGTCGTGCGCAACTCAAGATTAAATATTACATGCAGAGACACAGAAGCTGCCATTGCTTACCTTTACACGTCTCACTTAGATATTGCCTTTACCTTGTCCCCCCCGCCTCCCGAATGATGGAAGATTAACAGCAAAAGAGTACATTTTCGGCCCATGGGTATTATTTACCATTGGCACATCAATATGAGTAGGGATCACTGGTATGAGTGAAGTGCATGGTTCAATATTGTGCCTAAATAGATATTCTGTATACCTGAACTGGGTTCACTGACAAAATATTGAAGTTAAAAATTAAGAAGTAAAAAATATCAATGTAAAAATATACAATGAAAAATATTGACTCCCTATACTTAAACAGGACAAAATATCAAGAAAAAAAATTGATGTAAAAAATATAGTTGTTTAAAATATCAAATTGTGTATACATTTTTATATATATATATATATATATATATATATATATATATATATATATATATATGTATATATTTATATATATATATATATATATATATATTCACTGAAAAAACCATAGGTTTCACACAAGTTATAGTCAGCGGAAATTTTACTGATAAAAAACCAATGAAATTCCCCGTTATAGTTAGTGCAGGCAACTATAACTCACGCGACCGCAACCCTCTGCTGATGCTAATACTGTATTTAGACACTTATTTACCCATGTCTTCTTCCATACATTTTTAGCTATACATATATTACAAATATTTTTTTTTCATAAAGACACATATGTCATCAGCAGAAGATTGCGGTCGCGTGAGTTATAGTTGCCTGCACTAACTATAACGGGGAATTTCATTGGTTTTTTATCAGTAAAATTTCCGCTAACTATAACATGTGTGAAACCTATGGTTTTTTCAGTGAATTTGCAAGGTTTTTTAAATGCTAATTCCTAACTATAATGTGTGTGAAACCTATGGTTTTTTCAGTGAATTTGTACGGTTTTTTAAATGCTAAGTTACTTTACGCCATTCGTGGCGTGCGCGCCCACTTAACGCAGTTCATTCCGTGCGCGCACGGTGCGCACAGTGAGCACGCGGTGCGCTTTGCGCACCGCGCGCCCACTTTACGCAGTTAGTGCCGTGCACGCACGGTGGGCACGCGGTGCGCTACGCGCACCGCGTGCCCACGTTATGCTAGATGGGCCATGTACGCACGATGCGCTTCGCGCACCGTGCGCACATGGAGGACATATGATGCACTTCGTTTTTAAAGGTAATATTTTAATTTTTCGCAGTACTTATAAGCCATGCACAAATGGTGCCCTTCGGGCACCATTTGCACACGGGGTGGAGAGAGTGTGGATAATTTTTTTTTTTTATATATTTTTTTTTTAATATTTTCGTTTTTTACAAGTGTGATAAGCCATGCATAATTGGTGACCTTCGGTCACCAATTGCACACGGGGTGGGGTTAGTGTGGATAATTTTTTTTTTTATATATTTTTTTACCGTACGCGTACGGTAAGCGTAATCGGCGAAATTAGCGAAAAAATAAAAAATTCAGTTTTTGGCCTTGGGGGATCTTTGGGGACTCCCTCTACATGGCTATGTGTGTGGGAGCTGTCAAAACAGCCCCTTTAAATGTTTTTGTGCTTTGTTTGTTAATCATCTCTCTCAGTGCGAGAGAGAAAATGGTGGCCGCCGCTTCCTGGTTTCGGCCGATTCGAATGTTTACTAAGATCTAAGAGCCAATCAGAATGGCGCTCGCGCACGCCACCGTACGCGTACGGTAAGCGTACCGTAAGCGCACCGTAAGCTGGCTCAGATATATATATTGATTTAAAGGCTATTTTCTCAGAATCTACTGAACAGATTTACACCAAACCTACAAAAGGCACTTCCTTGACCTGAGGACTACCTCTCTGCCAAATTTCTAGTAATTCTGTTCAGCCGTTCGGGCTGCAGCCCTGTCTAAAGGTCCTATGGAAAAATGCATGGGAAAAACGCGTTTTGGGACCCCCTTTTATCTCAGCCCCCGCTTGACGAATCCCCCCGAGACTTTCAGGGTAGGAGCGGAGCGTAGCGCCCCACCTATTTTGAAAAATTCGCGAGGATTCGTCGACCGGCGCCAAAGTTATTCAAAATAGAATGTTGCGGATTTCCTATGGAAACGTGGTCCTAACTATAACTACCTACTGGCGACCGCCAGTAGGTAATATATATATATATATATATACATACATATTACCTACTGGTGGTTGACAGTAGGTAGTTATAGTTAGAACCAAGTTTCCATAGGAAAAGCATTTTTTGATTTGCCAATATGTTTGGTACCGTTTGACGAATCTTCATGAAACTTTCAAAACTAATTTATCAGCCCTCTCAGTTTCTCTGTTGAAAGTTTCAGGGTGATTCATGAAGCGGGGCCGAGAAAAAAGGAGGGTCCCAAAGCTCGTTTTCTCCATGCTAATTTCAATAGGAAATTTTGGAACAGGCTACAGCCCGAGCTGCTGAATGGAATTATACCAAATTTGGCAAAAAGGTAGCTCTTGGTTCAGAAAGCGACCTTTTTTTTAAAATGGTGTAAATCCGTTCTGTAGTTTTTGAAATATTAAAGGCAAAAGAAATATAGATATCTGGGCGGAGCCTAACCACACATCTAGCATCGAGTGAAAATCAAAAAGGTGAGACATACATTCCAAACAAGAAAAGGAGACAGGGTAAAAACACCCTGACCCCCAGGCCTGCTGAGGGGGGTCCCACAGGCACCCCCAGGCCCAAAAAAAGCATTTGGGGGCCTGCAGAGGCCCATGCAGCCCCAGGGACCGCCACCTCCCCAGGGCCTATTTAATTGTTTGTGGGGGGCATGCGGTGCGGGGCACGTGAACTGCAGTAGTTTAAAGTCTAAAATTGCCAAAGTGATGTGGGAGCATGGTTGCCTGCTCCTAAAAGATGAAAGGCTGAGCGCTAGAATACGTGGTCTCTGCAGCATGCTCTCTTCAAACTGAGCTGTCCGTCCATGTGGGCTTGTGCCGCAGCATCATTACACTCGCCGGTTTGTGTGTTGTGTGTTATAAAACAGAACCAGCATATTCCATAATGAGTCTGTTACACAGCACACCCAAAGATCAAGTGCTAATGATTAAGTGCCCATGTACGCACTGGTAGACCCCGGCGCAAATTAATCTGTAGTTTAAAGTCTAAAATTGCCAAACTGATGTAGCATCATGGTTGCCTGCTCCTAAAAGATGAAAGGCTGAGCGCTAGAACACGCGGTATCTGCAGCAGGCTCTCTTCACACTGGGCTGTTCGTCCATGTGGGCTTGTGCCTTAGCATCATCACACTCGCCGGTTTGTGAATTGTGTGTTATAAAACAGAAACAGCATATTCCCTAACAAGTCTGTTACACAGCACGCCCAAATAGCAAGTGCTAATGATTAAGTGCCCATGTGCGCACTGGTAGACCCCAGCGCAAATTAGGCAGTAGTTTAAAGTCTAAAATTGCCAAACTGATGTAGCAGCATGGTTGCCTGCTCCTAAAAGATGAAAGGCTGAGCGCTAGAACACGTGGTCTCTGCAGCAGGCTCTCTTCACACTGAGCTGTCCATCCATGTGGGCTTGTGCCTTAGCATTATCACACTCGTCGGTTTGTGTGTTGTGTGTTATAAAACAGAAACAGAATATTCCCTAACGAGTCTGTTACACAGCACGCCCAAATAACAAGTGCTAATGATTAAGTGCCCATGTGTTCATCAAATAACATAATTAATTACCAATTAAATAAATATTATTAATAAAATAACTCATAAAAATTATTTAACTTCCCACACTTTACCCCTATAATCCCCAAAACCCACAGTTAAAATTAAACTATAAAACAAATCTCACTATTAAAAATTATTTTCAATGAAAAAACATATAGTATGTAAAAACTAATTATAAAATAAGTCAAATTAATTTACTCCCCACACTGCACCCGTATAACAATAAAACCTCACACACAAAAAATATAAACAAATACCCTAATTAAATATAAATTAATGAATTAATATTAATAATCAACTAATTTTTAATTAATTAAACAAATATGACTTCCCACCCTATGCCCCTATAAACCCCACAACCCACACCTAAAATTAATTACACAAATTTCATATTTCAATTAATTAATTAATATTAATTAACAACTAATTATTAAGTAATTAAACATAAATTGCTTCCCACCCTTTACCCATATAAACCCCATAACCCACACCTAAAACAAATCACACAATTACCATAATTAATTATCAATTAATTAGTTAATATTAATTAAGAACTAATTATTAATTAATCTAAAATAATTATTAAGTAATTAAACATAAATTACTTCCCACCCTTTACCCCTATTAACCACACAACCCGCAACTAAATTATTTTTACACAATTACCATAATTAATTATCAATTAATTAATTAATATTAATTAACAACCAATTAATAATTAATTACAAATAAATAACTTCCCACAATTAACGCTATAAAATCTAAATTAAATACATAAAAATAATCATTAATTTATTATAATTAAATTACTTTCCACCCTATTCCCCTATAAACCCACAACCCGCTACGGAACTAAAAAATGCAAAATGTAATTAAAATAAAATTCATAACTACTAAACATGAAACACATATATTAAAAAACATAAACAATACTTATACATATTGTGTCGCAGCACCCCTAAACTGACCTTAACGGGGTTAGTTCGACAAATTATAATTGGAGAAGTCTTTGTAATGAAGGTATATTATACATTTCTCCATTGCAAGAATAGGTGTAGGTATGGACAGACACTTATGATTGCATAGCAATGTAATTTTTGATATGTGATGTCCATATTATACTTGCCATAATATGATGTACACTTTTCCCCCTAGCTGACACCAGAGAAGGCAAAGACATTTGCCTTGAGACGGGCACTGAATGGCCGCATTCAGAAGATTGCTCATGACTTTCTAATAATGGGCCACACTTATTATAAGGCCCAGTCTGCTGGCCTTTGGGGAGGACCTACCTTGCCAAAAAATCAGAAGCCCCTACTACTTCTCAACGTCAGCAGGCAAGCATATGTCGCCCCATTCTTGGACCTTCAGGAGCACAGCAGCTGCAACCACTGGGCAACCCAAAGTTGGAGGTTCTGCACGGCACAATTTTCACTTGTTGCTAGTCAGGGGGATGCGCAGAATGGACCGGAGGATTGCCAACTGAGAAAGGGAGCAAAAGCAGCAGGGTGACATTTTACAGCAGTGCCAGGAGGAACCGGAGCGGATTGCCAAATAGATATGAACCCTCACGTGGACATACCCTTCCTTGTTTTTTATATATTTTATATAGTTATTTTTAGTGGAGATAGTTATAGGCATAGCATTTAGTGTAGGTTTAGGAATAGTTTAGGTTAGTTTTAGATGAGTCAGAAGTTTTTATCTATTAGTTTTTTAGTAAGTTTTTATTATGGTAGTTTTTTAATGTTTTGTGTTAAAAAAGAACCCGCCCCCAAAAAAATACACCAAAAATATATATTTGTTTAGACTTCAATGTGTAGTTAGTATATGTTTAGGATGCAGTTGATGTTTGTGTTGTACTGAGCTATTACAGGGCGTGGGGCGTCGATGTTTAACTTGTAATGTGTCAATAGTGGTTAAGATAGGCTAAATTTTAGATTAGGCAGTATAGGCTAGTGTTAATGATAGTGTAGGTTAGTTAGAGTTAGTGTTTTTAAATATTAGGTTTTACATTTAAATACATTTGGTACAATTGTGTTAGGTGAGTACATGATGTTCAACTTGTCATGATTCCAGTGTAGGAATATGTTGCATTGTCAGAGTCCTCTGGACAACTGTAGGTCTTCATCACATTAGAGTTATGCATGGTCCCATTTCAATACTTTAGACTCTGTAAGTGGGGCTCAGTATTTGATTTTACACACAGCATAACACAAGTTGTCTCATTACTGTAGCAACTTGTGTGAAAGGGAGAGTGTAGGTAAGAGTTGGATTTGAATGTTACTACAGATTGCTGCTCCCTGGCTGCTCTGGGACTTAAACTGTTGCCTAGCACAAATGCAGACACTCTTGCACCATTGGCGTTATTGGCTGGTTCATAATTGTGCAGGAAGTCACACCTTCCTGGACAACATCTATCATTCCTGACATTGACTTCTTGCTAAGTGTGCCACATCATGCATCTCACTTAGAAAAAGCTAACAACATACATTTTTGCCCATATATATCCTATTTTCTCCTCCCATGGGAGGTGTAGCATTGTTACAGGTTCCCTGGTTTGCCGCTTATGCAAAATTATATGTGCAAATGTGGATGCACTCACACCCAACACATGTAAGGCCACTCTGGGGCAGAGGAATATAAGTTGGCTATTTTGGTCGGTGTTGCATTATTCAACATGTATCAATATTCACAGGGACAGACAAGGTTCCCTTGCAGTCTTAGTTACTGTCATTCAAGGTACTGGGATGCCCTTGTGCATCCTTGTTTGGCACAAGTACAATGCAAATCCATGAGGAATAAGGGTATGAGAATTTGGCTAGCATAGGTACAACTATCCAGAGTTATGTAAGGTTGATTATCTTTTGTGTGAGCAGTGAGGTATTCACATTATTAATGATGTTGTCATATTTACTTTGCAACATTTATATGGATGAGTGGAACAGTGCTCTGGCCTCACATGCCTCACACATTCCATTTATAGGTGGTAAGTATTTGCATACTTTGCAAAAATCTCAAAGCATGTCTATCAGGAAAATGCAGCTTGTTGATACACTCTGATATTACATTGGGAAACCACACATTGTGCATCATATCATTGCAGTGGATGTAGTTGCTGTATGTGCACATACAAAGACAGCATGTACAATTTACTTTAGCACACGCTTCTTCAGCTTCGATAAAGTGGCTTTGGGTTTTTGAGTTATATTATGTATGTTGACTTCAGAAATAACCATACAAAACTGATAGTGGGTTTCAGATTTAATTTATTTTTTCAGACATTCAGATCCTCACATTACAACATGTGAGTAATTGATTTGTTTTCTCAATTAACACATATCTAAAATGATGATGTATTGTGCATCAGAACATCACAAGTGACTTCACATTTGCATGTGTTTATTCTGCTAAGCGAGGAGGAACACATTGCCATTAGCAAGAGTAGCATTTTATTTAGGGGCACAAGTGGAAAAGATAAACTACTGCACAAATAAAAAAGTACAGTACTGAGTTCCAAAGAAGGTGGCATGATGTCCTACACAGGACAGTTAGAAGATCTGGACGGGGGCACTTACAAATGTTTACCGGGAAGTTCTTCGTTGGAAACAGGGGAAGTCTACATGTTCCTCCTCTGATGAGTGTTTGGGGTCCCCTGGAAGTTGTGATGTGGGAATGGGAAGCAGCTAAGTGATGTTACTAGCCTTAGGCACACACACCTCAGATCCAGAAGATGTAACTCCCATGTTGCCAACAATATTTGTGAGTGTCAATAAGGCAGCATGGTAGTACCTGGCAAGGGATTGCTGGTTAGCCAACAAAGCAACAACATTGCTATTGGGGGCACTTGCTGATGCTATGAAGGAGTCAAGCTTGGCCTCCAGGGACTGGATAGAGGAATTAATGGATCCCGGCTGGCTGACAACTTCACTGATGTCAGATGTAGAAGGCTGTTGTTGCTGTTCCTTCCCAATCATGACACCAATGATATCAGTTAGGGAGTCATCAATCCCATGGAGCCAAGAGAAGGTGTCTGTGATAGCTTTTGTCAACACCTTTTTAGGGTTAAGACATCTATAGACTCCTTCAATAGTACCCTCTATTGTCTCCATCCCCAAACGGCCCTCATCAGCCATTCGCTGCTGGACTCCAACCACTCACCATTGAAAAGCTACTTGGGGGTCCTCAGAGTCCTCCGCTGTGATGTCAAAGGTTGATGGTCCATGTGCAGTCTGTGTTGGGTCATTTGGAGACTCAGTAACATTGTCTTCTCTTGCCAGTACCAGAGGAGAAGTTTCAAATGTGTCCAGGAGCTGATGGAAGGTGTGTTCATACATGGGGGCAGCATGGTGTCATCAACAGGTTGAGCATCACAGACTGGCTGATCTCCAGGAGGTGCTGTTTGGCCCTCTGGAAAGAAATAGAAATAGTTACAAAGATTCCATGATTGAATATGACATAAGTGAATTTCTAATATTCAGACTGTATTGTTCTTCTGTTTCGCACAGCATACCAAGCTGCCTTGCTGTACTGTCTTGCATTCAGTTTGTGCATTAGTGCTCCCTGGGGGTCATATTGCACAAACACCCACATAACACAGCAAGTCACTTTGCTGCACTACATGAAAGATAAAGGGCATGTATATGCCATCATTCCAATTTCTTAGGAGAACACTGTAGTTTCCTAGCACACACGCAGTCATCTTCAGACTCCACAACACTAGAAACTAAGGAGCATCTCTGAAGTGGATAGCCTCCTTCATCATTGGAAGTATGCAACAGCTCAAGCTCACTCTATTCCCTTAGAACCCAAGGAGCTCATCTACATAGTCCCACAAATCTCTTCACTCATCCACACTCTCTTAAACTGGTACATCACTCGTCTGGCAATCATCATTCAGACCCAGGGATTCTACATCATCTCTTACACTGATGACTCCCAGATCATACAATATCTCTCAGGAGATGCCACCAACAGTTGTTGCATTATGCCATTGGCCAAAGCATCTAACTCTATGTGAGATTATTGCTCATACTCAACCTGACAAGATAAATGTGATGATATTCTGCAACATGAACTCACCCAGTCTGCCCACATAACTAGGACCAAACCCCTCACCATACAATCACCGACTTCCAGCACCGCCAAAACTCACAACCCGGTCCTGAAGATGATCCTGATTAATAGGATCGAAACGTCGTCGACTCCTCAGCACAACTGATGGCGCACCTCCTTTTGTGGTTCAACTGAAATTGTTGTCAATTTTCATCTAAAACATTGTAAATCATTGTCTTGAACCTCAATATTCACTGTATATACTTGCTCACATCCGCACCTTGTGCCGTTTTCGCTGATTGCACATTGTCACTTGCGTCGCCACTTTTTGTGTCACATACACATTTGTGCACCTACCCAAATCTCAACGTGGTTTATGGGTTATACTCCTGTTGTTAAATACAAAGCCTCCAGTACGTCGGCATGACAACTCGCCCAGTGAAAACAAAGATTACAGAACATAGGAGCAACATTAGATGTAGAAAGACCAACACCAAGATGTGTGCACACTATGCAGAACTGAACCACACTCCAAATGACCTATGCCGGACCATCCCAGAATCCTTCCAAAACATCACAAAAGACGCACTATTCAGGAAAGAACAATTCTGGGTTTTTAAACTATCATCCCATACAAGGGGCCTCAATGACGACATCCCTTGGGCAGAACTTAACCGTTAAGGGCATTGCTTCATTGTCCACTAAGTAGAACCATGACTACCCCTAACCTACATGCGCTACCTACCACAAACACCTAGTTTCCATAGTACACATCTGGAACTATCTACACACATGGTTATTACATCACCTACTTTACCCATCTCTGTTGTGTGCGATTCTAACCTGTTTGACAATATGTCAACAACTAGGACGTTCTCCTCGACATAACCTGAGTATTGCCAGACAGAAACAACAATGCAAAATCTGAGCATTTCCTCCCACCTTTTATGTTCCACAAGGTCTTCCCGACCCAAGTCTTCACCCATGCCTATCATGTGACACCCTTCCCTTGATACTCACTGAGAACAGACACCCCATGCTAGCAGTAGCACACTGTGACTGAGGGTACATTTCTACATGAGGTATTTACATATATCATTAATCACTTCCTTCAATCGAAGCCCCACAGGCTCACACGATCGTCCTTTACTAACCCTTGATTACACCTAGCGTCACTCAATAAAGTTACATTGAATTTCTTTCTTCCAAGATGGCAGTATAGGTTAGCCTTCTAGCTCTTGGACGTGGACCTCCACGCACTCCCGAGCACAAAAACACCAGATCTGGAAGTGGTCGGAACAGGGCCCGGAGCAAGGGTAGCATTCGTGCTAGTTGCCTGCCACCCAGCAGTGAGTACTTTACCTCCGCATTGGAAACACCGGTAAGATTTGCAATCTGCTTGGTTCTTAATCTTAGTACCCCTTCTTGTTACAGCATCAGAGCAACGACTTGCTCTGATCTCCCCCGTGAGTCTGTAGACTTCCATACTGGGGGTGAGAAGTTACGAGCAAGAACTCCTCTCGACTCCTGCCTTTTTGTACACCATACTGTGGCTTTCTCCATTACCACGTTATCTTTCGAATGCTTGCAGCGTGTGTGTGTTTTCTAACTAAGTTTGTTTGCCTTGCGGCTCATGACGTTCTGTCCACACCAAGAGCGCCGTGTTGCATGCACGCTTGACCAACTATGTCCCTTACTTTGAGCTCTCCTCCTGATATGCCCTCCTAAGGTAGAGCACGACCTACGGCACTATTAACCTTGATATATACACCATATCTCACACCGTTTGTTGACTGGAAACACCACCCATTGACAGCCATTACACCATGCTGTGAGCTTTTACACACTCTCTGCTACCTGAGTATATTATGACGGTTGGAGTAAGAACCCTCCTGTGTTTATAAGGAGTTTTACATGCACTACCGATACTGAAAATTGGATAGTATCAATTACCGCATGGGGTACGTTATCCAGTCACCTGTTAAATCTTGGTACCATATTGACACTGTGTTCAAATAACTTTTATGTCATGAACATACAGCAATGGGTATTGCACCTTTCAAGCACGCTATTGGCTAGCCACAGCTTAGCTGATTAAGAAGTTTACTCTTTTTATAGTTCCTAAGAGTATTACTCCGTCTGTCCAGGTTTTAAACCTTCCATTGTTGTTGTTTATTTTCTCCCCCTTCCCTTCCTTTATAGGTCTACACCAGCCCAGTATAAGTCTACTAGGGTTTCACTGTATTGTGTCTGGACACCATACCATATCTAGGGAACCAGACCTTTAGTAGTGCACCATCCACTCACTTAGGTCCTGATGAAGTGCCACATAACTCATTAGGGGCAATAAAGGCACGAAACATGTTGACCCATTACACTGCGATAGCCCTCCAGGAATATTGCATCCACGCAGGGCACCTAGACATTTTAACTAAGCTGGAACTACCTTAATAAATAAATCATTTCTGAAGAGGACTGCTCCAGACTTATTTTAAAAACCCACAACCCATGCACTACTCTGTCCTTGCCCTCATACTCGCACTCACCCCACGGCTTCTTCAAAAGATCTCTGCCAAAGAGCACCGTTTACGGGAGCCTGTCGGGCATTGCAGCGCCGGCCCAATGAGGAGCAGAGTCCATTGATGAAGCATGACATCCTTCGGGGTGTGTGAGGGCATCACGAAGAAAGACCTCCCCTTTCCCTTGTCTCCCTGTTAGGAACAGCACACCCCTTGATGTACAGTTGTAATTGGAGCCTTGTGTGCAGGACCTGATTTAAATATCGGCTTCTGGTCCCCCCCCTTTTTTTGAAGTCCCAACATGGCACCAATGAGTATCATCGTCTTGGAGAACTGAAATGTATGTTGAAAAACCTAGGAGCACCTACTTGGTTTTTCACACTCAGTTGTGCTGAATACTCATGGAATGACCTGCTTGAATTTTTGAGAGAAGCAAACTCAAACATTATTATGGACATCGATATGAAGACAGCAGGAGAACTTTGCTCTTAGGATCCTGCTAATGTTTGTAGATATTGTAACCACAGGTTTCAAGTCAAGCTATCTTTCATCTGTAACAAAACTAATTCTCCTCTTTATGAAGTAACTGCTTTCTTTTGGCGTAAAGACTACCAAGCAAGAGGTGCTCTTCATATTCACATGCAATTATGGATAGAAGATAAACCAAAATTTGGAACACACAGTGATGAGTCTGTACTCTCTTTTATTGAACAGTATGTGACATGTGCCATCCCAGAAGACAGTGGTGAAAAAGGTCTGAGGCACTAAGTTATACGCTTTCAAACACATAGATGTGGGAAGTACTGTCATGGAAAATACAAATGTGAATGAAGAGTGAACAGCTTTTTATTGCAGTCAGGCATACACTGACACCAAAATCATCGAAAAACACAAACAACGTCAGAAGAACAGAGGCCTCCAAATATATTAATGACTATAAACCTGTGATTCTCAAAATGTAGAATGCTAACATGGATATACAATTTGTTGCAGACAACTTCTTTGCTGGTGCTCGTTATGTCACTCCATATATTACAAACTCAGAGGAGACAGGAATTTCTGAAGAAAAGACTCTAACCACGAAATTGTATAGCTTCAGCTTGAAAATGCTTTCCCATAGAGAGATAGGCTCCTATGAGTGCTGTGATCGGTTGAGCTCAGCCAGTTTGTTCATTAAGTCAAGGGGAATTTTTGGGTAAGTTTAGGCCTTGCAAGCATGTGAAACAGAATCTTGAAGTTTTTTCCCAGAAATTCAGTACCTAGCAAAGTTTGATCCAGAAAGTACAAACATTATGAAATCAAATATGTCGGACACATACTATCCAAGAAGGAGTCCACATCTAGAAACATGTGCCTTATGATATAGTTCAACACTACAGATATAGAAGCAATGTAACAGGGAACATAGAAGATGGGAAATATTCAGTAGTTGGATGTGACCGTTGTTTGGTGAGACATACAAACGGAAATCTAACTGACCACAGAAAACTTAGTTGCCAAACTCAAGGCAGGAGATAGTGTTTCTATTGGGCACTTCTACAACTCTCCAAGCCTTGGCATGCTGAATCATAATTACTTGGAGACTATGACTGCTACGAATATTCTTTCAACACTATGAAAGACACCATTCAGTGTTTCCAAACTACTTGCAAATGTTAATTGATGATATTGAATAGGAAGAATCGATTGCTTCTGAGTTAGTTAAGGAGAGTTCACAAAGCAGCTCAAGTTCTAGACCACTGAGTTAGGATCCTCTTGGACAACCAATTATTGAAAATGAATCTTCAATAGTCATGAATGAGGTGGAAAGTGGAATGGAACAAGCGAGACAGGAAAGTGTAGATTTCCAATAGTTAGTTGCACAACTGAACGACAACCACAAAGAAATTTATATGGAGGTAAAAGAGAAAATAGAGCATGGATTCCTCCCAAAAAGAAAGAATGTAAATGCTCATCATTCAAGCCAATACTATTTTTCATCAGTAGTTAAGCTAGCACCGGAAAAAGCTTTTTAATTAAAGTTCCCACCGTTTACCCACTGAGGACTTAAGAATCAAATTTATCATGTGCAGTAACGGCACCAACTGGATTAGCTGCACAGAACATTAAAGGAATTACTTTACATTCACTACTTATGCTACCTGTGGAATATGACAATAAATTGGAATATGAGAGGTTCTCTTGTGAAGCTTTCCACGAAGTGTCAAGAGTATTGAAGAAACTGAAGCTTTTAATCATCCATGAGGTGAGCATGGTCTCAAACTTAATGATTGCCTTCATACACTTCGCAACAGATTTTAAAAACATAGTATGACATGCTGTTTGGAGGAAAGCATTTACTTGTCTTTGGTGACCTACTGCGAATTCCCCCCATCATAGGACAGCCTGTTTTCAAGACACTTCTCCACGATGAAACTGTAATTCTTTGGGAAGTATTGCAAATGAAAACATTTGGCTAAACTTCCAATACAAAGAACTACTGAAGAATATGTGTCAAGCATCTGGCGTGGAATACGTAAATATTCTGAATGACATTTCAGGAGTACTCTAATTTGAATGAAGAATTACTAAAACTGAAGAAAGAAATTTTGGAAACTACAGCTATCAACAAAACGGAACACCAGGGAGTGACAATACTGCTAAGTGGAAAACTACAAGCAAAATTGGGTTCATTGGAGAAATCTGTATCCAGGCCTACAAAAAGTGTTTACATATAGTGCAAAAACTGTAGAGTAATTTTGTGGCATAATTTAAATGTTGAGGAAGGATTAGCAAATGGTGCTATGAGTAACATTGTTAATTTCATTCATGTTCCAAATAGAGATGACGTTGAATACTTAGCCATTACATTTGATCCGATTGATAGCGTGAAGTAGATTGGACGATGTGTTGCACCTTCCTTTGCTTGCAAAGGACTTAAATGTCAGGCTACACCAGTTCCCACTCTCTCTAGTGAATGCTGTAACTATCCATAAAGCTCAAGTGTTTATTAAAATTGAAAGTACTGTATTTGAAGAAGGTATGTCATATTTAGTATTATCTCGAGTTAGAACATTGTCTGGTTTGTTTTCAGTTGATTTTGATGATAGGAAAGTTAGTGCTGATGAAAGTTGTGTCAGAGAGTACAATTGGTTAAGAAGTGTATATATGCCACAAAAGCCAGTTCCCGTATTGATTATATTTTGACTTTAGCTGACACAGCACGCCACATCTCTGAGGTTCAACATCTGGCTAGAGGCATCACCGACCATGCTCCCATAAAGGCTCGATACACACTAACTGCCACCCCTACCCGCAGGACACTTACCATCAATCCATCTTGGAACTCAAAAGAAAGAAATAAGGAGACCTGGCCACTCATACAACTAAGGATAGACATGATGCCACGATATTTAAAGTGTACGAGCAGGGAGACAGGGCTAGTAGACTCCTAGCATGGTTGGATAGAAAAGAAAGGGCAGACCGATGGATAAGGGTATTACATGATTGGAACATAACCCTTTTGCGTGACCCACAACACATAGCAGAGGGCTTTGAAGATTACTATACTCAACTTTACTCATCGGCAACAGCAGACACTATTGATGACATACGGGAGTAAATCACCGATATTCAAATCCCAGTATTGACCCCAGGAGACCAGCAAACGCTGGGAGGGGACATTACAGTCGAGGAAATAACACCTGCCATACTCAATATACAATTGGGTAAAGCAGAGGGCCCTAATGGCCTCCCTATTGAACTCCTTAAAGCAACAGTGACGAAGGTGGCTCCACATCTTCTTTTAATGTACCTTGAGAGCAAGTTTATTGGCACACTCCCTAAAGACCAGAGATTGGTGTCTATAGTGGTTATACGTAAGCCAGGGAAAGTGGCAGAATATTTAGCCTCATATTGACCAATATCTCTATTAAACATAGGAGCCAAAATTCTCCTAAAAGTACTGGCTAGTAGGCTACTCTCGGTTATTACAAAATTGATCCACCTGGACCAATCTGAGTTCATGCCTGGCCGCAACACGGCTATGAATTTGCGCCCCCTAAATGGGATACTCGACAGGAAACACACCATTAGGGAGGGGGCTGCAATACTTTCTTTGGATGCACGTATGGTCTTTGATACTGTGGAGTGGTCATATATGTTTGCAGTGCTCGAGCGGATGGGCCTGGGCAAGGAATATCTCGACTGGGTGAAACTTCTGTATGCTGAACCTCTTGCTCAGGTGGTAGTAAATGGACATGTGTCCTCCGCGTTCACTCTTCACCGTGGAACGAGACAGGGTTGCCCCCTGTCTCCTCTGATATTTGATCTCGTCCTAGAACCCCTCGCGTGTTGGATATGTCAAGACCCCTTAGTCCATGGGCTGAAGTGGGCAAACGAGTGGTAGGACAGAATCTCGCTCTATGCAGGTATATCCTTCTTTACGTCGCCTCCCCAGGTGCCTCAATTCGCAGAGTCTTTCAAATCTGCACTAACTATAGCAAATACTCTGTTTACAATATAAATTGGTCTAAGTCGATTCTATATATGCTACATGTGCCGGCACCAGCCCTTCCAGCCACCTGTAGAGTCACGATTGTGGAGGATGGATTCAAACATCTAGGGATATTTGTAAAGAGGACCCGTCGCTCTTTTACGAACGGAACCTTCTTGGCCCGTTGACTCGCTTACAAAGCGGTGTGTGACATTGGCGCACACTGCCGGTGTCGCTACTAGGACGTGCCACTCTCTACAAGATTATGGCCCTCCCCCGGCTCTTATATGCATTACAAAATACACCATTTGGTGTTCCTGATGCATATTTTAAATCAATTGAAGGAGAAGTTAGAACTCTGCTCTGTTACTGGAAGCCTCTGCGTATCGCTGGACTCAATCTGGTCCGCCAGTGTTATGATGTTATTACTGGGCCCCCCACCTGTCAATCATAAATAAATGGGTATATGGACCACAACAGGACCCAGCATGTCAGATGGATAAATGGCTGATGGGACATGGAGGGTGCAGAGAAACACTGCACACAAAATCAAATGGGAAACGGCTCACGGGGCCCACTGCTCTTACTGTCGCCATATGGCACACCACCACTGCTAACTTGGGCTGGAAAAATAAATTTACACAAATGACATCACTATGGCATGCTGATATACTGGGCAATTTGAGTAGATGTAGTGGAGTTGATAAATGGGATACTATTGGCATATCACAGGTTAGTGACTTAATTAAGAAGGGTAAAATACTGACCTTCCCTGAACTACAAATAGAGTATAAATTATGCGTGACCGAAACCTTCCGATATTTACAAATACGTCATGCCCTACTAGAAGGAACTAAAGATTTGAATGGGATACTGGAGGCCACTCCACTGGAGGACAGACTATTGGCAGATCCCATGCTGAACAAGGCAATCTCCCTCACATATCGTAAGATAATTAATAACTTACCAGACCCATTGACTCACCTATTTATGCGTTGGCAGACCGATGTTGGAGATTTGGAGGACTAGGACTGGCGTGATGCGTTATCCTCCCCCGCGCAAAGTGGCTATACCAGCAAGGCTGCGTTTGGTCCAATTAAAATGTTTACGTCATACGTATGTTACATGTACGACACTTGTCAAAATGAGCTGTAGTGACTCGACAGACTGTAGACAGTAGAAGGCAGTGCAGGGAGGTGGGTACGTTTTACCACATAACCAATAAGAAGGGGGACCCCTGAAGGCGAATAATAGGCAGATGAAGCAGAGGAAAACAACCAAACTACTACTAGGGAGATCAACCTGCCTATATATAGGATATGTATAGTGCCCAAATAGGGTCAAACAATTTTAGACAACACTTGGTTAACAAAAGGACATAATCATAATAATTCCAAGAATAAACATTGTTACAAAAATTCTATTTTTTTAATTATTGTAGCCATTTTTATAATCCATTAAATTTTATCAAGATTCACAAAGTGAAAGACATAAATAGATGAATAATACATAATAAGCATAAATACATAGGTCCCACACAAAGCATTCAATCAAACAACACTCATTCAAGATTCCAAAGTTGCATACACATTCCTTCGTCACTCTCAATCCACAACATTCTAACCATTATACATATTGCTAAAACAATCCAAATATGCTCTATAGCCAAATGATGTAAGAATCGTGGCCTCTCGTGTATCCTTCCAATAAATGGTGGAGGCTGGATCCAAATACACAGAGTAATTCAATGCTAACGCGCGTTTTGGTGTCAGGCTGGGGGGGGGCTAAACCTTCATCTGGGCAGTAAATATATAGAGTGTAGGACACACGCGCAGAACCTTTGTTCAAATCGTTCACTCAAGGTTACAAAGAAACATATACTATTGAGACCAGCTCAATAGACAGATATCTGAGAGAATGTATAAAGGGCAGGCTCCAGACGTCTCATGCGATATCAGACTCAGGAAGGAGCAATTAAATAAGGAAGTCATTGATCACAATGTCATTCTGTGAGCGTTTAGGATCCAATAAGGCTCTATAGTACCAGGGTATAATCCCAGCAACGACGTCGATGGGGGTCCTCCGGCGGCAAACGAGGCAGTAGGCTCCCGGACACCAACAGAGTAACTGGGAGGCAGTTAACCGTATTGTGAATGAGGTGAGTGGCAATGCTCTACCATTATCCCCTAAGACATGTCTCCTAGACATTTGGGATGCTACTGACCTCAACCATATGGATCAAATGTGGGCGGCCAATGGTTTCACAATTGCAAAGCATAACATCACTCACAAATGGGGAGCTCCAGACATGCCAATGATTGAAGACTGGAAACGAGATGTAGGTTGGTGTATGTTGGCGGAATTTGCAGTCTATACGAATAGATGCTGCCTCAAAAAAGGGAACACGATATGGGGGAAACGGAATGCATATCGAGGTGATATTTGTTACTCCCCCTCCGAGCAGAGGCAGGAGTGGGAGTGGTTAAATGTGTGAAAATCCTGGAATGAAGGGAAAGGGTACAGGGCATGTTTGGAATATTCAGTATTGGATTGTAATCTTCGGTAATTGATTAGAATGTGATGCAGAAATTGTATTGTATCAACACGTTTTCACAATAATAAAAAGTGTTTGAAAAAATAAAAAAGAAGTGTATATGCTCCTCATTTAGAACAGTATCCCATGTATGAGAAATGGATAAACTGTCCAAAGTGTAAGCTTGAAAAATAATCTATGGGTGTTGCTGAAAAGAAGGAACACAAGGATAAGAAAGAAGCTGTTAAGAAGACAAAACTGGAAAATGAGGGAGATATTGTAGGTTACCAATTGGAAAACAGTCTGGTGTCAACTGCTTTGCAAATGTTGTTCTCAATGAAGTCTTACATTTACCACATCTTATAAATGCAACTGAACAAAAAACAGAGAACAGACTGTGTTATGTACTGTGTTGTTTGCTCCAATGTTTACATAGTGATTGGAATATTTGTAGTGGATCAGTAGTTTTTACTCTCAACATTCAACAAGACGCACAGGAGTTTATAATGGTCATCCTTGGAGTTTTAGAAGAAGATGCAGTGAGTATTGATTACTTATTTGGACTGAATACACATGGAATAATGACTGTGAAGATTGTTCTTTTACATATACCACTCAAATCAATTCTGAGCGATTTCCGTATTTAACACTACTGAATTCCAAAACTGTGCCTTTTGACAGATTGATCCAAAGGCTAAACAAAATATGACTAGTCCAAATTGTAGATCAGATGTAATGTCTACGTTGAGTATACGAAGAAGTCGAAAATACCTTATGGTTATGCTTCAACTATGCAGAGCAGATAGATCTAAATTGGAAACCAGAATTACAAACTTCAAAGTTGGACAAATATCAATTTTTGGTAGGACTTATATAGGGGTGGGCGGTGCTCATGGAGTTTCACTCTGCAGAACTCCATGGAGTTACTGAAAAACTCTGCCAAATTCCGCAGAGTTCCGTAACCAGGCGGAGTATTGCTCAGCCACCCGTACGTTCTGTTGCCACTGGTAACTTGCATTTATCTGACACCTGCCTGCAAGGCAGTCAGTTCGCCGCTTTACTTTCTTGGAATCCAGCTGATTCAGGGTGTTCCTATTAGCATAGCATATATATATATATACAATGTACTAAGCATACCTAAGAAGTGCACAACATAAGTGGGTCATCAACACTGGTTTGTTCAAGCATCAGGGATCAGCAGCTATCAGAAAACTTTGACCAGCCCACCAAACACACCTATGAAACTTTCGCACGTTCATCACCAACCCTAACACATTCTGAGCCAAACACGGGCTGGGCAAAACCCTGCAAACTTTGCCAGCAGATCAGAGTTTACCTCCCAACTCTAAACTTATACTACTTGAGCTATTTTCTTTCACGAAAGACTTATTAGAGCATCGGGACACTACACTTCATCAGTGATGTCATCAATGATGTAACTGTGAATTTCCTAGGGCAACTTCAAAATATATTTAAATAACCATAATGTAAAACATATCTAAGAGAGAAAAGCTGATACTCTGGATTAGAAAAATACAAAAAATATATTTTCTATTTAATCTTTTCTTTAAATATAGTTCAATATATACATTTCACAACAGAGAATTAAACATATGTGTCAGCTTTTCTCTCTTAGATATGTTTTACATTATGGTTATTTAAATATGTTTTGAAGTTGCACAAGGAATTTCACAGTATGTATTTCCAGGCCTAGGTGAACTTCTCATTAGTAGCAGGGGGATCCTTATCTTTACAGTCATCAATGATGTCACTGACCATTGTCATGAGTGATGTAATATGTGAGGTCATAAGCAGTGCATAGTGGGGGCGAGTTACAGTTAACTGCTAAACTTCTCTGGTTTTGTACACATGAAATGTCAGCCTAACTATAACATCCCTGTAAACTTTGATTTTTCAGTGCAAGAAATAAATATATATATATATATGTGTGTGTGTGTGTGTGTATATATATATATACATATATATATATATATATAAACATGAGTATGTATATATACCCACAAAACTCAGGAGGATTTTATCCAAGCTTGCAAGCCTCCGAGTACCACATTGGAGCAACTGCAAATGGATGGGACAGAAGCAACAGTGCATTTTCGGCACTGGGATTTGAAAGGCTACCCTTGGCGGGAATGCTGATAGCTAATTAGCTGAGCAGTGTGTTTAAAGGACCAGAATGTTTGGCAACGCTTGCTTTGAAGAATTAAAGGTTCGAGCAATGATATGATAGCAAGGTGAGCACTGGTGTGTGATCATTTTTATTACTGTACTTTTACGAACAGGAAAACGGCTGGCAGCAGTTGAATAATGGGAGATATCATGACAATTTGAAGTTTGATAACACTAGCTGCCAGCTTGTAAATAATAGTGGTTGAAAAGCTCTATAATTTACGAGGTCAAGAAAGTCACTTGCAAGTATGCAGAGCTCATGTTAAGAGCTAATTGTATACACAAACTTTCCACATGGGAGCAGTGCTCACACTACTAATTCACTGAAAATACCAAAACAAGACATTTTTCACAGTATGGATTGCAAGAACTGTTTATTGCGCAGAGAATAATTGTACTTATTTTAGCACAACAAAAGTGATGGCAAAATTGAAAAATGACAATTTGAAAAGAAAGACTATGATGATAGTTATTTCTTTAAGTTTATAAAAGTGACATCACTGGCTTTGAAGGTCTAAATACGGGAAGAAATGGTGCATTTAATCAGGTTGACAAAGGCTGTGAGATCAGCTGAAAGGCATTCCAATACTATTGTGCAATATATATATATTTACTTAAAAAACAATAGGTTTCAGGGACATTATAGTTAGTTGGACATTTCACTCGTACAAAAACCAGAGAAATTCGTCTGTTATACTTAGTTGAGCTAACTATGACTCGCGCCCCAGCAATGCACTGCTGATGACATCACATATTACATAATTCATGACATGGTTAGTGACATCACTGATGACATCTCAAATGACATCACTGATGACATCACTGATGACATCTTCCAGTGACTGTAAGTTTCTGTAAAGTTTAAATATGATATATATATTACCTACTGGCGGTCGCCAGTAGGTAGTTATAGTTAGGACCCTCTTTCCATAGGAAATCCGCATCATTCTATTTGGAATAACTTTGGCGCCGGTCGACGAATCCTCGCGAAATTTTCAAAACTAATGGGGCGCTACGCTCCACTCCTACCCTGAAAGTCTCGGGGGGATTCGTCAAGCGGGGGCTGAGAAAAAAGGGGGGTCCCAAAACGCGTTTTTCCCATGCATTTTTCCATAGGACCTTTAGACACAGCTACAGCCCGAACGGCTGAACAGAGTTACTTGAAATTTGGCAGAGAGGTAGTCTACAGTTCAAGGAAGTGCCTTTTGTAGGTCTGGTGTAAATCTGTTCAGTAGTTCCTGAGAAAATAGCATTTAAATCAATATATATATCTGTGGCAGCTTACGGTGCGCTTACCGTGCGCTTACGGTAAGCTTACCGTACGCGTACGGTGCCGTGCGCGAGCGCGATTCTGATTGGCTGTTAGATCTTAGTAAACATTTGAATCGGTCGAAACCAGGAAGCGGCGGCCGCCATTTTCTCTCTCGCACTCTGAGGGGGGGATGAAAAACAAAGGGTGAAAACATGTAAAGGGGCAGGTTAGACAGCTCCCAACCACCTAGCCTTGTTCATGGTGTCCCAAAAGAACCCCCAAGGCCAAAAATTCAATTTAAATTTTTTTAGAAAAAACGCCGATTACGCTTACCGTACGCGTACGGTAAAAATTAATTATAAAAAAAAAAGTATCCACACTTTCCCATCCCCATGTGCAAAAGGCGCCCGTAGGGCACCTTTTGTGCATGCCATATCACACAACTAAACATTTATTCGATTACCGTTCACAACGAAGCGCATAATATGTCCTCCGTGAGCGGACAGTGCGCGAAGCGCATCGTGCGTACATGGCCCATCCAGCGTAACGTGGGCACGCGGTGCACGTAGCGCACCGCGTGCCCACCGTGCGTGCACGGCACTAACTGCGTAAAGTGGGCACGCGGTGCGCAAAGCGCACCGCGTGCTCACTGTGCGCGCACGGTGCGCGCACGGAACGAACTGCGTTAAGTGGCCACGCACACCACGAACGGCGTAAAGTAACTTAGCATTTAAAAAAATGTACAAATTCACTGAAAAAAACATAGGTTTCACACACGTTATTGTTAGGAATTAGCATTTAAAAAACCTTGCAAATTCACTGAAAAAAACATAGGTTTCACACATGTTAGCTGGACATTTTACTCATAAAAAACCAATGAAATTCCCCCGTTATAGTTAGTGCAGGCAACTATAACTCACGCGACCGCAATCCTCTGCTGATGACATATGTGTCTTTATGAAAAAAAAATATTTGTAATATATGTATAGCTAAAATTTAATGGAAGAAGACATGGGCAAATAAGTGTCTAAATACAGTATTAGCATCAGCAGAGGATTGCGGTCGCGTGAGTTATAGTTGCCTGCACTAACTATAATGGGGGAATTTCATTGTTTTTTTATGAGTAAAATGTCCAGCTAACTATAACATGTGTGAAACCTATGGTTTTTTCAGTGAATATATATATATATTCACTCAAAAAACCATAGGTTTCACACATGTTATAGTTAGCTGGACATTTCACTCATAAAAAACCAATGAAATTCCCCTGTTATAGTTAGTGCAGGCAACTATAACTCACGCGACCGCAATCCTCTGCTGATGACGTCAGATATTACATCACTGTATTTAGACACTTATTTACCCATGTCTTCTTCCATTAATCTTTAGCTATACATATATTACAAATATTTATTTTTCAGAAAGACACATATGTCATCAGTGATGTAATATCTGACGTCATCAGCAGAGGATTGCGGTCGTGTGAGTTATTGTTGCCTGTACTAACTATAACGGGGGAATTTCATTGTTTTTTTACGAGTAAAATGTCCAGCTAACTAAAACATGTGTGAAACCTATGGTTTTTAAGTGAATTTGCAAGGTTTTTTAAATGCTAATTCGTAACTATAACGTGTGTGAAACCTATGGTTTTTTCAGTGAATTTCAAAGGTTTTTTAAATGCTAATTTATCTATGTATTTTTTATATGGGATTTTTAGCGTGCGCGCATGGTGCGCAAACCTCGCTTAATTTTCCGTTTAAAATTAAAAAAAAAAAATTTACGTATGTTTTTTCAGCGTGGGCGGACAGTGCGCGCACTCCGCGATTTTTCGAAAAAAAAAGAAAACATTTTTTTGCCCTTGGGGGTCTTTCTGGGACCCCCTGACAAAGGCTATGGGGTCAGGAACTGTCCACCCTGCCCCCTTTTCACATTCTCCACCTTTGTTTTTCAACCCCTCAGACTGCGAGAGACAAAATGGCGGCCGACACTTCCTGGTTTTGACCGATTCGAATGTTTACCGACATCTAACAACCAATCAGAATTGCGCTCACGCACGGCAGGGTGCGCGCACGGTGCGCGCGTATAGATATTTATACGCATTTAAATGCTATTTTCTCAGGAAATACAGAACAGATTTACACGAGACCTTCAAAAGGCACTTCCTTGACCTTCTGGCTACCTCTCTGCCAAATTTCACGTAATTCTGTTCAGCCGTTCGGGCTGTACCTTCGACTAAAGGTCCTATGGAAAAATGCATGGGGAAAACGCGTTTTGAGACCCCCCTTTTTCTCGGCCCCCACTTGACGAATCACCCCGAGACTTTCAGGGTAGGAGCTGAACGGAGCGCCCCATTTGTTTTGAAAATTTCGCGAGAATTCATCATCCGGCGCCAAAGTTATTCAAAATAGAATTTTGAGATTTCCTACGGAAACTAGGTTGGAACTATAACTATCTACTGCCAACCGCCAGTAGATAATATATATATCTATATATATATATATATATATATATATATATATATATATATATATATATTCCAAAACTCCTCGTACTTCCTTTCGGCGAACAGAGAGAGACGGACCCAAACAGGTAAGGCAGTTGTTGTAGTTTATTGACTCCCTCTGCGACGCGCTTCGAGCACCCTATGCACTTGATCATTACTGATGACATCTCAAATGACATCACTGATGACATCACTGATGACATCTTCCAGTGACTGTCAGTTTCTGTAAAGTTTAAATATTATATATATATATATATATACATATCCCAAAGTAGTTTGGCTGTTCCAGAGCCTCTTGAACGGCGGGCACACGGCAGGGGTAGCCACCCCCAAATATACCACACAAATCCACTGTGTCTCACTTTCCCAGTCACAGGACGAAAGATCAAGCACTGGAGCCGTGGCCTCAATCAAAAGTGTGTTTATTTAAACACTAGGTCCGACGCGTTTCGGAGTTTACTTGCACTCCTTTCTCACGGGCCCGGCCCAGTGTTTGATCTTTCGTCCTGAGACTGGGAAAGTGAGACGCAGTGGATTTGTGTGGTATATATATATATATATATATATATATATATATATATATATATATTCACTGAAAAAACCATAGGTTTCAGACATGTTATAGTTAGCGGAAATTTTACTGATAAAAAACCAATGAAATTCCCCCATTATAGATAGTGCAGGCAACTATAACTCACGCGACCGCAATCCTCTGCTGATGCTAATACTGTATTTAGACACTTATTTGCCCATGTCTTCTTCCATAAATTTTTAGCTATACATATATTACAAATATTTTTTTTTCATAAAGACACATATGTCATCAGCAGAAGATTGCGGTCGCGTGAGTTATAGTTGCCTGCACTAACTAGAACGGGGGAATTTCATTGGTCTTTTATCAGTAAAATTTCCGCTAACTATAACATGTCTGAAACCTATGGTTTTTTCACTGAATTTGCAAGGTTTTTTAAATGCTAATTCCTAACTATAACGTGTGTGAAACCTATGGTTTTTTCAGTGAATTTGTACGGTTTTTTAAATGCTAAGTTACTTTACGCCATTCGTGGCGTGCACGCCCACTTAACTCGCGCACCGTGCGCGCACAGTGAGCACGCGGTGCGCTTCGCGCACCGCGCGCCCACTTTACGCAGTTAGTGCCGTACACGCAAGGTGGGCACACAGTGCACTACGCGCACCGCGTGCCCACGTTACGCACCGTGCGCACATGGAGGACATATTATGCGCTTCCTTGTGATAGGTAATCTGTTAAATTTAATTTGTAAGTGATGACAATAATATGCCATGCACAGAGAGTGTTTTTTTTTTTTATTAAAATTTTTAGCGTAAGCGCGCCGTACGCGTACGGTAAGCGTAATCGGCGAAATTTTCAAAAAATAAAAATTTACCGTTTTTGGCCTTGGGGGATCTTTGAGGACTCAACTAACATGGCTATGTGCATGGGCGCTGTCTAAACAGCCCCTTTATATGTTTTTTGCCTTTGTTTACAGCCCCCCCCTCAGAGTGCGAGAGAGAAAATGGCGGCCGCCGCTTCCTGGTTTCGACCGATTCGAATGTTTACTTAGATGTAACAGCCAATCAGAATCGCGCTCGCGCACGCCACCGTACGCGTACGGTAAGCTTACGGTAAGCGTACCGTAAGCTGGCTCAGACATATATATTGATTTAAAGGCTATTTTCTCAGAAGCTACTGAACAGATTTACACCAAACCTACAAAAGGCACTTCCTTGACCTGAGGACTACCTCTCTGCCAAATTTCTAGTAATTCTGTTCAGCCGTTCGGGCTGTAGCCCTGTCTAAAGGTCCTATGGAAAAATGCATGGGAAAAACGCGTTTTGGGACCCCCCTTTTATCTCAGCCCCCGCTTGACGAATCCCCCCGAGACTTTCAGGGTAGGAGCGGAGCGTAGCGCCCCACCTATTTTGAGAAATTCGCGAGGATTCGTCGACCGGCGCCAAAGTTATTCAAAATAGAATGTTGCGGATTTCCTATGGAAACAGGGTCCTAACTATAACTACCTACTGGCGACCGCCAGTAGGTAATATATATATATATATATATATATATATGTAACAGCTCTCATTCCCGTATTATAAGGAGTGCACCGCCACTGAATAGCACCCGTCTGCGAGTGATTTCAATTGAGTGCAAAGAGAGCATCAATATGTTGCAAAGTTGCACACTCTTCGCCAGTGGGCAACTTTGGAGCTTTAATATATATATATAGCGCTGGAAGGGATTTGGTCGGGGATGATTCCCCTTCCAATCGTTCAGACGACAGAGGCATGAAAACCGAGCAGTTTGTTATTTCAGCATTGTGCTTTTTACGAGGAACCCTGCCTGATTACCACTTCAATTTTAATTACTCACTATCAAGAATGCACAAGGGTGCTGAATAGTATATTTTGCTAACAGCTAACATGATGAACTTTTCCATTACCTACCCATATAAAATGATGCATTCTGGGAGCTGGATGCCAGAATCAGTCAGGTGACCAGAAACGTTATAAATTTGTAGGCACAGACACTATGGTTGTTATTTCCTGCCCGTGACCAGGGCTCAAGGTGCCGAAACCAGTTGGGATTACAGGAACACTGTGCTAAAAAGCTTGAATAAAGGCTTTCTGTTTTCTGAAGTGGGTCTCTTGTGTGGTGCTTCATTGTTGTGGAATTGCCGGGAATCTCAGTGCCCGGTTGAAGAGGCTACCCTGCAGGGTCGGGGGTTCCCTAGTCGGAGGTGTTTCTGTGGATATATATATATATATATATATATCCACACTTGACGATCCTCAAGGAAGACGCACTCTCGAAATTAAACCCAAATAGATTTATTCAGCAATTGTTACGCATTTCGACAGACTCGCTGTCTTGTTCACACAGTGCATGTTAGTATAACGAGGTCTTACATAGGAAAAGACATCGAAAACGGACTTCACTTGATAATGCAACAACGGCGGCCATTTCTTAATGGCTCAAAAACCCTTATGTGTATGAGCTATGCTAGTAGCTTGAAACTGAGTTACGTGGTTTGAATGCCGCTGAATATAAACAAAATGATACATAATCATAAAATCAGCCTCATAATGTTAGACATAAATGTACACAAGATTATTGGGACAATCCTAGCGTATGTAGGACCAACCAGTTAATTGCTGGACGATGTCATACCATAGTGGTATCTATAAGAATTCATGATGCTAATGCAGAAAACCTCAATTAACTGTGCATTGTAATAACCGAATTAGTTGAATATGTCCAAAATGGCGACCATTCGTGAACAACGTAAAAAACCATTTATCTATATCAGCCTGTATAGTGGCTACAACCATGGTTATGTATTTAGCGCAATGACATATAAAATTAAATTCATAGTGATAAACATAATACAATGCCTTCTTGCTATAGTGTCTTACACAACGCTAATGGATCATACAAATTGTACATTCATATGTTTGTCAAGATCATTTTGTATCTAGTTAAAGCACCATGGTGGTATCAATTATCAGTCCGTTATCCTCCTGTCAAGACCTCAGTTATCTGAAAAAAGTGTCCAAAGTAAAAAAGAATAATGAAAGAATAAGAAAAGAAGCAGACTTAGCTGTAGTGGACCCACAGACCAAGGAAGAAAAGGCCGGAATGGATAAGACAGTCCGCAAACGGTACGACCCTTCCTTTCTTCCTGTGAATAAAGAAGAAAATCAAGTGATGATTAAAAAGATATGGAACTCACTTGTCACAGCACAGTGCTTTCACATGCCTAAAAACACATCAAATTATAACATGGTACAGATATGGACATAAAATACTCAATTATTCATTACGTAAATGTGTACTTAATTCTTCGTCAAGGTTGTGGCCCTTAGGATATTTGTTTTCCAGTTCAATTATCCATTTAGATTCGCGTTTGCGAAGTTGTAATACCCGGTTGCCCCCTCTGGGGCCCGAGTGTACTTGCTCGATCACAAAATAACCCAAAAGAGAGCTATTGGAAAGATCGAAAGTTTCAAAGTGTCTGGCAATGGGATAGTGGGTATCTTTTTTGTTTATAGCACGCATGTGCTCTAATACTCTTTTTTTGGCCATAAATGTGGTGCTGCCTACATACCACATTTTGCACGGACAAGTCAAGACATACACACAATACGGAGTACTGCAGGTTAGAAACTGAGAAATATTTTTGGGTAGAGTTTGCCCTGGGATCATAAAATGTTTAGTCATGTGACTATTGCGACACGCCTTACAGTGTCTGCAAGGGTAGAAACCTTTTAGATTGTGTTCACTGCTAGACTGTTTTGGAGTTATATCATTTTGAGTAAGCATTTCTCTCAGACTTCTGCCTTTTCTATTTGTGATTCTGGGTCTATGATGAAAGCTTTTGCCAATAATGGGGTCACTTGTAAGTATATCCCATTTATCAGCCAGTATTTTTTGTATCTGAGATGAGTTACCGTTGAATGTGAGGATGACTCTACTCTCCTCTCGTTTGTTGGTGATGCTAGTTTCTATTTTTTCACTCAACGTTTGTTTGCGATCAATTTGGTTTACTCTATTCAAAGCTTTTTGCAGAACCCATGAAGGGTAACCTCTCTCTTTAAATCTTTTGATCATGATATCTTTTTCAAGGTCAAATGCTGCTGTGGTACTACAATTTCTCCTCGCTCTCAAAAGCTCACCATATGGGATACTCCACTTGAGTATCCGGGTGACTGCTGAGAGCGTGGAGAAGAGAATTGCCTGCTGTTGTTTTTCTAAAAAGGCTTGTCTGTAAATCTCTACCTTGAGGTGTTATTAATAGATCAAGAAATTCTATTTTTTCTTTGCTCATGCTGCTAGTAAGGGAAATATTGTAATGGTTACTGTTGAGTTTATCAACGAATCTACTGGCTTCTTCCTCTGTATCTGACCAAATGAGGAACAGATCATCAATATAGCGTAGCCAAAGTTTGACTTTGCTAAATGATGAAATTAAGGAGATGTCATTTCTTATGTCTTCTTCCCATTTGCCAAGAAAAAAGTTCGCAAAATTTGGAGCAAAGCAGGTCCCCATGGCAGTACCAAGGACCTGCTTATAAATAGTGCCATTAAACATAAAAATGTTATTAGTGAGGCACAAATGCATCATCTCCAAGAGAATATTAGTGTGTTCAAGAAATTCGATTGGTCTCTTTTTCAAGAAATGGTGACATGCTTCAATTCCTTGTCCATGGTCGATAATCGTATAGAGAGAATTAACATCTAAAGTGATCATTAGATCAGTGTTCTCCCATCGCACATCTTCCAGTTTAGTTAAAAAATCTTTAGTGTCTTTTACATAGGATGGGAGTGATACAACATATTCTTGGAGAAAGTGATCGACATATTTAGAGACGTTCTCCAAAGCACTACCAATAGATGATACTATAGGTCTCCCAGGTGGTGTGATGGAATTTTTATGGATTTTGGGTAAAAGATACAGTATAGATAGCTTGGGGTAATCACGTTTTAAAAAACAATATTCTTCCCAAGATATATAGCACTTTTGTTCCCATTCCTTAAGTTTATCCCAAGTCTCAAAAATACTTGCATTATACAGATCCAAATTAGCTTTCATGTAGAATCTTTGATCATTTAGTTGTTTAGATGCCTCAGTAATATACATTTCTTTGTCCCAAAGAGCAATATTTCCTCCTTTGTCAGCAGGGCGAATAATGATGTTAGTGTCCTCTGCTAATGATTTCAATAATTTCTTTTGTTCAAAAGATAGATTAAATGTGACTCTTTTGTTTTTTTGATGTTTCAATTTGATCAATGCTTGTGTTACCACCTCATGGAATGTATCTATATTGTCGTGGGGGAGATTGGGATAAAAGACAGAGCGAAGTTTGAAGTTGGTAGCTGCGCTCGAGTCCGTGGGAATATCGAGTTCATGTATTTCACTTGATGTTGCATTAACAAGGTTATCTCCCATGGCTAGATTTTGAATATCACACAATATTTCTGCGTCTTTAACAGTAAGATTAGAAAATTGATAGTCAACAGGGTTAGTTCTCTGAATGGCTTGAGTATCATCCCGTTTGTATAAATAATAAAAAAATTTAAGTTTAGCTTTTCTAACAAACTTGTATATATCGACACGCGTGTCGGCATAGTTGAAGATCTCAGTGGGACAAAAGGTCAGTCCTAGACATAATGTTCTTTTCTCTAAGTAAGTTAAATCACGATTGCTCAGATTTATTATTGTTTTATTTACCATGTCAGGATCCATTACTTCTTGTTCTTTGAGCCTCTTGATTTGCTTCCCATGGGCTCTTTTGTTTTGTCGTTTGGATTCTTTGTGCTTTCTCCATTTTAGTCTCTGTTTGCTCCTCCCCTCCCTCTTCCTCTTCCTCGTCCCCTGCCACGTTGTGTTCTCCCTCTTCCTTGGGATGGTTGGGTTGTGACTTTGGATACCTGCCGGCCTTTCCTCAAGACCCTGAACTCGTCTAAAAAAGTTGCTGTTCTTGCTGGAGTATTTCTTTCTGTGATGGAACTAACCGTAGATATGGATCCTTCAGTGTCAGATCCACTAGTTTCTGGTAGGATGTTATTCACCTCACTGTGGATAGTTTGAACCTCCTCTCTGATTGGTGGTAGATCGTCATACAGGTGGTCATATTTATGACTGTATGTTAAGATTCTGCCAGTCTCATAATCGACACAGTCTCTGTGTAACTTTCTTTGTTTGCGATTTTTTTATATCTTCTTCATGTTGTTGGAGTTTACGTTTCATTTCCAATTTGAATTTGTTGATGAGATCTTGTTCATCACTTTTAGTTAGTTCACTTTCAATGGTATTGATTTCAGAAAGAATGGCCTCTCTGTCTTCCCACGCATATTTAATTAAAATATTTAGCATGTTCTTAGAGCTTGTTGCTGAATTTTCTTGCCAGTCTTGTAGCATGCTGGGATTTGGTGATTCATAGGATGGCATTATATATATGCGCAGGCCTCTTGGTATCAATTGTTTGTCAACATAATCTTGCAGGGAAATGGCTTCCCACCATTTTGCGGTTTCAGATTTCTTCAGTTTTTCCAAACGTCGCAGTTTTGCGTTAAGTGTGGTATCCGCCTGTTGTGCAGTGATTGTGGTGGTCCGTTTTCCCGGTGCTCTTGCAAGTAGGGTCTGGGCCGCTGCACGATGTTCTGTTTCCATATCCATGTTATAACAAGTTATGTGGAATGTCCTTTACAAGGGTCCACTAACGTATACAGTTCGTTTTGCTTTTGAACATTCTAAAGTTATGGGTTTAATTTCCCTCCAAATATATGGAGGTTCCTGTTGCCGCTTTTGTATTTACTTCACGGTGAATTTCAATGGATTAATTCTGAGGTATGTCCGATATTCATATTTCCTGTTACCGTACAGGAATAAACAGCTGTGTTATCTATGAAAGCTCCGGTATTTACAAATAACAGAATTCTTTAACGATACCACGAGCAGTCAAAAAATGATCTTTGTACTCCTTGAATTAACGTCCTCCAGAGTACACAGGTCTCGTAAGAGCGTCTGGCACAACGGGACGGGTCGCGCCTCCTCCGAAATCACTCCCCGCTACCCGTATGTCAGAACCACCTCCACCCCAAGCCCGGGGCTGAGACCACGTACCTCTTAAACACGCTGAATATCGATGACTGCCTCAATGCATATGAAGTATGTTTGTCTCCTCCGGTGATCAGCGGCCAGCCGATAGACTCCTCGTTGTTTTAATCCAAACAGAAAGCGACCTTTTTACCGGAGTCATGTCCCGTAGACAGGTGGTGCATCACGCCGGGCAGACCTCCCGGAATTATTAATCCACACTTGACGATCCTCAAGGAAGACGCACTCTCGAAATTAAACCCAAATAGATTTATTCAGCAATTGTTACGCGTTTCGACAGACGCGCTGTCTTGTTCACACAGTGCATGTTAGTATAACGAGGTCTTACATAGGAAAAGACATCGAAAACAGACTTCACTTGATAATGCAACAACGGCGGCAATTTCTTAATGGCTCAAAAACCCTTATGTGTATGAGCTATGCTAGTAGCTTGAAACTGAATTACGTGGTTTGAATGCCGCTGAATATAAAATACATAAGAAATGACATCTCCTTAATTTCATCATTTAGCAAAGTCAAACTTTGGCTACGCTATATTGATGATCTGTTCCTCATTTGGTCAGATACAGAGGAAGAAGCCAGTAGATTTGTTGATAAACTCAACAGTAACCATTACAATATTTCCCTTACTAGCAGCATGAGCAAAGAAAAAATTGAATTTCTTGATCTATTAATAACACCTCAAGGTAGAGATTTACAGACAAGCCTTTTTAGAAAAACAACAGCAGGCAATACTCTTCTCCACGCTCTCAGCAGTCACCCGGATACACTCAAGTGGAGTATCCCATATGGTGAGCTGTTGAGAGCGAGGAGAAATTGTAGTACCACAGCAGCATTTGACCTTGAAAAAGATATCATGATCAAAAGATTTAAAGAGAGAGGTTACCCTTCATGGGTTCTGCAAAAAGCTTTGAATAGAGTAAACCAAATTGATCGCAAACAAACATTGAGTGAAAAAATAGAAACTAGCATCACCAACAAATGAGAGGAGAGTAGAGTCATCCTCACATTCAACGGTAACTCATCTCAGATACAAAAAATACTGGCTGATAAATGGGATATACTTACAAGTGACCCCATTATTGGCAAAAGCTCTCATCATAGACCCAGAATCACAAATAGAAAAGGCAGAAGTCTGAGAGAAATGCTTACTCAAAATGATATAACTCCAAAACAGTCTAGCAGTGAACACAATCTATAAGGTTTCTACCCTTGCGGACACTGTAAGGCGTGTCGCAATAGTCACATGACTAAACATTTTAAGATCCTAGGGCAAACTCCACCCAAAAATATTTCTCAGTTTCTAACCTGCAGTACTCCGTATTGTGTGTATGTCTTGACTTGTCCGTGCAAAATGTGGTCTGTAGGCAGCACCACATTTATGGCCAAAAAAAGAGTATTAGAGCACATGTGTGCTATAAACAAAAAAGATACCCACTATCCCATTGCCAGACACTTTGAAACTTTCCATCTTTCCAATAGCTCTCTTTTGGGTTATTTTGTGATCGAGCAAGTACACTCGGGCCCCAGAGGGGGCAACCGGGTATCGCACCTTCGCAAACGCGAATCTAAATGGATAATTGAACTGGAAACCAAATATCCTAAGGGCCACAACCTTGACGAAGAATTCAGTACACATTTAGGTAATGAATAATTGAGTATTTTATGTCCATATCTGTACCATGTTATAATTTGATGTGTTTTTAAGCATGTGAAAGCACTGTGCTGTGACAAGTGAGTTCCATATCTTTTTAATCATCACTTGATTTTCTTCTTTATTCACAGGAGGAAAGGAAGGGTCGTACCGTTTGCGGACTGTCTTATCCGTTCCGGCCTCCCTACCCTTTTCTTCCTTGGTCTGTGGGTCCACTACACCTAAGTCTGCTTCTTTTCTTATTCTTTCATTATTCTTTTTTACTTTTTTCAGATAACTGAGGTCTTGACAGGAGGATAACGGACTGATAATTGATACCACCATGGTGCTTTAACTAGATACAAAATGATCTTGACAAACATATGAATGTACAATTTGTATGATCCATTAGCGTTGTGTAAGACACTATAGCAAGAAGGCATTGTATTATGTTTATCACTATGAATTTAATTTTATATGTCATTGCGCTAAATTCATAACCATGGTTGTAGCCACTATACAGGCTGATATAGATAAATGGTTTTTTACGTTGTTCACGAATGGTCGCCATTTTGGACATATTGAACTAATTCGGTTATTACAATGCACAGTTGATTGAGGATTTCTTCATTAGCATCATGAATTCTTATAGATACCACTATGGTATGACATCGTCCAGCAATTAACTGGTTGGTCCTACATACGCTAGGATTGTCCCAATAATCTTGTGTACATTTATGTCTAACATTATGAGGTTGATTTTATGATTATGTATCATTTTGTTTATATTCAGCGGCATTCAAACCACGTAATTCAGTTTCAAGCTACTAGCATAGCTCATACACATAAGGGTTTTTGAGCCATTAAGAAATGGCCGCCGTTGTTGCATTATCAAGTGAAGTCCGTTTTCGATGTCTTTTCCTATGTAAGACCTCGTTATACTAACATGCACTGTGTGAACAAGACAGCGAGTCTGTCGAAATGCGTAACAATTGCTGAATAAATCTATTTGGGTTTAATTTCGAGAGTGCGTCTTCCTTGAGGATCGTCAAGTGTGGATTAATAATACCGGGAGGCCTGCCCGGCGTGATGCACCACCTGTCTATGGGACATGACTCCGGTAAAAAGGTCACTTTCTGTGTGGATTAATATATATATATATATATTCACTGAAAAAACCATAGGTTTCACACACGTTATAGTTAGGAATTAGCGTTTAAAAAACCTTGCAAATTCAATGAAAAAACCATAGGTTTCACACATGTTACAGTTAGCTGGACATTTCACTCGTAAAAAACCATTGAAATTCCCCGTTATAGTTAGTGCAGGCAACTATAACTCACGCGACCGCAATCCTCTGCTGATGCTAATACTGTATTTAGACACTTATTTGCCCATGTCTTCTTCCATTAAATTTTAGCTATACATATATTACAAATATTATTTTTTCATAAAGACACATATGTCATCAGCAGAGGATTGCGGTCGCGTGAGTTATAGTTGCCTGCACTAACTATAACGGGGGAATTTCAATGGTTTTTTACGAGTGAAATGTCCAGCTAACTGTAACATGTGTGAAACCTATGGTTTTTTCATTGAATTTGCAAGGTTTTTTAAATGCTAATTCCTAACTATAACGTGTGTGAAACCTATGGTTTTTTCAGTGAATTTGTACGTTTATTTAAATGCTAAGTTACTTTACGCCGTTCGTGGCGTGCGCGTCCACTTCACGCAGTTCGTTCCGTGCGCGCACGGTGCGCTTCGCGCACCGTGGCAGAGAGGTAGTCCTCAGGTCAGGGATGTGCCTTTTGCAGGTCCGGTGTAAATCTGTTCAGTAGTTCCTGAGTAAATCAAAAGTAAAATCATATATATATGTGGGCGGAGCCTAACCACACATCTCATCCTTAGATCTGATTGGCTGTCAGCACTTCATCCAAGAAGTGTTGGCAGCTATCTTGGGACCAATATCCATGATAGCACCTCATTAAAAAGCATTGCAGTTAATAGAAGGTTTTAAGACTTTAGTTACATTATAAATCATTTGTTGATGGTACCATACTCATTTTAGGAATTGTGGTATGTTCTAAGGTGATTTCACCATGTGAAAAAGCCTTCTGCTGGGATATCATGATTGAGAGAAAAATATTTTCTCATGCTTTTCCCACAGAGGTTTGGAAGGTGATCTATAAGCTAAACTGAGAGCTTATTTTCTGTAAATTCACATTATCTTTCTCAGTCATGTGAGAAGGAAGTCTGACATTCTCAGTAAAACATGTACATCCAACAAGGGCAGAGACTGTCAGTTGATTCCTTTGTGTTCTACTGCAGCTTCCCAGAGTGTTCCAAAGAACAACTAGAGCGCTAACAGTCCTACTTATGATAAACGTATGGCACACCTGAAGCCATCTTGCTTGGATTAAAGTGGTAACTCTTAAAACATTTAATTTAAAAAGGAACAAAATGAGGGGGTTCATTCTTCCATAAAAAGTATGATTAGTGCTGCAGAAAGAAAAATTAGGGCACATTTTGAGTGACTTCTCAAATCCTCTTCTATTTCATTGAAAAATTCTGACATGCAGACTGAAACATGCACTTTCAATACCAGCAGCAGTTTTCCCTGGTGAGCAGTAGCTTTACTACAGTGATCTAATGAGCAAAAAGAGTGCTAACATTATGAATTTATGGCAAATGTGTGACACATCTGAATGCCTTCTTGATGGAATCAAAGTAAAAAACTGAAAGTATTTCCTACTGAGGAGACTGCAGTAAATGAGGAAATTAGGAAACTTCATAACAAATAAGTCTCCCAAGATGGCCCCCATAGACAAAAGAGCCCAAGTAGCCCAAATATCACCCAGATGTAGCCCAAGTATAGCCCAATGACAGAATGTCCCAGAGTGTTCTTAAAAACAACTAGAGCGCTTACTGTCTTCATTATGACAAAAGTATGGCACACCTGAAGCCATCTTGATTAGAATAAACTGGTAACACTTAAAACATTTAATTTAAATAGGAACACAATGAGGGGGTTCATTTTGCCATAGAAATTATGATTAATGCCGAAGAAAGAAAATGAGGGCACATTTTGAGTGACTTCTCAAATCCTCTTCTATTTCATTAAAAAATTCTGACATGCAGACTGAAACATGCACTTTTAATACCAGGAGCAGACTTCCATGGTGAACAGTAGTTTTACTACAGTGATCTAATGAGCAACTAGAGTGCTAACATTCAGAATTTATGGCAAATGTGTGACATATCTGAATACCTTCATGATGGAATCAGAGTAAAAAACGGAAAGCATTTCCTACTGAGGAGACTGCAGTACATGAGGAAATTAGGAAACTTCATAACAAATAAATCTTCCAAGATGGCCACCGGAGACAAAAGAGCCCAAATGTAGCCCAAAATCACCCAGATGTAGCCCAAATACAGCCCAATGACAGAAGTGTGCAAAACACTTATTATTTTGTGTTTTTGCAGTGTTACATCACACAAGAACAAATTCATTTTGGTTGTAGACATGGGGAGACTAAGTGATTTGACCAGAATCACAGAATGTCGAGCAGAAGCAGAAACTCCAACCTGGTTCCCCAGTTGCAAAGTCTGCAGTTCTGGAAGTAACACCACATCCTCTCCCCTAAGTGCAACATTTAATCAAGTGGTCAACTGGATAAAAAAACATAAAGATAACAAATAATTTAAAAGTGCTTTGTCGCTATTTGAAAACTCAGAAAATATGTCCTTATTTTAGTCTTTTAGAGCACTAACCATAATTTTGATGCCAATAAGACCCTCTCATATATGTAATTTCTAAAGGAAATGCTCTAGCTATTACAGTTTTGATTACATCAAGATGACGTCAGGCGTTCCACACTTTTGTAATAAATATAGAATGTTAGCAATCTAGTTGTTCATAACGTACACACATATTCACTCATGCTAATAAAGAATCAAACATACATTTACTTGCATATACAGTTATACACACACCACCACACTTACTTCTACGGAAACTTACACATACTTAGTCTTTTAAACAATCACTTATAGAAACACATACTTATTCATACAGGAACTCTTTCAATCTCTCACTCTCACATATACTCACTTATATACACCAATAGTCACATATACTAGTTTAAAACATATGTAGTTACTCATAAAGACACTATTGAGACAGTCATTCACTCACTAACACACCCATACACACACTCATCCACCCATACAGTCCTGCACACATGCTGTCTTCAACACATACAAACAGTGAGTCACTCATTCATGCACCTATGCACTACGTAATACCCCCACCGAACCATGCAGACACTCAGACTGATACTCAAAAAACCAACTAATAACCTATATAGACACCCATGTAGCTACTCACCAACCCATGCAGCCACTTATACACAAAGTGAGAGACTGATACAGATATTTACATATTCAAACATTACTCACTAAGCCATGTATTCACTAAGATACACTTAATCAGTCAGTTACACAATCAATTTTTCAAAAACAAATCATCCATTTAGACACTTATATACCCATTTATTCTTCCATCGACCTTGAGATATACATATACAAAACATATTTAATTTTCTGAAAAACACACATTCACTGGATGATGTCATCAGTGATGTCATCAGTGATGTCATTTGAGATGTTATCAGTGATGTCATGAGTGATGTCACTGACCATGTCAGGTATGCTTATTTGTACAAGCGCTCCACTATATTTGGAAAGTTTCTTTTAATAGGTTTATGAAGGAATATTAATTATGTCCTCCCTCACTATGTTTTTTTAGATTCTCATTGAGACATTGGTTTCATTATTGATGATTAGTTTTGTGGAAGATACTCTAGAGAAGAGGGGAACGGACCTGGATCTAGGTGAGTTTAAGCATTGTAGGAGACGCTGTTACCATGATGAATGTTATGACATTAGGATATACATTATGGATTGGAGACTAATTAGAAATTATGTTTTATATATATAGAAAACTCTAAAATTATCTTTGGAAGAAGAAGTGACTTAATCTTGAAGAGAATGGATATTCTATGAATATTAGCATCCCTCTACGATTGACATTTATATTGACGCATTAATAATTAGGAGATATGTGATACATCATTTTGTATAGTTGACGTTCACGATAATAGGCCAGATTTAGGCAGTCAACAATAATGATGTTTAGAGCAGTTGATTAAATCTGTTCTAATGAATGTAAATTGGATGAATAATACTAGGTTAAAATAAATTTTAGGATAGTACAATAAATATTAGCTTTAAGTCAAGAATTATGATTGCATGCTATAATACATGACTTAATGGGCTATGCTTTTTGCAATAACTATGTGATTTTGCTATGGGTAAATCTTTCGTATTCTAGATTGTTATATAGGCTGTTTGTTATAATAAATGTTCATAAAAATAATATTTTTTAATATGATTCCTGATAGTAGATACTCTTAATGTACTGATTAATGATATTGTATGTTCTCTTTTATTTCTACAGCCCTGATGAGGTCCCAAGAGGGACAAAACGCGTTGGCTGTGGTTATTTAAAATTTGTTTAATTAACTGATTGGACACTTAAGAATTTGTTGGAGCATCACATCTGAAAATATTTCTGGACAATACCTTTTTGGATTGCAATATTTAATTGTTGGATATTATTCCACTCCTTCCACTGATTGACATATCTTTTGTATATTAGTGGCTTGAACAGTGGGCCACTGGAGGTGGAGTGGAACAGTATACTGTTTTCAAACATTCTATTAATGATATACTCATCGGTGCACACAAAGTATTAACTCTCATCGTTTTAGTTAGCACAGTATATGTGAGTGTTGGTGTATATAAATCACTATATGTAAGAGTGAGTGATTGCGAGAGTGGCTGTATGGATGAGTGTGTGCTTGTATCAGTGATTGTATAAGAGAGTAAGTATGTGTTAGTATCTGTATGACTAAGTGAGGTGTTGTGTGTATAACTGTATAGGTGAGAAAATTGGAGTGTGAATGATTGTTTGCATGATTGACTAGGTGTGTGAGTAACTCTATGGATGAGTGGCAATGTCTGAGTGTCTGTATAGTTGTATGAGTGCAAATGAAAGTGCTGTATTGATGAGTGACTGCATGTATGAGTGAATGAGTGGACATGTGTGTAGACCTAGGAATCAGTGAGTGGGTATGTAGTAACTATTATTGGTGTATTTATGGTATCGAAAATGGTAGTCTGTATTTTAGAGTGGGTGTATCAAAGGTTATATTAGGGTGTGAGGAGGTGCATCAGATTATCATGTGGATGATGTCATCAGTGATGTCATTTGAGATGTCATCAGTGATGTCCTCAGTGAGGACACTGACCATTTCATGAATGATGTAATATGTGGCATCATCAGCAGTGCATTGCGGGGGCGCGAGTTATAGTTAGCTAAGATAACTATAACGGCCAAATTTCTCTGGTTTTGTACGAATGAAATGTCCAACTAACTATAATGTCCCTGAAACCTACGGTTTTTTAAGGGAATTTCTATGTTTTTTTAAATGCTAATTTCTAACTATAACGTCTCTGAAACCTATGGTTTTTTCAGTGAATGTCAAAGCTTTTTTAAATGATAATTTCTAACTATTCCTACAGAGTTAGGACATGTGCAGAAAGAGGAAGAAAAGTGCAGAAAGAAGCAAGAGAAGTGCAGCAAGAAGCAAGAGAGGTGGAGAAATAGAGAAGAGGGGTGCAGAAAGAGGCATGAGGGATGCAGAAATTTGCAAAAGAGGTGCAGAAAGAAGCAAGAGCAGTGCAGAAAGAACCAACAGAGGTGCAAAAAAGAGGCAATAGAGGTGCAGCAATAGGTAGGAGGGGTACAGAGATAGGCAAGAGGGATACAGAAGGAAGCAGGAGGAGTGCAGAAAGAAGGAAGAGAAGTGCAGAAACAGGCAGGAAAGGTACAGAAAGAGGGAACATGGGTGCAGAAAGAGGCAAGAGGGATACAGAAATTTGCAAAAGAGGTACAGAAAGAAGAAGAAGCAAGAGCAGTACAGAAGGAACCAACAGAGGTGCAGAAATAGGCAAGAGGGGTACAGAAAGAGGCAAGAGAAGTACAGAAAAAAGCAAAAGAGGTGCAGAAAGAGGCAAGAAAACTGCAGAAAAAGGCAAGAGAGGTGCAGAAAGAGGCAAGAAAACTGCAGAAAAAGGCAAGAGAGGTGCAGTAAGAGAAAAGATGGGTGCAGAAAGAGGCAAGAGGGGTATAGAAACATGCAAGAGAAGTGCAGAACGAGGCAAGAGGATTGCTGAAAGAAGCAACAGAGGTGCAGAACAAGGCAAGAGAGGTGCAGAAACAGGCACGAAAGTTGCAGAAAGAGGGAACAGTGGTGCAGAAAGAGGCAAGAGGGATACAGAAATTTGCAAAAGAAGTGCAGGAAGAAACAAGAGCAGTGCAGAAAGAACCAAAAGAGGTGCAGAAAGAGGCAAGAGGGGTACAGAAAGAGGCAAGAGAAGTGCAGCAAGAAACAAAAGAAGTGCAGAAAGAGGCAAGAGAACTGTAGTAAAAGGCAAGAGAGGTACAGAAAAAGGAAGTAGAGGTGCACAAAAAGACAAGAGGGGTACAGAAAGATGCAAAAGGGGTGTCAGGAGGAAGCAAGAGAACTGCAGAAAGAAGTAACAGAGATGCTGAAAGAGGCAAGAAAGGAGCAACAGAGGTGCAGAAAAAGGTAAGAGAGGTGCAGAAACAGGCAGGAAAGGTACAGAAAGAGGGAACAGGGGTGCAGAAAGAGGCAAGAGGAATACAGAAATTTGCAAAAGAGGTGCAGAAAGAAGCAAGAGCAGTGCAGAAAGAACTAACAGAGGTGCAGAAAGAGGCAAGAGGGGTGCAGAAATAGGTAGGATAGGTGCACAAAGAGGCAAGAGAGGTACAGAAAGAGTCAAGAGGGGTGCAGAAAGAAGGAAATGAAGTGCAGAAAGAAGCAACAGAGATGCTGAAAGAGACAAGAAGGGTGCAGAAAGAGGCAAGAGGAGTGCAGAAAGAAGCAACAGAGTTGCAGAAAGAGGCAATAGATGTGCAGAAAGAAGTAAGTGAGGTGCAGAAAGAAGCAAGAGGGGTGCAGAAAGAAGAGAGCAAGGTTCAGAAAGAGACAGGAGAAGAGCAGAAAGTGGCAAGTGGGATGCAGAAAGAGGCAAGAGAGGTATAGAAAGAAGCAAGATAAGTATAGAAAGAGGTAAGTGAAGTGCAGAAAGAGGCACTTGAGGTGGTGAAAGATGCAAGAGAGGTACAGAAACAAGCAAAAGAAGTGCAGTGAGAGGTAAGAGAATTGCTGAAAGAAGCAACAGAGGTTCAGAAAGAGACAAGAGAAGTGCAGAAACAGGCAGGAAAGATGCAGAAAGAGGGAACAGGGTGCAGAAAGTGGCAAGAGGGATACAGAAATCTACCAAAGAGGTGCAGAAAGAAGCAAGAGCAGTGCAGAAAGAACACTCAGAGGCACAGAAAGAGGCAAGAGAGATGCAGAAAGAGGTAGGAGAGGTGCACAAAGAGGCAAGAGGGATACAGAAAGAGGCAAGATGGGTACAGAAAGAAGGAAGAGAAGTGCAGAAAGAAGCATCACAGGTGCTAAAAGAGACAAGAAGGGTGCAGAAAGATGGAAGAGGGGTGCAGAAAGAGGCAAGAGGGGTACAGAAAGAAGCAAGTGAGATGCAGAAAGAGGCAACAGACATGCAGAAAGAGTCAAGAGAGGTGCAGAAAGTAGAAGAGATTTGCAGAAAGTGGCAAGAGAAGTGCAGAAAAAGAAAGAAATGTTCAGAAAGAGGCAAGAGAGGCGCAGAAGGAAGCAATAATGCTTTGCACACCATTAGTACCAATTTAACACCCACATTTAGCAATAAGTTCTAGGTTTGCAAAGGGCCTGCCACCACGCTGTAACACTTGTCACTGCATTTTTGGTACGTTTGAGCTAGAAACAAAGCTTTTTTTCTTCAAATCCGCAGATTAGGGAGCATATGATGGATTATGTGGCTAATGCGGAAAATGTATAATTGTGCGTAAGTTGGTGCTGCCGAACAGTCGCATAATTCCAGTGGCCCTGCTTATACCTCTGACTAGGTCCACAAGTGCTCCTCAGTGATTCCTTTTTTTGTCTCACTGAGTTCATAGTTTAGCTTCTATGGAAACAAGGAATACTAAACCTGAGGTTACCACTCCACAACTAAGACTACAATACCACAAAATTACTCTCCATAACACATAATCCCACTCTACATAATTCCTACACACTAAATACCACATACTTTCTATCCACATAATTTCACTGCACAACTTACCACATAATTCCACTACACACAAAGTACATCCACTCCACTCCAAAAAACATTAGTAAAAAACTTTTACATTTACAACGCCAATAGCTCAAACTCTCGCAAATGCGAAACCTATTACATTGCAAACACTTCTTTAACTAGTAGTCGCTTTTGCAGAGTGGTGGAGAAAGGGTGCTGGTCCTCCGACCAGCTCTCAGGAATTCCACTGTGTAGGATTTACAGGAGGTACCAGAAGGGCGTCTTGGCCCCCAAAGTCCCTCAGGAGTAAAATGGACTTCATCTCCCATCCCGTAGTCTTCCAGGAGGCATGTTTGCAGAGTGCTGGAGAAAGGGGACATGGCCTTGGAAGACGTCTTAGCAATCCTACTATGTGGGACTTACTGGAGGTAACAAGACGAGTACTTGGTCCCCAAGGACATCCTTGGGGGCTAACTACCCCTTCTATTACATCCAGTAAGTACCACACAGCAGGATTGCTAAATTCTCATAACAGGCCATGCCCCCTTTGCCCACCACTCTGCAAAGACGCTCCCTGGCACGGTCTTAGATGAGGATTGAAGTCCTCTTCATTGCTGGAGGTCCTTTAGGGGCCAACTAGCCTACCTCTTCCCTCCAGTAAGCCCCACACAGTGGGATTGCTGAGAGGTGGACACAGGCCACGCCCCCTTTTTTCACCACTCTGCAAACATGCCACCAGGCGCGTTCTAAATTGGGGGATTAATTAAGTCCCCTACAATCGTGAGGGTCTCTGGGGGCCAACAAGCCCACCAGGTACCTCAAGTAAGCACAAGGCAGCTGGACTGCAGAGAGGTGGTCCGAGGCCACACCCCTTTTTACACCACTCTGCAAACATGCCTCTTGGCGCACTGCTGCTCGGGGGTGAAGTCCACTTGTGTCCTGAGATCCTAATACCCAATTGTAACACAGATTTTTCATCATTGGTTAATTGTCTCAATGACAAATTTATGATGGAATTGTCTGTCACAGCACTGTGAGTTACCCTCCACTTGCGTTTAATTCTGCCCCCTCTGCGATGAGTTATTCTGAGCCTTTCTTGGTTTCTTTTCCTCTTCCTCATTTTTGACCCCTTCCTTTTCCCCTGGCCCTGGTCACCATTTTTTCCGGTGGTCACTGATCCTTTTTCTGCCTCAGTAGTTAAAATTTGTGTAAAAAGGTCAGGGGACGCTTGCCTAAAGGGACAGTGGAGTTGAGTCCTTCCGTGTCTGAGTTCAAATCCGAGCTGGAACCAGTTGGTAATGGTTGTTGTTCCCTTTGTTTGGAAGTGAGGCAAAGATCCCTTTGTGCACAGTCAAACCTCTTAGCGTATGTTAAGATATGTCCCTCGGCATGATCCTTCTTGTCTCCAAATTTTGTATAAAATATGATGTAATTGGGTAGTTCGATTCCTAGAAACCAATATTGGTTTTGAATTAGGTCTCTTTATTGGAAGTAGCAGAGATTGAACATTGCACTTATGTTGTTACATAATGATGGTGTTAGATACATATGCCAACAACTATGGAAAATTAGTAATCATGAGGAACAATTGTAATGAACATACGAGACGCAAAATGAATTTTTGTAAAAATTCGAATTTGGGCGTATTTTAAAAGTACAATAGTATGTGTTTTATGTCAATGAATTACTGGGTCTATTTCTTGAGGCAATTGGGCACAGTATGATTACTCGATAAAGGCTACTGCCGAAACGCTTCGTTTAAGTGCATAAATAAATCTGTTTATGGTGTCTGGAGGTGTGCTGCAGTCACTATTTTTTGGAGTTCCAAAATTTGCCTGTGATGTTATTTGAGATGTCATCAGTGATGTCATCAGTGATGTCACTGACCTCGTGTTGAGTGTTGTAATATGTGATGTCATCAGCAGTGCATTGCGGGCGCGCAAATTATAGTTAGCTGAACTAACTATAACGGTGGAATTTCAATGGTTTTGTATGAGTGAAATGTCCAGCTAACTATAACACCCCTGAAACCTATGGTTTTTTCTGTGAATATATATATTCACTGAAAAAAACATAGGTTTCAGGGACGTTGTAGTTAGCTGGACTTTTCACTCGTACAAAACCATTGAAATTTCCCTGTTATAGTTAGTTCAGTTCACTATAAATCACGCGTCCGCAATGCACTGCTGATGACATCACATATTACATCACTCATCACATGGTCATGGTCATTAAGTGTATCATAGTTTCTAACTATGCCTACAGATTTAGAACATGTGAAGAAAGAAGAAAAAACACACAGAAAGAATAAAAAGACATGCAGAAAGAAGCAACAGAAGTCCTCAAAGACGAAGAAAAGTGCAGGAAGAAGGATAACGTGCAGAAAGAACAAACAGAAGAGCAGAAAGAAGCCTTGTTGCAAAATCATCCTGTACCCTCAACTTTTTCAGACGGATACTGGTGGTAACTGAGTCTGACTAACCAGTCCTAGAGACATTGCTATGTTAAAAGACACTTAGAATACAGTGAAAACTTTATCCCCCAAATTAAAACGGCCACAGGGCGTGTTTTCACACGTCAGCTCAGCCCCCCCCCTCCCTTCACCAGTGTGCAAATGCGCCCTGCGGCGCGTTTTAAGAGGTAGTTTTAATCCCCCTGCCCTATTATACACTAGGGGCTTACAGAGGAGGTCATGCTAATAACAGGGTTATCCCAACGCATAGGTGCCGATCACGATCCGGTAAAAACCGGGTACGAACCGTCGGACGGAGCATATTCTCCGTCCGACGCGTACCCGGTCGTCAAAATATACAAACATGGAATTACGATTCGCACGGAAACACCATTTCCGTACGAATCGTATAAAACCCCGACCGACGAAAATAAACGTACAAATGCGATCCGGGAAAGCGCCAACGTGACGTCGGGATGCACGCAGCCTGCCATTCACGAACCAGGAATTACGATTCGCACCGACGTCATCCCGCACGGTGAATATTTTCCGGCTGCCAAAAACTGCCGGGAAATCAGGACGACGCGAACAAGGAGTACCGGTACGCAACGGACAGACAGGACGACGCGAACAAGGAGTACCCGTACGCGACGGACAGACATGGACCCGAACCTACGTGTCATCCCGGCCCTCATAGCAGTCGACCTCCTCTACAGGTTCCGACGCAGACGCCGCAGACGGTCAGAACAACAAAGGGAGGGGGGAAAGGGGGGGGTGGCAGGACCAGGGCAGGCCACAAAACCCCCACCAAAGTCACACAGCACACATGCCCTGGACATACCTGACCCTCAGGCCCTGGTCACTACGAGGGGGTGGGGGGGTGTCCAGCTAAGCCAGCGACCGCCACAACGGAAGTTCTTGATGACGCGAACCGGCAACACAACCAGACAGGTACGTCCCGTACCCATGCCTTAAGAGCGTGGGTATGAGTCGTACCACGACCACACCTACATCACCCCAACAATGACGGGACAGCTCGTACCCACGTGGCAAAGGCCTGGGTACGGCCCGCACAAGCATCACATAGCGTGGGGACGGATATGTACGGACCGTACCCCCACCCCGTATGCATGGAGCGTACCCCCAACCCCAACAGTGTAAGTACGACACGTACCCCCACCCGCGTATGCAAGGAGCATACCCCCACCCCAACAGAGTAAGTACGACCCGTACCCTCACACGCGTACGTATGGAGCGTACCCCCAACCCCAACAGTGTAAGTATGACCTGTACCCTCACCCGCGTACGCATGGAGCGTACGTCCCACCCCAACAGTGTAAGTACGACCCGTACCCTCACCCGCGTACGCATGGAGTGTACGTCCCACCCCAACAGTGTAAGTACGACACGTACCCCCACCCGCGTATGCAAGGAGCGTACCCCCATGCCAACATTGTACGTACGACACGTCCCCCCACCCGCGTATGCATGGAGCGTACCCCCCACCCCAACAGTGTAAGTACGACCCGTACCCTCACCCGCGGACGTATGGAGCGTACCCCCCACCCCAACAGTGTAAGTACGACCCGTACCCTCACCCGCGTACGCATGGAGCGTACGTCCCACCCCAACAGTGTAAGTACGACCCGTACCCTCACCCGCGTACGCATGGAGCGTACGTCCCACCCCAACAGTGTAAGTACGACCCGTACCCTCACCCGCGTACGCATGGAGTGTACGTCCCACCCCAACAGTGTAAGTACGACACGTACCCCCACCCGCGTATGCAAGGAGCGTACCCCCATGCCAACATTGTACGTACGACACGTCCCCCACCCGCGTATGCATGGAGCGTACCCCCCACCCCAACAGTGTAAGTACGACCCGTACCCTCACCCGCGTACGCATGGAGCGTACGTCCCACCCCAACAGTGTAAGTACGACACGTACCCCCACCCGTGTACGCATGGAGCGTACGTCCCACCCCAACAGTGTAAGTACGACATGTACCCCCACCCACGTATGCAAGGAGCGTACCCCCATGCCAACATTGTACGTACGACACGTCCCCCCACCCGCGTATGCATGGAGCGTACCCCCCACCCCAACAGTGTAAGTACGACCCGTACCCTCACCCGCGGACGTATGGAGCGTACCCCCCACCCCAACAGTGTAAGTACGACCCGTACCCCCATGGAGCGAACCCACACACGTGTATGGACAAAGCATACATATTGTTAAATAGGAGGGGTGTGTGCCAATCACTCCCAGCAGTGCCCAGAGTCAGGAGGGGTGTGTACCTATCACTCACAGCAGTGCCCAGAGGCAGGAGGGGTGTGTGCAGAGGCCTCCCACCAGTGCCCAGAGACAGGAAGGGTGGGTGCCTATCACTCCCAGCAGTGCCCAGAGTCAGGAGGGGTGGGTGCAGAGGCCTCCCAGCAGTGCCCAGAGACAGGAGGGGTGGGTGCCTATCACTCCCAGCAGTGCCCAGAGGCAGGAGGGGTGTGTGCAGAGTCCTCCCTGCAGTGCCCAGAGACAGGAGGGGTGGGTGCCTGTCAATCCCAGCAGTGCCCAGAGGCAGGAGGGGTGTGTGCAGAGTCCTCCCTGCAGTGCCCAGAGACAGGAGGGGTGAGTGCCTATCACTCCCAGCAGTGCCCAGAGGCAGGAGGGGTGTGTGCAGAGTCCTCCCTGCAGTGCCCAGAGACAGGAGGGGTGGGTGCCTATCACTCCCAGCAGTGCCCAGAGACAGGAGGGGTGGGTGCCTATCACTCCCAGCAGTGCCCAGAGGCAGGAGGAGTGTGTGCAGAGTCCTCCCTGCAGTGCCCAGAGACAGGAGGGGTGTGTGCAGAGGCCTCCCAGCAGTGCCCAGAGACAGGAGGGGTGGGTGCCTATCACTCCCAGCAGTGCCCAGAGACAGGAGGGGTGGGTGCCTATCACTCCCAGCAGTGCCCAGAGACAGGAGGGGTGGGTGCCTATCACTCCCAGCAGTGCCCAGAGGCAGGAAGGGTGTGTGCAGAGTCCTCCCTGCAGTGCCCAGAGACAGGAGGGGTGGGTGCCTATCACTCCCAGCAGTGCCCAGAGGCAGGAGGGGTGTGTGCAGAGTCCTCCCTGCAGTGCCCAGAGACAGGAGGGGTGTGTGCAGAGGCCTCCCAGCAGTGCCCAGAGACAGGAGGGGTGGGTGCCTATCACTCCCAGCAGTGCCCAGAGACAGGAGGGGTGGGTGCCTATCACTCCCAGCAGTGCCCAGAGTCAGGAGGGGTGGGTGCAGAGGCCTCCCAGCAGTGCCCAGACACATGAGGGGTGTGTGCAGAGGCCTCCCAGCAGTGCCCAGAGACAGGAGGGGTGGGTGCCTATCACTCCCAGCAGTGCCCAGAGACAGGAGGGGTGGGTGCCTATCACTCCCAGCAGTGCCCAGAGTCAGGAGGGGTGGGTGCAGAGGCCTCCCAGCAGTGCCCAGAGACAGGAGGGGTGTGTGCAGAGGCCTCCCAGCAGTGCCTAGAGACAGGAGGGGTGTGTGCAGAGGCCTCCCAGCAGTGCCCAGAGACAGGAGTGGTGTGTGCAGAGGCCTCCCAGCCTGGGGTGAGTCATGACATGTACACCTTCATGGCAAGGTGTGTGGGCTGTCCTAGTGTAATGTCATGTGACCTGTGGCTCTAGTGTTCCGCTACCAGTCTCTGCAATCGACATCCTACTTCTGCTGATGTGTGGATGTATGTCACTCCTGTCTTGCGTCTGGCTGTTCACTTGCACTGGGACACAGCTAATCCCATGCCATGGCATGTGGAGGTTCAGAATCTCCGTGTGTAGCTGGGTCTTGGTAGGAGTGTCACCTGCCAGCCATACGTGTCCAGGGCATGTGGCACATACCTGACTCCGTATGTAGCATATGTGTATAGACAGAATAACATGTGCTCAGTACAAATTATTTGTTGTTGTGGTGCACTCACTCTTCCTTGTCACTTCCAAATTACTGCAGAGCGCCGCCTCTTCCCCGAGCAATTCCGGACTTGGCTGCCATGCGGGAGAATGATCGTATCCGGTGCTACCGCTTCCCCCAATGGTTGATTCTGGAGTTGACGGCGAGACTGGCACCACACCTGCAACCGCTGCACAGGTATCCTACGGCACTGACACCCAAGCTGAAGGTAATGGCAGCCCTACATTTTCTAGCCACGGGTACCTTTCAAAATACCATAGCTCATGTTGGTGGCATGTCCCAGAGCATGTTCTGCCGTGTGCTGCATGATTTCTTAGAGGCCATGTTGATTCACCTGGATGACTTCATCCATTTCCCAACCCCTGAAATGTTGACTGGGGTCAAGCGTGGATTCTATGCCCTGGGAGGGATGCCCCATGTCATTGGGTCCATAGATGGGACACATGTTGCTTTGGTACCACCACAGGCACAGGAGGTAGCGTACCGGAATCGCAAGCACTACCACTCCATCAATGCCCTTGTGGTGTGTCTGTCCAACATGGTGATTTCACATGTCTGTTCTCGTTTTCCAGGATCAGCCCACGATGCCTACATCATGAGGCGTAGCAGGGTGCCTGAAATGATGACGCAGCTGCGCAACGAACGAGCATGTGTTGTTGGTGGGTAGTCTGTCTGTCCTGTATTTTGCGTAGACTTCCAGCACGACCGCTTCTCCTGTCCTGCTTATGTCCATGTGCTTTCCATGTAGGGGACGCTGGCTATCCCAACATGCCATGGCTGATCACACATCTCCACAACCCCATCACGCCGGCCCAGCTCCGCTACAACACCGCCCATGGCCGGACAAGGCGAGTGATAGAGAGGACGTTTGGCCTCCTGAAGAGCCGATTCCGATGCCTCCACAAGACCGGCGGCGCACTCCCATATGCCCCGGCGAAGGTCTGCAAAATCTTCATGGTCTGCTGCATGCTGCACAACATGGCAGATGAGAGAGCTGTGCCACTCATCCTGGATCAAGATGACCAGGACCATCCACCCGTGGAGGACGAAGGGCTTGGCAATGGGGCTAGTGATGTGGAGGATGTGGAGCCGCAAGAGGACATCCGGACTCGGCTCATACGCGACTTCTTTGCTTAGTGGTGAGTACCAGTGTCTGAGTGTGCACGCATTGGTCCCCGTGTGGCATGTGTTGCGATGTGTGTCTCCACCTGCATGTATGGCACGTGAGTCAGAGGTGTGTGTGGGTGTGTCACTGGAGTGATGGTGCCAGTGATGGTTGTATTTCCCCAGTCATAATTGTGACCTAGCATGTTGTCATCCATACATGTGTCGAGTACATGCACATGCAAGTGGCTGTGCTTTTTGTGGCTGACTTCTTGTGTGTCTCTCTTCCCCAGGTACTTGCGCATGCCGTCTGCTGGTTGCATTGTTGTGGCACTGCTATTCCTCATGGACACGTCATCGTGTGCTGACTCAGCATTACAGGCACGGACACGTTTGGAAGTCACCTTAGGGTAAGGGATGCATCAGGGGTGTATTGGGTGTGGCAGTTGTTCACGATGTATGCACACTGCCCCTGTCGATGTTTGGTTCCTCTGCAGACATGTAGCATCACCATGATACACAATACATGCAGCTGGGTACACCTGAATAGATGGTCAGACTTGTTGACAGTCATCAGTGATGGGATTGGGGAATGTGATGATGGCATCAATGTGTGTAACACTGCCCTCGGACACATACGGTTTGCATTGGCTTGACATGCTGTGGGACTTCCACATCAGCGGATCAATGGTGTATGGCAGGCTCTCCGTGAGCAGCTGGGGGTGTTTAGCTGTTAGCCGACACTTGTGTGCCAGTTCCATGGCTATCACGCATTTGTGCTGCAGAAGGGGGGTGCCAGTGTTGGACCCACATGTTACTCCACATGAACAGTTCATGTGTACTTCGAGTTGCCTCTGCAATCCCGAATACATGACTAATAAAGGTGTCCCTATGCCTCCAAGGTGCCTCTTCTCAGTTAATGCTGGTGTGTTGCCACGGTGCATCCGGCATGTCTGGCATGGTTTTCCGTGATAGTGGCTATGTGTCTATGTGTCGAGTAGCAAGATGCAAGCTGTGTGTGTGGGATGAGAGTGTGTATTGTGCATGATGTCCATGACTGTGTGGGTAATGTGACATGTGCCATCCCCATGCATCCAACGTTGGCCAGGCCCCCATTATCTGCATCCACCGGACTCAAGCTTGCAGGACATGGTTCTGCCACCTGTCTACACATACCTGGGTGCCCCCCAGGACACTGGACAGGATCCCTGACCTCTGCACATGACTGTTGCTGTACTCAATATGTCTGTCAGCACGGTTGTGCGGCCACCCCCTCAGCTGGTTGGGCCCATCACGGGTGTGTATAGTGCTCCATGTCTGTCTTGCCTCATACACTGTGACCCGTGTGTCCTGTGCCAGACTCAGGCACCAGGGTGTGGATGGTTGAAGTCAAAAGAGAACTCAGGCATGTTTAGAGTTTACAAGACACATGTAAGGTAATAATGAAACCAGCAGGCATCTTCTCTTCATGGTGTGACTTTTTATTTTAGTGGGGGGGGGTATGACATGAGGGGCTTTCCGGGTGTTTGGAATCCAAAGTTCAGTAGGGGAGTTGGTGTCCTTGCCATTGGAAATCCTCAGAGTCCATGCCACAGTCTTTGTCAACATTGGTCAGACAGTGACCAGCAAGGCCATGTGGCAGAGAATGTCTTTTGACGCTGTGCTGCTGTTGCTCCAGTGGGCCAGGTGCCAGGCCAGGTGTCCTGGGAGATGGTGCTGTAGCGCCGACCCTCACGGTCTTTTCCGTGGACGACCCGCCCTCCTGCGGGGACCCTCAGAAGCAGGCCGTGACGATGTGTACTGTGAATTCCCTTGAACACCGTCACGAGCTCAGCCTGTCTGTCCTCCATCCTCCGTTGGTGTTGCAGTAGACAGGCATGTTGCTCCGCATGTTGCTGGGCGTGCTGGGTTTTGATCTCATCGAGGGTCCCCTTCATATCGTTGAGGGTGGACACAACCTGGGCCATGCCCGTGGTATCCTGCCGGTATGTGTCCAGGATGTTTCGGACATGGGAAAATACTGGTTCCCCAGCCAACTGGTCAGGCTGGCGCCTCTGCCGTCCTCCACTCCCACCACCCCTGCCCACTTGCACCTGGCCTGCCCTTGTGGGCACATCGGGTCTCCGGGACCCCTGAGGGGTGGCATTGGCGTTGTCGCCTGCCTCCTCCTGGGTGCCCGGGACACCGTGTCCCTCCTGGCCAGCCTGGCTGCTTTGTGGTGGTGGGGCAGGGATCCTGGGTGTCTCCTGGGATGTGGCAGGAGTGGGGGTGGTGGTTGGCCCCGTTGTACCTGACGCAGGTGCTGCAGGTCGTTGGACACCAGAGGGGCCAGGTTGGTTGGGGTCGTCCACAGAGTGGTGAGAGTCGTCGCTGCCGGTGGGATCGGCCTCCCGCAGAGCCGGGTCCTGTGAGTCTTTCCCCCCAGTGTTGGGGGGTGAACCACGAGGTTGACCTGTGTGTGAGAGAGACAATGTTAATTTTGGTCCATGCAACATCCATGTTTCACCAGTTTCAAAGTTGGAACATTTCCTCTGGGAATTAGGATCTGTCTTGCATTCCACTCACAGTGCACTTGTGCATGGGTGTGTCCCTTGGGCACCACTTTGGCGCCTTTAACTATGTGTGGCACAGTCTTACTTGCTGCGTCAAGTGTGACAGCAGTCAGCAGTGGAGTGGGCAGGTGTGGCGAGCAGTGCATTGGCGCCTTCCGTGTTGCACTGTATGTGGGCACATGAAGTTGTTCCACACACTTCAATGATGCAGGTAGCTGTCGTTGTGCTCGTGCACAGGTTGTGACATGGCCCTGTGTTTTGCCATGGAGGAGAGGGGGGGTGCTGGCACTGGCCACCCTTGTCTACATGCACGCAGTCCACCTGCTGACGAGCAGACATTCCCACACACCACAAGGCTGATTTGCTCTCCCTGTGTCTCCCTCCCTCTCTGTCCCCCTCTCCCTCCCTCTGTGTCCCCCTCTCCCTCCCTCTGTGTGTCAGCCTCCTCCCTCTGTCCGTCTTCCTGTGTCTCCCTCCCTCTGTGTCCCCCTCTCCCTCCCTCTGTGTGTCAGCCTCCTCCCTCTGTCCGTCTTCCTGTGTCTCCCTCCCTCTGTGTCCCCCTCTCCCTCCCTCTGTGTCCCCCTCTCCCTCCCTCTGTGTGTCAGCCTCCTCCCTCTGTCTGTCTTCCTGTGTCTCCCTCCCTCTGTGTCCCCCTCTCCCTCCCTCTGTGTCCCCCTCTCCCTCCCTCTGTGTGTCAGCCTCCTCCCTCTGTCCGTCTTCCTGTGTCTCCCTCCCTCTGTGTCCCCCTCTCCCTCCCTCTGTGTCCCCCTCTCCCTCTCTCTGTGCATCAGCCTCCTCCCTCTGTCCGTCTTCTTGTGTCTCCCTCCCTCTCTGTCCCCCTCTCCCTCCCTCTGTGTGTCGGCCTCCTCCCTCTGTCCGTCTCCCTGTGTCTCCCTCCCTCTCTGTCCCCCTCTCCCTCCCTCTGTGTGTCACCCTCTGTCACCTCAGCCCAGCTTCCTGGGCACACACTGTTAGCAGTTCTTTGAATGGCCCTTGGATTGTTGCTGTGAGTTTGTTTCTGATCTCCAGGCACCCATTGGGTGTAGTGTCTGTGTGTGCGCTGCTGCTGTGGTGGTGTGTGCTGCCACTCTTTCACAGTGTTGGCTGTTCATTAGCTGCTGTCATGTGCAAAAATGTGCCTTCACCCCCATGTGTTAATGCAAGGCGTCCGCCATTTGCTGGCAAGTCTTTCATGTGTGGGGACACACTGTTTGTCTGGTTGTGACCTAGGCCATATGGGCAGAGGGCATTGTTGTCTGCTTCTGAGTTGCACTCTGTGATTTTTGGGGCCCACCCTTCCGCCATCTGGGTTACCGTGTCATGTGTTGGTGTCTTCTGTGGCCTGTGACTTGACATTGTCCAGCTGGGTGCATGGGGCATGGTGGCGCCAGTGGCATGTGCGTGTTCATGGAGTGTGGTTGAGTCATGCGATAGCTTGGGGTGGTTGCGTGCCTGTTTGTGAGTTTGGTTGTGGATGACGTTCCCCCCATGTGAGGTGCGTTGTTTGTGTATTCACCCGGGTCTCGGAGTCCTCCTAATCCCTCCACTGCCTCCACCGGCAGTATGGCCATCACCCTCTCCTCCCAGGGATGGTAGTGTATGGGTCTGCGGGACGGCCCTCCTCCAGTGACGTTGGCCTGGTTGTGTTCATCCGTCATCTTGGCTCGGACCCTCCTCCGCAGATCGTACCACCTGGCTTGGCATTCCTGCTTGTTCCTTCTGGTGTCCGCAACAGCATTCACAGCATCGACGATGGTCTGCCACATGGCTGTTTTTTCTGACATGCTGGTCTGTCTGACCAATGTTCCAAAGAGGTGTGGCTCGACTCTGAGGATTTCATCGACAAGGACCTCCAACTCTCGGTTACTGAACTTTGGATTCTTGTTAGAGAGGTCATGGTGAGGGGTGTGGGTGTGGATGGTGGGGGGGGGGGTGTGAATGGTTGTGGGTGTGTGGGTGTGGTTGTGCAGGTGTGTGTGTGAATGTGATGAGGGGGTGTTTGTGAAGGTGGTTGTGTGAAGGTGTGCAAGTGTAAGGTGTGGTAAAGATTCTAGTTTGGTGCTGTAGGTTGTCTGTGGGGTCTGGCAGCAGTGAGTCTGTTGCAAAGGCTCATGGTTTGTGTGTGTGGGCCCTTTTATTGGTCCATTGGTGGGTGTGGCTGTGTTTGAAGTTTGGGTGGGTGTGTTATAAGGAGTGGTGGTGTTTTGGGCCTCTGTTTGTTTTTGGCAGTTGCAGGTCAGTGAATGTGTTGTTTTAGTGGTTGGTGGACATGTTTAGTGGCTTTGTGCCATTCGAATGGTGTATTCTTGTGTTGTTTTGGTTTGTCCTGGTTGTGTACGTGCGTTTTTAGCGTGTGTACGGGGTGTACATGGGCCATTTTGTTGTACAGTGCTGTCCTTGTGTGTGGCTTGGTACGACTCGTACATGCGGTTGTGATGTTGGGGCCTGGGGTGCGCTCCGTACTTAGGAGGTTGTGGTGGGGGTGCGACTCTGACGTACACGGGTGTACATACACGGGTGGGGGTACGACACGTACAGGGGTGTACATACACGGGGGGTAGGACACGTACACGGGTGTACATACACGAGGGGGTACGACACGTACAGGGGTGTACATACACGGGGGTACGACACGTACAGGGGTGTACATACACGAGGGGGTAGGACACGTACACGGGTGTACATACAGGGGGGGGTACGACACGTACAGGGGTTTACATACACGGGGGTACGACACGTACAGGGGTGTACATACACGAGGGGGTACGACAAGTACACGGGTGTACATACAGGGGGGGGTATGACACGTACAGGGGTGTACATACACGGGGGTATGACACATACAGGGGTGTACATACACGAGGGGGTACGACACGTACACGGGTGTACATACAGGGGGGGTACGACACGTACAGGGGTGTACATACACGGGGGTACGACACGTACAGGGGTGTACGTACACGGGGGGTACGACACGTACAGGGGTGTACGTACATGGGGGTACGACACGTACACGGGTGTACAGACACGGGGGTACGACACGTACATGGGTGTACAGACACGGGGGTACGACACGTACAGGGGTGTACATACACGGGGGATACGGCACGTACAGGGGTGTACATACACGGGGGTACGACACGTACAGGGGTGTACATACACGGGGGGTAGGACACGTACACGGGTGTACATACACGAGGGGGTACGACACGTACACGGGTGTACGTACACGGGGGGTAGGACACGTACACGGGTGTACATACACGAGGGGGTACAACACGTACACGGGTGTACAGACACGGGGGTAGGACACGTACACGGGTGTACAGACACGGGGGGTACGACACGTACAGGGGTGTACATACACGAGGGGGTAGGACACGTACACGGGTGTACATACAGGAGGGTACGACACGTACAGGGGTGTACATACACGGGGGTACGACACGTACAGGGGTGTACATACACGAGGGGGTACGACACGTACACGGGTGTACATACAGGGGGGGTACGACACGTACAGGGGTGTACATACACGGGGGGTACGACACGTACAGGGGTGTACATGCACGGGGGGTACGACACGTACAGGGGTGTACATACACGGGGGGTACGACACGTACAGGGGTGTACGTACACGGGTGGTAGGACACATACACGGGTGTACAGACACGGGGGGTAGGACACGTACACGGGTGTACTGTACATACGGGGGTGGTACGACACGTACAGGGGTGTACATACACGGGGGTACGACACGTACAGGGGTGTACGTACAGGGGGGGTACGACACGTGCAGGGGTGTACATACACGGGGGTACGACACGTACACGGGTGTACATACAGGGGGGGTACGACACGTACAGGGGTGTACATACAGGGGGGGGTAGGACACGTACACGGGTGTACAGACACGGGGGTACAACACGTACAGGGGTGTACATACACGGGGGGTACGACACGTACATGGGTGTACATACACGGGTGGGGGTGTACATACACGGGGGGTACATCTCATACGTTAGGGGGCTGGGGGGAGTGTTGGGCGCGTATGCGGGCACAAGTCTCCATGGTTGCTATGGGCGTTCGGTGCGGACGGTGTTTTTTCCATACGGTTGTAACATTGGACGCACGGGATGGATCGTGATTTACTTTTCACATTTGTACGGTTAATTGTCCGAGGACGTGTCGGACACATTTTCCGACCCGAGGACGGGTGGGGAATTATTCCCAATGCGATTCGTATGGTCTTTTTCCCATGCGAATCGTAATTGGCAATATGTACGGCACTTGTATGATTCGTACGGTAAAAAGACCGGATACGAGTCGTACGGGGAATTTTTTTACCGGATCGTGATCGGCACCATAGTGTTCCCTAGTGTATTTAGGTGTTTCAAATGTATTCTAAGTGTCTTTTAGCATAGCACTGGCCCTAGGAGTGGGTAGTCAGAGTCAGTTACCACCAGTACCCATCTGAAAAAGTTGAGGGTACAGCATGATTTTGCAACAAAGACTCTTTCTGCATTTCTTTTTCTTCTTTCTGTGTGTTTTTTCTTCTTTCTTCACATGTTCTACCTCTGTAGGCATAGTTAGAAACTAGCATTTAAAAAAGCTTTGAAATTCACTTAACAAACCATAGGTTTCAGTTACGTTAAAGTCAGAAATTAGCATTTAAAAAACCTTTAAACTAGCACACTAGGTACCTCCAGTAAGCGCCACAGAGCTGTGTTGCAGAGAGGTGTAAAAAGGGGTGTGGCCTCAGAACACCTGTCTGCAACACAGCTCCCTGGCACATACTGGAGATACCTGTTGGGCTAGTTGGCCCTCAGAGACCGTCAGTATTGAAGGGGAATTAATTCCCCAACTTACAACTCGCGTTTGCAGAGTGCTGCAAGGAGGGGGCATGGCCTCCGGCGCGATGCTGGTCTTTTATTTTATTTTATTTTTTTAAGAATGGGGGCTGTGTGGTCCCCCTTCTTTTTCTAATGTATTGGCCCCGGGGACCCCATCCCCCAGGGTCTGCCACCTAATTGTTTTTTTAGAAGAAAAGAGATAATTGGATGGGGGCCGCGTGGCCCCCCTCCAGAGGCCTTAATCGGCCCTGGGGACCCCAACCCCCGGGGCATGGCCTTTTTTTTAATTATTCTTTAGGAGGGGGCTGCGTTGTCGCCCTCCTCAGGCCACTTATGGCCCCTGGGACCCCATCCCCCGGGGCCGCCATTGTTTTTTTATTATTTTTCTTTTTTATATATTTATAGAAACACCTAGGGCATGCTGGACAAACCGTACGTACCTATCACCATGACGATTTGCGTGATATTCATTAAAAGGCGACTATGCAGACAATGAATCCACGTGGAACGTATTTACACCGCTAGTGAAGCTCTGACGTGTCTGATGCCCTACCGTGCCGAATCCCGGCGCCCCCGCCGGTGGGTACTCTCCAAGTAGACACCCTTGTCACTTATTTATACAAACGTGGGTAGCTATTGACGGGCACATTTAATACACACGCACACCAAGCCATTCAAAGGGGATTTGACAAAAATTGGACCAAAACTATGCAAGAAACCCCCCTCACAGTTAATAAAACACACATCCACCGCCGGATGCGTAATACTTATTATTTTACTCTCTGGAAAGGAGACGAACCTCACTTGAGAGTCACAGCGTGCTCCTGGTTGAGCTCAATGCTGTGTTACATCCACCAGTGCCCGCCGAGTGCCACACACCTCTGTGTTGTATTCCACCAGCTAGTGCGTATGCTATGACACTCTCTAGCCCATGTGCACTGTAACACCACCCCGTGAATATGTCATGCCACACTTGCCTTCGCACGGGTTATATTGCCCCATCTAATGTGCCTTCCTCGATGCCTATGTTATAACGCACAGCGCTATGCCATACATATTACAATCTGGGATCCATATCTTTGTCACAGTGCATATGCAACGTTACACTCCCCAGCACATATTTTATATTACAACTTTAGAGACTAGTTAGGTTACACAACACTGCCCTGTGCATATTACGCTCCAAGGTGCATATCGCATAGCACGCGCTAGTGCCTGTGCTATCTCGCACTCTCCAATGAATCTGTCACTGCGCACAATGTATTGCATATTATATTTCACGCCCGGTTCATCTTATATCACACTTTTTGGTGCATAGTTTATACCATACACTATATCTAGTTTTCATTTTCAATCGTGCTCTCAGGACTATATTCTATATAACACTGCGTTCACCTACCCTTTTCACGGGCATTACATTTTGCGATGGGGGTGGAGGGTCAGGGGGTGTTTCTGCCAAGTGAGCCCGGAGTCACAGTCACAAACGTCCTCTTCTTCTTGAATAAAAGTGAGATTATGCTGCATACTTGTTCATATTTGAAGTAGTTCGAACAGACACACATTTTAAAAACAATAAAGTTCCTAATACCCGCCTTCTCTGAAGAGTTAGCTTGCTGCCCCATCCACCTCCTCCCTATCCTTTGTTGTCTGAATCCATGGACTAGCCTCCTCCCTCCTGCCATGCATGGTCTGATATGCTGCCACTGCCCTCCATTTAGCATGATGTACCAGTCCACTCCTCCTGCCCTCCATTGACCAATTCTATGCCCCATCATTAACCTCCTTCTTAGCCTCTGTGCTTAGCTTGTTGCCCCTATTCTCTTTCCCCGCCCTCTGATGTCTTTGTGCATGCCCCTGCTCCATCCTTTTTGCTCACCATGTTCCATGGACCTGCCACTACTATCTACTCTGAGTGTTCTGTTGAGCTGCCACTCCCCTCCCACCTGCCTAGCATTGTCAGATGACTGTAACCTGTCCCTGCCACCTCCAACCTGCCTGTCCACATTCCATGCCCTTATCCCCTTCCTCCTGTCCTCCATGGTCCATTTTACTGCCACAACCTTCTGCCCTCCCTGGTCTGTTGTGCTGCAACTGCTCCTCCTGCCCGCACCGCATGGTCTGTTGTGAGGCCCCTTCCCCTGAACTCTCTTGTCTGTGCCCAGGTCCTGACCCTCCCTTCTATCCTCCATGGTCCTTTGTGCATGCCCCTGCACCCTCCTTCTTGCCCATCATAGCCATTGTGCTGCCACTAACCCTCCTGCTTGCCATGCATGGTCTTCTGTGCTGCCACGGCCCCTCCCACCTTCCCTGTGTGGTCAGCTAGCTGCCCCTGACCCCCTCCCACCTTCCCTCCATGGTCTATGTGTATGCCATCATAGTCTCACTGTTGCTCTCCATGGTGTGTCTTGCTTCCAGTGCCCATCCTGCCTGACCTCCATGGTCATCTTGCTGCTCCTGCCCTGCCCCCTTGCCCCCAGCCCTCTGTTTCCATGTGCAGACCCCTATTCCCTCCCTCCTGGCTTGTCTGTTCCATTGTAATGCCCCTGATCCATCCCTCCTGCCCTTTATTGTCTATTATGCTGCAGTTTTCTATCCTGTCTGTCCATTATGGTCAGCTAGCTACCATTGCCTCTTTCCCCTCTGTTCTCTGTTGTTCATGTGCATGGTCCTGTCCCCTTCCTATTGCTTTCTATGGATTGTTGTGCTGCACTCCCATCCCGCATGCCCTGTGTGGTGTATTGTGCTGCTGCAAACCCTGATGCCTGCCCTGTAGGGTCAGTTTGGTGCACCTCTCCATGTCCCTCCTGTCCTCTGTTATCCGAGTCCATGTCCCTACCCCAATTCCTCCTGACTTCCTTGATCCAATGTACCATACTTGCGAACATTTTGAACTTGGTAAGAGGGAGATTTTGAAAAAAAACTGGGGTATTGATTTTCCCCTTTGAGTTACATTGAAAAAGAGGATATTGTAGACAGGAGACAGATCAAATAAAGCCCATTTGAGCTTAAAAACAATGGACGTTTCCTGGCTGAATAGGGTCTGTTGGCATGTATGGTTGTACTACCACTGCCTCTTCCTTCTGCCCACAATGGTCTATTATATTGCCACAACCTCTCTTGCCAGTCCTGTATTGTTGGTTTTTTGCCCCTGCCCCCATTTCCACTGCCCTCCATAGTCTGTTGTGCTGCCACTGCCAGTACTGCCTGCCCAGTGTGGTCAAATTGTTGCCTCTGCACCCTCCTACCTGCCTTCAATTTTCAGAGTCATTGCCCCTGGCCTCTGCCTCTCAACAGTATGCTAATGAACAACTAGATTGCTAACATTCTATATTTATTACAAAAGTGTAGAACGCCTGACGTCATCTTGATGTAATCAAAACTGTAATACCTAGAGCGTTTCCTTTAGAAATTACATATATGAGAGGGCCTTATTTGCATCAAAATTATGGTTAGTGCTCTAGAAAACTAAAATGAGGACATATTTTCTGAGTTTTCAAATAGCAACAAAGCACTTTTAAATTATTTGTTATCTTTATTTTTTTTATCCAGTTGACCACTTGATTAAATGTTGCACATAGGGGAGAGTATGTGGTGTTACTTCCAGAGCTGCAGACTTTGCAACTGGGGAACCAGGTTGGAGTTTCTGCTTCAGCTCGACATTCTGTGATTCTGGTCAAATCACTTAATCTCCTCATGTCTACAACCAAAATGAATTTGTTCTTGTGTGATGTAACCAATGCTCATGTAAAGCACTCCAATACCTGACAAGTCTGCACTATATAAAACTACAAAAACACAAAAAATACAAAGTGTTTTGCACACTTCTGTCATTGGGCTACATGTGGGCTACATCTGGGTGATATTTGTGCTGCATTTGGGCTCTTTTGTCTTTGGTGGCCATATTGGGAGATTTATTTGTTATGAAGTTTCCTAATTTCCTCATTTACTGCAGTCTCCTCAGTAGGAAATGCTTTCAGTTTTTTACTTTGATTCCATCAAGCAGGTATTCAGATATGTCACACATTTGCCATAAATTGTGAATGTTAGCACTCTAGTTGCTCATTAGATCACTGTAGTAAAGCTACTGCTCACCACGGAAGTCTGCTGCTGGTATTAAAAGTGCATGTTTCAGTCTGCATGTCAGAATTTTTTAATGAAATAGAAGAGGATTTGAGAAGTCACTCAAAATGTGCCCTAATTTTTCTTTCTTCAGCACTAATCATAATTTCTATGGCAAAATGAACCCCCTCATTGTGTTCCTTTTTAAATTAAATGTTTTAAGTGTTACCAGTTTATTCCAATCAAGATGGCTTCAGGTGTGCCATACTTTTGTCATAAGTAAGACAGTAAGCGCTCTAGTTGTTCTTAAGAACACTCTGGGACATTCTGTCATTGGGCTATACATGGGCTACATCTGGGTGATATTTGTGCTAAATTTGTGCTCTTTTGTCTCTGGTGGCCATCTTGGGAAACTAATTTGTTATGAAGTTTCCTAATTTCCTCATTTACTGCAGTCTCCTCAGTAGGAAATACTTTCAGTTTTTTACTTTGGTTCCATCAAGAAGGCATTCAGATGTGTCACACATTTACCATAAATTCTGAATGTTAGCACTCTAGTTGCTCATTAGATCACTGTAGTAAAGCTATTGGTCACCAGGGAAGTCTGCTGCTGGTATTCAAAGTGCATGTTTCAGTTTGCATGTCATAATTTTTTAATGAAATAGAAGAGGATTTGAGAAGTCAAAATGTGCCCTAATTTGTCTTTCTGCAGCACTAATCATAATTCCTATGGCAAAATGAACCCCCCCATTGTGTTCCTTTACAAATTAAATGTTTTAAGTGTTACCACTTTATTCCAATCAAGATGGCTTCAGTTGTGCCATACTTTTGTCATAAGTAAGACTGTTAGCGCTCTAGTTGTTCTTTAGAACACTCTGGGACATTCTGTCATTGGGCTATACTTGGGCTACATCTGGGTGATATTTGTGATACATTTGGGCTCCTTTGTCTCTGGTGGCCATCTTGGGAGACTTATTTGTTAAGAAGTTTCCTAATTTCCTCATTTACTACAGTCTCCTCAGTAGGAAATACTTTCAGTTTTTTACTTTGATTCCATCAAGAAGGGATTCAGATCTGTCACACATTTGCCATAAATTCAGAATGTTAGCACTCTAGTTGCTCATTCGATCACTGTAGTAAATCTACTGCTCACCAGGGAAGTCTGCTGCTTGTATTGAAAGTGCATGTTTCAGTCTGCATGTCAGAATGTCAGAATTTTTTAATGAAATAGATGAGGATTTGAGAAGTCACTCAAAATGTTCCCTAATTTTTCTTTCTGCAGCACTAATCATACTTTCTATGGCAAAATAACCCCCCTCATTTTGTTCCTTTTTAAATTAAATGTTTTAAGAGTTACCACTTTATTCCAATCAAGATGGCTTCAGGTGTGCAATACGTTTGTCATAAGTAGGACTGTTAGCACTCTAGTTGTTCTTTGGAACACTCTGGGAAGCTGCAGTAGAACACAAAGGAATCAACTGACAGTCTCTGCCCTTGTTGGATGTACATGTTTTACTGAGAATGTCAGACTTCATTCTCACATGACTAAGAAAGATAATGTGAATTTGCAAAAAATATGCTCTCAGTTTAGCTTATAGATCACCTTCCAAACCTCTGTGGGAAAAGCATGAGAAAATAGTTTTCTCTCAAACATGATTCATGATATCCCAGCAGAAGGCTTTTACACATGGTAAAATCCCCGTGGAACACACCACAATTCCTAAAATAAGTATGGTACCATCAACAAATGATTTATAATGTAACTAAAGTCTTAAAACTTTCTATTAACTGCAATGCTTTGTAATAAGGTGCTATCATGTATATTGGTCCCAAGATGGCTGCCAACACTTCTTGGATGAAGTGCTGACAGCCAATCAGATCTCACGATGAGATGTGTGGTTCGGCTCCGCCCAGATATATATGTGATTTTACTTTTGATTTTCTCAGGAACTACTGAAAGGATTTACACTATTTAACCAAAAGGCACGACTCTGAACCAAGGGCTACCTTTTTGCCAAATTTGGTGTAATTCCGTTCAGCAGTTCGGGCTGTAGCTGTGATTAAAGGTTCCTGTGGAAAATTGCATGGGGAAAACACATTTTGGGACCCCCCTTTTTTCTCGGCCCCCACTTGAGGAATCACCCTGAGACTTTCAGGATAGGAGTGGACCGGAGCGTCCCACCAGTTTTGAAAATTTCACGAAGATTCGTCAACCGGCGCTAAAGTTATTCCAAATAGAATGTTGTGGATTTCCTATGGATAATAGGTCCTAACTATAACTACCTACTGGCGACCGCCAGTGGGTAATTTATAGATATATATATATGCATATCTGCACGGCTCCCGCTTTCAACTTGTAAAAAACAGGCACGCCACTCCAACCGTAACTCCTCAAAGATAGTTTTATTACAGATGAACGCTATTCAGCATTTATCTGTAATAAAATATCTTTATAGTTAGGCTGATATTTCACTGGTTCAAAACCAGAGAAATTCAGCAGTTAAAGTTAGCTAAGCTAATTATAACTCACGCTTCCACAATGTACTGCTGATGATGTCACACATTACATCACTCATGACATGGTCAGTGACATCACTGATGACATCTCAAATGACCTCACTGATGACATAATCCACAGAATCTCTCACACCCCATGTAACCATTCATACACCCACTCCAACTTTCACACTACCATTCTCGAAACCATTGACACACCCATACCAGTACTTACATACCCACTCACTAATTCATAGGTCTACACACACATCTATCCACTCACCCATAAAGCCACTCATACACCCACTTACTCACTAATACAGCCACTGACATATCCACTCATACATTGTCAGACATTCATAGAACTACTCACTCACCCAAAGAGTCATTCACACTGCCACTTACTCACCTATACAGTTATACACACAGCAACTCATTTATTCATAGATACATACACATACTTACTCACTTATACAGTCACTGACACAAGTACACACTCATCCACACTACCACTCTCACAATCACTCACTCACACATACAGTCACTTATATACTTCAACACTCAAATATACTGCCTTTCACCTATGCAGTTACTCACCCATACACCACTGAGACATCCATTCAGTCACCGACACAGCTATAAGCAGACTCACTCACCTATACAGCCCTCTCAGATGTACTCATGAACCCATACAGCCAGTGATTGATCCACTCACTCATCCATGCAGGGAGTCACACACACCCTCACCCACCCACATAGACACTCAGGCAACCATACAGGTACTCAGACAACCAATCAATAAGTCATATAGGCACTTGTGTACCTACTCACCAACCCATGCAGCCACTTACACTGCAACTGACAGACTGATACAGACATTCACACAGATTAGCCACTCACCTATACATTCACTGAGACTTGTATAATCATTCACATATAGTTAGTCACGCACCCACTAAATCATCCATACAGGCACTTATACACCCACTCATTCATCAATAGACCTTGGTGAATGTATATTTAACATCATAAATGTTTTAGAAACACTCACAGTCACTGAATGATGTAATCAGTGGTGTCATAAGTGATGTCATTTGAGATGTCATCAGTGATGTCATGAGTGATGTCACTGATCATGTCATGAGTGATTTAATATGTAAGCAGTGCATTGCGGGGGCGCGAGTTATAGTTAGCTCAGAGAACTATAACTGCTGAATTTCTATGGTTTATACGAGTGAAATATCAGCCTAACTATAAAATTCCTGTAACCCTTGGTTTATTCAGTAAATTTCTAAGGTTTTTTAAAATTCAATTTCCTAACTATAACGTCCCTGTAACCATTGTGTTTTCAGTGGATTTCTAAGTTTTTTTAATGCTAATTGTTATCTATAGCTTACCTGTAACCTTTGTTTTTTTCAGTGAATTTCTATGTTTTTTTAAGTAGCAATGGATTTTGCAGAATTGTGTGGAAAGGGGCTGGGCCTCTGACCAGCTCTCACAAATCCCACTGAGTAGGACTTATAGAAAGTACCAGGAGGGCTTCTTGGTCCCCAAGGTCCTTTAGCATCCAAGACAACTTTATTCCACAACCAGTAGTGTGCCAGGAGACGTGTTTGCACAGTGGTGCAGAAAGGGGGTGTGTCCTCAGAAAACCTCTTAGCAAACTGACTGTGTAGAACTTGCTGGAGGTAACAAGAGGGATACTTGGCCCTCAAATACCCTCAATAGCCATGGGGACTTCATCCAATAGGCTCTTTTGCAGAGTGATGCAGAAAGGATGTCCTTGATGATTGCACAGGTAATGCCTGTATGATTCTATGAGTGCCATTGCCAAGGACAGAGTGCGAATACCGTGTGTTTTTGACAAAGTGTAAAACATACGTATAGACATATTTGACATAAAGTTTCAGTGTAGATATTTAGTAAGATACTAATATAACTTTCCCCTTTGTCTTCATTTGTCGAAAAATCTATATCAAAAATGCATTTTCCTTCTTCACAGCAACACAGGAGGTCACAATGACATTAGTAGTCATGAATACAAATGAAAAAGTATAAAACAGTATATAGACATATTTTACACAAAGTTTAAGTCTAGCTCTTTAGTAACATATTGGTTATTTTAACAACATATTTGTAAAAAAAAAACAGTTTCCAAAAATAACTTTCAACATCTAAACATACAAACACAACATAACTTCCAAATGAACTTCAAACCATCCATTGTTACCCAAACTTATGGGGAATTAAAAATTGCTGCAAAACTAGTGCTATGCACAATGTCTGACAAGACCCTCTCTTGAGGGACGAAAAAAATATATTCATGTGGGAAGACGTCCATCTCATATTATCTTAAATCCTATCATAGAAAACATCTCCAACTGGCGATCTATGACAAGTAAGCTGGAGGACCATTTACATCAGTGGCAGCAGCAAGAATACCCGGCCAGAAAGTCCCTTTAAAGGTACAGACTACTGCACCAGATATGACTCCACAGTTTTAAAGAATGGCCATGTATTGCATGAACTGTAGTGTTATTATAACAGCTGGTGAGCAGTGTGTTACAGGTATTCACAACGCTGCCAAAAGTCATACATGGTATTTATTTCCTCCTTTAAAATTTTTTGCACATTTCATAAGAGGAGTTCATAGTGAGCAACCAGAAGGCAACGCTTAGCTGAAGGACCCTCAAGTTCAATAGCAGCACAAAAACACTGAAGCAGAGAGTCCATTCAAAAGTCTAATCTCAACTTCAAGATTTGGCTCCACAGTTTTCCCCGATGGCATCTCACTGCCTGGATTGTGGAGTTGTAGTTAGTGCTGGAGAGTAGTCCATGATGGGCCTCCGCAATGCTGGAAAGAATAATAAATGTTGATTTTTATTTTTGACCTTCGTAGTTTTTCTATATTGGGTAGCATTTTATTATCTTACAATAATATGTATCTGACATCTATGAGTTGTTCATTTTATTATCTTCCAATTTATTGTAACAATACTTACATATAACTTGCCGTATACACAAGTCAAACCATCTCTCTACAAATAAATACACAGCTAACATTTGCTAGTTATCATAATTTACTTTTTCACTTTTTATATATTAGTAAACAGTCTGTGTTTAATTCTTCTAGTAAGTGCATCAACAACATATGCAACATACTATATTTTTGACAGCACTCTATTAAATCTTGTAATCTCTTTTTTAAAACTACCAACTGTAATATATGTGTCTTGCTCTGCAACTCCTCCTCTTAAAAACACCTCATTTTCCCTAGAATCCTGCTCAGTACCAAAGAAGTGAAACTGCCCATCACCGGAAACCTTTTCTACATCTGCCATACTACCATGCAAAAGTGCTCCACTTATTTCTCCTAAACATAAAGTAGGATTTTTCACATAATATAGACTCCTACCTAAAGTTCGCATTGTTGGGTATTTTGCTTTTTAAACTTCACCTTGGAAAGATGCGTAGGAATTTTCTAAATATATCAATGGATTCCTTTCTAATAATAAAAACACTACTACAATTTCATTTGTATACAGTATCCTGACTACGCTTTCCTTGTACCTCTGCTGCAATCATTTCTTCCACAATTCTATGTACCATCACCTCTTTTGCTATAGGACTACCATTCTTCATTTGATAACATCATCCTCTTTAATCAATAGCCTTAACTAATTTGTTATACTGGATATAGCTTTCTTCATTAAAGAAGTATGTATCTATTGTCCACTAAAAACAGTACAACAGTTACTTATTTTCACTAATCTTTTCTTCAGGTTTTGTCTCCTCATGTAAAACACTATTTTGTGAAGAGTATTCATTCTATTTAAAATCAAAAGGAAAAGCTTCCTCTTCAATGCAAAGAACTTATCAACTACTCTCACAATTTGTTCTTTCTGTTTTACTGCATCTCTCATTCTTCTGTACTTTTTTTAAAATTTAACACTAAATTTACAAGGCTGTAACTATGCAATTATTATACCATTTGCACAGAACCTATGCAGCCATCTTAGCACCCACTTACAACCCAAGCAGTCATTGAAACACTGAGGCATGCGCGTGTACTGAAGAAACACTCAGGTTCTACTCATGCACAGATACAATTATGTAGAGAGTACCATTGTTGTAAACCTATCACCCATACATATTTCTCAGTAAAACTTGTAATACATGGGTTTGTGGTTGAATACATGAATACTTCCTGGATGATTGAATGAGTGCATAGGTAGTGCCTAGGTGATTCCGTGAGGTTACAAGTAGTACCCAGATGATTCCCTGACTATGTCATAACTCAATGGGTCATTCCATATCTGCATACTTACTGCCTGCATGTTCGCATGAGTATACCACTAGTATCTGGGTGTTTGGATGAGTGCATGAGTAGAGTCAGAATGATTCGACAAGTGTGTGACTAATGCTTCAATAAATCAATACATGCATTGATACTGGTAGGGTGATTAAATGAGTGCACCTCTAGTACCTGGAGGTTTGCAAGAGTGCACACATAGTATATAGGTGATGTATGCAATGCATGATAGGGCATACATGATTATTTAAGCCCATGCATACACCTAACCTATTGGATGAGTGGGTGAATAGTGTTTCAGCGATAGGATACTGCCCATGTCTTTTTGGTTGACTGAACAAGTAGTGCCTGGATGCTTACATAACTACATGGGTAGTGCCCGGAGAATTGAATATGTGGGTCAGTAGTGCCTACCTAATTAGATGAGTGCATGACTAGTGTCTGAGTGACTGCATGATTCCATTGTTAAAGCTTTAGAGATTAGATGAAAGTAAGTGTACTGCTGGGGGGATTGTATTAGTGAAAGCCTATTGGCTCAGTAATTAAATGACTGCATAGGTACCTGATGGGTGAGAGGTTTACTACAATGGTACTCTCTATTTAGTTACATAAGTGCATGAGTACAGCCTGAGGGTTTCGTCAGTGCACACATGTACCTCAGTATTTCAATGACTGCATGGGTTGTAGGTGGGTGTTTAGATGGCTGCATAGGTTTTGTGCAAATGTTATAATAATTGCATAGTTACAGCCTTGTTAATTGCATAACTCAATAGATGGAACCTATGTGATTAGATGAATCTATATGTAGTGTCTGCATCCTTCAATGTCTACATAATGAAGAACCAGAACCAATTGGGCCTGGCGGCGCAGGGTACGCCTTAATCTCCTGGGTTCTCCTGCTTCAGCTAACAGAGACACGGGGACACTCTGTCGGCGTAAAAGATCAGATTTTATTAGCTGCAGCTAGTACAGTTGTCCTAGAAGTACACACGGTATGTTCTCAGGAGACTGCCACTTCACTCCGTGGCGCACAATCTTTTATAGTACATAGGTAACATATACATTAACAAAGAACACACCTAAAACATACATAGAGAACCAATAAGGAAAGTTCAAAAACAGAACATGTCCAATAGAAAAGGTTGAAAAACAAAGATATCGAGTAACTCGAAGAAGCCTCTCCTCCAACTGTGTTTGCCACCCCTCCCACAGGTTAAGATATTAACATGTCTGTAGCTGGCTTGCAGGTGGCGAGATACGTTTGTGTGTTTTGGAGGACAGTTGTGAAACGAGAGAATATGAGCGGAGGACAGCGAAGGCCAGAAGATAAAAAAGAGTCAGGAGAGAATAGTGTGAACCAACAGATAGTTAAGACAGGGATTAGAAAAACCAGACAGGGATTAGTATACTCGGCCCGTCTCAAACACCAGCTTCGTAAACAGAGGCACAAGGCTATTTTGACACAATATTGCAGGAAAAGCAGAAAATACTTTGTTCGTCGTGCTGCCTGAGTGAGGGCAACACAAAATGGCGGCAGAGCACAAAATGGCGGCTCAATGCGATCGTGATCGAAAATCGAATTTGCTCAGACCCTCCTTTTGCCAGAACTCAGGCAAGATACACAGACTCACGTTAATCTGAGTCGATGTCGATGGCCATGAAGTCATCGAGCTGTTGCTGTAACATCATTCTAATATTCTCTGTTCTTTGTGTCTTAGGTTTTGGGATACACATAGTAGCACAAAGGTTGCAGATGGCGGGACCACAGTGCATACAAAGACAACAAGAGAAAACGATGGCTAAAACCATACCAAGGAATGTCTGCACTTTCCAACCCCATTTGGACAGTAGTCCCCAAAACCATCCCAATAACGACCAATGTCCTTCGTCCTGATGAATCGACTCAGAGATTATATGTAATTTAGAAATGGCCTGGTATACTGTCGGAGCATCATCAGGTATATAAATACAGCAACTCGATTTGATCAATTTACAGACTCCACCACGATCTGCAAGAATAACATCTAAGGCAACTCGGTTCTGTAAAGTCATAAGACGATCCGCCTGTAGTTCCGCTGTAATATTACTCAAAGCTCCTACGGTGATGTCTATGGTAGTCTCTACAACACGAACCAGTTGTCTCATATTCCTGCAGGAAGAAATCCTTTTAGGAAGTCTCCTCCCTCTTGACCTGCTGTGTCTTTGGAATCAATAATTCCTCTGCCATATCTGTATTTATGGAAATTTGAAGAAGCAGTGTATGTAGGGGGAAGAAGAAAAGCTATATAGCAAGTTCCAGAAAAACCAGTCAGCAACCACGTATATGCTCTATCGTGACAGATGAAATATGTGCCCTGAGATGGCACTAATGGCGGCGAATTCTGAGAGGAGTGGATGTAAGTATGGGAACAAAAGCTTTTTCTTTGTTCGGGGTCAGTAGTTTGGCCATTTATTTGCAAACAGAAATTTCCTTGATGAGGTACAGTCCAAATGGGTGGAGACTTTCCTTGTTTAACCTTATCACTAAGGCTTGTGATATAATGAGTGACGTTCCAATTGATATATGCTTTTCTCTCATCAACAGAAATTTTACTATTTTCCATGATTTTAGCCATAGCTACCATTCCCTTTATCAATGAACTATGACTGAAATCTGGTCCACCAATATAAGAACTGACAGGTCGGTTAAATCGGCTTTGATAGGCGTTAGAGAAAATTACAAAATAAGCCCAAGCAGAACCTTCATAAGAAAATGGAAGGACTAAATATGGCATCCCTTTTTCTGTGGTATGAGGCATTAGTCCAAATACCCAACAATCGGTTGTATTAATTACTAATTGGTGTTGGTGTAATAATTGAATAAACGAATTATTGTAATATTCGATTCTTCTAACGAGTTCATGTTGAGGAAGTGTATGAAACAGATGTGGAGAGATAGTAGAATAAGAAGGCACAGAGATAGAAGAAGGGACAACTTTTTGCTGCATAGCGTAAACAATCCATCCTATACACGCCAATAAAATACACAATAATATAAAAACACATAAAGTTATATCACAACGACTGTATATTATTTTACAATGATTGTCTTTCATTTTGTTCTTTCTCTCTCTTTCGCCTAATGTAGTTTCCATCTTCTAAATGGATGCTCACGGCAATCTTCCTTAATCACTTGGTCACGATTGTCTGCCGTCCTATGACACTGCAAGTCCTGCAGGCCTATTGCCACTACTCAGGTCACAACCAAGACTCCTACCGTGACCCTGCAACCTGGATAGAAACTACATAGAAGAGAGATTCTCAAGTTTTCTTCTTCAGTCTGGGTCTTAAATCGTAATGAGCCTTATCAGGTACAGTCTGATCCTGAAACAATGTTCGTGGATTTGTGGTGTTCAGACGAAAATGTGATGGTACAGCTTCTTGGAGAATGTCGTCGTTTTCTTTTTCCGACAGTGTTCCATTCAAGCGTGCATCACTAAAAGGTATAAATCGGGGAACCTTCTCGCTTTCAGAGTCACTTATACCCTTGTGGACCCACTGATCAAAGGGCAAAGGCAAAGGAACCTTCTTGCAGTGCACGCCATAAATCCAGTTCTTCTTTCCTTCAACCTTCACTGCTGTACGAGTGGTCAGGAGGACCTGACGGGGTTCTCTCCAGCGAGGCTCCAAATTCTTCGTCCTTTGGAAATTCTTCACACAAACCTAGTCACCTGGTTGGATGGAATGACCTGAGTCTGTGGAGGCCTCTGTCAAAGCGCTCTGAACCTGTTGATGGAGAACACGCAATTTAGTTGTGAGGTCGTGCAAATAATCAATCAACGTCGGATATGGCAAGTCTGAATACTTCTTAGGGCGAGGGACTCCCCATATATTAGCTGGAAGTCCAAAAACTATCTCATAAGGGGTAAGTCCCAAACGAGAATGCACAGCCGTTCTAGTGGATAGAAGAGCCAAAGGTAGGGCATCGGGCCAACTAAGGCCTGTACTAGCCTGTACTTTAGCAAGTTTGAGTTTTAGGGTGCCATTATAGCACTCCACTAGACCCGCTGACTGTGGATGGTTTGCCGCATGGAACTTCTGTTTTATACCAAGACCTGCACAAACTTTTTGCATGACTTGGCCCACAAATTCACTCCCATTGTCACTCCAGACAATGCCCGGCAAACCAAATCTAGGGAAAAACTCTTTTAGAAGTACTTTGGTAGTATATAAAAGCTCTCTCCAAACTTATAAACAGGCCATTCGCATGGCCAAGCAGTCATACTTTGCAGCTCAGATTCAGGATTCTAGTAACTCAACTAAAGAGTTATTTAAGACAGTGGCTAAGTTGGTTGCCTCTAAGCCACATCCTGTTCAACCCACCCAACAGCTGTGTGATGAACTAGCCGAGTTTTTCATGTCTAAAGTGGAGACCATTTTTACGGCTTTTAATAAGAGAAGCATCAGCAACTCGATTAACGGCTGGGAGGGCTCGGGGCCAGCTCAGACCTCCCATCCAACGCTGATCAAATTTTGGCCAGTGTCCGCATTGGATACGCAAAAGATCTTAATGGAAACCAAATCGGGCTCACCATTTGATCCGTGCCCCATCGCGACGGCCAAATTAGCTGCTGGACCAATTGCTCTGCAGCTTTCCAGTCTTTTTAATCTGATGTTTGAAACTGGATCCTTCCCCAAGCTCTGGAAAATAGCGTCTGTCCTTCCTTTATTAAAAAAACCTCATCTCCCCACTAATGACCCTAACAGCTTTCGCCCTATAGCTAGACTTCCGCTTCCAGCTAAACTTGTGGAAAAATTTATTAACAGACAACTTAGTCTCTTTTTGGAAGACTCTCAAGTACTTGATCCCACTCAGTATGGCTTTAGGCCAGGCCACAGTACAGAATCCGCCTTAATTAAAGCCACAGAGGAGATCAGGGAGGCTGTGGATCAGGGTGGCAAGGCTGCTCTGATTTTGCTTGATTTGTCTGCGGCCTTTGATACGGTCCACCATTCAATTCTCATGAATCGCCTAAATAGGTGTGGGATTGATGGTAAAGCAGCGGACCTTATCAAATCTTTTCTAGCTGATAGGAAACAAGTAGTGTCCATGGGGGAGTTTCAGTCGACTCCTTTCTCTACACCTTGTGGGGTCCCGCAGGGGTCCTCACTTAGCCCCACTCTTTTTAATATTTATGTCCACGCTTTGGCACCCGTCATAGGCTCCTATGGCTTTGGTATCACCTCTTACGCAGATGACACTCAAATTGTTGTGTCACTGACACCAGGGGGAGAGGTGGACGTGGAATTGCGTCTGCATGAGTGTATGGTAGCTGTGAGCAGTTGGATGTCCGAAAATTGTCTGAAACTCAATTCGGACAAAACGGAAGTTATTCTGTTTGGTAATAGCGCCAATTTTTGGACCCCTGCTTGCTGGCCCAACTCCATGGGCTCCCTTCCAATTCCATCTAGAAAGGTCAAAAACCTGGGTATGATACTGGATGATAATCTTACTATGAAACACCAAATAAATGCTTTGACATCTCAAACTTGGTACTCCATCAGAATGATGAGAAAAGTGTTACCACTGCTTCCTCAAGATAGCAGGCATATGGTGGTCAGAGCCCTGGTAACAACGAGACTCGACTACTGTAACGGGCTGTATATGAATGCGCAGCAAAGCATACTGAAAAGACTACAGGTTTTACAGAATGCGGCAGTCCGATTACTTACGGGTTCTCCCAGATTCTCTCCTGTGTCACTGGAAAGAAGAACCCTACACTGGCTCCCCATAAAAAGCCGTATTCGTTTCAAGGCACTGTCCATGGCATTCAAGGCCTTGCACGGACTTGGTTCAGATTTTCTAAAGCAGCGTATACTATGGTACGTTCCAGGAAGAAGTCTTCGCTCCGAAGGAACAAAACAGGCTCAAGTCCCTCGCATCAGGAAGGCCCGATGGGGAGGTAGAAGTTTTGTTTATGGTGCCGTAAAAGCTTGGAATGATCTACCATGCTATCTTAGAACCATGCCAGACCTGATGTCTTTTAGAAAAGAACTTAAGACTTGGCTGTTTAGTTTGGACTGACCCCTTACTCTGTCGCTCTGTTTTCAGGTTTGACCCTTGGGATTTCTAGATAGCGCCAGGACACCTCCGGGTAATTGTCGCGCTTAATAAGTGTCATTAACATAACATAACATAGATAAAGCAGTATTGTCTTTCAGGGGGTAAGCCTCTATCCATCTGGAAAAAGCACATACCACCACTAGAACATATTTGAGATTGTTGCATCGTTCCATGTGAATGTAATCGATTTGCAACACCTCAAATGGATAGGTCGGAGGAGCAAAATGACCTGCTGGAGTTGGGGTTCCCTTTCCCGGATTGTACATTAAGCAAATAATGCAATGTTTCACTACATTGTCTGCACACTTCGGGATTCCTTCGTTTTGCCATACTGGAGCCAGAAGCTTGCATATTCCTTTCGCACTTAGGTGGGCTGGACCATGCGCCATAGTAACTACAGGTAGTACATAGGCATCTGGTAACAGCCAACGTTGGTGCTCGGACAATTCTAGCCAACATCCCATCTCATCTAACATTCCTGTACTTTCTTTCCACTTTCCCAATTCTTTCTCTGTAGCCTCTTCTTGAATTGATTTCATACTTTCTACTGTATCCTCATATATTCCTCTTTCTCTGACCCAATTTGCAGGGCCCGCAACATACATGCGACTTGTAGCATCTCTGGCTGTCTTTTTCGCTATCTCATCTGCAAATGCATTTCCGCGACCAACATCATCAGTAATCTTCTTATGGGCACTATACTTCACAATTGCTATCTGGGTAGGCAAAGCAAGTGACTCAAGAAGATCAGTCACCAACTGACCATGTTGATCTTAGTGCCGTGGGAAGTAAGGAATCCCCTTTCTTTCCACAAACGTCCAAAATTGAACGCCGCACCAAAAGCGTATTGGCTATCGGTGTACACGTTCACTCTTTTTCCTTTGGATAACACACACGCTCTGGTTAAGGCTATCAGTTCAGCTGCCTGGGCTGAATTATGTCTGATGCGTGCTGTTTCCACGACTGTGTGCAAGGTAGTAACAGCATAGGCTGAAGTTGCTTCTCCATTAGGAAGCTTAAAACAAGAACCATCTACCCATAGCGTTCCATCCGGATTCACTAATGGCGTATCTGTTGACTCAATTCTACCTTTTGTCTCTTCCTCAGTACGAAAGAAACAATCATGTTGTTCCTGAACACCTTTCTCTTCTGGAAGAGGCAACAAAGTAGCTGGATTTAAAGTATTACATCGTTTGATATGCACGTGACTAGCCAAAAGCGTCAGCTCATATCCAGACAAACGAGCACTCGTAAGATGCTGTGTTTTTGTTCTGTTTAGCAAAGTATCCACTGCATGTGGCACCATAACAATGAGAGTATTATCTAGTACCACTCCAGCAGACTGTCGAATAGAAATTGCTTCTGCTGCTGTAGCTTTAAGACAACTAGGCAATGCTTTAGCTACTGGATCTAACGTAGCCGAAAAATAGGCACATGGCCGCTGTTTATCTGCAAATCGCTGTGTTAAGACTGACAACGCACAACCTTCTCTTTCTTGAACATAGAGCGTAAAAGGCTTACTGTAATCAGGAGTACCTAGTACAGGAGCAGAACACAGAGCAGTACGTAAGTCAGTAAAACTCCTCTGACATTCGTCAGTCCATGGAAGGGGCTGAGGCGTATCTTTCAAAGTGAGTGCCAACAAAGGTTTAGCCAACAGAGAGAAGTTAGGGATCCACTGCCTACAATAGGAAGTAATGCCCAGAAAGGCACGTACCTCTCTTTGTGTGGATAGCACAGACATTTGCGCAATAGCTTGGATACGTTCTGGGGTTAATCGTCTTCCCTCCTTTGATAAGAGATGACACAAGTAGGTAACCTCTCGGCGAACATATTGTAGCTTAGAAGGTGAAACCTTATGATTAAGATTGGATAAGTGTCGCAACAATGCAACCATCACATTCTTACATTTATCCTCTGAATCAGCAGCGATTAACAAATCATCCATGTACTGAATGAGAGCAGCACCAGACGGCAAGCAAAAAGCATCAAGATGACATTTCAAAGCTTGACTATAAATAGAGGGACTTTCACAATAGCCTTGAGGTGCGCGCTTGAACCGGACGCTTCGGCCTCCAAGAGAGAAGCCAAAAATATCCCTACTTTCTTCGGCGATGGGAATACTAAAGAAAGCATTTTTCAGATCGATAACAGAAAACCAAATCGCTGTAGAAGGTATCATCGTCAACAGCGCAGTGATATCTGGGACAACAGGAAACTGTGGTACAACAATTTTGTTTACCCATCGAAGATCAATTACAAAGCGATAAACAGGAGGCTGAGAAGGATCAGTGCGTTTAAGAACAGGAAGAATAGGGCTATTACATATGTTACCTCTCGTTTCCTCAACCACATCTTTCTGAATCAAGTCATGAATGATTTCCAAAAGTGCTCTTTCACCTTCAGTGGAAATTCTATATTGAGGAACACGTGGCAATTCAGCATTGGGCTTAAGAGTAACAACATAAGGTGGAATTTCAAGACAACCAACATCATATGGACCCGTAGCCCAAAGCGTTGTAGGAAGAGAGAGCAATTCAGGTGGGAATTGATCTTTAGACAAATACATTGGAGAAGTCAGTTTCTGTCCTAAAGTGAGATATACACCAGAAGGAGAGCAATATATTGTTGCCTGCAATCTTTTCAATAGATCCAAGCCCAATAGATTCTCACCGCAACCATTCGTTAAGAGAAGCGGAACTTCTAAATCATAAGGGCCAATTGAAATAGGCAAAGGGCAAGAAACCGGATTACGAACTGGGGCGCCAGAAAAACCTACAGATACATTCATTAAGCCAGACAAAGGTGCCCCAGGGAGTTTCGAATGAATGATAGAACTTCTCATTGCACTAGTATCTAAAAGAAATGGCTCTGAAACACCCATTGTAGTGACATTAACATAAGGTCCATTCTGATCTACTGGAATCGACACAACTCCCTTACTTTGTCCATGGCTGTCCTAGTTAGCATGAAGACTTTCATTCCCGTCTTTAACATAACAATCCTCATTGTAATACTGTGTAGACCATGCGTTTTGCTGATCAAAGTAGTTCACGGAATTAGAAGGAGGAAGGGAACGCTGTTCTTGGGTCAATATACCTCGACCTCTATCTCTGTTTGCTGACTGGAGGCCACCACGACCTCGTGGAGCAGATAGTGTCCCACTGCGCTGCAATAAAACCGGACAACTATTCTTAAAATGACCTTCCTCTCTACAATAGGCACATTGATTAGGACCTAACAAAGGTTGTGGAATATATGGCTCAGGCTTTTGATACACCCTCTGAAACTGTGGAGGTTGTTGAAACTGGGGCTGAACATAACGAGGTGGATAAGCCTGTTGCAAGAGAACCTTGGTTTTCAATTCTTTAGTCTTTTTCTCTTGCTTATCTTTTTCTTCTTTATCTCTATTTTCATGATATTGAGCAGTAGCCAATATCTGGGCTGAAGAAGAAACAGCCCATGAACTTTCGGAGTCTTTCCACTTATGCGACAGCTCGGGAAGCAAATTAAATACGAACTTATCTACAAATAACCGCTGTCCACCCTCCGTAGTCAAGTCCTGACCACTGTGATCAATGAATGTCTCCTCGAAACGAGTGAAGAAATCGGAGACACTCTCATCTTTCTTTTGTTTACACGCGGCTAGTTAATCCCAGTTAACTCTCAAGGCAGGCATCATCGTTTTCATTAATGTAATAATCCTACCAGGGAGTTCTGAAATCAAAGCATCAGGCTTCGCACCACCCACTTGGTTTCTATCTGCGGCAATTATAGCATCCCAGTTTCCACCTAATTCTTGGGCATGATTCTCTTTACGAATCCTAGCCCATAACGCTTGTGGGACTACATTCCCCATCAACATATCGATATCTGCTAAATTCATGATGCAAGCATCAACAGTTTGTGACAATTCTTTATAATAACCTGCAGGGTTTTTACGAGGATCCGGTAGAGACTGTTTAAGAGCCAAAACTTCAGATCTTTTCCAGGGGACATGTACCCATATTCGCTGGAAGTGAGCAGGAATAGCTTGATTACCACCTGCTGCTGCAACCTCTTCTCTCCATACTGGAGGAACCTCTCTCATTGGGTAATTTTTCAGTGTCAACCTAACTGGATCGGAATCTAGAAAAGTCTGTGAGGTAAATAAGGTTCTAAAGGAAACAAGTGTCTTTACAGTGTTTTCAACCTTAGGACCCACAATGAGTCCCTTATCAAAATTAGCCTGAATATCTAACAGACCCTGAGGAACCGAACCCAAGTCCATATCCTCCCAACCTTTAATAAGAGTATCACACATAGCATTGAAAACATATCTCTGTGTAGGCGAATTCCACTGTGAGAAGGTAGGCATAATGTCGGGTACACTATACCGAGGACCCTTCTCAATCCATTTGCGAGCGAGAGAGTCCAACCTTTCTCGTTCTTCGGAAGTTGGGAACTGACTACGAGACTGTCTTCGAGAAAATGCCGGAGACACATTTAACATCTCAAAGAAAGGAGATAAAAGACCAGAGACTGTTTCTGTGAGTCGTTTACGCATAGACGGAGAATTGGACATAAGAACAGGGGACAAGGTATTAGGCAACTAACTGAAGAGGAATCAGTAATTACCGGGGAAGCAGAGTGCGAAGAAAATGAAGCTAAAGGAGTCGAAGGCAAAGCTGGCAGAGGCGGCAATACTTGAGGGGGCAAATGTGGAAGAGCCGGAGCAAGCGGAGGCGCAACTGGCGGCTGAACAGGCTGTAACAACGGGGGTGCATTAGCACCTTGTACATAGGGTGGAGGCAATCTCAATAGGTGAGACATCAAGGGATCTTCCTCTAAATCCTTTCTTTTATCAGAAGGGGAAGCTGGCAACATCGGACAGCATTTATCTATTGCCATACGATGCTGTCTCTCTGAAAATTTCCATCGTATTATCAACTTCATCATCTTTAAATTGCTGAGCAGCCTGTATAATTTTCATACCCTGTGCTTTCTTATCTCGTTTTTCTTGCTTAATTTTTCTCTGTTTGGCTTCCTTACGCCAAAGGCGGAAAGAGTCAAACATTGCCGGCCGGGCTTTTATTTTAAATAAAATAGTTTCCAAATTATCTAGAATGTCGGGCTCAAAGCTACCATTTTCTGGCCATTTTAAAACACCATCATTCTTCGTGTATCGGATCCATGCCTCGTTAAAGGCAATGGGGCCAACACCATGTTTAGAATAGAGCTCATAAGTGGGAGTTCCAACCGAAGGAATCGGACAAGAGTCCTCCAGCCGGGAATCCCTATTACAACCAAAACAACAAAGTTTCTCAAACCTAGTCAGACCAGGCATCGTTATTTCACTGGACTGTTCACAAACATCAAGGGGGTTAAATCAATTAACACAGCACAAATGTACTTACCCCTCGGCTTCGGTTATTGCAATACCCGAATCAAAGACCCAAAGAACCTAAGAACCAAAGAACCAAAGAACCAAAGAACCAAAGAACCTAAGGACCAAAGAACCAAAGAACCAAATGTGGGAGCGACCCACCAATACTTAACTAAGATGTCTTCTTACACTAACAGAGGCCCGTCTATCGTCTCGCTTTACCATACATCAACAAAAAGAGGGCCAAGGTAGGGCAGCAGTCAGGGCAGCAGTCGTCAGTAGCCGTTAGGAAGGAGTAACCGCGCTGCAAAAGACCTTCGGACCACTTTTGACATACAGGGGTCGCTTGACGTGGATTGCGATTCCTCCAGAATTTTCTTGCGGGGTTCCTCACGACCTTCAGGCAGAACCACTACCTCTGAAGCCGCCCCACGTTGGGCGCCAGTTGAAGAACCAGTACCAATTGGGCCTGGCGGCGCAGGGTACGCCTTAATCTCCTGGGTTCTCCTGCTTCAGCTAACAGAGACACGGGGACACTCTGACGGCGTAAAAGATCAGATTTTATTAGCTGCAGCTAGTACAGTTGTCCTAGAAGTACACACGGTATGTTCTCAGGAGACTGTCACTTCACTCCGTGGCGCACAATCTTTTATAGTACATAGGTAACATATACATTAACAAAGAACACACCTAAAACATACATTGAGAACCAATAAGGAAAGTTCAAAAACAGAACATGTCCAATAGAAAAGGTTGAAAAACAAAGATATCGAGTAACTCGAAGAAGCCTCTCCTCCAACTGTGTTTGCCACCCCTCCCACAGGTTAAGATATTAACATGTCTGTAGCTGGCTTGCAGGTGGCGAGATACGTTTGTGTGTTTTGGAGGACAGTTGTGAAACAAGAGAATACGAGCAGAGGACAGCGAAGGCCAGAAGATAAGATAGAGTCAGGAGAGAATAGTGTGAACCAACAGATAGTTAAGACAGGGATTAGAAATACCAGACAGGGATTAGTGTACTCGGCCAGTCTCTAACACCAGCTTCGTAAACAGAGGCACAAGGCTATTTTGACACAATATTGCAGGAAAAGCAGAAAAGACTTAGTTCGTCGTGCTGCCTGAGTGAGGGCAACACAAAATGGCAGCAGAGCACAAAATGGTGGCTCAATGCGATTGTGATCGAAAATCGAATTTGCTCAATAATATCTGCCTGTCTGGATTGCAAGAGTACATGTATAGTTTCTGGATAATTGAATGACTCCATGGATACTCAATCACTGATTTGATGACTTCCTGAGTAGTAACTGCGTGATTCAATGAGTACCTGAATACTGCCTTACTGACTGAGAAAGTACCTTCATTGCTGTTAAATACATAACAGTTGTCACTAGCACACTAGAGAGGATCTATAGAAATCCAACCGCTCGTATTCTGGTGAATAAGAGCTTATCATCCCTAGTGAGGAGAGAAAGGGGGGCGAGACAGGGTGTCCTCTCTCACCTATTCTTTTTTATTTTTATATTGAGCCATTTGCCCAAAGTATTATTTCTTTCTAATTCTTATGCAGGCGGACAACTTGGTCTTGTCTTTTATTTCTCACCGCAATATCCCTGTATAATAATGTTACTAGTAGTACTACAACTCCCAGAATGCAAATAACAGATGTATCTATTCTGCACATGATGTTTAGACTAGGGGTGGGCGGAATTTGCGGAATTAACCTTCGCAAATTATCGCGAGAATGTTTAAAATTATCGCAAACAAGCAGAAATATCGCGAAGATGCGGAAGTTTTTTTCCGGCATGTTCGCGAGATTTTCTGCATGGTTGCGGGTCGCCAACTTACCCATGTGGTTGCTTGCGGGCGCGGCCATCTTGTTTTGAGTTGTTCTCGCGGTGCATGATCGCGAGAAGAAAGACGTGATCGCGCGACGCATGACGTCACTGCGGGCGCGAACTGTCGCGAGACAGCGCAAATGGCTAAAAACAATACAACATCTCATGGAGAACGCGACCGGATCAAGAAAACTTGTCGGCGAACGCAGGGATTCAGGTAAGGCGATCGCGCGCGCGCGAGAATGTATTATTTTACAGCGCGAGCAAGAAACAAATTATCGCCAAGCTGCGGAAACCGGAATTTTTGACATTTTCGCGCTCTCCGCGGAACGCAAAAATGTCAAATTATCGCAATTTCCGCGAACGGAACGAAATTTTTGCCCAGGCCTAGTTTAGACATTTAAAACATTCTTGGTTCCTCATTGCAGCTTTCCACAAAACTATACTGTTACTTTTCAATAAAATACATAATGTAATAAACAGGCACTAAATCGTTTTTCTCTTACTTCCCAAAACATTCACCACTAACCTCTTAAACACATAACCTCTAATAGATACAGTTCATCTCATATATTTTTTCAGATCACCGTGAAACTCTTTTTTATTAAACTCCTATTTACATCTTCATTTCTAATGTGCATTTTAAAATTAATTACAAAGCTATATGCATACCACTGAATTCAGTTTGTAGATTGTATTGTTGTTTTAGTTCTTTCTGCATAGTTTTGACACTGTTAATATGTGTAAAAAAAGTACAATATGGTACACCAATATCATACAAAACATGTCTAAAATGGCAACCTCTTCAACTTTCCACTCTATATAGCATAGGTTGATGTAAAATGTATTTGTATACAATGTAACATATCTTTTAGATGTATTTATTTATTTTATTTATAAAGTTTTATATAGCGCGAACATGACCCACTGGGGTATCAGAGCACTTTACAGTACACTGTTATCATACTTTTTTGTTTTTGTTTCATACAATCGGAAATCGCATACAATACAAAAGAGGTAGACATTGGTGTTTGGATACAATCCGTGGCAAAAGACATCAGAAAGTTAAAGTTTTAGGATGTTAATTTGTTCATTAGAAACATTTTCGCTTCTGTTATGAAGGCGGCAAAGGAAGAGATTCTGCGTACATCTGGGGAAAGGGTGTTCCAGATCCTCGGTGCGATACCTGAGAAAGCTCTGCACCCAGTTCTCTTTTTGTGGAAGGATTGGGGTTTTAGTAGTAGTGAGCTTTGCGAATGTCTACATCCGCCCGACCGTTCCAGCTTTTGTGCTAAATAGCTGGGGGTGTTGGTATGTAGGGCTTTATGTGTCATGCAGGCGATCTTTAGTTGTATTCTTGCCTCGTAGGGTAGACAGTTCAGAGCCTTCAAGGCCGGGGTTATGTGGTTATTTCTTTTTATTCCGTGACCAGCCTGGCCGCAGCGTTAAGTGATGCCCTGAGCGGTGCTAGCTTACATTTAGGAATACCGCATAGAGTGGTGCTTCCATAGTCCAGTCTCTGTAGTACTAGTGCTTGTACCGCCATTTTTAGATCATCCTGTGGCAGGAAGGGTTTAAGATTCCTTAGGATACTCAACTGATAATTGGCTCCCTTGGTGGCATTGTAGATTTGCGCCTGCATATTTAGATATTGAAACAATCATTTTTTTCATAGTGATGTCTAGATAATGTGCAATACTTGTCCTTAAGAAGGTGACGAATCATTAACTATTCACCAAAACGCCGCATTTACGGTTGTTTTACAGTTTTTGCGAGTTTTTAATACTCTGCAAGTACATTGTTTTTAACTATATGAATGATACACACAATGATTTTGATACTCATGTATATGTGATAATGTTTACATAATTTGTTAATCTATGCATTTGCACTTTGTCACATGTTTGAAATGCTGTGAATGTTTTTTAATAAAACACTATATATTTCAATATACGGTTTATATTTAGTTTTGTTTAAAATATTGTTTTTGAATTTATTTATTATCATTGTCTCATAATTTAGCAACCTTGATGTTTTTCTTTTTTGTCGATTTATTAATATATTTTTTGTGAAGTTTTATATATATCATATCACAAAAGTTTTCCATTCGGTTTGCCGAGCTATCGTATGCACTAGTGTTGTTTATTTATCTATGGAAAGGAAATTTCTGTTTTTGTCCTTAAATATATGCCAAAAACAGAAATGGAAGTAGTCAAATCAATACTGTTCACAGATTGACAAAGCCAGGAAACATGTTAATAAAACATTTCTGCATTCCTCAGAGACCATCGCATGGGCTGCATCTATTTCTTTTTTTGCAGAGTTTCATATAGTGCGAACTTGACCCGAATCAGGTATCAAAGAGCTTTACATAGCACCAGTTATATTACATGAGGACACACATTCATTTTTGTTAGGCATGGGGAGATTAAGTGATTTGCCCAGAATCACAGGATGTTCAGCGTCATTGCCGAGACTCGAACCAAGTTCCCCAGATTCGAGGTCGACCGCCCTAGCCATTAGGCCAACTCCTCCCCCCTATCACAACAATCTGCATTTTGACATGCATGAAATTTATGGAAATGATGGAGTGCACTTTACAGATGAAGGCAACAGGGTGTTTCTAAGTAGCATGAAACTCTGCATCCGGTCTTATGTGTAGCAGCCATATACACACAACCAACATAATGGCTCTTGTCAGAGCCACCCTAGTACTCGAAATATTGTGAAGTTTTTTTCAAAAGGTTTTTTTTTCTCTTTAGTTTTTGGCGATCTTTGCGACAACGTCGCAATCCCCGCAAACATGACACAAAAATGGAAATCAAAAGCAGACATTCAATTGCCACCAACAAATCCAAAAATATTATGTAAAAAAATCCATTCTGAACATTGCCCTACGCACATTACTAAATACATACTTCTTTCAAAGCATGTTTAAACTCATATATTGGTACTAAGAGGTTGAATAGGATGGCGGGCGGATCGCCACCGCGATCCGTCCACCATCGCAACCCGATTTACCCCCTGCCATATTATAATGGCAGGGGGTTTCGCGGTAGACGCAAAGTGCGTCTGCCGCTTTTCCGCCGGTCGGCAATCGGAACCATGGAATTGGGCCACAATATGGTGGCGGTGCCTAGCAGGCACCGCCATCTATATTAGGATATGTGGAAATCAAGGCCTTGAAAGGCTGGGCGGAATTCCATTTGGGGGCCCGTTGCGGGCCCCCGGGGTGGTGGGTGGGGGGCTGTACTTGGGTGGTACCTATGGTACCCCCTACATTGCCATGCACAAGCTGGCAGGCACCGTGCGGTGGCAATGCACAACATGGCATTTCTCCATTGCAGGGGGCGCTGCTTACAGCAGCACCTGCCGCAAAGCAGCACCCGCCGCAAAGTTAAAATGCGGATTGCGACCGCCAGGGTGGCGGTTGCATCCTAATTCGCAGTGAAGGACCACCGCACATCTGGCGGCCGGTCCCAGCACTGCAAGGGTGGCAGACGGACTTAAGTCCACCCGCCATCCAAATCACCACCTAAGTTTCTTTAAAAACCATCTTTCAGACAAATTTTCCATTTTTGCAGTTATTCGAGATGTTGCGATGCCGTTGTTAACCACGACGATAGCGCCTTTACCATATTGTAAAAACATATACATGCACACACATTACAGTATTCTACACACTAGAGGTTTATTACTGTACAGTTCAAACTCATGTTTGGTTTTCTAGTGTATTTCTTGAACAACCATCTCTAAAACCTATTTTTAATTTTTGCAGTGACTCCAGCTCTCCGCGATTCTCGTGGTTACATCACAAAAGCGGAAAGCAAAAGCAGGATTTCAATCGCCACCATCACATTAAAAAATGAGAACTATATAATTAATTCTAACCATCACAGTAGATATCTCACTATACAAATAACTCTATAAAACATTTATCAGAATCTCAATATATATATAAGAATGCGCAATAATGATTCACCAATTTTCACGACGAGGTCGATAGTCGCCACGTCCCGGCGACGGTACACGGGGCTCGTGCTAGCGGTCACGGCGACATCACAAATATCATGTGCGAATACATTTTTTTAATTTTGGACACATAACTTATGTCACTAACACCTCCATTTCTCTACCATGAGGTCAGAGTATCTCCACCATGACCCCTTATGTGGGCTTCCACACACATTTTCAGCCCTGGGAACCATTCCTGAGAGACAATATGGTGGCCGCAACCTTCTATTCAGGTGGCGTCCAGCCAATCAGAGCTTTCCCGTTGGCGCGTGCATTCGTGATTCATCGCAAAACTACAGCAAATTATCCACTGCCAGAGATTCACTATAATTTTAAACTTAAATGTCTCAAAAACTACTGAACGGATTTACACCAAATAAGCAAAAGGCACTTCCATGAACCGACATCTACATCCCTGCAAAATTTGGTGTAAGTCCATTCAGCGGAGCGGGCTGTAGAGGTAGCTAAAAGTTCCTATGGGAATTAACATTACAAACGCAACCTTATTTCGTGCCCCAATTTCTTGGTCCCCACTGCACGGATCACCTCCAAATTTTCCCAATCAATAGTAACCACTGTGACACTTTTTGGGCAAAATGTAAAGCAGATTGGTCAACGACGCCAATGTTATAGCCAAGTCAAAAAATATGCTTTTCCTGTGAAAACTAGGTCCTAACTATAACTACCTACTGGTGACCGCCAGTATGTAATACATGTGTGTGTGTGCGTGTGTGTGTGTGTATATATATATATATATATATAAAGAGAGAGAGAGTGAGAAAGAAAGGAGAGAAAGAGAGATAGATATATATTGATATAGATATAGATGTAGAGGTAGTCAAAATACTATTATTTATTTAACAGTATTTCCTAATCTCTTGTCTGCATTATGTATGTGTGTGTGTGTGTGTGTGTATATACATACATATATACACATATGCATGCACATGAAACACTCATACACTCACTCATTGATCCATGCAGACACTCAGACACCCACTCATAGACCCATACAGTCACTCACACACTCAGTCACATACCCTCTTAAAGACTTATGCACTCAGTCACTCACTCAGAGACTCATGCATCCACTCACAGACCCACCCAGACACTTGCTCTCCCAGTCACAGACACACTCAGACACTCATGAATGCACCCATTCAATCACCCACTCAGATGTTTATGTTCTTACCCAAAAAGACCCATTAAGGAACTCTTACACCCACTCACAGGTCCACTCAGACACTCATACACCCACTCACAGACCAACTCAGATACTCACACACCTATACAGTCACTCCCACACACATTCAGACTTATGCACCCAGTCACAGATATACTCAGATACTCACGTACCCACTCACAGTCCCACCCAGAGACCCATGAACCCACTCACAGAACCACTCAGACACTCATGCTCCCAGACTTTGACACACTGAGGAGACTCATACACTCAGTCACAAACCCAGTCAGAGTCATGCATCCACTCACTCACCCATGCAGACACCCACTTAGACACTCATGTGTCCACTCACAGATCTAGTTAGACAGTCATATACTTACTTTCTAATGCACAAAGGCACTTATGCACCTACTCACAGATCGGCTGAGAGACTCATGCAACCAATCACAGACCATTTGAGAATCTGATGCTCCCAGTCATAGATGGACTGAGACAGTCACGCAGTTTATTACAGAACCATTGATAGACTGATGGTCACAGCTCCACTGAAATACTTACACAGTGAATGAAAGACTTACTGATACAGTGATCCATACAGTCACAGGTTCCACTGAAAGAGTTATACACTGTGTTATAGAAATATTAGTGGGAGTTATACATGCCATTATAGAGTCTTTTAGATAGTAATGCGTTTAGTGAGTTGGTTGTAATCTATTTTGCACTTATAAGTTTTCCATGTGGTGGTGGCTATTGAATGTCTGCTTTTGTTTTGTCGTTTTGCGATGTATTCGTGGTGATCAATGCTACCGATATCATCGCGGAGCCCGGCATCATCGTGAAAACGGAACTCAGTTTAAAAGATTGTTTTTCTACAAACTCCCAACAGAAATATGACTTTAAAAGTGCAGTGATAAACCTCTACTGTCTAAAATACTGCAAAATGTGGACATATACATGTTTTACAACTCTTAAAAAAGGCACAGTCGTCACGGTTATCAAAGTCATTGCGACACTAGGAGTAATCGTGAAAATGGAAAATCAGTTTAAAAGATTGTTTTTATACAAACTCAGTATAAAAATATGACTTTAGACAGTGCAGTAATAAATCCTTGGTGTTTAAAATGCTGTAAAATGTGTGCATATATGTGTTTTACACCTCGTAAAAAGGCGCGATCGTTGCGGTTAACGAAGGCATCAAAACTATTGGCGTCATCGTGGAGACGGAAAGTAGGGTTCAAACGCAGTTTTCAAAAAACTTACTAGAAAAATATGTGTACAAACATCTTTTTTAAGCAGTGATGTAGTTAATAATGTGTGTATTGTAATACTTAGAATGAATTTTTTAAGTGACATTTTTTTACTGTGGTGGTTGTTGAATGACAGCTTTTGTTTTGTGATTTTGCAACGTGATTACGATCATCGCGACATCGTCAGAAATTAAAAAAATAAATAAACTATTTAACAAGAAAATTAACTACATTTTGGGCTCTTGGGTGGGTCTGACAAAAGCCTGTGTGTTGAGAGTGTGTAAAAGACAGTTACATAAGTTACATATAAGACTGTATGCAGAGTTTCAGGTTGACACCCTGTTCCATTTGTCTGTAAAATTAACTCCATCATTTCTATGGATTCCATGCATGTTAAAAAGAAGGCTGTAGTTGTAGATAGAGGCCATGTTATAAATGCACTTTTTTTTACAAATATATACAAAGGGGAAAGTTAAATTAATATCTTACCGCGCGCCCACTTTACGCAGTTAGTGCCGTGCACGCACGGTGGGCACGCGGTGCGATGACAAAGCAAGAAAGCACGTCAACAAATCTGTTTCTGCTTTCCTCCGTGACTATGGTATGGGTGCCATTTACCACAACAACTTGCGTTATGACATGCAAGACATTTATAGAGGAGATGGTGTGCACTTCAATGATGAAGGGAACAGAGTCTTCCTCTTGAACCTTAGACTCTGCATCGGTACTTACTTGTAGGTACCACTAAAAAATCATTTCATAAACACAACGGCTCTTTTTAGAGCCCCCTAATATCTAAACACTTAAATCTGATTTTCATTTTTTTTTTTCTACCGTACGCTTACCGTAAGCTTACCGTACGCGTACCCCGTGATTTTTTTTAAAATCAATAAATGTTTTCTTTGTACTTTACAGTCCTTCTTTGACCCCCTCACAAATGTAAGGGGGTCTGTAACTCTCCTCATTGCCCCCTTTTCTTGTTTTCACTCTTTTTTTTCTGAGTGAAATACACAAAATGGCGGCCGCCGCTTCCTGGTTTCGGCCGATTCGAATGTTTACTAAGATCTAAGAGCCAATCAGAATCGCGCTCGCGCACGCCACCGTACGCTTACGGTAAGCGTACGGTAAGCGTACCGTAAGCGGGCTCAGATATATATATTGATTTAAAGGCTATTTTCTCATAATCTACTGAACAGATTTACACCAAACCTTGACCTAGGGACTACCTCTCTGCCAAATTTCGAGTAATTCTGTTCAGCCGTTCGGGCTGTAGCTCGTTCTAAAGGTCCTATGGAAAAATGCATGGGGAAAACGCGTTTTGGGACCCCCCTTTTATCTCAGCCCCCGCTTGACGGATCCCCCCGAGACTTTCAGGGTAGGAGCGGAGCGTAGCGCCCCACCTATTTTGAGAAATTCGCGAGGATTCATCGACCGGCGCCAAAGTTATTCAAAATAGAATGTTGAGGTTTTCCTATGGAAAAGGGGTCCTAACTATAACTACCTACTGGCGACCGCCAGTAGGTAATATATATATATATATATATATATATATATATATATATATATATATATATATATATATATATATATATATATATATATATATATATATATATATATATATATATATACTCCAACTCTCACATACACTGCCGTTTACTTTTGTACTTACTTGGACATCTACCACTCACCAACACACCCATACACACACTCACCCATACAACTGTTTCCATATGCACTCAAAGTCATACACCCAGTCAATTAACCACTCACACATCTATGCACAGAGTCACATACCCCCATCCAACTACACACACTCAGTCTCCCATACAATTACTCAGGCAACTAATCAATAACCGATATAGACACCCGTGGAGCTACTGACCAACTAATGCAGCAGGTTATACAACAACAGACAGACTGATACAGACATTCACACATTTTAGTCTCTAACCCATGTATTCAGTAAGACACATTTAATCACTCACTTAAACAGTAAGTCACACACCTACTAAATCCTCCATCCAAACACATATACATCCACTCATTCTTCAAATCAGCTTAGTATACATGTAATACATATATACATTTTAAAGAAAAACACATTCTCTGGATGATGTAATCAGTGATGTCAACAGTGATGTCATTTGAGATGTCATCAGTGATGTCATCAGTGATGCCACTGACCATGTCATGAATGATGTAATATGTGACGTCATCAGCAGTGCATTGCGGGGGCGCGATTTATAGTTAGCTCAACTAACTATAACGGGGGAATTTCTATGGTTTTGTATGAGTGAAATGTCCAACTAACTATAACGTCCCTGAAACCTATGGTTTTTTCAGTGAATTTCAAAGGTTTTAAATGCTAATTTGTAACAATAACGTCCCTGAAACCTATGGTTTTTCAGTCAATAAATATATATATATCTATATATAGATATATATTCGTTTACTCCAGTTGCCGAAAAGCCACTGCTCTCAGCATAGGGGGTGCAAAAGTCTCACGAGGACGGGGGACTCACGCATCAATATGCTTCAACCTCCACAAAGGAATAGCATGTACTCCCGGGGCTTTTTCAAATATAATTTATTCGCTTTCACCAACAAAAAGTGCTGACAAACGCGTTTTCGCCTCCCTAGGCTTTGTCAATGTCATTGACAAAGCCTAGGGAGGCGAAACACGTTTGTACCCTTGTGAATATGGGGGCACTGTCAATATTAATGGGTGTTGCGACAGAACGCCCACTGCAACACCCATTGCCCTCTCCTTTCAAGCTAAGTATAGCAGTGCTAACTGTCTTGTAAATATGGTGAAGCCCGTATCGCCACAGGAATGTCAAAAAAAAATATGTTCCAGTGGCGATAGGGGCTTGTAAATATGCCCCTATATCTTCTAAAACGTGCTCTTTGAAGTAAATCACAATTCAAGAATTTGAGACATGGTAAATTTGGCCCATTTTGTTTGTAAATGTCCTTTCAACTTTCTTGATTTAATCCCTTATGATGAGGGACCTCTAATAAGGATCCATGGTAGTGGACCATTTCTGCTTACTTTAGAGAAGCCTCTAGTAATGAACTAAGACACTTTACCCTTTCCTCTCAGTTCAGAAGGACCACTGCTAATGATCTGGGCTACTATCCCCCTTCTGCTGACTTTGGAGAGACCTCTTGCAATGACCTGAGTTGCTGCATTTTTTCTGCTTGTTTCAAAATTACAAATTAATATGTACGTGGCACGCCTGTTACTTGTTAGCTTAAGGAGGGAACAGCAGTAGACAAAATCACTGTTGGGACATATTGGAAAGGTTATATGCTCTTTATTATTTACCCTTGAAAGTGGCTTATTTTAATGATAGCAAATTTGGAGTTTTTGTTATATTTGATAATGGAATATGGTAGTATTAATGAGTGATGGTGAAATTATGGGCATGTACTGAGGATTAGTTAGTGAAGACCCCAGGATGAACTAGTGATTACAGAGAGATTCTTCAAATGTACCCAAATCTTGTAAGTCATAGTGCAAATCTGCCAGACTCTGAAAATATGCAAATGCAAATTTAAACATGCATTCAAGATGAATGAGCAATAGTACAAATCTGAAAATGAACTAAGAATTGCTGAGTAATGGGTCAAATTTAAACAGGAACTAATAATTACTGAGTTACAGGGAAAAGCTAAACATGCAGTTAGAATTAATGAGCGAGGCTGCAAATCTGAACATGCATAATGTTGGTAATGGTAATTCTTCACATATTGTGGGCATTCTTGTCATGACAGTGAGCACTCCTGCATAATGCTTGTACTTGCATAGAAGTGGTAATTATTGACATATGGTAGATACTCTTAAAATATTTGTGGACACTCATGATGTAATTCCTGCTTTGGCATAATTAGTAATTCTTTCCATATATTGTCGGCATTGATTACATTGAAATAATGTTTACACCAAGATGGTTACATTGGCAAGATATTTCCCTGCTCAAGACCAGACAGCCCTACTTTGGCCTTTAGGCAAGCATATGTATACCAACTTACTGACTTGCGTTGGGAGAATGGACAAAGTTATGTCCCACCTATCCCTCTCAACTTACACAAAGAGAATCTATGTTAGTTCTGTAACAATACCTGCAAAAGACTGCCAGGCATAAATTAACAGGATGTACAAATTATGTAAACAGGTAAGATAGCACATTGTGATGGATCCCTTACATATCAAACCATAGATAATAATAATGTTACCATCAAGATATGCAATTCACTAAGGGGTCAGTGTTTAAATGTTTGTCGTTGCATAACTAGATTACATTTATTTTCCAGTCCTTACCCTATTTGTGGGAGAAGGCTAGACAGTGTCAATGGGGCCATGTTTTATAATTGATTGATGGCCTTGCCACAGTTACATAGAGAACGACTCCGCTTCTTCTGGAATTCAAGGTTTCTTGCTCTCTCATTGTGACCATTGTGAACGATCATTTTTTATAATGTTTAATATTATTTTGGGAAAAATTACCCCCCATTCATGATGTAAGCTGAGAAGAAAACCATGGAAATTCATATTCCCCAAGTATTGTTATGCAGCTTGCATTTAGCTTCCATTTTAGTTCTTGTGTTAAATTAGCCTCATTTTCTAATGGTGCTTTGTACGTGTTTTTCTACTGCGAGAATAGCCCTTGCATAGATTTATTCCTGATTGCCATTGTCCCCCGCCATTGTCCCCCTGTAGTCTGCACGTTTAGTTCCAGGTTGGACAAATTCAGAACATGAGACATTGTTTTATTTTCTGTGATTGCAAATAGACTACTCTTCTGCTTCAGTCTAATTAACCTACTGTCCTACACCTTTGACACAGTTTGATTAGCTTGCTGTTTTATTATAAAAACAGCATCCGTGCTGAAGTCGGTGAGAGGTGCACTACGGCCGGAGTCATCACGGAACGCTGCTGAGATGCAGGCCAGCTGTCCCCAACCTTCATCCTGAGAAGGAAGATAGCTGTACACTTGGAGGTGCATTTGTGGATGCACTGAGCCTGAGTTCCTGACATACACTATCAAGAGATGGGGTTAGGTCTTTCCAACAGACAGTACAGATGGGTACTCCTGTTAGCACGCAAAAACCCTATCAACGAGAAAACAACCTGTACAGTTATCCTCCCTACGTCACAGACCCGATGTCACACTAACTCATTCACACATGCAGTCATTGGTGGGGTCCATAACATCAACACTCACACGTTACTTCCACACCGGTCTGCACACACAGGAGGGATGAGAAATTCAAGCGCCAGACATGTGGGGGAAACACCTTACAACCTATAGGGAAGGAAAAGTTATTTACAAAATATACATTATCGCCCTTTCGCCTACAGATCCTTAATCCTAAACATCAAGGCACTCCTCCCACTTTGGTCAATGAACCAAATTAGTTGGATTGGTTGATGGTGATTTAGAACCAGCTAAAACACATTTTAAGACCTCATAATCTATCTCTTAAATGAAACTCACACTCATGAATTCTCGTTAATCAATAATTCTTTATCTAAATTTCATAATGATATTAATTTGTATTTGTCTCGTCAAAATTTTAGAGAGTTTTATATAAAATTTTTAGTAATTCGCAGAACATCATATTTACCTAATCTGGCTATTTGGAGTCCTCAAATTCATTGAGTCTGCATAATTTTGTCATAAATCGTCCGAAAGCAAGCCAAAGCACAAAGTTCTCTGCTCAGCACGCTACAGTCCCAAAGATCGGCAAAGGACCAGAGACGTGCAAGCATCTATCATTGCCCGTAGATTTAGGAAAAGTTTGCAGTCATCAGATGATCGGGCAGCATCCAGACCTTCAAGGATTCAGGAAAACGCGCAAAACGAAGCAAGGCAACGTTATCGACGTGACCCAAAGGTAAGAGCGAAAACGAACGAAAAATGCTGAACGAACCCTCTCTATTCTACTACTTCTTTTATAATACAATGAAATCAAGAAGAAACAATATAATATTTTAGAACAGTCGTGATTGGCTGGTTGAGATCGTCCGATGTCAGTTTAAGTTTTCAGTTCAGTTCGAGGGGTGAGGTCATGAGTTACTCCAAAAGTCGGCTTGTTTCAGTTTATTGTAAGGTTGATTGCTCTCTGGTTTTGGCTGATGTCCCACTCTGTCCTTGTTCGGGTACATGGTGAACAAAGGTCGTGATGAGGTTTAGGAGATTTCTTGCGCATGTGCAGCTCACTCTGCGCCTCGTGGGACAGTGGCCACTTCGTCGTGTGGTGTCAGCGGCCATCTTGGATTTAGGCCCAAATGCTAATTTAAGCGAAACAAACACAAGAGTGTAATTAATACATAGAAATAATGAATCTAATGTTAACCCCTTACTAATCCCTCTATGTGCTTGTATTTATCTAGCATATAGCAACATTTAAAGCCATTATATTCACCTTTTCAGCCCTCCTCTTGGGCAACATTACAAAAGCAACATATATCATGCAGTATTCTATTTACCACATATACTACTGTTAATATGCGTACAGATTTTAGTTATATAAGGTTATTCTAGCCATGCAAATGCAAATCCCACGTGTAATTTCGATATTAATAATGTTGGTTAATAAACATGCAAACTCATGTAATAATATTGAAGTTAATAGGTTAATTAATTAGTATTTTCATGCAGAATAGAGGAGGTATACAACATTTTGCACTACCCTCTTTATCAATCCACCCTTTGGTGATTTTTATCACCACACCATTAAAAGTTTGTATCAATTTGTCATAATGAATTCTTTAGTTTAGTTCACATTTTTGTTTCCCCAATTTCTTCTCTTCTTGCTGTTTTATACATATTATCTGTCATTTCTTCTAATTCCACTTCTTCAAATTCCCTCTCTTGTCTCTTATTCTGTCTTCGTTTCTATATTTCTCTTTTTAACTTTTTCTGTATTTTCTTTCTTTCATAACATAAACATCCTAGTCTTAAAAGTAATACTATAAAAATCGCACATGTCAATGGAAAGAAGATCCTACCTATAAATGTACCACCTAGGTGTAATAAAAAAAATTTAATGGAAGAAAGTTTCTTTCCAATCTTTTCCCAAACACTTTCAACCTCCAGTGGTGCAATTTCCTCATGTAATTCAGTTATATTTTTAATGTAGATCTTCAGATCTTTACTTTCGTCCGGAATGTAAGAACAACAATGTTGAACTTTCAGCATTCCACAGACTCCACCCTCTTTCGCCAATAATATATCAAGGACAAGTCGATTTTGCATTACCATGGCACGCATGGCAACCATTTCAGTATTTACCAATAAGAATCCTCCAGCTGTGCTTGTTGACAAGCAATCCACTACTGTTGATAGCTTTCTAATTTTGTGTGCATTCAGAGATATTCCCACTGCTGGTATCAATTCTCCAAAAATGTCTCCTACAATTTCTGACCAAGATTCTCTTTTTCTACGTTTTAGTAGACTACCTAACTTATGTACACCATCTTCTCCTCTTCCCATGTGGAATATCTTTGGGAAAACCAGACCTACATAACATGTGCCATACCAATGATCTGGCAACCGATAATATGCCTTGTTCCCGCAGATAAAATATAACCCAGAAAAACTGGATCATTTCCTCCTTTAAATCCCCATCCACCCATGATTCGGTATGTATCATGACATTCACTGTTACCTACAAAGTAATTATCATATGCAGTTTGATTCCTTCTAATACACAACTTCCCTTTCTGAGGCCAATCTAAAGCCATAGTTGGACTAGCTTCTCCCTTCAAATGTTTTTCCATTTCAACATCCCAGACTGTCTTCTCCTCTCTCCCCTCAGATGCTTTCTGTTGCATTTTCAATCTCCTTTCATCAACCATATCTAAGAAAGTCTTTTCCTCTTTCTATAAACTGCAAGTCAAATTATTTCTAAATATATATTCTAACATTAGTTCTTTAGTTTCCAAGAAAAATTCACCTAACACCTTTGCAGGCTTTATTTTGTTCAATTTGTTAACTGCAGGTACTGGTGAAAATATGTTATCTACATCTGAGAAATAATATTCTAATTTCCCTATTTTGTAAAACAAACTAGCTATCACACTACATGTTATTCCATAGGTTACTGGAAGGTGATGGTAAGTCACTCCCTCCGATACAGATGCAAGTAACTGCATACAGACGTAACAATCCCTCACATCCATTGTCTTTACATATTCATACAATAGTTTTGAAAATACATTGTTAAAGAAATCATTTATTGACCTGTCTTTATGAAGATAATTTCTATCTATTTTAGTCGGATATACTTTCTGAATCTTTTCTATATTAGTTTTATTCTCACTATGTCCTTCTATTGTTTCTAGCATAACTTTAAATGATATCATCAAAACTAATACACTCCACAGAAGCATTAGTAATCCTGTACAACAACAACACATTTTAAACCACCTTCTAAGATATGTACATTTAGCTTTTCTACTTTCTGTGTTTGCCATTTTTGTAAAAATGATCAGTGTCTTTTGACTTAGCCTCTTCTACTTCACAACTAGTTTTGTCTAACCCAAGGCTCTAAGCACCTACTTGGTTCTTTCAGTTATGTATTTTTCCGTATTTTATAGTCTCTCCATTAGCAGCATTTTTGTCTTATTCAGTTTGGCATTTGATCGTCTCTCACTTTTCTCTTGTAATCTTGATACAGAACTTCCTGAACATCCGTTTCTTCTCCAATATCGGACAAGATAACTCTCAGGATTTCCGATTCTTCGTCTTCCTCAACCACTTCTTGTACAGTCACCTCTGGATTTTCTTGGCTATCCACCTCTTCTTTAATTTCAGGCATAACCACATATGACCATTCCGGCGACTTATACTTCTGGTTAGGTTTTCTCGTTCTTTTGTTTTCCTCTGCTGTAGTTATTTTCTAATTTTTCGATTTTTTTTTACTAGATACTTCATTCACTTGTTCTGCTCTTGGTGAATTCACTCGTGTCAGTCGGTATCTCAATCTCTTTATTTTGTTTGGACAAATTTCATCTCTTGCTGATCTTTTGGATTTATTTCCTTTATCATTCTTTTCAGCTCTCCATGCTCTTTTTCTCAGGACTCGACCTTCTGGTACTTCTTCATCACTATCCTCTGATTCTGTTAAAACTTGCTTTTTGCTTTCAGCTGTTCCTCTTTCCACCACTTCTTTAATTTTCCCTACTTCTGTCCCTCCTCGTGGTTCTTGCACACAATCTTCCTGCTGACTAACTATCCCTTCTTCTAACTGGATGTTTGATTTCCCTACAACTCCTCGGGGGTCTTCCGCAAGAATCTTTCCCTCACTTTCTGTATCTGGCACCTGTCCATCTACTTTTGTTATTTCAGGTGGAATTTCTCTCAGCTTCCCATCAGGAACCTCCTTATCAACAATTTCTTTGATTGTCTCTTCTGTCTCTTCACTGCTTTTCTCTTTTCTCCAATGTACCTGTGCTTGTTCAGTCTCTGAGTCTGAGCTGGTATCGGAAATCTGTAATTTCCTTCTCAAGGGAATATTTTCTGGGGCAACAGTCAAATCTGGTTCTGATTCCCCCCTTTCAGGATTTTCTCTTGTTCTTATTTCCTCAGCATCCGATTCAGAACTAGTCTCTGACTCTTCAAAATATTCTCCTTTCTTGTTATCTACTGGATTTGGGATTCTCAATGTGTGACTAGCATGTATCCAGTTCTTTATTCCAGCACACTTCACAGCTGTTGCTGTGATCAAAATCACTTGTCGTGGTTTTGCCCAATGTGGGACCAGATAGTTCCTTCTTCTGTGTACTTTAATTCTCACCCAGTCTCCTGGGCTCAGATCATGAGCTTGCTTCTTTTCAAGGGTGGTGGCATCCAATCCAACCTGATGAAACACAGAATGAACTGCGTCAGCCAGCCCCTTACAGTAATCCAACACCAAGTCATCAGTTATAGGCAACAGCTTGTTGACTGGTATGAACATGTCGCATTGCTCTTTCAAGGACAATTTCATGGGGACTCAGACCTGTGTTCCTATCTGGAATAGATCTAATAGTCATGAGTACTAGAGGCAAGACATCAGGCAATTTCAAACCTGTGGCTAAACACATTTTTCCCAATCGGTTTTTTAATGGTGCCATTCATTTGCTCCACCACACCAGAAGCCTCTGGGCGATAGGCCCAATGTAGTTTCTGTTGTACATTCAATGCTTCACAAATCAATTTCATGATCTCATTATGGAAATGTTTTCCTCTATCTGATTCAATTGTGACTGGGAACCCGAATCTAGGGATAAATTCCCTCAAAAGCAATTTTGCTACTGTGATTCCATCACTTCTTCTTGTGGGATATGCTTCTACCCATCCAGAAAACAAACAGACCATCACTAGAACATACCTCAACCTGTTACAGGGAGGCATTTCCATGAAATCAATTTGCATTCTGGTGAAAGGCCCTCCTTCTCGACCTATCATTCCTAGACTTACCACTGTTTTCCTTCCAGGATTGAACTGCTGACATATAAAGCATCTTTGACAAAGGCTCTTAGCTACAAATCTGAATTTTGCATTATACCATGTTTGCTTAAATGACCTAATCATCGCATCTCTCCCTATGTGTCCTTGTCCATGATACATCCGTGCCATGGCAGAAACCATGCTATCAGGCATGACTGGTCTTCCATCTCGATAGACCCACACATGGTCTGTTTCTCTTGGTGCACATCCTGTTTTTACCCATTGTCTCATTTCCTCATCTCCTGCTTCTTCCTGCAATTGCCTCACTTCTTCCCAGGTACTCACAATGTTAGTAAACAGTAGGGTACAAGAATTAATTTCCCTTTCTTTCGCCCTGTCGATCGAATTCTGATTACGAGCACAATATTGAGCCATATCGTTGGTGTACTTATTACCAACTGCGACATAGTCTCCCGTCTGAACGTGAGCAGCACACTTCACAATGGGCAATTGCTAAGGCAGCTGTATCGCCTCAAGCAACTTCCCAACCACTTCAGCATTCTTTATAGGAGTTCCATTAGAAGTCAGAAATCCTCTCTGCAGCCATATCTGACCAAAATCATGCACAACACCGAAGTCATACTGACTATCAGTTATCACAGTCACTCTCACATTCTTTCCCAACTTGCATGCTCCAGTTAAGGCTACAAGTTCAGCACCCTGGGCTGATTTTACTCCCTTCAGGTAAGATGCTTCCATTACTGCTGCAACTGTGCATACTGCTTATGCTGCACTTAGAATTCCTTCGTCTGTTCTCAAGAATGACCCGTCCACAAGCATTACAAAGTCACTTTCTGACAATGGTACATCTTTTATATCAGGACGTGGTTTGGTACAAAAATCAAGTACATCCAAACAATCATGATCCATTTCGTCTCTGACTTCTACATTCTCAGCATCAGGCAGTAACTTTGAAGGATTTACATTCAAGCATCTTACAAGGCTCACATTTGTTGCACCTAATATGACCTTCTCATATTTAGTCAGCCGACTATGTGTCATGAACTGAGTGCGGCTCTTGGTTAAAAGGATTGCCACATCATGAGGTACAAACACTCGCACAGGATATCCCATCACAATTCCTTCACTCTGTTCCAGACTCTTACAAGTAGCAGCTACTGCTTTCAAACAACATGGCAACGCTACAGCTACAGGGTCTAGCATAGCTGAAAAATATGCAATTAGTCTTCTCAATTTTCCATGTTTCTGTATTAGTACAGAGAGTGCACATCCATTCCTTTCACTGCAATACAACTCAAATTCCTTATCATAATCAGGCATTCCTAATGCTGGTGCTTCACACAAACAGTCTCTCAATTGTTTAAAAGCTGCTAGTTCTTCCCTATTTAAGTCAATAGGGTCTTTTACATCACTTCTCGTCAGGCGTACCAAATATTTTGCAATCAAGGAAATGTTACTTATCCACTGACGACAATATCCAACCATTCCAAGAAACATTCTCACTTCTCTTTGCGTCATTGGGGCTCTCATTCCTTTTATTATCTTGATTAGGTCTGTAGTTATTTTCCTCAGTCCCTTTTCAATTTTGTGGCCTAAATATTGTACTTATTTCTGACAAAATTCTAATTTCGATGGGGATACCTTAAGTACTCCATCTGCCAAGTGGTTTAGCAATGCTATGGTGTTCATTACACAAGCTTCTCGAGTTTTTGACACCACAAGTAGGTCGTCAATATATTGAACTAGCACTGAATTCTCGGGTATTTCTAGGTCTTCAAAAGGCTTTTTCAATATCTGGTTAAAAATCGAGGGGCTTTCTGTATACCCCTGTGGGATTCGACACCATGCCAAAATACGTTCGCCAAAACGAAATGCAAAACGTTGCTGCCTATCATGATGCAACGGGATGGAAAAGAAAGCATGACACAGATCAATCACTGTGTACCATTCTGCATCATGTGGAATCTGATACAAAATCACAGATGGATTTGGTACAATTGGACAACATGATACAACAATTTTGTTTATCTTTCTCAAATCTTGCACTATTCTGAACTTTCCATTAGGCTTTTTCAGTCCCATAATTGGTGAATTACACAGGCCACTCATTGTTTCTCTCAAAATACCTTGTTTAACCATTTTCTGAAATATAGGAGTAACTCCTTCAATTATCTCAGGTGTCAATTTATATTGAGGAACATTTGGGTAGCTTATTCCTTCCTTCACTGTTATTTTTACAGGATCCACATTTTTCATTAATCCTACATCTTCTCCTGTGAAATCCCAGACTTCTGCTTTTACTGTCTTTTTCAATTCTTTTGGTAGTTCGTCAGGGTTGAATACAGCAAAGGCTTCAGTAATCTCAGTTTCCATATTAGCCATAGTCATTTTATACAGTACGTCTTCATCAGGGCTCTCAAATGCTATACCATCAGGGGTACAAAATATGGTGCAATTCATCTTACACAGCAAGTCTCTCCCTAACAAATTTACAGGACTTGAATTGCACACAACAAAGCGGTGCATTTCGGAAAATTTCCCTATATTGACTTTTACTGGTTCTGTGAGATACGTTTTAATCTGTCTGTTGGATACTCCAACTACTTGGATTGTTTTGTCCGAGAGAGGAAGATTCTTAACATCAGCTGACCTAACAGTTGATCGAGTAGCACCAGTATCTACTAGGAAAGTAATATTTTCATCATTTACCTTTCCATTCACAAAAGGGCCTGTCTGGTCTACTTCTAGAGTTACACAAAGTACGCACTCTTCTTCCTCCCTTCGGCACCGTCAATAACCTTCTTCTGACTCACTCTCATTGCGTTTTAGCCAAAACTGCGAAACAGCGCTAGCGCGCGGCTGCTTGGTTACCTGTTCTTCGTTGTAGAATCCTGTCTCATTACTGTATTTCTGTGAATTTACGCTCTGTGGAAAAGGCGGTTTTGGCGCCTGATTCTGTTGGGCAACAACCTGCTGCTGTCGCTGCGGGTGACAACTCACCTCTTTCTGCACCTGCGGATTCAATGATGCATTATCACTGTTAGTATTTAGGGGAAATTTTCACTCGGATTTCCAGTGTCCTATTCTTCCACAATTGTGACATGGCCATTTCTTTTTGGCTTCTTCTATATTGAATTGTCCCTTTCTTTTTCCAGCATTAAATTTAGGTTTTGGTCCTGCACTATTTGCTTATTCAACCAACTGAGCTTCCTGTCTTTCTGCCACTTTTACCTGTTCCACATAGCCTTCTCTTTTGACTTTCGCTGCTTGGCTTCAATTTCATCACTAAAATATTTTGCATGTCTTAGTACTTCATCTATTTTCTTATTTTGCCAATCCACTGTATGCTGTTAAATCATTTCACTGATTTCTGGACGTAAACCATATACAAATCTGTATACAAAATGACTTAAATCCTTCTCACTTAAATTTTCATCACCACTAAACTGCTTAAAGGCAAGGATCAACCTCTCATAGTATGCGTGTACTGACTCCTTAGTCTCCTGATGAGTTCGATCAATTTTTACCCAATCAGTCTCTTTGGGAGGTACCTTGTTTTTCAGGAAAACAATTACTTGTTCATATTTTTTCATGACTTCCGGATCAGGGGTTCCTGTTTTTGGATCCCTAGGGTATTCTTGCGTAGGCCAATTTATCATCAATTTGCACTCTGTCCATAGATCTGCTGGTACTATTATGTCAAATAGACTATTTAGATCAATCCACAAAACTTTTGATAATTTTACAAATCTATCCACTTGCCTATACCACTCGAATGGCTTTTCGCATAGCCGAGGGAAATCATCTGTAAATGACAAAATATCTTGCCTAGTCCAAGGAACATGTACATATCCTCCTCCTGGAATTTCTCTCATGGGACATTCTGTCACTACCTTTTCTTTTTCTCTTACAGGGAAAGCTGCAAATGTTTTATCTGAGGCATCATCTCGTTTTCTAAACCATCTACTTTTCCATTTATCTACATCTCCCCATTTTCTCAACAAAATGATTATGTCTTTAATCTGAGTTATTCTTCCTGTGGTGTTCAGATTTTCAATATCCTTTTCAGAAAAATCTACTCTGTAGGGTTTTTGTAAGGCTTTCACTCTTTCCATGTCTATACCCATTTCATTTGCCACTTCTTCTAGTCTTTCATGTAGACTCTTTGCTCTCCATGTTATGCTTTTGCATAAAAATAGTAATTCTTCATCCTGATAATTTTTTTGCTTTTCTATGGGGATAGTCCCTACTATTAATTCTTCAAAACCCATCCTTAGCTTGGCCACATCTATAGATTGGAATTCTCTGTCTTTTCTCTGTAAACTCTTCAACTAATCACTTAATTATTCTGTAGTAGGACCTACTGGTTTTTCCCCATTACCTCGTTCTGGGTCTCTTGGAGTTTCTGATACAGATTCTGTAGTCATTATCAGTCTTTCCACTAAACCAGGATTTGCTGTCAAATTTTTAGGAGCACTCTGTTCTGATGTACTTACTGTGTGTTTCCATGGGTTCTCATCTGAACTTTTTCTTGGCCTCTCAATCTGTCTGTTACTGTTATAAGGGACCATTAGACAATGCTCATTATCTTTCTGTTTATCAAAAATAGGCATTACAGGACCTATAGTTACGGGAACAGTCATGGCTTCTAAGTTTTTAGTCAATTCCCTAATCTTTTCAGTTAACTCTAAAGTGGTTTTCGCTAATTCTGCCGAATTGTCATTACTTATTTTACCATCCTGTTTTCTCTCTATCTCTCTAAAATAATTATTTCTCCCTATTTCTTGGGGTACTGATTCAACTTTTATGTTTCGCAAAGTCTCTCTTATTGGTGTCAACATGTCAGAATCTGGTTGATACAGGGGTGGATTTTTATAAAACATGTCGTCAAGAACATCATCCTCCGATTCATGCACTCCATACCCTCCCGATTCAATATTATGTCTCTTTTCTGTACATTTTCTTCCGCTAACTTCTTCAGCATGTCTCACAGGAAACAAACCATCAGTCATATTTGCACTTCACCATCTCCTCATTCTGTCGTCATGATTCTCCTGTCCATGTGATCCGCAGAACATGTATCTATACCTTCCGCCACTCCTCTGTCGTTCCCTGTCATGCATCTCCTCTTCCCATTCAGTCAATGCTTCGAACTGTGTTGGTCTAGGTCTCGGTTCTAGATTCATCATTCTTTTTCTCAAATTCCTCAAAACCGCTAAATTAAATGAACCATGTTCTGGAAATGCCAAAACTCCATCATCTTTTGTATACTTTGCCCAATTGTCCAACCAAATACAAGTATATATCCGTATTTCGCAACCATAAAGGATGCGGGCGATTTCGGTGGAGGAAGCAACTGACACTCTCTAGTCTTAATCAGTTTGTCCTTTTTAAATAAACTCTTGATTTTTCCAAACCAGGACTTTTTCTCTTTTTCTGGTGGATCGTAATACATCATTTTGTCTTCTGTGTATTGCTAGATTTTCCCTACGACTATTCTGTTGTTTTAACCAATCGTAGCACGACTCACACTAACGCACCAATCCTTAGCTTCTACGTCACTTCTGTAATTCTCCAATCCCAGCGCGACTTACACTAACGCACCAATCAGGAGCATCTATGTTTCTTACTGACTTAGCCAATCCCAGCGCGGTCTTTCTGATGTCAGCTTTTCTCGCTACTCCTGCTTTTGCTGACCCCTCCTTTACAAAATTTTCTCGGTGAGCTCTTTGCGTTCTTTAAACTTACAAATCTATTAGTAACGACATAAAAATGCCACCATTATCTGTTTCGCTAACCAAAGAATAGTTAATGACCTTTCTTACAAGAATTCCGTCTTTCCCGAGAGCAGCGCTTACCTCTGCCCTACTATGGAATCATTACTTCCGTTGATAAAGTAGCACATCCCTCTACCTTACCCTTCTAACAAGCATTAGCTAACCGTTTCTCCAGAATTAAGACACCTAGTTGGAGACGTTCCGCTCCTGAGAAATAAAACCAGAGTTTCACAATTAACCTGAATGCTATTTCATTTGCGCACCTTCACATGGAAAATTGTAGTACATTTACACAGAATTCTGTCTTTCCCGAGAGCAGCGCTTACCTCTGCCCTACTACAGAATTATTACACTTGTTAATAAAGTAGCACTTCCCTCTACCTTAGGGAGCACCTATTACCTTTCCAGTGATAAGCGTAATCAGAGTGCCTTTTGGACTCCTGGTACCTAAGACCAAAATTTCACAGGTGACCTTCACTACCATACATTTCTCTCATACAGAAAATGTCCCTAATGGGAACACACGACGATGTTACCGAATCAAACTCAGACAACGCATCGTGCAACTCCAATCGTTACACGTTTTCCCCGTGTACCTACAGGGCAACAACAATCCCGTTTTTCCCAAGAGCAGCGCTTACCTCTGCTCTACTAAGGAACCGTTACAAAATTCCGACTTCCTACATCCCAGAAGCCGTCAAACAACATAGAACTCGACGCAACTCAACATAGAGTGTTAATACATAAACAAATTCTTATCCACAATCAATAATCAATTAGCAATTTACAAACAATAATATCCAAACCAAACAATAATAACCATCATCCTGCTACCAGAAAAACTGTTAGCGCGCAAAAACCCTAGCAACGAGAAAACAACCTGTACCATTATCCTCCCTACGTCACAGACCCGACGTCACACTAACTCATTCACACATGCAGTCATTGGTGGGGCCCATAACATCAACACTCACACGTTACTTCCACACCGGTCTGCACACACAGGAGGGATGAGTAATTCAAGCGCCAGACATGTGGGGGAAACACCTTATAACCTATAGGGAAGGAAATGTCATTTACAAAATATACATTATCGCCCTTTCGCCTACAGATCCTTAATCCTAAACATCAAGGCACTCCTCCCACTTTGGTCAATGAACCAAATTAGTTGGATTGGCTGATGGTGATTTAGAACCAGCTAAAACACATTTTAAGACCTCAGAATCTATCTCTTAAATGAAACTCACACTCATGAATTCTCGTTAATCAATAATTGTTTATCTAAATTTCATAATGATAATAATTCGTATTTGTCTCGTCAAAATTTTTGAAAGTTTTATATAAAATTTTTATTAAGTCGCAGAACATCATATTTACCTAATCTGGCTATTTGGAGTCCTCTAATTCATTGGCTCTGCATAATTTTGTCATAAATCGTCCGAAAGCAAGCCAAAGCTCAAAGTTCTCCGCTCATCACGCTACAGTCCCAAATATCGGCAAAGGACCAGAGACGTGCAAGCATCTATCATTGCCCGTAGATTTAGGAAAAGTTCGCAGTCATCAGATGATCAGGCAGCATCCAGACCTTCCAGGATTCAGGAAAACGCGCAAAACGAAGCAAGGCAACGTAGGCGGCGTGACCCAAAGGTAAGAGCGAAAACGAGCGAAAAACGAACGAACCCTCTTTATTCTACTACTTCTTTTATAAAACAATGAAATCAAGAAGATACAATAGAATATTTTAGAACAGTTGTGATTGGCTGGTTGAGATCGTCCGATGTCAGTTTAAGTTTTCAGTTCAGTTCGAGGGGTGAGGTCATGAGTTACTCCAAAAGTCGGCTTGTTCCGGTTTATTGTAAGGTTGATTATTCTCTGGTTTTGGCTGATGTCCCACTCTGTCCTTGTTCGGGTACATGGTGAACAAAGGTCGTGATGAGGTTTAGGAGATTTCTTGCGCATGTGCCGCTCACTCCGCGCCTCGTGGGACAGTGGCCACTTCGTCGTCTGGTGTCAGCGGCCATCTTGGATTTAGGCCCAAATGCTAATTTAAGCGAACCAGACACAAAAGAGTAATTAATACATAGAAATAATGAATCTAATATTAACCCCTTACCAATCCCTCTATGTGCTTGTATTTATCTAGCATATAGCAACATTTAAAGCCATTATATTTACCTTTTCGGTCCTCCTCTTGGGCAACATTACAAAAGCAACATATATCATGCAGTATTCTATTTACCACATAAACTACTGTTAATATGCGTACAGATTTTAGTTATAAAGGTTATTTTAGCCATGCAAATGCAAATCCCACGTGTAATTTCGATATTAATAATGTTGGTTAATAAACATGCAAACTCATATAATAATATTATAGTTAATAGATTAGTTAATTAGTATTTTCATGCAGAATAGAGGAGGTATACAAAATTTTGCACTACCCGCTCCATCACTCCCAATTCGCTCTCTTTAGCATAGATGCTAGCAATAGATATGAGAACATTTACAACGTTATGAATTGTTTGTATTTTTCACTATTCAAAAAATAATGCTCATTACAATAAGGTGTCTCATATTTTGTATAGGCGCAGTTCATGTTTTATTTGCAAAGATTAGATCTTTTCGATAAATGTTTGAAAATGCAATATTGTGTCTTTTCTTTGTGACTCTTTGGGCATGCAAGAGTGACAAATGAAAGGCTTTGATCAGTTTCCATGATTTCCTTGAGAATCTGAGGTTCATATTCTAGGTTACTGGCAACATCTACAACACTGGAGGCCTAGGAGATAAGGGCCAGATGTTCGACCATTCCATTTTGCAAGTCACAAATTGCAACGATTTTGCCACTCAAAATTTGCGACTTACAAAATGGAATGTACTAATGTGCCTCAGACACATTTTGCGATTCCTATTTGGGTCACAAATGACCTGCCTTAACCATATCCATGAGGCAGGTCGCAATTTGCGACCCATTGGGAATGGCCAGCACTCACAGAGATGGTGGCCTGCTGGGGTTAGCAGACCACCATGTCTGTGACTGCTTTTCAAAGAAAGCTGTTTTTTTAATGCATTCCATTTTCCCAAGAAAAATTAAACGTTTCTGTTTCTCTTTTTAAGAGCAGGCAGGGGGTCTGTGGGACCACTGCCTAATTTAAAAAATATTTTCGCTGCCCCAACTAGCAAACCCTATTTTGCGAGTCGGTAATAGATTACTGAAGTGCAAAATAGGATTTGTACATACCACAATCCTTTTTAGCGGTCGCAAACGGGCCAAATTTTCCATTTGCAACTGCTAAAAAGGGTCATACATCTGGCTCTAAGGGCCTCATGTAGGTAAATAAATTTTACCGGTTCATAAATACCGAGCCGTACCGAATCGGTAAATTAGAACCGGTAAGTTATATGTAGGTAAAAATTCGGTAACAGTTACCGATTCGGTAACATTCGGTAAATACGAATCGGAAGTCACCGAATCGGTAAATACCGAGGTGGTATCCACCGAATCGGTAAATACCGAGGTGGTATGTAGCGAATCGGAAAATACCGAGGTAGTATTTAGCGAATCGGAAAATACCGAGGACACTACCACCTTCCCTTAACTAAGTAGCCAATATCACAATCATGTCATTATAGAAGGTCTCTCAGGCTTGAATAGGGGACCCCATACCTCAAAGATCAGCTTAGTGAAATCACATCACAGGAGCATCAGGAGTCTCCTCGCAGGAAGGCTCGTCTTCGGTCTGAATAATAAACATGACGTCTGAGATATGAAAAGCACCAACTGTCAGGTATGTGCAGCTGCGCGTGTGCCATGGCTAAATCGTGGGTCGAACAACCTAGAGTGGAAAACATGCATTGTGTAAAATTCCAGACTGTGTGTCACAGCATGTACAGACCAAGGTCGCTGCGCAGAGCTTGGGATGGGAACAACAGAATGCACTCGTCTGAAGGAAGTCTCGAGTCAGCAGTTTATTCAAGAAAGAACATGTAAACGCAGTGTCGTGTGCAAAGACACAAACATGGCTACATAACATTCAACGTGGTAATGCCAACTGAACAATGCATGTACGTATTCAGGGAGAACTCACTACACGCCCCCTTGAGCGAAGCAATATGTAATAGGCAAGAAAAGAGAGAACGCAGAGTTCAGTTTCGTCAGAGCAGAACAGGGCGTAACCAATGCAGCGCCAAAGTCCTACAGTCCAATTAATTGCAGCATACAATTCCAAAAACACAATGCAAGTATAGTAAAAAACTCAAGCAGACCATCAGGAAGAGAAAAACGAGAACTAAAAGAAATAAATGTTGCGCCAGGGTGCTGTCCAGTAGCACAGGCGCAATGGACGACAATCCAGTTAATCCATGAATGTATAGGCAGCATATGTGGCCACGGCTTCCAACAAGCAATCGTTTTCAGGGCCACTAAAAGTCTCAGCCATCCAATTGAGTAAAGAAAAGGAACATACGTGTTCTCCAACCAACGGAGCCTCTAGCACAATCAGAGGGCACCCGGAATGTTCCTCCAAATAGCTCATGGACAAGAAGTCGTAGGCTGCCGCTGAGATGTCCCAATTACCCAGGATACCATGCGCCGCTCCACACGCCATGATCCGGACACCAGAACAGGACAACTCGTGAGACACTAAGGGCCTCATCAGTCGATCGAAATCCGGCACCGGAGACACCATGTTGGTCAAGCACAAATCCAGAGGCCATTCAAAGGGACAATCCAGGCAGTGTAATACAGGTTGTACGCAGGTGAAGTAGGAATACCTGAAGGATAATCCATAAGCCAGGCTCAAAGTCGCCAATGGCAAAGTACCATAGAAGTCAAGCATCCTATCACGAAGAAGATGCAGACGGGACAGGTGCTCGTGTGGCACAGAAGGAGCAGCCATTCCGTAGTATGAAAAGTAAAAGCAGCACACCTGCCACCAGCGCCAGAAGCAGCGGAACACCTCCAAAGATGCTCGAGAACAGTGAATGAACAAATGCCGGAATTACACCACAAATTGTTTGGAAAGAGGTCACGAGACCCGAGCCCCACATGTTAGAAAAAATTGAGCCAGGCCGGTCGTGGACGAGGCATTGATAATACTTTGGATCAAAGAGCCGAAATGCAGGGGGAGGTCAGTATTCAGAGGCGCCTGTTCCTCAGTGCGCGTAGTAGCAACGTGAAGGACAAATATTTTAACGAGAGGAAGTCAAAGGCACCTCTTTGTGGGACAATGGCGCTCTATTCTGCTCAACTTGTTGGACTCTGCTTTCAAGGTTGGAATCGAAGGCCAGATGGAAACATCCCGCCGCCCATGCGGGGGTGGAAAAAGAACAGTATTGCAGCAGACAACTTCATGCGAGACAGTTATGTACGGGATTACCACTCACATCCCGCAGCAAACTTCATTAATCATTATTAAATGAATACCGTTTGCAAGCACAGTGAAAGAAGGTGTAATCACAGGCACTGGGATACCTCGTAGGACGCACGCCAAAATCGGGGCTTGTACATTGCATGCGCCGTGTACTTGCATGTGCCTATTGTCTCATGTATGAATCCTAGAAGTGAGAGTGCTAGAGCTAATATCTATAACGGCTTAGGCCTTCTCCATGTTTGCTTGGTCAATAGCTCTCAGTCTGGAAGCCGCCTCACTGTGCGACAACTTGCAGACCTCGTTGTAAATAGCATACGCGCACCTTTTGGTTCTGCCACCCACGGGACCATTCACAATATCATTCCATTCGGTATGCACATTGATGGAGTGGGTGGACTTCCTGATCCTGTAGATGTGCTCTGTGTCAGCTGGTGGACAGAGTGGGATGTGTGTCCCATCAATGCAGCCAATATAATGGGGGAAGTAATTCCTGAAGGAACGGGACAGGCAACTCTGGGATACACCACCCACCGCAGCTGTCACCACCTGAGAAATGCCGGATGCCAGCAGATGTGGGCTGCAGAGCACCTGCACATGTGGGGGTATGGCGTGCGCCCTTCTCATTGGCTGGTCCAGGAGTGGGTGCGGGTCCCTGATTGAGTCCATGATGGTTTCGGGGTGTAGCCTGTACCTCTCATGTATCTCTGCATCAGTCAGCTGGAATAGTGTGATGCGCTGTCTGTGGATGCGTTCCTTCCGTCGCCAAACCCTCAGTCCTGCTGCCTCTAGACGTAGGCGCATTGCAATGACGTACATAGCTGCCAGGGTGTCCACGCTGTTGCATTTTGGGATTGCTTAGCTGCACTGTTGTTGGTTACCACCTGCTTTCAATCCGTGTTAATTACCGACTCTTATTTACCGATTTTCTTGGATTTCTTAATTACCGAGTGCTCCTACATGTCATTTTAACTTTTTACCACTTCATATTTACCACTTCATATTTACCGATTCGTTAATTATGTATTCGGTAAATATGAATCGGTATTTTGGAATTCGGTAACTATGAATCGGTATTTACCGCCTCATATTTACCGGAAAGTGGTTTTTGGACTCCTACATCTCACTTGTCTGAATACCGGTCGGTAACGGCATATTTACCGAAAATCGGCCGTTACCGACCGGTATTTCGCTACCTACATGAGGCCCTAAATGCGGTACTGTGAGCTAGCCAAACAGACCAACATTTACTGATCATATAAGAAGACTCAGTCTCTGTATTATGAAGTTGTGTTGTTCTAAATACACAGTTCTACTAGATTAGAAGGAACCGGATAACAGTATCACACATTGAATGAATATATGAACCTAGATGCATACTATCAGAATACACAAAACATGTAGTACACATTTTACGTTTATAGGTCAAAACTGCATATAATCCTACCGTTCATTGTAAATGAATAATGACTTTTTGAGGCCACAATGAAGAAATACACAATGCAAGGGCTCTTAATAAGCATGTAAGCAAAACTTGGGACAGCATGATATTGGTAATTCCTTGGTTTTTTATAACATTTGCGCAGCCTATTCATCCAGCCTTCAAACAATGCACTCACTTATTCAACCAAACATCTATGGACTCATCGCACATGTTTTCATGCACCTACTCATACACTTATCCATCCACACACTCAATGATCCATCCAAGCATTAACTCATTATTATATTCAATCATTCACACAGTCACACACACAAATTTGCCAATCTCTGTACTTTTATTTATATTTATTAAATGTATTTTTAAATTGGGTAAATTGCCCATGCATGTCACTCAGAGATGAAAATGTGTTAATTTGAAAGGTCAGCGTGACTTTTGTTCATGTCAGATGCACCAGGAAGGCAGACAGTTGATTTGAAGGAAGGCATAAACAAAGCTTCTCAAAGAAGTCACAGAATTCTGGAAGCAGCTGCCAGTTTCCTGACAGAGCACAGTATGTTGATGTTTCACACAGAGTTGATGTAACTGAAACCATGGGCTTTCAATATTCTCTCTTTAAGACAAAAGTCAGACAGTCAGTGGGTATAGCAAAATACTGTCGACATGAGCCATTTATCAGAGCAGTGTGCTAAAAGAAAGGCCTTGACTCAATGTCTACTGCTTTTGGAAACATTATCTGTAGACAAAGCTCTCATGTGTGTGTGGGTGGGGGGAGTGTGTGTGTGCGTGTGTGTGTGGGTGTGTGTGTGTGTGTGTGTGTGCATGTGTATGTGTGTGATTTTGATATCATAAAGATGGTTTTCATGTCATAAACATAGTGTATGCCCTAGAGGACATAACTATTCAATAACATGTGACCACCTCTCTTTGTCTCTCTTTTTCTCTTTCTCTCTCTCGCAGACACACACACACATGCACACACATATATATTGCATAAAATGTGCATAACAAATGTTTGGGTGCTTTTATTGCACAAAATACAGCCTACAAATCACTCTGCAGAGATTTAACATAGTCTGGACATTATACAGCATCGTAAACCAAATTATGTGTCAAGGTTTTCTAAATCAGCAGCAAAAATCCAAATTATGTTGCAGATTCTCTGTCAGTATTATTTTATTCCATTTTACCTAGAAATATTTTTTTTGTGTTTTGCAAATTTTGCAAAATATGCAACAAGTTATGAGATAATTGCAGTTAATTGATTCATATTTACGTGGAAAACATAGGGGTGGATTACGATGGTGGACGGACTTCACAGTAGGAATTTCGATGCGACCACCATTGAGGCGGTCGCATTGCCTATGTTTTGCATTGTGGTGGAGGCTGCTGGCTGCAGCACCTGCCGCAATAAAAAAAAAGGGACAATTTACATATCCCTGCACTACGTGGCAGGCACCATGTGGTGCCTGCCACATAGTGCAGAGATATGTATGTGCCCCCCAGTCCCATGTCTGGGGCCAGGGGTAAGGGGGGGCCCGCTACTGGCCCCCAAAGTCACTTTCTGCCTACCTGTCACGGCAGGTAATGGCGGGTTAACCGTCGCTGAAAGGCGGAAAAGGATATCATAATCCCTACGGCGGTGCCTGGCAGGCACTGCTGCCATTCTAGGGATGCACAAACAAATGATGGATGGAATGCTGAGTAAATCATACATTCACCCCCAGTCAAGAGATCTGGGTTAAATCCATTGTTCTTTTGCTCACCATGCCACCCCAGTTTAGACCCAGCCATATGCAAATCAGTCTTGACCTTGTGCCTCATGGGGACAGTCCAGACCGACCTGCAAAGCCAGGTCCTTCCTGGACCAGAAACAAGCATCCTGGGACCGGTTTCTGGGTATTACCCTTCATCAGCCAGACTAGCTTGAATCCAGTGGCACAGTGAGCAAGGTACCCATGTCTGGGCATACCCATCCCACTTAGGGTGAAAAGTGCTACACAAACAAATGATGGATGGAATGCTGAATAAATCATACATTCACCCCCAGTCAAGAGATCTGGGTATATCCATCGTTCTTTTGCTCACATGCCACCCCAGTTTCGACCCAGCCATATGCAAATCAGTCTTGACCCTGTGCCTCATGAGAACAGTCCAGAGCGAACTGCCAAGTCAGGGGTAGCTGGCGGTCCGACAGGCAATCAGAATCAATCCGACTGTAGAACCCGGGTCGGTCGGTCATTCCGATTGTCACGCATAAGCCCGCCATTGTTATATGGCGGGCGGTAAAGTTAGTTATGATGGCGGGGAGACCTCCACCAACAGCCTGTCAGTGGCGGTCTCCCCACCATCGTAATCAAGCCATAACATTCACCAATTTGCATAAATCTACTGCCCTCACCAATGTCCATTGTTTATCAACAATGTAATCATGAAAAGTAAACCTAAATACTCTAATTGCAATTAGTGCTCATTGTTAGCTGCAATTTTAAGAAAATTGATTTTCAAGGTAACTATCACAAAATAAATGTAAATAAATATATGCACCATGAGTAACATATAAAATGGCCCTATAATTACATCTTGGGGTTCTGGTGACATTTAACTACCACTATGTAAGCCTTGTGGCTTATGCTATCACCAAACCCCTTGAAAGCAAAATGTATTTGTTACATATTTTCTCTGTGCTGTGTGTGTGTGTTTATTTCATCAAGGTACATACAAGTAGGTGTCTACTATTGTTAACTCCACATCTTGGCCCGCTTACCTGTATATATTTAACACGAGGCCTTAGTGGCCATCTGTACTTCGTGATCTTGCAGGTCCATATGACTATTAACCACAATATTCTCACAGAGACCTAAACTGTAAACAGAGGTGAATCAAGCTAACAATTGCTTCTTGCTAGTAGTGGAGAAAATACACCGGGTTCACAGTAAACAGCTCTGGGCAATTTGGAGTATCTGGACGGGTATTTCAATCTGTGCTAAATCTGGATCTACAGGAGCAGTTGTCACTGTGGCACTCGAATCAGCACTTGCTTCTCTGTGATTAGTAGGAGTTGTACATGGCACAGATCTTGAAGCTAGCATCTGCTCTAGACTCTCATCCTCTGAATCAGTATCTGTCACCCCCCACCATCTTTCTTTTAGTGATCGTTTTCACTTCTCTTCTTAGCAGCTTCCATAGTAATAGCTAGATATAATCTTGTTCCCTCTATTATAGCCTTTCTCCATCTACGCTGTTCTTCATCCCATAGAGCATCTGCATTATTCTGCACCACTCATTTTGTCCTTCTCTGGTATTCTTCCCACTCCTTCTCCCTTGCAACCTTTTCCCATACACTCAGAGCTTCATATTGAGTGGGTCTCGGTGGTGGCTTCATCTCGTACAACTTTCCTTTAAAATTATCAAGAATTCTGGTATTAAATGTCAATTATCTAGGAAAACTGAACACACCTTCTTTCGCAGTGATTCTGCTCCATTGGCAAAGCCAAGAACAAATATGTATCCCATGCTCAGTTGTCACAGTAGGACTAGATGTAGGGTGTCCTGTGGAGACCTGTTGTCGCAGCCACAGGGCCCTCTCTCTTCTGAATTCATAATAAAGCCTGCCGGTACCGCCAATAAATGATTAATAAGATTTAGTCTAAAACAGGTAATTAAAAATCTGTCATGTGCACTCGTCATTAGTGTTAAATATGGTTTTATACCCTGGATTGTTTTGACCAATATATATGATCTCTCACCCTCTTTTTTTTTGCAAGTTCGGTAGCTTCACGTTGTGCCATCGCGAACTTGAAGTACGAGCCTTTGGTATCTACCTTATACTGGGTCCTCATTTAGTCCGGTTTGGTTAACAGGTCTACCACCCTAATTTAAGAAATGAATCCCTTACATATTTTATCCAGGGAATTTTCATCGTGTAATCCAAGGAGAGACAATCCTGGATTAGCAGCCGCGTCAACCTGCGTTTGACCAAACCTTCAACCAACAAAGTTGGGGTTTTACTGCCACCACATCAGAAATGTATTTGACCCCCAATTCCCCGTGAACGCTAAATGCCGGGGCACTATGAGGGACCTTGAGTATGCACCTGAGATATTTATTCTCTTCGCTTTGCAAATTATGGGCCTTCACGAATCCCCACACCTCGCTTCCATATAAGACCTTGGAGCAACAAATTGAATTATATAACTTTACTATAGTGCCAGGAGTCCAACCTTTATGCAAAATTTGCGATGGTCCCTGTAGACCTAGTCAAGGCCAAGCACTTCTCTTCCATTAAATGTTTAAAATTCAAATGTCCGTCAAAAAACATGCCCAAGAATGCAAAGGCTGGGACTTTTCCTAGGGCATGTGAGCCTAGGGTGTACTTTTAAGATTTGCTTGGCTTCTTCCCCATTTACATGAAATATGATTTTGTGAGGTTAGGGGACATTTCCATGTTTTCCATGAACGTCACAAAGCCATCAATTAAGAGCTGCAAGCCATTTGGGGTGTGGGCAAGGAGCACCGCATCATCTGCGTAAAGCAGAGCCAGAACTCCTCTTGCGCCTATCCTCTGGGAATCTGCTTTAATGGCGGTCAAGGTGTGGTCTAGGTCATTGATATATAAGGTAAACAGGAACTGCGCTAGTATACATCCCTGTCTGACCCCACTTGAGCACTTGAAGGAATCTGTGACCTTCCCTTCCTGAGTATATCTGACAGCCACTGTGGTGTTAAAATGTAACGATTGGAGAATATAAATTATTTCCGGATCCACCCCAAGGTTGCCCATGATTACCCACAGTTTATGGCGATTCACGCGGTCAAAAGCCGCAGTGAGGTCCAATAAAGCTAAGTACAACGCCCCTGACTTAGCTACTGTATATTTTGCGGTAATGAGGTACAGATTGAGGCATTGATCTGTGGTGGAGTTCCCGGGTCGAAACCCATATTGAACATACTTGATGATTTGTTTGGCCTCTGCCCATTCCATCAACCTGTTTAAAATCACCCGCCCCAAAACCTTTGCTGAAACATCAATCAACGATATTGGGCGATAACAGTGTGGGCTGTCCCTATTGCCTTTCTTACAAATAGGCACAATAATGGCAGAAGACTAACCCCGGGCGTAGTTCGCGAAGTAGCACTATGCGAAGCTACGCAAAGTGCACTTCGCACTACGCGAGCTACGCGTAGCACTTCGCGAACTGCATAGTACCCTGTTCGCACTGTGCAAGATCCCGTTTTCAATGATTGCACAGTGCGGACAAGCATCCGGCACTGTGCAGTCATTGAAAATGGCATCTTGCACAGTGTGAGCTGTAGTTTTCTGCCGCTCGAGTAGATCTTTACTCGAGCGGCAGCTTTCTCAACGCGGACTGGTAGTTTCTCATCGCGAGCGGTCGCGAGCATACGCGATCACTCGCAATGAGAAACCTGACCTCCTCGCGTTGAGAATCTCACCGGGATGTTTATTTTCCACGCTCTCGATCGGCAACTTGATGTTGTTGATCGCGAACAAGGAAAAAGTCTCGCCGGGATGTCATTTTGCTTGCTTGTGGTCGCCAACTTGATGTTGAGGACCGCGAGCAAGCAAAAAATGACCGCTGCACTACGCAACGCTACGCTACGCATGTTTTCACTGTGCTACGTGCAATTCGCGTAGTGCGAAGTAGCATAAACTTCGCAAACTACGCGAGCGTAGCGTAGTGCTTTGCCCAGGCTTACAGAATACCAGGATGCTGGCATTGCTGAATTCATTGCTGCATTTAGTACCTTAGTTAAAAGTGGGGCCCATGACTCCATTTTGCAACAAAGGAGGTCTGGTGGAATCCCGTCTGGGCCTGGAGCCTTGTTACGCGTCAGACCCTTGATTCCTAAACTCACTTCATCCAAAGAGAAGGTCACCAAGTTCGAATTTGGTGTTAGGGTTGGGGTCTTTGGCTCTGCCGAACAATGTAAATGGTTATACAAACTCTGAAAATGCTGCTGCCATTACTCAGGTGGAATATTATTACTTAACCCCGGCTTATTCAGATCCTTAAAACAGGGGTTCTTAATTACTCTCCAAAAGAGGGTAGAGTCCTTCAGCTCCGCCGCCTCAGTGAGGTCCTCCCAGGCTTTGCGCTGTAGTTGACCCTTTTGTCCTTTGACGGCTTGCTTATAACTTAGGTGGCAAGCCGCCACCCACTCCCTATCTCTCGGGGTCTGTTTAAGTGCCACTTTTAGCTCTCTTAGGGCCTGAGAGCATTGGCTATCAAACCATCTAGGTGCACCCACACTGTGCGCATGTGTTGAGGACCTCAGTAAGCTATCCACCAGGTTTGCAATTTTCCTGAAAGCGTCTATTAATTCAGCCCCTTGCACTCCTAGGTCTAAACATTTCAAAATTTCCTGCTTGCCTCTATCAAACAGGGAAACATTGATAGCAACAGTGTCAACCTGGGCCCAACGCAACCTTCTGCCTTCGATCATTGAGCCCCCTGCCCATCTATTTAATACTTGGGGGTGGTGCTGGACAGCAAGTGACAAAATTAGTGGAATATGATCACTAAACACACTATGTTGGATGTTGAAATTGGATATACATCTTTTCAGTATGGGGGAAACAAAGATAAAATCAATATACGAGTGGCATCCTCTCCCTTTAAATGTAGGAGGTTCCAGGATACCCTTATTCTTATCAATCATGTCCATTGTGTGGGTTAGCCCATAGGTGTATAAGATACCAGTCAATTCCCACCCCTCATGGGTGTGCTCCAAATGCAGACCCTTCCTTAGTGAACAGGATGACCAATTACACTGAGCTGCCCTCAAATGTGGGCACAGATGACAGTTAAAATCACCAACTAAGATCAATTGTGATTGCGCCAGCCCTTTCTCTCGTGTATGCTCCAGCCTTGTATTTAATTCTTGGAGGCCACCCCGGCCCGGCACATTTGGCATTGCATTATAAAAATTTATTAAAACTACCCTATGGGTGTTATTCGAGAATTTAAGTCCTCGGGCCACATTTGAATCCCATGCCAGATTCTTCCAGCTGCCCTGGATTCTCAAATCTATAAACATAACTAAGCCCCCCCTTAGCTCTGCCGGAGACCGATCTAACTGCTGGGCAAAAAATGGTTGTATATCCTTCGATGAATTTTATTTTACTTGTCTCCCATGTTTCCTGCAGGCATATTACGTGGAACTTCCTAATATAGGTAAGCCATTGCTCCTCCCCAAATTTACTAGACAATCCTGATATATTCCACAAGATCATTTTTATATCTCCCCCGGTGCTCCTTGGACGAGGCTCAACCAGCCCAGAACTACACTGCAGAATGGTGGGCCTGTCTATGTGGTTTGTCCCTGGGAAACCAGACTCCCTACACTCCGTTGGGGTTTGTGATATTGTCCCTGGGTGGGGTTCCTCTCCCCTCTTAACTAAACCAGTACTAGCCAAAGGAATTTCACTAACTCTACCCACTTCCTTCCTATGGTGTAGTCAGTCGATATCATTCAAATCATTCAAAGGGGCAAATGCGTTGCTTATAGCCACAGGCCTACCGTTCCCCTAAGTTCCCTTCTCCTGTCCTACATAACGTTGTGAAAAATTAAAACAGGGCGGCGGCCTGTAGAAAAACCCAACGGCAGTGGTTTAATGCCAGACTCTAAAGCAAATAAGCCAGCTAACTGGGAGGGGATCCTGTGCGCTAATTCAGGGTATCTAAACATAACAATTACGCTGTCTTCTGAAAGAATTTCCTCGACTTGTCAATCCATGAGACCCTCCTGGCCATAAGAATGTGCCGGTGCTCTTTGATATTAAATCTAGCATATTTGCACAACCAGTGCGCCACTTTATTGATTAGCTGTACAGTGGATTCCTCGTGTGTGTTGTTATGTCCTGGCACACCTGTCAAAACCACTGTATATGGGCAGCTAGCTGGAGGGGGATTACTGGAAGCTCACAACTATTGGGGGCGGCTAGAGTGTTTTCCCCTCTCATGTATTGTTGGTGTGCTATCCGCTCCCTCGGCTTCATTTGACAGCTCTCCTGTTGCCCCTTCTCAATCCCTGCATCTGCTGTTCTTTCAACCCTTCCCCCCAGGTTCCTAGAGTGTGCCTTAGGGTGTGTTGCTACAGGGTTGAGTTGAGGGGTGTGGCACACCATATCAGCCCTGCTACCTGCTCTAAGGTCAAAGCCCGCTAAGGATGCTAATGATGGTTTTGGTATCCCTCTCACAGGTCCTCCCGCTTCCTGGGCCTTCTGGGCATCGGGTGTGACAGATGGTACATGTGGTTGTTGGACAGGAATATCACGAATATTACAATGACAAACCCCTGTGTTCAATGGGGCATTATTTGACCGTTCAATCAGCAACAGTTTCTCCTCAATTATCCGTAGCTTACATAATATAGGGTCCGAAAGTACGGACACCAATGTCTCAAGTTTTTTCCACTGATCATTATTACAGTAAGGAATCATTGGGCTAGAGGTAGAGATCTTTGTTGACCCTTGTGTGCCTTTGGGGACCATAAGTTCTTGGTTAAGTAATTTGGGAGGCTGCTGCTTTGGTTTGGGCTTCTGCCTAAACTTTTGAGAGGCACCACGCCTACTCCGTTTTGCCGGTGGTTCACTATTAGCTATTAGTGATGATCTTACCATGCTGGCCCTTAGGCTAGCCCTAAATGCTTTTTGGATCCGGTGGTAACCTCACTGGTCCCAGTATCTGGAGCCGATAATGTTCTGATAGGGACCACAGATACAAGGGGCGTGGTGGTGAAAACCGCTGATGAAGAGGATGGCACTTGCTCTGGCAGAGCATCACTCCCCGTTAATGCTGTAACCAAACAGATGGAATCTGCTGAGATAAGTCTTGAGTCGTTATCTGCTGGCAATAACGATAAATCAGCTGACCCCCCCGGGGTTATCCGCACTTGCAGGGTCCTCAAACAGGCACACAACAGTTGTTTTGGCGGCTGCTGGGGATTTAGCTCTACTTATGCCTCCTAAAGAGGATCTTTTTGGGTGGCAAAAGTATCCAAGGAGAGTCTTTTTTCAGTGCGCTGTATTTCGTGAGTCAGCACCGACTCAGCCCTTGTTAGGAAAGCATCGAGGGTCCCCACAATTCCCCTTCCTACACCCCCAAGCTGCCTTTGTGGCACACACACCGCCAACGTTGTGGAGAGCGCCAGGAAGCGCTTAAGGAGCTGCTAGGTCTCCCGCTGCGTGGGACGCGTGCGGGCATGCCCGGGCCATGCCTGGGCCAAGGGTGGGCCCATCTGCGCCCGTCAGAGCCCGGAAGAGACTGGGCTGGGCCCACCATCTGACCTCTGAGACGGAGCATAGGAGGTGCATACCTAAGGTACTGTTCATCAATATACAATGCCGTATTCGCTTACACTTAATGGCTAAACGGAAGGAGAAACGCAAGGATGCATAAATGACTGCAGTCTGGTCTAGTCTCCCTCGTGAGACCGGTACCGGAGAGAAACCGACAATCCGCTGTTGCAATCCGCAGTGTCAGGCTTTGTGGCAAAGAAATGAACAAAGGCTACAAATCCATTATTCACGTCTTGTAAACCAATCCCAGTGTGAAACCCTGACGTCACCAACCAATCCCAGCACAAAAGCACACCAACTGACCAATCTCAGCGTGAAGCAATATGATGCATGATCACTCTCCTTGCAGTAGTTCAACCTCCTTTACAATTTCTCTCGCTTTCACACAGCTTCAACAATAAACTTAAAACTCCTTCTTGTTTGTTCTACTAAAGAAATAACAATATCACAATCCCTCAAGAGTATTCTTCACAACCGCAAGTGAAATCTCAACCAAGGTGAAATCACCCAAATCAACGCAGCTTCCCTTGTTTGCGCAATTAGGTTTCACTGACACTGATCAATGTTTTTTTTTTTGTTTGTTTTTTTGTCCTCATCTCACCAAAGACTTTCGCAGATTTAACAAGCCAGATTTTTTTCTCGGTACCTGGGGGCCTCTTTGGCTCACTGTTTCCGTCTAGGCCCCTTGGCCTCCCTCACGTCTTTGAGGACTGGTGTAATCATAGGACGGAAAGGGTATTGGGGCACTTTGAGGGGTACTTCAATTGAAATTTAAATCAGATACCTCTGTTGTGCCCATCGTAACAATGGTTGCCAAGTATTAGGTTGACTATCTTCTCCAGTATCTTGGTCTAAACGTGCCGATTTAAAGGCAGATCTCAACCATTCTTCCTTACCCAGGGCTCTGTTATCCTTCCACTTGATACAGATTTCTCTCCTTGCCAAGATGATTAAATATAATACAAGCGCCAAGTGGTTTTGTGAGAGCACACCGCGTGTAGATTCATTTATACCAAAAAACACCAAGGAAAGATCTATTACTATATCAACCTCTAACACAGATGTTAAAACATCTCCCACACCTTTCCAAAATGTAGATAGCACCGGACATTGAAAGAAGATATGTATGTCATTTGCATTGATCAGATTACATCTTGGACATCATGGAGGCGGGATGGGTGCAAATTTAGAAATTTTGGCAGAAGTATAGTATAGCCTATTTATTACATAGAAATGGTTTTTCTTCAAGAAGGCCGGCTTTATATACTTATATAGTATCTTTACTGATGGATTAAATAGTTCCTCAATTTGGGCGGCTAAAGGTGAATCGTTCCACCCTGAAAAATGGGAAGGAATCGTGGCTTCCTCAGTGTCTTGAATTCGAGCGTACCATAAGGCTATTTCCTTCTTCCTTGATGACGGATCTTCAAATAGCTGTTCTAAGTCCCAATTTCCAATAATATTCCATTTCTCCGTCTCATACCAACTTTTCAATTGAAGATATTTAAACCTTGAAAAGGAGGGACCTATTCTAGCTGATAGTACTCCCCAAGGGAGAATACCCTCTGAGTCTACCAAATCTGACCATCGCTCCATACCTGCGTTCTTGATCGGTATCGCCAGACTGTCACACATGTGAAGTGGTGTCCCGGGGGAATCCCAAATTGGAGCAAAATCCGAGAAGTATCCAATACCCCATATCCTCCTTAATGTATACCAGGTTAATAAGGCTGATTTCAGAACCTTTAGCCGAACCTTTTTAAAAAACCTTGGAGCACCAAATTTGTACAGGAACCCATCTTGGCTATTGCCGCCTTCAACTGATACCATTTCCCTTAACACTCTCCCCCAAGATGTTTGTTCGGGAATAGATAGTAGCATTCTTACAATTTTAAACTGGAAAGCCATCAGATACCAGTTTATGTCTGGTAAGGCTCAGCCTGCTTTAAGGAGCCTCCTCCTGAGCTTTTTCCATGACATTCTAGCATTTTTTTGACCCCATATAAAACTGCCGATTTTACCCTGCATCTTGGTTATAGCTTTTCCAGGGAATGTTAAGGGAATTGCATTAAATACATATGTCAGTTTAGGAAGCACAGACATTTTAACCAGGTTGACCCTACCGTATATCGTCAAGGGGAAGATTTTTCCATTTAGCAAATAGATAGTCTATATCTTTTTCAATTTTCCCAAGATTTAATAATGGGATCTTATTCAGATTTTTGACTATTTTAATTCCTAGGTATCTGAACTCCTTACTTATAGGGCCTCCCGTGTATGTGGAATTCCAGCACATTATTTCAGTTTTTTCTAAGTTAACACAATACCCTGAAACTTTGCCAAATTCCCTCAACATAGAATCCAAGTGTGGAATTGTGTGTTCTGGATCGCTGGTATAGACTATCACATCGTCCGCATAGAGAGCCAGTTTACTTTGGTAACTTGATGATTTGAATGGAACAATTTCTTTGTCTAATCTAATTGATTGAGCTAAGGGCTCTATATAGAGATTGAATAAAAGGGGAGACAGGGGACATCCCTGCCTAGTCCCTCTCTATTTAGGAAAACTGGGGGTAAGTGAGCCATTCAAGAGGATTTTGCCGAAGTACCTAAATAACATTGTTTGATGGTCCTCACAGATATTGGACCAATTCCCATTTCCTCTAGGACACCCCAGAGATACCTCCAGCACACACGATCAAATGCTTTGGCGGCATCTATTGCCACCACAGCTAATGGATCGGTTTTTGCTCCTGCTAGGTCAATATTGCCAATCAACAATTGGGTTTGTTCTTGAATAACCCTCCCCTGTATAAAGCCCTTCTGGTCGGAATGGATTAAGCTAGGAGCCAGTTTCGCCAATCTTCCTGCTAATATCCCCATAAAAATTGTATAATCTGCATTTAGCAGGGAGATTGGACGGTAGGAATCTGCCACTAGGGGGTCTTTCCCTGGTTTTAAAATTAACATTATCGTGGCCTCACTCCATGATCTCGGCATTACCCCATTGGAACAGTATATTGAGTTGAACAGCCTGTGGAGGACTGTAAGGAGGTCTTCTTGGAGTAATTTATATATTTCGTTGGGAAGAGCATCAAGCCCTGCGGCTTTTTTGTTTTTTGCACGCTTTATTTGGGCCAGTATCTCTTCCAATGTAATAGGAGCATCCAAGGCTTCCTTAGTGGCCTCCGCTAGAATTGGAAGAGATTTATCTGTTAACCAGTGAGCTATTTGGTCATGGGTGGGTTCAAGATCTTCCTGATATAGATCTGTAAATAATGTTAGTAATGCCAGCTGTATTTCTTCCGGATCGCTCGATTTAGTTCCGTTGCTGTCAATAACTAACTCATTAATATCGTTCTTTGCCCTGTCTAGCCTGGCCTTCCAGGCCAGGATCGCCCCTGCTTTTTCTCCATATTCGAACATCTCCATATTTCTAACCTGCAATTGAGCCTTACATTTTTGATCTAAAAAAATTCTGAAATTTTTCCTGGCCTCCTCCAGATTACCCTCTATCTTAGCTAAGTCCCCTGTTCCTCCAATTATGGCGTTCCCCCTTTCGGTCTCAAGCGTACTAATCTTTTCCTCTAGAACATGAAGCTCCTGAGTCTTTAATCTGTTCTTATAGCTTATTTGTGCTTGTAGTACGCCTCTCAAATTGGCTTTGTAGGCGTCCCATACTTGATCGATGGAGGTTGATCCCAGATTAAAGAAAAAAAATTCTAAGGAGGATTTACTTAAAGATTGAATTATCTCTGCATCAGTTAACATTGCTCTGTTCAATGTCCATCTTGACTGAGGTCGATTTTCACAAGGTACATAAACTGTTAACAGAGGTGCATGGTCTGATAGGTGAGTTGGCATTATCGTAATACTAATAAAGCTTTTTAATGCTTCCCTATTCACCAATAGATAGTCTATCCGTGACGATTGTCTATACTTTTTACTATGGTAAGTATATCCCTGGGTATTGCCTTCCTTCGATCTCCACAAATCAGCTAAATTTAAGTTTATAATTAGATTCTTCATAACCCTTCATGATTTGGGAGTTGTTGTGGTGTGACTTAACTTAGGACCGTCTTTTACGGAATCTAGTTTTACGTTAAAGTCCCCTGCTACTATCAGGGGGAGTTTTGCTGAAATTAGGCTTCCCTGTAGTTTAACTAAGTATGATGGGTCATCCCACTTCGGGCCATAGTAAGATGAACATGTCATCTCTACTCCCCCGAGAACAAGGAGGGCAGTTACCCATCTACCTGAATGGTCCGTCTCAACAGACGTTATCCTGCAGGGAAGACCCTTTTTAACAACAATTGCTACCCCTCGAGAATGTATTACTTGTTGTGAAGCACAAAAACACTGTACCCAGGGGATTTTTGAGAACAGTATTTGGAATTCCTGCGAATTCAGATGAGTCTCCTGCAGTAAAAATATCTGTGCAGGAGCAAGTTCAAAATACTTTAAAATCAGCCTTCGTCTGCGCTCACATCTCAAACCATTTAAATTCCAAGAAATATAACAGATTTTACGGCGATCATTCGCCCTACCTATTTTAGCCATGTGTTACCAAGTAATAGACACTCTTCCTTGATACTCTATCTACTGAAAAAATATATGATTTTGTGGGATGAGGCATTTTTTTTATTTTTTTCCCTATCTGCGCCCCACCCAGTGACCCCCCCTCTAGTCCTAATCCTAAAACCTTACCCTCCCGTGAGTGCCCCTTACCCTCACTCTCTCTCCCCCCCCCCTTGAGGAACCCACCCTTCCATTAGGCTAAGCCTCTTTGGGTATAGCTCCCTCTAGTTCCCTCCTAATTAGGACTCCTTGATAGCTTGGTATCCTGGTATAGTTTATATATGAAGAGGGACCAACTCTCAAGCTTAAACTTAGATCGCGCTCCTATTACCCACCCTTTTTTGCTTGGCGAATTTTAACAATGAATGTATCGACCTCTCCCAACGATCGTAACAGATGCATGTAGTTTTTCCACATAACCCGGAGGGTGGCTGGAAACCTGAGCTGTGCTTTTGCCCCTAAGCTGTTTATTTCTTCCAATCTCTTCCCCATCTCCCACTGTCTCGTAGCCGTTATATGCGAAATATCGGATCTAATTGTAAAGGAGAAGGAGGGGTTATCAGAAGATGGCGATGTTATGGATCCTTCTTTAAGTGCTGCGGTAAGAATTAGTTCCTTTATTGAGTATGATAGAAAATTTACCAAAATCTTGCGCGGTTTTTGTTTCTCTATCTTCCTCTTGAAGGGGTCTCTGTGTATCCTTTGAATCTCATGATTCAAATCGATGTTTGGCTGGCTCTTAAGAATTGTGGCCTTTAACAGATTAATTACAAAGCCCTTTAGATCGTCTCTTTCTAGTGCCTCGGGGACATTGAGGAATTTTAAGTTGTTACGCCTAGAGTGATTCTCAAGGTGCTCCAAATCCTCCTTTTGTTCTCTATTCTAAATGGAACGAGAGTCTAACCTTGCTGTAGTGGCCTCTAAAGAATCTTTCAGTTTTGGCATCTCCTCCTCGAGTGACTCAGTTTTTGCAGTAATCTCTTCCATTTTCTTAGCTAACACCTCACAGTATGATCGGATAGCTGCCTGGTTTGTCTCTGAGACAGTAAATCTCGAAGCCCTCTCTGCCTGGTTTAGTTCTGAGGTGGAGAACCTTGATGACATTTCCGCTTTCATGGCCAGTAACAAGTCAGCGAAGTTACGTGAATTCAATACTGGAGTAGCTTCAATGGAGCGACTTGAATTAGGGTTTCCCTGGTTGTTTCCCTGCTCCATGTCCTCTCCCCGTTGATCTTGAGCTTCATTTTGGACTATATTATAGGCTCCCACCTCCTGATCCTCTAACACAGAGAACCTATTGGAGAGGTCAATCCCTGGGTAAGTGTCCTGTTCTAACATCTCAACAGGGGCACTGATAGCGGGTAGTACACTCCGAATGGCCTGTTCTTGAGATTTACATTTTTGGTTATTTGCCTTGGGCGTCTTGGTCACTTTACTCTTGACTGACTTCCCAAGCTTCTCCTTAGACCTTGATTTAGGGGACACCCGGAGGGGATACAGAAAGTGTGTCCAGCCTTTCTGTTGATGGGGGAACCGACCTTTCCTCCTGCGTAGGGCTGGGCATGTTATTATTTAGCAGTTGGGGTGATTTGGCTGATGATATTAGAGAAATGACCTGGTAGAAAGTTTTCAATGATGGAGTGATTTTGGTTTTGATTATCGTTTTTTTCCTCCTTCTTTCCTGAACTTTTGGTTTCCCTTGCGGCTGTTTAGCGTGAAAAGACTCCTTAGGTAGCACTTGATCGTTTAATGCCTGATTTTGTTGCCCTGTAATTGTCAGGAGATCTCTCTTTGTATCTGGGACTGAGGTGGGGGGCAGTAAAGCCTTCTGAGAGAAATGTATAATATCTCTATTGGCTGCTAGATGCGCAGCTCTTGCACGAAGTGTGTATCTATTTACTTTAGGGGGAGAGACGCCCTCATGTATTTTGTCCCTTTTCTCCATACAGTCTAACGAGCATACAACCCCCCCTTTCAAACAGCAACGTCGCCCTTTAGGTGCCCCCGGATCACGAGTATTCGCTTCGCCAGACTCTCTACTGATCCTTGGTTCTCCGCTGTGTGGAGGGGGGGGAGGGAGGGGGGTGACCAATCTCTTGATGTCCCAACACAGTAAAAAAAACATCCTCGGAGGCCCCGGTCTGTATTTTGCACACTGACCGGGCCTCCCCTACCTCCAACGGCACCAAGTAGTTGTTTCCCAAACGCTGTGAGAATCCTCCCCACAGCGATCGGCGAAGCAACGAGAGCAGGACGCCGCCTCCACGAACAGCCGCCGCCGCCTCCCACTTCCAGTGCGGACCCTCGACGGATGCTCCGCCCCTGTCCCGGGAGTCGGGTACGTTTGCGTCTGCCTCAGCCGCGGGGGAACAGGGGAAACTGGAAAAATGGCACCTGCAGGGCTCCCGTCTCATTGCCAACGAGACCAGATCCGCCACCTAGATACCAGAAAAAAACTCCATCGGGATGTAACCGGTCTACCCCCCGGTTAGTAGCCCATCACAAGGGGGATCAAGGGAGCTCTCCCGCGACCGCTCACACTAAGGCCGCCATGTTCCTCCAAGTCTCTACACCGATCAATGTTAATCAATTACAACAGTGCTTAATTTCTCTAAATCCATAGTATTGGTGTTGGTACCTCACACACTACTCCTTGTCCTGCAAACAAGTCTTCTATTCAATCTTATGTATTTATCTATGTATATCCCGGGATCTCTCTGCTACAGCGAGTCTGAATTCTTCAATCTCTTTTCTTCAACAGCTTCTTAATACTTCTTTTAACTCATTAATTCATTCTCACAATACTACTGTCTAAACCAAAACACAACTACCATAAACAACACATCGCCTTATTAATAATCACACCTTCAAGCCGCAACTGCCTTCTAGAACTGCCTGACAAAGCTGTACAGATCTTCAAGTTCTGGACATTTGTTTCAGGAATGTTATTCTGACTTGGGAATAATTTTATAGCTCCATTCAGGGTATGAACCATATCTCTGCTACCAGAAACTGCTATCACGGAAATGTTTTTCTTTAATTAAAACAGTTCAACCTGTTACTTACAATAGGGGTCTCCAGTTCTGCACTGAAATATTCTTCTCTTTAATGGATCTTTGCCACTGTTTTAGAATGGATCATCAATCAAAAGCAATTCAATAAACATCATCAAGTTAGTCATTTAGTTCAGTCAATAATTGAGAGTTTTGGATCAGCTCGAACACCTTTATTTATCAATAAGAGTTTAGTATATAATGTTGGGCTCTTTATTCAATTTCGTAAATCAGATAAATACATTTTCAGAAATATCAAGAAAGTCATGACTAGAGTCAATCAAGTAAATTACAGTGTGTTCCTTAAAGGAATTTAATCCCTATCCTACTCTAAGTGGTTCCTAACCTACCAGAACCCATAATGAGTCCTTTTGGAATAGAAATCAGTTTGAAGTGGAACTCCTCATGAAGAGTAGTTCCAAAAACTCATCTGGGTCTCTTCTCTCAAAACAGCATCAGTAAACAGTCACAGTAACAACTGCTCATAGAAAAATAGGAAAGAAATCACAGCAGTAGTCATAACCGTTGACACTCACAAAGTAGTAGGCAATAGAATTCACCGTCAACAGTAGCTCAGAGGGAACAGGGCAAAAAGTGCTAAGGGAATAAAAAGGGATGCCCCAGAAGCAGTTTGGACTGCACAGCATTAATTCTAACTAGGAATGGGTATATTACAAACACAAAAACATATGCAACAATCTGTGCTGGTGTTAGGTCATTTTAAGCTAATGAGGAAGGATTACCCGATGGTTCAATGCTTTTCCCTTCATTTCCAAAGTATACGTACAAAGTCGGCAAGGTGCTATTTACAAGTGTCAAATTAGTTGCTAAACATTGTGTGTGTGTTAGCTTCACTCTGAGTTCCCACAAAAACCCTTCAGTCTAAACTATTAGTCATTTAGTATTCAACTGAATAACCATGAACTAATCTAAAGGCAGAAACATTCTAGTTGTAACCTGCGAGATTAAGTCATGAGATTTACGTCTTCATGTGAGCATCACTGTTAAATTACACTATCCAGCATTCAACATTGTGAATATGTGGTAGCTAGAAAACTAATTAAATATTAAATAGTCATGTAGCTTAATATATTTTTAAAGATAGCACATTCTACAGAGATGACATGTTTAAGCAAGTCAAGTGTGAATCATTTATCAAATAATTTTGCATAGTTCAGCATTTCCTAAAAGCATTTATTTATAAAAGAAGAAAATTAACTGAAAAATAGAAAATGGTAAAGGCCTAGTCTGGGCTAGTAGTGTAATTACTATAGAAATTAATGTTTACTGCTAAAATCATGTTACACGTTAATCTTTACACATTTAAGAAAAGGCACATTTTCTTACGTTTTATTCTATTAAGCATTTTTGTGCTAATGTCTAGTGTAAATTATGGCAATTATTTTAGGCCAAATTCTCCTGCTCTATCAGAAGAAACTATTAAGATAGCCTAAGGGATTGAAAGGTCAGTAGAGTCTGTTAAGTTGATTGCGAGTAAAAACAATGACAGCATATTTGTTGTGAATAAAGCGAATGAACTGGAGGGTAGGAATAAACTCAGTAAAACCTCTACAAGAATTTGTTTTAGGTGCGAGTCAAGTGTGCATATAGGGAGCAATGTGAATTGTCTGACTCATTTCATGCGAGTCTGTAAAAGAGGAAATCCGGTGAGTATCAATTGTGTACATCACTCAGATGAATAAGAAGTATTTGAGGAATTCACTAAAGTAGTCTTGACAGTCGGTCTGGAAGAATACAGAGTATCTGATGCAGAAGCATAAATGGTGTATTGCTAGCAAGAAAGGTCCCTTTTGTTCGGTCATGAATCACAGCAAACAGATTAAATGAATGGCTGATTCCGGATCCCCGGTTACAAAGTTACCAGAAAGCACATTTGAAAATTCATTGGTACAACAAGAATCGCATACAAGCTGACATAAAAGCAGTGGCTTATGGAGACTCTGAAGTAGGGTAGAAACATTGGGTTTCTTTGAAGATAATTGAGAGAAATATTTATGAAAAAATATGTAGCTGTAAAAAGAAAGGATATTATGGGTTGGGTGCATCAGGGAAGGTTAGGAATTATTTTTATGCTTTCGTACTGATACCACAGTAATGTTAGTTGAAAATAAGTCTGAAGATATTAAAAGTATTTTGATGAAATATCCTGAAGTGCTTAGTAACAGAATTGGTGAAGTGAAAGGGTTTGAACATCAAATTGTATTGAAAGAGAATGCTGTGCCCATTGCTCACAAAGTATGTATTGTACTGTTGTGTGTAACAGATGATTTGAGGAAACACTTGGATGAGTTGTGTTAGAGCAAAGTTTTTTAGCCAGTTAATTCAGCAGACTGGGTCAGTGCAATTGTAATAGCTAAAAAGAAAGGTGGTCAAATTAGACTGTGTTCGGATTTACATTCTTCAAACACGAACATTGTTGCGGAATGACATCCTTTACCAAAAATGACAATACAAATACCCAATCAATGTTGAGAATTAGATTTATTAAATCAAGAGAACATTTTGTCCTGACTAAATGTTATTCCCGCTTAAAAATGACATTTGCTTTACTTGAGTATTGTGCATAGACCCACCTATAATATTAAGATGGGAGACAGAGAAAATGTTTAGACATGGTGCCCAAGAGGAAATGTATGTCTGCAGTCAGAACATGGCAATAAAGATAAAAGAGACAAAAATATAAATGTTTTTCATAGCTTCACAAAATAACTTGTCTTCTATGTTTGCGCTTTTTGTAGATAAACAAGGCGACAATTAGCTTTCAGATATCCCATATTTAAATAGTTGTTGTGTTTGTTATATATATATGTTATATATATATGTGACGCATCATCTATAATATGTTTAAGGGAGTAGTGAGTAGTTGAACATATGTATTAAATAGCATAGTTGAGATGCCTGTTAACCCTAGGATAGAGAAGGGAATACTCAAGACATTCCTTCAATGTAGCTGGCTTAGCCCTACACCTTAAATAGTCAGCATTTGCGAGGAAAGTCTTGGACTCATGGCAAAGTTTGTAGAAGAAAAATCCTAAGAATAAGGAGCTTCAAGTATTGGAAGTCTCTCTGAAGATCCAAGCTTGAAATGATTTTGGGCTGCTTGGTCGGGATGCTCATAAGGGTCTTCTGGGAGTAACCTGTACACAGTCTACACAACTAATCAGCAGAAAACAGCAGGATCGTGACACTCTTATGTATTCATTAGTTAGATTTCAATCAAAAGAATTAAGCTGGCAATTGCTTTATTTTGTCTAGCAGGGTCAATTATTCAGCCTTTCATTGTTGTTTTATTATTGTAGATGATACATAGATTCTACATGTGTTTCACCCAAGGAGTTAACCTGAGGGCTTTACCAAGGATGCACATCATATCATCCTAGTCAGTTTGTGAGTAATTACTAAAAGAAATTAGCAAAACACAAAAGCACTTTCCGCACTGTGAAGTTTAGTAGGTGAAATTCACAACAAATTATACAAAGTTGAAAAATCAGGGGTTCCATTGAGAGGTAAGTTATAAAGGCATGCCATACAAGCAGTCTCATTCTCTAGAAGCCTAAATCACAGAGGTTCTATTGTATTGCTAAAATATTGTATCATGATTGACACTCTTTAACCAAAATATCCAAAATATTTGTCACTATTCACTGATGAATACCCAATGGTTACTTATAATGGTTATATATATAAAGCCACTACGGAATCTGCCCATATTTTAGGTGTGATCTGAAAAATCGCATATTAACGAAGTAATGGAGACAAGAGCAGCCTCGCTGTTCTTACTGCTCTCCTCATATTCATCCGTGTGAGTCATACTCGAGTCTGTGGGATGTGAGTAACTGCGTCCATTCATGCGTCAACCTAGCCATTTTGCCTTATGCAAGTCATCATGACACAGGTCAGCATAGCAAGGTCGAATTTGCAGTTTGGTAAGAGCCATGTTTGAATGGTGCAGAATTTAGCACTTTATTGGTAAGCTAGACCAGTTTGAAACGTATTTAGATAAAATGTGAAAATGTTGGACCAGAATCGCACAACTCTTGAAAGTAAATTAGAGGAATTGGCATTTTATTATGTTAGGCAAAGTAATTTAATGTCTGGAATCCTATACTTAAGGGTATCACCCTCAAGGCGCTTGTTCAACAAGCTCCTTAGGTAATGTCCCATTCTGTTTTTTGGCAAAAGGTCCTCAAACATTTTGAGATATGTGTAACTCCTAATACATATTGTCAATTGAGTACAATGCTTTTTAATATAGTCATTGGTAAAGTTTAAGTCAGGGCCCTGATGGCCATTTGTTGCAAGGTAGGAGTCATATGAGTGGTAGTTCAACTTAGATGTCCCTTGTAATATGCTGATCCAAAAAAAAAAATGTAGTGGTAGAACACAAGCAAGAAGAATTTAAAAAGAAGACTCCATCAACCAGAAGAGAATCTAATATTCCAAATGTGAAGCTATGACCTACCGTCAGAAACTGGAATAACCCATACCAAGAAAATGGATTCCTCCGTGAAGGACTCTCTTTCATTCCACCAGCAGACAATAGGTAGTGATGACAGAATTTGAACTTTTTAGGTTCACACGACTATAAAAAACTGGAAGATCTTATTGAGAATCAACCTCCACTCCCACAATCTCCAAGACCTGTTGAACAACGAGATTGAACTTGATTGAATCTTTTGCATGGAATCTATCTAAAAAATACTCAGGAGTGTTAGGATCTGCCCAATTGCTACTCAGATAAGTCAACTGATTAGACTGAGTAAAACGTTTTTTAGTTAATATGACTGCAGCGTGCTAGTTAAAGGTCTGAAACTGAGGAGAACTTCTCAACCTTTCATTCTTAAGAAGTTAAAAACCTGGCAGCATGGTTAACTGCCAAACATGGTGGACATATTTTAGCCAAGCTCTGAGACGGGACTGGAATCCTGGCATTTACTGCACTGTTGCTGGCCATCCGACCCTCTACGTGGCACGATGGGTCCCCGAGCACTCCAGTAGGACATTGTGGACAGCTGAGGAGTGCATGACCGGCACGAAGCCCGAGACCAGCGGAGAAAACACTGGGGCGGTGGCCTCGACTGAGAGGTAGGCAGAGCCGCATTGCGCATCCTCGTCCCCCAAACGTCGGAGGAAGGAAGCAGCGCAAGACAACAGCAGCAGACCGGAGTGCGACCCGCGCTTCCCTTCTTCAATCACCTATGCTGGTGGGCTCGAGGTGAACGAACCGGGTGGAGAGCGGGGCGGACACGGGGACCTGGTGGCAGACGAAGAGCGCTGGGAGGTGGATTAACCAAAGGACCCGGACCACTCGGCCGAGGCGATCGTATGTCACTGATGACGAACTCTCCATGGAATAACGACAACAGAAGGTGCTGAGGAGACGGCTGCCGTTACTGTATATTGGCGCCTCCCCCTGGGCTCAGTGTGGCTGCGTTGGAACCGGGCGCACAAACTACATTGGGGAAATCAAGAGGCCCAGGCTCAGCGGCCGAAACGTGCGGAGCAGTAGATGCGAGAGTGCGATCTGAGCAGCTGCCTGTTCTGGGATTATATGCATGTTTTGCGTTCTAGAGTGTTGTTTTATTCTAATTCTAAGTTCTGCTGCGTTTGGGTAGCAATAAAGGTGTTATACATATTATTGGCCTCCGGGCCTTGCCATAAAACTCTGGATATACCGCGAGTCTCACCCTCCCCTACACAAAAAGGCCACTGCAGTCTGGTGCACACGACGAACCATGAGTAAAGTGCCCGGATAGGCCCAGCATGCTCACTACTCTGCCCTGATCAAGCATATGTCGACTGTCACTGAATCTGGCCAACAATACCCCACTGTTTACATAGAGGCTTTGGTAAACTACATGGAGGTTAGGGGTCCGAAAGTGAAACCAGGTAGTGCTTGCTAAGGCCTGGGGATTGTGTTTTGGAACTGAGTGGTAGGACATACAGTGTGAGGGTGATACTTTGCATAGCATACTCAGGTCCAGCAGAACCCACGCTATACCGACCTGGTGTGTAAAATGGGCGCACCAGAGGGAAGCAAACGAAGCCCTGATCACAGGAGGGGATGACCACCACGAGCAAGAGGATGTCATCAGCACCGCTGACCTAAGCTGAAGCCCACCAACAGCTGAGGGAGGTAATATTGACAAATTAGATCTAATAGTGCAGGAGGTGTACGACTGCTGAAAGGCAATCAAGCAACAAGTGAGTGCCCTAACTACAGGCTTTACACTGCTAAAGGCTGATCACACCAAACTGGCAGAAACGGTACGCACTAACAAAATGCACGTTGCAGAGATATTACCACAACACAAAACACACTCAGCGCAAATTGAACTGTTGCAGCGACAACTCTTGGGCCTACAGGACAGGGAGGACAATGCAGAAGGAAGGACTTGACACAGCAACGTACTGATAGTGGGGCTACTGGACCACAGTGAGGGGTCCAACCCCACTCAATACATAGAGCAATGGCTAAAAGACACGTTTGAGCCAGAGGGCCCAACTGAATTCTTTAGCCTTGAAAGAGCGCATAGAAAATCATCGAGACCCCCACCTCCTGGTGCCCTGCTCAGACCAATAATAGCACGCATCCTCAATTTCAAAGATCGAGACACTCTTCTCTGCGCAGCCCGGGAGAGGGCCCCGATTCAGTTCGAGAACAGGCGCATATCTCTGTACCCAGACTTTACAGTGACAGTGCAAAAAATGAGAGCATCATTTCAGGTCGTTAAAAAGCAACTCAAAGGTCATACCTTGAAGTACGTTCTCCTCTTCAAGGCCAGACTAAAGGTGATACATGAACAAAAATCCAATTTCTTTGACAGCCCGGAGGAGGCGGAGGAATGGATAGAAATAAGACTATTATCGGGCCCATCACAAAACTCATCACAAGCCACAACAGTAAAGCTGTGCAAATCACTAAAGGCTTGTGCGAGGTAAATCGGGCAGCGAGACACCGCCTCGGCAGGAAACGACGATGAGCCCCTTCCAGGGGCAAATACTAGAGGGTCAGAAATCTGTGATATTAGTGGCGGTGGCATTAGATGAACAAGATGCACACTCTTCAGCAGGGTCGCTTGACTCTTCAGAGGACTCTACGATACACTCAGGCTCAGACAACAGTTTGGCCCTCTTTCCTTCTGTCACCCCACAGACAGTAAATGACTACTTGGGCTGATGTACTGGGTTTGTATGCATGTGTCCAGGAGAGTATTGAATCGAATTGACTTGAAATGATAAATGTAGACATATTATGCCATATTGCATATATGGTAATAGCAATACTAATACATAAGTTATGTCTGGGCCCATGGTCGCTTAGTTGTGACACAATGTGGTGTATTTCACCCTAAGATCTGCAACTGACTATGGTTCCCACCCTCCCCATTGCAATTGCAGTTATGTACCAATTGTTGGCCTTTATAATTGTTCTAAGTGCTATTGTTTGGTCCTCTACTGTTCTGTGGGGGAACCTTTTATTGGGGTTCGATATAGTTTTGGGTAGACTCACTTCATGTAAATATGGTACTAACCACCCAGGGGCGCATATGCGCAAAACACCTATTACACCCTACGACACTTCATGGCTCACACCGAGAGGTACAAGATTTTGACCTGTAACGTTAAGGCGATGGGGTCTATACACAAGAGGCATAGGGTTTATGCTCAATTGACTAGGAGGAAGGCTCACATTGCACTGATACAGGAGACGCACCTCATTCACCCTGAAGCAGACAAGTTAAGGAAAACATGGTGGGGGAAATTATACTGTCCTCTTATTCCGCATTTGCTAGGGAAGCCGCTATATGGGTGAGGAACAGCACCCCGTTTGTAGTCCTGGAGCAGAGAATTGACATTAATGGGAGATATGTGCTGCTATGTGGCACCTTAGATGGGGAATACTTAGTACTCTGTAGCATGTATGCTCCCAACACCAGACCAGGATAAGTTTTTGGAATCCCTAAATACAGTGTTGGCAGATTGGGAAGGGTTTCCCTGGATAGTAGGCGGGGACTTCAATGCTGTACTGAATATAGATCTAGATCGCTCCCATCCTCCTATATTGAGAGCTAGCAGCAGGAAAAAAGCAGAAACACTGGAGGGCTGGGCAGCAGGATGGTCGCTTTGGGATGCCTGGTGAATACACAGCCCGATGAACCGGGAGTACTTGTTCTACTCACCTCCATATATGCTACATACACGCAGTAAAAGGATAATCTTCACTATGGCGTTAATTGCCAACATCACCTTTACTACTTACCTGGCGAAAACACTATTGGATCATAACCCTTTGGAAGTTGAGCTCGAATGGGGGAAAATCCCTGTGCCGGTGTCGACGTGGAGGCTGCAGTCTGTAGCTCTAGAGGATCCAGTGTTCCGCGACACTCTTTCTACAGCCATATCAAATTACTTCATAGAAAACACTGACACTGCAAGCTTCCGACAGGGGGAATGGGAGACTTTTAAGATGGTTGTTGGTGGGGTGGCAGTTAGCACTAAGGTGGGAGCCTGTGCTATTGTGCACAGAGAGCTGCAGGACTTAGAAGAACATTTGGGCGGGCTTGAACGGGCGGCAGTGCAAGACGACACTAAAAAGGCGGCCTTGCAGGAAGCAAATATAAGATATGCAGAGCTCCTAGAGCAGTTGCATACTGTTGACTACCGAACTTACACACAGAAGCAGCATGCTGAGACAGATAGAGCTGGTGCGCTTCTAGCGAGAATCATACGGGATGTACCGAATAGCATCCCGACACACAAGGTTCATACACCAGAGGGAGGTACGGTAACTTCACAATTAGAAATTAATACGGCATTTCGACAATATTACGAGGAGTTATATGCAGCACCTGTAGAATTCCTGGAAGAGGAGCTTCTTGACTTCCTTGATGGTCTGGAAGTCCCCCAGCTTTTGGTCGCCCAGACAAAGGAGTTAGCAGCGCCAATAACAAAAGCCAAAATTCGATCGGCAATAAAATACCTCCAACGAAACAAGACCCCCGGGGCTTGGCGGTCTACCTGTGGAGTTTTATGAGACATTTTCAACACAATTAATCCCACACTTGCAAAAATAATATTGCGCATTGGAGACAGGCTCCTTACCCCGCACTACACGACAGGCCTCAGTTGCATTTCTATTAAAACCAGGTAGAGACCCCAGGGATATGTCTAGTTATTGCCCCTTTGCTCTATTGAATACGGACTATAAGATCCTCAGCAAAATTCTGGCCCGTAGGTTACACCCATATCTCACACAATTACTACACATAGACCAGTGCGGCTTTGTTCTGGGCAGGAGTACGTCCCTCAATACCAGGCGCCTACACCAGATACTCACCTTGACTCGGCTTGTACAGAACCCATTCACTTAGGCCACTGGACATTTCCCGTGACACCTGCCACATTTAAATATCTCAATAATATCAAAATGGGGTAACCCAGTATCCCTCAGAACCTGGGCAGATTATCAAAATAGTACAAACGGTTCTGTCGGGTAAACAATATTCCTTTTAGAAAAAACCTTCATTTGTTTGCATATACGAACACACATAGAGACCATAAGTAGTTTTCAAAACAGCTTTATGAATTGCATCATTCATAGATAACTAATAGTAATGGCTGTCAAAAATGTGAAACACAGTTGTGACAAAGTGACATAAAGTGCTCAGTGCTGTGGTGAAAAGTGCATAATATATACAGTGTGATTTTTGGAGGTATTAATAATTTACAGAGGCCAGTTAAGCGAATATTCGAAACAATCTGCAGATGGATTGAATGAGTCTTTTATGCAGAGTATTTCCAACTGATCCTTGACCAAATGTCGACGTTTCAACCCTAGGTAGCGTAATTAGCTAGTCATTACGGGTCTTCATCAGGACAGGGAGTGACAGCCTATAAAATAGTAAGGAATTATGGTCAGGTGCGTTCGAGAAACTGAATGCCGTTTAAATTGGTGCATGCAGGGTGAAGACTCACCAAAAACGAAGCCCAATATAACTTGTCGGGCGGTATTTGAAGAAAGGCTGACAGGTGCGGTAGTATTCTGTACAACCTGGCTAGGAATCAATTAAATGGATTTAGTATTGGTCTTGTAATGACTGTCAAAAATGATCGCATTATAGAAAAGACACTTGTAAACTCACTTGGTGGGTAGGGGAATTCTTTCTCATAAATGGTTGACGTCGAATCGTTAGATTAATTAAACGACCCGCGTAGGGGATTATTCCAGGGCTGAAATTACTTGAGGATGGACAAGATTTTGTCCTCAGGAGGAACGAATCACTGTGGGAATAGAATAAATAAAGGAACTCAGTCAAGATTTAAAAGTTTAAAAGGCGAGGCGTCTAATTGGGGAAAGACAAGGTTAAAGCGCATGAAGATCTTGACTCACCGAAGTCAGCGTGGCCTAGAGCAATTACTTGATGCTCAGTAGCGTGCAGGCAAGCGTCCTGTCTTTCGCGAAGGCTGTCAGCGAATGTGTGACAGACGCTGTCAGTTAATATTGACGAAGGGGCGCGTTGTGAGTGGCGCGTGCGGCCGCGTCATGTATTAGTTGCTGAGAGACGGCCGTGAAGGCTGAATGCTGGTTCGCTGTGGTGAGGGAACTGGATTGGATAAAATATCCGTTGCTTTAGCAACGACGTGAGCGTTCGTTGCTAAGGGCCCCCGTGTATGCAATCAGAGGGATCTGGATTGGATAGAATGTCCGTTGCTAAGGCAACGACGTGAGCGTTCGTTGTAATCTGACTATTGGCTAAGACAACGACGTCGAAAACGTCACCGGACCATCCAAGCGCGAACAGCTGATTAGTGAGGGCGGTCTATTGAAGAATCGCACGGTGTTTATTATAATCCCTCTTGGTTTCAACCCAATCAATTGGTCCCAGCTAATAGACACTTATCGCATGTGTCTTGTCTCGCGGGAAAGGAATCTAAGTGATTCAGATTGGTGTTTAAAATGGAACTAGCGGGATGGCACAGTAAGGATTTTTACACGTATTCAAATCATGCACACAAATCACGTATTAGAAGCATGAGTAAAACAGATGAAATAGGTATTTAACACCTTATCTATCAATATGCCAAGGACCTTTCAGCAAGCATTTTCATATCATGCATATAATTTCCTTTAAGAAGTTTTGTGTTTATGCACATTGATTCAAAAGGTCAACAAATAACAAGTTGATTTCTAACACAGGAATCTGAGACATATCTAGAATGTGTTGATCACGTTTTTGAGTAGATTAGTAAAATAATTTTATATATTGGTGTGCCAAAGACCTTTCTGCAAGCATTCTAAGCATACAATTCATATATTGAAATTAAAGTATTGTATTGTGATACATTATTTCAAAAGAGGGAAGTCAACAAATTGCAGGTGATTTATACCGAAGTCTATGCTACTTATTCTGAGACATATATGAGTACCTCAGCTTTACAGCCTAGTCTATGTCAAAGTATGGCACAGCGTGGTCTGTGTCAAAATCGGCATGCAAGAGCATGCACGAGGAAATCATGTAACAGTTGTTGAAAGTCACTGTATTGTAGATCCAGTAGTGGAACAATAATGGAGATTTTAAGATAGATTTTAAGAAACTAAAGTTGCCCCATCTGTCTTGCAGTCTCCTCAATTTCGTTCAACCCGGTCTGTACCGAATTGAGCAAATGGATCCATCTACATTCTTTGTAGTTTAAGGTCCCAGAAATTGCACCTCCTCTAACATTAGGGCTAACCTTCTCTAGGATCCACCATTTGATGCTGTCTGGAGGGTGATTGTGTGTCACAAAATGCTCAACCATGGGCGCACCTTGCACTTTACACCTAATCCTGCTAGTATGCTGGAGAATTCTAGCCTTTGCTTTTTGGATTGTTTGTCCTACATAGATAAGGCCACAGGGACAGAGAATGGCATAGACAACCTGCGAGCTGTTGCAATTAGTGAAGTGGGGCAATTTGTATGTTTTGTTCTCATGTGTGAAGCTGTTCCCCTCTTGGCAGAGGTCGCATGCTTTGCATTGCCCACATTTATGGTGTCCCGACACAGGTGGTAGTCCAAAATAGTTCCTCAAATCAGGTTGTTTGGGTGGTTCAAGAAACGCTCGTACTAGCGAGTCTTTGATATTTTTGCCCCGCTTGAATGCAAAGATGGGATCTTGCTGGGTCATCAGTTCACTTGCTACCAAGTTCCAGTACTTCTTCACGATTTTTTTGATGTCATTACTCTTGGTATTAAATGTTGTGACACAAACGATGTTGTTGTTTTTGGTGTCTTTAGTTTTGACTTCCAACAGCTGTTCACGTGGACAGTACCAAGCACGTTTTTTTGCTCTTTTCAGCAGACCCATGGGGTAACCTCTTTCCCTCAGACGGTTCGTGAGGACATCAGATTCTTTAAAGTAGTCCACTCTACGAGTACAGTTTCTTCTTAGTCTTAGGTATTGTCCGTAGGGCAAATTGTCTCTCAGATTACGAGGATGGTGTGAGTTGTATCTTAGTAGTGTATTTCTCTCCAGGGGCTTGCGGTAAAGATCACAGTACAAGAGCCCTTCTTCCACTCGAAAAGTCAGATCCAGGAAATCTATTGACTCGTTGTTACTAGTCATGGTAAATTGAATGTCGTTAGACCTGGCATTGAGCCACTCATGGAAGTTATTCAGCTCCATGCTGTCGCCGGACCATACCATGATGACATCGTCAATATAACGTTTCCATACTGCAATCTGGTTGAGAAATGGATTTTGGTGACTGTATAGATGTTCCTCTTCGTAGCTGTCCATAAAGATATTCGCCAAGCTCGGCGCATATGTGGCTCCCATCGCCACTCCTTTACACTGGTAGTAGAAATGTTTCTGAAAGATAAAATAGTTCTTTTTCATTGCGATCTCTAAGAGTGTGATCAAGAAATCGGTCGGGATCCAGTGGGGTCTATCTCGTTCATCCAAGATGGTTCTGATGACTTCCAATGCTTTGTCTTGAGGGATTGAGGTATATAATGAAGAGACATCCATTGTAACAAGTAGTTGTGTTTGTTGATCGAATTCCTGCCCCTCCAAAAGTTGAATAATGTGCATAGTGTCTCTCACAAATGATTTAGTCTTGGGGACACACGGTTGCAAGAAATGGTCAATAAATTTGTTCAGTGGTTCCAAGATTGACCCGCAACCAGAGACAATTGGTCTGCCCGGTGGTTTCACTAGTCGCTTGTGCACCTTTGGTAACGTGTAGATTGTAGGGATACGGGGTTCTCTGTTATTTAGGAAATCATGTTCGTGTTTGCTCAGGAAACCGCAGTCCAGTCCGTGTTTGGTCACCTGTTGAATCAATGATTGTATAGTCGGTGTTGGATCTTTTCTGATTAGTTGGTAACTTTCTGAATCTCCTAGTTGGAGTTCAATTTCATCCACATAATCCTTGGTGTTCTGTAGTACCACAGCTCCACCCTTGTCTGCTGCTTTGATGACGATTGAGTCGTTGCAGCTCAGGGAACGCAGTGCCTGCTTTTCTTCCTTGTCGATGTTGAATTGTATGTATTTTCTCTCATCTAAAAGTTGCATGGTCTCATGGAGAACAATCTTTTCAAATGCTAGTATCTTCTCACTCATTTGGTAAGCATTAGGGGTAAAGGTGGAGGCAGGCCTAAAGTTCGTCGCCGATGGTACTGGGTTGAAAGAATTTTTGCTAAAGTAATATCTCAGCCTGATTTTGCGAAAGAATTGTTGGAGCTCCAGTTTTACTTGAAATGAGTCAGGTATAACAGTAGGCACAAAGGACAATCCTTTAATGAGAACGTTTCTCTCAGCATCAGTCAAGTTATGTGTTGACAAATTAATTATTGGTTCTCTGTTGTCAGTTGTAATGAGCCTGTTTAGACATTCAATCTGGTTCGTTGGGCCAGTAGTCTCAGATATAGATCTCACTAGTGATGCGGTATCTTCCGTGTCTGTATTGCTAACCATGGCTGTCTGGGGTACTCGGATGTCAATGTTCTGTTCAGTGGCAGTACTCATCGTATTCTGATGTGTCCTTTCATTCTGTGTTCTCAGATTGATGTTATTGGAGTTGGGTAACACAGCTTCGTTGTGCATGTTATCGATGTTGTTCCAGACACTCAGTATCTGGATGTTAGCACTGTTTTTCTGGTTTTCAATGCTGGTCAAAGTACTCTGTATTTGGATGTTAGTCAAAGTGCTCTGTGTCTGGATGTTTACCACCTGTAGGTTTGTCTCCGGGTGGAGATTTCCCCGTGTGTTTCCGGTTGGTAGAAGCGAACACGCGATGTTCCTTGTTGCGTATTCCTGCCTCTGTTCCAACTCCTTGGTCTTTCCCAATTCTGTGCTCTGCCCCCACCCCTGTTGGTTTGGCGGTAGCCTTCCCCTAAAAACTTGGGGCCCTGATTAGCTTGGTTACCTTGATAGCTAGTGGAGGGTCTGTCTAAATCTGTGTCTGAGCCACTACCAAATGAAGAATCTGAGAATGTTTTGAATCTCCTAGGGCCCTGTCTGCTTTTATTCGAGAAGAAACCTTGACTGTCTTGCTGGTAATAGTCGTCCGATAAGTAGGGATATGTGCTGTTTTTATCGTAACTCCTTATATCTTTTGCTAGTTTATCCAACTTCCTATTCAGTGTGACTGTATTAAATTCTGCCAATGTTTTTTCTGCCCGCTCTAGAGCTTCTCTGGCATTAGAAAGAGCTCTATCCTCAAGTATCTCCTTCTTTAGGTCAGAGATTTCTTGCGTGAGTTTTTTAACATACTCAATCGCAGTCTCCACACCGAGAACCATCCAGTGTCTGGAGCAGTTATTGGCCACGTAGCTGAATCCTTCCCTGAACTTGGGGATATCTATGAAAATAGCTGGTTCATTGCGTACTTGCAATCCCTTGGGAATTATATTCGATGACAAGTACTTAGTTAGTACGTGCCCGTGAAGGCGGGCTCTAATCAATTTCTTTTCTAGTCTTTCAATTTTAGCTAATTTCTCATTAAGACCTGAGTCAACAGATACTCTGTCTGAGCCTAGAAGAAAATTAGAAGCACCTTGATCTTGTATAAGTTTGGCTATATAGTTTTCCGTATATGACAGAGTTTCTTTTTCAGACATACTACAAAAGTAAAAACACAGTACAGTGAACAAATTATTACAAGACAATGAATGAGAGTTAGAAACCCTCGCAGGTATGAACCTGCACTCAACTTAATAATATCAAAATGGGGTAACCCAGTATCCCTCAGAACCTGGGCAGATTATCAAAATAGTACAAACGGTTCTGTCGGGTAAACAATATTCCTTTTAGAAAAAACCTTCATTTGTTTGCATATACGAACACACATAGAGACCATAAGTAGTTTTCAAAACAGCTTTATGAATTGCATCATTCATAGATAACTAATTGTAATGGCTGTCAAAAATGTGAAACACAGTTGTGACAAAGTGACATAAAGTGCTCAGTGCTGTGGTGAAAAGTGCATAATATATACAGTGTGATTTTTGGAGGTATTAATAATTTACAGAGGCCAGTTAAGCGAATATTCGAAACAATCTGCAGATGGATTGAATGAGTCTTTTATGCAGAGTATTTCCAACTGATCCTTGACCAAATGTCGACGTTTCAACCCTAGGTAGCGTAATTAGCTAGTCATTACGGGTCTTCATCAGGACAGGGAGTGACAGCCTATAAAATAGTAAGGAATTATGGTCAGGTGCGTTCGAGAAACTGAATGCCGTTTAAATTGGTGCATGCAGGGTGAAGACTCACCAAAAACGAAGCCCAATATAACTTGTGGGGCGGTATTTGAAGAAAGGCTGACAGGTGCGGTAGTATTCTGTACAACCTGGCTAGGAATCAATTAAATGGATTTAGTATTGGTCTTGTAATGACTGTCAAAAATGATCGCATTATAGAAAAGACACTTGTAAACTCACTTGGTGGGTAGGGGAATTCTTTCTCATAAATGGTTGACGTCGAATCGTTAGATTAATTAAACGACCCGCGTAGGGGATTATTCCAGGGCTGAAATTACTTGAGGATGGACAAGATTTTGTCCTCAGGAGGAACGAATCACTGTGGGAATAGAATAAATAAAGGAACTCAGTCAAGATTTAAAAGTTTAAAAGGCGAGGCGTCTAATTGGGGAAAGACAAGGTTAAAGCGCATGAAGATCTTGACTCACCGAAGTCAGCGTGGCCTAGAGCAATTACTTGATGCTCAGTAGCGTGCAGGCAAGCGTCCTGTCTTTCGCGAAGGCTGTCAGCGAATGTGTGACAGACGCTGTCAGTTAATATTGACGAAGGGGCGCGTTGTGAGTGGCGCGTGCGGCCGCGTCATGTATTAGTTGCTGAGAGACGGCCGTGAAGGCTGAATGCTGGTTCGCTGTGGTGAGGGAACTGGATTGGATAAAATATCCGTTGCTTTAGCAACGACGTGAGCGTTCGTTGCTAAGGGCCCCCGTGTATGCAATCAGAGGGATCTGGATTGGATAGAATGTCCGTTGCTAAGGCAACGACGTGAGCGTTCGTTGTAATCTGACTATTGGCTAAGACAACGACGTCGAAAACGTCACCGGACCATCCAAGCGCGAACAGCTGATTAGTGAGGGCGGTCTATTGAAGAATCGCACGGTGTTTATTATAATCCCTCTTGGTTTCAACCCAATCAATTGGTCCCAGCTAATAGACACTTATCGCATGTGTCTTGTCTCGCGGGAAAGGAATCTAAGTGATTCAGATTGGTGTTTAAAATGGAACTAGCGGGATGGCACAGTAAGGATTTTTACACGTATTCAAATCATGCACACAAATCACGTATTAGAAGCATGAGTAAAACAGATGAAATAGGTATTTAACACCTTATCTATCAATATGCCAAGGACCTTTCAGCAAGCATTTTCATATCATGCATATAATTTCCTTTAAGAAGTTTTGTGTTTATGCACATTGATTCAAAAGGTCAACAAATAACAAGTTGATTTCTAACACAGGAATCTGAGACATATCTAGAATGTGTTGATCACGTTTTTGAGTAGATTAGTAAAAGAATTTTATATATTGGTGTGCCAAAGACCTTTCTGCAAGCATTCTAAGCATACAATTCATATATTGAAATTAAAGTATTGTATTGTGATACATTATTTCAAAAGAGGGAAGTCAACAAATTGCAGGTGATTTATACCGAAGTCTATGCTACTTATTCTGAGACATATATGAGTACCTCAGCTTTACAGCCTAGTCTATGTCAAAGTATGGCACAGCGTGGTCTGTGTCAAAATCGGCATGCAAGAGCATGCACGAGGAAATCATGTAACAGTTGTTGAAAGTCACTGTATTGTAGATCCAGTAGTGGAACAATAATGGAGATTTTAAGATAGATTTTAAGAAACTAAAGTTGCCCCATCTGTCTTGCAGTCTCCTCAATTTCGTTCAACCCGGTCTGTACCGAATTGAGCAAATGGATCCATCTACATTCTTTGTAGTTTAAGGTCCCAGAAATTGCACCTCCTCTAACATTAGGGCTAACCTTCTCTAGGATCCACCATTTGATGCTGTCTGGAGGGTGATTGTGTGTCACAAAATGCTCAACCATGGGCGCACCTTGCACTTTACACCTAAGCCTGCTAGTATGCTGGAGAATTCTAGCCTTTGCTTTTTGGATTGTTTGTCCTACATAGATAAGGCCACAGGGACAGAGAATGGCATAGACAACCTGCGAGCTGTTGCAATTAGTGAAGTGGGGCAATTTGTATGTTTTGTTCTCATGTGTGAAGCTGTTCCCCTCTTGGCAGAGGTCGCATGCTTTGCATTGCCCACATTTATGGTGTCCCGACACAGGTGGTAGTCCAAAATAGTTCCTCAAATCAGGTTGTTTGGGTGGTTCAAGAAACGCTCATACTAGCGAGTCTTTGATATTTTTGCCCCGCTTGAATGCAAAGATGGGATCTTGCTGGGTCATCAGTTCACTTGCTACCAAGTTCCAGTACTTCTTCACGATTTTTTTGATGTCATTACTCTTGGTATTAAATGTTGTGACACAAACGATGTTGTTGTTTTTGGTGTCTTTAGTTTTGACTTCCAACAGCTGTTCACGTGGACAGTACCAAGCACGTTTTTTTGCTCTTTTCAGCAGACCCATGGGGTAACCTCTTTCCCTCAGACGGTTCGTGAGGACATCAGATTCTTTAAAGTAGTCCACTCTACGAGTACAGTTTCTTCTTAGTCTTAGGTATTGTCCGTAGGGCAAATTGTCTCTCAGATTACGAGGATGGTGTGAGTTGTATCTTAGTAGTGTATTTCTCTCCAGGGGCTTGCGGTAAAGATCACAGTACAAGAGCCCTTCTTCCACTCGAAAAGTCAGATCCAGGAAATCTATTGACTCGTTGTTACTAGTCATGGTAAATTGAATGTCGTTAGACCTGGCATTGAGCCACTCATGGAAGTTATTCAGCTCCATGCTGTCGCCGGACCATACCATGATGACATCGTCAATATAACGTTTCCATACTGCAATCTGGTTGAGAAATGGATTTTGGTGACTGTATAGATGTTCCTCTTCGTAGCTGTCCATAAAGATATTCGCCAAGCTCGGCGCATATGTGGCTCCCATCGCCACTCCTTTACACTGGTAGTAGAAATGTTTCTGAAAGATAAAATAGTTCTTTTTCATTGCGATCTCTATGTGCATAGTGTCTCTCACAAATGATTTAGTCTTGGGGACACACGGTTGCAAGAAATGGTCAATAAATTTGTTCAGTGGTTCCAAGATTGACCAATTGTCTCTGGTTGCGGGTCAATCTTGGAACCACTGAACAAATTTATTGACCATTTCTTGCAACCGTGTGTCCCCAAGACTAAATCATTTGTGAGAGACACTATGCACATTATTCAACTTTTGGAGGGGCAGGAATTCGATCAACAAACACAACTACTTGTTACAATGGATGTCTCTTCATTATATACCTCAATCCCTCAAGACAAAGCATTGGGAGTCATCAGAACCATCTTGGATGAACGAGATAGACCCCACTGGATCCCGACCGATTTCTTGATCACACTCTTAGAGATCGCAATGAAAAAGAACTATTTTATCTTTCAGAAACATTTCTACTACCAGTGTAAAGGAGTGGCGATGGGAGCCACATATGCGCCGAGCTTGGCGAATATCTTTATGGACAGCTACGAAGAGGAACATCTATACAGTCACCAAAATCCATTTCTCAACCAGATTGCAGTATGGAAACGTTATATTGACGATGTCATCATGGTATGGTCCGGCGACAGCATGGAGCTGAATAACTTCCATGAGTGGCTCAATGCCAGGTCTAACGACATTCAATTTACCATGACTAGTAACAACGAGTCAATAGATTTCCTGGATCTGACTTTTCGAGTGGAAGAAGGTCTCTTGTACTGTGATCTTTACCGCAAGCCCCTGGAGAGAAATACACTACTAAGATACAACTCACACCATCCTCGTAATCTGAGAGACAATTTGCCCTACGGACAATACCTAAGACTAAGAAGAAACTGTACTCGTAGAGTGGACTACTTTAAAGAATCTGATGTCCTCACGAACCGTCTGAGGGAAAGAGGTTACCCCATGGGTCTGCTGAAAAGAGCAAAAAAAGTGCTTGGTACTGTCCACGTGAACAGCTGTTGGAAGTCAAAACTAAAGACACCAAAAACAACAACATCGTTTGTGTCACAACATTTAATACCAAGAGTAATGACATCAAAAAAATCGTGAAGAAGTACTGGAACTTGGTAGCAAGTGAACTGATGACCCAGCAAGATCCCATCTTTGCATTCAAGCGGGGCAAAAATATCAAAGACTCGCTAGTAGGAGCGTTTCTTGAACCACCCAAACAACCTGATTTGAGGAACTATTTTGGACTACCACCTGTGTCGGGACACCATAAATGTGGGCAATGCAAAGCATGCGACCTCTGCCAAGAGGGGAACAGCTTCACACATGAGAACAAAACATACAAATTGCCCCACTTCACTAATTGCAACAGCTCGCAGGTTGTCTATGCCATTCTCTGTCCCTGTGGCCTTATCTATGTAGGACAAACAATCCAAAAAGCAAAGGCTAGAATTCTCCAGCATACTAGCAGGATTAGGTGTAAAGTGCAAGGTGCGCCCATGGTTGAGCATTTTGTGACACACAATCACCCTCCAGACAGCATCAAATGGTGGATCCTAGAGAAGGTTAGCCCTAATGTTAGAGGAGGTGCAATTTCTGGGACCTTAAACTACAAAGAATGTAGATGGATCCATTTGCTCAATTCGGTACAGACCGGGTTGAACGAAATTGAGGAGACTGCAAGACAGATGGGGCAACTTTAGTTTCTTAAAATCTATCTTAAAATCTCCATTATTGTTCCACTACTGGATCTACAATACAGTGACTTTCAACAACTGTTACATGATTTCCTCGTGCATGCTCTTGCATGCCGATTTTGACACAGACCACGCTGTGCCATACTTTGACATAGACTAGGCTGTAAAGCTGAGGTACTCATATATGTCTCAGAATAAGTAGCATAGACTTCGGTATAAATCACCTGCAATTTGTTGACTTCCCTCTTTTGAAATAATGTATCACAATACAATACTTTAATTTCAATATATGAATTGTATGCTTAGAATGCTTGCAGAAAGGTCTTTGGCACACCAATATATAAAATTATTTTACTAATCTACTCAAAAACGTGATCAACACATTCTAGATATGTCTCAGATTCCTGTGTTAGAAATCAACTTGTTATTTGTTGACCTTTTGAATCAATGTGCATAAACACAAAACTTCTTAAAGGAAATTATATGCATGATATGAAAATGCTTGCTGAAAGGTCCTTGGCATATTGATAGATAAGGTGTTAAATACCTATTTCATCTGTTTTACTCATGCTTCTAATACGTGATTTGTGTGCATGATTTGAATACGTGTAAAAATCCTTACTGTGCCATCCCGCTAGTTCCATTTTAAACACCAATCTGAATCACTTAGATTCCTTTCCCGCGAGACAAGACACATGCGATAAGTGTCTATTAGCTGGGACCAATTGATTGGGTTGAAACCAAGAGGGATTATAATAAACACCGTGCGATTCTTCAATAGACCGCCCTCACTAATCAGCTGTTCGCGCTTGGATGGTCCGGTGACGTTTTCGACGTCGTTGTCTTAGCCAATAGTCAGATTACAACGAACGCTCACGTCGTTGCCTTAGCAACGGACATTCTATCCAATCCAGATCCCTCTGATTGCATACACGGGGGCCCTTAGCAACGAACGCTCACGTCGTTGCTAAAGCAACGGATATTTTATCCAATCCAGTTCCCTCACCACAGCGAACCAGCATTCAGCCTTCACGGCCGTCTCTCAGCAACTAATACATGACGCGGCCGCACGCGCCACTCACAACGCGCCCCTTCGTCAATATTAACTGACAGCGTCTGTCACACATTCGCTGACAGCCTTCGCGAAAGACAGGACGCTTGCCTGCACGCTACTGAGCATCAAGTAATTGCTCTAGGCCACGCTGACTTCGGTGAGTCAAGATCTTCATGCGCTTTAACCTTGTCTTTCCCCAATTAGACGCCTCGCCTTTTAAACTTTTAAATCTTGACTGAGTTCCTTTATTTATTCTATTCCCACAGTGATTCGTTCCTCCTGAGGACAAAATCTTGTCCATCCTCAAGTAATTTCAGCCCTGAAATAATCCCCTACGCGGGTCGTTTAATTAATCTAACGATTCGACGTCAACCATTTATGAGAAAGAATTCCCCTACCCACCAAGTGAGTTTACAAGTGTCTTTTCTATAATGCGATCATTTTTGACAGTCATTACAAGACCAATACTAAATCCATTTAATTGATTCCTAGCCAGGTTGTACAGAATACTACCACACCTGTCAGCCTTTCTTCAAATACCGCCCCACAAGTTATATTGGGCTTCGTTTTTGGTGAGTCTTCACCCTGCATGCACCAATTTAAACGGCATTCAGTTTCTCGAACGCACCTGACCATAATTCCTTACTATTTTATAGGCTGTCACTCCCTGTCCTGATGAAGACCCGTAATGACTAGCTAATTACGCTACCTAGGGTTGAAACGTCGACATTTGGTCAAGGATCAGTTGGAAATACTCTGCATAAAAGACTCATTCAATCCATCTGCAGATTGTTTCGAATATTCGCTTAACTGGCCTCTGTAAATTATTAATACCTCCAAAAATCACACTGTATATATTATGCACTTTTCACCACAGCACTGAGCACTTTATGTCACTTTGTCACAACTGTGTTTCACATTTTTGACAGCCATTACAATTAGTTATCTATGAATGATGCAATTCATAAAGCTGTTTTGAAAACTACTTATGGTCTCTATGTGTGTTCGTATATGCAAACAAATGAAGGTTTTTTCTAAAAGGAATATTGTTTACCCGACAGAACCGTTTGTACTATTTTGACATTCAAATATCTCAGCATTCAAATATATAGAGAGCCGCAGGATTGGTTAGATGGTAACCTGGTACGCACGATTAAGGCACTTAAAACGCTAGTAGCGTTTTGGACCTCACTGCCACTCTCTGTTGCAGGTAGAGTGGCCATTTCTAAAATGGTTATGCTACCCAGATTGCTTTACTATTTTTTAATTTGCCGATATCAATCCCAGCGCACCTATTCAAAACACTAAACACACTGCTTTCTGAGTTAATCTGGAGTAAGGGGCATAGAAGAGTTGGACTTCCGAAACTGCAGCTAGGTACAGACCGAGGGGGCCTAGGGGTTCCTGATTTTCAGGCATACTGCTATGTCAGTCAACTCCATTGGCTCTCCTACTGGATAGCGGGCCGCAACTTGTAAGAAATAGGGATGTCCAAAAAGGAATGGGACAGGGGATTGGTCCCTACCCTACTGCTACCGGGAAAGAGGTCTCTACCGCTGGCACCGCCGCTGTTGAAAGTGGCTGTCTCATACTGGAAAAGGGCTATACGGTACACTGGAGAGCTGACACCCTATGCCTTTAATATCCCACTACTGGGGATTCCTGCACTGTCTAGAATAGTCTCTATGAGTTGCCTGAGTAAGTAGTCAGACGAGGGAGTGAATTTGGTTGGGATGTTGTTTACAGATCACATGCTCATGGACCATGACACTTTTGTCAGAGAGCAAGGGGTTCCCAACACATTATATATCCTCCATGCTAGCACTAGCAGATACGTGAGACGTACCTGGTCACCTGACGGTACAGAGCCCAAGACACATGAACTAGTGCACATGCTGAATTTAATGGGAAATGGGGGACATCTGACTAGATGGATATACAGAAATAGCCGTATACATGCGGCTATCCCACTCCTGGAGCTCAGGGATAAATGAGCTAGGGATATTGGACATGAACTATTGGACAAGGAATGGGAACGAGTGATAGAACACCCTAAAAAGTTCCCCGGAACCCTAAGTTTAAGATGATACAACTCATGCTGGTGCACAGAGCATACCTGACACCTCACAAACTGAGCATAATGTTCCCTGGCAGAGCAGATACAGGTCCTAGATGCCACACGCAGTCGGCTGACTCATTACACATGATATGGGCATGTCCACGCCTAATACTCTTCTGGACGACTGTACATAAACTCCTTAATGAAGTTGCACCTGGAACTGGGGGAGATTCAGTAGAACGCTGCATCCTAGGATTAGGCAAAAAGCGTAAAATACAGGCAATGCAAACTAAGTTTGCCAATCTGATACTAATATTGGCGAAACGCTCAATCACAATGAGATGGAAATCTTCCAAGCCTCCATCGCCATTGGCCTGGCACGAAGAGATGGTTCGATGGGGGAGGGCTGAAAGCATGGCAATTAGAAGAGAAGAAAACAGAGGATAGAGGAAGAATCCGATTTCCTTAGTGTGGGATGCTCTACTAGAATTGTTTGTTTCTGCTGAACCTTCACTACATGAAATACTACGCAATATTAAAGCCTTTAGCTATGGTAAGTACCCAACAGGCACACACCCCGCAGGAACCCTACAGAATTACAATTAATTAAATTGTAGGTTGAGTACTTGACACAATGGGAAAAGTTATGTATGACCCGATATCTATAAGTCGTGATTCTACAGAAGTGAGTCTGGGTAGGGAGGGGGAGGGAATCAGATAGTTAATTGATACAGGGTGGTGGGAGGGTTGGTTTGATGGCTGGTATTTCCTTATTGTATATACAGTGTTATTACTTTGTTGATACTACTTAGATGTAAATTTACGATGCTAGCACTGTGTACTGGATGATATATATAATTATGTTGGACCATTCCTTTAAAATCAATAAAATATGTTCAAAGAAGTGAAAACCTAATCATATTGAAATACGGCAATTTTATGAGCGACCTCTATCTCTGAAAACACAGGACTGTTATGGTAGAGTAAGTCACATATTTGACATATCTGGGCCTTCCTCTATTCTGAAGTAAAAAAAAATTGAAACCAGGCTTTGTGTAGCATTACAATTAGAGGAGGGGAATGGAGGATGTGTAACGGGCTATTTACTCGGAAAGCAGACAGAGGTGGATAGAGTCAGCCACAATTCACTCATAATTGTCTCTGTCTTTTATATTTCGATTAAGCGAGCCTTGTTGAAGTGGAAGTGGATGTCAAGAGACAGTTACATGTTTGGTGTGTGCAAAATACATTTGAAATAGACCTTACCTCTTCTTTCTGTGACTGTCTTTTATGAGACCACTCACTCAGTGGTTCATGTACTTGTGTCGACATCTGTGCGAAACCTACAAGTTCCTATCTCATTGTGGAGAATCATTTCTTTCAGCATTCCTAATGATATACAATTAATGTCACAGCGTTCATTAATGTGAACAGCCACTATTATAAATCATCAAGGAACAAGTGAGTTGCCCTGCTGGACACTCGGCTCGGATCTTGAGCAATTACAGTTTATTCTAGGTGTCATCTCTAGTTATCAACTGTAATACAAAAATGACATTCTGTTCAACTGCGATAATTTAGTACAATATATTGCATAAAAGCAGGGATCTCTCTACATGTTACCATACATTGTGAATTATGGCTATTTTGAAAGTGACTTAGATGAAACGCCATATATGTTTTCCCAACAAATTGCTAGCTGTATATTGATGTATTTTATTTCATATTTCATACGAGTGATTGTTCATTTATGCTACATATTTTCAACCATACTCATTGATATGAAGGATCAAGAGACCATGGGGCAAATCAGCAAGGGCCGGCAATAATTATCGCTCAGCGCTCTTAGCGTGAGGATAATTATCACCGGCCAACTCTGAATTTTATCGCAGAGATAGCGTGCTATTAGCAACGCTTATCTCCAAAGCGATAAAATTCAGAGCGCTAACAGCCAAAAGTGAGATTATCGCTGGAAATCCAGCGATAATCACACAACTTTTAGCGATAGCTTGCTGATAGGGCCTCACATACTTAGCCATGATATCCACCTTTCATAGTATATCATGGTTAAGTCAGTTTCAAAGCAGGCGTAAGGAAAGTAGCGAAAACAGAGGTTATCGCTACTTTTCTTGTCGCTATGCTGCTTTGAGTGAGGCTTGATAATAGGAGAAATGTCGCTTAGCGACATTTCTCCCGTTATCCTGGGGAGGAACGCCCACTTTGCATCTCATTAGAGATGCAAAGATGGGCGTTAAGGGAAATGGCGATCAGGCAAGGTTTCACGCGATAGCGTGACCTTCCTGATAAGGCGATAAAATTATCGCCGCTTTTCGTCCGAAAACGGATGCAAAAGCGGGGATAATTTTTTATTGCCTGCTTGTTGATATGCCCCCATGGGTTTAATGTTTTTGGGGAAGCGTGCTTGTATGACTCAGAATTATATGGAACTTAAATATCTATGCCCTAACTCATAGTACCAAGACAAATAAAGGAATTTGGCCTTCAGCCTCATTCCTGCACACTGGCTTACAACTGTTTGAGGACTTTCATTATCCTTATATTTTACTGCAGAGGGTACTTTTTCATATCAAATTAAACCTGCACTGTTGAACTGGGACAGTTGCCAGTGCGGGTTCTACATTTAGACTGATCTAGAATTTCTTACATGTCATGGCAATGTGTGAGAGACACAAAATTATTCACTAAGAAGCAGATTCACTCCTTTGTATGTAAGCAGACATACTGATCGTCACATTTTATGTACGCATGTGGACAATCTACCTATTTTGTGGGTAGTCCTTTAAAGTAATCCCACATGTACTGGTATTTACTGGGCATTTCCATGGTAAACCACGTCATGTTTGACCTGCAAAAATATACATAGGTAAAATTGCGTGGGATGCGGTAATGTGTATAAAATGTGTAAGTTAACAGGAATTTGCAATGAGATAGGAAAAGAACGGGCTTAATTGTGCAATATGTAGATGTATGCATTATCTGCACATAGGGCCTGTGTGTTTACACACACTGAATCCAAGCCTGTGTGTGTGAGGTATCCGTAGCTGCAAACAAACTGCTGGAGAAATGTAAAATGAGAGCTTAAGTTCTATCTTCCCATTGAGGCAAGGGAAGCAGCATAAAGGTATCAACAGAAGTAACATTAACAGAAAACTTCCCTAAAACTATGCAACGACCCTTGCTGTTACAGAAGCACACTTTTAACATAAACAGCACCCCTAGAGCAAAATGCTAATAACAGGTGCTGCACAGCTAAACCCCAGCACACTGTAAGGGAACTTTCTCTGGAATAGGTATGAAAATCTGCCTCCCCAATGTAACTTTATGAAAGCAGCATGGTGCAGCTTCATTTAATATTTCGTCTGTATTGCCATTAACGAAATTAAATTACTCTCTATCCTCATTTTAAGATACTCCCTTTCTCTTTATTATTGTCCTATTTCTGATACCAGGCCTATCCTCTCTAGACCTTTCATTCCAAGATGTAATGATAGAACATAAAATCATATTCGCTTACTTTCTATTGGACCCTAAGTTGTAATTAGAGGTGAGCCGAGAGTTTAAGATGCATCGGTTTATAACTGAAGGTTGTACTTTCTATGGATTAGAATCTTGTGCTTTGAGAACTTTTCTTCGCTTTGTCTACCAGAATGAAGCGATTCCTCATGAATTGGAACTCCGTGGACTCATGTAGAGTGAGTGGGGCGTGGTGTACTTACAGGTCCCACATCAGACTGCCCCTGGAAATGTTGTGTATGGGTCAAATTAGTCAAAGGGAAAAGGCCAGCTAAGTAAAATCACCCAAAGCAGCTGCATGAAAACTAAAATGCATGACAATCTCATGAATCTAGCCAGGATTTTCTCATCACCACTGCACGGGAAAGCCAATGGTGTCACATGTCCTTTGACCACTGATGACATTACAGGAAGTTCAATCATTAACTCTGATGACATCACAAGAAGTGGCCTTACTTGGTCTTCTTTTCCTACTGTGCAGGAAGGGGCCGAAGTTAGCCAAAAAATGCAAAAATAACTAAGCAGTAAAAATGTTACAAAAGCAGAGGGATATTTTAGTTTAGTTTAGGTTTCAGACTTGTCAAATAGGCCAACCCGCCATGATGTACCATTGACACATCCACTAACTACCTAGGTTTATAATCATCATCTGGCCGAGGGCAGCTTCAGATCCTGAGGTACAGTTTCAAATGCCAAGCATCAACCAACATATTCACAGGCATAGTCTCAAGGGCCAGGTACAGTCTTCAATATCACAAACCTATGAGCTAAGTCTCTGCCGCCCCAGTCTTTTCTAGACAGAGATTTCCACCTCTCTGCAGAGATCTCTGCACACGTACACGTACATTTTTGTAGTAAATGTGGGAAAGACAGAGAAGAATTGCTGGGAAATAGGAAAGACTTACTAACAAATAGGAGGGGATAACGGAGGGGTAAGAAGGGATATAGGGAGGGACAAAAATCCACACACATAGGAGTCAGACCACTGATATTCACAAAATGAACTTCTAAAGTTACTACAGCCAAAAAGCACCCAAAACTGTTCTAAATGTTATTCAGCTCTGCCAAGGAGTGAGCCCAGTGCCATATATGGCCATCCACGGGTAATGCAACACATTCCCATGATATTGAGCCACTAAATAGCTAGAGAAATCTATTAAAACATAAAGACAGCACATTTGTTTTATTTTTTTGATCCTTTGTTTAAAAACGTTTTAGGAAACTTTCTGTATGGCTTTAATAACTTTTTCTTCCTATATTTTAATGTTCCGTAAAGCTAATTCTGTTGAACTATATAGCAAGGCTTACAGTACTTGCAACACATCTTGTAATGCAAAGAGTGATTGTTCAGAACTCAATCTCCCAGGTGAAGCACATTTCAACACCAACGAATTGATTCCAGGCTGACCATATATAAAATGAATTCACACACAACCAAACACGTTTTCTGCCTCCATCATGCTGGTGAAAATGTTTGCTGCTTTGCCCCTCATTTTGAGGAATAATCATTTAAGGATGAGAGAAAGGGTTTGCAGGCAAAATATCAACATCTTTAGGATGTCCAGAGAAGCAGTAAGTGCCAGATTCTGCTCTCACCTGATGTGATCCTGGACATGGTCGAAGACTAGGAGCAGTTGCTTGATTCACCTACAGCCTGCTCCCAGGCTATCCCTGCCTATGTGAAAATACTGACTGCACTCCTTATTGTTGCCTCTGGATCTTTCCAGAGAGTCAGCTCTGACAATTATGGCATCTCACCGGCAAACCAGTCTTAATGCTTCCACCAGGTATTTTGGATGCATAAACAGAAGAGTGTCACTTTCAACAGCCTGCATCAAAACTGAAACTGCGATGAGACTTGGAAAGCCTCGGACCTATGGTCAGGGGCTTTCCGACTCTCATCGTAATTAGACCCTTAGAGGCTCATTACGATGGCGGGCAGACATGAGTCCATCCGCCATCGTTACGGGAATTATGACCGTCCGCCTTTATGGCGGCAGTCCCGACTGTGGTATTACAATGCAACCGCCATGGTGGCGGTCGCATTGGGCATGCTTACCATTGCGGTGGGTGCTGCATGCTGCAGCACCCGCCACAATGGTAAACATGAATGTCTTGCATTTCCCTTCACTATGTTGCAGGCACCATGCGGTGCCTATCAAATGATGCAGGGAAATGAAGGGAGGTACCATGGGTACCTTCCAGTGCACCCACACCTCCCCCCAATACGAGGGGGGCCTGCAACGGGCCCCCAAAGTCAATCTCTGCCAGCCTGTGAATGGCAGTTGAACAGCCATCCACCGCTAGCGGAGATGAAGCATCCTAATATGGCGGACGGTGCCTGCTAGGCACCGTCACCTTTCTGGCTCAGCTATCTGGGTCCGCCAGGTAATCGGAACATTTGCCTGTGACGGATCCGTGGCGGACGGAATTCCCATCCACCAGCATACCGCCTGCCATCATAATATGGCAGGCGGAGAATGGCTGCAATTTGGCGGTGGATCCGCCACCGGCAGGCTGCCAGGTGACGGATTCACCACTATCGTAATGAGCCCCTTAGATTTAATTATTAATATTTGTTTAACTGAAAATTAATTATGTTAATTGTACAATTTTAGATGTTGGTTGTGGGTTTTGTAGAGTTATGTGATGCAAATTAATTTTAAGTGATTAATAATTCATTGTTACATTAATATTAATTATTAAATGGATAATTAATTATGGTCATTGTGTAAATAATTTTCTGTTAAAATGTTGTGAGTGTGTTGTGTGTTTTGTGGGGGTATATTGTTGTGAAGTAAATTAATTCTAATGAATTAGTCATTAATATTTAAATATGATAATTAGTTTGTTGATACATTTTTATGTTAATAGTTTAAATATTTTGCTTTTAAAGTTAACCCCTTCGCTGCAAGGCCTTTCTCCTCCCTGTTCTAAGCCATTTTTTTTACTATTTGGGTAGTTTGTGCTTAGGCCCCTGTAACTGTTTGACCACATAAGGTATCCACACCAAATTTGCGTCCTTTTTTTCAAACATCATGTGGATTCTAAAGGTACCCAGGGTTTTTGGATTCCCCTGGAGGGCACCCAGAAATTAGCCAAAATACAGCTAAATTATTATTTTTTTTTTTAAATGGGAAAAAGGGCTACAGATGAAAGCGTCTGGTTTTTACCCCTGCAAATGGTATTACAAAAGGGGTTGTGGTTCTGAAATCACCATCTTCCCAGCTTTCAGGGACAAGCAGACTTTTGTCCGAAAACCAAAAATTTTTACACAGTTTGGCATTTTTCTGGGACATAGCCTATTTTTGCTATTTTGTGTGCTTTCAACTTCTTTCCAGTTAATGGTAGAAATGGGTATAAAAGCAATAATGGATCCTGAAAAGCTATACATTTTAGAAAAGTAGACAACATTCGGAATTCAGCAAGGGGTCATTTGTGTAGATCCGTCAAGGTTTCTTTATAGAAACTAACCGTTGAATATGGGACAAACTGAAAATTAGTTGAAAAAAATAGCCATTTGTGTCAACATTTTCAACTGTAACTTCTTCTAATTATGACAGCTGTTTGAAAGCAATATACCGTTACATCCGCTTGACCTTTCTGGTTAGGGGATATATAGGACTTGTAAGTTCACCAAGAATCCGACGAACGCAGAGCCAATAACTGAGCAGCATCTTGCAATGGTTTTTTATTTATGTACCGGGTATGTAGCAATTCATTTGGGAAAATATATACATGGAAAAAGCGGTATGAAAGACACCTATGTATTTCTGAAACTGTAACAAAATATAGAGTTTAGAAACAGTAGATATTTGCACATGTCCCAAATTGTGAGTACCCATACTAGCATGAGAATTATAGGTCATTTTTCAAAATGACTTCTTTTTACACATTGTCTTTCATTTGGAAGGCAGAAATGCATCGTAAGTCAATAGGTAATAACAGTTGCTCTACAATTATGTGTTACCCTAAGTCTCCCGAGAAAAATGGTACCTCACGTGTGTGGGTAGGCCTAGTGCCCGCGACAGGAAACATCTCAAAATGCAACGTGGACACACTTTATTTTTGCTGTGAAAACTGACCCTTTTTTTGTAGATTGCCTAGCTGTAGATTTTGTTCCCTAGCTCTGCCGGTACCTAGGGAAACCTAGCAAACCTATACATTTTTGAAAACTAGACACTCAGGGCAATCCAGGATGGGGTGACTTGACTGGCTCTCCCCAGGTTCTATTACCCAGAATCCCTTGCAAACCTAAAACTTGTTGAAAAAACCCACATTTTCCTCACATTTCTGTGGTGGAAAGTTCTGTAATCTGCGTGGATCCACAAAATTCGCCCAAACCCACGTTGTCCAAAGTCTTCCAAGAAAAATGGTACCTCACTTGTGTGGGTAGGCCTAGTGCCCAAAACGCAACATGGACACACCACATTTTCACAGTGAAAACGGATTCTTTTTTAGCAAAGTACCTAGCTGTAGATTTTGAACCCTAGCTCTGCTGGCACCTAGGGAAACCTAGCGATTTGACTGGCTCTCACCAGGTTCTGTTACCCAGAATCCCTTGAAAACCTCAACATTTTTAAAAAAACACATTTTCCTCACATTTCTCTGGTGGAAAGTTCTGGAATCTGCGTGGATCCACAAAATTCCACCCACCTCGCCTTCCCCAAAGTTTCCCGAGACAAATGGTACCTCACTTGTGTGGGTAGGCCTAGTGTCCGTGACAGCAAACGGCCCAAAAACACAACGTGGACACACCACATTTGCACAGTGAACACCTGACCCTTTTTTTGGGTCAGAAAACGTTGGGGGATCCACGCAAGCCATACCTCCCTGGAATCGCCGGGGTGTCTAGTTTTCAGAAATGTGTGGGTTTGCTAGGTTTTCCCAGCTGACCGCCGAGCACGGGGCCAAAAACCCAGGTGACCCCCATTACAAAACCAGGTCGTTTTGTGATCCGCAGTTTTGATGTCGCCTCAATACGTTTTGGGCCCTTGCCTGTCGCGGGTACTTGGGCCTCCAGCACGAGTGAGGCACCATTTTTATCAGGAGACCTGGGGGAATGCCGGGTGGTAGGAAATTTGTGTCAGCCCGGTGATACCACAACTTTCCCACACAAAAATGTGTTGAAAAAGTGATTTTTTCAGCTAAATTTGAGGTTTGTAGGGGTTTCTGGGTAAGAAAACATTGGGGAATCCATGCAAGCCATACCTCCCTGGAATCCGCCGGGGGTCTAGTTTTAAGAAATGTGGGGGTTTGGTCATCGTACCAGGAGCGCATTCACATGCTCAGTCTGCAGAAGATCCAGGCAGCAGCAGCACCACACGCGGAGATTCGCCCACTCGTCTCTTCCCTAGATTCCTCCTGATGAAGGGTTTTACCCGAAATGCATAGAGGATATCCACCAGCACCTTTGTTGACACAACATGTGATAATTTGTTACACGGAACAATGAATTTCTAATTTCTAATCATGAATAAATGAACTTTGGTTTAACCAGAACGAAAATTGGTAACTTCGTTACCCCACAACGCTGTGCGCATAGAGGGACACCACCCTGGATGGGATAGTGCAACTCTTGTTATTTCTTCAACCTTGGTTTAGGGGTCGCTCCTCTAGCAGCACGCCACTACTTGTTAAAATTCAACATACTCAGAGATTAAACGGGAGTGCGCGATATTTCAACACTTGGTTTGGTAGATTTGACTAGGTGGCTGCTGAGCACGGGGCCAAAATCCCAGGTGACCTCCCTTGCAAAACCAGGTCATTTTGTGATGTGAGGTTTGCAGGGGATTCTGGGTAAGAATTTGTTTTCAATAACACGCACCACTTCTTAATGATAAGGCTAAGGCTGAAAATCTTTCTTTTAATGGTTGCTGAACTGCCCAGAGTATGTTCTTTCAATCAATTGCCTCCTTGTCCTTGCGAAAACTGAGCTTAAACTCGCACTCACAAGCTCTTGCAGTAAAAAATACATTCGAAACTCCTTTTATATGACTTCTAGTTTTTTACACTCAGTTTTAATAACTAGAAGGAGGCTTCCTGCTAGAGGGACAGTTTTTATCGAAGTCTAATTATGGGATAATGAATTGATTTGTGTTCTATCTGTTGCGTTGCCTACCTTTTAGTATTTTAATTGTTTATTCTAAAGATTCGTTTTCTTTCAATTCTACACTTTGCTATCTTACTTTCTTTTTTTTAATGTGACATGCTATTATTACATTTGTATTTTATGTGCACTTTCATGCATTTATACTTTAAATGCGTATAAAGTTGAATTGATTGATTGATACCATTCCCACTCCAGTCAGAGCAACATTAAAAAAACAAAATACCTTGAATAAAATAAAAAAAATTAAAAACAAAGTAACTAAAGAAAAATATAAATATGTACAAAAACTACAAATATATTGATTAAAAATTAAAGAGATATAAAAACATATTACAATGTTAAATAAATATCACAAATAACTAAAAATATTATTGTAAATAAAACGCAAAAATAATTTTCATACAAATAAATATTTTTATTTAGAAATAATTTAGCAAAAAAGTATGTATTACATAAATTTAATTTAGTTACTTGCCACCCTATAACCCCACAATACTCACAACCTACACCTTAAACTTAGCCCTTTCGGTGCTCATGACGGAATGGTTCTGTAATGCTCATGATGGAACCATTCCGTCATGAGGACAGGCGCAGGAAATCCCTCTGCTGTAAACAGCAGAGGTGAATTCCATTTTTTTTTGTTCCTCAGGAGGTGGGGAAGAGCTTCCCCAACCTCCAGAGGCCCCTAACATGTTTTCAATCTAACTGGCTGTTGTGAGAATAGTAAATTTTACCTATCCGCAATCCAACACTTTCACTACTGGTGAATTTACTGGAGGGAGATTTGCAAATTTTACCCAGTTTTATGATTTTTGTGTTGCGTGGAGTGGGAGTAGTAAATGTGTTTTATATTTACTATAATAGTTTGTGTAGTTTTGTATACATTTTAGTGGGAATAGTATATGTATTCAATGTTATATATTATCATTTATTGTATATTGTTATAATTTATATATTATGTTTTTGTTTATTTAAAATTATAATATTTATAATTATGAATGTTTTTAATGTGCAAAATATTTTTGCTATATTGTAAGTTCGAACTGACGGTCGGAGTCTTCATCGCGATGAGCCACTCAGTTTACTTTCCCATGGCCTACTTATGATCTAGGTGGTGGGAAAGTAAACTGGCCGGTCATTCCACTAGCTTCCGATGGGCTCCAGGAGCCCGGTGGCCAGTCGGAAGCCAGCCAGTAACCTCAAGGCAGGCCTTTACACCCTTGAGATTATGATGCATGGTTTCCAGCCGGAAACCATGTCGGAAAGCATGCTTGAGGGGCCTCCAGTAGGGGTCCCTCCTGCTTGCGGCCTCCGGGTTGGGGGCCGAGGGAGCACCCATGGTGCCCCATGTTGATGCCTGCACACCGTGGCAGGCACCTTGAGGTGCCTGCCACGGGGTGCAGGGATGAACTGTACCTTCCATTTTCCTATAGGAGCATGTATTACGGCCGGTTTACGGCCGTAATGCATGCTCCCATAGGGAAATGCAGGAATGCAACCAAACGGTGTTCGGTTGCATCCCAATGAGGCAGTCGGGACTGCCGACTAGAAGACGGTCGGTCTCACAATTCCGCTGGATATCGTAATCGGCCCCTTAATGTTATTGGTATCTGTGTGTGTGTGTGTGTGTGTGTGTGTGTATATATGGCAATTAAAACATTAATGGAGAACAACAATATAATCATAAAGCTGGCAGATAAAGGCGGAAACATAGTCATACAAAACAGGCTGACTATGTCGAGGAGGCCCATCGACAACTAGATGATCCTACACAGAATAAAAAACTTGTGCACAATCCCATCAATAAGATGATTCTGGAATTACAAACCAACTGAAACGAATGGTACACTCAAAATCTGATCAATGATAATGAGCGACAGTACCTTTTCAAAGAACATCTGACTATACCGACCATATACTTTTTGCAGAAAATTCATAAAACTATTTGTGACCCCCAGGAAGGTCAATAGTTTCATCATGCGTTTCCCTATACGAAAAAGTCTCAATTTATATAGATCACTATTTGGCATCAATGGTCCAGGATCTCAGTTTATATATTAAAGACACTGGTGATTTCTTACGAATCTTGGCAATTACCTCATGGAATCCCAATTACATCATGGCCACTATCGATGTATCTTTATGCACTTCAATTAAACATAAAATTGGTTTACCAGCTTGTGCATATCTTCTAAAACAACAAAAGATCACAGAATTACAACACTCAGGCATGCTCCTGACCATGATAGAACTATGCCTCGAAAACAACGTCTTTTTGTTTAACCATGAGCTATACCAACAGTTATGTGGCACCGCCAAGGGTATTTCATTTTCACCAAACGTTGCCAACCTAACCATGGGCTGGTGGGAGAAAGAAAATGCATGGGTGCCCCAGAATCATCACACACTGGAGAAAATCGTTCTCTAGATACGATAAATTGATGATTTATTTTTAATCTGGAACTGCAAAAAAGAGGAATTTATGGAATATTTCAATCAACTGAACCAAAATGAAATTGGCCTGTTCTTCACATGCTCAATAAGCAGCACAAAAGTAAACTTTCTACACACGACAGTCTACATTGACCAAGGACAAATACATACAACCTTGTTTAGAAAGAAACAGTAACAAACAGTATGTTACATGCAACAAGCTTTCACCCTAAGCCACTACTCAATAGCATTCCATCTGATTAAATAAATATCTGTAAAAAAAGGATTTCTGAGTGCGGCGTAATCTTGTCGAAAAATTGATCCAGGCCATTGGTTCGGCCTCACGCCTGCACCGGCTGCTGAGCGCTCTAGCTTCCAACCACATTGTTTGCTGATAGATATATATATATATCCGCTCCTATTCTCCTCAATTACGAAAGAATTATCGCACTCTCTGGGACGTAAAAGGAAAACTTTATTTTCAGATGGCCAGCAACAAACGTGTTTCGGCGAACTGCCTTCTTCGGTGTTGATGACACACCGGAGAGGGCCATGTTTATGAAATCAGTGAAACAGACATCTTCAAAGATGGCGTGTTCAGTAGAAGAAACACGCTGGTCCCTTGTCTGTTTCACATAGTAATTGAGCAGTCGGAACCGCTGACCTAAGGTCGGATGGTTCCTTTTCTGCAACGGTGTCAGCCAGACATAGTAGTAAGGTGGTAAGTATTAAAAATGTGTATGTTCAAGATCTTACATAGTACACTCATGCTTTATGACATACATACTCAAAAAAAATACTTATAACACATAAATGACATACACAAACAATACCAGATACATTGTTTGGTATAATTTAAATAAATTTTGCTTTCTCTACATGCAGGGGTGTCCCTCCTGTGTGCAGAGGTTTGTTCTACACATACAGAGAGTTCCTTGTTACACGCAGAGGCTCCACACTACATGCAGACATCTCGACCCCACATGAAGTGCAGATATCTCCGCAGTCGGGCAGGAGATCTCTTCCTACTGCAACAAATAGGAAATTCCGAGAAGGAAGAGGAAGTTAGGCTTTTTTGGTCATTTTGAGCCATGCTTTCACAACAGCATCCTGAAACCCCCAACATGGCCACGGACAAGAAGAGAGCTCCCTCCTTTTCACTGATAAGGAATTAAAGATGATGTTTTCTTGGGGGGAAGGGTCCATCAAATATACCCTCAGCTTTCTATGAATCCTGAGATCTAACAGAGCAATGCAGCATTGGCCCTAATTTGGAGCGACATTACAAAACACGGTAGTGCAGTGGATGTTCACATGCAGAAGGGTAATCTATGCTTCCTGCGCTGTGAAATCCTCCCTTCCAGGGACAGGATTAAAGTCAAGGATATTCTTGGATTTTTCTCCTATCCACACTCTTGGCACCCACACATGACACAAACGTACAGGATGGTCTGCGAGCAGCCTGGTTGATGCTCCACGCTCAGCTATAAGAGTCTGAGAACAAAATAATCCTTTAGAGTGAGGTATTGCCTTGTAAAAATATACCCGACTCTCAGGGCTTGATTATGACCTTACTGCAGAGTGGTGGTGCGGCGTTACAAACCGCTGTTCCACTGCTCCAATGAAGGTCGTCGCCACTGGCCAGATTACTACTTTTCAGTGGTCTGGTGGGCTGAGTTGCGGTTCCCCCTGCGGTGCCCTTTAAAAGGAGGTGGTGCCTTTTTAGAGGGCACCTCGATGGGAACGCCTCACAAGGTTCCTGCATCTCAGGGACTGGAAAATTGATGCCATGCAGGAACCTAAGTGCATGCACACTGGGGGGCACATGTTATGCCCCCCGTGTGCATCCACACATGTCTGATGCACAGGTTGGGCCCTGTAGGGCCCTCTTTGTTTCCTTCTGCCAGGCTGTTCATGGCGGTGTAACCGCCATAAAAAGTCTGGCTGAGAGGAAAGTCGTAATATGCTTGGCAGGACCATGGCGGTCCCGCCAAGTATATTGCAGCCTCTAACTGCCGCTCCAAGCCAGTGAAAAGTAGTTCCCTGGAGGAGCCGGTAGTCCTAGAGTGGTCCGACTTCCTGAGTCGTAATCGGGCAGTCCGACCGCCGGTGTGGCAGTGGCTGGATCTAACACCACCACACCACCATGAGTCTGGTGATAGGAGAACCTCCAGACTCGTAATCTCGCTCTTAGATAGGCAATGTGTTGAAGATGTTGCAACCATTTAATTGCAACCAATTGTCAAACATTTAATCACAACATTATTTTTTTTTAAACTCTTTGACCATATTGTTCTCCTTCTTTGAATGCCTGATTACAAAAACTTTTAAGAAATTATCATTCATTACTATTTGGAAGTTCTTAAAAAAATGTACAGCTAAACATCGTGTTGATACATGTTTAGTAAAGGTGTCACAATGTCAGTACTTGTATTTAGGGTTATAATATCCCTTTTACATAAAGTACATTTGATATTTAGTATTGAACATATGCATTAAAAATGTCTGTCTTTTTTTCACCTTCCTTTTCTGCAGACTGGGCTGGCTAAAGATCATCAGAGCAGGACCGAGGACAAAGAAGATGCTCACTCAATTGCGAGACAACCATGGCAATTATCTATCACCAGCAAGGAGGAGAAAGGCCCACACAAGTAGGGGTGGTGTGCCCACCTGGAGATAAACACGATTTGTCACAAAAAGATTCAACGCGGAGGTAGTGGAGCCAGCTTTAGGCACGGGGATGTGGACATCATTAGGGAGCGATCTCGCAGGTTCTTCAGAACTTCGCTGGAGAGACATAATTGCTCTGAGAGACGTTCATTGAACAGCTCCAATTTGTTTGTGGCCTCATGACCTCCTTAATAGCATGTCTATTGCTGTGTCTGCCTCCTCAACTGGCCCCACACTCTGCTTTCACATCTCAGTTCATCTGATATTCCTGTTTTCCCAACTGCTCCTGTGTTTCCTTCTTCCTGTGGGGTGGCAGGTCCTGCCACTGTCAGCCATATAATATTGGGGGTTGGAGGAGGACATTACCATCATTGTAACGGAAGGTGAAAATGACTAAGCCCAAGAACATATGCCTCAAAAGGCAGAAACATGACTCAGACACCTCCTCTGGCTTGAGGGAATTACATTATTTTAGCTTCGGACAGTGAAATTTGTTTGTGAACTTTGATTTTTGGCACACGATTGAGCATTCATTTTATGGACTGATTTTTGTTGAATCCTTATGGACATTGTGTTTAATTAATGCCCTTTATATTTGGACTTCTCCATTTATATTTTTGAAACATTGTTTTTTTGAATAACATATACAAATTGAAAATGTAACAAATTGTCCTTATTGATTTTTTTAAAAATTGCGGATTGATGCATTGTATGCCAGGCAAAGGAAATATTTACTTATTTAAAAGATGCTTTCAATAGCATAATGGGATTTTGAAATGCTATACACTTTGAATACCCACAAAGAAGAGAACGTAAATAACACTCTCTTATGTAGTAGCTCCAACATCAAACATTCAACACAGATGAAAGATAGACAAAAGTGTTTAGTAAAAAAGGCATACACTATTTCATTTTTCAAAAGGGTTTTCAGTGAGTGTGTTAGCAATAGCGTTGAGACATGTCATTAAACAACATTCATTTTTAGAGGTTTACCCTACAATTCTGCTCATGCAGTATTGGTGGTATGATTGTTTAAGAGTGTGCTTGTTTTATAGATTGCTGAATTGATGTTGGTTGAGTTGGTGGTTTTGGAGTTTGAGGTGGGGAGGTAGAATCGGTACAGGTGGAGGTGGTACAGGTGGCTGTGTCAGAGGTGTGAGGTGGGCTGGTCATGTGTCCCTCCTACGTTGAGGTGCCACCCTAGAATCTTGTGCATACATTGCCCTTTAAGAGAGACATTGGCAATATTTTGATTATTGCCTCTGTCACCTTCATGGCCAAGGCATTCACAAATGTCTGTTTGTTGGAAAATATGATCCTCCTAAAGGGCAGCATCAGACTATGCCAACTCCGCCACCATCTGGCCGTCTGACTAGGCCAGAAAGTTGTGGGCAAGTGTGAGAGGAGACTGGTGAATGGGGGATACCCAGGGGCGTAACGCAGGTCCCCGCAGCCCCCGCGGTGCGGGGGGCCCCAGGCTCCAAGGGACCCCCTCAGCACTGCACTCTGGCAGGAGAGCTCCTTATTGAGACCGGAGGGGGCCCCTCTACATACCGTGCAGGGAGGCCCCCTCAATTTTCATTACGCCAGTGGGGATACCTGCTCCTCACTAGGGCTGTTCTCTTCTTCAGATGAATGAGAAAAGACCATGAATGCACTTTCATGTGAAAAGTGTGTAGGAGGCTGAACAGAGGTACCGGTTAGTGGAGGTCTATGCAGAAATTAGTTGTGCATAGGCTGCTTAGCTAATAGCCTAGGGCCTGGCAATCCTCAGAAGTGATCTTGAAGGGAGGCTGCAATCTGACTGTTGAGTAGCCTTCTTGGAGATGCTCTGTTTGGGGGCAACAATGTCCTCATACTTGTCCTGGTTCACTGATTCCTCAAATGGCTCATGATCCTCCTCCTGTTCTTCAAAAACAGTGGTGGCCACTGAGAAAGTTGCTTGGAGGAGGATTAGATTCTCTCCTTGGATTGGCAGCCATCCTACGCTTGCAGATGAGTCACCATCATCGTTCAGCGCAAGGTCACCAGTACCTGCAAGAAGAAGATGCAAATAGCTGAGGTACATCAAATAGAGATTTGTTTCTAAAGTTCTAAGTGATACTTCTGAAAAAAGAAAGTTATTACCATGTGAACGTATAAGAAACATCTGAAATTAAGGGTTGGTCCATGCCTAGAATTATTATATCTTGAAAATGTCAACCTACTAGCTCAAGCACAGATGTTTGGTTTCTGGATGACCCCCCTGAGGTCAGCTTCTGAACTTGTGTCCTGGTATTTGGTGTTAACAGCATATCTCCTGAACCAATTGCTAGAAAGATAAGAGTTATATTTAATGTATATTGTTAAACTAAAGAAGTAATCATGGGCACAAATGCTGACACACTAGATAATGAAATCATTTTGATAAATGTGTTTTTGAAAGGAATAATGACGAGATACAGAAGTTGAAATCAGAGTTTCCAAGATATACCTGATGGTAGATGGCCTAATTACTGCTGACGTCATTGGTGTCAATGTTCACAAGATGGACATGAGGAGTAGTTGTATGACAGAAACTGACAGAAGAGAGACACATCCAGAGGATTAAGCCATTCTAAGACATATATGAATGTGATATTATGATAGTTGAAATACAAAGTTTGAGACCGCCAAATATTCACCCAAATATTCCTCTTCAGCAAGTTAAGGCAACGCCTAACAGATATCTTATAGTCCTCCCTTACAATGCAAAGTCTAAGGGCAATTTTATCAAACATATATGTTACTCTCTACGTATTGGCCAGGGTACAAAAAAGGATGTGTGACAAGAGACATACAGCTATGCTGTTACTAACAAACAAATCAAATCTAAAAGAACAGACATTTCACTTACTACTCTTTGCCTCTTGTGTGCTGTGATTTTGGTTCAGTACTTGGAGTAAAAGTGGATATTATGGCAGGTGGTGGATAGGCCAACAACACAGGGCTTTAAAATGTAAAAATGAAAGTGAATGAGAATATAATAGTTTAGCAATATACATGTCAAGCTCAGATTTGACTAAATTCTAAGCCATTACAAAGCACATTGTAAAAAATAAGTGTTAGGGTTTAACAAAACAAGTGACAGAATCCCCTTTAGCATGTTAGTGACATTGTTAGCTTAAGGTTTTACCTGTGCATGTACTGGAGTTGCATTACAAGCCTACCATGTGTCTTGCCCTCCTGCACTTGCAATGACTCTTGCCTCATCCAAAGCCACCAATATACTCAAAGACAGCACGTATAGCAGGTGGGATGCCTTTAGAGCAGGTGGAGAGAACAGACTCCTAGAGGTGGTTGAGATGGAGGCAGGATCCAAGTGCTTTTTCAGTAATACTTTGGGCCAGCTGTACCGTAGAGAACTTCTCCTTCACCCATCTCCTTCCATCTTGTATTTTTTCTATATTCCCCACGTTGTGTGCCTACTCCCCAAGTACATTGACGAGTGTGTCATCTCCTGCCATAGTGCTGTCTTCTGTGTTCCACTCAGTTTGAAAGGAGACAGTCCATGTAGATGTTTGTAGCTTTTGTTAACCACAAATATAGCTACAAGGATTGTCTCCTATTAACTAAAATGTGTTTCTCTTCAGAATTAGGCTCTGCATCCTTCTAGAACAATGTGGTGACTGTAGAATGTGAAAGATGAAGACGAAGTGCTGGAGCAGGGTTTTCTATTTAAACCCAAACGTCAGCTTACATTTTTATATGTCATAATTAAAATTACTAATGATTAATTACTAAGTATTAAAGTTTTGTTTTTATTAATCAACCTTACTAATGAAAGAATTACACGTGGGAATGCAATTGCATGGCTTAATTAATAAGTGAACTAAGTTGGTGAGCAAATTAATTAAATAAGTGTGGCTAATGTGCTATTTGTTATATATTTGCGCTTTAAAATAATATGCTTTAATGTTTCTTTATGTCGCAAATGGCTAGTTAAATACATACACATAAGGGTATTAGTGGGAATTAACACTGTATAATCAATACAATGTAGTAACGTTGTTTTGTGTTTCTTTTTAATTAACTTATCCATTTTGGCCTGTTGAGAAAATGGCCGACATCTACAGCCTGCATTTGAGTAGATGAAATATGAAGAGAGGCCTCGCTGAATATGGTTGAATATGACCTCGGCCTCTGTCTGAGTAAGAAGTTATGAAAAGACGACAACTCTGGGATGGTCGCCAGATATCCTTGGAGGAGAACATTTGTCACAAATGAACATTTTTGATAAACTTGCGGTGGCTTCATTGCGAGTGGAACAATTCCGGAGAAGAGTATCCATGGATGTTGCAAATTTAGTTGTGACTTCCTTTTTCCGTGTTTTTATTTTTGAGTTATCCGAGAGTGAAGATTTTTCTAAATGTTGCAAGCTGACATCCTTACCTGCTCGCTCTGCTCAACGGACGTTTAGAGTTTGTTTGCAACTTTTAATATGTAAGTTTTGGTATAAATATGACTAGACTAGAGAGGGTCTAAGGCCACTTCTTCCTGAACTTATGCTCAAGAGGATCGATGCTGACTAAGAGGACGGCGACTCGAGAGACTTTGATTCTTTACTGAGAGACCTGTCCTGACTAGAATACGACATTTAGCTAGAATAGGTAAATATGAGAATAATGATTTTGCAATTGAATAATTTTCCTTACGAATTAATTTAGATAAAATAATTCTTGTTTGAATTTCAGTGTCGGGTGGTTATTTCTTTGTCATTTATTGAGATCTCAAATGTGTTTAAACTGTTTTAAATCATGACTCGAGACAATTCAATTTGGTTGCATTGACCTCAAATTAGATGCAGATTGATTTAGGAGTTCTCTCTTATATTCAGTGTGGATAGAGTAATAGAATGAATGTTGGTGTAATGGGCCCCACTAGCGTACGATGAGTGTATGTGCGCATGACTGTGAAATTACTCTGTCCGTGGAGGTAGGGGGAATTTATAAGCTCTGATCTGCAGCAGTTTCCTGGTAGCAGTATGATGGTTTTGATTATTGTCTTGATCTGATGAATTGCTTGTACATAGGCTTTTGGATTTATTGATTGATGTTGATATATGTACTAACACTAAATGTTGAAGTCGTCGTATTGAGTTATATGTAGTGTGTACGGCTTCTGGGACGTAGGGAGTCGGTGACGGTTCCGTAGTAGGGCAGAGGGAAGTAAGCGCTGTTCTCGGGAAAAACGGTATTGTTGGCCCTGTACGAATGCAGGGAAAAGCGTGTGACAATTGAAGTTGCGCATCGCATTGTCTGAGTTCGATTCAGTGACATCGTTGTGTGTTACTACTAGAGACATATTTTCGGTATAAGAGAAGTGTGTATGGTAGCAAAGGTTATCTGTGAAACTCTGGTCTTAAGTCCCAGGGATCCGTAAGGTTCGCCGTTAAAGCTTACCGCTGGAGAGGTAATAGGTATTCTCTGAGCTTGTTTGAAGGATTGAGCAGAGGTAAGCGCTGCTTGGTTAACGTGTGTTATAATTCTGTAGCAGGACAGATTGTTCGCTGTTCTCGGGAAAGGCAGGATTCTGTGTAAATGTGCTACATTTTCTAGTGTGAAAGTGCATGAATGTATGAGCATTTAGTTGATTGTGAAACTCTTAGGAACATTCCGGGAGGAAACAGTTAATGAATGCATGTTAGAAGGGCAGAGTAGAGGGATGTGCTACTGTGTCAACGAAAGTAATAATTCCGTAGTGGAGCAGAGGTAAGCGCTGTTCTAGAGAGAAGCGGGATTCTTGTGGGAAAGGTCTTTACTATTCTGTGGTTAGCGAAGCAGACAATGGAGATGTTTATATGTTGTAACTAATAGATTTGTAGAATTTGAAACAGAGTCTACTGAGAAGGTTTTGTAAAGGAGGGGTAGACGAGTGACAGGAGACAGGAGTAGAAGCGACTGCAGCGACTACTGACGTCAGAAAAGACTGCGCTGTGATTGGACAGTGGGTTAGAACGGCGAAAGCGCTGTGATTGGTGCGTTGGTGTGAGCCGCGCAGGGATTGGAAGAAGTACAGGGTGACGTAGACGCTCCGGAATTGGTGCGTTAGTGTGAGTCGCGCTGTTATTGGACAAAAGATCGTACAGTTGTAGTGAGGACTAGAGGGTTGTGGTAAACGCAAAAATGTATTACCAAACAGAGGAAAGGAAAAAGAAATCCTTGTTCAGGAAAATTAAAAAGTGGTTTGACAAGGATAAGGACATAATAACTAGAGAGGGTGAGTTACTACCTCCGACAAGAACTCCTGCATCCTTCATGGTTGCGAAATATGGGTATCATACCTGTATTTGGTTAGACAATTGGGCAAAGTACACTAAAGAAGATGGTGTTTTAGCATTCCCGGAACATGGTTCATTTAATCTGGCCGTGTTGAGAAATTTACGGGAGAAAATGATGTGTCTAGAGCCTAGACCAAGGCCGACACAGTTCGAGGCATTGGTAGAATGGGAAGATGAGGTGCATGAGCGAGAAAAGCAGAGGAGTGGAGGTAACTATAGGTACATTTTTGGGAGGAAATATGATCGTGAAACTCATCATGATCGAATGAGGAGATGGCGAGATGCTAGTATGTCAGAGGGACTATATCCTATGAGAACTGTTGAAGAAACAGAAGGGAGGAAAGGTACGGAAAAGGTACAGGATGCAGAATTGAGAAGGTATGGGGCTAATGAATATGAGGATGAAGTCTTGGATGATATGATTTACAAGAGACCACCTCCATATAGACCAGAACCAGAAGTGAGAACACCAGTTGCTACACCAATAAGAGATACTTTGAAAATCATTAAAACAGAAGTTGCGACACCTGATCTGAAAAGTGGTAGCTCTTTCACGGAAAGGGAGAGAGAGAGCGAGAGAGAGAAAGAGAGAATCAAATCGGGAATGAGAAAACAAGAGAATTAGCAAGAACCACATCTGAGTTGACAGAGAAAATAAGGGAATTAACTAAGAATCTAGAAGCTGTTACAGTGCCTGTAACAATTGGTCCGGTTATGCCTATTTTTGATAAACAAAGAATGGGTGAAAGTGGTTTAACAGTTCCATATGTAGGAAATGGACTAGTTGGTTCTCCAGGAGAGTCAGGAATGAGGACGGGAGAGAATCAGTTGAGACATACCATATGTGGTGGAGAGTTAAATGTACAGCCTAATTCAGGATTGAATACTGGTTGTGTAGAAAGAAATGTTATGATGGAAGGATCATTTTTGAACCACAGAGGATGGCAGAGCAAGTGAGTACAGGGAAAAGGTCTACAGAAATAACGGCTAAGGATTTGAATGATTGGTTGAAAGTTCTTCAAAAGAAGGATAAAGATTCTCAGGCAATTGATGTAGCGAGGTTGCGTATAGAACTGGAGGAGCTTATAGCGGGAACAATTCCTACAGAAATGTTAAAAAATCATCATGATGGAGAGTTGTTATTCATGTGCAAGAGTATCACATGGAGGGCTAAGAATACACATGACAGGTTAAAAGGAAAAGCGAGTGAAATGGGAATTGACATGGATAAGGTGAAAGCTTTACAGAAGCCTTATAGAGTGGACTTTTCGGATAAGGACATTGAAAATCTAAATGATGTTGGCAGAACAGGGCAGATTAAGGAAATGATTTCCTTATTGCGAAAATAGGGTGATGTGGAAAAGTGGAAGGATAGATGGTACAAGAAAAGAGAAGATACAGTGGACAGGACTTACTCAGCATTTCCCATGAGAGAAAAGGAAAAAACAGTGGATGCTTATCCTATGAGAGAGATTCCTGGAGGAGGATATGTACATGTCCCATGGACTAGGCAAGATATTTTGTCATTTACGAATGATTTCCCTCGACTGAGAGAAAAGCCTGTCGAGTGGTATAGGCAGGTTGATAGGTTCGTGAAATTGTCAAAAGTGCTGTGGATTGACCTGAATAGTCTGTTTGATATAATTGTTCCAGCAGACTTGTGGGCAGAGTGTAAAATAGTTGTAGATTGGCCTGCTAAAGAATACCCGAGAGATCAAAGAACAGGAGCTCCAGACCCGGAGGTAATGAAAAAATATGAGCAGGTTATTGTGTTCTTAAAAAATAAGGTACCCCCTAAAGAGACAGATTGGGTTAAGATAGATCGAACACATCAGGAAGCAAAAGAATCAGTTCATGCTTTTTATGAAAGGTTAATACTGGCTTTTAAACAGTTCAGTGGAGATGAACATCTGGGTGATAAGGATTTGAGTCATTTTGTATACAGATTTGTATATGGCTTGAGACCTGAAATCAGTGAAATGATTCGAGAGCACACAGTCGATTGGCAGAGTAAGAAGATTGATGAGATCTTGAGACATGCAAAGTGCTTCAGTGATGAAATTGAGGCGAAACAAAGAAAGCTGAAGGAAAAAGCAATGTGGGCACAGGTGAAGGTTGCAGAAAGACAAGAAGCACAGCTGGTTGAACAAGCGAATAATCCAGGAAATAGGCCCAGATATAGTACAGGAAAAGGAAAGGGGAACATAGAAGAGGCAAAGAAGAAGTTTCCGTGCCACAACTGCGGAAAATTAGGGCATTGGAGATCCGAGTGTACGAATCCACCATTAGTGAATAATGAAAATCAATCCTTGAATCAACAGGTGCAGAACGAGGGGTGTAATCATCAGCAGCAACAGCAGAAGGTTGTCAAGCAGCAGAATCAAGAGCCAAAACCGCCCTTGCCACAGAATAGAGGATCCCAGAAATACAATCAAGACTCGGGATTCTACAATGATGAACAGGTAAACAAACCGAGACGTGCAAATCCAGTACAACAATACTGGCTAAAGAATGAGGGGAGTGAGTCTGAAGGGGACTACTGACGGTGCCGAAGAGAGGAGGAAGAGTGCATACTTGGAGCAACTCTAGAAATAGACCAGGCAGGACCATTTGTAGATGGGAAAATAAATGGGGACAGTGTTACTTTTTTAGTAGACACAGGAGCGACGAGATCAACTGTCAGGTCAGCAGATATAAGAAATCTTCCTCTCTCGGACGAAGCAATCCAAGTGGTTGGTGTGTCTAATACGCAGATTAAGACTCGTCTTACTGAACCAGTAAGGGTAAGGATAGGGAAATTTTTAGATATGCACAGGTTTGTAGTGTGCGACACTAGTCCAGTGAACTTGTTAGGTAGGGACTTATTGTGTAAAATGAATTGCACAATTTTTTGTACTCCGGATGGAATAGCCTTTGAGACACCGGATGAGGATGTCTTATACAGAGTAACTCTAGATAATAGAGAAAATGAGATTGTTGGAACATATGCTGTATTTAATCCAGAGGATTTGCCTCAAGAGTTGAGACACACAGTGAAAGCAGCAGTTTGGGATTTTACTGGAGAGGATGTGGGATTGATGAATAATGTAGATCCGGTAAAGATTACAGTGAAAGAGGGAATCTCTTATCCTAATATCCCACAATACAGATTGACACCAGAGATAATTGAAGGAATAACACCTATAATTGACAAAATGATTCAGCAGGGTGTTTTGAGAGAGTTACTGAGTAGCCCATGTAATTCACCAATAATGGGGCTGAAGAAGCCTAATGGAAAGTTCAGAATAGTGCAAGATTTGAGAAAAGTTAACAAAATTGTGGTATCATGCTGTCCCATTGTGCCAAATCCATCAGTGATCTTGTATCAGATTCCTCATGATGCTGAATGGTACACAGTAATTGATTTGTGCCATGCTTTCTTTTCAATTCCATTGCATCATGACAGCCAGCCGATTTTTGCATTTCGGTTTGGACAGCGTATTTTGGCATGGTGCCGAATCCCACAGGGGTATACAGAGAGTCCTTCAATATTCAATCAGTTGCTGAAAAAGTCATTGGAGAGTCTGACAATGCCTGAGAGCTCAGTACTAGTACAGTATATCGATGACCTACTTGTGGCATCGAAGACACGTGAAGCCTGTGAAGTAGATACCATAGCTTTACTGAATCATCTGGCAGATGGAGGATTAAAGGTATCTCCAGCCAAATTGCAATTTTGCAAGAAAGAAGTACATTATCTTGGACACAATATTGAGAAAGGTCTAAGAAAAGTGACCATTGACAGGATCAAAATTATCAGAGGAATGAGAGCACCAATGACCCAGAGAGAAGTAAGAATGTTTCTGGGAATGGTGGGTTATTGTCAACAGTGGATAAGTAATTTTTCCCTGATAGCGAAGCCACTGATTAAATTGACCAAAAGTGAAGTAAAAGACCCATTGGAATTAAATGCAGAACAAATGGCAGCATTTGAAGAACTGAAAAGCAGATTATGTGAAGCTCCTGCTCTAGGAATGCCAGACTATGAGAAGGAGTTTGAGTTGTACTGTAGTGAGAGGAATGGATGTGCACTTTCAGTATTAATCCAGAAACATGGACGTCTGAGGAGGCCAATTACGTACTTCTCATCAACACTTGACCCAGTAGCTGTGGGTTTACCAGGTTGCCTGAAAGCAGTAGCTGCTACATGCAGAAGCTTGGAACAGAGTGAGGGTATAATAATGGGATATCCTGTACGGGTGTTCGTACCTCATGATTTGGCAATTCTTTTGACAAGAAGCAGAACTCAATATATGTCACATAGTCGGCTGACTAAATATGAGAAAATCATTCTGGGAGCATCAAATGTGACTCTTGAGAGATGTGTGAATGTGAATCCAGCGACACTGTTGCCAGATGCTGAAAATGTGAGTGTGAGAGATGACATTGATCATGATTGCTTGGATGTGCTTGATTACTGTACAAAACCGAGACCAGACATAAGGGATCTGCCACTGCCTGAGAGTGATCATGTGTTGTTTGTGGATGGATCATGTCTGAGAAAAGAAGAAGGTGTGCTGAGTGCAGCATATGCGGTGTGTAAAGTTTCAGAAGTTATGGAAGCTTCACCTTTGAAAGGAGTTAAATCTGCTCAGGTAGCGGAATTGGTGGCACTGACAAAAGCTTGCAAGATTGGCAGAAATGTGAGAGTGACTGTAATGACTGATAGTCAGTACGGATTTGGGGTTGTTCATGATTTCGGCCAGCTTTGGCTACAGAGAGGTTTTCTGACCTCGAGTGGAACTCCTATAAAGAATGCTGAGGTGATTGGGAAATTGATTGAGGCGATACAGCTGCCTAAAGAACTAGCAGTTGTAAAATGTGCTGCTCATGGACAGGGAAATGATTTTGTTACTCTTGGTAATCGGCTTGCAAATGACATAGCACAGTATTGTGCAAAGAACAATCATTCTATTAACAGGGGAAAGGAGAAGGAAATGTTTTTTTGTTCTGTGATGTTTACTAATGTATTGGAAACATGGGATGAGGTAAGGCAGTTGCAGGATGAAGCAGGAGATGAGGAAATGAGAGATTGGATCAAAGCAGGTTGTGCTCCAAGAGAAAAGGATCATGTTTGGATCTATAGGGATGGAAGACCAGTCATGCCAAATTCTATGTTGTCAACAATGGCAAGAATGTATCATGGTCAGGGACACCTGGGGAGGGATGCTATGATTAGGTCCTTCAAGCAGACCTGGTACAATGCAAAGTTCAGGTTAATTGCAGAGAGCATCTGTCAAAGATGTTTGATTTGTCAGCAATTCAATACTGGAAAGAAAACAGTAGTGAGCCTAGGAACAATAGGCAGAGAAGGAGGTCCTTTTATCAGAATGCAAATAGATTTCATTGAAATGCCCCAAGTCAATAGATTGAGGTATGTTCTAGTGGTAGTCTGTTTGTTCTCAAGGTGGGTGGAAGCATATCCGACTAGGAGAAATGATGGAATAACAGTGGCCAAGTTACTGTTAAGAGAATTGATTCCTAGGTACGGGTTCCCAGTGACAATTGAGTCAGACAGAGGAGGACACTTCTACAATGAGCTCATGAGTTTAATTTGTGAAGCATTGAGCATACAGCAGAAGCTACATTGTGCATACAGGCCAGAGGCTTCTGGTGTTGTTGAGCAGATGAACGGCACAATCAAAAATAGAATTGGCAAGATGTGCTTAGCTACTGGAATGAAATGGCCTGATGTCTTGCCTCTAGTACTGATGACTATTAGATCTACTCCAGATAGAACTACACGGTTGAGTTCACATGAAATATTAATGGGACGTGCAATGAGACATGCATTTGTGCCTGTCAACAAGCTGATGACTATTACTGATGACATGATTTTGGATTACTGTAAAGGCCTGGCTGACGCAGTTCATTCTGTGTTTCACCAGGTTGGAGAAGATGCCACTACACTTGAAAAGAAGCAAGCCCATGATCTGAGCCCAGGGGACTGGGTGAGAATAAAAGTGCACAGAAGAAGAAATTGCTTGGTTCCAAGGTGGGGAAGGCCAAGACAAGTCATTCTGACTACAACGACTGCTGTGAAGTGTGCTGGAGTGAAGAACTGGATTCATGCAAGTCATACTCTGAGAGTTCCAAATCCAAAGTATGGGACTGGGAAAGATTACTTGGAAGAGTCAGATTCCAGTGATGATGCAGACACTGAAACAGTGAGAAGAAAAAAGAATCCTGAAAGGGGGGAAAGAGAGTCAGAAAGAGAGTCAGGTGATTCTTTTTTCTTACCAAGAGAGGCTTCAAGAGGAACATTGCGAACCTCAGAAGAGAGCTCAGATTCTGGAAAAGTGCCTGAAGTTCTAACGAGCAGTGGAGAAAATAAAGAGAAAGAAAGAAAAGAAAAGAGCGATTCCACAGAGACTATACCTGAGTCAAATGAAGAGATTGAGAGGAATCCATCTGAGATAACTTCTGAACAAGTAGGGTCAGAAGAAGATAGAGATGGACAGATTGCGGAAGACTCCAGAGGAGGTGTAGGGAACATTCCTGATAAGCTAGGTGAAGGGACAAGTAGACAGCGAGAAGATTGCGTGTCGGAGACCCGAGGAGGGACAGTAGTAGGGAAATCTCAATCGGTGGAGAAGAAGACTGTGGAAAAAGAGAGAATTGTTGATGAACAAGAGGCAAATGAGACAGAATCGGATGAGAGTGAGAATGAGATACCAGAGGGTCGAGTTCTGAGAAAGAGAGCTTGGATTGGAGAAAGAAACAATAGAGAAGTGAAACAGAAAAGAAGTGTAAAAGGGGATCTTTGGCCTAACAAGATAAAGAGGCTGAGATATCGATTGACACGAGTAAATTCTTCGAAAGCTGAACAGGTGAACGAAGTGTCAAGTCAAAATCAAGCAAAAGAAGAAGGACAAAAGGAATCAAAGGAACCAGAGGAGATCAAAAGAATCAGAAAACCCAATCAGAAGTATAGGTCACCGGAATGGACGTATGTGGCACTGTCTGAAGAAGAAGAAGAGGCAGAGAGTCAAGGAAATCCAGAGGGGACCTTACAGAGAGTGGTTGAGGAAGAGAAAACTGTTGGAATCCTGAAAGTTATCTTGTCTGATATTGGAGAAGAGACAGATGTTCAGGATCTGATACAATTTGATGTTGCTGAAGAAGAAGTGAAAAGTGATGAAAATCCAAATTGAGTGAACTAAAGGAGTCACTTGGAGAAGAGTGAAAAAGAAGAGTTTTAAAAATTAACAGATTTTAGTGATCTAGTGTTCTAGAGATACATTTAGTAGTGGAGTAGTGGAGGCTAAGTCAAAAGACACTGCCAAAGTAATAAGATGGCTAAGACAGAAAATAATCAAAGTAGATGTACCTTCTTGAAAAGATGGTGCAGAATGTGCTGCTGCTGTACAGGATTATTAATGCTACTATGGAGTGTGCTTGCTTTATTAGTTACTTTTAGAGTTACAATAGACACTTTGGGAATACATACTGAGAATATGACTAACACAGGGAAGAGTTCACAAAAAGTAGTACCAACTAGAATTAGTAATATATACATACACAAGGATAGGTCAATTAATGATTTCTCTAGCAATGTTTTTTCAAAGTTGTTGTATGAATACGTAAAGACAATGGAGGTAAGGGATTGCTACGTCTGTATGCAGTTGCCTGCGTCTGTTTCAGAGGGAGTTACTTATCATCATCTTCCAGCTACGTATGGGATTTCATGTAGTGTGTTAAGTAGTATTTTTTATTTGTTAGGGAAAATAAATTACGAGATGTCTGATAAGGATAACATTTTTGGGCAATTGCCTATGAATAAAAAACTGAATCCTGCTAAAGAAGCTAAAGTTTTTGGTGAGATTTTTATTGAAACAAAAGAATTAACATTAGATTACATTTTTAGAAATAATTTAACTTGTAGTTTGAAAGAAGAGGAAAAAGCCTTCCTAGACATGGTAGAGAAAAGGAGAATGAGCATGCATAAAAAGGCAGGAGGATATAAAATGAGTGAGACAGTGTGGGACATTGAAATGGGAAAGGAGTTGAAGAATGGGGCCAGTCCAACTTTGGCTTTAGATGCATCACGGAAGGGTAAACTATGCATTACCAGAAGGAAATCCCAATATGATAATTATTTTGTTGGGACTAGTGAGTGCCATGATACATAATTTATTGCAACGGGATGGGGATTCAAAGGAGGAGAAGATCCAGTTTTCACGGGAGTGTATTATATTTGTGGGAATAAGGCTCATTACAGGTTGCCTGACCATTGGTATGGCACATGTTATGTTGGCCTGGTCTTTCCAAAAATTTTTCATATGGATAGAATAGAAGATGCAGAACAAATTAATTTACTAACACGCTTTAGAAGAGAAACTTGGTCAGAAATTGTAGGAGATATTTTTGGAGCTTTGATACCAGCAGTGGGAATTTCATTAAATGCATATGGAATTCGGAAGTTGTCAACAGTGGTGGATCGCTTATCGACAAGCACCGCTGGAGGATTTTTATTGGTAAATACAGAGATGGTTGCCTTACACGCCATGGCTATGCAAAATAGACTTGCCCTTGATATTCTATTGGCAAAGGAGGGTGGAGTCTGTGGAATGCTGAAAGTTCAACATTGTTGCACTTACATTCCTGATGAAAGCAAAGATCTAAAGGTCTATATTAAAAATATTACTGATTTGCATGAAGAATTAGCACCACTAAAAGCTGAAAGTATCTGGACTAAAATGGCTAATAAAATGATTGCTGTTAAGGATTTTATAGCTAAGATAGGTAGTACCATTTTTGGTAAAGTATTATTTCCATTGACATGTGTGATTGTTGTTTAAATTGATTCTTAGATTAGGGTGTTTATGTTGTAGATACAGGAGGAGTAAAAAGAAAATAATGAGAGAAAATACTGAAAAGAGACAAAAGAGGTCAAAGAGAGAGCCACAAGAAATTGAATTAGAAGAATTTAGGGAGAGCATGTATCTAGAAACAAAAAGAGATGATGAAAGAGAAACTGGAGTTTAAAAAAAAAAACCAAAAAGACATTTGAATTCTTCCTAAAATGGGATTAAATTTTTTGGGTTGGATTTTTGTGGTGATGATATATCACCAAAGGGGGGATTGCTGGAGCAGGGTTTTCTATTTAAACCCAAACGTCAGCTTACATTTTTATATGTCATAATTAAAATTACTAATGATTAATTACTAAGTACTAAAGTTTTGTCGAGTTTTTTATTAATCAACCTTACTAATGAAAGAATTACACGTGGGAATGCAATTGCATGGCTTAATTAATAAGTGAACTAAGTTGGTGAGCAAATTAATTAAATAAGTGTGGCTAATGTGCTATTTGTTATGTATTTGCGCTTTAAAATAATATGCTTTAACCCCTTCGATGCTGCGCAGATTCCGCCGCTGTGCTGACGGAATCTTGCGCGGGTGTGCTCATGACGGAATGGTTCCGTCATGAGCACAGCTCAACCGTGGGTCATGACGGAACCATTCCGTCATGAGCACCGAAGGGGTTAATGTTTCTTTATGTCGCAAATGGCTAGTTAAATACATACACATAAGGGTATTAGTGGGAATTAACACTGTATAATCAATACAATGTAGTAACGTTGTTTTGTGTTTCTTTTTAATTAACTTATTCATTTTGGCCTGTTGAAAAAAATGGCCGACATCTACAGCCTGCATTTGAGTAGATGAAATATGAAGAGAGGCCTCGCTGAATATGGTTGAATATGACCTCGGCCTCTGTCTGAGTTAGAAGTTATGAAAAGACGACAACTCTGGGATGGTCGCCAGATAACCTTGGAGGAGAACATTTGTCACAAATGAACATTTTTGATAAACTTGCGGTGGCTTCATTGCGAGTGGATCAATTCCGGAGAAGAGTATCCATGGATGTTGCAAATTTAGTTGTGACTTCCTTTTTCCGTGTTTTTATTTTTGAGTTATCCGAGAGTGAAGATTTTTCTAAATGTTGCAAGCTGACATCCTTTCCTGCTCGCTCTGCTCAACGGACGTTTAGAGTTTGTTTGTAACTTTTAATATGTAAGTTTTGGAATAATTATGACTAGACTAGAGAGGGTCTAAGGCCACTTCTTCCTGAACTTATGCTCAAGAGGATCGATGCTGACTAAGAGGACGGCGACTCGAGAGACTTTGATTCTTTACTGAGAGACCTGTCCTGACTAGAATACGACATTTAGCTAGAATAGGTAAATATGAGAATAATGATTTTGCAATTGAATAATTTTCCTTATGAATTAATTTAGATAAAATAATTCTTGTTTGAATTTCAGTGTCGGTGGTTATTTCTTTGTCATTTATTGAGATCTCAAATGTGTTTAAACTGTTTTAAATCATGACTCGAGACAATTCAATTTGGTTGCATTGACCTCAAATTAGATGCAGATTGATTTAGGAGTTCTCTCTTATATTCAGTATGGATAGAGTAATAGAATGAATGTTGGTGTAATGGGCCCCACCAGCGTATGATGAGTGTATGTGCGCATGACTGTGAAATTACTCTGTCCGTGGAGGTAGGGGGAATTTATAAGCTCTGATCTGCAGCAGAAGAAAGCAGAGCCCATGGTTTGGGCAGTATTTATATTATTGTAAGGAAATGGGTGTCAGGTGTGTATGATTTGGTGCAGGTATATATTTCTTTTCTATTCCCTTCCATGCAGAGGTCTCACCCTCACATGCAGAGGTGTCCATCCCAGTAGCGGAGGTATACACCCTGGTTGGGGATATCTCTACCCCCTGTGTAGAAGTCTCACCTGAGTGTTCAGAAAGTAAAATACAGGCATAAAGTAACTAGTAGAAAATGTATGCCCAAAATTTGCATTCATGCAAAGTCCACCCTGTGACCATAATAGGTGAAGACATCAAGTCTACTCTTTGGAGTATCTTTACTCTTGAAAATGATGAATATTCAAAAGCAATAAAGTTACTAGAAGCTTGCATATCATCATACGCACTGGTATCACAGGGTGCCTCAGCGCAAGTGCTTCAGCCAACTTCACAGAGGCATCAATGAGCTATGTTGTCCTTGCAGCTCACCTTAGCAAACCACAGGTTGTCAATTGATGCTGATCAAGCTCTGTGGCAGTTGAGGAAGATGCTTACATATTACAGGTGAGGAACACCACTAAACCCTGACCCTGATGGGTGAAAGCATAACCTGGGACTTAATCTTGAAGACAGGGTGAAACAATCAAATAGAGGATGAGTGGGTGAATGTTGCAAGAAGCATCCATGCTGTTCATTCCCTGCTTGTTTCCAACATGTCCTCTCCTGAATTTGTGCACCTACACACTCTTCTCTCTGCACATTGGTTTCAGCTTCAAAGGAAGTAGCTGGAATATAAAAGAGGGAGAGTTTAGCAATTGGTTTTATCCATTTAGTCCTGCAGGACTTTTTGCCATGGACTACCGGAGTTTTGGACTTTTAAAGTAAGCAAGTTTCACCCCCTGAGTGTTCTTCATAGGACTGAGAGTGCTAACCTCCGGTGTCAGACTTTTAAGATAAGGCAGCTGTAATGCAGCTAGGGCACGAGTCTCTGTGCTGGTTACACATGAATGTGTGAGCACACATATGCACACCTATGTGCATATGAGAATACCGTCTTGAGCAGCCCATTAGCTGCATACAGGCAGCCTGTTGCAGGAGGGACTCTTCAAGGATTGGTACTATTCTGGGGTAGGCCATATAATATGAGAGGGCATTCATGGTGTATGCCTCTAGTGGTTACTAAAGGTTTGTGGTGATTACTCTGTATTGCACATTATAGATGAAATCTGCACTAAGGTACAGTTATGTCCCACTTAGGGTTACAGGGTTCAGTGAGGTATCAAATTAGAGGTAAACATGTATCTGGAGTGTAGATTTATAGGGGTACATGCATCAAACAGTTTTGTCTTCGCAAAGAATTGCCCGTTTGAGAATGCAAAAAATGCTTTTCAGATACAGCGAACCCAATTTTGCGATTCGGTAACCTGTTACCGAAACGCAAAATGGGATTGCGATTTGCTATTAGGAAGGGGTGTATTTAGGGCGACCCTTCCTAATACCGTATTGCATCGGTATGTACAAATGTTTTGTGACCGAAATGCGGTCGTAAAACATTCGCATTTTACCATTCGCAAATGGGAAGGGGTCCCCAAGGGATCTCTTGCCTATTATGAATGTTTGTTACAGCGTTTATTGAGAGCAGGGAGTGGTCCTATGGACCACTGCCTACTCTAAAAAAATTAAAAGAAAACCATCCCCGTGATTTGTACGATTCCTAGGGGGTCGCAAATTGCGACCTACCTCATTAATATTCATGAGGTAGGTCATTTGCGATTCCCTAGGAAACGGCAAAAAGTTTTCCACACACTTTCATGCATGCCGTTTTGCGATTTCCTAATTGCAAATCGCAAGGATTTGTAATTAGGGAATCGCAAAACGGTTGCTTCATGCATCTGGCCCATAGTCCCTGATGTCTTACCTACACTCCTTATAGTACTCCAGTGAGGTATAATACTAGAAGTAATCAAACGATTTGCACCCCCTTAGATTGGGGTGTGTTTCCCTAGGCACCAATCCTACCCTGGATAGGGTTTTATGAGTTTTCAAAAAACTCAAAAATGACCACAGTAATCTGAAATTTTTAACGACTGAATGTATTCTTTTATTCACAATGATGCATTCATTTGTCAAAATCAAATTGAGGTCTTAATCCAGAAGACTACAATCTCCATGATGCATTGCACCACAAACTTTAAATTCAAGCATGGATTACATTATCCAGAGTACTACACATCCCAATGCATTTCGGGCTCACCGCACTTCTTATGGGGTAAATTTGTAGTATAAAGTAAAATGAAATGCAATATAACTTTAAATGAGGAAACAAATTAGATAATTAACTGATTCGTCAATGATCAATGGGTCAACTTGTTAGTGAGCTAGATGAACGCATAATCAAAAGGTGCGACCTGTGTTTGGATATAATGGTTCACCATGCAACTGTGGGAATAACTGTAGATCAGAACCCCTAAGTAAAAAAATCATCCGACGGGTGTGTGTCAAAGGCTGTAGTTCCCGAAACAAAAGAAGAAAGTCCAATCAGTGAAAGAAAGTGACCCAAAATCAAAGTGTATTTCAAGAACATGGAGTGAAACAGTGAAGTCGCAATTAGAAACAAGATCAGGATGTTTTGCGCGCGTGTAGTGAGACAGTGAAAAACCAACATGCTGACAAGTTACTGTTAGTTAGATGTTGAATCGTAACTTAAACGAAACGGAAAATGGTTGGCAAGTAGAACCAAGCGAAATGCTAATATGTGCACAAAAGGAATATTTCCACCTCGGTGCATTCAAGCTGTCTAAAAGTATACTTACTCTGGTGGAGTTATCGTGTTCGGGTGCGGGTACAAGATCCCTGTTCCGGTGAGAGTGCAGGTTGGGTGCACGATCTCGGAAATAAAGCGTGTTTGGAACAAAAAATAAAAGTAAAGGACTGATGATGTTTTAGCGGGATGTATCAATGTAAAGGAAAAGGTGGTGACCATCTTAACCTATGAAAAAGTAGTTCAATACCAAAAAGAAATAAAATGGAAATAAAAACATTGTGGTGTAACATGACAAGCGGTCATAAGCTGTTAGAAATAATAATCGCTCAAACGAGTTTCTTAAAAGATCCAAGCAATAGCAAGTCATAAAGAACAATGTCTGATGTGATAAACAGTGTTCAACATAAGATTAACAACAATAACCGCGGTGTATATACTCTCAATGGGAAAAGATGTTCCACAATCAACTGCCTAGAATGACAGTCATGATAGACTATGGAATTAATAAAAAAGTTCAGGAGTCAGTCAGTTATGGATAACAGAAACAGGCTATAGAAACGGAGTAAAATATAATCAAAAATCAGTCTGTTATAGATAACATTATAATATCATCCTGTCGTTCATTCCATTTGGTTTGAGTGTGTCAAGATGTCGGATCCAGAAATTCTCATGCTGTAATAAATGATTGTGGTTGTCCCTTCCTTCCGATTTGTCAACTACCTCAAGAATTAAGAATTTCAATTGGCTGATGTTGTGCTTAGCTTCCAATAAATGGCAGGTAATCATGGATTTAAGCTGTTTGGTTCATATATTGCTCTTATTTTCATTGATCCTGACCTCAATCTTTCTTTCGGTCTTGCTGACTTACACTTTGCCCCTTGGACACTTTCTCCTTTTGGGTAAGATTGCTTTGTTTTTGCCACTTTTTAAGAATCAATTTCAATATGTCCTGTTTAACAAGGGATTCAAAGACGTTCAAACTTTTGAGGCTCACTGGTACCGTGAATGTACTCCTGGGTTTCAATCCGCGTAACAGATCATCCTCATTGTCTAATCGTAGAGTCATAACCTTTTCAAAGAAATGCCTCAGATGTAAATTCCTCATGAATTTAAAAATACTTTTTTCAAGCTCCAAACTGTTAGTGTAACAGATGGGAACAAATGATGTTTCCCTCTGTAGTGTGTTCAACTCTATGTTGGAAAAAGAGTAGTCAGGGCCTAACTCTAAACAAGACACTCCAGATGTCTGAGGTGGTTCAAGAGGTGTTGGTATTGGAATGTCCAGTCTCTTACGAGGTTGCCTGGAAGTATGACTTTCTGAAGATGACGTATCCGTATTCCGAGTGTATGTTTTTTTTGCCTTCTCCTGGCATGTATTTCCGCCAAACTACAAACTTCTCCAAGTTTAAAGCCCACAGTATCTATGCAGAATTTGTGAATCAAACGATTTGCACCCCCTTCAGTCGTTAAAAATGTCAGATTACTTTGGTCATTTTTGAGTTTATTGAACACTCTTGAAACACTATCTAGGTTACACTTGGTGCCTAGGGGGACACACCCCAATCTAAGGGGGTGCAAATCGTTTGATTATCTTCACACTCTGATTCAGAGAGCGATACCCCGGGAGCACCTTACACACTAAAGAAAGTCTAAACACTTCTGTCAAATTCTTTCCAATACAAGCTGCGCCCGGACTTCAACTTTTTTGATATTATACTATTCCGAAACAAGAACATAGCACACATTTTTGAACATGGCATATGATGAAATTTCAAACCTAACAGATCTAAGAGCTGATACTTTTGTATTTCCTTATGAAGAGGCAACTAGGATTTACGCTCCCATGCAAGAGGAAACGACTCAATTTTCTACAAATCGCAATAAGGAACAGAATATCAAACAATTGATAAACCTCTCTAAAAGGGAGATCAACCAACGGCTACATGCCAGCACATTAATAAAATACCACAGGGCTCAAAGAATACCAAGGGGTTTGAGAATTCCCCTTAAACCATCATTATGTAAGAACTTCCAAAAATTCAAAGATCGTTGGCACGCCATACTAAATAAATGTTCTTTGGACTTGATTCTCTTGACAATCGAGGAGTTATCTAACATTTCGGATGAACTTACTAAAGAGATAGCTAATGTCAAGTCCGAACTCACCAAATCAATGTGCGGGGTAGATTGGTCTAAAGCTTTGGAGGACATCAATAACCAAGAAATTAACGTGAAGAAAATCCGCAAATTCCGCAGAGATACTGTGGACTATAAACTTGAAGAAGTTTATAGTTGGACAGAAATATATGCCAGGAGAAGGCAAAATAAACCATACACTCAGAATACGGATACATCATCTTCAGACAGTGATGCTTCCAGTCAACCTCGTAAGAGACTAGACATTCCAATACCAACACCTCTTGAACCGCTGCAGACATCTGGAGTGTCTTTTTTAGAGTTAGGCCAAACGGACCGAGATGACCCAGGCAGACCAAAAGAAAAGGAAAAAGAAAAAGAACATCCCCAAACTTGTGGGAAGAAGGAGAAAGGCAAGAAGACAACAGAGACCAAAACCTGGTGATAAACATCTCTGACTACTCTTTTTCCAGCATAGAGTTGAACACACTACAAAGGTAACATCATTTATTCCCATCTTTTACACTATCAGTTTGGAGCTTGAAATTACTCTTTTTAAATTCATGAGTAATTTACGTCTGAGGCATTTCTTTGAAAGTGTTATGACTGAACAATTAGACAATGAGGAGGATCCGTTACGCGGATTGAAACCCAGGAGTTCATTCATGGCACTAGTGATCCACAAAAGTTTGGACGTCTTTGAATCCCTTGTTAAACAGGACATATTGAAATTGAATTTTAAAAAGCGGAAAAAACAAAGGAATCTTACCCAAAAGGAGAAAGTGCCCATGTGGCAGTGTACGTCGGCAAGACCGAAAGAAAGATTAAGGTCAGGATCAATGAACATAAGAGCAATATAAGAACCAAACAGCTTAAGTCCACAATTACCTGCCATTTCTTGGAAGCTAAACACAATATCAGCCATTGAAATTCTTAATTCCTGAGGTAGTTGACAAATCGGAAGGAAGGGACAACCACAATCATTTATTACAGCGTGAGAATATCGGTTTCCGACATCTTGACGCACTCAAACCAAATGGAATGAACGACAAGATGATATTATAATGTTATCTATAACAGACTGATTTTTGATTATATTTCAATTCATTACTCTAGCCCGTTTCTGTTATCCATAACTGACTGACTCCACTACTTTTTTTTATTGATTCCATTATCTATCATGACTGTCATTCTAGCCCGTTGATTGTGGAACATCTTCTCCCATTGAGAGTATATACACCACAGTTATTGTTGTTAATCTTATATTGAACACTGTTTATCACATCAGACATTGTTCTTTATGACTTGTTATAGCTTGGATCTTTTAAGAAACTCATTTGAGCAATTATCATTTCTAACAGGTTAAGACCGCTTGTCATGTGACACCACAATGTTTTTATTTCCATTTTATTCCTTTTTGGTATTGAACTACTTTCTCACAGGTTAAGATGGCCACCACCTTTTCCTTTACACTGATACATCCCGCTAAAACATCATCCGTCTTTTACTTTTATTTTTTGTTCCAAACACTCTTTATTTCCAGGAACGTACACCCAACCTGCACACTCGCCCGAACAGGGATCTTGCACCTACACCCGAACACGCTAACTCCACCGGAGTAAGTATACTTTTAGACAGCTTGAATGCATCAAGATCGTAATATTCCTTTTGTGCACATATTAGCATTTCGCTTGGTTCTACTTGCCAACCATTTGCAGTTTCATTTAAGTTACGATTCAACATCTAACTAACAGTAATTTGCCAGCATGTTGGTTTTTAACCGCGACTTCACTGTTTCACTCCACACGCACAAATACATCCCGATCTTGTTTCTAATCACGACTTCACTGTTTCACTCTACGGGCTTGAAACACACTTTGATTTTGGGTCACTTTCGTTCACTGATTGGACTTCCTTCTATTGTTTCAGGAACTACAGCCTTTGACACACACCCGTCTGATGATTTTTTTACTTTGGGTTTCTGTTCTACAGTTATTCCCACAGTTGCACGTTGAACCATTATATCCAAACACAGATCACACTCTTTGATTACGCATTTACCTAGCTCACTAACAAGTTCACCCATTGATCATTGAAGAATCAGTTAATTATCGCATTTGTTCCCTCATTGTATGTTATATCGCATTTCATTTTACTTTATACTACAGATTTCTCCCCTGAAGAAGGGCGGCAAGTCTGAAATGCATTGAGATGTGTAGAACTCTGGATAATGTAATCCACGCTTGAATTTCAAGTTTCTGGTGCTATGCATCATGGAGATTGTAGTCTTCTGGATTAAGACCTCAATTTGATTTTGACAAATAAATTCATCATTGTGAAGAAAACAATACATTCAGTCGTTAAAAATTTCAGATTACTGTGGTGATTTTTGAGTTTATTGAACACTTGTGAAACCCTATCTAGGGTAGGATTCATGGCTAGGGGGACGCACCCCAATCTAAGTGGGTGCAAATCGTTTGATTATCTTCATGCTCACGCTTCTGTCAAATTCTTTACAATACAAGCTGTGCAGGGACTTCAACTTTTTTGATAATACTAGCAGTAAACATGCATCCGATGTAGATTTACAGTCCCTAACATCTTACCTACACTCCTTATGGCACTTTAAGAATAGTCAAATTTCCCTGGCTCAGCTCATAATCAGATTCCTGAACTTTACCCCTCGCACTAGGCCATGTTGATTGCTCAGCTGTCTAGCAGGAGTATAAAAGGCCTCCCCACACAATAGGGCCATTAACTGTCCTTGACCCAGATCAGTTGAAAGGAAGGGGAAAGGAAGAAATGTCCATCTTTCAATTAGCTTTTTACTATGCTCCTGGCCCGTACCTTGAATTGGACAGCCCAGGCCCACAGAGACACAGGAGGAGAGGCAGACCTCTGGAGCCAACACAAGAGGGGCTTGCCTTTGAAGCTTTGATGGGAAGGAATCAGGCAGCTTTGTCAGCTAAGGGGTGGATCTGAGGGTCTCAGGGGAACTCTTTCCACAGACAACTTGAAGTTGTCATATTGGATTGTCCCAAAATTCTGTGTAGGAGGGTTAACACCGGGGTGGAGTGAAGATGGAGCAAACTATGATTTGCTAGGTGTTTCTAAAACTATCCACCCCCACTTAAAAACCTCTGCACAAGGGAGAGGCAGATTAGAAGGCAGTGGACCTGAGAACGACAATGATGAAAGAATGCCCAGCTGGAAGGAGAAGCCACCTGATGCCACTGCAAGGATGGACTGAAGGATTTTAACGCAGAACCCCAGGGCTAGGATAGGTCTCTACAGGGCCATCGGTGCTGGTCCCCTAATGCACCCTGAGGAACATTTGGTGGAATAGACCAGCTTGGGGACGATTGATGGTTCTCCTGGGACTTCTGTAAACTTGCCTTGTCTCTGCTGACACACAGATACCCTTAAAATATCCTGATGGCCATGAAACTTTGTGTTGTAGGGAGTGTGTTATGTTGTATGGCTGTGGTGGGGCTGTGGACAATGCCCCCCAAGCAGGAGGAAGCGCCAAAAGCCCAGAGGACAGGTCTGGGTTAGGTATCAATATAAAAAAGGGAAAGAAACCCTGTACCCCCAAGGAACTAGGGTATACAAGTGAATAATCTAAAAAGTGTTCCTAAAACAATTATTTATAAAATCATAACAGGTAGATAGGCATACAAATACCTACCGGCAAAAAAAGCAAGGTGAAAGAAGATGCAAACATCATTCAAATGTAATGATTCGATTAATCATATAAAAAAATCCTCATATGACAATTCCTACTGGTGACAAGGTGCTACATGTGGTGCCGCAGTGCAAGTCAAGTCAAGTGAAATACTGTGACTAAATATGTGCAGTGCACATAACACAGGTATAAAAGCTTGTTCAACAGGACAAAATTTCAATATACAAGAATATAAAATCACATCATAGCATAGTTTTTGGTCCTTTAAACAAATGAACATGAGGTTGAGACGTAATAATCAACGTTTCAACTCTAAAAGACAGACTTTTGGTTGCATCTTCCTCCAGACAAATGTAACAACCTGAAAGAAATCAGGAACAGTCAAAGTTGAGAAAGTGGCTCAAAATTGAAAAACGCATAAAAGTGTAACAGCTGGCAGCCCACCTGGCCTATCTGGAGGCTAGGTCTCATAATTAGAATGGTGGATTGGAAAATGAGACAGCCTGTATCAAAGAGAGGATAAACAAGATGGACAAGAGTCATATTTGAATATGAAAGAAAATATGGAAAGGAAAGTGATAATTCAAAAAGAGAAACAACTTAATTCGATGTTCATCAGCAAACTCATGTCAGAACAATTTGTACAGGAGGGAGTGCCCCACATGCCAATGGGAACACCCACTCGCATGTGTAGGTAAAATCACCATACAGACTATTGAAGCACCTGCAAGAATCAGGTGAGCAATGTACAACCAAAACTGCTATAACATGTGAAATGACTCTGTGCAGATGTACAAAGACAGGTAAGCCAAAATTAGCTTCAGAGCAACAACCGGCTAGGTGAAAATAAATGGCTAAGTATGCTAACAAAGCAAACACAAGGAGATGATGGACGGAGTGCTGTAACTTTTCAAACACTCACCCCGTCACAGATCTGGGTTGAATCTATCATCGTTCTTTAGATCACTTCGCCACCCCAGTTCAGACACAGCTATATGCAAATCAGTCTTGACCCTGTGCCTCATGGGAACAATCCAGCACGAACTGCCAAACCCTGTCTTCCCTGAATCAGAAACAAGCATTCTGGGACCGTTTTCAGGGTAACACCCAATATCTACCAGGCTAGCTTGATTCCAGTGGCAAAGAGAGCAAAGGACCCATGTCTGGGCATACCCTGCCAACTTAGGGTAAAAAAAGCAAACACAAGGAGATGATGGACAGAGTTCTGAAACTTTTCAAACACTCATCCTCATTCACAGATCTGGGTTGAATCTGTCATCGTTCTTTAGCTCACTTCACCACCCCAGTTCAGACACAGCTATATGCAAATCAGTCTTGACCCTGTGCCTCATGGGAACAGTCCAGCCCGAAATGCCAAGCCATGTCTTTCCTGGTCCGGAAACAAGCATCCTGGGACCGGTTTCGGGGTAACACCCATCATCAGCCAGGCTTGCTGCATTCCAGTGGCAAAGTGAGCAAGGGACCCATGTCTGGGCATACCCTGCCAACTTAGGGTGAACAAAGCAAACACAAGGAGATGATGGAACGGAGTGCTGAAACTTTTCAGCAAAACCCACAATCAGTCTTGACCCTGTGCCTCATGGGGACAGTCCAGCCCGAACTACCAAGCCATGTCTTCCCTGGACGGGAAACACGCATCCTGTGACCTGTTTCGGGTTAACACCCCTCATCAGCCAGTCTAGCTTGATTATAGTGGCAAAGTGAGCAAGGGACCCACGTCTGGGCACACCCTGCCAACTTAGGGCGAACAAAGCAAACACAAGGAGATGATGGACGGAGTGCTGAAACTTTTCAAACACTCACCCCCAGTCACAGATCTGGGTTGAATCCATCATCGTTCTTTAGCTCACTTTGCCACCCCAGTTCAGACACAGCTGAATGCAAATCACTCTTGACCCTGTGCCTCATAGAAACAGTCCAGCCCAAACTTCTAAGCCATGATTACCCTGGACCGGCAACAAGCATCCTGGGACCAGATTCGGAGTAACATCCCTCATCAGCCATGCTACCTTGATTCCAGTGGCAAAGTGAGCAAACCTGTGATGCAGCCCCGTTACAAATGAAAAAGGATAAAATTACCCAAGGTGTGTGAAAATAAGAAACTCCTCAATTAACAGGAGTAACGGAGGAAGCCTTTCCGCTTTCCTAAATTGACCAAAAAGAGACAATAAACCCATGGAAATAAGCGCTTTAGTGGCTGTAAAAGTAAGGAAAAACAACAATGCAAGGGACGTACCTCACTGTGGGGTCAAACCTTCAAATGTGCGTATTATTTGGTGGTGTTGCTAAACCTGCAAAATAAGCTGCTCTGTTAACAGGAGTAATGGGGAAGCGTGAAACCTTTCCGCTTTCCTTATTCAACCAAAAAGAAACATTGAGCCCTTCTAAAAGCTCCTCAGCTATGCAAAGATCAGGCCAAAGTAGCACCATATAATCCCCCATGAGGGCGTTAATATTTGCATATGTCCTTTGTGGTGGCCCCAGGACTGACCGGGGCACTACAAACAGTTTTCATGTATGTTTGGAGGGGCTGCAGAAAGTGCAGCAGCTCTCCCAGCTAGTTTTTACAAACTCTGCCAGCGGATTAAATTCCTGATCCAGTGAGAGGTTTGCATTGACTTTTAAAGCACTTCCTGAACCTGTAGTTTTGCACATGGGTTGCGAGTCCAGGGACCCCTATTAGTTGCTGTACCGCTGCAGCACCAGTGAATAAAAGGGAAAGAAAGACTTTTGAATACATATGACTCAATTCAATGCTTTACCCAGAATGGTAACATTAGACAATGCAAGGTTTAGCAACATAATGAATACTATATTAACTGTTGGTACTACCTCTATTGACTTCTATATCAGGCCAATTATATAGGGCAAGTAAGTTTTTTTTAACAAATAGAAACATTGTATGTATCTCCCCAATGCTATTGTAGGGAATGTAGAAAGGTGATTGTTTGCTATAGGAAAATATAGTGACCTTTTAACTATACCTTCCTGACGTTAAGCGTAATAAAAACACTCTCATCTACCTCTACAGAGTTACTACTATGCAGACAGTTGACTTTAACAAACCTACAGTACTATAAGAATAAAAATAATAACAGGGCAATGGACTTCTTCTCCGTAGCAAAATGAATCGTTTTATTATACTCACAGCACCACAATTGTAAGATAAATAGAAATAGTTATGAATTCGTTTTCCTCACCTTATAATCAAAGGCAGCTATATTGGTATAGTTTAAAGGGTATTGTTGCTATAGAACTAGCTAATAGTAATGTTACTATCATAGTAGTTTAGATATAGTAAAATTACCTACATTCACTGCTATACAAGGTAACCTCTTTGCCCTGTCTCTAGGGATGTGGGCATTGCAAAACCCCAATTTTCTACTTTGATGCAAGCAATAGGCTTTTTACATTATGTACTGTGCCACAGTAGCTGTGGTCAAAGTTAACAAAACTCTCTCTTGCCCAGTGGGGGTCTGCTCTTCTTCTTAGGGCTTTAAACAAAAAAACAACACTGCTTGAAGTGGCCTATCCTCTCCTACAGGGCTTCAAAAAATATTACGCCGCATGATGGGGTTTCCCCCACAGACCTTTAAAGTAAATGCTGCACTGCCTTCTGAGGGCTTGCCCTCCTAGAATAACTTTACAAAATTATTGTGGGATAATAAATATTCCCAGGAAGATCTGTAAAATATTTTGTGGTCAATTTTTAGAAAGGTAACCAGAAACTGCTGTGTTAACCTCCAATTTAGGATGTTTATGGGACATGTGGTAACTCATAGTTAGATAATGCAACACAGTGCATGAACTGTATAAGTGGGAAAAGGGCGGTGGGTTTCTTTATATGAAAACTGTGGTTTTGGCAATGAAATTAATCCTCATTGCTGATGAAGCGGAGCGCACAACACCACACACAGAAATGCAGCTCCCACTGCCCGCAGACACTAATCCAGCTTCCAATGAGCTGGGCAGATGCCAGATAAAATTCTATTTACACTTGAAAACAAATAACTAGATAATTAGCTTTGTGGATAAAACGCTGAACATGTAAAGGTGCATGGAGCCAGAAAAGGTGATTTTGCTGCTTCCAGCACTATCAGATATTGGTATTGATGGTGACACCGCATTCCTGCCCTTTCCCTTGTGCCAGCATTGGCTGCCTAGCGCCAATGCAGGCAGCCTTGCACTATGGTGGTAGGGTGCCCGTGATGCATTCAGGATTGTTTTTGTGCAGGAAGGGCCAAACACATATTTACTATAAGACTTGGAAACATGGTTTTGCGCCAAAATGGTGCACATATCTGAAGCCGGTGAAACAAGGAGAAATAAAAATATTTTTCCTTGTTACTTCCTCTTTGCATGTGTGCTGCATTCTGCACCAACAATACATATAGGAATACGCTTTAAAGAACAGTTTTTGTGCAGGACCTTAACACAGCCACACTTGCACCATGGCAGAAGGTTTGCGATGGCACGAGGCAGCCCTAAATGTGCCAGTGGAAGAAGAGGGCTGAACTGCACCATATCTTTGAAAATATGGTGCATTTCTGCTCTTTCCCTTTCATGCAATGTAGCGCAGCTCAGCAACTTCCCTTGCTGCGGGGCATTGCGTGAAATCTTAGTAAATCTGGCCCCGCGTGCCTAGGTCTACGAGAGGAACATATCCCAGCCTTTGCTCCATATATAGTCCCTCAACAGCCTCCTCTTATTTGTTGATTTCTGTCCTTGGTACTTTAATGTATTTACCAGAGGTGGCAAGAGAAGTTCTAGGGACCCCAAAGAGACAGGCTTTGCGGTTGCACCCCTGTACATTATGTCCCTGGACGGCTATTGAAAGCAACATAAATATGTGTCAGATAAGGGCATTTGCCCAACAAAGACACATGGCTGCTTGTTCTTTTCTAGATGGTGCTAATAAAAGCTATAGGAATATGCTTCCTTATTAGCTTTGGCACCGTTTACCTCAGCCACTAACTTTGCCAAGGCACCAGGCCTGAACGTCTTGCAAACACATGTATCAAATTTCAGCCAACATCTGTGATATTTATAATAAGACAATTCTACAACACTCTCTACAATAAATACGGACAACTCCATTAAATTAGGATGAAAACATTATAGTACCAGAAAAATAAATCCAGTTGTGCAGACTGCTTTAGGGTGCCAGGCTATGTCCACACAACCGCAAAGAGAATATATGGCCTGAACTTCTGTGGACCCATGCCAAACCTAATGCAGTCTTCAAAGAAAGTAAATGAGCAACTGAGAAAGCACCACTCCTCTAAACCACATGGAGTCTGGGTATACTTATATGTGTTCAGGGCTGATGTCAGGAAAAAGTGTCGGGGCAACATAGACGCAGGGGGGCTGACGATGACAATAACAATTTAATTGCAGCATTGCCACACTTCTGCTCTTCTGGCTCCACTGCAGCTGAGGCAGAGGCACCCAGACATCCCTATGGCCAATACAGATATTGCTCCCATGCTGATGGTGGCATGAGAGAAGCGCCGGGATTGGCCTGACCGCCCTGGATTTGCTCTCCCAGGGAGACTGGGAGCCTGTGCATGCTGTCTTTGACCCAGCAACGCAGCTCGGGTTGGAGACATCTCACAGTGCATGTCAATTTGGCTGTCCTAAGATGGCCGGCCACACCCACATGTGCACTTAGCAGCAGTGGCCACCACTCCTCCTCTGCCCATCATCACGATGGCCCGCCCCCCTAGACTTATTTTACATGTTTTGCATCTGCTGGTATGGAGGGTGATGCTCCTCCGCCATAATGGAGGAACCACCGCTGTATGTGTTATCTGCCATGCAGCAATTTCTCTTCTAGTACAGACACCAGGGATATGCTCTGCACTCAGCCTTCCCTTTACTTTGATGACAGAGGCCATTTCGGGCGGAGGCTCCTCAGTCATAGCTGGATCTCTGCACCTGTAGAGGGATCTCCGCACTGCAGCTTCCAATTGCGGAGATCCAGCTACGATTGCGGAGCCTCTGCCCGAGTGCGGGGGCTTTTTGTGAATCAGGGCCTAAATATATATTCTGGCACAGAACTAGCCAAATTCAGGCTGTGTTTAAATCATTCCAGGGATGAGTGTGCTGACTTTTTATCTTACTCGCTGAGAGTACATATGTTGAAACAATGTGACACAGAGATCAAATCACAGATATACACTTAGGGCCTGATTGCGAGTCTGGTGGTCCAAGGACCATCAGACTCTTGGTGCACCGTGGTGGTGGTCGCAAAATTGCGACCCTGGTGGTTGTGCCGTCCTGGGACTGACGACTCTGCCAGGGAACCGTGGTTCCCTGGTGGTGGTACGGCGGTCCACAAGGGATCTATATGCCTGGCGGGACTGCCAAGTTCCGCCAAGCATGTAACCATTTTCATCACTGCCACTGTTTTCATGGAGATCTTTCCTCCATGAAAACAGTGGTGGTGAGGAAAGAAAGGGGGCCCTGTAGGCCCCCTTGTGCCACACACTTCTTGAATGCACACAGGAAGGCACAACATGTGCCCCTGTGTACATACACAGAAATTCCAGCACAGCATGAACTTTTCAGTCCATGCTGTGCTGGAACTTTCTTTGACGTTCCCATTGTGGTTGCCTATTTTATAGGCACTGCAATGGGAACGGCGCAGAAAATGACTGCCAGTGAGTTATTATTGGGCGGGCTGTCCTCACGCGGCTTTGGCGCAACCGCGCTGGCAGAGAGCAGGCACAATTGCGCGGGCTCTCTATGAGGCAATTCTGACTGGCCGACAGGCGCCTTGAGCCCGTCGGAACCGAGTCGGATTCCCCGGCATGAATAAACTCCAACCACTGTATTTGTAATACATCAGTTGGAGTTTAAACCTACAATGGCGGTCGCAAAAGTCTCCGACCAGAGGTTCCAGACTTTCCGACCGCAATTGTAATTAGGCTCTCAGTTTTTTCATTGAAATCCTGGGGCTTTTTTGTCTGCCACATGAAGTTATTGATAGTTTTATGTAATTTGAGATGATAATGCTTATAAAATAGTCACTTATTGAAGTAATTACCATTTTTATTTTTTCAATTTGGCTCCACCGGTTTATAAATTTCAGTGACCAACCTTCTAGGGAATATGAGATATTTTCAAGTGTCATTATGTTTAATGGTGTCAATAATATTATTTTCAATTGGATTGCCAAAATAATCCTGACGTCCCTAGTAATGCTTTAGAGCCTAGACCTTTTAAGATTTCAACTTCTGAATCGTCTTTATTGAGTTTATACCCTGAAATAGCTGAGTATGCATTAATTGTGTCCATCAAGGCACTGATTGAGCTGTCCATAAGTAGGTATAAGAATTTCATCAGAGTAAGCTGCAATTTTCACAGTAAAATCCTTAAAGCGCATTTCTGAAATCTTTTTATTATTTTCAATATTATATATCAGTGGTTCTAATGCAAGAAGAAACAATGTTGGTTAGAGTGGACAACCTTGATGAGTACCCTGGGGAAGATTAACTGGTTAAGAAGTGATTATGCCAATTCTGAGTCTAGCTTGAGGGGCATTATCATCCTAGGTCAAATTTGTGTAGAATGAATTTAAGAACTATCCAGGGACTTTATCAAAAGCCTTCTCTGGATAACTTGTGGCTACTGCTGTTGGTGTATGGGTATGTTAAACTTTTTTCTATTACATGGCAGAGAAGACTTGTGTAGTCTTTAGACATACAGTATTTAAAAAAAGCGGGGTCAATTAAAAGTAGAAGAATGGATTCAAGTCTTTTTGCCAATGCAATCAAGATTTATAATTGATATTAGTATGTAGTTTTTTGAGTAATTGAGATCTGTCCTTCAACTAGCACACATCCTACTACTGCATATGTGCTAATAGCATACTAAGCACACAAAGACACTCAACATACACACAGGATATCAACAGAGGACCTGATTCACAGAGGGCCTCTGCACTCATGGCAGAGACCCCACAGTCATGGGGGAGTTCCCCCACTTTGGGCGGAATCTCCGTAATTAGAATTCTCATTGTAGAGATTCTGCACTGAGTGCGGAGACTCCTCCACGACTGCGGGGCCTCTGCTACAAGTGCGGAGGCCCTTTGTGGCCCTCAATGTTCTGGGCAATCACATGATCACATAACAGTGGAATTTTACACCGGGGTCCTGTGAATTGCTGTTTCAGTGACACAGATACAAATTTTTGGTCACACTATCACTCCCAATACATGGTACACTCTGCACTGGTGGTATGGCATCTATCTATCTATCCATCCATCCATTCATCCATCCATCCATCCATCATCCATGTATCCATCCATCCTCTTCACAAAACTCATGCAGAAAACATTAACTTCTCTATAACAACTAAAGAAAGGAGCTAATGGTGACTGATATAACAATGGCAGTTTCATAACTAAACTTTAAAAAGTCAGAACATTCAAAAATAAGGTTCTACCTTCTCCTGTATCGCCATGATTTATGGACTTAAACTTAACAACCCACCCTTTTAAATAACAAAGCATGAAATAATATGTGCTGCAGACATTAATTGATTATGTTTATAAATGTGTAAAAGATTGTATAATGATGTACCTCAGTTCTGTAGAGTGCTGGTAAACAACATGTGTGTGCTTGATAGTCAGTGTCTTGGTTTGTGATGTTGTCTGTGTCAATGTATGACAGGGATTCTGAGCAAGTACAATTGTGGTTATTTAGATGTATGAAGTTAGTTATGTTGGCATATGATGCTGTCTATATCGGCGTAGTAGCTGTGTGGGATTTTTATAGTAGGTATGTGGATGTATGATGGTGTGTCTGGCCATCTACGTGTTGCTATGTAGTTGACTGATGGTGGTGTGTGGATGTTTACTGGTGACTGCACAGACATATAATGATGGTGTGTGGTCATATAGGCTGTTGAGTGAATGGCAGAATGATGAAATGAGTTTTGTCATATGATGGCAGGTGATGCTTGTATCAAGGTGGCATATTCTGGTAGTTTTGCTGATCTATACTCTTGATTGTTTTCAAATAAATATGATGGTGAATGCGTGGGTGTGTGATATGGATAATGATATTTTATATTGTGCAGTGAGTTTAGTTTGACTAGGTTTGCAACAATGTGAGGACTGTTGCTGACAAAGTGAATTCAACTTGGCTTAATTCACTGGGGTTGAGACGCTAGATAAAGGTATCACCTTAATTTATTCATTTTCTGACTTTACTTTTTAGTGCAAAACCACTGTTAATATATTACTCAATAATAACTCAGTTTCAGCTTTAGCTGTTAGGGAATTTCAGGGGTTTGGTTTCTTTTATTTTTAGTTGCATGGACATGTGATGGTGGGTGTATTTGCAATATTATGGTGGTTATGTGTAGGCATGGTGCTGGCTATGTTGGTGCTTGTGTGGAAGTATGCTGATGGGTGTGTGGACATTTAATTTTATTTGTGTTGACATATGATGGTGGATGTGTTATTGTATGATGTTGATTTGTAGGGCCATCTGCATCTCATCGGTGTATCATGCCACCCTGTGATTCCTCTATGCCACCATGCCATGCCCCAGCAGTCCCTTTGTGTGACCCTTCAACACTATGAGTCCTCCCTCTCCCCTTTAAGTAGCACTCTACCCCTTGTGTGTCTCGGTCCCCATGCAACCCCTCTGTGACAAGCTGCTCTGCCCCGTTAGACCACTGTGAGCCTCTCTGCACCTGTCTCACCTCTCTCTTCTCTGTGTGTGCCCCCTAGAGCCCCATTACGCTCTCCTGTTGCCACTGTATTCGCTTTGTGGAGCTCTGACTCACCACTGCTGGGTTATTCATGTGGCCCTCTCTCAAACCTCTTTTTTTGCAGGGCAGTGGGCATGTAGGCTACTGAGTCTCAATTGTGGGGTTGAGGTTATTTACCACAGATGTTTCCAGGCCCATCCAACTATGGGTCTGCCAACTGGCCAAAATATTTCTGCTTGCACACTTCACTCTCAAGTTAGAGAGGGCAAGCAGTCACGAGCTTCTCAAAGATGTATTGTGTGTGGTGCTCAAGTTTAACATTGAACAATCAACAAGCATTCCAATAAACTCAGTATGCAGCCCAGTGCTTGTCGTTTCAATAAATAAATTACCTTAATCACAAAGTTGTTCTAAATATTACACAATCAGCCATGAAAAGGGTGGTAGGCAGGCAACTCCTAATATGCTTGGCGGTGCCACAGCAGCACCGGCAGCATATTAGTGCTTCCGACTGCTGCGTGGCCGCCATGGGATCCTAGATCCCCACCGGTCGCAAGGGTCCTGTGGCGATTCGACTGCCGCACTCGTAATACTGTGGGCGGTCCTCAGTGTTGCGATGGTCACAATGCCACCACTGGTTCGGCAGTCCTATGGACCACTGCACTTGTAATAAGGTCCTCATTTTTTTAATCTTACCCTCTTTAATAACATGTGGCACACTATGAATGCTCCGTCACCTCTGGTACAAAGAACAGTACTTCAGCCTAATTCCTGCTGGGCTGCAGCAAGCAGGTAGTACAAAGGGTTGAGAAGGTAGCTGGGCACAGGCCACAGCCATTAATGCTTCTGCCTCACCTTAGTCTGTCGAGCCATAGTGCCGGTGAAAGGGTATACCCAGCCACAGCAGTCTCTAAAGGGGTACAATTATGTGACCGCATCTGGGCTGTGGGCAGGTGCAGACCAAGACAAGTAAAACAGTGGGCTTACTTCAATCACAGAAGTGGTCGTCCCCATCCGGGCCCAAGGTACTCATGCAGTAACAGCCCTCACCCAGGCCCACAGCATTTACACACCTGCAATATTCATCCAGGCCTGCAACAATTACACAGATACACTTCCATCTTGGCATTCGGCCATCACACTTTTACAGCCCGACTGGGCTCACGAAGATCACAGCATTGTGGTTACCACTGGGAGCCAGGTTGAGAGACTGGATGCCCACAGGACACTCTAGGTTACTCTCATGCAGTCTGCATTCTCTAGCCACCGGGTATGTGATGGCCCTCTCTCCTCCTTAACAGTCTTTCTTCGTGCAGGTCCAGGCAGACTTCTTTCCTCTTTTAGCTAGCAAGCAGGCAGGCTCCAAGGGTCTTCAGGTCGAGATCCTCAGATTTTCCAAAAGAAAGTACCCACCTCAGGCAATTTTCTCTCACCTCCGGAAGATGGGCTATCAGGCAAGCACCAGCCCTGGTTGCACAGCAGTCTTTTGAGTCCTCTAGGGAGTCCTCCCTTCACTGGTCTTAAAGGTTTTTGAACTGGAACAAAGTGGGATGGTTCTGGACCCACCTTTGTATGCAGCTTCTAGATGAGCATCCCCTGTCTCAGAGTGTAGAACCAATTTGGGGTGGTTCTTCTTTTACATGTCCTCCTCAGAATGCACTGCGAACACAGGCTTTGTGTAGAGTGATCCTTCACACAGCAGGTAGGAATAAGTCTGTCTCCCACAAATGCACCCACAACAGAGGCAGAGAGAGGTGTTAAGTTTCTTTACCTCATTGTCATCAGAACAAAAGAAGGAGTCATCTGGGAAAGACAATAGGTCATACCTCACCTAGATTTCTCACCTATGTCAACAGATACTGAAGTCCCATCCCTCGCTCCACCATCCACCAAATTAGCAGTGCTTAGTAAGATTAATCAGCAGCTCCTTTTTAACAAAAGGCCTCATGGAATTTATAACGGTAGCCCTGTCTCATTCTTCCTCTCCTAAGTGTCTGGCTCTCCTTTCTCCAGCTACAGGAATGCAGACAATACATGTCCACAGTACAGTCATCATCCTCTTTCTTGTGCTATGACAGGCCAGGGCATCCAAACTGGATCCCTTTTGCCTTCATTACTCAGAATCGCTCATACACACACTTATCACCATTAATGGCTTACACCTACTACACATCTCATCTACACACACACTTGACACATACATGGGATATCTGCAGAATGTTATGGGCATACACATAATAGCAGAACTTTACACAAGTGGACCAGTATGCTCCACTCCAGTGACACAGATAACATGGTCTGGTCACACTATTGTTATCTGTTAAAAGCACAGTATGCAGCCACCATTGCTTTATGTTCTGTACTCAGGACAGGAAGGGTAGACCTCTTCCCACACACACTCCATGCTTGAAGCACTCCTTCAGGTCACGGGACAGGTCTGACCTGACATAGTGAGGGACAGGGCTGGTCCCATGCTTACATTACCATGAAGCAATGGGCACAATAAAAGTCAGGATAAAAGATCCATATGCAACTAGGCATTTAGGGAATGTAAATACATCAATTTAACATACAGGGGACATTCCCATCCCAACCCCCTCAAACCCAATAGATGTTTTGTGTGATACCCTGTCTCACCCCTCCACCCACTCTGTATGTCCTTCCTCACGTCAATGTACCCCTGGCTCAAAGAAACTCCTCTGTTTGTCCTCACCTTTCTGAAGACCAGGTCTGCTGCCATGCCCCTCTACCTCCTGTAGACACTTCTGTTTGTTCTCTGCCTGACCTGCATGCACTCTTAGCAGCCCACCCTCATTTGTAATCTGTACGTTTGTTCCATCCCAATGCAGTGTGTCCATGCTGTCGTGCCCTCACTGGCCTCTGTAACCCATTAGTGGGCTCCTCTGCACCCTACAGCCCCTTCATTTGCTCTCCTTTCTCTTCTACGTGTCCCAATCCCCTACTACCTCTCTGTAAATCTCTGCCTTCAGTTGCCTCTGTGTACTGCCCTGCTCTCCAGTTTGTTTGTATGTTCCTCCCTGTTGTGTGTCCTCCTCCTTTCTTCTTTGTCTCTCTGGCCCCTGCAGGCCCCATCTATGCTCCATCCCTGAGTCACGTTATTTGTGAGTCCCTTCACCCCTTGCAATCCCTCTGTGAATTACTGTCCTCCATTCTTTGTGCCATCCTGTCCCATATGCCCATATCCCTCAATGCAATTCATTTGTGTCACCCTGTCCGAACGCTGAAGGCCCTTAGAGTGCCCCCACCTGATTCCAGCCCCTTAGTATTGTGCCTGACCTTCCTGTACATGTCACCCTCCTACTCCCCCTCCTCCAACACTTTTTTACCCATGCATTTTCCATAGGAGAATTTAGATGTCCTTATTGGAAAAACTGCTGAACAGAATTACTCTAATCATGGCAGAAAGCTACATCTTTACTCAAAAGTGTGCTTTTTGTGATTCAGTGTAATTCTGTCTAGCCATGTTATAGAAATTAAGGTTCAAACTTTATAGATATCTCTTGCCACAGGACTGCCATGGGACCACTCATCAAAATAAAGAGGTTAAATTGAGCAATGATCAATGTGATTGGTGGCGGAAATATGATAAAGAATGTTGCCGCTGCCACTACAGGATTCAGGGATTTCCTTAGTCTAAATACAGATAAAAGTGCATGGTAGGGATACTCTGACCCATAACCCTTTTGCATTAAAGGTTAAAGTGTAGCTATACATGAGGAAGGTAGTACAATTTTATCTTATGTTAAAAAACCTTACAAATTCACTGAAAAATCACTACCGTACCAAAAACCTAAGCATTTATGGACCTCAGCTTTGTTTTTGACACAGTAAATCAATTTAAATTGTGGCTTCTCATGGAATATATGAGGTTGGGTAAGGCACTAGTGACTCAGCTTTCACACTTACATTTGGAGACGTCCACCAGGGTCCACCATGGGCCAAATGGAAAATGTAATTCCTCAACAAAATCAAAATCCGGGGTCTGACAGGGGTGTGTTCTGGATCCCTTTTTGTTTTTATTTATATCAAAGGACTGAAGTGACAGCTATGCATCACCACAATTGGGGAAATGACCAGTTCCTATTTTTTTATATACAGACGATGCAGCCCTTATTTCAATGAGTGCAAATTAGCTACTAAGCCTGCTTGACGACTCCTTTATATACGTAATGAATGACTTAGACCTAAAAACAAATTTATCAAAGTCATTTATTTGTCAAGGTGAGTGGACCTAAAAACATGAAATCAAAGTCCCCCTCAAATAAGGGAGTCCCCATCACCAAATTCAAGATCGTATTTAGGAATCCTGTTTGGTTCTGCGTTATCTTGGGGTCAATCAACTTAAGAGCATATCATTTTCATAGAACCATAGAAGCTGTTTTGCATACTGCCTCGAAGCTGCACCATAAGCCACTAAAATAAATTGTTCAGCTCTATGGGAAGCACATGTATCTCTGTTGGTCAATATGGGAATTGGATGTACATCAACATTGAAAGGCTGCAGAGTGTAGAACCAACTTTATGTTCAGATTATTAGCTTTTCCACATGCCTCCGCAATATATATGTCATTTCAAGGTGGTTTTGGATTATTTGAAAGATGTCATTAACGTTTGTCCATTGTCAATATGGATTATATTTTGGGGGAAGCCAAAAGCTGGCTTCTCAAGGGTAGACACCCAAGATTATTTAACTTTAGATAACATGCTAACAATTCCCTGGTTTACTTATATGAAGCAGGTATTCACCACTCTGGGGGTTCCCAAGATTTTTACAATCTCTGAGAGCATAAACTCTGCATAAAAAGATCATTTAAAAATTTGTTTTTTAAACGTTTTGCAGAGGTGCGTATTGTGTAGGCTCAAAATACACAATTGGCTGTTTCATGTGTCCGGTTTATTGACCAAAATTGGGCTGCAGTTCTATATATTTCTAATATGGTACTCGCAATACAGATTTTATCTCGTGCACTTCAGACTCCACATATTGCATTTTTTATTTGCATTGCCCATGCAGGGACCTTGGGGCCGTATGTATGAAATTTTCATTTTGCATTTCCTAAATAGAAAATCCCAAGAAATCACTATTTAGGAACTGCAAACTGGGATGTTCAAAAATCGAGATTTCCTAATAGGGATACTACAGAGTTGGAATCTCCATTAGGAAATCGCTATTTAGGAACTGCTAAACCATTCGTTCCTAATGGTATTGCATTTCCAAATTTGCGATTTCCTAATTGGAAATCGAAAATTAGGAAATGCAAAACTAAGAGTGCCTATGGCCCTAAGGCCCCCCTTGATGCACCCCCAAAAAAGTGATACACATGTAAGGACACAAATGGCCTAGGGGCATGTGCGAGCTACATGGCACTTTAAAAAGTGCATGTTGGGAGCATTTTTTAAATTGGACATGGTTACCATCGACTTGAAATCAATGGCAATAGCATTTCATAATTGCCCATTTTGCATTTAGGAAATGCTTTGTACATGTACTTAGGAAATCGCAAATAGGAAATCCCTATTTGCAATTTCCAATTTGGGGAATTGCAAAATGCGATTTCCACTGGGTAGAAATCGCGTTTTGTGATTCCCTATTGGCATTTATTCATATGGAAAGGAAATTTAGAATTTCTTAACAGACTGAAATTGTGATTCGATCCGTTAAGAAATGCTAAATCCTTTCGTACATATGGCCCTGTGTCTATAAAGCTACCTAAATGCCCTTGTGACAGTTTTTCTAAGCAACTTACTTCATACTTTATGCACTTTTGCACTTTGTACTGTCCTCATAGAAAAAGTTTTTTTGCTCTATTTTTGCGAACCGCCAACATTAGACAGTATGAAATGGTAGGATATTGTCACAGCAGCAGGATTCTAAATAAATCTGCTATGCAATGATTAATTATTTAAGGTGCACTTTGATGTTACGAAAATATTATGAGTTGGTAACTGTTTGCATAATTGTCAAGAATAATACCACTGTAAAATAAGGATTACATTGTCTTCATTGCATGACCATCACTAATTTATTTATTATGTTTTATATTTCTTTTCATGTTGTTTGTATTGACTGTACTTTTATGGCAACTTTAGACAAATAATGGCTATTGATTTGACTTAACGTTTGCCATTGTAACTTCCATATGGCTTAACAGAATTACAGCAAACTCGGCATGAAAGTTGAACTTTAATCAAGGAAGTGCCTTTGTTTGGTTTGGTGTAAGTGGTAAGTAGTTTTGAGAAATTACTGTTAGGAGAGCGTCTCGGGCGGAATTGAAATTCATGTGATCTGCCAATAAATTTAGTGGTATCTGGACTGTTTAGTTCAGAAGGAAATTTTATTAAAGGCAAAAAGGTGGCAATATACAATACATATTATCGGTCATAAAACAATACATCACATATATACTCCAGCATAAATATACGAGTGAGAATAAAAAGTAAAATCACAGCAAAAAGAAAATCAGGAATAACACAGTGCATATTTATGTAAAAATTAGAAGAACATCAAGAAAAGTTATGGGGGTTTAAGTACTTCCTGCTGAGATGGGTTTGATAAAGAATGTTGCAATGCACATTTATCAAAAAATGTTGTAACAGGTAGCCATTTGTAAAGGAAACAGGAGGAATGTATCTAGTCTGTGATTGTGGCATACATCATACCACCAAGCTTTGTAAGAAATGTTCGTTTCTCGCTATCTGCTGAAAAGCAACTGCTATTAATAAATCAACAATTTTGATATTAATTTCACAATTATCCCAAATTGGTGAGAGGCTTCCCAAGAAAATGTCCTTTACAAAGAATGGGGCATTGGTGTAAAAAATTAAGCTAACTTGAGACCAAACCTGGTTCCAGAACTTATGTACAAGTGAACACGAAAAAAGCATATGAAACAAATCGGCATTAGGAGATGTGCAAGACCAACAGGTATCCTGTACAGTGGAGAATCTTTTATTTAAGCTGTGTGGAGATAACAAAAGCCTACTGTAGATGTAAAACAGTGTGTGTGTTAAACTAGCTGTTCTGGAGGTTTTACGTATCTTAGTCCAAATCTTATTCCACATTGGTAAGGACCATACTACATTAAAATCTCCCGCCCAAGCGAATTCAGTCTTGGATTTTTGTCTTGTTAGACCTTTGGATTGGAGGAGGGTGTATAAAGTTGAAGCTTTAGGTTTAGTACGTAAAAGAGTGGACAAGTCAGTAGGCACATCAGTAGTATGAGAATTGGTAGAATTACTAGCAAGTTGAGTATATACGTCAAGCACCGTGTTGCGGAGAATATAGTATTTAGAAATCAGAGCGGCAGGCAAATTATAAGACTGTCGAAGCAAAGGAAAAGAAACAAATTTATTGTTTGAAAATAATTGGTGGACCCAGATCAAACCATGTTGCCTCCATGTCTTCCAATAAAAGGGTTTATTATTTATCAATAAAGTTTTATTGTGCCAAATGGTGGAGGCTAAAAAGGAATCAAGAGTGTCATGAATTAAAGGGAATAAAGGGCAAAGAAGTTTGGAAGTAAGTTTAAATAGGGGAGTAGATAATGTTTGGGGTTTACAGGAAAAAGAGAGATATTCTTGAAATGAAAAAGGGGACCGAAACACATTTTCAACTGATGCCCATAAGGGACAATCTTCTGTAGGGTCAAGCAACCAGTATGAGGCCTGTCGTAATAAGAAAGCTTTTTGATAGACAGGAAAGTTGGGAAAATTAACCCCCCCCTCAACTTTAGGACGTATTACCTCGGAAATAGACATACATGATTTCTTATTGTTCCATAAATAGGAAGACAATGTTGAATTAACAGATTTGAATAGTTTTGGAGGAATGGGGACTGGAATATTGGAAATGATATATAAAATCATAGGGGAAAGCATCATTTTTATAGTGTCTAAACGGCCCCACCAGGAAAGGTACAGGGGGTGCCATTTAGTAGTAAGTTCTGAAAGTTTTTTAATACAATTAATCATACATAAAGTAACTGTGTCTTTGATTGTGGGCTTGATATGAGAGGACTTCCAAGTAAAATTCGTTGGGACGAAATCAGCTTTAAAAGTGAGTTTAGTCAGAGGTAAGATTTCACGCTGTTCAGTTTATACCCTGAAATCAGTGAAAAGGATTGAACTTCCTTTAGAAAGGCAGGAATTGACTCACCAGGGTTTGAAATAGAAATCAAAATATCATCAGCGTATGCTGCTAGTTTGACATTGGTATTAGGGGTCTTAAAACCGTGTATTTGTGCATTTTGAAATTTTGTTTGAGAGAAAGGGTTCAAGGGCTAAATTAAAAAGAAAAGGAGATAAGGGGCAGCCTTGACGCACACCTCTACCAAGACCAAAAAAAGTTGATATGAGACCATTGGCACAAACAGCAGCACATGGATTAGAATATAAAAGTGAGATTAGGGCTGTAAAATTAGGACCAAAGCCAAACCATTAGAGAGCGTAAAATAAATATTGCCATTCAACTCTATCAACTGCTTTCTCTGCGTCTAGCGCTATAGCAACAATAGAGTGTTTTAAATGTGGAGCTTTAGATTAAATATTAAAAAACAGTCTCGTATTATTATTAATGACTCGCCCTTTCACGAAACCGGATTGCTCCTTGCCTAATATAGTTGGTAAAATAGGGTCTAAACGTAAGGCTAGTGCTTTAGAAAATATTTTGTAATCTATATTGACCAGTGATATGGGTCTATAATTATTACAACATTTCAAATCTTTGCCTTATTTAGGAATTAGACATGTATGAGCGTCTGAGAAAGAGCCCGCCGATTCCCCCAAAGAGTTAAAGGAATTAATCAAAAGGTGTAATTTAGGCAATAATAATTTAGAGAAATGGAGATAAAACTCGACAGTGAATACATCTGGTCCAGGTGCCTTATCTTTTTTAAGTGTTGGAGTGCGGCCAAGAGTTCTTGTTGTGTTATATCTGTTTCTAAGGATGACAGGTCCGGGAAATTCTGGTGGGATTTTTGTATGGTTGAAGAAAAGTGTGAGAGCATATGGCTGGTAGGATTTATTTCAGAAGTGTATAATGATTTGTAAAAAAGTGCGAATTCATTTAAAATTTCCGTGTCATTGAATTTTAAGATAGAGTTATCATCAAAAAAAGAATCGATATTCAGTTTGTTGTGTTTGGTTTTCAAATAATTGACTAAAATTTTACCTGCCTTATTTTTCCCACCATAATATTTTTTGCTAGATTTCAGTAGGTAAAATGAGGCACTATCAGTTGATTCCTTATTGAATTGTAATTTTGCTGTTATAAGGGCATCAAGAACATCTTTTGAATTGGATGTATAAAAAGAATGCTCCAGTCTCTTAATATTGTGAAGTAGGGAGCACCAGCGCTTGCGAGCAATGTTACGCTTTTTGGCCACATAACTAATAATAAAATCTCTCACTGAGGCCTTAAAGGCGTCCCAAATAGTTGAAAAAGGTAAAGAGTTAGTGTCATTTATGGAAAAGTATTCATCAAAAAAGGCAAAAAATTAGGAAGAGAATGCTGGATCCAAAAGAAGGGAATTATTAAATCTCCATCTTCTGGGAGCATTAACTTTAGGTAAAATGTCTAAATCAATTGAGACAGGGGCATGATCTGATAACAATATAGGTCCTATTTCTGCATTCATAAGTGCTTGCGAAATATGGTGGGATACAAAAAAGTAATCAATACGTGTTTGAGAGTGGTGCACAGGAGAATAAAAAGTATACTCTCTGGTGGTTGGGTTACACAACCTCCAAACGTCTAAAAGTTTGTGCTGTGTAATAGCATGGACGAAAGATTTATGTGGTTTGTTAGGAATGAATGAAACTTTAGAATTTCGATCTATAAAAGGATCAAAAATCTGATTGCAGTCCCCTGCTAGTATAAAATTATCTTCCATGCAAAGAGTAATCTGCTGGGCAATTGAAAACCAAAAAGAAGAGTCACCACCAATAGGACCGTAAACATTGAAAAAGGAGACTGGAACATCCTTCAACATCAATTTAACGTTAAGCCATCGGCCATCTACATCAGATTCTTGTGATATAAATTTGAAACTAAGCGATTTACGACAAAGCATCATGACTCCATTGCGTTTACCATCACCGTTGGAATAAAATATTTCCCCCACTCAACCTCTTTTTAGTTTTGATGACTCATTCTCCGTTAGGTGAGTCTCCTGCAAGAAAATAATATCTGCATTCAATTTAGCTAAATGGGTCAGAACTCTTTGTCTTTTTATGGGGGAATTCAGCCCTCTAACATTCCATGATACGAATCTCAACCGCATAATGGATCAAGAGTAAAAATAAACAAGGAAAATTAATAATGGAAAATCAATTCAATGAAAGAGTCAGAAAAGATATCAGAGGGAATAGAGATCATAAACATGGTTACCAGGACCCAAGTGAAAGAGAGAAGATGAACAGAAAATAGTGAAAGGAGATAACAGATTCTAGAAGGAAAAGCAGGAAAACAGAAGGTTGTATAGCTGGAGCTGTGATTCAGAGGAAAGAGATAAGAAAGCGATTGTAAGATGAGAAAAATAAATAACACTAAAAGCTGGAAATTGACCACCTCGAAATGAAGGTCGGATGGAACAGAAAAGGTAACAGGATAAGATTCACAAAGAGTAAGAGACTTAACAACACTCAAAAGGAGAGTAGGAAAAATATATAGAAGGGAGAGAAACAAGAAGAATAAGAACATAAGAAAGATGGGAATATAGGAGGATAACATACCTACATAAGGAGAGACCAGGTGGAAACGGGAAGGGGGTGGAACCACATGGAATGGACAGCACAACCAGGGAGTCATCGAAACGGAGGACCGGAAAGACACCATAAAACAGGGGTAGGGAATCTGTGGCAACAAAGCAGAACAATCATTAGAATAATTTGTGAGAGCGAACACTAACAGTAATATTTAAGAACAATAACAAACAAAATTCTCAAAAAGTAAGACATAGGGAAAGCAACCTCAGGTGCACCAAGAACAGGGAAAAACAACATTTAAACCACCAAGCAGTATAGTGAGGAAAACGAGAACTCAATCAGCATGTTCAGTGAAAAACCATTTCAAACATTAAAAGAGGAGGCAAGACCAGAGGAGTCCATGGCATTCGGTTTGCACGAATTGATGAAGCTTTGTAAACGCAGAGGATCCTCATATGTGGCTGCTCTATTATTGTGTGTGACTTTAAAGAGGCAAGGATGAAAAAGACCATATCTGGCTCCTATTGAGCGTAAATCAGCTCGCATATTCAAAAAAACCTTGCGTCCGTCAGCGGTAGCTTTAGCATAGTCTTGTGCGAAATACAAGGAAGAGCCTGACCATGTGATTTTTGGAGAAGCTCTGACCGTTGAAAGAACCTTCAACAAATCCGTGTATTCTAAGAAGTATAAGATGACTCCCCTGGGCCTTGGTGAGGACGAAGCGTGTGATGGAATGCGACCTAACCGGTGTACTCGTTGAATGTTGAGTACCGTTACCTCTGGCATATGGAGCAATGTATGGAGGAATGATTTGAAAAAAGTAGGAAAGTCTGTCTCTTCAAGTCCTTCTCCCAGGCCATAAATGCATAGATTGTTTCGTCTGCTGCGGTTTTTGCAAGTCCTCGACTTGTTTCTGAAGCGTAGAGACTTGAGAATGAAGATGAGAGACAGTAACACAAGTTTCTTTAAAGGAGGAAACATTTTGTTCAACTGACGAGACCCTTGCTTCAAGTTGAGACCAGTTGTCTGTTAAGACTTGTAGTTTAGTATTAGTCTCTTCCATGAATGGACGAAGAGCTCTAATTTCCTCCAATAATAGCTCCATTGACACTGGTGATGCTGATTTAGGCGGTGATGGAGGATCCTTTTTTAAGCGTTTAGTGTTGGATTTCCCTAAAGCTGTAGACAAGGGCTCCATTGTTGTATCCAAACTTTGAGAAGGTGAAGCTAGAGAGTCTTCTAATTTAGAAAATTCAGAGAAAATCTTCGAATTCTTTAAAAAAATATGTTTTGGTTTGGAAAATGAAGGATGGGGTATCTTTGTTCTGCCCATAAATCACATTTAGCATATCCGTGCCAGTGCGAGTGTACTAAAAGCCAAGCACAATGAAATATAAAAAAAAATAATCAAAAGTTATGTGAAAGAAAATAGGCTCATGAGAAGAAAACTCAATGCGATGAGCATAAGAGAGTACCGTTGAAGTAGAGCAAGGGAGACTCTCTTAGTGAAAACAACAATTTTCAGTCAGACTCCATGCCTTCTTCAAAGCACTAGTATGATAGAAATAAAAGTACACAAGGACTCCAGAAAGGGTGTACTACAGCTTGCACCACCAGTGTTTGAGCAAAAATCAATTAATTAACGAGACACCACAGAAAGTGATAACATTTAGCTTGTAAATAGCAATGTCCCCTGTTAAATATGCTGGGAATAGAATTGAGCAATGTTGCTTGAGTAGGAGAGTACTGTATCCTGAAGACATGCTGTGAAAAATGAATGCGCACATAAAATGACTGCTGCACAAATGGCAGTGAAAAGGCTTAAGCAATGTCCAAAATATAAGATGCAGCACTTAAACGCCACAGTTCCCCCACAAAAAACAGCTGATTATCATTGTTGACGTACTGGCAATGGATTAAGTGGCTCTAGTGAACAAGGGCAACATTTCAGCATCGTTATGAGGAGACGCGCGTTCGCGCGTTCAATTCAAAGTGGCAGCCGCACTAAAAACTGAGCCGTGAGAGAACTCACTCCGGTGATATAAACATCCAGTCGCCACATTAGAGGTCCGCAGGGGTCTCAGAGCATGCTCTAACTCTTCATGAATCCATATGTGTCCCCAGCAGAGCGGTAACTTGCCTCGGAGCGCCGAGTCTTCCAGGCGGACCGCGGAGCTTCACCCGGGCGCCACCATTCACCTCGGGGGCCAAGCCACGCCCTCTGGTATCTTGACTGTTAATCTGTGAATGTCCATGATCCTGGGTTTACAGAATACACATGCCACCAAATAAAAAAATAAATCTCAAATGAGGTTGAACGACTGAGGTTTATCCCTTGTTGCCTGTTTTGCCTTCACTGACCCATCCTGGAACAAACTCGGAACAATCTGATTGGTAGGCTGTAACTTGAAGAAAAATGTGGTTACTGCCAATACCAGACAGGCTCAGTCCCCGCACAAAATTGCAGTGCAAGTACTGTTGCATTCAGCTCCTGCAGTTGCTTGCATGCAGGATGCCGTGGGGAACTGCCCCAAAGTTGGAAAACCAATCTCCTTGCCTATGCTTCCCAGTCACCCAGGCTTTCTGCCACTTGGAGTCTCGGATTCGTATAAGAGTTGTAGTGCCCACTTCTAGGGCACCCACAACAGGACCCATTCACAGAGGTCCAGGAAACCTCTCTCTTCACAGTACCCTGGAAATCCACCCTTTTTCGACAGTGAGAGGGACTTATAGGTGTAGTGAAAATGGCTCTGAAAGAGCCCACAAAGTTCAGAGTACAAGCCAGTAAATGTCAAACTCCTAAAAGGGTTGTATCAGCCCCAATGTGGTCCTTCCTTAATTCTTCCATGCAGACTTTCTGCTCTGTGAGCCTCCTCAGGGACTTATAAATGGAGGTTTAGTTTCCTATGAGTGGTGAGGTACATATCCAACCTGCTCATCCACATAATCCAACAACCCTTTTGTGTCACAGGTAGGGCTGATTCTACATTCTGCTCCACTGTTGTCTTAACTGTTTGCAAGAATTAAATATGGATGTCATCTCCAATATTGTTACTGATCTCCTCTAGGAGCCAAGCTTTGCCCATCCTGGCCTGGTAGTTTCCCTCCTATGCTGTAAAGAAACCTGCTGTGGTGACTGGAGTCAGAGCTCTGCCTGTCCTCCCTTTGTTCCAGGTCACAAAATCCTCTAAGCTAATTAATAGGTAGTTGGAAATCTTACCATGGTACTTCACACATGCTACACTGTACTCCAAATGGAAAAGTGAAGTCCCTTCAGGCTCCCAGTTAAATCAAATTGTTTTAATCTGGGTCCCATCTGTCTCAGTGCTAGACATATATTAGTCTTTCTTGCTCAATATACACAAGTGCACACATGAGTCAGCAGCTGTTCATGTACAATTTGTTTAGGGTCCCTTTCCCATCTGCACAGTAGCTGACCTTATTTCTTATAGGAGGCACTGGAGTTCAGACTCTCACTGTGTGTGATAGCTTTTTGCTTGGCTATATGTGCATATTCTCTTAAACAAATACTCATCATTGATTACTTAAGCAATTTGTTCAGCTAGCAGTAATTTAACTCCAATAGTACCTATTCTTTGCTCCAATAAGGGCTATATTCTCCTGTGATGTGCATCAGAACTGATAAAGAGTTCCTATACATTTTTAAGTGCATATGTCTCCTAGGAAAAATCCATACTGCTCTATGAAAATGAAATGCAAGTTATTTTTTTGTTTTAAATTTGCATCAAAAGATAGGGACATCATGTTTTTGCAGTGCCATGTTTCTCCTGTTTCTCCTTATTCTATGTTTGCTGCATAAGCTTGCAACCAAAAAACAAGCACTTGCAAAGGCAAGAAGTGCTTATGCTGATGGTTAATTGTTTTTTAGTGCAAGAATATGCCACTAATTAAAATGCCAAAAAATACAGCTACCTGAACCTGGCTGCTATATTCTTACAATAAGGCCGCTTTACTAGGGATGTTTTTAAAAAATAACACGCCTTTCATTTGTGCCATGCATTGTATTATTATTATTAGTAGTAGTAGCAGTAGTAGTAGTAGTAGTAGTATTGTTATTATTATATGTGAAAGAGACAAATATAAATTACCACAAGAATTGGAGGGACTGGAAGTAATCAGTGTCCAGCATACATACTCCTGCATATAACTATTGAAACTAATAAAGTATATTGTTCCTATCCTAACCAAGGGAGGCACTATTTGTTCACATAAGTGAATAACTGGCCAGTGAAAGCGTTCTCCAATTAGAGTAAGAGCCCTCATTCAACCAGAAGGGTAGCATGCTTCCTCATCGGACAGCTCCTCATTGAGCTGGAGCTGCAATGCCCAATGGGCTCATGAAAAGCGGCTCTATGTCAGAGATCTTTTACTCAATTTGCTGTGAATGAAGCTACTGTAAGTTAAGAGCTAATTAAAAGTGTAGACTGGTGAAGATAAAAAATTTAACTAACTGAGGTGCCCCGCTAAGAGTACTTGATTCTGGGGTCCCTGTTAATGAATAAAAACAACATGGGATAAACAGGTAAATAATGTTCCTTTTTATCCTCCACAATTGGTCAACATGTTTCTTGCTCTCTTTAATCTATGAAGATTTATGACAATTCATCAGGACCATAAAAACTTGGGGGCATATTTATGATTCAGTAGCATAAATCCTTGCGCCACGCAATGGTGTACAAGAGCGACACAACTATTAAGTCAGATTTATCAAGCCACACAAGGCCACCTTGTGTGGCCCTGGGTGGTTAATAAATCTAGAGTAATGCAGTGCAGCACAAATCGCTGCATTGCGTTACTCTGCCCAGGCAGGCATTTCATGGCTGGGGTGGCTGGCGACATTTGAAAGTGGTGTGGCGTAAAATGATTGGCCTACTGCACCGTTGCGAGCGAGCCCGAACCCCCATATTGCGGAATTCGGTGTGGTTCTCCCCCCGAGAAATGTTTTTAAAAAGAGAAGAAAAATTGTGCCTTTTCAAGCAAATTTGAGAAAGCAGGAAGGTTAATAAAGCAACTGTGAAAGTGCAGTTATTACATTAATAAAGAGATGTCATATAACATAGGTAGCTGCTTTTTCAGTATAGCCACAGAGCTTCATAACAGACTTCGAGATACAATGCATTTCTGAGTACCTCACTCACAGATGTTTTTTATATAGCAAACAACTAAACATTGAATCATACATGTGTAAATAGGTCTATAGTAAATCTTGAGACAAAATAAGAATTACAAGGTGTAGGAATCAAGTCTGCCATCCTACTAGAAAGTAAACTGAGGGATTTTATACATATTGATACTGCAGTGGTTGAGGAAAAGGGAGAGGGAAGGTTAGAGGGAGAGGAAAAGGGAGAGGGAAGTATAGAGGGAGAGGGGAAGAGAGAGGGTGAGGGAATGGAAGAGTGTGAGGGTGAGGCAGAGGAGAAGGGAGAGGGAAAGTGTGAGGGTGAGGGAAACAGAAGGGAGAGGGGAAGGGAGAGGTTGAGGATGAAGGGGAGGGAGAGTAAGAGGGCAAGGGTGAGGATGAGGGAGTTAGAGGGGAAGGTGGAGGGAGATGGGAGATTGGAAGGTGGAGAGTCGAGGGAGAGGGGAACGAGGAGGGTGAGGGTACATGGTGGGGATAGAGAGGGAAGGGGAAGAGAGGGTAGGGGAGAAGATCGGGGAAGAAGAAGGAAGAGGGATGGAAGCGATGGGAATGGAATGGAAGTTGATCGGAAGTGAAGGAAAAGAAGGGAAAGAAGAGTTTCAAGCCAGTTTCAAGTCAATTTCAAGTTTGGTTTCAAGTTCTGTTTTCAGTTCAGTTTTCGTTTGGTTTATATACTCGCCGTGTCCCTTTAGACCCATCCCCACCCACTTCTTTTTTGGAGCCTGATAGGCCTCTGCTGCTTCCGCCTCTCGCGGGCCTCAGCTCCAGCCGCCAGCAGTGGTCCTCTCTGTCCAGTGCTGCGGCTGCATGGTTACCAGCCTTTTATACAAAGGACACGTCACAATAGAGACTTTTCAATGTGCCATCATACATCACTGGTTTATGGGCGATGACAGGTGTTGAATTGTAAGGGGGGGGCAGGCGAGACACAGTTTTAATTCAATGTCTTGAAAAAAAGCAAAAACCTATTTAGCCACAAAAATTATCCTGTGAAAAGCTCAAAAAGACGACCCCTATCCTACCCGACATTCTGCCCCATCAGTGGCCTCTGCTTGCCTCTGCTGCGGCGGAGGCCTCCCCTCTGCACTTAGCACGGACCTTGTGACATCACATTGGAGGGCCCGGCTTGTCACAGGTGTTTCATTCACAGGATTCTGCAGCTGGTGCCAGCGCGAACCTCGTGACATCACATTGGAGGTCCAGGCCTGTCATAGGTGTTCCATTCACAGGATTCTGCAGCTGGTGCTAGCGCGAACCTCATGACATCACATTGGAGGGCCTGGCTGGCCCAGTCGCTAAGTTAACCTGAGCTCAACTCCCCCCTGGTAGCTGGGGTAAAGACCTGATCGGCTTAACTTTGGGCAGACTGGGGAACAACATGAACTTTATAAAAAGTTTGCGGGACTCGGTCGGGAGTTAAAACAAAAACACAATACATAGATTACCTGCTACATGAGCGGAGGAGACACAATCGCAAGTCAGTTACGATTAGATAACAGCAGAGCTGGGAATCCGATTCTGAGGCAACAAGTAGGGCTTCAATCACTCACTACTGGCGGCAAACACGTGAGGGAGTCATCGACGTCGAGTCGGCCTGCTGCTGCGCTGCGAGCCCCATTCTGGACATGACATCACCACCCAAAAATGGCCAATCACTGCATGGCTTCACATGAAGTCACACAGTGATTGGCCATACATAAGTGCGGCTGCGGCAGTGCCACCACCCCACGGCGCAGCACCCAATAAATGGATTGCCTCATTTTGCCTGCCCTTCTGCGCGATGGACCAGCCAATCCTGGCGCTGCATGCAGCGCCAGGATTGGCTAGGGGGGCACAGTTACTCTTCACCCAAAATGAGACCCGGGCTGTATAAAGCAACACCCCCTTGGGTCCCTGACTCCCCCATAATGGGAAGGTTGTTGCGTGCATGTTCGGGCTGGTCCAAGCCCAAAAATGCACATGCGCACTGTCTCTACTGCTGCAGGCAGCTGAGTCTAGACTGTCACTCAGCTGCAGCAGCCCAGCCCCTGCCCCACCCCCTGGCTTCAGCAGCGCATTTTCAGTTGGGCATGTCCCGGTACTACTAGGTACCGGGAGACGCGTATATTAATTTATTCAGCGAGATTGCTGGTCATTGGCCTTGAGTGATGGTGCGTCCATGTGGCTTAGTGGGGCTACGCCCCAATGCCTCAATGGACCCACCTCGCCTGTTCCATTGGTGGAGCGTGGGTGTTCCTACGCATCCACCTATGGATTTTTGCACATTTCAAGATTTACCATTACTGGTAGCACAGAAAATGCATCAAAATGCTAAGCCTCCTCAGGCATAACGAGGAGAAATATCTCTATTTCTCCTCATTTATCCATCTTTCTATGTCTGCTGCATCACACATAGAAAATGGAAAATGCCTCTGAGGATGGTTTTTGTGCAGGAAGGTGCCTTGTCCCACACAAAAACAATCCTGCCTACAACGCAGGCACACTTGACCATGACATAAGGGTGTCTGTGTTGGCGCTAGGCAGCCAAAAGGGCGCCAGCGCAAGGAATGTCAGAAATTCGTCATATAATGTTAAATACGGTGCATTCCTGCCATTTCCCTTTCCCTTTCATGCAGTGCAGTGCAGCAGGGTGGCTTGCTGCTTTGTGCTGCATGAAAGTTTGATAAATGTGACCCCTAAACTACATGTATGAACAATACTAATCCACCAAGTGTGTGTTCTCAAAATGTACTCTCTCTTTATTTGTGAAAAGATATTCAAAAACACTAAAATCAACCTGCAAAACAAAGATTAAAATAGATATATAATCATTGAAATGTGTGAGGTACATATCACAGACCAGAGAACCATTTCATCTTTGCACGTTTGGATAAGGTTCACCAGTCATCAGTCACAATTATCCCACAGTAAGTGTAACATCAGTGTACTGCCCATCACATATCTAACATTCACACCAGTTGCCATGTGCCCAAAACCATGTAATTATAAGTCCTCAAATGTATAAAATCAAGGGGAATACCCGTGAGGCAGATGCAAGCTCAAACATGATTTTCTTACCTAGTCCCCACTGGAATCAGGCCCCCTAGGATACGCAGGATCCTAAAACCACTCAAAGTTGTATTCTACATGAAATAATAATAACACATGGAATAATAGTGCTACTAAAGTAGTCTGAGCATACCTACACCTTGCAGTCTGGAAAGAACTCAAATAAACCGCTCTGGGGCAGTACCATCGTCTTACCCATCTCTGTGGTCCCCAAGGTACCGGTGCAGTTCGGGGAGCCATATCTTTACCTGTAGATCCGTGTATCTGTGAGTCATGTGGTGTGTAACCGATGTGATCATGTGGTTGCACCATGAGGCTGATGCCTCAATGGAGTCGCATAACTTGCAGAGAATTGAATGGAGGTTGACCCTGATGTCATTTTAAAGGTACTCATTACCTGACCTGAAATAGATTCACAACATTTTTTTTTTAACAAGAAACATTTTTAGCTAACAAAAGGGTCTATGAGTATTAAATCAATTGTGATTTCCCACATAATTCAGTACTGTGATTCATCTGCAAGTCTGTTATTCACTTAGCATTGACCTGAGCATCCCTATTAGACTGATATAGTTTCAACAGTGTGATCAAAAAAGCACATAATTGCCTGACAATTTGATTTACAATAATCCACATACACTCTTTGGGGTTTTGAATGAATAGTTTTGTAAAGGATAGCATGTATAGATGGTCATCTGTTTATTCTTACTAATGACTATTCTCACGAAGGAATATGGTGCATGAGTCCCATAACTGGAAGGCCTAAAGAAGGGAGCAGTGGGCAGAACTCCTCTCATAGAAATCAGTTATATATTAATTCGCTCCATAGAATATTATCGTAGACCGTTTATATGGATGGTTAACCAGAACACCTATCTCTGTTCTCTTTGTATGTGATTTATCAGTATGTGTCACAATGTCCAAGATGATCCACTCTATATCATCAGGGGTTCAGTTTTCGTTTGGTTTATATACTCGCCGTTTCCCTTTAGACCCATCCCCACCCACTTCTTTTTTGGAGCCTGATAGGCCTCTGCTGCTTCCGCCTCTCGCGGGCCTCAGCTCCAGCCGCCAGCAGTGGTCCTCTCTGTCCAGTGCTGCGGCTGCATGGTTACCAGCCTTTTATACAAAGGACACGTCACAATAGAGACTTTTCAATGTGCCATCATACATCACTGGTTTATGGGCGATGACAGGTGTTGCATTGTAAGGGGGGGGCAGGCGAGACACGGTTTTAATTCAATGTATTGAAAAAAAGCAAAAACCTATTTAGTCACAAAAATTATCCTGTGAAAAGCTCAAAAAGACGACCCTTATCCTACCCGACATTCTGCCCCATCAGTGGCCTCTGCTTGTCTCTGCTGCGGCGGAGGCCTCCCCTCTGCACTTAGCACGGACCTTGTGACATCACATTGGAGGGCCCGGCTTGTCACAGGTGTTTCATTCACAGGATTCTGCAGCTGGTGCCAGCGCGAACCTCGTGACATCACATTGGAGGTCCAGGCCTGTCATAGGTGTTCCATTCACAGGATTCTGCAGCTCGTGCTAGCGCGGACCTCATGACATCACATTGGAGGGCCTGGCTGGCCCAGTCGCTAAGTTAACCTGAGCTCAACTCCCCCCTGGTAGCTGGGGTAAAGACCTGATCGGCTTAACTTTGGGCAGACTGGGGAACAACATGAACTTTATAAAAAGTTTGCGGAACTCGGTCGGGAGTTAAAACAAAAACACAATACATAGATTACCTGCTACATGAGCGGAGGAGACACAATCGCAAGTCAGTTACGATTAGATAACAGCAGAGCTGGGAATCCGATTCTGAGGCAACAAGTAGGGCTTCAATCACTCACTACTGGCGGCAAACACGTGAGGGAGTCATCGACGTCGAGTCAGCCTGCTGCTGCGCTGCGAGCCCCATTCTGGACATGACATCACCACCCAAAAATGGCCAATCACTGCATGGCTTCACATGAAGTCACACAGTGATTGGCCATACATAAGTGCGGCTGCGGCAGTGCCACCACCCCACGGCGCAGCACCCAATAAATGGATTGCCTCATTTTGCCTGCCCTTCTGCGCGATGGACCAGCCAATCCTGGCGCTGCATGCAGCGCCAGGATTGGCTAGGGGGGCGCAGTTACTCTTCACCCAAAATGAGACCCGGGCTGTATAAAGCAACACCCCCTTGGGTCCCTGACTCCCCCATAATGGGAAGGTTGTTGCGTGCATGTTCGGGCTGGTCCAAGCCCAAAAATGCACATGCGCACTGTCTCTACTGCTGCAGGCAGCTGAGTCTAGACTGTCACTCAGCTGCAGCAGCCCAGCCTCTGCCCCACCCCCTGGCTTCAGCAGCGCATTTTCAGTTGGGCGTGTCCCGGTACTACTAGGTACCGGGAGACGCGTATATTAATTTATTCAGCGAGATTGCGGGTCATTGGCCTTGAGTGATGGTGCGTCCATGTGGCTTAGTGGGGCTACGCCCCAATGACTTTGCGTCCACCGTGGTACCCACCGCCATCCTAATTGGGTGGTGGGTAATTCGCTGTGTGATGGCGGAAGGACTGCCACCGCCGGGCCGGCGGTGGCGGGCCTTCCGCCATCCTAATCGGCCCCTTAGTTTTTACAGCACTCTTGTCGGTGGTCTGATATGAACCAGCACGTCTCTCAGGTTTCTGGTGAGTTTGAATGCAAAACCAGAGTGGTCAAAATTAGGTGAGCAGAAGTTCCCAATGTTCCTTAATTTATTAATTTTCTTCTTGAGCTTGTTTGAATTTGGAGTGAAGGTTGTGAAGTTAGTGTTTTTGATGGTTCTCGTGGTCTTTGTTCTAATAATGCATCCAAGTTATTGTTCCTCATTCCCTTGCATGCCCTTTTGATGATATTGTGGGGGTAAATTCTATTCAACAGTTTTTCTTTCAAGGTTTTCAACTGTTGATCAAAATCCTTTAAATTGCTACAATTTCTTCTGATCCTCAGAAATTGGCTAAATGGCAAGTTATTTCTCAGTGATGTAGGACGATGGCTGTCAAAAAGGAACAGACTGTTATGGTCTGTAGGTTTCTTGAAGCTCTTGGTATTCAACAAGCCCTTTTCAATGGTAATGTTTAAATCCAAAAGGATAATTTTTTATTGGACACATTTTTTTAAAACTAACTGTCTAAAGAATTAACCCATTCAACAAATTCTTCACATATTTCTCATTCGCTATTCAACACTATGAGGACATCATCATTGAACTTTTGTCACAAGTGGATGTTGTTTCTGCAAGGGTTGTTGTCACATATAATGAAGGTTTTTTTTCCAAAATGGGGCATATACAAGCAGGTCAGGTTAGGGGCAACTGTACCCCCTATTGAAGTCCCTTGTATTTAGAAATATAGATTTTCCTCAAAATGAAAAAAAAAATCAATGCTATTGATGCGCAGTCAATGATAAAGTGCATTGGTGTTGGAGAAGTCCAATAGCTCGCTCTCATGAAGTCCTCAATTACTTCAACAGTCACATCTTGAAGGATATTGGTATATAACACCTCAACATCCAATGAAATACGTAAATCAATGGCTCCACTTTGATTGATGTCTTTGATAAGATTGAGAACATCCTTTGTATCTTTCAGGAATGTATGAATGTTTTTCACCAGTGGTCATAAAAAATGGTTAAAGAAATTGGAGGAAGGCTCCAGTAAGAAGTCAATACCTGAAACAATTGGGCACCCTGGGGAAAGGACAATGCCTTTGTGTATTTTAGGTAGAGCGTAAAAGTATGTAATCTTCGAATGTTCATTGATGAGTAAATATGCTTCTCTTTTCGTAATCCATCCCATGGTCTCAGCTTCATTCATTATAGTACGTATCTCTTGGAACAGTTGTTTGTAGGTTACTCAGTGATGGCCATGTAATATCTTGTGTCTGATAGTTGCCTTGGGCATTCATTTCTATAATCGGTGGTTGAGAGGATCCTTATAGTTCCGCCCTTGTCAGAAGGTTTTATGGTGATCGGGTCATAATTAGAAAGTGAAGAGACTGCATTCCTTTCTTCTCTTGATAGATTGGAAAATGGTCATGTTTCCCTCATATTTTGTATATTATTCAGTATTGCCTGTTCAAAGGTTATAATTTCATTGGGTAGTGTACTGGTGGCTGGGGTGAAAGTTGAGGGATTACTCAATCCAGTGTCACCTGTTATCTCTGATTCAGCTTTATTTAAAAAGAAAGCTTGGAGCCCGATTACCCAGAACAAATTCCTCAATTAACAGTTAAGTTTGAATCTGTGTTCCTGAGGTGTAGGGATGAAATCCCAGTTCCTTGTTGACAATCTTGTTCTCCGCCTCTGTGAGTTGTTTATGTGACAAATTCACAATCAAATAGTCTTCTCGTCGCTGTTTGTCTTGCTTTGTGTCACCATCTGGGTTCCCATTGGTCCAACTTTGCAAGTTTGCCTCTTCCTTTGCCACTGCCTCTGCCTATAAAAAGACTGGGCAAAGTAAATCAGTGTTTTTTGGGGAAACATAGGAGCCTGTTGTGGCCACACTGGTTGAAGAAACTGGTAAGGTCCGATCTGGTAACTATGTAGTCTCGGAGGGCCTCTCCTTTCATCATCACTACTCCAGCCTTCTGAGCTGAGGACACTACTGAAAGACTTTCCCTGCCTTCTTTGTATGTTACTCCCTTCTTCTGCGGCTGTTTCACCTTCTGTTGAGAACTTCTCTCTTACATAGGGGTATATCTTCTCTCTGTTAATTTCATTTTTTCTTCAACTTAGTTTTTTTTTGTTGCATTAAAATGTATTTTTAATTGGAGCCCTTTACTCCAAATCAACATAAATTACCTCCAAACAAAACACTCAAATTCCAGGCAGCTACTATTTTAAAGGTTATTAAATGTTAATGCTAATGTTAATGTTAAACAGTTTATTAAAACAACATTAAAAAGGCAATGGAAAATAGTTCCCTGACAAGGACTTAGAACTCCAGGGTAGGATATTTGTAAATATGGAGAATACAATTAGAATCTCTAGTGCAAACACACCATAAAGCAGTTAGATATTTGTTGCAAAAATATATTATAGTTTAATGAAAGTCATATTTAAAATTGCTGTTATTCAGAATATTATTTAGAGAACAAGCAAAGAGATTTTATCGTTCATATAATTACCTAAAGCATGGAACAATACAAATGTTGCCAATAATATCTCCTTTCTGCTTATCACTGTTCATCTAGACAAACAGACAGACCATGAGAATGAAAAACCTTGTTTCATTCGCGTTTTAAACCTGCAGCTTTAATTATTCATTCCGTCCTGATTTACCATTTGGCTGGTGGCTCTGGCAGCAGGCATTGTGATGTCAGAACTCAACTGTAATAAGTTATTACCATTAATCCTCTAAGTCATTTATTTATTACATGTGTCTAGGTTTGTCACAAGTCACCTGTAAAAAGGAAATTACGGACAGGAATTTTTTTTAAGTGGATAAGAACAGTGTTGTCGGAACCCTTTTCAGAGGGTCCTGGGACAAGCAGGAGTTACTGTGCCCCTTCAGCAATTGACTCTCTGTGGTAGTGTGAATTTTTTGGGAGGAGGTAGATGCAAGGAACACACAGGCTAAATATATGTTCAGCAACCTCAACACATGAATGTCATACTAAATACTCACTTTTGTAAAAAGTAGTACTTATACACACACACAAAGCGAAATACGATACACACTAAATAATAACACATAAGGTCTGCAATCTATCACTGTTCATGAGGGCACCAGCATCTTGCTCTTCTAGCTACGGATGGGAGTTATTCCCCATTTATGTGAGGCAACATGCAGGCTAGACCGCATTAGGGAATGTGAGCCTTGGAAGACCATTATGGCCATTATGGCCATTTAAAGTCCAAGTGGCCAAGCGCTTTTGGCACTTCAATAAGAGCTCATTCTCCCACAAAGTCTCTGTGACTCAATGTTCAGTCTTACTCGCTCCCATCAGAGACTAGACGGATGGCCCGAGAGTGTTCAGTGGTTCTTTAACGGGATCAACTGTGGCTGGTACTGGTGATGAGCAGTTGTCTTGTTGTAGGCAACATGCAGCTGGATCTCCATGGCCCTCCTTTTTTGTTGTGGTAAATATCTTCGGTCTTGTATGGCAGACCTGAGGTGCTACTTGGTTCTAATGACAAAGTAGTGACAATGAGTTCACAGTTGCCCTCACTTCACCACAGTGCTGCACCAGGGTGATGGCCCTTAAGCTTCACCCTGAACCCCATATGGCATACGAGGGTTGCAAACAACACACATCGGCAAACGGCCCGATTCGTGCAGAGGTGCAATCTTGTTCACAGGCCCCACTCGCCATACAGGGGCCTTTACAGCACACATGGGTAGCCAACCGCATCAATGCACTTATTCCGATGGACCAGAATCTCACATTCCGCTGCTTGGGATCCACTAGGCAGGATTCCCACTGGACCTCTCTCCCTCCAGGTGATCTCTTTCTCCTCAATCGGTTCACTGGTCTTGAGTCAGGCAGAAGCTAGTGCTCCGGGATCCAAGATGAGTGTTCTTGATTCTCCAGGGTGATAGGCCTGGGCATAGTTTGTGTAGTTTTGCTACGTGGAACACCGCAAAGTTACAAAAAAAATCAGCGAAATTCCGTGAGGTGCGGAGTGCAGTGCGAACTGCAGTTTGTGCTGGTATTCCTGCAGCTCAGGTAGAAAGTCTACCCGAGCTGCAGCTCGCGCTCGCGAACTTACCGTTTGCGATCGCAAACTTACCATTTACGATCGCAAGCGGGGAAAAAACTCCACTGCACATCGCGAAGTGGAGTTTTCTGCACTCCACAAGCTTTGCGGAGTGCAGAAAACTCCACAAACTCCGCGAACGGAGCAAAATTCACCGCCCAGGCCTAGTGATGTCCCCTCACCCAGCATGGGAGACTGGAAGAACCTCAGTCCCTAATTCTGGTCACAACAGGCAGAAGTCGTGCAGAGCTTCTCCATACCGATGTACAGCTTCAGTATGACAATTTGGGAGCCTCAAGCTCCCCTTTTAAATAACCTTTTTCCAGACACAAATGTGATTTAGGGCCACATGTACGAAACTTTGAAATTGTGAATTCATAAATGTGATTTCCTGTGAATCGCAAAAAGAAACTCGCTATTTCAAATGTATGAAACTCTTTTGAGTTTAATTTGAGATTCCCAGTGGGTCACAAATAGACCTACCTCATGAATATTAATGAGGTAGGTTTCGGTTGGATCCATTGGAAATCGCTTAAATCACAGGGATGGTGACCTGCTAAGGTCAGCAGACCACCATTTCCTTGATTGCTTTTAAATAAAGCATTTTTTGAAATGCAGCCTATTTTCCTTAAAAGAAAATGGGATGCTTTTTAAAAAATCTAATGAAAAGTTTTCTTTTCATTTCTTTAGAGTAGGCAGTTGCCCATTGGACCACTGCCTACTCTTACAAAATGCTTTTACAAACATTCACAAATATAAAGGGGGTCCCTTCCCATTTGTGAATGGGTTGCCACTAATTTGAAATTGGTGGCATATTGTGAATGTTTTGCGACTGCATTTCGGTCGCAAAACATTCACACATACCACTGCAATTCGGTATTAGGTAGGAACGCACTAAGAATGCCCCTTCATAACACCGAATCGCAAACTCAATTTGTTATTCGGTAATAGGTTACCAAATTGCAAATAGGGCTTTTTACATCCCAAAAAAGCCTTTTTGCATTTGCAAACAGACTTATTCTATGAATCAGCCCATTTGTGACCAACAAAAAGGTTTGTATATGTGGACCTTACTGTCTCTGCCTTTGAAATTTGTGTTCTGGGGATTGCCCACCTTAAAGTTCCATTCCTCTGTGTTGCTCTTCCACAGAGTGCAGTCTATCACAGCAAAAGTGTCTCCACATTTGATAGCCTCAAGAACAGGCCATGGGAGTGACTAGAGCATCATGCCAGGATGTCAGCCTCGGTGATACATCCATTAAAGGGCTACAAAGGCTCCCAGCTCTACTCTTTATGGTTCCCTTATCAGCCCCACCTCCTTCCTGATATGTGCCCAAGTCCCTTTGACCAGTGACCCCTCTTTAGAATGTAAAGCCCCTTTTGAAGTGTATTGAAGAGCCTGGTTCTTCTTTCCTCCAGTGTGTATGTCCCACCCAACCTTCAGAAATTCAGCAATCCACAAACTCCACAAACTCCACAAGCTCCTCAAGCAATCTCTGGGTCTCCCAAAATGGATCCCAAACACTTCCGTGTATTGTGCCTTTCAGAGGCACACATAAAACCCTGCTCATATACGCAACCATGTGCACTGACTCTCATGTACTGTACACTTTCTCAGGCACACATACATTCCAGTGCACACATGCAACCACATGTAATGACTCTCATGTACAGTACAACTTCACAGGCACATATACAGCTGAGTGCTCACACACAACTACATGTGCTGATTCGCATGTACCTCTGCACAGGCGCACATATGTTTTGGCACGCACAGCCATGCGCGCAGTCCGGCACTGCACACAACTCACTGCAGAACAAGGGGGAGTTCAGCTAAAGGCACCAGAACTTTTTACATGAGTGTGCCAGAAGGCACAACTCCAGTGACATGGGTTAAAAGGTCCATTGACTCTACTGATCACTATTACTGAAAACACAGTATGCTGCCACCACAACGCTCAGGCTACTTAGCTCCAGGTGAAGGTAGTGCTTTGTGCACCCCTCCCGGTATTAGCAAGGCCGCATTTTATGAGGCAGGCATAGGTCATGGAACACAGGCATGATCCTTGTTCGCCCATGACCAAAAAATTGTTACCAAGGATCTAGATATCACCACAGCTGGGACACTCAGGGCAGGGTTACACATCCATTACCATGCAATCGGCTTTTGCATTGCAACAAATGTCATTCAAAGTAAAGGGAGCCAGTGAGTAAAGTGGGCTGGCCCATTGCCCCATGCAATATTTCAGCAATGAAAAGTGAACGATAATTTAACAGACCAGTGGGAGAAGCTCATTGACTAAAAGCCCCAGTCTGTATGCATAGTATGTATGATTCCTTTGGAAAACCAATCATCTGGTGAGGTTATACAGCTGTCTATCTCAAAAGGTCAGACCTAAAAATTTAACAATTGCACCAGCTTTCCAAGGCCTATTCTAATGGTTTTTAACAAGGCTTGTTTTACCATTTATGGAAGTAGAAAAGCAGCAGAACATTTGCATATCAACCTTGCTGCTTCCCTGCTCATAGGTCATATTTGTGAATCCTAAATGTCAAATAAATGGCACCTCACATCTGCTTATGTGCGAATACATGCCAGTTATCCATGTCACTTTACCTTGGGTTTCCAATTTTTACATCATTATGGGAATAGTTCCTATTATTGTAAACAACAATATATGTTTCCTATGTACAGATCACTGACTCTTATACACTGAATACACTATTGCCTTTAATTACAAAGTGATGAATGAACTCTAAATGCTGATTTGGGAAAGGAGCATTTTTGTTTGTGCACACCAATTTTCAGGTAAAATGTATATTTTTGTTTATGTCTTCAACAAAAACTGTAATGTCTTTAACAGAAATGTACCAATACGGGTTAGCATGGGGCCTCATGCTCAATGTTATTTTGTGGATGGAAAGTATGTGATTCACAAAATGACAGAGTTTGCAACTAAAAACCAGGTTTAGCAAAACTTAATAAATCACTATATTGAAGACTTTGTTTAGAGCATTCTTTATAAATAGCGTTTCGTTATGGCATATATCAAAGTTATGCAACCGTAATCCGGTCCTAAAGCCTCAAAAAGTACTGACTCGAGAATTAGGACAGTAACACATTCCACAGTAAAACAAGCATTGGCAATGCCAATAGGTTTCACCTTTGAGAGAGGTAGCAGTGTTTGATTTTGCCTTGTTCTACAGTAGTTTAGGTGTATAGTTAGTTTAGTAGGGCTATTGCATTATCATTAGCATAATGTGGTCATGTTTCTTTGGACCTGCTGTAACGAACTATTGAAGTCATCGATTCTTTTAGCCTGCCATTCTTAATTTTGCAAGGTTTAGGGCAGTTGAAGAAATTTGCCTCATTTTGTACAGGAAGCATCGAATCACGTTGCTTGCTTAATGGGCGACACAAAAACATATAATTAACAATGTACTGATCAATAGACTGTCCACTTTTTACATGACCTACAAGGTCTATCGAATGAATTGTACCGACCTGATGTGTCAAATAAAACCATGCATTAGTTGGCAGCTGTTTTGCAGATAGTTCAAGTTACACAAACCTGAACTGAGGAGGCCACAGATGTGGCTGGGCTACCTATGTCCATTCGGAAAGCGGAAGAAAGCACCGATTTCTGTAGAATACCAGATTCCTGCCTCCCCATTCCTGGTCTCTGTCAGCTGGGTGACAGGTATTTAGAAGGATTCTGAAAAAACAGCACACAATAAATAGAAACGAAGAATATAATATAAATGCAGAACACAGTAATCGGTTCGGTCCAGAGATTCGCTTCCGAGTGGAGGAGAAGGGAAGAAAGACTAAAAGCCCTGCCACCGGATGGAGGAGTTCTTCGTCCACAGTGTGCCAAACAAACAGGCTTCTGCGTGTTTACCTAGATCGCTCAATAACAACCACCACACCAAATATTTGCACTTAGCATAAAAGGTCACTTTATTAGGCCAGGCAACATAAATTAGAATCTTGCTACAATAAACATTCTTGGAACAAAAACCCCATTGTCATTACTCTTGAAACTTTTTACTATCCAACCAAATATTCCCCACAAGACTTCTCATCAAAAATACCCCATGAAATGCACAATCCCAATCAACCTTTCCAACCCCCCTCCCCCACCCTAGAGGGAAGGATAAGCCCGCTCCAGACCATCCATCCCCAAGAAAAAGCGCCACCCAGGAAATCCAGAGAGTTTTCCTGCCCCCCCCCCTTCAAACAAAATTATGTTTGCTACCACAACCTTAGTGGATATTAAAGGAACACCAAAGATTCTTGCACCAAAAATCCGCCGATAGATCTCTCAACTCCATTAAATAGTATGCCTGGCCCATTTGTGACAAGTGCACCCCGTCTTCCCTGAAAAGATGATATTCCGCACCCGTGATATTAACATGAGCTAAAAACTTTATCCCCATTGCAGAACAAAAAAATGTCATTACCCGATTGAGTTTCCTGCGAACCCTTTCCATCGCGGTGTGGTTGTGAGCTCCCCTCCAATGGTGCCTGTAAATAAATTCAGTCCAAGCCAGAGTTGTACCTACCCAGTTATTCTTGAGCACCGCCAAGTCCAATTTCATTTTCTTCAAAAGGGATAAACCGGACAATGCCACAAGATCATTTTCCCCAAATGGATTATTAATAAATCAGGGAAACCTCTAGCAGAAGACAGCTCAGAGAGCATAGGAAATAAATCATCCCACTTCATCCCCCCTTTCCCCTGCCATACAGCTTCATGTCCCTTGCTAGGCAAACCAAGAGCTCAGCCATAAATCTGCTGTTGGGCGAAGCTGGCTGACCACTTTACAAACGAATGGCCCACTATCCATGTCCGTCTCTTTGATGATAATGAACTTTTAACACGACCTAGCGGGAAAAAACCCCAAATTAGTCCACATAGTAAATAACATCTTATTTCCTTACATAACATCTCCCAATCTTTTTAATGTCATCCAAACCCCAACCCAATCTGTAGGCTTCAGTCGCTGCCCCTATCCGAAAAGTGTGAGTCCCAAAAAGTGTGGGTTTTTTCCCCAACAATGACAAAGTTTTACGTAAAACTGCCAATAGTTGTCCACTAGTAATTTTACTCTCATTCTTGTGAATGAATATGTCCCCACATTGTAGACCTAAGGAAACAAAAAATGTCTCCCATTCCTTCACTGGACAACAATCCTGCACTCCGCTACCCTTTAAAAAGATACAAGTGCCTCTACCCAGCTGATCAGTTTTTTACTTCCTCAAAAGAATCCTAACCTTCCCACCTTGCACTTGAATATCCTCTACCTGCATGCCCTTCTGATCCCGCAGACCTAACAACTCGAAAACTCTAAAAGCGACAAAAAACAGCCAAATCATACAAAGTCTAAAACGTGAAACCTCCCACAAATCATAACAGCGCACTGTTAACTGCTTTAAAATTTGTTGTAAACTGTGAAAAGTGATTGGCTCACGTAACCCCGAAGAAAAGGAACGTTCCCTCCCCAGACCCTTCAACATACGCCTTAATAAAACATCCCCGTAAACTCCTGTCCCCACCACAACTGACTATAAAACTAAATGCCGGCCAATTTTCCTGAGATTGTTGTATGAGATAACCCCAAATTGACCAAATGCAAAACAAACCGTAACATAACCTCTTTGATACCCTCTGTAGAAAGAACCATTTTGTGAAACTTAACATAACTTAAAAACTCCAACCCGGCCTGACGATAACTGCGTCTAGTAGAAGGGGCTATAGAATTTTCCACCAGATCAACGATTCTCATTCCCCCAGCGCCCAGATGTCTTTCGGGATCGAAGATTTGCAGCCATCCGCCCCCGGCGCCAAACTGCGAAATTTCTGCCAAATGAGTCGAGACACAGCATCCGCAATTGAGTTATTAACACCTGGAATGTGTCTCGCTCGAAACACAATGTTTAATCTGAGACTTTGCAGCATAAAAACACGCAACAGGTGTAATACACGCGCATCTTTTGCCTTTTGCTTGTTAATTAGCTCCACAACAGCCATATTGCCAGTATGAAAAAGAACATTCCTGTCCTTAAACTCCTCCCCCCAAACTAAAACAGCCACAATGAGAGGGAACAATTCAAGAAAGGCTATGCTTTGGCCCTGTTGTAGCCAATGTGGAGGCCATTTTTCCGCACACCAATGACCCTCCCAAAAAATGCCGAAGCCATGCGCTCCAGAAGCGTCTGAAAAAATCTGAAAATGCCAGATGGTATCATCCTCCACAAAATATAGAGAGACTCCATTAAAATCCTTCAAAAATTGCAGACAAATTAGTAAATCCTCCTTAATCTGCTTGGTGAGCCTAATCCTGTGATTAGGAAGAAATTCCCCAGACATCGCCATCCCCAAGTGTCTACAGACAGTCCTGCCAGCACGCACCACGCGGCAAGCAAAATTCAAATAGCCCAAGAGACGCTGAACCTGCCTGAGCTGAACTTTTTCCTTGGCAATAATCTCCAATAAAAATGACCTAATCTCAGTCACTTTAGACGCTGGCAACCTAGCCATCATAAGTTCCGTGTCAATTTCAATACCTAAGAATGTAAGTTTGGTACCTGGACCCTCAGTTTTTTCCCGAGCCAAAGGAACGCCGAACTCCTCAGCCAATTGTTGGAAAATGTTCAGGCATCTGTGGCACTGATGTGACTGAGCTTTGCGTAAAAAAACAAGAAATCATCTAAATAGTGACCTACCTGTTTGTGACCACTTTTTTCCGAAAAACACCACTGAAGAAAAGTACTGAACATTTCGAAGAGTGCACATGACACCGAACAACCCATTGGGAGGACTCTGTCTATGTAAAAAGAATCATTGAAAACATGCCCAACAGCTCAAAATCTGATGGGTGAATGGGCAGTAAACGAAACGCTGACTTGATATCACATTTAGCCAGTCGGCACCACTCCCAGCTGTGCGTACCATCCTCAGGGCATCATCAACAGATGTATAAGACACATTGGAGTCTGACGGGGAAATGAAGTCATTAATAGACTGGCTCTCTGGCCACGATAAGTGATGAATTAGTCTAAATTCACCTGCCAAATTTTTGGGGAACCAAACCCAAAGGAGATATCATCAAATTCTTCAAAGGACAGTGCTTAAATGGACCTGCTATCCTGCCCTCCTGTATCTCCAAATTCAATTTCTTCTGCACTACTTGAGGCAACTCCTTCACCGATTTTAAATTGTCAGACCATCTATTATAACGGGGACCCTGATAATCTATCTTAAAACCCTCCTTGAAACCCCAATAGAGTTTTGAAGCTGATTCCGTATCAGGATACCCTTTCAACCACTGTGTCATGACCGATAACTTAATTGGGGTATGAGCCCTTTGACATAAACTGCGGAAAAGCTCCCCTACCTCTTGGTGATTTTCCCTGATCCCCAAACCTTTGGTTGGCAAAGCACTGGATGATGGCATGTTTCCCACCACACTGTGAACATTCGTGCTTAAACCTGCAAAATTGCCTGATGCAGGAACCTCGATTAAAGTTCCAACAGGATCCCGTAACTGGTAGTTGTCCTCTTCCCACAACACCCGCCCCAAATTGGACGGGGCGAGGGAGAAAGGGCGATAAGTAATTGGGAGCCCACTTGCAGTATGCGTTGTCGCAGGCGTCTGACACGAGGACATCCACTGAAGCCACAGTTCCTGATCCACATCCCCCCAAGGCTTATCATGGAAAAGACTTACTCTGGCCCTAAACTCCTCATCATAGTTGAGCCATGTGAACCCCCCGGACTGTAAATGTGCTTTGCGTATGATATCAATATACTTAAACATTGCAACAGCCCTGTCCTGATGTTTCTCACAATGGACGCTTGCATAAATTAAAAATGCTGCCGTCCAATTTTTGATATTTTTGGGAACCCTAGGGCGCCTCGAAAGCTCCCACTCTTCTTCCTTGGACCCCTCCTTTGCTTGAATATCCCTATGAAGAAGCTTGAATCCGTCTACAAATTTGTGGTCCCAAATCCTCTTCTTAGTTTTCTCAGCCAAATGCGTACCCAGGGGCATGGACAAACCCATGTAAGGTAATTTTTTTATGCATTGGGTGAACAGCACCTGAAACTTGCCCAGATGAGGATTCAGACCCATCCAAAACCTGTTTATCAATGCTTGGCACCTTATTTGATTCCACAGCACCTGAAACCACTCCCACCTGTTCTGCAAATTTACCAACCGCCTCCCCCGCTCCGCAACCCGAACCTTCCTTCACTGAGTCATCACCCACCCCCACTGAACGTACACTTGGTTTGTCTGTCAAAGGTTGCGGACACGAAGACCACCACTGAGGCCTACCTGATGTCAATTGAGTAGCCCGCTTCTGGAACTCCTGAGGATCCTCTCGTCGTTGTTGCCCCCGAAGCCGTTCCTGCTCCGCTGTCTTGCCCGCTCGTGACCTCTGAAAAATAGTAGCAACAACAGTTGACCCGACCCCTTTGTAACCGCTAATTGTTCTTGACCCATAGCTCTTGTATCAAAAATCCCTTCATCCAAGAGAAAACCTTCATGTATATTTTCTTCCACCAAACCTTGACCAGCAGGTATGACCAATTCATTATTACTCCCACTCGGCATTTCCCCGTCTTCCACCCCGCCATCATAACAATCCCAATTGGTCACAGCAAAATCCACCTTTGATCCGCTCGGTGACACAACACCCTTGACAACAGCCGCACCATGCTTCGCCTTCTTGTACTTGGACATGCCCGCCGCCATCTGCGGGACCTTGTAAAACGAAGACTTGCAGCTGCTCGTGCCAGACACCGCTACCAACTTACCACCATCCCAAAACTGCGTGGCACTGCCCGTTGCCGAAGATGAAGGAGTGGCATGATCCACCCATACCCATTGCCCTCGACTTGGCCCTAATGCAGAGTCAAAAGAAATCTGTGAGAAACAAGGAGGAGAACGATAATCCGGAAAAATAGATTCAAAACCTGAAGAATAACCAGGAGGTTCAGAACGTGACGTAGGGTATATATTGTGAGACAGTGAGTCAGCACCATCCAATTCCTGAACCTCCTCAAACACTGAGTCTGTTAAATCAACAGCTAAAGTGTTGATATTGTCTTGTAAATATGAGTTGACATACTCCCGAGGCGGGCCCCTAGGCACCGGGGCCAAAAAACTCCTCAGGAACGGTTCCTCCCCTGCAGTACCCTGCACCGGAGCAAAATTATCGTTCGGACTGTTGTGCTTTCCCGCTGCCTAAATTTGCACCCCTTCACTGTCATCACCACTGTCACTGGAATAATCCACCAAAACAGCAGAGCGTCCCTCAAAAGACACAGGAGGCGCAATATTAATGGAAGACATTCCTTGAAAATTAGCAATGTTTGTGAGCACCTTGCCACCGACGTGCGCTCTCTTAAAAGCTGATTTAGGTGCCGGCAAAACCATATTTTCCTTTACCCCAATGTCATAAGAACCCCCCTCCCCCTGCTTGACAGGGAATTTGTTATAATAAGGCTTCTGGAGGTAGTACCACCCCTGCCCTGTACTCTCCTCCTAGCATGCCCCATGCGGAGAGAAGATACCGCCCTCAACTGACCTGAAGACTTGTCAGGAAGCGAGTGACATCTGGTAGCCTGTGACCTGCTGGCTCCGCTGCGATGCGCCACACGACCTCTGTGTTGCAGCGTCGATGTTTCCACCTCAGCACGACCCACAGCCCCTTGCGACTGGCTCTTAGCAGGTAAACAAGCTGCCACTACTTACTAACTCCTTGAGCTGCCATCCTCTTCGGGCGTCTCCCCACCGCCGCTAAAACTGTTGAAACACCAGGCTGCAATAGGTCCTCACGACCTGCGTCATAAATAATGCGCACTGCCTCCTTCACAGCCTCTGACTCTGCCATCCTGAAGCAAAACCTGAAAGAAAAAACACACCAAAACTAGCAGAAAATGGGGAAAATTGGCAAGGTTGTGTCACAAAAAACGACAGCCTCCCAATCTCCACACAGAAAAAAACACCATTTCCCCTAACTGCTGCCTGCTCTGCTCGCGCTGCTAAGCCCCGCCCCCTGCCTGCCTAGAGCCCTCATGTGCTGTGTGGACTGTTCCACCGCGCGAAATTCCCCAAGGGGACAGCTGCTCGTGCAGTGATCCCCTTGGGACCCCATCTGAAAAGTACATATTAATCTGCTGTCTTTTGTTAAATACTGAGCAGTTCATATGATGCTTTAACTGATTTGTCGATCAGATGGTGTAGCAGTAGCTACTGCTCCCCTTATCAACTCTAACACCCTGCCTGTTTGAGCACAGAAGTTTTAGGGGAGAGAATGTGGGTAACAGCCAGAGCTGCTGACTTTGGAAATGGAGAACCAGGTTCGAGTCTTGGGGTCAGCTCAACAGCCTGCGATTCTGTGAAAAACACTTAATATCCCCATGCCTACAAAAAATATATATGTATACATTTTTTTTGGGGGGGGGGGGGAGGGTAGGTCTAACTAAAAATATTTCAAATATGTAAGCATCTCTTGTGAACCGATCCGCACAAGTCCCAGGAGACACTACTTGCATAGTGCTTGAAGTGCGTGTTAATCGTCTGTAGAATGAATTGTACTGACCTCATGTGTCAAATAAAAATATGCATTAGATGGCAGCTGTTTTACAGATGGTCCAAGCTACACAAACCTGAAATGAGGAGGTCACAGAAACGCAGAATATAACATGAATGTAGAACATGGAAATTGGTTTGGTCCAGAGAGTTGCTTCGGAGTGGAGGAGAAAGGAAAGAAAGATCAAAAGTCCTGCCGCCAGATGGAGGAGGTCTCTGTTCACAGTGTGCTAAACACAGGGGTTTCTGTGTGTTTACCCAGAGCTGAAAATATTTATTCTGCTCTGTTTTGTTAAATGGGAGCAGTTCATATGATGCTTTCACGGAATCCTCGATTAGATGGTGTAGCTACTGTTCTCCTTATCAGCTCTAATAGCCTGCCTGTTTGAGCAGCACTTGCTACTGGGGCATAGAGGTTGTGTTTGTTTATTTTACTTTAGGAGCACGACAAGCAGAATGCAAGCTTAACCTTCCAAAAACATGGGCTAAAGACGAGCTGGAGTCTTGGGGGAACCAGCTGGAGGTTTTGGGGAGGCGTGGTTTTAGCGGGACGCGAAAAACGCGTTGTGCATTGTCCCCAGATAAACGATATAATCTGTTTTTACTTTCACAAAACATTGTTTTTAATCTACCGCATGGTGAGGAGAAAGCAAGCAAAGCCCGCGTGTCTCATTCCCATGGCAATACTCCATGGGAGTTAACTTGAGGAAAAAAAGGTGGGACATGCACCAATCCATAGCCACTTAGAGGCTATGATTTTGGAATGACAGACACAAAAGCCGCACCCACCTAAGCTCGCCGGTGCTCGTTCCCACAGCAATACTCCATGGGAGTTAACTTGAGGAAAAAGGTGGGACATGCACCAACAATTAGCCATTTGCAGGCAATTTTCGAATGACACACACAAAAGCCAATCCAAAGCCTGGGAGGAGTCAGACCAGTGGTCGAAGTGGGCGGGATCGGAAGAACACGGCATGCCCCTACTTTTTAAATTTACCAAAGTCCGTTCCCCTACTTCTTTATTTTCAGATTGTGTCCCAGGACGGCAGGAATGGTCCAAACTTGAAAAAAATATTACAAGCTCTGTGTGGTGCTAATTGAGGAAGGCCTCTGCAGTTGCATGACCTCCTCCCTCTTCCCCTCTGTATCTGTGGGAAGGGGCCTGCCCAGCAACACTGTAGGAGCCGTTTTGCACTGTAGGAGGAATCAAGCAGCACGAGAAAGCGGCTTCCTATGATGGCCCTGCTGCTGCAATGATTTACATATCATTTACTGACAATGCTACCTGCCTACCCCCCACTGTGACTAAATACAATTTGTCACATCAGGCTGCATTGGCGGCCTCGCCCTTGACCTCATCTTCCCTTTATTCTCGGGCTCACCCAGACTGACGACCCCACAAGAAAAGGAAGAGGACTCCAGTGTGGAATTTGTGGCAGACTGTGCCCAAACCTTGACGCTTTAAAAAAATTAAAAAAAACTGTAGAAAACATTTAATGTCTTTCTTAGTTCCTTATTCTATTTTATAAATTGTGTACTGCTGCTCTGTGTGTGTTCAGGGATGTGGTATTTTTAAAAATACTGTTTACCTTTTTTAAGGTATTAACATAAAAGCAGCCTGAGGTGTCCAGTGTCGGACTGTGAAAACAAATAGGCCCAGGCACCAAGGCCGGTCTGGCATAATGGGCATCGGGAGGGAGGCTGGAGGAGTGGGGGGCTTGTTTTGTTACTGGGGGCTACAAAACTGTCCCCCAGTAACAAAACCAGCAAGTCTGTCCAGCAGACTAAGGGGGAGATTTACTAAGATTTTGTGCCGTGTTTGCGTCACAAAAGTCACGCGAATCAGTGCAAAATCTTTTTTTTCCCAATTTACTTTCTAGCGCTAAACTTGTTTAGCGCTGGAAATAACAGAAAAGTAATGCACTTGGCGCCAAGGAGCGTACCATGGGTGGAGCATGTGCGTTCCAAAGCAACCACCCAGGGTTTCTCACACTAAACCCAATTTACTAAATACAGTAGATTGGGTTTAGCGTGAGAAAACTGCACCTTTTTCAAGTAGGTGTACGGAAGGAGAAATGCCTTCATTTCTCCTTCCTTTTCTGACTTTGTATGCATGCGGCACTGTGCAGCACGCATACAAAGTGGGGAAAAAGTTGCATATGTCTGGGCATCGTATTTTGTACAGGAAGGGTACCCTTCCTGTACAGAACCTATGCTAGACTAATGCACACAACCTAGCGCTAAGGCGCTAAGGTGTGTGTGTGGCGCACAGCAGCTGTAAAGGGCGCCGGTGCAAGGGGAATATGGCACTCCCCTGCTCCCTCCCTGTCGTACAACACTACACTGGTATGAGAGGCGCTATAAAAAAATGAAATACATGTGAGAGGGGCTATGGAGAGATGAGGGGCAGTGTTGGAGGGTGATAGTGAGGGAAACATTGAAGAGCCCCAACAAGATTGTCGTATCCTGGTGCACTGGAAGGTCATCATTTACTGTGCTCTAAACGCCAATACAATTGAATATATAATAACATGTGTTTTAGAATGCACAATTTATGCAATTTTTTCAAAGTTTTCTTGGGGAGGGAACACCCTCTTCCCATTTCCCATTTCCCCTTTGTAGTATTCAGCCTGGCTTACTGCGTTCGCTCGCAACACACCGTACAGGGGATGGACAAAGTGCCAGGGCTGATTTGGGTTCCCAGTTCGGCCTTGTCCCGCACCAAATTAAAAGTGCCCCATTTAGCAAATGAGATACCTAATCAAGCATTAGCAAAGCCAAAGGATCTTGCCTTTGGGACCTCTTAGGTTTCAGCATCACTAACATACTATTGTGTCACCCAAAAAAATAAAGTTGGATGTATCCTTCGCTTCCCAAATGAAAATATAATTGCGGCCTTTTACTCTCAAGAGCTCTCTCAAGTTTTTTGTGGGACGGAGAGTTAGCCAAGCAGGGCACTTCAAAAGGTATCCTTTGCAGGACACTAGAATACATAATGTTGATGTTTGAACAGCTAACTGGCTGACATGAATGTGGAGAAGCCCTTGTGGGTTTCCGTGAGTCAGATCAGATTTTCCTGAAGAGTCCCTGTATCTTCTGAGACATGCTTAACCCCTTCCTTGCTGTCCACGAGTGCAACAAAGGCACACCGGTATACAGGAGGAGCCCTGTATTCATGTCCTCAACGTTTGAGGCAAAAAACACTCATTGATTTCTGATTAGTGAGTGTTAAAGCGTTAAGGTAACCATGTTGGTCCTGCTTATATATTTTGCATGCTTTACATAATCTTGCATTGCCTATGAGTGTTTGCTTTTTCCAGGATGTTATTATTTTTTTACAGGCAGTGCATAATTTGAATTGAGTCACATCCAGGAGTTTACAACAGGGCACAATTGGGTTTTAGCAGAAGGCAGTGCATGTTTCTCTCAGTGGGGCAGAAAGGTGTTCAGGGGGAGAGGATGTGGCACTGTGGCCAGAGCTACCAAATGTGGAACTGAGGAACCAGGATCAGGCTTCATGACCAGTCCAACAGACCACTATCCTGAGGGAACACATTTCCCCGCTGGACCTTAGAAGGCCCCACTAGATCATAGAACGCCTGGTCTCTTAGCACCAGCAGGTGGACCCTACCAATGGCCAGTGTGGGTTAACCTTTAAGCCCTTTCCACCACAATCCATACAGAAGTTCACCCCCAGTCTTGCAGGCAGGCCTACAAAGCAGCACACCCTAGATCAACAGAGACATTGTCATTGAGGTTACAGGACCCTTGAGGCCAGTCCGCCTCACCAATTGGTCCCTCCATTGGCCTTGTTCCAGCAGTAGTAGTGCAACTCACCAGGGATCGGCAATGCATGATTTTCATGCACAGCACGGCAAACTAATGGGCATATTTATGAGGGTCTTGCATCACGCTTGCACCATGGAACATGGTAAATGCATGACACAAATCTCCAAGTCATTTATGAAGCCACGCAAAGCCACTTTGCATGGCATTGAATGGTTTCATAAATATGGAGTAAAACAACACAGCGCAAATCGCTGCTTTGCCTTACTCTGCACAAGGATGGCATTTCAGTGGGTTTTCACTCAACTTTCATGGTTTTTGACGCATTCCCAGATCTACAAGGACTTGTAAACCTGGGAATGCATCAAAATCTTACGCCTCCCCAAGGGAGACACAGCAAGGAGAAATTTCTTTAATTTTTCCTCTTTCTATATGTGCAGCACACATAGAAAGAGAAAAAAGCCTCTCAGGATTATTTTTGTGCAGAAAGGTACACTGATGCCAGTGTGGGATTTATTCTATATTGCACTTAGGGGGCATCTCAGAGATGCCACCTGAAAAAACAACCAGCCTCTGATGGGTTCCCTGACTGGTAGACACCAGCCTGCTACCACGAGACAAGTTCCTGGAACCCTGGGGTGGGAGCCGTCACTCTCTGAGGCCAGAAACAAAGCCATTCCTGGGCGGAGATGTTCATACCACCCCCAGGTCAGGAAGAGCCCTCTGTGGCAGAGGAGCTTCAAAGACCTTGCTGGCTTTGCAACGTCTGTGCCCACATCTGCCAACCCCACCCCTCAGGTGGGGGAGGCAAGGTGAAGCCTACTCTTCAGTGCATGGCAGGCACTCTCCAATCAGGGTTAGGGATTGTGCCCACTCCCCCACGTGGGATGAGCACACCAAGGGTGCAGTCACCCTAAGGTCAGTAGCCCATTGGTCACTAATCCGAGACCCCTAAAACGCCCCCTAAATACTGTGATTTGGGGGCTGCCCTGGACCCAGAAGGGAGATTCCCTTAACCTTCGAAGAAGAAGGATGAAAGAAGAGGCACAGCAGAGGAGACTGAAGAGAAGAACTGACGTGGCCCCAGCCCTACCAGCCCGTCCTGAGCCATAAGTCATCTTGTTCTGCAGCCAGCGACCTCCAGAACCCCTGGGAGGACTGACTGCCTCCAACAAAGGATATCCTGTGAACAGCAACTCTGTTCAAAAGAATCTCCAAAGAAAGACTCTGAGCCTGCTGAAGACAAAAACAAACAATGACTGGAACCACCACTCCACCAGTCGCCTACAGCCCGACTCCAAGTGGCCCACCAGTCCCAGTGAGGTCCCCCAGCACCCCAGAGTCCAAGTCCACCGTGGGGTGACCCCTCCAGGACTCCCTGACATTGCCTACAGCCTCTGTACGGAGAACCCCCAACCGGTAAGCTTAAATCCGACCTCAAAAGGCACCCCTGCATCCGGCCGCCCTGCACCCTAATGAAGAGGACCTGTGGTGGACCTACGTCTCCGAGTCCTCAAACTTACCTTCCCAGCTGTTGGTTCCTCCCGAAAGACTTCTTGGACCAAGCCTGCAGCTAAAAAACAAAACAGGTAATTTCCAATGGATTGCATTGGGCGCCTGACCTCTCCTAAGCACTCTGCACTTGGCCACCCCGGCGCAGCTTGTGTTGTGGACTTAGTGCTGACCTGGGACCCCCTTTGCCCTGACCTTAACCCCAGGAGCAGCCACCAACCGAAGGCCCCCTAGCCCCATAGGCTAACATTGGGTGTCAGCACTCTGCACCCGGTTGCCCTTGTGCCGCTGAGGGTGCTTTGTGAGTTCATCCTTGACCCTGGGGGATTCCTTGTTCTAACCCCTGAAACTCAACACTCAAGACCGATTACTTACCTGCAAACCGATAACCACATTTTCCTCCATAGGACTGCATAGACTATTTTCCTCTGAAAAAGTTCTGTGTTGAGTAGTGTTTGTATGGAAACTTAAGTAACTGTGTTTGTAATGTAAAAGTGTTTTACTTACCTTTGTCCAGGAAATGTTCCTGTGCGATATCTAGGCGTATCACACTGAGTAGAAAAAGTGACCTAAAAAGTAATCACAAAGTAATCCAAAAGTACAGCTGTTTTTAAGCAGTGTACCAACCTGTAACTAAGTCAAATTCATTCAGCTTGCATATTCTTATCAACCTGTCTGGGAAAGTACAATTTTACTTACCATTACCAAGTCCTGCTTGGTTCTAAAAATAAAATAAAATAAAAGAAGTATTTTTATACAAACAATTGTTCTGAGTTCATTCTTTGAGTGTGTGCTATCATTTCTTGCTTGAGTGTGTACAATAAATGTTCACCACTAACCTCTGATAAAGCATTATTGCTCGCCCACACTACCACAAATAGAGAGTAAGGTATAATCTACTTTTCCCTTTGTAAGCCTTAGGGGATCCACTGGACTCTGTGTGCACTATACCCTACTTTGGTATAGTATATACAGAGCCAGCTTCCTGCACTCATAATTCCAGAGTTGATACATTTGCAATTCTCATTGCTAACTACCTTGAGTAGTAATTTCACAAACTACTAACATAATAGTTGTATCTTAATCGTGATACTGCTTAAAGCATCTGCAAAACCAACATGTCTGGGTTGTTTAAGGTGTATATATTCACTTTTGAGTGCTATGTCTCGATACAATAAAGGGAAACTAAGAGGCATCTAATGCTGGCTTCATAACATGTTGTGTGAAGCACATAAAAAATGTAGGACTACAATTTTGCATTGACCATGGGGCACAGAATGATGTAATCAACAGTGCTCTCCAAAACGTGGGGTCTCCTGTCATAGAATTTAAACCCTAGTTTTATGTTCCAAAATGGTTTGAAAAAGAGAGGAGAAGTGCTGATGAAAGAAACTGCATGGCTTGAAGACAAATGGCTTATGATTCCACTTATAAGCGTATTTGGGACATTCTGTGATTGAAAAAATATCCCACATTGTAAATGTAGTTTAATGTCAATAACTCATATAGTAAACCTCAAATAAACGTGTATCTATTGGTTGCATTAAATAACGTTATAAGCTGTAACTGGTCAGAGAAATACCAAACATACTAAAAATTGGAATGTATTGCTTTTTTTAGCCACACCTCTGACTCCGCCCAATGACCCAATACTCTGGGTACTCCCACCCCCTGATCCTCCGCTCTCAGTTCCCCTACTTTTTTTCCCCACTTCGACCACTGAGTCAGACCCCACAAAGTACATAAATAGATCGCCTAACAGCGCAAGCAATGTCTAGTTTCGATCTAAAAAAATAGTTTGTTAGGTATTAGGCAGTGGTCCAGAGGATAACTGCCAACTCTCAAACAAAATAAACTTTTCTTTTAAATTGCAACCTCGTTTCCTTTAGCCAAAATGTGCTGCATTACAAAAAAACGATGTTTAAATGACATCACAGACATGGTGGTCTGCTGCCCTCAGCAGGCTACCATCCCTTGATGGTATCTAATCACAGTGAATCTTAATTTAAGAACTTTCTAACCAATATCGATAAGGTAGGTCGGATTATAACCGACTAGAAGTTGGAATTTTGTGTGACTGACCTATTAGTACATAGGTTGGTTCACAAAATTATTTTCCATTTACAAAATGCGGGTGCACAAATAGGCAACCACCTTTTGCAAATGGATATTTCGTACATCTGAGAAATGGAGTCTTACAACCTCACTTCTCAATTGTGCAGCGTTTGATGATACCACATGCCCGGTTAGTGATGACAAAATAGGTCAGTGATGTCGCTGGTGACCAGTGGCGGCTCCTCCGCTATGGTGGAGGAGCGTTGCCCCACTGCTTTGAGCAGTGTAAAGGAAAGGAAACCTAAAATGATAATAACTTTTAGTCATTTTAATTTCTTTGTGGGCGGGCGGGTGAGCGGGGCTGCTCTGCTCACGTTGAGCAGGACAGGAGAGGAGTGGTTTGCCCACTCCTAAGTGCGCAATGACTGTATGGCATTGGTCAGCCCTCTCGGGACGCCCAAACCACTCATGCATACTTTTCCCTTTCTCCATGCAGGCTGCATTACAGCCTCCATGGAGAACAAGCCCAGGCTCCCATTCCCTGGTTAAGCATTCCACCAGGGCACTCAAAAACAATCACAACGCTGCATTGCAGCATTGTGATTCGTCAGGGGAGCCGGGGTACCTACTAATCACAACACTGCATTGCAGTGTTGTGATTGGGTGGGTGAGTCTGGTTTCCTCTCCCACGACGAGAACAGGAGCAAGGAGGAGAGACGCGAGGCGGGACCGGCGGCAAGGTAAGTGTTGTAATTTTTGTTATATATTTTTTGTTTTTCATTGCGCTACCTCGTAGGCACAAGACCACCCGCGCCCGCCCCCGCCTCACCACCCGCAAGTAATGCCGGCTGCCGGCCGAACGTAAAATGTGTGACATGAACAGAAGTGCATTGCGGGACTGAAGTGACATAGGTCCTTAAGTCAACATTTCACAATTGGGTAAGTTTATATTGTAAAGTTACATTGACTTCAACATACGTTTGCTTCCCAATAAATGTAGTGTTTCATTGCGTTGCGTCGGTCATGCCACATTTCGGGGCAGATTTATGAGCCCCTTGCGCCACTTTTGCGTCACTTTTAACATGGGAAAAGTGACGCAAACGTGGCGCAAGGGGCTCATAAATCTGCCCCGAACGTACTGTAGACACTGGTTAAAAACAAATAAACATAACTGCAAAGACGCTTCGAATAAGTGCTCTGGTGTGTGCGGCGCATTAGGTAAAAGGCATAGGTGAATCGATCGTGCAAAAACAACAAACACTGACCAGCCCTTAACACATTTTGTCTTTCTCTGCCCGTTTCTTCTCAAGCGTGTCAATGCAACTACAGTGGCAGTTCTTACAAAATCCGTGCTGAATATATTTTACCCCAGCCACTTTGAAGCCAGAACACTTTGATCTTTATCTTTCAGCGAGGGGTTAAAGGGTTAAGATCACAAGCGCTGCCCTCCCTATTTGCACAGAAAATACTTCTGAAAAATGTATCTATACTTTACAGCAATAACTATTAACCTGCAGGGCCCAGAGAAATACTGTGCCTTGAGGCTAGCAGACAAGAGAGTGAACTCTGAAATCATGCAACACCAGTTAACCCGTATCACTTTTCGAATTATCCATTAAATCGTTTATGGCCAAGACATGCTGACACTCAGGGGGAAAATCTCTTCTTACAGCTGTGAATAAAAGAGCTGCACCTCCAAAGCCTTCACCGGACCACTAAAATTGCTAAGAGTTTTACATTTTCAGTTGCATACAAAATCACAAATGAGAATCTTTAAAAAAAAATATATATATATAAAAAATACATGTGATCTCATAAAGACGACACCTGTTTTAGGCAAACACATGGTTCGAAGCCATGCAAGTTCGCACGTTGGTTCTCGCTCTTTAACATACTTTACTTTTCGTCAGGCTAAAACGAAATTGTCTATCCTTTTTCACATGTATGACTAAAAGTATTATTTTCAGTTTATACTGTGGGTTTCTCAGTGATTGTATGGTGCAAAGAGACATCTGTGTTATGTCGGCACTTAACAAAAAACTGAAAAAGCTCAAATAGATGGGAGAATACTGTGTCATGGAGAGCCCCACATTTTGTGTATGGGATCAGTCAGAATGTTGTTGTTTTTTTTATTTTTTGAGCAGTTCTCCGATTTTTTTTTTTATGTGATGATTGAAATGACAAAGCGAACAGCTGTATTTTGCTGTGATCTGAAAGACCAGAAATTACAAAAACAAGCTAGGTTTATCGAAGAATATGTCACCACAGCATAAGGTAACATGCAGATAGCAGTGAAAAAGAATCATAAAACAATAACTATAAGAGGGTTTTAATATGAATGAATAGTATTAAAGACAATTCTTTCGTTCACTGATCTAGCCCAAACCATACCTAAAAGTGAACATCAATTACGAGTTGCCATTGGTGTCTGTAGCGGATCCACAATCCTCCTGCCACATGGAACTCGATCTTGCATCTTGGGAGTGGTTCGGGTCCACTGAGCTGCCGCTGTATCCTCAAACCCTCTTGGGCAAGCTGTCTCCCCATTACATTCTCCATGAAGGTCTCAGTCATCAGGGCCCTGGAATGATCTTACACGACAAAGATTCTCTACGCCTTTCTGGGCGATACAGTAGCTAGTCTGCCAGACAAAGCACAACAAAGGAGCCTTCTACGATGGTTTGACATTATCCCTGATAGGGAGAACAGCATCTCAAAGTCTTAATTACCTCCCCTCAGCTGGAACTGCAGAGCTACCTTTCAGAGTCTAGGTGGATGCAAAGTGCTGCTCTGTATAGCCTGCAAGGCAAATGCCTGGCACAAATAAAATGGAGTATCGCCTTCAAAAATGGAATCATGACCAATCAGAGCAGGAAGCAGCATTATTGGCATTTATTTGGGCTTCCTACACAAAAGGGAAGGGAGTTCATCGGCTGGTCACCTTGATGTAGTTTAGGTTTTTTGAGGCCAGTGTGTCCTTCCACATCTACCATTATTGAGTGTGCGGAGGGGTCGTGACAAATGAGAGGTGATGCCTTGAAGCCCTTTGCCTCCGTTTACAATGGTTCTCTTGGTGGATTTACATATGGGTTAGGCCATGTTGATTTTTTAAGTGTAGTAATGAGAAACTAAAGAAATTAACCAAGCTACAGGACATGATACATTCATTATAAATATTCCCTGTTGGTCTGGTTCCGCAGCTACATGGGACCTGAGTCAGTTAGCTAGGCTGCACTATGGAACTAGCATGTGGTCATAAAACATAATTGTTCCTGACCACCGAAGCCCTCACTCTGGCATTGCTGGCCCTAGTCATCTCTCGGATCGACTACGCTAACGCTTTGTATGTAGGAATCCCTCAATATCAGATCAAACGATTGCAGTTGATACAAAACCAGGCAGCTCGCCTAATTTATCATCAACCTAAACATCATCACGTCCACCCCCTGCTCAAAACCCTTCATTGGCTTCCTGTATCAGAGCGCTGCAAGTTCAAACTTGGCTGTCTGACTCATAAATCTTTGGCCGGCATCGGCCCTTCCTTCATCTCTTCCCTCCTACATCGCTATGTTCCCTCCAGGCACCTCCGATCCTCTGACCAAGCACTCCTTCAGGCACCCAGATACAGGCGCAAAAAACATGGAGGTCTCAGATTTTCTTTTCTGGCCCCCTCATTTTGGAACTCTCTCCCATTGGAACTTAGACTCTCTTGCTCCCATCTTCAATTTAGGTCTCTCCTTAAAACCCACCTCTTCCGCAGTGCCTATTCATAGGCTTTTCTCACCCCCCTCTGCCTCCCACCGAATATAGTGAACAGCGCCAAGAAACCGTCCGGTGTATGCTGCGCTTTATAAGTAATTTTTACATTACATTACATTACATTACATGTGTTTAGTTAAATAGTTGTTAGTAAAACTGGTTTTTATTGTTTGGTTTTTTTAATTTTCAATATTCAGTAAGTAATTAGTGCATGAAGACATTTGTGTCTTAATCTGCCATTAGATTGATACAATACGATCATTAGGCCTATCAATGACTGTTTGACCTGGTACCATTGGCGTGAGTATCCCTTCCATTTTTTTTACTGATTGCCTCCTCTGTTTTTGATATGTTTTGCTGTTTTTGATGCTTTTGGCACTGTGCCACTGCTATTCAGTGCCACAGTGCAAGTGCTCCCTATGTTAAATTGATGTATTGATTAGTGACTCCATGATTGGGTTCTTTGATTTACTTGTCAGACCCTAGTACAGTGCACCATGTGTGCCCAGGGCTTGTAAATCAAATGCTGCTGGTGTGCTTGCAGCACTGGTTGTGCCACCCACAGAAGCAGCCTGTAAAGTGTGTCTCAGGCCTGCCATTGCAGAGCCTGTGTGCAGTCTAGTACTGCCATGTCGACTTCGTAAGTGCACTCACTTGCCAGTCCCTAAACCTTCCCTTTTCTTCATATCAGACACCCCTAAGGTTGGCCCAAGGGCAGGGTGCATTGCAAGCATAAGGTAGGACATACCCTGGTGTGTGTGGCATGTCCTAATAGTGAATTACAGCCATTTTCGTTTTTCACTATTGCAAGGTTACCAGTCCCCATAGGCCAGAATGGGCAGTTTGATTATAACACCTTATAATCCTAACTGACCAGGGAACATGGTAGAAATTTGAGTTTAGTATGCCTGAACTCCGAATGATAAAATACATATTTTAGTAAAGTTGGTTTTAACATTCTGTGTTTGAAAATACCACTTTTAGAAAGTAGGTATTTTATTATCTAACCATCCAGCCTGCTTCTGCCAGCTTGTGTATTGTGTGTCTGGTTTTGTGAGTGACAGGTGCTGGGGGATTCCAGGAGACAGGGTGAGTTAGCACAGGGCTGAATATACCTATCTGCATGTAGAGTGGTCGGAGGAATCAGCACCTGGGTCTGAATAGGGCTGTGCCTGCCTTCCACAATGCTGGCCCCACCTCCTGTGGTGCGTATGATGTCCCTGGCCCACCCTGCCAAAGGAAAGAAGGAGTCCTGTTAACAAAGTGCTCCAGGACTGCACAGAACTGGTTTGGACTAGGTACAGGCCCCTCTGCCTTCAGAGGACAAAGGATTTAGTAGTATAAATATGGGGACCCACACCCCAAGATTGTAAATCACTTCTGGAACAACAAGACAAAACTCTGCCAAGGAGAAGAACCAAGGAAGCGGTAGGGGTTGGACTGCCCCCTTGCCAATGTGCTGTGTTGGCCTACAGTGGTGTCTTCAGTGCCAAGGAGAGGAGAAGTTACTTTCAAAGAACTTTCATCATCTTGCGGAATATTACTCCAAGGGCTTGAACTTGTGCTTGCTTCCTGCTGAAGTCTCCTGGACAAAAGACTTCACCACCAGCTCCCCTCTAAATTTCCTTGCTGGGAATTCTGTCTGCAGAAGCCTGCGTATCGCTGGGAGCTGGAAGCGCGACTCAATGAAGAAGAAGCATGTCGCAGTCGCAGCTGTTGCCGTCGCATCACCGGAGAAGCGTGTTGCCACCGCAGATGTCGCCGCCATATCACCAGAGAAGCGTGCCTTCGTCAAAGCTGTTACCCGACGCATCACCGGAAAAGCGTGTCACCGCCGCAGAGGTCGCTGTCGCATCACCGGAGAAGCGTGTCGCAGGGCCTGTCGCGGCTCCAAAGTTACAGAGTTCACCGCACGGCCGCCGGGCGTGCACGCATCGTCTTCACATCGTCGCATCAAGGGGGCCATCTTATCGCATCGCACTGGATTGTCGCATCGCATCGAGGCGCCATCTTGTCGCATTGTTACCGTAACGCAGCATGAGAATAAACGCATCACCTCCTCTCCGGTAAGGACCAAGACGCATCCCCCTACTCTGCGCAAGCATTGAGGCGCGACTCACCGTCTCCCCCGAAGCAAGGAACCAACGCATCTCCATCCCTGCAAACCTTTTGTTTGTTTTGCGTTACGCATCCAGGTTCATTTGTGAGAACTTTGTCCCATTTATCATCCAACTTGAACTAAGTGACTTCTACCATCTTTAAGTCTATTTTGAGTACAGTATTGTGGATTCTTTGTTGTTTGTGGTCTTGTGTGGTCTATATAAAGAATACTTATTTTTATAAAACCTGTGTGGTGTCCATCTGTAGTGTTTTCACTGTGTTACTGTATGTGTTCACAAATGCTTAACACACTGCCTCTGAGATAAGCCTGTCTGCTCGTGCCAAGCTACCAAGGGAGTGAGCAGGGGTTATCCAGTAGTGTAATCCCCTTTCCCTGACTTAGAAGTAAGGGTCCCTATTTGGTCAAAGGTACCTACCTCTGCCAACTAGAGACCCCCAGTTCTATACAATAACTATACGCATTTTATACAAATTCAATCAAATAGCAACATATACACTGCAATAACTTAGGGTAGACCTAAGCAGCTGGTGTCCACCCCCACCCACCTCGCCGGACACACACTCGACGCCGTCTTCTCGTGCAGCAAAGACATCGCCTTCAGCCACGCCACTAGACTCCACTGGACGGACCACAGCTGCATCCACTTCAACTTCAGAAGAACGACGATCCACCACCACCAGCAACCGGTTGCCCCGAAGAAGCTGGAACAAGATCACAGCTAACCAACTCGCCGCTTCCCTGAGCCAGCACCCTCCCGCCAGCTCAGCAAACCCCAGCCAGGCCGCCGACAACCTCACGAAGTGGATCAGCAACTGCGCGGACGAACTCGCCCCTCTAAGGACACCGCCTAGCAGACCCGGCAGCAAGAAGGCCCCTTGGTTCACCGACGAACTCAAGAGCTCCAAGAAGAACTGCCGAGCCCTCGAGAAAGCCTGGAGAGGGGAACCAACACCAGACAACATTACCGCCCTCAAGCTTGCCACCCGGAAGCACCACCAACTGATCCGCGCCACTAAGAAAACTGCATTCAAGGACCGGCTGGACAACAACGCACACAACTGCAAGGAACTCTTCAACATCGTCAAAGAGCTCTCCAACCCCAACGCCGGAAACAACGACATCACCCCATCGCAAGACCTCTGCAACTCCCTCGCCTCCTACTTCCACAACAAGATCGCGGACATACACAACAGCTTCAGCACACAACCGACGCCCGCCACGACCGAACCACCGCCCCCCACCACCACCCTCCGCGCCTGGACTCCGATCAGCACGGAAGACACCGTCCGCATGATGAACTCCATCCACTCCGGATCTCCAACCGACCCCTGCCCTCACCACGTCTTCAACAAGGCCGACGCTGTCATCGCTCCCCACCTGCGGAACATCATCAACACCTCCTTCGACACCGCCACCTTCCCGGAGAGCTGGAAGCACACCGAACTCAGCGCTCTACTCAAGAAACCTACAGCGGACCCCTCCGAACTCAAGAATTACCGCCCCATCTCGCTCCTCCCGTTCCCAGCCAAAGTCATCGAGAAGACCGTCAACAAGCAGCTGGCCGCCTTCCTCGAGACGAATGGATCCCTCGACCCCTCACAGTCGGGCTTCCGAGCCAACCACAGCACCGAGACTGCACTCATCGCTGCTACCGATGACATCCGAGCCCTGATGGACAACGGTGAAACAGCGGCCCTCATCCTCCTAGACCTCTCCGCGGCATTCGACACTGTCTGCCACCGCACCCTTGTGCAATGCCTCAACAACGTCGGAATCCAGGAGAAGGCACTGGATTGGATCAGCTCCTTCCTCAACGGAAGAACACAGAGAGTCCGCCTACCACCGTACAAGTCAGAGGCCACCGAAGTCATCTGCGGCGTCCCTCAAGGATCCTCGCTGAGCCCCACCCTCTTCAACGTCTACATGAGCCCCCTTGCGGCCATCGCACGCCAACACAACCTGAACATCATCTCCTACGCTGACGACACCCAGCTGATCCTCTCCCTGACCAACGACCCCGCCGCAGCCAGAGCCAACCTTCACGAAGGAATGAAAGACGTAGCCGAGTGGATGACGACCAGCCGCCTGAAACTGAACTCAGACAAGACGGAGGTCCTCATCCTGGGCTCCTCACCCTCCGCCTGGGACGACTCCTGGCGGCCCCCCGCCCTGGGCTGCGTACCCAAACCGACAGACCACGCACGCAACCTGGGCTTCATCTTGGACTCCTCCCTCACCATGACCAAACAAGTCAACGCCGTCTCCTCGTCATGCTTCAACATCCTGCGCATGCTACGGAAGATCTTCCGGTGGATCCCCACCGAGACCAGGAAGACGGTCACCCAGGCCCTCGTCACCAGCCGACTGGACTACGGCAACGCCCTCTATGCCGGAACCACCGCCAAGCTCCAGAAGAGACTCCAGCAGATCCAGAACGCCTCAGCCAGACTCATCCTCGACATCCCACGACATAGCCACATCTCCGGACATCTGAGAGACCTACATTGGCTTCCCGTCAACAAAAGAATCACCTTCCGCCTCCTCACCCACGCACACAAAGCCCTACACGATCAAGGCCCCAGCTACCTCAACAACCGCATCAACTTCGACGCTCCCAAACGACATCTCCGATCAGCCAGCCACGCCCTCGCCGCCGTCCCCCGCATCCGAAGAACAACAACAGGAGGAAAATCCTTCTCCTACCTGGCCGCCAAGACCTGGAACTCCCTACCGACCGACTTGCGCCTGACCCAAGACCACCTCTCCTTCAGGAAGAAGCTCAAGACCTGGCTATTCGAGCAGTAGCAGCACTCCCCCCCCCCGAGCGCCTTGAGACCCTCCGGGTAAGTAGTGCGCTATATAAATGCCTATGATTGATTGATTGACCTACCCAGAGGCCAATGAGTCTGTGCAGATCCCCAGAAAACCTGTTGTAAGGAAACAGGTTTTTTGCACCCCCCCCCCCCTCCCCCCATACACTGTATGCTCCATTTGGACTATTAGCTCCTGATTGTTTGACTCTGAGAGTGCACTGAGGCCAGCTAACCAGACCCCAGTGCTAGTGTTCTGACCCATCATAAAAAATGTGTCGAATTTGCTATACCCATATATTGACATATATGTTTATATATGTCTTAGTAGCGAAACCCTTAAAAGTTGTTGTTTTGCTGAGGAACGTTTTTAGCCCCATTGTCTAACACAAGGTTGCAGGCTGGCACTACAGCCCGGCTAACTTTTGAATGGGACTATCCAACTGGGTACTGTAAGGTATCAAATTACATGTGGCATTAAATCTGACTTGATGCCCAAGTCAAGATTTATGCCACCTTTAAAGTTAAGCAACTTTTAGAAAGTTGCCACTCTGTGACCCAGCTGGTCCAGTGGCTTTACACAAGCCCTGGCCAACAGTCAGCTTTCTGCCACCAGGGTAGGCATATGGATGACTCCCAGACTGAGGTACAAAGGCAGTTGCCACAGAGTGGGGTGTAACCTTCTCTCCCATGAAGGCTGCCCGAGGTGTTAGCCCAAAAGGCGAGCTTCAAAGTCAAGCCGCCTTTGAAGGGCTGCCTGTGACAACACTCCCGAGCAGGATGCCTTTTGTTCATGCAGACAAGTTGGAGAAAGGGCCAGAGAAAGAAAATCCATCCCCAAAATGTTTTTCCCGTGGACGGGTAGCCCTTAGGTAGCCACACCTCTGGGGTGGGCTACCAAGCTCCTCACAGTTGAGGAAGAGTTCAGACAACTTGAAAGTGGCAATAATACTGCACGCTGGGATAGCCAAATGCCACACATCGCCAGAACTTTGTCACCAAAGAGGAGGGGCCTACTAAATCATTGGCTAGGACTGTGTCATCCCTTTGGGTCACTTTCCCAGGACATAATGAGCACCCGTGGCACCCTGAACTTCAGTACACTGTGGATTTGGGGAGAGGACCGAAAGAGGAGTGACCTGCTGCCTTTGAAAATGCATGAAGAGAGACTGCATTGTCAGAAGGACTGCACCTGCTGCACTTCGGGCTAGCAAGTTTGGACTGTGTCTTTGGCTCCTGGCTTGGGGAAAAGTTGATTCCCAGTCCCAGATCGGAGCAGTGACTCCAAGGGTCAGTCAAAAGGCACACTGAAACAGCACCAGGGACATCAAAGCTGAGGAAGCCCAAACCGGCAAAGCAGTAGCCACTCCTGAAGGATCGCTTCTGGCTGCCACTGGGCTCGCCAGGAGACAAACCTGAGATACCCAAAAGTTGCACCTGTGTACCATCAGAGACCGAATTTGTCACCCAAGAGGGACACTAGTCGCCGACAAGGATATTCACTGTGACCACTGTGTCGCTGGATTGGTATCCTAGAAGCAGCTGACCTTCTACTGTCGCAAAGAGGACTTTGAGGGGCACCAAGTGCCGTTGTCAAAGTCACTTCAATGCACCCGTGGAACAAGGAATCAGCTGCACTTCACCCCGTCGACCGCACAGCACCAGGAGCAATTTTGGGCATCTTTTTCTCCTGCATCCCCAGCATCAGGACCACTCCATTATTGTTTATGGCGGTTTGATCCTAAAGGCTGGAATTGGACTGCAAAAGGCTCTGGAGACCAGTTAACTGTCCAAGGTAACCTTACTGGACTCCTAGACCTCCATCCTATTAGATTTGGTTACCCGAGTCGGCCAAGAGTCGCTGAACTAACTGTTTCAAACTTTCCAAAAGTTTCCAAAGTTTTTGTTGACCATTGCTTGTTTGCGGTTGCATTTAAAAGTATTTATTTCTTCAAAAACCTCTATCTCCAGAACCCTCCAGTGTATTTTCATTATCAAGGACTCTAAATATTCATTAAAAAATTCTCTATTCTTAAAAATTGTTGTTGTGTCTCTTTCTTGTTGTGTGACTTTCATATTTCGTTGTTTGGTGCTGTTAAACGCTTTACACTAAGGGCCTCATTTACAAGTTTTTGATGCAGGGCAGTGCAGTAAGTCACTTTGCTGCCCTGCCCTGAGTCAAAAGGAAAGAGCAGGCGAGGCGCACAATTTTGACGCATTCCCAGGTTTACAGATACTTGTAAATCTGGGAATGTGTCAAATCAATGGGAGTTGTGTGGGAAAACCCACAGCAAAGCCCATGGACTGACTACTTGTAAAGCAACGCAGCTCTTTGCATGGCCTTACCTTTCTCCATATCTATGAGGCCATGCATAGCTTTACGTCACCTCATGGATATGATTGAGAGGCCTGTGCCACCGGCGCATTATAAAAAGTGATGCTCTGGTGGCGCAGGCCTCTTGTAAATGAGGACCTAAGTTTATTTGATAAGTCTTCTTGCTCGCAGCCACAGCTGCCCAGGGTTGGGCTAAGGTTAAGTAAACGAGACTGACTGGACATAAGAGGCTATTGTGAGTGTGCTCCATGATAAGGCCTCACAGCCATATCATATGGCACACACAAATCCTCACACCAGCTATTATACAGAACAATCTTAGAAATAGGTTTACAAAAGGAAAGATTGGACTAAAGCTGGTGAGACAGAATAACCATCTGGAGAATAGGAGGCTAGGCATAATGATGTCAACAATTTCAGCACCTGAAGTAGTTTTTAAGAGAAGAAAGAGGACAGGCTGGGGGTGAGCGGTAGAAGGCGTCACATGGATTGCTAAGTATCGAGAACAGGCCACCTGGAAACCTGAGGACAATGCAGGGATTCCACTAGGGGGGAGTCAGGGTGTTTGAGAACCCAATTGTGAACAATAATTGTGTGGTGTGCTTACAGTGCTTTTAAACGTATCTCATGTTGAAGACGTCAGGCAGGTGCATTAGTGGGGCAATTGTGCTGGTATCCTCAGGGACACCCCTGATAACCATCAGGCCAGCCACTGTAATTGAGCCATCACAAAATAGATATCAAAGTTGGGAGTACTAGGTCCTCACTGGTCGACCGGAAGACTCAACGTAGTTAGGAGCACCCTCTGACCACCGATAGGGCAATCTGGGAACTAGTGTTCTTCAGAAGGCCATCAGGCCCCTTGAGGGAGCCCATTGCCCTCCTGAGGTCCCCCTCACGTAAATAAGCCACATGATGGTATACTTTAATGCCAAAGTACCGGAAGATGGGGCTCTCCCATCTTACTAGTTCCACGCCTGAGTGCATGCTCAAAGGAGTAACGCCACGGCACAAAGGAAACAAGCAGAATTTGCCCTGGTTGACCAGTATACCCGACGCTAACCAATAGTTCAATACACCTTTACAGTAACATGTTTTATTGGCCTCATTCATATTCATTAGCATGGCATATATATTAGTTCCAATAGGCCTGGCATATGAAGTCAGTGGCTAGGCACATAGAAGCATTAACTCTAATTATATTTTATTATCTGATAGAAATAAGGTATTGGTTTATAATCAGTCATAAAAACAGCTATGGAATAATGTCCTAGGATAATATGCTTTTTTATTCTTTTCTCTTTCCATAGGAATTTCTCTTGGGGTTGCTACAATGGGTCCCTACGTTTGATAGGTGTCACTTCTCTTGAGGTACAGATATAAGCATGCTGTTCATCAAGTGATTTGTACTAAGTACACTGGTGCTTATTTACAAGCCCCTTGTGCCACCAGTGTGTCACTTGTAATATGGGAAAGAGTGACATACAGGTGGCCCAAGGAGTTTGTAAATGAGCCCCACTTTTTTTAGGCACATACATGTTTTTCTGCAATTGTGAGTTTATTGCTGTTGTGTAGTGTTTCAGACCCTGGAGCACTGGACTATTCCATTAATTCTACTTTAAACTGTATGAAATTGTGTTAGCTTAGAGAGGTGAAAACCCCACTCAAATGACAACCACAATCCTTGTCAGGGTGAGCCACAAAAATGACCAAATAAACCTGTGCTTAACCCTCTGGTAGCACGGCACAAAAGCAGTAAGGCTTAACTTAGAGGCAATATGTATAGTACGTATGCAGTATGTAAGCAGTAATAAAGTAAAAACACAACACAAAAGATTTTAATAAATACAATTACAATAAATAAAGTCACCCCAAAATGACAAAAATCCAATCAATGGAACTGGAAATACGAGTTTTTAGAATAGTACTAATGCATACAAAATGGCAATAGCAGTTATCTGGTCATACTAGACTGGGCGAAAGTCACAAGTTTAGCCTGATCACAATGGATCATGGGTCAGATACAGGAATTATTTTAATCCAGTGATACCTTCTCAAAACTGTGCAAAGAGTGATGTTCACGTTGGCGGGACCTTGAGGAGGAGGTGGTCTTTGAAAGGAGCCGGGCAGGCATTACAGATGGTCGCTGCTGTAGCAAGAAGAGCAGGTCGTCGATGAGGAGTCACATTGGCAGTCAATGTGGGCTATCACTGTTGGTGCGAAGAGCAGATCTCACCTGAGTTTTACGTTAGCAGTTGTTGTGGATGGTCGCTGTCAGCTTAAAGAGCAGGTCCCGCTGGGGCTTAGCGTTGGCGGTTGCTGGGGGGCTGTCAATTCTCGGTGCAAAGATGTCACTCTGTGATCGCGAGGAGACCATAACTTCTGTAGCTTCACTTTTCTTCAGGAGAAGTTCACACTGATGTCAGCCAAAGGTCCAGGACCACAGTGGTACCTCTTAGGACTCAGTACTCACTTCAGCAGAGGCCAGCAGCTCAGACAAGTCCAGGCAGGTCAAGCTGGGGTTGGTCACCTGGTCAGTTTCAGAGAGGCATTTGGAAGCATGTTGTGTCAACTGACTCTTGGAGTAACTCTGGGGAGCTTGGGTTCAAAACAAACAGGTCCAATATTCTTTCTTCAGACAACAGGGCAATCATTCTTCCTCAGATAGCAGGACAGTCCTTCTTTTGAATCTTGCACAGGTACAGGAGTGTTCTGATGAGAGGTTCTGAAGGTCCCACTTGTATACCTACTGTCAGGTTTTGTGTGGGGGGAATTGCCTGGCAGTCCTCCAAAGCTGGTTCTGGTCAGTTCCTCCCCTTTCCCTGGTCCTGGCTAGAAACTGTCTAGGATGGCAAAGGAAAGGGCAGGCATTGTGTCAGATTCCTTTGTGTGTGCTGCAGGCAGGTTCCTTTGAAATGTGATCAGGGTAGGACACAACTCCTCCCCAGCCACCTTGCCAGGAAAAGGAAAACCCTCTTTCCTCACATCTTGGCCTCTTTTGTCTCAATCTCTGGAAGCCATAGACACCCACAACAGGAGAGTTATTCATAGTCATGCGACCCAGGACACAGACAGAAAGGCCCTTTTGGCTTAGTGAGAACCATGCCAACTTTCTAAATGTGTATGGGAGAGATAGCCTTGCAGCAGTATGAGTTTTAGCTGCCTAGACATGTAAAACTTAAACCCATATGTACTGCTTTCTAATTACCATGCACCCAGTCCTATGAGCCTTTAGGGCCTACCGTAGGAATGACTTATAAGTTCTAAAAAGGAAGGTTTAGGCCTGCCAAAAGGTTTATTTTGCCAGGTCGGAATGGCAGAGGAAGGCCTGTGACATGTTTCAAAAGGCTCAATTAATGCTGCAGTCCACTAGTAGCATTTGAGTTACAGGCCCTGGGTACATGTAGTACCGTAAACTATTCCTGATTCACACTCAGACTGCACATTATTGAAGAGACGTTTATGTCCCTTTCCCAACTGCAGTGGTATATTTTGTGAATCTGGCTTCTGTGCTCAGCCACATTAATTAGTTAGCCTGAGAAGATTGTTGTTTCCACTCTAACCTTCAAAACTTTCTCTTAACCAGGCCATAAACCTGCATCTTACTTACCAAACAAAATCATAGGCTAGCCTCCTTCTTACCAAGCTGCCAGAAGATAACAACCATAGTGAGTTAAACATGGTATGTATATGGAAACATGACTGTTTCTCTTACAATTCTCTGCTTCACCTTAAACTTAAACATAATCAAACGTTTCTCATAGATGGGTTTATTGGATTGCACCTTTGAACTTCATGCACAACAACAAATATACATACATAAGCCACAAACTGATCATCATCTTGATGATAATCCTCCCAGGAAACTCTATCAGACCTCATGAATGTTAGGAAAGTGCTATACAAATGATACAATACAACACATTAAAATACAGCATTGTCTCTGGAAAAGACAAAATGTATTTTACTAACTACTCGGCAGATTTTTTTAAAATGCACGCAATGCTGTGCAGCCCCTAAAGAGGCTGCGCTGCGTTGCGTGACAGGAAGGGAGCAGGAGAGATGGCTCTCTCCTCCCCTCTCCCTAGCGCCGGTGCTGCTTTCAGCTGTGGTGCACCACGCATATACCTTAGCACCATAGCGCTAAGGTGGGTGCCCGAATCTAGCATAGGTATTGTTCAGGAAGGGTACCCTTTCTGTACAAAATACTATGCCAAGGCAAGTTTCAAAGCTGTTCCCACTTTGTATGTGTGCTGCACAGTGCAGCACGCATGCAAAGTCGGGAAAGCCCGGCGAAATTAAAACATTTCTCGTGTAAGCGCCTCCTTTAAAGTGGTGTTAACTTTTAGCGCAAAACCCTGTCTACAATTCCTTGTAGATACAGTTTGCATCAAAAGCAGGAGCGGCCGGTGCAGGTAAGCATGGTGAGGCAGGCGGGGGCAGGGGGGGAGTCGGCAGAAAACGGCAAGTTAAAATAAGTCGGTGAGCGCAAGGTAAATGTTTTTCTTTTTTAATTGTTATTTTAACTCGTCGTCGTCTGGCGACCCCCCCACCCCACCCCACCCTGCCCTACCACGCTTACCTGCACCAGCCGCTCCTGGTCAAAAGGCATGGATGGGAGCGCCCATGTACCACCCATGTAACGCCCCCCTTGCGCTAAGTAACATAAAGCAGTGCTTTGCGCTGCTTTGCACTGCTTTGTGCTACTTTTAGGGTGCTTTCCAGCGCAAAACAAGTTTGTGCTGGAAAGTAAGTTCCCCAAAAATATTTTGCACTGGTTAGCATTACTTTTTGTGGCACTAACCCAGTACAAATGGTTTGAAAATCTACCCCAGCATGTATTAAACAATATTTCCTAAACAAACCAAAAAACATTTCCACCCACAAGACAAACATCACCCTCCTTAAAGCCCTACCAATTCTACTATTAATTTTCTCCTCTCCTCCCCCCATCCAAAATCCAATAATCCATCATGCAACACCAGCCTGACCCTCCCAAACCCCAACAATAAGTTTTTCTTAAAAACAACAGGCCAACCTGTTGGTGTTGGTTTTAACTTGCATCCAGCCTCTCCAGTCTGGGTATAATGTTGGTCTGGTTGGCCCTGAGATGAACTATATGGTTGCACATTTACTGGTAGTGCACACAGCATCACAGCCACCACAGTTCCTTCTATATTTGCAAGCCAAGGCTATATCTTCAATTCTTGAATTCAACAGCCACTTGGAAATGTCTGCTCTGCCCACTACTATGCATTTAATTAGTAGTATCCACCCCAGTAAGCACGTGGTGGAACGCCACAAAAAAGCTCCTGCTTTGTGCCCTTAAACTACATTCTTAACACCTCCCCCCATACTCATTTACTGTGTTACTCATGTCTTCTTAGCATATTATTCTGTCATTATACCAATATTATTCCTGAGTTATGATTATGTTTACTTTAAGGCACGGGTTAGAGCAAGGGGAGGTGTGAGGAAATGTTTTATATGTGTAGAGTTGGAATAACAGTTAGTTTAGAGCTAAGGCATGTGGTTAAGGAACGCTGAGTTTAGTTTAGTTAAGGTTAGTGTCATAGAAGGTTTAAGTGATGGTGAAATGGATTGTGTAAGAAGAGGGTGCATGAGAATCATGGCATGTGAGACAATACAGACGTGTTGCTACCTCTCCATCATTAGATGGCAGAGACACAGCATGGTGTGAGGGACAAATGTTAGTATTCGGGTTAAGGTGGTTATAAAAGGAATTAGTTCAAGGTTTAATGTACGTCTGTGAAAAATGTATACTTTAAATACAAAATGTGACTTTTTTACCTTTCAATTTCTGTATTTTTTCCCCCATGGACTGTACTGTGCCTGTACCCTTGTTTGTACAAGTATATACCGGGTATACCTTAACTTGACTGTTGGTGTGGCCACAGTTTAACTTCTTCGTGCAATTCAACTCCTTCTGGTGGTATGAAATATTGCTCCACATTAATACCAAGTATGGCTGTATAAACCAGGGTAGAGGTGCAGAACTGACTATGGAGACAACCTCTGGCATACAATGGATCTCTGGTCCTGAAGAAATTGCCACAAATCAAATGCTGGTGCAACATGTGGACCTATTCTTGATAAAGGCTTTAACATGCTAAATGTTTTTTTTGCTTTTTGAGCAGGGCCAAATAAAGCCACACATCCTTCTTTGACACATTTGAATCCAATGACAACAGGCTCCTTCTGTTTACAAACTAGATAATAAACACATGCACATGGTGCTTTTCAACTGCATATGTCCCAGCCCCGGCCTCCTACTTGGAGTGTAGTTATTGAAGAAGAAGAATTTTGGTCTTTTCTGTTCTTGCAGACCAGCAGGATTGTTTGTCAGTACACAGAATGTTACACAATCACATACATAACAACGATGGAGAGAGTACCAATGATGAGAAGGTAACTGATAGAACATTTGGGGGCATATCAACAACAACCGGCGATAATTATCGCTCAGCGCTCTTAGCGTGAGGATAATTATCGCCGGCTAGCGTGAATTTTTATCGCTGAGATAGCGTGCTATTAGCAACGCTTATCTCAATAGCGATAAAAATCTACACGCTAACAGGCTAACGTGAGATTATCGCTGGAAACCCAGCGATAATCACACGTTACCTTGTTGATAGGGACAGGCAAATTTAGCCATGATATCCTCCTTCCATAGGATATCATGGCTAAGTCTGAAAATTAGCAGACGTAAAAAAGCAGCGTTAACCGCGGTTAGCGCTGCTTTTTTTGTCTCTAACAGGGTTAGCGACATTCTTGATAATAGGAGAAATGTCACTTAGTGACATTTCTCCTATTATTTTACTCTGGAACGCCCCCTTTGCATCTCATTAGAGATGCAAGGGGAAGCGTAGAGTAAAAGGGTGCTAACATGCAAATTTGCGTGTTAGCACCCTGTTGTTGATAGGGTGCTAGTTTTATCTCTGCTTTTTTGGCTTTTAAAGCCAAAAAAGCAGAGATAAAGCCCTTGTTGATATGCCCCTTGGTTGCTCCTGTTGTGAGGTATCTCATCTCATTTTTTGTGGATACTTAGGGGCATATCAACAACAACCGGCGATAATTATCGCTCAACGCTCTTAGCGTGAGGATAATTATCGCCGGCTAGCGTGAATTTTTATCGCTGCGATAGCGTGCTATTAGCAACACTTATCTCAATAGCGATAAAAATCTACACGCTAACAGGCTAACGTGTGATTATCGCTGGAAACCCAGCGATAATCACACGTTACCTTGTTGATAGGGACAGGCAAACTTAGCCATGATATCCTCCTTCCATAGGATATCATGGCTAAGTCTGAAAATTAGCAGACGTAAAAAAGCAGCGTTAACCGCGGTTAGCGCTGCTTTTTTTGTCTCTAACAGGGTTAGCGACATTCTTGATAATAGGAGAAATGTCGCTTAGCGACATTTCTCCTATTATTTTACTCTGGAACGCCCCCTTTGCATCTCATTAGAGATGCAAGGGGAAGCGTAGAGTAAAAGGGTGCTAACATGCAAATTTGCGTGTTAGCACCCTGTTGTTGATAGGGAGCTAGTTTTATCTCTGCTTTTTTGGCTTTTAAAGCCAAAAAAGCAGAGATAAATCCCTTGTTGATATGCCCCTTAATTCCCCTTATTACGCAGAAATAGATCACATTTATGCATAGCTGCGCCAACAGGATCTAGCTTACATGTAGTAAGTGAACGCAGTAGGAAGAGAAGAGAGACTCACCATTGGTCCACCAGCAAGGATACAATTTGGATTCGAGATAGAGAACTTGATTTGTGGGTGCTGTTAATAAACTTTTACAAGGACAAGCGAGCCATAGACTGGAACGCTATGACTCCGTCCACAAATTAGAGAGCACGTCTTTAATAACCCTATGTTTTCAAACTATAGTTCTTCGTGTTGTAATGTTTTATGTCTAATTGCCCAAACACTAGAAGGTGAATTGTGTTGAAATGGGAACAAGAAACACTGATGCCTCTTACCCCACCTGCTTCATTCCTCCAGTCTAACAACTTGAAATGACTTGGGGGCATATTTCCAAGAAACGGCGTTAAAATTATCGCCGCTTTAGCGGCAGAAAACTGCCGCTAAAGCGGCGATAATGGGCTTGATAATATGCCCTGGAGAATTCCCATAGAAGCCCATGTTCTGGTGTCAACATGGACTACTATTGAAATTCTCTGCGGCGTATTATCAAGCCCATTATCGCCGCAATTTTCTGCCGCTAAAGCGGGGATAATTTTAACGCCGTGCTTGATCATATGCGCCTTGGTTTTATGTAGTTAAACTATTTTAAATGCATGTACGGGGTCATTGACAGTGCAGGGGCCCTGTGTTCTGTTTATGGACAGAAAGGTTTCAATTAACAAAGTTAGCTCACTATCTACATGATTGCACTGACACATTTGTGTGTACCATTGCTCCTCACATGTTACACCAAGCACTTCCCACATGGGGTACTCATAATAACCCACAGCCTTTCAACCATGCCCCATTAAATGTAAAGAGCATGCTTCCTGCTTCCCACTCTGCTTCCCTTTATTACACACCTGGGCACAGCCACCCAGGGCAGGATGAGAGCACCGCCCAGGTCAATCACAAACAACACCAAAACAATTGCCACAAGGCCAACACAGCAATCCAACACTCTTCTAACCAAGCATTCCTCCACCGAATACGTTGCTATCTGCCTGATCGTGTACTCAACTTTATGCATTTCCTTTTTCTGTTAATCTTCTTTCACCTGCGCAGTCCATGTGTCATCACAGTTATGCTACTGTAATTGCAATAATGACAGTTCCTAATTCTATTCATCATAAGCTCTCCTCTATCTTAATTCTTCTCGATCTGTCAGCCGCTGTTGACATGGTGGATTAATGTATTCTCTGTAACTCTTTCGCTGCTTTAGGAAGTCTTAGTTGTGCATGCCACCTGTTTCACTCTTATATTTCAAAATACTCTTCCTAGGCATCTAGGAAGGGTACCTCTTTAGCGATACGTCCTATTTGTTTCGGTTTTCCCCCCCAAGGGCTGTGCATTTCCTTTACTTTATCTCTTTATCCTCCATTCCATTCCTTTTCTTTTTTTTTCCATCTCTTTCTCATGTGAGGCCAATATATCTGCTTAATGTACTATTGCTAACACTTGGATGACTTCTCATTTTTTTGACCTTAATCCTAAAAAACAGAGGGTTTTTTTTTCCTGCCACTACTTCTGCTTCTTTTTTAAATGATATCCTCCGTTTTCATCATCTGTTTGCAATTTTGGTTTTGTTTATGATTTTTCTGTGACTTTCTGTCTCACAGATGGTTAGGTTTTGCCATTTCCACTTATACAAAATTCATAGGAGCTAATCATTCCTTTCCTTTTCCTCAGATAAATGTATTGTTCTAACTCTTGTGTTTTGTCAACTGATTTACCCTCCCTCTAAGTTGGTTTCCACAAGTTTTAGAATGCACAGAATGGGCTTAGCTCTGTGAGCCGGTCCAGAGCAAATGACTTTCTAGTATGAATCTACTCAACATGCACATATGCAGGAGCAGAATTGAATAGTGAGGTGCACAGAGTGGGGGTGTCGCGTAGCCAGAGGTCTTGGGTCTCCGGTAGACATGTTATGCTAAACTCGTGAGCGAAGGCAAGAAAGGCCACATGCCCCATGAAGGCAAGGACTCTCAAGAGATTTACAAATGGCGGCAGCTCTCTGGAATGCCTTAAATATAGTGATGCATATCTGCTGCAGCTGGGACTTGCTGTTTATACATTTGGAATCCTCGTAACCTGTTATTTTCTGGAAGTGTACAAAAGACACTTCTTGAGTCAGAGAAATAATCTAGTGCAGCACATATAAAGGCAGTAGAATTGCACTTAAGTATTTTTTATGGACTTCATTAGGAGCTGTGAACTCTTATGTTTCCCATTGAGTCGTCCTTATGTTGTACTTTGTTTGCAGAATGAGTCGTTCCTTAGGATTAAGAACTGAATATTGCGCTTGCATTATTTCTAGAAGAGGAGTGAGTAGAATCTCAGCTTGCACAGACTTTACACAGTTATTAGAACATGTAGGGCATTCATTTGAATGAGTATATGATTGCTGCTTGAGTAGGAGAACTATATGATATTAATGAACTATTGTAATATAACAGTTACCAACCAGTTACATTGGACATAATAGGAGCTACAGAATGGTATCGCATAATAATGAAGTTAGCTCTCTTTAGCAAACAATGTATAAAAACTGAGAGTATTGTTTGCAGTTATCTTGTCAACTGTAATTATTTCAGTATGGGGAAAATATCCAGTTTCATTCCAGGGCAGAGAGTTGGAAATACAGAGAGTGTCATCAGGTATATCATATGCAATATCAGAAGTCAGATGCCAAAGCCAAAACCATAGTTGCACCAAATGTCTGTAGATATCAACACTTCTGCAGTGCAGATAAAGCCCAGTTGTGCCGAAAGGAGGTGTTTCTGCTCAGTCTCACACACAAACCCCCTGGTGCCAGAACTACTTCTAAACTATATGTTGTTAGTTTAAAGTGGAAAGTGGAGAAGTGTGGAAGATCACATTGCTTCTTTTGGATCTGGATTGCAAGGTTAGTAGTGCCTCTTGACACCAAGGGGCATTTTATCAAGGGACATAACACCGCTTTTTCGGCACATAGCGCCGAAAGGGCGGCGATTTATTTATTTATCGCACAATCATCAAGGCGACGCTAACATGCATTAGCGCATGTTAGCTGCCGTTTCCGTGACTCTTTGCATCTTAGCGATACACATCGCTAATTAGATGCAAAGTAGGCGCTCCTGCCATGAAACAACATGAAAGATGTCGCTAACATGACATCGCAGTATTTACAAGGCGGCCCCAGAACCGTGTTGCGATTTAAAAGTCCGCGCAAACCGCAGTTATCGCTGGATTCTTACGCCTGCTTGAAAGTGGACTTAGCCATGTGTTCTATGGGAGGAGGATCGTCTGGTTACGTCCACACTCCCCTATTATCAATCTATTCATTGGCGTGTGAAATTATCGCTGGATTTCTCACGCTAATGAGGATTATCGCCGTCTATCGCTGGTTTGTACATCGCCTGTTGGCAGAGCGTTGTTAATACGCCGCTAACACGGCGATTTTCGATATTTACCACTACCCGTTGATGATATGCCCCCAAGTACCTTATTCTTCTTCTCCAGAATAGTCAAAATGAATGTGTACAGTTTCTATTCTCTTTGCTTCCCAGGAACATATTTCTCCTATTTATGGTGAATTCTGCTGACTTACTATCTTTACACTCCCTCCAGATCTCTTTCCTAACCCTCTTCGGCTGCTTCCTTTTTCCCGTATTTTACTCTCTTTGCTCCATAATTATGGAATTAATTACCCTTCCAAATCATAACTGCTTCCATTTCGATTGCCTATTACGGAATTGTTAAAAGACATTGACATTATTTATCTACTACTGTATGAACGGTGACTTTTTGCACACTTGTGTACAATAATTTTTCTATGTTTCAATGATATTTGTAAAGGGTGCTACACAGAGTAAAAACATTTTTACGAAATAAATAGACATGCTCATCAGTTCCCTATCGTGGGTATGAAGTATAAAATAATGAATGTAAACACAATACCATTGTTTCTCTCTCTAGTCTAATTTTCTTCCTTCTATCATTTACTATCGCTATCTGCATCTTACCACTGTCTTTGTTCTCCACTCTGTAGCGATAACTTCAGCTTTTTATCTTCACTTAAAAACCACTTTCCTCACCAATATCTTTGACTAAATTCTGTCTTTCTCTATTCCCTGTGATAACTGACTCTGTTGTCAAATGTCTGTCTGAGTTCTGTATCCTTTTCATCTTAATATAAATCTGCTTTTGTCCTTTTGTTGCTCACTAAATCTTCAACTGGTCCTACTGGTCCTTCTAACTTCCACCTCATCACTCTCCTTCTCTATTTATTTAAAATCCTTGATGGTATTGTCATTTCCCGGATTTCTTCTTTACTCAATCTAATCATCTGGGTTTCTGATGTACAATCAGATTTCCAACCAGGTTATTGTAATGGAAGCACTCTTCTATCCATTTCTAATTATCTTCAATAGGCATTTCGCTTTATTCCTTTCTTTTTCTTTTAGATCTTACTGCTGCTTTGCATCACCATACTGTATTGAATTATCTTTCCTTACTCAGTGTTTCTGGCATCATGTAGAATTAATTCCATTCTTATCTATGAGATCTCACGACCTCAGTTTCTTGGAAGGATTCTATATTTCCAGATTGTCCTCCTCAGTTGGTGTTTGACTTTGAGTGGATGACTCATAAATCTCTTTTCTTCCTCTTCTTTCTCTTCCTCTTTCCAAGTTCAAACCACTTCCTGTCTTTCTGCACTGGAGTCAATGATGACTGAAACCATTTTATTTTATGTCTCATCGCTTACTCCTACTAATCCTGTAATTTCCTTTTCTCCTTCAAAACTGCCTTTCTCTGCTTGTGCACTTAATTCAGTTTTTTATGTGATCCCACTATGAATGTATCTTCTGACACTTCTTCTGTATCTGAAGATCTGCTATTTATACGTATATGTAATTCAAAATATTAGATCTTTTCTTCCTTCTCCTTCTTTGAAATTGTTTATCGCTTTAGTTCTTTCTTGTGTCAATTATTGCTCCTCCCTTCATGCCAGTCTTCTCAAACACAATACTACTCCACTACACAACATCAAAAACTCTTGTATTCATCTTCTCATTTTCCTTCCTTCAGGTGTCCATGTTTATTCCTATCTTTTGCAGCTTCCCTGGCTCACATTACTTTTACTATTTAAGTTTCACTGGCCTTTATATTCACAATCGGTCATTCTGCTCTGCTTCTTTAACTCTTTTTCACGTTCCCAAGCCTCACTTTACTTCTTCTCACTTGGCGGTCATCGACCAATCTTGCTCATAAATTATGGAATGAGCTCCTGTTTCAGATCATGAGAATACCAACTTTGTCTGCATTTAAGACTTGAAAACACATCTGCTGCGAATCATCGTTGATCGTGTGGTTGTAAAATGTTGTTCATCTTCTCACATGATTCTTTGTACCATTTGCTTGTAGCTAATTCATCATAGTGAATAAAATATTTAATAACAATAATTACTAACTAAATAAATGAAGCAATCATTAAAACGTATGCTGCAATATTTAAGTTCTACAGTGCATGTGGTACCAACAAAACAGTCATGAACATTACCTTATCGCCTGCAGCCTAAAATACCATGGCAAGATACCATGCTATAGAGAATTGTTTTCCTTAATGGCCTTGGCCCCCTGGGTCACAGCATGGAAATATGTTTCCCACCATCAGGACTTTGCAAGCAGTGTTCCAGGAAGTAAGCAACTACAGTAGGGTGATCACTTCATTCCAGGTCATAAACACTGTTTACCCTCCTGGACTTTTATGTGGTAGCCCAATATGTTAAGGGTCTTGTTTTGCTTCCATTGAACTAATCAGACTAACACACCTGAAATCAATGGTTTGTAGGTGAAAAGTTCAGGACTGGAGACAGAGCCTGTAAGGATCTGGAGAGAGATGTTCTCCTCATAAACAGCTGATCCGGTTGGCCACATATCAGGGATGCTAAGCTTGCCACGCAGTGTTCTTGTGCCCTAGAGGTGCTGTTGGAATGCTAACACAGAAGCAGAGGCACCTTTTTACGACCTCTTTCAACTTTTGTAAAACGTTGCCATCTCCACAACTGTGTGAATCTGGGGATAGTTTGAAAAAAGTAAGCAAAATTACAAAGCACCTGACTCCATACCTTCATGTAGTAACAATAATGAGACCGTCAAAATAGAAACAGGTGAAAATGTACATAGTAAAATTATTACATTGATTAAGTTTTGAAGACTAAATACTGCTGATGTTTCACAGTTGATATTCCCTGCAAGTCTAGCTGCAGCACCTTGTCCTTGTAACCCCCACATCTGCAGTATGTGGCTTTCCTTAAAGAATGGAACTAACAAGGGCACTGTTTGATTGTACTGGCTATCATAGTACTGGCCACAGTTTGCATATTAAAAACATAAAAATAAACACACAAATGGCGTGATTTAGTAACAGTACCAGTCTACATCTTCCCCCTTGTCTCAATGTTGTCTTACTTATATTACCTTATCCTATTGATATTATGGGCCTTATTACGAGTTTGGTGGTCCTCTGTAGCACAGCCACTGCTGCGCTGCCAGGAGGCCGCCAAGCCTGTTTTGCACCCGCCTGCCAGATTCCGAGTTAAATCCAGGGTGGCAGGCAGTGCTGCGGCGGTCTCACGGTGGCGACTTTGTTAGGCTAATAGCAGAGACTTAACAGAAGACCACTGCCATGAGAGGGCCTGCAGCATACTCCTGCATGATGTGGCATGCACCATTTCATACATGCCACACCGTACAGGAATGAGGGTGAAATTCCAGGGGGGTACAACATGTGCCCCCCACATGCACCCCCAGGCCCAGAATCAGCACCTGCATATCCGCCAACCTTTTCATGGCGGTTCCCCACCCATGAAATAGGCGGTGAATATGCAAGTCGGAATATGTTCAGCTGTGCCGCATCGGTACCACCAGCATATTCCTGTCACTTCACACACTGCCACAGTCGTGGGCGGTCTGACCGCCACACGCTGAATATGGCGGGAGGACCTGCAGGGGTGACGGTGGTCGGATCAAAACAGCAAGTACGGCGGTCCTAGGATCGCCATACTCGTAATAAGCCCCTATATCTCCTCTCCCTTAATCATACATTTTTACTACCATACCAGTGGTGTCTGAAAAATCTTGAAACCTCTTTCTTCACAAAAATGTGCAAAGTTTACTGCTTACACTGATTTCCAGCATGCCCTTTCGATATCCTTGTAGCCTGAAGTACTGTGGTGGGACTTTGTGCTGCAAATAATTGTCTTCACCACTGTCACCCGGGGGTCCCCATAGCACCCTGAGTAGAAATGGGAAACCACATTTCCATCACAAGTGCGTGTCAAGCAGCATAATTCCCATCTGCCACCTCCTGCTGCCAGAAGTTATCTAGCAAAAGAGTAGATAGAAGTACACACCTCCTCGTGTGGGTGAGACACCCAGAGGTAGACCGTACAATCTGGCTGGCAAACAGCAATCTCTGAATAGAAGGGGGAGGCTGACATATTCATACAGGTCCATCCTTGTTGCCTCTTAAAAAAAAAATCATATCATAACTGTGTGAATCTGGCAAAGGTTTAAAAAAATATATCTGAATTCGGCAAACAAGTGTCTTAACAATTTCACACCCTAATGACAATTGCAGAGGTGGGCTTTGGATAAACTGGAAAGTCGCACACAAATTAAATAATGATATAGCAAATTTTGAATTAACATATATTAAACATGGCCTACAAGCTGGTGACTTCACCTCTAGAGAAAGGTGCTCGAGGAAGTCCCCTTACATCAATATTGGCTTCCACCAGTATTGGAGCTGGAAGTGGGCAATGCCAGTGGTTGTGTCGATGCGTCGATGCACCCCTCTCCCACCCTCTCTCTGAGGGCATAGCTCTTCTAGACCAGATGCCTGCTGCTAACATAGAGGGAGAGACATTTGCTCACCAAAAAAATATTAGCTCTACCACCTCCCTGATGGAGAATATATTACGTGACCTGGAGGAGTGCCAGCTGGACCGTACCTGGCCTTGCTCTTCTGCCATGTTTCTGATGACAAAAAATTATAAAAACAAGCAAAAAAATTTAAAATAAAGAAAACTAAACCACAATAACAAAATCCAAAATACAGGTCAAAAATAAAAAGATAAAACATAAGAAAGTGCAACCTGGTGGGGGGAGGAGGGGTGAAACAAAAAAAGTAAAGAACAAGGAAGACAATAAAATAATTAGATACATAATATAAGGCAGGACCCAGCTGCCCCTTTCTAATACAAGAAATAATAAAATAAAATGGCCGTCTTGCACATAGTAAACACTCGAATCATGCAGCATCATGTGACTTGGACCACCTATAACTTGCAAGGTATTGTATATGTTGTCCCCACAAGTGACTGTAAAGTGGGCACTTGTGAGGTTAAGCTATCTGTGCAATAGAAAATGCATTGCAAAAATCCAACCATTCCCTGCTGTGCAAGTGCAAAAATGGTTGCAAAACATTTTTGCATAACATTGCAAATAGCGAAGAGAAGAATGCCCCTCGGCCTCCCTCCGGCACTGCCATTCAAAAGGGATTGTAATGCTTGCATAGCGTTTTTTTGTAGTTAAATTAATCACATTGCCAATTTTGACCTGTGTGAGTTTTTCCTTTATTTTTGCAAATACAGTTGCACTGGGTTTACAATTCGATTTTTTGTGTGCATCCAATCTCTTTTGGGTGAGCCATACAAATAAGCAGTCATATTCTATCTAACAAGTGTGTCACTGGTTTTGATAGGACTAACCAGATGACGTCTCACCGTAAGCTATTCTTTTACTTTAAAAGGTATTAAAAAACATAAAATGCATAGAAACAGAAGAAGGCCCGCCGTTCTATGTGAATTTATTGAAGGCCCTCTGAAACCAGAAGAACTGCACCATGCCATTATTACACATTAAAGAATAATGCGAGCGGAACGCTTTTAAGCGGCTCAGTTTGCGAGGCAGAAGGTCAGCTAGCTTAGTTTATAAACATAAAAGAGCAGCGGCTAATGCAAAGCTAATGCAGAAATTAGATGGAAATAAAACATCTGAACTGCTGGTTGACAAACCCATGGAAAAAGAAGGAGGCAATTCTCTCAATGCAGGTCGCCTGCTGAAAACAGAGCAGGCAACTGCGAGGGGTCAAAAAAAATGTGGCGCAAATATTTATAGGGCTCTGTGGTCTCTGCAGCACCTGAAACAGAAACTTGTAATTAAGGATTAAGCACGCTGACCGTTTAACTATATCCCTTAATATTCCACCGAGTGCTCATTCTGTTTTTTTCTGAACAAAAATAGGATCCGTTTTAGCGTTTTTATCCACTTCAGGTAAATTTATTGCCCTATTCGAATGTCATCGAGCGGCCTGCTGTATCGCGCAGTCGTTGAGTGCATTAGTTGTAAAGCAATAAGACCTGGCGGAGTAAAATTAGCCATGTATGTAAATTATAATCACTTTGAATAGTTGTATGTGCTCATTTAGCCATTTTAACAGTGTGTGATGTTATCCTCTCTGCAGGACTAATAGGCATTAGCCCATAATGAGGTCAGTCAGTCAGGCAGGCATTATCAGGGGATTTAATTGGGACACTGGTCTCTGCTGAAGTGAAAATTAATAACTTTTGTCAATGTTCTGGTGAAATGTTCTGTCTTATTAAACTATGAGGGTCAATTAGAAAGCATTATGTAATAAAGTCCCCAGCAGCAGAACTCAAATTGAGTTATACCACAGTCATTATTCCGTGGGCGGCTGCATCTGAGAGTGGAAAATCCGCGCGCCATATGGAGGGCTCAGGTTATATTTACAAGCGCGGCGTGGCAAGGCTTCAACAAGAAGGAAGCCATTAAGTGGAACGCAGTCATAAATCAGCGCCCTGAGAGCTGGTCGCTGTGCCAAAATATTGACGCTGCGTGCTTCTGGGTGGAAGCCGGCACGACCGCCATGCTCTTAAGTCTAAGACATCCGCTGGCTTGTGTTCTTCTGCCCTCCCAGTTTCATGCTGTAAAAACATAAAGGACTGCAACACTTTTGAGGCTGGGCCAACGCACCACACACAATTACTGGCTGAACAACCTCTCAGTGGTGGGAGCTTAGACAACAACTGCTGTGTGTCCTGTTGAAGGCTAGCCCAAATAGGTTTGTCTACCTACACACCTTCACTGTCTTAGTTATGACCAACATTAAGTTGTGAATAGTGTAACTTCCAACTCTCATATATTAAAAGCAACACAATGGCAACAAACAATGAAAAATAAACTGAATATGTTGCCACATGAAATGGGCTCTAAGTAAACAAATATTTCTGAGCAAAAATGTTAATTTATTCAATACAAATAAAATATACCTCATATACAGGCACTACTCTTCCACATGTGTACTTTTTGGTTTATTAATCACAGTTCCTCCTTAGCCAAAGCTGGGGTTTCCTAAAAGTGGGCCATTATGGCTGGTAGTCCTGTCGTAGGAAGACCTGAAAATCAGATCTTAATGCCCTCACACACCCGTTAGGGTGTCATGCTTCATCATTGGGCGCTCCGCGTCAGGCTGGCGCTGCAATGCCTGGCGGGCCTGGGGGCTCTTTATCGGAGATCTTTTTGATCTGAGGATGCCCTAAAGATGAATGCAAGTGAGGGGACTACCTAACAGTGTAGCTAGTGATGGGTGAGAGTGGTGATTAAAATAGGCTCTGGTACCCATAGTACAACGTTTTATAGGAAGTAGGTATCAGGGCTAGCTAAAAACAGTGGTGCTATCATTTGGTCATCAAGTACCAGGATAGCTTCTAATGGTGTGTGGTTTAACCACCTTCTGACTATCTGTTTATCCACGGCTATTGCTAATGGCACCAGAGGACGGACTTCAAATACCACCAACCAGAAGGCTGCAAGGCTTTGTCGACACTAATAGCCAGCTTGAATCCTGCCTCAAAGATCAGAAATAACTTTTAAATCAGGCAATGTGAGAACTCAAGCAGGAGGCACATCTCACACCTCAATTTCCAGTGTTCTACACTAACTGAAGCATCCAGATGAGAAAGAAGGGTGCTTCTCGTATAATGTGGAGCCGAGGTCCACATGTGTGTACACCAAGACATGGGTGAACAACCCCATAACTACACCCCCAGCAGGTAGATTCAGATGACAGCAGAAGAGGACACCAAGGGTGTGCACCCGCATCATGGTGGACCACCGCATCCTATTAGTTGGTGACAATTCCTGACTCAAGCTCAGTCAGCTTTGAGAACTATTTATCATCACCACCTTGTCTATATATTGCTTCACATAACATTTCTATACTTATCTGGTTTTCTTAACTGGCCAAAGAGGTTATAAGAAACTCAAAAAGCTTGGCATGAATTACTTGAGTAAAACATATACTTTGTGCCGTTGCAAATTAGTGGCATTATAAAACATTCATGTATATGATTTTAGCCAGCAATCTGATATAAAATTTCAACAAAACAGACAGTGGTTAAAGAGAATGTTTGTTGCAGAAAGCTCCCAATATTTATGCAGAAAACATCATTTTAGTTAGATTTTCTGTTGTTAACAATATACCACCAATCTTGACCTCAACTCAATGATTCCAAGGCAGCTAATTTCTATTTGCACAGCAAAATGCAAAGTGAGTGCTAAAATGTGGCAATACAAGGTGGCTGCCACGCATAGCACAAGCAGTACAGGTTTAAATTGCCCATTCAAGCTTCAAATATGGGCCAGATGCTAAGAGGAGGGGATAGATGAAAGAGATTGTCAAGCCACTTATGACGAGAAACATCTTTGCATCAGCCCACATGACAGAAGTACATCCTTCATCACTTGTTGTGTGGGTTCATCCCCCAGGGGAATATATTTTCTATTTTCTCTGATGATGTACTCAATTTGAGGAAATTTGATTACGGCTCCATCTTGCGTATTGACACCATTGTGATGTTGCCCTCACTCAGGCACCGACGACCTTCGTAGTGTTTCTTCGTACTCTGAACTGTAACATGTTAAATGACCTTTTTCCCTTTCTTCTGAGCAAGGTACATTCTGGGACCCGGCTCGAAGCAACTCATTTCCGTGATAACCATCTATTGACCCTTGGTGATCCTTCTCTGCCTTCCCTTTGTTTTACGAATCACCACCTGCATCACGCAAACACGTCCTGTTGTAAAATGAATTAAACTTAGGAATGCTCATGCCACCTGGCCTATAGGGTCAGGTAGAGAACACGACCCTAGGGAAGGAATTTCTATTACCTGTTATCCTGTATCTTGTAAAAGGAATGTTTGCTAGTGGATGACATGGTTTTTTTTTGCACATTGAGGGCGTTGTTGCTTATGGGAATTTAAGCGCTATAAAAGACTGTGAGCCATGGATTGAAGTGGCAGTCTCCTGAGAACCTACCACTGATGTACTTCTAGGACAACTGTACCAGGCTGCAGCTAATAAATTGAAGTTCCTATGCCAACAGAGTGTTCGGTGTCTCTGTACAATTAAGCAGGCGAACTCAGAAGATTTCAGGCGTACCCTGCGCCGCCAGGCCTAATTCAGCCTGGTTCTTCAAATGGTGCCCTCTGTGAGGCGGCTTCAGAGGTAGCGGATTTGCCTGAAGGTCGTGAGGAACCCCGCAAGAAAATTCTGGAGGAATCGCAAACCACGTCAAGCGACCCCTGCATGTCAAAGTGGTCCGAAGGTCTTTTTCAGCGTGGTTTCTCCTTCCTGACGGCTGCTGACGACTGCTGCCCTGACTGCCGCCTTGCTTTGGCCCTTTTTCGTGATGTATGGTGTCGCGAGACGTTAGACGGGCCTCTGTTGGCGTAAGAAGACTCTTAGTTAAGTATTGGTGGGTAGCTCCCGCTATTTTGTTTGATTTGGGTCTTTGATTTGTTTACTGCAAAAGCCGAAGCCGAGGGGTGAGTACATTTGTGCTGTGTTATTTGATTTAACCCCTTGATGTTTGTGAACAGTCCAGTGAAATAACAATGCCTGGTCTGAGTAAGTTTAGAAAGTTTTGTTGTTTTGGTTGTGAAAGGGATTCCCGGCTGGAGGACTCTTGTCCAATTCCTCCGGTTGGAACTCCCACTTATGAGCTTTATTCTAAACATGGTGTTGGCCCCATTGCCTTTAATGAGGCATGGATCCGATACACGAAGCTTTGAGCCTGACATATTAGATAATTTGGAAGCAATTTTGTTTAAAAGAAAAGCCCGGCCGGCAATGTTTGACTCTTTCCGCCTCTGGCGCAAGGAAGCCAAACAGAGAGAAGTTAAACAGGCAAAAAGAGATAAGAAAATACAAAGTAGGACAATTATACAGGCTGCCCAGCAGTTTAAAGATAATGAGATTAATAATGAAATGGAAATTTCTTGATGTTTTCAGTCTGTTAAGCAAAATGTCAGTTAATTAATATTAAGTAGAAATTAAATAAAAATTCAGAAATGAACCATGTGATATGCTAAATAGCTATATGTTGCTATATAATTTATAGAGTAAGCAACTATGCACATGTACAAACTGTTAAATGCTTAAAAAAATAAAATTAAAATTCACATTCACTAGGAATACAATGGCCTCAAAAACGAAATTGTGTGTTTTGTAGAAAAATAAACTTATAGTATTTTTTGCTGAACTCAAACGCAACACGCATTGATATGTCTTAGTTTGAAAAAGACTGCCACCGTGCTCATGTTACAACACTGAGAGACAAGCTTTTATTGTCGCTAAGCAAGCAGCTCTAATAGACAGGAATGTTTACTCAGCCAGGACTTCGCCCTCAGTTGAACACAGGTGAAACTTTGTATTTCAAAATGTTGTTTTAAAAAAGGTTCCAAAACTAAGGTTCATTATTTTGTATTAGAGGAAGACATTTCAATTAAGGGTTTCCTCTCTTTAAGCATTTTTATAAGTTGTGTTGTACTGCATAATGAGGACAGTTGTATATGGAATTTCACTTGGCGCAGGCTTAAAAAAAAAAAAAACTCATTTTTTTTAAAGGATTTGCAAGAGATATGTCTAATATCCAATATCTGCAATCTGTAAAGAACATTCTGAGGATGATTAATATGTAGCACAATTATAGGATATTTATTTTTAAGTGCCCCAAATATCAAAGTCAAAATTGGGTAAAATAGACTATTTAACAGCATTCTTGCCCTTTACAATAGCTTTAAAGTGCCTTAGGCTTCAGTAAATGCATATATTTAGGTATAATACAAATGTGCAGGTTGTTCCCATTTGGGGTTGCTTTTAATGTCTCAGTGAGCCAATGTGCCCAGTGCAGAGGTTTGGGTTTAATATCAAGATTGAAGGTTATAACTCTAGCTAGACCTACTGAGACGTTCATCCTTTTAAGGTTGATCAACTAAGTACCGTTGCATAGGGTAGTAACAAACATTTGTTCTAAAGCTAGTATGTTATGTTATTATGTTCTGTGAGTTATTCACAGTAAAGGTTTTAATAATTTAAGAATAGAAATAAATTGTAGCCCCTAAAAGAAGTAATATATATAACATGTGTTTTTAAAAAGGGTTAATTATTGCAGGTTAGGAAGAGTTAGGAAGGTTTTTTTTGTCTGTGACAAGCTTCAGGGTGAGTAGAGAGACAGGGCTGAGGAGCGCAGAGCGCAAGGCAGATTTTGACCTTGAGGTCAGTAAGGTGGGAGTTAGAAGTGAGATTAGACAGATGGAGAAACCATTGCTTGGAAAAGCTTCTCTGACAAGAAGACATTAATGCTTGCACACTATAGGAACCTTGAAAAGTGGTGAGGGCCAGGAGTACTCGCAGTGGCTGGTTCCGCACTGAGGTGCTGTTTTTAGCTTTTCTGATAAGATAGGACAGCCGAGAATTGTTACGGAGCCCTGTCTGTTCCCATATTGTTCAAGACAAAATAAAAAAAAAAGGGGTGCTGAGAAGAAAATGATACATTGGTATTTCTGCTTTTGAAAAATAATGTCCACGTAGTTGCCTTCATTTAACAAATGTGGCATTAGCCTCAGACAAAAAGTAAGATGAAGCTCTTTCTTAGAATTTTGTGGGCTATATGCCTAGGTAAAAACGATCAGCAAATTAAGATTCATTTTTCACAGGAGGAATTGTGGCGCAAGGGAACACAGAGTGTCTGTGAAAATGTTTTCCTTTTAGACAGTTAAAATTAAGGTGGCTTAACATGCTTACATGTTTTAGTCATTGCAGAGTTGACAAGATGGCTACAGTTAAGTACCACTAGGTTTGTATTTTTTATTTTTTGCGTTTTGTTAATGTGTGTTATGTTTTGTCTCCTGATTAAAAGTTATAGTTGATATTTTTGTGTGTTATGTGAAGTGTTTTTCTTTTGTGTGTTGTGTATTTTTTTTGCTTCTGTCCACAGATTATTCATGGATTGTTCTGGGTGGTTCGAGGGCTGACAAGACTACAGTTGGACACATGAGTTGGTTTGACGAAGATGTCAGTTGTGAAGGAATAATGGTGAAATGAGCGCCCTGAATGACTATAGGCAGGAAATCAGGGTGAGAGAAGACTAGAAAGGACTGAGAATGTTACAGTAGGTGAAGAGGAGTAGTGAAAAAGCAAGGGTTATCAGCCAACGAAACAGCGATGGTCCATATCACGAGGTGGTGGAACGAGTGTTCCATATGTCCCTGTGGGACCTAATCAATGTGCAAATTGCAAAAAGGAGGGTGCTGTCAGCTGTGTGTTGAAACAGATGTGTTTTTGCATAACTTCTTTGGAAAGAAATGTTTGTGTTTATTTTTGTGCATTTTGTCTTTCTATGAATTGTTCCTGCTGATCCTGTGTGTCAGAAGCGACACAGTCAGTTGTTTTGACAGCCGGTCACCACTTTGGTTACCTGCTGTCAAAAGAAAAGAGTAAGGAAATGGAATATTATTTTTGAGCCTGACAAATTAAGCAGGCCAGAATATTAGTTGTTGAGTTGCAGGTTCATTGTGCATACAGTGCATGACATAGTGTTGTGCGTCACCGTTCATTTACATATGATATTGAAATTTGTCTATGCTTTCTGTGCTTAGTATACAGCAAGTATACCTGATGGCTTGGCATGTGTGTTTTTATTTTATGCACGTTTTTTTTGTTTTCGCATTGTGTTTACGCTTTTGCTTTTAATACGGTTACAAGCTCCCCTGTGTTGTGAGGGGATGGTCATGACGATGCCCATCGCTAGGCAACAGTTGGTTGGACTTGTTCTGGTTACTAAATTTCACAGATATGATATTTCATGCTGTGAATATGACAGACAACACTTCACCAGTGCATGTCTATTTGGCTATAATGGTATTGAAAAACAAAATAAACAAAGAGATATACAGGATTAAAAATGTGTCACCTGCAGTTAGTCATGTTACTGCTCCTTCCTTTAAGGGACGAGCAGCCTAGATTGATGTTCCCTTATTAGACCCTAAGGATGAACTATAAATCTGTGGCTCTTGCTAAAGGTGACCTAACTTTCCTTATGATATTGCACTTCTACATGTAGTCATAAGAGACACCAAGAGTTTCTTATTTGCTGTCCTGAGTAGCAGGATTGTGATTTTAAGTGGGTATAGTGCCCTCTCCAGACAGGTGACTAGGGAAAGGAAAAATTGTAGATCAGACACCAGAGACCTGAGAATTATTAGACTAGGGTGACAGGTATTCTCAGTGATCATGAGGAGATATTGTTTAGCATGTGTATTGCATGGTGCACTTGCTGCACAATTATTAAAGGGAGGTATCTGCATGCCCCTGATAATTTGTATCATGCGTTTCCCCTTTTGAGGTGTTCTAGATAAGGAATGTAGGAACACACCGATGTAGTAATTTAAGAGATGTTTATCCCATTAGAAAATCATGAATTGAATATTTGTAAATCCATAAGGGACTGGCCTATCGGTAAAACTGGTGCCACTATGAACCACGTCCAGTTTTACTAATGATACCAGAATGTTTAATTGATTGGTTATTGAATTTGCCTTTTGGATTCCCCTCCTTTATATCTGTCCTACCTCATGAGCACTTTCTTTTTTCACACTCCCCTTGGAGCAACCTCTTTCTCTATTAGGAGCATTTAATATGGTAATCTGTTCTAAAAGTCTCTTAGTTTTCTCTGGTCTGTATCATTCCCTGGTGTCCTCAGGTTTTGAGCTGATCATGCATCTAAACTGACAAATTTTCACTCTGACTCCTGCAGTCCCGCATTTTGGTGGGTCAGCACTGATTACAGCTCAGGCTACTGCTGCCATACCTTTTTGATGGTGCACTGTTCACACACATGTTGTGACTGATAAAGGAGAGACTGCAACATGGTCAATCTCCTTGTGGCTTAATTATATTGAGATTGGATACAGACTGTCATGAAGCAGATCCTATAGGCTGGCACACTGTGTGTTTGAGTGTTGGTATGAGTTACTGTGATACGTTTGGCTGGCTGTCACTCTTAGGGTCTTGAGATGATCAGTGCTGCCTTCTTTAATAGGCACCTACTCGGAAATTGATTCTGGGCTTAACTTCACCTCAGAGAGCTACTTTGAAGGTACTGGCGAGCTACCAGTGGCTCCCGAGCTACTCGTTGGAGACCCCTGGACTAGAAGTACTGCCTTTGCATCTTATGAGAGTGACAGTGCATTCTAAACCAGAGTTGTCCCATGGCTTCTGGCCACTCCCTTGAAGATTGCAGGCCACCTGCCTGCAGTCCTATTGTTAAATACAATTAACTGTTTTTATACTAAACTGAAGGAAACTAACAACTGTGTCACATTTCCTACATCACTAGATTCTGCGGGAATTAAGTCATAATAACCTGCAGAACATTGATTTAAGCCTAATTCCCATCAGTGACAGCTACAGATGAAAGGCGGACGGCTTGGCCCTACAGTCCCAGCACCCAGAAAGCAGCAAGGCTGGACAGCGATCTCCAGCGCGCCATCAATGGTATCTCCAAAGCATCGTACTTGCTCCATCAGACGGCGTTGGACATCACAAAACCAGAGTTTCAGTGTAAAAGAGCGAAAGAGAAGAATCCCTGTTGTTGATGGCAGGGCTGGTTTGAGGCTTCAGTTTTCTACCTGTCACGTGCTGGTAACCTCTGACAGTGTGCAGTCCCTTGAGCCCCTTGGCCTGAGTTTTGGCCACCCCCCCCCTCTCTTTTCTTTGCTCCAATGAAAGGGCAGTGCACCGTAGGATCTAAGGCACTACATGATGAAAGGAAAATTAAATGAAAGAGCAGCCCAAACATCCTCTGACACTGAATAGCGAGTGTTGGAGCCTGAAAGTGTTGCTGAGCGTGAAAGTCTGTTGCTCTTTCCGATTAATAGTACTTGGGTCTTCACGAGATGATCTGTGCCCATGACCAATGAAGAGCACAATATCTGTAGTGCCTGCCGCAGAGGAAATATATTGGTGCACTGCCTTGAGACATTGAGACTTTCGAGTGAGCTGTGAGTGTTTGCCAGGAGGGCACTCCAACGGATACTGAGAAGCACTATTTTCATGGAAGGCCTGAATGAAGAGGCCCAATGCGGAAGAAAACAACAGAAGCAGATTTGATGGACGGTAGAAGCCTACCAGAGAGGCTTAGAACGGACTTTGGCATAGTTATGGTTGCACAAGCGGTTCCCGTGCAATTGCATAGAATGGGTGTTAGGAGACTGATTCTTATTGTTTTGCTGGCATTGTTTTTGAGTAGTATTCTGTTTAGTAAAAGCAGAATGAAGTCTATCCTCTGTTGAAGAGTATCCCCATTTCACCTGAGAGCATTGATAAGGATCGCCACTGTTTTACCTGAGTATACAATAGTCACTGAAATGCATAAGAGCCCTAAAAAGGTTCGCTAAATAAATTTAGGATTTGCATTTGCCTAGGGTTGTGAAAAAATGATAATCCTGTTTGTAATAATGGTCATTACTTTCTTCTGCTATCTGAATGTTAATTATGACTCAATGCTTTGTTCTCTTTGTATCCCTGTTGATAGCTTACATATACCTGCTTAAATGAAATGTGTAGAATGGAAAATGCTCACCTAGCAATGAATTAGGATTTACCTGAGTAATGGCAAAAGGAGGGTCTGAGGAAATTTGATTACGGCTCCATCTTGCGTATTGACACCATTGTGATGTTGCCCTCACTCAGGCACGACGACCTTCGTAGCCTTTCTTCGTACTCTGAACTGTAACATGTTAAATGACCTTTTTTTCTTTTCTTCTGAGCAAGGTACATTCTGGGACCCGGCTCAAAGCAACTAATTTCCGTGATAACCATCTATTGACCCTTGGTGATCCTTCTCTGCCTTCCCTTTGTTTTACGAATCCCCACCTGCATCACGCAAACACGTCCTGTTGTAAAATTAATTAAACTTAGGAATGCTCATGCCACCTGGCCTATAGGGTCAGGTAGAGAACACGACCCTAGGGAAGGAATTTCTATTACATGTTATCCTGTATCTTGTAAAAGGAATGTTTGCTAGTGGATGACATGTTTTTTTTTTGCACATTGAGGGCGTTGTTGCTTTAGGGGATTTAAGCGCTATAAAAGACTGTGAGCCACGGATTGAAGTGGCAGTCTCCTGAGAACCTACCACTGATGTACTTCTAGGACAACTGTACCAGGCTGCAGCTAATAAATTGAAGTTCCTATGCCAAAAGAGTGTTCCGTGTCTCTGTACAATTAAGCAGACGAACTCAGAAGATTTCAGGCGTACCCTGCGCCGCCAGGCCTAATTCAGCCTGGTTCTTCAAATTAAATCATTGCAATATGATAGACAATAACTTGAATTACAGGGTTTAGTACCTCACTAATTACCCATACTATCTACATGTTATGGTATAAGCAATAGGGTGCAACAATTATTAATTGTGTGATTTTGTCATGCAATATGTTGTTTATCAACAGCAGAACTGGTTATGTGGCTTATATTCTGCCTATGATAACATGACCTATTCATTAATGGCTCCTACTCTAGGCTGCCATACGGTCTTTCTACGCCTTATTGGTTGGCATGTCACCCTACTAACCAATGGGTTACTAAGTGACCTCCCCCAGCAACGGGTTAGTAGGCGCTCTCGCCCAGCAATGACTTGCCATGCATCCTCACCCAGCAAGGGCTGCCAAGCACCCTCATCCAACAATGAGCTGTGATGCTATCCTCGCCAAACAAATGCGATATCTACAGAATACACCCACAAAAGAGTATATAACCTCCCCTCAATTACTGAGAAATAGCAAGGACCTCCCACATGTCTGGGAGCTGCTCCTGTCCATGTACATTCTCGCTGATAAAGTAAAGGCCCAGACACATGGGTAGTAAGGAGGTATGTGGGTAGTTGTGAATACCTCCGCAGACCTGAGAAGTTGTGTATACCTCCGCAGACCTGAGAAGAATATTAGGCTGGGTATTTTGCTACTTTATGGAATATAATGTTTGTTATTTTTTTATAATTTTTTACTCTAATGATGTTTGTTTTTGCTAGTACTTGTTATGATCATCCTATTTCATTTATGCTATAGCAGGTTAGAGTATAAATAATTTGCCTTGTCAATCAATCAATCAATTCCAATCTTTATTCGATCAAATTAAAATGATCATAAAAGCACAGATAAAAAACAAAGTTTCCTAAGAAAGTCCTCCCCCCCTAGTTTATCATAAGTTCTGAGATAAAAAGCCTAATACAATAAAATTATTCATGTGTTAAAAAGCTATATAGCTGGGTTATCATGCAGTAAGCTCACGGAACTTGAGACCCCACCCTTCCTCTTTCTCATGCAGGCCCATAGGAATGTGCTACCGAATAACAAGTCAGCGGGTCGGGTAATCATTTAAAAAAATATAGTGCCACCCGACACTGGTTAAAATTCCTTTGTTTTAAAATTGGAGTGAGGTAGTCATTTCTTTCTTTCTTATAGAGCCTGCAGAACAGAACTAGATGCAGCTCTGTGTTGAGAGATTGTCGCATGGACACATACTTAAGTCTGAGTGGTTATACATTTTTTCTGGGTACCCAAGCATCAAAGGGATCATGTTCAAGCGGAACCTCAGCAATATAAATCTATGATGCTGCCAAGTAACATTTACTAGGTATAAAAACCCCTCCTCTGTTAATGGGGGATTTTGCCTTGTCACGACTCTCCATTGTGGGGGTACTGTATAGGGGCCTGAAACGCAGGATTTCCCCAATATTTCATGGGCGTTCTCTGGCAGGTCTGTTGTGCACCAAACACCATCATGTCAATGTGTACAGGTCAACAGAAAGGCTGTGAGAGGGCTTTCTTTTTTACCTCTTTCTCCGTAAAGATAAGTTTGTACTGATGTGTCAGTGGGTAGGAGAAGCATAACCAAGTGTGCTGACAAAAAAATGGGGAACGCAACGCTCTGTTCTTCCTAGTCAGAATAAAAATATTATTAAAATTGTGTAATAGTGTATAGGACAAAGTGGGTCAGAATAAAATGCAGATTACAGCAGGTTCTAGTTTAGAAGGTTTTTGGTGATCCCAGTTATTCTATAACGTTGGGATAGGACCAACAGTTAAGAGATGTTATGTATATATTGACAAGTAAAATAAAAGCTGAGCAGCGCTCTTTTCGAAATTTAAATCTGCGCAGTTCTTACCGTCAATGAACCTGTGAATGACCTGTACAATGCATACATACCTTTTCGTTAAACTTTACAAGTAGAGATCTAGCTAAATAAATTAACAAACGTCAAAAGACATGGCCAAACAAACAACATGAAACTTATTGCATATTTTGTCTCACCATGCCGTATAATGGGTGCAAACTACTGTGTACCACCAAGCGGCAACCACCGCCATGCATTTCTGTGGAAATTATATAATAATAAAGAGTTATTTCTCTATTGGCAACAACATTTTAAGCTGTTGAAGAACTAAAAACAACAGTAAAATATAGCAATATTTGGTGTTTAGAGGAGATATGGCAACGTTTGTCCCCAGTGCACTGCACCTGGGTGCACCATTCAAATCATGACCCTATAGCCTGTAAAGTAACTGCACTTGTGGCTGCCTGTTTAGTAATAAAATATTGTAATGATTGTTGTTTAGGGGTGTTCCTAGAGCTTTGGGCCCTGGTGTCACTGCACCTGCTGCACCACTGAAATTATGACCCTAGTGCCTGCAGGGTAACTACACTTTTGACTACTTATATTTTAGTAGTTAAATACAGCAATATTTGGTGTTTACAGGAGTGACAACTTTTGGTTCCAGTGTCACTGCACCTGCAGCACCATTGAAATCATGGCCCTAGTGCCTGCTAGATAACTGCACTTGTGACTGCCTGTTTAGTAGTAAAGTTTAGCAATATTCTACGTTTAGTGGGGTCCCTAGAGTTGTTGCACCTGCTGCATCATTCAAATCAAGCCCTTTTAACTGCAAGATAACTGCAATTCTGTCTCCCTGTATACTGTAAAAAATAGCAATATTAGGTGTTTCAAGGAGGTCATGACAAAGCCTGGTGCCACTGCACCTGCTGCACCATTTAAATCATGACGCTGTGGTCTGCAATGCAACTGTACTTGTAACTGCCTGTTTAGTAGTAAAATATAGCAATACTAGGTGTTTAGTGGGGTTCCTTGAGCCTCTGGTCCTGGTGCTACTGCACCTGCTGCACCATTCAAATCATGTCCCTATTGTCTGCTAGATAGATGCACTTGTGACTGTCTTATTTAGTAGTCCAATATAGCAATATTATGTGTTTAGAGTAGTTCTGACAACTTGTGAGCCCAGTGCTGCTGAACCTGCTGCAACATTAAAATCATGACCCTGTTGTCTGCAAGGTAACTGCACGTGTGGTTGCCTGTTTAGGAATTAAATATAGCTATATTAGCTGTTTAGTAGGGTGCCTGGAGCTTTTGGGTACCGGTGCCACTGCACCTGCTGCACTATTGAAATCATGACCCTAGTGTTTGCTAGATAACTGCACTTATGACTGCCTGTTTAGTAGTAATAAATAGCAATATTAGGTGTTTAGGGTAGGTCTGACAACTTTTGGGCCCGGTGCCACTGCACCTGCTACACCATTGAAATCATGGCCCTGTTGTCTGCAAGGTAACTACACATGTGACTGCCTGTTTAGAAGTAAAATATAGCAATTTTAGGTGTTTAGTGGGCTGCCTAGAGCTTCTGGTCCTGGTATCACTGCACCTGCTGCAAGGTAACTGTATTTGTGACTGCCTGTTTTGTTTAAAAATGTAGCAATAATCTGAGTTTAGTGGGTTCCCTGGAGGCTTTGGCCCCAGTACCATCACAACTACTGCACCAGTCAAATAAAGTCCCTTTTAACTCCAAGGTAACTGCAATTGTGACTGCCTGTTTAGTACTCAAATATAGCAATATTATGTGTTTGGAGGAGTTGTAACAACTTTTGGGCCCGGTGCTACTTCACCAGCTGTTCCAGTCAAATATTTACCCTGTTGTCTGCAAGGTAACTGCACGTGTGGCTGTTGGTTAATTAGGAAAATATAGCATAGCTCTTGTATATAAAATTTATTTTTAACGTGCAATGTTTGTTACAACTTTAGAATTTGATCATAATGACCAAATAGAGTACTTTGAAAAAATCAATCCGATAATGCCTACAAACTGCAAAGAAAGGTACAAAGGTATGAATAGGAAATTCCACACATGCTCTAAGACTAAGTCAAGTCATCTGCTTTACACAACTAAGTAATAACAAACAAGCATTCCAGCATACTGTTAGAAGCTGTCTGCCTTATCAATGGGAAGATATCTTATCTTGACAGTGAATGGGACTTAAACAGTGCGAACAGCTTTAGTAGAAGTATCGTAACTGTGTGGAGCCAGGCAAAGTTAACAAAAAATTTGGCGATGGGAACTGATAAGAACCCCCTTTTCAGATATATGAATTACACAAGATTTCAGAAGCTCAGCGCAAGCGCTGTGCAGGTGAAACCTAAAAATGAATGTTTAGAGGGATATAATGGGATGGGATGCATCTCCCTACCTCAGGTAGAATGTGGCTTATTATGAGAGGTCAGCTCCTGCCCAGAAATATATTGCAATGAAATGAAATAAAACAGGGAACCAAAGAACTTGCAGAGCTTCACCATCCCAGCAGATCGACCCCGTTGATTCAAGAATTCAATGTGCCTGCTGTGTTGAAGCCGCACTTTCTTCGTGTTATCGGCAACTTTATAAAGAAAAAATTACACCTGCAGTGCTATAATGGACACTGAAGACACTAAGACTGTATGTACGATGTCGTTGAAAACCACGCTCTGTGCCATTATATCACCACACATTGTCTATGCACATTCACACACAGTTGTGAGGAAATAGTAACAAGCCACAGGGCCAAAGCACACTGGTCACAGGCTTCTACCCCACTGACTCCAATAACTACCATAGTGTGACCATTCCCTTGGATAATAATAGTAGCCTTTTGCTTCCATTAGAATGATACTAGAAATGTTATGTGAAGTCAAGTGAAAACTGTGAGCATGCTGGATTCAATATTTTTGGCCTCAAACATCAGAGTTGACACTGAGCATTTTTAAAGTCACTAGAACTTGCTTTTTGGTGATCTAGAGGGGCACATTTATATAAAACTTAGTTTTCCTTTCATAAGTTCAATAAAAAATGCCAGAGTGGGGTTTGTAAAAGTATACTGGAATTCATCTTTAAGCAAAATATGCATGTTGTTGTCTATACAATATTGATATGGATAGCTATAGTTAGGCTTGCCTTTCCATAGAAAATGCATTTTTTGATTTGCTAATAACTTTGGTGTCATTTGACAAATCTTTACAAAACTTTCCAAAAGAAATGTTCATCAACTTTGGCTCCTTTATGGAAAATTTCAGGTGATCCATGAAGCAAGGGTCGAGAAAAAAAGGGGTGTCCCAAAACCAAATTTCCACATGCATTTTCGTTAACCTTAAGACAGCACAGAATTACACCGAATTTGGCAAGAAGCTAGATTTTGGCCCACTTAGCATGTTTTTGTGATTTAGTGTAGATCCATAAAGTAGTTTTGAGAAATTAAGCTTCAAAATGTATAGATATGTGGCCTGTTGGTCCAAAATTCATAATTTCAAGACATTTGATTGGCTGTGGGGTTTTCTCAAAGTGAGAACTTGGCAGTCCGCAAATAGAAAAGAAATGTTGAGGCAACTATTACAGGACTGAGGGGTTTGGTGCAGTGTCCTGAAATAGTTTTTAAAAAACAATAAAAGTATAAAAAACGAGCGACAGGGACCACTCATTCATTATTCAATGTCCCTAGGAAGGAGCACCCCATAATACCCTATAGCATTTTAATATACAATATTTTCATGTTTGTGGTGCCCCTACAAGTGGCACATGCACCACCAAGCCGTTTTTAAATGTTGGGGGACTGCAGGGAGTGAAGCACCCCAAGCAACAATAAAAGTAAACAGTAAGAAGTTTTTTAGCTCGTTATAGTTATTACCCCAGTGGAACCTAGCAGCAGAAGCACTTCCACCACTACCCTGTGGCGATCTGATGACATCGGCATGCTCACAGCATGCCAGCATTATCAAATGCTGCCGGGGACGTGCTGGAAGCCATTTCCTTCCAGCGCATCACAAGGGGGGCTGTTTTTACGGTACATCCTTCCCTTGAGGGGGTTGGTGGGAGGAAAAACAGACACTGGGGGGAAGGAAAGACTTTTTCCTTACCCCCTGTGCCTGTTTTGAAAGGATTCATGCTCCAGAATCGCAGACGAGGCACACGATCGTGGAGCAGGAACCCATCTACTGGACCACCAGGGATTTTTCTCTGTCTGATTAGGGGAACAACCCCTTAGGGAAGAGTTGCACCCGTGGGGGGGCATTTTTAATGCATGTTTCGTACCCACAGGGGCTAGATTGGCTGTTTTTATGGCCGATCTGCCCCCCGGGGTGCCTGACCCACTAGGCCTCCGGGATTTAATTTTGGTGATTTTTTAAAGTAAGCAACCCCATGGGCAAAGGTCGCTGCCCTGGGGGCAACATGTTTATCCATGTTTTGGCCCCGGGGGTTAAATGGGCTGTTTTTTTTTTACCAATTTAGTCCCCTGGGGAAGTCGAGACCCACTAGAAGCCAGGGATTTTATGTATGTAATGATTATGGGGAGTGACCACTTTGGGGGTTAATATTTTGGTCATTTTTGCCTCCCTTTTGGGCAGATCTGCCATATATTTTTAGGCCCATCTGCCCACGGGGTGCTGAATCCCCTAGATCACCAGTAATTCTTTTTATGTGGTGCATTATGTTTTGAGGAGCAGCTCCTTGGGCAAGGGTTGCTCCCCTTTTGGGGGTGAATGTTTTGGTCTTTTCTGCCCCCCTTAGGGGAACATCAGCTGTATATTTTTAGGCCCATCTGCCCCCAAGGAGGTCAGAAGCCACTAGACCACCAGGGACTTTATTGTGTACGGCACAAAATGTTTAGGGGAGTGGCCCCTTGGGCAAGGGTCGCTCCCCTTTTGGGGATGAATATTTTGGCCATTTCTGTCCCCATTGAGGGCAGATCAGCCTTGTATTTTTAGGCCCATTTGTCCCAAGGGGGGGTAGAAGCCACAAGACTGCCAGGGATTTTATTATATATGGTGCATAATGTTTTTGGTAGCGGCCCCTTGGCCAAGGGCCACCCCCCTTGAGAAGCTATATATTTTGGCCTTTTTTGCCCCCTTAAAGAAAGATCGGCCATATTGATAGCCAGTCTTCTCCCAAGGGTGGGCAGAAGACACTAGCCACCAGGAAAATAATGATTTGGCGTTATTGGGGAGTGGCCCCTTTGGCAAGGGTCGCTCCCCTTTATAAGGGACATTTATTTTGACCATTTCTGCTCTCCCTTGGGAGCAGATCAGCCATGTATTTTTGGGACCATCTGTCCCCTGGGGGGCAGAAGCCACTAGACCACCAGGGATTTTATTGTATATGGCGCAAAATGTTTTGGGGAGTGGCCCCTTGGGCAAGGGCCACTCCCCGTGAAGGGCTATATATTTTTTCTGTCTCTGCCCCACTTGGGGGCAGATGGGGCATATTTTTAGGCCCGTCTTCCCCAAGGGGGGCAGAAAGCCACTAGACACCAGGAAACGTTTCTGAGTGTGTGAGCTTGAGTACAGCTGATGGTCTGCATGTACTTGGTGTGTGTGGGTTAGCACTTGGCAGGAGGTGTGCGTGAAGTGGTGCATGGCTGGCGGTGTGTGTGGACTGACACTTGCCTGGCAATGTGGTGCTTGGCTGTCGGGGTGTGTGGACTGGGGTTCAGCTGACTATGTGTGTGGCCGGCATTTGAATGGTGATTGGCAGACTTCATAGTATTTTATAATGTTAACTGTTTTATTTGTTGTCATCATTTGTGATTTTAATGTTTTATTTCTCTTTTTTATTTGAGTGCAAAGCTTTTGTTTTCCTTTGGAGTGACTCATGCTTGCAGTTTCAGCACTGGTAGATCTGCAGTTTGTGTAGTTGCAAGTGTTTGGTAAGAAAACATTTTTTTGTACTGTTTACTCCAAATGAGTTTCAATGACCTACATGAATTTGTTTTTTCGAACTGCTGTAATAATAGCAGAATATTTAGCTTCTGTTTGAATGTGTATGAAATTCTCATTGTGTTTGTGCACAATGTGTACTGTGTTGTCTTGTGTGTAACTTGGTTTGTTTTTCCTTTTTAGTGGGATACCATTGGTGCTTGCTGTGTCTGTGCAGAGTAGGTGCTTGTCCCTGGCACGTGAGTTGTATTTACAGTGTGTAGGTCCATATGTGCTTTGATTTGATTGGCTTTACCTTGCAATTACTATATGCCAGTAGTTTAACTTTTTTTTTATCAAACCACACTTTATTAATTACTTATTTTACACAGTGTTGGGTATATATGTTTTCAAGTTACTTGCTTTAGTAAGGATTGTGGCTAGCTGCGGGATGACCGCTCAGCAGGTTGTTCTTATGCTTTTCAAGTCTTCCTCTGACCATGATTTTGAGACTGACTCTGCAAATGAGGTTGAGGAGGCCGCAAATCTTCTGTCCAAGAGGAATCATCTGATGATGAAGCCACTCTCAGTGTGGATGAAGTGCCTATTTTACTGGAAAGAGACTGAAGTGCAAATAGTGCTGCAAGATGCATTTGGATTGCAGCCTGGGTATGAAAGGCTTCCCATTGGAAGCGCTGGACTCTGGTTTGCCTCAAACATGGTGCAGCAGGTGTTGCCTGCCTTGAAGGGGATAATGTAGGGTGAGAAGTGATTACTGAAAACGTTTTGCCTATACATTTCTCTCAGTTGTGTATGGACAAATTATTTTTGGATGATATTGTTGAGCAGACTAATTTGCATGTTGAACAGTATTTGATGGACAACAGTGTCAGACTTATGCGCCACTCTAGAGCTACGCAGTGGACTCCCACAAATCTGGATGAATTGAAGAAGTTCTAGGGTTTAACTTTTTTGATGGGCCTGATAAGGAAGCTGTTGCTGTTTTCATATTGGCCTACTAGTCCTTTGATGGCAATAGTTATATTTCCTGCAACCATGAGTCGTAATTGGTATTTTCTTCTTTGGATGCTGCATTTTGTTGATAATGCTTTAGCATTGCCACAAGATCACCCTGATTGTGACCATCTTTTTAAGGTTTGACCTGTCCTTGATAATTTCGTAGACCGATTTTCAGAGATCTGTGTTCTAGGGAAAGAAATAGCTGTGTATTAGTCTTTGGTCCTGTGCAAGGGCAGATTGTTTTTTAGGCACTACATACCTAGCAAGAGGGTACGTTATGGAATTATTATGTATATACTATCTGAGAGTAGTACTGGATATGTCTATAATTTCAGGGTGTACGCCGGTAGAGATTCCAGTATTGACCCCTCTGGTTGTCTGTCCACTTTTGAAGTTACTGAGAAAATTGTGTGGGGACTTGGTAGAGAACATTTTAACAAAAGTCACCATTTATATGTAGATAACTTTTACACTAGTGTGCAATTGTTCAAGGAATGTTCATAGTGGACACAGTTTCTTGTGGCACAATCTGCTCTAACTATAAAGGTTACCCAAAAGATATTGTTTTTAAAAAACTTGAGAAGGAACAGTTCAGTGCCTTGCGCAGCGATGAACTTTCTAGATGTGAAATTTTCTAACAGCAGAGATGTCTACATGCTGACTAACATCCATGATGAAAACACTTCAGCTGTGACTGTTTGAGGCCAGGTCGCTGAAGTGCGTGAAACTGTGTGCATTTTAGACTACAATAAGCACATGGGGGGGTGTAGCTAGAGTAGATCAGAGGTTGGAACCTTACATTGCTGTTCGTAAGGCGTACGTTTGGTATAAGAAGTTGGCTATCCATTTCTTCCATTTAGCAACCTTCAATGCTTTTGTTGAATTCAAGGATTGTTTTCCAGAGTCAAAGATGACATTTAATCAGTTTCAGCAGACTCTGATAGGCAGCCTTGTTGTAGTGGAACAGGTAAGAGTTCCTACAGAAGCAGTGTGGAGGATGTGGCTAGATTGAAAGATCGCCACTTTCCTGATCACATTTTTCAATGGCCAAAAAAGACTTTCCCACTAAGAAATGTAGAGTCTGTGCCCAGAGAGGTATCTGGAAGGAGAGTCATATGTACTGCCCCGATTGTCCTTCTAAGCCTGGGCTGTGTGTTCCCACATGTTATAGATTGTACCATACACAACAGAGATTTTGGTTGCAACCATGAGTGTAAAAGTAAACTGACTGGTCTGTATCGGTTTATATTTTTTGTTCAGATTTCATGGTTGTTTTTGTGGTTATAGTTTTGTATCTACTTCCAATTGGTTTTAGTATAAAAAAAATTGTTTTTGTGGTTATAGTTTTGTATCTACTTCCAATTTGGTTTTAGTATAAAAAGAATTATGGCTGTGTGCATGGACTGGTGCTTGCCTGGTGGTTTGAGTGGATTGATGTTTGGCAGACAGTGTGCATAGACTGGTGTTTGGCTGGTGGTGTGTGTTGACTGGTGTTTGACTGGCAGTGTGCTTGGACTGCCACTTGGCTGGAGGTGTGCATTGAATGGCATTTGGCTGGCGGTGTGCGTGGAGTGGCGTGTGGCTGGCGGTGCGTGTGGACTGGTTCTTGACTGGCAGTGTGCTTGGACTGCCACATGGCTGGAGGTGTGCCTGGACTGGCATTTGGCTGGCAGTGTGTGAGTAGTGACTTGCTTCTGGTCACTACACACACTGCTTTCCAAATGCCAGCGCACACGACCAGCCGGTATGATTGCTGTGTCAGTCATGTGGGTGCATGAAAGTGATGGGCCTTTGAATGGCACTGTCTGTTGATGTGAGTGTTGTATTGTGCTGGGACCACGACTGACAGTGTGAATGTTCTTGTTTGTGCCACATATGAAAGGTGTGCGAATAGCCTGTAAAGAGGTTGGTGCCTTGCCGCAACTTTACCACACACAAACTGTGAGACCGGTTTTTAACCTTTCTATTATTAATAGTGCATTTTATTTTTGTGAAATCTCTTGTGAATAAAATTTTAATTTCTGAACCTTCACTCACCCTCATGCCAAATCCAGCCAGTATGTGTGTGTACTTGAGGAATAGATGGTTGTGAAGTAATATTTGTCTTTTCTGATTTTCTCTGCCAGGGTGTTACATTATCGCTACATTGTCTGTTGATGTGAGTGTTGTAATGTGCTGGGCATGCAGCTGGTGGTGTGAATGGTCTTGTGTGTGTCACATATGAAAGGTGTGTGACTGGCCTGTAAAGAGATTGGTTCCTTGCCGCAAATTTACAGCTCAAGGAGCTGTGAGTCATTTGTTCAGGTTTTCGTCTTTCCAATTATTAACAGTGCATTTCATTTTTGCAAAATCTCTTGTTAATAATATATACATTTTTAACCTTTCGCTCACCCTTGTGCCAAATCCAACCAGTATGTGTGTGTACTTGAGGAATAGATGGATGTTTAGTAATATTTGTCTTTTCTGTCTTTGTCTGCCAAGGTGTATATTGTCTCCAGGGAAAATCTACCAAGTCTAGATATTTTTGAAAACAAAAATCACAGGGGAGTACAGGGTGGTGTGTCTCTCCTGGATCCCAAAATGATTTCTTACCCACATTGCTGCACATTTACCTTGCATTACTGTGCCATAATCTTCCAGAATCAGAAACAAACCAGAAATTCCCCATCACCCAGTGTTCCCCCTGGTCTCCAAATAAAAATGCTACCTCACTTGTGTGGGTGGGCCAAGTGCCCGCAACAGGGACGGGTCCAAAATGTAGTGTGCGGACATCAAAATGACCTACCACAAAACAACCTGGTTTTACAAGGGAGTCACCTGCATTTTTGTTCTTGAGCTCAGCGGCCATCTAGGGAAACCAACCAAACTGAGACATTTTCTGAAATCTAAACACCCAGGGGAGTCCAGGGAGGTGTGACTTGTGTGGATCTCCCAACATTTTCTTACCTAGAATCCCCTACAAACCTCAAATGTAGATAAAGAAAATCAAATTTCCTCCCATTTTTGGGTGGGAAAGTTGTGGGATTACTTTTTTTAAATTATTATTTATTTTTTATTTTCTACCTTGCCTCCAATTCTGCAGAACACAACGACTTTGGTGTCTGGAGCCCAAAGTACCGAATGGAGTGAGTTTTATCCCTTAGCTAGGTGAGTCACCTCCTGCATGTTTTGACGCCCTGTCTAGGGAATGCTTTATGATGTTATCTACTACTAATCTCTCTTCTAGCCTTGATTGTCGTCCAGTCTTATTATATTCCTTATATATATTTTTTTAAATCACGCCTTTTTACCAGGGTTCAGACTATAATCAAAGTTTGATCACTTACCCGCACCACATCTACACTGTTCTTTAGGGTACTCACACCCACGCACCATACGGCAGGAACAAAAGATCTCCGCTAAAGAGCCCCTTTAGGGTGCCCGTCGGGTATTGCAGCGCCGACCCGATGAGGAGCAAGTCCATATGATGAAGCATGACACCTAGCTTGCTGGGTATGTGAGGACTCTAGTTCTGACAAGGAGGACATCCTTCCTTAAATCCCCCTACCACGTTGTCCGCCTTGGGGAACAGCATACCTTTCATGTTATAAATTGTTTGGGCATGTATGCTGGACCCCGTAATCAAGCCCTTTAGTCTTCCTTGTTTGATAGAGATACTTGCATGGGTGACCCCCGTGGGACATCAGTAATTAGGTTACCATACAGTGTGTGATACACGTATTGGCCCATCTTCTTGTACGCTATACCACTTTGTGGATAGCGGGTGTTTCCTACCAGTAATGGAGGATTCCCCGGGACTGAGCTTCGATCAGGAAGTCATAGCTGACATTTTAAGAACAACCCCTTCCCTCCTCGGGGCAGGGGCGGCTGAGGCCTCTGGGTCACAGTCAGAAGACTGGGCATCAATTGCAGCGCTGAAAAGAGAATGGTTGAAAGTCACTCTGCATGGAGCTCTCATGACAGAGTATTTACGAGCGAACATTGCACCCCGTGGCCTCATTGTCAACATCTTGCCCAGAATTTTTCTGGAAGGTGGGACCCTCAAAAAAGATTGGTTCCAAGTGTCCTGGAAGTGCACCAAAGACTTGCAAGTCCTAATTATCAACACTGCCAAGAGGTTGGCGGATGCCCTTCTCGCCAGGATTCAGGTAGCCGCAGCTGCATTGAAATCCTCCATACCTAAAACGCCCTTTACCTCCAAACTAACCGAAATAAACGAGATTGCTGAAAACAGGGAGTACCTCCTCAAACAGAAGGTTACTAAACTACAGAAGGATGTAGCTAAGTTTAACAAGGATAAAGTATACCCCTATTTAAAAGATGACTAAGTTGCACCGAGAAGTAGTTATTCCTCTGAAGAAGGTTCTGATAACAGGCAGGGGGGGTCATCGATCAGCGACTCGAGATCTGGTAGCTGGGGCAACCACAACCAATGTAGACCCAACTACCAGCCTTACCCCAACTATACCGATGGTCCGGCCTTTCAAGGACCGATTCCACCACCTTTGCAGTACCTGCTATATCCTCAGGGTCCACCATAGTACTTCCCTATGAATAACCCCCTTTTTTTAGGCAGAGGTTGGGGCAGAGGAAGAGGGCAAAAAAGAGGATCACAGAAGGGAGTCCAATGGCAGGACCAGACTCCACACACGGTAGAGACCAGGAGTGTGAGCAGGGGGAAAAGGGCTTATTTGTTAACCTCTCGACTAGGAACTTGACCAGCACGGAGAAGACAGTCCTGGAAAAAGGCCTGGGATTTGACCCGACTCCCAGGCTTGATAAATTCAAGGAGATGTGTGAAGTGCAAGAATTTTTCAGGAAAGTGCGCCTCAAGGGCTTCTTTCAAGAGAGGGCCTCACCCGATCTCAGGGACTTAGGCCAACGCAACCCTTCAACCTTTACACCCAACAACAGTATGATCCCACCAGAGATTTTGACTTTTGAGAGGGCAGTACTCAAAGAGTTGTCCGGTCCCCATAGGACCAATCAATTCCACAACCTCTCTAACAAAGAGAGGAATGCTGTCAGGGCATTGGCTGACGACACTAACATCACTATTAAGCAGGCCGATAAGGGCGGGGTAACTGTTATTCAGTCTACTGTAGACTATGACTGAGAATGCAGACGTCAGTTAGGGAATACCCGGCATAACACACCTTTGTCGGTAGACCCAACACCCAGACTCGCATCAGAGATAGCGATAATGGTCCTCGAGCCTGAAAACAAAGGCTGGATCACAAAGAAGGAGGCGGAATGCCTCATAACTAAAGACCCTAAAATACTGTACTTCTATACCCTCCCCAAGATCCACAAAAATACGACACCGGTCCCAGGGAGGCCTATAGTGTCAGGAATAGGGTCTTTGCTGGAACCACTGTCTAGGTTCTGCGACCACTTTCTCCAGCCCCTGGTGAGGAAAATACCATCATTTGTGCAGGACACAACAGACGTACTTCGGATTATTGACAACACTGGGAGCCTTACGGAACATAAAAGCAATGTTATCTGCATGAAAACAACTACCAGATTGTACACACACTGCAAAGACCACAACTATTCTGCGGAATCCCTAAAGTGGGTGGTCCTTGAGGCACATCCCAAGATCATACACCGGGCCCTTTTCAAGATAGAACAGAGATGGGTGCACCGTCTCTCTAATTGGTTGCTGCACTTTGTTCATAGATGTGTCCCCCTGGGCACAGCATTAATCAAATCGAAGTTTTGAAATATTTGAGGCGACTCGTGGTTGATTGGATTTCGATTCATGTATTTATTCATACATTGTGAATTTCCGCAATAAATGATTATTGTATTTTGTGGACTTTCTTATCCAATGCATTTCGGGTATGATGAATACCCTTCGTCAGGGATTAGTCCTATGGTAAGAATGTAAGTATCATGAACAACTGTGCACAATGGTATTCTATTGGTTCTTTCGTATTAAACAAGTATACGTTGGTAATCAGATTTAGACAAAAGCATAAACATAACATTGTCTATCAGTTACATTGAGGGTTACATGTGAAGTGGAAACTGAAGAGTACCATTGAAGTCGTCAACTTCAGCTTAGATTTAAATGGAACGCATATTGGTGCTTGGTGTTGTTAGTATTTTATGCAAATAGTACTGAAAAGAGTGCACCAGTTAAGAAGCATGGTGCGCGGTGAAAAAATATATATCGTGCCGATACGGTTTTCTCAACGTGTATAATTCAATTAGGTGAACGGTGTTTTGTAACAACGAGTGTGTGCCGGTTAAAACATTTTTTTTGTTTAGCGCTGTGTGATTTGAAAATGAAAAGGTGACGTGTTTCAGTCCGTAATAAATGCGGGAAGATGTAAACGGCGATTAATGTGAGCGACAGTTAAAATCGTATCATGCTGAATTGTCACTCATTATGTTATAAAGTGAGATCGGTGACAGCAGATATAATGCTGGGAAGTTATCGTGCTGTGCCGTTTAAAAGCGGAGGAGTGTTAAAGTTAATGCCCGTGCGAGGTGCAAAGATGAATGGGGATAGGGTTCATAGCATTACACACCTTGTGTAGATTAATCCATTGGGTGCTCCGTTTTTTGGGAATGTTAGTTGCCGGTATGTGCGATTAGGTTCAGTGGCCATCTTATGTTGTGAATCATTTGTGTAGGTGACATGGTGAAAGGACTAAGATGCGATGACTTTGGGGGCCATCTTGGAGTGTGTTTGTGGGACGCTGTGAGATTTGAGTATGGTGTTTGAATGAGAATATTAATAAATAAGAGTAAAAAAAAGAGAAAAAAATGTGAAATTAATAAGGATAAAATTGAAATAAAAAATGAGAAAAATATACAGCCAGTTCAAAGATAACAGGCAAATTCAATGCGTTCATTTATCCCATGTGGGTGTACGCTGTCCAGTTTTTTGATCCAAAAATTTTCTCGCTGTAATAAGAATTTTTTGTTGTCACGTCCTTCTTTTTTTTGTACCACTTCGAGGATCGTTCGTTCGTTCGTTAAACTTTATTTCGGCAAATATAGCCATAAAAGTCAAGACAAGAGATAAATACAACATACATATATACAATTCACAATTAAAAAAATAAGATACAATACATACAGTTGGCAAGAAATATATGGTTAACTCCATGATTAAGCAATACCTTCGAGGATCAGGAATCAGAGTTGGCAAATGTTGTGTTGATTTTCGTGAAAGTGTTGAGCCACTGTTGATTTGAGTTGTTTAGTGCGAATGTTAGATTTATGTTCATTGATTCTTATCTTGATCTTTCTTTCTGTTTTTCCAACATAAATCTTGCCACAAGGGCATTTTAACAGGTACACTGCGTTGGTGGTATCGCAGGTGGCTGTAACCTTAAGTTTTATTGTGTTTCCTTTTCTTGAGTGCGCTATGGTTGTGCCTGGTATGATGTTATTGCAGTTGTGGCATGCCATCGTTCCTTTGTAGGTGTTTGTGTCAGCATTATAGGTTTGTTTGAGTGTTTCTCCCAAGTTTTTATTCCTAGTGTATGCGAAGGTGGGTAATTCTTTGAATAAGTTTTTGAAATCAGGTTCCATAGTGAGCATTGGCCAATGGCGTTTAATTATACGTTTCATGTCTTGGCTGACTGTAGAGAATTTAGACACCATCACTAAGGAGTTTGTTTTTTCTTGTGTTGGTTTAGATAATAGGTCATTCCTGTTTTTCGATTGGCATCTATTAAGTGCTTCATCTAATAGTTTCGGTGGTTAACCTCTTTGTAGAAAAAGTTCTATGGTTTCTTGCAAGCGTATGTTGGTTGTTTGTGGATTAGATAATATTCGTTTTACTCGTAACATTTGTGAGTAAGGTAAGTGCTGTTTCAGTGGCTCTTGATGGAAACTGGCATAATGCAGCGTGTTGTTTCGATCGGTTGGTTTCCTGTTTAAAACTGTTATGAATTTCCGATTGATAAGAGATACTTGAACATCAAAGAAGTTAATATGTTCACTTTGTATGTCATGTGTGAATTGTATTCGTTCGTTGATTTGGTTGAGATTGTTCTTGTTCGAATTTGTTCATGAACAGATTAGCGTACGCTGGTGCGGTGCAATTGCCCTTGGAAGTTCCGGTGGTTTGTATATACCATTCATTTTTCCATTTGAAATAGCTATGAAACAATGTGAATTGTAGAAGCTCCATTAAAAAGACTTGGGTGTCCAAATTTAGATCTGAGTGTAATAATGCCTGTTCGAATGCTTCTATCCCTAAGTTGTGTGGTATTGACGTGTATAGAGATTTCACGTCGATGTAGAAAACCGTATCGGCACGATATATATTTTTTCACCGCGCACCATGCTTCTTAACCGGTGCACTCTTTTCAGGACAATATGCATAAAATACTAACAACACCAAGCACCAATATGTGTTCCATTTAAATCTAAGCTGAAGTTGACGACTTCAATGGTACGCTTCAGTTTCCACTTCACATGTAACCCTCAATGTAACTGATAGACAATGTTATGTTTATGCTTTTGTCTAAATCTGATTACCAACGTATACTTGTTTAATACGAAAGAACCAATAGAATACCATTGAGCACAGTTGTTCATGATACTTACATACTTACCATAGGACTAATCCCTGATGAAGGGTATTCATACCCGAAATGCATTGGATAAGAAAGTACACAAAATACAATAACAAAGATTAATCAATTATTGCGGAAATTCACAATGTATGAATAAATACATGAATCGAAATCCAATCAACCACGAGTCGTCTCAAATATTTCAAAACTTCGATTTGATTAACGCTGTACCCAGGGGGACACATCTATGAACGAAGTGCAGCAACCAATTGTATCGACGACGCTTTGAATGAAAACGCCGCCCCAGGAGCACGCATAAAAGGTTCACTACGATAACAAAATAAACAAGGTAGTAGCGCGTATTCATATCCATTTATAATTTCATGCACCGTCTCTCTACCAACACATATGGTCTCAATGATGACATCCCTTGGGCCACCCTGACAGGGAGTTAGACGCACCACGATAGTACACAGAAGCCATGGACCACGGTGGGGGTATTCATCAGCTGACATCTGGGGAGTATACTTCTTTTAAGAGAACTGCTATACACGAGTCTGGCCCGTGATACCTGCAGGCCCGCATAACTAACACACGAGCATGTCGGTGCTTGCAACAGACAGGTATTTATTTGGTTGACCAACCGTTTTTTTTAGACTTGTATGAGTAATTCCCATGTTTGCATCCTCATATTATTCATAGAGCCTCCTTATGGGTGCAGTACTGAACAATCCAACTGGCGAGTTTACGCATGCAGGGTGTCACCACTACACCGCGAATGACCCGGCATGTGGTTCCCATAATGGTTTCAATTTTGTCTGGATGTACACGTTGTGACACAGGTCACAACTGGCGTAATCACCTGCACCGACATACGCTTTGAGAACACTACAAGATGGCTGCTGCACGACCAGGGCTGATGCATTCCATACGGCCTGGACACACCCCCTGTACCACACAATACGTTGTGACATGACGCCTATCCCCGATGCGACGGGCTGCGGGAAGCGGAGATTGCCTTTAAAAACACCGCCTAGATGGCAGCACGGGTATCCGGCTTTTTGCGGCTCTACGTGCGGGAGGTATACCAGCTCAAATCCAATGTGGACAGGTAAGTGAGGGTGCTGTCTTTGGGCGGTGATGAAATAATGCCAATAGTGATGCACGGACCGATTAGGTCCAGGCATGGGGGGAAGGGGTTGCTCTGCCCATTCCATAACTTGTGCCAAGGCCACATGATTGACTGATGGTTTGTGTGGCTCCCGGGTTCCTTTTGCGGCTGATGGCGGGGTGGACTTCCACTTTCTGTTCTGACCCCCTTGGGCTACGGCTGGTGGTTCCTCGTTGCCACCAGCCCATAGATGCTTCACTGGGCGCGGCCGCATCATACGGCCTCAATGACATGGGAGAGGAGGGCATGTGTTCCCACTTCCTCCTTCTTACATGGATACCAGTTGCAGCCGTGCTCCAGGGCATAACTGGATCATTTAACCAGTGCTATCAGTCTTGCGCTAAACATGGTATTTGTTTTTAAAATTATTATTTATTTTTTATTTTTAATTTTCTAACTTGCCTCCAATTCTGCAGGACACCACGACTTTGGTGTCTGGAGCCCAAAAATACCGAATGGAGTGAGTTTTATCCCTTAGCTAGGTGAGTCACCTCCTGCATGTTTTGACACCCTGTTTAGTGAATGCTTTAAGATGTTATCTACCACTAATCTCTCTTCTAGACTTGATTGTAGTCCAGTCTTATTATATTCCATATATATTTTTTTAAATCACTCCTTTTTACCAGGGGTCAGACTATAATCGAAGTTTGATCACTTAATGGACAACTGATATGAGGATGTAGTTTTTTTTTGGACCTGTCTGCTAGATTGAACTATCTAGTTACTGCGTACTGTTTTTTCATGTCATCCTCCTTGTGTAGGTTACCACTAGGATTGGTGGGACTTCGCGCTCGCATCCAAGAAGTGTGGTAGGTAGGAGCCTCATTACCCACCACCACCACGTATAGATAGTATTAAAACACTAGGTCCTGATGAAATGCAATGGATCAGTATTGACCACTACGCATGAAACATGTCAACCACACTATATGAGATGAGCTGAGCTCCACTGCACCATAGAGCCAGAGAACAGCCACTCAGTTTGCTTTTAAGAAGGTGGATTACCAGCCTAATAAAGAGTTTATGTGGACTATCCAAACTTTTTCAAACGTCACTTACCCGCACCACATCTACACTGGTCTTTACGGCCCTCACACCCACGCACCATAGGGCAGGAACAAAAGATCTCCGCTAAAGAGCCCCTTTAAGGGTGCCCGTCGGGTACTGCAGCGCCGACCCAACAAGGAGCAAGTCTATATGATAAAGCATGACACCTAGCTAGCTGGGTGTGTGAGAACTCTAGTTTCAACAAGGAGGACTTCCCTCCTTAAATCCCCCTACCACGTTGTCCGCCTTGGGGAACAGCATAACCTTCATGTTATGAATCACTAGGCCAACACACACTTCCTACCACCCAGCGTTACCCCAGGTCTCCCAATAAAAATGGTACCTCACTTGTGTGGGTGGGCCAAGATCCTGCGACAGAGAAGGGTCCAAAAGGTATTGTGGAGACAGAAAATCATCTATCACCAAACGACATGGTGTTGCAAGGGGGCACCTGTGTTTTTGGCCCTGGGCTCGGTAGACATCTATGTGACTGGGGGTGGGTGTCTGAATAGTTTCAGCGCTCCATCCATCATTTCCTTGTGTTGTGCTATCTGTGACTGGGGGTGAGTGTCTGAAAGTTTTAGTGCTCCGTCCATCATCTCCTTGTGTTTGCGGACATCTATGGAAACCTACTAAACCCAGACATATCTGAAAACTAGACACCCAGGAGAGTCCAGGGATGTTGGCTTGCGTGGATCCCCCAATGTTTTTTAACCCAGAATCCCCTGCAAACCTCAAATTTAGCCAAAAAAGTCACATTTTCCTTTCATTTCTATGTGGGATCACCACACTGGACTATAACACACATGGAGGAGTAGGGAAATGTAATCCAAAGGTGGCACGTGCTCTGTGAGAAAATACTGCCCTAACTCCCAAAATTGTGACATGATTCATCATTGGGCTTACTTCAATACACCCCTGCGCAGACCAACGCCTGGGGTGGAGCAAAGGATGGGGAAGACAATACAAACATGAAAATATATCTATGTTGGGATCACTGAAAGTAAAGTGCAGTGAAGGTTAAAACTAGCTCAGGGGTGTCTCCTCTTGACAATTTATTCCTGGACCCATGGGCTAGGTCTAAAAATGTGAAGGATGGTGGTGATAGGAAAAGATAAAGAGTTCCTTCACCCCTCCTTACTGCCAAAGTGTTGACATGTTTCAGACGTTTGTTAAGTGCCCACAGTGTTGGGTCACGCCTGCATTCCTCAGGAACCTCCGGATACCAAAAACGTGTTACCACAGAAACAACTCACTTAGGTGTATAAAACAAGCATTATATGGAACATTAAGCCTGTAGGATACACTTTACAGTTAGCATAGATCACACTAAGAAGCAACAACACAGATATGGGAAACTCTCATTCACTTCTTCAATCTGAATACAATTGTTGAGAGAAAACCAAAATACTGAATTTCAGTTAAAAATACAGCTTTAATCTGTTCTATACCTGTGACACTAACTGAACCTATATTAAGAAATAAAGTTGCTATCAGCAGAAAAGTGAGTACTATAAACAGTATTTACTTTATGGAGAGAGTTCATTCTATACAGCACTGTTTGCAAACACTGAAACTGTCATGATAAATACACCACAGAGTATTCAAAAAATCTACTGAGAACAGTATGCACTCTATGCAACAGTTGTAAAAAACACTCTTTGCTAGAAAATACAACAATCTGAAGGTACTACAGAGCATACGACCTGTACCCTTCATACGGTGGTGAACACTTTACAGATAGCTTATCTTTTCCAGCAAAACTAGGACATATACATATCTAAGACCACACAGTCTTCTATGTTAAGCATAAATTATCAAGTGACAAGATTCTCTCTAATAGTTCAAGACTACTTACAAACGTTAGGATCAACTACGTAGAATCTTTCTCATGTTGGAAACTTTTTCTGCACAACCAAAACGTTGCGTGGAGCATAATGAATATCATCGGCCAATTTAAATACAGAAGAATGTTCTGTTTTAAGTCGAGGCTTGTCCTTTGTCCCGGCCACACGACCAAATCTGTTCAAACTACATGAGGATTTATACACCTTCTTCAGGAAGGTTAGATTGAAAAAATACTTTCTGGACCGTCCGTCAGAAATTAATGATGAGAACCAGTCGAAGTGTAAACCTCCATCTCAATTCACTCCGACTTTGGAGATGGTTGGCCCAGAAGTACAGATTTTTGAACAGAATGTCATAAAGGAGATTACTAAACTAACCAAACATCTACCATATGTAAGAAACAATCTGTCCCTTATTGAAAATAATGCCTTGCAGAAGATCAAATCCAATAATAACCTTATTGTGAAACCATGTGACAAAGGTGGTGGAATAGTCGTTATGGATAAGAATGACTATGATGATAAAATCCTTAATATGTTAGCTGTTCCCCAACACTATAAAAAATCGCATCCCAGAGAGCTTCTCCATCTGAAAAAGACAATTCAAGAATTAACAACTAGAGCACTGGAGGTTGGTGACATCTGTCAGCAAGAATACCTATTTCTAAATAAAACTTGTCCAAAGACTGCTGCTCTTTATGGGCTCCCTAAAACCCATAAGGATATTCATAATCCACCTATGCGGCCTATTATATCAACTATAGGCTCTAGCACAGAACCACTCTCCAAGTATGTGGACTCATTCCTATGTCCTCTTACCCAGACATATGCGTCCTTTGTTCGCGACACTGGAGATGTCATCAGCAAACTTGAGGGTAGACCATTCAACCCCATGACTGAAATCTTAGTAACGCTTGACATTGAGGCTTTGTACACCAACATACCTCAATGTCAGGCGTTACAATCGGTCACCTCTTTGCTCCAGAGGTTCCCTGGGGATAGACCAGACTACTTCATCTTAAATTGTTTGGAGATTGTTCTTCTGAATAATTTTTTTGAATTTAATGGTTCCCTATACCAACAAGTTAAGGGCACCAGCATGGGAGCTTCGGTTGCTCCAAGTGTTGCCAACACCTACATGGGTGAATGGGAAATTAAGCATGTGTTCAATGAGGTGGCCCCTTTCTCTGACAATGTAGAGAGTTGGAGACGCTTCATTGACGACATTTTCTTTATTTGGAAGGGTGACAACGACTCCTTGAGTGAATACATTTTATGGTTGAATGCAAGTGACGATAATTTGAACTTCACAGTGAAGAGTAGTGTCCACTCTGTGGAATTCCTGGATATTCTGATTTCAGGATTCAACAATATCCTAGAGGTCAGTCTATTCAGGAAACCCACTGCAAAAAATACCATCCTACAGTACCATAGCTATCACCCTAACATCCAAAAGGACTCTATTTCATTTGGAGAGTTCCTACGGGTAAGAAGAAATTGCACAAATATGTTGGACTTTCACACTCATGGTGATGCCCTTAGATTAAGACTCTTAGCAAGAGGTTATCCAAAGAGATTAGTGCGCCACACATACAAGAGGGCTAAGTATTATAATCGTGATGCCTTATTGGAGGGAACGAAACGCACTTCTAAAGAACAAGTGGTGTGTGTGATTAATCACTCCCCCTTGAATTTCAAGATTAAAAACATCATCCAGAAAAACTGGAAAATCTTGAATACTGACACTGATGAAACCCAGCTAGAGCAACCTTTGGTAGCCTATCGCAGAAATCGCAATCTTCGCGACATATTAGTACACACACGATCAAGTCCTAACAATACTGTGCGTCAAACTACCTTAACGGGTTTACCAGCTATAATGGGAAATCATACCTGTGGCTCCTGTCACGCTTGCAACACTGCTTTAGTTACAGATGTATTTGTATATCAGGGATATACTGCCAAACTGAAAGATCTCACAAACTGTAGAAGTCGAAACGTCATCTATATCCTCCTATGTCCCTGTAACCTACCTTATATAGGGGAGACAGTACGTGAATTTAGGGTATGCTTTAGCGAACATAAATCTGCGATCCGTACCTGTAAGGCCTCTGCTCCTCTTGTCCAACACTTTTGTACTCAACATCACACTGAACAAGACATTAAATGGTGTATCCTGGAGAAAGTGAAGGGTCAAGTAGGGATCCCCATGGAAACCCTGCGCAAAAGGAGAGAGACCTTTTGGATCTTTACTTTTAACAGTGTGAAACATGGCCTTAATGAGGAAATTCAATGGAATATTACCCGACCTTGGTGAGTGTTTATGTAGATATCTTCCTCTCCAACTTTAGACACTAGGCCATTTTTGTCTATCGGTCTCTGAATTATACTGTTAAGAGTCTGACTGAGTGACTTACCGCTAGTATCTATGTAACCTGGATAACACACGGTTACCTGTTCATGAGATATGGGGCTAACTGTAATTACTACTTTAAATCCTCCCTATATGTCCAATTATGAATAGCTCTAATGAGTCCTTTGTAAGAGCAAAAATTTCCCTACGTTTGGCTTCTCTAGGCGGGATTTTGAAATCCATGTTTCTGGATAAATGTCGACTCATTTATGGATCTGATTGTTCTTATTAATAGTCTTTGTGAATAATGTTCGCTGGGCTACAGTGTTTGCCTTTAAGAAAGTCTAACTTATTTTGTATTCCTTTTCTTTGTTCTTTTGGAGCTAAAATATGGATCACCTATTCAAATGGAGACACATATATATAATTGTGTGTATAATGTAGTGTTGAGTTTGGCTAAAATTAAGTGGCTTGATGTTCATAGTTCCTGTTGCATGTAATTGAATCAAGGAAAATCATGCGCTTACTCAAATGATTCTCTATATTTTGCTCTCGGACTCCATACACAGATGACCTCCCATAGACCACTTTTAGATGGCATTGATGGAAAACGTTAGCCTTGAGTCGTTCCCTTTCGTGACAGATCGTACAAGCCTTAATTAGTATAGTATAGCTGGTCGAGTTATACATATCTCTTTGGGTTATGTATTTTGGATAAAGTCTCTTTGGGAACTTAGAAATGAGGCTCTATGGCATGTATCATACTTTTCCAAGATGGCGCCCTGCAATAGCGGTACTTTGTTAGTCCCTTTTCCCTATCTTGGATGATCTGATAAATACCACTATAAGATGGCGCTGACGAAAAAATAATGCTCTGTAATTGAGAAGCGTTCTGCCATGAGGTCATGGTTTTTATGTAGACCTTTTCGTGTAATAGAGGTGTTCTTATTACATATACTTAAGAAATCCTCTGTTTTGGACGGTTTGCAATTTAGATTAGGCTGCTGTGGTAATCTGTTGATATGGAATTAGAGCATATAATATACCTTTCTAAGATGGCGCTCCGATTAGCGTCAGTCTGTTAGTCCCTTCTTAGTGACTGCTTTACTCACAGGTGATACGGCTTAGGCAATCTTGGTAAATTGATTACAGAAGGGAGGAGTATAAGTAGAGACACGCATTTGGGTCAAGGCTCACTTACTGACGGCAGGACGATCTGAGGACGCCTACGTGCTATTGAAGGACTTTGATGTTTCGAGCTTTGGTGAGTTAGGAGGGAAAGGCCGGAACCGTTGTTTAAACTGGTAATCTGGATCTTTTTGTTCCTTTCTTCCTTGTCAGTATTCTAATTTAGCCCTTGTTTCACCCTTAACCTATAGCTAGTCGGGTATCTAGTGGCATTAAAAGATTAGGCATTGCAACTTCCCACGAAGCAAAGGTGGGCTTAGATCTATATAGAATAGTGGTAAAATTCCGGCTTCGATCTAATGTGTATTCGCTTTTAAAGAAAAGGTTTTTTGATACACCTCCTTATATTCGTCCTTACTATTTTGGGTTAGGACTTAGGGAAATTAATTTCTGATCAAGTAATGCATAGGTATGACCTTCGGTGTCCGGTGATTTTACTTTGGTCCCTTGTTGTGGGATATAGACTCTCCATATGGGTTATTAAGATTAACTGACTTTTATTTTTCCGGTGTCTTTTTGTATCTTTTTTGTCATAGGGACACCACAAAGAATTACAACAGCGTGTTTCTGTATTTTTGGGATTCTTCCTATATCTGGGTTTGGATGAAAAAGAAATACCCTGGTGATCTTTAAGCAATTTACTTCTTAAAGGTATTTACGATCATTTGAATCTGGTGATAGTATGCAATAATTAATCTCCTTGTAAATAGAAGATAGATCATAATGCAGTATATACTAACTTCCTCACACAGATATATGGAGCACTCTGGAATTATTGTTGGATGTACCCTGGCCTTACACTATTCTTAGTGGGACTTGGAGGTTAACATCATTGGTATGTAAACACTGTGCGGATATAATAAAAAGATCTAGACATACTTAAATAGGGAACTGGTATGGACAAATATAAAATGCAATTATCTTGATTTAGTTTTTTTGTTTTAAACTCTATCAGGATATCAACAGACAAACAGATAAACAGATAAACAAAGAGAAAAGGAAGAAATATACTGTGATTACGTTTTACAGCACAAACAGCAGGCTTTGTAGTTCGATATTGTTCCCCTGAACAGTAAGTATCCTTCCTTGCATTATTGAGAGAACTACAATAAAAAACATTATCTCTTTGTTTGGATCTATACCCTTCTGGTTAGAGTAGAGTAGAGTACTATAGGGATTATTTTCACATTTTGTCCCAACAATTTCAGCCAAAGGTAACTTGCTTTAATTAGAAATAACACTTCAAATTGCACCACTATGCGTGTTGGCCTTCTCAAGCTATCTCTGTTTTCTTTAGAATTTTTCTTTTTTTACTTTGATGCTCAGTTGTATAAATTGGCCCAATCGGTGTCTTTTGTTTTAGCACACAGTATTGCTAATAATAATGTTTAGAGGCTAGTGACTAATTTTTTATATGTATGAACTTTTTTTAGGATATCCCAGGTTTTGAGAACTTGCGCTAAGAGAAGTAGCTGGTCCTGAAGAAGGTGGTTTTCACGTTTTCTCTTGCCACCGAAACGCGTTGACCAAGTCTTCTTGTAGATCCTACAACTTTTTGTAGCAGCTCCCTCTTGGGGGCCATTAGGACTACCTTATCACTAATAATGTGTTAATTGGGACAACTACTGAGATATATGTGCAAGGAGTGTCTGGTATGAGTCTGTATGAATGAAGAGTTTGTATGTGCAATGTTCTTTTCCCTGGGTTTTGCTCTGTTTTTTTGTCATGAATTGGAATAATATCTTTGTATCAATGAACTGACATGAATAATGTGTAAAGTATAGTGATGATGTTATTTATGAAAAATTGATTTATATGTCAAAAATTCTATCATGTTTATATAAAGAAAAAAATGAAAATATAAAAATACAATAAATAAAAGTATAAAGAATACAATTTGGTGTTTGTTGTGTGCTAGCTCATGTTTAGTAGAACTTTGAGTTTAGAAAAAACCTATTGTTGAATCATATATAGGAAAATGAAACATAGGTCAAGAGGGAGCATTATTTGTTAGGTTGCATAATGAATACAAGTCAACTGTTAGTTGAACACAGAGTGGTTTTAGAATACAAACATTTATAACATTTTCGAAACCTGTACACAGCTATTGTAAATTTGGAGCACACGCATTTGGTTGGTAAATACTTAGATCCATTAGCTGGACCCAACCTGCACACAATTATGTAGAAAAGGTAAAATGGTAGTTACTCGCCGCTGTGTAAACTATAAAACAAACTAACACACTCATTCTATGATGACATCACTGATGTCGTCAGTGAGGTCATAAAAGATGTCTTCGTACATGTCATGAATGATGTCATATGTGAGGTCAGAACCAATACATGGCAAGGGCACAAGTTATATTTAGTACTGCTAACTATAACTGGTGAATTTCTATGGTTTATTTGTGTAAAATGTTAATGTTGTCACTGACAAATTCACCTAACTATAACATTGCTTTAACCTTTGTTTTTTTTCGGTGAATTTCGAGGTTTTTTTTTTGCGTCATGTAATACCTAATTAATAGGCAGCGACGGAAACACTCCCGGAGATGGTTCAATGACACCACCAATAGTGACCCCCAAAATGGCAGACACTTTGATCTGACGCTGCCAATTTGGCATGCCATACCTTTGAGAGAGGTGACCTCCGGGTCCTACAGACCTCCCACTCTAGGGGATGTTGCTCAACACGGAAGAGGCGTCCCAGCGACCAATCTTGCACTTGGCAAGCCTGGAGGCCGGCTATTACACTGGACTATAACGGATGGCGACAGTTACCATGGACACAGTTGGGCACCAGCACAACACAGTCAACGAGTGGGCAGCTGCAGCGACGGTGGCTGACTGACGGAGGCCGACGACCACTTCCCCCACGTAATGAACTAGAGTTAGCAAATGTTGTGCAGTTTGGACGTATCGCGCCGAGTGATAGGTCCTATTAGTTGGGATTGTTTCCCGTTGATTCACTATACTTCCCCCCTATTTCATATCCCTTCAACATTCTCAGGGGAACGAACACACAACATGCAGACTGGTGGTTCGGTTAACGGAGGCAGGCAATCTGATGAGGGGGAGAAAATGAGAGTTGCAGGGGGCAGTACATCACGAGCACCACCACCCAGACATCAGGAACCATGGCGGCTAGGATCCCTAACACAGACCTGAAAGTTGTCACATTAAATGTCAGGGGCATGCATACAGCAAGCAAACAGTACGCGATGTATGCCGATATGAAAAGACAGCAAGCACAGATAGCTCTCCTCCAGGAGAAGCACCTTACGGTGACAGAGGTGGATCGCCTGCGCAAAAAATAGCAGGGTATTATCTGTGCCACAACATACTCCGTATTTGCCAGGGGAGCCTTAATTTGGATCAGGCTGGGGATCCCCTTCAGAGAACAGTCCAGGGTAGTGGATAAGGAAGGCCGATACTCTCTATTAGCGGGTTACCTCCAGGGCAGGGAAATACTGATTGGCAGTATTTACGCTCCTAATGTGGAGCAAGAGCAGTATTAGACCCGCCTCACTGGAGTGTTAGCACAATACACGGCAATGCAATGGGTGCTGGGGGGACTACAATTGCACCCTAGACATCAGTTTGGACAGATCTCATCCCCCTGTCGGCGCATTCACCAGCACTGAAACAGACGGCGCAGTTCAAAAACTGGGTTACCCATTGAACTCTCGTAGACTCGATAGCTCAGCAGTATTGTTCCCCCAAATACAACACACTGACTACCTAGGCAGAGTATTGTCAGACCATGACGCACACACCATGACCCTTAGATGGAGACCACCTCATCCCCCAGTACCTACGTGGAAATTGAACCGGGAATGCCTCACTGACCAGGCATTTTGTCATACACACGGTGAACATATCCAGGAATATTTTTCACTAAACACTGGCACAGCATCATCTAGATCAGTAGAATGGGATGCGTTTAAAGTAGAGGCAAGGGGACACTGCATTCAACACTTAGTAGGTGTGCGGCAAGTATTAGAGCAGTCACTACAAACTGCGGAAACACGACTAGCGGACCTAACGAAAAAAATGGATTAAGGGGAAGCTACCCCCGACTAGGTGGCGACAGCAAAAACAACATATGCGGAAACCATGAGTGAACTTCGCAAATATAATTTTAGAGCATATGCTGCCCGTGTACATCGAGAGGGAAACAGGGCGGGTACACTTCTAGCCTGGCTCGCGAAACAGGACACGGACATGCAACCCATTACAGTATTGCAAGATGCGTCTGGTGCCCTTAAACAGTTACAAGTAGACATCCTATGCATCTTTCACGACTATTACATGGGAATCTATCGAGCCCTGCCACAGGTATCACACCTAGCATTATCCCAATTCTTCCACTCCGTGCCTCTACCCGGTATTCCACCGGCAGATGGAAAGGTGTTAGACACAAAGATAAAATGCGGGGACTTCACCCACGCGATCAGGGCACTGGCGCGACGTAAGGCACCGGGAATGGACGGCTTTCCCCTCGAATACTACACCACCTTTTCTAGGCAATTATCCCTGCGTCTCGTGACCATATACGATGACGCGTTACAAAGAGGCGAACTTCCCAGTTCACTTAGGGAATCTACCCTGGTAACCTTCCTTAAACCGAATAGAGATCCCACTCTCCCGTCCTCGTACAGGCCCATAACGTTATTCAATGTGGACTGCAAAATTTTAGGGAAAATACTGGCAGATCGATACATCCAGGTTCTCCCACAATTGATCCACCCAAACCAAAATGGTTTCCTCCCCAGGCGCAACGTGTCACAGAATATACGTAGACTCTTCCATATACAAGATAGAGCAAGGGACCACTTCTCACAGGCTGCATGCCTAATTTTAGACCTTGAAAAGGCCTTCGATACGCTCTTGTGGCCATATCTATTCGCAGTTCTCCGTAAAGTACGTGTCGGCCCGACCTTATTGGCATAACGCAACTCCTCTATAAGCGCCTCACTACTAGGGTGAGAGTGGGAAAATACAGTTCAACTCCACTTCGGGTGGAGAGGGGGGGCGAGGCAGGGGTGCCCCTTGCCCCCCTCCTTTTTGCCTTGGCAGTGGAACCTCTGACCATTTGTTTGCGACAGGAGGGTGAGACCTGGGGTATTCCAATCGCAGACACGGTACATTGTGTATCGTTATATGCCGATGACCTCCTGATCTATGTGAGAGATGTCACAAGCGATATTACGCCGATATGGACAATATTGCAGAACTTCGACGATCTTTCCTCTCAGCCCTCACCTAGCTTCCTCTGAGATAATGATAGGGCCCCAGACACTTGGTTGTGGTGCTACGGCACCCCGATACCTGGGAGTGAGGTTGTACCTTTATGAGGGGAACCACCGCAAAACATTAGCAGGGCTACGAGCGGCAGTTACCTTCTGGAAGACCCTGCCCAATGACGGTCCGATACCTCTCCCTGCCATCCGGAGACTGTTGATGCCAGGTACCAAGCCTATGAGTACACACCCCTACAGGTGTCGATAGCCCGCAAATGTATGATGCGCATACCCTGTATGTCAAGAGCCCTACCCCTCTACTCCCCGCTGCTCCCATTAGTGGGATTCCCACAGAGGGAGAACTATTACACATCTGGCGCCCTCCGGATATGGACAGAACACGAGGTGACGGAGATTAAGTCACTGTTTGAAGATGGGCAGCTGAAAACATATGCCCAAATGAAGGACAGCTACGATCTCCCCCTGGGACAATTCCTGGTGCACAGACAATTAGTAGACAGCGCCCGACAATGCTGGGATCTCACTGAGGGGGAACCACCGACCCACCCGGTACTACACACAATTCTACGTATGGGCAGGGGCAGACACTTAGTTACGTGGCATTATAAGGCGATAAGGGCACTGACCGCGGCCCCTCTACTTGCCCTGCGCCAATAATGGGAAGACGACATAGGACGAGTACTTAATGACCAGGAATGGGAAAAGGCTTTAGAGTACCCAAAAAAGCTTTCAAGGAACACACGTTTCAAAAACATTAAATTCAATATTTTACATCGCGCATATTTAACACCGCACCTGCTTCACCAATTTTACCCCGACACACATTTTGCATGCCCTAGATGCCAAACACCCAAGGCGCACTTCAAACACATGTTCTGGGACTGTCCCGCAATCCAACAGTATTGGGGTAGGATACATCGGGTTCTGGGGGCGACAGTCCACCTCATGAATATTACCACATGGGAGGCATGCGCCCTGGGGGTCTTCCACAGGCGGAAGACAGAAAGG